>NC_091672.1:22530000-31830000 GCF_042453785.1 Malus domestica | reverse complement strand
AAAGGGTATAAATGCCCTGTGACGTAGCCATTCAAAAAGACATACAGCATCGGGTGAAGAGTCGTATCTCAACCAAGGTATTAAATATCGATGATATTGAAATATCGGTAGTCCGAAAACACGGAAATATCGATGGAAATATTGGGATATTATCGATATCGATAAAAATAATATGGAAACCACAAAAATTGTAAGAAAAACTTGGAAATTTTTATTGAAACTTTGCAGGATATTTATTTAGTCAATTATCTATTAGTTTATCACAAAAAATTGGAAGGAAATGCATTGCATGGTGGATTTAACATTATCAAGTTGATTATATAGCAAGCTAGCAAACATTGTGAGTGTAGAAAATATGTAGTAATTAATGAAAGAAGTTTAAACACATCATAATCATTTATATATAATGAATTAGTACAATATTTTACATGGTCTGAAATTGTAAAAAGTGATTGTAAAAGTTGTCAGGTGAGTCAGATGACCCAACCACACACACACACAGACACGCCACCACACACGCACACAGACATCACACGCAGACAATCTCTCTCTCTCGATCCTTCTCTTTTCTCTGAGCTCCCTTCTCCCCCTTCTCCATTCTCCCACACACACACACAGATCTCCCACACACACGCACAGAGACCCAAGGTCTCTCGATCCTTCTCACACACACACGCACAGAGACCCAAGGTCTCTCGATCCTTCTCCAACATCATCTTATGCTCCTCCCTCGTCGACGCCGTCTCTTTCCTTTCTCTCTGCACCGAGGGTCCGAGACCCACATACACACACGCACACCATCACACCTGTTTCAGAAAGACACCCATCATCATCAGCAACCTCGTCTTTCTCCCTCTCATTCTCGTCTCTGCAACTCGGCGAACGCAGGAACTCCGACGAGTTTCTTGAATTTCTCCGGTTAGGTAAGCTTCGGGTTTGCCTCTTTCTGTTCTAGATTGAAGCTTATATGTGAAATTTAAGTTCAAAATCGTGTTTTTGCAAGGTTTTTGGGATGAAATCGGCTCGGGAATAGGCACACCCATCTCCGGCGAGGCCGTAGGTGTCGACGAACTTTCCGAACACCTCCGACCGTTTCACGGCAAACGAAATTTATAAAAACATTCATCTCGTCTTCTTTCATTTTGATACCTAGATCGGAGTCTAAGGTGCTCTTTTACAGTCGGTCAGAGCTGTAGAAGCTCCGGCATTCTTCTTCGATTAGCATAGTTCCAAAATATCACGATTGTTTCAGAAATATCGCGATATTATCGATAATATCGTGATATTTTGATGAAAACCCGTTGGATACCTATTAAAATTTCGGTAACGTGAAAAACCGATAATATCTATAAAATATCATCGATATTATCGGCATTTGAGACATTGATCTCAACACGTGGCAGTTCGAAAAGGCAATCGACAATTGCTGGGAACCCATGCGATCTTCACACCTCGCCATCCACATATGATGACATATCAATGATGGCCATCATGGAATGAGGTGTCGCTTAACATCTTTCACACGCCAAAACTACCAAAAAGCGAACCTTGAGCGTCGTGCATAAACAGGCACGACACTTTGCATTAATTGTTGAGATCATGCCTTTTCATCTCTCTTCAATGGTCACTTCGCCAGTTACTCGCTTAGAACGACAATAGAAACAACAAAAGGCCATGGGTAAGGTGAAGAACCTACTCCGAGAAAACGTCCAAACGCCGTTCGCACCACTCCAAAAATAAGCAAGCACACAACCTTCGCTCGAGGCAACACCTTGACGGAGAGCTCGACAACAACAAGGTTTGAATATCAAATATTACTCCAGAAAAAATTACCTCAAATGGATGTAATTATCCCTCCAAGGGACTTGGGAAGGATAGTTAAAGGCAATTGTAAGACCCTAAATTATCACCTTTCCAGAGTGGACATAACATAAGCTCTCACCGTTGGGTGCGACCTGGAATAAATAAAAGGCTAAGCCTACCCCTAGAGGGGACCGATGTAACATCCCACATCGCCCAGGGGAGTGATCCTTAAATGTATATTCTCATCCCTACCTAGCACGAGGCCTTTTGGGAACTCATTGGCTTCGGGTTTCGTAGGAACTCCGAAGTTAAGTGAGAAGAAGGCCAAAGCACTCCCATGATGGGTGACCCATTGGGAAGTTGCTCGTGAGTTCTCAAAAATAAAATCGTGAGGGAATGGTAAGCCCAAAGCGGACAATATCGTGCTACGGTGGTGGAACGGGTCCGGGAAGTGATCCACCCCGAGCCGGGATGTCAACATGGTATCAGAGCCAATCCCTGGCCGGAAGTGTGCCAACGAGGACGTCGGGCCCCTAAGGGGGGTGGATTGTAACATCCCACATTGCTCAAGGGAGTGATCTTTAAATGTATATTCCTATCCCTACCTAGCACAAGGCCTTTTGGGAGCTCATTGGCTTCGGGTTTCATAGGAACTCCGAAGTTAAGCAAGAAGGAGGCCAAAGCACTCCTAGGATGGGTGACCCATTGGGAAGTTGCTCGTGAGTTCTCAAAAATAAAACCGTGAGAGAATGGTAAGCCCAAAGAGGACAATATCGTGCTATGGTGGTGGAATGGGTCCGGGAAGTGATCCGCCCCAAGCCAGGATGTGACAACCGATCTAACCAGGTGGTTCCAGGTATGACTGAATGCAACCGACTTACCTTTGAAGTGAGCTAAGCCAATCTAGAGTAAAGCCTCCACCAGCTGTCCAACTACTAGGTTTAGGAGGCTAGCTTGTACAATACCTTCTGGACCACGTGATGTGTCAGGCGGCACAGTCTGGTGCAACCATTCCTCCCGCCCACGATGGAGAAGAAACAAAGTGCCCTCCGACGCGGTGTATATGTTGTACTTTTATGCCCAAATGGAAGCGAATTATAACAAGGTACCAAATAACAACGTCGTAGGCGACAGCTAAAACAAACAATCTCAAACTAACACAAGAGATTTACATGGTTCGGCGTAAAGCCTACGTCCACGAGCGAAGCACGGCGAGGAATTTCACTAAACAAATGGAGATTACAAAAGAGTGTTTAAACTCTCACAACCCAAATCCCACAAATTACAAACCCTAAACCAAACAAGTAGAGAATCCAAAACTAACGGAGAAGATTCTCCCAAATTGCTCACAAACTCACAAATTGACTCTCACCAAATTGCCACACGAATGAGCCACACTAAATACACTAACCTTAAGGTTCTATTTATAGTGTATAGGACTTAGGTTACAATAAGAATCCTAATAGGAAATAAATCTAAATCCTAATCAAATAGGTAATTAACAAAATCTCTCCACCAAGGAGACTAACTAAGAAGTCAAATCCAAACCTAAATAGGACATCAAAACCAAATAGGTAACACAAACCTAATTTATTGCATCATCCTAATTTTGAGCCAAAAACCCAACAATCTCCACCTCGGCGAGAAATTAGCAAACTTTCAAATCAAATACAAACTTCAAATTTGGGATACCAAAATACAAACACAAACGATCTCTACCTAGAATAACAAAAAATTATCTGAAAGTCTTCAAACTTGAAATTTCCTCCAACGCCTTCTCCAACAAATTCCATTATGGAAACTAACAAATACAAAACAAAATCCAAGCAAAAGCTTGAACATACGAACAAAAAGTGTGAATTGCACTCCACCCAAAGAGCTTAAGTACCAAGCTCCACCTTTTCACGTAAACTTTAGAGGAGTTCAGAACAACGATATTCTGCAATGTTTGCATCAACACTAGCAAAAGACTTATCAAACGACTTCTTTTTGTTCATCAGCCCACGAATTCGGCAAAGCCTTCACACCCTTTAGCGTTTTCAAAAGCCCTTGTTGAACTAACAAAGCACGCATCTTCAATTGCCAAATACCAAAGTCATTGTTGTCAAACTTTTCAATATCAACTTTCACTTCACCGATGACACAGAAGGCTTCATAGTGACTGCCAAGCAAAGGCCAAGTTGAAACCTGGCTCTGATACCACTTGTTGTACTTTTATGCGCAAACGGAAGTGAATTATAACAAAGTACCAAATAGCAATGTCGTAGGCGAAAGCTAAAACAAACAATCTCAAACTAACACAAGAGATTTACGTGTTTCGACATAAAGCCTACGTCCACGAGCGAAGCACGGCGAGGAATTTCACTAAACAAATGAAGATTACAAAAGAGTGTTTAAACTCTCACAACCCAAATCCCACAATTACAAACCCTAAACCAAACTACAAACCCTAAACCAAACAAGTAGAGAATCCAAAGCTAACGAAGAAGATTCTCCCAAATTGCTCTCTAACTCACAAACTCACAAATTAACTCTCACCAAATTGCCACACGAATGAGCCACACTAAATACACTAACCCTAAGGTCCTATTTATAGTGCATAGGACTTAGATTACAAAAAGAATCCTAATAGGAAATAAATCCAAATCCTAATCAAATAGTAATTAACAAAGTATCTCCACCAAGAAGACTAACTAAGAAGTCAAATCCAAACCCAAATAGGTAACACAACCCTAATTTATTACATCATCCTAATTTTGAGCCAAAAACCCAACAATCTATATGTCAAAACGATCTCCTCGTCGGACCCTTTATTCCTGACCACGAAAGAGAATGTCGGGTGACGCAAACTGACTCTGTAGAGTGCCTATAAATATACCTCATGGCCTTCACCATAGTTAAGCCCAGAACACCCCAGACTTAGGCATCAAGGCCTCCACGAGAACCACCACCCCCCCCCCCCCCGGTGGGGGGAGCGCTTGGACTCAGTGTTTCTTAGTCTTTGGCCTATGCAGGTTTCACTCCACGGCGGGTCAAAATCTGCTCCAACAACTACTAATTGTTTAGATAAATACGTATAAAATAAAAAGAAAACTAATGAAAAAAACTTGAAAACTTTGAGTTTTAACGATAAAAACAAAATAAATGATAAAGTGAATAGTATCATGATTGACTTTTTAGTGTAAAAATGTGGTTTTTCGTTAAAATGAACAATACCAGAAACTTTTCGTTAAAGTTTTCTAAAATAAATGAAAATAACATAAAATTGTATGGCTGTATAGGACGTTTAGGCCTTCGTCCTCTTGGACCTTGCATGAAATTTTTGGGCCCTAACAAAGGAGGAAATACTATCATCTTCGATTACAAATGATACTAGACTACAGATATATATACATCATACTGATATGATCCACATTACAACTTTGTCGCTACAATAAACAAGATGTGTCCCTCCTCAATCACACCCCACCCCCCCCGGCGACGATAAACTACCAACTGCACAACCTAACGCGAGCTTAAATCCTAGCCTAAGGAACCAATATTTTAAGAACAAAAAAGATTCTTTTGAGAAAATACCTACTGAAGGAAAAGAATATTCCCAATTTTCAATCGAGCATCAGACAAACTAAACTGTAAAGCCTTTTCAACAATATCTGCCTTTCCTATGTAAGATATTAGAACTCTGATTTCATGAGTTTTACTCGAGGTCCTATGTAGACGTTGTCAAAAGGCTTTGCCTGTTCCACATGGATATAATCCCTTGTCTTAAGCACCTGCAAAAGAGTGAGTAGAACCACAAGTGAAAGATTATTAAGCATTTCAAACTACACACCCACAATTTGGACAAGTAGGCTAAAGTATAGCAAAACAGAGTATTAAACTTAATGGCTACTCAAACCCTATTTTAGTAGTATTTACATGGGATAAATGAGAGATGATGAGGGCGCCGAGGAAGAATGGTGAGAGGGTTGTGGAACAAATGCATAGGGTATGGTACACAGTTCTAAGTCGTTTTCCCTAAAAACCTATAAACTGAACACAGTTCTAAGTTGTTTTCCCTTT
Organism: Malus domestica; assembly: GCF_042453785.1. NCBI lineage: Eukaryota > Viridiplantae > Streptophyta > Magnoliopsida > Rosales > Rosaceae > Malus > Malus domestica. The sequence goes on along the minus strand of NC_091672.1, from coordinate 31,824,135 downwards.
CAAGTTTTTGTTTCATACCTGATCCTTCATTTCACCCTCCTCCCACCTATCACCCTTTGTCCCTCTTTTCCCCCATCTCTCTCTCTATCTCTAGCACAAAAATAAACTAAAAACAAAGTTTTATCAAATGGGCCTAAACTAGTTAGACAGGAAATTATTTCCCAAATACTTTTCCAGAATACATATGATAAAAGATAAAAATTAAAAGCTTAAAGCCTTCCATTGGTAGTTAGTATCTTCCTTCTCTTGTAAAATTAATGATGTTACATAAAAGGCTGCCTCATGGATTGCTGCTGCTCTAACCTATCTTTAAAGTTTTTGCTTTAGCTCTTTCAGGACATGCTTTTGGAGTTCCCAACATTGTACTACATTCTATATATGCATGTGTGTGTGTGTGTATATATATATATATATATATATAGAGAGAGAGAGAGAGAGAGAGAGAGAGAGAGAGAGAGAACACGCTACATCCTCATTAATGAAGTCTTCTGACTAATTTAGCAGATCACCCAGATATAAGAAAACCACAGCATAGCATTCAATTATAACACTTACCAATGTTTCAAAAAACATCCTTGATGCTTCCTTTCGAGTTTTACCATTTAATAAACTGTCCATGCCAAGAAACTTTTTCCCATGCACAGGTTCCTTATAAAGTAAAGTCTGGAGATACTTAGCAACAGCCCTATAAGAAAATCAAGAGTTGGGTCTTAATAATAATAGAAAACTGATAGTAGAATGATAACAAATAATTGAAAATCATCATCACAAAAGAACAATCAGCAATTTTAACTTAGGAACTGTGACTAAAGGAATTGTATAGCATAGGAATTATGAAAAACACCTATTTACAAGTGCACAACCATTTTCTCGAAGTGGAGAGAGAGAGGGTTTACGGTTTTTCCATTTAAAAATTCTTAAATCAAAATATAGCAAATTATTTCATATTGTAAGGCTTCAAAACATAAACTTGTCAGTATCACCTTCAACGAGGTCATGCAAACCAGAAAAAGCAATTCCACTGACTTACAATAAAATGAAATTAGCAGCATGCATTAAACATAGAACTGACCATATTAAGTACACATACCTGGTGCGGGAAGACCATCCACTATTCTCAAGAAGACGAGTATCTCCAGCGCATGGCATGTCATCGACATCTTCAGCTATTTCATCATCATCTACATTCAAAAATTCTGAGAACAACAATAAAATATGTTATTCAAAGGAACTCAACAATAAAATATGTTATTCAAAGGAACTCCAGCACATAAGTGCAGGGGCAAAAGAGTATTTTACTTTAAATATATGTGTAGACACTAGTACAAGAACACACATAGTCATCAATTATGCATGCACAGACAAATCTTCATTTATCCTTTAGGTGTTTCACAGCATTTAGTTGTAGCTAAAGTCCAACAAAGTTGAGAAAGGAGTTTGGAAGGGCCAAAAACGTACAAAGAGTGCATTCATAAATGCATAAATAGTTCTGTGTAATGTGGATAGTCCGTGTACACCAAATCTTCATACTAATAGGTTCTAAGCAGGATACATAAGAAAAAAGACAGGCCAAGAGATATAAATAAGAAGTCAAGAAGGCAGGAAGAAGAAAAGGTCAACCTGTATCATCTCCAAAAGCTACATCTTCATAATCCTGCACAATATAGCCAAAATGTGAAGTTAAAAACACATATTGAACTTTACAGAGAGACAATGCCTATAAAACAAAATGACATGATGCAGAAAAGAGCCCTGTTTCCAGAAGACAATGCCTATCCACAAGGCAAAAACATATATAGTTTAGGAACAGCATTACAATGTCACTTCATCTTTTTCTAGTCATTATTAGGGAACTTAAATCAAACAATTCTCAATGAATCCAGGGTAAAATATGGCAATCATAAAATGAAAAGGAAGGCTGGGAAAGTAGTTTTGACAGGCAAGGGAATGGAGCAAATACTTGTTTGAAGAATAAAGGTTTATTTAGTTCTAACGGAAATAGGGCATCACCGGCATGAGGGTGTACCATTGTAACAATTAAACAAGGCCAAATATATACGTACATGTGCACAAAATGTTTGTCCCCAAGAAAAAAAAAAAGAACACATGCATTGGGTTTCCTTTGTCCTTTTTAAAGGCTTACATTCAAATAACTCTTTTTTTTTATATAAGAGATGTTCCAAATTATTTTCAGAACCAACAAGAAAGAATGTTAACAACTTACACCACGATCTTCTGGAAGGGGGTCTGCAGTGACTTCTGCATCAATACCACTATGTGGACCAACCTCCCGGCAACCTAGATTTTCCTTACCATTCCAGGAAGCATTCTCGTTGTCTTCACCGTGAATACAATAAGAGTTTGGGTTGTCATCACAATGCAAGTTTTCCTCCAGGACCTCAGTTTCATTCACAGTATGTTGCTTGCTGTTTTCAATTTCTCCCACAGATTGATCAGTTGAAAAACGAAGGTTTTTGCATTCCCCAGTTGCAAGCGTAACATTTACACTGTCGGTAAGTTCAGATGCACCTATCTGAACATCTGCTCTGATTTCGACACTGCGGTCAACAACTTCAATGGCATCAACTTCTTTCTGGATACTTGACTCCACTATCAATGCGTCCACCCCCATGGGTTCGGCGTCCAACTTATTGTCCAGTGACCCGAATAATGCATCGATCTGCAGTGACGCATTTTCCTCAGTTTTATCCGTAAGCCTTGACTGGACGTTAACTTCAGCTGACACCTTGTAAATATCTTCTAAAACAGGATCAGCAACTTCAAAATTTTCTTTGTCAATTTCCATTTCAGCTATATCTCCCAAGGGTTCATGTTTGGAAGTATTAAGTTCTTCCAAGTCACTGATCCTTTGTTCTTCAGCATCAATATGGTGAGACCTTAGGTTATGATCTTCCTTCTGGTTTTCATCCTCAATGTCAGCAGGCTGTGCTGCTGTGTCATCTCTCGCTATTAAAGGTTCAGTGCTTCGAAGGGGTTCAATTTCTTTAGTAGCATTTGGCTCCAGAGAGGATGCTACATCCTTCAATGGCTCCATAGAGGCATTGTTTTGATCATTTTCAGAAACCCGGGTTGTACTCGGATCAAATGCTTCAGTGTGCAGATATATCAGTTCCGCCGACATGCCTGACAAACATCAAACGAATTCAGGTGGCTTGTAAAGATTTTGTGAAGTATATCAATCATTCACATGGCTACCAGTATTCCTAAATAAACCAATAAATGATAGGCAGTAATTGTATACACGCACATCTAATTATATTTAACTTACCAGTAAATATGGGTTCAGTGAAAATTGCATCTTCCAAAAATTGTCGCTGAATAATTGAAATTTCTGGGCGAGTACAAGGAGCCTTTTTTCGCACACGACGTATGTCTTCAGTATTTGTCAACTGCTGGCGTATTTGACTTCAGAAAACCAGCAGGCAAGTAGTTAGCATTGAGAGAGAGAGAGAGAGAGAGAGAGAGAGAGAGAGAGAGAGAGAGAGAGAGAGAGAGAGAGAGAATAATGTAGTATGCAACAACTTATACAATCAGATAGGCCTAGCATGCTTAGTATGTTTATTTTCATCTCAAAAATTTACAGAGTATCTAAAGTAAATTACTAGTCAGTCAGGTCCCACTCTGCTACAACTACCAAATAATATATACTTTTAAGGAACAAAATGCCAAATTCTCATGGAAAAACAGCCCCCCCCCCCCAAAAAAAACCAAAAAAACAAATTAGTTTCTATATGCAGCTATAATCTCAATTATACAAATTTAGTAGTATAGGCTTTTTATAGTCTTAAAACAAGAAAACTTTATTTTCAAAAGGAAGCACTTTTCTTATGCTTGATCAAAATTAGTTGGTGTCCGTTATCACATACTCGCCATGCAAAACCATTGTATCATCCATTAGCACTTTCCTCTTTGAAGAGGTACCGCGGACAGCAGTTCTTGAGCGTTTTGTGCACATTATTTGAAGTGCAGGCGGAGTGGGTTTCATTTTTAGAACTGAAGACCTTCTTCCAACTGAAGCAACAAAAAAAATTTAGTTCAGTCTTCATCATATAGCCTTATAACTCTATCAAACAAAGATTCAGGGAAAAAAAAAGATAAATGCCAGAATGATCTATCAACACAAATGACATGTAGAAATTTCTGATGGCATGAAGAAAGAACCCATTTGATACCTAAAATAGAAGACAATAAATCATCATCATCAGGGATAGATTCTGCGGTTCTCTCTTCTCGGGCCACCCCAAGTGATTCAACTGAATTTAAACTCTGCACTGTCATTGTACTTTCTGTGGAACTACGTTTTTTCCCTGATATGAATTTAATCCCATCACCATCACCAGCATCCCCAACTATGACTTCTTTTTCAGGCGTAGTTTCCACTATAAAATCACTTGGTTTAGAAGTGAACCCCTCTGGTACAGAGAGCAACTTTTCAGGTGCAGGCAAGTTAGAAGCGGCAGATCTATCCAAGTTCTCCAATTGAGTCTCCAAAGATGTTGCATTGTCCAATGAACTTGGCACTACAACCTCAGATGGTAAGTTGCAAGGGACTTCCGAAATTTTATCGGTAGGAGATAGCATATCATGATGACTTGGGAGGGAGCTGCATGCCCGGAGCACAGGCACTTCAGCAGCTGCTGTGTCTTCATACATAACAGGCTTCAAAGGATCTGTAATGATAGGTGTGCATGATTCTCCCATATTATTAGCAATTTCAACATCATTCTGTATTTCAGGCTTTAAATATGTCTGTTGATACTCCAAATAATCCTCTGATACTCTCGGAAAGTTACTACTTGCACAGATCTTACGAGAAGGGTCGTCCAACTCAGATGTGACCTGGGAGCAGCTAGGAGATGCATCAGTTTCATCCAACCTAACTCCAGCAGGTTCTACATGTTGGTCATCCTTTTGATCTAGGCAGGGCATAAGTGGTTCATTGTTTATCACAATACCATTATGTATATCTTCCACCCTGTTTCGGCCATCCAATGCACCAACTGTCCCCTTTGAACATTCCAATACTGGAGAAAGGGGTTTAATTTGGTCATGCTCCTGTGGTTTTGCTTGTTTGATGTCTATATCGCCCAAATGATAGCCATTCACCTTGGTACTATCATCCCCACAACGCGGACCTGACATACTACCAGCATTTTCTGAGCTGCCCACGGATGCTAAGTTTGATAAATTATGGTCTTCAAAATCCAACTGATCATTGCAGGCCATAGGTTCCTGAACAGCAAACAGGTTTGGCTCTTCAAATAGTCCAGGAGTTGATGGAGCCTGAGCATATGTGACAAAATCAGTATTTGCAGCCAGGACTTCATTCTGTTCAAAAGGGATAAAAAAAAATATTCATCACTGAGGCAAGAATTGTATTATACATAATATTACATGAATCGCACCTCCGTCCACCCCTCAACAACAACGAAAAAAGAAACAGAATAGAACCTTGCTTACACATCGCAAATAACGAATAATTAGGACAAGACTTAAAACAGAAGAAAATAGGTGGTATTAATAGACCTGGCTTTCAATCCCATTCATTTGCATGGTTTCTGAAGTTCCAGGTATCCCCTCATACATATCATGCTTTTCCAAACGTGTTACTGATTGGCCCAATGTCTGAGGATCACCACTGAAATAGTAGAGAATGAATAGGGTCATCAGAAAAGTTGTAGTGTCCTAAGTGATTCCATGGATCAAGGAAATAAAGAAACCACACAACCATACACAACACCGCCCAACAGGGACCAACCTCATCAACATGAAAAAAATTCCAAAGAAACAAATAAATGCATTGAGGGCAAAAAAACCCAACTTTATTATTAAGTAGATAACAGCATACCACTCACAGTTTTCTTCTGCAGCTTAATGACGGGGAAAAAAATATACTTTGCTTAAAAATTAAAATAATAAATCACCACCACCATTCATACTGACAGATTATTGAATTCCCGATGGATAAATTACAAATTTCAGCGTTCAACTTTACCATGAAAATTGGAGCTAAAACATGAGAATCTACAAATCCTAACACTTCAAATTTGTAGTCTCAAATCCTGTGATTTAAAATTTATTGGATACTTCCAAGTTTACCTTATCCAAACCCACGATTATTATTTTTTCCATATATAATTAATCTTAAGGATATGGTGGTCAAAAAGAAGATGGGTGAAAGCAGAGGCTTTGTTTACTTGAAAAGAGGTAGAAACATAGGTCTAAACAATCCACCAAAGAAGTTTTTTTTTTTTTTTCAGATTCCAGCAAAGAAGTTGAGATGCTTTAATTCTAACTTATAGAATCCTCTTCGTGCAATCAAACAATGTGTGAAAGAATTAAAATTGTAACCCATGCTTGACACTTTTGAGATATAGAGTTTACTCTGAAATTCCATCATTCCCTTGAGCTGAAACCTTGCCAAAAAACAGGTCCTGTTTTCCATCATTCAAAAAACAATAGCATCTATAAGTGACATATATACATACGTGATATAATAGTTTTGTATTGTAGGAAACATAAACAGGTCCTGTTTTCCATCATTCAAAAAACAATAGCATCTATAAGTGACATATATACATACGTGATATAATAGTTTTGTATTGTAGGAAACTTAAAGATTATATTAGTGAGGTCTACAAAGGAAGTAAAATCAAAGTGGACCACAGCCCACGGAAAACAAGCCGCCATAAACAAGGTAAATGACAAATATATCACAGTTAAGCCTCTATATTCTTGCACAAGCAACACATAACACCAAAGAGCACCCAAAAAAACAATGAAAGCTACACATAGCCCAAAGGATTTGAAGACATTAAAAATTGGTGAAACCCTACAATTGAAAATCAGCCCAAGCTGGCTTTGTGATTATATAAGAGATTTAAACAAAGACATTAGAGAGACGGGCACGTATGGCTTCTTGAAGTGGTTATAAATTATATACAACAGTCAGTAAAAACCCACTAGCCCGCTTTTTACTTTGTCCAAGCCCATATGAGAATATGAGAGCTTGCACATGTGAACTTTAGCCACTCCAACCAACTTGAAGCATTCTAAGAAGGCTTTCGTTTTAGTCGGTGAGTGACACAGGTAATGCCAAACCCTATAACAATCAATTAGTGAAACCGTAGTAACAAATCAATAAAAACAGTGGCAGGCCATAATTTCACTGCAACAACACAAATTTTAAGTAAACCATGCATAAAGAGGAAAAAAAGACAAATTTTCCATGTAAGCAAAGGAAAGGAAGTCTTGTAATTCCATACTATTCAACTATCCAGTCCATTACCAAATTCTTCCACTTAAAAGTTAATACTACAAAGCAGGAACAAAATATTACCTCATCAAATTCCAGACCAATTTGAGAAGTATCGCCATCACCAAACCGCTCTGAAAATAAACCAGGAAATATTGGACATTTAACGTACATAAACATCATTAAGTTTTATCCTAACCATAAAATTTAATTCAATGTACAATCATATCACTCATGACAGTGAATTGATGAGTACTAACCATCCAATCCAAATTGAGATGTTGAGTAAACCACACCCTCCATTGTATCTTGGAGAGTTATTTGCTCCCTTGTACTGACATGATGGTCAACATAGTTACTGCAAAACAACTAAATGTTAAAACCAACACAAATACAAATCTTCATATCCAGCATCTCTACAGTGAACGCTTTAGTCCTAAACATAATTGAACATACTAACCCCTGAAAATTTTCATTATCTGGTAGCTCAAAATCATCAAGATCAAACGTCTCAGGCAAGGTTATGGAATGATACGGAGCAGTAGATTCTTCTGGAGGTAAATCGACTGCAGTGGAGCGAAAAGCTTGCTTTATCTTAAGCAAAGCCTCGCTACAATCATCAAACAGGTAATTCACCTTTCTAGAATATATCCTCACCACACCAAGCAGAAGATGGCTGGACAACCGGAGAGCAATCGGAACTTCAGGAAAAAGAATAGAATCTGTAACCAAAGATTGATCATCAGAGTTACATGAGTGGATAGATGAATTGGACATTAAGAGAGAGAGAGAGAGAGAGAGAGAGAGAGAGAGAGAGAGACTACAAATTGAAAAACAACTGAGATTACTGAGTGCAACTACATGCCCCATGAAATTTAATGCAAGAATAAGATCTAAAAGAATTTAAATGCATGAATTAACTAAAAGTGCTCTGCACTTAAAGAAATTTTCTTTTTCTTGAATTTTTCTTTTGGCCGAGAAGAATGAAACATTTAATTAGAAACAGTAAAAGATTGAAAGCAATAACTACTGATACAATTACACCATAACCATACATTATGACATGCATGATGCACCATAAGTCAAGTCTGTCTGATGAATTACAAAGCCTTAATTTATAGAACAAAAACCAAATAAGAAGCCCTGTGTAACTAAATTACTAAGACATCTAGCTTTGAAAACCCTAGAGATAATTATACCACGAGCATAAGCAAAGTTAACGCATCAGTAAAAATATTTGAGAACTAGAAAACCCTAAATTAAAATAATCCTGGTCTATTCTGCATCAGGTACACTTCTGGGCATCATTACGGCCTTCAGTTTCTTTAGAACTCATAAGTAGCTTTGCCACATCTGTTGATGCATTCGGTGAGTGAATTCAGTTTTTAGGTTTCTTAGCCCAGTGGAAATCTTATCCACTGCACTGTCCACCACCTGTTCTTTTAAAGAAGATCTGTTTTCTAGTGAATTAATAATAAAAATAACTGGGGAAGGAAATTCAGAAAAGAAGAAGAAAACGCAGCTCTTCTTGGAAATGTTTGTGGAGATTCCCTTTCAAATTTAACTCTTTTAGGTATGATGTGATTACACGCAAATATGGATTATATGTCAATACCATGGGATAATAACATTATGGTTAATGGCTCCCTGCAGAATAATATCAAGGATATTATTATTTAGTTTCCTATATCATCTATATTCCTATTTATTATGGAATTAAGATTATTTTCCTACTTGTAGATTTACAATCTTTCCTGTTTGTTGTATGATTAGGTTATTATAAATAGGTGCTTTGTTCTACTTCTTGTAGATTTACAATTCTTTCCTGTTTGTTGTATGATTAGGTTATTATAAATAGCTGCTTTGTAATTCAATATTGGTAGACTTGAATGATTGATTAAAAGGATTTTCTCCCTGTTTATCTTCTTTCCTCTAAATCTTTATTCTATCTTGATCTTCTTCTCCAGAGTCTATTCTAATCCTCTGTCTGATTCTTCTAAATTCTCTTCGGCCTATCCCTTTTCTGTCATCTAGCTCCAAACCCTAATTTCTGGTTACTCGCTCTACATCACTCCCATCGTTGTCCTTGGAAAGTCATTTCAGACCGCATGAGTTCATATTTCCTAATATTGGGTTGTGCAAATCATTTCCTCATCTTTATAGATAAATATAGAGTATGGTACTCTCGTAATGTATCCATGGCAGTGTAGGTTGGTTTTCTTTTCCATGGGTTGAAATCATAAGTTTCGTAGGGTCCCTTTGACAGAAAAATATATCCTTACAATCTGCTAGATCGAACAGAAGGTCTTGGAAACTTAGAGGTGAGACACTTGGTCTTGTGCAAGTCTTATTTCAGCAAGTTAAGTGATGAGCCATCTTCCAATGGTTAATCATCCTCCCGTGATTTGAAAGGTTAAAGTAGCTAAACATGGTCCTTTTCGTACTGAAAAGCTGTTGCATCCCAAAATGCCCTATGTTATCAAGGGGTTTCTGCTAGTTTTTCTTCTTCTGAGTATCAATCCTAGTGGTCATCCTCTACTAGATCGAAATCCAGAAAGAGTAAGAGTTCCGAAATGGGCAGGCATATTGTGATACCATGCAAAAACAATGCCTAATTTTGTATTATATCCCCCCTCCATGGGAAATGGTGTCTTGATTCATTGGGTAGCTTTTCCATGAAATTTTATTGCTGCTTTTTGCTAAAAATGAATGCAGATATGGCTTTTCAGCCTTATGGTTTGATTTGGAAAATCTAAAGAGCCCCGTAAAGTGAAAGTCTTTACTTAGATAGGGGCTCGTGGGAAGGTTAACACTTGCGACATGCTTCAAAAAAGAGGACCCAATTCTTTACATATGCTCTTAGTGGTGTATCCTTTGCAAGAATTGTCTATAATCTGCTGATTGCATCTTTTTACGCAGTCCAGAGGCTTTTAATCTATGGCTGCATTTGTTTAGGGAGTTCGCGATTAATTGGGTTGTATCCAGAGGTTGTTCTTCTTTTATGTCAGTGAAGCAAAATTTACCTGCAGAGGTTTGGTTATGTTCTAGGTAATATGGATGGAAAGAAATAGGATAATATATGAGGATTTTGCAGGCAGTAGAGGAGAGAAGTTATGGGATGAAGTTCGCTTAAGGTTTTCGCTATGGGATTAGGTTTCTACAAAATATAAAGATTTATCCTTCTGAGTTATTTGGCTTGATCAGAATGGTGCAATAGTTAGCCTTATAGAGTTTTCGTAACTGTTTCAAATTCAGAGGGACTTTATTTGTTGTCTCAGAAAGGTGCAATAGTTAGCCTTATAGAGTTTTCGTAACTGTTTCAAATTCAGAGGGACTTTATTTGTTGTCTCGATTTTGCATTCTGTTTTTTGTTGTGGACAACCACTTGTGTAAATTAAACTTCGTCTCTTTCTCAATTATGGCAGTTCGTGGAATACAGTTTTGTGGCTATTGTTTGGTGGTTTGGATTAAAATTTGAAAGAAAACAATGATTTATCAAAAATAAAAAGTGTGGGAGGATGTGTAGTTCCTAGCGGATAAACACATTTGGAGCATTCTTGTAGGCTTTATTATCTCTAAATCTAGGGACAAACAAAATTTTCTTTATTCATGCAGATTCTATTTTCTCCAGGTTAGCTGTTCTGTAATCATTGTATTGCTATCTGTACATTTGGTTTCCACTGTTGTAGTTGTATTATTTCTGTTTCTTTTAAAGGAAAATTTTTCCAGCGTTTACAAAATTCAACCAATTCATAATTCAAGCTGAAAAATTGCTGCTATCATTTTCCCATATTTTCTCGAAAGAAGAAATCATAAAAACATGGAGCACACAAGGTAAAAAAAATGAGAACTGACCTACGGAGACGCCAATATCGGTGTCGGCGACCTGATTCTTGCGAAGCTTGCGCTCCAAATGTGCCGCTATCCATATCGTTCCAAGAGGACCTTTCTTGGCCAATATAAACTGAGAATAAAACATTTCTCTCTGTTTTTTTTTTACTTCTCACCAGATTACATACAACAATCTTTCTATACAGGTACAGGCGAAGCAAACCCCCAATTTTTACGCCAGCCAACCCAGAGTTAAGAACATCAAAAGGAAAAATACTAAATTTACATGACAAGACTTAACCTCCAAAACCTAAAAACTTCAATCGTCTCCTCAACCTAACAGTGAGGATTTAGGAAAATCCCAAATTAACAAACAAGAAAACCCTAACAAGCCATAGCGCTATTCTACCCTTTCAGAAAGCCCAACACTTATCATCCGCGACTATTTGGCCAAGAATTTGGAGCTTTGGGAGAAAGAGATACAGGAACTTAAAGTAGTTGGAGTTGACGAAGCGTAGCTAAATTGGAGTTGGAACTTTGAAACCTAGGCGTCGTAAAACGACGCTGTGTAGATACATAGACAAAATTATACAGCTTGAAGTTGGATTTGCAAAGGTGCCAAGGAATGAGTTTGACCCAGTGAGTCAGAGATCGGACCGAGTCGAAGCGTTTATGGAGAGAGACTGTGTGGAACAGAAGAGAGGTAGCGCCTCTGGATTTTCGAACTTGGTTATGTCATGGTGTGGGTTGGTACACCTTTGGTGATGGATTTTGGATTTTGGATTTTGGATTTTAGGGATCAAATAGAGCGGAGCACCAAAAACGAAAGTACGTGGAACAGTATTTTCTCTCGTTCGAAATGACTTTACCGTCTTAAATTTACACCATGTTTGTCCATGAAAATACACTTAGAATTTAAGTAAATGCCAAAACTTATAAAATTGACATACATTAACGGGTTTATTCAATTGGGAATTTGAGAGATTTTAATAGATTTATAAATTCATGGATTTTTAAGGAGTTTAACTTATTTGTAGAGATTCCATATAAAATTTTGATTCAATTCCCTCGAAATTTTATGGGAAGATGTAAGATTTGTATATGTTTAAAATACATTACAAAATCTCTTCAATTCTCTCAGATTCCTCAACTTTTCCAAATTCTTTAAATTTAAATTTTAATTGAATACACCTAGAATATTATAAACTTTTTTAAAATTTTAATTGAATACACCCAGATTACTAAAGATTTTAATAAACTATCTTAAAATCCTGATTGAATGCAAGTTGAATTTAGGGGAATCACTTAAAATTCAGATTGAATATCACTAGATTCAATAAAAGAATTAAAATACCTCAAAATCCCAATTGAATACACATCATTCTCTTATTTGGATTCATAAACATTTTCCGTATGGAAAAAAAAATAGAAATTTGAGACCTTCAATTCTCAAGTTTAAATTCTATATAAATTAGATGTCATTTCCTAATTTCTATTATTTAAAGTTTAAAAATAACAAATTTGTATTTAATTCCACTGTTCTTTTAGAAAACAAGATATTTCACAAATTCTATAAAATAAAATCTCGTCATTTCAATTTCTGTCATTTTAAAATTCCTCCAAACATAGTGCTTAGGGGCATATTCAATTAGAAATTTGAGAAATTTTAATGGATTTATAAATTTTTATAGAGTTTAATTGCTTTGTATATATTTATATAAAAATTATGATTCAATTCTCTCAAAATATCATAGGAGATGTGAGATTTGTTAATATAAAATACACTAAGAAATCTCTCTAATTTCCCTCTAATTCCTCAATTTTTTCAAATTCTTTAAAATCAATTTCTAACTGAATACACCTAAAATGTTATAAACTTCTTTAAAATTTAATTGAATACACCCAATTTCTAAGGATTTTAATAAACTACCTTAAAATCCTAATTGAATACAAGTCGAATTTCAAAGAATCCTAATTGAATACCCCTAAATTTATTAAAATAATTAAAATCTCTCAAAATCTCAATTGAATACACCCTCAATCAAATGTTTTTGGTGTGGAGTTTGCTCATCAAGCCAATAATGGGGTGGAAGCGGTAGTTGGTGCAAGTGAGTAGAGGTAAAGGGAGGCGCGGTAAATTTAATCAAATGTTTTTGTTGTGGAGTTTGCTCATGCTCTAGGTTAGAAAATTTTAGGTCAATCGATAAAAATGACCCATTCTTTTAATCTTGTGACAGAAATAAGATTTTTCGAATATGCACAGAACATGCACAACAACATGACAGAAGTAGAATTTTTTTACACCTTAAAATGACTTAATTGCCCTCATATATAAATAGGTTATTTCCTCCCATTTTCTAATTTCTCTATCTCTACTCTCTCTAAAATTGATATTCATTGGTTGTTCTTGGATTAATGAAAGATAATGAAAACCCCAGTTGGAATATTTGATCATATGGGTGTGATATCCACATACCCCATTTTACTTCTCACACATCTTTTTAATTTTCGACCTTCGGATCGGATGAATTAAAGAAGATCAACGGACAGAAATTATCAAGGGGTGTGTGAGAAGTAAAATGGGGTGTGTGGATAGCACACCCCTTAATTATATATGCTTTGGTTGGAAATGATAATTTTGTAGTAGAAATTTGTTGAAACTTGTAAGAATGGAAAATAAATAAATAAGTCTGGTTAATGATTTATTTAGAGATTCTTTGTGTTTGCTGATTAGTCCTTTTGGAAAATGAACACATTTATGTGCTTGTAGTTGCAGATTACAGATTGGGAATTTCGTTTTCAAATCATCTTCTCTTCAAATTCAAAATCCCATTCAAAACTCATTTGGGTCAAAACCAATCTACGGTAAAAAAAAATTTCAAATATCGAAGAAAATTCATTATGAAAAAGTAAAGACACCATTTTTTATGTTGCAATCTCTCTCTCTCCTCTGCTGATGAACGCCTTATCCCTTTAAGTTCAAAGAAAATCCTAAATTTGTTATATTATCAATACGTGCAGCGACATCGGTTTTGTTGTGACGTGCATTGTGCAATTAACGGTGTTGAGGGATATGTGGGGGCCTAGATTCTGGAAATCCCTTAAAAATCTGTAGGTTACAAATCTTTGACCTTGTTTGTACCATACTTGACCAATCCCGAAACTACCGAGCATCGGCCAACGCTATACTGTCAAGGACCCAGAAGAGTTCCCCTCCGACCAGGAGGCCAATCACTACTCGACACGTGTCAAGATTAGAAGCCAATCAGAGCGCAGCACGTGTCGACATCAAGAACCAATCACAACATGACACATGTCAATGTGACAAAGCTACAAGTTTTTCTATAAATAGGGGTCATTCCCCCACAATATTGCCTAATGCCATTTTGTGTTAAATCATTCACAAGAACTCACTAAATTGAGAGCTTGATCCTTTGTACTTGTGTAAGCCCTTCACTACTAATAAGAACTCCTCTACTCCGTGGACGTAGCCAATCTGGGTGAACCACGTACATCCTGTGTTTGCTTATCTGTCTCTATTCATTTACGTACTTATCCTCACTAGTGACCGAAGCAACCAAGCGAAGGTCACAAAACCTGACACTTTCTGTTGTACCAAAGTCTTCGCTGATTTTGTGCATCAACATTTGGCGCCGTCTGTGGGAAACGACACTTATTCCTACTCTCTTCAGCTGTGTCAAGCTGGTTTCTATCATTCGTACACTTTCTTTTGACCAGGCATCCCTCTCCAACATGGGAAGCGAAGGAAGCCACAGCACACAGAATGACACCCCCCTTGCACATAGTGCGAAACAACGAAAGAAGGAAGGAAAACGAGTTCTTCTTCAAGCTAAAGTCGATGAGTTGGAAGCTCAGAACAACAAGATAGCAATGAAGAATGAGGTCCTCCAGGAGCAATATGAGAAGCTCTTCGAGACACTCCACGAAGCTAGGCAAGCTCAGACACGCGAGCTTGTTGCCCCCGTGGAAGTCAACCATCAACTGGGTGCCCTCCAACATGGAGGGTCACATGCATTCGACATAGATATCCCTGATAGGGAACAGATTACCCCTCGACTTGATAATCAACATGAGGCTTCTCTTAACCCAGTTGCTTCGACCCGAACCATGAGAAGTGGAGGGAGACACCTCTTTGCTGAAGGGGCAGAAGGATCGAAAGCCGTCTTTTGCGATTGTCGGGATTTCCTGAAGCAACGTCGAGAGAATTCCATCCATATAAGCTCAAAGATCAATGACCCAAGGATTTCTGAGAGACTCGGTCCCCTGCCACGGCCCGAGCCGGCCACCAATTTGGGGAAGGGGCAACAAGTCCTAGAGAGACATGAGGGTACAGGGGACTCAGAGGTGTTCCGACAGACATACCCTGGAAGCCAGTACAACGAGTCCAGGGAAAAATCACATGCCCTTGATCAAACCTTCCTAATTCCAAGAGGAGATGGAGATTTACGAAAGAAAGCTCCAGTGGCACATAACTCCGCTCAGGACCCCCTTGTCCTACAACTTATTGAGGAAGTAAACAAGTTGAAGGCTGAACGTCAGGCTGAAATACCTGACTGGAACCAACCCAGGCCTGGCCCTCTTACAAGGAGGATCCTCAACACCCCCCTTCAAGCAAAGACAAAGCAAAAGCTTGGCTTGCAACTTTATACTGGAAAAGAGGACCCGATTGAGCACCTTAACCTCTTTGAGTCCACCATGGCATACCGGATGCACACCGACGAAGAGCGATGTCTTCTCTTCCCCTCCACCCTCTCTGGCGGAGCTCTAAATTGGTATTGTCGTCTTACACCTGAGACGGTAGACTCATTTGAGGAATTGAGGAAACTATTTGTTTCCCAACACATTTTCCAAACCGATCGCTTGCACTCTGCAGATGACCTGTACACTATCCGCCAGAAGCCAGACGAGTCATTACGTATGTATGCTGGCCGCTTCAGCCATGAATACTCCCGGTGTGCCGAGGCAGACGACAAGACTGCCCTCAAAGCCTTCACGGCAGGCCTACGTGATTGTTTCTTTAAATACATGATCAATGCCAATACTTGGAAGACTTACTCTGAGGTGATGGCGCAGGCTTATAACCATGCCTCCGCCGAGGCAAAGACATATCAGGAGAAACCCCCTACAACCATCCTTTATCAACAAGTGGGAGGTGGAAGCCAGACTCACCTAAATGAGAAGACCTCGACTTTCCAAACAGCAGTGGCACCTCCCCATGCCTTGCATAATGCTTCGCCGAATCAACAGACATATCAATTTCAAGGCAAGAGGAAGGATTTCCATCCTCACCACTCTCATTTCAGTAAAAAGAGTAAGGGACACTATCCCGATAACCAAGGGTATCGCCACAATAACGCTCGCCCCCAGGCAGTCAATGCAGTGGGTCAAACCCGCGTCAAGATACCCCCTACCCCAAGGTATGAGACATACACGCCCTTGAATGCCACATGCGCGGCCATTTACCCCAGCATAGCTCACCTGATACCAAAGCCAAAGCCGAGGCACCCAGATTACACGCCCCCGAATAACGCGGGCATGTTTTGTTGCTACCATGAGCATAACGGCCATGATAGCGAGAAATGTATCATCCTCCGTGATCGTATTGAAGCTTTGGCACGAGAAGGAAAAATTGATCAATTCCTCCTTCACCCTCAAAGGGATAACCGTAACCAACGCCAGGTGAATGTCATATATTCCATAAGCGGCGGCACACCCATATCTGAATCTTCCAATAGGGCCATGAAAAACAGTGAACGAATTCTGAGGCCTGGTCACCAAGTGTTTCACGTGGAAGACATCAGGGGAGGGAAGTATCAAAAGCCTAACTGGGATCCGATATGTTTCTACCCTGAGGAAGAAAGAGGCATCATCTACCCTCATAACGACCCATTGATCGTGGAGGCTCACATAGCCAACTTTGATGTTCGACGAATCCTCGTAGACACAGGGGCTTCGGTCAATATCATGTTTGCCGAAGCTTTCAGGGCACTCAGTGTAGCTGAACACTTGCTCGATCGCTCGATTTCTCCTCTGATAAGCTTCTCCGGTGATATCGTGCAACCCTTAGGGAGCATACATTTACCCTTTACTATTGGTACAGGCCCTTACACGGCTACCATTACCACTAACTTCCTAGTGGTTGACTGCCCAACGGCATACAATGTCATCTTTGGGCGCACAGGCATCAATGATCTCAAGGCTATGGTATCCACGCATATGCTGTTGATGAAATTTCCAACCCCCCATGGCAACGGCTACATCAGAGGAGATCAGCTTAGTGCACGATCATGTTACAACACTTCAGTTAAGCAACAACACTTGCCCGGACCCAAGGAAACCCTGTCTGTACATGACCAAGTCACAAAGACCAGCTTAGATGAAGCGAACTTGGATATTCCTGATAGCAACAATCAACCCGATGATCCTCGAGATGACTCTTTCACCCAGCAAGCCCAACCTGCTGAAGAGTTGGAGAAGGTACCTATCTCAAGAGATTATCCAGATCGCATGGTGAAGATTGGCACCACATTGTCACCACCCCTTCGGTTAGCATTGATATCTTTTTTGAAAGAGAACACTGAAGTCTTCGCCTGGTCATACGAGGACATGCCAGGCATCTCTCCCGATGTCATCTGTCATCGTTTGAGTATTGACCCCAAGATCAAGCCGGTGAGACAGAAGCGAAGATCTTATGACGCTGAACGATACGAGGCAATGAAAGCAGAAGTTGAAAAACTCAAAGGCATAGGCTTTGTCCGCGAAGTCAATTACCCGACATGGGTAGCAAATGTGGTCCTTGTTAAGAAAAATCCGACCAAAGAAAGTCCTTTGCTTCAAAAGGTCTTGTGGAGAATGTGTGTTGACTACACCGACCTAAACAAAGGGTGTCCGAAAGATAGCTTCCCTCTTCCTCTTATTGACAGACTTATAGACTCTACGGCCGGATGTGAACTCCTGAGCTTCATGGATGCTTACTCAGGATACAACCAAATCCTCATGAACCCTTCGGATCAAGAACACACAGCCTTCACTACCGACAGAGGACTATACTGCTACAAAGTCATGCCTTTCGGCCTAAAGAATGCAGGAGCGACTTATCAGAGACTAGTCAACTCAATGTTCGCCGAGCAGATTGGGAAGAGCATGGAAGTTTACGTTGATGATATGTTAGTCAAGAGCAAACATGCTGACCAACACATCACCAACCTATATGAAACTTTCACTATTTTGAAGAGGTATCGAATGAGGTTAAACCCCAACAAATGTGCCTTCGGCGTAGGCTCTGGCAAATTCTTAGGTTTCATGATTAGCCAACGAGGCATTGAAGCTAATCCCGAGAAGATCAAAGCAATCCTCGACATGAAGGAACCGGTAACTTCAAAGGACATCCAGAGCCTTACTGGCAAGGTGGCAGCCTTAACCAGGTTCATTTCTAAGGCCACAGACAAATGTGCTCCCTTTTTTAAAGCACTTAAGGGAAGTAGGAAGTACATTACATGGACTGATGAATGTGCCGAGGCATTCAAAAACCTCAAGGAGTACATGAGTAAAGCCCCTCTACTCTCCAAGCCCGAGGTAGGAGACATTCTCATTATCTACCTATCGGTATCAGCTTCAGCCGTAAGTTCCGTTCTCATTCGAAAGGATGGGAATATTGAGCGACCTGTCTACTACGCTAGCAAAGCCTTACAAGATGCGGAGACACGGTACTCTAACATTGAGAAATTGGCTCTGGCATTGGTCATGTCTGCTCGAAAACTCCGCCCTTACTTCCAAGCGCACTCCATCATCGTGCTTACCAATTATCCTCTTCGACAGATACTCCAAAGTCCTGACACTTCAGGGCGAATGATCAAATGGGCAATAGCGTTGGGTGAGTTTGACATCTCCTACCAACCAAAGCCAGCTGAGAAGGGCCAAGCAGTGGCAGACTTCATTGCCGACTTCACATATCCGGTTGACATTGCTTCTACACCTGAAGCAGTGGCTTCATTACCCCCGGAAGCTCAGAAGATAGAACCAACAACCCCAGCATGGAGTCTGTATGTTGATGGCTCATCCAACCAACAGGGCTGTGGAGCGGGACTAGTCTTGACTACGCCCGACAAAGTAGCAATGGAGTATGCTCTTCGTTTCAAATTCAAGGCATCAAACAATGAGGCCGAGTATGAAGCCCTTCTAGCAGGATTACGTTTGGCCAAACACCTCGGGGTTAAACAAATTGATATTTTCAGTGACTCCCAATTAGTGGTCAACCAGGTTACCAACAACTTTGATGCTAAGGACAGCTCCATGGCAGCATATCTTGCGCAAACACAACTTTTGCTCAAGCACTTCCACTACCAGATCACCCAAGTTCCTCGAGCGGCAAACAGTCATGCAGACGCCCTGGCTCGCCTCGCCTCAGCTGTGGAAGACAAGATTGGAAGAAAAATTCATGTCGAACTGTTGGCAACACCAAGCACCATGGCCGCAGAAGTATGCAACTTACAACAGGGGGATAGTTGGATCACCCCGATCTATAATTTCCTTGCTCATGGCACCCTCCCAAATGATAAAGTCCAGGCTAAGCAAATTCGATACAAGTCTACCCGCTACCTGATCATCAATGATCAACTCTATAAGCGAGGTTTTAGCCTGCCATACTTAAGGTGTCTTACGCCTGCCGAGGCGGAAATCGTCCTTCGGGAAATACATGAGGGAGTCTGTGGAGATCATGCTGGATCTCGGTCCCTAGCACACAAGACTTTTCGCCAAGGATATTACTGGCCAACACTCCACCAGGATGCCATCAAAGTATCCCGCTCATGTGACAAATGTCAACGATATGCAACTATTCCTCATTCCCCTCCAGAGCCTCTTACTCCTATGATCAGCCCTTGGCCCTTCGCCCAGTGGGGACTTGATTTGATCGGCCCAATGCCGGCAGGGAAGGGCAAAGTCTGTTACGCAGTCGTTGCAGTGGACTACTTCACAAAGTGGGCCGAAGTAGAACCCTTGGCAACCATTACTGAGGCAAAGATAGAAGACTTCGTGTGGAAGAACATCCTTTGTAGATTCGGCATTCCCAATGCGATAGTCACTGACAATGGGCGACAGTTTGACAACAAGAAGTTCAGGTTGTTCTGCTCTAAGTTCAACATCAACTTATGCTTTGCCTCTCCAGCTCATCCCCAGTCTAATGGACAAGTTGAGGCCATCAACAAAATAATCAAGCGCACTTTGAAAACCAGCTTGGACAAAGCTAAAGGCTGTTGGCCAGAATTTGTACCCCAAGTTCTTTGGTCATATCGCACTTCATATCGGACTTCAACAGGAGAAACTCCATTCTCACTTGCCTTTGGCACAGAGGCGGTTGTCCCTGTTGAGCTCGAGCAAGCAACATTCCGAGTCCAGAACTACATTCAAAGTGAAAATGACAAACAACTCACCCTCAACTTGGATTTAGTCGAGGAACACAGAAACCAAGCTCACTTGAGGAATGTCGCCTACAAGCAGCGCATCTCCAACTATTATGACTCTAGGGTCAAGCTTCGTTCTTTCAAAATAGGAGACTGGGTCTTAAAGAAAAGATTACTCTGCGACAGAGTCCCGAGTGAAGGCACACTTAGTCCAAACTGGGATGGACCGTATGAAGTCATTGGCATCAGTCGCCCTGGCTCTTACACACTTAGAAGCTCCGATGGCAAAACCCTTGGCCATCCATGGAACGCTGATCACTTGAAGTACTACTACAAATAGACTCACGATGTACAAGTGTTGAGCTATAGCCGTTCGGCATCCTATGTAATGAAGGCCATTTGGCAATGAATTCAATAAAGAGTCACTACAAAACAAGCAAATGAAGACCGTGTCAAGCGCCAAAAAAAAAAAAAAAAAAAAAAAAAAACAACTTCATCCAAAAAGCTTCACCCGAAAAGCTTCACCTCCAAAGCTTCACCCACAAAGCTTCACCTAAAAAGCTTCACCCAAAAAGCTTCACCATCAAAGCTTCACCTAAAAAGCTTCACCCAAAAAGCTTCACCTAAAAAGCTTCACCCAAAAAGCTTCACCATCAAAGCTTCACCTAAAAAAGCTTCACCCAAACAGTTTCACCCGAAAAGCTTCACCTAAAAAGCTTCACCCAAAAAGCTTCACCCGAAAAGCTTCACCTAAAAAGCTTCACCCACAAAGCTTCACCTAAAAAGCTTCACCCAACAAGCTTCACCCGAAAAGCTTCACCTCCACAGCTTCACCCGAAAAGCTTCACCTAAAAAGCTTCACCCAAAAAGCTTCACCCGAAAAGCTTCACCTAAAAAGCTTCACCCACAAAGCTTCACCTAAAAAGCTTCACCCAACAAGCTTCACCCGAAAAGCTTCACCTCCAAAGCTTCACCCACAAAGCTTCAACACCAAAGCTTCAACACAAAACCTTGCTCCAAATAAACAAATTTTGTTCACAAAACCCAAGATGCCCTTGAACTTGTACAAAAACACTTGGGTAAACATAAACATTTTTTGTTTTACACCCACAAGGGCCCAAAATTTTCCTTCTTATTTATTCACTTATATATGTTCCCAAACATATTATAATAGATCCAACAACAAGCCAAAGTCCCAAATTTCATAATGGACAAAAGTACAAGCAATTCATCAATAATGAAGGTGCTACAAAAATTGGAATCTGCTCCAAAATAGAAATCCAACCCAAGAGACTTTTTCTCTCTCTCCCTCTTCCGCCTCCTTTCATCTATCAAATTTCTGCAACCTCTGCTCTTCTCCAATGGAGCTGAATTTTGGACACCCTATAGTTCTTGAGCATATGAACAACTTTCAAGAAGGAACCATTTCTGTTTGAGCGACGGAAATTAAAGTGTTGAAGCTCCAAACATGATAGTCGGCTTCTTGCAGATTTCGAAGCTGTTGTGATGTTTCGAAGATCTGGAAATATTTAACCGTTAGTTCATCCTGAATTTTTGATATGTTATGAAAGAGTCGATGAGGAACAACTTCAATGAAGAAAGCATACCGATCTGAACAAGAGAAAATGGAGTTTCGAAGCTCACAACAAATCTGACGGGTTGACAGACAAATAATAACCAGTCACTCATCATACCTGGATTTCTGGAGTTGTACTGCTCCGATGGCTCTCCAATTTGGATATGTTGTAGTTAAGGAATTAACGAACAACTTTCATGAAGACAACTTTGTGATTCGACCTACAGATGATGGTGTTATGTTGAAAAACAATTCCGGTTGTTAGGGGAAATGAAAAACAATTCCACCAAAGAAACATCATTATGATGTTTCATCATTATGGTGTTTTCATCATTATGATGCTTTCATCATTGTGATGCTTCCATCATTGTGATGCTTCCATTATGATGTTAATGCACCAACGGTTACACCTTCTGCAATTCCACTTATTCGGGCCTAGCAACCTTCATCAACAAAATCTATGAAGAAAAAGTCCGGGGCTACCACTTAGAAAACAAAAGAATGAAGTTTTGGTACTTACGACATGGACTATTAGCAAGACACCTCATTCGTCAACTCCCTCGACTAGAGACTTGGGGGACTCCCACCATATGCTACTACGCCTTGGTACTCAAAAGTTCGTGACTACTCAGTGACTTGGATTTTTCAAGTCTCCAACCGAGAAGTTTTCCTCACTCGGGAAATTAAGGGAACACTACCTCAAACTACATGCTTCACTCACAAAGCTTCAACAATACAGGTTTCAACAAAAGCAAAAATTCAAAGAACTTTATGAAGAAGGCTTTGGTGTATTTAACACAATATGTTGAAATGAAGCAAAGCTTATTTATTAATATTTTCGATAAGCCACAAATATGTACATATACATGAGTCAAAATAAACAAACAAAAGGGAGCCTTCACAAAGGTTGCTTAGGGGAAGTCTCAGCAGTCGGTAGAGCCCCAGAAAGAGAAAGCACCGGAGGGTGGTTATCCGGAGCCTCAGTACTTGACAAAACCCCAGAAGGAGGAGGCATTGGAGGTTCATCATTTGAAGCTTCATTACCAGGTACAGCCCCAGAGGACGAAGGCAATAAATGCCTTTGGAACAAACCCACAAACCGCTGATGATCAAGTAAAACCTTACCATCAGATTCCTTCATCTGGTCAAGCTTCCTCTTCATGTTTGTAGCATAGTCATGGGCGAGCCGGTGCAACTGCTTATTCTCATGCTTGAGCCCTCTAATCTCCTGTTTGAGACTCATCACTTCAGCAGCCAATGATTCAACTTGGCGGGTTCTAGCAAATAGGCGTTGGGCCATATTAGACACAGAACCTGCACACTGAACACTAAGAGCCAGAGAGTCCTTAACAGCCAACTCATCAGACCGTTTGGAAAGTAGTCTGTTATCTTTGGGAGTGAGAAGGTTCCTGGCCACCACTGCAGCGGTCATATCATTCTTCATCACAGAATCCCCAACGGTAAGAGGACCAGTAGGGGATATGAAGGATGGGCGCCATATGTTGTCTGGAGAAGGCGTGGCTGTCTCTTCTCCAAGGTTCAAGTCAAAACGACGGTCGGAGGGTCCAGACATTTTCAAATGTGTTGAAGAAGGAAGAGGTCAGACAAATCAAGATCTTAGAAGTGCAAGAAATGAGCTTCTACTGGTAGAGATTCAAGTGTGCTGTGGAACTTAATGCCAGCCTCTATAAAAATCTGCACTCGACGGAGCTTCAGAAATCGAAGAGGCGTTTGCTTTCTCAAAAGCTGGGCTGCTCAGAGACCACGAGGGCCGATCTCAGAAATCGAAGAGGCGAATGCTTTCTCAAAAGCTGGGCTGCTCAGAGACCACGAGGGCCGATCTCAGAAATCGAAGAAGCACCTGCTTTTGCAGCCTCGTCAGCACCTGTCACATGCACAATCAGCTTTGCGGAAATTACGGGCAATCTGTCGAAGATTTCTGGTGAAGTAGAAAGCACGTGAATCTTACTGATCAATCACCGCTCTCCATATGCACCATCAACTCCTCGGGTACCACATATAACTTTGTCAAAGATCTCTGACAAAGTTTAGGCACGAGAATTTCGAAGTGCCAGCTACCCTACTATTACCCATAAGGGTAAAGGAACAGCACCACTGCTTGACAACTGGAAAGTCCCTATGTGTGTCGACCTCCGTGTTTTGTGGCAAGACAGGTTGGCAAGAACGACCAACCTTTATTCACATTCGAGAAAAGACTCCCAACATAATTACTTTCTCAAAAACCGGAGTAGCACCGCTTTCCGAATCTCGAGAGTCAGATCTTCGACGGGATTGCTTGTTCGAAAACCGAAGAGGCACAACTCTCAAAACTTCGAGAGCCAGATTTCCTTAGATAAAGCTTGTCTGTAATCTCCACACGTAATATCAGCTTTCCAGATACCACATACCACTTTTTCAAAGTGCTCTGACAAAATTAAAACACGTGAAGCTGGCAGCTCCCACTACATTGCTGTGACCAAGAAGGGTAAAGGAATAGCATTACTACTTGTTATTGGGAAATCCCTATATACATTGACCTCCCTCCTCAACGGACAGGCAAACCTGCAAAAATGCTCAACCCTTTCTCGCATTCGAAAAGGCACCCTCAACATAATCTCTCGAAATACTCAGCTTTATTTCCCCCCGATAATACCTCAGCAAATAAGCCACACCAAGAACAAGAGTATCTCATATCATCAGGGTCGAAAGCAAGAGTATCCCATATCATGCTTTCTCCCTGTCTTTGTCTTTGTCCTTGTCCACACCTGCAGGACAAGGAGAAAGAGAGCAGTCAGTCGGAACCTGAAATCAAACCTCCAATTTGGAACTGACTGCCTGGAGCCTTTGCCTGGTTGCTTACTTAGCATTGCTCTCGAGTACTCATCCTCAACTGCTGTCAAGGTCACGAATTCCACCAGCAAATACCTCATGACAGTTGATCAGATATTGGCTCTTTACACTGAAGCTGCCAAGCGTGGATGAGTCACTATGAAGGAATGTTCTGAAGGACCATTTAAATGCAAAGGTTGCACACCACTTCTGCCATGCAAAAGATTGAAGCAGAAGGTTCAACGGTGAGCTGAAACAGATCACTACAGCACGACACCTTTCCATACCACATTCATTATTCCGTCAACAGCAAAAGTATCCCATATCATCAAGGTCGAACGTACTCTAGATTTGATGGACTTGTTTTGACCCTCAAATTTTTGAGTCGGCCTTATACTCTGAAGGGCACCAGAAACCCCTCCAACACAGTTCAAGAATAAGCCTGTGGAAAGTTACTTCTTCAAAAGCAAAAGTATCTCATATCATCTCTTATCCATTTGCTTCTCCTTATCCTGGCAGTTGAATGAGACAAGGAGAAGGAGAACAATCAACCGGAAGTCGAAGTCAAACCTCTGATCCTGGGTTGCTTACTTGGAAGTTTGACTGCTTACCTTGTCTGTCACCTCTTTCGGCAGATCTCCTAGCTCGGCGACTTGGGGGACTCCTACTATAGGGTTTGTATCACACTTGACTAAGCCCGAAACTACAACTAAGCTTCAAGTGAAATTGATACATTACCTTGTGCGTCAACATCAGCTAAGTACACCATTCCCGGATGGAGGAAAGGTACTTCCAGAGAAGGGCAGATGAAGATCAGACCACACTTCGGTACTTAGAAGTTTCGTGATTACTCAAGGGATTGGATCTTGCAAGTCCCCAACCGAGGAGTTTCCCTCACTCGGGAACTTAGGGGAGCACTGTTTGTACCATACTTGACCAATCCCGAAACTACCGAGCATCGGCCAACGCTATACTGTCAAGGACCCAGAAGAGTTCCCCTCCGACCAGGAGGCCAATCACTACTCGACACGTGTCAAGATTAGAAGCCAATCAGAGCGCAGCACGTGTCGACATCAAGAACCAATCACAACATGACACATGTCAATGTGACAAAGCTACAAGTTTTTCTATAAATAGGGGTCATTCCCCCACAATATTGCCTAATGCCATTTTGTGTTAAATCATTCACAAGAACTCACTAAATTGAGAGCTTGATCCTTTGTACTTGTGTAAGCCCTTCACTACTAATAAGAACTCCTCTACTCCGTGGACGTAGCCAATCTGGGTGAACCACGTACATCCTGTGTTTGCTTCTCTGTCTCTATTCATTTACGTACTTATCCTCACTAGTGACCGAAGCAACCAAGCGAAGGTCACAAAACCTGACACTTTCTGTTGTACCAAAGTCTTCGCTGATTTTGTGCATCAACAGACCTGAACCTAGATTCTGGACATCGCATTAAAAATCCACTCTTTACAGTGACATGCACACGACATGCATAGGACATGCACATGATATACTCACAGATCTGAGCCAACCTAAAAACCCATAGCTCATAGGTCTCTCTTCGAAATAAAAAAAAAATGATGTCATCACATATGGCTTCACCACCATATACACTATATGCACACCACATGCACATGATATGCACAAAATTGGAAATCGAGCAACGAGCTTCTTTTTGCATTAATAAGAAACTCAACCTACTGGTATAGTAGATACAAAAACATAATTGTTACGTATATAAGGTCAAAGTGGCAGTTTGAAAAGCCTTGTTACGTATATCAACCACCGCTTAACCGTGCACGTGGAAAACATGATACTCGTTATCGTTATTTCATGGACACGTATGACCCTTAACGTCCTTTAAGATTTTTCTTAATTTTGTTTTTTGCCGAGGCCAGCTACGTTGTGGTTATACTCGCTAAATTTCAAGGCACGACATACGTGCATCATAACTAATGAACATTCTCACTTCTCATATTAAGATGTAGCCATGAACACCATATGCACACAACATGCACATTACGGGAAAATTTTCACAAATTTCTGCAATTAGACACTTGAACCAGAAATTTTTCCAACCCGTTTTGAAGCACGTCAAAACTTAAAAATTATTGCACAACCCATAAGCCCCAACATGGAACACAAACCCTAATTTAACTTCTAATTATTAATTCATCTTACCAACAACCCATTTATTCCATAAATCATTGGTGAAGGAACTTGGAACTAAACATCCTACCTTACTATGTCTGCCGAAGCTTCAGTTGCCCAAAAAAAAAAATGGAATTTACCAGCCAAAACATAAAATATGGTATAAACGTTCTATCTTTAAGGATGGAACAAATTATTGTGTTTGGTTATGGAAGAATAACACACATAACTCATAGATCTAATCTAAACCCCCTCGACCTCACTCTTCTCACCTCTCTCAACATCCTTGTATTCAAAATCAGAGATGTGAGGTCAACCCAAAATCCATCTTACTCTTCTCACCTCTCTTTGGACTTATCTCTTTGAAATCCTAGCTCAGAGATCTGAGCTCAAGATGAGTTGATAATATATTATATATTTTACCCTAATCTTAGTATTAATTTATTGGTTATTTTGTGAGAATTTTTATACTTTGAATTATATTTTCAATACAGGATATTTGACATCCTATTGATCAAAAAGTTATCATACAGATGAATTTTGGACTGATTCCAATTGGAGGATGTCCGTGAATCTTTCAAGATGATTGTACCAAAGTTTCAAATTTTTCTACTAAGTCGTTTGACTGCGGCAATGAAATAAAGACCCAGCGCGCAACTTTCCCAGATTGACGTTTTTGGACGTTTTAGGTATTTTGGAGGTCAAAATGGCATATTTTGAGGAAGATTCATTCTGAGGATTTGTTGGGAACTACTTAAGCTTTTAAAAGAGATATTTTGGGACCAAATCGAAGTTGATTTGGTTGGTCAAAAGTCTAATTTTCTGATAAATCTGAATTTCAGTGCAAAGTAGAAACCTTTTATTTGTTGTTTTATTATTTTATTATGTTTCCTTGTTTTATTGTAAGACCCTTTCTAGGTAGGGTTTTATTTTGTAGTAGTATAAATAAGGCTTTTTAGCCATTAGGGTTAGAGGAGAGGGGGAAGAACGCATCAATATTGTGCTAGGTTTTGACAATTTGTGTTTTTCTTTCAAGATGTTTTCTATCATTTTTCTATTTTCAATAATATTTTGTTTTATGATTGTTCGTAACTAATTTTCTTTTGTTAGGGTTAGGCCATGAGCCTTAACAAGAATATTTAGTTTCTTTTCAATTTGCTTATGATATTATGCATGCAGGTTTTGAATTATTAATCACCGTGTTTGAAACTGATTGGCCACCATTAGGATATTTAGAAAAGCTATTTGATGCAATTTTCGCAAAGGGTTGTCCTTGGAATTTACTAAAGCTTCTTGTGGTTAATATGTGTAACTTCTTAGAATGGACGACACGTCATAAGTGTTATATGGTCTTTCAAAATGTTTTCACATAACTTAATGAGTCCTGCATCTTCACATTTGATCTAGACACCATGGACATGTTGCATGTTAGATATACGTTCTATGTTGGAAGTTCCAAGTAGGATATACTTTAGGAAAACCTAACCTTCAAATATGCATGTGTAAGTTATAAGTAATTGGAAGAACTACGTAGAATTGTTAGGGTGACGGCGGAACCCTAGTGCTTAAATATATTTTCAAAACTATTTTCTTTTGTTTTCTTTACTTTCCCAATTTATTTAACTGTTTTAATTAAATTCGTTTTTAATGTTTTAGGTCATAAAATCACCATTTTTCAAACTTTGTTTTCAAATAATTAATTAAGATATGGTTAACATAAATTATTCATTCAATCCTTGTGGAGAACGATCTTGCAAGAGCCGACTATACTACAATTACTTTGTACTCTTGCAAGTATTTAAGTGTTTTTATCCCTACTTTTGTAGGTGGTAAAAATCCTATCAATAAATTGGCGTCGTTGCCGGGAATTGTTTTAAATAATTTGCGTTTATCATTTTCTTAGTAAATTATTTTTGCACATAACTTTTTTTATTTATTTTTATTTTTTAAGTTATAATTTGTGCAATGATGGAATTTGTTCCTCTTCCTGGATTCAATATACAATTAGAAGGACCGTCTTTATGGGTCAAATATGTAAAATGGGGGTTTTATGGATTTAAACCCATAATTTGTGCACTTTGCTATTTGAAGACCCATGATATTTTGTAGTGTCCAAAATGGAATATTTTCCACAGTTTGTCCAAGAGCATATCAATGTGAGAAACGACTCAAAAAGAAATTGGAACAATCCATATTCAGAGTTCTACCCCCCAAGTTTGCAAAAGCATCTTGAGCAGTCTAATGTGCCACAAGAGCTTTTGGTAGAGGACAAACTCTCTGAATTGTTGGAATCAACTGAGTTGTACATAGAAATAATCAATCGTGTATTTCAGATTCAAGTATTAAATTGTGGGAAAAGCTTTGATGATTGAGAGGATATTAGTGCAAAAATTGAGGAGCAATTTGCCATTTATTCACGCCCAAGGGAGGAAACAACCCTTGATGATCTTGAAATTTCTCCAGAACCTGCTTTAACTCAAGTCCATATGGCACAAATGCCGAATCAAGAAGCTACAAAGAAACCAACCAAGCTGCCGTAATTCATCATAACAGACGTGTTGCAAGGGGTTGTTCACACCAAGTTAGAATCTGCTAAATCACATGACAGTGCACCAACAAAGCCATTCATAATTGCAGAAATTAAGTGCAAGTCCATCGAGCAGGCTACATTCTACAACGGGAAGAAGAAAAAGCTTAATGGCTACTCAATTCTTTGTCAAGACATTTGGCCTATATAGAAATTATGGGTATTAAATACAAGATTGAAGTCAGTTCAAGGGAAACACAAGTATCGATGGAGGGGACCCTATTTGATCACAAAGATTCATTTACATAGAAGGGCAATTATGAAGGATTCAACCACTGAAAAACATCAACTCATTATGTACCTACTGTTGTCGTATGATGCTATCAATGAGTGGTTGACTCCAAGAGAACAAGTGACGTGATCACAAACCTCATTCGAATCTATCTAGCTATAGACATTAACTAAATCGCTAATTGGGAGGCAACCCAATTTTTCTAACTTTTTTCTTCTTATTTTCGTTTATTTTATTTTCTTGCTTTTATTTCAATTACAAACAAATCAGAAAATTGAAAAACACAAAAACAACAATTTTTAGTTAATCAGTATTTTATGTTGGATTTTATTCTAATTAAATTTTTATTGTGTGATTTTTGTAGATTGCATTGGGAAGCACTTCGCCCCTAAATATCATGTAAGCTCGCATTCGACTGAATCATGCATTCAGCAGCATTCATTCGTTCACATCGAGTCATATTCATGGCAGTCAAATTCAACACAAATTCAAGCAAATAATACAGAACGAGCACACGCAGAGGTCCAGGGATATACTCATAGTGGGGTTGCTGATGAAGCCCTCTGCTTCGCTTGGAACCTTCTCTCACTCAATATCTCCCTCACATTTTATTAAAATTCCATTACATTCCTGCCTACATATTTGTCTCCCCTTTTTTATGTGTGTTTTAATTTCCCAATCAGTTTGGCTCTTTGTTTTGCAGGTTATAACCTTCTAGGTTTAGTTTTAAGGGGTTTAGCCTTATGTTTCCTCTCTTCTTTTGTATTTTATTATTTATAAGGGGTCAGGTTTTATGTCACTCCCTTTTTTATTGTAATTTGTGTTCTTAATTTTTGAGGGGTAAGGTTTATATTCCTCTAGACTAGATATAATTTCTTATTTCATATCAATAAAATTTCCTCGTACAGTTGATGTTTTTAAAAAATAAAAAAAAATCGCCTATTATTAGATGTTGAATTTTATTACAAAAATGCTAGGTGATCTTAGGGGTGGAAATCCTCTTTATAAATTGTGTGGTACTTTGTCATATGCCTAATGCGAGACTCTATTCTCCAACATGTCTCCTCACGAGTGAACCCACATAGAGTCACAAGGAAAATCAATTCCTACATCGGGAATTGGTCAAATCAGTTAGTATCAACTCTTTGGAGCCAACGCCAATCTTTGCAAATGTGCAGTCATTCAGTAGGATATTCGAGCCCATAACTTGGGCCCATTCTGTCTAGAAAGCAAATTCGAGTGCAGACTGCTCAATTAATCAAGCCCAAGACATGTCGAAATAATAACACGCTATGATATCATGATAAACTTTTCAAGCCTCTACAGGTCCACCACCAGTATTATCGATATTGCCCCCAACTTAACCACATATTATTAAGTCCTGAGTCTTATCACAAAATAGCTTAGTGATAATAGGGCAGAATATCTCCTATATAAATTGTACTATTTTTTGTCATATGCTCCATATGGCATGTAGGACTCTATTCTCCCACAATGTGCAACTTAAAAATCGTTATAGTGAAAGCACAATTTATGGTTACATCACATCGAAAATCAAGGAGGACATTAGATTAAAACTCCGCAGTTTGTCATACATAAAGTTCAATTTGCCATGCATGAGCAAGGTGACTTCACAAAATTTACAAACCATACTCAGAAACTCAAATTAGTTATAACTATCCAATTATTCAAGGCTGTAAGTAAATTGCCTCAACTTGGCCATCTCTCTCTCTTATAACAGTGCAAGCAGCAGAGAGAGAGGCGAATCATTCATTCGTGGGCTACACGAATAACTTGCTTACCAACATTTGTTCCCGCAAATAAGCCTACAAAAGCAGATGGAGCACTTTCCAAGCCTTCATTCATGTCTTCAATGTAAATAATCTTCCCTTGCTTGTAGTAACTAATGACATGTTCCAAGAAGCGTGGGTACAAGTGTATGTAATCACTTTGCAGGAATCCCTGCATCCTGATACGCTTTGATATCAGATTGAATACATTGCGGATCCCTCGGGGATCAGAGAGGTTTTTCTCAGACACCATTCCACAAACAGCAATCCGACCGTGAATTCTCATGTTCACAAGTGCTGCATCAAGCATGTCCCCTCCCACATTATCAAAGTAAATGTCAATGCCTTGTGGAAAGTACCTGTAACAACATAACATACTGAGTGTAAACATCTTCATTTGACAATGGCCCAAAGTCTCAAATATCGTTATGCAAGGCTTAAAGTCTCAAATATCGTCATGTTCACGAGTGTAAACATCTTCAACATAACACGCCCCCTCACCCTAGCTCAAGTGCAACTAAGGCTTGAACAAAAATGTGGATCAGTGATATCGAGGGCACATACGTGGATTGCCTATTTTATGCCAAGTTAAAAGTAAAGCATCCAACTCAAAACCTTGTATCATTGTATCATTGTATCGGAAGGTTTTACATTCTCAACATGGGTTATACTCTCAATACAACATAAATCAATCACTAACCTTTTCAAAGCTGCATCCAGGTCTGCCTCTTCTTTGTAGTTAAAAGCTTCATCAAACCCAAGCTTATTCCTCAGAAGATCAACCTAGCAAATAACATGTCCCAATTAAGCTCTATTTCTTGTCAGCGCTATTTTATGAAATATGATTCAAATATATTATCTCAAACTATCAGCATAAATAACAGAGAAACACAAATGAGACCTTACTTTTTGGCTTGAGCCACAACTTCCAACAACATAACAGCCATGCAATTTAGCAAGTTGGCCAACAAGCTGACCAACAGCTCCGGAAGCAGCAGAAACTAAAACACATTCCCCCTTCTTAGGGGAGCAGACCTCGTAGAATCCTGCATATGCAGTAAAACCTGGCATACCTGTAACAAGAAATTCTTGTTTGGTTACTGATTTAAGAGCTAAACAAAAGAATTTTATTTAAACTAATTTTTTTTTAATCTAACAAAAACAGTAATAGATCCTATTAGACGGGGGAGGGTGAAGAAGCTAGGACAGAAGGGTAGAGTTCAAGAGAGCAAAATGCGTTTAGGAACGTGGAATATAGGAACCTTAACGGGAAAATCTATGGAAGTAGTGGAAGTTATGGTGAGGAGAAGGATAAATATTATGTGCCTACAAGAAACTAAGTGGGTTGGTAGTAAGGCAAAGGATCTAGAAAACTCAGGGTTTAAACTTTGGTATTCGGGCACAAATAGAACGAGAAACGGTGTTGGCATCATCGTGGACAAGACCTTGGTACAAGATGTTGTAGATGTCAAAAGGGTAGGAGATAGAATCATGGCAATCAAGATTGTAATAGGACAAGAACTTATCAATGTGATTAGTGCGTACGCACCTCAAGTAGGGTTGGATACGAGTTCGAAGGAGAAATTTTGGGAAGATCTTGGAGACTTGGTGCAAGGAATTGCCCAGACGGAGAAGTTATTTATAGGAGGAGATTTAAATGGACACGTGGGCAGGGAGACAGGCAACTATGGAGGTTTTCATGGTGGCCATGGTTTTGGGGAGAGAAACGAGGATGGGGAAGCTATCTTGGATTTTGCAATGGCATATGATCTCTTCTTAGCCAACACCTTCTTTAAGAAGAGAGAAGAACATGTGATCACCTACAAGAGTGGGTCGTCAAAAACACAAATAGATTTTCTTCTAATGAGGAAAGGGGATCGTATAACTTGTAAGGATTGCAAAGTTATACCAGGAGAGAGCGTGGCTAATCAACATCGCTTGTTGGTGATGGATGTACATATCAAAAGAGTAAGACAAAAGAACAAGACTTGGAAGTGCCCAAGGACTAGATGGTGGAATCTAAAAGAAGAAAAACAAGCCATTTTCAAAGAGAAGGTAATCACCCAATGTGTGTGGGATAGAGAGGGGGAAGCTAGCCAAATGTGGGATTCCATGGCTAGTTGTATCCGAAAAGTAGCAAAAGAGGTATTAGGAGAGTCCAAGGGCTTTGCCCCACACCAAAAGGAATCTTGGTGGTGGAATGAGGAGGTACAAACAAAGGTGAAGGCTAAGAAGGAATGTTGTAAAGCCTTATACAAGGAGAGGACTGATGAAAATGGTGAAAGGTATAGAAAAGCGAAGCAAGAGGCGAAGAAAGCTGTCAGAGAAGCTAAGTTAGCGGCTTACGACGATATGTATAAACGACTAGATACCAAAGAAGGAGAGTTGGATATCTATAAACTATCTAGAGCAAGGGAAAAGAAGACAAGGGACCTAAACCAAGTGAGGTGCATCAAGGATGAGGATGGAAAGGTTCTTGCTACAGAGAACGCGGTTAAAGACAGATGGAGAGGTTATTTTCATAATCTTTTCAATGAAGGACATGAAGTGAGTGCTTCTTTAGGGGAGTTGAGTAACTCAGAAGAGTGTAGAAACTACTCTTTTTATCGTCGAATCCGGAAGGAAGAAGTGGTTGTAGCTTTGAAGAAGATGAAGCATAAAAAAGCAATAGGCCCAGACGATATACCAATCGAAGTGTGGAAACTTTTGGGAGAGACAGGTATAACATGGCTCACTGACCTTTTCAATAGGATTTTGAAAACGAAGAAGATGCCAAATGAGTGGCGAATGAGCACTTTGGTGCCTATCTACAAGAATAAGGGCGACGTACAAAATTGCATGAACTATAGGGGTATTAAGCTAATGAGTCATACAATGAAGCTCTGGGAGAGAGTCATTGAGCATAGATTGAGGCAAGAGACACGGGTTTCGGACAACCAATTCGGGTTCATGCCAGGGCGCTCAACCATGGAGGCAATCTATCTCTTACGAAGATTGATGGAAAGATATAGAGATGGGAAAAAGGATTTACACATGGTCTTTATAGATTTGGAAAAAGCGTATGATAGGGTCCCAAGAGACATTCTTTGGAGGATTTTAGAGAAGAAAGGAGTACGAGTAGCATATATCCAAGCTATAAAGGATATGTATGAAGGAGCAAAGACTGCCGTAAGAACTCATGAAGGACAAACCGAAAGCTTTCCCATAACTGTAGGATTACATCAAGGCTCATCCTTAAGTCCTTACCTTTTTGCGTTGGTAATGGATGAGTTAACACGACATATTCAAGATGATATTCCTTGGTGTATGCTTTTCGCAGACGATATAGTGTTGATAGATGAAACTCAGGAAGGGGTAAATGCAAAGCTTAACCTTTGGAGAGAAGTGTTGGAATCTAAAGGTCTTCGCCTAAGCCGATCAAAGACAGAATATATGGAGTGCAAGTTCAGTGCAAATGGAGGCCAAAACGAGTTAGGGGTGAGGATCGGAGATCAAGAAATACCAAAGAGCGACCGTTTTCGTTACCTAGGATCTATCTTGCAAAAGAACGGAGAATTAGATGGAGATCTCAACCATAGAATACAAGCTGGATGGATGAAGTGGAAGAGTGCATCCGGCGTGTTGTGTGACCGCCGTATGCCACTGAAGCTCAAGGGAAAATTTTATAGGACGGCAATAAGGCCGGCGATGCTGTATGGCACAGAATGTTGGGCGGTGAAACATCAACACGTACACAAAATGGGTGTAGCGGAGATGAGGATGCTTCGTTGGATGTGTGGGCACACGAGAAAGGATAAGATTAGGAATGAGGATATCCGGGGTAAAGTAGGAGTAGCCGAAATTGAAGGAAAGATGAGAGAAAATCGGTTACGGTGGTTTGGACATGTGCAAAGAAGGCCTACTGACGTTCCGATTAGAAGATGCGACTATGGGACAGAGGTTCAGGGCCGAAGGGGTAGAGGAAGACCTAGGAAAACTTTGGAAGAGACTCTAAGAAAAGACTTAGAGTACTTGGATCTAACGAAGGACATGACACAGGATCGAGCACAATGGCGTTCTAAGATTCATATAGCCGATCCCACTCAGTGACTTGGATTTTCCAAGTCTCCAACCGAGAAGTTTTCCTCACTCGGGAAATTAAGGGAACACTACCCCAACCTACATGCTCCACTCAGAAAGCTTCAACATACAAGCTTTAACAAAAGAAAATTCAAAGAACTTAGCGAAGAAGGCTTTGGTGTATTTAACACAATACGTTGAAATGAAGGAAAGCTTATTTATTGATATCCCCGATAAGCTACAAATATGTACATATACATGAGTCAAAATAAGCACACAAGAGGGAGCCTTCACAAAGGTTGCTTAGGAGAAGTCTCAGCAGTCGGTAGAGCCCTAGAAAGAGAAGGCACCGGAGGGGGATCATTTGGAGCCTCAGTACTGGACAGAACCCTAGAAGGAGGAGGCATCAGAGGTTGATCATTTGGAGCTTCATTACGCGGTACAGCCCCAGAAGACGAAGGCAATAAATGCCTTTGGAACAAACCCACAAATCTCTGATGATCAAGTAAAACCTGACCATCAGTTTCCTTCATCTGGTCAAGCTTCCTCTTCATGTTTGTAGCATAGTCATGTGCGAGCCGGTGCAACTGTTTATTCTCATGCTTGAGCCCTCTAATCTCCTGTTTGAGACTCATCACTTCAGCCGCCAATGATTCAACTTGGCGGGTTCGAGCAAATAGGCGTTGGGCCATATTAGACACAGAACCTGCACACTGAACACTGAGAGCCAGCGAATCCTTAACAGCTAACTCATCAGACCGTTTGGAAAGTAGTCTGTTATCTTTGGGAGTGAGAAGGTTCCTGGCCACCACCGCAGCGGTCATATCATTCTTCATCACGGAATCCCCAACGGTAAGAGGACCAGTAGGGGAGACGAAGGATGGGCGCCATATGTTGTCTGGAGAAGGCGGGGCTGCCTCTTCAACAAGGTTCAAGTCAAAACGACGGTCGGAGGGGCCAGACATTTTCAAAGGTGTTGAAGAGAGAAGAGGTCGGACAAATCAAGATCTTAGAAGTGCAAGAATGAAGCTTCTACTGGTGGAGATTCAAGTGTGCTTTGGAACTTAATGCCAGCCCCTATAAAAATCTGCACTCG
The DNA here is from genome assembly GCF_042453785.1 of Malus domestica. NCBI lineage: Eukaryota > Viridiplantae > Streptophyta > Magnoliopsida > Rosales > Rosaceae > Malus > Malus domestica. The sequence continues at coordinate 31,787,279 of NC_091672.1, read as the reverse complement.
ACGAAGCTTCAGAAATCGAAGAGGCGCCTGCTCAGAAATCGAAGAGGCGTTTGCTTTCTCAAAAGCTGGGCTGCTTAGAGATCACGAGGGTTGATCTCAGAAATCGAAGAGGCGTTTGCTTTCTCAAAAGTTGGGCTGCTCAAATACCACGAAGGCCGATCTCAAAAATCGAAGAGGCGCTCGCTTTCTCAAAAGCTGGGCTCCCCAGAGACCACGAGGGCCGATCTTAGAAATCGAAGAGGCACCTACTTTTCCAGCCTTTTCCAGCCTTGTCAGCACCTGTCACACGCACACTCAGTTTTGCGGAAATTATGGGCATTCTGTCAAAGACTTCTGGGGAAGTAGAAAACACATGAATCTTACTGTTCAATCACCCACTTCCCATACGCAACAATAGCTCATGGGTACCACAAATAACTTTGCCAAAGTTCTCTGCCAAAGTTGAGCACGTGAAGCTTGCAGCTCCCACTACATCGCTCTGACCAAGAAGGGTAAAAGAATAGCAAAGAAACAGCACTAACAAAGTTTAGACCCATAAATTTTGACGGTCTAGCTACCATATTATTACCCACAAGGGTAAAGGAACAGTACCACTGCTGGATAATTGGAAAGTCCCTGTGTGTCAACCTCTGTGCTTCGTGGCAAGGTAGACTAGCAAACATGCCCAACCTTTACTCACATTCGAGAAAACACTCCCAATAAGATTGCTTGCTCCAAAATCGAAGAGGCACCGTCCTCCGAATCTCGAGAGCCAGACTCCCAACATGACTACTTTCTTAAAAATCGAAGAGAGGGTAAAGGAACAGTACCATTGCTGGATAATTGGAAAGTCCCTGTGTGTCAACCTCTGTGCTTCGTGGCAAGGTAGACTAGCAAACATGCCCAACCTTTACTCACATTCGAGAAAACACTCCCAACAAGATTGCTTGCTCCAAAATCGAAGAGGCACCGCCTTCCGAATCTCGAGAGCCAGACTCCCAACATGATTACTTTCTCAAAAATCGAAGAGACACTGCTCCCCGAATCTCGAGAGCCAGACCCCCAGCATGATTGCTTTCTCAAAAATCGATGAGGCCTCGTTCTCCGAATCAATCGAAGAGGCGCTCGCTTTCTCAAAAGCTGGGCTGCTCAGAGACCACGAGGGCCGATCTCAGAAATCGAAGAGGCACCTACTTTTCTAGCCTTGTCAGCACCTGTCACACGCACACTCAGCTTTGCAGAAATTATGGGCATTCTGTCGAAGACTTCTGGTGAAGTAGAAAGCACATGAATCTTACTGTTCAATCACCCACTTCCCACACGCAACAATAGCTCATGGGTACCACAAATAACTTTGCCAAAGTTCTCTGCCAAAGTTGAGCACGTGAAGCTTGCAGCTCCCACTACATCGCTCTGACCAAGAAAGGTAAAAGAATAGCAAAGAAACAGCACTAACAAAAGTTTAGACACATAAATTTTGAAGGTCTAGCTACCATATTATTACCCACAACTGTAAAGGAACAGTACCACTGATGGATAATTGGAAAGTCCCTGTGTGTCAACCTCTGTGCTTCGTGGCAAGGTAGACTAGCAAACATGCCCAACCTTTACTCACATTCGAGAAAACACTCCCAATAAGATTGCTTGCTCCAAAATCGAAGAGGCACCGTCCTCCGAATCTCGAGAGCCAGACTCCCAACATGACTACTTTCTCAAAATCGAAGAGAGGGTAAAGGAACAGTACCATTGCTGGATAATTGGAAAGTCCCTGTGTGTCAACCTTTGTGCTTCGTGGCAAGGTAGACTAGCAAACATGCCCAACCTTTACTCACATTCGAGACAACACTCCCAACAAGATTGCTTGCTCCAAAATCGAAGAGGCACCGTCCTCCGAATCTCGAGAGCCAGACTCCCAACATGATTACTTCCTCAAAAATCGAAGAGACACTGCTCTCCGAATCTCGAGAGTCATACCCCCATCATGATTGCTTTCTCAAAAATCGAAGAGGCATCGTTCTCCGAATCTCGAGAGCCAGATACCACAGACCACTTTTTCAAAGTGCTCTGACAGAGTTAAAACATGTGAAACAGGCAGCTCCCACTACCGTGCTATGACCAAGCAGGGTAAAGGAATAGCATTACTACTTGTTCTTAGGGAGACTCCTATATATGTCGACCTCCATCCCCAACGGACAGGCAGACCTGCAAAAATGCTCAACCCTTCATCATATCTGAGAGGGCACTCCCAACGAAGCCTTTCGAAATATTCAGCTTTCTTTCCCCCCGATAATACCTCTGCAAACAAGCTATACTAGAGCAAGAATATCTCATATCATCAGGGTTAAAAGCAAGAGTATCCCATATCATGCTTTTTCCCTGTCTTTTCTTTTGGCCTTGTTTTTACCTGCAAGACAAGGAGAAAGAGAGCAATCAGTCAGCACTTGGAATCAAGCTTCCAGCCAGGAACTGACTGCCTGGAACCCCTTACCTGATTACTTACCTGGCATTGCTCTCGAGTACTCATCTTCAACATCTTATGTTTCCAGGGAAGATTCCGCATCTGCTTGAGGAACAGATAGGGCAAGTGCGAAGGATACAAGGAAGCATGTGGAGACAAGCGTAACAGCACACGTGCCGATACATTCATTACTCTGTCAAAAGCAAAAGTATCCCATATCAGCAGGGTGGAACGTACTCTAGATTTGATGGACTTGTTTTGACCCTCAAATTCTTCAGTCGGCCTTATACTCTGGAGGAAACCAGAAAACCCTCCAGCTCAGTTCAAGAATAAGCCTGTGGAAAGTTACTTCTTCAAAAGCAAAAGTATCTCATATCATCTCTTCTCATTTTTCTTCTCTTTATCCTTCATGCTGCTGCAAGATGGGGAGAAGGTGAACAATCAGTCGGAGCTCTGATTGCTTACCTTGTCTGTCACCTCTTTCAGCAGACCCCCTAGCTCGGCGACTTGGGGGACTCCTACTACATGGTTTGTATCGCGCTTGACCAAGCCTGAAACTACAAGTAAGCTTCAAGTGAAATTGATACATTACCTTGTGCATCTCCACCAGTTAAAGATACCACCCCTGGATGGAGGAAGAGTACTTCCAGAGAAGATGCCACATCTACCTATGAGACAGATAAGGCAAGTCAAGACGACACCACACTCCGATACTTAGAAGTTTCGTGATTACGAGATCATTCTCCCACAATATTTCCTAATGTCATTTGTACTAAATCATTCACTTGTACTCACTAAATGAGAGCTTGAACCTATGTACTTGTGTAAACCCTTCACAATTAATGAGAACTCTTCTATTCCGTGGACGTAGCCAATCTGGGTGAACCACGTACATCTTGTGTTTGCTTTCCTATCTCTATCCATTTATATACTTATCCACACTAATGACCGGAGCAATCTAGCGAAGATCACAAAAAGCGATCGTTTTCGCTACCTAGGATCTATCTTGCAAGAGAACGGAGAATTAGATGGAGATCTCAACCATAGAATACGAGCTGGATGGAAAGAGTGCATCCGGCGTGTTGTGTGACCGTCGTAGGCCACTGAAGCTCAAGGGAAAATTTTATAGGACGGCAATAAGGCTAGCGATGTTGTATGGCACAGAATGTTGGGTGGTGAAGCATCAACACGTACACAAAATGGGTGTAGCGGAGATGAGGATGCTTCGTGGGATGTGTGGGCACACGAGAAAGGATAAGATTGGGAATGAGGATATCCGAGGTAAAGTAGGAGTAGCCGAAATTGTAGGAAATATGAGAGAAAATCGGCTCCGGTGATTTTGAACATGTGCAAAGAAGGCCGACTGACGCTCCGGTTCGAAGATGTGACTACGGGACAAAGGTTCAGGGCCGAAGGGGTAGAGGAAGACCTAGGACAACTTTGGAAGAGACTCTAAGAAAAGACTTAGAGTACTTGGATCTAACGGAGGACATGACACAAAACCGAGCGCAATGGCGTTCTAGGATTCATATAGCCGACCCCACTTAGTGGGAAAAGGCTTTGTTGTTGTTGTTGTTGTAACAAAAACAGTAATAGTGTAATACACTAGTCTAGAAGCAGGGTTGATTTGAGTCCCTCGCATCCTCCCTCATTCCTGTCTAAGGGGGAAAGGAACAATTGGACACAGTTATACAACACTCTAAGCTAAAGCATACATTGAATAGAAAAATGGAAGCGTCTTAAATCTCCAGGAAAACAAGCGGGACTCTGAGAATGACTAGAATGCTGAAATTGCGGCTGGTTGTTAGAAGTGATCAAATGACTCAGAGTCCTTCAAGAAACTATCATTAGTTAGATGCTAATGCTTGATTATCTAGTGCAGAGTAATAAAAAAAAAATGAATGGTTCGTACTTTAAAAAAAAAATTCTCTTGCTTAGTCAGTCAGCATTACATAATCAGTGATTGACCGGACAAGTACATGCGCAATCCAATCTTCATAAGTTCATAACCATAACTAAGGTCTTCAACTATTTACAATGACACTTTAGAGATAAAGAAGCACTTTACGTTTATAAGTTATCTAAACAATATCGTCAATGGTGTTTCTGTTGAAGTCCCACATCAGTAGGGTGAAAAGAAACCAAGGGGTTTAAATAGTATTACCCTACTCACACACTGACGGATTGGGCAAGTGGTAAAGTTGGGGACACGGATTGGGCAAGTGGTAAAGTTGGGGACAGTATCGGTGTCGTTAGAGTGGGACGGGCCCGACGATCCAAAAATCCAACAGTTTCTAGGTCAATATTCACTCTAACAGTTTCTAGATCAATATTCAGATGATTTACAAGTGTTTAATATTCTGATGATATTATTCTTCTCCAGCGGAGATATACATATATGCTGATTTACAAACAAGTGTAGGCATATGAATCGAAAAATGAGATAGAAGAATGACATTACCAAGAAGACCCATATGAATCGAAAGATGAGATCAAGTGTAGGCATATGAATCGAAGGATGAGATAGAAGAATGACATTACCAAGAAGACCCACATGGAATGATAGAGGGATGTCGCCGTCTGGCGTAACTTTTCTCAACTGCTCAGTTCTAGAAATCAAACTGTATTCTTCCCATCTAGTGAACCCAGAGATGAAGTCGCCAGGCTTGAAAGTCGGATTATCAGAACCCACAACTTTGGACACACCAAATCCTTCGATTGGCTAATTCATTTATGTGTTTGTGTAAGAGGAAGGAAGAAAAACACAAATTAAGAATGATTGAAAAAATGAGTGAAATGAAATGACAATTGTTAGGTAGGTAAGGTAGGTACCTGGCCAGGAACGAATGGAGGAATATAGGAATCACCAAAATCGCGCATACGGCCTCTCATGTAAGGGTCGCAAGAGAGGTAGAGATTCTTGACCAGAAAAGCTCCGGAGCCTTTAGGAGGCTTGAGCTCAGTCGTGGCGCCGACCAACACTTGCAAGTCCGTCTCCTTTGGAGTTCCCTCAACGAACCCCTTGAAGATCACTTGCTTGTTCTCTACTACTTGTACTTTTTCAGCCATTCAGTTTAATAACACTAGACACTCACAGCCTGCCTCTGGTTTCAACGCTTCTTCCCTATCAAAACAATGTGACTGACTGACTGACTTTCGTGACGAGGGAGGGAGTGATTAGGGACTCTGAGTAACTACTCGCCTGCCTCTGGGACTGGGTCCGCCCGTACCAATTATTCCAATCACCGTGTTCGTTACCACTTACCTACCACCACCGTCCACCTAATAGTCTAATACCTTTTGCACGGGCCGTTGTTTCTATCTACACATCCTGCCTACCTAAGACGGTAAGACCAAACCGGCTCCCTTATTTTTCAGTTATTGGATCGGATGAATTGAAAAATATAAATAGACAAAAATTAACAAGAACGTGTGAGACGTAAAAATATATGTAAATAACACTACCCAACAATAATGCCATAGAAAGAGAGATCATCTGCACAACCTAAAATCCACCATTTGAGAAAGAAAACGAGGAATCCATGTTGTCGAGGCCGCCAAGGCATCAAATATACATGGGAAATGATCTCATACACCACTTTTCTCTTTGTTACAAACCCCTGTTCATTTCTCAGGAATAATGAGAGGTGAAAATCACTTTCCAATATAAGTACAACGATTGGCCGGTGAGTGCAATTTCCACGGTACGAATTTAACAGCAACCAACAGCAGCATGCAATTATTAACATCCTAAAAAAGGGATCAAAGGAAAATTCGGACCCTCCTATATCACGCCTTTGAATTCACTATACCTGTACACTTCGGAATTGAAATGAATTCCATATATTATCAGTTGGACCGACAATAGGCCTAAACAGGAAAACAATGACTCTCGTTGCTTGAACTGAAACACAACTCCATGGACACAAATCAAATTTTGTAAAACCTTAGAAATTCAACAATGTTTCTCGGTTATTTACAACAAAATCCTTGAAGAATTGGTTAATAAAAAAAATTAAAAAAAAACTCGTTCTGCCCATCAAGGAGCCAGTTTTAGTGTGCTGCTTTAAGGACTACGCGAACTCCAGAGATGATCAACCACATCATAGGAACTGCTCAGGTGTTGAAAATCAGACCGGCGAAGAACCGTCCCTTGTGCTTGTCTGGTGCTGTCACCAGTGGGTTCATTTTGGTTTGTCTTGGCTGAACAGCATTGGCGCACACAGACACGGTGATGTCTTGTGTCAGTAGTGTAACTGCCACGCACCTTAACCACCAATATGACTTCCTTGTCTCTGGTGTCTTCACACCACCAATTTTGTGGAACACCATCAAGAAACTCTTCTAGGGTTTGGTGCTCCTCGTGATGAACTGTCACCTCAGCTATATGATCTGGTCTGATAATGCCAGCTGAAGGAGTAACCTGGTTCAGAATCAAGACTAATTATCTTTGGCCAAAAATTAAAAATTACAACAAATTATTTTCAACTAAATGTTGGAGAGAACAAGGTTTGACCAAGGTACCACGTTCCATCCTGATCCAAATGGAAACAATTTAATTATGCAACAGACTAATCCAATGATCAATAATAACACGACTTCTACTGCTACAACATTAGCATGTTATCCCGAACGTTCAGTCTGGTGTACAAATTAAAAAAAACGGAAGAATTTCCTTATTAACAACAATAACTTTGGTAAAATTTGTTCCTAACTTGCGGATAACAATGAAACATGGTTATGCCCAGAAGGAACTCATTAGACTGTATCTATACAACGCACAAGTTTCCAACATTGGTGCAACTCTGATTTTAACATCCATATCTTAGTCTTAAATTCTCAATATAGAACAATCCTAACTTTCCTTACAGAAAAAGGAAAATGGCAAATTCATAAGCACTTTCTGTGGTCTAATTCACCTTTCTAATGGTAGAAAATCACTTTCTTTTCTTCCTCCCCCCCGGGCTAAAAAAAAAACCCAAAAATGTGCGGCAGATCACTTTGACATATAGATATTGCAAGGATAGAAACTGCATAGTATCTTCCAACTCATTTCTAACAGCTCCAATCGTTGAAACTCCAATGCCTACACGCATTCCTTGTCCTAATGGGTTATTGTAGCTAAAAAATGCGTACAAACAACTTTTCACTGCAAAATTACCGAGTTGACTAACACCCTCCACAACCAAAACACTCAATTATTGTAATGAAAATTGGGCCAAAAACAATAATTGGAATGAAAAGCACATGTACTGTTCCAAAGCTTGGGAAGTTACCTCAAGCCATCGTGGAAAGCCAAAGGAACAATAGTCTGATGTGGGTCCATCCTCCTTAATGATTGACTGTCCTTCGCAAATAATATCAAAAAAAGCATCTTTATCGCCACATTTATTTGTAATACGCAAAATGGAGGTGTCCTGGTTTTGAAGGATTATGTTGTTTGTACTGACAATAGTTTCTGGAATCTTGCATTGTTCTTCGATAATACATTTGATTTTCTCATTTGATTTAAGGATTTCTCCAAACTCTTGTCTCCTTAGAGACTCATCAACTCGAGCAATATCAACAGTAAAAATGCAACGGACAGGCTTGTGATCACTGTCTGTCACATCCATGCAGGCCTCGTACCTATAAAAGAAGATGTCAGACTTGAAACACATTTTACTCGTGCGTTCATTATTCCATCAAAGATTTCACTGCCACACAATCTCATGAACTTTGCATATTTCATAAAACAAATTTATTTCCAATAAAGTTTGCCTCTAACAACTAAAAATCAAGTGGTGAGCATGAAATGCATAGGAGATGAGATCCTCTGGCCTCAATAACTTTTTTTTCCTTTCCAATCCATAAGTTACACAAGGCACAACATATAACAATAGGCCTGTAGGAATTACTTAACCCTATTCCTTTGAAATTTGAAATGGCCAAATACTTCATGGTAGGAAAACTTACTGTGAGATTGAAGACACTACAGGGCATTCTAAGCTGCACTCTGATACTGACGCTGAGCGGCTGTCACGGTACAAGATTCTATCGCACCAAGCTGGAGTACGCTTCTTCTCACCAGAATCATATCCTATAGGAATGCAATTAATACGAGTTTAGAGTTCAGGAGAAAAGCAAGGCAAATGCCTTACATTGGAAAATGTCTTATCTTTTTCTTGCAGAAGCATAAATGTCCAAACAGCACAATACAACATAAAAGTGAAATGATCTAGTAATTCAAAAAACAGAAACATTGTCACCGAGTCTTGACAGACCACCTAACACACAAGTTATAACTAAATACTGCTAAATGACCTAAATAGATTACTCAGCACTCAGTAAAGAATCTTCAACCAATCCCTTTTTTTCTTTCGCTTTTTAGTGCCCATCTAAAGCTATGAATTTAGGAATCATATGTGCAACAGTAAACTGTACCTGCTAAACCAGCTTGATGCCTTTCAAACTTATACGTGGGAGGAAACTTAATATCTGCCTCACGCATTCCTTGGAAGACATTTCCAGCTTCCATTTCCACTCGGAGCTGATCCCTTTCTCTAAGCCAATCAAAACATCTTTGAGAAACAAAATCTCTAGCTTCATCGTAAGATATACCATCAAGTCGATAGTTAAAATCGCCAAGAAATATGATCATGTCTGCCTCAGATAACTCAGGCATCCCTTCTGCAGAATTGTTACCAATAGCCTGAAAAGGCACCAGCAATGGTTTATAAGATGGCTGGAAGAAAATTGATCCTGTAACAAGTAACTTAAAAACCAAGAAGGTGCTTCTACCAATTTTACACATACATGTGTGCCACGAAGCATTTGAACTGCAGATGAAGCACTAGCTGCAATAGAATGGATCAATGGCAAGCCAGATCTATAAACAAACCAAAATAAATATATTGAGAAGGCAAGGGAACAATAGAAGAAAAGTTAAGTGTTGTACCAGCTGCACAATTGAGAAAGTTAGGTCGGCAGAAGGTCATTGTTCGATATACATGATCAAAGTCTCCATTGCGGCGATTAACGGCTTCTAAGTGTGCAGCAAAGTGACAATTAACAAAGCACATTACCCGGCCATATATTCTAATCCTCAAACCAACAGCTCCCTGTTTGAACGACCTTTAGCCGATTAATATTGGTCATAACCAAATGAAAATGACAACACAACAGTACAATGAACAAAAGCACAGGTGTACCAGTGTGTATGCAATATGCATGCTTATGAAAACACAATGGGAGACAGAAACCCCCCAAAAAAATTCTTTTTATAGAAAACAGAGTACACGTATTAGTAAAAATGTAATACAGCAGAATGAAGGTGAACAAGCAGTCCAGGTCAAGTCAAGATAAATCAACATGCACAATATGGGGCAAAAATAAAGCAATCTCGTAAGTAACCACAGCCTTCCAATCCAAGAAGATAGGTTTTCTAAAAAACTCAAAACCTGATCCCACAGATGCCCAAAACAATATTTATCCTACTAAAAATTCACCTCCTCACATTTGTTCTTAAAAAAAATTTCTTTTCATCTCCATCCAGAAATTGGGACCATCTAAATGACTGCTAAAAAATATATGAAATTAATTGACCACCTCCTGATCTATATTCATCAAGTTATGAGCAGAAACTTAGATTAGAACCAGAATACTGATGTTTCTACCCTCTATGAGTAGATTAATAAATAAAGTTCACCAAATTGAATAATATCACTAGTACAGGGGAGAACTCATAGGATAAGCAGGAAAACTATCAAATCTCATTTGTGATGTACAACCAGTATTAACACTAATTTTTCCGCAAGATTATTAGCGTGTGGAATTGTGAACTTTGACCTCAAAACAGATACTGGGACAAGCACAGAGCTATTAAAATTCACTCACATGCAAAGCACTAAAGTTGATCCTTACTTCAATATATTTCATCTTTCCTTTTCCGTTTTCCCTTTATATCTTTGGCAATCATTTTGTTAATTATCGCAACACAAACACAATTTTTTTCACAGTACAAATCAGCATAACAGAGGTAGCCCTACCTTGTTACCAATGGCACGCCCAAAACCACATGGAACTGCTGCAGCATCAACATCCCCAACATGAGTCCTAAGATTGTTTCTCACCCTCAAAGACAAAAAAACTGAAAAGTTATGATGACAGACTTGCAAGGGTAAAATCTATATAAAATGGTAAGAAAATCAATTCTAGGGCCCGTTTGGATTTAAGGGTGAATTTGGACTTGGATTTGAATTTGGGTCTCTAAATCCAAATCTAGTCATTTGGGCTGCATTAATGAGAACTAGTCATTTGACAAATTCCTCAACCTCTTCAACGTCCTCGATGACAAAATCGCAATCCAACCGTCTCAGAACTCATGCCCCCATCTAAACCTTCACCACCCTCGATTAGAGGTATGTTCCTCACGATCTCTCTCTCCCCTCTGCTGCCGTCTCTCTCATCCTTCTCTGTCATCTCTCAGTATTTCTCCCTTTCTTTCCTTTCTCCACTTGCGGATCAGATTTCAGTTTTTATTTGCAATCGATGCAGAATCATGGATCAAATCTCCATCTCTCTGTACAAAGTGACCTCAAGAAGAGGGAGAGACATATGAGGGATGTAGGTTGATTTGTGGGAAATCAACAATCAAATCCCACAAATCTCCATCTTCAGTGTTTGGTTGTTGAGAAATTGAGGGAAAATGAAGGAAAATTCTGAATTGGTGAGACTGTGAATCACTGTTCTTTTACTAAATTTCAGTCTATATATTTAACATTTTAATTAACTGATTATATTTTTTTATATTTTTCTACACCTTGAGATGAAATCTCGGAGCCAAGAATTTTTATTTAAACAAAACAAATTTCAAATAAAAGGATTTGAAAACCAAATTCAAATCCAAATTTTAAATCCAAACAGACCATTAATGATAAAGAAATAATCAATCAACGAATTAGGGAGCTTCCCGTCAAAAGATACTCACCACACAGCAATGAGCAATCCTGCCAATTGCCTGGAGCCAACGCGCTCAAATGTCAAACCTTCATCCAATGTTTTTCCGATCATATCCAGCCACCACTGCCCAACAGAGCTGCCCTCAAGCCCTACCTACAGATGAAGGAGAGTCATGACGAGAGGTGATTTAGTCAACCATACAAGTGACAATACTAACATGTGAGAAAATATCAAGTTACACCATTCCATTGCTTTCATTGGAAAGAGACTTGTGATTAACAGGTTAAGTAAAGATATACTCAAGCATCGCCTTATTAAAAATAAAAATTTACTATTTGTGTTTGGTTGCATCATAGAAGATACAGAATGCTGCCCCAGAGGTCCACTTCACCAGGGGTATGTGTGCTCTCAACAATGCATGGCATTTGGGTGATGGAAATAGATTCTTAGAGTTTCAGCCCAATATTAATAATTTAAAATGATTTTTAATAAATGGCTATAACCTTAACATCCTCATCGTCTTAATTGTAGACCTAGGCTTCCGAACTAAATGACTGATGATCACACACAATAACATACATCAGTATTGTTCTTCATCGAAGGCAGTTTGACAAGCATTTCAAAGATAAACTCAACACATGCATATCGCCATCATTATTATAATAACAATAATCTTCGTCTAGGCTGGTTGTATCAATTGAAACTTGCTCATATGCAAAAGAACGCATAAGCATTGTCCTCGATGGAAAACATTTTGATGAGCATTCAAAGATACTTTTGGATAAGATTGACCTTAAGGCATTCTATGTGGCTCAAAATTTCTTGCATCGAACCTTTTTCCTCAGGAACCAAGCAGCCATTTATCAACTCTCTAGGCAAGAAAATTCATTAATAAAAAATAAAATAAAAACTTACAGTTTCTTTGGCTGCAGACATGGCAAGAAAACCAGCGCCCATTTCAACTTCTTGCAACCCAACAACAACAATTCCAACAGTAGCAGCAACAGAGCCCAGCCAGGATATAAGTGAGTCCTGAGATGCTCTTCCCTGTCCAACATTCCATGTACCGGTCAATATTTTCAAATTTTCTATCCTTGTATATGTAAATTCTTTGCCGGCTAATTCTGAGCACAATATATTGTCAAGAGGTCCAGGGGACGTGATATTCCATCCACATATACCACCTTGATTAGCCAAGGTAAATATAAAACCCGCTCCTGCAGCCATTTTTATGACAGGACTGCTGTGAGCCACCCATCCTCCAAGCAGATTACCCTCAAGGTCCAATACATGGACAGTACCACTTGCATAACCAACCCATATACGTAGCCCAAATGTACAAAAGCATTGGACAGCAGAAGAATGATAGTGGTATTCTTGTATACGATTGCCATTTCTATCCCATTGTACAAGTAGGCCATTTGTACACCCAGTCCAAATCATTCCATCCATTGCTATCACCAGTGCTTCAGTTCTTCGATTATCATCTCCAAAGGCACCCTTCACTGCAACTCGACGAACAGCATCTGCTGCTCCCATTATGGCATTACGTGACCGCTGAAAGAAACCAAAAGAACTTTGTATTTTGTCTTTCTTTGATCCAGCAATAGGTTCAGCTGAGAAGTCCTGTGCTGATGAAATGTCCACTCGATTCTCAATCTGACCATCTGTACTGAAAAGCTTCAATAACTCCCTTGTACGAGCATCCCTGTATATGAAAACTACTAGCATAACTTAAATACATGACTTTATTTTGCCTGCCCTTACAACTGTAGGTGTCTACAGCTTACTCTATAAAAATGTGAAGTGGGAAGGCGGGCGGGTGGGGGTCAAACTTCAAACTTTGAGCAAAATATTCAACAACAAAAAAATTCAACATTCTCCAGTAGAAACGTTTGCCAATTTGAAAAAACAAAGAGAGGAAGAAAGTCCTCTACACACGTAATCATTCATATTGTAAAACCTCTATATAGTCATAATGCTGGGACCAAACCAATTTATTACTACAGGGAGGTTATTACTTAATAGAGTTGCCTTTACAAAACTTATTCTTTCACTTAGTTATCTAATGAAAGCTGTATAGATATAGAAACATGTCAATTCCCAAGATGTAGGAAAAAAAGAGAAACCTAGTCTCTAAAATAACTAATGCATTTATGTATGTAGTGATATCTTTAATGCCTAAAGTTTCATGCCAAGAAGCTGTAAACATGCTTGAGAAGCTAGAAACATTTTGGCTTCAAGAACAAGATGTCCATGTTGACGAGTTAGTGCATACACGGAAGCTCAAAGACGTAGCAACAATTCTAAAGAATAACTCATTATCTCAAACAACTTTAGAGAAAATATTTCATTTCATCTTAAATTTTTATTTGTGAATTGCATATTTTTGGACTTACTGACAATTATTACCATGTGGAAGCAAGTTTCTTAAGGCAGAGCCTAGAAAAATTATAACTAATTAAATTGTGGAGTTTATTCCTATTATAACTGGCCCAAGTTGGAACTGAAACTTTTCATGACTAGATAAAGGTTGTTCCAATAGAGTATTGCTATAGAGAGGTCTGAAGTCACAAAAGGCTAGTAGTTTCTGCAGTTCTCATTCACTAATAACTCTAAAACATCTCATACTGCAAAGATAATTCAAAGGGGCACTGAAAAAAACTTTAAACCCATATGCCAAAACAATACTCCCTAACATTTTACACACACAAAAATGATGAGTTCGCACCAGAAAAACCAAAATAAGAATGGTTCAATTCAAATTTATTACTTTTATCAGGAATGGTAGGCATTATTCTAAAAAAAATTAGAATATTGAGGGTGGTGACATACCACAATGCGAATGAGAGATAACCAGCAGTCCAGAGCTTGGCTCCAGAACGATCAGATAATAAGTAGCGAACATCTGAAGTTAATATGTTAGTGAAACCATTGACGGCAACTTGGGTCCAAGGTTCAATGTAAGATCTCTCGACCAACAAAGAAGACATGTGCCTTTCTTCGGCTGTTAGGGAGAGAGCTTTTTCAAGAGCTTCCCGTGGCCATATCTTGATGGAACCACCCTCTGAGCCTGACCATAGATCCCCTAGATGGATCAAAGTAGTAGTAGTAGCAGCATTAGCAGCAGCACTAGTAGAATAAATAAACAAACAAATAAATTTACCATAGCAGGAGATGACAATTGAAAGAACGGGGCCTCTGTGAGCCTGCCAAGATAAGCCCTCCTTAAACGGATTCGTCGGAGTAGGAGCCGAATCCATCTTCCAACACCTGATCCTTCCATCCCTATGCCCGCTCCACACCATCTTATTCCCCTCATCCCCAACCAAGCATATCACAGCCGATGTGCATACCGACTCCCTATACGGCACCGCCTCCTCATCCCCTGATTCGCCTTGTCCTGCCGCCGAGTACAGATCGCTCAAGTTCCAAACCCTAACGGCGCACTCCGTCCCAACCCACAATTGGGACGCGGTGCTCACCATTGTCCGCAAGAAGCACCCTATCTGAGTCTCCCTCAGCGGGTGGGGCCTCACTTCCAGCCTCGGCGGCCGGTTCGGATGGACAGCCGCCCGAATCGGGACTTTGAAGATCCCAGTCCCTCCCCCACTGGCCAAGAACTCCGGAAGCGAAGACGAGCAGTTCCCCTCGGAGGCGTTGTTCTTATTATTATTATTGTTATAATTACTGCTGCTGTTGTTGTTCTTGTTGTAGTCGTCGTCGTTGATGACGGAGAGCTTGCGGTCAAGGAATTGGAGCATGTAGTCGAGGCGTTTGGAGGTGGAGTGGAGGGAGACGACGTTGTCCTCATCTTCCGATGAGGAAGAGGAAGAGTCCGGGAATAGCTTTGAAGCGGAAGGAGTAAGTGTGTCAGCGCGAGTCTGGTCGAGGAGGCTGAATTTGCGGAGGTCACTTGGTGGTGGGTTACCGGAGAAGCTCGGGGACGAAAACAGGTCCTCGTTTTCATCCATCTGTGGCCGAATCACAAATTCTGATTCAGAGATTTTGGACTGTTAAATGTTGAAGGCGGAAGCAGGAAGCAGAGCCAACCCCCGATATTGGAGCTTTCCAGAGGATCTATGTCTACCTACACCAAACAGAAGTATCATTAACTAACAAAGTGTCCGTGACCGTTAACTGTGGCTTAATTTATTCCCAAGTGGGGAAATAAATAGCTGCAAATGTAAATCCTCCGTCACTTTGACCGTCAGCTCAAACGTTTGTATTTTCTTTTTCTTTTCTTTTTTGTCAACTCAGCAGAAATGCTTCGACAACAAAAAAAAAAAAAAAAAAAAAAAAAAAAAAAAACTCAGCAGAAATGCCCACACGTCGCTAGTACATACCGTCGATATTTGTAATCAAATTAAGAGATTCATGTGTGTGTGTGTTTTTTTTTTTAATATGGAAGCGAGAAATATTTGATTATCAAGAATAAATAGATATAAAAGATACAATTGTGGTTTAGTGGTATTTTTTTCACTTGTAAATGAAAGATCTTATATTCGATTATTACCAATATGAGTTTAAATCATATTATTACTAGCATATTATGAGGCTAAGCCTATCTCCTCCCTCTTAATATAAATAATATTGTTTGTTCAAAAAAATAAATAAATATAAAAGGTATTTCATAGGTATACATTTTTCTATGACATTTTTTATTTGGAGATATTTTGCACAAAAGAAAAATGATTATAAACCTATACATGCTACACTAATCTACACTAAAAGGTACTCAAAGGAGGTAGGGAGAGTTGGATTTGGATTCCATCCTCATCCAAATTGTAGGGATCCTCATATCCTAACTGCTCATCTTACATCATACGGTCAAAAATCATTTTGAAATTTTATAATTAAAATTAAACACAAATAGTACCTAACAAAAACTGACCGCACAATGTACTGAACTTTTAGGATGTGAGGAACCCTAGGATCCCCATAAAGAGGATCCTCATCCGGGAGAGTTTAAGCTCAGGACACAGTGAGTTAAAGAGTAATACCTAACAAACAAGGCAATCCATTGATTGTAGAGAGTTTGAAAATTGTTAGACCAAGTTTAATGGTTAGGCCATCTCCAACCGAGGGCTGACCAGAGGGCTCGTTTTAGCCCTCTGGCCCTCCAAGATTCTCCAATGTATTAATATTTTAATGAATAGTACAGGGCCATATTTGTCTCCGTCTCCAACCGAGGGCTAGATGACTCGTTTTAGCCCTGTCACAAAAAACCGTCTCCAATCGAGGGCCAAATGGCTAAACATATTTTATTATTTAAATTTAAAAACCACAACTTAAATTTAAAAACAACAATAACTTAAATTTAAAAACTACAACTTATATTTAAAAACTCCAACTAAAATTTAAAAATGACAAATTAAATTTGAAAACTACAACAACTTAAATTTAATATCCATAATCATTATTATCTTCATTATCCGCCATCGTAGGAGTATAGTCTGTCACAAACAACCGCCGTCGGCTCATAATTTCTTTTTTTTTCCTATCAAAATAGGCCTTACTCATTGGAGTGTAATTCGAAGTGTTCCTTTCTATATTCTTATCATCCATCTCTTCTTGTATTTGCTTGGCCCGTTCTTCATGCCTACACTTCCTTTCTTCCGCCTCAAGAGCATTTTGCTTAGCCAATAATCGCAATGAGGCCGCCACTTCATGTTGAGCGGCGTAATCAACATTTGTCTTGCCCTTTTTCCTCAACCTTCGGGCCTTGTTTCGTCCCATAGCCCTAGGTAAAGAACTTTCGGACGGAGTCGGATTTTCTACCCTTGTTTGTTGAATGGTAGGAGATCCATCTTCATTCATATCGACAAATGGGGATGCAGCTCCCAAAGGATCCACTCTATGTTGAGGTGGATCTTTAAATAAAACCCACCATTTACAAATTTCCCAACAACCATGAAACTGAAATGGTTTTGAGCTGCCTTCCATATACAATTCCTCCACTTGGCGTACCTAGAAAATATAATTACAAAAATTTTAGGAAATTAATTCATGAAATTAAATGTAATATAATGACATATAATTACAAAAATTAAATGTAATATAATTAAACATTTAAAATAAACTATTAAAACACTAACTTCGTCATAGTAATTAGCGCCGCTTTCATGTCTACTTGCGGCTGCTAATAGTGCTTGATGCCATTTATTCAAACTTGGATGAAGATGTTTCTTCCATCTTGAAGAACAACTTTCGTGGTTTCGGGTATTCGGTGGAATGGTGCCTTCGTAGAACTCTAAGTATTTTTTGGACACACGAGTCCAAACACCTTCACTTGTTTGAGAAATCCCCCTCACACTATCTTTTGAGACCCATCTATAAACCTTGCAAAGAGCTTCATCTTCTTTTCGGGTCCAAGCCCTATCTTTCATTGCAGATGAGGCTATTTTTTTTGAAAAAAATGAAGGAAATATTGAAGGAAATTATTGAAAAAATATTGAAGGAAATTATTGAAAAATTGAAACAAATATTATAGATGAAGGAAATATTGGAAGATATATTGAAGGAAATATTGAAAAATATTGAAGAAGGAAATATTGCAAATGAAGTGAAGAATTGAAAGAACTTCACCATATTTATAGAAGAAAAGAAATGTTTAAATTAAAAAAAAATCCAATGGCTAGCTGACTTAGCTAGCCGTTATATTAAAAAAAAATTCAAACTATTAGTGTCGGTTATGACCGACACTAATAGTAAATAAATAAAAAATTTGCCTATGAATACCTATTACTGTCGGTTATAACCGATAGTATTAAAAAATCATTCTTTAATGCTGTCGGTTATAACCGACAACAATAGGAAAACTATAAAAAAAAAATAACCAGCCCTTTGGCCCTTTGAAATTACGTGGGGCCTCCCAGATTCCCGAGCCCTCTAGCATAGCCCTCGGTTGGAGACGGTTTTAGAGCTATTTTCGGCCCTCTGGACTCTTGGGTTGGAGAGGACCTTAAATATGAGTAGCACGCGGCTTATGGTATACCTTGCAATTTTTTGCATGACTCTATGATTGGACCCGAAATGGCACTAAAATAATGAGTTTTGAGTCAACACGTTAACTAACATGATCGTTATCTTGTCACCTGTTAAGAAAAAAATTAATTTGATAATTTTAAACTACTAAAGAAAAACATTACTAGTTACTACAATTGCCATAGTAGTATATAATCTCCCATAAAAATTCCAAATCACATTAAAAAAAATCATAATAATTAATTTACAAATGTAATATGTGAAAAAAGGGGTTTTTGAACATTAATCCTTGCAAAAGATTAAAATTTAAAAAAAACCTGGTGTTAGATTAAATATTCAATTTAATCCCTTGAGTGTACTTTTATCAAAATTTACATTCAATTTTTGTTATTTAATGTGTATTTTTATTTAATCTCTCCATATTAAAATTTTATTTTATTAATATGCACATATTTAGTTTTTTTTTTTAATTAGAAATGAATGTAAATGAGAAAATATTAAAAAAAAATTGTGATACAAAAATATATAAATACATAAGTGTTCAGAAATGATTGTGCCAAAATATATAAAATTGACTTTTTTGTACCGAAATATTTGTACCTACATGATTGTACCGAAATATATTATAATGAACCTAAATGTATGTGCCTAAATGTCAATACCGAAATGTATGTACCTAAATGTCAATACCGAAAATGTATGTACCTAAATATCAATACCAAAATGTATGTACCTAAATGTATTTACCGAAATATAATAATTGAATTAATGTACCTAAAAGTCGATACTCAAATGTGTGTACCAAAGTGTACGTAACGAAATACATTATATTGACCGAAATGCATTATATTGAATCAATGTAACTACATGTTTGTACCGATGGATATACCAAAATATTCAAATGTATTAATGTACCTAAATAAAGAACATACAAATTTGTTATCGGAATATATATTATAAAAAAATTAGTTGCCTAAATGTAGACATTAAAATATATTATGATGAATGAAATAAAAATTAAATTTAAATGTAATTAATACATAAAAATAAAAATAAAAGGATAAAATAAAACATCAAAATACAACTAATAAATGATATGATTAAATGTGCTAGGGACTAAAATTGGATTTTAATCTTACTTATGGTTATAATCTAAAACTCATCTTTTTTAAGGATTAAAATGAAGTTTTCTAAAAAAAAATATGCAAACGCTCGTGATTGCATCATCTACAGTTTGACGATGAGTACATCGTCATTTGAGTTTCTAAAACCCTACAAACCCTCGTAAACAGTGTTTTTAAGGAGAATGCAAATAAATAAAAATTCATAATTACAAACCCCTATCAGGTGTAGAGTTTTATCACAAAATGCCTCGATATTAGTTGGAGTGGAGCAATTACATTTAAACTCTTCTTTCTTCTTTCCTCTGGCTGGTGTGGGATACTCAACAAGAGTTCATGCTTGACTTGACTGTTATCCTGAATTGTGCCGTGAAATGGTGAAAGAGAGACCAAAAGAAACAAGAGTCATGGGAATGAAAAAGTTGAAATATGATGATCTGTTGGAAACTTGGAAGGGCCAAATATGATAAGGAAGTTTGAATGAGATTTTTTTTTTTTGTTTTAAATAAACAATTAATTTTAATATTAGAGAGAGAAATAGAATTGTTAGAGGGAAAAGGATCCTCGTTGGATCTTTTTTATAGGGATTCTGCAATCGTGTCCATTCATTGTACATCGTGCAGTTAGAAATCATTTTAAATTTTAAATTTTAAAATTCAAATATAAATAGTACTTAATGAAACTGACCGCACGATATACAATGAACAGACACGATTGCCGGATCCTTTTCCTTGTTAAAGCATATTTGACATAAAAAATTCTTCTAATCGATGTGTTATTTGCTAACTAGATTTGAAACTTTTGTGTTAAACCATCTCCAAAGAAAATGTCAAATTATGAGAGTCAAATTACAATTGATGGCTGATGTGGATAATCTGAAGTCTTATGTAATATTTTGTACTTCTCTAACCGAATTGTCAAATGTTATTTTATTTTTTAAATAGAGATTTCAATGATTGTAATTATTAAAAAATGTTACAATAAATTTTTTATTGGTTAAAATGTTAATGAAATAAGGGATCTACCATTAAAATGAATTAAAAATAAATTTGATATTGATGTCAAATTTGACTCCAAAACACAAAGCCTTCAAATCTAGTTAGCAAATAGCACTTCAGTTGGATAGAATTTTGATGTCAAATATGCACAGTGGCATGCCACCTAGAATTTTGACATCTCATTTGGAGATGCTCTTAAGGAGTCAAATTTGACAACAACATCAATTTTTTATTAATTTAATGGTAGGTCTCTTATTCCACTAACCTTTCAACTAGGGGTGGAAAAAAAATACTGAATATTCCAAACCGAAAATCCCAAAAATTTTGGTACCCAATACCGAACTTTCTGTACGGGAATCGATCTCACATTTTCGTTTGTTTGGTAATCCCAAACCGAAATAAAAAATATTATATTATTTAATTTTGGGAGACTTTGGATGCGGTCCCTAGTTATAAACAGTCTTTGACTGAAACCTTGTTGGTTTTCAATTTTTGATCCAAGTCCCTGAAATTAGTTGATAATTTATTTCTATGTAAGTTACTATATTTTTTAAATTAAAAATTAAAATTTATAGTTGTTTATAGTAATGAGATTTAAAAAAAAAACCATAATTTGTGGGATTAAAAATATTAAAATATAAATATACTATTGTGTGTGTGTGTGTGTGTGTAAACATGGGTACATTCATAAAAAATAACAAAAAAATTATTGTATCAAAACATGGGTACATTCTTCAAAATGGGTACATTTAGCAAAAATAAAAATGGGTACAAATAAATAAAAAAATATGGGTACAATACAAATAAAACTTTAAAAAATATGGGCACAAAAAGAAATTAATATATGGGTACAAATTAAAACTGAAAGGAAAATTGGTACAAATTAAAAAAGGGTTGCAAATTAAAAATAGGTACAAACTAAAAATAAAAATATATGATAAAAAATTTAGCCATAAATATAAATATACTAATTGTAACATTTTTAATATTAAATAAATATATTTAGAAATAAAAAATATTTTATTATTGAAATAATTAATGATATTATTAATACAAAGGACCTTGATCAAAAATTGAAAAGTAATAAGGTTTTAATCAATAGAGTAGTAAAAATAAGGATGAAAACCTAATTACTCCTTTAATTAATTTTAAATATATATTTGGAATTGTAACAGCTGTCGGATTTGGTTGAGATTTAATCAACCGTTGAATACAAATCAAAGTTCAAACCCTCGTAAAAGTGAACTCAATCACTCTCTCTCCGTCTCTCGACTCGAGCTCCTTTCAGACAACCTCACTCACCACCCTCCTCGACCTCACCTCAGACAACCTTACCACCTTTCTCGACTCGACCTCTCCTCAAACAACCTCACCACCCTCCTCAACTCGACCACCCTCCTCTCTCTCTCGACTTCTCATCCCTCAGACCCTCATTGTGGAGGAACCTTCATTCACGACATAGAGGCAAAGCCATGGCCACCGACACCGCTCATCTCTCTGATCTTTCTCGACTTCTTCATCCAGATTCCAGTGCATTATGCACCGATTCTCCCCCAAATCAGGTAAATTTTGGAATTAATTTAGGGTTTGTGAAATTTAGATTTGGGTTTGTGATGATAAACCAAGTTCAAATTCAAGGGTTCCTGCCACAACATTCACTGAAGATCGCAACCAAATCAGTCAAAAGGAAGGCTGAGATAAACCTTATCTGTTGCAAGTGTTTTGAATTTAATTAGGTTATTTATCTTTTGTACTATCTGTGAATTATCCTTGGCTTGAAGAGTTTGTTCTTCATCCAAATACTTCTTGTAGTCTCTATAAAAACATCAAATGGAATATGCTCAGATCATTGAGCACATTTACTTATATGGTATCATCCTTTCCACTGTCTCACGACATTTTTTTTTCCTTCTCAATCCTCATGGCCTCTTCCGTTGCCACTCCTCTCACTAATGTTTCTGCCTTCCTACCCTTGAAACTTGATCGTCACAATTATCTTTTGTGGCGCGCCCAGTTTGTCCCTTTACTTCGAAGTCGAAGTCTCATGCCCTTTGTCGACGGCACGTCAAAATATCCCCCTGCATTTTTGATTGATGATGATGGGCAACTTACTGATGCCATCAATCCCCTTTTTGAACCCTGTATTCAGCAAGATCAGATGGTGCTTTCGTGGATCACCAGTTCCTCTCTCCTCCTGTCATGCATGTTGTTGTCAAGTGTGTTAGTGCTGCCGAAGCTTGGACAGCCTTGCAGGAACGGTATGCACCTTCCTCTCATAATCGAGTCATTCAACTACGTGGTGAACTCCTCAACCTTCGTTGCGGTGATCTTAGCATTTTTGACTTTTTGGATAAAATTAATAATTTGGCTGACCAATTAGCTTTGTCTGGTGCTCTCATGTCTGATGCTGTGAAATCTAGATTAGGGTTTGTGAAATTTAGCACTTGGAACTGATATGGATCAGACGGATGAGTCTTTTTACACTATAATTATCAATCTTGGCAATTTGATTCCTATTGGCAGCTGAATTATAAAGAGGAAATGGGGTGGAAGTTACAAGTTGGTTTGTACTCAAATATAAGAAACAGGAAAGAAAGTCTATATGAATAATATGGAATCAACACCAATATATTGGTCTCTGTTCTTTAATTTCATTTCCAGCAGCTATTTTGAGAACTTTTATCCTATTGCAGTCATTTTGTCGTTCATTTGAAAGTCTATGAAACTACAAATATTAATGTCATTTAAATGAACTAAAATCAGGAGTGTTTTCTATAGAAACATGAGGAACCCCTTTAATTTTTCTACTAGAGTTGGAGACATTGTGTCTAGCACACCAAGCACATTTTGCTAAATCGATTTTCATTTTCATTTTCTAAATTGAATAACTTGTTAAACCGATCGAATTAGAACAAGTTATTCAATTTATTTTTCTGTCTCCTGTGGTAATGGGGAGGCATCTCACATATCGGATTTATTTCTTCTTGTGCCTGATGTCATATGATGTTCTTGCTTCGTAGGGCTTCCGATCTTCTTCTGCCAATCTTTCAGTTGGTGCTTCTGAGGTCTGATTTAGTGCGTCAGGTTGAGGCCAAGTATCCGACTTTGCTCTTTAAGCAGCAACTTACGGCATATGTAGAAAAGATATATGGAATCGTCCGAGACAATTTGAAGAAGGAATTATCACTTCATCTTTCTTCTTGCATCCAGGTACAATAAAGTTTGGTATTTCATGATTGGAAATTGGCACGAGTTTTACCTTCTTATATTCTTTTAGGTCCTAGGATGGAAGAGTAATTGCATTCAGCTTTAATTTCTCCTGTAAACTTTTTCTATGCTCAAGTTTCAACCCAATAGCCTGAAATCCCGAAACAATTTTAGGATTCCCAAAAATTTGGTTTGGAATCAATATTGAAATTGGGATTCCCAAAAACTTTGGTTTGGGAATCGAGACATGGGTTTCGGTTCATTATACCATACCGAACCAGCCCTACTTTCAACTAACAAAATTTTGTTTCAACAATTTTTTTAATAAATTAAAAAAAAAAAAACCATTTAAAGCTCCACATTAATAAAAAATTATTATTTCTCAACTCAGTTGGAGAAACACAAAATTTGACATAAGTCTTCAGACTACCACATCAGCCATTAATTGAAATTTAACTCTAATAATTTGACATTTCCATTGAAAATGGTCTTAGAAGTTGAAATAGGTAGGGCTTAATTTTCTGATTGGAATATTATTTTAATATTGCAAAGAGAGCCACTTAGTACTACGGTTTACTGATATTACTCTTCACTTGTAAGTAAGAGATCTTAGGTTCGATTCTCGTCAAAGGCGAATTTGAACCACATTATTGTTAGTCCATTATGATGTTTAGCCCATTCCCTTCCCCTTAGTGATACACCTCGACCCGGAATGTCCACTTGGACTCCAAATCGAGTTGTGCTGGCCGACACTTGGAGGGTGACGAAGCCATAAAGTGTAGTGATGTTGAAGATATGGGTAAATTTAAACCTAAAGTGCCTAATCAAGAGAGTGTGCAGGTGAGCGGGTTTGAACCCTATTCACACGTGATGTCAGAGCATAAGACAGTATAGTAAACAGGATGAGAGTTATACCACTGAAGGTAACCGTCTCCTGAGATTTGCCATAATCCTCGTATAAACGTAAGCACAACTATTAAACCTGGAGGGGCGAAAAACAAAGTTGAGTGGGTCAGCAAAACAAAGTTTATACGAAAACCCTTATTTTTGAATATACTAACCCTTCGCCGTAAAACAAATATAGTTTCCTTAAAACATACTACGTAAGTATGTAATAAAATATAACAGCAATATAACCAGAAATATGCCAAGTCATGATATATCAAATGCCAAAGTAATATAATCATGTGATAATCAATTATAAGTAGTTTGTTCATCATCTAAGCTAGCACACAAGTCGGAACTGCCTAAGGCAATTCTACCCGACAAGACTGGGTGTAATCAATGCGCTCTAATACTACGATCACGCGAAGCCTGTTGTAGAAGCACAGTCACATACAAGTCGGATTGCTTAATGCAATCTACCCGACATGATTGGCACCTAACTTGGATCCAAGGCAAGCAAATGGTGAGGATGTGAACATACACGTGAAGTACTAACATATAACAGCATGTATACAAGTATGTATGAATGAATGTCATGTATACAAGTATGTATGAATGTCATGACAGTAATATCTCAACCATATAACAGCATTCATCACAATTCATATCACAAAAATGATACTAGGCAATATAGGCGTAAAATGAAGTAAATACGCATTTATGAAAACTATAAAATGTATAGGTATAAAAACAAACTGCCCACTCACAAGTACGTCACTAAGTCGTAGCCCCCAAGCCTAGCTTGGCCTCGAAAATCCTCGGGATAAGTTTCTCCTATATGTGAAATAACTAAAATAGCATTAATTAAAACATATAACGGAAACCTAAAAAAAACCCCTATAGTTTGCTCAAACCTAGGGTTTAAATATATGAAATCGATCTACTCGACGACAAAAACACACACGTGTCAACCATGCGCCAGCCGGAGGCCGGACGCGCCCTCACACGCCGCCCAAAGTGGCTGCCAGAAAACCCACGCGCCCCGCAAGTACACTGTACTTGCCTTCCTCGCGAAAATCTGCAGTTTTTGCAGATTTTTGGCCCAACTTCCAGAGCTTCTAACGAGCTCGATTCTTAACCTAATTCACTTCTACAAAAGCCAAATTAAAGCTAGGAATGTGGTTTACCGATCCCAATTCACAGAAAGTTCGAATATGGTCCGAGTTAATCAGAAATTTGGCCTAAAAGTGGCCAAATGACCACGGTTACAAATTTTCCATAAACTGAAATTTTCTTCCTAACTTCTAGAGTTGATTTCTAACTCGATACTTAACCAAACTCAGTGATTCAAAAGCCATTATGAAGTTAGGAATGTAGAAAACAAGTTTGTACCTAGAAGAAGTCCAGTTGTGATCGAGGTTGACCAGAAAAATGGTTTGAAAGTGACCCAATAACCATGGTTTTTGAATGAAAACGTGCAGGTTCTCATTCCCCTCGAGTTTCTGGGTAAAACCACACGTCCAAAACACAAACAAAGGATCAATAACAACCCATAGAAGTGAAATGAAGGTTCTAAGTGTTTCTCAAGGCTTACCTAAGCCATAAATGGCTTGAAAATCGATATGTCGAACTCGTCGAGTCGACCTTCCGAGTTGGTGAGTTCAAACTTAATCACATCCCGGCCCGGGGTCCACCACATCCCAGGCTCGCTCCACCACCGTAGCACGATATTGTCCGCTTTGAGCCCCGACTACACCCTCACGGTTTTGTTTCTGGGAACTCACACGAGAACTTCTCAGTGGGTCACCCATCATAGGAGTGCTCTCGCGTGCTACTCGCTTAACTTCGGAGTTCCGATGGAACTCGAAGCCAATAAGCTCCCAAAAGGCCTCATGCTAGGTAGGAATGTGAATATACGTATAAGGATTACTCCCCTAGGCGATGTGGGATCTTACACTTAGTGTAGATAATATCGTTTGTTCACAATATTGCAAAGAAAGCCGAATTAAAAATTCTAACTGAAATTGGAAAGGTCAAGGCCAAATTGGCCAATTATGCAGACTGATAGTATTAAACTAGCAAATAAGCCCTCGCTCCGCTGTGGGTTTGAAACTGTAACCGAAATTTAACATTTATTTTTAAATTATTCAAAAATAAATTAAAGCAACTGAATCCACATGATATTTATTATTCATCTATAATGTTGAATAACTCACTTATGGAGTCAATGAGTTTATTATATTCATTTGAATTATCATCTGATATTTTTTTATATTTGTAGTTCTTGGTAATTAAACTTTATATGTGTATTGGTTATGATTGTGTTCAAATGTAAAATTGCTGGTCACAATTATTTTACATTTTACATATGAATCATATCTCAAAAAAAGAGACAAAGTTGAATGACGGCACCTAATTATAATTGATATTTAGAAGCTAGAAACAGCTTATCTGCATTGACAAACACGTATATTACTATACACAAAGCAATACATTCATTACAAAATATTTTATAAATTAATAGAACAACTAAACAAATAGGGTAAAATAGTTTTTTAAGTTACATTACATTCTATTTACTTTACATCAAAAGCATATTTGCAATCCAAGGGGAACATTCCTAAGTTACATTATATACATTTCCAAAAGTCTCCCACATTGTTTAGTCGCTTGCACTTGTATTTTACTAATTCTATGTTAAAAGTTCTATGTATAACCAAAAAAGTAGATTTGAACGACTAAAAGGACGGACTTTCAAGTCCTAAATATATATGGATTCAAAAATTGCCCACACTGTTTTATTTTTCATGTTACTTCTTTGTTCTTGGGCTCATAAAAAAACTTCTCATTTGTTCTGTATTGTCACAGAGAACTTTAGTCATCTTTGCATTTCTTCTTGCTGTAGATTGGAATTAAATTTTTTGTATAAGAAATATAATAAAATTTGAGTTCTGAAAATACATGTATTAATAAACTCAATTACGATACAGAACCAGACGTTGAAAACCAAGCACAAAACTTTAGGCGTAATGCGAAATTAGAAATCTCATAAATTAAAACCAAATGCTCGCATAATTCCTAGTCTCTCACAAAATCCCCAAAATCACGTACAGATAGACATACCGGGTATTGAGCAGTGTTTCACCTCTTTTTGACGGAACTCTTTCAATCAAACTTTTTCACAACCAAAAACAATCCTTAATACTCAGACCTATATTTCTTGTTCGGATTTTTTCAGAATTTTTTATACCGTATAACTTGCCAATTTCCTTTGTGTTTGAGAAGATAAATTGCTTTTGTAAAGAACTTTTGAATTCTAAATTAGGATAAATTGCTTACCTTTAGCAAAAGGGAAAACTAATGGAAACATCCTAGAAAACTTTCTAACAAAAAAAGGCAAAAGTATCTCAATCTCCAACATCTATCAGAAGTCACATGCTCTTCATCAAAGCAAATACAAAAAAAAAAAATGACAAAGTTATGGGCTCCATGAGACAAGCCATGCAACAAGTTGACATGCAAAAGGAGACAAGCAAGTTTACATATATTCATAAAAACAAGGCAAAAGAAGACAAATAAGTTAGACTATGTTTCAGAAATAATGCTGACAATTTCAGTAACGGTAGAAGTAAAGTGACAAATGACAAGTACCAAGGATACGTTTGCAACATTCATTTGTAAAGAATTTTAATACCATAGTATTCTCATTCAATATATATAAGAGGAGTTCCATTCATTGTAAACACATACCAGATACACACCATACTTCAATCCTCATACACTTAAGCATCTGAAACCTTCTTAGCATCCTTTGTAAACACTTCTTTGCAAACATTTTATATATCAATAAAAGTTCAAGTGTACAGATTCAAGCAATCTCCAAGTTTTATCTTTCTTTAGTGTGTTTGTTTAAATAGACTTCTAGTCAAAAACAGGAAAACACTATTGTAGTTATATTATTAACCTACTAAACTAACGATCATACTTTGTTCAAGCACTTTGTTATAGTTGAATGCTTGTTATACAAATAACTGGACATTAACTAGAGTACCTCTGAGTTCTTCGTACCTCTGAATTCAGTTATTAATGCCTTATACCTGCATTGTGAGTGACCGTCATGTTGAAACATGTCGAGTTCCATGTGCAAGGTTTTATATCTAATTGTTGTAATGACCATCCAACTATTTAACCGAGCCTGCTTAATGAATTTGGTATCAGAGACAAGTTTAGCATTTTAATAGTATAATTATAATAGTAAAGTACCTTGAGGACGGAAGTCATTATCACAACTGATATCACACTCGTTTATTTTGTATGAACAACAGATATTATTGTCCTTGTAGACCTTGTCAACTATAACCACCAGGTATTTATTGTCCCAAACACCCAACTATAACTAGCATAAAGAAAAGATTAGCATCTATATCCAAAAAAATTAGCAAGACTTTGAAGAAGTAGAAGTTTTATCTTGGTTATCTTGAATATCCTTAATTTATTTGTAAATATAATAACACAGAAGTGCAACATAAAGTTTTAGAAGCAAAAAGAGCAACAGATCAAGTTTTAGAGACCTTGAGAGAAGAAAGAGAGTTTCTAAGAAACTAGTTAGCTGTAACTTTAGAGAAATGTAGACTGTAGTATATGATAGATTATCTTAATTTAGAACTTAGTGAACCACAAAAAAGAAAAATAATATTAGACCAAAATAGTTTAGTTTGTTATTTTCCATTGAGAAAGCATAATCATATTTTGCGTAGTGAAGAAAATTCACAAGCCAATAGTATAATAGATCTTATTTTTAGTCAAACAGAAAATATAAAATTAGAAAATAATAAGCATAATCATTTGTTAAACCAGTTATTAGAGCATTTTCAGAAAAATTCCATAAAAACAATTAGACAAAATTTAGATTATATTACATCTCAGTTAGAAGATAATAATAAAAATATTCAAAGGTTTCCTAGCAAAAGAGAGATAAAAGAACTCATTGACCTTATAGATAGTAAGCCTAAGTAAGTAGAACTTAGATCATTAGAAATAGTTGAGCAGTTAAAATTAGAAGTTCAAAAAATTCAATTAGTGTAAAAAGATTTGAGTGAACAAGTAAATAAGTTGCATAAGAAAATAGATAGATTATTAGTTTAATAACCGATTCTAGAACTAGCAGAAAATATATCCAAGCTTTGAAAGAAATTAGTAAGTTAGATAAAGAATCAATATGTTTAACAGATTTTTCAACACAAGTAGTTAGTAGTAATATTCTCATTAGGCAAAATAATTTAATTATTCAATTAGTTTTAAGTTTGGCTGAAAAATTAGACCAAGTTGAAGAACAAATAACAGAAATAAACTAAATTTTACATAACGATTCTTCATCGCTTCCATCATATTTGCTAGAAAAATTAGAAAATTTAACTTTGTTTATACCATATTTAGGGCCTTCGTATTTAGATCTTGTACAAATACTCGGGTGACTTAAATGTAATTATGTAATAAAGGAAGGGGCAAATATGTAATAAGTGAGGAGCTCTTATTCTATAAAAGGACTCTTCACCCTTACAATTAGGGAGAGGCCAATTCCTAAGGCTCCTCACCCCTTCTCACATCCCCTCTCACTCTCAGAGCTCCCTCCCCCTCAGATAAATACATAACCAGTGTGGACGTAGCCCAAACCTTGGGGTGAACCATGAAACATCTTGTGTTCTTTACATTTCTGCAGATTCACGGCCGGATTTACGTTGTTCCAAGACCCCTCCGGTTTTATGCATCAACATTTGGCGCCGTTTGTCGGGAAACAACACGAAAAGTTATGTTGGTTTCTCTCTCAATTTCTCACCTCCGCCGTGAATCTGCAAAAAAAAAAAAAAAAAACCCAGGAAACCAAATACTCTCCATTCACTCCCAACTCCTCACCCAACCCAAATCCTATTTCCCAAATCTCGTTCTCTCTCTCTCTCTCACTAAAAAATGGAGCAGAGGATCCTAGAACTCGAACTCATCTCAGCCAAAGACATCAAAGACGTCAACCTCATATCCGAGATAGACGTTTACGCCGTTATCTCCCTCCAAGGCGACTACATATCTCACGCCAGCAAGCAGAAAACCAAGACCAAAGTCTCCCAGGGATGCGGGACCCATCATATCTGGAACTTCCACATGAAGTTCGTTCTCGACATTCATGAGCATCACTCATATCAACATTCATGAGCATCACTCATGTTAATCAGCTTCAAAAACTTCATTTACAAAAGCTCTAGCATCAAAAGCTTCATTTACAGAGCTACAGTTTCAAAAGCTTCATTTACAAAAGCTTTAGCTTCAAAAGCTTCATTTACAGAGCTACAGCTTCAAAAGCTTCATTTACAAAAGCTCTAGATTCGAAAGCTTCATTTACAGAGCTACAGCTTCAAAAGCTTCATTTACAAAAGCTATAGCTTCAAAAGCTTCATTTACAGAGCTACAGCTTCAAAAGCTTCATTTACAAAAGCTCTAGATTCGAAAGCTTCATTTACAGAGCTACAGCTTCAAAAGCTTCATTTACAAAAGCTCTGGCTTCAAAAGCTTCATTTACAGAGCTCCAGCTTCAAAGCTTCATTTACAAAGCTTCAGTGCAGGGTATACAAATACTGCCTCCGAACAATCGCCACTTCGGCCCATACATGGATTCAATTTGAAGTCTCCGGCCAACAGACTCTATTGACCAAAAACTTGGTGGGCTACATTATGTACTATATATTGGGCCTCAACTGGGCCTCATAAAAAATACTTGGGGGACTTAGCCCATTATTCATGTACTTAGGAGCGATCCCTTATTTTATAAAAGGGACTCCTTCACCTCCATTAGAGAGCATTGCCGTCAGCTAAGCAACCGCCTTGCCGCGAGCATCACTCATAACCCATCACTTATGTATTGAGGAGCGAACCCTTATTCTATAAAAGGGACTCCCTCACCATCATTAGAGAACATCAACTCTAGCCCATCATTCATGTATTGAGGAGCGAGCCCTTATTCTATAAAAGGGACTCCCTCACCTTCAACGCCACAAGCCGAGCCAACCAAGGCAACATAAGTCACGAGCCGAGCAGCCTCGCAGCATATGCTACTTCTAGTTGAGTATCATTTCAGACTGAGCATTGCCTCATATCAAGTATCAGTTCAAGACGACATCTAGTTACTTGGCCAACACATGGACTGAATTTCAAGTCTCCAGCCAAAAGACTCTTTTGACTGAAGACTTGGGGAACTACTGTTTATACCATATTTAGGGCCTTTGTATTTAGATCTTGTACAAATACTCGGGGGACTTAAATGTAATTATGTAATAAAGGAAGGGGCAAATATGTAATAAGTGAGGAGCCCTTATTCTATAAAAGGACTCCTCACCCTCACAATTAGGGAGATGCCAATTCCTAAGGCTCCTCACCCCCTCTCACATCCCCTCTCACTCTCAGAGCTCTCTTCCCCTCAGATAAATACATAACCAGTGTGGACGTAGCCCAAACCTTGGAGTGAACCACGATACATCTTGTGTTCTTTACATTTCTGCAGATTCACGGTCGGATTTACGTTGTTCCAAGTCCCCTCCGGTTTTGTGCATCAACAAACTTTAAGTGCAAATAATAATATTAGAAGACCTAAGATAAATTGTTTTGATAACAGAAAATGGAACTCTTTTGGAGTAAAGGAAAAGAAGTAGTCAGAGCTGAATATATTTATTTAAATGAAGAAGAAGCACAAGAATTTATTAGAATAGGATTTGAGAAAACACAGAAAAATAAATATAATTTGTACCAATTAGGATTATTTAAAAATAGAAGTAGAATTGTAAGTAGCATTAGTCAATATGAAGTTAGTTGTATTGATAAAGAAGTTACACTTAATTTACTTAGTAAGGAAGCAGTTATGCATTTGTAGTAAGAAAGCAATTATGCATTTGAGAAAATTACATTTCAGTCAGATTCACATAGGAACAATATTAATTGGAATAACAGGATTAACCAAAGCACAAGTGGGCACAAAAGCTTAAGTATACATATATAATGATAGATGAGATAATCACCAACAAGCAGCAATAGCAACAACTGAAGTAGACTTAAGTTCAAACTTAGCAGTTATAGGATGTATTCCAAATTACGTTATGACAATTAATGAATTTAGTAAATATATTAAAGTGAGCATAAGAACAAAAAATTATAATATGAAAGGAGAGTATAAAAAATTGTGTATTAGTTTAATGTATATTGGAAAAGCGTCTGATAAATATAATCATAAGTTTAATATAGAATTTCAAAATTGAGTTCAAACATTTGGTAATAAGCATATAAATATGATAGAAGCAAAACCCGTGGATAATAGCTTTTTAGAAGGAACTCAGTGGACATTACTTAATTTACAAGTAGCAAAAAATAGACAATTAGATAGAGTACAAATATATGAAACTAGTATAAGTAAAACAACAATTACGTTTAGTAATTACAAGCAACTAGAAAATATAGAAGAGGATGAGAGTGAGATCGAAAATGAGAGTATTTATATGACTTTTGATAATTTAGATATTAATTTAGTTGAGCAAAATTTTGATCATATTGTAGATAAGCTTATAGAAGATATCGATCATTTAGATGAAGAACAATATTTAGAAAAATATAAGACATATAATTTAGGACTATATAGAATTTCAGATGAAGAGATGAAAAAATTAATCTTAGAAATAGGAGTAGAACATATTTTAGGATTAAAAGAATATAAGAATTTATTAGAACTGAAAGTAGAATGTAATCCAGCAGAAGAAAGCAGTACATCAAGAGTAGAAAATCCAGGATACACATGTAGAACTGATTAACAATTTTTGAAACCAACAAATGAACAATATAAAGAACAAGCTGGAGTAGATTACATAAAAGTATGATGAAACCACCTAGAAAAAATAGTATTCCATATTTAAGAGGATTAGAACAAATTAATATGGTAGGAAATATATAAAATTTAGATAATGTAGATCCACAAGATTAGGAAAAAACAATTAAGAGATGGGAGAAAGGTTGTGTACATGCAGCATTAGTGTTAGATTTTAGTAATTCACGAAATATGTTAGATTACTTTGAGCATACTTTAGATGGGTTAGTTTTTTATTATTTTCAGTCATAGAAAGTTCAAAATTCAGAACAACATCAGGTAGCTAAAACACATTTTAATATTGATGGTTTTGTTATTTTGATTAAACAAGAATTTTTAGATCATAATAGGCTAGATGACAGAAGCGAACAAGAATAGATAAGAGCAATTAGAAATTTAGAACAATTACAAATTTGTGATTTACAATATATAACTAAGTATACAATAGACTTCTTTAAATATTTAGAAAGAACATGTAGAATTAGTGATATTAATTTATTAGATACTTATATGATAAAAATAAAAGGACCAATAGGAGAAAAAATTTAGAATGAATGACAAAAGCATCCAAAGAAAAATGATATTGCAATAGAACCTAGAATTCAACATGTATATGATATACTTAGACAAAAGCGTAGTCAAATAAAAGCTAAGAGACAAATTAGGAAGCAATTTTATATGAGTTGTAAAATTATAGATTTACCACAACATTAAGATTGTCATAAGAAAAATAAGTAAAAGAAAATATACAAAAAGAAATATAGGTCATATAAACCCTACAAACAACATAAAAATTTTAGCATAAGACTTTCAAGAACATAGAGGAAGAGAAAATATATTCCAAAACAATTTAGAAAAAGAAATGGTAAACCTTGAATTAGAAAATATAAAGCACCAAAGGATAAGAGTAGTTGTAAATGTTATTTATGTGGAGAAGTTGGACACATTAGACTTAAATGTCCAAAATTAGGTAAACAGCCGAGAGAAAAAGTACATTTGATGGAGTTGTTTAAGTTAGAAGAAGATTAAGATATATATTCAATATATAGTTTAGATGATTTAAGTGATAATGAGAGTATTTATAGTATAGAACATATAAATATAATAGATTCAGATTCGGAAGATTCAAGTAGTTCAAATAGTGATTTAGAAGAATATATGTGTGCATTCATAGAAGAACAATATGAAGAAGAGTATAAATATATCAATTTAGGTTGGCCATAAAAATGTTATAAGTGTAACAAGTTAGTTGCAAATAAATATTATAATACATATTGTCACATTCCGGCCTGAGCCCCCACCACATCCCGGGCACAACTCCACCGTAGTACAATGTTGTCCGTTTTGGGCCCCGACCACGCCCTCACGATTTTGTTTCTGGGAACTTACACGAGAACTTTCCAGTGGATCACTTATCATGTGATTGCTCTAACGCGAACTCGCTTAACTTGGGAGTTCCGATGGAACCCGAAACCAGTGAGCTCCCAAAAGGCCTCGTGCTAGGTAGAGATGAGAATATACATATAAGGCTTACATGATCCACTCCACTGGACGATGTGGGATGTAACACATATTCAATTTTATGTGAAAAAATGTTATAGTAATAGATTATTAGATCATAAGAAAATACTGAAATATTAGGAAATATTGTTTATAGTATAGAACAGCCAAAAATAATTCTTTAATTACCATAAATTGTGAAATAGAAATAGCAAAAGAATACAAAATACAAACAACTATGATAGATACAGGAAGCCTAAAGAGTGTCATAAAAGAATGGTTAGTACTAGAAAAATATAGAAAAAAATGAGCAAAAACAGTAAGAATAACACATTTTGATGAGAGACCAATTTATTTAATACATTGCATTAATAATGAGTCTATTAAAGTAGAAAAAAAATAATTTAATTTATCATTAACATTTGTTTCACTAGTAGGATCATACCCATTCATTTTAGGTTTAATTTTTTTTAAAAGTTTCCAAGGTTTTTTATTTATGAATCCTAAGATAACATTTTTCAAAAGAGGCATCACAATAACCGATCAAAGTAATACTGTAGAAACATACGAAAGTATAAGTATTGAAGAATCCAGTAGTCAAGATAGTTATTATTTAGAAAACTTAAAAGAAAATTATTAGCATAATAATATAGAAGAGTTTGATGAATAAATATTTGAACATGAATATCCGATTTTAGAAGAAGAAAACCGTATAGAAATATTACAGTTAGATAGACCAAAGAGTTTAGAACAATTATCACAATTAGCAGAACAAACTAGGATTATAGGAAAAGTCTCACAGTTACATTGGAGTAAAAATAAAATATTTGCAAAATTAGATATAATTAGTCCAGATTTAACCATAATGACAGTTGATATGCCTTATAATATAATAGATAAACAAGAGTTTGAGCAGCAAATAAAAGAGTTGTTAAATTTAAAAGTAATTAGACCCTCTAAGCCTAGACATGGATCATCAACATTTATTATGATAAAACATTCAGAACTAAAGAGAGATAAGGCTAGAATAGTTTATAATTACAAGAGATTAAATAATAATACATATAAAGATAGTTATAAGTTATCAAATAAGGATGACCTTATAAATAAAATTCAAGAGACTAAATATTTTAGCAAATTTGATTGTAAATCAGGATTTTGGCAAATACGATTAGCAAAAGAATCAATTGAGTGGACAACTTTTACTTGTCCAGAAGGACATTTTGAGTGACTTATTATGCCATTTGGACTTAAAAATGCTCCATCGATCTTTCAAAGAAAGATGGACCAAATCTTCAAGAAATATGATAATTTTTATAGTGTTTATGTAGATGATATTTTAGTACATAGTAAAAATAGAAATGAACATAGGAAACACTTAGAGATAGTTTTACAAGAATTTATCAATAATGGAATTGTGATTAGCAAAAATAAAATAGCATTAGAAAAACAAGATATAGAATTTTTAGGAATGTATATCAAGTTAGGTACAATACAATTACAAGATCATATAGCTAAAAAAGTCTTAGAATTTCCAGATAAGTTAGAAGATAAAAAATAGTTACAAACTTTTTTAGGATTGTTAAATTATGCAAGAAATTTTATCCTTGATTTAAGAAGAAAAATAGCAGTATTATATAGTAAAACTAGCAAAACAGGACAAAAATATTTTAATAGTGAAGATATTAAATTAGTTCAAAATATAAAGGAAAAAATTACTCAACTCAAGCCATTAACATTACCATTAGATGATAGTTACAAAATAGTTGAAACAAATGCTTTATCATTAGGATTGGCATGTATAATATACCAGAAAAAGCATAAGGAGTCACCAAAGTCTGACGAATAAGTTTGTAGATATGCATCAGGAAAATTTAGCGATGTACAATAAAGATTACCATCAACAGATTTAAATATTTTAGGAATAATTAACTCACTTGAGGCATTTTCTTTATTTTTACACGATGAAGTATTTACGACTAGAACAGATTGTCAAAATATAGTTTTTCATTATAACAAGATACATGCCAATAAACAGGCAGCCCGAAGATGGGTTAATTTTATTGATTCAATTACAGGAAATGGTTTTAAACCAATTTTTGAATATATAAAAGGTAGTGACAATATATTAGCTGATATCTTATCAAGATTAATTCATTGAACATGAATTGAATATTGTGGATCATCATCCTCAAATACCACAAGACCGCAAGGCAGAAGAGCACATTTCAATAACATAGTGATGCACCACAAACCTCTATCATTCAATGGATTCCAAAATAGCATAAGCAGACCTGCATCACCACCAGTACCCACTTTTAACTTTAATGCCATTTTTGTTGAAGGAATCAGAAATCAAACTCTATGGTATAGGCCAAAGGTATTAAAACTCTCTAATAGGCAAAAAGTTCTCTTAGATAATTTTTGAAATATCTAAATCAAATAACCAAGCATAAAGTTAGGTCATGAAAAACTAATTAGAGCTTTAGAACAAGAGTTTTATAGTTTTAATTTTAATTTCCATCAATTTCAACATCATATTCATTCTCTTGAGCACAACCTTCAAGTCATTTCTAGAGACCATAAGTCATTACTTAGTAAGTTTACCAAAATGAACCAAGAATTCCAATCTCTTATAATGCAGCTAAAAACAAGTGACACTTTGAAAAGAGTATTGAAAATAGGTTGGGAAACTGATTAGCATAAGTATAAAGAAAAAGAAGTTATTGAAAAAGAGGTTATTGAATCCATAGAACAAGAGGCTAATGAGCCCATATAAGAGATTAAGATTGAGCTCTTAGAAGAAGACATTGGAATGAAGCAGTATCAAAATAATGAGCAGCATCAGTATCTGAGTGACAAAGAAAAACAAGAAAAATATGAAAGTTTTCTTAGGAATGTATCTTTAGACTTAATAATAGATGATATCCTATTAGAAGAAATTTCAAAAGCAAAATTAAGAATAATGCTACCAGATATGCAAAATGAGATTCTGAGCAGAGCATCACATTCCATAAAAGAGTTACAATTACAATTACAATGTGCTTTGAATCAGTCCATCTTTGATCCAAAACCAGGGATGAATATTATTACAAAGATATATCTACATATCTTTGTGATAGTACAAAGAGTTGTATTTGTAAACTAGAGGTTAGCATAATTGTAGTCAGGATTAACATGAGGAATTTTAAACCATGGCATTTTAGTTATAAGTATCATAAAAAGCATAATGTAGTAGAAGTAGAATCATTTTGATAAAATCTTACTATTAGAGTTTGGCTATCTTGATAAAATCTTTATTAATCATATTTTCCAACTAGAATCATTTTCTGAAAAGCTTATAAAAGTAGCAGAAGATTATATAGAACAGTGAAAAGAAATTTGCATAAGTTTTATTAGTAGTCTTCCAGATTGGTATGTAAATATGCATAAAGAGAAAGCTAGGCACATAGCCATGGTTAATGAAAAGTCCTTTAGACTATCATCTATCTCCCCACACAGGTGGACTCCGTCATACAAAAATATTTAATATTTTGAGGGATCCAAATGTTAGCCTTAGATGAGTTTGAAGATTTTAGGTATGATATATTATTAGTAGTAGAAGAATAAGAAATGTATATTTATAGCAAGTCAAAATCCAGTCACCAGCCATACTAGAAGCCTCAAAATTTCAAAGAAGAAACAGAAGATATGTATTACAAGGTAAAAGAAGATAGAGAAAGAGATGCAGAGCTAGTAGAAGGTGATGAACAGTACTGGAACAATTTGACAGAATAAGAGCTGCATAACATCGACAACATGATGGAAGCATGAAAGAGCTATCAACAAATTAGCATAAGTTGAATAGCATCATGTAAAATAATGTATTTCCAGACAGAAATGTCAACATCATTGTGGACCTTACAACAATAATGAAATAATGACATAAGAGTAAATAAAGAAAAGAGATTGATCCATTATGGACTTTTCATACACAAAATGTCCTTTTTAATTAAGAATGAATAGTGCTAGACCCTTTTTGTTAAAACTCC
The DNA here is from genome assembly GCF_042453785.1 of Malus domestica. Lineage (NCBI taxonomy): Eukaryota > Viridiplantae > Streptophyta > Magnoliopsida > Rosales > Rosaceae > Malus > Malus domestica. The sequence continues at coordinate 31,748,277 of NC_091672.1, read as the reverse complement.
TTAAACAAAATGGGTTATACTGCTGTTCTTCCCAGGTGACGATGAATGTTTGGGTGCCACTGTTGGTTGGGATTGTGCTAGTTGTTGCGCACGCGGCGTTGAGGTGGACCGATGAGTTGTGGTGGACGAAGAGAGCTCTGCATTGTAAACTAGTTATACGGTGCAATTTTGCGAATTCATGGATTTGGATGAATCAGTGGTGGCGATGTTCTGGGTGAAACGGTGGAAAAGCTAGGCGGTGAGCTGGGTGAAGTGTTAGAGTCCTTTCAATGACTCTGATTGAAAGAGTTGAAAAAGCAAGTAAAGAGCCAAGGTTTTTTTCGTCATTTAACTGTGCAAATAAGGAAAATAAGAAGTGAAGTGTTTAGTAAAGTAAGGTTATTTTCACCAATTCACTATGTTTATACCATACTTAGGGCCTCCGTATTTAGACCTCGTATAAATACTCGGGGGACTCAAATGTAATTATGTAATAAATGGAGGGGCAAATATGTAAAGGGGAAGAGCCCTTATTCTATAAAAGGACCTCCTCACCCTCACAAACCTAAAGCCTCCTCACATCCCCTAAGCTCTAAGCTCTCTCAAAGCTCTCACTCTCATATTCAGAGCTCTCTCTCCCTCAGAAATACAATATCAGTGTGGACGTAGCCCAAACCTTGGGGTGAACCACGATACATCTTGTGTTATTTACTTTCTTGCAGATTCACGGTTGGATTTACGTTGTTCTAAGACCCCTCCGGTTTTGTGCATCAATATTTGGCGTCGTTTATGAGAATCGATACGAAAATATGTGTCGGTTCTCTTTCATTTTTTTCACCTCCGCCGTGAATCTGCAAAACCCAATCGACTAGCTACTACTTCTAGCATCCCAAGCTCCTAACACCCTTTATTTATTCCGACTTACGGATCTACCATTTCTGAGCAAAATCCAACTGTTGGGTTTTGTTGTGAAGATCAAAGATACCAGATATAGACGTCTTCTCTTCCTCCTTTCTATCTACATTTCCCACTCAAAAGATACCAATCTCTCCTGCCATGACATCCCCCAAGCTCAGCAGCATTCCATCGTTGAGATTCAGAGAAAAATCAGACGCACGCCAATTCCTTCAGCCTCTTCAAACTTCCTCTCTCTTTCTCCGTACTCCCCGTCCAATATTATATATATATATACACCGCCCGTTTATGCCTATCTTTCAGTCGGCTCGACATTTGGGAACATTTTCCCGAAAAATATATTTTTCCCCGGAAAGTTTCAATCTTTCCCCAAAACACTCTTATATCTGACCATGTACCTAACGGAAATCTCCAACTTCCCGTCACTCCTTCCCTTCCGAGGTGCTAAGAAACATTCCATTCCGTCCAATTTGGACCTCATCTCTAGCTCATTCGATGACGCTGTGCTCCACCACTTGAAATCTCTCGGTCCGCCGTTCATCAGCTTGTCATGGCTCTCCAAGGCCGTTGATTTTGTTGCCTTGACTCACTCCGAAGTGAGAAACCTCATCTCTAATCTCAAGGTCGCGCCGCCTCTAGATGATTCGCTTACTTGGTATTTGGACCACAGTGTCAAGTTCTTGGACCTCTGCAACTCCATCTCTGCTGAGATCAAACGCCTTCGCCAGCGCCGCCTTCATCTCACCTTCGTTCTTCACCTTCTCGGTGACCGAAAGGGTGAAGAGCTCCCGTCGTTAGAGAATCTTCGCCGATCTCGCAAATCTCTATATGATTTCGATCGTGGTGCTTCTTCTGGCTTTGGAAAGTGAAGCAACGTCAAAATCTTGGCAAGATATTGAATGTGGCAAAGCTCGTACGTCGAACAGTGCGCGTGGTGAGACTGGTGACTGTGTTCTTTTCTTCATGAGTTTCTTACAGATGCCTATGCGGAATATGTCATCATCATGATATGGTCTGCAACTAGCATGAAATGGGAGAGATTGAAGAAGTGGGTCGGCTAGGATTTGGTGTGGAGTGCAGGGACAGTGAGAAAGAAGCCATGGGTGATAGCTCGGCGATAACAATGTCTCGGTCCGGCGTTCCCCATGGATGTCAGTGTTTCTTTTCCAATACCTACTTTAGTACAGGGTGCACATGCATGGCAGCTTAGAGACATAAAGAGAGGAAAGTGAAAAGAGAGGTAAAAGCAGTGAGAAACAAAAGCAGAAAGGGAAAAGAGACACTCCACATGATTTCCTTGTCTACCATCTGCAAAAGGAATACAGAAAGCAAAAGCAAGGAGCGGGGAGACCACCAGTAAAGCTATAGGAAAAGAAACAAAAGCAGAAAAGAAAAGAGAAAACGAAAACAAAAACAAAAGCAGAAAAGAAAATAGAAAGCAAAAAAGAAAGCAAAAGTAAGGAATAAACACCCCACCAGAATGATGTGATTTACTTTTCTTATTTCTGAATGATGTAAATTATTTTTCTTATCTTTCGGAGACATCTGTATAAACCCCATCAGAGGGTAAAAAAAAAAAAAAAAAAAGGGCAAAGCCCAAAATAAATGGGCTGGAATGTTGTGTGGAGGGCGAAGGTCCATAAGCCCAAAATAGAACCAACCAGGTGAACCAAAGTACGTCCAGTATCATAAAAAAATTATTCGGCACCCAGCCGCTATTATTGCCAACCAGGTTATCAAAAGTACGTCCAGTACTCCAAAATTATTACCACCAACCAGGTGATCAAAAGTACGCCCAGTACTCCAAAATTATTCGACAACCTGCCGCTATTACCACCAACCAGGTGATCAAAAGTACGCCCAGTACTTCAAATTATAAATGAGCATTACTCATGTCAATCATACATAAACATTCATGAGCATTACTCATATCAATGATACATAAACATTCATGAGCATCACTCATGTCAACATTCATGAGTATCACTCATGTCAACATCCATGAGCATCACTCATGTCAATCAACATAAACATTCATGAGCATCACTCATGTCAATCAGCTTCAAAAAGTCTCATTTACAGAGCTTTAGCTTTAAAAAGCTTCAATTAAAGAGCTCTAGCTTCAAAAACTTCATTTACAGAGCTCTAGCTTCAAAAAGCTTCATTTACAGAGCTCTAGCTTTAAAAAGCTTCAATTACAGAGCTTTAGCTTCAAAAGCTTCATTTACAGAGCTCTAGCTTCAAAAAGCTTCAATTACAGAGCTCTAGCTTCAAAACTTCACTTGCAAAGCTTCACCTACAAAGCTTCAGTGCAGGGTATACAAATACCGCCTCCGAACAACCGCCACTTCGGCCCATACATGGATTCAATTTGAAGTCTCCAGCCAACGGACTCTATTGACTGAAGACTTAGGGGACTACATTATGTACCATATATTGGCCTCAACTGGGCCTCATGAAAAATACTTGGGGGACTTAGCCCGTTATTTATGTATTGAGGAGCGAGCCCTTATTTTATAAAAGGGACTCCCTCACCATCATTAGAGAGCATCAACTTAAGCCCATTATTCATGTATTGAGGAGCGAACCCTTATTCTATAAAAGGGACTCCCTCACCATCATTAGAGTGTATCGTTGCCTACTGAGCAACCGTCTTGCCTCGAGCATCAACTTTAGCCCATATTTATGTATTGAGGAGCGAGCCCTTATTCTATAAAAGGGACTCCCTCACCTTCAAACGCCACAAGCCGAGCCAACCAAGGCAATATAAGCCACAAGCAGAGCATCATCGTAACATAAGCTAGTTCTAGTTGAGCATCATTTCACTTTGAGCACCGCCTCATTTCCGGTATCAGTTCAAGGCGACATCTAGTTACTTCAACCCACACATGGACTGAATTTCAAGTCTTCAGCCAAAAGAATCTCTTGATTGAAGACATAGGGGACTACTGTTTATACCATACTTAGGGCCTCCATATTTAGACTTCGTATAAATACTTGGGAGACTCAAATGTAATTATGTAATAAATGGAGGGGCAAATATGTAAAAAGGGGAGGAGCCCTTATTCTATAAAAGGGCCTCCTCACCCTCACAAACTCGAAGCCTCCTTACATCCCCTAAGCTCTAAGCTCTCTCAAAGCTCTCACTCTCATATTCAGAGCTCTCTCCCCCTCAGAAATACAATATCAGTGTGGACGTAGCCCAAACCTTGGGGTGAACCACGATACATCTTGTGTTATTTACTTTCTTGTAGATTCACGGTCGAATTTACGTTGTTCCAAGACCCCTCTGGTTTTGTGCATCAACACACTCTGTTTATGAACAGTGTTTTGACGTAGGGCTTTAGTATATATAATTTATATTAAAAAAAAAGTAAAGTGGGCCTAGGACTATTGTGATCCCTTCGAGAGAGGATTCTCGCCGGATTCTCTTTGTGAGGATCCCGGGGATCCTCCAATCATATCCGTTCATTGGACATCGTGAAGTCAGTTTTTGTCAGATACTGTTTATATTCAATTTTAAATAAGAAAATTTACAATGATTTTTGATCGCACGATGTATGATAAATGGATGTGATTGAAGGATCCCGCAAGGATCCTCCTAGGATCCCTTCGTCCATCCGCCTCTCCTCTTGCATACGTGCACCTCTCCGCTTCATGCGGGACACTTTAGCAGTACGAGCAAAGGTAAATTTTGTCCAGAAAGTGCAGGCAGGTGTAGTGGAATTCGAATGAATCCTTCGTATGAAGGCAACACATAATGATGAGACATTGTTACAGAGTGTGGGGTTGCAAGTTTGAGAGGTAATTTGTCGTACGGAGTTTGTAAATTTCTTATCTCCGGTCATCTTAGAATTCTACACACACAATTTCCAAACCCTAAAATTTGTAATTGTCGGGATTTTAAATTATGGAAATTTAAATTTTGTAATTTAAAGTTTCCATTAATTTACAATTACTTCATCCAAATCTCTAATCTATCTATCTATCTATGTATATAAAATAGTAACAAAGGAAATTGGAGAAATACTAAGTACCAATTTAAAGATTGGAGGGTATGGGCACTAAGTACCAGTTGTGTGGGCTACAGTTTCAATCTTTGTTCAAAGTGTGCAATTTGGGATGATGGAATGGATGATGAATTCCAGAGGGTTGCGATTTATTATTTAAAGCTACTCCTTGCTTCCTCTTTAGTTTTCTTATTTGCACATGTTTCTGTTTGCATTTTGATATATACATTCTCTACAATTGTTGTTTTAGTTTGACTGTTTATTTTTACTCTTCAATGTTGGATATATGTATTTCATCAACAGTGATTAATGCATTCATTATTGTTTTCCACAAAGAGTTTGCATTCTCTTATCCAAACGTTAGTGACATTGGTGATTAATTTTAACAACAAAAATACATTGAAGCCATCACCATGGATATGGGGATTGGTGCTGATCGGAGATTGAAAACCCTAGAAACTGGATGTTCACGTGTAGGTTTGAGTTGAGGAAAAGTAACACGAAACCTGAACGGGCAAAAGAAAACATTTGGTACTTCAAGTGTAGGTGGGTTTTCTTCTCTCTCTCTCTTTTTTTTTTTTTGCTATTCTTTTTCCTTTTCCAGCAAATTTTCTTATAACTATAGGCCACGATTACTTATAAAGTATTAAAATCAATAGGGTTTTGCACAAAAAGAGAGGAGAGACTGACATTTGATGGGTTTCTCTTATTAAATTTTCATTCATTTATCCTTTTTTCTTGGTTTATTAATTTTATTGACACAAGTTTTTTCATTAGGGATAGAAATTTGGGCAATAATATGCTACTGTGATGTATTTGCAAGGCTAAAGACGCTTCTATGCATGTTTGAAGGAACAATATGAGTTTGTCAAACACTAGCGTGGTCATACAGGTTCGATTTTTCCCAATTGTAATTTTAATTATTCATGTTCTTCACTATCTTGGTTAATTTACCGCCTTTTTATCTTATTGCTTTATTGTGTTCATTTCCACTATCATACTTGGAATCTCAAGGCAGCACTCCAAATTGAGGAAGAGTAAACACATAGAATATTTGCGTTTAGCTTCTTCTCTGTTCTTTAAGTTTGATATATATTTACAAAAGTGGGTTGAAAAACATAAGTAAAATCATGTCTCATAGTTTAATTCTAAGAGTGTCAATATTAGCATGGATGTTGGAAATGGCCACAGCTCAAGTTTGTTGAATTAACTATCTTGAGCTTAAAGGTTATCAATGTTGTTTAGAGAGGGAAAGATTGTAGACACAGAATGTAGAAAGAGAGAGATCAAAGAGAATTAGAGAGAAATACACTGTTTGTTATATTGCTTTTACTTCCTTACAGAATGAATACAAAAGGTTCATATTTATACACTTTTCACTACTTGTACAGCAAGTAACAAATCCTTAACAACCTAACAACCATATCACTTAATCTCTTGACAGATGGCATCTTCTTGGCCATTGGATTGATCTTCTTTATCTATATCTTTACATCCTTCCGCAATCACATGGGTGGAGGAACCAAGCATGAGATTGGCACAATGATGACGAAACAAAGATATAGACAGACCCTTGGTAAGGATATTGGTAAATTGTTCCTTGGAAGACACATGATGAACAGCCAAGTCTCCTCGAACTACTTTTTCGCGAACAAAATGATAATCAATCTCAATATGTTTCACCCGAGAGTGAAAAACTGGATTAGAAGACAGTGCTATTGCAGAAATATTATCACAATACAACGTTGGAGGAGCATATAAAGGAACCTGTAAATCACACAGAAGTTGTCGGATCCAAGCCATTTCAGCAGCAGTTATGGCTAAAGCTCGATATTCTGCCTCAGTAGATGACCGAGAAACAGTGTGTTGTTTCCTGGATGCCCAAGAAATCGGACTTCTACCAAGGTAGACAATATAACCAGAAGTCGAACGACGGTCATTTGGATCCCCAGTCCAAGCAGCATCACTATATGCTTGTAAAAACAATGTTCCAGGTTTAAAATGTATGTCATAGGTCATTGTACCACTGAGATATCTAAGAATCCGTTTGACTGCAACTACATGAGAATCCATAGGACGATGCATAAACTAACAACATTGATTTACAGCAAAGGCAATGTTGGGCCTGGTGAATGTCAGATATTGCAATGCACCAACGACACTACGATACTGTTCAGGATTATGATAAGGCTGCCTTTCGTCCTTGAGAAGCCTGTGAAAAGGAAGACAAGGGGTGTCACAGGCTTTGGCATTTTGCATATCAACCTTGTGCAAGAAATCCTTGATATATTTAGATTGGGAGACAAATAAACCATCGGACTGATACTGTATTTGTAAGCCAAGAAAATAACTAAGCTGTCCCAAGTCCTTCATATCAAATTGTTGAGTAAGAGCCAAGATCACCGTGGAAATATCACTTGAACTACTACTAGTGATAATGATATCATCAACATATAGTAATAACACAACAATGCCAAGCTCAGTACGTTTCACAAAGAAAGAAGGATCTGCAAGAGAAGGTTGAAAACCCAAACCTGGAAGAAAGCTTGTAAACTTCTCATTCCAAGCGTGAGGAGCCTGTTTTAAGTCGTATAGTGATTTCTTGAGCTTGCAAACATAGTGAGATGGATGATCAGTACTGAAAAACCCAGGAGGTTGAGCCATATATACCTCTTCATGTAAGTCACCATGCAAAAACGCATTTTTGACATCTAATTGGCGCAAATCCTAATGAAACTGAGCAACAAGAGCCAGAATTAATCGGACGGTAGTTGGTTTGACCACGGGATTGAATGTCTCACTATAGTCAATCCCATCTTCTTGACTATAACCTTTGACAACTAATCGTGCCTTGTACCTGGAAATGGACCCATCAGGATGCTTTTAAGGCGATAAACCCACTTGCAGCCAACAAGATTTTTGCCACTTGGAAGGGGAACAAGATCCCAGGTTTGTTGCAAATGTAGAGCAGTGATCTCATCTTGCATAGCTGCTTGCCATTCTGGAATTTTAGTAGCAGCTTTATACGTGGTAGGCTCAACAATAGAAATCTCGGATGAAGGAACAATTGCGGAGTATGCTTTCCTTTTAACAATCCCACTTTTAGACCGAGTTTGCATGGGATGAAGATTGACTGAAGGAACTGGAAGCACAACAGTAAGATTTTCAAATTGAAAATCAGGATCATTAGGGATTGGGGACTGTGTAGCTGTGATAGAGGCTGGAGAGAATAAGGTGGAAGCTTGGGATAAGGTAGTGGGTGCAGGTATAATAGTGAACAACTCTGAAGCTGAAGAGGGTACATTCAAAGACTCTGAAGCACTAGTTGGTTCAATGAATGACTCTGAAGCTCGAGGTGGTAAAGATGTAGATGATGCAGGTGATGATGATGAATGACTGGTGTGTGATAGTGATGGTGGACTAGAAATCACTGTGTTATTTTCTGTGAGAAGTGGAATAAGTGAGGAAGAAGCACAGTTTGAAACACACTCCAAAGGATGAGATTTAGATGCCAAAGTTGTGTAAGGAAAAGTATATTCATCAAACAGGACATGCCTAGACACATACAATTTTCCTGTACTTGGTTGAAAATAAATGTAGCCCTTGTACTGCCCTGCATAACCCAGAAACACACATTGGGCAGTTTTGGGTTGAAGTTTAGTAGTATTGTAAGGTCGCAGTAAAGGAAAACAACTACAGCCAAAAGTTTTCAAATGGGTTAAGATTGGAGAAGTACCAAACAGACAAAAATAGGGAGATTTCATAGACAAAGTATGACATGGCCTTCTGTTTATCAAATAAACTGCAGTATCACAAGCATGGAACCAAAACTGGGAAGGTAATTTGGAGGTATGCATAAGAGTGATGGTAGTTTCAACAATGTGCCTATGCTTTCTCTTAGCAAGGCCATTTTGTTCAGGTGTATATGGGCAGGATTTTTGATGTATTATGCCTTTGTCAAGTAAAAACTGTTTAAACTTGTTACTGGAAAATTCACCTTGAAAGATTTTGAGTGCACTGGAAAACTGAGTAGACAGAAAAGCATGAAACTGCACAAACGTTTGAAACACCTCACTTTTATTCATTAATGGAAATATCCAGGTAAACCTAGTACATTCATCAACAAAAGTAACATAAAATCAGAAGCCTTCTATTGACAATGTAGGAGATGGCCCCCAAACATCAATATGGATGACTTTTAAAGGTTGTACAGTTTTATTTGCAAGAAAAGGGAAAGGCAATTTAGTTATTTTGCCCTCTAAACAAGAGATACACACATGCCTAGATTGGTCTAAAGCAAAAAGAACTTGAGATTGGTCCAACATTTTTGCAGCAACAAGATTGGAAGAGTGACCTAATCTGTTGTGCCAAAGAGATGTGTTGACTTGACGACCAGTGAGATAGTGTTGTTGTTTAGGGAAGTGAGATGCTTGATATGCTTGCTTGAGTATGAATGGAGGTATATGAAAAGAAATCGGGTACAATCCAGCTTTACACAGCCTCTGAATAAGGATTCTCCCTGTGATCTTATCCTGTATCCAGAAATAAAAATCATCACAAATAAATCAGCAATGATTATCTTTACAGAGCTGATATATGGACAATAGATGTTGTGACAGTTTTGGAACATGTAAAATTTCTTTCAACTGAAAAACATATTTAGGAGCTCGTAAAGTTGAAGAACCAGTATGAGATATTTCCAAACCTGAGCCACTAGCTGTGGTGATAGTATCAGTCCCTGTGAAAGGAGTGGTAAGATTAAGGTTTGCCAATTCAGAGGTCATATGAGATGTAGCTCTAGTGTCAGCCACCAAAAACTGTTCTTGTGGGGCAGAAGGTTGATAAGTGGCATTCATGGCAGTGAGATTTGGTGATGGTGACCTCCCTTGATAAGAAAAGTTAGCCCTGTGGTAGCATTTGAGTGCAGAGTGTCCAAATTTCCAGCAAATTTGGCACTGGATAGGAGAAGACAAAACTGGTGTAGAAGAGTGCCTTTGAAAACAATCAGAGGCGATGTGACCTCTTTTGGTACAAATCTGACAAGTAGGCACATCATTGCCATGCTCAGGACAAGTAGAAACATGAGGTCTTGCAGGACCAAGAATTCAGTATTGTAATTGCTACCAGAAAATCGTGGATTCCCAAAATGATTTCGACCCCTAGATCGGCCTCTGAAGTTAGAGCCTCGAAATCCTCCAGAATTGTAGGTATTGCCACCATTAGTATAACCTCCAGAATTATAGTTGGGACCACCATTATTTGAATGAGAAGAACTTCCAGTTTGATATTGTGATGACTGAGCGCCATTTGAAGGAGAAGAATCACCTGCAAGTAGTAATCCTTTCCCTTTAGAGTCATGGCCTTGAGCTAGCATAGCAGGAACAAAAGAGCTAGACAGTGAAGAGGTTTCAAGAACAGCTTCCTCAGCAAGTAACTGAGCTTGAAAGTCTTTTAGGGAAATAACATTGTCTCTCCCTCGAATCACAGTTCTAAAGGTATTGTACTCGGAAGGTAACCCTTTGAGAGCAATGATGACAATATCGTCATCATCAAATGATACTCCAACAACAGCTAAATGATCATGGGCATCCTTTACCCTTTATAGATACTGAGAAACTGACTCAGTTCCCTTCTTAATATTTTGAAGTTCAGTTTTCAATTGAAATATACTAGCTTTGGTGACCGTGGAAAACCTATCACGAAAGAAAAACACAAGAAGGTTATGGAGTTGGTTTAGTAAGATTATGCTGCCAAGCTTGATGATTTGGAGGCTCAAATTAGGTCAATTTTAATATCAAATTAGCCTTAAAAAAAAAATAACAAAAATAAAGAAGAAGAAATACTGAATATATGTTGCAAGGTTTATTTTATAGTTTCCATTTTTTTCCTTGCAAGATTGATTTAGAACATCATGTTTATAAGCTTCACTCTATTTATGTGTTTTTCTCTTCCAGGTATACAGGTTTAAACAATATTAGTTCAAGACTAATAATATTGACCTCTCCATTATCCCATGGAAATAAAATTTGGGAGGATCAAGAAATGAATAGAGATTGAATTGTTAGGTCATCTGGAAATTAAAAAGTAAATTGTTTTTTTTTTTGTCAAATAAAAGGTAAATTGTTGGAAAAGTTTAAAAAAAGGGAGAAGGGATGAAGACGTGAAGAACCTCCAATTGCACTACACTACCACTTCGCGAAACAAACGGTTTTTCCTCCTCATAAAAAAATTTATTAAAAAAAAACCGTTCTTTTCTGCACTACTTCGCCAATCCGACTCCACTACAGTACCACTTCGGATGAAATCTTCCATTTCTTGCTTCAATTTTCTCAAACAAAATATGAAACTGCATGCCAAGCAAATCATGAATCCAAAGTTTGGAATTGGATTGGTATCTCTTCTCTCTCTGGTTTTATGCATTAGTTGGAATTGGATTGGTATTCGCTCTCTCCTCTTTTTGGTTTTATGCATTAATTTTACTATTGGATACATTAGGTTCAATTTTACGCAAAATCTTCAAGGAATAGGGTGCGCTAAAAAATAGATGTTCACATTTCAACAAATTCCACAATCTGCAGACCAAGAAAAATGGGTATGATGTATGTTCTTTGGCTTCATTTGGTGGTTTAACTCATTTACTGTGGAACAGAAAAATGGGTGTGATGTTTATAAGTGAAGGGCTTTTTTCGATCAATGAAGGAACACAAGTCTTCTCATTTTTGTCTTTATGCTAACGGAGGATATTTATCTGTTTGTTAGTGATAATTGAGATGAAATTATGGTTGATGTGCGGCATGCTCTGGATGAGACTGACCCTTTCCCGATTTAGTCCAGTCGGAAAGGGAAGGGCCTGCTGTCTAGATTGCATTTCAGGAGTTTGATCACCATCCCATTTCAACCAGAAATACAACCATGTTAAAGGTATCTGACCTTCCTTATGAGGGGAAATCTAATTCCATTTTGTCCCTTTTGCAGTTTCTTCCCATGATGCCAGCGGAGGCTAAACCAAGGAAGGTGGATATATTTGTCAGTTAGCACGAGGGATCACAATTCACAGGTATAATTTGATTTCCACAAATATCAAAAACATTTTTTAATAGAACGGGATGATTAGTGTTTCTCTTTTGTTTAGGTGGGAAGATGATGGACGTCTTCTTCCTCAAAAAACAATATATATTACTCATAGTAAAGATATGTGACCAAATATGTTTGATGATGCCGTCATTCGTCGGTTACCAAGAACGGGTTCTTGATTTACAAGAACAAGGTGTGGTTTATTTATGAAAAATATTTTCATGATTGGTTATTGTAGTTTTGTAATTGTTTGTCTATCTCTTTCTAGATTGGTTGCGGTGGATCTGTCAATTATTTTATTCTTTTGATAGTATATGTCTCAATAAATTTTTGCTACTATTTTCTCAAATTTCTATTGGCTTTTTATTCAAAATGGTCCCTGAGATTTGCATCATCCATAAGTTTGGTCCATGAGATTTAAAATCAATAGAAGTTGTTCGTTTAGAGGAATTTCCGATGGGGACGTTTCCTGGCCGACTAGCACACAGCTCCCCAAGAGGTTGGCGCCGGTTGATATTGTCTGTCGGGCTTCTGCTTATTGGTGGGTTGTAAGAGAAGGACATAGTTAATTCTTAAAGGTGCCTTTGTGGGGCCTTAGGTGTAGGCCTTGAGGTTTACAATCAAAATTAACTTTAGGTGTTCAGGCGTGCCACTGCCATCTTTAGCATGACAGATGTAAAACAAATGTTTAGTTTAATTGTATATGCCCGAGAGACCAAGTTAGCTATGAAAGGTGCCTTTGTAGGGCCTTAGGTGTAGGCATTGAGGCTCGCAATCAAAACTAACCAAGTACTTGAACATATAGTGGTTGGTTCATTGTTGCAGAAGTATTACAACTGTTATACTTTAATCACCCGAGCCCGAAGAGCAGAACGAACACAAATAGGTGCTTTTGTAGGGCCTTAAGTATAGGTCTTGAGGCTTCCCATCAGAATTAATTCTAGACTCAAGCGTTCTGTGGCAATCATAATATAACAGAAGTAAAACTAAGAAATAGGTTAATTATTTGCGCCCCAAGTAACTTCGGACTTCTTGTTATCAAGGATCGTCGTGGATGTGTTAAGTCCATATAAAGTTCTTTTTTATGCCTTGAGACCAAGGACTTTTGATTGATAAATCTTGTATGCCCGAAATGTTAGAACTTAGATCTGGTCAAGCTATAAGTGCGGATTCCAACTTTATCTTTTGCATGGTTGGGCACCATTAAACTGACCAGATCCAAAAACCAAGAAGCCTTTTAATCATAAACTTGCTAGAAATAACTTGGATACAGATGGAAGTATACATCATATTACTAGATTTATGAATGAAAAGACAGAACAAAGAGGGTCGGGCAAGGCTGATCGTCTTGCAACTTCCTCTCTTTGTGATTTACAAAGGGTTTGAGTGCTAGAATGGGAGATTGGGATATGAGTTTACAGAAGGGAATCAATACTACAGCAAGATTCAGACAAGGTAGCAGAACTTTTACAAAGGCTTTTGGTGAGGGTTGATTCTGAAAATGATGAAGGCTTGGTGCTGACTACAGCTTCATATGCAAATCTGGCTTGAGCAGAGTTTGTGTATATGTTTGTTTGATTGAGTGTTCTTACCTCTGATTTCTCTTTCCCTTTTTATAGATGATTTGGCTTGGCTGCCTGTAGCATCGATCTTGCCCGAATGCGGCTGAAGGGTAGTGACTCATCAGCTTTTTACTTGTACTGCCATTGTAAAGTACTTTTGGGTTGATTAGCTAGCTAGTCTACACCACTTGACTTCTAGGTAGGTGAGCAAGTGGCTCAAGTGATATGCACTTAGTCGGGAAAAGGGCTTCTTCTGCCTTTTGGGTTTCGGTTGAGCCTTGTGCTTCCTTCCTTCTATACCTTCTTCTGGGCTAACTTCCTTTTGAGCCCAAAGTTCCAGTTTTAACCCAAACAGTGCCCCCTTCAATTAATATTCAGGCTGGAATTCCAGACGCCAATATTGATTGAATAGCCGCATGTGCATGTACGTCTGCTCTCGGAACTTGTGTCTTCTGGACGGGATTAATGCAATCTTGCGTTTCTTGCTCTTCCTACGACCTTTGAGCTATCCTCTGATGTTCTTATAAATTTCAGTTCAAATCTTCATTTTTGAACAAATAACTTAAGCCAAAAGCTTCGTATGCCGAGCTAACAGATCATCTTCAACCTTCCCCTTTATCTTCATCGGGCGTTTCTGCATTCTAAGTTTTCTTCTAAAACTAGGGAAATAGGTTCCTCAAGACTCACGTGGAGTTTCCTAAAATGTGAGAAAAAGGATTTTCATCAAATAACTACTATCTCTAACACCTTTGGTTAAACACCCTGCTATCCCCAACACCTTTGGTCAGACAGTTTCCTCGTTCTGAGCTTGTTTGGACTTTTACAAGTTTGGTCGAGGGATCACCATCCTGGTAGTTGCCCTGATAAGTCGGACTTCACCATCATACCTGGTGAAGGTTCGCATTGAGGGTCCTCTACAGGCTTATCTTGGCCGCACAACCCGATCACCTGATTGGGTTTTGTCCATAAAGACACTAGAAAACTGGTCGAGACACTACTGCAACTAGAAGGAATTGAGCCTGGCATATTGGAGCTGAATCTGATGTAAATTTCACCAATTTGTCGAAATGAATAAAACATCATTTTAACAACTTTTATCTTTCTGTTTTCTTAAATGGTTGATGAACAAATACTGCATTCCGGCACCCCGAAGCCTGCTTTATCTTACATCTTTTTCAATATAACAATCCCTAACATCCCATAATTTAGGACAATACTTTTTTAAGAATTTGACATTGATGGGAATTTTCTGCCAATTCCTTCGATGTCCACCAAGTAGTATCCTTCTTTGTCTAATACTTGACTAATAATGAAAGGACCTTCCCATTTCGGGCTCCATTTCCCAAAGCCCCTAAGCTGAGCTCCTAGAGGGAGGACTGCCTTCCATACTAAATCTCATTCCTTGAAAGACTTCAGCTTTACCTTTTTGTTATAAGCTCGGGCAATAGCTCTCTTCCCTTCCTGAATCTGGTTCAAGGCCTCAATTCTGGCTATATCTAAGTCTTCGATCTCTTGACACATGACTTCTATGTACTCTTCACTGTGTAACCCAAATTGATTTTGAATTCTGACAGAACTTACATTGATTTCCATGATTGTTTACTTTTGTTGATGCACAAAATCAGTGAGGACATTGGTACAACAGAAAGTGTTAAGTTTGTGACCTTTGCTAGATTGCTCCAGTCATTAGTGTGGATAAGTATGTAAATGGATAGAGACAAGAAAGCAAACACAAGATGTACGTGGTTCACCCAGATTGGCTACGTCCAAGGAGTAGAGGAGTTCTCATTAATTGTGAAGGGTTTACACAAGTATATAGGTTCAAGCTCTCCTTTAGTGAGTACAAGTGAATGATTTAGTACAAATGACATTAGGAAATATTGTGAGAGAATGATCTCTATTTATAGAAGAGAGTTTCTAGTTTCATTCTGACATTCACACGTGTCGTGTTGTGATTGGCTTCTTATGTTGACAAGTGTCGCGCTATGATTGGTTTCTGATGTCGACACGTGTCGCGCTGTAATTGGTCTCCTGGTTAGAGGGAAACTCTTCTGGGTCCTTGACAGTATAACATTGACCGGTGCTCAATAGTTTCGGGATTGGTCAAGTATGGTACAAACAGTGCTCCCCTAAGTTCCCAAGTGAGGGAAGCTCCTCGGTTGGGGACATGCAAGATCAAAGCCATTGAGTAATCATGAAACTTCTAAGTATCGAAGTGTGGTATCATTTTCACTTGCCTTATTTGTCTCATACGTAGCTGTGGCATTTTCTCTGGAAGTATTTTTCCTCCATCCAGGGGTGGTATCTTTAACCGATGAAGATGCACAAGGTAATGTATCAATTTCACTTGAAGCTTACTTGTAGTTTCGGGCTTGGTCAAGTGCGATACAAAACCCTATAGTAGGAGTCCCCCAAGTCGCCGAGCTAGGAGATTTGCCGAAAGAGGTAACAAACAAGGTAAGCAATCAGACTTCCAAGCAAGCAACCTGGATCGGAGGTTCGGCTTTGGCTTCCGGTTGATTGTTCTTCTTCTCCGTGTGTCGTAAACAGAAACAAGGATAAGGAGAAGCAAATGGAGAAGAGATGATATGAGATACTTTTGCTTTTGAAGAAGTAACTTTCCACAGGCTTATTCTTGAATTAGGCTGAAGGGTTTTCTGGTTTTCTCAAGAGTATAAGGCCGACTCAAGAATTTGAGGGTCAAAACAAGTCCATCAAATCAAGAGTACGTTCGACCTTGATAGTATGGGATACTTTTTCTGTTGACGAAGTAATAGATGAATCGGCATATGTTCTGTTGCGCTTGTCTCCACATGCTTCCTTGTATCCTTCTCACTTGCCCTATCTGTTCCTCAGGCAGATGTGATATCTTTTCTGGAAGCATAAGATGTTGAAGACGAGTACTCGAGAGCAATGCCAGGTAAGTAATGAGGCAAGGGGTTCCAGGCAGTCAGTTCCTGACTGGAAGCTTGATTCCAAGTACTGACTGATTGCTCTCTGGTGTGGCTGATTTGCATAGGTATTATTAAGGGGGAAGAAAGTTGAGTATTTCGAGAGGCTTCGTTGGGAGTGCCCTCTCAGATATGAGGAAGGGTTGAGCATTTTTGCAGGTCCGCCTGTCCGTGGAGGATGGAGGTCGACATATATAGGAGTCTCCCTAACAACAAGTAGTAATGCTATTCCTTTATCCTTCTTGGTTGTAGCAACGTAATGGGAGCTGCAAGCTTCACGCGTTTTAACTTTGTCAGAGCACTTTGAAAAAGTGGTATGTGGTATCTGGAAAGCTGATGTTGCGTGTGAAGATTGCAGACAAGCTTTATCAAGGAAATTTGGCTCTCGAAGTTCGGAGAGCAATGCCTCTTTGGTTTTCAAACAAGCAATCCTGTCGGGGATTTGGCTCTCGAGATTCGAAAAGCGGTGCCTCTTCGATTTTTGGGAAAGCAATCCTGTTAGGAGTTTGGCTCTTGAGATTCGGAGAGCGGTGCCTCTTCGATTTTTGTGAAAGTAATCCTGTTGGGAGTCTAGCTTTCGAGATTCGGAGGGCGGTGCCTCTTCGATTTTTGAGCAAGTAATAATGCTATTCATTTACCCTTCTTGGTCATAGCAATGTAATGGGAGCTGCAAGCTTCACATGTTTTAACTTTGTCAGAGCGCTTTGAAAAAATGGTCTGTGGTATCTGGAAAGCTGATGTTGCGTGTGAAGATTGCAGACAAGCTTTATCCAAGGAAATCTGGCTCTCGAAGTTCAGAGAGCGGTGCCTCTTCGGTTTTCGAACAAGCAATCATGTCAGGGATCTGGCTCTCGAGATTTAGAGAACAGTACATTTTCAATTTTTGAGAAAGCAATCATGTTGGGAGTCTGGCTCTTGAGATTCGGAGAACGGTACCTTTTCGATTTTTGAGAAAGCAATCTTGTTGGGAGTGTTTTCTTGAATGTGAGTAAAGGTTGGGCATTTTTGCCAGTCTGCCTTGCCACGGAGCACAGAGGTTGACACACATTGGGACTTTCTAGTTATCAAGCAGTGGTGCTGTTCCTTTACCCTTGTGGGTAATAGTAAGGTAGCTGGACCTTCAAAATTTATGTGTTTAAACTTTGTCAGAGATCTTTGGCAAAGTTATCTGTGGTACCCGAGGAGCTGATGTTGCGTGTGGAAAGTGGTGCCTCTTCGATTTTTGAACCAACGACCTGTTGCCCTATCTTTTATAAGGGCACCAATTGTGTGCAAGAAGTTCATTCAGAGAGTTATTGCTTGTAGGAATTTTCGCCTTACTTCAGAGATTTATTGCACCTCATTTATCTTTCATCATTTCTGAGAATGTCTGGCCCATCCGACCGTCGTTTTGACTTGAACTTTGGTGAAGAGGCAACCATGCCTTCTCAAGACAACATATAGCGCCCATCCTTCTTATCCTCTACTGGTCCTCTTACCATTAGGGACTCTGTGATAAAGAATGATATGACTGCTGCGGTGGTGGCCAGGAACCTTCTCACTCCCAAAGATAACAGACTACTTTCCGAACGGTCTGATGAGTTGGCTGTTAAGGATTCTTTGGCTCTCAGTGTTCAGTGTGCAGGTTCTGTGTCTAATATGGCCCAATGCCTATTTGCTCGAACCCGCCAAGTTGAATCATTGACGGCTGAAGTGATAAGTCTCAAAGAGGAGATCAAAAGGCTTAAGCATGAGAATAAACAGTTGCACAGGCTCGCACATGACTATGCTACAAACATGAAGAAGAAGCTCGACCAGCTGCAGGAATCTGATGCTTAGATTTTACTTGATCATCAGAGGTTTGTGGGTTTGTTCCAAATGCATTTATTGCCTTCGTCTTCTGGGGCTGTACCGCGTAATGAAGCTCCAAATGATCAACCTTCGATGCCTCCTCCTTCTGGGGTTCTGCCTAGTAATGAGGCTCTGAATAATCACCCTATGGTGCCTCCTCTTTCTGGAGCTCTGCCGACTGCTGAGACTTCTCCTGAGCAACCTTTGTGAAAGCTCCATCTTGTTTGTTTATTTTGATTCATGTATATGTACATATTTGTAACTTATCGGAGATATCAATAAACAAGCTTTGCTTCATTTCAATGTATTGTGTTAAATACACCAAGGTCTTCTTCACTAAGTTCTTTGAATTTTTCCTTTTGTTGAAGCTTATATGTTGAAGCTTTGTGAGTGAAGCATGTAGGTTGAGGTAGTGCTCCCTTAATTTCCCGAGTGAGGAAAACTTCTCGTTTGGAGACTTGAAAAATCCAAGTCACTGAGTGGTCGTGAGACTTCCGAATATCAAGGTGTAGTAGCATATGGTAAGAGTCCCCCAAGTCTACGATCGAGGGAGTTGACGAATGAGGCATTTTCTTTCTAAGTGGTAGCCCAAAACTCCTTCTTCATATATATTTGTTATGAAAGTTATTAGGCCCAAAGAAGAGGAGGCCTAGGCAATTTTTTTTTTTTTTTGAAATTTTTTTTTTTCGAATTTTCGAATTTTTAAATTTCCGAATTTTTGAATTTTCGAATTTCTGAGAAAAAAAATTTATATATATATATATATATTTTAAAGCTTTGTAGGTGAAGCTTTGGTGTTGAAGCTTTGTATGTGAAGCTTTGAGGTTGAAGCTTTGTTAGGCACCATGAATTGATTTTGCTTCACACTATCTTGATCAAGATAGTGTGAAGCTTTTGTGTTGAAGTTTTGTAGGTGAAGCTTTTGTGGGTGAAGTTTTATGGGTCAAGCTTTTGTGGGTGAAGCTTTTGTAGGTGAAGCTTTTGTGGGTGAAGCTTTTGTAGGTGAAGCTTTGGAGTTGAAGCTTTGTAGGTGAAACTTTAGAGTTGAAGCTTTCGTTGGGTACCATGCATTGATTTTGCTTCACACTATCTTGATCAAGATAGTGTGAAGCTTTTGAGAATTTGTAGTTGTCATCCATTGATGAAGCTTTTATTGGTGAAGCTTTTGTGTTGAAGCTTTTATTGGTGAAGCTTTTGTGTTGAAGCTTTTATTGGTGAAGCTTTTGTGGGTGAAACTTTTGTGTTGAAGCTTTTGTAGGTGAAGCTTTGGAGTTGAAGCTTTTGTTGGGTACCATGATTTTGCTTCACACTATCTTGTTCAAGATAGTGTAAAGCTTTTGAGATCGTCCTCCATTGATGAAGCTTTTATTGGTGAAGCTTTTGTGTTGAAGCTTTTGTGGGTGAAGCTTTGGAGTTGAAGCTTTTGTTGGGTACCATGATTTTGCTTCACACTATCTTGATCAAGATAGTGTAAAGCTTTTGAGAATTTGTAGTTGTCCTCCATTGATGAAGCTTTTATTGGTGAAGCTTTTGTGTTGAAGCTTTGTAGGTGAAGCTTTTGTGTTGAAGCTTTGTAGGTGAAGCTTTGGAGTTGAAGCTTTTTTTGGGTACCATGAATTGATTTTGCTTCACATTATCTTGATCAAGATAGTGTGAAGCTTTTGAGAATTTGTAGTTGTCCTCCATTGATGAAGCTTTGTTGAATTTCCCTTTGCTTCCACACTGTTGAGCAAGAGATTGTGATGCAAGCCACACCTTGTATTAGTCAAAGTTTTGGATGAACCAGATAAATTGAATTTGCTTCGAACAGTCTTGAATTTGCTTCGAAGGTTTGAGAATTGTAGTTGCCCTCCATTGATGAAGCTTTTATTGACACCATAAATTGGTTTTGCTTCACACTATCTTGATCAAGAGTGTGTGAAGCTTTTAAGAATTGTGGTTGCCCTTTATTGATGAAGTTCTTGTTGGCATCATAAATTGGTTTTGCTTCACACTGTCTTGATCAAGAATGTGTGAAGCTTTTGAGAATTGTGGTTGAACTCCTTTGATGAAGCTCTTGTTGGCACCATAAATTGATTTTGCTTCACACTGTCTTGATCAAGAGTGTGTGAAGCTTTTGAGAATTGTGGTTGCCCTCATTTGATGAAGCTCTTGTTGTTGGCACCATAAATTGGTTTTGCTTCACACTATCTTGATCAAGAGTGTGTGAAGCTTTTGAGAATTGTGGTTGCCCTCTATTGATGAAGGTCTTGTTGGGACCATAAATTGGTTTTGCTTCACAATGTCTTGATCAATAGTGTGTGAAGCTTTTGAGAATTGTGGTTGCCCTCCATTGATGAAACTTTTGTTAGCACCATAAATTGGTTTTGCTTCACACTGTCTTGATCAAGAGTGTGTGAAGCTTTTGAGAATTGTGGTTGCCTTCCATTGATGAAGCTCTTGTTGGCACCATAAATTGGTTTTGTTTCACACTGTCTTGATCAAGAGTGTGTGAAGCTTCTGAGAATTGTGGTTGCCCCCCATTGATGAAGCTCTTATTGGCACCATAAATTGATTTTGCTTCACACTGTCTTGATCAAAAGTGTGGGAAGCTTTTGAGAATTGTGGTTGCCCACCATTGATGAAACTTTTGTTGGCACCGTAAATTGATTTTACTTCACACTGTCTTGATCAAGAGTGTGTGAAGCTTTTGAGAATTGTGGTTGCCCTCCTTTGATGAAGCTCTTGTTGGCACCATAAATTGGTTTTGCTTCACACTGTCTTGATCAAGAGTGTGTGAAGCTTTTGAGAATTTGTAGTTGTCCTCCATTGATGAAGCTTTTATTGGTGAAGCTTTTGTGTTGAAGTTTTGTGGGTAAAGCTTTTGTGTTGAAGCTTTTGTGGGTAAAGCTTTTGTGTTGAAGCTTTTGTAGGTGAAGCTTTGGAGTTGAAGCTTTGTAGGTGAAGCTTTGGAGTTTAAGCTTTCGTTGGGTACAATGAATTGATTTTGCTTCACACTATCTTGATCAAGATAGTGTGAAGCTTTTGAGAATTTGTAGTTGTACTCCATTGATGAAGCTTTTATTAGTGAAGCTTTTGTGGGTGAAGCTTTGGAGTTGAAGCTTTTGTTGGGTACCATGATTTTGCTTCACACTATCTTGATCAAGATAGTGTAAAGCTTTTGAGAATTTGTAGTTGTCCTCCATGGATGAAGCTTTTATTGGTGAAACTTTTGTGTTGAAGTTTTGTAGGTGAAGCTTTGGAGTTTAAGCTTTTTTTGGGTACCATGAATTAATTTTGCTTCACATTATCTTGATCAAAATAGTGTGAACCTTTTGAGAATTTGTAGTTGTTCTCAATTGATGAAGCTTTATTGAATTTCCCCTTTTTTTTTTTTTGGGAAACTAGAAATTTGAAAATGTGGGAGACACAACATATACAAATTTTGCTTCCATACTGTTGAGCAAGAGATTGTGATGCAAGCCACACCTTGTAGTAGTCGAAGTTTTGGATGAACCATATAAATTGAATTTGCTTCGAACAGTCTTGAATTTGCTTCAAAGGTTTGAGAATTGTAGTTGCCCTCCATTGATGAAGCTTTTGTTGACACCATAAATTGGTTTTGCTTCACACTATCTTGATCAAGAGTGTGTGAAGCTTTTGAGAATTGTGGTTGCCCTCTATTGATGAAGGTTTTTTTGGTACTATAAATTGGTTTTGCTTCACACTGTCTTGATCAAGAGTGTGTAAAGCTTTTGAGAATTGTGGTTGCCCACCATTGATGAAGCTTTTGTTGGCACCATAAATTGGTTTTGCTTCACACTGTCTTGATCAATAGCGTGTGAAGCTTTTGAGAATTATGGTTGCCCTCCATTGATGAAGCTCTTGTTGGCACCATAAATTGGTTTTGTTTCACACTGTCTTGATCAATAGTGTGTGAAGCTTTTGAGAATTGTGGTTACCCTCCATTGATGAAGCTCTTGTTAGCACCATAAATTGATTTTGCTTCACACTGTCTTGATCAAGAGCGTGGGAAGCTTTTGAGAATTGTGGTTGCCCTCTATTGATGAAGCTTTTGTTGGCACCATAAATTGATTTTGCTTCACACTGTCTTGATTAAGAGTGTGTGAAGCTTTTGAGAATAGTGGTTGCCCTCCTTTGATGAAGCTCTTGTTGGCACCATAAATTGGTTTTGCTTCACACTGTCTTGATCAAGAGTGTGTGAAGCTTTTGAGAATTGTGGTTGCCCTCCATTGATGAAGCTCTTGTTGGCACCATAAATTGATTTTGCTTCATACTGTCTTGATCAAGAGTGTGTGAAGCTTTTGAGAATTGTGGTTGCCCTCCATTGATGAAGCTTTTGTTGGCACCATAAATTGATTTTGCTTCACACTGTCTTGATCAAGAGTGTGTGAAGCTTTTGAGAATTGTAATGTTTGCATTGTTACAGTGGGAAAATGTT
The DNA here is from genome assembly GCF_042453785.1 of Malus domestica. Classification (NCBI taxonomy): domain Eukaryota; kingdom Viridiplantae; phylum Streptophyta; class Magnoliopsida; order Rosales; family Rosaceae; genus Malus; species Malus domestica. Next base: position 31,725,515 of record NC_091672.1, on the reverse strand, counting down.
TGAAGCAGATGCAAGAAGGTTAAATAGTTTGATCTTCGTATGCCATGCACTGAAGTTGTTGTTGTTTTGCAATAAGGCTTTGTTGGTGACCATAACTCTTGTTGGGCATAAGTGCTCCCCTGGTTGAGTTGTCAAGCTTGAGGGTTTTTATTATTTGTGAATGTTAGGAGTTCACATGTACAAGTTATACCACTCGTCTTCTGGTAGGTGGAATGAATGGTGAGTTGCTTTCATCACTTGGTTTATGGTATGAAGGTGAGTTCTTTCTACCCTTGGTTGGTAGCATGAATAACAAGTTGACAAATGATATTAGAGTACGAGTTGTACATTTCATCACCTAATTGGTGGCATGATGGAGAGTACAGGTTGTACATTTCATCACCTGGTTGGTGGCATGAAGATGAGTTCCTTCTTCACCTGGTTGGTGGCATGAGTGACAAGTTGCCAAATGATATTAGAGTATGGGTTGTACATGTCATCACCTGGTTGGTGGCATGAAGGAGAGTACGGTTTGTACATTTCATCACCTGGTTGGTGGCATGAAGATGAGTTCCTTTTTCACATGTCATCACCTGGTTGGTGAGAATAAGGGCAAGGTGTCTAGGCACATTGTAGCAAATGTCGAATGACACAAAATATGTTGAACCCTTTCAAAGCACAGTTGGCTTATGTATGAATGATAGGAGCATATTTATGCGACTTAGTTAGCTTGTTCTTGTGCATTTACGTTGTATTTCCTTAGTTATTTTAGTGTTTAAAGTTATTTTTGTGTGTTTTCAGACTCTAAGTACAAAGTATGCAAGAAGATGCATTTTGGAGGCCTTTGGAGCATGTTTCGGGCTTGGAATGGATAGCAAATGCATGGGCCAAGTGGATGGACGAATTTGAGAACTAAAGAGGCTAAGAATATAAAGAATTATGGTCCAAAAGATGAAGAAAACAGCCCAAAAATCTGTCACCCCAACTTGCATTCCTTGCCATGCAAACCACATAGAATTCCCTTTGGATTCCATGCCATGCTTGATCACTCTTGTCCCCTACATAATTTCTAATTTCATGCTTCAATTCATTTAATTATTACACTCAATTGCTTGATACCTCTTGTTCCCTTCACTCATTAGATTTTAGACAACATTTACATCCATTACATGCACCAATTGATGCTCCATCATTCACATTTGGAATCCAATGCCATGTGCAACACATGTTGTTGCACCTTTGACCCATTTGTTGACACATTTCACCTCATTTTCCATCTCTATGCAATGTACACAATCATTCATGCTCCCTAGCTACAACACCACTCAATTTTACCCTTCACACTTTGCATCATTACTTCATTTTCACCCTTGGACCATTGCACACCACACACACAAATTGTCATGCATTTCATCCTTAACCTAACCTAATTTTCTAAGGTTTTTGGGGCCTATAAATACATGTTTACACCCCTTGGCCAAAGGACAATCCCCCATATTCATCATTTTATCACAAAAATTCGTCCATACACACCCTAGGAAGCAAAACACCCCAAAAACACCATTCTAGTGCCTAGAAAACATAACAGCTACTCCACCTTCTTCCACCCTCTTTGCCTAGTTCTCCACCACCCTCCAACCATCAAACACTCCTCCACACTCACCCTAAACCCTTCCATACCATTCCCCATCCATTCTACATCATAAAACTACCCAAAATCTGTCCATAACCCAATCTGCCGCAAGCAAGGGAAAGGAGGAATCTTGGATGCACTTGCTACCAAGTTGGAGCATTTTAGGTGTTTTCTTTCCTTTGATTTTAATGTCTAATTTTATGTATCTTTGCTTTGTGAGTATGAGGAACTAAACCCCTCTTAGTTAGGGGGTGATTCGAAACTATGTTCATACTTGCAATATGATTTGATTACATCCAGTTGTGATTCATAAGTTGTGAATTCAATTTACTTATCCGTTCATATAAAAACTAATTTGTGTATGTTGGTTAAGAGTGCACGCTTAATTTTCATGCATGAATTTGACGCTAGAATATAAGGGAGTTTCACCTAATCGTTATAAACTTATATTCACAAGTAGTGAAGGTTGCTAGTCACAATCACGTTAAGTAAACTCTTGGCATAAGTTTCATGCAAATCATAGTAACGAGTGCCTCGTCAATGCTTATGTTTTTCATAGAACTTAATGATTCTTGCTTGTATCTCTATTATGCAATTCATGTAGGGAACTTGTAGGGAATGTTTTGGGTTGTCGTATGCAATCATCCAACCTAATAACTTGTGGAAAAAACTGAGGGTTAATTAGTGCAATTCACGGTTAATTTGGGGCGTTGAGTATTCATAGCTTATCGAAAAGCAACTGGAAATCGTTTTGTATGCAAGTGTGACATATGTGGAGAAGAACCTCCTAGCTAATCTTCCATCCATAAGTTTCATTCAAATTCACTTACAATCTGTTTTGTTTTACAAAGTTTGTTTTGTTTTCAAATTCATTAAAACCAAAATCCCCCTTTTACTTTATTGTTTCAAAGTGTTTAATTTCTGTTTTGGTTGTGTGTTAGAGTGTTTTGATTCACCCAAATTTGTCTAAGAATTTGTTTACTTTGTTCTTGTCTTAATTTAATTATTTTCGTCAAAAATCAACCCCATCTTATTTCTTTGAGTCATATTAATTAGAACTTGTCTTAGATTATGTTTTTAAGTGTTTTAGTTCATTAGAAAACCAAAATTTGTCCAAGTTTGTGTGAGAGTCCCAAAATTGCCCAGATTGTGTTTTTAAGGTAGTTTTGAGTGTTTAGGGGCTGTTTTGAGTCTTTTGGTTTGTTTTAGTGTTTTAAAGTATAGTTTTGCATTCTTTGAGTCTAGTTAGTGTTTTAAACTTTGTTTTCACGTTTTCAAGTCAGTTTCCAAGTGATTTAGCAATCCCTCCTAATCCCCGGCCTAGAACGATCCCTACTTACATACTTTACTACAATTGATAAAAAGAGGGTTTAATTTGTGTGTTTAGTTATTTTACGCATCAATGAATGTGTTGGAATGTATGATTGAACGAATATACTGTGAAGCTGTTTGTTTATTTGAATAGTCTTGTTGACATATACTTAGACTTTGTTTCATGTTGGAAGCATTCATGTTGAAGCTTTGAACCCGAGTGTTTCATTGCTAGGAATGTAAGAGGATTAGGATCAAGTTGTCTAAATCACCTCTTTATTGAATTCATGCCAAATAGTCATTGTTACATAGGATGTCGAACGGCTGAAACTTAACACTTGTACAATGTGAGTTTACTTGTAATAGTACTTCAAGTGATCATCGTTCCATGGATGGCCAAGGGTCTTACCATCGGAGCTTCTAAGCTTGTAGGAACCAGGACGACTGATGCCAACAACTTCAAACGGTCAATCCCAATTTAGACTAAGTGTTCCTTCACTCGGGACTTTGTCGCAAAGTAATATTTTTTTCAATACTCAGTCCCCCACTTTGAAAGAACGAGGTTTGACCCTTGAGTCATAGTAGTTGGAGATGCGCTGCTTGTAGGCGACATTCCTCAAGTAAGCCTGGTTTCTGTGTTCCTCGACTAGATCTAAGTTAAGGGTAAGTTGTTTTTCATTTTCGCTTTGCACGTAGTTCTAGACTCGGAACGTTGCTTGCTCAAGCTCAACTGGGACAACTGCCTCTGTACCAAAGGCAAGTGAGAATGGGGTTTCCCCTGTTAATGTCCGATACGAAGTGCGGTATGACCAAAGAACTTGGGGTACAAATTCTGAACAACAACCTTTAGCCTTGTCCAAGCTGGTTTTCAAAGTTCGCTTGATTATTTTGTTGATGGCTTCAACTTGTCCATTAGACTGGGGATGAGCTGGGGAAGCAAAACATAAGTTGATGTTGAACTTAGAGCAGAACATCCTGAACTTATTGTTGTCGAACTGTCGCCCGTTGTCAATGACTATCGCATAAGGAATGCCGAATCTGCAAGGAATGTTCTTCCATACGAAGTCTTCTATTTTTTGCCTTAGTAATGGTTGCCAAGGGTCATACTTCGACCCATTTTGTGAAGTAGTCAACTGCAACGATTGCATAGCGAACTTTGCCCTTCCGTGCAGGCATTAGGCCGATCAAATCAAGTCCCCATTGGGCGAAGGGCCAAGGGCTGATCATAGGAGTGAGCGGCTCGAGAGGGGAGTGAGGAATAGTTATGTAGCGTTGACACTTATCACATGAGCGGGATATTCTGATGGCATCTTAGTGGAGCGTTGGCCAGTAATATCCTTGGCGAAAAACCTTATGTGCTAAGGATCGAGATCCAGCATGATCCGTAAACTCCTTCATGTATTTCCCGAATGACAGTTTCCGCCTCTGCGGGCGTAAGGCATCGTAGGTAAGGTAGGTTAAAACCCCACTTGTAGAGTTGGTCATTAATGATCAAGTAACGGGTAGCCTTGTTTTGAATCTGCTTAGCTTGGACTTTGTCATTTGGAAGGGTGCCATGAGCAAGGAATCTATAAATCGGGGTAATCCAACTATCCCCCTGTTGTAAGTTGCACACTTCCGCAGCAATGGTGCTTGGTGCTGCAACCAATTCGACTTGAATTTTTCTCCCAATCTTGTCTTCCACAACTGAGGCGAGGCGAGCTAAAGCATCTGCATGACTGTTTGCCGCTCGAGGAATTTGGGTGATCTGGTAGTGGAAGTGCTTGAGCAACAATTGTGTTTGTGCCAGATAGACTGCCATGGAGCTATCCTTAGCGTCAAAGTTGTTCATTACCTGGTTAACCACCAATTGGGAATCACTGAAGATATTAATTCGTTTTAACCCCAAGGTGTTTGGCTAAACGTATGCCTGCTAGGAGGGCTTCATATTCGACCTTATTGGTCAACGCCTTGAATTTGAAACGAATAGCATACTCCATCGTCACTTTGTCAGGGGTCGTAAGGACTAGTCTTGCTCCACAACCTTGTTGGTTGTACGAGCCATCAACATATAGACTCCATGCTGGGGTTGTTGGTTCTATTTTCTGAGCTTCCAAGGGCAATGAAACCACTTCTTTAGGCGTAGAAACAATGTCAACAGGATATGTGAAGTCGGCGATGAAGTCTGCCACAGCTTGGCCCTTCTTAGCTGGCTTTGGTTGGTAGGAGATGTCAAACTCACCCAATGCTATTGCCCATTTGATCATTTGCCAGGAAGTGTCAGGACTTTGGAGTATCTGTCGAAGAGGATGATTGGTAAGCACGATGATGAAGTTTGCTTGGAAGTAAGGGCGAAGTTTTCGAGCAGACATGACCAATGCTAGAGCCAATTTCTCAATGTTGGAGTATCGTGTCCGTATCTTGTAAGGCCTTGCTAGCGTAATAGACAGGCCGTTCGACATTCCCATCATTTCTAATGGGAACGGAACTTACTGCTGAAGCCGATACCGACAGATAGATAATGAGAGTGTCACCAACCTCAGGTTTGGAGAGCAGAGAGGCTTTACTTATGTAGTCTTTGAGGTTCTTGAATGCCTCACCATAATCATCAGTCCATGTAATGTACTTCTTACTTCCCTTAAGTGCTTTGAAGAAAGAAGCACATCTGTCTGTGGCCTTAGAGATGAACCTAGTTAAGGCTGCCACCTTGCCAGTAAGGCTCTGAATGTCTTTTGAAGTTACCGGTTCTTTCATGTCAAGGATTGCTTTGATCTTCTCGAGATTAGCCTCAATGCCTCGTTGGCTTATCATGAAGCCTAAGAATTTGCCAGAGCCTACGCCGAAGGCACATTTGTTGGGGTTCAACCTCATTTGATACCTCTTCAAAATGGTGAAAGTTTCAAATAGGTTGGTGATGTGTTGGTCAGCATGTTTGCTCTTGACTAGCATATCATCAACGTAAACTTCCATGCTCTTCCCAATCTGTTCGGCGAACATTGAATTGACCAGTCTCTGATAAGTCGCTCATGCATTCTTTAAGACGAAGGGCATGACTTTATAGTAATATAATCCCCTGTCAGTAGTGAAGGCTGTGTGTTCTTGGTCTGGAGGGTTCATGAGGATTTGGTTGTATCCTGAGTAAGCATCCATGAAGCTCAGGAGTTCACACCTTGCCGTAGAGTCTATAAGTCTGTCTATGAGAGAAAGAGGAAAGCTATCCTTTGGGCATCCTTTGTTTAGGTCGGTGTAATCGACACACATTCTCCACAAGACATTTACTATCCCCCTGTTGTAAGTTGCACACTTCCGCAGCAATGGTGCTTGGAGCTGCAACCAATTCGACTTGAATTTTTCTCCCAATCTTGTCTTCCACAACTGAGGCGAGGCGAGCTAAAGCATCTGCATGACTGTTTGCCGCTCGAGGAATTTGGGTGATCTGGTAGTGGAAGTGCTTGAGCAACAATTGTGTTTGTGCCAGATAGGCTGCCATGGAGCTATCCTTAGCGTCAAAGTTGTTCATTACCTGGTTAACCACCAATTGGGAATCACTGAAGATATTAATTCGTTTTAACCCCAAGGTGTTTGGCTAAACGTATGCCTGCTAGGAGGGCTTCATATTCGACCTTATTGGTCGACGCCTTGAATTTGAAACGAAGAGCATACTCCATCGTCACTTTGTCAGGGGTCGTAAGGACTAGTCTTGCTCCACAACCTTGTTGGTTGTACGAGCCATCAACATATAGACTCCATGCTGGGGTTGTTGGTTCTATTTTCTGAGCTTCCAAGGGCAATGAAACCACTTCTTTAGGCGTAGAAACAATGTCAACAGGATATGTGAAGTCGGCGATGAAGTCTGCCACAGCTTGGCCCTTCTTAGCTGGCTTTGGTTGGTAGGAGATGTCAAACTCACCCAATGCTATTGCCCATTTGATCATTTGCCAGGAAGTGTCAGGACTTTGGAGTATCTGTCGAAGAGGATGATTGGTAAGCACGATGATGAAGTTTGCTTGGAAGTAAGGGCGAAGTTTTCGAGCAGACATGACCAATGCTAGAGCCAATTTCTCAATGTTGGAGTATCGTCCGTATCTTGTAAGGCCTTGCTAGCGTAGTAGACAGGCCGTTCGACATTCCCATCATTTCTAATGGGAACGGAACTTACTGCTGAAGCCGATACCGACAGATAGATAATGAGAGTGTCACCAACCTCAGGTTTGGAGAGCAGAGAGGCTTTACTTATGTAGTCTTTGAGGTTCTTGAATGCCTCAGCACAATCATCAGTCCATGTAATGTACTTCTTACTTCCCTTAAGTGCTTTGAAGAAAGAAGCACATCTGTCTGTGGCCTTAGAGATGAACCTAGTTAAGGCTGCCACCTTGCCAGTAAGGCTCTGAATGTCTTTTGAAGTTACCGGTTCTTTCATGTCAAGGATTGCTTTGATCTTCTCGGGATTAGCCTCAATGCCTCGTTGGCTTATCATGAAGCCTAAGAATTTGCCAGAGCCTACGCCGAAGGCACATTTGTTGGGGTTCAACCTCATTTGATACCTCTTCAAAATGGTGAAAGTTTCAAATAGGTTGGTGATGTGTTGGTCAGCATGTTTGCTCTTGACTAGCATATCATCAACGTAAACTTCCATGCTCTTCCCAATCTGTTCGGCGAACATTGAATTGACCAGTCTCTGATAAGTCGCTCCTACATTCTTTAAGCCGAATGGCATGACTTTATAGCAATATAATCCCCTGTCAGTAGTGAAGGCTGTGTGTTCTTGGTCTGGAGGGTTCATGAGGATTTGGTTGTATCCTGAGTAAGCATCCATGAAGCTCAGAAGTTTACACCTTGCTGTAGAGTCTATAAGTCTGTCTATGAGAGAAAGAGGAAAGCTATCCTTTGGGCATCCTTTGTTTAGGTCGGTGTAATCGACACACATTCTCCACAAGACATTTTGGAGCAGGAGACTTTCCTTGGCCGGATTCTTCTTAACAAGGACAACATTTGCTACCCACGTTGGATAATTGACTTCGTGGTTGAAACCTATACCTTTGAGTTTTTCAACTTCTGCCTTCATTGCCTCGTACCGTTCAGCGTCATAAGATCTTCACTTCTGTCTCACTGGCTTAGTCTTGGGATCAATACTTAAGCGATGACAGATTATATCTGGAGAGATGCCTGGCATGTCCTCGTATGACCAAACGAAGACCTCAGTGTTCTCTTGCAAAAAAGAGATCAATGCCAACCGAAAGGGTGGTGACAAGGTGGTACCAATCTTCACCATGCGATCCGGATAATCTTTTGAGATAGAGACCTTCTCCAACTCTTCAGCGGGTTGAGCTTCCTAGGTGAAAGAGTCATCTCGAGGATCGTCAGGTTGACTGTTGCCACCGTGAAGATCCAAGTTGGATTCGTCTGGGCTGGTCTTTATGACTTGGTCATGTATAGAAAGGGTTTCCTTGGGCACATGCAGGTGTTGTTGCTTGACCGAAGTGTTGTAGCATGATCGTGCACTAAGTTGATCTCTTCTGATGTAACCATTGCCATAGGGGGTTGGAAATTTCATCGACAACATATGTGTGGATACCATGACCTTGAGATCATTAATGCATGTGCATCCGAAGATGACATTGTATGCCGTTGGGCAATCAACCAACAGGAAGTTAGTGGTAATGGTAGCTGTGTAAGGGCATGTACCAATGGTGAAAGGTAAGTGTATGCTCCCCAAAGGTTGCACGATATCACCGGAGAAGCTTATTAGAGGGGAAATCAAGCGGTCGAGCAAGTGTTCAACTACATTAAGTGCCCTAAAAGCTTCAGCAAACATGATATTGACAGAAGCCTCCGTGTCTACCAGGATTCGTCGTACTTCAAAGTTGGCTATGTGAGCTTCCACGATCAGTGGGTCGTTGTGAGGGTAGAAGATACTTTTTTCTTCCTCAGGGTAGAAACATATTGGATCCCAGTTAGGCTTTTGATACTTACCTCCCCTGATGTCTTCCACGTGAAACACTTGATGGCCAGACCTTAAAGCTCGTTCACTATTCTTCATGGCCCTGTTGGAAGATTTAGATATGGATGTGCCACCACTTATGGAATATATCACATTTACCTGGCGTTGGTTACAGTTACCCCTTGGAGGATGAAGGAGGAATTGATCAATTTTTCCTTCACGTGCCAAAACTTCAATATGATCACAAAGGGTGATACACTTTTCGCCGTCATGGTCGTTGTGCTCATGGTAGCAGCAAAACGTTCCCGTGTTCTTCATGGGCTTGTAATCCGGGTGCCTCTGCTTTGGCTTCGGTATCAAGTGTGCTATGCTGGGGTCAATGACCACGCATGTGGCATTCAAATGTGTGTATGCCTCATACCTCAGGGTAGGGGCTGTTCTGACACGTGTTTGACCCACTGTGTTGACTACCTGGGGTCGGGGATTATCATGGCGATACCCTTGGTTATCGCGGTAGTGTCCCTTACTCTTTTTACTAAAATGAGACTGGTGATGATGGAAATCTTTCCTTTTGCCCTGAGATTAATATGTCTGTTGACTTGGCGAAGTATTAAGTAAGGCAGGAGGAGGCACCGCTGCCGTTTGGAAGGTCGAGGTCTTCTCATTTGGTTGGATCTGGCTTCCACTCCCTACTTGCTGATAAGGGGTGGTTTTGGGGGGTTTCCCTTGATATGTCCTTGCCTCGGCGGAGGCATGGTTATAAGCATGTGCCATCACCTCAGAGTAAGTCTTCCAAGTGTTGGCATTGATCATGTACTTAAAGAAACAATCACGTAGCCCTGCCGTGAAGGCCTTGAGGGCAGTCTTGTCATCTGCCTCAACGCATCGAGAATACTTATGGCTGAAACGACCAGCATACTCTCTTAGTGACTCATCCGGCTTCTGGCGAATAGTGTACAAGTTATCTGCAGAATGCAAGCGATCGGTCTGGAAGATGTGTTAAATGACAAACAGTTTCCTCAGTTCCTCAAATGAGTCTATTGTCTTAGGTGGAAGACAACAATACCAGTTTAGAGCTCCGCCAGAGAGGGTGGAGGGGAAGAGAAGACATCGCTCTTCGTCGGTGTGGATCTGATATGCCATGGTGGACTCAAACTGGTTAAGGTGTTCAATTGGGTCATCCCTTCCAGTATAGAGTTGTAAACCAAGCTTCTGTTTTGTCTTCGCTTGAAGGGGGTGTCAAGGATCCTCCTTGTGAGAGGGCCAGGCCTAGGTTGGTTCCAGTCAGGTATCTCGGCCTGACGTTCGGCCTTCAACTTGTTTACTTCCTCAATGAGCTGTAGGACAAAGGGGTCCTGAGTAGAGTCATGTACCACTGGTATTTTCTTTCGTAAGTCTCCACCGCCTCTTGGAAATAGGAAAGTTTGAGCAAAGGCGTGCAATTTTTCCTTGGACTCGCCGTACTGACTTCTAGGGCGAGTCTGTCGAAATACCTCAGAGTCCCCTGTACCTTCATGTTCCTCTAGCACCTGTCGTTCCTTCCCTAGATTGGCAGCTAACCTGGGTCGTGGGAGGGGACCGAGTCTTTCAGGAACCCTTGGGTTATTGATCTTCGAGCATATGTGGAGGGCATTCTCTCGACTTTGCTTTAGGAAGTCTCGGCAGTCACGATAAAAGGTTTTCGATCCTTCCAACCCTTCTGCAAGGAGGTGTCTTACTCCACTTCTCCTGCTTCGGGTCGAAGCAGCTGAGATTGGTCAAGTATGGTACAAACAACTTTTTTATCATGGAAAAAATGATGGACAATAATAAAAAGTCACATAATCAAATTTATTGTTTTTTATTGAAGCCTCACCCACATATGATTTTAGCATATTTCTAATCTCTATTCTCAGTGCTGCTCCCACGTTCTCACTCCCTCTCTTCTTCTCATTTTAAAAACAAAAATAAAAAATATTCATACACATCTAGTAAAACCGAAGAAAACCGGTTGAACAAAAAAAAAAACCCGAACGGATACCGATCAGCCCAGCCTGATCCGATTTGGGTTTTGATTTTGAGACAGAATCTAAAAACTAGTTTCGGTTTTGTGATCTATGAAGCCCAAATTTATTTTTTCTAAAGCCCAATTTCCATAAGCCTAATTGCCAAACCCTAATCTACTACCCTCCCTCCCTCACCTCAATACTCGTAAGATCTACTTATCACTTTCTCTCTCTTCCTCCCTCACCACACTCAACCAACCGCCATCAACTTCCCTCCTACACCTTCATCTCTCTCTCTCTCTCTCTCTCTCTCTCTCTCTCTCTCTCTCATCCCGCTGTTTGCATCTCACTCTTTCTTCCTCTCTTACCACTCGCCTGAACGGACGATATAATTTACACTGAAAGAATGAAATGTGCTTAAACTCATAATAGATTAGTAATAATGTGGTTCAAACTTACCTTCGGCGAGAATTGAACATAAAATCTTTTACTTATAAGTGAAGAGAAATACCAATAGACCGTACTACATGGCGATCAATTCTAAGTTTTAAGTTTTAATTTATTACCAAACAAATTATTAGTTCCTAATTATAAAATTGCCTAGTTGTTGACCAATAGTAGCTTATGTGTAATGTATAATTTGCTCCTATCTTATGTAGATCAATCAAGATTAATAACACCGCCTGCAACTCCCCTACATTTGATATAATTAAGCAAACTTTGTCGCTTTGTGTTTGTGTAGCTTGGACTCTGAAATTGCCGGCTAAGATTCCACGTGGCAACCTCTCTTTATGCCGAAGCTGTTGGGGTTAGCGTATTACTCGATTCATCCATGTTTGATCGATGTTTATAAATTATAAGTTAAACCTCCTCTTCTATCGGATCGATCGTCTTCTATATATATATATATATATAATTGCAAGAAGCATTTTGCCGCTGCAGTTAATCAAAACGAAATGAGCTAGAGGGACCTAACCCTCAAAACCCTCAACGTGCGCCCGTAGATATATAGAAATAGTACCATGAATTCTAATTCGAAACCAAATGGCGCAAACTTAAGGGGTGGTACCAGGAGGAGAGTTCCCGGGATGCCCTTGATCAACGGAGGACGGAAGGACGACAGATATCATGATCAAGATCTTATTCTGTTCCAGGAGTTGCAAAAGCGCGAAAAAGAATGCAATATCGTCAGCCTCCTCCAACCCGTTTCGGACGAGTTTGAGCTAAATGGTACGTACGGTACTGCTGCATATTATTAGCACGTGTATATATACAAATATTAACTGTATAATAATTATTACTATATATATTAAGTTTTAGAGGCAAATTAAAAGCATATTTTTAGAATAGGAAACTAGATATTAATCCTTGAAAAATATTATCTTTAGACTAAAACCTTAACCAAGATAAAAAAACTAATTATAGTCATTTGACTTATGTCCAAGTCAACATTTATATTTAATGCCAGACTTAATTTCTTTTATGTAATTTTTTTTCTTCCTATATTATCCTTGAGTGAATGATAATGTCTCATATTTAATTTATTTATAACTTTTCATTTTATTGCTAACATAAATGATTCTACTTAAAAATGAAACTTTTTGTCCAACCCAAAAATTATCTTCAACCGTGTAAGAAGAAAAGGCTAGGGCCACCATCCACATCTAATCTTTCTTCTTCTTATACATCTAATAGTGCATGATTTATTTTTACCATTTTTTTCTAGTGTTGATGATTTATTTTTACCTTCTCATACATCGAATCTACCGATTTTTTCTTTTGATGCTAATCTATCAATACTTCCGTACCTATATGTACATATGTACCGACACTTCAACATCGATACTTCCGTACCGATGTTAACGTATCAATACTTTCGTACCTATATGCATGTATGTACCTATGTGTATGTATGTACCGGCACTTCCATACCGATACCTTCGTACCTATGTGCACGTATATACCTACACATATGTACCGACACTTATCCAATTCCTATATATAGATAATAAGGAGTTGTTATACTATTTTTTTTGTGATATATATATATATATATATATATATATATTAAGGGTTATTATTTAATATTTTAACCTATTGTTTTTGTAGTTGATTTTTCTATCTTCGACTTCTTAAGGCGACTGACCTAAAATTACTATAGACTTAATTTGTTTGTCAGCAAGTATAAATTAGTATAATTTACCTTAGTTGGATTTATCTTATTGACTTTCGTATCAAAATTTAAATGTTTTTTAATTTTGAATGGTTTATTAACAGAAAATATTTAAGCCTTAATTATAGAATAGGTTGACAATTTAAATGGCAAAGTTTGTAAATATGGTAGGTAATAGAGGTATCTTGTAATATGATGTGGCGGTGAATATTATATTAGGGACTTAAATAAGATTTTGAAACCCATTCAAGTTATAATCTAAAAATTATCTTATATAGGCCCTAAAATCTAATTGCCCCTTTTTAGAACTATATGTGAATATTTCATATATGCTTCATCGGTTTCTTAATTTGATTCATTTACTATGGCTAGCCCTAGCTAGCTGTTTGTTACTTTTTAATTATTCATTTACTATAGCTAGCACTAACTCGTCTACATTTGTTTTGTTTGTAATAAAATTTACCTTTTTATTTTTGAAAAAATAGTACGATGTTCATGATTAAAAAAAGTAAAGATAGTGTACATGCAACTGCAAGTGCCCGATAAAGACCATTTTAATTTACCTTTGAAAACAAAAAAACTGCACGCAGGAAACTATCAGCTCTACAGAATTGCGTCTGCCAAGAAGGGATCTGAAATTTTTGCCGAAAACGACAAGAACGACTATGATTGGTAGGCCTTCTTTGTTTATCCCCTTTTTATCCATTAATTTGATGTCAACCTAAATTTAATTTAATTTCCAGTTTTGTTTCTTGCTTTTTATTAAAGAGAGATACGACATAAAATAAATAAATCAAAGCGAGAAAAGGAGTGATCAATTTTAAGTTTTTAAGCAAGTGATCATTTACTACAGTGGTGAAAAATTCTGTTAATGACTAATCTAAAATATAATTTAATAAGGGGTGTGCTATAAAATTCTGTTAATGACTAATCTAAAATATAATTTAATAAGGGGTGTGCTATCCACACACCCCTTTTTACTTCTCCCACACCCCTTGTTAATTTATATCCTTTGATCTTCTTCAATTCATCCGATCCGACGGCCGAAAATTAAAAGGGTGTGAGAGAAGTAAAAAAGAGTGTGAATATCACATCCCTTTAATAAAATCTATCGTTTGGCAAAAAAAAAACCCTAAGTTTTTAAGTTTTAACTTACCAAAAATAATAATGAGGTCCTAAGGGTAAAATGAATAGTACCATATTTGACTTTTTAGTATAAAAATATAATTTTTCGTTAAAATGAACAGTACCGCAGACTTTTCGTTAAAACTCCCATTAAAATTGCCTAGTTGTTGACCAATAGTAGCTAATATATATGTTGCGCATGCTCTTATCTTATGTACATCAATCAAGGTTAAAAACACCGCCTGCAACTCCTCTTTTCCCGTCTCTGGAAATGGACACAAATGGCCCTGAATTGGTCGTTCAAAGGGAAATACCAATCTTCCAACCTCTTTCGCGGGTATGTAAATATCTTTTTTTAATATATACGATATTATCTATACTAAAGTGTGGACTAAGTTTTACATTAGGCTAGTCATAATAATTTGATTCGAATTTTCCTTTGGCGAGAATTGAAAACTAAGACCTCTACCACTAAACCATAATACTGAGTCGAATTTGAACCACATACCATGCATGTAAGCAGAATGAGCCACTTAGTACTGCGATCTAGTAATATTCCTCTTCACTTGTAAGTGAAAGATCATAGGTTCGATTCACGCTAAAAGCAAATTTGAATCACATTATTGCAAGCCTATTTTGAGGCTTAACCTACTCCCTCACACTTCGTATAGGTAATATCGTTTATTCAAAAAAAAAAATTCTTGATGTCATGCACGTAAATAGAATAATAGAAAATGTAACAGAGTTTGGATGAAATGACTAATTCTCTCCATTTTCGTTAAATTCAAATACCATAATTAACACAAAATCAATTCAGAAACGAAATCTAAACTATGATGAAAATTTAAGGACAAATTCTATGGTTTACTCTTTTTATCAAAATTCATAAAAGGGTTTTTATATTAACACCCCACAAAATGTTGAATGCACCCCACATTAAAATTTAAATGACTTATTTACTCTACTATGTAATGGCAATTTTGACCTTATTAGGTTTTAAAAAAAATAAAGATTTATAAATACACCCCAAATCACTTTTAGCGTATTATTTATCTTCTCAACTATCAAACATGTTGATTAAGAAAAATTGTTTTTGACTAATGGAACACGAAATCGATGTTTCAGGAGCTTCACATGAGGTAAGACTTCATAGTTTTCATTGTTTTAGTGATTTCGATGACATCGATAATTATTTAATCTTGCGTTTGCTGCATTATTTAAACTTCTATATTCATATTCATCTTTTAGTGTTCATATGGTTAGATTCAATCCTTGAAAATTAAAAATGAGTGTTATAAGATTTGAGAAATGTGGGGTGTAAAGAAAATGTGGGGTGTATGTACAAAATATAAGATGTATATTGAGAATGTGGGGTGTGGGGGTATTATGGGAAAGTAAGTGGGGTGTATTAAGATAATTTTTAAGTGAAAAAGCAAATGTGGGGTGTATTAATTTTGTGGGGTTTATTCAACAATTTGTGGGGTGTTAATATATATAATTAGCCTTCATAAAATTCATATATCGAAATGGTTGTGTTTTTTAACCAAAAGAAAATTAATGACTTTTTAGTAAGCTATTAAGAATTTAAATTTTTTTGTAATTTCTTAGTCAGTAAAAAAGTGAAACCTAATTTCATTAGACGATTGAAATAACGATTTTTGAATTATGGTCGAATTGAAGTTCTAGTTTTTGAATTAAAAATCCGTAACATTCGATATAATAATTTGATATATGTGGAGAATGGGTTCTTTTAACTGATTTTGTTAGCATTTTTATCTAATTATTCACGTGGTTATTTTTCAGTCAACACAACCTTACTTTAAAAGTTGATCACGTGCTTCTACGTTTGCAATTTAAGACAAAAACATGAAGGTAATTGGCTAAAACAATTAATGCCCCACATTAAGGCAAAAATATCACGGATTTCTAATTCTAGAGACAAAGCTCCGACTTGATCATAATTTAGAGGTCATTCGCATGCCATATTAACTAATGAAAGGAATTACTAATAAAAAACATGGATGAAACCAGTTTGCAGGTAGCAATTGCAACATAGAGGCAGTTGAGCCAAGAAATGGGAGACCAAAATCTCCGAACCCAAAACCGAAAATCCCGGTGAGGAGAAGTGTCACCCCGAGTCAAAGACGAAGCATCTGCAGCAGCACTGGCACAATTGTGTCATCCAAGGCTCAAACAAAAAACAGAACGACACCAATTGGAGTTGATCCTCGTCCGAACCAGAAACCAGCAACGAATGCTAATATTATTAGGTCATCAGCATCCGTTGACACAAGAGCAAAAAGATCAGCAAATAATAACGCGGTCGGTGAAACATCAGCTCCAATAGATTTCTTATCCTCGTCGGGCATGGCCATGGGATTGGGAGGAGTACTGAAGATGGAATATTCAAAAACAAAGCCAACGACGTCAACAACAACTACTACATGTGTCTCTGCTGCCTCCCCTGATCCTCTAATTGTAGCTAGATTTTCTAACGAGAAACCAGATAGTGTGAGGACAGAACAACGCTCGACTTCTGCTACACGAGGAGGACGAGGTCGAACCAGTACGATGCCCACTCACCTGATCCCGACCAAAGCAGCTGCACCAGAAACTGCTTCAAAACCGATAAGGAGGCAGTCATGCTCACCAAGCGTCTGTAGGGGTCGGAAAGTACTGGAACGCACGATGCAGGTGCAGGAGATTACTACTACTGCTACTACTACAATAGCACTTCACGGCAGTTTGAATAGTACTCCAAGTCTAAAAGGAAGAATTCAAACAGGAAACAACGGAACCCAAGTTCTGGGAAGCAGAATAGTGCAGAGAGTGATGAATGCTAGAAAAGCAGTTACTCATCATGAAGAAATAAAAGATCATAAAAAAACCCAGTGCGCGGTTTCTGATTAATGAAAACTCTGGTCTTCGAAGAATGTACGGTACTCATGCTAGCTAAGACTACGTACAATGGGCAATGGACCTCCAATTCTCAAACATGCATGCATACAAGACGCGTACTTATATATATATATATGTTGGAAAATTTATTATTATCTTAAATTTATTAATTGAATGGAAATTATAAGTGATGTCTTTTAGTGAAAAATATGTGTCTATCCTAATGAAGAGTTGCAACTTTTGACTCTTCATGAATAATCACATACTTCCAAAGATATCTCAACTTCTACAAATAGGGAAGGCCCCTATAATTGTAAAACAACATTTTATCATACATGTAATTATATATATAGTGCAATAAATATTAGAGAGTCTCATTGAGTTCATATGAGAGAGTTTTCAACACAATCATGGTTCATAGAGCTTTGCGATTTGGAATGCTACTATTACAAGGACATGGTCATTGTTGGGAGACACCATAGTGGAACGTAAACTTGCCTTAAGAACAAATTGTCCAACACTTACCTCAATCGTATTTTCCAGATTTTTCTAATCCATTATGTCATGTTCATTTAACATTGGTTACTTATGTGCATGCATTATTTTCATATATAATTGCACAAATTATTTCTTGATTTTCTATGTGATTTAATATAGCAATTAGACCCTATTGATGAAATTGGGGTTCCACCATAAAACCAATTGGCAATATGGGGAGTAGGCCAATATCATATAAGCACATAGTAAACTTTGTCCCTCACCAATGTGGGACAACTCTCAACACACCCCCGCACGTGTAACGGATTTTCAAGCCTACACGTGAACAACAATTGGGTGACGTAGAGCACGTGTGGCTGTTGGGCTTCACACGTGGACAACCTTGCTTTGATACCATGATGAAATTGGGGTTCCACCATAAAACCAATTGGCAATATGGGGAGTAGCCCAAGATCATATAAGCACATAGTAAACCTTGTCCCTCACCAATGTGGGACAACTCTCAACACCTATTTTTTCACCAATATATGCTTAACTTTTTCATGCTTTCCATTTCATATCCAGTAATTGTATCCTACAATTAGAATTGTTTATTTATCTCCCATTCAACCGCTAAATAATTTTACTGCAGCCAACCAAATGATGATGATGTAGTTGTTTAGATCCATAGTAGCTTGGTAGATTTTAAGTTGGGTAATGTTAGTGAGACCATCTTTTTTTAAACAAAAAAATTCCAAACAATGGTTGTAAACATCGAAATTTCCGTGAAATAAATGTTCATTAACATATTAAAGTTTCAACATGTCAGAGCATACGCGGTAGACACCATGCGTCTCACAAATCGTACATGTGAATGTGACTCATCAAAATCGGATGAGTCATCAAGAATGATACGTGTTAGCACTTGACAAAAATAAATTATTTGATTTTAATTAAGGAAATTGTTATTGGCACTCCAAACTTTCTATAATTAGAAAGAAACATACACTTGTGAGGAGTGTATAATGAGATTTTTGTAGTGCTAATAACAATTCCCTTAATTAAATTAAATCAAATGTTGATTGATGGAGTCTGTTGATGCACAAAATCAGCGAGGACTTTAGTACAACAGAAAGTGTTAAGTTTGTAACCTTCGCTAGATTGCTCCGGTCACTAGTGTGGATAAGTATGTAAATGGATAGAGACAGGGAAGCAAACACAAGATGTACGTGGTTCACCCAAATTGGCTACGTCCACGGAGTAGAGGAGTTCTCATTAATTGTGAAGGGTTTACACAAGTACATAGGTTCAAGCTTTCCTTTAGTGAGTACTAGTGAATGATTTAGTACAAATGACATTAGGAAATATTGTGAGAGAATGATCTCTATTTATAGAAGAGGGTTTCTAGTTTCATTTTGACATTGACACGTGTCGTGTTGTGATTGGCTTCTGATGTTGACACGTGTCGCGATATGATTGGCTTCTGATGTCGACACGTGTCGTGCTGTGATTGGCCTCCCGGTTGTAAGGAAACTCTTCTGGGTCCTTAACGGTATAACGTTGATCGGTGCTCAGTAGTTTCAGGATTTGTCAAGTATGGTACAAATAGTGCTCCCCTAAGTTCCCAAGTGAGGGAAGCTCCTCGGTTGGGAACTTGCAAGATCCAAGCCATTGAGTAATCACGAAACTTCTAAGTACCGAAGTGTGGTATCATTTTCACTTGCCTTATCTGTCTCATACATAGATGTGACATCTTCTCTAGAAGTAATTTTCCTCCATCCAGGGGTGGTATCTTTAACCGATGAAGATGCATAAGGTAATGTATCAATTTCACTTGAAGCTTACTTATAGTTTCGGGCTTGATCAAGTGCGATACAAAACCCTATAGTAGGAGTGCCCCAAGTCGCCAAGCTAGGAGATTTGCCAAAAGAGGTAACAGACAAGGTAAGCAATCAGACTTCCAAGAAAGCAACCTAGAACGGAGGTTTGACTTCGACTTCCGGTTGATTGTTCTCATTCTCCTTGTGTCGTAAACAGCAACAAGGATAAGGAGAAGTAAATGGAGAAGAGATGATATGAGATACTTCTGCTTTTAAATAAGTAACTTTCCACAAGCTTATTCTTGAACTGGGCTGGAGGGTTTTCTGGTTTCCTCCAGAGTATAAGGCCGACTCAAGAATTTGAGGGTCAAAACAAGTCCATCAAATCAAGAGTGCATTCGGCCTTGATGATATGGGATACTTTTGCTGTTGACGAAGTAATAGATGAATCGGCATATGTTCTGTTGTGCTTGTCTTCACATGCTTCCTTGTATCCTTTTCACTTGCTCTATATGTTTCTTAGGCAGATGTGGTATCTTTTCTAGAAGCATAAGATGTTGAAGATGAGTACTCGAGAGCAATGCCAGGTAAGTAATCAGGCAAGGGGTTCTAGGCAGTCAATTCCTGACTGGAAGCTTGATTCCAAGTACTGACTGATTGCTCTCTTTCTCCTTGTCTTGCAGGTAAGAACAAGGGCAAAGGAAAAGACAGAGAAAAAGCATGATATAGGATACTCTTGCTTTTGACCCTGATGATATGAGATACTCTTACTCTGGTGTGACTGGTTTGCATAGGTATTATTAGAGGGAAGAAAGCTGAGTATTTCGAGAGGGTTTGTTGGGAGTGCCCTCTCATATATGAGGAAGGGTTGAGCATTTTTGCAGGTCTGCCTGTCCGTGGAGGATGAAGGTCGACATATATAGGAGTCTCCCTAACAACAAGTAGTAATGCTATTCCTTTACCCTTCTTGGTCGTAGCAATGTAGTGGGAGCTACAAGCTTCACATGTTTTAACTTTGTCACAACACTTTGAAAAAGTGGTATGTGGTATCTGAAAAGCTGATGTTGCGTGTGAAGATTGCAGACAAGCTTTATCCAAGGAAATTTGGCTCTCGAAGTTCAGAGAGCGGTGCCTCTTCGATTTTCGAACAAGCAATCCCGTCGAGGATCTGGCTCTCGAGATTCAGAGAACGGTGCCTCTTCGATTTTTGAGAAAGCAATTCTGTTGGGAGTCTGACTCTTGAGATTCGGAGAGCAATGTCTTTTCGATTTTTTAGAAAGTAATCATGTTAGGAGTCTGGCTCTCGAGATTCGAAAAGTGGTTCCTCTTCAATTTTTAAGCAAGCAATCTTGTTGGGAGTGTTTTCTCGAATGTGAGTAAAGGTCAGGCATTTTTGTCAGTCTACCTTGCCACGGAGCACGGAAGTTGACACACATTGGGACTTTCTAGTTATCAAGCAGTGGTGTTGTTACTTTACCCTTGTGGGTAATAGTAGGGTAGCTGGACCTTCAAAATTTATGTGTCTAAACTTTGTCAGAGATCTTTAGCAAAGTTATCTATGGTACTCAAAGAGCTGATGTTGCGTGTGGAAAGTGGTGCCTCTTCAAAATCCGGAGAGTGGTGCCTCTTCAATTTTTGAACTAACGGCCATGTTGCCCTTTCTTTTATAAGGGCACCAATTGTGTGCAAGGAGTACATTCAGAGAGTTATTGCTTGTAGGAATTTTCCCCTTACTTCAGAGATTTATTGCTCCTCATTTCTCCTTTATCATTTCTGAGAATGTCTGGCCCATCCGACCGTCGTTTTGACTTGAACTTTGGTGAAAAGGCAGTCATGCCTTCTCAAGACAACATATGGCGCCCGTCCTTCTTATCCCCTATTGGTCATCTTACCGTTGGGGACTCTGTGATAAAGAATGATATGACCACTGCGGTGGTAGCCAGGAACCTTATCACTCCCAAAGATAACAAACTATTTTCCAAACGGTCTGATGAGTTGGTTGTTAATGATTCTTTGGCTCTCAGTGTTCAGTGTGCAGGTTCTATGTCTAATATGGCCCAACGCCTATTTGCTCGAACCCGCCAAGTTGAATCATTGGCAGCTGAATTGATAAGTCTCAAACAGGAGATCAAATGGCTTAAGCATGAGAATAAACAGTTGCACATGCTCACATATGACTATGCTACAAACATGAAGAGGGAGCTCGACCAGCTACAGGAATCTGATGGTTAGATTTTACTTGATCATCAGAGGTTTATGGGTTTGTTCCAAATGCATTTATTTCTTTCGTCTTCTGGGGCTGTACCGCGTAATAAAGCTCCAAATGATCAACCTTTGGTGCCTTCTCCTTCTGGGGTTCTGCCTAGTATTGAGGCTCCGAATAATCACCCTCTGGTGCCTCCTCTTTCTGGGGCTCTGCCGACTGCTAAGACTTCTCCTGAGCAACCTTTGTGAAGGCTCCCTCTTGTTTGTTTATTTTGATTCATGTATATGTACATATTTGTAACTTATGGGAGATATCAATAAACAAGCTTTGCTTCATTTCAACGTATTGTGTTAAATACACCAAGGCCTTCTTTACTAAGTTATTTGAATTTTTCCTTTTGTTGAAGCTTTGTGAGTGAAGCATGTAGGTTGAGGTAGTGCTCCCTTAGTTTCCCGAGTGAGGAAAACTTCTTGATTTGGAGACTTGAAAAATCCAAGTCACTGAGTGGTCGTGAGACTTCCGAGTATCAAGGTGCAGTAGCATATGGTAGGAGTCCCCCAAGTCTTCGGTCGAGGGAGTTGACGAATGAGACATTTCCTTTCTAAATGGTAGCCCAAAACTCCTTCTTTATATATATTTGTTATGAAAGTTGTTAGGTCCAAAGAAGATGAGGCCTAGGCAATTTTTTTTTTTCGATTTTTTTTTTCGAATTTTCGAATAAATAAATAAATATATATATATATATATATATATATATATATATTTTAAAGCTTTGTAGGTGAAGCTTTAGTGTTGAAACTTTGTAGGTGAAGCTTTGAGGTTGAAACTTTGTTGGGCACCATGAATTGATTTTGCTTCACACTATCTTGATCAAGATAGTGTGAAGCTTTTGTAGGTGAAGCTTTTGTGGGTCAAGCTTTTGTGGGTCAAGCTTTTGTAGGTCAAGCTTTTGTGGGTCAAGCTTTTGTAGGTCAAGCTTTTATGGGTCAAGCTTTTGCAGGTGAAGCTTTTGTGGGTGAAGCTTTTGTGGGTGAAGCTTTTGTGGGTCAAGCTTTTGTAGGTCAAGCTTTTATGGGTCAAGCTTTTGCAGGTGAAGCTTTTGTGGGTGAAGCTTTTGTGGGTTAAGCTTTTGTGGGTCAAGCTTTTATGGGTCAAGCTGAAGCTTTTGTAGGTGAAGTTTTTGTGGGTCAAGCTTTTGCAGATAGTGTGAAGCTTTTGTGTTGAAGCTTTTGCGGGTCAAGCTTTTGTGGGTCAAGCTTTAGTAGGTGAAGCTTTTATGGGTCAAGCTTTTGCAGGTCAAGCTTTTATGGGTCAAGCTTTTGCAGGTGAAGCTTTTGTAGGTCAAGCTTTTGTGGGTCAAGCTTTTGTGAGTCAAGCTTTTGTAGGTGAAGCTTTTGTGGGTGAAGCTTTTGTAGGTTAAGCTTTTGTGGGTCAACCTTTTGCAGGTGAAGCTTTTATGGGTGAAGCTTTTGTAGGTTAAGCTTTTGTAGGTGAAGCTTTTGTGGGTCAACCTTTTGCAGGTGAAGCTTTTGTGTTGAAGCTTTTGTGGGTGAAGCTTTTGTGTTGAAGTTTTTGTAGGTGAAGCTTTGGAGTTGAAGCTTTAGAGTTGAAGCTTTATAGGTGAAGCTTTGGAGTTGAAGTTTTTGTTGGGTACCATAAATTGATTTTGCTTCACACTATCTTGATCAAGATAGTGTGAAGTTTTTGAGAATTTGTAGTTGTCCTCCATTGATGAAGCTTTGTTGAATTTCCTTTTTTTTTTTTTTTTTTTTTTTTTGGGAAACTAGAAATTTGAAAATGTGGGAGACACAACATATACAAATTTTGCTTCCACACTGTTGAACAAGAGATTGTGATGCAAGCCACACCTTGTAATAGTCGAAGGTTTGGATGAACCATATAAATTGAATTTGTTTCGAAGGTCTGAGAATTGTAGTTGCCCTCCATTGATGAAGCTTTTGTTGGCACCATAAATTAATTTTGCTTCAGACTGTCTTGTCAATAGTGTGTGAAGCTTTTGAGAATTGTGGTTGCCTTCCATTGATGAAGCTCTTGTTGGCACCATAAATTGGTTTTGCTTCACATTGTCTTGATCAAGAGTGTGTGAAGCTTTTGAGAATTGTGGTTGAACTCCTTTGATGAAGCTCTTGTTGGCACCATAAATTGGTTTTGCTTCACACTGTCTTGATCAAGAGTGTGTGAAGCTTTTGAGAATTGTGGTTGCCCTCCATTGATGAAGCTCTTGTTGTTGGCACCATAAATTGGTTTTGCTTCACACTGTCTTGATCAAGAGTGTGTGAAGCTTTTGAAAATTGCGGTTGCCCTTTATTGATGAAGCTCTTGTTGGCACCATAAATTGGTTTTGCTTCACACTGTCTTGATCAAGAGTGTGTGAAGCTTTTGAGAATTGTAGTTGAACTCTTTTGATGAAGCTCTTGTTGACACCATAAATTGGTTTTGCTTCACACAGTCTTGATCAACAGTGTGTGAAACTTTTGAGAATTGTGGTTGCCCTCCATTGATGAAGCTCTTGTTGGCACCATAAATTGGTTTTGCTTCAAACTGTCTTGATAAAGAATGTGTGAAGCTTTTGAGAATTGTGGTTGAACTCCTTTGATGAAGCTCTTGTTGGCACCATAAATTGGTTTTGCTTCATACTGTCTTAATCAAGAGTATGTGAAACTTTTGAGAATTGTGGTTGCCCTCCATTGATAAAGCTCTTGTTGGCACCATAAATTGGTTTTTCTTCACACTGTCTTGATCAAGAGTGTGTGAAGCTTTTGAGAATTGTGGTTGAACACCTTTGATGAAGCTCTTGTTGGCACCATAAATTGGTTTTGCTTCACACTGTCTTGATTAAGAGTGTGTGAAGTTTTTGAGAATTGTGGTTGCCCTCCATTGATGAAGCTCTTGTTGGCACCATAAATTGGTTTTGCTTCACACTGTCTTGATCAAGAGTGTGTGAAGCTTTTGAGAATTGTGGTTGAACTCCTTTGATGAAGCTCTTGTTGGCACCATAAATTGGTTTTGCTTCACACTGTCTTGATCAAGAGTGTGTGAAGCTTTTGAGAATTGTGGTTGCCCTCCATTGATGAAGCTCTTGTTGTTGGCACCATAAATTGGTTTTGCTTCACACTGTCTTGATCAAGAGTGTGTGAAGCTTTTGAGAATTGTGGTTGCCCTCTATTGATGAAGCTCTTGTTGGCACCATAAATTGGTTTTGCTTCACACAGTCTTGATCAAGAGTGTGTGAAGCTTTTGAGAATTGTAGTTGAACTCTTTTGATGAAGCTCTTGTTGGCACCATAAATTGATTTTGCTTCACACAGTCTTGATCAAGAGTGTGTGAAACTTTTGAGAATTGTGGTTGCCCTCCATTGATGAAGCTCTTGTTGGCACCATAAATTGGTTTTGCTTCAAACTGTCTTGATAAAGAATGTGTGAAGCTTTTTAGAATTGTGGTTGAACTCCTTTGATGAAGCTTTTGTTGGCACTATAAATTGGTTTTGCTTCATACTGTCTTGATCAAGAGTGTGTGAAACTTTTGAGAATTGTGGTTGCCCTCCATTGATAAAGCTCTTGTTGGCACCATAAATTGGTTTTGCTTCACACTGTCTTGATCAAGAGTGTGTGAAGCTTTTCAGAATTGTGGTTGAACACCTTTGATGAAGCTCTTGTTGGCACCATAAATTGGTTTTGCTTCACACTGTCTTGATTAAGAGTGTGTGAAGCTTTTGAGAATTGTGGTTGCCCTCCATTGATGAAGCTCTTGTTGGCACCATAAATTGGTTTTGCTTCACACTGTCTTGATCAAGAATGTGTGAAGCTTTTGAGAATTATGGTTGAACTCCTTTGATGAAGCTCTTGGTGGCACCATAAATTGGTTTTGCTTCACACTGTCTTGATTAAGAGTGTGTGAAGCTTTTGAGAATTGCGGTTGCCCTCCATTGATGAAGCTCTTGTTGGCACCATAAATTGGTTTTGCTTCACACTGTCGTGATCAAGAGTATGTGAAGCTTTCTACGAGTTGTAATGTTTGCATTGTTACCGAGAGGAAATGTTTGAAGCAGATGCAAGAGGGCTGAATAGCTTGATCTTCGTATGCCATGCACTGAAGTTGTTATTGGCTTGCAATAAGACTTTGTTGATGACTATAACTCTTGTTGGACATAAGTGCTCCCCCAGTTGAGTTGTCAAGCTTGAGGGTTTTTGATTATTTGTGAATGCTAGGAGTTCATATGTACAAGTTGTACCACACGTCTTCTGGTATGTGGAATGAATGGTGAGTTGCTTTCATCACTTGGTTGGTGGTACGAAGGTGAGTTTCTTCTTCCCCAGGTTAGTGGCATGAATGGCAATTTGTCAAATGATATTATAGTACAGATTGTACATTTCATCACCTGGTTGGTGGCATGAAGGAGAGTACAGGTTGTACATTTCATCACCTGGTTGGTGGCATGAAGATGAGTTCCTTCTTCATCTGGTTGGTGGCATGAGTGGCAAGTTGCCAAATGATATTAAAGTACAGGTTGTACATTTCATCACCTGGTTGGTGGCATGAATGGCAAGTTGCCAAATGATATTAGAGTACGGTTTGCACATTTCATCACCTGGTTGGTGGCATGAAGATGAGTTCCTTCTTCACCTGGTTAGTGGCATGAGTGGCAAGTTGCCAAATGATATTAGAGTACGGGTTATACATTTCATCACCTGGTTGGTGGCATAAAGGAGAGTACGGGTCGTACATTTCATCACCTGGTTAGTAGCATGAAGATGAGTTCTTTCTTCATATTTCATCACCTGGTTGGTGAGAATAAGGGCAAGGTGTCTAGGCACATTGTAGCAAGTGTCGAATGACACAAAATATGTTGAACCCTTTCAAAGCACAGTTGGCTTATGTATGAATGTGTTGGAATGTATGATTGAACAAATATACTGTGAAGTTGTTCGTTTATTTGTATAGTCTTATTAACATATACTTAGATTTTGTTTCATGTTGGAAGCATTCATGTTGAAGCTTTGAACCCGAGTGTTTCATTGCTAGGAATGTAAGAGGATTAGGATCGAGTTGTCGAAATCACCTCTTTATTGAATTCATGCCAAATAGTCTTCGTTACATAGGATGCCGAACGGTTGAAGCTTAACAGTTGTACAATGTGAGTTTACTTGTAATAGTACTTCAAGTGATCAATGTTCCATGGATGGCCAAGGGTCTTGTCCTCGGAGCTTCTAAGCTTGTAGGAACCAGGGCTACTGATGCCAACAACTTCAAACGGTTCATCCCAGTATAGACTAAGTGTTCATTCACTCGGGACTCTGTCGCAGAGTAATCTTTTCTTCAATACCCAGTCCCCCACTTTGAAAGAACAAGGTTTGACCCTTGAGTCATAGTAGTTGGAGATGCGCTGCTTGTAGGCGACATTTCTCAAGTGAGCCTAGTTTCTGGGTTCCTCGACTAGATCTAAGTTGAGGGTAAGTTGTTTGTCATTTTCGCTTTGCACGTAGTTCTGGACTCGGAACGTTGCTTGCTCAAGCTCAACTAGGACAGCTGCCTCTGTACCAAAGGTAAGTGAGAATGGGGTTTCTCCTGCTGATGTCTGATACGAAGTGCGGTATGACCAAAGAACTTGGGGTCCAAATTCTGGCCAACAACCTTTAGCCTTATCCAAGCTGGTTTTCAAAGTTCACTTGATTATTTTGTTGATAGCTTCAACTTGTCCATTAAACTAGGGATGAGCTGGGGAGGCAAAACATAAGTTGATTTTGAACTTAAAGCAAAACATCCTGAACTCATTGTTGTTGAACTGTCGCCCGTTATCAGTGACTATCGTATTAGGAATGCCGAATCTGCAAATGATGTTCTTCCATACGAAGTCTTCTATTTTTGCCTCAGTAATGGTTGCCAAGGGTTCTACTTCGGCCCACTTTATGAAGTAGTCAACTGCAACGATTGCATAGCGAACCTTGCCCTTTCCTGCAGGCATTGGGCCAATCAAATTAAGTCCCCATTGGGCGAAGGGCCAAGGGCTGATCATAGGAGTGAGCGGCTCGGGAGGGGAGTGAGGAATAGTTATGTAGCGTTGACACTTATCACATGAGCGGGATATTCTGATGGCATCTTGGTGGAGTGTTAGCCAGTAATATCCTTGGCGAAAAGCCTTGTGTGCTAGGGATCAAGATCCAGCATGATCTCCGTAAACTCCTTCATGTATTTCCTGAAATGACAGTTTCCACCTCTGCGGGCGTAAGGCATCTTAGGTATTGTAGGTTAAAACCCCGCTTGTAGAGTTGGTCATTAATGATCAAGTAACGGGTAGCCTTGTATCGAATCTGTTTAGCTTGGACTTTGTCATTTGGAAGGGTTCCATGAGCAAAGAATCTATAAATCGGGGTAATCCAACTATCTCCTTGTTGTAAGTTGCACACTTCCGCAACCATGGTGCTTAGTGCTGCCAACAATTCGACCTGAATTTTTCTCCCAATCTTGTCTTCCATCACTGAGGCGAGGCGAGCCAAAGCATCTGCATGACTGTTTACCGCTCGAGGAATTTGGGTGATCTGGTAGTGGAAGTGCTTGAGCAACAATTGTGTTTGTGCTAGATATGCTGCCATGGAGCTATCTTTAGCATCAAAGTTGTTGGTGGCCTGGTTAACCACCAATTAGGAGTCACTGAAGATATCAATTCGTTTAACCCCAAGGTGTTTTGGCCAAACGTAAGCCTGCTAGGAAGGCTTCATATTCGGCCTCATTGTTCGACGCCTTGAATTTGAAACGAATAGCATACTCCATCGCCACTTTGTCAAGGGTCGTAAGGACTAGTCCTGCTCCACAACCCTGTTGGTTGGACGAGCCATCAACATATAAACTCCATGCTGGGGCTGTTGGTTCTATTTTCTGAGCTTCCGAGGGTAATGAAACTACTTCTTTAGGCGTAGAAACAATATCAACAGGATATGTGAAGTCGGCGATGAAGTCTGCCACTCTTGGCCCTTCTCAGCTGGCTTTGGTTGGTAAGAGATGTCAAACTCACCCCATGCTATCGCCCATTTGATTATTCGCCCGGAAGTGTCAGGACTTTGGAATATTTGTCGAATAGGATGATTGATAAGCACGATGATATAGTGTGCTTGGAAGTATGGGCGAAGTTTTCGAGCAGACATGACCAATGCTAGAGTTAATTTCTCAATGTTGGAGTATCGTGTCTCTGCATCTTGTAAGGCCTTGCTAGCGTAGTAGACAGGTCGTTCGACTTTTCCATCCTTTCGAATAAGAACGAAACATACTGTTAAAGCCTATACCGACAGATAGATAATGAAAGTGTCACCAACCTCAGGTTTGGATAGCAGAGGGGCTTTACTCATGTAGTCTTTGAGGTTCTTGAATGCCTCAGCACATTCATCAGTCCATGTAATGTACTTCTTACTTCCCTTAAGTGCTTTGAAGAAATGAGCACATCTGTTTATGGCCTTAGAGATGAACCTAGTTAAGGCTGCCACCTTACCAGTAAGGCTCTGGATGTCTTTTGAAGTTACCGATTCCTTCATGTCAAGGATTGCTTTGATCTTCTCGGGATTAGCCTCAATACCTTATTGGCTTATCATGAAACCTAAAAATTTACTAGAGCCTACACCGAAGGCACATTTGTTGGGGTTTAACCTCATTCGATACCTCGTCAGAATGGTGAAAGTTTCATATAGGTTGGTGATGTGTTGGTCAGCATGTTTGCTCTTGACTAGCATATCATCAATGTAAACTTCCATGCTCTTCCCAATCTGTTCGACGAACATTAAATTGACCAGTCTCTGATAAGTCGCTCCTGCATTCTTTAGGCCGAAAGGTATGACTTTATAGCAATATAGTCCTCTATCAGTAGTGAAGGTTGTGTGTTCTTAGTCCGGAGGGTTCATGAGGATTTGGTTGTATCCTGAGTAAGCATCCATGAAGCTCAAAAGTTCACACCCTGCCGTAGAGTCTATAAGTCTGTCTATGAGAGAAAAAGGAAAACTATCCTTCAGGCATTCTTTGTTTTGGTCAGTGTAATCGACACACATTCTCCACAAGACCTTTTGGAGCATGAGACTTTCCTTGGTCGGATTCTTCTTAACAAGGACAACATTTGCTACCCACGTTGGATAATTGATTTCGCGGACAAAGCCTATGCCTTTGAGTTTTTCAACTTCTGCATTCATTGCCTCGTACCGTTCAGTGTCATAAGATCTTCGCTTCTGTCTCACTGGCTTGGTCTTGGGGTCAATACTTAAGCGATGACAGATGATACCGGGAGATATGCCTGGCATGTCCTCGTATGACCAGGCAAAGACCTCAGTGTTCTCTTGCAAAAAAGAGATCAATGCCAACTGAATTGGTGGTGACAAGGTGGTGCCAATCTTCACCATGAGATCCGGATAATCTTTTGAGATAGAGACCTTCTCCAACTCTTTAGCGGGTTGTGCTTGCTGGGTGAAAGAGTCATATCGAGGATCATCGGGTTGACTGTTGCCACTGTGAAGATCCAAGTTGGATTCGTCTGGGCTAGTCTTTATGACTTGGTCATGTATAGAAAGGGTTTCCTTGGGCACAAGCAGATGTTGTTGCTTGACCGAGGTGTTGTAACATGATCATGCACTAAATTGATCTCCTCTGATGTAACCATTGCCATAGGGGGTTGGAAATTTTATCAACAACATATGTGTGGATACCATGGCCTTGAGATCATTAATGCCTGTGCGTCCCAAGATGACATTGTATGTCATTGGGCAATCAACCACCAGGAAGTTAGTAGAATGGTAGCTGTGTAAGGGCCTGTACCAATGGTGAAAGGTAAGTGTATGCTCCTCAAAGGTTGCACGATATCACTTAAAATGCTTATCAGAGGGGAAACTGAGCGATCGAGCAAGTGTTCAGCTATATTAAGTACCCTGAAAGCTTCAGCAAACATGATATTGACCGAAGCCCCCGTGTCTACCAGGATTCATCATACTTCAAAGTCGGCTATGTGAGCTTCCACGACCAGTGGGTCGTTGTGAGAGTAGATGATACCTCTTTCTTCCTCATAGTAGAAACATATTGGATCCCAATTAGGCTTTTGATACTTACCTCCCCTAATGTCTTCCACGTGAAACACTTGGTGGCCAGACCGTAAAGCTCGTTCATTATTTTTCATGGCCCTGTTGGAAGATTTAGATATGGGTGTGCCACCAATTATGGAATATATCACATTTACCTGGTGTTGGTTACGGTTACCCTTTGGAGGGTGAATGAGGAATTGATCAATTTTTCCTTCACGTGCCAAAGCTTCAATATGATCACGAAGGGTGATACACTTCTCGCCATCATAGTCGTTATGCTAGTGGTAGCAGCAAAACGTGCCCGTGTTCTTCATGGGCTTATAATCCGGGTGCCTCGGCTTTAGCTTCAGTATCAAGTGTGCTATGCTGGGGTAAATGGCCACGCATGTGGCGTTCAAAGGTGTGTATGCCTCATACCTCGAGGTAGGGGCTGTCCTAACACATGCTTAACCCACTGTGTTAACTGCCTGGGGTCGGGGATTATCATGGCGATAACCTTGGTTATCGCGATAGTGTCCCTTGCTCCTTTTTTTAAAATGAGACTTGTGAAGATGTAAATCTTTCCTTTTGCCCTAAGATTGATATGTCTGTTGACTTGGCAAAGTATTAAGTAAGGCAGAGGGAGGCACCGCTGCCGTTTGAAAGGTCAAGGTCTTCTCATTTGGTTGGATATGGCTTCCACTCCCTACTTGCTGATAAGGGGTGGTTGTGAGGGGTTTCCCTTGATATGTCCTTGCCACGGCGGAGGCATAGTTGTAAGCATGTGCCATCACCTCAGAGTAAGTTTTCAAAGTGTTGGCATTGATCATGTACTTGAAGAAACAATCAAGTAGGCCTGCCGTGAAGGCCTTGAGGGCAGTCTTGTCATCTACCTCAGCGCAGTGAGAATACTCATGGCTGAAACGACCAGCATACTCTCGTAGTGACTCATCCGGCTTCTGGCGAATAGTGTACAGGTCATCTGCAAAATGCAAGCGATCGGTCTGGAAGATGTGTTGAGAGACAAACAGTTTCCTCATTTCCTCAAATGAGTCTACTGTCTCAGGTGGAAGACGGCAATACCAGTTTAGAGTTCCGCCAGAGAGGTGAAGGGGAAGAGAAGACATCGCTCTTCGTCGGTGTGCATCTGATATGTCATGGTGGACTCAAAGAGGTTAAGGTGTTCAATTAGGTCCTCCCTTCTAGTATAGAGTTGTAAACCAAGCTTTTGTTTTATCTTCGCTTAAAGGGGGTGTCAAGGATCCTCCTTGTGAGAGGGCCAGGCCTGGGTTGGTTCCAGTCAGGTATCTCTGCCTGACGTTCGGCCTTCAACTTGTTTACTTCCTCAATGAGCTATAGGAAAAGGGGGTCTTGAGTGGAGTCATGTACCACTGGGATTTTCTTTCGTAAGTCTCCATCGCCTCTTGGAAGTAGGAAAGTTTGAGCAAGGGCATGTAATTTTTCCTTGGACTCGCCGTACTAACTTCTAGGGCGAGTCTGTCGGAATACCTCAGAGTTCCATGTACCTTCATGTTCCTCTAGGACATGTCGTTCCTTCCTAAGATTGGCAGCTAGCCTGGGTCGTGGGAGGGGATCGAGTCTTTCAGAAACCCTTGGGTCATTGATCTTCGAGCATATGTGGAGGGGATTCTCTCGACGTTGCTTTAGGAAGTCTCGGCAGTCATGATAAACAGCTTTCGATCCTTCCAACCCTTCTGTAATGAGGTGTTTTCCTCCACTTCTCATGTTTCGGGTCGAAGCAGCTAGGTTGAGAGAAGTCTCATGTGGATCAAGTTTTGATGATTAGCTCACTCCTCATCAGGGATACCCATGTCGAAGGAAGGTGACCCTCCGTGTTGGGGGGCACCCAGATAATGGTTAATGTCCACAGGGGCAACAAGCTTGCGTGTTTGAGTACGCATAGTTTTGTGGAACGTCTCAAAAAGCTTCTCATACTGCTCTTGGAGGACCTCATTCTTCATTGCTATCTTGTTGTTTTGAACTTCTAGCTCATCGACTTTAGCTTGAAGAGCAACCCTATTTCCTTCATTCTTTCCTTGCTTCACACTAAGTGCAAGAGGGGTGTCATTTTGTGTGTTGTGGCTTCCTTCACTCCCCATATTGGAAAAGGATGCCTGATCAAAAGAAAGTGTACGAATGGTGGAAACCAGCTTGACAAAGCTGAAGAGATTGAGAGTAAGTGTCGTTCCCACAGACGGTGCTAAATGTTGATGCACAAAATCAGCAAGGACTTTGGTACAACTGAAAGTGTTAAGTTTGTGACCTTCGCTAGATTGCTCCGGTCACTAGTGTGGATAAGTATGTAAATGGATAGATATAGGGAAGCAAACACAAGATGTACGTGGTTCACCCAGATTGGCTACGTCCACGGAGTAGATGAGTTCTCATTAATTGTGAAGGGTTTACACAAGTACATAGGTTCAAGCTCTTATTTAGTGAGTACTAGTGAATGATTTAGTACAAATGACATTAGGAAATATTGTGAGAGAATGATCTCTATTTATAAAATAGAGTTTCTAGTTTCATTCTAACATTGACACGTGTCGTATTGTGATTGGCTTCTGATGTTGACACGTGTCGCGCTGTGATTGGCCTCCTGGTTGTAGGGAAACTCTTCTAGGTCCTTGACGGTATAACATTGACCGGTGCTCAGTAGTTTCAGGATTGGTCAAGTATGGTACAAACAGAGTCAAATCACAAACCGGCCCATAAATCAAGTCCTGGTTCTTTCGTCAATTAATCAAGGCTAAATTCATATGTAGACAAGGCTTGAAAAGTCTATAAATACGAGGCTCCAAGACAAAAAATGGGTCCAGAAAATCATTCACGTAGGACAAGGGGCGGAACAACCTCTCGATCTATTTACTGCAGCCCAGGAATAAAACCATCGTCTTGGTGTTCCCTGTTGCTTCCAGAAGTTGAAGCTCTGAAACTCTGAGGCTCTCAAGCATCCAAATTCCCCAAGCACTCAAACACTGAAGAAGACTCGAAAAACTCTTAGCGTTCTTCATCAAACCTGTGAAGAATCATCAAGCACTATTACCCATGGCGGTTCTTCTATTGCCACAAGCCAAAATCTTTGTGGCAACCGTTCATCCGAGATCAAGTCATCACGACCTTTAGATTAATAACACACATCTACACATTTCGGAGATCGAATCAGAGGATTCAAGTTGTAAAAAGATTGTATAAACTCATTGATATAATATAAATTATTTTGTACACGTGTTGATTCATTTGCTACAGGATTTTCGTGTTTATAAATTTGGCATGCCTGGTGGGACAATCTCTCCTCTCATCTCTTTCTTAGTTCAAGAAATCTAAACACACTTCAAAATCAATGTCTTCCAAGAAGAATCAAGTTGTCATCGCCACCAAGGTAAAAAAGTGTCATGAGCACCTCAATTGCAAATGGAGAATCCGTTGGCATCACAACTCGAAGCAAAGCAAAGGTAGTAGCCACACTTCAACTCCCCCCTTCCAAGTTAATGTCATTGAGAAATTTGCAGCTGAGTGTGGTTTAAGCAATAATGAGTAGGGCTGGGCACGGGCCGGGCTGGGTCTAATTTTGAAAGGACCGGACCGGATCCGTATTTAAAAGAAACTGGCCGAGCCAGGACGGGTACAACAAATTTTAATACAGGAATCGGACCTAACCCGACCCATTTAAAATGGGCCGGTTTCGGTCAGGTCCACAGGTTCATTTCTTTTTTCTTTTTTTTTTGGAAATTTGGATTGGTGTATGAGCATTTAGCTGCAGTATCAGATTAGTTTTGTTCGTAAGAATGTTGCACACTCAGAGTCCTAGCTTATTCATGCAAGTATTCAAGATTCAAATCCAAATAAGCCAAGAAGCAGTCACCAATTTAAGCCAAGCTCTGATATTTGGAACAGAACCTTATAGCATGGAAAATAAAAGTATGGTAAAGTACAAAAAACTACCTCAACTATTGGTGTCACGACTGTGGATGCCAATTTCTTCCTCCTTGATCTTGGACAATTTTGCACCTACAAAACAATTAACACTTTAGGTTAAGGCCAAGAGCCTCACGCGCCCACGATGAATGGGGGGGCTTTGGCCGAAGAACCTCCGATGCCAAAGTTAGAATTTAGAGAGAAAGAGTGTTTAGAGAATTTTGGGATTTTTGCCAAAGTGTTAGAATTGGCTTTTTGGTGAGAAATGAGAGTACATTTATAGGGATAGGAGGTGGCTAGGGTTTTTTGGGTTTGATTTAGGTTTAATTAGCCAATTTATTTGGCTATTAAACATAAAATGAATGTTTTGGTGGTTTTTTGTATAATTGGCTAATCAATGTCACAAAAAAGGAAAATTATGGTGAAAAAAGAAGGAAATGGCCGGCTCCCTTTGGAGAAAGGATAACCGGCCTTTAGGGTGATTTTTGGGCTTAATTTGGTGATGTAATTAGCCTTTAATATATTGATTATATTAATTGGTTGAGGATGTTATGGAATGTTTGAAATAAATGGCTAATTGAATAAGGAAAAAATGAGGTAAAAACATATATGGAATGAAATAGGTTTTGAATTGTTACCCATTTTGGGTACTCCTGACTTGGTTGATGGATGATTCTCCACTGCTCGCGTGTAGGAAACCCGGTATGCCTCGAGGGTATTTTTGTCCTCTTTTGTCCAAAAGTCTACGTGTCGCCTAGTGAATATTTTTGGCTCCACAAATGCCCCCATACCTGTTGGACTGCTCGCAGAAAAGGGCAGCAGGTGTAGAGATCTTCTTGCTTTAGGAAACTTAAGACTGCTTCCTATTTTGATGTTGATTCTCTCTTTAATAGGAAATTAGATCTTTCTAGGAAAAGGAAATAAATTTCTCTCAAAACCTATTTAAGTCCACCTTAAGTGGGTTATTAAATCAACTTTGGAGAGCGATTTATTCTACCCTACAAGAGAGATAACTTAGAGGATATTTGTTCCCCCTCCTCTAGCAATCTTCTACATCTTGCCCGTGCAAAGGACCGTCTTTCGTTGCTTTCTTCGTCTTCGTCGTGCTGCACCAATGTAAGAAAAATTTAATTTTTCTTGCCTTATTCTTGGATAGTGCTATTACGGGGTAGCCGTCGTGGTGGTGCGGCACGTCGGCTGGCAGGGGCCAGGAGCTGGCTCGGCATGGGTTGAGGAGATGTCGTGGCAGGGACCACTGCTTGGGTAGATTGGCTTGGCTTGAGCCAAGGGCAGCTTGTGCAGCTGGGGTCGAGGATTGTGGCGCTGGGGCGCAGTGCTAGGCGAGCCGCATAGCTCATGTCCTTTAGGCTCTTGGACCTGACTCGGGCCAGGCTGGCGATTGAGAGAAATAAGGAGATTGCGGGTCTCATGGGCTGTTGGAATGTTGGGCATGCAGGCCTCCTGCCTGCTGGAATGCTGGGTTGAGCTCCCCTGCTGAGTATCATGAATGTCGTTGGCTGCTTAGTCCTCTTTACTGAAAGAAATGTGGGCTGCTCCAAAAAGAGGAGGTAAAGAGGATCAAGGCGGATGCATTGGCTCGTCTGATCGCTGTCGTGGAGCTTACTATGAATGAAGATGGAAAGAAGAGATCTTCCCCGCCTTCTCATAAGATGCCAGTTAAGAAAAAACTAAAGACTTCTTCTACTGCTCATGAGGGTCCGCTTGCTACCGAGAGGTATGTGATTGAAATGACTTCTTCCAATGGGAAGAAAAATAAGGCTGCTAGATCTGAGCATATGGCGTCTTCCATGTTGAGAATGGCTAGTACAATTGTGGATAAGATTGCTCAGCGTAAAGGTTTTATCATGCCCCCAGTGCCGAAGTCTGTACCAGGACGTTCTTTGGGAGCCAAGTCCGGTTCACCTTTGTAGAGACTTGCTATTATGAAGAGTGGTAAGGTGGACTCTGCTGCTAAAGTGGCGCCAAAGCCTGCTCCATTTGCTGCTGAGATTGATTCGCCTCAGATTCAAGATCTTAAGCTTGCAATTTCTGAGCTTCGTTTTGCTGCTTATGCTAATAAGGGAGTGGATGAGCTTCTCTATTTCTCCAGAAGACTTGCTTGCTTTTATTTTTAAGGCTTCCATTGGTGAAGTAGTTGGAGAAGTTAGTGCCCAGACTGGGGCAGCCGGGGGTGAAACGCCGGATGATGCCGCTGCTAAGAGCGTTACGACTGTTGAAGGTGTGGCAACCGAGTAGTCGTGGGATGTCCAAGCTGCTGTAGTGTAGTATTTTAGGTAGCCTTTAGGATTTTCTTTGTTTTTCCTTGTAGCTCTTGTTTTGCTTGAACTGTTTCGGCTTTTGCTAGTTGTTTATAAACATGTTTTCCTTCGTTTTTCTTCATCTTCACTTCTTTTATTCATGCCCTAACCTTTAGACTTGATAGACCAGTGGCAGGCATGCTACTTTTTTATAAGCAGACAAGCTCACGTAGCCTATGCAGCCATAGGTGTTGGTGTAGAACTTTGCAAAGTTGTTAGCCA
Source organism: Malus domestica (assembly GCF_042453785.1). NCBI lineage: Eukaryota > Viridiplantae > Streptophyta > Magnoliopsida > Rosales > Rosaceae > Malus > Malus domestica. The sequence goes on along the minus strand of NC_091672.1, from coordinate 31,688,465 downwards.
TAGGGTTGGCAGCCGGATGCCTTACTTACAAAAGCAGACAAGTCCGCGTAACCACTAGGTTGTTAACCTTGACTTTCTTCAATTCCGTAGGTTGCGTAGCAAGTACCACAACACTTTAGGACTTGGTGTAGGTTGTTCCGCGCTTGGCAGAGGTGAAGCTTATCGACTACGTAGCATGTCGGCAGTGGATAAAACTTCGTATATGCGCGCTAGCTTGTTTAACCTTAGTGCACTCGGTAGTAGCTTTAGGATTCCAGGGCAGCCGTCCATTGAATGTACTGCGTAATGTGCCCTCTCCGTCTCTAGGGCCCGGTTCCCCACGGATTAGGCCAAGAGACCCAAAATCCTTCAGTTAGCTAAGCCTTGAAAAAGACCATTGCGGCTACTTCTAGGAATCCCGGTGCAAGCCATCGTGCATCTAGTTATACTAGGGCAGCCAGGCTCATCCACGTCTGGATATTCGGAGTGTAAAGTTTATCCTCCCGTCTTGGAGAGCTGACCCATATGGGTGTCGGGGAATTGGTTTACCCTCTCGCACTGGAGAGCAATTAGTTTACCCTCTCGTACTGGAGAGCATGGTTGGTCCCTCGGGGGGCGCAATTCCTACAATGGCTCCCTAAGAAGGGCGCAGTCTTCTTTTGAAGTGCCGGAGTGATCAGTTGTTATAAGCATGCAGCCGAGCCAAGTAGTGATTACTTCTGAATTCCTCATTGAAAAACGAGGGAAACGAACGAGAACTTAGCTGTAAGGTAGGAACTGCATAACCACTGGATAGTCCTCGACTTGTGAGGTGGTGCCCGTCGAGCTTCTTGAGTCTTCGGGCTTTGATGTAGTGGGAGGTCACACATGGTACTTCTTCAGATTGTAGGCGCTCCACTATTTTTCGATCTTTTTATCGTTTCATGGTAACGAGGGTATAATTACTCTTGCCGCCTATTCTGCTGAGCTTTTATAGACCTTCCCATATGAGATCCATCTTTTTGGGTGTTTCGGCTTGCCTATTGCCTTGAGGATATCTCGGCATGGACATATGCTGCTTGATGCCATATTTTTTGAAGAACTTCGCCAAATCTTTGCCCACGAATTGCAGGCCGTTGTTGGTGACGATGGATTAAGGGATGCCAAATCGGTAAATGATATTCCTCCATATGAAGCGCTCTATGTCCGTCTGAATCGTGGTCGTCATGGGCTCTGCTTCCACCTATTTGGTGAAGTAGTCAGTTGCCACGAACCACGGCTGCTCGCGAGCCTTTGTAGTTGGATGCGCCGTTGACATGCGAATGCCAGAAATCTCCATTGAGGGAATATGTGCGGCTAAAGTGTGATCGACTGCCTTCGGGGCATCGTTGGGCCGAGTTGTTACGTTCGTCAGAAAACTTTGCATCTGCCAGGGTCTACGCCTTTATCATCGCCGGTTTGGATTCTGCGGAATAGTGCGTCATGATGATGACTGCAGGTAACTGTAGAATACAGGTAGTCGGGCCCCCAGCTCTTCTCGCATGATGGTAGAGCTTATTGCTACTTTAGATACCGTCAAACATGCGAATAAGTCCTCCGCTGCTTCTAGGGAGGTGATGTCGGGTACTTCTTCAAGTCCTTGAATATGCATTGGCGAGCCTCATCCCAAAGTGCATGTTTCTCTGCTAAAGTAAAAGAGTCTGCCAGAGTTAGATCTTCTTTCGTGATCAATTTTCCGAATAGCGGGTGGTCTGCTGGAAGTCCTTTTTGGAAGGCTGCTCTAGCTATCGAGTCGTTGCATCCGACTATTTTTACCTTCTCTACTTTGAACCTTCTCACATAGTCGCGAAGCGACTCCTTTGGGTTCTTCTTGACGTCGAACAAATGGTCAGACTTCTTTTTGATCGAGCGATAGGATGAATATTCTTTGGTGAAAGCCAAAGAAAGTTTGTAGAAATTCCGGATGGATTGTAGCGGCAGGGTGTAAAACCAATCTTGCGCATCGCCTTGTAGGGTGGTGGCAAATATCTTGCACATGAGATCATCGTTGTTTCGATAAAGGATCATTGCACTTTGGTAACATTTTAAGTGTCTCTCCGGGTCTTCATCCCCTTTGAAAGATGTGAAATGTGGCATGCTGAACTCGCGTGGAGGCTCTGCCTGCTCGATCTCCTCCGTGAAGGGTGACCTGCTTATGTTGGTTATGTTCCGTCGTAGTGCCTCGTCGGTGACCTCATTGCGTTGGAAATCATGTAATCTCTTGGTCAAGAGTCTCTCTACTTCTTCCTGAATTTGCCTTTGTTGGGGTAGCGGAGCTCTCGGCTGCCCCCAGTCATGACTTGCTGGTCTAGGCTGCTCTTCCATGTGTTTGGCTCGTCTATGCCACGGATGCAGTGCATGTGGTGCGTTCCTAGTAGGCGAGCGAGTTCTTCGCAGGCTGCTGGTTAAACTTGAGCTGGATTGAGTGACTGATTCTCTCCGTCCGTCGTGCTGCCTACTCTGATGTGAGGTGGAGGACGCTCCTTGTGGGCTTAGTTGCAAATAGACACTTTGCCCGGAAGGTTGTTCATGTTGACTATTGGAGTATGACCCCAACCGTGAATGTATGCTCCTCCGTGGGCCTAGTCGAGAGTGCATGCTCCTTCGCGCTCTAAAACGGGAATGTACACTGCCCAAACGTTCAGCTCGTGGCTAGTCGAGTGGCTGCTTACTGGGACGCTGCTGGAAATGTCTGTCTGCCCTTGTCCTACTTCGGGATACCTCGTCCGGGGCACGTTAGATCCCGATGCGTTGCAAAAGTTGATTCACCAAGGTTGTCTGTTGTGCAAGGGCGCTCGTCAACTCTATGACTTGTCGAGACAAGTGTTGTTCGCCATTTGGATTGGAAAAGCTTGGAAGGAATGCGCCTCCTTGGGCAGTGGAAGGGTGGTAGACTCCGGGCGCGAGATTTGAGTTGGGAAATGTCAAATACGCGAAAAAATATAGTGAGAATGCTCCTGGCTCGATGGTAGGTCCAGATGGTTGAGATAGTCTTGGGCCGACTTGGGCTGCTTGGAAAGCCACGGGAGCAGTCTGGGCCTTGAGAGTGGGCTGCTCGTCGGGAGCAGGCTAGGTCACGAGAGCAGGTTGCTTGGCAAGAGCAGGTTGGGCCGTGAGAGTGGGCTGCTCGACGGAAGCAGGCTGGACCACGAGAGTGGGCTGCTCATCGGGAGCAGGCTGGGCCACGAGAGCAGGCTGCTTGGCAGGAGCAGGCTGGGCCACGGGAGTGGGCTGTTCGACTGAAGCAGGCTGGGCCACGGGAGTGGGCTGCACGTCTAGAGCAGGCTGCTTGGCAGGAGCAGGCTGGGCCACGGGAGTGGGCTGCTCGACGGAAGCAGGCTGGGCCACGGGAGTGGGCTGCTCGACGGAAGCAGGCTGGGCCACGGGAGTGGGCTGCTCGACGGAAGCAGGCTGCTTGGCAGGAGCAGGTTGGGCCGTGAGAGTGGGCTGCTCGACGGAAGCAGGCTGGACCACGGGAGTGGGCTGCTCGTCGGGAGCAGGTTGGGCCACGATAGCAGGCTGCTTAGAATGTGATGCAAGCGAATGCGAGGCTTGGGCCCGGGCCCGTGCAAACTTGGATGGCACGACTTGGGCCATGGCCTTGGTGTCGTGAGCCTTGGATGGCACGGCTCGAGCCGTGGTGAAGGCATCATGGACCTCGCCATGGCTGGCTACCGAGGTAGCCACCGTGGTGGTTCCCATGGTGGAAACTCGTGGTGGTGGTGCTGCTCCACTTATTGTCGCATTTAGCCTCACGGATCTCCGCAATCCCATTTCTTGAACATTAGAATTTTCACTCGTGGAATTTTCTAAATTTCTAACCATTATATTTTGCTTATACGTTTTATCAAAGAACCTTTGTAAGTAAAAAATTCTAATAATAAGAACGTATGAAAAATATTCAAATGGACTAGAAAATAAAGAAAAAACCTTTTTGTGCGAGAGTCTTCTACGAGTATGGATTTCAACTCTCAATGAAAGCACCAATTTGTGGATGCCAATTTCTTCCTCCTTGATCTTGGACAATTTTGCACCTACAAAACAATTAACACCTTAGGTTAAGGCCAAGAGCCTCACGCGCCCATGATGAATGGGGGGCTTTGGCCGAAGAACCTCCGATGCCAAAGTTAGAATTTAGAGAGAAAGAGTGTTTAGAGAATTTTGGGATTTTTGCCAAAGTGTTGGAATTGGCTTTTTGGTGAGAAATGAGAGTATATTTATAGGGATAGGAGGTGGCTAGGGTTTTTTGGGTTTGATTTAGGTTTAATTAGCCAATTTATTTGGCTATTAAACATAAAATGAATGTTTTGGTGGTTTTTTGTATAATTGGCTAATCAATGTCACAAAAAAGGAAAATTATGGTGAAAAAAGAAGGAAATGGCCAGCTCCCTTTGGAGAAGGGATAACCGGCCTTTAGGGTGATTTTTGGGCTTAATTTGGTGATGTAATTAGCCTTTAATATATTGATTATATTAATTGGTTGAGGATGTTATGGAATGTTTGAAATAAATGGCTAATTGAATAAGGAAAAAATGAGGTAAAAACATATATGGAATGAAATAGGTTTTGAATTGTTACCCATTTTGGGTACTCCTGACTTGGTTGATGGATGATTCTCCACTGCTCGCGTGTAGGAAACCCGGTATGCCTCGAGGGTATTTTTGTCCTCTTTTGTCCAAAAGTCCACGTGTCGCCTAGTGAATATTTTTGGCTCCACAACGACACTTTCATACCTCATCTTTTTAAAATGACAATGTCATACCTTATCTTACAAATTTGTGTCAATGTCGTACCACCGTCAGTTTTTCTATTAGTTTTTCTGTTAAGTGCCGATGTGGCGTGATCCGGGCCACTCACTAGTCCAATTGGATTAAAATATAATATTTTAATAATTAAAATTTAAAAAATTTAAAAAAAATTATTAAATCTCTTTCTCCCCCATCTCTCTCGCCTCTCTCTCTCTTCTCTGCATCCCCAAAACCCCTTCCCACCCAACCTCCCAACCTCTTCCCACCCGTCCCTCCAACCTTCATCCACCACCCTCTCTCTCTTGCCTCTCTCTTCTCTCTCTCTCTCTCTCTCTCTCTCTCTCTCTCTCTCTCTATACACCCACCTGCATCCCCAAAACCTTCCCACCCCCCAACCTTCCTCCCCCTCACTCTTTCTTCCCCCCGCTCTCATCTTCTCTGCACAACCTTTCCCTCCAAAAACTCTCCCCTCTATAGCCCATCGACCTCTCCGTCTCCCACCTCTGCTTCGTCACTTTCCCGCCCTGCCACCCCTCTCTCTCAATCACCTACCTCGCTGTCAACCACAACCTCTTCTACACCGCATCGGGCCACGAGAAATGCCTCTGGATTTTCACTATGTTGAGCCAGAAGATTTGGCGGGACTTGGATCTCCGTTGTGTCGAGTCGGTCAAGGCGCATGAGGACGCCGTGAATGCGTTGGCAATGGTTAATGATGGGACAATGTACACCAGGTTGACGAATTGTTAGATCTGGGTGTGGTCCAAACCATTTAGGGAAGACAAAAGCGGGGTGGGATCTGGGTTGGGTGGTTCTAGTTTTAAGTTTAGAGCAGGGTGGGATCTGGGTTGGGTGGTTTTGGTTTTGAGTTTGGGGAAGATAGAGCGAAGGGAAGAAAGGGTGAAGGGGATGAAGGTTGGAGGGGACGGGTGGGAAGGATTTGAGGGATGCAGGTGGGTGTCCAGAGAGAGAGAGAGAGAGAGAGAGAGATAGTGGTGGAGGAAGGTTGAGGGGGGACGGGTGGGAAGGGGTCGGAAGGGGGGTTCGGGTGGGAAGGGGTTTTGGGGATGCAAATAAGAGATAGAGGCGAGAGAGATAAGGGAGAAAAAAAGAGGAGAGAGAGATTTAATAACAAAAATTAATTTTTTAATTTTTAATTATTAAAATATTATATTTTAATCCAGTTGGATTAATGAGTGGCCCCCGTATCTAGCCACGTCAGCACTTAATAGAAAAATTAACAGAAAAACAGAAAAAGTGTCGTGACACCAATAGTTGAGGTAGTTTTTTGTACTTTACCCATAAAAGTATTATGAGAAGACAAGTAATTTATGGGCTAATATGTTTGGATGTTTAGAGCTAGCATTACGAACACATGCCAACAAAAGTTGGAGAACTGCTAAACTAGTGTACAAATACATATACTAATACTGCTAATTTACAAATATATATATATATATATATATATATATATATATATATATATAGTCCAAATTCAAATTGAGAACCAAGATTCTAGAACCTAGAAATTTAAGAACCCAGAACATACTAGATTCCGGAACCCAGAAATTGAGAACCTAGAAAAGCATACCAAATTACAGAACCCAGAAATTGAGAACACAGAAGAGCATACCAGATTCCAGAATTCATCTTCCCAAAAGCACTCTCGAACCGATTCTTAAAACAACATTCTATTAACATAAGTATTCAAGCTAGAAAGCTATTTTCACAAGGGAGATTATATTCACACACCCCAAATTACTTATCTCACACCTTTTTAATTTTTTAATATTTTTCTATCAAGTGTTAGTGGTGTGTAGAAAATATTAAAAAATTTAAAATGTGTGGAATAAGTAATTTTGGGTGTGTAAATATAATCTCTCTTTTCACAAATCCAAATTCAAAAACTTAAATCCCTAAAATAAAAAAAACCCCTATTTCAGAAATTAACTAAATTTTTGCAGGATGACGGTGGTGTTCTCGACGCAATGATGGGGAGGTGGTGGTGGCGACTCGCAATTGGGAGTCAAGAGAAGATGATGGTGAATCGGTGATGATGGCAAGTTGTGTGGTGTATAGGAGGAGGAGACTCAGGACTCTGGAGAGGACTGGGAAAAGAAAAGGTCGAATCGAGGTAGTGAGCGGATCCAATCCATTCATTTCATATTAGATACGGGCCGATCCGGGGCCCTGTGCTTCCTAAGTTTTGGATCTGCCCCGCCCCGTAATTACATTCGCCCCGCCCCGCCCCATCACGTTTCTTCTTTGATAAATTCGTACCCGTCCCTAACCTGCCCCGAATCGCAAGTACCCGCCCCAACCCGAGGGTCCTGGACCCGTTTGCCCACCCCTAATAATGAGAATTGGAGAGGGTATTTTCTATAGTTATATGGATAATTGGGTTGGGCTTTTAAATTAATGAGATTGGTGTAATAAAAATAAGGGTAAATTATATTTTGCACCTTCAAGTTTTGGTGTAATTACACCTCATACAACATCTTTAAAACAATTCAATCACATATATTTACTATTATTTCATTTTATTGTCATACAACTTTTAAAGAATTTATTAAGTTCACCATTAAGAAATAACGTGATAACAATGAGTTCCACATTTATACTGACGTGGCTACTAAACTTGGAGCACATGACCAAACAACTAAAAAAAATATTTAATTAATAAAAATTAAGTTTTTTTAATAATTAAAAACTTTAAAATAGAAAAAGAAAAGAAATGAAAACTCTAAATCTTCAGGCCATTTCCACCCTGCAAATGCAAAAGCCCCATCCCAACGTCAGCGTCTTCCTCAGTGGGAAATTTTTTATTTTTTTAGTTTTTGGTTTATAGGTTTAGCTGGGTTGTTTTTAGGAGAATTTCATGTTGGAGCAATATTAGAAAATATGAAAAATAACAATATAATTACAATGATAATAATCATAAAGAAAATCACAACATCAATTTATGTATGGGATTAATATAAACAACTAAAGATAAAGTTAGAAAAACTCACAAACGTAGAGATTGAGGCTTGCATAAATGCAATGTCCTAAAGATAGAATTTCGCGCCTACTCTAGTTTGGTAGGCGTCCGTATCCCAGGATTTAACAATCTATAATCTAAAGTCAAACCACTTCAATCTTCAGACTCTGGCGAACTTTATATATTCCATACTCTCAAGACATGACTCGGAGTTTGACTAACAAAAATAAAAGACATTGGAGAAAACTCTATTTTTTGATCCATTAGATATGTGGGATGTTTGAGTTTATATAGAACTCAAGCCACCCCTTTTTGAAACATTGTGATCGTTGCCTAAAGTTCCAACGACAGACGCAACTCATGAATTTGAATTCAACTATGACACATGACTTTTATTTTTCATTCATATAAAAATTAAATATTATAATATTAATTATAATATATAATTTCCAACAATCCCCCACATGAATGAAAAATTAGGAAGAATTTGAAAGTACAGGCGGACAAGAGATGCATCCGGAGAGGTGTCTTTTGGACTTGAACTTACCCTAGTGAATACTTATCGGATTTACTTGGTGACGCAGTGAATATGGAATCTTGAACTGTTCACTGCAGCAATAAACCTAAACAATAAGCAACACACATCACTAATCCTAATATATTCCGGTCTATATGGTTGTGTTCATTTTAATCCTAAACAAATCCCGGATTCATGAGAGCTTTAGAGAATTTAGTCATCTTATACTCATAGAAGCGACCCACTTCTACTCTCACATAGGTGACAATTGATTAAGAATAGTCTGCTCTATTCCTCTTATTTATAAGATATTACTGTCATTAAGTATAAATATACAATCTAAAACGTATGCAGACAACACACTTCTTCCATCATAGGAATGAGGTATATAGTGTGTTAACTTCTTTAAATCATGCCCAACTAGTTTGCCTATTTAACTTAGACCATGGGATTTCCAATCAACTAAGTTAGGTTTCCGCCCGACTGATTAATTAGTTATATTGGCTTTAGCCTCATTCCCCTTGATGATCAACTTACTCTCTATTCAAACTTTTAATAATTGGTACCACTAAGGTTGACTATCTTTAAGGTGTGCACAATCCATTTTATGAAATTATATTTCATATGAGAGTAGTTGTTTCTCAATTTTAAGTCCTCAAAAGTATATATATGTTGGGACTTTTCTAAGTAATTTGCCTATGCTTGGTAAACTCTCCCACATTTAAGGTATTTATCGAAAAGTCTATAACTTTTCAATATCTTAAAATACCATTGCAAGAGATAATCTTTATCTCTTTCTATAAGCAAATTACTTGGTCATTCTACCTAAGTTGACATATAGTCCAAAGATAACTATGTCACTCCCCCACAATTCACTCACATTGTGGTTGCTTTTTAATGCTATCAATTACTCCTTCATCATACTTAAGAAGTAGGAAACAGTGAATATATTTTCTCTTTATCTATCTTCACTTCTAGGCTTTCAAGCCTCACAAGTCCTTTCTATGAGAAGCACTTCTGGCCCTTTAGCCTTTAAACTAATCGAGATTTCATAGTTAAGACTTCACTCTTTGACTAAAGACAACCACAACTTTCTTTATAACATGTTCACTTTCACCATGACTAACATGGATATGGATAAGACTCTCTCTAGTGCAAGTGTTGTATTTCACAATAACAGGTAGTCATTTCCTTAATGGCAACTGATATGCCTTGAAGAGAAACTGCCATGATCTGCGTCTCGCCCACTTGGCTTCAAGGCATGGGACATACATGAAGGTAGGAAATTGAACAAAGACATGTCCAGTGAAATATCTATTCACCATAAGTTTCTACACGAGCAAGAATATGCTCCATTCATGTTTTCCAGAAATTTTCCAAGAGACCCATCTTCCTAATTGAAAGATTGTAATCGCTCACACATATAGGAGCAAAAACATGGATGCCACAAAAACTAATCTCACAGAAAACAAACACAATAATAATGCAAGTAATTTCTACAGCCCAAGACGCACTACCATTTACATCTCTACTTTTACAGTAAAGAAAAGATATCTGCAGTTGCCATGTAATGGCTTTTCGCATCTACAACAAAGCTAACTGATCGATGCCACTCAAACGACATCATCGATCTCTTCGTTTGGAAAAAAAATAAAAGATCATGTTCATAACCACACCATCTCTGTAACCGAATTGTTACAGTCTGATAAGAGACCTTTTAATGACCAATAAGTCACCATACCTTTTCAGCGTTTTTGGAAAGAGGGATGCGTCCTTCACGCATTTGTTCAGATTAAAACAATTTGGGCTTTGACAGAAAGATGCAATTTCTAGCCACTTGTGTTTTGAGTCACAACTCTTCATTTAAGAGTTACTCAGACTTTGACGTACACAAGTCAATTGCATCCCCTTAGACAATCTTTGGTCTTTGATTGAAATGACAAACTCTTTTATCTGGAAAAAACGATATTTCCAGATTCTGCAAACCAATTATGCTGTCTCAAAATGGTTCATCCATTCTTGAACCAAAATTTGTTCATCCCTCAACTTCTAATCAAGAGGTCCCGTTATCAAATGGTGCGACTCGTATAGAAGAACGCACTGGATTTTAATTCCCATATTTCCAGTTGATAAGATTCTCATACAGAACACAAATTTAATCACAATAAAACGATCAAATTTTTAAAGTTGATCATTTTGTAACTCATAATTGGACATACTGAAAATGGAAGAAAACGATCGTGCCGCCATGCACCAAGTGAGAAAAGACATGTCCAATTTAATATGAACATATAGATTTGAGTTCGACAAACAAATATAGCTGTTTGTACCATACTTGGGGCCTCTGTATTTAGATCTCGTATAAATATTCGGAGGACTCAAATGTAATTATGTAATAAATTGAGGGGCAAATATGTAATAAGTAAGGAGCCCTTATTTTATAAAAGGGCATCCTCACCCTCACAAACTTCAAGCCTCACTCTCACCCTAAGAGGCTCTCACTCTCTCTCCCTCACCATCCTCTTCAACATCTCAGAGAAATACAATATCAGTGTGGACGTAGCCCAAACATTGGGGTGAACCACGATACATATTGTGTTATTTACTTTCTTGCAGATTCACGGTCGGATTTACGTTGTTCCAAGACCCTTCCGGTTTTGTGCATCAACATTTGGCGCCATCTATGGGATACGACACAAAAAGCTATGTCGATTTTCTTTCATTTTTTCATCTCACCACTGTCCACCGTGGATCTGCAAAACCAAGAGACGCTCAACTCTCTCTCTCTCAAGCCAATATCAATTAAACAAAACCATTTTCAACTCCGACACCACACTGCGAAGACAGTCAGTGGGGAAGAAAGAGAAACTAGAGAAAGAGAAAGCAGAAGCTCCTAAAACTCTCTAGAATCTCCTAACTCTATCAGACCATAACTGACCCATTTCATTCTCTCTCTCTTGCAATCTTTGTGAATTAAAGGGGAGTAAAAGATGAGTAGTCGATCGAGTCGCACTATCTACGTCGGCAATCTACCTGGAGATATTCGTATGAAAGAAGTTGAAGGTTTATTCCTGAAGTATGGGCCTATTGTTGACATTGATCTCAAAATCCCTCCAAGACCGCCAGGTTATGCTTTTGTTGAGTATGAAGATCCTCGTGATGCTAATGATGCAATTTATGGCCAGGATGGGTACGACTTTGATGGGTTTCGTTTACGAGTTGAACTAGCACATGGTGGACGGCACTCCTCGTCACATCGTTCCAGCAGTTACAATCGTAGTAGCAGCAGCCGTGGTGCTTCTCGACGCTCTGACTATCATGTGCTAGTCACTGAATTGCCTCCCGCTATTCATCAACGTCAACCCCAACGTCGTCACCGTCCTCGACTACAAGTCCTTGTCGCATATGTTCGACATGGAGTTGGTCGAGAAGGAGAATGTTCTTGTTAGCAACTTCATGCCGAGTTTCAAGTTCACCGGCGACTTGAGGACCTGCGCTTATCTTGATGCATCCAAACCCCAACACTCCCAAATCAAAAAAACTTTGCCATGGACATCTTGAAAAGAAGCCCCAAAACATGGGTGCCGGATCTCACTGCCAAACATAGCTTCACGGAAGACAAACTGTTGCCCTCCAAACTTCGCCCAGCCCAACAACAATGGCTGCTGGTGCAACCCGCCTCGCACCCACTTTGATCTCGCCATGCCCATGTTCATCAAGATCGCCGAGTACCGTGCCGACATTGTCCCTGTTTCTTACCGCCAGGTGCCATGCCAGAAGCAAGGTGGAATCAGGTTCACAATCAGAAAATGGATACAACAGCTCTATCTGTTGCTAGAAAGCGGTTGGAGGAATCAAATCAGCTACTATCCAATGACAAGGGGTATGTTCATCTTAAAAAACTTGCAAAAAATGCTAAGAAGGCGACAACAACATATGATATCACGTGTTTCATTGATATATCCTGTAAAGTTCACTAGGGGTCCTGCACAAGAACAGGAACTTGAATCATTTCCTAACACTAGTGGATCATGAGGGTCAGAGTTCTGCAACAGCCCTGGGATATATCGGTCATTTGTTTCAACGAAGCATGTGGAGTTCCCTCTCTTTCTAGATGGCCAAGACACAACGAGGCATGTGGAGTTCCCTTTACTCGTGTGTTTTGATGGGCTCGAGGAGTGAGAATGGATGGGCACGACCAGGCTGTCAAAGAAAAGCAAGTGGGTTTGCAAGCAAAAGATACCTTACAAAGCAACATGGGTGGACAGAGAATGAGCGGGGAGATCAAGAAAAGCAGAAAGCAAAAGAAAAAAGAAGCAGACATAATTGCGGTGGTGATGGCATGCAAAAAAAGGAATTATGGGCGTGACCCATTGAGCAGATGATCAGATTTATTTTTTGAATGATGTAATTTATTTTCCTTATCTTTCGGAGACATCTGTATAAACCCCATCAGAGAGTAATAAAAAAAATTAATAAAAACTACAAGCCCAAAGTAATGGGCTACAATGTCATGTGGAGGGCGAAGGCCCGTACGCCCAAAAGAGCCAGGCTCTATGGCTCCAAATTCATTCAGCACCCTGCCGCTATTATCACCAACCAGGTGATCAAAAGTATGCTCAGTACTTCCAAAATAATTCGGCACCCTGCCTCTACTATCACCAACAAGGTGATCAAAAGTACGCCCAGTATTCCAAAATTATTTGGCAACATGCCGCTATTATCACCAATTAGGTGATCAAAAGTACGTCCTATACTCTAAAATTATATATGAGCATCACTCATGTCAATCATACATAAACATTAAATAGCATCACTCATGTCAATCATACATAAACATTCATGACCATCATTCATGTCAACATTCATGAGCATCACTCATGTCAAACATTCATGAGCATCACTCATGGCAATCAACATAAACATTCATGAGCATCACTCATGTCAATCTAGCTTTGAAAGCTTCATTTACAGAGTTCTAGCTTCAAAAAGCTTCATTTACAAAAGCTTCATTTACAGAGTTCTAGCTTCGAAAGCTTCATTTATAGAACTCCAGCTTCGAAAGCTTCATTTATAGAACTCCAGCTTCGAAAGCTTTATTTACAGAGCTCTAGCTTCAAAAGCTTCATTTACAAAAGCTCCAGCTTCGAAAGCTTCATTTACAGAGCTCTAGCTTCAAAGCTTCACTTGCAAAGTTTCACCTACAAAGCTTCAGTGCAGGACATACAAGTACCACCTCCGAACAACCACCACTTCGGCCCATACATGGATTCAATTTGAAGTCTCCAGCCTACAGACTTTATTGACCGAAGACTTGAGGGACTACATTATGTACCATTTATTGGGCCTCAACTGGGCCTCATGAAAAATACTTGGGGGACTCTAGCCCATTATTTATGTAATGAGGAGCGAACCCTTATTCTATAAAGGAGACTCCCTCACTTTTATTAGAGAGCACCCATTACTTATGTATTGAGGAGCGAGCCTTTATTCTATAAAAGGGACTCCCTCACCATCATTAGAGAGCATCGCCGCCAACTGAGCAACCGCCTCGCCGCGAGCATCACTCCTAACCCATCACTTATGTATTAAGGAACGAGCCCTTATTCTATAAAAGGGACTCCCTCACCATCTAGTTGAGCATCACTCTAGCCGATCACTTATGTATTGAGGAGCGAGCCCTTATTCTATAAAAGGGACTCCCTCACCATCATTAGAGAGCATCACCGCCTGCTGAGAAACCGCCTAGCCGCGAGCATCAACTCTAGCTCATCATTTATGTATTGAGGAATGAGCCCTTATTCTATAAAAGGGACTCCCTCACCTTCAACGCCACAAGCCGAGCCAACCAAGGCAACTTAAGCCACAAGCAGAGCAGCCTCATAGCAGGTGCTACTTCTAGTTGAGCATCATTTCAGATTGAACACCGCCTCATATCGAGTATCAGTCCTAGACGACATCTAGTTACTTCGGCCCACACATAGACTGAATTTCAAATCTCCAGCCAAAAGACTCTCTTGACTGAAGACTTGAGGGACTACTGTTTGTACCATACTTAGGGTCTCCGTATTTAGATCTCGTATAAATACTCGGGGCACTCAAATGTAATTATGTAATAAATTGAGGGGCAAATATGTAATAAGTGATGAGCCTTTATTCTATAAAAGGGTCTCTTCACCCTCACAAACCTCAAGCCTCACTCTCACCCTAAGAGGCTCTCACTCTCTCTCCCTCACCATCCTCTCCAACATCTCAGAGAAATACAATATCAGTATGGACGTAGCCCAAACATTGGGGTGAACCACGATACATATTATGTTATTTACTTGCTTGCAGATTCATGGTCGGATTTACGTTGTTTCAAGACCCCTCCGATTTTGTGCATCAACAATAGCAAACACAAGAATTAACACATAATTGTCATGTTCTTCGAAATAACTAATATAACTAACACATTTGTGTCTCTCAGTCTTTCTTTACTAGAATGTACTGATTTATTGCCATAATAACTGCCAAAGTTTTAAAATCATACTATGCAAAAGCACGAATCAAGTAAAGCCTAATGCTTACCATCCCATTTGCTTTTCCCGTAAACTGCATATGCATCTTACAAAACACATCATCATATTTTCTAATTATTCCGTAGATAAAAAATTATATCTTTAGATTGTTGGAGCAATATTAGAAAATATGAAAAATAACAATATAATTACAATGATAATAATCATAAAGAAAATCACAACATCAATTTATGTATAAGATTAATATAAATAACTAGAGATAAAGTTAAAAAAACTGACAAACTTGGAGATTGAAACTTGCATAAATGCAATGTCTTAAAAACAGAATTTCACTCCTACTCTTATGCTTGTAGTTCGGTAGGCGTCCATTTCCCAGGATTCAATAATCTATAATCCAAAGTCAAAGCACTTCAATCTTCGGACTCTGACGAACTTCATATATTCCGTACTCTCAAGACACAACTCGGAGTTTGACTAACAAAAATAAAAGACAGTGGAGAAAACTCTTTTTTTTTTTTTTTTGATCCATTAGATATGTGGGATGTTTGAGTTTATATAGAACTCAAGTCACCCCTTTTTGAAACATTGTGACCGTTACCTAAAGTTCCAACGAACAGACGCAACTCATGAATTTGAATTCAACTATAATACATAACTTTTATTTTTCATTCATATAAAAATTAAATATTATAATATTAATTATAATATATAATTTTCAACATTTCCTTCTTCTTTGAGCTCTGTGATAAAAAAACCGGGACTGGCGTTAATCGAGCAGAGCTCGGCCGTGGAGAGTCCCAACCCCAATCCCTATCCAACACCCAGTCACCCGCTCAGTCCCAACCCTAATCTCACAAATTGGCTCGTTGGACTCGATTGAAAGACGTAGGAGTTGACTGAAAGCCGTTGGCGAACAACCGTCATCACTGCAAAGCCGCCACCACACCCACCGGTAACGAAGCGGCGATGCTCTTCTTTTTCGGCTTCCTGGAAAGAAAATTTTCTTTGTTTCTCAGGAAAATTGGGATGGAAATTTGGAATTTGATCTTCTTCTTCTTCTTTGAAATTTGAAGCTTTATTTATGTGCAATTTAAAGTGTGGAGAGAGAGAGAGAGAGAGAGAGAGAGAGAGAGAGAGAAAAAGAGATGGAATGCGGGACGAGGTTCTGGAAGAAGGGGTGGGCGGAGCATCTCCTCCTTTGAGGTTTCGTTTTTCATTTTTTTAGGAATATCAGGAGAAGAAGAGTGGAGGTTTCATTTTTTTCACCTTAGTTTTTAATATTTAATTATTTTTATTGGAAATTTTTATTTGAATTCATATAACTTCTTTCTACACTTAATTTACTCTTTACACTTATATTAGTTTTAATTAAACTATTAATATCTCTTTAAACCCAAATTTACTACCTAAACTACCCTCACAAACCCAATTCAATATGTAAATTGTATTTGCACCCATTTGAAAATTAACAAATCAAAATCAAAGCATTCTCTCTATGTACGTTCTCTCCTTTTCCAACAATTGCTTTTGATTTCTTTATAGTGTTAGTCTCGGTAAATTTCAGGTTCCTTTGCATCAATTGTATAGATTCACACTATTTCCATTAAGAAATAACTACAAGCAATCAAATAATTCATTTATGGGGAAACGTATACTTGACATCTGATGGTATGGAGTAATCTGCAGTACCATGAAACAAAATACTAGGAGCTAAGAGAGAAGCATCATTTCAAACATTCTAGTCTTGAATCAAAAGTTCAGGAGGAAAAATGTTGCAAAGATTGTTCTTCTTCCATTATACTGTGAGAGGTTCTGAAGTCATAAAAATTAAATGCAATTCTAACTTCATTTTTTTTAACAAAAATGCAATTTTGACTAAAACTATGAAATTATAAGATATTATGTAGGGCCAACATTTTAGGAGACCAAGAAGTCTATACCCTAGAAAGATTTAATGATATATACCTCGGCAGTGGAATTGATCCACTAAAGTTAAGCAAATTGTATCTGTTTGAAATTAGAAAACTCAAAAGTCAACTAAATACATGAGAAGCAATTCAAAGGAGATAGAAAATCTAGTTGAGAGCAACTCTATTCGGTGAGAAAACTTCTTGTTCATTTGCATTGGATAGTCATTTTTTGTGTAAGAGAAAGAACCATGAACATAAACATAAAAATTGTAATGCTGATCAATTTTTTTAGTAACATGATTTGTATTGGGGTGCTGCCATTTTTTGTTAGGGTTTGATTAATGGGTGTGAGTTTATTGATAAATTTTATTTTTATTGTTAATTGTATATTGTACTTGATGGTAATTATGTAATAGGATAATATTGACATTTCATATTTAAAATTTAAGTTATGTGTAGAAAGATGTTATATGGGTTCAAATAAAATTTTTCATTTTATTTGTCACGTCATTAAAATATAAGGGTTTTATATATGTCACGTCATCATTTAATAGTCAAATTGACGATTTGACTAATGGATGTATGAATTTGCAATGAAATGAAAGAAAATGTGTGAGATTGAAATGTTTTAAAGATATTGTATGAGGTTGCAAGTGCACCAAAACCTGATGGGGTAAAATATAATTTACCTTAAAAATAATTTGGGCCTATAAAACAAGATGGACTTGGACTGGGCAAATTAGTGAGAAAACAAAATTGGGCCTAATATGTAATAAAAACAATATAAATATCCTCACGGTTTGGTTCGGTTTGAACTGGTTTCTTAAAGGCCAAAACCAAACCGAAATTGGTTCAAAACAGTTCGGTCCAGTTCTCAGTCAAAGTTTGACGGGTTTTGGTCAGCATGTTTTTTTTTTCTTCGGTTTTTTTCATTCGGTTTGGTTCGATTTCACGATTTCTTGGTTTTTATGCCCACCCCTAAATGAGATCACAGTTGACGGTGCTGGTTACGACCAGAGGCAGAGGATCCATAGCCACAATTGTTGGATCAAAATCTTCGGATAGCATCTTCAACACCACAACTCTGTTTTTGTGATCCATGAAATTTATAATGTTGAAACATCAAACAGTTGAGAGTTGGACGAGCTACAACAATACAGAGGAGGAGGAAGATGAGAGATTGGAAAGAGAGAAAGCTCTGCGCACACCAGAAGCTTGACATTATAACAAATTTGTAAGTCGATGTATAATATTGCAATGTTCAAAAGATGAGGTATGAATTTGTTATGTGACCCAAAGTTAAAGTGGTAAAATATAATTTATCCAATTTTTTTAGTAAAAAGAGATTAGTTAAGTAAATTAGTAATGATAAGGGAGTGTAAAAAGAAGGTATTATCCATAAGATTTTCATTTCCATACGGAAAAGAGATAAAGATGCTATAACTTGTATCTACCGTACTGGGGATGCGAAGATGGGTCATGTCACTCCCGATATCACAGACTCCAATCTCTGATTAATACTACATATATATACACACACACTCTATAGCATATAAAAAGAACAACTGAGAAATAAATAAACTCAAAGGCCCAACGGACTATTATAATTTACTTAATTATGCAAGGACAGACTAATACCCTCAAACTCATCATATATATTTTGCATCACCTGATCACTCTCACTCACCAACACCAGCTCAACTCTAGTTGTTTGACTTTGTCCGGGTCTTCTTATAGTCACTGATTCTGGGGGATATTTTCTTTTTCTTTTTAGCTTGTGGTTCTGCTGGGGTTACATTCCTAGATATTAATATCATTCACTAGCAAGTGAAGTGAATCCTCTCTCTCTCTCTCTCTCTCTCTCTCTCTCTCTCTCTCTCTCTCCACGTAGTCACGTACGAGTCATTTCCTTAGCCTTAGGACTGCCTTGCGAGCATCATCTTTATATGCATATTCCGTGCCATTTGTTTTCCGGCGAATAATTAGAAGCGGTCGATAAGAAAAAGAGTGCAAAAAGAAGACGACATTTGCATGAACCCCTGAATATAATTATATATAATTATATATATATGTATTCCAACCGCTTCCTTCTCCTGAATAATAGTAGATTGCTAGAAGGGAAAAAATATAGAGAGAAATAGCAATAAATAAAGTTCAAACAAATAAATTAGCTAGGAAACATATATCTCTGTCCAACTACAAGAGAGATCGAAATATACACCTAGTATTATCACCATATGTGGAAAATAAAGTAAACGTTTGGAAGTGTAGGCTTTGTGTTTGTGGTCTGGAGATCGGGTCCTCCCCTCCATTTTCACACTACACCGACTGCTAGTCTACTAGTCTGGTACAGTAGTGGTAATCCTGGTAAAAGTTCCAACGAGAAAAAAAGGTTTGACCGTAGAAATCGAGGCCACCGCACGCACGCAAGACTAGAACTTGTACTACTCTTACTCTCCTTTTCCATAAATAAATATTTATTTATCTTTAATTTGATGAATACTTATATTTATCGTTGTTTATTATTCTTGCTTTTTGCTAAACTTTCAGGACAATAAAAGGAAGAAGAATAGAAGTTGAGAGAGTTGATAATCTTTCCCTTCCACCCACACGGTCAGAGTTGTCGAGTCACATCCTCTTAATTCTTATTATTTTATCTCATTCTTGTCCTCAATAAAGACCCATGGCCTGGACGGAATTTGTTGTTTTTTCCTTTCCATTTTTAACACTTGGTTCAACGTTTTACGTTTTTATTGGACATTATTATAGCATGTTACTACTTACTACAGGTAAGTAAGTTGGACCTTGGTTCATCCCAATAAAGTCTTCTTAGTTAATTAAAATTTATTTTGTCCCATACAAATCTTCCCAGAAAATATATAATTTTTCTAGTATGAATTTCAAGCAAGATCTGCTTCCAAAGCCTTCATTGAGAACGGTGAAACATAACCCCTTTTTCTTGAACTCCTTTCCATCACGAGATCCAATCTCTCAGGCTCAAACCCACGGGTAAATAACCTTTTTTTCTTTTTTAGTTAAATATTATTACTACTGTATGCTTCCTTCCTTCCTCCGATTAAAACCATACACAGAGAGGGAGAGGGAGAGAGGACCCTGCAAATTAAAGTCCCGATCAAATAATCTCTTCTTCTCTTCTTCTCTCCTCCTCGCCTTTTCTCTAGCTCGCTAGTTGCATCTTATCTTCTCTTAGTGTTTATCTAGTGGTCGACTATTCCCTACAAGAGGAGATCTATATTTTTGCACCGCTACCCGCAGCTTAAGGTTTCTGGGGTGGTGAGAGATATAGTTATTTGCATCTTATCTTGTCTCCGTGTTTGTCTAGTGAATGCATCAATGTTTTCGTTGTACTTTTACTTTCTTTTTCTGGCAAATAATACCATACACCAATTTTAGCTGACCATCGCGTTCACGCTAATTTTGAATCTTTTGATTACTTAGTTGGTTTTATTGGGGAATTATTCAAGGTCATAATTAAGAAGGAAATTCCAACTTTGATTGGCCGGCGCTGCTCTTACTATGGCAAACGGCCATTATACCATAGATTTTGCATTTTCTCTCTTTTCTTGTTCCAACTCGTTTCTTTATTAAGTCCCATTTGTTTGTTTAATTTCTTTTCCACTCGGGTTGGGTCTATGCATTCATCATGATTCATTGTTTCCCTTTCTGCCGTACGTTTCTCATCCCTTTTGCATCATTTGTTACTCGGTGCAAGAATTCAAATCAATGTTTGGTGAGATAATCATCAATAACTACTTAATTACTGTCCGTCATGGTAACTGGATAAGTTTAAAGATACTGATAAGAAAACTAAACATCGACCAAAAATTTATTTTTCCATCTGTAATTCTGTGAATGTATAAGGTTTTTTTCTTTCCATTTCTTTGTAGTTAGACTTTTTTTTCTTTTTAATTTTCAGTTTATTTCTGGAAATGCCATATGAATTGAATTTTATTTTTGGAATTTTCACGATCTTTATATGCTGATGGGTGATGGTCTTATTTAATACACGTATATTATATATGTTATATTAATGACTGTATAGGTCAAAATTATTTACAGAGGAGGAAGAGGTGGAAGATGGCATCATCGTCGACGAATTCACCATGCGCCGCGTGTAAGTTCCTGCGACGCAAGTGCCAGCCAGAGTGCGTATTTGCGCCGTACTTCCCACCGGACCAGCCGCAGAAGTTTGCTAATGTTCACAAAGTTTTTGGGGCCAGCAACGTCACTAAACTGCTCAACGAGTTGCACCCCCACCAGCGTGAGGACGCCGTCAACTCTCTCGCCTACGAGGCCGACATGCGCCTCCGCGATCCCGTCTACGGCTGCGTTGGAGTCATCTCTCTCCTCCAGCACCAACTCCGCCAACTTCAGATGGATCTGACCTGTGCTAAATCCGAACTCTCCAAATATCAGAACTTGCAGGGTCTCACTGCCAGCCACGGACTCATAGCCGCCGCCGCTGCTGCCGCCGCCGCAACTGCCACTGCTGCCACCCACACCCACAATAACAATAATAATAACAATCACCACCATCCTCTACATTTACAGTCCTCTTCACTCAACAACTTGGGAATGGGGATAAATCTCATTTCAGGCGGCGGTGGTGGCCGAGAACACTACCCCCACCAGTTTTTCCCCAGAGATCGAGAACGAGAACGAGACCATCATTCCCATCATCAGCAACAGATGATGATTAGGAGCTTTGATGCCGGAAACAACTACGATGCAAGCCTTCTGTCCATGAACGCTGCTGTAGGGGGCATTCATGGCCAACTCAGTCATCAGTTCCAGCAAACTAGGGCTGCTGCTGGCGACGACCGCCGAACCATTGATCCTTCTTAATTAGGATTTCCTCTTTTCCTTACTTACTCACAACAACTTCAACCAATTCCATCAAATTAATTAAGGTACGTTTATTAGTTATACATAAATATATAAATTACAAATTTATATTTGATTTCCACAATACTATCAGTTTGGTTGTGATCCATTTATTAGTTTTATTGTCGTTGTTCTAACTCTTGAGGGTTGGATATATAAGTGCCTTTACTTAGTACTGTATGATCACTGTTTTAGGTCAATTATGCGCTAATTCACATACAATCAATCAGGCCAAATGCTGATCAAATAAAAGTTTTCAAAAATTTTAATTATGGTGAGAATTAATATTTTTTTAAGACTGAAAATTAATTGTTGAAGTTCATATTTAGTTATTTAAAAAACAGTGATGCTAGAAAGATTAAATTTGAAGACTACAATTGTAAATTAAATGATGTGTCACCAATAGAAATGAACACGTTTATCAACGCTTAAGTAATAAATCAATCATCAACTTTTATATCATTTAGTTTTCAAAATTTAGTTTCCAAATTGAATAATGCTATAAAGACTAAATTTCTAAACTAATTTAGTCTCGTATATATGATAGCTTACTATTACTCTTTAAAAAAAAGTAATATATTATTGTTTACTATTAAAATGATCAGTAAAATACTCAAAATTAACTATAAATACTAGAGTGATTTGATTGACATCCTACATTTGTTAAGTACACCTTATCTACCGAAAATACTCTAAATTCTAAAATTTATCATTTACACCCACTTAACTTAGCCAAACTATTCGTACACCCTTTTACCCAAAAAATCAAATACTATTCGTACACCCGCACAGTATCCCAACTCCCAAGTGATACATTGTTTTAAAAGTCAGTAGCTTCCAACCGAAAGTGAGTTAAGTTTCAGCGAAGAGACGCTAAAAGTCGAAATTTTTCGCAAAATTCTACTGAGGTAGTGTTTTGGAAGGTGCTTACCGAAATTGTTTTAAGGAAATGATTCACACACACCATTATTTGTCTCTCACACACCATTATCTTCAATTTTTTCTTAGAGGTCTATAGAAATGTCTTCACTTTTTCGGTACCAAAATATCTCCATAATAAAGAGAAATATCTAATTAATAAAAAAAAAAACTCTCGTCGGTTTGACTAGAAGTATGACATTGTTCCAATTGCAAAAGAGTAATCTACACTTATCATTTAAGTGTACCATCATTTGTACCATCCTCTAATTGAGATAGGATCTGCCAATACATATGGGTCTCATCTCTATTAGAGAGATGATACTACTAGATGGTAAGAGTAGAATTTTTTATTGCAAAATGAAAGAAAGAGTTATACCTTATATGCAGTAAACAATCGATTTTATGTTCAATTTGTCAAATTTAACGTTTTTTTTTAACCAAAGTGTATGAGTATTCACGTCACTAGTGTTTGGGGTTTATTTGATTCCACAATAAACGGTGGGGGCATGTCTGAGAATTTGAAGAAAGAGATTTTTGGTGTGTAGATGTTATTTCACGGTAGACTTGGGACTTTGAGAATCCTTCCTCCAAACATAACCTTACGACCCAAATAGTATTTTATATTAATACATATAAATTATTAGTATATCAACAAAATGCGAGCGCCAATAACCCACCCTATACAATTTTTTTTTTAAATTTTAGAAACCCTAAATATTTTCAAGTGAGCACTTCCGAAGAAGAATCCAACTTAATCAAAGGGAAAAAGAAGGCGACACAAATCGCACTGCTGAATGTTTGAACAAAATGCCTACGTACCTACATCAAAGTACTTTTATCAATTCTTTGTTCTTCCTTTTTCCATTTAAAACAACATAAATTCTTACTGTTAAAGAAAAATGATTATACCCAAAACAGTGAGGAGTATAGTCAATTAATATTATGATTTAGTGATATTCCTCTTTACTTGTAAGTGAGAGGTCTTATGTTCGATTTTCGTCAAAGACGAATTTAAACCACATTATTGCTAACCTATTATGAGACTAAACTTACCATCTCTCTCTTAAAATAAAAAATATCGTTTGTTAATAAAAAAATTCAGTGAGGAGTGCATATATAGCACCCGATGTCCGGAGTCCGGACTCAGATTTTTCGCTATGCTACCACACTTACACTGCGCACGGTTGTATTGTATGACAATCTCAAGTCATGCGAAAAGCTAGCTAGTTAGTATATGATTAATTAGGTTTTGCTTTACAAATCATACATAGTCCCAGACTCCCATACACTCATGATTTTGTTAACTCTTTCTATCCATTTGTTTTGGTACACATGCAGGGTATCAAGTACTATCAAGAAACAAAGTTGGAAATTTTTCAAAAGCCTAAATAAACAGCGATGAGAGAGAGAGATGGGTGGAAGAGGTTGACGGTTTTATTTAATTAATCAAATACCTCTTTTACAGACAATTTAATTATATCTAATTTATGTCTGTTTGAAATTGTTTTCTCATGCACACATAGTTTATCAACTGTATCTGTTTTCATGCATATAATATTATTATCCTCCTCCGTCCTCTAAGGAGAAAGAAAAATGGGGAGAAAAAGAACAAGAACTTGCACAGAAAATAAAGGAAAAGGGAAAAACAAGTTTGTCCAGAAAGTGTACTTGAACTCGCAGCAGTCTCACAGTATAACACCACAAGTTCGTGTCCGCTTATGGAGCTGGCACAGTGCATGGCTCTGGATTTGTTTGTACTCTTTTTGCACTCTTTGTCTCAACAGTAAAATTAGGAGACAGATATATCTATTTGCAGTCCCATATATATGATCCTATTCCTATGATAGCTAAGTCAATTCTATAACCCCATATTAATTAGATGATATGGTAGTTCTGGAAAGATGGATGCTGGATGCATGCGTGCATGCATGCATCAAAATATGATTACCATAATAATTAGTTAATTAGTATATAAAATGACTAATGACCATTTTAGTTTGTACGGGATTAGAGTTAACATAAAATTTCTAACAGCACTCAGACGCCATTTGACCAACTGGTGAAATCAAATGTTGTAAGTCACTCGACAATATTCATTGCAAGTGGAGAAATAATCAAGTTTAATCGATCATGTGTCCTTTTTCCAATAATAGGGTTTATGTGTGTTTGTCCTCATAGTTTAATTAGACTGACGCGGCAAAAGGAATAATTTAACCAGCATATATACGCATTTTGAAATATACATATATATATGTATATTTATACACACTGTAGAGAGTACCTATACAGATACAGATGATAAATGCCTGGGCAAAATTAGTTTGGAAGTCATGGAGACTGTTAAGCAAGCATAAGGCATTTCTTCCGTTCCCGGACAAAGGCAGAAGACAACGAAATAAGACAAAATGACTGACTGACGGATAGGTGATGGGGAAAATTAATTAAGGCTACCCTCAACCTCAAGAAAGAGAGAGAGAGAGAGAGAGAGAGAGAGAGAGTGTTAGCCTAGTTTTTCTCCTTCTGCCAGAAACATGAAGGGCCATTCCAGAGAAGATGTCATGACCATTTACTACCCTCTTTACAGAATACTCACTTTAATATATGAAAAGAAAGAAAAAAAATCCTACTCAAAATCCGATGTAAAACAACAGAAATCAAGCTGCACAAAAAAGAGATTAACTAGCTAGCTAGATTGATCAGAAATATGATGTGGCTAGGCCGGAAGGAGAAGAAGCAGACATACAGATCATAGGGAGGTAAACATGAATTTAATTAATTGAAATTTACATTAAAGGCAGGCAGTGTTAGAATAGAAATGTAAATATTGTAATTGATATTTCCTAGATTATTTCCTAATAGGTCTTCTTGATTATTTCCTAGAGTAATTGTGATTTTTGTATAGTTATATACTTCCTCCTCGCGATATGCCAATGTGATAAAAAGAGATATCAATGGTTGGTAGGAAGATTGATGTCGCATCCCGGTCCGGGCCCCCACCACATCTCATGCTCAACTCCGCTGTAACACGATATTGTCCGTTTGGGGTCCCGATCACGCTCTCATGGTTTTGTTTATGGAAACTCACACAAGAACTTCACAGTGGGTTACCCATCATGGGATTGCTCTCACACAAACTCGCTTAACTTCGAAGTTCTGATGGAACTCGAAGCCAGTGAACTCCCAAAATGTCTCGTGCTATGTAGAAATAGGAATATACATATAAGGCTTACAGGATCCACTCCCTTGGACGATGTGGGATGTCACAATACACCCCCTTAGGGGCCCGACGTCTTCGTCGACACACTTGCACCACACGACAAAGTGGCTTTAATACCATTCTGTCACATCCCAGTCTTGACTCCGCTGTAACACGATATTGTCCGCTTTGGGCCCCGGCCACGCCCTCACGGTTTTGTTTTTGGGAACTCACATGAGAACTTCTCAGTGGGTCATACATCCTAGGAATGCTCTCGCCTGAACTCGCTTAACTTCGAAGTTCCAATGGAATCCGAAGCCAGTGAGTTCCCAAAAGGCCTCGTGCTAGGTAGAGATGGGAATATACATATAAGGCTTACAGGATCCACTCCCTTGAGTGATGTGGGATGTTACAATTGATGTATCTGGCTCATACGCAGACGTACTTGGCTTATGATTTAAGTGTGGTAAGCCAGTTTATGCATGATCCTAGAAAGAAAACATATGGATGCATGGATGCAAATTTTACAATATGTGAAGTCAGCTCTGTGAAAGAGATCTTGCTCTCAAAGAATGGTCATTTGAAAGTTGAAGTGTATACAAATGTTGATTGGGCAAGATCGGTTGATGACAGGCGATTAACACCCTGTTACTTCACTTTTGTGGGAGGTAATCTGGTGACATGGAAATAAGAAACAGAATGTTGTTGCTCGCTCAAGTGTCGAAGCAGAGTACAGAGGCGTTGCTTTGGGAACTATTGAAATGCTTTGGTCACAAAATATCATAAGAAATTTAAGATATGGTCTGAGAAAAGGCTATGAAGTGGTATTGTGACATTAAAGCTGCTTGTCAGATCGGAGCTAATCCGGTTGATCATGATCAAACGAAGCATGTAGAAGTAGATTGGTTCTTTATCAAAGAGAAGCTAGACCACAAGATTATTGAGATACTCAAAGTTAAGTTGGAAGGTCAGCTTGCATGTCTTAACAAAAGTTGTGTCGAATAAAATATTTGCAAAGCATATGGCCAAATTGGGCATGTTTGAGATTTATGCACCAATTTGAAAAGGGAGTGTTTAATTCAGAAATCATAGACAAATAAACATGCATTTAATTAATTGAAATTTATACAAAGGCAGGGAGTGTTCGAATCAGAATATAAAATTGTAATTGATTGTACAAAGGATTGCTTTTCTTGAATTAATTATGATTAGGATTGTACATCTATATATGTTCTTCTAATATTAAAGCGAACATGGATCCTCTCTAGATCCAGTTGTCCTAATCCACCTAATCAAATCATCCGGATTATTGAAATTTGATCCAACAACTAAAGTTATTACAACTTTTAAAGTGGATCCCTGTTCGTAGCCGTTAGATCAAATTTCAATAGCCTGGATGATTTGACTAAATGGATTAGGACAACTGGATCCAGAGAGGATCTAAGTCCTATTAAAGCATTAATAGATTCTTAAGTTGCAGATGCTACGCATACGCACTCTTAAATTTGATAGCTAGCTAAGCTAGGTAGTTCGTCACGTATCAGTGAAAGAGATAAGTTAGTAGCTTATCCGCCATCTCTAATGAAGATGGTTAAAGGTTCCAAAGCCAAAAAAATGACTTAATTTGTTTAAACATTTATCTCTAACCGATCATTAAGTCATAATTCTATAAAGTCTACTAGATTATTATTTGATCAAAGGGTTATCATACTGGCCAAATGTTTCCCTCTTCTTATGCCTCTCATGGGTGAAAACTGAAAAATCCAATCTTCTTCCCTTCCTCCCTTCCCTTCATTATTTGGTTCCAAAATCAAAACGGACGTAGTCAAATCAAGTCAGATCAAAAGAAAAATGAAAATTGATTTGCATGACAATTATGACGTACTATTGCAATGATGGTTTTGGCCTTTAATGCCATTGGCATTTGCCAGTGTCATCTGTCTCTCCTCTTTAATTCTCTATCTCGCATATCCATATTTCGTCGTATATATTAGGTAGATCAAATGTTCAGACTAATAATTTAAATTATGTAATGTTATCACTAACAAAAATAAAATACGTTAATCAATATTAAGGCTATTTCTAACTAGAAAAATTAAATATAATCTTGTTTAAAATTATAATTTTTAAAAATTATTTTTAAAAAAAATATTTCAAGTCATTCTCATATACCATCTCCAACTGATTAAGCTAAATATGACACCAATTTTTAGTAAAATGCACAACTTAACTTGGCAAAAATTTATGAGTTTACAGTTTATACCTTAAATTTATTTGTTAATTTAGTTAAACTATCGTTGAATGTTTTCAAATCTAGTTGTTGAATTTGAATAAATTATTGCAGCTGAGAAGCTGGGCTACAAAAAAAAGGCTAAGATAGGGGTTACATATGGCCAACCTGATGTCATTTTGGCCAAATAATTGCCTAATAGGCTTCATAAAATTATAGTTTTCCCATCGGTTGAAGATGAGTTTTTGGACAAATTAGACCATTTTTTTGGCTTTTGAAACATTAGCCTTCTATATTAGAGATGGCCTAAGTAATATTTCAATCGTCAATAACTATGTCATATAGCTTATAAAATATGATTTAAATAGATAGACTCTCTATCATTAGCCTATGTGATATATATATATATATATGGGGTTAGGATTGAAGAACATCAATTTTGATAACTTTATTTAATGAAAAAGACTTAAAGTTTAATGAAAATGATTTAAATTTTAATGAAAATGACAAAAATTTAATATAATAAAAAATATAATAGAAAGAAAAAAAGACGTGCATGCATCCATCGTACAAACTATTTATGAAACTGAACAACACTACACTATTTCTGAAACTAAACGGTACTATTTTTCTAAAACTGAACAATATTTCTGAAAACTGAACACTAATTATTTCTGAAACTAACACGAATATCACACTATTTCTGAAATTGAACACGAGTACTACGCTATTTCTAAATTGAACACCGGTACTACACTATTATTAAAACTGAACACGGGCACTATTTCTGAAAGGTTGTCGTGCACTGACTATTTTTAAAACTGAATATGATATTCTCCAGGAAGTCTCACAACTATTATTCTCTCATCTTCTTAAATTTTGTCGGCACTTTCTCACCTTCTAAACACATTTTCTTCTTCTAATTTTCTTTGCTTTTCATCCTACTTTTTTAAATCACAAACCCAAAAAAAATGTCTTAATGTTGTAAAATGATACGCAAAAATAAAGATGTAAGCACCTACACGCACAGCAAGACAAGGCCACATTCTACTATTACAAACCTATAACACCAAGAGAAAACTCAATAATTACATTTAGGACTAGATATTTGTCGATGTCCGACAGGTTCCTGGGGGAATTCTGTCATCCGGCCCAGTTAGCTTGAACTGCTATATTATGCGTTTACTATTAATAATCTCTTCATCAATCATAGAAGAAAAGATAAGAAAAACGGCTTGAAAATTTTAAGTTTTAACGATAAGGACAAAATAAAAGGTAAAGTGAATAGTAACATGATTGACTTTTTAATGTAAAAAATGTGGTTTTTCGTTAAAGTAAACAGTACTAGAAGTTTTTCGTTAAAATTCCCTATAAGATATAGAATTCTACATACATTACAATTGCTATAATGGGAGAATTTTCTTCGATTCTCATTTTTTTTCCTTGGGTTTGTGATTCTTATTAGGTTTTATTTTATGGGTTTTTTAATAGAAGCAGGCTTCCATTTGCTATAAATGGGGAGTGGCAGATTTTGTTTTTTGTGTGTGTTTGGTTACATGAAATTAATGGGGTCTCATTGTTGATGGCCGCATAAGAAGAATTTTTTCATTGTGACAGAAATATGGATGATACATCATGTGTATTTATATAAGTTGTGAGAAATTTTATTTTTTAAGTTATTAAGTTTTTAACACACATATGCCATTACTTATATAATGTCACATAATGTACCACTTAATGTGTCAATCACACTGAAAAATTTCTCCAGCATAAGAGCTTTCACTCTCGTGCATGTGCTACAACTTAGGTGCAGAGTCAAAAACAACAAAGGTATGTTGCACGCGCCTTTAGTTAGTATTTTTGTTTTCTTTTTCTTTTGTTCCTATCATTAAATAAAATTATAAGATGATTTTTGGATGAAAATCAAAGTTTTGAAATTTTTTTCATTAGGTTTTTTTAATTTTTAACAATCTGAACTGTCTATATTTATCAACGTGTGTCAAAAACATATATTCTCAAATTCTAACTCATATATACAATGTTTTTTTTCATCAGTGATTGGTAGGGATGGGTTCAAACAATCGAACACCGAACCGAAACCGAAAAAAAAAATCAAACCGAACCAAACTGAATCCCTTTACACTTTATGAATGTATGCCCATGATATTTCTTTTGTGAAACTTTGTTGCCAAGTTTGAAACGAAGCCTAGGGTTTTTTTATCACATCTCAGCTGGACTCCGCCGTAGCACGATATTGTCTACTTTGGGCCTCGGCCACGCCCTCACGGTTTTGTTTCTGGGAACTCACGCGAGAACTTTTTAGTGGGTCATCCATCTTGGGAATGCTCTTGCCCAAACTCGCTTAACTTCAGAATTCCAATGGAATCCGAAGCCAGTGAGTCCCAAAAAAGCCTCGTGTTATAGGAGGTGAGCATGTACATATAAGGCACATCAACCCCTCTCCATTGGTCGATGTGGGATGTTACACTTTTTCAATGAGCATACTTCGTTCAATTAGGGAGGATATTTCATTGGTTATAGAGAAAAAAAATTTGGAAGGCTTTGGAACTTGGAAGAGCTTCTCTATTTGTTTGCTTTTTGGATGGATACGGTGATAATTTTACTTTGCAATTAAGGTTGTTGACAGAATAGGACTGGTTTATATGATCTTGTATATGTACAACTACATTTCCACTTTCCCACTTTTCCCATTTTCTTATTATTAATCTACCAATGCAAACCGCTTTTCTAAATTTCATATTAAAAAAATCGTTTTATAAAATTAAAAAAAAACCAAAATTGAATCGAACAAAACCAAATAAAAAAAAAACCGAATCGAACGAAACCGAACCCACCCCTAACAATTGGGGTACGTACTTACTAATCCTCTGACGCTTCTTGTACGCATGCTATTGCAATACTGTATTATGTTCGGATGCATTCATCATATTATGTATATTATATATATATATGCGCATTCAGCATACGTAGCTGCTACATATTCGTGGCACTATTTTCTAACATAATCTTTTACATAAGTTTTATGGGGTTCATTATATAATGTATTTTAACAATTTGAATAGTTTATTTTAGGTCTTTCCTTTAAGATCACGTTTACAAAAAATTATCCAAATTATATACGACTATTGGTTAAGGGTTTAGGATTTTTTGTAGAATGGTATTCATTCATTTTCTTCACTACAAATGAATGTCTTAGTGATTTTGGATTTGTCTAAGTTTTTGCAAGGATGGTCTTTAGGTAATGTTCTAAAAGATAAACAACTTGAATCTTTAAAATACATTATGAAGTAGCACACAAAAACTTGTGTTAGAAGTTGTGTAAAAAAAGTAATGTGACGCATAACGGGCTAGCAATAATATGGGCTATCAATAATGATATTCAAATTCGATTTTGATAAAAATTAAATCTAAAACCTCTCACTTACAAATAAAAAGAAATATCATTACATAAAGAATCCAACCTAATTTTTAGATCTTAGACTTCAAGAAGCAAAGTAAAAGATCCAAAAAAGGAGATTAGAAGTCGTCTAGATTGAAAATAATACATGTGAATGTGATGGTGCGAGACTCAAGCTCAAGATAGCTTAGGCGGTGGTGGCCTGATGGGTGTCGACACGGGCTTTTTTAGGAAGGGAATTAGTATGGTATGGGTATACTTAATAATTTTTACGTCAATAATATAAAGATATTTTATTTATTTATTTTACTTGTTTTTGTATTATTAACATAAAATGCCATTGTAATAGTATATCTATGTTAGAAAAATTATTAGGAAGATAACATTATATCATCTCTATGTAAAGATAAATATACTTCTATTGGTGAGCTCTATTTCTATCACAAAAGATGATTGGCTCACCAAAATCTATAATTTATCTAACGTTAGCACTTCTATTTCTTCTTTTCTATGTCTTTTTTTTTCCAAGTGGAGGAAAGAAGCAAATCGTACCAGTATATGAGCATGCAAACAAATTGTAGAAAGATGTAAATATTTTGCATTTATTTCGGGTTGTACCTCTGCCTCAGGCTCCGCGCAGTGAAATAATAAACCCCCACAAAAGCACCTCATTCGAGGACAAATCCATCCAGTATTTACTACTCAATGCCGGAAAAGGATTATCCTCGGATCCTTTTTCTGGTGATCTTAAAACTTATGCGATCGTGATCGTTCATTATATATTATATCGTTAATTTTTGTTAGATACTATTTATATTTAATTTTAAATTTTGAAATAATTTATAACTATATGATATATTATAAACGATCACGATCGCGAAATTCTAGAATTTCGTGAAAAAATCTGGCGATGATCCTTTTCCCTCAATGCCTAACACAACCCTTTTGCATTTATGGGACAGTGCCAACTCCAACACTATTCTCTCCCTCTCCTCCCTCTCTCTCTCACTCTCTCTCTCTCTACAGGTGGGCAGGCAGGCGGGCATGAATATGAGATGACTAATCCTCAGCCCACACTGATCAATTAGAAAGTATTATTCCAGGCAGGTCAGACAGGCATCAGCAGGGCAGGGCCTTGAATCTTGACTATTCTCTCATTTTCTCTTCAACCATTTACTTTTTAATTCAACAGCCTCCCCTTCTTGGAATTTGGCCTCACACTCTTTCCAATATTTATAATAATAAAAATCAAACTTCCATTACAAAACAAACAAAAAGAAAGAATAGGAGAGAGAGAGAAAAAAAAAAGGAGAAAAAGAACTTTTCATCAGGAGCAACACCTGTTACATCTTTTTCTTTCCCCTTCTTTAATTAACGTGCCTTTTGTCCCCCTCCAAACTCTCAACTAGGATGGACAAAATATCCATGAGTTTAGGTAATAACGATTATCCGTCTATTTAAAGTTCGCAGTTATAATTATAGGTAATTATTTAGACGAACAAACGGTTATGGGTATAACCGTTTATCTGTGAAATTTAAATGGGCAGTTATGAGTATTACCTGTGGTTATAACTGATATCCATCGGTTATGGGTATTATCTGCGATTATAATGGATATCCATTTACCCATTTAATTTAATATATATATATAATTTAAAAAAAAAAATTTTAATTAAAAACCTTAAATTTTCAATCTCTCTGCCAGAGTCCGAAACATCCCGTCCCCGCTCATCTCTCCCTCCTCGTTGCTCTCTCTCTCATCTACGCCACTCATCTCTCTCATCTACGCCGCTCATCTCTCTCTCTCTCAAGATTCTTACCTCGAAAAATGTCTCCATACGTTCCCCTCCTCTCTCCCTCTCTCGGTTTCTCTTTGGTTTCAATTTCCATATTTTCTTGCATTTTCTCAGAAACCAAACAGGGCATCAAATTTAATTTTTCTTTTTAACTTTTATTTGGTGCTGGGTTTTGATTGCTCACTATTTCAAGTTTCATGAATTGGGTTTCTCCAAGAATTGCGATATTTTTATGAATTTTTGTGCTTTAGCAATTGATTAAGCTTGAATTTCTGTATAATTGATTATGTGTTAAAGAATAATCATACTTTTTGTTTTGTCAATGGAGAAAAAGGGTCTTGATATGATTTTTAGATGTTCAATTTATGTTGGGCAGCCTTCTAACTTTTTATTTTATAGGATTAAGTATTATGTTTTCTATGGTTAATGAGCTAAAATGTCGAAAAAATGGGTCTTCGTTAATGTTGTGAAACAAAATGCAGTGTGTGACTATGATGTTTAGTCGTCTATCGAGCCTTAGAAATCTCCAAATTTTGTAATTTTGAAGTTGTTAAAAAAAAAAAAAACATAGAGACGGGTGAAAAAATGGGTAAATGGGTAAATGGGTAAAAAAATGATAAACGGGTTCAAAAATGGGTAAATGGTTGTAGTTAAATGGGTAAACGGGTTCACGGTTATGGGTAAGGTTAACCATTTATAAATGGTATGGGTATGGGTATAACCGTTTATGCAATTACCCAACGAGTAAACGGTTATGCGGGTATGAACATAAATGGTTATGAGTAAATAACCTCGGTTACCCATCCGCCATAACCATTGCCCATTCTCACTCCTGACTTAACCTTGCCCTTGCCCTCACTCTTCAAGGAAAGTAACGACTTAGTATTTAACTCTCTTTTACTCTGTCCTCGCACTCCTCACATATACTATCCATATACATGTTAACTATGGCATCCGCAAAATTAAATTGATAAACTAAAGTATAATATACACTGAATAGTTTTACTTTTAATTGCATTTGGTGTTATTAACAGTGAAACGTTAACTCATCTCTCTCTAATTTTAACAGAATATCATAGCAGGTTGATTGACTCATAAGTTTGTGAGACTTTACTTTTTTTCCCTTGCTTGAAGTACTGGGGTCTTTGCCTTGACTTCCTTTGCTTTGAATTACAAAGGAAAAAAAAAAATCATCACCGAAGTGGAAACGGTTGCATTTATGACTCACTATGTGGTCTAACGTGAGAGGTTTTGTTGAAGAATTTAAAAATCCCACATCGAATTTTAGCATAATAAAATGCACTATACAATGAAAAGTTCCAATCCTAAGTACACCTAGACCTGGCATTTTCAACCCTATATCATATAGGGTTCCATGGTGTTAGGCGGATTGAAAGAAAAACAGGGAGAGAAACACTAAGGTGAAAGTTCTGGGGTTTGGTGTCCATACAACCACTCGAGACACAGACCTTTACAGACACAACACTTCTTATCGTGAACAACGAAAGATCAGAAACAGTTAAGTAAATCGAAAAATGACAACAAACTCGGCTAGGTATTTAGCAGCAAAGACATTAATTAGGCAGAACATACAATATTACCGGCAATTTCAGAAACGCTTCTTTACTTTCTAAGCACTAAGAGTATTTCAACCTACAAGACCCGACTAAGACATCTTCACAATGGCCCTGTTCCAAATTCATAAATCCCGTGACAACAATTTCTACAAACAGTAAACGATCATCGGATGCCGGATCGTTTTACAAGGAATATTGATTCAGATGTATGACTAACATAACTATTGAGCATTGATATAAAACTCATTCAGCTTCAAGTTCGGCGCCAAACTGCTCTAACCGTGCAGCATCCTCATCCAGATTCCGGACAGAAGCATGGTTAACTAAACCATCATCCTCACTTGCATGTATTTGCCTACCGCCAAACCTAAATGAACATATGAAAAATAATAGTAAAAATTAAATGCAGAACCAAAAGAAAATGGTAAGCCTAAAAAACATTGGAAAACGAAAAAAAAAAGACAATTAAGTTCTTAGCAGCGAGAAATTTTTCAGTGCCATCACAAGTGGTGTACCAGCTCATATTTCTGGGAACACTGAAAAATCTCACAGCAGCACCATCTACCCAGCCTTACACAATAACTGCAGTTGTAATTTACTAAACACACAATATTAATTACCATCTCCCATTCATCATTTCTATGCACTTTTGAGCATCATTCCTATCCTTGAATCTGACCAAAATAACTCCCTGGGGATGATTCTCACAAACCTACAAAAAAAAAAAAGGAACCGGAGGATATTAGGAAAGGGAAAAGAAAAAAGAACATAGATAGACATGTATGCACAAATCACGGAGAAATTCTGAGTACCATTCTTCATCACACACACATGAAGGGTATATTACCTTCACTGAGTCCACTGGACCAAGCTTCGCACATTCCTCTTGAACGTCTGCCTGTAATTCTGGACCTAAATTTTCATCTGCCTGTAAACATTAAGAGAAAGGTAACCGGAACTGGATCAGAATGATAAAATAGCATTCTCGCACAGGCTTTATATATTGAGAAAGTTGTGTGCAAATAAACATCAGCAACTATTGATCCGTCGATACGTGTTACGCAGAAGGAAAAAACAAGTTTTCCAGCAGCATGGACAGCTATGAACTTACCCTCATTTCAGCAGAAGTGAACATGTAGCGAAGAACAACGGTAGCTGGAATTGACACCTTTTCATTGTCACGGCCGGCTGTTCAATAAGAAGAAAATGTGATCATATTATGAGTGTTGCAGAGCACATAAAGTAATTCATGCCAAAATTATGACAGAACATGTCCAGCAGGTTATGACGCATAGGCTAATTATCCACAGACATCCACATTACAGATTCACACTATGCTTCACTGTAAAACCAAAACACCAAGAAACTACTTGTGAAGCATAAGAATATGTATATGATCCGCAGACATTTCCTCATGACTCAAACAATGAACACACCGAGGGTAGAAGAAAACGTAGTTTGTATTCTAAAGGGGTGTGTTATACACACACCCCTTTTTACTTCTCACATACCCTTTTAATTTTCAGTCGTCGGATCAGATGAATTGAAGAAGATCAAAGGACATAAATTAACAAGGGGCGTGTGAGAAGTAAAAAGGGATATGTGGATAGCACACCCCATTTTAAAACTCAAAATGTAGATATATAATATATGTCATATGATAAAACAAAAAAGCATATTATTATTCACGAAGAGAGGGAACAACTAACTACAGAAGCTACGCATACTACATTTGGACAACAGGACTAGAAGCTTTAAGCATAAATGCAACGTAATCAAAATATGAGGTATTCCTTCCCCAGAATTAAGATATCTAATGCAAGAAGCCTTCTAGTTATCAATCAGCATGAAAAATAAGGTTAAGTAAGAAAACGACTAATATTAAGATAAGAACCTACCCCAGCCAAGCATCTTCTCTTCCACCTTCTTCAGTTTCTTTTTCCTCTTGTTGTCTGCTTGTTTGGCAACAAATTTGTCCCCTGGATACATAACAAAAGCTCATAAATAAAACAGAACATAATTGAAAGCTCATAATCTATGGCATGCTGTTGAAAATGTTTCTAATATTGTGTCAATGATGTTTTTTAAGTAGTTCTCTCATTTGTCTATAAAGTAGCAAAAATGTTAAAATCTCAAACTAAAAATACAAAGCAAAAAACAGTTCAACCAATATCATCTGTCTACTACGTATTAACAATTACCTTTCTGCTGAAACTTAGCTTGGGTGACTGACATAAAAACCTTGCCACCAGGGCGTAGAGGTGTTCCGTCCAAAATTTGGGTAGCCAAAACAACTGATGGTTCCTATAGTACACATAAACACATCTTATAAAATACCCAGATATGACATGTTACAATCACAAAGACAGCAGAAGTAATAAAAAGCATTGTTACCTTCATATATGTAACAAGTGCGTCTCCCTTTTTCTTTCCAGTCTCTTTGTCAACATACAGCTTCACACGAGGCTTTTTTGTTTCAGGATCCTATAAATTTCATTAATGAGTATCGAGTTTATAAGGTGCTAAGTATGAGAGCAGATATTTATCCATTAAGCTACGCAGTGCATAGATGTTCACACTTAGTATCATGATGCGATAACAAGGCCACTTTCCAATATAATTTGACAATAACTCTTAAGAAAAAGTCTAAGAATTTGGTTGCAAACAATCACTGGACTACAAAAAATAAAATTCATTATGCAAAATATGATTCAAAGCTATATAACGGATTGTTTTTTATACTCTAAACACTGGACTACAAAAACTAAAATCCATTCCAAAAAGATTAATTCAATAATTAGCTCAACTTTATTTAACCGTCAGGTACTAATGAACAAATTAACAACATGACAACAACAACAACAACAAAGCCTTTTCCCACTAAGTGGGGTCGGCTATATGAATCCTAGAACGCCATTGCGCTCGGTTTTGTGTCATGTCCTCCGTTAGATCCAAAATCAAGTCTTTTCTTAGGGTCTCTTCCAAAGTTTTCCTAGGTCTTCCTCTACCCCTTCGGCCCTGAACCTCTGTCCCGTAGTCACATTTTCGAACCGGAGCGTCAGTAGGCCTTCTTTGCACATGTCCAAACCTCGGATATCCTCATTCCCAATCTTATCCTTTCTCGTGTGCCCATACATCCCACGAAGCATCCTCCTCTCCGCTACACCCATTTTGTGTACGTGTTGATGCTTCACCGCCCAACATTCTGTGCCATACAACATCGCTGGCCTTATTGCCGTCCTATAAAATTTTCCCTTGAGCTTCAGTGGCCTACGACGGTCACACAACACGCCGGATGCACTCTTACACTTCATCCATCCAGCTTGTATTCTATGGTTGAGATCTCCATCTAATTCTCCGTTCTCTTGCAAGATAGATCCTAGGTAGCGAAAACGGTCACTTTTTGTGATCTTCGCTAGATTGCTCCGGTCATTAGTGTGGATAAGTATATAAATGGATAGAGATAGGAAAGCAAACACAAGATGTACGTGGTTCACCCAGATTGGCTACGTCCACGGAATAGAGGAGTTCTCATTAATTGTGAAGGGTTTACACAAGTACATAGGTTCAAGCTCTCCTTTAGTGAGTACAAGTGAATGATTTAGTACAAATGACATTAGGAAATATTGTGGGAGAATGATCTCGTAACCACGAAACTTCTTAGTACTGGAGTGTGGTATCGTCTTGACTTTCCTTATCTGTCTCATAGGTAGATGTGGCATCTTCTCTGGAAGTACTCTTCCTCCATCCAGGGGTGGTATCTGTACCTGATGGAGATGCACAAGGTAATGTATCAATGTCACTTGAAGCTTACTTGTAGTTTCAGGCTTGGTCAAGCGCGATACAAACCATGTAGTAGGAGTCCCCCAAGTCGCCGAGTTAGGGGATCTGCTGAAAGAGGTGACAGACAAGGTAAGCAATCAGAGCTCCGGCTGATTGTTCACATTCTCCCTATCTTGCAGGCAGCATGAAAGATAAAGAGAATAAAAATGAGAAGAGATGATATGGGATACTTTTGCTTTTGAAGAAGTAACTTTCCACAGGCTTATTCTTGAACTGGGCTGGAGGGTTTTCTGGTTTCCTCCAGAGATAAGGCCGACTGAAGAATTTGAGGGTCAAAACAAGTCCATCAAATCTAGAGTACGTTCGACCCTGCTGATATGGGATACTTTTGCTTTTGACAGAGTAATGGATGTATCGGCACGTGTGCTGTTACGCTTGTCTCCACATGCTTCCTTGTATCCTTCTCACTTGCCCTATCTGTTCCTCAGGCAGATGCGGGATCTTCCCTGGAAGCATAAGGTGTTGAAGATGAGTACTCGAGAGCAATGCCAGGTAAGTAATCAGGTAAGAGGTTCCAGGCAGTCAGTTCCTGGCTGGAAGCTTGATTCCAAGTGCTGACTGATTGCTCTCTTTCTCCTTGTCTTGCAGGTAAGAACAAGGCCAAAAGAAAAGACAGGGAAAAAGCATGATATGGGATACTCTTGCTTTTAACCCTGATGATATGAGATATTCTTGCTCTAGTATAGCTTGTTTACAGAGGTATTATCGGGGGGAAAGAAAGCTGAATATTTCGAAAGGCTTCGTTGGGAGTGCCCTCTCAGATAAGAGGAAGGGTTGAGCATTTTTGCAGGTCTGCCTGTCCGTTGGGGATGGAGGTCGACATATATAGGAGTCTCCCTAACATCAAGTAATAATGCTATTCCTTTACCCTGCTTGGTCATAGCACGGTAGTGGGAGCTGCCAGCTTCACAAGTTTTAACTCTGTCAGAGCACTTTGAAAAAGTGGTCTGTGGTATCTGGAAAGCTGATGTTGCGTGTGAAGATTACAGACAAGCTTTATCCAAGGAGATCCAGCTCTTGAAGTTGGGAAAGTGGTGCCTCTTCGGTTTTCGAACAAGCAATCCTGTCGGGGATCTGGCTCTCGAGATTCGGAGAACGATGCCTCTTCGATTTTTGAGAAAGCAATCCTACTGGGGGTCTGGCTCTCGAGATTCGGAGAGCGGTGTCTTCGATTTTTGAGAAAGTAATCATGTTGGGAGTCTGGCTCTCGAGATTCGGAGGGCGGGGCGGTGATGCCTCTTCGATTTTTGAGAAAGCAATCCTACTGGGGGTCTGGCTCTCGAGATTCGGAGAACGATGCCTCTTCGATTTTTGAGAAAGCAATCCTACTGGGGGTCTGGCTCTCGAGATTCGGAGAGCGGTGTCTTCAATTTTTGAGAAAGTAATCATGTTGGGAGTCTGGCTCTCGAGATTCGGAAGGCGGTGCCTCTTCGATTTTGGAGCAAACAATCTTGTTGGGAGTGTTTTCTCGAATGTGAGTAAAGGTTGGGCATGTTTGCTAGTCTACCTTGCCACGAAGCACAGAGGTTGACACACAGGGACTTTCCAATTATCCAGCAGTGGTACTGTTCCTTTACCCTCTCTTCGATTTTTGAGAAAGTAATCATGTTAGGAGTCTGGCTCTCGAGATTCGGAGGGCGGTGCCTCTTCGATTTTGGAGCAAGCAATCTTGTTGGGAGTGTTTTCTCGAATGTGAGTAAAGGTTGGGCATGTTTGCTAGTCTACCTTGCCACGAAGCACAGAGGTTGACACACCGGGACTTTCCAATTATCCAGCAGTGGTACTGTTCCTTTACCCTTGTGGGTAATAATATGGTAGCTAGACCTTCAAAATTTATGTGTCTAAACTTTGTTAGTGTTGTTTCTTTGCTAATCTTTTACCCTTCTTGGTCAGAGCGATGTAGTGGGAGCTGCAAGCTTCACGTGTCTCAACTTTGTCAGAGAACTTTGGCAAAGTTATATGTGGTACCCATGAGCTACTGTTGCGTGTGGGAAGTGGGTGATTGAACAGTACGATTCATGTGCTTTCTACTTCGCCAGAAATCTTCGACAGAATGCCCATAATTTCCGCAAAGCTGAGTGTGCGTGTGACAGGTGCTGACAGGTGCTGACAGGGCTGGAAAAGTAGGTGCCTCTTCGATTTCTGAGATCGGCCCTCGTGGTCTCTGAGCAGCCCAGCTTTTGAGAAAGCAGGCCTCTTCGATTTCTGAGATCGGCCTTCGTGGTCTTTGAGCAGCCCAGCTTTTGAGAAAGCAATCGCCTCTTCGATTTCTGAGATCGACCCTCGTGGTCTCTGAGCAGCCCAGCTTTTGAGAAAGCAAACGCCTCTTCGATTTCTGAGCAGGCGCCTCTTCGATTTCTGAAGCTTCATCGAGTGCAGATTTTTATAGGGGCAGACATTAAGTTCCAAAGCACACTTGAATATCCACCAGTAGAAGCTCCATTCTTGCACTTCTAAGATCTTGATTTGTCCGACCTCTTCTCTCTTCAACACCTTTGAAAATGTCTGGCCCCTCCGACCGTCGTTTTGACTTGAACCTTGTTGAAGAGGCAGCCCCGCCTTCTCCAGACAACATATGGCGCCCATCCTTCGTCTCCCCTACTGGTCCTCTTACCGTTGGGGATTCCGTGATGAAGAATAATACGACCACTGCGGTAGTGGCCAGGAACCTTCTCACTCCCAAAGATAACAGACTACTTTCCAAACGGTCTAATGAGTTGGCTGTTAAGGATTCTCTGGCTCTTAGTGTTCAGTGTGCAGGTTCTGTGTCTAATATGGCCCAACGCCTATTTGCTCGAACCCGCCAAGTTGAATCATTGGCGGCTGAAGTGATGAGTCTCAAACAGGAGATTAGAGGGCTCAAGCATGAGAATAAACAGTTGCACCGGCTCGCACATGACTATGCTACAAACATGAAGAGGAAGCTTGACCAGATGAAGGAATCTGATGGTCAGGTTTTACTTGATCATCAAAGATTTGTGGGTTTGTTCCAAAGGCATTTATTGCCTTCGTCTTCTGGGGCTGTACCGCGTAATGAAGCTCCAAATGATCAACCTCTGATGCCTCCTCCTTCTAGGGTTCTGTCCAGTACTGAGGCTCCGAATCATCCCCCTCCGGTGCCTTCTCTTTCTGGGGCTCTACCGACTGCTGAGACTTCTCCTAAGCAACCTTTGTGAAGGCTCCCTCTTGTTTGTTTATTTTGACTCAAGTATATGTACATATTTGTAACTTATCGGGGATATCAATAAATAAGCTTTCCTTCATTTCAACGTATTGTGTTAAATACACCAAAGCCTTCTTCGCTAAGTTCTTTGAATTTTCTTTTGTTGAAGCTTGTATGTTGAAGCTTTGTGAGTGGAGCATTTAGGTTGAGGTAGTGTTCCCTTAATTTCCCGAGTGAGGAAAACTTCTCGGTTGGAGACTTGGAAAATCCAAGTCACTGAGTGGGATCGGCTATATGAATCTTAGAACGCCATTGTGTTCTGTCCTGTGTCATGTCCTCCGTTAGATCCAAGTACTCTAAGTCTTTTCTTAGGGTCTCTTCCAAAGTTTTCCTAGGTCTTCCTCTACCCCTTCGGCCCTGAACCTCTGTCCCATAGTCGCATCTTCTAATCGGAGCGTCAGTAGGCCTTCTTTGCACATGTCCAAACCACCGTAACCGATTTTCTCTCATCTTTCCTTCAATTTCGGCTACTCCTACTTTACCCCGGATATCCTCATTCCTAATCTTATCCTTTCTCGTGTGCCCACACATCCAACGAAGCATCCTCATCTCCGCTACACCCATTTTGTGTACGTGTTGATGCTTCACCGCCCAACATTCTGTGCCATACAGCATCGCCGGCCTTATTGCCGTCCTATAAAATTTTCCCTTGAGCTTCAGTGGCATACGGCGGTCACATAACACGCCGGATGCACTCTTCCACTTCATCCATCCAGCTTGTATTCTATGGTTGAGATCTCCATCTAATTCTCCGTTCTTTTGCAAGATAGATCCTAGGTAACGAAAACGGTCGCTCTTTGGTATTTCTTGATCTCCGATCCTCACCCCTAACTCGTTTTGGCCTCCATTTGCACTGAACTTGCACTCCATATATTCTGTCTTTGATCGGCTTAGGCGAAGACCTTTAGATTCCAACACTTCTCTCCAAAGGTTAAGCTTTGCATTTACCCCTTCCTGAGTTTCATCTATCAACACTATATCGTCTGCGAAAAGCATACACCAAGGAATATCATCTTGAATATGTCCTGTTAACTCATCCATTACCAACACAAAAAGGTAAGGACTTAAGGATGAGCCTTGATGTAATCCTACAGTTATGGGGAAGCTTTCGGTTTGTCCTTCATGAGTTCTTACGGCAATCTTTGCTCCTTCATACATATCCTGTATAGCTTGGATATATGCTACTCGTACTCCTTTCTTCTCTAAAATCCTCCAAAGAATGTCTCTTGGGACCCTATCATACGCTTTTTCCAAATCTATAAAGACCATGTGTAAATCCTTTTTCCCATCTCTATATCTTTCCATCAATCTTCGTAAGAGATAGATTGCCTCCATGGTTGAGCGCCCTGGCATGAACCCGAATTGGTTGTCTGAAACCCGTGTCTCTTGCCTCAATCTATGCTCAATGACTCTCTCCCAGAGCTTCATTGTATGACTCATTAGCTTAATACCCCTATAGTTCATGCAATTTTGTACATCGCCCTTATTCTTGTAGATAGGCACCAAAGTGCTCGTTCGCCACTCATTTGGCATCTTCTTCGTTTTCAAAATCCTATTGAAAAGGTCAGTGAGCCATGTTATACCTGTCTCTCCCAAAACTTTCCACACTTCGATTGGTATATCGTCTGGGCCTACTGCTTTTCTATGCTTCATCTTCTTCAAAGCTACAACCACTTCTTCCTTCCGGATTCTACGATAAAAAGAGTAGTTTCTACACTCTTCTGAGTTACTCAACTCCCCTAAAGAAGCACTCCTTTCATGTCCTTCATTGAAAAGATTATGAAAATAACCTTTCCATCTGTCTTTAACCGCGTTCTCTGTAGCAAGAACCTTTCCATCCTCATCCTTGATGCACCTCACTTGGTTTAGGTCCCTTGTCTTCTTTTCCCTTGCTCTAGCTAGTTTATAGATATCCAACTCTCCTTCTTTGGTATCTAGTCGCTTATACATATCGTCATAAGCCGCTAACTTAGCTTCTCTCACAGCTTTCTTCGCCTCTTGCTTCGCTTTTCTATACCTTTCACCATTTTCATCGGTCCTATCCTTGTATAAGGCTTTACAACATTCCTTCTTAGCCTTCACCTTTGTTTGTACCTCCTCATTCCACCACCAAGATTCCTTTTGGTGTGGGGCAAAGCCCTTGGACTCTCCTAATACCTCTTTTGCTACTTTTCGGATACAACTAGCCATGGAATCCCACATTTGGTTAGCTTCCCCCTCTCTATCCCACACACACTGGGTGATTACTTTCTCTTTGAAAATGGCTTGTTTTTGTTCTTTTAGATTCCACCATCTAGTCCTTGGGCACTTCCAAGTCTTGTTCTTTTTTCTCACTCGTTTGATATGTACATCCATCACCAACAAGCGATGTTGATTAGCCACGCTCTCTCCTGGTATAACTTTGCAATCCTTACAAGTTATACGATCCCCTTTCCTCATTAGAAGAAAATCTATTTGTGTTTTTGACGACCCACTCTTGTAGGTGATCACATGTTCTTCTCTCTTCTTAAAGAAGGTGTTGGCTAAGAAGAGATCATATGCCATTGCAAAATCCAAGATAGCTTCCCCATCCTCGTTTCTCTCCCCAAAACCATGGCCACCATGAAAACCTCCATAGTTGCCTGTCTCCCTGCCCACGTGTCCATTTAAATCTCCTCCTATAAATAACTTCTCCGTCTGAGCAATTCCTTGCACCAAGTCTCCAAGGTCTTCCCAAAATTTCTCCTTCGAACTCGTATCCAACCCTACTTGAGGTGCGTACGC
Source organism: Malus domestica (assembly GCF_042453785.1). Classification (NCBI taxonomy): domain Eukaryota; kingdom Viridiplantae; phylum Streptophyta; class Magnoliopsida; order Rosales; family Rosaceae; genus Malus; species Malus domestica. The sequence goes on along the minus strand of NC_091672.1, from coordinate 31,643,920 downwards.
ACTAATCACATTGATAAGTTCTTGTCCTATTACAATCTTGATTGTCATGATTCTATCTCCTACCCTCTTGACATCTACAACATCTTGTGTCAAGGTCTTGTCCACGATGATGCCAACACCGTTTCTCGTTCTATTTGTGCCCGAATACCATAGTTTAAACCCTGAGTTTTCTAGATCCTTTGCCTTACACCCAACCCACTTAGAACTTCATGAAAAAGAAGAAGAAAAGTTTACCTCCCTTATAATCCCACATTTGGAAAAGACCTCTACCACCTGACGAATATCACCAAAATTAGTAACATGCCCCAATAAATACGGAGGATGAAATCATGAAACAATGACAGTGACTTACTTCGTCGACTGTGACGTCATCAGGCAATCCGGTTACATAAACATGTGTGTTGATCTTCAGCTCAAACCAACTATCAGGAGGTTTATTAGCTTCCTGAAAATAGAAGGAAATAAGACAAGGGGGAGTCAACTGGTACTGCTACATAAATCCTATACACATAGTTCATTTCCAGTCTAGACTGGCATAACTGAATTTAATAATAGGATCCAATCACATATCCCCAGAAAATACAGTTTGATTAGCAGACTTTTGATGGAAAAAAAAAGGGGGGGGGGGGGGGGGCAAACCTTCTTGTCAGCTTCCTTATCCGACAATTTCCTCTTAGAACTTTGATTGCCTTCTAACTCACTTCTACCATTGATATCATCTTCTTTAGAGGGATCAGAAGCCTTTACAGGTGCATTAACCTCTTCACTTGCGGTGGCCTCAGAAATATTGGCAGCGGGGAAAACTTCCTCTTCTTGCAAAAATGTCATATCTTCTACCCCGAAAGCGCTATCCTATTCGATAATAGATATTAAATCAGTCAAATATAAATTCAACAAATACAAGACAAATTTTCAAGTTTGATTTCAAATTTTCCTATTTCATAAAATTGGAATAACATTCTATTCAAGGTTCATCAATGTGCAACCAAACAACAAAATCAACTTGTGTGCGTTCATTCGCAGGCTACCAGATATACCATGAACAGAAAAACCACTACAAACAATAAAATAAAATATAAGAAAAGCATAAGAAGTTGTAGAAACCATGAACCAACCTGAGGAACCCAGGCCCTAAGACCCCGATCCCACTTGTATGTAGTCCCATCATCATCGGTAAATTCTTCCTCACCCTCCGGGGGCGTGGAAGGTCTGTCACTATCTGCTTGTTCTGTCTCACTAACCTGCTTCTGCCATTTGTCAAAGTCTTCCTCATCAGAAGTTGGGATTGGGGGCACTGCAATGGAAGTGAATAAATTGTAAGTCTTGTAATTCATGGAAGTGATAATCCAATTCCAAAGAAGAAGAAAAATGATTGACCTGCGGTTGAAACATGAGGTACTTGGTCGTGGTGAGATATTGCAGTGACGAGGTTGGGAATGGAGGAGAGTGGCTGCCATGCGCATCTTCCTTGAGCCCAGACGAGCGTATGGAGGGTGAGGTAACCATTTGAGAAATGCTCTGTCGCGAAGTAAGTAAGCAAATTAGAAGTGAAATTGAACATAATAAGTGAGACTGAAAGAGTGCTCTATTCGATTGATTACGAGTAGAACTTTTAATTGAGAAGAAGGAAACAATGTGCCAGTAAATTCAATTTCCATATTCAACATTACATAGCAATAAGGGTGAATCACTATTCTTCATCCGGCAAAGACAATTGAATGTTCATATTCATACTATATATAATCTACTACTACTATTATTATTATCATAGATTATAAATATTATAATATAAGGTGCTGCTAGGGTAAGGGTAGGGCAAGGCAAACAAAACAAACTCACCCCGCAGCTCCGAGAATGCGTAGGGACCAACATGCTGTTGATTTTCGCCCAGAATGAACCATCCCACTTCACTCAACTCTTCTTCCATCCCCAATCTTTTCTGCTCCCAACCTCCTGCTGCTGCTGCAACTCCGACTCCTACAAACCAAACCCAAATCAAATCACATCAAAAACCTTTTCTTTTATTCTATTCTTGCATTGTATTTGTTCATACAACGTTAATTATATGTATATATTTATACAGGTTCCAACTTCCCAGGGTTTTTTGCTCAACAACGATTAGGATTGAGGTGATTTTGCTAAACAACGAAAATTACAAAATATAAAGAACTAATTGCACGCCACGCACCCGATTGAATTTTCTGCGCTTGCTCTTCTTCTTCTTCTAGCTGGTGATTCTGCGAGCCCTCCTCCAACCCCATCGTTTGCCTGCTACTCCGACTAACAGAGTAAATTGTAAATGTAATAGTGTGTAATAATAATCTGATCGGAAAAAAAAATGAAAAACTAATGAAAAACTTGAAAAAAAAATTAGTTTTAATGATAAAAATAAAATAAAAGGTAAAGTAAATAGTATTAAATTTGATATTTTAGTGTAAGAATGTGGTTTTTCGTTAAAGTAAACAATACCGTAGACTCTTCTTTGAAACTCCCAAAAAAGAATGGGAAACTTTGGACTCTTTCCCATCACTTGGGCCTAATTGGTTCTTTTTGGTCACCTGACCCGTCTAATTCAAGTTGAGGTCCAAAGCCCTTCTACCCATAAACCAAATTCATTTACGGCCCATTCCTACAAGGGGATGTTGAATCTGAATTTTAAATGCTTTTTTTTTTTTTTTTTTTGCTCAAAAAAAAAAATTTCATTCAAATTGCCAACACTCTAGTACATCCAATTCCTCTACAGTCAAAAGACAAGGCATTCTGAGCTCCAGCAGGGATACAAGAATCCCAAATGTGTAGGTTTTCAAACCAATAGAAGCTAAGGCATCAGTCACAAAATTGGCTTCTCTAAATACATGATTTTATTTGGCTTACTGAAGCAAGGCAACACACCATCAAACATCTTCCAGGATGGACTTAATCTCTCAAAGAGCGTCACAAAACCCTTGAATAACATCAATAATAAGCTTGGAATCTCCTTTCACGATAATGTGGTTCAACATTTTACTTTTAGTCAATCTCATAGCCTCACGAAGAGGCAAGGCATCCACCACAAAAATAGTGTTTTCTCCTAGGTTCAACACACCAGCGATTATAGGATTACCTTGAGCATTCCTTATAATAAAGCCTCTCGCCGCAACCTCGTTGACAACAAAACCATCAAAATTTAATCCGGTTACTTATTCCCTCATTTCTCTTGTTATTTTCTGTATTAGCTTTAAAGTAGGATTACGCAGTAGTCATTGCGTAGTTAAAAGAGGGCAAAATAGTATTTTTGTATCTTTTGAACTTTTTCCAATTTTGCCTTCACTTTTGAATACACAATGATGACATGAGAAGGGCAAAATAGTAATTTTGTATCTTTTGAACTTTTTTCCCTTTTTTCTATTTTACCTTCCACTTTTGATACACAATATTTATATAAGGAGGGTAAAATAGTAATTTTATATCGAAATATTTACATAAGATAAAAAATATGCACTTATTAAGAGAAATTGTTCTACCATCATCTTTTCATACACATAAGTAAATTAACTGAAGCGCAACCGCTTGTGGAAAACGTGGGAGGAGGTGGGTGGTTTTTCCCCTTTTTTTTCTTATTTTACCCTCACTTTTGATACACTATTGACAAAAAGGAGGGCAAAATAGAAAAAATGGGGAAAAAGTTGACAATGAGGCTTCTCTTAATAATTGTATAGAAAAAAAAAATATGCACTTATTAAGAGAAATTGTTTACACACACGCACAAAATGTGTGATTTCTACTAGTATTGATCAAAATTACTAGGGTTGGATGAGAACCGGAATAATGGGATTACTTGTGCAGAAGCAGGGAGTAGTACTGTTTGCAGGAAAAGTTTTCTCGATAGTGCGACCAAATTATAGTAATAGTTTCATCCTACCCCTTGAATCCTAGTCAATTCAATATTGCAAGAGCATATGAAATTATGAATAATGTAAAGATGCGACAGAATAATTGAATCAGACAAAAACAAATAAAGATCACAAATTAATCAAGTAGCCGTTACAAAAGCTTGGTAATATTTAACGTTGGTCCCAACGCCAACGGTCATATTTCTGATCCTCACGAACAAGAAGTCACATATTTGATTTGGGAGCCTCTCACATCCCACTTGATAGCCAAAAGAAAGGTGACCGTTAGCCCTCCACTCCACTAACCCCATTTATATATATAAATATATAGGGATTTTGCCCCACAATCTGAATCACAAACCCCTCTCTCTCTCGATCTCGATTAGGAAAAGGGGAAAATCAGCTTTGAGAAATCCCAGATCCATCTAGTATTGTATTTAGTGGAGACAATCTACAAATTAGGCACACACATACATTCGATAATTGTTCGGAAATGGGTGGCATGTCGATGAATGTGGCGAAGTTGGGAGGAGCAAGGTCAGAGTCGGCATACCACACCCACAAGGTGTTCCTGCTGAGCAACTACATATTGCTGGGAGCGGCCTCCAGCTGCATCTTCCTGACGCTGTCTCTACGGCTGCTGCCGTCGGTGTGTGGCTTCTTCTTGATCCTGCTCCACGTGCTTACAATTGCCGGGGCCATATCGGGATGCGCGGCGGCGGGGAGCAGGTCGAGCTCCAAGTGGTACGGAGCGCACATGGTGTCAACGGTGCTGACGGCGATATTCCAAGGGTCGGTGGCGGTTCTGGTGTTCACGAGGACGGGGGACTTTCTCGGGGAGCTCAAGTCGTACGTGAGGGAAGAGGATGGGAGTGTGATTCTGAAATTGGCAGGAGGGCTGAGCGTGGTGATATTCTGCTTGGAGTGGGTGGTGCTCACACTCGCCTTCTTCCTGAGGTACTATGCCTCTGTTGAGGGAAGTGGTGGTGCTGGTGCTGGTGCTGGTATGAGGAGTTCCAAGGTGCAACAAGCAGCTGACGAGGATTTGAAGGACTGGCCATGGCCTTTCCAAGTCTGACACGGAACATCAAACATACAACAACTGCCTTCAGCTTCGGCAGAGAGGCTCCCTTGATTTCATATTATATTTATATTCTATAAAATATCCCCCTTATCATTAATATGTATATGTGCTGCTGCTTATTATTACGTAGTAATTAATTCGTTGATTCAAATTCAATTGCTCGCTCGCTCGCTCGCTCGATAATTTGTATTTACCAGTTTTGGAATTGTTGTGGCTGGCAGTGGCTGGGTTGGGACTGCTAGTACTTGATTCGATTACTTTTAATTTGTAATTACCAGTGACAACAGTTTTGGAATTGTTGTGGCTGGCAGTGCGAGTCCAATTTTGAATTATTTACAGAATAAAATCATTCACCCTCCAACCGACGGATGGACGATATCATCACAAGAGAAGGCAAATCATTCAATTACTTCATAAACTGAAGTGAACCACTAAACAACCAACAAAAAAAGGAATAATCAAGGGAAAGGGAAAGCAGAAGCAGCAGATAAACAACACAATTCATTCATTCATTCTAAAGGGAAAACGAAACCAACACAATCCTTACTCTCTCCCTTCTTTTTTTCTTTTTTTTGTGGTCTAGTTTCTAGGTAGGATGACAAATACGACAAAATACTAGGAAGAAAAACAAACAGTGCATAAACAAAAAAGCCCTACCGAAATTACTCTCTACCAGACACCATAGATATGGGGATAGTTGAGGCGGCCCAATTTGCACGACTTGCACAACCCACGCACCCACCACCAGCTTAAACCTTTACTTCCCTACCAAAAATCCAGCTGAATGGAACAAGGGAAGAAGCCTTGGCCCTTCCCTGTGCTCTTTCCTCCAACCTCCTGATTCTCTGTGGCAATTTACACACAAAATCTTGCGCCATGCGTCCCTCGCCAGAAAGACCAGTCAACTTCTCCACATTCCATCTTCCAACCAAAAACTCCAATATATCAGCATAATCCCTGGCAGTATACACCTCAAGCCTCTGGGCAACAGCTGAGAAATGATCAAACAGATTATCATCCTGACCATCGTACATCAAGTGGGCAGGCATTGATATCTTTTTCTTCATCATGTCAGCTAAGGCCAACACAGTGCCATCTGGATCAATCTCAAACAGCTTTTCCACAATCTTTGTATACGCAGTTTCATGGCGCTTTTCATCCGAGGCAATGGTGCCGCATATCTGAGCCAATTTCAGGTCCCCATGCTCTTTGGCTTGCCTGGCTGTGTTCCCATGGGAGATGAATGTTGCCCTCTCTTGGAATGAAGTGTAAATGAACCCAAGGTAGGGATTGTTCTCTGTTTTAGGATCCTACAGAAAACGCAAAATTGAAAACCAAAATAGTATAAATGAAATATTAATATTTATAATAATAATAGTAACAATAGTCATGGTAATAACAGTATAAACAGAAAATTTCAACTATGTTTAAAAAGCTTAAGCTGTACAGAGTTTAAATCAAGCAACCAAAATTGGAGAGTGGGAGAATGGGGTAGATGTTCTTTCTTAAGAATCTTCTGTCAGCATGTGTGTGCTTGTGTGTCTAAATCATCGTAGTGATAACTCATGAGATTACATCCATGAAAATAAGTGACAATCATGCAGGTACAACATTCTAATCAAGGTAATCTCTCAATGGCTATTCCTCGAAATAGTTTGTTAACTCAATAAGTCACACATAAATGCTTCATTTTCCAAGCAGACATGAGATAATAGACAACCATTTTGTTCATAATCATCACCAGAAATTTAAACATCCCTTTTTTTTTACATCAAGGAATTGATAATTAGACATGACCCTTAAAAACTCGAGCATCAACTAGACTAGAATTCTACAACAGTTACAATGCAGAGGTTCTCTAAGGTGCCATAAGCATAGTATTATAAATGAACATAAAGAAAGTCTTCCATATACGCCGGAAATTTAGGACATCGTATACTATTAACATTTCATAACTTGTTCTCATCTTCCCTACTGTAATATATTTATGCCAGCTGAAAAGTTTTAAGCATCCCGAACTCCAGTCAGCAAGTAATGTAAAAGAAAAAAAGAAGATAACAAATTGCATTGCCCCTTAGTTCACAAGTTTGTATCCTTCAAGATTAATATAACTTTAAAATCTTAGCTACAATGCTGAAATTCCTAAGCGTGGACTCAGAAAAGTCTCAAAAAAATATCAGGGTCCAAAAAATAACAAAAACAGACCAAAAGAGAGGAAACAAAGAACTCACCATTCCAGATCCAATAAGGTACTGAATTGTTTTCTCGATTTGTCTCATATCTACTCGTCCAGAGAGATAAAGATACTTGTTAAGAAGATCACCATGCCTATTCTCTTCAGCAGTCCACGCCCTGGTCCAAATAGCCCAGGAAGTAAGGCTTGCACCAGTCTCATCCCGAACTCCGTCTAGGGTATTAAGCATTGTCTGGTACGTTGGAAGGGCTTCTTCTGTGATCATATCACCAACCAACACAACAAAGTAATCATCAGGAATTTCCCTTGCTCTTTCCCTCAACTCCTTAACTTGCTCCTCGAATCCATCTGACTCGGGAAGTGGAAGAAAATCTTGTGGTTGCCAACATTTCTCAACAGGCTTTAGGTGCACCAAGATGTTATTCTCAGCCCAATCCTCTAATGACTTGAAAATCTCAATCTGTTGTGGAGGCATTGAATGAGTCACCTGAACATGTACCTCACGCGGAGGGCCAAAAGACTTCTTCAGATTCTCAGTCTCTCTGTAAAAAACAGAAGAAAAGATCTAAAATTGGTATGCTTCAATTACTGAATCTAACAACCTCATAGTTCTCTATATAACTATATAGAGGTGGGAGATAGAGCGTAAATAGAGTTATACAAAGTTAACAAAAACAGGAACCGAGCAAGAGACTAAGATTGCCAATTGGGGTGGGTGGAGAGGAGAGGGAGAGGGAGAGGGAGAGAGAGAGTGAGAGTGAAAAGAGATGTAAGCTCATCTAAGAAGACGCGAACAAACATGACCAACCACAATACAGAACAGAGAAATCAAATATACAGGCAGTTATCAAATTCAGAAGTGAAATTGAACAGAAGAAACCATAGTTGTTGCTCACGGTGTACCAGCTAAAACTGAAAACTTGAGAACATGTGCATAGTGGATTCATGGATACCACTGCAAATCTCAATAAGAATACCACTAACCATATCAACAAGTATGACACCTAAACGCTTGAAAATATAAGGAATAATTGTCTAGCACAATGAAAACAATGATCTGACAACCTACATTGCACGAACCCATAAAATGATATATAATTGACAAACAAGCAAATGCGTAGACTCAAACATTAAGCACACAAAAAGGGCCATTTAGTTTTTAGTTTTAGTTCACTTTTTTGTGCTAGAGATATGGGGAAAGAAGGATGAAGAAGAGTTGTCTGAATGAAGTAGAGAAAATGTACGAGGAAAAGTACACAAAATGAAAACTAAAACCCAAAACTATTTTAAAGCTGTTTTTATTTTCATTAATTATTCTTTGTTTCTTCTTAAGAGGTCGCACTTGGTGCGATGGCAAGTGTCTTCGCCCATGAGCGGTAGGTCTCGGGTTCGAGACTTGGGAGCAGCCTCTCCATAAATGGGGGTAAGGCTAGCCGACATTCACCTCTCCCAGACCCTGCGTAAAGCGGGAGCCTTGTGCACTGGGTACGACCTTTATTCTTTGTTTCTTCTTCTCCCTCCCACCAACTTTCTTCATTTACCCTTTCTCCCATATTCTTTCTCCATAACTCTTTGATAACAAGTACTCGGAGAAATACAAAACAACAAATTGCACAAAAAAAAATAAGAAATGGGGGGAACTAATACATTATACTTGTATATGAAATAACATATACTGAGTAAATCGATTAAATAAATGAAACTAGTCAACTTACAGGACACAGTTCAAAAAGAAAGAGAAACCCAAGAAATCAGATCTACAGCTCAACTAATGTAAGAAATAGTTAAATAACACACGCATGCCTTCAGATTGAAAACAACAAACAGAAAACCTACTGGCGATTTTCTTAAATAACAGAAATACTTTTAAAATATCCCAGCAAGATCAATAGAATATATTCAATAGCAATAAGAGCACGAAGAGGATTTTATTAATTTTTTCAGAAAATAAGATTCAAAAAACATCCAATCATCATTAGTTCTTTTATATGTCCTGCAGCAAAAATTGAACTGAGAACCATGCATGCAGGTGAAAGAAAAGAGGAATTGGCTAACAACCAGTTCCCAAAAATTAAACAAAAAAATAAAATAGGAATAAGATAAATTTCAATTACGTTCACTAACCTCAATAACAACAAAATATTTCTCAAAATGAATGAGATTAACGCAAAATAGAAGCCCAGAAATCCAAAAACATCCCCTATTCAGCTGAATTAGCATAAACCTTTAGCAAAGTAAAAACCCAGATCAGCAGAATGGTTAAAAACTCGTTCTTGGCGATACCCATTTGCATTTTCGCCAAGTGGGCATCCGAGAACCCAAGATGATCAGCCGCGCACGCATGCGATGAAAATGCAGAAATGAATTGAATAGAAGGAAACTCACTTGGTGGAGGAGTGAAGAGTGGAGGCCATGAATATTTTGGGAGATCTGAGATTGTGGGACTTGGCAGTGAGGCTGTGAGACGGGAAGGTCAGCATCGAATTCAGACTCACAGCCATTGGTTCTTTCTCTCTAAGCTTTCTTTCCCTCTCTCGAGCGTTCCGCTTTCGTGAATCTCAGAGAAGTGCTAATTGCAAGAGTTGGTTTCAGGTTATGTGACGTGAGGCTCTCAGTGGGAGAGAAGGGGAAGGCAACGCGACGAGAGAAGGACAGCCGCAACCAAACGAGGAAATGTTTGGCGAGGGAAACGGCAAGTTTCTTTATTTAAAGTTACCTTGTTTCGATAAGGGCCACTCATTCCCACCAAATCACGCCGTTGCCACTTTATTTTTCGGGCAGTCGGTTGGCTTTGGCTTTGCTCTCTTTCGTTCCTTCCAGCTTTTTTTTTTGGGGGGGGGGGGGGGGGGGGGCGAATTGTGTGATTTTTTTTTTTAACAAACAATCATATCTTATATCAAAGAGAGACGAACAAGGTGGGCTAAACAAAAGTCTAATTCCTCCTACCAACATTTTACAAATTTTAATGTATAATTTCACACAATTATATAACGTATTTTATTCACGTGGTATAATATGAATGTACATCATAAATAATATTGATGAATAAGTGGCCAACACTCACACCTATCCATTTAACGCGAATCCTCATATATGAACATCTCGATGCACCGTGTCTTCATCCCCATTACACTACATGTAGAATACGAGTTAAACTACAAATCGGCAAGGAGCACCCTAGTGTACCAATTGGTGAAAGAAGTCCTCAACTTAGCAAGGCAATTCAGGCGAACCATGTTAATAGGGGTTTTCACGCTAATGATTGAGAGGAAAGGATCTCGTATGGGCAAAGCACCATTTCTTTCAGATTAATAAGGAAACCTATCATTCTTCCGATCGGTCTAAAAGTTTATTGTAGAAACAAAGGCCTATTGTACGAATTGGAAAATCGCCTTGCGAAGAGGCCTAGTGTAAAGAACATTCATCGTAACCATCGATGATAAGCAAGACAACCCCCATGAAGATCCCCCATGTGGCGATATATCATTGGTCCCTTGAGTAATTAATCAATGCAAAGCCCCACATTCAATGGCATAGTCAGGATTTTCAAATAACGAGGTCATAATATCAATAAAAAAAGCTTTATTGAGTCATTTCATCGAGCATCTTGTAGGCACCTGTCAATTCAGTTAACATATGTTCAAAGTTTATGCCAACTTATATCGATAACTACTATTATTTATAGAGACTTGTTTATAGTGGATGCAAGATATTGTGGAGACTAACAAGACTTTTCAACTAAAGTATTTCATAGGGCACATTATTGCACAAAATAGTCGAACACAAGAAGAGAAAATAAAGGACAAATATGATAAAAGAAAATAGAAGAAGTAGGAGGATGAGGTTGTAGTTTAGTTTGCTTAGCTGTTTATAAAAGTTAAATACAATGCATAAACGGTTGGAAAAAGCTTTAGAAAAACTGCTATATATTTTATTATAAACTATTAAATAATACACAATAAAATCTCTACAAATGCAAGAAGAACAAGGAATAGAAGAACCTTAAGAGATCAAGGCTAGAATTTGATTCTATAGCCTTAAGACAATATTGCCCCTCAATGGTGCCTCAGGGTTTGCGTTGGCAAATGTCTCCCAGGATACAACGATCTTTCTTTTTGCGGAAGTAGCACTCCAATCCACAAAGAACAGCGAACCAAAAGTGTTTAAAACTCTCTTTATCAAACACTAAACTACTCTAATTTCTTATTGATTTCTGGATGCAAAACTATATATAAACTGCTTGACTTGGTAGTCTATTTATAGGCATTGACATGCCCCATTTTCAAAGGTTATGTCTGCTTCCAAAAGATAAAGGATGCAACCTTTGTTCAACAATCATATCTCATCCTTGTGAAAAGGCTGGAGGAAACCTTTCAGGTATTCAAGTGGTTCCAACAAATGAGGTGTCTGATACAACACATGTGTCAATGCCTTTTGTTTAACTGATGTGTCTTTCCAAATAGGCAGTTATAAGGCAATTATATTTTTGTTTGAATTCAAACAAGATTAACTGGTCAAGCCCATAGTGTGACCACTTTCATGACAAAATAAAATTAAAGGGAACAATTGCTGACTACTAATATATAGGTAATTCAAGACTAACCCATCTTTCCACTTTAATTTTCATTCACTTGAATATTTAATATTTAAATATTAATAATACTAATATTTAAATTATTAAATTTATAACATAAACAAATATACATAGGTTTTTAAAGTTGTTGGGATAAAAAACAACTAATGAATTCATGTTAGCTTCGTCACTGCCACATTTTTCCCAACTTGGAACCCACATGCTCGGTGATAGATGTCACCACAGTAATCATGTTTCTAGAGTTTCATACCGACGAGAGATGAGAAATTATCCCAACTTCAAATCCACAAAAAGAGTTTATTATTCTCCTTGAGAGTAATCACAATTTACATAGCCTAAACCATGTCAACTTGAGTATTCGAGACTTCCTTGCATACCCCAAACGCCTTCAATACCTAAGTCCAATCGAGGTTGACTTCGAACACGTGTATGTTTATTTTGCATCGATAGTTATTATAATATGAATCATGATATAATATAGATATATGTGTTGTAATACGAGTAAACTAGTAACACGCCAAACCGTCACATCCAAAACCTCTCGATTCAAAAACTTCAAAAGTTAAAATTTTTTAAATTTTCAATTATCGAATGAAATCACTTTGATTTTCTCTAAGAAAAAAAAAAAGAACCTACACACGCATATATATGCTCATCACCTCGCGGTCTCGTTTGTGGAGAATTGGATTTGAGTGGATAGCTTTCTAAATTCAAGGTATTTTAATGAAAAAAAAATGATTTTTTATTTTGAAGAAATGAAAAAATGATTAATCTCGATGAAGATAACTTTTATTCTTGAGTTATACATTTTTTATTTTCAAATAGATTTTTATCACATCCTGAAATTAAAAAAAAATCAATGTCATTTCTGAATATAAGTGTTGCAAATTAAGGTCATCATTCCGTTAAAATTTCTGTTAGTATGCTGACTTGGCACATTGTGAGCCCCTATTTCAATTTTACGATGACATGTAAATTAGAGAAAGGTTTTAATTTCTTCAAAGAAAAGTATTTCTAAAAAAACAAAAAATCATCTTCTTCTTGTTTGAACCCAGCCATCGTCTTCTACGAACCCAGCCACCAAACAACAATCGTCATCCTTTTCGCTTAAATCCGGCTCTACATATCTAATTCCAACTCCAATCTTGATAGTTATTCTCATTGCAATTTTTTCAATTTGTGTTAAATTTCATTATATTTTTATCTGATTTCAATTATATAGATTTTTCTTTCTGGAAACATGAACTTCATTAAAGGCAAAAGCCCACCAACATAACCAGAGCAGCAGAGAGCTACAAAAGCTGGTGCCATGGTTCCAGATTGCATCACCACCACTGGACATGGAACGCGCGGTGAATCCGTCGGTGACCGGAGTAAAGATCGTGACTGGTTTGGCTTTTGTAATGGAAGATGAGCCATTAAATTTTGATAATTTTTGAATTTTTTAAAAGGGTTGTTATAGATATTGCTGGTTCTTCGTGCAGCTGGACTAGTTGGCCTTGCGGGGTTGTGTTGTTGGGGATTTGCGGGGTTGTGTTGTTGGGATTTGCAGGGAAGCTGAGAAGGTGGAGTATTTGAAGCAATTGGGGGTTGACCATGTGGTGGACACTAGCAGCGAAAATTTTATCCAAAGTGAAGGATCTCTGAAATCCCGAAAACTAGTAGGCAATGAAGGTTTTGAATTGGGGAGGCGAAGAACATAACTGTTCATCTTTTTATTTTTAGATTTTAATTATATAAAAATAAAAATAAAAAAGGATTATTTAAATATTTTTAATTTCACGTGATAATATTTAATTAGAGACTTTGTGGGATCTAGTTATGTGCCACATTAATATATATAACAGAATTTTTGACCTAATTGTGATGGAATGACCATATTAATTTGCAACATCCATTTCTAGGAACTACATTGATTAATTTTCAATTTCAAAGATCATCTTGATAATATAGATCAATTTCAGAGATTATTTATGATAAAAACCATTTCTAAATAGACCACATATTTTTAATTTCTTATCCAAACAAAGGGAGTGCATGCTTATATTATATTGAAAAATGGGAACTTTAACGAAAAACTTCGGTACTATTTACTTTAACGAAAAACTATATTTTTACACTAAAAAATCAATCATAATACTATTCACTTTACCATTTATTTTATCCTTATCGTTAAAACTCAAATTTTCAAATATTTTTCATTAATTTTCCTTTGAAAAAGGAGTGCGAAAAGTATTTTCCATATACATGTACATTTGTGCGGTCAGTCATTAATTAGGTTGCTAACAATAATTGGGGTAAAATTTTCAAAAAAAAAAAAACTTGTAAGTGAGAGGTGTTTGGTCTGATTTTCGTCAAAGGTAAATTTGAATCATATTATTACTAACTCATTGTAAGACTTAACTCAATCTCTCACCTCATAGTGAAGATAATATTGCTAGGTCATGGCGTCGTTTTTCATGTCAACAAAATATAAGACGAGAGAAATCATTAAACTTTTCATTTCATGGTGAGGTAAGAAATGTAAATTATCTATATGGACTAGGATTCTCTTATCTCTCCTTTCATTCCTTCTTTGTTTCCAGCAGTTTATTCTATTACAAAAGTGATTCAAAGCTCAAGGTTAAGCCACGTTCCCACAACAACAGCACGAGCAATATCCCATGGTTAATTGCGTTGATTATGCACAGCCCAGCTTTGTATCATCTCCGTATTGTCGCAAGGTGAATCATCGTACAGGTGTTACAAATTGATGGGTTTTTCTTTTGGTAAACAAAATAAAAAATGAAATGGTATTTAAGGAGCGAAACTGTAGAGAAAGAAGTAGCAGCCAGCGTTGGAGTTGGAGTTGGATTTGGATTTGGATTTGGATTTGGAGCAAAACAAAATGATAGAATATAGAAGATTGAATCTAATCCAGTCTAATCATTGACAGAAAACAAAATCATACAATATAAACAGAAAATTGTAGCTGAAATTCATGAAGAGGCATTTCCATTTTAGGCCTTGAAAAAGTGGACAATTCCCAACGGTAAACAAGTAGTAGTAAAACCAGTCGGCAGCAATGGGTCGGATCGGTTAACAGTTGTCTGGTACTGTTAGACTGGTAGAATGGTAGACTGGTAGACTGGTAGTGGTGGGTAGAGAAGAAGAAAAAAGCGACAATCTCCCACCTGTATTTTCCTTCCAATTCAATTTTGTTGTTGTCGACAAGTCAGTCTACAAAGCAAGCAACGCAAGCAAGCAAAATTGGTTTGACTTCTGCTTTTGCTGCTTTAAAGCTTCTGGGACAAAAGCATCCTCAAAATTCATTCATTGTCAATGCTTTTCCACCAATAACCCAGCCAGCCACCACCCATTACGATCCATACATACACATATATATATATAAATGATACGCCTCTCTCTTAATATACAAGATGATACTCATTAATTAATTACTCACTCACCACCCCAAAATTACTTATTATGTTGAAAAGTCAGTCACTAGTAGATACATACGTCTCTTCATTTCAACCAGCTTATTTCTCCTTCTTAAAACTTTCCTCAATAGTCCCAAAACAAGATTACTAGTATTATCAAGCTGTAAATGCAAACCCAGAAAAAATTTCTACCACCGGTAATGGGATGCCAGTGAATTCTGTTCTACTATCTGAATTCTCAGACACAGATTTTACATCAAACCCCATCTATACCACATGGGATTTCACAGATACACGCTGCTAGTAAATAGTATTAGCATATATAACATGCCACTCACCAAAACACAGCCATGTACCACGTCCCGTATATTACATAACATAACGGGCAACTAAAATAAGAAGCTACAGATGTTCCTACGTGCAACTCCGATGCCCTTCTGCAGAACTTGCCTTCCCAGCTAGCTGAGGTGAATTTTCATTGGGATTAAAGCTTTTGCCAGTAGGCGGCAAGCACCTTTTCGAGAAAAACATAGCTATACTCTTGCTCCGCACAGCACTCTTTTCTGCTAATCACAGACGAATATTAGTCTCAAATGAATACATTAACCAGGTTCATGATGGTAAACACCATTTATCTGAACACAGTTACCCATACCAGGAGATATTGACAAGCCAACCTTCTCCAAAATCTCTTTCTTCACCTGCATTAAGATGACCGTATATTAGCAAACCATAACTTCTTACATATATTAGACTGAGCCAAAGAGGCATATCTCACTCCCAAGCAACAAAACTACAAGATCTCTAATATTCAAGACTTCGCATGTGTCTGTGCATGTGTGTGCGCAAGTGGGTCTTGAGAGGAGCGGGAATGGCACTCAACCGAGTAATGAGTCATTAACCTGCCAGCGGTTATCCACAAAATCCGATATCTCGCGCACTTTATTCCTTAACTGAGACTTCGATACAGCTGGGAACTTGTGTTGCAAAGTTTGTAACACCTTATTGATGCTCTGTGAGCATGATTGAATGACAGAAACCTGAAAATTGCAAAGATTATTCTTAGTAGCCAACCGTTGGCAACATTAAGAAAGAGGTTTAAACAAAGAAAAATTATTTATGAAGCTATCCCCAACCACTCCTATTAGTTTATTACTTTATACTAATACTAAGTTTAGGATGCAGTACCAATGAAACAGCTCATGTATACTGGAAACAATCTCATAAAAAGTTTCTGAATTAAACTGTAGAAACAAATGCACTACTTACAATTGTAGGCAAATCTGATTCTGGTATAGCTGTCACAGCAGAGGTTGATTTAATACAGAGACTGCCACTTGAAAGACAAACTTCTTGGTTGTCTTCTTTTATGCCATCAACTGATATCTCCACAGGTGAGCAACCAGGAAATACATGCATACTCAGAGCTTGCAAGCACATCTGTTCCAGCTTAAGAGTACCATTAAGATCTTCAACCTTTAACAAAGAGACCTTGTCATGCGCCAAATTTGATATAATTAAAGGCTGATTTTTCTGAAGAGCACGTTCTGTCAAATTTCCAAAATACTTTTGCTGTCGAAGCAATATAGAGAATTTTTCACTCTCTAAATCTTGCTTAATACTGGGTGAGCTTCTGGTTTCCTCAAATGTTGTATCAGTTTCCATCCTGTCCACTTGCACACCCTGCATGCATAAAATAGCAAGTTTCACAAATAGATACTTTCATATAAAGGTAATTTAAACGAGGAGAATGGACAACACGTCACTCATCAGTAACAGGTAGAACTGTAGAAAGATTCAGAGAGGAAATGTTATGCCTATGGAATTACTCTATGGCAATGGCTTTCATACAGACATAAGCACAACCACCAAATTTTGGTGGCCATACACAAAGATCATCCAAAGCATTATCATAAGGGTGAAAAGTAACTACACAACGTCAACCAATCACAGTTTCTCACCTCATTTTCAGAGAGATACCCATCAGGTACAAGAAAGCCGTCTTCACTTTCATCTTCATCATCAGGTTTTGAACACCCCTCTTCCAAGCTTTCTTCATCGTCTTTATCACAATCTGAAAGGTTTTCACCAGGCTCCTCCTGGATAATGACAGTCATTATTGACAATCATCTCCTACATATCAACTACATTGCATGAAGAGTCATATATTACCTCTTCCCACTCCTCATCGCTATCAACGTCATAATCCAAGTCTGGGTCCCTCCTAAAAGGGTGGCATGGTCCAACAACACGACTGAAAGACAACATTACAATAAAAATGATCAGTGTCATATTTGAGCACACAGCAGTTAAGCATTCTAGACATCACATAAGACAAAATGTCATGATTTAATTTCATTACTGCTTAAAAAGACTAACAAAAATGAAATTTACAAAAGGGAACTTTTATTAGCACTCCAAAAATCTCATTCTACACTCCTCACAGTCACAAGTGTATTGTTCTTTCTAATTATAGAAAGTTTGGAGTGCAAAATGAGTTTTTGGAGTGCAAATAACAATCCCCTTACAAAATATACACTACGTAAATTTAGATGCAAATAGACAAATAAAACATGTAAAGTACTCAAATGATGTAATTTCTTGCTTCCCTTTTACCGTTGTGCCCAAGAATTTCCAATTAAAAGTGTTCAATAAAAATGTGATACCAACTAATTAGGGTCAGCCACAGAAAGACACAAATATAAACAGACTATGTGCCGACCCGTGGGTTCTATGTCAACATTGGCATGTTCCCAACAAATTACTTGACGATTGACAAACGATATGTGCCTTCTGAAACTTCAAGCAGTCATTAAAGTTAAATGATAAAAAAGTGGAGACACCGTGCAGGTTGACAGTTTTAGACCTCCTTTTGAGCCATACAATATGTGCTTAAAAAGTCTCACACTCCAAAAACAAAATCCATGAAGGAGATTAACTCACCTTTTCTTAGGCCATATACCATAAAATGCAGGTCTACAGCTTTTATCAAATTGTAACAACTGTTTTCCCCGCTTGCATATTTTAACAGCAGCAAGAGAAGAATCTGTATTAATCTGACATGATTTATCATTGGAAACTTGTTCTCCCCATCTATCAGCTAATTTCTCCGTGCTTAAATCGTCCCCATGAACTAGCTCTTTACTGGTTGTGAGCTTGAGTTCCTTAACTAGTTCAGTCTTAGGCTTCTGACGTCGGCCCCAGTGTTGGTTTCTGTTTGAACGAATATAATGACCAACATGACGCCAAGAAGACAAGTGTGACCTGCAATGTGTGAAGAAACTATCTTACTTTGAGACGATTACATCTTTAGTGATATATGGTTTGAATATTGATAATACCAACCTGCGTATATCCTCAGCATTAATCTCTACATTAGATGAAAGAGTGTTGTCCATTGACTGAGTGACTACATCAGGCATATTTTCACTGTTTTTACTCAATGATTCAGAGACAATTGTTTTAGTTGGGAGCTGGTCATTCTGGCACGCTGAGCTGGTTTTGCTTCTTTTGACAAACCGTTCCATAATTGAAGCTTGTTTTTTTATGGAAAGTTTTTTTTTCAATTCAGCTTCTTCCTTTTCTCGACGGCGTTGTTCTCTTTCAGCATCTTCTTGCTGCTTCCTCTGCAGTTTCCTCATTTCAGACTCTTCCTTTTCACGACGCTTTTCATCTTTTTCTGACTCCCCTTGCAGCCGCTTTAACTCTTTCTCCTGAAATACTTCTAAATGTCATGACACTACAACTAGGAAGCACAAAAGGTATCAAAAAATAACTTACACTTTGCAACTCTTCCTTTTGACGCTCACGTTCCAATTTTTTTTTCTCTTTCTCGGCCTCTCGTTTATCTCTCTCCATTTGTTTAATTAGTAGTTTTTCTTCTCTTTTTGCTTCCTTCTTTGCCCTGCAACAAATAGGTAAACAAAATAAAGACCTTAATGAATATAAAATGTAAAATAGAAATGCTCTTACTGATACTGGCAGAAAATACATACATGTCTGCACCATTTTTCACTGATAAGCGATCGATTAACGATCGAATCTTTTCCTCAGACAGCGCTTTATCAAGCTGTTCTGATGCCTTCGTCAGGTCATGTATGTAATTTTGATCGCTCTCGGGATTTTGTAGCGCCATTGTCATTGCTAACATAAATATATATGTCAGTGACTCATCTTACAATAAAAAACGCAAACGAACTTAATGAAGATGACAGTGTAGGAATTAAAGGTGCACAACGGTTCAAGTCATCCTGGAGTCATGTACAAAGAAAAACCAACTTTAATTTCTTTTCATAGCCACGTGAAAATGAATTAGATAAACCTTCTTCAGTGAGCTGAGCTGAATTCAAGTGCACATCGTGTATAACTAAAAAGACACTAGACGAGGGTTCCCAAAGTTGAAGAAACATGATGAGCAGGCAGAAAAGGTTGGTGCGTACTACTTTGCATCAGTTTTAATTACTCTACACTCTTATTCATTTTATTTCTCAGTGGTATGTCAATACCCTATAAAGAATAAAGAAATAAAATCTATAATTGGCAAAGATAATCTTAATATATGGGACCATGCCCCCCAAGAAGCATTATAAATTTTATGATAGTTAATTGGAAACATCAACCTAAAGCAAATGAATGTAAGTAGTCACTTCCTGTCTTTATTGTCTGCATCATCCTCTTTTCTAGTTTCCACTTTGTTTCCCTCTTTTCGGTTTGGGTACAAGCACACTTTCTCTGACCTTATCCTTGTCTGACCCCAAAATTTGTATTAAGTAAATGAAAGACTACCCAGCAACCCCAGAACCCTTCTTCTCTCTGTTTAGGTTAGAAATCGAGAAGTGTTTATGCATGGCTAGTCACATCACAAGTAGTCTTCAAGCCAGATACATTATGTGCATATGAGAGAGCATAACATGATTTTTCCTCCGGTATATAAATAGCCTCAGCAAGCACTTAAATTACAAAAACACAGAAGACGAGGAATACAACTAGATAAATTATCCAAATTCCCTGATGCTTGAAAAGTCTATTTTAACTTAAAGGAAGTGAAACCCAACTTATGCAGTAAATCGCTCTACGCATTGCAGACTTCTGTTTCTGCCTAACAAATAAGTATTAGATTACAAGGTTTTAAAGAATATATTGGTACCGCAGCGACAGAGAATGCCGCTGGAGTCAATAATAATGTTGACAATAAGAATTAGATGAAGCAATCTGTTTTGTGGTGACAACCTTCATGTGATTCATGTATTGCAAAACTAAACACAACAAAGATAAAATACATTGCATCCTTGCTCATTATTAGTAAGGACTGCATAAGCAAACCAAAACCAGCCATCTATGTAAGTAAGCATATATATACCAGAAACAGCAGTAACCCTCTCATGGATCTTTCTTCGACAAGTACGCCTAATATTCAATACTCCTCGCACAGATGCTGGCATCAACTTTACATCTCTTGTCTATATAATACATAAGAAAACATAATAACTTATTAAACCAAAGATAATATAAATACTGCAGCATAGGAAGTTCACAAACAGCAACAATTAGTAGGCGGCCCAACAATACGCAAGCAACAAGCAAGCAGTAGCTATAGGCAACATCTGAAAAGAGAAAAAAACTATGGGCGAACATAGAATTGCCAAATATTCAGAAACAAAGTTAAACTGCCAGGGTATGCAGTTTTTCTTTCCAAGCACCAAATTAAAATGCTCACAACGGAACAGCCATTAAATTCAGACCTAAACAGCAATCTAAATACAATTTCACATGAACAACAACATACCCAATAAGAACAACAATCAAAACTAGATTAACCAAAACGCAAGTTCATGAATATATCACCACAAATTCAGGAAAATACACAAAATTGAACAAACCAATACACGAAATAGATGGGCAAATATTGAATCTTGACAAAAAGTCAAAACTATACAAACATTACCTCCCAACACCAAAGACAGGACTCGGACTCGTCCTCCAACACATCAGCATCAACATTTGGCACGCCGTACATCGCTCTTTGCCCAACAAAGAGCACAATGCTCTTCACATGGGCCAAAGTCACATTCCCAAGAACCTCATTGCAGTTCTTGACCTTGTCGAAGACCTCCTCAACAAGCTTAGACAATGGCAGGCTACTCTCTTCGATCAAAGCCCCAATGACCGAATTCACATTGTTCCCACACTGCTTCGGATCTAAATCTAATTTCTGACCCATCACTTCCTTGTAGTACCCAAACAACCCATCAAGCTGCTTGCGAAAAGATTCAATCTTCGCCCATTTCGCTTCGACTCCCAAACATTCTGGGTCCAAACTAGCCCTCTTTCGCTTCTGGGTCTTCCTCACCTGATCTTGGATGGTAGATTTCTGGCTGCTCGGGTCATCTCCGCCGTCGATTAACGCCACTTCACACATCATTCTTAAAAGCTTAGAGCTAGAAAAAGTCCGATTCAGTCAAACCCCAGTTGAAATCCACAGATACGAATCCCGAACTCCCACGGAATTTGGACAGGACGGGTAAAGGCGCTGTTTGTGTCAATTGGATTGGGGATTAGGAAGAAAAACGAGATAAGACTCCGACACCCTAACGAGAGAGAAATAATGGCTTTTTGGAAAAATATTCACAAACAAAAAACCTTCTTTGAGATTTTTTTGTTTTCTGGAAAAGAAAAGGCAACGGTAGCGGAGGCAGAGAGCGGCAATTAGATAAATAGATTAACAAGTTTTTTATCCAAGAGCTAACAAATTTCTTTTCTATAAATAGTGTAAAATGATTTCAAGAGCGATTTAATTTCCTCTTTTTCTGCTTTTTAGGATAAATTTCTTTTTCCTATTTGTCATAATTTTTGTTTCTCCCGCCAAATTGGTTTGCCTTAAAATTCCCGCTTAGGGTGGATTTCGATTTTCGCGCCTGAATGCCATTGCATTTGAGCGGTAACTGGAATTGCCGCGCCGGGACGGACAATATTTGGGTCCTGAACGGTCACGAGCCTTTATTCTACGCGGCATCAAAACCTGTATTTTTTTTTTCTTGAACAAAAGAACCTGTATTTTTTTTAACTCAACAAGACTTAACTAAAATTGACCATCAAACATTCAGAATTCTAGTATCCAACGCCCTTCTTCTCCCTCACTCCTGGTTGAGCGGAGGCACAAACCACAAAGGGTTCATTTGTTTGGCCTCACAAACAGTCTTTGGAATGGACTACATATTAACGTTATCTTGTGTTTGTTAAGTGGAGAGACTAAGTTAAATGATCTCGTTTGGCAGCTCGGACTATATTGATTATTTCAGTCGAATAGGATAATTTGTCATCGGATAGTACTGACTATTTAATCGGGCGTTTGGTACAGTACTGGATTAAAAACTCAATTCATCTTGGACTTGTTTTTGTCCGTAATTCTTCCTCCTATTTCTTAAAGTTACTGCTGCACAAAAAATCAAAGATTATCATGTTCATCTACTTCTTCAAAAGGAGATTGAAGAATATTTATGGCACTGAGTTTCACAATTTAAAACTAGCAAGAGAGATGGAAAAAGAGTCAGCTTGATTTTATTTTCAGCGACCCGACTAATTAATACCGATGATTTGAAGTGTATAAATTATCCAACGTACATCATATTTAATAGGCCAAAACCGAATAAATAATTCGGTGCTAATTTAACATAGAATGACACCAAACACCGAATAGTATTAAATAATACTATCTGGTGTGTTATTAGGCATGCCAAACACGCACGCCCTAAGGGGGCCATGCAAGGATCAACTCCCTCGCTAATGGGACCCGTTGAGAACCATGGGATTCGCGGGGACTAACTCCCTCGCGTCTCTCTCTGCTCAATTCTCTTTCTACTCTGCCAAGATCAAATCTGACTGGGGCCCAATAATCCCCTTCGACGAGTTCATTCACCCACAAGGCTTGTTGGATTTCAACGTCTCAAAAATCACCTCTTGGATCTTCCGAACTCGGATCTAGACCTATCCAAAGTCGGGTTCCTCCTTCTCCTCTGGAACTTTCTCTCTGGGAGCTCGAGATTTTCAGGCTTTGTTTGATTCAAACTGCGTTCGGAATCGATGGAAAAGGTCACGCCATTGATGGACCAAAACAAGGGGATTTTTTTGGGGGAAGTCAGTGACGTTTTAGGGAGAGAGAGAGAGAGAGAGTGGAGAGGTGCATAATTAATGTGGAACTCTCTTTTTGGGAATCGAGATTTTTAATTGTCCAACGAAGATATCAAATCTTAAATGGAATGTCATGTACTCAAATTTGAAAGTAAAAATAAACTTCAATCGATATGTTAATCTTATGTGAATTGACATATGAATTTGCATATGTCAAATTTTTCGTGTTTCTTTGTCGGAGCAAATTCCAAAGAAACATTGGAGTACCCAGAAAACGCTATCAATCACCACGAAGTCGGATTAAGGTAGAAGGATCTTGGGGCCTCTATAATGATTCGAAATAAAAATCTTAGTAAGCTTGTGTTCATACCTATATGCAAATAGTTATGACCCTTTTGCATATGTTGGTGTTGAGAGAGTAGTTGAAAATCTACACTAGCATAAGTGACTAAAATGGTTTTTTTCAACTGTTTTAATTGAATAATATGATTTAAATTTGATTATCTCTTTCTAATATATGTCACATGTCGGAAACTTAGGGATATTCTAGTTTTCTAAATCCTTCTCTATATTCAAAATGGTGTTTGTGTGTGTGTGTGGCTTGTTAATAAGCTCGTCTTCAATATGATGGTATTTTTCTTTTTTTCTGAAGAAGTATTTGATCTTTAATTTTTGGTACCGTCTAGAGTAAATAGTTATGACTAAAACAAGTCGGAAAAAAAAAAAAAACATATCAAGAAGAAGTGAAAAACAAGATGTTTGAGTTAAAGAGATGATACAACCCTTGTATTTATAAGGAAGAACTTGGTTTAGTTGAGTGTTACTCTCGTAAGGACAGAATTCTGCCAACCCAAAGTGCACAATCGGGGAAAGAAGCCCCTTCGACACTTTAGTGTTGATAAAACTGCCTAACAAGGTAGATGGCACTGGTGACCAGGACTTATGAATGATGACTAACAAAGAGGGAGTTGTGGGAAAGTAGACATATTCTGGGAAGTGGTCCTTGTTCCTGGGAAAATTAGGATTAGGTTTTGATGTCCATGCATTTTATTTAACTAATTTCTAGATATCTATATATTCTGATTAGATGGTTGTATATGTGACATTTTGTTTAGTCCGGTCAATTGTTCATGTTTATGATGAATAAGGCCTCACCACTTGTTTAATTTCACATTTATTTTGTGAGGTGTAGGAACATAATGTTCCTTTGGGAATTATGTGTAATACGTTTGGACTTAATTCTAATAGATACTTTGATATTATTTTCAGTCACATTTTGATTTTGGTTATAAATTATTTACTAGAATTGAGATGTGATGTGATTCACTTCCCAACATGAAATTTGAGTTTTTTTTTTCAACAGGACAGACGATGATTATGTTTTTGTTTTTGTTCAATTAGATTATGCCGGTTACAATGATCAAGACCTTATCATGAAACTAGAATTGAGATGCAATTCGCTTTCCAACTTAAAAATCGAGTTTTTTCTGGCATAACAAAATATGACTATGTTTTTGTTTTTTCAATGAGATGATATCAGTTGTGATGATCAAAGACCTGATCATTACATCTCATATATGATATTTTCATTAGCAGTGAACACCACGATTGCAATGCACTCGCAATTCATAGAAGGTGTTATTCTGGAGAAGGGAGATGGACCGGTGGCCGTGGCTGTATGAAAAAGAATATTTACTTGGCAAGTGGGGATTACCACACTCCCTCACAGATGCCCACAGAAGCGAATAATTTCCGTATCGGGAAGGTTCTCAGGTGACCAATGCTTTATTATCTGGAGAAATAAAAGTGAGTCTGTATCCCCTTGGCTCTGGCTCTCTTCCTTCTTGTTTGTTTGGATAAGCAGTCTTTGTCCAGCTTGCTTTTGCTTCTCACCTCATCTCATGTCTATCTTATTCTCCTTTTTCTATAAAATAGTATCTAATTTTCGTTTTCGGTTGGAATGAATGATCCCTTCCCTTCAAGACTTCAATTTCGTCTATTAGCTAGCTAGCTCTTACTTCTCAGTCATGAATTCCATCCTTTCTCTATCTTTCTTTGTGTAGTGAATCTTTTCTTTCTCTTTCTGTGTAGTGACTAGTGAGTCAGTTGCCACACACCCATCCTCTCCCTCTCTCATGCCCAAAAGGTACAAGCACACACCAAAATATCAATCTGTTCCATATTCATATTAGAGCAAATGGTAACCATTAACCGTTTTACGTCATCATTACGTGTCATTGG
The DNA here is from genome assembly GCF_042453785.1 of Malus domestica. NCBI lineage: Eukaryota > Viridiplantae > Streptophyta > Magnoliopsida > Rosales > Rosaceae > Malus > Malus domestica. Next base: position 31,618,386 of record NC_091672.1, on the reverse strand, counting down.
TAACTTGGTATCTAACTCTACACATATATTTGGTTCTTGTTTTCACATGAATCAAACAAAAAACCTCCATGCAACAAGTAAAACCAAACAATCACTAAACTAAATAGACTCTAAATTCAGACCTATAAATCATTGTAAATTTTTTGTATTTAAAATTAAATATAAATAGTACCTAACAAAAACTGATTGCACGATGTACGATTAACGAATATGATTGAAGGATTCTCATAATCCTCATAAAGAGGATCCGAAGTCTAAAGGGTGCATGCTATATGCCCACATATCAAGGATCGCCGTAGTATCATCTGAAAAAGAGGTTATAATCATTTACAAAAGGATGGGAAAAAAATGAAACGGAGATGAATAGTTGAATAAATAAAGTAATGAAAATATATGCATTGTACGTGATCCATTGATTTTTAGATGGCAAAAGGATCCTCGTTGGATCCTTTTCTTAGGGATTCGGGGGATCTTGTAATTGTGTTCGTTTATGGTACATTAAGTGGTCAGTTTTCGTTAGGTACTATTTATATTTAATTCTAAAATTTAAATTTCAAATGATTTATGATCGCATGATGTACGATGAATGGACATGTCATTTTCCTTTTAGATGAACTTGTCCAAATGAGCAGGGAACATCGATCGAGACGAAAAAGGATCCTCGTCATATCCTTTTCTTGGAGATTCGGGGGATCCCGTGATCATGATTGTTCATCGTATAACGTGCGGTCATAAATCGTTTAAAATTTAAAATTTAAAATTAAATAAAAATAGTACCTAACGAAAACTGATCACACGATGTACGATAAACTGTCATGATCACGGGATTCCTCGAATCCACAGGAAAAGGATCTGGCGAGGATCCTTGTCTGATGGAGACGGATCACTGGGGAGAGAAAGGCAATTCATATAGGCATATTTATCAATTTGCTCCCTGAAATTGTATAGAATCACACATTTCTCCCTTAAATTTTAATTTTAGCCGATTACTCTTGAACTTTTATAATTAGCCAATTTTCCCCTTGAACTTTAATTTTAGCCGATTACCTGTCTGAACTTTTATAAATAGTCAATTTCTCCTTGACGCTAGATTTTAAAAAGGGAAATTAGGTTTACATCATTTTTTGTTACTCCATTGATTAAAATCATATTCATTTTCAATTTTTTATCAAGGTCCTTAGGTATTAATAACATCATTAATTATTTGAATAATAAAACATTTTTATTTTTAAATATATTCATTTAGTGTTAAAAATGTTACAATTAGTATATTTATATTTATGGCTAAATTTTTTATCATATATTTTTATTTCTAGTTTGTACCTATTTTTAATTTGCAAATATTTTTTAATTTGTACCAGTTTTCTTTTCATTTTTAATTTGTACCATATATTAGTTTCTTTTATGCCCAATTTTTTAAAGTTTTATTTGTGTTTGTACCTGTTAGATTTCACATTGCCTATGGGAGTGGATCATGTAAGCCTTATATGTATATTATCATCTTTGAAGGGAAAAATATGAGTTTAACACATGGGATTTCTAAATGACTAGCATGCATATACAATTCAAAATTTATATACATGAGCAACGGAAGCAATTTATCAAATAATATCAAAGCTATAGTCATGCAAATCCCTTTCAAGGTTCATAGGTTTATATATAATGCATCTAAAACATTCAAGTAAAGAACTAAGTGAAAGTATAGATCTATAACTCTTGATCTTGATTTTAGACCAAGGATGGACCACCTCCAAGTCCTTTGCTCCTTGAAGTCCTTGAGCCTAGCCTCCCTCCTTGCCTCCTCCACTTTGTTAGTAAGAGTGCTCCAAGGTTCTCCTTTAGTCTCCAAAGGAGAAGACCTCTAAATATCCACACCCACTAGTGTAGTGAGATGGATGGAGGAATAACCAAAAGGGTGAAAGATTGTTAGCTAAATCACCCTCAAGGTGGCCGGCCTTTTGTGGTTTTTAGAGAGATGTTTCTTTTGCCTTTTTGTTGTTTTAAAACACACAAAAAACCCTTAAGGATTAAATCTCTATAAAGTTCCTTATATAGACAAAAAGAAACCTAGTCAACAACTTGACTAAATATCTCTCCCTCTCCACTTTAAAGGGCCGGCCCCTTTGTGTTGGTTTGGGCTTTGGGCTTTTATTCATTTCTAGTCATCCAATGCTTGAATAAAAGCCCAATGGGTTTAGGCCCAATGGGCCCAATTAAACCCGAACGTTTCTTTAAGCCCAAAACGATATTTTATCGCTTTTATGATTTCTTTAGACTTTCTAAATTAATCACAACACTTAATTAATCCAATTAATTATTTCCATCATCCATTAATTACTCACTACAAGAGTGTATCGGTGTACAATCATTTTAGGTTCTAATTAGCAAGGCAGTGAGGTGATTGACATCAATCCAATTGATTATATTTAATCCAATCACTTAGTGAATTAAAAACTTCCTTTTAATTCACCTTTCTTCTTTGATGACTACATTTAATTATCTAGAAGAACTCACAAGCTATGAGTGACATCTAACTATATGTCATAGCTACCCAAGCTAATGTATAAGTTGTCTGGAGAACCTATTCAGTTGGAATTACAATGTAATTCGATCTTTCTCTAAAACAATACTCTCAATCACATTACTAGGGTATGTATATATTATGTCAAACCCCTAATGTGATTATTCCTTCTTATATGATTCATTTGAGTCGTATAGGAACGTTTTCCTTTATTACGCTCGATACTTCGGCCGAAGATTCCCGAATCATATCTTAGAGTATTCTTCATCTCTAATTGAGGATTAGAGATTCCTTGTTGCGCATTCACTTGCCTTCATGACTAAGTGGCTTAACCCCAATTATGCCGTGGACATCCGCGAATGGGGTGACTTTGACATAATCAAAGATTAAGTACTTAGCCACAAGACAACAACGATGCCTCAGGTCAAAGGACTACTTACATTATTCCAACCATTAGAGTTACTTGCTTGACATGTGAGTAGACCTTCATGCAACTACTCTCGTTCGATTGTGTTCAGTGAACTCATTCCCTTAATGAGCACCTACATACTTGTCTTAGTGTCACTACACAAATGGGATGAGACTTTCCATTCTTCCATTTGAAGTGGACACAGTATGTACCGGTCTAAGCATTGTCAATGTCCCTCCGACAATCCAATGACCAGAAACCTTTTTGGACATAATGGTTATGTGAAGAAGGTCTCTGTAGTCTAACATCATTAGATTACTTCTTCAATCGATCTATTGTCCATGGATTCATTAATAAGGACATATATCATTTATTGAGATAGTCCTAATTAGTATCTTTGCCATTTGATGTATAAGAGTCATCCATACATCGATTCATTTGTCCTGAAATGTTTCTTCCAAAGATTGACTTTCAGGGCATATTTCTAACAATCTTTACCTAACACGAGGCTTTTTAGGAGCTCACTGACTTCGGTTCTGTAGGAAATCCGAAGTTAAGCCAGAATGGGGCCAGAGCATTCACATGATGGGTGACCCTTGGGAAGTTCTACTCGTATGAGTTCTCAGAAACAAAAACCGTGAGGACGTGGTCGGGGCCAAAAGCTGACAATATCGTGCTATGGTGGAGTCGAGCCCAGGATGGGGTGAGGGCCCGGGCCGAGATGTGACAATTTGGTATCAGAGCCAATCCCTGACCGGATGTGTGCCGACGAGGACGTCGGGCCCCTAAGGGGGTGGATTGTTAAATTCCATATCACCCAAGGTAGTGAATCATGTAAGCCTTATATGTATATTCTCATCTTTACCCAGCACGAGGCCTTTTGGAAGCTTACTGGCTTCGGGTTCCATCGGAACTTCGAAGTTAAGCGAGTTCGCACGAAAACATTCCCAAGATGGGTGACCCATTGAGAAGTTCTCGTGTGAGTTTCCAGAAACAAAACCATGAAGACTTGGTCGGGGCCCAAAGCGGACAATATCGTGCTACGGTGGAGTCGAGCCCGGTCCGCATCTCATATGGGAGTAGATCTTGTAAGCCTTATATGTATATTCTCATCTCTACCTAGTACGAGGCCTTTTGGGAGCTCACTGGCTTCGGGTTTCATCGGAACTCCGAAGTTAAGCGAGTTCACACGAGAGCATTTCCATTATGGGTGACCCGTTGAGAAGTTCTTGTGTAAGTTCCCAAAAATAAAACCGTGAGGGCGTGGTCGGGGCCCAAAGCGGATAATATCGTGCTACGGTGGAGTCGAGCCCGGAATATGGTGAGGGCCCAAGCGGGGATGTGACAATTTGGTATCAGAGCCAATCCCTGGCCGGATATGTGCCGACGAAGACGTCGGGCCCCTAAAGGGGGTGGATTGTTAGATCCCACATTGCCTATGGGAGTGGATCCTGTAAGCCTTATATGTATATTCTCATCTTTACCTAGCACGAGGCCTTTTGGGAGCTCACTGGCTTTGGGTTCCATCGAAACTCCAAAATTAAGCGAGTTCGCACGAGACTATTCCCAGAATGGGTGACCCACTGGGAAGTTCTTGTGTGAGTTTCCAGAAACAAAACCGTGAGGGCGTGGTCGGGGCTCAAAGCGGATAATATCGTGCTACGATGGAGTCGAGCCTGGGATGTGGTGGGGGCCCGGGCCGAGATGTAACAATACCCATGTGTACCCATGTGTATACCGTCACGTGACATTGTATATTTAATCAGTGATAGAAAAATTACATATGGTATATTTATGTTTTATGCCTAAACTTTGTATTATATATTTATATTTTTAGTTTGTACCCACTTTTAATTTGCAACATTTTTTTAAAATTTGTAGTATTTTATTTTGTACCCATGTATTAATTTATTTTAGCACCTCTATTTTTTTAAAATTCATTTGTACTCATAATTTTTTAATCTTTTACTTGTACCCTAACAATTCATTTGTAGTATTTTCTTTTTAGTTTTATAATGTACCCATTCTTCTTTATTAATGTACCACTTTGTTATATGTGAAATGTACTTATTTTTTTGGGGTGTGCTATCCACACACCCCTTGTTAATTTATGTCTGTTGATCTTCTTCAATTCATCCGATCTGACAGTCGAAAATTAGAAGTGTGTGAAAAGTAAAATGGGGTGTGTGGATATCACACCCCATTTTTTTAACACTATGGATACATTCTTTTGCCATTTATTATTTCTTATTTTTACATAGTTTTTATCCATTTATTAAATCAAAATGTTTGATTTTTTTTTTGTAACCGTTTCTAATAGGATTATAATGAGGGATTTTAAATTTATAGGATTATAAATCTCATAAAATATCAAACAATTAATGTCAAAACTATAAAAATATTAATAGTAATATAATAAGGTGTACAAAGTCAAGGGACTTTGATCAAAGTTTGAATATTATTAAGGTTTTAATCAAATAATGTTAAGGATTATGGACCGCATCCAAAGTATCACTTTTAAAAAATTTCATCAAGTTTTCCATCCATCTTAATCACGAAAACAACACATGACAACTGTATGAGGGAAAAATGATGAAAAATTGGATGGACGAAAAATTGAATGAAAGTTTTTAAAATCTAACGCCAAGGGGGGGGGGGGAATTGGCTATTTACAAAAGTTCAGGGGATAATCGGCTAAAATTAAAGTTCAAGAGGCAATTTGACTAATTAAAAATGTTCAATAGTATAAACGGCTAAAATTAAAGTTCAGCGGGGAAATTGGCAGCTCTATACAAGTTCAAGGGCAAATCAACAAATACCTCATTCATATATGGCATGTTTAAGTACTCATAGTCAGAATTAAAATATAAAAAAAAAAAAAATTCAATCATAAACCACTCGTGTGTTTACTAAATTTTAAGGAATCAAAAGAATGGTGAGACCTTCAAAAGTTTAGAAATTCAATTCCTCATTTTTTGAGGAACTTGATCCCTTAGTTATAGGTGGTATTTGAATTTCGAAAGGAGGGAATGGGAAATTCATTTTCCATACACATAATGCCCTGACTTAATCACTGAAATTCCAGAATAAAAATCGCACATGTACCCAGCGCTAGTCTGTCTCTCTCTTTCATTATCACCCAACAAATATCGAGTTTTCTCCTATAATCTTTGTCAAGCATAGAAACAGATAAATTAAAAAAAAAAAAAACACACACACACACACACACACAAAGGCTTTCCTCAATAGCTTTTAGCAAGAGATTGACCACAATTAAAGTTCTCTTTAATAATGTAAAACCAAACAATATACACACGAGAAGTATGAGAGGGAAGAAAGGGAAGAGTCTTAGATGGATTGTATATATACTCAGGATTATCGCCAAGTCCAAGGCCAAAAGCAGAGATCTACGGTGAGACAATTTAGACTGAAACTTAATTAGATGAGAGGATCTCTCAATTGGATAGGGAGAAAATAAATAAACAAATACACAGTAAATCAAATATTAGAACTCGCCTGCTATTTTTGAGTTGTTGATGTGTGTAAACAATATATGCATTAATTATGTAGTATGTATAACACATTAGCAGTAAAAGAAAAGAAAATAAAAGAAAAGTTGATGAGGGCATGCAAATATTGGTTAAGTGATGAAGACGCAACTAGCTAGCTAGGGTGGGCCTTCCATGGACCAAACAAACAAGCATATGTAGTGGGGTGTAATGTGCTAGTTCAAGTTAACGAGGACAGACAGTGTGTGATGATGTGTAGACAGTGTGTGATGATGTGTAGACAGTGACTTTTAAGTGCGTGGTTGGTTAGTAGCGCGCAGCAGGCACATAGTACACTCATCACTCACGTACGAGTCATGGTCTATCTATTCTGGTCGTAATTACACCGACTGTAAATAGTGCATATATACATTAATACAGGAACTTGGATTGTCTGCCCTTCCATTTCGGTGCCCTTTTCGTGTCCTCCTGTTTTGTGTGGTCACGGTTAAGCCACGTCAACATTTTATATTATTTTTTTATAAAAATAATAAAACAAAAAGAAATAGTAATATAAAACGTTGACGTGGCTTAACCGTGACCACACAAACAGAAGGGCACGAAAAGGGCACCGAAATGAGAGGGTAGACAATCCAAGTCCTTAATACAGAGTGGTTTTCTGTCCTTCGCTGTTGAACCTGAGCATATATATCTTGTCAATGGCTGGCCGGCCAATGACGTAATCCATTACCATTTTACATGAATGAGGAATTAGGATGCCTGCTGGTAATAGCATCTCTAGTGATGTCAGCAATTGAGTAGGCAAAGAAGAAGGATTCTCTACCCTCCTAATCTCTCTACCTTTTCATACGGAATCAGCTAGACTAATATTAGTAATTTGTTTTAGTAGTGTGTAGCTTATTTGTAGAAGAATGCTTTTATGCAACTATAAATTCTTTATTGTGAATGGATATGAAGTTTGGAAAAGGATCATTGTCAGATCATTTTTCTAGGATCATAGAGATCCAGTAATTATGTTCGTTCATCGTATATCGTGTAGTCAGTTTTCATTAAGTACTATTTATATTTGAATTTTAAATGATTTATGACTGCATGATTTACTATGAACGAACATAATTACGAGATCTCTAGGATCCCTTGAAAAGGTATCTTGCGATAATCCTTTTCCATGAAGTTTAACATAGAAAATCTAAAGTAATATTTTTTTAATTAAAAAACGATGTCAAATCCGGAACCGGATAATCCTTTTCCATGAAGTTTAACATAGAAAATCTAAAGTAATATTTTTTTTAATTAAAAAACGATGTCAAATCCGGAACCGGATCCCCTCCTGAGCATAGGGTGGGAATCCTCCTGACCGGGTCATCTGGACCATTGAAATTTGATCTAACGGCTACAAACAAGGGGACCCTCTAAAAGTTATAATTATTGTAGCTGTTAGATCAAATTTCAATAGCCTAGATGGCCCGGTCAGGAGGATCCCTTGATGAAATTGAGGTTCCACCATAAAACTAATTGGCAATATGGGGAGTAATCCAAGACTATATAAACACATAACAAACCTAGTCCCTCACCAATGTGGGACAACTCTCAACACTCCCCCGCACATGTGGCGGATTTTCAAGCCTACACGTAGACAACAACTAGGTGACATGGAGCGCGTGTGGCCGTTTGGCTTCACACGAAGACAACCCGCTATGATACAATGATGAAATTGGGGTTCCATCATAAAACCAATATGAGGAGTAACCCAAAACTATATAAGCACATAGCAAACCTGGTCTCTTACCGATATGGGACAACTCTCAACATCTCCACCCTATGCTCAGGTGGGGATCTGGTTTCGTCAAATTCAATCCTACATTTCTTTCATGAAAAGACATTGTTGTAAATACATTAATAAAATAAAAATTAAAAGTACAATAAATTAAGGGAGACAATAAGTATTGAGAATGAATATACATTGATGAGAGAATGAACTTTGTATTATGACACTTGGTGCATGAGGCAGTGTTCTCGGCACATTGAAAAATGTCTCATTTGCATGGATTTATAAGTAAATTAATTTACTTATCATATTGTCTAGTAGTTTTATGGTGAAATCTCAATTTCTTAAACAAGCCTAACCTAATACAATCTAAAGTCTAAAATAATAATGCAAAACTTTCCTCTATATACTTTGACTAAATAAACTGTTGTTAGTTTTAGTGTATATACATGTATGTATCTGGAAATTAAATGATAACTTTATAGATTTTTCTTTCTTTGGGAGGGAAAGAGAAGATTTTAACAAGGTGTACGATGATGAGGGAGCTTTTGGACCGACAACGCATAAACTGATCAAATGGGAATAAAAACTGGTGGTCCTACTTGACTTTACAGTGGATGAAAGAGTAAGGGCATATCGCCAATCGCCAATCGCCAATTCCCGTGTTTTCGTATCAGAGGAATTTAGTAAGAAATCAAAGAACATAACAAAAATATCAAGAGAGCAAAATGCAAAAAGGAAAGAGCGATTGATATATGGCCGGAGCAGAATCTTTCATTGAGTGCCCAGAAACAAAAGCTAACCGGGAAAATAGCAATATAACATGCAATGCAACAGAATATAAATAGTTGATTTTGATCACCAAACTCTCAATATCTAAAGTCACAACTTACCTGGATACTTTTGAGTTTTAGCTACATATACATATACACATAGATCTGGCCAGATAGCTAGTAGTACAAGTACCCTCTCTCTCTCTCTCCGTCTCTCTCTCTCCAAAAGAAAGAAAGAAAATGCCTAGGGATAGGGACCCCCTTGTTGTTGGACGAGTGGTTGGTGATGTTTTAGACCCCTTCACAAGGTCTGTTTCTCTGAGGGTGACCTACGGTACTAAGGAGGTTAACAATGGTTGTGAGCTCAAACCTTCTGAAGTTGTCCAACAACCTAGAGCTGATATTGGTGGAGACGATCTCAGGACTTTCTACACTCTGGTAAGTTTCTATCTTCCATCCATCACATATATATACATACATACAGAATTGAGAATATATGAAATTAACATGCACGGGTTTCATTAATTAACTCCATTAATTGCAGGTCATGGTGGATCCTGATGCACCCAGCCCAAGTGACCCCAACCTAAAGGAATATTTGCATTGGTGTGTATCCTGTAGCGCTCTCTCTCTCTCTGCACAGGGATATGTATATCTTTCCTTAAGCTTAACTCACTTCTTAATACAGTACGAAGAGTAATTTGCCAGCGAGGTTTCAACTTCTTCTTTATGCGTTTATCTTTCAAGAGTGGGGAAGGAGTGTAGTACTGATACTTCTGATTGCACGAATGTTTCAGGTTGGTTACCGATATTCCAGCAACTACTGCGGCAAGCTTCGGTTAGTTGTCTCTACTGCATCTTCAGATCAGCTTTGAAATTTGACTATATGTGGTTCTTTCTTATTTATGTTTATTTTAGAGGAATCTTTTGTAATTATACTTTTTTATTTCTAACCATTAATTTTGTTGTATTGTTAACAATAAACAAGCCCACATATCTTAATCATAAACCCTATATTATGTTAAGAATTAATCACACATTAATTTGATGAAGGACATTGCATGAGCTTATAAATAAGTTGGATTACTCCTTATTTTGTCAATTGGTTTTATGATGAAATCTCAACTTTCTTCATAGTATCAGAATAGGTTGTTCCACGTGTGAAGCCAAAAGGCCACACGTACTCCACGTTATCCCGTTGTGTTGTTTATGGGTTAAGCTTGAAAAATTTGTCACGCTTGAGAGGGTGTGTTGAGAATGAATTATACATTGATACGAAAGAAAAGACATTGCATGAATTTATAGGTAAGTTAGGTTACTCTCCATTGCCAAATATATTATTCTAAAACCTAAACCCTAAATTCACTTTGAAGAAAATTAACAGACATAAATTATCAAGGAGTGTGTGAGAAATAAAATGGGATCTGTGGATAGCACACCCTTTTTTTTTCCAGTAGCAAATGTCCCTTTGGGCCTATAAGCTCTGTGGTAAAGGTCTTTTCAGGAGAAGGCTTTGTTATTAGCTAGGATCTCCCAGGGTAATAATTTTACCCAAACCCTAATTGTCTGCCATGAAGGAACCCTTATATTCAAGCATGAACACTGATAATGAAACCCATATATATTGATCATGCAGGGCAAGAGATAGTGTGTTATGAAAGTCCACGGCCAACAGTGGGGATTCATCGCTTTGTTTTGGTGGTGTTTCGCCAATTGGGTAGGCAAACGGTGTATGCTCCGGGATGGCGCCAGAACTTCAATACCAGAGACTTCGCCGAGCTTTATAATCTTGGATTACCGGTGTCTGTCGTCTATTTTAACTGCCAAAGGGAGGGCGGCTCCGGTGGAAGGAGAAGATAACTTTGATAATAAGTAAGGGTATATAATCTATAGATCACGTTGTCGAAATTAAACGATAAAGAGATATATGTAGTCCGCAAAAATAATGATTATATATACTACTACTACTACCGCTGCTGCTGTAGTACTACAACTATAGTAATTAATAAAAATAATTTAGGTAGCTGGTTGGGGAGCTAGTCCATCGATGTGTACGCACAACTGGTATAGCATTTCGACATGCTTGTTTGACAATACATACTTTTCTTTCCAAGAACTGCAACAACTAGCTATCAACGTGCTTGTGTGGCTCGGACTAAAAGCTGATTATTTAAGTAAATAATAAAGTGTTTGTCTTTTTGCTCCAAGGAATGAATTGTTCTAAATACAAAAATGTCGTGTGTAATTGTCTATCTAAGACCATATGGATCAAAATATTCATAATATACACAGGTATTGTCCAATATTAATTGTTCACTTCTTTTAAGGGAAATGTTATTGATACTTTAAACATCTTATTTTACACTTCTTGCAAGTGTATTTTTCTTTCATAATATAGGAAGTTTGAAAAGTAGAATGTGATTTTTGGAGTGCTAATAACAATTCATTTTAATTGTAGCTTTTTTGTGAATGAAATAAGAATTTATTATAAAATCAATAAAAATGCTAGCAAGATATGTTCAAAAAGCGAGTCTCCTACGACTCTCTTTCTTAGGCTTCCACGTGGCTGGGAAAACCAAGAAAAACAAGAACACTAAAAATACTTTTTCTCTGAGGTAAGTGATGTCACCGGCAGTCAGCCGGAAGATCTTGAAGTCAAGCTTCCCCTGGGTGGCTTCAAACACCGTATGGTGTGTGTCTTGACTCTTGGCTGGCCGCCTACCTCAAGCTCAACCCTGTTGCTAGCGCTCCAGGGTGGAGATTTTCTTGAGTTCTTGTAACTCAGGGTGGGTGAAGGTGGGGGATCGAGTGGCCAGTGGCGAAGTCATAAATTTTCGGAAGGAAAGGCTGAATTTTAGAAGGTAAAAGGTCCCAAAAAATATCGATAATCACATCATTTTAGATAGTAAATAATATTAATATCGTTCATAATTTGTCAATATAAACCAGTTGCAATGTTGTTCATATTTTGTGGTACTTTCCCTAATAACTTGGCATCATTCCTTTGGAACTTAGAAAATCCTCATCCAAATATGTATATGAAAGCAATTAGCCAATTTTTTATGTGCCCTAGCAGGCGATCCGTTTGTGAGTGATGGTGGCCGTGTTAGCTGCGATATGGTCTTGGTCATGTGAGTTGGTAAGGGCCGTGTGTTGGTGTTTAAGGGCAACTCTTACAGAGGTAAAGTCGCGAGTCTCATATCTATTAAATAGATGATATAAGTGATAGTTCAAGTAGATAGAAAGAATATCATTTTTGGGCCGAACCAGTTTTATGTGGACTGTAGATATAACTAAGTCAAAAGCCTATACCCGAAACGACACTGTTCCATTAAAGCCAATAAACATTACGACTCTGTTCCTCTTAAAGCCAATAAACGTAACAACATCGTTCCTATTAAAGCCAATGAACTGAAATATACTACCATTCTTGTTCCTCATGAGAAGATGTCTGAAAATTTCACTATTTCAATGCAGGTTCAGAGGAATCAGACGTCCAGAGGGGCAACTTATCACTCTTAGAGACGAGTTCCGATGATCGGAGGTGCGACCACACCTCCTTGCGTCTCTGTGGCTCGCCAGCGTTTGTGCAGTGTTTGTGCAGCTGCAGCAAAAAACAAGGCTTCATTTTCGGCGAGATGAGGGGTGGGTACTCGCTCTTGGGTTTCATTTCCGGTGAGTGGAGGGGCGGCTATCCCTCCTTGTCCCTTTGTGGCTTTGTCCGTGTGAGCGGCTAATATCTGACGTCATTGTAAATGATGACTGCCAAGGGCCTGTTCGCAGCCAGGGCAGCCAGATTGTCCAAGAACAGTCTGAAGCTTATACCGTCAAATGTTGCATGGTTGTTTGATATGCCCATCGCGAATCCACCACACTTAAATGTTGTTACCAGTTCAATTATTAGTTCAATCACACGAAAAAATTACCACTCTAATGATTTCACCCTCTGTGTGTGTCTGTGTGTGGTACATAGCTAGTAACTGCATATATCCATCTAGCTATATTAATTGATTAAGCACCCTCTTTGGAAGGAAACATATAAGTCCAATCTAGTTGATTATATAGTAGCTATGCATGGTTTTGTTGTTTAGATGCACGCTGCTCCGTTGTAGTGATATTAAGATATAAGTAAATATGATCCAAATAGTAATACTTCAGCAAAATTACACGTGGTCAATTTTATGCGAAATTCATGTTTAGGGCAGCACTATGCTGTAATTTTCGCATTAAATAATGGATCATGAGTCTCTACATTTACCATCCGTACATTTACATGCATGTAGACAAATTTTAACTATTCAATTCACTTAATGAGATTAATTAAATCCACATCATTTATAGTGAATTTAGTGGTTAAGATTTTCGCATAAAGGAATAGGGTTTGCATGTTGGTACGACACTCGTGGGCATAAGGCATCACTCTTTTATAAGGAATGCGTATGTCGTATGTCACTATGACATCCTAATTTAAGAACACAACGCCATATAGTGGACGTCACGATAAGAGTAAACATGTTCACATTTTTTACTTCAACCATCCTCTAAATTTTTCAGTAATTAACTAAATTTGATAGTTTCATATGTGCATTAAATTTTTCATTTTGTATGTGTGAACAATTTCTCTTAATAAGTGCATATTTTTTTTAATATTACATAATTATTGTTTTCTCCTTCTTATGTAAATATTGTGTATCAAACGTGAGGGTAAAATAGGAAAAATAAGTATAAAAAGAGGGTAAAATAAGAAAAATAGGGATACGATTGTCATTTTGTCAAAAGGTATAAAATTACTATTTTGCCCTCCTTTTGTCAATAGTGTGTATCAAAAGTGAGAGCAAAATAGAAAAAAAAGTTGACAAGGAAGATTTTCTTAATAATAGTATAGATTAGTGACTTATTAATTGGTATTCTAACATTACCCCTCCCAAATTGCGCAACGTTGCTAATTGCGTGTTTGGTGAATAATCTACATTCGAGTCGATAGTTGTCAGAATCAAGTTAATCAATCAAAGGGATGGGAATGGGCCTGCCGACCTTTGCTCAACACAAATGCAAGGGAGCTGTCGATTGGCATCAACTTTCCTATACACTTTCATCAACTAATAATTAATCTTGCTAGCTCTTGACCACTATCACTTTTAAGAATCTTATGATTCACCCCAATTTTAAAGGGAAGTGTGCACTCACCTTTATATATGTCAGTATTAAGATGATCAATAATTTTGAAGTCGTAATTTGTTATTTGTGCATATATGTTGAAAATTTTCAAATCAAATTATTGGCCGCAGGTATTGTAGGTGATGCGTCCTTTTAATCTCATTAACATATGATCCATCTTTTTGCATTTAAATTTGTCGCCTTTTAATATTATGGTTTAATAATATATTTTTCTTTACTTGTAAGTGATTGGTTTTAATGAGATTCACGAAGAAAACTCATCCATTCCAATCTTCTCCAATATGGTAGGATTAGAAGGGATAGTTTTATTCATGTCGAATCCTCTTCTAATTACCTCTATATAAAAAATCATTCACTTTTACCTACAATATACCATAAAACTTGAGAGTTATCTATTCCCATATAATCGTATTTGCCAAACGAGATTTAAAGATAGCCAATTGGATAAGAAAATACATTGAGGATTGAGCCCAATAATAATGTTAGCACATGATCCTTTATTGACCCATTAAAATATAGGAAAATTAATGAAAATGGTTTGAAAATTTTAAGTTTTAATCAAAATTACAAAAATGTGTTGTAAGTGACTAGTACCATGTAGCATCCTATATCGACCAACGGATAGGGGGTGATGTGCCTTATATGTACATGCCCATCTCCATATAGCACGAGACCTTTTGGGAACTCACTGGCTTCGGATTCCATCGTAACTCCAAAGTTAAGCGAGATTGGACGAAAGCATTCCTATGATGGGTGCCTCACCGGGAAGTTCTCGTGTGAGTTCCCAGAAACAAAACTGTGAGGGCGTGGTTGGGACCCAAAGCGGACAATATCGTGTTACAACGGAGTTGGTCTGGAATGTGACATAATGGTATCAGAGCCACTATGCTGTGTGGTGCGAGTGTGTTGATGAGGAAGTCGGGCCCCTAAAGGGGATGGATTGTAACATCCCACATTGACCAACAGAGAGGAGGTGATGTGTCTTATATGTACATGCCCACCTTCATATAGCATGAGACCTTTTGGGAACTTACTGGCTTCGGATTCCATCGGAACTCCGAAGTTAAGCGAGATTGGGCAAGAACATTCCTAGGATGAGTGACCCACTGGGAAGTTCTCGTGTGAGTTCCCAGAAACAAAACCGTGAGGGTGTGGTCGGGGCATAAAGCGGACAATATCGTGCTACGGCGAAGTTGAGACTGAGATGTGACATACCATGAGTGACTTTTTAGAGTAAAAATGTCATTTTCGTTAAAAGTGAATAGTACCGAGAGTGTTTCGTTAAAACTCCCTAAAATATAAGGCATTTGGAAAAATGCCTTTTTTGAGAGGCCCCCAAAAGATTTTTGCCTTTGTTTTTAAATTTTATAGGCTTTTGCCCCTTTTAAGGTGTGAAAGTATCAAACGTCCTTGTAGCTAGGTTTAATTGTTTTCAATCTTCCTGTTTTCGTCGTATTTTGAACAGCTCAAACAATGTTGTTCTCCACTCACGTGAGATCAAATCTTCTGCACTCATTTTGTGTGTGACTTTGTGGCAACAAAGTTAAAAATGATTTATTTTGTTAACACGTGTCAATCAATGAAAGACACACACAAAATAAATACGGAAAATTTTGAACTTTGTGACGACACCAAAGCAAAGAAACAAAACATTCACTCTCCTTCCACCCACTGAGACAACCTCCCAAACCTTTTTATTCTAGAACCACCAACGACACCCACCTTCATGAGAAGTCAATGTGGTCTTCCTTTTTCCTTCATAAAATAACCCAATAGCGCTAATCACCTAACACCCAATTGAGGAGAGCTGAAGGGCATTGCCATATACTGCTTGAGTCAAGGAATGCTTTTTACCACCAACAAAAGGAATGAGAGTCCAACTTAAAGTACTTTCCAACCACTCTGACCAGTTGGTGGACTTCACTGCTGTATGGAACGGAGTTCAAGACAAGTGTGTCTAAATGGCCCCAGCCAATGTCAGTCACTAACACAAAACGAAGACTATGAAAGGTTGCATTCCAACCATTTTCAAATGAGCGATGTGCTTGAGGGGTTGTCGATGTGGAAACCAAGCGAATAACCTTGTTCGAACGTTACTTTTTCTCTGTGTGTCGATCACACAACGTAGAGTTAGCCTGCAACACAGTCTACTAGTACAATTCATTTACTAAGTAAGACAGTGTGAGACGTAAAGGCTCAAGACTTTTTGGGCTCACTTCGGACCTATAGAAAGGGAAGGAATACCCTTTAAAAGAGATCAAATTGAAGGGAAAAAGCTTTTACTATTTGTATTGAGCACCCTTGTAACTCATAACAAATATATAACATATTCTCCAGTGAACGTAGCACATTCTTTCTTGTGAAACACTCACATCTTGTTGTTACCACACCCACCTTAAATTGAACTCCTAGTTTTGAGGGTTAACAAAAAAATTATTCAAATAAACTTATTTGAGAGATCCATAACGAAATACGATTATGTATATACCCACATGCACGATACATTACAATTTTTTTTTTGTCAAAACACGTATACATGAAGTTATTAAGAAATAGAGCATTTGGGTTTCTTAAAGTAAAGTGCATGATTACTTTGATTGACCCTATGACGAGAACAAACAAAAAGGATGGCAGTTGAGTTACGACTCAGCATAATAGTTACATTGTTAAAGGTAATAGATGATTACCATATCACAGTGCACTCAAGGCACCAGATTAGTACTTACCTTAGTGGTTAAGTAATTAGTAGATAAAATTGTTATGTAAGACTGGTGACTAGGCAATAGACAGTTATTTATATGTCTATATCATTTGTAAATTGTATCGTGAAAGCTAATGAGAATCATTCTTCACATATTCATTCTTTCTCTACAATTTATCTTTTTCTCTCTCAATCTCTTGATTATTACAAGATATTAGATTTCTACATGGTATCGCTGTTATAGTTTAGCGACGAATTGATCATTCGCTTTCGATTTTCTGCAATTTTCTCATATGTCAAACAGGTCTTACCTAATTTTCTTTCCTATTTTCGTAAATCTTTCTGCCAAATTGCGATGTCTACTGCCATGAACTCTATTGACTCTTCCTCTCCGGTCACCTCTTCTGGTCTTCATCATCTTGAAGATGCTTCTAATTCCTCATCGATTTTTCTGGCTTCTATCACGGTTCAGAATATTGCCAGCATGGTACCGACTAAGCTAAATTGGCAAAACTACATCACCTGGCGCAACTTGTTCATGCCTATGTTGAAACGCTACAAGCTTTTTGGTTTTTTTAATGGAGATTATGTTTGTCCTCCCGTATGTCTCTATGATTCCTCTGGATCTCGAATTACTAATCCTGCTTATAAGATCTAGTGCGAACGAGATCAAATCCTAATGATCTAGATAAATTCAACACTTGCCGAAGATCTTCTTCTTCTGACGATTGGAATGGCTGATTCTTAATCTTTATGTCAATCTCTTGAACATCGATTTATTGGTGCTTTTCGCACTCATATCCATAGCCTTTGTGCCAAGATTCAGACAATTTAACAATGATTGATTTCCTGAATTCAATCAAAGATATTTCAGACAAATTAGCAGCTGCTGGTGAACCGATTTCTGATTCTGATCTTGTTGCTTATACACTTGCTAGTTTACCTGATGATGATGAATCCTTTGTTGACTCAATTGAAACCATAACTATATTTGTTAACATTAATGAGTTTCATGGTCTTCTTATGAGCAAGGAAATATCTCTGCAAAAGCGCAAAACAAGATCCTCATCTTCTTTTTCGCCTTTTCATGCTTACAGTGGATAGCAAGGCTCATCCAATAAAGGCAATTTTCATGGACGTTATCAGAATTAGAATCGTTACAATCCAAATCGAAATTTTGGAGCTAGTCGTAACAATAACAACAATTTTTGAAGTGTTCCTTGACCTTTTCCTTCACGCTCAAATTTTTCTGGCAATTCTCAGGGCAATTTTCATCCTGATAAATCCATTCCTTACCAGTTATGCAATCAACACGGACATTCTGCTATATCTTGTGGTCGTCTTACACAATTTGCAGCTCAACTTTCTCACAATTCTCCCATGGGAATGAATGCTATAGCTGGTTCTCAAATGACTGCTCCAAGCTATTAGCTCACTAACAGTGGTGCTACACATCATGTTACACCAGATCCTGCAGCTCTTAATTCTGCAATTCCCTACACCCGCACTGAGTAGTTATTCATGGGTGATGGTAAAGTTTTGTGTATCTCTCACACTGGATATGCCTTAATTTGAACTTCTAATGTTGTGTTTAAACTGCATAATGTGTTACTTATGCCTCAAGCATTACATAATTTGCTCTCAATTTATAAATTTGTATATGATAATTGGTGCTCATTGACCTTTGATCCATTTGGATTTTACGTAAAGGATCTAAGCATTGGGAAGATGCTATTCCAGAGCCCTAATGAATGAGGATTATATCCAATCTACTGGAATGTTTCTGTTGATGCACAAAATCAGCGAGGACTTTGGTACAACAGAAAGTGTCAGGTTTTATGACCTTCGCTTGGTTGCTTCGGTCACTAGTGAGGATAAGTACGTAAATGAATAGAGACAGAGAAGCAAACACAGGATGTACGTGGTTCACCCAGATTGGCTACGTCCACGGAGTAGAGGAGTTCTTATTAGTAGTGAGGGGCTTACACAAGTACAAAGGATCAAGCTCTCAATTTAGTGAGTTCTTGTGAATGATTTAACACAAATGGCATTAGGCAATATTGTGGGGGGATGACCCCTATTTATAGAAAAACTTGTAGCTTTGTCACATTGACATGTGTCATGTTATGATTGGTTCTTGATGTTGACACGTGCTGCGCTCTGATTGGCTTCTAATCTTGACACGTGTCGAGTAGTGATTGGCCTCCTGGTCGGAGGGGAACTCTTCTGGGTCCTTGACAGTATAGCGTTGGCCGGTGCTCGGTAGTTTCGGGATTGGTCAAGTATGGTACAAACAGTGCTCCCCTAAGTTCCCGAGTGAGGGAAACTCCTCGGTTGGGGACTTGCAAGATCCAATCCCTTGAGTAATCACGAAACTTCTAAGTACCGAAGTGTGGTCTGATCTTCATCTGCCCTTCTCTGGAAGTACCTTTCCTCCATCCGGGAATGGTGTATTTAGCTGATGTTGACGCACAAGGTAATGTATCAATTTCACTTGAAGCTTAGTTGTAGTTTCGGGCTTAGTCAAGTGTGATACAAACCCTATAGTAGGAGTCCCCCAAGTCGCCGAGCTAGGAGATCTGCCGAAAGAGGTGACAGACAAGGTAAGCAGTCAAACTTCCAAGTAAGCAACCCAGGATCAAAGGTTTGACTTCTGCTTCCGGTTGATTGTTCTCCTTCTCCTTGTCTCTCATTCAACTGCCAGGATAAGGAGAAGCAAATGGATAAGAGATGATATGAGATACTTTTGCTTTTGAAGAAGTAACTTTCCACAGGCTTATTCTTGAACTGTGCTGGAGGGTTTTCTGGTGCCCTTCAGAGTATAAGGCCGACTCAAAAATTTGAGGGTCAAAACAAGTCCATCAAATCTAGAGTATGTTCGACCTTGATGATATGGGATACTTTTGCTGTTGACGGAATAATGAATGTGGTATGGAAAGGTGTCGTGCTGTAGTGATCTGTTTCAGCTCACCGTTGAACCTTCTGCTTCAATCTTTTGCATGGCAGAAGTGGTGTGCAACCTTTGCATTTAAATGGTCCTTCAGAACATTCCTTCATAGTGACTCATCCACGCTTGGCAGCTTCAGTGTAAAGAGCCAATATCTGATCAACTGTCATGAGGTATTTGCCGGTGGAATTCGTGACCTTGACAACAGTTGAGGATGAGTACTCGAGAGCAATGCTAAGTAAGCAACCAGGCAAAGGCTTCAGGCAGTCAGTTCCAAATTGGAGGTTTGATTTCAGGTTCCGACTGACTGCTCTCTTTCTCCTTGTCCTGCAGGTGTGGACAAGGACAAAGACAAAGACAGGGAGAAAGCATGATATGGGATACTCTTGCTTTCGACCCTGATGATATGAGATACTCTTGTTCTTGGTGTGGCTTATTTGCTGAGGCATTATCGGGGGGAAATAAAGCTGAGTATTTCGAGAGGTTATGTTGAGGGTGCCTTTTCGAATGCGAGAAAGGGTTGAGCATTTTTGCAGGTTTTTCTGTCCGTTGAGGAGGGAGGTCAATGTATATAGGGATTTCCCAATAACAAGTAGTAATGCTATTCCTTTACCCTTCTTGGTCACAGCAATGTAGTGGGAGCTGCCAGCTTCACGTGTTTTAATTTTGTCAGAGCACTTTGAAAAAGTGGTATGTGGTATCTGGAAAGCTGATGTTACGTGTGAAGATTACAGACAAGCTTTATCTAAGGAAATCTGGCTCTCGAAGTTCTGAGAGTTGTGCCTCTTCGGTTTTCGAACAAGCAATCCCGTCGAGGATCTGACTCTCGAGATTCGGAAAGCGGTGCTACTCCGGTTTTTTAGAAAGTAATTATGTTGGGAGTCTTTTCTCGAATGTGAGTAAAGGTTGGACGTTCTTGCCAACCTGTCTTGCCGTAAAACACGGAGGTCGACACACATAGGGACTTTCCAGTTGTCAAGCAGTGGTGCTGTTCCTTTACCCTTCTTGGTCACAGCAATGTAGTGGGAGCTGCCAGCTTCACGTGTTTTAATTTTGTCAGAGCACTTTGAAAAAGTGGTATGTGGTATCTGGAAAGCTGATATTACGTGTGAAGATTACAGACAAGCTTTATGTTGATTATCAAGTCGAGGGGTAATCTGTTCCCTATCAGGGATATCTATGTCGAATGCATGTGACCCTCCATGTTGGAGGGCACCCAGTTGATGGTTGACTTCCACGGGGGCAACAAGCTCGCGTGTCTGAGCTTGCCTAGCTTCGTGGAGTGTCTCGAAGAGCTTCTCATATTGCTCCTGGAGGACCTCATTCCTCATTGCTATCTTGTTGTTCTGAGCTTCCAACTTATCGACTTTAGCTTGAAGAAGAACTCGTTTTCCTTCCTTCTTTCGTTGTTTCGCACTATGTGCAAGGGGGGTGTCATTCTGTGTGCTGTGGCTTCCTTCGCTTCCCATGCTGGAGAGGGATGCCTGATCAAAAGAAAGTGTACGAATGATAGAAACCAGCTTGACACAGCTGAAGAGAGTAGGAATAAGTGTCGGTTCCCACAGACGGCGCCAAATGTTGATGCACAAAATCAGCGAAGACTTTGGTACAACAGAAAGTGTCAGGTTTTGTGACCTTCGCTTGGTTGCTTCGGTCACTAGTGAGGATAAGTACGTAAATGAATAGAGACAGAGAAGCAAACACAGGATGTACGTGGTTCACCCAGATTGGCTACGTCCACGGAGTAGAGGAGTTCTTATTAGTAGTGAAGGGCTTACACAAGTACAAAGGATCAAGCTCTCAATTTAGTGAGTTCTTGTGAATGATTTAACACAAATGGCATTAGGCAATATTGTGGGGGAATGACCCATATTTATAGAAAAACTTGTAGCTTTGTCACATTGACATGTGTCATGTTGTGATTGGTTCTTGATGTTGACACGTGCTGCGCTCTGATTGGCTTCTAATCTTGACACGTGTCGAGTAGTGATTGGCCTCTTGGTCGGAGGGGAACTCTTCTGGGTCCTTGACAGTATAGCGTTGGCCGGTGCTCGGTAGTTTCGGGATTGGTCAAGTATGGTACAAACAGTATGTTGTAGTTCACAAGCTGAGGAACAACTTCGATGAAGAAAGTATGTTGATCTAAGCAAGAGAAAATGGAGTTTTTGAAGCTCACAACAGGTCTGACGTGTTGACAGACAAATGATGAACAATCACTCGTCGTACCTGAATTTCTAGAGTTGTACTGATCTGATGGCTCTCAAATTTGGATATGTTGTAGTTAAGGAATTAAAGAACAACTTTCATGAAGACAACTTTGTGATTCGAGCTACAGATGATGGTCTTATATTGAAAACCAATTCCGGGTGTTAGGGGAAATGAAAAACAATTCCACCAAAGAAACATCATTATGATGTTTCATCATTATGGTGTTTTCATCATTGTGATGCTTCCATCATTGTGATGCTTCCATTATGATTGTAATGCACCAACGGTTACACCCTCTATCATAGCAGTATGTGTGTGTATCTCCCTATAGTCATCATGTGCAAGACTATCGTAGTCAGATGGCTTTCCATAAAACAGCTACCAACCGTTACACCTTCTGCAATTCCACTTATTCGGGCCTAGCAACCTTCATAAACAAAATATATGAAGAAAAAGTCCGGGGCTACCACTTAGAAAACAAAAGAATGAAGTTTTGGTACTTACGACATGGACTATTAGCAAGACACCTCATTCGTCAACTCCCTCGACTAGAGACTTGGGGGACTCCCACCATATGCTACTGCACCTTGATACTCGGCAGTCTCACAACCACTCAGTGACTTGGATTTTTCAAGTCTCCAACCGAGAAGTTTTCCTCACTCGGGAAATTAAGGGAACACTACCTCAAACTACATGCTTCACTCACAAAGCTTCAACAATACAGGTTTCAACAAAAGCAAAAATTCAAAGAACTTTATGAAGAAGGCTTTGGTGTATTTAACACAATATGTTGAAATGAAGCAAAGCTTATTTATTAATATTTTCGATAAGCCACAAATATGTACATATACATGAGTCAAAATA
This sequence comes from Malus domestica, assembly GCF_042453785.1. Taxonomy (NCBI): domain Eukaryota; kingdom Viridiplantae; phylum Streptophyta; class Magnoliopsida; order Rosales; family Rosaceae; genus Malus; species Malus domestica. Next base: position 31,595,508 of record NC_091672.1, on the reverse strand, counting down.
AACAAACAAAAGGGAGCCTTCACAAAGGTTGCTTAGGGGAAGTCTCAGCAGTCGGTAGAGCCCCAGAAAGAGAAAGCACCGGAGGGTGGTTATCCGGAGCCTCAGTACTTGACAAAACCCCAGAAGGAGGAGGCATTGGAGGTTCATCATTTGAAGCTTCATTACCAGGTACAGCCCCAGAGGACGAAGGCAATAAATGCCTTTGGAACAAACCCACAAACCGCTGATGATCAAGTAAAACCTTACCATCAGATTCCTTCATCTGGTCAAGCTTCCTCTTCATGTTTGTAGCATAGTCATGGGCGAGCCGGTGCAACTGCTTATTCTCATGCTTGAGCCCTCTAATCTCCTGTTTGAGACTCATCACTTCAGCAGCCAATGATTCAACTTGGCGGGTTCTAGCAAATAGGCGTTGGGCCATATTAGACACAGAACCTGCACACTGAACACTAAGAGCCAGAGAGTCCTTAACAGCCAACTCATCAGACCGTTTGGAAAGTAGTCTGTTATCTTTGGGAGTGAGAAGGTTCCTGGCCACCACTGCAGCGGTCATATCATTCTTCATCACAGAATCCCCAACGGTAAGAGGACCAGTAGGGGATATGAAGGATGGGCGCCATATGTTGTCTGGAGAAGGCGTGGCTGTCTCTTCTCCAAGGTTCAAGTCAAAACGACGGTCGGAGGGTCCAGACATTTTCAAATGTGTTGAAGAAGGAAGAGGTCAGACAAATCAAGATCTTAGAAGTGAAAGAAATGAGCTTCTACTGGTAGAGATTCAAGTGTGCTGTGGAACTTAATGCCAGCCTCTATAAAAATCTGCACTCGACGGAGCTTCAGAAATCGAAGAGGCGTTTGCTTTCTCAAAAGCTGGGCTGCTCAGAGACCACGAGGGCCGATCTCAGAAATCGAAGAGGCGTTTGCTTTCTCAAAAGCTGGGCTGCTCAGAGACCACGAGGGCCGATCTCAGAAATCGAAGAAGCACCTGCTTTTGCAGCCTCGTCAGCACCTGTCACATGCACAATCAGCTTTGCGAAAATTACGGGCAATCTGTCGAAGATTTCTGGTGAAGTAGAAAGCACGTGAATCTTACTGTTCAATCACCGCTCTCCATATGCACCATCAACTCCTCGGGTACCACATATAACTTTGTCAAAGATCTCTGACAAAGTTTAGGCACGAGAATTTCGAAGTTCCAGCTACCCTACTATTACCCATAAGGGTAAAGGAACAGCACCACTGCTTGACAACTGGAAAGTCCCTATGTGTGTCGACCTCCGTGTTTTGCGGCAAGACAGGTTGGCAAGAACGTCCAACCTTTACTCACATTCGAGAAAAGACTCTCAACATAATTACTTTCTCAAAAACCGGAGTAGCACCGCTTTCCGAATCTCGAGAGTCAGATCCTCGACGGGATTGCTTGTTCGAAAACCGAAGAGGCACAACTCTCAGAACTTCGAGAGCCAGATTTCCTTAGATAAAGCTTGTCTGTAATCTTCACACGTAATATCAGCTTTCCAGATACCACATACCACTTTTTCAAAGTGCTCTGACAAAATTAAAACACGTGAAGCTGGCAGCTCCCACTACATTGCTGTGACCAAGAAGGGTAAAGGAATAGCATTACTACTTGTTATTGGGAAATCCCTATATACATTGACCTCCCTCCTCAACGGACAGGCAAACCTGCAAAAATGCTCAACCTTTTCTCGCATTCGAAAAGGCACCCTCAACATAACCTCTCGAAATACTTAGCTTTATTTCCCCCCGATAATACCTCAGCAAATAAGCCACACCAAGAACAAGAGTATCTCATATCATCAGGGTCGAAAGCAAGAGTATCCCATATCATGCTTTCTCCCTGTCTTTGTCTTTGTCCTTGTCCACACCTGCAGGACAAGGAGAAAGAGAGCAGTCAGTCGGAACCTGAAATCAAACCTCCAATTTGGAACTGACTGCCTGGAGCCTTTGCCTGGTTGCTTACTTAGCATTGCTCTCGAGTACTCATCCTCAACTGCTGTCAAGGTCACGAATTCCACCGGCAAATACCTCATGACAGTTGATCAGATATTGGCTCTTTACACTGAAGCTGCCAAGCGTGGATGAGTCATTATGAAGGAATGTTCTGAAGGACCATTTAAATGCAAAGGTTGCACACCACTTCTGCCATGCAAAAGATTGAAGCAGAAGGTTCAACGGTGAGCTGAAACAGATCACTACAGCACGACACCTTTCCATACCACATTCATTATTCCGTCAACAGCAAAAGTATCCCATATCATCAAGGTCGAACGTACTCTAGATTTGATGGACTTGTTTTGACCCTCAAATTTTTGAGTCGGCCTTATACTCTGAAGGGCACCAGAAAACCCTCCAGCACAGTTCAAGAATAAGCTTGTGGAAAGTTACTTCTTCAAAAGCAAAAGTATCTCATATCATCTCTTATCCATTTGCTTCTCCTTATCCTGGCAGTTGAATGAGAGACAAGGAGAATGAGAACAATCAACCGGAAGCCGACGTCAAACCTCTGATCTTGGGTTGCTTACTTGGAAGTTTGACTGCTTACCTTGTCTGTCACCTCTTTCGGCAGATCTCCTAGCTCGGCGACTTGGGGGACTCCTACTATAGGGTTTGTATCACACTTGACTAAGCCCGAAACTATAACTAAGCTTCAAGTGAAATTGATACATTACCTTGTGCGTCAACATCAGCTAAATACACCATTCCCGGATGGAGGAAAAGTACTTCCAGAGAAGGGCAGATGAAGATCAGACCACACTTCGGTACTTAGAAGTTTCGTGATTACTCAAGGGATTGGATCTTGCAAGTCCCCAACCGAGGAGTTTCCCTCACTCGGGAACTTAGGGGAGCACTATTTGTACCATACTTGACCAATCCCGAAACTACCGAGCACCGACCAACGCTATACTGTCAAGGACCCAGAAGAGTTCCCCTCCGACCAAGAGGCCAATCACTACTCGACACGTGTCAAGATTAGAAGCCAATCAGAGCGCAGCACGTGTCAACATCAAGAACCAATCACAACATGACACATGTCAATGTGACAAAGCTACAAGTTTTTCTATAAATAGGGGTCATTCCCCCACAATATTGCCTAATGCCATTTGTGTTAAATCATTCACAAGAACTCACTAAATTGAGAGCTTGATCCTTTGTACTTGTGTAAGCCCTTCACTACTAATAAGAACTCCTCTACTCCGTGGACGTAGCCAATCTGGGTGAACCACGTACATCCTGTGTTTGCTTCTCTGTCTCTATTCATTTACGTACTTATCCTCACTAGTGACCGAAGCAACCAAGCGAAGGTCACAAAACCTGACACTTTCTGTTGTACCAAAGTCTTCGCTGATTTTGTGCATCAACAGTTTCCAATGGTGTTTCTGGCATTGTTATATCTCCACAAGCTTTGATGATTGCTAAAGCTGATATTCATGTCTGGTATATAGGCTTGGACATCCTTCTAGTGTAATTTTTTCTAAAGTTTTAAATAAAGGTCAATTACCAGTAGTTGGTACTTTGAATAAACAGTTTATATGTTCTGAGTGTCAATTGGGGAAGGCCTCTAGATTACCATTTTCTGGTTTGCCTTGTACTTCCACTAGGCCATTTAATATTGTTCATGTTGATGTATGAGGTCATTCTCCTACTTCCTCATGTACTGGTTATATATACTATCTCATTTTGGTTAATGACTTTACCAAGTATAGTTGGCTTTATCCACTTCACTACAAATCTGATGTATGCTCTGTGCTTAAGACCTTTGTTCTTAAAGTTCAGAATTTGTTTACAAGCAAACTTCAATGTTTAAGTTTTGATTCAGGGGGCGAATTCCTTATAAATGAGTTACAAACTTTTCTTAATACTCAAGGCATTACACATTAACTCAGTTGCCCTTACACCTCTGAACAAAATGGGTGTGTAGAGAGAAAACATAGACATGTAGTTGATATGGGTAGAAACTTATTGTTTCATAGTGGGTTGCCATTTAAATTTTGGGTAGATGTTTTTCAAACAGCTGTGTATATCATCAACAAATTACCTCATCAATGATCTCATATCAGTCCTTGGGAATTATTGTTCAAAGCTTCCCTTATGTATCATACTTTGAAAACTTTTAATTGTGCATGTTATCCTTGGTTGCAGCCTTATGCACAACATAAGCTAGATACAAAGAGCAAACTTTGTGTGTTTTAGGGGTATAGTCTCAATCACAATGGCTATATGTGTCTTAATCCAACTACAAACAGAGTGTATGTTTCCAGACATGTAGTTTTTGACTTCTACAACTTGTCTGCCATTTACAATACCTATTCAACCACTGCCTCCAGTAAATACATTGTCCACTACCTCATCATCTTTTCAGCAATCATATTGTAATTCTCAGTGTTCTCCTCAAGGTACTTCTCACGAATCCCAAGATTCACAGTCATTTGTCTCTCAATAACTAGTGCTCCCAATGCAAAAATCATCTCACATTCCAGTTAATCATCATCCTATGACTACAGGAGCAAAGTTAGGCATTTTCAAACCAAAAGTGTTTACTACAATAAAGCATCATCTTTTCTCCATAGTAGATCATCTCACTAAACTTCCACCTACTCCTACCACTTACCTACAGGCTTCTAAGAATCCTCATTGGAAGACAACAATGCATGATGAGATTCAAGCTCTTCAAACTACTGGAACTTGGGATTTGGTTCCTCCCAATCCTCAATACATCTTAGTTGGATGTAAGTGGATTTTCAAAATTAAACATAGGACTGATGACACTATAGAAAAGTACAAGGCTATGCTTATGGCTAAGGGGTTTCATCAATAGGAAGACCTTGATTTTTCATAGACCTTCAGTCCTGTAGCCAAGCAAACTACATTTTAGGATTTTGTTGTCTATTGTTGTTGTCAATTATGATTTGTTTATTCCTCAACTAGATGTAAGCAATGCTTTTTTGCATAGTTATCTCAAAAAAGATGTTTACATGGTGCAGCCTTCTGGTTTCATGGATTAAGCTAAACCTCCACATGTTTGTAAACTAAAAAGATCACTCTCTGGTTTAAAATAGGCTCCTTGAGCCTAGTATAAAGCTTTTTACAATGCCATTCTTTCTCTCGGTTTTACTTCCTCATATTCTGACACTAGCTTGTTCATTAAGAGGGACAACACTATCACATTTATCATGGTGGGTATGTGGATGATATCATAATCACAGATAGTTCTTCTCAAGTCGGTTAGTCTATTATCTCTTAACTACAAGCATTGTTTCCAGTTAAAGATCTAGGAGACATCCATTATTTTTTAGGTATTGAAGTTCAGAGAAATGACAAAGGCTTATTTATGCATGAAACCAAATATGCTTTGGATTTGTTGAAAAAGAGTGATATGCTTAGAGTTAAACCTTGTAATACTCCAGTTGGATTAGCAAAATTGGATCATTCAGGCACTATACTCTCTGATCCCACCGCACATAGATCAATTATTGGTGTACTTCAGTATTTGACATAAACAATACCTGATTTAGCTTTTGCAGTTAATCAAGTTTGTCAACATATGTATACTCCTCGTACTATGCACCTACAAGCTGTTAAAAGAATCCTCAGGTATTTGATTCAGTCTCTGGTTTACTAAAGGTTCACAGGTTTTAACATCTTGGTCTAATGCTGATTGGGCTGGTTGTCCAGTGGATAGACGGTCCACTAGTGGCTACTGTGTGTTCTTAGGACCTAACATAATTTATTGGAGTGCAAAGAAAGAATGTACAATAGCTAGGTCCTTAACAAAAGCTGAATACAAGTATCTACCTAACACTGTTGCTGAATTGACTTGGGTTTGCAAGATTTTGCAGGATATCTCTTTTCCCATACTCAAGACTCCAAGTATATACCGTGACAATAAGAGTGCCATTGCTTTCACTTTTAATACAGTTTTTCATGCTAGAACTAAACATGTAGAATTGGATTATCATTACATTTGTGAGAAAGTTCTTCTTGGTCATATCATGGTGCATGTCAACACTTTGGTTCAACTTGCAGACTTAGTGAACATCTTCACTAAGTCTTTACTTGCAGACAGATTTGCTTCCTTGTCTTCCAAGCTTTCAGTTTGATCCTCTCCCTTTAGCTTGAGGGGGGGTGTTAAGGGTAATAGAGGATCACCCTATCACAGTGCACCAAGGCACCGGATTAGTAATTACCTTAGTGGTTAAGTAATTAGTAGATAAAATTGTTATGTGAGATTGGTGACTAGGCAATAGACAGTTATTTATATATCTATATCATTTTATAAAGTGTACTGTGAAAGCTAATAAGAATCATTCTTCACATATTCATTATCTCTCTACAATTTCTCTCACTCTCTCTCAATCTCTTGATTACTGCAAGAGCAAGATATTAGATTTCTACATACATATCAATATCATCATGCGTGAGGCTCAACTTAGACCTAGCAAATTCTATCACAAAACCAGCCAAGTTTTTCGATGCTAATATCTTAGAGAATTGTAAAAGAAGGTAAAGTTACTGTTCGTTGTTTTTTAGGATACGATCGAGTTACTGTTTACCCGTGACAGACAATATCACACACAGCTTTTAAACTTTAATCACCGAAAGAAGCACTTGAGTACGAGTTGACTGAAACCTCCCTGTCCCTGTGAAGCTGGAATTTGACATCGCGACGACACAAAGTAGCAGTTACCCAGTACCATTACCACGTCCATGTGATTTGACATTTTGAAAGTGGACCTGACCCATAGGCCAATGAGACCCACGGAAGGTTTATATTGGGCTAAAACTAGTAATACTGGGCTGGTGGCCTGGAGAGATATTTGGGCCTTTTGTTATGGCAGCCCTTGGCTGCAAGGGTGTGGATCATTTTTGAGCCCAAAGTGGAGATTGGAGAAGAGAAGAAAACTGAAATATGTCATCCGCTCCAGTATGATTGGATTACACAAGCCACCCAAAACCACCACGTGGCGACGAACAACCCCTTCCTTGCGTTTCCTTGCCTTTGAAAAGGAAAGGGAGAGGGAAAAACTACAAAGGCTTATGCCTCGAACGACGTACACCAAAGAAAAGGGAAGAAAAATATAAGGATATCTGATGACCCTTCATCCTAATGCAATAAAGAAAGAAGAAAAAGAAAAGAGAGAGATGGTGTGCAGAACAACAGCATGTCAGCAACAACAGTGATAGCTTCTGCTTCTGCTTCCGCGAAGAGTTCCCAATTGTTTGGGTTTGGGTCCTTTGGGATCAACAGCAACAGCAGCAACAATCTCTCTTGCACTCGGTCTACTACTACTACTACTACTACTAGTACACGTAATCTCTCATGGAACTTCATCAACAGCAACAAGCACAAGTCTAGGAAGTCAATGATGGAGGACAGCTTCACCACTCGGGCCTCCGCGCAGCCTCTCACGAATGCTGATGACCTCATTGACTCTGTGGAGACTTTCATCTTCGACTGCGATGGTCCACCTTCTTCAACTCGTTCATTTTCTTATGTTGTTGAATTGAATGTTCATCCAGTGATCTTCTTCTTTCTTTGTTTCATACTTGATTTCTATTACATGAAATTCGCATTTGTACTTATTTGATTCCCTCCTAAGTCCTAACCATTTTGTCTGATTACCTTTTAAAATGGAAAATTCAATTTATTCAGAACCAAGTGTTGAGTTAGATTGCTAATTTGAGGGAAGGAGCCACCGAACCAGGATATGATATGATAGGAATAGGATTACTCATGAATGTTCCATTAGAATTTGAATAATGTTTGTCTTACAATCTTATGCTATTTATTTGTGTCTTGGATGGTATATTGGTATTGCTCCATTTAACTGATCTTTCTACTCTTCACCCAACAACTGCAGGTGTTATATGGAAAGGAGATAAGCTCATAGATGGTGTCCCCCAAACTCTGGACATGCTCCGGTCCAAGGTCTGTCTGTCTGCCAATGTAGTATTTGTAGTTATCTACACATTCATATCATGGGGCCAGCAAAATCATTTTGCTTCACTGGTTTATATATCTTCAACTGTTTCTTTAGGTTTACTCTCGGATCCAAATGTAATGTAGCATGATACAGGTAGATAATTCTAAGAGGCAAGCATTGTTATGTGCCCTCAAACCACATGCATATTGTCTTTTCCTTCAGGGAAAAAGATTAGTTTTCGTCACCAACAACTCAACAAAGTCTAGGAAGCAGTACGGTAAAAAGTTTGAGACGCTTGGTCTGAATGTCAATGAGGTCAGTGCGACAATGCACCACTTTTCTCTTTTTTGCTCACAGATTTCAGCAAGTCATTAATTCTAACCACACTAGAACAATTTCAGGAGGAAATTTTTGCATCGTCTTTTGCTGCCGCTGCCTATTTGAAGTCCATTAATTTCCCAAAAGATAAAAAGGTAACCTCCATGCCTGGTTGGTAAAAAAAAATAAGTGAATATATTGTTTCTATTCATTTGCATAAAAGTGGAGTTTTTGTGAAGGGGAATGGTTTGCAACTTTGCATCATATGGCATGTGATCTTCTTCATTGTTATTTCTGTTAAAATCATGTATAATGCTTTCCAATATTTTTTCATCTAATATTTTATTTGCATGTAGCCACAGTATTATATGAAGGGTATTTCTTATTAACATGCAAGAAATTGTGACTTAATGTATTTCCACAGTTACTGGCACCTCATGATTAACACTACATATAGTTAGCGCATTCTAATCATGAATATTGATGATAATAGACTGATGATTTGGCGTTTTATAGGTCTATGTGATTGGTGAGGAAGGCATCTTGAAGGAGCTTGAGCTTGCTGGATATCAGTACCTTGGTGGACCAGTAAGTATGAGTTAGAAACTGCATAAGTTTCAATACATTGCAAGTTTTCTATTCTAAATCCCTCACTGAAATCAAATGATCTGTTATTCATTTGAGAGATAGAATGCTCCTGTTATAATACTTATAATGCATGGTATTTTATAGTGCCGACTTTTTCTTCCAGGAAGATGGTGGGAAGAAAATAGAGCTGAAACCTGGATATCTGATGGAGCATGATGAGAGCGTATACTTCTGTCCTTTCTTGCATCATAGAACTGAGTTTATTTTTGGGTTTTTACAGATAAAAATACAAGTGGAACTTTCTCCCAAAAGATTTAAAGCTTCTGCATTCTTTTCGGAACTTAATATTGGAAATTCTATTTGTTCATTGTCTTCTAGGTTGGAGCTGTTGTGGTTGGATTTGATCGAAATTTCAACTACTACAAAATTCAGTAAGTTCTGTTCATTGTTGTGTATGTCAATGCATTTGTGTTGAAGATACTGCAAGTTTTTATATTTTATTTTTGGTTACAAGGGACTGTACTTTCTTTGTTATTAAAGTGTGAAGAATCATTGCTGCTTCTAGTACCCTCTTTTTTAGATTCTTTTTCTCCCCCACATAGTTGCCGGAAGTTCACTGTCTTCTTTTCCTTTGGAATGTATTTGTATTTGGGTCTATATGCAAATATTGTGTTACAGTCTTACAGAGTGTTAAATGGAAGGTAACATACAAGGTACTTTACCCCCTTACCGAATGCCAAATCATCTTAACATAATGGTCTTATTATCTATGCACTTGTTACATGTATTGCATTTTATCTTCTGTTTCAGTTAATATTGACGTTTATGTAATGGTAGGTATGGGACACTCTGTATACGTGAAAACCCTGGATGTCTTTTCATTGCTACGAATCGTGATGCTGTCACTCATCTTACAGATGCTCAGGAATGGGCAGGTTCATTTCTTTCTTCTCCTTGTTGCACTCTGTGTTTTAATTACATTATTCTCAAATGTGCTGTTATGCTGCAAAAAAAATAAATATTTTTCTAAATGGATTTTGTGTAAAATTCAAAAGTCATTTGTTAGGTGTAGCGGTTTTTGCAGTCCTTGCACTCGTTCAATTGTTTTTATGCTTTGATCTCCTTGTTCCCATTCAATTATCAAAGCACAAAAATGAGGTTGAGGAGATACGAGCGTGAAAATTTCCACCAGTTAGTAGATCTTAGTAAAAAAGCTCATTGGAATCTTTGAACTTGTGTATCTTCTGAATGTTGAATCAGATTATCCATGCTTCATTTACTGAATGCATGGGTTAGTATTCCATATCACTTGATTATATGAGACCTAAACTTCAAAGTTTACTAGGAAACCTTTGAATTTATGGACCTAAAAGTACCTGGCCGAATGTGTTGTTACTGAATTGGTGGAGCTACTATAATTTATACTATACTGCAGGTGGTGGTTCAATGGTTGGTGCTATCAGTGGATCTACTCAACGCGAGCCATTGGTTGTGGGAAAACCCTCTACATTTATGATGGACTACTTAGCAAACGAGTAAGTCAAATGCCTTATTTCTTGTTATTTATTTAATTTTTTATCTTATGTAACATGAGTGCTGTTGATCCTGAGCAAATAGGACCATATTTATGATAAGAAGTCTTATGCTACAAAACAACAAGGCCATCTATCAATCTGCACATCATATGGTGTGATGCAGATAATGCGCTTTAGATTTGACATGTAGTCTTTATTGGTTTAGCATTTAACATATTGGAGTTGATCAATGACAGATTTGGTATCCTGAAGTCACAGATCTGCATGGTTGGGGACAGGTTAGATACTGATATTCTGTTTGGACAAAATGGTGGTTGCAAAACTCTTCTGGTTCTCTCAGGTAACCAAATTCTGCATTACTTGGGCCAAATTTTTACTTCATTTTGGATTGTATTTAGCTAAGGAAGGCTTTTCCGTTGTGTGTGATAGGCGTCACCACCTTGCCGGTGCTTCAGAGTCCCGACAACTCCATACAACCAGATTTTTACACAAACAAGATTTCAGACTTTTTGTCTCTCAAGGCTGCAACTGTATGATTATGTTACCCCTAAAAACAATCTTGTGCTCATCTGTCATTATTTGGCTTTACCAGTCATAACTTCCATTTCATTATTTGTGAAAAATGGTTTATTTTTTTATCAATAACACTAATAATATCACAGCTTCGTATCAAATTTGCCGCCAGGGTTAGCAGAGAAAGAGAAAGAGCTGGTAGACTTCATTTTTTTGGTTGGGAATATGACACTATTAGAAAAGTAACATAAGATGATGCGCAATGGATAGCCAAAGTAGTTACTATATGTCCAATCACATAAACAAAAGATGGTTCATAAAAATTTACCATTACTATGAGATAAAATGAACAATTTGAATGAGAAGAACTCTGTCATGTTTCTCGCGGATAAAATTTATGGTTGATAAATTGGTTAACTTGATTGTAGAGAGATTATATTCACCCATCCTAAATTACTTTTTGCACACATTTTTATTTTTTAATATTTTTTTGATATCTACACAGCACTAACACTTGATAAAAAATAAAATAAAAATTAAAAGAGTGAAGAAATAATTTGAGATGTGTGAATATAATCTCTCTTGATTTATTGTATTGTGTTTTTTTTTTATCTATTGTAATACTACTAAACACCAATGCATAGTAATTTGATTTATCTTTTGTAGTTCCAAAAAGAAAAGGGAAAATGTGACCCTTATTTCTTGAACCATACTTAACTACTCAAAAATGAGTAGGAACTCCTACTCTTAGGACGTGTTTAAGTATCCGTAATCGGAATGAAAATGTAAAATTGAATTCCGATTACGAAGTACTACGTTATTTACTAAACATTGAGGAATAAAAAAAACAATGGGGCCCACCTAAATTTTGGAATTCAATTCCTTGTATTGGTGGAATTGGATTCCTTAGATGTAGATGGTAATTCAATTCCTGATTGCTTGGACAATCGGAATGATACTTTTGTTCCCTTTATGCCCTTACCTTTTTTATTTCCAAGACTATCCTTTATAAACTCATTAGCCCTAGTTTAATTATGCACAATTCCTTACTTTTTTTAGTTCCATGCTCATTCACATTATGCAGAAGTCTATACATATGCCGAAGAGAAGAAACTACAACTTGAGAGATAAAATTTAAATATTAAAATAAATACTTAAATTTATAAAAAATAAATAAAAACATTTTAGTGTGTTTATGAAATAAAAAAGCAATATAATTTTTTTCTTCTTACTATTATATATTATATCAAATTTTATTAAAAAAAGTATATAAAATATTTGATTTGGGACAAGGGCATTTTAGTAATTATACTGGTTTATATTCCAATTTTACTGAATTAGTAAACAACTTTATGAAATTAGTGTCATTTCTATTTCGATTCCAGAACATTTAAGTAAATAGCTTCAACAGGAATCCGATTATGACTTCTCATTTCAACTCCTCCTCAATTCAATTTCCCCTCAATTTAATTTCTTATATTTTCATTATGGTTACGTAAACGTGTCATTAATGTTTTAATCACATAGCTTTATGCGTATGATTAGAACCGTTCATACTATGAATCATACTGTAAATATCATCTTTGCAAAAAAAATAAAGCTAAGGTCGTTTAGTCAATCTATTATAGCAAATACATAACGGTTCGTAATGCTTTTACCAATTTCGTTCATTTGTTTTTAAATAGTTTGATGGCCAACTGTTCATTTGTTTTTAAATAATTTGATGGTCAAACGATCTTAGTTTTAATTGATTTTTTACAGAACATGTCTTTATATGATGATTTATAATGAGAATTGTTATTAGCACTACAAATTTCTCATTCTACACTTAACTTTCAATATATGGAAAGAAAAATACACTTGTGAGTTATGTAGAATAAGATTTTTGGAATGTTAATAACACTTCTCTTTATAATATCAACGGTTTTAATTATAAACATAAAATTTTATAAATTGACAATGAATTATAACAATTTGAGAAATTTTGAGTAGAAGTCCTGCTCATCTTTCGGCAAGAGTTCCTATTTCTCCCTCTACCGTGGCCATCCCAGTCATCATGAAAAGCAACATTTTCCTCTCTCCATTTCCATTTCCATTTCCATCTCCTCAGAATCCTTTCTTCTTTCCTTCCCCTTCTTCAATCAACCAATCAACCAGTCAACCACAGAAAATGCTCACACTCTCTTTCCCCCTTTCACGCTCCCTTCTCCTTTGATTTCCATTTCTGCCACTCCCCCTCTCTTTCTCTAATCTAATCACCCCTAACCCCCAGTCGGTCCTATGCAAATTAGGATTGATTCCCAATTAGGGTTTTGATCCTTTTCGTCAGAAATCCAAGAAATGGATTCGGACGAAGAGTTCGACATGCTCGACGCCAACGACGACGACGACGACGATTTCTACAGTGGCGGCGATGATGATGCAGCTGGCGCTATGGACAGCGACGACGCTGGAGTTGCTGATTACGAGTTCATCGACAACGACTCCGACGATTCCAATGATGTCGCCTCGCATCGATACCAGGTGGCTTTTCTCTTCAATTATCACAATTTCATAACTTCTCTTTTAGTTTCTTTGAAATGATTTTGGCTAATTGATTTTTTTATTCTCATGCTTCTTCTGGGTTTTGAAAGTTGAGCCCTTTTAATACTTGTCCATATGTTAAATATGCTTAATTTTTATATTGGGTCCAATCATAAAAAAATTATTCTTTTTTTGTAGTCGGCTTTGTGGTAATGTTAGTGTTGCTGATTTTGATCTTAGGTTTCATTGATTTATCCGAAATGTAAATTTAGTTTGTGTTGTGGGAATGTAAAAAGTCGGAGCCTTTACTTGTACTGTGGAAATGCTAATTCTGCTAGAATTATTAGCTTTGTTATAATGTTAATAATCCTTGATTTTGATATTTGGGTTAGTTGGGCTAGAGTTACCAAGGAAGGATTTCCGTAGTTGCTGCTATTCCTAACAAAAAAGAGTTTGCATAGATCGTGGGTTAACTATATCTGGTGTTTTTTATTCTTTTGTAGACTTGATTTGTAATTTTTTTTTGTTCAGGCCTCGGGCACGTGCCGCGCCCCTCCCCCCACCCCCCCCCCCCCCTCTCCTCCCTCCCTCCCTCCCTCCCTCCTAGGGCACTTTAGTTGATTTGTTAAAGTCATCCCTCCCTCCTAGGGCACTTTAGTTGATTTGTTAAAGTCAGGGACTTTTGTTGATGGATAAAGCCAATTATGTTTAGAGAAATTTGGTATTTATATGATTGGTAGCTGACCATGGTTGAAGTGATTGGGGCTTTTTTATTTTAATTTATTTTAATTTTTTATCTTTGTGGATCCTTTGAAGGTTGTTCATTGTTTCGGTGAACTCCAGGGATTTGGTAACCTTTCTCTTGAAGCATTTGGATCTCGGAACAAGTAAAGCTAAAACTGATCCATATCGCAGAATGTTGTGTGCTGTCATTGTTGTGTCCAAAGATGAGAAAAGTCTTGTAGTTTAAGATACTGATACATACTAATTGAAATTTTGCACCTTACATGAAATTCGTTAGTGGATTTCTACACGCGGATTCCAAACTTTTGAAATTTGTAATGAACTCTACTAGGCTGTGATATCTGTGCTTTATTTTTGCTTTATTTTTTTATTGCATTATATAATCTCGTTTACTAAGTGTATGTATGGATCTTTAATTTACGGGTTTTGGATGCTTGTCTATAGGCCAAAATGAAGTTTATCAGTTAGTTGTGGCTCTCATTATTGTTGTAATTTCGTTATGCTTTATTGCAGCAAAACTACACCGTTTTGACAGAGGCTGACATTCGTCAGCATCAAGAGGAGGATATTGTGAGGATATCTACAGTGCTTTCTATTCCAAAAGTTGCAGCTAGCATACTGCTCCGCTACCATAATTGGTAAATTGCTGTCTCCAATGTTTGTTTTCTTTGCTTATTTGGCTAATTTCTTTACATGCTGACATGTATTGCCTTTACTCTTGGTAATGGGTACCTGGGTTATGTGAACCAAATTTAGTTTGTCACATAATTTCCACTATACCTTGCCCAATTTGTTTGATAAGTTTTATACAATGGTGCATTGTTTTTCTGGATTTTCTAATGAACCTATACTTCCTTCATACTCACAGGAGTGTCAGTAAAGTACACGATGAGTGGTTTGCAGATGAAGGAAAGGTTCGCAGGGCTGTTGGCTTGCCCGAGAAACCAGTTGTTGAATACCCTTATGCAAGTGAAGTAAGCAGTCCATGCTTTCGTATGTCATCAAGTTTGGGCATTTTTTGCTTCAAAGTTATTTTTTTTTGCTCCAAACCGTTATATATTGCTGACAGCTTTGATAACATGTTCTTGTCTTTTAACAGCTTAATTGTGGGATTTGTTTTGAGACCTATCCTCGTGATAAGATGCATGCTGCAGCTTGTGGTCATCCTTTTTGTTCCTCATGCTGGGCAGGTTTGATACAATGTCATATATTTTTTTCTTTTTTCTTCCATGGAAAAGTTGAACTTTTAGTGTAGTGTGCATGATTTTTTCACTTTTCTATTATCACCAGGGATGCGTTTATATAAGGAAGAATGCTGTAATATAAGAAAAGTATGTTCAGCAATTTAGTCAAACTTTTGTTTATAGGTTCCTCAATACATGTGGATTTCTTGCATTTGTGCAAGACCTCTGTTAGTGACTTTATGGTTGCACATAAAAGGCCAGACTGGTCCTCCTTTTGTCATCATTTAGTGGGTCTATGTTTTCCCATCATATATAGCATTTTCTAGGAGCTATATGTGTAGAGTTGATAATGAGATGTATTATATGTATTGTAGTTCCATTTCTTGTACTGCTGATACAATTTTTGTATGTTTTTTACGTCTCTGTCATCTAGTATCCAGTAATCTGAAGTTTACAAATATATATATAATTTTTTCATCTTGTTATTGTTTCCAAATGAGTTTCGAGTTTTGTCTTACGTTCTTTTATCATTTTCCATGTCTTGTAGGCTATATTAGCACGGCCATTAATGATGGCCCTGGATGTTTGATGTTGCGCTGTCCGGATCCATCTTGTAGTGCTGTTGTTTTCCAAGATATGATAAATGATTTGGCTTCCTATGAAGAGAAGGAGAAATATTCGCGCTACTTTCTTAGATCTTATGTTGAAGACAATAGGAAGGTAATCCCATGATTGGATCCTTGATCACAATGATCAGCGATTTGTCTATTCTCCCAAAATAAACGCAAAACCTTAGCCTTTATATCTTCTTACTTGCCAAACGTTTAATTAATTTGAGGTTATAGTGATTAAAAACAAGTAGAACCATTCTAGTTGGCAAGTTGATCAATTAGCCTTAGTTGATCCATCTTAAATTCGGTACTATTGTTTTTATGTAAACTAGACATGCAGTTGACTTGGTGACGTCATAGTTAACAGTATATGAGTGAGAAATGTATTGCAGTGGCAGCTTAGAAGTAAACTTAAAGATTGCTTCATTTCTGATAAGTGATTACAGAAAAATATTTATGTTCTGTACAACTTCATTACCTTGCCCTAGTTGTTCTGTACAACTAGGGCAAGGTAATGCATGACTTTATGGATTTTCTGTAAGGTTTTAAACGTATATTTTGCATTTGGATGTTTTTTTTTACTAGCCTTCATTCAATATTTTGTTGACCATTATTATTTCATGGATGTTTCTCTGTAGACCAAATGGTGTCCTGCTCCAGGCTGTGATTATGCAATAAATTTTATTGTTGGTGGTGGAAGCTATGATGTTACCTGCCACTGTTCATATAGCTTTTGCTGGAATGTGAGTCTCTTTGAAATTTTCACATATAGTTTTTATCTTCGTTGAATATTGCATGTATGTGCATTTTGTATGGCGTACAGGATAAAGATATGATATGATGCAGCAATGTGAGAAATCTCCAAAAATTAGAATATGATATGCGTTGTAATGATGCATATATACATGGCTTGTTATTTTTCTTCTTGTTTTATATTTATGCTTTGTTTTATGATGCATATGAGCCCTTAAGCATTGTATAATACCACTTGGTGCTTCATATGAAGTTATCCTGTGCGTCATAGGTGCTCATGGCATTTACATCATGTGAATTTGACCTTGCAGTGTACTGAGGAAGCTCACCGTCCCGTTGATTGCGGCACTGTGTCAAAATGGATAATGAAGAATAGTGCAGAATCTGAAAATATGAATTGGTACGTAAGACATTAGTTATTGGCGGAATACTAACCTTATAAAGTAGGAGAATAGTGATCAGATGTGAACATTGGACTTCTCCAGGTCCCATAGGATGATGGGAAAATAATCTATGTGCTGAACCCAAGTAATGTTTGATTAAAGCATGGCCAGTCCCTACCATAATAATTGCATGACATGTCTAAACCTTATCCTGGAATCCTGGATATACGCTTTGATGTCATATCTACACGACAATCCTGTAGCTAGGTAGTGCGCAAATGCCAATGTTGAAGTGTGGGATGGTGCCGGCCAAAAGAAAAGGTCTGTAATGGTCCCCTTAGTATGGACTTTACAAGTTGGGAGCTGGGTTCTTGATGACTCCCTAAAATATTGTAGTAAAATATATCAACGTTTGGATGTTAAGCTTATAGTTTGGACAAAATTGTGCTTATTCCAGTTCCTAGTTCAAAATATTTTGACAGGTATAGCCACAGAAAGATAGGCAGTCAGGTTTACATCAGGGATGGATTAAAAGAAGACTTAAGTCTTCAAAATTTCCCTGAGGGTCTATCTCTCTCTGATGCACATGTCATCAATAGCAGCTTCACAAAATAAATTTTTATTGTTTTTAGCTCAAAATACTAAGTTTCACCTCTCCCAGACTCTGCGTAAAGCGGGAGCCTTGTGCACTGGGTACGACCTTTTTTAGCTCAAAATACTAAGTTATATTGTTGATGGATTTCAGGATATTGGCTAATTCCAAGCCCTGCCCAAAGTGCAAACGGCCGATTGAGAAAAACCAAGGCTGTATGCACATCACTTGCACACCACCTTGTAAATTTGAGTTTTGCTGGTAAGCATTTTAGTAACAGTACCTTTTGTACTTTGATTTCCTGTGTATCACAATCATCTGAAAAATGATTTAATATCTTGTGCCCCTTTCCTAGTTTTTTACAAAGGCATAACTTTCTTATGTCAAAGCTGGATTTCATGTCATCTGCACCTTGTTTGAACACTATCTGCTCAAAAAGAGAAAAAACAAAATCTTTCTAGAACATTGATACATGTAGTACATGCTTTCAGGCTTTGCCTCGGTGCGTGGTCGGACCATGGTGAAAGGACAGGTGGCTTTTATGCATGTAACCGTTATGAGACAGCAAAGCAGGAGGGAGTGGTATGTTAATGTAGTTTGCATCTCTATTATGATGGTCGTGTATTTTCTCAAGCTATTAACTCAGTTTGTGCCATAATATATGATTCTTATCGTATTGTTATATACAGTATGATGAGGCAGAGAAACGAAGAGAGATGGCCAAGAACTCTCTGGAGAGGTACACTCATTATTATGAAAGATGGGCAACCAATCAATCGGTAAGTACCTAGTTTGCCTAAGAATTTAGTAAAACTGATGTCACTCAGATATCAGGGTTCTGAAGTTCTCATGTATGCACATAGTTCCTAATGTTTATCTATCTAAAAGACATCTTTCTTAATGAACCAGGTTCGGTTAACTTATTAGCTATGTTTTGCCTCGGTAGTAAACAGTCATATATACATAATGTGACTCTGCATGAACACGTACAGAAGACAAGTTTATATATTTCCTTTACATTGCTGATGTCTTCACATGTTACAAACTTGTAGGCAACAATTCTGTTGACAACTAATCATTATGCTTGCTATGTTCAGTTTTCTGAAGTATTGATGTTTGCTCATTGTTGGAAATGTCAATTAGTTATTAAAATTGGTTGTTTTTTTTAATAAAACAAGTCATGTGGCTTTCTTTGACTTATTTGCTTACTCCTTGATGCTTTAGCAGATGCTTTCTTTGACTTAATGTCAATTGCTTGACGTTTATCATAGGCTTTTTGTGCATGTGCAGATGTTTTTATTTTTTAAATTGATGCTTTAGCAGTTTCTATTTTCTTCTTTGCTGGGGTATAAAATAGTATCTAATAATTTCAAAATACATGTTCTTCATGACAATCTACTATACTTAATAAAATACATTATGTTAGAGTCTAATTTTTTTTTTTAACCTTTCCTTCACTGCAGTCCCGTCAAAAAGCACTTGCAGACTTGCAGCAGATGCAAACTGTGCACGTAAGTAAAACATTTTACTATCAGGTCTTTCTTGGTTAGTGATTCTGGTATTGGTGATTTATGTGAATATCAATTGTGTATAGCTTGTGTTCCTGGGTTTATGCTTAGTGCAGTGTATTTTATATATGTACAATTTTCTCCACCTACTGTTTTCTGTTCAGCGTTTTTAAGTTATGTATACTGTCGATGTTGTTATTGTAGCTTGAGAAGCTGAGCGATATCCAGTGCCAACCTGAGTCACAGCTGAAGTTCATTACAGAGGCCTGGCTACAGGTACCCTACAAGTTACCACACTTTTCTACCAAGAGTGTTTTGCTTTTTCTTAGTAAATTTTCTCTATTTTCAGATAGTTGAATGTAGGCGAGTACTAAAATGGACGTATGCTTATGGATATTATTTACCGGAGCATGAACATGCCAAGAGACAGTTCTTTGAGTACTTGCAAGGTATGTCATTTTCTCCAGCTCGAAGAGAGACGATGCATCATGTTGCTTTGTCCTAATTAATTTCTGTTTCTGCAGGTGAAGCTGAGTCTGGGTTGGAACGGCTTCATCAATGTGCAGAAAAGGAGCTACAAGTCTACCTTAATGATGAGGACCCATCAAAAGATTTCAATGAGTTCCGCACAAAACTTGCTGGATTGACCAGGTTATGTTCGACTAAAGATATTACACTATAGTTTTCTGATTGGATAAGTTGACTCGGGTTACAAGGATATAGCTTTTCAGTTTATTGATTTACGGTTCAATTTCAATGAAAACAGCGTGACTCGAAACTACTTTGAAAATTTAGTTCGAGCTCTGGAGAATGGTCTATCAGACGTGGATTCCCATGGTGCCTGCAGCAGGACAGTAAGCTCAAAGTGTTTGGGAGGTTCAAGTAAGGGAAGAGGTGGGAGGGTCAAGGCTACAACATCCAGGTCTAGTAGTTCGAGTAGAAACATTGACGATTTAGGCCACTGGTCCTGTGAACATTGCACCTTCGCAAATGTCAGGTCGGCCAGTGTGTGCCAGATGTGTCAACAGCGCCGGTAACTTGTGTTTCCTATGCAAATTGGCCTAATCGGTTGTGGATGCCTTGGTTTTGCCTCTTTGGCTGGCAGATTGCAGCGGAGAATTGGCCTGGCGGGTTGGGATTGCAAGTGCGAGGAGGATGCACAAAATAACAAGGGTGGGAGGAAGAGAGTGTCTTGCTTGTTTATAGGAACATGAGCTGTATATAGTTCTGTTGTTCGCCTAGCATTTACGTTGCTGTCTTGATTCATGCAAATGCAAATGCCCTGGATCTGTGATTTTCATGTCATTAATCAGTTGCTGATAAAATTGTAGCGAAGTTTGAATCTTTAAAAAAAGTCGGGGGTAGTGGTTGTAACTTGTAAGAGTGAACTAGTCCCCTGCTGCACCTGCGCAAATTAAATAAGTTACGTACTATTTATCTTCCTTTTTTTTTCTTCTCATCTTGAATGTTATCGAACGAAATCCCCTTTGAGTTTTCCTTTCGCTCCAACTTCCCTCTGAACTATTCTTCAATTTCCTTTGTTTTCTTGTATCATTGTGCAAGTAAAATCCAAATATACGGCGATTTGGATTTCCAATCTGACTGAAGTTACATCCGGCGCATGTTCTTATGATGCTCTAAAATATCGGCTTTGTTGTGACTGAATTAAGATTAACAGAGAATTTTGTATCAAACGGTATTTGACAAGATCAATTTCTCAGCAAGTTCACGTATCATAAGATGCAAAAGAGAGATGAATTGCAAATCCCACCTCCTTAGAAGCAACAAAGTTACAAAAGTACAATATATCCCTAGCGTGGCCTAGGTTAGCTAGGTAGGGACCTAGGGCTGCCTGCTTTCCCAACACAAGTCATCTCCAACCCCATACGTACAAATGCACCAGCCATGATGGACATCTAAGACTCAAAGCACCAATTTTCCAGTCGTCTTATTTCGTCACCTGACCCAAACCCAAGTTTGCATGAATGAATCCCCCCTAATCTGGTTACCGGCTAGCAACAAGGAATGCTGATACAACATGAAGAAATGCGAGTTGAATTTTGCTTCCTGCAATGCACGCGTGGTAATTATACACTCCTGGTTTTGTAGGCCGTATAAGCCAACAGTAGTGGAATTGTTAGGCTATATCCAGGAAAATGGAGAATGGGATTCATCTCATATGCTTTGATGAGAGTCCTGCAATTCTGCAATCCAGAGACAAAAGAAACATAGAAACCAAAGTACAACATACATAAGTACAATATGCAAACTGATTACAAAGAAAACAAAAGATGCATCTTGATTTATGCCCTCATACTCATTACTTCAATATGGTTCCCAGGACGATAGAAGAAAGAGAATTCAGTTTGGAGACCTTGCAACGTTTCAGAATGGTGGTTGCAAGGTTCCAAGCACTTCTCTTGCCTCCATTATCTTAAGAATTCTGGAAAAGTATTCACATATTTACGACATATATTTTAAGCAGAAATGAGGGGCAGTGAAAGAAACCTTACCATAAAGTGCTTCCAACAAACTGCAAAGCAAAGAACCAAAAGTACATTTCGAATCCACCGGTTTCCAACACCAGAATTTGATCTCCTATTACCTGAGTAATCGTACCATAAAGATCTCTTTTCCTCTGGACCATAGTCATCTTCTTTCTTCCCTGTAACGGAGAGAAAATGTTCTCTGGAGATCTGTTTTTCAGTAGCCAAAGCTGCAGTCAGGAAAAGAGCAGGAAAAACCACAAAGACGAGATGTGGAAGAACCACTACCATTACATCTGGAGATCCAACATACTCATGTTTTCCCTTCTGATTAAAAGATTTGACCACCCACCCCATATAGGTCATGTATCCTTTATCCTTGCCGTCAGTGAAAACTTGCCCAGTAACCCAGGGGAATAATATAAGGTAGAACAAGTATCCTAAAAAACCAAACCATGCTACGGGAAGCCTGCAGAGCTCCTGAAAAACCAATCCTACAGCATTCACGAAGCCCTTATTCTTGTAAGTGAAATGCCTAACTGAGAAAGTGAGGATAGCTTTTGGAATAAGGAGGATGGAGAGTACGAAATATACAGCACACCAGAGCATTGGGTAATACAAGGCATCCCATTGACAACCCATGACCATAAATTCCTTCCAGGTCCATGAAGTCATAGTAGTAAGGCCATTAACAGAAAATGGCCTCAAATCAGATAAAATTGATCTGCCCATGAAGTCTGTTGCTTCTATTTGCAACCAATATCTGCTAGGGACTGGATCCTCAAAGGCTCTATGATTCCATGGAGCAACATAAAGATCTCCCCTGGAGGTGTTATCCCCAATCATTTGCATGGGTGCCTCAAATACCAGATTGAGAAATCCAGGTCTTGAGTCATAGATCTTAGTTGTAACTGATACAATTGGAGAAACAGAAAACACCAGGGCTCTAACTGTCCCATAAGATAAAGGGACCATATCATGACATTCATACTCGTGATGGGATGAAGATGTTGACATGAACCGTGAGTCCAGGGGAAAAGTTGGCAATATGATAGTCTTTTTGGTGCCTGACTTGAAGTCAATGTCAACATACGAAACATGGCCTCTATCAATGGCCAAAATTCTCATGGCTCTGCTCCTCCTCCAGTCACCCATCTCCCACTCCCAGAACTCTTTGGCGGCTGGGGCTTCAGTTGAACAGTTAACAGCACTATGAAAATAGGGCTGGTGTACATTAAGCTGGAAAAACTTTTGCAAGGATAAAAAGTGACGACTCAACTGATGGCGCCTCTTCAAGTTTCTGCCAAAGCTAGAATGCAGATGCCCACATATATAAGCTGATATGGAATGATTGAGGAATATATCTTTTAGTCTCTTCCCGGAGTTTGAGGTCACTGAGAATGAAAGAGGAAAATGCCCAAAGGAAATCTTGCTTAATGGTTCTTGTGATCTAGAGTCCCACTGAGAGAGGTGTGTATCCAATTCTGCTAATAGTTGATCAGTTGGATGCCCAAAGAGATTAGTTGGACCTCGTAAACCAACAGACATTGTGGTATCAACTCCAACAAAGAGATGCTTCCGATCACCAGTCTGGATGGAAATAAAAGGCGTAAAGTTGGGGAAATGACGAAAAGCTTCTGAATTAACAAACACTTAAGGGAACGGTTGCATCTGTGATCAAAGCATGGGAATTGGGAACGTACAATTAAAGTTGAACTCAATGTTGGGTAAACTAAGCACACAAGTTGAGTTGAGTTATTGAATACACGATGACATATAGATATGAAGCATCTCTCTCTGAAACTGAAAGTCTGAAAGTGAGAGGAATAATACCTGAAGAGTGACACTGTTGACATTCCGTCTTCTGCCCAACTGGCCACTGATGCTGTACTTTGAAAAGAAATCAAAGGAGCCGCCGAGCTGTGGCACGCCAAAGTTGTCGTGATTTCCTCTGAGATCAAAGAAGAGGGTCTTGTCAAGTCGACTCCTTTTGATGACGTCCTCCATGACGTTGTGGTATTCCAGCCACTCGTCCTCATTTTGCTTCATTGTCAACAAATCCTTGCTTTTTCCATCTGATTAATAATTACATATGAAAATCCAAACATAAGTATGCACTAATCAATACTATGCCTGTGACTGTGAGATTATTAGTATCCGTCACCCATCATCCATGTGATGACATATGGAAACAGACCTGTGAGGTCACCGGTGATGAAGACGAGAGAAGGGTTGATGAAGGAGAGGGCGGGACCCACAAAATTCTTGAAGTCGAGAGCTCTGTCGGGATGGTGGACGCTGAAATGGAGATCAGAGAGCTGAACCACCCACACAACTGAGTCGGGGCCTCCCTTCACATCTACCGCCCTCCTCAGTTGTTGTTGGAATTCTTCTTCGGATTCTTCAGTCGTTGTTACTGCTACCGCTACCGCATACAGATTGAGATTGAGATTGAGATATAGAGGGAGGCAGTGGCAGAGCATTATTACCCTAAACACCATCATCAGAATGCCACTCGACCCACCACCCATCTTGTTCCTCAAAAATAAATAAATAATCTTTTGAATATTCCAGTTCCGCTCACCCCAATTCGCCCAATTGCCCTCATTTGCTGGGTCTTCTTCACTCTGCACAGCTGAGATTCAGAAACAGAAACACAAGATAAGACACACACCAATGACCGAGTCATAGAGTGGAGGGCATTTTAGTAAATGACATTCGTCTTTCTTTTCAGGGATGTATATTTCCCTAAACAAAATGTTAAAAAGTGAATGGATTGTTCCAAAAAGTAAAACCCAGAGTTACGCTGCTGCTGCTGCTGAATTCATGCTCCGGTTTGATAATTGCCGCTGCTGAGACGAAGCCTTGCCACCGCCGCTGTCTTCCGACTACTGGCACTTGTTCTCTTCAAAGTTCAATGGCGAGTAATGTAATCTTCTTTATCTTTATCTCTTGTAATTTTATAATTTTTATTATAAATGTTTCCTTATGGCTGGGTCAACGGCTTGTTGATTCTTCTGTTCATGCCCAAGGGTCCTGACTCCTGTCCCTAGTAGTAATTGGCTCCAAGTATTTTCCTTTTTTTTTTCTTTGGGCTTCTTTCTTATCATCATCTGTCTGCCTTGTTTGTGATTGTTAATTGTATTCTCGCAAAAGAAGGGGTTTCTGGGAGGTCAGATCATTATGTATTTTGTTCATTTTCTCTGCTTCCTAAATAAATTCATGTGCAATTTGCTTTCTTTTCTTCATTTCATTTGGTTATGGATGATTGATACCAACAACTCTATCAAATATACCAAGACTCACTCACACTAGTATGAGTATCAACCTTGCCATGGAATCAATTAGGCTCCACCTCATTCTCCAAAATGGATTTATGTTCATAACCATACAAGAATCAAACTCACGTGAGCCCCTGTAACAATCCTTAACCTTGAGTCACCATCATCACTGTCCAAATTGAAGGCTTGTGTTGTGTACTCACAATTTCATTTTCTCTTCCTTCCATCCTTCTATTCTAGTTCTTGGCCTCTCGAATAGGAACCGCACCACCACTGGAGAATCAATTTCCTGAAAGATCACATGTAGCTCTTGCAACTTGTATGATCCACAACTGTTGCAGCGAACCAACTTTTTTCATGGTCCAAACTTCAAAGATTCGCATAAAGTCTCTGCCATTCCCCCAAAGGAGGTATACATATTTTTGGGTCATTCAAAATTTGTATTGTTCTATGCTATATCTGACTGAACTTTTGCATTTTCTTTCTGCTTTCTTGTTGTTTACAGAATAAGGTCAACTGCATTATATCTTTATATGAACGGATGACTAAAGATTTCTCTTATTCCTAGGAATACCTTAATAATTAGCAGCACTTTATAAATAATGTGAGTTGTATGCATCCTTGTTGCATAGACTGCTTCTGTTGTTCTAGCATTCTTTCTTGGATTTCCTCTTTTTGATCTGCTGTATCCCCACCCTACCTATTTCGGAGTCGTAGAAAATTATGATGTGGAATTATGCCCAAATTTGCTGCAGATTAGGAACTTATTCCAAGATCCTGCCTTCACTAAGAACTAGGGGCTTAAAGGAATGGGAGAGGGATTTACAGAGAATGATTTCAGTCATTTTGGAACTTTTTGTCGGCAGTCAACATTATATATCCACATCAAATAAAAGTTGTGCGAACTGTATTTAGGAGTTATAAGTTTCCTGGTCCAAAAGCTTGCTGTATACTGATGCCTTGTTTCATAAAAAATATGTTAATGCCCTTCTTAACATGCTTATTTTTGGTATGCTGACGCAGTTTTCAGTCAACAAGACGACAGTGGAGAATAGCCTTTGCCTTGGACACAGGTGGGATTCCCGATGAGGGTGGGCAAGAGGGCATCAATGGCAACAACTCTAATCTCAATGCCACCCGGTTGGGTCGGATAGTGACTGCAGGTGGGAGACAGCTACTGGAGAAGCTGAATTTAGCCAGGAAAAATTTTCCCATGAAAATATTTCTTCTTCTTTTGGGTTTCTACACGGCAAATGCGTTGGCTACAATCCTGGGGCAGACCGGGGATTGGGATGTTTTGGTTGCGGGTATAGTGGTTGCTGCCATTGAAGGTATTGGCATGCTAATGTATAGAAAGCCCCCCTCTCAATCGAGTGGGAGGCTCAAGTCGTTTGTCATGATGGTAAATTACTGGAAAGCAGGTGTTTGCCTAGGCCTCTTTGTGGATGCTTTTAAATTGGGTAGTTAAAGGTGCTTCTACAGTTGTACCCACCTCAAGTTTGGAAGATGGAGATTTACTACTGAACTTGTGTTTTTAACGCCCTTTATCCGTCGGTAGAATGTCCAGTCCAGACCCACCTTTATTGTAAGATGACCAATCTCAACTAAATTTTTGCGAATGAAAGTTTGCCCTGTACATGCAGCGCTCAGTTTAATGTACATAGCTACTGTCTTACTAAATGAATCCTGCATAAACAAATTTCTTGAATTATGCCTCCGGGGGATGGGATCATTAGAAGATTTCCCCCTAGTGACCGCCAGTTTCGGTATCTTTGGAGCTGGGGCTGGCGGCGAGGACGATGGTGTTGGCGGGAATGGGATCGGAAGGGATGGTACAACCTCACCCTCATACACCATAGTGCACAGAATAATGGCTTAACCTCTCAACTCTAGCATGCTACATTCTACATTCTGCACTCGTTACTTGTGCCATGTGACAACCATACGAGCATTTGTATATAGGGTTGGCTGTTTCAAACAAAACACAGCTAACTCATACTTAAAAATTTCGAAGTAATACTTGTTCCGCAAAATAAAATAAAAAGTATCAAACTAATGTGAAAATATTCAATGTACATTAGAATGCCAGGCCTATCCGAGGCTACGACGGTTTTTCCCTTCCGATTCAAGCTCCTTGACATTTTCGACAACATGCTGAACTTTCTTCGACAGGTCTTGCGTATGTTCCTCAATGTGATTAAATAGAAGATCAACTATTTCTCTAAGTGCAGCAGACCGCTTTCTCTCGAGGAAGAGCTCGTTAGTTAACTCTGCAATCTTTGTCTTATCGTCCTACAAACACACGACAGGGTGAAAAAAGAAAAGAAGCCTGAGGTAAATGAATTTCAGGTCATACTAATGCGATGCAACTGCAATGTCAACTTGTAGGCCTGTTCAATAATGTAACTCTCATATGAAGTCCTCAAAAATATGTCATTGAGCAACATGCGCAGCAGATACATTATGAGCTCTGTAACTCCCAAAAATCCCATTTAATTGACCAAATTAAGTTGCAGAACCTCGATATAAGATTGTTTCAAGTCTAATATGAGTTAATATCCATGACGCAAAACAAAAAATTGCTTTAAACAAATTAAAGTCAATAACAACTGTAAAAGATCTTACCGGTACTTGATCATTGATCAGTCCTTTTAGAGCTTTGTTGGGAGTCAATGCATGAGTGTGCTCCCTAACGAACCATGTAACAACCCATTTCCCAACACTGAGTTTCTTGATGGACAGCATTGCCCTACAACCTACCCTAGTTTGAGCCCGAGGCTTTAGGGTCTTCTTGTCACGCCTGTCAGGCTTTCGGAAACCCTCTTTGTTGCATACCAATGTCCGCCCAATGACGGTTCCATCGTGTTTGGATCGATACATATCGTTCATACGAGTAACAAAACCCATACGAGTGGCATAGGCATTATAAAATGCCAGTGCACTTTCTTGTGAGTCGAATTCCTGACCCACATACGGCTCATGTGGTTGGACTAGACTTGATCCATCTTTACAAGAACTTGGAGTCCTTTGATCATCATCATCATCATCATCATCCTGTCCAAAAAGATGACTCATATCTACAAGAGAAGTTCCTACCGATGCACCATCAGATTCACTGCAATAAATACATATTTACATCAAGTTGAGAAGAAATTATAATCGATGAAACTCTAAGGATCCATTCCTGCAGGCTGCAGCTAGTCTTCTAGTGCCAAATCACCCCATTTCTTTATTCTATTCTATGAGCACTATCACTGCCTGTGGATTTCCCAAATCCGAATTCATGTATTTATCTAATAATATCTAAGCGGATTTATTTTTAAAGCACATGGATTATGGAACATCGGGAGGAATTGGAGGATGAAGCTGAAACAACACATTACACAATTTAAAAGAAATCAATTTCCATATTATTCCATGATTCTAACTAAGAAAAAAGAAGATTCCCAAGAGTAATATCACAATCGCGCCCAGAAACTAAAAGGAAATTGCAAAACCCAATTCTATTGAATTGACGGAAAATTAATAAGGAAGCCTGAATAATTGCATGTCAAACTTACTGAGTCATTGAATTTTTCGGAAGCCCCCCGAAATGCTGGCAGTGGTCGCTCAGATGCACACAGACGGCAGCCCTTTTGTTTAAAGCGCCACGCTCAGGCCCTCCGCGATAGGGAACTAGGAGAGGCTTTCTGGTATTTCCATATTTCGTCGAAATAAAAAATAAAAAATATCTACTTATTTTTAAGTTTCTCGCCTAAATATTTTCATAAAATATTTTTTATGCTCAATAAATAGTAAAATTGTTTTAGTATACTTTATAACATTTGTTTTTTAATACTCATGCAAAATATTCTGCGAAAACACAAAAAGAGTGGGTCAACACTCATAATTTTTAATTAATTATGCAAATTTCCATAAAAATTATAAAAACAATTTCTTTTCAGCTTCACCATATTGTAAGAGCAATTCCACCCCAGTGGATATTGCCCAGCACCTAGTCTAAAAAACTGCCCAGCCCCTTGTCAATTTGCTCCAGCCCGCAAAAGAGCCTGGCACACAGCCCAAGCTGGGCAACAGGCCAGCCCATTTCGGACAGACCTAGAGGCCGGCCTGTTTAGCAGGCGCGTGCAGCACAAGCGCGCTTGTGCGCGAGTAGCAGACCGGGTTGCAGGGGGGCCCGCTTGTCAGCCCACTTGTGTTCACCCAGAATAGGGCTACGTGGCCCTCCTCAGTGCCGTTGGATTTCCAACGGCTATTTTTTGTAGACCGTTGGATTTCCAACGGCTATTTTTTGTAGACCGTTGGATTTCCAACTGTAAAAAAAATTTAAATTTGACTTTTAAAATGGACCGTCCGATCATAGATCAACAGTCCACGTTTTTTTTCACAAAAAGTAAATAAATAAATAAAAAAAACAGCCCAACGGTCATAAATATGACCGTTGGCCACGTGGCAAGTCCCTAGCTCTTGGATTTGAATATTTTTCAAATCCAACGGTCCAGATTAATTAACTATTAAAATTCATTAAAAATTATTAAAAAATACAGAAAAATTATTAAAAAATACATAAAATTTTAAAAAAATTACAGAAAATTTTGAAAAATGTTAATTTTTTTCCTATAAATACCTAACCCTCATCTTCTACCTTTACACCACATTTCAATATTTTCTACACTTTCTATACTATCTACATTTCAATATTTTCTACACTTTAAGAGAAAAAAATGTCTTCGTGGAAGCTTATTGAAGATGTTACGTTGTGTGAATGTTGGGTTCACACTACTCATGACCCGATTACGGGTAATGAGATGGATAAGCGAGAAATGTGGAGTAAAATTACGAAAGCGTTTTGCGATGTACATGGAGAAAATGGCGATGAACAAGGATTCTGAGCTAAAAAGAAGGATTGAGCTTGGTGTGGATGTAGGGATGTAGGGTTTATATGGACAAAAAAAGAAAGGATGAGGTTCTGGACAATGCCACGTGGCACTACGTGATTGGTTGAAAATCTTATCGAAATCTTGGCTAAATTATTGTAAACCGGAAGTGACACGTGGCGTGTCGGGATTGGTCGAAAATATTATCGGAAATATATCCACAAAATAGTACGTTCAGATAATGACACGTGGCATGACGTGATTGGTTGAAAATCTTATCGAAATCTTGGCTAAATTATTGTAAAACGGAAGTGACACGTGTCGTGTCGGGATTGGTTGAAAATCTTAGCGGAAATCTATTCACAAAATTGTACGTTCAGATAATGACATGTGGTGTGACGAGATTGGTTAAAAATCATATCCGAAATTAAAACTATTTTATTTTTTTATTCTTTTGACAAAATTTAAAAATATTTTAAATGGGCTGGGTGCCAGCGCATTTTGTAGGGATGAAGATCGTTTGTGCCAGCGCATTTTTTCACTAGGTGCCAGCGCATTTTTTTAGGGATGGAGATGCCTTGGCCTATTACTGTTCATTGGAGTATGTTACTGTTCATTTAAGTGGATAAATGCGCTGGGTGCTGGCGCAAAGTCCTTAGGAGTGGAATTGCTCTAAGGTTTTGAAAATCTCATATAAGAAATTTTCAGATATATTCTTATAGGCGGAACACCATTTTGTAAATATTTTAAGCCCCACTAGTTTTTTTTACTTATTTTTAAGTTTTCAACTTATATATTCTATAAAAAAAATACTTCAACGCTCAATAAAAAGTAAAACTACTTTCAAATGGTTTATAACACTTTCCTTCATGCCCAAACAATTTATTTAGCCAGAATACAAAATTCTATTGCTTTCTCAAACATTGTGGGCTAATCAGTTTTGCCTTAAAGCTTTCCTTAATACTCACAATTTTTAATCAGTTTTGTAAATTTGTTAAAAAAAACCATTATAAAGCTTATTTCTTTTCATCTTTGTTGCACTGTGAGATTTTGAGATTCCACGTATGACATTCTGGACATATTCTTGTGTGTAGAACTTCGTTTTGGTAATGTTTTGGGCCAATTTTTCTATTTATTTATAAATTTTCGGCTTAAATATTTTATAAAAATAATTTTGATGCTCAATAAATGGTAAAAAAAAACCGATTACAAATGGTTTGTAACGTTTTCCTTAACGTGCACGCAAAATTCAAAATATTCATAAAAATATGGGATTTTAATTGATTTTGTAATTTTTGTGCAAAAACTATCATAAAATCTATTTCTTTTAATCTTCGTCACACCGTCAGCTTTTGAAATTTCACGTAGGAGTTTTTGGAAATATTCTTAGGGGCAGAAGACCGTTTTGTAAATGGGACCCCACTAATTTTTTTTCTACTTGTTTTTAAGTTGTTGGCTTGGATGTCCTATAAAAAAAATACTTTCTGTTAGGAGTACTGTAGGTTCACAGAGTTACCAAAGGTGCACAGCACCAGATTAATTCTTGTCTGTATGGGTTAGTTAGGGGAATGCTAAAATAGTTAGCTTTGGTATTTATGTATAAATACTTCATGTACAGAGATATGAAAATATACTGAAAATGATTTTCAGTATATTTTCATATCTCTGTACATGAAGTATTTATACATAAATACCAAAGCTAACTATTTTAGCATTCCCCTAACTAACCCATACAGACAAGAATTAATCTGGTGCTGTGCACCTTTGGTAACTCTGTGAACCTACAGTACTCCTAACACTTTCGTCCAATAAATAGGAAATTCGCCTTCATATGGTTTATAACTTGTTCTTTTCACGATCACGTAAAATATTTGGAAAAAACATGTCTCCCTTCGCTCGTAGGTCTTGACACAAGGTTAGAATTCTAACTCTTCCAAAATGGTATTGTTTGTACCATACTTGACCAATCCCGAAACTACCGAGCACCAGCCAACGCTATACTGTCAAGGACCCAGAAGAGTTCCCCTCCGACCAAGAGGCCAATCACTACTCGACACGTGTCAAGATTAGAAGCCAATCAGAGCGCAGCACGTGTCAACATCAAGAACCAATCACAACATGACACATGTCAATGTGACAAAGCTACAAGTTTTTCTATAAATAGGGGTCATTCCCCCACAATATTGCCTAATGCCATTTGTGTTAAATCATTCACAAGAACTCACTAAATTGAGAGCTTGATCCTTTGTACTTGTGTAAGCCCTTCACTACTAATAAGAACTCCTCTACTCCGTGGACGTAGCCAATCTGGGTGAACCACGTACATCCTGTGTTTGCTTCTCTGTCTCTATTCATTTACGTACTTATCCTCACTAGTGACCGAAGCAACCAAGCGAAGGTCACAAAACCTGACACTTTCTGTTGTACCAAAGTCTTCGCTAATTTTGTGCATCAACATTTGGCGCCGTATGTGGGAAAC
This sequence comes from Malus domestica, assembly GCF_042453785.1. Classification (NCBI taxonomy): domain Eukaryota; kingdom Viridiplantae; phylum Streptophyta; class Magnoliopsida; order Rosales; family Rosaceae; genus Malus; species Malus domestica. The sequence goes on along the minus strand of NC_091672.1, from coordinate 31,563,190 downwards.
AACACTTATTCCTACTCTCTTCAGCTGTGTCAAGCTGGTTTCTATCATTCGTACACTTTCTTTTGATCAGGCATCCCTCTCCAGCATGGGAAGCGAAGGAAGCCACAGCACACAGAATGACACCCCCCTTGCACATAGTGCGAAACAACGAAAGAAGGAAGGAAAACGAGTTCTTCTTCAAGCTAAAGTCGATGAGTTGGAAGCTCAGAACAACAAGATAGCAATGAGGAATGAGGTCCTCCAGGAGCAATATGAGAAGCTCTTCGAGACACTCCACGAAGCTAGGCAAGCTCAGACACGCGAGCTTGTTGCCCCCGTGGGAGTCCCCCATGGCAACGGCTACATCAGAGGAGATCAGCTTAGTGCACGATCATGTTACAACACTTCAGTTAAGCAACAACACTTGCCCGGACCCAAGGAAACCCTGTCTGTACATGACCAAGTCACAAAGACCAGCCTAGATGAAGCGAACTTGGATCTTCCTGATAGCAACAATCAACCCGATGATCCTCGAGATGACTCTTTCACCCAGCAAGCCCAACCTGCTGAAGAGTTGGAGAAGGTACCTATCTCAAGAGATTATCCAGATCGCATGGTGAAGATTGGCACCACATTGTCACCACCCATTCGGTTAGCATTGATATCTTTTTTGAAAGAGAACACTGAAGTCTTCGCCTGGTCATACGAGGACATGCCAGGCATCTCTCCCGATGTCATCTGTCATCGTTTGAGTATTGACCCCAAGATCAAGCCGGTGAGACAGAAGCGAAGATCTTATGACGTTGAACGATACGAGGCAATGAAAGCAGAAGTTGAAAAACTCAAAGGCATAGGCTTTGTCCGCGAAGTCAATTACCCGACATGGGTAGCAAATGTGGTCCTTGTTAAGAAAAATCCGACCAAAGAAAGTCTTTTGCTTCAAAAGGTCTTGTGGAGAATGTGTGTTGACTACACCGACCTAAACAAAGGGTGTCCGAAAGATAGCTTCCCTCTTCCTCTTATTGACAGACTTATAGACTCTACGGCCGGGTGTGAACTCCTGAGCTTCATGGATGCTTACTCAGGATACAACCAAATCCTCATGAACCCTTCGGATCAAGAACACACAGCCTTCACTACCGACAGAGGACTATACTGCTATAAAGTCATGCCTTTCGGCCTAAAGAATGCAGGAGCGACTTATCAGAGACTAGTCAACTCAATGTTCGCCGAGCAGATTGGGAAAAGCATGGAAGTTTACGTTGATGATATGTTAGTCAAGAGCAAACATGCTGACCAACACATCACCAACCTATCTGAAACTTTCACCATTTTGAAGAGGTATCGAATGAGGTTAAACCCCAACAAATGTGCCTTCGGCGTGGGCTCTGGCAAATTCTTAGGCTTCATGATTAGCCAACGAGGCATTGAAGCTAACCCTGAAAAGATCAAAGCAATCCTCGACATGAAAGAGCCAATAACTTCAAAAGACATCCAAAGCCTTACTGGCAAGGTGGCAGCTTTAACCAGATTCATCTCTAAGGCCACAGACAGATGTGCTCATTTCTTCAAAGCACTCAAGGGAAATAAGAAGTACATTACATGGACGGAGGAATGTGCCAAGGCATTCAGGAACCTCAAAGAGTACATGAGTAAAGCCCCTCTGCTCTCCAAACCAGAAGTTGGTGACACTCTCATCATCTATCTATCGGTTTCGGCTTCAGCAGTCAGTTCTGTTCTTATTCGAATGGACAGTGGTGTCGAACGGCCCGTCTACTACGCTAGCAAGGCCCTACAAGATGCGGAGACACGATACTCCAACATTGAGAAATTAGCTCTAGCATTGGTCATGTCTGCTCGGAAACTTCGCCCTTATTTCCAAGCACACGCCATCATCGTGCTTACCAATCACCCTCTTCGACAGATACTTCAGAGTCCTGACACGTCTGGACGAATGATCAAATGGGCGATAGCATTGGGTGAGTTTGACATCTCCTACCAACCAAAACCAGCCGAAAAAGGCCAAGCAGTAGCAGATTTCATCGCCGACTTCACATATCCTGTTGACATTGCTTTTACACCTGAAGCAGTAGCTTCATTACCATCGGAAGCTCAGAAAGTAGAATCAACGACCTCAGCATGGAGTCTGTATGTTGATGGCTCATCCAACCAACAGGGCTGTGGAGCGGGACTAGTCTTGACTACGCCCGACAAAGTAGCAATGGAGTATGCTCTTCGTTTCAAATTCAAGGCATCAAACAATGAGGCCGAGTATGAAGCCCTTCTAGCAGGATTACGTTTGGCCAAACACCTCGGGGTTAAACAAATTGATATTTTCAGTGACTCCCAATTAGTGGTCAACCAGGTTACCAACAACTTTGATGCTAAGGACAGCTCCATGGCAGCATATCTTGCGCAAACACAACTTTTGCTCAAGCACTTCCACTACCAGATCACCCAAGTTCCTCGAGCGGTAAACAGTCATGCAGACGCCCTGGCTCGCCTCGCCTCAGCTGTGGAAGACAAGATTGGAAGAAAAATTCATGTCAAACTGTTGGCAACACCAAGCACCATGGCCGCAGAAGTATGCAACTTACAACAGGGGGATAGTTGGATCACCCCGATCTATAATTTCCTTGCTCATGGCACCCTCCCAAATGATAAAGTCCAGGCTAAGCAAATTCGATACAAGTCTACCCGCTACCTGATCATCAATGATCAACTCTATAAGCGAGGTTTTAGCCTGCCATACTTAAGGTGTCTTACGCCTGCCGAGGCGGAAATCGTCTTTCGGGAAATACATGAGTGAGTCTGTGGAGATCATGCTGGATCTCGGTCCCTAGCACACAAGACTTTTCGCCAAGGATATTACTGGCCAACACTCCACCAGGATGCCATCAAAGTATCCCGCTCATGTGACAAATGTCAACGATATGCGACTATTCCTCATTCCCCTCCAGAGCCTCTTACTCCTATGATCAGCCCTTGGCCCTTCGCCCAGTGGGGACTTGATTTGATCGGCCCAATGCCGGCAGGGAAGGGCAAAGTCTGTTACGCAGTCGTTGCAGTGGACTACTTCACAAAGTGGGCCGAAGTAGAACCCTTGGCAACCATTACTGAGGCAAAGATAGAAGACTTCGTGTGGAAGAACATCCTTTGTAGATTCGGCATTCCCAATGCGATAGTCACTGACAATGGGCGACAGTTCGACAACAAGAAGTTCAGGTTGTTCTGCTCTAAGTTCAACATCAACTTATGCTTTGCCTCTCCAGCTCATCCCCAGTCTAATGGACAAGTTGAGGCCATCAACAAAATAATCAAGCGCACTTTGAAAACCAGCTTGGACAAAGCTAAAGGCTGTTGGCCAGAATTTGTACCCCAAGTTCTTTGGTCATATCGCACTTCATATCGGACTTCAACAGGAGAAACTCCATTCTCACTTGCCTTTGGCACAGAGGCGGTTGTCCCTGTTGAGCTCGAGCAAGCAACATTCCGAGTCCAGAACTACATTCAAAGTGAAAATGACAAACAACTCACCCTCAACTTGGATTTAGTCGAGGAACACAGAAACCAAGCTCACTTGAGGAATGTCGCCTACAAGCAGCGCATCTCCAACTATTATGACTCTAGGGTCAAGCCTCGTTCTTTCAAAATAGGAGACTGGGTCTTAAAGAAAAGATTACTCTGCGACAGAGTCCCGAGTGAAGGCACACTTAGTCCAAACTGGGATGGACCATATGAAATCATTGGCATCAGTCGCCCTGGCTCTTACACACTTAGAAGCTCCGATGGCAAGACCCTTGGCCATCCATGGAACGCTGATCACTTGAAGTACTACTACAAATAGACTCACGATGTACAAGTGTTGAGCTATAGCCGTTTGACATCCTATGTAATGAAGGCCATTTGGCAATGAATTCAATAAAGAGGTAATTTAGCCAACTCAGCCCTCACTCTTTTACATTCATAGCAAGCGATGCCGGAACCCTTCTCAATCAGAAAGCAATCCGTCTTCCACAGTCACTACAAAACAAGCAAATGAAGACCGTGTCAAGCGCCAAAAAAAAAAAAAAAAAAAAAAAAAAAAACAGCTTCATCCAAAAAGCTTCACCCGAAAAGCTTCACCTCCAAAGCTTCACCCACAAAGCTTCACCCAAAAAGCTTCACCCGAAAAGCTTCACCTCCAAAGCTTCACCCGCAAAGCTTCACCTAAAAAGCTTCACCCAAAAAGCTTCACCCGAAAAGCTTCACTTAAAAAAGCTTCACCTACAAAGCTTCACCTAAAAAATCTTCACCTAGAAAGCTCCCTCTACATACTTTCATCTACAAAGCTTCACCATCAAAGCTTCACCTCGAAAGCTTCATCTACAAAGCTTCATCTACAAAGCTTCACCATCAAAGCTTCACCATCAAAGCTTCACCCAGAAAGCTTCATCTACAAAGCTTCACCATCAAAGCTTCACCTACAAAGCTTCAACACAAAACCTTGCTCCAAATAAACAAATTTTGTTCACAAAACCCAAGATGCCCTTGAACTTGTACAAAAACACTTGGGTAAACATAAACATTTTTTGTTTTACACCCACAAGGGCCCAAAATTTTCCTTCTTATTTATTCACTTATATATGTTCCCAAACATATTATAATAGATCCAACAACAAGCCAAAGTCCCAAGTTTCATAATGGACAAAAGTACAAGCAATTCATCAATAATGAAGGTGCTACAAAAATTGGAATCTGCCCCAAAATAGAAATCCAACCCAAGAGCCTTTTTCTCTCTCTCCCTCTTCCGCCTCCTTTCATCTATCAAATTTCTGCAACCTCTGCTCTTCTCCAATGGAGCTGAATTTTGGACACCCTATAGTTCTTGAGCATATGAACAACTTTCAAGAAGGAACCATTTCTGTTTGAGCGACGAAAATTAAAGTGTTGAAGCTCCAAACATGACAGTCGGATTCTTGCAGATTTCGAAGCTGCTGTGATGTTTCGAAGATCTGGAAATATTTAACCATTAGTTCATTCTGAATTTTTGATATGTTATGAAAGAGACGATGAGGAACAACTTCAATGAAGAAAGCATACCGATCTGAACAAGAGAAAATGGAGTTTCGAAGCTCACAACAAATCTGACGGGTTGACAGAAAAATAATAACCAGTCATTCATCATACCTGGATTTCTGGAGTTATACTACTCCGAGGGATCTCAAATTTGGATATGTTGTAGTTCACAAGCTGAGGAACAACTTCGATGAAGAAAGTATGTTGATCTAAGCAAGAGAAAATGGAGTTTTTGAAGCTCACAACAGGTCTGACGTGTTGACAGACAAATGATGAACAATCACTCGTCGTACCTGAATTTCTAGAGTTGTACTGATCTGATGGCTCTCAAATTTGGATATGTTGTAGTTAAGGAATTAAAGAACAACTTTCATGAAGACAACTTTGTGATTCGAGCTACAGATGATGGTCTTATATTGAAAACCAATTCCGGGTGTTAGGGGAAATGAAAAACAATTCCACCAAAGAAACATCATTATGATGTTTCATCATTATGGTGTTTTCATCATTATGATGCTTTCATCATTGTGATGCTTCCATCATTGTGATGCTTCCATTATGATTGTAATGCACCAACGGTTACACCCTCTATCATAGCAGTATGTGTGTGTATCTCCCTATAGTCATCATGTGCAAGACTATCGTAGTCAGATGGCTTTCCATAAAACAGCTACCAACCGTTACACCTTCTGCAATTCCACTTATTCGGGCCTAGCAACCTTCATAAACAAAATATATGAAGAAAAAGTCCGGGGCTACCACTTAGAAAACAAAAGAATGAAGTTTTGGTACTTACGACATGGACTATTAGCAAGACACCTCATTCGTCAACTCCCTCGACTAGAGACTTGGGGGACTCCCACCATATGCTACTGCACCTTGATACTCGGCAGTCTCACAACCACTCAGTGACTTGGATTTTTCAAGTCTCCAACCGAGAAGTTTTCCTCACTCGGGAAATTAAGGGAACACTACCTCAAACTACATGCTTCACTCACAAAGCTTCAACAATACAGGTTTCAACAAAAGCAAAAATTCAAAGAACTTTATGAAGAAGGCTTTGGTGTATTTAACACAATATGTTGAAATGAAGCAAAGCTTATTTATTAATATTTTCGATAAGCCACAAATATGTACATATACATGAGTCAAAATAAACAAACAAAAGGGAGCCTTCACAAAGGTTGCTTAGGGGAAGTCTCAGCAGTCGGTAGAGCCCCAGAAAGAGAAAGCACCGGAGGGTGGTTATCCGGAGCCTCAGTACTTGACAAAACCCCAGAAGGAGGAGGCATTGGAGGTTCATCATTTGAAGCTTCATTACCAGGTACAGCCCCAGAGGACGAAGGCAATAAATGCCTTTGGAACAAACCCACAAACCGCTGATGATCAAGTAAAACCTTACCATCAGATTCCTTCATCTGGTCAAGCTTCCTCTTCATGTTTGTAGCATAGTCATGGGCGAGCCGGTGCAACTGCTTATTCTCATGCTTGAGCCCTCTAATCTCCTGTTTGAGACTCATCACTTCAGCAGCCAATGATTCAACTTGGCGGGTTCTAGCAAATAGGCGTTGGGCCATATTAGACACAGAACCTGCACACTGAACACTAAGAGCCAGAGAGTCCTTAACAGCCAACTCATCAGACCGTTTGGAAAGTAGTCTGTTATCTTTGGGAGTGAGAAGGTTCCTGGCCACCACTGCAGCGGTCATATCATTCTTCATCACAGAATCCCCAACGGTAAGAGGACCAGTAGGGGATATGAAGGATGGGCGCCATATGTTGTCTGGAGAAGGCGTGGCTGTCTCTTCTCCAAGGTTCAAGTCAAAACGACGGTCGGAGGGTCCAGACATTTTCAAATGTGTTGAAGAAGGAAGAGGTCAGACAAATCAAGATCTTAGAAGTGCAAGAAATGAGCTTCTACTGGTAGAGATTCAAGTGTGCTGTGGAACTTAATGCCAGCCTCTATAAAAATCTGCACTCGACGGAGCTTCAGAAATCGAAGAGGCGTTTGCTTTCTCAAAAGCTGGGCTGCTCAGAGACCACGAGGGCCGATCTCAGAAATCGAAGAGGCGTTACGAGGGCCGATCTCAGAAATCGAAGAAGCACCTGCTTTTGCAGCCTCGTCAGCACCTGTCACATGCACAATCAGCTTTGCGGAAATTACGGGCAATCTGTCGAAGATTTCTGGTGAAGTAGAAAGCACTTGAATCTTACTGTTCAATCACCGCTCTCCATATGCACCATCAACTCCTCGGGTACCACATATAACTTTGTCAAAGATCTCTGACAAAGTTTAGGCACGAGAATTTCGAAGTTCCAGCTACCCTACTATTACCCATAAGGGTAAAGGAACAGCACCACTGCTTGACAACTGGAAAGTCCCTATGTGTGTCGACCTCCGTGTTTTGCGGCAAGACAGGTTGGCAAGAACGTCCAACCTTTACTCACATTCGAGAAAAGACTCTCAACATAATTACTTTCTCAAAAACCGGAGTAGCACCGCTTTCCGAATCTTGAGAGTCAGATCCTCGACGGGATTGCTTGTTCGAAAACCGAAGAGGCACAACTCTCAGAACTTCGAGAGCCAGATTTCCTTAGATAAAGCTTGTCTGTAATCTTCACACGTAATATCAGCTTTCCAGATACCACATACCACTTTTTCAAAGTGCTCTGACAAAATTAAAACACGTGAAGCTGGCAGCTCCCACTACATTGCTGTGACCAAGAAGGGTAAAGGAATAGCATTACTACTTGTTATTGGGAAATCCCTATATACATTGACCTCCCTCCTCAACGGACAGGCAAACCTGCAAAAATGCTCAACCCTTTCTCGCATTCGAAAAGGCACCCTCAACATAACCTCTCGAAATACTCAGCTTTATTTCCCCCCGATAATACCTCAGCAAATAAGCCACACCAAGAACAAGAGTATCTCATATCATCAGGGTCGAAAGCAAGAGTATCCCATATCATGCTTTCTCCCTGTCTTTGTCTTTGTCCTTGTCCACACCTGCAGGATAAGGAGAAAGAGAGCAGTCAGTCGGAACCTGAAATCAAACCTCCAATTTGGAACTGACTGCCTGGAGCCTTTGCCTGGTTGCTTACTTAGCATTGCTCTCGAGTACTCATCCTCAACTGCTGTCAAGGTCACGAATTCCACCGGCAAATACCTCATGACAGTTGATCAGATATTGGCTCTTTACACTGAAGCTGCCAAGCGTGGATGAGTCACTATGAAGGAATGTTCTGAAGGACCATTTAAATGCAAAGGTTGCACACCACTTCTGCCATGCAAAAGATTGAAGCAGAAGGTTCAACGGTGAGCTGAAACAGATCACTACAGCACGACACCTTTCCATACCACATTCATTATTCCGTCAACAGCAAAAGTATCCCATATCATCAAGGTCGAACGTACTCTAGATTTGATGGACTTGTTTTGACCCTCAAATTTTTGAGTCGGCCTTATACTCTGAAGGGCACCAGAAAACCCTCCAGCACAGTTCAAGAATAAGCTTGTGGAAAGTTACTTCTTCAAAAGCAAAAGTATCTCATATCATCTCTTATCCATTTGCTTCTCCTTATCCTGGCAGTTGAATGAGAGACAAGGAGAATGAGAACAATCAACCGGAAGCCGACGTCAAACCTCTGATCCTGGGTTGCTTACTTGGAAGTTTGACTGCTTACCTTGTCTGTCACCTCTTTCGGCAGATCTCCTAGCTCGGCGACTTGGGGGACTCCTACTATAGGGTTTGTATCACACTTGACTAAGCCCGAAACTATAACTAAGCTTCAAGTGAAATTGATACATTACCTTGTGCGTCAACATCAGCTAAATACACCATTCCCGGATGGAGGAAAAGTACTTCCAGAGAAGGGCAGATGAAGATCAGACCACACTTCGGTACTTAGAAGTTTCGTGATTACTCAAGGGATTGGATCTTGCAAGTCCCCAACCGAGGAGTTTCCCTCACTCGGGAACTTAGGGGAGCACTGTTTGTACCATACTTGACCAATCCCGAAACTACCGAGCACCGGCCAACGCTATACTGTCAAGGACCCAGAAGAGTTCCCCTCCGACCAAGAGGCCAATCACTACTCGACACGTGTCAAGATTAGAAGCCAATCAGAGCGCAGCACGTGTCAACATCAAGAACCAATCACAACATGACACATGTCAATGTGACAAAGCTACAAGTTTTTCTATAAATAGGGGTCATTCCCCCACAATATTGCCTAATGCCATTTGTGTTAAATCATTCACAAGAACTCACTAAATTGAGAGCTTGATCCTTTGTACTTGTGTAAGCCCTTCACTACTAATAAGAACTCCTCTACTCCGTGGACGTAGCCAATCTGGGTGAACCACGTACATCCTGTGTTTGCTTCTCTGTCTCTATTCATTTACGTACTTATCCTCACTAGTGACCGAAGCAACCAAGCGAAGGTCACAAAACCTGACACTTTCTGTTGTACCAAAGTCTTCGCTGATTTTGTGCATCAACAGGTATCTCATAGATGGTTTGGGCTCCCCAAAAAGGGTTCTTATTTGTCTTCCACCTAAGCTACGCAGGAAAAACCCAAAAAATTTACTATTAAATCGACAGATAGGTAACATAACATGAAAATCTAATGAGAAAACAATTGTGAGATATCAAATTTACAAATTTTACGGTAGGTTTGTATAAAAGAAAACGCAAACTAGCTAGCGACCAACATACATTTCGACAGCCCTCTTGAGTTGATTTTAATTGATAAAATCTGGTTGGCATTGTCAGTTATGTGCATGTAGGATCTTCTGTGAGAGATGTTGAGAATACCGAGTACATATGTTCCTCCAATATTGTAACTATAATTGAATATTCTACCGAGGCATTGCTTGAGCTAACGGCTGGTTGAGAGAAAGGTCTATGCATGGTTTTCCTATATGAAGCAGAGCACTTTCTCTCAACCAGCAGTTAGCTCAAACAATGCCTCGTAGAAGCTGGAGAAGCGCAACCAAGGATCAAAGCTAACCGCGAAAAGCTATGCTGAGCTAATTGCTTGATTTTCATCTCTCTTCATCCTGCAACTAAATTAAATACTACGCCTTGTTAAATAACTAAAACTGATGAGTCAAAATGATATTATATATTTTATCCTATTCTTAGTATAATTTGGTAACTATTTTGGTAGAATTTTGATATTTTGCTTTATATTTTCAATATAGGACATTTGAATTCCTCTAGAGTAAAACATGATCAAACGAACGAATTTTGGAGTGATTCAAATTGGAGGACGTTTGTGTGTCTCTTGGTGCATTCATATCAAAATATGAGATTTTTCTACCAAGCGGTTATTTTCTGGCGATCAAATAAAGAAGCAGTGTGCGTTGCTGAAAAATGATTTTTTGGGCTTAAATTGCATTTTTGAAGCCCATGATGACCTCAAATGGGTTCGTGTCCTTCTGGATAAGTGTTCAGACTAGTTCAAGCTTTAAATTCAGCTATTTTGGGCCAGTTTTGGAGCTGATTTGGGTTCAAAACGTAGCTGTGCAGATTTTTAGACGAATTTACCAAGTTAATTTAGGATTATGGTTCCTAATTTATTTCAATTTATTAGGTTTCCTATTTTTATTCTAAGACCTTTTACTAGGAGGATTTCATTAGAGTAGTATAAATAAGCCTTTTTGGCCGGCTCTAGGAGGATTCTCTAAAAAAAATGTACGCAAGATTGGAGAGAAGATTTTGGGCAAAGCTTAGAGATTTTCAGACTTTATTCTACAAGGTGTTTTCATTCTTTTTCTATTTCAATAAAAACTTTGTGATTTTTATTCTGCATATGCGTAACTAATTCTCTTTTGTTAGGGTGATGCCTTGAGCCTTAGCATGAATATGTAGTTTTTATTTAATTGCTTATGATATTATGCATGCATGCTTTGAATTATTAATCACTGTACTTTAAACTGTCTTTGTGTCTTAATGATTTGCGACCATTAGGATGTTAGATAAGTAATTGGATGCAATTCGGTCGGAATACCACCGGGGAATTGAGTATTGCTTATTGTGATTGATAGTTGTAATTTCACCTATGATGAATACCACGTCTTAGGGGTTGCATGGTTTTTCAAAAGATTTTCACAAAGCATAATAAGTCATGTATGTTTATATTTGATCTGAATACCAACAAATTGCACGTTTGATATACGTTCTAACTTGAACATCACTAGTAGAATATGCATTAGGAAAACCTAACATTCAAAGTTGCATGGGTAATCCATAAGTAATTAGTAAATCTACATAGAATTGTTAAGAGGATGGTGGAACCCTAGTGTTTTTCCAAATTTATTTCTCACAACTTTTTATCTCTGATTTGTTTTCTTCTTAATTGGTTATTAGTTGTTTTTCCTAAATTACTCTTATTAAAATTCGTTTTTATTATTTTTAAATTCAAAATCAACATTTTTCAATTTTTTTTAGTAAATAATTAACTAAGATTTTGGTTTTGCATTAATTGTTTTAAATAATTCGTGTGGAAAACAACATTTGCTTGAGCTATTTATACTACAACAACCTTATTCTCTTGCAAGTATTTTGTGTGATTTTAACCTCTTTGCGCAGGTACCTCAAAATCCTATCAAAAACCAAAACCAAATCATAAAAAACAATGTAAGATATAATAAGAAATAGCTTACCAATGGCTTTGCACAAATAAGTAAATCGTGCCGTTAATATAAAGATTGAAACTCTCTCAGATTCTTGTGGAATTGCACAAATAAGTAAATCGTGTCGTTAATACACAAATAAGTAAAAACACATGTTATATACTTAAGTGCTGGGCAAATGACTGGTGGCAAACAAAACATTAATAAGGCTAAAACAGGATATAACACTTTTGACTGCACATCTCACGTACTTTTCCAATACTCAGTTTCTTGATCGATACCATTGCCTTACAGCCAACCCAAGCAATGATTAAGCCATCCAACCTAGAACGACTGAACAAACTAGGTAGATCTCTCACACCAGCGTATGTGTTCTGAAACCTCTTCTTGCTGCGTAAAATAATGCATTGTAAAAGTAAAAGGCATGCATGTGCAACTGCTTCTGTTTCAATAAATTCCTGGCCAGCATACGCGCGTTTAGCATTTTGCTCCACTCTTGAACAATTTTGAGCCGCTGCTTCCTGATTTTGCACAAGACTAGAAGCCTCCTCAATGTCCTCATTCTCAACACAAGTTGCCAGAATTGCACTGTCCAGCGATCAATCTTCATATTTTGCAATTCACACATACTCTCAATTTCTTCAAATCAAGCTAATGAACACACAGGAGAGGTGGGGATTAATCGGCTAACCCGGCCCAAATAGATCCTCTCTCTTCATCAATCGAATTGATCATCGGCACTGCCTGGACATCCCACCAAGTCGGTAGGGTGGGTTCCTCCGATTTTGGGCCTCCCCTCCTCACTAGACCACTACTCTCTTTTTGTTCGGGGGCAACAGACCACTACTTTTATAAATAAATAAAAACTGACATTTTAAATATTTCCCATACTAGATATTATCGTTATTTTTTTTTAAATAAATTTGATATTATTTACAATAAGTAGTGAAGGAGTGGATGAAACCTCACAATTAACTAACCCTATTAATTTGGTTTGAGCTCATCCTTTAGCGATAATCAAAATTAAGTTTTTTTTATATATAAATGAAGAGAAATATAACCAAATCATAATATAGTAATTTTAAAATATTCAAAGAGATCTCAAATTTAAATCCTAATTATTTCCTATAAAAAACTTGATGTTGGCCACTCGAAAATGTTGTATACCATAATTATTAATTTACGTTGAAGGAGAAGGAGACAATTTGATTCTAAAGAGGAAATTGGAGAAATTGTTCCTGAACTATGATCGAATTGTAGCTTTGGTCCTTAAATTAGAAATTCATTAGATTTGGTTCCTGAACTTAATAAAATGTGGAGCATTGGTCCCTCCATACTAACACCGTGAGATTTTCTGTTAATTTGATGACGTGGTCTTTGTGGGCTTCATATTTTCTATTAACTCTCTCTCTCTCCCCCATCTTCCCTTCCGCCTCACCCTCCTCCAAACCCCAGCCATACCATTGTAGCACTCTCCCAACAACCAAAATAAAAGAAAGTTTCTAATCCAAATTTGGAACACTTCTCTGGATCTCCCTTTGCAAACGAATTCACAATGACATCCATCCACGCTGTCTCGACATATAAGATTCAAGAATTTTGTGGGATGCAGGTTCGGATTTCGGGTGAAGGCAGTGGTCCGTGGGTTACAGATTGGGATCTGCTAGGGAGTAGGCATTAGCGATTGGGGGTTGGAAGTGGGAGGTTGGCGGGGAGTACTGTATCAAAGATTGAAGGTGAAGGGTGGGCTACAAGTGTTGGTGGGATGAGGTAGGCCTGCACTTTCTACTGTACACACTTTTCACTAACAAGTAAACATTTTTAACTAAAATTTAACGGAATTGGTTACGAAGGACTATTCCTCCACATTTAATCAAGTTTAAGGATCAAATATAATAAATTTTTAATTTATGAATCAAAGCTACAATTGGATCATAATTTAGGGACAATTCCTCCCATTTCCTCGATTCTAAAATTCTTTTGACAATACGTTGACCACATTGCCCCTTTAATTGCCGGTGAAAGTCATAGCTTAGCTTACCTACCTGCCTGTAGTTGTACGTCCCTCCCTCTTTCCCTTTTAGGGATTTGGATCATTTATGAGGCAATTGGTTGGGATCCTCCTGATCGGGTGTATGTGGGCTGTTGGATTTTTATACAAACAGGAAATCCTCTAAAAGTTATAATAATTGTAGTCGTTGGATAAAAATCCAACAGCCCACAGACACTGGTCAGGAGGATCCCAACCAATTGCCTCGGAGAGGACCCAAATCCCAATTTTAGAATACATGAATAGGGAAAATGATTTTAGCCGGATCATTTTTCTAGGGATCTTAAAGATCCAACAATTGTATCCGTTCATTGTATATCGTACGATCAGTTTTCGTTAGGTACTATTTATTATTTAAATTTTATATAATTTCTGATCGCACGATGTACGATAAACAAACACGATTGCGGGATGGATCCTTTTCCCATGAATAGAATAGGCTAGGAGAAACAAAATCACTCCGCTATTTTCTCCTGCCTGTTACCTGCTGCTTGTCTGTCTATACATTATTTGTCATTTTGTCACCCTCCCGTTCTATAAAGAAAGCATAATACTTCCGTCCTCACATGTGAATGCACATATTCCCTTATTTTTTTAGTAATGTATTTTTATCATATAAACATCGTAATTTGAACAATTCAATTTATAAATTTTCATTTGAGGATCATTCTTACAAAAATTATTCAAACCGGAGATCATTTAATCATCCAAATTTATAGAATAAATTGACGGTATGAGCACTAAGTAACATGTTCTTGATGAACCGTCCATTTATTAGATACATTTACATGACTAAACATTATTCGATTCGAATAATTTTTATGGAACTTTTAACGAAAAGTTTCTGGTATTGTTCACTTTAACGAAAAACCACATTTTTACATTAAAAAATCAATTATGATACTATTCACTTTACCCTTTATTTTGTCATTTTTGTTAAAACTCAAAGTTTTCAAACCTTTTTCATTGATTTTCCCTAATTTTTATTCTAATAATCTTCAAATAAAGATTTTATATGTGAGTGATTTCAATTATAAAGCTTATATGGTGAAAATACATTATTCGAAAAATGGTGAAATACGTGCATTCCCCCATGTGGTGACACACAAGTGTTATCCATAAAGAAATTAACCCCCTTATAGTCTTCAAATTTTCTGGTCCCAACTTGGGCCAATTATGTATAGAAATAAACTTTATATTGTAATAAGTTATAATTTCTAGGTCTCGTATTAAGGAAACTCGCATTCATATAATAATAATACATGTCAATAAATACAAACATATGCAATGTCATAAATAAAAAATTGAGATGAACTAAAATATTTTTTTTTTATAAAGTTGTTTTAGAAAATGCTTTAATTTTTTTAGAGTTTATACCGCGTCTTTGAGCTTGCAGGCATGTAATACCTGCACAACAACATCTTCTTGTTGAAGTCAAAATATTTCTAGATTTTTAAGCATGTTTAGAGAGAAATATGAAAGAGAGCAATAGATTTTAAGGATTAGGTGTCTCTCCAATGTTACATACTAGATTTTAAAGATTGTCTCTATCCAATTGTACATCCTGAAAATCGATATGCTCCACTACTAATTTAGAACTTTGTGTCCATACAACTTTCATTAAGGATAGTAATCTCCCTAAAGTTATAAAATTGATTTGGCCACACCATTACGACTATATAAACAATTTACTGTATCATATACAAAATACATTCATGCTAGCTAGTTACTCTTAATCTTACTCTTAGCCCACAAATATGTATACATGTATTTTTAAATTATGGCTCTATATATGATTTCTTTAACGTTTTGCTGATAAAGTTTTATTACTTTGCGGCTTCAACATGTTTTGCTGCATCTCTGAATTGTGAAACGTGAAGGCCATGGATTCAAGTAATGCATGTAACGTAACGTAACCCATGCTTTGCTTTATCGCAAATTCGCAATCACCATTCACCACATCCAGATTAGAACGCAGTTCAGCATATCTATATTAGAGCAAATATGTTTACCGGTCGGCATACATACATGTATAATGTATTCCATATGATCACGACTATTACTCCACGATCAGGTCATCTCATGATCGGTTATAATCTGTAATGATCGATTGTGTCTATACAAAGTACACATGCACGTACTTATGTTATCGATATCAAACCGTACGTGATTTTAGACCAGAAATTCATCTCAGTCCTCCAAACTCACATGTTGCACAGAGATTTTGGATAAAACACCTATTTGTAATGTGTGTGTCATCTTAATTATAATCACAAAGACTGGTACATGCCTAATTAATCACTTCTTGTTATAGTCTTTTCAGATTTTTCTTGTATTCTTTTTGCAGGGCGTTCATTGTATTTTATTTTATCAATAATATATATTTTACTTTAATTAATGTTTGAAGAGATGAAAGGGTGTTCTGCTTGCCTGATCTTTTGTTATTCTCGATATTAGGGCTGAATTTGGTTCAAAACAGTTCCGTTTTTTTGCCAAAACTGAAACTGAATCAAAATTTCGGTTCGGTTTCAGTTCGGTTCGGTTTTTTTCAGAATTTTTTTTTTAAAATCTGAAATTTGATAAACAAATAAATCTGGAAATTGGTAAAGAAATGAATCTGGAAAGAAACAAATCTGCAACACCAAGAGCAACACAAGCACATAATCAATCAAAATACTATCTTAATCCACAACTCACAACAATAATTACATTCATTCATTTGAAATTCAAATGCCTAACAAACCCACAACATAAAAATTGAACAAATATGCAATACAAACCAAAACAACAACCCATAAATTTACCCTAAAAAAACCCATAAATCGACAAAATAAATAAGAGAGACTGGGGAGGACGATCACGTTCATCAGACTAGGCATAGACCCTTTGAAAAAGAACACAAGTCTCTCAGTGCCAGGGAAGATACTGTCATGGAAATAGATGGCCGTGGAAGTTTGGTCCAAGAAACGCAAGAAGTTGCTTCTCACAAAAATGAAGCTTGGAATAGAAAGGAGGATGCTCCCCCAAAGTCATATCAGACAGTTCATCTCAAGGAAAAGATTGAGAAGCTCTAAAACAGGGTTGTGGGTGGGCTGTCGAGACGGCGAGATGACGATAGTGGGTTGTTGGGATGAAGGGAGGGTTGGCTGCGGGTTATGGAAAAGAATGGATAAATTGGAGGCAGGGACGAGAGAGAGAAGAAGGGAATGAAAAATAGAAAAGGTGCGGCTGCTACTACTAGTGGCTAGGGTTTTGTTGATTTCTAATTCCACAAAAGACTATAGATTTCAATCTTTATAAATAGTTTAGTTGTACAATCATTCAAGATTTCAGAGAATTTTGATAATTTTGATAATTAAAATATTATAAAAAATAATTATATATATATATATATATATCAGTTAGGTTTGGTTTCCAGACCTAAAAATTTGAAACCGAACCAACCAGATTCGGTTTGACAGCTTCGGTTTAGTTTTTTTTTTCGGTTTGGTTTTTTTCGATCTCGGTTCGATTTTCGGTCCTATTTTTTTTGGTTTTCGGTTTTTTCAAACCCACCCCTACTCGATATGGTGGTTATAAAATATTTCGATAAGTATAAATGCTACAACAAATCAACATTGAGTAAGTACATGTGGAAGTGGACGCGGCATCCAAAAGGGAGTACCATTGAATGGAAGCCATGTGTTGATATTGGTGTGTTGCCATTCCCATGTGTATCTCATGTCTTCAATTAAAGTACTTGAGCAATATTTGACTACTATATATTGTAATTCACTTCACTTAACTCGTGGGTGGGCAATGGGTCGATAACTCGACATGGCCACGGGGAGCTAACAGTAATTTCAAACAAAAGACGGTGAAATTTGAAAACTAATTTAAGCCGTTCTTGTTCAAATACTAAATAAATAATGCTCTATTAAGGGTTGTCATTTTGCCGACCCCAACCAAAAGATTGCCACATTGCTCAGTAGTTCTAGGTCAAAAGTCATACTTTCTCTCTCTCTCTCTCTCTCTAAAATTTCCCTTACATGATTTTCTCTGTCTAAGAAGAGGGCTAAGGTAAGGTTAGGAATGATGATGATTTAGAATACCGAGAGCTTTTTTTTTTTTTTTTAATTTAAATTTTTACAGTGGTAAACAGGCTTTGATTAATAATTGTTAACTTACGTTGATAAAATAAAATATTTTTTAAAAAGGGTATAGGGCCATGTGTTTTACCGTCTTTGGTTCCTTCCTTCCTTCCTTGATGGTCAAACTTACAGGGAGGTGTTTTTTGAAGCTTTCGAGATGAATCTCTCTCTCTCTCTTCCTTTCAGCACCACCTTCGCCCCCCCTTTAATTATTTATTCATTCTTTCTCTCTCTGTCACTCTCTGCACCCTAACCCTAAATTCAAATTTTGAAAATACATGCATATGTGTGTGTGCGTATATATATATATATATCTAAGAATATACTCTTCTTCTATTAATTAATATAAATTCGTGTATTTCTATCGGAGATATATGCGTACGTACGTGCAGGATGAAGAAAATGATACTATGGAGACTGAGAGGCAGAATTGACCAAAAAGCACTGAAAATGAAAGGGATGTGTATATCTGAGATAAATGGATTTGAAAGCTTGAGTGAGTATAATTGAGAGATATATATAGTATAGGAATAGGAGTTAGATTTTCTGGCAATCGATCTGTCCCTTTCAAAAATGACTAAATTATTGAAAGAGAATGAAATTATAATCAATCTCATCAGAGTCGTAGACCCACCCGGAAGACAAGGGTTAATGTCCTCGCATGGGGGTGCAGGCTTCAAGCCTCTCTCTCATACAATACAATATCTCTGCTAGCTGGCTGCATGCCATATACACATGGAACCGGATCCACTCCTGAGCATAGGGTGAGGATCCTCCTGACCGGGTCATCTGCCATTGAAATTTAATTTAACGGCTACAAACAGAGAGCCCTCTAAAAGTTATAATTATTGTAGCCGTGAATCAAATTTCAATGGTCCAGATGATCCGATCAGGAGGATCTCACCCTATGCTCAGGAGGGGATCCCGTTCCTATACACATGTATATTGTTGTTTTTCTTTGTTACTGATAAAATAATTAAGACTACTTAAGGATTCCATCCCATATCTCTGCCTAACTTTCTCTAACTTTCTGCACTAATCAAACTAACAGTGTTCTTTTTTCTTTTTTCTTTTTTTTACAAGCGTGTGAGTCATATTCATAAGTATATATGGCGAGATGGTAGATAAAGGTAGACGAAGAGATAGAGAGACCCCCGTTTGAAGCGGGCCGGGGGAGCAGATTTATGATTAGGACGAGGGGATAATATATAGTTAAATAATGTGATATGGTTGGATGGAATGTGAAAAAGTTATGGGTGTATTTGTTTGTAAGCAGCAGAGACTCAGAGTCACAAAGTAAAAGAAGAAGAGAGAGAAGGCAAATGTGCTGCAGGCATAGGCAGAGGCAGAGGCAGCGGCAGGGCAATGCAATGCAAATTGCAGTGAAACATAATGAAACGAAAATGAAAGAAAGATAGCACCAAAAAAAAAAAATTAGAGAAAGAAAAGTTAAGCTTCGGTGGAAGGGGATATTGCTAGAGAGAGATTCTACTACGTACAAACAGGTTTTTCACAACAAGCAAATTAAGGAGAGAGAAAGACATAGATACTGATCATGCATCACATGAGAAAAGTTAGAGAGAGAGATTATTAACCAAATACATGTAACATATGGAAAAAATTTCAATGCTGCATAGTATTAAATGATAAGAAAAATGAAGGCTTTTTTAATTAGCATCCCACAAAATGTTGAATACACCCTATATTAAAATTTAATATTAAATGACTTATTTATCCCACTATGCAATGACAATTTTGACCTTATTAGGTTTTAAAAAAATAAAATAAAAATCTCTAAATACACCTCAAATCACTAAACCCCATTATTTATCTTCTCAACTATCAAAACCCTCCCACCCTCCATTGTTGAACAAAACCCTAACCAATGAAACTACAAACATGTTGATTGAGAAAAATTGCTTTTAACAAATGGAACAAAAAAATCAATGTTTCGGAAGCTTCACATGTTGATTGAGAAAAATTGCTTTTGACCAATGAAACCACAAACTGATGCAGCACGATAGAAGCTGCTACGGTCACATTCAAGGAAGCAGTACGACCTCCATACTGCGGAATATACACAAAGAAGTCACATATCTCCAATTCTTTAGCAGAAAGGCCCGTTCCCTACAAACAACACAAAGAAGAAAAGCAGTGCTCTTGGTGAAAGGGTGATGATTTATAGGCAGAGCATTATCAGTGATCCCAACGCCGCAAATATCACAATCTCTGAGACCGAGCGAAAAAAAACACTTCTTGTGGAGGAATATAAGGAGTATATTGAGAAATGTGGGGTGTATAGAAGATGTGGGATGTATGTACAAAATATAAGGTGTATATTGAGAATGTAGGGTGTGGAGGTATTATGGGAAAGTATGTGGGTGTATTAAGATAATTTTTAAGTGAAAAAGTAAATGTATGGTGTATTAACTATGTAGGGTTTATTCAACAATTTGTGGGGTGTTAATATAATAAGCCAAAATGAATTAGTAAGATTAAAAATAGAATATTTAATAGACGTTGTATAGAAATTGTATCTACCAGCTAAAACAAATCATAACATTAAAGCTAGACCCAATATATATACTTTTTTCTTTGTTGAAAAGAATATTAATATTTCTAAGGTAATTGTTATTAGCACTCCAAAAATCTCATTCTACACTCCTCATAAGTGTATTTTTCTTTCTAATTATAGAAAGTTTGGAGTGTAAAATAATATTTTTGGATTGCCAATAATAATTCCCTATTCTAATCTAGATTAAAGAAAAAAAATTTAACTTAAAATACAATGAGTTGAAGAAAAAATAAAAGAAAGTAAGTGAATTTTGTGAGAGAAGAGAAGAGAAGGGAGAGATTTTAGGTTTGGTAAAATAAAAGAAAGCTTAAAAATTTTGTGATTTTTTTTTCTTTTAGTGAATAATTAGATAAATGACTGAAACATATGGGTCGCCCGATATTAGAGAGCAGACCCGAGAGCATCCCTCTCCCACAAATGGTTGAGAATACTTCGTTGATTACACTTGTTTGCAAAATTCTTTTAAATGACTGAAAGCGTTTTAAAAAAAATGTTTTAGAAAATAATTCTTAATAAAAATGCAAGTTAATTTTGGAAAAAACACTTGAACTGCTTCCTACAAGAAGCACCAATTAAGTGAATTTTGAGATATTAATTGGTGTGTGCACATTTAGACCTTGTTTGGTATGAAGGATTGGATTAATAGAGATACTGATCATGCATCACATGAGAAAAGTTAGAGAGAGAGAGAGATTATTAACCAAATACATGTAACATATGGAAAATTCTTCAATGCTACGTAGTATTAAATGATAAGAAAAATAGAATATCTAACAGATGTTGTAGAGAAATTGTATCTAACAACTAAAATAAAGCGTAACATTAAAGTTGGACCCAATATATATACCTTTTTCTTATTGAAAAGAATATTAATATTCTAATCTAGATTAAAGAAAAAAAATTTGAACTTAAAATACAATGAGTCGAAGAAAAAACATTATATGCCAAAACAATTCACCATTTACAAGAATTAACAAAGATAATATATTTCAAGAGGACAAGTGGAAAAGGAAATGTGATCATGAACAGCTTGCAAGAAGGGAACAATGTAATATGTAGTATATATATGTGACTACTTTGTTTTGGGAAGAGATCCCCTCTGATCTCTTCCACCAAATCCTAGGGATTCGGAGATCCGAATCCTTGAAATTTGATCCAACGACTACAATTATTATAACTTTTAGAAGGCCCCCTTGTTTGTAGCCGTTGGATAAAATTTCAAGAGCTCGGATCTCCAGATCCCTAGGATTTGGTGGGAGAGGGGGAGAAATTTTTAATTGTCACGGGAACACAAGTGGTATACCATGTGTTTCAATAGTAGTGGTGGGAAATTTTATTTTTTAAGTTATTAACTTTTTAGCACACATATCCCACTATTTGTATAGTGACACGTGATGTACTACCCCATGTACCGGTCACATTGAAAAATTTCTCGGGGATCTCTTCCCCTTTGTTTTAAGATTACGAGAGCACACATGGTCATAGTCTGCATGTATATTAATATATATATATATATATGTTTATATGTATATAATATGAGACCCATGCATGTGTTAGCTAGTCTCATAATCTCCTATAATTATAGCAACTAATTAATTGAACTATCTAGCATCCACATATAATAGGCTCCACTTGATGGATACACTACCAATTATGGATATACGAACACCTAAAGGTTTTAATTAGTTTATACATTCATTCTAAGTAGTATACAATTGTAATGGAGTTCATTTAAAATATTAAAAATTCAATTCAATAATAAATTTTTTTCTTACTCTCGTACGTGTACCTTTTTATTAGTATTGTTAATTTCTCATTTGTTAGTCAATACTTAGCAAGCAATTCTTGATACATAGGTCTAATTATATAAAAAAAAATGTATGAATTGATTTCTTAACTTATTCAGCGCATTTGGCATCTGATTTTCATTTGTGTGTGTACTTAAACATACTTGCGATATTATTGTTTTAAGATCTTTCATAATAGGTTGGAAAAAGGGAGTGTGACACAAATATATTGAGTTCATATATGAATCACATTCTTACCATGAGTTGAAAAATTTGAGTGTGATACAACTATATTAAACTCATGAATGTGATACTATCAAACGATTAGGTTCTAGAATATAGCTCTCACAACTATTGAACTAACAATAATATAGGTATAGTGTTATAAGTATTAAACTTAAGTTACCTAATTCTTATATATAGATATCTAACTCATTTAAACTAATGTGGAAAACCTAAGCTAGACTGAAATAAATGATTAGATCTCATCAGGACGAAAGATGGAAAAGAAAGTCCAAATTCCAATCCACCAATACGTCATTTTGTGTTTTTGGATATTAACTAGTTAACTAAGATTTAATGCAAAATTATAGTATCACCCTCCCCACCACCCCCCAACGTCCTATTGTCGTTAATCTTATAAGTCAAATAAAAGATCTTGCTCTTGTGTTTTATAAGCTTTTCACACATCTTTTTGTACTTTTAATTATCAAATTAGATAAATCAAATGAATTTAACGGGTATAATTAAAAGGAAGTGTATAAAAAGGATGTTGTGTTTATCATTTATAGCAGACCTTTAAGAGAAGAGATCTCCATTTTTTCTTTAAAATGGAGAATAGTTGTGGGGCTCATATACATCGAACTTCAACGATCTGAACCTTATATTTTTCAAGTTGCACCTCTTAGATCATACTTGCAAAATGTTAGCCAAATCGGAAATATCTGACATATTTAATTGAGTTCAAAGAAATTGACGAATACTTTGTTCTATAAGAATCAATGAAATTTTATTGTGATAATTAAATAGGCAAATGATTTTTTTTTACAAAAATGACCTATGAATCTAGACTTACAAAATCAACCGTTCGGACGTTAAAATTCGATATAGAGTCCCACAACTAATGTCTATTAAAGGGCTCATCATTTATACATGTGTAAGAGGTCGAGGCGGCCGTGCGTGTGAAAGAAGTGGAAAGGAAAGAGACGTGTGTTAAAAACTTTGTATATAAATGCTTAGGAAGAAATGATAGTCATTTTCAATTGATTCTAGGTCTGCAAATTTTTGACCTTTCCTCCTCTCTATGAGTCCCACATACCGCCATGGAAATGGAGCCTCTGTCTTCTCTCTTTAAACAATAGTTGTTCCTGAACCAGTTGGCCACTTGATCTTCTTTTTCTTCTTCTTCATGCATGGAGTATTAGCTGTCTGATCATCTCTTTTCTTTAACTCAAATCATTTGAGATGGGTTCCATGAACTGGTTGGGGTTCTCTCTTTCCCCTCAAGAAGTTGTTCCGGCTGATCCAATGATATCCGAGGGTGCTGATCGTCGTCGTCATCAGCACGGCCAAGATCTTCATGACTTATCTGCCCAAACCACCACACCAGTCTCTCGCTTCGGCTTCAAGTACTCTGATGAAATCTCCGGTACCGATGCCTCCGGCACCGATGCCTCCGGCGACTGCTTTGATCTCACTTATTCTCATGACGACTCATCCGCCACTACTACTGCTCCTAAGCATCATTCCCTCAACCACCTCCCTCCATCTTTTGGAATGCTTCATCAAGCTGCGTTCAACTCCCAAGGTTTGTCTTCCCCCCCCCTCCTCCCTTCCATCCATATAAATACATTCGTTTCTGATTTCTTTTTCTTTTTTGTTTTTGGATGAATGACTTTTTCTTTTATTTCTTTTGTCCTGGAGATCATTCGTAAAATTTAAGTTGTATATTTTAATAATTAATTGTTAATTGGTTCTAGCTACCATATTTTAGCAGGTGCAGATTGGAACATGAACTCATCGGATAGCACCAACTACAAGATCACATCAGACCACCTCTCTATGCTGATGGGAAGAAGTAACTCATGCAATACCCTAAACCTTGAAAACCATCATAATCGTCATCATCAACAGCCAAAGCTCGAAAACTTCCTGGGCCGAGACTCTTTCATTGCGGATCATCACGATCACATCCAGAGTAGCACTAATTCTGCGCATGCATACAATAATAACACTGCCAGTACTAATAACACTGACTACATCTTCTCCAGAACCGCCTCTTCTTTGCAGCTTCCATTAGAGAGTGCCGGTCCCACAGATGTCATCAACGGAGACGGTGCAGGTGTGAAAATTAATAACAACAGTAGCAGCTCGAATATTGGGCTTTCTATGATCAAGACGTGGCTGAGGAATCAACCGGCACCTCAGCAGCAAGAGATGAACAAAAACGATATCAATGGCATCGGTGTCTCCAACACAAGTACTAGTACTACCGCTAGTACTACCAGTGCGCAGACTCTTTCGCTTTCGATGAGTACTGCAGGTGCTACTACTGCTGGAGATCAAACCTGTTCGTCAGATCGAGATAATAATAAGCAGGCAATTATTAGGACTGCCGCTGTAACCACTACTCAGTCTGGGATCGATAGCCAGACTAGTACTTCTACTGCTATTGAGGCTGTGCCCAGAAAGTCCATTGATACATTTGGGCAGAGAACTTCTATATACCGTGGTGTAACCAGGTAACTATATAAATAACTAATTTTATCTTATTTCTTCATTTACAATTTTAATTGATTTTTGGATTTTGGGGGTCTAATTAATGTTTTAAATAATTAAAGTTCTACTTGTTTCAATCTATGCGTACACACAGGCACAGATGGACAGGTAGATATGAAGCTCATTTGTGGGATAATAGTTGCCGAAGAGAGGGACAAACTCGGAAGGGAAGGCAAGGTACATAATCCATTTTAATTTAATTGTTGAATCTTTTAGGAAAAAATATGATTATTTCGTTTCAAGTTTAGTTTATTGATTTATTTAATTTAAGGACGCATCATGCATTTCATGTTTTTCTTTAACTAATAGTGCTGCGTTTCTTTTGTGCGGTTCTTGATCTGGGCCGCCTTTCTATCTCAATCCTCTTTAATTTGCAGTTTATCTGGGTACGTACAATTTAAAGGTCAATGCCTTTCTTCACATGATTTTTTCCCCTTTCCGGATCTCCCTTTTTCTATGATCAAACTGAATAATTAATTAAATCCTTAATCCATAGGTGGTTATGACAAGGAAGAAAAGGCAGCAAGAGCTTATGACCTAGCAGCATTGAAATATTGGGGTACAACAACCACTACAAACTTCCCGGTGAGTTATAAAACGTAATAAAAGAAAAAATTAATGAAAGAGTTCCCACTATTCATGTATGTCGATCGATCACGTTGCCTATTTTGTTTGCGCAACAAAATCTGCTCAATGTCGGCCATTGGTATTGACATGCGCACTTTGGTTAGCTTGGAAACTGGGGAAAGTGTTTCGACTATATATTAAAAAATATTTATATATACTGTATACACTCCCCATTACCAACTGACATTAAGTATCCTTAATATATAGGGAGGGAAGTGTCAAATATTCACGCAAGTTAATCCCAGAATATTAAGTATCATTAATCATATATTGTTCGCCGTTGTGATATTATAGATGCATGCATGGCTTTGATTGATTAGATATATGAGATGGATAACCTCTGAGTTTTCTAATATTTTCGATGATTTGAAATAATACCAGATTAGCAACTATGAGAAAGAGGTAGACGAAATGAAGCACATGACAAGACAGGAATTTGTTGCATCTTTGCGAAGGTACGTAAATACATACAAATATATAAATGACCATGAAGCTAGTGGCATCATATCTCAAAACTACGCCATCAATTATAATTCGTTTTGGAGCCGATTAATTATAATGAAATTGCCGATTTAATTATATGTACTCCATGAATTTTCTTGCTGCAGGAAGAGTAGTGGGTTTTCTCGTGGTGCATCCATTTATCGAGGAGTAACAAGGTAATGCAACAGAGTATGCATGTGACGCAATTAAATATGTTTTTGATTTGAAAATGCTTGGAGGCACCAATTGTGAGTAGCATTCAATCATCAATGTAAAGATCGGTATTCATATGCATGTTACAAGTAAGCCCTAAATATTACATATGTATAGTTGGTTCATGTAATTAATTTGGTTGCATGTGCAATAGACACCACCAGCATGGGAGATGGCAAGCAAGGATTGGAAGAGTAGCAGGGAACAAAGATCTCTACCTGGGAACATTCAGTAAGTTCAATTTCGTTTTCCTGCAATATTAATTTTAATTTGACCTTGAAATTAATTAAGGTACCGATGATAACTAGCTTTTTTACTTTATAATTTCCTAATGAATTTCCATTTATATATATATATATATAGGTACTCAGGAGGAAGCAGCAGAGGCGTATGACATCGCAGCCATAAAATTCCGGGGACTAAATGCAGTAACAAACTTTGACATGACAAGATACGACGTGAAGTCGATTCTGGAGAGCAGCACATTGCCCATTGGTGGTGCTGCGAAGCGACTGAAAGACGTTGAGCGGGCACATCACCAGCATCAGCATGAGATGACTCTACTGGCTGACGGACACCACAGATCAACGACGGACGATCAACGCGAAAAGCTGATGATGATGACTCGTAGTACTAGTACTAGTAATTGTCACGATCAATATCATCAGCAACTGATAAATGGCGATCATCATGGAATGAGCGTAAATAACGTCTGGCCAACTCTTGCATTGACCCAAGCCGCCGCCACCGCTGCTCATCAGGCCGTGGCCCCGCCTTTTGGGACGTCTTATTACTCAGCAGTGCCATATAATTCTAATGGCGGGCAGAGGGTTTGGTGCAAGCAAGAGCAAGACACTAATTCTCAAAGCTTTTATCAGCCACAAGATTATCATCATCAAGATCTTCATCATCATCAACTACTTCAGTTGGGAAGTACCCACAATTTCTTTCAGCCAGTCAACCTCATGGGAAATAGTACTACAACGGATTCTATGGAACATAGCTCAGGTTCTAATTCTGTCATATACAATGGTACTACTGCCGGAGATCACGGTGGCTATATTATCCCTATGGGGACGGTTATAGCTAATGGTCATGAGAATAATAGTAATGCTTTTGGAGATGGCAGTTCCGATCATGATCAGGTAAAAACGGCGCTAAGTTATGAAAATGTGTTTGGCTCAAGTAGTACTACTACCGCTGCGGATGCTTATAATCATACAAAGAGCTTGTATTATCTTCCGGTTCAGGCGCCGCAGTCATCATCAGTTTCATCAGTAGGCGTAGCGAAGGGAAGCAGCGAGTATAACAATTGGGTGCCAATAGCAGTTCCAACATCTACTAACAATATGGCTCCTTTCACAGTCTGGAATGACACAAATTAACGCGTATACGTTTCAAATGGATGGACGGTTGAAGGGAGGACGTATATTACTGGTCTGGTATATTAGGATGGGGATTAAGAAAAGGATGTATAAATATGGAACGAATTTCCTAATTTTGATTTTTCATTCTGCCTCTGTGCTAATTACTAGATGATGATCACCTAGTTAGGTGGGGAAGATAGGCATTTTGTTAATTTGGTCTTTTGTTACTAACTTAATTTGCAGTAGGGTACTCTATGCAAATTTTGCAACGGTCTATCTGAATTCAGAAATAGCATCTGAGATCTCTACTTTTCTCATTTGCTATGAGTTTTGGGCACTTGAGAATATTCTAATGGATTCTCGGAAAGTTTTATATGTTAATTAACACCAATTTAGCTTTGCAGTTTTGAATAACACATGTATTTCATACATTTGATGCAAAGGTCGATGGAGTTTTAACTCTTCTAGTAGTGTGTCATACAAGTTAATCTCTATGTGAAGATGACCAAAATAATTGAATTACGTGCATTTATACACTATCAGTTACATTAGTTGGGAAGTGTTGTTCTCGTAGGGTTTAGGGTAAGAGATCATCAAAACATACACAACGTGAAATGTGGATTATTTCACCTTTGGCCGTTTCGTGGACAACAATGTTTAATAACAAAGGTAAAAAAGGTTTAATAACAAATATTCATCATAAATTGGAAGAGAATTCGACGAAAACACATTTCATTATCCATGCATGCATGCATGCATGCACTTTTGTAGTTAGTAGTTCCACGATGAACCAATACACTAAT
Organism: Malus domestica; assembly: GCF_042453785.1. Lineage (NCBI taxonomy): Eukaryota > Viridiplantae > Streptophyta > Magnoliopsida > Rosales > Rosaceae > Malus > Malus domestica. The sequence continues at coordinate 31,534,697 of NC_091672.1, read as the reverse complement.
GCTAGGTAAACTAGATTATTATAGACTAAATTTGTAAATTAAATGATGTGTTAGCAATAAAAAATAAGCACATTAATCAATATTTAAAGTAATAATTCAATCTTTAACTTCTATGTCATTTAGCTCATTTTATCTATTGATTTAGTCTCCCTAGCACCCTTAACAAAATAGAATGGATGATTATATAAAAGGTAATGCTAGGGAGACCAAATGTGTAGACTAAATTATTACTTAAGTGTTGATTACCACACTTTTTCTTATTAAGGACACATTATTTAGTTTGTAAATTTAGAACTTTGGTGTATGCTCACCATACACCTCATTATCTTACATGTGTCCTTTCAACTAACTATGGTTAACTTTATTATTAAATGTTCCTTTTCTAATTTTGAAAAAAAAAAAACTATAGTTACGTGAAAGGATGAGTGTTAGACAATGGTGTAGCCAGGAATTATTCGGTTGGTGGGCTAAGCTATAATTATTACTATGAAATCAAATTTTAATCTTTTGTTGCATACGTAAAGTTATATAATAGCAAACTTGAAAGTAATAATTTGAAGTAAAAAAATTGTACTATGTTTTCTAGGCTTCTAGCCTTCAAAGCGCGATGCCTTAAGATTTAAAATTTTCATTTGTTAAGTATAATATGTTTATTAAAAATCATATAATATCTCAAAAGCTTAATATTTTTAATGTTAAAGAATCAAAACTCTCCCTATATTATAGCCTAGGAGATCTTTCTTGTACTTGGCTTGGCTCTGCCAATGATGTCAGATAATGACATGTATGATGACCGTACATCATAATTCTTGATTGTGAACAAAAATACACTCTTAAATTTACTTAACATTACTTTTGTACAAAGAGAATTAACACGAGTAACATGAAGATATATACACAACAAATAAGAAAAATAATAATGTGGCATGAAAATCGTGGAGATGTTTATTTATAGAAATATTTATCAATTTTGGTTTCAAAGAGAGCCAAAGCCCCCGTGGGAACTGGGATTGCATTGGAGAAATCAGCGGAGCACCCGTGCCTTCTTGGATATAATACCACAAAATCCCCCCACAACCACTGCGTAGATCTCTCTCTCTCTCTCTCTCTCTCTCTCTCTCTCTCTCTCTCTCTCGCTCGCACCCTTATCCATGCAAAAATATTTATTTTGGGTAAATGGCATGCATCAAATATTACAACCCCGGCCTTAGGCCCCCATGAAAGAAGAGCTTTAATTCCACATCACCCGAGGAAAAGTAAGACTTTTGTTATCTTTGCATATAAATTCAAGGGACTAATGAATAGTATTTTTTTGTGTCACAAACTTCATAAAAAAATTAGACAAAAATAAAATACTCTTCAAATAAAAATTTCAAAAGCAACTCAAAATAATGCATAAAATATAGTAGGGGTATTTTTGTCATTTAATAGCATTTTTTAATAATTAAAATTTTTTGTACATTTTTTTTTAAATAATTAGTACCTCACAATAGGCTAGCAATAATGTGATTCAATCAGTTGTTCATTAAATATTATTTTCTTTATTTTTAAACGCATTCAAAACATCTTAAGATGCGTGTAATGCCGATTTTAAAAAATGTCTTTCGCACAAAGATAATAATGTGATTAAATTAATTGTCAAATGATTGTTTTTTTTTTTTTGAACAAATGATATTATCTACACTAAGATGGAGGAGGTGGGCTTAGCCTTACAATGACTAGTAATAATGTGATTCAATAAGTTATTTATTAAATATTATTTTCTCTATTCTTAATATAAATTCAATAGAGACTGATTTTATTATGTGGATTTAGCTGCTTTAATTGGTTTATGAGGGGTTTCTTCTAGCATGATCTAGGATTATTCATTTATTTTAAATATTTGACTTTTCTTTTGTCAATTTACTCATATAAATACATTTAAAACGTCTAAGTACTGCGTAGCACGCCGTGATTCAAAAAATGTCTTATGCACGCACGTGAGCGCGTGCATGAAGGCTAGTTACAACTAAAGAGGATCCAACCCCTCCTCGTTCCTATATTCTTTTCTTCTCATACCATGCGGTCTTGCCTTTTTTTTTCTTTTAATAGGATTCTCTTCCCTAAAATTGTTCTCTCCTTTCCTCATTCATTTTTTGTTTTTTTTCGTTTCATAAATAAATTAACACAAAATGTTAACGTGACGATCGTGATCGTTCAAATAATAAGGGAAGGAAGATGAGTAGAATTTAGAAAAGAAAGAATCATACTCTTTTTATTCTCCTTATATATTAGGTTTACATAAAACGTCATTCACTCAAATTTTTTTTTTTTAACTTCGCACACACCTTTATTCATTTTAGCCATTAATTTGAATAAATTAAACAAAAATTACTAATAAAATTAAAATAATAGTATGTGAGTGGCTAAAAAGATGGCCTAGTAATGACCTTATATATAGATAGAATGATAAAAACTTTCACTATATCCTTCTAATCATGTAACATTATACGATAATATGAACTGTCATTTTATCATTTAAATAAGATAATGATAGAGAAATCAAATTTCTAAACTAAGTTTTGTGAACCAAATAAGGTAAATATTGATGATTGGATACTAGTTAATTATTTATTAACGTATTTATTTTTAATTGATGACATATCATTTAATTTAAAATTTTGATCACTTTAGCATAATCCTTTTAAATATCAATTATGTTAAGATTGAGCCAAATTCAGAATCTAGTCGAAGGGTTTATAATAAATTATTAAACCCTGCACCTGCAGTGTGCTGCTGCTGCATGGATGCCTCATACGTGTCCGTGAGACAGACTTACTTATGGAACCAGATTCCCCCCGGATCAAAAAAATCTGAACTTAATGATTAAATAATCCGGATCATTAAAATTTGATCCAACTGTTACAAATAGAAGACTTCTTTAAAAATTATAATAATTGTAGTTATTTGATTAAATTTTAATGATTCAGATTATTTAATCTTTAGATTCAGTTCTTTTGGCTCAGGAAGGATCCGATTCCTTACTTATCTCCTTCAAATACAAATAGAATCATCCCATAAGCTAACAGGTCTAGGAATGCTCATTCTCGTCTCCTTTCTCGGGAAGAGGGGGGTTGGGGTGTGGTGGGGTTTTAATGCATTCATCTCTCTCCCCTCTAAATTATTTTCTTGGCTAATTAATTATTAATGTATTGAAAATTCACATCGAAACTCCAAACCCTAGCCAGTAAATAAATAAAAACTGTGTGTTTGGGATTCAAACCTTTTTGACCTTTGACCATACCATTACTATGCACCATCTCTTCGTTCCACATCCCTCTCCCCTGTCTTCTCTTGAATAATATAATAATAATAATAAATAAAATAAGGAAAAAAAAATGTTTGAGAGATTAAAATTTAAAATTAAATTTACAAATCAAATAATTTATTAATAATAAAAAATATACATGTTAATCAACGTTTAAGTAATAATCTGATTATTAACAACTACATCATTTGATTTAAAAAGTACTTGGGAACTAATTAAATTCCTTAAGTTATAACTAAAGCTTCTAGATATATTTCTTGCAGTTGAAGTTGAATTTGGAAGCACAGCTATATATATCTTGGATTTAAGTGTTGGTTGTCACTAATTGGTACTCCGGCCCCGAGTTGATCTTCTTCCCTTCTCATCATGCGTAATTATCTAGGTGCCAATTAATTATTAATACACACTCTCTATATATTTATTTAGAAGTGCATGCATGCATGAACTCGAATTTATAAATATATATGGATGTGTTATTGGTATTCTAAAAATTTCATTCTACACTCTTTACAAATGTATTTTTCTTTCTAAATATAGAAAGTTTGAAGTGTAGAATAAAGAATTTGAAGTGTCAATAACAATTTTAAATATATATATATAGAGCATGATGGGAACATGCTTTTGCGTGTGACTGAAGGGGGCTGTCTTCCACGTGTACCACCTCGTCCCCCTTGACTCCTGACCTGAACATGTATATATCATATATGAGGGACAAAGATTGTCTACCCTTCCACTTCCGTGCCTTTTGTATGGTTACGGTTAAACCACATCAACATTTTATATTACTATTTATTTTGTCTTATTATTTCTATAAAAAAATAATATAAAATGTTAACATGGCTTAATCGTGATCCCACAAAACAGGAGGGCACGGAAGGACACCGAAAGTGGAAGGGCAGACAATCCTTGTCCATATATGAGATTCTAGTTTTATGTGGTTACCCCTATTTGAATACTTGGATTGATTATTTGGGTAGGCAGGCTTAATGTATCCATCCTTGTGTTTCCCTACGAACTTGGATAGCAATTAGAACAAACACCATCACAATTATAATTTTTATATAAAGAAATTAAGGAAGTTCATTAGGACGAAAAGAAAAAAGGTTAATGAAAAGGACTTCACACATTTTTAATAATTTTTTTTTATTAATAATAAGGACAAAAATAAGAGGCAGTGACATTATTGTATATAAGTTAGTCTGGAGCTGGTGGCATAAATAAGTTGACCTATTGGTGGAGTCATTTTTTCATAACCGACCGTTTCTTAAGAAACAATTGCCTGCACCACGAAACTTCAACTTATTTTATAATACTACATCCGTCTTCAAACTTTAACTTATTTACAATACTGCTACCGTCGCTTGTTCTTATTATTAATAAATGATCAAGTGTAATGTTATCTTGACATTGTGGTTCACCATCAAATCAGCAAAATTAGCCCTTTACAGCTTTAATTGATCATCACTACTAGATTTTTTTTATAATTTATAATTTTTTTTTTTATGTGGAATCATCACTACTAGACTACTAGTTAGCCGGGTAAAAGATTTGTATATTTACCACTGTGACTTGTGCAAGAACCTGCAATTTACAAATTTGCGAGGAGGAGAGGGGGCCTCATTTTTTGTCCTTCAGGTTAAAAAGGAAAATGAAAACGACACAATCTATACCTTCACTTAGAGCAAGTCCACCCCTAAGGACTTTGTGCCAGCACCCAGCGCATTTATCCACTCAAGTGAACAGTAATAGACCCCAGTGAATAGTAACAGACCAAAGCATCTCCATCCCTAAAAAAATGCGCTGGCACCCAGCGCATTTATTTGGTGTGTGTTTTTTTTTTTTAAAGTTTATTTCGGATATGATTTTTAACCAATTTTGGATAAAATTTCAAATAAACTTAAAAAAAAAAACACATTGAAATAAAATTACATACTCATCAAATAAACTTAAAAAAAAACACACTAAAATAAAATTACATAAACTCATAAGATAAACTATAGAAAGAAAAAAATAATTTTTTTTTAAATTTTCTGTATTTTTTAATAATTTTTCTGTATTTTTTAATAAATTTTAATTAAGTTAATTAATCTGGACCGTTGATCTTTGATCGGACGGTCCAGTTTAAAAGTAAAATTTAAATTTTTTTTACCGTTGGAAATCCAACGGCTATCATAACGCCACGTCGGTGAGCCCAAGTGGGCTGACACATTTTCAGGAAAGCCTGAAACCCACTCGCGCCTTGCGCGCTTGTGTTGCACGCGCCTGAGAAACAGGCCAGCTTCTTGGTCAGTCCAAAACGTGCTGGGCTGTTGCCTGGCATGGGCTGGGTGCTAGGCAACTCCACGGGCTGGAGCAAATGGACTGAGGGCTGGGACATTTTTTTCCCGGTGGACTTGCTCTTAGTGGTAGCTAGCCAGCTGCAGGCCAATTGCAAGAATACAAGATCGACAAAACATATTTTCCGTGGCAAAATTAACATATTTTCCGTGGCAAAATTCATTCATATATAGTATAGCGTATGTAAATGTGATTTAAATTCAATATCACACGCCACCACTCAATGAAATTAACATGCACGCTAAGAATATTATACATATAGTACTCAAATAACAAATAACACTAAAAAACACAATATTCAATACAATTATAAGGTGCTATTATAGTTATAATTTGAACACAGAATTTCCTTCAATTTTCAAGCACGCTTATTTGAAGAGGCGTCTGCAACTCTGGATGTCTTAGAATGTCTGCTGACCTTCTGTTCGACTCCCAACCACCTTAGGATATGTTGAAAAACTGTTTTGTCCCGTAATAGTTCCCGGTGCCTTGCAGCTATTGCTACTCTTTCCACTGCAGCAATTCCATCCGCCTGTTTGATAGTAATCAAGATAGAAAGTTCGAACAAATTCGTTCAAATTCTGAAACCATAATAATAGTTTGCAAATAAAACTTAGCATGAACTATTGAAGAGAGCATATATATTAACACTGGGATCATAGGTCGGATAGAGCACCTTTGCTGACTCAGCCGGAACTGTTTCATCTCCATCCACATAAGAATACCGAGGCTGGAAAGAAAGAAATCGTGTAAATCATAGAGAGGACAGGTCATAAAAGCATTAACATCCCAGGGGTACATAATCTTTGTCAAAACTGGATGCTACTATTTGATTAGTAGCTGGATAAAGCAGCAACTGGATTAATCAGAAGTTAGAGGTGCAAGTAAAACAGGGAATAAGAGTCAAGGGTTGATGCGTATAAATGTACGTAAGGGAAATAACAAGAAATGGGAGAGTAACGGTGAATAAAAATAGTGCAGATCATAACTTCAGAGTCTGGATAATGTTGAACAGCGTGGGACCTAACATTTTCAAAAATAAAGGTGCACGTGTACAACTTTCTTAAACTATGATAGGCTTCAGACCAATGACTAGTTAAGCAACCAGAAATCAAGGGACATATGATCTAGGCTGTTTAAAGCTTTGAACCCATGGGATACCTACACACACAACATTTTGAAAATTCAAGATTTCACAAAGAGTAAATAACTCACTATTGAATGGCATATTTCAGACAGGTCCTCAATTGGAGCTGTCTCCGAACCGTAGCTGCATTAGTAAATACATATGTCAGATGCACTACCAAATTCACAGTTGCATAACTTGATAGGGAAATGATACAACTTATGAAGAGAACAGAATGGTGCACCTTCTAGATTGTATATTCATCAAACCATTTTATTTTACAATGTCAAACCCTGAGAATTTCCATTTAAATTAGTTCTGCTAGTCAATTGCAAACCTAGTTCTGCCTGTGTACTATAATAAAGGTCTCTGTATCAACTAAGCAACCAGTCATACCAAGGATTGCAAAGCCTGTTCACATGTTTCCTGTTTTGATTTAAGTTTGGGTCCAGCTGCTACTTTTTTTGGATTTCTATTCCCTTAAGTATTCCTAATTCATAAAGTAGTTCTCTTACATACCAAACATCAAAAGGGGTGCCGAACGATGTGCCATATATGTTATAGAAGCTGACGCTATCTGGTAGTTTAGCACTGTTCAAAACTTGGCGAGTCTCAGCAGCCCATCTGAGAATAGAATGGTTAAATGGCAAAGCTACCGTTTCACCATCATAATTTAGCTGCATTGAAGGAGATTGACATAAGCTCTGGCTATTGATTAAGAGAGAAAGAAGTCATGGTGATATCAGAATGTGCAGGGAGATAGTGTATCCTTCTTGAGCTCTGATAAGTACTGGATTTAATTATATTAAATGTAAAATTGTTTTCCAAAATACAGTACAACAGCGCACGAGAAAGCAAGACTTGCCCCAATAATCAAAGCAAATGAAATAGTTTTGTAGCAAGAAAAATCTGAAAAGTGGTACCTCATTATATTTCAATGCTTCTTCAAACAAAGGGATGCTTTCAATTGGGCCATAAGACTCCAAATCAACCAAAGTTTCCCCATCCGTGGATTTGTTCCTCCAAACCTGAATTTCTGGCGGCCTTTTCCAATTAAATTTTGGATTTGCCAACATCTCATAGATTGATGGACACTCAATCAACTATATGAGAAACAAATTTATTCAGGTTTAGTTCTTCCTAATAGCAACATCTTGTAGAATAAAAAACGGTAAGAACTGAAAAATGTAGCCAAATACTTGTTATGGATGAAATGCTAAAGAACATTAATTTCTTTTTTATTTTGATTGGCTTGAGGGATACGCCCAACTTCCTAAAAAAGGAAAATAAGTATGCAAGTCAATTACATATTTCAAGAACGGCATTGAGAAATTCTTTATGGTGTTCAAGTGTTTAAACCATGTGATTTCTGGGTTCCATTGTGAAATATGTTGGAGATTTTCTTATACACGGTTAGAGCTTATTGAATTGGATCAGATCAGCTGAAGGGTACATTTCTCAGAGAAACTCAAGCCTTCATGTATTTTCTCACTTGTAGTCTTTCATTTGTATTTTCTAATATATACAGACTCATTCACAGCATGTCATGCTTCCATTTAAGATACTAGGTTGCCAAGAAAGATGATCGCGTAATTAACTTTCCTATTATCTAGTTTAAATACAGTCATGAAGCCAAATTAGCTTAATTTAACGTATTACCAGCTGGTGCATGGTCCACCTTGATACAAAAAGGTAACTTCCCAAGCCTTCAACAAACTGCAATCCAGTTAAGAGAGAATCATTGATGCATCCTGGTGCACCTGTAATTTGAATTTAATTTATAATCAACAATCAGGGATGAAAACATAAATATCGTGGTATTGTCAAACGCTGTGACTCCCAGTCTAAGAAGATTAAAGAGATGTTAACCAAAAGAGGCTGAAAGGGAATGCATAGTATGGTTTTCTAGCTACCTGAGAAGATTCAATGGACAGATTCCAATAAGCACCGCTGACATACATTAAAGATTATGTAGTCCAAATACGAAGACAAATGGCATAAGGGAAGAAACTACCTTGAAAAGGGCAAGCTATGCAGATCCATTTACTCACGTACTTTGAAAATACCTGCCGAAGAACGATTTGCCTTTAGTGAGAAGAGGAGTTTATATTTTCTGCATATTTCGATGAAAATTCATAAACTTCAACTAGTCACCAAGAGAAAGTATGCGCACATCAGTATGGAGTGACATAAAGCATGTGACTAGCAGTCCACCCACTGAATGCGAAATTATATTCACTTTTCTACCCCCAGAAGCCTTGTAAGCAGTTTCCAGTTTCACCTTAAGACCCTCCATTGACTTGTCAATTCTGCCAACATAAAAACCACGGTGGTCAGATTATTGGAAACAAGGAACCAAATTGTCAGACATTGTTGTGATAGTTCAAATACCAGAAATGGTTGCTTTCATACAATTACTATAGAAACTCTAGCCACCAAAAGAAAAAAAAGTTACCTATTGCTTTGTCGAAAATCATAACCGTATCCAAACAAAGTGGTTCCCTTTTTATACCCACACTCGACAAGCATATCAATCATATCATGGAACTGGTATACCTCTTTCAAACGTATCAATTTGACAAACTGGAAACATGAAGAAACATAATAATAGCTCTAATTCAGTGATGTCATAACCAAACTATGAAAATATCCATGGGAACAAGTATCATTCTTACCCAGCAAGGATCTAGAATATCAATGGCATACAGGCCGTAATCGTCATCTGGGACCACAATTTCAGTTTTTTTGTCTAGCGTTTCTGTATAACCTGGGAACACAAATGAGTCTAGTAAGAGGCTGATTCTACACAGAATTAGAACATGAAAGGAAAAATAAGAAAATGATAACAGATGCAAAATTGATATGTAATTTCCCTAGAATAACATGTTTTAGCCATCTTCCACGATACAAACAGTAGGAAACCAACCTGGTGGCCGTTGGATTTGATGCTTCCTTCATGTTTATGAGCGGATCATACAAACTAATCTTGAAGGAAAATGATAGCTCTTGAAATAAAATTTTGACTTGGCTCTTAAATTTTGAATGAAAACGTGACATGATAGATGAAAGTCGAAACATGTTTGCATGGTCTCGTCCCAGTAGAATACAAGTGAAGATGTCTTAGAAATGACATGGTAAATCTCAACAATAACTGAAAGTATCATGTTATGCATGGTCTCTTCCCAATCCCAGTAGAATCCAGCAAGCAAACAGTGAGAGAGGAGATGATTGACAAAAGTCCACACTAGTCTGTCTCAACAATAACTGAAAGTACCATGTTATGCATGGTCTCTTCCCAATCCCAGTAGAATCCAGCAAGCAAACAGTGAGAGAGGAGATGATTGACAAAAGTCCACACTAGTCTGTCTAGTGTCTTGTCTCTCTTTACTGCATGCATTTTGGTTTGATTTTCCAATTGCCACCGACCCAAAACAAGGTTCTCAGTTTCGAAAAATATATAAATAGAGAAAGCAACCTGTTTGGGGATTGTAGATAGACCAGAGCTTCTTCTTGAACTCCAAGTCAGCCAATAAGATCCGGACCCAGACCCGTGTGTCGAAGCCCAACTTCCTCCTCTTGGAGTGCAGAATGGAGCCTCCGATGCCCGACACCAGCAGCACCGGCTCCACCTCCACCTCCACCTCCGTTTGAGAGGAAGTGCGGTTGTCATGTTCATAGTCGAAACAGGGGCAGAAGCACTGGCCTGGCATGTATATTGGTAATTGTAAAATCGATTTTGTTTTTGTAGAAGTAAAACACGTTAACTCAAGACTCAAGCCTCAAGCCAAGGATAATTTTGAGTTTGGTTTGTTAATCTCAGTTTCACTTTCACATGTTGTGTGCAGAAATGATGGATGGGTCCGTTATCGGGAATGAGCTAAAAAATGGCTTCAAGTGAATATTGAAGGAAGTAAGCTCTTGCATTTGTTTTATGCCTTCTTCCTCCTCTGTCTCAATTAAACTCATCTCTCTCTCTCTCTCTCTCTCTCTCTCTCTCTCTCTCTCTCTCTCTCTCTCTCTCTCTCTCTCTCTCTCTCTCTCTCTCTCTCTCTACTTCTTTTGGTTGAATAGTTGTACCTAACGGTCCAAGCATGGCACTGCCACTGCAACTCAATAGTTATTATCAAGGTCTAAAATATCGGTGATATCGGAAATATCGGTAGTCCAAAAATACGGAAAATTTCGATGGAAATATCGGGATATTATCGATATCAATAAAAATTGAATAAAAACCACGGAAATTGTAAGAAAAACTTGAAATTTTTTATTGAAACTTTGTAAGATGTTTATTTAGTCAATTATCTATTAGTTTATCACAAAAAATTGGAAGGAAATGTATTTCATGATGGATTTAACTGATTTAAGTTGATTATATAGCGAGCTGGCAAACATTGTGAGTGTAGAAAATATGTAGTAACTAATTAAAGAAGTTTAAACACACCATAATCATTTATACATAATGAATTAGTACAATATTTTATACTTTATACATTGCATGGTAATATACATGAGTGATAATACCACATAGAGTTCCTACGAGGTTCAAAATTTTCACTATCTTCATCATCTCTATGTGTAGAATAAGTATATTGTGAAGAGTAGTCATCAAATGATAAATCCTCAAAATAGTTTTGCATGTAATTGTTAACATGTCACCCATATGGATCTGAGATTGGTTTACGTTGTCCATAAGCAAAATCATTTGAAGATTGAGTCTCGGATTCTTTCCATGAGTCACTCGATTCCATCCCAACAGGAATGGGATATGAAGGGTAGGGAAATGGTTGGTTATGAGTATAATCATAGTTACTACTTCACGGGGGGGGGGGGACATTATCGCATCGTTGGACATTATTTTCTGGATCTAATCCACTAAGATGGTACTTAAATTGTGTCACTCCGCCAATCTTCATTACCCGACCACACTATTTGCAAATTGTGTCATGTTTGTTTCCGTTTATTGGGTCTCCATGTTCCCAAGCTGGATCACGTTTAGTAACTCCACTAGACATCTTAAATGTACCTATATTTATTTTTCATGGAAATTAGGCAATTATTTTTTGGTCAAAAAATATAGTAGTGATGACGGTTATATGAAAAAACCTAAATAATAAAGTTATTCTACAGAAGAATTAAATACGAAGTAAAGAAAATGATTGTAAGATGATTGTAAGAATTTACGTAATTATAAAAATAATATGGAATAATAAAACCTAATATTAATGAATAATAATCCAATTTGATAATAAAATAATCCTAATATTAAACATAGTAATAAATAATAATCCAATTTGATAATAAAAAAACCTAATATTGATGAATAATAATCCAATTTGATAATAAAACCTAATATTAATAAAATAATAAAATAATAAATAACATTAAACATATTAAAATGATCCTAGGGAATAAATTTACAACATTACGTAATTACTTCAAAAAATTAACATGCAAGTATTATTTGGTTCTTAGATCACATGTACGGGTCCACACAAATTTTGTTGTTGTTGTATAAATTACAATAATATAAATATAAGTTTGTAAACTTACCTTAAATATGGAACCCTTTGTGTTGAAGCTCTGAAAGGGCTTTGGAAAGGCTCTGAAAGGGTTAAGGGGAGAAGAAACGAAAAAGTGTAATACATGTGTGATGATCTGATACTCCGAATGTGAAAGAGTTGGAAGTGGCACACGATTTTGAGTATGAAACCAACCACCACTACTTTTTGTCTTGTCAAAAGTTGTCAAAAGTTGGCCCTTTTGGAAGATTTATATTATATATATATATATATATATATATTATTATATTATGTAACTTATCATAACACACACACGGACACACACTGAATTATTATGTTTATTTTATCGATGTTATCCCGATATTACCGATATTATCGATATTATTGATATTATCTCGATATATTGACGAAAATAAGATGGATACGTGTGAAAATATCCCTCTCTCAAAAAAACGATATTATCGGTGAAATATCGCTGATAATATCGATATTTAAAACCTTGATTATTATATCCTCTCCATTGACGGATGAGGTTGGACAATGCTACCAGTCCTACATACTATATACTATGGCATCTTAGAAGCATATTCCAAACGAAAATTACACACTATGGCATCCTAGAAGCATATACCAAATGAAATTTTCCTACTCATCTACCATATAATTTATATATATATATATATATATATATTTTATATTTATTATTATTAAAGAGAGGAAAGAGTTCAAATCTATCACAAAAATTTAAGAAATGGGAATTTCGAAATTTGAACAAGAGACGCATAGGTTTGTACCTACCAATCAGGATATTGGACTGCATGCACACACGATTACTATTACTACTCATCTTCTACGTCTTACCATTCGCTCACGACATGTTTATGTTGGTAGCTACCTCTATTTCTGTTTCCAATTCCATTTCCTTTCAAAACTGTTAGCTGTAAACTCCAAACGCAAACGCAATCAAGCAAACACAAACCCGATGGATCCATAACCAAAACATCTAAACAATTAACTCAAGTCAAAACACATTAACCACAAACATCTCGGAGTTCTAACATCTAACACCAACATCATCCGGCCATAAAAATCTTTCAAAGTACAAATTTCATTCCATTGCTACATTCACTAGAATGTGCCGACAAGCCACTCCAAAATCCTGGTTCAAGGATCCTGAACGTTCAAACCTACAAATCAAAATTTTAAAAAATTGATTAGTTATAGAAAAAAAAAAAGTAACAGATGAAAGTCCCCTGATTCAACACAAACTACTCCTTCTCCAAGATGAAATAATGAATCCACCGTGCTCCACAACCAAAAAATGAACAATGGCAACATCAAAATAGGAACAGACTAGTATGAGTTGCCCACCATAATAAATTACACCAGCGATCACAAAAATTTATACCTGGAGGAAGAGATTGCTTCAACTTGTTGGCCTTGTCGGAATCAAACACACAAAGTGTGTAAAGGTACTTGGAGCACCGAACCTTGAACTTAACAGCATCCTTGGTCCTCTTGATTTTGACATTGCGGGCATCCTTCCTTCTTGCGGTTAGAAGGAAATCCTTAATCTCATGGATCTGCTTCGGCTGTTGGTGCACACACATAGTATAAACATTATAGATCAATATACATTCTGAAATTTACATCTAAACAAGGCATGTATGTTCACATGTATCAACATCTATTATCCATTACTCGAACAGAATTATAGCAGATCCAGATTCTTAGCGACTACGGACTCGTTTGAATGTGCTTTTAAATTGACTGAAAGTGCTTTTAGAGAAAATGTTTTTTGGTTCCAAAAGCACTTAAAGTGCTTTATGCAAGAAGCACCAGTTATGTGCTTATTCCAAAAGCACTTAAAGTTCTTTCTGCAAGAAGCACCAGTTATGTGCTTATTCCAAGAAGCACTTTAAATGCTTTTCCAGAATTTACTTGCATTTTTACTAAGGATTAGTTCCAAAAACATTTTCACCAAAAGCGCTTTCAGTCATTTTAAAAGCACATCCAAATGAGCAAAATTACTTTTTAACATTGTTATAAAATACTGGTAGAAGGATACAAGAACAATGGGTGAAACACCAACAAAGAGTATTATACAAAACACTGTCGGACGCTTCATATGAAAATACCAACCGTGTTTCATTTACCACAAAATCGATAGTAAAATGAAAGTCACACTATTCTGCGACCTCGAAATATTACCCTCTGGTTCACATTTTAGATAAAATTAGTAACGGAATTTTAGAACCAGACTACCAGAGATTAAGAAACAATCACAAAACTATGTACAACAGTTTACAACAAACCAGAGGCATTGAGAAAAATCTTAAAAATACAAAATCCAATAAACCAATAACCGAAAATCTTCAAAACTAAAACAAAGTATACTGTAATGATATGCTCACATCTACAGCGCAAACCTGCATCAAATTTGTATCTATCTAAATCGAGGATAAAGAAGAGATGAACACACTTCTTCTTTTCCTATAATTTATATGATATTAGATACACACCACGGTATATTAGTAGATTCGGTATCAAATATGCATTTCCTTCCACTGCCAATTTCAATATATACAAGCATGGTTTCTGGAGTGCTCCGCTTATCAAATTTGTACATGCAAATTTAGCCAACAAAACCACAAGTTCCAGTGAAGAATGTGCGCACAAAGTAAGGGTGAAAACAAACGTACCATTTTGATGGTTTCTTGCTGGAGGCTGCGAGTTGTCTCTGAAAGTCGGAGTTGGAGGTCGAGGCAAGGAGGCTATATACGAGATGAAACCCTAATTTTAAAACTATTTTTTATGCCGGTTTTGTCCTTAGGGCTTTTTTTGTGATGTCCAAAGAGGTTAATGGGTATAGGGTTCTGAATCAATTTTAGCCCATTTCGCATTTTCTACTTCTGAGACCATCTCCAACCCTGGGCTAAAAGCCAAATTACTCTCCAAATTACCCCCCCAAACACTCTCCAACCCATGCTAAAATTTTAGGCTAAATGCCAAATGCTATTTCTGGGCCAAATACCCCCCAGCTTTCCCCCCGGGCTAAATGCGAAATGTTTATCGGAATTAAAATTTTTTTTAGATTAAAATGTTCATAAAATTAATTTACAATAATCTACATATTTATTTAAAAAAAAAATTGATTTAAGAAAAAAATTTAGGCTAATTTCATTCTTTAATAATTTCGGGCTAAAATTTTAGGGTAGAAGGGTTGGAGCAGAAAAGATGTTTCTGGGCTAAAAACTAAATTTTCCGGGCTAAAAAATTTGGCTTTTAGCCCAAGGGTTGGAGATGGTCTGAGCCCGTTTGATATTCTCTTGATATTTTTTTTTTTTGTTGGAATGTTTTTATTTCATATGGGTATAGGGTCCGAAGAAGTGACTTATTTGTTATTGCAATTTGGTCCCGAACACCACCACACGTCACCCACAACGTACAAGCTATAGGCGGGTTTTCTTTGTTATCCATACAAATGGAGTCATGAAAATATGTTGGTTTTGTGCAGAGCTTGAACTTGTTGTATCAGCGACACAGCAGCTATGGAGCGTCATCTTCGACCTGTGTGCAGCTCAACGGCCATCTTGTGCCCCTCGAAGCCTCTAATTACTAAGCTGCCACTGTTACTGCAAAAGGCCACTTTTTCTCCTTGCCGTTTACCCTCCTACACTTTCCCTTTATCTACAAAGCTTTCTACCTCTTATCCGCTTCGTCCCGCAGGTTTTCTCTTTGCGTTTCCATTCCTTGAGCTTTATGGTGCAATTTATTTATGGGATAATATATTGGGTTTGTTCTATTTTTCCGTTTTTGCGAGTGTGTGATTGCAAATTTGCAATTGGTTTTAAATATCTCATTAATTTTTTGATGGGTTTCTGGTTTTTACTTGCTTTGATTTCTCATGCTTAGTCTTTGAAAAATTCGATTTTGACGGTTGTAAGGTGGTGCATTTCACAGGACGTTACCGAAAGCAAAACACTTTTTATGCTCGACTTGTCTATTTTTTGATATTTTTATTGTTTATGTGCTGTAGAGAATGAATGCCGAATTGCTTACTGTTGATGTTTGATTTGGCTCAGTTTTACTGGCGACGCCGGAGAGCCAAGTGAGCACCGACGCCAAAGAATGGGCAATGCAAGGTCTGTTTTGAGTGTTTTCCAAGTTTGATTTGAATGAGAGCATGCTTGGTGTAGGATGGTGCTACTTTCATTTGCACATCAATCTGTGACAATGTTGTAATTTCTTCTTATGTCTCACAGATTTTTATTTCTTAAGAAAGGATGTAGAAACTGCCGCTATACGCGTCAAGGAGATAAGAGACTCTGCTTGTCTGCACAAGTTGGAACAAGAAGTAGCCGATTTAGAGTTGAAAGCAGCTGATACCGCCTTTTGGGATGATCGAGCTAAGGCTCAAGAAAACCTTTCGGCCCTGACTGATGTCAAAGACAGGATAAAATTGCTGAACGAGTTTAAATCACAGGTCTATGCCCAAATTTCTTTAATTCTGTTTAGAAGATTGTTTTCGCATCATTTCTTTGGGGTGACATGGCATCGTCTTTGTTTTTCTGGATAATATAGGTTGTGCTGAAGTGTGATATGATGATAATCATTTATAAAGTGGGCGGTTTTAATATGAGTGCCGAATAAAATCATTAGAATTTCTTCTAGCCAGATTTGTTTAGATTACGGAAATAGTGTACAGCAGAGGATAGATGACTAAATCAATTAGTTCAATATGGAGCCAATGCATGTATAAATATATAAAGTTAACATCACTCTAATCTATATGTTTTTGTTGGTCGGGACACTCTTATCTTCTTTATATATCACAATGCCCTCTATCAGACTATCTAGTAGGAGATCTTTTACTAATTTACTCTGCATACGTATAAACTCATTTACAAATATTGAATATCAGAAAGTAAGCTCCTCTTAAATTGCATTGTTGATCAAATGCATTAAATCAGGTTGAAGACGTAGAAACAATAGTCAAGCTAACTGAAGAGATGGACGCCATAGATCATGGACTTCTTGAAGAGGCTGCCAGTATCATCAAGGAATTGAACAAGGGAATGGATAGGTTTGAGTTAACTCAACTTCTTTCTGGGCCTTACGACAAAGAAGGTGCTGTCATCTTTATTACAGCCGGTGCTGGAGGTACTGATGCGCAGGTAATTAGAACATATGTGCGAAGCAAGAGCGACTACTTCTTTATGGTTCTTCCAAGTTCGATGGGAATTTTAGATTCTGTGAGATGCATATATAGGTGCTGTAACGCCATTACAATAAAACATATTGCATTTCTCATGAATGAATTTCTTTTAGAAATTAAGACACATCTATCTCATTCATACCTGGCCAAAAGTAGTTTGTCCCAGCTCGTTACTACTTTTGAGAATACTGCATGGGGATAGTGAGGCTTTTGTTTCAGCAATTACTGAATTTATCATTACCATCAACTATTCATTCTTTGTGCGGACTTCTATTCAGTTCCGTGGTTGTGTTAGCCTCTTTATTACATGCTTATGTTTTTCTTGTATAAAACCTTTGATAATTCTCAGTGCAGGATTGGGCCGAAATGTTACTCAGAATGTATGTGAGGTGGGCAGAAAAGCAAAGATACAAGACACGAGTAGTTGAGAAATCCCAGGGAGAGGAAGCTGGAATTAAGTCGGCGACAATTGAAGTTGAAGGCCGTTATGCTTATGGCTATTTGTCGGGGGAGAAAGGAACACACCGCATTGTAAGGCAGTCCCCTTTTAATGCCAAAGGTCTCCGCCAGGTATGGGTGAACCTTCTGGTAAACTATGAGTTACTGAACATTTAATTACAGAAACTGATTACGAGGGAAGATGGTTTTCCATATGTGGAGAGCTGACACACGTCAAGTTTGTTAAGTTGAACAGCGTTAGGTGCATAACTAGCTTCTTAAAAATTACTACTGAAAGTGTGAGTGTGTGTGTGTTGGGTGGGGGCGGGGGACGAATTGGAGGGAGACAGAGTTAGCACAACATATCCTATACTGTGTGTTCTAACTTGATGTTACGTGCAGACAAGTTTCTCTGGTGTTGACGTCATGCCACTTCTACCTGAGGAGTCTTTGAAAGTTGAATTACCTGAAGAGGACCTGGACATAAGTTTTTCAAGGGCAGGCGGAAAAGGAGGCCAGAATGTGAACAAAATTGAAAGTGCTGTCCGGATTACTCACATCCCCACTGGTGTTACCGTTCGCTGCACAGGTTTCATTAGCCCCATAATTTCTTTGTTGGTTTTCACCAATGGAAATTATTTCTCTCGTCATTGCATCAAATAAATATTTTCAAATTTTTATATTTTGTTTGTAGATTAAGGAAGAAGGTTAGTTTCTGGCTCCGTTTTGATTTTGCCGCTGTGTGTAGCTACTGTGCTATCATTTTGGAATTGTGTAGCATAATAAAGAAGTATGCGAGCTTTGTGATGACCTCTATTTTCTTGACTACTACAATGCAGAGGAGAGATCCCAGCTTGCAAACAAGATCAAGGCTCTGGCCAGGTTGAAGGCCAAGCTGCTAGTGATTGCCGAGGAACAAAGGGCGTCGGAAATTAAGCAAATACGAGGAGACGTGGTGAAGGCAGAGTGGGGCCAACAAATAAGAAACTACGTGTTCCATCCATACAAACTCGTCAAGGACGTAAGGACGGGACACGAGACATCGGATATCACTTCCGTAATGGATGGTGATTTGGAGCCGTACATAAAAGCTTACCTGAAGTACAAATACAGTATGAAAGTGACTGCAACTGTAGCTAATTAAAGTAGAGCATGGGATTAATTAATTCTTAATGATCTGCATAATGCTTGAATTGTAAATACTAAATATGATTTGTATGTTTTCGGCTGACATAGTTTCGATGTTATACTTGTGCTGAGCAAAATTTGTCTACTAAACCTTACAGTTGAATCTGAGTATCCTATCAGTCCCATTCACATCGCTCATGCTTGCTGCTAAACCAAACACGATAAGATAGAGCTCCTATCAGTCCCATTTACATATACATGTTCCTTCATAATATTAATATATTGGGGAGTTTGGAAACTGGGAAGAAGAAAGAAGAATAATAATACCATACCATCAGGTGTGGCAAATTTGACTGCCAGAAAAACAAACAGAAACAGAGAAATGAAGACCATCACCATTCACCACCACCACCACCGCCATCTTCACTTTTCTTTCAACACCGCTTCAGCATTCCACCCCTGCACCACACCAGGAAGGATGGAAGGATGGAAGGAACAATACTTGTAGACTAGTTAGTAGTTACTGCTGGCGGTAAATCGGGTTCGGTTCAGTTATACTACTGCTTACTTGTTCGGTTGCCTTTCCGGCCCAACCCAACTTTAATTTGGGTCTGGACTTTATCCATTCAACATTATACAAAAACGACGACGTCTGACACCAGAATGTGGCTCAGGCTCAGCACTTTCTCTTGCGGTCTCACCCAACAGAACAGAAAAGGCCATCTCTCTCTCTTGCCCCTTCCTCCCGTATCATTCCTTCATTCAGTAACAGCCGACTGGTATACTGTAGCCAAGCAGCAGTAGAGGCGAGTGAAGAAACGTCTCTCAATGGCGGCGGCTGCGAGGAACTTACTACTCAAGCACCTGAGAGTGCAAGTTCAAACCTTGCCTTCGAACCCTAGCTCCACCGCCCCTCTCTTCCTATCCCCCTTTGCCGCTATCAGATGCCGTCTCTTCTCCGAGGAGGTAAGGGGCACCTTCCTCGACAAGTCTGAGGTCACCGATCGTGTCGTCTCCGTCGTCAAGAACTTCCAGAAGGTCGATCCTTCCAAGGTATAACCTCCGATTTTCTCAGAAAATGGAATTGAAGTTTTATGCAAACCATTTCCTAATGAATTGCAAGGTTGAACTAGTAATTATTTGATTGTTTTTGTTGTAAAAGAAGATCATTTTGTGTTTGAGGAGTTGATTCTGTACTTTCTAAGATCCGTTTTATTGAATAATTAGGGTTTTGGTAATGTCAAATGTTGGGTCATGAAATGTACGCCTATATGTGGATGCGGATTGAAATATTGCTATTTGGGTTTGTAAACATTTTGGGATGATGGTTCTTCCAATGCATCAGCAGCGGCTCATTGATTATTCAGTTTTTACACACTATTGTTTTTATGACAAACTGAAGTGCACAAGCAGAGAAAATTTTCTTTTTAGTTTTGCACAAATTTTTCAATAGAGCTTTGTTATGTTGTTTTGGTACCACCATGTGGCACAAAGCTCTAACCTTTTGCATCATATATTGTTTTCTCATTCAGTGCTTTGCAGATAGATATTCTTTATAAATTGCAGTTTTTGGTCCTCCAGGATTACTGGTGACCTCGAGAATCAGATATTTCATCTTTAAACTAGAATAGCTATGCGGGCTGAGATAACTATAGCCCTCCAGGATTATATGCTTAATCACAAATGTTACAATATTGACTGACATTGTTGATAAAGATGGGTTTGATCTCTGGTACTTGCATGTTATTTAGTAGTTGTAAATGTTTGATATTTCGTAAGCATTCTTTTTGTCTTTCTTCTTTGACCTTACACAAAGAATTGAATGTATTCCTCTATTTTGCTTTTACATCAGTTTCTTTATGGGATTAATGTCTGAACCACAACAATGTGGCCCCTTCTTATTTGTATTTGTTATTGTTTTGCTTGAGTTGGGGCTTACATGTTGTAACCAATATATGGTGAATGTCCCAAAGTCCGACGGATAGTGACATCCAGTGCTGGGATATGAGATTCCAAAAAGTGAATTGGCTTTTATCTGTATGTGGTTGTGACTATCAAACCTCTGCTGTTCTTTTCCCTTTTCTTTTCTAATGTTAATGTACGCACACCTTCATTTATGGCATGTTTCACCTTGAACTTAAATCACAATAAATGTGACGTTCTTTATTTCCAAATATATATGTATACGCAACTGACCTCAGAAATTCTATGTACATGTTCCTTTCCGTTCACATTTTATACTGATTTCGTTTGTATGGCCATTTTATTAGTATGTTTTCATTATATTTAAATAATCTAATCTCCTATGCACTGTTTTTCTTTTTTGGGTAGGTTACACCAAATGCTCATTTTGAAAGTGATCTGGGGTTAGATAGTTTAGATTCTGTGGAGATTGTGATGGCTTTGGAAGAGGAGTTTGGATTTGAGATCCCTGATAATGAAGCTGACAAGATCAAGTCAATTGGTCAAGCTGTGGACTTTATTTCTTCTCACCCTCAGGCGAAGTAGGGGAAGGGCATGAAGCTCCATTGTTAATTTTCTCCTGTTCACTGCAAGGATTTAGCTGTTAGAACTCTTGGATCCTCACGCCTTGTTTCCCTCCATTTTATAAAGGTGCCATTTTGGGATTCCTGCTCCTCCTATTAATGCTGTTTAAAGCAAGTGGTATTTTTGGTATGTTCAAAACTTGAATGTTTCGGTTCCAGTTTTATGGAAAGTGTGTTGAAAACAACTCTTTGATTGTTTCATTGATGTTTTGTTCAAATAAATACAATCCAGTTTATTGCTTAACAAAATTACAGTCTTATGTGATTACATTATCGTTGATGTTTATCTGTGGCTTTTGCTCTTATCCTCGACTCGAGTACCTAGTTTGTACTATATTGCTGGTTTGCCTTTCAATGGTTGTGCTAATATTCATTGGATGTAGATGTAGTATAAATTAATATCATGGTTGTGCATGTGTATGCTTTTATCCTAGGATTGGTGTTGATTAATATTCATCAACATTGTTCACTCTAGTTTTTATTCTATTGTCTTGGGCATGCCTGCTTCTCCTCTAGTTCTTTAAATTGACTCCTCTAAGAAGGCAATGGCATAATGATACATTAGTTTTCCTTCCATGTTGTTAGCAATCAATCATAACACGGTCTAGTTTTTATGCAAATGAATGAATGGGCGAAAGGAATGAAGCCATAAGTCCGCTTTCATCATGTTGTATCATTGACATGAAACGCTCAGGTGTGGCCGTGTCATGTAAGTAAATATCACAAGATGGTCCGAGGACCAAGATAGAGGGGGGAAGAAGAAGACTGAAAAGTCCATGCTTGACGTAAGTCGTCGTCTCATTCATTTACCTTTCAATTACGGCCCCTTTATTCCACTGTCCACACTCTCTCCTCTTTTATTGGCCAACACTACGCAACAGTGAGTGAGTGGCCCAGACTCGCAGACTACACTGGCTTTGGCTGGGAGATGACTTTGAATGTTGAGTCAACAAACGTACCAGGAAAGGAATGCCCTTCTTCTTCCACAACATTTACAATTATACATTTTGGCTTGGCTTGGCTTGGTGCCGGCTCGTTTGAAGGTTTTACTCGATAAAGCGCTTTTACTCACTAGTATTTTTTGTCAGTAGCACTTGTTCGTAGGGCTTATATGAAAAAGCAATGTGTTGTTTGACAAGCAACTAAATAGGTGCTTCTACATTGCACAGAAGCGCTTTTAATACTATAGTAGTGTTCGGCTGCCAAATGAAAAATGCAGTTCAGTAGTGATAAATTAAGGACATTATTTTCCAAGGAGCTCGTCTTTCTCCTCATACCAGATATGCATCAAGTTCATCTCAATGCAATCACTGCAACCAGAGAGAGGTGTCGAGGGGTGAGGGTCACAGGCCGATGTCACTGGGCTGGTTGAATCAGAGAGATCTTGGGGTGGGGAATAATTCGACGGGAAGGAGGCTTGCAAGAGGGTCACCGTCGGAAATCTCTGACGAGTCGACAGTCCCAGAGAGTCTAAAACAATTATGATATTTTGTAGAATTTTCAACTTAAAAAATAGGGGTAGTTACGGAGTTGAAAAGCTTCATCAAAGGGACCAAATGCTTCCCGGTTTTTCACTTGGCAACACTTTTGAGATAAAAAATAAAAAACTTCTCAAAAAACCACTCTAAGTGCTTTTACTTCTTATCCAAAGCACCTTTAAAAATATTGCCAATTGACTATTTTTCTAAATGAAAATGCTTTCACTTATTAGAGGATGTTTTTAAATCTCCAAAAGCATCATCCAAACAAGCCATAAATCTTGCTCTCCTAACTTGTACAGTCTGTCATGATTAATTGCAAAGCCTTATCTTCCCAGTTGTAGTTTTAGCGAATTTCTTCACCTTCTAGTCTAGTCCTCTTATTTTGGATAATACTAACCGTATGTGAAATGCAACCTGCCATGTATTAACGAAACGACAAAAGACTAATTATATATTCAAACTTGTTTAGTTAAGTTAGTTAGAGCAGTGTGTTTGTATTCAGCTTAGATTAATTTAATGTATAGTATCTGTTTGTATCACATTATCAAATAATAATATACATATAAAATAAGGAAAATTAAAGAAAAGTTCTAAAAAACTTTAGTTTTTAATCAAAAATATCCTTAACATTAAAAATGAACAATACCTAAAATGGTTCATTAAGATTCATTATAAAATATTAATTTGTGATTGTGCAGCGGCTGGGCTGGGCGCACCGACGAGGAATTCAACATATAATCATTCACATCATCGAATTTAGGACAAAACAATACATAATAATTATTAATTAATGTCGTAAGATTTAAATTCCAAGAATTTTGATTGGGTGGTGCAACTCATCGTTCTTCTCTGATTGGTTGAATGCATATAAAAGACCAAGTCAAGAGAGAAGGAGGTGAGAGTCTCTTCCAAACTCCACGGCATACGCAGACTTGTACCCCACATGACGACCAACTCACTCCAACACTAAACTAAAGTCAGACTAGTCAGTCTTCCATTTCTCATTTCGAAGGGGTAGGGGAAGGGGAAGGGGAAGGGGAAGGGGAGGGCATCCCCGAAATTACATGGGAGACTTGGGGGCAAGCTTTTGCATCCCCTGCTATAAGTAAACCAATAATACAAACTCTATCTTCCAATCTGCTCTTGGCTTTTGGCTTTTGTCACTGCAATTCTTGCACTTGCGCAGGCAAATATGGCGAAGCGGCAAAAGCATGATGAGCTGCTTCTGCTAGTATTATCACTCTCCTTGCTCTCCTTTTGCTTTCGTTCTTCGCTTTCGGAGATCATTTTCGAGGAGCGCTTCGACGGTATGTATCCATCCTTCTCTCTCCTCCCACTTGCAACTTTCGCTTCAATCTGTTTTCTTTCTGCTTGAGATTTTACTTTTTTACTACTTTGCTAACTTTGTTCTGGTTGAATGCTGTGGCTAACTGTCTAACTCTCATTTCCTAGTTTCCCTATCTCCTCTCTCTCTCTGTGACTCTGACAAAATATCTATGATTTTCTTTTTCTTCGAAAAATAAATAAATTTTGGGCCGCAGTAAGCTGGTAATAGCGAACTTTTGTACAGTTAGTTGGTTGACTTGACTGTGTGTTTGAACAACATGCAAAAAAAATTAACAAGTAAGACCAAGAATTGATCTTTCATCTTTCATTCCACCGGAAAATTAATCAGTTAATCTTGATTTGTTGTGGAGTAGACGACGGATGGCGAAGCCGTTGGGTCAAATCTGACTGGAAAAGCAGTGAAGGTAAAGCAGGTTCCTTTAAACATACAGCCGGAAAGTGGGCCGGTGACCACGATGATAGAGGTATCTTCTGATTACCAATTATTCATTCATCACTGCTTGTTTCTTACTAATAACTTACCAACAGTCAAGGTGGTTAAACTTGTGGTTTTCATTTATCATGGCATACGAAATCTTGCAGGAATTCAGACATCTAATGATGCCAAGCATTTTGCCATATCTGCAAAGATACCGGAGTTCAGCAACAAGAACAGGACGTTGGTCCTCCAATACTCGATCAAATTTGAGCAGGAAATTGAATGTGGCGGCGGTTACATAAAGCTTATGTCTGGATTTGTTAATCAGAAGAAATTCGGCGGGGACACTCCATACAGGTTAGAATTTCAACTCTCTACGTCGCAGGATGAAATGTTTTGAGGCATGTTCATATGATCTGGTCCTTCATTCTTAAGAACACAATGTAGTTGAAAAGGACTTATTACAGGCACATTCGGTTTTCTAGATGTAGTTTATTCATATGATGAGAGTTTCGTAGTGGTCAAATGCAGCCATATGTCAGTGCATATATACCGTATGTGAATGGTGGCCAGGTTGTGCACGTAGAAATTCTTTTTAGTCAATCACCATTCCACAACACTTGGTAGTCAGTTGGATGACACATGATCATTTTATAGTAGCGATTTGAAACTCGTGTCTTAATCAAAGAGCACCTTTTCTAAATTTTGTAGACTGAACTGCCATGATGAGGTTCCTAAAATTGCTCTGTATAGTTCATACTTCATACGGGGAATTTCGGTGGTATCTGATACCATAGAAATTGCCGACATATAAAAGGCCAGATTGCATGTTTATGTATGACGTTCTTTCTTCTTCTCTTTTCCAAAATTCTGAATGTTTGCTGAACTTTTTGTGTGTAGTTTAATGTTTGGCCCCGATATATGTGGCACGGACACAAAGAAGCTCCATGTCATACTCTCCTACCAAGGCCAGAATTACCCCATCAAGAAGGCCTTAGAGTGTGAAACTGACAAGTTGACTCATTTCTACACATTCATTCTTCGGCCTGATGCAACTTATAGTGTCCTAATAGACAACCGAGAAAAGGATTCTGGAAGCATGTACACAGATTGGGATATTCTTCCTCCAAGAAAGATAAAAGATGTTACTGCAAAGAAGGTAGATAAAACATGATTAGTTAGAAAGGGGTTCTAACTAACTATATTATAATGTTCTCAAAACTCCAGGAAATCTTTTGAGCAACCTTTTCTTAAAAATAATTAAGTTATAAAATTTAACTCTTTACAATTTCGTATTTTAACTTAAAAGTATCATTTTTTGCCCATTACAGCCAGCAGACTGGGATCTTAGAGAATACATTGATGATCCTAATCACATCAAACCTGAGGTATGGGAACTTTTTTTCGTCTCTTCCTAATGCTTGTCTCTGAGACATATCTGTTCAGTAGATGTCTTACGTGCTACTATTGATGCATATCTTGGTATTGCAGGGATATGATTCAATTCCGAGAGAAATTCCAGATCCAAAAGCAAAAGAGGTTAGTTGATTAGTTACGGAGCTGTACTATACCCGACATTTGTTTGATCATTTTGATTTTGGACTCTTCTTTGTGTTTTGTAATATTATCTTCCCCTTTTCTAGTTTGATTTTTAGTGTTTTCCTCCTGGGGTTTGATGCATACTTGTGGCAAGTTATGAATTTTAATCAAGCAGTTTCGTGTTTTCCCCTCTTCTAATTAGCCCGAAGACTGGGATGATGAAGAGAACGGTCTGTGGAAAGCTCCAAAGATACCAAATCCAGCTTACAAGGGACCATGGAGACCCAAGGTTGGTACTGTAGGTTGATTAAGGTTTTGCGAGGTAGCAGATAGGGTGCATTTTTGCTCACCACCATAAACTATAGTGTATGCTCACCATACACCTAATCAATTCACACATCTCCTTTCACTTAACCTTGGTTAGTTTTTTTTTTTCAAAATTTTATAAGTAAAATTTAATGTGAAAGTTAACTAGAGTTAGGTGAAAGGACACTTGTCAATTGATTAGGTGTATGGTGAGCACACACTATAGTTATGGTGGTGAGCAAAAATGCTCCAGTATCAGAAAAACCAGATGTCGATTCTTTTCCGCAGTTTCTAATTACCATGTGATTTCTTCTGATATGTCAGAAAATCAAGAACCCTAATTACAAGGGGAAATGGAAGATTCCTTGGATTGATAATCCAGGTAACTTTAAATAGATAACTATATAATTTATCTGTCTATATTGGTGTACATAACTACAACAGCAATTCTAGAGGGGAAAAAAATATGCTGAGTTTCATTTTTGTTCTCCTATGCAGAGTTTGAAGATGATCCTGATCTCTATGTGCTTAAGCCAATTAAGTATGTTGGTATCGAAGTTTGGCAGGTAGGACGTTTTCCATTTGCTAGAGGATCGTATGATCATTAGTTCATTACGTTAAAGGGGGTGAAATAATGCGATGCAGGTAAAGGCTGGTTCAGTTTTCGACAACGTTTTAATTTGTGATGATCCGGATTATGCAAAACAAGTGGTCGAGGAAGTTTTCGCCAATAGAGAGGTAAGCCTTTTTTTACTGTTACTAGTATTCTCCAGTTCTCGGGCATATATTTCATCATATGCATTTCTCTTATGGCATTTCAGGTCGAAAAGGATGCCCTTGAAGAAGCAGAAAAAAGGAGGAAAGCGCAAGAGGAAGAGGTTCGTGGCCGACATAAATGGTTATTAGAATTTCCTGTCAGGTATAGTTGAATTCCATTCATTAATTTTTGAGCTCCTATTGTGCAGGAAGCTCAAAGAGCAAGAGAAGAGGGTGAAAGGAGGAGAAGAGATAGGGATCGAGGTCACCGGGACAGGCATAGAGACAGATACCGAAGGGTGTGTTTGAATCTTTTTAATACTTTCTTACAACTTTCATCCAGTATAGACTTTTTCTATGATCACCTTTGCAATAAAAGGCATTCAAATCTCATCTTGCCTAACCAGTTAGCTCTCGGTCTCATGATATCCTCTTCCCAATGTTGAAAGAGGCCTCAAGTTCGAATCCCCCTCCCCATGATCAAATAATTGGACATTTCGTTGCAATAAATTGACGTAGTCTCAGTGATTTAAGTTGTAACTTGAATGTTTTTCTTGCCTGCTTCTTCTAACTTTGGATGTTTTATCCTGCAGCACCGTCACTGGGATGACTATGATCATGTAAGCACCAATATTCATGCTCTCTATGTATTTGTATAAATAAACTCAAAATTTTATTGCACGCGCACAAATTTATTTACTGATTGGTCTGCGGTTGCAGGACGAGCTATGATTGGATTTCCTCCACCCCCCAGCTTCCTTGCGGTTTCGTTTTGAAGAGATTGACAGTCACTTTTTTCTGCCTTCGTTTCCGAGAAATGCAGTCACTTTTCCTTCATGTTTTAAAATGTCCTTGGCCGTGTAACTTTATTTCTGAATGTATTCTGTATAATGTATTTTTCGTAAAGTTAGCTTCCGCATGTAATTGTTTATTAATAAAAAACAAGTCCACATGTTATAATTTGAGCAGGACGGACAGTATTGTGACGTGCCTGTACTCTTTTGTTCCTTCATATGGTTACAAATTATCCTCGTCCTCTACCTGTATTTAATTCCGAACTCCTCACCCTATCCAAACTTCCGAGCTCAAATCACGCAGGTTGTCCGAGTTACCTCCCTTGTTTCCAAGATACGCCCAAGTTTGAAGACGATGAGCCTGCAGTTGTGTACAATGATGTGTGCTGCAAAACGGCATTTGAACAACGTGATTATTACAGCTGCAAGAGTGGATTACAATGGTATGTTGTACTGGTCGGTTGGTGGCACCTATAATGCAGGGTTGGAGAACCAGCTGGAACTGGTATGTGCCCAGCCTCTGTGCTTGGGAGTAGAAGAAAGAAGATGATGATCAAATGAATGGATTTGAATGGCTTTTGATAGACAGGTTTCCTTGGACCAAAAGATTTGGGATAATTCCTTCCCAAAATTGGTTAAGAACCAAGTCGACCGCAGCGGCTACGTGTTATGGGTGGAAGCTTTCCACCCAAACAATGAGGGTATGCCAATCCGCACAAGTGCCAAGCGATCATTTCATTTGCTTGCTTTACGTTTTTTGCATGCATTGGTATGCCAATTCATGAAGTGGTTACAGTTAATAGCTTGCAATATCATTGTTTCTTGACCTTCTATCAAGCGCCAATCAGCACAATAAGTTATCAATACCTGCAAAATTATCTATAATGCTAATCCCGAAATCTTCGCCAATTCAACCGTTAAACATCTATTGCAAATTATAACAAAACTTCTAAAACTTTACAACATCGTGTTGTCCCCACGGGACTAATACAATCAAAAGGTTGAACCTAAAATGTCATTCACTTCAGGTGACGCCACATTGTTAAATAGAAATGTGCAAACCGTCTAGCGCCTTCGCACAGCAGAGCTTGACCCACGCTGGACTGCAGCTGGCTGCTGAGCCTGACCAGCTGGCTGACCAGCACCCTCCTCCGCCATGTTCATTGCTTGGGTAATGGCATTCATGACAATGAGCCCAAGAGGGATCGCGTACATCCACTGATAACATTTGAGTAAGGTCAGAACTTATTCTGTCGACACTATCAGCGCAATTAACAGAAGAAAGCTATGGACACAATTAATTCTGTCGATACTCACATATTTAGCCCAAAAAGACTTTTCTGGTGGTGGTATAATTTCACCATCTCCTACCTCACCCCCAACCCCAAGAATATCCTCAGCAAACACTGGAGCTCTGTGGAAACATTTGGCAATAAGATATTTACATAGACATGATGATCAGCATAATGATGAAGCTATATAAATAGTATCAGCATTTAACTTTAAGCAATTGGATCATTCCATACATTACTAATCCGCCACACATACCCTCATATATAATGCAGATCAACCAGATTAAATGGCAATTTCATAGCCACATTTTCTACCCATAACCGGAAAATAATCAAAATCAACAGAATTGATACCAATGCACCGTCTATTCTCTTAGATAATAAGATTCACCATTTTCTACTGACAGAAGTTGAAATAATTTGAAACCTTCTGTGACAGTTTAAGCAAGCAAACCATGCCAGGATCAGAACATATACTGGATAAAGAACAAATGCAAAAGAAATTCACCTTGGTGCCTGCTCACTATTCTTCAAAACCGTGTGAGAGTTAAAGGACCATTTTTCAGGCTGAAAATACAAATAACAAAAGCCATTGAATTAAGGTATGCTAATTCAACTAAACTCTATTTACATCCTCAAAAATAGGGTTTGAGGTATCGTATTTCAGTCATCTTAGGTTCATAAACAAAAAAACCAGGAACAAAAGGGTTGATCCCAACTTACAAGTTTCATTTGCCGAGGGTATGGACATGCCCCAGGAGAACCATAATTAACTGCCAAAATGTTAGTTCCATCCTGCAAAAACAAATTTAATCAAAGATAAAAATTCCATATGATAAAAAAAATTAACAAAAATTGTGTTCCATTTATCTCTGGGTCTAATTTGAAAATCATGCTGATTGGAGAACATTCTTAGAACTGTTCCCATTAAGATTACAGTGACTGATACATAGGAGTTTAGAAGTAAAACCAAAGGGTAACATGCGAAAAACAACAGCAAGAGTTTACAACTCGATCAAATTTGAAGGTTACCGTGTGTATAACAAAATGCTCATCCAAACCCTCTCGTGGAAGACATCTCTGGATATTTAGAAACATTGTTAGTATACCTGCAGCTTTACTAAATCACATATACATGTACCCATAAAACCATTAGAGATAAACAGCATGTACAGCTACAATGCTGTTACAGTAGTAATTATGATCAAAAGAAGTTACTCTGACAGAAAACAAAAAAAGTTACAGGAACTTCTTGTTTCAAGCATAGTTTCAGATTGCAAATATACAAGATGGTGCAAAGAAACACAATTAGAAAGGATATGATCTGCTGGAAATAATAGATCCAAATCCTTGCTTAACAGAGGGCACTTAAGACTTACCGCTTTTACTGACGAAATGACATAATCCCTCCCAGGAGGATTCAAAACACTTGATGGCAATCTTATCCTATAGAAGTCATCTCCCTTCAATAGCAACTGCAAGAAAAAACATTGACATTTCAAATAAAGACAGAAACCAATTGGAAATGAGAAAAGCAAAAAAGGACAAGTTTAGAGGAGAAAGCTTACTGCAAACTTCTCCTTCTCCTCTTCGGTAAAGGCATTCCTCGAAAACCGCAGCTTTGTGAGTGTCTGTGACCAATACAAC
Organism: Malus domestica; assembly: GCF_042453785.1. Taxonomy (NCBI): domain Eukaryota; kingdom Viridiplantae; phylum Streptophyta; class Magnoliopsida; order Rosales; family Rosaceae; genus Malus; species Malus domestica. The sequence goes on along the minus strand of NC_091672.1, from coordinate 31,503,498 downwards.
CATGTCATGGTTAAGCTACTTCTTAGGTTTCTACAAATATAAAGCGATATACAAGGCCTGAGAGTGCTTAAGTTGGAGAAACTAAGCCTGACACGGTGATCGTATAGGTGCTAAAGTTACTAGTATTAAGTAAAATTCCTAAGTTCATCAGCATGTGCTTGCGTCCATTGCCTTGCACCTAAAGAATGTATCAACAATACATTCCTTTCTTTTCGGTTTTTGCCTAAATTTCTATGCAACCGTTTTACAAGACAAACAAATCCAGTTCAAAATATAGAATGCGATCTCAAATCATCAATAACCAGAACCCCAATTCAATGACAACCAAATCCAACTGCAAAACCTGAAATTGCAGTTGAAAACTCTCATTCACAAAAAAGTTTCCTCCTTTTCTGAGCAACCAAAACATACAAGAAAAAAACTAAAAAGAAGGAAGCAACCAACCTGACCACCGTGATTCCACGTCTTTAAGCGAGCACTGAAGGTACCAGCCGGCGAGAAATCAGAGTCCCCAAAGGCGTGATGGAGCTGGAACTGGATCTTTGAGTCCGAATCCGGATCCGAAAACCTCTTCCGGGTCGTCGATGCAGTTGTTGATGGTGGCGGAGGCGTGGATCGTGTGAATGTGAGATCAGGAGACTTGGTGTGCAGCCCTCCTTCTAGACCGAACTCCTCGTCGTCCACCAGGAGCTCATCGGATTGGAAAGCTGCTGCTACTGTAAAACAGAGCACGGCGGAGATTACGAAGATCAACCGCCAGTGGGACGACTGACAGGAGGAGAGAGAGAGCGCCATCGAGTTTCAGTTGAAGTCCGCGACTTTTGTGAGGAGGAGAGAGAGAGAGTGAGAGGACTGGAGGTGAATGATAATAGGGCCCCAAAAGTGAAAATCGTAATGGGCCTGGGCCGGCCTTAAAATATATTAACCCACGAGGGCATATCAGGAAAACAAATATTATAAACGCACTCCAAATCCACCTTAGTATTTTTTTCCCCAAACCCTCCAAATCCGCAACAGACGAGCCCTAAATTCTCTCTCTGAGCAAACCCAAAACGCCAACTGAAAAGTCACCAATTCCAAAGCCGTAGAGGACGACGACTGGAGAGGGATTGTGAGCGGCCATGGACGCGCTGAGGAAGCAGCTCGACCAGCTCATGGGGGCCAACCGAAACGGCGACGTTCGGGAGGTCAACCGCAAGTATTACGATCGCGATGTGTGTCGCCTCTACTTGGTCGGCCTCTGCCCCCACGAGCTTTTTCAGTTAACGGTAAATCAATCCCCTTGGCATGTTTTGTTTAATAGCACGAGGCCTTTTGCCGTAATCGTCAACCTTGATGGCGTTTGTTGTTTTCGTTCTCAGAAAATGGATATGGGTCCGTGCCCTAATGTCCACTCTTTGCAACTCAGAAAAGAGTATCCTTTAATGCAATTGATTGCTTCAATTTCATTTAATAATTGATGTGCGTTTGAAATTTTGAAATGGAAATATTGTTGTTTATTCAATTCGATGATACCATTGGGAAGCTTAACTCTAACCCAGATACGAGGAAGCGAAAGCGAAAGGGACTGATAACTATGACAGAGACCTGGAGGATGTCATAGATAGGCTCATTGTTGAGTGTGATAGGAAAATTACTAGAGCTCTTAAGCGCCTCGAGGATGATGATGCCAAGGCTGCTATTGCCATCTCTGTCTCTGAAGTTACTCAGGTGGTCCATCATCCTATCTATTATCTTTATCTTTTCTTTATATATAAGGGAAAAGAATATTATAGACTGCCTATTTATTGATTCTTTTGCAATTCCAGACACCAGAGATACTTGAGTTGTCAAAGCAGATCAAGGAGAAGTTGAAAGAAGTTGATCAATATGGTAACCTTTAGATAACTCCCCCGTAGCTACTGATGTCTCTTTTACTTTTATTATTTTTCTTTTTTCTAGATTGCTATTTCAAATCAAAGCATACGCTATCTTTGGTTTGCTCGATGTTGTGTGTGTGGATTTGTGTTTTTAACAATACATAAATGATTCACATTGCTTTTTAAGATTGGTTAATCCACTAAAGTCAATGAGTCTCTAATATGTATACTTAAATTTTGACATTTGTACTACATTTCCACGGTTACTTTGACTGCCGATCCTATGTTTTCGAGTCTTTTGTTTCCAGTTGGTCTTTATTTACCAAAAAATTTTTGTTTCTTATAATTTTCAGTTCTTGAATATGTATTAGAAATTTTATTTTGTGATTCAAATCTGCAGATCTTGAAGGCAAGACAGATCTTAAGATTCGGGCTTTGGAGATAGTAGAAGAACTCAGAGGCATTAGAGCAGATAAACAGGTACATAGTAAGTTATTGACAACTTTATTTGTATACTGAAATATCTTTTGCTGCTCCAGTGTATTATTCTCTGATGTTGTGGACATGTTGACAAGTTTGTTGGCACCTTAACTTATATGTTTTTTTCCCTATTAATAGTCCACGTTACTTTTGGATGCTTTCAATAAGGACCGGGCAGCTTTACCTCAACCCCTGCCAAACCCACCTCCTTTGGCACCCTTGCCTGTAGTTGTTCCTGATGCAAGAACACAGGAAATGATAAATGAAAAGTTGAAGAAGGCAGAGGACCTTGGTAAGTGAAATGAATGTTCATGTTTTCTGGATTTGGCCTGTCATGTGGTTTATCAATTGAGAATACATATCTTTTTATTAAGTTCAGAGTAAGGACTTTGTTAATTTAACTAGTTAATGCTCTGATACATCTAGGGCTATTTTATGTCTTAAGAATCAGGTTATATATTGTCCCTAAAGCTCTTTAACATCTTCAGGTGAGCAAGGTATGGTTGATGAAGCACAAAAGGCATTGGAAGAGGCTGAAGCGCTGAAGAAGGTATTATTAGTTAAGATAATAATCTTTTGGGGATGGTAGTTAAGTGGTTCACCTAATCTACTAACCTTTTAACATCATATTCATGTAAATGGCTGCTGAGTGACTTCATTATTCTCTGTTTAGCTGCCTGCCAGACAAGAGCCTATCGTGGATTCCTCCAAGTACACTGCTGCTGATGTTCGTATTGTGAGTTCATTTTTCCTTTATCTATACTCATAGATAACACTCTGGGCAAGTGCGGGGAGTAGATTTTCATTTAATATCAGGGTTATACTGTTGTGGAACTCTTGTTTTTCTTTCAAGCAACTCTTAACTTGTACATCATGGTGTTGTTTCAGACTGATCAAAAGCTACGCGTTTGTGACATCTGTGGAGCATTTTTGAGTGTTTATGACAGGTAAAGGTTGATTTTTGTGGTCCTGCTTGCTACCTTAGTTACTAGCTTTCCTAGGTACACAAAAATTAGTATTTGGGGTTTCAAGTGCTTCACCTTTTGACCCAACGATTATGCCTCCTTGTCACCAGCAGGCTCTTGTGCCCAGTTTTACGAGGATAACTTTTGCAGCTAAAGAATGTGCGTCTATTTTTGTTTTATGTTTATAGATCATGCTATTCTTGGCTAGAAAAATTAAGGGGAATCAACGGTACATGAACATGACCTTTTGGGGCTATTACATTTCTGAATTAAATGAATATTCTGATTTTTTTTTTCCTTGTGGTTTTCAGTGACCGTCGTTTAGCTGATCACTTTGGCGGGAAGCTTCATTTAGGCTATATACAAATCCGTGAGAAGTTAGCAGAGCTGCAGGTAAAGATGATCCATTTTGTAATTATATCCTATTTTTTGTTGGCTAAAAATGGGTAGAAGAGCTGGAAATTTGTACTGGATAGCGGATACTGTTTCGACAGATACGTTTCTACATTTTGGCCAAAGTAGATCTGAAAATATATTGTCATAGTATTACATTTTTATCTGCAAAATCTTTGAATTTCATTAAGTTTGTATTCTGAAACTGTTGGGTCAGGTGCTATGGTATAATGTTTCAAATCTTTAGAGATTCTCATAAATATGGTATCTGTGAGTATAAAATTTTCAACCATCTTATTCACTGTTATATAATTATTGACTTCTGAATTCATAGTTCTCTGAAGTCAAGTTGTCCAAGTCTTGCACTTCTCAGATATTCTTAAGGATTACGAAGCATTTTCGGGGAAAAAATTATAATATGCTGCGAGAATGTATTCATATACTTTTTTTGTAAGTTGATTTTTGTCAGCGACATCTTTGAGATGGGTGCATGCATAACATATCTAGGTTATGAATTAGGAATGGCCTTCCTCACTGTATCCTGTACTGAGGCCACACTGTTTAAGTTCTGTTTTGATATTAGTAAGTTTACTGCCAATAAAGTACTTTCCTTTTTTGAAGAATTTTAAGAGTATGTTGGATCATAGCTTGTGTACCTACGAGAAGAGTACACAATACACCCGTTTGGTTGTAGTTACCATCTATATTTGGCATTCCCTACAATAATCAAATGACTGTTGAAAAAAGGGATGTTGATGGATATCTAAGTGAATTTTTAAGTCACCATGAAGGTGTTTTACATGTTGACTTTATCAGTAAGCATCCCCAGTTGCTATTTTTTGTTAATTTTGATCTTGAATGGTGCTTACCAAATATGACAATGTTATATCTCTCCACCAAGAGATTTGGTGTTTCGTGCCATCCTATTAAAAGGTTTGCCAATTGTACTTTTTTGGCTATTTATTTTTCAGGAAGAGAAAAACAAGAGTCGTAAGGTTGATAGGTCTGATGATAGGAGGTATGTTATTTTGCTCTTTTAGTCTTACATAAATTTTTATTCATCATGTATTTTTTTATGTTAAGTTCTTGTATTACAATTCCTTTTCTTTTTTTTTTTAATTATTTACCATGTAGATCAAAGGAGCGAAGTAAGGAATGTGACAGGGAATCAAGTAGGGATAGAGAACGTGGAGCTAGCCGGGACCGAGGTAGGGATTATGATCGTAGGAGCAGAGATCGCGATAGGTACTATGATCGAGATCGTGGATATGATCGCGATCGTGATAGAGATTCAGATCGCTCCCACAATTATGATTCAAGAAGTCGCCGTAGGTCACGCTCACGATCGAGGGAACGTTCCAGGGATTATGATCGCCACAGGTGCGTGCTCTTCCGTGGTGGCCGATTTTTAGTGAGTTCTATTTATTTCACATGCAATTAGGTTTTTTCTTCTTGGAACTCTAATAACAAAGCGCCAAAACACATGCGATACTTTCAGAAATTATTGTCTTTAATAGGTTTTTTTTTTTTGGGTAAATTACATAAAAACCCCTCAGGTTTAAGGTCTATTACAATCCCATACAACATCTTTAAAACATTTCACTTCGTACTTCATGTACAATTTTATTTCAAAATAATACATCTATTACATTTTTCATCCATTGATCCGTTAAGCGCTGACTTGGTTGCCAAATGTGTGCCACGTGGCAAAAAAAATTTTCAAAAAAAACCTGAATCTTCTAATTAAAAAAAGAAAAAAAACCCTTAGAAAACACAAACGCACCTCCCTCCCCCCTCCTCCTCATCTCTTCTCCCTCATCTTCATCTTCTTCCCCTAACCCCCCTACCTGTAAAAAAAAGAAAAAAACCCCTTCAGTTTGTCTTCCCCTCCTCCTCCCTCGCTCTTCTCCCCCATCTTCATCTTCTTCCCCCGACCCTCACCTGCAACCCAGGAAAAAAAAAAAACCCAGATCCCGTATACGCTGCTATTGCCGGGTTTGTGAGGTGAAAATGGGTGTGGATTTAAGGAGTGTGGGGAGGGGGGTGTGGGGTCTGCTGCGGGGGATGGGAAAATAAGGTTGCTGGGTTTGGGGGGTTTGTTGCGGGGATGGGGAAATAAGGTTGGTTGGGTTTGGCCGGGCGGGGGGGGGGGGGGGGGGGAGGGTGCGGTGAAGGCGCGGGGGGGGGGGGGAGGGTGGGTGCGGTGAAGGTGCCCGGGGGGGGGGGGGGGAGAGGAGGTGCGGGTTGGGCTCTGCTTTTTTTTTTTTTGTTTCCTTCGTCTTCTTCTTCCTTCTTCTTCGAGGGAGAGAGAAGGGAGGTGCTAGGGTTGCGGGTTTCAGCTTTTGTGGAAGGGTGGACGGGAAGGAAGAGATGGGTGGGTAAGGGGTGGGGGTGGGATGTGGGGTTGCAGGGGAGGATTTTTGGGTTTGGGTTTTTCTGTTTTTTTATTTATTTTTAAATAGGGTTAATATTATAATATTTTTGTATAAAAAAAAAAAAATTTCCATGTGGCAGCCACGTCAGCATTTATCGGACCAATGGATGGAAAATGTAACGGAGGTATTATTTTGAAATAATATAGTGCGTGAGGTATGAAAGTGAAATGTTTTAAGGATGTTGTATGGAGTTGTAATAGACCTCAAACCTGAGGGGTTACTATGTAATTTACCCTTTTTTTTTTTTTTGTATTTCTTTACTGAAAAGAGCTATGAGCTTTTTATTATTTTGAAAATAGGCCTAGTGCTTTGAAGTGGTAGTTTATAACATGCCTTGACCTGCATTTTTATGGGAGAATTGGAGGCTTGTCAACCTGTGTACTCTTCCCATTTGTCATTTTTCATAGTCTTGCCTATTAAAATCGTTGGTCTATTAGAGAATTGCTACCTTTTATTGACCACAAGCCATGTTGGTAATTGATTGCATTAGTGATTTTAGTAATTAAGAGATTTTGCCTTATCCTGTATATGCATGTCGAACAAGTGGATACCTTTTAGTGATCATTGTCTGATATAATAATTTGTTCTTCTAGGCGTTATGACCGGTACTAGGTGATCCTTGCTGTGCTGCATGTGGAGAAAAGGAAGTTTGTGTTCTTGTCTAGGTCAGTTTTTAAACTCCTGTACCAAGATAAAATTATGGTTATTCCAAATTGTGTGTTTTTTTGCTGGAGTTGAGCTGTTTCTCCTGTGATGGGTGTAAGGACTGGTGCTTAGTTTTTCTCAACTTCGTGTTTAAGAGGTATGTTTGGGAGGTATGTTTTACTTTGTTTTTAAGATATAGCTACTTGCATGTTACTTAAATATTTGGCCGTAGAGAAGTGTCTGATTTAAGTAGTCACTCCTGCTATCTTGAATTAGACTTCAATTAAAGAGACTGGTGGGCTGGTTTCCGGCATCCATTATCATCATGTAGTGTAATCCATATGGATTGATGTGGGTAAGGGTGGTGTCGGAACGTAACTTTACATGATAAGCATCAATCCTTGCATGGAAGAGGACGAAAGCTGTCGGAACAATTTTAGGAGTGAAGTTGTCGTTGGCACAAAATTGTCTTGTGCGGTATGTGATACGGTTTTGTTATATCAGTGATCTTGTGCGTTTAACTTTCTCTGAACATAAAATGCGTCTGGTGATGTATGACCCATATCTTGCTTGAGAAAATTAAATCGACCTCATAACATGGTGGTCAAGTCATGTAATTCACTAACATGTAACTGTTTACAATTTGTCGTCAAAGTCTGAGTTTTTGCAACTGGTCTTTTTCCTTTTTTTATCTTGAGGTTTGATTACCAGGTTTTTTTTTTTTAAGATTTTAGTGAATTTATAGTAATGACTAGAAAGTAGTGGTTTAAAATCTCTCGTTGTGATTAGTTGCTCCAAGTGAGATCCTGCTAACACAAACTATCGTAAAATGTTTTAATCCACGGAAAATGCTGGCAAAACCATACACGATTTTTAACCGGTTTTTAATTTTTTTTTTACAAAAGCTGTTGTAAAATTTATTCTTGCGGAAGGAGCTTCGTTTTTGGTAATGTTATGGGTTTCACTACTATTTTTACTTTTGTTGTGTTTTACTACTAATTATTTTATTTATTTTTCGGTTGTCAGCTGATCTATTCTATAAAAGTGATACTTGTGGCTGATTAAAAGGTAAAATTGGTTTCAAATTCCTTATAAAGCTTTCCTTAATGTTTTGAAATTTCAGGTAGGACGATTTAAAGATGTTCTAGGGGGCAGAAATCTGCTTTGGCATTGTTTTGGGAATACTTATATTTTGTTTTATGGCTCAAAAATGGAGAAACTCCTAAATGCCTGCCTTAATCTCATGGAGAATATTTCGTGAATATAAAACAAAACTAGAACTTTTCTATGGGTTTTGAAAATGAGTGAAGATAATGCAAGACTTTCCGTTTGGTGTTCATGGTTATGGCAGTGCATAGAGTTCCACTACTATTCTTTTTAATTTATAAAAGGTAAAAGTTCATCTGTGAATCAATAAATGGTAAAACTGGTCAAATGTCTTATAAAGTTTTTCCAAAGGCACGGGATAACATTTTTTATTTTTAGTCGGTCTACAAAAATCATCATTAAATGTATTTGTTTTCACCTTAATCCGACCAAAAGGTTTTGAAAACGAATGTGAGTAATTCCTTTGATAGTGGGAATCTATTTTGGCAATGCTTTGGAAACAATATTTGGCTATTCAAAGATGAGTAGGAGCTCCTACTCAAAATTCTCAAAATTGTTCGTTGTCAATTTATAGAACTTTATGTTTTTAATCATAATTGTTCATATTATAAATCATCCTATGAAGATCATTTTTGCAAAAAATCAATTAAAATTAAGATCGTTTAGTTATCAAATTTTTTTAAAACAAATTATCGGAATTGGTAAAACCATTACGGACCATTTATGTATTTGCTACAATAAATTGTCTAAACGACCTTAATTTTAAGGGAACTTTAACGAAAAGCACCCGGTACTGTTCACTTTAACGAAAAACCACATTTTTGCACTAAAAAGTCAATCCTAGTACTATTCACTTTACCCTTTATTTTGTTCTTATCATTAAAACTCAAAGTTTTCAAGCCCTTTTCATTAGTTTCCCTTAATTTTAATTTATTTTTTTTACAAAGATGATTTTTACAGTGTGATTTATAATATGAACGGTTCTGATCATAAGCACAAAGATCTGTGATTAAAATACTAAGAGTTATGAGTAGGAGTTTCTACTCATATTTCACTTATTCTATTAAAATACATTTGTGGCTCAAATTGCTTCCAAATGTCTTATAAAGTTTTCCTTAATTCTCACATAAAACATTTGGTGAAATTTATAGTTTTCACAAAATTATGGGTTGACATTCACGGTTTTTGGTCACTTTTGCAAAATATTACATAATTCATCGTTCAAACTATATATTTTCACTTTCGTTTCACCGTCTAGTTTTAAAAATTAAAGAAGATTTTCCGTTGATATTCTTAAGGGTGGAACCCCATTTTAACAATATTTTGAGCCTCACAACTATAGTTTTCACTTTTTTTTTTTTAAGTTTTCGAGTTAAATATTACATTGAATATACATTTATTGCTCAAAAAACTGTGAAACTGCTTTCAAATGCCTTATAAAGTTTTCCTTCAAGCTCAATGAAAATACTTCACAAAAATAAAAAATTTGCATTTTCACAACAAAAAAAAGGGTTAATACTCACGGTTTTTAGTTGGTTTTCCAAATTCGTACATAAAGCATAGTTCAACCTACTTATTTCATCTTCGCCTCATCGTGGAGTTCTAAAATTTAAAGTAATACTTTCCATTGATATTCTTGAGGATGGAACTCCCCATTTTAGCAACATTTTGAGACTCCTACTGTATTTTTCACTTATTTTCTTAGTTTTGACTGATATATTATACTAAATATACATTTATTGCTCAATATGCCTGATAAAGTTTACCTAAATGCTCACATAAAACATTTTGCAAAAATAAAAAATTTCATTTTTCACAAAAAATGTTGGTTAATACTCACGATTTTTAGTCAGTTTTATAAATTCGTACATAAATCATCGTTCAATCTATCTGTTTTCACATTGGCCTTACCATGTAATTTTGAAAATTAAGGTAAGACTTTCCGTTGAGATTCTTGAGGGTGGAACCCCATTTGACAATGTTTTGGTCCTCACTATTGTATTTTTTTACATATTTTTTCAGTTTCGGCTTAAATATTCTACTAAGTATACATTTGTTGCTCAATAAATCATAAAACCGCTTCCAAACGCCTTATAAAGTTTTCCTTAATGCTCGCAGAAAATATTTCGTACAAATAAAAAATTTCATTTTTGACAAAAAAACGTGGGTTAACATCCACGGTATTTAGTCGGTTTTGCAAATTCGTACATAAATCATCGTTCAATCTATTTATTTCCAGCTTCACCTCAATATGAAGTTTTGAAAATTAAGACGAGACTTTCCATTGAGATTGTTGAGGGTGAAACCCCATTTGACAATGTTTTGGTCCTCGCTATTGTATTTGTCACCAATTTTTTTAGTTTTCGGCTTAAATATTATACTAAGTATACACTCGGTGCTCAATAAAAATCATAAAACCACTTCCAAACACCTTATAATGTTTTCCTTAATGCTCGTTGCAAATATTTCGCAAAAATAAAACTTTTCATTTTTGCCAAAAAAAACGTGGGTTAACACTCACGATTTTTGGTCGGTTTTAAAAATTCGTACATAAATCATCGTTCAATCTACCTGTTTTCACCTTCGCCTTACCATGTAATTTTTAAAATTAAGGTAAGACTTTCCGTTGAGATTCTTGAGGGTGGAACCCCATTTGACAATATTTTCTCTTATTTTTTCAATTTTCAGTTTAAATATTCTACTAAATATATATTTGTTGTTCAATAAATCATCAAACCACTTCCAAACACCTTACAAAATTTTCCTTAATGGTCGTGGAAAATATTTCTCAAAAAATAAAAATTTGCATTTTTGATCAAAAAAACATGGGTTAACACTCACAATTTTTAGTCGGTTTTACAAATTCGTAAATAAATCATCGTTCAATTTATATGTTTTCACCTTCGCCTCACCGTGAAATTTTGAAAATTAAGATAAGACTTTCCATTGAGACTCTTGAGGGTGGAACCCCATTTGACAATGTTTTGGTCCTCACTATTGTATTTTTTATGTATTTTTTCAGTTTTCGGCTTAAATATTCAACTAAGTATACATTTGTTGCTCAATAAATCATAAAACCGCTTCCAAACACCTTATAAAGTTTTCCTTAATGCTCGCATAAAATATTTCGCAAATATAAAAATTTCATTTTTGACAAAAAAATGTGGGTTAACATCCACGGTATTTAGTCGGTTTTGCAAATTCGTAAATAAATCATCGTTCAATCTATTTATTTTCAGCTTCACCTCAATGTGAAGTTTTGAAAATTAAGGCGAGACTTTCCATTGAGATTGTTGAGGATGGAACCCCATTTGACAATGTTTTGGTCCTCACTATTGTATTTTTCACTTATATTTTCAGTTTTCGGCTTAAATATTCTACTAAATATACATTCGTTGCTCAATTAAAATCATAAAACCACTTCCAAACACCTTATAATGTTTTCCTTAATGCTCGCTGCAAATATTTCGCAAAAATAAAACTTTTCATTTTTGCCAAAAAAAACGTGGGTTAACACTCACGATTTTTAGTCGGTTTTATAAATTCGTACATAAATCATCGTTCAATCTACCTGTTTTCACCTTCGCCTTACCATGTAATTTTTTAAATTAAGGTAAGACTTTCTGTTGAGATTCTTGAGGGTAGAACCCCATTTGACAATATTTTCACTTATTTTTTCAAATTTCGGTTTAAATATTCTATTAAATATACATTTGTTGTTCAATAAATCATCAAACCACTTCCAAACACCTTACAAAGTTTTCCTTAAAGCTCGTGGAAAATATTTCTCAAAAAATAAAAATTTGCATTTTTGACCAAAAAAACATGGGTTAACACTCACAATTTTTAGTCGGTTTTACAAATTCGTAAATAAATCATCGTTCAATTTATATGTTTTCACCTTCGCCTCACCGTGAAATTTTGAAAATTAAGATAAGACTTTCCATTGAGACTCTTGAGGGTGGAACCTCATTTGACAATGTTTTGGTCCTCACTATTGTATTTTTTACGTATTTTTTTTCAGTTTTCGGCTTAAATATTCTACTAAGTATACATTTGTTGCTCAATAAATCATAAAACCGCTTCCAAACACCTTATAAAGTTTTCCTTAATGCTCGCAGAAAATATTTCGCAAATATAAAAAATTTCATTTTTCACAAAAAAACGTGGGTTAACATCCACGGTATTTAGTCGGTTTTGCAATTTCGTAAATAAATCATCGTTCAATCTATTTATTTTCAGCTTCACCTCAATGTGAAGTTTTGAAAATTAAGGCGAGACTTTCCATTGAGATTGTTGAGGGTGGAACCCCATTTGACAATGTTTTGGTCCTCACTATTGTATTTTTCACTTATTTTTTCAATTTTCGGCTTATAAATTCTACTAAGTATATTACGCAAAAATAAAAAATTTCATTTTGACCAAAAAGACGTGGGTTAACACTCACGATTTTTAGCCGGTTTTATAAATTTGTACATAAACCATCGTTCAATGTATTTGTTTTCACCTTTGTCTCACGATGAAATTTTGAAAATTAAGGTAAGACTTTCCGTTGAGATTCTTGAGGGTGAAACTCCATTTGACAATGTTTTGGTCCTCATTATTGTATTTTTCACTTATTTTTTTTCAGTTTCCAGTTTAAATATTCTACCAAGTATACATTTGTTGCTCAATAAATGATAACGCCGCTTCCAAACACCTTATAAAGTTTTCCTTAATGCTCGCGGAAAATATTTCGCAAAAATAAAAATTTTCATTTTTGACCAAAAAAACGTGGGTTAACACTTACGGCTTAGTCGGTTTTGCAAATTCGTACATAAATCATTGGTTTGTCTATTTATTTTCACCTTTGCCTCAATGTGAAGTTTTGAAAATTAAGTTGAGACTCTCAATTGAGATTCTTGAGGGTTGAACCCCATTTGACAATGTTTTGGTCATCACTATTGTATTTTTCACTTAAATATTCCACTAAGTATACATGTGTTGCTCAATAAATTATAAAACCGCTTCCAACCACCCTATATAGTTTTCCATAATGCTCGCGGAAAATATTTCGTAAAAATAAAATTTTCATTTTTGACCAAAAAAACGTGGGTCACGGCTTTTAGTTGGTTTTGCAAATTCGTACATAAATCACCGTTCAATCTATTTATTTTTAATTTTGCCTCAATGTGACATTTTGAAAATTAAGGGGAAACTTTCCACATAGATTGGGGGGGGGGGGGTCCCTTCACTTGGCAATGTTTTGGTCCTCGCTATTGTATTTTTCACATATTTTTTCAGTTTTCGACTTAAATATTCTACTAAGTATACATTTATTGCTCAACAAATCATAAAACTGCTTCCAAACACCTTAAAAAGTTTTCCTCAATGCTTGCGGAAAATATTTACAAAAATAAAAATTTTAATTTTTTACCAAAAAGACGTGGTTTTACAAATTCGTACATAAATCATAGTTCAAACTATTTGTTCTCACATTCGCCTCATCGTGAAATTTTGAAAATTATGGTAAGACTTTCCATTGAGATTCTTGGGGGTGGAACCCCATTTGACTATGTTTTGGTCCTCACTATTGTATTTTTCACTTATTTTTTTTCTTCAGTTTTCGGCTTAAATATTCCACTAAGTATACATTTGTTGCTTAATAAATCATAAAACCACTTCCAAACACCTTATAAAGTTTTCCTTAATGCTTGTGGAAAATATTTTAAAAAAAAAGTTCATTTTTGACCAAAAAAACGTGGGTAACAACTCACGATTTTTAGTTAGTTTTACAAATTTGAACATAGACCATCATTCAATGTATTTGTTTTGACTTTCGCCTCACCGTGAAATTTTGAAAATTAAGGTAATACTTTCCGTTGAGATTCTTGAGGGTGGAACTCCATTTGACAATATTTTGGTCCTCACTATTGTAATTTTCACTTACTTTTTCAATTTTCGGATTAATTTTCACTTATAAATTTTCTTTAATGCTTGCGGAAAATATTTTGCAAAAAAAAAAAATTTTCTTTTTTGACCAAAGAAACGTGGGTGTTAGGCTTTTAGTCGGTTTTGCAAATTCGTATATAAGTCACCGGTCAATCTATTTATTTTCACCTTCGCCTCAATGTGAAGTTTTGAAAATTAAGTTGAGACTTTCCATTGAGATTCTTGACGGTAGAACCCCATTTGACAATGTTTGGTCCTTGCTATTGTATTTTTCACTTAAATATTCCACTAAGTATACATTTGTTGCTCAATAAATCATAAAACCGCTTCCAAACACCTTATAAAGTTTTCCTTAATGCTCGCGGAAAATATTTCGCAAAAATAAAAAATTTCATTTTTGGCCAAAAAAACATGGATCACGACTTTTAGTCGGTTTTGCAAATTTGTATATAAACCACCGTTCAATCTATTTATTTTCACCTTCGCCTGAATGTGAAGTTTTGAAAATTAAGGTGAGACTTTTCGTTGAGATTCTTGGGGGTGGATGTAAGATCCCACATCACCCAGGGGAGTGATCCTTATATGTATATTCTCATCTCTACCTAGCACGAGGCCTTTTGGGAGCTCACTGGCTTCAGAGTTCATCGGAACTTGGATGTTAAGCGAGTAGCGCAAGAGAGAACTCCCATGATGGGTGACCCACTGGGAAGTTTTCATGTGAGTTCCTAAAAACAAAACCATGAGGGCGTGGTCGGCCCAAAGCGGACAATATCGTGCTACGTGGTGGAGCGGGCCCGGGATGTGGTGGGCCTCGGGCCGGGATGTGACAATGGAACCCCATTTGGCAATGTTTTGGTCATCACTATTGTATTTTTCACTTATTTTTTCAGTTTTCGGCTTAAATATTCTACTAAGTATACAATTGTTGCTCAATAAATAAAAAAACTGCTTCCAAATACCTTATAAGGTTTTCCTTAATGCTCGTGGAAAATATTTCGCAAAAATAAATATTTTCAAATTTGACAAAAAAACGTGGGTTAACACTCATGGTTTTTAGTCGATTTTGCAAATGCGTACATAAATCACCGTTCAATCTACTTATTTTCACCTTCGCCTCAAAGTGAAGTTTTGAAAATTAAGTCGAGACTTTCCATTGAGATTCTTGAGGGTGGAACCCCATTTGACAATGTTTTGGTCCTCACTATTGTATTTTTCACTTATTTTTTCATTTTTCGGCTTAAATATTCTACTAAGCATACATTCGTTGCCCAATAAAAAATCATAAAATCGCTTCCAAACACCTTATAAAGTTTTCCTTAATGCTCATGGAAAATATTTTGCAAAAATAAAGTTTTTCATTTTTGACAAAATAAAAATGTGGGTTAACACTTACGATTTTTTGTCGATTTTATAAATTCGTACATAAATCATTGTTAAATCTATCTATCTTCACCTTAGCCTCACTATGTAATTTTGAAATTAAGGTAAGACTTTCCGTTGAGATTCTTGAGGGTGGAACCTCATTTGACAATGCTTTGGTCCTCGCTATTGTATTTTTCACTTATTTTTTCTGTTTTCAGTTGAAATATTCTACTAAGTATATATTTGTTGCTCAATAAATCATCATACCACTTCCAAACACCTTACAAAGTTTTCCTTAATGCTCTCGCAGAAAATATTTCCCAAAAATAAAAATTTGCATTTTTGACCAAAAAAAACATGGGTGTTAGACGATTTTTAATCAGTTTTACAAATTCGTAAATAAATCATCATTCAATCTATATGTTTTCACCTTCGCCACATCGAGAAATTTTGAAAATTCAGATAAAACTTTTCGTTGAGATTCTTGAAGGTGGAACCCCATTTGATAATGTTTTGGTCCTCACTATTGTATTTTGCACTTCTGTTTCAGTTTTGGCCTTAAATATTCTACTAAGTACTCAATAAATCATAAAACCGCTTCCAAGCATCTTATACAGTTTTCCTTAATGCTTGCAGAAAATATTTCGCCAATATAAAAATCTATATTTTTGACCAAAAAATGTGGGTTAGCACCCACGGTTTTTAGTTGATTTTGCAAATTCGTACATAAATCACCGTTCAATATATTTATTTTCACCTTCACCTCAATGTGAAGTTTTGAAAATTAAGGGGAGACTTTCCATAGAGATTCTTGAGGGTGGAACACCACTTGACAATGTTTTGCTCTTCACTATTGTATTTTTCACCTATTTTTTTTCTTCAGTTTTCAGCTTAAATATTTTACTAAGAATACATTTTTTGCTCAATAAATCATAAAACCACTTCCAAACACCTTAAAAAAATTTCCTTATTACTCGCGGAAAATATTTACAAAAATAAAATTTTTATTTTTGACTAAAAAAACGTGGGTTAACACTCATGATTTTTAGTATGTTTTACAAATTCGTACATAAATCATCGTTCAATCTATTTGTTTTCACCTCACCTCATTGCTCAATTTTGAAAATTAAGATAAGACTTTCCGTTGAGATTCTTGAGGGTGGAACCCCATTTGACAATGTTTTAGTCCTCACTATTGTATTTTTCGCTTATTTTTTCAGTTTTTGGCTTAACTATTCTACTAAGTTAACATTTGTTGCTCAATAAATCATAAAACCTCTTCCAAACACCTTATAAAAGTTTCCTTAATGCCCGTGGAAAATATTTCGCAAAAATAAAAAATTTCATTTTTGACCAAAAAAATGTGGGTTAACAACATTCACAGCCTTTAGTCGGATTTGCAAATTTGTACATAAATCATTGTTCAATCTATTTATTTTCAGCTTAATCTCAATGTGAAGGTTTGAAAATTAAGGTGAGACTTCCTATTGAGATTCTTGAGGGTGGAACCCCATTTGACAATGTTTTGGTCCACATTCTTGTATTTTTCACATTTTTTTTCTTTAGTTTTCAGCTTAAATATTCTACTAAGTATACATTTGTAGCACAATAAATCATAAAACCGCTTTCAAACACCTTATAAAGTTTTCCTTAATGCTTGCGGAAAATATTTACATTAAATAAAAAAATTCATTTTTGACCAAAAAGACGTGGGTTAACGCTCACTATTTTTATTCGGTTTTACAAATTCATACATAAATCATTGTTCAAACTATTTGTTCTCACCTTCACCTCATCATGAAATTTTAAAAATTAAGGTAAGACTTTCTGTTGAGATTCTTGAAGGTGGAACCCCATTTGACAATGTTTTGGTCCTCACTATTGTATTTTTCACTTCTTCTTTTTTTTTTTTTTTTCAGTTTTCGGCTTAAATATTCTACTAAGTATACATTTGTTGCTCAATAAATCATAAAACTGCTTCCAAACACCTTATAAAGTATTCCTTAATGCTTGCAGAAAATATTTCACAAAAATAAAAATTTTCATTTTTGACCAAAAAAAATGTGGGTATTAACTCACGATTTTTAGTCGATTTTACAAATTTGTAAATAAACCATCGTTCAATGTATTTGTTTTCACCTTCGCCTCTTCTTGAAATTTTGAAAATTAAGGTAAGACTTTCCGTTGAGATTCTTGAGGGTGGAATTTCATTTGACAATGTTTTGGTCCTCATTATTGTATTTTTCACTTGTTTTTTCAGTTTTTGGTTTAAAAATTCTACCAAGTATACATTTGTTGCTCAATAAATCATAAAACCACTTCCAAACACCTTATAAAGTTTTCCATAATGCTCGCGGAAAATATTTCTCAAAAAAAAAAATTTCATTTTTGACCAAAACAAATGTGGGTGGTATTCACTGCTTTTAGTTGGTTTTGCAAATTCGTACATAAATGACCGTTCAATCTATTTATTTTCAGCTTAACCTAATGTGAAGTTTTGAAAATTAAGGTGAGACTTCCATTGAGATTCGTGAGGGTGGAACCCCATTTGACAATGTTTTGGTCCACATTATTGTATTTTTCACATATTTTTTCTTCTTCAGTTTTCAGCTTAAATATTCTATTAAGTATACATTTGTTGCTCAATAAATCATAAAACCGCTTTCAAACACCTTATAAAGTTTTCCTTAGTGCTTGCAAAAAATATTTCCCAAAAATAAAAATTTTCATTTTTGACCAAAAAAATGTGGGTTAACATTTATGATTTTTAATCGGTTTTACAAATTTGTTCATAAATCATTCATCCAATCTATTTGTTTTCACCTTCGCCTCACCGTGAAATTTTGAAAATTAAGGTAAGACTTTCCATCGAGATTCTTGAGGGTGGAACCCCATTTGACAATTTTTTTGGTCCTCACTATAGTATTTTTCACATACTTCTTTCTATTTTTGGCTTAAATATTCCACTAAGTATATATTTGTTGCTCAATCAATCATAAAACCGCTTTCAAACACCTTATATAGTTTTCCTTAGTGCTTGCGGAAATATTTCCCAAAAATAAAAATGTTCATTTTTTACCAAAAAAACGTGGGTTAACACTCACGATTTTTAGTCGGTTTTACAAATTCGTACATAAATCATCGTACAAACTATTAGCTTTCACCTTCGCCTCATTGTGAAATTTTGAAAATTAAGGTAAAACTTTCCGCTGAGATTCTTGAGGGTGGAACCCCATTTGACAATGTTTTGGTCATCACTATTGTAGTTTTCACTTATTTTTTCAATTTTCGGTTTACATATTTTACTAAGTATACATATGTTGCTCAATAAATCATCAAACCACTTCCAAACACCTTACAATGTTTTCCCTAATGCTCGCCGAAAATATTTCACAAAAATAAAAATTTACATTTCTAACCAAAAAAATGTGGGTTAACACTCACGATTTTTAGTCGGTTTTATAAATTCGTACATAAATCATCGTTCAGTATATCTGTTTTCACCTTCGCCTCCCCATGAATTTTGAAAATTAAGGTAAGACTTTCCGTTGAGATTCTTGATGGTGGAACCCCATTTGACAATGTTTTGGTCTTCACTATTGTATTTTTCACTTATTTTTTCAGTTTTCGGCTTAAATATTCTAATAAGTATACATTTGTTGCTCAATAAATCATAAAACCACTTCCAAACACCTTATAAAGTTTTCCTTAATGCTCACAAAAAATATTTCCCAAAAATAAAAAAATTCATTTTTTTGACCAAAAAAACGTGGGTGCTCATGGTTTTTAGTCGGTTTTGCAAATTCGTACATAAATCACCATTCAATCTATTTATTTTCACCTTCGCCTCAATGTGAAGTTTTAAAAATGAAGGGGAAACTTTCCACAGAGATTCTTGGGGGTGGAACTTCACTTGACAATGGTTTGGTCCTCGCTATTGTATTTTTCACTTATTTTTTCAGTTTTCGGCTTAAATATTCTACTAAGTGTACATTTATTGCTCAATAAATTACAAAACTGCTTCCAAACACCTTAAAAAAAATTCCTTAATGTTCACAGAAAATATTTACATTAAATAAAAATTTTCATTTTTGACCATAAAGACGTGGGTTAACACTCACTATTTTTAGTCGATTTTACAAATTCGTACATAAATGATAGTTCAAACTATTTGTTCTCACCTCCGCCTCATCCTGAAAATTTTAAAAATTAAGGTAAGACTTTCCGTTGAGATTCTTGAGGGTGGAACCCCATTTGACAATGTTTTGGTCCTCACTATTGTATTTTTCACTTTTTTTTCTTCAGTTTTCGACTTAAATATTCTACTAAGTATACATTTGTTGCTCAATAAATCATAAAAATGCTTCCAAACACCTTACAAAGTTTTCCTTAATGCTCGTGGAAAATATTTTGCAAAAATAAAAAATTTCATTTTTGACCAAAAAACGTGGGTTAACACTCATGATTTTTAGTCGATTTTACAAATTTGTACATAAACCATCGTTCAATGTATTTGTTATCACCTTCGCCTCACCTTTAAATTTTAAAAATTAAGGTAAGACTTTCCGTTGAGATTCTTGAGGGTGGAACTCCATTTGATAATGTTTTGGTCCTCACTATTGTAATTTTCACTTGTTTTTTCAATTTTTGGCTTAAATATTCTACTAAGTATACATTTGTTGCTCAATAAATCATAAAACCACTTCCAAACATCTTATAAAGTTTTCCTTAATGCTTGCGGAAAATATTTCTCAAAAATAAAAAATTTCATTTTTGACCCAAAAAACGTGGGTTAACACTCACCGGCTTTTAGTCGGTTTTGCAAATTTGTACATAAATCACCGTTCAATCTATTTATTTTCACCTTCGCCTCAATGTGAAGTTTTTTGAAAATTAAGGGGAAACTTTGCACAGAGATTCTTGGGGGTGCTACTTCACTTGACAATGTTTTGGTCCTTGCTATTGTATTTTTCACATATTTTTTTCAGTTTTCGGCTTAAATGTTCTACTAAGATTACATTTGTTGCTCAATAAATCATAAAACCGCTTCCAAACACCTTAAAAAGTTTTCCTTAATGCTCGCGGAAAATATGTACAGAAATAAAAAATTTCATTTTTGACCAAAAATACATGGGTTATTCACTATATTTAATCAGTTTTACAAATTCGTACATAAATCATAATTCAAACTATTTATTCTCACCTTTGCCTCATCGTTAAATTTTGAAAATTAGGGTAAGACTTTCCATTGAGATTCTTAAGGGTGGAACCCCATTTGACAATGTCTTGGTCCTCAATATTGTATTTTTCACTTATTTTTTTAGTTTTCGGCTTAAATAATCTACTAAGTATACATTTGTTGCTCAATAAATCATAAAACCGCTTCCAAGCACCTTATAAAGTTTTCCTTAATGCTCGTGTAAAATATTTCGCAAAAATAAAAAATTTCATTTTTGACCAAAAAACGTAGGTTAACACTCACGATTTTGGTCAGTTTTGCAAATTCGTACATAAATCATCATTCAAACTATTTATTTTCACCTTCGCCTCACCGCGAAGTTTTCAAAATAAAGTATGTCTTTTCGTTGATATTCTTGAGAGTGAAACCCCATTTTATTAATGTTTTGAGCCTCACTGTTGTATTTTTTATTCATACTTTATTCATAAGGATGGAATCCTATTGAGCAATGTTTTGAGCATAACTACTATAATTTTCACTTATTTTCTTAGTTTTCGGCTTAAATATTATACTAAATATGCATTTATTGCTCAATACACTATAAAACTGCTTCCAAATGCCTTATAAAGTTTTCTTTAATGCTCACGGAATTTTCGCGAAAATAAAAATTTCGCACTTTTGACAAAAAACGTGGGTTACCACTCACAATTTTTTGTTGATTTTGTAAATTCGTACATACACTCTCGTTCAAACGATTTATTTTCACCTTTGTCTCACCGTTAAGTCTTGAAAATTAAAATATGACTTTCTGTTGATATTCTTGAGGGTGGGACGCTATTTTAACAATGTTTTGAGCATCGCCACTATATTTTTCATTTATTTTCTTAGTTTTCGGTTCAAATATTATACTAAATGTATATTTATTGCTTATTAAACCTTTAAACCGCTTCCAAATATACTAAATATACATATATTTTTCACTTATTTTCTTAGTTTTCTTAGTTTCACGTTCGCTTGACCGTGAAGTTATAAAAATTAAAGTAAAACTTTCCATTGATACTATTGAGAGTGAAACCCGATTTTAACAATGTTTCAAGCCTCATTGCTTTATATTTCTATTAAATATGCCATACAAAGTTGTCAACAACATGCTCATAAAAAATATTTCGCAAAATAATAAAATTAGTCAATTTTACAAACAATGTTTTAAGTTAACAACGATTATTATTTTCAAATATCAATCCTTAGAGCTCTTAATTAATTACGTTGCCAAGATAAGAAATGCACCAACAGACAAATCAACCAACCGAAACTGGAATTGAAATTGGTTATACAATTAAGCAAATAAAATTATAAAATGAAATTATACAACACAAAAGCCGGACCAAAATTGGAAAAGTTGTGATTTTTCAGAGCTGCCGGCCGGCGGCATCAGCAACAAAGGGCAGGTACGGAGTCCGACCCAAAATGCAGTTAACCAAACCATAAACGAAGCAGAAAACGCTGAAGACGAAAATACCATTATGCCCCCAAACCATGAGCTTGTACCCCAACCCGGCCCGACCCGGACTGAAAATCCTCTGGACCAGCAGCGGCAGTACCAACAGGACGTCCAGCGTCACCGCCTGCATCGCGTTGAACCGCACGTAGTGGTTGAAGCTTGGGTTTCTGACGACGCCCAGGTAGAGGGCAAAGAAGGCCACGAAGCTCGAGTACGGCATCGACCGATAGAGGCTCAGCAAGGGGATCAAGGGTTCGAAGAGGAGGCCCAATTTGGGGAATTGGATAAACAGGTAGCGTCCATACTGGAGGGAGTTGAAGAAAGGGAGTGTGTAAGCGACAGCGGAGATCAATCGATCCGTGGCGGGGGTCGGTGTGCTGCAGGTAATGGTGGAGGATTTGGGTTTGGATATTCGGCCAACAAGTTGAGGGAAGGAGAGTGACCGGGTGGAGAGGGTTGAGGGGAAAGCGCGCGACGCGGAGGAGGGAATGTAAGATTTGGGGATTAGGGTTTTGGGGGTGGCGGAGAGGTGGAGGAGAGAGGCCATAGCTGCTAGCTGCTAGCTGCTAGGTTTAGGGTTGCTATGTGTCGTGTGGTGTGAGAAAATCAAAGTGAAAGTGAGAGAAAGATTTGAGAATTGGGCTTGGATGTTTTATTCCGAGGCCCAAGTTGAGCTTGTTTGATGGATAATCTTTGACGGTAAAATGCAACAGCGACGATATTATTTTGTACAAAACCGTACCGCCTCTAATTGGAAGTTAATCATGGAAAAACTTGACGAATACATTTTATGTAAATCATTCTCTTTGTTAACGCTCAAAACTGGTGAGGCTAACAAAGGTTGAATGAGTTGAATGTTTCTCCTTGTTGGACTTGGGCTTCGCAAACAAATGATCATAGACACAACTTAAATGGTTCACTTTTCAAAACTAAACCACGTCCACTGAGTTTCTTGGATAAATTTAAGAACAAGGTTACAAGTAGCGCTTGGCTATAATAGGTCATGGGTTTGAGGGTGGCACCTTGGTGTTGCGTAGCCTTCCTAGTATAGGGTGCCTTTAGTGATTGGCTTCTTCATCTGTGATCGCTCGGATCAGAAGCCTATCAATCGCCAGACTCATGAGTCGGGAGCTAGTGCTGTTAAGAACATGTGCTTGGAGCACATGTCCATTGCGGGTTAGTGGCGGAATCGAGGTGGCCCTGTATCTAAGGTGCAGGAGACAGGCGTGACCTCATAACTCGTGAAGTCGTTTCACATTCCTTGTGTTCTTAGGATCTCGTGCCTTAAAGTTGTCAGTGGCCAACTGACAACTTGACCTTTGGTGCTCGAAAAGCACTTTATGAGGAAGTGCTCGACTTGATCGTTGACAGGACTCTCGAAGGCCATGGGCTTCTTGAAGCGGTCGGCTTCACTTTTCCATGCTCATTGGACATTGACTTTCCTTTTGACCTGTGTTCCTTTGGACCTATGTTCCTATGGGCTGTGTACTTATGGGGCTATCGGGGTCGAAAAGACCCTCCATTAACACGACTAATAAAGATGAGACGGTGACCCACAATGTGGTACAATGATATTGACCTCCCTATGTTTATCCAACTCCTATAATACTACAGTTTCAAGCTCTCAATTTGAATAATCAATGAGTTCAGTACCAAAATTTTCATAAGTAAAGCTACAAAATGTATAGACAAAAGAAAGAAGGGAATATCATGCCAAGCGGAGGAACCAAAAAATCTCAACATATACTATCACAAAAGAAATCGATTTTTTCACCCATATCATTTACAGAAGAAACTCAATCCAGAACTCATGTCATTGTATCTATAATATGTAATACGTAGATGATATAGTAATTGGCACAGATTTCAAGAAAACTAGTCACCCATGATCCCATCTCTCCCTGTCTCACCCTATCTTCATTGCCTCTTCCACATTCACTCTCATCTTTACCAAAATTGCTCTAATTTTCCCCGCAAAGACACAAGTACCCGACCAACATATACATACAGCATAGCAAGCAACCAAGCACACGTACTTAAAGCTTAGGACCTGCCAAACTAGAACCTTTGACATCCACTTCAGAGAAAAGAGGAGCAGTAAAATCATATAGAAGTCCCCAGAGTTGATTGAGTTAACTTCAATCATATCTCCGCCTCCACAACCTAAGAATCAGCCCTCAGCTCACTTCTCCGACCACCTCCATACCCAAGATTCAGTGATTCATTCTGCAAATTTAATATTCAACAACTTTAGCACCAGCTCTATCAGACACAAAAAATTTAATTGAAAGTGGTAAGGAAACATCAAGCGGCGGCGCGATAATTAATGAAATTTCATAATCCATAAAAACAAGAATCACATCGTAAACTTACACACATCCACTCAGAATTTTACATGCTCTATATATTAAATCTCATCTACCAACAGTTGACAAAGTGAAGAACAGATATTTCTTAAACCACCCAAAATATCAGCATAAAGAAGTTAAATGAGAGGAGAAAGAGAAAATAATAGGTAAATACTAATCCAAACAAAGATCAAAATGCCTCAACAGATTGATACTGCTTGGGTTCGCTATAATGAATCCTTGCAATTGCAGACTAGTTGAAAATCTCAAAATGAAACCAAGACTAACATTACCAGCCAGAAAACAAACTAACTTGAAATTTTAAAGGAAGAGTATATTCATGTAACATATCGGGTCCAAAGAATTTTTTTTGTCTTGATGAAAATTCCTGTAATGTTAGTTGTCCATCGCACAAGAAGAATATACATTTGAAAATAATTTCAACCTCAAGATTGTTCTATACTCAATGAATATTGAATAATACATAAACCCTCCAGACAGACAGACAACAATTACAGCAACAACAAAACTGTTCAAACCCTTAGAAGCTACTGACAATGTATTCAATGCTTTCACAAGAATGAAATCTTCCGCATGGATTCTAAGTTTAATTCAACTGGACATAAGACACAGAAAAAGGAGGCGGAACAAAACCCAAAAAATTAATAGGGAAGAATGTGCTACATATTTACACGCATGAATCAAGCGTATACCAAAAGGTCCAGTTATTGGAAGAGTCGACTCAAAATTTATCCAGAGTTTGTGAGTTACATGAAATTCTACAATCCACCCCATGTTCCACTAAATTAAATCCCTGCATACTAGTGTACACTTTATTAGTCCACCACCACTACCTATACTACTACCACCAACACCACACATGATGGCCCACCACCATTCCGGATATTGGAAATTTGAAACTAATGGAAACGCCCTTAAATCAGATCACCAAGGCCTAGTTTGGTATGTTGAAAAAAGAAACGAAAAAATTGTGACCAACTTAGAGGTAGGAGAAGGACTGCTCAAGAAGAAACATTATCCATTCCAATCCTTTCCGCAGTGGGAGGATTAGATGGGAGAAGTTTTCTTCATGTCTAATCCTCTTCTAATCCCCTCACAATGAAAAATCATTCTCATCGAGTTTCAATATGCCTTGAATTTAGAGGTTTATCCCCTTCAATCTAATCCTTTCTACCAAATGAACCCTAAATAGCTCATGTCTATTAGAATCCACTAAAATCTATAATAAATTTCTGACAAAAAAATCCATATATAATTCACTCAAAGTCCATGTGGAGTCTATGGAAGTCAATCCAAACCCCCCTCAAATCCATGGACTTATAACTCCGTCAAAATCCTTTAAAATCTCAATTGAACACACACCCTAAACCCTAACGGTTGGTTCGTGCCTAGTTGTCCACTCCTTACAAATTGTTTCAACCAGCGAATTATGTGTGTTCTTTCTTTAACTAATGAATTAGCTGAGAAAGCATAACATTGTTCCTAAACAAAAACATAATGAAACCATAGTAAATCCTAAAATTGGAAACCTTAATCTGATCAACAAAACCCCAGGACACAAAACGAAGAAGATTATAAGAATTAACCTCAAACGACGACGACCCAGATGGGGAAGAGGAATAGTGGTTGGTGTCCTGGGCGGCAGGATTGAAGTTGGGATCAGAAGGGTCAACGGCGGTGCAATCAGGTGGCGATTCGAAGAGGGACAAAGAGAACTGCTTGTCGACGACGCCGACGTCGAAGTAAATGAGGCCGGAACTTGGTACATCGACTCTGATCCCCTTCACAGGAAACCAGAGGAAGAGCTCCTGAGCCGACACGCCCGATAAGTTGGCGATTCGTCCGAAAGACAGAAAGCCGGAAACGTTAAAATCGTAGAGCACCTGGCTCTCGAACTTGGCGTGGCAGGGCTGCTCTAGCAACACTCGGAATTCGCCGGTGGTGCCGTTGAGAGAATAGTCGGTTATGCCTTTGGGGAGAAGGCCGATCGGCAAGCCCTGCTTCCGCAGGTGGTCGTAGATGCTCGACGACGAAGATCGGCTGGTAGGGAGGGGGAGGAGGAGCGCCACGACCACGACGCAGAGGATCAAAACCCATGTTTCAGAATTTAGGGATTTGGGGAAAGAACCCATCTTTCCTTCTTACCCTCGTGCTGTGATCCCGGGTGAGACCGTGAGAGATAGAGAAGAGAGCGAGTTTCTGTTGTGTTTGTTGAGCGGTTCTGATTGTTTAAAGGTTTTGAGGAAAACGACATTTTTTTTTTGGTTGGTTTGTTTGGTTGGGAGGGGACACAAAGACAGTGTGTCGTTGGGGTGTTTTTAAATAGTGTTAATATGTGCTGGGTTGGAAGTGGGAAGTTATAGAATGCAGGATGGATAACTAGCTAATTTGGGTTTGTGTTTCCATATGTAACCAATTTGGTTCCTTTTTCATGTCTTGACAATTGAGCCATTTAAAGTGGGTATATGTGGTACTGAAATATTGCAACGTAGTTGTTGACCCTAGAAATTACAAAGCCTACATGGCGCGCAGGCCGAATATATTCTAAGCTAACTACGTCCTTCGGTGATTGCGGGGCGTGCCAACTCGTCGGCCGAGGCTCGGCCGAGGAGTAAATTTGATGATGCTGCGTTGGGTCGCGCTACTGACTTCTGCGTCTTGCGATTGCGGCCGAGAAAGGAACGCGTCTCGGCCTCTTGGGTTCTCGAGCCTGAAGACAAGGCTGCTATTTCTTACAAAGTTCACGAACCGAATTCGGCTTACAATGTGCCGAATGTAATAACTGTAACACCTCACCTCGCCGAGAAGGCTAATGAGATGACCTCGACCAACAAGGATTTGAAAACCCTTCTCGACCGAGACTTGGATAGGCAATCGACCGTTCTCGCCGCAGTGCTGTTGATGCCAACGGAAGATACTGCGAGACCGACCGACTCTACGGTGACAGAGCTATCTATGCCGACTTAAGATATCACCGGTTGCTTCCACAGTGCTGTTGATGCCAACGGAAGATGTGTCAGCGAAAAAGGAAAAGAAAAAGATCTCAAGTTGTGAGAATTTGCGCAGGGCAATTTTTGTGTTGATTTTGTGGGGCTTTTCCATTGCTGAATGTCTTGTATTTATAGTAGCAGAACACCGAGCCCGAGTTCCAATCCTATTCGAACTAGGTTTCCCTCTCCGGATTAACATTACCTCGATCAGTCCTATCTCTGCTAGGACTACGAATCTAGTCCTTAACTGAGCCGGATTCGCCTTCTAGTTTTACTGATCTCGTCGAGGGTCCCTATTGTATTAGGACTCGACTTGCATTCTGATTTAACCGACCTAGGCCTAGAAGCCCATGAGCTGAACGCCCCATGACCCTCTCGCCGTACGTCTTCCTGGGCCGAAAGTGATTCCTCCCTCGGCCCAAACTGTTATTTTGGGCCCAAACATTGCCCCCTCGCTTCTGAGGTCCTCGGCCTAAAACCTTCGGCCGAGTTTCGGCCTTGAAGAAGCGAATCTACCACTCAGGATCCCAATACCCGAGTTCCAAGGCGCATTTATTGAACACGATCGCACGATCTTGATCCTGCTAAACCACTCGCCACGTGGCATCCTCCAACATGGCCAATCCCCGATAATGACGTCTGAAGCGTGTGCCTGCCCGAACCGTCTTGCCATTATGACCACTATCTCAATCCGCGAGCCAGTACATCAGTCCGTGAGCCCACCTGTCATCGTGCAGGCGTCGAACCGTCTTTCGTCATTAACTTCGCCGTCACACGCGATCGTGCGCCCCCAAAACCTAAAACCGTCGGTCTTCTCAACCGCATTTCCCAAATGTTCATCATGATTAACGATTCCTCCGGTCGATTTTGCCCTTTGTTTTGAATTTCGAACGATTGCTCTTCCCCCCCCATAACTCTATAAATACCGAAATTCCCTCATTTGTACTTTTACGCTCTCAAACTTCCTGAAATCCTCTGCCATTGATTTCTAGTGCATTTCTCCTATTCCAAGTCTTCGTTTTTAAATCCCCAACCCAGATAACCCTTTTACTCCGTGCCTCTTTCACACAATGGCGTCCTTCATCTCCAAGCTTTCCAGGGAATGTGACCAACACCAGAAGATTGTTGATCGGAGCTCGATCAAGACCATCCGGTTTGAAAATGACATGAGCACCCAGTACCAAATCCTGGGTCCTCTCTTCAAGGCTACAATTCCGCCGACTATCATCGGCCTTCTCCAGGAGCACTGCCTAACACCCTTACTTCAAGGGTTTGAATGGTCGCGATGGGATGCGGCTAAACCCCAGGGCTCCTGGCCCTCGACGACCACATCCTGGGCAGCCTGGGTCGTTCGAATGGAACGACTCTTCGGCGAGCAATGGAAGGCCCTTGGCATCTACGACGCCATTCTCCTTTCGTCTATGGAAATCGTCCCCGACAAGGAGCTTCTCCAAGCCGCTCTGTGCTTCTGGTGCTCGGCCACCAACACGATGGTCCTTCCTCTGGGTCCCATTGGTCCCACCGTCCTGGATATCACTGCCATTCTGGGGACTTCGGCGACCGGGATCCCTGTCGACGCGACCCTCTCTGGGCATCCGTCGAATATCGACCTGAAAACGCTCTTCGACCGTCGGGCCTTCGAGACCTTGAACCGTGACGGTCATATCCCGTCGAAGGAAGATATTCAGAAGCTCCACAAGAACTTCTGCAATTACAACACCCTCTATCTTCACTTCGCCGGCCGAGGAGAAGAGGACCTGCGAGAGGGAGAGCATGAAGCCTTCCTCTTCTACTGGTACAACAAATACGTTTGTTGTACCAAGTCAAACAAGTGTTTGGTCGAGAACATGCCGGTAGCCGAAGCCCTGGCTAGTGGTCACGTCTTGGCACTGAGTTCCAATATTCTCGCCCAACTTTTCCGCTGCCTGGCCGAGGCGACCCTCCACAAGGTCGACCCACACCAGAATGGTCCTCTCTGGGTCTTCCAGCTCTGGTTGCAGGTATACTTCGCCTCCCTTCGGCCGGCCATAGCTGAATTCTCACCAACAGAGGCGCTTGGACCTCAACTGGCCTCTCGACCGACACCTCCCCATCAAGCCGAAGAGGTATTTCGGTACCTCTTTGCTCTCGACGACTTCTCCAACGACGAGTTCCTAATATGTCGTCGTCGAGACTATCCTTCCTCCATCAGGCTGCCTACCTCCCCATGGAGCGCGGAAGAGGACGCCGATCTTCGTCAGACCTGGGGGTCGTTTGTGCTTGCTCGCGACCTCCCTCTCGGCTGTGATGGGAAACGGTCAGGTTGGGAAGTATATCATCCGAACTTCCTTGCCCGACAACTCGGCTACCTTCAGGGCTGCCCTATCCCCCTTCTCTCCTCCCGAACGGTCCTAAGTCGTGGGCGCGAACCTCGTTCCTCTGAGAAGGAGTGTAGAACCGCCGTGAGGGAGTTCCAAGAGCACTGCCAAAAATTCCAGCTTCGACCAGCCACCCCAGAAACTCATTGCACCGACACCTTCGGTGAGTGGTGGGAAAATTACACCCAAGAGTTCTTTAGTGCGTCGGTCGAAGATGTGGTGAGCAGACTCTTCGGCGACCGACCTAAGAAGGCCTCGGCCCCTCATACTCAAGGTATCTGTTCCATTTTCCTCCTTTCCATCAACCTTGCATATTGATTTGCCTCACTGAATTGTCCTTATCCTTTTAGGTAGTCGGCCTTTGAGAAAGACGGAGGCAGTTGCCGCTGCTACGGCCGGGAAAAAATCGGTCGTGGCCCAAAAGGACAAACCCGCTGGTAGGGCCGTGCTGATCAAACGGCCTCGCCAAGAGGCCGGGCCGGCTATCGAGCCTTCCCCGCCTGCCAAGCGGGTCAAACAACTGGCGAAGAAAGGTGCTCGGGAGATCCACGTTATCTCCAGCCACACGACGACTCCCAGTGCTTCCTCTTCTCCCGCCGCCGGCCATTCTGGGGTCAAGAAACAGCCGGCTTCGGCCATAGAGACGGCTCCAGCGCGGCCTGCCTCTGTGGCCAGTGAATCAGTTGTACCTCCCTCTGTCGAGAAGGCACCTGTCTCACAACAGGCGGCTCCTACGACCGAGGGAACCTCTCCCAAGAATCCAAAGCCCACGGTCTTCGTGTTGGAAGAGAGTGAGGGGAGCGACGAGGTCCCGCTGGCGCGTCGTCCTCATACTCGCCAACAACCTCCTCCAGTATCCGAGATGGCGGTTCAAACCGGCCCCTCCTCGGCTAATCGTGGCAAGCGCACGGTCGAGGAACCGACCCCGGTGGCCGAACCTCTCGTTCCTTCTCAGGACCAGGACGTCCCTGCCTCCACTGAAGCAGCTGCGCCAGTCGGCCCATCGGCAGCCGACCGTGGCAAACGGCTGCTCGAGGAACCCGAGGCCACGGCGGAATCGCCGGTCCATCCTCAAGACCAAGGCTTCCACATTCCTCCACAGGAGGTTACCTCGGCTTTTGTAAGTACCTTCAATTTTCCTCCTGATTGCTTTTCTGCTTTAGAATTCTAAACAAGGAAAAACTAAATGTCAGGTGCCTGTACATTCTTTTCACCGTCAATTCTATGCGCCGAAGGGCGTTATCTATATTTCCTGGCCGCCTCAGTGGCCATCAAACGTAGATAACCTCCATCGGCCGCGTGAAGTGAGAAGCAATCTGAGACACTGGGCTCGGCCATTGAGTTCTTTAGGTTCGAGCAACGACCCTAGGGACATGGCCGAGGTCTCCTCTCGGCAGGTTAAAAACGACACCTTCTTGCTATTCTTGTCATGACTTCCTTTAAGCTTAACCTTGTCTATTCGCGCAGGCTTCATGGGAGGTTGAATTCAAGGCTCTCCTCTCCAGCACGACTGCAGAGTCCAGCCCTTCGGCCGCTCCGACTGAGGCTGCCGATCCAAGCGCCCTAGCCCAGTTGCGAGAAGTCCTGTCGCTCTCATCATCGCAAGTACTTGAGCGCAACGGTCTTGATCTGCTCGGCGTGTGTCTGAACGACCTTGGAGCCGACGGTCGCCTAAGCGGAGATGCCATTGTTCGGGCATCGTCTGCCTTGGAGCGCGTTCGGGAGACATTTAGCATCTTCCAGACTGCTCTGAAGGCCGAACAGGACCTACAAGCCGCCACGGCCGTTCAAGACACCCTCCGTCCGAAGATTGACGATCTACGGGCAAAAGGAGAAGCGTTAGCCGAGCTCGACCGTCAGATGGCCGAACTAGCAAAACGCCAGTCGGTCATTGCTTCTGAGCTTGCGAGGGACTTTGAGTCAGGCGGGAAGGATCGCCTAACTGAGTATGCGGCGGCCAAAAAACGGGTCGAGCGCCTGAGGCTGGACAAAAAGAATCGGCAAGCCGAAGTCATCATGGCCGACGTGCGGTGGTTGGGGTTGAAAGCTCTGCTCAGCACTCTTCTTCCCTCGTCTCCTTGAATGTATTCGACCTACTCATCTTTGTAATACCTGTCAATTTTAATGGAATGACTTTTTCTACAACAATTTTTTTTTATTCACGCATTTCCCATGTGACCGGATAATATTTCTTCAAGAACTTCCCATTAATTGGTAATTTGTGAACTACTCCAGTCCGGTCTTTAAGATGATACGCCCCTTTGCCGTATACCTTATGCACAATGAACGGCCCTTCCCAATTCGGCGACCACTTGCCGAACCTAGGATCTTTTATTCCTACGGGCAACACCGTTTGCCACACCAATTCACCCTCGCCGAACGTTTTCTGTCGTACCTTTTGATTATAGGCTCGCTCGGCAATCTGTTTCTGTGCCACCAGTAAGTTATAAGCGTCAAGTCGCGCCTCTTCCAAATCTTCTAGTTCCTGTCTCATGGACTGATTATATTCGGCGCTAAACAAACTACTTTGTTCAATTAATCGCAACGAATTTATGCTCAACTCGACTGGTAGCACCGCATCGTGTCCATAAGTCAATGCGTACGGGGTTGTTGCAGTCGCCGACCGGGGCGACGTTCGGTATGCCCATAATGCCTCGTTCAACTTCAAATGCCACATGCCAGGCCTTTCTTTTATTATTTTTTCGAGGATGCCAATCAACACTTTATTACTTGCCTCGGCCTGCCCATTCGCCTGTGGATAATACGGTGTGGACTGTTCCAGCCGAATTTTCAAATTGGCCGTGTATTCCTTAAACCTTTCGGCTGTGAAGATTGTTCCATTGTCGGTTATGATCGTTTCTGGCACACCGAACCGGGTCACAATGTGTTCCTCCACGAAATCGCAAACTTCTTTAGATGTTAGCTCGGCATATGATTTTGCTTCGACCCACTTAGTAAAGTAATCCGTTGCGACTATTATCCATGCATGCTTAGCAGCTCCAGAAGTCGGCGTGATTTTGCCAATTACGTCCATGGCCCATCCTCTAAACGGCCATGGCTTAATGACCGAATGTAGCGATTCGACCGGGACCCTTTGTATAGGCCCATGGATTTGGCACTGCACGCATCCTCGTGCAAACTCGATACAATCTTTCAGTATTCTCGGCCAAAAATAACCGTGTTGTCGGAGTAGCCATCGCATTTTTCGTCCAGACTGGTGAGCTCCGCATACCCCTTCATGAACCTCTGCGATCGCTCGAGCACTCTCTTGAGGGCCGAGGCATAGCAATAACAAACCATCTTCGCCCTTTCGGTACAACTCGCTCTGGTACGTGACATAGTTCGTGGCGTGAGCCCGTGTCCTGCGACTGTGTTTTCCGTTAGGATTGTCAAGGTACTGCATAATGGGCTTTCTCCAATCATCTGGTACTGCCTCGGCCGCGCAAATTTCTATAGAGTCCTGGTCCTGCCGATCTAACAACGAAGGCAAGGACATGACCCTGGTACGTATCACATTGTCTCGACGGAGGATTTGCTGATTAACCAAGGCCGGGTATAATTGTTGTAATATTGGTATCTCCCGGCCTAGCTTGCCCCCCAGGAGTTGTGCACCGGAGGCGATTTGAGCCAACTCGTCTGCGTCGGTATTATGAACCCGAGAAACATGCTCGAATGTAATACCGTCAAAGGACTCGGCCAAATAGCTGGCGACCATGTGGTAAGGCGCCAGAGTACAACTCATGCAGCGAAAAGACCCATTAATTTGGTTAATCACTAGTTCAGAATCCCCGAGGACGAGGACACGAGTGGCATGTAGGTCAAGAAGGAGGCCTAGACCAATGACCAGAGCCTCGTATTCGGCCTGATTATTGGTGCAGTCGAAATCCAATTTGAGCGAAAAATACCAACGATCGTTGTGAGGAGACTGAATGACGATGCCTGCGCCGGCCGAGGACGAAGTACTGGAACCATCGAAATACATCGTCCAATAGTTGTCGCGGGTCACCACCATGCCAATCTCGACATCAGCACCCCCGAAATCGTAAGGCGAAGGGTGCTGGGCAAGGAAATCGGCCAACGCCTGTCCTTTCACAGCTTTTTGCGGCACGTATTGCAAACTAAACTCGGACAACGCCATCGTCCATTTCCCAATTCGGCCCTTCACAATTGGCCGGGTAAGCATGTACCGGATAACGTCGGTCTGGGCAATGACTTGGGTGACCGACGGGAGCATGTAATGCCGAAGCTTGGATGCAGCGAAGAACACGGCGAGACAGAGCTTCTCAACGGCGGAATAATTGATCTCCGGAGGACTCAGATTACGGCTGAGGTAGAAGATAGCCTGTTCCCGGCCGGCATCGTTGTCTTGCGCGAGGAGGCAACCGATGGACTCGTCGGCCGCCGAAATGTACAGCTTGAGAGGCTTACCGCGCTGAGGAGGGACCAGGACAGGTGGGTTTGTAAGGGAAACCTTGATCTGCGTGAACGCCGCCTGGTGCTCCTCATTCCACATGAACTTATCGGAGTCCTTGAGCTTCAAAAGTGTGGAAAATGCTTTCATTTTACCTGCCGAATTAGCAATAAATCGACGTAAAAAATTGATCTGGCCGAGTAAGGACTGTAATTGTTTCTTCGTTGTTGGGGGTGGAGCGGTGATGATTGCGCGTGCCTTATTCTCATCGACTTCAATCCCACGATGATGTACGAGGAAACCAAGAAAATTCCCGGCCGATACACCGAAGGCACACTTGGCAGGATTCATCTTGAGGTTGTGCTGACGCATACGGAGGAAAGCCTGTCGGAGGTCGTCCAGATGTGTCTGTCGGCGTTTAGATTTGACGACAACATCGTCGATATAAACTTCGACGATGGTGCCAATTAAATCATGGAAGATGGTGTTCATTGCCCGTTGGTACGTGGCGCCGGCATTCTTGAGGCCGAATGGCATGACAACCCATTCGTAAGTGCCAAGTGCCCCCGGGCACCGGAAAGCAGTTTTGTGCACATCGGCTTCGGCAATAAATATTTGGTTGTATCCGGCATGTCCATCCATAAAAGATAAGATCGCATGATTCGCCGCGGCATCGATTAACAGATCTGAAATCGGCATTGTATACTCATCTTTGGGCGTTGCCAGATTCAGATTGCGAAAATCGGTGCAGATGCGCAGTGCACCACTTTTCTTTAATACAGGAACAATATTCGCCAACCATTCGACATATCGAGCTGTCCGAATGAACCCGGCTTTCAAAAGCCGAACTAGTTCGTCCTTAACACTGAGTTGTACTTCGGTCGAGAATCGACAAGGTGGCTGACGGAAAGGCTTGAATCCGGGCTTAATACGTAATTCATGCTCGACTAAAGCACGATCTAAGCCGGGCATTTCATGATAACTCCAAGCAAAACAATCTTTGAATTCCGTAAGCAAGGCCCGCAACTCGTCCTTCATTTGTTGAGGAAGTAACGCACTAATAAACAAAAGTCGTGGGTCATCGGCCGTCCCAACATTAATTTCTTCCAAAGGGTCCTTAACAAGGGGCCGATGATCTTCGAGTTCGGCCGGGGCGGCTCGAATTTTATCAAAAGATAATACAGGCCCATTATCTCCCTCAGCAAGGAACTCGACGAGGTTGACGCCTGAATTTGGTTGTTTAGATATCGTATACCAATGGGCCAGCAGTCGTTCCATAGTAAATGAAACCGCGGCCCTGCGTGCTTCCCGATCGGTGTCAAACATCGGCTTCGGGGAGAAAGTTAGCTAATCCGAGTCTTGCCGAATCCTGCTGGACAGTCTCGGCACCAACCTCGATAGCTTTCTGAACGAAAATCCGAGTCGGCCGTCCCTCTTCATTGAAGCCTTGCAACGTAATATAGCCGACGTGATCGTCATAATACCGTGCTTGAATCATGTTGGCTTCGAAGGGCTGGCTATCGGCCGGATGAACAGTGACCGATTTGCCGTCCCAAAAGACAAGCACTTGGTACAATGAGGAAGGAATACAACTGGTTTGATGAATCCAATCTCGGCCGAGCAGTGCATTATACTCGGTTTTGGAATCAACCACGAAAAAGGCGGTCATATAGGTGCGACCGGCAATATTCACAGTTAACGGAAGCACACCTTTGGTGTGGGACTTATCGCCGACGAAACTACTCATTGTGATCCCTGACGGAATAAGCTCGTCATTTGAACGGCGTAAGGCCTTCATGATGTTCAGGGGCATGATATTGACAGTAGCTCTACAATCGACAAAAACTTTAGAAACCGGATATCCCTCGATGTGTGCCGTTACATACAATGGCTTTAAATGGTGAAGCTTGGCCGATGATAAACGAGGGAACAATTCGGCCAAAGCGGCCTTTAGACTATCTTCTTTTGCTGTTGACTCGCCTTCAGCAATCGATATAAAATCAACATGGCCAGGTTCCTCGACAACCACATCTCCATCGAGGAAATTTGGTTGAGCCGTGCTTGATTGAAAATCGGCAGGTAATACATGGACCATACTAATTTCCATATTATCCAGGACTGACGGGCCCATTTGGTCGAGACCCTCCTCGTTCGGTTGGTTAGCGACTACGTACTCAGTTGTCGTCAGAGTCGGACAACGAGATTCTTCCGTCCCTTCAATAATGTCACTCGGCGGAGCTGCTTCGGCCACTTGTTGGTCAAGACCTGAACCGCCTCAGGTAAGGTCGAGATTGACAATGAGCTTGGGGTCAAGACCTGAACCTGCTCCTGGTAGTGTAGCCGAGCATCCCTAGTGTCGAGATAAGCATCCAGACGGGCAATACGGGCGATTTCATCGGTCGTAAGGCCGAAGAGAGAAACCGCCGAAAATACTTCAAAGTGATACCGTAAATACTGAAGGTCCTCTAGCGAGAAAGGAAGGTCAGCGACATCGATATCGGTATACGGGTCAACTTCAAATCCAAAGACACATGCTTCTCGTATGTGCTGGAACCTTGCTTTCAATCCTGGATCTGAGGTCTTCTGGATGATCCGCTCAGCATCCGGACAAGTCAAGACAAGATCAATGGTGTCCTGACATGCCTTCGGCAAACCATACAAATCGTTGGCCGAATGTTCCTTATGAAATTCTCGCATATACTCCAAAGACTCCCCAAGGAACGGGGGGTGCAAATTCCGTCGAATTTTGACCAAAGGCTCTTGTATAGCTAGCGGGGATAATTTGCTTTCGGCCTTTTGCCTGAAATGTTCAACACGTGCCTTCATTTCCCCTGGTCGAATGAGAAGTTTGATCTGCTTATCAGCTTCTTCAAACATGGTCTCGACGTCTTGATCGACCAGCCGTTTCCCCTGAGCCAACTCTGTCATAATTGGTGAAGGTGGTCGCTTTTCATTAGTGGCAACTGTATCCTTCGGTCGCCACTTAGGGGCCGAAGTTTCTTGGGCTGCTTGTCGGCGAGCCATGCAATCTATCCGTTGATGCCGGCGTTTCTGAGATTTGGACAACGCAGTGTAAACGCCCTTCGAAGAATGGTATGTATACCAACGTTGATCTCTAGGCTCGGGAGGCTTGAAGGTCTTTTGACTCCGTGATGATCCTGAACTGCTAGAATTACGCTTATAGTAATCATCGTCATAAAATGAAGCATCAAAATCAAGGCGCCGCCTGACCGGGGGTGTATCTTCCATCCGTACTTTAGGACCGAGCCTCTCAAAAACCCCGTGATGGTGGCCTTCATTGGCTACCTTTTGCCAAGTTGCGGCCACAGGCTCCGAAGAAGGCTTCTCCTCTGATTCACTGTCGACCTTCGCTCTACATTTCCTGCACAAAACCGCCGTTCCACTATCTTCATCAGTACTATAATCCATCATAGATTTGACAATAGCGGGTCCCGTTAAAGCCGTAGGTGGTTTATTTGAACGAAAATCGGCCATGAACCGTGGCCGAACATTCTGATTCCGCGGGCGTTGTGTCTCAACCACTTTAGCCTTGCCTTTCCCTTTGTCCTTGGGTAGGTACGCGTCGACCATGTTTACTGTTGCCGTGGGGAATGGATCAGTATCCACACCCATCTTTTTTTCGGGGAATTTCAGTTTGCCATTATCAATCCAGTTTTGAACGTTGTCGCGAAACACGACACAATTGTTTGTCGTATGTTTGCTTGAATTGTGGTATTTGCAATACACCTTCCCTTTAAGCTCTTCGGCCTTAGGAATGTTGTGACCGGGCCGAAGCTTGATAATTCTTGCGGATAACAGTTGGTCGAAGATCGCGTCAGCCTTGGTAATATCAAAAGTATAGACCTTTGATGGTTTCAACACTCCTTCAGCGGCCGAGCGACTTTTGACTTCTCTAGAATCAACCTGAGTTAATGCCTTACAAACGTATGGCTTATCTATCACTATCTCGGCCGCATCCACACTGACGCATTCATCCTCGGTTGACGCATAGCTGACAGTAGGATTTTTGTACAACGTCCCCCGAGATGGCGTTTTCGAAACCTTCTCCTCACGGAGCAAGTAGTCGTACTGTTCAACATGCTGGGCTAATTCATACATGTCCCGAAAGTTTGCCCCCAGGAATTTCTTTTTATATTCGACGTCGAGGCCGTTCAAAGCAAGCCTGACGAATTCGACTTCGGGTAAGGGCACTCGGCACCAATTCCGGGCCGATTTGAACCTAGTGAGATAGTCCATTGGTGATTCATCAGATGCCTGAGCCATCCTTGCTAATGAAGAAACTGACATCTCCATCCCTGGTCGATAAAACTGCTCATGGAACTTCTCGACCAACTCTTCCCAGTTCTGGACGGAATTGGGGGGTAGATTAATGTACCAAGCAAATGCCGAGCCGGTCAATGAGAAGTTGAATAGCCGTAACTTATGAAAGTCACTATTGACATCTCCGCATTGCGCAGTGAAACGAGCCACGTGCTCCAACGAAGATAAAGACGATTCACCGGCAAAAAGACTAAAATCTGGGATCTTGAAACCCTTCGGGTACCCAAACGATTCCACGTAAGCTGGGTACGGATGAATAAACTTAGGAAACTTCGGCCCTTTCTTCATGGCCGAGTCAATCATCCGCTGAACTTCGGTCATATCAACAGGTGTTGCTTCGACCCTCTGGTCGGTCCCGTCTGACCTACTATTCGACCCTCCTCCTTTCTCCAAGTTAATTGGTTTGAGCAGGGCAGGAATAGGCCCAACCGGTACAATCGGTGCCGGGTTGTTTTCTGGTAAACAAGGTTGGCGAAGATCGAAAGGCCTGCTGCCACCAACTTGGCTAACCAGCATTTCGAGCAGCTTGGTTTGCCGATCATTGGCACTAAGTATCGCGTCATGCAGCTTGTCAATGCCTCGACTGAACGTCTGCTCGACTGACCGAGACTGCTCGTCCAGTCGCTTTCGGAGAAACGACCTCGTTGGTGGGTCTGATCCTTCACCACCATCCTCGTCACATTCCTCTATTATCCCTTCATTGAGAACGCACGTGTTTCTGTTAGGGATCTCTAAACCACGGAGTTGACCGCCGAGATTAAGTTCTCTCTCTCGACGAGTCGCGCTCGTGGATTCAGGTGTACCAACGCTAAGGGGATTCTGCGCCTGTGGCACACTCTGTCCTATGCTCTGACTCGGTAAATCGGCTGTCGACTTTCCCATAGCTGTTTTCTTTTTTACCGATCGTGTTTCAATTGGCATGAACTTCGTAGTTTAGCACTGGGTCCCACTGGGCGTGCCAAAATGTTGACCCTAGAAATTACAAAGCCTACGTGGCGCGCAGGCCGAATATATTCTAAGCTAACTACGTCCTTCGGTGATTGCGGGGCGTGCCAACTCGTCGGCCGAGGCTCGACCGAGGAGTAAATTTGATGATGCTGCGTTGGGTCGCGCTACTGACTTCTGCGTCTTGCGATTGCGGCCGAGAAAGGAACGCGTCTCGGCCTCTTGGGTTCTCGAGCCTGAAGACAAGGCTGCTATTTCTTACAAAGTTCACGAACCGAATTCGGCTTACAATGTGCCGAATGTAATAACTGTAACACCTCACCTCGCCGAGAAGGCTAATGAGATGACCTCGACCAACAAGGATTCGAAAACCCTTCTCGACCGAGACTTGGATAGGCAATCGACCGTTCTCGCCGCAGTGCTGTTGATGCCAACGGAAGATACTGCGAGACCGACCGACTCTACGGTGACAGAGCTATCTATGCCGACTTAAGATATCACCGGTTGCTTCCACAGTGCTGTTGATGCCAACGGAAGATGTGTCAGCGAAAAAGGAAAAGAAAAAGATCTCAAGTTGTGAGAATTTGCGCAGGGCAATTTTTGTGTTGATTTTGTGGGGCTTTTCCATTGCTGAATGTCTTGTATTTATAGTAGCAGAACACCGAGCCCGAGTTCCAATCCTATTCGAACTAGGTTTCCCTCTCCGGATTAACATTACCTCGATCAGTCCTATCTCTGCTAGGACTACGAATCTAGTCCTTAACTGAGCCGGATTCGCCTTCTAGTTTTACTGATCTCGTCGAGGGTCCCTATTGTATTAGGACTCGACTTGCATTCTGATTTAACCGACCTAGGCCTAGAAGCCCATGAGCTGAACGCCCCATGACCCTCTCGCCGTACGTCTTCCTGGGCCGAAAGTGATTCCTCCCTCGGCCCAAACTGTTATTTTGGGCCCAAACAGTAGTATAACCAATTCCCATGGTATATTGATGACATGCAGAAAACAAAGAAAAAATGTGCGGAGATCACTTGTCAACACATAAAATAAGAAATATTCAATTTGATTGTAATAGAACACATGAACAAGATTGTACATAAGAAACCCTTGGCATATCGTCCACATTGATAAATAGCTGTATTCAAGAACAGGAAAACAACGATGATTTTAGTTTACTTAGATTTCTAAACCGTAAGTTTACATAAAATGCAAAAACAAAAAGTGACAATCTCAATCGACAAGTCTTCCTTTCAACTTGTTCTCACCTGGTTAGCCTCTGCTATGCTATCAACTCAATAAAACCCTCAATATACTTCGTCTTTGCAAAATTGTAGTCCGTCTTCATGTTATAAATACCAAACAACCACTACCTATGGACATGAGAACCAAATGAGCTAACGTGTATGACTTCAACTGAAATCCAAAAAGAGCATCAGTCTACATAATCCATAACATTGAAGGAGATCACACCGATGCTATGAAATATTTACCACCCACAGACATATGTAAACAAAATTAAAGAATAAGGCATTGTTTTGGCTTAATCTAAAGTGTATGAGACTAAGGCTAAGAATTAACCTAGCTAACAAACAGGAAATCGCAGAAAATGACTAAAAGACCGGTATGGTTTCAATGAACATCACTTGTGCAAAGAAATATTTATGCATCAGAAATGGATGGGCTTCTAGTTCTATACACAACTTTATAAATGACTACGGTTCGCATTAGTACAACTCAATCATGGTGTTCTTCCAGTCTTGCTTTTCCTTTCCTCAAGCATAATAGTACAGATATAAATCTAAGGTGCAACAGTGATAACATTCACCAGAGTTCAGCATGCCATTGCACAATTTCTCCTTTCCACTGCCCTAACCCATTCAATGTTCTCCCTTCCAATGACTAAACCATACAATAGGACATGCCCCCCCTTATAGTATCAGCTTGTATACCTACAACCAATTTTACCCGAAAAAGACTGACTTTGACCTACAAAGAGCTTCCACGCACTAGGGGCAATAACAATTTATTTCCAGCAACCACATCAAAGCATTAAACCAGTACAGAAACATACAATGCAAAAAAGGGAGAGGGGCAAGACAACAACAACAAAAAAAAGAAACAAACACTGTATGATATAAGCTTAAGGTTATAAGTTTGTGAAAGAATTACCTGTCTACTGCTCTGATTTAACAAGTGGTTCAGATCAGTGCTTCCCTTTTTTCTTAGATTTTACAGGTACCACCCCATATGCCATGAGCCTAGAAGCTGGTAATTTTCGTGCAGCTTGGAGACGCCTTCTTCTAGCACTCCTGGATTCTTTTTTATCACCATTTGAGTCCCCTACTTGTTCTTTCCCATGTTCCGGGGCAGCCATTGATGATTGCCCTGCGGCACCCTTTGATAAGCTTGAACCCTTAGCTGCTTCACTTATTCTCAGCTTCTTGCGATTCTTTTTATTACCCACATTTCCTTGTCTGAAAATCTCCTTAGCTTTCTGCTTTATCTCCATTCTCTTGTTGTTTGGTACCTTCCACTCTTTCTCTGTATAAGGGGCAAGCTTCTTTAAAGACACATATTGATTCAACTCCTTTTCATCCATCGCTAATATCTCAGCAGTAGTCAAGCCATATCTATTAGGTTTTATTTTAGCATACTTGAATCTGGTCTTCAAGTCTCCAATTGTATCCTCATAATCCAACTTATAGTATTCATCCATCATCTCCTTCTTAGCTCTCTCCAATAAAGCTAATTTACGCTTTTTCTCTTGTTTATCTTCCTCACTCATTTTTCCTTCCTCTTCCTCTTCCTCTTCATCTTCCTCTTCCTCTTCCACTTCCTCTTCTTCTTCCTCTTCCACTTCCTCTTCCCCTTCCTCTTCCACTTCGTCTTCCTCTTCCTCTTCCTCTTCCTCTTCCTCATGGTCACCAACATTTTCCTTTTTCCGCTTCAAAGCCTTCTCCCTTGCAGCTAAGAACCCGTCACCAGAACCAACAGTATCCCAACCTTTAGGAAGCCCAAGCAACTCATCCTCCCTATCAAAGTCCGGTTTCTCAATCTCATCATCATCCTTGTCCATATCACTATAATGCTCTAAGTCAGCATCCTCTGCCTGATAATACTTCTCACCAAAAGCCTTCTTCATCATCCTATCATACTCTTGTGGATCAAATTCCTTCTCCAACTCCTTTGGATTAAATGTAGACACCTCGCCCTCCTTAAGTCCCGCAATCTCCATTATCTTCTTAACCTTCTCGTCATTCTCCTTCTTCTTCAAATTCTTCAAATGCCTCAACTCCTCCTCCCTCTCCAACCTTGCAATCTCCATCCTCTCCTCCTTGCTCTTCCTCTGCTCCTTCCTCGCCTTGACCTTCTTCCTCACCGACCCCTCAACTTGCCTGGAATGCCCCATAATCCGATCACCTGCATTCTCCTGGAACCTGTGCTCATACTCCTCCTGCCTTTCGATCTCCATCTCATCCTCAGACACCACCTCCAAATCCTCCTCCTTTAACTCGGGATCCTTATCCTCCTTCCATAGCTGATCCTTAAAGAACTTCTTGAGAAACATAGCATTTTCATCAGATTCGGGGAAACACTCATCCAATGCCTTCTCATACTGATCATTATCAACACTATCACCATCATCATCCCCCGCAGCATTCTTATTCTTCTCTATCAAAAACTCACCATCATCATCCTCCTCGGTTGCGGCGGCCTGTAAGAATTCTCTCCTTATCCGCTCTTGCTCTTCGTTGTAGACCTTACTGTTTTTACCAATGTTCTTGTCATCCTCCTCCGCCAGTTCCGGGCCGTCCTCGATCAAATGCTTAGCGTTAACATCTTTCAAGTACATCTTCCTCCTATTCTTCGCCCTTCCCTCTCCCCCTCCTCCATTGTTTCCGATAATTTCAGCTCCATCAGAATTAAACAAAACAACATCTTTGATTTTCAAGATAGGGTCATGCTTTTTCACCTTGAGCAGACCATCCAAAAACTCCAATTCTCTCTTCTTGGAATTGGCGACATGGGCGTAGTCGTCGTCCGATTCAAAATCCGGTTCAGAGTCTGAAGCATCGGAGGGGTCAGCCACGA
The DNA here is from genome assembly GCF_042453785.1 of Malus domestica. Lineage (NCBI taxonomy): Eukaryota > Viridiplantae > Streptophyta > Magnoliopsida > Rosales > Rosaceae > Malus > Malus domestica. Next base: position 31,460,138 of record NC_091672.1, on the reverse strand, counting down.
GGCCTCGCTTCTTCAGTTCCTCATAGCGCTGGAGCTCCTCCCGCTTCTTGTTGTGTTCGTACCTGCGAGCGAAATCTTCATTGATTTTGAGCTGCGGTACGTCGTCGTTCTCGGAGTCGCTGCCGCCGTCAAATAGTTGAAGAACGCCCATATTGTTTCCGCCAAGTATCTGAGTTGCTGCTGCTTCTTTCTTCGACAATTTATTTTTTTGGGGGGGGGGGGGGGGGGGGGGGCTAGGGCGGAGGCGGAGGCGGTGGCTGGGTTCTTTTAGCATTTAGGGTTTCAGGGCGTTCGACTTGACTAGCTTTGCTTCTGCCCGAAACGGACTCCCATAACTTTTTAACGAAAAATTCCCGATACAGTTTAATTTAACGAAATACTATATTTTTATTCTAAAAAATCAATTATAATACTATTTATTTTACCCTTTATTTTATCTTTATCGTTAAAATTCATAGTTTTCAAATTATTTTTAATAGTTTTCCCTTTTTATAAGATCGAAAATTAAAAATTCCACTCGTTTCACTGATTTTTAAAAATTTTGGTATAGATGGAGGTAAAATGAAAATCACTTTTGTTTCTTTTTATACAAGGCATCTAATTCGAAATGCAATTAGGGGCAGGGTGGTTAGCATTGTTCATAGTACCAAAAGATTTACAAAGCCGAAGATGTACAGGCTCAGCAGAGCATCATACATTACCAACAACATACATATATTACAACCTCAGCAAAATAATCTCTCTTAACAAAAGGTCCTAATATTGTTCCTCAGCATAATTTAAAACACACACACAAGCATATTCAGGTGTGTCCATCCATTCAACTTCTTTACTGCGTAGTCACGCTCTTTGCAAGATTCCGAGGCTGATCCACATTGAAACCTCTTAAAACAGTGAGATGGTATGCCAGCAGCTGCACCAGGGAAAGAAAACAAAGATATTACATTTTTGTGGGAGATCCGGACAAGTTCGAATGAAGAAGAACTATCCATCCATCTATCATCTATCTATACAGAGTCACACTATTAATAATAATTATAAAATAAATAAATAAAAAAGTAAATACGGCTTAAGCATTAAAGTCTGGCATGAGAAGCTCCAACCTAAATACTAATGTTATGTGCAATATAAAGCCAGGAGAAAAATGCATAAATACCTGCAATGGAACAATGTTAACTACGGGTTGAAGACAATCCTCAAGCTGAGGAACTTCAATCACTCGACAAGTCCCCCCAGGGCACACTGATGCAGCATCTCCTTTTGAACACATTACTATGAGTCGACCTTTGCGCGCATGAAGCTGCTGAATAACTGACTGCTGCTTACTGTAAATTACCACAGGTCATTAGTAAGAAAATCAGGTACGTTTGCAAAAGCATGCAAGTGTTCCCAACTGTCTGTGACAGGACAAACCTGAAGCAAGCATCACGGGTGGCAATCACAAGTGTAGGGAGAGTTTCATCAACTAAAGCCAAAGGGCCATGTTTCATTTCACCGGCTAGTATTCCTTCGCTGTGCATAAGGGCCACTTCCTTTACCTTCAAAGCACCCTCTAGAGATGTTGCGTAGTTGTATCCTCTCCCAAACACAAGAAGTGACTGCTGAGCTATCAGTTCCTGTGCAAGATCCTTCATCATCCCGTCAAGCTTCAGGACCTCTCTGACTTTGTCTGCACAGAACGTAATGAACAAACCCACAAAGTCATTTTATAATGACTTCTTACAAGTTACTTCTTGGAAAACAATAAAGAAATGCACTGCAGTTGACATGGTAAGAAGAGAAAAGCTGGAACTTACTTGGTAACTCAAATAAACCGTCAATTATAGCCTCTCTTCGTGCTTGATTAGAAATTGTGTCACCTCCTATAGCTAGTGCTAGCATAGCCATCACCACTATTTGACTCGTGTATGCCTATTCAAGATGATGGTAAGACAGTCATATTAAAACACAAAATCACAAAAGCAAGAATAGAATAAAGTAACAAAGTTACCTTGGTGCTAGCCACCCCAATCTCAGCGCCAGCATTTATATGAACACCGCAGTGTGTATTCCTGGCTATAGCACTACCAACAGTATTTGTTATGCCAACGCATAATGCACCATTTTCCAACGCATATTCCAAAGCACTCAGAGTATCTGCTGTTTCACCAGACTGACTGACAAAGACAGCTGTATCTTCTCTGTATATAGGTCCTTGCCGATCCAACAAATCACTAGCAATTTCCATTGTGACAGGAATACCTATAAAGCAGAAAAGAATCAGAACTATTGAAAACAATCGGGAAAGGATTTCTGACAGACAAAAAACACTGACCAGAAAGTTCTTCCAAAATAGGTCTTGCAGCTAAAGCAGCATTGTAGCTTGTACCACAACCGATGAAAACAATTCGCCTGCTTCGCCTAATTGTTTTAAGGTGATCCTTCAGTCCACCTAGGAGAACAGTCTTGGCTTTGCAGGAACCTCCACGTAAAAGTCTCCCCCTCATTGTGGTAGTTAAAGATTCAGGCTGTTCATGAATTTCTTTCTGCATATAATGTTTGTAACTCCCTTTGTTTATTTGTTCAACCTCCATCTCAAGAATGGACAAAGCTCGTTGTACAGATGCAACCCTTGAAAGGCCACCATGCTGTCCTTTATCAAACTTCATGATAGAAACACCTCCATCCTGAAACAATCACCACAATGGAGAAAAACAAAAGAAACTTCTATGAGCACATAGCTCAAGTTTCCAAAGCAATTAAGCACAACTAGCATAGAAACCAGAATCAATAACATCTTGGCCCGGCATGATGTTAGAGTAAGAAAACTAGCTCAAATTTCCCCCAGCATTATGCCAAAATGGATGTGTCCTATTAAAACATAATAAAAGACAATACTCAAGTACCTTCAGATGTACCACTTCACCATCCTCAATCACCAAAACCTTTTTAGTGTGTTCAACTACAGCATTTGCATCACTGGATAAAAAGAGTTCTTTGGGATGTCCACTTTTTGAAAGGAAATTATCATCGTGAAATGCAGATCCACCGCTAGCATTTTCGTTAAATTCCTAACAGAGATTAAGCCAAAAGTGTCAATGAGAAACTGTGGTGGGCACTTGTAATTAGAAGCTTCAAATTAGCTACAACTGTTAAGCATTAATTCCAAATAAAGCATACTCTGACACCAAGGAGCAACGGACTGCCACGCTTGCAAGCAATCAACTCATTTGGATAATGCCGGCTTTTAAAAATCAGGGCATATGCACCTTCAAGATGCCTCATAACCTCAAGCACAACTTGACTAAATGTGATAGTCTGGTCACCTGAAACACAAACATCACACTCTAATATCAGCCTAGACTGTGCTTCAAAGATTTATGTGAAACAGTAAAAAGTATTCCAAGAAACAATACAATAAAAGGAAATACAGTTTATCAGTATTGGCATAACACAATGATTGGCTTTATATACTACCCCCAACAACAGTAAAATGCACTCATCCTAAAATGCACTCATATCCAATGAAAGCACTTTTCCTGCCTTAGCTACTGTGTCTTTTGGGCAAATATGGTAGGAAGATGTGAGCTACAGGGTGATAAAATGCTTCTTGCCTCTAAGAACAATTCATAGGGAAAACCTTTTTAGTATTTCAGTTAATAAGTTCTTTTCTAATTTACAAGCACATAAGACTGTCAAAATATCAGTTCACGAGTTCTGAATCGATAACTGCAAGTAATAATCATATGTACTATATATAAATGTCAATTCAACATTTGCAAATATAAAATTTGAACTCCAAATTGTAAGTTATACTTATGAAGCAAATGTTTAACTACTTCTAATCGTATATAAAGTTACCTTCTCCTTCCTTAGCTTTATCATAAACATATTTGGCAAGCTTTGGAATTACTTCTGTGTCTGTTTCAGATTCAAAGGTGAATCCGTGCCGAACTAGTGATTCCTTTAAGGCCTGAAAAAGTGAACAAGAAGGTAAATCAGCATAAGCCATTGATGATAGAGGCTGTTTAATCTAGAAGCCAAAACAACAATCAAGAGACACGTAACAAGTTTCACTGCAGAAATCTTAAACAAACCTCATAATTAGTGATGACTCCATTGTGAACAACCAAAAATTCATTTCCAGAACCAGAGCTCTGTGGATGGCTGTTCCTTGGAGCTGGCTCTCCATGGGTGGCCCATCGGGTGTGTGCTATTCCAGCATGGTGAGAGAAAGATTCTTCCAAATTTAAATCTGTTTCAGCAACCTCTGGATTTACAAAACCAACGTTAACATTTGATTAGTTTCTCTTAGTTGTGAGAACTTTGCAAAACCCCGAAAGTTGAATTCAAAATCCTATTACCCATATTTATTTATGATTTTAGGGCAATACAATTCGTAGTCCCCATAAGGTTTGTCACAGCATAAGGAAAACGTCAAAGAGACCGATGTTAAAGAAACTACTGCTTGCAAGATATAGAAATCTTTACACAAGAAAGAAAAAGGTCCAAATTCTAAACTTTTTTTATGTGCTCTTTTTTTTTTTTTTTTGCGTTACAATTATCATTCTGTAGGTAAGCTTAAGCTGCCATTGTCTGCTCTATAAACCCCACTCCACTAACAACTTAACCAATCAAAACTTCATCGAACAATGATCACTATTACTGGGTTAACCCGCCAAATTATACCTGACCACTTTAACTGGGTCAATTTTTGTTCAAAAAGAGTTTACCGCTAATTTTCTACACCGTTTTCTCGGCAACCAAACAGAATGTACAAAAATATTATCCCGATTAACAACTTAACAATCAAAACTTCATCGGAAAGGAATGACGCAGAGAAATTCAACCTACGATCATTCTCACTGGTTGACCCGCCAAATTAACCCGGACCACTTTTCTGGGTCAATTTTCGTTCCGAACAAAGTTTCCAGTTAATTTTTTCCGCCATTTTCCCGGCAACCAAAGAGAAAGTTGAAAGAAACAAATAAGGAACAAGAATAGAAAGATTGAGAATGGAAGGAGTTACCTTGGTATACGGATTTGACGAGGGTCTCGATGTTTCCCTCCTGGCGGAAAACGAGGGGGTGAAGCGGGGAAGATTGGGGGGTGTTTGGATCGAAGGAATAAGAATGATCGATGGAAATCCCGGCGGAATCGTATCCCCGGTATTCCAAACGCCTCAGGCCATTGAAAAGCACCTGAAGAATGTAGCGCCTCTCTCTGTTGACGTCGTAATTCAGATACGCAAATATCCCACACATTTCTGATTTCTCTCTCTTCCTCTTCGTCTTCCTCTTCTTCTCCTTCTTCTGCGACTTGTTCTGGGTTTTAGAGAGAGAAAGAGAAGAGGATGGATTAAGAAAAGTTTACCTGTCAAATTTGACCCTTGACTTTCTTTTGGGATTTGAATTTTTAACCGACAAATCTTCTCTATTTGATTGAGACACTGCAGACTCGGCAGAGGCTGGGTGGAGCTATGGGTGTTATATTATAAATATTTGAAGGGTGTTATTGTCTTTCAGCTTTGCATCACTGTGTTAAGGTGGCGTCATTTCATTGGCTTGCAAACATTATACCAAGGCCACCAAGCTTTTTAGGGGTGGGAGTGTAATTGTCGGCGAACATTAGGGCATTTCTATTTCTCTTGTAGTTTTTGCATATGCGAGATTGACCGTTGGTTATGACAGTGTTTTTATTTAATTATACAAGAAACGCATTGTTAATGAGTTCATTGTTATGTAGCATTCAAATCCAACAATATATTGACACGTAACGTTTTTATGTAATTATACCTAGGCCACCAAGCTTTTTAGGGGTGGCAGTGTAATTGTCGGCGAACATTAGGGCATTTATATTTCTCTTGTAGTTTCTTGCATATGTGAGATTGGCTGTTGGTCATGACAGTGCGGTTTTTAACATTTAAGTTTGAATAATGCTCTATCTTCTAAAAGAAACGCGTTGTTAATGAGTTCACTGTTATGTATTCCAATCCAACGATGTATTGACATGTAATGTTTTTATGTAATTATACAAGGTCATGTGCTTAATGAGGAAGGTGTTCTCATTTTTTTTCTCTAGTTTATTTGATTTTAATATATAAATTGCATAAGTTAAAGGAAAATTGAGAGATAAAATCCGAGATTATGAAAATCGGTGGTTGTACCGAATTTTCTCATTTATCATGTTTTTCTTCCCTTTTTCTCTCAATTCGAATCTGGCAATTTTGGGTTGGGTGTGAGTTTCCAACATTCCGGCAACCCCACGGAAGATGCCCCTGTTAGCTGGCTATCATATTTCTATTATGCCTTTTCTTTTCTTTTAAAAGCCTAGACCTAAACTTACGCTTTTAATTTATTTATGGTAAGTTAGGGAGAAATAAGAAGCTTCCACAAATTTTACTATCTTTTAAATGAAAGTTCGAGACTTCCATGATAAGGATTTTCTTGGGTACATTTTAATAAGGATTTTAACTAAACGATTGATAGATTTTTTAGTATATCAGGAACATGGTTTGGTAAGCAGATGGACACTTAAAAAAAAAAATTCTCATTCTCTTCATTGACACTTGGTGTACCAAACCGTATCCTGGTACACAAAAATCTCTCCACCTTTTACCTAAAATCCTTATTATAATGTAGTAATGTACCAAGAAAATCCTCATAATATGAACACCATATGCTATTTCTAAGAAGGCACATTATGGACCTGCTTACATTTCTTCATTCAAATTTCCACTGCAATTTCAAAGAAAACGTCACATGGATACATACAAGTAGAATAATCAGGCCGGCGGATGTTTTTATTTACGTTATAAACAGGTCATGGAGAAAATCTAAGGGGTTTTAGCTCGATCTAACAGCGTCTATAGCAACAACTAAATCATCAAATTTGGCCCCCGTCACTTCTTTTACAACCTTGTTGTCCTTCAAGATCTTGAAAGTTGGCACCACCCTTATCCCAAGCTCCTTCGCCAATGGCTGCTAACAAGAAACAATCACCATTTTAAACGTAAGACATAGCACAGCGACGCGCTTGAGTAAAACAAATTCAACCATGACAGATAGAACCAACCTTATTTTCTTGGTTACAGTCAAGCTTTAAAAATACGACATCAAGGTACTCCTTGGACAAGTCTTGAAATTTTGGAGCCATCACTTTGCAAGGACCGCACCTGCACAGAACAATGGAGTAAGTAATCTTAAATGCGTATTTAGGTGCACGCTGTACTCTTGGTTCTCTTCGTGTGAAAGGCTTGTGCTTGTAGCCTTGTACCATATTAGATGCAGATAACGTCGCTGAGGTTGCATTCAAACAAACCGTTCATGGACTCGTGTACTGCTGATATCATGAATAAAGTTGATAGGAAAGGATCAGTGCTCTTTTAACTCATCTAATTCGTCATAATGACGGGACTGGCGGCAAATAAGAAAAAAATCAACAAACTGGTAGCCTAATTAACCAAGAAGATGACCGGGATCGGTACAAGAATCATAACTGGTTACAATAGTTCATTTCCAAGGGCTTCTCTAATCCAAACAACCTACCTAACCTAGCAAAATAGGATTAATTTCAAAGGATAACTAATGAAAATGCTTGAAAACTTTGAGTTTTAACGATAAAGATAAAATAAAGGGTCAAGTTAATAGTACCAGGTTGACTTTTTAGTGTAAAAATATGATTTTTGGTTAAAGTGAACATTACCAGAAGTTTTTCCTTAAAGTTCCCTACTTTCAAATCACACGTACATGGGAATGATATGGGGACTAGCATCTCAAAAATTTGTAAGAACATATTTACATAAGCAACTTAGAGCAGGACCATACGATTCCAGTTTCCACACAAGAACTTGTCACGATTAAAGTCCACAAACTCAAACAACATTTTTGCTTTTACGTGACATTTTTTGCACAAATAACCATCTGAAACCAAATCTTGAGTTGAAATCAACATTCTGAAATTCCGCTAAAGCAAAATCCTAAACTTTCAAATTCCACTTCCAATTGGTTTAAACTGATAAATTGGCCAAATTTGTCTGAACTTAGCCTAAACATACTTAAATATTCTTGATTTCTTACTTTTCGTTTCCTTTTCTTTTGAATTTATGCTTGGATTTTCTCGGAGACCAATCAGAAAGTTGAAGTATAAGCATAAACAGACATACCATTGGGTATACATATCAAGGACGACGGTCTTGTCGCCGGCTGCCTTGACGATGGGCCAGAAGGTGTCCTTGTCGACCTCCGTGACTTGGCCCACATTCACAGTGGGACCGACAGTGTCCAAGTTCGACCTCACCGTACACTTCCAGGAACCCCTCTTCTTCTTACTCAATCCAATTTCCACCGCCGCACTCTTCCTCTGCGAAAGGAAGCAGCTTCTGCTGGAGCTCGAACTGGCAGTAGAAGAGGAGGAGCAAATGATCGGGTACTTGGCGGCGCATGGTAGGGATTTGGATGCGCCGGCGGAGTGAGGAGAGAGTACGGCTGACTGCAGAGCCATTTTCTGTGATGGAGAAGAGAGGAGAGCCCAGTGAATTAGTTGCAGCCAGAAACTAACAAACGACTATATTACGGAGGAGAGGGGTGAATTTGGAATGACTGATTTGCCCACCGTGTTCGTGGGATTTTATGAGATATCCGCTTTCATTTTCGTCACTTCACCCAACTTTTTGTGTGGATGAAGGCATGGCGATCGTGAGAGTGGAATGACAGCATTGCCCTCTGACGTTTTGGGCTGTTTGTGGGAAGTTGGGGGTATATTCGTCGCTTAGAATAGTTTGTTCAAGCAAAATAACTGAATGACTGAATGCCACCTTTGGCTTTCGGTTTGATGTGGGAAATCTCAGGGTATTTCAGTCAATGTAAGAGTTCAAATTTTGTGGGTTGTTTTAGCAGACTGTAGCGATAGAATGAGTGGTGTGGAGGGGGACGGAGAGCTTTTTGGGACGTCATAGTGATGGGGAGGAAATGATGGTGTCATATTTATATGGGATATTTATTTTGTAATGAGAAACTTAGTGGTGTCAAAGTCATTTGGTTGATCATTTTTCAAGTTGTATGCTTTGCCTTGTCGACATAAATTGAAAAGAAAATAGTTTCCGACATAACTTAACTTTACTTATGTTATGTCTCTTGATTCTTCTTATATTTATTTCAGCCCAAAAGTAAAAAAATAAACATAGATGTGCATGAGAAAAAAATTGTATGTGAAAATCTCACTTCCCATAAAAATAAAAATAAAACTAGTTCTCAAATTCGAATTTACTCTGTAAAACATTAAACCCTAATTGGTTTTGTTCAACCGACATTAAGAAATGAGAAATTTGACGGCTTTCAAGCAACTACAGATCGTTGTCATTTAGCACATTTGGCGGGTAGTAGTAAGAATATATGAGCTAGGCATGTGCGTGAATCATCCAAGCATGGCATAAGCTGATAAGCAGAGTGGTTGGGATCATGGGTTGCGTCGTGATGGGAATAAAGTGATGATGGGCTGTGCGGTTGACTATCTTCATAACTCATAAGACAATGAATTTTTAGGTTACAATTTAGATCGAGAGAGAGAGAGAGAGAGACGAGGAGGGGCCTAAAGCAAATGATTTAGGGTGTCCCTCCAAATTCCAAAACCAAAACCGAAGAAAATCCAGAATAAACAGGAAACAGAAATCCGCGTAATTAAAGATAAACTAAAAGAAAAACATTAAACACAAAACAGACAACATACCAGAAAATCGACAACGAAACCAAAATACCAAATGTGAAATGACGACAAAAAAAGTAAGACAACTACAAAGGTCGACGTTGTTTACTATTTGGGAAAGACGTGTCCTTCGCCGTTGGAAACCCCCAACAATCTCGTTCATCCTCTCTCTCTCTCTCTCTCTCTCTCTCTCTCTCTCTGTGTTTTTCTTGGCTGTATAATCCCGCTGTTTATACAGCATATGCTTTTTCTCCCCCTCTCCCCACAGGGCCACCAACCTTGTTGCCTGCTCTTTTTCTCCAGCCAACTCGGTCATGATTTTCCCACAAAACCCACATTTCTAAGCAATTATTCCAAAAACTCGGGTTTGTCTGGAAAAGGGTGGCTGTTGTCTGTCGGGTCCGATCCAAACAAATTTTTTTCTTTCAAAGATTGAATCTTCGAGTTGTTTTCAATCTGGGTTTGGTTAAGTGACAAAATTTTCGAAATGGCGGCAACAGCAAGGACAAGGGTGGCCGTGTTGGTTGGTTTTGTGGTTTTGTTCGCATTGGCATTAAATGTGTCGGGTAACATGGTGTTTCCGGTGAGCCATAAGTTCAAGGGTGCTGGGAAGCAAGTGTCTTTGAGTGCATGGAAAGAGCATGATGCTCGCCGTCACCAGAGGCTTCTCGCCGGCTCAGACTCCGCTATCGATTTGCAATTAGGTGGCAATGGCCATCCTTCTGAAGCCGGGTGCGTAATTGCTTTCCTCCAACCACAATTGATTCCATATCTTCTGAAAACAAACGAAAATATCAAATTTCATTAGTTAGTAATGCTAAATTGCTAAGGGAAATGTTGACAAATTAAGGCAATCTCTCTACTTTTGATGTTATATAATCTACTTGCTTAACTTAATATGCAATTGTATCCTCCGCTATTACTACAATTCGATACCTAATTATTATTGTTGTGACTTAACCTAAATCCTCTGTTACAGTATTAAAATATATTTGTATTCAAAGTTTAATATTTATTTTGTCCAAAAAAAGTTTAATATTTATAACCAACTCCCCTTTCCATGTAATGGGAGTTGGGAGCTTTGGTAAATTAAGGTTAGAACTTACAACCTATTTGTCTCAATTAAAGATTTCTCGTCTCTTTTTTCCTCCTTTTGAAAATAATAATAATAATAATAATAATAATAATAATCTGTTCTTGCAGTTTGCTAACCTGTTTTTAGGTTTAAGGTTAAATTTTGGATTGAATTTCACCTGTTATATTGAAGTGAGAATGTTTTTGAATTGGGTTTTATTAGTTTGTTTTGTAGGTTGCATCACGTGTACTTATGTAGTCATAGTTTTCAGTTGGGTGCAATTTAAGTTTTGTGATACTTACAGATTGCATTTACAATTTTGCGTTGCATGTTGGATGCTTATATAATATTGGTTTACATGTTATGTTTTGCCGGATTTAGGCTCTACATTGCGAAAATCGGACTTGGCTCCCCTTCAAAGGACTTTCATGTGCAAGTTGATACCGGAAGTGACGTTTTATGGGTGAATTGTGCAGAGTGCAGCAATTGTCCTACTAAAAGTAATCTTGGTGTACGTTTGCCTCTTCCATTGCCTTCTTTTTTCGCCCTAGCCACTTGATGATCGCCACAACACTTATCGTTATAGTTATTGTGATACAGTTTAAGCTGACAATGTACGATCCGAAGAGCTCTTCAACTTCAAGCAAGGTTACGTGTGATCAAGAGTTCTGCACTTCCTCATTCAAAGGTAAACTTTCTGATTGCAAGGCAGATATGCTTTGCAATTATAGTATCTCGTACGGAGATGGAAGCACAACTGCTGGTTACTATGTCAAGGACAATATCCAACTTGATAAAGTCACTGGAAACCATCAAACAACCTCAACAAATGGAACCATAGTATTCGGGTGAGTTTTGCGCAATGGTCATACTGATACTAGCATAAATATGAGATAAAAACTAGATTACTTTCAGTGTCTTTTTTGTTGCTTCCCGTTGTCTGTTTGAGGTTGGCTTACTTTGAGTTTGTATAATTCATTATTGATATGCTCTTGCTGTGTTATTAAGCTAAATCTCTTGTGGAATAGGTGTGGAGCTAAACAATCTGGGAATCTTGGTAAATCTCCCGGAGCAGTTGATGGAATACTTGGTTTTGGACAGGCAAATGCATCCGTGATCTCGCAGCTATCTTCTTCTGGAAAGGTGAAAAAAGAATTCGCACACTGCTTGGATAACGTGAAAGGTGGTGGAATCTGGGCAATTGGGGAAGTGGTGGAACCAAAAGTGAAAAACACAACTCCGCTGATACCAAATCTGTATGTCACACGATCTCAGAATCCTTCGTAGTACTTCATTGCAAAATATGCTGTAATTAGCTTATGAAATTTGTGATTATTTACTTTTATTGGATATGATCTCAGGCCACATTACACTGTTACGGTGAAGTCCATTGAGGTGGGTGGCGATGTTGTAGATCTTCCAACAGATTTATTTGGCCTTTTTGAAGACCGGAACGGGGCAGTAATTGACAGTGGAACAACCTTGGCTTATCTTGCGCCGGAGGTTTATGAACCTTTTATGAAAAAGGTGGTCACAGAAGCTCTTTAACTCCCTTCATTTGGATTTTGTTGTCTAAATGACTACATTGCTTCCTTTTTTGGTTGAAAAACCTCACATTGTTATTTTGTTGGTAAATCAGATATATGCTCGACAGTCTGGATTGAAAAAACATATTATTGACAAGCAGTTTACATGTTTTGAGTATTCCGGAAAGTAAGCTGTTTCATCTTAGCTATTGAATTTGTTGATTAACTTGAGCAAATCATGTGAATATACGTAGAGGAGCGACGCTTGTTGAAACCTAACTTTACTTTTCCTTGTGCGTTTTTCATGCAGTGTAGACGATGGGTTTCCCGCTGTGAAGTTTAATTTTAAGAATTCTGTGGTGTTGACTGCATATCCTCATGAGTATCTGTTCCGGTTAAAGGCAAGTGTTTTAGATTCTCGAACAAAAGTAAATTACCTTGACCTTGTTCCATGAGTTGTTGACTAATTTAGATTTTACATTTATCATGACATTGTACACAGGATGATGTCTGGTGTTCTGGTTGGCAACCCAACTCCATGAAATCTAAAGGCGGAAAGTCCATGACTATTCTGGGAGGTAGGGTTTGAATCACAAGCCAGGAAAACAAATATTTATTAGTTGGTTTATTCACGCGAATTGAATCCTACGTCAAATATTGTAATTGTTCCGACTTTGCAGATTTGGTACTTTCGAATAAGCTAGTCTTGTATGATATCGAAAACCAGGCCATTGGGTGGACTGACTACAACTGTGAGTAGCGTTCCATTCAGTGTTTGATTTGTTACAGTGTTTCGTTTTATGTTGCATTTTATTCTTATGACTTTTTCGGTTTGTCGTGATTTAGGCACTTCAAGTATCAAACTGAAGGATGAGAAGTCAGCGCAGGCGTTCTCGGTCGGTGCCCACAATTTTTCTTCAGCTTCGGGTCCGATAATCGGAAGGTTATTGGCATTCTTCTTGTTAGTGATTTCCATGCTGCAAATATTGGCTTAATTCAACAACAAGTGTCACAGCAGCCCTTTCATTCCTTGCCCTTCATCTGTCTTTCCAGGTGGTGATGGTTTTTGTCCACCCTTGTTCGACCTCTTTATTTTTATCTATTTTTCTCGGATGAGCTTGTATGCGATCTGCAATTAATTGAACCTCATTGTCCTCGGAAATTCGTTAACAACTCTTGGTGTTGGGCTGATATCTCTGAAGGAGTCAGTGCATGGCTTTGATTAGAGCATGAGAGTGGGATGAGCAGCAAGCTGACGTAGCACGAAGTTAACAAAAATTACAAGCGTAAACCTTTGAAGAATGATAATCTGGAATCCACCAGTTTTGGAGAGTAATCCCAAAGAATGATTGATTAATTGATGATTGAATGAAAAGATTATTACAGTGGGTAACAAACATAGCTTAAATAAACCATTTATTCCCCTTGGACAATTCAAAAGCCTTAGAAAATTAAAACAAAAATAAATGACATAAATCAGACGGAAACCAAAACGTCTGATTTTTATTATAGAAATTAAAACGCAATTTTAAAAGCCAAAACGATTGTTTCTGGCCTTAAACTTGACGGTCTCATGGTTTGGCCCACAATTCTCTTCAAAATCGTCATATTATACGCCCAGTTATGACATAAGAATATTTATGCCACGTCAGAAAAATATGGGCCCCACACTTACCACATCAGCATTTAACAGAAAAGTTAACGAATGGTTGACATTGCAACGAATTCGTAAGTTGAGATATGAAATTGCAATGTTTAAAAGATGAGATATGAGATTGTGAAACCCATAGTTGAGTAGTTTTAAGTAATTTACCCTTTTGGGTTTTTGTATATATTAAATTTGAAAACCTATCTTCAAAATTCATACAATCCATCCAAGAACATAAGAAGAGGTTCAACAATAACATTTGTACAAGTCAATCCAATATTATTTTGTCTCAATTAGATAAGCTATTTCAAATGCTCCAGAAGAATCACCGAAAATTAAAACATGGAGGAAGTCATGATACCAAATCAGTATGTTACACAATCTCGGAATCCTTTGTGGTACTCAACTTCATTAAAAAATATGCTGTAATTGGCTTATGAAATTTGAAAACATTTAATTTTATTGAATATGATATCAGGCCACATTACACTGTTATATGAAGTCCATTGAGGTGGGTGGCGATGTTTTAAATCTTCCCACAGATTTATTTGGCCTTTTCGAAGACTGGAACAGAGGAGTAATCGACAGTGGAACAACCTGGGCTTATCTTGCGGCAGAGGTTTATGAACCTTTTATGAAAAAGGTGGTCACTGAAGTCTTTAACTCTCTTCATTTGGATTTTGTTGTCTAAATAACTACATTGCTTCCTGTTTTGGTTGAAAAACCTGACATTGTTATTTTGTTGGTAAATCAGATATATGCTCGACAGTGTGGATGGAAAAAACATACTGTTGACGAGCAGTTTACATGTTTTGAGTATTCCGGAAAGTAAGCACAATCATCTTAGCTATTACATTTGCTAATTAACTTGATGGAAGCATGTGAATGTACGAAGAGCAGTGATGCTTGTTGAAACCTGAAGTTACTCTTCCTTGTGCAAGTGTTGATGGTGGAATTCTGGTTTTGAAGTTTAATTTTAAGAATTCTGCGGTGTTGACTGCATATCCTCATGAGTGTCTGTTCCGGAAAAAAGGCAAGTGTTTTAGATTCTCGAACAAAAGTAAATCACCTTGACCTTGTTCCATGAGTTGTTGACTACTATACATTTTTGTCATGACATTATACACAGGATGGGTGTGTCTGGTGTTCTGGTTGGCAACCCAAGTCCATGAAATCTAAAGACGGAATGTCCATGACTATCCTGGGAGGTAGGGTCTTGAATGGCATATTTTATTGGTTGGTTTCTTCACATGAATTGAATGCTATGTATCAAATTAATACTGTAATTGTTCCGAGTTACAGATTTGGTACTTTCAAATAAGCTAATCTTGTATGATATCAAAAACACCAGGCCATCGGGTGGACTGACTACGCTTGTGAGTAGCGTTCCATTCAGTGTTTGACTCGTTACAGTTTTGGTTTTATGTTTCATTTTATTCTTATGTCAAGCGTTCCATTCAGTGTTTGATTCATTTTGCTAGCCCTTGAATCTTGATCTGTCTGTCTTTCCAGGTGGTGATAGTTTTTGTCCACCCTTTCTGGTTCGTGGGTGGGATGAGCTTGTTTGCGATCTGCTATTAATATTTGAGCCTCATTGTCGTCGGAAACTCATTGACGAGTCACTAGTGTTGGGTTGGTTGATATCTCTGAAGGATTCAGTGCATGCCGCTTTGATTAGAGTATGGGATTGAAATTGGGATGAGCAGCAATCGGCATACTATCCGGGAATAGGATTGTATAGCATATATATAGTGTTGATTCTAACAGATGAGGAAAGGGAATGAAATCCACACCCCTTTTGCAGAATGGGAGAGTTATTTGTCATATGATTTACGTTTACTATTTCTACATTCCAATCTTGAACAAGAAAAGAAAAACGAAGCAACAAGAATAATTACTCGTTCACTTTACATTCATTCACTTCATTCGTTCATTCATTCCAGGGCGCAGCAACAAGAACAATTATTGGCTCAAGAGCTTCTCACAACCTAGCTAAGAAGACTGTTTAAGGATGGCATGCCTAGTTTGTAGTATCTTTCCAGCCAAGCCAAGCCGCCCCGCCATGCTGCAATGCAATGCAATCTTTGATGTATAATCGATTAAGATAACATTTCATGTTGCTTTAGCTTCCCTAATCTTTTTCTTCTGTGTTCACAGTGCTTCTTTATTTCATGAATGTCATACTTTATGCGGCAAAAGATGGTTTTTTATCAAGGAACACTGGGACAGTTTTTAACTCTATCCCGACTCTTAGGTAGGTAAATGTGATGCAACTTTTATGCACACTTCTGTACCTCCTACTCCTACTCCTACTCCTGTTATAGTCAACCATTTATACAACAAGGGCGGGGAATATGTAAATACTCAACACGTTAAATGATGCAGTGCATGGGAAACAAATATATTTAAGGCTGCCAACGGCCACGGTTCCTTCCTACAAAAGCATCTGAAAGTGGCCCAACGGCCACGGTCCCTTCCTACAAAAATCAGGGGATATTCTCCCAAGGTGCTTTTTTTTTTCTGCATCAGCTCTACCAAATCCCATTTTGAAGGTTAAAGACAATATCAGGAGTTCAAAAATAATATGATTTGAGGTTGAGGGGTCCCGAGGCTCACCCTTGGTCGGAAAACCGAGAACTCGCCGGAGTTAGTGTGGAACGATAGTGAACAGTGTCGGTGGTCACAACGCAGTGCCAGGCCCTGGTTCAATGTTGTTGTTTCTGGGTTAGTGATGGCGACTGATATGAGTTGTGGTCAAGGAAAAAAATATCGGTAATATCGGAAATATCGGTAGTCCGAAAACACGGAAATATCGATGAAAATATCGGGATAATATCGATATCGATAAAAATTACATGGAAACCACGGAAATTGTAAGAAAACTTGGAAATTTTTATTGAAACTTTGCAGGATGTTTATTTAGTCAATTATCTATTAGTTTATCACAAAAAATTGGAAGGAAATGCATTGCATGATGGATTTAACTGATTTAAGTTGATTATACAGCGAGCTGGCAAACACTGTAAGTGTAGAAAATATTTAGTAATTAATGAAAAAAAGATTAAACACACCATAATCATTTATATATAATGATTTACTACAATATTTTACACTTTATACATTGCAGGGTAAGATACATGAGTGATTTAAAATCTTGATGAAACCACCATTACTTTTTATCTTGTCAAAAGTTGTAAAAGTTGTCAAGAGTCAGAGACAGAGAGTCAGAGACAAGGTTATGAATTAAGGAAAACTAATGAAAATGGCTTGAAAACTTTGAGTTTTAACGATAAGGACAAAATAAAGGGTAAAATGAATAGTACCAAGATTGACTTTTTAGTGTAAAAATGTGGTTTTTAGTTAAAGTGAACAGTACCAGGAGCTTTTTGTTAAAGTTCCCTATGAATTATTTGAATGCTTTTTTTTTTCTCACACGCCACCACACACATACACAGAGTCAGAGACTCTCACACGCCACCACACACGCACACAAGGACATTTATAAAATATATGTTTAATTTAAATAGGTTTAAGAATTATGTGGACCGTCGGATTGGTTGAGATTTAATCTCAACCGTCCAATCCAACTTAAGTTTTTCAGTCCTCTCCTCTCCGTCTCTCATTCTGAATCTCTGATTCACAGACACGCACACACATTCTCGAACTCTCTCAAGTCTGAACCCAATCTCATCTCTCTCAGTCTCGATTTCCCAATCTCATCTCTCTCAGTCTCGACTCCACAGTTGTCGAGACGCCATCGTCGTCATCCAAGAGTCACCGCAGAAAAAAGGGGCGCCGTTGTCGTCAGAAGTAGGGGTGGGTTCAAAAAACCGAAAACCGAAAAAAACCGAAAACCAAACCGGACCGAGGTCGAAAAAAACCGAACCGAAAAAAAAATCGAACCGAAACTGTCAAACCGAACCGAACCGAATCTGGTCAGTTCGGTTTCGGTTTTTGAGGTTCGGAAACTGAACCGAACCGAACCGAACCGATATAAATATTTATTTATTTATTTTCAATATTATAAATATTTTAGTCATACAATCATAACAAAACATAACTCGTTGCCAAGTTGGTTTCTGTGAAGCTTTTCAAACTGCAAGGCATGGGTTCGAACCCTCATGCCTTTAGGATTTTAGAGAATTTTTTAAATTTTTTTTGAGAAATCTACAAAACCCTTTTAACCCTAGCCAGCCACAGCAGCCACAACTTTTATTTTTTTTCATTCTTCTCTTCTCTCTCTCGTGTTAAATTCTTTAACCCTAGGCAGCCACAGCCGCCGCAACACCCTTTAACCCAGTAACCCTCTCTCTCGGTCTTCAACTTCAATCACTCTCTGTGAGAAAATCTTCAAGACCAAGTGCGCTCAGTGCCATACCGTCGACTCGTCGAGAAAGGCACCGGTCACAAGCAGGGTAATTTCATCTTCTCTCCCTTCACTGAACCTTGTTTTTCCTTTTATTTTTTAGCTTTTGATTTCGATGATTTATTGATTTTTGTTTGGATCTGACAATTATAATCCCTTTTTTGCATTTGGTTTTTGGATTTGTGTATTTGGATATTTGTTTCAATTGTTATTTGGATTACTGATTCGATCTCTGCTACGTGCCTCTTTCGAGGTCGTTCCCGTCATCTCACGTCGTCTCGCCCCCAGCTCCGTCTACCGCAGCCCCCAACTCTACCGGAAACTAGTTGAATAATAAGTGTTTCCGTTTACTGAAGATATTGTGTAACGCAGAGTGCAAAGACGAATCTTAATGTGGAGCAAGTTTTCTTTTCGATAGCAAGAGACATAAAGCAACGGCTTGCAGATACCGACACTAGGGCTGAGGTATTTCATTTGCTTTCCTGGTTTTGTATTAAAAAGATACAATCTAAATTTATTTTTTCGAAACTCGCTTGTTCAAGGATTTGAATGACTTTGGTTTTGTTCCGGCGTTGTAGGTTTGGCTGAGTCAAATGGTTATATATACATTGAGGCAAATGGTGGTCTAAATTAGCAGAGGACTTCAGTAAGTTTGACTCCTCGTCTTGTTGATCAGTGGATGAATTTCTGTATGACACAGTTATACATACAAATGTCCTTGGCCTTTTGTTTAAGTTCTAAAAGGGTAGGTGGGGGTGAAGTTGGTTGGTTCTATTATATGTTTCAGTCTGTTTGAACACTGGAAATAATGTTTTTATTGTCATAAAGGTGCAAAATTTGTGATTGTTAATTCATAAGCTGAAGGAAAATTATGTTTGTTTGTGCTCAGGGGTCGTCAAATGCAGGAAATCGTGATTGGATATCGCGATTCATGGTCTTCACCTCTGGTGTTTGTTGGATTGCTGGTTCATGGTCGCCGGAGCTTGCTTCGAAGGCAGCAAGGGAACTAAGCAGCTAGGCAGCTAGGCTTTCAGTTTTTTTCTTTCTTTTTCGGGCTTAACCCTTGGGTTGGGTTGTTGTGCTGGCCCATTTTTTTGTTTGTGTTTAGTTGTGGGCTTTTGATATGTATGTAAGTTTAATGAAAGTTTACATTTTATAAAAAAAATAAAAAATAAAAAATAACCGAACCAGACCGAAACCGAACCGAAAAAAACCGAACCGAAAAAAAACCGAACCGAAAAAAACCGAAAAAAAATTGAACCGAACCGAACTGAACCGAAATTTCGGTTCGGTTTCGGTTTTGGCAAAAACCCGAACCGTTTCAAACCGAACCCAGCCCTAGTCAGAAGTAAGGAGGCGCCGTCGTCGAGACTCTTGCCTCTCCTTCTGTAGAAGTATGAAGGAGGCACCGTCGTCGTCATCCAAGAGTTGTCGACGTTGTTGTTATCCAAGAGTCGCCGCAGAAGATTTGACAACGATTCTGCATCGTATACTGAGTCCAATGGTTTCGATAGTCGCAACTCCTCTCCGGCGAAGCTCCAAGGAGCGGAAGGAACGAAGCAGTCGTAGAAAAAGCAGCCGCCGGAATGAACGATAAGATTTCTGGGTTGATTTCAAAATATAAGGTTTTATTTTGATTTTTTTTTCTAGGTTGATTTCTAGGGTTTGTCAAGATTGGGGTTGAATCTGTTTTGATTGTTTCTTGATCTGCAATTGGAACAAGATTGGGGTTGATTTCTAAAATGTCGCGATATTTTGACGAAAACCTATTGGATGTGTGTGGAAATATCAAACTCCGAAAAAAACGATAATATCGGCGAAATATCACCGATATTATCGATTTTTTATACCCTGGTTGTGGTGATGGTGCTGTTTTTTCTGCACTTGCAGAGAGAGAGGGACGAGAAAAAGAAAACTGAGAGAAAGAGAGAGTATAAAGGGTAAAGATAAGGAGAGAATCTGTGAGGGATGAGAGATGGGGGAGAGAGTGAAGATGAGAGAGATTTTTTCAGTGTGATTGGTACACGAGATAGTACATCACGTGTCATAAAATATATATGCTAAAAAGTTAATAATTTAAAAAAAAAAATTCTATCATTTTTATTTACCCATCATAATTAAAAATTTCTCAAATTTAAAAGAGAGAAGACAAGAAAAAAAATTGAAAATAAAGGAGAGACCCAAGAGATTTGGAAGGCACGGGAGAGGGGAAAAGAGTGGGGTGTGGGCCCCACTGGCTCACACTCTAATTCCATAAAAGACAAAAACAGAAAAATATCCTGCCATGTGCAATTATCAAAATGCTTTTTACATTCGTAGTTTTGTAAAATTTTAACTGTAACTTCGAATTTGATTCTGCTTGCTCCTACATGTTCATGTCACGCTAAAAGAATTTTTCGTACGTCTCTCTAAACAATGGTCAACGAAAGTCTAAACAATGGTCAACGAAAGTCAACAATCTCGATTCTAGGGGCATTTTAGTCAATTCACTCTTTTAAAATTAATAAAATCGTAAAATTATTGACGAGTTATTACAGGTGGGCTCCACAAATTTATTGCCTAGCCCTCATTTGGATATGAATTTTTGAACAATTCTGATCATTTTTTTGCTTTATACCTTTAACCCTTCCTATTGGAGATGACCTAATGTCCTCATTTTAAGAACCTATGAGATCCAAATGCATGTGGCTAACATGCATTTACCTCACATATCCTCAAATTGAGGACTGATTTTATATGTATATGAGCGGATAGATAAATCGTACTTTTTACATAAATTTAACACGAGTTTTAAACCATTAGATTTCAATAAAAAAAATATCATTCTATCAAATACACTTTTAGTGATTGGGATATAGCTTAACATGAAAATTAATTAATTTTTTTCCTTTCTAAATACTAGAGCACACATTTTGTATGTGT
This sequence comes from Malus domestica, assembly GCF_042453785.1. Lineage (NCBI taxonomy): Eukaryota > Viridiplantae > Streptophyta > Magnoliopsida > Rosales > Rosaceae > Malus > Malus domestica. Next base: position 31,438,920 of record NC_091672.1, on the reverse strand, counting down.
GTGAACAATTTCTCTTAATAAGTGTATTTTTTTTAATATTACATAATTATTGTTTTGTCATCTTTATGTAAATATTATGTATCAAAAGTGAGGGTAAAATTGAAAAAATAGGATTGTCATGATCTAAAAAAAGAGGGTAAAATTGAAAAAATAGGGATATAATTATCATTTTGTCAAAAAGTACAAAATTACTATTTTGCCATTCTTTTGTCAATAGTGTGTATCAAAGTGAGGAAAAAATATAAAAAAAAGGAGAAAAGGTTGACAATGATGTTTTCTTAATAATAGTATAGATATGTCTATTGAAATATAAAATATAAAAAATCCCTTTTATTTGTCGAATTTTCTCTCTCTTAATTCACTTTTTTTATTGCACTCGTCCTTCTTTACCGTCACCCTTTCCTTTTTTCTTTTTTCTCAAACCTTTCCACTCTACATCTGGTCTATTTTCTTGTTGAATTTCTTTAATATCTCGTCACTTATCTAATAAACTATCCTGGGGTTTTATTTTTCTCCAATCAATTATCAACAAAATAACAAAAAAAATTATGTTCTACTCAGGGACGACACTGAGATTCCATGGTCCCAAGGCAAGCAACTAAAAAAGCCCTTGAGTTCTTAAAGCATCATCATTGCCTTGTGAAAAAAAAATGTCACGCTCCAAGGCACTAGGCAAACTTTTATTTTATTATTGTCTTTCACCTTTGATATTTATTTTTATATTTTGTTTTTCTCTTCTTTCCCTCATATGAAATATTTTATCATCAGTCTCTTTAAAAAAAAGAAAACTTTATTAGAGGAGTAGGCAAAGTTTACCTTTTACCTTATTCAAATGTATTACATATGTTATGCCTACATCACTTTACAAGGTTGTCTTCAAAAGCTGTACAACAAAATAAACCAGTGCCAGAAACAGTCCAATTTGGTATACATCTCTCTGGAAACCATCATCCCTTTGAAAGAACTGAATCAAATTAGCATGCAAACAATACGTCAATCGATTGAAATAAATTTAAAAAAAAAAAAAAAAAGGGGGAAGGATCTTTAGCGTAAGAATGAATAAAATATTTGTGTTTCGTTTGTTTAATTACTAACCTTCGTTGGATCACCGTAAGGGTCTGGATAAATTTCCATGTTCTGTTTTTCTCTAGGGAACTTGCTGGAAATGGTTTTAGCAAGATCAACCAAGTCTTTTCCACCCTCAATTGTAGCATAAAGACGGCGTGATGTCCAGAAATATGCTTTCGCAATGGCTGATGAAGCTGATAAATCCCAAAACTCTTCATGTTCAATGACTTGGCCACTTATCTGGTTTAGAGTGAACTGGGAATTTATTCTTATGATCAAATCTCCTCCTATAATGTTCTTCGCCTTCCCTTTGATTGTCCACTTGATACTCAGGACACTCGTCGATAACATGCTCATTTCTTGCACACTCTGTTCATATGAAACAATAACAACAAAGTTTATTTTTATCTTGCATTTCTGTTGCTTGTTATACAAGGAATTTCAAAAGGAATAAGAGATGAACTCAGAAGACTCACCACAGAGGGCTTTTCTAGTGCACTGGTTATCCATAGCGGTCTCTTGTACTTGTCACGTCCGCTAAAACTTCTAACTGGGTCCTAGAATAACAAACATTTAACTGGTCAGCGCTTGAGCGCATATAAAAGCACTAGAACTTCTAACCGAGTATATATAAGCACATATACCACACTACATTACATGTTAAGTTTTAATTATATACCTTGTATTTAACAGAAACAGCAAAGGTTCCAAGGGCACGATTGCCTTCTCGTAGCTCAAGGATATCGCGTACAAGTTGTCGAGCTGTAGACTCCACCAAGGGGCTACTAATGCACTCAAACTCATTGCATAGCTCCCCAAAGTTCAATCCATCAACAATCCTATCGGCCTCCGTTCTTTTATCCGTCGTCGACAATTCTGATTCAGTAGTGCTCCTACTACTAGTCGGATCATTTGTTACTGCATGCATTCCGCCACATGATCAGTTACAAGCAATTGATTTACTCAAACTTTTATTACGGTAGTAAAATTATGTTTCACAGGATATAAGTTATTAAGGAAAAAGTATAAAAGTAAAATTATGTTTCACAGGATATAAGTTATTAAGGAAAAAGTATAAACTGTTGAATCAGATGATGAATTTTTTTTTTTTGTCAAACGATAGTTTTTGTTAGATTAGCCACCGACGGGGTTTGAACCCACGCCATCATGTAAGGGCTCAACTCCTTTCCACTACTGTGGTAAAGGGCCACTTGCAATCAGTTGATGAATTTAATCAAATGAATTTTATATGTGATGTGAATTGAGACAGTACTCTCTACCTCTAATCAGAAATTTGGAGTAACAGTTAAGAGTTCCCATTCCTGTTGATTAATTAGATGTCAAAGTTGTTTCTAGCTGTTTTTTATTTATTTATTGTATTTCTAGAATCCAAATGAACTAAGTGGTGACATATATATAGAAGAACATGAGATGTAACTAGAATAGAGAGATCATTGCAGATGAAAGGGTAATTAAGTAGGTACCTCGCAGTATGAAGGGGTGGTGGTAGTGGGAGGAGGAGGAAGAGGAGGCAGTAAAATTAGGCTTGGAATTGGAGGTGGAGGTGAAAATTGTTCGTTTAGCTGCAGTACTAGTAGTGGTGGTGATAGTGGAGGAACTAGTAGTTTTGCGGTGGAGGGTGCCGGTGGCGGCAGCAGCAGCGGGGTTAGAGGCAACGAGGGCAGTGATGGAAACGGAGGCACTCATCTCTGGGTTCTCTGCTCCCGGCCAGGACTAGGACTAGTCCTGCCCATCATATCCATATTGGTTGCTGCTGCTAGAGAGGGGAGAGAGTGTAAGCACATGCACGCATAGAGAGATAGAGGAGGATAGAATTAGAGCCTCTCTTTTTAATTATTTTGGATAAGGTTTTTGGGGTCATCTTCTGCTGTCTTTGGAGTTGCAATGCAAAGTCACTCAGATCTTGCCATGTCAGCTAGCTTTGACTCAATTATTGACTTGTAGGGCATCAAGTGCCAAGTGTAATCCAACAGGATTCTCTCCGAATCTTTTTGGTGAGGATCCTAGAAATCTGTGAATTGTATACATTCATCGTACATATTACGATCAGTTTTTGTCAAGTACTGTTTGTGTTTAATTTTTATTTAAAATGATTTTTGACCGTACGATGTACGATGAACGAATACGATTCACGGATACCTGAAATCTTCACAAAGAGGATCCGGATGCATTTTCAGATATGTACACCTATATATAAAAGGAAAACTAATGAAAAGGGCTTGAAAACTTTGAGTTTTAATGATAAGGACAAAATAAAGGGTAAAATGAATAGTACCAGGATTGACTTTTTAGTGTAAAAATGTGGTTTTTCGTTAAAGTGAACAGTACTAGGTGCTTTTCGTTAAAGTTTCCATATATAAAAGCCAGGGCCGTTCATCAGCAAAGGCGGAAAGGTCGACCGCTCCACATATACAAAAGAAAGCGTATTATTTTATATTAGCGTTATATGAAAATATAATATCCTAAAGTTTAATACTGTTTTCTTCCAAGAATACAACTCTAGTATAATATAGGAGCTCAAAGGAACCATATATTGATAAAAGGAATGCAAACAAAATTCTCCCTATTTTTTTTTCCTTTTCATTCTCGCCTTCTCAATCTCCCTTCAAATATCTATTAAGTTTCTAACCTAGTTTTTTATTTTTTTTTTTAAGAAAACAAGAAACTAAGAAACAGGTAATTCGATTGAAGCTGTTGAAAAATTACTTTAGATCGACTATGACACATGAAAGGTTAAATGGATTGACACTCTTATGCATTGGAAAAGATATGATGTGAAGGCTTGATTTTGAAAATGTGAGTGATTGATGATTTTGACATCATAAAGAAGAAGAAGTTTTCAACGAATGTGTTCTCATTTCATATATTTATTTACTCAAACTATTACGTTTTAAGCCCAAAAAAAGCATGTATAGAAAAAAAAATTATGCATTTTATTTTTCTTTTGAAAATAAAGTGGCGGAGAGGGCTCCATTTTAATTTCATCCTAGACCACCAATAACTCAGGAATATATATCATATAATTCATGCGACTCACAAAGGTAGGATCCTCAAACTAATTTTCACAAGTTGATATATGTGCGCTCGCATAGACTAAAAGGCTCGATCATCCTTCTAATAATATATTAGTTTCGAAGATGAAAAAGCTATGAACATCATCACCTAAGAAGGTAGAGTCTTTTTTTTTTTTTAATAGAGAAAAGGGACCAGCTGGTGATGAAACCACAACAATTCATCTTTTTTAGGGCTGAGAAGACTCACGTGGCCACAATTATGTAATTTACCAGTGTCAGAAATCAAATCTAGGACGAGCCATATCAAATTCGGGCCTAGAATTCCCCTAACCACTGGCCACCCCGTGGTAGTTAGAGTCTCTATTAGGGAGTGGTGGGGTGATAGTAACTTGAAACCTACCGATCTCTCTCACATTCATATTACAGAATTGGAAAGAGCAATATATCTATGTTTTCACTCGCTATTCTCTACCATTAGAAAAGTTTGAGACTGCACGTTTTGTTTCCTAATCGATCTCTAGTCCAAGATGCATCATTTGCACCACTACCTACTACTTAATTATTCATCACTCAGTGATGAAATTAAATAAAATTATCACCTTCCTCATCAACATCGTCATCATATTATACCTTGCTTGGTTTTAGCCTCCACTCCACTCACACTACCCTAATTTCATAAAATTCCACAAAAACAAAAATTCCCCCACCTTCCAATTTCTATTTTAGTTTATTAATTCCGTAATTAGGGTTTTTTTTTTTTTTTTAAATTTTATTTCTTATTTTGGTGAACTCCTTAGTTGGTTTGACGACGAGATATCCTACTGCAGTAATATATATATATATATATCCTAATCCTAGTAGTAAGTAATACCTTAAGTGCCTGCAGTGCAGTGCAGGCACTAGAATTTGGACTGCAGGCACTAGAATTTGGGCAATATTCCTTCCTTCATTCATTGGATTTCACGCGGCGATCTTCATTTTCCCTTCCCTTCTAATTTACAATCTAACATCGCAGTATCCGCACAGCACAGCACAGCAGGTGTGTGTATGATATATGTTGTATCCATCGCCAATAAATCAATTATCATATATTAATATTAATCACTCCCTCGTAAAGCATAGCTTGCTTCAATCCGCTCTCTCTGCCAGTTAATTAGTTTCTCTCTTAGACTCTTGTTTACAACGAACGATTTCATCCAAACACAAACGCTTTTTTACTAACAATAATATAATATATATTCGTACATAATTTCACCGGTCAATTAAATAGCTCAAATTTTTACCTCTTTTGCTGTATATAGTATTATGAAAATTTATTCTTTATTTTGGTCAGAGGTATTAAATATCGATGATATCGGAAATATCGATAGTCCAAAAACACGGAAATTTCGATGGAAATATCGGGATATTATCGATATCGATAAAAATTGAATAAAAACCACGGAAATTGTAAGAAAAACTTGGAAATTTTTATTGAAACTTTGCAGGATGTTTATTTAGTCAATTATCTATTAGTTTATCACAAAAAATTGGAAGAAAATGCATTGCATGATATATATAAGTTATAACTGATTTAAGTTGATTATATAGCGAGCAGGCAAACATTGTGAGTGTAGAAAATATGTAGTAATTAATGAAATAAGTTTAAACACACCATAATCATTTATATATAATGAATTAATACAATATTTTATACTTTATACATTGTATGGTAAGATACATGAGTAACTTAGCAAGGTCTAAAATATCGATGATATCTCGGTAGTCCAAAAAAATATATGTAGTCCAAAAACACGGAAATTTCGATGAAAATATCGGAATGTTATGAATATTTTAGACCAAGCTCAACTTAATCATATATTAGACAAAAGTATTAGCCAATTTAACATACATATTGCATAGACGTTCTCTCCGATCTTCGCAAAGTGGTTTGGGGGTCCCCCTTTAACATATATATTGCATGGTCCTCCTTTCTCTTCTTTTGTCTTACTTTTTGGTGGAAGTTGTTTTTGACTTTATTATGCCAAAAAAAATTCCTTGTAATTTGACCCAAAATTAATATTTTGGCCTTGTTCTTCTTCCACCCTCCATATCTCGAAATTTATTGTCTATAAATAATTTTATTGTATATACAGAGTACTCTTCTCATTGATTTTATCACCTCTCCATCTTCTTTATATATATATCAACACAGCAACAAGTTTATTACTAAGAAACTGCAGGTCCTTGTGAAATTCTTGATTAATACAAGGAAGGAGGCATGGCGGCCATGGCCAAATTTTCAGTACTCTCACTCTGCTGCATGCTTTTTGTGAGTTTGGTCGTCATTATTGAGGCTGCCCCTCAAAGCTCTCTTGTCACTCATCTTCCTGGTTTTAATGCTACCTTTCCATCCAAGCACTACTCTGGGTAATTCAGTTATATAATTACACACATGTACATATTATGCTTATATATCTCTATATGTTAGAACTACTACTTTTAATTTGATGGGAATTTGTTGAATATTGTGTAGATATATTAGCATAGATGGAAAGAATCTTTTCTATTACTTCGTAGTTTCAGAAGGGAACCCAGCAACTGATCCGGTTGTTCTGTGGCTCAATGGTGGACCCGGCTGCTCTAGCTTCGACGGATTTGTCTATGAACATGGTAACCAATCCCTACCGTACATGTTCAGTCTTCCACTTGATCTCTTTCTTTCTTTTTTGCTTTCTTCTACTTACACACCACTACTACTTGAATCATTTTAGTTTCTTTCTCTCTATATCTTTTTCAATAATATATATACTTAGGTGATTTCTGTTCAACCACAAGTTTGTTTTTCTTTCCCATTTTATCTTATTATATATAACAATATAATAGCTGGACGACTAGTGTCTGTATTATATATGCTTTTGCATGAGATGCTTCTGCTGCTACACGTTTTTAGAGACGTTTGGTGGATGTGTTTCACTGTATATGCCCTTCTTCTCGTTTGGGGGCCGTTATTATCAGTTAGCTTGCTCACAGGTGTGATGATTGGATAAAAATATCACTTTTGTTTCACAAATTACAATAATTTCTTCATTCCCGTCGTCACACCGGGTCAAGATTCATGTTTAAGATTAAAACATTAAAACCATTAGATTTGATATAAAAAATTGAGATTAAAATATTAAAACCAGATCTATTTATTCTCCGCTCTTACACTAAATTCAAAGATATATGACCATTTATTTGTCATCAGTTACTTGGTGTGCACCGGGGGAACTGTAACTGATAGATAATATGTGCCTTGGAAACACAATTCACAGATCAACTCTAACACGTGTAAGTGTGTTGTCCATTTCAGCTGTACGCAGATTGGCACCACACATAATTGAATTGTTGTCTTTTCTTGTTGTCTGCTAATTTATTTTGAATATAACCACAAAAAATAAAAAGCCACTACTAGATGTTAATCATATGAAACTCCTTGACACCATCATCTAGAATATGCAACATGTGACAAAATCTTATCATTCCTTGGCCAAAAATTGATGTGACATCATTAACTTTGAAAATGAGATCATATTTTTAGGTTAATTTACTTGATTAATTATGTATATATGTAGGACCATTCAATTTTGCAGAAGGAAAACCTAAAGGAGCATTGCCTGTTTTGCATCTTAATCCTTATAGCTGGTCCAAGGTAGATCTAATTAAACATTATTTATATAGAAAGCCTACCATGTTTTCCCCTTACTAATTTTTATCATCTTTATTTTTTAGTATTGGGCATAATTTAATAACCAATTAATTAATTAATTATCAGGTTTCCAACATAATTTATTTGGATTCTCCTGCTGGTGTTGGATTTTCTTACTCTCGAAACCAAACCAAATATACCACTGGGGATATCCAGACTGCTCTTGATACCCATGCCTTTCTCCTCCGGGTAATTAATCTGTTTTTCTAATTAATTAATATACTCCTCAATATCATATTACAGATCATCATATGCTTATTGATTATAAAGGGGATTAAAAATGTTGTCCTGTGATGCTATACATTTTCTTTTGGATAAATTAGGTTCTCATCCTTTGTTTTACTACTCCATTGATTAAAATATTTTTTTTTTCAATTTTTTATCAAAGTTCTTGGATATTAATAATATCATTAATTATTTCAATAATAAAATAATTTTTTATTTCTAAATATATTCATTTAATGTTTAAAATGTTACTGTATTTTAAGGATTGTTACATCCCACATCGCCCATGGATGAGAATATACATTTAAGGATCACTTCCATGGGCGATGTGGGATGTAACAATCCACCCCCCTTAGGGGCCCGTCGTCCTCGTCGGCACACTTTCAGCTAGGGATTGGCTCTTATACCATTTGTCACATCCCCGCCCGGGGGCAAACCACTTCCCGGGCCCGCTCCACCACTGTAGCACGATATTGTCCGTTTTGGGCCCCGACCACGCTTTCGCTGCTGATACCAATATGACACGTCTCGATCCTGATATTCTCTGAATACACGGATAGGCACGTGCTGGCCGACACCTGAGGGTGACGAAAGTCAGTTATTGATTACAAGAGTAATGATTAGGAGAAAATATTCATAAATAAACATATTGTTACATCCCAAATCGCTCATGTGAGTGATCCTTAAATGTGTATTTTCATCCATATCTAGCACGAGACTTTTTGGGAGCTTACTGGCTCGAGTTCCGTAGGAACTCCGAAGTTAAACGAGTAGCGCACAAGAGCAATCCCATGATGGGTGACCCACCAGGAAGTTCTCGTCTAAGTTCCTAGAAACAAAACCATGAGGGGCATAGTCGGGGCCCAAAGCGGACAATATCGTGCTATGGTGGTGGAGCGGGCCTGAGATGTGGTGGATCCCGGGCCGGGATGTGACATTTTTAATTTGTACCAATTTTCTTTTCAGTTTTAATTTGTACTCATATATTAATTTCTTTTTGTGCCCATATTTTTTAAAGTTTATTTGTATTTGTACCCATATTTTTTTTATTTGTACTTTTTATTTTGCTAAATGTACCCCTGCTAATTATATGTACCCATTCATGTAAAACTTTTTAATCTTAAAATGTACTCATTCTTAAATATACCAATTTGTTATATGTAAAATGTACCATTTTTTTATATAAAATCTATTCAATTTTTTTCTAATCTATTTTTAAACTTATATGGGTACATTCTTTTTTCTTTGATTTTAAAATGTATCAATGTCAAGTTTAATCGAAGAAATTTACTAATGTTATTAAGCTTAATATCTTCTTTTTTTTTTGTGATTTTGAAGAATGTACCCATTTTTTGATACAATAAATTTTTTGGTTAATCTTGATGAATGTACCCATGTTTACACACACACACACACACACACAATAGTATATTTATATTTTAATATTTTTAATCCCCCAAATTATGGTTTTTTTATTTAAAATCTCATTTATATAAACAACTAAAATTTCTAATTTTTAATTTAAAAAATATAGTAACGTACATAGAAATAAATTATCATATTAATTTCAGGGATCTCGATCAAAAATTAAAAACCAATAAGGTTTCAATCAAAGAATATTCATAACTAAGGACCGCATCCAAAATCTCCCTTTTCTTTTTCGTTTGTTTCTTCTATTTTGTTGCTAAGAATTCTGTATTGTTTATGCAATCACAGTGGTTTCAGCAATTCCCAGAGTTTCAACCAAATCCGTTTTATATTTCGGGAGAGTCTTATGCTGGAGTCTACGTACCAACTCTTGCTTCTCAAATTGCAAAAGGTAGCTAATTAATTTATATGTATTTATATAAATACAACATTACTCGAATTGCATATGTGTATAATGTATTTGTTGGATTTAATTTCTGGTGTGTAACTATGTACTGTATTTTCTCCATATATATATGTATAGGTATAAACAAAGGAACAAAACCAACTCTAAATCTCAAGGTGCGTATTCTGTCAAGTCGACTTGAGAAAATTAAGCTACATAAACTGATTCGTTTCATCGCGTTAATTGTAGTTAAACTTGTAATGTGTGTAATCAGGGTTACCTGGTGGGGAATGGAGTCACAGACCGAAGATTCGATGCCAATGCTTTAGTCCCATTTGCTCATGGGATGGCTCTCATTTCAGAAAAAATCTTTCAGGTAGCTAGCTGGCTAGAGTACTGATCAATTAGTTAACTCACACACATTATGTCTTCGTTTTCGGTTTTCCTTGCTGAATTTCCACTGTCAGAAGTTTGTGTGAGGCAAATATCTGAGATGCCTCTATGTTGCAGGAAGTTGTTGCCACATGTGGTACTGACCTCCTTAATGTTCCTCCTTCCAATCGTAGTCTATGCCAAGAAAAATTTCAACCACTTGACAGGGTGCAATTCTAGCTCTTTTATTCAATTTAATTAGATTCGAACTTGTCACATTGTTAACTGTAATCTGGACACAACTATTTGATTAATTAGGCTCTTGACGAACTAAACCTCTACGACATCCTTGAACCTTGTTACCATGGCCCCGGAGCTGATAATAACAAAAATTCCAAAGAAAATAAAACAAGCAGCTTACCGTTAAGCTTTCAGCAATTGGGGAAGACGACAGAGAAGCCTCTGGGAGTGAGGAAAAGGATGTTTGGCCGAGCTTGGCCTTTTCGAGCAAACGTAGAAGACGGCATTGTCCCATCATGGCCTCAGCTCGCAAAGACACTGGATTCTGGTGTTCCTTGTATCGTAGGTTACTCTTAAAACTCAATTTTAATTAGATTAGATTAGATTAATTTTTCAGTAATTAATTTGGATATTAAATAATTTCTCTTCAGAATGATGAAGTTGCAACGCTATGGCTGAACACTCCAAAAGTTAGGGAAGCAATTCATGCACAACCAGTAAGCTTGCTTGATTTTTCTTTTTCTGCTTAATGATCTAATTAAAAGAAAGAAAGAATGAATGAATGAATGAATGAGTGAATGACGTATGACAGGAAAGTGTGGCTGGTCCATGGGAGTTATGCACAGATAGAATAAGTTATTCACGCGATGCTGGAAGCATGATCCCTTACCACCAAAACCTTACAACCCAAGGTTACAGAGCCCTTATTTACAGGTATTTAATAATATATTAACAGATTGATCAAGTCCTAATTAATCAAGTTAAAGTGAAATGTATATGGATTAAGCTAATTAATAAAACAATTAATGTTGCAGTGGAGACCATGATATGTGTGTTCCGTACACTGGGAGCGAGGCATGGACTGCATCACTTGGATATGAGATTGTAGATGAATGGAGACCTTGGTTCTCCTCTGACAACCAAGTTGCCGGCTACTTACAAGGATATGCCAACAGCCTCACCTTTCTCACCATCAAGGTCTCTAGTCCCTCTACTGTATACATTAATATTGCTATATATAGATGTTTCTTTCCTTCAAAATTAACGATAAATCTGTAAACATATGCAGGGAGCTGGACACACCGTCCCAGAGTACAAGCCGCGGGAGGCACTCGACTTCTTCCAACGCTTTGTGGGCGGAAAACGCATTTGACTGACAATAATACGACGACATCGACCAAGCTCAAGCAGCTACCATTTCATTTTCATTTTTCAATGTTCACTTTTCACTTTTCATCACATTTTCCTTTCGTTCTCTATATTTCCATTTGTTGAAAGAGTACTACATTGAGTTTCAACTTATAATCTTCATTGAGTTTCAACCAAGAATTTCATATTCTCTCTTCTTTTTTGGATCAATGCAGGAAAACAAAAAAGAAACAGAAACCAAAAAGAGGTCCCATAACAACTGGAAAACACGCTAGTCTTGCCCTCCCTTCCTTTTAACCTCAAGCCAATTAATGCACATATGATGTTTTCCACGATAAAATCTAGGAAATATCTTCTGGTTATTAGTTTCATTATTTGTGAGTGAGACGGACATAATCTTCTTTTGCAAATCAAATTTAATTCCTCAACATTAATTAAACCATTGAAAACAACCCTCCATCATAATATCTCTCTCAAGTCAAGTACCGACGTTGTCGTTGTATAAACAGATTCCAATCAATCCTCACCATAATATATATATATATGTAGTATCTTTCTGGAAAATTCAATTTGTGTTGTGCTTAATTTGGTTGCTTAAGGTCAGTTCAGTGATGGTCCTGATGAATGAATGCTACTATTCAGGGTTTAGATTATGACAAAGATATTCTGAAAATACAAAGCTTTGCCGTTGGCCCCTAAAGTCAAAAGGAATCAATGAATAACATCAACAGCCCACCAACTTAACTTTAGGGCAACTTGGATGGTGCCAAGTTGCCGACTAGTGAACTACCACAAGGGAGGGAGTATATGAACAAAGTTTGATCCAGAATCTCTTGTACACTAGGATTTTTTACCGTTAGATATTTGATCATTGAATCTTCGACTAAGACTCTAACGGCTGAAAACCTCAGTGTATGGAATACTCCAGAACATACTAGAAAAATCTCGGGAGTATATATGCACACTACATTTATCTCCACCAAACAATTACCAAATTAAATGCAAATTCAAAACTCAAAACTAACCGACAACACAGTGAACACACAACTTTCTACTAACAAGAAAAGCTAATCAAGTAGCTTATAAATATCTTGTTTGCAAGTTGCAACTGGGGCAACATTACAATTGCAAATATGTACATATTACTCCACATCTGAACATGACAGGCACTTCTTCAAATACAAAAACAAGACAATTCAAGTTGAAAACTAAGATGAAACTTCATTCATTCATTCTCACAAAATTATTATCCACGTGTCGAAGTTCATGAATTTCTTCAAAACAAAGAAAGAAAAAAGAGTCGGAGAGTTGGATTTTTACACAAAAAAATATTCCAATCTCCCCAGACATTGCTAATATAGTCGGGAGGATCCCTCACACCACCTCTCCAGTCAAAATTTTAACTTTCATTTCACCCTACATATGTGTTGTAGAATACCATAGACAAAGCAAAAGAATAAATAATACAAAACAATTATGATATCAATATATGATATGAGAAAGAAACAGGGGAATTCAAACCTTCTTCCACACCTTCTTGTCTTCTTTTGTGGGCGTAAACCTGGGCAGATTCAATAATGTGTTCACCCGAGAAACTCCTTCCAAGGCTGACCACTCTACACCTGGTTCCGAATTCATTTCCTCTGCAGCATTCTCCTTTCTTCCTCCTTCTTCTTCATCATCTTCTTCGTCCTCTTCGTCTTCTTCCTCATCTGCAAGGATCTCTTCGGCAGTTCGGACAGTCCCCGAGCGGACCAAAGAAGCTGTCTCCGAGAGATCTTCAGCATTTACCTCATCTGCTGTAGTAGGCTGCTCCTTCTCATTTGACCCGTTATTAGCAGCAGTTGATACTATGTTTGAGTCTAAGTCAAGGAAGAGACAAACTACAGCACAGTCATCTACTTTGGAAGTTGGGTACTTCTGTCTCCACGCTCTAACTGCTGTCTCTACCAGTGCTTGAGCTGCAGAAGGACGTGCAGGGGCTGTTGCTATAACATCTACCACTTCTTTGTTAGAGAGAACATCCCAAATCTGCCAAAAAAGTTTTAATCTTAGATTCGAAGAGCACAAGGAAGAATAGGAGGGGGGAAGGGTCTCTTTAGAAAATAGCTTAAAATTAGCTGGCTACGTACCCCATCTGTCGCCAGGACTATAAATTCATCCTTCTCTGTGAGACGCCGATAGGATACATCTGGCACAGAGATGAGGCCGAAATCCTTGAGGCAGAAATCTCCAAAAGCACGTGCCATGGCAAGACCAGGAGAGTCATTGTTTGGCAGCCAGACTCGAGCAACCTCAGGTTCATCCTGAAGAGCAAAAACGCGCCCTCTACACTTCCGTATTCTCTCTGCTTCCGCTGTTAGTGAGGAAGAATTAGGGAAAAAGCAGGTAAGAACTAAGAAACAATTTAATCACAAGAAGCTAGCAAGCAGACCACAGTTGACCACAGAGCATTCCCTGTTTACTATTGCAGGTAGATGAAAGCCATTATCCAATGTACCAGGAAAATTCACTTTCTATCATTTATGAGAAATTATTTCTTTAATTCTGGTCCCAAGTTTCATATATAAATCCAGAAACTAACGAAGCATGACAAAACAAAATAACGAGTGTTTATTTTGGCGTAGAATTATAGTTTAAAAAATATTCATGTCGGGGTGTGATTGAAGTTCCCAAAACTCTTTGTTGTGTTGTTAAGAAGATGTTCAGATATGAAATATATTTTTTTCATGTATCGAGCATCATTAGAAATTTGACCAGATCAGGTCCTGCCAAAATCATAAACCAAATTTGAAAACTAGCAAACTGAAAACTATTACAAGAAAGGAGAAAGGAGAAGCGAAGAAGAGAGAAAGAGTGATACCTGGAAGACTTGGTTTGAGATCCACAGTCAACTGAATTGCACTTAGAGTGTCATCTCTATCTCTCGTGCACAGAACGGCTCTGGAGTCCCCAACATTTCCAATGAATAAATCCCGACCCTAAGAAACACGCCAATACATGCATGATCAAGATGAGCATATCACCCAAAAAAAAAAAAATTAGAACAAGTTTGCAAAGGATATGAAAGCACCTGTTTAATCAAAGTTACCGCTGTTGTCCCACTACAAAAGCAATCGATACTTGGTGTTGTTCGCAGCTCCCTGTCCATAACTTTGAAAGCCTTCAGAAATGACTCTCTCAGTGCCTGAAGGATCTCAGGGTTTTTTTCTGTTTCGTCAACATCCACGGAGGGCCTGAGATCTTCATCAACAGATACAAAAGCAGTATCATCTGAATTCAAGCTTCCTGCAGTGTTGAGGCTGATCCCTTTGAGAACTTCATCATTGGTAATTTTCACTTCCCAGTTTGCACTCAATTTCAGAGGAAGAGAGTCCCTCACTCTTTTAGCAACCATATGACCAAATGGACCGTGCCCATCGAAAACACCACAGAAAACTGTGTCTGTTCTCGAACAGAAATTCTGAAATTCATATTTAAAAGATTTAGACAATAATAACATTGTTCACCCCTGGATATGTTTCCTCTTAAGATACATATATCACAGCAAAATCTCAAAACGTAACATTCAGAGAACAAGGATCAAACAGTGATACAAAATATATAAGTTTAAAAACACGGATACAAGAAAACAAGGATCAAACTATCTGAAGCGAAGGTTAATGCATGCCAGAATCCGTCCACGTAAAGTAATAAACACATTGACAATGAAGGTGAGCCAATTTGCTCTGCAAACGACTTGTAATAGCTGAGGAAAATGATTAAACAAAGAATTCAACTGCCAACACAGAAGTAAGTTTTGCTAGTCTGGATAATTTCCTTGGGCAAAAAGGGTGGAAAAACCGCAGCCAACTAATAGAAAATGGTTTTTCCTTTCTTGAAGTAGAACTACAGGAAGTACAATTTCTTTCAGCTGAATTGATCATAATACAAAAAATAAAAATTTGCACACTTGGATTTTTCATGCAGATTTAAAATTGATGAATCCGTAAATATATCAATAAGGCTGCAGAAAAAGAAAAAAGAATACATTTTACCTCCCAAACAATCATGGCATCCTGATTGGTTCCTTTCTTGCCCTGCTGGGTAAACAAAGATGCAGCTTCACTGGACCCATTGAGAAACATTCTCCCGGGAATTCTGTGCAGCTGTTCTTCCCGGCGGTAATCGAAGGACGAATTTCTCGACCCCACTCTCTTCTTAGAGCTCTTCCGCCGCCGGACTTCATAGGAGGGAGACGACGGCGAATTGGGCAGAGGGCTCCTGCTTTCTACAGACAAGCAGGAACCCATTCTCAGGGCCCTGATAATGTTTAGTAGGCACTCCAGACCAGCTGATGAGCAATACAACCCCGCACTCTTTTTTATTGACGGATCCGTCGTCGCAAACTGTCGCAAATAACCCCCAACGCCCTTCAATTTCACGGCCTTTGATTAACCATCCAAATCAATCCACTAAATTCACTCACTTTTGATCAGATTAATCCACCTTAATTACAATCTGCGACCAAATTGCTACAGAATTCCCCAGCAAGCACTTGAATTTTTCCCTTTTCCAGGAAAGGAAAACACTTTTCTCTTTCAATAACCCCCTCTCTATTTCTCTCTTCCCTTTTCAGATCAGGAAAGCAGATCTATGTAAGAAGATCCAATTCAGAATACCAACTTTTTCACCACGAATCATTGTCCCCGAATCCGGCTAGAAAGCTCTCCAATTGCACGACCCCAATGGGTTGTCCTTCCTTTCCCAGATCAAGCTCGAATTCTACGAATCCAAAAGAAGAAAATGCCAAAATCACAGCAGAGCTGCAGAGAGAGAATGGGCAGAGCAGGCAGCTCAAGTCACGGCTCTGCATAAAGCAAGCATCTTCGTGAACGTTATCAGAAGGGAGGAAGTGGATACAGAGCCAATTTTAGAGAGAGAAAAACATCAAGGAGAGATAGAAGGAGAAAGGAAAAGAGAGAGTCTTTCGAAGTGAGAAATAATCGCAACCACCAACAGCAACTGAATTATAAAAGATTGCAAAAATACCCGCTCTTACAATACGCCCTGACTTCCCGAGAGAGAAACCGAAAAACAGAGCGAATGCAACAAACAACTACTAAACTAAATTTGAAGAACCAGAAATTAAAGAACAAAAATCTGTAGAAAGTGAACAATTTGATTTAGCCATCAATAAAATTTAATGTGGCAGTCGTACCGCCACATAATTAATTTATTGCATGATACTTAGTCGCTCCTCTTTGAATTTGCAATTCTCATTTTACTCGTTTTCATCCATGATATTCATTTTGCTCAAAATTAAATGTAAGATATGATAAAGATGAAAAAAAATTAACAATTTGATAAAAAGAAATCATAGAGTTGTAATTTTTGAGATGATTTGTATGGTAAAATTGTTATTGGTAGAAAATGGCCTAAAACAATGTATTTCCACACACATTACACAGTTAGTTTATTGCAGATTTTTAGATGTCTTGTCTGGTATATAGAATTAATATACAGACATGAGACATACATTTATCATCAGGATTCAGACATATTGTTTGAATAAGAAAACTGGATTTGTGCAGTTGATTGACCCAACTCAACTCAACTCATTGGAAGGAGTTTTTGGGCGTAATATTCCACAAGTTTTTAGTTTAATACCTCGCTTAATGCATGCGGGTTATTACATTTTACCTATAATCTCGACAGCTTTGTGTACAGATCATACATAATAAGGATCAAGAAACCCTGATTTCTAGGACAATAATGTGGTTTTCCCTCCCACGTTACACACTCATTATATACAGAGGTGTGTTATCCATACCCCCCAAATTACTTCTCACACACCTTTGTTAATTTCTATCCGTTGATCTTCTTCAATTCATCCGATCCGACGGTCGAAAATTAGAAAGGTGTGTGAGAAGTAAATTGGGTTTTGTGGATATCATACCCCTATATATATAATATATGTTCGTGCAAGTTAAGTGATGTCCAAATCATTATATATACAAAGATGCTTTTGAGTGATGTCCAATCCAAAATTGGCTATATATATAGACACAGACTAATATTAAGTAGATACAAAAGGATTTTGAGAGGATTAAAAATGGATTGGATTTGAGAGTTTCAATGTGTGTGTGGAGGCATATGTTTACATAAATATATGTATTTCAGACAGAAAACAAATAATATGAAGAGCATGCATGTTAGGAATCTACTTAGAAATGTGAACATCCTCGTCATTTCTACGTGGGCCACTCTGACTCTCACTTCTCCCTCAGCAAGCAGCTCAGCTACGGACCTCCCATCTAATCTTTTTTTCCTTTTTTTTTTTTTTACTTTGAACGATTTCAGTTTAGTCATATCAACATTTTATATTAATTTTTTATAAAGATAATAAAATATAAAATAATATAGAGAAAGAGGAAAGAAAATAAGAACATTTTATATTAATTTTTTATAAAGATAATAAAATATAAAATAATATAGAGAAAGAGGAAAGAAAATAAGAATAGGGGGAAAATAATCCTACTTCCTCACTGCCTTCTAATAATTCCCTATTTTGTACAGACATGGAATGCAATATGCATGGCACACAGGCACAGTACCATGTGTAATTCTACTCGTCAAATATATATAAATACACACACACATGTGCATACAAACTTTTACAACCGCTCGACCAATTCGGACATTCTGTTGTAATTATTATATTGAATGAAATTCAGTCGAAACAAAATTTTCCTCTCTCTCTCTCTCTCTCTCTAGCTTTCTCTCTCTTGAATTTCGTTGTTTAGCTTTTCTCTGCAAGATTACATACAAATTACTTGAATTTCGTTGTTTAGCTTTCTCTGCAAGATTACATACAAATTATCAACATATACATACATACACATATATATATATGCATTCCTTCCAAGTTTCCAACATGAACGTGGAGATTATGGGATCGATCTACGTACGCATACAATATATGCTTCTCGATCCCTCGCTCCCTCCCCTCATAAAAATCGAATATTGTTATGTTATATAAATATTAAAAGGAAAACTAATGAAAAGGGTTTGAAAACTTTGAGTTTTAATGATAAAGACAAAATAAAGGGTAAAGTGAATAGTAACAGGATTGACTTTTTAGTGTAAAAATGTGGTTTTTCGTTAAAGTGAACAGTACCGGGTGCTTTTCGTTAAAGTTCCCAATATTAAATGATAGGCTTGCTAGCTGCCACCTCCACAATTTGTAGCTAGGTTTAGTTTAAGGATAATGTTAGGAAAACCAAAATTTAAAATCAAATTAACAAATCAAATAATAATGTGTCACCAATAGAAAATAAGTATGTTAATCAATCATCAACATCCACATCATTTAGTTCTCGAAATTTAGTTTAAAAATTTGTCTCTCTAGCATTACCTTAATTAGCTTAATGATAACCGCACATGCATTAATCTTTGGTTAATGCTAGGGAGATCAAATTTCTAAACCAAATTATATTAATCAAATGATGTGGATGTTGATGATCGAATTATTATTTAAATATTGATTAACGTGCTTATTTTCTATTTATAACACATCATTTGGTTTGTAAATTTTATCTAAATTTGATTTCCTTAGCATTATCTTTATTTTTTTATTATCTGATTTAATAAATTAAGAGAAAACAAAGAAAAGTAAACAAAAGTGTGTGGGAATGAAAAGTGGTGTGTTATTTTCATTTCCCTATGTGTATATGCATATCACTTCAACTTTATTCATCACAACTTCGTTTTTGGTAATCTACTTTTAGTTTACTTTTTTTAATTTGTTGATGCACAAATCGGTGAGGACTTTATTACAATAGAAAGTGTTAAGTTTGTGATCTTTGCTAGATTGCTCTAGTCACTAGTATGGATAAGTATGTAAATGGATAGAGAAAGGGAAGCAAACACAAGATGTACGTGGTTCACCCAGATTGGCTACGTCCACGGAGTAGAGGAGTTCTCATTAATTGTGAAGGGTTTACACAAGTACATAGGTTCAAGCTCTCATTTAGTGAGTACAAGTGAATGATTTAGTACAAATGACTTTCGGAAATATCGTGAGAGAATGATCTATATTTATAGAAGAAAGTTTCTAGTTTCATTCTGACATTGACACGTGTTGTGTTGTGATTGGCTTCTCGCTATGATTGGCTTCTGATATCGACACGTGTCGCGCTGTGATTGGCGTCCTAGTTGGAGGGAAACTCTTCTAGGTCGTTGACAGCATAACGTTGACCGGTGCTCAGTAGTTTTGGGATTGGTCAAGTATGGTACAAACAAAATTGTTTATACATGATAATCCCGTTAATTGCAATGATTTCTTCAACTAACAGCAATAGACTCAAAGTTTAGCTAGCTTAATTAGTTTCATATTTGAACAATTACTGAGTTTTTATTTTATTTTATCTTCATTTTTTTTTGAAAAAAAAGACATTTTATTAAAACAACTAATTATGAAGGACAGTGTAAAGCATATTTGAACTATTGCCGAGTTTGAAATTTGTATTTACATGAACTTTTATTGACAATCAAGATGATGACTATATTAAACAAATATAAATATTATAGCTGTGACATCCCACATCACTCAGGGGAGTGATCCTTAAATGTATATTCACATCTCTACCTAGAGTGTTCTGGCCTCCTTCTCGCTTAACTTTGGAGTTCCTACGGAACCCGAAGCCAGTGAGTTCCCAAAATGCCTCGTGCAGGTAGGGATGTGAATGTATATTTAAGGATCACTCCCCTGGGCGATGTGGGATGTCACAATCCACCCCCCCTTAAGGGCTCGACGTCCTCGTCAACACACTTCCGGCCAAGGATTGGCTCTGATACCATTTGTCACATCCGGCCCGGGTCCACCACATCCCTGGCCTGTTCCACCATTGTAGCACGATATTGTCCGCTTTGGGCTTATCATTCCCTCATAGTTTTGTTTTTGGGAATTCACGAGCAACTTCTCAGTGGGTCACCCATCCTGGAAGTGCTATGGCCTCCTTCTTGCTTAACTTCGGAGTTCCTACGGAACCCGAAGCCAGTGAGCTCCCAAAAGACCTTGTGCTAGGTAGGGATGTAAATATACATTTAAGGATCACTCTCATGGACGATGTGAAATGTCACAATAGCCAAATCGTATTTAGAGAGATTGGCTACAATTCACATGAAAGATAATAATTGTATTAAAATACATTAAGTATTGTAACTAAATTTTTATTTAGAATTTTCTTACTCAATAGATGTAAATACAAAATATTATATTCGAAGCGGAATGTATAAGCTCAAAATAAATATTTCAACGAAACCATTTAGCATTAAAATTTTAAGGCTTAATTGTGCATTACCAGGCATTTAAAAGTCATCAATGAAATATATAGTTTTGTGATATTTAAAATTTTAAAAACGTTACAACAATATATATATATATATATTAAATTTCGAGTATTTTATTCAACACTGTATAGATCAATCAAATCAGAACTTGAAAAAAGTCATAATATATAGGATTGTGGAAATGGTCCCAGAGTTCACATCAACTTTTATTTGTTTGGTGTTTTCAGACTTTGACGTTCATTGACACGTGAATCATAACATGAATAAAATGGAAAATACGACTAGTGACTAACAACGAAATAAAAATAGAGAAATGGCAAATACACATTTTTTTTAGCATTTTATACTCTTTTATTTAATTATCATTGTTGATTATCTTAACTTATCTAATTTACTGGCTAAAAAAAAAGATGTGTGAGAAATTAAGAAATATGTTTATAAATCACTTTCTTAGAATTTCACTTGGCATAGAAAGAGTCGTGAAAGACATAAAGATCTTTCGTATCAAGTCATATCATTTCATTATATCGACAATAGTGTTTTGGACCTTGATTGTATGCCCTCCCCCGTCTCACCCCCTTTCCTACCCTTTTATTTATGTGGTCACAATTAAGTCACGTCAACATTTTATTTTGATTTTTTATAGAAATAATAAGGCAAAAAGCAATAGAAATATAAAATGTTAACGTGACTTAACTGTGATCACAAAAATAGAAGGAGATGAAAAGGACATGGGATGAGGAGGGCAGACAATCCAAGTCCTAGTTTTTTAACATAGTATGATGACTGTCGTGCAAGATTTTTTTTTTTTTTTTTTTTGGGAGGGGGGGGTTAGGGGGGGGCCTAGTCTTTCTGTTATTGTGCTCTCATGAGTGCTTTTGATGGATCAACTAGTCCATCTTTGTCCTCTGTCCATCCAATAATTTAATTTAAGGAAAAATTAGTATCCGGTCCCTAGTTCTTATTGTTCATTGACTAAGACCTTATTAGTTCTCAAATTTTGATTCAAGTCCCTATCATTAATGTGATAATGAATTTACATGTTTATTATATAATTTTTAATATAAAAATTAGTAATTAATTTAGGGTTTAATACTCACACCTCTATTAAACTTCTAATTAATTTTCAATTCAAACATTTCCAAAATAATAAAAAATTAAATTAAATTAAGTTTGTACCTATTAGTTTTTTTTATATATAAAAAGATTCTCAATTTTTTTTTAATCTTAAATGTACTCATTCATATAATTTTTCAATTTTTTTAATCTTAAATGTACCCATTCTCAAATATATCAATTTGTTATATGTAAAATGTACCCTTTTTAAATATAAAATCCATTCAAATTTTTTAATCCATGTTTAAACTTATATGGGTACATTCTTTTTCGTTGATTTGAGAATGTATCCATGTTTTGGTACAATAATTTTTTTGTTAATTTTGGTTAATGTACCCATACATATATGTACACACACACACACAATATAATAGAGAGTATAATTTATATTTTATTATTTTTAATGCCATAAATTATGGGTTTTATTTAAAATCTCATTAATATAAACAATTACAAATTTCAATTTTTAATTTTTAATTTAAAAACATAGTAACTTACATTATTACATTAATGTCAGGGACCTCAATCAAAAACTAAAAACTAACAAGATTTCAATTAAAGAATATTGATAGTTAGGGACCGCATACAAAGTGTCCTTTAATTTAATAAACACAGCACAAAGTGTATCAAAATATTCATTTATCAACATTTTTAGTCTTTTAAACACTTATTTCTAATCCTTACCGTTGAATTTGTTTAACTTATTCAATTCAATGACTAAAATGAAAAAAATGGTGTGTGAATAACTAATAAATGTGTGTGAAAATCACTTTCTTAAAATTAAATTTCAACGAGGAGGGAATATATTAGTGAATCCCCATCATCTATGAACTATGATCCATCTACATCCTCTATCCATCCGATAATTTAATTTGATAAAAACAACACAAAGTATATCAAAATATCCAATTTATCAACTTTTTTAGTCTTTTACAAACTCATGTTTTAATCATAACCGTTAGTCCGTTACATTTGTTTAACTTATTCAATTCAATGGTTAGAAAGAAAAAAAAAGTGTGAGAAACTAATAAATGTATGTGTAAATCACTTCTTTAAAAACAATTTCAGCTTTTTTTTGGGGGGTTGGGGGAGATATTAGTGGATCCAATCATATATGCACTATGTTTAATCCTGACCGTTGCATTTGTTTAACTTATTCAATTCAATGACTAGAAATAAAAAAACGGTGAGAGAAAAAGTAATAAATGTGTGTGAAAATCACTTCCTTATAAATAAATTTCAACGGGGAGGGAGTATATTAGTGTATCCCCATCATCTATGAACTATGATTCATCTACGTCCTCTATCCATCCAATAATTTATTTTAATAAAGACAACATAAAGTATATCAAAATATCCAATTTATCAACTTTATTAGTCTTTTACACACTCATGTTTAATCATGACCGTGCCATTTGTTTAACTTATTTAACTCAATGGCTATAAAGAAAAAAAAAGTGTGTGATAAACTAATAAATGTGTGTGTAAATCACTTTAAAAATAATTTCAACATTTTTCGGGGAGGGGAGAATATTAGTGTATCCAATCATCTATGAAACTATGACCAATCTACGTCTTTTGTGTATCCGATAATTTAATTTGATAAAGACATCACAAAATATATCAAAATATCTAAAATAATTTAGCCTTTTACGCACTCATATTTAATCATAACCCTTCATTTTGTTTAACTTATCCAATTCAATGGCAGAAAGAAAAAAAAGGTGTGAAAAACTAACAAATATGTGTGAAGATCACTTCCTTAAAAATAAATTTCAATTGGGGGGTCCCATCATCTATGAACTATGATCCATTTACATCATCTATCTATCCGATAATTTAATTTGATAAAGACAACACAAAGTATATGATCTTAATTCTGTTTAACTTATTCAATTCAATGGCTAAAAAAAAAAAATTGTTGATCTATGAACTATATAATTCATCTAGATCCTCCATCCACCCAATAATTTAAATTAATAAAGACAACCACAAAGTATATCAAAATATCTAATATATCCACTAGCTATATGTGAGGGCGGGGGGTACATCTTTATTGAGCATGGGCATGGGTACATGATTAAGGATACCCTGAGCCTATCCCTGTTGGCTGTATAATATACCCATGATATCTGTATGAATTTATGAGTATCTCATCTTCCCTTCATTTTATTATATATATTGTTTTGAGTACAAGGATATATTTTACACTGAGAGGAGGATCAGTCAAGTTATACAATAAGCAACCTAATTTGGTATCGAATTCACCATCCATGAGATTCGAATATAAGACATTTTACTTACAAGTGAAAAGGAATAACATCAGACTGTAATATTAATTGACTATAATATATATATATATATATATATATGTTTGAGAATGAGATCCTATATCATGCATCCATTTCTAATATCACTGAAGTCTTTTTTGATAAAACTCAACACCTAAATATATGTGATTTAACCGTGAATACACAAACAGAAAGACACGGAAAATGAAAGGGCAGAGAATCTGCCTCCATACTAATTAATTCCAGAACCGTGTCTTTTTCATTTGACATTAAAATTCATTAGGTAGCTCCTAGCTACCTACCCACGTGATTGTAATAATTCATAAGTTACTTGCGTTACAAGAGATAATTAAGCAGTCTTATATGGTTACGTATACAAATAATGTAGACCATTTGTTAATCATATATAACTAAGTAGACTTAGGAACGGTTCTGAAATTTCAGAAGCCCACGCAACAATTAAAGTGGGACCCTTTCACTACAAGACTCTTCTTTTGGTATTTAAATTTTTTTTCTTCTTCTATAAATTTATGAGTATAAAACTTAGTATGAAAGTCAGTTTTGTAACACAATATCATCTACTGAACAATAGATATAGAATAATTTAAAAGAATGTATATGTTAAAAAAATGAAGGTTCAACCAAGAAAAAAAGAAAGTACATAAAAAGATAAGTATTCTTCAAAACAGAAATAGTGATGTTAAACCCACCCCCAAATCCTATTTCTCCACCCACTCTTTGATGAAAATTTTAGTGATAAATTTTCCCTGCAATAAAATGACATCTAAATCCTAAACAAAAATAATAAATAAAATAAAAACAAATCCGTCTTTATCAATCCATGTCTCTAAAAATATCTTGATCCATCTTCATTTTCTCATTTAATTCTTAGGAAAACTAACGAAAAGTCCAAAAAAACTTCTCTTTTAACGAAAAAACCATTTTTAAAAGTATAGTGAATAGTGCCAGTTAAAAGTAAAAATGTAGTTTTTCGTTAAAAGTGAACAGTACCGGAAGTGTTTTGTTAAAACTCCCTTAATTCATCTAGTTTATTCTTATATATTATCATTTATAACTTTAAATAGTGAAATTACTCTTTGAGACATTGAAAAACCAAATGGAGAAGGAATTAGGAAGGGTGATGATGATAGAACCTTCATCACCTAGAGAGAATCAGTACACGCACACACAATATCTATGTCATCTGTTAATTGCAACTTTATTGCAAAATGAACAATAAAGTTACAGGAGAGAATCAAATCAATACAAATATATCATTTGTTACAAATTATATTACTACGCATTACATGCTCTAACTGGACGTAGGAGACTCACCAAGAAACTCTGATCTCAACTGCATTAAAAGCCTGCCCAGATAATTTAGCCCTTCTCCATCCCGACCTCCTCCCCAGAAAAGATCATGCGGTGATGCTTCAACAAGAACACATCCAGCACTTGACAGCAACATTGCATTCAAATGTGGGTATATCGAGAACTTGCATTTTAGTGCCCTATACATCACTTCAATCTTTACACTTTCCCACTCACATCTTACCTGCATAGCACACAAGACAAGTTTGAACCAAATTCAACATAAACCAAAAGTAATTGTCAACACTCCGATGATGTTAAATAATCCCGGTTTAGCATGAGTTCATTCTGCTTCTTCTCATTATTTATTATTATTATTATTATTATTATTATTATTAATGCATTTAACGTTGGATGCAGAAATCTTAGGTTCATGTAAAAAGATGTTAATCACTTAATATCATGATTTTATGTCTTCATTTTTATTTTTTTTCTGATTGAGAAATTCTAAGAACCATAAAGGACCACAGCATGGCATGTCATGACTAACATCACGTGTCAACACAATTGATGAACTGAAAATCCAATCAAATGCACAATGCACCATACCAAATCAGGACGCTTCCTCTGCATTGACCTTCCTATCCGTGCTGCCTCTTCCGGACTTCTGGCAGACTTGATATTTTCAACACAATCTTGTGCCACAGGATCATCCACCCCAACAAACTTCTGAGCCTACACGTTAGTATTGTTCTGTGAGAATGACTACGTTTTGTAAGATGGAAACCAGATTCATACACAAAAGGAAATACCTGATAGTAATGCTCGACACTCAACCAAGGTTCATAATCACCACTGTCATCTGGCATCTTAATTTGGTGAGGCGAAAAATTTGAGAAAGCGCCGTATGGGTCCCATGTTTTGTAAAAGAATATGATCCTTGATTCATATGGAGTCACGGTTGGATCAATTTCAAATGTTTCATCAACTGATGGAATAACAGGGGTCACATCTGGTATGGGTTGAAGAAATCCACTTATAAGCATATCAGGTCCAACCTGTTGGTTCAAGTTCAGAAGTGCAAAATAAAAAGTCCAATCAAACGGTAGAATACTGAGTGGGGATATGAGTAGAAAGAATTTATCTCTAGAAGAAGTATCAAAAACCCACACCAACCTGTTCATAGCAGACATCAATTAGGTCAAAGGCTTGTGTCATTTCAACCATCCCGAGTTCACCCACAGGGGATGGCGCATTCTTTCCACCAATAATTTTAGGAGCAACAAATGCGAACACCTGCAATGCATTGAATGTGGCAGAAGCAAAATGCCTGTTAACAAATCCAGTTTCAACAAAGGAAAAATCTGGGATCTCCAACATAAGCGGCGGTTAAGCTTATGTACCCCTCCAGCCTACAAGAAACTACAACTATGACAACATCCCTAACTCATCAGTTTTAAGCAGACAAGAGGAGAACATCGACAAGAGTTCATAGAAAGAAATACAAGCTGGAGGAAACAAACCTTATGTATTACTCCGGATGAAATAGCAGCTGCAGCTAATGTCCCCCCACACTCCCACAAAAGTGAAAGATATCCACGATCATGGAAGTATTCCATTACTTCTCTGGGGTTTAAGATGTCAAACTCCACCACTTCAATTCCTTTTGATGCAAGATGTTTCTGGAAATGCCTTCTTGCACCCCTCTGTGTTGCAACTATAGTAGATACATCAGAGGTATCCCAAAGGTGTGCTTCCTCTGGGAGATCAAGAGTCTGTGACATTACAATCCGCATAGGCATATGTCCACCACCATGTCTTGCAGTTAGTCTTGGATCTGGTCCAAAAATTAACATAGAACATAAGAAGTCAGAACTTCCTCCTATTAACACGAATAATCACAAAGTTGAGAAAATTATACTTACTGTCCTTGCGCACTGTATTTCCTCCTACAATGACTGCATCACTTCTACCCCGCAGTTCAAACACTCGATTTCTAGACGTTTTGCTGCTGATCCATGCTGCATGTCCGCTGCTAGCAGCAATTTTTCCTGTTAGCACCCAACAAAGACTAATGACTAATCTATCAGAAGACTTGTTTAAATTCAAATTTTTAGGCCTCTTTACAGAATTGCATATTGTAATAAGTTACACTACTCCTAAAAGAAAGCTTACCATCAAGAGTCATGGCATACTTGAGAACGGAGAAGGGGACTCGAGAAGCAGCTCTACAAATTAATGGAGCATTGACAAGGAGGCATGATTTTCGTGCTTCCTGTTGGTGTTGGATCAATTATATGACATGTTAAACTCAAATGCTACTCATGTCACGCAAAAGTTTTAGTCTTGTTTTGGTAAACCACACCGTAGTTATTTCAACTGGGAGCAGAAGATCCCTGCGTAATGCCTATACTATTCGCCAAGGAATCGAAAAGAAGCGTTTCGCTAAGGTATGAAATGAGCATATTGAATTGATCAAATACCTCAATGAGTTTACTGTTGAGGTCCTCACCAAGAACATCAACTTGCAAGCCTTGACTTCTCAAAGCCCGAATGGCATTCCCTCTCAAATGCTGCAATGGATGCCTCAGCCCAATCACCACCCTTTCAATCCCTGCCTAATCCAAACAAATCAACATTCAATCATTGTTTTCTTTTCCCTTAGAAGACGACTCAGAGGGAGTTGGAAATTGAAAAGGAAGAGAAAAAGGCAAAACCTGAACGAGGGCGGAGACGGCAGAGTGGTCACCGTGGCAATCACCGGGCTCCATGTTGAGATAAGCAGTGGCGCGGCGTGAGAAATCGCCAGCTGCGTCGACGGCAAGGACCTCGGCGGGCTTGGTGCCCTGGGCGTAGAGGAATCCCTCGCCGGCGACTTTCCCGGATTTGGAGGCAATGACGCACCCGAAGTTTGGGTGGGGAGAGGTGAATCCGGCGGATCCGTCGGCCAGCTCGGCGGCTCGTCGGATGTGGGCGGCATCGAGCGCGTGGTTGCCGAGTAAATTGTTGTTACTAATACTGCTGTTGGGTGTGGCGGCGCCGCCGCTGCAGTAGACTCTCACTGGTGGCAAAGATAACGCCGCCATTGGAAGCATAGATAGATCATAGACGATACTCACCGTTCAGTATTCCACCCTCATGCTGTACGCAGCAGTAAGTAATACTAATAACGAACCAAATGAAGCTTAATTTTACCGCGATAAAAAGTAAAATAATTAAATTGGACCTGTTTATATTTATTTTCCTTTTTAAGAAAAATAATTGGGGCTGTGATGGATAGGTTTATAGGCAATTCGATTTGGCCCATTTAGAAATATCTTAATAGTGGTTTGAGCTGTTGATTCAAATTCGTTGTTAGCAAGAATCTAATATAAGACATCTCGCTTATAAATGAATAGGAATACTATTAAACTGTAGTAGTAAGTGGCATTGAGTTTGTCTTTTAACTCGCAATTTGCTGCAAGTACATAAATATACATCCATCGCCTGATCACATCGGATTTTTGTTCTGTGATTTCCACACTTTTCTCCCGGATACATCAAGACAGATTTGGATCCTCTCCTGAGCTTAGCCTGCTGAGCCTCTTGAACAAATCACACAGACCGTTAGATTTTGATCCTACAGCTACAATTATTATAACTTTTAGAAAACCTCCATATGTAACCATTAAATCAAAATCCAACGGTCTTGTGAATTGCTAAGAAGGCTCAATAGACTGAACTCAACTCAGGAGAGAATCCAAATCCCATCAAGACACAGGAAAAAGTACATATGCAGACGAAAAAAATAAGTGCGCGAAAATCATCTGCATCAGCGAGCGAGCAATAAAACCAAAAGCATCATACCACATTTAATTATCAAAATGTGATGAACAAAATCGAATCAAATCTACTATGGCATCGTGCAACGAAATAAAAGCAAAAGCATCAAATTATTTATAATGCAGCATCCTCACGACGTCGTCGTCGTCATCGTCATCGTCATCAACATTCAACAGGCACACCAAAGGGGCTAAGCTTAATTAGGTTTTATAGAATATTTATGAGTTTGATTCTCTCGGAGGAGAGATAGATTTGATAGGATAATCGAGGCAGGCGGTACAGGTCCGTCAGATGAACAGACAGAAACAACAGCTTCAGCTGCATCTATTCCTCCTCTTCTGCCTCCTCCAGCCAGTTCACCAATGGCTCCAGGGCCTTCACAAAAGTTTGCCTGCACACATTCATTTTCCGTTATTTCACAGTTACAAATAACACAATAAACCCGATGTAAACAACAAACAAACGCATTGATTATCGAACTCTGATATTTTAAAGTTGAAACAAAAAGCATACCTGCCCTTGGGGTTTGTTCCCTTGCGGAACCAATGGAGAATGGTGTCTTCTGCAAGCACATCCTCGTCATAGAGGGACTTTACAATATCAGGGAAAAGCTTCATCAGCTTAGCATCCTCATAGCACTGCATCTGAACCTTGTACATCAGTTCCAGCTCAAGCTTCCCATTCGTGCAAAAGGTGTTCAGCAGTTCTGCCCATGTTTTCACCTGCATATGTATTGTATATAAGTTAAACCATAGCCATTTATTTATGTGCACCAAGTACTATGGTGTTAGCAACTAAATAACCGATTTCTGAAAACTACAGTGATCTAATATCTCAAAGTAATCAATTTGGAGGATGGTGCGTAAAACAAGCACAGCCTTAGATCTACAAAGAACAAGCTTGGGAATATGAAAGAAACAAAACCAATAAGTTGAAATCCTAAACACATCAGATTGGAATGCTATATCTATACTACTCTAGGTAGAACAAAGTCATTCACTATCCTACATGAACATAAGAACCGATTTCTTTCTTTGAACTACATGAACAAAAGATTAAAAAAATCTTAGTTCTGTTTTTATTTGTTTTAAAGTTATACCAACTTAACTCGTCATGGTTAACTACTTAAACTCCTACATTGGTCCCTTTACGAGTGTGCCAAACCTGAACTTTAAAGCTGAAGGATGAACTCGAAAGTTTCCCATTGGATTTCCACTCTATTTTTAACTCTCTATATATATATAACAAGGGGTAGAGCTGGAGAATCTCCCTCCCCTGCTAGGCTAACTACGGTTTCTTGTTTGAAATTCCAGGTCACAGAACACAGAAATTATCTAGGTATCAAGCGATTATAAGACTAACGTATACCTGGCGAAGAGCTGCATTAGCATTCTGCTGCTGGTTCTTACCAGACCACTGCACAGCGTCCATAATGACATCCCACAGAATTCGCACAACTTCAACATCGGGCAATTTGGCGTCTTTAACACGCTGCTTCACAGTCTCAATGACTTCAGACATATCGGTTTCCTCTGTTATCTGGGTTGTTAAAGCAGATTTCATTTCCTTAAGCTTCACTTCGAAAATTTTCTTCTCGTTGTACTCAACTAAGGCAACTAGCCCTTCCTTTCTGAAAATTGGTAAAAATAAGCACCAAATTATGTGTCAGTTAAACAACCTTTTCATTTTGTTACAAGGTGTGAATATCACAAAATGGATGTTCAAGTTAACACATACTTCACATGAAACCCATCAATGAGCAATTGACAATTAAAAATCACATCAACATTTACGTTAAGATGTATTATCATGGAGTGACAAACCAAAGGGACTACTAGGTAAGAATACTTTCAACGCATAATCAAATTTCATATTAAAATTGACTGATGATAATGACTACACGAAAATCAACTAATTTTATATCTTAAGAGAAAAACAAAAACTCTTAAATATATTTCAGAGATCATACAGAAAGATGAATCAACTATAAGACAAAATCTAGCAACTAAAACATTGCAGTTGGCTGAACAAATCAGGGATTGCAGCTACTTCAGAATCTCAGTCATCCAAATTGTATAAAGATACTACAGGACATCAAAAGCATCAGCTATATCTTAAAAAACAAAAATGAGTCTTATCTGACAAGCTGGTCCATAATAAAATTCTATAACAGATCAAACTTACGTGAAATGCTCAGAGAAACTCTCTTCGGTTCTCTTTGCGGAAGGGAAGAATTCCAAAAGATTGTCCTCCACTTTACCCCGCTTCAGAATGGAAATCAAATCATCAAGACTATTATCAATCAAATACTCCTTGAAAAACTCAGTAATGAACGATAGAACTAGCCCTTTGCCAACAAGATTATCCTTGAGCATTGGCTGGAACACCGTTTCTGGTGGAAGTCCTGACAGCTTCTGAGAGAATGCAAGTGCTGTGAAAATAGCCAGCTTCTTCCTTTCATTTTCCTCAAAAAGCTCCAACGATTGAAGGAATCGTCGCATAACATTTTCGAGATTCTTAATCAGAAATGGCCTCCGCCTCAAAATTTTCTGAATGTAGATAACCGATGGCAAGATGAGTTCACGTGTAGGCTCAGACTCTAGTACAGAGTAAGGGTGGCGCTCCCCCTCATCAGGTTTTGTTGTTCCAGGTTGTGTACGGCCTCCAGTGAAAACAACCTACAGTAAATCCTCCAGTCAATTTTATACCACATCACAAACACTTTATCTAAGGTAGCATCCACAAGAAACAAAAAGTGCCTAGAGTATTATGAAGCTTGCCTCAAAAAAGGTGTCACCGTATCTTGAGAAGTTAAGGTCTGAAGATTCAATGCTCTTGGCAATAAGTTCCTGCACAAAGCAGATACTTGTTAGTTTTAACAGATAATTAAGTAATAAGTACGCACATGCATACAGATACAAATGATAAGATCATTTATGCATAACTAAATGTTACCAGATCACCAGCATTATCCAGATAAATCTGGACCACTGCATCCGCAAAAGCTGCAGGGTCCAGCGGCGCTGCAATATTCCGTTTGCGGGTTTTAATCCGCGTGCCACTGTAATCACATTGCCAGCATAATCAATTTCATTTAATTGAGTAGAGGCTGATGCAACAACACATTTTACCGTCTTTACAAAAGGTCATAGGTTATAACTAACTAAAATTGATAAAAGTTCCTTCTTTAACAAACAATATAGTTATCAGTTAGATAAACCTTGATTCTGAAACGTAAGAATAACATGAAAGCATATACGAAGAACACAGAGGGTAAATCTGATGAGACAAAATATGACGAAGACTTACCCAAGAGTGGGTCTCTCCTTCGAGCTGCAGGTACAAAAAGACAGAAAATCTCAATTAGTATAATTTAATGACTATTTAGCTATAAATTTCTAACCTTCACAACCCAGATAAATTTATTAAGAAGACCAATTGTGAAGACCTTTCAAAAATTATAATTTACGTTCTGTATAAAGGCAAAAGTGCAAAACCTAACACTAAAAGTTTCAGTTTTACCTGACCCCCACCACCCAAGCAAAAAGGAAAAGATTTACAATTTCACTACAATTAACATCCTAATTCACACCACAAGAAACTGGATCAAAACGAAAAAGGAACAGAAAAACAAGAAATACATCTCAAATTTGGATTAATTCCAGAAAGACCCAAATAATAATAAAGTAAATGTAACATATAAAGAGCAACCAAAAAGATTGAGCAAAACCCTCCACGAAATTCCAACCTAAACAAAGAATCCAATCAAAGAAACAAAATTTCCACGAAAAATCCGATTTTTAGGTAAATAACCAGATCTGTGACTCAAAACATACAAACTTTTCAATAAGATTTTAACCTAAAACGCAGAGATCAAACAGTAGAAATAGAACGGAAATATCGATAGAGAGAGATGAAGAGAGAGAAGGTACCTCATAAACCAAGACGAAGAGGGATCGGAGGGCGGTGAGGTCTCTGGGCGTCGAGAGCTTTTTTCGAAGAGAGAGGCGAGAGGGAGTGGGAAAGAGTTATGAGAAGAGGGGTGATGCGGTTTTGGTCCCTGGACACTGATATTTATGAGAGAGAGAGAGAGAGGAACAAAAAACAAAAAGCAAAAACAAAACCAAAAGTAGTTTCAACTACAAGGCGACTTGAGGTTACAAGTTACAACTTACAAGGTACAAACTAATTTATCAGTCATTCAATACTACGATTTAACGGTATTTTTTTTCATTTAAAAGTGAGAGGTTCTATATTTGAATCTTATGAATAACGAATTCGATATCAAATTAGGCTGTCCATTATGTAGCTTAACCAAATCTCTCCTCCTCTTAATGTAAAAATATCGATGTACTTATAAAAAATAAAAATAAATAAATACTAATTTATCTAGAGAGACTCTTTTTTTTTTTTGAGTGAAGTTAATTTAGAGAGACTTTTTTAAATCGAGATTTTTTATGGACTAATTTAACGTAATTTTCATGCTTATATTATAAAATATTATGCAAAAGTATAAAGTGATTGGAAGTTCTTAAAGGAATTTCGCTTTTGAGAGTCTCTTTAACATGGAATATTCCGTGATCGTGACCGTTTATCGTATATCATGCGGTCAGAAATCATTTCAAAATTTAAAATTTAAAGTTAAATATAAATAATACCGAACGAAAATTGATCGCACGATGAACGATGAATGGTCACAACCACATAAGCCAGCGAGAATCCTTTTCCCTTTTAACATTTCTCATTTCTCAATTAACTGTGTTCTTTTAAAACTTTTTTTCTCGTTTTCTTCAAAAACAAAAAACAAAAAAAAAAACTTTTTTTCTCGTTACATGTTCTATTCACATACAAATTAAAATGGTTTTATTTGTAAAGAGTTCAACATTATAGTATGACTATTGTAGCTTTGTGTAACGAGTATTTCATAATTATTACAATTCATCGAGGGAAGTGAATTTTCACATCTTTAGTTTAACATCTCGCATTTTTTTTATGATTATTGGATTAAATGAGTTAAACGAAATCAACGATCATGATTAAATATAACTGTGTAAAAAGTTAAAAATGATGTTCATTGACATGTCAGTTATTAATTATTGAGTAGGTCAAATGGCAATTTTGTTTTGTTTTGTTTTGTTTTCTTCATCGGCCCTATGCTACTAGTTGTGCGGTTTAACCTTTCCTATAAGGTAAAAAGACGTCATTTCGGTCACATTACAAGTAAATAATATTGTAAATCTAGTTTGTTTTCAAGTATAGTGATGTTTTAGAAGAGAGAATTAATGCAATTCTCTTGTTCGAGTAGCTTAACTCTTAGTTTTATCTTTATTTTGATGAAAATTCTATAATAGATCGACGTATACAATGTACTTTTGGATCAGTTGGTTGGATTAGTATGATGAGACTTTAATTACATTCAAATAATAGTGCATCTCATACACGAGTATACTGTAGAACAACCCCATTTTTAATAAAGAAAATAATAGAATTGATCAAAATTTTGGTTGAGAAAATCATTGGCTTGTAGATGTAGTTGTAGGTTGGCTTCTTTGTGCAAACGAAGCATATGTGGTATGAAATCTGACATCAGATTCTGCCTTACAAATGAAATACGGGAGTGCAGTACAGTTGAGCACAGCAAAAGGCAAAAAGGCCCTTTGAATTTTGACCACCGCCCCTATCTTTTTCTATCCTTTTTCTCATCCTTTTAACCCTGCCACAAATCGACATCATCGATGATTCAACCTTTTTTCTTTCAAGGTTGGTAAAATCATCATGCTTACAAATGTTTTGCTACTCCGGAATATCTTTATGAAACTTTAACGAAAAATTCCCGGTATTGTTTACTTCAACGAAAAATCATATTTTTACACACAAAAAAGTCAATCCTGATACTATTCACTTTACCATTTATTTTGTCCTTATCGTTAAAACTCAAAGTTTTCAAACTTTTTTCATTAGTTTTCCTTATCTTTATATCTTAAACTTTTAACTGATAGATATTTGATTATTTTAGTTTTAACTAAGGATTTCAAGGTTAAAAAAATCGCCTTTTTAGTGACATTTCCCTTCATTTATAAGAGAGAAGTCTTAAGTTCGATTCTCGTAAAAAAAGAATTTGAACCACATTTACATATTGTGAGAGTTAACTCATTTCCATACCCCTTGGTGTAGATTATATCATAATGGGACGGCAAGGGGGAAAACAAAAGCCCTTAATCCGGGGCCATATGAATGGTAATGCATTTCTAAAGGAATGAGGTTACCGAGCTATGCGATCGGATCACCTACGGCTATCAGTCTGTTGCTTCCTCCTAAAATCACGACAGGGTTAAGCTTAAACACCCACTTAATTAGTCATTAATCTATCCTTTTAAGGTTAGGCTAATCCCATCCTTGTTTTCTGGAAGGTAGAAGCAGTCCGGTTGGTTCCATATGCAATATATAACTTTCCTAATCCTAAGAAAGTGATAGCAAAATGAGCACATAACCAAAACCATTTGAGTTTTACCTCGCGACGTTTGCATAATGACCAGAATTTCCAAAGTGACAAATGAAATATAAATCTACTACTATCATGCATTACCATTCTATATTACCATGCCATGAGGAGAAGGGAAGGGAACAATGTGAAGTAATGAATCGAAACTACAGTGTATGAAACCGCATTACGATACTCGATGTTAATTTCTAATTCACACAAACCAATCAAGAATTATGCTGGAATCTACCCAACAGTTTGGTTGAATTGTACAATTCGATTTCCGAAAGTTAACAACCAATTTGACAGAAAACTTTGGTCGCCGGGAGAAGACAACCTTTTTCTTCTACATGATCATGTTGCAGTACCATGACTTCATTTTAGAGCACAAGTAAAGGAGAAGTGAAGAATATACACAAGTATCTATATGTGAGCAGCAGTCAACTCACAGTTCAACTAAGAGCCACAATTAACCATGAGATAGTACTGCAAAATGGAAACTCCGAGCACCAAACATTCGACTACTACCCTAAACATTTCCTTTTTACTAACTGACTTAGCCCTGGTTTGGTACTGAGATGATTCTGAAAAAAGTGGCTATCAAAAAAAGCTCCCAGCTTTTTTATGTTTGGTAAACATGCAGCTTTAGCTTTTTTTCACAGTTTTTGGTGAAAAAAAGCCAAAAACACAAAGCTGCAAAACCCAGCTTTGAAAAACTAGCTTTTTTTCACATCTGTTTTACATAAAAGTTTATCAAACACTATAATGCTGCTTGTTTTTTTCAAAAGCACTTCTACAAAAAGGTTTACCAAACACTCTGCTGCTTTATTTCACAACTGCTTATTCTCACAGCACAGTAGAACCAGTTTTTTTTCAAAGCACATCAATACCAAACCAGCCCTTACACATATAATTGACAAGAAGCCACACAGAAACAAACAATGATAGGTTTTCTCAAATCTCCAATGTGGGATTCTTATTTTCTTCAACGTTAGGAACTTAAAACACCACGAACTCTTCTAATTCTAGTACGAGCTCAAACTTTGGCCTTTACATTTCACCTTATCGTAAGTTATTATTAGCACCAACAATCTAAAATTATTGTTAAAGCTTCTCAGAGCAACAGTGAAATCAACCTCCATTTCTTCTGTATCAACAAATTCAAATTATTCGTACCAATATAAATTACTAGTAGTAATTTACTACTGCAGTCAAATCTTCAAAAATTGGGTCAAAAAGTTACCAGTGAGGACATTCATCAAACACATTGCGTACCCATTTCTCCAAACTCAAAACGTGAACCTCCAATCCAAGTTGAGGAAATTAACAAAAACAAAACATACAAAACTGGGGTACTTGTATTGGTGTCGAACAAACCTACGGCTTCTCTTCTCGAATCAGTTCACTGGACTGAGTCGAACTGTCCGCCATCAGTGTCTCCGTGTCGTGTTGCTGCGGCTGCGGCTGATGCTCGGTGTTGGTAAGAGTTTCCATGTCCCTCATCCTTGTCCTCACCACACTGGTAACAAGTACTGCAACAACAACAAAAACACACCCAATTATGTAAAAATGTGAAATTGTAGAGAGAGAAAGAAATCAAGAGAGAGATAGAGAGAGTACCGGCGGCGGTTCCAAGTGTCCAGACCCAGAGGATCTTCAAGCCGGGACTCAACTCTCTTCGCATATTACTCTATTTCTGCTTTGTTTCCTGCATTTGGTTTTGCTCGACAGTCAATTTCGTGAGTGTGTGTTGTGATATCTCGGAATCTCTTCGAGTGATCAACTTTGCCGAAAGCTCGACCCGTGATTTTGCTCTGCAGGGTTGAGTCGGGTTTTTTCTGTGGACAAATTGCAGGGCCCAACTCTCGAGTTTTGGGTTAGGGAAAGCCTAAGGACCCTTAAACTTGGCGCCAATAGGCCCGCTTCGTGTCCTTATGGATCTGTTACACATTTTGCCCCATAAATTATTAATAGATAATAACATCAAAATAATTGTTATTAACATTTTAAAATTTTCGTTGTGTAATCTAAATTTTGAATAAATAATACATTTGTGGGAAGTTTATAATATAAATTTTGGAGTACCAATATAATTCCCTTATAGAAATTAAAATTATTAATTTAATGAAATTTTTTGGTTATTGTACCTAACATATACAAAATAAGGAGGAGATCATCTCCGAATATTTTCTACCAAGGCCACCAGATCAAGTGATCCGAGCTTTTAAAAATTCATCTAACGGCCCACCTGTTTTGACCCCTTAAGAGCTATAATAATTTTTTGTTGTTAGATGAAATTTCAAGGGCCCATATCACTCGATCCGGTGGCCTTCGTAGAAGAGATTCGGAGAGGATCTCTTCTCCAAAATAAGATTCACCCTGGATCTTTATGTCCAAAGTTCGTAGATCGAGAAATCCGGATCGTTTAAGAAAGAGAAAAAGAGATTCGTGTCATTCAAGTTTTTGAGTTTTGTAAAGTGATCCAATAAGATGGGCTAATAGAGGACATTTGATTGAAATTGAATAGTCCAAATCTCTTAATCAGTGAACTCCAAATATAAAAATCCGAAGTGAATCTCAATCCAAATACTATTGAGGCTTGCTTACAATTAGGCTCATAAATATGATGTGACACCTATAAAAGAAGCTAGATTCGTTGTTTTGGGGAGATTCTCTCCTTGCAAATGACCACGAAACCAACCTATACAAGTTATATTTCTTAGGAGTTTTGACATCGAATCACTCAATGACAACCTGATTTTTTTCGTAAAGAAAAATATTGAGATTTATTATATTTTAATGTTGTTTTTTAATATTTGAAATAAAAAGAAAACAAGTTGAAGAATCAAATCTCTTTGACTAACTTGATATATTCTTTGATTTTGTTGGTTCTCAACATTTCCCCCAGAAAACAGCGCTGTAATTTGTAATGTCCAAATGAAAATGCAAACAAATTTGGTGCATTTGACATAGGCCGGGATGACAAAGATGGTGGTTCGGTATGGGATACCGAACCGAAACCCGTGTTCCGATTTCCAAACCAAAATTTTTGGGAATTCCAAATCAAAAACCGATCCCAAACCAATTTTTTTGGAATCCCAATTTTTGGGAATTCTGAAATAATTTCAGGATTTCAGGATAAATCGGGAATCCAGAAATGATTTTGGGCTTTTGGACTAAAATTTGACATATTATGTTTTGGGCTAAAATTCAATCTTTTATATTGGGCTGTCAATCTGTTGCAAACTAAATTTTCTTAATAAATTTCATAGGCCATTGTAAGTTACAAGTATACAACTAAACCAATCTGTTGCAATAAAAATAAATTTAATTTGTGCACAAATTAAATTTCATGGAGGACCTGAGCATCAAAATTCCCATGCACACACAGACACACATATATACATTCACACCAGGAAGGATAAATCATACACAATTTATATGCAACGGTTGAGATTAAATCTCAACAAAATCCAACGACTATTAAAATTCTAAATATATATTTAAAATTTAAATAATATATATATATTTTCGGTTCGGTTTGGGATTACCGAAATCCCAAAAACTTGAGACCGATTCCCGTAACTAAATTTTGAGATCGGTTCGGTATTGGGTACCGAAATTTTCGGGAATTTCGATTTGGGATTTTTGGGATTTTTTTCCAGCCCTAAAGATGATTAAGCCACAACAAGTTGGCTCATATGACTACTTGCATTAGGCCATCTCCAATCGTCCCGTCCAAAGGATTATAAGACTAAAAATAGCTCGGAATGACACAAAAATCATCTCCAGCCGAGGGCTAGGCCAAAGGACTTATGGGCCCCACCAGGTCCAAACCCCTAAATTAGGTAAGCGGGTTGGCCATTTTTAACCCTCCAGCGTCAGAATGTCAAGCTTGACGTTAGCTTGACGTCAGAATGCCAACCCTCCAGCTCAACCCATTTGAATGCCAACGTCTACCTGGCGTCAGCATGACGTTAGCTAGCCGCCGTCAGGTTATCGTTGGAATTTGAAGTTTTTTTTTGACGAATTTAAAAAAAAAATCGAACTTTTTGTTCTATAAATACCTATATCATTCCTACAACATTGAAAGCCGAAGATAAGAAGTGCAACGTAGATAAGAATCCTATTTAAAATTTGCACAACTAATTACATCTCGACACGTAACACTCGAAATCTTATCCGAAAATTTATTAAGATTATATAAAGATAAGAAATCTAGAGAGTTACTCACTTTAGCGACATGTGTCACTCGAAATCCTATCCGAAAAATTTATTGAAATTACATAAAGATAAGAAATCTGGAGAGTTACTCAAGTTAGCGACACGTATCACTCGAAATTATATCAAAAAAATTATTGAGATTATATAAAGATAAGAAATCTGGAGGTTTATTCATTTGACCACAAGTGGCACTCAAAATATGTCCGAAAACCTTATTTTAATATGGTAATTTAATTTAATTAATCATATTAATTTAATTAAAATAATAAATTATGTTTGGCCTATGACCATTTAGCCCCCTTGGTTGGAGATGATTTTTTGTCAAATGACTATTTTTGGCTTATGGCACTTTGTCCCCATCTGTTGGAGATGGTATTAAATATGGCCTAATACTATTTATTAAAATATAATTTCTTGTATAGTTATAGGGTTAAAAGGAGCCATTTGGTATTTCTTGGGTTGGAGATGACCTTACGACCCTTCACCAAACAAAAATTCAACCCGTAATTTTTGTATGTATATAGTACGCCCATATGCTTCATATATGCAAATATAAG
This sequence comes from Malus domestica, assembly GCF_042453785.1. Lineage (NCBI taxonomy): Eukaryota > Viridiplantae > Streptophyta > Magnoliopsida > Rosales > Rosaceae > Malus > Malus domestica. The sequence goes on along the minus strand of NC_091672.1, from coordinate 31,398,153 downwards.
AAACAGCAAATGTGATCCACAATCTTTAAAGAAAGGGATCACTAATTTTTTTTTTTTCAAAAAATAGGGATTAGTTGTGGGGTCCACATCATTTTGAATTTTAACGATCCAAAGTATTTATTTTTCAAGTTTCACCTCATAAATCATTTTTACAAAATAGACAAATCAGAAATGTTCGAGACATCTAATTAAATTAAAAGATGAACATTACGTTTTAAGAAACACTGAAATTTCATCGTGACAATTAAATAGAAAAATGACTTTGGATTGAATTTAATTTTGCATAGATGATCTATAAATCAAAACTTACAAAATAGACGATTTGGTTCGTTCAAGTTCGATGTGCAATGAGTCATTCCTTAAAATGGCCTAATATATGATAAACTTAAAGGAATGCACCAAAATATAAGAAACTAAATCAACCGAAGAATCTCTAGAAAAAAAAATTGTGTGTTAGCGTTGCGATGGTGGTATTTGTGTGATAGATTTACGAAAATATAGATTCTTGTCTATTTTAGTGTTTGAATGTACATACCCTTTCTTGGTTTAAGAGTTATCCTAAAAAACATATTAAACTCGACAGAATAAGCACTATCCTATGGATCAATCCTTCAAGATTCTCCATTTTGTGTGAAACGAAATGTGAACAACAAAATGAGCCCACATAAACTTGAAGATCCATGCCCTCGTCAGTCGTCTCGTCACCCACCATCTTATTTTATTTGTTAATTTTTTATTTTTTGAACAAAAGATATTGTAGAAAATGTAGGTTAAGCTTCATAATGAGCTAGCAATAATGTGATTCAAATTTATTTTTGGCGAGAATCAAACACAAGACGTCTTATAAACAAGTGATGAGGAATACTATTCGACCGTGACTATTTTATTTGTAATTAATTTCTGTTTCTTTTGTTTGCTATTAATTTGGCTTTGGTAACTTATTAATATATATATATATTGTTTTAGATTAAGTGGTATGGTAAAGACGAATATAGGAGAGCTAAACAAGAAATAATAGTTTGATGATGAAGTGCATCTGTCAAAGATAGCTGGTTGGCTGCCTTAATTGGCTGGTCAATTTTGGCCAACTCACATAAACCAACAACTTACACAACAAATTAGCAATACCATACTTTTGACTTTATTAGTTTAGCACCCCAAATCATCCATCATGTACCACGTTTTTCATATTAATCAAAATTTCCATATTTTTTTGGCGCTGTTACTGTATATCATGTTTGTTTCCTACTCAAAATTGTTGGACTTTTACAATTATTACTTCAGTAGATATTTCAAATTTACAACAAAAAGACTTACTAATCTCTTTTAAATCTCGTGTCTTATCATATAAAAGAAAAAATGATAGCAAGAACCAAACATTTATTGGAGTCACGAATCTTATTAATTTTAATTGAAAATCTAGCATAAGGATTTATTTTGTTGTTGATAAAATAAAAGTTTAATTAGAAATTTTTATTACCAAATCTTTTCCTACCATTTGTGGATCGAATAATAATGGTCGGTAAAGGGCAATGATTTGCAGAATTAAATTTGATATAAAAAGTGTACCAAAATTAGATTAAAGCGGAGACTTCTATATATTCACTGCTCCATTCCAATTTCCAATGAGCCTCTCCACTGCTCGCCTTCTCCACACTCTCTCCTTCCTTCCCAAATCTCATCCTCCTCTCTTCTCATCCCCTGCCACTCCAACCTTTCTCTTCTCCAAGCCCTCCGCCTTCCCCTCCCTCTCCGCCAGGCTGTCTCTGTCTTTTCACAGTTCCACCATGGGCGACGCTCCTGACGCCGGCATGGACGCCGTCCAGCGACGCCTCATGTTCGAAGACGAGTAAGTCCCTCTCCCCCCCCCCCCCACTTTGCCCCTGACTTATGTTCATATTCGCGCTTTTACCGTTTTCTTTCTTTTTTTTCGGTTGTTTTGGTTGATCTGTTTTGTAATTTGCTCTGTTTTTTTTTTCTGCTCAGGAAATACCGGAACAGTAAATAAAATGAAAGTCGTAGGCTTTTTCTATTTTGTTTCCTAAATTGCGGCTCTTTTTTCAAATTTATATTCTGTTGATTGTTCTGTTGTGGTCTGTTTGGTTGCTCAGAATTTGAAACAGATGAATAAACGAATACTTTGTCCAAAGTAACCGTTAACTTTCTTTACAATTACTCCAGTTTCTGATTAACCAAACAGAGGATAACATAGTCGAGAGGAAATTATAAGTGGATGGACAAAAATGTATGTATAAGCCGAGCTATGATACTTGAGCTCGACTCGAGCTTGTGTTCAATTTAAATGAGGCTACATACATCTGATCCGAAAAGCCGAATTGGTTAAGAAACGATTGAACCGGAGCTGAGATCGATTATCAAAAGCTTTCCCCTTTAGTTTCTTCCCCTTGCTAAAAACATTTTGATATGAGAATATCAATTACCTGTGATTTCAATTCATTTCGCGTCGGAATGGAATTTAGGGTAAGAAGGCAGTTCCCCCGGATGAGCATCAGGTGGCAATGCCATCCGTTCAATCAGTGCTGCCTCTTGTCCTTTTCCGATTTTAACCTTTTGTACGGTCCAATGTATATTCAGGTGTTAGTCATTCCTGGGAGCTGACGATCTGTTTTATTCGAATTTCTGCAGATGTATTCTGGTGGATGAGAATGATCGTGTTGTTGGTCACGATACCAAGTACAATTGTAAGTACTTTTGCTTGCTAATACCTTCTCGTTGCGAGATTTCAATGTGATAAATTTTTTTATGTTTAGAAATTAATATTCTGTTTTGATAGTTTAGGACTTGAAGTTTTATGACTTCGTGCCATGACTTATGATGTAATACTTGATAAACCGCTCTAGGAATTCTGAGGGAAGAATTTTTGTCTCCTATTTTACTTCATTGCAATTTGCAAAGAAAATCCATATTAAAGGATTATATTTCCTTGGAGCTTGAATGTACTTGGTAATAATGCCCGATCATGCATGTTGATACAACTCTTGTGTTCTTTCTTGTACAACTGTTAGTTTCTGAAGTTTTCATGCATTCTGTGAACTGCAGGTCACTTGATGGAAAAGATCGAATCTGAAAATTTGCTTCACAGAGCTTTCAGTGTCTTTTTGTTTAACTCAAAGCATGAGTTGCTTCTTCAGGTATTTTTCTTGGATCACGCTAACTGAAATTTACGGTGCTGGCAGCGTTCAGTTTAGAGTGGTCATTCATAAGATGTTCCATAGTAGCAGGGTGCATCCTGAGAATCTCGAGTAATAATAATAGAATATGAAGAGGGAACGACTGTCTTTGCAATTGGCGGCAATGATCTTTCAATTGATCTTTCTGGACAGTTTTTCTTTATGAGCGTCGTTAAATAATAGTGTTTAGCATACTCATTTATGTCTGTCTTTCTATGCAGCAACGTTCTGCAACCAAGGTAACATTCCCACTTGTGTGGACAAACACCTGTTGCAGTCATCCACTATACCGTGAATCTGAGCTTATTGATGAGAACTCTCTTGGTATATTTTTCTATTTATCATGCCTTTGAGAGTCAATTTTACTTGGCCTACTGTGACTTGCTCTAATAGTTTTTTTCCTTCTCCATTTTGTTTCCAGGGGTACGAAATGCTGCTCAAAGGAAGCTTTTGGATGAACTCGGTATTCCTGCTGAAGATGTGCCTGTTGATCAGTTTATCCCGTTGGGTCGCATGCTGTACAAGGCACCTTCTGATGGCAAGTGGGGAGAACATGAACGTAATATTCCAACTTGGGTTACTCTACATTTTTTACGATTAACGTTCTTTGCAGTTGATTACCTTCTCTTCACTGTCCGAGATGCATTTGTCAGACTGGTCGTGATGGTCAAACAAATTGTCTTGTTTCAGAATTTTCTGTTCACCCTGTGTGTGTGTTTTGTTGTATTTGCAGTTGATTACCTCCTCTTCACTGTCCGAGATGTTAATGTGCATCCGAACCCTGATGAGGTAGCTGATATCAAGTACGTAAACCAGGAGGAGCTGAAGGAGCTGTTGAGAAAGGCAGATGCCGGGGAGGAAGGTCTGAAGCTGTCACCTTGGTTCAGACTCGTCGTGGACAACTTCTTGTTCAAGTGGTGGGACCATGTTGAGAAAAACACCATCAAGGAAGCTGCTGACATGAAAACCATCCACAGGTTGACTTAAACTGAGTCTTCTGGGAAACCTTGATTGTGGCTTTATTATAATTAGTGTTTTATTTTCCCTGTTCCAATTTGGACTCATAAGGCGTTCCCATAAGCGGACTTTGTTGTTATTGTTGTTAAATGCCGTGCTTTTGTAATGTAGAACTGATGAATCAATAAGAAACTTTTCGCCTCTTTCATCATGAAACAGGTTCACAAATTTCTTTTCTCCATGTTTGGCCCAGCAGGCCAAGAATTTGCTATCTAATCCTGCTAAGAGACGAGGTTACTTGCCCTGTTGGGGAGAAACTTTTCAAACCTGAAATTCCATGGTGACGCTCTCTCAAATCAACCACGCACTAACTTATGGTTTAACCTTTCTCATATGGTAATGCATTGGTTTGAATACCGTCGTTGTGACATCCAGTAAAAATTGGTGCCACCATCATATATCTGTTTCTGTATAACAATGTAGTTCACATCTGGGGATCTCTTATCCCACATCGACTAATGCAAGAAATTTACCCCTGCTTATATCGACCGACGAAGGGGCAATTTGGGTACCTTGGGGTGCCGGGCTGGGATGTACGCGTGTACCGCAACCCTAAACCATGCCCCGATTATTCGGGTAAAACCAGTAAGGGGTCTTTATCCGGTGTTTCCCCCGTGCGGCCAAAAAAAGAAACCACGACGCCTCGCGCTGTATATTCCCGCGTGGGTAAAAAAAGCCCTCGAGAGGTTTGAAGGTGGTGCTGCTGACTCCTGTTGTTTGTCCTCTCTTGGGGTTTGCCCAGGTGTCTCGCGGTTACTTGTTGTCCTCACCTCTCGTGGCACCCCGCCCCCGTTTTATTCTTTTTTATTTGTGAACGCCCCCCGACCCTTTTTTTTCCTCGCCCTGATGAATCAAATCATTTCAAGAGAAACTTCTTTGTTTTTTTTTTTTTTTTTTAAGACAAACAAAGTAAATTTCATTTAAAGAGATGGGTAATACAAGATAAGGACTACTCCAAAAAAGAGTCCAAAATAGCCAAGCAAAAGCCCAACTCCATAAACGAAAACAACAATGAGAATGGCCCAAAGTGAGCAACCCATAACAGCAACCAAATCGAAAAACCTAGACAGCCACCTCCACCAAAACAGCTGCACAGCCACCGCATATCCGTCACCACCACCCGGAAGAAGGGACAAAGAACCAAATGGATGAACGGAAAATGGGGGTAGGCAAGCTACCCGCGCTGGGAGCGCTCCCATAATCCTACCAAATAGTGCAAAATGCGCTTTAAAAGGGTAGCAGGTAAAAGTTCACGATGAGGAGCGATGTTTGGAGAGGAACAAGGCAAAGAAAACATATATGAGATAAACACAAGAAAGACTGAGACCAAGTTCATAGCAACCTGAGACACAAAATGCTCAGACAAAAAACAAACGGAAGCTAAAAGCAAATACAAATAAACGAAATCTCCAACCATGGTGGCTTAGAGAGGGAAAAGCTGAGGTGGAGATGGAGGAATAGAGAAAGATGGGGACGGCGGGAGGAACATGAGAGATGGGAAAAACTGGAGGAAAGAGATGGAGAGAAGGGGAGAAAGTAAGGAAACAAGGGTGGAAAAAAGAGAAAGAGGAAGAAGGGCGAAAATCAGGGAGAGATGGGGGATAGGGATGAAAAAGGGGTGGACGGGAGAGGAAGAGAGAGAAGGGCGAGGAGGGAAGGGTTAGGCTGCCGCTGACCTTAAGCCGGAGTAAGAGGCCAACAACAGAGAAGGGTTCAGAGGATCGGGGCTTTACTTTGGGGGAGGGAGATGGCACAAAGTCATAGGCAAGCTCTTATATATATATATATATATATATATATATATATATATATATATATATATATTTGTGAAAAACTTCTTTATTGAAGCTTAAATTTCACTAATTGTATGAAAGAAAAACTAATGAAAAAGGTTTGAAAACTTTGAGTTTTAACGATAAGAACAAAATAAAGGGTAAAGTGAATAGTACCAGTATAGACTTTTTAGTGTAAAAATGTGATTTTTCGTTAAAGTTAACAGTACCGGAAGTTTTTCGTTCAATAAAATCACACTTCTAATGGATTTTAACTGTTTTAAAAAAAAACTTACAAGGCTAAAATTGTCAAAATATAAATATGCATATCCACCATATAATTTCAATCTTTCTATTTTATTCCTCGTGTTGTGATAAATCCATGACAAAATGAATCTTTCTACGTTATCATCCTGATGAATTCCTTCGTATAATTATTAATACCACGAATAAATTAATGAAGGAAAATTTTATTTGAATCCATATAATCTTTTTCTACACCAAACTTACTCTCTACACTCATATTATTTTTAATCAAACTATCAATATCTCTTTACACCCCAATTTACTACCTAAAATAACCTCACAAACCCAATTAAATTTATCTTTACACCCATTTAAAAAATAAAAACCCAAAATCAGTATTCATGAATGTTTTTACAATTTATGACCTTGAAATATGAAATGAATGGTTTACTAGAAATATATTGCAATAAACTGTGTTTTTGAGGATTGAAAGTATACTGCAATAAAACTTATTGGAAGTATATGGAAATTAATGAAATTGTGTTTTTGAGGATTGGAAGTACACTGTAGATTGAGTAGCAAGACGGTCACTAGTTCATCCTCATCCAGGCACATGCAAAAATTTAAGTATTGGCAAGTAAATAAATTCCCTCCTACCTTGTCATAGCATTGAAACTCTCGAGATCACCACGTTAGCTTCTGGGTAGGCAAGAAGGTTGTCTTAATTCACCCGCATGACCCATCCCAACTTCATTAATTTCAAGCTCACGAGATCGCCAGTATACTTTCCGTCCTAAAAAACACAATTTCATTAATTCCTGTACATTTTTTGTCTTATCTCAAGTCTTAGGGTTTGATCTTAAGATTGCGTAATGGTAAGTTATTGGGTGTGAGTTTATTGATAAATTTTAGTTATATTGTTAATTTCATCTTGTACTTAATGGTAATTATGCAATAGAGTAAAAGGGACAATTCATATTTAAATTTTAAATTAGGTGTAGAAATAAGTTATATGAGTTCGAATAAAATTTCTCGTTAATGAATTGTCGGTAAAGCAAACATAAAATATAATTAGGCTAAATTGGATTGTTCATCCCCGTGGTCATAGGACACTTGCATGATGACCCTGTGGTGAAAAAACTAGGAATTAAACCCTGTGGTCTAGAATGTTAGCAAATTTAGTCCAAAAGTAAGATTTCTGTTAAATGACTGTTAAAAGTTGGGTAAAACTGTATTTGTAGTTCCAATTGACATTGAATTGGGGTTTTTTTTTATTTAAAAAATTAAGCATTATTTTTTTTTTGTTAATTGTTATAAAAAAAATTATTTTAAATGTCAATTGAAACTGAAAATACAATTTTACCCATACTTTTAACAGTCATTTAACATAAATCTTACTTTTGGACTAAATTTGCTAACATTCTTGACCACAGAAGTTTAATTCCTAGTTTTTTCACTACGTGGATCATCATGCAAGTTTCCTATGACCACAGAGATGAATAATCCAATTTGGCCAATATAATTATGCATGTGTGAACATGAAGAAATATTTTAGTTGGCTCCGTACGCCGAGCAAACACCAAATATCATTATATGATTAAAAATGAAAATTGTCAAAATATCGCTCATATGTAGTGTTCTACAGGCACATCGATCGTGGATCACAATCTTTTTTCACATCTAAAAGTCATGATGTTATGCTCCACTTATTGTATCACCTGATTTAACAACTTTAAAAAGAGACAGCAACATCATAATTTTTAAGAAAAATTAATGAAAATAATTTAAAAATTTTGAGTTTTAATGATAAGAACAAAATAAAGTGTAAAATAAATAGTACCATAATTGACTTTTTATTGTAAAAATGTGTTTTTTCGTTAAAGTGAAGAGTACCGGGAGTTTTTGTTAAAGTTTCCTAATTATTTAGGAAGAAGACTGTATCTGCACGCGCTTTACAGCCTAACACAGATTCTCTCTCTCCCTCGAAGCTTCTTCCTTTTCCTTCCTTCCCTTCCCATAACTCACAACTGAACTACTCAGCTGTGTTCTCGTGTCCTGCTCCATCCTTCGAGGTAAAAACTTTTATTATTAGCCGCCAGATTTCATCTCCTCGTTTTTCTTGATTTCTCTGATTCGCTTGTCTGATTGATCAAATTGGTGTCAAATTTCATTTTCTTGCATTTCTCTGGCATACAGGCCGACCCAATATGAAAATTAATCATCTTTTTTTGTTTTTGCTTTTTTCTGTGTTGATTTGGATCGTTGGGTGTATTGCTTGGATTTTATGAAAATTAGATCAAAACCAGCTCGTGTGATTAATAATTTAATCAATAATTAATAGAGTTAAGCTTTCTGATTAATCTTGTTAGTTGTTGTCCAGGTGTCTCGCGGTTATTTGTTGTCCTAACCTCTCGTGGCACCCCGCCCTTTTTTTATTATTTTTTATTTGTGAACGCCCTTGACACTTTGTTTTTTTGGAATTTTAACGAAAAATCACATTTTTACACTAAAAAGTCAAACCTGCTAATATTTACTTTATCCTTTATTTTGTCCCTATCGTTAAAACTCAAAATTTTCAAACCATTTTCATTAGTTTTTTTTTTTTCTCGCTCTCATGAATCAAATCATTTCATGAGAAACTTCTTTGTATTTTTTTTTTTAGACAAACAAAGTAAATTTCATTTAAAGAGAAAGATAATACAATATAAGAACTACTCCAAAAGAGTCTAAAATAGACGAGCAAAAGCCAAACTCCATAAACGAAAACAACAATGAGAAGGGCCCAAAATGAGCAGCCCATAGCAGCAACCAAACCGAAAAACCTAGACAGCCACCTCTACCAAAACAGCTGCACCGCCACTGCAAATCCGTCACCACCACCCAGAAGAAAGGACAAAGAACCAAATGGATGAACGGAAAATGGGGATAGGCAAGCTACCCACGCTGGGAGCACTCCCATAATCCTACCAAATAGTGCAAAATGCACTTTAAAAGGGTAGCAGGTAAAAGTTCACGATGAAGAGCAATGTTTGGAGAGGAACAAGGCAAAGAAAACATATATGAGATAAACTCGGGAAAGACTGAGACCAAGCTCAGAGCAACCTGAGACACAAAATGCTCAGACAAAAAACAAACGGAAGTTAAAAGCAAATACAGATAAACTAAATCTCCAACCATGGTGGCTTGGAGAGGGAAAAGCTGAGGTGGAGATGGAGGAAAAGAGAGAGATGGGGACGGCATGAGGAACATGAGAGATGGGAAAACCCAATTAAATTTATCTTTACACCCATTCAAAAAATAAAAACCCAAAATCAGTATTCATGAATGTTTTTACAATTTCTGACCTTGAAATATGAAATGAATGGTTTACTGGAAATATATTGCAATAAAACTGTGTTTTTTGAGGATTGAAAGTATACTGCAATAAAACTTATTGGAAGTATATGGAAATTAATGAAATTGTGTTTTTGAGGATTGGAAGTACGCTGCAGATTGAGTAGCAAAGACGGTCACTAGTTCATCCTCATCCAGGCACATGCAGAAATTTAAGTATTAGCAAGTAAATGAATTCCCTCCTACCTTGTCATAGCACTTAAACTCTCGAGATCACCAAGTTAGCTTCTGGGTAGGCAAGAAGGTTGTCTTAATTCATCCGCATGACCCATCCCAACTTCATTAATTTCAAGCTCACAAGATCGCCAGTATACTTTCAGTCCTCAAAAACACAATTTCATTAATTCCTATACATTTTTTGTCTTATCTCAAGTCTTAGGGTTTGATCTTAATATTGCGTAATGGTAAGTTATTGGATATGAGTTTATTGATAAATTTTAGTTATATTGTTAATTTCATCTTGTACTTAATAGTAATTATATAACAAAGTAAAAAGGACAATTCATATTTAAATTTTAAATTAAGTGTAGAAATAAATTATATAAGTTCGAATAAAATTTCTCATCGGTAAAGCAAACATAAAATATAATTATGCATGTGTGAACATGAAGAAATATTTTAGTTGGCTCCGTACGCCGAGCAAACACCAAATATCATTATAATTAAAAATGAAAATTGTCAAAATATACATCGATCGTGGATCACAATCTTTTTTCACATCTAAAAGTCATGTATGCTATGCTCCACTTATTGTATCACCTGATTTAACAACTTTGAAAAGAGACAGCAACAGCATAATGCTTTAGGAAGAAGACTGTATCTGCACGCGCTTTACAGCCTAAACACAGATTCTCTCTCTCCCTCTCTCTCTCTCTCTCCCTCAAAGCTTCTTCCTTTTTCTTCCTTCCCTTCTCATAACTCACAACTGAACTACTCGGCTGTGTTCTGGTGTTCTGGTGTCCTGCTCCATCCTTCGAGGTGACAACTTTTATTATTAGCCGCCAGATTTCATCTCCTCGTTTCTCTTGATTTCTCTGATTCGCTTGTCTGATTGATCAAATTGGTGTCAAATTTCAATTTCTTGCATTTCTCTGGCATACAGGCCGACCCAATATGAAAATTAATCAACTTTTTTTGTTTTTGTTTTTTGTTTTTCTGTATTGATTTGGATCGTTGGGTGTATTGCTTGGATTTTATGAAAATTAGATCAAAACCAGCTCGTGTGATTAATAATTTAATCAATAATTAATAGAGTTAATCTTGTTAGTTCTGAATCTGTGTGGTGATGCGAACAACATAAAGATCCAATCGTTGCGTGTGTTTGTGTGGATGAGGTTTGGCTTTTTTCCGCGTTCAGAATCCATGCTTGGTCTTAACTTGTGAAATTTTGTATATGATTTATCGTAATTAGTTTGAACTTTTATAGGAGATTGAGATTTGAATATCTTGTGTGCATTTTTCTGTAATTTGAGTGAATGCAAACATGTACGATTTACAATATCTTCTCTGCCTTCTATGTTCTTGAAAAGGGCAACTTGATACAAAATGCTGCTGGTTTCAATTGTTTCCGGATTTCGAAAACCATGTCTCGGCTGGGGGAAAACGAATGTTAGCTTAGTTACATCCCAAGTTTGCATTTTTTTGAAATGGTTGATACTTGTTTGGTAATTATAATGGGGGTCTGGTTTTATCAATTCGGTCTTCTTTCCCTGGGATCTTGCTGTGTATATTTTCCCTTTGTTGCTGTTGCTGGAAATCGATGTTTGTTGCCAACGAAAATTCTTGAGCTTTTGCATTTTCTCATTTTGAAGGCAAATCTGCAGTGTTTCTCTTCAACTCTACAAAATTTGTATTTTTTGACACTCTTTGTTGAAGAAAATTTTCCGAAGATGAATTAGATTTTGACTTAAACTATTAATCGGGTTTTTATACCATCCGTCTCTTGATGCTTCCGTGAATCCTAGTGTGTGCAAGACTAACATTACAATCTTTGCATTGCAACCACTTATTGTCTCATATAATGCATACTTCTGTAACATTTAGTATTTGCGGGATTCTTATAATTTCGTCTTCTCCAATCAAACCTCTCATGGCATCCTCCATGTGCTTTGCTATAACATTTTCCGGTGAAAAACCTTCTATATGTTGCCTGTGATCATTCTAAGTCTAACTCATCGATCCTTGTCTTGCCCCGAAGGTGCTGGGAACAAATGGCCTTGGTTACAACTGCTGAAGTTTGCGATGCGCACTCTCAGTTGATTGGGAGTGGTGATCTTCGGGTGCTTGAGCCAATATTCCAGATATATGGCCGGCGACAGGTCTTCTCTGGACAAATAGTTACCTTAAAGGTGTTTGAAGACAATGTCCTCGTTCGTTCCTTTCTCGAGGAGAAAGGCAATGGAAGAGTTCTTGTTGTGGACGGAGGTGGAAGCAAGCGGTGTGCAATATTGGGAGGCAACCCTGTGGTTCAAGCTCAGAATAACGGCTGGGCAGGTATAGTGGTCAATGGCTGCATAAGAGATGTCGACGAGATTAACGGTTGCGACATTGGCGTGAGAGCTCTGGCGGCCCATCCCATGAAAGCCAACAAGAAAGGGATCGGCGAGAAGCAGGTACCAATAAGCATTGCCGGGACAAGGATCTGTGACGGGGAATGGCTTTATGCAGACACCGATGGAATATTGATTTCTCGTACCGAGTTATCTGTCTGAATCTTAAGCACACCATTTGGAAGGAAAACTTGTTTCCTGCAACCGTTGTATACAACACGCTGTTGCACGAAATGTATGTCTTTCTTTGTTTCAATTGCTAAGCTGTTGTGTCTTTGCCTCATTTTCCAAATTTCTACTGTATTAAGCAAAATTACGTGATATCGAACTCTTAACTATGTTTTAGTTGGTTTATCAATAATGATAATCTTTTGATCAGTAAACTTAGTCATATATATTAACAGAAGGCAACAAGTACATAATTTTGCATAGCTTACGTCGCCTCATAAACAGACCGATTCTGGGTCCCCAACATCTTCGGCAGCAGCAACACTTGCATCGTCTCTTGTAATGCTAGTTGTTGAGGCTCCAGATGAGCCAACAGCTTCTGGCAAATTCATATCTCCAGGTTGCACGTAGATTGCCTTTCTTTTGCTTCTGCTTCGTTGCCATTTTCTTAGCAGATCTTGAACATCCTCGCTCTCGTCGTCTCCAGATGTGGCTAGTGATCCCCTAGCACGTCGCCTCCGTTCTGGGGAGGATGATTCTCCATCACTGCTATAACTTGGGACGTCAGTGACGTCCCCTGCTGCGTTGCGGCAGTACTTGCGACAATCATCGTCATTGGAAAGAGGAGTGGCCTGCAACAAAGCATGAGAAGTACGAGGAACATAGCACAAATGTATAGAGAGGTCCAGACGTAGAATGTCCACTTCCCGCTGTCCACCAATTGTTTAGTCCAAGGAGGCTGGGAGTTCATGACAATTTCAGCTTCATACAACCGTCGAAGGTACGAGGTTCCGGCCCTTGGAATTAAAGTTACTCTTATTGCTTGAGTTATTGGATAATGCCCTTCCTTGTGCTTGATTATTTGGACCGTTGACTTCTGGGTTTCACCAGAGAATCCTAGCAGCCGAGGAACTCCCATCAGAAATGTTCGTGTGAGTCGATCCGGGAGGCTTCCGAATCGCAGCATACAGGGCTGGCTTGATCTTGTAATCACATCACCGTCCACTGATAAGAGTTCTTCATTCAACTGATGATCATATATATCACCAATTAATTAATTAGTAACAAACAATAATTTCAGTCAAATTATGATCAATCTCATCATAAAATCGGTGAAATAATATCTTCGACAATCTGTTTATGCCATTAAGAACGTATGTGTGAACGAACGTTTTGCACAGAGAATTTTGTATGTAACACAACTACTAAGTTAATAACTGATAGACAGATACATGCATACCTGAAAGACACCAATGCCCCTTTTGAAATCAGATTCAGGCATCAAAAGCACCAAAGAGACATGTAAAGTGTGTCCAACAGGAACTCCCCCCACATGCTTCCTAGAGTATGAACTCTTGTCTTGGTAAATATCATTAGCAGAACCAAAAGCAAAGACAGCCGTCGGATGAGGCTCCGTGTAATCAAAGTGGAACCGCTCCCTGACGAACACCGGCTCCTCCACCCAAAGATTCACCAACCCAATTCCGAAAAGAGCGGATAAAATCAAAACCATGCAGACATAGGCGGCCCCTAGAAGCCCGAAACCGATGTTCTTGAGGAGGAGGCCGCTACCATGCGTGATGGTGGAGGGGGCCTGGTGGACGGAGGTTTCAACGGTGTCTTTCGCCTCCTCGACTTGGTGGTCAGACTCGGAGGCGGCAGACAGGAGGGAGAAAATGGAGGTGGAGAGAGTGGAAAAGCAGTTGTAAATCAAATCTGGTTGTAAAGACACAAGCTTTTAGAGCCAATCTGTTGGTTTTAGTAGTCCATACTCATCATCTTCATCAAATGTTGGTGTCTCTGACGGCGGAGGCGGCGGCGGGTGGGTGATTGTTGATGTGGGGTAAGTAGCATCCATATCTTTGAGTCTCCGACTCAAGAGAGAGAGAGAGAGAGAGAGAGAGAGAGAGAGAGAGAGAGAGAACGCTAGCTAAAGCTAAACATAGCTAGCGGCAGAGTTCCAGCCTCCAGGTGTGTAATTTGCATGAAAGGAAAAGATGCGACGTGGAAGTGTTGCTGTTTGAGGAGTTGACATCTGTTCGGTCTGTTGTCAAACTGCACACACCCATGTCAACAGCGGAACTCCATGTATGCGCATGGTAAGAAGCTTGCAGTAGTTTTCGGAATGTTGAATTTAGGGCCGGAAAGGGTTATCAGAATTAAGAAGAATCTGAGAGTTTGTGGGGATTGTCAATTTGTCATACAGCTTCCAAGTTTATCTCCAAGGTTACTGGAAGGGAAATTGTAACGAGAGATGCTCATAGATTCCACCATTCAAGGATGGTGCATGTTCTTAAAGGAATTTTTGATGAACATAAATTCGTTAGCTTAACAAGTTGCGTTTATGTTAAAATGAACACAATCTGTTAGCAAAGTAACAGTTGTATCGAGTAAAATTTTTGGTTTAATTACATAAAAATATTGTTCTTGTTTAGTTTAACGTTTAACTTGCGTTGGAAGGCAAACTTGAACTTAGTCAAGTTGGCTAAAACAATATACTTCCCTCTATGCATTTAAGTTTGAATCTCCCTCCCCATAACTTAAGACTCGTTTGGAAGTGCTTTTAAAATAACTGAAAGTTTTTTGGTGAATAGATTTTGGGTTTCAAAATCACTTCACGTGCTTTTTAGAAAGAAAAAAAAACATAGGATATATGTTTTTTGCAAAAAGCACTTCAAGTGTTTTTTCATGATCCACTTAAATTTTTACTAAGAAAAAATTAGATTAAAAAACATTCATTAAAATTATTTTCAGTCATTTTAAAAACGGTTTTAAATGAGCCAAGAGATTAATATAGTGTGGAGTATCATTCATTTGTATAAAGTAAAAACTTGTGTTGAAAGCTATAATAAGATTCATGAATTAACGTTCATATAGGAGGAGGAATTATTACACACTATTTTAGGCTATATATAGCATGCATGGTTATGAAGTAAATAGTATTGAGTGCCGTTGGGTAATGAATAACATACTAATAATTATGATGAATCCATTAAAGTAAATCCTAGTTGGAATCATTAACTCATTTCATCGACTTTTGAATTCAAACCAAAACCAAATGTTGTTTCTACATAAGAGACATGAAATCATAGTTAGCACGAATATTAAGTGAAATGCAACAACAATCGCACACACAAGAAATGCTGGTCTCTCAAGGTGATAATCTTTGTCATTTAATAATTTAACGTTAATTTTTGTGTCAACATTATAAAACAGTGTGCAAAAAACATGAACACTTATCATCCAACAATTTAATGTTAATTTTTGTGTCAACATTATAAAACAATATGCCAAAAACATGAAGTGACCAATAATGTATTTATCGTGTACTCGTAAATTAGAAGACTCAGCCACGTGGGACTTCTAACCGCATATTAATTTGGATTATACAAACAAAAAGCGAACCTGCTTCTCAAGATTTGCGGCTAGCCATTAGCAAGCCAAATCCCACGCTTAAGTCTCCAACTCCCTACACAAACCAATTACATTATTGAAATAAAACTACACTAATTACTCATTAAGAAACTAATACCATAAATATGTGCCAAGTAAAATGTATTTACTATATTTGGTAAGAGAATTAAGCAAATAATACATGGTAAGTATTGTCGTATCATGCATACCACAAAAGAAACACGAATAATAAATTAGATAAGATTAAAACTTGAATACAGTTTGACGAAAATGTTTTCTTAGCCACCCAAGACTAAGAAATTTATAATCATTTATCCTTTAATTCATGGCCACATTAAAAGTACGAGACTCTAAAACCAATAAGCGATGAAATTAGAAAATAATAGCAAAAAAATAGTAGAAACTTAAAGAGAAAATTGAAATGAAAAAGAAGAAAGGAAACAAACTTTATCTAGATTTACGTGAAAAACATTGTAAAGAATGAACACGTATTGGATTTTTGGGGGGAGTTTGTTTGGGTTCATGGTTTGTGATAAGAAGAAGAGAGGTGTCGTTTCCGAAAAAAGCTTTAATCTTTGCTCGTTAGAGTTCACAACTTCCTCCACCTCAGCACCCCTTAATTTCCTCTTTAATTTTAATTCGGTGGGTCCCACACTCCCCATTGTTCTTGGTTAAGAGTGACTGTCACTTCACCATTCTCGGGCACATACCAAATATTTCTTTGCTTTTCCGTTTTTCTGCAACAAAAAAATACATTTTGTATATTTGTACCCAGCAGCGTAGGACTATAAACCCAGCTCTGTTTCTCTCTCTCCCCTTCTTCTTCTTCTTCTTCTTCTTCTTCCTCCCTCTCTCTCTAAATCCAATCCGATTGTTCTTCTTCTTGGAAAACATAACTTTTGTACCATAAATTTATAGATATAGAAACTTAAAAGATAAAAAGCCTGTTCATTTTTTCCTGAATTTAAATCAAACCCCATTTATTTATTTATTTAATATTCGTTTGGATACAATAAGAAGGAAGAGGTTTCAGCTCCGCAACCATTCAGGGAGGAGGAGCTGAAACCAAAAACCAAAGTTAGGGTTTTTACAAAATTCTTGCTGTTGGAGAGAGAGGCAGAGTCGCAGCCTTGTCACTCTAGCAGGAAAATCCCAACACACAGACACAAAATTTAGAGTGTTAAAACAAAAAGATGAGACGTTTAAGAAAAATGGAGCAAGAAGACGACGCGGTTGCGGAGAGCAAGGCCAAAGGAAGAGGAGGCGGTGGTGGTGGTGGAGCAGGGAGCAGCATTAGCATAGCAGAGAGGAGGGCAGCCAAGTGTGGATTCAATGCGGAGAGGATCAATACGGCGCGTTTTAGGACAACCAGTCCTCTGCATTCTCCGCCGGCGAGGTCCCCGTGCCTTACTATTCCGGCTGGTATCAGCCCCACGGCTCTGCTCGACTCCCCCATGATGCTCCCCAATTCTCAGGTTTTTCTTTTTTGGTTTTTTTTTTTTTTTTTTTTGGTTGTAAATTTTGGGTTTTTCTTCTTTTGGAGCTAAATGCGTTAAGACTGTATGTTCTTCTGGGCTTTGTTTGTTCCGAAAAACCTCGGAGTGTAGGATACCACGGAGCGCTATAGAATTTTGCAGTGTGATCAAGGATATGTATAACTTTGTATGGTTTTGTTTTTTTTTGTGAACTTTTGGGTTTCTGAACCTCAGTAGTATATCTGCATCTGGTTGCAAGCAATTTGGTAGCAGGGAGAAAGTAAATGTCAAACAGATTAACAGTTTTTACTTTTATTAGTATTTGGGTGCTATTCATTAATCATTAACGTGATTAGAAGAAGTGATTACCTTAACTTTATCCATTTATAATTTGGATTGTTTAGATAGAGAAGTATAACATCTGAATTTGGTATTCTGCACCTTTTGTATAAAAGTCTCTGCTTTGGTATTGTTTGGCTTAAAATACAATCACCAAAAGCTAGAAGGCATATGAATTCTATGGATGTTGAGAGAGTTGCAAAGTCCAAAGCTTTTTTTCTTTCTTTGTGATGTTGTCTAAGATCTTCGATTCTTGTATTCTTCTAGGCGCTTCCATCTCCCACCACCGGAACTTTTCCATTGCATCCTCCCAATGATAACAGCTCGCTGCTGAAATCAGGAACGCATGAAGATGATGGTTACAGGCCGGCCTATTCTAGTTTCCAAAATCCGGTAAATGCCTCAACTTAATATGTTTTAGAATTCAGTAGTCTCAAATTCTTAAATTTGGAAAGAGGTTTTTAAACTTTCTTTTTTCTGGTCCAATTACTTTCTCCAAATGTGGCAGCCCAACAGATTGATATTTTAAATACTAAAGAACCTTGAAACAGTATCTCCTTGTAGTTTACGACAGTTGAAGCATTATTTGGAAACAGATGTAAATGAAGTGTCTAGTTGTAACTTTATAGTTAGTCATTGGAACAACTTTATATGGTTCTTATTTACAGATGCATCCTCTTATCTTCAAATCATGATGTCCAACGGTACTTGTTTAAACCAAAATGTTAATATTTCCTGTGTAGATTTTGATAAGTTGCAATCATAATGTTAATGCTAATGTTTCCTGTTTAAACTAAAATGTCCAAGGGGGAGTGATTTTGATAAGTTTTCCAAGGGTGTAGTTTCCTGTCTGAACTTGCCAATAAATTATTTTATAGTTTTTTGCGAGGTTGTGTTTGAATGAGTTTGGTATCTTCCCATTGCATTTTCCTCAGGGGTCTACTGTTGACTGCCAAGCTCTTGTTTTGGAGCAACCACCAATGGAGTTTCAATTCCCGATGGAGTTTCCAGAAGAAGCTAATGCAACGAACTATGCTGTGGATCTGTCCTCTAATATTAGAAACTTAAACAGTGTGATTATGATTGCCAACGGCGCAGACTTGCAAATGTCTCATTCCAGTGCGGCTAGTGATCAAAACTTTCTTCCCAAAGAATCGATTCATGTGGAGGATCTTGGGTCCCATCACTTTTTGGAAGGAGATCAAAAAGGGTCATACCCATCTGCAGGAATGGTAAGGACTTCAGAAGATGGATACAATTGGAGGAAGTATGGGCAGAAACAGGTAAAAGGTAGTGAATATCCAAGGAGTTATTATAAATGCACGCACCCAAATTGTCAGGTCAAGAAAAAGGTGGAACGATCCTATGATGGTCAAATAACAGAGATCATCTACAAGGGAGCTCCTCATAATCATGCAAAACCGCAGCCTAACCGTCGAACTGGGGCATCGCTTGGACCATCATTTTCATATGATGAGATGTCAGAGATGGGTGAAGGTAGTAGGGCCGCTGTCAAAGGTGAAGGTGGGCCAGTTTGGACAAATAGTCAGTCCTGTAAGGATATGAAAGTTGGCTATGACGGGAGGACTGATGGTCTGGAAAGGACATCCTCAGCATCTGTTGTTACCGAGCTTTCTGATCCATTTTCAACTACTCAAGGGAAGTCCATGAATATCTTTGAATCAGCTGAAACTCCAGAGCTTTCATCCACACTTGCTAGTCATGATGATGAAGATCGGGCCACCCAAGGAATCATATCACTTGGAGATGATGCAGATGATGAAGAATCTGATTCAAAAAGAAGGCAAGTGATTTTCTGTTTATCTCGAAGGTTTCTTTTTCCAGGATGCCATGACCGAACAAGGTTATAATATTCTCCATTGGTTTCCCTTCCAGGAAGAAGGAGAGCTGCATGATTGAAACAAATTTAGCATCCAGGGCTGTCCGTGAACCAAGAGTAGTTGTCCAAATTGAGAGCGAAATCGACATACTTGATGATGGCTATCGCTGGCGGAAGTATGGGCAAAAAGTGGTCAAAGGAAATCCAAACCCTAGGTATGCTCTTTTCTCATTCGCTCTCTCATTTCATTGAACTGGTTAGTGTGGATTTCTACCGAGTTATGAACATAGAAGAGTTCATTATAACATATAGTAACAGGGGATGGCATTTTCTTCTTGCAATTTATTTCTTCAAATAAGATATTAGCTCATAATCCATATTTTCACAATTTGGTTTGCTTAAAGTTTTCTATGTATCCAGTTAATCTTTGTACCATTCTTCATCCTGTAGGAGCTATTACAAATGCACAAGTGCAGGATGTTTGGTTAGGAAGCATGTGGAAAGGGCGTCCCATGATCTGAAATTCGTAATTACAACATACGAGGGAAAACACAACCACGAAGTGCCTGCAGCGAGAAACAGCAATCACATGAATTCAATTAGCAGTAATGGACTTCCATCTACTGCCAATGCTCAGCCAGCTTTGGCATTACCCAGAAATACCAATGTTCCGAAGCCTGAGACACAAGTGCAAGATCTTGCACCTCATTTTGATAGAAAACCGGAATTTCATGACGCATACATGAGACCTAATTTTCTTGGGAATTTCAATAATGACATGAAATTTGGAGCTTCCTCCCTCTACCAAATGAAATATCCTCCTCTGCACAATACCATGCCGTATGCCTCATTCGGACACAATGTTGCCCATCAGGCTGGTTCTATTGTGCCGGACTTCCCAATTTCACTGCCTATGAACCTTCAGCCATCCGGGAACCTCCCTCTTGCCGGTTATGACATCAACAATGGAAAAACAGTTTGTCCCGTACAACCTTATTTTTCAGGACAGCATCTGCAGGAGAATGATGTAAGATTCCTAAAGCCTAAACAAGAGCATAAGGATGATAACCTTTATGATGCCCGCTTACCAATAATGGATCAGTCAAGTGCATCATTGTCGTCGTCATCATCGCTGTTCTATCACAGGGTCATGGGAGGTTATCCATCATAGTTTTTTTTTGTTCTTTTGCTTCTATAGCAGTCATCAGCTGAGGCAGATTTTGGTTTCCCGCTCGCCTCGAACTAGTGATAAAGGTTCTATTTTCTTGCAGATTTTCATTGTGACAGTTTTTCTTGTTTTCCATAAAACATGGTATAAAATTTCCATACAAAAAGGTTTACTGGTTTCTTCATCAACTCTATCAACATGGTATTACTCTCTCTCTCTCTCTCTCTCTCTGTACTGAGCTTGATTGCAATACCTTGAAACCCTAGAGGTGATGTATAACAGTTTTCTTTTGAAGCTGGAAGTCTTTGGAGCAACAATTTATACATCACTAGGATAACATAAAAAACTTAAGTTTCCAGATGTTCCAAATTGCATATTTCACAGATTCTATGCATCCCCACACAGCAGCATTCCGATTTCCGCCACCGGAATCAAGGAGACTTCCGTGTTCCGATGCCGGAAACAAAGAGATTCGTTAATACGGATGACCGTATGCGTCTGAAACTGGAAAAGGGGGTTTGTATTTAACAGTGTTTGAATCATTTCAACACAGCAATACGATAATCAGTAAATTAAATCACAATCTCTTGTTTTAAGCCATCATTAATATTAAGTATGCTATTAATTAATCATGATCAAATATCAATAACATCAAGAAAGAAACTGATTTAGAAAGCACATGGAAACAATTCTCAAACATTGATTTGATCATCATCTTTGGAATAGAAGCAAGAAACAGAGACTAATATACATCCCCATCATAATATTCCAAAATTAAAGTACCCAGAATACCCATAAACCCACTTCCCGACCATAACAAGCACCACTCCGAGTCCGACCCCAATCTAGTAATTTTACCCCCAAAGCACCAGAAAGCCCGTTCCTTTGGTAGATTTGATTCGATTTTGACCGGAAATTTCACTTCTTCAGGCTTCCACGGACGCCGGGGCGTGGCTTGTTAGCGTCCTTGACCGGCTCCGGCTGGGTGCTGGTGCTGGCGTGGCGGTTTACAACTTTCTCCTCCTCGAACGGGATCTTCGGATGACGAGCCTCGTGGTGAATCTTGATCGACTTTACGTCTGGCGCCGTGATCTTGCAGTGCGGGCACTCCATCTTCGCGTGTCCTCCCTTCTCTTGTCCGGTCCGGTCAGCTATACCAGCCTTCCCGCCGCCGCGGTTCGTCGTGGCAGCATCGATCTTGGCGGCGATCTCCTTGGCCGTGTGCTTCTTGGGCTTGGCTTTGCCTGTCATGTTGGGCGATTTGATCGGACGGCGGAGATGAAAACCCTAACTCTAACAGTTGGCCACTCGGACGGAGAGGACCTTAAACTTTTGAGGATGGAAGACGGTGTTTATGGCCCTTTATATATAGGGTTTATCTGTTTGGTGTACTCAGACGTACGCGAGCTCGGGTGACGTGGTCGTATTTCATTGGTCCTTATGTATGGGTGTTTGGATCAATAGAGTTTGGACATATTTCGCAATTGGCCATTGGCCAATGAAGTTGATGATCCTTTTATGAGTTTTGAGTTTGGTTCTAAGAACTTAGGGTTTGTTTCGAAAATGTTTCTAAATAATTAGAAGTGTTTTTAGATAAAATGTTTTTTAGTTTTAAAAGTACTTGAAGTGCATTTTGCAAGAAGTATTTCAAATGCTTTTCGAGAATAAATTGCAATTTATCTAAAGATAGTTTAAAAAATATTTCCTCCAAAAGTTCTTACAATCATTTTAAGCACTTCTCAAACGAGCCGTTAAACTTTTGATTCATGTCAATGCCTCAACCGGTTTGTTTTGTCGATTACAAGGTCAAACTGAGTGTTGGATTTTGTACATTTTGTACATTAGAAGTCCATGTATGCTTCAATTTCTCATAATTTTTCTCACAACTCAATTATCATTTACTAATGTGAGTTATGCATTTCGTTAACATATACGCCGAACAAAAGTTGGGTTATGCAAATCGCCCCTAGTAGAATAAACAAAAAAATAGTTACCAAATTGACATTTGATGGAATATTAGCACAAACCAAAACTCTAGAGAGCTCAAACGAAATTAAAAGCTCGAAGGGCAAAGTAAAACGACTTGGAAAGTTCAAATTCATGGAGATTGATGTAGAGAGAATAAGTCCAAACCCTTACGGATGCCCTTGAAATTATAAAATCTGCAATATTACAGCTTATCCCTTCAAACAAACGAGAGAGAGAGAGAGAGAGAGAGAGAGAGAGAGGGAGTTGGAAAATGACATTCACAAAGTAGAAAAGTCTTCATCAATAGAGAGAAATTCTTAAAGAATAAACAAACAAGCCATAGTAGTGTTATTGTACAGAGAGCATTACGAACCTAAGAGAATACAAATTGGTTTCTGTAGAGTCTGTACCAATTGCCACCACATCGTCCCAAACTAATAAATGGAGATGCCAATGGAAAACCAAATCCAAAAGGCATGGTTTCAAATCGATTTTTTACCAGAAGAAGCTAACGAGGATAACACCGTGGACTCATATTATACGCCACAGTGACAAACTGATATATGTCTAAGTGAGACTAGTAGCAACGCCGGAGAAGAAGAAATAAGGGCCCTCCAACTCCAATTCCGAAAGCTGTGTTGTTAAACTTTCATGGTTTGGGGCTTCTGTAAATTCTCTTCTCTGTATAACAACCTTCTCTTGTTTGAACCGTAACCTTGATACTGGTAGATAATGCTGTACAGGCACTGCTTCAGCAGCATTATGTCAAATCCTTGTATAAATCTCAAATCTGTTGGTCTAGATTTCACGCCGGCAAAACGCTGGTACTCCTCAAACACAGAAGACAAACACCAATTCTGAAATTTTCGTAGGCAACCAACAAGACAACCCGTCCGATGCTGTACCAACAAAATTGCAAACACAAGGTGAGAAAGAACTGCCATAATCCAAAAATCATCATAATCCTAAGAGTTCCAGTCATTAACAAGAGAAAGTGCATATCAGTGTATCAGTTTGAAATTCAAGGAGGCCCTATTGTGATGCTACTCCAAATATATTATCTGTTGTTATATGAGGTTGTAGTATTATAGAGAAGGTTAGTGTTTTCCGCCCATTCAAAAGATAAACCTAGAAACACCGATAAACTATACGACAACAAAAGATGACTTCTTATAGAAAAGATCTCTCACTGAGAACAAATACATCAAATACTTTTTATTTTTTATTTTTTTGTTAAACTAGTGTATTCGAGTCTTTGACCCGACTAATCACTAGGCCCCCTGCGTGACCCCACAACATTTGGGGAGCGAGAAACTCTAGCATTTGCTAGGTGGGTACCATGGGAGAGAGTCGAACCCTAGACCACTTGGGAGAAAACCAAGGACTTGACCGCTAGACCAACAACTCTTGGGTTCATTAAATAGTTATAAGTATGACATTCAGTTTCTGAAGCTTTGCATGTTAAATGGTAGGAACCTGAGCAAAGCCAACCCGTTTTGGGAAATGACAGAAACTATCCTAATTTTAGAGAACCAGACCTTATAGATTATCCCCCTACTCTTTCCCTTTATCTAATAATAAGGTAAGCTCGTTGGATCCTCCTCATCCTTGGAACTAATAAAAAAAGAGTTGGACACTCTCCATAGTATTAACAATGATCAACGACAAGAATGAAATGCTTACATCCAAGCTCAAATCAAACACACTAAATTCCGTTCCCTGAAAACTCCTTTTGATTTGGTGAACAATGAAATGAATGCTAAAATGGGGCTAATGAGCTATGAAGAAACAACTACTGTATCATAAGCCACTACGTAGCAGTGAAACAAATTATATTAATGGCTGAAAATTAAATACAACTTCAAAAACTTACCTTTCCACGCTTGCAGTGGATCAAAACTGGATGATTTCTCCCATCTAGAAACACGAAATACTTACGGTTAGAACTTATGAAGTGCGAAGAATTTAAATACAAAGCTAAATATAAAAAAGAAGGCAGAACTGTCATATTAGTCCATTACCAATAAGGATTTTCAGAGCCTCCAAGATGGTATCCTTAAGAATAGATACAGAAGGCTCCTGCATACAGACATGGTCATAAACCTATGAGCACAACACATTATACAACATAGCCCATATTCCATCAAATGTCATCCAAGCATGTCGTTCCCCATTCAATTAAAACATAGTAATCGTAATAATGCTTCTAGCATTTACTGATGTCTGCGCTCGCATAAGCATATATCAAGAGCAAACAAATAGCATGTATGAATCTCACAAAAAGATGTAAACTGAACAATTTCGGCAAACAATCACCGAGAGGGAGAGAGAGTATTACCGTCTTTCCCTCAATTCCAAACTGGAGTAGCCGAATATTTTGAGACCGAAGAAACTCCAAATTCGCCTCTGGGTACGGCTCAGGACACAAATATCTGCACCAAAAGCCGGAATTAAGCACAATAAACGCTACATTCTCAATAAAGCAAATAAACTGATTTCTGTCTAGAAACAACTCAGACAACTCTCAACTAGTTTCTTGCTTTTCTTTCCCTCCATTTTCTTAGCAATCAAACGGTCTCAGTAAGTAAAAACAAATTCTTCAAGCGAATCATAAACGTAACTCGGATTCTTTCTCAATGCAAAAACAGTTAGTTTCTTTTCCAATAGTTTCCTTTCTTTCTCACGTAATTCAATTTTCCTTCAGTTTTCTCAGCAACCAAACACCTCACAAATCACAATGCGACCTTCAAACACACACACACGGAGCGATAGATACATGCATACGAATAAAACGCGTATAGAAGATAGAGACTTCACATGATTGATCGGAGATTAAGCGATTTGAGGAAAGGAAAATTGGACGGCTGCGGGAAGCCGGATCTGAAAATGCCATCCTCCACCATCGAGAAATTGATGGGCGGTTCCAAAACGTCGTCGTCCCCGTCGTTCTTCATCCCTCTCTTCGTTCCTCCCTCCTCCGACGTACGCGCAGAGAACAACACGGAATGCAGAGGGCAGGCGTTTCCTGTCACGAAATACAAGAGCAGGAGGAGGCGGAGGAGGAGGTCATGGTTTTGGAGGGAGGGGAAGGAGGAAACGACGCCATTGAGGTTTCAGGATTTCATGTGAAAGCGATTGGATTTTGATTTGGATTTGGTTTTGGGAAATGGATTTGGATTGCAACTTTCTTCCTCAACGAGTCCGAGGTTTTTGTGGGCTTGTCCTCTTATTTTTTGGCACCTTTTATAATCAATTTTACCTTCATTTTTTATATAAGAAAATAATAATTTAAGGTGGGAAGTGATTTTCGCATATTTTTCTTGTTATTTATGCAAATCTTTATTAATTATTGTTAGTTAATTTTTGTAGATTTATTTAATCTGTTTGTCAGAAATGCGAAAGAAAATAG
Source organism: Malus domestica (assembly GCF_042453785.1). NCBI lineage: Eukaryota > Viridiplantae > Streptophyta > Magnoliopsida > Rosales > Rosaceae > Malus > Malus domestica. Next base: position 31,372,204 of record NC_091672.1, on the reverse strand, counting down.
TGTGAAAATCAGTCTTGCTTTAGAACTCGTAACTTTCTTATACTATTTTTTTAGTTTTTGGGTTTTGTTTGTTTTTTTTTTTTTAGTAAACCCATAATTTGGGAGGGTTTTAGTTTGAGATATGAAGTTTCCTTTGGTGTGTAATTCAAAACCCACTGCTCATTAAGTTTGAGATTTCTCAGGGGTTTGAGAAAATTTGTTGTTTGGTAAAACAAATTAGACCATACCCACCAAGGGATTTGGATTCTCTTATGAGCCCAAGGAGTGTGGATCGTTGGATTTTCATCCAAATGCTACAAACAAGGAGGTTCCTTTTAAGTTATAATAATTATAGCCGTTAAAAGAAAATCCAACATCCCACACTTCTTAGTCAGAGGATCTTCTCCTTGGGCTCACGAGAGGATCCAAATCCACCCACCAAGTACCTTCATTTTTCTAATTAGCCGGCAACCACATAATTATAATTTATAAATTCGATCAACTGGTCAAGACAATGTGCATACTTTACTGTAATTAATTTTGAACTCCCTTCTTGATAAGTTAAAGTAATTTAGAATGTTATATTGTTGGAAAGGAAAAACTTCAGAAAAATATAAGATTGATGGCAGTAAAAAGGAAAAGGATGCCCATTGGCGAGTTGGAATTAGGTTGGACTGAGTCAATTATTTGATCCACTTTCCAAAAATTGACATAGATATGAACAACACATGGTCTGCGCCATCGAACAGGTGAGTCAAAAGGAAAATATTCTGTCGATAAGCGTCAAAATAAAGGGGAAATTTTGTGTCCTTTTCCTTGAGATTCAATGGATTTCTTCACCACCTTTTTATTTTCCTTTTTTATAATGACAGTATCATTCAGAAGGGATTCCAGATTCGAATTTCGAAGGTATCAGTGTTAAATGTTCAAGTATTTTTAAATATAATAGAGTGTCAAACATGTAAAGAATATTTTTGTTTATTTTCAGAGACATTTCGTCAAACATTTGGTGGTTTGTTGTCGTCGATCAAATCATGTTTCATACATGTACACAGATATTGACACACACTGAAACAATCTGACAAGTGACATCGAGAGAATTTGTTGGTGCTTTCGACGTAACTTGTCGAGATATGTGTGGAAACATTACGAAAAGATCCGTACAAAACATTATATGGTCATCAAAATATCTTCTCAAATATATTTTCTAAACTCCGAATGATCCTGAAATCATTTTGATTCTAATGTGTATCCGCCTCTAGCATCATTAATGTGATACGAACTCTCTCAGTGGCTGAATTTGAATTCGGACTACCATTTAATTAAATAGAAATTAAAAAGTTGTTCCTAAAGTTACTTCCTTCCCCAAGGTCTTTTGAAGTTGAAAAAAAAAAAACTTGAAATGATAATATTGCTTGCAATAGAAAATTCAACAGCCGGGCATGAATCGATTGATTTCATTTTAAGAAAAACTAATGAAAATAGTTTGAAAACTTTGAGTTTTAACGAAAATGACAAATTAAAGGGTAAGTTGAATAGTATCAGAATTGACTTTTTAGTGTAAAAATGTGGTTTTTCGTTAAAGTAAATAGTATCGGAAACTTTTCGTTAAAGTTCTCTTCATTCTATCCATGCAAACATGACTTGAGAACGCATGTATATAGGGGAATTGGATCATCTCCGAGGCAAAGCCTCGGAATCCTCCTGATCCACTAACACGGGCTATTGGATTTTGATCCAACGGCTACAATTATTATAACTTTAGAGAGATTCTCTATTTGTAACCGTTAGATCAAAATTCAACGGTTCACCCAAGTTGCAACTTTTATCTCTCTCGCCTGCAAGTTGGTTGAGTAGGACCTTCGCATTTCACTGTAATTAAACACTTATCTAGTTAGCTTCTAGTTTTGAAAGAAAATGGTGGATGATCAACGGTCAATATAGGCTGAATTGTTTGGGAAGCTTCTCGAAACTCATTTCATATGTGGAACATCAATTTGTATCTTATTATTGTATTTGGTTTGAAGATTCGTCTGACATTATTATTAATATTGTAATAGTAGTGTATAATAATATTTTTTTAGAGACTTTAACGAAAAATTCTCAGTACTGTTTCCTTTAACGAAAAACCATGTTTTTACACTAAAAAGTCAATCTTAGTACTATTCAGTTTACCCTTTATTTTGTCCTTATCATTAAAAATCAAAGTTTTCAAATCATTTTCATTAGTTTTCCTTATTTCTTATCTGTCTTTGATAGTCAATCCTAGTACATTCGAGCCGTTAAATTAACAATGGATGCGTGTATTCTAAAATTTTGTAGTGCAGCTGATCAGAAGTTATGAGTTGTGTTATGGTCCAACCAAAGGTGGTATCACCAGTAGCCCATTCAATCTAACCCAATACCAAAACGAAAATAAACACCAAATCTATGCTACCCCAACATAAAATAAATAAAAGGGTAAATGTTGGATAAGGGATAAGGTTTTGGCAACACCTCATCCAATGAAATCAGAGGGTTCTACGACCACCACAACATCTCACCACATTTGCAAGTATACTTCTTTGGCCAATATCTGACCTGTTCACTTCACTCTGCAGTCTCACTCTCTGCTCCTCTGCTCCTCTACCCTGCCATTCTTTGATCACAACTGTGTATCTTCTGCAACTGGTGCAAAAGCAAAGTGATGGCCTCAGCTTCTCCAATGGCTAGCCAACTTAAATCCAACTTCACTTCTCCAATCACCACCAGACCTGCCTTGCTTTCTCCCAAAGGCCTCTCTGCCTCCCCACTCAAGCTCTTCCCTTCCAAGAGACTCTCTTCCTTCTCCATCAAGGCTGTCCAATCTGACAAGGTAATTTTACTTCTCCTCATCATATATTTTCACTTCATCGTGTCACTGACTATCGCAACAAAACGTACTAACATAATATTGATATCTTGTTAATGGTGCGTTTGTCATTTTAAGCGGCGTTTTGTATAGAGAATATTGAATATGAATATACTTCTTATACATTTTAGAGTAAACTGTCCTCTGAATTATCACTTAACTTTCGATTTTCAACTTTTTAATTGAAAAATTAAGAACTTAAACTAATATTTTTGGCCAATTTCCCCCCAATGTTAGTTTTTCATAGATTTCATCTAAATTAACGTTAAATCTTATCACGTGCACACCACGCGACTCTCCTTTAAGGACCAAAACGTCACTTCACTAGACCTTTAGATACAAAAGCTATAGAAGCACACATATTTGTATAGGTTTACATTTTAGAAATCTTGTGCACACGCTTCCATTTAGCAGAAATTTAGATGGAATCAATGAAAAATTAACATCAGGGGCAAATCGCCCAAAAAATTTAGTTTAAGTCCTTAATTTTCCAATTAAAAAGTTTAGGGAGAAATCGAAAATTAAGTGATAGTTCAAGGGGCAAATAGGCAGATTACTCTACATTTTAAGGGGGGATTTTTGATATAAAGTCACTAGCATTAGGTTTAGTAGTACACTTGTAAGTAGTAAGATTTTAAGTTCAACTCTCGTAAATAGTTAAAATACTTAATTATGACATGTTATATGATTTAGCACAAATACTAGTGCTAATAACAGTTTCCTAAGTTTAACGTGTTTCTAATTTTGTGGTACGATGATTGAATCAATGTTGCAGCAAAATTTCCAAGTGATTCAACCCATCAACGGTGATCCTTTCATTGGAAGCTTGGAGACTCCAGTGACATCAAGCCCTTTGATTGCCTGGTACTTGTCCAACCTCCCAGCCTACAGGACAGCAGTCAGCCCACTTCTCAGGGGTATTGAGGTGGGTCTGGCCCACGGTTTCCTTCTGGTAGGCCCATTTGTCAAGACTGGCCCATTGAGGAACACTCCCTATGCCGGAGGAGCTGGCTCCTTGGCTGCTGCTGGTCTTGTGGTCATCCTAACCCTTTGCTTGACAATCTATGGAATTTCCTCCTTCAAGGAAGGAGAGCCGTCCTCCGCGCCCGCTTTGACATTGACCGGCCGAAAGAAGGAGCCCGATCAGCTCCAAACCGCCGAGGGGTGGTCCAAATTCACCGGCGGGTTCTTCTTCGGTGGCATTTCGGGTGTCACTTGGGCCTACTTCCTCCTCTATGTTGTAAACCTTCCTTACTTCTTCAAGTAGATTTGCTGCTTCTTGTCAAACTGTAATCACTCATCATGTAATGTATGCTACATTGTTTGTTAAATATATTTTAATGTCACAACAAGTGGTCTTTAAATTACCATAAATTCATAATTGTATTAAATGCCAAATAAGTGTGTGTATACATGAGTGCATATATCATCAAAATTCAGATGCCGTAAATTAATTACAAATTCACACACACACACACACACATATATATATATAATATATATCACCCATTACACCTTCAAGAACCATAGTGGAAATGTACGTAGCGGGGGAGACAGAGGATTTGATTTCTATTTTGGAAATCCTAGGCACCAAACGAGCCCTTAAAGTCTTAAATATAATCACATCCACCAATCTTTCTTGAACAAATTAAGAAGAAGAGCCATGAACAAGAGGTGGTACTGCAGCTTCAGCTTGTGACGGCACAGAGAGCTCAAATTGCCTCCAAGAAAGAGGGGAAACAGAGAGCAGATCAGGCGATACGAGATTATCCCAGCCCCTAACAGGATCAATTGTTGCAGAGGCAGCGGAAGCAGAAGCGTCCCAACCTATGTGTGTCACATGCTTCACATCTGTAGGACACCCTATTTCCATACCCATTTCCAGCACTTCTTCTTCCATATCATCCTTGTAAACTATCAAGAAAATCACCACAAGAGTAATCAGAGATAAACTAGAGCTGACGTGGGAGTAGCTATATTGACTAGAGTAGATGTGCTTCCCCATGCATCCGAGTTCGAATCTCCCTTCCAGCAATTTAGATGAGTTCTAGGTATAAAATATCACAAGAAATGATAACCAAATCACGTGTGCGTTGAGACTTACCAAATAACTGAGAGAAGTTCTTGAAACCCTTGAAGAGCCTATGAACACCGGTTGATATGTTTGGTTTTGGAAGAGCCAGGGATCTAAACGAGTTCTTCATGCTTTCGCCGGATAATCTATCTGCTTCATCTTCTTCCTCTTCAGCTTCTTTTGTTCCTTTTCACAAATCATCAAAAAGACGCGAAAAGATAAGCTAGCTAGCTAATTAGAGAGAGAAATACTGCACTCATGCATGTATATATGTGTGTGAGAGACTATGAGAAAGAGACTTATTGGAGACGGATTTGTGTCCGGTTTTGATGTTCTGGGCGGCTGCCGCTGCACACCGCCAACAGCAACGCTCGATTCAGAAATGCAACCGATGGCAAAGGGAAGAAGAACGAATCTTTCCATTCTTTCTCTCATTTTCCCATCAAACAGCGCAAACGAAAAGGGAGATGGAAATGTGGAGAAATGGTGGATGGGAAAATGCAAAATTGGGAGTGGAAAATGGTTTGATATAGTAGAAGAGCATGCATTGATCTGGCTTTGTTATCAAGTCACAATAATTTTACATTCGAAAAAGTCAAGCTACATATGCAAGTATGTTTGGTAGAGATGGAGTGGAGATGATAAAACTCAAATTAACATTAATTAAGTTAGGTTGAGAAGTTTAACCTAATCAATTACATCTAATTGAGATAAACAAATTAATGTGTACTTTTATGTTCAAATACTCAAAAGTGGGTAGGGTTCTCCACTTCACTTACCTCTCTTATAAAATAAGCCACCAAATTCCACCTCTCTTTTTTCTCCTCTCCTTTTCTTTTCTTTGTTTCTTTCGTTTTCTTAATTTGGACTCTAGCTTCATGTAGTGCATACCAAGGGATCTTTCTTAGGTTAGAAATTTAATAATTTAAATATTAGTATTATTAATATTTAAAATATTAAATATTCAAGTGAATGAAAATTAAAGTGGAAAAGTGGTTTAGTCTTGAATTGCCTATATATTGCAGTCTGCAATTGTACCTTTTAATTTTATTTTATTATGAAAATGGTCATGGAAAGGTTTGACTAACAGATTTTCAAGGGTTGTGTACGTTTGAACAAAGGTTGCAGCTTTTTGTCATTTGAAAACAGATGCAATTTTGAACAAAGATTGCATCCCTTGACTTGGAAGCAGACACAACCTCTGGAAACAGATGCAACTTTGAACAAAGGTTGCATCCTTTGTCTTTTGGAAGCAGACACAATCTTTGAAAATGGGGCATGTCAATGCCTATAAATAGACCACCAAGTCAAGCATTTTAGAGATAGTTTCGCATTCAGAAATTATATTGGAATTAGAGTAATTTAGTGTTCAAGAAAGAAAGAGTTTTAAAAACTTTTGGTTCGCTATTCTTTGTGGATTGGAGTGCTACTTCCACAAAGAGAAATATCATTGTATCCTAGGAGACATTTGCCAACACAAACCTTGAGGCACCACTGAGGGGCAATCTTGTCTTAAGGCTATAGAATCAAATTCTAGCATCGATCTCTTAAGGTTCTTCTATTCCTTGTTCTTCTTGCATTTATAGAGATTCTATTGTGTATTATTTAATAGTTTATAATAAAATATATAGCAGTTTTTCCATAGTTTTTTCCAACATCTTATGCATAATCAGATAAGGAGTTGCATAAAAAAAACGCTAAGGGGACAATGTCTTAAATCATTCATGCAATATCATGTGAGAAACTTAAGGTGACAGTGTCTTAAATCATTTATGCGATATCATGTGAGAAAGTTAAAACACTTTATGACGCATGATAGATTTGAGACGATGTCACATTAGTGTTCTTGTTTTGTGCAATTTTCTCTAAAACAATGTTGATGGCTCGGAAGATCAATTTGGGTAATTAGTATTACTTACCAATTTTAGGGGCGTATAATATATGAACGATTTCTAGTGAAGTAGAAAGCACGTGAATGCTACTGTTCAATCATTCACTTTCCACACGCCACATCAGCTCACGGGTACCACAGATAACTTTGCCAAAAATCTCTGACAAAGTTTAGACACGTGAAGCTTGCAGCTCCCATTACATCGCTATGACCAAGAAGGGTAAAAGAATAGCAAAGAAACAGCACTAACAAAGTTTAGACACATAAATTTTGAAGGTCTAGCTACCATATTATTACCTACAAGGGTAAAGGAACAGGACCACTGCTGGATAATTGGAAAGTCCATATGGGTCAACCTCTGTGCTCCGTGGCAAGGTAGACTAGCAAACAGGCCTAACCTTTACTCACATTCGAGAAAACACTCCCAACAAGATTGCTTGCTTCAAGATCGAAGAGGCACCGTCCTCCAAATCTCGAGAGCCAGACTCCCAACATGATTACTTTCTCAAAAAGCAACGAGACACCGCTCTCCGAATCTCGAGAGCCAGACTCCTAGCAGGATTGCTTTCTCAAAAATCGAAGAGGCACCGTTCTCCGAATCTCGAGAGACAGATCCCCGACAGGATTGCTTGTTCAAAAACTGAAGAGGCACCGCTTTCTCAACTTCGAGAGCCTCTTAGATAAAGCTTGTCTGTAATCTTCACACGTAACATCAGCTTTCCAGATACCACAGACCACTTTTTCAAAGTGCTTTGACAGAGTTAAAACACGTGAAGCTGGCAGCTCCCACTACTGTGCTATGACCAAGCAGGGTAAAAGAATATTATTACTCCTTCTTGTTAGGGAGACTCCTATATATGTCGACCTCAATCCTCAACGGACAGGCAGACCTGCAAAAATGCTCAACCCTTCCTCATATCTGAGAGGGCACTCCCAACGAAGCCTCTCGAAATACTCAGCTTTCTTTCCCCCCGAGAATACCTCTGCAAACAAGCTACACCAGAGCAAGAATATCTCATATCATCAGGGTTAAAAGCAAGAGTATCCCATATCATGCTTTTTCCCTGTCTTTTCCTTTGGCCTTGTTCTTACCTGCAAGACAAGGAGAAAGAGAGCAATCAGTCAGCACTTGGAATCAAGCTTCCAGTCCGGAACTGACTGCCTGGAACCCTATTGTTCTCGAGTACTCATCTTCAACATCTTATGCTTCCCGAGAAGATACCACATCTGCCTGAGGAACAAATAGGGCAAGTGAGAAGGATACAAGGAAACATGTGGAGACAAGCGCAACAGAACACGTGCCGATACATCCACTACTTTGTCAACAGAAAAAGTATCCCATATCAGCAGGGTCGAACGTACTCTAGATTTGATGGACTTGTTTTGACCCTCAAATTCTTCAGTCGATCTTATACTCTGGCGGAAACAAGAAAACCCTCCAGCCCAGTTCAAGAATAAGCCTGTGGAAAGTTACTTCTTCAAAAGCAAAAGTATCTCATATCACCTTTTCTCCTTTTCTTCTCTTTATCCTTCATGCTACCTGCAAGATAAGGAGAAGGATAACAATCAGCCGGAACTCGTAATCAAACTTCTGATCTGGGACTGATTGCTTGGAGCTCTGATTGCTTACCTTGTCTGTCACCTCTTTCAGCAGATCCCCTAGCTCGGCGACTTGGGGGACTCCTACTACATGGTTTGTATCGCGCTTGACCAAGCCTGAAACTACAAGTAAGCGTCAAGTGAAATTGATACATTACCTTGTGCATCTCCACTAGTTAAAGATACCACCCCTGGAGGGAGGAAGAGTACTTCCAAAGAAGATGCCACATCTACCTATGAGACAGATAAGGCAAGTGAAGACGATACCACACTTCGGTACTTAAAAGTTTCGTGATTACGAGATCATTCTTCCACAATATTTCCTAATGTCATTTGTACTAAATCATTCACTTGTACTCACTAAAGGAGAGCTTGAACCTATATATTGTGTAAACCCTTCACAATTAATGAGAACTCCTTTACTCCGTAGACGTAGCCAATCTGGGTAAACCACGTACATCTTGTGTTTGCTTCCTGTCTCTATCAATTTACATACTTATCCACACTAATGACCGGAGCAATCTAGCGAAGATCACAAACTTAATATTTAAGATGATATTCTTTGGTGTATGCTTTTCGCAAACGATATAGTGTTGATAGATGAAACGCAGGAAGGGGTAAACGCGAAGCTTAACCTTTGGAGAGAAGTGTTGGAATCTAAAGGTCTTCGCCTAAGCCGATCAAAGACAGAATATATGGAGTGCAAGTTCAGTGCAAACGGAGGCCAAAATGAGTTAGGGGTGAGGATCGAAGATCAGGAAATACCAAAGAGCGACCGTTTTCGCTACCTAGGATCTATCTTGCAAAAGAACGGAGAATTTGATAGAGATCTCACCCATAGAATACAAGCTGGATGGATGAAGTGGAAGAGTGCATCCGGCGTGTTGTGTGACCGTCGTAGGCCACTGAAGCTCAAGGGAAAATTTTATAGGACGACAATAAGGCCGGCAATGCTGTATGGCATAGAATGTTGGGCGGTGAAGCATCAACACGTAGGTGTAGTGGAGATGAGGATGCTTCGTTGGATGTGTGGGCACACGAGAAATGATAAGATTAGGAATGAGAATATCCGAGGTAAAGTAGGAGTAGCCGAAATTGAAGGAAAGAGGAGAGAAAATCGGTTACGGTGGTTTGGACATGTGCAAAGAAGGCCTACTGACGCTCCGGTTCGAAGATGTGACCACGGGACAGAGGTTCAGGGCCGAAGGGGTAGAGGAAGACCTAGGAAAACTTTGGAAGAGACCCTAAGAAAAGACTTAGAGTACTTGGATCTAACGGAGGACATGACACAAAACCGAGCACAATGACGTTCTATGATTCATATAGCCGACCCCACTTAGTGGGAAAAGGCTTTATTGTTGTTGTTGTATAATATACGAACGATTGCAAGCATACAAAATACGGAATCGTTGAGGGAAGAAAGCTACGTTTGTGTTACCACCCAACCTTTATTTATTTATTTTTTTTGGTCAAGTAAAAATATGTAAGCAAGAATAATGCTTGTGTTCTTTTTATGTGGGACAATTCCCCTTACTTAATATTAACGAATTTTTACCGACCAAATATCATAATCGAAATTGTACCTACATTCTCTTAATTTGGAGATCATACTTGAAAAAATCAATCAATTTGGAGATCGTTTAGTCATTCATGTGCATAAAACAAATAGAAGTTCATCATGGAAATTGTTTAGTCGTCGATTAGCTCATACGTTCTGTTCTATGGCTCTGGTTACGAGATAAACAGCAATCAACAAACTCCGTGGCTGACTCGAGCATCGTTTGGTGGTGAAACGCTAATCGTCCAGTCCCCATTTACGTTAATTAAACTGCTTGATGACTATGGCGATGGGTACAAGAATAAGTTGCACAACATCATTCATGCATCAAGCCTTAATATTATCAGTTATCTCCAGAGGAGCAGGGATAACTTATAAAAGGACGGAAACAATGAATGTCTCTCACAATTGACTCAGAGAGTCTTTAACAGCCCTTGTTTTTTCTTTTTCTTCTTCTTCTTCTTCTTCTTCTTCAAGTCGGGATCGACTCAGAGAGTCTTCAAACGGCGTTTTCTTCTTTCTTCTCATTCTTCTTCTTTGAAGTTAAAGTGTTTGGTTGAGACAGAGAGTCCTCACCAGCCTTTTCTTCTCTTTTTCTTCTTTCTTCTCATCTGTTTGTTTGGTGGATCGAAATATACACATAAATTACTTACTCGATATCAATCTTTATTTCTTGTTCTTCATTTTCTAGCTGCTACATATACATAAACCAACACAAAAAACATACATATTTGAATATAAATTAAAAGGGAATTTTAAATATCAACTCAAAAAATTATTCAGGTGTGAAATTAATTAAATGGTAATTCTTGCAAATGTAGCAACGAAAACCAACAGCAGTTTGGTTAATATGTTTCCTCAAAACTCAAAACATGAATGTACATACGCAGATTACAAACTGAGATAGCGGAACTGAAATGCTGCAAATTCAAATTTACAAATAATCAATTTACCAGTCCGCATCTCACAAACCCTAAAACAAAAACCAAAAGCATGCATACCATGACGTACGAGTCCGGATCTCACCTCGGAGCTCCAGCAACTGGGCTGGTTTCTTCTCCCGCCAAGGTCCTGATCCCACAACGCCCTCCGGCGGTCGGCGTTTCATGACTTGTGTGTGTGAGAGAGAGAGAGAGAGAGAGAGAGAGAGACTGCACGAGTTTCGGGCTTAATTGGGGACAGTTAGGGTTAGAGCGCGTAAATATGTATAAAATCCTATATATATATATATATATATTCTCTTTGGGACTACTTTGCGGTACGTAGTGTGTCACATCTCCCGATCAGACCTATTTATATGGTGATCGAAACCCCTAACTTGATGGCTAAGTCACTAAAACTTCTACAAGTGTGAGTTTTTCCAAACACCACCTCTTTTTAAGTTCATCCGCCATTTAACTTCAATTTTCTTTTAGGCCATGTTTGGGTGATGGATTTCCCAAAAACCAAGGTATTGAGGCAAGTTAGTAAAAAAATCCAACTACAAAATGTTAGAGATAGAGGGGATTCAAAATGTCGTTACCCTTCATTTAAAAATCCTTTTCACATGCCTTTATAAGTCACTTGAGTTGAGCCGCTAAGATGAACAATTTAATCAACAAACTCTGAGGTTGATTGAATCAAGCTTCATTTGGTAGGAGGATTCTTCAAGTTCATACTATGATTAGCAAAACGCTAATCAAGAGGGACACGATAGACTAATTAAATTAGGGACAATATTTGCATCCACCCTATGGCAACGTATCCAGGGCATGACTAGAATGATTTGCACAACTCGTTGCATTAGGCTCTTACCAGTAATCTCCACAGGAGCAGAGACCATGTTTAAAATGATGGAAGCGATGACTGTCTCTAACAATTATTTCCCTATCTAAAAGCTGACAAGTATATTTGATAAAGTTATGACAATCAGTGCACACTCTGAGGTTCTTCATGATCCGAATTGGCGTCCCAGAAGTTGTGCTTATGATGCCATAGGCAACTGCAAGCTTTTCGCTGTGATGACTGAGAAGTACTTCTTGTTGTTCTTCCTCGACGTCCTGCATCACCATTTTCATGTCTGATGAGTACCCGATTTCCTTCAGTCTTCCAATCAGCTCATCCAAATACGAATATATCTGTGTGGAGTGTGGATGGGACCTATCGCTCATGACGAAAGAGTGGACTTGATTTTTTAGTTGAATCCAAGACTGACCAGCGATTTTGTTGATTCCTCTCTTTTGCATCAACCTCCTTATGTCAGCTGCTTCTTCCCATCTATGATTCACGGAACACATGTTTGACAATAAAACATAAGATCCCTCGTCCAATGGTTCGAGTTGGAGTAGTCTTTCGGAAACCCACTTTCCCAGCTCGAAATTTTTATGAACCCGACATGAAGATAGAAATGACTTCCAAACTGAACTCAGGTGAGAGATGCCATTTGCTTGAATGAACTCTTTAATCTCATCCAAGCGACCTGCTCTACCATAAATATCAGCCATACAAGTGAAATGTTCAGCTCCAGGCTTGATGCCATAAACTTCTTTCATCAAGCTGAAATACTTGAAGCCTTCTTCAAGGAGCCCGGCGTGGCTGCAGGCATTTAAAACCACCACGAAAGAAACCTCATTCGGCTTAATTCCCTCTTTTATCATGAGTTCAAAAAGCTGAACAGCTTCCTTGCCTTGCCCATGTAAAGCACAAGCGGAAATCATTGAAGTCCACAACACAACATTTAGATCGCCAGTTTGTTTAAAGATCATCCGAGCATCGTTTAGGCTCCCACATTTAGCATACATATCAATATACGAGGAACCTAAGTGGACATCAATTTTGTACCCGATTTTCTGAATGTGAGCATGAATGTGCTGACCAAGAAGCAAAATCCCAACGTTAGCACATGCAGAAACAACACTCGTCACAGAAAATCTATCCACCAGAATCCTTTCACGAACCATAGAACAAAAAGTTAGCAAAGCATATTCATACTCACCATTATGAACATATCCGGAAACCATTGAACTCCATGATACAATCTCCGTCTTCATCTCATGACAAGTAAACTTAGAATTTGCTCTCAAATGCATTGTTTTGAATACTAGCGTCGCCTTCTCCATCTTACCACACTTGCAATACATATCTATTAAGGAAGTTTGCAGAAATCCATCGTTTGGAATACCAAGCCTTAGAAGACAGCCGTGAATTTGTCTCCCCAGTTCCAAAACAGATAAAGATGAAGCCAAAACCAGAGCTTCGGAGAAAGTGACTCGATTAAATGGCGGTCCATTTTCCACCATCTCATAGAGCAGCTCCAATGCATATCTTTCGTGCCCGTTTTGCATTAGCCCGTATAAGATTGTATTCCAACTAGCAACATCTTTGAAGGGCAATCTTCTGAACAAATCAAGAGCCTTCTCCATATCCCCAACATGCATATATGCACCCATCATTATATTCCAAGCAACAGTGTCTCTCTCTTCCATAGCTTCAAATAACCTCTCTGCATAATCAAAGCCGCCACATTTTACATAAACGTCGAGTATCGAGTTCTCTAACACCATATCCAAGTCAATCCCATGTCTCAAAATCCATCCGTGAATTCCCTTCCCAGTCCGAAAATCGCTTAAACTAGAACAACTCTTTAGAACACTTGACAACGTAAATTGGTTCGGACAAACACGATCAAACTGCATCTCTTTGAAAAGTTCCAACACCATTTTGCACGATCCAACTCGAGCAAACCCCGATATAAGTATAGTCCACGACCGGACATCTCTGTCAGGACTTTCATCAAACAACTTGTGTGCATAGGCCAAGTTGCTATATTTCACATACAAAAATGTGACATAGTTCCTCACATCCAAACTGTCCAAGGTACCATTCTTGACAGATTTGGCATGAAGGGTAACAGGCAGGGACTCATTTGGAAAATCACCAACTGCCCGAGATTGGTACCCACAATGTTGGAATCTCTTGAAGTGGGTATGCTTTGAAATTGGATTAGAGCTTGAGTATTTGGTGTTTAGGCAAATCCATCTCATGTTACCTACTAATTAGGTCCGTTTTGGGGATTTAGAAGCAGCCCTTGTAACAGCTTTGTTGGGATGGAATTGAAGATTTTGGCTATTTGGTAGGACACGAATGAGAAGCAAAGGCATTTGTTGCGGTGAAGTCTCTTTTCAAGCGGGTTGCTGATTTCATATTTCGCTTACGAACATACTGCCATGAGCAACTGGCCTATTCCACGTGCGCTTTTTTGGGATAAAAGTTTTCCGCTTTGATTCATCTTACATGTTTTGAAAACGTTGCAGGAAATTGGGCATACTTTGGCTTTCGTGGTGTCGTTAACAACGGGGTCCATGCATGCGAGGACTGTATAGTATATGCTATCATTTTACAGACGAGTGAATGATCTGTTATAACGGGTATCATATGCTCTCTACTTGTGAAGGAATCCGAAAAAACGAAAAAGGAGCAGAAAGCACGAAAACAAGAACAGAAAAACAAAATGTGTAGAGCATTTAAGGCTCTTAAGAGAATCAGGTTAGCCTAGGGTTCACAGTTTGCACTTAGAGAGGAGGATAGAAGTAAGACGACACGGAGAAGCATAGGAAGAGCAAGCCTCCAACTGTTGCGACTGTCCGTTGGGAGATTTTGGATGCCAACATACTCCCTCCTACCACAGCCACAGACGTGCAGATTGTATGTCCTAGTGTTGCACCCACCGCAACTCCAACTGCATTTTTATGGGTTGCCAGCTGCAGGGTTAAAAGATAGAGTTTCATCTCCGTTTTAGACTTAATATAACATGAACTATGGCAAGAAGAGAGGAGGGGGGAGGAATCTTCTCTTACAGCAATTGTCGCTATTTGGCTGCGATCTCCCCACTCTGCTAAAAACGTTAAAATGAATGACTGCAACAGCAAACAGAATTCATTTAGTAATGAAGGTTATCTATCATAAGACTTCAAACTTACAGCTAAAAGGTTTCAGCTCTAAAAGCATGTGCAACAAGTACAGATCCCATCTAAATCCATGATTAGTAAAGAGAACATAAACCAAATCAGTCATACCTCCAAGAAGATGGGTGTTAAAAATCTGGAAAAGAAACGGCGGAAGGGTGTTTTTCCCTGTCCAGACTCAAGTTTCTCTTCAACCTGGATATATTGGGTGCCAAGCAAATTTAGACAGCAAAAATAACAAAGTAGACTAGTAGAGGGACAAATTTCATGTTGTAAGCTCATAAATGCAATGAAGACAAAAGGATATAAAAAGTGATCAGAAATCAGGAATAATGCAGGCAGTCAATTCAAAACAACTCTGAATTCTGAGATTATCCCCACTTCTCGTAAATGCCTAGTACTTTCATGGCTAACTCAAGGGAAAACCAATAAGCCCGGAAAGTTTTAAACATACGACACCAGTTAACTCAATGTCATCATCCTACTTTATCAGTTGCACAGTTGAGGTAAAGTTGTTTTGCAATCTCTATCACTATACAGATGAGGTTGTTTTCGGAGGTTTCTGTAGACCTCCCTCATTCACATGTTCATTCAAAAGCATCAAAGCAAGTCTTGAAAAAATTTAAATATTGCTTTATCCAATCTAAAGTTGATTATTATGATCCATAAACTGGGTAGTACAGGCACCAAGCATTGCTAATTTACCATCCATCTATCTAGAGATCATAAATAAATACAAATCAAATAAAGGCTAAAAAGTGAAAACATATAATAAACTTACTTCTTCAATTTCTTTCTTCTGGGAAGATTTAGAATCTGATGATCTCCAAGCAATGTAAAGTAACCTCAGTCCAAAAAATAAATATAGAACTGCAAAGAAAACAGAATTACAAAACTTGATTTGCTATCAAACATTAAAGCAAGACCATGTACCTAAGATTCTATAGCCAAAACAAAAATATGGAAATCCGATTCTCATAAAATTTCTTAGTGGTCAAGTAACAAAAAGAATCGGTAGCTTTACCTGTAGCTGCACTATTTGTATGCTTCCTTGATATCAAGTTTGGCACAATCCTACCAAGTCCAGTGGAAAGTACCTAATTGACACACAGAACAACTTAAATCTTGATCACATCGATAATAAGAAATCGCACTTTTGCAGTATCTGAACCTTTTAGTTACAACACCATGGAAACAAATTGCATATTAGAACCACATAAAGAGAGCAGAGATGTTGAAGGGAAAACGTTTATATATGTATTTCCACAATAGAAATGAAATATTAGATAACTTACCGTCATTATAAACAAGGCTGAAAGTGCACCAGATAGGACAATTGACCTGGGGTGACGCATTGCCATAAGAGCTGCTATTATAAAGGTTTCATCTCCGATCTAGTAGCATTTGTCAATTAGAAGAAAATTAGTTTAATCACTATAGCCCTCCTTGTTATTTCAAAAACATATAAATGAAAACAGCACCATCATGCAAGCTCGATCATTTGTTAGTACACTTGACTTGGTTCCAAGTTTTTCAAATTTCAGTCTGTTCTTACGGGATTAATGATTACTAACAGAACGAGCAGGTGAGAACCTCTCATAAATTACCACAGCTTTGAAAGTAAAATTGAACTAAACAGATCGGGAAGTTTGTCCACGAACCTCACTGACTAGTATCATTGATAAGCTTGCGATAAAGGCATCAAAAATTCCAAGACCTGAGTCCACGTGGAGACCAATAGCAACTGAGTCACCCTCTGTCTTGACGCCAAGAGTATTAACTTCAAGAATACCCAATTTAATCTGTACAAACAAATTGATATAGTATTAACAATGAAATTCAGAAAACAAGATACAGAATCTTCAATTTAAAATATACAATTGAGTGTTATGCATACAGGCTACAAAACACCCATCCAAATACCCCAAAAAAAGCATGAAACTATAAACAAATTGAAATCTTATTTTGCCCAATAGAAAGAAATTCAATTTAGTTTCGTTCAAATTTCAGAACTACAAATCCCCACTTCCAAATATCTGTATCCAAGCTTCTACAGCATCAACTACAAATCAAATCAAATGATACTTACTTTACGCAACGCTACCTAATTCGATGAACATACAATTGAATTTTATACAAGCTACCAACTCCCCCACTCTAAAAACAGTTCTTGCAGTACCACATTGTAACTTGAAAACAATCAGATAAGAGAAACATGACCCATCAGATGAGTGATGGTTAGGAATTTTTTTAAGTCTTCGTTTCTCATCAATTTTCTCAGCAACCAAACAGATATGTAAAATGAGAAAGAGAGGGTGATTGTCAAACCTTGCTCCGACGGCCCAGATCTTTGGATCCCCTGGAGTCTCCCCTCTCAGCTTCAAACCCAGACTCCTAATCACCCAACAAATCACCAGAATTAGAATCATATAAACATACACACACGCAAAGAGAAAGAGAGAGAGAGAGAGAGAGAGAGCTACCTGAGCAGAAACGGCGAGGATAAGGAGCAATATGAGGGGGAGGGAGTACGCAATCGTTCTGGGAATCGAGCGACACCCCATGACTGCAGAAATCGGGAGGTCTGAAACTGGTGGGTAGAGGATTTTATCGGGAACGTGGATCGGAATCCTTGCTTGGTGCTTTGCTGAGATCCTACGTCTGCCTGTAGAAATTGGAGAGATCTGACGAGAGACACAGAGAGAGATCTTTGCTGAAAGCAGCGAAGATCTCTAGTAGCAGGTGGAGTATTAACGGTTCACATATTAAAAAATTGGTGGAGGGGACTCTTCTCAAACTCTCAGAGAGAGAGAGGGGGGAAAGGTTTGACCCCAGAAGAGTAAAGTAAAAAAGGTAAGGGTGTCTTGTTGTACCGGACTGTCTCGGACTGAATTAGTTGTAGCGACTACGTTGGATTGGATTGGCTTAGACTAAGCAGGATAAAAATAGTGAAGTGTTTGATGTAGTACTAGACTAAATCTCGGACTAAAATATTTTAGTCCCAATATTTTATTTTTTCCATTTTGCAATGGAACTGGACTTTGTAATTTGCTAGTATCCTACAAAACTTTGCCGTACTACCGTTACCCTTTCCTTCTCTACAAAAAAAAATCACCCACAGCCTTTGCACATACCAAACTGATTTGAATTTCACCTCCAGTTTTTATGGAGTAATTCATAGTTTGTAAAGCCCATGTAATTTCCGATGAGATCCAACCGATTAATATCGATTCCAAGAATTTGATTCAGCCAAGCCGGGTCGACTCGGTGCAACTCATCTTCAAATCGCGGCTCAGGAGGCTTTTTGACTAGCAGTTCCCGAGTGTGCTTAGAATATCTTATGCGCATGAGAAGCCGACTGCTACTGAGTCGCCACCGCAGCAGCAGAACTACAGTACCAGCAGGATGAAGTAACTGTCGCCGTCACAGCCGAGCTCAGATCTCTGTGGAGCAGAAAGAGGAGAAAACGAGGAGAAAGGAGGAGGGGAAGGGGGAATGATGGTGGCTCTCAGCGTTTGTGAAAACATAGGAGTAGAGGAAGACGCGAGGGAGTTAGTCCTTTCTAATCCCATGGTTCTCGACGGGTCTGCTAGCTAGGGAGTTAGTCCCCGCGAGTCCCTTCTAATCTCATTAAACTTAGTCCCGGACTGTTAACAAACACCAGACTAGACTACTACATAGTCCAGTCCAAGCCAGCGAAAGCTAGTGAGCTCAAACAAACACACGCTAACAGTCCTACGATCTGGTGGTATTCTTGGAAGGGAAGCGAGAGGTCTTAGTTCAAATCTCGTGGATGGCGAATTTGATATTAAATTAAACTGCACATTGTGTGGCTTTGTCGAACTCTCTCACCTTTTAGTGTAAAAACATCAATGTGCTCAAAAAGTAAAAAATGGACAAGGTAGCGTTCTTAATTGTTAATTCTTGTCCTTCTTCCCTAGAATACTTGAAATGGATCGTGAAGTTTCAATTTTTTCGCATTATAAAGTTTTTAAATTGTATTAATTTATGTTTTCTTTGTGTTTGTATGTTTGGTCGTTTATTAAATTGATGTGGTGATAGATATGAGGTTTATTTTTCTATGTTGACCTGAAAACACACTTATTTTTAGAGTTTTGTCTTCCCTTGATAGAGACTTTACAATACAATGAGAATCAATCGCACAATTTGGTCTCAGTGATGCAAATATGACTCATACATCATCCCAATGGCGGATTCCACATCTACCATATTATCAAAATAACAATTGATTACACGTTCAAAGAGACATAATGATTAAAGAGTCAAGGGAGCGGGGTGTTATCTATATTGCTTGTCACAACTCACAAGGTCAAACATATTGAATGTATAAATTGATATGATTTCAGTTCACCAAAAATTGATATAATTTCAAATATCACAATGCAATGTAAAAAATAAAAAAAATAAAACTACACTACTCAATTACCTCAAATTACCGTATATAATGTAGTTAGCTAACTTTTCATTTCAAATGAATAAATATAAAATATAAAATTTTGAACGAATAATTCTTGGTGTCACATACTATAGTAAAGTCCATCTCAATTAGAGTATGTCTCAACAATATAGATTATTTTGTATGCTAAATACCTTGATTGATTTGGCAAAGATATTTACAAATTTTACATACAATTAAGCGCATGCAATGCTAATTGCTAAGCCCACAATATTTGGTCAAAAGTGTGAGAAGTGGTCCTAATAGGAGCACTCATGTAAATTTACCTTTTGATATCTTTTGACATGATGGAAATTTACCTTTTCATGTTGCAATAAGTTACAATTTGAATTTCTCCTCTCCATTAACGAAAACGTAAAGAAATATTTTACGCAATTCCTCAACTACTTTGATCCAATTGGGATGCCCTTGATTCAAGTTCAGTCTCAAGCCTCAATATTCGTGGCTTAGACTTAGGAGAAAAAAGACCCATAGTTTAATGGGACAATCTCATAAATTTCAAAAGTAGGTGCCCTTCAAGAGTCCAATTCCTAATTAGGAGTTCAAGTATGTTGTGTGCGCCTCACTCATGTTTTCATTCTCACATAGACAATCAACGGAGAAGTAATTCATAATCGAAATCCACATGTCATTGTGTAAAACGACTTTGTTAAAATTACATATAAAGCATGTGCTTGTTCACATTTATTGTATGTTCAGTTTGAATGGCCAAATTGAGCTTTAAAGAGGAAGCTTGTGAACAACGTTCATTGTGATTTTATACACATCAAATCAGAGACATTCAACTTTATACGTTATTATAGATCGAATCTTTTAAATAATAACACAAAAATGAAAATTGTAAAGAACCATATGACTACGAATATCTTATTATGGTGAAGTACATTAGTACATTATATTATTACTCCCATGTACACCTCTAATCATCTCCCATTTTTTTCTCCCTCTTAAAAAATATTCAAAGTAGAAAAAAAAAAGAAAAAAAAAAGGATGCGAATGCAATTAAAAATAAACGAAAGGCCCTGGACCCAACCCAATCCAACCCAAGCCAGCTGAGCCGCTCCACCAATCAGGTTTGAGGACAATGCGTGCGAGCTTCCGCCACTTTTGAATCGTAAAAGCGAAGTGAAGCCCCTTCCCCGGTTCAAACGGCCCCCTCCTCTCTCGCTTTTGACATGTTGCTTTTTACAGGACTAGCAGCAAGATGTGGTGGTTGTAATAACTAAAATAAATATGGTTACATATTATAGATGCACAAAAAGTATATTATATTCCTTATTGCGAGCTTCCGTTTATAATTTTGCTACACATGATACATGTGGAATTTTTTTATGTCAGGGTAACTTAAAAAATTAAAAATTAAAAAATTAAAAATAATTGCTCGACGGAGCTAGATGAGGATGTGAAAATAGCTTCCCCGGTCCTGACATTTACCTAACCCTTTTTTCAAGCTTGATAATGTCACGTTAATTATTGTGATTCTTCCCTCTTTTAATGCTCGCTTATTTTGTTTTTGTTTTGTTTCGCTTTCCTTTGTAGTAGATGAGAATTAATGTGGATAGAACTTTTCGTGCTTCTACTAAAACAGGGTGCTGGTGTGGTATTTCGCCGCGAAACCAGTTTTGTTTGCAAAATATCCCACGTGACAGGTCTTGACGTGGTGAAGTTTCTAGTTACCAGGAGAGTATCTAGTTGGCCTTCGAGCGACACTGGCACCAGATTGAACTTGAGAGTGACGCCCTCCAGGTTGTCCACATCATTGGCATCCTGCATGGTGACTCTTCCTCATTAGATTTAGTTGCTGAAAACATCAAAACGGGGCACTGAGGCTTTGTTGCATCTCGAGTATGTTATGTGCGTAGGTTCGCTAATATGGACATAAGTTGGCCAAGTTATGGGCATGGTAGGCAATTGGAAAAATAATGTAAACAGTCAAGCTAAAAAATAGGTTGACTTATCATATTAAAAAAGAAAAAAGGTGAGTTGAAAACCAAAAAAAAATAAATCATCAAACCTAAATTGAATTCATGAATTATTCTCTCATAATTGGTGAAATATAATTCTCTCTCTTTTTAGCACTTTTAGTTTTAGAACCATCAAGATCCTCTTCGGATCCTTTTGGTAATGATCTTAAAAATCCGTGAATCGTGTCCGTTCATCGTACATCATGATGTCAGTTTTTGTTAGGTCCTGTTTGTATTTAATTTTAAATAAAAATATTTAAAATGATATCTGATAGTACGATGTACGATAAACAAACACAATTCACGAATCTCAAAGATTCTCACAAAAAGAATCCGGCAAGAATTCAGATTCTTTTTTAGACGGTGTAAAATTGTGTTAGTTTTGTTGATGGCTACATTTTAAAGAGGAGGGAGGGACCCCGTACCCATCGTTTCATAATTCTTTATTCTGCCAATTGTAAAACTCATCGTCCACCATGTATGCATATTTACTATTTTTAGTCTTTAAACTTTTTCAATATCGCAACTACTTTCCTTCTTATTAAAACAATATAATTTCAACCATTTTCTGATTAATATCTCTCGACAATTCATGCCACATATGTGATGACGCCTTATATTATAATTATATTTCCAACTGAAGTAATTAGCAAGATATCGATTATCTTTATTAATTAATAAAGCACTTGATGACAACTAAAATCGTATGAAATTATCAGTTTAACATTCTAATTAAAACATAACATGAATAAGAAATATGGAGTAGAAATGTAATTTCACACAACTAAATTTTACTGTTTTTTTCAAAAACCTCACCTACATATAATTCTAACATATCTCTAATTAAAAAATAAAAATTTCCCACTCCCACATTCTCTATCACTCTCTTCCTCTCTCATTCTATTTCAAAAACAAAAATAAAAATTTTTCTCACACACACTTATATGCTAGTTATTATTAAAAAAAATTAAAAATTTAAGAAAAAATTAAAAATTGGGAGAAGGGAGCAGATGGTGGAAAATATAAAGAAATAAACTGGAAATAGTAAAAGCCGTCACAGGAAGCGGTCCGAGTTTCTGCTATCCGGTTTGCGGAATCGCACTTTCGCAGCTCGTAGAGCTGGACCTACTCGCTGCGCAAGTCGACCACTTGTTGAATAAAATATTAGATGAGGATTTGGCGTCGAGCATATAAGAAAAAGTAGAAGAGATTTTTCAGTGTTACTGTTATACAGGATGTTACACGGTGAAGTTTATATGAGACATGCAGTAAGAGATTAGTTATGGAGGGTTGTGAGTTTACCTTTTGTGTTTCGGATCTGAGCTAATCGAGTGCTGCTCTTCCTTTTGCCCATTATGTCTTCCGCGGATCTAACACCTCCCACAAAAATCAGCCAAGCCTCTGTTAGTTTGTGTGTTGTTATATAAATGATGGGATATGTGTGTTAAAAAATTAATAATTTAAAAAATAAAAAATTTTATCACGTAAAAACAAGTGGTGTATTATCATGTCCCATTCACAACTACAAATTTCTCTAAAACCAGAGGGACAAGGTGAGGGAGGAGGAGCACGCGTGGAGCAAAGAGAGCGAGTATAGGAGTTGAGGCAGTCGCGGGTGGCGGGAAAGGATGTGGGGTTTGGTCCGTTTATTGCCAAAACGCGGGTGAAAAAAGCTTGTCTGGTTGAGAGATGGTTGGTTTTTATTCCTCTTCTCGTTTGTGGAGAGGAGAGCACACCGCTCTCTCTCTCCTCTCTCTCTCTCTCTCTCTCTCTCTCCATCTCATCATCTCTCTCTTAAAACTACTTTCTCTCTATCCATGTAAAAGTTTCTCTCTCTAGAAAGCTGTTATTCTTGTTAATTTGGCTCTGTTTTTTTTTTTGTTTGGTCTGGGTGTGGCCTGGTTTAGATAGAGAGAGAGAGAGAGAGAGAGAGAGAGAGAGAGAGAGAGAGGGGGGGGGGGAGAGAGGGAGAGAGAGGAGAGAGATAGTGTGTGTCTGATCGTTGAGAGGGGGATTTTAGTAGAGTGACAGGTAGGTGAGTTGTGGGGTGCGACGGAGGGGGTGGAGTGAATGAATGGTAATTCCGGTGGGGTTTGCTAGAGTGACGGCCCGGTGGTGTTGGTGGTGCTGCTGACGACTTAACTCACTGTCTCTCTCTCGCCGGCGACTGGAGCCATGGACTTCGATGCCGGAATTCCCATGTCTCGTGCTGCCGCGCCCGTCACCGACGCTCCCTCACTGTCACCTGCCTTGACCCAAGGTCGTCTTTCTCCCTCTTTTGCATAACACACATACATTTGTCTTTGTTTGTCAGTAACTGTCGTTTTCTCTGCTTCTGTTTCTCTTTTGTTTCGCCATTGTTTCCTTGTTTTCCCAATCACGTTTGCTGCCTCCGCCGATGCGAATTGTCCCTTTTGACCTTTCAGTTCCTCAATCCATATGTGATCAATGCTTTCAATCTTATCCAGCTTCGTCAATTTCGATTCCCAGGACTTAAATTCGCATGTTTTTCATTTTTCATGTGCTTCTTTCCGTTTCTTGAATTATTACAGTATGTTGCCTCTTGTTTGTTTTCAAATTGTTTCGTGTTCTGAATGCGATTTGGTTGCTATTTGGAGAATTTGGAGTTGTAGATAATGAAAGTTTTCGCTATCCCGTAACAACTCAAATACGGTATTTGTTATAGCATGAAGATCGAAAGGAGGGATCGACGATAACCGTGATTTCAAAACCAATTTAAACAGAAAATGCAATGTCAATGTTGTGTGATTTGGCTTCTAAGAACAATAAGACGAAGAAGTTAATCTAATCGCAGCTTTAAAGCACAATTTCTTTACTTAATTGTCTTCTTATGGTGTACAAGTAGGAACAGAATGCAGATGAAATGTACACGTCGGAAATATGCCTCTCGCTTGAGTTTTGATATGTTTGTATGATACAATGTAATGAACTTTCTTATGAAATGTTATTTCAGATGCAATGTGGCCAATGAATTTGAGATCAAGTGAAACATTGGAAGCCGGGGGCTATCCCGAGCGAACTGGAGAGCCAGATTGCTCTTATTACATCAGAACAGGACTTTGTAGATTTGGGGCAACTTGTCGCTTTAATCATCCACCTAACCGGAAGCTGGTATAGTTTCACCATGTTTACTCCATTTTTTTTTAGTTTAGTAATATTTTTCTTTCTTTGATACTTTTTAGCACAAGGGTAGTATGATTCGTGTCTAATGTTTAATTATTTCATTAAATTTTGATTGAAATTATATGTCTATATACCAAGATTCTGTTTATTGCCAGGCTATTGCCGCTGCAAGGATGAAGGGAGAGTTCCCCGAAAGAATTGGACAACCAGAATGTCAGGCATGTATTTCTGTGGAAGGTTGGTTGTGTAAATTTTGGTCTGACTTACTAATGATATTTGTTAAACTTCCCTGCAGTACTACCTGAAGACAGGAACCTGCAAGTTTGGAGCAACATGCAAGTTTCATCATCCTAGAGACAAGGCGGGAATCGCTGGAAGAGTTGCCTTAAATATCTTAGGCTATCCACTTCGACCGGTTCGATTTCCTGTTTTCATCTCATTATTGTGCCATTCACCTCTTTTGCACATTTCGATTCTGTTTGCTTTACTTGAATGTTTACTTTGTAGTTTATTTCTCTGGTATATGGACAGACAATGGACCGAAAACAAATGCCATTTGTGTTGGTGTGGTAAATTTTAGAAGTAATGTGACGCAAAATAATGATTTAAGAAACACACATATGCTAGAGGAAAAACCATTTCGTCTTAGGAGGACCAAGCATTCCACTTCTGTATTGTATAATTGAATATGTGTTGGAGAAAATGTTGTTTATATGCTATCTGTATATTTGAAATAATTGTAAAATTGAACAATACATGCTGCACAGTTTTCGTTCAGGCATATTGTAGATCTGTAAATGTCTGTACATATCTGCTTTGGAGATTGTTTTGTAGATCTTTCTGTGCATCTTAGTTGGTAAGATAAATTTCCTAACTTTTCATTCTTTACTTTTAGCAGAATGAGATCGAATGTGCCTATTATTTACGAACTGGACAATGCAAGTTCGGAGGCACTTGTAAATTCCACCATCCCCAACCTACTAACATGATGGTTTCAGTGCGTGGCTCTCCTGTATATCCTACTGTCCAATCTCCAACTACTCCTGGCCAGCAGTCGTATGCAGGAGGAGTTACAAATTGGTCGAGAGCATCTTTTATTCCCAGTCCACGCTGGCAAGCTCCATCAAATTACGCTCCTCTCATTGTTCCTCAGGGAGTGGTATCAGTCCCTGGATGGAACGCATACAGTGTAAGCTTAACTGTACCTCTCTGTGCGGAATGCTGTGATGCGATTGTTTTACCTTATAATGTGCAACTAATTATTGTTTGTCTCAAAATCAATTTAATCGGAGTTATATGCATGTGTGTTTAAAACTGATGATCTTGTTGTGTCATCTAATTTGTGATTAAAGTTTCAGAATAATAGTTTGAAAATTTGTCTTATGAGAAGAAAACAAGATGAAAATCGAATGGTTTGCAATTTCTTTTGTTGCACTCCATCAGAAAAGCTCTAATGCAGCAGCTTTTGAGTTTAAGTTCACTAGTATACTTGCGCTATGGTTCCCCGAGAAGAATCAATACGCTTATTTGTTGGCAATTTTTGCAGGGCCAGCTTGGCTCCGTTTCATCTGCAGAGAGTCAGCAACAAACAGCGGGAAACAGTCAGATGTATGGAACTTCACGCCAAGGTGAACCAGAAAATTCAGGATCTCAAGGGGGCTTTTCTCCATACCGTTCCGGTTCCATCCCTGTAGGGTTCTATGCATTGCAGAGGGAAAATGTATTTCCCGAGAGACCTGGCCAGCCTGAGTGCCAGTTCTATATGAAAACCGGGGATTGTAAGTTTGGTGCGGTCTGTAGGTTCCATCATCCTATGGAGAGGTTAATTCCTGCTCCAGACTGTGTTTTGAGTCCAATAGGCCTTCCTTTACGACCGGTGAGTTGCTTTTACCGTTGGAGTTCGGTTATAAGCTTGAGCTATTGTTTCGAAAATAGTTGCGTGCGCTTGTTTATCTTTCAAGCTTTGATGTTGATATTTTACACGATGAATCTGGTACACTTTTTAACAGGGAGAACCTATGTGCATCTTCTATTCTCGTTACGGTATCTGTAAGTTCGGACCAAGTTGCAAGTTTGACCACCCTATGGGCATCTTCACTTATGGTCTGTCTGCGTCATCTTCGGCTGATGCCCCAGCCCGGCGTTTGTTGGGTTCGACGTCGGGGGCGGCTTCATTAAATTTAGCATCATCAGGACTAGTTGAAGCAGGATCAGCAAATCCCAGGAGAGTTTCATTGTCGGAGCCTAGACAGATGCCTAGTGCAGAAGATAACAACATTGACAGAGAGGAGTGAAAAGCGGCTCGAAAACGAACCATTTACGTTAACAATCTTTTGAGGGATATCTGCAAGTTGATATCTGTAAATTGATTTCCAATTGCTGGAAATTTACAGAGAATTGTCCTGAAGATGCATTTATCTGATAGATTCAACCTTGTGAATTTCGCATTGCTGCATTGCACCGTATAAACATCTGCAAACATTGTCTTGTCCCAAATCCCGAAATGTCCGACACTGGCTTAACTTAACGACAGATATGGCGGAGGAAAACCGACTAAAAAGAGCGTTTTCCTTTCGCCGAGCCTGCCTCGTTTCGTGTGCGTAGAATTCCATCTCGTTTTCTTCAAGTGGAGCCCGCCCCGATTTGCTGGCGCGAAGTGTCTTATTTTGCTGAGTTGTTTTGTAGGAAACTAATGAAAATGACTTGAAAACTTTGAGTTTTAATGATAAGGACAAAATAAAGGGTAAAGTGAATAGTACCAGGATTGACTTTTTAGTGTAAAAATGTGGTTTTTCGTTAAAGTGAACAATATCGGGAGCTTTTCGTTAAAGTTCCCTTGTTTTTTTTTGTGCGCCGAGACCGTCTCGTTTAGCGTGACAAAAGTTCATCTCGTTTTTTGTGAACAGAGCTTGTTTTATTTTTTGTGCGCCGTGTTTGTCTCGTTTAGTGTGTGCGTAGTGCATCTTGTTTTGCTTGCCGCCTTCTTTCGTGCATTGAGGCCGCCTTGTTTTGTGCGCTAAAAGTTGTGAGCGGAGCCTGCCTTGTTTTATGTGAGTTCGGGTTCGTCTCGTTTTGCTTGCATGCATTTTGTCTCGTTTTGCATGCATCGAGCCTGCCTCCTTTTGCATGCGTGGAGATCACATCTTTTTGCACTTGTCAAGCATGACTTTAGGGAAGTATTTTCCGCAGGAGTTAAGGAAAATGTTGCAAGACCTTTAGATGTGATCCTAACATTTATTAGGTCCCGAAACTATTTTTTATTGATATTTAAAATTAAAAAATAGAAAAAATAATATAAACTAGTAGGAGGCTCCCAAAAAGATTTGTAGGTGACGAAAATCTTGGGAATGTCCTTAATTAAATTAATTAAATGTGTGGTCCGACTAGAATGACTTAAATTTTGGGTTATATTGAATCTTGTTAAAGTTCTCAAAATGGATTGTAAAACGTGGGTTAGAACTCATAATTTTTGTAAAAAAAATTGAAATTTTTTGTTTTAGGAAACATTTTGCTTGGGAATTAATGAAAATGTTGCAAGACCTTTGGATGTGATCCTACCGTTTATTAGGTCTCGGAACTATTTTTTATTGATTTTTAAAGTTGAAAAAATAGAAAAATAATATAAACAAATAGAGAAGCCCCCGAGATTTGTAGGTGTCGAAAATCTTTGGAATGTCCTAAATTAATTGTAGAAAACATGTGGTGCAACTAGAGTGACTCAAATTTTGACTTTTAATGAATCTTGTAAAAGTTCTCAAAATCGATTTGGTACACGTGGGTTATATCTCATAGTTTTTGTGAAAAAATTGAAATTTCTAGTTTTAGGAAATATTTTGCGTGGGTATTGACGAAAATGTTTTAACACCTTTGCATGTTATTTTATCCCTTATTAGCTCTTGAAACTATTTTTCATTGATTTTCAAAGTTGAAAGATAGAAAAATAATATAAACTAATAGCGACCCAAAGAGATTTGTAGGTGTCGAAAATCTTTGGAATGTCCTAAATTAATTTTAGAAAACATGTGGTGCGACTAGAGTGACTTAAATTTTGGCTTTTAATGAATCTTGTAAAAGTTTTCAAAATTGATTGGAAAATGTGGGTTATAACTCAATTTTTGTGAACAAAAATTGAAATTTTTAGTTTTAGGAAATATTTTGCGTGGGTTATAACGAAAATTTTGCAAGACCTTTGCATGTGATTTTATCATTTATTAACACCCGAAACTATTTTTCGTTGATTTTTAAAGTTGAAAATAAAAAAATAATGAAAACTTATAGAATGACTTTAACTTGGGCTTATAACAAATATGGTAAAAGTTCTTAAAATCGATTAGAAAATTGTGGGTGTTAACCCATTTTTTTGGGGAAAATGCAATTTTTTACTTTCACGAAATTTTTTCTGTGAGCACAAGGAAAAGTTTATAAGGCATTTGAAAGTGGTTTTACAATTTATTAAGCAGCACATGTACATTTAGTAGAATATTTAGGCCTGGCTTGGTACTGAGGTGATTCTGAAAAAAAACTGGTATAAAAAAAGCTGGGAGCTTTTTTGTGTTTGGTAAACATTTAACTTCAGCTTTTTTTCACAGTTTTGGGTGAAAAATAGCCAAAAACAAGAAGCTGCAAAACCCAACTTTGAAAAACCGGTTTTTTTTTCACGTCTATTTTACATAAAAGTTTACCAAACACTATAATACTGTTTTTTTTTCAAAAGCATTTTTACAAAAAAGTTTACCAAACACTCTACAGCTTTATTTCACATCCGCTTATTCTCACAGCATAGCAGAAGCAGCTTTTTTTTCAAAACACAACAATACCAAACCAACCCTTAAGCTAACAAAATATAGTAGTGAGCCCCAAAGCATTGCCAAAATAGGCACCCACGTTTTTTGTGAAAATGATATATTGTTTTTTTTATTTTGGCACAATATTTTTTGTGAACATCAAGGAAAAATTTATAAGGCATTTGAAAGTGTTTTTTTTTTCGATTTATTGAGCCAAAAATGTATATTTAGTATAATATTGAAGCCGAAAATTGAAAAAAGTAAGTGAAAATTATAGTAGTGAGGCCCAAAATAGTGCCAAAATGGGGTTCAACCTTCAAGAATATCAACGAAAAGTCTTCCACTTATTTCAAAATTGCATGGTGAGACGAAGGAGAAAACAAACATATTCAATGCGGATTTATGTACAAATTTGTAAAACCGACTACAAACAGTAAGTGTTAACACATTTTTTTTGTAAAAAATGCAAACTCTTTATTTGCACGAATTATTTTTGGTGAGCATCAAGAAAACTTTTTAAGGCATTTGGAAGCTGCTTTACCATTTATTGAGCAAAATGTATTCTTGATATAATATTTAAGCCAAAAACTAAAAAAAATGAAAAATATAGTAGTAAGACACAAAACATTGCCAAAATGGGGTTCCGGTCCACCCTTAAGAACCTCAACGGAAAGTCTTATATTAATTTTTAAAACTTCACGGTGATGCGAAGAAGAAAACAAATATATTCAACAATGATTTCCGTATGAATTTGCAAAATTGGCTACAAATAGTGAGTGTTTACCCACGTTTTTGGTGAAAAATCCAAACTTTTAATTTTCACGAAATATTTTCCATGTGCAGTAGGAAAACTTTATAAAGTATTTGAAAGCGGTTTTTCAATTTATATAGCAACAACTGTATATTTAGTAAAATATTCAAGCCGAAAACTAAATATAAAGTAGTGAGGCCCAAAATATTGCTAAATTAGATTCCACCATCGAGAATATCAACGGAAAGTCTTACATTAATTTTCAAAACTTTAAAGTGAGGCAAAGGTAAAAATAAATATGTTTAACGATAATTTATGTCCGAATTTACAAAACCAACTAAAAATCACGAGTGATACTCATTGTTTTGTTATATCAAATGTCACACGGTTTCTTAGCAAAAAATGTCATACAATATCTGTCCCATACCTGCATTTTTTTCCCCAAACATACAATTCTCATATGATTATTATTACTTCGTAGATAACTAGCATATAGCACATGTGCTCAAATACAATTTTTATTT
Source organism: Malus domestica (assembly GCF_042453785.1). NCBI lineage: Eukaryota > Viridiplantae > Streptophyta > Magnoliopsida > Rosales > Rosaceae > Malus > Malus domestica. The sequence continues at coordinate 31,341,626 of NC_091672.1, read as the reverse complement.
TTTGCACATATCCAAGCAATAATGTCGTGGTGGTGTCATCTACCAATACAAAAAAAGCTACAACCTTCATCAACTAGGTCAGGCCAGGCCAAACCCAGTGGGATTTTTAATATTTAACCTATGATTATTCATAACCGTAAAATACTTAAAATTTAATCTTTGAAATCGAATCATTCGGATCGATTATTTGCGGGAATCGGATTTGTGGGGTTAAATTGTCATCCCATCATTGTTATACAATGAGGATAAGGAGATACTCTTGGTCCAAAGAAGGCGAATGACTTGAACCGCAGTAAAATAATTACACTTTTCAAGGTATTTTAAATTTATCACAAATTGTCATATAATTTGATGAAAGATTGTCGCAGTAACATCATGTTGCATGTAAGTAGGGATGACAACAATTCAGTCCAAAACAGATGTGTCATAATATCTCCATAATCATAAAAATGATCCAAATCCCTAGCCATCAAATTAGCGACTGGGTTATTCTATACGGGCCATAATCATTTAAGATGAGTAACGAATTCCTTATCGGTTAACAGGTTATTTTATTTTATCAATAATTTTATTATATTTTCTCATAACTAATAAAGAAACTATTTTAATCACATGAGATCAACACAATATAAAGAAAAACTATAATTAAAATAAAATACTATATAATTAGGAATCTAACCATAAAACATCAACATCCAATGCCAAAAACTATGATCGGAGAATAAAATTTGACAAAAAAATAATTAAGTATATTAATGCATATAAATTAGAAAACATATCTTAATGTGACAAATTTAACGACAGTTATAACTATGGTACCCTTATCTTCATAACTATATGTAAAACCATTCTTAAAATTTCGATTTATTAAATTCCCACAAATTCAACGATTAAATGTATCATCCCTAGGAGGTATGAAAACTTGCTCCACATGTAAACATTCACACCTATGGAAACGGGTTGGGTGTGGCCACCACCATAATAGTTGTATTGGACAAAGACATGCACATTCAAGTTACACATTAAGATAAGAGCCGTCATCGCAAAAAATCCTCCCCCTTTTTCCCAATTTCTCCCAAACCTAACTCTCACAGCACACACCCTTTCTAGTCTTTTTCTTTACATTTGATTTTCCAAAATTCCTCGCGCCCAACCCAATTTAGCTCTCCACCTAATCAACCAGCTCAAACCAAATAACCATTAAAAACCCTTTTTACTATAACATTTATGATCCACCAAATCCAAATCAAAGGCCTCTTAAGAAAAAAAGATCAAAGACCCACTTCCCACTTCCCAGCTCACACTCTATTTTTTCTTAAGTTCCCATCACCTTTTGCCACTCAAAGTCTCAAAAGCACAAACCAAAGTAGTGCACCCATCTCAAGAAACAATTCATGATGCCTGCTCATGCTCATGGGGTCACCTTCTCTCTCCTCCTACTGCTGCTCTTTTTGTTTACTGCTATCTTCACTACTGAAGCAGCAAGCTTAACCCATGTGAGTGTTACTCTTCAAAGATCCCAACTTTCCTTTCAATTTCATAGATGCCTTTACATTTTCTTGTCAAATGGGTGATGATTTTTTCTGGGTTTTCTGTGAATTGAAGTGCATGTTTGTTTGTTTTGAACTTTTAAGGCCAATGGGTCTGCAGCTGTGGAGCCACTTGTGCCACTGATTGGAGCTGAAAAGATGAAGACTTTGGTGATGAATGAGACCAGAAGGAAGTTGGGGAGCTTTCGGATTTGTGCATTGTGTACTTGTTGTGGAGGTGCCAAAGGTCTTTGCTTGCCTTCTCCTTGTTGCTATGCCATCAATTGCAACATTCCAAACAGGCCTTTTGGTTTCTGTTCTTTCACACCCAAGACCTGTAATTGCTTTGGATGCCACATCTAACTCTTCCTCTCTATATTTTATAATTAAATTGTTGAATTAGGGGTAATGTTTGATTTTGTTGGGAGTCTGGATGGCAAAAAAGAATATCTGTTCTTGATTTGTTTGTTTATAAGTTATGAAATTTAGTATATTTCCAGGTTAGCTTATTTCTATATCTAGTGGGATAATTTTCCAATGTTTTTTTTTTTGTTTTTCTTTTTGTTTTGGCTGCAATAAGCAGTGCCTGGAGATAGGATTAGCATAGTTGTGAGGATTTTAGGGAACATTGTCCTTGTTAATGCAGCTATTTGGGGTTCTTAATGATATTTTATTGACTTTTCCAAAAGTGGTCAGTAGAGCTGCTCTATGACAAGGATTAAGATTCAACTTCTATGTTCTATTATTTTAGTCTTGTGCTGATATTTTATTAATTTGTGATGAGTTTTAGTTCATGTTTTCCAATGAAACTGGTTGCTACTAATGTTTTCTTGTTCTGCTTTCACTCAATGCTTACTGGTTTTCCACTTGATGTTTAGAGAAAGTGAATGGTTTGATCTACTATATATTGTTGCTTTTCTCTGCAATTTCAAGCATTTCATTGGGTATATAGAATACCTTAGAGAGAGTGAGAGAGAGAGAGAGAGAGAGAGAGACTTCTCCTTGCTTAGCTATGGCTTTTCAGTTACCTCAAACAGATAGGAGATTGCATAGTGCAGGATGCAGGTGGTGGAGATTGGAGAATTAAGTAGATTAGATTTTAATTGAACAGTAGGTGGGATGTGTGAGTGTGATGGATATTAATGCATGTAGCTAGAAGCTTGGTTGGGTGGGGGTGGGGGGGTGCAGTTAAGCCATAGCCACCAAGTTTTGCTTCAATGATGTTGAGATGGTGGTGGTTTACAATTCTTGGATGGATATTATTTGCATCACTTTTATTGCTTGGAATTTTTTATTTTTTTTTATACCCTCTTGTAGATCGTTGAGTGAAAATGCAAGTCTCAAATTCTCAGTCGACCAAAACTTTATGTTTATGGTTTGTAGCTTACATCAACGGGATGATAGATATTGCAAGTCTGTAACGGTATCTCAAGCCAAATATTCATTGTCATGCAGGAATTTTAAAATATATGACAGTACATGGTCTGTAGAATCAAAAGAGTCCTATATAGGCACGGGCAGTGAGCAGTAAGTGGGGTGGGTTTGGGGACTAGGATTCTCTTCCTTCCTCTTTCCATCCTCATCCATCCTCTTCCATTCCATCCCCTCCTCCTTCCACACTCTTTATTTTGTTTTTCTCTTTTTATAAAAATTTAATATAAGATGTTGACATGGCTTAACCATAATCCTTCAAATAGGAAGGGAAAAACAGAATGAAGAGCTTCTCTGGGTTGGGAGCCACATGATCTGACTTTGGTGTCTTCACAAGAGTGTTTTGGCGGAAAAAAAGGGAATGTCGTTGACCTTTGTGAATATTGCGATGACGTAGTTATATGCCAACAAGCCATGTGCTGCTCAAAGGACATATGACCATCAAATGGTGGGCGCTTCCATCATGTATGCCCTTATTTTCTTCTCAACTTCCCCACCTTGCTGGTCACTGGTCCAACCAAGGTCATGAGCGGTAGTCCAATTGGTTAGGGCAATATGTTCGCTTCATTGCACTTTAATTTGGACCCTTCTTTTTTTTGGATGAAAATACAACGTTACAATACATGGCTTTTTCAAAAGGAAAAGAGAGAAATATCATGTTTGATGGTGTGTATTTTCTCTCGTATCTATCTCATTGCATTCGGTAGACTCAGAACTAGTGAGTGGTACTAGTCGTAGTGTAGCTCATGACCAAAGGAACTTTCAAATGAATCACATGCCATCTCTAGGGAATCGACTGTCCAACTCGCGAGCCATGTCGATCGCGCACATGTTGTTCCAGAGTGTAAGCTGAGCTTTACAAGAACGTTGAAAGCTCAATCGGACGGCAGCAGTATTATCAGCCGGCAAGATCATCAGCATCAAGGGGAGTTGTCAGCAATGAACAGGTGGCCGGCCGACGAAGCATCCCAACACAAAAAAAAGTTGAATTTACAGATTTACAGCAGCAGCAGCCTCTCACAAGTATAAAACTGGAGTTGATTTCTGTGTTCGCATATACATTTCAACTGTGTAAAAAGAAAAAAGGCAATACAACCTTGCTTTGGCCTGCCTGTCACAGCCCGTCCCAGAGGTACTTTTGACGGGAATGTGAAATGACGGAATTACCCTTGACGGGTATTAAGGTATGTGTGTGTGGCTTGTTATTTGGACTAAGTAAATACTTCCTAAACTATTGGATTAAAAGTTACATGTATTTTTGTGGTTAGGGAGTTAAATAAAATGGATGGTGATGACTTTGGATGAACCACACATGTCAAACCTCTTTCTCTCTCTTTCCCGTACCCTCTCTCTCCTCCCTCACGACTCTCACTCTCTCTCTCTCTCACCCTCGAACGTACGGACGAAGCCCAAAACCCTCGAACTTCCTCGGATCGACGCCAAAAAGGTATGAATCTTCATCCTTTCAAGCTCCTGAGTCGATTGATGTTGGTTTTAGGAAGTGAAACCTTCGAGATCACGTGAAACCCGAACCTCCATTTTATGTCACTATTCATGCAATCGTAATATGTCGATTTTCAGGGAATTCTAAGCTTGTAGTGAGCTTAGTGAGGTCCCAAGGAAGCTCGGAGTGCTTCATTTGAAGGTTTTGGACGTCGGATCACTGGGTTCAACTTTGGCCGGTTTTCTTGGAATTTTTCTGGTGAGATTTCGTGATTTTTAGACCTTGAAACTAGTCTATCGTGAAACTACATGTTTAGGGCTTCAAATTGATGTAAAGTTCGAAGAAAATGGTTGAGAAACGTGGGAGAACAAGGCAATTGAAAATTGCCCAGTTTTCCGGCCACCGGAAAGTTCAGTCCGGCGAGCTCGCAGAAAGAAGACGCGCGTGGGCGCGCATGTACCCGTGCCTGTCCTTGGCGCGTGACAAGCCCAAAATTAATCCTAAAAATTTGTCGACGTTCGTGACGTCGAGTAGGTCACTGTGGTATATTCATATACCCAAATTAAGCACCGTATGAGAAGTTTTTGAGAATTGTTGGTTATATGCTTTAAATAACGTTTATATAGTATTCACCGCGGCGGCCCGTGCGGCGGCGCGTGGCCAATGGCCCGCCAATGTCATTCTTAGCATGTGTTTAAGGTTCTAGGTTCGGTTTTGATAATTGATGGACGTAAATTGAGTAATTGAACCTAAGTTGGTTACGATTCGTGGTTAGGAGAAAATGTGAATTTACGATCCCACCGTTGGATCGTCACCAAACTTTGATACGTTGTAATACGTAATATTTGAGGATTATAGGAACTTACGGATTGGGAATCCGAGTTACGGATCTTCCGGAATTGGAGTTGTAAGTTCATAAAATAGAATGTTAACCGTCACTTAGTTTTGGAAATTGACGGAGATCCGACCGTTGGATGGTAATGAAATTTTAGGAAGTTGTCCTAGAGGTATATTGTGGACCTCTGGAAGTTATGGATTTGAAATCTGAGTTGCAGATCTTCCGGATCGAACTGCGTAGTGACGTGTTTTATATAAGTTATATTCTATCGATATGATTTCTAAGATTGTATTTGATTATTGTTTTAGGCGCCGATCGTCATGACGCCTTGACGTATTGTGCTAGGGAGTTGTAGGGCGAACTCCAGGTGAGTGGGCAGTTTTGTTTTCGTATTACCTATATACTACTGTTTTTCCCAAAAAATGCAATTATATGAAAATATGTTTCAAAAATGCCATGCATGCATAATATGAATGATATGAATGATATGAGTTATACGAATTGATAATTGATGCATATATATGTGAATTGACGCTGTGGACGCACAGGTGAGTTTTTACATTATTCATAGGATTTATTTTATGTGAATTGCATTGGAAGCTCATAACCTGCACCCTAGGTGTTAGTGCTTATATTATTCACCACACCGCACGCTCGCCTTGGATCCAAGTAGATGGATGTCGTACAGACCACTAGAGGTGGTTCCGACATGCCAGTCGTACAGACCATTAGAGGGGTTCCGACTGGTAGGTGACCTTAGATTATGTGCACAGATGATTGATGAGAGAAGCACTAGAGCGTATTATTTCACCATCTTAGTCGTACAGACTACTATAGATAGTTCCGACTTATGTGCAGTGTAGTGTCGTACAGGTCACAGTTGGTGACTCCGGCATGGCCGTATAGGTCACAATTGGTGACTCCGGCTGGATGGGATATTGAGCTATAGAATCAGCCGTACAGGACCACGGTAGGGTCTCCAGTTGATTTATTATTTCACCTGATTTATATTGATGCATTCATATTATATTTTGGCATGGCATGGCATATTCTTTCTGAAATGTTATGTTGATAGATGGTGAGCGGAGTTTTGATGATTTATATATTTATGTTTTTATAATAAATTTCTGGGAAAGTATACAGGTTTTACGGCGAGGGGTTAGAAATGTTTTAAATGTAAGGTTTTCGAAAAACTTGTTTTACTGAACCACTCAATTTTGTTTTGCGCCCCTCCAGGTTCTAGATAGCAGAGCTTTGGTGGCCATGAGGAATCCAACGGTGTTCTGACAGAATTCACAAATGTAGGACTCACCCTCGGGTGTTTCATCTTAGTAATTGTTTTTTTTTAAAGCTTCCGAACTGTGTAAATGGTTACGTCACTCTCACGTGATGGCCAGCATACCCTCCTTGGGGACGGGGTGTGTCACTGCCTCTCAAGTCTTATGCAGAAGTAATGTTAGGTATGAAGATCTCCAAATTTTACACCAACTGCTCTGAGCTTCCTCCAAATAAAGGACGATGGATGACGATATTCATATATATAGGAGCGCTCAAGCACTAATTAATTTGTGGCTACTTGTAGGGATCAATCCAACATTTATCGTTCCCGACGGCTCGTTCCCATTTCCTTCTGAACACTTTCATTTGATTGAACGATTCCCGCCTCACCTGCAACATTACAACAAGAACAAAAGAAAACAGATTAATCAATCTGATGAAGACTATATATTAAAGACAATATTGCCGCGTCGACTGTCAAGAGACTTACATCAACTCTGTGGTCGTTTCCTGTAGATTTTGAGGATGATGATGATGATCCCTGCCAATGCAATTACCAAAACATTATAAAAATGTAAAGAATGCGATTGCAGCAATACAATGTTATGAATTTTATCTTTCGTCACCTGATTATTTTGATCATCTGAGGCTCCTCCCAATGTAGGGCGGCCGTGATGGATTATGTACTCGGCATCCACAACTCCAACTTTTTTAGTTCGATCTCCCTATTGCAACATTATATATACATTCAAAATCAAACAAGAAAGAATGCAGGTCTGTTCTTTTTGCAAAGCATGAGAACTTGCCTGTGCACAATAACCAATCTGCATATCTAGTCCCCAAGCATGAATCAAGTTATTCTGCAATTAACATAATCAATCCGGTGCAATCTAAGCCGTCGTTGACTCTATGCGAAGAGAAAACCAGCTATTTGAGTTGAGTTCCAGGGGCCCAGACAAAAGAAGTTAACACACGTACCTGGATCATATACCAAACACAACGCCAGGCAGCTCGAGAGAAAACAGGAGCCATCACTTCTATCCACCTGCAGCAAATGCATTGCACATTTTCATTTTAATTAGTGGATGGTGTACTTCTGCAACTACACTAAACAATCGTATGGAAACCACAGTTTTTACCCGGTGCAAGGAGGAGCTCTACTGCTCTCATAACAACCTTTCCCATTGTTACTTGACTTGTAAGTCCTTCTGCAGATACAACATGAATTATATCAAGTTGTTTGAAATTATGGGTGCTTGAAATTAACCAGCATCAACTTACTAAAGCAATTTTAACATTGCAAAACGTAGAATAATGTTAAATTCAACAATATTTCCCAAGGGAGTTCATCATTTAACAGTGTAAGAGACCTGTGTGCTACCGATCCTCTCAAACGCGTAGTAATTTGATGATGCACCTCTGATTTTGAATAATCCAGTGCAGGTTGTGATATCTCAAGCCCTTCCTTTTGAACAATGGATATGTACCTAAAAGTAGTATTAAACAACAAGTTGACAGAATGGGATTAATAACCAGTCGGTATAATGTATAAGTTTGTGAAAAGAGATGCAGCCAGCCCCACAATGTGTATACCGTTGGGGCTGGAAATAGTCAACTCCGAGGTCCTCATCCCAGAGGAAAATGTAACTATATTCGGCAACTATGTCAGGATGCAAGAAACGCTTTGCAAACCACCTAGGCATCAACCAGAAAAACAAATTTCAATACTGAAGCTTTGACGAAATTGATATTAGGCATGCAAAGATAAAGAGTAGGACCATTTAGTTTGACTGACTGCAGATACATGAATAACTTGGTCACTCCATTGAAATTCCTTCCACTCATCGACGATGCCATCATAATGGAAGAGCATCACAACGAAACCACTAGACAGGAACTGCAACATGGATTAGCGAGTGAAAATCGGTTACTTATGCAGCTATGAACAATGAAAAAGAATTATCGGTACTTAGTATGGACTACCTTTGTGAGCATTGTTTAACAGGATATACCTTTTTGACCATTTTACTAACAAGATCCTTTTGCTTTATCCCGACAGCCATGGCAAATAAACTAGTTGAGGAATTTGCATCTTTCTTCTTCAACAAGTTAACTGAAGGCTTCTGGTCAAACAGTGTAAGAGTCGAAATTTAGATAAACCTGAAGCACTGTCACTTGGAGGAATGCAATGTTACACAATCAGTTGAATAGTTCAGTAGCTTCCATTCATCATTCTGAAAACCTTACCTTTTTAGCACTCCATAACGGCCGCATTTCCAGATCAGAAGTCTTGGCAACAATGCCTCGAGGCAGTGGCTCACTTCCATAAGGCTTTTTCTGATTCTAAAACCAATAAAAATACTATAAAGTAATAAATCTCAACAACTCATCTGATAGGAAAGATGTATGAGACCTGTGTGGGACGATAAACAAACCATGCATTTGTACTTTAGATTCTGCAAATTGTTTGTGACTCTCCAAAACGATGATGAATTCTGTGCAACATGACCCAAAATTTTTCAGGTCAGTAAAAGTGATAATTTTGTAAGCTAGATATTGGAGTTAACACAACAATACAGAATGGAGTCGGGAAAAAAAAATGGCATTCACATACCTCTCTGTAATCTGATGATATGTATGCACTCACTATGAGAAACAGTATACACAGCAGAGAAGCTGCCGGGAGAATGCTACAAAAACACAATTTCCCGCTTCTCAGATCTGCACGTAAAGTTACCTGCGAAGAGAATGGAACGAAGAAGTGCACAAAAACATGTCAAAATAACAAAGATGGCTGGATAAAGAAGTAAACATGTGTGCCATTTTCAGAAAGAAAAAAAAATTCAGTACTTGTAACCAAGCGATCTGCATAGAAATTAAAACCATTGTCCTAATTACCTAATAATTGTTACCTTCTGCTAGGGTAATCATGATTGAACTAAAATTTACAAGGGTTTGTAGGTCAAGCAGTTAAGAGTATATACTCTTGAACTCGAGGACTCGCTTCGGAATCCCCTCCCCCAATAATAACAAGCAAGAGCTGAAAGAATAAAGATTCCGAATTGTCTCAAGAGCTCAAGAAGAAACACCTAACTTCCAGAAAATATGTGCATAGAAATTCAAAGAAGGATGAATTCGAGATAATCTCATGGCCCGAAAAATCACAAGAAAACAAGAAAACAATACAAGTATCTGTTTCTATGATCAAAATGTTGAGTACCAATTAACAAATTACAATATTGGTCAAATACAAAAATCAAGAAGTGACCAAGAAAAGCATAATAATATGAGTATTAAATGCGTGCTTACGGAGGAGGACTTCATCCTCCATGAAAACGGAGACAACCCAGAAACAGAAATCCTGCAACAACCTGATTTCTGTTCTTTCTTTTCGTCCTTGGCTCTTGTTTTCGTTGACGAAAAATGAATGCTGAGCTCTGTTTTCTGGTATTTACTTTTTACAGGGGACAGAAAATGTGTTGCAGAAAGCAGGATGATGGATGAATGAGTGATTGATCACAGGCACCCAGAAGAAACAAGCAGCAGAAGTATCAGCATGGGGATTCGGATTGGGTGATTTCCATTCACCAATCATGACAACGTCGACTTGTCAAACAAATTGAGGCAGGAAGAAAAGGAAGAGCCTTGACTATTGAGAGAGACAGAGAGAGGGTGTTTGTTAAGATGCAACCGAATAACACGCGCAATATTATTTAAATAAAATTAAATAAATAGTGGGGAAGCACTACTCTCACGATCTTTGTTCTTCTCTTGGTGTGAATATAACCAGAATTATTGTTGGCCTGATTTGGGGCTCGTTTTTGGAAAAGTAAGAAACCTTACTTTGATGAGAAAGACTTGTTCCTCAAGGACTGAGGAAAAGTTACTACTTACAATACCTGGTGACCTCTCACTTAGTATTATGGTCTAATAGTATTCATTTTCATATGTAAGTGAGAGGTCTTACGTTCGAATTTGAACCGCATTATTGCTAGCTCATTTGAGGCTAAGCCCCACCCCTCTCTCTTAGTGTAGATAATATCGTTTGTTATAAATAAAAATAAAAACCTCGTGTTTAGATTCGAAATTGTTCATATTAAAGATCATTAATATAAAAATCAGTAAAAAAAAATCAACTAAAATTAAGATTGTTTAGTCATCAAAGTGTATAAAAAAACGGATGAACGAATTTGATAAAAGTATTATGAACCGTCTATCTATTTGCTATAATTAATTGACTAAATGATCTTAATTTTAATTTATCTTTTACAGAAATAATCTTTACAGAGTATTTTATAATATAAACATTCAATCATAAGAATGAACTAACGAAGTTATGTGAATAAGCTACAAAATATTTTTAGGATGAACTTATCTTAATCTTAAATAGCCAAGCTCTTCTCTATTTTGACTACTAGAAGGGCTTGTGATTATGTTTGATACAAAAAAATCAAAAGTATTATTAAGTCGTAAATACACTTTTACGGAGAAACACTTAAACATTCACTAATACAATTTTTATATTCGAGCATAAGTGCATAGGAGCCCTTCTCGTAGAAGTGCTTATGAAAAGTTCCGACATTTCACTAATAATTAATAATTTTGAGTACATGAGAATAACATGATAGAAAGCTTAGCAAAGATTTTTATGTTTGGTTTTTTGTTTTTTATCATGTAAGTTTATTCACGTTATGGGTTTTATTTATTTTCTTTCAAATTATTATTGTATATATTGATGGGTGACTGTGGGGTTGTATTTTGGGACTTGTATAATCATATTATATGTATATTTTTTGTATCATAAAATATACAATTACTTATGAATTGCAACCTTATAGCATAAAACATTTACTGTACACCAAACTTTTGACGTCATTCCATTCTAATATGGAAAAATGAGTAAGAGGTCACTATAAGCTCAATACTAAATAGTTGCATATGATGTTTAAAAAAAAAAAAACAATCATGTTTATTCATTCTAGTACATATTTGATCATTACTAATTTTCTTCATCCTAATAATTAAGTATTCATCTCACTAATGCTATCATTCTACTCAAAACAACAAAACAACAACAATAATAATAATAAATAGTTTATAAAGAAGTCAATCTGGTACAAAATTTTCGTCTCCTACACGTTTTCATTTATTTTTGGTGATTGAATAAAATGACATTATAAGCTCAAACAGTTTGTTGTGGATTGTGAAATTTTAAATAGTTGGATTAGAGGTCTTCAACCTCAATACTCGATACTAAATTGTCAACCTCAATACTCGATTCTAAATAATGAGTTTTCCTTTTAAAATGACATCTTTTAATCCCTTTTGTTTTGTCAGGAGCATATTTTTTCTTCTTTAGAATTTCAAGTTAATGACTTGAAGGGGGAATAATAGTTCCAATAGAAAAGAAAAAGAAAAATATTGCATATACTATTACTAATAAAAGAAAAAGAAATGAAAGGTAAAAAGTAAAGAAAAGGAGAAAAGAATAACATTCCTTGACAAGCTCAATGAAACATTGACCCGAAATCTAAACAGAAATATCTCACAACTTGTTTTCCAAACAACCTACTCTTAATTATTTTTCATGTCATTGTCAAGTAATACACTTTATTTATACGGAGGCAGATTGTTTGCCCTCCTGTTTGGATGCCCTTCCCATCCCCTTCTATTTGTCCGGTCATAGTTAAGCCACGTCAACATTTTATATTCTTATTGTTTTTTGTCTTATTATCTCTATAAAAAAAATTAATATAAAATGTTGACGTGGCTTAACCGTGATCGCACAAAATAAGAGGGGATGAGAAAGACACCGAAATAGGAGGGCAGACAATCCGCATCCTATTTATACATAGGAATTAACAATTGGCTGAGGAGGACTCCTCATGATTCTTTGTTATCAATTTATGAAATTTCGTGTTTACAATTGAAATTGTTCATGTTGCAAAGATGATATTTGCAATATGATTTATTATATGAATGATTTTGATTATAAACAAGGAATCCTCTAAATTGGTAACAAAGTATTTTGAAGAGACATTCGTCCGTAATCATAAAGAGCCAATATTTATTATTCTATATCATTTTCTGTGTCTTTTATAATTCCAGCCCAATTTTGATTGGCTTGGATAATCCAGTTCAGTTTGAAAAGCCCATTCTTGAATTTGGGCTTTTAATAAAGGCACAAAAATGATTGAAATAATTAGATCAAAGGATAAGTTTTCCATTGAATTAATAGTCTTTCCTTTGAGTTTAAGTTTTTCCCTCTTAGATCCCAGTTGCTCATGTGATTTTTGTCAGAGGATAAATTTTCACCTTGCCACTTGAGCTTTTATCGCTCCGAAATTACCAAAACTGTCATAAAAAAAGGGGTGTGATATCCACACACCCCATTTTACTTCTCACACACCTTTTTAATTTTCAACCGTCGGATCGGATAAATTGAAGAAGATTAACGGACGGAAATTATCAAGGGGTGTGTGAGAAGTAAAATGAGGTGTGTGTATAGCACAACCCTAAAAAAATCATTCTAATTTATCGTAAAACTTCAGGATTGAAGTCTAATTAAAGCCTTTTTAGATTAGGACGATAGTTTTAACTAGGTTACAAGTTTTGGCAACTATAAGACTAATTTTAATATTAGTCCCAATAGTGACCTTGATATATGGAAAACCAAATTAAAGCAAAAAAAAAAAAAACAAATTAAGGAGAGAGGAGCAGCAAGGCAGCAACCCTTTCCCCTCGATCGATCCATTGATTGAAACACATATGTATGTATATAGCTGAGAGAGACGGTTGTCAATGCACGAATTCTAGAACTGCATAGTAAGCGATCAACACCGGAAGGGACACCAACATGCCAAATATTACCCTGCAACACAATATATCAAAGTTAGAAGAATAAAAAGCATTCAATTTCAAATATTGTTGCCGAAAATTATATTTCGGTGTTTCTCGTACGTTGATTATATTTTTTTCGTATTTAAAGTGTACAAGAATTTAAGAGTATAGATGTGTATAAAAAGAGGTTCGTACGCTGTACTGAGCACTTCTGCATGGAGTCCATATTCTTTGGCAAATATGAAGGAGGTAATGGATTGTGGTAATGCTGCCTGCAACATTGAATATAAATGATGATATCTCATCTAATTAAACATTTATCATTTGATCCGAAAAACTAAAACATTTATCATCTAAAAAATAAAATTATCATGCAAAAAGGAGATTTTATTTATGAATATCACAAATACAAGCTATGAGATTTGTTGAAGGGTGATATGCGATCATTTTATTTGAAAATTCATTTAAAATTTTAAATTAGTGAGCATGCATAAACGTTCAGTGCGGTACTGCTACTTAATTTGAATTTGTTTAATTTGTATATATGTAGTTTGTGCACAGAAAGTTAACACCATAAATGAAAGCATCAAATTAAGTTCTTCAAAATTAAATAAAAAGCTTCATTAAAAAAAGCTTGATTAATATACTATATACGTGCATGAGTATGTTTGTATTGTTGTCCAATCTGTTTTAGAGATGCATATATTTGTTGTTTTCGTTTGGTTCATTCAATTTGAAAGCCAATGTTAAAATTGAATGTGTAGAAAAGGAAAATGTGTGATTAACATTTCCCAATATAATTTCTCAAAACGGAAGCTCATTTTTCTCAAAATTAGTTATGCAAATAAAAGGAATATTAGGTAGGATGTTAATTAGTGAAGAAGAAATTGGCCGCTTAATTTGCTGGGCAGCTCATCGGAACAACCTTTATGTTATTCCACGTACGATATATGACATGCAACCACTACTCTATTAAATATATAACACCACTTTTATAGGCCATGCATGCTTGATTCATTATTTAACTTTCTGAGATATATAAATTTGCAAGTAAACTACCTGAATGATAGCAACACGTAAAACATCACCATGCAAGCCCACAGCAATACAGCCAATCGCCATGGCTGCCGGTCCAGCAATAAACCTCAAAACCATCCCAATTATTGTTCGGCTCGTCCCACAGGCTACAAATTTTTCCTGCAGTGCCATGAAGATACCTGCACGTTGCATGCATGATATATAGAGTCAAAACGTTACCGTATAGATATATTCATTAACATATATATATATATATGTGTGTGTGTGTGTGTGTGTGTGTGTGTGTGTGGTTAATTAGCGATTACTCACCCATGCTAAACATAGCAGTTCCTGTACCAGCTTTTGACATGATTAAAACAGATCCTTCCATGATGCTTGGCAACTCAATATGCCACCTGCAGCACCCATAAATTAATTAATTAATTTACAGAGAAGTATATGAAAAAAAGTAAAATATTTAGTTAATCAATACTCAAGTATAATTAATAAATAATTTCTTGCATATTATATAGATAGATGCATATATTTAATCAGTACCTGTTTGCTATAAAAGCCCAAGCAATACCAATAAAAACTGCATAGGAGTTGGGATTCATCCCAAGTTTCACCCACACAGCCTTCATCAAGTACCAAAAGGAAGGCCTAGTAGTTATTGTTATCTCCTCCATGGCTTCTACATCTTTCCCTTGTGGATCAACCGATTGAACTCGAGTGTCGACAGTAGTACTACTTGAAACTATGTCTATCGACCCCGTTCGTCGAAATTCCAAGACGAATAAAAGAATGGTGAGCCATATGATGGCCTGCACGACCGATGATTGAACAACAAGATCAACGGCTGACGAACCATACATGGCTTTAATCAAGGGCACACCAACCACAAGGGAATTGGTTAACGTGCACAACGAGAAGCTTGTGATGGACCAGCTATAACTTCCTTTGCTGCTGCACTTGCCCCAGAGTACTAGCACCACGACGATTATGACCTTAGAGATGGCGTCGGCGCCAATGAAGCGGTAGTTCCATTTGTAAGGATCAACATGTGCAGTGAATTCAAACGTGAAGAGTGGGAGAGTAAAGAAACAAACGAAGCGGTTGATCGCGCCACACTGCTCGGGAGTGAAGACGCCCCACCACCTCACTGAGCCGTACCCTAAAATTAGGGCAAAGTAGAGTGGAACCATAGCCGCCACCACCTTGTAAACATCTTCCCACCCTATCATCTTAGTGTGTTAAAAAATTATATTTGGGCAAGCTAGCACAGTATATAGCTTGGAGCACTACTGGTAATTAATAATGGAAGAATGATATGCAGTGCTACTGTGTACAGTTAGATTGACGATGTTCATGAACTTGATTGTACTTATATATATATATATATATATATGCATGCAGGGAAAGCCAACTTTGTTCCTTTCTCTCTTTTTTATTCGTTTTATCGTTTTACAAGAGGGATCAATATTATTGCAAAGATGATGTAACATGCAATGTAATTAAGCGCATGAGAAATAAATTATACACCATTTTAGAGTACTGCCGTAAACGATCACTTATTATTGGGAAAATAAAATGAGACACTTGAATTTGACCAAGATTCTTATATACATATATATATATATATATATATATATATATATATGTGTGTGTGTGTGTGTGTGTGTGTGTGTGTGTTTATTTATTTATATTGTGGTAATGCTTTCTAGAATTTTAAAACAAGTGAAAACACATTATAGCTATACTAGATTCAGGCCACATGTTATACATGAGAGTGTATAAGATTAAGGAGAGATGGACACATAGAAAAGGTGGTACGATCCATACACTCATTTTTACCTCTTACACACTTCTCTCAATTTCCGTCAATCGGATTGAATTGAAGAAAATTAATTGACAAAAATTAACAAGGATGTGTGAAGGTAAAAAAGGGTGTGTGAATAGCTTTACTTTATAAAAAAATATGGTCGGAGGAAGAAAGTGGCCCTAAATTGAAATTACTATTATGCCCTTAGACTTATCTAAAGTAATAGTTATTTTATTCTTTGGTTATATTTATGACACGATTATATGGATAACAGAACAGTCTTTAAATTGAATGAATTTTTGTAAAGAGGATCTTTATATGATAATAAAGAGAATGAGCGAGATTCTGATTATGAGAATTTATACGATAAAATAATGTCACCTTAGAGGGGAATGATAACTTTCCATCTTATTGAGAACGAAGGAAGCATTATCCTAATGAAATTTGGTAAAATTCTTGCAAATTTCAAACGCATCCATAATTACTAAAGCATTAATTAATAGTTATTTGCATAAAGAAAAATGGGTTATGGTGGGTGTATTTGATTCTCTACATGAGGTGGATTCTTCATCCTTGTAGTGACATTAGTTTCGTGTGAGTGTGTCTGAAATTGTAAAGTTGCTATCACCAATGGGGTTTTTTTATATATAGAATAAGGAACGAGGTCCAGCAATAATTCCACCCACCTTTGCAAATTGGGATTTTTAAAATTATTATATAGATTAATGTTCTTACTAATGTTCCATCATGCTAGCTAGCTTGTGGAATTCAGAAGCAGATTTGTGCACAAATTGTTTCAGCTAAAGACAATATACTACAATTTGCTCCTTGTCATGTCACATAAAGTCCAATAAAAATAGGCCAACTAGGATTATTATCTGGGAATTCGATCGAACCAGATGACTATTTTTGCGACAGTGATCACAATATGCCCTCGACCAGCATATGGAATAAGTTCTGAGTATTTTCCAAAGTAATAAACATGTGCTGGCTTAAACTCATTTCTCTGTTTTTTTTTTCTTCATTAGCTTAGCAAATTAATGAAATCCACTTGATTAGCATGCTTGGCCTTAATTAAGCTGCTATATATGTGCTCATGAAAAAAATTTAGGTTTTACTATAAAATAAATTGACAATATATAGAGTACGTACCTCAACTTATTTATATTAACCTACTTTCTCCAATGTGAGATTCACTCTCAAAAACTCTATTTTTATACTCAGGTCGAATTCTTCTTCTTGTATTTAAATGTATAGATTATAAATTACCCTGTTGTTGTTGGAAGAAAAAAATGAAAAGAAAAAAGAAGGCCACTTGATTAAGGGCTGGTTTGGTATTGCTGTGCTTTGAAAAAAAGCTATTGTGAGAATAAGCGGCTGTGCTGTGAGAATAAGCGGCTGTGAAATAAATCAGCAGAGTATTTGGTAAACTTTTTTGTAAAAGTGCTTTTGGAAAAAAAAAAAACAGTCTGATAGTGGGTATTTTCATTAAATGAGCACTGTAGCTCCGTGTGCTTTGAAAAAAAAGCCAGTTTTCCAAAGCTGCAAATAGCAGCTTCAGCTTTTTCCTTTGATTTCAGCCTATTCTCACAGCAGCTTCCAAAATAAGCCTTTTTTTTTTCAGTTTACCAAACACCTAAAACCCTCACAGCTTTTTTTCATGGGTGGTTTTTTTTTAAGCACCTCACTCCCAAACCACCCATAAGTACTGCATTGATGCATGGTATAGTTATAGCCAGCTTTACATTTGATAGGTGAGTGTATGAATTCAAACTATACTGACTATACATAAATTCCCTGCTTCCTCTGCGTTTTGAATATGATGGGATGTAAATATGCTTTATTTGGGCAAGCATTGATTTCAAACGGTGGAACTAGTTGGCTGAGTTGTAGGGTTTCTTCCTTTTGCAACTAAGTGGATGGTTTTGGATACTTGCTCCATGTCGACGGTCTTGTGCATATATATTATATTATTCTAATATCCTTTGTGGAAAGCTTCAGCTTGAATTACTCTGGACAGACAAATATTATGAGTACTTTATGTCTCTATACCACAAAAATTCCTAGGCAATTTTGGCCAGCAGAAATTAAGCAAATGGTTTAATTAATTTCTTCCTTAATTTTGTGATTTCTGTTGTTTTTTCATTGGTTTCTGTTCATTCATTTCTTTCATTTCACAACGGCAAATGCAGCACCCCCTTCCTTCTAAAAGAATTATATTGTACAAGTTGTCTATGTCAATTGTAAGGGCTTCCATATATAATACACATTTACTTTTAAAAACCACCAACTAATTACCAAAGTCAATAGCATGTTTACTTAGTGATTTGCTTTGTCATCTTATATTCATATTTTTTGGTTCTCCCTGTTAATTATTTTTTTGTACATTTCTATGTACATAAGTTGGATGGAATAAGGTCATAATTAATATAAAATTAAGAGTTGAGCAAATATTTTACGCTAAACTAAATATAGAAAGAGGGTCATTTTTTGGTTACTTGGAACATGGTCACTTGACATTACTATTTCACTTAAATCATAACATTTGGATTCGTTTTTTTATTAATATAAGGCGAAAGTGGGATGTATCAATCCAGTCATCCACCATTGGTATAACACGAGGAATGACACACAACGTGACCTGTGTTCTTGGTACCCATATAAATTTCTCATGAAAATGAGAGTTTGAACGTAAATATTGAGCACACTTATCTAACTATTTTGACTATGAGCTCAAGTTTCTGCATTATAGGTATTCAAATTAAAAAGAGCGGCTAGCTTTAGTTGTTTGCCATCACATTTGGGGCACAGGATATCAATCGGTCGAAGTATATCGATTTGGAATGCTAAACAAGTGCGCACTTTTGACCTAAGCGTATGCAGTTGTTAACCAATCAGGGTGAGATTTAAGATGAGGTGACTTCCATTACTTTATGCTCACTATACTCCTCACCGATAAAATATTGTTCATACACATAATATACTAGTGATCGATAAAGATATCAACGGTCTATCGCCGCACACTAATGGAGCTTCATGTTTTTGTGATCAAGGCAGCGAGAGTGCATGCATTATCTTTATGTATGGTGACTGGTGGGTGGGTGACATTGGCTGCTGAAACCCTAACCAAAAGGAAAGAGAGCGAAAAACAATGGCTGATAATCCTTGGACCTAAGTGTTGAAATATTCGTAAATAGTTTAAATATTTTAACCTCATTTCAATTAACACCGAGATCTTTTATGATAAAATTTTACACCTCTAATTATTTATGTGGGTCCATTCTCATAATAGAACCAATTAGGTTATTATTGAAAGATTGTTTATGTAAAAGTTTCAATTAAATTTGAAGCCGTTTGGTTAACAATAGTAACTAAAAGCTTAAAAACTTCTTATTTAAGTGAATTCGTTACAAGTATAATCTTTAAATGGTGACTGAAAATTAAAAATAAACAATCTAAATCGTGAGATTACAATGCGAATCAAATGTAGACGAATAATTAGTGCTTGAGCATTGTGCTGCGCGTGCTTATTCCCCTTGTCTTCGTCTAGCTCCCTCTCTCTCTTCCCGCTTTTTAAAATTTCGTTTAAATATTAGGGACAAAAGGAAGTGCATGCAATGCAAGAATGTAACACTAGTCCAAAGGAACAAATGCCAAAAAATTATGTGCGGTTCTTAACATACGACAAGTGTCATCATGTGTGACATCAGATACATGAAATGGCTTAATTGGGCACTACTAAATTTAAACCATTCGTAATATTCTACTCAAAGCTTCGTGGCTTTATGATATGTGGCAGAATATATCATAGTGTTTGCAACCATGCACAAAGAATTGATGCACTTTTTTTATATATATGGTAACATTGTGTGTGTCTGTTTATATTTAATTTGATATTCTTGTCTATGACTGACCAGGGTTTTGGGTGGTTGAAAAAATAAAAATAGGAGTGGTGGGTGCTGCAGTTGTAGCAATCAGAACAAACACCTGAGGCAGTCTTGATGATGATGCATGGAATTCGCATATTACAATTTACAACCCTTTTTTTTTTCCTTAGAGAATTAGGCATCTAATCTCTTCACCCAGCAATTTTATTATATATTCCTGAATCTTGATACGTTGCCCTATTATGTGCCCCGAGTATAAATCTTTAGAAGCTC
Source organism: Malus domestica (assembly GCF_042453785.1). Lineage (NCBI taxonomy): Eukaryota > Viridiplantae > Streptophyta > Magnoliopsida > Rosales > Rosaceae > Malus > Malus domestica. The sequence continues at coordinate 31,321,267 of NC_091672.1, read as the reverse complement.
TCATTTTATCAAGAGATGTAGCAATTTTTGTACCGTGAATTATTTATCTAATATAAACGAGATATATAAATACAAGTAGGTTTTTTGCTTCTATTTAAATGAACTAAACAAAATGATATACAAATATAATATGAGCTTGTTTAAATGTGCTTTTAAAATAACTGAAAGCGCTTTTGGTGAAAATATTTTAGGAAACAATTCTTAGTAAAAATGCTAATAAATCCTGGAAAAGCACTTAAAGTGCTTTTGGAACCCAAAAACATTTTCTCTAAAAAAACTTTCAGTTATTTTAAAAACATATCTAAACGAGTCCTATAATATTTCTGAAATTGTTCGTGATAAAATGTGAGCTTCGGATTGCAAGAATTGTTCGGTTCATCCTCATTGATAGTTGAGTTTATGCCTAATATAGTGGGTTAATCTGGGTTGGTTTTTTAAGCCCACGTAATATGAACTTGGACAAAAAGTTTTTCACCCCAAATCTACTGAGTTTTGGGCTTCCGCAAGGATCCAACTGCCAGTGGTTCCACGAGGCTTTCTCCAATGAGGTGTAAGTTCCACGTCATAACAAGAGCCGTTAGCTTATTTAATCTAATAAAATTTAAGGGCTCGTGTTCTGTTTTGTAATTTCAATGTGTATTTTTAATGAAGAAAACTCAGTGGTTTGATTTTCTCTTACTTTCTTTATGGACTCACTCCTCAAACTGAGCCCATGTTCGATGAATATGATATAGAGTAGAAGTCTACAATTAGGGTTTGGTCTCATGACCCAATGGTTTTTCAAATTCGAGTACTCCTTTTTCATATGCATGGACATAACTGATTTACCCTAACTTTATTTTATTTTATTTTTTATAAAAAAATGAACAACTGGTGGCAAACCACAATTATCCATTCCTCCGGGGACCGGAAAGACTCACTGATTTACCCTACAATTCATTTATATTGTCATAAAATAAAGAATGTAACCATTGTATATAAAATGAAATGAATACCTAAGCTATATTAAGTTACATATGAGTGCCATCTAATTTTTGGAATTACTCGCATATACAGCGAGCACATTATCTTGACCAACTGATCTAATTCACGTTTATAAATGTAAATGTCACCTACTAGCTTTTGAAATTCTTGTTCAAAATAAATAAAATCTTCCTCATCATTCATACATCTTACACTTGTAGTAATCTCGAATTAAGATACAATAAAACACTTATTTGCATTCAAGAAAATAAAAATCATTTAAGAAAATATAATCTGTTTTCATGGAATATGAAAGAAAAATGTTTTTTTCTGGGTCAAATATGAAAATAATGTTAAATATGATAAAGTCAAATCTGGACATCTTTTGATAATTGAATCGGAATTCCGAATATACTTATGTGATTATGTCATGTCATCTCCAATCCCTGACCCCAAAAATGGACTTTAAATTAGATGTTGACTAGATATTAGGCCCGTGTGCGTTGCCACGGGAACCAACTGTTTCGGGCGTAATCGAATGAATAAAACACATTTAAGTTGAATAAATTCAACACAATTATGAACAAACAAAGGAATACATAAGTGAATGAGATCGATAAAATAAGCAATTTTGCTTTTATATACATTCAAGTGAGTTGACATATAAACACATTGTACAATGAGTGGGAAGAAATTGAACGTCTTTGATTAGAAAGAGATGGTTTCCAAAAAAGTTCTGTTTCCTTAAGAAACAGAAGAAACATTTAGTTCACATATATAACATGTGTCATGCAGTGTAGACAGCCATTTCAACAGGTAATTAAAAATAGAAAGTGTTGAGGACTTGTTCAAGTAGCTAATTTTGTAACCACAACCTTTCAAAGGCAAATATAAGCAGAAGGTTTGTTTACATACAAAACTGAAGAAACAGATGCAAGCTGCAGTTTACACATATTTTGCCCTTGCAGTTACGACGGCAAAATATATGCCCTGCAGTCTACGTACCTCACTTGTGCAACATATGCCTTACACTGGAAAAACATCAAAAATTGAATAAAAATTTGTAAATCATGGACAAATTTTGTTTTACATTTTTATAATCAAATCAAACGGCAGTGTAGCACGTAAAATTACAAACTTGAAGCAACCAGAGAGCAGAAATTAAGATGTAGATATATCCTCAAACTTGCAACGTATTGTATGGAAGCTAACCGTAGAGGTTTGTGAAGCAAACTGCAGCATGAGTTGCAGTCAATTGAACAAAAATATAGTAGTTTAACTAAAAAATGCATATAAACACATTTAAATTGAATAAATTCAACACAATTATGAAATGATACATGAGTGAATGAGGTCGATAAGATAAGCAATTTTGCTTTTATATACATTCAAGTGAGCTAGCATACAAACACATTGTACAATGAGTGGGAAGAAACTGAACGTCTTTGATTAGAAAGATATGGTTTCCAAAAAAGTTCTGTTTCCTTAAGAAACAGAAGAAACATGTAGTTCACACAAATGTGTCCTGTAGTGTAGGCAACCATTTCAATAGGTAATGCCAAGAAAAGGAATTAAAATATTAGGCATATAAATGCAAGCTTACAGAAACTTTGTTTTTGTACACTTTCTTCTCCCTTCAATGACAGTTTGTTTCTTACCTAGAAAAATAAAATGAGCAGGTCAATGATACTCACATGTGCAAAATGCTAATCCTATGGTCTAAAGCTAACTGAGTTTTTAAGTGTAAAATCTCTAATTTCACTGCATTTGGATTGATCACAGTTCGTGACTTGTTAAACTTGATATCTCCTTGTACATTTTGGGAACTTGACAGCTTAAAGAAATGCTCATAAAAGCAAATTACACAATATCTACTAAAAAACTTAGAGAAGGGACTCAATTAGTCAACAACCAGGTGCCTCACACTTAAATATTAAAGACCAAAGGAGAAAACGAAGCCGAACTCTTAAAAATTCGTTGGCACACATGCTTCATTGGCTCAATTGAATGTATAATACAATAATTCGAACAACAGCTCAGAAACAGTGCTGAAATTCCATTAGCACTAATCACACACTGTTGGAACAGAGATCCTAGCAAAACTACACCAATTAAATGACAGACTAAAAACCACAAACAGGAAAAAAGGAAAAACAGAGTTATCAGACAACATGATTCAAATATAATTTTATTAGGGTTTGTAAAAGCACAACCCATCCAGCACTTCGAACACACCGTGGGATTTAAAGACCATAGAGTAACATGTTGGATTCATCATTTTTGAGAAGAGACATACCTTTCATTTAAGCTAACACAAATTACATATCAAAGGATAAGGAGTACGCTCTAAGAACAGACGGAAATAAAACAAACACAGAACAGACATAACTATCATACCAAGAAGCCCCCAGACACTTACTATTGGCTTTGATATCAGTTTTACAATCTGCCTTTGATATCAATTCCACAAACGGTATCAAAGTTTTCATCTGAAGCTATTTTGACTTTATGCACACTGAGATGAAGAACCAATATATATTAATTATACCTCTGGGATATTTGGGTGGTCAAGCTTATGCCAAACAGCAACCTCTTGCTGAAACGACGCCCGAAGAGCAGCAGTTTCAGCTATCCTCCCCCCAATCCAATATCTTTAATTTTTCACTATAATATCAAGAATACATAAAGCCATGAGAACAATATTGATAAGAAAAATACAGGATAACCTACGGTTAGGGGTTCATTATTCAATCAAATAACACCGCTTTCTTACACTCAATCAAAAAATTTATGTATTTGTAAATTTGTACATACACCTAGGCAAACAGTCACATGTATTCTTTTTCTCCAATGAAATAAACACCCCCCCCCCCCCCCCCGAGTCTAATAATGATGAAAGTGATTGACCCCAAGAACCCCAAACAAAACAACTAAACATGCCAATCCAAAGAACACAAAGCATATAAAAAACAGTTAACCACACACTTAAGCACATTTGCGTCTGCACAGTGGCCATTTATTAGGTCATAATACACATGAGTAAACCCTAAAACACAAAAATCAAAGTTACAAACTTTCAATACAAACCAATCGAGAATGAATTTATACCACACATTCTGGCATAAAAGAAAAGAAAAATCAATACTAATATTTGACTGCAAGCAGATCTTGTGGGACTGCTACAAATAATATAAACCAGTAGATTTCCGTAATAAAATATAACCACAGATGAATGAAGGGCTATTAACTTAATATTTAGAAATAACCGTCAGTCCCTAGCTATTATGCATGCCACTAATGAAAGGAGGGATCACCATTTATTAAGGTACCTGGAATTCACCAATACCAGGATATTTCCAACCATGCTGTTCAGGATAAGAAGGATATTGTAGCTATCCACACGGACCTAATCCAACTTCAATTTCTAATATTATTCCTTCCTAAAAAAACTCATCAAATTCAACTCTGAAGCTCCTCAAGTAGTCTAAGTAAACCTGCATTGGTTCCATTATAATATAATAAAATAGAAACTCTCAGCATTAAACAGTAAGAATGCATAGGGTCTGATTCTTAGAGCATACAAATTCTTAGAAATATAGAACATATAAGTTGGAATAGGTTTAGCAATAGTTTCTTTTAAAACATGAGTGGAACATGTAAAAGAAGACAAATATAGGAAAGGAGATATGACAATCCATAGAAATAAAAGACCAACATAACTAAGTAATTCTAGAATACTATACCTCAACAGCAGTGCGGCCTCTTAAAACCCGCTCTTTATCAATTCCCCAAGTGAGACATTCAGTGTTGCGTTTCCCTTCTTTATTAGTAAAATATATATATCAGGATTCTTTTGGCCAATTTCTGTCACCCAGTGAGAAAGAGGGATAAGTACATCATCCCCGACATCGCCTCCACACTCGTGGAATGACATCACGACCTACACCAATATACAGCAAGACAATGCACACCATATCCAACATGCATATTCAAAGAAAATATGTAGAGCAGAAAATCTCTTTTTGAAATGAGTTTTAACTGATAGTCTCACAAACTAATTTACAAAAAAGAAAGCTAGCAGTGGGTTACTTTTCAGCAATCTACTTAAGACTATTATTCCCTTTACCTAAGACAATAGTCAGAATAAACTTAATTTATATACAATGCAAGCCAAAAGAAGCAACAATTGGTATTCAACCTCACTTCCAGAAAATTACTCAAAAAACAATGAGATAAAAAGTTTCAAAAATATGATGCATATTTCAATCGAGCCTCATTAACAACAGAAAATACAGCAGCACAAAGCATAACAGAAACTTGGAAATGGAAAAGGAACCTGCAATTAGGTTTCTTCAGAAGCAAAAATGGCATTATGGAACCCAGAATCAGAGAGAATCACACAGAGAGAGAGAGAGTGGAGTGAGCCGGTCTGAGCAAAAATAAAGATACTGAGCTTTAGAAAGTAGGAAAGGATGTTGTTACTATCCACTAATTGTATTGTTCCATTCAGTAAAGCAACCAATGCAGTTCTAGGCTCATAGTTCCTATTCACATTAACCCAAGAAAATCGAGCTTCAAACTGAAATTTAAAATCAACATTGACCCAAAATACAACTTCAAATCAAATTTAAAATTGATATTGGCCCAAGAAATAAAATTTGATCCGCTTTAAACTCAGAAATTCGAAACCAACCCATCACCTAGAAAAGTACCAAACAGCAAAAGAAAAGGAGGAGAAAGGAAGACACCACATTTTGCAACCCTTTGAGTTTTTTAAGTCTAAATCTTTCCGCTTCTGCTTCTTCAATGCTTAAAATTTTCACACTCAATGACTATTGTCTCCCATTCTTCTTTACTCGGCTTTAAAAATAATTTCCATAGAATAAATAAGCAACAATTTTCTATGAACAAAAAAAAGTGGTAAGAATTCTCCCTCAGAAAAAAAAAAAAAAAAAGAATGCTCACAATTTTGTCTGGCAAATACTCCAGCTTTGTATCTTCCTAACATAGGATCTATTCTTTTCCTGTAAGAAAGATTATTCTCTTGTTGCCCGTTGGAATATAAGGGAATGTATATTATTTTCACATTTGAAAATAACTCAAGTTTCTTACAATAAAAAGTAAAATTGTTTGCAGTGTGTCTTTGCGTACTAACAATGCGAACCCCAAGTGACAATGCAATTTCCCGTTCTAAAGCGAAGGAAAAAGAAACGAAAAATTGAAGAAACCAGCCTTTTTGTTCAGTGTGATGGCTGACAATTTATCTAATGGGAATATGAATAGTTGTGTTACTCAATACAAAGTGCAAATAAAAATTGAAGAAAGCACTTGAAGATGAAATGAAGTGTGGGTAAAAAACAAACAAATGAAAATTGAAATTGAGATATATATGTGAACAATGAAAATTGAAATTGAGATATATGAACATTCATTCTTAGAGATGGAAGGGGAGAGAACAAAAGATACTAATCAGCATATTGCCAACATATATCTCAGAAACCACCAGATTAGTAGTAAGGTAGATTGTTAAAGCTGTTTGAGAAACTTTTGTCTACAATATTATGAAGGAATGCAAACTAAGTAATTGGTAGCTGAACGAAAATTTGGCAAGGATTTACAAAGTAACTCTATGAAATTCATCAATAAATCATCTATACAGACGCACATGTTCCCAGTCACAATGATTAAAATCTAAAACATTTATTCATGCATTCGTGCAGGGGAAAGAATGGACTCAGCCTGGTTTCTATCAAGTGTCAACAAAAGAACACAATTCAAGTTGCACAAAGCCAAATTAAATGCATAAGTGAGATAAAAATTGAACATACCGCATGATTGTCCTCAATCTTCATCAACCGTGAATCATGAATTATGGATATTATTCGGACCACGAATGTGTAAACCCTCCAATTACGGTTGGTAATCGGGTTCAAAATAATGTTTGTAGAAGTGTGCTGATTCCTTGAATAAAAAGCAGAGTCTGCACTATTCCCACTTTGTCACCCTAATCAATTAAGTCAAATAAGGAGCACATTCATCATCCATATCAGTCCATATAAAATACACAAACATTAAAAAAAAAAATCAATCTTGACCATTTTTGCTATGCGAAACTGACGCTTAATTCTTTTTTAAGAAATTAGCATAATAATACACAAAATTTACTTGAATTTAGTCTCCAATTGAACAAAGGCCACAACGATATAAGAATTGAATGAAAGTGGTATACAAAATCAACTCACATCATCACCACCCATCAAAGGAACACGGAATGTGGGGATCATCACAGCGGTTCCCAAGGCCAAAATGTAGTGCTGGAAACCCAAAGCAATTGTTTCCCCTGTTTTCAAACAAAAAATGAGAACCAAATTGGGGAAATTTTAAAACCCAACAAAAAAGTCGAGATTTGGGTTTGAGAAAAGATGAATAATAAATGAGAAAAGGTGAAAAATAAACATACCCCAAGAGGGATTTGAGTCAATGCCTTACTCTAATCCTTGGAGTTGGTCCATTGCTGGATGGCTTATCTCTTCTGGTTTTGGAGTTGCCATGGCTTATGCCCAAATCAAAACCCTTAATCTGCCTCTAAATCCAAAAGGGTTTTTACCAAATGAATCAAAGAAAACTGATTTGAGAGAGAAATTCTCTCTGGGTTTTGTTCAATGAATACAAAAATGGAAGTTATTTTTACCAATTTAGAGAGAGAAAAAACAGAGAGAGATTAGAGTCTATGACAATGAAAAAAGCACAAAAGAGAAAAAGCTAATGGATCATGGAGGTAAAAGAGGACTGATGACCACACAACCCTCTCTCTTTCTGTCCCTCGAATTGCACTCTCCCTGTCACCGCGGCCCATTCCCTCAGAACCCTACCCCCAAAATCCCGCTCAACCCTCTAGTTCGAATTGGACTTTTGCTCTACCCCAAAAATATTTAAAATGTTCTTAAATGACTACTTTCAACTAAAAGAGTAGAACCAAATCAAAACCAACAACTTTCAACTAAATTGCACAAAAGAGTCAAAATTTAATTGCTATACAGAACTATCGGTTCAATCGAAAACAATCAGAATTCGAGACCCTACCTCATCCATTCTCTGAGAGCGAAGCCCTTCTCAGGCAGCATCTCCGACGGCGCTGGCAAAATCGGATCGTCGGACCCGCCAAACCCTCCATCAAAACCCTGACCGTTCGATTCGGGCCTCAAGTATCCCTACTGGTCGAAGCAGCAGCAGAAGAAGAAGATAAGGAGGAAGACGATGGACGTTCATAATCGAAGAGTTCGAAGGGATTTACCTTTGGATTCTTCGGCTTTCAGATGGAGTTTGCTTGTGTGTGGGCCTGCAACTTCGTTTGCAGGCGTGATGTTTCCATGGAATTTCTCTCGGGTTTACATAGATAGCAAAGCGAGAGAGAAAGCTTATGCAGAAGGGGAAGTGTGTTTTGTTGAGATTTTGAGTTGTAGGTAGAGCTAACGAAGGGAGATGAGAGCGAGAAGTGGAGCGGCTAGGGTTTGAGTATGGAAGAGATGAAAAATGGAGAGAGCACCTGTTTTGGCTGAAGCACGGCTCACCGAACGAAGAATAAAGAGGCGGTGGCAATTTTGTAAATAACTCTCAAGTCACTGTTCATTTCTACAGTGCCATTTCCAATGCTTTCTTTGGACTAAAGTAATGGTATGGTTGTAATTAAACTGAAATTCAGGTGCATGAACAGTAAGGAACAGTGCCAAATCCAATGCTTTCTTTAGACTAAAGTAATATTATGGTCCCAATACTATTAATAAATTGGTCCCAATATAATCGACACACAAAATTTATAATGTCGATAATAAAAAAGTAATTTATATAAAATGATTTCCCCATCACTTGAAGTATTAATTTACTTAAACAATAATATATATAAATTTAATTGTTTTATTTAAAAAAAGAATGTCACATGACTACTGTTATATGTAAGTCCTCCAATAATAATAATAATAATAGGAAACTTTAACAAAAAAACTTGCGGTAGTATTCATTCTAACGAAAAATTACATTTTTACATTAAAAAATTAATCATGATATTATTCATTTATTTTGCCCATAATAATATGAATTAGCCTATAACCTTAATCTGTCTGTAAATCCAAGCAAGGCAAAGGGAGAGGAAGGAGGACTGAGAGTGAGAGGGAGTGAAATGCCCCAGCAAAATACACGTGCGGTGCTATTTCAGAAAAAGTCCACCACTTTAACCCCACCCACGCAGCCGCCACAACAGCTCCTCCACAATCCCGGCAATTACTCCCAGCAATTGCATTCAATCGGTATCTCTTCTGGGCGTTTTGGCCCAAAAACTGATCTGGGTCACCTTCAAATTCATCAAATTTCCACTGTTTGCAACCGAGTTGCTTCCACAACTGGTCTTCGTCCTATAATCTGATCTGGGTCGTTTCCAAAATCGCAAATTTCCAACACCAACGGCCTCAATTGCTTCAAATTTTGATTTTTTGGCGCCGATAATTTAATCTTGTTCTGCTACCCAGAAGCATGTTTTCTCTGTCGAATTCAGTGTTGTTTCCTCTGGCGACATCCAGCGGCTTCACATCCAAAGGTTTTTCTCGGCCCGTTCGATTTGCCAGGACGATCAATTGGCATAGTAGTGACAAGCAAAAGGAAGAGCCCAGAAACGTTTTGTGCGCTTGTATGGCGCCTCACCCGAACCTGCGCAGCGATGAATCCTTTGCTACAAAATTTGAGGTAGTCTTAGACAACCTTTTAAGAACCCATGTTTTTGTTTAGTAAAGCAACCATTTTGTATGCTGATTTGGCTTCTATTGACATCTACATTATATTGTTATTTGTTATTCCCTTTGTATTGTTTTCGATAAGCTGCAGTTTGGAGAACTTGTTTCGTGTTTTGATCACCGTGTTGGATTTCCAATGGTCAGATGAAATGCGTAGTTAGATGTTGTAGTAGCTAAAAATAATCCAGATCATAAAATGGTAGCTGTGGCTGACATGGTTTTTCTGATCAGGATTCATTTAAATCAGAGGATTTAAGTAGAGTTCAGGAGCCTGAGGGTGATTCGGATGTTCTGATCGAGTGTAGAGACGTCTACAAATCGTTTGGCGAGAAGAATATATTGAGAGGTGTGAGCTTCAAGGTGAATCTTGTTCATTTGATATTTAGTTCTTTTAAAAATTTATGTGCATTGATTGTCTGTGGAGGTAGCTTAGGTTTGAACTTTGCTATTGTCCTGAGACCATGATAATTCTTGGTCAAGACAAGAGTATCAAAAGTTAAATTCTTTAGCTTGAATTTTTGTGTCGTAAACCATTTGAAAACTAGCGATTCACTTCAGTTGAAGAATTCAGTGCTTTCTTTACCCTGTGACTGCATACTTTGTGAAAAGAAGAGTAGTCAATTCTCTGTTTGGCATCTGAATGGGATTTAGCTTGTGGGTTATGTAGTAGATTGTTATGCTTATAACAGGTAGTTTGGGTTGTTTCTCAATTAGATAGGCTGGGAAAGCGTTGCAATGGGATTTCTAGAATGAAAGAAACAAGAATGCTACTCTTTTTGTAAGGATGGGAATGGTGTTGTTTAGGACTGTTTTCTTCTTACCTATCCTGTGTATTGTTTCCTATAACATTGTTCTTTAACGTTGAATGTGCTACTGGTCTTCCCTTTCATTGCTTTGGCTTTCCTATATTTTCAATATAATTTCTGTTTCTAATAAAAGATATTATTGGTCATTCGTGGATTCATTTATAGATTAGGCATGGCGAAGCTGTTGGAATAATTGGGCCTTCTGGCACTGGAAAATCTACAGTTCTGAAGATAATGGCAGGGCTTCTTGCTCCTGACAAGGTTGATAGTTAAGCTGGTTTTCATATTATTCTAACCTTTGTTGCATTAACTTTTGTCTAGACATTATTGAGCTTCAATGAGTTAGTTGTTGTTCTCTTATAAAGATTCTGTCCATTGTGTAACGAGCAGGGAGAGGTGTACATTCGAGGTCGAAAGAGAGTTGGTTTGATCAGCGATGATGAGATATCCGGTCTTCGGATTGGATTGGTAAACTTCACTGTTATGCTAGGGGTCATCTATTTCTTTCTGGTTCACTTGTATACAAAAAATGTCTTTTAATGCATTTATCTACTACCTAACAGGTGTTTCAGAGCGCTGCACTTTTTGATTCTTTGACTGTTCGTGAAAATGTCGGTTTTCTTCTGTAAGTCAGCTTTAAATTCTTTTGAATTTTGGCACTCTTTTCCACTGTTAGGACTGATAGATTAGGTTTCAATAGAACTGTCAAAGTATAATTTATTTTTAATTTATTAGGTACGAAAATTCGAGCATGCCCGAGGATCAAATTGCAAAGCTTGTGACTGAGAGCTTGGCCGCAGTCGGGTTAAAGGTATGGTTAAAATGTCAATTATCACTTATCAGTCTGCAAAGTAGCTACCTTCCTCAACTTACCCCCTCCCCTCCCTCCCAACCCAAAAAACAAACATGTAATATTTTTCACCAAGTATTTCTGAGCATCTTCCCACCCTTGGCATCAACTGTCTTCTAATGATCTTGTTAGTATGGGATGTAATATTTTGATATCACTGCTCACCAACCAACCCCACCACCACTAAATAGAATGGAGTTTGACTTTGACTTTTAAGTTTGTTTAAATCAATCTTGGTTATTTGTATAGGGAGTTGAAGATCGATTACCTTCGGAGCTGTCTGGTGGAATGAAGAAACGAGTTGCTCTGGCTCGATCCATAATTTATGATACCACAAAGGAAGCGATAGAGCCAGAGGTATTTTGAGAAGATGATAACTTTATTTAATTTGTTTCCTTGGATAATGTTTTCATAACTGTTGCCTTTCTCGTGAGTCATGATTCCCATTGCATTCCTTCATAGTCCCAAGTATCAATAGTATCATTCATCTGAGTTTAAGATGTAATTGCGTACTGTGTGTTCTCATGAGTCCTGACAGTCTTTTACGCCCTTCAACAGGTGCTCTTATATGATGAGCCAACAGCTGGACTTGATCCTATTGCATCTACTGTGGTAGAAGACCTCATCCGCTCTGTTCATACAAAAGGTCAGGATGCAGTCGAGAAACCTGGGCAGATCGCATCTTATGTTGTTGTTACTCACCAACATAGTACCATCAGACGAGCTGTCGACAGGTTATGTGCCTCATCTAAATTGACATGTTTTTATTGAACAGCTGCATTGATTGTGTGACATGTGTTTTAAACAAAGTGTATACAAATTCATTATGTAGGTTGTTGTTTCTCTACGAGGGCGAGATAGTCTGGCAAGGAATGACTCATGAATTCACAACCTCAACAAATCCAATCGTTCAACAGGTAATGACAATTTTGGTCTTGCAATGACTCATGATCCTGAGACCAAGTACTTACTTCTTTTTATGTGGGGGTTGTTTTCAGTTTGCATCCGGGAACTTGGACGGTCCGATTAAATATTAGAACTCGTCCTTGGTGTGCATAGTAGGCAAGACACGAAGAAAATGCTGGGAAATGGGTCAGATGGTGGCTCTGCCTCCTTTCTCATACTTCATTGCAGTCAATTGGAGCTCATGCCAACAATTCTCAGTGGCTAACAAAAATCATATGCCAATATGAATCTTTAGGCGTGCATCCGAGTTAAGAGAGCCATATTCAGAATAAGACATGGCAAAAAGATGTCAAGGTTGGCCTCGTTCTTATTTATAACTAATAACTTTCTTACTAGTTTAGTTTCAAGTTTTTGAGCTCCGGCGCCTGTTTTCAGCCCCGTTGTTAGAGAAAATGTATTCAAAACTGAAGAATATACGATTGATTGTATATCGAATGACAAAATTTATACTCTTTGGGCATTCCTCATATAGGAGAGGTTCAGAACTGATTTCGTCGTTGTAGTTCTAATGAAAGATTAATATCATGCACGTTTTTCGTGTCTTTTTATCTTATGAATGAAATTCTTCAACTCTCAGGGAGCAATATGCCCGAATAGAAACATATATTTGAACAAATTCTTGCCTACAACGTCGTCATTAAAACTTATGCAATACTTTTATGAGCATTCTGGGTAGGAAGGAACAGCTAGGTTCTATGTTAGCAAAGCAAAGCATGGAAGAACAAACTCACCCGTTACAAGAGAGTAATTAAAATTTACAGCTTCTCGTTGTCATCCGAATCCACACGCACATTACGCTAAGCACTTGTCTTGAGAATGTGATTTCGTGCTCGAGGTGAGCAGAAGAGGGCCAACCCCGTGAAGTAGAAACTGAGGAAAGCACTTAGACAAAAAACCCATACAGAAATCCGCCCCTCGACCTCTTCCCCTTCAAATGCCTTCCCAGGCACCGCGGGGAGGCTTGCCGGGTCACACCCTCCATCAGAGGACTCCAAACACAAATCTGGATTTCCAACAAAGGCTCCTGGAAACCTCGAATATCCTTGCTTCTTCGTAACCAATCCAGAGAAACAGTTATATGACAAATCCATAAGAGTCAGGTGTTGAAGGCTGGAAATGTTTTCGGGAATATGACCTGACAAAGAATTGTGTGATACATCTAAGGCCCTTAAACTCCACATCTTCTCTAGATCTGGAACACGACCACGAAGAAAATTGCGTGACAAATTTAGGTATTGCAAACCGCGTAATCCAAATAGTCCCCCTGGAACCTCCCCATCTAGCACATTATTGGAGAAATCGATTCCCACCATCGAAGATAGTACATAATTGAAGCTTAATTCGCTGCTACCAGTGACAACAATCAAAACTTTTGTATCCGCATTGTGCGATGTACCAAATGGCTCTCTCTGCATTTTACCAAGCTCGCCATTGTTAAAATTTATGCTCGTGTTAAAGTTAGCGTCTGGTATGAAGCCTGAAAATTTGTTTCCTGACAGATCTATCATTCTGATAACCGGAAAAGTAAAGAGCCAGCTGGGAAGATTTCCGCTAAATTCATTCTGAGCTAGGGACAGATACCTGAGGTTTGACCATTTGGTGATTGCATCACTCAAGGTTCCGGAGAGATTGTTGGAGCTGAAATCTACAATCTCCAAAGATTTACAGCCTGCTAAAGTAAGCGGGATCTCACCAGATATCTTGTTGTTGCTGATATCCAGTATCTTCAAGCTATCCAATGCATCAAGTTCTGGATGAATCTCACCAGAAAGATTGTTGTTGTTGAGTATCAATGCAAGCAGCTGAAAACATCCGACCATGTTCAACGGAATTGAGCCTGATAGAGAGTTGTGCGAGAGATCAATCACTTGGAGATAAGTCAGATTTCCAATCCTCGCAGGAATCTCCCCCACAAGAAGATTGTATGACAGAAACAGGGCCTGCAAACTTTTCAGTTCGGTAATCTTCAATGGGATTTCACCAGAGAAACTGTTGTGAGACAGATCAAGAAGAACAAGCCCAGACTTGTCTGTTGTTTCCGCAATCTTGCTCGGAAGAGGGCCAGACAACTCATTGTTACTCAAGTCCAAGACAAGAAGCTTCTCTGAAAACACAAGCCTCGGAGATATCTCATAAGTCAACTGATTGAATGACAGGTTCAGATGCTTCAAAGCTTGAAGCGAAGCAATACATGTAGGCATTCCTCCCACAACAGAATTGTTAGCCAGATTCAAAACTCTAAGAGACTGAACACAAGCAGAGAAACAAGGCAAAGTACCGGAAAACTGATTTGATTCAAGATTGAGAAAGACCAAAGATTGGTGAAAGTCACTCAGAATACCAGATAAATTATTGTTCCCAACATCTAAATACTTCAAAGATTTCGAGTACAACAAGCTTTCAGGAATCTCCCCATGGAACGAATTAAACCCAATATCTAGTTTCTCCAACCGAGATGAAAAGTTACCTACCCACCAAGGAACAAGCCCTCCCAAATCGTTACCATTCAAAACAAGTTCTTTCAGCTGCCTAAGCCTCATGAGTGCATCAGGCACAATCCCCTGAAACCTATTGTGATCAAGATGGAGGGTTTTGAGACTGCGCAGAGAACCAAAACACAACGGGACTGGGGAAGTAAAGTTGTTTTCAGACAAAACCAAATGTTCAAGAAATGGAAGTTTGCACAAATTGGGGTGAATTTGGCCAGACAAATTCATGCTGGTCAAGTTAACCGAAACCACTCTGCCGGTCTGGTTTTCGCAGGTGATTCCGGTCCAGTTGGTACAATTAGACCCAACCCAGCTGGACAAGCTCTGGCTGGGGTCTTGAACCAATGACCTGAACAGCAAGACAGAGTCTTTGTCTTGTGGGTAAAGATCAACACACTGAGAAAGGTTTGAGCATACAAGCACTAACAATACCAATAGCAGTGCACGTAATTTCAGAGTACCACAGGGGCAAAAACCTGAAACCCATTTGTGTTCCATGGCTAAAAAAGTAGAGGAGGGTTTTCAGAAGGGTTGAAGAACAGCAGCAGCAGCAGCTTAGTGGCAGCAGCTGTAAATTAAGGCAGTAACAAGGGTGAGAAACTAAAGCCCATCTTCCCCAAGATGGATTAGAAGCAAAGTATTGGACAAGCTGAAGAAAAAGGTCAGTGGCAGTAGCTAGAAATTAGACCTACCACAGGGGTAAAAGCAGGAAAAAAAATCTTGAAGAAGATGGATGAGAAGCAAAAATTTTGGACAAATAGAAAAACATGAATGCAATGTAATAAGTGACTAGTGCAGAGGGGGAGAGAGAGAGACTTACAGATGATAGTGTGGAAGAAGCAAAGAGGATTATGGAATGTGGAAAAAGGAAGCCATTAAAGCTTCTTTCCCTTTGCTTTTTTATTTATTTATTTGTTTTTTTTTTAAGAGGAGCTGAGTTCAGTTGTCTGGGCTGGTAATGGAAAGTATAGACCTGTAAACCGGATCCAATACTGCTTTGGGCTGAGTAACCAATCGAGCAAAAAATAAACTTTAATGAAAAGTTTCCGGTACTGTTTATTTTAACGAAAAATCATATTTTTATACTAAAAAAATCAATTCTGGTACTATTTATTTTATCCTTTATTTTTGTCTTTATCGTTAAAACTCAAAGTTTTCAAGCTATTTTCATTAGTTTTTCTAAAATCCAATTCAATTTAAAGGAAATTTGAGTTAGGGCAATTTGTGAGCATATCATGTTGGAAAAAGCTCTGAAAAACTGCTATATATTTTATTGTAAACTATTAAACAATACATACACGGTAATATTTCTATTAATGCAAAAAAAACAAGAAATAGAAGAACCTTAAAAGATCGAGGCTAGAATTTGATTCTCTAGCCTTAAGACAAGTTTATTGGTTTGTTTACTATATTTGTTTTGTGAATAATATCTTGACTTATTGGTTTGTTTGCTATATTTGTTTTGAGAATAATATGCTACCGTGATAAAATAAAGGTTGATCCTAATGTTTTTAATAGAAGTGGTATTTATATTCTAAATTACCCTATGATGAGGAAAAATAGTTTAAACCTGGAAAGCTTGAAAGAATAATATTAAACCGGCAAAAACAATTCCTTGCTTGCTTTCATATAATGAAATAATTTAGGATACAATTTTATTTTTGTCCAAAAATAAAATTCAATTGTCATTTAGTATTACGGTCATGTGGTATTTCTCTTCACCTGAAAGTGAGAGGTCTTAGGTTCGAATCTCGTGGATGGTGAATTCGATACTAAATTAGGATATCTATTGTGTGACTTAGCCGAACTTCCTCTCTCCTTAGTGTAAAAATATCAATGTACTCAAATAAAATAAAATAAAATCAATTTAATAGACATGAACGTAATCATGAGCATAACTACATTAATTAGAACATATATGCTCTCCTAATCGAAATTGGATCCCCTCCGGATCCATATACAATTATTATAACTTTTAGAGAGTTCCTTGTTTGTAACCGTTATATCAAATTTTAACGGTCCGGATCGCCTGCTCAACAAGCTCAGTTTTGTTGAATTCGGAGGGGATCCGGTTCCCTCATAATCAACTCAATCCTTCTGTCTACAATTTATATTAATTTAAAATAGAGTATCGTTGCTACAATAATTGAAATCCTCTGATGCCTCTTTATGTAAGAGGAAACATATATAAAATATTGATCGTATAAATAAAAAATTGAACAAAGACCAATTTGAAAATTCCAACATTCTTGTATGGAAACCTTTTTGACCATTAAGTTACATCAATATCATATATTAATTTTTTATAAAAAAAAAAAATAGAACAGAGAATGTAAAAAAATATGATAAAAGATGATGAAAAGAGAAGTCAACATTATATATTAATTTAAAAAAAAAAAATAGAACAGAGAATGTAAAAAAATATGATAAAAGATGATGAAAAGAGAAGGAGAGGGAATTCTAATCCGAACACCTGGGCAATAATGGACTGGAAGGAGGTAAAGAATGAGACTTGAGAGAAAGATCAAATCTTTGACTAAATAACAAAAGTAATAATCGCAAATCAGATTACCCTTTAGCTAATTAATCATCCACCGAAAGCTCAGAACTTGTGTCTGATTAAGTCATCAATTCTCATCCACATCTCCTCAGAAATTACCAGAATATTTCGGTCTGAGTTTCGAGAGACACATTTGATGGGCCTTTACCTTCAGCTTCTTCCCCTCCTCCATCAATGGCCAAACCTCCTCATTTCCCTCCTTCCTTCTCTTTACTGACCCTTCACAGATTACCCATTACCGGTTTCCACCTCTTCCTCTTCTTCCTCCACTCCCTCTCGTAACTTTCGTCCTTTCACCGGCTTTCCCCCGGTACCCTTCTGTTCTTCCTGTTTGTTTCCCCAGAAAGTTTCCTCTCTTTGACTTTCTCAGGAATCCTTTATCCGATCTGGGTTTTCTTCGTTTTGCTGTTTTTCTTCTTTGAATATACAAATCAAACGCAAAGAAAATTGCTTTCTGTCAATTTCCCGGGAAAACAATAGAACTCAGTTTTTGAGTTTATCTGCTGAGGTAAATTTCGATTTTTAATGAATATTTTATGCTAATCGAGCAGAAATGGAGAGATCTCTAGAATTTTGGTTAATTTTGTTTAATTTTCGAACAGAAATTTGGGATGGCATCGGTGTTTCTGTACCATGTTGTTGGTGATCTAACGGTGGGGAAGCCGGAGATGGTGGAGCTGTGCGAGACGGAGACGATGGAGGCGGCGATAAGGGCGATCGGAGAGTCGACGGAATGCGGCATACCGGTGTGGAAGAAGAAATCGCACGTGGGAATGGTCGAAAACAATGAATTGCTGCAGCAGAGGTTCGTGGGAATCCTTAATTCCCTCGACATTGTTGCTTTCTTTGCTAAAAGCGAGTGCCTTGAGGATCATGACAAGGCTTTGAAGACTCCGGTGTCTGATGTTGTTGCTCCGAATAATTCTTTGCTCAAGCAGGTTGATCCTGCCACAAGGTTAGCTACTACTTCGCAAGCTTACTACTTTATATGGTAATGCTATCAATTCTGTTGATCTTAAGTGTTGTTTCTACGGTTATTGATCACGGTGTTTTATTATTCGAATCGTGTTTTGTGATTTGGTTTTGATATCTTGCACTTGAAGTAATTTGTGGTGATTGGTGTTTTTTCGGTGGCTAATTGTTGTGGGATGATTTCTGTTGGATTCAGTGTATGATTGTACCGATTGAGAGGTTAACTTGTTAGCGTTGCAGTATGACCTTGTGTAAAAAATCTATGATTTGTTTTCGTATTCCACCGGTAAAGGGGGATTCCTAAGTGGCATATATTGTTTAGTTGTTGATCTTTGTGCTTCTACTTCCTTTGCTCATATTGATGTTTATTTCTGCATGCTGCGGGCACAATTCCGTTCTCAATGTGATGTGAAATCTGTTTTCTTTCTTACCGCTTCCATCCATCTGTGGATCATTGGTTCAATTTCTGATATTCGTAAAGCAAGGAAATTCTTTGGAAATCTGAAGTTTAAAGAAATAATTTCTACTGGGGATATGATACATATGCATCCATTTCTTGACGTCTCCAACCAAAATGGCATTTTCTTTATGAGTTACTAGTTGTGAAGTTCTGTAGTATGTTTTGGATGTACATTGATTAGCGAAAGAAACAAGAAATGATTAATTAAAAGTGAAATGTGCATTGTTTCCAATTTTGGATTTCTGTTTATGCAAGGTTGGTAGATGCGCTGGAGATGATGAAGCATGGTGTAAAGCGTCTTATTGTTCGAAAGAGTGTGGTATGGAAAGGCATGAGCAAACGTTTCTCTATTATCTATAATGGCAAATGGCTCAAGAACATGGATGCTAGTGGCAGCAACAATAACCCTTCTGCCAATCCCAATCGGCCTTCCTCATCTTCCACTAGCAGTACCCTCGACAAGTTTTGCTGTCTCTCAAGAGAAGATGTCATCCGTTTCCTGATTGGTTGCCTAGGTGCCCTAGCACCTCTTCCGCTCTCCTCTATCTCCTCTCTTGGAGCAATTAACCCAAACTACCAATTTGTTGAAGCCTCGGCTGCAGCCATTGAAGCCACTAAAAAACTTCCTGACGACCCTAGTGCAATTGCTGTTGTCGAACAGACACAGGATGATGAGTATAAGATCATCGGAGAGATCTCTGCTTCCAAACTATGGAAATGTGATTACTTGTCAGCAGCATGGGCTTTAGCTAATCTCTCCGCTGGACAGTTTGTGATGGGAGTGGAGGATAATGTGTCCTCAAGGTCAGAATACAATTTCTCTTTGCGTCCAGCTGCTGGCAATAATAATCAAGCTAATGGTGGCGGGTCAGCAAGGCCGAAGAAGTTCAGTAGCAGGAGTATAGGGTTCAATCCAGCGAGCCCAAGCATGGGAGTGAGCAGAAGCATGTATAGGGGTAGAAGTGCACCCTTGACCTGTAGGGTTACGAGTTCATTGGCGGCAGTGATGGCTCAGATGTTGTCTCACAGGGCAACTCATGTGTGGGTGACTGAGGATCACAGTGATGATATTGTAGTTGGAGTGGTGGGTTATGCAGATATTATGGCCGCTGTCACTAAACAACCAGCCCCCGCAAACCCTCCACTTGGTCGGACGACTGAGGTTTCTGGTAACGATATTCACCGTTGAGTTATTCATCGTTTTTCCTTTCTCCGCCATGCTTCTTACATTGTACTTTCCGAAATTTATGTTTCATATGCAACTTGTGCCGGCTAGGATGTAAAAATGGGTTTAAGACTGGGTTTTGACCTTTTTGTAAAACTTTCTTGCCATAACGAATAATGTACCAAGTGAAATAATCCACTTGTATTTGATTTTACTCATCGACGTTACGTTACACATCTTATTGGCAAATAATTTCTTTACAATTTTGAGAGAAAAATTTCTGTCTGCATTTTGATTAGCAGGGTTTATTGTAAAGTTATCAAATAGATTCGTTGATAACCGATTGCTGCTTTTGCTGCAATCAAGAAGATCAGCGAAGGGCGATGAAGGGTAAATCCGAAATGAGGACAAGGAACGCACCCTGCATACGTTGCCTCAAACACTCTAGGGTTAGCAGCTTCAGAGCCACTAGGGCACAAGCAAAACTTGGTCAGTCCCATAATCTCGTGGTAATTTTGTCCCTTTGGAAGGTACTCATGGACTTGGATTTCATCATCCTTGTCCCTGCAATGTTCAAACAAGAACTTCCTTATGTCTCCATTAGCACCGCCAGCGAAGGCGGCCAGGATAGGACGCTTATCGGGGTGGTGGTCGAGGAGTGATGGACCAAGAGTGTGCTCCGGTAAATTGTATTCCGGTAATGAGTCGTCTCTCTTGAGCTGGAACCCTTGTAGAAGTCACGGTCGTCGTCTATGATTACGGGTGACTGCTAAAGCAAAAGAAAGATGGATAGGTTTAAGAATTCAACAAAACAGAAGGGTATGGAACCCTACGCATGGAAAACAGAATGGAATGAATGGGTAAGGGCTCGTCCCTTGTTGTCAAGAGAATTAAGTTATAATTTTGTCAACTTCCCATTTGAGAAGAGGTTTTTTAGTGTGTCTGAAATACAGGCACATATCCACTTGTACAACAACATATGACGTACCGTTCAATGTTCCGGACACATTAAAAAATATCTCCCACTTGAGGGTATTTCCCTCACTGTTTTATCGTGTTCTCATACGAACTCCAATAGAACACGTACATAGGTGTTCATTCCCAACAACCATGTCAACCAAATAAATTTACATCTTCAATACACAACAACCAAATCAACTACATTTTCAATTTACAACCACCACAGTTGTAACTATTCAATTTCATTACATATGGACTTATTGTATATTTGTATCATATTTTAATGGGAACTTTAACGAAAAACTTCTGATACTGTTCACTTTAACGAAAAACCACATTTTTACACTAAAAAGTCAATCATGGTACTATTCACCTTACCCTTTATTTTGTTCTTATCGATAAAACTCAAAGTTTTCAAGCCATTTTTTATTAGTTTTCCTTATTTTAATACTACGTAACGTGATATTTGTAATCATAGTGATATTAGGCAAATATCATATTTTTGTATCATCACATGTATTTAATGTAGCGAACACTTATGATTAGTGACTCGAGTAACCTTGCGAATATCACAACCTTATTGTTTTACGTTGTTCCAAAGTTCACCCGATTTTGTGTATCAACAACTACAATCACCATAATACATATAAGTATGGTAGCAAATTCCTCAGTTTAAAGGTCAGAAAAAAAAAAAGTTTAGATGGAGTAAATAGCTTGGTGTGTTGGCGGAAATGATTGTTCATTCACAACATCATCATGTGACATTAATATTTCACGTGTTATAATACAAATAGACTAACATGTTTCACTTTAGGTATATTAATAAAAATACATAAGTTATAATCCTGAGTAAAATGGTAACAAGACGTAGCGGTGTCACAAGTACACCAAAGTTCTATCGAAGCTCTCCTACTCGAGTACAAAATCCATCAAATGCGAGTTTCAGAAAGTGTAAATGCAGTATCATCTACCAAAGTACAACGTCCATTATATTGGCACCTACTTTAACAAGTTCCATTCATGATCCTGTAAGATATTTCTGAAATCATAAGAACAACAACAAGATATTAGGATCACAGATTTGATAAACCAAAATTACAATAAATCAATTACAATTTACTTATCTTTGGAATACGGAAGATATGGCTCTTGCAGATGACAAAGGAGTCTTCTACTTTCAACAAGCGGAAGTGTTCCAGCAATAATAGGGTTTGCTCGGAATGGAACGTGTGTTTTGTGAAAGTAGGGACACCCTTAATATAGTGATTAGGGTTCCCCTAATTCCGCCTATTATAGTAATTAGAGGAATACACCAAATCACCATTTATTCTTAATGTTGTCCCACCAAGGCATGTACAATATGTCTTACTTAATTAGGGTTTCAATTAGTCAACTAAATATATCATGGTTCCATGATTCTTGCCAACCAATATTGAATCACATTAAAAGCCAAATATCTTAAAGATCAAGTTATTTGTCTTTCAAGTAATTCGATTCTTAATAATTGACAACTCAACATGAGTCTTACATTCTCCCACTTTGAGTGTCAATACCAACAGTTTGATTGCAACAAGAATCACAGTGATCACTAAACCAAAGATACAATAGTTATCCCTCAAAAGACAACTATTACTTAAACTGAATGTAGAATTATAGAAATCCAAATGCATATCTTTTTGCATTTGTGCTCTATAATCACATGCACATTCAATCAAAGCATACAGCTGCAGACTATGCCATGGTGTCTGAAACTGATGAACCAAATATCAATTTCACTAAACAAAATGAACTCTAGATTGAGTTCTTTGCACGAATTTCTGTCAATTTAAACAATCTGATATAATAACGAGATTAGGATTTCTCATTAAAATTTATGAACAAAATTTAAACAGAATTTACTCTTAAAGTATCAGGCACTAACACTTCAAATTTTTTAACATAAAATGTAATCTCCTACTCCCACTGATTAGCAGAGATAAACAAATTATTACTCCCATTGATTAAGAGAGTAAAACTTTATAAATGCCTATAAAATGAAATAGATACCTTTCAAATACTCCCACTAGCAAAACATTAGTCATGGAATATAAAACATAGAATTTGTGAGCTCAACATCTTTATTCTAGATATATGTAGGGAAGTGATTCTTGTGACTGAAAAACTATACAAAATTATTTGGTCAGTTTTGTTCATCTAACAATTGACAGAAATAGAAAACTTTAACTGAATGTTTTCTTATTGCATCAAAAGCATATAATTTCAGAATCATCTTTGGACAGAAACCAATTATATTAGGTTTGCATAGCTAAAACATAAAATACAAGGGCAAACGTATATAGCTTCAACACTTTTGAGCAGATGAAGTATATGCAATCTTGTCAATTTCATGTTTCACTATACATTGATTTATAGTCGTACTGAATAAGAAAACACTTTTGAGTAGATTAATTATTCATCAATAACATAACATATAAATCACAAGCTCAATTTCTTGAACAACAAACAAGAATTAATAAGTAAAACACTTTTGAGCAGAATGTACCCATTAATCCTTCATGAATATGAATCTGGTCGTATTGTATTTATCAGTTCAATATTGATAAATAACGATAGTGATTCAAAGTAAAATTTCCTGCAAGGTTAGTTACATTTAACAAATAAAATATAAACAAGTATGCTAATGTACGTTTTATCTACCAAAACTATGACCATTAAAAAAAGGATGAGTGTGAAGCCCATAATACATTATTTCTCCCACTTGGGCAAACACTCAAAATTGCAAGATTAAACACTAGAGAAAGTGGTTTTCATGATAAATAACGATAGTGATTCAAAGTAAAATTTCCTGCAAGGTTAGAATTAAAAAGTTCCATAAATAAAAAAAACTTATGCATTGACTACAAATTTTATTTTAGTGTATGAGAGAAGACTCACATATGCGTTAAAGATTAGGTCATACATTAAAATGAAACCTAATAAGAGAATCCAAATTCAAAATTTATGTTTTAATTCTAAAACAAAGTCGATTAAAATAAACACTTAGATATCTCAATAACATCAAATTTTCAACAATAATTTTAATCCAATTTAGAACTCAAAGAAAATTAAGGCAAAAGATTTGGCAAATTTACCTATACTCATTCTCGATTATGCAAGATTCATCATGGAAATAGTCGAGTTGTGGGGGATCAAACGAATTGCCAATTGCATGATTGTTACACCTTTGGGCAGAAACTAATCATGCAAAGAAAGTACCTGCATAGCTAGCCAAAACATAAAATACACAAAATACATATAGCTTCAACAGCTTTGGCCAGATGAAAATATGTTAGAAGTACTTTATGATTTGCTATAATACTAATTTATAATTGGTGAGTGATTTTCTGAAATTCCCATTGGGACAAAAGTATTCACCATATAAATTAGAATTCTGAATTTTCAAAATAATCATTTAGAATCGTATTTGGATATTCAATGATTCTCAAAAGATTCAATCAGACACAAAAATATGTCGTTGTTGACATTGAACAATAGAGTTCTCGAAAGAGGAAACATGGTTACTCAGTTATTCGATATGGACCAAAATGATCAATTAGTAAACTGATGCCACTTTCCAATTTTCTCTCAAAAGACAATTATCATCATAATCAGAATTGATGACCAAACAAAACATTGGTTTAAGTAAAATAAACCAATACATCTTTAAATAAAAATTTAATCAGTGTTGTCTATAAAAGTCATTAGTATTAAGAATTTGCATAAAATAACCAATAGATATGCACAAATCAGTGAAACAATATCACATAGCAAAACTAGTTTTGAAGTACCAAAATTCAACAGTACTACTTTAGTTTGCAAATTCACTAAAACCTCAATTCTCTTTAGATTGTCTTGAAAATTTTCAAGTATGAACTAGACATATATGACTACTATTTTGCAAAGTTTTATGATTTTTAAAATCTTATAAGCGAGCCAAAAATGAATTCGAAAAGAGAGGTGCTGCAGAAACAGCAGAAAATAATGTTCAGTACATACCTGATATTACAAATTCACCAAATATTCATTGTTCATCCGATATGCATCAAAATTTTCAGACATAAAGTAAACATAAAAATCTGTTATTTCCCAAAATTTCATCATTTTTGAGATTTTACAAGTGTACTAAAAACAAATTCGAAATAAGTTGTGCTGCTGAACCAACAGAAATTCTGCAAAACATACCCGAGACTAAATAATTCACCAAAACTTCAAACTTCCTCCAATGTGCATGAAAATTTTCAGAAATGAAGTAGACATATAAATTTACTGTCCCCTAAAATTCCATAATTTTTTCGATTTTACAAGTGGGCTAAAAAAAAAAAAAAACTCGAATGGAATGTGCTGCAGAAACCCCACAAATTCTGCAGTACAGCCTCGAGATTAAAAATTCACCAATAATTCATTTTCAAACAAATGCTCGTGAAAATTTTCATATTTAAAAAAGACATCTCAATGCATATCATACTAAAATTCCATGAATTTAGGAGTTGCGTAGGTATATCAAAATAATATCACAAACATATTATGCTGCAAAATTCCAGTAACATAGTATCACACTTAAAAACAATTTACCATAAATGCATTTCTTGTACAAAAAAAAAGAATGAAATTTTTTCTGTATATACAATCCATTATATAATATAACATGACAAATTGTCACAAAGTTTGGAGTTAGGAAAATCTATCAAAATCGTAATCAAATAGGACACGTTGCAAGGTATGCAAAACTCCATCAATATTTCCCAAGCTCTACCAAAATTTCAGATTCATTCATAATTTAAAAACCAATTTACAATCTTTAATATGCTTAAAACACTAAAATTTCTTAAATAAATTAAAGGTTCATTTCATTAGATAATTAACCTTTAATATGCCCAAAACATTAAAATTTCTCAAACAAATTTGTTGACTCACAAAATAGTTGGTTTGGACAAAATAAACCAATCCATATGTATCAAAATTAGGCTTGTATAAGGAACAATATCTCAACATTATTTATAGATCTCAACCATTAGTCATAAAATCCAAAAGAAATCACAAGCCTTGTGAGTGCATGATACATATCCAAATTTAAAATATGGAAACATGAAATCCAAAATACGTAACTCCTTAATTCTAAAAGATTCTTTATAATAGATTTTATTAGTAAATGAAATGAGTTAATTCAAATCAAATGCAAAACGGGTAAATTAATTGCAATATTAATCCAGCTTAAATTCCCATAATAGTTGTATTGTGATGCACAACCCAAATTCAAGGAGACTACTAATTTCCCTTATAAGAAAACGTATTAAAATAATTTCTCTTTATATGGGCAATATCAATAATTATGAAAATACTTTTAATCTCACAATAAAACAATTAATGGAATATATTTTAAATTTAGAATCTCCTCCAATTTAGATGATAATTACCAATTGTTCTTAAAATCAACTCCATAAGGAAATCTACATACAACACCAAAAAAAAAAAAAAAAATTAGTCAACATTAAATTAAATTGATTAGGAGATTGCTAACATAATTAGAAAATTGCAACATGTTTAATGCAATTCTTCCCTTCAATAGAATATCATTAGGATTACAGATATTAATTAAGAATAAGAGTACGTAAGCAGAAGCATGAAATCCCAGAAACTAATACCAAAATCCATATTAATTCGTAGGAAAATTTGTATTCGAAAACAATTATAATTCATGTAATTTATACAAAAGAAAAACTGATACAAATTGTAATTCAAATTAAATCTTACCCAAGTTGTCTCCTAACAAGAAGTTATTCTCGTTGGAAAGTGCCGAGAGAGCCAAAACCATAAGGAAAATTTCGAGCTTCAAATATTAGGTTGTAAAGTAGTCGAAAATTATATAACCAAAAACCCAAATTAAAAAATTATTTTTACCAAAATATAAGTAAAAAATAATTTATCTCATATAATTAACCCCAATTATATATATATTATTAACCATGAAAAATCATTGCACACCAACACAAAATTGCGGAAGCATCAAAACCAATTTTCATGAGATGGAACAGTAGAAGGCATCCAACCAAAATGATAAGCAAATTTTCTTTAGTATGTGAATCATCTTCAATAAACAAATTTGCTTATACCTTTATATCGGACCCTAAGCTTGTTGTGCGGCTCTGATACCACATGTAAGATATTTCTGAAATCATAAGAACAACAACAAGAGATTAGGATCACAAATTTGATAAACCAAAATTACAATAAATCAATTACAATTTACTTATCTTTGGAATACGGAAGATATGGCTCTTGCGGATGACAAATGAGTCTTCTACTTTCAACAAGCGGAAGTGTTCCAGCAATAATAGGGTTTGCTCGGAATGGAACGTGTGTTTTGTGAAAGCAGGGACACCCTTAATATAGTGATTAGGGTTCCCCTAATTCCGCCTATTATAGTAATTAGAGGAATACACCAAATCACCATTTATTCTTAATGTTGTCCCACCAAGGCATGTACAATATGTCTTACTTAATTAGGGTTTCAATTAGTCAACTAAATATATCATGGTTCCATGATTCTTGCCAACCAATATTGAATCACATTAAAAGCCAAATATCTTAAAGATCAAGTTATTTGTCTTTCAAGTAATTCGATTCTTAATAATTGACAACTCAACATGAGTCTTACAGATCCATCATTCTATAAAGCCTCGTGATCAAAACCTAGTTTCATCGGCACTGAGTTACAACCAGAGCTTGCACCCCCAACTCTTCTCTCCCCGGTTCCTCTATTTCTCTCTCCCGTCTGAATGGCGGCATCCAGTGATGGTGTATCCGGCTGCAATTTGTTCTTGTTGGCTGGGGTGGTTTTAAGAATTACAAGGTAAACATTTGAACTCAACTTTTCTTTCCATAGTAAATTTGTACTTGATTGTATCTATTCAAAAATTTTAAAAAATGATGAAATGATTGATATGATATAATGTTGACGGGGGATAATATGATTTGAGATGACAGCTTGAACATTTGATTGAAAATTTTCTCTACAGCTTGTTAAGTTTGTAAAGGAGGAAGACAATTATGCGGAGAATAATGTACCAAGAGTCATGGAATTTTCATGGCAAAGTCTTTACCGAAAGAGAACGGAGCCGTATGACACATTGCAGAAGGTGCATGTTTTGATTGCACTAGTTGTTGCACCTCCAGATATGACCTTGTTCATTTTCGTCTCAAAGTCATGTCCTCTTTTGGAGCCTGCAGCTAGGAAGCCTTTGATGACTTGGCTCCTGGGTTTTCCGTTGGCCCAATTATCGCATTTGTTGTAGTTGATGGAGCATTGGAGGTCGAGCCTCTCCCATCATTCTTGGACTTTCCTAGTTGCTCTAAGTTCTTCTTATGTGTCATGTACAATTTCTTTGAGAAGAGTGTGATACCACCAAGTGAAAGGAAAGTTGAGCTTGCTCCAAACCATGAGATTCAAGAGACTTGGATGAGAAGTATACATTGGACAAACGAGATTAAGAAAATTGATGATTAGGTTTTGGTATTATTGGTCTTAGGGTCTGTTGATAGTTCCGGAGATTCGGAAAGCAGTGCCTCTTCAATTTTTGAGAAAGTAATCCTGTTGGGAGTCTGACTCTCGAGATTTGGAGGGCGGTGCCTCTTCGATTTTTGAGCAAGTAATAATGCTATTCCTTTACCTTTCTTTGTCATAGCAATGTAGTGGGAGCTGCAAGCTTCACATGTTTTAACTTTGTCAGAGCGCTTTGAAAAGTGGTCTGTGGTATCTGGAATGCTGATGTTGCGTGTGAAGATTGCAGACAAGCTTTATCCAAGGAAATCTGGCTCTCGAAGTTTGGAGAGAGGTGCCTCTTCGGTTTTTGAACAAGCAATCCTGTCAGGGATCTGGCTCTCGAGATTCAGAGAACGGTGCCTCTTCAATTTTTGAGAAAGCAATCCTGTTGGGAGTCTGACTCTTGAGATTCGGAGAGCAGTGTCTCTTCGATTTTTGAGAAAGTAATCCTGTTGGGAGTCTGGCTCTCGAGATTCGGAGAGTGGTGCCTCTTCGATTTTTGAGCAAGCAATCTTGTTGGGAGTGTTTTCTCGAATGTGAGTAAAGGTTAGGCATTTTTACCAATTTGCCTTGCCACGAAGCACAGTGGTTGACACACATTGGGACTTTCTAGTTATCAAGTAGTGGTGCTGTTCCTTTACCCTCGTGGGTAATAGTAGGGTAGCTGGATCTTCAAAATTTATGTGTCTAAACTTTGTCAGATATCTTTGGCAAAGTTATTTGTGGTACCCGAGGAGCTGATGTTGCGTGTGGAAAGTGGTGCCTCTTTGAAATCCGGAGAGTGGTGCCTTTTCGATTTTTGAACCAACGGCCCTGTTGCCCTTTCTTTTATAAGGGCACCAATTGTGTGCAAGAAGTACATTCAAAGAGTTATTACTTGTAGGAATTTTCCCTTACTTCAGAGATTTATTGCACCTCATTTTTCCTTCATCATTTCTGAGAATGTCTGGCCCATCCGACCGTCGTTTTGACTTGAACTTTGGTGAAGAGGCAGCAATGCCTTCTCAAGACAACATATGGCGCCCATCATTCTTATCTCATACTGGTCCTCTTACCGTTGGGGACTCTGTGATGAAGAATGATATGACCGCTGCGGTAGTGGCCATGAACCTTCTCACTCCCAAAGATAACAGATTACTTTCCAAACGGTCTGATGAGTTGGCTGTTAAGGATTCTCTGGCTCTCAGAGTTCAGTATGTAGGTTCTGTGTCTAATATGGCCCAACGCCTATTTGCTTGAACCCGCCAAGTTGAATCATTGGCGGCTGAAGTGATAAGTTTCAAACAGGAGATCAGATGGCTCAAGCATAAGAATAAACAGTTGTACATGCTCGCACATGACTATGCTACAAACATGAAGAGGAAGCTCGACCAGCTGCAGGAATCTGATGGTCAGATTTTACTTGATCATCAGAGGTTTGTGGGTTTGTTCCAAAGGCATTTATTGCCTTCGTCTTCTGGGGTTGTACCGCGTAATGAAGCTCCAAATGATCAACCTTCGGTGCCTCCTCCTTCTGGGGTTCTGCCTAGTACTGAGGCTCCGAATAATCACCCTCTGGTTCCTCTTCTTTCTAGGGCTCTTCCGACTGCTGAGATTTCTCCTAAGCAACCTTTGTGAAAGCTCCCTCTTGTTTGTTTATTTTGATTCATGTATATGTACATATTTTTAACTTATCGAACATATCAATAAACAAGCTTTACTTCATTTCAACGTATTGTGTTAAATACACCAAGACCTTATTCACTAAGTTCTTTGAATTTTTTCCTTTTGTTGAAGCTTGTATGTTGAAGCTTTGTGAGTGAAGCATGTTGGTTGAGGTAGTGCTCCCTTAATTTCCCGAGTGAGGAAAATTTCTCGTTTGGAGAGTTGAAAAATCCAAGTCACTGAGTGGTTGTGAGACTTCCGAGTATCAAGGTGCAGTAGCATATGGTAGGAGTCCCTCAAGTCTCCGGTCGAGGGAGTTGACGAATGAGGCATTTCCTTTCGAAGTGGTAGCCCAAAACTCCTTCTTCATATATATTTGTTATGAAAGTTGTTAGGCCCAAAGAAGATGAGGTCTAGGCAATTTTTTTTTTCTCGAATTTTTTTTTTTGAATTTTCGAATTTTTGAATTTCCGAATTTTTGAATTTTCAAATATCTGAAAAAAAAATTTATATATATATATATATATATATATATATTTTAAAGCTTTGTAGGTGAAGCTTTGAGGTTGAAGCTTTGTTGGGCACCACAAATTGATTTTGCTTCACACTATCTTGATCAAGATAGTGTGAAGCTTTTGTGTTGAAGTTTTGTAGGTGAAGCTTTTGTGGGTCAAGCTTTTATAGGTGAAGCTTTTGTGGGTCAAGCTTTTATGGGTGAAGCTTTTGTGGGTGAAGCTTTTGTAGGTCAAGCTTTGTTGGGCACCATGAATTGATTTTGCTTCACACTATTTTGATCAAGATAGTGTGAAGCTTTTGTAGGTGAAACTTTTGTGTTGAAGTTTTGTAGGTGAAGCTTTTGCGGGTGAAGTTTTGTGGGTCAAGCTTTTGTGGGTCAAGCTTTTGTAGGTCAAGCTTTTGTAGGTCAAGCTTTTGTAGGTGCAGCTTTTGTGGGTGAAGCTTTTGTAGGTGAAGTTTTTATGGGTCAAGCTTTTGTGGGTCAAGCTTTTGTAGGTGAAGCTTTGGAGTTGAAGCTTTGTAGGTGAAGCTTTGGAGTTGAAGCTTTTGTTGGGTACCATGAATTGATTTTGCTTCACACTATCTTGATCAAGATAGTGTGAAGCTTTTCAGAATTTGTAGTTCTCCTCCATTGATGAAGCTTTTATTGGTGAAGCTTTTGTGGGTGAAGCTTTTGTGTTGAAGCTTTTGTGTTGAAGCTTTTGTAGGTGAAGCTTTGGAGTTGAAGCTTTGTAGGTGAAGCTTTGGAGTTGAAGCTTTCGTTGGGTACCATGAATTGATTTTGCTTCACACTATCTTGATCAAGATAGTGTGAAGCTTTTGAGAATTTGTAGTTGTCCTCAATTGATGAAGCTTTTATTGGTGAAGCTTTGTAGGTGAAGCTTTGGAGTTGAAGCTTTTTTTTTTTTTGTACCATTAATTGATTTTTCTTCACACTATCTTGATCAAGATGTGTGAAGCTTTTGAGAATTTGTAGTTGTCCTCCATTGGTGAAGCTTTGTTGAATTTCCCTTTTTTTTTTTTTTTTGGAAAACTAGAAATTTGAAAATGTGGGAGAGAAAACATATACAAATTTTGCTTCCACACTGTTGAGCAAGAGATTGTGATGCAAGCCACACCTTGTACTAGTCGAAGGTTTGGATGAACCATATAAATTGAATTTGCTTCGAAGGTTTGAGAATTATAGTTGCACTCCATTGATGAAGCCACTGTCTTGATCAAGAGTGTGTGAAGCTTTTGAGAATTTTGGTTGCCCTCCATTGATGAAGCTCTTGTTGACACCATAAATTGGTTTTACTTCGCACTGTCTTGATCAAGAGTGTGTGAAGCTTTTGAGAATTGTGGTTGCCCTCCATTGATGAAGCTCTTGTTGTTGGCACCATAAATTGGTTTTGCTTCACACTGTCTTGATCAAGAGTATGTGAAGCTTTTGAGAATTGTGGTTGAACTCCTTTGATGAAGCTCTTTTTGGCACCATAAATTGGTTTTGCTTCACACTGTCTTGATTAAGAGTGTGTGAAGCTTTTGAGAATTGTGGTTGCCCTCCATTGATGAAACTCTTGTTGGCACCTGATCGGATCATATTTATATATATTTTTACTTCGAATTCACTCGTCTTTTCTTAGTTAGTTCCTTATATTTTTGAGCTATTTACGTTATTTTTGTGTTTTTAGGATTTGTTATGCAAAGAAAATAAAAATAACACAAATGAGTTTTAAATAATAAAAGGAATAAAAAATTCAAGACAGCAGGGCAACAAAACAAGTGGTTGCACTTTTAAGTGCTCCGCTTGAGAAATATAATGATATTGTCACAGCCTTGAAGCTTACAAATTATCCTCGTGTCTTGGAATTTCTTGATAGTGGAACAAATAAAGTCATGGCTACTGTTATAATTCAAAGCATTATGAAAAATACAACTCATGTTTTAACTGCTGAGAAGGTATGGTTAAATCATTGAGAGTCCTTTTCTCCGAGTTTGCTTCTTAATGACATGGAATGCTATTTTTACAGGTTGAGGCATTATTTGAATTAATAAAAGGACTTATTGAGGATTTGGATGGGCCTCTTAATGATGAGGTTGATAAAGAGGATGGAACATGGAATGGCAAAAACAAAAGAAAAGAAAGAAGTTGATGGGAGACACGGACAGCACAAGCAGAGAAAGAAGAATAAGAAAATAAAGTTGATGGGAGACATGGAGTAATGGGAAAGAATAAAGCTTTGAACAGCAATAAAAATAGAAGAGGGCAGCGTGAGGAAGGAATAAATAAAAAAAAGATGCTTTGGCAGCTGGAGGGCAGGTCAGGAGATAGAGGGAAGTTAGAGGGCGGAAAAGAATAAAAGAAGGAGAAGTAGATTGGTGTGAGGGGGTCTTGGAGCGGGAGAAAGGGGCTGCCCTTTGGGCAGCTCGCAGAGAAGAGGCGCTGCCTTTGGCAGCGAGAGAGGCCCGAAGGGGGGAATTGGTGGAAGGCAGAGGGCTGCCCTTTGGGCAGCGTGAAGCTGCGGAGAGAAGGGAAGGGGGAAGCTGCCCTTTGGCAGCGAGGTCAGACAGCACAGGAAAACAGAAAGAAGGAGGGCAGCTCGCAGACGTAGAGAGGACAGGAGATCAGCATGAAAATGCAGTTCAGAGTCCATGCAGTTCAGAGTCCAAGCAGCAGATCCTTTCTTTCGGTTTAATCTTTCCAAACTCCTATTTTATTTTTGTTTTAATAATGTGTAATTAATTTTATTTTGGCTAGAGGTTAATTCAAAGCCATGATTTATATTTGTAATATGAATTGATTATCTTCGGTTGTGATTTCATAAGTTGTGATTTCAATTTACTTATTTGTTCGTATAAAAACTGATTTGTGTATGTTGGTTGAGAGTGCACGCTTAATTTACATGCATGAATTTGACGCTAGAATATAAGGGAATTTCACCTAATCGTTATGAACTTATATTCATAAGTAGTGAAGGTTGCTAGTCACAATCACGTTAAGTAAATTCTTGGCATAAGTTTCATGCAAATCATAGTAACGAGTGTCTCGTCAATGCTTATGTTTTTCATAGAACTTATTGATTCTTGCTTGTATCTCTATTATGCAACTCATGTAGGGAACTTGTAGGGAATGTTTTGGGTTGTCGTATGCAATCATCCAACCCAATAACTTGTGGAAAAACTGAGGGTTAATTTAAGCGTACCTAATTAACTTGGGGCATTGAGAATTAATAATTTATTGAAAGAACAACTGAAAATTAATTTAGGTTGCATATGTGTCATGTGTGGAGAAGAACCCTCTAGCTAGTCTGTCATTTATCATTTTACCTTAATTTTATGTTTTTGTCAATTCTGTAATTTAATTAAGTTTAATTTACTTTTCATCAAAACCAAACACCCATCCATTATTAAATTATATTATTTAGTTAGTTTTCTTTATTGTTAGTCTTTTAATTCAATTTCCGTCCATTTCAGTTCTTAGTGTTTAATCAGATCATTTTCATTATTTTGAGTCATCCTAAGTGTGTTTCGAGTTATTAGAGTTTTTAGCCTAGTTTTGTATCATTGAGTCTTGTTTAATATTTTTAAATTAATTTAGAATAGATTAGCAATCCCTCCTAATCCCCGGCCTAGAACGATACCCTACTTACATCTATACTACAATTGTCAAAAAGAGGGTTTAATTTGTGTGTCAAGTAATTCTCGCACCAGCACCATAAATTGGTTTTGCTTCACACTGTCTTGATCAAGAGTGTGTAAAGCTTTCTACGAGTTGTAGTGTTTGCATTGTTACAGAGGGGAAATGTTTGAATCAGATGCAAGAGGGTTGAATAACTTGATCTTCGTATGCCATGCAGTAAAGTTGTTGTTGGCTTGCAATAAGACTTTGTTGGTGACTATAACTCTTGTTGGGCATAAGTGCTCATCTAGTTGAGTTGTCAAGCTTGAGGGTTTTTGATTATTTGTGGATGCTAGGAGTTCACATGTACAAGTTGTACCACTTGTCTTCTAGTAGGTGGAATGAATGGTGAGTTGCTTTCATCACTTGGTTGGTGGTACGAATGTGAGTTCCTTCTTCCTCTGGTTGGTGGCATGAATGGCAAGTTACCAAATGATATTAGAGTACGAGTTGTACATTTCATCACCTGGTTGGTGGCATGAAGGAGAGTACAGGTTGTACATTTCATCACCTGGTTGGTGGCATGAATATGAGTTCCTTTTTCACCTGGTTGGTGGCATGAATGGTAAGTTGCCAAATGATATTAGAGTACGGGTTGTACATTTCATCACTTGGTTGGTGGCATGAAGGAGAGTACGGGTTGTACATTTCATCACCTAGTTGGTGGCATGAATGGCAAGTTGCCAAATGATATTAGAGTACGGGTTGTACATTTCATCACTTGGTTGGTGGCATGAAGGAGAGTACGGGTTGTACATTTCATCACCTGGTTGGTGGCATGAAGATGGGTTCCTTCTTCACCTGGTTGATGGCATGAGTGGCAAGTTGCCAAATGATATTAGAGTACGGGTTGTACATTTCATCACTTGGTTGGTGGCATGAATATGAGTTCCTTCTTCACCTGGATGGTGGCATGAGTGGCAGGTTGCCAAATGATATTAGAGTACGGGTTGTACATGTCATCACCTGGTTGGTGGCATGAAGGAGAGTACGGGTTGTACATTTCATCACCTGGTTGGTGGCATGAAAATGAGTTCCTTCTTCACATTTCATCACCTGGTTGGTGAGAATAAGGGCAAGGTGTCTAGGCACATTGTAGCAAGTGTCGAATGACACAAAATATGTTGAACCCTTTCAAAGCATAGTTGGCTTATGTATGAATATGTTAAAATGTATGATTGAACGAATATACTGTGAAGCTGTTCGTTTATTTGTATAGTCTTGTTGACATATACTTAGACTTTGCCAACAACTTCAAACGGTCCATCCTTTTTGGACTAAGTGTTCCTTCACTTGGGACTCTGTCGCAGAGTAATCTTTTCTTCAATACCCAGTCCCCCACTTTGAAAGAACGAGGTTTGACCCTTGAGTCATAGTAGTTGGAGATGCGCTGCTTATAGGCGACATTCCTCAAGTGAGCCTAGTTTCTATGTTTCTCGACTAGATCTAAGTTGAAGGTAAGTTGTTTGTCATTTTCACTTTGCACGTAGTTTTGGACTCGGAACGTTGCTTGCTCAAGCTCAACTGGGACAACTGCCTCTGTACCAAAGGCAAGTGAGAATGAGGTTTCTCCTGTTGATGTCCGATACGAAGTGCGGTATGACCAAAGAAGTTAGGGTACAAATTCTGGCCAACAACCTTTAGCCTTGTCCAAGCTGGTTCTCAAAGTTCGCTTGGTAATTTTGTTAATGGCTTCAACTTATCCATTAGACTGGGGATGAGCTGGGAAGGCAAAACATAAGTTGATGTTAAATTAGAGCAGAACATCCTGAACTTATTGTTGTCGAACTGTTGCCCGTTGTCAGTGACTATCGCATTGGGAATGCCGAATCTGCAAGGGATGTTCTTCCATACGAAGTCTTCTATTTTTGCCTCAGTAATGGTTGTCAAGGGTTCTACTTCGGCTCACTTTATGAAGTAGTCAACTGCAACGATTGCATAGCGAACCTTGCCCTTCCCTGCAGGCATTGGGCCGATCAATTCAAGTCCCCATTGGGTAAAGGGCCAAGGACTGATCATAGGAGTGAGCGGCTCGGGAGGGGAGTGAAGAATAGTTGCGTAGCGTTGACACTTATCACATGAGCGGGATATTCTGATGGCATCTTGGTGGAGTGTTGGCCAGTAATATCCTTGGCGAAAAGCCTTGTGTGCTAGGGATCGAGATCCAGTATGATCTCCGCAGACTCCTTCATGTATTTCCCGAATGACAGTTTCCGCCTCTGCGGGCGTAAGGCATCTTAGGTATGGTAAGTTAAAACCCCGCTTGTAGAGTTGGTCATTAATGATCAAGTAACAAGTAGCTTTGTATCGAATCTGCTTAGCTTGGACTTTGTCATTTGGAAGGGTGCTATGAGTAAGAAATCTATAAATCGGGGTAATCCAACTATCTCCTTGTTGTAAGTTGCACACTTCCGCAACCATGGTGCTTGGTGCTGCCAACAATTCGACCCGAATTTTTCTCCGCTGAGGCGAGGTGAGCCAAAGCATCTGCATGACTGTTTACCGCTTGAGGAATTTGGGTGATCTGGTAGTGGAAGTGCTTGAGCAACAATTGTGTTTGTGCCAAATATGCTGCCATGGAGCTATCCTTAGCGTCAAAGTTGTTGGTGACCAGGTTAACCACTAATTGGGAGTCACTGAAGATATCAATTTGTTTAACCCTAAGGTGTTTGGCCAAACGTAAGCCTGCTAAGAGGGCTTCATATTCGGCCTCATTGTTCGACGCCTTGAATTTGAAACGAATAGCATACTTCATCGCCACTTTGTCAAGGGTCGTAAGGACTAGTCCTGCTCCACAACCCTGTTGGTTGGACGAGCCATCAACATATAAACTCCATGCTGGGGTTGTTGGTTCTATTTTTTGAGCGTCCGGGGGTAATGAAACCACATCTATAGGCGTAGAAACAATGGCAACAAGATATGTGAAGTCGGCGATGAAGTCTGCCATTGCTTGGCCCTTCTCAGCTGGCTTTGGTTGGTAGGAGATGTCAAACTCACCCAATGCTATCGCCCATTTGATCATTCGCTTGGAAGTGTCAGGACTTTGGAGTATTTGTCGAAGAGGATGATTGGTAAGCATGATGATGAAGTGTGCTTGGAAGTAAGGGCGAAGTTTTCGAGCAGACATGACCAATGCTAGAGCCAATTTCTCAATGTTGGAGTATCGTGTCTCCACATCTTGTAAGGCCTTGCTAGTGTAGTAGACTGGCCGTTCGACATTACCATCCTTTCAAATGAGAACGAACTTACTGCTGAAGCCGATACCGACAGATAGATAATGATAGTGTCACCAACCTCAGGTTTTGAAAGCAAATGGGCTTTACTCATGTAGTCTTTGAGGTTCTTAAATGCCTCAGCACATTCATCAGTCCATGTAATGTACTTCTTACTTCCCTTAAGTGTTTTGAAGAAATGAGCACATCTGTCTGTGGCTTTAGAGATGAACCTAGTTAAGGCTGCCACCTTGCCAGTAAGTCTCTGGATGTCTTTTGAAGTTACCGGTTCCTTCATGTCGAGGATTGCTTTGATCTTTTCGGGATTAGCCTCAATGCCTCGTTGGCTTATCATGAAACCTAAGAATTTGCCAGAGCCTACGCCGAAGGCACATTTGTTGGGGTTTAACCTCATTCGATAACTCTTCAGACTGGTGAAAGTTTTAGATAGGTTGGTGATGTGTTGGTCAGCATGTTTGCTCTTGACTAGCATATCATCAACGTAAACTTCCATGCTCTTCCCAATCTGTTCGGCGAACATTGAATTGACCAGTCTCTGATAAGTCGCTCCTGCATTCTTTAGGCCGAAAGGCATGACTTTATAGCAATATAGTCATTTGTCAGTAGTGAATGCTGTGTGTTCTTGGTCCGAAAGGTTCATAAGGATTTGGTTGTATCCTAAGTAAGCATCTATGATGCTCAGAAGTTCACACCCTGCCGTAGAGTCTATAAGTCTGTCTATGAGAGGAAGAGGAAAACTATCATTCGGGCATCCTTTGTTTAGGTCGGTGTAATTGACACACATTCTCCACAAGATCTTTTGGAGCAGGAGACTTTCCTTGGTTGGATTCTTCTTAACAAGGACAACATTTGCTACCCACGTTAGATGATTGACTTCGCGGATGAAGCCTATGCCTTTGAGTTTTTCAACTTCTGCCTTTATTGCCTCATACCGTTCAGCGTCATAAGATCTTCGCTTCTGTCTCACTGGCTTGGTCTTGGGGTCAATACTTAAATGATGACATATGATATCGGGAGAGATGCCTGGTATGTCCTCGTATGACCGGGCGAAGACCTTAGTGTTCTCTTGCAAAAAAGAGATCAATGCCAATCAAATGTGTGGTGACAAGGTGGTGCCAATCTTCACCATGCGATCCGGATAATCTTTTGAGATAGAGACCTTCTCCAACTCTTCAGCGGATTGTGCTTGCTAGGTGAAAGAGTCATCTCGAGGATGGTCGGGTTGACTGTTGCCACCGTGAAGATCCAAGTTGGCTTCGTCTGAGCTGGTCTTTATGACTTGGTCATGTATAGAAAGGGTTTCCTTGGGCACAAACAGGTGCTGTTGCTTGACCGAAGTGTTGTAACATGATCGTGCACTAAGTTGATCTCCTCTAATGTAACCATTGCCATAGGGGGTTGGAAATTTCATCAACAACATATGTGTGGATACCATGGCCTTGAGATCATTGATGCATGTGCATTCGAAGATGATATTGTATGCCGTTGGGCAATCAACCACCAGGAAGTTAGTGGTAATGGTAGCTATGTAAGGGCCTGTACCAATGGTGAAATGTAAGTGTATGCTCCCCAAAGGTTGCACGATATCACTGGAGAAGCTTATCAGAAGGGAAATCAAGCGATCGAGCAAGTGTTCAGCTACATTAAGTGCCCTGAAAGCTTCAGCAAACATGATATTGACCGAAGCCCCCGTGTCTACCAGGATTCGCCGTACTTCAAAGTTGGCTATGTGAGCTTCCACGATCAGTGGGTTGTTGTGAGGGTAGATGATACATTTTTCTTCCTCAGGGTAAAAACATATGGGATCCCAATTAGGTTTTTGATACTTACCTCCCCTGGTGTCTTCCACGTGAAACACTTGGTGGCCAGACCTTATGGCTCGTTCACTATTTTTCATGGCCCTGTTGGAAGATTTAGATATAGGTGTGTCACCACTTATGGAATATATCACATTTACCTGGCGTTGATTACGGTTACCCCTTGGAGGGTGAATGAGGAATTGATCAATTTTTCCTTCACGTGCCAAATCTTCAATATGATCACGAAGGGTGATACACTTCTCGCCGTCATGGCCGTTATGCTTGTGGTAACAGCAAAACGTGCCCGTGTTCTTCGTGGGCTTGTAATCCGAGTGCTTCAACTTTGGCTTCGGTATCAAGTGTGTTGTGCTGGGGTAAATGGCCACGCATGTGGCGTTCAAAGGTGTGTATACCTCATACCTCGAGGTAGGGGCTGTCCTGACACGTGTTTGACCTACTGTGTTGACTGCCTGGGGTCGGGGATTATCATGGCGATACCCTTGGTTATCGCAGTAGTGTCCCTTACTCCTTTTACTAAAATGAGACTGGTGAGGATGGAAATCTTTCCTTTTTCTATGAGATTGATATGTCTGTTGACTTGGTAAAGTATTAAGTAAGGCAGGGGGAGGCACCGCTGCCGTTTGGAAGGTCGAGGTCTTCTCATTTGGTTGGATTTGACTTCCATTCCCTACTTGCTGATAATGGGTGGTTGTTGGGGGTTTCCCTTGATATGTCATTGCCTCGGTGGAGGCATGGTTGTAAGCCTGTGCCATCACCTCAGAGTAAGTCTTCCAAGTGTTGGCATTGATCATGTACTTGAAGAAACAATCACGTAGGCCTGCCGTGAAAGCATTGAAGGCGGTCTTGTCATCTGCCTCAGCGC
Source organism: Malus domestica (assembly GCF_042453785.1). Taxonomy (NCBI): domain Eukaryota; kingdom Viridiplantae; phylum Streptophyta; class Magnoliopsida; order Rosales; family Rosaceae; genus Malus; species Malus domestica. Next base: position 31,280,978 of record NC_091672.1, on the reverse strand, counting down.
AACGAGAATACTCATGGCTGAAACGACCGGCATACTCTTGTAGTGACTCGTCTGGCTTCTGGCGAATAGTGTACAAGTCATCTGCAAAATGTAAGCAATCGGTCTGGAAGATGTGTTGAGAGACAAACAGTTTCCTCAGTTCCTCAAATGAGTCTACTGTCTCAGGTGGAAGACGGCAATACCAGTTTAGAGCTCCGCTAGAGAGGATGAAGGGGAAGAGAAGACATCGCTATTCATCGGTATGCATCCGATATGCCATGGTGGACTCAAAGAGGTGAAGGTGTTCAATTGGGTTTTCCCTTCCAGTATAGAGTTGTAAACCAAGCTTTTGTTTTGTTTTCGCTTGAATTGGGGTGTCAAGGATCCTCCTTGTGAGATGGCCATGCCTGGGTTGGTTCCAGTCAGGTATCTCGGCCTGACGTTCGGCCTTCAACTTGTTTACTTCCTCAAGGAGCTGTAGGACAAGGGGGTTTTGAGTGGAGTCATGTACCACTGGGATTTTCTTTCGTAAGTCTTCATCGCCTCTTTGAAGTAGGAAAGTTTGAGCAAGGGCGTGTGATTTTTCCTTGGACTCGCCGTACTGACTTCTAGGGCGAGTCTGTCGGAATACCTCAGAGTCCCCTGTACCTTCATGTTTCTCTAGGACATGTCGTTCCTTCCCTAGATTGGCAGCTGGCCTGGGTCGTGGGAGAAGACCGAGTATTTCAAAAATCCTTAGGTCATTGATCTTCGAGCATATGTGGAGGGGATTCTCTCGACGTTGCTTTAAGAAGTCTCGACAGTCACGATAAACAGCTTTCGATCCTTCCAACCCTTCTGCAAAGAGGTGTCTTCCTCCACTTCTCCTGCTTCGGGTCGAAGTAGCTGGGTTGAGAGAAGTCTCATGTTGATCAATGTTTTGATGATTAGCTCACTCCTCATCAGAGATACCTGTGTCGAAGGAAGGTGACCCTCCATGTTAGGGGGCACCTAGATGATAGTTGATATCCACAGGGGCAACAAGCTCGCGTGTTTGAGTACACATAGTTTCGTGGAGCGTCTCAAAGAGCTTCTCATACTGCTCCTGGAGGACCTCATTCTTCATTGCTATCTTGTTGTTTTGAGCTTCTAGCTTATCGATTTTAGCTTGAAGAGCAACCCTCTTTCATTCCTTCTTTCGTTGCTTCACACTAAGTGCAAGAGGGGTGTCATTCTGTGTGCTGTGGCTTCATTCGCTCCCCATGTTGGAGAGGGATGCCTGGTCAAAAGAGAGTGTACGAATGGTGGAAACTAGCTTGACAAAGTTGAAGAGAGTGGGAATAAGTGTCGTTCCCACAGACGGCGCCAAATGTTGATGCACAAAACCAGAGGTCTTGGTACAACGTAAATCCGACCGTGAATCTGCCATGAAATGTAAATAACACAAGATGTATCGTGGTTCACCCCAAGGTTTGGGCTACGTCCACACTGATTGTATTTCTCTGAGAGTATATGTGAGGGAGAGAGTGTGAGAGCTTTGCTCTAGATAGGAGAGCCTTAGGGTTTGTGAGGGTGAGGAGGCCCTTTTATAGAATAAGGATTCCTCCCTTAATTACATATTTGCCCCTTTCTTTATTACATAATTACATTTAAGTCCCCGAGTATTTATACGAGGTCTAAATACGAGGCCTTAAATATGGTATAAACAGACTCATTTTGTTTTAGGGGCCTGATTTGGGTGTGATGTGACCCTTTATTTTGTGTTGGGCTTATTTGTATTAGCATAGTCCGTACCCTTTTTTTGTATTGAACTATCAGTTTATCACAAAAAAAAAAAAAAAAAATTGTGTTACCGTTTGAGTCTGAGTTTGAATCTTTACTTTCATATCAATAATTTTTTTTTTCTTTCTAAAAAGTGGAATTTATGTTCTAAATTACTTTAAGATGAGAGAGAATAGTTTGAACCGGGAAAGTAGTGAATTGAAAAGAAAGGTTCAACCCACAAAGACAATCCGGCACTTGCTTTCATATAATGAAATATTTAGGATAGAATATTATTTTTGTCTGGAAAGAAAATTCGATTTAATAGACATGAACGTAGTTGTAAGCATAACCATGTTAATTAGGACACATGTGCTCTCTTAATCCACACTAGCATATGGGCACACACAAAGTGTGTGAGAAAATTTTTTATTTTTGTTTTTGAAATAGAAGGAGAGAGTAAGGGGGTGATAGAGAATGTGGGAGTGGGAAGTTTTTTATTTTTTATTTTTATTTTAATTAGAGATATATTAGGATTACATGTAAGTGATGCTTTGAAAAGAAAAAAAACAGCAAAATTTGGTTGTGTGAAATTACATTTCTAGCCCATATTTCTTATTCATGTTCTGTTTTAATTAGAGGGTTAAATTGGTAATTTCATAGGATTTTGGTTGACAATTAGTATTTTATTAATTAGTAGAGATAAATTTTAATATCGTTAACTAAAACGTACCTTATGATCACTCAATACTACGATTGGGTGGTATTTCTCTTCACTAAGAAGTGAGAGGTCTTAGGTTTGAATCTCGTGGATGGCGAATTCGAAACCAAATTAGGATGTTCATTATGTGGCTTTACCAAACTCCCCATTCCCTTAGTGTAAAAATATCGATGTACTCAAAGCGTACAATATGCATTGTATATGCAGCACGACACTAGTTCAAGAATACAATATTCGTAAAAGGTTTTTGGGGTTTAATACATGTGTATTAAGCAAGGTTCTAAAAAACGCTAGACGCTAGTCGGGCGGTGGGCTGGCGCCTAGTGTTTAGGCGGCCTAGGCGGATTTAAGTAAATTTCTTGTGTATCTTGTAAATACGTGCATATTGACACTGACAAAAAATTATACTTATATGAAATCCATGAATAAGATAATAAAAAAATGATAAAATGCAAAAAAAGTATCCAACAAGTCCAAAATTTTAAAACACATTAAGCATATATGTCATATAACCATAGTGAGGAGTATTGTAGGATGACATATGTACAATAAGTTCACAATTTAAAACCACATAAAATGAAAAATAGGAGGAAAACAAGGAAATATAGTAATGTAGATTGGATTTTTTTTTTTTAGTTTCAAAAAAGAAAAAAAAAACAGAAGGCCTAGCCCGGCTAGGGGCTGCCTAGAGCCCAGCTGATTTTTCCAATCAATTTGCAAGAAAACGTCTCAGGTCACTACCACCCAGCGCCTAGGCGCCGTCTAGGCACTGGCATTAAGGTAAAAAAAAAATCATTCTCAAGTGATTTCATTGTAAGGTTAGTCCTATTACATTCCTTCTATTTTATTGTTTTGAATTGGGCCTTAAAGTCTTGTTTTATTTTATAAGTCATAGTGTTAGTGGGTTAATTGTTAGTTGTTAAGAGAGAAAGAGATTAGTAAAGATCAAACCTGCATCATAGTGCATAAACATCAATACTTTCCGACATCGCAATAAAACGTCATCTATTTAGCCTTAAGGTCTTTTGATATGAACTAGTTCCGAACTACAACCCTGGCAAATAAGCAGTTTTTCTTACCCGACGACTATACCCCCCTCAAACATTCCTTTCAGAGTCATCCTTTAGATTAGAATAGTTAGAATGGGTTTTGGTTTCATTGACTTTCTTGTTTAGCTGCATAAGAGCAAGTAAACTACCCGTGATGCGCTTCTTTTTTATTGAATAAGAAAGGAGCTCACCTAGATCCAAGTCTCCCCAATCCTAGTGCGGTGGGTCGGGCCGCGATAAGACAGCAAGCAAGCGTACATTTGTTTGCTTCTGCTCCACCAAGCACGAAAGTTTAAGGATAACTGGTGGAAATTTCTTCACACAGTTTTTTCCACGAGAGAATTCAACTCCAAAAAAACGAATGAGGATCCTTTTTGTGAGGATCTTATCTAGATCCTCTTTGCTAGGATCTCGATGATCCTCCAATCGTGTTCGTTCATCATACATCGTGCAGTCAGAAATTATTTTAAATTATTCTATTTAAAATTAAACATTAATAGTATTTGACGAAAACTAGTCGCACGATGTATAATAAACGAACACGATTGACTCCATTTAAGCATGATTTGAGTGTACGGGATTGCATTTGTTTTCTGTGTTTGGGTTCCCATCGCAATACTAGCTGCATTGGACTTATCAATCTTGTATTAGAATAAAGGAAAAATAACGAAATTGATTTGAAAATTTTGAGTTTTAACAATAAAGACAAAATAAAGGGTAAAGTGAATAGTACCATGATTGACTTTTTAGTGTAAAAATGTTATTTTTCATTAAAATGAACAATATCGAGAGTTTTTTGTTAAAGTTTCCTTAGAATAATTATGAAATTATTTATTTTTTTGGACAAAAGAGTTGTTATGAAATTATAAATTACAGAAAATGTGCGCATAAGGTGGAGATCCAATGGTAATAATCTATGGAGTTTTTCATAGAAAAAAAATAAAAAAATAAAAATCAAACAGGTCAAAGATTGAGAGAGAAGGTGAGGGAGATACAGTTGAATAATGGCTCAGCTCTTGAAAGTACCCGCTATACCTTTCCCTCAAAGTCTAAGACGCAACGGCTGCTGGACAAGCTCACCTCGATTTCACAGAGCTACAACACTGGCTCTTACAACCCACGACGCCCACAACACCACCAAGCGCTCCTCCTTTCATAGTACCAATACTCGAAAGCTTCCTATAATCCTCTTCGACATCATGGACACAGTTGTTCGTGACCCCTTTTACCACGATGTCCCTGCCTTCTTCAGGTACCTCAAATTCTCCTCTTTTTTTTCTGTTTTCTTCGATGGGGTTGTGTTTTTCGTGCTGTTGATTCAATTGGGTTGTATTATAATCGAGGAAAGATGATAAATTTATCAGCTTTTACTGGTTTTATAGGATATTGAAAAATTGGATGTCTTGGAATGTTTGACTTTTGAAGTCCCACTGTCCCCCAGCTATGAAATTGAGATTTTATGTGCAGAATGTCTTTCGAAGAATTGATCGAAAGCAAGCACCCGACTGCATGGATTGAGTTTGAAAAGGGTATAACTGATGAGGTACACTTGGAATTGGTGTAGCAAACTTATGTTTACTAGGACGTTAAGCGAAAACCAATATATGATATCAGTTCAGTTATGAACTTTGAACAGGAAATTTGAGTGCTTTTGAGAAGCTTTCGTGAAAATAAATGTTTGAACTCAAGTTATAGTGCATAGTTTTGTTGAATTTGAACGGAACCAACCGAAGATTATACATTCAAAGTCTGTATCTTTTGTCCTTGCTATAGCTTCTGCTTTTGTCCTTGCTATAGCTTCTGCTTTTGTCCTTGCTATAGCTTCTGCATCACAAAATTATTTGTACCCCAGATGGAGCTAGCAAGAACATTCTTTAAGGATGGAAGGCCTATAGATTTGGAAGGTTAGTTGGAGTTTCTTACTATTTTCCAGCCATGTCTGTGGTCTTTTATGTATTTCAAATACTGAACCATTCATTTTCATTAGTTTTAACTTGATCTTTGGCCATTAGAACTAGTAAGAACGTACTTCATCTGACTTGAAAACTACTTTTCATGTTGCTGCGTTTTTCTGCTGATAATCTTGTGTAAACAGTCCCTTTTCTGCTTTATGAAGTTTGGCACTGATAGCAAAAAGAACAATGATTTATGTACTGTGGGATTCGCTAATCGGTGAAAGTTTTATGCAGCTGAAATTGTTTGTCATCAAAATCTCAATATTTCAGTATTTTTCGTGACTCTTAGATATGTGGTGAATGTGAAACGGCATCCTATTTTAAACCCTCATTTTTGGGCCCTCTTAGCTGTATTGCAACTTGCAACCACAATATACCTCCTGTTAGAATTAATCCTTTTGTTTCAAATTCGAAAAGGACTGGGAAAATGATACTATCGTAAAATGCCGGTGGTGAGAGTAGAACACTATATTAAGCATCTGCTGCAACAGGCCAAGACTGCAATTTTTTCTTTCCTTTTGGTTGATTGATCACAACTGCTTTGGACTCGATGTGGTACATTGTCTTGTTCGTATGTCAGAGTCTTTTATACATCCTGAATTACATTTATCTTGCAAAGTGTAGATACGTTGTACTGATTCCAAAGTCATAAGTTACAATAGGAATTGTTAATTTTTTATTATGTCCTTTGTTATATTTGAAAGCTTCATTACAAATTGCTTCTGAACGACTTCCACAATATTGTCAATTTTATTGATTGGGGAGATTGAAGAACTGAAGTCTGTACATAGACATGATTGGATTCTCATATAATTTGCTTCTATCTATGCCTCTTCCTTCTGAATCTTACGGGAAAGTGCATAATTTCTCTTTGCAGGCCTGAAAAATTGCATGAAGAAAGGATACTCCTATGTTGAAGGTGTTGAGGAATTGCTTGATGTGTTAAAACGTAACAACTACGAGATGCATGCTTTCACAAACTATCCGATCTGGTTAGATGAAATTTCTATAGTTTTGTTTTCTTATCACGCTAAGCACTTCATCATTTTACTCAGGAGGAATTCCTTTTTCTTTTTTGGGTAGGTATGAGATGATTGAGGACAAGTTAAACATATCAAAATATTTATCTTGGACGTTTTGTTCATGTATAACCGGTATGTTAAGTGGCTTGACATTTTATTTGTGAAATTCTCTTCCATCTGCTCGCTGCAAAGAATGTCTAAATGAATGTCTCAACTCTTCCTATTCACTTTTGCATTTCAGGGAAGAGGAAGCCCGATCCTGAATTCTATTTGGAGGTTGTGAGACATCTGGAAGTTGATCCGGGAAGCTGTATCTTCGTTGATGACAGGTTTGTTACGACACAATTTTCAACACGTTGAATTCACACATTGGTCTATGCAAGCTTTGAAGGTCGTAACTTGGAGACGTTGAGGTAATTAACTTCACATTGTAATTAACGTGTCGGTTCATGGTTTCATCACAGGGTGAGAAATGTAGAGGCCGCGAAGGAAGTTGGCATCGTCGGTCTACATTTCAAAAATGCAGAATCGCTTCGTCAAGATCTTTTATCGATGGGGATTGACATTTCAACGAAACAAACCAATCTTCAACAAGAATAGTTGTCTTTCTTGTCATTCATTTATCATTTATATCAATTGTTTTTTCCAGTTGCTTTCATCCTGGGAGTGAAGATTTTCTCAGAACGAAAGCTGGATTAACTTTCTGATCAACTTCCAGAAAGAAAATGGCCTTCACACGTCCAAGCTATATGTATACTTTGTTCACAAGGTTCTTAATAACATTTTCTTTTTCTCGAATTTTGTAACAATTGTTAAGATAACATGGCCTTCTTTTACTATTTCTTCGTGGAAAGTCATTCGCGTGTGGGACTAATGTGAGCTTGGGTGAGACCAAATATAAGGATTCATGTTTTACAAAGGGCGTCAAACAGATGATGTGATTTGGCAATCGAATTCAAGAATTTTTCACATGTAAGAGAAATTATTAAGTCTGGACGATCGGCGGCGTGGCCTCTACCTAACTTTCGCGTGGTCCGGTCGTCCGGACCGAAAAGGTTCTCCGCACTTCAGCATGGAGAGGGCTTTTGTGATCTGAATGTTATGTCAAGGAAAAATATTTTACCAACCAAAAAAAAAAAAAAAAAAACTTGATTTCTGTTGCATTTTTACAAATATTAACTTCTTTTCTACACCAACTTGGATAGCGGTTTAGCAATATATCTTTTCACTTGTAAGTTTGATGTATCAAATAACAATAACATATAATAAGGCCCCGTTTGGGATTGAGGTGATTTTAAAAAAAGCTACTGTGAAAAAAAGCTGAGGGTCATTTTTGTGTTTGGTAAACTGAAAAAAAGGGCTTATTTTGGAAGCTGCTGTGAGAATAAGCTGAAAATCAAAGGAAAAGCTGAAGTTGCTATTTGCTGCTTTGAAAAAAAGCCAGTTTTTTTAAAGCACACGGAGCTACAGTGCTCCTTTAATGAAAAGACACACTATCATCCTGGTTTTTTTTTTTTTTCCAAAAGCACTTTCACAAAAAAGTTTACCAAACACTCTACTGGCTTTATTTCACAGCCGCTTATTCTCACAGCACAGCCGTTTATTCTCACAACAGCTTTTTTTTCAAAGCACAGCAATACCAAACCAGCCCTAAGAGTATTGAGCTTGACATCTAATTTTGACCGAACCCTTGTGTCGCTTGGTCGAATATCTATCCCTTTACAGACTAATAGTATTTTTCCTTACTCGGCAAGTCTCAGGTTACTAACAATATTGTTTAATAAATTACAATTTCTTTTTAACCACCAAGGCAGTTCAATGGTTAAGGACGAATTTTAGGTCTATATTTCATGCACCACATATTGATTTCTTGCCGAAGCCACTAGCTGTTTCCATTTAAAAAATATATATATATATATAATTATGGGCTCGTTTGGATGTGCTTTTAAAATGACTGAAAACACTTTTGGTGAAAATGTTTTTGATAATAATCCTTAGTAAAAATCCAAGTGAATCATGTAAAAGCACTTTAAGTGCTTACTGCAAGAAGCACATATCTGGTGCTTCTTCCAAAAAGCACTTAATGTGCTTTTAGAACTCAAAATCAATTTAACCAAAAGTGTTTTTAGACATTTTAAAAGCACATCCAAACAAGTCATATAACACTTATTTTCTATTTAAACGTGTATTTCTCCTTTTTTTTCAGGTGAATATTTTCTTATCCTAAAAAATAAATAATTAAATTGCGCAACCATAAAATAAAACTCATCAGAGTGCCGGGCTGACTATACGTCTTTGAGCGATTTTCCACTGTGCCGGAAGAGAGAACGCAAAGTCCTCCAAAGATGTGGTGTGTTGGGGCCTTGGCCTCAAAAACCATGACACCATCTGCCCCTTTCCCTCTCGCTGGAGCTGCGAGCAGAGCCCCCACCAATTCCCTCGCTTCACTCCACCTCCACCGTGCCTCTCGGCGTCCCCGCCCTCCTTCCGCCGTCTCTCTTTCAAATCACTCGTCCTTCGGACCCAAGCTCTCTTCGAAGAAAACCCTCTCTATCCGATGCTCCGCCGGTACATCACTCACCCTTCTCTCACTATTCTGCTTTTTATTGCTCTAATTCTGCACTTTGATGTCTGCATGTTGGTTGTTTATGTTGGGGAAATCTAGGCAAATTTTGTTGTGATTTTTGAGGTTTTCGGATTTAGGTTGTGTTGAATTGATGTCGTTGAATCGGTATATCGAAAATAAGGATGCTTCTTGCTTGTCGATGATTACAAGAATTCATTTCTGGGAATTTTAACTAAAAGTTGTTGGTAATGTTTATTTTAACGAAAAACCACATTTTTATACTAAAAAGTCTATTCACTTTACCTTTTATTTTGTCCTTATCGTTAAAACTCAAAATTTTCAAGCTTTTTTCTTTAGTTTTCCTTTCATTTTGGTTAATGTCAATATATGTAGTAGTAATATTGTTGCGATGTTCTAGTAAAATAATTGATTGGCAGTAAGATTTTATGCTAAATGTATCAACTTGGAGTCCTTAAAAAAAAAAGGAGACGTTGTTTGGGAATTGTTCACAATTATCATAAGGATCTTGGTTGGTGTCATGATCGGATAAATGTGAACACTTAGATTGTCGAACATTTGATGTTCGATTGTTAACTATTGTCCAAAGTGGAGTACGTGATTGTTATGCTGGCTCTTTGCTCAATTCACTTTTGTTTAGATTGTGTATCGAATGAGACCTTCCTTAGCAACTGGTCGAGGAGAGCAGATTTATCATTTATGCACCCGTTATTTTAAAGTTTCGGGATTGAATTATAGTGTCAGGAGTTCTTGTAAGGTGTCCTCGTTTTTAAACTTTCACAAGGTACCAACTCTCTCATCCCCCATCGCTCCCTCCCTGTGTGTGCAGCATTAACTCCGGAGCTGAAGAATACGTTGGACAAAGTTGTTACTTCACACAAAGTGGTTCTATTTATGAAGGGAACAAAGGATTTTCCACAGTGTGGTTTTTCTAACACTTGCGTACAGATATTGAGGTCTTTGAATGTGCCTTTCGAAACAATAAACATACTAGAAAATGAACTATTGCGCCAGGGATTAAAGGAGTATTCGAGTTGGCCAACATTTCCTCAACTCTACATTGAAGGAGAGTTTTTCGGAGGCTGTGACATCACTGTTGGTAAGTTAATTGAAGTTATTGTAGTGTTTACATTTTTCCAAATTTAGCGGCTAACAGAGTGATAAAGTTATTATGTATGCGAGCGTCTTAACTGCAAACTTGCGGTTCATCTCTACTCAGAAATTAAGTACAATGAACAGAACTGGGAGTTAAATGACGAAATTAGGTTTAAATGTATGTTTCATTGTGTTGAGAGTTGTCCGAGGGACAAGGTTTGCTATGTGCTTATATGATCTTAGGCTACTCCCTATATTGCCAATTGGTTTTATGGTGGAACCTCAATTTCATTACATTGATGGATTAGTTATGCTGCGTACAGATGTATATGATGGTTTAGAGTTTGCAATATGAAATCTTGACGAAACAATGTTGTTTGCAGATGCATATAAGAGCGGGGAGTTGCAGGAACTATTGGAGAAGGCAATGTGCTCGTAAACAGTTTGTATGCAGATATGCAAAAGGTCTCTCTTGTTCTTATGGTGAACGGAGATATATGGACGTTGTGGAAGGAGAAACCGAACACGACTTCGGGTGCTAGAAAAATGCTTATAAGTTATAACCATTTGAACTACAATTTCATGTGTCTAAGCTATAACCATTCCTTGTGTTCGGACTTTGAATCCAACAAACCATGGATGATATCAATCTTCGTTGTTAACATTGCAATTAACGTATAAACATAGCCATGTTAGCTGCTAAACCGAATGTTCTTTCCTATGTATCCGAGTTTGAATTTCGTCTGCGTGAAGAACGTATGCATTTTTAGCTACCCGTGTTCAACATTTTTTCTTCATTTTGAGAAATAAAGAAAAGAAATTTGGAGTGGCGCAATTGAAGCAGTTGTAAGGAACCGGATCCCCTCCTGAGCATAGGGTGAGGATTTTCCTGACCGGATCACCATTGAAATTTGATCCAATGACTACAAACAGGAATCCCTACCTTATGCTCGGGAGGGGGATCCGGTTACCAGTTGTAATTACAAAAAAGGACAAGAGGTAGGTGGCTGGTTATCATTGATTGGTCACGTTGGCCGACCCTGAGATGGGTAGGACTATTGCTTAATGTTCTGCCCTCCTCCGACAAACATAAGTACGACGATAGATTGACAAGGGTGGAACGAACCCACGACCAAACACACACCACCCCTGAAGCAAATCTCAACGAGGAGAGAGTTTCCGTCTCCCTCTCTCTCTTTCTGTCTCTCTATCTCTATCTCTAGACTCTTTCTCTCTCTCTACAGAGTCTCTGACTGGGAAATTCCTGGAATTTGATTCAATTTTTCGACAACATGAGTTTGACCCAGTTCGCCATGGTATGTGTTTCGTTAGCTTTAATGTTGTTTGTTGTTTGTTCTTCTCGATTTTACTATGAATTTAGAAAAAAGTTGTATAATTTTTAATGATGCTCCAATTATGTGTTCTGGGAAGTGCTGATTTTCTAAAAATTTGTGTTTTATTTCTTGGTTTATGAACTAAAAATTAGAAATTTTGGGAGTTGAGTGCTTCAAAGTTAAACTTATCTATCAGTTTATCTAAAATTTAATTGCTTTAAGCTTTTAAACTTAGGCAAAACCGAGCGCAGTGACTTTCTAGGAATTGATACAGCTACATTTTAGTTTATATAATTTTGAGAAAGCTGTTACATAAATAATTTGTATACATATGATTTGCTTCGAGTGCCAGAGTTCGTGTTTGAATATCGATATTTCATACTACAATGCTACCGAAATGCAGGTTGAGGAATTGGCTTCTCTTGTCAAAGACAATCTTACTTGCAAGCATCTTATTCTCTCAGTGGAAGAGGCCTTGGTGGACTTCCTTCAGAGTGATACCAGGCATGTAAGACAAACCCCTAAATGTTATTAGCATTGCCTGTTCTTATGAGATTAGTTTTACAGTAAAATCTTAAGATTATATCAAGCAGGAGTGATGCAATTCTTTGTGGTATGTCTAGGGTAAAACTGGAGAAATCATTAGTTTCAATTGGTGTTCCGTAGCATCTGCTTGCGCGTGTTACTGATGTTTTCGTGTTTTATCTTATTCTACAGCTCGGAGTAGATTCTTGTTGTTTTGATGTAGAGCTTAAGATTTGTGTGAAACTAAATCTTATTAAGGTCTTTTGTAATCATTGCTTGTGCTTCGAATACTAATGTAAACAATAAAAAATATTTGGGTTGCAGTTCCAGTGGGGTCTTGGAGTTGGAACCAATGAGCTCATACAACCGTCTTCTCTTGCATCGTCTGGCAGATATATTTGGGTATTCTCCTTTTCTCGATCCTATGTTTTGTGTCATATTTTTTCCCCTCATTGTTGGGAAAATAATGTTTTTGTTGAAGAATGTTTTAAGTCATATGTTCTTGACTCCTGTTGTTAGTAATCATATATTGCTTTTTGATAGGTTTTCCCATGAATCTGTTGGTGAAGGAGATGAACGCCACTTAATTTTGGAGCGATGCCCAGAGACATCAATGTATGTGAAGATTCTAACAAACATAACAGAAATATCTTGACATCAAAGTTTTCCTTCACTTGCTGCTCCAGTTTTCTATTTTAATATCGAGGCTTTGTTGGAAATGTTGCATTTTGGGACGGAAAGACATTAGTTAAAGTAAGACTGGTATCTTGTCTTACAATCTGTACTTACCAGACTCCTAAATGTTTTCATGAATGGTAGAATGTGAAGATTGTCTAGTTGATAAAGGGTATGGCAGGAAAGGTAGAGAATGAATTGTAGATGGTAGATTGGCATGAGTGGGGACGGTTGAAAGTAATTTTGAAAACTGTAGCATTAAAACTACTACTGGACCGGTTAAAGGGTTAGGGTACAAGAGCTGGACTTTCGATGTAATGTCACTTTTTGATATATGCCATTATAGAAACTCGTCTGACTAGAATACAACGCATGTAGAATAGGTATCAGATTTCTTCATACTGAACTAAGCTACGGAAATCTTGTTTTTCCTTCGGAATTTGAAGTCAACAAACTAAGGGTGATTTGGGCAACATTAGTGGTTTAAGATTAATGGAATTAATTCTTAGTCAAGCGTCCCTGTTTTTGTTCTGTTAATCAGTGCGTTTGGGTTGCAGACCTTCCATCCTTGTTGGTGATATTTTGTGGCAGTATGATGAGCCTGATTCTCCAACGACTTCACACCTATTATTAAAGAGGACAGAAAGCCGCCCAGGTACTGAATTTCCCTTATTTTCCATCCTTGCTGTATCTTGTGTAATATAAACTTGCAATTCAAATGCTTTCATCTGCAATGAGTACTTGTATCTACTGCTAGTTTTTGTGTTTCGTATTAATTTTAAAGTCCAATTTATAATTGTGCAGTCTCATGATATGCTACCTGTGGTTAGATATCTAGTTTCCTATTTAGATTAGGTCAATCAATCCTATGTGCTTTGATATAGGCTATAGAAGTCTTCATCTTAGCTCCCTACCGTCCTTCTATCCATGCTAAATGAAACCTTTTTGTTGTTTCTTGTGTTGAGGAAAAAACCACCTCTGCTTCACCATTCACTTGAGGAGAGAGAAGCAGCTTATTTGGCTGCTCGCGAGCGAATATTTTCTAGCGACTTGGGTGAGGTGAAAGAATCTGTCAGGCAGAAGCCACGTAGTGACCCTGTTGTTGCCCGACGGATGATAGCACATGCCCTAGGCCAGAGAATCAATCCTTCCAGTCAGGGTTCCCCTCATGAGGATTGCAAAGCTTCTGGAGGGCAGACCGATGAATTAAATGTTCAAGGCAAGGTTGCCGATGAGGCTAATTTGACTGCAGAATCTTTTCAACATACCATCTCCCTTTCGAACGGAGATATGAACTCGCGTGGTGAAGTGAAAAACAACCACCGTGGTAATAGTGGCTCACCTCTCACCCGAAGTGAAAAGAAGACATCCCAGAAACAAGGTGACCATTATGGAAAAAACGGACATGGTGTAGATGAGGAATGCATCAAAAGGGAGCAGGTGGGAGCAGCAAAGAGGATGTTTGCTAATGCCTTGGGAATGCGTTCAGGGAAGAATGGTTCTCTCTCGAAATGCAGCGAGGTAAAGCATGACAGCACGGAGAGTAACGGTTGAAGTGTTTAGAAAAGTACACCGGTTTGCTGTTTCATTTATCTTGCACCCAGCACAACTAAGCTCCGGGGCATCTTGGGTCTTCAGTCAAGTGAATGGTTTATGGGCATGCATTGAGAGTTCTGATGGCATGTGAGGAGATGCATGCAAAAGGAGGGAAACCTTTTCGGGGCAGAATGCTGGCGGCTGCTCAGTTCTATATGGATGGACAACTATTTTCCGCGCAGCCAGCCTACACAAGGAGCAGATTCTTAAGCATCTGCCATTGTCGAAGATAGGTTGTGTTAATTACGGGAGGCATCTGTATGGTATGGGTGGTGCAAGAAAGAATAAATCGCCACTCAAAGATTTTGCTGTCCACCTTGATTCTATTTCGTGCCCTTTTGTATTTGTTGGCTTGATATTTCCCAACTTCTCGAGCACAGGATCATCCCAAAACTCAAAATTTTTGTGTTTCAATAAAACTGCAAGCTAACTTGCAATTTATAACCAGTTTTGGGAAGATTTACAAAACCTATTCCGTAACTTATTTTCGTGTCATTTAGCCGCACCATAAGCTTACCGAACATGATCATGGACATTCAAGAGGCATTTTGGCCCGCCGGAATCCTGTTCCATGCTCGATTGTGTGAGCTATAAGCCTATAACAACGTATCTGCGAATTTCTTTTGAAGGCGGTTCATGAGACCATCTCCAACCCTTTGTGATAAAACCTAAAATTTTTAGCCCAGAAAATTTAGGTTTTAGGCCAGAAAGAACTTTATATTTCAACCTTCTGGTCTAAATTTTTTAAGTATTATTAAAGAATAAATTTAGGCTAATTTTTTTTAAAACATTATTATAATCTAATTTGATGAACATTTTTACCTAAAAATATTTAAATTCCGATAAATATTGAAAAATCACTAAATTTGGATGTATTGAGTTAAATAATTTTTTTAATTATTTTAGCCGTTGGATTTAAATTTGGGCCGTTAGATTTTTTTTACCGATATATTTGATTATATTTGATTTAAGTCGTTGGATTCAATAAATCCTAGAAGACATGCGCATGTGTACGGGGTCCCGCTGGTGGTGCCCACACAATTTTCTGGGCTAAATCCTAGGGGGAATTTGACTTTTGTTTGGCTTTTAGCTTTTAACCTACACATTTAGCATAAGTTGAGTTGGGTTGGGAGGGAATAAAACCTAAAAAATAGCATTTAGCTCAGAGTTGAGTTTAGTCTAAAGACAGTTCAGAAGGCATTTTGGTCACTAAATATCATTGTATCGAAAAGAAAAGTTTTTTTAAATGTACATGCCCTTTTTTTCGTTGGCCCAACAAATTAACCAGAGTTTACCTTTAACTCAACTTACCATTTTCTGCATGATCATGCTTTTACAGTCTATCTGTACTTGCATATGCATGCCAAATATATATATACGTGCATAACAGTCGGAGAGTACAATTTACAGTCAAAGCGAAGCTAGTGAGGGAGACGATTCGATGGCGTTGGCGCACCACCTCCTCCGTCGCTCTCGCGCCTCTGCCGTCTTCAACTTCCAGCTGATGGTCTCCACTCTCTCTGCGGCTCAGCCTCACGCGAGTCAGTCCCACCTCCGTCTCCCTCTCCCGTTTGCCCCAACTCGCACTTTCTCCTCTCACACTCCCTGTCTCGATCTACTCGGTCTCGGCGTGGTCTCAGCTGAATCGGCGGCAACTCAGTCCACAGGGGTTTTGAATTCTGGTGCCGAAAAGTCGCTGCTTCCAATTGACGAGCTGATTTCGATGCTCGACTGGTTCCATCAGCTCACTGGCTTACCATGGTGAATATTCGTTTCACTTCAAATTTATGCTTGCGTGTTTGGTTATACACGTTACGTGCGGTATAACTGCTCTTAACTACTCCAGCTACCAGCCCGAATTTTTGTAAAGTTGGAATTCCAATGACCATGGTGAATCTTCACTTCACTTAAACTTTATGCTTACTTGTTTGGTTACACACATTACATGCGGTATTAATATTCTTAACTACTCAAGCTACAAGTCCAAAATTTGTAGTGTTGGGATTCCAATGTTCATGTGGTGAATCTTCAATTCTCTTCAGTTTTATGCTTATTTGTTTCATTATACACGTTATGTACAGTATAAATGCTCTTAACTACTCGTTCTACGAATCCGGAATTTGTAATATTGGAATCCCGAGGAGAAAAAGAAGTAAATTTTAAGTAATGTAACTTAGGACGATATATAGGATTTGTAAATGACAGTAAATTTTATCTGTAAATTTTGGTTACTTTGAATTATGTATATGTATAGGTGGGTAGTAATTGCTTCTTCAACTTTGGCTATGAGAATTACATTGCTCCCCATTCGTATGCTGCAAATTAACAAGTTGACAAGGATTGCACAGTTACTTCCCAAATGTAAGTTTTAAACTTTGACTTGATCAATTCATTCGTTTCTTTGGCAGCTTTACTCTTGCAGTTATCTTTTGCAGATCGAATGCTGAAGTTTGGTTTAACCCGAAACAATATCTGTCTCGTTACGTGTTTTTGTTGTAGTGCCTCCTCCCCTGCCACCACCCTTCTCTGGAAAGAGTTATATGGGTCAAATGTCTCGATTTTACAAGAAAAGCAAGGCAGTAGGATGTCCCTCATTTCTATGGATCCTTGCATACCCCATTGTCCATGTAACCTTCTTTTATCTCATACTTTTACAAAGCACGCAGCGTAGTACTATTTTCCTTTTTGCACTTAATGTAGGAGCAGAAATGATGATACACTAACATGTGATCCCTTGAAAGCACGCCGCGTAGTACCATTCTCTTTTTCTTAGAATATGAGATTGGCAGTTAAAAATCAAGTGATAAGAAAGGAAGGATAACGTGAGAAGTAGATCAATTTCAAGTTTCCAAAGACTTAGAAACCTTGACTGTGAAGGTAGGAATGTGAAGTTTTCTGTGTGGTTAAGACAAAGCTGTGTTGGTCTTTCTAAGACAAAGGGTATTGTGTTGTTGCAGAAGTTAACTAATGTTAGTTAAACAAGTATTCGCAACTAATGACGTTTCCCTCTCTTCCACTCATCTGCAGGCGCCCTGCTTTATCCTGTGGCTCAATACTACTAGGAACATGTCACTTGATAATCATCCTGGGTTTGATAGCGTAAGGCAGCGACATACTTATCTAAATCATCGATTTTATGATGCAATTTTTCCTTAACGTTGAAAGCAGATGAACATGTGATTGCGTGGATTCATTTCAGGGAGGCACTTTATGGTTCCAAAACTTGACCGAAAGTCCACATAATGTTTTAGGCCTCGTCCTTCCTTTCATGATTGCTGGTTTGCACTTTGCTTCCGTTGAGGTACTTTTACCGATTCTTATCAAACGAAAGACGCTTGTGGCTAATTATTCTTACGAGTTATACGTACCTCTCAATCTTAAGAGTGAAGCTGACATTGATCTCATGACTTGTTAGATTTCTTTCCAGACGGTTGGAGAAAGGACGGACATGTATGGTTTAATGGGAAAAGTAAGTAGACATAACAGCCATAAAAAAAAAAAGGTTACATCTGGGTGGTTTATATCTTACTGCAGTTCAGCGGTCAAAAACATCGATTTTTCTAATGAACTGCAACTGATTGGAGTTCTCTATCTTACTGCAGTACTACAAAGATTACTTGGTTTTCTTGACCGTGCCTATATTATGTTTTAGCTGCACTATGCCTCAGGTGATTTAATTGAACCATATGTGAAATTAGTCTTCATAATATTGAACCATATGTGAAATTTCATGCACACACTTTGTTTTGCAGGGAAGCCTCATCTTTTGGGGTACGAGTAGCTTACTAAACATCATCCAGGTAAAAGTCGCTGTTTTTTTTTCTTTTCGTTTTCTAATATGGGGACGTTTGATAACTAGTTCGTTTATTTTTTCAGAAATTAACTCTCGATGACCCTGCTGTGCGGGCAAAGTTGCGGTTTCCAGGCATAGATGCTCCTACAGGCGCTGCAAACTCTGAGGATTTGAGTACTCGCGAAATTTCGCCCTTGGCTTCTCCTACAAGAACGAAGACAACAAATTTATGCAACCTGTCCCCTATTGAGCTGCTTAATGTGAGTGTGTTAACAGTGTTATCAACTGCAAACTTTGTATCAGTTTTCGTTCTCAGTTTTCATACATTTCGAAGATTTTCTAACCGACGGAACACCGATCTGGCCACAACAACGTACTCGGGATTCATCGACACAGCTTTCAGTCCTAGTCTTATCACGGGGAGATACAGATAGAGCATTTCATATGCAAAAGTAAGTTGTTCTGTTCAAATTAATCACAAAATTTGCATACTTGATCATAACATTAATCGTCTGTTTATTTTCTTGAAAAAACAGACTTGCCCTTGAGAAGGATCCTGAAAATGTAAAAGCATTGATTATAACGGGTCAGACTTTGTTGAAGAAAACTTTGAATGCAGAGGCTACTGAATACTTCGAGCGTGCCCTCACCAAGGTCGGGAAACATATTTGATTGATATATCGTCGATATTTGATTGACATGCTGTAGGGTTTATTCATTCCTAATCACTCTCTTAACTTCTCATCAGCTCTTCAGCGCTGGCCGGCCGACGGGAGCCGAGGACGTTGATCTTCTAATTATTGCATCTCAGTGGACCGGAGTAGCCTACATACGGCAGGTGAGGTCTCGAGATCGATTCCCCCTCCCTCAATATAATTGTATCAAAAAAAGAAAAAAAAAAACATTTGCGACCGATAAGTTCGATTTATATGACTGGGCAGGGAAAAACTGCGGAAGGGATTGTACACCTTGAAGGAGTTGCAAAAATGGAAGTGCCAGATGAACCAAGAGGCAAAGCTCATTACTATGACGCTCTGCTATTGCTTTCAAGGTATTCATCAGATCAGTAAAATTGTGAAGAAAACTTGCACGTTACGGAAAGTGATTTTGCAAGGCCTTCCCTTTTTTTAGCCTTTGAAGAAAACGGGGGTGCGAAAATCACCACTCTTGCACGTTATTAATGACTTGGCTTCTCCTTTTCAGCGCTTTAGCCAAAGTGGATCGCAAGGCTGAAGCCTTGAAGTATCTGCGGATGGCTGCTGCTTACAATCCTGATTACAATGAATACATAGAGCAATACGAAAGGAAGACGAAGACAACAGTCCCGTGTGCTACACAGCGAAAATCCAGCAAGACAAGACAAGGTTGGGCAGTAAGAAGAGGAGGATCAAGAAAAAGAAGAAATAAGTAGCTAGCACAGTAACTGGTCGCCGAGTTCATCTTACTTGAGCAGCTTCCGGCTTAAAGTTTGTAATAAGCTAATCACTTTGCATTAACATGCTGTAACTGTTTAGATTCCACAAGCAATTATTTTACACTAGTAACTAATAAATCAATTAAATTATATCCACGGATATTGCCCTAATGAAACATCGTACCGAAAAAATGTAGTAGTAGGGAGATGTGTAGTTGAGATGCTACGCAATGCTACGTTTGGCTTTCTGTTGATTTTGTAGCTAAAGAACGGAACAAAGACTGCGTAGCTACTAACTTTTCCCTCAACAAAACGTTGTACTCGTGCAAACTTCTAAGATTCTTTTGAACATCAGACATATCCATTTCAGAAGCATCCTTCAATTCTGCAGTGAAATAACAATTTAAGGTAAGCACGGAATCAGCAAGTCTAGTTCAAATCTGTTTCTATTTGATAAGTTTCATTCAAGTCGCCAGCAATCCTGGTTTGAAATCGAAACTCAATGACTGCTTGTATCTGAAGTTTACACTTCATCTCAATATACACCATGGGAACCACCAAAGTTTGTCCTTCATCCAATCATTTCACCAGAGATACAAACTTAAAATGCAAAAACTCCGACCTTGAACCGAACAAACCAAGATGGTGGCCCATATAGCTATACTTCATGAGTTTAGTTCTTACCTAGTGAAGGAGGTGGAGGAATGATATCACCAATTGTAGGAGTTAAGGCTTTAGGTGGACAGGAATCTTCTTTAGACGCATGAACAAATTGCTGTTTTCCGTCCTTTGTAGAGCCAAGCGATTCCATTTGCAGAGGCTGGAAGACAAACGGTTCAAAGAGATACACACATTTAAAATGTCGTTCACTGATGAGTGACCTAATTGTAAGAAATACATTATTTCGAAAAACTGTAGTCGGAATTCTCAAATAGTGATTTGAATTCCCAAAATTCGGGTTTAAGCTGTTAGTGAAAGTGATAAAAGGGTGGACAGATTCACATTAAAGAGAAACTAGACCAATTATATCCATGGTTTCTGACAAAGAAACAAGAAGAGTGACTCACAGGTCTGACTGCTGAATGCGATGAACTTTCTTCCGGGTTCGGTGTAGTTCCCAGTGTAAATGACTTCACACTCCCAACAGTGTCAGAGCACTCTTGAACCAGAGTCTGCGAGATCAATGAAATGTTAAAAATATAAAAGTAACTTTCTTGGAGAAGAAAGTACTAAAACGTTATGAATCAGAACCTGGAAACCAGGTTCCCATGGATCTAAACAAAGACAGAAACATAAAACATTACCTTCTTAGGCAAGCTGAGCTTCCTGTTAAAACTAATCACTGTTTCTTGTTGCCTTCGCTTATGTGATGATCCATTTCGATGAACTGATTGTGTACCACAATTCACACAACCTGATCCCTCGTCTATGCTCTCGTAATAATCCTCCAATGCCTTGCAGCCCCATGTATACATCACATATTTCCTTAACTAGTTCAAAGCATATGTTTCAATGAGTATTATTATATGAAGTCAGATCAATATGAAGTTAAATAAAATGGAAAAATATGAAAGAAATTACTTTATCCCAGCGGTCTTGAGCTTTTCGCCGATTTCTGATCCTCCGCAACACGATATCTTCATTCCGGAGTTTTTTTATCCTGAACTCAAACTGCAAAAGTAAACAACAAAATTATGAAAACGTGAACATAGTTTTTTCAGCCCGATTTTTGTATTAGGCTTTCCTTCTTCACAAACTTTATAATCAAACATACACACAGTGACGAAGAAAAAAAAACAAAGCTATAAGATCAAGTAACGTACTTGCACCAAAAGGTAGAAAAAAATGCCAATACAGATGCAATACAGGCCACCAAGATCCGCAAGGAAGCTCACTACATGTCAAGGTGGGCAAAAATATTAGATCATCAAAACTTCAACCAAGATGTCGTAAAGAGAAAATCATTCATCTTTGATGTCGTTTTAATTGGTGCAGAATACTCACCAGGACCCGCAACGTTTTGGTTATCTATCTCCACGATATAGGCAGAGAGAAAGTTGATATATAATGTAGTGTTGAGCATTCCATCCTTAGAATTTTCAAGGGACGATCGGAGCTGACTTTCATCACTGAAAAATGAACCCGGAACAAACTCATGAAACAGAGGTTGGATGAGCCTTAGATCATGATGATTATGGTATATCTGGGGAAACAAACTAAATTTTAATATATTTGTAGTATTTCCTCTGAATGTAACTGGTGTATCATCAAAACTGCTTCCATTCTTTAGGGTTCCGCTAACAAAACTGACATATTTTTTACTAGCATGACTCCTTGTACTGAGATTGAACTGAAATCCAACAGCAGCAGCAGGATTATTAGGAAGATCGACGAACTGCCATGAAATGTACAAATTGTCTTCAAGTGGTTGACAATTGCTGCACCTAAGAGTTATAGTTGGTCCTATACTCGTATTCCGACACGAGTAGTTCCCGAATTTTGACAGAGGAGTGACTCTGTAGTCAATGAAGCCAGGATTTCCAGTAACTAAAGTACCAAGATCACGTAAGTTTGAACAGCTCATACTAGAAACCGCGGTTACGTTAAATTCCATGTCATTCTTGAAGGCAGCCAAGTCAGGTGCATTTGTTGCTCTGACATTATGCACCTCGATACTTCTATTTGATATGGTTTGGTAGAGCAACCTGTGAAGAAACTGAAAATCCAAGTAAATATAAGCTAATACATAGAAACCATAAAAAACCTGCACAGCTAATAAAAACAGCATGAAAGACGTGACAGTTTGAAAGAATTATATCAAAATACTCACGCAGCAAACAAGCCAACGAAGAGAATCCAACTTGCCATTGAGAACATTCCACCAAGTTCCGTTTTTCGTTTCTTAACTACCTTTTGATCATCCTGTGCCACAAATGAAGTTAGTTAACATCCATTTGCATAACTCGCCATCGGATGGAAAACAAATCTATCTATAAAGCTGTCATAATCTAATAAAATTAAATGCTGAAAGTGTCACATCCCGGCCCGGGTTCCACCACATCCCGGGCCCGCTCCACCACCATAGCACGATATTGTCCACTTTAGGCTTACCATTCCCTCACGGTTTTGTTTTTGTAAACTCACGAGCAACTTCCAGTGGGTCACCCATCCTTGGAGTGCCCTGACCTCCTTCTCGCTTAACTTCGGAGTTCCTACGGAACCCGAAACCAATGAGCTCCCAAAAAGCCTCATGCTAGGTAGGGATGAGAATATACATTTAAGGATCACTCTCTTAGGCGACTTGGGATGTTACAGAAAGTGCCTTCAACAGGTAGCCACGTAAACAATCCACAACAGATCAGCTCTCTAAATAACAAATGTAAATGATGCCTTAATCTCGTTTCTTCGCCTAGAAATGTTCTTACTTCTACTATATAGATTCAAGGACCAAGAACACACATCCGCCTTAATGATGCAAAGGGGCAGACACACCACCCTGATCAACTAGCCTAACACACATCCGCCTTAATGGCTGCATATTTTGCATCAAAGATTCAATAACAATAATAAATAAAAGATGATTAAGCTAATAAAAGATGTTTAATTGAAGAAAAAGAACACTAATTACCAGCCAATGCCTAGTGGCAAAGCAAACATCCAATCGGCTAATCCACCACCGGAGACGGAACCAAATGCTCCGGCCGTCGTTGCCGAGCTTCATAAACCTGAGGAAGAGGCAACAGCAAAACCAAGAAAGCAGCAACACAAGCGTGGCCTCCAAGAAGACGGCTTGCGATTGCGTGAACTTTCTGATGGAGTCAAAGGAGAAGAAGGTCTCCGGGAAGTTTAAGGCGTAGCTGTTGATGCCGCCATCGGTGGAGATGGTGGAATTGGCGGCAAACAGGACGCAGCTGGCGGCGGTTTGGTTTAGAATGTACCCAACTGCGCAGGCGCACTGGCTGCCATTGTAGCTGATGCTGTTTGATGGACATGGCATGTTCTTCTTCTTTCAGCTTGTTCTTGATTTTTAGAGAGAGAAAGACTATATATTTAGAGAGAGAAAGTTTGTATGTTTTTTGGTGGAATTAAATGGTGGGTTTTGGTGGAATTAAACAGAAGAATGAGGTTCTTATTTATGGAGGGTTGGGAGGGTAGGTCAACGATGTAGGACCGTTGTGATGTTTTTATGTGGGAATTTTTGGTTGAAACTTGTGCCGTGAAAATTGAGGATTTTGTCCTTACGACGCGGTTGAGAGTTTTAAGGTTGAAACTTATGCCGTGAAAATCGAGGATTTTGTCCTTCTGAGTGAGTAGGGAATTCAAAGATACAGAATTTGAGTTAGGTGCTAGTTAGAAGATTATATTTCTGTTGTTTCGAGTTTTTCTTATACAAGCGATAATCAAACTCGAAACTTAAAGTTTAAGAACGAATGTTTTTGATCAACACAGGTCAGTTAGATAAAACAGAGTTATAGAGAAATAATTAGGGGTTGGAGGAAGGTGGGATGGATTGGATCTCCTGCTAGAGAAGTTGTGAGTTCTACAGAGAGAGAGAGAGGAGAGAAGAAGGAGAGAGAGAGGATAATAGGTTAGGTTGGGCTGTGGTGAGATGTTTGTTTGATTGATGCGTTACTTGTGTGTAGATTCCGTGAGTTTTGCTTGTGTTCCTGCCCGATCCAGTTTGTTCTAGAATTCACCGGAAAGAAATGTGGGCAAAGAAAGGAATGTTTTAGAATTCACAGAAAGTGTTCCGGAGAATCTTTAGCTTTTTATTTAAAATTACAAAAAAATCAAACGGTTAAAACACCACCCGAAATCAACATGGATTAGATTTTAGAGTCTCGTCTGTTTGTCTCTTCTGGGAAAGAGATTATCTCCGGATATTTTCCTCCAAAACTTGCGAATCAATTTATCTAAACCCTTGAAATTTGATTAAACGGTAAAAAAATTATTATAACTTTCAAGAACCCGGATTTCAAAAATTGTTGGATCAAATTTCAATAGTTCGGATCATTTGATATGCGAGCTTTGAAGCTCTTTCCTTCGGACTTGGATTGTCTACCATCCCCATTCAATGTCCTTTTCATGCCCTCCTATATCACGGTTAAGTCACGTCAATATTTTATATTGATTTTTTTATAGAAATAATAAGATAAAAATTAATGGAAATATAAAATATTGACATGGCTTAAACGTGATCACAAAAATAAGAGGGCATGGAGATGGTATGGGATGGGAAGGGCAGACAATCCAAGTTACTTTCCGTCTCCTCTGTTTGTTGGTGTGAGTCACATCAGCTTGTGCAGAAACGGTACAACTTCGCCCAATGTGGACTAGTTGCAGACACTTTTGGACTGATTACGCTGTACACGCGCCCAATACACGGTTCCACATATAAAACAAAATATTAAACCCATATTAATATACTCGGTTTTGACCAAAAAATAAAAAAAAACTCGGTTTTGAACTCATGATTTGCCACCAAAATAACTTGATGAAGAAAAAAGAATGTTAGAGAAAGTAAATTCAAATAAACGATTTAATTTAAAACCAAATCGTACGAGTAAAAACTCAATATCTATCTAATAATATATTAAATCATATATAAAATAATTACATTAATTGTATATACACGATAATATATTATCTATTTTATACTAAGATCACATTAAGAAAGACTCTAAATCTTCGATGGTGTTAAAAGTTAGTGTACACCTCACCAGCTGTACGTTGGGTCCGTTGGGTCGCAATGACAAGCAATTATCATATTTAATTGACAAAAAAAAGGTGGGAAAGGGATCCTCTCTCCTTTCCATCAAATCTTATTAAAATTTGATATAAAAGTTAAAGTTATTATAATTTTTAAAAGTAGACCTCTATTTATAGTCGTTTGATCAAATTTTAATTATTCAGATTCTCGAACTTGATAAATTTAGTGGAATGAATTCGAGAATGATCTTTGGAATCACCAAGGTATATACTTGTAGTTTATTAGTATTAGGTGTCCCAAAAAAATATAGTAATTCAAATAAATTAGAGTTAGATCATTACCAGAAAGAAAATAAAAAATAATAACATCTAAAAAGGAGAGCACGTGACGATGCAGCCTTGCTTGCTTTGAATTAGGATCCATTGCCAGCTGCTGCTTTTTTTTCTTTTTCTTTTCTATTGTACTATTCTCCCCTCTTTACGAAGACTTCGTCTGAAAGGAACTTTTTTAATTTTGCAAAACATTTTTAATCCATGTTTATAAACACGCAAAATTGACGTACTTGTTGACGTACTCTCATATAATTATGTTTTACATACTACAAGAGAGAGGTCAGCAAATATATCAGTTTTACTTGTCTAAATATAATAATTATGTTAATATATCATTTCACGTGGGCATGGATCTCGTTTTAAGACCTCTTAATTTGTATAATTAAGTAAAACCATGCTTGCTAATTACTACCCTGGCACTCTCAAGACTTATTAAGTCACTCTTAATTTGTATAAACAAATTGGGACCGTTGGATACGATTAACTACCAGCTAACGAACTTGACAGCCAAAACCAACTAACGTAACCAACATGACATCAGCTGCTGCATAAGAATTAACAGGTTTTATTGTCATCAAAACTAAGTTGCTGTATTTTGTCTGAATCCACTAAAACTGTAAGATTTAAATGTTCATAACTTATTGTTTCCGCAAATTATTTGATTCCGAAACGCTGGAAAATTCGGTTGTAAAATACAAATCAATGATCAAGTAAAACTATAAAAGAATGAGCACAAAAATTAGAATGAAGTGAAAAACAAACCAACAAAAACGATTTCTGCAACGATTTATGCAGAATCAATAGTCTCGTCGCCTACTGCCCGCCAGATCACTTACAAAACTGCCATCCTCCTCGTTTTCTTTTTCGTATTGCTCCAGTAATTCGTTGTAAGTGGGATTATAAGCAGCAGCCAAGCGCAGATACTTCAAAGCTTCAGGCTTGCGACCCTCGTTGGATAGAGCACTGAAAAGGAGAAAGCCGAGTTCTCAATAGTACTGCAAGTTTCTTTTTTTCATAATAATTTGCAAGTTTTCTTCACAGTTTTACCGATGCGATAAATACCTTGAAAGCAACAACAACCCGTCAAAATAATGAGCTTTGATGCTCGGTTCATCCGGCTCTTCCAGTTGTGCCACTCTTTCGAGGTGTACAATCCCTTCTGCACTTTTTCCCTGCTCAAGCATGTCGGAAGAGAAAATTAAACATATGGCGTTTGACCTGCTAAAAATAAGTACAGTTCCATGGCACACCACAAATGAAACTTAGTAATGAGCCTCACCTGTCGTATGTAGGCAACACCAGTCCACTGAGATGCAAGAATTAGAAGATCGATGTCCTCCCCTCCGGTCGGCTGGCCAGCACTGAGGAGCTGTACAGTAATTAAGAGAATGATTAATGAATGAATAAATGAATCAACGGAGAAAAAGATTCAAATATAGCTGTAATTGCAAAACAAAAAATGTCATGAGACAAAGACATAGTATGCGTCTGAATTATCATATTTCTTCACTTTTTGTGGTGCAGGCAGACACTGTTAGTCTGTAATCTTACAATCAGAAAGCGTGGTGTGAAGGCAATTGCCACACCCAAGATAAACGTAATCATGGTTACTGATATGTAAACAGAAGAGTAAAAAACCATATAAAGCAAACAAGTATGCGGACCTTGGTGATAGCACGCTCAAAGTATTCAATGGCCTCTGCGTGCAAACTTTTCTGCAGAAGAGTCTGACCCATTACAACCAATGCTCTTACATATTCCGGATCCTTCTCAAGGGCAAGTCTGTTTTCGAAAAATTCTCTATTCAGTACACGATTAACAAGTGATATGATAAAATATGCACTGTGATTTGTACGGAGCAATTACTTTAGCACAGGAAGTGCTCCTTCTTTATCGCCTTTTGATAAGACTTGGATGGAAAGCTGTCTCAACAATCCCAGGCATGATGTTGTAAGAAAATCTAGAATAGCAACGGATTGAAAGATAATGCACGGGCTTCTAGTTCACAAACACTTACATTAAGCAACTGTTTAGGGGACAGGTTCTGTAAATTTATTTTCTTCCATTTTGTAGGAGAAGCCAAGGGTGATATATCAGGAGTACCCGCCTCCTCAGGATTTGGAGTGACTGTAGGAGCATCCTTGTCTGGCAACCCCAACTTTGCCCGTAGAGCAGGATCTTTGAGAGCTAATTGCTGAAAAGACAGCAAGATTTAGAAGGAAGCTAGTTTTATGATACTCATTTACAAAGTATAGTTAAAAAGTTTTAGCCCATCATCCATTAAAATTTATTTATGAAGAAGCACTAATAAGAAAGTTTCATGTACCAAGATAAAAAAGAAATCAACCAAAGTAACAAATTTGTATCCTCTACTTAAAGGCATGTTAAACAAATAAGTACAGTTTACTCACCTGAATGAGACTTAGTGAGCTATTCGTAGCCCAATAAACTAGGCTTCCCTACAAAATAACGTAGATGTGTATGTCAAAAAGCTTCTGGGGCCAGCATAGAGAACAATCACGTGAACCAAAATATCAAAGCGTAATTTCACAAACTTGTAAAGACAAAATACAAATTTACCTGAGGAACACAGTAGGTAATAAATAATATAGGGAAGGTCATCACATCCAAATAACGCTTGTAGTACTGCAGAAAGATAGAGAACCCTAATCAATTGTTCGCAAACAAAACTACTTCTAAAACAATATGACTACAACCTTTATTAACAAGAAAGGGAGGGGCTTTAGTAAGCAAACATTCTCGTTAGTAAGAATACTGTATGTACTCACGTTTGCTAATATGTCCAACAGGCCACTGGATTTTCCTACTGAAGAATTCTTAAAAGAAATCTGATGATTTGAAGAGATAAACATCAGTTACAATCATAAAATGTATATACAAAACAAAAATGCATATAATCAGCTACAAAAACACTGCAAAAGAGCCAAATTTGATCCAGCATTGAGTTAGATTGCCTTCCAATGATCATTAGATCTTTAATTTCCCTTATTGCCTCTTGACTTGCATCAACCACAGTACAATAAGAATCACACATCAAAGCTCCCGTAAATGGGGCAATGAGAGCATCATCTTTGCATTTTAAAGTTCTTTGAAACACGTTTGACCATATAAATAATATAATCATCCAGAAGGTTGATATAACATAGAGAATCAAGATAGATAAAAACATAAAATATTTAAATCTGAAATCAACAGAGACCAATTCCATGATTCACTACCTGAACATTGGCATAGTGCAAACCAGCAATCAGAAAAGGAAAGATGGAGCCAAGAACACCACGAGGTAATTCAGTCAAATTGCTGAACCACAAGGCGCCACCCTGAAATGAAATGAATGAATTCTACGCTCATCTGCTTTCAACGCTAAAAGAGAAGAGAAAATACACGTATGCCATAAAACTCAAATAAGATACATTATTTCAACAACTAAAAGGAAAGCGTATGTGTCCTTACGCAATCAAATCCATGATGATTGCCCAGTGACATAGTCCGAATGGTGTTCAACCACAGGAGAAAGCATGGAACCTGACAATGAATTAGAAAACAGAGAAACAGCATTATTAAAAACTTTTCTATTCAACGTTACATATTGCTTATTCTTTGTGCTAGTAGAAAAACTAACACATCTTTTTCTTCCAACCATTGCCCAAACTTTTCTTTAGAACTCCTAGTTTCACCAAACCCTTCAACTATATTAGTAAGGTTGCTACGCTCACCAAGCTTGCAAACTCATCACTTAACTGTGTCCTTTATCATCTTAGCACTCATTTATTCGACACATATGAGTAGTCCAATATACAATACTAGACTGATGGCTTTCTAAATGAAATCTTTTCTAGGTTCACATCCATCATCCAGCAATAGAATCACTCTCTCTTCCCTAAACCCAAAAATCAGATAAGAGAGTTACCTGAACAGAGAAGAACGCAAGGAACCATAACATCGAGGGACACCCGATCGCCTTTCTTTCTTTTTGAAATAGAGAAATTTGATTAATATAACTCTTTCCTGAGAAGAGTGGTGGCATTGGAGGAGGCACTATGAGAAATGTATATATGTTAAACAAAATTTTACAAATATGAATACAAAGTATACATAACATACTGCAAGTTATGATATTTTCGTGCGAACCAAATGCAGAACACAAAAGTTCAACTAAATGCTAGTCCAGACCAGGGTCGGAGAATAGTAATGCATAGAACAGAATTGCAGTGTTTGTGTTCGTATGAGTAAAAGTGAAATTACAACAAGCACACAAAAGAATTGAAGTGGAAATCTAAATCTCACATTTGGGAAATAACTCTCCAATCCTTTTCAACTTTTGCAGTTGCACGATAAGTAACGGGAGCAACGAAATTCTCATAGCCAAAGTAGAGGACCCAATAACTATCCACCTGATGATAATTTAGAAACACAAAAAAACGAAATTACAAACTATAACTATTGAAGCCAAAAAGACAATAAAAATTTCATTTCTTGTTCTTGTGCTTTCCCACATTTTCTGTTTGGAAGGTGCTTTTATAGTCGCTAAAAGCACTTTCAGATAGCCAAAAGCGTTTCGAACAATGATTAGCAGAAAGATACAAACTTTTAAATTTCAAAACAAAACGAAAATTTCAGTTCTTTTTCTAGTTCTTTCCCACATTATCTCAACCCTGTTTGGAAGTGCTTTTAAAATAGCTACAAGCACTTCCAGATCACCAAAAGTGCTTCCAACAACGGTTAGCAGAAACAGTTAAAAGTGCTTCTGGGGCAGAAATGCACCTGGAATTGCTCTGTGGAAAAAACACTTGGGATGTGCTACTTTCAGGAAGCACTCCGGATTTTTATTGAAAATTTTCAATGCATTTCAAAAACAAAAGCAGAAATCTTTCGATCAACACTCACCATGGCAAACCAGTGAGATCATGGAACCCGTCGAGCACCGAAATCAGCACTCGAACGGGAAGCACGGAGTCTTCGCCAGAAAAGCAACCTAAACTCAGAAGCTCCGACTGAGTCGCCGCCGGGTCGACGGCGGAGAAGCCGAGCTGATCAAAATCGGAGTCATCGGAAGAGCTGGTGGAGATAAATCGAGAGTGGGAGAAAGCGAGGGATTGAGCAAGCGCGTGGGAGTTCCGTGGAGGCGAGTGGCGGCTGTGGTCTTTGGGATTAGTGTTTGTGAGGACGTGAAATTGACGCGCGTGAGAAAGAGTGGGGAGGAAGTTGAAGGCGGAGGGGCGTATGCGACGGAGGTGGGAGGAGAGCTTGGAGGAGGTTGCCATTAGTGGTGGATTCGGAACGATGCGGAGGAGTAGGGTTTTGTTTCTTTGCCTAAAATGGTGAATCTACCGGCTCACGCTGATTTCACTTTGTCCACTTAATTGACGAAATTAAAATTTGCTAAATTTTTCACTTATTTTTTGGCTTTCGGCAATGTTTTAGGTCTGATTATTATATTTTTTACTTATTTATTAGCATTTTTTACGCTAATTTTCTAAGTGTGAAAACCCGTTTTGGAAATGTTTTGGGTCTGGCTACTATATTT
The DNA here is from genome assembly GCF_042453785.1 of Malus domestica. Classification (NCBI taxonomy): domain Eukaryota; kingdom Viridiplantae; phylum Streptophyta; class Magnoliopsida; order Rosales; family Rosaceae; genus Malus; species Malus domestica. Next base: position 31,249,906 of record NC_091672.1, on the reverse strand, counting down.
TTCACTTATTTTTTAGTTTTAGGCTTACAAATTCCACTACATATGTATTTGTTGTTCAACAAATCATAAAACTGCTGCCAAATGCCTATAAAGTTTTCCTTGATGCTGATGGAAAAAATTTCATGAAAATAATAAAATATATTTTTCACAAAAAAAAAAACGTAAGTTGGCAATCACGGTTTTAGTCGGTTTTGCAAATTTGTTCAAAAATCGTCAATCTATTTGTTTTTACCTTCACCTCATCCTGAGATTTCTAAAACTAATGTAAGACTTTTTGTTGATATTATTGAGGGTTGAAACCTATTTTGCAATGTTTTGGTGCTTGCTACTATATTTTTAATTTCTTTTTTATTTTTCGGCTTAAATATTTGCCAAATCTACATTTGTTGCTCAGTAAATCGTAAAACCACTTTCAAATATCTTATAAAGTTTTCTTTGATACTCACGGAAAAATTTGCGCAAAAACTAAAAATTTGCGTTTAAAAAAAAAGAACATTAGTTAATACTCACCGCTTTTTGTCGATTTTGCAAATTAGTACAAAATCATCATTGAATATAATTTTTTTCACCTTCACCTCATTGTGAGGTTTTTTAAATTAATATGACTTTCGTTGATATTTTTGAAGATAAAACACCGTTTGCAATGTTTTGTGACTTGCTACTATATATTTCATTTATTTTTTTTTAATTTTTAGCTTAAATATACATTTGTTGCTCAATAAATCATAAAATCACGATTTTAGTCGATTTTATAAATTCGTACAAAGATCATCCGTTTTAGGAGGAGATTTAGGAGATCGGATAATTAAATTAAAACAGCTGGGAGCACTCGAATTAATGTCATAATATACTTCACTCGATAAATCATATTGCATTAAGATACAAACAATACTTGAAACACTTTAAGAAGTCATGCGGTCAAACAAATGAAAAATGACAAGAAATTGCTATAAGCCTCCACTAAATGTCTACAACTGTTACCTTTAGGTGTACAATATGTTACAACACAAGCCTGATGATTTCCAACAGATCGCTTCTTCAGTTACATCTCTATATCGTCCAGGTCGGGTAGAGGGAAACTGTAGATTTTTATGTTCAAAAATATATGTCTTTCGTATATATTAAGAGTTAACAACTAACTCATATATATGAGTAGTAAAGAACCGGTTACAACCACCCATCCCTATACAAAACTCTTGGGACAACACAAAGATAAAAAACTGAGAGGACTTATAATACTAACAGCTCCATAACCTTCTCCATGCTGCCCGTGCTTGTCTTTGTCGAAGACCACACATGATGTGGAGATAGAAAGCTGACAGAACAAGAATATATGCTGCCCGTGCTGCATGTGCTTGAGTTTATTATACAATATTCAATGTCCATACTTCTTGGTTCCAACACCCCCCCTCAAGCTGGATCAAGGGGATTTATTGAGCCAAGCTTGCCCAGAAGACGATGAAACTGAGCAGATGGTAGTGCTTTGGTGAATAAGTCAGCCAATTGATCATAACTACGAGTGAACACAGTGTGAATGACCTGAGATTGAACCTGAGATCGAACAAAATGACAATCCACCTCTATATGCTTCGTTCTTTCATGAAAGACAGGATTAGCAGCAATGTGCATGGCTGCTTGATTGTCACACATAAGTGGTATGGAGTTGGAACAATGAAACCCTAGATCAGATAGAAGACCTTTGAGCCAAATAAGCTCACATGCAGTGGCTGCCATTGCACGATACTCAGCTTCTGCACTAGACCGAGCAATGACCTGTTGCTTCTTGCTTTTCCAAGTTACAATATTGCCTCCAACAAACGTGCAATAGCCTGTTGTGGACCTTCTATCAATGGCATTGCCTGCCCAATCAGCATCAGTGTAACCACTTATGCTTGTGGATTGGTTATTTTGCATGAGAATTCCCCGTCCAATGGACCCTTTAAGATAACGAAGGATCCGTTTGACAATGTTGAGATGATCAACGGTGGGAGAATGCATAAATTGACTAACTATGCCCACTGCATAGGTGATATCAGGACGAGTAATGGTGAGGTAAATTAACTTACCAACCAGTCTTTGATAATAACTCACATTATGAAGAGCTTCCCCATACATAGTAAGCTTGAGCTTGCTGTCAATTGGAGAGGTTGCAGGTTTGCAATCAAGAAGATTTGTCTCCTTGAGAAGATCAGTTACATATTTTCTTTGATTTAGGAATAGTCCTTTGGATGAGGTAGCCATTTCTATGCCAAGAAAATACTTAAGCCTCCCAAGGTCTTTGATGGCAAAGGTCTCTTGTAGAGATTGCTTTAAGGCTGCAATCTCAGTTTCACTTTCACCTGTGATTATGAGATCATCCACATAGATAAGAATCATCAATCTTCCTCGCATTCCTGTTCGAACAAATAGAGAGGAATCTGCATTGCTTCTAAGAAAACCAGCCCTTTCCAACACTGAGCTGAGCTTGGCGTACCAAGCTCTTGGAGATTGCTTTAAACCGTAAATAGCCTTGTGAAGTTTGCAGACCATACCATTTTGGGCTTGAATATAACCTGGTGGAGGTTGCATGTACACTTCCTCTTGTAATTCTCCATGTAGAAATGCATTTTTTACATCCATTTGATACAAGGACCAACCAGAATTAACTGCCACAGACAAGAGAACTCTGACAGTGTTCATCTTGGCTACTGGTGCAAAGGTTTCTTTGTAATCCACTCCAAAAGTTTGAGTGAATCCACGTGCAACGAGTCTGGCTTTGTGCCTTTCAATTGAGCCGTCAGCTTTGAATTTTACCTTGAAGATCCACCTGCTGCCAACAGCCTTTTTTCCAGGTGGTAAATGAACAAGACTCCAGGTTTTGTTGTCACTCAAGGCTTCTAATTCCTCTGACATTGCCTTCCTCCACTTAGATGATTGGTTTGCCTCCTGAAAGGTGCTAGGTTCAACATTATTTTCAACTTCAGTGAGAAATGCACTGTGAGACTTTGAGAAACAGTTGTAATTGAGAGTTTTAGTGTGAGGATGCCGTGAGGCATAAGTAACATAGTCCATCATCTTAGCTGGTGGCTGTCTTGTTCGAATGGGATATCTCCTAGCTTCTAGAAGTGGTGTTGTTGGTAGAGAAGGGCTTGGGTCTGTCTGAGCTTCACTTGTATGCTCACTGATAGATTGAGAGTGTAGTTGGCCCACACTTGGAATCAAGTCATCTTGAACTCCTTCAATGATTTGACCATTGTTGATGTGATCCTCTGCTAGTGTATCATAGTCAGTGACTCTTGGTAAGGGAAGCAAATCACTCAAGGTCTCATTCTCATTAATATAAGTCTCATTGCTTTTATAGTAGGGCATTGTTTCATCAAAACGAACATCCCTTGACACAATACATTTCTTTGTGATAGGGTCAACACATTTGTATCCCTTCTGAGTTGGTGAGTACCCAACAAAAATGCACTTCACTGCTCTAGCTTCCAATTTATCACGATGAGGTGCTTGCACATGGACAAAGCAGCTGCAACCAAACGTTTTAAGATGCGCCAAGTTGACTGCCCTATTGTTTAGAGTTTCATGTGGAGTTTTGAACCCCAATACTTTACTTGGAAGTCTATTAATTATATAGGTAGCAGTGAGAACAGCATGTGACCAATATCTTTTGGGAACATTCATATGCAGCATTAGAGATCGAGTTTTTTCAAGCAGATCTCTATTCTTCCTTTCTGAGACCCCATTTTGTTGGGGTGTCCCTACACAACTGGTTTGGTGAACAATCCCTTGTGAACTCAAGTACTGAATCATGTTATTGGACAGAAACTCAGTGCCATTATCTGACCTAAGCACCTTAATATTTGAGTTGTATTGAGTTTGTACAAGTTTATGGAAGTCTTTAAATATGCAGAAAACCTCACTTTTTGATTTCATAAGGTATAGAAAGGTAGTACGAGTGAAATCATCAACAAATATGACAAAATATTTGTAACCATCCATTGATTCAATTGTAGGTCCCCAAACATCCGTGTGTACTAACTCGAATGGTTTACATGTCTTAAAAACAGAAGTGACAAAAGGTAGTCTGACTGACTTTGAAAAATGACATGTTTCACACTCAAAGGGTGATTGACAAAAACCGGGAAACAATTTTGACAAAACAAGTTCAGATGGGTGAGCAAGTCTTTGGTGCCAAAGTTGTTGATGTTCAAAATACTTGGTTCCAGCTTGAAACGCTTTAGGCATGACTGAGTTTTTGCACAGGTAGTAGAGACCATTAAGGAAGAACCCTTCACCAATCACTTTCTTGGTGATGACATCCTGAAAAACGACGTTGTTTGGTGAGAAAATGACATGGCAGTTTAGGGAGCTTGTTATCTTTCCTACTGAAAGTAATTGAAAAGGAAATGAGGGAACATATAGGGCTAATGACTCATTATTGTTTGTGAGTATACTAGCTTTTCCCTTACCCAAAACTGACACATTTTTTCCATTTGCAACTGACACTAGTGAGGGGTTTTTGAATGCTTGAAAATTATGCAGATTTGAAAGTTTGTTTGTCATGTGATCAGTGGCACCTGAGTCAATTATCCAACAATCATATTCAGTGCTTGTTTGTAATGCAGTGGAGAAAGCATTGAGAATACCTGAAACCTCTCCTTGTTCTGCAGATTTGTTATTGGCAAGAAATCCTGCAAACTGCCCCAGCATGGCAGCGTGTTCTCCATCCTCCTTTTGTAAGTTTGATGCAGTATTCCCATGATCCTTGGTTTGCAAGTACGCAACAAATTCTTTTATAAGTGTCACAGGACTTGTAGTGAAGTCCATGGATCCAAAAGAACCCCCAGAGGTGACGTTTGCTGCATGATGACTCTTGAAATGGCTTGTTTGTGAAGGTTTTGATGGAATCATCTTCCCATCTTTGGTAAATTTGGGCTTTAACTCGGGATGAAGGATCCAACACTTTTCTTCCACGTGACCAACACCATTACAGTAGGTACACTTGAGATGGTAATTCTTACCTTTGTATATTTTGTGGTTTGCAACATAGGCTAGAGCTTCAGTTGGCCTTGAGCTAGACTCACCATTCATGGCTTTCTTCCTAGCTTCTTCACGTTGGACAATACCACACACACTTTTGAATGTTGGCAGTTCTTGACTCATAAGTATATGGCTTCTGAGATCCTCGTACTCAGAACTTAAGCTTCCCAAGAGTTGGTATATCTTATCTTCCTCCCCTCTCTTTAGTAGCGTATTTGCATCTGTGGTGTGTGGAAGATACATATCCAGTTCATTCCACATGGTTTTGAGCCTGCCAAGGTGTTGTACAAAGGACTTCCCATTTTGTTGAATGCATGCAATGTCTTTCTTCAGTTGGAACACCCTTGCATAATTGTTTTGATTTCCATACATGTCCTTCACCGAGTTCCACAAATCTTGTGAGGACTCTGAGTAGCTAAAAATTTCTGCAACATGCTTCTCCATAGTATTGAGAAGTAAGGACATGACGAATTGATCTTTGCAGAGCCAAGTCTCATAGGTTGGTGAGGTGATATCAGGAGCTTCGATGCTTCCATTTATAAAACCAATTTTTCCTTTTCCTCCTAGAGCAAGTGAAACTGCACGAGACCAAGGTAGGTAGTTGAACTCATTCAGCAAGGCTGAACACAAACGCTGATTGGTGTTAACCTCAGTGTCTGAAAAATTTGAACAAGAATTACGGGAGGTTTTATCCTCAACATTTACTGAATCTTCTTCAGCCATGGCTCAAGGTTGAAGGAGAGAAGCAGCGGAAAGAAATGGCCAGAGACAGGTTAAAGAAGGACCCGCTCTGATACCATGTAGATTTTTATGTTCAAAAATATATGTCTTTCGTATATATTAAGAGTTAACAACTAACTCATATATATGAGTAGTAAAGAACCGGTTACAACCACCCATCCCTATACAAAACTCTTGGGACAACACAAAGATAAAAAACTGAGAGGACTTATAATACTAACAGCTCCATAACCTTCTCCATGCTGCCCGTGCTTGTCTTTGTCGAAGACCACACATGATGTGGAGATAGAAAGCTGACAGAACAAGAATATATGCTGCCCGTGCTGCATGTGCTTGAGTTTATTATACAATATTCAATGTCCATACTTCTTGGTTCCAACAGAAACGAAGGATTGCAGCAATGCCAGTTATCTGCGCCAGTTCTGTTCATATGATACGACGATTTAGAGAGTTTGGTTCAGGAATTTTTTGAAGTGACAGATACTTGTAGCAGCATTCGTATGAACAAACGATGGAAAAACTTACGTTCTCCCGAAACATGCAAAGAAGAAAAGATATGAACGGTGCCCCCTGAATCCTTCACTGACTTCACCAAATTGGCATACCTTTGCCTCGCTACTACATCGGCATTCCTGTCCATCAAGAAATTCTTAATGTTGCAGACCTTTAAACTCATATATGTTTTCTCCACATTTCTCCTGTAATGAAAAGAACATTTGGACCAGTTCATTATTGGTAAAGAAGACAATCAAACTAACCTGAAGAGTTCATCCGTTATCAAAAGGGTTTGGACAGCCATTCGATCATGAGCAACTTCAACATGCTTCGGTCCATAGCATGCACGATCCGGATCCTGCACAATAACAACAGTAAAAATTACAGAGAATGTTGGAGGAAAACGTAGATGAAATACGATAAAGCTTTTCTCCAAGCACAAAAATTCTACGAGTAAAAATTACAGAAATTTAATCCCTCCGACAGACTAACAGGCACATTAACCTTTGGGTTGGATGGCGTAACTACTGAATTGAAGCTGCCCTGTCGCTCATTTATGGTTGTTACTCTCTATCCTAATCTTAGTTCTCGTACTATGACCATGTTTAAAGATCTTCCACTCAATATATATCATGAATCAATCAAATTTCAGTGCTCCTAAAAAGGTATTACCCACGTTTTTTGGTCTTCAACTATCACTGGTTTTGTAAACATGCTTATCAAGATTAAGCCTCCAATCATTGATCCAAAGGTTCGTCAGTTGGCATCCAAGTATAACTTTAAATTAAAGCAACAATTATATATTTCAGTTTAGAACCTGACATTTGAAAGCATGCCAAAGAAATCTTGGAGAACTCGAACCTGAAGAAGAAAAGGCCCCATACACACTGTTACTTTTCTTTAGTTTGGCAATGACAAGTAAAGGAGTTAAAAATATTAACCAAGTTGGGTGTTGTACCTCTTGCGCCGCTTGAGTATCTTTTATCATATTCATCACATTTGGAGCATCTAGAACCTCCCTTAAGCTATGCCTGTCATTGCAAGAAGATAAAATGCACACTTGTAAATTAAGATCGAAAATCATAGACAAGAAACTGCAATGGTGCATTGATTCTGTAAGTCAGCAACAAGATTAAATAATAATGAGTAAAAGAGCATCACAGGTACTGGATGTATGATGAACTGGTAAATTCCCAGCGACCCTTTAAAATACTAAAATTAAACATGATGTGTTCCTGGCACATTGCTAAAAAGTTACACCTGTAGTCAGTAATCCCAACTCCCAAGTACTCATTATTGAATATGAAACATTGAATGCAGACCACTCCAGCAACGAATAATGAACAGTTGGAAATGAAAATGATACAAGAACAAGGGTAAATCAAGAACATTTACAGCACAAATATGGTAGTAGTTTGAACACGTGACCATACTTGTAACCTGAGCTTGTGTGCACAAGAATAATCCGCGACTTGTTCTCAATAATAGTTCTCAGCTGTTTTCTTTCTGCTTCCAATAATAGGTGACGATGAAACTGATCCTGAAGCAGATAAGAATGCAGATTAGGATCAAACAAATTGCATTACGCTTTATATATAGTCAGTTCATAAAACCAGGTAAAGACTGATTCCACAAGTAACCAATTTAAGAAGAAATCTCTATCTGTAGTGCTAAAAATAGTCCACTAGTAAAAATAACGATTGAAGGCAATTCGCAATTTCACACTAAATGAGTTTCAAAAGCTCATACTGAGTCATATCACACCTTTGTGAAACCTGGACTTGCAATCACAGCACAGCGAACAACACTGAAATCAACGTGCTTCAAGAATGCCTATCGATATACAAAGTTGTATCATTAGATGCAAGCTATGTTTGACAGTGTGAGGAGCTTCCGAGTAAAACTCAACTTGAAATTACCTGTAACACGTTCTCAAAGAACTTATTCAAAGCCTATAAAAAACAGAAAGATATTAGTAATACAATAAGTACAGAAACTCGTTTAACATCATTCTTGCCAGATAACTTGATGTCAGGAAAAACAAATTCTAAAAAGGTCGTACCCAGTGCACAAGGCTCCCGCTTTACGCAGGGTCTGGGAGAGGTGAATGTCGGCTAGCCTTACCCCCATTTATGAAGAGGCTGCTCCCAAGTCTCGAACCCGAGACCTACCGCTCATGGGCGAAGGCACTTGCCATCGCACCAAGTGCGACCTCTAGGAAAAACAAATTCTAAAAAAAAAAAAACATACCGACTCATAACCTGCAATCCCAGGTCCGTGCTTGCGAGGAATTGAAGTTTCTATTCGCGAACGAGTAATTGTCATACTGATAGATATAGTTGCAAGAACATTAGTCTCATAAGGTCATAATTTTTCAGGTGCATGGTAAGTATAGGATAACACTGCATATGCTTAATCTTGACTTTGGAGCTTTTTATGAGTGATATTTTCAAAACCACAATTTCATAATGAAAGTCCAAAAATAAGTTAATCAGAAGATTTTAACCAATCTGTCAGGCAGTTTCCTAACACACATTTCAAGGATATAACCAAGATCCTAATGCAGAGAACTACCAGAAAAATGGGGGAGAGTAATGTGGCTAGGGTCCTAGGGATGGGCAATGGGTCTGCATGGATACTCCACCATCACCATCACTCATCACCATTCAAACGAATCATGTTGGAAATAAAGTTAGGCACACCTTTTACCAATAAGGAGAATATGTGCTAATCCTTCTTGCATTAAAACCACAGCTAGATCAGCACTTGCACTCGGATCTGAAAATTGTAGAAACAAGACTACCACATAAATACAAGACCCTAAACATTAATGTCCATCCCTATAATAAGAGGGAGGAGGTTCCACTATGCATTGTATCATTGGTATTTAAGTAAATAACTGAGGCTTTCAGGTAGTACATTCCTTTGTCACATTGGACTACCTGAGACTGGAAAGGACTAAAACCCTTGCATAGGCTTATGCCATTGACGAAGACAGACACGAAATGAGACCATTTTAGTAATTGGCCAATATCACAAGAAAGAGAATTAGAGTATATACTGGAGGCTTGATGGAGTTCGTGCAAGGCCAATGAGTCCCAGACATCCTAAAACATATGACATAGCATGACACAAGTCAATGCATTGGATTACAGGTTTATATCACATGAAATTCAAAGAATCCAACAGAAAAAATAAATATGGATTGTTATAAACTTGTACAGATTAACAAAAATTAAACCTTTCTTAAGACAAAAGGTCGGTGCAGCTCAAGCTCCAAAGTGTGAAATGCTCCTATCTGCATTAAGAAGATGAGAGGCTTAGAGCAGAACTTAAAATTTGCAAATTGGTCAGTACTAAATTCAATTTAAGACGATATTCACCTTTACATATTCATTCTCCAGGATATTCTTCCCACGTATACGCAAGACAGCTCCTACTTTGTCATAATCAGCAACCTAAAAGGAACGTAGGAAATAAGTACAGAACACCAAACAAAAAGCATAATTAGAGCTAATTTTTCTCCATACCTCCTCGACTTTTATTTCTAACTTCAGCTTCACGCGCTCTGCATCTCTTCCACCAGCAGCCGCTTCTCTTAGAACTTTCCTATTACACAATGCATACGGTTGTCAGGAAAATTGCTACTGGATACATGTTGACCAATCAAACTGGTTCCCGAGCATCACTTAATTAAAAAAGAATTCGTATACCATCTCCGCATATAAGAAAAAATACACTCAGAATTATAGAATTCGACTCGCATTGATTGCAAAGTAAAATTTGTCCTTTCTTCCTACAATTTCCAAGACAATGTTACAAGTACAAATACACTAAAATTTTCACTCAAGCTTACCCCTAAGAAAAAATATTTCGAGGAAAAAAAATAATTAATGAAAGTATTTCAGAAACAAATCCAATGCATCTAACAACTAAATTCAAATTCCTCCTATTAAAGTAAAAAATTTGAATTCAGCTGGTGTTGTAACAAGTAAATAAATTTTTTGTTACAAATAAAAATTCGACCTGCAATTAATCAATCAAATGGCGAAGGGGAAAATTGTTTTACCTAACAGTGACAGCCATGACTGTGTCTCCCGGAGCAATCAAATTATAAGCATACCACAAATCATCTGATTCTACCGGTATCATCTGCCACACCCACCAATTCAAAATCACCCAAAATTCAAATCATAATTACAGGTTTACACCAAAACCAGCAAAAACTAATCACTGTATGAACAATAATGATTATGAAATAATCAATCATAATTTACCTTAACGCTGCCGGGTCCGCCGGGAATATAGTCCTTCCGGACAATCTTCATGGTCGTGCTGTACCGGATTACTTCTCCGAACCAAATTCGAAGGAACAAAGTGTTGACCTTTGGGTATCCACCGACGACGAGGGAAGGAAGAAGAAGGACGGAAGGAGGAGCTTGAGAAGAATTCGGTTTGAGTGGCGGTAATGTTACGCCGTGCACGCGCGAAATACTCGACACGAGTTTTTCCGAGGGTAGACTTGGCGGGCCGGGCCGGGCCGGGCCCCAAGCATTTTATAAGTAATGGACTCTTGGATCGTTTACCTTGGGCTTGGTGTTATCGTGCTAATGCTCGAGATTAGTCCGCTATGTGTTACTTGACTACAATATTTATATCTATTTAATATAATTACTAATTATTATTTAACCGTCGAGATGAGATTGTAAGTATTGGACAGGGATCTTCTCCGAATCTCCTTCATCAAGTTCACCAAGTCCACTCATCTGAGTCATTTAAATTTAATCAAACAGCTAAAGTTTGCCTAGCTACAATATTTATATCTATTTAATATAATTACTAATAATTATTTAACCATCGAGATGAGATTGTAAGTATTGAACAGGATCCTCTCCTAATCCCTTCCACCAAGTTCACAAAGTCCACTCATCTGGGTCATTGAAATTTAATCAAGCGGCTAAAATTATTATAACTTTTAAAGAGGCCCCATATTTGTAGCCGTTTGATCAAATTTCAATGCTCTAGATGGGTAGACTTGTTGAAAGGGATCCGGAGAGGATCCCTGTCCGTAAGTATTAGTCAAATTTGAAACGTAGTAAGATATATATTTAACCAATGAAAATTTTAAAATACGTGATGTCGTGTAATTGATCTGGAGATATATTTAACCAATGAAAATTTTAAAATACGTGCCATGTAATTGATATTGGATTCCACAATAATTTTAGGAGGGAGTAGGTAAGTCCTTCATTTCACTTGCCTCTAAACTTTTGGTTTAGTTTATAGGTTTGTTAACCTGCTCGCCCTGCACCGGATGAATGGTGCGTTGGGCATGCTGCAAGTGTCAAGGACCCAACAACGAAGGATCAAACAGACGAGGATTCCAGCTAAACAGAAACAAAAAGCAATACTAACAACGTAACGTAGATATAGCACTGGAAGTCTGAAACAAAATTATAAGGCTTTCGGTCAATCACATTAGTTCACGAACAAAAACAGAACATGGAAGATCAAAATTCCTCCAAAAGCTCTAAGGCATAATTTAAAGATGTACTTAATACAGTGTTCAAAAGGCAAATCTAGATTCATAAACTCCAAAATTATAATCAGAACACTACTCATTCTTCGAAGCTGACGACCTCCTCTACCTGGTTTATCACCTCCTCGACCTCAATAGCTTTAGCCTCGTACTCCTCTTCCTCATCACTTGCTTCTCCGTCCCTAAGATTTTTCCTTGCCTCTTTCTCTTCTTCGTGCCTCTGCTTCCAGTGAGCCACCCACTTCTCCCATTCCTCCTTCAACATTCTTCTCTTCTCACGATCCTGCTCGCTCAAGAAGATTGAAACATCTTGGTCCTCAGCCTCGTACTTCTTGCTGTACTTCTTCAAGTTCTTTGCAATCTCCTCCTCTTTCTCAGGAGTCAGCAATGATGGTGGCCTTGGGCGCCATAAGAACTACAACAAAGGGCTTAGCAGTTAGAGCATGACATCTATTACAACTAGAATTTATCTACTATCACAAAGGGCTAGTACTTCCAAATCTATCATCACAAACTTCATCATACACCACTACGACATTACAATGAGAAAGAATAATTCGTAAAGTAAAACTATTTTAGACCCAATTTCTTCATTTCTTTTTCTGTTGTAAGAACCTTGATGTAATAGAGATGATTAAAGTTTTTTAAAGAATGAGTAACATGACAAAAATAATGAGCATGCGAATAAGATTTAGTGCCTCCTCTATAATGGCGTTACCTGAAAGAAATGATCCTTTAGTGTCCGATAAAGTAGCTTGCCATTGAATGTCCAGATGTTGAAGCCGTTCTCCATCTCATGGACTGAGGTCACTGCAGTAGCTACGTATCTGAAAGACAAAATTAGCATGTAAAAAATCAGGACATAAGTAAGAAGCCAACGGAATAGTAAGAGATCCAAAATTATACCTTCCAGTCGGATCCCATTCAATATCTGTCGCCATGAAATGTTCAGCGGTGGCCATGGTTTCCAGCTCATCGACATTGTAAAACTCTAGCTGCCCATTAAAACCTTTCAATCCTGCCAAAATGATGAAGCGCCCGGTAGGTGACCAGTAGAGAGCATTTGCCTGCTTTCCTTTGAGAGTAGTGAGCTTCGAAACACGGCCAGTATTGTGAGCACTTCGCATGGAGTAGAAACTTATGTCGGGCCTTGGGTTGTTATTCGCGTTCGTGTTATCACAATGAATTACTGCGAACCTGTGGCCCTTAGGCTCCCAAGCGAATGCAATAATTTTGTCATTTTTATTCTCCAATTCCAAGACTTCAATAGGAATGTCCCGCTCCTTGATTCTGAAAAGCTCAAATCCAGTGTATGTGCTTTTCTTTGTTTTGGTGTAGCGATCAACTTTAACAGCTAGATACTCCCCGTTGCTCTGCCAGTACATTTTGCAATCGCTGACGCTGAAAAGATTCTTCTGCCGCAACTCCTCCTTAGAGGGGATTTGAACAAGACTCACCTATTTGTATCAGTGAAGCATTGGTTTAACTACCCTGAAGTGAAATACAGAAAAGGGAAAAAAGAAAAGACCAAATCTAGCAAAACAGACAGTAAAATGAAACAAGATACACACCCTCGCAGGCTGGTTGCCACCACCCAGTTCAGGAACAAATAGCGCAAGAATTGGATCAGTTGGTGACCAACTGAAGTCCATAACATTTTCCACCTTCATTGACTTTTTGTCTACAAGGGAAAATGTCTCCGTTTCATATACAGAGATGACGTTTTTTCCCATTCTGGCAAAGTACTTGTCATCTTTTCCCCCGGCCCATCTGCAAATTTAAGAGAAAATGTGAAGGCATTAGAATACTGAGCAACACAAACTCTCAAATTCACATTTGTGTCATATAAACTTACTTGAAAACAGGCCAAGACACCCCGGCAACACCTCCAGCTCCTCCAATAGCAAAATCATCTGGGCTTCCTTTAAAATCTCTCATTACTTTTCCGGTCCTCACATCAAAAATGTTTATCACTACCCTCTGCAAAATAACTTCACATTAGAAACAGAAACAAGGCAAAAGAAAAATCATAAAAAGTACTGAATCTCACTCACATTTGCATCACGAGGATTGCTTGGTTCATGGCTGCTGTAAGTCACCAAGTATTTCTCACCAGGTGAGAAATCAATCAGTCGAACCTGCAGTTGACAGTTAGAGGTAAGTACCCAAAAAAATAAATACAAATACTAATTAAAATTGTAACCAAAAACCAAAAACAACCTGGGAATGAGCATAACGCATCAGACGATTGAACGTAGAGGCGCCTCCCCAGACTGCAACACCCAGTCTGTGAACAGTGGCCAGGTAAGTCCCTAGAGGGGACCACTGCACGAAGCTCTCAGTCCAGAACTGTAACAGACAATACATATGATTATTCGCGATTGAAATATTCAATATAAGAGAAGTGACTGTTTAGAATAAAAAATTAACAATGTGTAAGGGGAAATACACATCCACTTACAGTGCGTTTGTAGAACGGTTCCGGCTTCAGGTGCCTTGCATCATTCCATAGCACTTCTGTGTCCGCACCATAACGAATGACCATTTGGTCCCTGGCCTTTTCGTCAGTCAGCCACTGTTGAAGGTTTTCCTGTAATGATGTCCAAGGAGATAATATAATAAATACTAGAGCTTATTTTCAATGCATGATAGCCAAAAGTGATTGATTAGAGCATAATTACCCCTGGAGTATACGGTTTACTTTCAGGAGGGGCCCATTGATCCGGAACTTTCATGAACCGATCAAAGTCGTCAAACATGTTCACAACAAAAATATGTGATCGATCCAGCTTGTATCCATGAGTCCTCTCTTTGGCAAGCTCAGCTTCCTACAATTACAACAAAGCAAGTTCACATATCAATCATTCACACCTATCAATCGGCCAAATTTCGTTTGAAACACAAAAGACGCACAAAATGTCATTTCTAAGAGAAAAGATACCTGAGGAGTATTAAACTCAAGGAAGCAATAACCCAAGGTTTTATTGGTTTCGGGGTCAAGAGGCATCCAAAAGCCATCGTCTTTGATCACACCAATCTGACTGTAGATTTTACGAATGACGTTTTCGAGTTTCTCAAACTTTTCCAAAGGAACAACAGGGAGGTTATCAACAACAATTATGCTGCCAAACCCTGAGTCCAACTCCGAATTGTCCACTTTGTATACATCCTCATCGTCACTACGCAACCATAAATATAAATCAATCAACTAATTCAAATAAACATTCAAATCACGCTGCTACAGAGCAAAAACACAAAATTTATGAATTCCAAACAGCGAAATCTTGCTATCAAATTCGTGGAAACGATAGGGTTCCGGAAAAAACGAATCATGCTATCAAATCAAATCTCTGGAAAGTTAGGGATTGGTTCGGAGCTAGGGTTACCTGATAATGCCAAAGTCTTCGCCGGGAGGGAGGCGGATGGAATCGAGGTCGAGCTGCGAGAGGTCAATTCCGATTCGGGCCGCCGTCGCCTCTATGTCGTTGTACGCCATGACGTCCGCCATGTTTATGTCGGAGAAGCCGGAGATTCGAGAGGGCTCGCGCAGCAGTGCAGCGGAGGTGGAGAGTGCTTTTTAGGGTTTTGTTGCGACTGTGTGCGTAAGCTGTCGTTTGCGTTGCGGATGCGTTTGCCTTTTCTCGGTTCCTACGAAATAAAACGAAACTATAAATATTAATGTTTATTTTCAAGCCCAACAAAATAAGGCCACGACTATCATGGGCCTAGAAATTGTCCCCAAAACTGTGGAGCTAGAGCCCAATAAATACTAGCCACGTGCGCGAGTCTAAAGGTGCCCAGTCGGAATGTGTTTTAGGATTGAATAATGTTACGTAGATTAAATTTTTAAAATCAAATTACAAATCAAATGACGTGTCATCAATAAAAAACAAGCATCTTAATCGACATTTAATTATTAATCCAATCATCTACAACCACATTATTTAGTTTGCAAATTTGGTTTAAAAAATTTAGTCTACTTAGTATTACTGTTTAGGATTTGTTTGAAATTTCTTTTGAAAAATAACAAACGCTTCTAATTGCAATTAGTAAAAAAACGAAAACGGTTCTCGTTGTAAAAGCATTTTTGGATTCATAAAAAGGTTTCTCAGTATCCGCTTGTGTGTAGTAGGAAAAACTTTTAAGAGTTTTAGGTCATGGAAGGGTGTTTATGAAGTGATTGTTTGTGCTTTTTCGAAAAGCAATTAAATTTTTAATAAAATTTATACATATTCATAATAAAAATGTTATATAATAAGTGTCTTTAATATAAACAATTCGCAAAGCGTAAAAAATTCAAGGACTAAACAGTTTTAGAAATTCAAGTGACATTGATTCATTGTAATTTTTCCTTGAATTTTTAGAGAGAGTCTAGATCGTCCAGCGAAATTCATGAATGAAACAAAATCGAAAACTGCAGAAGATAAGAAAATGAAGAAAGAAGCTGAAGATGTAAACTCACTTGGTCTACAGACTACTTTTATTTTGTTCATTCACGTCTAAAGCCCGGAGAAAAGCAGCATCAATATTGGATGCGATTTCGTAGAAGATTAGAATGTCACTACTGTTTGTTATCAAGGAAGACAGATTAGTCTAGTCTTATATGGTATGAAGGAAGATAGATTAGTCTGTCATTAATATATGGTTTTATCCACATGACGTCATTGTTTTGTATTAAATTTGAACTTGAAGTATACATTATTTGGAAAAAAGTTGTTAGGGAGACTCTCTCAACAATTAAACTCTCCATGAACTCTCTTTCAGCTCATGTTTTTTGCATAATATTTTATAACGTTAAACTATCAGCCGTGTTTAAAATTTATTCAATATGGTCGATATTTTGATGGAAATATTTCCAAAAAATCAGATAAAGATATAGAAGTCTATTCTAAACTTCAACTCATATTGAAGCAACAAAGTTTAGGCTAAAATTGACATATTGTCGATATTTCTTACACTTTTGTTAAATATTGAAAAAATTATTATATTTCGTCAAAGCCAATGTTTGACATAAAGTTTCATTTTAAATTTTCATGCTTGTCATCAAAAGCAACCGATATCGATATTTGATATATTCATCTATATTTTCACAAATTTATATATCAATAGTTTCACTCATATTGATATTTTTGACTATCATATAGCAGAGCGTACATAAGAGTCTCATTTTGACAGAGTTTTCTTATATGGCCTGACTAGTTTGTGGATTTTTTTGCCCAGTCAGAGGCCTTGGTGCAGGTGGTGTTGTCATGTGCAGCCACGTTGAGGACAATTATATGATCATATCCGTCTGCATGTCGCATGCAGATTTTTCTCAAGTTCTCAACGCGTGTCATCCGCCGTCTGCTTTTAAACCCTTCCTCTCCTACGAGTCATTTTTATTAGGGTTTTTGTTGCATATTTATATATGCTTTCACCTCAGCCGAAGAGCTTTTTCTGCTGGTAATTATAAATCTCCAATAGTTTTTAATTTACTTAGCTAATTAATTCATACCTGTTCTAAATTCTAATAGCCGGATTTACCATGGAATCAACTCAAGCTAAGTAGCAGCTCGCACTGATCGATCAGGTAATTAACTTTTGATTTTCATCATTTTTTCCGAGCATCATCACATCTTTTAATTATTTAATCACTCAAAAGTTGAATGAGAAAAATCAATGATTTATATTGGAATTATTTTATCATGTTTGTTAATTTCGATCTTTGTTTTTAATTTAGTTTTGATTATTTTGGACCTTGCTTACTGAATGATGCCTTTCAACTGTTGGAGGAATTTGAATTTTGAACTCTTGTTTAGATTTTTTCAATCAATTTCAATTGTAACAGGGAATTTATGTATCTCTATTTAGAAATTCCCTCTAAATTCTAAGTTTATTTTCTTCATCGAAACTCAAAATTCAAATAATTAACTGGTAATAAAATGGTTGCTATATTTGTATCCATAGGCCATGGAAGATCCAAGTGGGGAGTCCGAGCTGGAAGAAGACTTTCCAGAAGCAAACTGTGGTAAGATGAGGTGGATCTTGAACAAAGGATGGGGACTTGGGAAGAAAGTTCTGGTGACTGGTTTGGTAATTTCTTCTGCCCCAATTGTTCTTCCGCCGCTTGTGGTTATTTCCGCAATTGGGCTTGCCCTTTCTGTTCCATCCGGCATTATCTTGGCAAGTTATGCTTGCAGTGAGAAGATCATGAGCAAGTTACTTCCATATAGTGAGCCGCCTCCTTTGTTGGAAAATAATGTAACGTTAATGTCGAATAACGAAGAATTGCAGCATGACGAGGAATGGGAACGGGGTATGTGGGTAGGAGCGAAGACTGATATCGAAAAGGAAGAAGGATGGGATTGGACGGATCGACTCGAAGGCCGTGAGATGAGAGTTGAATTTGTTGATGAGGAAACTGGTGACATTATTGAGGAGGCTGCGCAAGGAAATGTAACTGAAGATGTGGGTGAAATTGAATTTGTAGAAGAAAATGGATATGAGAGGGACGTAGATGAGTCTACGGATGAGGAGGAAAAGCTAATATTGGATAGTATTTATGAGGTGAAAATTAAAGGATTGAGTGAGGATTTTAAGGATGATTCCGTACTAGATGAGAATCAAGTCGATGAGGTGTGTGGATTAGTGTTCAATGTAATTGAGGGTGATGTGCAAATGGGAGTGATACCCACTGAAGGGACTACCGTAGCAATCAAAGAAAGCGAGGGTCAAGAAAGAGTAAATGATATAGTAGAAGAGGCGGAGTTGGTGGAAGAGACGAGGGGCTTGCTAGAAAAAATTAGGGATGAAGGCAACACTGATAATGCAATGGAGATGGACAAGCGGTATGTGGGAGAAAGTGAAGGAGGTGGGGAGCTAATCAATCAAAAAGTTGGTTCAAATGCTGAAGAGATTGAGATACCAGTTGAAGCTAGAATTGCTGACATTGGATCGCAAGAATCAACTAATACCAGGGAAGGTGGAGTTGGGGACGTTCCAGAGGTATGCAAGGATTCCAAGAAATGAGATTTGCTAACGATGCAAAGACCGTTTATGAGGATGTCAAACCGGTTAGAGATATTGGGAGTGTTTCGGAAAGCAAGAATGCAGAGAATGATTTAGCAGCCGAGAAGCCAATAGGGGAAACCAAGAATAATGTTAAAGACGTTTTAGTGGAAGAAAAATCAAGGGCAAAAACAAGGAATTTGAAGCCTTTGGCGAGCAGCTTCACGGAAGACAAGCAAAAGTTTGTGATAAACAAAGAGGAAATGGTACAAGGAAGGAGAACCGATGATACAATCAATGAATTAGAGTTTCAGTTGATTAGAGAGAAGGAAATTGTGGTTTCAAATGCAGATG
Source organism: Malus domestica (assembly GCF_042453785.1). NCBI lineage: Eukaryota > Viridiplantae > Streptophyta > Magnoliopsida > Rosales > Rosaceae > Malus > Malus domestica. The sequence continues at coordinate 31,230,768 of NC_091672.1, read as the reverse complement.
CAAGAGAGATTGCTGATGAAAGCGGGCTTCATTTGTTTGATGAGAAGAATCAATCTGGTCAGCAAGACTGGCATTCTTCTTATGGAATTTCTCAAGGTAAAGTTTTTAAACCAATCCTCATAGGAATTTCATGTTTTGGGGTTTCTTTCCTTTACAAATAAGGGAAAATAGCTACGATAAACATATTTAGACAATTGGTTTACATATATGATCATTTTTCAGTAACAACATATCATATTTCGGCTACATAACATAACACAATACAACAATGATATAATGAAGCATAATAAACAGTGATCATTTTTGTAGTTAAATGTCAAAATATGTATATTGCAACTAATTTGCCTTTTTGTTCCCTAGTCCACAAATTCTAATGCTGACTCAATCTTTAGAATGTGCAGGTCATGTGGGTGATGAAGGTGCAGATTATGCAGAGCTTCCCATTTCAAGCATTGCACGTGAATCTACAGATTCTGGAATATCATCCGGAAAGGACATTACAATGCCTTCAAATGGGGTTAGAGCTTAATTTATGTCTTTCAAAGATTAGCTAATTTCTTATGTACTAGCTCATAAATTTCTGGGGGAAACAATCTTTACATCGATTTATTCTCCACATAATGTTCATGGTGAGTCTATTTGCATGCTTAGGCAATATTGTTTGTAGGCTACTCAATTACATTGTTACATTACAAGTTTTACCTAGAATGCCAGAAATTATACGACACTGTTTGCAAAACAACACAGGTAAATTGACATTTAACATGATAAAAAAGAAAGTCTGTTTGCAAAGCGACATAAGTCGATTGACATTTAACAGGATAAAAAAGGAAGTGTACACCAAATGCAATGAAAATAAGAGAATCTATATGTTTCGCAGATTATTGAGTTGTTGGCAATTATTTAGACTGGATATCACTGCTTTACAGATATTGTACCTATCGAAGAAGTGTATTTGTACTTCAATTTGTTTCTATAATGTAGCGTCACGATGGCTGAGTTAATTGATTTATTGCATCTGTAATCTAATGTGATTGATAGCTGAGTTAATTGACTTGCATCTGCAGGTACTGTATGATGAGACGAAAATATGGGCGAAGATCGACGCTATACGAAGTATAGTCGGATACAAAGGCACACCCCACGCAACATGCATAGAGGAACTGAAGGCTCTTTACCTCTTCACAGGTGTGGAACCCCCTACAGTATCATTTAGTGACCCTCCTGATCTCGCACAGGTTAATCACAATCTTCGCTTTCTCATGTCCATAATCGGAGTTAAATTGGACTCGTGAATTGCTGGCGGCTTGTACTTGCAGATATTTGTTGTCCGTTTCCGGTTTGATGTCACACTAAGAGCCTTAGTAGAGTTAGATTGTGTATATTGGTTTAGCATTTGTTTGCTGCAGATGCCAGAAAACCTTTTGATCCAAAGTTTGTGCTCCCCGCAAGCTAGAAACTGTTAAGGTTTCCCATCCTCTGCCATTTCATCGGCAAGCCTCCCGTAGTGTTCTGCAGTCTTGGAAGTCGAAGCTATCTGTAAGAGTTGTATTTTTGGCTGTACTAGTGCAAATTTCTTCTTTGCTTCTCATGTTGCTTTCTTCTGTAGTTCCTTTTTTGGGCTTTAAATCTGTTTACTTAACTTCTTAAGGGTGCGTTTGTTGCGCCGGACTGTCTCGGACTGGACTAGCTGCCGAGACTAAGCTGGACTGGCTTAGACTGGACTAAGCTGGACTAACTTAGTGAAGCGTTTGGTGCAGTCTCGGACTAAGAAGCAGGATAAGAAAAACAGTACTGTTCACCAGATTTGTGTTTGCTTAGACTAGGACTACAAATTTTTGCCATTGTGTAATAGAGTAATGCTACAAATCTCATGATATGGGTTAATTGGAGCATATTTTTGCCATGTATATTATGAATACAACAACAACAACAACAACAACAACAACAACAACAAAGCCTTTTCCCACTAAGTGGGGTCGGCTATATGAATCCTAGAACGCCATTGCGCTCGATTTTGTGTCATGTCCTCCGTTAGATCCAAGTACTCTACGTCTTTTCTTAGAGTCTCTTCCAAAGTTGTCCTAGGTCTTCCTCTACCCCTTCGGCCCTGAACCTCTGTCCCGTAGTCACATCTTCGAACCGGAGCGTCAGTCGGCCTTCTTTGCACATGTTCAAAATCACCGGAGCCGATTTTCTCTCATATTTCCTACAATTTCGGCTACTCCTACTTTACCTCGGATATCCTCATTCCCAATCTTATCCTTTCTCGTGTGCCCACACATCCCACGAAGCATCCTCATCTCCGCTACACCCATTTTGTGTACGTGTTGATGCTTCACCACCCAACATTCTGTGCCATACAACATCGCTAGCCTTATTGCCGTCCTATAAAATTTTCCCTTGAGCTTCAGTGGCCTACGACGGTCACACAACACGCCAGATGCACTCTTTCCATCCAGCTCGTATTCTATGGTTGAGATCTCCATCTAATTCTCCGTTCTCTTGCAAGATAGATCCTAGGTAGCGAAAACGATCGCTTTTTGTGAGCTTCGCTAGATTGCTCCGGTCATTAGTGTGGATAAGTATATAAATGGATAGAGATAGGAAAGCAAACACAAGATGTACGTGGTTCACCCAGATTGGCTACGTCCACGGAATAGAAGAGTTCTCATTAATTGTGAAGGGTTTACACAAGTACATAGGTTCAAGCTCTCATTTAGTGAGTACAAGTGAATGATTTAGTACAAATGACATTAGGAAATATTGTGGGAGAATGATCTCGTAATCACGAAACTTCTAAGTATCGGAGTGTGGTGTCGTCTTGACTTGCCTTATCTGTCTCATAGGTAGATGTGGCATCTTCTCTGGAAGTACTCTTCCTCCATCCAGGGGTGGTATCTTTAACTGGTGGAGATGCACAAGGTAATGTATCAATTTCACTTGAAGCTTACTTGTAGTTTCAGGCTTGGTCAAGCGCGATACAAACCATGTAGTAGGAGTCCCCCAAGTCGCCGAGCTAGGGGGTCTGCTGAAAGAGGTGACAGACAAGGTAAGCAATCAGAGCTCCGACTGATTGTTCACCTTCTCCCCATCTTGCAGCAGCATGAAGGATAAAGAGAAGAAAAATGAGAAGAGATGATATGAGATACTTTTGCTTTTGAAGAAGTAACTTTCCACAGGCTTATTCTTGAACTGAGCTGGAGGGTTTTCTGGTTTCCTCCAGAGTATAAGGCCGACTGAAGAATTTGAGGGTCAAAACAAGTCCATCAAATCTAGAGTACGTTCCACCCTGCTGATATGGGATACTTTTGCTTTTGACAGAGTAATGAATGTATCGGCACGTGTGCTGTTACGCTTGTCTCCACATGCTTCCTTGTATCCTTCGCACTTGCCCTATCTGTTCCTCAAGCAGATGCGGAATCTTCCCTAGAAACATAAGATGTTGAAGATGAGTACTCGAGAGCAATGCCAGGTAAGTAATCAGGTAAGGGGTTCCAGGCAGTCCGTTCCTGGCTGGAAGCTTGATTCCAAGTGCTGACTGATTGCTCTCTTTCTCCTTGTCTTGCAGGTAAAAACAAGGCCAAAAGAAAAGACAGGGAAAAAGCATGATATGGGATACTCTTGCTTTTAACCCTGATGATATGAGATATTCTTGCTCTAGTATAGCTTGTTTGCAGAGGTATTATCGGGGGGAAAGAAAGCTGAATATTTTGAAAGGCTTCGTTGGGAGTGCCCTCTCAGATATGATGAAGGGTTGAGCATTTTTGCAGGTCTGCCTGTCCGTTGGGGATGGAGGTCGACATATATAGGAGTCTCCCTAACAACAAGTAGTAATGCTATTCCTTTACCCTGCTTGGTCATAGCACGGTAGTGGGAGCTGCCAGTTTCACATGTTTTAACTCTGTCAGAGCACTTTGAAAAAGTGGTCTGTGGTATCTGGCTCTCGAGATTCGGAGAACGATGCCTCTTCGATTTTTGAGAAAGCAATCATGCTGGGGGTATGACTCTCGAGATTCGGAGAGCAGTGTCTCTTCGATTTTTGAGGAAGTAATCATGTTGGGAGTCTGGCTCTCGAGATTCGGAGGGCGGTGCCTCTTCGATTTTGGAGCAAGCAATCTTGTTGGGAGTGTTGTCTCGAATGTGAGTAAAGGTTTGGCATGTTTGCTAGTCTACCTTGCCATGAAGCACAAAGGTTGACACACAGGGACTTTCCAATTATCCAGCAATGGTACTGTTCCTTTACCCTCTCTTCGATTTTGAGAAAGTAGTCATGTTGGGAGTCTGGCTCTCGAGATTCGGAGGACGGTGCCTCTTCGATTTTGGAGCAAGCAATCTTATTGGGAGTGTTTTCTCGAATGTGAGTAAAGGTTGGGCATGTTTGCTAGTCTACCTTGCCACGAAGCACAGAGGTTGACACACAGGGACTTTCCAATTATCCAGCAGTGGTACTGTTCCTTTACAGTTGTGGGTAATAATATGGTAGCTAGACCTTCAAAATTTATGTGTCTAAACTTTTGTTAGTGCTGTTTCTTTGCTATTCTTTTACCTTTCTTGGTCAGAGCGATGTAGTGGGAGCTGCAAGCTTCACGTGCTCAACTTTGGCAGAGAACTTTGGCAAAGTTATTTGTGGTACCCATGAGCTATTGTTGCGTGTGGGAAGTGGGTGATTGAACAGTAAGATTCATGTGCTTTCTACTTCACCAGAAGTCTTCGACAGAATGCCCATAATTTCTGCAAAGCTGAGTGTGCGTGTGACAGGTGCTGACAAGGCTAGAAAAGTAGGTGCCTCTTCGATTTCTGAGATCGGCCCTCGTGGTCTCTGAGCAGCCCAGCTTTTGAGAAAGCGAGCGCCTCTTCGATTGATTCGGAGAACGATGCCTCATCGATTTTTGAGAAAGCAATCATGCTGGAGGTCTGGCTCTCGAGATTCGGGGAGCAGTGTCTCTTCGATTTTTGAGAAAGTAATCATGTTGGGAGTCTGGCTCTCGAGATTCGGAGGGCGGTGCCTCTTCGATTTTGGAGCAAGCAATCTTGTTGGGAGTGTTTTCTCGAATGTGAGTAAAGGTTTGGCATGTTTGCTAGTCTACCTTGCCACGAAGCACAGAGGTTGACACACAGGGACTTTCCAATTATCCAGCAATGGTACTGTTCCTTTACCCTCTCTTCGATTTTTAAGAAAGTAGTCATGTTGGGAGTCTGGCTCTCGAGATTCGGAGGACGGTGCCTCTTCGATTTTGGAGCAAGCAATCTTATTGGGAGTGTTTTCTCGAATGTGAGTAAAGGTTGGGCATGTTTGCTAGTCTACCTTGCCACGAAGCACAGAGGTTGACACACAGGGACTTTCTAATTATCCAGCAGTGGTACTGTTCCTTTACCCTTGTGGGTAATAATATGGTAGCTAGACCTTCAAAATTTATGGGTCTAAACTTTGTTAGTGCTGTTTCTTTGCTATTCTTTTACCCTTCTTGGTCAGAGCGATGTAGTGGGAGCTGCAAGCTTCACGTGCTCAACTTTGGCAGAGAACTTTGGCAAAGTTATCTGTGGTACCCATGAGCTATTGTTGCGTGTGAGAAGTGGGTGATTGAACAGTAAGATTCATGTGTTTTCTAATTCCCCAGAAGTCTTTGACAGAATGCCCATAATTTCCGCAAAACTGAGTGTGCGTGTGACAGGTGCTGACAAGGCTGGAAAAGGCTGGAAAAGTAGGTGCCTCTTCGATTTCTGAGATCGGCCCTCGTGGTCTCTGGGGAGCCCAGCTTTTGAGAAAGCGAGCGCCTCTTCGATTTTTGAGATCGGCCTTCGTGGTCTTTGAGCAGCCCAACTTTTGAGAAAGCAAACGCCTCTTCGATTTCTGAGATCAACCCTCGTGATCTCTAAGCAGCCCAGCTTTTGAGAAAGCAAACGCCTCTTCGATTTCTGAGCAGGCGCCTCTTCGATTTCTGAAGCTTCGTCGAGTGCAGATTTTTATAGGGGCTGGCATTAAGTTCCAAAGCACACTTGAATCTCCACCAGTAGAAGCTTCATTCTTGCACTTCTAAGATCTTGATTTGTCCGACCTCTTCTCTCTTCAACACCTTTGAAAATGTCTGGCCCCTCCGACCGTCGTTTTGACTTGAACCTTGTTGAAGAGGCAGCCCCGCCTTCTCCAGACAACATATGGCGCCCATCCTTCGTCTCCCCTACTGGTCCTCTTACCGTTGGGGATTCCGTGATGAAGAATGATATGACCGCTGCGGTGGTGGCCAGGAACCTTCTCACTCCCAAAGATAACAGACTACTTTCCAAACGGTCTGATGAGTTAGCTGTTAAGGATTCGCTGGCTCTCAGTGTTCAGTGTGCAGGTTCTGTGTCTAATATGGCCCAACGCCTATTTGCTCGAACCCGCCAAGTTGAATCATTGGCGGCTGAAGTGATGAGTCTCAAACAGGAGATTAGAGGGCTCAAGCATGAGAATAAACAGTTGCACCGGCTCGCACATGACTATGCTACAAACATGAAGAGGAAGCTTGACCAGATGAAGGAAACTGATGGTCAGGTTTTACTTGATCATCAGAGATTTGTGGGTTTGTTCCAAAGGCATTTATTGCCTTCGTCTTCTGGGGCTGTACCGCGTAATGAAGCTCCAAATGATCAACCTCTGATGCCTCCTCCTTCTAGGGTTCTGTCCAGTACTGAGGCTCCAAATGATCCCCCTCCGGTGCCTTCTCTTTCTGGGGCTCTACCGACTGCTGAGACTTCTCCTAAGCAACCTTTGTGAAGGCTCCCTCTTGTGTGCTTATTTTGACTCATGTATATGTACATATTTGTAGCTTATCGGGGATATCAATAAATAAGCTTTCCTTCATTTCAACGTATTGTGTTAAATACACCAAAGCCTTCTTCGCTAAGTTCTTTGAATTTTCTTTTGTTAAAGCTTGTATGTTGAAGCTTTCTGAGTGGAGCATGTAGGTTGGGGTAGTGTTCCCTTAATTTCCCGAGTGAGGAAAACTTCTCGGTTGGAGACTTGGAATTGAAGAGTTAAGACTGAAAATGCTCCTAACAATTTCTTTCCATGTCCTTCTTGCTCATTAAGCATAATTCTATGCTCATTCACATTATGCACAACCAGTGGCGGAGCCAGGAATCTTACCACAAGGGGTCGTAGTGTAAAAGTCCAGAAAAAAAATTTAGGATGGAAATGTTAAAGTTAATGCTTTACTTAAACTGATTATGTGTAAAAGGGTTGATTGTTGCCTTTATCAGTCGACCCATTCTATTTATCAGTCGACCCATTCTATTTATCAGTCGATTATCAGTCGACCCATTCTATTTATCAGTCAACCCATTCTATTTATCAGTCGACCCATTCTATTTATCAGTCGACCCAATTACTTCAGTCGGCTTATGTATTGAACTAATTCTGTGTAAAAGGGCTGACTGTTGCCTTTATCAGTCGACCCATTCTATTTATCAGTCGACCCATTCTATTTATCGACCCATTCTATTTATCAGTCGACCCATTTTATTTATCAGTCGACCTAGAGTAAATTCAATCGATCTAAAGTAACTCCTAAATACATGCAGAATCATTTTGTTACTCAATGCATAATCAGTTTGTTACTTCATGCAGAATCAGTTTGTTACTCAATGCAGAATCAATTTGTTACTTCATGCAGAATCAGTTTGTTACTCAATGCAAAATCAGTTTGTTACTATTATATACTATATCAAATTTTATTAAAAAAAAGTATATAAAATATTTGATTTGGGACAAGGGCATTTTAGTAATCATACTGGTTTATATTCCGATTCTGCTGAATTAGTAAACAGCTTTATGAAATTGTATTCCGATTCCAGACAGTTTTAGTAAACAATTTCAACAAGAATCTGATTCTGATTCCACCTCATTTCAATTCCTCCTCAATCAAATTCCTCCTCAATCCGATTCCTCTCAATTTGATTACGGATTAGTAAACGCGCTATAATAGTGGCCAATACATGCAACTTCAACAAATACAAGTACATAAGATCTCCATAATTTAGAAAATCCTAGTTAACATTAGTTAACATTAGCCAAAATAGATCTCTATAATTTACAAAATGGCTAGTTAACATAAGCCAAAATACTAGTGCAAAGCTAAGTTATAAGTCATAACATAAGATTGTATGATTAATAAAATACATCCATGTTAACGTTAATAAAATACATCCATGTTAACATTAGCCAAAATCCTCATCCGCTTGCGTTGTCGCTTAAAAGCCTTTGGACGAACACTTTCTTGAGTTCCGGTTTGATTGCCCTGAACACTCCCACATTTTTTGGTTTATCCAAAATAAGAGACAATGCATCAATTTGATCCATAGGAGAGAGACCCATTTCTTCAAGTTCATTAGCTATGTCAGTATGATCTGCAGTACCTTGAACTAAAGCTTCAGTTACCATTTGCATCCTCTTCCCACTTTCAACATAAAAATCTTTCAGTCCACTGATAATTGCCTCGGTTCCATCACTTGAACTTCCCACAGCTCTTTTCCTCTTTCTTTGGCTATTTTCAGATGGGGTGCTTTGTTGGCTTTGTTGGTTCATTGAAGAAACAAAATTTTCACCTCCAATATCACTTTCACCAACATGATCATGACTTTGTTCCTCCACCATTTGAGCAGGGGTTTCGGCTACATTACCCGTAGCCCGATCTTTTCCAAATATATATGCAAATCTATCAAACAGTGGAAAAGGTTTGCTTCTCCATCCATCGGCTTCTTTATTTCTCTAAGATTATATCAACATAGCAAAACTAAAATTTAGCATGCGTAACAAATATAGGAGCAAGAATATACACTGCACACACACACTGCATACACACACACACTGCACACACACACACACTGCATACACACTGCACACACACTCACACTCACTGCACACACACACACACTGCATACACACACTCACTGCACACACACACACACACTGCACACACACACTCACTGCACACACACACACACACTGCACACACACACTGCACACACTCACACTCACTGCACACACACACACACTGCATACACACACACACTGCACACACACACACACTGCACACATACTGCATACACACACACTGAATGTACGACATTCAAGATTCCCCAAGTTTAACACAACAACAACTCCCGTCTCACAAAATTCAGGAATGCTAATGAGTCTTATTTCCATGTATACCAACAAAAGTCCCTGTTACATACATAGAAGGTGAAAGCACATGCCCAGAAAACTTAACACTTCCACTGGACATCATAATTAAGCTTTAGACAAAAGAAGTAAGCATGAAACAAGGCAACTATATCAAAAGAAGTAAACTCCATCAATATGTTGTCCTAGTCTTAAGTATATTGCTTTATGTGAAAATATGTAACCGAAACTCCATCAATAGAATCAGCAGGGGTCTCAACAATAGCACAATATTTTTAGAGCAAAGGCTTTGGATTCATTTAGTTGTAAACTTATTCAATAGAATCTATTCCTTTTTAATTTGCATATTTATAATTCCTTTCTATTTCCTAACAAGATCAAAAGGCACAAACAAAAGCTTACCCTATGCGAACACAAGAGTACCGATCATTAGCTTGTTCTAGGTCACTTCACAACAAGTCAACACTGAGATTGTCCAATATAGGGAAAGTTTCTAAATAGTTGTTAACCTTTATTGTATTTATCTTTTATATGTCGACCTTTCTAGTATGTCTGATAACAAGAAACAATTAACCTTAGGAAGTCAAGAGACGAAATGCTCAAAAGCGCTGTTTCCTCTTTAAATCAAATTCGAATCAAACTGTTTAAAAGAAAATGAGATCAACCGTTAACATTGAATCATTCTCACTAAGTTGGTTTTAAGTAAGCATCTGAAGAATGCATATACTTAAAGACAGAAATCTGAGTTCAAATGCCTAGAGGTGTTGAAAACCAAGATCAGACATGAATGGCCAACCATTTCACACCCACTCACTCATCTCACACTCACTCACGAATTTTAGACACATAACGAAACAAGACAAGAGCTCCAACCTCAACATAGCATACCAATTCCTACTTACAGTACCAATAAGGAAGCCTCTACATGCATGGTACCAGTAAAAAATGGACCGCCAATCCAACACAATAAAATAACAAAATGAGGTGTGAACGAACAAGTAAAAGCCACAAGTGTTAGATACAATACATAGTCACAATCACAACTAGACTATTTCTAACAAGTTACAAAGGAAAATTTCCTCTTTCACAATCAAAGCTCAAAAAGGCGCTACACCTAGAAATGATGATTCTACTTAATAGAAAACTATAATCATGTTGTAACTAATGGCTGCATCCCTGAGGATCTGGCAAACCTAGTAACACCACCACTTTGAAGAAATTAGATAACGAAATACCTCATAGAAGTAAATCCTCACCACCAAATATATATATATATATATATATAGTTGTGTTCGTTGAGAGAACAAGCATCGGTAAGGACCTACACGATACTTGGTACTTCTCTTGTGCCACAAGTACATACTATATGGTGAAAGGAAGGGATGCTGATACTGTGCTCAAAACCATAAAATTGAAGAAAAAAAACTAAAATTATCCACAAAAATTGACAATCTTTCTAATCAAAATTCAAAATTATTTCTGAACAACAAGGATAACACCATTTTCTCGCAAACATCAACCGAACAACTAAGTTAACCCTGTGACCCTATGGGACCAGATGAAACTAATGCAATGGCAATGGTAAAAGCATCATATTGTATCACGATTATACAAAGCTACAACAAAACTGCAATCCCAGTGGACATTAAAAATGACTGATGCACTCACAGCTATCAACTACTATATCATCTCAAACTAGACTGTCCAAATAGGCAAGGGGGCTAGAGAATTCACTTAATATATGGAAAATAATGGTAGATCAAAAGATCGAACATTGAAATCATAACTGATTTTGATTTCTTCAAATTATAAGAAGGTATATCATAAATAAAAGGATTATACGAGGAATCAATCAGAACCCATTAATAATGTCATAGATTTTGAACCCAAAACAACAAAATCGATCAGAACCCAATAATAATTTCACAATCTACAAAACAAAATCATAGAAATAGGTCGTCGGATTTGGAATTTACCAGATGAGGACGAGCAGGACGAGGGAGTAGGACGAGCGAGGAGGATCAGCGAGGAGGAGGACCAACGAGAAAGACGACCAAGAATGAGGAACGAGCAACGCTCTCAAAGAAGGGCTTAGCAATCCCGTGAGAATTGGGGTTCTCGCTAAGAACTTTTAGCGAAGGGGTTAGTCGGAGCGAGTACCGGCTAATCCCATTAAACTTAATTCCCGTGCGAAACAAACACTGGACTATAGTCCAGTCCAGTCCAGTGAAACTTAGTGAGCCCAAACAAACACACCCTAAAGGTCTTACGAGTTAAAATTGACCAGTTGTGGAACGGTACAAACTAAACGCAAAACTGTTAGTCTTATTCAAATTTTTTATACTCCATTTGTAGATCTCTTAATAAATATCGGATCTGCATGTGTTGATGAGTCACATATCTATAGTATAAAAAAATTTGGTAAGTGCAGTATTGCTCAACTAAACATAACAAAATGGACACTGCTCGGCCTTTTTCCGTTAGTATAAAAAATTTGGTAAGTGTAACATTGCTCAACTAAACATAACAAAAATGGATACTGCTCGGCTTTTTCCATTTTTAATATAAGAAGTCGTTCCTCCTTAAGAGTTTTAAATGCCTAAATGGACGATGTTCTTTAGGAATTGTTGGTTTGAGAGTGATTTTTTACTCTCTTATTTTTGCATATTGAACTTCCCTTTTCCTTTCGTTCTTGGATTGGATGTAACATTAAACTTGAAAATATAATTAAGCAGAAGAGGTTAGAAGAACAAAAGGAAGTACGAAAATTAATTACCAAAAGGAAGTAACAAAATTGTTTTTTTTAAGAGTAATAAGAACCTAAATCTAAAGGACCTTTATAACAAGTGGATATATTAACTCTGTAAAAAATAAACAAAAGATACATTATTGCACTTTATTTTTTGTAAGAGTAAACTATTAGATACATTGTGACACGCCCCGACCCTGATATTCCCCGAATACCAGGACCGACACGTGCTGGCCGACACCCGGGGATGACGAAAGCCATTAATTGATACAAAAGCTAAGAATAAGAAATAAATAAGGGTTAGAAATTTGAAATACAAGGAATTAATAATTTAGGAACGTGCTCAGAGCATACAACTAAACCTAATCACTAAAAAGAATTAAGATAAAATTTAATGAATAGAGGAGTGGGTCCTACATCGAGAGGATCCGAAAATGCTGCTGCGAAAGTGCCTTGACGCCGGGATTAGGTGCCTTGATTCTAAGTCCTGAATGGGAGCGCAAAACAAAGGTGAGTGAACCAAGTTTATATATATAATAATAATAAAACAGTTATCAACATACTAACCCTCAAAGTTTATATAATGAAAACTACTAGCATAATAAGTGATGGATTTAAATCAAAATCCTAGCATGCCAAAATATCTCAAAAGCCATATCGCGGAAACTCATCGCGGAAATCAAAATAGTAAACGCATCATAAATCGTTTCGTAAGCGTGGTGTGCTGCTAGTAAGATCACCGAATAAATATAACTCTCCGCCCAATGCCTGCACCTAAGTCTCTGCGCCCGTAGCCAGAGATAACTATCACCCGGCTCAATGCCTCTTCATGTCCCTCAGCCCGTAGCTAGGGATTATTTCTCACGGCCTAAATGCCAACACCAAATCCTCGCCCCAGGCGGCATAGTGTCTACTAGGTACGCACAAATAGTTACGCATCTCATAAATAACCACTTCATAGCATAGGTTACCGATCATCGTCTACACTATAAAGAGGGGTTCAAAAGCATGTTCTAGCATCCTATCGTCATCTATCAGATAGTCTACCAGTTCATGATTTTTATAGAAAATATGATATATATATATATTAAAATCTAGCTCAATATAAGCTAACAATTATTTCCTCACAAAAAACACGAGACGAAAATCAATATATTAAATCAACATGCTTCACATATATCACTTCATAAATTCGTAGGCATGCTAATCATTTATGCAATTAAATTATAAAATCATGTAATTTTTAGAAGGGGTCCACTCACAGTACTTAGTTGCCAAAAGCTGCGCCACTAGCGAAGACGGAAGCGTCACAATATTTGCCCCTAAGCACATTAAAGAGTTCAATAAATAAAACTATATAATAGAAATTGAATTTGAGAAAACGGACATTGGAAACGGATTCAGAACGTTAAATTACCCTAAGAAGGGTCCCGAACGAAAACCCGAAAAGTCAACCCTAAAGTCAACGTTGACCGGGGGTCAACGGTTAAATTAGGTCTAACGGGTTTTAAGCTTGAAATCCGGATTAGGGTTTAGGTTTAAATAAAATAGGGGATTTGGGATTGGATGGGTTTAGGGTTTTAAAGGATTTTAGGAACCTAGGGTTTTGGGTTAAAATGATTTTAGGATGAAAAGGGGTGGTTTGGGCTTAAGCCCAAACTCACACACAACACACACACACACACTCACACACTACACAAAATCACAAAGGCCTTAAGGCCTAAAAAAAAATATAAAGGAAAACAGGGCTTTAAGCCCCTTTTAAAAGCCACCGGCCCAAGGCCCTTTTGGGTTTTAAAAACAATTAACAAAAAAAAGAAAAATCAAATGGGCTGGGGTACTGGGTTAGGACAACACGGGCCTAAGGCCCGAGGGAGAGGGAAATGGGAAAGGCCGGATGGCCTGGTGCCGAGGAAGAAGAAGGCCGGAAATTCGGCCGGAAAACCACCTCACTTTAAACGATCATAACTTTGTCACTACTCAACGAAATCAAGCGAGACAAAAACGAAAGTTGTAGCCCTTGAAGAGACGAAGAGAATGATACCTCACACGGCGTCTAACTCGCCGTGGTTTGGCCGTAAAATGCCTCGAAATCCGTCGGACTCGCCGGAAACTGGGTAAGATTCAAATGAGTATAACTTCTTCAATACTCAACGAAATTGAGTGAAACAAAAAGGAAAGTTGTACTACTCGACGAGACGAAGAGATTGATACCTTACACGCCGGCCAACTCGCCGTGGTTTGGCCGGAAATGGCCTCGAAAGGGGCGGTGCTCGCCGGAGCTTACTCCGTGCCGTCGAACTCGCAGGGCAGGGTCCGGGGTTCGTTGCGAGCCTCTCTTCGATGGTGACTCGGTCCTAGTGAGTCCAGGGGAAGAGAGAGATGCGAGAGGTTGAGGGAGAGAGGTACGGGAGAGCTGAGAGGGAGAGAGCTAAGGGAGAGTTACGGGGGAGAGAGACGAAGAAGAAGGAAAAGAGAGATGGGAGGCTGGGGACAGAAATCAGGGGTGGGTCCCCCTTGGCTCACCAATTAAGGCTTTAAAACAATTTTTAATTAACAAATGGGGTTGGGGTGTTTCACATTGTTGATTGTAAAAATCAAACAATAGTTACATAATTAACCGTGTTGTTTTCTCCCTCAAAGAGTTGATCATTTATTTTATTAAGTATCAAATTGAACTGAGTAATTGAAATCACCTATGAAACTCAAATGTCGCACCGTGCAAATCTACTTTCTACAAAATTGGAATTATACTCAATTTTCTTGACAAAAATACTTACGTTAAGTAGAACTTCATTGGTTTTGCAACTCATAAATATATAGTGGGTGTTGACAAAAAATCGTTGCATACAAAATTAAAAAAAAAATTATTAAGAAGGGGAGGGAGGGAAGGGATATAAATCATTACTAAATTTTTGAAAAGGAAAGAGTTTCAAAGACGCATAGATAAAACGCAACACTATAAATCTGCTCTTATTTACTAAGGTACTAGGCTAAACAGGTTTGTTTGATAAGTGTTTTTAAAACAATGAGAGTGTTTAAAAAAAAAAAATTGAAACTAATCTTTAGTAAAAATACAAGTCAACCATGAAAAAGAACTTGAAGTGCTTCCGATAAGAAGCATTGGAGGAATTGCTTCAAATGTTTTTGGAATCCAAAAATATTTTTTTTCTAAAAACACTTGCAATCGTTTTCAAGTACTGACCATCTCCAAAGGAGATGTAAAAAATGCCACATAGACATATAACAGTAACAAATGACGTAACATTTACTTTAACTGAAATGTCAAGGATGACATGGAAAAGAAGACTAAGCTGAGATGGACAAGAAGATGTCAAATTTGAATAAATTTGATTTTTACTATTTCTAAAGGCATTCCATTTGTCTTACCTTAAATCTTAATATATTTAAATATTATTTTATTATTTTTAAACCAATAACAACCTAATTTTAATTATTTTTGTTTAGAAAATTGTCAAACAAACAAATCAGCCTTCAAATTTAAATTTAAAATTTCGAATTTAACATCTTCTTTAAAAATGCTCTTATCAAAGAGCAAAAATAAAACTTCATCCAGAGTATCCAAAGTTTAAAAAAAATGTGTCGGTTACACGTGCGAGCGCAAGTGACGAGCATACGCAAAATCACAGGTGGCCAATGGCCACGAGAGACGGAGAAAGCCACAGTCCGACATCTCGAAATCTAAGAGGTCCTCTTCCTTCTCTCCATCTTCCCTGCAGTCTCTGCAATCCCGGACAAATCACGTTGGACCATTTCTTCTCTGCTATTAATTTTCTAGAGAGAGAAAAAGATATAGAGAGAGAGTGATTTCAAATTTTCTATGCACAAATATCCATGTTCATACGAATGAGTGAATGAGAACTCCGCCTTCACTGCTATCTCTCACCATTGACTCAGCTCTCCTCAACCTCCCCAGCATATCCGATCTCTCTCCTCTCCCTGACCACATCCTCCTCGATCTCTTTCTGGTACTCTCTCTCGTCCTTTATTTCTTCCTTCATCTTTTCAGCTTTACATGACCAATTTGTAATTTGGTGTTCTTGTTCTTGATTTTACCGCGAAAGTAACTTCCTTTGGGGTCTCAAATGGATTGCTTTTTGGTTTTGGGGAAATGGGAAGGCTTGATTTGGTGAGATCCGAATTGGGTTTGTCTTAGTTTTTGAAATTTGATGTTAATCGATGTCGGTTGGATGAATTGCTGATATGCATGAATGATGTTAGGGTTTTCTACGTCTTTTGGAATTCAGGGTTGTTTCGTAATAGCATATGTATGTTGTCATCCTGCAAACATTTCCTGAATTATTCCTTTTAAAGATTTCGTTCTCGCAATTTATCTGTCTAACCTTGGTAATGTTGAAGATGACTAGCTTCCTGAATCTTGGAGTGCTACCTGTATGTCATTTAAATGTGATGACTTTGCCAATGTTTATATTCGATCTGTTCATCGTGTGGCTTTGTTGTTGTTGTTGTTGTTGTTCATCGTGTGGCTTCACATGTTCAATCATGGGACTAATGTGGACTGACTATGATCAAGATTTTTGTGTTTCCATCAATATTTTGTAAAAGATTGCTCTCATTGATCACTTGGACATTGTCCATTTAGCAGAGTGAAAATAACAACATCCCCGCCCTCGGACCCCAAAACGATCCCTCTCCCCGTTGTGAAAGATCAGCAAGTTTTTTCTGTATTTGTTTCATTGTGAAACGTTGTGCATGATGAGAATTATGGATTGGAATTTCAAATTTAGCGGAGCTTGACAAATAGCGTTCGATTCTAATAAGTGAAAACTAGAACAGCATTTTTTTATTGTCTGATGATGTAGTCGTTTTTTCCTTCTTGCTTTCTATGCTGCTGTATGGGTTTGAGACATTTGTTGACTTTGTAAGCACACCTTTTTCATTTTGCATTTCTAAGGTCTCTATATGCTCCTTATGCTTTCGTTTTCATGTATGATTATGCTTTTGGTACATGGAATTAGTAACATTCAGTTTAATGGCAGAAAACTTTGAGAGCTGGAAAGCTAAATGAGAAAGTGTTGAATCTGTTTGTAGCCACTGGCAAGGATGAAGTCCTTTCATTAATCCAATCACTTAATATTCGGCAGACCCTCACCCCTGTGCTTCCTACCAGTAAGTTTTGTTTGAAAATTTCCGGTGTCCTTCCTTTCCTGTAACCTTTGAACCATTTTTGCAGGCTTCCCTTCTGACCTTCAATAATATCTCTTGCAGGGTGCTCTGAAAAGTTTTGAGATTGGGCGTTATTGTGTGAGCACAGTATATAACATTTTGAAGACAGAGATCAACTAATTAAAGAAAGCACGTGCAAGTTTCCTGGTTTGTTCTCACAACTCCTGTTTGAAGATGTCTGATTCAAGCATCAACCCTAGTGAGGTTGACATCGTGATTGCCGCAATCAACTCCGACCTGACACCATTCTTGAATGAATGGAGACCAATATTCTCCCCGTTCCATCTGATTATTGTCAAAGACCCTGATATGGATGGGGAGCTCCATGTTCCAGAAGGATTTAACGTGGATGTCTTTACCAAGTCTGACATAAACCAGATGGTGGGCTCTTCCCATTCCATTCTCTTCTCTGGTTACTCCTGCAGATATTTTGGGTATCTAGTCTCAAGGAAAAAATATATTATCTCAATTGATGATGACTGCGTCCCGGCTAAGAACAACAATGGTCATATAGTAGATGTAGTGGCACAGCATATTGCCAATCTCAAAGCTCCAGCTACCCCGTTCTTTTTTAACACACTCTATGATCCATACCAGAAGGGAGCAGATTTTGTTCGTGGTTACCCATTTAGCCTGAGGAGTGGGGTTACATGTGCACTATCATGTGGACTGTGGCTCAATTTGGCAGACTATGATGCACCAACACAGGCCCTCAAGCCAGAGCAGAGGAATTCTCGATATGTGGATGCTGTAATGACTGTTCCGGTGAGATCCTTAATGCCTGTAAGTGGAATCAACATTGCGTTTGACCGTGAGGTGGTGGGACCAGCCTTGTTTCCAGCTTTGAGGTTGTCGGCAGAAGGAAAGATCAGGTGGGAGACAGTGGAAGATATATGGTCCGGAATGTGTGTGAAGGTCATATGCGATCACCTGGGAATTGGCGTAAAAACTGGGATACCTTATGTATGGAGAAAGGAAAGAGGCGATGCCATTGAAAGCTTGAAGAAAGAGTGGGAGGGTGTGAAGCTGATGGAGGAAGTGGTTCCTTTCTTTCAGTCAGTGAGGTTACCACGATCAGCCGTGACAGCAGAAGACTGTGTTGTCGACATGGCAAAGGCGGTGAAGGAGCAGTTGGGAAAGGTAGATCCTATGTTTGTTCGTGCAGGTGATGCCATGGCAGATTGGGTGAAGCTCTGGAAGTCGGTGGGATCCAGCACACCGGGAGTTTAATGGCTAAATTTTGATTCAGCCTCTTCTGTTTTTGTTCCTTCTTTTTTCAGTACTGATTTTTCTAAGCTTCTAATGTTGAACTCCCTTGTAACTAACTGATGTTGAAATTATGTGGGTGGAAATAATTGATACCTTGTTTGTTGTCTTCATAAAGACGGTTTATATGATTTGGTCTTTTATGTTTTTCTAATTACTATATTTTTATAGAACCGATTAATCTATACTAAATTAATCTAAGCTACAGGGAATAAGATTCGTACTTAGGTACAAATAGAGAAAACGTTGCTCAAGCTAACTTGACCTTTACAAGAGAAAATGTTGCTCTAGTTAACTTGACTAAGCTCAAGTTGGCGTGATTTTTTAATTACCTAAAGTGATTCTCGCGCATCTTTTACTTCTCTTGCACACTTGTTTATTTTGAATTTTTGGATTGAATAAATCAAAGGAGAATCAAGAGATAAAAATAAACAAGGTGTGCAAAGAGAAGGGCATACGAAAATCATGCGAAAATCATTTCACACGAGAACTGTTCGAAAACATGTACCAGAGTTAAAGGTAATGACCTAAGGGGAGGGGAAACTATTACAATTTAAGGGAGGAAGAGAGTTTCGAACTTGGAACGCATAGGTGGATTATTCATTATTCCTCGTAGCTCTGCTGTGACTGCTGCCTTCATAGTTGGCCTTTCTTCACCTCTCATCCTTGAGCACTTGAGTGCAACGTTAGCAACTTCCATCAGCTGCTTGACATTTCTGTGTTAATGGCGACTTGATCATCGAGAATGTCGAGCAAACGATCCTCATTCATATGAGAAACAAAATACATTGCCAGATTTCTTTCACACTTCGGCCTTGAAAAACAAATGACCTGCTTACCAGTTAGCAGCTCCACCAAAACGAATCCAAAACTATAAACGTCACTCTTTTCTGTTAGATGGCTACTCTGAGAGTATTCCGGATCCAAATATCCAATTGTTCTCTCGTACTAACGTAGTTAACTGACTCTCATCGATGGGAATAAGCCTCAAAGTTCCAAAGTCGGAGATTTTTGCCGTGTAATCCTCATCCAACAATATATTCGAATTTGCAGTCTTCACATCTCTGTGTATGATAGGTATGAAAGTTTCCGAGTGTAAGTACGAAAGAGCTCCTGAAATCTTTATCACAACTTTAAGACGTGTTTACCACGAAAGAACTGAGGAAGAATCTCCTTGCTTCCGATCATGAATGTGGCTGTAAAGAGTCCCGTTCGTGATGGACTCGTAAACAAGTAAGGGCACTTCCGTCTCCAAACAACAGCCTAAAAGCTTAGTGAAAGATGTTCTTATCGAACTAAGCTACAAGCCTTTCTAGCTTAGGGTTTAGGGCAAAATATTATTAGCTATAAGGCATTTGGCCCTGTGTAGTAATAAGTCATGTCTAAGAACAGTGCCTACTATTTTTACTAATTAATTAACAATTTAGCAATGAGAAGAAGCGATTGTCCTCAACTAATTATAGTCCTCAGACTAATTTAGTGACAACACTAATGAATCCCATTTCTTCCTGACTGGGTCGTCCTATTGACCGTTAAAGATCAATTTTCTAGCCAACCATTTGCGGAAAATACTCCTCCATGCATTTGCATGCATGCACATCCACACCATCTCACTTCTCTTGCTTCTTTATATACTCGGCTTCCTGCAGCCTCTTACAAATTCAATACAAGAATTAAGAAGAAAATCAACATTAATTAAGAATCGAAAACAGCTATGGCAAGCTTAACTAGTCTGTTTACCACCCTCTCCAAATCCAGCCATGTCGGAGCAGCAATTGCAAGGAACGCCACTTCAACTCCTAGGATTTTTTTGGCTACAGCCCCTAGACGACGTATTCAAGTGAGTTTGAAATATATCATTAAACATGTTCGATTTTATGGTTGTATTTTTTTGTTTTGTTTACACAAGCGATACTGAAGGAGGGGGAATTGAACTCGGGGCCTCGAATGTTCTTAACCAGAGAGCTACGAGCCTTTTCTATTTTATGGTTGTATTAATTTAGTGGAATTGATAACATTATATGTATTGAAGAACATGTATATTTAATTAATTGGTTCATGATCGCAGGCAAGTTCACAGCAAGATGCACCTGCAGTAGAGAATGAAGCTAGGAATGCTGCTGAAAATGTAAAAAACAAGACTTACTCTACCGCGGAGCATATGAATAACCACAAGTTTCTCGGGTTTTTATAGTAATTGACGATTCTTTGTGTGAATGCAGGTTTCGCAGACAACCAAAGACATGGCCGGCAAGGTGTCTGCAACCGCACAAGATGTGTCTGAGAAAGCAAAGCAGACAGCACAAGATGCTTGGAGCCAAGCCAAGGGCACCGCCCAGAAGGCGACAGACACCGTGATGGGCAAGGCCGAAGAATCCAAGGAGTTCGTCAAAGAAAATGCTGAGCAGGTCAAGAAAAGCATGAATACCAAGAAAGAGACCATATAATGCGTCCCGTCCATGTCCATATTTCATTTAACCCTCCTTTTCAAAATTGTGTTATATAAGTATTTCCCATTTCAAATGTATCCACTATTGGAGAAAAACTTACCTACACTACTGGGATGCACGGTGTTCTAGATCAATAACATGACGGCACATGTTTTAGCCTCGTAATTGATCTGAAACACTGCCACCGTAGCTTCCAGTTTCACTTAAGTCCTCCCATTGTTGAGATATTTGTTCCTTTTTTGTTTTGTTTTTTGTTTTTGTTAAATTGGGGTATTGTTCCTTACACTGCAAGAAAGTGTTTGGTCTTTCTCTCTTGTATCAAATGTAAAGGAAATTCAAGTGTCAATAAATCCTTCCCCATTATCCGTACAAATAGTTCAAAAGCTGTTAATTGTTTTGAGTTTTTTTCACCTCAATTTCTGAATAATTTAGATTCATGAGCGGCCACAGCAGAATATTATAAGAAACCCTTGGCACAAGCTCAAGCTGAGAAGGCATTACAGGTTGCTGTAACCATTCACTAGAACTGAAAGCAATCGAATTTTTGCAAATGCGTGCCTTATAGAAACGATTAAGCACAAGGAGCAAAGGATGTCAAGCCAAAATGCATCAAAGGATGCCGAAGTAAAGTATGATCAATTCCAATTTCTTTGTAAAGTGTGATATTTATCATCAGCCAGTATATCTCATTCTCTCCCACAGAAGGAAACATGTTCTGCAGGAGCAGCAAGTTCAAGCTTCACCTACCTTGACCTTTCTTTGCAGGGAAATTCTAACCAAACACTAAACGGGTTATCTATGAGGTATTGCAGGAAACTAGGAATTCGAAATTCTAATTAACAAACATAAAGGGGAAAGGGAAATCCTAAATCAACAAGGAAGATCAAATGTCACCTGATCCTAGTCTATCTGAAGCTGCTCCATTGTAGTAAATACCAAGTTAAGTTTGAAGGGAGACACAGCAGGAATATGCTTAGCAGCACTCGAATCAACCTGAGGATTTCGAACACAAAAATTATATACCAGAAAGCGATCAGAACTCTGCCAAAAATCAAACCCTAACCTGAAAAACCAAACGCAGAGAGTGCAAGTAGCAGCCAAAGCAACAAAGGGGAAATCCTAACTCAACCAGGAAAATTCAAACCAAAACATAAACGAATTATCTGTTAGTGTGTAAATTGTGATCTGGCAGTTGTATTTCTAGCTCAAATGCTAGGATGATTAACTAAATTGTGTGTATGCTTTCTTATCAAGTCTCATAGGTCTTAAACAAGTGAGTGTACTGTTGGATAGTGGCCATGTTGGATAGTGGCCAAATTAGTGGCCTGGCCAACTTGGCATCGCTATTAAACAAAACAAAAGAATGAAAGACAAAATGATGAGGGAACATTATGATGAGAAGACATCATGATTATGTTTCCTTGTTTTGTGGCTTTTTCAAAGCCATAATTATTGGTTTTTTTTTTTCAAGGCCATAATTATTGGCTTTTTCAAGGCCGAAGAATCCAAGGAGTTCGTCAAAGAAAATGCTGAGCAGGTCAAGAAAAGCATGAATACCAAGAAAGAGACCATATAATGCGTCCTGTCCATGTCCATATTTCATTTAACCCTCCTTTTCAAAATTGTGTTATATATGTATTTCCCATTTCAAATGTATCCACTATTGGAGAAAAACTTACCTACACTACTGGGATGCATAGTGTTCTAGATCAATAACATGACGGCACATGTTTTAGCCTCGTAATTGATCTGGAACACTGCCACCGTAGCTTCCCGTTTCACTTAAGTCCTCCCATTGTTGAGATATTTGTTCCTTTTTTATTTTGTTTTTGTTAAATTGGGGTATTGTTCCTTACACTGCAAGAAAGTGTTCGGTCTTTCTCTCTTGTATCAAATGTAAAGGAAATTCAAGTGTCAATAAATCCTTCCCCATATTATCTGTACAAATAGTTCAAAAGCTGTTAATTGTTTTGAGTTTTTTTCATCTCAATTTCTCAATAATTTAGATTCATGAGCGGCGGCCACAGCAGAATATTATAAGAAACCCTTGGCACAAGCTCAAGCTGAGAAGGCATTAGAGGTTGCTGTAACCATTTACTAGAACTGAAAGCAGTCGAATTTTCGCAAATGCGTGCCTTACAGAAACGAGGAAGCACAAAAGAGCAAAGGATGTCGAGCCAAAATGCATGCCGAAGTAAAGTATGATCCATTCCAATTTCTTTGTAAAGTGCAATATTTATCATCAGCCAGTATATCTCCTTCCCTCCCACAGAAGGAACAATGTTCTGCAGGAGCAGCCAGTTCAAGCTTCACCTACCTTGACCTTTCTTTGCAAGGAAATTCTAACCAAACACTAAACGGGTTATCTATGAAGTATTGCAGGAAACTAGGAATTCGAAATTCTAATTAACAAACATAAAAGGGAAAGGGAAATCCTAAATCAACGAGGAAAATCAAATGTCACCTGATCCTAGTCTATCTGAAGCTGCTCCATTGTAGTAAGTACTAAGTTGAGTTCGAAGGGAGACACCAACAGTTGGAATATGCTTAGCAGCACTCAAATCAACCCGAGGATTTTGGACACAAAAATTATATACCAGAAAGCAATCAGAACTCTGCCAAAGATCAAACCCTAACCTGAAAAACCAAACGCAGAGAGTGCAAGTAGCAGCCAAAGCAACAAAGGGGAAATCCTAACTCAACCAGGAAAATTCGAACCAAAACATAAACGAATTATCTACCCAGAATTAAACAAAACAAGGCATCCTAAATCGTCCAGGAAAATTTTTAAGTAACAAAGAAACATAAAACGAAGGTATATCCTAATTTATCCAGGAAAATCAAACCAAATATATGCTGGAGTTCCGACAACATGAGGAGTCCCAACTACATGAGGATAAATGTGTCGAATAACATTTGATTTGTCTTCAGTTAATCTCAAAACAGAACAAGTACATTGATTTGTTATTACGAACAAGTATTCTATTATTGCAAGTGAAACACTGACATGCTTTTGATGGAGAAGGTGAGAAAAGGGAGGAGATGAGGGATCCTGGGAGTAATATCAGTCGCATTACTTGATTTGCTCTTCTTCTTCCCAACTAATAATGGTGCTTCCAAGACGACTGCGCTTCTGGAAGGCGAGCACCGAGGAGCGTTACTGGTAATGAGCTCAACTTCAACCAGATGCTAACACAGCAAACTCATAACACCGTGGAGCTGAACAAAGGCATTGTCCGAGTCACTTTTTCAAATCCCAGAGGAGATGTCATTGGAATTGAATACAAGGGAATAGACAACTTGCTCGAAATCAAAAACCTCCCAAGCAATAGAGGTTATTGGGATCTTGTATGGAAAAATGGCTTGGACAGACTACAAGGAACAACATTTAAGATTGTTACATTGACGGCAGACCAAATAGAGATTTCTTTTAATAAAACTTATGATGATTCCCTCGGTGATTGGACGCTACCCTTAAATGTTTAGAAAGGAGGCCAGAATTGCACATAGATCAGACAAGACTTGCTTTGAAACTTCGAGAAGAAAAATTTCAATTCATGGCTGTATCAGACGACATACAAAGATTCATGCCAACAGCCGAAGATCGCGACAGAGACCACGTTCAGACCCTTGCCTTTAACTAATCCAAGAAATCCCGAGCTTAATGGAGAGGTGGATGACAAATACCAATACTCCAGCAACGTCAAAGACATTAAGGTTCACGGTTGGATTAGCACTGACGATGCTATAGGGCTTTGGATGATCACACCTAGTACTGAGTTTCGTTCAGCGGGGCCGTTCAAGCAGGAACTTACCTCTCATGTCGGACCAACTACCCTTACTGTGTTTCTTAGTAGTCACTACCTCGGGAAAGATGTTGGATTGACCTTTGCAGAAGGTGAGGCATGGAAGAAGGTTTTCGGGCCCCTTTTTGTGTATCTTAACTCAGATGTTCGAAGCTCGAATGCGTCCTTCTCTCTGTGGGAAAATGCAAAAGAACAGATGTATGAAGAAGTAAAGAGTTGGCTATACAATTTCACTCAGTCTGAAGACTTTCCTAGTTCCGACGGACGTGGCTCAGTTTCTGGTCAATTACTAATACGGGATTCGCACATCAACGAGAGCCTAGTCTCAGCAAGTTATGCTTATGTGGGATTGGCTGCACGCGGATACGCGGGATCATGGCAAACGGAAGAATTGGGGTTACTCGGAAAATTCATTCAAATCTTTGATTTCATGAAGGATTGGGGTTACTCGGAAGAATTGGGCAAAGTTCTTCAATATATTTTGAAGTTTTTTTTAAATATTAGTTCTCTTTAAAAATCAATTTTTTAAAGCGAACTTTAACGAAAAGTCACTGGTACTGTTCACTTTAACGAAAAATCATATTTTTATACTAAAAAGTCAATCTTGGTACTATTCACTTTACCCTTTATTTTGTCCTTATCATTAAAACTCAAAGTTTTCAAGTCTTTTTCATTAGTTTTTCTTTTTTTAAATGATAAAAAATCTCTCAAAATCCCTTCAAATCTTTGATTTCATGAAGGATTGGGGTTACTAGGGAGAATTGGGCAAAGTTCTTCAATTTATTTTGAAGTTTTTTTTTAAATATTATTTCTCTTTAAAAACAATTTTTTAAATGATAAAAAATCTCTCAAAAATCCATTCAAATATTTGATTTCATGAAGGATTGGGGTTACTCGGGAGAATTGGGCAAAGTTCTTCAATTTATTTTGAAGTTTTTTTAAAATATTATTTCTCTTTAAAAAACAATTTTTTTAAATGATAAAATTCTCTCAAAATCCATTCAAATCTTTGATTTCATGAAGGATTGGGGTTACTTAGGAGAATTGGGCAAAGTTCTTCAATTTATTTTGAATTTTTAAAAAATATTATTTCTCTTTAAAAAACAATTTTTTAAATGATAAAAAATCTCTCAAAATCCATTCAAATCTTTGATTTCATGAAGGATTGGGTTACTCGAGAGAATTGGACAAAGTTCTTATTTATTTTGAAGTTTTTTTTTGGGTAAATTACACAGCAGCCCCTCAGGTTTTGAGGTTTATTACAACCTCATACAACAACTTTAAAACATTTCACTTTCATACCTCAAGTACTATTTTATTTCAATATAATACATCCGTTAGATTTTCCATCCATTAATCCGTTAAATGCTGACGTGGCTGCCACATTTGTGCCACGTGGCTACCAAATATCTGCCACGTGGCTACCAAATAATTTTTTAATTTTTTTTAAAAACCTGAATTTTCTCAACCAAAAAAAAAAATTGAAACCCACATCTGCAACCAGCGATCAGAAGGAGGAAAAGAAGGAGAAGAAGAAGGAGGAAAAGAAAAAAAAAATTTGTCCCTCCCCCAGTGACCAGAAGAAGAAGAAGAAGAAGAACCCCCCTCCCGTCCCCCCCCTCGCCCAGCGACCCTCCCCCCACCCCGACCCAGCTCCCTTCCTCCTCTCCCGTCTCCCCCCCCACGCCCAGCGACCCTCCCCCCACCCCGACCCAGCTCCCTTCCCCCCCTTCCGTCCCCCCCCACCCCGACCCAACTCCCTTCCTTATTCTTCTTCTTCTTCTTCTTGTAGATCTGGGTTTCTTTTTTTTTTCTTCCTCCGACGACCATCCTCCCGTCCCCCCCCCCCCGCGCCCCCACCCCGACCCAGCTCCCTTCCTCCCTCTTCTTCTTCTTGTTCTTGCAGATCTGGGTTTCTATTTTTTTTTTCTTCCTCCGACGACCCTCCTCCCGCCCCCCCCCCCCCCCCCCCCCGCGCCCCTCCCCGACCCAGCCCCTTCCTCCCTCTTCTTCTTCTTCTTGCAGATCTGGGTTTCTATTTTTTTTTTTTTTAATTTTCTTCCTCCGACGACCCTCCTCCTGTCCCCCCCCCCACCCCGATCTCTTCTTCCTCTTCTTCTTCTTGCAGTGGGTTTCTATTTTTTTTTTCTTTTTTTTTCTTTCTTCCTCCCTCCTCTTCTTCTTCTTGCAGATGTGGGTTTCAAATTAGTTTTTTTTTTTTGAGAAAATTCAGGTTTTTTTTTAATTAAAAAATTATTTTTATTTGCCACGTGGCATACATTTGGCAGCCACGTGGCATATATGTGGCAGCCACGTCAGCATTTAACAAATTCATGGATGGAAAATGTAACGGTTGTATGAAATTGAAATAAAATAGTACTTGAGGTATGAAAGTGAAATGTTTTAAAGATGTTGTATAAGATTGCAATAGACCTCAAACATGAGGGGCTAATATGTAATTTACTCTTTTTTTTTAATATTATTTCTCTTTAAAAAATAAATTTTTAAATGATAAAAATCTCTCAAAAATCCATTCAAATCTTTGATTTCATGAAGGATTGGGGTTACTCGGGAGAATTGGGCAAAGTTCTTCAATTTATTTTGAAGTATTTTTTTATATTATTTCTCTTTAAAAAATAATTTTTTAAATGATAAAAAAATCTCTCAACATCCATTCAAATCTTTAATCAAAATCTATAAGAATCCTTGAAAATCCATTTGAAAGGATTCAATCCTTTGAATTCTATGACTTACAAAAGTCTTTTGCAATCCTCATAAATCTAAGTTGTCTACACCCTTAACATGCTTTCCATGGAGAAGGTGAGGCAATGGAGGAGATGGGGGATCCTATCATCGGTCGCACTACTTGGTTTGCTCTTCTTCTTCCCTACTAATAATGGTGCTTCCAAGACTACGACGATTTCTGGAAGGCGAGCACAGAGCAGCGTTATTAGTAATGAGCTCAACTTCAACAAGATGTTAATCCATCAAACCCAGAACACGGTGGAGCTGAACAATGGCATTGTCCGAGTCAAATTTTCAAATCCCGGAGGAGACATCATTGGAATTCAATACAAGGGAATTGACAACGTGCTCGAAACCAAAAACCACCCAAGCAATAGAGGTTACTGGGATCTTGTATGGGAAAATGGCTTGGACAGACTACAAGGAACAACATTTAAGATTGTTACATCGACGGCAGACCAAATAGAGATTTCTTTTAACAAAACTTATGATGTTTCCCTCGGTGATCGTCCCCTACCCTTAAATGTTGACAAAAGGTACATAATGCAGCGTGGTCGCGCTGGGTTCTACGCGTATGCCATATACGAGCGTCTACAAGGGTGGCCGGCATTGCGCATAGATCAAACAAGACTTGCTTTGAAACTTCGACAAGATAAATTTCAGTTCATGGCTGTATCAGACGACAGACAGAGATTCATGCCAACAACCGAAGATCGCAGCGGAGACCACGCTCAGACCCTTGCCTATCGTGAAGCTGTTCTTTTAACTAATCCAAGCAATCCTGAGTTTAAAGAAGAGGTGGATGACAAATACCAATACTCCAGTGACGTCAAAGACATTAAGGTTCATGGTTGGATCAGCACTGACGATGCTATAGGGCTTTGGATGATCACACCAGGTACCGAGTTTCGTTCAGCGGGGCCGTTCAAGCAGGAACTTACCTCTCATGTCGGCCCAACTGCCCTCACTGTGTTTCTTAGTGGTCACTACGTCGGGAAAGATGTTGGGTTGACCTTTGCAGATGGCGAGGCATGGAAGAAGGTTTTTGGGCCCGTCTTTGTGTATCTTAACTCAGACGTTCCAAGCTCCAATGCGGCCTCCTCTCTCTGGGAAAATGCAAAAGAAGAGATGTATGAAGAAGTAAAGAGTTGGCCATACAATTTCACCCAGTCCGAAGACTATCCTAGCTCCGGTGAACGAGGATCAGTTGCTGGTCTGTTACTAATACGGGATTCATACATCAACGAGAGCCTAGTTTCAGCAAGTTATGCTTATGTGGGATTGGCCGCAAGCGGAGACGCGGGATCATGGCAAACGGAATGCAAGGGTTATCAGTTCTGGACTCAAGCTGACAATCAAGGTTATTTCTACATGAAGGATGTTCGACCGGGGAACTATAGCTTGTATGCAACTGTTCCCGGCTTCATTGGGGACTACAAGTACGAGTATGATATTACAATTGAACCAGCAAGTGAAATTAAGTTAACTAATCTTACCTTTGAACCTCCGAGAAATGGTCCAACCTTGTGGGAGATCGGCATCCCGGATCGGTCAGCCGTAGAGTTCAACATACCGGATCCATATCCAAGCCTTGTGAACCGTTTGTTTACCAACAATTCCGCAAACAAGTTTAGGCAATATGGCTTGTGGGAACGATACGAAGATTACTACCCTGACCATGATCTCATCTACACCATCGGTACCAACAATTACAGTGATGATTGGTTTTATGCTCATGTGACAAGGAACATAAATGGTACATATGAGGCAACAACGTGGCAAATTGTATTTCAACTTGAAAACGTTTGGAGCACCGGAAATTATACGCTCCAATTGGCGCTGGCCTCGGCCACCTATGCCGAACTGCAAGTTCGATTCAACAACCAGAACGACACACCTCATTTTTCGACAGGGCTAATAGGGAGGGACAATGCCATAGCAAGGCATGGAATTCATGGTTTGTACTGGCTCTTCAGTGTTGATGTGCCGAGCTATCGACTACAAGAAGGATACAACACCATCTATCTTACACAATCAAGAACCTGGGGACCTTTTGCAGGGCTTATGTACGACTACATCCGACTAGAAGGACCTCCTCCAAAGTGATTGTATTTTATGTATTAAGAGTTTTACCGAGCCCAGTGACGTTTTATGATTCATACTTCGTGTTATATGTATTCTTTCATATTTGTTTCAAATTATGACTTTATAAATACAATGTTTCAATAAGTTCGTAACAAAATTATGATCAGCCAGTACAGTACGGAACATAAGAACCATAATTTTAAGAAACAGGAACGGCGTAAATCGAAAAACAAAACAAAAGCGAAAATACTAGGAAGAACAGAGAACATCTCATTCACCGCCGCTGTCGTCGTCAGGCCCGGCTGCATCTTTGATATCAAGAGTGAAATCATATTCCTGATCGCATCCCAAATATGAATCACACATGAAGTAAAGAATGTAACTCTTCTCTCCGGGTTCGGCGGGAGCAGCAAATTCGAGCTTCACCTTGGCCCTCCTCTGCAGCGAAACTCTCTTGATGGCGAGCAACGAGTTTGTCTTGGTATCCCCCACCACAAGCCACCAGCCCTCTTCTTTGGCCTTGGGATACCTCAGGGCATCCACAGGGCCAACCTCCGTCCTCCCTTCGAGGTCACGTTCAAGAGTGACTAGCAGAGTGATTTCTTCCCCGGCCCTTATGTTGTCCCTATCCAGCACCTCGTATAGCATATCAATGTTGGGAAACCGGTTGCAAAAGCGTGCAATATCCAGCAACTGTGAATCTGACATCTGAAGTAGCTCGCGCCTTTCTTCGTCATCCAACTCAACCAAATCAAACACTGTCTCTATACTTTTTCCAGGATTTTCTTGGCATCTCTTTGCCAACTCCTTTGTGAAGTGAGGAAGCTGTAGAAGCATTGAATCACGATCCCACATACCCTGAGTCACCATCTGGCTGACTTCCATGGCTAAGACGGCAAGGCTTAGCCAGCCATTGCTGGAAATCACATCAACCATTGCCTGAAGCAACCTACTCGCGGAAAGGATCACCTCTCGCTGGTCCAACGCTAGGTTCCCACCCAGAGGCTGCCTTGCAAAGTGGGCCTGAAGCAGAGCATTTGCCTTAACATGAGGGTCTGTGCATTTGGGATTATCAAACGAAAACCTCTGGTGGTTAATTAACCTCCGAACCACCTCTTCCTCCCCTGGTCTAATAGGAAGCTGGGAATACTCCGATGCGTGAGTTAGAATTTCAAGAAGACCCTTCATCTTTGTTTTGGAAGTCAAGGAAGAACTGAAACGCTCAATGGTGGTATAACTGATGTAATAATATGAAGCTATCATGCCAAGATTTAAAGGAGAAAGGTCCATGTCATCCTCAATAGCAACACACTTGCTTGCCTCCAAGTCACTCAGTGTATTTTCAACAAGCTCGGAGAGGTGATCAGAAAGATGCCGCTGGGTAACTCCCTGGAGATTGTAATAGTTGGGATTTTGTGTGAGCCTCCGGTACAAGAAAGTCCATGTAAGGTAATCGACAGCATCTTGCTTGTTCTCAATTATTCCAGCAACAACTTCTGCATTCAGATTATCATGTAGATAGTGGTGCAAATGGCTTTCAACAGGGAATGCTTCGTACAAGAACTTCTTGTAGTATTCTTTACGAGGCGCGTGGCAGAGGATGACACATTTCCCAGAATTATCTAGCAGAGGGCGACTGGCATGACCCATCATCTGCAACAGATCAGTAACAGGGTAATCAGTGTGAACATTTTCCCGGCCATCATAATACTGAGTTCCCATCACAACCACCAAATGGGCTGACAAAGGCACTCCCCAGCACATTGAACTGCTCATGACACAAACTTGAATCCACCCAGCTTCAAAAAGCTGTGACACAACTTCTTGGTCCAAACTGCTTAAACCTTCATGCAAGTAGCCCACTCCACTTCGCAAAGTGCCCTTCAAAATTTCATCACCGAGTCTTTCAATGAAAGGCTCAATATCATCTACAGACCGCAACAGAAATGACGGTTTCTCCCCACCGTCTGCATTTGAGTAGGTCATCAGATCCATAGCCGTTAGTCGAACATGTTTCCTTGTAGGAACATACACAAGAGCTGGTTTCGCATTCTTGGCATGCTGGACAATTGCTGTGTATGTGGGTTTTGCCATTGCTTGCATCCTGGCTTCGAAATTAGCCAAATCCACCCCCTGAATGTGTATTTCCAGAGGCACCGGGCGCACACCAGGAGGAAAATTGAAAAGGCCATGAGAGCTAGCCCCTATCCATTCTCCAAGATCCTTTGCATTTGCAAGAGAAGTTGACAGGGCCACAATACGAATCTTGTTCTCAGATTGACTCGCTATATATCTCATTCTAGAGACTATTACCTCCAAGATGGGACCACCCTGACCACCAATCAAGTGGAGTTCATCTATAATAAAAAGACTAACCTGTTGAACATGCTTTCTCTGTTTCCAGCGGCGGGATAAAGCATCCCATTTCTCTGGAGTGCTGATGATAATCTGACCTCTCTCAAGCAGTTTTAGGTCTGTGGCCGTTTCCCCTGTTAATAATTCAACTCGCAGATTGAGACCTTTTCCAAACTTCTTCTCCCAGTCACGGTACCGTTCCTTAGCAAGAGCTTCAATAGGTGCAATATACACAACACGCATGACATTATCAGAGCGCTTCTGATGACTCCTCAATACAGCAAACTCTGCACATATGGTCTTCCCACTCCCTGTTGGTGCGGCAACTAAGACATTGTCATCTGAATTATACAAAACAGTGAAGACCTGAGTCTGGACAGGATTGAAATGCTTGAAATCTTGATACAAAGCTTCATATAACGGATTCCTTAATGCAGTCACAGGAAGTGGTTGCAAGTCCAATAACTCTGTTGGTGGAGGATACTTTTCCGGTAAGATGAGGTGTCTGAAAGAAACAGGTAAAACAGTCTGGGACCCAAGCCACCTATCAGACACCACACGAATGAAGTATTGAGGCGGAAGGGGCTCATAAATTGGCACTGTAAAGTTCAAAGTATGATCCTCATCAATATACTGCTTCTTCAGCAGAAAATATTCGTGATGAAGAACAAACTCGCCATCATTATCCTCCACTATTACCCAAAATGGCTCCACATATCCATGAACTTTGTCCTCCCACTGGAAATCTGGTGTGATAGTGAGCTCCACCCTCAATACAGTGCGAGTAATCGGCTGCACATGGGCTGCAAGGTTTAACTTGGGGAACTGGTGGATGAACTTATGAAGTGTTCTTCCCATCTTTGGCATACGAATTAGCTCCCCTAGCTCCTGTGAAGAGAGGTCATAATACCTATCCCAGGCCAAATCCTTCTTCTCCAGCTTCATCAAAATATCATTTGCAATACCAGTGAATTGGCGAAGAGGTGTTTGGACACTCCACATCTTCTTGTTAACCATCTTACACATGTTCAAAGCCTTTTCCGCTAGTTGAGCCCATCCTCGTTTCAAGACAATCTCGAAAAGAGCTCGGAGAAGACGCCCCGCACTCTGAACATCCAAAGCCAAAATAGAGAGGCGGACAAATGAATAACAGAATAAAAAGAGACAAAATAAATACATAAACCAGAACAAGCTGCAGCACAATCCTAACTGTCTCTCAAACAATAAATGAGAAAAGGGCATGAAATTAATAATACAAACCTGAGTAATGTAGACCATATCTGATGTCAATGAAAGCCCCTCAAGCTTCAGCTGTGAAATATATGCTTGCAGCAAGACATTGATCTTGGCACTGGGCTCTTCCAGGCTTTCCTTCACCGGAATGGGAACACGATCCAAAAGCTTTGCTAGCTCCATCTTTTCATCCTGCCGTACAGTAACGTACTTAAATTCTTCACTCAGCGAGAACAATCGACAAAGTTCAATATCCCCCATGGTAGGCTTCAAATGCTCATTATATGTGGATATTGTTCCATGGGTTATATAGTAATAACTCGCAATGCGACCCAAGTCTGTAACCTGGAAATATCCACTTTTTCGGTCGTACTTAATCAAATTGCTCTTGTCCAAGATGGTTGCAGCGGAATGGATCTGCAAAATGAAAAGGTTGAAGACAACATGAGACATTCATAAGAAATACGGAATGCAGGAATCCAGATAAACGTCGCAAAATACCACAGCAACGATAAGAACAGAATGGACAAGAACTAAATGAGTCCAAGGGAAATCAGATAGAGCTAAAGATAAAATAAATCAAAACCCGTAAACCATCATGGTCAACGACTCAACACAAAGACTCAAATACCATAAAATATCTAATAGAATGGGACAAACAAATTCCTATAACCAATAAAAAAAATTTAGATTACTATGTCAAGCCCCTTATGTTCACGTGTTTCCTCTCCAGTGATATGCAATTGTTTGTTATCTTGTGTAATTAAGAGAATGGTTATATACTATACTACTATTACTAATGCTGCAAAGCAATGAAAATGCCAACTCCAGAAAACACAAAGTTTGGGCGGTTCTTACCAAATCAGCTCGTCTCTCCTCCAATGTAATATCCCTGGAGAGAACATCAGCTTCCAAACCATAGAGTGTAGGGTTACGTAACATGCGAACATACAGGTAAGTGTATCCTATCCAATTGCAAGCTTCTCTAGCATTCTGAACAGTTCCAAGAACGATTTCAGCATTCAGTTGGTCAGCCAATTTGGATATGAATTGACTTTCAATGGGAAGCTGTTGGTTCATCAAAGAAAGATAGTATTGAAGTTCATTGTGGCCAGTAATGATAATCCCTTCTCCATACGAATCAAACTGAGGTCTCCCTGCACGCCCCAACATCTGCATAACATCCAAAGGACTTAGTTCAGTCCATGCTCCCTTTTCTGGATCATAGATCTGAGTCCCTTTGATTATCACGGTGTGAGCTGGCAGATTCACACCCCAAGCAAGTGTTGCTGTGGAAACCAAAACTTGTACGTGCCCATCAGCAAAGAGATCCTCAACCAGTTGGCGATCTGCCCTGTTCAATCCAGCATGATGAATAGCAAAACCATATGGCAGAAGATCTTTGAGATCATTGCTCTTGACCAAATCTGTATGAGTAGTTAGAATCTCGCGGCTCGCACTGTCTTCTTTCAGAAACCTACCAAGGGTGTCCTTAGCAAGTGCAGTATCTCTTATTGCACGAGCTGTTTTGGCTGTTTCTTTCCTCGAATGGACAAAGATAAGGACTTGATGTTTTCCAGCTACAGCCACGACCTTCTCGTAGCAGAGATCATTCATCAACTGGAACCTCTGCAATGGTTTCCTTACCATGATTCCAATATACTGTTGAGAAAGGGGGACAGGTCTGTAACTGTTATCAAAATAAAACAGTCCCTTCTTAAGATCAACACGCAAGAACAACGCCACATCTTCGTAGTTAGGGAGTGTAGCAGATAACCCCACCAACCGAATATGATCTTTCGTGGTCTCAATCTGCCTAACAGTTCTAGCGACAATACTTTCAAGAACAGGGCCTCTATTATCATGGAGAAGATGAATTTCATCAATGATAAGAAGTTTGACCAGTTGAGTGTAAGTCCGGTCTCCCGACTTTCGGGTAATGATATCCCACTTCTCAGGGGTTGTGACAATAATTTGAGTTTCTTCGATCTGTTGGCGAGTCAATGTCTGGTCACCACTTAGCTCCCTCACAGTGACACCATAATCCTTCAAACGATTAGAAAGATTTCCAACAACTTCAGCAACAAGAGCTTTCATAGGTGCAACATATACAATCTTATAATCACTGTGGTTTATGGAACCATCCTCCTTGTTCATGTTCAGCGCAAACTGCTGAAGTATAGTGAGCACTGCAACATTAGTTTTTCCAGCACCAGTAGGAGCACATAACAGGATATTGTCCGCTTTGAAAAGCGCAGTCTCATAGACTCTACTTTGTACCCTGTTCAACTGGGTCATTCCTTTGAAAGCTGGCTGAGCCCACTCTGGCATGGCAGATATTTTAACAAGCTTCTCGTCAGGACTAAATGGTCTCGGTTTCAAGGCCGGCACATGGATTTCTTCATATCCCTTGCTGGGATGTCTGTAAGACCCATCTGGAAGCACGCACTTCTTCGAAACCAACAGTCTACTTTGCTCTTGTGCAAGGCTGTCAAGATCAAGCAGCTCTGCCTGCCCTTTCAACCAACCACTGTCAGCGTCTCTATCGACAAGGCCCCTCCTACCCCTGTCCCCATCTCCACCACTCTCACCCTTCAACCTGCGAGCCTCTTCTCTAATACTCTTCTCCAAGTTCTTTTGCCTCTCCTTTGCACTAGCCCTTGTGGCATGCAACTGTTCTACAATTGCAGCCAAATCCGGACCCAGCTGCAACATTTCCTCCTCAATTTTCTTCCTCTCATCTTGATCTTCGGCTCTGGCCAAACGCGTGCACCAGACAATCTTCAGCCGGTTTCGACACAGAAACTTAATAAGGCTGAATTTGTCAAACTGAAGGTGAACCAACAGCTTGGTTTCAACTTCCCTGTCATCACCTTCAGCGAGTATCTTGAGCACCTCTTCAGCAAGCTTCTGGCATTGTTGTGGATCAATCTGTTTCTCATAAGCTTCAGATATCTTCCTCTGAAGCCAATAAGCATCAATGTCCTGAACATTAAGGCTCGTACCCTCATTTGCTTCCTGCAGTTCATCATCATCAATCCCACCACCCATTTGCATAGCCCCAGACTGATGTGGTTCAGCCACATCATCATCGTCCTCTTCCTCGTCCTCCTGGACCATATCAAGATCACTCTCCTCGTCATCATCTTCATTCTCTTCAAACTCAACGGCAACACCCACATCGTCATCAAGCGCTTCATCACCATTAACCACGGCAGACCCTCCAGCATCACCCCCATCTTGAAAGTCAGTAATCAACCTCCCAATCGAAACCAACTGATCAAAGACGGTGTTGGGTATAGGATTCAACATTTTCTCAATCTCCTTTTTCTTATCAGCGTTCTTAAAGTTCTCGTTTTTAAGAACGGCCAAAATCTCATCAGCGGCACCGCTTATTATACTCGAAGGCTGGCCACCCAACTGTTGCTGAATGACGCTGAGCATGGCCTCATAAGCAGCCCTGGTTTCCTTGGTCTTAGGCTGATAAACCCCTTCCTCAGTGGCCGTGAGGACGCTCTCTTCATGAAGCCGCCGCTTTTTACTCTGTCGAACCGGGGCAGGTTCAGCATTCGGGTCCCGCTCCTTCTTCTTCTTCGACTTCTTAAGCTTGTCATCGAGCTCCGGCGGCCTACCCCTGTAAGCCCGGTCACCGAAGTGCTTGGGGTCAATCTTTCCCCATAGAGATTCCGGCTCGCCGGTGGGCTCGTGCGTGTCACGCGGGCGAGAGTCGGTTGTCAGCACCAAACTCGAGTTAGCACGGTACTCGTATTGCTTGAACCGGGCGTGCGCCTCCGCACCGCCGCCCAAATGCTGCGCCATTTCGGGATCTCAATCCGAACCACAGAAACCCTAATAAACAAATTAAAAACCCCCCAAACAAGTCAGTCTAGGGTTTTACTGCAACTTCAATATCAAATCACAACGAATACGTAAAATCCGAATTCGATTAAATACAAGTAAAGCAAAACCCTAGAAATGAACGCAAACAGAAAACCCTAGCGGGAAAAGTAGAGAAGATGAAAACACTCACAGCGAGTTGCGACTTGCGAGTTGAGTGTGTAAACCGACCTTAACGATGATTTGATTTGATTTTCTATCCGCAATTTTCTTGGTTTTATATCGTCTCTGATATAATTTTCAACAGAAATGTGTAGACAAATGTGACCGCCATGGATTACTTGGGCATCCTGAGGATTTGGGCGGAAGCTTTTGTGGGCCAATATGATTTCTATGTGGATCTTTGTCTTGATGGGCTTCGGCACCAATATTGCCCAAAACATAAAAACTGAATTTCTCATCGTTCAATTGAATCGCAATTCATGAACAAACTCTCCACAAAATGATATTTTGATCGAGTTCTAAATCGGTTTTTGTTTAAGTTTTTTATATAACTATATATTTACACTAAATTATGCAGGAATAAAGAATTTTTCATTTTCAAAGTTCAAGTATAAGACATTTCACCAGTAAAGAGTAATACTGTTAAAAATAAATATACGATTTATGGAAGAAGAAACTTTACATGACTTATAAGCGGTTGAACTATTTTACATATTATCTTAGTTTTATGGTGAAACTTCAACTTATTCAGATACCACTAGATAGTGTTCTAAAAAACTTATCATAGTGGAAACTAAATGAGTAATAGTTTCATATTGAAACAATTTATTGGACGATGATCTATGAAAAGATGACAAAGAAATAAAAGGTTCAAAACTTCAAATTAGGGTGAGCAGACAAACCTACAATCGACGAAAAAAAAAAACAACAACAAATAAAAAAAACCAAACAAACAAACAAACCTACAAACCAATCCGGAAGGACCGGTTCAGAATGCGGTTTGATTTTTATAAATTATGGGTTAACCAAATTAAACTGCTTATAATAAAATAATAATACTTGTATTCGCTCATTGGGAGGTGAGCTCATTCCTTACTTGCAAAAACGTATCTTCATCGTAGAAATTTCATGATGAACCGTTCAACTTCTTAATCTTTATTTGAAGGCCATCCCTACAAAGAATTATTAAAATCAAAAATTGTTTAGCCATTTGAATATATCAAATTAATGAATGGTTCACTATGAATATGCTACTTGGTACCCATACCATTGATTTGATTCATAAGTTTGGATAGCCAAACGATCTCCAATTTGAATGGCTTTTTGTAGGAATGATCTTCATTATTGGGTTTAGTCCACTTTATTGGGTTATATCCATTCATTGATTATCCGCATCAACTTTTTTTTTAAATCTTTTTATTAATTGTGATAAATGTCATCCTTATTTATAGGTTTTCTTTTACTCAATTTCAGAATTAAATATTGTTTCTCCTTTTTCTTGTTCCTAATTCGTATCTTAATTTTTTCTTTTACCTCCATCGCAGGTTCTAATTAACTGTGTTAACTAATCTATATGATAGGTTATATATATATATATTAGCACATATCCTAGAATGTTTATAAATGAATGGAAAATAAAATTCCTTTGGACTATTTTCACGGATGATAGGTAGATTAAGTTTTGTTTTATTCAGAGATTATAGGTAGATTAAGTTCCATATATGTTATCATATATGGATCAAAGTACTCTATTTTTTATTTGATTAAACCGAAAACCAAACTAAATCACCGCAACAGTGGTGATTCGATGTAAACGGTTCTTAACCATTGTTGTTTGATTCTGATTTCGAATTTAACAAACTACAATATGTAAAATTTGTGCTGAATTCAGACCTAAAATCGAACCAACCTCAATCACGCCTGGACTTAGTTCGAATTGTTGTAAAAGTATGAGAAAAGAGTATCACTAATCGTCCTTAAAAAAAAGAAAAAAGAAAAAAAAAAGGAGATTCATCTCCTTTAAATAAGGAGAAATGTTAAGGAAACTCTTAAAGTGGAATCCCTATAGACTCTATGTTATTTTATGTTTTTGGCACAATATTTTATAATATTAACACGAGAATTTACGTCAAACTGTGAGGTTTCTTTTCTCTTAAATAAATAATAAAGAAACCTATTTATGATTATATTAATATAGAAAATGAGGAAATTCGATACATGAATATTCTCATTTCTACTTATAGTAACAGTATTATAAGGAATCTAATTGTCATGCATACTAACTATTGAGAGATTTATTTCTTACTATTATTATACACTTATGGAAGTTTTTTAAATATATACATTCTATGTTTATTATAATTTCTATATCTCTTTTAATTTTTCCATGTAAAATAATTTGTCAATTTTAACAAAATTAACATGTGATTTTTTTTGTTTTACTGTATTTTATAATATACATGCATATAGTTACAAAATTTAAATCATTCCCTTTTTCGGTTTTTACCTCCTAATTCTAAATACAGTACTACTTAAGTTGTCAAAACCTAACAAGAAATTGCAATTGTCTTGTAGATTCACTGATTGTAATATAGTTCATGATAAACATTAAAGCGAACCTGGGATTTCCTTATTTAGTCCTTTTTTTCATGTTATTTCCTTTCATATTAGCCAAAAATAATTTTTTTTATTTTTTATTAAAAGTTCCAAAGTTGATATTTTAGCTACCCTATATATATTGACATAAAATTTCATCTCTAAGAATCCTCACCGCAACGCCGTCTCCTCCTCTTCCTCTTTAGTGTAGCAAAAAAAAAAAACTCAATCGGTATTCAGTATGTTTTATTTACTAGCTAGTAGTATTTCAATATCTTGTAACGTACAAATTTAATTTGTGATTTTTTTTTCAGTTTAACGTTTCAAATATAAGTTTATTCAAAGGTTGCCCAAACTAAAGAGCGGTCTGATATGTACAAAGTAGTTTAGGGTTGTTGGTCGAGATGCTTTGATTATGAAAAATGTAGTTTAGGGTTGCCGGACGATGCAATTTAGGGTTACTGGATGGGATTCTAAGTGTACAAAAAGTACTTTAGGAGTGTCAACGGGAATGTTTTGAATATAGTTTAGGGTTGTCATCCAGGATATCTGAATATAAAAATATTAGGATTGCCGGCAACGATGCTCTGAATATTGTGGTGTATCGTATGGAAACAAACAGTCCACGACTATTGTTTACATTTTCCTTATTTACTATTTTCTTGAATATACATTCTACATTTTGTTTATGCAATCACAATACCCTTTTTCACTTAGTTCTTTGGGATAATTACATTTTTGTGTGTGTAATCGTTCATTTTATTTTGATTTTTTATTTTGTCATATTTTATTCTGTAAGATTTGATTGACATTTTTTAAAATGTTTTTACAGGATCTCTATACTTGCTAGCTATGTCAACTGATACCAACTCCTCCAACAACATCCTTGAAGTCACTTCAAAACCTACAAACGAAAAGGTAGTTGAAGACACCTTGGAACCTACGAACGAGATAGAGGTAATGCGTCAACCAGCTTCAGTATAAATTTATTGCATCTATTTAATAAATTGATTGGGTTATTTGAGAGTTTTTCAATGTACCCGATACGGGACGATACGCTATATAGCATATGTATCCATGTTTTGAGCACATTGGAAAAAAATTTGGTTATTTTTATATGCATGTTTGCCTCCCACTATATATATAAATTCTTAAGAAGTTAAAAATTAGATAATATTTTATAACTTATTAAACACTAAACTATTAAACACAAGAATTAGAGCATGCATTGTCACATCCTAGTCTTGACTCCGCTGTAACATGATATTGTCCGTTTTGGGCCTCGGCCATGCCCTCATGATTTTGTTTTTGGGAACTCACATGAGAACTTCCTAGGGGATCACTCATCCTAGGATTGCTCTCGCCCGAACTCACTTAACTTCGGAGTTCCAATGGAATCTAAAACCAGTGAGTCCCCAAAATGTCTCGTGCTATATGGAGGTGGGCATGTACATATAAGGTATATCACCCTATCTTCGTTAATCGATGTGGGATGTTACATGCATGGCAAATTGGCAACATCACGCATCAGTCTGAGTGCTTTCGACTTTCTTAAAGGTTTTCATAATTATGAAATTATGTTAGAGTAGTTACTAACTTTGGAGTAAAATTGGATTTTTTTGTATATAATTTCTAATGAGGGAGCATCGTACCTAGTAGTCATCAATGACTCAAGCTTAGTTTATTCTTAATTGTTTCCTTATTAATTATTAATTAGTACTATAATCATAGACGTCATACAATTATATATATATGCTTGAATGAGTTTGTTTAATATAATTACTAGCATTTGTCTACACACTTTGTGTGTATGAACATATGTTTTTAGAAAATGAGAAGGAGGGAGGGAGAGAGGGAGAGAGGGAGAGAGAGAACGTGGAGGGAGTGAGAGGTTTCTGTTTTTGGTTTTTTTTTTTTTTAATATTTGAGGTATTTTAACATCACATGTAGGTGAGACTTCAATAAAAAACTGTAAAATTTGGACTTATGAAATTACATTATTGCCCATCATTTTTTTTTGTGTGATAGAAAACTAATTTGTCTTTTTACCCTCTTTTGATTGACAAAGAGAGTTTCATTAATTAGTAGAAATATTTACTTTTGAAAATATTATTTTTAAGGGGTTTTTTTTAATTATAATCCTAGATTGAAATTTAAAATAAACCTGGTGTTAGATTACATATTGATTATAGTCCTTTGATATGTCCTTAATTCAAAATAATTAATTTGCATTTTATTTAATATCTCCCATTAAATATTTAAATTTATTAACATACAAAATTTTAATTTATTTTTTGACCAAAAAAGAGTTTTTTAATTATTAATTTTATTTAACATTCTTCAAACTTGAAAGACTCAATTAATGTACCTAAATGTTAGTACCGAAATGTGTGTACCAAAATGTATTATATTGAACTAATGTATTTAAATGTTATTATTGAAATATATGTACTGAAATATATGCACCAAAATATATTATATTAAATTAATGTACCTAAATGTGTGTACCGAAATGTTACATCCCACATAGCCCCCATGTGAGTGGATCTTGTAAGCCTTATATGTATATTCACATCTCTTTCTAGCACGAGGCATTTTGGGAGCTCACTGACTTCGGGTTCTATCGGAACTTCGAAGTTAAGCGAGTTCGCGCAAGAGCAATCACACGATGGATGACCCACTGGGAAGTTCTCAAGTGAGTTCCCAGAAACAAAACCATGAGGGCGTGGTTGGGGCCCAAAGCCGACAATATCGTGCTACTGTAGAGTCGAGCCCAGGATATGGTGGGGGCCCGGGCTGGGATATGACAATTTGGTATTAGAGCCAATCCTTGGCCTGAAGTGTGCCGACGAGGATGTCGGGCCCCTAAGGCGAGGTGGATTGTTACATCCCACATCGCCCAGGGGAGTGGATCTTGTAAGCTTTATATGTATATTCACATCTCTTCCTAACACGAGGCCTTTTGGGAGCTCACTGGCTTCAGATTCCATCGGAACTCCGAAGTTAAGCAAGTTCGCGCGAGAGCAATCCCATGATGGGTGACCCATTGGGAAGTTCTCCTGTGAGTTCCCATAAATAAAACAGTGAGGGTGTGGTTGGGGCTCAAAGCGGACAATATTGTGCTACTATGGAGTCAAGCCCGGGATATGGTGGGGGCCCGGGGTGAGATGTGACAATCGCTCAGGGGAGTGATCCTTATATGTATATTCTCATCCCTACCTAGCACGAGGCCTTTTGGGAGCTTATTGGCTTCGGGTTCCATCGGAACTCCGAAGTTAAGTGAGTAGCGCGCGAGAGCAATCCCATGATGAGTGACCTACTGGAAAGTTATCGTGTGAGTTCCCAGAAACAAAACCGTGAGGGCGTAGTCGGGGCCCAAAGCAGACAATATCGTGTTACGGTGGTGGAGCGGGCCCGGGATGTGGTAGACCCCGGGCCGGGATGTGACAAATTAGTATCAGAGCTTAACCCTAGCCGTGGTATGCCGACGAGGTAATCGGGCCCCTTAAGGAGGGTGAATTGTAAGATCCTACATCGCCTAAAACCCTGAAGTCAAGCGAGTAGCGCGTGAGAGCAATCCCATGATGAGTGACCTACTGGAAAGTTCTCATGTGAGTTCCCAGAAACAAAACCGTAAGGGCGTAGTCGGGGCCCAAAGCAGACAATATCATGCTACGGTGGTGGAGCGGACCCGGGATGTGGTGGACCCCAGGCGGGGATGTGACAAATTGGTTTCAGAGCCTAACCCTAGTCGTGGTATGCCGACGAGGTTATCGGGCCCCTTAAGGGGGTGGATTGTAAGATCCCACATCGCCTAAGGGAGTGATTCTTATATGTATATTATCATCCATACCTAGTACGAGGTATTTTGGGAGGTCACTGACTTCGAATTCCATTGGAACTCCAAAGTTAAGCGAGTAGCGCGCGAGAGCAATCCTATGATGGGTGACCCACTGGGAATTTCTCATGTGAGTTCCCAGAAACAAAACCGTGAGGGTGTAGTCGGGGCCTAAAGCAGACAATATCGTGCTACGGTGGTAAAGCGGGCTCTGGATGTGGTGGACCCTGAGCTGGGATGTGACAAAAATGTATGCACAGAAATGTTAGTACCGAAATATATTATAATGAATTAATGTACCTAAATGTTTGTATTGAAATGTATGTGCCAAAATGTGTGTACCTAATGTCTCTAAATGAAGAAGACAAGTACATCAAAATATATTGTATAACAAAAATTAGTTTATCTAAATGTTTACAACAAAAAATATTACGATAAATGAAATGAAAATTATAATTATAATGAAATAAAATTAATACATATTAAAAATTAGGAAGAAAAAGAGAGATAATGAAAAAATTAAAATATAATTAGTAAATAAAGTTATTGATGTATCAAGGGACTAAAATTAGATTTTAATCTTACTTATGATTTTAATTTAAAAGTCATCTTTATCAATGATTAAAATGAAGTTTTCTATATAATCGTTTTTTCAGCAAGGGCATGCTGCGGATGTGACTAAAGTCGACGCATCACAGCAATCACCAAAGGATGATATCGTAAGCTGATGACAAATGAATTGATATAAAAATAAGCTGATAAATTAATTGATCTTGTAAATAAAGCTAATAAAAATGAAGCTGATCAAATTTTCTTATAAATTCCTGTAGCAGGAGCAAGTAGAATCTGTTGACCCAGACCACGAGCATGCAATGGATGAGACCGTGGCTGATACTGATCTCAAAGGACAAGTGAACGTTGCAGTCGATGAGAAAGTCCATGTTGTGGAAAATGAGCAAGTCGTAATAAAGAATGAACAAGTGGAAGATCTGGCTGAGAAAGTGGACGTCATGGACGATGATCATCAGCAAGGACGTCGAGTGGATGCTGACCGGGTCAGTAGTGATGAGCAAGTGATAGAAGTCATGGATGCGGAGAAAGTAGACATGATGGACGACAATGATCAAGCAACACGTGAACAACCAATTGTTTCGGAGAAACAGGAGAAC
The DNA here is from genome assembly GCF_042453785.1 of Malus domestica. Taxonomy (NCBI): domain Eukaryota; kingdom Viridiplantae; phylum Streptophyta; class Magnoliopsida; order Rosales; family Rosaceae; genus Malus; species Malus domestica. The sequence continues at coordinate 31,186,263 of NC_091672.1, read as the reverse complement.
TCTACTAAAAGTGATGGATCTAATGATGATGAGCAGGATCCTGCAACAATGCTGCCCCGTGATCAACTGTAATATATACACATACTATATATTGAATAATTTGTTCTTTAATTTTGGGACTAATCATGAATTTAATTTGGCATCACAATTAGGCCGGCGGTGGAGGCGCTCCAAAGCCTTGTGAAATCTGAAGTAGGCGGCTTTGCGGAGAAAGTAGACATGATGGACAACGATGATCAAGCAACACATGAACAACCAATTGTTTTTTATGAGAAACAGGAGAATTTGACTAAAACTGATGAATCTAATGATGATGATGAGCACGATCTTGCAACAATGCTTCCTCATGATCAACAGTAATATATATACATATCGTCATGTTGTTGATTAATTAGTTCGTTCTATTGTTTTGGGACTAATCAGGAATTTAATTTGGTATCTTATGTACACAACACAAATAGGCGGGCGGTGGAGGAGTGCCAACCCCATGTGAAATCTGAGGTAGGCAGCGGTGCTGGCAGCACTCCAGTTACTCAAGGGTACTCTAGGTCGTCGCTCTCCACTTATTCTGCATTATCAGGACCATCGTCACTCTTTTCCGCAACTATGGTATTATCTTAGTTTCTCTCGAGTACTACTTTATATATTTATGCTCAGCACTACTAATATACAGCAGTATATATTATATATATAAATTGAAAAATATTTAAGGATACTGTTATTAGGACTTTGAATTGTGACATCTTGCGTAGAGCAACAAAAGTTTTTACTAATATTTGTATTAATTTAAAGAGAAATGCTAGGAGGTCTCTCAAAGTGAGACCGTCTCTTCAATGGACTATTTGTCACTCCACTATTTAATGTTAATTTCTATGGTAATATTATAAAATATTGTATTAAAAATATGAGATGACAGAGAGTTCAAGGAGAGTCTCACTTTTGAGAAAGTCCCCTTAGCATTTCTCAAATTTAAAATGCATGATGACGTTTTTAAATTGTCAATAACAACTCTCATATTTTAGAATGCATATGTATGTTATTCCTTTCATATTAAGTTTTTACTGAGCAATTACCATACGGTTATTGTTCTTGTTTAGGTGGATTATGCACCTCAAGAAAATGACTTCATCCAATACTTACTCAACTCTGAGCCAATTCCCATGAGCCTTCCCATGAACCTTATCCTTGGGAATAATCAGCACTCAAATGTTTCTCGGCCAAAGGGCATCCAGCAGGCCAATCGCCAACATTTTCAGCAAATGCCTATGTATGTGTGTATATATATTGGGAATATTTTGTTCACCACCCTCAAGTGATGATGATGCTCACCATCATATTTATTATTGTTAGATGAGTTTAAATTTCGAAATTTGTATAGTAGATAGACACAGGTCTCAAAATTTAAACTCATTCAACGGTAATAAGTAGAGTGATGAACATTACCGCAACTTGAGGGTGGTAAGCAAAAATGCACCTATATATATTAGCTAACTAGCTGAGTATATATAGTTATATATAATTAATATTGACAACAATTTACAGTGTCATATTGGTTATCAATGCTTCACCAACCATTATACCAAAAATACTAGTAATTCAACATAATATATAATTGTGGTAAATGGTTCCCAATGAATTACATTAACCCTAGCTGCTTCTTAATTCTTTGTTTAGCTTTATACAAAACATGGCCTCATCAGAAGACAACAACAGCAACCGTGCTTATGGAAACTTGCCTCAGGATCTTCGATTGGACTCGTCCATGCTCCCAGTGCTGGTGAGGAGTCAATTAATACTACCCAAAATCTTTGATTTCCCTAGCTACTTTGAAAGATTGCTTCCTTTTTTTACTAAATTCGATGATAAAAATGGTCTTTATTATTACATTTGTTTAATTATGTTGTCTTTTGTCTATATATGCAGCCACAGTTGGAGGATGGAAATGATGGATCCCCCTTTCTGAGGCCACAAACTAATTTGAACCCCCATACAAATCTTTTGGGGTATGCTCATATTCATATACTCAAATGATGCTTTGCCTTATCATGGTGATTCTCATTCATGTATATATATATATGCATACTAGACTCTTACCGTACGTGTATTTTTATTTTTTTTTATTTTAGTTATTTTAGATAATATCGTTTGTTTAAATAAAAAGTTATTTTAGATTTTTTTTATTAAAACGTATTTTTTTAAAAATAATGGATTTACTAACCACCTTACTTGTTTTTTTTTTTTTTAATTTTAATGAGGGAAGGACAATTTGGGTATACAAACCTGTATTTTTTTTTATTGATACATGTCTGTGTTGAAAAAAAAATAGTTATTAAAATCTTCCAATTAACTTAGCTTTTTGGTAAGTGAGATTTTAGATTTTTATTATTTTTGTTATTGTTTTGTAATTAAACTTCCCGATTAACCTGCCTATTTGGTACGTGACAGCTGACAACCCAATATTTCATATTTTCAGTATTTTGTTCTAGAGCTAATTATTATTATTATTTTGCTAGAATTCTATAGCTAATTATTATTTGCATTTAAATAGAGGGTTGTGAATGGAATTATGTTTAACATTACATGAATATTAATATATTCAGAGCAGTGATATCTACACACTTAATAATACATGGATATTAATATATTTAAGGTAGTACTATCCATACATCTGTTTTTACCTTCTACACATTCTTCTCAATTTTCGATTGTTGGATCAAATGATTAAAGATGATTAATTGACATAAATTAACCGTTAGACTGTTAGTGTGTGAAAAGTAAAAAAAAATGTGTGCATAGCATCACCTGTTATTTATATGGAAAAAAAAAAGAGAGAAAATATATGAAATGATACATTGTACTTATTTTTTATATCTTAAATTGAAAAACATTAACATTGTATCCAGTCATTTCAATCAAATATGGTATTGCCAAAATTCCCTTTTTTCTTTCAAACTTTCCGGTCTAAATATTAGCTTTCCAGACATAGGTTAAATGGAAATTATCAATTTTTATTTGATTTTTCTTCTGTCAAAGAAATTAGTACTCACTAACATAAAATATTGACTTGCGTCATCTATACAGGGCACAAGAAATACAATCTCAGGGCTTGACCCCTAGCCAAGCTGCTCCTGCTGTCAATGGCAGCTTTTATTCTCCTGGAACCAATTTCAGTCAGATGAACCCGTTTGATAACATCCCCGTAGTTCCTCAAGTATGCGTTATTCTTCCCCAATTTTATAATCAATCACAATATATCATGAGGTGTATGTGGTTGTTCTTATTGATTTAAATTTAATTTGTCTCTATCACAATATTCTGTTTTAAATAAAATGAAGCCAAAGTTTCTACAGTAAAACTAATCCGCAGACCTACATATCACACATGAATATAATTAAAACTGACTCTCGGATAAATTATTTCATAAATATCACCATCAATAGATGATTTTATGGTAGAAGAAATTTGTTTTTTCTCAAAGCTGCCTAGTTTTTTCATGTTATTCATCCCTTCGCATCAACGTCTTGAATCGATATTTAGTTACAAATTCATTTTTCAGCAGGGGATGCCTGCCAACTTTCTGAACCGAAACAATGCATACCAGCCAGTGGCTGGAGAGTTGCCGAGGGCTACCCCTAGACCTAGGGTACGTACTAATCTATTTTGTTTTAATTATTTCATTTTTCATCAGTGATATGATATTTATCTGCAGACTCTGGTTGATATATTGTTCGTATATGTGTAGATTTCGATGAGCAACTGGCAAGAGAATGTGAATATTCCAGCACAGAATCTCTTAGCCAATAATAATTGGCTTCCTCAGGGTCAGTCCTCGCAGGGACTACAGAACTATAGCAACAATGCTTCTGCTTCCAGTTCTAGGTAAAATTATTAATCATCAATGATTAATTTAATTGTGATTTCTTTTAATTATTTGGTGATTAATTATGAATATATTGTCATGAAAACTGACAATTAATCTCCTAAAATATCAAATTAATTGTGTAAAAATCCTGGCAGGGCCATTAAAAACGCACTGTATGATCCTAAGTACGAAGCCATGGGACTTCCGATAGATCCCCACCTACGCCTCTTTCTCGCCCAGCAGAGGCGTGAAAATGATCGGTAATTGTCCTCAATTTTTATAATTATTAGGGGTATCATACTAATTAGTAATTAACTGAGTTCGAATGTGGCTAATAATAATTATAAATTCATTTGGATTTTGATGGTTGCAGGACGCAGTGACTTGCCTTGAGAGCAGTTCTATCGGAGCTATATCGATCGTCCGGTTGTTGCAGACAAGTTGCCGTCTGATTTTTAATTAAGTAATAATAATCATAAACCCCTGAAACTATATTGATAGGGTTTGCATGGTTTGTTTGAAATTCTCGGATAATTAATTGTTTGGTTAATTTCTGTATGGACAAATTAAGTTGAATTTTGAATAACTATTGCTTATTGCTAGAACATTTTTGGATGCATGTTTACTAAAGTCTTGTTTGGAAGTGTTTCTAAGTGACTAAAGTTTCGTTTGAAAGTGATTTTAAGTGACTAAAAGCGCTTTTGGTGAAATTAATTTTGAGTTATAAAAGCACTTTAAGTGTTTTTTGAAGAAGCATTATATATGTCCTTCTTGCAGTAGGAAGCACTTAAAGTGCTTTTCCACGATCCAATTGGATTTTAACTAAAAATTGGTTTCAAAAACATTTTCACCAAAAATAGTTTAGTCATTTTAAAAACACTTTCAAACGAGCCCTAATTTTCTAGCGCTACAAAATCAATATATTTACTCTTTCTGTTAAGTAAAAAAGATGTAGGCATACAAAATCATCGAGCAGTTACGTTAAATTTTTTAGAGTTGAGTGTAAGTTCCTTATGTGTGTCATATCATCAACTGAACAACATTTTTACAGAAGTTGACGACTAGGACTATTTGTGCACATTTGTTAATTAAAAACCAATTGTAAAGTAGGATAATTTTAGGAATCAATTCTAAATTTTGCTCAATAAATAAACCTGTTTTTGTTTAAAATATGATATTGTAAATTTTCACTCTACAAGTAGAAGAATTTAAACCAGAATGCATAGTATGGAACACATCGCTCTAGACATTTTAACTATTGTCTCATTTGCAACAAACCATTTAGTTTGTGTTTATTTCATAAATAAGACAATTGATTATTTAAACTACACATTAATCATGTCAACAAAATTAAGAAAAAATAATCAAAATAAAAGTTATGAGAAATATAGTAAATTATAAACAAAATAATTTTATTTGTTTTCAAGGCCTCACAGCCAGTTATATAGATTGTCCCAATTTTCTCTTCAACGTTTTTCTCTCAAATAATGTTTTAGTGACGAAATAATATCTAGAAATCTTCACAGAAAATATGAACATTCTCTTTAGCAACAAAAAATCATTCGAAACGTTTTAGCGATCAATTTATATTTTCTCTCTTTATAATTTTTACTTTAAAATTTTAATAAGTACATACTTTACATGTGTACTATTGCTGTTGATCTTCTATTTCTTTTTTTTTTGGAAAAAGTTTGACTGTAGCAAAACTACAGCAAAAACTTCCTCAACTTTTATTAAATAACAAACCCAAAATTACAAGCAAACCAAAAGCCCAACTAACAAATATACACAACCAAAAAAGGGCAGAAACCAACAGAAAAACCGAAGAGGCCTCACAACAGTGAAGCCCAAAAAACACACAACAGCCAACCGAGAAACTTCTACAAAAATCTTCTCCACCGACAGACATCCAAGCCAGCCTCTGGAAACGTCAGCCACCACCGAGTATTGCCGCCTCAAACACCACCGCCAACCTAGAACAACAACCAGATCACAGCCATTAACAGGAGATAGTTGGCACCAAAGATGGATTGGCCAACTACCAGTAAGAAGCTCGTGGAAACTCATAAGCAACACTGCCGACAACAGCAGACAACAAGGAGAACGTGGTGGTATGGGAAACACCCGAGCCAGGAAAAACATCCCAGCTCTACACACGAACTCAAAAGGAACTATGGCTTAAGATCAGATTGAAGAAGAGATGGGGAGAGGTATACTGATGGGAGATGAAGAACAGGACAAGTCGTAGTGGAAAAAAAGGAAAAGCATCTGGAGAGGCAAAAAGAAAAGAAGAAGAATAAGAAGAAGAAGAAGATCAGACTGAGGAAGAGATGGGGAGAGGTATACTGACGGGAGATGAAGAACATGACAGACGGGAGGGGGAAAAAGGGAGAAGCATTTGGAGAGGCAAAAAGAGATCAGACTGAGGAAAAGATGGGGAGAGGTATACTGACGGAAGATGAAGCACATGACAGGCCATAGGGAAGAGATGGGGAGAGGTATACTGACGGAAGATGAAGCACATGACATGCCACATGGGAAAAAAAGGGAAAAGCATCAGGCCGGAGGGGAAAAAAGGGAGAAGCATCTGGAGAGGCGAAAAGAAAAGAAGAATAAGAAGAACAGAAGAAAGAGGACACGACAGAGAAGGGGAAAAGAGGAGAAAACATAAGAAGAAAAAGAAAAGTGGTAACCGACTCCAGCCAATGCCAGAGTTGGCGCTTGAGAAGGTGGACAAGATGAAGGCCCTCAGCAAAAGGAGGGAATAAACTCTCACAGAAGGAGAGAATGTTTCTCATGGAAGAAGAGAAGGTCTCTATTGCTGTTGATCTTTATGACAAGAATACTTTAGAGATTACTAGGAAATAAAGGAGAGAAGGTCTCTATTGCTGTTGATCTTTATGACAAGAATACTTTAGAGATTACTAGGAAATAAGCCCGCACGTTGCGGCGGGAACTAACTATTTCAAGCATAGCTGTATGAAGAAGACACATTTCAGGTGTAACTGCATGAATAAAACACAAAGTTAGTAAGTAAAGCTCATATTTTTAGCAGTGTTATTTTAACAACAATTATTCAAGTGATTAATTGCCCCGGTGGGTAGGGCATTTCTCATAGTCCTACTGCATTCTATGTCTAATAGGAATTTAATTGCCCATTCTATGCCATGGAGTGGTGCCGAAAGATTATTTTATGGGTTTACTGTTGAAAGATCTGGAAAATACTCCTCGTGTTTTTTGCAAAAGGCGTGCAGCAGCCAAAGGTAAGCTTATATTTCATTCTTTTCAAATGGCTGCCATATTATTGTTTTTATATATGTCCATGGATTATATAACATCCTATCAAATTTATTTTTCCTTTCACTATTTCTCGTTCCTTGATGGGTTTAGTTCCTTCATCACCAAAGTGTGGCAAGAAACACCAAACATTAATGACAAATTTTTAGTTGCGATTGAAAGCATGAAAAATTTTAATTTTTAAGTTATTAATCTTTTAATACACATAATTTACTATTTATATAAAGACATGTAGTATACCAGCTCATGTGACAATTACATTGAAAAATTTCTTTTGATGATAAAGACGTGTGTGCTTATTTCAGAATGGCAAGCCCGTAAATAACCCAATGACAGATTTGTAAATAAAATGAAATTCAGTCCAAAACACTGTTCACATGAACAGTACCAAATGCAATGCTTTCTTTAGACTAAAGTGAGTACAGACAAACCGAAGTGTAATGGTCCTTGTCTGTCAAGCTGTCATGCATGTGTTTTGGGTCGGGTCGGGTTGGGTGAGTGAGAAGATACCGAATCCCCGACGCAAACGGATTTTAGTTGGCGGGTACGTAACTGCTAACTCAGCCAAAAGATACTCCCTCACGAACTTGAGAGCTAGAAAACGACCACGTTTGGCCCCTGCATTATCATCATCTTCTTCTTCCTCCTCCTTCCCTCTCTTCCTCAACCGCCGATCCCCGACGGCTGAGGGCCACATTTGGCCCCTGCATTATCATCATCTTCTTCTTCCTAAACCGCCAATCCCCGACGGCTGAGGGCCACCGCCAATGGCGGCCGCCGCCACCATTCCTCTTCTGCAGTTCGTCCCCGCCAAAACCTTCCAGGCCAAGCACCACTCCAACAGGCTCCGACCAACCAAACAGAGAGGTCCATTTCTCCTGAAAGTTTCGATCTTTGATCTTCTTTGAGCTTCTTTGAGCTTCTTTTTGCTTAATTCCTACTTTTTTGTTGATAATTTTGGTGGGTTTTGTTTTGCAGGAAGTTTTGGTTTGTCTATGATTACATGCGCGTCTTCTAATGGAAGAGAGCCTGATTCTGCCGACGGCGGCGTCAAGAGCGTGGAACGTTTGCTGGAAAAGAAGCGGCGCGCCGAGCTCTCTGCTCGGATTTCTTCAGGAGAGTTCACTGTGGAGAAATCTGGGTAATATGATTATTAATGATTGAAATTCTGCGTTTAGTTTTGATCTGTTTTGGAAGTTTCCGCTGCATTTGATCAAATTCACTTAATAATTTGTTTAATGAATTCTAATTATACTTAATTATAGCAAAAGCTAGGTGTATAAGTTCAATTTTATTAAGTATTTGGTGACTAAAAGTCGAAAACGTTTTTTTTTTTTTGCTGTTCTTAATTGTCTGAAGAAAGTCTGTTACTTTTTTTTATGGACTTGTGGAAGTAAATTCTTATCTGGGGAAGCTTTATTTTTGTGTTATTATACATCCACATTTGCGTTTATGCATTTCTAACTCTGAGTCTCTTGAATGTGGTAATTAGTTTTCCATCTCAATTGAAGAGTGGTTTGTCGAAGGTTGGTGTTCCTACTGGGCTACTAGATTTCTTGTTCAGCTGGGCTGATGCACCTGAAAACTATCCAAAAATTCCGGAGGCAAAAGGAGCGATCAGTGCCATTCAAAGTGAGGCCTTTTTCGTCCCGCTGTTTGAACTTTACCTCACATATGGTGGAATTTACAGGCTGACATTTGGACCAAAGGTCTTTTCATTTCTAATATCCATCTCATTGATTAATACTACTCTCTCTCAAGCTTAGTGGATTGTGTTGACGGAAAGGGCGTCGTTCTGAATGAATTACTTGTTGGTTCTTGCTGCAGTCCTTTTTGATAGTTTCTGATCCCGCGATTGCCAAACATATATTAAGAGAAAATTCAAAGGCTTATTCAAAGGTAAACCAAATTGATAATGTCTTTTCCTGTCCTCTCTCTCTGCCTCTTCCTTTCTTAAGTGATATATACTTTGCGCACAGGGAATCTTGGCTGAAATTCTAGAATTTGTTATGGGGACTGGACTCATTCCCGCAGACGGTGAAATATGGCGCGTTCGACGACGTGCTATAGTTCCCGCATTGCATCAGAAGGTATTTCGTTCTTTTCCTTCTCGTTTCAGTTGCGATTCCTTTTTTAATCTTGTGGGAAAATGTCTCTGTTTCCATACATTCAATGTTTCTAATAGCAAAAGCATCGGGCAAGGCATCCCTAGGTTCAAAAGTTTGAAGAGCGTATTGATTTTGTTCATATATCAAGAAAATGTTCTTTCCTTATAACAAAAAACACTTGATTATTTAGAAAACTGCGGATAGAAATTTTATGAGCTGTTTGCCTTATTAAAAAGCCTGTTCATTTTCTCATGCAATTTGGACTACCTCACTGTAAATGTAAAACTTGAACTGGCCGTAGGAACTATTTTTAACTTTCTTTTCGTTGGTCAATTTTTATTGTTGATTTCTATTTTTTTATTTTGAACCTGTAGTATGTAACAGCTATGATTAATCTCTTCGGAGAAGCTACAGACAGGCTTTGCCGGAAGCTAGATGCCGCTGCATCTGATGGGGAAGATGTAGAGATGGAGTCGCTTTTCTCCCGTTTGACACTGGACATCATTGGCAAGGCACTTTTTAATTATGATTTTGATTCGTTAACAAATGACACTGGGATCGTCGAGGTATTCCTTTTGATTCCTTTTCTCTTAGTTCCAGTTATACGAGGTTCGTTCCTGTTTAGCTTCCACTTATCTTCACGGTTCTCTTGACCACATATCGGTGTCATTCTATTTTGGCTAGAGCAGGCTGTGTACACTGTCTTGAGAGAAGCAGAAGATCGTAGTGTTGCACCAATACCATTATGGGAGATCCCAATATGGAAAGACATTTCACCACGACAAAGAAAAGTCGCAACAGCCCTCAAATTAATTAATACTACACTGGATGATTTGATAGCAATTTGCAAGGTAAAGCCATCATTTGTTTGGCACAACATGTTTCTGATCACGCTCACGCATAAGTATTTTCTTTCAAGTTCATACGTGGCTGGGCATGGCTGCTAATCTGATGCATTATTGCTTTAATTTTTATTTTTCATTTGTCATCTGCAGAGAATGGTAGACGAAGAAGAGCTACAGTTTCATGAGGAGTACATGAATGAACAAGATCCTAGTATTCTCCATTTCCTTTTGGCATCTGGTGATGATGTATGTAACTACAAACTATCAGACATGCTTGTCACTAGCTCAAACGGTTGAACTTATTGCTCCACTGTTTGTAGGTCTCTAGCAAGCAACTCCGTGATGACTTGATGACAATGCTAATAGCTGGGCATGAAACATCAGCTGCAGTCTTAACGTGGACCTTTTATCTTCTTTCCACGGTAACAAGTTTGAGGCTTAGTAATGGAATCATGGAACTAATTTCTCACTTTGATATTCTTTAGCACATAGTAATACAGATTTTTACGTGAACTGGATAAATATATCGACTTTTAAATCTTGGGTGCTTGCTAAGTTTATGTGTGTGGTGAATAATGGCTACAAAAAATCATGCTTGAATCGAAAATCTATTTCTCATGATTTGGTGGTTTTTGGCTTGACTGCAGGAGCCTGGGGTCATGGCCAAGCTCCAAGAGGAGGTATGTTAAAGTTTTAATTTTAATGCATCCATATTTGTACCAGAAGAATCAATAGGTGTCGTGAATACTTTAGTCTATATCAGACGTTCTTTTTAATTATAACATTTTGTGTTCTTAGGCTGATTCCGTTCTGGGAGATAGATTTCCAACCATTGATGATATGAAGAAACTCAAGTATGCAACTCGAGTGATTAACGAAGTAAGCAGATCAGCTTTTATCAGAATGATTAGAAAGTTAATCTTCTATATTAATCGTCAGTACGATTGTTTGTTTTTGGTTTAACCTTCCTTCTTCCTTTGTAGTCCTTGAGGCTTTACCCACAACCACCTGTGTTAATTCGTCGTTCACTGGAGGATGACAAGCTTGGAGACTACCCTATTAAAAGGTAATTTGTCATTCATCCGTATCGATATATGTGGTTAACATTATCTTCCTCATTCCTTGAATATTACCATGCAACAAACTAATTCCTTTATTATATTTTCATATACAGGAATGAGGATATATTTATTTGCATTTGGAATCTGCATCGCAGTCCAAAACAATGGGACGACACAGATAAGTTTAACCCTGAAAGATGGCCATTAGACGGACCCAATCCAAACGAAACAAACCAAAATTTTCGGTATTTCATCTTTCTGCCTATTTAATGAATCGGATTTTTGTCACAATATATTGTTCTTTGTTAGTAATTATCGTATTCTGGAGTTACAACTGGTCTGTTACGCTATCTTCGTTGAGATTGGATTCAGGGTTGGATTTGTCCTGGAGGTTTTGTGTTAAGGATCCCTGCCTTTTTACAAATAAATGACTGGTAGTTATGGTTTCAGTTACTTGCCCTTTGGCGGAGGACCACGGAAATGCTTAGGTGACATGTTTGCAACGTTCGAGGTAATATAAACATTTGAACTTGTTGAATGTAAATCACTGAAATTTTTGTGTGCTTCTTCTCACGACGACCCTCTACAAGTATTCAGAGCTTCTCCTTTACTCAAAATAGGAAAGTGTTTTGAAACTTTCACTTTGCTGATTGACAGACTGTAGTAGCACTTTCAATGCTTGTTCGAAGGTTTAACTTTCAAATGGCACTCGGCGCTCCTGAGGTAAGTATCCCTATGTTGTTTCCTGCGCGTATTATATCTAGCCTAAGAGTAGCTTTTTGAAGCGTGATGCTTAAACTCGGTATTTGCTGGTGCAATTGGGAAGAAACACAATAAGTTTTATGATTCTATCTAATGAATGGTTCTCGGAGCAGGTCAAGATGACAACGGGAGCCACCATTCATACGACGGAAGGGTTGAAGATGACAGTCAGTAGGAGGATAAAACCTCCGATTGTTCCCACATTGGAGATGCCTGCATTTGAAGTGGATAAGCCCGTCGGTGTCCCAAAAGGGGATTCTTTAGTTAGTCAGAAAGGTGAGGTTTCTTCTGCTCATCCTTGATCCTTGATTATCGCAGTCGAGCTACATGATTCTAAATGGCTGAGATTTATGTTCTGATGTGTTTGATGTGCTTCGGTTAAATCTTCTGTTCGACGACGTCAGGTTTGTAGTAGGTAATGCTGTAAATTAAGGGGGTGTATTCAATTAGGATTTTGAGGGAATTTAATTCTTTTAATGAATTCAGGGATATTCAATCTGGATTTTAAGTGATTCTCTAAAATTCAATGTGTATTCAATCAGGATTTTAAGATAGTTTATTTAAATCATTAGAAATATAGATGTATTCAATTAGAATTTTAAAGAAGTTTATAACATTCCAGGTGTATTCAATTAAAATTTAAATTTAAAGAATTTGGAAAAGTTGAGAAATTAGAGGGAATTTGAGAGATTTTGTAGTGTATTTTAATCATCCATAAATCTCACATCTCCCCATGAGATTTCAAGGAAATTGAATCAAAATTTTATATGGAATCTCTACAAATCAGTTAAACTCCTTAAAAATCCATGAATTTATAAATCCATTAAAATCTCTCAAATTCTCAATTAATACACCCCCTAAGAGGAGGGAGACTATATATCGTAAGATGCAATTAAGCATAGCGCTGTCGTGCTTAATTAGGTAATTTAACTATGGAAGAGTTTCTATTTAAACACCATTTCCGATCTAAGTTCAGTTCACATTTTTATCCACACCTCATTAAAATCTCTAAAACCCAACTCTTTTTAAAAAAAGAGTGAGGCCAGATGGCTGTTTTAGCCTTCTGGTCCTCAAAGATATTAATATTTTAATGAACAGTACATGGTTATATTTGCCTCCGTCTTCAACCGAGGGCCAAAGGGCCAGAGGGCTCGTTTTAGCCATGTCATAAAAAACTGTCTCCAACCGAGGATCATAGGACCAAACATAATTTATTATTTAAATTTAAAAACTACAACTTATATTTAAAAACTACAACTAAAATTTAAAAACAACAACAACAACAACAACAACAAAGCCTTTTCCCACTAAGTGGGGTCGGCTATATGAATCCTAGAACGCCATTGCGCTCGGTTTTGTGTCATGTCTTCCGTTAGATCCAAGTACTCTGCTCTCTTGAACTCTACCCTTCTGTCCTATCTTCTTCACCCTTCCCCGTCTAATAGGATCAAAGTACTTCTTTTGTGTGTCCCGTGTAAAGTTGATAGGAGCATATGCTCCCAAACAACTTTGAGTGGAGTCGTTCGAAAAGAAGTTTCTATAGCCCACTTGCTCATTTAACACTGCATTCGGGTGCCGATGGAGATACAGCGACCCTTGCTCACTTATCACTGTGCTCGGGCCACACAGCGCGTCACTTACGGGTGACGCCCTAGCTTTAGCTCGATTTCGTTCTGGATTCATTTTCATAAGGATTCGACGTAATCATGGAGTGCCGGCTGTCGACTACCTGACGCCCTCCCCCTCCTCCTTTATCCGGGCTTGGGACCGGCAATGTAAGATAAACTTACACATGCGGAGTTAAAATTGAAAACAACATTAACTTGACTTGAATTTAAAAACGACAAATTAAATTTAAAAATTACAAATTAAAATTGAAAACAACATTAACTTGAATTTAAAAATTTTGTGAGGAATGGTGAATGAATGGTTTAGGTATTGATAGGAAAAAAAATAGAATTTTTGAGAATTTTTTTTTAAAAAAAAAAGGCCCAAAAAACCTAAAAAAAAAATTGAATCCAACGGTAACTGGCACCAGCTAGCCGTTGGATTCAAAATTCTTTTTAAGAATTCTTGTCGGTTATAACCGACAGGAATACATTTATTGTATTAAATAATATAAATGTATTCTTATCGGTTATAACCGACATGATTAATCAGTTTTCTGCCCAGCCCCCGGTTGGTTGGCTGGCTGCTTCCAGCCAGCCCTCCAACCCTTTCAGATTCCGTGGGGTCCTTTCAGATTCCACGAGCCCTCTGGCCTGGCCCTCGGTTGGAGACAGTTTTCGAACTATTTTCGACCCTCTGGCCCTCTGGACCCTTCGGTTGGAGATGGCCTGACGTTTTTAGTTTCAAAGTTGTTCTGGTGGGGTTGCTTAGAGTAAGTCCACCCGGAGTGGATTGCCTGGCACCCAGCACCCAAAACAGGTTGGGCCCCAGCCTAATAGGCTGACACCCAACCCAACCCAAGCAAGAGACCGGTCCAAAATCGATAAACCCAACAGCTGGGCCATCTGATGTGAGCAATCCCGTGCTCGGAGGTCGTAATGGTGTTGGTCGTGGGGGCGTTCACCACCAAAATAAGAAACCCCAATAACACCCTTCATCCATCACCTCGCCGCACTCAAATCTCACCCCAAAATAAGAAACCAGACGTGTACCTCCAGGAACGACACCCAAACAACCCAGATCATCCACACACCCATCCATGCCACCCTAATGACTTCACTTTTGGAATTTCACCACGGAATCCGACCGTTTGCGCTCCTACTAGATGTTTTGGACTAGGATCAAGACTGCTGTCGTTGACAAGTTCGCTCGTCGCTGGACCAGAACTTGCTGAGCTATGTGACGGTGGCTATGGGGATAAAGGGGCTAGGAAAAAAGGGCTTGGGATAAAAGGGGAGAAGTGGCTTTGGAATTAACGATCTTATAAAAATATAAAAAATTAATAATATTTTTTATGAAGTCAGAAATTAAAAATAATAATATTTAAATAAAATTGACTAGACTATTTTTTGTTAGGAGTGGAGATGCATTTGGCCTATTACTGTTCATTGGCATATATCACTGTTCACTGAGTGGATTAAATAGGCTGGGTGCTGGCACATTTTTTTAGGGGTGGACTTGCTCTATGGATCAGCAGGTCATTTGTAGCAAGGTCGGAGCATGAAAGAAATCTGGTAATGTATTTTGTTTTGGGAAACTTTTTGGAAATGTCATATGTACTTAAACATTTTTTTTAATTTTTTTTATATGAACAAAAGTTTTAAGCGGTTGTCATACTAACTTTCTGAAATTATGAATTTATCATCTCATCCTAACTTTTAAGTATTTCATTTAAAATAAATCACTACTTTGCACAAGACTTGTGTTCAGAGTTATTTCAGATATTTCAACATCTCACTCTCTGACACGCTCCAACCCCGATATCTCCAAATATCAAGGTAGGCATGTGTTGGTTGATACCCGAGGGTGACGAAGCCAATTTAAACATGCCTACGAATAAAATATGTAATTAGAACGAAAATGCTAATGCAAGAACATGTTTAGAGCATACAACTAATTATGAATAATATGAAAGAAATAATAAAAATTTATGAACGAAGGGAAGAGTCATACACTGAGAAGACTCGAATATACCTATGTGGACGTGCCCTGACTCCAGGATCGTGTGCCTCGATTCTAATTCATGAGGGGACGCAAAACATAAAAGGTGAGTGGACCATAATTTATAATAATACTAATATACGAAAACCGATATTTTTCTGAACATCCTAACCCCCTGTTTTGAAAAAATAAATATATATGTATACACACACATACACACACTACATAGTAGGTTTTCCAAAAACTCTATTATGCCATGAAAATATTCGTAAAACTAGTATGAGTAAAACCATGCTCAATAACGGTGATATCATCGCCCGAAGGTAAATCCATAAAACTCATCAATATTGTCCTCTCTAAGGATATCATAGTCGCCCGAAGGTAGTACCTGTCCATCACCCAAAGGTGAAACTGTACGACACTAGATTACATCAGTGAAAAAACCATGGTCCATCACCCGAAGAAGAAGTTGTACAACTCCAGGTTGCGCTGGAGAAGAGGATATATAACATATATGCTCAACTATGTCCTATGGTCATAGATGTCTAATACCCGTGTTGTGTGGATGTGTTGTATGATAACTCACTAGATACATACCGAAAGCATACCTCAAAAACTCATATCAAATCCATAGCTCAAAAGCTCAAGGCCTTCTTTCATAAATCCATGATAAATCACATATGTAAATCCACTTAAATCACAATCGTAAATCCATGGAATTTCATAAGTGAAAACCCAATACTTCATAACCTTTAGTAAAATGTAAATTCGATAAATCATAAATATCTCGTAAACCATAAATGTAGAAATCTGGAAAACATAATATAAAACATATTCGATGCGAAAAATATGAAATGCATGCAAGCCTAATATTTTATAAAAACATGCAAGTTTAGAAGGGGTCAACTCACAGTATGCCATTGCCTAGGAGTCACCCGAACTAGAGAGGATGGTGTCGCTTCCCACCAACACACCTAAACACGATTTGAGACCATTTATTAAAACTCTACCAAAACGATAGAATTTGGGAAAACAGACAGCAAATTTGGAATCAGGACGTCGAAATTAGCTTTAGGAGGGGTACCGGCTGAAATTCAAAAAGTTAACGTTGACAGTCAACGGTCAATGCTGACAAAAAAGTCAACGGGTCGGGTCAACGGTCAATGAGTCGGATCTGGGCTTGGGTTGTTGGGTTAGGCCTATGTTAGGGTTATTAGGCCAAGGCTTTGGGCCTGGGTATTTGGTTAAATGACTTGGGCTTGGGTTAATGAGTCACATGGCCCAAAGGTTTGGGCCGAGTTCAGATTGGGTTTGGGCTGGATTAGGGTTGCGGGTTAGGTCGACTTGATTGGAAAATAAGAGGAAGGCCGGAATTTTGGGCGGGAATTTCCCAAATCTGTTTGGCTTCGTTTCTCATCCAAATCTCATCATTGAAGTGTCAAAATGAAGCTACGAAGATGGATATTCAAGTCATACCACTTCGACTCATGGCTGTGGCCGAAAGGTGACAGGAGAAACGTCTGTAACTTCACGGTCCCTCGCCAGAAACTGGGAAATTTTTCCCTAGTCGATTTCGTGCTAATCCTTCACCAAAAACGAGTAACTACTGAGCAATCAAACTTGCACACCACTTTATGACAGAGAAGAGTGACTCCAAGGCTTACCTAATCGGAGGCGGTGAAACTCGCCGAAAAATCGATGTTGGTGGTCTCAGTCCTTGTACTCGTAGAGGGAGAAGAGGAATGAGAAGTACAAGAGAGAGTCTAAGAGGGATGAGGGAGAACAAAGATTGGGTTGGTGGTCTGTGTGCGTTGCTCGGGAAGGGGTTGTAGAGATGAAGGGTGAGAGAGAGAGCTCGAGAGAGAGAAGGAGAAGTCTGGGAGAGAAAGGAGAGGGAGAGGATTCCAGAAGAACAGGGGAAAAATCTGCCACGTGTCAGCTTGGGGTGGTCCAAATAGAAAATATCCCTACATAGAAAATTACCAAAATGCCCTTATGTTTTGAATTTTGTAAAATCTTCATTTTAGCTCCAAATTCCATTTCGCTTGCGTCCACGCGTTCGTAGTGACGAATACTACATGAATACGCTAAGAAGATAGATCATGCATGACACAACAAGGTGGTCAACAAAAGTCAAAGCATTTGCCTCGAAGGCATGGTTTAAAATATCCATAATATCCCGATATTTCCATTGAAATTTCCGTGTTTTTGGACTACCGATATTTTTCTGGACTACCGATATTTCCAATATCATCGATATTTTAGACCTTGCTAAATCACTCATGTATCTTACCATGTAATGTATAAAGTGTAAAATATTGTACTAATTCATTATATATAAATGATTATGGTGTGTTTAAACTTCTTTCATTAATTACTACATATTTTCTACATTCACAATGTTTGCCAGCTCACTATATAATCAACTTAAATCAGTTATATCTATCATGCAATGCATTTCTTTCCAATTTTTTGTGATAAACTAATAGATAATTGACTAAATAAACATCCTGCAAAGTTTCAATAAAAATTTCCAAGTTTTTCTTAAAATTTCCGTGGTTTTTATTCAATTTTTATTGATATCGATATCGATAATATCCCGATATTTTCATCGAAATTTCTGTGTTTTTGGACTACCGATATTTCCGATATCATCAATATTTTATACCTTGCTTGAAGGTCATTTTTGTAATTTCATGTTAAAAATTCATAAAAATCGTAATATTTAGGGACGGGTCGTTACACTCTCCTTCTAATAAGTTGCCTTAGACAAGAAAAATTCTAGGCTCTCAAAAAATAACAAAGGGGTTGATATGATATATGAGAATCTGAGGGCTTGGCGTTCGGAAACGAGGAACGACGTGCACTTGCTTTTATGTGTTTCGAAGTGAATACTCAAGCATATAGTTATTGGGACCCTCTAATCTGTGGTAAAGTTTGATGATATTCTTTATGTTAAAATGTCTGAAATAATCCTAAACACAAGTTATGTGCATTGCACAACTTATTTTGAATGAAAAATTTATTGGAGTTAGGTTGAGATGATAAATTAATGGTTTTGAAAAGTTGGTATAACAATCGCTTAAAATTTTAATTTATATATATTAATACGACATTTCAAAAAAAAAAACTTCCACTTTGTTATCTGCTCGAAATTTGTCCATTTCGAGTTAGGCTGGAACTTGCTTAGCAGCAACCGAACCAACCCGAAGATTTCGAACACAAAAATTTTATGCCAGAAAGCAATCGGAACTCCGCCAAAAATCAAACTCCTAACCGGAAGAACCAAATGCAGAGAGAGCAAGTAGCAGCCAAAGCAGCAAAGGGGAAATCCTAAATCGTCCAGGAAATTTTTTACGTAACAAACAAACATAAAAGGGAAGGTATTATCATATCCTAATTTATCCAGGAAAATCAAACCAAACTCTATATCCAGGAGTTCCAACAACTCGAGGAGTCCTAACTACATGAGGATGAATGTGTCCGACTAAATATATCGAATGTAAGATTTGATTTGTCATCAGTTAATCTCAAAACAGAACGAGTACGTTGATTTGTTACTACGAACAAGTATTCGATTATTGCAACCGAAGAGAGACTAACATGCTTTCGATGGAGAAGGTGACGCAAATGAGGAGATGGGTGATCCTTGGAGTATTAGCACTAGCATTACTTGGTTTGCTCTTCTTCTTCCCTATTAACAATGGTGCATACGAGACGACGAGGATTTCTGGAAGGCGAGCACTCAGGAGCGTTACTGGCAATGAGCTCAACTTCAACCAGATGCTAACAGAGCAAACTCAGAACACGGTAGAGCTGAACAATGGCATTGTCCGGGTCACTTTTTCAAATCCCGGAGGAGACGTCATTGGAATCCAATACAAGGGAATTGACAACTTGCTTGACATCAAAAACCCCCCAAGCAATAGAGGTTACTGGGATCTTGTATGGAAAAACGGCGAGGACAGACTACAAGGAACAACATTTAAGATTGTTACATCGACGGCGGATCAAATAGAGATTTCTTTTAATAAAACTTATGATGTTTCCCTCGGAGATTGGACGCTACCCTTAAATGTTGACAAAAGGTACATAATGCAGCGTGGTCGCGCTGGGTTCTACGCGAATGCCATATACGAGCGTCTAGAAGGGTGGCCGGAATTGCGCATAGATCAAACAAGACTTGCTTTGAAACTTCGACAAGATAAATTTCAGTTCATGGCTATATCAGACGACAGACAAAGATTCATGCCAACAGCCGAAGATCGCAAAGGAGACCACTCTCAGACCCTTGCCTATCGTGAAGCTGTTCTTTTAACGAATCCAAGCAATCCCGAGTTTAAAGGAGAGGTGGATGACAAGTACCAATACTCCAATGATGTCAAAGACATTAAGGTTCACGGTTGGATTAGCACTGACGATGCTATAGGGCTTTGGATGATCACACCTAGTATTGAGTTTCGTTCAGCGGGGCCATTCAAGCAGGAACTTACCTCTCACGTCGGCCCAACTGCCCTCACTGTGTTTCTTAGTAGTCACTACGTCGGCAAAGACGTTGGGTTGACCTTTGCAGACGGTGAGGCATGGAAGAAGGTTTTCGGGCCCGTCTTTGTGTTTCTTAACTCAGACGTTCCAAGCTCGAATGCGTCCTTCTCTCTCTGGGAAAATGCAAAAGAACAGATGTATGAAGAAGTAAAGAGTTGGCCATACAATTTCACTCAGTCCGAAGACTTTCCTAACTCCGATGAACGCGGATCAGTGGCTGGTCAGTTACTAATACGGGATTCGTACATCAACGAGAGCCTAGTCTCAGCAAGTTATGCTTATGTGGGACTGGCTGCGAGCGGATACGCGGGATCATGGCAAACGGAATGCAAGGGTTATCAGTTCTGGACTCAAGCTGACAAGCAAGGTTATTTCTACGTGAAAGATGTTCGACCGGGGAACTATAGTTTGTACGCAACTGTTCCCGGCTTCATTGGGGACTACAAATACGAGTACGATATTACAATTGAAGCAGCAAGTGAAGTCAGTTTAGCTAATCTTACCTTTGAACCTCCGAGAAACGGTCCGACCTTGTGGGAAATCGGCACCCCCGATCGATCAGCCGCGGAGTTCAACATACCGGATCCATATCCAACCCTTGTGAACCGATTGTTCACTGGTAATTACGCAAACAGGTTTAGGCAATATGGCTTGTGGGAACGATACGGAGATTACTACCCTGACCGTGATCTCATCTACACCGTCGGCACTGACAATTACAGAGATGATTGGTTTTACGCTCATGTGACAAGGAACAGAAATGGTACATACGAGGCAACGACATGGCAAATTGTATTTCAACTTGAGAACGTTTGGAACACCGGAAATTATATGCTCCAACTGGCGTTGGCCTCGGCCAACTACGCAGAACTGCAGGTCCGATTCAACAACCGGAATGACGCACCTCATTTTTCGACGGGGCTAATAGGGAAGGACAATGCCATAGCAAGGCATGGAATTCATGGTTTGTACTGGCTCTTCAGTGTCGATGTGCCGAGCTATCGACTTCAACAAGGATACAACACCATATATCTTACTCAATCAAGAAACTGGGGACCTTTCGCAGGACTTATGTACGATTACATCCGACTGGAAGGACCTCCTCCAAACTGATTGTATTTTATGTATTTTCAAAGAGTTTTACAGTAATTAAAATTTACGATTTTTTTTTCATATTTGTTTCAAATTATAACTTTATAAATTCAAGTTTCGACAAGCTAAAAAAAATTAAAATAACGATACAGGATATGGATTAGTGATCACCCTAAACGTATATAGAATCATGAGCAGCCAAGACGTTGCTGTCGAGAGTCATGCCGGGGAGTAGCCAAAACATCTTCTGAAAGATAATAACCTTCTTCTAGTTGGCAATGACTGATCAGGTTCGTCGTCATCAGATTTATTGAAAGGAAAATGCCTGTGAAAGGCCTTCACTGCTCCCTTGACCCCATCTTCGCTATCCATGGCCTTCGCAATTTCTACAGCACGCTCTTTAACCTTCCAAAGGAGAAGTTATGTTAAAATTGTATTCTAATAAACAATGTCAAGTTTTGTTCAACGCGAGTGCAGGTGTTAGAATTTTACACGAAAAAAATGACAATTTATAGCACCAGCATATGTGAATCACTTGAAGTTAGAAAACAAAACGGTAAATACCATTGGATCTAGCATGAAGCGTATGGCATCAACCAATTTTTGAAGCGAGAATTCCTCAACTGGGATGGGTGCAGGACCTACACCTCTGGCATGCACCCTCTCGCCCCAAAATGGCTGGTCCCCGAAGAATGGTATAATTGTAGTTGGACACTAAAAAGAACACAATATCACCCATAAATAAGCCACTAACTAAATCATTCCCTCATATAAGATTTCCCATTAATAATTTTATCAGTTACCTCAGCTTTCAGACCAGCAGCAGTTGTTCCAGCACCCCCATGATGTACCTAAAACGAATTTCCGTATCCAATGTGAAACCAAGTTCATTTGTAAAGAAAACAAAGTACAAGCAACAGCTAGACCCAGGGGCGAAACCAAACGACAAAAGAAGTGTGTCAAGTTAATGCGTGACAACAGACTGCAACGGAGATAACATTTCAGCACAACCGTGAGAGAATGACGTTGTGAACACCAGTGCAATGAAATCTCAACCAATCAAAATGAGTTAAAAGCAGTAAGACTTTACCACACCAGAGCATCGTTTGAATAACCAATCATGGGGGCAATTGTCCACTAAGTACACAGAATCATTTGGTTCTACCGCTGAGAAGAGAAATATATAAGCTTTTCACATGTAAAGAAGTAAGAATACAATGTGCTTGTAAAAACTAAAGATATCATATTTTATACATATATATATATATACATATGTATATATTTTATTAACGAATTGAGACTTACAATTACCAAGGCCACCCCAGCCTCTGTTGATAATGCCTCTTTGTCCAGTTATTTCCAGAGCTTTAAGAATAATATCAGTCATTTTCTCCGGTTCTTCAAGCGGCTAATAAAAAACCGGAATAGAAGGAAAAACATTAGCATGTTACAAGACAATTTACCACTTTAATTAAATGTTCAATCAAGTAACCTTAACTATTCAATTGACAGGTATACTCTGCATGCATTTGTAATGTTCTCAGTCAAATCAGATAGTGAACTGAGCAAAGGGGACAATTTTTCACTTTCATGAATAGATCCCCCACAACCTGTTGGTTGGGAACCAGCATGAAGGCGGTCACTCATTGGTGGTGTGGTTTTGGCTCTCATGGTGATTGTTTGGTCAGAGAGTAACAAGTGTTTTTTGAGTGTACGGTGGAAACAGAGCTACTCTGAGATAGAACTGGGCAAAGAACATTAAACACGAATAGAAAATGCTCCAAAAAAAAAATAACTCACAAGGCTACCAAATCCAATATATACAGGCGCGTCACCAGCTTCAAGCCACTTAGCAAGTGGCTCTGGGGGTTCATAATTTGAAGCAAGGTCAAGAAAACAAAACCCAACAACGTCAACCTTTGGTCCCCAATCTGCCAGACAAGTGAAAACCAAAGCATATTAGCAAATAATTAGCATACTGTTTTCTCATTTGGTCAAGCTAGTATATTTCTCCCCTATCAAATCATATTCTGGAGGCTTCTGCAATAATATCAGCATAAGAATCCCATTGTTGCATGATAAAGCTTATCTAGTGACCACGATGAGTATTTTGAATTGACCATGTATCTCTATCATATTTTCAGCAATAAATTGTAAACAATTACTTGTTTTTGAACAATGAGGTTATCAAACATACAATGAACCCCAAATAGGCAAGAAACAAGGTGAAAGGCTATGAGAAAGTCCTCATAAGAATTTCAATCCAGGTGGACCAAGAATCAACAACAAACAAACCATACAACATCGAGTCCGTTTTTCAATTCGTGGAACAACGAGCAATAAAATATTAACAAGCTCACACCAAGCACATAGTGGGCAATCCATTGAAATACATCACCTGTAGAACTAAAGACAACCTCTAATCCATATATATGGACAGAAAAGCTGAAATTAATCTTCCATTATGACATCGATATCAGTTCATTTAGTATGGAAGAAATCAGTGACTTCATATCAAGTATTGACATGCAAAATTTTCATCTGAAGGAAAAAGATTTAAATATATGACCTTGAGGTTTGGGAACAAGATGAGGACTCCATATATACCCATAGGGCACGTCAGGAGGAGAACTATAGTATCCACTTAAATATGTGATAGGTCTGAGCTTCAGCATTTTCTTCCGAAACTCATTAGTCATGTCTCGAATTCCTAGCCAAATAAATGCATCGACTAATTGATATGATACCTGGAAAGAAAAGAAAAATCTGTTTAATTACATAATATAAGCCCGGCAAACAAACGCATCAATATAGATCACTATCAGTAAGGTAGAAAAGGATATCGTATGAGACTCACTCTATATCCAATTGGTTGCTTGACACGAGATAGAGGATGGGGGAATTCACTCGTAGGCCTGAGAAAGGTAAATAGTTATCAAGCGATTGATCAAACAACAAAGAATATTTCATGATTTGCTGCTTTTCTCTCTTTTAACAGTACGTTTAAAGTACATACATATGCAATGAACTGTGTGTGGTTGAGAAATTATAGGTCAACCAAAATGAACAATGGACAATGAAACTGAGTGAATCATTGAGCAAAAGATAACAGAATTTGACCTAACCCAGGAGACAACACTTACGTCCATGGCATGGTGAAAAATATATGAAGTGGTACTTTTAGTGCCTCGGCGACATGAGAGTGCCCTGGACAAGTGTTTGCAAAGTTAGGAGTCTACTAAATGATTTCAAACAACATAAATATTCATTCTTCTTTTTATATCAAGTTAAACCGTTCAGATATTTAATTTATAAAGATCCGTAATTGTTATCTCCAAAGAACATAACTATGGAGACTTTCGGAGCATTTCAAGTGGTTGAGGCTATGACCATGCATCCATCAACACTGTCAGAGGTAGATTGCCTTAAACACATCAATATAGGGTCTTCATTTATTTCAACGGTAATAGGAACCACAAACACACAAACACCTTGTGCTTGAAGCCAAATATTGTGTGTCGCCAAATCAATTGTTTGAACAATGCCATTGATACTTGAAAACCAAAAGCAAAATAATAAGATGATGAAATCTAACCATAGGCTGGTGGGTTGGCAATTATTGCTTCTGCTTTAAATGGAATTTTGGAATCAGGATCAGGTTCGTTGCATGCAGGAAGTAAAGAAAAAATTATTTCCCTCAACTGATGTCGCTGAATTGATATTTCCGAAGGTCCTGATGGCAAGAAACCTTTATTCTTGACCATATCTGTAAAAAACAAAAGCACTACATCAATATAAATCCAATAAATAAGACAGGCATGTTCACATATGTGTGTTTTTTAAGGAACACACAGACAAATGGGCCTGAATCTTCAATGTTAAATTTCCAAGATTATTTCCTAACGATTCAAGCAAGCAGAATAAGGTACATGAAAATTAAAACCTCAATGCTAAAATAAGTTTGATACGTGGAACAAGGTAGCGGTTACATTAACTAAACTTTATGCAAAGTAATAATTTCAGAAATTAACAAATGATGGAATAAACAGACCAAAGACTCATCATTATTGTACGCAGGGCACAAAAAAGAAACAAATTCTGTACTTACAACCAGCAAGAACCTTTGGATCTCCACCTAAAGGATAGAACTCCAACCCAGCAGTAAGGACAAAATCTTTGAAATTTGCATGAGTTGCTAGCCTAACCCTATGGCCATATTCCTGCAAGTAAACACATCCGTCAATTCACATAAAGTCCGGGATAAGCTTCCCAAGAAGAGCTATATTTTATTTTCACTCATCGCCTCTAAAATTTCCATCACAAAAGGTAAAATTCTCAATGTACTCTGATTAAATTATATCTTTATGCATAAATACACGCACACAAAGAGCATTAGAAGTAAAATGGATGTGATTAACAGGCACAAACAAAGCAATAAATCGACAAAGCAACTAAAGTTTCACCGAAGCAACATCAATTTTCGTCATACAATTAATCACCAGCAGAGAACACTAAGCAAAACCGAGCACGAGCATATATCCAGCAAAAGATAAACAATTATCTCACAATTGATGTCAACATTCTCAATCAGTTACACACAAAATTATGAAGCATTTCACTGTTAAGTTCTATATAGCTAAAAGCACATAAATGCGAGACCTGCAATCGTTTTCCAATGGCAACAAACGGCTGCACATCTCCTCGTGTGCCGACGATAAGCATTACAATTTGCAGAGGAGGTATATCTTGAACTTCAGTTTCCGTCTCGCTGCCAGCTTCTCCACCAGAAGCTGCTTCACTGTGAGCAGCTCCAGTTCCGAAATCCAGATACTGCGGTTTAATATCTCCCAGAACGTCAAATTGCACGGTCCCGTCATCTTTCACTTTTGCCAGCCGTTTTATGTATTTACGCTGCAGAATTTCAATGTAGTTCCAATTAAATCCTAGAAATTTCAAGGACTAAATTCTAAAAACATTAAATTCGAAAACTCGGGAAAAATTCAAAAAAATTAAATCGAGTACCTTTTTTCTAAAAGGAGTTCTTTGATCGAAGAGCTTGGCGAGAATCACAGCCAACGCCTGGTTCTGAGTCAATCGCGCGCTCGCAGAGAGTTGACTCGAACCGGAGCTCGAACCGGACGACGTACGGACGGTGGATGGTGACTTCCCAGAATTTTTCTCTGTTTGCACGTCTATCTCCAAATGCCCTACCAAATCCACATTTTTTCACAAACTCGAAACCAAAATTACGAAAATAGACAATGACGATGACGAAGAAGGAGGAGGAGGCGGTGAAGGAACCTGAGGAAGTGGTGGCATTTTCGTCATTAGGATCGGGAGGGGCTTCGGCTTCGAAATAGACGGACCCGTCGCTGGAGCTGCCGGAATGGCTCCGGCGGTGGTCGGCGGAGGACTCCGTCATGGATTCGCGGGGAGAGATTCTGTCGAGGTTTGTCAATGGAGAAGGGAAAGGTATCGGAATGCTTTTTCTAGTTCGAGTTGTTGGAGCCGTTGGAAAGCACAAAGCGAGAAAAGAGGAGAAGGGAGAGAGACAGAGAGAGAAAACAGTTGGAACTGCCAGGTTGTGACACGTTCCCAACGCGAGGGCGCCAAATACAACGTAATAACTAAAACCCGACCTAACCACCGACCAAAAGGGCAAAAATGCTTTTTTATTCTCTCTTTATTTTACTGCGAATACAAGCCGAGTTTTAACTTAACATTTTCGGTACTGTTTATTTTTATCGAAAAATCATATTTTTATTCTTTAGTATTATTTACTACATATTTATTTGTCATTTTTCATTAAAACTAAAGTTTTTTTTTAACTTTTCGTTAGGTTTTTTATTTTTTTTATTACTGACTTATATCACCGATAAGAAATAAATGTGTGAATGCTCTTAACTAATTGAATTATAATCTTTAATTAACAAATTTATCATTTTGGTCTCGTTTCTTACAAGTGTCTTCCTTAAAAGCAATTTTATTTAATTTTCATCAAAACC
Source organism: Malus domestica (assembly GCF_042453785.1). Lineage (NCBI taxonomy): Eukaryota > Viridiplantae > Streptophyta > Magnoliopsida > Rosales > Rosaceae > Malus > Malus domestica. The sequence continues at coordinate 31,159,077 of NC_091672.1, read as the reverse complement.
AATCGCTTGTTTAAAACATTTGAAAAGTAATTTAGTTTTAACACATTTACCTACGAATCTTAACACTATTCTGTTTAACAAACAATATGAGAATCTTTCATGAACTAATTCCTAAATTTTCGAAACATTAAAAAAAATGTGATTTTTTTATTTAATTCAAGCAATAGTGAAAAAGGAGAGTATCAAACTTAGAATTTTAAATGCAATGTGAATAATCTATCTACTTGAGTTATAAGCTCATTGTCGTAAAAGATGTGGTTGGTATGATAAGAGTTCGTGATAGATAGGCTTACAAGTAACTATCAGAGACAATTCAATAGGTGACCAAAACATAACCACATCTTTATACACAAATTAAAGTTTTCACAATTCAAGTGAAAATGTATGTGTATCGACATCTTGACTTAGTAATTTTAAGTCTTGATCCTTGGAATTATTAGAAGAGTTACCTTATGTTAAACAAGTTAATTATCCGCCTCGTAAGTAATCATTTGTTTACAGGTTAATGTTAAAAATTGTTCCTACCAATCCGCCCGACCCATGAGTTGTCCACGGGTCCGGTTCAAACCCGATTGAATTAGAATTCAAATCCTTCGAAGAGAGAGAGTGAGAGTGGCTTGAAGCAGGCCACGTGTCCTAACTGCGAACTCAGCACCCATAGCCAAACGCCTATCTCTTGTTCTTCTCTCTCTACGCTGTACACTCTGCAACAGTGCAACTTGCCTTCTCAGTCGAGGCCTCGGGCAATGGCGGCTGAATCCATAGCAATGCTACCGTGGACAATATCCTCCGCCGTCCCCTCCGACCACCGCCTGCCGCCGCGCGGAGGATTACTCTGCGGTTCTCACATCCACACCTCCGCAGCTCCAGTTAGAAATTGCGTCGTCGCCAGATACTCCTCGACGCAATCTGCTCTGCTTTTCTCCAAGAACTCGCTCCGGAAATGCCTGCCGCCGCTAAAGGCGTTGGTGGCGTCGGAAACTCTGGACGCTCCGTCGACGCCGTTTAGTGGGGAGGATAAAGTCGGAGTCTTGCTGCTTAACCTCGGTGGGCCCGAGACCCTCGACGACGTCCAGCCCTTCTTGTTTAACCTCTTCGCTGATCCGGTAACTTCCTCAAGCTTATCAATTTTTGAGTTTTCAAGTTTTAATTTCTGAAATTTCTACAAAAATGCCATGAATTTGAATTTAGTAAACTTTAAGGTGTGTGAATTTTGAATTTAGTAAAATTAAAGAGTGCGAATTTGAATTTAGTAACTTTAATGTGTGTGAATTTAGAGTGGAATCTATTGAATTGGGGTAGTGATTTTTGAACGTGCGTGAAAAAATGGGCAGGATATCATTAGACTGCCGAGGCTGTTTCGGTTCCTTCAGAAGCCATTGGCGCAATTTATATCCGTTCTGAGGGCGCCAAAGAGCAAAGAAGGCTACGCCTCCATTGGCGGCGGCTCTCCTCTTCGACGGATAACTGATGAACAGGCATGACCACTCTAACTTTCTCTTAACATTGACCTCAAGTGCTCTTGAATTGCATGCTTATCATGTAAAGCCTTAAGCTTGATGGAAATGCTGTCTAATTGGAATTTCATTGGGTACCCTTTTCTCCATTCAGGCGGAAGAATTGAGGAAGGCCCTTTATGCGAAGGATGTCCCAGCAAAAGTGTATGTTGGTATGCGTTATTGGCATCCGTTTACTGAAGAAGCTATAGAACAGGTATTTTGGTATGATTTCATTTTGATTTTCGATGCATCTGTCAATTATATCTCGGCTAGTGAGTTATGTACGTCTTAGAGTTTACGTTGTCTTGTACAATAAACAAATATATAGTTTTTGTTGAATCATTCCACTTCAAATTTTGCTTCACAAATTACATGAGATGTGCTCTTCTTTCTTTAACTATGATGCCACTTAATTATAATGGTTGTTCCGCACTTTTGTCAAGTCTTAGGTTAACTCCAATTGAGTTGGTAACATGCAAATTTGTTAAGAGATTTAGGTTTTCAATTGTGGTCAAAAGTTCATGGATCTGGTTGTTGATTTTAAAAAGATTTTGTAGATAAAAAGAGATGGAATTACAAAGCTTGTCGTCCTTCCTCTTTATCCACAATTTTCAATATCAACTAGTGGTTCAAGCCTTCGGCTCCTGGAGAGTATATTCCGGTGATGTCTAACTCTAACTATGTGTTGCCATATCATTGCCTCAAATTATAATCTTTAAGCTGACTGGATAATTCATTGGTTCATCAGGGAGGACGAATATCTTGTCAACATGCAGCACACAGTAATACCATCTTGGTACCAGCGTGAAGGGTACATAACGGCAATGGCAAATTTGATTGAAAAAGAGCTTCAATGTTTTGACAGCCCTGAAAAAGTATTGTTAAATCTTTCTTTTTCACATTGATTTTCATGCCTCTAAGTGAGTTACTTATCCTGCATCATTTAAACTAAATGAAAGAAAAAGTACCTCTTAGGGTTCTACAATTCTCATGGCCTCAGAGAGGTTTCTTTAATCTCTATTTAGTGGGGGATATAAGGATTGTTTTATTATATTATGCATACTACTAAGTTGTCAAAAAAGGCTGCCACAAAAAGCAAAACTATCTTGCTATAACTTTCCTTTCTTCTATAGACACATTTGGATATGGTTTCTTAGCAGTTGAGTGTTCCTGCAATAAATTTTTAGTGCTGCGAGAGGCTATAGTAACGGCCTTTTCAGTTTTGGTGTATAAATGTATGGTATAATATGCAATTCTTTTCTGTTCTGCTCTAGCTTTTCTCTTACTGACAGTGACACCTAAGTTCCAAAATGAAATTACTTGGTTATCATCGTCGTGTAGATGTCAGCCAGCTTAATTGGGAATGTGCATTACAGGTAATGATATTCTTTAGCGCACATGGAGTGCCACTTGCATATGTGGAAGAGGCTGGTGATCCGTACAAGGCGGAGATGGAGGAATGCATAGATTTGATAATGGAGGAGTTAGAAAAGAGAAAAATAACTAATGCGTACACCCTTGCCTATCAGGTGCATTTCTGCTTTTAATTTGATCTGATTTTAGATATGTTTATAAAGGAAAATTGAGTTCAAGCCTCTAGCCTCTCACGAATAGGGATGGTTTTTTCAAAGATCATGTAAAAATAGTGACATACTCGTCTTCGTTGTTCAGATTTCTTTTATTGTATTCGATGTCTATCTTATACATCCATGATATTCTTTGTGACTTGGTTGATTATAGTTAGTGAATGTTCTAACAGAGCAGAGTTGGACCTGTGGAGTGGTTAAAACCCTACACAGATGAGACAATAATTGAGCTTGGAAAAAAGGGAGTCAAAAGACTGCTGGCAGTCCCTATAAGGTAATTGTTTGTCGCCTTTTCTTTTCCCCACTGTTTGCTGAATTTTAGCTGCATCCTCTCTCGCTCACTCTCTCACTCTCTTGCTCAATCTCAGGCGCACAAACATGTGTGCATACTATCATATATATGAATTATGAAACTTAGTTCTGTGATTAACTGTTGATGCATGACCACAGCTTTGTCAGCGAGCATATTGAAACTCTAGAAGAAATCGATGTTGAGTACAAAGAATTGGCTCTGAAATCTGGTATAGAGGTTTGGGGGCGTGTTCCCGCACTAGGATGTGAACCCACCTTCATTTCAGATTTGGCAGATGCGGTGATTGAGAGCTTGCCATATGTTGGAGCTATGGCAGTCTCACATCTTGAAGCTCGACAGGTAAACTCTCTCCTGAACAATGTTGTGTCTTGTGTGTGCCCTCCGTGCGCATGAGTCCATGGGTGGGTGGCGTAGAGAAGCTAGCTTATGGTACCATTTTTCATTTGTTTGTCCCTTCTGTTTTCCGTATTGAAAACCCATCTTGGATAGGTTCTTACTATAGTTTTCTACTCTGTGCTTGTCTTTGGATGGTGTTTCGGGTCTTTTGTTGCAGTCTTTAGTTCCACTTGGGAGTGTGGAAGAGTTGTTAGCAACATATGATTCACAGCGTAGGGAGCTACCGGCACCTGTGACTGTTTGGGAATGGGGTTGGACAAAAAGTGCCGAGACTTGGAATGGAAGAGCAGCTATGTTGGCAGTGGTGGTTCTACTGGTCCTAGAAGTCACCACCGGGGAGGGGTTTTTGCACCAATGGGGCATATTACCCTTACATCGCTAAATCTAATCTCTATATCTCTCTCTCTCCCTCCTCCCTCCTCCCTCCTCCCTTGCTCTCTTTCCTCTTTTCTTCCTCCTTAAATGTACCTATTCATAATATTGAGCCTCCTTTTTTCTTTCTCCCCACACACGTTGTAAGTTACATACTGATGCATTTGAGTCCCCGCTTACACGATCGGATTTGAGCTGTCCAGGTGCAGCACTTTATGGGGGAAAAGTGGAAAACTTGTATGATGTATAAATCGTCTGTAATTCGTATGTTCACAGCCTCGCACGATGGTCCATGAATTTACCTTCAGTAAAGTTTTGAGCTCTACTTTGAATGTTGATTTTCTTGGTGTTGAACTTTCGTTGATCAACGGAAGGAAGCTATTGTAATTCAAATATTCAAAGCAATTTGTGTACTTATGCAGATGATTACTGGTCGAGTTCAATTTGGTCAATTCGGTCATGTGTTTCAATATCTTAAACCATTTTAGTTATTTCCATCTAGTTTAGACGCCAATGCGCGAACATTCTACGAGTTAATGTGCAAAGATTGGACTAAGATTCTCCCTTCCTTTTTACATCGCCTCCTTCCATTCCTTATTTTGTTTCTTATTCTATATCCATTCCTTATTTTGTTTCTTATTATATAAAAAATTAATATAAGATGTTGACGTAATTTAATCATGACCGTTCAAATATGTTAACGTGATTCCAGTTGTATAATAAAATAAATATATTTTGTAATGACCATATAAAAGTAACAAATTCAGAATTATCAGAAACAGCTACAAAGCAGTAACTGAGCGGGAGAGTTCATTGCATGTCCAGTGTTTTGAACTGTGGTAGAGCCCACAGACAAAAGAATCCGGTGGACCATACCCGACACCAAATCTTGTGGGGGCCACTGAACAGTGACGTCATTTCGAGATGGCGTGTCTTTTGGCGCGCGTGAATCAAAAGCTATCAGAGATGCTTCTTTTGTCTCCGTCTGGTTCTAGTATCCTCTTCCCGCGTGAACTTCACGTGCTTGGTCAAGACGGCACCCAAAAGGAAGAAACGTCTCGATGAGTCACTCAGTCACTTCACAGTCACTGCTTAATGCTCTCTCTCTCTCTCTCTCCTCTCCTCTCTTTCAACTGAGGAACAGCAAGTAAACCACTCAAACCTTTTCTACAGAAACACAGAGGTCTCACCGGCGGTGTGTGCACTGCTCCGACGTCGTTTTGCTGGCCGGACTCCGGTTTGATCCATCTCCTTTCTTTTATACCCGATGCTTTCTGTTTCAAGTATTTGTTTGTATGTTTTTCTCAGACATCAATTATTATTCATTATGCTTGCTTGTGGAAATTGCACAATTATCCTTTGATTGCTTCGTGAAAAATGTAATTTGTCTTTGATTGTTTCGTGGAAAGCGAGGTTAGTGCTTGGAAACAAGAAAAAAGCAAAACAAATTTAGAAAATTTAAACAAGAACGATGCTTGGCAGCTAAATGGACCATCTTGGGTGCTTAATTAGTAAACCCATGTGAGGATATGAATGTAAATCGCTCTCGAATCGCGGAGGACATGGAGTTCTCTACAATTGTTTAGCTTAGTGAGAAGTCCATGAATTGAGAGTGGAACATCATGCTAAAATTTGTGTTCTTGGAATGTTTTATTGGTTTTGATTTGGTGTAGATGTGTGTTGTTTGGAAACAGGTATGGTTTCGTGTGTTTGGTAGCTTATATGTGCGTGTTACGGTTTTTTATTTGGTTAAATTTTGAATTCCCAGCTCTTCCTTAAAGTTAAAGTTGTGTTCTTGGTTGAATTTCGAGCTCTAACTTGAAGTTCATGAATTCAATGTGTAACAGTACTGTAAAAGTTACGTTCTTGGAATGTTTTATGGTTTTTAATTTGGTATAGCATGTGTGTTGTTTGGAAACAGGAATAGTTTTCGTGTGTTAGGTAGCGTAATTGTGCATGTTTCACTTTTGGACTGGGATAAATTTTGAATTTTCTGAGATCCTTACCCCTTGTTCAACTCTTACTGCACATGTAAAACCGGGGATTTAAGGCAGCAAGTCTCATTGTACATGTCAGTTCCTGATATACATGAGTTTTATCATTTTTGGCTTGTTTGATGCCTGGGATTGGATCGGAATGGATAACACATATAATTGTACATATAGGCGAATGAATTTACGTTTTGAGGAGATTATTAGGAATGAAGGAAAGTTCTGCCGCATAATATCACCATTTTGTTGGGATTGGAAGGGATAAGTTTCCTTCAACCTACTCTGAATACAGTGAGTTTCCAATCCAATCCAATCATAGGCACCAAACGAGCCCTTCCTCTCGTTGTCTTAACCAAACAGAAGTTTCAAAATAGAAGAAAGAAGGGAAGGAAAAACCAAAAGAAAATGTGCTTGTGAAGAACAAAGAAAGATGGAATATATAAAAAGTAGAAAAAGCAGAAAAGAAGTGTCCTTTTTAACTATTCCCAACTGATTTTTTTTTCAACTGTTTAACGTGTTTAGCAAATGAATACCCGTGTTTGACAATGTTAGTGCATTTTTTGTTTGCGACAGTTCTCATAAGAGTCATTACCATTTCACAGTAGACTTGGAATCTGTCATTTTCCCTTCATCTTTATTTGAGTCATGTCTTTTTGTTTGGTTAACTGGATTTTATTCCTTTCTGCAGGTTTTTGTGTGTTGAAAATGTGAGTCAATATAGTGGAAGGACTAGTGAGTGTGGAATTGCAGCAAGATTTCATTGTGAAAGGTTAAATGTCAGGGACCAAAGTGCTTTTAACATACAAGCGAAAGCGGCGATCAAGAAAAGCTCTTGAAGAGGGACATGATTGCCATAATTCACTTTTTGTGGCTCCGAGTGACACTTCTCTAAGTAGAGAAGACTTGCAACTTCATTTGATTGATAAGTGTGCACCAGAAGACTATGACAGAAATGATTCTTCAATACCTCATTCAATACGAAAATCAAGCAGACTGGACAGTCTCGATGAGGGTCTCTCCCGTCACAAGAAAGTTGGCTCGTCCTCAAATACTAATAATGAAGCATTGGTTGACGATGATAATGCTGGAGGAAAGTTAGTTTCCGGGTTAATGGGGAATGCCACTGAAATGACCGCTGATTTTGTCTGGCCGAAATCATCATCATCATCATCATCATCATCATTTGAAAGAAAAGGCACCTCTGAATGTGATGGTATTTTGCTAAGATTGAATGCATCAAACTTGGAAGAGACTGATCCGTTCTCTAAAATTAATGCAGATAACTTATGCTGCGATTCAGCTGTGCAGACCAAGTCGACTGCCCCATTAATTACTTTCTGCCGAAGGAAAACAAGAAGAAAGGATATAGATAAGTCTGATAAACAAAGCATATCTGTGCCTGCAGAAAATGATTGCTCATTGGTAACCAAATTGAGTGATTGTGTTTGTGCTAATGCCGCTTCGTGCGAAGAAACTTCCCCTGAAAAGTGCTCCATCGATCATGAGACAGATTTGAAGCACTCCAGAAACAAAGCTCAAGTTTTGTCAAGTGATGATCTTAAAGCGACGGAACTCCCTTGTGTAGGCCAATCACTTCCTTATTTGCACCTGTCAGTTATCCCAACCGGTAAAACTTCATTAATTTCTAGGCATGCATTATTGAACCAGTTACATTATTTTAACTGACAATACACTCTTACTAGCAGATTCATGTGGCACCGACTGCAATTTTGACTTGAACTTGAGTCCTCAACAGCAACCTAATATTGCTGCGCCAAAAACTATGGGGGGCTCCTTGGATTCTACTAGCCGAAATCATGCCGCTGTATTACATGAACTGTCTCCTCCACAAATGCTGGCTGTGAGAAATGAAAGAGTAGAAACTCAAGCTTCACAATTACACAGAGATGCATTTGAATTTTTAGAAGTTGGTGCCAGCTGCAAAGATAATGATGATAAAGTTGGTTATCTGATTTCCGAGGAATTTACTTCTGAAAACAAATGTCTGCAGGTAGGTTTTTTAAGTCTTGCTTTTTGGATATTTGGGGATAATTTGGCTGCCAAATAATTTTATTTATATTTTCATCTCCAGCTGTTTCCAGAAGAAAAAACCAGTTACATTTTTTGCCCGGTGATAACACAACCTGAGGTAGCTGCTTCTATAGCTTCAGAACGGAGAAAAGTTCTTCTGTTGGGAGGCCAGAATAATCAACCAAAACAAGGATCTCCTATGTTTTTGGGTCTATCCTTAACCGAAAAGCCTGTACTTGCAGGATGTGCTGCCAATACCTGCTTCAATACATCTCCCTTCTTGAACTCCATCATTGGAACAAGAGAATTCATCCGAGATGCAGCGCTCCAATCTTCCTCAAGCCGTTTATCATCAGTTTTGAAACACAAGATTATGCATGACAGTGTTGTAAGCCAAGCAAGAGCTTTGAATGAGAGGGGTAGTTTTCATGACAATTATATGCCATATAATACCATGTGGTCTGAAGAAGAGTTGGATTTTCTATGGATGGGCGTGAGGAGATATGGACGGGACAATTGGAATGCTATGTTAAGGGATCCAAGTTTTCACTTCTCACCATGGAGGGTGGCAAGGGACTTAGCTGAGCGGTGGGAAGAGGAACAGTCAAAACTTTTTAGTGGTTTATGTGTTCCTCAATTGGGATGCAACTACTTCTCGGGTCCAAAAAGAGGAATATGGAAAGAAAATACAACAGACATAACCCAAGTTTCACTTGGCGATGTTGATGCTCATAGAGGAGGTAATGCCTCGAGGAGGCCACTATTTAAGTCGGCTTATATTTGCAACAATGGCAATGGAAATCCCCGGAGGCCTCTTGGTTACACAAAAAGGACATCTCGTTTTGAAATGGGAAGGGACAAATATGAGGATGATGAATTTAGTGTTCTAAATAGAAGTAGAACTATTCGAAGGGGCAAGTTATTATCAACTGATGGCCCCACAACTTGTGTTGGAGCAAAGGGAAATTTACCCCACTGGCTCAGAGAAGCTGTTGCTTCTCCACCGCCAACTGTGCCTTCAACTGTTTCATCAATTGCTCATTCAGATAGGTTGAATCTCACCCTTCTCAGATTCGATCCTCGGGGATCACATTTGGCACCAAGGAATGAAATGCAGTTTACATGTGGTGGTTTAAGAGTAAATGACTCACAACCATTAAGTACTGCTCCTCTTTTCAACTACTCATCTGTAGGACTAGGGATGGGGAAACTGAGAAGGGATTATTCTCATCACGCGGGTAAACAAGATGTGATTATTATAGACAGCGATGGTTCTTCTGAAGAGACTATATCTGATGATTGTAGTGCAAGGCTGTAGCTTCAAGGTAGCTTGGCAGGTGGAAGTCTGTTTGTTTGTATGGGAAGCTGTACAAAGGTGGTGTACACAGTTTGTTATTCAGGCAATTTGTAAATGCAAGGAATAAAAGGGAAATTGGAAGTCTAAAAGAGACTGATGACTCGATTGGTGGTTTATGCTTATAAGCGAATCGTTCTCATAAGTCAGCTGCGAATTTTGTGTAGAAGTCAGCTGATCATGCACTGAAATAAGCTGTCATTCCTGTAACGTGGCACCAGGACCTACTGTATAAATAAAACATTCTCAACCTGTAGATGATGATGACGGAACCTAGTACTGTGTATTTTGACATGTCTGATGTTCTATAAGATCAACTTTTCCAAGCTGGAAGAGGGAGGTACTTTCTGATGGCATGGTATATCAACTAGCTAAGGATATATTTGATGGTAAGGTTTCAAGAAAAGAGTCCTTTGAATTGCAGATAAAACTTATCCCGGTGAGGTTCTACCTTGTGCCTTGTGTGTGTGTGTGTGCTTGTCTGTGTTTTCTTTTGTTTTGTTTTTGTTTTTTATTTTTATTTTGGTGTTTCTTGGGTCAAATATACTATCAGTAGGAACTACTTTAAGCTCGCAATTTGTTTCTTGTTTGGAAATCTAATCTATAAAATCGCTTTTGAATTGTGTATTTCTGATTGCAATAGTTCATGGTCCAATCAAATACGGATGATGATCAGGAACATGACAAGAAAGCCGCTCCCCAAGACTATAGGAAAGACTATGGAGAAGAAGAGAAGGTAATTTAACAAGTTCATGTATTTCCTTGTTTGCATTGTCTTTTTTTGAAGATTTGGCTCCTAAATTCGTTCTTTGCTTCGTAATACATCAATGTTGAATTGTCATGATTCTAATTTTATATGAGGGTTATTGTCCCAGCAGTGCAAAAAATTATGCTCTATGTATACAAGTAGATATACCAATGTTGAATTGCATGCATTAATTTAATACTGAAAATTTGCAGCAGGATTGCAACTAATGCTACAGAAAACGGAGTTAGGAAACCAGAGAATCTATATTTCTTTGGTGACTAGAAGAAGCTGAAAAAAACTCTTTTCGATTTGCATAGTTGCATATATTTCCTCTGCTGATGGTTGTGATTCTCTAATGATGTACTGAAGGGGCATTTGTTTAGTTCGAGTCTCGACTGTTGACTTTCGTTGTTTATGTATTTTTGAAATACTTGGTATAATTGATTATGGCAACAGAGCCTTGATGGTAACCATTGTTAAAATCCATTTAAAACATTTTCATGGCTGAGACTGGAAACCAAGAATAGTTAGATTTATGAGTATAACTACAAGTTTTTATTGTTCTCGCTCTAACTTTCAACGAAGCTGGTATTTTATTCTTCCAACATGATTTTTTCTTTACCTTCACCGACCTCCGAGGGCCTCAAAGTAGACCAAGTTCACTCCGATACGTGCAATTAGCTCCTACGTACATTTGTTTTTCTCGTGTATGACATGCGAAAACTACATTTAATTTGCATATAGAGGAATGAAACCAAAAAATCTGTAGTGTTCCTCGGATACATAAACCAAGGTTTATTTATTTCAAGAGTACAGTTATTGCCTATCACAATATTTCTTCTATGTTATTGCTTCCCTGTTAGGATCAAGGCTAGCGATACTATCAACAGAAGCTGCCTCATCAGTACTAATGAAGCTCACTAATATACAGAAAGTTTCATTGATCTCAGAAAATGATATATTTTCGTAGGTATAGTCCTCCATGTCATGGGCAGGAAGAGGAGGAGCAAGAGAAGTGCTTGCACTTGTCCTCAACTCATTGAGGTGCTTGACGGCATCAGCCCTCTCCTGCAACTCCAGTGCGCACTCGAGTTCCACCTGCACTTCACCCATCGTGGGCCGTTCAGCTCCTGTAGGGCGCACACATCTCACAGCGATGTTCATAAATTTTCTCAAACAATCTGGAGCTACTTTTCCCATCAGAAATGGATCAATCATAGCAGGGAAAGTCTCACCCCTATGCACACATTCAGATATCTCTCTTGAAACAGATTTGGCACACAACACTTCAAGTAACACCATTCCAAATGAAAAGACATCAGATTTTTCGGTAAGTTGCCCGGACAATGCATACTCTGGATCAAGATACCCGAATGTACCGACCACCGTCGAGTTTAATTTGATTAATGCATTTGACACGACAGGAGGACCCATCTTGGACAACCCGAAGTCAGAAAGCTTGGGCACCAAGTTTTGGTCCAAAAGAACGTTGGTGCATTTCACGTCTCGATGGATGACAGCATGCTTAACCCCTGCGTGGAGGTAGTGTATTGAACGCGCCACCCCAATACAAATTTTCAGCCTTTGCTTCCAAGTCAAGGGAAAATGATCTTTATTTTTAATATTGGAAGGATCAAGGAGGTAATCAGAGAGGGTTCCGTTGGGCATGTAGTCGTAGACAATGATACACTCTCCATTTTCTTGGCAGAATCCGACGAGAGAGATGAGGTTGGGGTGGCGCAGCTGGCACAGTAGCTGTACCTCCGCCCTGAACTCACGCATTCCCCGTTCTGAACGTCCGGAAAAGCGCTTGATTGCAACGACGTTTATCCTGTCCTCATCCCCATCGACCTTAATACGCCCTTTGAATACTGAGCCAAAGCCACCCCTACCAATACATAAGGTTTGGTCGAAACATTGAGTTGCTGCACTGATCTCAGCAAGTGTAAAACGACGGCATAATTCTTCTGGAAATGCCCAATCATTTTGTTTCTTCTTCCGAAGAGAGAAGAAACGAGAGACAGACTGCGCAGTACGCCTCATTACTATGCATCTAAGACATGGACTCACAAGCCTGTATGACTCACAAGCCTGTATGGCCGTCATTACTATGCATCTAAGACATGGACTCAATTACGTAAAATCCTCCCTCATCCTCTTTCCGCGGATAAGACCACATTCACTCTTTTTAATTTTTGGGAAACTAAAGACCACATTCACTTACGTAATTGAAAAAACTGAAAGCCGCTGTGTGGAAACCCGGCCCACATTCACACAAACATATATACGACATACGGTATACCTACGTACTTCCCTCATGGATCAATGCCCCCAAATTTCACCCGAATTCAAAACTGTATGACCGTCGGAATTTTTATAGGGTAAAATTAAATGATAGTTATTTTAGTATTTTTTTCAAGGATGGTTTATGAGTGATGAATTTAAATATAATAAGTTCGAATCCTTAAAAAAAATTACAGAGTATCCTACAAAATAATTGAAGGGCTGTGCGAATATAATAGCCCCACATTCACATCAAGACATTTCCAGTAATGCAGAAGGCATTGTATCGCCATATCATGAAGCAGAGTATCCTACAAAATAATTGAAGGATTTTGAAATTCCGCGGAGAAAACTGGTTCAATTATGGATTGCAGAAGGCATTGTATCGCCACATCATGAAGCAGAGGGAGATGAAACAATAGAGGATGTTGCAGAACGCTACTTGGGTTACTGATTAATAGGTGCATGGTTCAAGTTGGAACCCTCGGATCAACCGGAAAATTTAAAACTTGCCGCCTCCATGATCTTATGCGTGACTTGTGTTTGTCGAAAGCAAAGCAGGAAAAATTAAAACTTGCCGCCTCTATTAAATGTCAACTCCTTGGTGTTCGTGGACGTCTTGCTAAGGCTCCAAAAATTATTGAGGTGTTGTGGCGCCCGCCTTCTCAGTCTTGGATCAAAGTGAATACTGATGGTGCTCCAAGAGGTTCCCTTGGTGTGGCTGCATTTGGTGGTATCTTTCGGGATTTTACGGGTAATTCTCTTGGTTGTTTTGCGGGTTCAATAGGCTTGGCCTCTTCTTTGGATGCCGAACTACGCGCTGTTATTCATGTTGTACCTTTAGCTTGGGATAAAGGTTGACATTCCTTATGGATTGAATGTGACTCCTCACTGGTTGTTCATCTTCTTTCTTCATCCTCACCTTCCTTGACATCTATCCCTTGGAGGCTATTGGTCAGTTGGCATAACTGTCGAGTTTTACTATTCTCCATGTAGGTTCAAATTTCTCATATTTTTAGAGAGGGTAATCAAGTTGCTGATTGTTTGGCCAATTATGGTGTTGATCACCCCGGTGTCCATTGGTGAGATTCATGCCCTCCTTGTGCTGCAACTGCTTATTCTCACAACCTTTCTAAGCTTCCTTGTTATAGGTTTTGCTGCGGAAATAGGTTTTGAATTGTTGTTATGAATTTTTAATGGTTTGGGTTTGGCCTCACGTCCTCTTGACATATTGTATTTTTTTTGTTTATCAATAAATTCTTCTCAAAAAAGAAAAAATAAGAAAAAATAAGATTTATGAGTTTAACTACAAGTATTTTGGACATTGTTCTCGTACTAACTTTCAATGAAGCTGGTAGTTTATTCTTCCAACATGATTTTTTCTTTACCTTCACCTACCTCCGAGGGCCTCAAAGTAGGCCAAGTTCACTCCGATACATGCAATTAGCTCTACGTACATTTGTTTTTCTCGTGCATGACATGCGAAAACAACATTGTTGCATATAGAGGAATGAAACCAAAAACTCTGTAGCGTTCCTCAGATGGATAAACCAAAGTTTATTTCTTTCAAGAGTATAGTTATTGCATATCACCCAATATTTCTTATATGTTATTGCTTCCCTGTTAGGATCAAGGCTAGCAATACTATCAACAGAAGCTGCCTCATCAGTACTAAATGAAGCTCACTAATATACAGAAAGTTTCATTGATCTCAGAAAATGATATATTTTCGTAGGTATAGTCCTCCATGTCATGGGCAGGAAGAGGAGGAGCAAGAGAAGTGCTTGCACTTGTCCCCAACTCCTTGGGCTGCTTGACGGCGTCTGCCCTTTCCTGCAACTCCAGTGCGCACTCAAGTTCCACCTGCACTTCACCCATCGTGGGCCGTTCAGCTCCTCTCAGACGCAGGCATCTCACGGCGATGTTCATAATTTTTTTCAAACAATCCGGAGCTACTTTTCCCTTCAGAAATGGATCAATCATATCCGGGAAAATCACGCTGCCGTCCGGGCTTTCTATTAACAATTTTGCATAAGTTTTGGCACACAACACATCGAATAACACCATTCCAAATGAAAAGACATCAGATTTTTCGGTAAGTTGCCCGGAAGATACATACTCTGGATCAAGATACCCGATTGTACCAGACACCGGCAAGTTTAATTTGATTAATGGATTTGACAAGACAGGAGGACCCATCTTGGACAACGCGAAGCCAGAAAGCTTGGGCACCAAGTTTTGGTCTAATAGAATGATGGAGCATTTTATGTCTCGATGGATGACAGCATGCTTAACCCCCGCGTGAAGGTAGTGTATTGAGCGAGCCACCCCAATACAAATTTTCAACCTTTGCTTCCAAGTCAAGGGAAAGGGATCTTTATTTTTAATATTGGAAGGATCAAAGAGGTAATCAGAGAGGGTACCGTTGGGCACGTAGTCGTAGACAATGAAACAATCTCCATTTTCTTGGCAGAATCCAACGAGAGAGATGAGGTTTGGGTGGCGGAGCTGGCATAGTAGCTGTACCTCCGCCCTGAACTCACACACTCCCTGGATTGAATCTCCGGAAAAGCGCTTGATTGCAACGACGTCTTTCCTGTCCGCATCCCCATCGACCTTAATACGCCCTTTGTATACTGTGCCAAAGACACTCTCACCAATACATAAGGTTTGGTCGAAACATTGAGTTGCTGCACTGATCTCAGCAAGTGTAAAACGACGGCATAATTCTTCTGGAAACGCCCAATCATTTTGTTTCTTCTTCCGAAGAGAGAAGAAACGAGAAACAGACTGCGCAGTACGCCCCATCACTATGCATCTAAGACATGGACTCACAAAGTGATCCTCCTCATCCTCTTACATTCTGCATATTCGAGAGAGGGTCCCAAATTATTAACAAGGTCCACCTGCTGGCGGCTGGTTTTTCCTTGGAAATTAATGGCAGCGTCAGGACTCAAAAGTCCTCCAAAGACCAGGACTTCACATTAAAGAAAGTGAACTGAATATTTTTACGATATGATTTTTCCGATAAATCCAACAAGTGTGAGCTGTGCTCATGCCCCACTTTCCGCGGATAAGATCAATTTTATAATATATTTTAGAGGTATTCATCAATTTCCCTCCTGAATTTGTGATTATTGGCCAATTTCCCTCCTCAACTTTAATTTTGGCCAATTTCCCCCCTCAACTCTCATAATTAGTCAATTTCCCCCCTCAACTTTAATTTGGCCAATATCCCCCCTCAACTCTCATAATTAGTCAATTTGCACCCTACTATTAATTTTTTAATTTGATCATAATTAAACAAGTGTGTGTAAGAAACTAAATAAGATGTATGTTAATCATTTTCCTATATCTTTATCCTATTACAAATAGATTAAAATTTAGAATTTTACAATTTATCATAGATAGTATTATTAGTCATAATAAATCAGTATGGAGTAATTTTATTTGATTTTTTACTATACAAATTTGATAACGAAAAGGATTGATGTGTACATTTTTGTATGTGAATACAATTTTCTTTATAAAAGTGAAAGCTAAGTTCAAGTAAATTGCAGAGAATCGAGCTTTAGTGCAAAAATGGCTAGTCAATTCATAATTTTTTACTCATTATTAAGAATAACCTATTTTATTGAAATAGGTCTGATCCATGAGTTTATGATTATTATGTCTTTTTGTTATTATTTCTTCTTTTACATGCTTTAAACCCGATTCATAACTTTTTCTTATAATCAACCCATATCACATACTAATTGTATTAATGTTTTTGTACATTTTACCCTATATTATGCAAGTGAGTTTATGTTAATTTTAGTACTTTGTTGGAAGTTATTAGAAAGATTGAAAAAAAAAGAATAGATGGAAAATTAAAAAAAAATAAATTAACAATTGGGTGCAAATTGACTAATTATGAGAGTTGAGGGGGGAAATTGGCCAAAATTAAAGTTGAGGGGGGAAATTGACTAATTATGAGAGTTGAGGGGGGAAATTGGCCAAAATTAAAGTTGAGGGGGGAAATTGGCCAATAGTCACAAGTTCAGGGGGGAAATTGATGAATACCTCTATATTTTAACGATCCATTTAATTTTATGTTTTCTCTCATAGATCAATGCTACCAAATTTCATCCAAATCCAAAATTATAAGATTGTCGATTTTTTTATAGGCATATATGATGGTCAAATTAATAACAGTTATTTTAGTGTTTCCCGTATTTGTCTATTTTATTCACTATAAATAAATGTCTTAATGGTTTTGAATTGATCTAATTTTTTTTTACAAGAATGATTTATGAATAATTAATTAAAATATAAACGATTTGAATAATTAAAGAAAGTTACGGAGTGTGTTGTGAAAATGTGTGTTAAAGTATGATATCCCCTTTGTATGTTGTTTATGAATTGATGAATGTTGTGTTGTTTTTTCTCAGCCGTTCCCATGCTCCAAAAAACAGGTAATGGCGAAGGAAAATATGATGATGACTCTTTTATCCTATCCCTTTCCCTTTTCCTTCTTTCTTTCGGTGCCATCATCACCCTTCTTTCTTTCCCTTCTTCGTTCTTTCGGTGCCATCACCACCCTTCTTTCTTTCCCTTCTCCTTTTCCCATCATTTACTCTGAATTGGAAAATAATTCAAGGGCTGTGTGGATATTATATGATCATAGAATAACCCCTCATTCACATCAAAATATTTTCAGATTGGCCCACTCATCACCTTCCCAACAAGATGAGAGAAACTTTCAAGCTATCATCTTGCGACAAGAGAAAGACAGGCAAACAAATATAAACTCGGGATATATAACTAAGAGTAAGAATCTTCCCGATAATTACCTATTGAATGAGATTTGGAGGGTGGTAAATATCAAAATAACTGTGAGTTGGTTATATAAATCACAACATATAGCTAGTTTGGTTATGTTCTTTTAGTAGATAAGAAAGAAAGAAAAAAAGTAATAGTTTCTTCTTCTTCTTTTTTTGTATGTAAAATTAACCTTTGTTCTGCTGTAATTTGAGGATTAGGAAGTAGCTAGCAAGCACAAAGCATGGCAGAGTTTGTGGTATCATTTGTTGTTGAGACTTGGTGTCATATCCCCGCCCGGGGTCCACTATATCCCGAGTCCGCTCCACCACCGTAGTATGATATTGTCCGCTTTGGACCCCGACTACGCTCTCATGGTTTTGTTTCTGGGAACTCACACGAGAACTTCCCAGTGGGTCACCCATAATGGGATTGCTCTCTCGTGCTACTCGCTTAACTTCGAAGTTCCGATGAAACCCGAAACCAGTGAGCTCCCAAAAGGCCTCGTGCTAGATAGGGATGAGAATATACATATAAGGATCACTTCCCTGAACGACGTGAGATCTTACACTTAGGGGACCTGCTGATTGAGAAAGCCACCTTGTTACATGGGGTCAAGCAAAACGTTCAGTCACCCGAATGTTTTTAAACCTTACGATATGATTTTTCCGATAAATCCAACAAGTACGAGCTGTGCTCATACCCCACTTTCCGCGGATAAGACCACATTCACTTTATGTAATTGAATTAACTAAGAGCCGCTGTGTGGAAACCCGGCCCACATTCACACAAACATATATACGGTATACCTACTTGGACCCAGTGTCGGTGACTCGGTGTCATGAGTTAATCGTTCATTATTTTGCATTTTAAATTTCTCATTATAATGCTTGATTATTTATTTTGTAGAAACAACTTTATAATATATTTTAACAAACCAACCGTTTAATTTTTATGTTTTCTCTCATAGATCAATGCTACCAAATTTATAATATATTTATTTTGTAGAAACAACTTCATAATATATTTTCTCATTATAATGCTTGATCAAGGCTGGCAATGCCATCAACAGAAGCTGCCTCATCAGTGCTAAAAGAATCTCGCGAATTCCTATACCTATTACAGATGATTTCATTGATCTCAGAAAATGATATATTTTGGTAGGTATAGTCCTCCATGTCATGGGCAGGAAGAGGAGCAAGAGAAGTACTTGCACTTGTCCTCAACTCATTGAGCTGCTTGACGGTGTCAGCCCTCTCCTGCAACTCCAGTGCGCACTCAAGTTCCACCTGCACTTCACCCATCGTGGGCCGTTCAGCTCCTGCAGGGCGCCCACATCTCATGGCGATGATCATAAATTTTCTCAAACAATCTGGAGCTACTTTTCCAATCAGAAAAGGATCAATTATAGCAGGGAAAGTCTCACCCCTTTCCACACATTCAAATATCTCTCTTGAAACAGATTTGGCACACAACACTTCAAGTAACACCATTCCAAATGAATAGACATCAGATTTTTCGGTAAGTTGTCCGAACATTGCATACTCTGGAGCAAGATAGCCTATTGTACCAAAGATCCGCGAGGTTAATTTGATTAATGCATTTGACAAGACAGGAGGACCCATCTTGGACAACCCGAAGTCAGAAAGCTTGGGCACCAAGTTTTGGTCCAATAGAACGCTGGAGCATTTCACAGCTCGATGGATGACAGCATGCTTAACCCCTGCGTGGAGGTAGTGTATTGAACGCGCTACCCCAATACAAATTTTCAGCCTTTGCTTCCAAGTCAAGGGAAAAGGATCTTTATTTTTAATATTGGAAGGATCAAGGAGGTAATCAGAGAGGGTACCGTTGGGCATGTAGTCGTAGACAATGATACGCTCTCCATTTTCTTGGCAGAATCCGACGAGAGAGATGAGGTTGGGGTGGCGCAGCTGGCACAGTAGCTGTACCTCCGCCCTGAACGCAGGCACTCCCTGTACTGAATCTCTGGAAAGGCGCTTGATTGCAACGACGTCTATCCTGTCCTCATCCCCATCGACCTTAATACGCCCTTTGTATACTCTGCCAAAGCCACCCTCACCAATAACTAAGGTTCGGTCGAAACATTGAGTTGCTGCTCTGATCTCAGCAAGTGTAAAACGACGGCATAATTCTTCAGGAAACGCCCAATCATTTTGTTTCTTCTTCCGAAGAGAGAAGAAACGAGAGACAGACTGCGCAGTACGCCCCATCACTATGCATCAAAGACATGGACTCACAAAGTGATCCTCCTCATCCTCTTACATTCTGTAGATTCGAGAGAGAGGGTCCAAAATTATTAACCAGGTCCACCTGCTGGCGGCTGGTTTTTTCTTGGAAACTAATGGCAGCGTCAAGACTTCACGTTAGAGAAAGTCAACTGAATCCTTTTACGATATGATTTTTCCGATAAATTCAACAAGTGTGATATGTAATCATACCCCACTTTCCACGGATAAGACCACATTCACTTGCGTAATTGAAATAACTGAAAGCCGCTGTGTGGAAACCCGGCCCACATTCACACAAACATATATACGACATACGGTGTACCTACGTACTTCCCTCGTGGATCAATGCCACCAAATTTCACCCGAATTCAAAACTGTATGACTGTCGGAATTTTTATAGGGTAAAATTAAATGATAGTTATTTTAGTATTTGGTTACTTATATTACCTTTTTCGTTCATTTTCTTTGTTACAAATGATTTATTTTTATTTTTTAAAGATAGATCTATGAGTGATGAATTTAAATATAATAAGTTCGAATCTTTAAAAAAATTACAGAGTATCCTACAAAATAATTTAAGGGTTGTGTGGATATAATAGCCCCACAATCACATCAAGACATTTCCAATAATGCACGTCAAAATGGCCCACTCATCACCTTCCCAACAAGAGAAGAGCAACTTTCATGCTATCATCTTGTGACCCGAGCGGCATACACAAACAAAGATAAACTCGAGATATATAGCTAAGAAGTAAGCATCTTCCCAATAATTACATACTGAATGAGATTTGGACGGTGGGAAATATCAAAATAATTGTGAGTTGATTATACAAATCACAACACAGCTAGTTTGGTTATGTTCTTTTAGTAGATAAGAAAGAAAGAAAAAAAGAAATAGTTTCTTCTTCTTTTTTTGTATGTAAAATTAACCTTTGTTCTGCTGTAATTTTGAAGATCAGGAAGTAGCTAGCAAGCACAAAGCATGGCAGAGTTTGTGGTATCATTTGTTGTTGAGAGACTTGGGGACCTGCTAATCGAGAAAGCCACCTTGTTACATGGGGTCAAGCAAAACGTTGAGCAGATCGGACTCGAACTAAGGCGGATGCAATGCTTCTTGAAAGATGCTGATAAGAGGCAAGACGAAGATGATAGCCTTCGAAATTGGGTTTCCGAGATCAGAGAAGTTGCTTACGATGCCGAGGATGTCATTGGGACTTTTACCATCAAAATTGCAACACCAATTTCCAATCCACTAAAAAGGTACGCTTGTTTTTTCGACCGAGCCTCAAACCTTAATCAAGTTGGGTCTGAGATTGAGGCCATCAAAGCTAGAATCTCTGACCTTACTAGAAGTACACAAACTTACGGCTTGAGTGTTGTAAGAGATCACCAGGGCTCGTCGAGTATCGCGTTTGAGAAGCAAAGACAATTGAGGTGGTCTTATTCCCATGTTATTGATGACCATATCGTTGGTTTACAAGGAAATATAAACGAACTAGTGGTGGAGCTCATGAATGAAGAAAAACACGGTCGAGTTGTGTCCATTTGTGGGATGGGTGGTTTGGGAAAGACCACTCTTGCCAAGGAAGTTTACCGCAATGATCGTGTTAGGCGTTATTTTGAGGGTTCTGCGTGGGCATATATATCTCAACAATGCAAACCAAGGGATGTTTGGGAAGGTATTCTGATTAAACTAACCTCTCCGTCGAAAGAGGAGAGGGATCATATTTTGAAATTGAGAGACGAAGAGCTTGCAAAGAAGCTTTATCAAGTTCAAATGGAGAAGAAATATTTGATGGTTCTTGATGACATTTGGACGATTGAGGCCTGGAAAATTCTAAGTCCTGCCTTCCCATCGTCGGGAAAAGGGTGCAGCAGAATATTGCTTACAACTCGTAAAAAAGATGTAGCTTCCTTTGTAGACCGAAGCGGTCTTCATGAGCCGAGGAATTTAACTGAAGAAGAGGGTTGGGAGTTGCTTCAGAAGAAGGCAGTTCCAAGAAATGGTAATCCAGGTAGTTTACCATTCCAATTTCTTAAGCATGCATCGGGATTTTGTATCATTATGCATTTCCTTAATATATAAATACTACTCAAATGCTAACTAGTTAGAAACTTAATACGTCTCTAACCAATAAATTAATAACTCTATTCTTGCAAGATACATTTGAAGTTTGTCGTTAAAATCTACCCAACCAAGGATCCATAAATGAATAAAAAGTCATCACTATTTCAGATTTGCAATCATTTCTTCAGTTTCACCGATCCTAATTCAAATTCTTGAACTTCTAGATGTGAAGGATTTTAAAACAACGGTGTCTCACTCGAATTATGGGAGCTCAAGTGTAGTGTTAGACTGTTAGTTGTTGATCCCTTTTTGTGCATACTCAGTTTCATCACATTTTCTTATAGGATTGGTATCCCCAACTCAGAGTTTCGCTAAATGGTTTTCTGCTTTAACATTGCAGATTTTATCAGGAGCAAAGATAAGGAGCAGTTAGGGAGGGAAATTGTCAAAAAGTGTGCTGGCTTGCCTTTGGCCATTGTTGTGCTTGGCGGACTTTTGGCTACTAAAGAAACAGTGCACGAGTGGGATATCGTCCACAGAGATATTCTTTCGTATCTAAAGCGAGCCAAAGGGGACGAGCAACACTCTACGGTACCTGAGGTTTTGGCTTTGAGCTATCATGATTTGCCTTTTCAATTAAAACCCTGTTTCCTTTATTTGAGTCACTTTCCGGAAGATTTTGAAATTCCGCGGAGAAAACTGGTTCAATTATGGATTGCAGAAGGCATTGTATCGCCACATCATGAAGCAGAGGGAGATGAAACAATAGAGGATGTTGCAGAACGCTACTTGGGTTACTTGATTAATAGGTGCATGGTTCAAGTTGGAACTCTTGGATCAACCGGAAAAATTAAAACTTGCCGCCTCCATGATCTTATGCGTGACTTGTGTTTGTCGAAAGCAAAGCAGGAAAACTTTCTCCAGATTATTCATTATCCGGATGAAAATATGGTGGTGAATTCTTCTTCTTCTCGCATGCTTTCTGAAACAACATCAACTGGTAAAACTCGCAGACTTGCTGTCTTCTTACCTTCACAAGTCGATAATCTTATCCCATCCAAATACAAAGAAGATTCCCACCTCAGTCTCAGGTCCCTTATATTTTTCCATGCAAGCAAGTGTAGATTGGTAAATTGGCTGCTTACAAGAACAATTTTTGAGTTCAAAATGCTCAAAGTTCTCGATCTTGAAGGTGTCAAGGGACCGTATGAAAAGTTACCTAAAGATATCGGGGACTTGGTTCAGTTGCAGTTTCTAAGTTTGAAGAAAACACATATACAAGCTTTGCCATCATCCATCGGCAATTTGATCCACTTGAAAACTTTAAATTTGCAAACCATAAGTAAATTGAGTTGGGATCTGACAGTGCAAATTCCGAATGTGATCTGGAAGATGGAAAGGCTAAGGCATTTATATCTTCCCAAGTGGTGTGGCAATGCAGTTGATAAGCTGCAACTGGGAAATCTCATCAACTTGCAGACACTTGTAAACTTTCCTGCAAACAAATGTGACGTAGAAGATCTTCGCAAGTTGACCAATCTCAGAAAATTGGTGTTGAATGATCCAAAACATTTCAAAAGTTTGGTGAAAATTTTCAGTCCCCAAAGCAGAACGTTAAGCTGCCTCGAGTCCCTGTCCTTGACAAGTGAGACACTTTCGTTCCCTGATGATGGTGTTGATGTTAGACAACTAATGTTAAGTTGTCGCCGTCTACAAAAATTGCACGTGGAAGGGCGGATAGAGAAGCTGCCGGAATACCATCAGTTCCCTCCAAACCTTGCCAAGTTAACATTGTGGGGCTCTAACCTTGAGGAAGATCCAATGCCAACACTGGAAAGACTGCCTAACTTGAGAATTTTAAGCGGATGGCAAATGTTCGCTGGGAAGAAAATGGTCTGCTCTAACCAAGGTTTCCCAAAACTCAAGTCTCTACTCCTCCGAGGGTTTTCTAATTTAGAGGATTGGACGATGGAAGAAGGAGCCATGCCTAGTCTTTGTCGTTTGGAAATATCGAGTTGCATCAAACTGAAGATGATTCCGGATTCTCTGAGGTTTGTGAAAACACTTCAGGAATTGGAGATATATGGATGCCTATTCAAGGTCAACATGGGAAGTGAAGGAGAGGATTTTTACAAAGTGCAACATGTACCGTCCATTGTAATCCGCAACTGAAGCTGATTAGGTAAGAATTGTTGAAGTTTATTTCTTCACTGGTTATTTCATCGTACCTTTTGTAATGTTCTTGTAGTGAGAACTAATAGCTACTCTTATCTTATGCACTAAAAATGTATAGTTTTGTCAAAGAGTATTAGTACGGTTGAAGTTTCAATAATTGATAACAGAAACCGACTCATGTTTCCGTGGTCCTTCGAGCGGTCAGTATCAAGCCAAATAAAACAGTTTGGGGCAATCCAAATGGATATTCAAGATGAAACTCACATGTTTTGCAGCTCTCACCTAGCCTTTTTAGTTTTCGGCTTCTGCTATGATTTAGGCAACAGAGCCTTAATGGTAACCATTGTCAAATTCCACTTAAAACATTTTTCCTGGCTGAGACTGGAAACCAGGAATAATGAGATTTATGTGTTTAAGTACCAAGTATTTTTTACATTGTTCTCACTCTAACTTTCAACGAAGACGGTAGTTTATTCTTCTGACATGATTGTTTCTCTGACTGGCCTCAATGTAGACCAAATTCACTCCAATACAAGCAATTAGCCCTACGTACATTTGGTTTTCTCGTGTATGACATGCGGACAGAACCTTTAATTTACATATAGAGGAATATGTGAAATCAAAAAATCTGTAGCGTTCCTCAGATAGATATAACCGAAGTTTATTTCTTTCAAGAGTAGTATAATTGCATATCACAATATTTGGTCTAAGTTATTGCTTCCCTGTTAGGATCAAGGATAGCAATACCATCAACATAAGCTGCCAGATCAGTACTACATGAATCTCACGGCCACTCCCGCAAATATATGTGGTAAATTTTCATTGATCTCAGAAAATGAAATATCTTGGTAGGTATAGTCCTCCATGTCATGTGCAGCGGCAGGAGGACGAGGAGCAAGAGAACTACTTGCAGTTGTCCCCAATTCCTTGAGCTGCTTGATGGCGTCCGCGCTCTCCTGTGACTCCAGTGCACACTCAAGTTCTACCTCCACTTCACCCATCGTGGGCCGTTCAGCTCCTGACAGACGCACACATCTCTCGGCGATGTTCATATATTTTCTCAAACAATCTGGAGCTACTTTTCCCACCAGAAATGGATCAATCATAGCAGGGAAAGTATCACCCCTTTCCACACATTCAGGTATATCTGTTGAGCAAGATTTGGCACACAAAACTTCGAATAACACCATTCCAAATGAGAAGACATCAGATTTTTCGGTGAGTTGGCCAGTCCATACATACTCTGGATCAATATAGCCCTTTGTACCGGCCAGCTCCGAGTTCAGTCTGATTAATGCATTTGACAAGACTGGAGGACCCCTCTTAGACAACACGAAGCCTGAAAGCTTGGGGACCAAGTTTTGGTCCAATAGAATGTTCCAGCATTTCACGTTTCGGTGGATGATCGTATGCTTAACCCCTGCGTGGAGGTAGTGTATTGCGCGCGCCACCCCAATACAAATTTTCAGCCTTTGCTTCCAAGTCAAGGGAAAGGCATCTTTATTTTTAATATTGGAAGTTTCATAAAGATAATCACGGAGGGAACCATTGGGCATGTAATTGTAAACAATGAAGCACTCTCCTTTTTCTTGGCAGAACCCGATGAGAGAGATGATGTTGGTGTGGCGGAGCTGGCACAGTAACTCCACCTCTGCCCTGAACTGACGCACTTGGTGTTCTGAATCTGTGAAAATGCGCTTGATTGCAACCACGTCTGTCCTGTCCTCAAGCCCATCGACCTTAATACGCCCTTTGTATACTGAGCCAAAGACACCCATACCAATAAATAAGCTCGCATCAAAACATTGAGTTGCTGTTGTGATCTCGGCAAGTGAAAAGCGACGGCATAATTCTTCTGGAAACGCCCAATCTTTCTCGGTGTTCTTATAATTTTCATGTGATGACTTCTTCCGAGGAAAGAAGAAACGCGAGACAGACCCTGGAATACGCCTCATCACGCATCAACAATCTGCATTTACACTGCAAGCCTTGGTGGACTGGGAGACGCCACACGCAGCGGTGGCCGTAACAAAATATTATGGTCGCACTCCGCTAAGTAGAGTTTAGAGAGAGGATCCCAAATTATAAACCAGCTGCGAATCAGAAATGGCAGAGTATAGACTCAAAGCCCTTCCGAAGATGAAGACTTCTAGCTTTGATAGATCATTAAAAATTATAAGCGAGTGGATCTAATCTAAATTCAAGTGGAGCTTGTTGTCACACCCCACAACTATCTAAATGCATTCAGCGACCCATTTTGGGGGACCAAATTTTTTAATACCATAGTAAGTAGATGTCAGGGGTAAATATGAGCTGGGCCAGTTGGCAGTATTTTTGACACCCTCGAACCCCAATATCCAAGTGGACACTGAAATCGAGAAATGATGGCCACCACTCATAAATGTAGCCATAACGTGCATGCAAATACAATTTAATAAAGTACCTTCTTATAATCTACCAAAAATTCAACAAAACTTCCCTTAAAATTGTTGTGCCTTGACCCGTTCATTAGTGCGGAAAAGAGATTCAGATTACAACCTCACCAAATCACACTCAGTTGAACAGAATAAAATACAAGAAATAAAGACACTTGAGAAATTTACGAGGTTCAGCAAAAACACGCCTACGTCCCTGGAGAGATATTGCTCTTCACTATGAGAATAACAGTACAAGTACACATGAGTTAAATCAACATAACCCAATCCCAAATCCCTTGTACACCCACTCATAGAATATTCCAAGAGCCTCACTCTACCCCAAGAGTTCTTTCACTAGAATATTTTTCACTCTAGTTCTCTTGATTTTCTCTCAACTCATGTTCAACATTTCCCATGGGAGAGCCGAATGCTCTCTCCACCTTGGACGCTTTTCTGATGCAAACCTTCTCCCTTAGCAAGCACACATAATGCAAGCATTTCCTTGCATTAAATAAAGGTCAATCCATCATCACATTTCTTCATAATCATTAAAGCAAAAACAACCACCTTTTTCTATTTTCTTACAAGCATCATCATTGTGTCTTTACTCATGATGATGTCCACCAAACTTTTCTTTGTTTAGTTTACTAGCTGAAAGGCATTTGGCTTGTTGTCCACTTTTGTTTTTACTTTGCAACACTTGTCTGCAACTTTCATGCAGCCCACACCATGTGATATTTCCATCAAAAGCAAACACATGTCACTTCATTGTTGTCAGCTTAAAATATGAGCCAATCACAACAAAAATTTCATTAAAACCCAACCTGCAACCAAAGTAGTACAACTTTATTTAACCACAGACCACCTCCAAGGGCCACACCTAATGGGTCTCATACCCTCCACTACCAGAATGTTCATAGTTCAGAGCATAAGTACTAATGTGCATGCGGAGCCAAAGTATTCAAAAGAAAGTCCAGATGTTCTATCCATGCGCATATGAATTTACTATGAATGTCCTACAACGAGAGTATGTCTCCTTACATTTGCACATTTTCAGGAGTATGTTAGAGCTGATAGTGTTTGATTTCTGGATTGAGTTTCTTCAATGGAATGGTAAAAAGTAGAAATGTACCGAGAGAAGGAATTAGAGAGCTATGGAAGCTTCAAGGTTCATTGAATTCCACTCATGCCAAGCAAGAAGCTCGGAGAGCATATATTACCATTAGAGGAGTGAGTAACAAACTCACTCTCTCACATCATTACAAATCAATCACAACCATCCATTCTTAAGTCATCATGTAAGATGCTAACACTTGTCATGAGCTATGACTCAATACAATCTAATCTAGATATGGAATATGATCCAACGGCTCACATTACATCCTACAACCTGCATATAATATAACCATCACAGCAAATACATTTATACACCAATAAGAGCTGCATTATTAGGCTTCTAATTTGGACATAGATATGCAATGAAAATTTACATTTTCGGGATGCAATGAGAATTTACTCGCAATATAGAATCAAAACATCCGATAACCATGATTTGAACATTCTGAATTACTAACAATCGTTTTAGCAAAACTGTGAAGTTCTATAATACACTTGTTTCATAAGCCATGATAGACTAGCAGAACATTTACTAATCGAGGATTATTACAAAATGAAGAAACTATTACCAGTTACAAATGCCCCCGAACACCGGCCACACCAACAGATTTATCACTAATTCATAGAACTCTCACCATAATATATATATATATATATGTGTGTGTGTGTGTGTGTGTGTGTGTGTGTGTACACCCTTTAAGAGGAGATCTCCATTTTTATCAAAAAAATACCAATAATTCAAACCGTCAATTTCATAAGTCTTGATTGGTAGATCATTCTTGCAAAAATTCAATTCAATCCAAAACGAATTGCTAATTTAATTATCACAATGAAATTTCATTGTTTCTTATAGAACAAAGTGTTCGTCAATTCCCAGTTGCAAAAAAAGGGTTTCCGTTGCTCTCATACATTTCGAGAAGGGAATGTCATTGTTGACAAATTAGCCAATTTAGAGCTTCTCTCTTCTTCTTTTGTATGGCATGCAACTCCTTCTATAGAGATTCTTCCTTTTCTACATTCAGACTTCTTGAGCATGCCGGCTAACAGGTTTATCTCCACTTCTTGATGTATAATTTTATTTTTTACCTAATCCTTTTGGGGTTTCCTTTTTGTTTTGCCGCTTATCTTGCAAGTAACCTTTTAAGGTTTATTTTAGATGAGATTGACTCTATGTCCCCCTCTATTACTTTTATTTTCTTCTCCAAGAGGGATAAGGTTTATGTTCTCTTTTTCTTGTATTTTCTTTTTCAAGAAGGGTAAGGTTTATATCCCCCTCTTTTCTTGTATTTTGGTTTTCTTATTTTATGAGGGGTAAGATTTATGGTGCCCCTGATTAGGTGTAACTTCTTTTTACATATCAATAAAATTCCTTCGTACCATCGATATTTTTTCAAAAATAAAAAATAAATAAATATCTCAAGTATTTTCTATTTAGTTAATATTTTGTAAGGATGATCGATAAGATGCAACTTGAAAAATATAAAAGTTTAGATTGTTAAGATTCAATGTGATGTGAACCGCACAATTAATCTACATATAAAAAAAATTGAGAATTTCTTCCCTTAAAGGCCTCATATATATATATATATATATATATATATATATATATATATATATATATATATATATCAACTGCTTTTATTCTTTAACCAACATGATCATCTCCGGATCCTTTTAGTAAGGATTTTAGGGATTCACGAATCGTGTACATCGTATGATCAGTTTTTTGTCAAATACTATTTGTGTTTAATTTCAAATAAAAATATTTAAAATAATATTTGACCGCGATATACGATGAACGAATATAATTGATGGATCTCCGGATCCTCTTTGTGAGGATCCGGATTCATTCTTTAAGATGATAATAAAAATGTTCATGAGAAAAGCACACAACCAACGACTCCATGTATAGGAATAGACTAATTGACTTTCAGAAGAAAAATTTGTTCCATGTTTCACCAGTTCAAAGTTCATCAAGAAGAACAACCAAAAATAAAATTATATACCACATAATAGTTCAAAAGAAAGGGAATCACTTGCATAGAAACAAAGCCAGGATTAAACTTCTCTCTTGGATTAAGGTCATTCCGTTGAGTTTGGTCGGAAATTGGAGTTTTCCAGCGGGATTTGCTTCCTTTCTCGCCTTTGTTATGCCTTGTGTGGCCGTTTTTGGGGGAATTCGAGGTGGCAAACGTGTTGGATTCGACGAGGGCTTAGATTCTGATATAAAATTTGTCGAAAATGATAGCCGAATGAAAAGGTATAAGATTTGAAGTTAAGAGAGCAAAAGGGGAAGGAAATGAAGAACAACAGCTGAAGTAAAAAATGTTACAGAAACAAACTCAGTCAACTTATTCGTACGTTTCCAGTTCATCAAATAATCTCACACTAACAAAATATATATATAAATAGAATTCATACAAATTAGATCAAACTACAAGACAAAATAAAAATGTAATCCAACCCAAAAGGTAAAGATGGGCTTTACATGCACATCAACATCCATAAATAAAAAATATATGGGTAAATTACATAGTAGACCCTCAGGTTTGAGGTCTATTACAACTCCATACAACATCTTTAAAACATTTCACTTTCATACATCATGTACCATTTTATTTCAAAATAATACCTCCGTTAGATTTTCCGTCAACTGATCTGTTAAGTGCTGACGTGGTTGCCACATTTGTACCACGTGGCTGCCAAATGTGTGCCACGTGGCAAAAAAATTTATTTTTTTTATTTTTTTTAAAATCTGAATCTTCTAAATTAAAAAAAAAAAGGTTAGAAAATCCAAAATCCCATCACCCCACCCACCCCCCCCACCCCATACATGCACCTTTGAAGGAAAAAAAAAAACCAAAGAACAACCCAGATCCCATACCCCCCCCCCCCCGAAAGCCATACCCCATACGACCACCCCCCAACCCAGATCCCATTACCACCCCCCGACGCGAAACCCATATCCCCCCGAACCGCAAGGACCTCCATGAGGAGCAGAGGGATCGGAGAGAGAGCTCTGCGGTGGTGATGGGGAAAGGGCGGCGTTGATCTGGGAAGATAGAAGGAAGATGAGGTGAAGAGAGGTGGGCCGCGGGTCGCGTCGGGGTGGGGGTGGGGGGAAGGGTTCTGGGCTTTTTTTTTTCCCTCTTCTTCTTCTTCTTCTAGATTGCAGGTTTTTTGCGGGTGGGGGACGAACTGGGTTTGAGGTTTTTTTTTTTTTCTTCTTCTTCTTCTTGTTCCAGGTTTTTGGGTTCTGGGTTAGGTGGGTAGTCAGGGAGGGAGGGTGTCATTTCCAGATCCAGTTTTGTGTGGGGGGGGGGGGGTTGGGACTTTTCTGCAATCCAGTTTGGGGGGGGACTTTTCTGGGTTTGGATGATTGGATTTGTTGGTTTTTTTGGTTTGTGGGGTTACGGGGTTTGGGGGGGGGGGACTTTTCTGGGTTTGGATTGGATTCGTTGGTTTTTTGGTTTGTGGGGTTACGGGGGTGGGGTTTTCTTTCAGCTTTTGATTTTGATTTTGAATTTGGTATAGGCGAAAGAGAGATGAGATTTTTGTGCGGGAGAGGAGAAGTGTTGCAGCCGGCGACGTGGTGTGGTTAACAGGATTACACCGGAAGTGAGAAAGATGAGGGTTGGGCAGAGGTTGATGTCTGGGCAGCGAGGAAGAGGAGGGACAGGATTACTCCGGCGTGGTGGTGGTTGATGGGTCGGTGTAAGACTGGGTTTGGGGAAGGAAGATAAAGATTGAAGGAGGGGCTCTTTCTCCTACAGCTGGGTTTTTTAGGGTTTTGGGTGGGGTGGGGGGGAGGCCAAGAGAAGAAAGACAGTACGGAAAGGGTGGGCTGGAGAAGGAGAAAGAAGGATATGAAGTTGGGTGGAGATGAAGACGATGACTTTTAATGGTTTTTTTTTTTTTTAATAAGGTTAATATTATAATATTTTTAATGTATAAAAAATTATTATTTTTCCACATGGCAGCCACATCAGCATTTAACAGACTAGTGGATGGAAAATCTAACGGAGGTGTTATTTTGAAATAAAATGGTACTTGATGTATGAAAGTGAAATATTTTAAAGTTGTTGTATGAGATTGTAATAGACCTCAAACCTGAGGGGCTACTATGTAATTTACCCAAAATATATATATATGTATTTCTTCCTACAAAAGGGGAAGTAACGTGCAAAACAGGGGCTCCCTTTTTTCTGCAACAAAAGGAAGTGGAGGACTGGACAATTGGTGAGAGAGGTTAAGAGAAAGTGGTGGAATACATGGCCTCTATTTCCCCCACTTAAAAACTCTAGAGCCTTCCTAAGATGTCTATAAATAGGCATCAGTTGTAGTAAGAAAGGGGACAAAAAAAAAACAGAGACAAAAAAACGGTGCAGAAATTGAGAGACAACGGAGAAGAACAGACGACGGAAATCTTGAGAGAGTTGGAGAGAAATCAAAGAAGTGAAGTGATGCGGAAATTCAAGGAGACAAATGCAAACGGAGAAGAGGATACATGGCAAAGAAAAGCAACAAAGCATTTAAAGGTATAAATCCATCCTTCTAAATCTTTCTTTGTTTGGTTTCTCTCGGCTTCGCAGGAAAAAAAAAAAGAAGCAATTTGATTCTTCAACCTTTCCCATTCCCCCGAAGCAAAAATGGAGGTGGTGACTGTAAAGAAGCAAGCCCAAATTCTTTTCCAATCTCTCATGTTTCTTGGATTCTCCACCAAAACTCATGGAAAGGCCTCATAATTCATCTCTAAATCCCGCAACAATCTACCCTTTTTTTATTTTATAAATGCAATCAATTGGTATAGAAGGGTGGTCAAGAAATCCCAGTAGCAAGTTATTAGTTAGAAGACAAAGAATAATGCTTCAAGAAATCCCATGACCTACTCGTCAAGCACTTTCTCGGCACAACATTTCTCTATGTAGACATGGAGGTGTCATAAGGGATTTTTACAGGGACGGTCAAAATGTACTCGTCATGAATTTTCTTGGCACAACATGTCTCAACGTAGACACGGAGGTGCTGGAAAGTGATATATACAGGATAGTCGGATCTACTCGTCAAGTATTTTCTCGGCACAGCATGTCTCTATGCAGACACGGAGATGATGGAAGGTGATCTTTACAAGAACGATCAAAATCTATTTGTCGGGAATTTTCTCAAACAGAGCATTTGAGGACGCAAGCAGTCCCTATCCATTCTAGGAGTCATGCATCGCATAATCAGAGCCGCTAAGCTAAAAAATAAAGTCACAATGGCGAGACGTAAAAATCATGCCTCATTCACGGTAGTTGTTCAATGTTCGTTGCGACAAGCATCAAATATGGAGGAAGAAAGTTGCAACGAAGGAAGACAATAACCAACCCGTCTCTACTATTTAGACGCTCTCCAAAGGTCCTCTAAAAAATTACAACGACAAATAACTCGGTTCTTCCGGCATTCTTTTGGAGTGGTTCAATGCATGAAACAACAACTCCCGCCTGACGAGAGAGGAAGCTACAACAAGCAATGATTCGGACAAGGTCACAGCAAGCAATGGATTTGTATGAATATAGTTGGAGAAAGAAGTCGCACCAAAAAGAAGGATGCTTCTAGCAAAGGAAAAAATAAAAACAAACCTGGTCGTAGCCGTGTCTTGGAGTTAAGAAGAAGAGAGGTTGCTGATGATAAAGAAGCAGGGGAAGCAAAGTCCTATTTGAACTTGGAAAGCTTAATTCACAAACAAAAGAGAGAACAAAACTTGCTGACAACTTCATTGGGAAACTCACTCACATGGCAACCTTAGGAAAAATGGGCCTACTTTTGTTCCTGCTACTTTGACCAAGTGATTACAAATTCTACAAAAGTAAGAAAGAATTCTCCAAACAAAGTTCCTAGATTTCCAATGGATGCTACTCACGCAACAAAATTCCTAATTTTATAGGGAATGTTGTTCCATGCAAGGTCTAAAATATCGATATTATCCCGATATTTCTATCGAAATTTCCATGTTTTTGGATTATCGATATTTCCGATATCATCGATATTTCCGATATCATCGATATTTAAGACCTTGATAGGAACTCTATGTGGTACTAAGTCACTCATGTATCTTACCATGCAATGTATAAAGTGTAAAATATTGTACTAATTCATTATATATAAATGATTATGGTGTGTTTAAACTTCTTTCATTAATTATTACATATTTTCTACACTCACAATGTTTACCAGCTTGCTATATAATCAACTTAAATCAGTTAAATCCATCGTGAAATGCATTTCCTTCCAATTTTTTGTGATAAACTAATAGATAATTGACTAAATAAACATCCTGCAAAGTTTCAATAAAAATTTCCAAGTTTTTCTTACAATTTCCGTGGTTTTTATTCAATTTTTATCGATATCGATAATATCCCGATATTTCCATCGAAATTTCCGTACTTTTGGACTACCGATATTTCCGATATCATCAATATTTTAGACCTTGGTTCCATGTGAGATTGAAGAAAATAATAATAATTTTTTATTCACGTGAACTTTATAAATTTTGAACTCCGTGAATAAAAATTGGGTCTATGGCAACGACATCAATTCCGTGGAGGACGTAAATCACTTCAAATGTTATGGATGCAAACTGTTTCAAGGCATGAAGCCATATCAAAAATCAATGGCACGAAACCGCGTCAAATGTTATATGGCACAAAGTCGCTCCAAAAGGCACAAAGCTGCTCCAAAAGGCACAAAGTTGCTTCAAATGCCATGAACTCGTATCGAATATCAAATGGTACGAAGCCGCGACAAGTCTCAAATGGTTCAGCTCCAATGGCTCAAAACCTCGCCCGCATGAGCTGAAACTGCACAAGGCATCAAATCCCAACAAATATATTACGAACTACGCCGGTTTGATTCCGTTTAAGATACGTAGGGAGTCTAATATCAAATTTTAGATACAACCGTGAAATCGAAACGAATCTTTGGTTTATAAACTAAATTCATTCTAAACTTTGTCCGAATCGTTTGATTAAACCAAGGACCAAATTATTTTCCATATTTTTTTAGTGGATTATTCATTCCCTAAAAAAATTTCAAATATCATTTAAAGAACTACAAGCAGCTTGATCCCTCAACGAGGGTACGTTGGCAATTTAGGTCTTTTGCTTAAATGCAGCCACAAAATCAAATAAAAACACGAACCCCCGAAATTCATATTTTTCATGTTATAATCAAAAGGTATTCCGTTCTTTAAGTGAAGGGTTGTAATTAATAGACGCATAGTCTATAATGGATCAAACTCAAATTAATAAAAATCCGCTTCGAAAAATGAATAAGGGTGAAATTGTGTCGAGTGAATTATTTGTTTACGATCTTTGTACAAATTTTGCTCAACACTAATGAAACATGTCAACAAATCATGATCGAGAGATCCAAAACCAAGTTTCGTGGAAGCTCACCACAAGTAATTTCATCCCATGATGCTAGTTTCTTCCATGCATAGAAGAAGAAGCACGAGATGGACAGCGCAAGTAGTACTAAACCCCATCATTAATGGATCGATTTACGTTTAGTTGAATATGAAGGGTTTTTGATAAATTTAAAAGATGAATTAGTTAATTGTTACTAAAATACTTGCGGTTGTATTCGTGATGTTGTTAACGCGGGCCTATGTAATGACCGGGTACTATTTTTGCTATGTCATCATTGTAAGACGACTGTTTGACTGAGGACTAGATCACCATTAGATGGAGGAGGTCTTTTGGCAAGTGATATACCACATGGTGCTAGGCAGTGTGCTCTGCATGCCTAGCACTCTGGAGGATCTGATGGTCTCAGTCAAACACCGTTGTTTGGTGGTCTAAGTAGAGCATCATGGTCTGGTGGTTTCGGTAGAGCCCCTTGTCCGATGATCTAAGTAGAGCACCATAATCTGGCAATCTAAGTAGAGTACAAAATACAAACCCAATTGAATAAGTAAACCAAATCAAATAAGTAAACCTAATTCCTTGACGAAAAGGAAACCTACATAAATAAATTAAAGTGGAAACTACATATCAATCCTTGGAAAAAATTATCTTTAGACTAAAACCTTAACTAAGAAAAAAAAAATAATTATAGTCATTTGACTTATGTCCAAGTCAGCATTTATATTTAATGTCAGACTTAATTTCTTGGGTAAAGTACAAAAAAGTACCTCAGCTATTGATGTCACAACACTTTCATACCTCATCTTTTAAAATTGACAATGTCATACCGCATCTTACGAATTTGTGACAATATCATACCTCCGTCAGTTTTTCTGTTAATTTCTCTGTTAAGTGCTGATGTGACCCGACACATGTCCCACTCACTAATCCAATTGGATTAAAAAATAATAAAATATATTTTTAATAATAAAAAATAAAAATATAAATAAAAATATGTTAAATCTCTCTCACTCTCTCCTCTCTCTCTCCCCCCTTTCTCGCCACTCTCTCTTCTCTGCAACCCAAAACCCCTTCCTACCCGACCCCTTCCCACCCGTCCTCCACCACCCTCTCTCTCCTCTCTCTATCCCCCCTTTCTCGCCTCTCTCACTTCTCTGCATCCCAGAAGACCCAGACCCCGGAGGAACAAAACCCACATTCCCATTGCAGCAATTGTTGTCGCAATTCGAAAACCCCAAAATGAAGAACCCAATATTGCTCGACTACTCCGCCTCCCTCATCCCGCCACCCTCGATCTGGAGATCGCAACGATGTCGTTCCACGGCATCATCTTCCTCGACTACTCTGCCTCCCTCACTCTGCCAACCCAGTTCGTCCCCCCAGCCCAACGCACACTCATCTCTCTTCCCCCATCTTCATCTTCTTCCCATTTTCCCTCTGCCTACAACCCAGAAACAAAAATAAATAAATAAATAAATAAAATTCGAACCCAGTTTCGGCCCAAGAAGAAGAAGAAGAACCATCTCTGTCTCCTCCCCATCTTCATCTTCGTCCCCTTTTCCCTCTACTTGCAACCCAGAAACAAAAAAAAAACAAAAAACAAAAAGAAAAAAAAATTCGAACCCAGTTTCGACCCAAGAAGAAGAAGAAGAAGAAGAAGAAGAGAGAAGAAGAACGAAAAAAAAAGTGACAAATCTAGTTTCGGCCCAGGAGAAGAAGATGAAGATGAAGAAGAAGAAGAATGAAGAGAGAGAAGAACAAAAAAAAATTGAAATTGGTGTGGGATAAGGAAAGGGGATGCCGTACCCCTAGGAAATTTTTTTTTGTTTTTTTATTCTTAATTTTTTTTAATATTTAATTATTTTTTAATCCAGCTGGATTAGTGAGTGGGACACGTGTCGGGCCACGTCAGCATTTAACAGAGAAATTAACAGAAAAACTAACGGAGGTATGACATTGTCACAAATTCGTAAGATGCGGTATGACATTGTCAATTTTAAAAGATGAGGTATGAAAGTATCGTGACATCAATAGTTGAGGTAGTTTTTTGTACTTTACCCTAATTTCTTTTATATAATTTTTTTCTTTCTATATTATCCTTGAGTGAATTGTAATGACTCATATTTAATTTATTTATCACTTATCATTTTATATTTCTTCTTCTTATACATCTAATATTGCATGATTTAATTTTACCATTTTTTCCAGTGTTGATGATTTATTTTTACCTTCTCATACATCTAATCTACCGATTTTTTCTTTTTGATGCTAATGTATCAATACTTTTGTACCTATATGTACATATGTACCGACATTTCCGCGCGATACTTTTGTGCTGATGCTAACGTATCAATATGTCACGACCCGATCCCGATATCCCCAAATACCAAGATGGGTACGTGCTGGCCGACACCCGAGGGTGACAAAGCCATTTTAAACATGCCTATAAAGAAAATATGTAATTAGACAGAAATATAACAATGCATAACTGTGTTCAAAGCATACCACTAATCCAGAATAATGTGAGAGAATTATTATAAAAAAGGTCCAAACATGGAATGGGACCTACACAGAAGAGGCTCGAAGATGCCTAAGCAGAAGTGCCATAACGACGGGATTGTGTGCCTCAACTCTAACTCCTGAGGAGGCGCAAAACAGAAAATTTGAGTGGACCAAAGTTTATAATAATACTAATAATAGGAAAATCATTTTATTTTTGAACACACTAACCCCCTGTTTTGAAAACTCATATAAACTACATATAGGCTTTTCTGAAAACTCTACATGTCATGCAAACGTTCATAAAATCAGTACGTGTAAAACCGTGCTTAGAAATGAATATCGTCGACGAAGGCAAATCCGTAAATCTTATCAATATTGTACTATCTAGGGGTATCATAATCGCCCAAAGGCAATTCCTATCCATCACCCAAAGGTAAAGTTGTACGACACTGGGTTACACCAATGAGAAAACCATGCTCCATCACCTGAAGATGAAGCTGTAGGACTCCCATAAAAGATGATATATGACATCACACATCGACACTAGCCCCAGGCTAGTGAAGCTGGGGGTATAACATAAATCTCTCACTCATCATTCGCCTGAAGGCAGTACTTGTCCATCACCCGAAGGTGAAGCTGTACGACATTGGGTTACACCAGTGAAAAAAACCATGGTCCATCACTCGAAGGTGAAGCTATACGACTCTGGGTTACTTCGGATAAGAGGTATATACATAAATCTCCTCAATTGTGTCCTATGGCCATAGACATCTACATACCCGTGTTGTGTGGATGTGTTGTATGATAATTCGCTAGATAAGCATCGAAAACATACCTCAAAACTCATATCCAAATCTAGAGCTCACAAGCTCAAGCCTCATTTCATAAATCCATGATATCACATAATCATAAATCCGTAAAATAAATCATATTTTAAAGCCATAAAAATTCATATACAAGAATCCAATAATTTATATCCTTTAGTAAAATGTAATTTCAATAAATCATAAATATTTCAAAAGCATGAATATAGAATCCATAAAACATGATAGAAAACATGCTCATTTCATGAAATATGCAATGCATACAATCTAATATTTTATAAAACCATGCAAGTTAAGAAGGGGTCTACTCATAAATATTTTGTTCCCCCACGAGCAAAGATGGGTGACCTGAAAAGTTGTCGGCCCTGTCGTGGACAATGACGGAGCACAGTACCTTCGGCGGAGGCGCGTGTGCTCCATATGCCGACCATGACGCACACCCACACCCTGGCCCACGCGCATACCATAGAACTGAGATGGCGTCAGGGGTCGGATCCAGGTTAGGTTTAGTGGGTTGGGCCTGGGTTAGGGTTAATGAGTTGGGCCTGATACATGGCCCAAAGGTTTGGGCCGATTATTGGGTTAAGCTTTAGGTTGGCGGTTGGGTTGACCCGGTTTCAGGCTGTGTATCGGTCGAACTTCACGAAGAAGGAAGCCGGAGCTTCCTAAGCTCTGATCATCTCTAAACTTAACTAAACCTAGTCATTCCTTACACCAAAATGAAGCCCAAAGAACAAGAAGTCAAAAGTTTCCAAAAAAAAAAAAAGAACAAGAAGTCGGAATATACCTTTGGTTCACTCGACTGTGGCCGGAGTTGGCCAAAAAAACATTTGTAGCTCACCAGAAAATGGGAAATTCTTCTCGAGCCGATTTCATGTTAATCCTTCACCACCATGAGTAAGCCACTGAGCAATCGAAGTCGCATAGCATTTTTATGACAAAAAAGAGTCAGTCCAAGGCTTACCAAATCGAAGGTGATGGAACTCGTCGGATTCATCGACCAACGCTAATAATGGTGGTAGTCTCAGTCTCTGCATTTGCAGAGGGAGAAGGGGAACGAGGAATGCGAGAGACTCCAAAAGGAATGCGAGAGAATATAAAGGGATAAGGTTGGTGGTTTATGGTGCTCACCGGAGAAGATTGCGAGTGGTGATGGTGTCGTGGTTCGTGCTCTGAGAAAGAGAGAATAATAGAGAGGGATGGGGAGTTCGAAAGGTTGGGTGGTATGTATGACGAGAGGGTGATGGGGCTCGTGAGGCAAGGTGGTGGCTCACGGAGATGAGGGAATTAGAGAGAGACGAGAAGGAGCTGAGAGAAAAATAGAAAGAAAAAGAGTTCTAGAGAGAGATGTCACATGACAAAGGAACAACCCAGAAATGGGGTCATCTGCCACGTGTCGCCACCCTAATGGTCCATGATGGAGAAATATCTCCAATTGTAAAATTACCAAAATACCTTTATCATTTCAAGTCCTGTAAAATCTTCATTATAGTTTCGAATTGCATCCCGCTTACGACCACGCGTCTGTAGCGACGAGTACTACAAGGACATGCTAAGAAAACAGATCTTACGTGACACGACAAGGTGGTTAACAAAAGTCAACATTTTTGCCTCGAGGGGCATTTTCTTAAATTCACACATTAAAATTATAAAAACTGTAATATTTGAGGACAGGTCGTTACACAATACTTTCGTACCGTTACTTTTGTACCTATGTGTATGTATGTACCGACATTTCCATACCGATGTTTCCATAGATAAAAAGGAGTTGATATACTATTTCTTTTGTGATATATATATATATATATATATATATATATATATATATATATATATATATATATATAATATTACGGGTTATTATTTAATTTTTTTAACATATTGATTTTTCTATCTTTGACTTATTAAGGTGATTGACTTAAATTACTATAGACTTAATTTGTTTGTCAGCAAGTATAAATTAGTACAATTTACCTGAGTTTGAATAGTTTATTAACGGAATATATTTAAGCCTTAATTATAGAATAGGTTGACAATTTAAATGGCAACGTTTGTAAAGATGGTAGGTAATAGAGGTATTTTATAATATGATGTGGCGTTGAATATTAAATTAGGGACCTAAATAAGATTTTAAAACCTATTCAGGTTATAATCTAAAAATTATCTTATTGAGACCCTAAAATCTAAATGCCCCTAAATTAAACCTTGTCCACAGGACAAGAAAATCCAGACCAAATCAAATCAAATAACTAATTAAATCAAGTTTCTAAAATACCTTCATTTATATTTTCCAACAGGCTTAACGCTTAACTATCCGATGATGTTGATCAAGTCCAGGCACTCGGCAGCCTCAAATTTCAATGAAACTGAGCAACCTTCAAGTTGGATTGGGACGCAAGCAACGCAGACAGACTACACCGCAAATGGTGCTGTCAAAGCACATAGACGCGCTGAATATTGAATCTGAGCTTGAAATTCAGACTCAACATTCAACCCACCCAACGACTGGTAGAAAGCTAGAAAGCCACCCCCAAATTTGAATGAGAATATTAATTAAATTAATCAATGCTGATTGATTGAAATGCTAATACAATATGGTAAAAAGTAACAACGAAAAGAAAAATATGATCAAAAGGGGGCCAGAATTATTTTCAGCCACCGTCTATATAGGTAGTTGGTTTAGCTTACTGATAGCAATTAGTGAAGAAAAAGGATAATTTGGTCTCAGTAGTGATCTTGTAATTTGATTCAATTTTTCTAAAGTAATATTTTGCTTACCGCCCGGAATATTCGAATCCAGAGCCACTGTCACCAGAAAGTACTGAAACGTTAATACTATTTGAACCAAGATCAGCAGACCCGGTCGGGCTAACTCTCAGAAACGAGAAAGCATCATTAATTTCGGAAACTGATATCCCTTGATAATCGTAGGCACATTCAGCAGGACGACCAAGAGGAGTGATAGTTGTCCTCAACTCCTTTTCGGCATCTGCTCTCTCCTGCAGCTCCACCGCATGCTCAAGTTCCACCTCCGCTTCACCCATCGTTGGCCGTTGGGCTCCCGTAGGGCGGACACATCTTTGGATGATGTCCAAATATTTTATCAAACAATCCGGAGCTGTTGTTCCCATGAGAGATGGATCCAGAATATCAGCTGGGAGAGTCATATGTATTCCTGGTATCTCTGTCGAATGTTTGGCAGACAATATTTCGAATAACACCACTCCGAATGAGAAGACATCAGATTTTTCCGTAAGCTGGCCGGACAAAGCATACTCTGGATCAAGATACCCGAATGTACCTGACACCCCGGAATTGGAGTTCAATCTGATTAATGCGTTTGACAAAGTAGGAGGACCCATCTTGGACAGCCGGAAGTTAGAAAGCCTGGCCTCCAAGCTTTGATCCAATAGAATGGTGTCGCATTTCAGGTTGCGATGGATGACCGCATGCTTAACCCCCGCGTGAAGGTAGTGTATTCCGCGCGCCACCTCGATGCAGATATTCAGCCGTTGCTTCCAAGACAACGGATACCTATTATTGTTATAAGGATTGAAAAGGAAGTCAGAGAGGGGACCATTGGACATGTAGTTGCAAACAATGATGCACTCTCCCTTTTCTTGGCAGAATCCGATTAGCGAGATTAAATTGGGGTGGCGCAACTGACACAGTAGCTGCACCTCCGCCTTGAACTCGCGTTCCTGCTGAATATATGAATGTCCACCTGTAATACGCTTTATAGCAACCGTGGAAGTTACCCCGTCGAGGTTGATGTATCCTTTGTAGACGACACCTGCAGCATCGACATTAACACCGTCTTTTCTTGTTTTCGGACCCTCAAGGCGATCGAACACCAAAAACTTATCTATTAGGCCATTAATTTTAAATGACAAATTTCTGGTACTGCCAATCCGTAACCTCGCATTGAAGTTCTGAGTTGCTGCTATGATCTCCGCGAGTGAAAACCGACGACACAATTCTTCTGGAAACGCCCATTTAGCTTCATCTCGATCTGGATCCGAAGGTTTTCTTCTATGATCGGATGAATATGGTGCACCTTTCTTCCACAAATTATTGAAGAAACGTGACATATGGATCTTAATTCGTTTAAACCGCGCTGGCTAATAAATCTTGATGCCTTCCAAAATAGCCAGACTTCAAAATCAAGTCAGTCAGTCAACTGAACTTAATGATATATATATATATATATATATATGGGGCTACGATTGGGGACACTCATTATTGTTTGACACGTATTTTGTAGGGTTTACTTAGTAATATATTTCAACGATCCAACCGTTTATTTTTTTTTTAGGTCTTCCATAATAGATCAATGCTACCAAAATTCATCCAAATCCAAAACCATATAACATTCAGATTGAATGATAGTTATTTTAATATTTTTTTGTGGAGCCTTGTTCGTTTATTTTCTTCGTTACAAATGATACAAATGAATATAAACCTTGGATATACAGTCATGATTTACAGAGGGATCCGGGTCGTTCCGGGAACCTCCGGAGTCCAGGAGAAAGGAGTTTGTGGGGACAGGAGTTTGTGGGGTTTTAAAGTCAAAGCCCTTAACAGCGTGTTGGGTTTTAAAAGAGAAGAAAAAACAAAACTACTTTCTTCTTCCCGAGTTGTAGCCACCACGCCTCTTCACGAGTTGTAGCCATCTCTCCGCCGACTTCGCATCTAGACCTAGCCAGCACAACCTGCTCAGATAACAGTAAAGACATTTGGTAACTACTTTCTCTGGTTTCTCTAGTTTTCAAATTTTGGTCCTTGAGTTTTGATTTTTTGGTATTCAATTTTAACTTTTTTGGAAACTGAAAATAGTTGCCAAACAAGATTTCAATTTTCAAAAAATTGAAAACTGAAAATTGAAGACGAAATGGTTATCAAACGACCCCTAAATTTTACAAAAAATAAGCTTATAATTTCAGTGTTTACAAATTCATGTTTATTGTATTGGATTGGA
The DNA here is from genome assembly GCF_042453785.1 of Malus domestica. Lineage (NCBI taxonomy): Eukaryota > Viridiplantae > Streptophyta > Magnoliopsida > Rosales > Rosaceae > Malus > Malus domestica. The sequence goes on along the minus strand of NC_091672.1, from coordinate 31,115,966 downwards.
AAGTGACTCTTCTAGTGTTATTTTTGCTTTCCTAGCTTTTGATCCTCTTTGGTCTCTTCGTACGCAATTGTTTATTTGTTTAGACCGCATTCGAAAGATGACTTTCTACACCTCTCACATATGTCATGAAGCAAATGTTGTTGCAAACAATTTGGCTAATGCGGATTTGTCTTCTCCAACTTTGATATGGCATGATTCCAATTCATTGGCGTCCTATGCTGTTTTGTTTTCAGACTATGAAACATATTGAAGCTTACAGTCTGTAGTTTAGTTTTATTAGGAAGGAAATGTTGTGCTAAGATAGCACCAAACCCTTTAGAACCAACTCTTTGATAACCCACAGGAAATATATCAAATGAAATGCAAGAACAAAATATTAAAGACACCAAGATTTTAACGAGGTTCCTCAACAGTCAGTGTAACTGGAGTACGTCCTCGGAGCAGTAGGAGCTCACCCAATAATCCACTATCAACCAAATGGGAGTTTACAAAGTATTGGCAATCTCACAACCCAAATAACCCAATACACCCAATAACTCTCACACTCTAAAGAAACAAATAGAGAAAAAAATATAGTGATTAATTTCTTCTCTATACAAAGCTCAAAGCTATTACAACAATAACACTTTGATGGAGTGAGAACTATCCAATGAAAGGAACAACAACTCCTTCTCTCAAAATGGTACTGCAGCAGTACCTTCTTTCTCTCCCTCTCTTCTCTTCGGCTCACCAATTTTTCTGCTCACTTAAAAAACCAAAAGGGCAGCAGCTCCCTCATCATAACATAGCCTTCATTCAAGTCACCCCGTGACTTCCCATGGACCAAGAAAACTTTAGACAAAAAACCCTTTTCTTTTCCCCAAAATAAGGAAGAGACATAATTATTTTGTCTACCTTTTTCTTTATAATTTTATAGTCAAAAGCTGCCACTTGGCCACATACTCCAACAATCTCCACCTTGGCCAAGTTCCGAAAAACGCCATGATAAGCCAACCAACACAATTAACACACAACATCACTCCCAAACACTAGCAAGAGAACAACTCATGCCGAGCCAAATGCTTCAAAACTCCTACTGCTCAACGCCTTCTTTATATAGGCAAAATGTGAGCCAAGTTCAAGCAATGAACAAACTTGGCTACACCAACAACCTTAGTCAACATATCAGTGGGGTTGTCTTTAGTTGGAATCTTCTGGAGAATGATTTCCCCTTCACCAACAATTTCACGAACAAAGTGATAACGTACATCTATGTGCTTGGTCCTCGCATGATGAACCTGATACTTAGCCAAATAAATGGCACTCTGACTATCACAATGTACCTCCACCTGCTTCTGATCAACCCCCAAATCTCTAATCAGCCCATGTATCCAAATGGCCTCCTTTATAGCTTCAGCAACTGCCATATATTCAGCCTCTTTAGTAGACAAGGCAACAGACGACTGCAAAATGGACCTCCAACAAACTGGCCCTTTAGCCATAGTAAACACATAGCCTGTAGTAGACTTCCTTCCATCCAGATCACCTGCATAATCTGAATCAACATAACCAACTGCAAAATGACCAATACCAGAGTCATCCCTCTCAAAGCATAAACCAACATCTCGAGTACCATGGAGATATCTCAATATCCACTTAGCTGCTTGCCAGTGCTCTTTACCTGGATTATGCATATATCGACTCACCATGCCAACTGCATGAGCAATATCCGGTCTAGAGCATACCATTGCATACATCAAACTACCAACCAAATTTGCATATGGTATATTTTTCATTTGCAGCTTCTCTTTATCATTTTTAGGACATTGTAGAGAACTCAATTTAAAATGAGAAGCCAAAGGGGTACTAACCGGTTTGGTTGAATCATGAACTCCAAACTTCCGAATCAACTTCTCAAGGTATTGTCTTTGATTCAAACTGACCAAACCCTTCTCTCTATCTCTAGTGATCTCCATGCCAAGGATCTTTTTTGCTTCACCAAGATCCTTCATCTCAAACTCATTCTTCATTTGTTTCTTCAATTTCTCAATCTCCTCAACATTCTTTGAGGCAATCAACATATCATCAACATATATCAATAAATAAATGAAAGACCCATCTTGCAACTTCTTGAAGTACACACAATAATCATATTGACTTCTAGAATAATTTTGGCCTCTCATAAATTTATCAAACCTCAAATACCATTGCCTTGGAGATTGCTTCAAGCCATAAAGCGATTTCTTCAATTTGCAAAACAAATTTTCCTTCCCTTTCACTATATACCCATCCGGTTGACACATATAGATCTCTTCATTCAAATCACCATGTAGGAAAGCCGTCTTCACATCGAGTTGTACAAGCTCAAGATCATATTGTGCAACAAGAGCTAACATAATACGAATTGAGGAGTGCTTCACAACTGGAGAAAATATTTCATTGTAGTCAATGCCCTCCTTTTGTGCATACCCTTTAGCAACTAATTTTGCTTTAAATCTCACATTGCTTTTCTCATCAGCATCTTCCTTCTTGGCATACACCCATTTGCAACCAATAGCTTTCTTGCCCTTAGGCAATTTAGCTAACTCCCAAGTCTTGTTCTTCAAGAGAGAATTCATCTCATCACCCATGGCATTGCACCACCTATTCTTCTCCTCACTCTCAATAGCTTCCTCAAAATTGGATGGAATCTCTTCAGTGATAATAGGAAGAGCAAAAGCAACATAATCACTATACCGAGCTGGCTTGGTAATTTGTCTCTTTCCTCTGTTCTTGGCAATAGACTCTTGAGGTGAAACTTGCTCTTCAACTTGAATAGAATCTTCAAGTTCAACTTCTTCAACATCTTCATGGTCTCCAACTTCTTCACTTGTAGTGGCTTCGACATCAGCGGAAATAGGATTTGAAGTACCAGAGGCAACTTTCTCAAGCTCCACCTGTTGGACATCTTTCACATTTTTCTCAGAGTCTTTGAACATACTTTCTTCATCAAATGTCACATCTCTGCTGATTACAAGTTTTTTCATCTCTGGGCACCACAACCTGTAACCTTTGACACCACTACTAAAACCAAGAAAGATAGCCTTTTTGGCTCTAGGATCAAGTTTATTTTCAGTCACATGAAAATAAGCAGGTGAACCAAAAATACGGATATAGTCATAATCAGAAGAAGATTTTCCAGTCCATACCTCCATTGGTGTCTTACCCTGAATAGCAGCTGAGGGTAACCGGTTGATGATGTGACATGCATAATTAACTGCTTCTGCCCAAAATGACTTGCTCAAACCCGACTGAGACAACATACATCTAACCTTCTCAAGCAAGGTTCGATTCAATCTTTCTGCAACTCCATTTTGTTGTGGAGTTCCCCGAACACTGAAATGTCTCACAATTCCGTCTTCTTTGCAAACTTTAAAGAAATGATCGGATGTGTATTCACCACCATTATCCGATCTCAAAATCTTAATCTTTCTCCCAGTCTGGTTCTCAACCATTTTCTTCCAACCCAAGAAAATGCTTAACACCTCACTATTGTGCTTCATAGTGTAGACCCAAGACCTTCTTGAATAATCATCAACAAAGGTCACGAACCAATGTCTACCACTCAAAGAGGGAGTCTTTGTAGGACCCCAAACATCCGAATGCACATAATCAAGAATGCCCTTCGTCTGATGTACAGCAGTACCAAACTTCACTCTAGTTTGCTTCCCCAAGACACAATGCTCACAGAAATCAAGCTTACAAGTCGTGGCACCTTTTAGAAGACCTTGTTTCACAAGTCCTTGTAGAGCTTTCTCACCGGCATGGCCTAATCTCATATGCCACAATCTAGTAGTATCTGAATCAGATGTGCCCATATTTTTAGAGACTACAGATGCTTCACCTGTCACAGTGCTTCCCTGCAATAAATACAAATGGCCACATCTAGGAGCTTTCATCACAACAAGTGCACCATAAGTAACTTTCAATGTCTGTCCATCTGAATGAAACCTGAAACCCTTGGATTCCAAAGTACCCAAAGAAATAAGATTTTTCTTCAAATTCGGTACATACCGAACACCTGTCAACTCTTTAACCATGCCATCATGCAACTTCAAACGAACTGTACCAATCCCTTTTGTTGTGCAAGGATTGTCATCTCCCATGAACACAACGCCACCATCAAACTCTTTCAAGCTTGAAAACCAATCCTTGTGAGGAGTCATATGATGAGTACAACCCGTATCCAACACCCACTTAGTAGCACAATCAAATGATGAGGAAGTGGTTAAAGCAAAATCAGAAAAATCTGTTTCAACCTCAGCAACATTAGCTTCAGAACTTTCTTTTCCTTTGGTCTTCAATTTGGAACAATCTCTCTTCCAATGGCCCTTATTACGACAAAAGGCACATTCATCCATTTCCAAAGGTTTTCTACCTTTAGAGTTTCCTCTAGGTCGAGACTGTGATTTTTTCCTGCTAGAAGATGATCTTCTCTCCGATGATCTACCTCTAACAAATAAAGCTTCAGAGGTACTATCATGATTTTTATCTCTATGCCTCATTTCATAATTCATCAAGGCATTTGACACATCTTCAAATTTCACAGTTTCTTTACCATGCATAATAGTGGTAACAAAATGCTCATAAGAGTCCGGCAAGGAATTCAACAATATTAAGGCCTTATCTTCATCCTTAATATCCTCATCTAAATTTAACAAGTCGGCAATCAACTTATTAAAAGCATCAAGGTGTCTAATCATTTTTGTACCTTCTTTATATTGGAAGCGGTAGAGCTTTTTCTTCAAGTGTAGCCGGTTCTCTGCACTCTTCGTCATATACTTGTCTTCCAATTTTTGCCACAACACACTTGCCAATGTCTCCCGCATCACAAAATACTTCTGAGTTTTTGCAAGGCACAACCGAATTGAAGAGCAAGCCCACAAATTTAATTTCTCCCATTCCGGCTTCGACATAGCTTCCGGCTTCTCTCCCAAAGCGGCAAGTAGATCTTGTTGAGCCAACACATCTTTGACCTCACATTGCCACATCCCGAAGTTGTTTGTGCCATCAAACTTTTCCACTTCGAACTTTGCATTTTGCACCGTAGTTCTTGCAAACCCGGAGCTGCTTCCAAAAGGATTTTCATCTTGCCCGTCTGACATCTTTGGCAACTAGACAGTACCCAAGAGCAACCAGTGCTCTGATACCAATTGTTGTGCTAAGATAGGACCAAACCCTTTAGAACCAACTCTTTGATAACCCACAGGAAATATATCAAATGAAATGCAAGAACAAAATATTAAAGACACCAAGATTTTAACGAGGTTCCTCAACAGTCAGTGTAACTGGAGTACGTCCTCGGAGCAGTAGGAGCTCACCTAATAATCCACTATCAACCAAATGGGAGTTTACAAAGTATTGGCAATCTCACAACCCATATAACCCAATACACCCAATAACTCTCACACTCTAAAGAAACAAATAGAGAAAGAAATATAGTGATTAATTTCTTCTCTATACAAAGCTCAAAGCTATTACAACAATAACACTTTGATGGAGTGAGAACTATCCAATGAAAGGAACAACAACTCCTTCTCTCAAAATGGTACTGCAGCAGTACCTTCTTTCTCTCCCTCTCTTCTCTTCGGCTCACCAATTTTTCTGCTCACTTAAAAAACCAAAAGGGCAGCAGCTCCCTCATCATAACATAGCCTTCATTCAAGTCACCCCGTGACTTCCCATGGACCAAGAAAACTTTAGACAAAAAACCCTTTTCTTTTCCCCAAAATAAGGAAGAGACATAATTATTTTGTCTACCTTTTTCTTTATAATTTTATAGTCAAAAGCTGCCACTTGGCCACATACTCCAACAGGAAAAAGTTAAATAAAAGGGGACCACCACCTACTTGTTGGGAGTGTCGGAACTGAGAAACTACGGTAATGGTATCAAAAATAAATAATCATGCAGTATGGTGTGAAAAAATTAAAACATAAGACAATACATGATTGATTTAAAACACGGACATCGTTCTAACTAGGTATACGTGTTTGTGTGAACGTGGGGTTTCCACACAGCATTACATGAAGTGAATGTGGTCTTATCCGCAGAAAGTGGGGTGTGAACACAGTTCACACTTGTTGGATTGATCCAAAAAATCATATCGTTGACGATTCAGTTGACTTGACTTTCTCTAATGGGAAGTCTTGATCTTTGGAGGACTTTGAGTCCATACACTGCCATTAATTTCCAAGAAAAAAAAAAAAAAACCAGCCGACAGCAGCTGGACCTGGTTAATAATTTTGGACCCTCTCTCCCAAACCCACATAATATAAGAGGATGAGGAGGATCACTTTGTGAGTCCATGTCTTTGATGCATAGTGATGGGGCGTACTGCGCGGTCTGTCTCTCGGTTTTTCTCTCTGCGGAAGAAGAAACAAAAAGATTGGGCGTTTCCTGAAGAATTATGCCGTCATTTTACACATGCTGAGATCAGTGCAGCAACTCAATGTTTCGACGAGAGCTTATGTATTGCTAAGCGTAGCTTTGGCTCAGTATACAAAGGACATATTAAGGTCAATGGGGATGAGGACAGGAAAGACGTCGTTGCAATCAGGCGCATTTCCGAAGTTTCAGAACTGGTAATGCCTGATTTCAGGGCGGAGGTACAGCTACTCTGCCAGCTGCGCCATCCCAACCTCATCTCTCTCATCGGATTCTGCCAAGAAAATGGAGAGTGTATCATTGTCTACGATTACATGTCCAACGGTACCCTCTCTGATTACCTCCTTGATCCTTCCAACATTAAAAATAAAGATCATTTTCCCTTGACTTGGAAGCAAAGGCTGAAAATTTGTATTGGGGTGGCGCGTTCAATACACTACCTCCACGCAGGGGTTAAGCATGCTGTCATCCATCGAAACATAAAATGCTCCAACATTCTATTAGACCAAAACTTGGTGCCCAAGCTTTCTGACTTAGGGATTGCCAAGTTGGGTCCTTTTGCCTTGTCAAATGCATTAATCAAATTAAACTCGGAGGTGTCTGGTACAATAGGCTATCTTGATCCAGAGTATGCATTGTCTGGCAAGCTTACCGAAAAATCTGATGTCTTCTCATTTGGAATGGTGTTATTTGAAGTGCTGTGTGCCAAATCTTGTTCAACAGAGATGCCCGAATGCGTGGAAAGGGGTGAGACTTTCCCTGCCATGATTGATCCATTTCTGGTGGGAAAAGTAGCTCCAGATTGTTTGAGAAAATTTATGAACATCGCCGAGAGATGTGTGCGCTCTGCAGGAGCTGAACGGCCTACAATGGGTGAAGCTGAGGTGGAACTTGAGTGCGCATTGGAGTTGCAGGAGAGCGCAGATGCCGTCAAGCAGCTCAAGGAGTTGGGGACAACTGCAAGCAGTTCTCTTGCTCCTCCTCCTCCTGCCGCCCATGACATGGAGGACTATACCTACCAAGATATATCATTTTCTGAGATCAATGAAAATTTATCAAATATATATTTGCGAAAGTGGCCGTGAGAGTCATTTAGTACTGACCTGGCAGCTTATGTTGATGGTATTGCTAGTTTTTTTTTTTTGTCAAACGATAAATTTTGTTAGTCACTAACGAGATTTGAACCCATGCCGTCATGTAAGGGCTCAACACTGCATTTGGTGATATTTTTGTGAGGCTATGAGTTTCAATATTCTTCGGTTGTAAAATAGCGAACATTTATGCTGAGGTTTGGATTTTGTTTGCCAACATTTTGCGAAACCAAATTTCTCAGAGTGTAAAATCACAAGTTCATTTTATGTGGTTCATTCGGTGTCATACCTCTCTCCGACCTCCCCAAACGACGTCTTCATGGTTCATCCTTCAATAATTTGTATTAATTCATCAATGAATGTGGAACAAGATGGAGTTGGAATTTTGTGGATTTAGAGGGAGTGAGCCATGACTGTTCGAATTAACGAGGATTTTACCATGGCTCACTCTCCATGTGGTGGAAAGCGTAACCTCTATGTGAAGGTTTTGTCCTTTCCTTCCATACTTTCCATACTTCCAATTCCATACTCACTCACCAAATTCTCAAATGTTAGGTTTAATCAACCTGACTATGCACTTGAAATGATTTTCTAACAAGTTAAACCGAAATGATCCTTTTGCTTTATGTAAGGAGAATTTTTTTAGTGCAATAGTCCGATCGTCACGTGTTATTACTAATCTATGTCTTATAATATGAGTAAACGACATGATTAATAATTTTATTGATCCAAAATATAATATCAATAAGTAAATACCCACGTTAAAAAATAATTGACTTGCCGAATGCTGAATTTTCCAATCCAATCATCTTCAAAATTTGGAGTTCACATACCTCACTTAGCCATGTTAGTTAGAGCAGTATCTTCATTTTTCGACACCCAAGTTCGAATCTCTCTCCCCTAGTTTAGATCACATCCATCAAATAAAAAAATTGGAAGAAAACAAAATGGGCCTGGTCTTGGGTTGGGCCCATATCCCTAGTAAGTGGAAAAAACTTTTGGGCTTCAAATTGAAAACCAGCTTTCGCACCAATTGCCGCCAAACCAGGTCGGCCCGTATCTGTAATTTAATTAGTTAAACTACCATTAATTAAATTACCATTTTATCCCCCACTTTCTCCTTCCCTCCTTCTTTCCCCAGATCCCATATGAGAGCATATGATATGACCACCTGCAAAAACACCAAATCCCAGATCCACTACCACCACGCGCATTCCCCTCCTTCGTCGTAGGGTTTATCCCACTCGCCCCGAGTTGACTCACCCGACTCGCTCATGAACCGGAACCACAATTACAAGAACAGCAGCAATGCCTCCAACAAAGAGATGGTAATCATGGACGCCCGACCCGGAAAGTTGAACAGCCGATCCAATTCCATATCCGACCCGAACACCAGCCAAAGCCTCGCCTCCATCCTCAACAACCCCAATGCCTCCGACGCCTCCTCCTGGGTCGGCTGGTGGTCCTCCTCCGCCTCCGTCTCCCCGCCCGAATTCGCTCCTCTCGTGCCTAAATCGGCATCGGACTCCGTGACCCGATCCGACTTCCAGCCTTACCTCGCCTCCGTCTCCGATCACTACAACCGCTTCGCGGACATCCTCAACCACGTCAAGAAGGAGAAATCCGACGTCGACTCCATCGGCGGCCAAGGAGAAGCCCTCGTCGCGTGCCTCCGGGAAGTCCCGGCGCTCTATTTCAAGGAGGACTTCGCCCTGGAAGACGGCGCCACGTTCCGTTCGGCGTGCCCGTTCACGAACGTCTCCGAGAACCTGGTGCTGCAGGAGAAGCTGTCGCATTACTTGGACGTGGTGGAGCTTCACTTGGTGAAGGAGATCTCGCTGCGTTCCAACTCCTTCTTTGAGGCCCAGGGGCAGTTGCAGGACTTGAACGTCAAGATCGTCGAGGGATGCAGTCGGATTCGAGAGCTCAAGGAGACAATTTTGCTCTTGGATGTCGATTTGGTCGACTGCGCAAGGCAGATTCATGATCTGAATGAAACCAGGAGCAATTTGTTGGCTCTGCAGCAGAAATTGAGGCTCATTTTATACGTCAATCAAGCTCTTTCGGCACTTAAACTCGTATGCATTGTGCTTCAATATCTTTCTTTCGGTTTTAATCATTTCGGGTTTGTAGTGTATTCAATTGTGCATGTATTGATAGTTATTAGTTAGTAGCTATTTGGTCTAGAATTCACTTCTTCAAGAATCGCCAATTTGCGATGTTGGATTTGATCTTTTTTCTTAGTAGATTGATTTCCTTCGAGAATCGGTTCAAAGCATAAAACTTGATGACCATTTACATTTCTTGCAAATACTAGCAAGACCCAATTTGAAGCACTGATACGTGATTGGTGAGGTTTCCGATAGCTCTACTCGGATTCAATGATAGATTTTGAATTTGTTGCACAATTACTCAAAATTGTAGTTGCAATTTTATCCCCAACCTGTTGACGGATTATGAAAATTAAACTCTTGTTGTGCACCTAACTTTCAGATGATTAGTGGCTTGTTTTTCGTCCCCGTCTTTAAGAAATGCTCATGATTTTCAATTGAGAAGTTAGGTGAAAATGTATATGTCATTTTTATAAGTAGCAAGATTCTTAATATAAGTTGATTTACTTTTTCTGTCATACAGCTTGTTGCCTCTGCAGATTGTGCTGGAGCCTTGGACGTCACAGATGATTTACAGCATTTGCTGGTATGTTTTTATTTACGTTTTGTTTGATCTGCTCCCAAAAACTAGTGTACTAAAACAAGGAACGGTGTACCAGACTACAATTTCTATCTACCTTATTGATGTCAATGTGTTTAATAGGATGGGGATGAGCTTACTGGTCTACATTGCTTTCATCACCTCCGGGATCGTGTAGCTGCTTCAATTGAATCGATAAATAGGTATGATTTCCTGTTGTAGTGGCACTATTATTAAACAAATGAGTGACTCCATTTGAGTTGCTTATGATTTTTTCAATATAAGGAAAACTAACCAAAAGTCCTCAAAAACTTTAGTTTTAATCAAAAGGACAAAATAGTGTTGTAAGTGAATAGTACCATGAGTGACTTTTTAGAGTAAAAATGTCCTTAACGTTAAAAGTGAATAGTACCAGGAGTGTTTCATCAAGACTCCCATGGGCAGCTTTTAATTTCTTTCTTCTGAGAATCTGAAATAGAGATGCCTTTCTTCATCCTGTTTGGCTTATATTGACCAGAATATTGGGATAAACATTTTATGTCTTTCAAATGGAATAAAATTCGATGAGGCATGTTTATAGTAACTTATTAAATTTATTCTTGTAGCATTCTTTCTGCAGAGTTTATGCGTGCTTCAATACACGATGCCGGAGATACAGATGTTATAATTATATCCAGAGTGAAAGCAAGGGCATCTAGTCTCATGAATGGAGAAGGAGAAGATGGTGAAGTAAGCTCAAGTCTTTTTCTTAAATTGCATAATATTTCAAGTCTATTCTCTCCCGTGAGGAGCTGCTCTCCACTGATTGAAAAAAAGCAGATAATTAAGTTTAGTAGCCATTGCATTTCTTTTACTTCCGAATCAGCTGAAATGCTTACAGATAAATACACTATTGTAGGAATTAAAATTTTCTTTGCAGAAATTATGTGGCACCATATCTTTTCGATAGTATGCTTTGAAATCTGATTTTACGACAACAGTATTTGAAGATCGTTCAAAAACCAGTGCCCTGCCATAAGCCATGTTGCAAGTTTTGTGGAACCTGCCCGAAAGCATTTAATTTAAGTTTGACCATTTACTTCAGCTATAAAGACTTTGTAGGATCTTTGAATGACTTAACTGTTTTTGTACACCCAGTGCCTTGTCCAAACTTCATGGTTTCTTTTTTGTATATGTTATATGCTGTAACTGCTTTTTTCAGTTGATATCCTTTATCGTGATTTCAGAAGTCTGGGCATGATTCTATATATAAACTGGTCACTGTTATTTTTGTATCAGCAGATTAAGTTGGATGATGAAGAAACCTCCAATTTTCAAGATCGTCTTCTTCCTGTCATCATTGGATTGCTTAGAACTGTGAGTAGTCATCGTTTTGTCAAACCTAATATGTTTTCAACCAATTTTTTTTTTTTCGTTGGGGTGGAGTTGATTTCTTTCTGTGATCAAGGAGTACCTTTAGTGATCTTTTAAGTAAAGTTGGTATCCTTTTACTTTCAGGCCAAGCTCCCTTCTGTGTTGAGGTTATATCGTGACCAACTTACAGCTGACATGAAGACTGCTATTAAAAATGCGGTTGCAGAGCTGCTTCCCATTCTTGTTTCACGACCACTGGAGTCAGATTTTACACCTGGAGAGCGAGTTGATGCAGATGGTGAGAAATTTGTGATATTGTTTGTCATCTATGCCTATGAAGAATTACACGTAATATAGAAGAAAAATAGATTCTATAATTCTCAATTTTTATGTTTACGTTCTGTCTTGTTCTTTTCTTTTTGTGCCGTGTTTTTTGTACACGAATTTGTCTTTGATCTTTTAAACATGGTTTTTTAGGTTTTGGCGCATCACTTGCGAGCAAGTTGAGGAGCCTGTCATCTGAGAGCTTTATTCAACTTTTAAGTGCTATTTTTCTAATTGTAAGGGTATGTGTTCTAGACTATTCTTGTTTTGTTTCGTAGGCATTGTATTGCTGAAAAATAAGATGCTCTATAATTGCTTCGTTGAATTCCCAGTATACTCACTATTTATTTTCTTCAGGTTTAGTGTGTATCTATTAAATTTGATATTTCTAATGATTAACATTTATTGGGCTTAGCTTGAGGATAGATTTGGCTTGGGGTTGTCTGCGATGTGTAGTCAATTATATATTTTGTTTCTTGCAAGTTGTGACCACTTCACTAATATGAACCAACTAATATCGCTTGTCATAATTTTCAATCACTTGATAGCCGGTTGAACCAATTACAGATATTCTCTAACCCTAATACATGTAAAGAAATCATAGATGGGTTTCCTCCTCCATTTTGGTCAATTCTGTTGCTTTAATATTTGAGTCTATCAGTCAAATTCATTTGGGAGCATTAGGGTAAGGGACAAACAGTTTTAAGGGCAGCAGTTCTTATAAAAGAACAGGTACTGGTCACATAAACTCACCATACCTACATGATCTGTTTTTAGATTGCTCGATAAGTTATTATCAGATGGCATATGTGCTGTATTTCATTCATTTTTTCATGTGAGCTTTATCTAAGTTCTTCTTTTCTATTTTCTTTAAGCATCAACCACTATTTGAGTGTGATGTCATATGAATTATTTTAGTGAATGCAGGCACATCTAATGCGGGCTGCTGAAGTGAAGAAGGCCATTGAATGGATTATGTGCAACCTTGATGGTCACTATGCAGCCAATTCAGTTGCTGCAGCGATTGCAGTTGGTGCTGCGGCTGCAGAAACAGCTCAAGAGGGTGATGGTCAAGGTGGCTTGCTTATGCCATATTCACCCCATAGGGTTGCTACAAAGGCACTTTCAATTCAAGGGAAAGCTAATGATGCAACAAGTCCTTCAAACATCTCTAAGAATTTTAGGTGGGCTCTTGTCTCTTGATTATGTTACTCTGATGTCCAAAATTTTCACCTTTGCTGAAACCTTATGCATCTTTGAATTTTAAATTTTGTTTTGTGTTCGTCTTGCCATGTAAAATAAATTTTGCCCTTAGGAAGGTCTGAAATTCTTTGGTTAATTTTAGGGGTTTAGTTTTGATATGTCCAAAAATTGGAGTGCTTCCAAATGCATACTGTCTGAAACAATGTGATTCTAAACAGAGCTGATGTGTTACGAGAAAACACAGAAGCTGTTGTTGCAGCATGTGATGCTGCTCATGGAAGATGGGCAAAACTACTCGGTGTTCGTGCTCTTCTTCATCCAAGGTTGAGATTGCAGGAGTTTTTGAGCATATATAACATCACCCAAGACTTTATAACAGCTACAGAGAAGGTATGCATATTTAATTCTTTTATCTGTCCCCTTTCTTTTATTGTCCTTTCTTTGATCCTTTAGTTTTATGATCAACCATGTTATGTCTCTGGTGCCATTTTGTCCACTGCCAACATAAAACAGATAGGGGGAAGGCCGGGATTTAGCATCAGGGGAACAATACAGTCACAGGCCAAAGCCTTTATGGATTTTCAGCATGAATCTCGTGTTAGTTTCCGATAGTATATACTTATACTTTACTTTCTGCTTTATCTTGTTTGTTGCTATGAACCAATTTTTTTTTTTTTTTTTTGGTTGTTGTAGATGGCAAAAATTAAGGCAGTTCTTGACCAAGAAACTTGGGTGGAAGTGGATGTTCCTGATGAATTTCAGATCATTGTCACTTCACTATTTAGTTCTGAATCATTGGTTTCCCAGAACCTGGATGCTGTCCAAGATAATACGGAAACAAGTTACAATGAGGTGGCCACAAGCAGTAATAGTTCACATGCAGCAGAAACGGAATCATCAGTTGCTGAACAGCAATCTAAAGGGGCGGATTCTAGTGAAACATCTGCGGATGTTACTGTAAAGGAGACACCAAAGTCTGATGGAACTGAGAAAAATAAAGCTGATGTTGCAAATTCTGTTGCTCAAAATAACCATAGCAATAAGGAGCGAGGAAAATCAACCTCTCAAAGCCTTTTCTACAAAGGTGTTGGTTTTCACATGGTAAACTGGTCAGTTGCCTTGTTTTTCTTATTTCTTGTTGTCTATCTTTTTGTTTTCCCCATTTATTCTTTTTTTTTTTTTTTTGTTACTCCAATCCTGATTTGCAATTTGGAGTTTTGGTTTGCACTCTTCTTTCCGCCATCAAGGAACTTACTATTAATTTTTTTCAATAATTATAAGAATTTTTCAGTATAAGCCTTTAGTTACATTTTCTCCTTGTCCTTGGTTTTTTCCTCCAGTGGCTTGATATTGATGAAGATGTTGTCAGAATACATTGATATGAACAACTTTTTCCCAACACTGTCCTCAGAAGTTGTTCATCGTATTGTAGAAATTTTAAAATTTTTCAATACAAGAACGTGTCAGCTTGTTCTTGGTGCTGGTGCCATGCAGGTACTAATTTCTCTCTATAATAGATGATATTGTTGCAAATATTTAGGAATTTTCGCTCAAACACCAAAAGGGTTATGCAACTGAGGTGATCAAATAGCTACTGTTCTTCAATGTACATGTATCAAAAACGCATTACACTGATTTTACATGCAACTTTCTTTCTTGAGCCCAGAAATGCTTTAAGTGATTGTTCAAAACGCTGTTCCAAGTTTGTGGTCACTTTGTCCTGTTATATCTACTGACTATGCTCCCCGGGGTCATTCTTGCGGCTTTTTGATAGATCACATGTGATAATGCAGGTATCCGGTTTAAAGTCTATTACTTCTAAACACTTGGCCTTGGCAAGTCAAGTCATCAGTTTTACGTATGCTATTATTCCTGGTAGGTGATTACAACTTTATTTTGAAAAATTGTTGTATATATGTATGTATTTGTAGAATTCTACTTTGATCATCGAGTAATCACTTTATTCATTCCATTTCTGCAAGAAATCAGGCAAATTCTTTTTCAAAAAGTGCCAGAGACAAGAAAGGCATTGCTGCTATCAGAAATTGATCGAGTAGCTCAGGTTTGTCTTCTACTTTTATTTTAATTATATATATGTAATTTACATGTTTGTCAAGTTTGTTAACCTTTCAGAATGCACCTGTAATCTCGAATTCTAAAATCAGATTCTTTGAGCCCATATTTACTTTAGCCAAGTTTTTTGCACATATTCCAGAAACCATTCCGATGTTTCTTCATTCAATTTAAAACAGGATTATAAGGTTCACAGAGATGAAATACACACCAAGCTAGTTCAAATCATGAGAGAAAGGTTATTGGTTCATCTACGCGGGTTGCCCCAAATTGTAGAGAGCTGGAATAGACCTGAAGAGGCTGATCCACAGCCTAGCCAGTTTGCTCGATCCCTTACCAAGGTATCTTTTTCTTTTTTTTCTTTTTTTAATAGAAACAAGTGGTTATTGTATCTGTTTATCTAACACCCCTCTGGGGATTTCTTTATCTTAATTGATCTTTATGGGCCTCACCCAACTGATTTGCAGGAAGTTGGATACTTACAACGTGTTTTAACTCGAACTTTACATGAGGTTGATGTCCAAGCGATTTTCAGGTAAGGCTCATATCACATGGAATTTGCTTGGAAACTTGGTCAAAGACTCAAAGGGTCTTGTTTTCCCACCCCGCCCCCCACATTTAGTCGATGTGCTTTGGTTGATGAGATTGGCAGTTAATGATTACTGTGGTTCGTAATTTTTAGGCAAGTAATTTTGGTCTTCCATTCACAAATATCAGAAGCATTTTCACGGTTAGAGATCAGCACACCACAAGCCAAGGACAGGTACTACCATTTCAGTTCTCCCCCCCCCCCCCCCCCCCCCTCTCTCTTTTGTGTGCATACAAATTGTTAGAACTCCTTAATGAAACTCAACTTTTCACTTTGTCTACCAGGCTGCGCCGGGATGTCAAACACATTCTTGGCTGCATTCGATGTTTACCTTCGGATAAAATGAGCGAATCTAGTATTCCAAACTGGGGTCAGCTAGATGAATTTTTGGTGCAGAGATTTGGCGAGGAAGCCAGTTAAATGTTGTTGTAAAGTAGCGAATCACTTGCTTCGTTGGAGATGGCTAATCAAATTTTTGGGGATGTCAGAACCAATTTCGGTGGCCTATGCATTTCCCTTGTACAATTTTATTGAGGTAACCTGAGTGTAAGCACTACGGCGCTCTCCCCCTCCCTCCCTCTCTAAACACACACACACCGTCTATTTTTTCCGTTAGCTTACCGGTGTCTTTATTTTTCAGGTTTTACATTTTTTCTGAGATGTATAAAGGCAGTGTACTCAGATCCAAATATTTCAAGAAGGTTGTTGAAATTGAAACCGGAATGTTTTTTCTGTAGCAGTCACACTTGAATTACCATTTGTATTTACTAGGACGACTCAAATCAATGTTTTGCTCCCCTGATTGTAATTTTGAGTTAAAAGATGACGACGATTGATTTTTTTTGGTTTTTTAGCTTAGTGAAGGGACGACGAGCAGTATCGCTTTTGAATTCTCGACTTCCGTCGCCGGAATCGCATCTAATTGTATCAATAGTTGAGTCATTTGCCTGAATGCCAGTCTTAAATGGTAAATAAGAGCTTATTTTTCATGTACCATTTGTGTTTACCAGCTAAAGCTCGTTATTCTGTTTGGGCTGTTATTGGGCCTGCTAGTCTTTACTATCTTTGGGCTTTACTGAAATTATTTTTGAACCCAATATAAAAATGTTGGATCATGAAGCCCTATCCATTAATATCGCTTGCGAGAAAAATTAATGAAATTGATTTTATTTTTTATCTTATTTGTTGTCAATGAGACTCACACAGTAAAGTTAAATTAAAGATTTTTGACTTCATTTTTGTTTGCGGTAAAAAAGACAGTTAGAAAGCAAAAGTCAAATGAGTTATCTGCCACGTGTCATATATGATATCACTCTTCACAAAATCCTTTATTTGAGTCCTAGTTAGCTTATTTAGGCCATCTCTAACCGATGGAGGGCCAAGGGGCTCTCCTTAGTCCTATAGCCCTGCAATAAATTATATTTTAATGAACAGTGTTATACCATATTTTATACCATCTCCAACTGAGGAGACTAAAGGATCATAGGCCAAACATAACAGTTTGACAAAAAACCATCTCTGAGGAGACTAAAGGATCATAGGCTAAACATAACCCTTTGACAAAAAATCATCTCCAACCGAGACGGCTAAAGAGTCATAGGGCAAACATAATTTATTATTTTAATTGAATTAATATGGTTAATTAAATTAAACTATCATATTAAAATAAGGGTTTCAGACATATTTTGAGTGTCACTTGTCGCCAAATGAATAAGCCTCTGGATTTCTTATCTTTATATAATCTCAATAATTTTTTTTTGATAGGATTTCGAGTGACACGTGTCCCTAACGTGAATAGCTCTCCACATTTCTTATCTTTATGTAATCTCAATAATTTTCCAGATATGATTTCGAGTGACACGTGTCGCTAAAATGAAAAGTATGTGAGAAATGGTGTAGGAATGACTTTGGTATTTATAGGAAAAAAAATAGATTTTTCTTTTAAATTCGTCCAAAAAAAAATTTCAAATTTCAATGGTAACCTAACAGCAACATGACATCATGTAGCCGTTGGCATTCAAATGGGCTGAGCTGGCAAAATATCAAGCTTGACATTATGCCACTAGAGGGTTGGCAAAATGCCAAACTTGACATTCTGGCATTGGAGGGCTGACCCCTTAAGGGCTGGCAAAATGTCAAGCTTGATATTCTGGCGCTAGAGGGCTGGTTGGTTGGAAAAGGTTAGCATGCTGGCCTAATTTGGGGGTTTTGGTCAGATGGGGCCCACAAGCCATTTGACCTAGTCCTCGGTTGAAGATGATTTTCGTGTCATTCCAAGCTATTTTTTGTCCTATAACCCTTTGGTCTGGTTGGTTAGAGATGAACTTATAGTTTAGTTTGTAGATGGCCTGCCTCTCCCTACAAATATGACAATTTTTTTACACAAAACAGAACACGCACAACAAAAGCCACGGCATACACAACGTAATAAGCCACGGCGGCGGATATCAACAAGAGAAGCAAAAGAAGACGGTCGACGCCGGTACATAAGGAGAAGAAGGAATCACTTGCGGTGGCTGCGGGACGGCGATATTGATGGTACTCGATGACGATCATCATCATGTTCACATGGATATGCAGGCGTTGCTCGAAGGATGCATAGCTAACGTCGTCTCCTTAACGACGCCTACAGACGCGTGCAGGTTTTCGGCGGTGTCTAGGAGTTTCATGTCGGCCGCCGAATCCGACGCCGTCTGGGACAAGTTCGTTCCCCATGATATCCCCTCCATCCTATCTCACCACTCCTCCTCCTCCTCCTCCTCCACGTCCTCCAAGAAGGAGCTTTACCTCACTCTCTGCGAAAACCCTATCCTTCTTGACGATGGCAAAATGGTAACTTTACATTATGTTGTGGTAGGATTAGGGTTGACCCCCAAAATTTGAAACATGAATATAACTTTGCTGCTACTAATTCCATGATCTTACGAATATTTTTTTTTTGTATGCATGCACTTGTCGGACTTAGGCATACCGTATGGGTATTAGCGGAGGGAAATGATTTCTACACGCCAATTTTCTCGTAATACACACAGTCTATTTCTGAAGTTTAGATTGAATAAATTAATCAAAAGTTTTTATGGAAATACATGTGTGCGTGTAGAAATCATTTCCCTTAATAGATGATGAGTTACTACCGGTGTGGATGTTCTTGCCTTCTTATGCTCTATGTATGCAGCTGTTTTTTCTGGACAAATGGAGTGGGAAAAAATGTTACATGATATCGGCAAGGGACTTTATGATTCCTTGGGGTGATTCTCCTGACAAATGGGGATGGCATTCTGTTGCCGACTCCAGGTCTGTAAAATTCTTCATTCGTTGTACGTTTTGTTGGTTTGTTTACTGATTATGCTAAGTGCTACACTTTGAAAATATTAAGCAAGCGTTTACGATTGGATTGGCTGTATGTTTGTAGACATCGAAATTTCGGTGAAATAAATGTTGATCAATAGTTACAATTTCAATGCTCACGTGTCACATAAATTTTACACGTAGCGTGTGACTAAACGAAAAATCAAAATAAATCGGAAAAGTCATCAAATAGGACACATGTCAACACCTGGCAGAAATGATTTATTTCATCTGCATATTATATTCAAAATTAGGCCTTGGAAAATTCTATAAATAGGAAGCCAATGCATTCATTTGGGGAGGAATTCATAACCAATAGATAACCAATTCACCTCACACCAAAACCTTGAAGCCCTGAAACTCCAAGGCTCCCAAGCAAATCCCGAAGGATCAAGAAAGCTCTCTTCGTTCTTCGTCAACCCAACCTTCAAGATCAAGCCCCAACGGCACTTTGAAGGAACTTCCACCAATTCAAGATCAAGCCTCGACGGCCCTTGAAGAAAGGGTTCATCGTTCATCATCCGTTCATCCTCAAGGATCAAGCCCCAACGGCCCCTTTGGATCGACAACATTAACGAATCCATTCATCAACTGTTCATCAAGCTCAAGCCCCGACGGTCTCGCGAAGAACTTTCACCAATTCAAGATGAAGCCTCGACAGCTCTTGAAGAGAGAGAGTGTTCATCGTTCATCATCCGTTCATCCTAAGATCAAGCTCCAACGGCCCTTTGGATCAACAACGTCGACAAAACCACACATCCAACCGTCATTCAAGATCACGCTCAAAAGCCCTTGAAGATCCGTTCATCACTGTTCTTCAAGATTAAGCCCAAAAGCCCTTGAAGATCCGTTCATCACTGTTCTTCAAGATCAAGCCTAAAAGCCCTTGAAGATCCTTTCGTCACCGTCATTCAAGATCAAGCCTCAACGGCCCTTGAAGAAACTTTCAACCGTTAATCCAAGATCAAGCCTCGACGGCCCTTGGATCAATCGCACATCCACAAATACACACCTTACGGAGATCGAATCAGAGGATCAAATTTGAGAGAGATTGTAACCCCTAAATCATTAATACAAATATTATTTTGTACACGTGTTCTTGTCTCGTTCGTTTCAGGAAAATTTCGTGTTTACAGTGTTATATCTGTAGATTGAAATATGTGTTTATATGTATGTATGTAATTAGGCAATTGATTAGTATGTAAAATTATATGGAACAGATTTGAGGAGGTGGCTGAGCTTAGGTCTGTTTGGTGGCTTGAAATCCGTGGCAACATTGAGACACGGATTCTCTCTCCATCCACAGTCTATCAAGCTTATCTTGTGTTCAAGTTAAGTGCAACGGTGGATGGGTTTGATCGTGACGATTCCTTGAAAGTCACGGTAGGACTTCTTGGAGAAGAAGAGGTCAGTAGTAACCGCGCTGTGTTTCTGGACCAAGAAGAAGTCCCCGTCGGAACCAGTGAAACTCAATATCCGAAGAAAAGGACCGATGGCTGGTTTGAGATGGAGATGGGTGAGTTTTTCTGTCCAGGAGAAGAAGATGGTGCGATAATAGAGATGACTTGTATGGAGGTTAATAATTGGACTTAAAGTGGCCTCATTGTTCAGGGGATTGAGGTCAGGCCCAAGAGAACTTAGAAAGTTTCTTATGGTGCATTTTCTATCACATGATGCATCAGCAACAGGAAACGACTTGCATGCAACAGGTACTAGAACTTATTGTATCATAACATTATTGGCAAAACAAAGGAACGAGAACTTAGTGTTTTATAACGTTAATGTAACATCCCAAAATATTATGTTGGTTCATCTAAGTACTCAAGCTCCAAAGCTAACATGGAGTTTGCTAGAGTTTGAAATTGTGCAATTGTACCCAAGTAGCTAGTTTACATTAGGTTGCAGTTTGCTTATCTTTAAGCTACCAAACTACTTGGAAATACTAGCTAGGTAGTGTGTTCTTAGACAATGATGATGTCGCATGAGAGATCACAAAAGGCCTCCCTCACAGCATATTTGCCACTTCTTCCCAAGCAATTGCACCAAACGAGACGGCTTCTTCCTCGGAGCTTTTGTAATCGATTGCCAAATAAGTTCAAGGAGCACAACCAATTGATGCAGTCATCTCCCACACATTTGTCACAGTCCTCTGAAACGTTCGAACTCTTGTCTTTGTTTTGTGATGTATGTACAATGTGATGAAAGATGGATAGTTCAGATAAGAAGATGGTTTGGAACAATCATAGGTGCGTGATCTAGTGATGGATAAGATTGCTTACGCGTAAAATTCGTGGAGCATAAGAGATTGACATACTCTTGCGAGGTAGCATCGTATATTAGGCCCGGCTCAAGTGCTCTATTAGGATCGACGTGACCTGTTCCCATAGCTAATGGTGAAGCAGAGTTGAAATTGTCACCGTCGTCAAGAATTGGATTGCGAGTAGTGTCCAATGGATTGGCTGTGGTCATCAAAGCAGACCTAATTGCTGTTGCGCTCCATCCTGGGTGCGCACCCTTCAGTAGCTCAGCTACACCTGAAGCATGAGGGCAAGCCATGGATGTCCCGGATATCAAATTGTAGTCACTACGTAAGTTCACAATCAACCCACTTTGAACTGATGCAACCTTCGGAGACCAAGCAGCCAAAACTAATGACCCCGGGGTCATTATATCCGACTTCCAAAGGCCCGGATAACTTTTTGAAGGACCTGTCGAAGTGTACAAAGCAACAGCGAGTGCAGGCTTTGTCTTGAGCAGTGTTTGTTGGAAATTTATGCTGACAGTAGGGTTCGCACTTTTCCGTGCATAGTCAATCACAGCCGGCTCATCCTTTGTATTCGCTACAACACTAGGAGTTGTAACGTATCCTAATTCGCATATCTCAGGATTATTGGTAATAAAGACAGCTCCAAGAAGCCCCGATTGAATGATGTGATACACTGCCACCATCCCCTGCTCTACTGCACTACTTAACGAAAGAAAAGACCTTCACTTATTACTTCGAACTTGTAAATCTCGACTCTTGAACAATCTAATCTTTATCGCTATCACCCAAATTGGAAGAAAATAATCGTAAACTCATGCCTGAGAACACAATTTGATATCTGAACTGAATCATACTACATGAAGAATCATACAGTGCCACAAAACATACTGAAAATCACAATGGAAGCATACAAAAAGGAGGATGTTTTCTCCAACCTGTAGCAATCATGATTCAGTACCGGGCCATGGCCGACCTCAGTCATTCCATTTCAATGGGGGCTCGAGCCACTTCAACAATAAAGCCCTGTGATCTCCAGAGACTCAACCCGAAGATTCAGTATCGGTCTCCAGATGAACGGTCATATACGATTGTGGGTCTCCTTCTCTTGTATGTTAACAGATAACAAGCAAAGAGGTGGCTTTGGGGTCTCCTCCTCTTATATGTTAACATGGAACAAGGACTGAGCTTTTTGGGCCTTCTCTTATATGTTAATACAGACTGATTAACCCTGCTCCTTTTCCTGTATTTGAAGTAAAAAGGATCAAGCTTTGAATCGCGCCTTTCGTCCTTCGGCATTGTAACACAGACACGTTCATCTTGCTCTTGTTTATTGAGAGCAAAAGACTCCAAGTCAACACCATTGGAGCAGCTCCCTTGTCCTTCCTTCAACTGCCCGTCATCGTCCCCATTCTCCTCTTCGATATCCAGCTTCAAACAACCAACATCCGTCGATGAATCACAAACACACACTCTCAAACTCCGCGAACGCAGTTTCTTAGCAGAGACATTCATGGCAGCCAACTGCCCATTATCATCGTCGTCGTCGTACTCGTCATCATCATCATCATCATCGAAAGCCGCATCCTTTGAGCCCTCTTCAGCACCAGATACATCACGAATTTTCCTGCCATCCACCACGGCCGAAACCCTATACTTCCCCAATCCCAAACAAGCTCTCCCCTTTCCACTCCTCACCTTCTGACTCCTCACAACCCCTCTCCACCGCGCAAGCGACTCCGGCAGCCAGCAATCGGCACAAACCTCAGCCTCCAATGCCAAGCAAGAATTCTGAGACAACAGCGCAATCCCTCGATACTCGGAATCGCAACGCCTGTGCACTCTCCGATTACACTGGCAGCAAGTGAAAGAGTCCTCCTGCGACGGCGAAGTGGCGGCGAAGCAGTAGGAGCAGAGCTCCGAGGACTCGACGCGCGTGAGGCATTTCTTGCAGAGAAGGACGACGCGCCACTCGCTGTAGAGGATCTGAAGCTTGCTCTTGGCGCTGGCGTTGGCAATGTCAACTCTCAGGTGGCAACAATGGCACTCCAACAGATTCGGTAACTCTCTGGTTTTCTTCGTCGATTGCGATTGGGGATCTTCGTTGTTCTTCATTGAAGCATTTGGCAGCGACGACGATTCGCTTCGAATCAAAGGGGGGTTTTTTGGTTGTAAATAAGGGTTCAATTCAAGCAAAATAGGGCCCCTATTGATCGTGTCGCCAAGACGAGGCCGTTTAGGGAGATAACAGAATAGGCCCTTTTGTTTTTGTATGCCGCTTGTGCTACTACATGGTGTAACTGGTGTTATTGCAATTGTGTCAATGTGTCTATATTGATTATTTCTTTTCGTTATAACGGTAAAGCGTCACATCTCTAATTTTATTTTTGGAGTGCTACTAATAATTATCTTGCATTATTTCCACTTTTCTCCTTGAATTCTCAAGGGTAGTGCTATTTATATGTCCATTTATTTTTGCTCTCAAACATTTCTTTCAATTTTCAACGGTTGGATCGAATGCATTAAAGAAGATTATGTGAAAAGTAAAAATTGATGTGAGAATAGAACAATCCATTTTAAATTGCAAGATTTTGCGGCCTCATGTGCTTTCGTACGTTTGCCTATCCCATTCCACATCAGTCAATAAAGTTAACGATTTTCTCGATCAACTTGATGGAATTGAGAAATTTTTATGGGTATTCAAAATACAAAGCAGTACACCACGAGTTAAAATATAAATGAAAGAAAAAATTGATATGTTCCACTTTGAAGTATAAATTTTTAATGCATCTTCACTTATATTATAACACGTAATGTTGCATTTTTTTCGAGTGCACTAAAAAATTTTGATAGGCCGGCCACAAAATGAAAGAACATGGGGCCAAATCGCACAATTACAAATTTAGAGAGGAAAGTGAAACTTTCGTAATAATACAGGGGCGCATAAACAAATAACAAGCTTACAGAACGTGGAGATAAACTCCATGAAAACACCAAAATACCCTCCGAAGAAAAAGAAAGGAAGAAGACGAAGACGCCGCCGATTTTTACAGACAGTGAGCGAACGACGGAGAGAAAGAGAGAGAGAGAGAGTGACGATGGAGAAAAGAGAGGGAGAGGCAGAACCAGAACAGAAGGAAGAGGAGGAGCAGGTAGTGAATCCATGGATGGTGTCGGCCAAAGGTGGCGGGAAAATCGACTACGACAAGCTCATTGACCAGTTCGGCTGCCAGAGAATCGACCAGTCGCTCGTCGACCGCATTCACCGCCTCACCGGCCGTCCTCCCCACGTCTTCCTCCGCCGCGGCGTCTTCTTTGCCCACAGGTCCCTCTCTCCCTCTCTCTCTCTCTCTCTTAAGTTTTCGTCTTTCTTTTTTTTTCTGGAAAAATTGCAAAAAATTGAATTGGGGGTCGAATTTCGAGTTTATGTGAAATGCAGGGACTTGAATGAGATTCTGGATGCCTACGAGAGGGGAGACAAGTTCTATTTGTACACGGGACGAGGGCCCTCCTCCGAGGCTCTGCATTTGGGGCATCTTATCCCCTTCATGTTCACTAAGTAAGCTCCCACTGCATTGTTTTCTGATTATCTGATGTTGGTCTTTTCTGAAATTTTCAATCTTTTCGGGTTTTCGTGAGTGTGATCATCGGTATCTCTATGCGTTGTGTTGGAATTGGTATTGCTCGCATGTCCGATGTGAAGTAGATTTTGAAAAGTTTATGAATTGAATTATTTATGCAGATATTTGCAAGAGGTCTTCAAGGTTCCGCTCGTTGTACAACTTACCGACGATGAGAAGTGCATGTGGAAAAATCTGACCGTGGAAGAGAGCCAGAGACTTGCCAGGGAGAATGCTAAAGACATTATTGCTTGTGGTTTTGACATATCAAAAACCTTCATCTTCTCCGATTTCGACTTCGTTGGTGGGTAAGTAACAGATGTGTAGGCTTAACTCCGTTATGAAGTTAATATAGCTTCGTGTTGATATGTATGTGAGTTTATGCTTGAATTTTTTGTAACAGTTTAAGTGGGTTACAAAAGCTATTTCCTTCTCTACCCATGTTGGAAGGGTTTGAGATTTTAGAATCTTATGGAAACCCTTTTGTTTGTTGAAACTGCTTGACACTCGCGTGAGGTTCCATTTTTATCAAACCAGAATGATATGCCCTTTATAATTTAGTTGGCTGCAAACTGCTTGACAAGATACAATAATAATTAGGAAAACCTAGCAGGGTTTGATTCTGTCATGGATACTTTGTGTGTGCGCGCGCTCGTGTTGTAACACTTGCTTACTGATTTCATGTGTAATTTCCTGTGCAGTGCCTTCTACAAGAATATGGTGAAAGTTGGAAAGTGTGTCACATATAATAAGGTGAACTTTCCCCCCATGGCGAAATGTTTTCTTTGTATACCTCTTTGTTGGAGTTTTTGTAATAATTTTGTGAATTTCGGATTTAATATCCAGGTTGTTGGTATCTTTGGTTTCACTGGAGAAGATCACATAGGAAAAGTTAGTTTTCCACCTGTGCAGGTAATTTCCTTGGCTACGTTGCTTATCATATGAAGAATTATTAAATTATTGTTCATTGTTACTGACTAGTTCCACAAAACTACTGAGCTAATATCTGTTTTCTTTTTATATCTTCACTTAAACCTCACCTTCTGTAAGTTTGATTTAGCTCAATAAGTGCTTTCTCTTTCCTATGAGCTCTTATTATTGACTCGCTGCCAGTCAACTGTACAATTCTTTCACCAGTGAACATCTTTGATCTTTCATATTTTCCACCATATAAGGAAAACAATGCATTGCTTAGTCCAAGTCGAATATTGATTTTTCTGAAACCTTCAGTTTGATGTTCTGTATTGGTTATGTGACTATGTAAGATGATGTATGGATGCAAAAATGCGCTGGGATACATAATAAAGAGATCCAATATGGTCGTGTCTTAATGCAGGCAGTTCCATCATTTCCAAGTTCATTTCCACATCTCTTCCCTGGCCAAGACAATCTTCGTTGCTTAATACCTTGCGCGATTGACCAGGTATGCATGATATGGATAATTCTCAGCTAGGATATACGTGTTCTTTTTCCCTTGGCTAAATCTCTAGGGAACCACCTTACTTTAAATGCTGTACGGCACATTTTGAGGGTATCAAAGAGTTTTAATAATTTTGTGTGCTAGTTAATTTGATTTAACGTTGTTTTTCTTTCTTTTGTATTTTTCTAATACTACGGTTTATTTGTTTGTGATTTGTCAAGGATCCTTATTTTAGAATGACACGAGATGTTGCTCCACGAATTGGGTATCACAAACCTGCATTGATTGAGTCTTCTTTCTTCCCTGCCCTGCAGGTATGTTTATGATATTATGTTTTACTGTATGTAGGTTATGATGTGATTTCTGATACCTTTTCTGGAATGTGGATACTTGCAGGGAGAGACTGGAAAAATGTCGGCTAGTGATCCAAATTCTGCCATATATGTAACTGATTCTGCAAAGGAAATTAAGAACAAGGTTTACATTTGACGTTGCCGTAGTCTCAATGTCCCATTCTTCTAGCTGAAAATCACAATCCAAATGGTCCAAAAATTCTTCAAGATTAACCTAAAACAAAGAACTTGTGTGTATACGCAGATCAACAGGTATGCATTTTCTGGTGGACAAGATTCAGTAGAGAAACATAGAGAGCTTGGAGCAAATCTCGAGGTATTTGGATTGTCTCACATGTTAGTAATAGAAATGTGCCCTCCCCGATTGGCATGAGAGTGTTATTTGTTGCTGGATGTGCAACCTTCTTTCCTCATTATAGATTGTCCAAACAAGAAGGCAAATTTGCTTATCAGTCTACAATTCATGCCAATTTGATTTCATATCTTATGAGATTTCTTTGTTAGTACTTGGTTTGGTGCTTTGTAACTTATTGAGGAATTAATTTATCTTCTGGAAACTTTCAGGTAGATATTCCATTCAAATATCTAAGCTTTTTCCTAGACGATGATGATAAACTCGAAGAGATACGGAAGGTGAGACTCATCGCCCCAGTGAATTTATCTGTTTTCTATGTCAACATATTATACATCCTCTTTTTGCTAATTCACCTGGGGTGCTATTAGGAGTATGGTTCCGGGCGCATGCTAACAGGTGAAGTGAAGCAACTGCTTGTTGAAGTTTTGACGGAAATGGTAGAAAGACATCGTAGGGCTAGGGCTGTTGTGACTGATGAGGTAAGCTTTTCTAGCAATTTTAGATGATTGGCCATCCTGTAAGTTGTTATTTGTCTCTGCGTGCTGCGTGATTTTGGAAAGCAAACATGAGTTTATGAAACCCCGGTTATGGCTTAGAAGGACTTACGGAAATGTTTTTGCTTATTTTTCAGATGGTGGACGCATTCATGGCGGTGAGGCCCCTACCCAATATGTTCATCTAACGTCAAGGCAGAGAAGCTTACACACATCTTATAATCACTTCTCAAATAGAAGCTTAGCATTCAATTCTCCTACTAAATTTAGATTTAGTCACTTTTCGATTGTTGATGCTCAAATACAAAAGAAATTGGATGATAGTCGACGCGGCTACACCTGTTTTCTGTAACTGTCGCGTGAATTTGAACTCAATTTGCGCTGATTACATTGGTTTTAAGTCTGGATTTGTACGATATTTTTCGATGATAGCTGTTTGTTCACATCTATTGCAAAGTTAATGTTCATGTTACCACCATCTTCATTAACTCTCAAATGAAACAGAATTGTAAATTGCAGAATCCATACCAGAAAACACAGCTAATCCGAAAACCGACACAATGAAGTTGCAGCGTGCAGCGTTCAGCAATTCACCGGAAGTTTATGCCGATAGAACTGAGAGATGCGTATGCCTGGACATTTGTGATTCGACCTAACAGATAAACAGATTGTACTCTGCAGAAGAAAGAAAAAAAGACCGAATCCTCGTTTCGCAACTAAAGTAGTTAAAACTAAAACAGACACCAACATTACTACAACACAACTGATTCTACAGCGTTTTAGAACAACGAAAGGAAAAGAGTAACCAAAATCTAGGTTGAAGAACGATTTTAAAACAGTCTAATTCAGGTCAATTTGGTAAGGTACATTTCTTTTGAGAATGTCCTAACATATGGCAGCGACCACATTGAACAACTCGCTTCGGCCTCTTGAAGTTCTCTACACGAAGGACCTTCTTCTTGGGTCTTCCAGGTGGCCGCCGAGTCTTGGGTGGGCGTATCATGATATCAACATTGGTGCTTCCCCCCTCTGTTCCGTCGCTTGGCTCCTTCCATAAGCTCCTATCCGGAATAGGATGAATCAGCTGCGAATAGGTCTCTCGGTAACTTGCTACTGTGAAGCAAGGCTCAGCAAACAAATGGACATTGTGTCCACAGGACATAAGTGCGGCAGCAGCATGTGCACAAGGTAGACCATATATATGCCAGCGGCGACATGAGCACACGCGAGTTTGTATATCCACGATATTTGTCCGCTCAGTAGACACAATCTCAAATTCGACTTCATTTGCACGAAGTACTTGGTAGCATCTAGCATCGGCCATTGCCTCTAGAATCCGCTTCTCAGCAGATGGTACCAGAATTGATGTCCAACTCATTCCCATATCCCGGCGGTTATTATACCATGATGATAACTGATCACGAATATGCTCCATCATTTGCACAATAGGGAGCTCATGGCATTCAAGAGCCCAATTATACAACAGCTCTGTAACACCGAGAGTAAAATGGCCATATCGCACTCCTTCAAAATATGCTACAGCCCAAAGTTGGGGAGGGAAGTGTTGAAACCATGGTATCACGTCTTGTGAGATCTCTGCCATCTCTGCAATCTTGCTGTCAAATTCAACTGCAGTGAGAGCATAAACAGCATTCCAGAAGATATTCACCAACTTCGCATTTTTAAAGGTATCACGAAAATTTTCACTAACATAACGCAGACAAAAACCATGGAAGGCACTAGGAAAATGAGTTTCCACTGCCTCTACAACACCCCTTTGTCTCTCAGAGAGTATTGTTAGCCTAGGCATGTTGTCAGTGTTTACTGCAAGAAGCTTTCGCAATTCTGACATAAACCACATCCAATTTTCGTCGCTTTCCACATCAACGATAGCTATTGCCAGAGGAAATAATGTATCATCAGCATCAACAGCTGCAGCACAAAGTACGGAACCCAGGTATTTGCCTTTGAGGTGCGCTCTATCAAGTTCCAAAAGTGGCCTACAAGCATGTATAAACCCATAAATTGATGCACGGTAAGAAATGAAGAGACGGTGGAAGCAATTTTCTTGTCCAGTGGCAAAAACTGAAGCAATGCTTCCAGGGTTGGTTTTCTTTATTTGCTCACAGTATGCAGGAAGAAGGCGATACCCTTCTTCAAAAGTTCCATGAAGTGCTGCCATGCTACGTTCCTTGCCACGCCAAGCTTGCATGTAAGAAACAGCAACTCCATGCTGATCACGGATATCTTGCAGGATCTCTTTTGGTTTATACCGTGGGTTATCCCGAATCCGTGCTTCTACAGACCTAGCAACCCAACCTACTGATGCTTGCTGATGATGAAGGTTGAGAACTCCTTCACAGGTATGCTCACCATGCAGGGTTCTTACTGTAAAGGTTGGAACTCCGGGACATTTTGCCACATGGACACGCCATGGGCAACCTTCTTTGGAGCACTTGGCTATAAACCGGCTGCGATCTGATTTCACTATACGAAGATCAAAATGTTGTACTAAAGCAATGTTCTTCAATCTTCTTCTGCAAGTTTCAACATCAGGAAATTCTTGCCCAATAGCCAAGTCTAAAGCATATTCCGTCAAGGCAACAGAATCGTTCTGCACAGCTAACGAATGATCTTCCATGTATCCACAACGGTAGCAGAAGTGTCACATGATTCTAACAGTTCCCCTCATCCTGACACAGATTGATAATTCTCCACAAAGGCTGTATTGTAAACACTGCACTACATGAGACCTCCTGTTATATATGGATACAGCATGGGAACACAAGAACAAGAAGGCAGCATTTTTCTGTGTGTGCGTGTGCGTGTGCATAACTGATCAACAGGAGACTGAAATGGGAAGAATCGTACCAGTCCTAACTAATCAATACTCATCCGCGAAGGGCACCTTTAGTATAGGATAAGAGCATTTCAAGGTATATCCTTTGACCCTTTGGTGTTGATGAATTATTACCACACCTGTGAAACAAAAAAAAAAGAGTAATTTTACTAATAACTGGTATCAACTATTAAACAAATTTTGAAGACATGAAAAACCTCACTTATTGGCCTAATTGTGAAACTTTGAATCTACCAGTAAGATTTCTTGTGTTGGAGCCACATCCAACAAGCAATTCAAATGAGGGGTAATCCATTTTGATGATACTAAAACTCCCCATCACTCTTGCTCCCGTAGCAGAGTCAATTTTCATTTGCTACAGAATCTACGGATAACACGATTAAACAACCTAGTAGCGCTAACACCTCGCACATTTCTCACCCCCTCATCCTCAGACTGACGGCAAAGACAGAAACCGAAAAGCGTGGCTTAAGAACAGTCTTATCCAACACAATGTAGGTTGAATTTGAAGAACCCTAAGACCCGACTCGACTGCACAAAAGGCAAACGTCGCCGGAACAGTCCATGTGGCCATTTGAGTCAATGACTTACTGGTGATTACTTACAACGCTATAAAACTAAATCACCGATAACCCAATAAATCAAAATAGAGCATTCTGCCCCCAAAATTATTCCCAACTCAAACCCAAGACTTGAAATTTTACAAAACAACGATCAGCAACCAGAAATTCCCAAACTTTTTTTTCCAAATTACAATTTGGGAATCTCAGAACGGATCCAAACACTAATCCTCAGATCCCAATACCCCAAAAGGCTTTTCAAATAAGCACTTTTACGAAGTGGGTTCTTCTCCTTTTCAGCAATCATTGACAAACCCATTAAAATCGACAACTTGTGCTTTAATTTCTATTTGAAGTTCTGTGGGATGCGTGGATAATAAATATATGTGAGATTAAAATAGAAAATTAGAGAAGGAAAAAGAGGAAGAAATGGAAAACCTGGTGGAGGTGAGAGTGGGAAGCTGCTTCTGCTGAAAGTGCTTTTTTTTTCGCTTTTGGGTCGTCTTCGTTCTCTAATCTCCTTTGGTGGAGTCTGGCAACTCGAGGAGGAGGAGGAGGAGGAGATGGACCAGCACTTGACCGAACACTTTCGTCTTGGGTTTTACGAGCCACTGACAACAAAGCAAAACTGTCCTTATTTGTGTTTCTCACTCAAGAAAAATAAAATAAAAATATATTTTTTGTCAAAGAAAAATATATAAAAATATCATAAATTTATATTTCTCCCTTTTCTTTTTCTCATAATTTTAAATGAATTTAATATTAACTATTACTTGTATAAAAGTAATTAATTAATTGGTGTAGCAAGCAGGTTAAGTTAATTGGAGATAATATGGTATTGATTAGTAGTGCGTTGTTGGTCCATCTTTTTTAATCGAGATATTATTTAGATCTAGCAGTTTGTAGTCGAGGGATAAAAAAATTTAAATCATTCATTTTAAATTTTACGATCTCCGTTAGTTCATTTCATTGGTCCACCTCACACAAACCAAAAGTTCGAATCTCTTTCTTTGGATTACTTGATTTGTCATCTCTTGGAGAGGATGTCACTTCCATCTTTTTTAGATCTTGACATTATATTTGTTTGAACCTACTTTTGCAGTAACATGTTAAGTGCTTTTGAGATGTTTGACAATATGCGACTCGAACAATAGTTTAGATATCAAGTATTGCGTTTGAGAAGAGCTACAGATAAAAGGTTAGAACCAAGTATTCAGTGTATGATCAATATTTAGTAATCTAAATTGGGATTCTAAGTAAGGAATTATTCTAGTGAAATGTTATTGTTTATAATAGTAAACTAGATTATGTTACGATGAAAAATTTAAAGACATAGAGAAGCAATTGAACACAGAGATACAACAAAGATTTTTGCTCAATCGTCACAAGTCTTGGCTTTTCCATGAAACCGATAGTTTTATATTTCTATGACACCGAACACAAATATTACAGTAATGAAGCAATTGACTACGATCATGATAGTAGTATGTTATAATCATAGTAAGTGATCTGTAAAAATCAAAAACCTCATTCATAAGTGATATACGAGGCTACGGTCATGATGTTATGATTGTAGCCTTGCAGGTTGAGGTAGCCGCCTCCCCCCTAAACTTTTAAAAACCAACAAGGAAAATACCTTTTTGGTTCTAAATTACAAACTCAATAATATTTTTGAAATTACAGAGACGATAATATCTACTGCCACTTGATATCTACATCCTTTTGGGCCTGATTTCAATCCCTTGAAACAAGAGGCCACCCTTCCAGTTTATACGCCTAACCTCTAAGCAAGCCATCTCCAACTCTCCACCTTCACCCCCCTCACAGAAGAACACCCCCATCTCTATCTCCAGCCACCCGTCGTTGCGCTCTTTCGGGTACTGGGCCTCATTGACCTTGATCTCTCTGAGCTGAAAATCTTGGACTCCCACAATGTATCTCCGGTTGAAGACGCTAATACGCAGAGGCCCGGCCAAGGGAAAGCTGGGGCCTTGGGAACCAAGGCCTCTCTGAGCGTTCAAAAACACCTCGTTTTTCGTGGGCTCCTCCCCAATTAAACCGACTGTGACCTCCACAGGTTGTTGGTCAAATCCATAAGCCCCTGTAGTTGGCTTGAATACAAGATAAGCTTTATAAAGGGTGGCCGGGGACAGCATCCGTGTCTCAATTTTGCCACGGATTTCAAGCCAACACACACACATAAGCTTTGCCACCTCCTCAAACCTGTTTGCTTATTACAATTAAATTTATACTCAAAATTTAATCTCTGAGCAACCAATAACACATAGTCTATGCAATAAAAACATGAAAACGTTATCGCACTCCAAAAAAATCATCTGCAATCCTCAATTCCGAGGAATGGGTGTAGAAAAAATGACTATTTTGGAATGCTAATAAGATAACAATTCCTTGGAAAGGAAGAAGAACGAAATTTGAGACCTCGAGTCGGGGAGAGAAATCCATTCCCAGTATTGAGGAGTGTCGCCCCAAACGATCGAAAGTGCCCTTGCAGCAATCATATAGCATTTCTTCCCGCTCCATCTGTCCAGTGAAAAGCTCTGCATGATCATGCAAATTAACACTCAGGATCTTAGACCAGTTAAAAATAGAAAGCGCTATACAAAAAAATAAAAAATAAAAAAAACCTTAAACCGAGGGAATGCATTCCAATTTCTAACTCATTTTTTCTAGCCCTTCTTCGTATTTCTTCGAGTAAATTGTAACAATGGTCCCTCAACTTTAATCAAATTGGAGTAATGGTTCTTTAACTTTAATCAAATTGGAGCAATGATCCCTCAACTACAAATACATTACCATTGGTCCCTCAATTTATCAAAATGTGTAGCTATAGTCATTTTCATCAATTTCGTCAAAATTTTGTCAAAATAAGTTACGTTGGAATAACCATTTATATAATTAGGGTCCCTTAACTCATCAAAGTGTGTAATTATGGTTATTTTTGTCAACTGAATCAAAAAATTTGTCAAAACGAGTTATGTTGGAAAAACTATTGCTATAATTGAGTTAAAATTAAGAGACCATTTCTCTAATTGAATTAAAGTTGAGGGACCATGGTAATCGATTTTTAGTTGAGGGACCATAGTTGCAAGTTTTGATTAATTGAGGGACCAATGGTAATGAATTTTTAGTTAAGAAATCATTGCTCCAATTGAGTTAAAGTTAAAGAACGACGGCTACAATTTATTCTTCTTCTAATGCTAAAAATAATTGAACACTAGGGGTTTTAAAGCTATTCCTTCGACCATCTGCACGTCAAACTGAATATTGCACCATTTTTTCCTGTACTTGCGAAATAAAAACGAGCGCCAAAATCACTACTTTGTATTTTTTTTTTTTTAAAAAAAAAAACTAAAAACTGCAAACGAAACGATTATCAAAACGAGCTCTAAACTCGAATAAATCCCACAAAAGAATAGGAGATAAGGGAAAAAGTAGTGAAATTACCAACTTTCCCTGTTCGATGAGAACAGGGTTGTCGCATAGAGCGAGGTAAAGCTCCTTCTTGGTTTTGGAAGCGGAGGAGGGAGACACATGCGGCGGATGTACGGACATGGAGGGTGACGAGGAGGACAGGATCGTGTGGATATCGGGTGGAAGGAACCTGTCCCAGACGGTGTCGGATTCCGCTGCCGACCTGAAACTCCTCGAAACCGACGACAACGTGCCTGCGTCTCGAGGCGTGGTCAGCGAGACAACGGTGGCTATGCACCCTTCCGGCAAGGCCTGCAGATCCATGTGATCGGTCGTCGTCACGGCGATTCCTCCGCCTCCGACATTATCCGTTTTCTACTGGTTCTCCTGGTTTCCGCCACAGCCTAAGAATAACTTCAACATTTCCTCGGATAAATGAAAAACACGTTGTATTTTGTTTTCGTATTTTTACTGGTTGCTACGTGGTGTTTGGCTGTGTATTTATAGAGAGAGGAAAGCTTAGCCGTTAAGTCTTGGTTCTCTTTCCCGCTGTGAAAAAAAGGTGTCAGAATCCCCCGAATAGATATATTTATATTTATTGTCACAAAGGGACAAATATCCTCTACAAAGGATTTGGATCCTCTCCTGAACTAATAAAGAGGATCCTCATCAATCATTATGAGCTGTTGAATTTTTATCAAACGGTTACAAATGGGGAATTCTTTTAAAGTTATAATAATTATAGCCGTTAGATGAAAATCTAACGGTCCACAATAGCTGGTCAGGAAGATCATTTTCATTGGCTCAGTAGATGATCCAAATCCCTCTACAAATCTTCTTTATGGGATCTAGAAATCAATCAATCTTGTTTGTTCATTATACATTGTGCAGTCAATTTTCGTTAAGTACTATTTATATTTAATTTTAAATTTAAAATTTAAAATAATTTCTAACCACATAATATACGATGAGCAAACATGAATGATTAATCATCCGGACCCCCACAAAGAAAATCCAAAGCGGATCCTATTCCGTCACAAAGTAATAAGAGCAGTTTAATTAACACCCCATAATCTTACGAAAACATCTCAAACTTTTATTTTGTACGATAAGAAAATACAAACACCCTATTCCACGTGTCGCCAGCCAACCACCGCAGAAAATCTGAAGCAAAAAACCAACCTCTCACCAAGGCACCATATCTCCTCTCTCTCTACAATCCCCGACAACTTGCACGTACTTCTTCAACCCTATTTGGAATTTTGGATGGTTGGTGAAGTTTGGCAATAAGAAATCTGGAGACGGTGGGGGGCGAGTTAGGACGTTGGACGACAGACTTTCGTGACACAGACGGGTTGGATGGATGATCGACAACTTCTACAACTGACGTGATGGGGTTGAAGGGTTATCTGGTTGGAGGAGTTGAGGTGGTGAGTTTTGGACAAGGATTGTCAGCCCTCATACTTTCGGTGCTCTCCCGTGCCCTCCTATTTTATGTGGTCACGGTTAAGCCACGTTAACATTTTATATTATTTTTTTATAGAGATAATAAGATAAAAATAAATTGTAATATAAAATGTTGACGTAATTTAACCGTGATCATATAAACAGGAGGGCATAGAAGAACACCGAAAGTGGGAGGGCAGAAAATCTTTGTCTGTGAGCTTTTACTAAGGAAAACTAATGAAAAGGGCTTGAAAACTTTGAGTTTTAATGATAAGGACAAAATAAAGAGTAAAGTGAATAGTACCAAGATTGACTTTTTGTGTAAAAATGTGGTTTTTCGTTAAAATGAACAGTACCGGGTGTTTTTCGTTAAAGTTCCCTTTTTACTAACG
This sequence comes from Malus domestica, assembly GCF_042453785.1. Lineage (NCBI taxonomy): Eukaryota > Viridiplantae > Streptophyta > Magnoliopsida > Rosales > Rosaceae > Malus > Malus domestica. Next base: position 31,079,696 of record NC_091672.1, on the reverse strand, counting down.
GTATGGGAGTTGTCAGCTGTGCCAATGTCAATGACAGAGGTAGGTATTCAAACACAGGTGGCCATCAAATTGGGGCTTGTTTGGCGTTGGCTTCTTTACGGTGGTGTGGGTGTCTTCAGAAAAATGAGGAACAAAGTTGGAATTATCGAGAATCTTTAGAGTATTTCGATAAAAAATGTGAGGTATCATCACTTAATGCTAGTAATATTTCTCTTCACTTGTAAGCGAGAGATTTTAGATTCGATTCTCGTCAAAGGTGAATGAATCCTATTATTGTTAGTCTATTATAAAACTTAGCACACTCTCTTACCCCTCATATGGACAATCGTTGTTAAAAAACAGAAGAGCTTTATCCTCATCAGCAGGCATAGTGGACTACAGTTACTTTAGCTTTGACTAAACAGATTTTGAGCACAATTATTAATTTACTAAGTTGTTTTATGGACACTTCACTTTTGTTTTTTTTTAACTAACAATATTATCGATATTAAGAAGTGAGGGAGTGAGTTTTGAGATCACAATATGCTAGCAATAATGTGGTTCAAATTCACCTTTGGCGAATCGAATCTAAAACCTCTTACTTATATATGAAGAGAAATATCACAATAAAATTTTCTTTTACACCAATTATCTAAGCCTTTGGATTCATTGAAAAACATGAATAAACACATGCAAACAAAAGGAAATCAAATTACCTGTTCGAGAATCCCTTACCAGATTATACTATCTCTTTGTCAAAGAAAATGACGATGGGAAAAAAATAAAATAAAAAGAAAAAGAGGGTTTAAATTTAATACAACACAAAAAGATTAGGATGGGGGAAGAATATGAATACGATGAAGCAAGCATGTGGGGTGTTTTTGACGATGAAGCAAGCATGTTTGGTTTGCATTGCTCCCTAATTGCGACCACGCATGTCACAATCCTTGTACGCCGCTAGAAATTTGTTAGTGTGTACAACATACGGTTTGGCACACTAAAGTGTCTTAATACAAGTAGTTAAAAATTTTCTTTTAAGTATTTATATTATGACACTTATTGTACCAAGTCGTGTACTCACAGTACTCTTACTCTTTTTCTACACTTTCGTTTCGTCACCTTTGCTTTGCTTTTAGAGTCGGAAACGCACTACACTTCTTTGTACTTTCTATTTTCCACTTCACTCCCACATGCTTACTTGTTACCTCAATATAAAATCAAAAGTAATGTAAGATGTTAAAAGGAAAATATTAAGCATATGTGGATTAAGTCAGACGATCATATAATGTATTAATTTTTGCATATTTCCTGTTAGAATCACTTTGTGTGGTGTCAAACCGCACTTGGAAAGTTTTACACTAGCCAGAGGATCTTTAATTTTCTTATTACAACACCAAAATAATTCTATGTTCGTTTGGAATTCATTCTCCACACCATTAGTTAAAGTAGTTAATAATATAAACTTGTCAAAAATATGTTGAAAATACCTAAGAAGACTTGGTCTAGTTGGTAAGAATTGGTCATTGAGGAATGGGCGTCATATGTGTTGTCCCTTTTGGTACGATTAAGAGGTCGTTGTTGTGGCTTGTTGAAAACTTGACAGGTGGAATACAAGTTTTACACGAGTCTCTTCAATTTTTATTTCATTTATACAAAAGCACGATTGATAGTGCAAGGGAATCATCATTTAGAGTTTGGATTTTACGATTCTAGTCTTAAATTGGTTAATCGCTTTGATTTTTCGTTTTAAAGGGAACTCTAAATGGCCATTTATATCATAACTAAATAATTAGGATTAAAATCAAAGAAAATAGAGTAAAAGTAGAGTTTTTCTATACTTATTTTCTATGTTTAAAAAAAACAAGACGTTATGCACATAAACTTAACCAATTAGCGCTTAAGGTGTTATAAGTAAAATTTATTTTAACGAGGCTCCCTTGACCTAAGAGGACACCCATCAGTCCAATCACACTCTCATTAGGATTTAAATTGCATTGAAGAGTACTAATACGCTCCTCAATCTATAGCATACTGCTAATACAAGTATCTAATCCAATTATCTTACTCATTTTTAGGTTTAAAGATCTTATTAAAAACTGCCAATTAAAAACAGTTATACAGAAGAAATGGAGTTGGAACTAAAATGGCAACACAAGGTCAAATAAATAAGGGTTAAGTAGGAATAATGATCTACTCTTTAAAGGTAATTTTACATTGTTCCAACCTTATAGAGCATTCCAAATAACCACCTAAAGTTTTGATAAATATATATCGTTAGGTCATAGGTGTAAAGTGAGACGTCATTACCGTTAATTGACAATGTAATTAATGTTAAGGGATAGTATGGATAAACATTGGAACTAAGTTTCACTCTCACGTCATTTATACAACTCTAAATCCCCAAACTGATAGCTCAAAGTAAGAATAATGCTTGTAACAGTATATTAGACTATGCTAAAAGTTTATACATATGAAGCGATTGAACACAAAGATCACAAAGATTTGTGCTCAATCGAACACAAACATTACAACAAATGAAGCAATTGACTAAGAAATTGACATGACTCACTTCAATTGCAACATTTAGCATATGAAATTAGCTCAATTATAATATTTTGAAAATTAAAAGACAGTAATCTACCGGCACTTGATTCTTACATCCTTTTGGGTCTGATCTCAATCCCTTGAACAATGAGGCCGCTCTTCCAGTGTCTACCCTTTGTTTCCAAGCAACTCATCTCCAACTCCCCACCTTCACCTCCTTCACAAAAGAACTCCCCCATCTCTATCTCCAGCCATCCGTCGTTGCGCTCTTTCGGGTACTGGGCCTCATTGATCTCCCTGGGCTGGTCTAGAATGTATGTTCGGCGAATACCCCGAGGCCTGGCCATGTGATAGCCCTGGCCTCGGGTCTGGACTCTCCGAGCGCCCAGAAACACATTTTGATTCGTGCGCTGCTCCCCAATTAAACCCACTGTGACCTCCGCAGCGCGGTGCTCAAATCCATAAGCCTGTGCAGTTGTCTTGAATACAAGATAAGCTTTGTAAAGGGTGGATGGGGACAGCATCCGTGTCTCAATTCTGCCATGGATTTCAAGCCAACACACATCCACAAGCTCTGCCACCTCCTCAAACCTGTTTGTTTAGTATAATTAACTTATACTCAAAATTTAATCTATGACCAACCATAACACATAGTTTATGCAATAAAAACATGGAATCATCTGCAGTCCCCGAGGAACGGGCGCAGAACAAATGACTATTTTGAAATGCTGATAAGGTAACAATTCCTTAGAAAGGAAAAAGAATGAAATTTAGAGACCTTGAGTCGGGGATAGAAATCCATTTCCAGTACTGAGGAGTGTCGGCCCAAACGATGGAAAGGGCCCTTGCAGCAATCATATAGCATTTCTTCCCACTCCATTTGTCCAGTGAAAAGCTCTGCATTATCATGCCAATTAACACTCAGGATCTTTGAAAAGAAAAGACAAAAACCAAACCAATAGAATGCATTCTAATTTCTAACTCAGTTTTTCTAGTCTTTCTGCAAGACATTTTTTAGTGTGACCATCACACGAGGCGGTACGGTGGAATATGTGTTAAATGAAATATGTGTGTTAAAAAGTTAATAATTTTAAATTTTAAATTTTAAATTTTCATAAATGTACTATCCGTATTTCCGTCACAACTAAAATTTTCTCCTTTATTTGGTCACTTTTCTAAATATTCACACCAACAAATGTACACTAGATATTTGGTCCCACCGCTTACTCACTCTCTCCCCGGCCAACAACAATACTTACGATCTTTCCGGCCCCCAAAGTTTCAGACTTGGTACTTTCCGATTCAAGATTCGAACTTAAAACTTTTGACTTATGAAGTCCATCTCGTGGATGAATAACGATTTCGATACCAAAATACATTCTTTATTGTGAGGCTTAGTCGATCTCCACATCTCTTAGTGTAATATATCATTGTATAAAAAAAATATTAAGATTAAAAAAGAAAAAATTAAAAACTATTTTCTTGAATTTTCAAACACTAAGCGGAAGACTAAAATCTAAATAATTATCAAACACCTCTTAAAATCAAATAAATTCCACAAAACAAGAGAAAATGGAGAAAAGTAGTGAAATTACCAACTTGCCCTGTTCGATGAGAACTGGGTTGTCGCACAGAGCGAGGTAAAGCTCCTTCTTCGTTTTTGAAGCGGAGGAGGGACCCACGTGCGGCGGCTGTACGGACATGGAGGGTGACGAGGATGACAGGATAGTGTGGATATCGGGGGGAAGGAACCTGCCCCAGACGGCGTCGGAATCCGCTGCCGACCTGAAACTCCACGAAACCGAGGACAACGTGCCCGCGTCTCGAGGCGTGGTCAGCGAGATAACGGTGGCTATGCACCCTTCCGGCAAGGCCTGCAGATCCATGTGTTTTCTTCTGGTTCTTGTAATTTGTTTAGACATGTTTTCTGATTGCTAGCGGTGGTGGTTTATATAGGGAGGAAAGCTTAGCCAGGAAGCTTAGCCCTTAATTCTAGTCGGTGAAAGGATAACGTTATTATAATCTTATATTTTTATTAATATTTATAAACTTTATTATATTACTATTAATATTTATATTTTTATAACTTTGACATTAATTATTTGATATTTTATGAGATTTATAATCTTATAAATTTAAAATTCCTCATTATAATACTATTAGAAACGATTACAATAAAAAAATTCAAACATTTTGATTGAATAAATGGATAAAAACTATGTAAAAATAAAAAATAATAAATAGCAAAAGAATGTATCCATAGTGTTAAAAAAATTGGTACATTTTACAAAAAAATTGGTACATTTCACATATAACAAAGTGGTACATTAATAAAGAAGAATGTGTACATTATAAATAAATTAGGATACAGATAAAAAATTAAAAATTATGAGTACAAGTGAATTTTTTAAAAATATAGGCGCTAAAAAAATTAATACATGGGTACAAAATAAAACTAAAAAGAAAATACTACAAATTTAAAAATAATGTTGCAAATTAAAAGTGGGTACAAACTAAAAATATAAATATATGATACAAAGTTTAGGCATAAAATATAAATACACCATATGTAATTTTTCTATCATTGAATAAATATATAACGTCATGTGACGGTATAGATATGGTACAAACACAAACAAAACTTTAAAAAATATATACACAAAAAGAAACTAATATATGGGTACAAGTTAAAAATGAAAAAAAAAAGGCAATAATATAATTTAATAAAGTAAAATTTTATTATTTTTTATTTAAACATCATCAACAGACGAAGGTGATTTTAATCATTAAATTTTTTTTTTAAACTTCTTTTCCTCTCTCCCACGCTCACGTTCTCTCTTTTATTCTCTCTTTCTAGCATTTCTACTTTTAAAAAGCGCAATTTGGTTGGAAAAATGAATAATGTTACGAAGACTAAATTTATAGATAAAATTTACAAAGTAAATAATGTGTCACTAATAAAAATAACATATTTATCAACGCTTAAATAATAATCAAATCATCAACTTCTATGTCATTTAATTAAGTTAAATCCTTTATCTAGTTAAAAAGAATCAGTTTCGAGATTTAGATTTGTATAAGTGACATGAGAGTGAAATCTTGCTTCCATACTTGTCAAGAACATCACTTAACGCTTATGATCTAACCAATGTTCAGTTTTTAAAACTTTATGCATCACTTAATGCTGGTGGCCGAACGAATATTCAACTTTTAAAACTTTAGGTACTTGTTGTTATAAACTAAACCCATAAGTTGACATTGTATGGATTTGAACTTACTTTTGCAGCAACATGTTAAGTGGTCTTTCTTTGCTTTTGGGCTCACGTAATGGTGGCTCATACCATAGTTTTAGTAACATTGTCGGCTTGAACGAACTTGATTGAAAAATGAAAAGAATGCAACTTTAGGGCAACAATTTTCTCCTTAGGGGCGAACATGTTTAATGTAGCTCAAAGTAAGAATATCGCTTATAACAGTATATTAGATTATGCTAAAAGTTTAGACATACGAAGCGATTGAGCACAAAGATCATAAAGATTTGTGCTCAATCGAACACAAACATTACAACAAATGAAGCAATTGACTAAGGACATTGACATGACTCACTTCAATTGCAACATTTAGCATTTGAAAACAGCTCAATTATAATATTTTGAAATTATAAAGACAGTAATCTACCGCCACTTGATTTCTACATCCTTTCGGGCCTGACTTCAATCCCTTGAACAATGAGGCCGCTCTTCCAGTGACCATTTGTCTCCAAGCAACTCATCTTCAACTCCCCACCTTCACCCTCTTCACAGAAGAACTCCCCCATCTCTATCTCCAGCCACCCGTCGTTGCGCTCTTTCGGATACTGGACCTCATTGATCTCCCTGGTCTGGTCTTGGGCCTCAGTGATCTCCCCAATTAAACCCACTGTGACCTCCACATCGCGGAGCTCAAGTCCAGAAGCCTCTGCAGTTGTCTTGAATACAAGATAAGCTTTGTAAAGGGTGGATGGGGACAGCATCCGAGTCTCAATTTTGCCATGGATTTCAAGCCAACACACATCCACAAGCTCTGCCACCTCCTCAAACCTGTTTGTTTAGTATAACTAATTTAGTACTCAAAATTTAATCTATGACCAACCATAACACATGGTTTATGCAATAAAAACATGGAATCATCTGCAGTGCTCAATTTCGAGGAACGGGCGCAGAACAGATGACTATTTTGAAATGCTGATAAGGTAACAATTCCTTAAAAAGGAAAAAGAATGAAATTTAGAGACCTTGAGTCGGGGATAGAAATCCATTTCCAGTACTGAGGAGTGTCGGCCCAAACGATTGAAAGGGCCCTTGCAGCAATCATATAGCATTTCTTCCCACTCCATTTGTCTAGTGAAAAGCCCTGCATTATCATGCCAGTTAACACTCAGGATCTTAGAGCAGTGAGAGATAGAAAACGCTACAAGAGAAAAGAAAAGAATAAAAAACAAACAAACAAACAAACCAACCAAACCAATAGAATGCATTCTAATTTCTAACTCAGTTTTTCTAGCCTTTCTTTGGAGAGATTTTTCAATGTGACCGTCACACGATGCGTAACATCACATTCTAATTTCTAAATGGTGGGATATGTCTGTTTTTAAAATTTTCTACCGCTTACATAAAAATACGTAATGTACCATTTGTATTATTTTCATAACTAAAATTTTTTCCTTTGGTCACTTGTTCTAAATATTCACACCAACAAATGTACACAAAATATTTGGTCCCACCGCTTACTCACTCTCTCCTCGGCCAACAACAATACTTACGATCTTTCCGTCCGATACAAGATTCGAACTTAAAACCTTTCATTTATGAAATTTATCTTGTTTGATACCATAGTAGATTGTCCTTGTAAGTCTTAGTCGAGCTCCACGTCTTTTAATGTAATATATCAATATATAAAAAAATATGAAGATTAAAAAAGAACAAATTAAAAACTATTTTCTTGAATTTTCAAAAACTAAGCGGAAGACCAAAAACTAAACAATTATCAAACAGCTCTTAAAATCAAATAAAATCCACAAAACAAAGAGAAAATGGAGAAAACTAGTGAAATTACCAACTTGCCCTGTTCGACGAGAACTGGGTTGTCGCACAGAGCGAGGTAAAGCTCCTTCTTGGTTTTGGAAGCGGAGGGAGCCACATGCGGCGGATGTACGGACATGGAGGGTGACGAGGAGGACAGGATAGTGTGGAGATCGGGGGGAAGGAACCTGCCCCAGACGGCGCCGGATTCCGCTGCCGACCTGAAACTCCTCGAAACCGAGGACATGGTGGCCGCGTCTCGAGGCGTGGTCAGCGAGATAACGGTGGCTATGCAGCCTTCCGGCAAGGCCTGCAGATCCATGTGTTTTCTTCTGGTTCCTGTAATTTGTTTTGATATGTTTTCTGATTGCTACGTGGTGGTTGTTTATATAGAGGGGAAAGCTTAGCCATTAATTATAGTCGCTGATGAAAGCTTAGCCCTTAATTATAGTCGCTGCAAATAGACACGGCAGTGGTGATATTTACATGTTAACAAAACTTTTCTTTTGTCAATCGACCCGCCTTATCTGTCCTTCAATTTTTCATACATTCTTATCATCTTTTATTTGTGCAGTCACAGTTAAGTTACGTCAACATTTTATGTTACTATTACTTTTTTTATTTTATTATCTTTATAAAAAAAACAATATAAAATATTAACGTGTCTTAACCATTACCGTATAAAATAGGAAAAGATGGATGTGTATGAGAAATAGAAAGGCAGATAAACCAGGTCCTTTGTCAATTATAGGGCGAAAAGATGTTTAGTCTTTTATCGCAACATCTAAATTATATGTTAATATAATTTTTTTTTGTTAAGTCTTTTATCAAAACAAAAAATTAGACAATAATGTAATTTAACAACACAAAATTTTGTTATTTTTTTATTTAAACATCACTGATTTTAATCTTTCAATTTTAAAATTCAAAAAAAAGAAAAAAAAAAAAAAAGAAAAAAAACTTCTTTTGCTTTCTTCCACCTCACTTTCTCTCTCTTATTCTCTCTTTCAAGCGCTTCCACCCTTAAAAAAATGAAATGTGGGTTGAAAAATAGATAATGTTATAGAGATTAATTTTGTAGATAAAATCTACAAATTAAATAATATATCATCAATAAGAATGAACATGTTTATCAACGTTTAAGTAATAATTCAATCATCAACTTCTATGTCATTTAGTCAACTTAAACTCTTTGTCTAGTTAAAAGAAATCGGTTTCGGATTTTAGATTTGTACAAGTGACATGAGAGTGAAATCTTGCTTCAATACTTGTCAAGGTCACCACTTAACGCTGATGACTTAACAAATGTTCAATTTTTAAAAAGAAAAACTAATGAAAATAGCTTAAAAATTTTGAGTTTTAACGATAATGACAAAATAAAGAGTAAAGTAAATAGTACCAGGATTGAATTTTTTGTGTAAAAATATAGTTTTTTGTTAAATTAAACAGTATCAGGAGATTTTCGTTAAAATTTTATTTTTAAAACTTTATGCAGTTGTTTGAAATGTTTTAAATATTAAGACAAATTTAAAAGCATCCCAAAAGGTTGGATAGTTACGTGAACTTAACCCAATAAATGATTACTGTCCTTAAAATAACCGCTGATAAAAATTCCTGGGCTGTAGACCCTCCATCTCTAGCCTGTCTTTTAACTAAAATTCAATAAAATTCCCACATTTTTCTCTCCATAGTTTTAAAAGGCCAGACACATCCCCTCACATCTCCACCTTTTTCTGAGAGAAGTCTAACGAAAAATCTCACATTTTCTAACCCCCAAAACCGTGCAAATGCATTGCCTCCCATTTCTCCTTCTACCAAGTTGTTAGTTTTTTTTTTTTTGGTTTTTTTCCCCTCCAAACTGCAATTAGCTAACCCCGCCCCACCTCCGGGGTCCTCCTCCTTCAATACTCCCGGAGGACCCTGATCCGCTCCTCCTCCTCTATGCGCCTTCGTTTGTTTCTTGTCAAACAAGATTGGAGTTTGACCTACATTTTTTTCTTTATAACTTTTTGCTAACTTGATTAATTTTCTGGAAAAAGACTGGCGTTGTAATATTTAACTACATTCTGAATTATCTAGCAAGCATTCAACCGTTCGCCAAAGTTCTTCTGTAAGTTGAAAGGAGGTTTGTGAATATCAAAGATTAGTCGGAAGACATGAGCTGCTTTCCGTGTTTCGGCTCACAGAGAAGTAAGAGATCAAATAGCAACAAGAGATTAGAGAATGCCTCCTCTCCTCCTCCTATCGCGCAAGGTAAGTCTTCGTTTTTATTCTTTCTTTCATTTTTCTCAATCTTTGGTTATAAATGATTTCGAAACAATGAAATGAAGACATATACATATGAAAGGTATATGTGAAGTATGAAGTTTGAAAATATCAAGTACGATCGTTACAGAAATCGCGTAAATATTACGCGTAAAGATGAATGCATGTCTAAATTACAATGCCTTCACAATTTTTAAGTTTCTCAAAAGGTATTAGAGGAGGTTTACCATGACTCGTGACCATATTTTTGCGTTGCTATCCGTTGTGGTATCAATCTGTAAATTGCTATAGCTAGCTACAAAATGTGGACTGTCGAAAAAGAATCAATTAGGGTAGTCATACACTACACGTAGAAACTAATGCAAAACAATGATTGACAATGCTGTCAAAAGGTATTGGAAAGGGCCTAAAACCCTATCGCTTTTCTGCAGAATTGAAGAAACAAAAACCCGCAGAGGCCACCGGGGGAGTTAACCCAAAAGATATTAATGCAAAGACTTTCACTTTCCGTGAGCTCGCCACTGCAACAAAGAATTTCCGGCAGGAATGTCTTTTGGGGGAAGGTGGATTTGGAAGAGTCTATAAGGGAACCCTTCAGTCGAGCGGGCAGGTTATAAACACTTTCAGTTTCTCTTGCATATTTTGGTTTTAATGAAGACTTGCTAATGAGTAATGAAATTATGAGACTTGATTTTTCCAATCTTGATTATAGGTGGTGGCGGTGAAGCAACTAGACAGACATGGAACGCAAGGGAACGAATTTCTTGGGGACGTTTTGACGCTAAGCCTCCTACACCATCCAAATCTGGTTAACCTAATTGGATATTGTGCTGATGGAGATCAAAGACTTTTGGTGTATGAATTCATATCCGGGGGTTCTCTAGATGATCGTGTTCTGGGTACGTGCGCAACCCTCCCTTTTTCTACTGGTTTCCTGATTTAGAACCCCTTTATCAGCTGCTTAACTTTGGATATGAACAAAACTATGTGTAGGCAATGTACCAGATAACAAGCCATTAGATTGGTACACCCGAGTTAAAATAGCTTATGGTGCTGCTTTGGGACTGGAGTACTTGCACGAAAAGGCCAATCCCTCTGTTGTCTATCGAGATTTGAAATCTTCGAACATTTTGTTAGACGAAGAATTCAATCCAAAGCTCTCAGATGTTGGACTTGCCCAGCTTGGCCCTGAGGGAGATAAGATGCATGGACCATCAAGATTGATGGGAACCTATGGTTTCTGTGCTCCTGAGTATTCTAGATCAGGTGAAGTCACAATGAAGTCGGATGTGTACAGTTTCGGAGTTATTCTTCTGGAGCTCATTACCGGAAGAAGAGCTGTCGACACTACAAGGTCAAATGATGAGCAAAATCTAGTATCTTGGGTAATTATCTTATCATTTTCACCTATCTAATACGTCTCTTTAATTGACCTAATGGTTCTCCCGTTTCTCTTTCTTCACTCCCCTTGTTTCTGTCCCTTGACCTAGTGATTTTCACTCTCGTTCACCATTACCATCATGTGTAACTTCGTTCTCATTTTCATGTGTGTGAGCAGGCACAACCCTTATTCAGGGACCCAAAAAAGTATCCTGATATGGCAGATCCTCTTCTTAACAAGCAGTTCCCGGAAAAGGATCTAAATCAAGCTGTTGCAATGGCATCCATGTGTTTGCAAGAGGAGGCAGCAGTCCGTCCCTTCATGAGTGACGTTGTGACTACTCTAAGTTTTCTTTCCACAACTCCTCCTCCTGAGGCTGTCCCTGCTTCTCTTCCAGCTGATCCAACCCCAACTGAAAAACGTGAAGAGAACAATGATGAATCAGAATGTGTTTCCGAATATTCAGAAGACGATAATTCTGATGCTGCAGGAGATTATGATGATGAAGACCAGGAGGCTTCTGATCAGGAGAGTATCAGAAATTCAAAGAGCAACCGCCGTAGTGTTGACATTTCAGAAGGTGAAGGTAGCGAAGATGAACGCCGAGTAACTGTTACAGAATCCAAAGAATGGCATTCATTTACAAGGGGCAGCATGATATCACGGAACGACAGTGTTAATTCAAGTGACCAGAGCAGCAAGGGTGGTAATAATCTGGATGGTAATTCAAACCAAGTGAGCAGCAGTCAATCCAAATATGCAAGTGTTTCTTCTAGAAGCAGCAGCAGAGGGTCAACAGAAGAAACCGTTTCCACTAGCAGAAAGAAAAAAGCATCACAAAAAGAAACTGCTACTGTCACATTAGGCGGCAATAGCAGTACCGAGGAAAAATCATCAGAAGGCGGAAGTGTTTGCACAGATGATCAGGATCAGGAAAACAGAAGCAGCAAAGTACCACAACTACCACCAGTACTGAAAGATGGAAAAGATTCTGTAGTCCAACACAGAAACAACAACGGATCGCAGGATTTTAAATCATCGAAAAAATGTCAATCCAATCACTACTAAATTGTCTCTAACTTGCACATACATTTGAACATGAGATTTTTTTTTTTTGTTTTGTATGGACGAGCCATGCATGGCTTTTGTCCTTCAAAGATAGTGAACGAGAAGCATTGCTACGAAGGTGTCCTATTGAGATGCAAAAGTACTTTGGTAGAAGGAGAAAGCGCATGAGGCCAAGAATTTTATGATGTGCTAGCTTCTCTCTCTCTTTTTTTTTTTCTTTTTTTTTTAAAGATTTCGATTATACTTCATTTTGAAGACTTCTGTATCGTCTTTCTTCATTTCATATACCCATAAACTAAGAGAGACAAACCGAAAACAAACAAAAGAACCTACTTAATTATGGCTGGCTTCAGATAAGAAATTAATGTATTTACCAATGGGTATCTTTAGTAGAATATTTAAAGCTGAAACCTTAATATATAAGTGAAAAATATAGTAGTAAGGCTCAAAACGGTACTAAAAGGGGGTTCCATCCTCAAAAATATCAATGGAGAGTTTTACATTAATTTTCAAAACCTCATGGTGAAGCAAAAGTGAAAACAAATAGATTCAATGACGATTTTTGTACAAATTTACAAAACTGACTAAAAACTGTGTAAACCCATGTTTTTGTAAATATTGCAATTTGTTTTATTTATATTCTAGAAGTATTTTCTTTGAGCATCAAGGAAAAATTTATAAGGCGTTTGGAAGTGATTTTACGATTTATTGAGCAATAAATGTATATTTAGTAGAATATTAAAGCTAAAATCTAAAAACTATAAGGATTTTTAAGTGGTTTTACTATTATTGAGCAACAAATGTAGATTGCACAAAGCGGTGACATGAAAAGGATTATAACTTACCTCCGCGCTCTTACATTCACGAGTTTTACGTATGGAGTTGCCAAGTTGAATATATGGATCAACATAGTCTTGTAAATTAGCTTTTACAACAATTTACTCTGCCAACCAGTAAAACCAATTGGAAACATATATAGCTAGCTCGAGAGAAAAATAACCTGTAATATCAGCTTACATTCTGCAAAAATAAATAAATTACAATATGGTATAAACAAGAAGCAAGAAGCTGACCGTTTCATAACACTCAACTATCTTAGCTTCCTCAGCGGAAGAGTTTTTCCAAACAGTTTTCCTACTTCACCAGCTTCCATTTTTAGCTCGCTCAGCAGATCCATCTCTTCTTTCGAAAGACCTCTCAAGAAGTTCTCCTCGTCTTGTTTAAGCACGTTAAACCCTTCTAGTAACTTTTGAAACAATGTCAACTCAGTCTGTTCGACCTTTTCAACTTCCCCTTCTATCTGTTTAACTTCCTCTATAATGGTCCTTTCCCCTTCTTCAATTGTCTTTTCCAACCTCTCTACGAGCGGAGGCTCAGGTCCACAAGTATTGTCTGTTCGGATAAACTTGCTGAAGTCCCTTCCCACACTTTTAGCTGCTCTTTCAAGTTCGGGAACAATACTTTCTGGCAAAACTGAACTCCTTGTGTATACAACAGCACCACCATATCCATCCCATGCGTCATTTCTTCCACGGTAGTACACAAAAATGTAGTCATCCGGTGTGTTTTCTATCTTAGACGATAGAATATACCTGCATAAGTCATACATGTGTTCTCATGTGGTTTTTGGGTTTATGCAGAAACCAAATGAGAAACAAAACCGCCATATAAATGGATGGAAGCATGAGAAATCCAACAGGAACAAGATAAGAAGGTATAGACATGATGTGAATTACCAGTCATCTTGATAGTGAAGATATTCATTGTCGTGATTGTATAGAATGCCGGGCTGGTTTGGGTCTTGCACGAATTTCTGCTCAGCTGATCGAGTGAAAAAGCCACCATCTGGGGTTTTTATTCTCCAGGACAAGTTCCCTACAAGTTTGCTGGATTCTGTATGGAATTCATGCAATTGGCAATCAAATACATCGAAGGTAGGATTCAAGCCACTTGTAATGAACCACTTTCCGTTGAACTTCGACATATCAAAGCTTTTAACAAGAGCAGCAGGATCTGGGATAGGAAATTCTCCCACATCAGATTTCATAGGTACGCACTTCTTTCGTGACACTGCACATTCATTAAATTCATCTACGACTTTGTTTTCAAACAGGTCACCACATTTAATCTGCAAAAATGAAGAAGATAAATAGAATTAATGACACCAGAATTCTCTCCTGTGTAAACTATATCACCGCTGAAACTGAGAGAGAGAGAGACTAGCCTGGCATTCAGTCTCATCTGGTCGATTATTGCAAGTTTGCAAACAAGCAATATTGGCAGCACATGACGGGTTTCCAATGCACTTCGCAAGTTCTACCCTGACATGAATAGGTGTTCCAGTAATCCAATTAAGGACAAAGGCTAAATTTTTTCAGTGTCCACACAAGAGAAAAACCATAACACATGCATAGTGAACATATAATTTAGAAATCCACTTGTTTCCGTTACCTTATGTCTTATGATAAGCCAAGACCTAAACCAACATTTACTAAAAAAAAATTAAGGAAAACTAATGAAAAGGGCTTGAAAACTTTGAGTTTTAATGATAAGGACAAAATAAAGAGTAAAATGAATAGTATCAGGATTGACTTTTTAGTGTAAAAATGTGGTTTTTCGTTAAAGTGAATAGTACCAGGAGCTTTTCGTTAAAAATTAAGCTTTATTCCATTTTATGGACTTGGTAGGACTGGCGGATCTCATAACACACTAAACTACAGAAAATCCGGATATGTAATAGAAAACAAGAAGCGCATAAGAAATCATGTTAAAGATACGACTAAAAGATCAAACTTGTTTGAATGAATTACCTGCATTCCTTAAGTAAGCAGGCACAAGTTTTGAGAGCATCGACAGCATTGGCTGATGGCATGACCATGAAAGTGCATAACAGTAAACCAGCTACTTTCATGAAATGTAACTGGCTCCACTCTTTAATAACACTCAATACTTCTTCAATCATCAAATCAATCGCGCGTCCCATCTGCAAAGAGGAAGCAAAAAGAGAAAAAGACGTCAATCATCACTCAACTCTGCATAAAGAAACCAAGACTGCAGATATATTGCACGAGTTACCTCGGGTTCACTAGTTTTCGTGCTTCGTTCTGAGAAAGCCTCCTCCATCCTGCTAGAGAGCAGCGAAGAACGCTTTGACCCCAAGCCAGAAAAGTTTCTTCTCTGGGAGGAAAATTTCACAACCACATGAAAACCAACCATCCTTCCCTTCTGAAGCCTTTCATCATTTTTAAGTCCCAACCTAATACAAGCATTTCCTATACCATCTTTATGGGACAGGAAGACCGAACGTCCAGCCAACGCCATACTTCAGAATCTTTTACTTCGAATTCTGGCCTGCACACAGTTCATTATATCAGAGGTATTTTTCCCTTTTCCCCGGAATGTAATTAATCAGAAATCCATTCCCTTCAAAAATGTTATGACAGCCTTTCATTTGCTTCTCCTTCACAGAAGTTAAATGCCCTCATACATTTATTTGGCCTAATTCTTGTGATAAATTTTATTCAACCTCAGATTATAAACGAAAACAAAGATTTACCGCAGTTCAATTCGGACTCCACTCTCAAGACTACAAATACAATTCGAATTTTGAACTTCTAGTTTGGAAGAGGGACTTTATACAAAGTTCTAAGGAACTCCAGACAAAATTTTTGAAAATGAACTACCAATTAACTACTCAAGCTCTACAAATTTAAAACACTACAAAGACGCAAACAAAGGACTTCCGAATGACACCACGAAAGGTGTCATTTCAAAGTTTTCTCGGATGAATTCGAGTCATTTTCAAGTCCCTTGATCTCAAACACGAACTGATGGCAAAAACGACGTATTTATGTAGTTACAAGATAAAAAGTAAAAGACTTGGCCGCCCAGGGAGTCCCATTAAAACTACATGAAGATTGCAGGGAGACCCAAAATCTGATCTTTTCTCACTACCCAAAAGCTGAAATTTTGCACTACCTAAAAGCTGAATTTTAGCTGAATTTCTCAAATACCCGAAGGAACAGAAAAAAAAAAGTTTGGTAGAGCGTGGTATGGAATTTATACAATGTATAATTCTAAGTAGCTTTAATGAATTAATCTTGCAAAAAATGAACACACACATAATATATATATATATATATATAGAGAGAGAGAGAGAGAGAGAGAGAGAGAGAGAGAGAGAGAGAGAGAGAGAGAGTGAGAGAGAGTACCTTGTGGTGTATTGGTGGAGAAGATGATGGGCATGGCAATTGGCAGCCGCTAGCTTATCTATCTACTTTGCAGTAAATTAGGTGCAGACAGTCGACAACTAAGCAAAATGGAGAGGAGAGAAGAACGGAAGAGAAGAGGAGAAGAGGGCGCCAAATTTTAGTTGGGTTGGGCGGATAAGAGTGGCCCAACGTGTGGAAACCAGGGCTGTAACGTATTCCAATTTCCAAGTGGCTTTTGTTTTTGTTTTCATTTTTTTTTTAATTATCTAATTTTTTAGGAATTTTATTTTTTATCTCTATTTTGTATACAATCCTTAACTCTCAATACAAAATATCTATTTGGCAGAACTGTTTTAGAAAAATATTATTATCAAGGAAGGGAGAGTTCGTAACTATGACAATAATTCAAGACAGGTGAGAGTTTCAAAATCGGGATGCATGAGTGAGAACTCATTTCTTTATCCACTAAGATATTGGATCAAATGCAAAATAGCAAATATAATACACACGAAACAAAAAGAGATATTAACTCCAAAAAATTATATTAACTCAAATAATTTGTCTCAATTCAATCGTTGCAAGAGTTTTGTAGTATAGAGCTGCTTGAGAATTCTGAATCGAAGAGATTTTATTTTCGTATCAAGAATTTTTTTTTTTTTGGGAAATTGAAGGAAAAAAAAAAAAGATCAACTATCGTTTGGAATGTGCTTTTCCAAAAAACGTTTCTACGAACGGTATTACCACCTCCAAATTATTATTTTCCCAAATACAGTCGAATAAAGTGTTTGTAAACCTCTCAAAATCGAACCCAAACATTAACAATGAAATAACCAAGGCTCATGATTATGCTCCATAGTTTGGGAACCAAGGCCCATGATTATCTTTGGCCCATATGTTAATACAAAATTGATTTAAGTTTTGTTTTTTTTTTTTATCGAAAACAAATAAAGATGGAGCTTTTAAAGAATCATGAGAGGGCGATGAAGAGGAGGATTATGGAGAAATCTAGAGAAGCGCAGATGGTTTAGTAATTAATTTAATAATGTATGGAAATCATCCATTATGTCCCTTTTATAATTTCTTAGTGTACATCTTAGAAATTGGATTATGAAGGAAGAAAAATAGATTAGTTTAAAGAAGAATAGACGAAATGATAGCGACTTTATTATAATATTAAGACTTGAAACAAATGTTAAAGACATATTCGAGGTAACATTCAAGAGGTCCTTAATTCAAAAAAACTTTAACAAAACATAAATGGCCAACTTAGCCAAACTAATTGTCACTATACCGGTGAATTTGAGGGCAAGACATGTCCGAGAATAAACAAAAGTTAAGAGTATTGTGCTTCTCCTTTGCACTCAAGTTTGAATACTCTTTTTGTACTTGTAACATCTCGCTTGTGTTAAAAAAAATAGTATCATATCTAGTAATCAAGTTTAGCTAAATTGGTTAGAGTAGTATGATTCCCTTTTACACTCAAGTTTGAATTCTCCTTACATAGTTTAGATAAATTTAAGCTAAAATATCTCTTCTGTGGTTAAGATGAATTAAGTGTAAAATATCGCTATTGTCCAAAAATTAGTATTTTCGCACTGTAGGGGATTCACCAGACATAATAAGCACCAAAAAATGGCCAAATAACAGATAAGCTTTTGTTATAAAATAAGATGATGTTGTAAAAAAAGATATTAGTTTGTAGTTTTGTACAGGTACATATATATGTGGCGATGTGAATGAAGATTAGATGATTGGTTCAACATTTTAATAAGCATATGCATTTGGAGCCACTTCACAAGTGGATGTTATTTTAATTATCACTTAATTAACATCCCTTAATTATGGTTTATGTACATGATCAAAGCCACCGGAAATTTCAATGTTGTAAGAGCAGCTGGCTGTCTCAGAACCAAAACTAGCAGAAGCAAAGAATATATCCCTATTCGTTTTTCGATGTCGACGAGGAAGGCTAGGGTTTCTAATTTCTATAAGTTTTCAGTTCCACTCTTGCCTTGGAAAACTTTCGGCTACATTGTAAATCGTTCACAAAACATAATTTTCTTTGCTTAATTCCTCATATTATTGGTGTAGGACTTGTAAAAAACTAATATGACACCAAGAAACCTTTCTTACAAAATTACCATCTTACTCATTGTCGCTTATTTTATCTTAACTTTTGCAGATGATTTATCTTCACCAGATGATCCCTCAGGTCCTTTTATTTTTTACTTTAGTAAATATATATATATATATATATATATATTTAATAACTGTTGTGAGAGTTGAACTTGTAGCTCCTTCCAACAAAGGAGAGACTTGGTTCCATTAAACCAAAGGATCGCCTCCACTAAGGAGGCATAGTCTCTTCTAGTTTATTAAAATGACTGATAGCTAGATAAATTAATTGAAATATGTCTTTGAAATGAAATTTGTTTGACTCCTTCCATGCAACAATTTTTCTTTTTGCGTCATCATATTGATTTCATTTAGTAACGAGAAATAACTCTTTACATGTAAGGAGCCAAGCAATGTTTATTTAGGTTATCTATTACTTTGCAGCCTTTGTGTCTAGCTAGGAAGATTTATGATTGTTTGAATTGTAGATGCAAACATTTGGAACACACATGCTTATAAGATATCATATATGCATGACTTCTTGCAGGAGGCTGTGTGTTAAATTTCACATCCATTCCATACCAACCAACTGGGGAGTGCCTCTCTCGCGTAGGACATAAAATAAACGTTTGGGGAAGCTACCGCACAAGCCCGTGCTGTCGAAATGTCCTCACCACCATGTCCAAAGCCTTAGCCATTCACTCAGTCAAGACTCAGGGCAGTGCCAGTGTCTTTCTTCCAGAACAAGAATGGAAAAACTGCAGCGGCCCTTTTCAGAAGGAGCGAAACGTGTCTGCAAAAAACTGTCATTTTGATGGCCTTTACTACGGTAGCAGTGCGTGCTCGAACACAACTCTTGCATCCATCAAGAAAGAGCAGGCCTTCCAAAACGCGATAAGTAATTGCTCAAACCTTAGCAATGCATTTGAGGATGTTTGTGGAAATTGCAGCAAGGCCGTATTAGATTTGAGGGACGATTTACTGGAAGCATATGATGTGAAGGATGGGAACGCAACTGAGACGGGCATATGTGCTATGGCAGCTGTTATTTCTGTTTTAGAAGAGAAGATGAACAATACCTTTTCGATCGACAATGACTATATGTTTTGTATGTCTTTGTTAGACACCTTCGGTATGAAAACTACTTCAATGCCTCATGCTTGCTCAATTAACTTCCTATTTACTCAAGTATTTTTATGATTCTATCTGCTTAATTAATTTTCTGTTTCTTGTGTTTTCGCTTTCGGTCCATTGCAGAACCAGGCTACATCAAAATCAAATGTAAGTACAGCTATAGTACTATTTCAATCTACTCTATTTGGTGAAAATTGACAACCAAAAGTTTATGTGTCCTCAAAGAAATTAATCATTTAATCTATCAGATTCATTGGCAGAAGCGATACTTTCCATCTTAATAGGCATCACCGCAGTGACGCTGATCATCCTGCTGATAAAATTTGTGACCAAGAAGCAGCCTCAAAAACCGGTTCACTCAGGACCGATTACTACATGGTCTGGCTTGTACAGGTTCTCCAAGGCCGAGATTGAGAATGCCATTAATACTGAAAGAAAGGACCTTGGACGAGGAAGCGCTGGTCAAGTTTATAAAGGGGTTCTTCCGAGCGGGCAAGTTGTGGCCATTAAGCACATAAACAAGAGCAACACATCCGATTCATTTACTAGAGAAGTGGAAGGCCTTTCGAGGATTCGACATCCAAACTTGGTTTGCCTCTTTGGTTGCTGCGTCGAAGATGGCGAACAATATCTTGTGTATGAATATTGCGCTAAAGGGAATCTAGCTCAACACCTCCTAAGTAATTCCTCTGATTCTTATCGATTTCTAGAACATATTTAATAAGTTAATCATCTTGGAAATACTTTTTCTTTAAGGATCACAAAAATAATTTCATTTATTGCGATCAGGTGACGATCCTGTCTTAACATGGGAAAGAAGAGTTAAGATTCTAAGAGATTGTGCACTTGCTCTGAGATATCTCCACCATTATATTGATGGATGCATTGTCCATAGAGATATTAAGGTAATAATTAAACGTGGAGAACAGATTCCCGCACACCCTTTATCTTCTTTGGCACATCTCTCTTTACTTCTGTCTCTTAATTTTCATTTGATTTATTCAACCTAAAGTCTAAAGACCAGGATAAAAAAAGGAAGGTATGCAAAAGGAGAAAAGTAATGTGTGGAAATCATTTCCTTTAACTTTGATATGATTCTCCAATTAATTTTTTTTGAGTATATTGATGTTGATGCTTGGTTGCTGAATTTGTAGCTTACAAACATCCTTTTGACGGATAACTTGGAACCCAAGCTATCTGATTTCGGGCTGGCAAAGATGTTGGGTATGGAGGAGACCAAAGTATTTACAGATGTTAGAGGAACCATAGGCTACATGGATCCAGAGTACATGACCAATGCCAAGTTAACCTGCGCGAGTGATGTCTACAGTTTCGGTATTGTTGCTCTGCAACTGCTATCGGGGCAAAAAGTATTTGAGCTGGATCTTGATGCTAGAGACCAACTAACAAGAAAGGTATATACACCAGTTTATTAGCGCCGAGAGCTAGAGAAAGAGAAGATAGATTGACAATTCTAGTTAATTTTTTTGCAGGCAAAGGATATAAGTATGAACAAACGCCCTCCTGAGGATCTTGAGGACCCAAGACTGAATGGAAATGTGAACAAGGCGGACTTTGAATCGATCCTTCAAGTTGCAGTACTTTGCGTTGCCAAATCAAGCAAAGGCCGCCCTACCATCGGTCTTGTTTTCGAAGAGATGGACAAGGCTTGGAAGAACACTCTTGCTGACATGGTTAGGCCCCTCAAAATTTATAGCTCATTGGTACACATATATACATGTGCTGTATTGGTAATCTGTTTTCCTCTTTTCTCTGAGTGCAGAAGGCAAGGAATAAGGGGATAAGTTCATCAGCAACACCACTGTCTATGTCTTCCGATGTGTTTTCAGTCTGACTTGCAATTATGATCAACAAAGTTTTTGGCTGTTGTGTGTCGGTCTTATTGCTGAAGAGTAAGATTGGAGTTAATTTGGGGTCTTTGGCCGCGTTTGTTTGGTGTTTAATTACCGGAAAATATGTACAAATAGAATTAGAGGACTTTAAACCGTGGTTCATATACAGTTTAGTTTTTGTTTAATGTTCCTTAATATTAAAAGTTTGTAACAAATTTCTATTTACGCATATTTTCCTTAATTATTAAGAAATAACGATGTAATTAATATAATCTAAGGTGTACCACTACCACTGCCTCTTGCATAGTAGTTTCCGCTACGTACCTGCAAATCATTGTGATATGTGTGCATATTTATTTCTCTTTACCCTCATTCCTTGTCATAAACGAGAAAGATATATATAATGCCTTTTCACAAATTAAAAGAAGAAAGATTTCCAAGCTGGTCACAGATAACTCCTTAAACTTTGACAACATATGAGCTATATTTTAAAGTGATTGGGCTACATCATAAGAAAACAAGGAAACTTTCAAGGGGATTTAATTCTGACCAGAAAAGTTGTACTTGCATCATCTCGTCTTGTATTCTGGCAAAATGCGCTTATGATAATATGTTATTGGAATGTGAATACGAACCATGTTCACTGTGCAATAATTCTTGTTTGAATATGTGGTCGAGATTGATAGTTTAACATGTTAGAGAATAGGATCTCACATTAGTTATATGAAAAAAAATATATATATAATTAATCTGTACGAGTTTTCACTTTTAATATTACCAAGGCTCTTTGTGATAAAACCTAACACCTAGTAATAAGTGGTTAAATTGAGACAATATCAGTGATATTGGTGGTGGACATGTATGGGCTTATAAAGCTTATCATGGTATCAAAGCATATTATTCTTTCGACACGTCATGGGCCCGATTTACTGGGCTTGAATTTGCCTCCTTAAGTTGGCCTTTCAAAAGTTACGCTACCTCAAGCTTAAGGATATTGATTGAATGGACCATGGAGCCTAAATGATAACTTGACTCTCAAAAAGTTGCATTAGCTCTAGTCCTTGAATGATGACCCGACTCTCAAAAATTTGTGTTGGCTCTAGTCCCTAAATGATGACCCGACTCTCAAAAAGTTGTGTTAGCTCTAGTATAAAAATTTGACCAACTCTCGATGTGGGAAATGGTTTCCCTTGTCATCTCGTGAGGGGGCGTGTTAGAGAATAAGATCCCTCATCGGTCCTATGACAAAAATGATATACAATTAATATATGAGAGTCTCCAACCCTAATATCACCAAGACCTTTTGTGATAAAACCCAACATCTAGTAATAAGTGGTTAACTTAAGACAATCAGTGATATTGGTGGTGGACCTTGCATAGACCCAATGGCGGATTCACTCTTGGACTCGGGTGGTCCGGGAACACCCGAACGTCCAAAGAAGCATATGTGAGACCCTCTGAGGACCACCCAATGGTGTGAACATGTGGTGGAAGAGAGAAAACCACCATGGCTTTGTTGTTCTTAGACCTTGGTTACAACGAAGAAGAAAGACTTTTTCTCTCCATTTCCCACCTGACCAACTCTCATTTTTTTAATTGTTGTCCAATCAGGTTGTTCAACCCTAGCATTGTAATTAGCAAACAGATGGTGTATTACTCAACCAATATTTTTACACCATACGTTTCACACCGTTACTTTTAAAAATTCCCTATAAATTCTTACGACATCTGTAAAGTATTTCATAAAATACTATGAACTCGTAGTTGCTTGCACTTTCATCTCATACCATCAAATTCACTAAAATACTAAAACAAAAATTCTGATATTTTTGTATGTTATATGTTGAATAATAAACCTCAAATTCTCAATACAAGTACATTTTTTTTTTGTAAGTGTAAATAGACATGTACTAACTTGTACGATATATAGTAAGTTTACTTAAATCTGTCTTGCCCACTTAGGCTTTTGCCTAGATCCTGTCTAGGCACATGGGCGCCCCAGCTCACCTCCGGACTGGTGCCTAACATCCTTTAATTAAGACCATCCAAAGTTAGAACTTTGAATTTGCCACTGCATAGACCTATAAAGTTTATCATAAGAATATGCATTACAAATATCTGGCAAGTTTGCCCCATTGGGTCGATCGAATATGGCAGCGTGAATGTTAATCCTCATTTTGGATAAAACCTAGTTGGTACGTAGATGATGAGTGTGTGTGGTGCTTAGAATTCCACGCTAAGTTACCAAATGACAGAAAGATTTAGGGCAAACAGCCCAGTTATATATAGAAAGTGTTGTGAGAGCCGTCTCAGTGTTTAAATGGAAAATGGACAGAGGGATCATCTAGGTGTATTCAATGTTGCTTCTAAGAAAAGGCATCATGGACGGCCATTAATTAATTATGGTAATTATTATTTAAGTACTGTAGTTTCATTTCTCTAAGTTTTTCTTTGTGGAACTTGACTACAATACGTTTAGAAGAAATTGTAGTAATGATCCTTTAACTTTAATTCAATTAGAGCAATGATCATTTTAATTAAAAATTCATGACCCTTGCCCCTTAACTCACCAAAATGTGCAACTATGGTTTTTTTGTTAACTCCATCAGAGCTTTAGTTAAAATGAGTCACATGTCACGCACGTGAGACTGAATCAAAATAGCAAATATGGAAAACTAACTGAGAAAATTGTAGCAATGTTCCCTTAACTTTAATCCAAGTGGAGCAATAATCCCTCCACTTTAACTCAGTTATAGTAATGATCCTCTACCTTAACTCAGTTCTAGTAATGATCCTCTACTTTAACTCAATTGTAGCCATGCTCGTTCCATCATGACACATTTTGACAGAAGTTCTGTCAAAGTTGACGAAACGACCATAGTTGCACGTTTTAATACCAATTACAAATTTTTAGCTGAGAAACCATTACTCCAATTAATTTAAAATTGAGAGATTATTGCTACTATCTTCGTTTTGGACCACATGCATTTCACAATTTCGCATATAGGGTTATTATAAAGGAAAACTAATGAAAAAGGCTTGAAAACTTTGAGTTTTAATGATAAAGACAAAATAAAGGGTAAAGTGAATAGTACCATGATTGACTTTTAGTGTAAAAATGTGATTTTTTGTTAAAGTGAACAGTACCAGGTGTTTTTCGTTAAAGTTCCCTTATTATAATTCTAAGAAGAATGCATGTTTAAGCCTTATAACATGTTTTTTTAAAAGTACGGAATTTTCTGGTTTACTTTTGTAGTGAAAGTGTTATAACAAAAAAAACCCGAATTGGTGTTATTAATTCCAATCAATTAAGTGAACCACATGATAAAGTTAACAAAATGGAAACTACGGAACCTAAATTAACACTTACGGTAAACTATAAGTACAAATTTCGACTTTTGACCTAATTTGCGATGTCATTTAACGGCATTTCTCTTGGCTAACCTCGAACCGTTCCATCAACACCTCGCATTCGGATGATAATTATAGGATTATTTTAGCTAAAATGATTTCTTAAATTGGCAAAACTCTTTATTTTGATCTCTAACAAGGATCGATAGAAGTGATCCATGAATTTGTTCACCATAAATAATTTTGGTCATTCTGTGAAAAACTATCAATATACTCATTAAATTGTCATTTAAACGACTATATGACCACCTTTTTAATGATATTTTGTTAAACCAACACTTTCATATAACGAGAATATTGACAGATTTTTTACAAAATGATCAAAGTAATTTAAGGTAAAAAAACTCATAAATCACTTCTATCAATTTTTATTATCACATATTAAAGTAAAGAGCATTTTAAGCTTCAAAACGACCAAGCAATCAAGAAAGATGAGTAATTCATGTACAATCCAATGATTCCAATCTTTCCAAACCAGACAAATGCTTTTACTTTTCTGCAACCACAAAAATATTCTACTTTCCGTTGATAGTCGATTGTTAAAATTAGGGTTTTACTTTACATTGCAGGTAAAGTCTCTTTAGTTGTCACATCATAGATAGGTACTTTCTAGCTAGCTAGCTATTATCCAATATTTGCTCACAAATTGGGACATGTTCCCATCTTGTGTAACCATCCCAAAGTTAAGCAGATGCAGAAGCAGGGAACCTTCAATAAATGGAGTATCTTATGAACTTTTTAAATTGTATAGATTCACAATTAAAAAGTTTGTATTCCTAGAATGGCAGATCACACTTCCCTAACCATTAAAATATAAAGATATTTAAATATAATTTTAGAAACAATGGTGCTATTAGAACACATTCTGTGCCTAGTGGACAAAATGTTAATAACTTGGATTTAGTACCCTTTTTAATCTATGTGTTTTACTTGAAAATTTTAATTTAACCAATATAGTCATTGTGTTTTAATATATTAATTATTTTGTGTTTTTATTTGTCTAATTAAAGTGCAGGAATGGATAACAAAATGCAAAAGTTTATTCAAACTCAACATAATGACCAAAAGAACATAAAAAATCAAGCAACAACGGAATTAAGATGGTATTTAATTCTTGTCTACTTAATTGTTGAAGAATGTAAAAGAGTCACACATCTAATACTTGACAAAATAAATTATAGGGGTGTGCTATCCACACACCCATTTTTACTTCTCCCACACCTCTTATTAATTTATGTCTTTTGATATTTTTCAATTCATCCGATCCAACGACTGAAAATTAAAAGGGTGTGAGAGAAGTAAAAAAAGGTGTGTGAATATCACATCCCAAATTATAACTTATATTGAGTAGTGTTATTTCTAATTACATGTTTGGGTAGCAAAAAGTTAAACTATACGGGAGGAGTGAGTATTTTCATTCCCACACATGCATGAGTACTCAGCCATTTTTTTTTCCAAAAGTACTCAGCCATTGAGTAGGATAACTCTGTAAACAAAACCTTTGATGGATGGTGGACACGATGTGACATCACGATCATGAAACTCAACACTTGGATTAATCTACGTAGCACAGTAATATATGGGCAGCTCATGGATGCCATGTGGTTTTAGGATTTCACATATATAATAAATTAATATTATCATCGTATATAAACTGTGAACGAGGATGGAAGTTTCATTTCAGACTTGTCACGTAATTGATGAGTTGCCTAACTTTTTAATTTCTATCTTGCTATAAAAGGGTACCTGAGAAATGGAATCCTTAAGCTTTTTGCAGTGTCGAATTAACTACTGCAAGCAAAGGTGAAGAAAAAAGCTTCACAAAAAAAAAAAAAAAACTGCAAAGTTGAAAACATATTCTTCAGTCATCAGCTCACGATGCGGTTCTTGAATACTGAACAACTGGCTTTTATATTCGGTCTCTTAGGTTTGTAAAATATGTATATAACTGTATATATATCAGTTTTCTTTCTCTTCCGTTCATATGATTATATATAATTAAGGAGGTAATTAGTTAAAATGCTCACTCAAACTTCATTCTTCTAAAAAAGTTCTTTAAAACATCTAAAATTTTCAAGTTGTTTTACGATATTGTTCATCATGTTATCTGATTCTGACATGACCTGGGATTATTTTCATTGTTTCTCAAGTAACATTGTGTCATTCATGACGTTCTTGGCGCCAATGTAAGACCCCTTAACATGAAAAATAATTAATTCACTACGTACTTAAATGTCCCTATCCCTAATTCACATCTTTATGAATAAGTTGCACTACCCTAACACTCTCTCTCTCTCTCTCTCTCTCTCTGCAGACCAACGTTTTACACAATATACAAGAAGAAATCATCGAAAGGGTTTCAATCCATACCTTATGTGATTGCCCTACTAAGTGCGACTTTATTGTTGTATTATGGAGTCCTCAAGACAAATGCTTATTTGATCATCAGCATCAACAGCATCGGAATCGTTATAGAAGTTACTTACCTGATCCTCTACATTGTATACGCATCCAAGAATGACAAGGTCAGACAAACATTATGCATGGCTCTTTTTTTGTTTTATGTTTGTCAGGAAGTACTGAAGAAAACAGATATGTATGCTAGTTAATTTGGATATATGCTTATACTTTGATCATGGCTCGCAGATTACTACATTGATTTGGATCCTGCTAGTAAATGTAGCCGCTTTAGGGTTGGTGCTGGCAGTCACCTTCTTCCTTCTTGGAGGGACAGTGCGCATAAGTGCCGTTGGATGGATTTGTGCCGTGTTTAACATTGCTGTATTTGCTGCTCCTCTAAGCATTATGGTACTTATTAACTAGTTAATAAATTAATCTTTATTTTTCTTTAAATCTAGAATTACGGCAATCACTGTCATTTGACATGGATTTACATTCCTGCAGAGGCAAGTAATAAGAACCAAAAGTGTGGAATTCATGCCATTTTCTTTGTCCTTTTTCCTGACACTTTGTGCCACCATGTGGTTCTTCTACGGATTTTTTACAAAAGATTACTACATTGCAGTAAGTACCAATTCCCAATTTCAATTCTTGGAATTTTCAGGCTACCTAACCCTTAATTTCGAAATCTGACACGAATGGTTGTCGGGTGAGCGCAGTTACCAAACGTATTAGGGTTTCTCTTGGGCATTGCCCAAATGATCCTATACATGACATACAAGACTTCAGGAAACAATGTCGAAGAGAAAAAGAGTACTCAGGAGATGAAGAAGTTGAGCTCGACCAATCGTCCAAAGTTGGTGCGCAGCGTGAGTGAATATCCAAGATCAGATAAACTAAATCAGATTACGTATGTCTACGAAGCAAACGATGAACACGTATAGTGCCCACAGTTTAAGCTCAAGATTGAAGATTTGATATAAATCGAGCCTTAATTTTCTGTTCACCCATAGTGTATAATTCATATATGAACAGTAGATGGTAACAACTCAAGGAATAAAGCCTTGCTGTGTACATGCAATGGTTTTATTTACAGTCGATATGTGATGCCTTGGTTCTGTGCAATTCCAGAACTTTTCTATCTTGTGTTGTAAGAAAGCATCTGAGCCGAAGCATTTACCGGCAATGAAGTCATCGAATCGCAAAAATTTCATTAACTATATCAACAACGCGAGATACAAACAGAATTGCAAGAAATGTTAAAACAGTTGCATATTATTCATCAAATGTGCCGAATGTTGGGACATAAAACTCAGGATATACACAGATATGTCGCATAGACGGTGATCACTGATTTACAACTTGCAATTTCATGTTAGATAATGTTCACAGCTCAAGAAGTTATCCCATATCAACTGCATATCTTCCTTCAGTATCTCCGAAATTGAGCTGGCTTCGACATTCTCCTCCTTAAAATTGAAAGAAAAGGAGATTTCAGCACACGATAAACCTTCTGAAATAAATCTTCTATTTCAGCACATGAAAAAAATTGTCCCAGAGAAAAGGAAGCGTTTACCTGTAACTTTGACAGGACCTTTTTCAACATCAGACTTGTTTCCCAAGTAGCTTCCCCAGTTAAGGTTCTAAAATCAAATCGATCAGCATGTCTCACTTTCAGTCTCAGCGATGAATTTTTATACGTATTAGCTATCACATGCCAAACCCCAACAACTTTGTATTTATCTCCAGAAGACTCCTTTCCCAGAGGCCATCTCAACCCACCCTTCACATCTGGATCTAGAATCGCCAAACTAATCAGATCCCTAATGCTTTGCATATCATCATCCTGAAATATCAACAATTCACATGATCACAGAACCTCAATCCAAGCTGCATAAGTTCAGGTGTGCATCCAATATGGTAAAACCTCATCGTCCAGTTACATTTGCAAAAAATATCCTATTGTTTGTTTTGATTGTGGTTCCATGATAAATAGGTTATAAATAATTGCTTTTCTGAAACAAGAAGGAATAGAAATGTAAATTTATAAAGGACAGTGTGAAGCAGCTTACAGTCAGATCTGTTACGAGTCTCTTTGTGCATAGCATTAGTCTCAGGTCCAGATTCTTAGTAGTGCATGAAATGTCCACGACCATGTTACGCAGTTGATTCAGTTCAATCTAAAAGAAAGTTGGTGTTGCAATGTAAGTCTTAGTAAACAAACTCTACACCAAGCAACAGGGAAGAGTCTGGAAAACATTAATGACAGGAAAAGCTCCTCAGTCCTCACCAATTATTCCAAAAATTGGAGAGCTTAATCACATTCAGTGGTTGAACATCTAGTTATCTTATAACACTCATATTTTGCAGCATACTATTTTTTATCTAAATTATCTAATCAATATCGTGCTATTGACGCAACATATATGGTTTCATCAAATTTAGTTGGCATGAATTGGAAAACTTGCCTTGTAGAGTTGTAGCATTCCATGTTCTTTCATTACACGACACTTGCAGGAGAGAGTTGAATCTGGCCTCGTAGAATCAGACAACTATACAAGAAGAAAATAAATGAGTAATTCAATGGCTAAAGTCAGAACTATGGAAAACATGAACTAAGAACTCAGTAAGTTGACATGTCTAAAAGAAATACCTTTACTTGGTATACGTCTTTCTCCTCTTCGAAATCAACTCCAACTTTCGGGACAACCTCCTTTACAATCTTTTCCTTATATGAAACAGGGATGTTTGTGTGAAATGATTTCCTCAACTGTTTCAAGGTTTCAGTAGACAAATTTTTTGTGATAGATTCCATGTTAACCGACGGGCTCCTGATACAAAGATTTCAACAAAAAACTGTCTTTCATCTGCTCATGTACAACAAAGGAGAAGTACAAAATTCTTTTCTGTTGTTACAAAACTGATGTGAAATATGAGATGATTGACAGTGATTAAGCATCGATACCAAAATATAACTGTACCAAGTATCGAAAACCAAGGGCGGAGTTTTAGAATTGCTTCACTGTCAAACTCGGCATCCTACCTCTAAAGCTAAAATGCCAAATGTAACCTTTTATCATAGTACAGACTATTTGTTCTTACTACAACCAGTATTCTGAGGTGGATAAAAGAACAACATAAAGGTAAAAAGGATAATCATATGAAAAAATCAACTAAATGAATGGCACAATAGGCTCAATAGCTAACCAATGAATCAGAAAATAGAGAAATCTAACCTGCGAAACAGTACTTTCCCCACTCTGGCAATCAAAGTAGGATTTACTCCTTTGAGCTTTGCGCACTTCATTTCATTCCTCACATGTTTAAAAGAAGAAACTAAGTCTTCCAGCACATTTTCTGTTAGAGATTCCCCGGGGTTTCTTGGCAAATTCCATTTCACCTCACCGCCTTCTGTCACGTATCAACCATGAAAAACAAAACCAAACACATCCACAACCCAAGTAACAACATACAAGATAAACGCACAAAAAGAAATGTTAGAGTACTAACCATTATCTAGACTAGTATTGATTAAAGCTAGACGGTTTTCTCCAACTTTCGGCTCAGTGGACTCCAAGCAAATGGGCTTAAGATTAACAGAAGGCGGAAATTGGTTCTCCTCATCCAAACCAATCGTCAGCCATCTTGATGTAGAATGGTCTGCATAAACTATTTTTCCAGTCCATTCCACATTAGACTTATTATATGGCTTGTCTTTGAAGTTTTTCTTGAATTGAGGCGCAAGCAGCTCTGGAGTCGGCAGTGGCCTCTCCGGTTCCTTCGAGTGCCGCTTGTGCGGAGGAATGTAAGCCATTGTAAAACTACAACTTAAGCTTAAAAAACCACAAAGATCAAAGTGAGGGCAACAGAAAAACGAAATGAAGAAAGGATTAAAAACAGAGTACTCGAATTTATGCAGCAAGACGTGTTCTTTCTCATGTTTATTTAAGAATATCAAGCTTATCTCTAAGTTTCTTGGTTAATTTAACTATTTACTTCCAATTGGTTTCTGAGAAAATCAGAACTTTCATTTGTTTCGGAACAATTACAAAAATTAAAAAGAAGGGTTGAGTTAATAAAGTGAGAATCTGATTATGGTAGGGTTCTTTCCTAAAAAATTGATCAACTGGGTAATCATTATTTATCAATTTCTTGGAGCAAAACATATCTTGGAATTCATATGAACACAGAACAGAGAGCAGATATGATTCAAACCATCTATAAGTAGAGAGACAGAGAGAGAAGATGAAGGAGCTAAGCTTACCCAGTAATCACTACACAGAGGCAGACTGAAAGTTGAAATCTTGATGGAAGAGAAATTTGATGAAGATAAAGAAATTGGGGTGATCAACCGCCACTTCTTTCACTGTATTTATATGTTCTCACTGTCTGCATTGCCTTGTGAGGTTTTAAAGAAAATAGAAATGGAATGGAATTCGAAAGATCGCACCTTTACTCTTTATACTTAACCCATAAAAATAGATAAATTCCAACTTGCTAGAGGGTTTTTCTTCTTCTTTTGTCATTTTAGAGACAACTTGCTGGAGGGTTATAAGTTTTTTGACGGTGCTATCTACGCGCATTTTTTTACTTATTACTTTTTTTTGTTAAATGTTATTTTTTAATAATTTTTAATTTATTCGACTTGACAATCAAAAATTAAGAAATGAGTGTAAGATATAAAAAATGATGTATAGATAACATCTTTCATGTTTATGACAAATCTTGTCAGGGTATTTTCTTTATCTTTTTGCTAATTAACCTCACTGGAGGATTTTAAACTTTTACACCGCATAAAATATTCCTCCTAGAGTAGCTATTAAGACGAATAAACGAATAAAAGTAGCTTTGTGCAATTGAATTTTTATTTGTATTTAAGGGTAATGCTATAGAGATTATTAATCTAAATCATATTTTGTAAACTATATGACGTAATTATTGACGATTGAATTATTACTTATGTATTGATCAACGTGTTTATTTACTATTGGTGACAAATCACATAATTTAGAAATATAGTATAAAAAACTGGTTTACCAAACATTACTCTTCTGTTAAATTCTTAAAGCATCTCCAATAGGAGATGTAAATTATCTTGAAGTACTCATGTTACAACACAAAAGCCATTTTTGGGGTTCAGTGGGCCAGAAATTTGGAAAGCAAATTATCTATCCCACCGAAAAATGTAAAAAAAAAAAAAAAATATATATATATATATATATATATATATATTTCGTCTCCTCAAGTTTTCGTTTAATTTCAAAGGAAACTTTAACGAAAAGTTCCCGGTATCACTTTAATGAAAAACCATATTTTTACACTAAAAAGTCAATTCTGGTACTATTCACTTTACCCTTTATTTTGTCTTTATCATTAAAACTCAAAGTTTTCAAACTCTTTCATTAGTTTTCCTAATTTCGAATTCGTACGTATTTCAATTTCATATAACGATTCACTATTTTATACCAATATCATACATTTGTATCAATTTATGTTAGTTTCTCCTTGAAGAAGACTCTTCTGCCCTGCCAACAAATCAATATGAAGGAAAAAAAAAAAAAAAAAAAGAACCCTCCATCTTCGCCATCAGAAAGTTAAAATAACCAAAGGACAACTTAATTTAC
Organism: Malus domestica; assembly: GCF_042453785.1. NCBI lineage: Eukaryota > Viridiplantae > Streptophyta > Magnoliopsida > Rosales > Rosaceae > Malus > Malus domestica. The sequence goes on along the minus strand of NC_091672.1, from coordinate 31,046,651 downwards.
AAACATTTGAATTTTTAACGTGTGATGTAAAGTGTTGTTCGTCGTTATCTTAGTTAGAACCTCAAGACTACACACACACACACACTCCACCTGTTATCAATTGTACTTTGGGGTAGAACCTCCTAAAATGAAACATACGGAAGCAAAAGTTATCCTCATATCACAAACACCTAATTAAGCAAAGCAAATCAGTCTCCCAATAAGCACTTAACTAGGACTACAAAAGTTTAACATCCTGATATCACAAACACCTAATAAATCAAAGCAAATCACAGATTTACAACATGCAGTTTCACGTCAGGAATCCTTCACAGCTCAAGAAGTTGTCCCATATCAGCTGCATGTCTTCATTCAGTATCTCAGAAACCGAGCTGGCTTCGGCATTCTCTTCCTGAAAATTGGAAGAAAAGGAGATTTCAGCACACGATAAAACTTCTCAAATAAACCTTTTAATTCAGCAAATGAACTAAAAGAAATTGTCCCAGAGAAAAGGCAGCGTTTACCTGTAACTTTGACACGACCCTTTTCAACATCAGAATTGTCTCCCACGTAGTTCCCCCAGTTAGGGTTCTAAAATCAAATCGATCCGCATGTCTGACTTTCAGTCTGAACGATGAATTTTTATACGTATTAGCTATTAAGTGCCAAACCCCATCAACTTTGTATTTTCCGGAAGAATCCTTTCCCGAAGGCCATCTCAACCCGCCGTTCACATCTGGATCTAGAATCGCCGAATCAATCAGATTCCGAATGCTTTGCATCTCATCGTCCTGAAATAGCAACGATTCATATGAACACAAAACCTCATTTCCTCAAGCTGCATAAGTTCAGGAATGCATCCAATATGGTTAAACCTCATTGTCCAGTTACATTTAAGAGAAAATGTTCTATTGGTTGTTTTGGTTGTGGCTCCATGATAAATAGGATATAAATAATTGTTTTGCTGAAACAAGGAATAGAGATGTAAATTTCTAAAAGGTACTGGGTGAAGCAGCTTACAGTCAGATCGGTGACGAGTCTCTTCGTGCATAGCATCAGTCTCAGGTCCAGATCTTTGGTAGTGCATGAAATGTCCACGACCATGTTACGCAGTTGATTCAGTTCAATCTAAAAAGAAAGTTGGCATTGCAATGTAAGTCCTAGTAAATAAACTCTACTCCCAGCAACAGGGAAACTTAAGAGGGGGAAGAGTCGAGGAAATATCTTCATCCAATTTAGTTGGCAGGAATTAGAAAACTTGCCTTGTAGAGTTGTAGCTTTCCATGTTCTTTCGTTACACGGCATTTGCAGGAGAGAGTTGCATCTGATCTGGTGGAATCAAACAACTAAACAAGAAGGACATAGATGAGTGATTCAATAGCAAACGTTAAAATTGTAGAAAGCATGAACTCAGAACTCAGTAAGTTGATGTGTCTAAAGGAAATACCTTTACTTGGTATGAATCTTTCTCCCCTTCGAAATCAACTCCAATTTTCGGGACAACTTCGTTCACAATCCTTTCCTTATATGAAACTGGAATGTTTGTGTACAATAATCGTCTCCATTGTTTCAAGATTTCAGTACACAAATTTGTTCTGATGGCTTCCATGTTAACTAAACGGCTCCTGATTCAAAGATTTTAACAAAAATTGTTATACAACTGTCCTTGTACAAAACTGATATAAAGTATGAGATGATTGACAGTAATTAAGCATCGATAACAAAATAATATTGTATCAAGTATCGAAAAACAAGGGCAGAGTTTTAGAATCCTGCTTCACTGTCCAACTTGGCATCCTACCTTCTAATCTAAAATGCCAAATGTAACCTTATATCATAGTATCGACTATTATTATATTGTTCTACTTCAACCAGTATTCTGAGGCGGATAAAAGAACAACATAAAGGTAAAAAGGATAATCGCATGAAACAATCAACTAAATGACTCAGATAAGGAAGAAATCTAACCTAAGAAAAAGTACTTTCCCCACTCTAGCAAGCAAAGTAGGCCTTCCTTCTTTGAGCTGCGCGCACTTCATTTCATTCCTCATGTGTTTAAAAGAAGAAACCAAGTCTTCCAGCACATTTTCTGCTATAGATACCCCAGGGCTCCTTGGCGAATTCCATTTCAACTCACCGCCTTCTGTCACGTATCAACCATGAACAACAAAACCAAACATATCCACACAACCCAAGTAACAACATGCAAAGATAAACGCATTAAAAGAAATGTTAGGAGTACTAACCATCATCTAGACTAGTGTTGATTAAAGCTAGACGATTTTCTTCAACTTTCGGCTCAGTGGAATCCAAGCAAATGGGCTTAAGATTAACAGAAGGCGGAAATTGGTTCTCCTCACCCAAAGCAACGGCGCACCATCTATATGTAGAATGGTCTGCATGAGCTATTCTTCCAGTCGGATCCACATTATACTTGTTATATGGCTTGAATCGTTGAGCACGCAGCTCTGAAGTCAGCAATGGCCTCTCCGATTCCTTCGAGTGCCACTTGTGTGGTGGAATGTGAGCCATTCCAGAACTAGCACTTATGCCTATAACAAAGATGAAAATGTGGCCAACTGAAAAAAAGAAAAGAAAAAAAAGAGACGATTAAAAACAGAGTACTCATACCACCACGAATACCTCTATAGCCTTTGCCACGACCACGGAAGGTACCAGGACGACCGCCACGAGCAGCAGCGGGAGCAGTGGGTCTAGTATCAGAAGGGAAGACAGTATGCATCCTTTGTTTCAGCTCATCAGTGAGCAGAAGGGCCTCTGAAGCACTGTGAGATATGGCTTCATCACGACCCTGAGCAGTGGGCTGCAAATCATAGCGTTCGCGCAGACAGGTCCATGCAGAATGAGAACTGGTTTTCCCGATTAGGGCAGCCAACACAGTGGGATGAACAGAGCTCTTGATCCAGGACATGACCATAATATCTTGTTGAACCCATGCTTTAAACTCCGGATTCAGAGTAAGTTTGCCCTCATCATCTTTGAGAAAGGCAGGAGGACATTTGCTAGTGCCATCAACAAAGGAGACGAGATTCCTGCTACGAAGCAAGGGAAGCATCTGGGCTTGCCAGAGAGGGTAATTGGTAGGGTCAAGTTTAATCGTAAGAAAGTTGGAAACGTTGGAAGAGCTGGAAGAGTTAGACGCCATATGAAAGAAAAAGGAAATGCTTAGGATGAAAATGCTTTGAATATACTCAGCTCAATGAATTACGAGTAAGGCTTCCCGTCGTTATATCGGATGGGGTTTTTATTTTTCTTTTTCTCATACAACTTGCTGGAGGGGTTTTTTTCTTTGCCTTTTAGATACTTTTTTGCTTTTCCTTTTCCTTTTAGAGACAACTTGGTGGAGGGTCATATGTCTTTTTTGTGGAAAACCTTGCCGGAGGGTTTTTTCTTTAATTTGTGCTTATTAACCTCGCTGGAAGGTTTTTTATTTTTTTTATTTTAGCTTTATGAAAATGAAATTCTATTTTAATTTAATTTTTAGAGCATCTTCAATAAGATATGTAAAGGGGTATGCTATCCACACACTCCTTGATAATTTATGTTGACACGCCCCGACCCTGATATTCCCCGAATACCAGGACCGACACGTGCTGGCCGACACCCGGGGGTGACAAAAGCCATTAATTGATACAAAAGCTAAGAATAAGAAATAAATAAAGGTTAGAAATTTGAAATACAATGAGTTAACAGTTTAGGAACGTGCTCAGAGCATACAACTAAACCTAATCACTACGAAGAATTAGGATAAAATTTAATGAATAAAGGAGTGAGTCCTACATTCGAGAGGATCCGAAGATGCTGCTGCGGAAGTATCTTGACGCTGGGATTAGGTGCCTTGATTCTAAGTCCTGAATGGGGGCACAAAACAAAGGTGAGTGGACCAAGTTTATAAATACAATAATAATAAAACAGTTATCAAGATACTAACCCCCAAAGTTTATATAAATGAAAACTACTAGCATAATAAGTGATTGATTTAATAAAAATCCTAGCATGCCAAAGTATCTCAAAAAGCCATATCGCGGAATAACATCGCGGAAATCAAAACAGTAAACGCATCATAAATCGTCCCGTAGCCAGAGATAACTACCACCCGGCCCAATGCCTCTTCATGTCCCTCAGCCCGTAGCTAGGGATTATTTCTCCCGGCCTAAATGCCAACACCAGATCCTCGCCCCAGGCGGCATAGTGTCCACTAGGTACGCACAAAATGTTACGCCTCTTGTAAATACCACTTCATAGCGTAGGTTACCGATCATCGTCTACACTATAAAGAGGGGTTCAAAACATGTTCTAGCATCCTATCGTCATCTGTCAGATAGTCTACCAGTTCATGGTTTTTATAGAAAATACGATATATTAAAATATAGCTCAAAATAGGCCAACAATTAATTCCTCACCAAAAACACGAGACGATAATCAATATATTAAAACAACAAGCTCCACATAAATCAGATCATAAATTTGTAGGCATGCTAATCAATTATGCAATTAAACTATGAAATCATGTAATTTTAGAAGGGGTCCACTCACAGTACTTAGTTGCCAAAAGCTGCGCCACTAGCAAAGACGGAAACGTCACAATAATTGCCCCTAAGCACATTAAAGAGTCCAATAAATAAAACTATATAATAGCAATTGAATTTGGGAAAACGGACATTGGAAACGGATTCAGAACGTCGAATTACCCTAAGAAGGGTCCCGGACGAAAACCCGAAAAGTCAACTTTAAAGTCAATGTTGACCGGAGGTCAACGATCAAATTAGGTCTAACGGGTTTTAGGCTTGAAATCCGGATTAGGGTTTAGGTTAAATAGGATTAGGATTTATTGGGTTTTGATTTTAGGGTTCTAAGGTTAAAAGGGTTTAGGGTGAAAATGGGTGGTTTGGGCTTAAGCCCAAACCCAAACAACTAACACACACACACACCTAATACACACACATAAAGCCTGGCCCTAAGGCCTCACAAAAGGGCTGGGCTCGGCAAGGAAGGCCCAAAGCCTTGGGTTTTGGTGGGTCGCCGGACCCAATGGGAGAGAAAGCCGGAAATCGGCCGGAAAACCACACTCGCTTTAAACGGCCATAACTTTGTCAATACTTAACGAAATCAAGCGAGAAAAAAAACAAAAGTTGTAGCCCTTGAAGAGACGAAGATAATGGTACCTCACACGACGTCTAAATCGCCGTGTTTTGGCCGGAAAATGCCTCGAAAGCCGTCGGAATCGCCGGAAACTGGGTAAGATTCAAATGAGTATAACTTCTTCAATACTCAACGAAATTGAGTGAAACAAAAAGGAAAGTTGTAGTACCCAAGGAGACGAAGAGATTGATACCTTACACGCCGGCCAACTCGCTTTGTTTGGCCGGAAATGGCCTCGAAATGGGCGGTGCTCGCCGGAGCTTACTCCGTGCCGTCGAACTCGCAGGGCAGGGTCCGGGGTTCGTTGCGAGCCTCTGTTCGATGGTGACTCGGTCCTAGTGAGTCCGGGGGAAGAGAGAGATGCGAGAGGTTGAGGGAGAGAGGTACGGGAGAGCTGAGAGGGAGAGAGCTAAGGGAGAGTTACGGGGGAGAGAGACGAAGAAGAAGGAAGAGAGAGATGGGAGGCTGGGGACAGAAATCAGGGGTGGGTCCCCCTTGACTCACCAATTAAGACTTTAAAACAATTTTTAAATAAAATGGGGTTGTGGTGTTTCATATGTTCGTTAATTTTCTTCAATTCATCCGATTCGAAATTAAATTAATTGAAAAAAAGGCAAGTTTTCGAATAATTTGTGCCACTTGAATAAAAAAACCAATTGAAAAAAGGATATTCATTATTAAAAAAAATCAATTTGAAGAAAACTCTTATGCTATGACAACAAATCAATATGAAGAAAAAAAACCCTTCATCGTCGCCATCAGAAAGTTAAAAAAACCAAAGGACAACTTAATGTATAAACATTTAGATCTTTAACGTGTGATGCTGAATGTTGTCCGTCGTTAAAAAACTAAAAGACCTTGCAATAGCTTCGTCGAAGGTATTGTAGAACCTCAAGAGTAAATAGACACTCCACCAATTATCAATTGTACTTTGGGTAGAACCTCCTAAAATAATACATACTCAAGCAAAAGTTAACATCCTCATATCGCAAACACCTAGATTAAGCAAGCAAATCACTCTCCCAATAAGCACTTAACTACGACTACAAAGGTTTAACATCCTGAAATCACAAACACCTAATTAAACAAAGCAAATCCCTGATTTACAACATGCATTTTCATGTCAGGAAACGTTCACAGCTCAAGAAGTTGTCCCATATCAGATGCATGTCTTCCTTCAGTATCTCAGAAACCGAGCTGGCTTCGGCATTCTCTTCCTGAAAATTGGAAGAAAAGGAGATTTCAGCACACGATAAACCTTCTCAAATAAATCTTTTATTTCAGCAAATGAAGTAAAAGAAGTTGTCCCAGAGAATAGGCAGCGTTTACCTCCAACTTTGACAGGACCTTTTTCAACATCAGACTTGTCTCCCAAGTAGCTTCCCCAGATAGGGTTCTAAAATCAAATCGATCCGCATGTCTGACTTTCAGTCTGAACGATGAATTTTTATACGTATTAGCTATCAAGTGCCAAACCCCATCAACTTTGTATTTATCTCCGGAAGAATCCTTTCCCGAAGGCCATCTCAACCCGCCCTTCACATCTGGATCTAGAATCGCGGAATTAATCAGATCCCAAATGCTTTGCATCTCATCGTCCTGAAATAGCAACGATTCATATGATCACAAAACCTCATTTCAAGCTGCATAAGTTCAGGAATGCATCCAATATGGTTTAAACCTCATCGTCCAGTTACATTTACCGAAAATATTCTGTTGTTTGTTTTGATTGTGGCTCCATGATAAATAGGTTATAACTAATTGCTTTGCTGAAACAAGAAGGGTACTGGGTGAAGCAGCTTACAGTCAGATCTGTGACGAGTCTCTTCGTGCATAGCATCAGTCTCAGGTCCAGATTTTTGGTAGTGCATGAAATATCCACGACCATGTTACGCAGTTGATTCAGTTCAATCTAAAACAAAGTTGGCAATGCAATGTAAGTCTTAGTAAACAATCTCTACGCCAAGCAACAGGAAAACTTAAGAGGAAGAGTTACGGATATATTAAGGTATTAACAATGTGGAAATGCTGCTCGCACATTATTCCACAAATTGGAAATGTGAACAGTAGATTATATCTAATCAGTATCATGACAACTCCATCATGGAACTGATGCATCATGTACCATTTACCATTTCATCCAATTTAGTTCGCAGGAATTCGAAAACTTGCCTTGTAGGGTTGTAACTTTCCATGTTCTTTCATTACACGGCATTTGCAGGAGAGAGTTGCATCTGGTCTGGTGGAATCAGACAACTATACAAGAAGGACATAGATTAGTGAGTCAATAGCAAAAGTCAGAATTGTAGAAAGCATGAACTCAGAACTCAGTAAGTTGATGTGTCTAAAAGAAATACCTTTACTTGGTATGTATCTTTCTCCCCTTCGAAATCAACTCCAATTTTCGGGACAACTTCGTTCACAATCCTTTCCTTATATGAAACAGGAATGTTTGTGTACAATGATCGTCTCCACTGTTTCAAGATTTCAGTACACAAATTTGTTCTGATGTCTTCCATGTTAACTAAAGGGCTCCTGATTCAAAGATTTTAACAAAAATTGTTATACCACTGTCCTTGTACAAAACTGATATGAAGTATGAGATGATTGACAGTAATTAAGCATCGATAACAATATAATATTGTATCAAGTATCGAAAATCAAGGGCAGAGTTATAGAATCCTGCTTCACTGTCCAACTTGGCATCCTACCTTCTAAACTAAAATGCCAAATGTAACCTTCTATCATATTATCGACTATTATTTTGTTCTACTTCAACCAGTATTCCGAGGCGGATAAAAGAACAACATAAAGGTAAAAAGGATAATCGCATGAAACAATCAACTAAATGACTCAGATAAGGAAGAAATCTCACCTACGAAAAAGTACTTTCCCCACTCTAGCAATCAAAGTGGGCTTTCCGCACTTCATTTCATTCCTCATGTGTTTAAAAGAAGAAATCAAGTCTTCCAGCACATTTTCTGCTATAGATACCGCAGGGCTCCTTAGCCAATTCCATTCCAACTCACCGCCTTCTGTCACGCATCAACCATGAACAACAAAACCAAACATATCCACACTACCCAAGTAACAACATACAAAGATAAACGCATTAAAAGAAATGTTAGAGTACTAACCTTCATCTAGACTAGTGTTGATTAAAGCTAGACGATTTTCTTCAACCTTCGGCTCAGTGGACTCCAAACAAATGGGCTTAAGATTGACAGAAGGTGGAAATTGGTTCTCGTCAGGCAAAGCAACAGCGCACCATCTATATGTAGAATGGTCTGCATAAGCTATTCTTCCAGTCCAATCCACATTAGACTTGTTATATGGCTTGACATATAAGTTTTTCTTGAATCGTTGAGCAAGTAGCTCTGAAGTCGGCAATGGCCTCTCCGATTCCTTCGAGTGCCACTTGTGTGGTGGAAAGTGAGGCATTCCTGAACTAGCACTTATGCCTATAACAAAGATGAAAATGAGGCCAAACCAAAACAAAAAAGAAGAAAAAAAGAGGATTGAAAACAGAGTACTCATAACAACACGAATACCTCTATAGCCTTTGCCACGACCGCGTAAGGTGCCAGGACGACGGCCACGAGCAGCAGTGGGAGCAGTGGGTCTAGTATCAGCAGAGAAGACAGTATGCATCCTTTGTTTCCGCTCAGCAGTGAGCAGAAGGGCCTCTGAAGCACTGTGAGATATGGCCCCATCACGATCCTGAGCAGAAGCCACGGTGCTTTCACATGCAGGGCCAACATTGTTGAGAACAATGGCAGCAATGTCTGAGTCAGAAACAGGAGCACCAGATAAGGAGAGGCCGTCAGCAAGGGAACTGACACGACTGAGAAACTCAGAAATGGAGGAGTCGCCACGGTGGGTGTTCATCAGCTCACTGCGAAGTTGAAGAAGACGGCCAGTGGGCTGCAAATCATAGCTTTCGCGCAGACAGGTCCACGCAGAATGAGAACTGGTTTTCCAGATTACGGCATCCAACACAGTGGGATGAACAGAGCTCTTGATCCAGGACAAAACCATATTATCTTGTTGAATCCATGCTTCAAACTCCGGATTCACAGTATCAGTAAAAATGCCCTCATCATCTTTGAGAAAGGCAGGAGGACATTTGCTAGTGCCATCAACAAAGGAGACGAGATTCCTGCTACGAAGCAAGGTAAGCATCTGGGCTTGCCAGAGAGGGTAATTGGTAGGGTCAAGTTTAATCGGAAGAAAGTTGGAAACGTTGGAAGAGCTGGAAGAGTTGGACGCCATTTGAAAGAAAAAGGAAATGCTTAGGATGAATGATTTGAATAAACTCTCAGCTCAATGAATTATGAGTGAGGCTTCCCCTCGATTTTATAGGATTACAACTTGCTGGAAGGGTTTTTTTTTTTTTTTTTTTTTTTTTTCAAGAGACAACTTGGTGGAGGGTTATATGTTTTTTTTTGTGACAAACCTTGCCGGAGGGTTTTTTCTTTAATTTTTGCTAATTAACCTCGCTGGAGGTTTTTTTTTTTTTTTTTTTTCATTTTATAGACAACTTGGTGGAGGGTTATCTGCTTTTTTTGTGACAAACTTTGCCGGAGGGTTTTTTATTTAATTTTTGCTAATTAACCTTGCTGGAGGGTTTTTGTTTTTAATTTTTTTAATTAGTATGTTAAAAAACCCTCAAAATAATTGGAAAATTTGTTATTTCCACTTCATTGCCACGTGTCAATCATCAACCTCCTCTCTTTTTCTCTCTTTTTGACCCCCACTCCGTGACCTCCTTCTTCTTCATCTCTCCCTCCCGTAGCCCTCTCAACTCTCCCGTGCATCTCTTTCTTCCTCTCTCCCTCTCTCCCTCAAACTCTCGTCTCTCTCTCTCTCTCCTTGGACTCTCGAGGACCTTAGCACCACTAGGAGAGACTCTCCACGAACCAGGACCCCTCTGCCCGCGAGATTGACGACACGGAGCAAAGCTCCGGTGGGCTTTCCTTCCCTTTTTCGTTGGAGTAAGTTTCGAATCTTTCCTTCTCGTTGTTAGAAGAATCTTTCCTTCTCGTTGTTAGATTGTTGTTTGGTTGTAATTTAGAAGCTTGAACCTTACATTTTTACGTAGGTTTTTGCTTCGGAACCGTTGTGGGTGAGCACACCCATTTTCCGGCGAACAGTGGACCTTGGGAGCTTTTTCCGGTTACCTTCGACCGAGTTACGGTGTTTGGAAGGTAGCAACCTCTTTCTCTCTTCTTGTTCTTCATGGTTGTACCTAGATCGGAGCTTGAAACCTTAGTTTTCAGGTGACCGGAGCTGTAGCAGCTCCGGCCTTCTTCTTCCTTGACACCAGGCCGTTTGGCCTCTCCCCTTTCCCTCGGGCCCCAAGCCCGTTTTGCCTTAGCCCAGTACCCTAACCCATTTAGTTTTTATTTTTAGTTATAGTTTTTAGTGGCCTTGGGCCGGTTTAAATCAAGGGCTTAAAGCCCTGTTTTCTGTTAGTGAGGCCTTAGGGCCTTGTGCCCGTGTGTGTGCATATGGGTTGGGTTAAAACCCAAACCCCAATTGACACCCTAATGGCCTTTTAACCCTAAACCCATCCAACCCAATTTCCCTTATTTAATTTAGTTCAAGCCCAATCTTTTAGAAAATCATTTTATGTATTAATTATATTTTTGTGCTTAGGTAAAGTTGCTAGTGGAGAAATTCTATATCCTTATTCGCGCGATTCTTCTGCTAAGGAATATTTGTGAGTGGACAATTTCTAAAATTACATGATTTTATAGTAATTGCATAAATGATTAGCATGCCTACGAATTTATGATTTGATTTATGTGAAGCCTAATGATTTAAGATATTGATTAGCGTCTTGTGTTTTGGTGAGGAATTAATTGTTTACCTATATTGAACTATATTTTAATATATCGTATTTTCTATAAAAATCATGAACTGGTAGACTATTCGATGGATAACGATAGGATGCTAGAACATGTTTTGGAAACCCCTCTTATAGTATAGACGATGGATGACTTTATACTATGAAGTGGTTATTTATGAGAGGCGTAACTTGAAACACCCCAACCCCATTTTATTTAAAAATTGTTTTAAAGCCTTAATTGGTGAGCTTGTGGGGCCCACCTTGTTTTATTTTTCTTGTGTTTTTCCAGTCTCTCTCTCTCTCTCTTCTTTTCTCTATCTCTTCCGTGCTCTTTCTCAGCACTCCCTCCTTCTCCCCGTGAACCAAAACCACACACCCTCACTTCCACACCACCATCATCTCTGGAACTTTCTTCTCTCTCCCCTGTCTCGGCGAAGCTTCGGGACACCCAGAGAACACCCAAGTTCCCCCCAACGACTCCGACGACTTTCGAGGCCATTTCCGGCCAAACCACGGCGAGTTGGCCGGCGTGCAAGGTATCAATCTCTTCGTCTCGTCGAGTAGTACAACTTTCCTTTTTTGTTTCACTTAATTTCGTTGAGTATTGAAGAAGTTATACTCATTTGAATCTTACCCAGTTTCCGGCGAGTCCGACGGCTTTCGAGGAATTTTCCGGCCAAACCATGGCGAGTTAGACGTCATGTGAGGTATCATTCTCTTCGTCTCTTCGAGGGCTACAACTTTCGTTTTTGTCTTGCTTGATTTCGTTGTGTAGTGACAAAGTTATAGCCGTTTAAAGTTAGGTGGTTTTCCGACCGAATTTTCGGCCTTCTCTGTCTCGGCAAAACCAGGCCACCGGCCTTCCTTTTCCTTTCCCCTTGGGCCTTAAGCCCGTTAAAACCCCCCAGCCCTTTAGTTCTTTTTTTTGGGTTAAACTCAGTTTACTACCCTCAAGTTTCGTGGTTTTCAACATTTAGTACATCAAGTTTTTTTCGTCCCAGAGTCATACCTAAAGTGTTAATTTTTGGACAGTCTCATATGTCCGTTAGTCAAACTGTTAACTCTGCCGTTAAATGATGACGTGGCGCCCATGTGGACAATGACTGGGCGCCACGTGTCATTAAAAAAATTAAAATTTTAATTAAATAATGTAAAAAAACATAAAAAAACCAAAACCCCCTTTTTTCCTTCCCCTTTCGTCTTCCCCACTAGAACCCCTTTTTTCCTTCTGGAAGACCCTCCACGGTTCCACCTCTCCACCCCTCCACCCCCTTCGTCTTCTCCATTCCCTTCACCCCCTTCGTCTTCTCCATCCCCTCCATAGACAGAACCAAAACCGAAACCATGGGCAGTGAGAAGAGTGAAAGTTTCAATGGCGACACCATGGGCTGTGAGAGCCGAGCTCCCCAAAGGTCCTGATCTGTGCGCTGACCGCTCCATTCTGAAAAATGGGTCTTCCTCCGCTCCCCATCGCGACCTCGTTTTCGTCGTCAATCCCAGCGGTCTCTCTCTTTCTCTATTTCTCTGTTTCTCTGTTTTTATAAGTTTTGTGGGTGTGTTTTTATGATTTTTGTGGGTTATTGAAATGGGAAATTGGAGCAGGTGTAAATGGGAGGACAGGGAAGGAGTGGAAGAAGCTGCTTCCATAGATCCTTGGTCTTTGAGGCGGCGCGTTGGAATAAGGTGGTAGGGGGTGTGGAAGTGCAGAGGGAGAAGAGAGGGGGGTCGGGGTGGGGAAGACAAAGGATTGATTAGCTAATTAGTGTTGTTAATTGCGCTTTGTAGCAGCCGGTGAAGAAGATCCCGTAGACGATTGAGAACACCAGGGAAATCGATAAGACTGTTTGCAAGCCCGACGATGAAGAGGTTCATTTTTTCCCTTTTCGATTGTGTTTTATTGGCTTACAATGTAGCAAATGTGGAAAGATTTGTTTTTATGCGTGGAAAATTGAATGATGGTTTGGTTAATTTTGGCTTGTGTTGTGTGTTGGTTTGCAGCTGTTTGCTGGAAATGCCGATGAATTCAGGGGATCTGGGGAGAAGGGGGAAGGATGGATGTGCGGATGTGCGGATGTGCAGAGGGAGAAGGGAGGGGGGTCGGGGTGGGGAAGACAAAGGGGATTTGCGGAATTTTTTTTTTACTTTATGTAATTAATTATTTTAATAGTTTTTTTTTAATGACACGTGGCGCCCAGTCATTGTCCACGTGGGTGCCACGTCATCATTTAACGGCAGAGTTAACAGATTGACTAACGGATGTATGAAACTGTCCCAAAATTAACACTTTAGGTATGACTCTGAGACGAAAAAAACTTGATGTACTAAATGTTGAAAACCATGAAATTTGAGGGTAGTAAACTGAGTTTAACCTTTTTTTTTTTAATTTCTTGTTCTTTTTAAAACCCTCCCCAAAGGCCTTGGGCCTTATTTAAACTGGCCTTGGGCCGGTTCCATTTAAAAAGGGGCTTAAAGCCCTGCTAGTTTTTGTGAGGCCTTAGGGCCTTGGTGTCGTGGGTGTGTGTGTATGTATTTATGCATGCCGTGTGTGTGTGTGTGTGTTTTAGGGTTTGTGTAGTGTGTGAGTGTGTGTGTGTGTTGTGTGTGAGTTTGGGCTTAAGCCCAAACCACCCCTTTTCATCCTAAACCCTTTTAACCCAAAAAGCCTTAGAATTCCAAAACCCAATAAATCCTAATCCTATTTAACCTAAACCCTAATCCGGATTTCAAGCCTAAAACCCGTTAGACCTAAATTGACCGTTGATCCCCGATCAACGTTGACTTTAGGGTTGACTTTTCGGGTTTTCGTCCGGGACCTTTCTTAGGGTAATTCGACGTTCTGAATCCATTTCCAATGTCCGTTTTCCCAAATTCAATTGCTATTATATAGTTTTATTTATTAGACTCTTTATGTGCTTAGGGGCAATTATTGTGATGTTTCCGTCTTCGCTAGTGGCGCAGCTTTTGATAACTAAGTACTGTGAGTGGACCCCTTCTAAAATTACATGATTTGATAATTTAATTGCATAAATGATTAGCATGCCTACGAATTTATGATCTGATTTATGTGAAGCCTGATGATTTAATATATTGATTATCGTCTCGTGTTTTTGGTGAGGAATTAATTGTTGGCCTATATTGAGCTATATTTTAATATATCGTATTTTCTATAAAAACTATGAACTGGTAGACTATCTGATAAATGACGATAGGATGCTAGAACATGTTTTTGAACCCCTCTTTATAGTGTAGACGATGATCGGTAACCTATGCTATGAAGTGGTTATTTACGAGAGGCGTAACATTTTGTGTGTACCTAGTGGACACTATGCAGCCAGGGGCGAGGATCTGGTGTTGGCATTTAGGCCGGGAGAAATAATCCCTAGCTACGGGCTGAGGGACATGAAGAGGCATTGGGCCGGGTGGTAGTTATCTCTAGCTACGGGCGCAGAGACTTAGGTGCAGGCATTGAGCCGGGAGATATATTTATTCAGTGATCTTTCTAGCAGCACACCGCGCTTCCGAGACGATTTATGATGCGTTTACTGTTTTGATTTCCGCAATGCGTTTCCGCGATGTGACTTTTGAGATATTTTGGCATGCTAGGATTTTGATTTAAATCCATCACTTATTATACTAGTAGTTTTCATTATTAAACTTTGGGGGTTAGTATCTTGATAACTGTTTTATTATTATTGTATATATAAACTTGGTCCACTCACCTTTGTTTTGCGCCCCCATTCAAGACTTAGAATCAAGGCACATAATCCCGGCGTCAAGGCACTTCCGCAGCAGCATCTTCGAGTCCTCTCGGGGTAGGACCCACTCCTTTATTCATTAAATTTTATCTTAATTCTTTTTAGTGATTAGGTTTAGTTGTATGCTCTGAGCACGTTCCTAAACTATTAACTCATTGTATTTCAAATTTCTAACCCGTATTTATTTCTTATTCTTAGCTTTTGTATCAATTAATGGCTTTCGTCACCCTCGGGTGTCGGCTAGCACGTGTCTATCCTGGTATTCGGGGAATATTAGGGTCGGGGCGTGTCATAACTATTTGTGCGTACCTAGTAGACACTATGCCGCCTGGGGCGAGGAACTGGTGTTGGCATTTAGGCTGGGAGAAATAATCCCTAGCTACGGGCTGAGGGACATGGAGCAGGTATTGGGCCGGGAGTTGGTAATCTCTGGCTACGGGCGCAGAGACCACGGAGCAGGCATTGGGCCAGGAGTTATATTTATTCGGTGATCTTTCTAGCAGCACACCGCGTTTACGAGACGATTTATGATGCGTTTACCGTTTTGATTTCCGCGATGCGTTTCCGCGATGTGACTTTTGAGATACTTTGGCATGCTAGGGTTTTTATTAAATCCATCACTTATTATGCTAGTAGTTTTCATTATTAAACTGTGGGGGTTATTACTTTGATAACTGTTTTATTATTATATATATATGAACTTGGTCCACTCACCTTTGTTTTGCGCTCCCATTCAGGACTTAGAATCAAGACACCTAATCCCGGCGTCAAGGCACCTAATCCCGACGTCAAGGCACTTCTACAGCAACATTTTCGAATCCTCTCGATGTAGGACCCACTCCTCTATTCATTAAATTTTATCTTAATTCTTTTTAGTGATTAGATTTAGTTGTATGCTCTGAGCACGTTCCTAAATTATTAATTCCTTGTATTTTAAATTTCTAACCCTTATTTATTTCTTATTCTTAGCTTTTGTATCAATTAATGGCTTTCATCACCCTCAGGTGTCGGCCAACACGTGTCTATCCTGGTATTCGGGGAATATCAGGGTCGGGGCGTGTCAAGTACATTAATATTTTTACACTAATGGGATGAGAGTTAGGCTAACCTATACAATGAGCAACCTAATTTGGTATCGAATTCGTCATCAACGAGATTTGAACCTAAGACCTCTCATTTTTAAATAAAGAGGCATACCACCGGATCCTATTACTGAATTGCCACTAGAGGATATAAAGAATAAAATTAGCTTCGTGAAATTGAAATTCTATTTTAGTTTAATAAAGAATAAATTATCTAGGAATGCTCATTTTACAACTCAAAAGCCATTTTTGGAGTTCAGTGGGCCAAAAATTTGTGATGCAAATCATCTAACCCACCGAAAAATGTTAAAAAAAGGTAGATTACATTTTTTTTTCTCCTCAAGTTTTCGTCCAATTTCAAATTCGTATGTTTTTTAATTTTTTCAATTTCATACGACGACTCACGATTTTGTATAAATGTCTTAAATCTGTATCAATTTATGTTAGTTTCTTTGTTATTTGTCCATGTGGATGTAGTTGGCCCCACAAAATTTGTGCCGCGTGAATAAAAAACCAATTAAAAGATAGATATTCATTATTAAAGAAAATCAATTTAAAGAAAACTTTCTTCTCTGACAACAAATCAATATGAAGAAGAAACCCTTCATCTTCTTCATCAGAAAGTTAAAAAATGAAATTACAAATTAATGTATAAACATTATTTGAATCTTTAATGTGTGATATTGAGTATTGTCTGTCACCAAAAAGTTAAAAGATTTTGCATTAGTTTATCAGAACTTATTGTAGAACCTCAAGCGTATATATAGTCCACCTATTTATCAATTGGACTTTAGAAGAAATTTTTGTGTGCCGGGAACATGGTCTGGCACACCATGTAATAACATAATTGGCTGGATACTTAAATTTTTTTTTTTAACTAATTGTATTATGATACTTGAGTGTACCCGGTAGTGTTCTCGGAACGTTGAAAAAGTTCTCGAACTTTAGGTAGAATCTCCTAATACGATACATACTCCAGCAAAAGTTAACATCCTGATATCACGAACACCTAATTAAGCAAAGCAAATCACTCTCCCAATAAGCACTTAATTGCGACTACATAGGTTTACAACGAAGCAGCACACGATTACTTCATTAGTGAGAGGTTGCAGCATGCACGTAGTTTCATTGCATGTTAGAAAAGGTTCACAGCATATCAACTGCACATCGTCCTGCAGCATATTAGAAATCAAGCGGATTTTTGTTGACTGATATTGACTCAAGTGAATGCCATATAATCTGCCATGTCATCAATATTTCTGTTAAAAGTTAGTTAGGAGGGTTATGTGTAGCTTACACAGTAAGCAAGGTAGTTAGACTACTAGAGGGATATAAAAAGGCCATTTGCAGTCTAATGTTTGTAAGAAATAACCATTCTATCAATACAAAACTTTTCATATTCTCTCTAGTTTTATTTCCAGGTCTTCTTCTACATTCTCTATATTCCTTCTTTCTTCTTTCTTCTGTAATTCTAATCTTCTTTGTTAAGATGGTATCGAGCCAAGGTTGATTTTTTTTTTGGGATTTTCTTCCGCTGAGTAAGTCTTGGAGATTGATCGTTGAAGGCGTTGTTGGAGTTCTTGGAGGATTGGTGCTGTCTTGATGAATTTTGGGTCGAGGATCTTTCAATCAGGTTGTTGGTTTCTTTCGTTATTCTTTGCACATCAAGTGTTTGTGTTTTTACTTCAGTGAAGATATATGGCGATTTGGGTTGTTTCTTGTGGTTTTTCATATATGGGTTCCTTGTTGGATTCGGTTAAGGCTGATGCCAGACAATAGCAGATTTATATTTGTGGTGTGATATGGTTGAAGTTGTTCATTTGTGATATTGCTGAAATTTTAGCTTTTGAAGTATATACATATAGAAGGCCGATGCCAAGAAGTAGTGCAAATATCTTGAAGTAGTGATCATTGTTGTAGTTTGGAGTTAAACAAATTTGTGATTGAGATTGTTTGCTTGTCAGTAATACGTGATAAAGATGTCTGATAAATCAGTACGCATTGAAAGTTTGCTTGGTATGTTAACTGTGAAGTTGCAAGATGACAATTTTGTTAAGTGGAATTATCAGTTTCAGTCTGTTTTACGAGGGTATGATTTCTTTGAATTTTTTACTGGTGAGTCTCCTTGTCCACCAAAGTTTGTGATTAACACTGAGAGTGGAGTGACTACAGAAATCACAGCAGCTTATAAATCTTGGGTTCAGAAAGATATGGCACTATTGAGTCTGTTAATTGCTACTTTGTCGGATGATGCTATGGAATATGTCATAGGGTGTAAAACGTCTCATGAAGCTTGGGTAAACTTACAAGACCGATATGCGTCCGTGTCAAGGGCTAGGATTAATCAACTCAAAATTGAGTTTCATACAATTCAAAAAGGCAGTGATTCTATTGACAAGTATTTGCTTCGGTTGAAAGCCATTCGTGATCAGCTTGTGTCTGCAGGGGAGAGGATTACTGATAATGATGTTGTTATTACTGCTTTATCTGGATTACCATCGGAGTTTGATATTATCAAGGCTGTAGTTTTAGCAAGGGAGACTTCTATTCCACTGAAAGATTTCAGGGCGCAGTTGATTGGTGTTGAATCTGCTATGGAAGCAAGAGTCACTACTCTGGCCAGTGGCATGGCTACAATGTATGTTCAAGGAGATAGAGTTACAGGTGGTCATCAGAATTCCGGGTATTCACAAGGAGAGAGTTCAAATGCTGGTTCACACACTGGTGATACTTAAGGCTATCAAGGGAACAACAGGTTTCAAAACAGAAATGGGTTTAATAATTCTCAGGGGTCTAATACTTCTCAGAACTATAACAGAAGTGGTTATGGGTCTTTCAATAATTCAAGGCCTTATTACAATGGGAATAGACAGAGATGGGGAAACAACTATAATAATTCTTCTACTGGGAATAGGTCTTCTTGGAATGGTAATACTACCTTCAAAACAGGTCCGATAGTTGAATGTCAGATTTGTTCTCGCAGAGGTCATACTGCTGCCACTTGTTCGAATATGACTGATGGTTATCAGGTTCTAATCTGTCAAATTTGTGGAAAGAAAGGTCATCATGCTCTGGATTGTAGACATAGGAATAACTATTCCTATCAGGGGGCACCTCCACCTCCTTCTCTTACTGCATTTTCTGCTCACGCTCCATCTCACATGACTGCTGCAGAATATGGTCAGAATGTTCAACATTTCTCTGCAGCTGATACATGGGTGTTGGACACTGGTGCTTCACACCATATGACATCTAATCTTGGGAATCTCAATCAACCTGTGCAGTATAATGGTGATGAGAAAATCACTATTGGTAATGGGGAAGGTTTGGCTGTTACTCATATTGGTTCTACAACACTTTCAACTCCACCACATTTACTGTTTTTCAAGAATGTCTTACATGTTCCAACCATTACTGTTAATCTCTTATCTGTTAAGAAATTATGTGAAGATAATCATTGCTGGTTTATATGTGATGAGAGTGTCTTTTTTATACAGGACAAGGCAACAGGAATGATGTTGTACCACGGCAAGAGTAGGGGAGAGTTATATGAGATCCCTGTGATTGTGTTTTCAAGGAGATTGGTTGCTGGTCAAAATAAAGCTGTTGCATTACTTGGGAAAGCTGTAAAGACTTCTGTTTGGCATAAGAGGCTTGGGCATCCTTCTGCCGAAGTGCTTGATGTTATGCTTCGAAATGTTGGACAGCCTGTTAGTGTAGATTCATCACCTTCTGTTTGTTCTTCATGTCTTTCTGGAAAAATGTGTAGACAACCCTTTCCTGTCAAAGAAACTAGGGCTAGTTCTATGTTTGAAAAAGTACATTCTGATATTTGGGGGCCTGCTCCAGTTAAGTCTCTAGAAGGGTTTAGATACTATGTAAGTTTTGTGGATGAGTTCTCAAGATTTGTATGGATCTTCCCTATTATCAATAAATCTGAGGTTTTCCAAGTCTTTGTTAAGTTTTTTGCGTTTGTTACAACTCAGTTCAATTCTATAATTAAGTGCTTACAGACTGATGGTGGTTCTGAATATATGAGTAACAGATTTCAGTCTTTTTTGGCACTCAAAGGAACTGCACATTCCATATCATGTCCTTACACACCTCAGCAGAATGGTCTTGCTGAGAGGAAACATAGGCACATCGTAGAGACTGCTATCACACTTTTAACCGAGGCTGAAGTTCCATTACAGTTCTGGAATTATGCTTGTACTCATGCTGCATTTCTGATTAACAGAATGCCGTGTAAGGTTTTGGGGATGAAGTCTCCATATCAGCTCATGTTTAAACAAGACCCTGTGTTGCATACATTGAAGATATTTGGATCTGCAGTTTATCCATTCATAAGGCCGTATACTAAACATAAATTGCAACCTAGGTCGAAGCAATGTGTTTTTCTTGGTTTTGTGGCTGGATATAAAGGTGTAGTCTGTTATGATTTGAGTAGTACTAAACTAGTATTGTCAAGACATGTGGTGCATGATGAGACTACATTTCCATTTAAATCAAGACTGCAGTTGTCTTCTGGGAAGTTCAATAAGGTCCAGAGTACAACAATGTTTCCAATCATGGTTCAAATACCATGTTTTGCTCCTGATCCCATATCCTCCCCAACCCTTGCTGGGTCATCTGCCAATCCAGATATTATGGAAGATCAACCAATGGATAGCTTACAGGTTCCAAGCTCATCAAGTCAAGTTTCTCAGGATCTCAATGCTCATACTCATAGCTCTCATACTCTCTTAACATCACCTCCAAGTACAATATCATTGTTGCCTGTCCATAGTTCTTCTCAGTTAGAGGTAATCCTACCAATCTCTTCTCCTGTGGTTGAAACTAATGAAGAATCAGCTCACAATATGGTCACCAGGTTGAAGTCAGGTACCATTTCCCGAATATCTTACACAGGTTATATTGGTTCATTTCCAGAATTACAAACTCTCCAGATGGATAATGAGTGTGACTTTACTGGGGGATTTTCATTTATTGCTGCAATACAGGATTTGGAGGAACCCTCAACATTCCGAAAAGCTTCTACATGTCCACATTGGCAAAGTGCAATGCAAGAAGAGTTTAATGCACTCAAAGCTCAAGGAACTTGGCAATTGGTTTCTTCTCCACCAAATAGAACTATTATTGGCAGTAAGTGGGTATATAAGGTTAAGAAGAATCCTGATGGTAGTGTATCGAGGTATAAAGCCAGACTCGTGGCTCAAGGTTTTTCCCAAGAACCAGGCATTGATTACTCAGAAACTTTTAGTCCCGTAGTCCGACACACTACTGTAAGACTCATTTTGTCCTTAGCAGCTATCAATAAATGGGATTTGAGGCAATTAGATATCAAAAATGCATTTCTGCATGGTGACTTGCAAGAAGAGGTGTATATGAAACAGCCTCAAGGGTTTGTTGATCAAACTAAACCCCATTATGTCTGTAAGTTGATTAAATCGTTGTATGGGTTGAAGCAAGCCCCTCGGGCATGGAATTCAAAGTTCACAACCTATTTACCAGCTTTGGGATTTGTACCATCTTCATCGGATACAAGTTTATTTGTGAAGAATGATGACAAGGATGTGGTGATTCTTTTACTATATGTAGATGACATCATTTTGACAGGATCCAATCCTAGCAAAGTTCAGCAAGTTATTGATGATTTGACATGTGTTTTTTACTTAAAGGATATGGGCAGACTTACTTACTTCCTGGGTCTTCAGATTCACTACAAGGAGAATGGAGACATATTTGTCAATCAATCAAAGTATGTTAAAGATCTTATTCATAAAGCTGGAATGGAATCTTGTAAACCTGCCAATACACCATGAAAACCTCACAATCAAATGCTCTTGCATGAGGGAATACCATTGCAGGACTCTACATTGTACAGAAGTTTGGTTGGTTCCCTGCAATATCTCACATTTACACGTCCTGATATAGCGTATGCTGTGAATTCAGTGTGTCAATTTATGACTGCTCCGACAGATTTACATCTCATTTCTGTCAAACGAATTCTTAGATATCTTCAAGGCACTGCAGAGTGTGGCATTACATATGCAGCTGATACTGACATACATTTGACAGCATTCTCTGATGCTGATTGGGCTGCTGATTTGAACACAAGACGATCTGTGACTGGTTATGTGGTCTATCTTGGTGGAAATCCAATCTCGTGGCAGTCAAAGAAGCAATCATCCGTCTCTCGAAGTTCTACCGAGGCGGAGTACAAGGCACTTGCTCATACTGCAGCAGATGTGGCTTGGATTCGGCTCATTTTGAAAGATTTGGGCGTTGTATTACCTTTTCAACCAACTATATTCTGTGATAATAAATCTGCAATAGCACTCAGTGCTAATCCAGTGTATCATTCGAGAATCAAACACCTTGATACGGATTATCATTTTGTCCGTGAAAGGGTGCATCATGGTGATTTGTTGGTTGAATATCTTCCCACTGATGAACAGACTGCTGATATTCTTACTAAAGGATTACATAGTCCGCCGTTCACTCGTCATTGTTTCAATCTCAAACTTGGTTTCCCTAGTTGAGATTGAGGGGGGATGTTGACTGATATTGACTCAAGTGAATGCCATATAATCTGCCATGTCATCAATATTTCTGTTAAAAGTTAGTTAGGAGGGTTATGTGTAGCTTACACAGTAAGCAAGGTAGTTAGACTACTAGAGGGATATAAAAAGGCCATTTGCAGTCTAATGTTTGTAAGAAATAACCATTCTATCAATACAAAACTTTTCATATTCTCTCTAGTTTTATTTCCAGGTCTTCTTCTACATTCTCTATATTCCTTCTTTCTTCTTTCTTCTGTAATTCTGATCTTCTTTGTTAAGAATTTTAACATTTTCTTCCTGAAAAATCTAAAGAATAAGATCGACGTCATGTTACTATGAACACATGATAGATCTTTTCTTGGTTCAGAGATATTTGATTTTCAGAGAAAAATACAAGACTTACCTGTAACTTTGAAACGAGCATTTCCAAAAACAGCCTCCCAACCAGTTTCTGTACCATATTTTAAACTAGGTCCTCAAGCACAACTTCACCTATATTAACCATATGCTAGACTACTGCTTTCTATTATCTAGACAGGAGTCTATCAAAGCTAGAGGTTTTTCTTCACTATTCGACTCGGTAGATTCCAAGGAAATGGGCACAAGTATAACGGTAGATGGAAACTGGTTCTGAATTCTGATCATCCATACCAATGGTGCAAAATCTCGATATAGCATGGTTTGCATAAAGAAATCTTGTATCAAAATTATACTTCGATGGCTTCACATTTAAATTTTTCTTGAACTGGGGTGCAAGCAGCTCCAGTGTTGGTAACGGGCCTCCCCTTTTCCGTTAACTGCCGCTTGTGGGGGGACGTAAGCCATTTTAAAACCAGAACTTTGCTTAAAATTCGTAGCAAGGCAAAAAGAAACTACAAAAATTTCACTAACCATCTTGGTTGTAAGGAAGTACCTGAGCCGAAGCAGTTACTGGCAATGAAGTCATCGAAATGAAATTGCCAAAAGTGCATTAACCATCAACTATGCCAGATACAAATAGATAGCAGAATTGCAAGAAATCAATAAAACAGTTACTAATTATCCATCAAACGATGCTAAAAGTTGAACATAAAACTAAGGAAGGAAACAGATATATACAAGTCGAATAGACAGTGATCACTGATTTACAACAACAAGCAATTTCATGTTAAAAAACTTTCACAGCTCAAGAAGTTATCCCATATAAACTGCATATTTTCCTTAAGCATCTCATAAACCGAGCTGACTTCGACATTTTCTTCCTGAAAATGGAAAGAAAAGGAGATTTCAACGCAGGATAAACCTTCTCAAAAATATCTTTTATTTCAGCACATGAACTAAAAAAAAGGGTCCAAGAGAAAAGGCAGCGTTTACCCGTAACTTTGACATTACGTTTTCCAGCACCAGACTCGCCACCCAAGAAGCTTCCCCGGTTAGGGTTCTAAAATCAAATCGGTCATAGTGTTTTACTTTCAATCTCAGTGATGAATTTCTATACGTATTAGCTCTTACGTGCCAAACCCTAAGAACTTTGTATTTATCTCCAGAAGACTCCTTCCCCAGGGGCCATCTCAATCCACCCTTCACTTCTGGATCTAGAATCGCAGAATTAACGAGATCCGTAATGCTTTGCATCTCATCATCCTGAAATAGCACCAATTAATATGATCACGAAACTTCATTCCAAGAAGCATAATTTCAGCTAGGGGTCCAGTATAGTTCACCAACATGGTCCCGTTACATTTCTAGAAAAAGTTCTATTCTTTGTTTTGATTGTGGCTTGAAGATAGGTATAGGAATCTTTGCTGAAACAAGGAATAGAAATGTAAATTTCTAAAGGACGGAGTGAAGCAGCTTACAGTCAGATCAGTTACGAGTCTCTTAGTGCATAGCATTAGCCTCAGGTCCAGATTCTTAGTAGTGCATGAAATGTCCATTACCATTTTACGCACTGGTTTCAATTTGATCTGAAAGAAAGTTGACATTTCGATGTAAGTCTCAGGATATAAACCCTAAGCCAAGCAACAGGGCAAATTAAGAGAGGGAAGGGTCCTGAAAATATTAATGATCTGGAAAGGTTCCTCTCAAATTATTCAACAATTGGAGAGCTCAATCACATTCAGTGGTTGAACATTTAGTTTTGTTATACAACACTCATATTTGCAGCATAAATATTATATCTAAATTATCGAATCACTATTGTGGCAACTCAACCGTGAGATTGCCGCAGCATATATAGTTCCATCAAATTTAGTTGGCATGAATTAGAAAACTTGCCTCGTAGAGTTGTAGCGTTCCATGTTCCTTCATTACCCGACATTTGCAGGAGAGAGTTGGATCTGGACTCGTAGAATCAGACAACTACACAAGAAGAAAATAAATGAGCAATTCATAGCTACAGTCAGAATTGTGGAAAACATGAACTCAGAACTCAGTAAGTTGACATGTCTAACAGAAATACCTGTAATTCGTATATATCTTCCTCCTCTTCGAAATCAACTCCAATTTGTGGGACAACTTCGTTCACAATCCTTTCCTTATATGAAACAGGAACATTTGGGTAAAACGATCGCCCCCATCGTTTCAAGATTTCAGGACACAAATTTCTTCTGATGGATTCGATGCTAACTGAAGGGACCCTGATTCAAAGATTTGAATAAAGATCGTTATACATCTGTTCGTGTACAAAATTAATAAGAAATCTAGATGATTAACAATACTTAAGCATCGATACCAAAGATAATATTGTATCAAGTATCGAAAAACAAGGGCAGAGTTTTAGAATCCTGCTTCACTGTCCAACTTGGAATCCTACCATTTAAACTAAAATGCCAAATGTAACCTTTTATCATAGTATAGACCATTATATTGTTCTGCTTCAACAAGTATTCTGAGGCGGATGAAAGAACAACATAAAGGTAAAAAGGATAATCGCAAGAAACAATTAACTAAATGACTGGCACAATAGGCTCAATAGCTAACCAATGAATCGGTGAAGGAAGAAATCTGACCTACGAAAAAGTACTTTGCCCACTCTAGCAACCAAAGTAGGATTTACTTCTGTGAGCTTTGCACACTTCATTTCATTCCTCATGTGTTCGAAAGAAGAAACTAAGTCTTCCAGCACATTTTCTGCTATAGATGCCCCAAGGCTCCTTCGCGAATTCAATTTCACCTCACCGCCTTCTGTCACGTATCAACCATGAAAAACAAAACCAAACATATCCACAACCCAAGTAATAACATACAACATAAACGCACTAAAAGAAATGCTAGAGTACTAACCGTTATCTATACTAGTATTGATCAAAGCTAGAAATTTATTTCCAATTTTCGGCTCAGCAGACTCCAAGGTAACAGGTTCAAGATTAACAGAAGATGGAAACTGGTTCTCGTCATCCAAAGCTACGGCACACCATCTATGTGTAGGATGGTCTGCATAAACTATTCTTCCAGTCCCATCCACATTAGACATGTTACATGGATTGACATTTAAGTTTTTCTTCAATTGTGAAGCAAGCAGCTCTGATGTCAGCAATGTCCTCTCCGATTCCTTCAAGTGCCGCTTGTGTGTTGGAATGTAAGCCATTCTAGAACTAGCACTTGTGCCTATGAAAACAAAAATCAAAATGAGGCCAACCGAAAATAAAAAAGGAAAGAGGATTAAAAACAAAGTACTCATACCACCACGAATACGTCCATAGCCTTCGCCACAACCACGAAAGGTACCAGGACAACCGCCACAAGCAGCAGCGAGAGCAGTAGGTCCAGTATCATCAGAGAAGACTGTATCCATCTCTTGACTGCGCTCAGCGCTGAGCAGAAGGGCCTCCAAAGCACTGTAAGATATGGCTTCATCACGAGCCTGAGCAGAAGCCACGGTGCTTTCATATGCAGGACCAACATTGTTGAGAACAATGGCAACAATATCTGACTCAGAAACAGGAGCACCGGATAAGGAGAGAGTCTCAGCGAGGCAATTGACACGACCGAGAAACTCAGCAATGGAGGAGTCACCACGGTGGGTGTTCATCAGCTCACTGCGAAGTTGAAGAAGACGGCCAGTGGACTGCAAATCATAGCGTTCGCGCAGACAGATCCATGCAGAATGAGAACTGGTTTTCCCGATTAGGGCACCCAACACAGTGGGATGAACAGAGCTCTTGATCCAGGACATAACCATAGCATCTTGTTGAATCCATGCTTCAAACTCCGGATTCACAGTATCAGTAAAAATGCCCTCATCATCTTTGAGAAAGGCAGGAGGACATTTGCTAGTGCCATCAACATAGGAGACGAGATTCCTGCTACGAAGCAAGGTAAGCATCGGGACTTGCCAGAGAGGGTAATTGGTAGGGTCAAGTTTAATCTTAAGGAAGGTGGAAACATCAGGTAGGGTAGGGAGAGGAATGGAGGTGGAAGAGCTGGAAGAATTATACGCCATTTGAAAAAAAAAAAAAAAAGAAATGCAAATGATGTGGTAAGACTTTAGCTCGTGAATACCATAAAAGAACGCTCAGTAAAGTTCAGGATGAATGCTCAATGAATAATGAGCGAGGCTTCACGTTGATTATATAGGTTTACAAATTACAAGTGATGACGTTGTTACAAAATCGAGTTATCTCTAACTAAAAAATAATTCAGAATGTACACAAAAAAATAGATAAAATAACTTGCGAGAGGGGTTTTTCTTTACTTTTTAGAGACAACTTGCTGGAGGGGTTTTTTTTCTTTTTCTTTTCCGTATAGAGACAACTTGATGGAGGGTTATATCTTTTTTTTTTTTTTTTGTGACAAATCTTGCCGGAGGGCGTTTTGTTTACTTTTTAGAGACAACTTGATGGAGGGTTGTATTTATTTATTTATTTTTTTTTTGTGACAAACCTTGCCGGAGGGCGTTTTCTTTATCTTTTTGCTAATTAACCTCGCTGGAGGATTTTAATAAAGAATAAAATTACACACGGGAGGAGAGTTTGGTTAAACCTAATGGGCAACTTAATTTGGTTTCGAATTTGACATCTACGAGATTTGAACCTAAAACATCTTACTTACAAGTAAAGAATAAAATTACATTTTTCAATTTCATACAATGGCTCATGATTTCATAATTATACATATGTATCAATTTCTGTTATTTTCTCTGTTATCTACCCATGTGGATGTCGCAGGCCACACAAAATCAGTGCCACATGAATAAAAAACAATTTATAAAAGAGTAATGTTATACTTACCACTTATTTGTACCATCTCTCTAATGCATGGGGTCTCATCTCTGTTAGAGGTGATATAAATATATGATAAAAGTAGCATTTTTGTTTAGAAAATGGATATTCATTATTAAAGAAAATCAATTTGAAGGAAACGCTTATTCTCCGACAACAAATCAATATGAAGAAGAAAACACTTTATCTTCGCCATTAAAAAGTTAAAAAACCAAAGGACAGATTAATGTATAAACATTTGGATCTTTAATGTGTGATATTGAATATTGTCCATCATTAGAAAGTTAAAAGACTTTGCATTAGCTTAGTAGAAGTTAGAGTAGAACCTCAAGAGTGCGTGTGTACACACACACACACTCCAACTATTATCAATTAAGGACTTTAGGGTAGAACCTAAATGATACATACTCAAGCAAAAGTTAACATCCTAATTAAGCAAAGCAAATCACTCCCAATAAGCACTTAAATACGACTACATAGTTTTACAATGAAGCAACAAACGGTTGTTTTTTTTTAAAGGTAAGAACCTGCAAGACAAGCTGCAAAACAAAAAAGGAAATCCAAAAAGATTAGGTAAAAAAGGAAATCACACATCAAGAAGGGGAGACAAATCTGTAGGCTGGCATGCCCAAGAAATCTGAGTGCAGAAGAGGAAGAATCTCTATAGGAGGAGCGGAATGCCAAACAAGTGAAGATGAGAGAAGCCCTAAATTGGCTAATTTTTCAGCAACATCATTCCCTTATCGAAATGTATAAGAGCAACGAAAAACCATGTTTTGCAATCATAGAATACAATTGTTCCAACGTGTCTGAAGCGACCAAGGAGGAGAGAAATGCCTAGAAGCAAAACAGGATATCGCGCTAGAAGAGTTACTTTCAAGCCATATATTTTGCCAACCCCGCACGTGAGCCAATTCCACATCAAGGATGACAACATGGAGCTCCGCATAGAAAGAAGTACGATGCCTCAAGCTTAGGGAGAAACCACAAAGAAAATAGCCCGTAGAATCTCGGAAAACCCCGCCACAAGCCGCATGACTCGGGTTACCTTTAGCAGGCCATCAATATTCACTTTGACTCAACAAAAAGAAGGGGGATGCCAAAGAACAGGGATTATTGAAAGAGTTTTACAAGACTTAGCCGAGATTCCAAGAGAGACTAAAAGTTGCCTATCCAAAATGCCTCGTACATGACCAGGGGTAAGAACTCCAACCTGCCTAATCCAAGCTGAGGTGGAACGGCAAATGCATGAGAAGGAAGGGGGTTTACATTCAAACTTCACTTTGTTACGTATCTTCCAAATAGCCATTAGCAAGAAAAACCCTGAAGCTAGCCAAACATTGTTAAATTGTGAAGAAAACCTCTTTGACACAAAAGCAAGCCATAAATCAGAAAAAGAGCTCGTAGGTGGAAAAGTAGTGCCAAATTGGGTAGCTAGCCAACACCAAGCATGTTGTGCAAATTCACAACTAAAAAATAAGTGGTCAACAGATTCAGAATTCTTGTAACATAGTTGGCATATTGGAACCAGCAGAATGCCCTGTTGCTGAAGTTGATCCTCCATTGGGAGCTTTTTGAAAAGAATTTTCTAAACTAAAATAGAGTAGCGAGGTGGAATGAAATGATGCCAAATAATAGAAGCCCAATTCTTAACAGGAAATCGATGACGAACAATTTCATAGCCATAAAAAAACGAAAAGACTCAAGATGTAGAAGCTTCCCAAATTAACACGTCCTTGTCCTTATCAATTGGAAAAGGCATTTCTAAAATCTCTTTAGCTAGGTCTGGAAAAGTAAAAGAAAAAAATAGAAGGAATAACCTATTTTCCCATACGAATAATTTTTGAGACCCTAGTACAAGATAGAGAATGAGCAATCTCAGTTGCACCAACGACGTTCACAATAGGCGTATCCAACCATTTATCAACCCAAAGAGAAGTACTAAAACCATTTCCATTCACCCAACGACAATTCTGAAACATGATACGAAGAATGGATTTAATACCAGGCCATATAGAAGATCGCTTGTAACTACAAGAATATAAATGACCATGTAGCTGGAATCATTCTCGAAAATATACACTCCAAAGAATCAGAAGTAATAATAACTCATCCAAGCTTTAAGAGAGTTGTAGTATTAAGAGAGCAAAGATCACACAATCCAAACCACCCTCATTATTCGGAGCATATATTTGATGCCAAGAAACGGTAACAATCTTCTTGGAGGTCACATCACCAAACCATATAAAGTTGCGAGCACATCGCGAAAAAGACCTCAACAAGGAAGAAGGCCACTGATAAACAGAAAAACTATGCAGAAGCATACTCTAAAAATTTGATTGAATGAGTTGAATTCTTCCTGCCATAGATAAAAGTTTCCCCTTCTAACCTGTTAACTAGCTTTAGCTTTATTTGCCAAGGCTTGAAGATGACACTTCTTAGGCTTGCCACAAAAGATTGGAACTCCTAAATAGACAAATGGTACTTTGCCTTCTTTGAATCCCAAGTAACTCTAAACCACAACTTTTCGGTGCCTTGAAGTGGAGCCCAAGTAGAAGTACTTTTTGCCTTATTGATAAATTGACCAGAGGCCCTACTATATCTATCGAAAAAACCTCGCAAATTAAGCAATGTGATACCATTACTTCTACAAAAAATGAATAAGTCATCTGCATAGAGAACATGAGAAGGAGAGATACAACCTCTTGGGGTAAAAATTGGCTTAGTAAGCCCATCAAGTTGGAGACGACTCAGACCCATTGATAGAGCCTCCTTAGCTAGACAGAAAAGTAACGGAGAGAAAGGATCCCCTTGGTGCACTCCTCACGAACAAGAGAAAAAACCATGCCGGGAACCATTGATTAAGATGGACAATTTTGGCAGATCTTAAGATAGTAGAAACCCAGTCCATAAAACAAGTGGAAAACCGAAAGTTAGTAAGCACCCGCAATAGAAAGGACCAATCTAAAGTATCAAAAGCCTTAGCTATATCAACTTTAACTCCCATATTACCACCATGAGATTTTTTGTCAAGCACATTGAAACATTTTGAAACAAGAAAAATACAATCTGTGATACGTCGCCTAGGTATAAAAGCAGCTTATTGAGGAGAAATAATGTGTTGAACAACATGAGAAAGACAAACTGCCAAAATTTTGGGAATAATCTTGAAAAGAAAATTTTCCAAAGCAATAGGTCTAAATTAGGTAATGGAAATAGCGTCTTCCACCTTTGGTATCAGAACCAAGAAATTACTGTTGGCATTAGGGTATAACCAATTCAATTGAAAGAATTGCTTCACAAATTGAATAACATCAAAGCCAACAATATCCCAACAATGGTGATAGAAAAAACCTGGAAAACCATCTGGCCCGAGCACACTATAAGCACTTAAAGAGAAAATTGCCTCCTTAATTTCCTTATCCGTAGGTAATGCAGATAAAAGATCATTTTCAAAATCAGTGACCATTGGCTGAATGACCTCACAAACCTCATCAATACATGAAAGAAGAACCAAACAAAGTCTAATAGAAATTAACAATATGGTTCTCAATTGCCTGTAGATTAGTAAGAAGGTTATCTCTATCAAGAATACAACTAATACAAGAGCTGGATGATTTAATACAAGCATAGGCATGAAAGAAAGAAGAATTTCTATCCCCTTCAGTCAACCACTTAACACGAGCTCTATCTTTCCAAAAGGCCTCCTGCATTTTAAGAGACTCCATTACTGTAGTCTTGGTAACAATCTCCTCTTTGAAAAGATCATTATTGATACCCTCAGTTGAAATTCTCTGTTGAATCATAGAGAGTTCATGCCGAGCATCAGCCACTTTATTATAGACATCACCAAAAATTGAAAAGTTCCATTGGCGCAAACAGATTTTTAGAGCTTTTAATTTTTGCAGAATGACAAACATAGAACAACCATATGCAACTGTATTCCTCCAACATTGAGTTACAGTTTCTCAAAAAGATGAATGTTGAACCCACATTGATTGAAAACGGAAAGGACGATGACCACTACTTAAAACTCTTGAACCAGAAAAGATAAGAGGGTTATGATCTGAGACTATCTTTGGCAACGCTATGCATTTAGAGTGAGGCTAAGAATCAAACCAACTTATATCACACAAAGAATGATCAAACCTTATTTCAGTGCGACCACAAAACCTCCAACCATTAGACCATGTAAAAGCTACCCCAGAAGTGTTCAAGTGCGTAAAGTTACAAGAGTTAGACATGTTACTAAACTCAGCGCAAGAAGTTTAAGATGGTCTGCCTCATCCTATCTGCTCGTGAGAACCCAGGATAGCATTGAAATCGCCAATAGCCATCCATGGAACTTGTGTTTGTGAGCACAGAGTAATAAAGTCAACCCATAGGTCTCTTCTTTTGATAGATGAAGGGCTTGCATAAACAAAGGTGAACTGACTTAGGATATGATCAAAAGTACATCGAACAGTAACATATTGATCAGATATAGAAATAACTAAAGGGTCTGCACAAGTCGAAAATGTTAGTAACCAAAGATTGGGAGTAAAAGTTCCTCTAGAATTAAAAGTAAGATCAAATAAATTTAAAGAATCTCAATAAGCAGCTGAAATAGAATTAAAAGTCACCATGGGCTCCACAATGGGTGATGCAACCGACAGAGTTCCGCCTGAGAGTCATCATTACCAATGCCACGGATATTCCAGAAAAGAATCTTCATTTATAACAAGATGGTATTCCACGGACCCTACTCGGATAGGGTTTATCAGAGGGCTGGTTAAGCTTAGCAACCTGCTTTTGTTTTTTGTTTTTTTTTACTGTTAGATAACACAAGAGTAAAACCATCCTTATCACAACCATCTATGTGATTAACAATATCGATGACATCCTTAGATAATGTCGCAACATGTTCAAACCTAGGAGGAATGCTAGAGTCGTCATGAAGATCCTTCGGGCCAAAATTATTTGGGACATCAGTGTTGCCCAAATGCTGACCATAAGAATGACTATTATGAGAAAGTGATACATCTGATGACAACGATCTGGTCGTAGAGTTGCTAATATGAGATGTCCTAAGGGATTGGATACCATGTTCTTCATTTTCAGAATTAACCATAGCTTGGGCAATGGTCCCTAAGGCCTCATCGACCACCTGTGCAAGAACTTGGTTTATGAGAGTATGGGCATTATTAGGAGTTAGTATGACATTATTATCATTATCAGAGACAATTGGCGTTGTACCCACATAAAACATTAACTGGTATTGCCGTATCCTTTTTGGGATGATATTCCATGTGCAGTTGACTCCGAGAGTGGTCTCCGGTTTTGTTGTCCCTCATGTTACTATCCTTCCGCGTCCGGCTACGAGAACAACCTCTCATCATTTGTTTAAGTTGTTTGCAACTATTAACCAAATGCCCTATCAAACCATAGTGACTACATTTACGCGGTAAATTTTCATAAACCACCTCAACTGGGAAGCCATGACTTTCTCTTTCAACCATAAGGGATGTAGGTAAATCATCTACAAGATTGACATCAACTAATAAACGTGCATAATAACCATATTACCTTTCCCTTGTAGCTATATCTAGTTGCAAGGGAATGCCAACCCCTCTCGCAATTTCCATCAAGTGTCTAGGATGCTAATATTCCTGACTCAAACCAAAAAAATTAATCCATACCTGAGCATAAGTTTGAGAGAGAATGTCATTTGGTTGAAAATTTGGCACCCATTTCGATAACTTGAATAAACCAATAGCGAGAGTACACGTACCGCCACCCCATGCCCATCGCATATCATCTTCCTTATTGAAATGGATATCAAAATAGCCTTTACCTATAGGAACAAGGTTTCATGATGCAGTAGGGTGCCATGCATCTTCTAAACAAGATTTTATAGCACCGGTTTTTATTGTCGTAGAACCGTTTTTGAGGAGCAAACGTCCAAGGAGATTATTTTGAAACAACTTCAACTGTTCTTGGTATAGATCCTCGCTAATTTTGACATATGTTTTGTCGCCACGCACAACTGGAGTCGGAAGTTGGAAGCCCCATGGACAAACACTATTTGTGCCCATGATAATTCAGTTTTGAATTGTCAACACCATAAAGCAAATTGATGCCTTTTGATATCAAGCAACAGTTTTGTGGTGAACGCAGAAAATCCTTGGGCACCCAGAAAATACAGAATTTCAGATTCTCTGGGGCAATTCGTCGAACAGGTACAAGGCACAACAACCAAGCAAGCGAACTGTAATACCTGAGAATAGCTCGGGGCGCCGGGATCGAAAAGCAGGTGAACTAGTGCGGCAAAGCACTAGCTGATGCCGCCGGTTTGGATCAGATCAGCTGAAGGGTGCATTTCTCAGAGAAACTCAGCCTTCATGTATCTGATACGCTGTGTCGTCCACACCTAAACCCTATCTAGAGATTTGCCCTAGAGAAAAATTGTGTTGTCTTTAGCAATTTCCCATTATTTAACCATCAACAATGTCAGATACAAACAGAAATGCTAGAAATATTAAATCAGTTACTAATTATTCATCAAACGATGCCGAAAGTTGAACTTAAAATTCATAATGTAGACAGATAAATACACGTCGCATAGACAGTGATCACTGATCAACATGCAATTTCATGTTAGAAAAGGTTCACAGCTCAAGAAGTTTTCCCATATCAACTGCATATCTTCCTTGAGTATCTCAGAAATTGTGCTGGCTTCCACATTCTCTTCCTGAAAATTGAAAGAAAAGGAGATTTCAGCACATGATAAACCTTCTCAAACAAATCTTTTATTTCAGCCCATGAACTAAAAGAAATTGTCCCAGAGAAAAGGCAGCGTTTACCTGTAACTTTGACACGACGTTTTCCAGCACCAGACTTGTCCACCAAGAAGTTTCTCCAGTTAAGGTTCTAAAATCAAATCGATCAGTGTGTTTCACTTTCAGAGTCAGTGATGAATTTCTATACGTATTAGCTATTACGTGCCAAACCCTAACAACTCTGTATCTATCTCCAGAAGACTCCTTCCCCAGGGGCCATCTCAATCCACCCTTCACATTTGGATCTAGAATTGCAGAATTAATCAGATCCGTAATGCTTTGCATCTCATCATCCTGAAATAGCAACAGTTAATATGATCACGAACCTTCATTCCAAGAAGCATAAGTTCAGCCAGGGATCCAGTATGGTTAACCCACATGATCGTCCCGTTATATATCTACAAAAGCTTCTATTCTTTGTTTTGATTGTGGCTTGAGGATAAATATAGGTCATATTTAATATCTTTGCTGAAACAAGGAATAGAAATGTAAATTTCTAAAGGACTGGGTGAAGCAGCTTACAGTCAGATCAGTTACGAGTTTCTTCGTGCATAGCATTAACCTCAGGTCCAGATTCTTAGTAGTGCATGAAATGTCCATTACCATGTTACGCACTGGATTGAATTTGATCTGAAAGAAAGTTGACATTTCGATGTAAGTCTCAGCCGATGCTCAGGATACAAACCTTACGCCAAACAACAGGGAAAATTAAGAAAGTTGCCATTTCGATGGAAGTCTCAGGATATTAATGATCTGGAAAGGCTCCTCGTAAATTATTCCAAAAATTGGAGAGCTTAATCACATTCAGCGGTTGAACATTTAGTTTTCTTATACAACACTCATATTTTCCAGCATAATATGTTACATCTCAATTATCTAATCGATATCGTGGCAACTCAATCGTGATATTGATGCAACATATATGGTTTCATCAAATTTAGTTAGAATGAATTGGAAAACTTGCCGTGCAGGGTTGTAGCTTTCCATGTTCTTCCATTACCCGACATTTGCAGGAGAAAGGTAAATCTGGCTTCGTAGAATCAGACAACTATACAAGAAGAAAATAAATGAGCAATTCAATAGCTACAGTCAGAATTGTGGAAAACATGAACTCAGAACTCAGTAAGTTGACGTGTCTAACAGAAATACCTGTACTTCGTATATATCTTCTTCATCTTTGAAATCAACTCCAATTTTTGGGACAACTTCGTTGACAATCCTTTCCTTATATGAAACAGGAGTGTTTGTGTAAAATGATCGCCGCCATTGTTTCAAGATTTCAGTGCACAATTCTTTTCTGATGGATGCCCCGTTAACTGAAGGGCTCCTGATTCAAAGAATTCAACAAAAATTGTTATACATCTATTCGTGTACAAATTATATGAAATATGAGATGATTGACGGTAATTAAGCATCCATACCAAAATAATATTGCATCCTACCTTCTAAGCTAAAATGCCAAATGTAAACTTTTATCATAGTATACATTATTATTTTGTTCTACTTCAACCAGTATTCTGAGGCGGATAAAAGAAAAACATAAAGGTAAAAAGGATAATCGCATGAAACAATCAACTAAATGAATGGCCCAACAGCCATGTATCTTTCTCCTCTTTGAAATCAACTCCAACTTTTGGGACTACTCCCTTTACAATCTTTTCCTTATATGAAACAGGGATGTTTGTGTAAAATGATTTCCTCCATTGTTTCAAGGTTTCAGTAGACAAATTTTTTTCTGATATATTCCATGTTAACTGAAGGGCTCCTGTTACGAAGATTTCAACAAAAAGTGTCTTTCATCTGCTCATGTACAACAAAGGAGTAGTGCAACATTCTTTTCCGTTGTTACAAAACTTATGCGAAATATGGGATGATTGACAGTGATTAAGCATCAATACCGAAATATAACTGTATCAAGTATCGAAAAACAAGGGCAGAAATTTATAATCCTACTTCACCGTCCAACTTGGCACCGTATCTTCTTAAGCTAAAATGCCAAAATATGACCTTTTATCATAGTATAGACTATAGACTATTCCTTTCTTCTACTTTAACCAGTATTCTGAGGCAGCTAAAAGAACAAATTGATAAATATTAGCATGACACAATCAAATTAATGAATGGCACAAAAGGCTCGAAAGCTAACCAATGGATTAGGTAAGGAGGAAATCTAACCTGTGAAAGAGTACTTTCCCCACTTTGGCAACCAAAGTTGGATATTCTTCTTTGGACTTCGCAGACTTCATTTCATTCCTCATGTCTTTAAATGCCGAAAGTAAGTCTTCGAGCACGTTTTCTGTTATAGATTCCCAAGGGCTCCTTGGCAAGTTCCATTTCACCTCACTGCCTTCTGTCAAGTATCAGCCAAACAAATCCATAACCCAAGTAAAAACTTATAAGATAAACGCACTAAAAGTAATATTGAAGTTCTAACCATTATTTAGACTAGTATTGATCAGAGCTACACGATTTTTTCCAATTGTCTGCTCAGCAGACTCCAAGGCAACGGGCTCAAGATTAACAAAAGATGGAAACTGGTTCTCGTCATCCAAAGGGATGGCGCACCATCTATGAGTAGAATTGTCTGCATAAACTACTTTTCCACTCCAACCCACATTAGACTTATTATATTGCTTGTCATTTGAGTTTTTCTTGAATTGAGGAGCAAGCAGCTCTGGAGTTGGCAACGGCCTCTCCGATTCCTTCGAGTGCCGCCTGTGTGGTGGAACGTAAGCCATTGTAGAACTAGCACTTATGCCTATAAACACAAAGGATCAAAGTGAGGGCAGCCGAAAATAAAAAGAAAAAGAGGATTTAAAACAGACGACTCATGTTTATTGAAGAAAGTCCAGCCTGTTGAAGTGTTAATTCTTATTGGTTTGTTTGGTTTCTGAGGAAAATGAAGAAAGTTGAAATCTTTCGTTTGAATTTGGAACAAGAGAAATGCTAAGGAGACTCTCTCCAAGTGCTGACTCTCCATAGACACTCTGCCATCTCAGTTTATAGTTAATACTCGTGCCAAAAATATGAAGTGGCAGACAGTCCACGGAGAGTACCACTTTTAAGAGTCTATTTAGCATTTCTCTCGGAACAATTACAAAAAGGGTTCGCCTAGTAAAGTGAGAATCTGATTATGGTAGGGTTCTTCAACTGGGTAATTATTTTGATCACTTTCGTGTAGCAAAATACATAGCTTCGAATTGATATGAACACAGAACAGTGCAGATAAAACATTCAAAGTTACTATATAAAGAAGATCAAATAATTAATGGGGAGGATTTTATAAGTAGAGAGAGAGAGAGAGAGAGAGAGAGAGAGAGAGAGAGAGAGAGAGAGAGAAGCTTACCCAGAAAGGCAGATAGAAACTTGAAAGCTTGAGAGACCAAAAAATGATTAAGATAACAAATTGGAGTAGCATTACTCTCTGCATTGCCTTGTGAGGTTTTGTAGACATGGAATTCGAAAGTTTGGACCTTTTCTTCTATAACTTTTTGTGACAAAAGTATAACTTGCTGATGGGGTTTCTTTTTTACTTTTACTAGCGATAACTTCGTAGGGATAATGTTATCCACATTTTATTTTTACCTCACACACTTGTAAATTTCAATTCTTTAATTTTTTTTTTCTTTCAATTTATTCAGTTTAACAATTAAAAATTAAAAAGAAAGTGAAAATTAAAGTAGGCCATTGAAGAAAAAGAAGTTTTTTGATGGTAAATAGCACCACACTTTTTATAAAGTAAAAAAAGTGAAAAAGAAGCTTTATGATAGTAAAATTGTTTGTTTCCCATTACTTTATTGTTTAACTTCCACTGACGTTTGTAGGTCCATATGGTCCTCAAGTCACGTTTTCATATATTAAAATTTGGAAAATAAACATCTTTAATCATTTGAATTGGAAATTTTTGGCAATTGAGTTACCATCCTAATTTTAAAATGCAGAAAAAAGAATGTTATAATTTTTTAATACAAGAGATACTATTAGAGAGAATAATTCAACTCAAGGTAATCTCTCTGTGATTCAGTTTTTAGATTGTTGCTTTGTTACAGTGTTTTTAAGTTTCGTTTCAGAGAGGTTTTGGTCCTTTATAAATTATAACCCATCTTTTTTTGTATTCATTTTCTTCAAGATTCATGGAGAGGTCAAGTTTTTGTTCTCTCCTTGTTTCTTGCAAGGAGAGGCAAGGTTTTTGTCCCTGATCAAGTATAACTTTTATTTTTTATATCAATAAAATTTTCTCGTACCATCAAGGTTAAAAAAAAAGCAACTTAAGACCTAAAATATAAGGGATAATGATTTAATTAATTGTTTAAATTAAACATTTGGATTATTATTCAGTTCACATGTGAGTAGAAATCTGAGTATCCAGTAGTTACATCTTTTCTTATTCAAAGACAATACACTGTAATGCAAGTTGTTGTCTTCCATCAAAAGGTTAAGCAACCTTGCATAAGCTTATAAGGAATTGTGTTTTCCCACATGCTGTCAATTAACTTTAGGATAAAATCTCAACTTTCTTTGTAATACATAAATAAAATTTAGCATTCTGATATCATAAATTCATAACCATCATCCCACAGTGTCAAAATCCTAATTGAGCAAAGCAAATCATTCCCACAAGCACTTAAGAATCGCTCCAACAAAAAAAAAAGTTAACTGAACACAAATTATGTAGTGAGTCATTGTTCCAATAGAGAAGTCTACGACATGTTGGGAAACCCCGTCCCAAATTATGTGTAATTTCATATTAACGGAATTAGAAAATTACCATTATGCCCCTTATCCTTTTACCTTATCCGGATCCCCCATCCCTTTTTTTATTTTTTTGTTATTATTTTATAACTCTCCCACTCTCTATGTTTGCCACGTGGCACCACCCAGCACCACCCCCACCTCCTATCTCCTTCTCTCTTCCCTCCCCCGAGCTCTCTCTCAGCTCACTCACTCACTTTCACACAGACACTCTCCTTCTCCCTGATGTAACACACACCCAAATCGAGGAAAGCAATGACGACGACGACACTTCCACACCTCCCTGTGTTGAGTCTCTCTCTCCCTCTGCCTCTGTGAAGCCCAGGAAACCCAACAAACTTCCCCGGCGAGCCCAGTGGCCTTTGAGCCAAACTCTAGCCACCACACGACTCGTTTAAGGTACAAAACTCTTCCTCTCCTCTTAAGCTTCAATTTGATAGCTAGATCACACCCTAGGGTTGAGAATCGGCATTGAACGGAGCTCGGGAAGCTCCGGCCTTCCCTTCCGTCGAAACCAGGTCGAAATGACCCAAACCCGGTAACCCTTGAGCCCAAACCAAACTCAACCCAAAACCCAAATGAAACAAGGCCTTTGGGACGTGATGACTCGGGCATTTGGGACATGATGAAACAAGGCCTTTGGGACGTGATGACTCGGCCTAAACCCTCTTAACCTAATCCCAAGAACTAACCCAAAACCAATTGCGCCCGGCCCAAGCCCAGAAGCCTAAACCCTGAGCCCAGCCAGCGTGTGGGCCGCGCGTGAGACTGCCTGTGGGCGCGTGTGAAGGGCTGTTAGTGTTGGCGCGTGGAGCATACGAGCCACTGTCCACAGCGCCAACGACTTTTCCAGCGACCCATAGCGGCACGTGGCCGTCTGAGCCGCCACCTTACAGCGGTGTGTGGGGGTAATCGAGGTCCCCCCTTATGTTTTTCGACGTCCTGAATCCGTTTATGATGTCCGTTTTCTAAAATTCAATCGTTATGGTAGAGTTTTATAAATTGGAACATTTATGTGCTTAGGTGCGATTATTAGAGGCGATTCCATTCTTCCTATTTAGCACGGCTCTTCGACGACGGAGTATCTGTGAGTGGACCCCTTCTAAAATGCATATTTTACTATTAGAAATGCATACATGAAAAACATGATTTAATGAAACGTTTATGAGTATATTAGATTTGCACTATATGAAATATCATGCTTTACTAAGAATATTTTAGAATACCATACTTTATCGATTTTCATGTGCTTTGTAGTATATATGATGGATGACTATATACTATGAAGATTTTTTGAGATATGATGTTTGAGCTACTGAGCTTCGTTGAGATATATGTACTTATGTTAGAAAGATTATACTCAACGATTTTTGTGCTTATTTAGTGGTCACTATACATATGCCTTTGGGTGGGTGCAATAGGAGCCTACGGGCAATTGATACTTATATGCTTTCGGGTGGGTGTTGTAGGAGCCTACGGGCGAATGAAGGCTTTCGGGCGAATGAAGTGCTATATATGCCTTCGGGCGAATGAAATGTTCTATATGCCTTCAGGCGAATGAAGAGTTCTCTATGCCTTCGGCGACACTGATACCACTATTTAGCACGCTATATATAACATATGTTTTACAAAGGTTTTATGGCATGCTAGGGTTTTCGGGAAAACCTATTACATATTATACTATTGAGTTTTCATAAAACTTTGGGGTTAGTATGTTGATGAATAATTGTTTCAGTATTATATATATCAACTTGGTCCACTCATGTTTGTTTTGTGCCCCCTCAGGACATAGGAACAAGGCATACGATCCGAACTACGAGGCATTGCCTTACCAGTGATACCACATCATATTCTCTGTTTTGACTTCACTTGTAATAGCACCTTCCACTTGTATTCTGAATTAGATGTATTCTCTGAACATGTCATGCATTATCACTATCATTTTATAGACGAATGAATATTATTTTGGTAAGATTGTATTCAAATATTTCTTTGCATAGTTACGCGCGAAATGTATATGCATGATTCACATATTCTCAGCGTATGCATTCATTAAATGACTTGCGTCACCCTTAGGTGTCGGCCAACACGTGGTCATCCTGTTGTCCCCCGGACATCAAGGTCAGGGTGTGTCAGAAATCAAGCCGACTTCAACATTCTCTTCCTGAAAATTTGAAAGAATAAGATCGACGTTATGTTACCATTAACACATAATAGATCTTTCTTGGTACATTACATAAAGATGTTTGATTGGGAGCGAAAACTACCAGACTTACCTGTAACTTTGAAATGAGCATTTTCAGAAACAGCCTGACCTCCCAACCAGTCTCACCAGCTGAGGTGGTAAAATCGAAACTATTCGCATGCCTTAACTTCAGTTTTAGAGATGGATTTTCATTAGTGGTAATTGTATGCCAAATTACAACTACATTATACCGGCCTCCAGAAAACGCCTTCCCTAGGGGCCATATCAACCCTCCCTTCACATTTGAATCCAGAATCGCTAAACTAATTACATCCCTAATGCTTTGAATCTCATCATCCTGGACACACCAAAAATTTTAATCAACGGAGAATAAAATAAAAATTCTCAATAGCTTTCCAGGTGTAGTAACTTATAGCGAAAGCTGTTACGATCTTGTTCGTGCATAGCATGAGTCTGAGGTCCAAATTCTTATTAAGTCATCATATGTTCGTGACCATGTTACGCAGTTGATCCAGCTCCATCTAAAAGAAAATGTCCATTTGATGTAAGTCTCACTAAACAAAAAAAAAAAAAAAAGAACACACACAACAGTGCGTGATTTTGCAATAAATAAACTACATATTCACATGGTATGAACTTAAAAACTTGCCTTGTAGATTTGTAGCTTTCCATGTTCTTTTGCTACACTGCATTTGCAAGTGATGATTGATTTTGGTCGTCTAGAGTCAGACAACTATACAAGGACAAGGAACAAAGGAGAGAGATTTAATATATTCAAGAGAGTAAATTGCCGATTTTCCTCCTGAACTTTTACTAAACTTTTGATTTCCCCCTAAACTTTTCAATTGGAAAATTAAGCCTCACAATTAATGAGCTTGCTATAATAATATGGTTCAAACAATATTATCTACACTTAAGGGTGACGGAGTAGGCTAATTCGCCTTTGGTATAATAATGTGATTCAAATTCGCCTTTTGTATGAATCGAGCCTAATACCTTTCACTTACACTTACTAGTGAAGAGAAATATCATCAAACTGTAGTACTAAATGACCCTTACTGGAGGGCTTTAATAAAGACTAAAATTAGCTTTGTGCAATTGAGATTCTATTTCTATTTAATCTTAAAGCATCTCCAATGAGAGTTGAAAATTATCTTGAAATGCTCACTTTACAACTCAAAAGCCATTTTTGGAGTTCATTGGGCCAGAAATTTGGGATGCAAATGATCTCACTCATTTATTATCTAACTCATTTTATATGTTGTCTCCTTCGTCCAATTTCAAATTCGTACATTTTTCAATTTTTTCAATTTTATAAGGCGACTCATGATTTCGTACAAATGTCATATATATATATATATATATATATATATATATGTATCAATTTATATTAGTTTCCCCATTATCTGCCTGTGTGAACGTGGCAGCCCCACAAAATTTGTGCCACGTGAATGAAAAGCCAATTAAAAAATGGGTATTCATTATTAAAGAAAACCCTTCTTCTCTGACAACAAATCAATACGAAGAAAAAATCCTTCATCTTCTCCATCAAAATGTCAAAAACCCAAAGGACAATTAATGTATAGACATTTGGATATTTAACATGTGATGTTCAGAAAGTTAAAAGACCTTGCATTAGATTAGTAGAAGTTACTACAGAACCTCGAGAGTATATATACTCCACCTATTACCAATGTGTTTGCATAATCATGTATCAAAATTCCTTTTCCTTTAACTGCCTCTTGTGGTGTGGGACGGAAGGCAAAAAGAAACTTAAAAATTTTCATTAACCATCTTGGTTGTAAGAAAGCACGTGAGCCGAAGCATTTACTGGCAATGAAGTCATCGAAATGTAAAATCTTAAAAATTTAATTAACCATCAACGATGCCAGATACAAACAAAATTGCAAGAAATGCTAAAACAGTTACTAATTATTAATCACACGACGCCGAGAGTAGAATATAAAACTAAGGATGTAGACAGATATACACACGTCGCACAGACAGTGATCACTGATTTACAACATGCAATTTCTTGATAGAAAAGGTTCACAGCTCAAGAAGTTTTCCCATATCAACTGCATATCTTCCTTGAGTATCTCAGAAATTGTGCTGGCCTTGACATTCTCTTCCTGTCAATTGAAACATCACGAGATTTCAGCGCACGACAAAGTTTCTCAAACAAATTTTTATTTCAGCACATGAACTAAAAAATTGTCCGAGAGAAAAGGCAGCCTTTACCTGTAACTTTGACACGACGTTTTCCAGCACCAGACTTGTCCCCCAAGAAGCTTCCCCAGTTAAGGTTCTCAAATCAAATCGATCATAGTGTTTTACTTTCAGTCTCAGTGATGAATTTCTATACGTATTAACTATTACGTGCGTAAACCTAACAACTGTGTATTTTTCTCCTGAAGACTCCTTCCCCGGGGGCCACCTCAATCCACCCTTCACATCTGGATCTAGAATCGCAGAATTAATCAGATCCGTGATGCTTTGCATCTCATCATTCTGAAATAGCAACAATTAATATGATCACGAAACTTCATTCAAAGAAGCATAAGTTCAGCCAGGGATCCAGTATGGTTAACCCACATCATCCCGTTACATTTCTAGAAACGTTATATTATTTGTTTTGATTGTGGCTTGAAGATATATAAAGGTCAAAATTAATATATTTGCTGAAACAAGGAATAGAAATGTAAATTTTAAAGGACTGGGTGAAGCAGCTTACAGTCAGATCAGTTACGAGTTTCTTTGTGCACAGCATTAGTCTCAGGTCCAGATTCTTAGTAGTGCATGAAATGTCCTTTACCATGTTACGCACTGGTTTCAATTTGATCTGAAAGAAAGTTGACATTTCGATGTAAATCTCAGGATACAAACCCTAAGCCAATCAACAGGAAAAATTAAGAGAGGGAAGAGTCCGGAAAATATTAAAGATCTGGAAAGGCTCCTCACAAATTATTCCAAAAATTGGAGAACTTAATCACATTCAGTGCTTGAACATTGAGTTTTATTATACAATACCCATATTTTTGCTGCATAATATTATATCTAAGTTATCTAATCAATAATGTGGCAACTCAATTGTGATATTGATGCAACATATATGGTTTCATCAAATTTAGTTGGCATGAATTGGAAAACTTGCCTCACAGAGTTGTAGCCTTCCATGTTCTTTCATTACCCGACATCTGCAGAAGAGAGTGGACTCTGG
This sequence comes from Malus domestica, assembly GCF_042453785.1. Lineage (NCBI taxonomy): Eukaryota > Viridiplantae > Streptophyta > Magnoliopsida > Rosales > Rosaceae > Malus > Malus domestica. The sequence continues at coordinate 31,002,061 of NC_091672.1, read as the reverse complement.
ACTCGTAGAATCAGACAACTATACAAGAAGAAAATAAATGAGCAATTCAATAGCTACAGTCAGAATTCTGGAAAACATGAACTCAGAACTCAGTAAGTTGACGTGTCTAAAAGAAATACCTGTACATCGTATATATCTTCCTCCTCTTCGAAAACAACTCCAATTTTCGGGACAACTTTGTTCACAATCTTTTCCTTATACGAAACAGGAGTGTTCGTGTAAAATAATTGCCTCCGTCGTTTCGGGATTTCAGTGAACAAATTTTTTCTAATGGATTCCAAGTTAACTGAAGGGTTCCTGATTCAAAGATTTCAACAAAAATTGGTATACATCCGTTCGTGTACAAATTATATGAAATATGATTATCAAGTATCGAAAAACAAGGGCAGAGTTTTAGAGTCCTTCACTGTTCAACTTGGCATCCTACCTTCTAAACTAAAATGCCAAATTAACCTTTTACCATAGTATTATACTATTATTTTGTTCTACTTCAACCAGTATTATGAGGCGGATAAAAGAACAATATAAAGGTAAAAAGGATAATCGCATGAAACGATCAACTAAAAGAACAATAGGCTCAATAGCTTTACTTGGTATATATCTTTCTCCTCTTCGAAATTAACTACAACTTTTGAGACAACTTGCTTTAAAATCTTTTCCTTATATGAAACAAGGATGTTTGTGTAAAACGATTTCCTCCATTGTTTCAAGGTTTCATTAAACAGATTTTTTTCTGATAGATTCCATGTTAACTGATACAAAGATTTCAACAAAGGATTGTCTTTCATCTGCTCATGTACAAGTACAACTAAGAAGAAGGACAAGATTCTTTTCCGTTGTTACAAAACTAATGTGAAATTGAGATGATTGACAGTGATTAAGCATCAATACCGAAATATCTGTATCAAGTATCGAAAAACAAGGCAGAATTTTATAATCCTACTTCACCACCAAACTTGGCACAGTATCTTCCAAGCTAAAATGCCAAAATATGACCTTCTATCATAGTATAACTATTTTTTGTTCTACTTTAACCAGTATCCTGAGGCAACTAAAAGAACAAATTAATGAATAATCGCATGACATAATCAAGTTAATGAATGGCACAAAAGGCTCGAAAGCTAACCAATGAATTAGATGAGGAGGAAATCTAACCTGCGAAAGAGTACTTTCCCCACTCTGGCAATCAAAGTTGGATATGCTTCTTTTGGCTTTGCAGACTTCATTTCATTCCTCGCGTGTTTAAATGCCGAAAGTAAGTCTTCCAGCACATTTTCTGTTATAGATTCCCAAGGGCTCCTTGGCAAGTTCCATTTCACCTCACTGCCTTCTATCAAGTATCAGCCAAACAAATCCATAACCCAAGTAACAACTTACAAGATACATGCACAAAAAGAATTATTAAAGATCTAACCATTATCTAGACTAGTATTGATCAAAGCTAGATGATTTTCTCCAAAATTCAGCTCAACAGACTCCAAGGTAACGGGCTCAAGATTAACAGAAGATGGGAACTGGTTCTCGTCATCCAAAGGGATGGCGCACCATCCATGTGTAGAATGGTCTGCATAAACTATATTTTCATCCACTTTATTAAATGGCTTGACTTTTAAGTTTTTCTTGAATTGAGGAGCAAGCAGCTCTGGAGTGACCAATGGCCTCTCCAGTTCCTTCGAGTGCCGCCTGTGTGGTGGAACGTAAGCCATTGTAGAACTAGCACTTATGCCTATAAAACCAAAGGATCAAAGTGAGGGCAACCGAAAATAAAAAAGAAAAGAGGATTTAAAACAGAGTACTCTTGTTTATGCAAGAACAAGTGTTCTTTCTCATGTTTATTGAAGAAAGTCCAGCCTGTTGATGTGTTAATTCTTATTGGTTTGTTTGGTTGCTGGGGAAAATGATGAAAGTTGAAACCTTTCATTCGAATGCGGAACAAGAGAAATGATAAGGACTCTCCCAAAGTGCTGTCTCTCCAAGGACTCTCTACCATAGTTGCCAAAAACATGAAGCGGTAGAGAGTTCATGGAGAGTCCCACTTTCGAGAGTCTCCTTCGCATTTCTCTCTGAACAAGTACAAAAATTACAAAAAGGGTTCGCCTAGTAAAGTAAAAATCTGATTATGGTAGGGTTCTTCAAGTGGGTAATTTTCTTGATCACTTTCTTGGAGCAAAATACATAGCTTTGAATTGATATGAACACAGAAGCAAAATACATAGCTTTGGATTGATATGAACACGGAACAGAGCAGATAAAACAATCAATGTTATTATATAAAGAAGATCAAATAATTAATGGGGAGGATTTTATAAGTAGAGAGAAAGAGAAGCTTATCTAGAAATCACTACCCAGAGAGGCAGATAGAAACTTGAAAACTTGAGAGACTAAAAAATGATCAAGATAACAAATTGGAGCTGCTGTACTCTGTGCATTGCCTTTTGAGGTTTTATAGACATGGAATTCCAAAGTTTGCACCTTTTATTCTTCTTCAACTTTTTGTGACTAAAGTATAACTTGCTGATGGGGTTTTCTTTTTAACTTTTACTGGCGATAATTGTTGGAATTAGTGCACTATCCTAAATGTTAAGATTCTAGACATTCCCAAGAACAATTATTCATGCACTACTCTAAATGTTAAGACTCTAAACATTCCCAAGAACAATTATTCTAGAGTCATTGTTCCTAGCCTATATCTGTTAAGTTATCTAGGAAGAACTCTCTAGTTTGAACTCTCTAGTACTTTGTATTCACTATATATATAGCCTTTGGCATATCATTTTGTATTAAGAGAGTTACAATAAGAAGTAATACAAGAGCTCTGCTGTAGCAACTCAGATTTCTCATAAACTTGTTTAGTATTTCCATCCATCTACACTTCCTGCAATAATTTGGTGGGGGTTCTACATATTGTTCTATGACAAACCTTGCTAGAGGTATAATGTTACCCATACATTTATTTTTGCCTCTCACACAATCGTTGTTAATTTCAATCCTTTAATTTTTTTTTTAATTCATTCAATCTGATGATCGAAAATTGAGAAAAATGTAAGAAATAAAAAGAAGTATGTAAATAGCAATATTCCTTTATAAAGTAAAAAAGAAGCTATTTGATAGTGATATTGTTTGTTTCCCATTACTTTATTGTTTAAGTTCCACTGACGTTTGTACGTTCATGTGGACCCCAATTCACATTTTCATAATATTAAAATTTGGAAAGTAAACATCTTTAATCATTTGAATCGAAAATTCTTGACAACTGAGTTACGATCCTAATTTTATAATACATAAAAAATAATGTTAGAATCTCTCTCTCTGAAAGAGCTCCAAACCCTAGCGTCCATGGCGCCGCTAGCCCTTGCTTCGGCTTGGGCTAGTGGCACCCTCTCCTCTCCTCCTCCTAGCCTCCTCCCCACTCTTCTTTTCCAACTCTTAACCACGATTTAGATCTTGGAGTTTTGGGCTCTTCTTTTACACAAGACCAAACCCTCCAATCCCACTGCCGAACCGGCTTGCCAGAAAATTTGGGCGAAGTGTGGAACGATTCTCTTTGGAACAAGGGTGTTTTACACACCCCATTTGCCCTCCCCCTCCTCCTGTTACGTTTTGTGACCTTTCTTGCAGATGTGGATGTGGAGGCTTTATTTCTTGGTGGATAGATTCTGCACAACCCTCTCATATCTAGTTTAGGGTTCGGGTTTTCTTTTTCTTTTGGGGCGACAGATTTTATTGCGGTGGAAGCTGTTACTGCGGCAGCGGTGGTCTTTTGGATGCTAAAGATTAGGGTTTTTGTTGCTTTTCTGCTTTTACTGCCTACATGCCTAATGATGTATGGGCCTCCCTTTGTGTTTTGGGTTGGCGCTCTACTTGGTTTGGGTTTGTTTTACCTTTAATGTCCTGCTTTGTTTTATGTAAGGCTTTGTGTTTTGTTTGGACTTAGGCCTATCTCTCACAAATTGTATTTTCCCTTACATGAATGGAATGTTTCTTTGTCTTACATTAATGGAATGTTTCTTTGTCCAAAAAAAAAATCTGTTCTAATACAAAAGATATTATTAGAGAGAATAATTCAACTCAGGGTAAACTTTCGGATTCAGTTTTTAGATTGTTGCTTTATTGCAGTGTTTTTAAGTTTTGGTCCTTTGTACCTCGAGTTTTCTTTGTATTCATTTTCTTCAAGATTCATGGAGAGGTCAAGTTTTTGTTCCCTCCTTGTTTCTTGTGTTACAAGAGGTAAGGTTTTTGTCCCTAATCAAGTATAACTTTTATTTTTCATATTAATAAAATTTTCTCGTACCGTCAAAATTAACAAATAAAATCAACTCAACATCAGATGTAAGAGATAATGGTTTACTGAAATGTCTAAATTAAACATGTGGTTTATTATTCAGTTCACATGTGAGTAGAAATCTGGGTATCTAGTAGTTACATCTTTCTTATTCAAAGACATTATGTAAGTTGTCGTCTTCCATCAAAAGGTTAAGCAACCTTGCATAAGCAAGGAATCGAGTTCTTCCGCATACTATCAATTATTTTAGGGTAAAACCTCAATTACTTCGTAATACATAAATAACATTTAACATTCTGATATCATAAATTCATAAGCATCATCCCAGTGTAATGACAAACTCCTAATTGAGCAAAGCAAATCATTCCCACAAGCACAACCAACAAAAAAAAAATCTCGCCATCAGCTCGACTAAGAGTTTCAAATCTAAAAAGTAAACTGAACTTGACTTAAGACGAAGGAACCAAGTCCAAAAAACACCGGGGTTTACAACAAATTATGTAGTAAGTCATTGTTCCAATAGAGAAGTTTACGAGATGCACTTGCAGTTCCATTTCATGTTAGAAAAGGTTCACAGCATAAGAAGTTGTTCTTGGAAATTTGAGTCATTTGAGTATAAATTTCTTTGTCCCACAGTGGCCATTCCCAAAAGCTTTCATCACTTTATAAGGCTTTATACTTTATAGAAAGTAATTGGAGTAATAGGCATTGGAGAATAAAATTGGGCTCACCCTTGAAGTTGGGCTTTGAGGTGCACTAATTAATTGATAATTAATATATATTTAATTAACAAAAGATGGGCCTTGGGCTCTGAAAATTAAATTCTTTAATTAATTATTTTTAATTAATTTCGAATTTAATTAACTTAATTTTTATGAAAAGGTTCATCCTTTCAGATGATGTCTGAGAGTTCAGAAAGAACGCAGAGCAAAGCACCCCTTCTGAGAAGATGCTTTCCAACATATACATTTCTTCTCCATACCTGTTGCGAACAGGCTTAATCCCTCTATATATACATCCGTCTGCATGGCATTTAGAGTATAGAAAAATATAAATCTCCTTCTATAATCCATAACATTCTTACTGAGAGTATCACAAAGAAATTCTCCAGAAGTTAAGTTTTCCGGTGCTGGAATTCTAACTTGATCGTTGAATCCTGGTGAAACAAACGTCCGGAGAACTACAAGCACTGAGTAGGGGCGAAATTTCTGTTTCAAGGACATTGCGGTACGCAAGCCTCGATCTACAAGTTGTCCATTTTATATTTTAGTTGTGTTCATACTCTGTGAGTTTTTCTATTCGCATTTATTATTTATTAGCATATATAAATTTATCACAGATTGTTGACTTAAATCCAACAGTTGTCCCATATCAACTTCACATTTTCCTGCAGCATATCAAAAATCAAGCCGCTTCAACATCTCTTCCTGAAAAATCAAAAGAATAAGATCGGCGTATGTTATGATGGACACATTGTTTGGGTTAAAACTGGAATTTTAGGCTCAAAAGGAAGTTAGTCCAGAAGAATGTATAGAAGGAAGGAAGCCCAAGGCTCAGTCGAAGCCCAAAAGGCAGAAGAAGCCCTTTTCTCGACTAAGTGCAGATCACTTGAGCCACTTACTCACCTACGTAAAAGTCAAGTGGTGTAGACTAGCCAACCAATCAACTCAAAAGTAATTTACAATGACAGTACAAGTAAAAAGCTGATGAGTCATTACCCTTCAGCCGCATTCGGGCAACATCGATGCTGCAGACAGCCAAGCCAAATCATCTATAAAAAAGGAAAGAGAAATCAGATATAAGGACACTCAATCAAACAAACAAATACACAAACTCTACTCAAGCCAGATTTGCATACGAAGCTGTAGTCAGCACTAAACCTTCATCCTTTTCAGGATCAACCTTCACCAAAAGCCTTTGTAAAAGCTCTGTTACCTTGTCTGAATCTTGATGTAGTATCGATTCCCTCCTGTAAACTCATCTTCCAATCTCTCCTTCTAGCACTCAAACCCTTTGTAAATCACAAAGAGAGGAAGTTGCAAGACGATCAACCTTGCCCGACATGGTGAAACCTTGCCCGACCCTCTTTGTTCTGTCTTTTCATTCATAAATCTAGTAATATGATGTATACTTCCATCTGTATCCAAGTTATTTCTAGCAAGTTTATGATTAAAAGGCTTCTTGGTTCTTGGATCTGGTCTGTTTAATGGTACCCAACCATGCAAAAGATAAAGTTGGAATCCGCACTCATAACTTGACCAGATCTAAGTTCTAACATTTCGGGGATACAAGATTTATCAGTCAAAAGTCATTGGTCTCAAGGCATAAAAAGAACTTTATGTGGACTTAACCCATCCACGATAATCCTTGATAACAAGAAGTCTGAAGTTACTTGAGGCGCAAGTAATCAGCATATTTCTTAGTTTTACTTCTGTTATATTATGATTGCCACAGAACACTTGAGTATAAAATTAATTCTGATGGCAAGCCTCAAGGCCTATACTTAAGGCCCTATAAAGGCACCTATCTGGCTTCATTCTGCTCTTCGGGCTCGGGTGATTAAAGTATAACAGTTGTAAAACTTCTGCAACAATGAAACAACCACTATATGTTCGAGTACTTAGTTAAGTTTTGAATGCAAGCCTCAAGGCCTACACCTAAGGCCCTACGAAGGTACCTTTCATAGCTAACTTAGTCTCTCGGGCATATACAATTAAACTAAACATATGTTTTACATCTGTCATGCTAAAGATGGCAATGGCACGCCTGAACACCTAAAGTTAATTTTGATTGTGAACCTCAAGGCCTACACCTAAGGCCCCATAAAGGCACCTTTCAAAATAACTATGTCTTTCTCTTACAGCCTCCAATAAGCAGAAGCCCGATAGACAATATCAACCAAAGCCAACCTCTTGGGGAGCTGTGTGCTCGTCGGCCAGGAAACGTCCTCATCGGAAATTCCTCCAGACGAACACACCTATTAGATCTTTTCTTGGTACATTACATGATAGATGCTTGATTATGAGAGAAAAATACAAGACTTACTTATAACTTGGAAACGAGCATTTTCAGAAACAGCCTAACCTCCCAACTAGTTTCACGAGCCGAGGCGGTAAAATCGAAGTGATTCGCATGCCTTAACTTTAGTTTCAGAGTTGGATTTTCATAAGTAGTGGTAAATATATGCCAAATTCCAACGACATTATACCGGCCTTCTGAAAACGCCTTCCCTAGTGGCCATCTCAACCCTCCCTTCACATTTGAATCCAGAATCGCCGAACTATTTACATCCCTAATGCGTTGCATCTCAACCCTCCCTTCACATTTGAATCCAGAATCCCTGAACTAGTTACATCCCTAATGCATTGCATCTCAGCTCCATATAAAAGAAAATGGCCATTTGATATAAGTCTCACTAAATAAAAAAATATAACACATAACAGTGCGTGATTTTGTAGTATATAAACCATATATTCACATGTATGAACTTAAAACCTTGCCTTCTTGAGATGTAGCTTTCCTTGTTTTTTTGCCACACTGCATTTGCAAGTGATGATTCATTTTGGTCGTCTAGAGTCAGACAACTATGAACAAGGAACGAAGGAGAGGGATTTAATATATCCAAAATACACTTTGAATATCTGTGAAAGTATGAATTCAGTAAGTTGATGTGAAATATTGCAAAAGAAATATACCTTTACATAGTATAAATCTTTCTCCCCTTTGAGGTCAATTCCAATCTTCGGGTCAACTTCCTTTACATTGTATTCCTTATACGACAACGGAACATTTGCAAAACAAGACTTTTTTGTTTTTTTATTTTTTCTATTTTAGGAAATCTCGATGGTACGAGGAAAGTTTATCGATATTGAAAAAAAAGGTACACCTAGTCAAGGGGACATAAACTTAATCCCTCATAATACAAGAAAAAAGGATTAAAAATACATGGAAAAGAAGGGGGACAAAAACCTTACTCTTCTAGAAACAAAAACAACAAAGATACAAGGAAAAGAGGGGGGACATGAAACCTAACCCATCTAAAGGTGAACCTAAAGGTTTAAATGACACATCCCAGTCCCGGCTCCGCCAAATCACGATATTGTCCGCTTTGGGCCCCGACCACGCCCTCATGGTTTTGTTTCTGGGAACTCAGACGAGAACTTTCCAGTGGGTCACCCATCCTAGGACCGCTCTCGCCCAAACTCGCTTAACTTCGGAATTCCGACGAAACCCGAAGCCACTAAGATCCCAAAAAGCCTCGTACTATAAGAGGTGGGCATATACATATAAGGCACATCACCACCTCTTCGTTGGTTGATGTCGGATGTTACAATTCACCCCCCTTAGAGGCCTGACGTCCTCGTCAACACACTCGCACCATACGGCAGAGTGGCTCTGATACCAATCTGACACATCTAAGTTCCGGTTCCGCCGTAGCACAATATTTTCCGTTTTATACCCCGGCCACGCCCTCACGGTTTTGTTTCTGGGAACTTAGACGAGAACTTCCCAGTGGGTCACCCATCTTAGGACCACTCTCGCCCGAACTCGCTTAACTTCGAAGTTCCAACGAAACCCGAAGTCAGTGAGCTCCTAAAATGCCTCGTGCTATAGAAGGTGGGCATGTATATATAAGGCACATCACCACCTCTTCGTTGGTCGATGTGGGATGTTACATTAAATCTGCAAAATAGAACAAGCAACATCACAAGGTTAAGAAAGAAAGAAAAAACCAGAAAATGAGACAAACATGTATGCCGAGATGCACATTAATTTAAGAAGCGGAAGTCAGGAAAGCCAACATAGTCTAAAAACAAAGCAGCCTGAAATGCCAACAAAGGGGAATCATGCCATACCAAAGTTGGAGAAGACAAGCTCATGTTAGCAAAATTTTCCGCAACCACATTTCCTTTGCGATAAATGTGAGAGGCATAGAAAGTCATCTTGCAAACGCGTTCTAAACAAATAGATCATTGCATATGAAGAGGCCAAGGAGGATCCAAATCAATCGATTAAGACCACAAATAACACTAGAAGAGTCACTTTCCAGCCAAAGACAATATCAACCCCGCTGATATGCAAACTCTACACCAATAATAAATGCTGATGATTTTCCAAAAAAAAGTTTCTATGACCAATCCCTTGGCAGAAACCACCATGGCAATCCTGGAAAACTCATCCACAAGCAGCAGGACCAGGATTTCCTTTAGATAAACCATCGGTATTAAGTTTAATCTAAGGAAACCAAAGAGAAGACCAAAGCACAAGAAGAATAGTTGGTGCCTTGCGAGGGAAAGGTTGGATCAAAGAAGAAATGATACGAGTGTCAAAACCCTGAAAGTAATCAGGAATAAACTTCCCACCATGAACAATCTAAGAATTAATAGACATGTAAAGATGACGAAAGTAGATTGGACAACCCTAAAAAGTAAACTTATTTCGAGCTTTCCAAATAGCCGAAATAGTAGAAAGACCTGCAAATATCCAGACATTGTGCAATTGTCGAGAAAATGGCTTACGTATGTATACATCCCAAAAAAATAGCCAAGGAATCTAAAAAGGCAAAAAGGTATTAAATTAACATGCTAACTACCTCCAAAGCTGCCTAGATATCTGATACCTTAAAAAAAGATGAAAAGTAGATTCCTTAGAACTATAACATAAACAAGAGTTTATCAAAGCATATGTTACGCTACTACTTACCATTATCTAGACAAGAGTTTATCAAAGCTAGAGGTTTTTCTTCATTATTCCACTCGGTAGATTCCGAAAGGAAATGGGCTCAAGATTAACTGTAGACGGAAACTGGTTCTGGTCATCCAAACCAATGGTGCACAATCTCAATAAAGCACGGTTTGCATAAATAAATGACTTTGAACTTGTATCAACATTAAACTTTGATGGCCTGGCATTTAAGTTTTTCTTGAACTGGGGAGCAAGCAGCTCCAGCCTCAGCAATGGCCTCTCGGTTTCCTTTAAATGCCTCTTGTGGGGTGGGACGTAAGCCATTCTAACACCAGAACTTGTGACTGAAAGAAAATTTGTAGAGGCAAAAATAAAATGCTTGCATACATATTAAGACATTCAATTTGTAGAAGAAGAAGAAGTAGAGGGGCTTACCCAGTGTCAACAAACCAGAGAAAGCTTACTGTGTAAGCAACTATCGAAAGATAAGAGAGAGATATTAGAGAGAGAATCTAGAGAGACAATTGTAATAACTGTTTTCTGTTTTCAATAATTGTAATGGAATAATTACATGATGAGTATTTATAGAATACATCTTGACAACCACATGACACCTCCATTCTTAATCTTATGACACCTGTCTTAATCCCATCAACACATAAGTGTGTATACATTCTATCATCCCCCTACAAGCTCATGGTTGGAACAACCAAGCATGAGGTTGGCACAATTATATCTAAATTGAGGTGAACACAACCCTTTAGTAAACATATCTGCATACTGATATGAAGAGTTGACAAACTGCAACAAAATGGTGCCTTGTTGTACTCTTTCACATACGAAATACCAATCTATCTCAATATGTTTTGATTTTGAGTGAAATGCTGGATTAGTTGCAAGTGCCATAGCCGAAATGTTGTCACAGTGGAGAAATGGAGTGTCAGAACCAAGAAGATGTAAATCCTTAAGCAATTGTTGAATCCAAACCACTTCAACCGTAGTAGTAGCCATAGCTCTATACTCGGCCTCTGTGGAAGACTGGCTAACAGTGTGTTGCTTCTTAGAGCTCCAAGAAATGGGATATGATCCCAGAAAAACAACAAAGCCAGTTGTTGATCGTCGATCATTGGGATCCCCAGCCCAATAAGCATATGTATATGCTTTTAACTATAAAGGGCCAGGTTTAAAACACAATCTCAAACTGACATAACCTTGAAGATAGCTTAGAATGCATTTGACAACAGCAAAATGAGCTTCAAGAGGTGTATGCATATATTGGCACACCTGGTTTACAGAGAAAGCAATATCAGGCCTAGTTAAGGTGAGATATTGCGATGCACCTACAAGACTTCAATAAAATCCAGGATCAGCCATATGAGGACTGCCATGATTGAGCAATTTCTGGTTAGGATGACAAGGAGTGAGACAAGGTTTGCAGTCAACCATATTTGCTTTCTGAAGCAGATATTTGACATACTTTAATGAACACACACACCTTGAGATTGATACTCAATCTATAACCCCAAGAAGAAATGTAACAACCCCAAATCCTTCATATCAAATTCTGCAGTCAACTCGTTAATCATAGATTGCACATCATCAACATTAGCACCAGTTAGGATTATGTCATCGACATAAAGAAGGAGTATCACTAGAGATTTGCACACATACACGCTTGGACATGAGTCTTAAAAGATTTTAACAAATGAGTAACGTTAAAAAGACTAAATTTGTAAACTAAATTGTGTAAACTAAGTGACATGTAAGTTTTTTTTTTTTTTTTTTTTTTTGGAAAACCTCGACGGTACGAGGGTAATTTTATTGATAACGAAAAAACAAGTTACACTTAGTCAAGGGGGACATAAACTTTACCCCTCAAAAAACAGAGACAACAAAAAGGAATACACTAGAAAGAAGGGGGGACATAAACCTTACCCTTCTAGAAACAAAAAACAAGAATGATACAAAGAAAAGAGGGGGGGGACATGAAACCTAACCCCTCTAGAACCAAACATGAAGGTCTAAACCTGCAAAACAAGTCAAACAACACCATAAAGTTAGGAGAGAAAAAAAGAAAGTGAGACAAACCTAGATGCCGACATGCATATTAATTTGAGAAGCGGTAACCAGACAAGCTAACATAGTCAGAAAAACAGAGCAGCATGAACCGCCATAGGAGGAGAATCAAGCCATGTTAAAGATGGAGAAGACAAGCTCATGTTAGCAAAATTGTCCGCAACAAGATTTCCTTCGCGATATAAGTGACATGTAAGTTGATTATTAGATTATTACTTAAACGTTGATAAATGTATTCATTTCTATTGGTGGCACATCATTTAATTAGTTTGTAAATTTTATCTACAAATTTAATCTCTCTAACATTGCCTTTAATATATGGCTTTTACTCTTCACATTGCCTTGTGAGTTCTCCAAAAATAATAGCCATCAATTTTTTTATCCTTTTAAATTTGAGAATTGTTAATAGCACTTTAAAAATTTCATTTGATATTTTTTCTAAAAATCTTATTCCTTATAAAAATTGTTAATTAGTTTTTCGGTAATTAGAAAGAATTGTTAATAGCAGTCCAAAATTTTCATTTAAGTTTTAACGTGGTTATAATTATTTTATTAAGAGTAAAAATGAAATTACCAAAAAATGTGGCAGATTGGTGGGCTTAAATCAACATGAATAAACTAAAATAAAATGATAGGAGAAATACTATAAGGAGTTATAGGGGAAAACTGGTTCTCGTCATCCAAAGCGACGGCGCACCATCTATTTGCAGAATGGTCTGCATACACTATTCTTCCAGTCCCATCCACATTAGACTTATTACATGGATTGACATTTAAGTTTTTCTTGAATTGTGGAGCAAGCAGCTCTAGAGTCAGCAATGACCTCTTCGATTTCTTTGAGTGCCGCTTGTATGGTGGAATCCATAACCATAGCATCTTGTTGAATCCATTCTTCAAACTCCGGATTCACAGTATCAGTATCTGAGAAAGGCAGGAGGACATTTGCTAGTGCCATCAACAAAAGAGACGAGATTCCTGCTACGAAGTAAGGGAGCTTTCCAGACAGGGTAATTGGTAAGGTCAAGTTTAATCGTAAGAAAGTTGGAAACACTGGGTAGGTGTTTGAACCCAAATTTACACCATCGGCATGTGTAATCAAGGCCGTTGAGTAAATATAGTTCTCAACCGTCGGATGGAAAAGTGAAGATATTTTTGTTAAAGGATAATATTATAGTTTTTGTCATAGTAATTATTTTGTAATTTGGATTATCTTAGTATTATATCTTCGAACAAGTACAGTTCGAGTGAACTTAGGATTACTGCTATCAGATTGGAGAAACTTGGTAGATGAGGTTTGAAAAGTCATGGTGCATGCACGGATGGATTATGGAGAAACCTAGATAGGCTTGGTTTTTTGTGGTGATGTGATAAGTCTAAGATTTAATAGTCTTGGATAATGATGACAAGCCTAGGTAGGCTAGGCTATGGTGATAAGACTTTTATTTGGATAGGCTTTTGTGAAGTTTGGAAAATCGTGAACATCTATCTGAAGGATATGGTAGTTCTCTGATGCGGATTAGTTTCTGTTCCGCAGAAAAGAATTGCAGTTGGACTCTACAAGCACCATCAGCTGTTCCAGGTAGATATCCAACGCTATAAATACATGAAGACTGTGCAGCATTGAGGGATCTCCAACTCAACACACAAACTGTCATGCGCAAATCCTCGCTCTACACGAAACCTCTCAAACATCTTGAGATTTTTTATTTTCTTTTTTGCAAACACATCTTCAGTTTGGATAAACAGCATTATGAAGGCAACTGGCGAACATCTTCAGTTTGGATAAACAGCATTGTTGCCGTAGAATCAGCCGACCACAGAGCACCTTTAGTTTGGATAAACAGCACTGCGTCGAATAGTTATCTATCCAAGTCTCAGTCGAGAAGGATTTTCGAATCCTTATTGGCAAAGGTCATCTCATTAGCCTTTTCGGCGAAGTGAGGTGTTACAAGTTATTACATTCGGCACATTGAAAGCAGAATTTGATATTGAACTTCGCAGAACTAGCAGCCTTGTCTTCAGGCTCTAGAACCCGAAGGCCGAGAGTGTTCCTTCCTCAGCCGCAGTCGCGAGATTCAGAAGTCAATAGCGCACCCAACGCAACATCAACATATTTTACTCGTCGGCCGACGAGTTGGCACGCCCACATACAACCGAATGACGTAGTTAGCTCACTAGTTACTCGGCCTGCGCGCCACGTAGGCTTGGTAATTTTTAGGGTCAACAGTAGTGTAAGGAGAAGGATAAAGGAGGAAGAGCTGGAAGAAGTAGACGCCATTTGAAAAAAAAAAAAAAAAGGAAATGCTTAGGATGAATGCTTTGAAATTAAAGAAAAACTAATGAAAAAAATTTGAAAATTTTGAATTTTAATGAAAATGACAAAATAAAGAGTAAAGTGAATAATATCAAAATTGTTTTTTAATGTAAAAATGTGATTTATCGTTAAAATAAATAGTACCGAAAACTTTTCATTAAAATTATCTTGAATTATCTCAACCCAATGAATCATGACTGAAGCTCCACGTTGATTATATAGGATTACAACTTGCTAGAGGGGTTCTTCCTTTTCTTTTTCATTTTAAAGACAACTCGCTGGAGGTCTTTTTTTCTTTTTCATTTTCGTTTTAGAGACAATTTGGTGAGGGTTATATGTTTTTTTTGTGACAAACCTCGACGGAGGGCTTTTCTTTTTCTTTTTGCTAATTAACTTTGCTAGAGGTTTTTTTTTTTTTTTTTTTTTTGTACAAACGATATTATTTACATTTTTTTAAATAACGATATATTTTAAATTAAGAGAATAGGGAGTTTGGATAAGCCACACAATGAGCAATCTAATTTGGTACCAAATTCGACATCCACGAGATTCGAACTAATACCTCTTACTTACAAGTAAAGATGAATATCACCAGACCGTAGACGGAGATGGCTAAGCCTCACAATGAGTTTGCTATAATAATGTGGTTCAAATTCATATTTGACGAAAATCAAACTTAAAATCTTTCACTTACACTTACTAGTAAAGAGAAATATTATTAAAATGTAGTATTAAATAACTCTTACCAGAGGGTTTTAATAAAGAATAAAATTAGCTTTGAAATGCTCATTTTACAACTCAAAAGCCATTTTTGGAGTTCATTGGGCCAGAAATTTGGGATTGAAATTTATCTAACTCAACGAAAAATGTAAGAAAAAAGGTTCATTTTGTCTCCTCAAGTTTTTGTCCAAATCAAATTTGGTACATTTTTCAAAATTTTCAATTTTTTAAGACGACTAACAATTTCATACAAATGTCATACATCTGTATCAATTTATGTTAGTTTCTCCATTATCTACTCGTGTGAGCGTCACAGCCCCACAAAATTTGTGCTACGTGAATGAAAATCCAATTTAAAAATGGGGATTCATTATTAAAGAAAACCCTTCTTCTCTAATAACAAATCAATACGAAGAAAAAATCCTTCATCTTCTCCATCGAAAAGTTAAAAAACCAAAGGACAATTAATGTATAAACATTTGGATCTTTAACGTGTGATGTTGAGCATTATCCGTCATCAAAAAGTTAAAAAACCTTGCATTAGGTTACTAGAAGTTACTATAGAACCTAGAGAGTATATATACTCCACCTATTATCAATGTGTGTTCAGAATCTTGTAACAAAATTTCCTTTTCCTTTAACCGCCGCTTGTGGGGTTGGGACGCAAGGCTAAAAGAAACTGCAAAAAGTTCATTAACCATCTTGGTTGTAAGAAACACGTGAGCCGAAGCATTTACTGGCAGTGTAGTCATCGAATGTAAAATCGAGAAAATTTCATTAACCATCAAAGATGCCAGATACAAACAGAATTGCAAGAAATACAAAAACAGTTACTAATTATTCATCAAACGATGCCGAAAGTTGAACATAAAACAAAGGAGGTAGACAGATATATACACATCGCACAGAACGTTATCACTGATTTACAACATGCAATTTCATGTTAGAAAACGTTCAAAGCTCAAGAAGTTATCCCATATCAACTGCATATCTCCCTTGAGTATCTCAGAAATTGTGCTGGCTTCAACATTCTCTTCCTGAAAATTAAAAGAACAGGAGATTTCAGCGCACGACAAACTTTCTCAAACTAATCTTTTATTTCAGCATATGAACTAAAAAAAATGTCCAAGAGAATAGGCAGCCTTTACCTGTAACTTTGACACGACGTTTTCCAGCATCAGACTTATTCCCCAGGAAGCTTCCCCAGTTAAGGTTCTCAAATCAAATCGATCGTAGTGTTTTACTTTAAGTCCCAGTGATGAATTTCTATACGTACTACCCATTCCGTGACAAACCCTAACAACTGTGTATTTATCTCCAGAAGACTCCTTCCCCGGGGGCCACCTCAATCCACCCTTCAAATCTGGATCTAGAATCGCAGAATTAATCAGATCCGTGATGCTTTGCATCTCATCATTCTGAAATGGCAACAATTAATATGATCACGAAACTTCATTCTAAGAAGCATAAGTTCAGCCAGGGATCCAGTACGGTTAACCCATATCGTCCTGTTACATTTCTAGAAAACGTTACATTCTTTGTTTTGATTGTGGCTTGAAGATAAATATAGGTCAAAATTAATATCTTTGCTGAAACAAGGATTAGAAATGTAAATTTATAAAGGACGGGGCAAAGCAGCTTACAGTCAGATCAGTTACGAGTTTCTCCGTGCACAGCATTAGTCTCAGGTCCAGATTCTTAGTAGTGCATGAAATGTCCATTACCATGTTACGCACTGGTTTCAATTTGATCTGAAAGAAAGTTGACATTTCGATGTAAATCTCAGGATACAAACCCTAAGCCAAGCAACAGGAAAAATTAAGAGAGGGAAGAGTCCGGAAAATATTAATGATCTGGAAAGGCTCCTCACAAATTATTCCAAAAATTGGAGAACTTAATCACATTCAGTGGTTGAAACATTGAGTTTTATTATACAATACCCATATTTTTGCTGCATAATATTATATCCAAGTTATCTAATCAATATTGTGGCAACTCAATTGTGATATTGATGCAACATATACGGTTTCATCAAATTTAGTTGGCATGAATTGGAAAACTTGCCTCACAGAGTTGTAGCTTTCCATGTTCTTTCATTACCCGACATCTGCAGAAGAGAGTGGACTCTGGACTCGTAGAATCAGACAACTATACAAGAATAAAATGAATGAGCAATTCAATAGCTACAGTCAGAATTCTGGAACACATGAACTCAGAACTCAGTAAGTTGACGTGTCTAAAAGAAATACCTGTAATTCGTATGTATCTTCCTCCTCTTCGAAATCAACTCCAATTTTCGGGACAACTTCGTTCACAATCTTTCCCTTATATGAAACAGGAGTGTTTATGTAAAATAATCGCCTCCATTGTTGCAAGATTTCAGTACCATAATTTTTTCTGATGGATTCCATGTTAATTGAAGGGCTCCTGATTCAAAGATTTCAACAAAAATTGCTATGTATACATCTGTTTGTGTACAAATTATATGAAATATCATTATCGACAGTAATTAAGCATCGATACCAAAATAATATTGATCAAGTATCGAAAAACAAAGGCAGAGTTTTAGAGTCCTTCACTGTTCAACTTGGCATCCTACCTTCTAAACTAAAATGCCAAATGTAACCTTTTATCATAGAATATACTATTATTTTGTTCTACTTCAACCAGTATTCTGAGGCAGATAAGAGAACAATATAAAGGTAAAAAGGATAATCGCATGAAACGATCAACTAAAAGAACAATAGGCTGAAAAGCTTTACTTGGTATATGTTTCTCCTCTTCGAAATCAACTACAACTTTCGAGACAACTTCCTTTAAAATCTTTTCCTTAAATGAAACGGGGATGTTTGTGCAAAATGATTTCCTCCATTGTTTCAAGGCTTCAGTAAACAATTTTTTTTCTGATAGATTCCATGTTAACTCATACAAAGATTTCAACAAAAGATTGTCTTTCATCTGCTCATGTATAACTAAGGAGTAGTACAAGATTCTTTCCTGTTGTTACAAAACTAATGTGAAATATGAGATGGTTGACAGTGATTAAGCATCAATACTGAAATATATGTATCAAGTATCAAAAACAAGGGCAGAATTTGATAATCCTACTTCACTGTCAAACTTGGCACCGTATCTTCTGAGCTAAAATGCCAAAATATGACCTTTTATCATAGTATAACTATTTTTTGTTCTACTTTAACCAGTATCCTGAGGCAACTAAAAGAACAAATTAATGAATAATCGCATTACATAATCAAGTTAATGAATGGCACAAAAGGCTCGAAAGCTAACCAGTGAATTAGATGAGGAGGAAATCTAACCTGCGAAAGAGTACTTTCCCCACTCTGGCAACCAAAGTTGGACTTACTTCTTTGGGCCTTGCAGACTTCATTTCATTCCTCACGTGTTTAAATGCCGAAAGCAAGTCTTCCAGCACATTTTCTGTTATATATTCCCAAGGGCTCCTTGGCAAGTTCCACTCCACCTCACCGCCTTCTATCAAGTATCAGCCAAACAAATCCATAACCCAAGTAACAACTTATAAAATACATGCACAAAAAGAATTATTGAAGTTCTAACCATTATCTAGACCAGTATTGATCAAAGCTAGATGATTTTCTCCAAAATTCAGCACAGCAGACTCCAAGGTAACAGGCTCAAGATTAACAGAAGATGGAAACTGGTTCTCGTCATCCAAAGGGATGGCGCACCATCGATGTGTAGAATGGTCTGCATAAACTATATTTTCCGTCCAATCCACAATAGACTTATTATATGGCTTAACATTTAAGTTTTTCTTGGATTGAGGAGCAAGCAGCTCTGGTTTGAGCAATGGCCTCTCCGGTCCCTTCGAGTGCCGCCTGTGTGGTGGAACGTAAGCCATTGTAGAACTAGCACTTATGCCTATAAAAACGAAGGATCAAAGTGAGGGCAACCCAAAAACAGAGTAGTCATATTTATGCAGCAACAAGTGTTCTTATTGGTTTATCTGGTTGCTGAGGAAAATGAAGAAAGTTGAAACCTTTCATTCGAATTTGGAACAATTACAAAAATGGTTCGCCTGATAAAGTGGACCAAGATCATCTCCGAATCTCTCTCTGAGGATCCGTGGGGATCCTTCAATCCAGATCGTCTACGTAAATCGAACGGTCAAAAACTAATTTTATTTTTTTTTGTCATCTTTCACGCCAAACGAGGCACTCACCTCCCTCACTGCTTCTTTCTTCCTTCTTCCTTCTTCCTCCGACCCGCAAATTTTCTAAAATTCTCTACTTTTTCATTCAATTACTTTAGGAGGTTTAGTGTTTCAAAGTTTAATGTTAAAGTCAACGACAGAAGGCAAAGGTAAAGGGAAAACATGGGGATTAGGCGGCAGATGCGAGGGATGGGTTCGAACTCGTCGGGGTTGGCGGACGCGCAGGTGTCGCCGTCGTCGGAGGCGATGTAGGTGCAGAGCCGCCAGACCCAGCGAATACAGCCAACACCACCACGGCGTTCGGATTGCTGCTCGGTTTGTCCTAGACTTCAAAAAAATAATAAAAACATGGTTTGTAGTTTTGTATTTTACCCAAAATGGTTGGGAATAAGAGAATTGAAGGATCTGGAGGCAAAAATGGAAGATGAAGAAGATGGCGGTGCGGCGGTGCGGAGGTGGGGCGGGTGCTCAGACAAAGGCAGAAGGATTACGTGGGCTTGCGTAGAAAAAAAGAATAATTAATTGTGACCGCACGATTTCCGTGAAGGGCCAAGATTAAACGACCCCCATGGATCCCCCGAGAGAGATCCGGAGAGGATCCTTCTCCGAGAATGTGATCATGGTAGGTAGGGTGCTTTCCTGATAAATTGATCAACTGGGTAATTATTTTGATCACTTTCTTGGAGCAAAATATATAGCTTCGGATTGATATGAACACACAACAGAGCAGATAAAACACTCAAAGTAAATATATAAAGACGATCAAATAATTAATGGGGAGAATTTGATAAGTAGAGAGAGAGAGAAGAAGAAGAAGAAGAAGAAGAAGAAGAAGAAGAAGAACCTACCCAGAAATCAGTACCCAGAGAGGCAGATAGAAAGTTGAAAACTGGGAGACCAAAAAAAGATTTAAGATAAGAAATTGTAGTAGCTTTACCATGTGCATTGCAGGTTTTGTAGACATGGAATTCGAAGGTTTGCACCTTTTCTTCAACTCCTTCAACTTTTTCTTTTTTCTTTTTCTAGTGACAAGACAACTTGGTGGAGGTTGATAGGATTTTTTCAAAAAAAATATTTAAAAATATTTGCAAAAGGACAAGATACTAAAATAATTATAATATAAACGGTTCAAATAAGATCGGTTTCTATATAGATTGATTAAATCATTTGTATTTAGCTAATTCTTAATTACCTATTTAAAATTAAGTTTGAAAAAAAATTGATTTTGAAATTTAAAATAATAAAAACGATTTTTAATTAAATAATTAAATAAATCAGCAAAGTAAGGAAACAAAAGAAAACGGATTTTGAAAATAAAGTTGTAGTTTGTAAAAGAACTATAATTTCATTGTCACCTTAACAATTTTATATAGTTCTCTCAACCAATTAAAAATATTTTGAAGGGTTAGGTTTTTTTAAAGTATGCTATACTTGGACCTCCAATATAGAACGTATTTCAAACATGCAATCCGTTCATGGTATTCAGATCAAATCTAAACATTCAAGACTCTTTTAAGCTTTATGAAAACCTTTTGAAAAACAATGAACCCTTAAAACACAGTATTCATCCTAAGTGAAATTACAATTATTAACCGTAAGAAGCCTTCATCAATTTCAGGAACAGTCATCCGACCAAAATTGCATCAAATTCATTTTCTAAATATCCTAATGGTGATCAAGCATCAAAACAATTAGATAGTTTCAAACACAATAATACAAAATCTGTATGTATAAATCATAAACAAATTGAAAAGAAATTACATATTCTTGTTAAGACTCGTGGCCTCGCCCTAACAAAAGAGACTAATTACGCACATCATAAAGAAAAATATTTTTAAAAACATGAATAGAAAACACCTTCTAAATAAACTCAAATAGTCAAAAGCTCTCTAAGCCAAATTCTCCAAAGTAATGCCTCCATATGGTGTAATAAGCCTTATTTATATTACTAGCAAATAAAATCATTCTCATAAAAGGTCTTCTAAAAACTAAGAAACATAATAAGTAAAAAGAAACTAGGAAATATAATTCTAAACAATAATGGGAAATCAGCCTAGCCACAAAACAGCCACGTTCTAGGCCTAAAACACCTTCAAAACATGCCCAATATAGCTTATTTTAAAGCTTGAGATGTTATGAACTTATCTCCAAAACAACCACATTCTAGGCCTTAAACACCTCCAAAACAGACCAAGATAGCTTATTTTAAAGCGTAAGATGTTCTGAACATTTCTCCATAAGAGTCCAATAACAAAAGACACCATCTTGGATGCCAAAAAGCCCAAATAAGACCAAAACGTCATTTTGACAGCTTCGCACACTACTCCTTTATTTCATTGCCATAAATTAACTGCTTGTTAGGAAAATCTGAAACTTTGACACGACCAATCTGAGGACTCACGAACATCCTTCAATTGGAATCACTCCAAAATTCATCCCCTTCATCACTTTTTGCTCAAGAAGAAGTCGCATGTTTTACTTTAAAAATATGAATCAAAGTATCAAAATTTCACCAAAGTAATATCAAAGCATACTAAAATTAGGATAAAATATATAAATAAAATAGACTCATCAGAGATTTCTCTGTACACGGTTCTGTGACAAACCTTGCTGGATGGTTTTTATAAAGTAAAAAAATAAAAAAGAAGTTTTTGATAGTGAAATTGTTTTTTCCCATTACTATGTTTAACTTTTATCGACGTTTTGTAGGTCCATATGGTCCCCAGTTCACATGCTTTGTGAAGGGAGGATTGTGCACACATAGTAAACATCTTTAATCATTTGAATCGGAAATTCTTGACAAATGAGGTACAATTATAATTTTTTTTAATACAAGAGAAACTATTAGAGAGAATAATTCAACTCGGAGTAATCTTTTTCGGAATATAATTTGTAGATTGTCGGTTGCAATGACTTTTAAGTTTTGTTTGAGGGGTTTTGGTCATTAGAAACCCTATTTTCTTGTATTCATTTTCTTCAAGATTTAGGAGGGGTCAAGTTTTGATTCCTTCCTCGTTTTTTGTGTTACGAGGATAAGGTTTTTGTTCCTCTTATCTAAGTGTAACTTTAATTTTCTTATTAATAAGTATTCCTTGTACCGTCAAGGTTAAAAAAATCAACTAGAGACCTCATATAAGGGATAATGGTTTAATTAAATGCTTAAATTAAACATTTAGATTATTATTCAATTCACGTATGACTAGAAATCTAGGTATCTAGTAGTTACATCTTTCTTATCAAGGATTGTCTCCCATCATAAGGTTAACGAACTTTGCATAAGCTTATAATGAATCGGGTTTTTCCCTACTATCAATTGATTTTATACTAAAATCTCAACTTTCCTTGTAAGAGAAATACTAAGGAGACTTTCTCAAAGTTGGAGTCTCCATGGACACTTTGTCACCTCGCATTTTTTGCACAATGTTTTGTAATGTTGGCACAAGAATTGTGTCAAAAGCATGAGGTAGCGGAGAGTCCATTGAGAGCCTCACTTTTGAGATAGTCTCCTTATCATTTCTCGTAATACATAAGTAAAACTAAACATTCTGAAATCACAAATTCATAACCATCATCCCACAGTGTAATGACAAAATCATAATTGAGCAAAGCAAATCACTCCACAAACAATCACTCCAACAACAGAAAAGATCTCGCCATCAGCTCGAGTAAGAGTTCCGAATCTAAAAAGTAAACTAAACATGACTTAAGATGAAGGAACCGAGTGCCAAAAAATACCGGGGTTTACAACGAACCATGTGTTAAATCATTGTTCCAATAGAGAAGTTTACAACGTGCAGTTCCATTTCATGTTAGAAAAGGTTCACAGCATAAGAAGTTGTCCCATATCAACTTCACATTCTCCTGCAGCATATCAGAAATCAAGCCGACTTCAACATTCTCCTCCTGAAAAATCGAAAGAATAAGATCAACGTATGTTACATGATAGATCTTTTCTTGGTACATTACATGATAGATGCTTGGTTGTGAGAGAAAAATACAAGACTTACGTGTAACTTTGAAACGAGCATTTTCAGAAACAGCCTAACCTCCCAACCAGTTTCACCAGCTGAGGTTGTAAAATCGAAGCGATTCGCATGCCTTAACTTTAGTTTCAGAGATGGATTTTCATAAGTAGTGGTAAATGTATGCCAAATTCCAACGACATTATACCGGCCTCCAGAAAACGCTTTCCCTAGTGGCCATCTCAACCCTCCCTCCCTTCACATTTGAATCCAGAATCGCCGAACTAATTACATCCCTAATGTATTGCATCTCATCATCCTGGATACACCAACAATTTTAATCAACGAAGAATAAAATAAAAATTCTCAATGGTGTTCCAGGTATAGCAACTTACAGCGAAAGCTGTTACGATCTTCTTCGTGCATAGCATGAGTCTGAGGTCCAAATTTTTATTAAGGCATGGTATGTTCGTGACCATGTAACGCAGTGGATCCAGCTCCATCTAAAAGAAAATGGCCATTTGATGCAAGTCTCACTAAACGAAAAAATAAAACACATAACAGTGCGTGATTTTGCAATAAGTAAACTACACATCCATATTTTATGAATTTAAAAACTTGCCTTGCATAGTTGTAGTTTTCCATGTTCTTTTGCTACACTGCATTTGCAAGTGATGATTGATTTTGGTCGTCTAGAGTCAGACAACTATACAAGAACAAGGAACAAAGGAGAGAGATTTAATATATTCAAACACTTTGGATATCTGTGAAAGTATGAATTTAGCTAGTTGACGTGAATATAACAAAACAAATATACCTTTACATAGTATAACTCGTTCTTCCCTTTGAGCTCAACACAAATCTTAGGGACAACTTCCTTTACAATGTTTTCCTTATACGACAACGGAACGTTTGCATAAAAAGACTTCTTCAATTTTATCAAGGTTTCAGTATCCAAACCTTCCCTTATAGATTCCAGGTTCATCGAAGGGGTCCTGACAGTTGCGAAGAAACAAACCAAATTAATCTTTGAAGATAATATAGCACGCTTTCAAGTACCACTTAGGGATATCACGTATACATGCTTTCGGTCAAAGTTTCCCTTGACGTTTGAGATTTTATACAAAAGGCTTCCATGCAATTATTAGCACATCCATTCAATATATGTGGTATTTAACTCTGTCAGTTTTCTAATGTGGGTTTTTACAATCTTCAATACTTTCGTATTTAAGTTAGTATATGCATGGCAAAAAGATGAATTATCTAAGAAGAAAACCAAACCTATGAAACAGAAATTTTCCCACTTTAGCAACCAAATTCAGTTGAAATTCTTCATGCTCTCCACACTCCATTTGATTCCTTGCATTTTTATATGCAGAAAATAGGTCATCAAGGGCAATTTCTGCTATAGATACCCAAGGACTCTTTGGCAATTTCCATTCTATAAACCAAGAAAGAAAAATTAATTTAAAAATATTCATATATATAATTCGATTAACTATATTAACCATATGTTAAACTACTACTTACCATTATCTAGGCAAGAGTTTACCAAAGCTAGAGGTTTTCTTCATTATTCCAGTAGGTAGAGTCCAAGGAAATGGGCTCAAGCTTAACTGTAGACGGAAACTGGTTCTGGTCATCCAAACCAACGGTGTAAAATCTCGATAGAGCATGGTTTGCATAAAGAAATGACTTTGAACTTGTTTCAACATCAAACTCTGATGGCTTGACATTTAAGTTTTTCTTGAACTGGGGAGCAAACAGCTCCGGCGTCAGCAACGGCCTCTCGGTTTCCTTTAAATGCCGCTTGTGGGGTGGGACGTAAGCCATTTTAACACCGGAAGTTGTTCCTAAAAGAAAATTTATACAGGCAAAAATAAAATGCTTGCATAAATATTGACATTCAATGTGTAGAGCAAAAACATAGCTTCGAATTGATATGAACACAGAACAGAGCAAATAAAACATTCAAAGTATTTATATAAAGAAGATCAAATAATTAATGGGGAGGATTTTATAAGGAGAGAGAGAGGGAGGGAGAGAGAGAGAGAGAAGAAGAAGGAGCTAAGCTTACCCAGAAATCACTACCCAGAGAGGCAGACAAAAACTTTGAAAACTTGAGAGACCAAAATATGATTAAGGTAACAAATTGAGGTAGCTTTATTCTGTGCATTGCCTTGTGAGGTTTATAGGCATGGAATCCGAAAGTTTGCACCTTTTCTTCTATTGTGATTTAAGTAAAACTTAGTAGGGTGGGTTTTCTTTTATCTCTTCTGGTAACAACTCTTCCTGGAGGGTTTACTTACCATATACTGTTCTGTGACAACGACAAACATTGCTGAGTTGCTGGAGGGTTTTTATAAAGTTATAGTTTGCACTAAGTTTGGGGGTAATTGTAACTTCATAAATCATCTTTAAAATGTCACAATGTCATACAAAAATTTGGGTTTTAGTTTCAACTAGTAAATTTTGCCCGCACGTTGTTGCGGGAGCGAAAATATAACTATAGATTATGTTTTTAACATATAAATATGCAAAGAGTTATAAATACTAAACATAAAATGGAACAAATATTTTTACAAAGTTGTGTAAGTTGATATAATTTACAGAAAATACATTTATCAAATGCCTTATCATCAGTACACAAAAATGGTTAATCTAGTATTCCCCCTTGACAATGATCCTAAAGAGACCATTGTTTATATACATAAAAAGAACGGAAAATTCATGTTAGGATCAACTATTTACACACAAAAAAATGTGAAATCAATACTTTTTTTTTTTGGATAACACATGCCAACATCCTTTAACACATTAGCAAAAGTTTTTTGGTTAAAGCAGTAACTGCAGAAAAAACAATATTGATCATCAGAAAAAAAAAAAAAAAAAAAAAAGAAGCTAAAAATGAAAGAAAAAGAGGAGAAAGGGAAATAAGACAGCAAACGTGTAGAAAAGAAAAGAGAAATAAAAGAGGAGCTTACAAACATACGTTGCTTTATCACATTTTTCAAGATTTTTTTTGTCCTGCCAACCAATTTTTTTTTATTATTATTTTATCTTTTTCTGAACTAAAAGAATCTTGCCACGTTAAGTTTAGCTTGTATTTTTTAATTGCCTAATCGGATAAATGATCCCCGTGGTCATAAGGTATTCGGATGATAGCCCTGTGGTAAAAAAAATCGGATTTAAACCCCTGTGGTCACAGTCTGTTAGGATTTAAACCCCTGTGGTCTAAGTCTGTTAGGATTTATGCCCTTCTGTCATTCCTCCATTAAGTTTAGGTTGGCCAAATCGGATAAATGATCCCCGTGGACATAAGGAATTCGGAAGATAGCCCCTGTGGTAGAAAAATTTCGGATTTAAACCCTTGTGGTCTAAGTCTATTAGGATTTATGCCTGAAATTAGAGGTTCTGTCATTCCTTCTTTAGGCTTACAGGTGGAGCAGAGTTTCTCTGAGTATCTATCAATAAAAAATATCTTACAATAAAAAGAGGGGGGGAGAGAAGATTTCAGTTTATGGTAAAAAAATTCATTCATGTCAGTTATTTCACAAGAAGAAAAAGACGAAAACAGATGATCTGTTGAATTTCAAATAGTTAGTTTCACCGATAGGATACGAATACTTACTTCACATTTACAATTATACAAAAAAACTATTTATCTCAGAGAGGTTTACGTAAAATTTTGGGAAAACGCCAACGATTACTGTCTTATTTGTCAAAGAAAAATAGAATATGTTATAAAGAATTAATTAATCGGTTAGATATTCGGTAGTCAAAAACTCGTTAATTTTATAAAGGCATTTTGAATTATTTGATTTATTAGATCTTGAATTTTAATGAATTATGTGATTTATTAGTTCCACCTCGTTCTGTCGCGTCTCCTCAGAGAAACTCTACTCCACCTGTAAACTTAGCGGAAAAATGACGAAACCTCTAGTTTCGGGCATAAATCCTAACAAACTTAGACCACAGGGGTTTAAATCCGAATTTTTTTTAACACAAGGACTATCTTCCGAATACCTTAAGACCACAGGAACCATTTATCTAATTTTGCCAACCTAAACCTAATGGAGGAATGGAGGAATGACAGAAGGGCATAAATCCTAACAGACTTAAATCACAGGGGTTTAAATCCTAATAGACTGTGACCACAGGGGTTTAAATCCGAATTTTTTTACCACAGGGGCTATCATCCGAATACCTTATGACCACGGGAACCATTTATCCGATTAAGCCTTTTTAATTTTTTCTTTTGCCTTACGAAAGACTTGTCGTGTCACGCCGGGTTTAACTCACATTTTTCAAGATTTTTATTCCCTTACCATCAGTTGCTTTATCACATTTTTTAATATTTTTTTGTCCTGCCATCAATTTTTCCTGCCATAAGTTGTTTTATCATATTTTTTTAATATTCTTTTGTCCTGCCACCAATTTTTTTTTATCATTATTTTATCTTTTTCTGGAATAAAAGAAAGACTTATCGTGACACACCGGGTTTAACTCACATTTTTTTAGATTTTTTTGTAAGAATTCTCATAAAAAGACTATAAAAAAAAAAGACTCAATATATTTTTTGCTCTATCATGGTCATCAGTTTATGTAGCATTCATTTATCCTAATTCATTTTCAATTTAGGATACGAATTCAAAATACAAAACACGAAAATCCAAATTAAACAGAAAATTAAAAATTCACAACGCAAAAACCTAAATGCATCTAACATTTATTAACCCAAAAGAAGCAAAAGCTAGTCATGATAACAATTTGATCAGTTAAGAAAATCTCTTTCTCTTATCATTTTACAACACTCTTGTTTTCAAAAATATTTAAACAAAGCGATCTCTATCTTTTAAATTTCAGTCTCTAAGCAAACCTCTACCCTATCGCATTGTCAGCAACCAATTTTTTGCCTTGGTACCTAAATTCATACATATACTCTCTTTAAAAATTCTATACCTTGATGATAAAGAGCTTGCAAAGCCGCAATGAAAAACTGGAAATTTGACCAACAACTTTTGCTGCAAACTAAAAATCAAAGCAAATCAGAAAAGTACACCCAAAGCTTGAAAAAAAATTAAATCACACACAATCAGAAAAATAGAAAACTCACCAGTAAACGTTTGATCGTATCCTTAACTTTTTCTGAAATCAAAAATCAAAACACATCAGAGAACCACACATAATCCACGAAAAAAAAATTGAAATTATATACCTGATGCACAAATGGTTTGCAAACACATACAAAATTTCCAAAAAACAAAGACAAACGTTTCCTGAAATGAAAAGAAAAGCAAATCATAGAGCCAAACCGAAGACCACCCCAAAAAAATTTAAATTTTGTTCAACAAAAAGCCCAAAAGAAAAAGTAGATTTTATATACACACCTTGAACACAAAGAGCTTGCAAAGTCGCACATGAAAGCCCCAAAATTGGGACATGAGCGTTTCCTCAAATCAAATAAGCGCACATATCAAACCTCACGATGACCAACACGTGGTAAGAGAGGCCCCGGTTCCCCCAACTTTTCCAGCCTCCTTCTGTTAAATTCACTGTGTATCACATTTTTAAATATTTTTTTGGTCTTCCCACCAGCTATACATGGGTTTCAAAAATTAAGAAGATATAAATTTTTATTGTTTCTTGTGCCAAAAACCATGTGGCCCGGTCTTAATCATATTTTTTTAATATTTTTTTGCTCTTCCCATCAGCTGTACATGGGTTTAAAAAATTAGGAAGGTATAAATTTTTATTGTTTGTTGTGCCACAAACCATGTGGCCCGGTTTTAATCACATTGTTTTAATATTTTTTTGTCTGCCCACCAGCTAGGTTTAAAGAATTAAAAAAAAGACTAAAAGAAAGACTCCACAGATGGAGGAACGGGTGAATAGAAAGGGCAAATTCGGGATTTTACTGTACAAAAAGACAAAAAGTAACTGCTGAAGACTAACTTGAGGGGCATTTTGGTCCGCACACTGCTCTAGAACAGTAACCATCGGTTTGGGTTTTAGTGTATACTAGATATTTGTGCCCGCGCGTTGCTGCGGGATTGAAAATTTCATGAAAGATTATGCAACTTCATTCTCTTCGTAAGCAATGTTTGAGTTAATTTTGTTCCACTTAAGCAGCAATGAGAAATTGTAGAAATTGTAGAAAGGCAGAATTAACGTATGCCAAATGTATTTCAATGGTACTAAATATATAGAATTGGGAAGTCATATAAATCATATATAGCCACAAAATAGTAACAGGTACAGATGAGATTAATCAACATCTACCAAATCAAAAGTAGATGTGGAAATTGAAATAATAAACCTTGTTTTCTGTTCAAAAAGTCATGCAACAATGGGAACATGACTAACCGGATAGAACTGTGATTAACTCACTCCATCCGTAAACAAAAAAAACCCAAACCAAGTTCAGCAAGAATTATGCACGACCTTTTTGAAAACTATAATGAATTATAACAAATTGTTAAACAAACATGGACCGGAGGTTATCTTAAAATTCATTTAAATGGAAAATGGTAAATTTGGTTCACTTGAGATGCTAACCTTTCAAAATGCGATACTAATATAAGTTGCATATTAGGATGAAATGCATTAACGCTTACACTTCATAAAAGAAAAAACCAACAAAATTCTAATTTGTTTTTCTACTCAATGTTCCAGGAAATTGCCTAAATAGCAAGAACAATTGCACATGGAGCCTACCTTCTGAGTAGCACTTGAAAGCTCTCTTTGAACTCTCCTGTGCTCATATGAGAGGGAATTTTGTTGTCGCTCAATTTCAAGTCTAGCCTCTCTTTCCATAATGAGAGATTCCATTGCAGCCTGATAGACATATTCAAACATTTAATAATGTACAGAAGTTACCTAAATTCAGCCACAATGAATACCAAACCCATCTACTTACCATCTTATCCAACTCTTATTTCGTAAATTTCTCTTGTAAAGAAGCATAGTTTTTCCTGAGCCCCGCAATAATCTAATTCAATTCTTCTTCCTTGCTTTTCAATAAGATCCCTATTATCAAACAAACACAATTACTGTAGTAAACAACTTCATTGAGGATTCAAACGCACAAAATATGTTAATTCATACCCATTTCATCGCGATGCCGCTCTAACCATGAAAAATTAAAATTATAATCACTCAAATCAATTACAGTATATCACAAACTATGTCATCTAATAATCAATAAATTTAAGAAAATTTAAACTGAAATCAAAATCTTTAAATGTCCTAATTTTCTCAAATCTCAGAAGCCAAACAATATAAAAAAAAAGAAAAAAAAAAGGAGACGGATGAGAAGTGAAGGTTGAGTAACTAACTTGTCAGGATTTGGATAAGAGGCAGGAAGAGAAGGCCATGATCGGAACGCAATCTTCCTCTTCTTCTTGTAATTTCTGTTTCTCCTTTCAGATTTCAAATACAAAACGACCCATACTTAAATGAACTTAATCCCTGTAAAAAGTTTGGTATAAAACTTTCATGACACTTCTATAAAAATCCAGCATGCATAGTTCTTTTAAAATCAACACATAACTTCATTTTAAACTTGTATAGACACAAACTTAATCAATTGATTTATATTTAAATAGAAAGAATGTAGTCGTCCATTTTACCTATATTTTGTTTGTTGTCACTCCATTTCTATTTTTAATTAAAAGCTTGTAACTTATACGCATTTGCTTATAATTTTTACTTCCCTTCCCTTCCCCTGCTGCATAAACAGTAGAGTAGCCCTCGTTTACCTACAACAAATCGAAAACCATTTGGAGAAAATAACTAAGCATTTGGTTATTAGATTCTTAGTAGGCAAAGCAAGAAAATTACACATAACGAAACTATTGAAACTTTAAAACCCACTTCCCAAATTAGGTTCTCAGACTGGTTAATGAGCATATTGATTTTAAACTATCATCCCAAACCTGCAATGCATGAGGTTTTTTATTTTTTATTTTTTTGGATAGTGTAATTAATCATTTTTAATAGAAGAATACAATTCATATAACAATAATTAGTAGAGAAAACGAACGCAGTAATGTAAAAATCATGGGGTTACTTAAATTTTGAGGGCTGAGGAGGCACCAAGTTCCATTTTTAGTCAGAGTTCGAAACTGAATTTGAGACTCTTATAGGTTCTTGTTAACAAACATAACATGGTGGACCAAATTAAAAACATATTTAAACCAAAAATTATAATATGAGTTTTTCTAATTTTTTCTATAAGAATTCTCATAACTCTAAACAAAAAGAAAAGTTTACCGCAAGGTTGGAGCTAACTGGGGTCAATTCTCCTTGCTCTGCAATCACACAAAACAAAAATCAAAGTTCAAAACTTAATATAACCTCATCTGCCAATTCAAAGTCCAAACAATTAAGTAAAAAAAATCCAGAATTTATAAAGTGAAAACCATAATTATTGAGGTTAGATTGCAGGACAACCAACCTCTACTCGTTTTCTGGCAAATTTGGGGTCCTTTGATTTCTAGACTTTGAGTAGAAACTGATTATACCATGGGCTAATATTCAAGTACCACAAAATATAATTTTATCGTAGTAAGCTTTTCGATTCACTCCAAACGAAGGTTTTATATGTTCACATACATATATTCACAACCATAAGAAAGAAGAAAACAACTCTTGGTACAGAGCAAAAATGAAGCATTAACGGATTCCCACACACCAAACTTTGAGAACAAACAAAAACAGAACCAAATTATATAGCAGCATGCAAGTCACGAAGGAACAAAGAAAAAAGAATACTCATTTGCAAATCCAAAATTAGAAAAAAGAGCATAGACAAAACTGGAAAACTCACCACAAAACGCTGGTCGTCGGAGTTTTTTTTTTTTTTTTGGCAACGAAATTGGAAAATCTGAAAAATCTTGTAGCCGCAATTTTTCAGCAACAAACCTTTGGCGTCAACATTTTATAACAGAGACACACAAAAGTTAGACACGAAGAGAAAACGATGCATTGAAAATTCTGGAAAAAAAAGGACTTACAGTGACGGACGCGCGGAGGACAGAGCAACAATCGCGGCTCAGAGAAAACCCTAGCTTGATCCACGCCGCTAGTTTTGGACAGTGTAGAAATCGAAGGAAAACCCAAATCCAAGGAAAAGCAAATGGCTTTTCAAATTCCATTTATTTATTTATTTTTATTTTTCTGGAGTTTGGCCGCTGTGATTTATAGTTTTTGAGAGAGAGAACTGCAGAAATTTCTACTGGGTTGGTCTTTTTCAGCACGAAAGTGAGAGAGAAATCGAGATCGGAGAGCGAGGGAAGGCAAGCTTTAGCAACATAAGGGTTTGTGGGAGAGATCGAAATGCATGGAAGGCTTCTTGGGTAGAGAAAGAAAGCATGAGAAAGAGTGAGAGATGAGAGAAGACCGCAAAGTGAAGGAGAGTTAGAGGAAAAGTCGAGAAGGAGTCGAAGCAGAGCCCTTCGACGATGATCGACGCGTGGACATGATGATTGAAGAGGAGGTGTGCAGAGCGATGAACGCGTGGGCAAAAATTAGAGGAATTGCGAGGAACGATGTGCGGAAGAAAGGAAAGACGTGATGAACAGTGGTGGGGAACTGTTCCAGATGCCATGATGTTGTGTTTTTTAATTTTTTTTTTTCTAGTGATAGACACCCTCTCTCACAATCCATGCTCAGCTTTTCTTTCTCTCTCTCTATTTCTTTTTCCCCTTTTCTATCCATTTTTTTCTGCATGTTCCAGATTTTTGGTTTTTTAATTATTTTTTGGTGGAAAGGCATGCATCATTGCTGCCGGATGTGGATCAGGTATGGTTTTTTAATTATTTTTTTATGGAAAGGCAGGTACCATTTGCTGCCAGGTGTGGATTAGGTAAGGGAAAAACGCTGGAATCGAAGAGGGAGTCAGAATTTAAAAGAAGATACACATGATGAACAGTAGCCCTCTCACATGATGAACAGTGGACGGGAACTGCTTTAGTAGATAGCTACAACAATATAGAAAAAAAAAAAGGAAACAGGAAAGTATCAACCCGTGGCCTTTGAGGGCAAGGCAGTCTTTTCACTGTGGAAAAGATGGCAAAAATTTGGCTTAACAAACAAATCGAGGGGCATTTTAGTCCGTGCACTGTCCGTGAACAGTACCACGTCGTTGGGGTTTTAGTATAGGTATAATATATATATATATATAACAAACCTCACAGTGACCAACACGTGGTATAAGAGAGGCCCCGTTAAATTTACTGTGCATCATATTTTTTAATATTTTTTCAGTCCATCCACCAGCTATACATGGATTTAAAAAATTAAGAAGGTATAAATTTTTATTGTTAGTTGTGCCACAACCCACGTGGCCCTGTTTTAATCACATTTTAAAAAAAAAAAATTTTGTTTTCCCAACAGCTATACATGGGTATGCTAAAAGGAGAAAATATTTAAAAACAATAATCAAACACACCAAACCAGCTTTTCACATTTTTTAATCATTTTTTTACTCTCTAACCAATTTTTTTATAATTTTTTATTCTTTTTTGTGCTATAAATCATCTGCTTGGGCTTAACTCCTGACATTTTTTAATCTTATTTTTTTGTCCAACAACCCATTAATTTATCATTTTTGATCTGTTTTTGTGCCATAAATCTTGAGACTTGGATTGTCTGCCCTCCTAGTTGTGGTGCCTTTCCATGCCCTCCTATTTTGTACGGTCACGATTAAGCCACGTCAATATTTTATATTTTTATTATTTTTTGTCTTATTATCTTATTAAAAAATTAATATAAAATATTAACGTGGCTTAACCGTGATCGCACAAAATAGGAGGGCATGGAAGGGCACCATAACTAAGAGGGCAGACAATCCAAGTCCTAAATCTTGCGTGCAACATTAGAAAACTAAAAACAGGGTCAAAGAGCACAACTACCAACCAAAAGCAAGTCAGATAGACATACGTGTAGAATAAAAAAAGTAAATCATCTTTCCTAGAAAACACAAAACCCAGGCCCGGAAACAAAGTCCAAGCCATGCATAACCGGCAAATAGCACAAAATGAGGTCAAATTCGGGATTTTACTGTACAAAAAAGACAAAAAGGAATGGCCGAAGACCAACTTAAGGGGCATTTTGGCCCGCGCACTGTCCGTGAACAATAACACGGTTTTGGGGTTTTAGTATAGGTATAATTTCATATATCCATTAGAAAATTTATTAACTGTTAAATGATGACATGGTAATAGCAAGTTCCACATTTATAAAAATAAAAAATAAAACTTCTCATAATACTGTCAATTAATTTTAAAATAAAATCTCAACTTTCTTCGTAACGTATCACTAAAACTTAACATTCTAATATCAGAATTTCATAACCATCATCCCACGGTGTAACGACAAAATCCTCATTGAGCAAAGTACACCACTCCCATAAGCACATGAGAAATCATACTTAAATGGCCATGAGTTTAGTATTAACAAAATAAGCGATTTATAACTTAAAACATTCACACAATTACAAATTTCAGTCAAAAGCTAATATCCATGAAGAACTTAGTATTAAACAAGTATGATTTCATGTCAATAAGTATTGTGTTAAATAAGTGTTGGCTCTAGTGGGAGAATGAGGGATTGAGATCAATAATATTAAGACATTCAATTTGTAGAAAAAGGAGGAGGAGGAGGAGGAGGAGGAGGAGGAGGAGGAGGAGAGGGGGTCTTACACAGTAATCAGTACGCAGGCGCAGGTAGAAAGTTGAAAACTTGAAAGCCTAGACCAAAACTTATATAAACATGCACTCTTGGACATGAGTCTTTAAAGACTAATATTTATGGCTTTTGCTCTTCGCATTGCCTTCTGAGTTTCTCCAAATATAAACTTCCAATAACTTTTGACCAAAGTAATAATAGCCATCACCTCTTTATCCTTTCAGTATCCAAACCTTCCCTTATAGATTCCAGGTTCATTGAAGGGGTCCTCAGAGTTACAGAGAAAGAAACCAAATTAACCTTTGAAGATAATATAGCATGCTTTCAAGTACCACCTATGAATATCACAGATATTGTTGGAAAATATTAGTATTTTAGGTATTACTAGAAAATGCTACCCGGGCGTTGCTGCGGGATTAAGAATCGTATGAAAAATTATGTTTGAAAGGTATAAAAGATTATGTTACAAAAGATTAAATATAGAAGATTGTGTGGGGGTAGATAAAGGACCCTGTGCCTAAAAGGTGAACCTGTTCATAATGGTAGAGAAGGGTTGAGTAGTGCTTCCTCAGCACAAACAAAGCGCTTGTTGATGTTGGGGAGAACATGAAAACACTGTTCTCGTCTGAACTGGACAAACAAAATCAAGAAATACAAATTTTATTTGAGATATGAAAAAAAAAGTTACAAAAAGGCAGAAGAAATAAGGCACAACCAAGTTTACACAACAAAGGCCGAAGATAAAAAAATGAAACAAAACCAAAACATGATATAAAATTTCTTTTTAACAGCCTCTACATTACATAGCTAAAAGGTAGCGTTTAATGATAATTAAACACACAGTTCCTCCATGTTTTTATATAAGCTCTTTTCATATTTGCAAATATAACTTTCAAAACCGAAACTCTCCAATTTCACACAAAAAAAGTAAATTTGCATGGCAATTACTACAATTTGAAGCAAAATTCAAGTTACCCAATACAAACAAATGAAACCTGAAATAAAAAATCTACACTTTGTAGAGAGATAACAACTTTACCTCCCTTCATGCACAGTAATTGAAATTCCAGCTCATGGGTTTGTTGGGTGGTGGCGGTGATTTTGCTGCGAGAGAGAATTGGGGAAAATGGACCAAAATGTCAGTAAAATGAAGAACAAAAACCACTAATCATACAATCCAAATTCAGTTTTCGATTAGCATTTTTCCAAAAGAAGGCAATCAATTGCTAACACATGTACAAAATCAGAGTACAACAACAACAACAACAACAAAGCCTTTTCCCACTAAGTGGGGTCGATGTACAAAATCAGAGTCCGAAAACTAAAAATCAAGCGAGTCAAGGAGCGGAAGCGGATGACAGTGGACGACACAGAAGTTTTTAGAGAAGATTAAATTATATAATCTGGAAAAACAAATAAAGCAGCCAATCAGAAGTTAAATAAATAGAAAGAAAAAAGGGAAAAAAAAGACGACCTGAATTCAAAGTGTTCCACATGCTGTATTCAAAATTGATTACGCACCGATTACATATCTAAAATCGACATCAACTCACCTTAACACTTCATTTTCTATATTCTATTGGGTTCGACCCAACCCTAAAACTAATAAAAGGAAAGGGGAAACTTTCTTTTCATTTTTACCATACCAATCTGTGTATTTTTCTCTGTCAGTATGCCTTGACTTCTGGGTCCCTGTATAGACCTACTTTATTACCCTCTCTCTCTCCAGCTTTCCTTTTAAATAGGTTATCATATACCCATGCTCACTTTCACCCAACAGCAAAAGAAACAGAGGAGAAAGGAAGACACCACATTTAATTAATTCATGATTTTGTCTAATTTGCTTTGATTGAACTGGAAAGCATCAAAAGAAGGTCATACATTATCAGCAGATGCTCATGTAGTGCAGCTCAGTTCTTCAAATCATTAAAAACATCCTACTTTATTTCAATTGGTTTGGTTGTCCAACTTAGTTGGATACCAAACATACATGTCTCTTACACTCAGTTCTAAGACCACAACTCAATCACGATATATAGGAAAAATATCAAACCCAAACAGAAACTCACATTTCAATATAATCAAAATGCAAACGAAATACCAAACTGAACTCCGATTATAAAAAACTAAACTAAATTATAAATTGAAAACTTTGAATTGAATAACCCCAGAAGTTTAAATTGCTTACCTTGAGCACAGAAACAAACGCCATCAAATCTGAAAACCTACGAATCGAAAATCACAAAAACACCAAAACTAAAACATGGGATCACATTTTCTAAGCTACCAAACAGAAAAAATCTAAAAAATATGGCCAAAATAAAACTCACCTTGATGCCCTGTGGATCAGCAACCATGGTTGGAGAAAAAGAGAGAAGGAAGCTGCTCTAAAGGTGACTGAGTATCAGGTTCCGAGTGGGAGGTGAAATCGAAATTTCAATCCATTTGTAAATCCAAAATCACAAAACCCCATATTTGAACAAAACAAAACCCCCAAGATGAAAGACTTGAAAAACTTACCAGGAAACCCTAGCTTTTCTGGGCAAGAAATTCCTTCAAATCAATCTAAAAATCGAAATTTAAGCAACTTTCTCACCTGGAAACGTTGGATTAGATGAGCCCAGAAATTCCAATCGAAACCAAATTGGTACAAATTTCTGAAACCAAAAACCGAACCACATCAAATATTAAAAATTCTGCTTATTTCATAGCCATCCCCCATCGGATTCACAATACAAATAAACATGGCAAATAAAAATTCTGCTTATTTCACCAAACGATCAAGAATTCCAAGAATCTTTTCTCGAATGATTTCCATCAATCCAAACGCAAAAATCTGCTTAGTTCTCTTAAAACCAAAAGAAAATATTAGGGTTTCTTAGTTTCTTACCCAAATCCACCAAATTGAATAAAATCTCTGTAGCCGAGCTTCAAATCCGTCTCAAATCGCCTCCACGAACACGATTTTTGGAAGATTGGAAACGCATAAAGATGCATGCCCTGTATTTTTTGCACTTTGAAACGCAATCCACCTTCTCCTATTGACCCCTCACAGACTTCTTCGAGTAACCTGCAGAGAGAAACAATACCCATTATACATTTTTTTAGATGGATTTTAGAAAGAGAAGAGCGACAGAAGGACTTCGAGTGCGACGGAAGCAGAGATTTGAGAGAGAGAGAGAGAGAAGTGAACACAAATGGAAAAACGTGGAATGAAGTAGAAGAGTCGAGAAACAGAAGGTGAAGCGATGAGAGACGCGTGGCCAGAAAGGGTAAATCCGACACTTCGCTGTACAGAAACGTGATGGAAACAGCAACAGAAACAGAGGAAAAACGGAGGGGCAAAAACGTCTGCACACTGGTCATCCACAGTGATCAGGGGGTTTGAGTTTTAGTATATATGATATTGTTTGGGTTTTCTTATAATTTTAGTTTAGGCTTGGCCTGTTAGCATTATGATTAGGGTTAGTTTATTATAAATAGCATGCTTGTTATTCAGTTGAGAATAAGCTAGTCACAAGGTAACCTCTTAGGGTTTTGTATCCGTTTCGGCATTCTTAATTAGTTTAATAATATTCTTATTTTGTTAGTATCGTTCGTTGTGCACTCTGATATTCAACTTGGTATCAGAGCAGGTTAAATCTTTCAAGAATTAATCTGTTTTGGGGTTGATATCGATTTGTTTGTCTATCTGTTCAGTATC
This sequence comes from Malus domestica, assembly GCF_042453785.1. NCBI lineage: Eukaryota > Viridiplantae > Streptophyta > Magnoliopsida > Rosales > Rosaceae > Malus > Malus domestica. Next base: position 30,963,433 of record NC_091672.1, on the reverse strand, counting down.
AGTTTTGTCTTTAGTTAGGGTTTTGTTGTTTGAATCTGTCTGCTCGGGAGCCACTCTGCGTTGAACCCAAATCTCAAACCTGCATCGAAACCCATTCCCCACCAGCCACCAGCCTTCGTACAAGTATACCCCCGTCGTCCGCATGTGAACCATTTCACAGCATCACTCGTCGGCCACACCCACCATCACCTGCATGATCTACCGCCGCTGCAACAACTCGCATCCCCGCACCCCTTTCGACCCGCACCCCTCTCGACCCGCACCAGACTGTTGCCTGCAACCCCAACCCGACCCACCGATCTGATCGATCCACCACATTACTGCTGTACCCGCTGCCTTAGAACCACCCGCTTGTTGTTGTTTGTTCGCACCGCCGCCGCACCAATACTGAAGGTGTATGGCATACACTTCCAGATTGTCAGTCCAGAAAGAAGAAAAAATTTTAAAAAAAAAAGAAAAGAAAGAAAAACAAAAACTGTTGTCCAATGCAAGAAAAAGTTACGTCGTTTGTTGGAGGAAAGCATTCGAAAAAGTCCCAAGAGAAAGAAAAAAATTGTTGTTGCTTTAGGCCCACACGGGCAGAGAAAAAAAAAATGGTTAAGTTTGCTTTAGGCCCACTCGAGTGATAGTTGTGTTTGTTCGTTCATTGCTACAATTGAGATATAGAAATCTCGTCCGTTTAGTGACGGGTTCTTTCCATACTCTCAACTCTAGCCAGTTTGCCAGCCAGAATCAAGAATCAAGTCAAGAATCAAGAACCAGTTTGCCAGTTTGTCAGTCAAGTCAAGAATCAAGTCAAGTTCGCCAATCAAGTCAAGTCAAGTTTGCAAGTTCGCCAGTCAAGTCAAGTTTACAAGTTCGTCAGTCAAGTCAAGTCAAGTTTGCATGCCTGCTAGTCCGCCTAACAGAGCCAGTCCGCATCTGCTTGTTTGCAAACTCATGTCGTATACCGCCATGAGTTTGACGGGGGTGTTGGAAAATATTAGTATTTTAGGTATTATATTGTTTGGGTTTTCTTATAATTTTAGTTTGGGCTTGGCCTGTTAGCATTAGGGTTAGTGTTAGTTTATTATAAATAGCATGCTTGTTATTCAGTTGAGAATAAGCTAGTCACAATGTAGCCTCTTAGGGTTTTGTATCCGCTTCGGCATTCTTAATTAGTTTAATAATATTCTTATTTTGTTAGTCTCATTCGTTGTGCACTTTGATATTCAACTGATATATGCTTTCGGTCAAAGTTTTACCCTGAGCTGTGAGATTTTACACAAAAGGCTTCGATGCATTTATTTGCATATCCATTCACTGTAAGTTGTATTTGAATCCGTCAGTTTTCCGATGTGGGCTTCAACATTCTTCAATACTTGCATATTTAAGTCAAGTTATACTTGCATATTTAAGTCAAGTTAGACATATGCATGGCAAATTAATGAATTGTCTAACAAGAAAAACAAACTTTTTTTTTTTAAATAAATTTTTTTACTATTATTAGGGAAAGGGGTGAGAGTTCGAAACTACTATAATAATGCAAGGAGAGGGGAGTTTCGAACCAGAGATGTACGGCTAGAATTGTCTTAGAAGAAAGAAACCAATCAAGTCATCGAAATGTAAAATCTCAAAAACGTCATTAACCATCAACAGTGCCAGATACAAACTGAATTGCTAGAAACATTAAAACAGCTACTCATTATTCATCAAAGGATGCCGAAAGTTGAACATAAAACTCGGGATGTAGACAGATGTACAGTCGCATAGAAAGACAGTGATCACTGATTTACAATGCAATTTCCTGTCAGAAAAGGTTCACAGCTTAAGAAGTTATCCCATATCAACTGCATATCTTCCTTGAGTATCTCAGAAATTGAGCTGGCTTCGACATTCTCTTCCTGAAAATTGAAAGAAAAGGAGATTTCAGCCAAATCTTTAATTTCAGCACATGAACTGAAAAAAATTTGTCCCAGAGAAAAGGCAGCGTTTACCTGTAACTTTGACATGACGTTTTCCAGTACCAGACTTGTCCCCCAAGAAGCTCCCCCAGTTAAGGTTCTAAAATCAAATCGATCAGTGTGTTTTACTTCCAGTCTCAGTGATGAATTTCTATACGTATTTGCTATTATGTGCCAAACCCTAACAACTTTGTATTTATTTCCAGAAGACTCCTTCCCCTGGGGCCATCTCAATCCACCCTTCTCGTCTGGAACTAGAATCGCAGAATTAATCAGATCCGAAATGCTTCGCATCTTATCATCCTGAAATAGCAACAATTAAATCGTTTTTTTTTTTTAAGATTTTAACCCTCGAAACTGTAATCACGCTGGCAAATTTATACAAAGTAGCTAAACTGCTTGCTATACCATACAAAGGTATCTCCGACCAAACATCACGAAACTTCATTCCAAGAAGCATAAGTTCAGCCAGGGATCCAGTATGGTTAACCCATATCGTCCCGTTACATTTCTAGAAAAAAGTCCTATTCTTTGTTTTGATTGTGGCTTGAAGATAAATATAGGTCATAATTAATATCTTTGCTAAAATAACGATTAAAAGTGTAAATTTCTAAAGGATTGGGTGAAGCAGCTTACAGTCAGATTAGTTGCGAGTCTCCTCGTGTATAGCACTAGACTCAGGTCCAGATTCTTAGTAGTGCACGAAATGTCCACTACCATGTTACGCACTCGATTCGATTGGATCTGAAACAAAGTTGACATTTCGATGTAAGTCTCAGGATGCGAACCCTAAGCCAAGCAACAGGGAAAATTAAGAGAGGGAAGAGTCTGGACAATATTAACGATCTGGAAAGGCTCCTCATGAATTATTTCAAAAAATTGGAGGGTTTTGTTATACAACACTCATATTTTGCAGCATAATATATTATATCTAAATTATCTAATCAATATCGTGGCAACTCAATCATGATATTGATGCAACATATACGGTTTCAAGTTGGCATGAATTAGAAAACTCGCCTCACAGAGTTCTAGCTTTCCCTCTTCTTTAATTACCCGACATCTGCAGAAGAGAGTTGAATCTGGACTCGTACAATCAGACAACTATACAAGAAGAAAATAAATGAGCAATTCAATAGCTACAGTCAGAATTCTGGAAAACATGAACTCAGAACTCAGTAAGTTGATGTGTCTAAAAGAAATACCTGTACTTCGTATATATCTTCCTCCTCTTCGAAATCAACTCCAATTTTAGGGACAAGTTCGTTCACAATCTTTTCCTTCTATGAAACAGGAGTGTTTATGTAAAATAATCGGTTCTGTTGTTTCAAGATTTCAGTACACAATTTTTTTCTGATGGATTCCATGTTAACTGAAGCGCTCCTGATATAAAGATTTCAACAAAAAATTGTCTTTCATCTGCTCATGTACAACTGAGTAGTTATATACGAATAATCACATGACACAATCAAGTTAATGAATGGCACAAGAGGCTCAAAAGCTAACCAATGGATTAGATAAGGAGGGAATCTAACCTGCGAAAGAGTACTTTCCCCACTCTGGCAACCAAAAATGGATGTACTTCTTTGAGCTTTGCAGACTTCATTTCATTCCTCACGTGTTTAAATGTCGAAAGTAAGTCTTCCAGCACATTTTCTGTTATAGATTCCCAAGGGCTCCTTGGCAAATTCCATTTCACCTCACCGCCTTCTGTAAAGTATCATCCTCACAAATCCATAACCCAAGTAACAAGTTATAAGATAACCGCACTAAAAGAAATATTGAGGTTCTAACCATTAATTAGACTGGTATTGATCAGAACTACACGATTTTTTCCAAAATTCAGATCAGCAGACTCCAAGGAAACGGGCTCCAGATTAACAGAAGATGGAAACTGGTTCTCGTCGTCCAAACCGATGGCGCACCATCTAAATATAGAATGGTCTGCATAAACTGTATCTCCAGTCCATCCCACATTAGACTTATTATATGGCTTGATAATTAAGTTTTTCTTGGATTGAGGAGCAAGCAGCTCTGGAGTCAGCAATGGCCTCTCTGATTCCTTCGAGTGCCGCCTGTGTGGTGGAACGTAAGCCATTGCAGAACTAGCACTTATGCCTATAAAAACAAAGGATCAAAGTAAGGGCAACCGAAAATCAAAAAGAAAAGAGGCTTTAAAACAGAGCAACAACCGAAAATCAAAAAGAAAAGAGGCTTTAAAACAGAGCAATCATATCTATGTAGCAATAAGTGTTCTTTCTAAGAAAATCCAGCCTGTTGAAGTGTTAATTCTTGTTGGTTTGCTTGGTTGCTGAGGAAAATGAAGAAAGTTGAATCCTTTCATTCGAATTCAGAAAATTTACAAAAATTACAAAAAGGGTTCGCCTAATATAGTGGAAATCTGATCATGGTAGGGTTCTTTCCAGAGAAATTGATCAACTGGGTTACTTTGATCACATTCTTGGAGCAAAATACATAGCTTCGAATTGATATGAATACAGAACAAAGCAAATAAACATTCAAAGTAATTATATAAAGAAGATCAAATAATTAATGGGGAGGATTTTATAAGCAGAGAGAGAGAAGAAGGAGCTAAGCATTCCCAGAAATAACTACCCAGAGAGGCAGCTAGAAAGTTGAAAACTTGAGAGATCAAAAAATGATTAAGAGAACAAATTGGGGTAGCCTTACTCTGTGCATTGCCTTGTGAGGTTTTATAGAAGTTCCCACCTTTTCTTCTTCATCTTCAACTTTTGTGGTAACTTGGTGGAGGGGGTTTTCTTTTTTCTTTTTCTGGTGACAACTTGGTGGAGGGTTCTATGTATACTGTTCTGCGACAAACCTTGCCGGAGGGTTCTCTTCTCTGTATACATTCTTTATGTGCCAAATTTCCAAGCCAAACATGTGGACAACATGAATTGGGCGACGTGGAGCACATGTGATAAATTTTCAAGCCAAACACGTGAACAACACGAAGTGGGTGACATGGAGCACGTGTGAGGTTGGGCTTCATACGTGGGTCAACCTATCTATGATACCATGAAGAAAGTTGAACTTCTACCATAAAACAAATATATGGAATAGCTCAACCTCTTATAAGCCCTTGTAAAGTTTCTTCTTTTACCAATTTGAGACTCTTTTACCTTCACATTATGGTCCCCAATTCACATTTTCGTAATTTTAAATTTGAAAGAACATGAATTTTACCCTAGCTGTGGGAAGGGAGGATTGTGACATAGTATACATCTTTAATCATTTGAACAAGAAAATTCTTGGCAAATGGGTAACGAACAAAAAAAATAGATTATTTTGAGTTGTTTTCACTTCTAAGATTTTGTTTTCACTCATTCATCTTTATCTGAAATTCGTGACAAATGAGTAACAAACCAAAAAGAAAACTAGTAAGTTGTTTTTACTTTCAAGATTTTATTTTCACTCATTCTTATCTATCTGAAATTCTTGACAAATGAATAACGAACCAAAAAGAAAACTATTTTGAGTTGTTTTACTCCTAAGATTTTGTATTCACGTCTACTCTATTTCTTTCCCTCTCTACCGTACCATTCATCATCTCTCAGTTCTTCCTTGTACTTACGTAACTGAAAACCAACAGCGAAACATTTATCAAATGGACCTAATCACATCCCACAGGTTTTGATAAAGCAACAATTCAAGCCCAATGCAACAAATGAAAATATGACTTTTTTTAAAACAAAGAAGCCCAAAACAATTCAAAACAATGGTGGCCCAACCATTTCACTTAGTGTCGGTAGCCCAAAGTTTTATAATTGGGTTGCTATTTGCAGCTATAGTTTCGATTCCATTCGAGAGAAACTTACGTGCAACAAGGTGTGTACCGTTTTGTTTCCGACTTTATCCTCACGTGATAGATAGAGAGAAAATGGTGCACAACTTGTTAGATCTATAATGTGAGTATGTATACATGACTTTTTAAAATCTTTTAATACAACGATACATTAATGAAAAAGTGACGTGATCTTGTCCACGTATAGACTACTTCTCTTTTATCTCTTAATAATATAACGATACATTTAATTATGAATACTATAGATTAAAATTTTGAGGAAAAGTGAGACCCATATTTTCAGCAAAGAATGCTAATTTAGGAGAAGGACTATATTATGTATTTTGCCATTGTGGCATCTCCAACTAAGAACATAATTGTCAAAGTGTTTTTCATACATTACATCGTGTTATTGATTAGAATGTCATGATAGTTTTACAAAGAGTGTCTGTAAGTCTCTCTCCCATTTTACTATTGGACCACAATCCTATAGAAAGAAGCATAGAAAAATCTCATACTTTTACAAGAATTAGTACCTCACAAATGACGTGATCTTGTGATAGGCATCCCACATAATATATTTGACTTATATTGTGAGATTAAAATATCACATAACAATAAACTATTTTATACAAATCGATCTCATGTTCGACAACCTACCCAAGTTTTTCATCCTTAATATGGGTTCATTTGGATATGCTTTTAAAATGACTAAAAACTCTTTTAGATAAAAAAAATTTGGATTCCAAAAGCATTTTAAGTGATTTTTATAAGAATCATCAGTTATGTGCTTCTCACAGGAAACATTTTAAGTGTTTTTCCAGAATTTACTAATATTTTTACCAATTATTGTTGTCAAAAATATTTTCACCAAAAGTACTTTCAGTCATTTTAAAAGTACATCTAAACGAACTTTATATGAATAAGTTGAGGCTTTTACCAAAAAGTGCGTGTTCCGTTCTTCTGTTTTGGCCTATTTATTAACTCTTTGGTCGGTTGCTAACGTCCTCTAGCAAGAAAATGCAAGAGGACATGTATCATGTGTGTGTCAGATCACCTACACTGCCCTACTTACACAGGTTACACTGGAATATGTGATATATACTGTTGACTTTAACCCACTCGGGTCGTCTTCTACCTACCGTGGAGCCCCAGAGGCGCCCTCTACCTCCATTCCTCTGTACATACCATGGACCCATGGTCAAGACTCGAGACTCTTAGCTAAGCACGTCTGCTTTCCACAGTGTGTTACTCGTGGCATCCTGCTGTGCTTCCTGATCTGTGTTGCTAAATAGTCAATTGCACATGCATGGATAATATAATATGCGTGTAAATACATGGGGATGCTCGCAATTCATTTCATTCGAACTTTCTTGTTCTATTTTCTCGATCTCCCTTAAACGTATGATATGACTTGACGATCTGAACAATTTACTTATTAAGTCACTATTTAAGATTAACTCTGCATACAATTAACTAAATCATAAATCGTTTAACCGTTTAGTTAATGTTGTCACAATTTTAGTGTTTAAGATAAACATATTTCTAGCAATAGCATTTCTTCTGCACAGAAGGTGAATGATTTAGAAAATACTAAATACACGGTTTAATTTGACTCACGTCAGTTATCTTTAACACTGCTAGCTAAATTTGTAAGCCTTACAGCTTGGAGTCAAAGTTGTTGACAATCACTCTTTTTACACCAGCAACAACAAAGCTTTTTTCAACATTGAAACCCTAATTATACTAATAGTTTTAAGAAAATTTTGAAAGATGTCTAATTTTATAGCTTATTTTTTGAAATAGATACAATTTTTAGTCAAATTGGATCATATCAAAAGACCCCATAGTTTTACAAAGACAAAAGGGCGTCAAAACTTTTAGGCTCCTCGATGGCAGCGATTCTTGGATCCCCTCGCGTTCTCCTGCCGCGGTTGACGTTAAGAAAACTCTGGCAGATAGCAATGGCGTTTGAGGATGTTTCTGTAATCACACATGCAGATTCAAAGGCACGTTCACATGAATTTTCTGGAATTTGGTGCTGTAAGTTGGTATTTTAAATTGGATTTTGTTCACGTGATTCGGTCTTCTGTGATTTTGACCATACGTTTTTATGTTAATTAATTTGAAGGAGGATTCTCTATCCTTTTAATCTTTTTACCATTCCATGTTCTCCTATTTGAACGATCACGGTTAGGTCACGTTAACATCTTATATTGATTTTTTTATAGAGATAATAAGACAAAAGGTAATATATAAGAGGAGGGGATGAAAGAGAATGGAAATAAGAGGGTAGAGAATTCTCCTCCAATTAATTTCCCGTTTTAACTGTTGCTGCTGGTGCCAGTTAAGTAGAGTTTGTTAATTAATTGAAAACAGTATTCTCCGAGGATCATGACTTGTGTCTATCGAAATATATGTCACCGCATCTGTACATCCAATATTAATTCTCACTTATGGTTCGATTAAAACAAAGTTAGTAAGTGGAATATGTGCGTACATGTGTATAAAACATTTGTTTATTTAATACTTATTCTCACTTGAAGTTTGACTAAATACATGACTAATATAGTATTAGAAAGAAGGATTAGAAAGAAAGAAGCGGGGAGGGAGGGTGGTCTTGCTAAAACCGTTTAGCAAACTCTTTAGTCTAGACGAGTTTCTTTTAATTCTATTAAAGCTAATTTTTAAGGGTGAAAAATTCAAAATTACACCAACTCTTAATCAAGTCCAGTAAAGACTAATGATGGCAAACAACACACCCTAAAATGGTTACATGCATACATGTTTATAGAACATTGTCATCCAATATCAATATACTCAATAATAGCTAGTGGAATTGGAAAAAAAAAAAATAATAGCTAGTGAAATACGAGACCGGTAAACCCCTAAACTTGAGGTGTACGAACATGTATATAAAACATTTGTTTATCCTTTTTTCGAATTTCGAGAAATGTATAAAAAATAAAAGTGTTCTTAAATACATTCATATGTGTATAACAGGTATTTATTCCCATAAGCATGTAAAAATTGAGCTAAATTAAAGCTTCCTAGTTAGTTTATTTGAGTATAATCCGTTATTATACACATAAGCATGTAATACGTGCATTCCTAAACATATCTCATTTGCTAGAGGCATAGTGATCTGTATGCATAATCAAATACCATTTATATCTCCCCTTGGTATTTTTAGGGTTCATCGTGTTTTTCTGTTCACAATCCATATGACAGGTCCTGTTGAAGTAGTTTTGCTGGATTCATGCTGGGAAACGGACAACGATCCCGAAATGGTGGGCGTGACTTATCGAAAAGTACTTCTTCCAAAAGTGACTTTTTACCACTAAAACCACCCAATAATCCTCGCCTCCCACAGTAGTAGCAATAAGCAAAGTTTGGCAGCAGACCTAACTACATATATTATTCATAAGCACTTCTGCAACTTTGGGCCATACATTTGGTCACACAGTTGCAACCACTAGACTAGGTACTAGCTAGGCTTCTGCATTGCAAACAGTCGAAAGGAAAAAAAAAAATTCACCTTTCTCAGGAGAGAGATATTTTTTAGGTTTTCAAGTGGGAAAACCTGGAAATTCTGGGGCCCACCTGTCGACCGCGTGAACCGAGGAGGTGAAAAAAACCAACTTTTAATCAGGCATGGTTGAAATGTGGCATTACTAGATTGAGGAATTTGATTAAATTGTCAACCACCACCACCATCTCATCCATTCCTTTTCTCTCTCTCTCTCTCTCTCTCTCTCTCTCTCTCTCAAGTGTGTACAGTGTGTGGCGCAACTGTAAACATATGATGCAGAAGCAGAAGCAGTAGCCATCCCCAAAAACAAGGCCCTGAGGGCTGCCATTGCCTACCCAAATAACCTATCTTTCGTGCTCGGAGCCTTTGCTTCTGGATGCTATAAATCTAGTAAAAGGAAAGCAACTTTGAGATCATCTCGCTCTCTCTCCTCCTAGATTCTCTCTCTTTAACACTGACCATAATTTATTCCTCTGACTTTTCCTTAGGATTCTCCATAGCTTCTTTCACCTTTTTGCTCCCACACCCCCTCCTTTTTAACTCCTAGTTTCTTCACTGCCAATCTCAACACACCACCCTTTAAATTTGCCATCTTTCTTTCACCTTTGCATTCAAAATCCAATCTTTCGATTGGGTTCTTGTTCTTTTCTGCAAAAAAACCAGTTTTTGAAACTAACCCACAAATCAAAACCCGATCTTTTTAATTGGGTTCTTGCTCTTTTCTGCAAAACCCATTTTCTGCAACTGACCCACAAACACAATGGATGTAAGTTCTTCACCCATTTTCTCAGTAACCTTTCTCTTCTTCTTATTGTTTGGTTTTTAATGTTTTGATTTGTGTTTGGATGGTGGTGATTCAGGACTATTACAAGAGGAGTGGGCAGATTCCGGCGTTTGGGGACTGGGATTATGCAAACGAACTGCCAATCACTCAGTATTTCGAGTGTGCAAGACAAGCTGGTTTGATCAGATTCAGCTCTTCCTCCGGCGAGAGTACTGATCATATGCGCCCTGACTTGTATGCTGTTCCTGTCGATCACTTCAAGAAGCCTTCTCGCAACGTTGCTCCTCCTCCAAAGGTTCGAACATTAATTTCATCCCCCTACATCTTCATTTTTGTAAATATTTTTGCTTTTTCTTTAATTTATGATTTAATTTGAGCATTTTTGCTTTTCTTTTTCATTCCCTTTGCATTTTTGGTAATGTGATTTGGGTATTTGTGGTACAAGTGATTGTAAAAGGAAATTATTTCCAAAATTAGATTGACATTGTCTAGAAATTTAGAGTGATTGAATCTTTATGAGTGATATGCAATTATTTTTGGTAAAGGACTTTAGAAGCTAATTATTTACACCTCTGAGCTAATTATATAAGCTAGCTAGCTTAGGTGAGCTAGCTCATTTCCAAAAGCATGATGCCTATTTTACTATAAATTTTTATGTGACCAGTAGTATCTTTTCATGTATTTTAACTTTAATAGGTGACGTAGTTGATATATTTCAATTTTATGAGATATTAATATAAAAAACAAAGATTAATGTTGTGATTTTCACTAAAATCGACGCATCATTTGGCGGTGTTTTGAGTACTTTGTAACGGAAGAAAAGAGATCCTCTCCGGATCCCTTCCATTTAATCATTCTCATCAAACAATCCGAGCATTTGAAATTTGATCCAACGACTAAAAACAGGGGTTCATTTTAAAAGTTATAATAACTTGAGTAGTTGGTTTAAATTTTAAAGATTTAAATTGTTTGATGAGAAGGTTTAGGTGGAAGGGACCCGGAGAGGATCCCTTTCCCTCCGTAACACCTCTCATATTTATGATATTGTCACACATTAGCTTATGCATCATTTAAATGTCTGAGAGAGTAGTTGATGAAATTAATTAAATGATGATATAATATGTGATAGTGAAACGGTATATTTATTGGTGCAGGCAACAGGAGGAGGAGGCGGAGGAGGAGGTGGTGGTGGTGGTGGGGTAGGGAGGGAAAAGCGAGGGCAGCGTGCGCATGTTATGGAGCAAAAGAGGCAGCAATCGAAGGGGACAAAAGTCTGTGACGTGACGGAACCGCCAACTAAGCCCTATCACAGTCAACTCCATGTTCAACAAACCAATCGCACTCACCTCCACCACCACAAGAACGACACCGTTTCAAGACCCAAGCCTGTCGACGAAGATCTCTACAAGATACCCCCTGAGCTCCTCCACACTACCAAGCGGGTATAATTTCCACATTTTATAAATATAAAATACACCGGAACATAGTAAAATTTTTGTGGAACTTAGATGAGAGTTTTTATCGCAAATAACGAACATGATATGAATTTTTATACACTGAAACATAGTTGAATTTTTGCGAATATGTTGTGTGAGAGTTTTACTCTCAAACATGGTAGAAAATTTTATACATTGAAACATATTAGAATTTTTGTGAAACATTTTGCAGGACAGTTAAACTCGTGGACATAGTAGTGTTTCAATTTTCAACATGGTACTGAGAATTAGCGAAAAATAGTTGTCCATCATGCACTGAGTTTCACATGATCAGTTTGAAAATATGACCTCCGTTGCTCTGAAATTCAAAACTATCATGCATGATGATGTGACTGTCTACTTACTTTGTCTTGTATATAATTTTAACACTTTTGGGGTCTTTTTGGAATGAGTTGAGATCCTCTTTGGATCTTCTCTGTGTTCGAAATAACTGAATTAAGAAATTTGGACCGCATAATTTAAATTATACGGTCTTCATTAGTCCATTTTACTGATCCACCTCACAGAAAACAAAATCTTTGAACGGTCTGAATTTCTCTCTCTTGAACGGTCTGAATTTCCTAACTCGGTTGCTCTAGATACAAAAATGGGAAGAGGATCTCAACTCTTTTGAAAATTGAAATGGCTGTCAATCTTGTCACTTTTACTGTTTTACGTACCTTTTTGTTTATTTTTTTTAATTGTTTTTGAATTTTTGTTTTCTGCAGAAGAAAATGCTGGGATTGTTTGCTTGCTTGGTGCCTGCTTGTGCTTCATGAAGCAAGAGGGGTTTCAAAACTCATAGGAATTAGAATGCCTAGAGACCAGAAAAACTCAAGTGCCTTGGCGATCTTTATATGTGTTGTTTTCTTCAACATGTGTTAATTATTGTTCTTGTAGCTAGCTAAGATGGAACCAAGCTTATGAATGAGTTGAAAATTAGATGTTAGTGCCAAATTGTGACTTCCTTATTTAATTTTCCCCTCATTTGTAACTTTGTTATCTATCTATTTTGTATTTAAGAAATGAAAATTTTCGAAATGTCCGAGTTTATCAAACAAACTAGCTCTTAATCTAGAAGTACTTGTGTTTCTGATATTGAAGGGGTGTTTCTGATATTGAAGGGAGAAGCCAAGTTAATTTGTCCCTCTGATATTGAAGGGGTGCATGACAAGTATTACAGCAATGAAGAGTTAGATGTGTGGCCAAGAATTTAACCATCAATGATTTGAAAGCCAAAAAATACTGATATATGATATGAAGCTTGTTTCTCTGTTTGATTTATAATCATTAGTTGAGGGATGGCCCTCATGGGTCACTGCCACTTCCAGTTGTTAGCTCTGAGTACGGACGTCTTTCTCTTGACAAAACGATATTCTAAATCTGTTTTTAATAGAAGACGGAATTTGAAATTGAATGTAAATAGCCGGTCATATTATATTGAACAACTGGTCTAACTCACAATTGCACTTTACAAGTATTTATTCACTTTCTGGTGTTTTGTGGACTTTGGGGATCGCCACTTTGGATCTTATGTTTCTGTGGCTGCCCAATTTTGGGCATTTCAAGAATCTTTAGATTTCTCCATACCTCAAAATTGAGTTGGGCTTCCTTTTGCTTGTCTTGGGCTTTCTGTTCCACTTTTTACCCAATTGAATTGTCCCGAGCTTAACCCTTCAACTGTGGCGTCCAATAGTTCTGTCCATTGAAGCCTGTCCTTAAAAGGCCTCAAAGTTCCAGAGAGATTCTCTCGTGTCATCGAGGATATATTCTCATTAGTCTACAACAATCGCTACCCAAACTGTTTCCTCAAGAACTCAATGCTTGGAGAAATGTTTTAGTGTCACCAGACATATATCTTCTTACATGATGAGTTATATAGACTTATCGAATGTATTCCTGATTGTAGGTAAGAATCTCATTCAGCAGGCGATAATTTTCTATTTGCAAAAAGCTTATTGGTAGTTAAGCAATTGAAGATACTTTGAGATGCCATTGACTATGTTATATACCAATTTAGCCTTCTTCTCTATCTTGGTCCCCCCAACTATGAACTGTAGACCACTATGTAAACCACGATGTCCACGAGAGCTTTTACTTTCTAACCAGAAATATATCCTCATATAAATGTCTCACATATCACAATCTGATCGCACAACAAGTAAAACGCTTAAATAGTGATATTTTCGGTTCAACTCAAGACTTTTCCATCTTATGCACATAGGTTCGAATTTGTTGGATAAGAAAGAACTTTGAATGAGGAATAAAATATTCTTTGGATGCCCCACTATTTTCTTGTTTTTCTTTGTTTGGAAATTGGAGAAATGGTCTTCACCTTTACTTTTGATATTTTCCAAAGTCCATATATTTTGGAGGCAGTAAAAAGACACCAGCAGACAAGGGATCTAAAAAGTCTAGGCCGTTGATTTAGGGGGTTTCATTATCATAAACATTCTTTTAAGCATGGATTAAAGCTTCATTAAACAATTCCTTAATCATGGTCCATCTTCTTCTTGTGGCATTTCTTTGTCAAACCGAAAAAGTTGCTAGCCCCACCACCTTCCTCCTTCAAGGTTTTAGCCTTTAGGACCACTCCCTCACTCAACCGAAAGCAAAAAAATATTAGAAACTAGAAAAGAAACGATGGTTTTCGACTACATTATTTGTAGGACATTTTACAAAATTATGAAACTTCACTGTATTCTGATCACACTCGACTTCATGCGATCTTATTTAGCACAAGAACTGTCTTGATTTGATAACGCCATCAAATATCTTATTGCCAAATTACATGCCAAATCTGAAGAAATTGAAGCCAGTAATAAGCGTTTTGGGGGAATCTAAATCCATGGCTTCCAAGTATCATGGGGGAAATTCGATTCCTGCATCTCATCTTTTTAGAATGTTCAGAGATTCTTGATGAACATTTGTTTTTTTCAGCAAAGATGGGATAGGACCAGCAAATGGCACCATCAAGGGCTGCATGATACGAGTTGTCCTCTAGAATTTATCATGTCTTGTAGTGAAATGTGGATTGCATTTTTTCAAGAGTGTTTATCCACATATCCGTTTTTATTTTCTACATACATTCTGTTAATTTCTGTTATTTAGTATCTTTCAATTCATTCGAATGGATCCGAAAATTGATAGGAGTGTGTGAGAGGTAAAAAAAAAAGTGTGTAGATAACACCACCCTTTTCCTGATGTGTAAGAATTTGGAAATTCATATTTTCTTTGCATCATATTAAGGAGAAGTTCTGGTGTACGACTAACACTCTCATGCAAGGGTAGGACCAACTCGGCATGGTCGCATGGTCCGACGGGCGGACATTAGAATTTCTCTGCACTATGAAACCAAATTTCATCTTTGTACAGATATACATAATAGTATTACTTTCAAAATCAGTTCTTCCTAATAGTATATATTGAGTGAACAAATATATATTAGCCATAGAAAGATATCAAGCGACAAGTTTTGGAAGGTTGATATTTGTTAACCATAAAGCAACAATTACACAACTTAATAAGCAGGGTTTATAACTAATCATACTTAATTAACAAAATTAGTTCAGTTCGCAGTTTTCTTTTCAACTAAATTATTCCCCAGTCACACTCCACCATCATGTTAGATAAGGCTCTTCGACTCCGAATGCTGTGAGTTCAAATCATCTTTCCTTCCTTTAGTATAATAATATTGCTTATCAGACCCAAAAAAAAAAGGTTTGTATTCAATAGGTTTTTTGATATGCTTTGAACACGAAGCAGTACGCTATGTATTATTAAACAAATGGATAGATTTTTTTTTGTTTAAAGTGTTTCTTTACTTGTATAATGATATACGTTGTATGTGTCCATATGCCGTACACAAAAAAACCTTTCCTGTATTCACGTTTCAGAGTTACTTAAAGAAGTGGATAAACAAAATTAAGAAGCTTTAAAATAATAATTAAATATTTGTAGTGTTGTGGCCAACCAGAGTTTTTAAGCATGCGGAAGGCCAATTAATTATAAAATAAAATAAATAAAAAAATCAGTCACTGGTATGTAGAGGTAGTTGGAAAATTAGGCCATCAAGTAAAGTACTACTGGCTACAAATTTCAAAGCAAAGACAAAAAGAAAGGCAGAGAGGATCATATTTGCTTTTATCCAGTAAGATTTTATTAATCATGATGAATACTTAATTAAAATGTTAATTAATCATAGCTTCCAAAAAAAAAAATGTTAATTAATCATTGTTTATATGAACAGTGTAATGCTGAGAAAGGCAAGGTGATTAGTGGAATAACGAGTCACAAATTACTAGATTTCAGCATCATTCTGCGCTTAATCTATCTTTTTATTAACATTAAACTGTTAGTTATTTTATTATTAAAGTTCGTAAATTCTATTAGCGCCGACTAAACATGTCGTTATCAAACATAATTAGGGTTTAAGGACTTTATCCATTGCTTAAGTATTGTATTATGAAGGAAAAGAGATCCGAAATAATGCAATTTGGTGTGGTCAACCTGCCGACACACTTTCAAATTTTAGGGTGGCAGAAACAATGGAGGCCCTACAATCATCATTCAGTCACAAAATCCAAATGAAACTTATTATATTTATGATGGCATTTCAAAAAGCCAAATACAATACACAGCTGGCACAAACCCGAAAAATGTAACACGTGACGGGAGAGATACTAACAGTGTGATATGCCACTGGTTCTCCCTGAGAATCGGAAAAATGAGCCGGAAAACACAGAGAAACAAAATGTACTAGTTGTGATTTCTTTTGTGATCAAAGAGAGGAGAAATTCCAATGGCCTTTACATTTCTAGAAATGGACCAAAACTTTGCCTAGGAAAATTTCAAGTTAAGTGTACAAATCTGTGAGCTCTTTTCTGTGTACAGGTATACATGGAGTATAGTACGAACTACGAAATATACGACATTTACATGGGGAAATAGAAGAAAAGTTCGATTTCTGTCAAGCTGTGTGCGTTATTGAACCGGTCCTATTCAGTCTTTCAAGAATTCCACTCGCCTTTCTCTTTGCTCTCGAAGTTCCGGTCTGTACAAGTCTAGAAAATGTACCTCTGGTCATTTCCTCTTCCTTAATTTCCTTCAGTTTGGTCCGGTCAGCAAAACAGATAGTGTAAAGGATTGCAACACAGTTCTCCTTGTTGCGCTCGCAGTCGCTCTCCCTTGTGATTCCAATCAAGCAAGGCACAGCGCCAAGCTCACACATTTCCTGAACAGCCCTCTGATGGTTGGAAAGCATTGCAAGTATAACTAAAAACTCGGCAACTAAAACATGATCCATTATCTTTATCAGAATCACCCCGACTGCTCCAGCATTGATGGCCCTTTCCTTATTTTCGAGGATAGTACACAGGCTGAATACTGCCGAAGCAACATCCTTCATTGCTAATGGATGCCCCACGTCTAAAAGGTCAATCAAAGGTTTCATAGCACCGGATGCTCCAATAGTAATCTTGTTGGAATCAATTGCTGATAATGTGAAGAAAGTTGCGGCAGCATTGCTTTTTGTTTGGACAGTTCCATATTCCAAGGATTCAATAAGCAGACGGATGACTGATGCGTTCTCTGCGACTAATCTTTTGTTATTGTCATGAATTGAGAGGTTTAGTAGTGTTGTGATCAGATCTTCTTGAAGATCAGGATGAGCATCAACCTGTCCCGGTGAAAGTGGATTGAGCAATTGCGGAATGGTCTCAGTAGACTCACCAAAAAGTGCCCGAAATGATGAACTTCGCTTTGTTAGCAGTCGAAGCTGTTTTGCTGCTGCTTTTTGATCAGATAGAGATGATGACATTTTCTCAAGCAGTGAATTCAGACATCCTCGGTCTGCATTGGTGACAAGTTGCTCATCAATATCCTGAACAGGTTTCGGAAGCTCAATTTCATGCTCCCTGCACCATTGTGAAACCATTTCTCGAACCAGGTGATTAGGGGTAAGGACAGTATGAGAGATGACTTGCTTGGTTTGAGGGCAAGTTCTGTGGCCTTCGTTAAACCACCTCTGGATGAATGGTCGATCAAACGTCTGTAATCAAATAAAGATACGTAAAAAAATATTAGAAACTGCATGAGTTCAAGGTGCTATTAAACAAAGCAAAACATCGGACATGCAAGCAAGCGATGCTACCATATTTGCAGAAGCGGTGATCTGATCCTAAATGATTCATAAACGCTACAAAATGCTAATACGTAATTGCTATATACCTACTTTGCATATGCAACGCCAGTACCTACCAAAATTGGCGGTGCCGTGAACAATAGCAAAACCTCACTGATCCCTCTCTTTATAAAGTTCGCTTATTCATTGAAAAGTTTATTCATTGAGGTTTTATAATCACATCTCATCTCAGAAGTTTCATTCAAGCAACAATCCGGATTTGATCAATGCAAACAGTTTGCGGAAATAAACGAACAATCCAGATTTGATCAATGCAAGCAGTTTACAGTATACCAAATGAACACCTACAGAATTTTCCTTTTGGATCGAACAAATTTTCGACTTTTCCCAATACAGTGGAGGAAAGGCAACATGAGTTACAATATATATATATATATATATATATATATATGTATATATGTATGTATATATATGTATAATAGTTTTAGATATCTTCATATCATACACAATTAACAAAGAACGAAGAAATCACAGAGCAAATTATGCAAGAACAAAGAAAAACCAATTGAAATCCTAATTTCAAAAATAAAGAACCAATCTTCATACCAGAACACAACGAAAATCCCAAATTTAAGAACAATCCAAATCTTCAAAACATGAAATTCTTGCATGCAAATTCGAATTAGCCACGAACATTTCAAAAATCAAAAGAAAAGTAACAAAATTTGTGAACCTGATACCTCTCCAGTGGCCAAGACAACAGGGTCGGCCATGAGCTCTCCGGAAATGGGACATCTGAATTCTTTAGGGATGACTACAGTACCGCCGCCGCCGCCGTGAAGCTTGAAAGAGAGAGACTTTTTGGACTTCAAGTCTTTCAAATAAGACAAGGCTCTGATGGCCTCGTCAGCAGTCTCGACCCTGTAGTCGTCTTCATCGACAATGGCCTTCACCAGCCTCTCCAGTTGCTTCTTTATCTCCACAGCCTTCGCCTTCGCCGCCACCGTGGATTTGTCGGCGTCGGTCACAGTTCCCTCGTCGGAGACCACACCTTTCCTGGCCATTTGCGGAAGAAGAAAAATTGATATCAGGGGTTGCTGTTGCTCTGATTATTCGTTTAAGATGAATGGGGTTTTCGTTGTCAGGGAGATACAGGCGTCGAGAATTGTGGGCTGCTGCTGCATCGTCTCATCTGTCAGAGGAGAGAGAGAGAGAGGAGAGGAGAGAGAGATGCTATGTTTTCTTGGATTTGTTTTTGTTTTGGTTTGTGTGTGTGAGTGACTGAGAGGAAAGAGAAGGAAGGAATGTGACGCAAAATTCAGTTTCAACCTCAACAATATATGTACTTTCCTGTCGCTTGCTCTCTTTCTTTTTTTTTTTTTTTTTTTTTTTTTTTTCTATTTTTTTTTATTCTTACTCACATAGTCCACAATACTCTTTGAGTAGACTATCTCCAACTGAATGAAGGCCAAATGACTTATTTTAGTCCTATAGTTTTATAAGAAATTATATTTTAATGAGCAGTACCAGAACATATTTTATACCATCTCCAACCGAAGAAATTAAATGGTCATAGGCCATACATAACTCTTTGACAACAAATCATCTCCAACCGAGAGAGCCAAAGGGTCAGAGACCAAATATAATTTATTATTTTAATTAAATTAATATGGTTAATTAAATTAAACTAACATATTAAAATAAGGTTTTCAGACATATTTTGAGTGCCACTTGTCACCAAATGAATAAGCCTCCAATTTCTAATTTTTATATAATCTCAATAATTTTTTTGATAGGATTTCGAGTAACACGTGTCGCTAATGTAAGTAACTCTCCAGATTTCTTATCTTTATGTAATCTCAATAAATTTTCGGATAGGATTTCAAGAGACACGTGTCGCTAAAGTGAGTAACTCTCTAGATTTCTTATCGTTATGTAATCTTAATAATTTTTTGGATAGGAATTCGAATGTCAAGTGTCGAGATGTAATTGGTTGTGCAAATTTTAGATAAGATTCTTATTTGCGTGACACTTCTTATTTTCATATTTCAATATTGTAGGAATGATGTAGATATTTATAGGAAGAAAAATTAGATTTTTTTTTTTGAAATTCGTCCAAAAAAAAAAAATTCAAATTCCAACCGTAACTTGACGGCAGCATGACGTTAGCTAGCTATTGCTAGCTGGCGCAGAAAGTTGTTGGCATTTAGATGGGCCTAAGCTGGAGGGCTGGCAAAATGTCAAGTTTGACATTTTGGAGCTGGAGGGCTAGCAAATTGTCAAGCTTGACATTTTGGCGTTGGAGGGTTGGCTGGCTGGTTGGTTGGAAATGGCCAACCCACTGGCCTGATTTGAGGGTTTGGGCCTGGTGGGGCCCATAAGCCCTTTGGCCTAGCCCTCGGTTGGAGATGATTTTCGTGTCATTCTAAGCTATTTTTAGCCCTATGACCTTTGGCCGAGTTGGTTGGAGATGACCTAAGGAGAACTTTCATTCTTATTTTTATTTTTAAACTCAGGGTAAAAGAACAGGCAAACTGTTCTAACTAACTCAGGTAAAAGAGCGGGCATACTAATCTGACTAATTGCTAACAAGTTTAACAAAAATGTGCGATATTAGTAGAGTTTGGTGGAGAGAGATTTGAGTACGGCAACCTCATAAGCTAGATGGTCAGACACTATCGCTTGGGAAAAAATTTCATTGTAATTAGAGTTGTTCAATCCAAACGGCTAAAAACGTGGCTATCCGTCATAAGACTCATCGGGTTAGAAAAGCTCCTCTTGTTGATGGTTGCTAGTTGCAGTATTAAAATGTTGTTGCAGAAAAAAAAAATGCTACCATATTAAATAGCAATTTTACATCATCTCTACAAAATTAAACATACTAAGAATACATGACAAGCATTCTTCTTCCATCTACATATTTCAAAGGGGTAAGATGAAGCCAGCTTTCCCACAAGCACTGCTTCCGATTTGTATGAACTCATCGAAACGATTCATCGCAGAACTGCATTCCATGAGCAAAACTAAACTATTGCATAGAAATAAGGGTCAGAGCAACAGTACCATGCTTCATCCAGTTATGTCATCGGTCACTCTCCATGTTGACAATACCACATGATAGAGATGCATGGAGCATGGCGCTTCCCTTCACGATTCATGAACTTCTTCAACATTCTAGCACAAAGCAGAGAGATACGGGTATCAGAACATTCAATTCAACCATGGCACCACATGTATTGCTGTATGCTACAGCACCAGAGTAGAAAGAAACAAAAAAAAGGAACCATCCCCCGGAGGGGAGGAGGACGGAGAAATCGTTATAACGATGCTATTCTTTGCAATCCAACAACAAACCTGCAGATTGAGATCTGATAACCATGGCCTCTGTCATTTATGACCTTGCTGGTCTTTGGTAAGGATTTATATATAAATATATATATAGGAAACTGTTATTAGCATTTCAAAATTCTCATTTTGCACTCCTTGTCTATATTAGAAAAAAAAATACAATTGATTCCCCTAAGACAAAAATGCACATGCTTGGTGCTACCGATTTTTCTTCAAATACGTCGCTAGTTAGATAGCGACTAATTTCGTATGAAGTCGCTACCTTCATACCGTCTTCTGTTTTCAATTTTTTTTCTTTTACAGTTTTTTTTTTGTTATTTTTTCTTTTATTTATCTTATCATAACAACAAACTATCGTATTCATGTTCTTCAAAATATATTTTTTTCGTGAAAAATCAATTATAATTCATATTTAAACACTTGAAATCAATGTCAACTAATATGGTGGGTTTCTAAATTGTTCCATTGACTCTTCCATACCAAATTGTATATCTGCTTTTTATTTGTTATTGTTACAATTTTTTCTTTTCATCCATCTGTGTTTCTGTTATCTTTGAGTCAAAATGAGGCGTACAATTCAACCAGCATGGAATTTAGGGATTTGGGTATAAGAAAAGTTTAGTTTGTATTGGTGAACATTGGTTATGAACTTTGATGAACTCTGAAACAAATTCCGCTAATCTTTAAAGCTACCGAGATGAGTAACAATGGCTTCAATTTTGCTCATCTTACTGATGCTTTCTTCAAAATTCTGTGTACGATACAAAAAGCTTTTGCCAACTGAATCTAAACAAAAGTTTAACAAATTACAAGCGATAAAAAGCTCTGTAATATGAAATTAAACTACTACATAGCATTATTTGATCAAACTATAATACATTTTTGTACAAGAACCTTTACAGCTAGAGGACTTTTGAGCTTTATGATTGGTCTTTTCGATGAGATATAAGTCGATTTGATTTGGTTTGGTCAGAGCGAAGTCTAGCGCAACAGAAAATTCAGAGAGGTTAGCGTGTAAAGAAACAGGATTAACATGTAAGAAGAGTTTAACAAGGTGGTTGTGTTTTCGCTGACTTAAATAGACTAACAATTGCTATATGCGAGACATCACAATTGCAAGTCTACAAATATGCACTCTGATGTGCTCATCCCAACCAGTTAAAGGGAATCGCTATATCTTGAAATACTAGAATGGGCTATCATAATGAACTGATGTAAGTACTTAATACTGACAAGAGGATGCAGTAAATAACAATCTCAACTGTGATGTTAACTGACGAGGGTAAAAAAACCATGATGAATATAGGAACAACCATGCCGGTACGAACAATGTTTTGTTATCAACTTATCATCCATTCAGAGCAAGAATGAGGGAAGAAACGAGCGCAACTGAAATATTTATATGCGTAACAGCTATTTAGATTAAGGATACAAAGGAGGATACAGATGGAAGTTAAAATTGCTGAAGCCTGATGACCTCGTGCTGCAAAATTTGGTCAATAAACCATGTCACGAACAAAATATCACTTTCAAATTCAAGTGAGAACATACCACAAGTACATAAAAGAAAATCAAGAATAACTTACCGACATGGCTGTCAGATTTCTAATGGTCATCAGGAATTTTCTCTTTTTTCGGAATGTTTGCTTGCTCTAGCATACTTTCTGTTAGTAGAGAGATTGTCTTCATATACGTCACGAGGCTCCAAAGGATCATATCTGTCATCAAACGTATTTTGTTCCATAGAGTTTGAACTGTGATTCTCATATGTGTACCTGTCCCTTCTAACTTTTGATTTCTGATGAGAATTTGACTGAGAAGATGATCTATTATCTTTATACTTGGATATGCTAGAAGATGACATTTTGGTTTCATGATGCTTGGTCTTTGTCACCTCCAGATCATCTCGTTCTCTGCGATTGCGAGTATGCCTGTCTGACCATCCATGATCTCGGTGACTTTCTGGACTTCTCGAATGATTTCCCGTATCATGCATGTCCCTACTTACACTTCTCTGATCTTCTAGATATTCATGGCGTCCCTCAAGACTACGTTTTGGTTTTTCGCAATCCTCAGAATAAGTATTCATCGCAGTTGCAGAAAGAATAGCATCACTAGAATGAGATTGTTTCCTGCTATGATACGGGGTACCTCCTGCTGACTCATAACTTGTTTTTGTCGCCTTCTCAGCATCCATGGTGATGTCACGAGCTGATGGTTGCTCAAATGGAATGCTCCCTTTCCCTTCAGTTCCTTTCTCAAAGCAGTCGATCCCACCACCTTTCTCGATTTCCTCCATGTATACCTCTAATATATCCCTCATTTTCTTCAGAAAGTGTAGAAGTAAACATTAAACGCTAATAAAAATGTCAAATTATTTTTATCTCCATTGACCGAGTTTGAAACATACATCATACATTCGAGGATTACTGTTGTGGTTATAAGAACACTCAAAAGAAATGTTCTTGATGTTTTACCAGCCCTCGTACCTTCCCTGCGTTATTGCGTGGTATCTTTAGTGTCAATGTCATACATTAGCAGGTAGAGAAGCGCAAATGTATCCTTTTAAGTCAGTTCTTTGTATCTAGGTTTAATTTCAAACATCGAGGGCTTCAGATGAGGTTTTGTTTGAGTCTACTTATAAAATAATTTTCCTTTTCAATATTTTGTTTGTTTTTCTTTTGTAAGAACTCAAAAAAGCCACAAGAAATAAACAAAATAACAGAAATTCTAATATTTTATTAACCAAAATATACTTGTTGTGCAGAATGAAAATTATACAATGAATACAGAAATTAATGTTACTAACTTGATTACAGAACGTAGAGGTTAGCGTAAAAACTATGTCCTTCGAACAGTATTTTCGTCCCACTCATGTGCTTGTGGTTCTACGACGTCTGCTCGACCAGGATTCAACTACCTAATTCTACAATCCGCATTGGATTCTAAACTCTAGCGAATTTGCTTTTTGTGTGTTTACCCTCTAGAAATTCGTACAGAAGAAAAGAGCAAGAAAGGATGATTCATTTGGAAACTGTGATTGCAGATATATAGGTTGTTTCAAACCCTTTCAAATACCAGTTCAGTGTATTTGAAGGTACACAACTCTTTCTAAGAGCTGTGTCTTTTAATCAAAACGTTTTTAATTAATAAATTAATTAAAAACTTAATTCGAAAATTAAAATTAATGAATCAGATTAATTTTAAATTCTAAGGCCCAAGGCCCTTGTCTTGATTAATTAATATTAATTGTATTTAGACTATATTATACAAGCCTAATCCACACAACTATAAGGCCCAAGCCTTCAATCCATTTCCAAATGGCCCATGTTGTAATTACTAGACTAAAGCATTAAATCTAGGGGTGTGATATCCACACACCCCTTTTTATTTCTCACACACCCTTCTAATTTTTGGTCGTCGGATCGGATGAAATGAAGAAGATCAACGGACATAAATTAACAAGGGGTGTGTGAAAAGTAAAAAGGGGTGTGTGGATAGCACACCCCTAAATCTATATAAAGGCCCTTGAGAATCTTGTTTTCCCAATGTGGGATAAGAGTCTCAAAACTTCCAACAAATATAAATTGCGCCATTGGTATGATCCCACATCGGCTACATCAGAAATGGTCTAGTGGTACTTAAATCCTTGGGGTCCTCCCACCTATTAGGCTAGTCTTTTTGGTTGGGCTCTTCCCTTGGGCTTAAGTACCTAACATTGGTATCAGAACTTAGGTTCCCAGCCCTACAAAGGGGACGACCTGAAAAGAGCTACGTTAATGGGACGACCAAATTTAGGAATTTCGGGCTATTACTAGATTTAATTTTCATCTAATTAAAGCCACACGTTAAAATGCAATAACCACTTGAAAAGACAAGATCTTTAATCATGAACGAGATACTCTCTACACTGTTGAAATTATTTTAGATCTATCTGAGAACCTTTTACTTAATCTAAAATGGCAAGAAAGAATCCAGACTCCCAGCAGAGAGAAATGAGCTGAATCTATTTAAACGAGTATCATGTCTCTGCTAAGTTATCTAGAAATAATGATATTATCTGGTAACTGGTTACGTGATTTCTCCCAATGAATCCCATCATGGTCTATAATGGGTTTGTACTGACTTCGGTTTTTCCGCTCCTCATGAGCTCTCTGTGATAGATAATCATGATCAACCACCATCACAACAACAACAACAACAAAGCCTTTTCCCGTTAAGTGGGGTCGGCTATATGAATCCTAGAATGTCATTGCACTCGGTTCTGTGTCTCGTTCTGGATTCATTTTCAAAAGGATTCGACGTAACCTAGGAGTGCCGGCTGTCGACTACTTGACGTCCTCCCCCTCCTCCTTTATCCGGACTTGGGACCAGCAATGTAAGATAAACTTACACAGGCGGAGTTAATCATGATCAACCACCCTACAAAGAAAATAGGTTAATATAAAGATTTGCAGCACTGGAAGATCCCTGGCCTTTTCAGTTAGTCATAATATTTGTTCTTATAAATTCTCGTGTTTAATATTTGTTTCTATTTGCCCCCTCCATTACGCTTCAACTAGATTTTCAACGTATTAAAAGAAACCTGAAAGCAAACTCAAGGACCTTTCATGCAACGCCGCGACGGCTGCTGCAACCTGGGACACAAATACCACCCTATTGATAATGTTTTCCTTCATCATGCTATCCCCTTCACCATCTGTGCTTAGTGGTTTCAAAGCTTCAGTATTCCTAATACCGTTGCCATCGGCATCCAAATTCGATGAAGCCTCTTCTAAAGCAGGAGACTCTGTCACCTGTTGCTCCAATGGGAAAATTAACAAGGCCATTGCAGCATCTGATATGCATTTCTTGAGAACGCTTATGGCAAATACTTTCCCATTTTGTGCACCATACAGTATGGAAAGCTGAGAGGCCAGCCACGTCAAAGCTTGAACCAAAGTGGGACACTCAAAAGTTCTCTCTCTTTGGATCTCCTTCCTTTATCTTACTTAAAACTTCCCTTAAAATAGCCTTCAAGCACAACCGGAAAAGTAAAAGTATATGATCCCTCATAGCGACATCAATCACAACTCCAACTCCACATTGTGGTGAATTTGCAGACACCCATATGGCTAAGTCACATTCTCTAACCACACCCAACCCCAAGATGGCACGAAGAACGCAGTACGAGTACATACAAGGAAACTCATTCCAGCCCTCAACTTCGGTTTTAATAGCCCACAACTCCGATGGAAGAATTCTACACCACTCTTTGTCAACATTCAGCTGACAAATTAGTGGAAGTGTGAACATTCTGTTTATACCATCAAGAGCAGAAAAATTAACGAAGGTGGGGAGGATTGATGATGCGTTCCAGCTTTTGCATAATTCGATTGAAGATGGACATAAGCCACTTCCGAGCTTGTATGCTTCCATAATTAAGGAGATGTGTAGGAGGGGTCAGTTTGATGATGCATTTTGTTTCTTTAGACAGATGAAGGTTAAGGGACATCCCCTAACCGACCGGTGTATACAATGTTGATAACGATGGCTGGACGCGGAAGGCGGTTCGTTGAGGCCGCGAATTACTTAGTGGAAATGTCTGAAATGGGGTTGATGCCGATGTCGCGGTGCTTTGATTTGGTTGCTGACGGATTGAAGAGTTGTGGGAAGCATGATATGGCTAAGAGGATTGAACAATTGGAAGCATCTCTCCGCGGCACTTGATGGGGCAACATCATGCACTGCCGCTTATGCTCGCGGAGAGGCACCTGGTTCACGGAGGGCATGGAAGAATCGATGGCCTCGTTGGTACTTGATCGAGGAAGTAACGATGCAGTTCTCTGTTCAAAAATATATGCAATTTAGGTTCAGGTTTTGTTAGAAGGGCTAGAAGCCGTTATTGACAACCAAAATCGCTTCCGACTGTAATCTAGCTGCTGATGTTTCATAGACTTTACGCAGATAGTCGAGATGAATCCCTTGTAATGCTTCTCCTTCATGTTGTAGGGCAGAATTTGCTTGCAAACTGAACACAAATCGCGATTCAATTTCCGGCAAAGTTTTGGTTTAAGTGGAAAGAATGGAAAATGCATCAGAAAGATTTCCGTTGACGATCGAAAACGAGAAGCACAAGAGCAGTGTGGAACCAATACATTACCAATATGTCATCTCCATTATATAAGATACGTACAGATCGCAAGATTATATGGTGGAGGGGATGGTGAGGAGGGGAGCAAGCGGAAAGACGGACATAGTGAATACGGCTACGTCAAGCAAATCTCTCCTTCGACTCGAACATGTCCAGGATTTATCATTTTGTGTGATACTTACGGATCTACAAATTCCGTCTCCAACTTCGACCGTCTATCTATCGTACGGAAACTCTAAGTTGTTCTCGGTGACTTTGAAATGATGCGGCTTCTGGCCCGAGCAATGCAGATTCCACATTTTGAAATAACTCCTCTCCAGATTCCTCACCTGCAACAAGTTGTTTCAAGAGATTATTACTGTGCCTTCTATTTTTTCCGAGTAGCCACTATGCACAAAACATGTTGCTTTAACTTACCCAGCGTAAGGTGTCAAACAGAGGACAAGTCAGCCGGGCTGCCTTGAGCTTGCTGGTAAGAGCACAGAGCTTTGGGGGATTCAGTGCCAGAGACACCGCCTTCTCTTCATACTCTTTCATGCTATGGGAAGTCAAGACAGGAAAAGGAAATTGTTACAAACTCATTTACATGTAAGACATAAGCGTCCGGTGAGAAGACAAGAACAAAGTGACAACTGATAAGGGCTGTGGGCAAAGGGTGGATGATAAAGGCATCATTTTATGAAATACTTGTATGTCGAGTCTCAAGGTTGTCTGTACAAAAGACGTACCTGCTAACAATCATCTCGTCTCCCAGTCCAGTAGCGAGACACAGTGATCCAGCAACCCTGGTAGCCATCTTTTCAAGGGGAAGGGTCACCATTGGCAGACCTGCCCATAGAATATCCGTGCCTGTTGTATGTGCATTGCACAGAGGCCTAAAAACAAACAATCTCAAACAATCAGAAATTCTAGCTTACTATGCGTAGTAAACAATGAAAAGAGAGACTTCAGAATTACGTTGAATCCAGGGAAAAGAAGATTACGTGTCAAGGAATAAATCTGCCAATGCACTCCGCTTGATATGTTCACCTTTCATAGCAACATCTGTGAAGATGATTTGGTCTGGCTGCACTCCTTGAGCAACAGCATCTGAATAAAGTCAAATAAATAACAAAAATGTCATATAAGGGTCCACTTTTTTGGGTGAAAAGACAGCTCAAGGCCCATTATTAAATCGTTTTTACTCCAGACCGCAAAGGTTGTGTTTTCTCTTTTACTCGGATTGGGTATTCAGAAAACCTATATGGTTGCATGAAAGAGGTTTAAAGGAGTTTGATCAACTCATTATAAAGTAGTAAACCATTCCACTTACATGCACGAAGTCTCATTTCACCTGGAGCTGGGAATCTGAGGAGCCAAAGTGCACTGTTGGGTACACGTTTAAGAATATTGCACCTAGATCACATAGAATCACTAGTGAGATGACAAATTATGTACAATCTGTACTAATGTAATTTTTTGTTCTTCAGGAATTGCGACTACGTGAGGAAGATGATGATATTACCATGTATTAAAGATTTCAGGATCCATTTTGTACAACTGATTGAAGCATGCAAATATAAATTTATCCTCGGGCAGACCATAACTGGATCGCTTCTGCCGACAGCTTGGTTCCAAAACATCTTGATTTTTCTGAACACAACATTAAATGGTGATTCAGGTTCCATGTAACTTCGCTGAAGTTAATAAAATAACAAAACAGACTAGAGAGCATATCTACACCAACCTGCTTGTAATCATTCACAAAGTAGCAATGCGGGAGATGAACAATCTTCTCGGAGTAAATATGTGAGAAGCGCAAAGGTGAAACAAACTGAAACAAAAGAAACAGCATATCAGATAAACACATTCAACTAAATTAAGCTAACCAAAACATAAGGTGGCCCAATTCAAACCTCATCAGTGACCAAGTAATCGATGTAATTTGCCCCTGTAGTACCAGGGAAACCCATATATGAAACCTGAATAGGTGCTGGCTGCATGGCAAATATTTCATTTCTTGCACCCTGCATGATGAACGTGCCATTAAGTCATTCCAACAAGTACAACAGATATAAGATACAATAAAAAGCTGAGTGCATAAAAAACTACAACTAGTTGATGTAGTATACCCGACCATATTTATGAGCAAATAATTACACAATGCGTCACATAAATAGGCACAAGTTCAAGGTCCTTACAATAAGCCTCATCAAAGATTATTTAAGGACAAGAAAAGAAATATCAACAGATGAAGCATACCTTTGTATAACCATTAAGGTTAATTAAGATCTGTATCTTATCTTCATTAATCATTTTGGCAATCATATCTGATGACAAAGATGAGACATCCATAAAGTGCTCTGCTTCCGACTGGATGCGTTGTCTCCATTCCGTTCCATCATTTGGACTCAAGGCATAACAGAAAACCTATATCAAAATGCTTAGTTCCAGCACGCAGTAATTTACTTTGAAAGAACCTATAAAGGTCGTACCCAGTGCACAAGGCTCCCGCTTTACGCAGGGTCTGGGAGAGGTGAACGTCGGCTAGCCTTACCCCCATTTATGGAGAGGTTGCTCCCAAGTCTCGAACCCGAGACCTATCGCTCATGGGCGAAGGCACTTGCCATCGCACCAAGTGCGACCTCTTACTTTGAAAGAACCTATAAAGTACAAAAATTACAAACCTCAACATTGTCCTTATTATGCATCCCAAACACAGATCCCATAAGATGTGACAAGGGGTGATTACCAAAATCACTGCTTACATATCTGCAAATCAAGAAAGGTCCTCATACAGTTAAAGAGATGTATAGCTCTGACAAATAAAGAGATTAGTCTTAAGCATCCTGTCAAAACATACCCAATCCTTAGTCTCTGGGGTCCACCATTACGCTTTATAGGGATTGGAGCAGGATGGTTGAAAGGAGAAAGTCCAAATCGTGATGCCACTATGGAGCAGTGTGCAGCATATTTACGACTGCAAAAGAGAAGACAAAATTGTGAATGAGAAGAAAAATTATTCTTGCTGTTTAACTATTGTTTCTTAAAGCCTAAACACTGAACATAGGGGCGATACCTAATTTCAAGTGCCAGAATTGGATCAATCGGATAGGCTATTGCATGGAAAGGTTGCACACTAGGCAGAAGAGACATCTGAAATAAGAAGGTAGCATTCAAGTGACTCTTAGTAAAGTTTTATAGTGATGATAATGAGACTGAAATAAGATTAGAAAGGTAAATTATCAGTTTTATAAAATAGAGAGTATAATGATAACAAATCAAGACTGACATTAATCTGCCTCCTGATTATGCCTTCAACTTCAGAAAACATTTTGTCGCGGTCCTCCCAACTGCATACACACTTCAATGTACAATCATATTACATTAGTTTACATGTAAAGACATCAATGCTCAATGCACTGCAACCAACAGACGGAATTTAACACATGCTCCTCTACCTCTGAATACTGCATATATGCCTTTATATTTCAATTCTACTTATGTAGTCTAAATCAACCTACATAAAGCCATTTCTATGGTCACGGATATATCCACACAACTCCAAGAGTTTGAAAGAGTACAGGTATTGGTGCATGTTAACATTTGTGTCGAGTGTCCAAGAGCAAACCGACATGCACACAATTCTATTAGTGCACTAAATACATACTTTCATAAGTAGAATTTAGATTAGCGCAAATTTCACAGCCAAATCACATAAAGAATTCTTGTCAAATACTACTTCCTTGGAATTCAGATAATACCTGTAATGTATGTAAAAGATTACAAATTGCCTCTGAAAAATCAGGTCGAATAATCAATGCCTGTTTATAGCTCTTAATAGCAGCCTCCACATGTCCACTGCAAGATGAGTTCAATAAATGTTAATTCCACTTCCACACAAGGAATATGATGGTTTGAATGTCCATCCAAGGCATCAAGCTACTTTACTAAACTAAAATTTACCCAGTTGGAGTTTGTTGGGACCCAAAGATTAGATTTCCTGGCAATTAGGCATTAACTCTAAATTCTAACAAATGAAAGTAAATTGTTCCCTCATAGACTCCCAAAGAGCAGTACACCCATCAGTACCACCCACCACAGAATCAATTTGATTGAATTAAAAGGATCAAAATAGGAATGACAATCCTGAAGGAATTTCACTTTGTGTCAGAGTAAACCAACTTTTCCCAGGAACCTGGCATATTAAACAGTAGACAAAAATTAGGGCGCCAACAGTGAAAACTGGAGTACCATACCTATCCTTGTAAGCTGACGCCAAATTTGCATGAGCTTCAGCCATAGTTGGCCGAACAGATATTGCGTGTATGTAGTCCTGAATTGCTTCACTGACTCTACCAATCTCTTTATATGTGTTCCCCCTATTGACAAGCCCATCAGCTGCCAAGGGATCTATGCGGAGAACCTCATTGTAGCAAGAAATTGCATCTGCATAATTCCCCTGTGATGAAAGCATGCACGGTAGAGATTAGGGCAGAAAATGGTGATAAATAAAAATAGATTCAACAAAGTTTTACAAGAAGAAACAGGACTATATATCCATACAATTCTTATTTTTCTCCTTTAGTTTTTATTTCTACTCTTAATCTTAGAAACCGACCGAGCCTTTCCTGTGAGGGTTTCACCTGCATGATTCCTTAAAATATGGTCCGCCCCTCCCCCTAAAAGGCAGCTTTTTTGGAGTGCGGAATTGTCTAGACTAATCTTCAAATATCATGCATCTTTATATTTAAAGGAGCAATTAATTGCAGTACCACCTTCCTTACCACCCTCCCCCCTCTACCCCAACCCCAAAAGATGGGAGACAATCCACGGGGGAAAATACACTTCTTGCATCCATATAAGAAGGGAATTAAGGAAACGATACCTGTTGTTTATAGATGATGGCAAGATTATTAAAAGGAGCAGACAATCCAGTTGTTACAGTCAACGTGGCCTTATAATATTGAGCAGCAGCAGACACCATGTTCCTGCATGTACAGTACTTTTAGTTGTTAAAAGCATGTTCATCATCCAGAGCTAATTGTTTCAACATTTATAAATTATTAATAAATTATTAATAATTCACAAGTATTTCAAGATCACATACCATTCCATATAAATATTCCCAAGGTTGGTAAGCGCTTGTGGATGGTTAGGCTGTAAAGTGAGGCATTGCTGCATGCAGCAACATAAAAGGTCAAGGGGGACAGAAGATTATATGCAAGCAATTCAAATGAAACTTAACATAGAAAGTTGAACCTACATTGTAGTATTGAATTGCTTCATCTACTCTGCCAATGTCTTTAAGAGCATTACCCTTCAAATGATGCAAAAACAAACCAAAAAATAAAGTCAGTGAAAGTTGCAACTACAAATCCAAAAATCATAACATTCTGGCTACGAGAACCAACCAAATTATTGTAAGCCTCCAAAAACCTTCCATCATAAGAAATGGCTTGCTTATAATGTAGGATTGCCAGATCCAGTTGACCTTGTTCATAATACGTACTAGCCAAATTACCTGCGCCAAACAATTCAATTTAAGGTCACATAAAATTCATGAAACTGCTACCACATGACAAATGTATCTTAACATCTGGAAAAAAGAAACGAGAATAACAGA
Organism: Malus domestica; assembly: GCF_042453785.1. Taxonomy (NCBI): domain Eukaryota; kingdom Viridiplantae; phylum Streptophyta; class Magnoliopsida; order Rosales; family Rosaceae; genus Malus; species Malus domestica. Next base: position 30,930,666 of record NC_091672.1, on the reverse strand, counting down.
ATTCAAAACATGTGTACGTTACAAATACTTATTACGCTCAGATAAGATATGAAAGTAGTCAGTTGACTTGAGACAAGAATGTAGCCAACTAACTCATTTTCTCTTTATGCTTAAAGTAAATGTATTTCAAATTCAAAATGCCAGAACAACGTATTCTAAAAAGGAATAACGATTTCTAATAAGGAATAACCAGGTAATCTAATAAGTAAAGACTAAATAAAAAATAGGGTAAATTACACAAAACTACCTCAAGTATGAGTCTAACCACAATCTCATAACCTCATGTTTTAAACATTGCAATGTCATACCTCAACTTATAAATTCGTTGCAATGTCAAACCTCCGTTAAGTTTTCTGTCAATTTGGCTGTTAAATGATTACATGGCCAGACAACGTGGCATATATTTGTTGACGTGGCGTGTATGGGTACTAAATTTGTGTTATGTAAATAATAAATAAATAAATAAGCTAAATAATTTTAAAATATCATTTCAAATTATTAGGAAAAAAAAAAAGTAATCCAATATTTATTCATCATGACCCACCCTTCCCCAAAACCCCCTAGATCATCCCTTCCCCAAATCCTTTAGCGCCGCTGCCCCACCCTAACCCCACCATCTCTTCCAAAATCCCTTCCCTCTTAGTCCTCCAATACCACAACCACTTTCTCTCCCATCCACCCACTGCATCAACATCTCTCTTTTCTGTGAAATTAACATATTTAAGCAGTGAAACCAAATTCCAAGAACAAATCAAACAAGACGACAGCGACACGGACTAGGGCTGCAGCAGGCGGTTGGCTTCGTCTTCGTTGACGTCGTCTCCCAGCTTCGACGACTCGAGTCGTCGTGTTCGCGTAATTGGGCGTTCATGATTTTTGTTTGTTAGTTGTCAAGAAAAGCACATTGCAATTCCTGGCCCTTGAAACTTCTTCGTGCCCCAGAAATTCCAGGGCTCTTAAGCTTCTTCTGGATCCGCTTCACCAGGTGGGTGGAGAATCCCACGAGTATGGTTAGGAGGGACTGGATAAGATCTGGATTGGGATGGTGGTGGTAGGGGTGGGGCAGCGGCGGTGAGGCATGAGTTGGATTTTTTTAAAATATTTTGGAGTGATATTTATAAATAATTAATTTTTTTTTGTTTATTTTTATTCACATAGCACAAATTTGATAGCCATACATGCCACATCGGCAAATACCACGTAGTCTTGCCACATCATCACTTAACGGTCAATTTAACGGATTGACTAACAGTGATCTAACATTGCAAAGAATTCGTAAGTTGATGTATGACATTGCAATGTTTAAAAGATGAGGTATGAGTTTGTTATGCGACCGAAAATTGAAGGTGAAAATTGTAATTTACCCAAATTATGAAAAGGCCAAGACATGGTAAGTTATTACTCACCAAAAGCCATTGCATAGTTAGGTCTTGTCTGGAGAGCACGTTGATAACACACGATTGCCTCCTGTGGCAGTCCCAAAGCCTGGAAAAGGCAAAAGAAATAGCTTGTTTTTCTCCAACACAAGTCCGCCACTTGCACCTACCGAACCTTACTTGCATTAGGCATGACAGCTTACCTTATAAACATTCCCAAGATTGAGATACGCATCTGGAAAAGCAGGTTTGAGTTTCACGGCCTCCTGAGATAGAAAAGTATCGAAGGAACAGTTAAGAACATTTCTAAATAGGGCCGATATGAGAAATCATGTATGGAAATAAGATATAAAAGAATAAGTACATCACAAAGACAGAAGATGAATAATGGATGAACACAAAATTTACGATACCTTATAGTACTTCAGGGCCCTATTAAGATCACCAGACTCCATGAAAAGACCAGCAAGATTAGACCATGCAATAGCGAAGTTTGGTTGGATACGTATAGCCTCGAGGTAGCAACTGTATGCCTGCACAAAAGGTTAGAGTCTGACTATTTGCAGTCTTGGGGATGGGAGTAACAACAAAACCATCATCTGAGCCCTGGCCTGGGGACAACAACTTCATATCTGTTTGAACTGTGAATTCACACAGTTCCACGCATGAATTATTCCATCAGTGACTTTACTTGATATACATTACAAAAATTTAAATGTTGAACAGAATTAGCATTCCAGTAGACTGTTGCGAAATCCAAAATTATTAAGCCCCCACAAAACTGGGCAGGGGTATAGTTTGGGCCAGGTGGATATTCTAGAGCAGAAGCTCAGACTTAAGTACCATATTCTGTACTGAATCTGAACAGAAAGTGATACAGCGGTATTATAGGTCTAGGGCCTAAGCAAACAGCATGGAAGGTTAGGAAAAACAATAACCAACGGCACTTAAATCCTATACAGCGCAATCTAGATCTTAGCTTCCATTACATATATTTGTAACTAAAACATAATACAAGGCAATGCATTCATTTTTCAAGACTTACCTCTTGCACCAATCCCCGTGCCTTCATTAGATTCCCAAGATTACTATGGGCATCAACCTGTTTTATCAATTTCCCATTGTAGTTAGCTTGCAGATAATATTGAAAGCAGAATAGTGTGTAACCTTGGATCGGACAAAAGAACAACAATAACAGCCTGTAGAAAGTCAAAAATAACAAGATGGAAGCCTACCAAATGGGGATTTAATGCAAGTGCCTGGCGACAACACTGTGCCGCTTCTTCATGTCTTCCTTTCCGCATGTATGCACTAGCTAAGTTTGACCATGCATCACAGAAATTCGGACGAAGCTGCAGCCAAGAAAAAGTAAGATCAATAAACTAAACAAAAGTATTGAGTCTATGAGAAGACAAAGACACCTAACCGTTCAAACTGAAGCAGCACAACTTGAAATTTATAAACAAAGCACATCCAAAAAGTTTAATAACCAAATTAGGGAAATTTGACTCTATAAATTAAAATTACACACTAAAAGAAAACTAGACATCCATTTTTAATCCCTTTATACGATTTGAGGGAATGCAGGAATAATCAGAAAAAAATTATATAATTGTATACGAACCTCAATGGCAACCAAATAATAGCGAATAGCAAGGTCATTATTTCCTTTTTCCTGCATAAAGAACAAACCAACTTTAACATTATGGAAAATTGTTCAACCAGAAAAACAGAAGAGGTGAAACTAGGCAACCATGCATTCACGACACCACCTTCCAAGCATTAGCCATGTTCCCATAACACTCGGCAAAATGCGGCTCAATTCGAAGGGCTTCTTCATTTTTGGCAATACACATATCAAAGTCATGCAACTGCAACAAAATAAAGCGCACACACAATATTAATCAATTTCAGGTTTCCAATTCTAATTGAACGAAAATCAACCATTGGAAAATAATAAAATTACACTTTAATGAATTATTGAACCTGATAATAGATTGCACCCAGAAGAAGGAGATTGTCGGTGCGAATCGGGGTTTTCTCATACACAATTTTGCTATGCTCTAGAGCCTCCTTATAGTTTCCAGCCTTGTACATTTGATGAGCAATAGTCATATGTGCGTCTTCATCAACTTCATAATCAAATAATTCATCAATTAGCATCAACAATAAGAAATTCAAATAATTAACAACAACAAAAAAAACATCTTTGTGATAGGGAACAATAGATGAAAACCCTAACCCTAAAATTCGAATTTTAGCTTTTCTGTCAAAATTCTTAGCTCAAATTAATCACCAGAAGAACACTCATCGATTGAAAAACACCAAAAATTGCAATTCAAGTTTCAAACTTTAATTAAGAGACAATTTAGAAATTCATATTCCGATTGTAAAAAATATTGAATTAAAAAAAATTGGATCAGAAAATGGAACCTTCACGAGCATCGTGATGAGGCTTGAAAGAGACCAAGCTGAGCGACGACGGCTCCGGCTTAATTCCAAAGGAATCATCGCGAGCGGCGCCGAAGTGTGCCCTAGAAGCTCCGACCACCGCCGGCGGCTGACGAGCCTCGCCCTGAACCGTGATCATCATGGTGAACCTCCTCCTCACCCCCCTCCGATCACTACCATCCAACTGCGATCGGACGGCCCACAACTCTCTCTCGAGCTGTCTGGCTCTGCCCCTTGGCTTCCAACTTTTTTTTTGTTTTTGGGGAGTTCTACAGTTTGCGTAATTGGAAGAAGCGACTTTTTTTGGAAGCGGCTTTTTTTTCGGTGCCTTTTTTTGGTGCGAAGAACAGACGACAACGCGACAGAAACAGAAAGAGGGGTTTAAATATTAGGTGGAGAAGTCGGCTGTGGGCGAGGAATCTGGGCCGTCGGATGGGGGATGTGATTGAGATTTGAGATTGGTTGTCGACGTGCCGTATCGGTTGAGTTGTAATTTCCAAAGATTCTGTAACTTATTTGGAGTTTTCACCTAAATACGGAAGAAAAATACCACGTTTTGGACACGTAATCTTAGGCTGACTGATGAATGCAAAAGTGAGTATACTTTTAATTATTTTGGGATAAAATTTCACGTTTTGACGCACATTTTAAAGGAAAGGGATCCTCTACCAAATCCAAACAATGAATCAAAGACTGTATAAAGTTCGTCAGATATAGGATCATAACAGATACAGAGGGGCGTTGGGGGTGTGCAAAAGATGCAGTAGCACAGGGCCTGAATTTTGTAGGGGCCCCAAATTTTTTGATCTTCCTTTATATTACACGTGAGTATAAATTTCTAATAAAAAAAATTAAGCTGAAAAGAAAATTCATCATCATCACAATTGGTTAAGCAAAGCTTGTACTCAATATATTAATTTTCTTCTTTTTTTTAACAATTAAAAACGTATGCACTACTTTCTTCCACTTTTCTATTAAGCAATAAAAAACTAACTTGTGTATTACTTTATTCTACAAATACAAACGTATTTTCGTATCTCTATTTCAGCTGTGCTCCATTATTTTTTATAGATGAACCCAAAATCATGACTTTATTTTGGAGATTATTCAATTAGTAAGTGGGAAGTTTGAATATTGATTGTTGAGCTTTGTATAGATATATTGTCCAACAACATTTTTTTTTTTAATAAGGAGGACTTTTTTATTAAATTCGCACAAGGCCACCAAAATGTCAGAGACGGCCCTAAACACATATATACTGCTTACCGTATGAAAAACGGAACGTGTTATCCCTGTCAAATGGATGGAGAAGTCATAGGGTACATGTACAGGGAGAATTTTATTGTATTTGTTTAGAATCAAGGTTCAGTATGTCTATGGAATTGGTATCATGATTTAATGAATCACTTTCAAAGTGTGTCCTTTCTCCTCTCATTTGACCCAATGAGCATGGAAACAACTTCTCTCATGGTCGGGCGGTCGAAAGGGGACATACTTGTGCACGTCAAAGCAATTTTCAAGACAGTAATCATGTGAGAGACAGTAGCTTCATCTTGTAAATCTAATCGAGCATCGAGTACTCCTGAAGACAACGAATGGTGCAGAAAATAGTTTCTTACCCATGTTACCAGGTCACCGCCTTCCTCTATCGATTGTACAGGCGTTCTGCCGGTCAGCAACTCCAGAAGGACTACTCCGAAGCTGTAGATGTCACATTTTTCTGTGACTTTCAAAGTGTATGCATAATCTGGAAGAAAAGATTATGTATCAGTATCTAAAGCATTAATCATCCTAACTATAACAGAAAGCATTCGGGGGTTATATCAAATCGATCTTCTAAGTTGCATGGTATTGAGATTAGTTAAAAGATAGCTTACCAGGAGCAACATATCCATAAGAACCTGCAACTACAGGCATAGTCGTAGAGTGTGGCATGTCAATCACCTTTGCCAACCCGAAATCCCCAACACGAGATTCAACCTTGTCGTCAAGAAGAATGTTATTGGACTTTATATCACAGTGAAAGATTATCGGTTTGCAATCATGATGCATGTAAGAGCGACCCTGAGCAGCCCCAAGAGCAATCATGAATCTCGTTGTCCAATCAAGACTACAAGATGTTCCTTGAAGCAATTTTCCCAAGCTGCCTCTCGCCATGTACTCGTAAAGCAGAAGATTGCAACCCTGGTAGTAGCAGAAACCGCATAGCTTTACAATATTTCGATGCCTGATTTTTCCTAAAGTTAGAATTTCAGCATGAAAACTGTTATCCACATTGTTCCCCTCCGTGCTGGATACTACCTTCTTAACAGCAACTGTATGACCCGTCGGTAAGACTGCTTTGTACACGGTTCCACAAGCTCCTCTTCCAATTGCAAAGCTCTCATCAATATTTTCAGTCGCCGCAACCAAGTCTTGGAAAGTGAACCCTGCAGCCTTCGGACAAAATTAGATGTCCAAAACCGGCAAAGAGAATGATTTTTCCTGCAATGAAGAAACTACGCTCGTGGGACGTCTCATGACATATACAAGGATTGCAATCAAAATGAGAGAAACACCACCAATAGCTGCTGCGATGATAGCGATGATTTTACCCAAGTGGGGGCGTTTCTTCGCCATATCCGGAGGAAAAGAGAGTGAATATGGTGATGTTGCGCAATCACCAAGAGGCCCGCCGCAGAGTCCTTTATTCCCAACAAAGCTGTCAACGGTCATATTCTGAAAGAATGGTAAATGAGGAATAGGCCCTACCAAGGCATTGTACGACAGGTTGCAGACAAGTAGACTCAAAAGATTCTTGAAAACACCTGGAATTGTACCTGTCAAATTGTTGTTATTGAGTAGCAGGAATTCCAGTAAGATAAGATTGCCAAGCTGAGGAGGTATCTGCCCGGAAAGGTTGTTAAAACTGAGATTTAATGCAATCTGCAGGCTCGAAAGGGAACCCAACTCCGCTGGGATGCCGCCAGAGAATGAGTTGCCACCCATTTGTAGCTCAGTCAAACGTACAAGGTTTCCCAGCGCAACCGGTATGTTTCCGGAAAGATTGTTTTCAGAAAGCTTGAGAAGCTCCAACTGAGAAAGTGTTCCTATCTCACTTGGCAATGCATCTGAAAAGTTGTTATTGCTAAGATCAAGCCGTTGAAGTGTTTTACAATTGAAAATTTCAGGCGGTATCCTTCCAGAAAGAGAATTGGATGAGACATTAAAGGTCACCAACTGTGGGAGGCTACCAATCTCTCTAGGCAGCTCCGATGTGAAGTAGTTGCCCGAAAGGTGAAGCCTTTGCAAAGTTCTACAGTTGCCAATTTCTGGAGGAATGGCTCCCCTGAACTTGTTCTGATCCAACTCCATTGTAGAAAGGTTAACCAGTTTGCACATTTCGGATGGAAAAGTACCCGTGAGGTTGTTTCCAACTAGACGAAGCTGCACTAATGACTTGCAGCTTGTGATGCCATTTGGTATATTCCCAGTGAGCCTGTTAGACCCCAAATTTAACAAAATCATGTTAGAATTTCTGCAGAGATGATGAGGAACTCCCCCTGTTAGGAAGTTTTCGGATAAGTCAACCACCCAAAGCGCGCTATACACTCCAAGGCCTTGAGGGATTACACCACTCAGCAAATTGTGGAACAATTGCAGCATGATCAGTTCAGTCAAGTACTGGATTCCGATAGGAATTGAACCGGTGAGAAAATTGATAGAGAGGTCGAACTTAGTCAGGTTTGTAAGGCTTGTGAACTCATCTGGAATAACACCTGTGAATTGGTTCTTGAAAAGATAAAGCAATTGCAATGCCGCTATCTTACTGAGCTCAACCGGTATCTCTCCTGATAACAAGTTCTCCGAAAGATCAATCTGTGTTACTAGAGAAAGATTGCCAATCTCTCTTGGAACTGTCCCATTCAACATATTTCTGTAAAGATACAACTTCTCCAGATGAGCAATGTTTCCGAGCTCCCTTGGAATCTCTCCCACAAGCTTGTTCTCATACAGGGCAAGAATTTCCAAATTTGTACAGTTACCAAGCTCCTTTGGAATAACCCCGGAAAGCTGGTTACCCCAAAGAAACAAAGCTCCCAAATTCTCAAGCATTCCGAGCTCCTTAGGCATTTCTTCACTTAACTGATTTTCCGCTAGACCAAGAACCTCCAAGCTCTCACATGCACCTATCTCTGTAGGCAAGCTTCCGGATATTAAGTTCTCCCCTGCCCGGAAAGTCCTCAATCTTTTGAGATTTCCAAGAGAGCGCGGCAAAATTCCGCTAAGATTGTTAGAGTAGGCAATCAACTGGGACAGGGATGAAAGATTTCCAATTTCTTCATGGATAGGCCCTGATAATCTGTTGTTGCAGAGATTCAGTACTCGTAAACTTGAAAGCGTAGCTATTGGTTTAGGAATTTGACCTATAAAGTTATTGTCATTCAAATTTAGAACCTCCAAACTCGAACAATTTCCGATGTCTTCAGGTATACTCCGAGTCAGTTCATTGAAAGAAAGATTAAGATAGTTCAGGTGAACCAATCCGCCAATGCTCGGAGACAAATAACCCGAAAGATTCATTGAGCTCAAGTCAAGAGACAGCACAAGTGGATTGTATCCACTGCTGCAATTCACTCCTCTCCATCCACAAGGTGTGAAATCATTGGAATTCCAACTACCAAGATGATCAAACCTATCAACTAATCCGCTCTTGAATTTTAGAAGATATTGACCCTCATCGTTAAGCCCCTCGGATTCGAAAACCAAAAGGGCAGCAACAAGGACAACTATAGTAATCAAGAAACCATATGACATGTTCACCATAACCATCAAATGGAATTGAAACCAATAACCCTTAGTTTGTAGGATTTCAGCACTCACAGCACCACTTTCTCATCAACATTTCCATGATTTTTTCAACGAAAACTAGACTTCGAGGAAGTTAACACAACAAATATGAAGGGTGATCACAAAAGCAAAAGATTCAGATTTGAGAAAGATACAAGGGTTTTGATAACTTGCAGGGAACAATGATTTTACATACCTGGAGTTGATGACCAAAGTGGACAAAAAAAAAAAGGAATCCCATCAAAGAGAAGCAACCAAAACTCAAGGAAGCTGCAAGAAACGCGCTCCACTTTCCCGGGAAAATAAAACTTTCTGGGAAAATTCATTGGATGTTTATGGTTGAAAAGAAAGAGTGGTGCATCATTGCAGTGCATTGCCACCTTTCTAAAGATAATTTTAAAGGATAAAAAGCCAAGTGTTCATTCATTTTGTCACCCTACAGAATGTTTCAGAAGATCCTACTTTGTGTGAATCTGGAAGAGAGAGAGAGAGAGAGAGAGAGAGAGAGAGAGAGAGAGAGAGAGAGAGAGATATTGTTTTAGGAATGGCCGACAAAGCATGCACGAAGCATAAGCTTTTCTCCTCTCTCGCTCCTCTTCCATAATATTTTAGCGTTTCACAAAAGCTAACTGAGATTGTTTCAGTTTTATATTGTTCTGCTGCTATTGTACTTCTTTTAACAGAACAAATTAAGAAATTATACTTCTTTTAAAATGTACTTAAGAGTTTTTATTCAAAAATCGATGTGCTTCTAATAAAAGCGTTTTCAGTGATAATACTTTTTAAAGAAGCATATAAGAACCAACCGATCCCGGGCGGTCAAACCCTTGAGTCTTAGTAAAAGGTTAGTTGGCATGATCTAGTTTTGAGCAAGTCAAACTTGATTATACTTATGGCTGTGCTTGAGTTCGATTCCTAGCATTGATGAATCATACGATGATGATCAGTTGCTGAAATGTCTTTATAAGTCTTTTTGATTTCGAAAAAAAAAGGCTTTCGTGACTTCGCCGTAAAATTTTTTTTTCAGAAAAAAAGTTTTATATTTATGATTGAGAGACACCGCAACATATGTACCACTGCCCCTTTCGGTCGTCGTACGCCTCTTCCACTATAACTTTTGTTTTGTTGTTGTATTTTTTTGGGCTAACACGTAGGTTTTCCATACTTGTTTTGGATTGGAAAGCGTAAATGCTTTATGTTTTTGCAGATGATTAAGCATTTTGTTTGTTTTTCTTTTGCTATGAGTAATTAATGACTACATATATCAAATGAAATTGTGTTATTGGATCAAGAAGTCATGTAATGGTGTACGTGTTTAAAGCAAGTTGCTCTCTCCTCTTGTCATAAATATTACTTTAAAACTTTGAAAACAAAATTTAGAAGAGAGAAAATATCAAATGGCTGCTAAAATTTTTTAGTGACAACCTTCTAAAGATTTTTCGTCGCTAAAGAGGTTGTTCATATTTTGAACGACTGTTTCTGGATAATTGTTTCATCACTAAACGTTTATTTTATTTGGAAGAAAAACGTGAAAGAGAAAATGATGGCAACTGATATGGTTACCTGATTGTAAGACACCGAAATAAAACAGTAAAATTATTTTGTATGTAATTTACTATATTGACCATAACTTTTATTTTGCTTTTTTTCCTTTAATTTTGTTAACAAATTATTTAGATTTTTACTCTTTTTGATCTACAAAAAGAATTTTGTTAATACGTACTGCCTTTATACGAGTTGGACATAGTGGATAATATATACGTCATTGCTGACGATAACCCCAACCACTGGCACACTGTATTGACAGCTGACATGTCAAAATGGCCACCCAAACACAGTAACACTGGCCGGCCGAACCAACAAGGCTGTACGGCCGTACGGCCGTAATCACAAACTAAGGAGTAGGGACCCTTAAAACTGCCTAGGCTAGAAAATTTTCAGTATGTCCAGCACACAGATCGGTACACCACTTGTCATAATATGTAAAGAAAATATATTTTTCAATGTCCTTTCATTTGTATTATAAATGTAACCACCCAGGGTCCCGCCCATGTAATGATTGCTGCATATGAATCTACAGGCCCGAGAGGGACCCAACAGGATCCTCTCCGGATCCTTTTGGTGAAGATCCTGAGGATCCGTGAATTGTGTCGGTTTATCATACATCATGTAGTTAGTTTTTGTCAGGTACTATTTGTGTTTAATTTTAAATAAAAATATTTAAAATAATTTCACCGCACGATGTACGATAAACAGACACGATTCATATATCCTCAAGATCCTCACAAAGAGGATCCGGATTCCAAAGGAACTTTGTCATGTCTTTTGACAAAGACAATAATCTTAATCAGTATAGGATAATAGAGATTCGAACGTGAGGGCAAAGCGTTTGACATGCTACACTAGACTGGCTTAGGCCACGTCTGCATCTAAAAGTTGAGAGTATGCAATTCATAACGAACTTTTCAAAACAATGCTGTCTCTCCCTCTCTCTCTCTCTCCACTTGCATTATCTACATAACTTCGAATGCAATCGTGATTAGGAAGTACAGAAACCAAAAGGAAGAGAACAGCTTAAGCATCAAGGAGTAATGAAATGACCTGACTTGTATAATTCAATTCAGGCCTCTTTCTGCGGAAGAGTTTCAAACGCAGAGACGGTGTTCTCGAACTTGACCCGATGCAGAGGGGCACCGCTTTGCTTGATAGCGCAAGCCGTCTTGTCTTCGAGAGGGCAGCGCGCCTTTAGCATGCTGAACACATGATTGTTTAGCCTCCTTGCTTTCTTCATTACTTCTAACAGACCGTCCCATCCCTTCACCACATATAACCAAACAACCAAGTTAAAACTTAAAACCATTACCATGTTTGCATGCAAAAACACATCATTGATCAGAGGACGAGTCAAGAACAGAGAGTTTACGGGGAAATTCGTAAACATTATTTGATACATTGAAACGAAGACAAATGTTGTAAACTATCAAAGGAGTTCTACAGAAAGTAGTAGGAAACAACAAATGGATGCGGAAGCGGATGATAGGATGTGTGACTTCTGTACCTGGACAAAATGAGGACTCTTGTGGGCTTGGCTGATCGATGCAGACTCCACTTCGGCAACGTTGAGGACCTGATGTGAAAAATCCAAGAGCTCAAAATGTAGCTGTTGCCCAAGCAAGTATATTATGGTGCAACCACCCCAAGCTATTGAATCACCCAGCACTTCATGACTGCTTGGTGTTACTCGAACAGACTCCTCTAGGTACCACTACAATTTAAGAATTACAATATGTTAGTAGTTAGCAGCAATAAAAGATGAGAAATATTCCGATTTCTAGCACAAGTAAACCAGGTACACCAGATCTTACAATTTGAAGACCACTGTATATACGATAGAAATCCTTTGACGTTGTGATGTCGATGAACCCTGTTTTTGGAACAGCACTCCATTTGCTACAATATTTGTCCAGAGCCGCACTAGTAAATGCTAGGGCGTATTCCAGCACACTTCCAGTATTCATGTTAGCCTTGTACAACAGATCTGCAGTGAAAGTAGACATCTGAAACCATCAACACGTAACAGAAATAAAACAGGAACCAAAATAGGATTACAGGTTTCTGCATTTTATTTCAATTAAAGCATGTGAATCAAAAAATCTCCAAAGAAAGTTTACAAGAACTACATAATTATATAGTATAAGCAGGAACTTTTTAGGAGTAACGTGCAACTGCACACCTGCAGCTTCCGCCTGTTTTGATAAGGTATGGAAGGAAGTCGGATTTCGGCACCCAGGATTTGACACAATTGCAGAAGTAGCTGATTTGAAGAGGTTGACAATAGGGCTTTCTCCGCCATCTTGAGAATGCAGTATTTGTCCATCTGCGCCAGGAAGCAAGCCCAACCAAGGGGCTGTTTGCATGAAATGTGTCGTATCTGTTTCTCTCTGTCAAGCAGTTGAGATCGTAATTGTAAGGATCAACCAGCCATCAAAATTAATTTCAATTAAAATAGCAATCAATGTGATGTGCAAAAATCAGGATACGCCTGCCTAATATCACATAGCAATGGCAAAACTAATGCTATCATTGAAGTATTCAAAACACTAACCAACACGATATCAAGAAGCCCCAACCAATATAACACACTTCCAATCTCCTTTATCCCTCGAAGAACTTCGGTTTTGAGCTGTGATTTGGTTCCCCAACTAAGTTGTTCTTTAACAAGCCTCATACAACCTGGGTTTAAAGAATTACAAAGGAAAATCAGAATATACCGCAAACACTGCGACAAAATTATGTGTGGTGGGGGTTGCTTTATTTGCAGATGCACTACTTATTGCTTCAATATTCCACAGAAAAACTTAATATAAAAGGATCAAAAGAGTACATCTATATCCAAAAAAGGTTCAAACATTAACTTTTATTCATGAATCATGAGTCGTGACCCAGTCAATTCATTTTTTTGTTTTTCTAATTAGCAAAGAACGCATACAAAACATAGCACTATGTACCTGTCACGCCTCCATCAAACGGAAGCAATCCAATAGACTTCGGCAAAGCTTCTTGTAGTCCTGTTATCATTGGTTCCACCGCAGCTATCTGAAAGAAGCACACATGACCGTGAAAATCAACATGGCGTTAATGTTATCAAAAGCTAACATGCATTAAACAAAGAAAATTTCTAACATAGCATGACATACCTTGTTTGACACATGATCTAGAAGTGCTCGAATTAGCCAAGGCAATGATCTAGACCCTAGAAGCCTAACAATTGAAAACATGTGGGGCATCCCAAAAAATCCACCGTGCAACCGTGCAAAACTCTGATGAGCTGCATTTAAGTCCTGCCATGACACAATTGATATTCAATACAGTAAAAAATACTAAACCAAAAGGTTTGCACTTACAATGACAAATGAGGAATTAGGCTTGGCAAGGAAGATTTCTTACTTTAGTACCACAATAGAAATTAGGCTTGGCAGAGGGAACCGATGGCTTTTGAATAGGTACAAGAGGCACCTTTGATGATCGGGTGAAACGCTGGGTAGTATTGCAAAGGATGAAGTTTGGCAAGAAATCATTTTGCATCTCTGACCAAATCTAGAATAAAACAAAATGAATAAGTGCATATAGAAAGTAAAAGACTCAAGATTCACAGTTCCGAAGTAGCTTAGTAACAAAGACAAAGAAAAAATTGCCAAACCTGGGAAGCAAGTCGACTACAGTATGACACAAGCGATATGTTTTCTTGCATCTCATTCAACATGATACTGAACGAGTCTATTGAGATATCTCTGGATAGCAACCCATGGGCATGTTTTAAGATATCCAACAGATTTTCTAATTCCTATCAACCAAAAAGTTATATTTGTTAACAAAGGGATTGCTTACACTATCAAGGAGACAAAAGTAAAACTCTGAAACTACTTACCACAATAGCGCATAGATCCTGAGACTCAAAACGATCAAATAGAAACTCGATATTATCTCTGAAAACTTTGTTCATCCGGTCAGCAATCAAACTTCTCAAATCAATCATCCTCCCAAGCAACTGTAGGCAATGAAATTTTACTCTTAAGTAGAGGAAAGTGATACTTATTTTACTCGTGTATTCAAAAAGCATAAATATAACCAGTTATAATAGGAAAACTAATGAAAATCACATATCAAAGTTAGAAATTACCTTAACTCTGGTCATCTTCAGTAGGGCAGTGAACCTCATAGGCTCGACTGAATATTTTTCTCCATTGTCCAATGCGAAGAGGAATGAAGTATCAAGTAGCTCACTGCAAGATAAGACAACTAACAAATGAAAATGGTTACTCTATTGGTGGTATTGAGAAGCCAAAGGAGGTTGACATACCTTGCTGCCCAGCTCTTGTAATAAGTGAAAATACTATCACAAAGCTTTGAAACAAATATATCAAAACAATGGTCCACCTGAGAGGGAAATGAAAATAATTAATCAACTACGGTGCAAGGAGATAAACAACAATCTATTCTCATGCATACAGTTGTATGAGACCCATAGATGTACCATTTCAAATACAATATACTATTAAAATATTCTTTTCAAAGCGAGATACAAAATTCAGCATGCAAATTTTCTGTCCTACAGAAGCCACAAGGACACTACTAGAATTAAGTATTAGTTCAATGCAACAAGCACCTAAGGCAAACATGAATATAATTGTGCTGGCTAATATCTTTTATAAGTAAACAAAATTCAGGTACCTCAGCCTCAATTTCATCATAGAGGAACCGTTGCTTGAGCAAAACCAGTGCTTGCTGAGCTGAATCATTATAGATGTCAAATGGCATCAACACACTTTCTAGGATGCCCGCATTCTGCGACTCCAGCATGTAATCCACCAACATCCAGGGTAGAGAACACTCAATGGGAAACTGATCAATAAGAAAAAACACGTTTCATAAAATTTAAGAACGAACAAAGCTTAAGAAAATATGGGCTGAACTATCCGAGGGTACAATACAACTTCAGAAAAATCTTTTTCAGCTGAAACACTTTCAACTTTGTAAACATACAGGAAAAGAGCATGGGAATATAAACTATTGAATGCATTGTTATACAAGTTCAACATGCTAGTATAATTCATTTATTGTCAAACATGCTAGTGCAATTCAAATGAGATCTAGATATTATGTGGAATAGTGTGCTACCTGAATAACACGAGAAGATTCCAAATAAAATTCTCTAAACCACAAGAAACCAAGATCCGTCAAAGTTGCCACAGTCACTGCAACGCAGTCAAAAGGACAAAGCTGAATTTTATAAAAGTGGTAAAAATTCTAGTTTAAGAAAGGAGCAAATCAATATGTTATCAGTTTCAGACAAAATGACGAGCTCTGATTGTAAGCCATAAGACTTAGCAACGTTATGCCTAAGGCATGTAAGACGAAAGGAGAGTTGGAAGGAATACCTGAGTAGTCCAATATATGCAGGAAGAATCTGAGCTTGTAAAAGAATGTTTCCAACTGTTTTAGATCATTAACAGGAATCTCAGACCCACTATTCCCAAAGAGTCCTCCAGGCTTCCTAAGATTACCACCAGATACTGCCTCATATATCAGGAACTGCAAGCAGTGAGCCTGAAAAAAGAAACTGAATTGATCAATTAGCTCAATCTTAGGGCGAGAGAATTATATGATAATGTACAAAAAAATATATTACTCAGTAGTTTACAAAAATTTGCAAAATTAAGCACAACTTGAAACTCGATTTAAGCTCTATTTAAGCTCTATTTCTTTAATAGCTTACAATTGAGCATCTATGTATTGGGTGAAAAGAGGAACGTGCAAGACATATAAGACCCATGCAAAATAGATTGAGTTATATATATGCTTAAAACTTGAAGGTGCTAATAATTTACTATTAAAAGCTCCCTTAACTTATTCATTATAAATGTGGGTCTTTGCAGATCCAGATTATGAGGGAAGTACTAATTGGATCAACATAGAAGTTTCTGATTAATTTCGTTTCCCAGTGAACAAATGGAAGGAAAAAACCAAAATACAAAGAGCAATATCAAGTAAGGAAAAAATCCTTGATTAACTGATAATAAAAAAAAAAATCTCAAATTTCATGAAAGAAGTAGGATGATGCAGGAAACCTGAGCAGCTGTTGGTGCAACCGGCCTTGGATAAAAAAAGTTTCCTTTGCTTTCATCACCCCCTTGTTGTAGGGATCCAGACTCAGACTTGCTAGTATTTGCCATCCAGTCTGCTGAAAGAGTCCGCATATCAGAAAGGATCCTGAATTGAATGAAACTTATAAGCAAAATGAAAAAGATGCACCAAAAATTTATATTACATTAATAAGGTATTTCATTTTTCGTTATGGTAAACTGAACGATGCTATAAAAGAGAAAGAAAACAATACAAAAGCAATGAACCAGTCCACTAAGAACTCTTTTCTAGTAAGAGACCCAAGAAAAAATCATATTAAACAAACTTAAAGTCCCACCTGGATAGGTCCTTCTTCTTTCGGAAGGTAGTCCTCAACATAGTGGCCAATGTATTCTGAACAAAATCCTGGACCTCTGCATGAATTGTCTCCCATAAAGCATCAGCTACCAAAGTGTCGTTGCGCTGCATCAGTGACCCAATGCTCTTTATGTAACCAACAAGTTCAACCAGTGCTTTCCTTTCCTCTGCACTATAGTTATATCGTACCACCTAAGAGAGATTTCACAATAGTTGTGATCTACCATTAGGAAGACAAGAACTGAATCGATAAACTTAAGACATGCATATATAAGTTAGATATGTATGTTAACGTTAGCCTTTTAGGTCATTAACGTTTCTTCCATGTATAACCTAAACGGCGATTTCAAAATCGTGGACAAGACCTTGGTACAAGATGTTGTAGATGTCAAGAGGGTAGGAGATAGAATCATGGCAATCAAGATTGTAATAGGACAAGAACTTATCAATGTGATTAGTGCGTACGCACCTCAAGTAGGGTTGGATACGAGTTCGAAGGAGAAATTTTGGGAAGATCTTGGAGACTTGGTGCAAGGAATTGCTCAGACGGAGAAGTTATTTATAGGAGGAGATTTAAATGGACACGTGGGCAGGGAGACAGGCAACTATGGAGGTTTTCATGGTGGCCATGGTTTTGGGGAGAGAAACGAGGATGGGGAAGCTATCTTGGATTTTGCAATGGCATATGATCTCTTCTTAGCCAACACCTTCTTTAAGAAGAGAGAAGAACATGTGATCACCTACAAGAGTGGGTCGTCAAAAACACAAATAGATTTTCTTCTAATGACGAAAGGGGATCGTATAACTTGTAAGGATTGCAAAGTTATACCAGGAGAGAGCGTGGCTAATCAACATCGCTTGTTGGTGATGGATGTACATATCAAAAGAGTAAGACAAAAGAACAAGACTTGGAAGTGCCCAAGAACTAGATGGTGGAATCTAAAAGAAGAAAAACAAGCCATTTTCAAAGAGAAGGTAATCACCCAATGTGTGTGGAATAGAGAGGGGGAAGCTAGCCAAATGTGGGATTCCATGGCTAGTTGTATCCGAAAAGTAGCAAAAGAGGTATTAGGAGAGTCCAAGGGCTTTGCCCCACACCAAAAGGAATCTTGGTGGTGGAATGAGGAGGTACAAACAAAGGTGAAGGCTAAGAAGGAATGTTGTAAAGCCTTATACAAGGAGAGGACCGATGAAAATGGTGAAAGGTATAGAAAAGCGAAGCAAGAGGCGAAGAAAGCTGTCAGAGAAGCTAAGTTAGCGGCTTACGACGATATGTATAAACGACTAGATACCAAAGAAGGAGAGTTGGATATCTATAAACTAGCTAGAGCAAGGGAAAAGAAGACAAGGGACCTAAACCAAGTGAGGTGCATCAAGGATGAGGATGAAAAGGTTCTTGCTACAGAGAACGCGGTTAAAGACAGATGGAGAGGTTATTTTCATAATCTTTTCAATGAAGGACATGAAAGGAGTGCTTCTTTAGGGGAGTTGAGTAACTCAGAAGAGTGTAGAAACTACTCCTTTTATCGTCGAATCCGGAAGGAAGAAGTGGTTGTAGCTTTGAAGAAGATGAAGCATAGAAAAGCAATAGGCCAAGACGATATACCAATCGAAGTGTGGAAAGTTTTGGGAGAGACAGGTATAACATGGCTCACTGACCTTTTCAATAGGATTTTGAAAACGAAGAAGATGCCAAATGAGTGGCGAACGAGCACTTTGGTGCCTATCTACAAGAATAAGGGCGACGTACAAAATTGCATGAACTATAGGGGTATTAAGCTAATGAGTCATACAATGAAGCTCTGGGAGAGAGTCATTGAGCATAGATTGAGGCAAGAGACACGGGTTTCGGACAACCAATTCGGGTTCATGCCAGGGCGCTCAACCATGGAGGCAATCTATCTCTTACGAAGATTGATGGAAAGATATAGAGATGGGAAAAAGGATTTACACATGGTCTTTATAGATTTGGAAAAAGCGTATGATAGGGTCCCAAGAGACATTCTTTGGAGGATTTTAGAGAAGAAAGGAGTACGAGTAGCATATATCCAAGCTATAAAGGATATGTATGAAGGAGCAAAGACTGCCGTAAGAACTCATGAAGGACAAACCGAAAGCTTTCCCATAACTGTAGGATTACATCAAGGCTCATCCTTAAGTCCTTACCTTTTTGCGTTGGTAATGGATGAGTTAACAGGACATATTCAAGATGATATTCCTTGGTGTATGCTTTTCGCAAACGATATAGTGTTGATAGATGAAACTCAGGAAGGGGTAAATGCAAAGCTTAACCTTTGGAGAGAAGTGTTGGAATCTAAAGGTCTTCGCCTAAGCCGATCAAAGACAGAATATATGAAGTGCAAGTTCAGTGCAAATGGAGGCCAAAACGAGTTAGGGGTGAGGATCGGAGATCAAGAAATACCAAAGAGCGACCGTTTTCGTTACCTAGGATCTATCTTACAAAAGAACGGAGAATTAGATGAAGATCTCAACCATAGAATACAAGCTGGATGGATGAAGTGGAAGAGTGCATCCGGCGTGTTGTGTGACCGCCGTATGCCACTGAAGCTCAAGGGAAAATTTTATAGGACGGCAATAAGGCCGGCGATGCTGTATGGCACAGAATGTTGGGCGGTGAAACATCAACACGTACACAAAATGGGTGTAGCGGAGATGAGGATGCTTCGTTGGATGTGTGGGCACACGAGAAAGGATAAGATTAGGAATGAGGATATCCGGGGTAAAGTAGGAGTAGCCGAAATTGAAGGAAAGATGAGAGAAAATCGGTTACGGTGGTTTGGACATGTGCAAAGAAGGCCTACTGACGCTCTGATTAGAAGATGCGACTATGGGACAGAGGTTCAGGGCCGAAGGGGTAGAGGAAGACCTAGGAAAACTTTGGAAGAGACTCTAAGAAAAGACTTAGAGTACTTGGATCTAACGAAGGACATGACACAGGATCGAGCACAATGGCGTTCTAAGATTCATATAGCCGATCCCACTCAGTGACTTGGATTTTCCAAGTCTCCAACCAAGAAGTTTTCCTCACTCGGGAAATTAAGGGAACACTACCCCAACCTACATGCTCCACTCAGAAAGCTTCAACATACAAGCTTCAACAAAAGAAAATTCAAAGAACTTAGCGAAGAAGGCTTTGGTGTATTTAACACAATACGTTGAAATGAAGGAAAGCTTATTTATTGATATCCCCGATAAGCTACAAATATGTACATATACATGAGTCAAAATAAACACACAAGAGGGAGCCTTCACAAAGGTTGCTTAGGAGAAGTCTCAGCAGTCGGTAGAGCCCCAGAAAGAGAAGGCACCGGAGGGGGATCATTTGGAGCCTCAGTACTGGACAGAACCCTAGAAGGAGGAGGCATCAGAGGTTGATCATTTGGAGCTTCATTACGCGGTACAGCCCCAGAAGACGAAGGCAATAAATGCCTTTGGAACAAACCCACAAATCTCTGATGATCAAGTAAAACCTGACCATCAGTTTCCTTCATCTGGTCAAGCTTCCTCTTCATGTTTGTAGCATAGTCATGTGCGAGCCGGTGCAACTGTTTATTCTCATGCTTGAGCCCTCTAATCTCCTGTTTGAGACTCATCACTTCAGCCGCCAATGATTCAACTTGGCGGGTTCGAGCAAATAGGCGTTGGGCCATATTAGACACAGAACCTGCACACTGAACACTAAGAGCCAGCGAATCCTTAACAGCTAACTCATCAGACCGTTTGGAAAGTAGTCTGTTATCTTTGGGAGTGAGAAGGTTCCTGGCCACCACCGCAGCAGTCATATCATTCTTCATCACGGAATCCCCAACGGTAAGAGGACCAGTTGGGGAGACGAAGGATGGGCGCCATATGTTGTCTGGAGAAGGCGGGGCTGCCTCTTCAACAAGGTTCAAGTCAAAACGACGGTCGGAGGGGCCAGACATTTTCAAAGGTGTTGAAGAGAGAAGAGGTCGGACAAATCAAGATCTTAGAAGTGCAAGAATGAAGCTTCTACTGGTGGAGATTCAAGTGTGCTTTGGAACTTAATGCCAGCCTCTATAAAAATCTGCACTCGACGGAGCTTCAGAAATCAAAGAGGCGCCTGCTCAGAAATCGAAGAGGCGTTTGCTTTCTCAAAAGTTGGGCTGCTTAGAGATCACGAGGGTTGATCTCAGAAATCGAAGAGCCGTTTGCTTTCTCAAAAGTTGGGCTGCTCAAAGACCACGAAGGCCGATCTCAGAAATCGAAGAGGCGCTCGCTTTCTCAAAAGCTGGGCTCCCTAGAGACCACGAGGGCCGATCTCAGAAATCGAAGAGGCACCTACTTTCCCAGCCTTGTCAGCACCTGTCACACGCACACTCAGCTTTGCGGAAATTATGGGCATTCTGTCAAAGACTTCTGGGGAAGTAGAAAACACAGGAATCTTACTGTTCAATCACCCACTTCCCACACGCAACAATAGCTCATGGGTACCACAGATAACTTTGCCAAAGTTCTCTGCCAAAGTTGAGCACGTGAAGCTTGCAGCTCCCACTACATCGCTCTGACCAAGAAGGGTAAAAGAATAGCAAAGAAACAGCACTAACAAAGTTTAGACCCATAAATTTTGAAGGTCTAGCTACCATATTATTACCCACAAGGGTAAAGGAACAGTACCACTGCTGGATAATTGGAAAGTCCATGTATATCAACCTCTGTGCTTCGTGGCAAGGTAGACTAGCAAACATGCCCAACCTTTACTCACATTCGAGAAAACACTCCCAATAAGATTGCTTGCTCCAAAATCGAAGAGGCACCGTCCTCCCAATCTAAAGAGCCAGACTCCCAACATGACTACTTTCTTAAAAATCGAAGAGAGGGTAAAGGAACAGTACCATTGCTGGATAATTGGAAAGTCCCTGTGTGTCAACCTCTGTGCTTCGTGGCAAGGTAGACTAGCAAACATGCCCAACCTTTACTCACATTCGAGAAAACACTCCCAACAAGATTGCTTGCTCCAAAATCGAAGAGGCACCGCCCTCCGAATCTCGAGAGCCACTCTCCCAACATGATTACTTTCTCAAAAATCGAAGAGACACTGCTCCCCGAATCTCGAGAGCCAGACCCCCAGCATGATTGCTTTCTCAAAAATCGGTGAGGCACCGTTCTCCGAATCAATCGAAGAGGCGCTCGCTTTCTCAAAAGCTGGGCTGCTCAGAGACCACGAGGGCCGATCTCAGAAATCGAAGAGGCATCTACTTTTCTAGCCTTGTCAGCACCTGTCACACGCACACTCAGCTTTGCAGAAATTATGGGCATTCTGTCGAAGACTTCTGGTGAAGTAGAAAGCACATGAATCTTACTGTTCAATCACCCACTTCCCACACGCAACAATAACTCATGGGTACCACAGATCACTTTGCCAAAGTTCTCTGCCAAAGTTGAGCACGTGAAGCTTGCAGCTCCCACTACATCGCTCTGACCAAGAAAGGTAAAAGAATAGCAAAGAAACAGCACTAACAAAGTTTAGACACATAAATTTTGAAGGTCTAGCTACCATATTATTACCCACAAGGGTAAAGGAACAGTACCACTGCTGGATAATTGGAAAGTCCCTGTGTGTCAACCTCTGTGCTTCGTGGCAAGGTAGACTAGCAAACATGCCCAACCTTTACTCACATTCGAGAAAACAGTCCCAACAAGATTGCTTGCTCCAAAATCGAAGAGGCACCGTCCTCCGAATCTCGAGAGCCAGACTCCCAACATGACTACTTTCTCAAAATCGAAGAGAGGGTAAAGGAACAGTACCATTGCTGGATAATTGGAAAGTCCCTATGTGTCAACCTTTGTGCTTCGTGGCAAGGTAGACTAGCAAACATGTCCAACCTTTACTCACATTCGAGACAACACTCCCAACAAGATTGCTTGCTCCAAAATCGAAGAGGCACCGCCTTCCGAATCTCGAGAGCCAGACTCCCAACATGATTACTTCCTCAAAAATCGAAGAGACACTGCTCTCCGAATCTCGAGAGTCAGACCCCCAGCATGATTGCTTTCTCAAAAATCGAAGAGGCATCGTTCTCCGAATCTCGAGAGCCAGATACCACAGACCACTTTTTCAAAGTGCTCTGACAGAGTTAAAACATGTGAAACTGGCAGCTCCCACTACCGTGCTATGACCAAGCAGGGTAAAGGAATAGCATTACTACTTGTTGTTAGGGAGACTCCTATATATGTCGACCTCCATCCCCAACGGACAGGCAGACCTGCAAAAATGCTCAACCCTTCATCATATCTGAGAGGGCACTCCCAACAAAGCCTTTCGAAATATTCAGCTTTCTTTCCCCCCGATAATACCTCTGCAAACAAGCTATACTAGAGCAAGAATATCTCATATCATCAGGGTTAAAAGCAAGAGTATCCCATATCATGCTTTTTCCCTGTTTTTTCTTTTGGCCTTGTTTTTACCTGCAAGACAAGGAGAAAGAGAGCAATCAGTCAGCACTTGGAATCAAGCTTCCAGCCAGGAACTGACTGCCTGGAACCCCTTACCTGATTACTTACCTGGCATTGCTCTCGAGTACTCATCTTCATCATCTTATGTTTCCAGGGAAGATTCCGCATCTGCTTGAGGAACAGATAGGGCAAGTGCGAAGGATACAAGGAAGCATGTGGAGACAAGCGTAACAGCACACGTGCCGATACATCCATTACTCTGTCAAAAGCAAAAGTATCCCATATCAGCAGGGTGGAACGTACTCTAGATTTGATGGACTTGTTTTGACCCTCAAATTCTTCAGTCGGCCTTATACTCTGGAGGAAACCAGAAAACCCTCCAGCTCAGTTCAAGAATAAGCCTGTGGAAAGTTACTTCTTCAAAAGCAAAAGTATCTCATATCATCTCTTCTCATTTTTCTTCTCTTTATCCTTCATGCTGCTGCAAGATGGGGAGAAGGTGAACAATCAGTCGGAGCTCTGATTGCTTACCTTGTCTGTCACCTCTTTCAGCAAACCCCCTAGCTCGGCGACTTGGGGGACTCCTACTACATGGTTTGTATCGCGCTTGACCAAGCCTGAAACTACAAGTAAGCTTCAAGTGAAATTGATACATTACCTTGTGCATCTCCACCAGTTAAAGATACCACCCCTGGATGGAGGAAGAGTACTTCCAGAGAAGATGCCACATCTACCTATGAGACAGATAAGGCAAGTCAAGACGACACCACACTCCGATACTTAGAAGTTTCGTGATTACGAGATCATTCTCCCACAATATTTCCTAATGTCATTTGTACTAAATCATTCACTCGTACTCACTAAAGGAGAGCTTGAACCTATGTACTTGTGTAAACCCTTCACAATTAATGAGAACTCTTCTATTCCGTGGACGTAGCCAATCTGGGTGAACCACGTACATCTTGTGTTTGCTTTCCTATCTCTATCCATTTATATACTTATCCACACTAATGACCGGAGCAATCTAGCGAAGATCACAAAAAGCGACCGTTTTCGTTACCTAGGATCTATCTTGCAAGAGAACGGAGAATTAGATGGAGATCTCAACCATAGAATACGAGCTGGATGGAAAGAGTGCATCCGGCGTGTTGTGTGACCGTCGTAGGCCACTGAAGCTCAAGGAAAAATTTTATAGGACGGCAATAAGGCCAGCGATGTTGTATGGCAGAGAATGTTGGGTGGGAAGCATCAACACGTACACAAAATGGGTGTAGCGGAGATGAGGATGCTTCGTTGGATGTGTGGGCACACGAGAAAGGATAAGATTGGGAATGAGGATATCCGAGGTAAAGTAGGAGTAGCCGAAATTGTAGGAAAGATGAGAGAAAATCGGCTCTGGTGATTTGGACATGTGCAAAGAAGGCCGACTGACGCTCCGGTTCGAAGATGTGACTACGGGACAGAGGTTCAGGGCCGAAGGGGTAGAGGAAGACCTAGGAAAACTTTGGAAGAGACTCTAAGAAAAGACTTAGAGTACTTGGATCTAACGGAGGGCATGACACAAAACCGAGCGCAATGGCGTTCTAGGATTCATATAGCCGACCCCACTTAGTGGGAAAAGGCTTTGTTGTTGTTGTTGACCACATTCTTTAGTAATGTATTGTTACCATAGGACGGACTACCAATCCTCCATTCATTATTTTCGTGCTATGCCTTTTTTTTCCACAGGTTTTAAATTTCTTATTCACACTAGCGTCTTGTACCGAAATCTTAAAAACATTTACAGATTACTGAGTCTGGGATCAACAGAAGCAATTACAACATTTCAGATATGGGAGACAATACCTTTTCATAGTCAGAAAATGATGCTAAAGCCTCTTGTGTTTCAGAAGGAACTATATCCTTGCAGGGACGAGAAAACTTCCATGCACATTGTTCCCAAATGCGTGCAGTCCATCTACTCAACAGCTGAAAACCTTCAACAACCATATCATATATGTTTCCCTTCACTTCTTTGCACCAATCAATATCTGGATTGTCTGTTGCCTTCAACAACAATAACTACATAAAGCAGAATGAGCAACTTCAGAAAATTACATAAGAGGGCCGAAAAGAATTCATATTCATAATACAGGTTTACTTTTATTTTGTGCAGATGAAGGACTGAGGAGTAGGAGGAAGAGACCTGATTCATGGAGGAAGAAAAACGAATTGCAAAGTCATCATGCTCCGCACGGATGGATCCAATGTGATTGATGATTAGATAATGTCTCTGATAAGTATATCAAGTAAAGGCCTCACTAAATAGATGCAACAACAAAGAGATTTTTGTGCAAATCTCAAAGACACTAAACAAGACAAAACTATAAAGTTACAGTCAGATTCGGTAACCAAGCAAATACCCATGTGCCCAATAAAAGATGATCAGAGTACTAGTAGACTTCTATAACAATGTAAGAGTTGAGTCAGCAGTCTAATGTTCCCAATACAAGCTTTAGAAAAGTGGATTCACTTACATTAATGAAAATAATTTTTCTTATAAAACTGAGTGAGGCTAAATTCCCAATATAAAAACACAATTTTACTTTTAATAAATAATGAAAACAAATCAAAAGGATATTCTTGTGCCTCGCGGGATGGAAGCTCATGAGGTGAGGGAAGACTAAGAAGACGAGTTTGGGTGGAAAACTTCTGGAAGTATATTGACAATTCTTTCATGATTGCAACAGGAGAAAGATGAAGATCTGGAAATGCAGGAATTACTGGATCATTCTGGAAGACAAATAACAAAGAAACAAATAGAAGCCTTTAGGCGAGAGTGCAGATAACTTTTTAATTTCTGAACTTTGAAAATCATTACAACTATATATTACCTTAAATATATTGATCAGTCTGTTGATTTTCACTCTCTTGTACAAAGACTCGCTATCTTTTTCCGATGATGTTGCTAAAACAACAAGAATTGGCAAAACACGTAGAAGAATATGCCGCTCTGGGAACAGAAGTGCAAAATCCAGCTCTAATGACTCAACAGCAAAGACTATGAGAACTTGAAGGATGTCTTCTACACTATATCGTGTCAAGGAACTCATAGCACACTGTATCACCAATTGCAAAAGTAACAAATTGACAACAACAAGAAAAGGCAGATCACTATAATTTTTGGACAAGGTGAATAAAATCAGTAGCTCCAATTAAGTGAAATGAGTAGAGTTGAAAGTATCAAAATAAGTCGTCATTTCTTCTACTCATTTCATATAGAATTGTAATGTCAGACAAAATAAGTCCAATGACTCCGGTACACAGGATACTTGTTCACGCGGAACATCTCCACATGCAAATTCAATAAGATAGCCCACCTTGTGCTAAGGAAAATCTGCAGCAACATACAGTGATATTATGTATCCATCTAAATCTGCATATCATGAAGATAGTGAAGGAGACCACAGTCACACCTGTAAGTCATCTAGCTCCTCTCTCATCGTATCAGTATCATGCCACTGTACACTTACTTGTGTGAATGTCCTGAAAAATTCACAATAAGCCAAATAAGAGAACTAATCATGGAGACATGCCATGTCAAAGGTACAGTAAAAAAGATATAGAATGGTAATAATTGTCTTACCTTTTATACCAAGAGAAATCATTCGGTATGCTTGCTTTGGCATTTTTGAGATGATCAAGTTGCACCAGAGTGTCAAGTAACTTCAACATGGACCTGGAGCGTGAACAAATTAGTGGGACCCATATTGACACACATCAAAACTAAAGAAAGAAAATGTTTCGGAAATGTTATTGCATACCAGAGATGAGTTACTGTGGGGCCATTAATGCGTCGCTCAGGCCTAGAAAACCGTTGCATATCTGCAGCTAGCTGTACAAAAACATCCATGCCACTGTGAAAATTCAAATCAAGGATAACAAACAAAGTGTGTAAATTGAGGTTTGAAAAAGCTAATACCTTTGCGGCAGCTGATGCTTGCCATCGCTGTATTTCACGCAAACGGCTCATTTCCAAGTCCAAAACTTGATATGTTTCTAGATACAAGTCAGCTTGACTTTGTTTCATATTATCAGGAAGCTGCCACAAAAGATACATACACACACATTAGAGACAAGTCAGCTCAACCATTTATAAAGATTTTCCGAAACAATGCTAGCTTGTACGAGTGACAACTTGAAGGAAGAGCTTAACCTGAGGAAGTGCTTTGACACAACTGCGATATGTATAAAGCACCGATCCCATCTCCTTTCCCTCTTGAATAAGAGCATTCTGCATAAGTTGCAATTTTTATCGAAAACACAATCAAAGACAACATTCAGATGCATCCGAAAATGAGTACAAAAATGTTGCCAAAATGCTTCTTTGTGTCTACATTTACACCAAAAATCGATTCAAAGACAAAAAAATAGCAACAAATAAGTATGCACCAGCTGATTGAGAGCTTTTGTGTCTTCTGTCAACGATAGGCGATAAGCGGAAACATCGCTATACTCTACAAAATGTAAATAACAACAAATTAAACTTCAAGACAGTTGCTTTAATCGGAAAAAAAGAAGAAGCTAAATTTAGTTCATAATATCAAACACTTCACTCAAGACTTCCAAATCAACACCAAAAACAATTCCAATTCCAACAAAAGAAACGAAAAACGCACCGATGGGACTATCCGTTGCGCCGGTATCAGTCGAAACCCAAATTCCCGGTCCTTGAACCTCCGCTTGCTCATCCTACATTCAACCAAAATTAAATAAAATTGTAAAAAAAAAATCAGATTAAACACAAGTAAATCAAATTAATGTGAATTCAACCAAAATCAAAGCCATTTTTCGGACCTCGAGTGAGAAGGTGGATAGAGCGGCAATGGCTTCTTCAACTGGAACAGCCATGGCTGAAGTCTTTCCCACACTAAGATCTGAGTAAAAATTGAAGCTTTCAGAGTGGAAGCTTTAGATTAGAAAGGAAAGCAGCATCGTCGCATTCTGCTTTGAGTTTAAGCTGCTTTTTTGGCCAGCGCTTTTGGCTGACGGAGTTTGCGGGTGAAGTGCTTTTTTTTTTTAGGTGGGAAGGAAGGAGATCGCGAGCGAGCCGTTTCCGCTGTGTGGTCTGAAGGCGGTTGTCATCATCGGTGCTGACTAAACGACTAAGCGGAGTGGGTGCACACTACTCCATTAGGACAAATATGTCCTTAACTGCAAAAAGGACTAATTAGCAATTTTGGAATACTTTCGAACAAGAAAGACATCCTTGGGGTCAATTCATGAATGAGGATAAATATAACGGAATTGTATCCGCTCTGGACCTTAGTTTCCGGAGACTAAGGATCAATTCATCTGGGCCGTTGATTGGTGTGTAAAAGAAATCAGAGCTATTGGTTTTGTGTGGTAGACCAGGAAAATGAGTTAATGAGAAACGTTAAATTGAATTTGTATGGCCCAGATAAATTGATCATCAGGCTCCGAACACTAAGGTCCGAAACGGATCCAATTCCAAATATAACGTCGTGTTTACCCTTTTACATGACTAAAATATGAGAGTAAAGTGTAGAGAAAATTGTTCAAAATGGTTCTTCAATTTTAACTTAATTGGAGCAATAATCTTTCAACTAAAAATTTATGATTATTAGTCTCTTAACTCCTTAAAACGTGCAATTACGATCCTTTTATCAATTGTTAGAATTTCGTCAAATGAGTCATGTTGGAATGATCATTTTTATTAAATAAAATTAACCCATTTTCATGAAAAATAAAGTTATAGAATAATTTTTTGTTAAAGCAAACTCAGTCCAAATTCTTTTCATTAAAAAACCCTTTTATTAACTTAATTTTTCATCAAAAATGATTTACGCACTCCGCTTCTAACACAAGTTCATTTAATCCGGGGACGGGTCCCGGCCGGCCCTTTAAACAACATAATGGCTGCATTAGATTGCGTTCTCTCTTTTAAGTCACATTTTCATTGGCTTGCTTTAAGATCAAGCATCAATCATGTCTTATGCACCAAGACAGCTGAATTTGACTGCCTTTTAAGCTAACAGTCAATGAGTACAGAAAATAATTACTACCACTACAAAAAAAGGAAAACCCTAAGCCAATAAGGCTCCTGC
The DNA here is from genome assembly GCF_042453785.1 of Malus domestica. Lineage (NCBI taxonomy): Eukaryota > Viridiplantae > Streptophyta > Magnoliopsida > Rosales > Rosaceae > Malus > Malus domestica. The sequence goes on along the minus strand of NC_091672.1, from coordinate 30,901,466 downwards.
TTCGTGAGAGTCGGAAAGAGAATTCTATCGTACACAGTTGTACTCTTGTTATCTTACACTGACTTTATAAAGAGATTGTTTCCACAATTCAAATCCGTAACTTTTTTATCGCAAAACAGCAACTTTTCCGTTGCGCCAAGGCTCGCCGTCAATTACTTCACTGCTAAGTGGGCAAAATTTAGGTTTAATTACACAGCAAGGGAGAACTGTAACAAATTCTAACCCTTGCATTGCAACTATCTTTGACAGTACTATCAGGTCGTCTGCTTAGCAGAAATCACCCGGTCCAATGTCTCGTCTGGGGCTGATTCCAGTCGTCTCCATGTCTGCAACAATTGCAACGGCTGCATCTAGCTCCACGAGGTCGAGACACAGTGAGATGATTTCATCGTAAAGGGGACTGCAACGGAAGAGAAGAAAAAATGATGTAAACAAGACCCCAAAATATAGAATCAAATCTCTTTGGCAAGCGATAATTTGTGTGGATGAACGTGTTTTAGATCATGAACGCGAACACCTACATCATCTCCGGTTTCTGTTTTGTTTTCAGTTTTGTCATACTCAACTTAAGGAACATGGTCTTACCTGCCGAATACATAACCAAGACTATGCGTAGTCTGTAATATATTCAAGAAAGCTGACGGCAGAGGAGCCCTTACTGGTTACTGCCGCACGCAAAAACACGGCACAATCCCCATTTGTGGGTACTCCTCCTCCTCATCATCATCTTTGTCATCATCATCATCAGCTTCAGCTTCGTCATTTTCCACATCTTATGCAACATCAACAGTGACACTATCCGAAACATCTTCAGCCTTTTCTTGATCAGTACCGAAGTCTTATCCCATGAAACGACGCTTCCAGAACTCTGTATTTCCTTTTTCTAGCTTGATACATGGGAGCAGTTCATCAAGCTCTTCATCAACCTGTAAGACGAAACACATTCAGATTTGATCAGTATAGAGTGAAGTTCCTGTAATCTAATTAGAGCTGCACACTAAGTTTATCACGTGCTTAAGGGATTGAAGTCGTAAGAGATTGGGATAAACTAGACTTGTAAAGCTATCAAGGAATGTATTTGATTGTATATAAAGCTGGAAGTAATCCTGGTATGAGTAGGTTTAACTATTCTGATATGATAACTTTGGTTTGTGGTGATAAGGGTATTTGTTTATACAATTTGATTAGGATTACATGATGGGAAGTAACCTAATCAAATACCAACACTAAGGATATGTAATAGAGGTCCCTGCATTCACACTGATTACGCAAACCAGAGAGAACAAGCCCCATTGTTTGTTGATTGCATACAGTAGTGTTGAGTGTAGAAGAGCTCTAGTTTCCGCTGCAATGGCTTCACAAGGTTAGTGGTTAATTGTATTTGTGATTTGCTTATTTCCGCTATTAACTATATTACAGTTCCAAGGGCAGCTAAAATGGGGAAGCATTGCTTGCAGAGCTATGCAACCCCCCGACATAAGGAGCAGGTGTCCTTGCTTTTTGGACACGCTGGTAGAGAACATTTCTGGTACCATCAGTTGGCAGACCTTGTGCTTCTAGTTCTTCCTTCAATTCAGATACTACCATCTAAGTAGCAGCTTTGGGCTTTAAAACATTCGTGTCAGGGCCCCTTATAATTTTCCTTAACCTTATCTCAACTCTAATATAATCCGACTCAGAGGCGCCATCCCCTAAAGCTGCAACTCCTTCATTCCGTCGTTCTCAAAAGCTTTCTGTGGTGTATCTTCCACTCCTCAAGACATCTTTTGCTTGAATGAGGTTTCAATAGGGTTCACGTGGTGTTTTCCCTCTTCAAGGCACCCATCGCTTGCGCTCACCAGTAAGCCCACCAGGGCCGGCGCAAGCCCAGTGCTGGCCGGACGATCGTTTGAGGCTCAAAATAATTGGAGGCATCAAAATTATTAGAGTAGTATATTTATATATGTTTTCATAAGAGTATAAATTTCCAAATTTTGGTTCAATGACAAAGAAATTTAACTAAAATTTGTGGTTTTGTTGTTTTAAATTAACGAGGAGGTCTTAAATTCAAAACACCACATGTGTGCTTATTTACTTTTCAATTTTTACAAATTTCTTTTCATAAGAGTATAAATATATAAATTTTGACTAAATGATCAAGAAGTTTAATTAGAATCATTGGTTTTTGTTGTTTAAAATTAACGAGAGGTCCTTAGTTTGAAATGCTAGGTACATGTTTATTCTTTTCAATTTTTACGAATTTTTGTTTGGTTGTTAATTTATTTTTTATTAGTAGCTAGTAGTTATGTGGGTTGTTATTTTTAAACATTTGTTTCAATTCAAGTCTAATATTCAATGAAGAGTAATGCGTTACCAAATTTTTAGACCAAATTTGCAAATTATATAACGTATCATCAAAAAGTTTAATTTAGTACTCATTTATTACTTATACATATCAATTAAACACTAGAAAACATCATTATTTTTTTAGTCCCATATTGACAAGGTTAGTAAATAAGAAAAAACACCTCACGATTTATATAAAAAAACACTTTAAAAGTTCAGATGGAAAACAAAACTCATATTTATCTACTTGTAAACCCGGAGTTTTTTTGTTTCCTTCTCACGATACAAAATAAATTAGTTTTTCTGTGTTTCTAAATTATCAAGTTTGAAGTGCTTTTATAAGTATAATTTTATCGAAATCTTACGTGTGAAAACAAATATTTTTCTTATATAAAGTGAGAGCACATTTTTTTACGTTGTCCCGGACCTCAAAAATCTCTAGACTTGCCTGAAGCCCACCCTCTGCAATGTACCTGATTCATGGACAAATACTACAACAATTAAAACCACCTGATGTGTTTGTTAACTTGATATACATGCACCAAGAATTTAAGCTTTGGGAGTCCGGTATAAGTCAAGCTTGGTTCTGTTATACAAAAAAGGGACCATATTCATCTATATTATTTATCTGTGTTAACTTCTAAAGTGCAAATTCAAATAAACACTTGCGCATAATAACCGTTGTAACTATTGCCACATATGGAGCCACCTACCTGGCCATGCAATCTATCTCATGTCCAAGTTCAGCTTGGGTGTGGGCATATACTAGTAATAGTTAAGCAATGACTTAAATTTGTACAACAAATTTAGAAAAACACACACATTTGTAATATATATATATATATATATATATATATATATATATTCGTTCAGGTCAGATGGTGGAGTCCAAGGCCATTATGGTACTGAGGTTCATGGGGCTCATATAGTCAGTTGAGCCCGTCGTGATCATCTCTACATAAATTCTATTAGCCTCTTTCAGATCGAGGGAAGGCATCCCAAAACGCATGCAGGTTTCTATTTGGGCACAAATTGGACAGAAATGTGCGGAGACCTTGTCCATTGTAGGGTCCTTGCCCACAACATGCTACCTTCGATGTGGTAAACCCTGCAGTGAATGCACAACCACGCGTTAGAAAATGAGTGAACAACGTGTTTAATGTGTTTCAAATTTGGGATTTTGTAAGAATAAATATATGCATGTGTTATAACATGAGTGAATCGATAACAATTTCCAATGTAATTTGTTTTAAGCACTCGTTTGAGCCTCCTTTTGCTAGAAGTGCTTTATAGAAACATGTTGACATTTTTGTTAAAATCCTAGTGTTGCTTGAAAAAGAACTTGAAAGTGTTTCTTTAAGAAGTCAACATAAGCACTTTCAACTTTTGCAGTCGGAAGGATTTTTTGGTTATCAAAAAATACTTCTAGTCATTTCAAAAGTAGTCAAAATATCATCTTTTAAAGACAAAAATCAATTAAATTCATGAATTAGTACCATGGGGGTTGCTGATGAAATCTGCATGCATCTGCCTTGTGTTGGTCAAGATCGACCAATAGAAAATGAGCACGTTTATTCCTGACTTAATTAATTTTATTAAGTAATAATCTAATCACCAACTTACTAAAGAGCTGTAGCCATTGATACGCTTAATTATGTGATTTGGTCAGGATCGATATATATTGCAGTGTAAACTGTAAAGGGTTGGGTTGGTTGGAAGTAATGTATGGACAGCTGAGAATTCATTTAAAGCAAACTATATAGGGCATGCGCAGTACGTGCATGGAGTTAATTTTGTTAGCTAGGCTTTTATTTACCCTTAAGCATCTTTGTAGTGGTTGGTTTTAAGTGGGAGGTACGTCTGAGGGGAGGAAAGAAGTCTCTTTTCAAACCACTTGTCACGTAAAGAGGGTGGGATTCAGAGTGAACCCACTTAAAATAGTTTAGAGAGGCAACATCATCATCAATATCGAAGTCCGTCTTCCATGAAGGAGGTGCCTTGACTTCGAAGAAAATGAGAAGAGTACTCGGGCGATCAATATTGTGAGAAATTTTTAGTTGTGAATAGAACACGAATGGTACACCATGTGTTTTTATGAGAAATTTTATTTTTTAAGTTATTAACTTTTTAACACACATATCCTACCATTTATATAGCGACACGTGATGTACTATCCCGTGTGATGGTCACACTGAAAAATCTCTCCAATATTGTTCTCTCCAGCTAGCTAGAAGAGAAATGTAGGCACAAACATTAGAAAACATACTCTAGTCTTTAATCATCTTCTGCACCCAAATTTGGTGTGGCCTCTCTGTGCCCCCAGTGAGTGATTGACACATATTAAATTCATAACAAAAAATTTTAGAAAAGTGAAGATAATAATTATGAATTTAATATATGTTAATCACTTATTAAAGCTACAGAGAGATCACACCAAATTTGGGTGCAGAAGATTTGATCTCGTCTCTTCTTCATATCTTCAATATCTCTTAATTGAGGGTTCGTTTGAAACTACTTATTTATAAAGAAGTTATGCTTAGAAGAATTGAAGTGATTTTTTGAACCTAGAAGCATTTTAATTTTTTTCTGCTAAATATGTTCAGAATCTATTTTACTAATTTAAAACAACTTTTGGTTATTTTAAAAACAATTTCAAACAAATCCTAAAAGGCTAAAACAAAAAACACATTCACATACATCATTATTTTGTTGTAAAACTATTGAAAATTAATCAGGGAATTGTTAATTGGACGGATATTTGATTGTATTAGGTAGGATATAATAAAGGATTTGGATGCTCTCTGGATCCCTTCCGTGAAGATCCCGGAAATCAATGCATAAGGATTGTTCATCAAAAGATCGTACGGTCACAATTAAATATTTTTGCAAAACTAGACTGGTTTACTTTTAAAAATATAAGAATATTTAATTGTGATCACACGATCTTTGATGAATGATCGTTGTGCATTGATCTCTAAGATTCTCATAAAAGAGATTCAGAGAGGACCCTAAACCCTAAACCCTAAACCCTAAACCCTAAATCCAAATCCTATAATAAAGATATGAAAAGCTCGAAACGTGGCGCTAGCTCCAACAAGAAGTAGAGGATCCAAGAGATATGAAAAGCTCGAAACGTGGCGCTCCAACAAGAAGTACGTGACATGCATTAAATTGGTTGGTAATGGCAGCAGGGCAAGTGGTCCTAAAAAGCTAGCTAGAGCAACCAGCGCAAATTTCTCGGGAAACTGGAAAAGTCTTGCAGCTTGGAAGAGAAAATGTTTAACCTAGCTTAATTATTCAATGGCATAACTTTTGCGTAGTGAAGTTTGTTACAACAACATTCTTCGTAAAAAAAAAATATATTATTAAAGAGATAGAGGGTTCGAAACTATTATAACGATTTAGAGAATTAAAGAATTCGAAATCGGGATGCATGAGTGGAAACTCAACATACTATTTACTAGGATATTAGACCACTTACAGAAAAGGAGAAGGGATTGCTTCTCATTTTCCATAATTTAGATTACGCTAATTAGAATGTCACTCGAGTATAACGAAAAAAAGTATTTTCCATCGACTCTTAAATTACACACACAAAAACGAACTTTTAAGTGGTATTCTAGAAAGAGAGTAGACAAATCACACCCATGTAACACGAAGAACTGGTCGCGCCCAAAGGTTATGTTCAATAGCTACAATAAACCAACTGCGCGTTTACTAAACCGTAATCAAATTTAGGGGAATTGAATTGAGGAAAAATTGGATTGAGAAAGAATTGAAATGAGGTGGAATCAGAATCAGATTCTTGTTGAAGTTGTTTACTAAAACTATCTGGAATCCGAATAATGATGATGTTAAATCCATATAAATTGTTTACTAATTCACTTCAATCCGAATGAAAACTAGTTTGCTTTTACATAAATAAATTATTTTCATACTTTTTCTTTATCATTCCAAAATCTTTTTTTATTTTTTTCTCTCCATCTTCTTTCAGAACTCTCTCTTCTTCCCCGTCATCTATTTTTTTCTTTTCCTTTCTTCGTCTTCTTCCCCGTCATCCCCCAATTCTTTTAGCTTCCTCATATTTTTTCTTTTCTTTTCTCCATCTTCTTCCCTGTCGACAGACCCATTCTTCACCAACTACATCTTTGAAACCCATCCTGACAAAATCATCCTGAACCAGTGAGCTTGAGCCCCGTCATTGCGGGTGGACGGGATTGAGTTGGAGTCGGCACTCTGCTGAAAGGCATAAGGACAGGGGTAGTTTGGGTAGAAAAGTCGAATTCCTGATGAAGGCTTCTCCCCGGAATCCAAATACCACCTCTATGGAGGGGATCCAATTCCGGGAGATTCAGGAGTTCAATTCCTGATTTTGTGTGAGCCCCACCTTGTTTCCGATTACTGAAATGTTTGGTAAACGGTTGAATGCCTCGAAAAAAGTGCAAATCCGTTTCTTCGTATTCCATTCCGGTTACGTAAACACGGCACAAGATCAGCAAATTTTGATCAAGCTAAACCCAATGAACAAAAAGACTGAATGGAAATTAGAGATGATTGCACATAACTTGGAAAGTTTGACATTGTCAACTTGGGAAAAATCTTTCCCATCAACCATTACAAGAACAAAGCAATTGGGAAGCTCCAATCAGTTTTTAATCACTAGACATCCCAGCACACACATAAACATCAATGGCAGCTAGTACTCACATTTAACACATATCATGATCTAGTACATATAAATATAGTTTCAAATGGAAAGACAGATAAACATATGTCTTAGGTCCTGGAATCCAAAGCCAAGATGGTGCTGAGGTTCATGGGGTACATGTACTTTTCATCCCCTGTCAAAATATTCTGAACGATCAGTTTGTTCGCCTTTTCAGTTGGATGAAATGCATCCCAGAAAGCGTATTGGTTGCGGTTCGGGCACAAATTTGAGGCCACCGTGCACAGCCCCAAGCCATTGTAAGGTCCTTGTCCACAGCATGCAATCTTTGACGTAGAAAATCCTACACAATAAAAATTAAAACAAATAATGTTATGTCACCAACACTACAAAAGGGCATGGTAAGCGACAAAATGCTTGGTGGGGTTGAAAATAAGCGGAGATCCGGAGATTCACGAATACATTAATCTTTTAAACCTACGCTTAATCCATGATCATAATATTACACCGTGGTCATAAGATTGATATATGTGTATGTATAATTTATTTACCATAAGCTTGAGGGTTGCTGACGAAGTCATTGCGCGTCTGCTGAGTGTTTGCAGCAATGAAGACATCGGAACCGAGTTGGCTGTTGAGTGATCTCAGCAACTGAACGAGTTGGGGGTTGTACAGAGACGCCGCTCGTTGCAGCTCCGCCGAGCATTCTCCGTTCCTGCTTCTCATGGCCAATTCGGCCGGCACACAGCCTAGTGGTCCTGTCCCCGTCACCAAAACCCTTCGTACTCCAAGATCATACATTTTCTGTAAAGTTATGACACAAAGGATGATCAAACAACACTTAATAATAAGTCATTAACATGTGACATTGTCGCTTAGCTACCAAGTCATTATCAAACTTAGCCTAAGCGAGAATTGGTTACCAAGAGAAGTTTTCGGAGCTCAGAAATGAGGTATTTGACATAGTCTGGCAGAGCAAACTGGCGAGATCTTGCGGAGAAAGGCACCAGGTAGTAGTTGTTGACAAAATCGTTGCCGCCGACGGTGAGGAGGACGAGTGCTTGATTTACGAGCTGTTTGGTACGTTGAGGTCCGATTAGGGAAGACAGCCTTTGCTGGTATTGTTGGAAGTAGTCGAATTGCCTTGTCATTCTGATTATATTTATCTGAAAATATCACATATAATCCATTACTAGTTAAAAAATAAATAAATTGTTGGTTGACAACTTTACGAAGATAATTAATTAACTAGCATGTAGCAATTTGTGCCTGGGAACTAGAGAGCTAATCTTGCATTATCCTTTATTTGGTTTGAAAACAACTTACAAACTGAATCCCAGTGTCATTGAGAATTCCAATGCCAGCAGAGGCAAAGTTTGCACCAACTAGTAGTTTTTGCCCTGTGAGCTCTGGACTCAAGTATGGCAATGTAGGTTCTGCGCCAAGTTGCTGGCCTATATATACACACACGCACATATTAGGTCAATTCAGTAAATGCGATTGAGGAGAAAAAAAACCCGAAAAATCGGAAAGAAAAAGAGAATGGAAGAAAACCCTAACTGATGAAGTCAGGAATGTTCATGCCATTGGAGAAACGGCCGGTGGGTCGGCCGGTGGGATAGTCAATGCCGTAAGGAGGAGAGTCAGCACGAGCGGTGGTGGCTAAGTAGTTGTTGTTGCCATTGTCGACCAGTGAGTCTCCAAAGACAAAAAAGGCACGAGCCTCAGCCTCATAACTCAACATTCCCAATGCCATGATCATGAGCACACCAAAAATGGCCAATGAGCTAGCCATGGATTTGGCTTTTGACTTTTGAAAGTAACCCAACAAAGAAAATAGAAAGGAGTTTCACCGAGATCTTTTTTTATGATTGTACAATGATCGCAATGAGTATATGTGGAAGTTTGAATCGATGAGAGGGGGATTATATAGGTAGGGCTGTTGGCCGATCGGAGTAAAAACTTAGGCCCACTTGTGCAAAAGCAAAGCTATATTTGTAGTTTGTGTTTATGGCAATGCCTTGTATGGTTGGCAATGCAAAAGCAAAAGCTGGTTTGAAATTTCAGAGCTTCTTGTAAGTGATCAATTGAAGTGGTTATTCGACCAATATTTTAGCTTTTAAACTTACTGCCAAGTCAGAACTCAGAAATGAGAAAAATTTAATGTAATTGTCAGTTGGGTCAGGCTCATTAGACCATGTCCTTGAATTGGGAAGAGACTTGACCACACTTAATAAGTCACTATAAGGATATTAAAAACAAATACCGCATTGGTGTATATTACAATGCGTTATTTATTTAGAATATTATTCCGATAGCCAATATAGGTAAGTCATTCTCCTACAACTTAACGTATATGCACTTTTATGTCTATAACTTGACATGCTGTAAACAAGATTATGCCCCGTGACAGCACATTTTGTAGACAAGCAAGAGCACGCTACATGCATATGTGCTGTTCAAGTTTGTTCTCTTGCTCAACTTCAACCCTTTTACAGTTTTTACTTTTCGTGCTAAAGATCTAGTGTTGGAAGGGATCAAATTAACCTGCTGCAGATAAATATTATTCTTATTTGCGAACATCAGTAGTCACCACCTAATTGTTACAAATTGTGAGAAAGAATCACATTAATGTGACAGCCAATTTCACATGCTAGCAATTGGGACAGGTTGTTGATAATTTGTGATGAAATTTCCATGCTCGTGAAATACATTCCTTCTTCAAACTTTGCCCGTGACAGTTACCAACTTCACCATAATGATAATTCAAATTTGGTTCGTTTCCCACAGACGGCACCAAATGTTGATGCACAAAATCAGTGAGGACTTCGGTACAACAGAAAATGTTAAGTTTGTGACCTTCGCTAGATTACTCCGGTCACTAGTGTGAATAAGTATATAAATGGATAGGGACAGGGAAGCAAACACAAGATGTACGTGGTTCACCCAGATTGGCTACGTCCACGGAGTAGAGGAGTTCTCATTAATTGTGAAGGGTTTACACAAGTACATAGGTTCAAGCTCTCCTTTAGTGAGTACTAATGAATGATTTAGTACAAATGACATTAGGAAATATTGTGAGAGAATGATCTCTATTTATAGAAGAGAGTTTCTAGTTTCATTATGACATTGACACGTGTCGTGTTGTGATTGGCTTTTGATGTTGACACGTGTCGCGCTACGATTGACTTCTGATGTCGACACGTGTCGCACTGTAATTAGCCTCATGGTTGGAGGAAAACTCTTATGGGTCTTTGACGGTATAACGTTGACCGGTGCTCAGTAGTTTCGGGATTGATCAAGTATGGTACAAACAATTATGGTTGTGACCACCCCTGGTTAAAATTTAATTAGAAGCCTTAGAATATAGAAGCACCTATGAATGTAGCTTATAGATTTAACTTTTCCACTCCCAGCAGTAGTTTTGCTAACCTAGAAAAACTTGCCACCAGGCATGTGATCAAAACTAATTATTATCATAAAACTTGGTAATTATTTAGTCAACATGGTTAGTGGAGATTTGATTGCAAACAATCTAATTTCACAGCTTTAAAATCTTCTGCTAATCATTCTCAATGTTCATTGCATTAAGGTCCCGAAAAAGTTGCTTAAAATAACTATTGAATGATTGGAATCTGATTGCAAATTCAAATCAAAAGTATAGCTATTCAACCCTACATGCTTAAACATAGTTTGTCTTAAAAAAAAAAAAGTTTCACCATAAAATCAATTGGCAATATGGTGACTGACAGTAGTCCAACTCTTTATTAGAACATGCAAGGTTTGACAAATTTTCGACATGAAATCTTTATTCACATACTTACATGTCTCCTTACTAGAATCTTTATTCACATACTTAGATACCTCCTCATATGTGACAAATGTTCAAAGTCTAACATGTGGGCACATGGAGCATGTCTGGTTGATGAGAAGGCAAAGAACTTGCATAAAGCAATTCCCGGTTCTCTCATTTTTTTTCTCTCCATGGAAAGTTATGTGTTCTCAATATAAGTAAATTGATTTCGCTAATAAGATACTTTATAACATTAGTGCATTGTACGTGCATTTGGGGCCCATAAACTTACTTCTCAAAATAATTGGACCAGTCTAGAGTAACGTGAAGTAATATAATATATATATGAATTAAGGGAGCCTTTATAATACCAACTACTACACAACAGTATCTTTCCGACGAATTGACTTTTGCTGTAGGGACGTTTCAACTAACAAAAACAAAAGCCTTAGCTTTATCCCGACGGTTTGTCAAGTTTTATTCAACTCTTTTTCTTTCAACCTACTTGTGAGGCTCTTTAATTTTCAGCAATGCAGAGCACTTGAAACTCATGCCCTTGATTGACACCCTAGCAGCTGTGTCAAGCTAGCTTCAAATGAAAATAGCTGCACAATTAAGAACAAAATTAAGTGAAATTCATTGAGACAGGCATGCAACTGCAAAATGCCTCCTTGTTGTACTAAAAATTTTCGAATATTTCGGGGTTCAACTCTAATGTTGTAGATTTGTAAGCAAAATATATTGAACGGTTGAACCTAATTACACTTTAATTTTCTTTTGTTACAAGCATCAAGCGATACTGAGGAAGGAGAAACTAACACACAACATTGATCGGTGTATAGGTAAATGTTTTCTTAACACTAGTTTGGACATATATATTATAAGGAAAATTAATGAAAAATACTTGAAAACTTTGAGTCTTAACAATAAAGACAAAATAAAGGGTAAAGTGAACAATACCGGGAGCTTTTCGTTAAAGTTCCTATTATTATATGGTGTACAACACATTTGGAGGCCAAGTTAATGGAGTTGGAGAGAGTTGTCATCATACCGATATCTGTCCTTGCTGGGGCAATACAAAATTTATTTCAAAAGTGTTCATACAAACTGTATATACGGCACCTCCATATGGCTGTCGAGTTGTCCCCTAATCAGTCTGGGTTAATTTCGTTGTTTGTATTTGCTTTCAACTTTCACATTTCTGCACTATTTGAGCTCCAACTCCAAACCTCCAATTTGCCACAGACAGCTGTATCAACCCTAAATTTTCCTTTGAATACTTAAATTATGGCCCATTATTTACTACATTATTCTCATTAGGGTTTTCAATACCTAGTTTATTGGTAGCTGCTTGCCAATTGCAGTAGTGCATCAAATATAATTACAATTCTAGCCTACATTTTTCTATATACACTCAGTTGACCAGAATGCTATGCACATTTGTGTCGCTTTGGTAGTTGATTTTTCTATCTGAGGTTACATTTAGACTCTTAATTAGGGGGTATTTATAGTATCTAGAATGTTATCACGTGGTATTACTATGATACTAAAGTTATTGTAAGATCCCACACCATCCAGGGATGAGGATCCTGTAAGCCTCATATGTATATTCTCATATCTACCTAGCACGAGGCTTTTTGGGAGCTCACTGACTTCGGGTTCCGTCGAAACTCCGAAGTTAAGCGAGTTCGCGCGAGAGCAATCCCATGATGGGTGACCCACTGCGAAGTTCTTGTGTGAGTTCCCAAAAACAAAACCATGACGACATGGTTTGGGCCCAAAGCGAACAATATCTTGCTATGGCGGAGTCGAACCCGGAATGTGGTGGGGGCCCAGGCCGGGATGTGACAATTTGGTATCAGAGCCAATCCTTGGGCGGAAATGTACCGACGAGGACGTTGGGCCCTTAAGGTGGTGGATTGTAAGATCCCACACCGCCTAGGGGTGAGGATCCTGTAAGCCTTATATATATATTCCCATGTCTACCTAGCACCAGACTTTTTGGGAGCTCACTGGCTTCGGGTTCTGTCGGAACTCCGAAGTTAAGTGAGTTCATGCGAGAGCAATTCCATGATGGGTGACTCACTGGGAAGTTATCGTGTGAGTTCCTAAAAACAAAACCGTGAGGGCATGGTTGTGGCTCATAGCAAACAATATCATGCTACAACAGAGTTGAGCCAGGAATGTGGTGGGGGTCCGGGCCGGGATGTGACAGTTATTACATGCGTATTTGTACTTTACATTTGTCGAAGTTTATAAGGGTTTGCACCCAAGAACAGGTTGTTTCTCATCTGATCTATTTTTCCATGTAAAAATGTAATTCTCTGCGACTGGCAAGATTGTTTCCTAAAAGCCAAGTTAGAAATCTCAGCCAAAAAGCAGTTAGAAAAACTGAATAAAATTAAGCCTAAAGAACCGAAAGCCATGGAGTTCTGTAGGTGTGTTGAGCTGAAGATATTACACACAGCTATAATATCAAAATTTGGGCCGATTGGGAAGTCATATCATACTTCACTTTAACATGTGAGCCCTTTATTTTTGGGCCTTAAATGTTTGAGACTGTTTTGGTCCTTAGACATACGTGTTTTCTGTTTGTCGACGAGGAACTGTACTCCCAAAGATTCAACAGGGAGGAGAGATTCGAACTTAGAATCTATTTCAAGGACTAATAGCCAGCTGGTCATCTTCGATGAGATGGGGTTGGTAGCAAAATATGATGTTTGAATGTAAGGTTTATGACAAGAGAGGGAGGGAACAAAACAAAGACAAAGCTAATTAAAATTGAAATTATTAAATAGGCAAACTAGTGAAATCAAAATAACAATATCACACTAACGTTTTCACGACACAAGGAAAATTATAATAAATGGGCAATACTAACGAAGACACATTGAGAAACTGAAGAAAGTCTTATGATAGAAAAACAAACACACCCCTTGTAGTTCTAGAACTAGTTCTAGGTCTTAGAGTCCAAGGCCAAAATAGTGCTGAGGTTCATTGGATTCATGTACTTGTTGGACCCAGTAAGGATTTGCTGCGCAATAATTCTGCTTGCCTTCTCAGAAGGATGGAATGCATCCCAAAACGCGTACAAATCTCTATTTGGGCACAAGTTGGAGGCAATTGTGCAGAGTCCGATCCCATTGTAGGGTCCTTGGCCACAGCAAGCTATCTTTGAAGTCACAAATCCTGCAAAGCAAAGACACCAGATAACATTAATTCGAGGGGCCGGAACCTGAAACCCTAAACACAGGCAAGAGAAAGACGTCGTGTGCTCTTAGCCAAATAAGTTACAAGCTCCTTGTAACTTGTTAGACGTAGTACATACCATAAGGTTATTAGATGTTGTGTAGCTTATTAGACGTACATACCATAAGCTTGAGGATTGGAGATAAAATCCATGTGCATTTGAAATGCATTTGCAGCAACAAATACATCTGAGCCAATTTGGCCATTCAGGCTGTTGATCATATCGACTAGCTGTGGGTTAAATAAAGAAGCAGCTCGCTGCAGCTCCACCGCACATTCGCCTCTTCTGCTGCGCTGAGCCAACTCTGCTGGAGCACACCCTAGTGGCCCTGTGCCTGTCACCAAAACCTTACGAGCTCCTAATTCATACAGCCTCTGCATTTTAAAAATACAAAGTAAAATTAAATCATATATTGTAAAAAGCACGTAAAGCTTGAAACATGTTGACCTAGCTAGTTACATAGGAAGGAATTATTCATGGTAACGTAGGGAAGAAAAAAAATTCAAAAGTATGTAGAGCTCTGGGTTATCGTTCAAAACCTCGAAACCTTTCCCACCACTTATTTGTTAATTTGCTTGATATGGTTTCGAATGAAATGCATATGTTGACTTGGATTGATAGCAAGTAAACAATTTCTTTAAGCTAACGATGGTTTGTCTAATAAAAGTGAACAGTCTGATATATTATGAAATCTTTGTCCCCAGCAAAAGACTTGAATGCAGGCAGAGAGTCGTCCTAAGTGCTTTTGGCAAAAGACATTAATGAAAATGTCATATTGCTTGCTGTTCACACCAAGAAAGCATATATGTCTTCCAAAGTTCCCAATTACTCCCTGCTCCCCAGATCGTCGCATTACTCCTCTTATCTATATCCTAACTTTCTTGTGACCATTTCTCTATGTATGAATATCTACATATACAAAGGGAGAATGCAATAATGATGAAGCTTTTATAATACCCAAATTACTATTCTCCTAATAAGATTTCAAAAAGTAAGGAAAAAAAAAGTAAAAAAAAAAACTCACATAATGAAACTGCAGGTGATTATGTTAATTATTTTTAATAAGTGAAAAAAACAATGTGTTAGAACATTAAAAAAAAAAAATTCAAATGCCACACGCGTAGGCATGTGGTAAGAGGCTGGTATGCATATATGGGAGTTATGTTTTGTTTGTCACCTAATGAACAAAGATTTATAGTCGCTCATCACCTTTAATTAATATCAATTAAAACATTAAAATCACATACATTGTCATTCACCCTGATATAAAATTCAATAGTGAATGACCATGTATTTTATAATTACTTGGTAGCAAGAGAACATTTCTTTATGCATATCATGTTACTTAAATAATGAAAAGGGTAAGAATGCTGAAGTAATAATAGTGACATAGTGCAACCATTAGCAGTAACAAAAATAATGACGGAGTTATTACTAACACTTCATAAAAGTCATCAGGCACATATATAGTTACCGCTAGAACTTTGCGATACTCGGAGATGAGGTAGACGACATAGTCCGGGAGAGAGAATTGTCGAGATCTAGCAGAGAAGGGCACCAAGTAGTAGTTGTTGACAAAATCATTGCCTCCAAGGGTAATCAGAACAAGTGCTTCGTTGACAAGTCGCTGAGCCTGCTCAGGTCCAACTAAAGCATTCACTCTAGTCTGGTATTGCTGAAAGTACTTCAGTTGTTTGTAGATTCGGATTATGTTGAGCTGCAAAAATATAGCATTTTTGGACATTGCTAAGATTGGAAAGTCTGCTTGTTAATTAATTGTTTATGGTAATTTGAAAAGCGAAACCGCAAGATATATATAGGATGTAATATGTATACTTTAATTGGTACATTACTAAAAGAGTGGATGCCAAAGTGAATTAATAATAAGCTTAAGGAGGACTTACAAACTGGATTCCAGTGTCATTGAGAATTCCAATCCCAGCAGAAGCAAAGTTGGCACCAACGAGTAGTTTTTGTCCAGTGAGATGTGGGCTCAAGTAGGGCAACGTGGGTTCTGAGCCAATTTGCTCGCCTAAACATGCATATCATGCAAAAAATATGTTACAATAAACATATAATCACTAGCTATAATAATATAACATGTACCGAAAGAGATTATAATACAATATGTACGTAGGAACCCTACTGATAAGATATATACTAAGCTATAATAATATATCATGTACCGAAAGAGATTATAATACAAAATGTAGGTAGGAACCCTACTGATAAGATCTGGTATGTTAAGGCCATTCGAAAAACGACCGGTGGGTCGGTGAGTAGGATAATCTATGCCATAAGGGTAGTTGTCAGCCCTGGCAGTGGTGGCCAAGTAGTCATTGTTGCCGCTGTCCACCAATGAATCTCCGAACACAAAGAAAGCTCGTGCCTCGGCTTGACGGCCAGCACAAGCAGCAAGCAGACCTAGAACAACCCAAGAAACAAAAATGGTATGCATGGTGAAATGGGTCTCAGAAATCTCACACACCTGCAGCTAACTCAAATGTGTACTTGTTGTGTACACTCTTAACTCTAATTTATTCTACTGGGAAGTGAATGAGCTTATTGCTTTATATATTGCTCCTGCTTCAATTGTTTGGTACCATATTAATGGCGTGCTCTACCTCCAGTGGATTAGAATCCAGGAGTACCATCAAACATGCAAATCTCTAGTATTTCCAGTAGGTTAAATTAAGAGATACTTTGGATGCGGTCCCTAACTACCAATGTTCTTTGACTAAAACCTTTGTGATTTTTAGTTTTTTATCGAATAATGAAATTTGTAGTTATTTATATAATGGGATTTTAAATAAAACTCATAATTTGTGGGATTAAAAATATTAAAGATGAAACTCTCCAATATACATGTGTGTGTGTGTGGGTACGTTCATCAAAACTAACCAAAAAATTATAGTACCAAAACATGGCTACATTCTTCAAAAACACAAAAAAAAAAAAAAAAAATTGATATTAGGCTTAATAAAATTATTAAATTTCTTCTATTAAAGTTGACATGAATACATTCTCAAATTAACGAAATAGAATGTACCTATATATGTTAAAAAATGGATTAGAGAAAAGATTGAATGAATTTTATATAAAAAAAAATGGGTACATTTTATATTAAAAAAGGGTACATTTTTCATATAACAAATTAGTATATTTAAGAATGGGTACATATAAGATTAAAAAATTGAAATTTTAATTTAATGAGTACAAACTTATTATAATTTTGTTTTTTATATTTTGGAAATATTTGAATTGAAAATTAATTAGGAGTTTAAGAAGGGTATGAGTACTAAAACTCTAAATCAATAACTAATTTTTATTATAAAAATTATGTAACTTACATATGTAATTCATTAATATATTAAAACTCTAAATCAATAACTAATTTTTATTATAAAAATTATGTAATTTACATATGTAATTCATTAATATATTAATGCTAGAAACTTTGATCAAAATTTAAAAACTGATAAGGTCTTAGTCAATGAATATTAAAACCTAAAGATCGAATACTAATTTTTCCTTAAATTAAATATTAGAGAATTATTTGAGCAGCCACTAGCATGTTGTAGTTATTCACTATTTACGACCTATAGTTGTGCTACGTTCAAAACTTACTTTGCATGAGTTTCGTTGTTGGGTTGGCTATTTTGAATAGGTGAGGTGACAATTTTAGCATGCAAATTACTGCACTTTTTACACAATAAATGAGAATTTAGATAATTTCACCTTTGAGTCAATCCCTGCTTTGCTAGTTTTCCACCTACTTGTTACAGCTTCAATAAATTATATTTTTCAAGAATTGTGACGGTGGACATTCTCCTATGTTATAAATTAAAATTCTGCAGCATATATAATGAGGATATCATTTTTCATTCAGCAATAATTGTAGTATGCCTTCAGCACTCAGTCATCCCGCAGGCTTTTTTATTTTATTTTTTTTTGGAAAAACCTCGACAGTACGAGAGTAATTTTATTAATATTGAAAAAAAAAGTTACACATAATCAGGGGAGACATAAACTTTACACCTCATAAAACATAGATAATAAAAACAATACACGAAAAAGAAGATGCGACATAAACCTTACCCTTATAGAAACAAAAACAAGAAAGATACAAAGAAAAGAGGGAGGACATGAAACCTAATCTCTCTAAAACCAAACTTAAAGGTCTAAACCTGCAAAACAAGTTGAGCAACACCATAAAGTTAGGAAAAAAAATAAGAACGTGAGATAAACTTGGACGCCAATATGCACATTAATTTGAGAAGTGGTAGTTAGGCAAGCCAACATAGTCTCAAAACAGTGTATCACGAGCCGCTGGCGGAGGATAATCATGCTAAGTTAAAGTTGGAGAAGACAAGCCCATGTAGCAAAATTGTCCGCAATAAAATTTCTTTTCCGATATATGTGAGATGTGTAAAAAATCATTTTCCGAATCCAATCCAAACAAATAGACCATTGCGTATATCTCTTTGGATCTCTTATTACATAAGAGAATTTGTATCATAAGTTAATTGAAAAGCATAACTTGGGTGCAATCAGTGATGTATTCTTTTTTTTCTCTGTCGTTGCATGACTAGATATATTATAATCTTTCTCCTCACTTAACTTAGGCGGTGATAAAACAAATAAAAATGGGATACACAAGAAGTTGTCATAAGCCAAATGAAAAGCCTGATCTCTCTCTTTCTCTCTCTCCCATCAAGTAACTAGATACACCATGCTGTTTCTATCTTTCCATTCAAGTGAAACAGTGATCAAACAATTAAAAATGGGATACTCAACAAGTTGATTGGTAGAATTAATCCCCCAATCAAAGAGGAACTGAAATACACAATAATGTCAGAATTTTATTTTCCTCTTAATGATTCTGCAGTTTTGCTTTTATTGGTTTAAAGGCTGGACTCTTATAAGGTCAATTATCATAGACATTTGACTTCCCTAGATCATAGTCTGCAAAATGCTAATCAATATGTTGATAACATAGAACTTAAGATGTCCATCACTCTCTAAATCTATTTATTTATCTAATTATATCTTGGCAGGTTTATAGATTGCTAAATTAATACATAATTAGTTTTAGCAGACAAAATGGGTCAGCCCCATCTCATCCCAACTATGATTCATTTACTGGTTATAAGAGAGGACAGAAAAAAGCAACAGATAAATAAGCCATGTGACCTAAATAAATAAGGTGGGGTTTAATCTATCTACCTCCAAGAGGCACTTCATATGTCACCTTAATGTACATTAAACTATTTGTGGAATTGTAGGTATATTATGCCCTTTTAGACCATCTCTCAGAAGTATACTAACAACGCACCATTTGCAATGAGATTTGTGTAATAAGATTGCCAAACATTAATGGAAGTATGTTCCTTTACAAAGAAAATGATATAGGATTGTCACATTTGATTAAGATTTGTGAAAGAGTCATTTGTTTTATCGTCAACAAGATTAAGACCGTCCTAGATTGCTTTCAGAAGTCAAGTATGAAGATTGATGATGATGGAGTATAAACTAATGTTGTTTACATGTTTGTCGTTTAAGTGTCACTCAAGTAACAACGGCAGCAAAAGCATGCAGCAACCCCATTTAATTTGTTTTTTAAGTGCAAATTGCAAAAGCACTTATCTGTCATCAGCTTCTGCAGAATTCACACATAAGCCTTTGGTCCAGTACTGAAACCTTCTCTTAGAAATGTGCTTATTGATTAATGAAAAAGCAGAATCAGATCATAGGCTTGAGCCCTAGTAGAGATTATATCTGCAGCCATGCAAACTTGAGTTCAATAAATTGGTGTGGTTAAAATTTTACAGCAACTTGTAACAAAAGTAAGTCTTCTAACTTTCTAAGTGAAAAATACAAATCATCTCCCACTGCATATTTGGGCTTCGTTAAGTTGATTATAGTAGAATGCTTCCTTCTTTGTATCCAAGTTCGAATCTCAATTATTGTAGTTAGATGAATATTTAGTGTAGAATATTGTTTTATATATGAAAAATTCAAATCACAATAAATTTCTGGTTACGACTGATAATCAAAAAGTTTTGGAAGTCATAACAGATTTTTTTAGCTGAGTAAATGAAAACAAATTCATGAACAGTTTGGTAAGCTTCTATGTGATACTATATATATATAAAGATTTTTATTACAATATTGTCCCCAGCTTCATCTGCAACAAACCCTTCACGTGGCATGGCTTAATTAGAGACAAGCAGCCAACTGGCCAGGAAACAGACATCGATCTTCCATAGATTCCCAAAGTAGTATAACCATAAACCAATCTTTTCAGGCCCTTAAATTCCCAACAAGTACGTACAAAGGGGAGAGTATAAAATTCATAACTTTGTAAAATTAACTTTTGTTGATATCGATCTTTATACTGATGGCTAAACGTATGAATGTACAGTTATGTTCTTAATTGGTTTTGTTTGACATATATATTTTCTTTTTCTGATATAAGCGATATTGGGGAGTGGTCAGGGATTTGAATTTTGAACACAAATTCTCCAGCATGAATATAAACACTTTTAGCCACTTGAGTTACATTTTTTTTTGTCAAACGATAAATTTTGTTAGATTAGATGTTATATTAGTCATCAACAACGTTTGAACCCACGCCGTTATGCAAGGCTCAACACATTTCCACCAGTAAAGGACATATTTGCTAATGAGCAAATTCGCCCAATTTGTCAAAATTCAATTGCCTATCAAACAAAAGAAAGGTGGTGGGTTTTTGGCTTGCTTTTGAGTGGCAATGTAGGCTTGGTATTTGGTAATAATTAAGCGCCTCTCTATTGGGCGTTGTACCCACCAAATTCTTGGGTCCTCATC
This sequence comes from Malus domestica, assembly GCF_042453785.1. NCBI lineage: Eukaryota > Viridiplantae > Streptophyta > Magnoliopsida > Rosales > Rosaceae > Malus > Malus domestica. Next base: position 30,880,583 of record NC_091672.1, on the reverse strand, counting down.
GAGAGATTTTTCAGTGTGACCAGTACACGGGATGATACATCACGTGTTACTAAACAAATGATGAGATATGTGTACTAAAAAGTTAATAACTTAAAATATAAAATTTCCCACAATTCCTATTAAAACACATGGTGTACCACTTGTGTTCTCGTTACAACTAAAAATTTATTGTCCTCATCCCCTTTGCTCAACAAATTTTGTAAAAAATTTATGGCTGGATATTAGGGCTCGTCTAATAAAATTTTACTAAAACGATTTTTAAAGAAATTGTTTTGTAAAATAAAAACGGCAAACAAAAATTTTTCATTTTTGAGTTGAGATTTAATGTGATTGATAGAATTCCATACTTATTTTCTTATATAAAAAAAACATTGAATACGTGAGATCCGGTAGAATGAAAACACTTTGGGAGACAAGCAATCTCCTCGACGGAATCAGAGTCATCTTACCATCCTGGAGTGTGACAAACCACCTCGATCAAGGAGGTTCGATATGAAGAGCTCTGTTTGTCTTCATTTACACACAAATTATTTTGGTCATTCCAATGCCCTAGGTGCTGTCATGGATTGAAAATCCATAGTCCCACACTCAATCATATTTTATACGAAATAATCAAGAAAATTGAGTTTTATAACAGATTGTCTAAGATAAAATGAATAAAACGATTTGCATTTTGTGTAACTATTTAGTATCTTTGGGCCTTATAGCTTAACTTCGATACATGACTTTTACGTACATGACTACAAGTATAAACGCTCTTAATTACTTAAGTTACAAATTATATACCTTTCTAGAGACATGAATTTAGTCACAAAATATGAACAATTTAAATAAATTGTACCAAAGCACATAATATGGGCCTTAGCCGATAGGAACCCCATTGGTGAAACCCATAAAGCATTCATAGAATGTAGTTTTTGGGTTGCTTTTTAGTGTGCGTTGCACTCACCCTTCGGCCTAGAAGCCCTAGAAGTTGCAAAGTTATTGCAAAGTTACAAAATGCTAAAGAGATCATATACCAAAATGTATTTCCTCTCTAGTAAAAGCAGTCCTCACAAACGGATGCGGATTGATCTATATGCACCATCCGAGAGTCCAAGAATCGCATGGGAGGACTTATGAGAACCACTCAATGGTGGTAGAAAAGAGAAGATCATCATGGTTGTCCATATATTGTACGACATAAGCTTTAAATAAAATAAAAATAGTAATATTAGACGATGATGAGCATAGAGAATACCAATAATCAAGTTATGTCCCTAGCATTTTAATTAATAAAGGGATGGTGTATTACTTAACTATAATTTTTTTTTATAATATATTCATCATTATTTTTTAAAATTCACTATAAATTCATACACCTTTAAAAAATATTTCGTAAAGTACTAGGAACTCATAATCATAACCTTCATCGCTACCATCAAATCCATAAAAATACGAAAGTTATTTCTAATATTTTTGTACGTGCTACGTTAAATAAGTATAATTTTTCAGTGCAAATGAGCACTTATCTTTATGATTTAAAATAAATTACCTTAAATCAGCCTCATATGCCTATGCCCCTATCTAGACTCTTCCAAGTGCATAAACTAGACCCTCCCAAATGTACCATGTAAAACCATCCAATGTTAAAACCATGAATCCGCCCTCACAAATATAAATTTCAATAAGTGGGACATTATAAAAATCTTCAAAACATATTCTTAGCATTTTTAAAGACAAAATAAGATAAACTTCAGACTTCGTAAACAATATCGTATTTTCGTAAAATTGATCACAATGCATTTTGTTTTATATGTCATTTGTTATATCATTTGGTAAGAGTGGAGCTTTGGAGAAAAAGATAGTTATATGATATGCGCCTTATTTTTTTGTTCCACTAACATAAAAAATAAAATAGATGAAAACATAAACCAACATATAACATTAAAAAAAAAAAAACAAAAACAAAAATTGGCTTCCTAAAAAGCCATATGAAGCTTATACACAAAAAGTTATTACTAGTCTAGGACATATTTGACCCTTCACAAACTCTACTAGCTAATTGATTAGTTCCATGATGGAGGTTCCAAAGCATCCCAATTTATGAACTCATCTCCTCCCAACTCCATCATAACTCCCATGTCATTCATCTCTATGAAATCCTTTTCTCCACAAACTGCACCCCAATTGCTCAACACACAACCAGTGGTACTGTTAGTACTACTACCATTTTCCCACAAATAATCTCCAACACTCCAACCTCCAACCATCAATGAAGCCAAAGAAGCATCACCACCACCACCACCATCACCACCACCACCACCACCACCACCCCCACTACTGCCACTACTCGAACCCCTCACGGAGTCTCCATACTCAGAAGTAGGCTTAGTAACCGAAGAGGTCAAATTAGCAGATGACAACGATGAGGTCGACGGGTGCTGGTGGTGGTCTGGCAAGTTGAGCTTGGCGGAGGAGCCGTAGAGCTTTCTAGCTGCTTCATCATAAGCAAGTGCTGCCTCCGTGGAAGTGTTGAAAGTCCCGAGCCAAAGCCTAGCCCCGCGATTCGGCTCTCGAATCTCCGCCACCCATTTCCCCCACGTCCGCTGCCTCACTCCTCTAAAGCTGCATAAAGCATTCTCCGGCCCTCCCTTCCCCTTCATGCAACCTTTTCTCGACCGCCCCATGCTATCTCCACCTCCTCCTCCTCCTCCGCCTCTCTTATTTACCACCTTTCTCTCTTCCTTCTCCATGTCCACCACCGGATTAAAAACCCTAATTAGGGTGTTGCTATCTCCTGTTTGATTGTTTTATATAGAACAAGCGCACAATATTTCTGTAAATTTTTTTGAGGAAGGCAACGTATTGAGGATATGGCACAGTGACCTAAGAATCGTTGAATAAGCACATCCAAATACGTGGGCAGTTGACATGTGTAAAACAACTGCTTGGCTGTTGCTGTAGCACACGATCCACGATGAACATCAGAACATGTGTTCTAACCTCCAAACAACACCTGTCTAAATTGTTTCAACTACCCTAAGCTTGAAGATATGTGATTTCTGTTTTTTTCTTTTCTTTTTTCGTGCTTAATTTTTCGGTGTTTTTTCAGTCTCCCTTTTTAATTTGATTATTTGCGTGTACAGAAAGACGTACGCGTACGTACTGTACGCTACATGTGAGAAGACAAGTAGTTTTTTTCCATGTTAGACTTTGCCACGTGGACACGTGTTTAGGTTTAGAGGCTTGCTGTCACAAGTACACAGGGAAAACAAAATTTATGTAGAAAACGAGTTAGGGTTCACAGAGATATGCAAAATAAAATAAAATAATATATATAAGCAATATTTTTTCAATATATCTAGCATAAGTGATATAAAATAACAAAAAGTAAATAGTTGTTGCAAAAAAAAATAAAAAATCCAACAGTTGTAAAAATAAACTATAACGAATAACAGCAGTTTTAAACAAAGTTAAGTATTTACGCTAGCCCGATGACATATGTCGTAAGTTGTAACTTTTCAAACTCCACAGCTCAAAGCAGAGTCATGGACAGACTTCGAGCAACTTGACCTTTCAGCTTTGGATTCACAGCCGACACCAGATAACCAATATCCATTTGAAATGTGAAGTCTAAATCATGATGAGATGAGAAGCAGGTAATACATGAGTTGGTCATCACTAACGGAAAACGTTAGGAAGATTACATTTTGAAAGATCACATTGTATCATTTTTCTAACAAAGCGGGACCTACTTGTATTGGTTGTCTGTATATCTATTAAAAAGATGGTACAACGGAGATGAGTCTTCCTAACGTTGTTATTATGTAAATTCATTTCGATATGCCATGTTAGCAAAATATCCTTCTAGTAAACAAGTTGAAGTTGATTGTTTTCGAAGAATTTATTGCAGATACTTTCATTGCCTTCAAGCATTAAATTTATTTAACATATTGCCACCAAACTTCAATTGATTTAGGATTTTGTCACAATCTTTAAACTTCAAATTACGTACGATACTGCAATTGTTCCTTGTTTGTATCCTTAAAAAATATAACAAGACAAATGTTTGGAATTCCATTGTCTAATCATTTTAAAATGCTTTTATTGGAGGGCGTCATAATTTATTCAATATAACGATAACATACGTGCTATAACAACAACAAACTCAATATAACAGTCGCAACAAAACCTATAACAACTTTGTTAATGATATAACAAAACAAGTTTGATACAACAATAAGCAAATATACAAATCTTATAACATTATATAACAGTAAAAACAAAAACCCAAATATAGAAAAAAAACGGTTTCGGAAACTTTGAAATGATAGAGGCTTGCAAATTGTTGCAATGTCCTTTATAGACAAAATTTCATCTCTATTTAAGTGCTTGTAGTTTTTTAGACGTTGTCCACCAGGAATGAGGATCCTCTTTGTGAGGATTATGGGGATCTTCAAATCGTGTTCGTTCATCGTACATCGTGAGACCATAAATTATTTTAAATTAAATATGAATAGTACCTGACGAAAACTAATCGCATGATATATGATAAACGGATACGATTTAAGAATCTTTAAAATTCTCACAAAAAGGATCTGAAGAGGACCCTCCTGGGTCCACCAGGATTACTCTACCAATCCAAGTTTCTAGCACCAAAAACTTGAATCTGACAAACGTACAAGTGTTTCTCTATCGGGCTTGGCTGAGCCCAAGAGCCCCATTCCCTCCAAAGCCCAAACCTCCAAAAGCCCATTAACCTCTCGCACTCCCTCCGACTGTGACGACGATAGCAGGCACACAGTAGCGAAATTATAAGTATCCCATGGGCTGCTGTTATCCCCTGTTGCACTCTCTCATCACACACCTCTAAAACCCTAACGCCAACTGTGGCAACAAAACAGCTGAACCCGCATTCGCCACCGGATCCTCCATTCCGATTTACCCGCCCGCTTTCCGATGGCGACTCCCACTGAGTCTCTCCTCTCCATCGCCGGGTCGGTCTCCACCAACTCCACCAAGAAACGGGTTCGGATCTTCCGTGATGAAATTCCCGCCGTCCTCATCAACTCCGGTTAGTGATAAGTTTGGTCCCCGATTGCGATTTCACTGCAACTCCAGTTGCATTTCTGAAATTTTTTAACTCAGCGCCAACGTCCCAGCATGGATACGTTAAATTCATGATATATATATATATATATATATATATATATATAATGTGTGGATATATTGAAGGAAAATAGAACATTAAAACAATAAAGTCTAACATATTACGTATTGAATTTAGTATGTAGAAATTTGTAGTAAATTCGATTTTGATGAACTGTTGAAGCTAATGTAATGTTGTTAATTATCGGTATAAAGAGTACATTTGTTCGGCAATGGCTTTGGTTGCACCTTTTGGTGTTGTTAAATTTGTTTCTTGATGAAATTTACGTGTTTTTCGGTGATTGTGTCTTTGTTTTACAGAGTTAGCTAAGAAACAGATGCGGAAAACTAGCAAAGCTGTTGAATTTCTTAGAAAAATGAGGACGTTATAATGTATTAGGTGGTCATTGCATTTTGAATAACGAAGCGGAAGAAGATATTAACATTAGTTTACTTTACAGAAATGCTAAATGGAACTAAAGTTTTATTCTTTTTGTCAATTGTGGTTTTGAAAAATTAAACTTTTATTTGCTTTTCCTCCCATCTCTTTCTTTTACTGATCTCTTGTGTGACCAGTTATGCACATAATGTTTAACAATACTGGGTGGTGCGCACCTAGATAATATGGTACTGCGATTAGAGTGGGCTTTCTGAGTTTAATGCATAATCCTTTGGGGTTTTGCTATGAGCTGATCATCCAAGCACATTCTATTTCTAAAGTTACTTGCCGTTTGAAATTCTGCAGAAATTGGTACTGAGTCTGTACTGCCGCTGATAGATATAATCTTTCAAACATTGTACATTTACGATGATCGTGGGTCAAGGAATGCTGTTGATGACATCATTACAAAAGGTTTACAAGAGGTTTCCTTTATGAAAAGTTTTGCGGCAGCCCTTGTTCAGGTCATGGAAAAACAAGCGAAGCTGCAATCACATGTTGGCTGTGATCGACTTCTCCAGTGGTCATGCCTTCTATTGAGTAAGAGTAAGTTTGCCACAGTCTCAAAGAATGCATTGTGTAGAGTTGCCACAGTGCAGGCATTGTTACTCAATCTTGTCATGCAAAGATCTTTCCGTGAGCGAAGGGCTTGCAAGAAGACATTTTGTCGTTTATTTTCTCAGGTTTAGCCAGTTGAACCTTCTCTTTAAGAATAAGTGTCCTTTCCATAAATTTACATTATTATTTGCTGAATTTTTTTTTGGTTTCCTGTTCAGTCACCGGACGTCTACAAAATGTATATAGAGGAACTCAAGGATGCCCGTATCCCATACAAAGATGGTTCTGAATTGATTTGGTTGTTGTTAGAGTACTCAAGTACCTCAAGCAACTCATCTTTGTTTGAACAATGCAAGGTGAGAGATTTGTTATTTCATGATCATGTACTGGAGGGGCTAACCCCATTTGTATTTATCTTTAAGTTCATATTATGTGGCTTTATGTGCCAAAGATTTTAACTCATCCTTTGCTTTTTACAGCCAACGTTTTTGGATATATATCTCAAGGCAATATTAAATGCAAGAGAAAAGCCAGCAAAGGGCCTTAGTGAAGCTTTTCATCCACTTTTTAAACATATGTCGCACGAAGATTTTCAAAATATCGTGCTTCCATCTGCTGTTAAAATGCTGAAACGCAACCCTGAGATTGTATTGGAGTCGGTTGGGATTCTGTTGAAATCAGTCAACCTTGATTTAAGCAAGTATGCTGTCGAAATTCTTTTAGTGATATTGCCGCAGGCTCGGCTTGCGGATGAAGGCAGAAGGGTTGTGGCACTGGCAGTTATACGATGTTTGAGCCAAAAGTCAAGTAATCCAGATACTTTAGAAGCAATGTTCAATGCTGTCAAATCTGTAATTGGAGGTTGGTTCCTGATTATTTTATTACTTTGGAAGTTTTTGAAATGAATGGAACCGAAAGAAAGTAGTAATAAAGAGGGGATGGATTGAGAAAGAAATTATTAACTGAAGGGAACACCATCTCGTTGTTAATGAATTTATCATTGTATCATTTTAGCTTCTTCTTTTTCTTCTGTAGGTGTATGGGTAAGGAAGGATTATTATTTTTTAATTTTTATTTATTTATTTTTAATTTGGTGGAAGTTTCTTTCACTTCTCTCTTTTCTCTCTCACTAATTAGGACAAAGAGTGGGGTTTTGAGGTAATTCCGTATCTGCCTACAATCAGTCAGATTAATATTCTAATTGGGGAAAAGCCAAGTCCCCACTATATTTCCTTTACATTTCCTCATTAGAGCACACTGTTAAGTGACTTCAAATATTCTTCATTATGGTTAAGTTGGTTTTTAAAGTCTACTTGTGTTATCTTTAATTCACATTTCCATTTAAACAGGCTCAGATGGAAGACTTACGCTTCCATATCAGAGAATTGGCATGATTAACGCACTGCAAGAACTGTGTAATGCTCCAGATGGGAAACACCTTAACAGCCTGTCACAAACATTATGCAGTTTCCTTCTATCTTGTTATAAGGATGATGGTGAGAAGTGAACTTGTGGTCTTATATTATTTTGTCTTTAAAACTATTTTCTCCTACTTTTTTTTTTTCTTAGTATTAAAATTTGTTTATTTTATCCTTTTTGGATTTAGATCTTCACTTAGCTTTTGAATTGAGTATCCTGTTCATTTTTGTTTATGTTTAATCTTTGTGGCCAAAGCTTTGGGTGTTTATTTCTGACCAATGTTCTTATTTCCAGGAAATGAGGAGGTGAAACTTGCAATTTTGTCAGCTCTGGGTTCATGGGCAGCAAGATCTGCAGATGCTGTTCAATCAAATTTAGTCTCGTTTTTCTCTTCTGGTATTAAGGAGAAAGAAGCTCTAAGAAGAGGGCATCTTCGTTGTCTACGAGCCATATGCAAAAATACAGATGCTGTTTTCCGGGTTAGCTAGTTGATTAAGTTGTTTTTGTCTGTGCTTTGGTTCACTTGATCTTGACCAAGCTATTTGTTCATCCTTTGCTGACATTTTAATTTTCTTACTCTAGATATCATCATTACTGGAACCTCTCATCCAACTTGTCAAAACTGGTTTTACCAAAGTAGCTCAGCGTTTGGATGGTATATATGCCTTACTATTAGTTGGGAAGATTGCTGCTGTTGACATCAAAGCAGGTATGGTTTTTATTTTGTTATTTTTCTGAGTGTTTTTTAACCAATATATTAAATTTATCTTTTATACATTCCAACACAATGCCCGTTCCATCCCTTTTCCCTTACTTTTCTCTGTTTAACCTCAGAGGAGATTGTTGTGAAGGACAAGATCTGGTATTTAATATCTCAAAATGAGCCTTCACTTGTACCAGTATCCATGGTAGTTATTCAAAGGCTCATTGGTTTTTAGAAACTATTTTTTATATTTTCATTTCCTGATATAGGGTATGTTTTGCGCCACAGGCTTCAAAATTGTCGACTGAGGATTGCATGGCATGTGTTGATCTTCTTGAAATTATGCTGGTGGAACATCTGCGGAGGTTATTATTAATTCACATTCCAATATACGACTCTCATTAGTTTCCTATGTTGAAAATTTGTTATGATCTTTATTTGGCACTTATTTTTCCTTCAACTTTCAGGGTAAAAGACTGCTTTTCAGTCAGATTACTTTCACAGGTAAATAATCAAGAGCAACCCTACTTTGGTTTCTCTGGAAATAATTTTCTTTTTTGTTATTGAGTAATTATCGGTATGTTGCAGTTAATAATCTTTTTCATATGCCACCCATGCTGGGAAGTTCGAAGGATGACTTATGATGCAACCAGAAGGATAGTTTCTGCTGCTCCGCAATTGACTGAACCTCTTTTAGTTGAATTCACGAATTTCATGTCTGTAGTTGCAGAGAAACTTCATATTTCAAAGTCAAGGTACAGCTCTTTTTTTATATACACCACTTTTCCCTTTTAATTCTTCCCATTGGTGCCCGTGCAGGCAGAATAAGCTTCTTGAACCTTAACCATCATTGTTAGGTTCAATGTGTTCTTCTTATGGTTCTGTAGCTTTAGTTGGTGTTGTTAGTTCTTCCTTTCAATCGTATTTAAATATACTAATAAGAACAATTCAAGTGTTTGTGCTTTGAGGGTATTGGCTTGTACATTTAAGTACCCATCTCTGAATATAGTTTCTCATATTATGGTCCAATTTTCAATGTATTATAGTGAAACAGATAATTCGTTGGACACTCAAGTGCCATTCCTTCCGTCAGTTGAGGTTTCAGTAAAGGCTTTAATTGTCATATCATCAGTAGCTCTCCCTGCAGCTCCAAGTGCAGCTACGCGAGTTTTGTTCTGCGCTCATCATCCATACTTGGTCGGAACTGCAAAGAGAGATGCAGTTTGGAAGGTAAATCTTTCTGTTGATCTTTTGTTATTTTGAAGAAAAAAAAATGTTTTTCATTATGTTGCTTGGTTTCGCAGATTTTTCTGTTTCTCGTTTCTAATCTGAATGCGGGGCTATCTCGTATAATATATTCTTGACCCAATAATTAGACAATTGTTTCTTCTTTTTTTTTTTCAAAAATAAAAAACCTTAAAATAAAAAGACAGTAACAAATTTAAGAAGGAAGTAGGTCTTGGATGGTGAGGTACATGTCAACCAGCATTCCTGCTGAAAACATGACCATTAAGAAAACCAAGTACTTGAAGATTACTTCTCTTCCATTCCATGCAAGGCTCAGAAAATTCTTGAAACTCATTTGGGAACTGCTTTTATTAAGTTTTTGCCTATTGACAATAAGTCATGACAGTTAAGAGTTTGGTTTCCTTTCCCTCTTTGACAGTTAGGTTTCCTTTCCCCCTTTTACTGGTAAAAGATATCTGTTCATACTTCATAGAGTTGCGTGCCTTCCTATGCTAATTTTCATCCATTGTGGCATGGTGAAATTAGAATAGCATTTTTGAGCTGATTGGTTTGGTTCTATTTCTGTCTTCAGAGGCTACAAAAATGTATGCATGCATGTGGTTTTGACATCATTAGCAACATTTTGGCCGATGTGGAGAATTTGTTCAAGGTAAACCAACTAGTTCTTTTGGAGTTTTTTATTTTATTTTTTTGTCTATTTTAATTGATGTATTTAATCTTCATTCATTAGGAATCATGAGATGGATAATTTATATTTTGCTTAAATACATCCTGTATTGTTGAATGTTGATCTATGAGTCGAACTGTCTGATAAAAAGTTTAAAACTCCGTACAAACTGCAGTCAAGTAGAATGTGTTCCAAAGACGCATGAACTTAAACTATTTGCTATGTAATATTATTTGTTTATACGTGGTAATACCGTAATACCTTCTGTTTAAAGCGTAGAGAGGTCAGTAGACTGCTAGAGTACTTTTACCTTTCATTGGATGGATGCGAGGTTGCCAACCATTATAAGTCTTAGAACCATATATATGTATATACATAAAACATGCTTTTAAATTTACAATTGTCTGTTAATCGAAATGGTTTGGGATTTTGATATGGTCTCGAGGCAACCTGTGTGTTGTCCTGTACACAGTCCATTGTCTGCCTTCCTGTACTCCCAAAAGTTGGTTTCTTCTTTTCAGACTAAACTACATATCCCTAAAACTGCGACACACTACGCCGAGCAAACCAATAGGCTGGTTGAGGGTGTGTTTAGCCTAAATAGGACCGTCATCCAAGAACTTGTAGAAGTCTGTTTTGTAAAATGTTGTGTTAGATTTTTCTGAAGTATCCTTAGTCTTGTTTAGGTCGTTGGCTAAGTATGGATAGATGTTTTATTGATTCACAACATCTTGAGGTTGTATTTTTGCACTGAAGCTTGTGACTAAACCCTTAGTGGCTATCATCTGCAGGGCCTACTGGTGCCGATGTTGTTGTCCAGCACTAATCCATTTGAGCAGCAAGCAGCAGTTTCCTCGTTATCCAGTTTGATGTCCATTGCACCTGGAGAAACCTATGCGGAGTTTGAAAAGGTCAATTGCTAATATATGTCTCCGCTTTGATGGATGTTTATGTGTTTAGTCACCAAGATCATGTTAATGAATGCTTACTTGAACTCATTCTCTTTGGCAGCACCTGAAAAATCTTCCATATCGTTTTTCACATGACACACTTTCAGAAAATGATATTCGGGTAAGTTCTTCAGGCATTTATCTTGATATTCCAGCAGTTATATAATTCTTGTCATGCATTGGGTTCAGTAAGTTGTTTATTTATTTAATAAGAAACATAATCCATTTTGAAAATTTAGATGGTTTCATGTGTTTTGTATTGTAATTCTTGTTTATTCAATTTCAATGCTCAATGAGTAAATTATACAGGTTTTTCTTCTTTTTACGACTAGGAGAGATCTTCTCATGAGTTGGGCTCTGTCCATCCACACGTGAGTGTGCATGTTGAAAATATAAAAGTTCCACTTTAGTTATTGTATGACTTGCATCAATTCACCGGTACTGAATTTCATCCTTTGATTTGTCTTGGGTCAGATACGTAAACTCAGATATTGTTTTAACTTACCAATGGGATTCTCCAAGTGTTAACTTTTAAGCCACAAAACCACTCCTCTATTCCCTTCCTAGTATTATGTCGTGATCATTGAAGCTAAAACTAACCAGACTAGTGAAAATGAATTAAACAACTACTGGAACCTTTATTTTTTTGGAGCCTTCATGTTCTCATCTGTTCTAGATATCTTTCTGTTGAAGATGTCTGCAAAGATAGGGTTGTACTATTTGTATTTACTATTAGGTTTTGTTTTGCATAATATGGTGGGCAATTATGCAGATATTGGGTTTTAGTAAAATGTCAGTAACTTAGTTATTGACCTTGCCTGATAACTGTGCTCCATTTTATGGTCTGTTTGTTAAGAGTTTTTTTTTGGTTTCTTATTCTCCATCGTCTTTTAAGTTAGTACTTTCACCAATTTTTGTACACATTTACTGTGTTACGCTTTGTAATTTATTAAAACTATGTCAATTTACTTTGTTTTGTGGTTTATTTCAAATTTGTTTCCACTTGTAATGTTTCAGATTTTTCATACCCCTGAAGGCTTGCTTTCCAGTGAGCAAGGTGTCTACATTGCAGAGTCTGTTGCTGCTAAGAACATGAAACAAGCAAAGGGCCGTTTTCGGATGTATGAGGACCTAGATGACACGGTACCAAAGAGTTTCTTTTATTTATTCATTTAGGTTTACTTTTTTTTTGAAAGTAATTCTGAATTCTTATGGTGTCGCATTTGTATTTAATGACAGGATCAAGGTGGTTCTAATCATTCTGCGAAAGTTGAGCAAACCAATAGTTCTGTGGGTAGAAGGGAAACTGGGAAGTCTGCAAAGAAACCTGGTGAATTATTGTTGCATCTGTTTTTTCACTGAAAATTTTCTGTTTTTACTTTATTTATTTATTCAGTAGCGTTACAATATTTTGATTTGCCAGATAAGGGAAAGACTGCAAAGGAGGAAGCACGTGAGGTGCAACTTAGGGAGGAGGCATCCATACGCGAGAAGGTCCGAGAAATACAGAAAAATTTGTCTTCCATACTTACAGCTCTTGGGGAAATGGCAATTGCTAATCCTATTTTCGCACACAGTCAACTTCCTTCCCTGGTATGCTTCTAAGAGCCAGAGTATTTTAAATCTTTGTTAGTTTCTTAGTAGTAAAGGCTTTGTTGTTGTTTGCTATTTTCAAATCTTTTAATTCACAAACAAAAACTTTTGATCATATTTTTTCACGAATGAGATTTAGACACTGTATACTGTTAAATGTTCCTAAACTTGCTTAAATTTGTATCACTAGTCACTCGGTTGCTGTGATTTATTTTTCAGTCACACTCAAAAGCAAGTTTGCTGTCAATGTTACTACTTGTATTATGTATAGTTTCTGTATGTCATAATGAATGGAAGAAGTTATATACAACTCATGTATTTGAGTTATAGTTAGTCATAGGGAAAAAGTCCTTTTGTTATATTTTTTTAAAGAATATAATTGGGCTTGCTGATTTGCCTCCATCTCAGTGGTGTATGATCTTTGGCCTTCCTTAATATTGTCAAAAGGAAACATTTTATAAAATCAGCAATTTGATGATTTATTTCTGCCTCCGTCTCTTATTCTATTGTCTATATCCTTTATTTCGTTTGCCATTTGTTATGAACTTTGTCAACATATTTCAGACCAAAATTTGTGTGTAATATAGTGTGTTAATAGGTTTTTGACCTTTTATCTAATATCAGGTTAACTATGTTGATCCATTGCTAAGGTCACCGATAGTCAGTGACGTGGCATATGAAACTGTGGTGAAACTCTCTAGATGCACTGCTCCACCTCTTTGTAATTGGGCCCTTGACATTGCTACAGCTTTGCGCTTAGTTGTGACTGAAGAAGTTCGTCTTGTATTGGATATGATTCCATCGGTTGGTGAAGGGGAAGCCAATGAAAGACCATCTTTGAGTCTATTTGAGCGAATAATTAATGGCCTTTCTGTATCTTGCAAAACGGGACCTCTTCCTGTAGATTCTTTTACCTTTGTGTTCCCTGTAAGTTTTCCTGCTTTCCTAATTTACTGATTCAACTGTGCTGTGCTTCTCTCTGGCTAATCCCTTTTGATGTTTATGTTGTCAGATAATGGAGCGAATTCTGTTATGCTCTAAGAAGACAGGACTTCACAATGATGTTCTTCAGATTCTGTATCTGCACATGGACCCCCTGTTACCTCTTCCAAGGCTTCGAATGATTTCAGTTACTGGATTCTCCTTCGGCACAAATTCTCCTTGTCCAATATTTCCATAGTATCCTTATTTGTTGTTTTTCTCTAACTGACTTCTTCTTTTTGCAGGTTCTTTATCATGTACTTGGTGTTGTTCCAGCTTATCAAGCCTCTGTTGGACCTGCGTTGAATGAGTTGTGTTTGGGCCTGCAACCAGATGAAGTGGCAGCAGTATGTTATTTCTATTTTTTAATTTTTTTCTTTTTTGTGCGTTGATGATACTCATCCTTAATCATGCATCTCTTCAGGCTCTGTATGGTGTTTATGCAAAAGATGTTCATGTTAGAATGGCCTGCCTTAGTGCTGTCAAATGTATTCCTGCTGTTGCCAGTCGGTCTCTTCCTCAGAACGTTGAAGTCGCTACAGGCATTTGGGTTGCCTTACATGACCCAGAAAAGGTTTGGTGTACCAATTATTTTCTGAAGTGTAGTGTGTATACTTTGACTAATGGATAAGGGTCCCATCTTGAAGTTTAAGATGGAGATTTATCTGTATTTTAGACTTAGTTTACAGTTATAAACTTTTGTCTGTCGCTAATGTATTATATTCTATTGCCATGCAAATATGTTTCTAGTCTCATGTGTTTTCTTTATGCTTTTGTTTCAGTCCGTTGCAGAAGCAGCAGAGGATTTATGGGATCGGTATGGGCATGACTTTGGGACAGACTATTCAGGCCTTTTCAAAGCACTTTCGCATATCAATTATAATGTCCGTTTTGCTGCTGCGGAGGCATTAGCTGCTGCTTTGGATGAATGTCCCGATTCTATACAGGTTTGTCTGACTTTAACTATCAAACCTGCATTGACCTTGTTATACCCGTCTCACAAGTAGTAATGTTACAATAATTACTGTTATGCAGGAGTCTCTTTCTACTTTATTTTCTCTGTATATCCGTGATGCTGGTTTGACCGAGGAGAATGTTGATGCTGGTTGGCTGGGTCGACAAGGTGTAGCCTTGGCATTACATTCTTCTGCTGATGTACTCAGAACAAAAGACCTTCCTGTTGTTATGACATTTCTTATTTCAAGAGCACTGGTAAGATTTACATCCCCTTTGTTTCGAAAGCATGAAGTGTGCCTTCAATTGGAAGGAGATTTTGTATAGTCCTTGTCAGAAAGGAGAAGCGTTGACTTTAACCACTTTGTCATTGTTTCTCAACATGCAGGCTGATCCTAATACTGATGTTAGGGGAAGAATGATCAATGCTGGTATTATGATTATTGATAAGCATGGCAGGGATAATGTTTCCTTGCTATTTCCCATCTTTGAGAACTACTTGAACAAAAAGGTTTTTCTCCCTTCCTAACTAGTGATGGTTGGAAAATTATTGGAGCTTTTAATTCAGGTCATGTCTGTTTTTGTGTTAAACGGCTGGAACTGTTGTTTCCATGCCAAGCTACCGCATGAACCTCATAATTTATCTGACATAATAATTTTACTTTAGGCATCAGATGAAGAGAAATATGATTTGGTACGTGAGGGGGTTGTTATTTTCACTGGAGCTTTGGCAAAACATTTGGCAAAGGTGCTGTTATTACTGTTTGCTTTTTAAATTTCATCTCCTCCCTTCCTTTTTCTTTAGTGAGATAGCAATAGCTTTCCGAAATTCACAGTTTAGTGTTTGTCTGTACTCTGGAACAGGATGATCCAAAAGTTCATGTTGTTGTCGAGAAGTTGTTGGATGTGCTAAACACTCCATCAGAAGCTGTTCAACGGGCTGTATCTGCATGCTTGTCTCCACTAATGCAATCAAAGCAAGTATGACATGTCACACGTCTCAAGTGTAGCTACAATAATTTTCCTCTTTGATCAAGTTTTGTTTTTTTCCCATCAAGAAATTGTCTTATGACATTGTTTATGTTGATAGATACAATATTGACATTAAGAGGAAAGCTAATCCTATTCTTTTCTCTGTACAAGGATGATGGACCAGCTCTTGTCTCGAGGCTTTTGGATAAACTGATGAAGAGTGACAAATATGGGGAACGCCGTGGAGCTGCTTTCGGGCTTGCTGGAGTGGTCAAGGGATTCGGTATTTCTTGCTTGAAGAAATATGGGATTGTAGCTCGACTACAAGAAGGACTTGTAGATAGGTTGGATTTCTAACCCTGGTTTAAGAATTTGACCGGAATTTCTGTATATGTTGTAGGCAATTATATTTTGTGAGATTTATATAGTGATGTTTCTAAACACAAGAATTCCAGAAAATACAGGTCAGGACTGATTAGTCATTGAATGATTGATCAGCGTGTTGTTGCCCTACTCTTAAGCTAGTATATTCTGTGGGGACAAATAATTGTTGATTCTGAGGTTGTGGAGTTTTCTTTCCTCTTCTCATTGGTTATGAATCTTATGAATCTTATGTTGCAACTTCTAGAATAGAAGGGTCTTGCGACGCGAGTCATTTATTGTTGCAAGATCGCTTGATCACTCTACGCTTCTGTTTCTTATCCATTTTATTGTTGCTATTTTATTCCTTTTTGGGGATGCAGCTGTTCATTTTTGTATTTCCTTTCCATTACAGGAATTCAGCAAAATGTCGTGAAGGAGCTTTACTCGGATTTGAGTGTCTCTGTGAATCACTCGGAAGACTATTTGAGCCGTAAGTGATGGGTTATGTACAAAGAAGTTCTCTATATGGACTTAATATTCACCTGAACTCTCACTCTAACTGTCCTCCTATCATCTTTTTGATGCAGGTATGTAATTAAAATGTTGCCCCTACTGTTGGTTTCATTCTCTGATCAAGTTGTTGCAGTTCGTGAAGGTGCCGAGTGTGCAGCTCGTGCAATGATGTCTCAACTTAGTGCTCAAGGAGTTAAACTGGTTCTTCCATCTCTTTTGAAGGTAATTAACTTATACCTTACCCATTTATTTATAAACTTGTTTGGAAGTTCCTTAATCATCAAGTTTGCATTTTAGTCTCTGACATTGATGTATGAATCCATTATTTTGATAGGGTCTTGAAGATAAAGCTTGGCGAACAAAGCAAAGTAGTGTCCAACTGCTTGGGGCTATGGCCTATTGTGCTCCTCAACAGCTGTCTCAGTGTCTCCCTAAGATTGTTCCAAAATTGACTGAGGTTTGTCTTTATATGGACACGAGTTTATGTAGCACTTTTAAAATATGCATGTTGTTGTCTTATGCTTTATTCTTCACCTTTTTATTGCACTTGCAGGTTTTAACAGATACACATCCTAAAGTCCAGTCAGCTGGACAAACGGCACTTCAACAGGTTTTTAAACATTGCAATGAGTTACCTATTTATATCTTATAATCATTGTTAATGTTTTTTTGTTTTTGTTCTATTCTTAGGTTGGGAGTGTAATAAAGAATCCTGAAATAGCTTCCCTTGTTCCTACTCTTCTACTGGGTCTTTCAGATCCAAATGACCATACAAAGTACTCTCTTGATGTTCTCTTACAGGTAAGGATTTGAATGGTGGACTCAGTTATTTTATTATAAGTTTGTTTCCTTCATTTATTTATTTGAATGTTTTGGATTTTTTGCAGACCACTTTTATTAATACAATTGATGCTCCCTCACTGGCACTGTTGGTGCCAATAGTACATAGAGGGCTACGGGAAAGGAGTGCTGAAACTAAAAAGAAAGCAGCACAAATAGTTGGCAATATGTGTTCATTAGTTACAGAACCTAAGGATATGATTCCATATATTGACTTACTTCTTCCTGAAGTGAAAAAGGTACCATTTAAGAGTGGTATGTTTGACTCTTCTATATAACTGTTTTCTAAGTACTTGTATGCCCCAAAACTAGGTCCTTGTGGATCCAATTCCAGAAGTTCGGTCAGTTGCAGCAAGGGCCCTTGGATCCCTTATAAGGGGAATGGGCGAAGATCATTTCCCAGATCTCGTTCCATGGTTGTTTGATACACTTAAATCAGATAATAGTAATGTTGAGCGCTCTGGAGCAGCTCAAGGGTTGAGCGAGGTCAGTTTTACTCTTTAAAATAAGAAACTATTTATTTATTTATTTGCCTGAGCACTTTTAAACTTCTATTGCACCTCATATTAATTGTTAATTTGTAATGGAAATTGAATTGCATGCTTGAAAAGCTGGGAACATGGTCATATGCATATCTGGTAACTTAAATGTATCTTTTTGTATATTGAAAGTAGGAGTTTTCTTTTCCATTACTTGGTAACTTAAATATACATTGATTTCCTTTCACTCAATTCCCACTAAGTTTAGATTAGCTTTCATTGATAATGTTAATAATTACAAGCCAATTATTTATGCTGTGAATTATAATGTCATAACTTTTTAGGCCATTTATTTCATCCATCGTATGCTTTTTTTTATTGGTTAATTAAATGATTCTCGACCCATTTTACTTTCAAGGTATTTAGTGAAATATCCTTATTGAATCTGAAATAAAAAAAATAGGTCGGGAAAAGAGTATATATATACTTGTGTAAGATGGAAAACATGTAATCCATAGTGTCAATATGATGGGCATTTGACAATGATGCTTCTTTATGCAGGCATGTATTTATTCTTTCCCTATATACCTGCTATAATTATTTCCTTGCTTTGCTAAGAGACAGTTGATCCAATCCAGGTATTAGCTGCACTTGGAACTGAGTACTTTGAGCTTGCACTTCCTGATATTATCCGAAACTGTTCTCATCAAAAAGCATCTGTCCGTGATGGATATTTAACATTATTTAAGGTGAAGACAGTATGTTTAAACATTTGAACCACTACTGCAAGTATTTGTTTTACCTGCTCTGTTTAATGGTCGCTTTTGTTTGGAAATTGGTTGTAGTATTTACCAAGGTCATTGGGCGTTCAATTCCAGAACTATTTACAGCAGGTGCTGCCTGCTATTTTAGATGGTAAGTACAGTTTGTGGATGGTAGTCTGTAAAATATGATATCATGTACCACTATAGGACTTTGGTGCACTATTTAAACTTAATGGGAGCTTATACTCTTACAGGTCTTGCTGATGAAAATGAGTCTGTACGTGAGGCAGCTCTAGGTGCAGGGCATATTCTGGTTGAGCATTATGCAACAACGTAAGCACTGCCTTGGTTGATCATTGTGATGTCTCTCGAATGAATTGTTTGTTGGAGTGTCTTGGATATTTGTTCAAGTGTAGAAAATTTATTGAATAACAAGGTAAACGTGGTCCATTGGACCTATATGCTACAGGACGGGAGGTAGCTCTATCTAGTCCAGTGAACCCCTAATCCTGGTGAAGGTGGGGTTCAATCTTGTGGTTCTTGGACAGTGCCATGGGTTTTACCACTTAAGGCTACTTTGCTCTTTCCGAAATACCAATTTGTGCTCAATTAATTATCTATGTTTCCAGGTGGAATGTTGTGCAGCTTTGAATATCTTTACCATTTTGGGAATAATTGGATTATAAGTGGTCGTTCATATTGCATTCTGGGCTGGGCTACTCATGCTTGAGTGGGATGTTTCATATTATGGGATGCTAACCAAACATATATGATGTTTTCATAATGGTTTCCATCTGATGGGTTTTCATTTTGTTTTTGCTGTTTTCCTTTTACTTCCAGGTCTTTACCTTTGCTCCTTCCGGTTGTTGAAGATGGTATCTTTAATGATAGTTGGCGGATTCGGCAAAGCTCTGTGGAATTATTGGGTGATCTCTTATTTAAGGTAATTAACTCTTCACCCTGTTTCCTGTTTTGTTTTTTTTTTTGTTGTTGGGAGTTTCTAAGTCTTGGGTTGCTGAGATAATCTCTGCAAATACAGGTTGCTGGAACTTCTGGGAAAGCTTTACTTGAGGGTGGCAGTGATGATGAAGGTGCTAGCACTGAAGCACAGGGTCGGGCTATCATTGAGGTTCTGGGAAGGGAAAAGCGGGATGAAGTTCTTGCTGCATTATATATGGTTCGAACAGATGTCAGCTTATCAGTTCGTCAGGTAGGGAGAGTATTTATTTGGCACGAGTTCAATCTTTTGTTTTATTTTCAGAGCATACTTAATTTCTAAGTCAAAATTTAACTTATTTCAGGCTGCGCTGCATGTGTGGAAAACTATTGTGGCAAATACTCCGAAGACTCTAAAGGAAATAATGCCAGTTTTAATGAATACTCTAATTGCCTCTCTTGCTTCATCGTCCTCTGAAAGGCGGCAGGTTGCTGGGCGATCACTGGGTGAGCTTGTCAGGAAACTTGGTGAAAGAGTACTTCCATGGATCATCCCAATTTTATCCCAAGGGTTAAAGGATTCTGACGTTGGCAGAAGACAAGTGAGAGTTCTATTTATTTTGCTTGTTATGACACTGCATGTTATTTCCTTAGCACTCTCATATTATCGTTTGGTCTCATCGCTAAAAAGTGGTTTGTTTTGGAATTGAACATGGTTGTCTTTTTGTGGTTGTCTAAGCACATAAATATATGTGGGGGTTGCCTGGTATCGGCAATTTTTTGGAATATATGGCTGGAACGCAACAAAAGGATTTTTGAAGACTATACTGGAGTGGGGGCAGAAGTACTTTGGGGGAGAGTAAAATATTGGGCATCTTTTTGGGCTTCGGTTACTAAAGAGTTTAATAATTGCTCTCTATCTCAAATACTGTGGGATTTGTTAGCAGCAGTTAAGTGAGCTAGGTCTAGAATTGGCTACTGTAGCCAAATCCTATTGGGATTTTCCTTTCTAATTTGTTGGTGGACTTCTTATCCACTTCTGTGTTTTTCACTATTCTTTAATAAAATTGTTTCTTCTCAAAAAAAAAAAAAAGCACATAAATACTAAAGCATCATTTGGGTTATTGCTCAGCCAGTGCACCACTGATTACAATGCCAATACATTTCTAATGCATTTGTGATATCAGGGAGTATGCATTGGTCTGAGTGAAGTAATGGCAAGTGCTGGCAAAAATCAGTTGTTGAGTTTCATGGATGAACTCATACCGACCATTCGAACTGCTCTTTCGGATAGGTTTTGTTTTCTCTTTTATGAAATTTATGAATTTCCAAACCTTTATCTTGAATTCTTTTTGTTTCCTTCAAAATATGGCCTTACATTTTATTTGTTAACAGCATGCCCGAGGTTCGTGAGGCTGCTGGGTTAGCATTCAACACTCTCTACAAGGTTCGTTGTCTATTTTAATATATTTAATCTTAAGGTGGTCATCTTTGTAAAACGTTATAATATGAGTCACAATGTAGAGTGCTGGAATGCAAGCAATCGATGAAATTGTTCCCACTCTTTTGCATGCTTTGGAGGATGATGAAACTTCTGATACTGCTCTTGATGGCCTCAAACAAATCTTAAGGTGAAATACCCACTTACATTTTATGCCTCTCATTCGCCCTCTCTTACTCCTACTTTTCCTGTGCTAAGTTGCTGCATTTCTGTTTTAGCGTCAGGATTTCTGCTGTTTTGCCCCACATCTTACCCAAGCTGGTCCACCTGCCACTTACGTATGTATTTTTTTTTCTCAAAATTGCTGTGTATATTTCTTCATTGATCTTTGAAATAATAATGTCCTTGTTGGTGCTTCTTGTTGACTGAAATTTTTGACATATCCAGTGCGTTTAATGCACATGCTCTTGGAGCGGTAGCTGAGGTGGCTGGACCTGGTCTTAACTCTCATCTT
Source organism: Malus domestica (assembly GCF_042453785.1). Classification (NCBI taxonomy): domain Eukaryota; kingdom Viridiplantae; phylum Streptophyta; class Magnoliopsida; order Rosales; family Rosaceae; genus Malus; species Malus domestica. The sequence continues at coordinate 30,859,119 of NC_091672.1, read as the reverse complement.
GGTACTGTTCTTCCTGCTTTACTTTCTGCAATGAGTGCTGATGAGAAGGTATGCTGTTGCAATTTGCAATCTTCTGGCTTGTTTAAGAACATATTTCTTTTCTGTTTTTTTTTTTTCGCAATCACTGTCTGGATGTTTAAACAATCAGGTTGAATTTGAAATATTGTTCTTTTTGAAATTCTAGGAAGTTCAAAAGTTGGCAAAGGAGGCTGCTGAGACTGTGGTCTTAGTCATAGATGAGGAAGGTGTTGAATCTCTTTTATCTGAGCTTGTTCGAGCTGTCAGTGATAGTCAGGTATTAAGTTGTTTTACTAACAATGTAATTGAATGCTTTGGTCCTGTTTATAACTTTATATCCCCATCTCACTCTATTGTATTCATGGTTTCAGGCTTCAATTAGAAGAAGTTCTTCGTATCTTATTGGCTATTTCTTCAAAAGCAGTAAATTATATTTGGTTGATGAAGCTCCAAACGTGATATCTACCCTGATTGTGTTGCTCAGTGATTCAGATTCAGCTACTGTGGCGGTATGTACTACAAGTCTTTCAGGTTCTGTTATTGTATTGGCTCCAAGTACATAACATTGTATGTTACCTTTTGTTCAACAGGCTTCTTGGGAAGCTTTGTCAAGAGTTGTAAGTTCAGTTCCCAAGGAGGTACTTCCGTCATATATTAAATTAGTACGAGATGCTGTATCTACTTCCCGGGATAAGGAGCGTAGAAAGAAGAAGGTGGGCAATAGTTGAGATTGTTAAGTATTGCAGATGCTTTTGTTCAAAATAACTTCCGTATATTGTGTATTCTAGATGCTTCCGGTGAATGGCATATTAACTGGAACATGTTATGTTTGTGACCTTGCAGGGAGGACCAATTCTCATTCCTGGGTTTTGTTTACCAAAAGCACTTCAACCTTTGCTTCCAATATTTATCCAAGTATGCTAGCTATTATTTTTCCTGGATGCTCAATTCAAATGAAAGGCAGTAAAATTACTCTCTTGTTGTACGTTCATTCATTCTTTTAGTTAACAACCAATAGTACATCATTATAGCTACCATGTAGTGGTTTGGAAATGCACTCATTCCTATGTTTACGTTCATAAGAAAAAGAAAGAATCCTTTTAGAAACTGCTTCATGGGTTTTGGTCCCTTGGCTGTTGCTTTAAGAACTTCTCTTCTGCTTTGCTTGTTTTGTCTTCTTTTGTTCTAATAAAGTTGTGTTTCTATTGTACCTCAAAAGAAAAAGAAGCTTTTACGTCATTATAGCTAGTGTGTTGTCCAATACGTGCTCTCATTGCTTTTTGGGCATTAGATTTTAAACTATAACCTGTACTGCCTTTAGGGTTTGACAAGTGGATCTGCTGAACTAAGAGAGCAAGCTGCTCTAGGTCTCGGTGAACTTATCGAAGTGACTAGCGAACAGGCACTGAAAGAGTTTGTCATCCCAATTACAGGGTATGTATCATTAAAGAATGGTAGATGAACTTTGTTTCCTAAATTTGATGTCTCATTTTTGACCTCATTGATGTCATTGTGAAAGTCATGTTGCCTTTTACTTTAAAACTTGTCATTGGATTGACGTCTTGATTAATGTAATGATTTTGTTTGCATATTACTCAAGTTTTGTAGAGGCTGTAGTAATGAATCATCTGCTTATATTTATAGTTTATTTTTTTCTTTATCTAATCATTGGGATCCTCAGCAATCAAACTCATTGTACTTTTTCTTTGTATGAAAGAATACTGAGGAAATAGTCTGTGTGAGGCGAACTCTTGAAAATATTCAGTCTTTATGGTATTACAAGCTTCGTATATTGAATTCAGTTCTGTTCAATTAACATTGATTGGCTTTCATATCCCCCTCCCCTTAGTGTATATTAGTGTAGATTCATATCGCATGTACTAAAGTAAAACATTGTTTGGTTTTCATGACCCGGTCCACTATTGTTCTGTAACTGAACCTGATATATGCTGGATGCTAACTTTACATAAAACCCCAGTTCCTCATGTCTGTTTTTCCGAAAATCTGACTGGCTACTATTGGATTGTAATTGCAGGCCTCTTATCCGGATAATAGGTGATCGGTTCCCTTGGCAGGTGAAGAGTGCGATTTTGTCTACCTTGACAATCATGATAAGAAAGGGTGGAATGGCATTGAAACCTTTTCTTCCTCAGCTTCAAACAACATTTGTAAAGTGTCTACAGGATAGCACAAGGTTGGTTTATAGTACAATCTTTTAGTAATGTTTTGCTCATGTATGCTTTTTGGTTCACGGGTCCTCGATTTGTAGTTATTTTGTCCTTTCAATGGTGCTTGTATTAGTAGTGATATCTCAGCTAATGTCCCTGGTGTGAAAATAGCTATAATCATAATGATTTCAATTCAACCGCTTGTGTTTTAAATTTTCATATAATTCCACAGTTGGGGCACTAGTAGTTCAGCTTGTTTCCTCCATATATTCTGCTCATTAGATACTTTTCAAGTGCAGAATCGTTCGTTCAAGTGCTGCCCTTGCACTCGGAAAGCTTAGTGCTCTCAGTACCCGGGTTGACCCTTTAGTTGGAGACCTCCTTTCCAGTTTGCAGGTAATTGTAAGTTAGGATCTTCTTCGTGCACTTAAATTTAATTGTTAGTTAGGATCTTTCATGCACTTAAATTTCAAAACTCGATTGAACATATCTCTCTTTTCACTGTCAGGCTCCGGATAGTGGGGTTCGGGAGGCATGTTTGTCTGCTCTCGAAGGTGTCGTAAAGCATGCTGGAAAAAGTGTGAGCAGTGCTGTTAGAACTCGTCTCTACTCGCACCTTAAGGACTTGATTCATCATGATGATGACCAGGTTCGGATATCTGCTGCAAGCATTTTGGGCATCACATCCCAGGTATGTCATGGATAATTCTGGATTAGCAATTACGGATTCTAGAAGTATTTTTCACTTAATCATGAAGTTCAAGATCCTGGATCTGCTCTTTTTTTTAAATGGTTTTCTTTATTGTTAACCTAACTATTCTCTAATAATTTTCAGTACCTAGAAGATGATCAACTGACGGAGCTGCTTCAGGAACTCTCTGATTTGCCATCATCTCTTAGCTTGTCTGCCAGGCATGGCTCCGTACTCACAATATCATCCATGCTCAGGCACAACCCTTCCACTATTTGTTTGTCTCCAGAGTTTCCGTCTATCTTGGGCCGGCTTAAAGACGCCTTGACTGATGAGAAGGTATTTAATCCTCATAGTTGCATTTTAATTTATTTATTTTTTATTATTAATTTATGCTTTGCAAAGTGGTGACATTCTTTTCTAAACAGTTCCCCCTGCGTGAAACATCGACCAAGGCATTTGGGAGACTTCTGATTCACAAGCTCCGAAGTGATCCTTCTAATAAATCACTCCATTTGGAAATAATATCGTCCTTAGTGTCAGCTTTGCGCGATGATTCTAGTGAAGTTAGAAGAAAGGCATTATCTGCTATAAAACGAGGTTCCAAGGTATGTGCTTTGTGCTTTTGGAATTGCATTAAGGAACCGTACATATAATTAAGGACTTTATGCACGGCAATCTGTATTACAGGAAAATGCTTCAGTTATTTTGGCTCATATCAATATTATTGGACCGGCTCTTGCTGAATGCTTGAAAGATGGAAGTACTCCCGTGAGACTTGCAGCTGAAAGATGTGCTCTGCATGCTTTCCAATTGTCAAAGGGTACTTTTTTTCTTCTCCACTGTTTTACTGCTATTGTTACAGTGTTTCTGCAAGAAGATTTCAGCTGTAAGAGCGTTTCGGTTTCACATTTTCCAGGTCCTGAAAATATTCAAGCTGCACAAAAATTCATCACAGGCTTGGATGCCAGAAGAATGTCGAAGCTTCCTGAAAATAGGTATATATAGATACAAAAGAAAATAATATACGGTGATGGATTTTACCAGTGCTTGATATATAACAAAAGACATGTTAGTTTACCATGATCGTTTCCCTGCTCTGGTTTTGGTCACTGGTTTGAAATGCTTGTTACGTCTTGGAATTGCAGCGATGATAGTGAAGATGGTGAGGACGCGGCAAGTGGCTGAAAAATCGTTTCTTTCCAAGGCCGATGTTTTGTTTTCCTAAGAGTAGAGAGGTATAGAAAATCCATATGTTTGGGATGCCTGCAGAAGTTTTCATGGCACCTTTCGATCACAGAACCGCGGATGTACTGAGATATCACAACCATAGAGGCCAATTTACCCAATTTTCGTTTGCTGGGTTGTTTCAAGTTCAAAGTAAGTGTTAATTGGATACAATCAAGGATCTTGTATACAACGAGAGCGATGCGCTTCGGCTTGCCCTTATTTTGTAAGCTACATTTTGTAAGTTCATACGTGATCTCTCAACAAATTTTATGCCACTCGTTTTTCATTACCTCATCAACTTCAGCCACTGGAATCGCTCAATTGACCATGGCAAATGTTGGCGAGCATGGTTTTATTCTTTTTTCTCCCCTTGATCGGAGAGGTCGCACTTGGTGCGATGGCAAGTGCCTTCGCTCATGAGCGGTAGGTCTCGGGTTCGAGACTTGGGAGCAGCCTCTCCATAAATGGGGGTAAGGCTAGCCGACATTCACCTCTCCCAGACCCTGCGTAAAGCGGGAGCCTTGTGCACTGGGTACGACCTTTTATTTCTCGCTATGTCGTCGCTATAGGCCCCTTGGTGGAGTTTAGGGTGAGAACTATACTTAGTCGCAGTTGATCTCTCCGTCTAATTATATCCTCCCTCGAATTTATTAATTTGTCGCTAAAAGTAGTCCCGCTGTAGGATATGACAAACAAATTGCAAAATCTGAAAATTCTGTGAGAAAATGTTGAGTCAAAGGGGAATAAAACCTTGGAATTATGATGTTTGCTCTCTAAACCAATGGCATGTACGAAGTGACATTTTGCTTGAAGACATAATTTAGTTCTAGCATCTTGTAGGCTAGGGTTTGGTGATGGACGGTCACAAGGGATTCAAGCCAAGTGAGACGACATACATTGCAAAATGATAGAAATAAAAGATTAGAAATGCACTTCATGACCGTTATATAGGTTATAAAGGTAATCAGCATAATTAAACATGTAGAACGTCTAAAAGCAAATTAGTATTGCAGCAAGGCTCATAAAATGGCATTTGTCCATGCTATATATGTCGTCGAACCAAACTAGTAATGAAAAGCAGGCTCATTTTAAGAAAAGAAAACTAGAAACTACTCACTCAATTACACACACACACACACACACACACATATATATATATATATATATATATATATATATATATATATGGGGACAAATCATTGACATCACATTTTTTACTTTGTTAGGCATCGGAGATATACTTTTTTACATTATGAGCTAAGGACTCTTCATTATATATTTTCACAATTTGGTCCACAGATCGAGTATGGAACTAAGTAATCTACTATTAGCAGAAAACAATCACAGTTAAACCAAACCGTCATCTAAAAATCGAGCAATTGCATTTTTCAACTTTCAAAATGTGCTTCTTACAAAAATATATGAATTACCTATCTGGATCTAATACTATGATTGTCACCTCCCAATAGCCATGAAATCCATATGTGATAGACACGCATAAACAAGTTAGTGTTTCAAAATGTTACTGGGCTAGAAAACGCATTTATTTCAGACACATATTGTTATGAGGACTATATTATTCTAAACCCACCAAATTGAGTGCTAATCTAAACCCTAATTTGAAAACAATAAGTGGTATCTATTTGGGGTGTGCGGCAAGATATGAACATCATGATCAAGATGGGGAAGAAATTAGAAAAAAACGAAAAACTTGGTAAAAAGATAGTAGGGGAGGATGAATGAAGAAAAAAAGAGTCAAAGGACAAGTGAGCAAATTAATGAAAAACAATTAATGAGATAGGTGAGAGTAGAAAATCTCAATTAAAAGGATTTTAGAATTTTATTTTCAATAAAAATTATTTGAATAAAGAAAATTAATTGGACTAAATAGATTGCATCTCAACTATTAAAAATAGACTCATTTAGTGGTTTAAAACTTGTGTCAAATCTTGTGTTTTTTTTTTAATTGTGCTACGGATTCGCCTCCTTTATTAGTTGCCATTGCCCCCAATTGTAACATATATTGGTAACTAAAGACCATTGCTACCGCACAATGTATTTCCTGTGGTGACAGAAGAGAACAAAATCAACAGTATAAAAATTCAACACAACGGCTCCATGTATCACAATTTACTTATTTAAGTAATGCCAGCATATGATTTCTCATTTGGGTTATTCACATGCAACACTGGCAAAAACTATGATTTAAAAAAGGGTCATTTTGGTTTCGGTCCCTTATTAACCTAATTGTTAGATTAAAATCTTGTTTGTTTAAATATTTTGATCGAGGTCTTTAGCATCATTTAAAATATTAAACTCATGTATTTATGCATTTAATGTCCCTCAAATTATGAAATTTAACCAAATTCAAATAATATTTTTAAAATATAGTAAATACTTAAAAATCAATAATAGAATAATATTGTTCTTCACAAAATTATAGCAAAAAATTAATGTACCCACATAATTATTAACATATTTAAAAAAAAAACTACTGATATATTTTAAAACATAAAATAAATACATATAATTAGCATGGGTACATTTAGCAAAATTAAAAATGGGTACAAATAAATTTTAAAAATATTTGTACAAATACAAATAAAAGTTTACAATATATGGGCAAAAAAAAGAATTTAATATATGGGTACAAATTAAAGCTGAAAATAAAATTGGTACAAATTAAAAAAAGGGTTGCAAATTAAAAATGGGTACGAACTAAAAATAAAAATATATGATAAAAAATTTAGCCATAAATATAAATATATTAAATGTAACGTTTCTAACACTAAATGAATGTATTTAGAAATAAAAAATATTTTATTATTGAAATAATTAATAGCGTTTATTAAAACCTAAGGACCTTAATAAAAAATTGAAAAAGAATAAAGTTTTAATCAATGGAGTAGCAAAAAGAGGGATGGAAACCTAATTTTTCCTTTTTTTAATCACTTTATATACTTTGAAGAATTAATATCGTCTAATCTTGTATTTTATCTATTTTTAAAGTACAGGTTGATTTATATAATGCGACTTGGTGCTACAATTTTCTGTGTTCTGGATTTATCCAAACAAACAGCAAGATAGCCATTGGAGCTTCCATTTCCCCAGTCTCATCCTATGCCGGCAACCAATACGACGTCTCCATTCTCCTATGGAAGGTAATCGACATCATGCAATATTAACATACAAATTAATTAAGATGGAGGAACATATTTGTTAATAAAGGCATATATTTTATTTATAGGATCCAAAGCTAGAGAATTGGTGGTTGGGATTGGGAGACAATACCCTAGTTGGGTACTGGCCAGCAGAGCTGTTCACACACTTGGCGGACAAGGCAACCATGGTGGAATGGGGCGGAGAGTTGGTGAACACGAGGGCCAACGGCGAGCACACGGCCACTCAAATGGGTTCGGGTCACTTTGCCGAAGACGGGTTTGGGAAGGCCAGCTATTTCAGAAACCTTGAGATAGTGGACTCGGAAAACAACCTCAACTCGGTCGGGGATGTGTCAACTTCGGCTGAATACACCAAGTGTTACGACATCAAGAGCTCCTACAACAATGAATGGGGCACTCACTTCTACTATGGTGGCCCTGGGAGAAATGCAGGATGCCCATGATCACATCATCATCAGTATTGTTAGTCTATTACTCTCGGACAAAGTGACAGTTATATTTAAATGTAGTATGTGTGAAATAAAAGGACCAGTGGTAAGAATTTTAGTTGAGTCTCCTTAACTATGCTTAATGTAAATTCAACAATCTATTCAATGAAAGCTTTCCACCTTCTACATCATGTCTTTCTCTTCCTACAGTCTGTAAGATCGGCTCAAAATTTTGCGCATAATCGGGATTGTCACTTTGTCAGAATTGTTTGACGAATTGGAGTAATTGCTTGCTATGATTCTTTCAATATTGCGTAGAACAATTAGTAAATCTTTTTCTGGGTTCTTCAAGTTGTTTCTCACATCTGTGTTCAAGTTAATTACTTGGCAGTCAAGTTAATTACTTGCTTTTTTGGCCTTCTCTCTTTGCTTTAGTTAGTAATTAATATTGCATTGTCAGACAAAATTAAATTGACTCCAAAACATTCACTCATACATGCAGTATGACAACAAAAAATTCCCACACGTTTTTGGAAAACTACTTCCAGTGACACCCACCATCTGCTTCTTCAAAAACGATGAAGATTTTTAGCAATAAAAAAAAAAAAATTCAGGTGAAATAAGGGATGCGAAGCCTTATTTGATTACCCATGTCTGGTAGTAATTCCAATTGTCCTTGTAGGTTTAGGAAATAGATCCACGACCAAAAAGCCGTTGGAGTTTGGAGCCACTAGACAACATGTCAGTATCAAGTTTAGAAACGTAACACTTGCGAAAACTGAGACTGCTGTTTCTGTTTTGTAGATCCTTTTAACTTTTAACTGATGAATGAGTTTTTTGTTCATATATTTTTGGAAGATTAGATGGTTATATGGAATATAATTATTCGGGTTTTTATCACAAATGATCTTTGAAATTGACCTAACTCATCAAGATGGTCTTTAATTAAAAATCGATCAATGTAGTCTCTGAAATTGAATGTTGTAAATCAATGTGATCCTTCTATCACAATTCCGTAAAAAATTATGTTGAGTGCTGATGTGTAAAGTAATTAGGTTCCACAAGTCTAATTAAATATTATTATATAAATTTAAAATATTTAAATAATAAAAAATACTTTTTATTTCTATATAATTATAAACTTATAAAAACAAAAGAAGATTACCGTTTATCTTCTTCCCCACCCCATCCGAGCAACACCCAGCCCCCACCCTATCTTTTGCCTATCGGAGGACCGGGAAAGGCGTTGACACCCTTGGAACAAGGGGAGTCGCTGTTTAGACTTGTGGGAAGGGAACCCAAGTTCTTGAAGGTGCCCATTGAAATTATGGACTTTGCACGCTGTAAGGGTACTTCCTTCAATGGAAGATACTGCTGAGTTCGGGAAGATTGGAAGGTATTATGCAGCTGAGAGTATGTTGGTTTTGGATCCTGAGACCGGAGAATACAATGCTGAGAAAACGCCGAGTTGTGGTAAAGACACATAGGAAGAATTCTTTGAGACTGTGATGAGGGAGGGGATGGCCGGTCAGGAATTTGTGGCCGGTCAGGAGTTATGGCAAACGATTTTTTAAGAATTTGTGGCGTGATTAGAAAGTTTGTACATTCAGTTTCTCAGTTGGTTCAACAAGTTTTGTACAATAGTCTGCTTTCAGGTATGCAGTTGCTCGGATGGTGGGGTGGGGGCTGCGTGTTGCCCGGAGTCGGATGGGGTGGGGAAGAAGATAAATAGTAATCTTCTTTTTGTTTTTTTGTAAGTTTATAATTATATAGAAATAAAAAATATTTTTTATTTATATAATAATATTTAATTAAACTTATGGGATCCAATACAGTTAACAGAATTTTTTACGGAATTGTGAAGGAAGGACCACATTGATTTGCGGCATTCAATTTCAAGGACTACATTGATCGATTTTTAATTTCAGGGATCATCTTGATAGAATGGGTCAATTTTATGGACCATTTGTGATAAAAATCCTAATTATTCTTATGTATTTTTTCTTCTGTATGTAAACGAATGTTTTTCTGCAACAGCTAGTTTACGTCACTTCCTAACCATTTGGTTTAATTGGTATAAGAAACGAATCTTGAAATTTAAGCTATCTAGCAACAATTAATAAGGGTGCACTCATTTCAAATTGTGATTCTACACCGAAAAGACAATATATATCTATGGAATTAATTCCCTAATTAGTTAACTCCAGAGATATAAATACAAAGGTTTTAGGACCCCTCGGACGGTGGACCATGGTCGTAATGTTTGGCAGCATTGTTCTTCCCAAATATCATCTCGGAATTCAATTGCATACATGATTTGCTGGTGATTTCCTTTGAAAAATTAGATTCGTACATTTGTGTTTAGACTTCGTTTGGATCTAAAATTCCTGTGAACTCGTACTTAGCTGTTTTAATTTCAATCAAGGTGAAATAAGAATAGAAAAGCTCTGGTTTAGTATATCATAATTCTGGTAGGTTTAGGAATACCTAATCCTTTTAGTTGTTCACTAACGAAAGGGTTTTGCCTATATATCCAAGAACGCCTCTCAAATTTTTTTTTTAATCCAAGTAACATTATTCAGTACTCCTCCTTTGAGTTCTTTGTTTCAAAAACTAATTAATTAAGAACTCGTGTTTTCTTGAGTTCCAAGGAACTGAAGAACAAGACGAAGATGGCGATGAGTCGTGAAGATCGGGAAAAGATTCACCAGGGTAGTTTTGAGTCTTTTAACAGAATTTTGGAAGAGATTAAACAAGTGGCAAAAGACCGAAATGAAGAAATTGATTTGCTGACAAAGAGAGTTTTGATGGATATTATTCAGTTTGAAACCAAATCAAAGAAAGGAATATTGACCAATAATGATGAAGAAAAAGTTGCTTCTACTTCTACTTCTGCTGACGTTCATGACATTCAGAAAAGGAAAAATCATGGTTTCGGGAGCAGCAAAGATCAAGTTGGATATATTAAAGAGTTAATGAAGAAAAGGCAGAGAGAAACGACTGAAAGAGTGTGCATGCGTTCATCTTTATTGATTCCCTGTTTGCCGCTCGACTTGCCTATTGAATTCAAGAACATGATTCACTCTCTGTGTGGTTCTCACGTGAAATTGGTAATACAGAAGAAAATTTTCGCTACTGATTTGAACACTCATCACGACCGTCTCTCGATGCCAGAGAATCAAGTGGTTGATAAGAGATTTCTCAGTGAACAACACGACCAAGAATTGAAGCTTCATGGATCACTGGTGGTGAAAGTAATTGATCATAATTTGAACATGCATGATAAATTAGGGTTCACCAAGTGGAAGTCCACAAGTAGCTTTTCATATGTGTTAAACAGTGGTTGGAAGAAGATTATAGATAGCCAGAAGAATAAGCTTTATGTAAAGGATACAATTCAGGTGTGGTCTTTTCGAGTTAAGATCGACAAGAAGAATCCTATCTATCGCGAACGTCTCTGCTTCGCAATTGTTAAGCTTAAAGGAGAGGGGAAAGAAGAGGATGATGGTGGTGCTGATAGCCAGGAAATTATTGAACCGTCGACAACCAGGAAGAGGCAGGAAGCTATTGAGTCAGAGTTTGGAGTCATGGAAGATGTCGGTAATCTCAAATTTAGGATCACAGTTGGCATCACCCGCAAAGATTAACAAGAGTGCTGTTTCTTTATGTATAAATTGAAAAACTGTTGGGGCTATATACTAACGTGTTTGTTTTGTCCTTCGACTGGGAAACGCTGCAGGCGTCAAGAAAGACCTGCTATTCCACTTGAATGTTATAGTTGTGGAGTGAGAGGTCTCCACCTGACTCGTGACTGCCCGGAGAAGTGCATCTTTGCCTAGGACGTCGTCGTCGTCAAGTCATCCAGGGTGGTTCCTTAATTTCCCTGTGTTTTCTTGATCTGAGTAGCTTCAGCTTCAGCACTAGCTAGTACTTGTCTGTTCATATGTCATGTGAGTCTGTCTTTGAATAAGCAACGTCGTTATTCATGGCTGGCGGATGGATAGATTACTTGTTTGTTGTTGTTTCTCCTCAACGTGTGATTAATTCTCTTTTTTTAGCAATTAATTAGTTAGCAACAGTGATAATATATATATATATATATATATATGTATGTATGTATGTATATATATCGAAGAACAATAGCTTAATTCGGCCAATTTCTCGGACAAACCGGTTCATGTTTCCTAAAACAATGTAAAAGTAAACAACAATCAGCATTAACACAAAAGAAGAGATCTCAATACTCTGAGTTAATCACATGATACAGTTGTTTTGTTAACAAAAATCTTCTTATGCCCTTCTTGAGATTGTACATCGATCAACTTTTGCATATACAGAGAGAGGTAAAGGCAGAACCGAGGGACAGAACACGAGGAAGCTCACTTCTCGTTTGGTGACTTTAATTGTCTTCCGAGTAAGAGAAGTCCGACAGTAGTAAAAGCAGACAATATCGCTGAGGAATAGCAGATGGTAAGCAGAGCGCCCCTCAAAGACTGCATTCAGAGATTTTCATATGTTAGTATGCAGCACTATGTTATAAGTTGTAACAAAAAACAACGGCTACAAGTATGGGCCGGATTATTTTTTAGCACCTTAGCCAGCATCAAAGCATTGTCATTTGCGTACTGCAATGAACTCTCCGGTATGTTTTGGATGCCCTGAGCTAGCTCCCACGAAAGAATCCTGCATTTGAAATTTCAACGGAAAGTATAGGAAATCTCGATTATACATCATAGTTACAACACAAAGTAGGAAAGAGAAGTTAAAGTTTGAAATAGGCAAGTATATTTACCCAAAAGCCAAGCTGATTACGGCCCCTATGGTGGCTTTATCTGATGTTAGCTCGAGCTGAAGTTCTCCAAACTGCAGTTGGCAACGACATTAATACACCATTGAATATAGAATAAATGCCTTCCCTGTTACTTGCAACAAGTGTCATTGTCTACCTTCAGCATCCTGCTTTCCGTCTTTGGTTCATCAGTGACTGTCGATGTTGAACTTTCAGACAGAAGCTTTCCGGTTGTAATCATTACTTTTGCAATCTATAAGGGTTGAAAAGAATCCAAAAATACAGCGAGCTTAGAGACGCATGAAACCTGGTTATGAATTCTGAAGATAATACGAAAGACAATTGCTCCATCAAAATCTTAAGTACTTTGATTTCCACATAGAAGAAAAGTGAAACTAATCTTTTCTGGCACGGCTAAATATACTATTTGAACACCCATATAAATATCATATAAAAGCTGGCCTAAAAGGAAAGCGTAACTCTTAGCCCGTAGCTCTTTCCCTAAAAAGTAGGAAACTTTAACGAAAAGCTCCCGGTACTGTTCATTTTAACGAAAAACCACATTTTTACACTAAAAAGTCAATTATGGTACTATTCACTTTACCCTACTATACTAAACAGTCGTATGTTGGCAGTGGGGTTAAATGCTAATTGTCATATGTTGAATGTTGACATATCTTGTCCGACACAGTAATACCCATGAGTTTGATTTGAAGCAAATAGTTCCAAATGCTATTAACAAACTTTATGGAACAATTTTGACCTTTTGAGTAAAGAAGCATGAGAACAATAGTAACGAAAACTCAATAAAACCAGTCTAAGCAAACAAATAAACACAAACTACTCGAACTATCTATCTATCTGTCTATCCATCTCTTGTTCTTTTGAAAGATTATTTAGTCCGCCACAGTATCTATCTCTTGTCCAAGTAATAAAACATACCTTTTGCAATTCACCTTGGCCATACTGTCCCATAGACTGAAATCTTCTTCCGGCAGAAACCAAACGCTTTCCAAATGCTATAATAACAGATGTAAGCTCTTGAATCAAACTCCTGAGAAGATATTTTAAGCATCAATTTCATATAACTCTGTTCTTGCCTGATTTGGCATTGCCTGTCATAGAGTCCTCCAACCCAGGGAGCTTGCTAGCTAAAGCATGGGAAGTTGATGTATCAGCTTGTTCCCATGCGCGAGAGAGATTTAACAATGTGTCTCCTAACTCTTGACCACACTGCAAAAAGAGTAAATTCAAAGACAGTAACTTAATTAGCCAGTAATTTTGATAGCTTACCTATAAACTTTGAACTGTTTGGCGGAATACATGAGAGGCATGACATGGATAATGTGTGATTCTTTCACATCCCATTTCGTTATAATAAACATTTGAATCATTGAAGCATACACCATTCTTACCAAAAAGAGTTGAAACTTAGATGAAATTTCGGAAACGGAACACTAGTGATGTTCATACTACTACTCATCAAACTAAGAATGTAATCAAATTTCAAATCAGAATGCAGAAGCAGAGGCTTAAAAATAACTAACCTCGTCGACGATCTTTCCATTTGAAAGATCAAATGCAGCATCATTCAGCTTCACACATGCCCAAAACAGAATTTCAAAAACTCTGTCACCTCAAATTCTAAAGCCACATTCTTTATCGAATTCAACAACTGGGTAATTCACACAGATTGAAACAAGCCCACTTACATCGAGCCGGAGATCGTTAGGAAGCTGCGCAAAGTAGTCCGGTGGAAGATCAAAGCTGTCCTGCACAGCAAAAACAAAAATTGAAAAGGAAAAAAAATCGCACTTTAAATTACATATAAATTAAGCAACGCCAATAATTAAAGGTTCAAAATTTGATGTAAAGGATCGAATTCGAAATGGGAAATGGATGCTTACGGCTAATTCTTGGAGGAAAGATTGAAATTTTGGACCGTTGGGTTGGAAAGATTTGGGGGAGTCTGATTCTGCGAGGGAGAATGAGGCGGTGAGGGATTTGAATGGGAGGGTTTTGGGGAAATTGGAGGGTTTTAAGGAGGAGGAAGAAGAAGGGATATGGTGGGGATTACGGAGAAAGAGGAGGGTTGAAGAGGAAGAGACATTGGAGAGAGGTTGAAGGAAGGCAAGAGAAGAAGCCATTTTAGAGGAAGAGGTGTATCATGTATGCTGCTCAGTTTTAGCCACTGAAAATTTGGCAGTTATTTGGAAGTTGGGTTTTTCTCCTTTTCCTCCTCTTTTGGCGGGGACATAGCCTCATGATGATTTCAATAGTTTATTTTAGACCACATAATTTGACGGCTGATGATTGAATTTATATTTTAATGATTAACGAAAGTGTTCAACCATTAATCGTCACATTATATGGTTTACTAAAGATATATCTAGAAACTTGATCTTTTTAGCATCACTTGCTAAAAAAATATCACTAAGTTCGAATGTTATGAATATGATGAATATAATTTACGGTCAATATTTTTTTTTTAGTGCTATAATATATGAACTCAATCACACATAAACTAGTATGCTAAAACACATCGTAATGTGCAATTGGACTGAAATACCACAATAAGGTTAAGCATTTGAATTGATGAATTGAACCAGATCGAGTTGTGTGATATCAATTGATATATTGACTAATCGACCGAAACGAATGAACCAAACTGGTTATTTTATTCAGTTCATTTTTCGGGTTGGAGGTGAAGAAGAATAAAGTGATAAACATACAGCGACAACACATGTTGATGTAGGTAAGTTTCTTTCCAAATAAAGACCTTAGCCCAAACTGGAGTTGGGCTCTAGAAAACTCAACCCAAGGCCCAGACATAAATGGCCTATGTCTTCCCGAATAAAACTTAAGCCCGGGCCCAGGAGCTGTTGTGAAGCAAACACGTGGTGAGGGGCTGATTGAAAGAGGGGGTTGCTGGAGAGAGAGAAGATCTGAAAGTTGTTTGGTAAGAAGAGCTTCTAAAATACTTTTCAACTTTCAATCGTTTATTTGATGAATTTCTGTTTTTATTTTTCTGTGGTTAATTTGTCATAGATACCTTGTCTTTCTCAGTTGGATATTCTCGGTTCTTATTTTCTTCCTATAATGTTATATAACGATTGAAATAGTTTACTTTCTAATTCACTTTATAAACATTAAATCTGCAAAAAATCAATCAAATTAAAAATTATTTATCCATTCAATTAACACTGTCAAAATTTACAGTTTCAGTTGAAACATAATTTGTTTATTTATTGAATAATTGTTAAATGACTAAAAGATTTCGAATTGGGTTGATTTTTTGCATATTTGATCCATAAAAAGTGACCTAAAAAGTATACAATTCAGATCATTCGGCAACATTAAAGAATGAAAAGGAGATTTGAAAACTTTCAAACGAGAAGGCTACTACCATTCATTATAGTTCTTTGGTCCAAATGCGCTTGTCAGTATTCATTGTCATCGTCAATTGTCAATTCTTCCGTTTTCCAATTGATTCTAGATTAGATGCCTACATACAAGACATAATGTTCAATTGTTGGGCCTAAAGACCACATGTGCTCCCACGTCACCCCATATGTATAGTTTATATGTGTCGCTGCACGTGAGAGAAAAGAGGGGGGGGTGTTACAGGGCGAGGAGGGTGGTTGTTGGGAGCGTAAATCCCAAATCGGGAGATTAAAGGGGTATATCAATTGGTATTTTGAAGGATTTTAAATAGTTTAATAAAAATCATTTAGTTGATGAATTTCTATTAAAGGTACTACAAAAGAGGTTATCACTGTCAAGGTAAAAACCGACAAGAAACCTCAATTACTGTCGGATTTTTGGTAAAAATCTGACATCAAATCATGTGATGTCGGATAGGGAAACCGACACCACTACTAGCGTCACGAAAAGGGTATTGACATTGGTTAGTCTCTTTAATCCGCCACCAAAAAGCAAAGTAATATAAAATAAAAAAGAACAACAGCATCAATTAAAAATGATATCAAACCTTACGTCGGTTAGAAGCAAGGTTAAATTCTGACATAATGGCGGTCCTAACCAACATCAAGTAACAATTAAACAATTAAAATATCAAACCTGCGGTGGGTGCTAACTTTCAGTGATTAAAAATCCATATCTAAAAGGTTCCTAGTTCCTACATCAGCCTTTCTCTCCCTCTCTCTCCTTGATTCTCATCACGTTTCAATCACTTTTTCTCTCTATTCTTTTTTCCTTTTGTCAAATTTTTCTTCAACTACATCAATTGAATTGCCCCTTTTTCATTAATTGGATCTGACGTGCTCGACGGTGGGGTTGCAGACGCAAGGCAAGCTGGCTTCAAGCTTGTGCCAATTTCACTTATGCTTGATTGCCGCCGAAGATTTTTCATCAGATAAAAAGCTTTGTCCGGATAACTATATTGTAACTAAATTGATAACACCAAATAAACTTCAGAGAGCCCGATTTGAAAAATAGCTATACCTGAGTCTTTGATAACACATCCACATAAAAGCCTTTGCAAGTTGCTGCACATTCAGAAAGCCTATGAAGGATTTCTCTAATTAGCTTTGCTTCTTTTTGTAGTTCAGTTCTCTCTCGATCGAACTAATTGATCCTTCAGTTGTCTCTTCAACTTCTGGACATCCTGCTTGTAGTTCTCGGTTGAGACCTGAAAAACTTTGATAAGTGAAAAAAACACATAGAACTTAAGCAATAAAATAAATAGAAAAACAAAGGTCAGGGAAACGGAAGAAAAATGGATGAAAATTAGACTGGCAGGAGCTTCGTCACTTGGTGGGGAGTCATTTGAAGGTAATCAAAGTCAGCTATGAAACCTTTGTTCATTTTCAACTATGTGTCTTCATCAACCACATTGCTATAAGCATATGGAATGGGGAGTGCTGAAGATATCCCCTTGAGAGAGAGTTCTGAGGGAAGGACAAGGAGGAAGGGACCAGCGGCGCGAAGAAGAATGGCGTGAAGGGAAAATATAGATGGGTTTTAAGTAGGGGTTCAAAGTTTCAAAATTCGACGATGTCGGTTAAAACCGACACCACCCTCCATTGACATCAAACCAACCAGTTTCGCATGCAAAACTAGCGGGAAAACTCCCGCCCAAATATTGGATACACTATCACTATCAGTTGGATGAGACTGACCTTAACCTGCCCACTGACAGGAAGTTTGAAAATATTTAAAACAAATGGTGTCGGATGAAAACGCCAAATAAAGTATTTCATGTGACAGTAAGTTAGTAACTTTATGTCGGTTGAAAGCGACACGGTTTTCTTTTTATACGACACCACCATTTAAAAAGATTAAAAGCTATGTCGGTTATAAGTGACATTAATAGTCTATGTCGGTTATAAGCGACATAGACAGTTTATGTCGCTTGTACTCGATAGTAATTCCGACATCATGTAAGAAGGGTGTCAGAAATGTCTTATCCGCTAGTATTTTATATAAAACCGACACCAACCACCGACACAATAAGCCACTTTTGAAGTAGTTAAATACACAATTCGGATCATCTGGCAACATTAAAAAATAAGAAGAGTCAAGAACATTCAAATGAAAAGGTTGGTACCATTCATTATAATCGTTTGGTCTAAATGCGCCAATCAGTATTCATTGTCAATGGTCAAGTCTTCCAAGGAAACTTGTAAGTAATTTCATTCGAACTCCATAGTGTGCTTAATTGGTAAAATCTCCCATTTGGACTTGGCAGAAATTGTGGTGCAGTTTTGTGGCCCCTCCATTGTTCCAAAATGTTTTGAGTTGAATGCCAACATTGTATTATGGTAAACGAGTTTTTCACGTGTTGACCACATGCGCTTCCACACGTGGGTTGCCACACGTTTTTTTTTTTTTTGAGGGGGGGGGGGTGGTCCTATTAGTTTTGGGTTGGATTCTAAGGCCATCTCCAACCGATGGCTGGCCAGATGACTCGTTTTAGCTCTCTGGCCCTCCAAGATCCTCTAAGATATTAATATTTTAATGAATAGTACAGGGCCATATTTGCCTCCGTCTCCAACCGAGGGCCAAAGGGCCAGAGGGCTCGTTTTAGCCTTGTCACAAAAAAACCGTCTCCAACCGAGACCAAAGGGTCATAGGGCCAAACATAATTTATTATTTAAAAACTACAACTTAAATGTTGTTTAAGTTTCATGTTGTTAAATGTTTTTTTTATGTTGTATAATTTTTATGTTGTTTCATATTGTTTAATGTTCTTTAATGTTACTTAATTTAATTTAATGTTGTAAATGGCTTAGGAAGTTATAGGAAAAAAATAGAATTTAAAATAAAATGAAACAAATTTTGTGAAATAGAAGTTATAGGAAAAAATGGAACTTAAAAAAAATATGAAACAAATTTTGTAAAATAAAAGTTATAGGAAAAAAAATAGAATTTTAAAAAAATATGAAAAATAGAAGTTAATAGGAAAAATTTTGTAAATAAAAAATAATAATAAAACTGTAAAAAAAAATAAAAATTCAAAGCATTCCTGTCGGTTATAACCAACAAGAATTCCGACACTTTAAAAAAATTATGGTCAGCCTTGGGTTGGCTGGCTGGTTGGAAGTGGCCAGCCCTCTTCGATTCCGTGGGTCCTTTCCAGATTCCACAGCCCTCTAGCTTAGCCCTCGGTTGAAGACAGTTTTCGGGCTATTTTTAGCCCTCTAGACCATTCAGTTGGAGATTGCCTAATATTCTAATAATCATTCTAACCAAAAATATGATACAAGTGATTATTACTAACTTAATTGAAAAGCACATACAAATTTACAAGGGAGTTTTAACAAAATACTCCTGGTATTGTTCACTTTTAAATAAAAACCACATTTTTACCTTTACCTGTCACTATTCAATATACCTTTAAAAATGACTTTTCATTAAAAGAGAAGTTTTTTTGGACTTTTCGTTAGTTTTCCTAATTTACAATACTCATTTTCGTGCTACTTTTACAAATATGCATGACACTACTGATTAGTGTGACAAGTTAACTTGACAGTGTTGTTATTGGTTGATCTGTCTGAGTACTTGTGGAAGCAAATCGATTTGGTGGCATCATCAAGTTTTCAAGGCCTCCTTCTAGCATTCTAACAACTGCTTTCATGGAAGGGCGATTCGCCGGGTACCACTTGATGCACCAGAGTGCCATAATTAGGGCTGGGTTCGGTTTGAAACGGTTCGGTTTTTTGCCAAAACCGAAACCGAACCGAAATTTCGGTTCGGTTCGGTTCAATTTTTTTTCGGTTTTTTTCGGTTCGGTTTTTTTTCGGTTCGGTTTCAGTCCGGTTCGGTTTTTTTTTTTTAATAAAATGTAAACTTTCATTAAACTTACATACATATAAAAGCCCACAACTAAACACAAACAAAAAAATGGGCCAGAACAACAACCCAACCCAAGGGTTGAGCCCGAAAAAGAAAGAAAAAAACGGAAAACCCTAGCTGCTAAGTTCCCTTGCCGCCGTCGAAGCAAGCTCCGGCGACCATGTACCAGCAATCCAACAAACACCAGAGGTGAAGACCATGAATCGCGATATCCAATCATGATTTCCTGCTTTTAACAACCCCTGAGCACAAACAAACATAATTTTCCTTCAGCTGATGAATTAACAATCACAATTCAAAGAGAAAAATAACCTTTTTCGTCATTGATTTATGAATTACTTGCATAATTCACATAGCAATATCATTTCTAAACAAAATAAAAAACTGAAGAACAAACAAGGAAAATTGATTAACATTTAGACCTAAAACTACTAGAACCGCTCAATTCCATTGGCGTAAAAGCACAACAACTGAAAATCTAGTTCTCGTCAATTTTCTTAGGCACCAAACTGAAAAAACTATAATAAAAATGGAAATATGAATAACCTAATAACGAAATCCATCAGATCTAAACAAGCATGCAGAGATCGAATCCAAAAACCAAATGCACAAATCCATCAGTATTTGGATTTCTTTTTTTCTTTGTTGGGGGTTAGAGAGAGAGAGAGAGAGGGAGGGAGAGTACAGTGGGTGTAACTATCCATCAGTAATCCAAATAACAATCGAAACAAATATCCAAATACACAAATCCAAAACCGAAACCGAAAACAAAAAAAAACCGAAAAATCATGAAATAATTCAACAAATTAACTGATGCAGATAAAAAAAAAAAAGCAAATGGGTTCGTCTAAATGCCATAATCGGACTCCAATATCACATGCCCAGTGCCCATACTCAAATTCATAGTCAAGTCCACAATAGATCTAGAAATTCCAAAACATATTCAGAGAAAAATACAAACTTTTCCACCTTAAATTACATAAATTTCAAATGGGTAACCATAAAATTAAAAACCCATAAACTGAAAAATAGATAAAACCCACAACCTTTGCTGCAGCGATATCGCAGTGATCGTCGCAAGCTCTTACAATTCCTCTTTTCGTCGGGTCTCGAAAGGGGCGAGGGAAAATCATTGTTTGGAGAAAAAAAAACCACGAGGAAGACAAGAGAAGACTAGAGAGAGTGATTTGGAGGAAGAGAGGAAGGAGAGGGAGAGAGAGAGAGACTGAGGAAGCAGAAAGGAAGTCGCGGCGGGGAGAAAGAGACTTTGAGATCTGAAAATGAAATGGGAATGGGACAGAGACGGCTAGGGTTTTAAGTTTTTTATAAAGCATTCAATATAAGAAACCTATAAATAATATACTGGTACAACTATAACAATAGAAAGTCTACAGTCAAGTTGGCTGACAGCATCTAAACCCAACCTACAGGTCAGGGGTTCGAACCTTGTGATGCTAACATATTTTTTTTGTATTTATATATATATATTTTTTTTTCGGTTCGGTTCGGTCCGGTTCGGTTTCTGGACCTCAAAAACTGAAACCGAACCAGCCAGATTCGGTTCGGTTCGGTTTGGCAGTTTCGGTTCGGTTTTTTTTCGGTTCGGTTTTTTTCGGCCTCGGTTCGGTTTGGTTTTCGGTTTTCGGTTATTTGAACCCACCCCTAGCCATAATCGCTAGTTTCTTAGCAATCTGAGCATCTTCATCGGTATCTAGCTTCAAATCCAAAGCTTCTCCTTGAACAAGACGATTGTAAATCAATTCAGGAAAGTAGACCTCATTGTTGCCAGATGTAAGAGCAGGTTGTTTTCTGGCTCCAACAATTTCAAGCACTATCATCCCGAAACTATAGACATCTGATTTGTAGGACACGCTCCCAAAGTTCCCATTAAACACTTCTGGTGCAATGTACCCTACTGTGCCTCTAGCAGCCGTCATGGATATATATGATACTGTCTCCCTTGGAACAGAGTTTAGCCAGACCAAAATCTGAGACCTTAGGATTAAAGCCATGGTCTAACAGTATGTTATACTCGGCTTTATGTCAAAGTGGAGGATCCTCTGGGCACACTCTTGGTGAAGATACTTGATTCCCTTTGCTATACCAGTGACGATGTTGTGAATTTTCTCCCAATCTAGTAGGTTCTTGTTGGGTTCTGTTGTAACATCCCACATCGACCAACGAAGAGGGGGTGATGTGCTTTATATGTACATGCTCATCTCCATATAGCACGAGACCTTTTGAGAGCTCATTGACTTCGGAGTTTATCGGAACTCCGAAGTTAAGCGAGTTCGGACGAGAGCAATCTCAAAATGGGTGACCTACTGGGAAGTTGCGAGAAAACTTCTCTAGAGAACCGTTCGGCATGAGCTCATAAATGACAGCACGCTTGCCTCCTCCTGCAGAAAACCCAAGTAGACGAACCACGTTAACATGGTGAATCTTGCCAATTGTTCCCAGTTCATTAATAAAATCTTCCCCATTTCCTTTAGAATCATTGAGGACTTTTATGGCAACCGGAACTCCATTTGGAAGCTCTCCACTGTAAACACTTCTGAAACCTCCTTCGCCTAACTTCTTCTTGAATCCGTTTGTCATCCTCTTTATATCACCATGTGTGTATCTTGTTGGTACATGAGATTTGTGTTCTTTTAGGAACCTCTCAATCTCGATTTCATTCTCCTTTTCCTCTATCCCTTTTGATTTTTTACATAGTAGAGGATGGCTGCCGCTGTCAACGATAGGAGAAAAAAACAAGCTATGCTTACTCCTATGATAATAGATCCAGTTGATACACCTAAAGTTAAGTAGGAGAAAACAAATTTAGTTAAAAGTACGTAGTTGTTTTGTTTTTGTAATTTTTCAAGGAGCAACGCTTGGACTATTAGCACGGTCCAAGTTCAGTCCAGCATGGCGTACCAAACCAGTTACCTGCCCTTAAAAGAATGGATAAGGGAAACTACGTACATGTATCGCATAACACTGCATTTGATTTGTGTAGGTACTGATATAGCAGTCTTTATCCGGAGTAGTACATTTTTTAAATGCTGGCATAGGAATAGACATAGACAATGAGCTAAATCGCAGATAATATGAATTTCTCCAATGCAGGAATAAAACCTTGCCCGGTTCACAGTGGTGCATAGAACCATCCACATTTCGTATTGGAAGATCAAGCTGTCTTAGAAGAGTGCAAGTAGACACCGGCTGGTTATCTACTGTAGTAGTCTGCAGAGTAGCTAGAACTTGATGATTCCCCGGGACGCTGAGACATTTAATCGGCATGAAGTACACACTGGAGCTCTCTGTGCTAAAACTTTGTGCTGTGCTACAATTTAAAAGTGTTACGTTCAATAAATCTGGATAATATTCGAGATCAAAACCGCAACTGTTGTAAAACACGAAATTGCGTACTGGTTGAAAGAGTGAGTATATGGGGATGGTAAAATTAAGAAGGCGTTTCGGGAGGCAAGCATCCGAATCGTAGACCTGAAACTGAATCCTTTGGTAATCAATAGATTGTATAGGAAAGGGTGCCGAAGACGGCGAGAGCTTGATCATGGTCATATTTTGTGAGCAGAAAAATGGTGTTTACAGAAGGGAAACCGGATAACTGGACCATCAGGCCAACACCTTGTAACCGGGCAGTCATGAGGATCAGCTGCTCTGCTGGGTACAATCATGGCCATTGGGAAGACAATTATAAGCAAGAAAAATAGTGGCAGAAGCAGAGTATCATCTCCAACTCTCCGATCTTTATTCAGGTGCAATATATTTCGGAGACTTCAGCCATGTCTGCTCGGATTACTGTTTTCCCTTATCACTTGACTTGGTGGGACGCATCACCATCATCCGGGCCGGCCCCTGGGGGTAGTCCATGTAAGCGTCCATCCGAGCCCCCACTTCAAAGGGTCCCAAAAGTTTTATAATCTTGTAAATCAAATATAATAAATAAAGTTTTATATATCTTGTAAATCAAATATAATAAATAAAAAGTAAGAAAGTGTTGTAGCCTATTTTATCTGACAATGGAAAGGGGCCGGCGGCAGAGGGAGAGAGATTGAGAGAGATGTGTTTGTAGAATTGTAGGGGAATGTGTGTGTTATCCCTCCTACGTACTGCCTTTATTTATAGTAGTAAGGGAGAGAAGAAATTTCTTCATACCCAAGGAATACAAGTTGTAATAGGAAATGATAACTAGAATCAAATCTAATCTAGGGTTTACACAATCACATATAAACTAGGAAAGTTTACAACAGAGATATTATAATTCATTTATTGGTGCAGTGGAAATGTTTGACTTTTTTTTTAGCATTGAGTTTGAAACATGGAGTTGCTTTTTTAGTCACTAGTCTTTTCTTGTTTTTCAAATTTACCCCCCAATCCATATGTTCAAATGCATATAAAGTTACAAAAATCAACTCACTTTGCAATCTTTTTTTCTTTCAACTTCACAATCTCTTCATTTCTCTTCATTTCTATTGAATGTTTAAATCATCTATCACATGGTCTTGAAGATAATACTTAAAGGTAATAAACACTTTGAATTTATATTTTGTTTTCAATAATTTATTATTAAATGAATTATTTTAATATTCGATTCGTCATTATGAAGTTCATTTTAGAAAAAACACAAGAGAAACAATTGGCGTTGAATTTATTATACTCGTCAATCAAGTTTTATTGTTCTTTAATCTCATGATCATCAAGTTTTATTGTTCTTTACTCTCAATTTTAGACTCTTGACTACCTCTGCATCTAAAAACGTGAGGCGTGTAATACTTAAGTAATGTTTGTATGTCTATATTTCTTTTTATATTATTTTTTAATGATATTTTTTTATTTTTAATGATATTTGATGTAACAATAAATTTTTTATGTATTTAGTGAAACCTTTCTCAAGGCCGGCCTGTGACTTTTTTGGCTCTAATTGTCATCATCCTGGTGTTACTTTCTTGGCAAGTGGATTGGTGGAAGCATCTTAGTTTCTTCGTTACCCGATGAGCATGCATTTGTAATGATTTTGATGTAAAAGTAGGATTTTTAATGCATTTGGTGAATCCTTTCTCAAGGCCGGCCTGTGACTTTTTTGGCTCTAATTGTCATCATCCTGGTGTTACTTTCTTGGCAATTGGATTGGTGTCAGCATCTTAGTTTCTTCGTAACCCGATGAGCTTGCATTTTTAATGATTTTGATGTTAAAGTAGAATTTTTAATGCATTTGTTGAATCCTTTCTCAAGGCCGGCCTGACCATCATCAATGACTTTTTTGGCTCTAATTGTCATCATCCTGAGTTTCTTCGTAACCCGATGAGAGATCAAATCTTCTGCATCTAAATTTGAGACCAAATCTTTTGCATCCAAAATGGGTGTGGTCCCTCTGTAACTCCGATGAATGTATGACATCTATTAAATATCTTAACTTTTCTTAATTTTGTTGTCATGAATTTAATAGGTGTCAGACATTCATTAGGGCCACAGAGAGGCCACATCCATTTTGGGTGCATAAGATTTGGTCTCCCCAAATTTGATGTGACTTCTTTGTGGCCCCAATAAATGATTAACACGTATTTATTATCTTAACTTTTCTAAATTTTGTTGTTATGAATTTAATATGTGTCAATCCCTTATTAGGGCCACATAGAGACCACACTAAATTTGGGTGCTGATGATTTGATCTCCCGATGAGCATGCTGCATGCATTTTTAATGATTTTGATGTAAAAATATAATTTTTAATGTATTTAGTGAATCCTTTCTCAAGGCCAGCCTAACCATCATCAATAACTTTTGGCTCTAATTGTCATCATCCTGGTGTTACTTTCTTTGCAGAAAGAATCCACCCGTTGTAATGGTTAACTTTCTTTCATCATCTTTCTCCTTACTTTCTTTCGCAAAATTGCTCGTTAAAAGTATCTGGTTACCATGTGCTATAGCTTTGGCTTTATGCTTTGAAATTTGGGATGCCGAGTCACAAAAACACTGTGCGCCGGTTTCTTGCGGGGATCTCCACAACATTAGATACCCTTTTCGGTTGAATGGTTCTTCGTCTGATCAGAATTGTCTCAACCGTCTCAACCATCCAGCGGTATTATCATGCCAACATAACAACACCATTCTAAATCTCTACAATGGCACATATTATGTGAGGAAAATCAACTATGATGATCATACAATTCATGTTGTGGATCCTGGTCTGCTAAGCGATACTTGCCCCCCTTGGCCACTCCGCACTATAACAACGCGTAACTTCAGCGCAATAGATCGATACCAGGCATATGGTTATGGGGCCAACGATTACTTGGTTTTCGTTGATTGCCAGTTCCCAGTTGAGTTCCTGGACTACGTAAAATACAATTGCAATACCTCTTCTGCGACTTCATATTCTTATATTGTAAATGGAGCTCTTCTGGATAGAGCGGCCGGGAATTTATCTTGTGATAGGGCCACAACCATAACCATTCTTGCCTTGTTAGAAGAAATCGGGAACTTCACTTCATCTTCTTTCATCCACCATGAGTTGCAAAGGGGATTTAAGCTTTCATGGGAGGGATTTCTCCTCTGCGGCAGCCGAGACCAATCCATCAGCATCCACTGTGAGTATGTTGTTTACCAATTTAATTAACGCGCTAATTCGGTGTGTTTTCACAAATCATGGCAAGGCAAATGATACGTAGTCTCGGTGGAGCTTTCAGAGAAATGTCATTCATTTATACATTAGGAATATTAATCAGTTTTATGCATGTGTGATGTGTTTAGTAAACTTTACGATTTTAGAATGCCAAATTTTTCGTGACATCTCTTATTGACACTGATGTATCTTTGCAGGTATCCTTGAACCTATGAAACTTGGTAAGTTGAATCAAATAGTATTTAGATTACTTGTAATTCACATTAGTGTGATATTGAGCTTATGCTGTAACGCTATATGTCACATCACTAGAATTTCCGAGTTAATCCATCCCACTTCTTGATCCTAAATCATTTATCCATTGATTCTGTTTCACACAGGTTTCAGAGCAGGTGCCAAGATCGCTGGTAATTCATTTTAAAGAATATATGTGTGTGCACACTTGCGAGCGCATAATTTCTTCAAACAAAGGTAAAATTCTTATGGCAGGATGAACACCTACTAACAGCCTATTCTTATGGCAGGATTGGTTCTGATAGGACAATTTGTATATGGCTGTATTGTTGGGCTTCGGCACCCACGAACTGTATACGAGAAAGTTCCTAAATGACGATGATGATGCAGTTGAAGAATTCTTGGATGCGTAAAAGAATCTTATGCTGAGGAGGTATTCCTATTCAGATATTAAAAAGAAACACGTAATCTCAAAGATATACTCGGTCAGGAAGGCTTTGGTTTTGTTTTCAAAGGGTTGCTGCCAGATGGCTCCAGATTTGCTGTCCCCAAAAGTGTGTTTAGTTTGTGTCTTCTTACTAATATGTTGACACATGTCCTTTAACTTAACCTAAAACTAACTTTGTTAACTTTATTTATTTAACATTTAAATAAATAAAATCCCAAATAATAAAAAAAAAAAATTGTTGGGTTAACGTGGTGAGCAAATCCAAATAGGATTCTTCACCTTCTTTTACGTGGTTGTTCAGTGCACAAATGCGTGTGGCTTCTTGCAGGCAGGCGGAGGAACCCTCGCCATCTTCGACCCACGCGACTCTTGTTCTTCGTCCTTCTCCTGCACCTCAAAATCCAAGGTGCACGAGGCTGCTGGAATTGTGAAAATTGCTTGGGTTCCACCGGAATTCGGCGCTGCAGTGGCATGTGTCTGTGCAGATGGAACTTTATCATTGTGGGAGGAAGTTGCTGAAGATGCACAACCTCTTCAATGGAAGCTGTGCATAAGCTTTAATAGCGGTCCGGCTCAACTGCTGGATACCCAATTTGGAGTCTTACCTGCAGGTTTAAAAATGGTTACTGCATATTCAGATGCCCATTCAAGTTCTATGAGTTACTGAATCCCTTGGGACGCAGAAGTTTGTTTATTAATCTCACTTTCCAGTTCCAGCACTGGCATATTACATACACTGGAGCTCCGATCTACACCCATGACCTTGTCTTCATTAATCCTTAACTCCTAGAATCATTTTTGTCTTCATTAATTCTTGTTCAACTCAACACCCACGGAAAGAAAATGAAGAATTCTATTTCAAAGTGAACAACCACGTAAAAGAAGGTGAAGAATCCTATTTGGGTTTGCTCACCTCGTTAACCCAACAATTTTTTTTTTTTATTATTTGGGATTTTATTTATTTAAATGTTAAATAAATAAAGTTAACATAGTGAGTTTTAGGTTAAGTTAAAAGACATGTGTCAACATATTAGTAAGGAGACTAAAACGAGACACACTTTTGGGGACAGCAAATCTGGAGCCCTGCCAGATGGTCATCTTGTTGCTGTAAATGTTGGCTGATTAAGGTCTAAACTGTAATTTCCTTTATTTTGTAAATCTGTTAGACTTCAAATAATGAGCTGTTAGTGATCAAGGGCTGAGATTAGATCAAATTGTATTAGGCTCAAATGTGAGGGTCTTGTAATGAATGGTTGGATGAGCTCATAGGCTCTCCTAGATTCTGTCCCTCTCTAACGGTCATGTAATAGTGGGTGTGATGAAATGAGCATACTAGCTCACTGTGATTTTGATCACTCTCTCTCTCTCTCTCTCTCTCTCTCTCTTCATTTTCTTCTCTCTAAATCTCTTCCTCTCCGTGTCAAATTGCTGCAAATATACTACCAAGTTTTACAGATTCTAACAGTAAAGACGTTGAGTGGTTCCAAAGGCAAAGTGCAATATTTCATCAGTGAAGTTGCCACAATTGGAAGAATTCATCATGTCAATGTGGTGCAACTAATTGGATTTTGTTCGGAGGGATCGAAAAGAGCTCTTGTTTATGACTTCATGCCTAATGGATCTCTTGACAAATATATCTTTTCTGAGAAACAAAAGAATGTAATTCTTAGCTGGGATGTAATGCATGAGATAGCTCTCGGTGTGGCTCGTGCAATCGAATATCTACACCAGGGATGTGATATGCAAATTTTGCACTTTGACATCAAACCTCACAACATTCTTCTCGATGAAAACTTTGCTGCTAAAATTTCCGAATTTGGCCTTGCAAGATTTTACCCTAGAGATAACAACACCGTTTCTCTTACTGCTGTGAGAGGCACATTTGGATATATGGCTCCAGAACTGTTCTCAGATATATCGGAGGAGTTTCAAAGAAAGCTGATGTGTATAGCTTCGGAATGTTGCTATTGGAAATGGCAGGACGGAGGAAGAACTTTAATGAACACGCACAAAACTCAAGCCAGAAATACTTCCCTTCATGGATTTACGAGCAACTAGAGAAAGGATTGAGCATTGAAATTGAGAATGCCTGCGAGTCTGATAAGAAAGTAACCAAGAGGATGCTTATGGTTGCATTGTGGTGCATTCAACTGAAGCCAGCGGATCGCCCTTGTATGAGCAAAGTTGTTGAGATGCTTGAAGGTGAAGTCGAAGCCTTGCAGATGCCGCCGTAACCTTTTTTCTGTCCCCAGCAAATGCCAATGGAGGATCCATCTGATGAGACGGATGTCGACGAGGAATCTTCCCTGTTACATGATAGTGCTACCGGAACCGCGGCCTCTATTCCAGAAATAATCATCCTTGGAAGAAGAAGAAATTACTCATAAACGGATACTGATCCGTGCCAATTGTATCATCATCGTATGTTTCTGCCACAAAAATTTGGTAGTTTTGGAAGCTTTCTTTTTTCCAACGGCCCTTAGTAGAGTGAAGAAAAAAAACATGAAAGTTGAAACCGATGCATTTGGTACTAAGTGCTTCCAAATACTTTTTAACTTTCAATCATTTATTTGATGAATTATTGTTTCTCTATGTCGTTTGGTCTAATTGCACCTATCAATCATCATTGTCAGTGAATGGTCAAAGAAATAGCCCCTCACGTGCGAAATTATAGAAGATCCCCTTTAAGATCAAACAATTCCGTTAAATTGAGTATAGTTGTATGTGTGATAGCATCTACTATACCAGGAATATCAATGATATGTGTTGTTCATGTGTGCCGCTGCAAATGAGAATTTTTTTTTATGGGGGGAGGGGGGAGAGGGGATTGTTGGGAGCGTAAATCTCAAATTGGGAGATTAATGGGGTGCATCAATTGGTATTTTGAAGGATTATAAATAAAAATCCAGCCTAATAATCTATGAAACCCTAGGAATATATTCAATCAGGATTTCTAACCAAAAACATTGTTAAAATGATTATTTACTAACTTTATTGAAAAGCACTTGCATCACAAATTTTAGTGGATTATATGGATACCTAAATGGCATGTAAGACATTTCTCTTGATTTAATACAACTTTTACAAATGTGCATTTGAACATTACTGAAATATTAACTTGACTCTCTGTTTCTTGGTTCATCTGTCTGAGTACTTGTGGAAGCAAATGGATTTCGTGGTATGCTCAAGCTTTCAAGGCCTCCTTCTAGCATTCGAACAACTGCTTTCATGGAAGGACGATTCTCCGGGTACCATTGGATGCACCATAGTGCCACAGTCACCAGTTTCTTAGCAATCTGAGTGTCCTCATCGGTATTTATATTATAATTCATTTATTGGTGCAGTGGAAATGTTTGACCTTTTTTTTTTTTTTTTTTTAGAGTGTTGAGTTTGAAACATGGAGCTGCTTTTTTAGTAACTAGTCTTTTTTTAGAGTGTTGAGTTTGAAACATGGAGCTGCTTTTTTAGTAACTAGTCTTTTCTTGTTTTTCAAATTTAGCCTTCAATCCATATGTTCAAATGCATATAAAGTTACAAAAATCAAGTCCCCTTGCAATCTTTTTTTCTTTCAACTTCACAATCTCTTCATTTCTATTGAATGTTTAAATCATCTATCACATAGTCTTGAAGATAGTACTTAAAGGTAATAAAAACTTTGAATTTATATTTTGCTTTTCAATAATTTATTATTCAATGGATTATTTTAATATTTGATTCGTCAGTATGAAGTTCATTTTAGAAAAAAAAAACAAGAGAAACAATTGGCGTTGAATTTATTATACTCGTCAATCAAGTTTTGTTGTTCTTTACTCTCTTGATCATCAAGTTTTATTGTTCTTCACTCTCAATTTTACACTCTTGACTACAAATATTTAGTACATCTGCGTCCAAAAACGTGTGATACTAAAGTAATGTTTGTATATCTATAATTTTTTTATATTAATTTTTAATGATATTTTTTAATTTTTAATAATATTTGATGTAGCAATAATTTTTTTATGTATTTAGTGAATCCTTTCTCAAGGCCGGCCTGTGACTTTTTTGGCTCTAATTTTCGTCATCGTGGTGTTACTTTCTTGGCAAGTGGATTGGTGGAAGCATCTTAGTTTCTTCGTAACCCGATGAGAATGCATTTTTAATGATTTTGATGTAAAAGTAGAATTTTTAATGCATTTGGTGAATCCTTTCTCAAGGCCGGCCTGTGACCTTTGGCTCCAATTGTCATCATCCTGGTGTTACCTTCCTGGCAAGTGGATTGGTGGAAGCATCTTAGTTTCTTCTTAACCCGATGAGCATGCATTTTTAATGATTTTGATGTAAAAGTAGGATTTTTAATGCATTTGGTGAATCCCTTCTCAAGGCAGGCCGGACCATCATCAATGACTTTTTTGGCACTAATTGTCATCAGCCTGAGTTTCTTCGTAACCCGATGAGCATGCTGCATGCATTTTTAATGATTTTGATGTAAAAATATAATTTTTAATGTATTTAGTGAATCCTTACTGAAGGCCGGCCTAACCATCATCAATGACTTTTGGCTCCAATTGTCATCATCCTGGTGTTACTTTCTTTGCAGAAAGAATCCACCCGTCGTAATGGTTAACTTTCTTTCATCATCTTTCTCCTTAATTTTCCTATGATCGCAAGCGCTTGCTTCGCAACAATGATCGTTAAAATTAGTATCTGGTTAACATATGCTGTAGCTGTTGCTATATGCTTTGTAATTAAGGGACCAAAACACTGTCCGCCGGTTTCTTGCGGGGATCTCCACAACATTAGATACCCTTTTCGGTTGAATGGTTCTTCGTCTGATCAGAATTGTCTCAACCATCCAGCGGTATTATCATGCCAACATAACAACACCATTCTAAATCTCTACAATGGCACATATTATGTGAGGAAAATCAACTATGATGATCATACAATTCATGTTGTGGATCCTGGTCTGCTAAGCGATACTTGCCCCCCTTGGCCACTCCGCACTTTAACAACGCGTAACTTCAGCGCAATAGATCGATAGCAGGCATATGGTTATGGGGCCAACGATTACTTGGTTTTCGTTGATTGCCAGTTCCCAGTTGAGTCCCTGGACTACGTAAAATACAATTGCAATACCTCTTCTGCGACTTCATATTCTTATATTGTAAATGGAGCTCTTCTGAATAGAGCGGCTGGGAATTTATCTTGTGATAGGGCCACAACCATAACCATTCTTGCCTTGTTAGAAGAAATCGGGAACTTCACTTCATCTTCTTTCATCCACCATGAGTTGCAAAGGGGATTTAAGCTTTCATGGGAGGGATTTCTCCTCTGCGGCAGCCGAGACCAATCCATCAGCATCCACTGTGAGTATGTTGTTTACCAATTTAATTAACGCGCTAATTCGGTGTGTTTTCACAAATCATGGCAAGGCAAATGATATGTAGTCTCGGTGGAGCTTTCAGAGAAATGTCATTCATTTATACATTAGGAATATTAATCAGTTTTATGCATGTGTGATGTGTTTAGTAAACTAATTGGATTTTGTTCGGAGGGATCGAAAAGAGCTCTTGTTTATGACTTCACGCCTAATAGATCTCTTGACAAATATGTGTAGTTCATATATGTCGTTGCACGTGAGAGAAAAAAGAGGGTGATGTATTATGGGGCGAGGAGGGGGGTTGTTGGGAGTGTAAATCTTAAATCGGGATATTAAAGGGGTGTATCAATTAGTATTTTGAAGGATTTTAAAGAGTTAAATAAAAATCATTTATTTGATGAATTTCTGTTAAAAATTGACCTAAAAAAATACACAATTCGGATAATTCGGTAACATAAAAAAATGAAAAGAAGAGTCGAGATCATTCAAATGAAAAGACACCATTCATTATAATCGTTGGGTCAAAACGCGCCAATCAGTATTCATTGTCAATGGTCAAGTCTTCCAAGGAAACTTGTAAGTAATTTCATTCGAACTTCATAGGGTGATTAATTGGTCTCCCATTTGGACATGGCAGAAATTGTGGTGCAGTTTCTGGATTGACCTGCCAAAAACCCAGGACCGTTAGGCGTGTTGTCTCTCACTATGAGAAACCACATGGGTTCAGCACAATTAATTTAAATGATTGTGGCCCCTCCATTGTTCCAAAATTGGTTTTGAGTTGAATGCCTACATTGTATCATGGTAAACGAGCAATTCACGTGTTGGCCACATGCGCTTTTACGTTCTTCGATATGTATTGTTCATGTGTTGCTACACGTTTGTTGGAGAAGGGAGGGGGGCTCATAAATCTCTAATTGAGATATTAAAACTTCGCGTAACATTTGAACTGATTTGGGTTTTCCATCTATTGTCAATTAGTTTTTTATTGGATTCACATGTTCTAATAATCATTCTAACGAAAAACATGATACAAGTGATTATTTACTAACTTAATTGAAAAGCACTTACAATACTCATTTTCGTGCTACTTTTACAAATATGCATGACACTACTGATTAGTGTGACAAATTAACTTAACAGTGTTGTTCTTGGTTGATCTGTCTGAGTACTTGTGGAAGGAAATGGATTTGGTGGCATCATCAAGTTTTCAAGGCCTCCTTCTAGCATTCTAACAACCGCTTTCATGGAAGGGCGATTTACCGGGTACCACTGGATGCACCAAAGTGCCACAATCACTAGTTTCTTAGCAATCTGAGCATCTTCATCGGTATCTAGCTTCAAATCCAAAGCTTCTCCTTGAACTAGACGGTTGTAAACCAATTCAGGAAAGTAGACCTCATTGTTTCCAGATGTAAGAGCAGGTTGTTTTTTGGCTCCAACAATTTCAAACACTAGCATCCCAAAACTATAGACATCTGATTTGTAGGACACGCTCCCGAAGTTCCCATTAAACACTTCTGGTGCAATATACCCTACTGTGCCCCTAGCAGCCGTCATGGATATGATACTGTCTCCCTTGGAACACAGTTTAGCAACACCAAAATCCGAGATCTTAGGATTGAAGTCATCGTCTAACAGTATGTTACGTGGCTTGATGTCAAAGTGGAGGATCCTCTGGTCACACCCTTGGTGAAGATACTCGATTCCCTTTGCTATACCAGCGACGATGCTGTGAATTTTCTCCCAATCTAGTGGGTTCTTGTTGGGTTCTGTAGTAGAGATAAACTTCTCTAGAGACCCGTTCGGCATGAGCTCATAAATGACAGCACGCTTGCCTCCTCCTGCAGCAAACCCAAGTAGACGAACCACGTTAACATGGTGAATCCTGCCAATTGTTCCCACTTCATTAATAAAATCTTCCCCCTTTCCTTTAGAATCATTGAGGACTTTTATGGCAACCGGAACTCCATTTGGAAGCTCTCCACTGTAAACACTTCCGAAACCTCCTTCGCCTAACTTCTTCTTGAATCCGTTTGTCATCCTCTTTATATCACCATGTGTGTATCTTGTTGGTACATGAGATTTGTGATCTTTTAGGAACCTCTCAATCTCGATTTCATTCTCCTTTTCCTCTCTCCCTTTTGATTTTTTTACATGGTAGAGGATGGCTGCCGCTGTCAACGATAGGAGACCAAAACAAGCTATGCTTACTCCTATGATAATAGATCCAGTTGATACACCTAAAGTTAAGTAGGAGAAAACAAATTTAGTTAAAAGTACATAGTTATTTTGTTTTTGTAATTTTTCAAAGAGCAACGCTTGGACTATTAGCTTGGACTGTTAGCACGGTCCAAGTTCAGTCCAGTGCATGGCGTACTAAACCAGTTACAGGCCCTTAAAAGGATGGATCAGGGAAACTACGTACCTTTCGGGACTGCTGCCACGCTATCATAAGGAAAACACTGCATTTGATTTGTGTCGGTAATGATATCGCAGTCTTCATAGGTACTGCAGTTTTGACATGCTGGGATAGGGATAGACAATGAGGTAGATCGCAGATAATATGACTTCTTCCATTGCAGGAATAAAACCTTGCTCGGTTCACAGTCGTGCATAGAACCGTCCACATATCGTATTGGAAGATCAAGCTGTCTCAAAAGAGTGCAAGTAGACATCGGCAGTTTATCTGCAGTAGTACTCTGTAGAGCAGCTAGAACTTGATGACTCCCCGGGACGCTGAGACATTTAATCGGCATGAAGTACACATGGGAGCTCTCTGTGCTAAAACTTTGTGCTGTGCTACAATTTAAAAGTGTTACGTTCAATAAGTCTGGATAATATTCGAGATCAAAACCGCAACTGTTGTAAAACACAAAATTGTTTACTGGTTGAAAGAGTGAGTACGTGGAGATGGTAGAATTAAGAAGGTGTTTCGGGAGGCAACCATCCGCATCGTAGATCTGAAACTGATCTTTTTGGTAATCAATAGATTGTATAGGAAAGGTTCCCGAAAGCGGCAAGAGCTTAATCATGGTCATATTTTGTGAGCAGAAAACTTCGAACTCTGGATGGCCACAGTAAGGAGGATGGTGTTTTAGACGGAATGGAAACCGGATAACTGGACCATCAGGCCTACACCTTGTAACCGGGCAGTCATGAGGATCAGCTGCTCTGCTGGGTACAATCATGGCCATTGGGAAGACAATTATAAGCAAGAAAAATAGTGGCAGAAGCAGAGTATCCATCTCCAGTCTCCAACTCTCCGATCTTTATTTCATCAACGGTCGATGCAATATATTTCGGAGACTGCAGCCATGTCTGCTCGGAATACTGTTTTGCCTTATCACTTGACTTGGTGGGTCAACACATCACCATCATCAATGACTTTTGGCTCCAATTGTCATCATCCTGGTGTTACTTTCTTGGCAATTGGATTGGTGGAAGCATCCTAGTTTCTTCGTAACCTGATGAGCATGCATTTATGGACTGGTAGTTGAGATCCCAGAAGACTTTGCAGAAACAATCCCCCCGTTGTAATGGTTAACTTTCTTTCATCATCTTTCTCCTTGATTTTCCTATGATCTCAAGCGCTTGCTTCGCAACAATGCTCGTTAAAAGTATCTGGTTAACATGTGCTGTAGCTTTTGCTATTTCCTTTGCAATTTGTGATGCCAAGGGAAAAAAACACTGTCCGCCTGTTTCTTGCGGGGATCTCCACAACATTAGATACCCTTTTCGGTTGAATGGTTCTTCGTCTGATCAGAATTGTCTCAACCATCCAGCGGTATTATCATGCCAACATAACAACACCATTCTAAATCTCTACAATGGCACATATTATGTGAGGAAAATCAACTATGATGATCATACAATTCATCTTGTGGATCCTGGTCTGCTAAGCGATACTTGCCCCCCTCGGCCACTCCGCACTTTAACAACGCGTAACTTCAGCGCAATAGATCGATACCAGGCATATGGTTATGGGGCCAACGATTACTTGGTTTTCTTTGATTGCCAGTTCCCAGTTGAGTCCCTGGACTACGTAAAATACAATTGCAATACCTCTTCTGCGACTTCATATTCTTATATTGTAGAAGGACCTTTTGAGGTTGATTTTTTTTTTACTAGAGAGGGGGGTATGGCTTGTGATATGGGCACAACCATTCTTGCCTTGTTAGAAGAAATCGGGAACTTCACTTTATCTTCCATCCACGATAAGTTGCAAAGGGGATTTAAGCTTTCATGGGAGAGATTTCTCTGCGGCAGCCGATACCAATCCTTCCATTGTGAGTATGTTGTTTATCAATTTAATTAACGCACTAAGTCGGTGTGTTTCACAAATCATGGCAAGGCAAATGATACGTAGTCTCAGTGGAGCTTTCAGAGAAATGTCATTCATTTATACATTAGGAATATTATCAGTTTTATGCATGTGTGATGTGTTTAGTAAACTTTACGATTTTAGAATGCCGAATTTTTCGTGACATCTCTTATTGACACTGATGTATCTTTGCAGGTTTCCTTGAATCTTTGAATCCTGGTAAGTTATATCAAATGGTATTTAGATTACTTATAATTCGCATTAGTGTGATATTGAGCTTATGCTGTAACGCTATATGTCACGTCACTAGAATTTCCGAGTTAATCCTTCCCTTTTCTTGATCCTAAATCATTTCTCCATTGATTTTGTTTCACACAGGTTTCATAGCAGCTGCCAAGATCACTGGTAATTCATTTTAAAGAATATATGTGTGCACGCATGTGAGCTCATAATTTTTTCAAAGGTAAAATTGTTATGGCAGGATGAACACCTACTAACGGCCTATTCCTATGGCAGGATGGAATCTGATAGCACGATGGGTACTTGGCATTATTGTTTTGTTGGGTTTCTGCGGCCGCAAACTGTATTGGAGAAAGTTCCTAAAGGAAGATGATGATGCAGTTGAAGAATTCTTGTATGCGTACAAGAATCTTATGCCGAGGAGGTATTCCTATTCAGATATTAAAAAGATGACACGTAATCTCAAAGATAAACTCGGTCAAGGAGGCTTTGGTTCTGTTTTCAAAGGGTTGCTGCAAGACGGTCATCTTGTTGCAGTAAAGATGTTGAGTGGTACCAAAGGCAAAGGGCAAGATTTCATCAGTGAAGTTGCCACAATAGGAAGAATTCATCATGTCAATGTGGTGCAACTAATTGGATTTTGTTCGGAGGGATCGAAAAGAGCTCTTGTTTATGACTTCATGCCTAATGGATCTCTTGACAAATATATCTTTTCTGAGAAAGAAAAGAATGTAATTCTTAGTTGGGATGTAATGCATGAGATAGCTCTCGGTGTGGCTCGTGCAATTGAATATCTACACCAGGGATGCGATATGCAAATTTTGCACTTTGACATCAAACCTCACAACATTCTTCTCGATGAAAACTTTGCTGCTAAAATTTCCGACTTTGGCCTTGCAAGATTTTACCCTAGAGATAACAACACCGTTTCTCTTACTGCTGTGAGAGGCACATTTGGATATATGGCTCCAGAATTGTTCTACAGATCTATCGGAGGAGTTTCAAAGAAAGCTGATGTGTATAGCTTCGGAATGTTGCTATTGGAAATGGCAGGACGGAGGAAGAACTTGAATGCACACGCACAAAACTCAAGCCAAATATACTTCCCTTCATGGATTTACGAGCAACTACAGAAAGGATTGAGCATTGAAATTGAGAATGCCTGCGAGTCTGATAAGAAAGTAACCAAGAGGATGCTTATGGTTGCATTGTGGTGCATTCAACTGAAGCCAGCGGATCGCCCTTGTATGAGCAAAGTTGTAGAGATGCTTGAAGGTGAAGTCGAAGCCTTGCAGATGCCGCCGAAACCTTTTTTCTGTCCCCA
Source organism: Malus domestica (assembly GCF_042453785.1). Lineage (NCBI taxonomy): Eukaryota > Viridiplantae > Streptophyta > Magnoliopsida > Rosales > Rosaceae > Malus > Malus domestica. Next base: position 30,820,737 of record NC_091672.1, on the reverse strand, counting down.
GCAAATGCCAATGGAGGATCCATCTGATGAGACGGATGTCGACGAGGAATCTTCCCTGTTACATGATAGTGCTACCGGAACCGCGGCCTCTATTCCAGAAATAATCATCCTTGGAAGAAGAAGAAATTACTCATAAACGGATACTGATCCGTGCCAATTGTATCATCATCTTATGTTTCTGCCACAAAAATTTGGTAGTTTTGGAAGCTTTCTTTTTTCCAACGGCCCTTAGTAGAGTGAAGAAAAAAAACATGAAAGTTGAAACCGATGCATTTGGTACTAAGTGCTTCCAAATACTTTTTAACTTTCAATCATTTATTTGATGAATTATTGTTTCTCTATGTCGTTTGGTCTAATTGCACCTATCAATCATCATTGTCAGTGAATGGTCAAAGAAATAGCCCCTCACGTGCGAAATTATAGAAGATCCCCTTTAAGATCAAACAATTCCGTCAAATTGAGTATAATTGTATGTGTGATAGCATCTACTATACCAGGAATATCAATGATATGTGTTGTTCATGTGTGCCGCTGCAAATGAGATTTTTTTTTATGGGGGGAGGGGGGAGAGGGGATTGTTGGGAGCGTAAATCTCAAATTGGGAGATTAATGGGGTGCATCAATTGGTATTTTGAAGGATTATAAATAAAAATCCAGCCTAATAATCTATGAAACCCTAGGAATATATTCAATCAGGATTTCTAACCAAAAACATTGTTCAAATGATTATTTACTAACTTTATTGAAAAGCACTTGCATCACAAATTTTAGTGGATTATATGGATACCTAAATGGCATGTAAGACATTTCTCTTGATTTAATACAACTTTTACAAATGTGCATTTGAATATTACTGAAATATTAACTTGACTCTCTGTTTCTTGGTTCATCTGTCTGAGTACTTGTGGAAGCAAATGGATTTCGTGGTATGCTCAAGCTTTCAAGGCCTCCTTCTAGCATTCGAACAACTGCTTTCATGGAAGGGCGATTCTTCGGGTACCACTGGATGCACCATAGTGCCAGTCACCAGTTTCTTAGCAATCTGAGTGTCCTCATCGGTATATAGCTTCAAATCCAACGCTTCTCCTGGAACTAGACGATTTGTAAACCCATTCCGGAAAGTAGACCTCACTGGTTCCAGATGTAAGAGCAGGTTGTTTTCTGGATCCAACAATTTCAAGCACTAGCATACCGAAACTGTACACATCTGACTTGTGGGACATGCTCCCGAAGTTCCCACTGAACACTTCTGGTGCAATGTAGCCCACGGTGCCTCTAGCAGCTGTCATAGATATGAAACTATCTTCCTTGGAACAGAGTTTAGCAAGACCAAAATCCGAGATCTTAGGATTGAAACCATGGTCTAACAGTATGTTATGAGGTTTGATATCAAAGTGGAGGATCATGTGGTCGCACCCTTGGTGAAGATACTCGATTCCCTTCGCTGTACCATTGACGATGTTGTGAACTTTCTGCCAATCAAACGAAGCGTTGTTGGATTGATCTTTAAATGTGATGAAGTTCTCTAGGAACCCGTTTGGCATGAGCTCGTAAATAAGCGCACGCTTGCCTCCTTCGGCAGAAGACCCGAGTAGGCGAACCACATTGACATGGTGAATTCTGCCAATGGTTACCACTGCGTTAACACAATCTTCTCCATTTCCTTTCGAATCACTGAGGACTTTTACGGCGACTGGAACTCCATTAGTTGGAAGCTCTCCGCTGTAAACACTTCCAAAACCTCCTTCACCTAACTTGTTCTTGAATCCATTTGTCATCTTTGTAATATTGGCATAGGAGTATCTTGTTGGTACGTGAGATTTGTGATCGTTTAGGAACCTTCCAACCTTTAGTTGATTCTCCTTTTCCTGTATTCTATTTGATTGTTTTACATGGAAGAAACTGCTACTGCTGCCATCGCCGATATTAGAACAAAAGAAGCTAAGCTCGCTCCCATGATAATCGACCTCCTAGTTGATAGAAAACCTGAAATTACAAGAGTTAAACAATTGAGCTGGTTCGGAATGAAATTTAAAGAATTGGCAGCAGGTAGAGTACTAGTATAACCTTTTATAACTCAAACTTCATATCTCGTCCGACACAGTAATGCTCATGAGTTTGATTTGAAGTAAATAGTTCCAAATGCTATTAACAAACTTTATGGAACAATTTTGACATTTGGAGTAAAGAAGCATGAGAACAATAGTAACGAAAACTCAATAAAACCAGTCTAAGCAAACAAATAAAGACAAACTACTCGAACTATCTTTCTATCTGTCTATCCATCTTTGTTCTTTTGAAAGATTATTTAGTCCGCCACAATATCTATCTCTTGTCCAAGTAACAAAACATACCTTTTGCAGTTCACCTTGGCCATACTGTCCCATAGACTGAAATCTTCTTCCGGCAGAAACCAAACGCTTTCCAAATGCTATAATAACAGATATAAGCTCTTGAATCAAACTCCCGATAAGATATTTTAAGCATCAATTTCATATAACTCTGTTCTTGCCTGATTTGGCATTGCCTGTCATAGAGTCCTCCAACCCAGGGAGCTTGCTAGCTAAAGCATGGGAAGTTGATGTATCGGCTTGTTCCCATGCGCGAGAGAGATTTAACAATGTCTCTCCTAACTCTTGACCACACTGCAAAAAGAGTAAATTCAAAGACAGTAACTTAATTAGCCAGTAATTTTGATAGCTTACTTATAAACTTTGAATCGTTTGGCCGAATACATGAGAGGCATGACATGGATAATGTGTGATTCTTGCACATCCCGTTTCGTTATAATAATCATTTAAATCATTGATACATACACCATTCTTACCAAAAAGAGTTGAAACTTGGGTGAAATTTCGGAAACGGAACACTAGTCATGTTCATACTACTACTCATCAAACTAAGAATGTAATCAAATTTCAAATCAGAATGCAGAAGCAGAGGCTTAAAAATAACTAACCTCGTCGATGACCCTTCCATTTGAAAGATCAAATGCTGCATCATTCAGCTTCACACATACCCAAAAACAAAATTTCAAAAATTGTCAGCTCAAATTCTACAGCCACATTCTTTATCGAATTCAACAACTGGGTAATTCACACAGATTGAAAAAAAACCCCACTTACATCGAGCCGGAGATCGTTAGGAAGCTGCGCAAAGTAGTCCGGTGGAAGATCAAAGCTGTCCTGCACGGCCCAAAAAAAAAAAAAAGTTAAAAAAAAAAATCACACTTTAATAAATTACATATAAATTAAGCAACGCCAGTTATTAAAGGTTCAAAATTTGACGTAAAGGATCGAATTCGAAATGGGAAATGGATGCTTACAGCTAATTCTTGGAGGAAAGATTGAAAATTTGGACCGTTGGGTTGGAAAGATTTGGGGGAGTCTGATTCTGCGAGGGAGAATGAGGCGGTGAGGGATTTGAATGGGAGGGTTTTGAGGAAATTGGAGGGTTTTAAGGAGGAGGAAGAAGAAGGGATATGATGGGGATTACGGAGAAAGAGGAGGGTTGAAGATCCATATAAATATCTTCTAAAAGCTGGCAAGGAAAATGGCATGTTGTAACTCTTAGCCCGTAGCTCTTCTAAAAGTCAGATAAGTTATCGTCTACGACTAATGCCTACTATAACTAAACAGTCGTATGTTGGCAGTGGGGTAAATGCAAAGTGTCAATGTTGAATGTTGACATATCTCGTCCAACACAGTAATACTCATGAGTTTGATTTGAAGCAAATAGTTCCAAACGCTATTAACAAACTTTATGGAACAATTTTGACCTTTGGAGTAAAGAAGCATGAGAACAATAGTAACGAAAACTCAATAAAACCAGTCTAAACAAACAAATAAACACAAACTACTCCAACTATCTATCTATCTGTCTATCCATCTCTTGTTCCTTTGAAAGATTATTTAGTTCGCCACAGTATCTATCTCATGTCCAAGTAATAAAACATACCTTTTGCAGTTCACCTTGGCCATACTGTCCCATAGACTGAAATCTTCTTCCGGCAGAAACCAAACGCTTTCCAAATGCTATAATAACAGATATAAGCTCTTGAATCAAACTACTGAGAATATATTTTAAGCATCAATTTCATATAACTCTGTTCTTGCCTGATTTGGCATTGCCTGTCATAGAGTCCTCCAACCCAGGGAGCTTGCTAGCTAAAGCATGGGAAGTTGATGTATCGGCTTGCTCCCATGCGCGAGAGAGATTTAACAATGTCTCTCCTAACTCTTGACCACACTGCAAAAAGAGTAAATTCAAAGACAGTAACTTAATTAGCCAGTAATTTTGATAGCTTACTTATAAACTTCGAATCGTTTGGCCGAATACATGAGAGGCATGACATGGATAATGTGTGATTCTTTCACATCCCGTTTCGTTATATTAAACATTTGAATCATTGATACATACACCATTCTTACCAAAAAGAGTTGAAACTTGGGTGAAATTTCGGAAACGGAACACTAGTCATGTTCATACTACTACTCATCAAACTAAGAATGTAATCAAATTTCAAATCAGAATGCAGAAGCAGAGGCTTAAAAATAACCAACCTCGTCGATAACCCTTCCATTTGAAAGATCAAATGCTGCATCATTCAGCTTCACACATACCCAAAAACAAAATTTCAAAAATTGTCAGCTCAAGTTCTAAAGCCACATTCTATATCGAATTCAACAACTGGGTAATTCACACAGATTGAAAAAAGCCCACTTACATCGAGCCGGAGATCGTTAGGAAGCTGCGCAAAGTAGTCCGGTGGAAGATCAAAGCTGTCCTGCACAGCTAAAAAAAAAATTGAAAAAAAAAATCGCACTTTAATAAATTACATATAAATTAAGCAACGCCAATAATTAAAGGTTCAAAATTTGACGTAAAGGATCGAATTCGAAATGGGAAATGGATGCTTACGGCTAATTCTTGGAGGAAAGATTGAAAACTTGGACCGTTGGGTTGGAAAGATTTGGGGGAGTCTGATTCTGCGAGGGAGAATGAGGCGGTGAGGGATTTGAATGGGAGGGTTTTGGGGAAATTGGAGGGTTTTAAGGAGGAGGAAGAAGAAGGGATATGGTGGGGATTACGGAGAAAGAGGAGGGTTGAAGAGGAAGAGACATTGGAGAGAGGTTGAAGGAAGGCAAGAGAAGAAGCCATTTTAGAGGAAGAGGTGTATCATGCATGCTGCTCAGTTTTAGCCACTGAAAATTTGGCAGTTATTTGGAAGTTGGGTTTTTCTCCTTTTCCCCCTCTTTTGGCGGGGACATGGCCTCATGATGATTTTCATCATTTATTCTACACCACATAATGTGACAGTTGATGATTGAACTTATATTTTAATGATTAAAATAATTGTCTAACCATTAATCGTCACATTATGTGGTTTACTAAAAATAGATCTAGAAATTTGATTTTAGTATCACTTGCTAAAAAAATATCACTAATTCGAGTGTTATGATGAACATTATTTATGGTCAATATTTTTTTTAGTGCTATAATATCTTAACTCAATCACACATAAACTAGTACGGTAAAACATATCATAATGTGCAATTGGACTGAAATACCACAATAAGGTTAAGCATTTGAATTGATGAATTGAACCAGATCGAGTTGTGTAATATCAACCGATATATTGAATAATTGACTGAAACGAGTGAACCAAACTGGTTATTTTATTCAATTCATTTTTCGGGTTGGAGGTAAAGAAGAATAAAGTGGTGAACATACCGCGACAACGCATCCTGACGTAGGTAAGTTTCTTTCCAAATAACGACCTTAGCCCAAACTAGAGTTGGGCTCTAGAAAACTCAACCCAAGGTCCATACATAAATGGCCTATGTCTCCCCGAATAAAACTTAAGCCCGGGCCCAAGGGCTGTTGTGAAACAAACACGTAATGAGGGGCTGATAGCCTGATTGAAAGAGCGAGCTGCTGGAGAGAGTGAGAAGATCTAAAAGTTGTTTGGTAAGAAGAGCTTCTAAAATACTTTTCAACTTTCAATCGTTTATTTGATGAATTTCTGTTTTTATTTTTATGTGGTTAATTTGTTATAGATACCTTGACTTTCTCAATCCGACATTCTCGGCTCTTATTTTCTTCTTATAATGTTATATGACGATTGAAATCGTTTATTTTCTAATTCACTTTATAAACATTAAATCTGAAAGAAAAAAAATCAATCAAATTAGAAATTGTTTAACCATTCAATTAACGTTGTCAAAATTTCAGTTTCATTTGAATAACATTGTTTGTTTATTTATTGGATACTTGTTAAATTACCAAACGATTTTGAATTTGGTTGATTTTTTACATAGTTGATCCATAAAGGGTGACCTAAAAAATATACAATTTGGATCATTTGGCAACATTAAAAAAATGAAAAGGAGATCCAAGAATGGTCAAATGAGAAGGTTGTTGCCATTCATTATAGTCGCAAAGCGAAGCTGCTACTGGTCCCCGAACTTGTCGAAAAGGTCAAAATAAGTCATTAATCTAGAAGAAGTAGAAGCACCCTAGGAGCAGCTCTCATTTATTCTATTTGCTGGCCGCCGGCAAGCTCGTTCTGATCTTGGACGCAATACATTGGAATCCTGAAGCACCACCACGAACGCTACCGCGCGTTCGCCTGCGGTGCGGTAAGGCACCACCCCGTTGTGCCAGCAGCCAACTCCGGCGTCCAAGGAAACTTGTAAGTAATTTCATTCGAACACCATAGTGCGATTAATTGGTGAAATCTCCCATTTGGACTTGGAAGAAAATGTGGTGCAGTTTCTGGATTGACCTGTCAAAATCCCAGGACAATTAGGCATCTCTCACTATGAAATTGAAACAACCATGGTTTCAGCACAATTAATTCAAATGATTGTGGCCCCTCCATTGTTCCGAAATTGGTTTTGAACATTGTATCATGGTAAACGAGCTATTTATGTGTTGGCCACATGCCTTCCCACATTCCCCGATATGTGTTGTTCATGTGTGACGCCACACGTGAGTTAGGGAAAAGGGGGTTGGGTTGGATTCGGTCTTCTATCCATTGTTAATTTATTTTGGGTTGAATTATGATGTTCTAATAATCATTCTAACCAAAAACATGATACAAGTGATTATTTACTAACTACTAGTTACTAAAACTTTATTGAAAAGCACTTACAATACTAATTTTCGTGCTACTTTTTCAAAGGGTGATGCTATCTAAACATCTCTCTCAATTTTCGGTCGTTGGATCAAATGAATTAAAGAGTATCAAGAAACAAAAATTAACAGAAGTGTGTGGAACGTAGAAAAGAATGTGTGGACAGCACCACCCTTTTACAAATATGCAGGACACAACTAATGAGTGTGAGTCTAGTTAACTTGATAGTGTTGTTCTTGGTTTATCTGTCTGACTAATTTTGGAAGCAAATCAGTTTATTTCTCTATGTCGTTTGGTCTAAATGCACCTATCAATCATCATTGTCATTGAATGGTCAAAGTCTTTCAAGGAAACTTGCAAGTAATTTACATCCAAACTCCATAGCTTGAGTAATGGTGAATTAGTGCATAATATATATACTAGCCTTCGTGCACGCATTGGGTTTGTTTCTCCATGTCGTTTGGTCTAAATGCACCTATTAATCATCATTGTCATTGAATGGTCAAAGTCTTCCAAGGAAACTTGCAAGTAATTTACATCCAAACTCCATAGCTTGATTAATTGGTGAGTTAGTGCATATTATATATATGAAAATTATGCATTCCCATCTGGTCTTGGCAGAAATTGTGCTACAATTTCTATATAATATCCTAGGATCATTAGGCGAGTTGACCTCTTCTTCCGCTTTCCAATTGGTTCTAGGTTAGATGCCTGCCTACACACAAGACAGAATGTTCAATTGTTACCCTAATGACCATATGTGCTCCCACGTCACCCCATATGTATAGTTCATATATATCGCTGCACGTGAGAGGAAGGGGGTGGGTGGTGTGTTATGGGGCAAGGAGTGGGGTTGTTGGGAGCGTAAATCTCAAATTGGGAGATTAAAGGGGTGTATCAATTTGTATTTTGAAGGATTTTAAGGAGTTTAATAAAAACCATTTATTTGATGGATTTCTGTTAATGGTTAACCTAAAAAAATACACAATTCGGTCATCTGGCAACAGTAAAAAATGAAAGGAGAGTCAAGAACATTCAAATGTAAAGGCTGAAACCATTCAGTATAATCTTTGGATCTAAATGCGCCAATCAGTATCATTGTCAATGGTCAAGTCTTCCAAGGAAACTCGTAAGTAATTTCATTCGAACTCCATAGTGTGATTAATTGTTGAAGTTTCCCATTTGGACTTGGCAGAAATTGTGGTGCAGTTTCTGGATTGACCTGCCAAAATCCAAGAACCATTAGGCGTGTTGTCTCTCACTATGAGAAACCACATGGGTTCAGCACAGTTAATTTAAATGATTGTGGCCCCTCCATTGTTCCAAAATTGGTTTTGAGTTGAATGCCTACATTGTATTATGGTAAACGAGTAATTCATGTGTTGGTCACATGCGCTTTTGCGTTCTCCTATATGTGTTGTTCATGTGTTGCCACACGTTTGTTTGAGAAGTGGGGGGGTCTCGAATTGAGATATTAAAACGTCGTGGAACATTTGAAATGATTTGGGTTGGCTTCTCATGTTCTAATAATCATTCTAACCAAAAACATGATACAAGTGCTTATTTATTAACTACTGGCTAGTAAAACTTAATTGAAAAGCCCTTACAATACTAATTTTCGCGCTACGTTTACAAATATGCAAGACACTACTGATTAGTGTGACAAGTTAACTTGACAGTGTTGTTCTTGGTTGATCTGTCTGAGTACTCGTGGAAGCAAATGGATTTGGTGGCATCATCAAGTTTTCAAGGCCTCCTTCTAGCATTCTAACAACCGCTTTCATGGAAGGGCGATTCACCGGGTACCACTGGATGCACCAAAATGCCACAGTCACTAGTTTCTTAGCAATCTGAGCATCTTCATCAGTATCTAGCTTCAAATCCAACGCTTCTCCTTGAACTAGACGATTGTAAACCAATTCCGGAAAGTAGACCTCACTGGTTCCAGATGTAAGAGCAGGTTGTTTTCTGGATCCAACAATTTCAAGCACTAGCATACCGAAACTGTACACATCTGACTTGTGGGACACGCTCCCGAAGTTCCCATTGAACACTTCAGGTGCAATGTAGCCCACGGTGCCTCTAGCAGCTGTCATAGATATGATACTGTCTTCCTTGGAACAGAGTTTAGCAAGACCAAAATCCGAGATCTTAGGATTGAAATCATGGTCTAACAGTATGTTATGAGGTTTGATATCAAAGTGGAGGATCATGCGGTCGCACCCTTGGTGAAGATACTCGATTCCCTTCGCTGTACCATTGACAATGTTGTGAAGTTTCTGCCAATCAAACGAAGTGTTGTTGGATCGATCTTTATATGTGATGAAGTTCTCTAGGGACCCGTTTGGCATGAGCCCGTAAATAAGCGCACGCTTGCCTCCTTCAGCAGAAAACCCAAGTAGGCGAACCACATTGACATGGTGAATTCTGCCAATGGTTCCCACTTCATTAACAAAATCTTCTCCGTTTCCTTTCGAATCACTGAGGACTTTTACGGCGACTGGAACTCCATTAGTTGGAAGCTCTCCGCTGTAAACACTTCCAAAACTTCCTTCACCTAACTTCTTCTTGAATCCATTTGTCATCTTTTTAATATTGGCATAGGAGTATCTTGTTGGTACGTGAGATTTGTGATCCTTTAGGAACCTTTCAACCTTCAGTTGATTCTCCTTTTCCAGTTTTCTCTTTGATTGTTTTACATAGAAGAAAACTGCTACTGCTGCCATTGCCGATATTAGAACAAAAGAAGCTAAGCTTGCTCCCACAATAATCGACCTCCGAGTTGATAGACAACCTGAAATTACAAGAGTTAAACAAATTGAGCTGGTCAGGAATGGAATTTTAAGAATTCGCCTTGGCTGGCAGCAGGTAGAGTACTAGCATAACCTTTTGGTTTTGGCGCTTTTGGGAATGGTAGCGCTTGTGGGGGATCTCGAACGATAGGGTAAGGATGACACTCCATCCGGTTGCTGGTGTCATTGAATTCACACGATCCTGTTCCTTCTGTACAGTTTTGACATTGCGGGAAATAACTATTTAATTTCCATTTCAGCAGTAAAACATTGTCCGGCTCACAGTCATTCCCAGTACTATAGCCATCATCCACTCTTCGTAGCGGAAGCTCTAGTTGTTTCAAGGTACTGCAAGTTCTGAACGGCAGCTTCGTGACAGAAGCTGATGGCGAAACAGCCAGAACTTGATGATGTCCGACACTAAGACATGTGATTGGTATGTAGGAGCTCCCCGTGTTCAAGGTTTGTGTCGTGGAACAATTCAAGAGCGTAAATTTCTCCAACTGGGGATAATACATGCCATATGGGTAAGGGTCATATGGGTACCCATATGGGTAAGGGTCATATGGGTACCCATCTGGGTAAGGAAGATCGCTAGGATGAATTTTATATTCGGCACAGTTGAAACGGTAGCTGTACATCCCGGAATTGACCATCCTGGGATCGCTAGAAGGTATTGGTTCCTGAGAAGGTATTGGTTCGAAGAGCGAGGTGGTGGAGATTGTAAAATTAAGAAGGCGTCTCGGAAAGCAACCCTCTTCATCATCGTAGACGCTGAAAGTTCGCCTGCGGTAATTGACACTTTGGATGGGAAACAGTCCTGATGATGAGGAGAGCTGAATCATTGTCTTGTTTTTTAAGCAAGAAACCTCAAACTCTGGATGGCCACATTGAAGGGGGTGGTCTTTGAGACGGAAGGGAAACTTGATGAGGGGGCCGGCGTCGCTACAGTTTGAAACCGGGCAGTCAGCGACACGATCATAAGCTGCTGCTTCGCTTGGAACGACGTTAATCGCCATGGAGAAGACGATTACTAGCAAGGAAAACGCAGGTAGAAGGAGCAGGCTATCCACCATCTTTACTCTTTAGGCAGACCGGTGCAAGAACTGTTATTTTGAAAGTTTTGCCTTTAGTGTAAGTTTTCTTGTATATTTACATGGATCAATTTATTCAGTGTTGAAATTTCCTTCTCATTTAGACTTAGTTTGGGAGTGAGGTGCTTAAAAAAAACACCCATAAAAAAAAGCTGTGAGGGTTTTAGGTGTTTGGTAAACTGAAAAAAAAAGGCTTATTTTGGAAGCTGCTGTGAGAATAAGCTGAAATCAAAGGAAAAAGCTGAAGCTGCTATTTGCAGCTTTGGAAAACTGGCTTTTTTTCAAAGCACATGAAGCTACCGTGCTTCTTTAATGAAAAAACTCACTATTAGACTGCTTTTTTTTTCCAAAAACACTTTTACAAAAAAGTTTACCAAACACTCTGCTGATTTATTTCACAGTCGCTTATTCTCACAACAGTTTTTTTTTCAAAGCACAGCAATACCAAACCAGCCCTTAATGGGGATGCTACCGGCCTTTCGGACTTTGTCAATCCACCATCCATCTCTTCTTTTTAGGGATGGAAATTTTTCCCAAAAATCCCAAATCAAACAAAAAAAATTCCGATCTCATTCCTAAAAATTCTAACACCGATAATACCGAAAATTTTTAGATCCATACCAAACCGATCTCGAACTTTTCGGTATAGGAATCGAGATTACATATGCAATGATTCGGGAATCCTAAACCAAACCAAATATATATATATTTATTTATTTATTTTGGTTGCATGCATCTTGAATGTTAAATTTAAGTAGTTTGATAGTAGAATATATTAGAAATAGAAGTATGAAATTAATTAGTTTGGAACTTTGGCACATCAATTTGACTTGGTAGGAATGAATTGGTATGAAATTTCAAAATAGTATAAGGTAAAAAACTTAAATTTCAATTGATATGAAATGATGGAACAATTTTAGGCGAAAAGCCCAAAATTTTTAGTCAATAGTCCAAAATTTCAAATTTCAACCCAAAAGTCCAATCCCAATTAATCTCGAAATACCGAAATTTCGGTTTGTGATTGGTCTTCAAGTTCTCGTTCCGAAAATTTTCGACTTGGGATTCGGGATCCCATTTTCGATTTGGGATCACATACCAAACCACGCCTACTTCTTTTTATCTTGCAATGTCGTATGATAATTGAAATCGTCTTTTTTCTAGTTCACCATTTAACTTTGCAAAAAACAGCCAAATAAAAAATTGTTGGTTTTGAATTTTTGATTAATGTTGTTAGAAATTTCAATGTGAATTACACGGTTCATCTATTTATTAAATAACCATTAAATGAGTAAATGATTCCAAATCTATTAATTATTGGCAGAGTTAATTTTTAAAAGATGCTCTAGAAAATAGATGATTTGGGTCTATCACATGACATTGTAACAAAGTATAGCCGAGAAGGTAGCACGAAAGGTTTCCGCTAGCATTACTGTATTCTTAATTGTCATCTTTCTAATTTAACCTTCCTGGCAAGTGTAAGCGACTAGTTTCTCCCTTGACCAAATTTTTAAGTGTCAAATTTAACTTTTCTAGCAAGCGCAAGGGTATGTTTGGTATTCTATTTGAAAATTTTTATCATTTTTCAAAACATTTCTTAAGAACATTTTCGAAAAGCAATTTTCTGTAAGACTCAAAAACTTGATTGGTTTGAGATTTAAAATTTTTAAATTTTACGACTTAAACTAAATAAAAAATCTAAAAAGAGGGGGTCGCAGGAGAGGGAGAAAGATGAGAAAGAAGGAAAGGAAGTAAGAGATGATTGAAGGAAAAAGAAAAAAGAGAGAAGATCGGACGAGATAGAGGGGAAGAGGAGTGAGAAAAAAAACCGAGAGAATAAAGATAGCGCGAATTGGAGAAGAGATGAAAAAAAGTTATTAAAAAAAAAGGAGGAGAGAGAAAGAAGAAAAGAGAGATAGATTTGGAGTGGGAATGGAGGAGGAAGAAAAAAGAAATTAGTAAGTTTAAGTTTAAAAACTCTAAAAACTCATTTTTTATGTTTTTAGATAATAGACTATATTTTTGAGTTAGTCTTGAATTCGGTTTTCGAAAATAGTCCTACCAAATAAGCTTTTTAAAGCCTAAAACTTGAAAATTGTTTTTTAGTTTAAAACGTTGTATTCAAGTAGAGTACCAAACATTACCTATTCTTTCTTACCAATTTTTAATTGTCTTCTTTCGAATTGTGCAAGCGACTCGGTTTCTTCCTTGACCAAATTTCCATGTGTAATATGCAGAATACAGCCGGAAACTTGTAAGGAGATGAGTTTTCCCTCTTTTTCTTCCTCCTCAATTCCGTTCATCTTATCGCTTCCTACAATGCTGAGAAGAATCCGGTTACTAGCATGTGTTATAGCTATCAGCTTTGTAGTGTGCCATGATGCTAAGGAAGAAGGAAACTGTCGGAGGCATGCTTCATGTGGAGATCTTCTAGACATTCAATACCCTTTTCGCCTGAGAACCGGTTCTGAAGTTAATTGCCCCGGCTATCCAGCTGAGCTATCGTGCGACCATAACCGCACCACCTTAAATCTCTTCAATGCTACATATTATGTCAAAGCGCCAATCAACTATGAGCATCATACAATCCATGTTGTGGATCCTGGTTTGCTAAACGATTCTTGCCCTTTCAGGCCTCTCAACTGGCTAACAAGCGAGAACTTTAGCCAAATTCCATATAGCTATTATTACGTTGATTACCGTTATCTATCCTTCTTCGATTGCTTGTTACCAGTTGAGTCTCCGGATTATGTAGAACTGAACTGCAGTAATACTAACTCATCATCTGCCACAACATCACATTCTTATATTTTGGTGAAAGATGGGGTGAACAATCTTCAACCCTCTTGTACTCTGACCGGAGTCGTTATGGCTTCTGATATTATCCCAGAAGATGGAAGTGGCCTTTCAGTTTCTTTCATCCGTGATCTTTTAATAAATGGTATGGAGCTTTCGTGGGGTGGAATTCTCCCCCACAACTACTGCGACACCCGATACCAATCCCTCTACTGTGAGTATGGTTGCATCAGTTTGGCGAACAGTTACTAATTCAAGTTAATTTTATATGAATATGAAGATTTTTTTCTCCAACATCTCTTACTGAGACTAGTTAACTTCTGCAGGTTTCGGTGAAAGCATGAAGAAGGGTAAGTTTTGACTAACACCACATTTTCTACTAGCTAATGTTATAAGATTGCTCTTAAAATTGCTTAGTGTAATCCTTTCCCTTCGTTCTGTTTTCGCACAGATCTCATAGAAGCCGCCAAGATCATCGGTAAGTCTTTTTCAAGAATGTTTACGTTGTTCAAATAGCTGAAATTAAATTCAAAAGAATATACGGATAGAAAAGGAACAAGTATCCATTTTTAGGCACTTGCTACTATTATAAATGAAATTAAAGTGTCTTCGGAACTAGTATTGAGCGGTGGATTTTGAAAACTGAAGTTCCAATTACAGGATGAACTTCTAATACCCTCCTGTATTCTTATGGCAGGATGTTTTCTGATGGCGCGGATGATACTCGGCGTTGTTGTTTTGTTGGGTTTCTGTTGCTACAAACTGTACTGGAAAAAGTTCCCCAAGCATGAAGCAGTTGAAGAATACTTGCTTGCTTGCAAGAATCGAATAACAAGGTACTCGTATTCGGATATTAAGAAAATGACGATTGAGTTAAAAAATAAAGTCAGACAAAAGGGCTTCTGGAAAAAGTTCCTGAACGATGCAGTTCAAAAGTTATTGGATGCATGCAAGAATGTTAAGAGAAGAAAGTACTTTTATTCAGACGTCAAGATGATTGTAGTTTCTTTGAAACAACGGAGTCAAGGAGTGTATTCGAAAAAATTCCGAAAGGATGATGCAGTTGAAGAATTCTTGGATGCATACAAGAATCTTATGCCGAGAAGGTATTCGTATTCAGATATTAAGAAGATTACAATCGATTTCAAAGATAAACTCGGTCAGGGGGGCTTTGGTTCCGTCTTCAAAGGAGAGCTTTCGGGTGGTCATCTTGTTGCAGTCAAGATGTTGAGTGGCTCCAAAGGTGAAGGGCTAGATTTCATCAGTGAAGTTGCCACAATTGGAAGAATTCATCATGTCAATGTGGTGCAACTAATTGGATTTTGTTCTGAGAGATCCAAAAGAGCTCTTGTTTACGACTTCATGCCTAATGGTTCCCTCGAAAAACATATATTTTCGGAGAAGGAAACAGGCGTTGTTCTTGGTTGGGATAGAATGCATGAGATAGCTCTTGGGGTGGCTCGTGCGATCGAATATCTGCACCAGGGATGTGATATGCAAATCCTGCACTTCGACATCAAACCTCACAACATTCTTCTTGACGGAAACTACACTGCTAAAATTTCCGACTTTGGTCTTGCGAGATTTTACCCTAGAGATCATAACACTCTTTCTCTTACTGCTCCAAGAGGCACGATGGGATACATAGCTCCAGAAATGTTCTACAGAATCCTCGGAAGCGTTTCGTACAAAGCTGATGTTTATAGCTTCGGAATGCTGCTAATGGAAATGACCGGTCGGAGGAAGAACTTGAATGCACATGCACAAAATTCAAGCCAAATATACTTCCCTTCCTGGATTTATGATCAACTGGACAAAGGATTGAGTGTTGAAATTGTGGATGCCTGTGAGAACGATAAGAAAATAGCCAAGAAGATGATCATGGTTGCGTTGTGGTGCATACAATTGAAGCCGGCGGATCGCCCTTCCATGAGCAAAGTCGTAGAGATGCTTGAAGGGGAAGTCGAAGCCCTACAGATGCCTCCGAAACCTTTCTTCTGTCCCCAACAGATGCCGATGGAGGATCCGCATGGTGGCACGGACAGTGAAGAGGAAACGATCTCCATGGTATAAGGCAAATGCAATGCCGAATTCCACGACTTCCGTGTTGTATCACGGATGTCGAGGGTTCTTAGTCTTTCATAAGAAACATTTTAATTGTGTTCATGAGCTATTAACTCAAATAAATGAATGATGATAATGGAGTAGGATGAATATATGCAGCACATACAACTACAACTCAACTTGAGAAGAAACCGCAGTCTCTTGCACGATTTTTCAAAATAATAAAACGTAAGCGAACCCATAAACCAGAGACGCCGGTTCGGAAAACCCTCGACATAGAGGTGCATGAGGGCTACCATTACTTCTGACTTTAACCTATAAGAAACTGTAAGGTTACAGACTCTCTTTGGAAAAAGGAGAAGAAAGAAGAACTATTAATTCCGAATTCATCTTTTCATCCTCCGACCTTAGCGACCTTTCTTTGCTCGATTTGCCCTGTCCTGGGGCACTGCATCTCTGTCCAGCTTATTGGTACCATTGTTTCACCTACAATGAACAAATAGAAAATCACATCTGAGTTCACATCATGCGGATATGATAGGGTTACTAGTGATACGCCGATGCACATATTAGATGAGGATAAGACGCTGTAAATGTGTCATAATACGCTTGCATTTTGTCAAAATGTTATAGCACTCGCCGAAATTCAATAAATACCAGCAGAAAATTCATGTACCTGATGCAGCACTCTGTGCCGAAATAACACCCAATTCATTCTTTGCAGTTGACAGATAATAAGCCCTAGCATCTCCAAGGGACAGCTTAATGAAAGAATCAAGGAAAGTAGGAAACTATTTCTGTAATTAATCGCTGCAATACGAATGTTAAGCACAATTGACGTAGTATTAAATGTATCATTGAAGCCGTCATCTGCCAACACCTAACCGGTCAAGGGGTAAATGTTGAAAATTAATTAGAATATCTACGAAATGCCAATCTTTTCTGCATGACAATCTTTTTAACCTGATATTAACAGGGGCATTCCACACAAAGGATACAACATGAGCTCTGACAATGTCACCCGGGCGAAAAGACGAAAGCATATCCACTTTATCAATTTCGGTGGCTCTTACATCTTGAAGCCTGTTAATAGAAATAGCTTATAAACAAAATAACATTTTGAAAACAAAACAGAACAACAAAAAACTTCACTAGACAAACTGCAATCCAAATATGCACGAGATAAATGCAACGCCTATGTAGTCATTATTCAAAAGGGATACCACATACCTAATTATGCCACTAAACTTTTCTCGCACAGATTTCGTGCCAAGACACAAAATATCAGCAGAAGCCATCCTTTCCATCACTTTGGTAACCTGCCATAATAAAATGGGGCGAGATTTACATACACGAATCAGTCAACAATCTGCCTCATAATTAAAGAAAGTGACTATGTTATGCAATAATCTTGTTGATGAGCCCTTACTCTAGCAATGACAACTGATCCAGGCTCTGGAATGGCACCATGGGCCTTGTGACCAGTTACTTCCACAGTGGGTCTCTACAAAACCACAACAATCAATTGATATCATCAACGGAAATTTGAAGACCACCATATCATAAAAATTCAAAAAATCAATACAAAGTTAAACAACAAAACAATATACAAAGGAAATGGGAATTGAAAAGTTCCAAACTTTTCTCCTTAATTTGGTAAAGCACGTCAAAGATTCATAATTTAGGGCATGTTCCTGATTGCTTCATGAAGGGCTAAAAGTATTTGCAACCAACCATCCAGAAGTGCTTCCTAAAAAGCACTTGGATTTTAATAAAAATCTCACCGTGCATGAAAGCACTTCTAGAATAAACGCTTATGAGCAAAAGTACTTCCTCAAACCCAAAGGACATTAAAGATTCAATGCTTATGAGCACTTCAAAGATTCAAAATTTAGGGCATGTTCGGGATTGCTTCTTGAAGGACTAAAAGTGTTTTCTAACAACCAAAATCACTTCTAGCATAAAACCGCTTATGAGCACTTCTAGCATAAACGCTTATGAGCACTCCTAATGAAAGCACCTCTAGTGTGTTTCTGATTAAAAGTACTTCTATCACTTCTAGCATAAATGCTTATAACCACTTCTAATAGAAGGGCTTAATGAAAGCACTTCTAGCATAAACGCTTACGAGCAAAAGTACTTCCTACAACAGCAATAAAAGTACTTCCTACAAAAGCAATCCCAAATGACAACTCTAAAACGGTGCATTTATAACCAAATTTTGAATTTTCCATCCCTGAATCTCAATTTTCTGTCAATGGTGAGCACCCAATAGTAAAAATTTCATATTTTCAGGCCAGAATACACCAAAAATTCAAACTTCATAATAAACTAATTTTCCCAGAAAAAAAAATTCTCAAACTTTCTCAGCAGCCAAACAGAACGAAAGCTAATAGAAACCTGGTCGGGCGAGTCGGAAGGGGGGGATAGGATACGGCGGGACCCAGTGAGGGAAGCGTAGACGGTGAGCTTGTCGGGGGACACGTAGGCACCTCTGCCTGCTTTGAACTTGGAGGCTTTACCGAGAACTTCCCCTGGGGTTACCCACTCACTATTTTCTCCCATTCTCAACTGTCGGGGCTGATTGAATTGAAGAAGAAGCACAAGAGAAGCGGTGCCGGTGCGGCGGCTCAGCCTTCACAAATAGAGCTCTGCTTTTTACTTTCTTAGCGGCGGGACGCTTCCTTCTCTTTTTCTAGTTCTTATTTTCTCTTTCTTTATTTTATTTTGTTTTTCTTTTTGTTATATTTGTTTAACAAAATATATTATCTACCCTAAGAATAAGAGGAGTAAGTTTAGCCTCTCGCAGGTGAACTAACAATAATGTGATTTAAATTCGTTTTTGATGATAATCGAACCTAAAAAACATTTTACTTATAAGCGAAAAGGAGTACCACTAGACTGTAGTATTAAGTAACAATTTTCTTTTGGTTAAATTACATTTTATCCCCTTAAGTATGGGGTCAATTATAACCTCATACAATATCTTTAAAACAATTCAATTTTATACATTCAGTTATATTTTCTTTTTAGTTTCATACATCCAACTAAAAATCTGTTAAGTTAACCGTTAAGTGATGACGTGGTAAATGTAGAATCCATATTTGTGCTGACATGGCTGTCAACTTTGCACCACGTGAATAAAAAATAATTAAAAATGATTTATTTAATAAAAAATCAATTTATATTATAATTAAAAACAAAACAAAAATTGGTAAAGGGAATCTGGGCAATCACCCTCTTCCTCGTCTCCCTCTACCTCACCTCTCGCCACCACTCCCAGGCCTATAAGCCCCAGCCCAAGCCCGTCGCCGCCGTCCAGCTGGTTCCGCCGAACCACATCCATCATTGTGAGGTCCGATTTCTCCCCGTGTTCTTCGATTCTTACTCAAACTCGACGGTTTTCGAACAGAGCAAGTCGCTATGGCTTGCAACAATCTCTCATTTCTCACCTTCGTTCTTCACCTTCTTGGCGATAGGAAGGATGAAGAACTTCCATCACCGGAGAACCTATGCCGAGCTTGCAAATCTTTCTCCGATTTTGAGCGTTGTGCTTCTTCTGGCTCCGGAAAGCGGAGCAATGTCGAGGTCTTGGTCAAAGATCTGGCATTGGGCCTGACTCGTCTCAGCAACACGCCAGAGCGTGGCAAAGCTTGAGCGTCAAACAGTGTGCACGGTAGGATTAGCGACTGTGTTCATCGCCAGAGTCACAATGTCGCAATCCACGGATCTTCGGATATGGTTAGAGTCTGAGCCCCAGCGAAGTTTCCATGGGCCGAGTCGTTCA
Organism: Malus domestica; assembly: GCF_042453785.1. Taxonomy (NCBI): domain Eukaryota; kingdom Viridiplantae; phylum Streptophyta; class Magnoliopsida; order Rosales; family Rosaceae; genus Malus; species Malus domestica. The sequence continues at coordinate 30,801,069 of NC_091672.1, read as the reverse complement.
ATGAGCTGGGTTTTAGGGAGAAGGTGGAGGTGAAGAGAGTGAAGGTGAGGGAGAAGGTGGGTCGAGGAGGTGAAGAGAGAGTAGTGGGTTTCAAAGAGAAGAGAGGGGAGAAGAGGGAGAAGGTAGGTCAAGGAAGATGGGTTTTAGGATTTTTATTTTTTTTAATAACGTAAATTATTATCTTTTAAATGCATAAAAAATAATTTTTTTAACCACGTCAGCATAAATAGATGGGAACTTTAACGAAAAACACCCGGTACTGTTCACTTTAACGAAAAACCACATTTTTACACTAAAAAGTCAATCCTGGTACTATTCACTTTACCTTTTATTTTGTCCTTATCATTAAAACTTAAAGTTTTCAAGCTCTTTTCATTAGTTTTCCTTAAATAGATCTCATATTTGCCACATCATTACTTAACGGATTTTCTAACAGATGTATGAAATTGAACTAAAATGATAAGTAAATGTATGAAATTGAAATGTTTTGAAGATGTTGTATGAGATTGCAATCGACCCTAAACCTGAGAGGTAAAATGTAATTTACCTTTGTTTATACCATACTTAGGGTCTTCATATTTAGATCTCGTACAAATACTCGGAGGACTTAAATGTAATTATGTAATAAAAGAATGGGCAAATATGTAATAAGTGATGAGCCCTTATTCTATAAAATGACTCTTCACCCTCACAATTGGGGGAGGTTATTTTCTTAGGTCATGGGAAGAGTTCTCTCACCCTCAGAAGCCCTCTCGCATCCCCTAAGCTCTAAGCTCTCACCCTCACACTCAAGCTCTTACACAAAAATACAATAATCAGTATGGACGTAGCTCAAACATTGTGGTTAACCACGATACATCTTGTATTTACATATTCACGGTCGGATTTACGTTGTTCCAAGACCCCTCCAGTTTTATGCATCAACAACCTTTTTCTTTTTATTTTAATAACAAACGATAATACTACTCTAAAAAGCATTTTCACAATAATTTAAGTGTAGTTAAAATGAGTGGAATACCTATATGAAATATTCAGGCACCGTAAATTTAAGTATTATACTATTGTGAATTGTCGATTTGAGTTTGATACGATAGAGTTTTATATATTATGTGGGGCCCATAGATTTTTTATTTTTTTTAATTTGACTACCTATTTCCTCTCTTGTTTTTTTGTGTATAAATATCACACTCGTATAGTAGACATAGTACGTAATATTTATACCATTTTATAAAAAGAAATCCATAAATTGATCCGTCAATAGTTTCGTTGAAATCGATATTTAAAATGGTGTTTTAACAAAACATTCTCTTACTGTTTACTTTTAACGAAAAACCACATTTTTACTTTTTTCTGATACTATTCACTACATCTTTATTTGTCATTTTTCATTAAAACTAAAAAAAAATTGAACTTTTCATTAGTTTTTCTTATTTAAAACCTTGAACATATTCACCTATCCACCTTGTATCATTCAACTCTCCAACCCCTATGTTAAACCATTTTCTTCCAGCTAATCCAATGTATTTTTAAGAATTTTATAGTGTGGGGAAAATGACAAAAATGAGTTTTGATAGGAATTCGCAAGTGATAAAAAGTCATGAGTTGCCACTTAGTATTAATGTTTAGTGATATTTTTCTTTACTTATAAGTGAGAGGTTTTAGGTTCGATTATCGTCAAAAGACGAATTCAAACTGTATTATTGCTAGTCCATTATGATGTTAAGTCCACTTTAGTGTATATAATATTGCTTGTTCAAAAAAAAAAAAAAAGAGTCATGAGTTACATCGCATAGTTTTTGTAAAAGATAAGAACCTGGCTCTTTGCAAGATTTTTTTTTCTTTTGCGGTAAAGAAATAGCACTTTATCGTAGTGGCGAAAAACAATTATATGCCTATGCACTCTGTTGTGTGTTTGATCGTCCTCAATTTCTCTTCCCTTAACAACTAGATGTCAATTCCACTATGCTACCGCATTACTGAAAAGAAAAAGAAAAAAAAAAAAATATATATATATATATATATATATATCTTTTATTAAAACTCTAATATGGAAAATAGGCAAATTAATAAAAAGAGTAATGTTAGGCAGACAAATTTTTTAGATCATATTTGCAAATTATATGACGTATCACCAATAAAATATAATTAACACATTAATTAACACTTAAGTAATAATCTAATTATTAACAACCATGTTATATGATTTATACTATATGATTTAAATGTCGGCATAAGATATTTTCGGCAGGCATAACGCCCTTTGAACGTCCTCCATGAATTTCGAGGTTATGGTGCGATAAGAATAACACGAAGTTAGGTTTCATGTATGAACGGGTTTCGGAAAATGACACAAACATTAAATATGATATGAAATGTCTTTTGTTTTTGTAAGCCTGGGGCCTTGAATGGCATGTTTCAGAGGACGACCGACGAATATTGAGCTGATTTCTTTGGTTCGAGGCATTGAGAGCATGCAGAACCAAAGATATAAAAAGACATCGTACGCATGATATGATCAAATATTATAAGCACATTCACACGTAACGAAAAAGAAGCAAAGAGGACAAATATACGATGCTCTCCCTAATCCACAACCAAGACCCGACTCAAAGAAATCCTTACTTGAGCACTAATGTGACACGTAGCTAAGACATATACAAAGCGAAACTCTTTGTATTAGGAATTTTAAACGAACTATATTAGTAAACACGAATTTAAGGACGATTTTTGTGCGGTGTATGTCCCAAACAGATGTACAACGTGGTGCGGAAGGCACTATCCAAAAATGTTCTCTTATCCAACTCAACCCTTCATTTGACTCATTGATCAGTGAGATAAACATATACGATAGTTGTAATTGTATCACAAACTTCCAACTTGAAGAATTGTAGGGTAGTTACTTTTATACCACTTTATAGGTCTGCTCAAGACATACACAAGAACACCTCCATGCATTCGGATAATTTCCAAGATTCGAATTCAAGGGAAAGATTGCTAAAATGGACACTTTGGATGCGATCTCTAAGTATCAATATTATTTGACTGAAACCTTGTGGGTTTTCAATTTTTGATCAAGGTTCCTGAAATTAATTTGATAATGTATTTCTATGTAGGTTACTATATTTTTTAAATTAAAAATTGAAATTTATAGTTGTTTAATGAGATTTTAAATAAATAAAAAACCCATAATTTGTGGATTAAAATTATTAAAATATAAATTATACTCTCCAATATATTGTGTGTGTATAAACATGAGTACAGTCATCATAATTAACAAAAAATATATTGCACCAAAATATGGGTACATTCTTCAAAACCACACAAAAAATAATAGATATTAGGCTTAATAACATTAGTAAATTTATTTGATTAAACTTGACATGAATACTGTCACAACCCGTCCCGGAATTTTAATTCCGAGGACGTGAAAAGACGAAAATGCCCTTAAACGGGACTAAGGGGCGAAAATTTAACAATTGGTTTTACTTAAAGTTCCTAAGTTATTTGGTTTTAGGAACTTAAACTAGGCTTAAGTTGGATTTTTAGGTTGGAATTTATGAAATTGGGATTGGAAAAGGACCACGTGGGATCCCCACATCCCTCAATCCTCTCCCTATTTTCTGCATGCTGTCTCTCTCTCTCCTCCCTCACGAAACTCTCAGTTCTCTCTCCCTCTCCTTCGAACTCACACGGACCACCACAAAACCACCCTAAATCTATACCAACGACGGAGTTAAGACCACCATCAAACTCCTGGAACCTCTACGATCACGATGGTACCCATTTCAAGTAAGTTTGACTTCGGAAAACCCTAGTTTCAATGTCACCGTAATATTGCACTGTTCACGAACTTCGAATTGGCTTTGTTTTAGGTGAAACCAAGCTCACAGTGAGCTTAAGTCCCAAGGAAGCTCGGAGTGCTTCGTTGGCATGAATTGGACGTCGGGATCACCTAGTTCGAAGGTAGGCCGATTTCTTGAATTTTTGAAAGTTTGATCCCGTTGTTTTTAGACCCTAAAACTAGTCCAACGTGAAAGTAGATGTTTAGGGCTTCAAATTGGTGTACAATTCGAGAAATTTGGATGAAAAACGAAGGAGAATAGCAAGTTTGAAATTTTTCCAGAAACCGGCGAACAGTCGCTGGCAACCGGCGAATCGCCGGAGAAGACAGGGAATATTCCGTCAGTTTTGACGGAATATGCTAACGGCGTGACTGCCGCCGTTAATTATTTAACGGAATATGCTAGGATTTAACGGAATATTCCCTAACTGCCGTTACTGTGCCGTCAGTGTGCACGGCACGTGGCCGCACGTGGGGGGCACGTAGGTCCGTGCCACGTCAGGCGCGTGGGGGCGCGTGAGACCTCCAAAAATTATTTTAAAAATATGGGGATGATCCTGAGGTTGTGTAGGTCACGGTGGTATATTCATATACCCAATTGGAGCAATATATGAGGAGTTATTAGCTAAGAATTGGGTTAGGCGTTAAATAACGTCAATTTGGTTACTTCTCGTATAGGCAAGGATTATACGGACGTTGGGCATGGCTAAGGGAGGCTCAGGGACCTTCGACACGTCGATGTATTCTGTGAGTGGGCAGTTTTGTTTTCCGTATACATATATACTTACCGTTTTCCCAGAAATTGAAAATGCATGAAATTATGCTTTAAATGAAAATGTATAAAAGTATATGAGATATATTAGTTGAAATGCCATGCATAGAAGTATGCGAAAAGTATATAGAATTATACGAAAAATGTGAATTGAGATGCCATGCATAAAATTATATGCAAAGTATATAGAAATGTGAATCGAATTGCCATGCATGAAATGATATGAAAAGTATGAATTGAGATATGATGCATATGAATGAATGGTGCGGCGGACGCACAGGTGAGTATCAGGTGAGTATTTAATTACTGTTATGATGATGTTGATGTATATTAAGCTCAAATCATGCACCATAGTTTAGTGCTTATAGTATTCACCGCATCGCACGCTCGCCTTGGATCCAAGTAGATGCTGGTCGCACAGTCCACGCGGAGTGGGTGCGACGGGCTAGTCGAAGAGTGTTAGTGAGATTTCGACTGGTGGGTGACCTTAGATTATGTGCACAGATGATTGATGAGAGAAGCACTAGAGTGTAACCTATGTGCAGAAGGCCGTACAGGTCACAGAGGTGACTCCGGCAGAGTGAGAGTGATAGATTTTGAGCTCTAGGTTCAACCGTACAGGGCTATTAGAGGGCCTCCGGTTGATTACTTCTTGCACCTGATATAATTACTGTTGATGCATTCATACTTAACTGTTGAATTCCGATATGGCATGGCATATTTGTACTGAAAAATGTTGAGTTAATGAATTGAAGTATTGAGAATATATATGTATATTTATATTTTACATTTCTGGGAAAGTATACAGGTTTTACGGAGAGGGGTTACAACGTTTTAAGAAATGTTTGGATTTGGAAAATAATTGTTTTACTGACCCACTCAATTTTGGTTTTGCGCCCCTCCAGGTTCAGGAATCACAAAGGTGTGGTGACTACGAGGAATTCGACGGTGTTCTGACAAAATGGACAAAATTAGGACTCACCTTCGGGTGTATCAACTTATAAATTGTATCTTAAAGCTTCCGTACTGTGCAAATGGTTACGTCACTCTCACGTGACGGCCAGCATGCCCTCCTTCGGGACGGGGTGTGTCAAATACACTCTCAAATCAAGAAAAAGAATGTACCCATATAAGTTTAAAAATAGATTAGAAAAAAATTGAATATATTTTATATAAAAAAAGGGTACATTTTACTACAACAAATTGGTATATTTAAGAATGGGTACATTTTAAGATTAAAAATTTGAAAAATTACATGAATGGGTACACATAAGATTAAAAAATTGGAAACCTTTTTATAAAAAATTAATGGGTACAAACTTATTCTAATTTATTTATTTATTTTGTAAATGTTTTGAATTGAAAATTATTTAGGAGTTTAATGAAGGTGAGAGTATTAATATCCTAAATCAATTATTAATTTTTATTTTAAAAAGTATGTAACTGATATGTAAATTCATTATTGCATTAATGTTAAGAACCTTAATCAAAATCTAAAAACTAATAAAGTTTCAATCAAAGTACATTAGTAACTAAGGACCTATACTAATTTTTCCTTGCTAAAATGACCAAAGGAAGGGGTATATACACCCATAAAATTATAAATAGTAGACCAGAACCGTCCTTGCCGACCTATTTTCTCATGTGTGTTATAGTAAAAGATGACGATGCATAAGGACCCTCGATCCCTAGTCAAAAGTCTGACGACAAAAACCTATGTGACATTTGGAATCGTGTGCATTTTGGGGGAGAGCAACTGAAAGTGAACTTTTTTCTGCTTTTGCTTGTGATATATTGTTAATTTGTCATTGTATTATTTGCATGTTCACATTGTCAAAAAAGTGATTTCTGAAAATTTAAGCATGGTTTCACGTGCATAAAGTTACAAAAAGAGGGCTTTTCTAGCTGCATTGCATTGCAAGATACAGATCCTACCTAAAAAATCAAGCTTTTGGTCAACAACCTAGCTAAAAATAAGCTTACCGGTCAATAAAGCAAGGAAAAGGCACCACCATAAAATCATAATCTCATCCGCATATGGAGTAAGATCGCCTTGCATTAACAAAAGTAGAATTATACTGTATTCATCCCTTCTTTTCTTTCTTGGATCCAAAGAGCTTGAATACAACTTTTTCATCAACGTATGAGATGCGTAATGGTGCTTAAACGCCTATTTTGAGATTATCAAAATTCATACATACAGGTGCATTGTAAAAATAGTAGTACTATCCACACATCTATTTTTACCTTGCACGCAGCCCTTACTAATTTCTATCATTTGATCATCTTCGACTCATTCGATCCGACGACTGGAGATTAAGAGAGTGTGTGGGAGATTATACTTAATTACATGCATTTCATGATTAGCTAAACAGAAACCAGAAGCTACGTACAATAATTAATGGAAGATGGCTAGCTTAATTAGCTAATTAATTATGATGATGAAGATGATATGATCACGAAGAATCGAATTTGTAGTGTTTATCGATAGCAACTGAGACGTCCCATATGCAACTGACTCCCTTGGGAATGGTCACAAGGTCCCCAGCACCAAACTCTACAAAATCTGAAGACGATGATGATGATGAGCCTTTTCTAGGGTATACCTTCACTTTGCCTTTCACCAGATAACATGTTTCCGCTGCGTCAAACTTCAATGTGTACTTTCCAGGCGGACACCCCCATCTGAAATATTACACGTAAAAATTAATAATATATCTCAAATCAGAATCAAATATTCGAAAGTAAATAGCTAACAAATTAATTACCAATATTTCATAAAGACGGATCAACTAAATAGTCAGGTTAGTGTAGCCGGTCCTAAATTTGGACACGAGTTTGAATCTCTCTCTCCCGGTTGCTAGCTAGAGTAGTTTCAAAAGTATAACTAGCAAATTAAGTGTGTCAAGACTTGAGAGATATCATCATGAAAAACAACATATGTGGTTAGACCTTAGACACGAGTTCGAATCTCTCTCTCCAAGTTGCAAGCTAGAGTAGTTTCAAATCAACGTATAACTAGCAAATTAAGTGTGTCAAGACTTGAGAGAGATCATCATGAAAAACAATATATGTGGTTAGGCCTTAGACACGAGTTCAAATCTCTCCCCTGTGTGTTAAAGAAAAGGATCATGAAAACGAAGAACTATAACCTGTGATCTCATTAGGAGAAAGCTAAGCGAAATTAAGACTTACTTGGGCCATGAGTTAATACCCAACTCAGATAATCGTGAATCAGAGAGATTGCTTTCTACTACGATTCTTAGATTGGAAAGTGCTTCTGCAGAAGCATTTGATGATGCTGTAGCTGCCATGAGGGACAATGGGATAGTTGAGAGGAAAGGAGGAAGAAGAAGAAAGAGACAGCTAGAAGGAATGGATGAGAAAGGAGTTGTGGGGTGGTTGGCCTACTCATGTTTATATATATATATAAACGATCGAGAGAGAGGACAGGAGAGGAATCTTTACATGAACCTAAAGCCAATAAAAAATACAGCAAAAAAGCCTTAAAAGAACAATTATATTTACACATTTAGACACATGTTCGAAACGTGGATATGTTCTGTGTTTCTCAGAATCTGATTCTGATATGTATGAAATTTGACTAAAATGCTTCTCCTCAAGGATAAATACAAGAGGCTATATCCCAAAAAGCAGAAGCAGAGCAGAAGATGTGTGCAAAAGTGCTTCTGGGGAAGAAGAAATCTAAAGGATACATACAACAGGCTATCCCAACAAGCAGAAGCAGAAGATACGTACAAAAGTGCTTCTGGGAAAGAATAGAAAAAATAAAAAGGGAACAACGGGAAGTCACTCCTTATCAGAGCCAGGTTTCGATCCTGGGACCTGTGGGTTATGGGCCCACCACGCTTCCGCTGCGCCACTCTGATTTGTTAATGTCTGTCTAACATAAAAGCATATTAAGCTATTTACATTGGAGTGGGCTCCTAATTTAAAAGACCCCAGAATTATGACCAAACAAAATTATATGTTTTGTCACCAAGTAATATTAAATTATTTTGTAATACCAAAATAATTGGATTTTTTTTAGGATTTGATGCAGTTACTAATTCATATGATATGGAATGTATAAAATGAAAACTTCATTCTCAATTCTACGAGAACTTTATGAAAGCTTTTCATTTGCTTTACTTGATGGAAGTTTTATGTTCCAATAATGTATTCTAATTTTTTTTATGGTAATCGATTCAGCACTTGATATAAAAATATACTTTAGTTATATTTCAAATCTCTTCAACAAATTTAATAATGAGCATAACGGTCCTATTGTTCAAAGTATGCAATAAAAATCTAAGAAAAATGCGTGCACTCGTAACGTACTTGTACGAATGGAAATTATGGGGATACATTTCTTTTCAAAGAGCAAGATGCATTTCTGTTTTAAAACTAATTAATACCTTCCATCTTTTCATTTTCAACCATAAATGGAGTCATATCATATGATCCACTATAAAAATGTTGACAGACTCGGATGAGAAGCTCACAACAAAAACCAAATTTCACAATATAAACCCTAATTGTTGCTTCTTTCAGAAAGGGTTTCTTCGTCTCCCTTTTCAGTTTTGCTATCTGCAACTCTCTCTCTCTCTCTCTCTCTCTCTCTCTCTCTCTCTTTTTAGTTTCTTATTAATATATTTGCATGATGTTCATATGTTCATATGAGAAGCTCACAACGAAAATCTTTTTAGTTTCTTATTATTATTGAGTTTGAAGTGTTTTTCTAAATATAATTTTTTCGATGTCTTATGTGTGAAAATAAATAATTTTCTTACATGAAGTAAGGGCACTTTTTTTTACGTCGCCCCGGGCCTCAAAAATCTCTAAACCGGCCCTGATGAGAAGCTCACAACAAAAACCAAATTTCACAATATAAACCCTAATTGTTGCTTCTTTCAGAAAGGGTTTCTTCGTCTCCCTTTTCAGTTTTGCTATCTTCAACTCTCTCTCTCTCTCTCTCTCTCTCCCTCTCTCTCTCTCTTTTTAGTTTCTTATTTATATATTTGCATGATGTTCATATGTATTTCAGGTGCATCAATATTGTTATTAGGAGCAGGGGCGGAGCCACTAAGGGACTAGGGTAGTCCCTGGCCCATCCTAACTTCATCTGAGGTGTGAACCTCATGGAAGAAGATGAAGCAAACGACGTCGTTAAGCTGTTTTGATTTTAAATCTTTTCGGCTGTCTAATGAAACGATAAGTTTGGCAGGGGAGTTTTAAAAGAGATGTGCAATTTTAAAGGGAAAAAGAAACTCCATTTCTGGTTCGATTCTCTCACCTAACAGTAATATACACCCTATAATTTTCTAAAACAACTCACCTTCTTTATTTACAGACTTCTCCCCCTTTTCCTTCTTTTCTACTTCTTTGTATTTTCTTTAGCCTTCCACAACCTACCTCTTATTTGGTTGTTTGGGTTTTTACATTTTTTTTCTTCTTAGTATTGAATTTAAGAGAATTTTTTTTCAGTTTTGTGAGGATTACACGAATTGCATATGTCAACATGTTATGAATTCAACTTTTTACACACACTCATATATATACATGTATATATATATATATATATATATATATATATATATATTTGTGAAAGGCCCCTCCTCATTCAGAATTCTAGCTCTGCCACTAATTAGGAGTATCTGCAGAAGTAGAAGCAAATATCGAGACAGAGGCTGTCGACGTACAACGATGCCGACGTGATGTGGATTGCTTTTTCTTCCTACCAATATGCGAAGGCCTCAAATACTGTGATCGTGGCTGGTGCAAGTGTTTTGAAGGCCAAGTAATCATCGATCCTCCTCTTGCTAGTGTCGAGGCTTATAACTCGGCAACAGCAGTAGAAGAAGCTGCTGCCGATGCCAAATGTTGGCGAGATGTTGATCGTGAATTCGCAGTTAAGTGTCCGCCTGGTGACATCAAATTTTGTGTTCACGGAAAATGTGAATGCGTTGAAGGCTCGAAGAACCCTCCTCCAGCTGATGAGGCACCTAACTTGGAAAATTAAATGTATCCCAAGCGGCCTCAAACTTATGCAAATTATGGAAAATGCGAAGGAGGCTAATGAAATTAAGCGTGCACGAAGATCATCGTTCTCTGTACCAATTAATTTTAATCAGCTACACTTTTTCTTTATCTAATGAATAAATCATTACAAATTTCGTATCGGTGTTGTGATTTATGTTTCCATTTTATTTAATGAATGAATACAATTAAGATGATTGTTATTAGTATTCTAAAAATAGATCTTCTGCATTCATCTTACTTTATTTTTCAATAATTAGCAAGCAATGCAGACGACTTTTTGAGATCGCAAATAAGAACATCCCAAAATGAATACAAATTTGCATGCATAGTATTTTTTTCTTATGAACTATGACATTTTATTCGCAATCAATAAACATCCAAATAAAACATTATATATCCATATCATGTGAACAAAATTGCTACTACGTACATCGGATATACCACTGTACCAATGGCGGAGCCACCCACAAGGCTAAGGTGGGCTGTAGTCCAAGGAGGTTTTCTATAAGGATAGTGATATCCATGTACTCATTTTTACTTCTCACATATCCTTCTCAATTTTCTGTTATCGAATTGAATAAATCAAAGATTATCAAGCGCAAAAAAAAAAAAATAATAGTGTGTTGGAGGTAAAAACGGGTGTGTGGACAACACTATTCTTTTGTAAACTCGTACTTATAGCCCACTCAATTTCAATACAGGTTATTGTTTATTGTATATTTAGTAGATGATAGGTAGTAAATAAGGAAAACTAATGAAAAAAACTTGAAAACTTTGAGTTTTAACGATAAAGACAAAATAAAGGGTAAAGTGAATAGTACCATGTTTGACTTTTTAGTATAAAAATGTGGTTTTTTGTTAAAATGAACAGTACCGCGGGCTTTTCGTTAAAACTCCCTAGTAAATAATACGTTTTATGCTAAAAATTATAAATTAATTCTATCTCCCATCCCCCTTTTATCCTATTCGTTAAAGAAAAAGATCATTTACCCTATGCAATTTAGCCTCTATGCTTCTTACTCAAGAAAAGAAAAATAAATTTTTTAAATCAACAATTAAATCCCTATCTTCGCAATTCCTTACTTATATTGCAATTTTCCAATGAATGTAACCTTTGAATGTACCTTTTATACTGATTATTATATAATTTTTTATAAGCAAAAAAATAACATATGATTTTATGGTACTAATTTCAGCTAGCCCACCCAAGAAAAGAATCCTGAATCCGCCGACTTTACCAATAAGAAAAAAAAAACAAATGTCAAGAAAATTGAATTAGAAAGTTGATGTTAAGGAAGAAGTTTTGAAGCAAATTTTGTGGCAGATGCTCTTGCTATTGTTAGTCAGTTTTGCTCTAATACTCTGTCTTGTACGCAAACTCTTCCTATTGAGGTGCCTTCGGCTTTGGTTTTGAAATTTTTGTAGCTTTCTTGCCCTATCGGCTTTTCTTTGTAACTTTTCCTTTCCTATCGAAAAGGAAGTTTAAAGAGAAAATAACAGAAAGAGATGGGTCACCAAAAAATTATATGAAATGGAAAGAGGTGTTGATGTTATATGGTGTACATATACATTCATAGATGGCAGAATCCGCAAACGTTGCGGTTGTATAAACAAGGTCTTTGTCCTTCATTGACCCCAAAAAAACAAGGTCTTTGTCCTTCACCTTCTATAAATAGCCCAAGTCTAATAAAACAATATGGCAAATAGTTTCACTAGAAAATGACATAAAATTGACCCATTTCTTTTCGTCATTCGTTCATTCTTTGTTTTTAAAATTTTATTATTATTAAGGGAATGGAGGGAGCTCGAAATTATTATTATAATAAGGAGAGATGAGAGTTTTGAATTTGGGATGCAAAGGTAAAAATTCAACACCGTATTCATCTTTTTCGTTCACGGTGTATCTTCATAATATCCATTATTATTCATAATATGATTTTCATATTAGCATAAGATGAGCAAAGTACGTGGTCCAATATTCTAGTGGATAAAGTATTAGCTTTCTACTCATGAGTCTCGGGTTCGAAACTCCCTATCTCTTAAATTACTGTAATAATTTCGAACCCTCCCCTTCTTAATAATACATGAAATAAATAAATAAGATGAGCAAAATTAGTTAATTGTGATATGGGTATGTAGCTTAGGCTCTTAAACTTTCAATAATAATAATAATAATTACTATTATTGACAAAATCATACCCTATTTTATTGAATAGGGAGTAGTTAGGCTGTAATATGGAGGTTACACTGTCTTGATTAACTAATTCATGTAATATTAAAGAGCTAATTACAAAGTACACTGTTGCTTGATGTCACTTTCACAAAATGAACAACGTCTTTTAAAATTTTACATTACTATTTACAATATCAAATTGTTAACAATTCAATTCACCCTTATGTCTAGCCGGCTATAACCCAATTTTTTAATCGTCCAATCTTTATTAAACACAAAAAAATGATTCGAATTATTAAAACTTTCATACGTCAGGTAGTAATGTGAAAAAATTGAAATATCGTGCCCTATTTCAACGTTACCCCAAACTTTGTCGATGTATTTTGTAATTAACTTTTTATGGGTAAATTTTTGTAATTAGCTTTTGATATTAGGTAAAAAACCCAAAGAAAATGAAAAAAAAAAAAAAACAAGGGGAGAAAAACAACCTCCACCAGGCTTCTGATAAAAACTTCCATCTTACACTCACCCACTAACCCCCACACACACAGAGCATTCCTCTCTCTCTCTCTCTCTCGATTTGATGCGCATACTCTTCCCCCCAAACCCAATCAAAACCCCAACTCTCTTCAACTTCCTCCGTCTGCGATTCAACTCGCTCCGATCCCACTGTGCCAACTCAATGGCCGTACCTCCGCCGAAGTCAGCCATGGCTTCCGCCGTCGTCGACAACGAGGTGGGTCTCGCCCGCCGCTTCTGGATCAAGTTCAAGCGAGAATCGATTTTCGCTAAGTACACTCCCTTCACGCTCTGTTTGGCTGCTGGGAATCTAAAGATTGAAACTTTCCGCGATTATATTGCCCAAGATGTTCACTTTCTCAAGGCCTTCGCTCAAGCGTGAGTTGTTGATGCTTTCTTTAATTTCACTTATTTGTTTTTGTTCGAATTTGCTTAGTATGTGTTTCTTTTTCTTTTGGGGTTTTGGGGACTGTTTGGTTGCTGGGAAAATGCTGTGATTGAATCTGAATTCGAATCTGAATCTGGGTTTGTTTAATTTTTTTAATGACCCTTTAAGTGTTTAAGCAAATAAAGATAGATTATACTTGTCTCAAAAAAAAAAAAAAAAAGAAGATAGATTGTAAGTGTGCCAAGAAAGTTTATCTCGAAGTATTCATTGTAATTCTTTGATTTTCTTTGTTCGTTAATTTGGAAATATTTGCTTCGTTTTATTGAGTTCTTTTTAGTTAGAGTGCAATTTTAGGTAGAAAGTTTCATGAATTGTTGAAATTGCAATTTACAGTTTTACTCTTAACACAAATAGTAAAGGGTTTGGTAAATTTTTGTGCTTTCGTTGTTGTGGTCTTTGTGGTGACGGGAAAATGTGGGAAAAGAAAGGAAATTAGATTATGATTGTAGAGGTTTTAATCAATAGGAGGAAAGGATATATGGTTTGATGAAAGCTTTGTATCGATTATATATGTTCCTGGACAGAGTTCTTGATGTTTCATTTTAGGGATTTTCGCCAAAAATCAAGAGTGGTATTCTTTTCGTTTATGTGTTATCGACTTCTTGCTCTTGCTGGTTGCTGAGGAAACATAGGAAATGACACATTTGTTCTTGTATGCACCCTACCATGCTTGACCTTGTTACTTACATTAGGTCATGTTTTATGTAAGTTTGTTTGATATTATGTCATGATTTTTAAAGAGTTTTTCCCTTAATCGTCTACCAGAAGATCAGCTAGGATTTTCAACAAAATTTGTTGTTTGGTTGCTGAGAAAAAGGTTTGAAAAGAAGATGAAAGAACAAAAATTAAATCTTAAATTTTGATTGGCTATGATGGCGAGAATTATCTTGTAATTTTGCTGATCATAATTTATCTGATTGATTAATTTGGGTGATTCTATTGTTCTTTAGTAATAGGAGCTACTAAAATCATATTATTTAAATTTATACCTTCATTTCTTTTTTTCAGTCTTCTCAGCAACCAAATGGAGGGTTAGTTATTTTGGAAATATTTGTGTGCATTGAATGAGGTAATTTTTTTGTTTTTAGTTTACGCAGAAATCCAAAATACTGCAGAAGATAAGAATAACTTTTATTTTTGGTTTATTCGTAGCTGCTGGAGTTTAGATTTGATATGTATCTTTAGGCGATTTATTGATTTGATCTTTTTTTATGTATGAATATTTAGGTATGAATTGGCAGAAGATTGTGCAGACGATGATGATGCAAAGCCTGTGATTTCTGAGTTGAGGAGGGCAGTTCTGCAGGAGCTGAAAATGCATGATTCATTTGTGAAGGTATGGTGAAGCGTTATTTTGTCTGACATTGGAGTAGACATGTATATTATAATTGATCTGCAACTGTCCAACTAAGTTTTGAAAGTAAATATTGGCAGAAAATGACTGTTTCATATTCTGTTAAGTTGTGTTTTGCATTGTCTAAAATATAAGAACCGTGCAGGAATGGGGTTTACAGGGTGCTGAAGAGACCCCTATCAACTCCGCTGCAGTGAAGTACACAGATTTCTTATTGGCAACAGCCTCTGGAAAAGTTGAAGGAGTCAAGGGACCTGGTAAACTTGCAACTCCATTTGAAAGAACCAAAGTGGCTGCTTACACCCTTGGCGCTATGACTCCTTGCATGAGGCTGTATGCCTTTCTTGGTAAGGAGTTCCAGGCACTTCTAGATCCCAGCAAAGGCAGTCACCCGTACTTGAAGTGGATTGACAGTTATTCTTCTGAAAGTTTTCAGGTACGTCATGTCATTGACTAATCACGTTTTCTCACCTTTTTTGTCTGAATTTATTTTCTTGATTCTGATCTCAAAGGGTCATGCATTCATAAATTGCCTATTTCACTTTAACAGTTGAATTATTGTTATCTTTGAATCTAGGCATCAGCTGTGCAAATCGAAGAGTTGCTCGATAAACTAAGTGTCTCTTTGACAGGCGAGGAGCTTGACATCATCGAAAATCTTTATCACCAAGCAATGAAACTTGAGATCGAGTTCTTCTCTGCTCAGTCTCTTGTTCAGCCAACTGCAGTTCCTCTGATCAGAGAACATAACCCTGCAGAAGATCGGCTCATGATATTTTCTGATTTCGATTTGACTTGTACAGTCGTTGATTCATCTGCCATTTTGGCTGAAATTGCAATAGTAACAGCACCAAAATCTGATCAACATCAACCCGAAAATCATCTTGCTCGGATGTCTTCGGCTGATCTCAGGAATACATGGGGTCTTCTTTCCAGGCAGTACACAGAAGAGTATGAGCAATGCATAGAAAGCATTGTTCCCACTGAAAAAGGTATAGTAACAATTATGGTAGTCTTGTTTGCTATTCATGAATGTTCAACTTTATTTTTGAATGCATGTCATTGTTACAGTAGCATTTTATAAAGGTTACTTGTTCAGGTGTGACCATTTGCCTTTCTGTGGTTTTGCAGCCGTGTTTGACTATGAAAATTTGCTAAAAGCACTAGAGAAACTTTCAGATTTTGAGAGGAAGGCAAACAATAGAGTCACGAAGTCTGAAGTACTCAAGGGTCTAAATCTCGAAGATATAAAAAGAGCTGGTGAACGTCTCATTCTTCAAGATGGTTGTATTAATTTCTTCCAGAAAATTGCCAAGAGTGAAAACATGAATGCAAATGTTCATGTTCTTTCATACTGTTGGTGTGGTGATCTCATAAGATCGGCCTTTTCATCAGGTATACTTTCCTTCCGAACATTCGTTAACTTACATTGTTTCTTAATTTTTATGTGTATGCATTACTCAAACCAAATATACTCTTATTGTTTCGATCCCTATAGCATATCCTGATTGTTATGAACAAGCTGAGTTGGTTATTAAAGTATGATTCTTCTTGCCTCTAGAAATTAGACTTGAACTTGATCATAAGAGAATCTGATGTTTCAACGTATTGCTTCTTTTCTAGGCGTAGTTTCAACAGAAACATTCATAAGGCACCTTGAAGTTGGTATACCTGGATTTTTAGGAGAATATTCTGGAACATGAGTTATGGGAATTTAGCGGACATAGATTTTACCATAGTTCAGGATCTTTAGGCTCTGACCTTTGGTGGACATATAAGATTCCCATTGTTGACATTTGAAGTGCATATAATATCACCCGTAGCAACTTTATCGACATTTCTCTCAGAACTAAAAAAATAATAATTCGTGTCAGTTAAGGATGCATGGCATCTCATTCTTGTTTATGTGGTGTTTGGAGCAGGGGGTTTAAACGAGCTGGATGTACATGCAAATGAGTTTACCTTCGAGGAATCCATCTCCACAGGTGATATTGTTAAGAAGGTGGAGTCCCCTATTGACAAGGTTAAATCTTTTAAAGATATTTTGAAAAATTGCAGCAATGACAGAAAGAACTTGACTGTTTACATTGGAGACTCAGTGGGTGACTTACTTTGTCTGCTGGAGGCGGATATTGGAATCGTAATTGGGTCAAGTTCAAGCCTTAGGAGAGTGGCGACTCAGTTTGGGGTATCTTTTGTTCCGTTGTTCCCGGGTTTAGTTAAGAAACAGAAAGAATGCACAGATGGAAGGTCTCCTAGTTGGAAAGGGTTAACCGGTATTCTTTACACAGTGAATAGTTGGGCGGAAATACATGCCTTCATTTTGGGGTGTTAGAGTTCATTTTCTTCTTTTCGGTTCTTGTGCACTCAAACAACGTGCTTGGACAAACGAATCATATTCATATAGTGGAACACAGATTAAAGTTGGTGTCTTGTCAAAAAACAAAGATAAAAAGTTGGTGGCTGATTTTACAAGGGCCACAGATTTGCTCCTGTTTTGCTGTTCTCTTTTCTTTTTGTAAACAGGGGGATCTCTTTTGGAAATTTGATGTTTGCCGCTTGGGGTGCTGTAAACAGGGTACGTGCAATTCTCCTCCACTTCTTTCATCTTTTTTCCTCAGTCATTCACGTTTGGAGTTAGAGAATTGATTTTCACAGCCCCATTTTATCTTCCTACACATCCCTGTTTAATCCTGGATGTTGGTTCCGTTTGATTTATTCAATCCAATGACCATAAATAGAGAGGGGTGTATGAGAAGCTAAAAACAGTGTGAAAGCACTTCCCTGGGTATTATTGTAACCGCGTTTTCTTATCAGTTTCTTGAAATCGTCTTTTTTTTTTTTCTTTCAGGTATGGAGAGTTCTCAGGCAGCAATGATTTCAACAGACTCTGATATCATCATTTGTCCATAGAAACATTTCAAGTTCTGTATCTGTAATTTTGGTTAGCTGATTGCTATTCGATATTTAGGATGTATGGCAGTTTCAGAGTGTATTTCCGGTCATATAATACCTATTTCCTGCTATAAATGCAGATGCAAATGTTCATGTCAGCATGTTGGATCTAATCGTTGTTTTGGTTGGGTCCCCATATTTTCTCAGAATCCACTGTTTGAACTCCATGCTTTGCTTGGTTGGTTGCATCAAATTGGAAATATGCCAACCTGACATCCATGATATGCACTTGGAATCTCAAGGGTTGGTTTAAAAATGTCTCTTGATGACACTTTTGCTCGTAAACGCTTTTACTAGAAAAGTTTCTATTATATCATGATGAAATTTTTAATAAAGATTTAGGTGTTCTTTGAAATAGGTGCTTCTTTAAGAAAGCACGTCTAGATGTTTTTCTAATATAGAAACACAATTTTTTCATAAAACTCTGACGGTAGCGTTTGTAGTTATTTAAAAGCACTCAAGTGTTCCTTTTACAAAGCACTTCCATGATATGCACTATTGGATTTAGAAATCAATCTCCTACTTTCAAGTTGATCAATAAATTTTTCATTTTTTTTAAACATACATTTAATGTAGCTTGTCTAATTTCAATCCAATCATTTATACCAAACGGGACCTTATAGTTGTCTAAAAGAACTTTTACAAGCTCTTTGGACTGGTTTGAGGAGGCTTAAAATTTTCTTAAAAGCAACTTCTTAAAAATATTGGGGCCTTAATTGTGTTTGTAAATGAAAAAAAAAAGAAAACTTTTTTTTTTTTTTTTAATTATGGGTCCAAATTAGCTGATAGTAGAAGCAGCTTTATAAATGCTTCTAGAAAAGCACTTTTTTTGAATTAGAGACAGGTAAACAGTACTACATAAAAATTTCATACTGACAATCCAACTCCATCTTTTTTTATTTTTTATTTTTTTTGCTAAAAATACTTTTAGCATTATAATTTACCAAACACTTACTTATTTTTTTCACAGTTGTTTACCTCAAACTAGCCCTTAATCGGCAACGTTATTCTTGTGTTTCGACAAGTTGTGGAGTCAGAACAAATCCAACATCAATGCCAAAGCAATTGGAGCCCGAAAAATATGAAACAAAAATCTCTATTAATTCTATATTGCTATATAGTGCATAACGTGCATGCACCTAGAATGGCATACACGAAAAGGATGGTAAACCAATGGATAAATGACAGAACAGGTTGACCACTACTTTGTATATGCAATCGGACAAAGATATTTCCCTTTGCCTACACTTTGTCATTTGTGTATGTTTTGTACTTAAGAAACAAGGATAATAATTGATCCCATGTAAGGCTTTCAGAGCTAGGATTAGACAGTTAATTATGGTAGTAGATCCGCTCTTACGTCTGATTTCATTTCATTTTTTTTTTGTTGATAAATGATAAGAATAACAAACTACAAATATACGCAACAATGAATCGTGATTTGGTATTAAACTCAAAGACGGAGCTAGTTATACGCTCTCATGCTAATATTTAGCATAAATTTGTGAAATACAAAACTTTTGACCCTCCCCAAATTTAATTTACACTCCATGCTCCAACACAAAGAATTTATTAGCCGACACCTATATAAATTCTTATCTCCGTCTTTTATTGAACTTACTAAAAAATTATATTTCATTCTCACATCCATATGGGTCGCTCGAAAACCACTTCTAAGTGAAAATTGGACACATTGAACTACGGTTGTGTGCTAAATCTCCTTCCCCAATCCATGGGTACGTAGTTTATAACATCGACAATTAAAAAAAGCAGCTTACTTTTTTTCCTTGGTTACATTTGAGATTTTCGAACTCTTAATATGACATATTCTTACATATCATCCTCTACTCCACTCTCACTACTGACTACTGAGCAAACCTTTGTATAAACTTTCTGTTTTCTTTAGAATAATATTATTCACACATCCATTATTACATGCCTCACATTCTTGTTATTTTTTTACTATTGATACGTTCAACTCATTCAATTCGAAAGTAGAAATTGAGAGAAATGTGTTAAAAGTAAAAATAAGTGTGAATATCACTACTTTTTTTATTTCTTTTTGGAAAATCACTACTCTTACTTTAACTAAAGAATTCTTACCTTTTCACACGCTTATTTGTGTATTAAATTTAAAAGAATTGGGCTTCCTAGAATTTCAATTTTCTTTTTCGTTTTTCCTTTTTAAAGGTGTCAAGGTAGAAAATCTTGTTTGGTGGAGACCATGATATATGGTGGGGTAGTTTGTCCAGTTGTACGAGATTATTGTTTAAAAACTATTTGGGATCATGGTCACTATTCCTGATGTGCTTCGTCCTGAAGATTTCATAAAATCATTATTTAGTTGAATATTTTTATTAAAAAAGAAAACTTTTCAGTGGGGTTGTAGCTTTTAGGCCATGAGGATCCTCTTTGGATTCTCTTTGTCAGGATTCTAGAAATTCTTCATGCACATTCTTTTATCGTACATCACGTGATCAGAAATTATTATAATTTTTTTATTTAAAGTTGAATATAAACAATACTTGAAAAAAACTGACCGCAAAATATACAATAAACGGATATGATTATAAAATATTCAAGATTTTTACAAAGAGAATCCGACGAGTATCCTTTCTCTTTTAGGCTATGAATTCTAATGCACTTTACCTCCGGGTGTCTGGACATGTTTCGAAATCCGATTGGTTCGTGAGGTTTTTTCAATTGTATACTGCTAATGCTCTGGATCTTGATTAATTTATATGCTTGTAGGGTTGATTAGATTAGCATTTGGTCGGACCCAAAATCAGGTTTAATAATGCAAAGTCCCCCACTCTACTTGAAACATCCATTAACTAGTCTGAATAAATCCAACAGACGTGGCCTTGACTTTGTTAATTCTTGTCCTTAATCCGGATTACTATTCAAACCACATGTTTACAGTAAACTCCCCACTTACGAGTCCTTACAAATTAATGGTGTCTATCTCTATTAAGGATAAGGATGGAGGGTAATAAGTACTCAGAGCTAGTTCAAGTGGAGAGAAAAGTAGGATCCTAAAGTAATGAGAAAAATCAAGATAGTCAGTTAGAATCAAGATAAAGATTTATGATTTGATTTTTTTAAAATCAAATCAAACAATGGAGGATGAAATGGATACTTCAAAAGAAAAGTCCTCTTCAATATTCATATAACTAAACTTCTCAAATGCATGCATGGGTGGGTTAAGACAATTAGCAAAGATAGTGTGTTCTAATCCCCATTTCTGCTACATATATACTAGTTTAGAATAAAATATCTAAAGAAAATTTGTTAAAATGATTAGAAATTAAATTTCAATTGTTGAACATTAAAAATCGACAACATAAAAAGTTGAGGATGTAACGGTATCCTTTCAACAATTGAGATTGAGGAGTTGAAGACCATTTACAATTTGACACAAGTCACAAGGCAAAGTCAAAGTGGGAAACTTACAAGAACCTCAAAAACAACTACATAAGTAACTAATTTAAACTAATGCTGCCAATTCTTGTATATAATGTCACAATTATATGGAAATACCAATAACTATCTTGTTTATTATTATTATTATTATAAATCCCTAGTGATTGACTTAAGGTCAGCTTAAGGTTGTCCAATATATTGGTAGGTTTTGGCCAACTACAAGATAAAAAATGAATATTGTATTTGCTTTGTTTTTATTAATGTTTGGTATGTGAAATTGTGAATCCAAATTGGATAAGGTCACCTCAGATTCCAACTTTAATTTATAAGGTAGGGGTCCTTTTTTACTTAATGGATATTCCTTTTACCAGTAAAACACATAGAGGACATGTGAAGTAGGTCCTCCCCATGTTCTTACGTGGCCTAAATTATTTAATTTTCAAACCTTTGTTTCATCTGTCTCATTATATAAGCATGACAAACCACCCCAAATTCTGTGGCCTCTCCTCTCTCTCTCTCCTCTTCTTCCTATTTCTCTCTCTCTCTCTCTCTCTCTCTCTCCAACTTAATTCTAATTTCTGCCTAACAAGTGACCAGTTTCTGAAGGATTCATAGGATCAATCTCTATTGTCGTTCAATTTCTTTCATTTGGTGTCACTGAATTTGTCCAAGGAACAATGGCTATGGTGCTTCAAAAGCTAACAAGAAGGTCATCAAGAGGAGATTATCAGTCTTTGATGTCGAAAAGTTGGGCCGGAGGAGGAGGATGAGGAGGAGGATTTAGGGTTTTCATCATCTTTCAGCCATGACCTAATTTACAGCAGTAAAGAAAGGTGATGAAATTGAGGAATGTAAACTCAGGCAAGTCTGATATTCTTGGCTTATCACATATGATATATAAAAAATAGTTATATATATCATCCTTAATATTCCTTGATCTTTTTCTTTCCATTGGAAGAAAGACCACCTTTTCTCCTGATTCTTGGCTTAGTTATCAAGAAATTAATTAATGGAGGAATTGCTGAAATAAATTAAGGAATATGTTCTAGCAGGCTGAGCAGCCAAAAATGGATATAATTTTGTGTTTCCCTTTGTTTGTCTCTAATCTTTATGCATTTGCTAAAAGATTTGCTTGTATTTTCCATGACTGTAAGATTTTTCTTCTTCTTCTTATTGATAAATGA
Source organism: Malus domestica (assembly GCF_042453785.1). NCBI lineage: Eukaryota > Viridiplantae > Streptophyta > Magnoliopsida > Rosales > Rosaceae > Malus > Malus domestica. The sequence goes on along the minus strand of NC_091672.1, from coordinate 30,778,358 downwards.
ATAATTGATTGCTTGACACCCACAATTGCTATATATATATATATATATATATATATATATATATATAATTTTGTTCTATTTTCTCGTAAGCTTGTACTATATACTTATCTAAACTGGAATCCAAAGCTATAATTTCTAGGTAAATGGTTAGGGTATAGGATAGAATCTTAGTGCGTGGTTGGATGAAAAAGCTCCCTCTCGTGTCTGATTCTTTCCTAAAAATAATTTCACGCTATACATATGTATATATACGCCGTTGAATGATTGTCTGCGTGGTTTTTTTACCAGTCCATCTTCCAGTTAACAGGCATGGCAGCAGCATTCTTGATCTCTTGTTCAACGTCTCAAAAACCCCAAAACTTTGGTAAATGAATGAAATGCTGGTAGCCTAGGATCCCAAAATCTCAAATTTGTAATTAATATCCCCATCTGAAATCTTCATAAAATGTTTTTTATACAACATTCGAGCATTTCTGAGAACTAACAATGCATACATCTTTAAAAGGATCAAGGGCCTTGATTAGAGTTATATCACTAGATAATGTGAAAGAAGACTGAACCAGAAGATAATGTAGTGAGAACTTTCTAGTTAGTGACTAAATTATGTGATCCCTACCATTGTTCCTCCGCACATGTCTAGCTAGGGCACAAGAATAAAGAAGATTTGAGATCTATCAAAAAGTGAAGGGTGGGGGCTAGCAGACATGATAAAATGTTGAAGTATAACTGGTATATATGGAAGGGCTAGCTCCAAATAGTTGGGAAAGTAAACAGAGGAAAAAGAAGAAGAAAACACCTCGGATAATGTATATATTAAACTCCACTTCAGTAAATAACACGCAAAGTGGACTACTGCAAACGTGACGGTGCCTGTATATCCAGAGGTTTATGTTTGAGTAGTACATAATGTGTCCTAACATGGAATGGTTGTCAATATGCCAAATGTCTACATTTTATAGGAATTTAATTGAAGTGCTACATGGAAAATGTTGCATGAGTCATGACCTTGCTCTAGGTGAGGGTTTTTACTACATCAATAATAAAATGACACTTAGTTATCGTTAGCGATACTTATCTACATATAACGCATATATGATGTAATAAAACTGTTATCTTATACTTTTTAAAGATAAGTACGCATAGTGATTTTAAAAACCTAATTCTATTCAAAGAAACAATAACACAAATTCTTATCGCTCTGTATACGAGCAAAATGCCAAAAACTTATATGATTCGTAGATCTTATACCAATAAAAACTAAGAAATGTTAATCCATAGACCCAATACCAATACAAACTCACAATTGTTGAAGAATCCTAAAAGAAAATGAAAAAAAAGGGATTAATTGGAGGATAGAGATTTCTTTCCAAATGATGCAAATTTGAGAGTGAAGGCTAATCTGGTTTTAGGAATCAGGTCGTTTTAGGCATGTGAGGACGGTGGGTGCCCTTTTGGGTCCCTTTAGTACACATAGCTATAGCTAGTCATTTTAGTTTGGAGCATAGTAATGGCATGGCAAAATGACTCACCATGTGTGTTCAACATAAATTGTTCTCTACATATCAAACACTCATGTATAGAAAGAAAAAAAGAAACTCTTAAATTGAACTTTCATGGGGAAGATAGAAATTTTTGGTACTCCAACATCTTTCACATTGTAAAAGCCATAACACATTCTGGGATAAGGACGACGAGGCGATCGCTAGCAAAGTCTAAACCCTCCCTCATTTTTTCTCTTCTTTTTTTCCTTTTAATTATTTAAATTTTGAGTAAGTCACCATGTGTGTGCCAAATGACGTGCAACTATATAAAAAGAAGAAGAAGAATAAAAAGACAATCCAATTTAATTTTTCTATTGGTCCGTGACTTATCAAAGACTCAGCGACAAAGCTAATTAAAAATAAGAAATTAATAATTAATAAGAATTGAAAAAGTTGATGATTAGTTCAATGACAGTTCATTTTTAACCTGTTGAGATTCAGAATCCCATGAGCAAATTAGAGAAGACAGACCAACTTCCAGCACCAAATCAAAAATCTTGTTGTAGCTTTGACTTGGCATTTACCTTCAAAGTGTTCAAGTGGCATGTATCATTATTTATAAATATTGCATCTTGGTGAAGGTACACTTTGTTGGGGTGTCCGTACAACTTTAGGGGTTTATTCAATTCAGCCAGTTGGATTAGTTCAAAGAGAATCCAAATATATGGATTGATTGAATTCAAAAAGTGTGCTTTCAATCAGTGGAAGGCGACGCTAATGGAGGAGGCTGTTTTTATACATTCATTTCTTGAACTGTTAAAGCATAGTGAACATGGTGAACAACAAGCACGGTTTTAGATTAAGATGATCTCACCTTGGCGATTCTATATGAGAAAAAAACATTAGTAGGACAATCTAATCACATGGTTGACAAACCACTCTCTCAAAGCAGCAAGCTCCTCTATGTTTAAGTACTATATGGCTCCACGTAGTTACAATCCGCTAAGCATGAAAATTTGCATAAAGCAGTAGAGAAACCTTCGGGTTTTGAGAGGAAAGCAAACAATAGAGTCGCGAAGTGTGGAGTATTCAAGGGTCTTAATCTCGAAGATATAAAAAGAGCTGGTGAACGTCTCATTCTTCATGATGGTTGTATTCATTTCTTCCAGAAAATTGTCAAGAGTGAAATCTTGAATGCAAATGTTCATGTTCTTTCATACTGTTGGTGTGGTGATCTCATAATGTCGGCCTTTTCATCAGGTCTACTTTCCTTCTTAACATTCGTAAACTTTACATCGTTTATTCATTTTTATGTGTATGCATTATCCAACTGCATGCTTTGCTTGATTGCTTGCATCACACGTAAAGAAATTTATACAACGCTTCAAATTGGAAATATGCCAATTTGACATCCATGATATGCACTTTGGATTTAGAATCTTAAGGGTCGTTTTGAAAATGTTTATCTTGACAACATTTTTGCTCGTAAACGCTTTATTGGAAAAGTTTCTATTAGATCACGTTGAAAATTTGAATAAAAATTCAAGTGTTCTTTGAAACAAACACTTCTTTTACAAATTAAGCATGTCTAGATGATTTTCTAGTTCAGAAACACAACCCTTGGCGGAAGCGCTTGTAGTTATTTAAAAGCACTTAAGTGCTCCTTTTACAAAACATTTTCATGATACACGCTAGTTGATTTAGAAATTAATCTCCTACTTTCGAGTTGATCACAAATTTTCAATTATTTCCTTCATCATTAATTTAAAGTAGTGATTTATCTATTTCAATCCAATCCCTTATACCATACAGCCCTTATAATTGTCTAAAGTACTTTAAAAAAAAAAAAAAGCTAGCCATGATTCATGTGTTTGGGCAAGTTGTGGAGTCAGAACAAGTCCAACATCAATGTCTACTATGAAACAAAACTCTCTAATAATTCTATAAGTCCAACACATGATTCATGTGTTTATACAGTGCATATAACGTACATGCACTTAAAATGGCATACACGAAAAGTATGGTAAACAAATGGATAAATGAGAGAACAGGCTGACCACTACTTTGCACATGCATTTGTACAATAATTTTTCCATTTGCCCAGCATTTTGTCATTTGTGTATGTTTTGGACAATTGAATATAAGGCTTTCAAAGCCAAGATTGGACAATTGATTATGGAAGTGTATCCGTCCTTACATCTGATTTGATCTCTTTCTTCTTTTGATGAATGATAAGATATGACAAACTACAATGATACACAACAATAAATCACAATTTAGTATTGAACTCAAGGACGGAGCTTGTTACCTTAAATATAAAAAAAAAGGACAAAACTAGTTATAGGCTCTCATGGGCAATTACCTAGTGCAATTCTTGAAAAAAGATGGAAATTACTACTAATATTGAGCATAAATTTGTGAAATACAATATTTTTTCCCCACCTAGATTTAATTTACACTCCTTGCTCCAATACAGAGAATCTATTAGCCAACACGTATATAAATTCTTGACTTCATCTTTGATTGAACTCACTACAAATATATATTGTTCTCATATTTATGTGAGTCGATTCTAAAACCTCTTATAAGTGAAAAGTGGATACCATTAACCAATCGTTGTGTGCTCAATCTCCTTCCCGAATATACTGGTAGTTTATAACACCGACACTTTCAAAAATAGAAGCTTACATTTTTCTTTGGTTACATTAGAGATTTGGAACTTCCGATCTGAAATATTCTTACCTATCATCCTTTACTCCATTCCTCACTACTGACTATTGAGCAAACCCCAGTAGAAACTTTCCCTTTTCTTTAACTAAAAAATTCCTACCTTTTCACATATCATGCTTAGTTATGTTAAGCATTAGCCATTAACCAAGAAAACGAAGGAATTTAGAGAGAGAGAGACAGAACTTAGAGAGAGAGATTTCAGTAAATGTATTTCTATTTCTTCTTACTGAAGCTATTACATCACACTAGTATTTATAGAGAAGCCATACATCACAACTGCCTCTCCAATAATCCTAACTAATTACTCCTATCTTGAGCTGACAAGTGGCACTATATCTACCCTTGATTATACTCTAACATCCCCCCGCAATCTCATGTTTGGATGAACCAAGCATGAGATTGTTACAATGAGTGTGAAATAGGGGTGCACTAAGACCTTTAGTGAAAATATCTGCAAACTGTTCTCGAGATAACACAAACTGAACGTCAAGCTGCTTCTTGGCAATCCGCTCCCTTACAAAATGAACATCCACCTCAAAATGTTTTGTCCTTTGATGCTCAACAGGGTTAAATGACAACGCTATAGCCGACAAGTTGTCACAAAAAAGGACAGGTGGAGAAGATATTTAAACCTGCAGAAACGCAAGGATTTGTAAGATCCAATCAATCTCAGCAGAGGTAGTAGACATAGCCCGATACTCAGCCTCTGTGGAGGACCGAGAAACAGTTTGCTGTTTCTTGGAAGACCAGGAAACAGGATTTGAACCCAGAAACACTACCAATCCAGTGGTTGACCTGCGATCATTCGGATCACCTGCCCAATCCGCATCACTAAAAGCTCGTATTGTCAAGTCACTCTTGGAGTAAGTAAGACCAAGCTGCATTGTGTCTTTCAAATATCGTAGTATTCTCTTTACGGCAGTAAAGTGAGACACCATAGGATTTTGCATAAACTGACAGACTTGGTGTACAGAGAATGAGATATCTGGACGAGTAAATGTAAGATATTGTAAGGCACCGACAATACTTCTATAGGCAGTGGGATTGTTATACGGAAGGCCATCATCTTTCAAAAGCATGTTATAGGGTAAGCAAGGAGTATCACAAGGCTTGGCCTCGAGCATTTCTGTCTTCTGCAGCAGGTCCTGAATATATTTAGACTGGGAGAGAAACAATCCAGAATCTATTCTAGTGATTTGGATGCCAAGAAAATAATGTAACTCCCCAAGATCCTTAAGATCAAACTCAGAAGTAAGTGATCGGATAACCTGTTGGATAACAGTGATAGAGCTTCCAGTAATGATAATGTCATCAACGTATAGTAATAGAATCACAACATCACTACCAATGGTGTTTATGAACAGAGAAGAATCTGAATATGTTGTTTTGAACCCAATTGTTGGAATGAATGCAGTGAACCGTTCATTCCATACTCGAGGAGTTTGTTTCAAGCCATAAAGAGACTTGTGAAGCTTACAAACAAGATGTGGATGGCTAGAATCTTCAAACCCCGGAGGTTGTGACATATAGACCTCCTCTTGCAAAAAACCATGCAGGAACGCGTTCTTCACATCTAATTGCCTAAGAGACCAGCCAAAGTAAGCAGCAAGGGATAAAACTAACCTGACTGTAGTTGGTTTGACCACAGGACTGAAGGTCTCCTCAAAATCTAAACCAGGTTCTTGGCTAAATCCTTTTGCAACCAAACGAGCCTTATGTCGACCAATTGACCCATCATCATTCCTTTTGAGTTTGAACACCCACTTACAGCTTACAAGATTCTTCTGAGATGGTAAGGAAACCAATGACCAAGTGCCTTGAGAGTGAAGTGCATGGATTTCCTCCTGCATAGCCTTGTACCAAACTGGAACCTTAAGAGCATTCTTATAGGATGTGGGTTCAATAACAGATAGATCCACTTCACTGGATTCCTCCAAGGTAGCAAGTAATGCCTTTCTTTTGACAATACCACTTTTGCTCCTAGTTTGCATAGGATGCAAGTTAATGGGAGCAATAGGCAGGACCACTGGCAAGTGCTCATGACTAAATGTTGAGCCTATAGAATCAACAGGACTATGTATAGAATCCACAGGGAGCGTGGAGGAAACATTGTGACCAGCAGTAATGGACTGTGATGGTAATTGAGGCTGAGACCCTGCAGGAGAAATGGATGCTAGTGGCACTGACTCATGGGTTGCAGAAACAGTGTGGGTATGATTTGAAAGAGGGCATTTAGATGAGGAGGAAACCAAAATGTTATCTAGTGTGGGAATTAATGATGAATGTGAAATAGTGCTAGAAGACTTGGTAGAGAAGACTGATGCTTCTGAGACAGCAAGACTTTGTATGGAAACTCTAACTCATTGAACACCACATGCCTGGATATGTATGTACTTGTTTCGTGAGACATCAAAACAAATATAACCCTTGTACTGGGAAGCATAACCAAGGAAGACACACTTGATGGTCTTGGGTTGTAATTTAGATGCATTATAAGGGCTGAGAAATGGAAAACATGAACAGCCAAAGATCTTAAGATGTGAAATGATGGGGAGTTTACTATACAAAGCTTCAAAAAGGGAAGCAACTAGAGGATCGAAGATGCGCAAGCAATTCCGGCAATTGATACCATGTTAAGCATTAGCCATTAACCAAGAAAACGAAGGAATTTAGAGAGAGAGACAGACAGAACTTAGAGAGAGAGATTTCAGTAAATGTATTTTTATTTCTTTTTACTGAAGCTATTACATCACACTAGTATTTATAGAGAAGCCATACATCACAGCTGCCTCTCCAATAATCCTAACTAATTACTCCTATCTTGAGCTAACAAGTGGCACTATATCTACCCTTGATTATACTCTAACAAGTTATGCATTAAATTTAAGATAGTGTTATTCACATATCTATTTTTACTTTCACTCATTCTTGTTAATTTTTTATTATTAGTCTTCTTCAATTCATTCGTTCCGATGAATCAATATTGCAGGTTTCATCTTTCATCTCTCAATCAAAAATTAAAAAAAATACTAAAAAAAATAAATATGTGAATAAAAGTATTCTAAATTTAAAAGAATTTGGCTTCCTAAAATTTCAATTTTCTTTTTCCTTTTTCATTTTCGAAAGGCGTCAAGGTAGAAATCTAGTTTGGTAGTGATCATGAGATATGGTGGGGTTAGTTCGTCCAGTTGTACGATATTATTATTTAAAAACTCATTGGCATTAAACCTTCATCGTCACTATTACTGATGTGCTTCGTACTGAAGATTTCATAAAATCATTATATGTTTTTTTAAATAAAACAAACTTTTCAGTGGGGTTGTAGCTTTTAGGTTATGAATTCTGAAGCACTTATAACCTCTGTTTGTTTCGACATGTTTCGGAATCGGATTGGTCCGTCAGGTTTTTCAATTGCATTACTGCTGTACACTGGGTCTTGATTAAATTTTAAGTAACTTTAACAAAAAAAATTATAGTATTGTTCATTTTAACGAAAAATCACATTTATACATTAAAATATCAATTTTGATATTATTCATTTTATCTTTTATTTTATTTTTAGGGGTGTGCTATCTACACACCCCAAATTACTTCTCACACACCCTTGTTAATTTTTGTCCGTTGATCTTCTTCCATTCATCCGATCCGACGGCCGAAAATTAAAAGGGTGTGTGAGAAGTAAAATGGGATGTGTGGATATCACACCCCTATTTTTATTGTTAAAACTCAAAATTTTCAAACTATTTTCATTAATTTTCTTTATATTTTATGCATGTAGGGTTGATTAGATTAGCATTTGGTCCCCGACCCAAAATTAGGTTGAATAATTAAAAGTCACCCACTATAATTGAAACATCCATTAATTAATCTGAACAAATCCAACACCCTTGACCTTGTTAACTCTTGTCCTTAATCCGGATTATTATTCAAACCACATGTTTACAGTAACCCTTCCCACTTACGAGTCCTTACAAATTAATGGTATTTACCTCCATTAAGGATAAGGATGGAGGGTATTAAGTCGTCAGGGCTAGTTCAAGTGAGAAAATTTGGCTCGAAGTAATGAGAAAATCGAGGCTGTGAGTTAGGAATTAAAATAAGGTTTATGATTAATTGCCTTCAAAATAAAATCGAACAAAATGAGTTTGAAATGGATATTTCCAAAAGAAAGTCCTCTTTAATATTTTTAAATTACTGAAGTTCTCGAATGCATGCACAAGTAGTTAAGTCAATTGGTAAAAATAGTGTGTTCTAATCTTCAGTTTTACCTTGGAAAAAAAAATAATCTTCATTTTTACCAATTATATATGCTAGTTTAGAATAAAATCTTCTTTAAGTAATTTTTTTTTTTTATCAAATGCCTTAAAACTCTTATTAGGTTGTTGAACGAAAATGGTTCTCTGAATTTTCAACTGAGAACTAGTCTTTCTATCAAATCAATAGACTTCACGTCTATAAACATTTGACAATTGAAATCATCCGAAATTGACACACCCCGTCCCGAAGGAGGGCATGCTGGCCGTCACGTCTCACGTGACGGCCAGCATGCCCTCCTTCGGGACGGGGTGTGTCAGAAATGCCTATATTTCTTTCATAAAAAACATCTTGAAAATGATGAAGTTAACATAACCAAAAGAGATTTAATGAGAATTTGCTAAAATGATCAAAAATTAAATATTAAATATCAGATTGATCAAAATTAAAAATCGACAATATCAAATAGTGAGGATGCAGCGATCAAATATAAACAATGTATTAAAAAACTAATCATTTCAAAAATATTGAAGAGTTGAAGATTATTGATACGTCACAAGGCAAAATCGAAGTAAAAAACTTACAAGAACCTCAAGAACAACTATATAAGCAACTAAACTAATGCCGCCAATTCTTATATATAATGTCACAGTTATATGGAAATAACCAAGAACTATCTTGTGTTATTATTATTATTATTATTATTATTATAAAACCCATAGAGGCCAGCTTAAGGTTGTCAAATATATAGGTAGGTTTTGGCCAACTATAAGCTCAAAATGGATATTGTTTTTGTTTTGTTTTTATTAATGTTTGGTATGTAAATCCAAATTGGATAGGTCACCTCAGATTCCAACTTTAAATTATAAGGTAGGGGTCCTTTTTACTGAATGGATATTCCTTTAACCAGTAAATTAAACACATAGAGGACATGTGAAGTAGGTCCTCCCCATGTACGTACGTGGCCTAAATTATTTCATTTTCACCTTTGTTCCATCCGTCTCATTAAATAAGCATGACCAACCACCCCCAAATTCTATGACCTCTCTTCTTTCTCTCTCTCTCTCTCTCTACAACTTTATTCTAATTTCTACCTAAGAAGTTACCAGTTTTCGAAGGAATTCACAGGATCAATCTCTATCGGCGTTCAATTTCTTTCTTTTGGTGTCACTGAATTTGTCCAAGGAAAGATGGCGATGGTGCTTCAAAAGCTGAGAAGAATGTCATCAAGACGAGACTATCAGTCTTCGATGTCGAAAAGTTGGGCCGGAGGAGGAGGGGGAGGAGGAAGATTTAGGGTTTTCATCATCTTTCAGCCATGACCTAATTTACAGCAGTGAAGAAAGGTGATGAACTTGAGGAAATGTAAACTCAGGCAAGTCTGATATTCTTGGCTTATCACATATGATATATATATATATATATATAATAGTTATATATATCATCCTTATATTCCTTGACCTTTTTTCTTTCCTTTTTCTTTCCTTTGGATGAATGACCACCTTTTCTCCTGATTCTTGGCTTAGTTTCCAAGAAATTAATTAATGGAGGAACTACTGAAATAAATAAAGGAATATGTTAGCTCCTCTAGCAGGCTGAGCAGCCAAAAATAGAAATTTTGTGTTTCCTTTTTTTTTTTTTCCCTCTGATCATTATGAATATTTGCTTGTATTTTTCATGAATGCAGGATTTTTTCTTCTTCTTATTAATAAATGAATCATTGACTACTTGACACCCCACAATTGCTATATTATTTTGTTCTATTTTCTCATAAGCTTGTACTTTATACTTATCTGAACTGGAATCTTTGATGTCCAAAAGCTATAAAAGGTAAATGATCAGGGTAGAGGATATAATCTTGGTACGTGGTTGGATGAAAAAGGTCCCTCTCGTGTCTGATTCTTTCCAAAAAAAAAAAACAATTTCACGGTATATATAGTACACACATATATGTATATATACTCCGTTGAATGATTGTCTGCCTGGTTATTTTAGCTGTCCATTTTCCCGTTAACTGGCATGGCAGCAGCATTCTTAGTCCTTTGCTCAACATCTCAAAAACCCTAAAAACTTTGGTAACTGAATGAAATGCTGGGATCCCAAAACCTCAAATTTGTTAATATATATTCCCATCTGAAATCTTCACAAAGAGATTTTTATACAACATTCGAGCATTTCTAAGAACGAATGATGCATACGTCGTTAAAAGGATCAAGGGCCTTGATTAGAGTTATATCACTAGATAATCTGAAAGAAGAATGAACCAGAGGATAATGTAGTGAGAACTTTCTAGTTGGTGACTAAATTATGTGATCCCTACCATTGTTCCTCGGCACATGTCTAGCTAGGGCACAAGAATAAAGAAGATTTGAGATCTATCAAAAAGTGAAGGGTGGGGGCTAACAGACATGATAAAATGTTGAAGTAAAACCGGTATATATGGAAGGGCTAGCTCCAAATAGTTGGGAACGTAAACAGACGAAAAAGAAGAAGAACACACCTCGGATAATGTACATATTAAACTCCCCTTCGGTAAATAACACGCAGAGTGGACTATTGCAAATGCGACGGTGCCTGTATATCCAGACATTTATGTTTGAGTAATATATTATGTGTCCTAACATGGAATGCTACTCAATATACACAACATACATATGTACATTTATAGAAATTTAATTGAAGTGCTAGTTGGAAAATGTTGCATGAGTTATGATTTTGCTCCAGTTGAGTGCTTGTATTACATCAATAATGAAATGACATGTAGTTACCGTTAACAATATCTACGTGCTTATAACGCATTGATGATGTATTAAAATTGTTATCTTAAACTTTTTTAACGTAAGTACGTACAATAATTTCAGAAACCTAATTTCCATCCCACGTTCGTATCGCACAAAATCTTGTATGGATTCGTAGACCCTATACCAATACCAACTCAGAATTGTTAATCCATAGACCCAATACCAATACAAACTCATAGTTGTTGAAGAACCCTAATAGAAAATGAGAAGAAAAAAAAAGAGATTGAATGGAGGATAGAGATTTCTTTCCAAATGATGCAATAGCAATGAAGAAATTTGAGATTAAAGGCTAATTATGATGCAATAGCAATGAAGAAATTTGAGATTAAAGGCTAATTTGGTTTTGGGAATCAGTTGGTGTTAGGCCATGTGTGTAAGATCCCACACCGTCCAGGGGAGTGGATCGTGTAAACCTTATATGTATATTCTCATTTTTACCTAGCACGATGCATTTTGAGAGCTCACTGGCTTTGGGTTCCATCGGAACTTCGAAGTTAAGCAAGTTCGCGTGAGAGCAATCCCATGATGGGTGACCCATTGGGAAGTTCTCGTGTGAGTTCCCAGAAACAAAATTGTGAGGGCGTGGTCGGGGCCCAAAGCGGACAATATCGTGCTACGGCGAAGTTGAGCCCGAGATGTGGTGGGGGCCCAGGCCGAGATGTGACAATTTGGTATCATATATATACTAAAACAGTTATAAACGTACTAACCCCCATGTTTTATGAAAACACATATATATCATGATAAACATAGGTTTTCTGAAACCTAGCATGTCGTGCAATGTCTCAAATCATAACTTGTATATATAATAATCACTCATTAATGTCTGATAACCCCCAGGCCCCATGCCGGCTCCCCATCTCTGAGCAAACAGTCAGAGGAAAATACACTCCAGGCCCCATGATGCCAACTCCCCGTCCCTGTGCTAATTGCCAGAGGAAACACACTCCAGGCCCTATGCCAACACCAAATCGTCGCCCGGGACGGACAAGAATCTATCCCTACGTCTCGTAGCGGAATAAGGACCACTAGATAAGTACAAAATCATTGAACATACATTTATTGAAAAGCAACTTCATAGTATAAAGTCATCCATCATCTATACTATAAAGAGGTGTTCTAAACATGTTCTAAATATCATATCATCATCCATCAGATATTCTGTAAGAACACGGGTTATAGGAAAAATAGTAGTAATTCAATCTATGCTCAGTAAGCATGTTATCTCAAAGCGTTTCATAGAACATAATCATCAAATCATGCTTTTCATGTATGCATTTCTACTATCAAAACATGCATTTTTAGAAGGGGTCCACTCATGTTTGTTTTGCGCCCCCTTCAAGACTTAGAATCGAGGCCTAAAATCCTGGCATCCAAGAACCTCCGCATCGGCGTCTTCGAGTCCTCTCGGTGTAGGATCCATCCTTTGTTTCATTAGTTAGTTGTATGTTCTGAACACGTTCCTTAAATGCATATTCATTATTCGTTTATATTTATAAGTCTAATCCATCCATTGTTTTCAACATTTGCATTCAATAAATGGCTTTCGTCACCCTCAGTTGTCGGCCAGCACGTGCCTATCCTGGTATTCAAGGAATATCGGGATCAGGGAGCATCAGATTGGTATTCAGGGAATATCGGGATTGGGGCGTGTCAAATTGGTATCAGAGCCAATCCCTGGCCGGATGTGTGTCGAAGAGGACGTCGGGCCCCTAAGGGAGGTGGATTGTAAGACCCCACGTCACCCAGGGGAGTGGATCCTGTAAGCCTTATATGTATATTCTCATATCTACCTAGCACGTGCCTATCTTGGTATTCAGGGAATATCGGGATTGGGACGTGTCAATGTAGGGTCGGTGGGTGCCCTTGTGGGTCCCTTTAATACACATAGCTATAGGTGTCCATTTTAGTTTGAAGCATAGTAATGGCATCGCAGGGTTCTTCTCTTGCCAATCGATGCTTGAGAGAATCTCTCCTCTTACGCACATTCACACCTTCTATTTCTTCGTCACATTTTTAAACGCTTCCTCGCCATCTCTCCCTCTTTTCTAGTTCATGCTCTCTCCTCCTTTTTTTCTCTACCCATGTTTGAAAGAGAATCAGTGATATAATGTGACAGTATTCATATACAGTTGTTCAACACAAAACATTGTCTACCTTAAACACTTGTGTACAAGAAAAAAAAGGAGGATACTCTTTAGTTGAACCTTCATGGGGAAGGTGGAATCTTTTGGCACTCCACCATCTATCACATTGTAAAAGCCATAAATAGGGGGTGGGGGCATATCTGTAGCTTTTTTCGTGTTAATATTTATACTACTTGCTTATCTACTACTACTACATACACTTTGGGATAAGGACGACGAGGGGATCACTAGTAAAGTCTAAAATCCTCCATCATTTTCTCTCTTCCTTTTTCTTCCTTCTCATTATTTAAATTTTGAGTTAGTCACTATGTGTGTCGCCTAGCGCCAAATGATGTGCAACTATACAATGAAAAAGAATATAAAAAAAAAAACAATCCAATTTATTTTTTTATTGGCTCGTGACTCATCAAAGACACAGTGACAAAGCTAGTTAAAATTAAAATTAAATAAATAATAATTTATTATTATTTTACTATAATGGTTGAAAAGTTGATGATTGGTTCGATGACAGTTCAGATTTAACCTGACTGAGATTCAGAATCCCATGAGCAAATTAGAGAAGACAGACCAACTTCCAGTACCAAATCAAAAATCTTGTTGCAGCTTTGACTTGGCATCTCCTTTTTTTTTCCCTTCAAAGTTTTCAAGTGGCAACAATGATGTGTCATTATTTATACAGATAATGCATCTTGGTGAAGAATCACTTTGTTGAGGGGAGGGGGGTGTGTCCGTACAACTTTAGGGTATATAAATTCAGCAAGTTGGATTGATTCAAAGAGATTTTTTAACCCAAATGTGTGGATTGATTGAATTCGAAAGTGTGCTTTCAGTTAGTGGACGGCGACGCTAATGGAGGAGGCTGTTTTTTATTTATTCAATTCTTGATCTGTTAAAGCATAGTGAACACGTGCATGCTTTTAGGTTAAGATGATCCCACCTTGGCAATTTCATATGTAAGAAAGACTTTGGTATGACAGTATGATCACGTGATTGACAAATTGACAAGTCATTCTTTCAAGGAAGCAAGCTCCTTTATGTTTAGGTATTGTATGGCTGCATGCATGTCCAATCTGCTAAGCACAAGATCTCACTCTTGTAAGAGTGGCCTGACCAACCGTATGGTTAGATTACCTTACTAAAGCTTTTCGCGAAAGCAATTCAATAGAGGTCGTAAATACAATCCCTACTAAAGCTTTTCTCCATGAAAGCATAATCTGTGAGGCACAAAGTCTCATTCTTGTGAGAGTAACCTAACCAGCTGCTTGATCATGTTACCTTACTGAAGCTTTTCTCCAATACATTTCAACTATAGTCATCACATCAAACACTACATATTTGCTAATCCACTCATCTTATAACACATTCTTTATTTTTTATATTATATTTTAAAGGGGACCAAATCATGTCACCATTATTTTTACACAACTTTTTACCCACGTTTTTATGAGGCCCACTTCATAATTTATTTCAACGATCTAAACCGTCTATCTTTAAAGTCTTCTCTCAAATATTACATCTACCAAAAATCATCGAAATTTGAAATCATATCGTGGTTGGATTCAAGGTTAGGTATTCTTTGTAGAACCGTATTTGTCCATTTTTTTTTCCACTACATATGAATGCCTTAATGGATTTAAATTTGTCTAATATTTTGTAAGAATGATCTATGAATTATAAAAAATAGACGGTTCAGATCGTTAAAATACATTAAGAAGTGTGTCTAACAAAAACATGTCAAAAATTGTGTAAGGAAGTTGACACCGCGGATCCGTCCCTAATTTAAATCCATAACATACCAACCCATCCGCTCGTGTTATAAAATAGAGCTCTTGAACAAAGTGGGAGTATTTTGAAGGATTTTTAAATAGTAGCTAGGTGAATGCAACTAAGAAAACTTCAACTTCTAAATGTGTGAGATATTTCAAATGGTTGTATCTTGTATGGCACCGGCACTTTCAACTGATATCAAAGAATACCATTGTACAGAACAATGTCGGAACTATGATTTATAGCTTTTGAAAGAATATTGTACCAAAATTTTAGATGAAAAGCAAAAAAATTCTAAAATCAACGAACTTACTGCAATACTTTACAAGCTAATCGTGGGGATTCCATGTGAAACAGGTTACAACAGAAGGAATCAAACACAGGTTCAACTCGGTTTGCTCGCGGGTCAACACAACAAACAGAAGCTCCTACTTCTCGTACCATCTCGGTCTTCGAAGCCTCTCAAAAATGACCTGGTTGCAAGGTGCTCTGAAGCGTATGTCATGAAAGATGCCAAAACTAGACCTCCAACGACCATCAAACCCAGCCTGTTAAATGTCGTGACGATGCATATTGTTATTAATCGTTCTCTTTAATCGCATTATTTTCAAAGATGAATACGTAACCCAGAAAACTATAACTGGTCAAGCAAATTACCGTAAAAATAGAGCTGTTATCCCGAAAAGACATGGCAAAGATGGCGCAGCGACAGCCAGAAAAGCCATTCCTAGCCCATAATACAATGTAGCATTATCACATAAAGATGCTTGCCGTTGATGACCTATAACACATCAAATAACCATTGATTGAGTTGAAAAACAAATACACAAGCAAACAAGGAACTAATTAGCTGAACTTGATCCGTGAATGTCGGCACTGGTTTAATTCAAGAAAGCTTACCTTTTCCAGAATCATAATCAACTGATTCGGGAGCAGAGGGCGAGGTTTCTGCTTGCACTGCTGTTGTCTTTCCCCACTGATAAATTAGATGCAGATAACCTCCAAATAATACAAAGAAGATAGTGAATGTCCACTCGTACATCAACAGTAAACCAGTCCACGGCATAACTTGTCGAGGCACAATTGCAAGAGAAAGGGCTAGGGCCACCAGGGCAGCCATGAAACAAACAACAATAGAGATTCCACCCAAGTAAACTGGCACCTTTGACTGCATCACATTAAGGATTGTTTCACGACAGAAGTCTCTAGAACAAAGAATTTCTAATGACAACAGAACATAGTAAAGTTTGGTGTCAAGTTATTCTGTATATGATCCAACATACAAAATTGAGACAAGGGATCTAACCTGATGATTGGGATTTATAGAGGAAGACGTGGAAACAACAGTATAATTAGGTGTCCCCATAGATCTAATTTTGTAGCAAAGGTGCTTGATTTGATCATACAATGAACTTCTACACAATGAGCTAAAGTAATCCTGTGTCTGCACCAAAATTGACACACCTTGATATCCAGAAAACAAAATAACTATTTCTCAACATTCGGCCAAATTAATCATGTAATTACTAACCTGAACACAAGACCGATAGTAACAAAATAGTAGAGCACAAAATGGTAGCAGGAAAAGAAACTTCACAAGAAGAGCATCATTTGGATTTCCGCCACCTCCAGTTTTTGGAAGGGTTTCCCTAAGCTGTACCCTAACATTCTGCAGTATAAATGAAAGTCATTGATTATAACTTCTTTGAATGCAAAAGTTACAGTATAATATTTAAAATGAAAAATCAGAGAAACACATAGATTATTAGAAAATTGAATTCAAAGCAGTACCTGCCAGACATCGACCGGTTTCAAAAGCCAAGATGTCCACCAATCCCAAGGCTTGAGGGGGCCTAGCGTATAGTGAATGACATGGAGTTCACTTTCATCTACCATCCACTGAGAGTATAAAGCATAAACAGATTAGACACCTTAATTGGCATAAAAAATATTTTAAAAAAGGTGAAAAATAGAAATCAAAGGTCCATTTCCATTTATAGCCACTTCATATGTGTCACACCTTATTGCTCAAAAGGACAAACTAAGAAAATTCTATTCTAGAATGTAGATATAACAAATTTTTACTGGTCGAATTTGGAGTACCCTCTTCAACTATATACATGGGTCAGAAAGTAGAACCACAGAACCAGTGATATTCTTGGCAGTTTTTTAATCCAATTAGCTTCACATGTACCAATTAAAGGGTTGTTTTTAATTTATCATTAGACTCTCATATAAAGGTTCTACTTGGGTTCCGGCCCTGAGGTTTCACTATTGAAAACCAAATAACTTCTCCAATGCCAAAACTTATTCCTCAAGTGTATACAACAGAAATATTATCTCCTTCTATGGTACTTTAAATTTGGGAGTAAATGTGCAGGCATCGATATCATGCATGGCAATGAAGACATGTAAACTAGTTAAAAAGGTCGTACCCAGTGCACAAGACTCCCGCTTTACGCAGGGTCTGGGACATGTAAACTAGTTGATTAGAGTTTATATAACATGTCAAAAAGCTATTGATACATACCTTGTTTGCCAGCATATAAAGACCGACATCTGCATTATATAAAGTGGAAAGTCGCTCCATTTCAGGAACTGGTCTAGACTTTCGCACCTCCTGCGATAAATTGGGCTCAAAGAGATGGGCATTTGGAAAATCGGAATAATATGAATTCAGAAATCCCTGATCTCCTGTAATAAATAATAAGGGACATAAAAGTTTAGAGAGACGAACGACTATAATGGATTAGTGCTTTCTCCAAAGAAAACCCAATGAGTGAGAAACATATGATACACATTATAACAACCAACTTGACACTAAGCATGTACTTGAGTATTTAACCAGGGATATCAAGGAACTTGTGATATCAAGGAACTCCTTTTGACAGAGCGACAGATATGTATAAGAAATTATTTGAGCCATTGACATCAACAGTGCAATCCAATTTAATATGAAATCAGTTTTTACAGAACCATATCAATAAAGTTGAACTAAATTCCTTTTCCTAAACATAAACTTGACTTGAAAGCTCAAACTTTTTTCTCACATTGGGTTTGACTATGCATTTAAACTACACTCCAACAGTACAGACTACAGATCAATGTTCAATACAACATGCAGATGGAGAAAGAATTACGCTGAAAGAACTCACAGGTAGTGCAAAGTGATTAAATTAACATGAGGATTATGTTACCTCCAGTGTAAGAAGGCAAAGTGGTCACTTTTCTCATCATGTCGTTAAAAAGAGTTTCTGACGGTTCCACTACCATCACCCCAGAGTTCAGCCTCTCAGAATGCTTCAAGTTAGCACAGAATTTACTGCATTTGAAAAGATCCTCAATGCTCTTGACAACAATAGTATCCGCATCAAGATACACAACTGCACAATCAAACTCCCGGCGATAAGAAACACAAAAAATAGAGTGAAACTTCAAAATCTTAAAACTAAAAATATTGCATCTTTGATTTGTTATATCCTATGAGAACTACGAAATCATCGAAGTTTTCACCTTTCTTGTAGTTAGTCATGTTAAATATTTTGAGCTTTGTGTAGACACCCCAGAACCTCGTCGGCCGGACTTGATTAGGATTTGCCAATAAACTAATCTTCTCCACTATCCATCCATCAGCCTGCACAATTAATCACCAAAACTAATCAAGCTTACAATAAACCTGATTCCGGGCTGTTTCTCGCACCTCGAACTTCACTCAACCAAATAACCGATTCAGGAAAGAGCCGCTAACTTCAGATTTTTTCCAAAATCACTTTTCGATTCAATTAAATCCAACTTCACTAAAACCAAAAATCGATTTAGAAAAAAGCAGCTTTTTCTTTCTAAAATCACTTCTCCAATAGGAAAGTCTATCAACTCAACTAAAGCCTAAACTCAATTCAGCTTCCTTAACTAGAAACAGGAACAAGAATTAATCACCTGGAGAAGCTTCATGGCGTAATCGGAGACGCCGTCGGAGACCAGAGCCACCATATCCTTGGTCGATCCAGTGTCCCGTATCGACTTCCCGAGCACTCGAACGCCCAACAGGAACTCATCTCCGTACAGCAGCGTGACGTAAGCCTCCACCGAAGTCTGGCGGCGGGAAGACGACGACGACGAATCAAAGGCGGCGCTTTGTTGAATCGCGGCGGCGGCGAGCACAAGCGCTGTGAGCACAAACCACGCCTTGAGTCTCATTATAGTAAGGGAGCCTCTGAATTTTGGGTTGATTTTGCTTTCTCGAGAAAATTGGGGACTTTCCCGAGAAAATCAAAGTGTTTAGGATGGGGAAGGGTTTTTCCTTCGAATTTGGGTTTGATTTTCTGTGTTGTTGTTCGTCGCCTCTGACCTGCCGCAGAATAGTCCAACTAGTTTCAAACTAGAACAAATCATTTAAGTTAGAAGTTTTAAATTCCGACTTCCCATAATTTTTTATGTTCATATATAAAAGATTGATGAAGATTTAGAAAGCGCATACATCTTTTTTAGTTTTACAGTTTAATGGTTTTTTGTTTTTTTTATGTATAAGTGATAGGTCTTAGTTTCGATTTAAGAATGTTAAATGAATGATCGTGTGTTAAGAACAAAATGTGTTGGTTCTAGTAAATGAATAATTATCAGGCTCTGAAAAGATACGTTAGCTCTAGCATAATGAACTAATCAACTTTGGAGTAGAAACTGGTATCTTGTGTGACTATGTGTCTGTGTGAGATCACTCGTGAGGAAGCGTATTGGAGTACATAATCTCATATCAAAAATGGTACCAAAATAATATATTTACATGTGGGAGGTTCGTGGTTGAACTCCCTCCAAGCTAAAATTCCTAGCGTGTATACTAAGACCATCTCCAATCGAAGGCTAAGCCAAAGGGCTTGTGGGCCCAACCGAACCCAAACCTCCAAATCAGGCTAACAGGTTGGCCATTTCCAACCATCCAGCGCCAGAATGTCAAGCTTAACATTTTGACAGCCCTCCAGCTCAGCTCATTTGAATGCTAACTGTCACAGCCCGTCCCAAAGTTTTACACTCGTGATGGTGAATTAACGGAAATGTCCCTAATACGTGACTAAGGTATAATTTTCACGTTCGTTATATCTAAGCTCCTAAACTTTGGTAATTAGAGTGGAGACTTAGACTTAAATTTTATGATAGAATTTTGTAGTTGGGGATTGGGTAGGATCCCACACACCTCAAATCCTTCCCTCTTTCCCGTACCCTGTCTCTCTCTCTCTTCCCTCACGACTCTCTCACTCTCTCTGTCACTCTTCTTCTCCGTTCGAACAAACCAACCACAAAACAACCTTAAACTTCCACCAACGACGGAGTTAAGACCACCATCAAACTCTTGGAACCTCCACGATCACGATGGTATCCATTTCAGGTAAGTTTTGCTTCGGAAAACCCTAGTTTCAAAGTTCCCGTGAAATGGTACTGTTCATGATCTTCTAAATGAATACGTTTTAGGCTAAAACAAGATCACAGCGAGCTTAGTGAGGTCCCAAGGAAGCTCGGAGTGCTTCGTTGGAAGTTTTTGGACGTAAGAACACGGAGATCGACAAGTTCAAAGTTTGGCCGGAGCTTTCGAGGCATTTTCCGGCGAATCCCCGGTGCTTTAGGCGTCGAGATAGGTATCAATCTCTTCGTCTCGTCAAGTACTACAACTTTCCTTTTTGTTTCACTCAATTTCATTGAGTATTGAAGAAGTTATACTCATTTGAAAAATACCCAGTTTCCGGCGACCTCCGAGGCTTTCGAGGCAGTTTACGGCCAAACCACGGCGAACTAGGTATTGTGCAAGGTACCATTCTCTTTTTCTCTTCAAGGGCTACAACTTTCGTTTTTGAATCACTTGATTTCGTTGAGCAATGACAAAGTTATGGCAATTTGAAAAACGGCCACCGGAAAAACCAGTCCGGCGACCCAAGGAAGAAGAAGGTGCGCGTGGGGGCGCGTAGGTCCGTGCCTTCCTTGGCGCGTGGGGGCGCGTGCTACAGTAAAAAATTATTTTAAAAATATTTCGACGTCCGTGACGTCGAGTAGGTCACGGTGGTATATTCATATACCCAATTTGAGCAATATTTGAGGAGTTATTAGCTAAGAATTAGGTTATGCGTTAAATAACATTAATTCGGTTATTTCTCGTATAGGCGAGGCTTGTACGAACGTTGGGCATGACTAAGGGAGGCTCAGGGACCTTCGACACGTCGATGTATTCTGTGAGTGGGCAGTTTTGGTTTTTCCGTATATATATATACTTGACGTTTTCCCAGAAATTGAATTAGAATGAAATTATGTTTTAAACGAAAGGTATATAGAATTATGTGAAAATGTGAATTGAGATGCCATGCATAGAAGTATATGAAATATATATATATAAATGTGAATCGAATTGCCATGCATGAAATGATATGAAAAGTATGAATTGAGATATGATGCATATTGAGATATGATGCATATGAATGAATGGTGCGGCGGACGCACAGGTGAATATCAGGTGAGTATTTAAATACTGTTATGATGATGTTGATATATATTGAGCTCAAATCCTGCACCATGGTTTAGTGCTTATAGTATTCACCGCATCGCACGCTCGCCTTGGATCCAAGTAGATGCTGGTCGCACAGTCCACGCGGAGTGGGTGCGACGGGCCAGTCGAAGAGTGTTAGTGAGATTTCGACTGGTGGGTGACCTTAGATTATGTGCACAGATGATTAATGAGAAAGCACTAGAGCGTAACTTGTGTGCAGAAGGCCGGACAGGTCACAGAGGTGACTCCGGTAGAGTGAGAGTGATAGATTTTGAGCTCTAGGTTCAACCGGGCAAGGCTATTAGAGGGCCTCCGGTTGATTACTTTCTTGCACCTGATATGATTATTGTTGATGCATCCATACTTAACTGTTGAATTAGACATGGCATGGCATGATTGATAAAGAGATAATGTTGAGATAGTAAAAATGAAGTTTTGAGAATATATATGTATATTTATATTTTACATTTATGGGAAAGTATACAGGTTTTACGGAGAGGGGTTACAACGTTTTGAGAAATGTTTGGATTTGGAAAAGAATTGTTTTACTGACCCACTCAATTTTGGTTTTGCGCCCCTCCAGGTTCAGGAATCACAAAGGTGTGGTGACTACGAGAAATTCGACGGTGTTCTGACAGATTGGACAAAATTAGGACTCACCTTCGGGTGTATCAACTTATAAATTGTATCTTAAAGCTTCCGTACTGTGCAAATGGTTACGTCACTCTCACGTGACGGCCAGCATGCCCTCCTTCGGGACGGGGTGTGTCAGTTGGTATCAGAGCATGGTTGCAATCTTGGACATCTTGAGAATTTCCGAGTGAATTCTGTCAGAACTACACCGCCTCGTAGCAAGCCACGTAGTTAGAGGAATTTAGTCTCCCTAATATAGCGGTTTAGGGGAAACTATTATTATGGTGATTCAGTATATTATCAAAATGGACATTTTAAGACGGGTTATGAGTTGAATTTGAATCACCTTATGAAATGATGAACCTGAGGGAGCGAAGTAACGGTTTAACCATTTGGAAAAGATGTTTCAGATTATGCAAGTCAAAGGAAATTTCCTTCTGACAAGGGGTCGAGACGACTACCTGGTTTTGGTTATGAATTTGTATCCTGGTGGAAACAGGAGTATGATTTGTTGTCACCGGAGGAACAGTCGATTGAGAATTGTTTAAGGACTTGTTTAAGGAAAAGTTTATCCCTCCGGCATTTATCGATGGTAGTAAACAAGAGTTTACAAATATGAGACAAGGAAGATGATGATCGAGGGATATTATAGAAAGTTTTCAGACTTGCCTCGTTTCATCCAGATATTGTTGTTAATTTGGTGGAGGTGTTATGTTGTTTTAAGCTGGGTGGCAAAAGGGAAGTGGTATTTTGGGTGACCACTATCCATTGTACTTCTTACCAGGAATATACGAGATGCTGTTGAGTCTTGAGGACTTTGAGAACATGATCAACGAGAATAAAGAAGAATAAGAAATGAATGGGAATTAAAAGAAGACGATAAAGTTAATGATTCGTCTTATCAAGGATATAGAAAGATTCAGAGCTTCGAAAGAAGTGAAGCTAGAGTTAATTCTTCCAGCTGAGGTTTTAATGTAGCTGGTCAGAGTAAAAGTGATGGATATACTGGTAATCCCAGATATTTGAGACAAGGTGTCTCGAGTAAAGGAAATGTACCTTGTGCAGCAGGTAAAAAAAAAAAAAATTTAACACTTTGGGAAGTGTGAAATTAATGAATGTGTTTATGTGAACAGAGGGGACACAGAATTGTGAATCGTCCCTAGAATCAGTTGTACCCAACAGTTTTCTATGACATCGTAGTGTCGATTCAGCAAGTTTATGAACTTAGTAGTTTGGTCGGATTGACCGTGGGTACAGAGAGATTTGATGAGTTATATGTTCAGCCGTACAGACCACGAGAGGTGGATTTGACTGACACATGAGAAATTGGTGAGTTATAGGCTCGGCCGTACCGACCACGCGGAGTGGATCCGGCCGACGTATTATTGAGATAAGAGTTGAATCAGCCGTATTGGTCATTCTAGTTGACTTCGGCTGATATATTTTTTATTATGATTGATATTGCCTAGAAAGTAGTAAATAAATGCGGTTGAGACGAGTGTATGTATTTTGCATTGAGTGACAAAATAGTATTATTATATCTTTGAGAGTGGTTGCCTACTTATCGAGACAACGATGATTTATCAGTATTGCGGGCTGCAGACCGTAATATTAATAACTCATTCGTGGATTCGTTAAGCAAGTAACCCGGTAGATTATTTTATGTTAGTGTTGTACTTATTTAGAATGCTTAATAATAATAGAATATATATTGTATCAGTTAATTCTGTTCCATTAGATTGGTTGGTTATAATTGTGACTAGATGGATTGTTACGGGAAACCAGTCACTTTCCATCGATCTGGATGATCAGAGGTTACCTTAATGAGTGGGCATGCAAAGTGAAGTGAGTTCAGCCATTATTTATGCTATGAAAGCAAAGAGATTGTTTTGAAAGGCTGCCCAAAAATACTTAGTTCATGTGGTACTAAAGGATGTTGCTCGGAGAAGTGTGAAAAAAATGAAAAAGGGGTTAGACTTTTCTTGATGTCTTCCCTGAAAGTATACATGGATTGCCTTCAGGCAGAGATATGAGGTTCACTATTGATTTGTTGCCAGGTATAAATTTATGTTAAAGATTGGTTCATGATGAGTTAAGGGAATTGGAAATTCAGTTGAGAGAATTGGTTGATAAAAGTTTTATTCAACCAGTACAACACTCTTGAGGAGCACCAGTTTGTTGGTGAGAAAGAAAATGGATCTTGAGACTGTTCATTGATTATAGACAATGGAGTCGGGTAACGATTGAGAACCGTTATCCATGGTGATGTACTGATGTTTATTTAACCAGCTCAGAAGTAATTGCGAAGATTCAAAGATTGAATTGAGATCTGGTTACTACCAATTGAATATTATAAGTGACGTTGATCATAAGATGGTTTTCTGGACTTGTTATAGTCTTTATGAAGTTTGGTGATGCTATATGGATACTCATGCTGTTTTATGAATTATTGGATGAAGTATTCCAATAATGCCTTGATAAATAGATATCATTTTTCATTGACGATATTCTGGTATACTCTAAGCCAGAGCAGAGCAGGTAAATGTAATAAGTCGATGAAGCAAAGATTGAGAGAACGTTGGTTGTATGCTAAGTTTAGCAAAGGCTAAAGTTAAATGAATCAAGTGGCATTCTGAGAATGGTTATATCTGCTTAAGGTATTCAAGTGAATCCTTAAAAGATAGCAGAAATTGAGAATTTGGAACAACCACGAGTCGTAATTGAGATTTGGAATTTCTTAACTTACCAGGCTATCTTGGATGGTTGTGAAAGATTTTTCAGTCATTGCTTTGTCATTGACGAGACTGTTGAGAAAGGAGGTTATGTATGAGTGGGAAGGAAATTGTGAGCAAAGGATTCAACAACTGAAGTATTTCCTCACTCATGCACGTATTTTAGTAATCCCACAGAATAGTGGTAATCATAAATTTTTAGTGATGTTTCTTGAATGGTATTGGATGCATGTTGATGCAAATGTTAGGGTGATTGCATACGTTTCACGACAAATGGAATCTCATGAGATGAATTACCCTACTGGTGATTTGGAAGTCACGACTACCATCCTTGCTGTGAAGTTATGGAGACATTATATTTTAGTGAGAATGCAAGATTTTACAAATCAAAAGAGTCTCCAATATTTGTTTACTCGGAAGGATTTTGATATGAGGCAACAAAGGTGGATTGAATTACTTAGTGATTATGATTGTACGATCAGGGTGATCGTGAATTGTTCTAGCTGAAGCACTTGGTGAGAAGACTACAGTAAGATTAATATCTGGCACGTGTGCCAAGAGTATCATCTTGTGGATTGAAAACCAACGGAAGAAAAGTTAAGAATGGAAGTTCGAGAAGAAGTTATACTTGTTAAGTAACAAGTTAGTACATTTACTCCAGTGTTGAGTAACAACCTTTCCCAGACAGTGCAACATTACTTATTTGTTTTATGGAAAAGAGAATTGGTTTACGGAACTGCTGAGTTTCTTAAGTATGTTGGTTGTGCAGTTTCCGAAGTAACGCCATAAGGATCATGAAATGTGTCATGTGAGTCGGTTTTTGATGACTTGTGAATGGAATGTTTCTGGGTAGAGAAAGCTTCGATCACAAAAGAGTTTTAGTAGGCCCTGAGACTATGGATGAGTCTCCTCAAAGTATTCAGGTGATTAAGTTTGTTTGTACCATACTTGACCAATCCCGAAACTACCGAGCACCGGCCAACGCTATACTGTCAAGGACCCAGAAGAGTTCCCCTCCGACCAGGCGGCCAATCACTACTCGACACGTGTCAAGATTAGAAGCCAATCAGAGCGCAGCACGTGTCGACATCAAGAACCAATCACAACATGACACATGTCAATGTGACAAAGCTACAAGTTTTTCTATAAATAGGGGTCATTCCCCCAAAATATTGCCTAATGCCATTTTGTGTTAAATCATTCACAAGAACTCACTAAATTGAGAGCTTGATCCTTTGTACTTGTGTAAGCCCTTCACTACTAATAAGAACTCCTCTACTCCGTGGACGTAGCCAATCTGGGTGAACCACGTACATCCTGTGTTTGCTTCTCTGTCTCTATTCATTTACGTACTTATCCTCACTAGTGACCGAAGCAACCAAGCGAAGGTCACAAAACCTGACACTTTCTGTTGTACCAAAGTCTTCGCTGATTTTGTGCATCAACATTTGGCGCCGTCTGTGGGAAACGACACTTATTCCTACTCTCTTCAGCTGTGTCAAGCTGGTTTCTATCATTCGTACACTTTCTTTTGACCAGGCATCCCTCTCCAACATGGGAAGCGAAGGAAGCCACAGCACACAGAATGACACCCCCCTTGCACATAGTGCGAAACAACGAAAGAAGGAAGGAAAACGAGTTCTTCTTCAAGCTAAAGTCGATGAGTTGGAAGCTCAGAACAACAAGATAGCAATGAAGAATGAGGTCCTCCAGGAGCAATATGAGAAGCTCTTCGAGACACTCCACGAAGCTAGGCAAGCTCAGACACGCGAGCTTGTTGCCCCCGTGGAAGTCAACCATCAACTGGGTGCCCTCCAACATGGAGGGTCACATGCATTCGACATAGATATCCCTGATAGGGAACAGATTACCCCTCGACTTGATAATCAACATGAGGCTTCTCTTAACCCAGTTGCTTCGACCCGAACCATGAGAAGTGGAGGGAGACACCTCTTTGCTGAAGGGGCAGAAGGATCGAAAGCCGTCTTTCGCGATTGTCGGGATTTCCTGAAGCAACGTCGAGAGAATTCCATCCATATAAGCTCAAAGATCAATGACCCAAGGATTTCTGAGAGACTCGGTCCCCTGCCACGGCCCGAGCCGGCCACCAATTTGGGGAAGGGGCAACAAGTCCTAGAGAGACATGAGGGTACAGGGGACTCAGAGGTGTTCCGACAGACATACCCTGGAAGCCAGTACAACGAGTCCAGGGAAAAATCACATGCCCTTGATCAAACCTTCCTAATTCCAAGAGGAGATGGAGATTTACGAAAGAAAGCTCCAATGGCACATAACTCCGCTCAGGACCCCCTTGTCCTACAACTTATTGAGGAAGTAAACAAGTTGAAGGCTGAACGTCAGGCTGAAATACCTGACTGGAACCAACCCAGGCCTGGCCCTCTTACAAGGAGGATCCTCAACACCCCCCTTCAAGCAAAGACAAAGCAAAAGCTTGGCTTGCAACTTTATACTGGAAAAGAGGACCCGATTGAGCACCTTAACCTCTTTGAGTCCACCATGGCATACCGGATGCACACCGACGAAGAGCGATGTCTTCTCTTCCCCTCCACCCTCTCTGGCGGAGCTCTAAATTGGTATTGTCGTCTTACACCTGAGACGGTAGACTCATTTGAGGAATTGAGGAAACTATTTGTTTCCCAACACATTTTCCAAACCGATCGCTTGCACTCTGCAGATGACCTGTACACTATCCGCCAGAAGCCAGACGAGTCATTACGTATGTATGCTGGCCGCTTCAGCCATGAATACTCCCGGTGTGCCGAGGCAGACGACAAGACTGCCCTCAAAGCCTTCACGGCAGGCCTACGTGATTGTTTCTTTAAATACATGATCAATGCCAATACTTGGAAGACTTACTCTGAGGTGATGGCGCAGGCTTATAACCATGCCTCCGCCGAGGCAAAGACATATCAGGAGAAACCCCCTACAACCATCCTTTATCAACAAGTGGGAGGTGGAAGCCAGACTCACCTAAATGAGAAGACCTCGACTTTCCAAACAGCAGTGGCACCTCCCCATGCCTTGCATAATGCTTCGCCGAATCAACAGACATATCAATTTCAAGGCAAGAGGAAGGATTTCCATCCTCACCACTCTCATTTCAGTAAAAAGAGTAAGGGACACTATCCCGATAACCAAGGGTATCGCCACAATAACGCTCGCCCCCAGGCAGTCAATGCAGTGGGTCAAACCCGCGTCAAGATACCCCCTACCCCAAGGTATGAGACATACACGCCCTTGAATGCCACATGCGCGGCCATTTACCCCAGCATAGCTCACCTGATACCAAAGCCAAAGCCGAGGCACCCAGATTACACGCCCCCGAATAACGCGGGCATGTTTTGTTGCTACCATGAGCATAACGGCCATGATAGCGAGAAATGTATCATCCTCCGTGATCGTATTGAAGCTTTGGCACGAGAAGGAAAAATTGATCAATTCCTCCTTCACCCTCAAAGGGATAACCGTAACCAACGCCAGGTGAATGTCATATATTCCATAAGCGGCGGCACACCCATATCTGAATCTTCCAATAGGGCCATGAAAAACAGTGAACGAATTCTGAGGCCTGGTCACCAAGTGTTTCACGTGGAAGACATCAGGGGAGGGAAGTATCAAAAGCCTAACTGGGATCCGATATGTTTCTACCCTGAGGAAGAAAGAGGCATCATCTACCCTCATAACGACCCATTGATCGTGGAGGCTTACATAGCCAACTTTGATGTTCGACGAATCCTCGTAGACACAGGGGCTTCGGTCAATATCATGTTTGCCGAAGCTTTCAGGGCACTCAGTGTAGCTGAACACTTGCTCGATCGCTCGATTTCTCCTCTGATAAGCTTCTCCGGTGATATCGTGCAACCCTTAGGGAGCATACATTTACCCTTTACTATTGGTACAGGCCCTTACACGGCTACCATTACCACTAACTTCCTAGTGGTTGACTGCCCAACGGCATACAATGTCATCTTTGGGCGCACAGGCATCAATGATCTCAAGGCTATGGTATCCACGCATATGCTGTTGATGAAATTTCCAACCCCCCATGGCAACGGCTACATCAGAGGAGATCAGCTTAGTGCACGATCATGTTACAACACTTCAGTTAAGCAACAACACTTGCCCGGACCCAAGGAAACCCTGTCTGTACATGACCAAGTCACAAAGACCAGCTTAGATGAAGCGAACTTGGATCTTCCTGATAGCAACAATCAACCCGATGATCCTCGAGATGACTCTTTCACCCAGCAAGCCCAACCTGCTGAAGAGTTGGAGAAGGTACCTATCTCAAGAGATTATCCAGATCGCATGGTGAAGATTGGCACCACATTGTCACCACCCCTTCGGTTAGCATTGATATCTTTTTTGAAAGAGAACACTGAAGTCTTCGCCTGGTCATACGAGGACATGCCAGGCATCTCTCCCGATGTCATCTGTCATCGTTTGAGTATTGACCCCAAGATCAAGCCGGTGAGACAGAAGCGAAGATCTTATGACGCTGAACGATACGAGGCAATGAAAGCAGAAGTTGAAAAACTCAAAGGCATAGGCTTTGTCCGCGAAGTCAATTACCCGACATGGGTAGCAAATGTGGTCCTTGTTAAGAAAAATCCGACCAAAGAAAGTCTTTTGCTTCAAAAGGTCTTGTGGAGAATGTGTGTTGACTACACCGACCTAAACAAAGGGTGTCCGAAAGATAGCTTCCCTCTTCCTCTTATTGACAGACTTATAGACTCTACGGCCGGATGTGAACTCCTGAGCTTCATGGATGCTTACTCAGGATACAACCAAATCCTCATGAACCCTTCGGATCAAGAACACACAGCCTTCACTACCGACAGAGGACTATACTGCTACAAAGTCATGCCTTTCGGCCTAAAGAATGCAGGAGCGACTTATCAGAGACTAGTCAACTCAATGTTCGCCGAGCAGATTGGGAAGAGCATGGAAGTTTACGTTGATGATATGTTAGTCAAGAGCAAACATGCTGACCAACACATCACCAACCTATATGAAACTTTCACTATTTTGAAGAGGTATCGAATGAGGTTAAACCCCAACAAATGTGCCTTCGGCGTAGGCTCTGGCAAATTCTTAGGTTTCATGATTAGCCAACGAGGCATTGAAGCTAATCCCGAGAAGATCAAAGCAATCCTCGACATGAAGGAACCGGTAACTTCAAAGGACATCCAGAGCCTTACTGGCAAGGTGGCAGCCTTAACCAGGTTCATTTCTAAGGCCACAGACAAATGTGCTCCCTTTTTTAAAGCACTTAAGGGAAGTAGGAAGTACATTACATGGACTGATGAATGTGCCGAGGCATTCAAAAACCTCAAGGAGTACATGAGTAAAGCCCCTCTACTCTCCAAGCCCGAGGTAGGAGACATTCTCATTATCTACCTATCGGTATCAGCTTCAGCCGTAAGTTCCGTTCTCATTCGAAAGGATGGGAATATTGAGCGACCTGTCTACTACGCTAGCAAAGCCTTACAAGATGCGGAGACACGGTACTCTAACATTGAGAAATTGGCTCTGGCATTGGTCATGTCTGCTCGAAAACTCCGCCCTTACTTCCAAGCGCACTCCATCATCGTGCTTACCAATTATCCTCTTCGACAGATACTCCAAAGTCCTGACACTTCAGGGCGAATGATCAAATGGGCAATAGCGTTGGGTGAGTTTGACATCTCCTACCAACCAAAGCCAGCTGAGAAGGGCCAAGCAGTGGCAGACTTCATTGCCGACTTCACATATCCGGTTGACATTGCTTCTACACCTGAAGCAGTGGCTTCATTACCCCCGGAAGCTCAGAAGATAGAACCAACAACCCCAGCATGGAGTCTGTATGTTGATGGCTCATCCAACCAACAGGGCTGTGGAGCGGGACTAGTCTTGACTACGCCCGACAAAGTAGCAATGGAGTATGCTCTTCGTTTCAAATTCAAGGCATCAAACAATGAGGCCGAGTATGAAGCCCTTCTAGCAGGATTACGTTTGGCCAAACACCTCGGGGTTAAACAAATTGATATTTTCAGTGACTCCCAATTAGTGGTCAACCAGGTTACCAACAACTTTGATGCTAAGGACAGCTCCATGGCAGCATATCTTGCGCAAACACAACTTTTGCTCAAGCACTTCCACTACCAGATCACCCAAGTTCCTCGAGCGGCAAACAGTCATGCAGACGCCCTGGCTCGCCTTGCCTCAGCTGTGGAAGACAAGATTGGAAGAAAAATTCATGTCGAACTGTTGGCAACACCAAGCACCATGGCCGCAGAAGTATGCAACTTACAACAGGGGGATAGTTGGATCACCCCGATCTATAATTTCCTTGCTCATGGCACCCTCCCAAATGATAAAGTCCAGGCTAAGCAAATTCGATACAAGTCTACCCGCTACCTGATCATCAATGATCAACTCTATAAGCGAGGTTTTAGCCTGCCATACTTAAGGTGTCTTACGCCTGCCGAGGCGGAAATCGTCCTTCGGGAAATACATGAGGGAGTCTGTGGAGATCATGCTGGATCTCGGTCCCTAGCACACAAGACTCTTCGCCAAGGATATTACTGGCCAACACTCCACCAGGATGCCATCAAAGTATCCCGCTCATGTGACAAATGTCAACGATATGCAACTATTCCTCATTCCCCTCCAGAGCCTCTTACTCCTATGATCAGCCCTTGGCCCTTCGCCCAGTGGGGACTTGATTTGATCGGCCCAATGCCGGCAGGGAAGGGCAAAGTCTGTTACGCAGTCGTTGCAGTGGACTACTTCACAAAGTGGGCCGAAGTAGAACCCTTGGCAACCATTACTGAGGCAAAGATAGAAGACTTCGTGTGGAAGAACATCCTTTGTAGATTCGGCATTCCCAATGCGATAGTCACTGACAATGGGCGACAGTTTGACAACAAGAAGTTCAGGTTGTTCTGCTCTAAGTTCAACATCAACTTATGCTTTGCCTCTCCAGCTCATCCCCAGTCTAATGGACAAGTTGAGGCCATCAACAAAATAATCAAGCGCACTTTGAAAACCAGCTTGGACAAAGCTAAAGGCTGTTGGCCAGAATTTGTACCCCAAGTTCTTTGGTCATATCGCACTTCATATCGGACTTCAACAGGAGAAACTCCATTCTCACTTGCCTTTGGCACAGAGGCGGTTGTCCCTGTTGAGCTCGAGCAAGCAACATTCCGAGTCCAGAACTACATTCAAAGTGAAAATGACAAACAACTCACCCTCAACTTGGATTTAGTCGAGGAACACAGAAACCAAGCTCACTTGAGGAATGTCGCCTACAAGCAGCGCATCTCCAACTATTATGACTCTAGGGTCAAGCTTCGTTCTTTCAAAATAGGAGACTGGGTCTTAAAGAAAAGATTACTCTGCGACAGAGTCCCGAGTGAAGGCACACTTAGTCCAAACTGGGATGGACCGTATGAAGTCATTGGCATCAGTCGCCCTGGCTCTTACACACTTAGAAGCTCCGATGGCAAGACCCTTGGCCATCCATGGAACGCTGATCACTTGAAGTACTACTACAAATAGACTCACGATGTACAAGTGTTGAGCTATAGCCGTTCGGCATCCTATGTAATGAAGGCCATTTGGCAATGAATTCAATAAAGAGTCACTACAAAACAAGCAAATGAAGACCGTGTCAAGCGCCAAAAAAAAAAAAAAAAAAAAAAAAAAAAAAAAAAAAAAAAAAAAAAAAAAAAAAAACAACTTCATCCAAAAAGCTTCACCCGAAAAGCTTCACCTCCAAAGCTTCACCCACAAAGCTTCACCTAAAAAGCTTCACCCAAAAAGCTTCACCATCAAAGCTTCACCTAAAAAGCTTCACCCGAAAAGCTTCACCTAAAAAGCTTCACCCACAAAGCTTCACCTAAAAAGCTTCACCCAACAAGCTTCACCCGAAAAGCTTCACCTCCAAAGCTTCACCCACAAAGCTTCACCTAAAAAGCTTCACCCAAAAAGCTTCACCATCAAAGCTTCACCTAAAAAGCTTCACCTAAAAAGCTTCACCCAAAAAGCTTCACCATCAAAGCTTCACCTAAAAAAGCTTCACCCAAACAGCTTCACCCGAAAAGCTTCACCTAAAAAGCTTCACCCAAAAAGCTTCACCCGAAAAGCTTCACCTAAAAAGCTTCACCCACAAAGCTTCACCTAAAAAGCTTCACCCAACAAGCTTCACCCGAAAAGCTTCACCTCCAAAGCTTCACCCACAAAGCTTCAACACCAAAGCTTCACCTACAAAGCTTCAACACAAAACCTTGCTCCAAATAAACAAATTTTGTTCACAAAACCCAAGATGCCCTTGAACTTGTACAAAAACACTTGGGTAAACATAAACATTTTTTGTTTTACACCCACAAGGGCCCAAAATTTTCCTTCTTATTTATTCACTTATATATGTTCCCAAACATATTATAATAGATCCAACAACAAGCCAAAGTCCCAAATTTCATAATGGACAAAAGTACAAGCAATTCATCAATAATGAAGGTGCTACAAAAATTGGAATCTGCTCCAAAATAGAAATCCAACCCAAGAGACTTTTTCTCTCTCTCCCTCTTCCGCCTCCTTTCATCTATCAAATTTCTGCAACCTCTGCTCTTCTCCAATGGAGCTGAATTTTGGACACCCTATAGTTCTTGAGCATATGAACAACTTTCAAGAAGGAACCATTTCTGTTTGAGCGACGGAAATTAAAGTGTTGAAGCTCCAAACATGATAGTCGGCTTCTTGCAGATTTCGAAGCTGTTGTGATGTTTCGAAGATCTGGAAATATTTAACCGTTAGTTCATCCTGAATTTTTGATATGTTATGAAAGAGTCGATGAGGAACAACTTCAATGAAGAAAGCATACCGATCTGAACAAGAGAAAATGGAGTTTCGAAGCTCACAACAAATCTGACGGGTTGACAGACAAATAATAACCAGTCATTCATCATACCTGAATTTCTTGAGTTATACAGCTCCGAGGGATCTCAAATTTGGATATGTTGTAGTTCACAAGCTGAGGAACAACTTCAATGAAGAAAGCATACCGATCTGAACAAGAGAAAATGGAGTTTCGAAGCCCACAACAAATCTGACGGGTTGACAGAAAAATAATAACCAGTCATTCATCATACCTGAGTTTCTTGAGTTATACAGCTCCGAGGGATCTCAAATTTGGATATGTTGTAGTTCACAAGCTGAGGAACAACTTCAATGAAGAAAGCATACCGATCTGAACAAGAGAAAATGGAGTTTCGAAGCTCATAACAAATCTGACGGGTTGACAGAAAAATAATAACCAGTCATTCATCATACCTGAGTTTCTTGAGTTATACAGCTCCGAGGGATCTCAAATTTGGATATGTTGTAGTTCACAAGCTGAGGAACAACTTCAATGAAGAAAGCATGCTGATCTGAGCAAGAGAAAATAGAGTTTCAAAGCTCACAACTAATCTGACGGGTTGACAGACAAATGATAAACAGTCACTCATCATACCTGGATTTCTGGAGTTGTACTGCTCCGATGGCTCTCCAATTTGGATATGTTGTAGTTAAGGAATTAACGAACAACTTTCATGAAGACAACTTTGTGATTCGACCTACAGATGATGGTGTTATGTTGAAAAACAATTCCGGTTGTTAGGGGAAATGAAAAACAATTCCACCAAAGAAACATCATTATGATGTTTCATCATTATGGTGTTTTCATCATTATGATGCTTTCATCATTGTGATGCTTCCATCATTGTGATGCTTCCATTATGATGTTAATGCACCAACGGTTACACCTTCTGCAATTCCACTTATTCGGGCCTAGCAACCTTCATAAACAAAATCTATGAAGAAAAAGTCCGGGGCTACCACTTAGAAAACAAAAGAATGAAGTTTTGGTACTTACGACATGGACTATTAGCAAGACACCTCATTCGTCAACTCCCTCGACTAGAGACTTGGGGGACTCCCACCATATGCTACTACGCCTTGGTACTCAAAAGTTCGTGACTACTCAGTGACTTGGATTTTTCAAGTCTCCAACCGAGAAGTTTTCCTCACTCGGGAAATTAAGGGAACACTACCTCAAACTACATGCTTCACTCACAAAGCTTCAACAATACAGGTTTCAACAAAAGCAAAAATTCAAAGAGCTTTATGAAGAAGATTTTGGTGTATTTAACACAATATGTTGAAATGAAGCAAAGCTTATTTATTAATATTTTCGATAAGCCACAAATATGTACATATACATGAGTCAAAATAAACAAACAAAAGGGAGCCTTCACAAAGGTTGCTTAGGGGAAGTCTCAGCAGTCGGTAGAGCCCCAGAAAGAGAAAGCACCGGAGGGTGGTTATCCGGAGCCTCAGTACTTGACAAAACCCCAGAAGGAGGAGGCATTGGAGGTTCATCATTTGAAGCTTCATTACCAGGTACAGCCCCAGAGGACGAAGGCAATAAATGCCTTTGGAACAAACCCACAAACCGCTGATGATCAAGTAAAACCTTACCATCAGATTCCTTCATCTGGTCAAGCTTCCTCTTCATGTTTGTAGCATAGTCATGGGCGAGCCGGTGCAACTGCTTATTCTCATGCTTGAGCCCTCTAATCTCCTGTTTGAGACTCATCACTTCAGCAGCCAATGATTCAACTTGGCGGGTTCTAGCAAATAGGCGTTGGGCCATATTAGACACAGAACCTGCACACTGAACACTAAGAGCCAGAGAGTCCTTAACAGCCAACTCATCAGACCGTTTGGAAAGTAGTCTATTATCTTTGGGAGTGAGAAGGTTCCTGGCCACCACTGCAGCGGTCATATCATTCTTCATCACAGAATCCCCAACGGTAAGAGAACCAGTAGGGGATATGAAGGATGGGCGCCATATGTTGTCTGGAGAAGGCGTGGCTGTCTCTTCTCCAAGGTTCAAGTCAAAACGACGGTCGGAGGGTCCAGACATTTTCAAATGTGTTGAAGAAGGAAGAGGTCAGACAAATCAAGATCTTAGAAGTGCAAGAAATGAGCTTCTACTGGTAGAGATTCAAGTGTGCTGTGGAACTTAATGCCAGCCTCTATAAAAATCTGCACTCGACGGAGCTTCAGAAATCGAAGAGGCGTTTGCTTTCTCAAAAGCTGGGCTGCTCAGAGACCACGAGGGCCGATCTCAGAAATCGAAGAGGCGTTTGCTTTCTCAAAAGCTGGGCTGCTCAGAGACCACGAGGGCCGATCTCAGAAATCGAAGAGGCGTTTGCTTTCTCAAAAGCTGGGCTGCTCAGAGACCACGAGGGCCGATCTCAGAAATCGAAGAAGCACCTGCTTTTTCAGCCTCGTCAGCACCTGTCACATGCACACTCAGCTTTGCGGAAATTACGGACAATCTGTCGAAGATTTCTGGTGAAGTAGAAAGCACGTGAATCTTACTGTTCAATCACCGCTCTCCATATGCACCATCAACTCCTCGGGTACCACATATAACTTTGTCAAAGATCTCTGACAAAGTTTAGGCACGAGAATTTCGAAGTTCCAGCTACCCTACTATTACCCATAAGGGTAAAGGAACAGCACCACTGCTTGACAACTGGAAAGTCCCTATGTGTGTCGACCTCCGGGTTTTGCGGCAAGACAGGTTGGCAAGAACGTCCAACCTTTACTCACATTCGAGAAAAGACTCCCAACATAATTACTTTCTAAAAAACCGGAGTAGCACCGCTTTCCGAATCTCGAGAGTCAGATCCTCGACGGGATTGCTTGTTCGAAAACCGAAGAGGCACAAC
This sequence comes from Malus domestica, assembly GCF_042453785.1. NCBI lineage: Eukaryota > Viridiplantae > Streptophyta > Magnoliopsida > Rosales > Rosaceae > Malus > Malus domestica. The sequence goes on along the minus strand of NC_091672.1, from coordinate 30,741,501 downwards.
TCTCAGAACTTCGAGAGCCAGATTTCCTTAGATAAAGCTTGTCTGTAATCTTCACACGTAACATCAGCTTTCCAGATACCACATACCACTTTTTCAAAGTGCTCTGACAAAATTAAAACACGTGAAGCTGGCAGCTCCCACTACATTGCTGTGACCAAGAAGGGTAAAGGAATAGCATTACTACTTGTTATTGGGAAATCCCTATATACATTGACCTCCCTCCTCAACGGACAGGCAAACCTGCAAAAATGCTCAACCCTTTCTCGCATTCGAAAAGGCACCCTCAACATAACCTCTCGAAATACTCAGCTTTATTTCCCCCCGATAATACCTCAGCAAATAAGCCACACCAAGAACAAGAGTATCTCATATCATCAGGGTCGAAAGCAAGAGTATCCCATATCATGCTTTCTCCCTATCTTTGTCTTTGTCCTTGTCCACACCTGCAGGACAAGGAGAAAGAGAGCAGTCAGTCGGAACCTGAAATCAAACCTCCAATTTGGAACTGACTGCCTGGAGCCTTTGCCTGGTTGCTTACTTAGCATTGCTCTCGAGTACTCATCCTCAACTGCTGTCAAGGTCACGAATTCCACCGGCAAATACCTCATGACAGTTGATCAGATATTGGCTCTTTACACTGAAGCTGCCAAGCGTGGATGAGTCACTATGAAGGAATGTTCTGAAGGACCATTTAAATGCAAAGGTTGCACACCACTTCTGCCATGCAAAAGATTGAAGCAGAAGGTTCAACGGTGAGCTGAAACAGATCACTACAGCACGACACCTTTCCATACCACATTCATTATTCCGTCAACAGCAAAAGTATCCCATATCATCAAGGTCGAACGTACTCTAGATTTGATGGACTTGTTTTGACCCTCAAATTTTTGAGTCGGCCTTATACTCTGAAGGGCACCAGAAAACCCTCCAGCACAGTTCAAGAATAAGCCTGTGGAAAGTTACTTCTTCAAAAGCAAAAGTATCTCATATCATCTCTTATCCATTTGCTTCTCCTTATCCTGGCAGTTGAATGAGAGACAAGGAGAATGAGAACAATCAACCGGAAGCCGACGTCAAACCTCTGATCCTGGGTTGCTTACTTGGAAGTTTGACTGCTTACCTTGTCTGTCACCTCTTTCGGCAGATCTCCTAGCTCGGCGACTTGGGGGACTCCTACTATAGGGTTTGTATCACACTTGACTAAGCCCGAAACTACAACTAAGCTTCAAGTGAAATTGATACATTACCTTGTGCGTCAACATCAGCTAAGTACACCATTCCCGGATGGAGGAAAGGTACTTCCAGAGAAGGGCAGATGAAGATCAGACCACACTTCGGTACTTAGAAGTTTCGTGATTACTCAAGGGATTGGATCTTGCAAGTCCCCAACCGAGGAGTTTCCCTCACTCGGGAACTTAGGGGAGCACTGTTTGTACCATACTTGACCAATCCCGAAACTACCGAGCACCGGCCAACGCTATACTGTCAAGGACCCAGAAGAGTTCCCCTCCGACCAGGCGGCCAATCACTACTCGACACGTGTCAAGATTAGAAGCCAATCAGAGCGCAGCACGTGTCGACATCAAGAACCAATCACAACATGACACATGTCAATGTGACAAAGCTACAAGTTTTTCTATAAATAGGGGTCATTCCCCCAAAATATTGCCTAATGCCATTTTGTGTTAAATCATTCACAAGAACTCACTAAATTGAGAGCTTGATCCTTTGTACTTGTGTAAGCCCTTCACTACTAATAAGAACTCCTCTACTCCGTGGACGTAGCCAATCTGGGTGAACCACGTACATCCTGTGTTTGCTTCTCTGTCTCTATTCATTTACGTACTTATCCTCACTAGTGACCGAAGCAACCAAGCGAAGGTCACAAAACCTGACACTTTCTGTTGTACCAAAGTCTTCGCTGATTTTGTGCATCAACAAAGTTTAACCTGAAGGTAGCCAGGAATGGCAAAAGAGACTAACAGATGGATATGCCACTAATCGAGTGTGTAAGGGAAATGGTTTGATATTTTTGGAAATTTCACCACGAACAGAAATGGCGAGAATTGGAAAGGAGACAAGATAAGATTTAGACACATCAGACCATTTTTTATCACTAAAGGAATCAATAAAGTTGCATACAAGTGGTGATGTCTTCAGAGTTGGCTAAGGTACTTAATGTATTTTGGGTTCGATGCGTTGTCACTAGGTGGCAGATTCGTCATATGAGATTCTGGTGCAACTATTGAGAATTAAATTGGATTCGACTTGATAAGGAACCAAGGACGACTTTGGATTGGAAAAAGAAGGTCCTGAGAATTAAGACAGAGTAAGTGGTAAAAGCTTTGTGAAGAAAATAATTCAGTAGAAAATTATGTTGGAGAAAGAGAATCGGATGAGAGAGATTTACCCGAGGAAATTTTATGAGTATAGGTGGATTATGATTGTATGAAATTTCGGGGACGAAATTTTATAAGGTGGGTAGATTGTCACAGCCCGTCCCAAAGTTTTACACTCGTGATGGTGAATTAACGGAAATGTCCCTAATACGTGACTAAGGTATAATTTTCACGTTCGTTATATCTAAGCTCCTAAACTTTGGTAATTAGAGTGGAGACTTAGACTTAAATTTTATGATAGAATTTTGTAGTTTGGGATTGGGTAGGATCCCACACACCTCAAATCCTTCCCTCTTTCCCGTACCCTGTCTCTCTCTCTCTTCCCTCACGACTCTCTCACTCTCTCTGTCACTCTTCTTCTCCGTTCGAACAAACCAACCACAAAACAACCTTAAACTTCCACCAACGACGGAGTTAAGACCACCATCAAACTCTTGGAACCTCCACGATCACGATGGTATCCATTTCAGGTAAGTTTTGCTTCGAAAAACCCTAGTTTCAAAGTTCCCGTGAAATGGTACTGTTCATGATCTTCTAAATGAATACGTTTTAGGCTAAAACAAGATCACAGCGAGCTTAGTGAGGTCCCAAGGAAGCTCGGAGTGCTTCGTTGGAAGTTTTTGGACGTAAGAACACGGAGATCGACAAGTTCAAAGTTTGGCCGGAGCTTTCGAGGCATTTTCCGGCGAATCCCCGGTGCTTTAGGCGTCGAGATAGGTATCAATCTCTTCGTCTCGTCAAGTACTACAACTTTCCTTTTTGTTTCACTCAATTTCATTGAGTATTGAAGAAGTTATACTCATTTGAAAAATACCCAGTTTCCGGCGACCTCCGAGGCTTTCGAGGCAGTTTACGGCCAAACCACGGCGAACTAGGTATTTTGCAAGGTACCATTCTCTTTTTCTCTTCAAGGGCTACAACTTTCGTTTTTGAATCACTTGATTTCGTTGAGCAATGACAAAGTTATGGCAATTTGAAAAACGGCCACCGGAAAAACCAGTCCGGCGACCCAAGGAAGAAGAAGGTGCGCGTGGGGGCGCGTAGGTCCGTGCCTTCCTTGGCGCGTGGGGGCGCGTGCTACAGTAAAAAATTATTTTAAAAATATTTCGACGTCCGTGACGTCGAGTAGGTCACGGTGGTATATTCATATACCCAATTTGAGCAATATTTGAGGAGTTATTAGCTAAGAATTAGGTTATGCGTTAAATAACATTAATTCGGTTATTTCTCGTATAGGCGAGGCTTGTACGAACGTTGGGCATGACTAAGGGAGGCTCAGGGACCTTCGACACGTCGATGTATTCTGTGAGTGGGCAGTTTTGGTTTTTCCGTATATATATATACTTGACGTTTTCCCAGAAATTGAATTAGAATGAAATTATGTTTTAAACGAAAGGTATATAGAATTATGTGAAAATGTGAATTGAGATGCCATGCATAGAAGTATATGAAATATATATATATAAATGTGAATCGAATTGCCATGCATGAAATGATATGAAAAGTATGAATTGAGATATGATGCATATTGAGATATGATGCATATGAATGAATGGTGCGGCGGACGCACAGGTGAATATCAGGTGAGTATTTAAATACTGTTATGATGATGTTGATATATATTGAGCTCAAATCCTGCACCATGGTTTAGTGCTTATAGTATTCACCGCATCGCACGCTCGCCTTGGATCCAAGTAGATGCTGGTCGCACAGTCCACGCGGAGTGGGTGCGACGGGCCAGTCGAAGAGTGTTAGTGAGATTTCGACTGGTGGGTGACCTTAGATTATGTGCACAGATGATTAATGAGAAAGCACTAGAGCGTAACTTGTGTGCAGAAGGCCGGACAGGTCACAGAGGTGACTCCGGTAGAGTGAGAGTGATAGATTTTGAGCTCTAGGTTCAACCGGGCAAGGCTATTAGAGGGCCTCCGGTTGATTACTTTCTTGCACCTGATATGATTATTGTTGATGCATCCATACTTAACTGTTGAATTAGACATGGCATGGCATGATTGATAAAGAGATAATGTTGAGATAGTAAAAATGAAGTTTTGAGAATATATATGTATATTTATATTTTACATTTATGGGAAAGTATACAGGTTTTACGGAGAGGGGTTACAACGTTTTGAGAAATGTTTGGATTTGGAAAAGAATTGTTTTACTGACCCACTCAATTTTGGTTTTGCGCCCCTCCAGGTTCAGGAATCACAAAGGTGTGGTGACTACGAGAAATTCGACGGTGTTCTGACAGATTGGACAAAATTAGGACTCACCTTCGGGTGTATCAACTTATAAATTGTATCTTAAAGCTTCCGTACTGTGCAAATGGTTACGTCACTCTCACGTGACGGCCAGCATGCCCTCCTTCGGGACGGGGTGTGTCACTAACGGCTAGCTAACACCATGTTGCCGTCAGGTTACCATTAGAAATTGAATTTTTTTTTTTGGACGAATTAAAAAAAAAACAAAAAAAATTCCATACACCATTCCTACAACATTGGTCATACCCAGTGCACAAGGCTTCCGCTTTACGCAGGGTCTGGAAAAGGTGAATGTCGGCTAGCTTTACCCCCATTTATGGAGAGGCTGCTCCCAAGTCTCGAACCCGAGACCTACCGCTCATGGGCGAAGGCACTTACCATCGCACCAAGTGAAAGCCGAAAATAAGAAATTATTGAGATTACATAAAGATAAGAAATTTGGAGACCTATTCATTTGACGACAAGTGACACTTAAAATTTGTCCGAAAACCTTATTTTAATATTATAGTTTAATTTTATTAAATTATGTTTGGCCTATGACCCTTTGGCCCCATCGATTGGAGATGGTTTTTTTATTTTTGTCAAAGGGCTATGTTTGGTCTATGGCCTTTTGGCCCTCTTGGTTAGAGATGGTATAAAATATGGTCTAACACTGTTCATTAAAATATAATTTATTGCAGGACTATAGAGCTAAAGGGAGTCATTTGGCCCTCCTTCGATTGGAGATGGCCTAAAGTTCAAAAAAGTGTCAGGTGCTAGTCGAGCGGCGAGTAAACGTTCAATGATAATTATGTTGGGTTTGTGTACTGTGCACCGATTACATTTAAATATATATTACATGCATCTGTGTACATGTAATGATAATTTAGGAGGGCCTTTCGAATCGGAGATCCCGTACATAAATGCATGTAATATATATTTAAGGTGCGTGATATTCACACATCTCTTTTTACTTCTCACACACCTTTCTAATTTTCAGTCGTCGGATCGGATGAATTGAAGAATATCAAATGACAGAAATTAAAGAGGATGTGTGAGAAGTAAAAAATAATGTGTGGATAGCACACTCCTATATTTAAATGTGACATTTTGCATACATTGTCGTCTGTGCACCGATGTATAGTATACATGCTGAATAACTAAATCAAAATTACCAACATTCACCCATATAAAGTCAACCATCCAAAACAATAGTGCATCACATATACCGGTGCATTGTAGCATTTCCAAATTATAGCCTCCCGACGGACTGATCGTGTCACTGAAGTTGACAGACTGACAAGTTTTTGAGTTTCATTGCTTTGGTCTCCGCTGTGATGTTGTGACCGAGTATTGGGCTAATCAGAGTAGCATTGGGCCCATCACCACAATAGAAGTCCATTAGGTTTCTCCACTTTGGTCCTGATTTTCCATGGACCTTTTACAACTCAAGCCCAAAAGTCAAGATTCAACACCCACGAGGCCCAAACTTCTCAATCATGATGTGATACATTACGTCACCGCTTAAGTGCTAACTAATTAGTAAGTTAATACACTGTCAACCGCTTAATTGTGCTCACTTCACAATTTAATCATAATCTGAAACTCATATTTTGCGTAGAGTGGTATTGTTAGTTGGTTAAATAATAGTTATTAGGGGGAATGAAAATCAGTAAGAATTGAACACGCACCAGAGTACATAGATATTATTGCTTTCAGCCATTAAGGCAAAATTAGTTATTAGGGGGAATAGCATTTTTCGCAGGGAGATGGATGTATCGGAAATGGTACTTGTATAACAGCTGCGACAGTTGGTTCAACAAGACCAATCAAGAGTGGCCGTGTGGGTTGGTAGCATTTCAGAGAATTAACTTCACCAGTGCTGACATTCTGGCTTGCATACAAGAATCGAACATCATCGACATGGGCGGGAGCGGAGTGGTTTACAAGGCCGAAATCCATCGACCTTATTCTTTTTTTTTTGGTCAATTACATCCATCGACCTTATTCGGTTGTAGCAGTTAAGAAGCTATGGAGGTCGGGGACAGACGTCGAAAGTGGTGATAATTTTATTAGTGAAGTGAACCTACTCGGCAGGCTCCGGCATAGGAACATTGTTCGGTTGTTAGGGTACCTTCATAACGAACATGACGTGGTGATGATATACGAGTTCATGCCGAACGGGAACCTTGGGACCGCGTTGCATGGAAATCAAGCCGGAAAGCTGTTGGTCGACTGGGTTTCGAGGTATAACATAGCAGTGGGTGTTGCGCAAGCTCCGAATTATCTCCACCATGACTGTCAGCCGCCAGTTATTCACCGAGATATCAAATCGAACAACATTCTGCTGGATACAAACCTTGACGCCAGAGTGGCGGATTTCGGGTTAGCAAGGACAATGATCCACAAGAACGAGACAGTTTCGATGGTAGCGGGATCTTACGGATACATTGCACCTGGTACGTTAACTACCAGAATACGGTTTCTGTCAACAACTAGTTAGCCATGTTAATTTGAATCCTATTGCCCTAATGTTTTGTAACAGAATATGGATACGCGTTGAAGGTAGACGAAAAGACTGACATCTACAGCTACGGCGTAGTTCTGTTAGAGCTTATAACCGGAAAGATGCATGTAGACCCTTCGTTCGGGGAATCTGTGGATATCGTGGAGTGGTTCGAAGGAAGATGAGGAGCAAGAGAGCCTTGGAAGAAACACTGGATCCTAGCATAGCCGGTGAATGCAAGCATGTTCAGGAAGAAATGCTTCTCGTCCTCCGAATGGCGCTGCTCTGTACGGCAAAGCTCCCGAAAGACAGGCCTTCCATGAGAGACATAATAACAGTGCTCGGGGAGGCGAAACCGAGGAGGAAAAGCATTTGTGAGAGTAGAAGCCAGAAAACTGGCAAGGAGAAGCCTATCTTTAGTACCTCGCCAGTCATGGGTCTTCTGTAGGAATCCATTCTCCAAGCTTTATCTTCGAGTTTTATTTTCGTTCGTGTAAATGTATCTTCTATTTTCTTTCGACTAATTTATACTGCGCCTTCATCGCAGGATGCACCGTTGATGAACATTCAATGAAAAGGAAGTACATTGTTTTTAATCGACAATTCTTTGTAACTCCAGCAATTGCAACCATAAGTACCTTCATGCAGCTTGCATTAAGTCAAAGGTTCAAACGAGAGGGTGTACATGAGCTCACATATGTTCGTTGGTGGAATATGTGCGTTAAAAAGTTAATAACTTTAAAAATAAAATTTCCCACCACTTACATAAAAACACGTAGTTTACCACTCATATTCCCGTTAATAACCATATAGTCATACTAATTCATGTAACTACACTGGTTAATCAATTGGTTTGAGTTAGTTAGGAGGAAGTTGTTAGAAAGGGTATTTGAGTCATTTTGTAATGATATATTAGCTATTATAAATAGCTGATGTAGCAGTCATTTGTGACAGATTGCGTTTCATAGATTCATTGAAATATACAGAGCTTTCTTCTTCTTCTTTTCATCATTATTTCTGCCATTGTTCTATAATCTTATGGCGCGTTTACGTAAGGGTAATGGGATTCGAGAAACGGAATTGAATTCCGATTACGGATTACACCGGTGTTTACTAACTTAAGCGGAATAAACAGTTCAGCGGGCCCTACATAAAATCAGGAATTGAATTCCTAATATTGTCGGAATTGGATTACCTAGAAGAAGGTGGTATTTGGATTCCGGGGAGAAGGCTCCATCCGGAATCAAATTTTCCTTCCCAAAATGCCCTGCTCTCCGCCATCCTCTCCAGCAGCTCTCTGCTGCTCCGCCACCTCCTCTCGCTCCACCACCTCAAAATCCTCCATGTCCTCCTCCATAGGATTCGGCAAATCGTCACAAGAGCATACAAAGGACTCGCTATCAATCACAATGCCTAGATCCCTCTCTGCCTCCGCATGCATTGCCGTGTCGAACGGTTTTGATTTGGGGCTTGCCTGTTATTCAACCCAACAAACCCATTGCTCCCTGTGCTTCAGATTATTGTATTCCTACACAGGCAGCCTTACTTGACTTCCCCATTTATATTCCCCTCCTCCCCACCATTCAGCATACCATCACCGAGATTACATCAAATTTTCTATCTCAATTGGTTTCATCGACAATTTTCATCACAAAGATATCCAATATGGGAGCTGAGAAGTTGAATTTCGCAGACATGCAACCTTTTGAGCCAGTTCTTGAAGGATAAGAGAACCCTCAAAGTCATCCCTCCCATAACCAAGAACTTGCTGACGACCATGGAGGCTGCTGCTTCGAACCCAGTTGATCAGACAGCTCAGACTCTGTCGTCAAAACCCAGCATCGATTTGCTTCCGTAGTTTACCAAAAACCCGAAGCGGCTTTGGGAGATCAGCAGCCTGGATCTGCTGCCCGGATGACCATTTTCTATAGTGGGCAGGTGCTGGTTTTCAATGATCTACAAGCTGAGAAGGCGAAGGAAATCATGGGTTTGGCTACAACTGGAAGCTCCAAGATTTTTGCTGGATTTGTGAAGAAATTGGGTTTTGAGAATCAGTCAAATGTTGTTGCTGAAAATAATTCTCAGGAAATTAAAGCGCCCCAGTACAGAAGACCTTCAACAGAATAAGGACATTTTAGTAATTATAGTGATTTTTATTCCGATTCACGTGAATTAGTAAACAACTTATATGAATTTCATTTCATTTTTACTCCGATTCCAGAACATTTAAGTAAACAGCTTTAACAGGAATCCGATTCTAACTCCTCCTCAATCCAATTCCTCATCAATTCAATTCCTCCTCAATTCAATTCCTCTATTTTGATTACGGATACGTAAACGCGCTATTAGTATATCATGATTTCATAGGTTAATATAGTATCATCGCCGGAGAAGGCTCACTGCCGTTTCCGATCATAAGGGTTTCTTCTGCTACTCTGGTTAAGTTTCTTGGTGATTCATCTGAGGGTTCTTTGGTCGTTTGGGCTACTGAAGTTTACAATGGTGTTCGAAGGATTGATCGTGAGTCTTGTTTGAAGAATTGATCCATTTCAGGTGATATTGTTCATGTTTCTTCATCTGGGTTTTTGTCTTGAATGTTGATTTCGTTTCTGAACAATAATGGAGTTTGAGATTCTGTCATGATTCTCGTGAATTGGGGATTTTGTTATGTTTTCTCCTGAATTGATGAATGAATTCTGATATAGTAGTTGTGAGTTTTAATGAAGTTTGAGAACCTGTCATGATTCTCGTAAATTGGGGATTCTGTTATGATTTCTCCTGAATTGATGAATGAATTCTAATATAGTGATTGTGAGATAGTTAATTGAAGTGTTGATATCGATATTGTGAATTGGTATCTCAGTTTCAAGAAAGTGTTAGTCTTTCTTCTTTTCAAGATCTGCTTGCAAGAAAGTGTCAATCTTTCTTGAGTTGTCTAGAGGGTTATTCTCCAGAGTGTTATTCTCTGTGGTTAGTTGTCTTGAACTGTGGAAGTGTCAATCTTTCTTTCATGGCTACGTTTTCGTTTAAAGTTGAAGGTGTTTTGGGAATGCTTACTATCAAGCTTAGGGATGATAATTTTGCCAAATGGGCATTTCAGTTTCAGTCGGTGTTAAGGGGATATAAGCTGTTTGGTCACTTTGATGGTACAACTCCTTGTCCATCAAAGTTTGTTGTTGATTCAAATAATGGGGTTACAAGGGAGATCACAGTAGCATATACTGAATGGGAAACAACTGATATGGCTTTGTTGAGCCTCTTGCTTTCCACTCTTTCTGATGAGGCTATGGAGTATGTGATTGGGTGTCGAACTGCGTATGAAGCTTGGACTAATCTTGTTGATCGATATGCCACTGTGTCTAAATCCAGAATCAATCACTTGAAAACTGAATTACACACAATTCAAAAAGGGTCAGATACAATTGATAGATATTTGTTGAGGCTTAAGCATATTAGAGAACAACTGAGTGCTGCAGGTGAATCCATCTCGGATAATGATGTTATGATTACTGGGCTTGCTGGATTACCTAGGGAGTATGGTGTTATTCGTACTGTTATATTGGCCAGGGAGTCTACACTCACTTTGAAGGAGTTCCAAGCACTGTTACTCGGTACTGAGAGGGAAATTGAAGGAGAAATGAATACACTTACTCAGAATCTGTCAGCACTCTATATTCAAAGGTCGAGTTCTAGTTCAACTGCTGATTCTAGCTCTTATGCATCATCTTCAAATTCTCACAGTCATGCTCATATTCCAGTTATCACTGCTGTACCTTCTGCTTCACAACAATCCCTTCCACTACCTCAATTTCAACAGCCATATTATTCCCTACCTCCACCTCAGTTTCCAAATGACTCATATGGATACGGTTTCTCTGCAAATTCTAGTGGTCAAAATGCACCTAGACCACAGTCTTTGAATGCCTAGTCTGGATCTTTTGGGAATAACTATAGAGGTAACAACAACTATAGAGGTGGAAACAATTACAGAAATAACAATGGCTTCAGATGAAGAGGGTATAGTTCTGGAAATTCAGGGGGTTCAAGACAATCTTGGAATGGAAATAATAATTGGTCAGGCATGGTTGATACTAGAACTACAGTGCTGATTGAATGTCAGATTTGCAACAAACGAGGACACACTGCAGTTAATTGCTTTCACAGGAATTCAAATGTACCAACCACATGTGTTGTAGTAGAATGTCAAATATGTGGGAAGAGAGGTCACTCAGCCTTGGATTGCTATCAAATAGGAAACTATGCTTATCAATGACAACCTCCACCTCCATCACTGTCTACAATGAATGCACAACAGACTTCATAATTCATTCCTCAAGATACTTGGATTGTTGATTCTGGTGCGTCACATCATATAACTTCTGATATCAGTGCTCTCTCTCAAGTAACACCTTTTGAGGGATCTGAAAAGATAACAATTGGGAATGGTACAGGTCTACCAATTAAAAATATTGGTTCAACTACGCTTCAAACTCCTACACATTCTCTGATTCTTAATAAAGTTTTACATGTACCTAATATTGCTAGGAGTTTACTCTCTGTGAAACAGTTATGTGCAGATAACAAAAGTTGGTTTATCTGTGATGATTCTGAATTCTTTGTGCAGGACAAGAAGACAAAGAAGATAGTGTACCAAGGAAAGAGTAGGCCTGAGAAATTGTTCCAGATCCCTGTGGTCACAAGTGGAAAGGGTTCTCAGTTCATAACAAAGTATCCAGCAGCTTATTTGGGCAAAACAGTGAAGAATAACGTCTGGCATTAGAGATTGGGACACCCAGCTCATGATGTGATGACTACAATGTTGAAACAATCAAATATTCCAGTACAAACAGATGATAATCATAGTACTTGTATCTCTTGTATTCAAGGCAAGATGTCTAGGATTCCATTTCCTATTAGAACTAATAGGTGTACATCTCATTTTCAGAAAGTGTACGATCCATAGAGGGATATAGGTATTATGTAACATTTGTTGATGAATATACAAGATTTGTTTGGATCTTTCTTATGAGCAATAAATCTGATATGTTTACAATCTTTGTTAAGTTCTACAAGTTTATACTTAAATCAATTTGGTACAACAATCAAGTCACTGCAAACAGATGAGGGAGGTGAATATACAAGCAAAAGTTTTACTTCCTTTCTAGCTGACAAAGGTATCTTGCAGCTAATATCTTGCCCTTATACTCCTCAACAGAACGGAGTGGCAGAAAGGAAACATAGACATATTTTGGAAACTGCAATCACTCTTCTTAGTGCTTCTGGTTTACCTTCTGAGCTATAGTACTTTGCTTGTGCTTATTCAGTTCTGTTAATCAATAACATGCCTTGCAAAAGTTTGTCTTTCAGTTCTCCATACTTGGCTTTATATAAGAAGGTACTTGATATACAATCTCTCAAGATTTTTGGCTCTGCTGTATTCCCATGGCTGAGACCATACAACATTAATAAGTTACAACCCCGATCAATGATGTGTGCATTTTTGGGCTATTCACAAGGGTACAGAGGAGTGGTTTGTTATAACTTGCAAACTAAGAAGTTTATCCTTTCCAGACATGTTTGTTTTGATGAATCTTTATTTCCTGCAAAAATGGTTCAACACACAAGTCCTGCAAGGTTGTATAGACATGAGGAACATGACCAACCAAAGGATGTACCTGTTATTGTATCATACCAGTGTCACATGCACAGAGGCCTACAGATCATGCAGGATCACAGAGCTCTTTATCGCAGTCAGGCACAAAAATATTTTCTCTAAATATTAATACATCAGAAGACCATGTCTCAACAGAATCAGAAAATCAGGGGTCTGGAACACCTTATGCTCATTCCTCGTCACCTAACACTACTCATTTGCTTCCTGTCATTGATCCTGCACAACTCCAGGTAGTTCTTCCTTTTACCTCACCTCCACATCATAATAATTCAGTCATCACAGATGTCAATCAGAATTGTATCCAAACTAGGTTAAAAACTGGTACCATTACTAAGAAAAGTTATGTAGGATATCTTGCTTCACTACCTCAATTGCATTCCTTACATCTTGATAGGTTATTCTCTGCTGATTTCTCTACCAACTTCAGTGCACATTTGTCTGGGGGTTTTTCATTTCTTGCTGACATCACAGATGGTGAAGAACCTAGAAATTTTAAAGCTGCATCATTGAAACCAGAATGGCAAATTGCCATGCAAGAGGAATTTAATGCACTGAAAACTCAAGGCACTTGGATACTTGTTCTGTCACCATCAAATCGGTCTGTTATTAGTAGTAAGTGGGTGTATAAGGTAAAGAAAAATCCATATGGTAGCATATCTAGGTTCAAAGCCCAGTTGGTAGCATATGGGTATACTCAAAAGCAAAGCTTGGATTACTCAGAGACATTCAGTCAAGTGGTTAGACATACCACTGTAAGACTTATCTTAGCCTTAGCTGCTCAGTTCAGTTGGCAATTAAGGCAACTTGATATTAAGAATGTTTTTCTTCATGGAGACTTGGAAGAAAAGGTTTATATGAAACAACCACAAGGGTTTGTGGATGCTACATGTCCTGACCATGTTTGCAAATTGGTCAAATCACTTTATGGGTTAAAACAGGCTCCTCAAGCTTGGAATTCGAAATTCACTAACTATCTTCCAGCTATTGGATTTAAATCATCTCTTTCAGATACTAGTCTATTTGTCAAAGTTGATGGTGGAGACATAATCCTTCTATTATTGTATGTTGATGACATAATTCCCACTGGTTCAAACTCAGTTAAAATACAATCTGTAATCGATGATCTTGATGGTGTGTTTGATCTCAAAGATATGGGGAGGTTAACATATTTTTTGGGGCAGCATATGCAGTATCGAGATGATGGTTCCTTGTTTATATTACAGACTAAATATGCCAAAGACGTGTTACAAAAGGCAGGCATGGAGAACTGCAAGTCTACTTCAACACCATCTAAGCCTCATCATCAAATTCTTGCTGGTGAGGAACATTGTTATCAGATCCAAGTCACTATAGAAGCATAGTACCTAACTTTTACTACGCATGATATAGCCCATTCAGTGAACATGGTGTGTCAATTCATGGCACAACCAACTGATTTACATATGTTTCTGGTCAAAAGAATCTTGAGATATATACAAGGCATTATTGGCTATGGCTTACAGTATACAAAAAGCAAGGAATTCAATATAACTGCTTATTCTGACTCAGATTGGGCAGCTGATATCAACACCAGAATATCAATTACAGGTTTTGTTGTATATCTTGAGACAAATCCAATTTCTTGGCAGTCTAAAAAGCAATCCACAGTCTCTAGAAGCTCTACAGAGGCATAATACAAGGCATTAACTCACTGTGCAACCGATGTTTTTTGGATCCGCTCAGTATTTAAGGATATTCATCAATACATATCAGTCACACCATCCTTATTCTGTGATAACCTCTCAGCATTGGCTTTAAGTTCAAATCCGGTTTTCCACTCCAAGATCAAACACCTTGACACAGATTATCACTTTGTGCGTGAGAAGGTTCAGAAAGGAGATCTTATGGTTCACTATATTCCAACAGAGGATCAGGTCGCTGATGTATTCACCAAGGGAGTGCATAGTCCAATATTTCAAAAACATTGCAGAACACTTGGCTTGGGAGTTGGTTCTGCAGCAAACTCAGCTTCGGTAGCTCAGCTAAGTTTGAGGGGGGAGTAATAACCATATAGTCATACTAATTCATGTAACTACACTGGTTAATCAATTGGTTTGAGTTAGTTAGGAGGAAATTGTTAGAAAGGGTAATTGAGTAATTTTGTAATGAGATATTAGCTATTATAAATAGTTGATGTAGCAGTCATTTGTGACAGATTGCATTTCATAGATTCATTGAAATATACAGAGCTTTCTTCTTCTTCTTTTCATCATTCTTTCTGCCATTGTTCTGTAATCTTAGTATATCATGATTTCATAGGTTAATACCCGTCACAATTAAAAATTTCTCGTTTCCTGACAGATAAACATAATAACACCGCCATTTTCTTCAAAAATTCTTTGCAAATCCTGCCATTATCTCGTCCTGCAAGCCATCCTTCTTCCTCCTCACCGCCTTCCACGCCACCTCGGCGAGCTTCACATCCCCATTTCCTCCTCTAACCTCGCCCACACTATTCAGCAACACGCACAGCGTCTCCAGCAGCCTGTTCGTATACTCCAAGTTCACCTCCTCCTTATCCAAAACCGCCTCCAAACCAGCGGCGCCGCTCATGCGACACTCCGAACCGCCCGAAACAGTGAAAACCCGACTGCAAAGCAGAACAGCGCCAACACCACCTGCGTCGCAATGCGCTGGGCGGAAAGAGCCGGCCTTTCTTCTTCCCTCGAGCCAACACTTCTGGACGCTTCTAGAAAGCTAAAAAGGAGGGGAATGCGTGGAATTGGGAGTGGAATTCGGGGGTGTTTCGGGGATTTGGAAGCGAAAGTATGGATTTTGATGCGGCGGTTGACGGCGAAATTTGAGAAGCCGGGATTTCGGGACAGCGAGAAGCAGTTGGGGAGGGGGTGGAAGGTGAGGACGGAGTCCATAGTGACGTGGCCACCGGAAAGGAGTGAAGTTCCGGCTGGAGGTGGAAGCCAATAATGTTGTTGGTTTTTCCGGCGGGAAATGGATTGAATAGAAAATGCTGAGGAAGCTGGAGGAGGAGTGAGCACAGAAGAAAGTATAAAATTTGGGTCAATGGCCCAAAAGTATTTGGGTTAGAATTTAGAATTTGATTGCAATATAAGCCCAAAAATTAAAGAAAATTGAGCCCAAATTTTGTCCTACACAAATAAGGCCCAATATAATCAAATTTTGTTTAGAAATCAAATCAGATGGTTCTATTTCTCAATCTTTCTAACTCGCTCCTAGCCTCCTATGAAACCAAGGTCGAAGAGATTGAGAAAAATCAGTTATTCACAATCTCTGGTGAATGATTACTCAACTTCACACACTGTAAATAGTAGTATGTGAAGCAGATTACAACACCTTTACTCACATGACTAAACTTCATAACCACCAATCATTTTGATGTCCTATTTAGTTATAAGTGCACATTACAAGGATCGTCACCAATTTTGTCTCATTAAGCTTCATAAAAAATATCATTATTTGAGGGAAAACGAGAAAATTTTATCTATGTTCCCGTCTTGTAACCTTCTTTGTGTCCGCTTGACTTTCATTTTGGTTTTAAGCAATCATAATCATTTACACGTGCCAATTTGTCTTTAAAAGACTATGCTAGTTTTACCTCGTCTTTCCAACTTGAATGGACGAAAAATAACCTCAATCGTCAAATTTGATAATATGTTACAAGTTGGAAGGTTTAAATGATTTGGACGCTCAAAACTACATTAAAAATCGAGATAGCAAATCAGATGAAGGAACTAAATTCACAAAGCCCTGCTAAAATCCTTTTTTATTTGTTGGTGGAATCAATGTCAACGTTTGATGAATTATGATTTATATTCTACCTCTTGTTTTATTCAATTTTTATTTTTATTTTATTTTTATACGTTATTTTGTGCCGACCTTGACATCTTCGTGTAACATGCACTCCGCCACCTTATATTACTTTTGAATATTTGAAGTCCGATGTGGCGGCTTTAGACTTTTAATTCAACTATTGCAACACTTGATGTGGAATTGAACATGGAATTGAACATAGGACATTAGTTAAAGATGGATTTAGATTCGTTCTGAATTTTTGTGTTAGGAGTTAGCAGAGCGTTTAAGAGAGTAAGAAGATCTGAGTCATTCAAGTTTTTGATTTTTTGTGAAGGGGTTAGGAGGATGGGCTAATGAAAGTTGTAAAATTGAAATTGAGTAGCCTGGATCTCTCAATCCATATACTCAGACACAAAACTTCAAAATGAATCTAAATCCGTTAAAGATGATGAGCCAATGTCATCGATATTTGGAAGACAAATAGTAATAACGTTGGAAGGCAAAATTATAATAATGTTGAACTAAAGAATGGACCCAATTTGATAGGATATCATGAAAGTGAAAGGGCAACTTACAAAAAAGCCAAAAGCACCAATCTTTGTCACCAAAAAAGCATATTTACATGTATAATCTAGTACTTATCCAACGGCCTTACTTGAAATAAGGGGCTAATTTCACATATTATTTTTAAACAAATTAAATAAAAATAACGAATATGACTAAACATAAATGAGTATCTAACTTGTACGGAATTGCTATTTCAAAAACTTACTTAGGTAGTATCACAAACACTTTTATGTAAATTAGGTGTCAATCATTAGATAATGAATACTTTTGAGGAGTTGATGATTGTGGGATGGGAAATAGGACAAAAATCTTGATTGTAATTAGGAGAAGAAATAGTGTACACAAGGACGTATTATTTTTTTATAGTATTTTTCTCATCACGTGTCACAACAAAAAATAATAGCTCAAGACTCAAGTTACAACCTAGATTTTCTTGTAATTAGAAGTATATCCGTCAAGAGAACTCTAACTACACTTTAAAAAGTTGCAATGATTCAAAGTCTTCATTATCATTCCTTTCTTTTTCCAAATACATGTGTTTATTACATATAAAAAGAATTTGTAAGATCACGTTGTATTCAATTTAAACATATGAAAAACCTTTTATTACTTTCATTTATGTATTAATATTTTATTGCATTTAAAGTTAAAAGAGTATTGAGCGACTTAATACTACCGTATAATAGTATTTCTCTTTATTTGTGAGTGAGAAGTCTTAAGTTCGATTTTTGCCAAAAGCGAATTTGAATTACATTATTACTAACCAATTATGAAGCTAAACTCATCTCTCCCCTTCAACATAGATAATATAGTTTGTTAAAAAAGAAGTCATAGGAGTAACATAAAAAAAGTATTTTTGAAGAATATTCTCCAAGTCATGGAATATCCTATGGTCTTGTTCGTTTAAAAAATAAATGAATTTTTTCAAAAGTAAATTGTAGTAATGATCCCTTAATTTTAATCAAATTGGAGCAATAGTCCATCAACTAAAAATTCATTACCTTTGGTCCCTCAACTCATCAAATGTGTAACTATGATCATTTTCATTAACTTCGTCAGAATTTTGTCAAAATGAGTTATATTGGAAGAACTATTGCTACAATTTGGGTTCCTCAACTCATCAAAACGTGTAGCTATAATTATTTTCGTCAACTTCATTAGAATTTTGTCAAAATGAGTTATGTTGGAATGATCAGTGCTACAATTGAGTTAAAGTTGAGGGACCATTTTTCCAGTTGGATTAAAGTTAAGGGACCAAGGGTAATGAATTTTTAGTTGAGAGACCAATGGTAATGGATTTTTAATTGAGGGATCATTACTCCAATTAAGTTAAAGTTAAAGGACCATTGCTACAATTTACTCTTTTTTCAAAGTTTTTGTTCTTTGGCAAAGGTAGGCATAAAAATATACAAAATTTATAAAAACAAATAGGGAGTTTATTCAAGAGATTCAGTGCACTCATAACGCGTGTCAATATAACACATATCATAATATAAGTGCAGAAATATTAAAAGTTAAATAATCTTTAATTATATCATAAGATGTAATGTGCTGACTTATATTTTGATTACATGGAATATTTTTTTTATTAAAATAGACAAAGGGGAAGAATTTATATGGCACAAGGAAAAAATTTGGCCGCTTACTAAAGTGGAGAGAATAAGAAATTACATGACACATGTATACTGTTACAAAAAAATATATAATTTTTATCTATTTTAAAAAAGTATTTTATATATTTATGTTTATTAATACAAAATATCTCGTGGCGAGGAACCTATATAAGCTGTTTTCTGAGACGGAGAGGGAGAAGGAGATACTTATTAAATAAAGGCTTCACAAAAATTAATGAAGAAAAAGAACGAAACTTGAAACGAACAAAAGCCACCACCTTCCAAGTAGAAAACTCTTACGCAAAAGCAAACAACAAATCAAACCGAACCAACCTCCCACAGCGCTCTCTCTCTCTCTCCCTCTCTCTCTAAGCTTCCTTTGTATTCACTCAACCTCTTTCTCTTTGCTATTCTTTTCAGCTCTCTCTCTCTCTCTCCCTCTCAAGACGCAATTGTAGAGAGAGAAAGGAAACAGCTTTCTTTCTTTCTTTCTCTCGCTAAAATATTTCAGAAGCATGGTTGGAGAGAGAAATTTGAGAGGGTGAGGGAGGAGGAGCATAATCTTGGAGATACCTTTTTTGTGGGTTGTTAAATTTGAGAGAGAGGGGGTGAAGATGTTGGGGTGTGAGTGTTGGTGGTGGAGGAGCAGTGACTACCAATTGTATGATTACTCAGAGCCGCAGCCGCAGCCGCAGCCCTTCTCTCTGCCTTCACCTCTTCCACACTGGCCCCAAGGTAATATTTCCAACCAAGATCCTTTCTTTCCTAAACAAAAAGCACTTTTGCAGTTTCACTTATCTCTTGTAACTGCTTTTTTAATGGGTTTCTTAAAGTTGTCCATCTTGTTTTTAGCTAATTATTCTTTTTCACAAGAACTTAGTTCATCAGATTTGCTAAATTGTGTTTGTTTGAAGAACATAAAGGTCCCCATCGGAAATATGACAAACCAAAATATTTAAATGTTAAAATAGTGAAACACCGGAACTATTTGACATTTAAGCTAATATAATATATTAAATGGTTCAAGATTTTTCTTTCTTTACCTTGTACTCTTGATTTTTCATATGTTTTTTTCTCAATTTATTTGTCTTTGTTTGGTGGTCCAACTTTGTTTTTTTAGTAAATAAATAAATTATAGGCAGTTTGGTATTCCCAATAAGCTCAATGCCATTGGCAAAGAAGGTGATTCTCTTTTCTTCTGATCTCTCTTCTCTTTTTTCCTCTCCTACTTAAATAGTTACGGTTAAATCACGTCAACATCTTACATTAATCTTTTTATAAAGATAATAAGATAAAAAATAATATGAGTGAGGAGGAAAAGGAAGGGGATGAGAGTAGGAGAAGAAAAAATTCTACTTCCACGGACGGTGCCTACTGAGGTTCAGGTCCACATATTTTTGCAAAACTTGCAGCTCCCCTTTCCCCCCAAACATCCCCATAAAGTCAAAAGCAGAGAGATTTTATTTATTTATAAATAATTCGGAATTTTATCAAATCCATGAACTTGGTCAATATTTGAAACATAGATATGCAGAAAAGCCTTGAAAGTTGAAGTTCTTGGAGTTTGAAAGCTTCAATGTTCTAAATTTTGTATGTTCTCCAATGCTTGATTAAAATGTCAAATTTTAAGAAGTTTCAAAGTTGTAAAATCTTCCCTGATTACACTTGGGCTGCGTTTAGCACGCGGAAAAGAATTCATAACGTAAAAGTTTGAAGCTTTGTCT
This sequence comes from Malus domestica, assembly GCF_042453785.1. Lineage (NCBI taxonomy): Eukaryota > Viridiplantae > Streptophyta > Magnoliopsida > Rosales > Rosaceae > Malus > Malus domestica. The sequence goes on along the minus strand of NC_091672.1, from coordinate 30,720,965 downwards.
CCAAACTACATTTTAGGAGCTCGATTTCGAGTTTCTTTGAATCTGTTACAAATTGATGTTTTGCGTGAACTCAGGTCGAAGAAGAAAGGAAAGATTACAACTAATAAACCTAGAACAACAATGTCATGCTAAGATTTTAAGAAAAACTAACAAAACGTCCAAAAAAACTTCTCTTTTAACGAAAAGCCCTTTTTAAAGGTATAGTGAATAGTGTCAGTTAAAGGTAAAAATGTGGTTTTTCGTTAAAAGTGAACAGTACCATGAGTGTTTTGTTAAAACTCCCAAGATTTTACTGTCACGTTTATGTCGTCAAGTAAATGTTAATGTATTGTTATGAGCTCGTTTTCTGAACAATGTGTACCTTTCTTCAGGCGAAGGATTTGCTGCTGGAAGAATACGTCTCGGAGAAATTGAGGTTATCCAAGTCACCAAGTTTGAGAGCATCTGGAGCTGTAGTCTGTTGCGTGGAAAATCAAGGGGTGTCACATTTTATAGACCTGCAGGGATCCCCGATGACTTCTTTTGCCTCGGTTACTACTGCCAGCGGAATGACCAGCCATTGAGAGGGTATGTTCTTGTGGCACGTGAAACGGTTGCCAGAATGGTGGATGATGGTTGTACCCGAGGCTCAGCATTAGAGTTACCGGCTTTAAAAAGGCCGGTTAGCTACTCATTAGTCTGGAACGCGGATTCAAGTAAAAATGGTTGTGGTTATATTTGGTTGCCAAACCCACCTGTTGGTTATAAGGCCATGGGTTTTGTGGTCACTGACAAGCCTGAGGAACCTAGCCCCGAAGAAGTTAGGTGCGTACGAGAAGATCTTACAGAGACTTGTGAAACACATGATCGGATGCTAGCCATGGATTCAAAGTTGGACCAATTTCAGGTGTGGAATACAAGACCCTGCAAACGAGGTATGTTCTACAGTGGTGTTTCCGTTGGTACATTCTTTTGCAGTACATACTTGGATTCCGATGAAGAGCTAGAAGTTGCGTGCTTGAAGAATTTTGATTCGTCTTTACACGCAATGCCAAATCTGAACCAGATTCATTCACTAATTGAGCACTACGGCCCCACGGTGTTCTTCCATCCTAATGAGGTTTATTTGCCATCATCGGTGCAATGGTTTTTCAAAAACGGGGCACTTTTGTACCGGGAAGACACTGGAAATGGCAAACCGATTGATTACAGAGGCTCCAATTTGCCTGCTGGTGGGGAAAATGATAGTGATTTTTGGATAGATTTGCCAAGCGATGATGAAGCGAAAAATCTTCTCAAAGCCGGAAACATAGACAGTGCGGAGCTATACGTTCATGTAAAACCAGCATTGGGAGGAACTTTTACAGATATTGCTATGTGGGTGTTCTGCCCCTTCAATGGACCATCCACCATTAAAATTGGTTTGGTAAATATTGCACTGAACAAGATAGGCGAACATGTCGGTGACTGGGAGCACTTCACTCTCCGAGTGAACAACTTCACGGGAGAACTCTGGCAAGTGTATTTCTCAGAGCACAGCGGTGGCAGATGGGTGGATGCTTTTGATTTGGAGTTCATCGAAGGGAGTAAGCCGATTGTGTACTCATCAAAACACGGTCATAGTAGCTATGCTCATCCCGGGACTTACCTCCAGGGTTCATCCAAGTTTGACATAGGAGTAAGAAATGACGCTGCGCGGAGCAAGTTCTTCATTGATTCGAGCTCCAAGTATCAAATTGTTGCGGCCGAGTACCTTGGCAATGGCGTTATATCCGAACCATCTTGGTTGCAGTATATGCGAGACTGGGGTCCGACCATTGTGTATGATGGACGATCGGAACTAGATAAGTTGATTGATCGCCTTCCCTTCTTTGTTCGATTCTCTGTCGAGAACTTAATCGAGTTGTTTCCTACTCAAATCTATGGCGAGGAAGGGCCAACTGGCCCTAAGGAGAAGGATAATTGGGTAGGAGATGAAAGATGATAGCTCTTCCAAGCAAAATTGTCATATGAACTGCTTTCTTTCCTTGGCTATGGATGGTTAATGGATTGTGAAAGAATGTTGTAACGAGATTTCTTGGGTGACAAGCAATCGCGCGAGGCGGGAAGTAACACGACCCACGGTGCTACGAAAGGGTTGTCGAACCTTGCCAGATGTATTTATTGTCGTCGGAAAAAATAAGTCCGGTAGGGATCCCAATAATCTCTTCCGGGAGAGGGGAGAAGGAACTCGATTCTCGATGAACGAAGGGGCATTGTAGGGAATTTCCATGGCCATGTCAATATTATGAAACACAGTAATCAAATTGGCTAAATTTCGGTGAAGATTTATACGATTTAAAATTTTCAACAAGTATTTTTCTCATTTTCATTTTAAATCCTCGAGATTCAATTTCTCCACCGTACTTTCTTTGTGTCGCCTTCGCCTTCACCTTCGCAGACGAAGAAAAAGTGTGAAAATCGCTTCCTTAAATATGATCTCAAATCACACAATCATTAATCAATTAATTAATTAATTGAGAAAAAATCACAAGAAATTCATAGAAAGCAACAAAGAGATTTTCATTGCTCATTTCATCGTCCTCAGATTTACACAAACCTATTTCTTTGGTATCAAAAGAACTAAAATCCTTTTTCTTCCCCCACCAAAACCAAAAAACAAGTATCCATGGGGAAAGGGCTCCTCATATTTTGGACACTAATCAACACTCAGATCAACAACCACCACCAAACCTTATCCTACTAAGTGGGGTCGGTTGCAAGACTTGATCAATACACACAACAAAAAGAATGTTCCAATTTCCAAATTGTGTTCAAGGGGGCAATGAACTCACAGCAATCGCAATACAATTGGACCATTTACATCGGACAAAAGACGAGAACAAATCGGAAGGCACTCCCGTTCACCTGAGCCTGCTATCTCGATTGTGCTCCTCCCAGCTTAGCTCGCGGCCACATTCCCCACACACAGTAGTGCAACCCTGTTTTGTGCCCTGACTTCTTAGCGTCAGCAAATGCGAAAGGTTAGTGCACTTCCGCTGCACAAAAGCATTCTTCGCCTTGGATTCAGCAAGGATGCTTTTCTTTGGTGCAGATGACGCAGTATTTGATGCAGCTGGTTTTTGGTCGATTGCAGATTCTTTGAGAGGAATTCTCTGCACTTCCTCCCATCCAAATGATTTCTGGTATACTTCCCAGGCCATGTCTTGCTCCTCCTTTGTGAGCCTTTCTTCTTCATTCTCTTGCAAAAGGGTCTCATGTTCGTGGAAATTTGCGATCCACCTGAAAACAAGGTAGGTCATGCGTAAGAGGACGGAAGTATGAGTTGCCAATTGCACCAGAGTAAAAGGCAATTACCCTTACCAACAGATGCTAAAGAAAACGAGAACAAAGAACAGGAGTGTACCTTGGAGAATGCTTGCCAATTAACCTTTCCATGAGCTTGTCAGAAGAGCAACTTCCTTGAGAAAGAGGAACTACGTGTTTTGGCAAAATTTCCACTTCACCAGTCATATTGTCGTTCATGCGTCCGTTTTCTTGGTCAAGCTCATGGTTCTCATCATCACCAAATTCAAAAAGATGCAACATCTCTTCCTTAGATATTGTCCTATGTACCTGTTGTCGGTCAACAACCCTTGCAGCCAGGCCCTCCTTCGTTACCTGACGCTTATAAATTTTTTCTTCCATAGTTCCATGTGCCATCAATCTGTAAGCGAACACTGGCTTTGTTTGGCCATACCTGGAAATAGAAAAAAAAAAAAAAAACATATCATTTACGATGTACCTGCCCTACCGAAGAATGGAAAGTTGGAGTGATAAAGGAGGAATAATCATCAGGCTTGCTGTCTGGCACATTCGATGTATGGCCATTCTAAAAACAAACCCTCCCTAATGCTATATAGCCCCTAATCTACACTTTATCAAGGCACATTTACCAAACAAAAACTGAGTTAAGGACTGCAACAGAAAATTCAAATTCACCTCCAAGCACGATATATAGCCTGAAGATCGTATGTTGGATTCCAAGAACCATCAACTATTATTACGCGATTAGCAGCATATAGATTTATCCCTAATGATCCAGCTCTGGTGGAAATTATAACACATTTCACCCTCTTATTTAGGGGATCATTAAAGCGTTCAACCAGCTTTTGCCTTTCTGAGCCCTCTGTTCTCCCATCTAGCCTGAAGAGCAATAAAGAATCCAGTAAAAACGACGTAACCCAAATAATAGCTTTTATGCAAAAGACATTGCAGCTACATCTGCAGGAAATAGTCAGAAGAAGGATATATAGTATGGAGCAACGGCAAAGCTGAAAAGAAAAACCTAAGCTGTCTGTCAAACTGTAAATTGTTCTCAGTAATATGTACCAACCTGTACCAATCTTTTCCTTTCTTCCAGGACTTCCCTTTCTTCCCATGTCGAGGTAGCCTTGAAAGATAAAGTTCAATAAGGTCTAGGGTTGGTATGCTCTGGCTAAATACCAATGCCTTATCGCCCACATCAGAACTCATAGCTAGAATGTCAAGCAGGAGTACCATTTTGCCACTGTAATCAAGCTCTTTATAGTTATTTTCATGAAGAAGATCATTCCACCAATTCTGAAAAGTGATAAGGTTGTTGGTCAGCATTACGCTCCACGAAAACAACAATAGTAATACAAACTACAAAGTAAAGCTTTTTTTGAGAAACAAAGTAAAGCCTTTCTTATTAGTCTTCCTACTAAAAAAACAATGGCATATTTCAAATAATGCCAAATGGACAGTAAAAGAAATGTAAAGAAGTGCATAATGAATAAAAACCAACATTATAGTTTGTCCAAATCCATACCTTATGAAAAATGCCATCTTTTTTTCCTGGCAAAATTTCATTCACATTTTTCTCTGCAAAGCAAGATATCTTACCATTGTTAGATATACTTTTAAGAAAGTGTCATCAAATACGTGAATATATACATTCACCCAACTGCATTGTATATCCAGTTCTATCATACACCAATACCGGGAACATTCATGCAAGTCCTGGAAAAAACAAGGAAAGAAACAAATACCTCCCAAACCCAAATTATAATCAATGTTTTCGTCACTAGAGCTGTCATCTGCAAGAAAATTCTCAACGGCATCTCCACTTCTCTCATAGTCTTTGTTGTCTTTTCTTAGTTGCACAATCCCCGGATGGTTCCATATCTAATAACCAACAATAAGGTCATATATTACAACAACTCGCATGAAAGACAGATAGACACACAATAGACTAGCAGACAATAATTAGCATTACATATAATGTCAATAAAGGTCTACGAAACGCTTAGGAGTCCCTTTGTGTAAGACTAGATGCTTTTGTGATCATGCATACATGAGTGTGTGCGTGAGTGAGTGCATGTTATTATAATGAATAATGGAAGTTGGGAACTTAAAGCGGGAGCCTTATGCACTGGGTACGACCTTTTAATGGAAGTTGGGAACTTAACAAGTGTGCGAATCTATTACCTGAGCTAAGGCCTGGTAGCCGGCAAAAAAACTTCTCTTCCCTATCTTTTCATTATAATCATTGTCCTTGGTAAATCCATGGACATCAAGAAATCTCTTGTATAATTTCCTCTGTAAGGTTGAAAGTTTCACAGCTATTACAAACACAGTTTTTGGTGGTAAGTCCTTCTTCACAACAGTCATGTCCATTCTCTGAACAAATCCTTTCAACTGTTCATAAAGAATATGAGACCGTTGGTTCATGATTTTCACATCATCCACGGTTGAATTAGTATGCTGACCGTACTCTATGGGATTTTGGAATCTGCATGCAAAGGGATGGAATTTTAAGATACATTAAAACAACAAAAATAAATTAGACAGAAAACAGGGTTTAAATGATGAAATTTTACCGATTCCGAAACTCATGGCTGCTTCCAAGAAAACCTTCCCTTACAAAATCAACCATCTGCAAAAAAAATTTAAATTTAAATGAATCAAGATAGTAGGTTGCGTGTAAGAAATGGCAAAATGAATAGCTTTCTGAGTAACTCACACAATAATATTCCATGAGATTGTTCTGAAGTGGTGATCCAGTTAATGCTATCCTTCTCTGGCATTTCACTTGTTTTAAGGCTTGGGTTACATCAGCCCTGGTATTCTTAATAACATGGGCCTCATCACAAACAAGTATATCCGGTCCATCCTGAGTTGGAAATGTAACAATAAGAAAGACTCTTTAAAAAAAAAGATCGCTTGGATCATGCTAAATAAAGTATCAATGTGTGCTAATGACAGTATGTGTTTAACAGCTTACAATCTATATATCAACTTGACAAGAATAATATTAATCCAGAAAGTTTGGCTTTAAGTCCAACGAGTTGAAGAAGAAATAATGCACATGGTAACAAAGAATTGAAAAAGCATGACGTGTAAAGACAAATATAGAGGTTAACGTCAACCTACCTGTAAGGCACGACAAATTTCTGTAGCTATCTGCCTATCCTTCACATGCTTCCCAAAGGATAAGTTTCTAAAAGCAGAGTAGCCAATTAGAAAAACACCACCCTTCCTTCTCCACTTTGCAAGCAACTCTGCTCTTCTATCCCTGACAAACAAGGGAAATCATGTCAGCATCTTGGTGTCACCACTCACCATCTCCCCAATCGGAGATATAATTTGCTAATGACTGCAAGACATCCCTCAAAACAACAACTTCATTTCTTAATGCCATCATCTTAGATCAATGTTTGATAGGGATGAGAATGGAATGAGACAAAATAGATATATTTCAGCAAACCTTGACACATCTTCTAGCATGAAGATGCGAAGAGGCTTTAGTTCTGAAGGTCTCCACTTCATGAACTCTTGACGCCAATTGTGCAGCACGTTCACAGGGGTGACAATAAGTGCGGTTTTTAATCCCAAATCAATACTTCTCATTGCAGTGTACAAAAAAGCTATGACCTACGAAAGCAATTTGACAAGTTATGTGGAGTATATAAATCAACCACTTAAAACAACCTTGCATTTTGCAAGATGGCTATTCGACTAAGCTGCTGGGTCATTCCACATGCACCAACACCTATTTCAAAACAAAACTCGCACATCTAAATAAACACTCACAGTTCTTGGGAAGAGTTTGCAATAGACAGAATAATACCTGAAAAGTTTTACCAAGGCCCATCATGTGAGCTAGAATGCAACCAAGACCTTTATCCCCAGCCTTCACTTTTCTGACTGACTGTATGATATTCTCCCACATAAATCTCACACCCGTAATCTGTAATAATGAATCAGACCTTTACTTCATGTTGCAGTTTGTAACAAGGACAAGATAACAGCACTATATCATTAAAAGTTATCGACACATAAAGCAATAACAAAAGATACTTAGTACCTTTAGTGAAGGAGATCAAATTAAGATAACCATGTGAAACAAGAATAGGTTTAAAAGAACATGACAACGAAGTTCAAGTGAAAAAGGTGAGCCATGGAAATCTTATCATGTGTCCTGACATGACACAAGGCAAACAATATACTGCCAGTTTTTCAATAGCTGAAAATAACTGATAAGAAACTGTCATTAAATCGGCTTGACAGTTCCTTAACCAAACATAGCACAAGGGAATTCATTCAAGAAAATCCAACAAACAAATAGTTAACAGATCAAGCAAACCTGATGAGCCTTCAATTTAGCTGAGATGCTTGGAGGAATTCTGACAGCTTCTTCACCTTTCTCCCTCACAACATTCACTACATAACCAACCGATGCATCACCTAGCACTTCAGTGTTGGCGCCTTCGGGTAATCTCCCATTACAGGTTGCAGAGCTCTTCATCTTAGATTTGGCAGAAAATTGTACTTGCAAAGACATCAAGCGCTCTTGACGTTCCTACAGAAGAAAAGTTTATGAAAAAACTTCTAGTACCACAACATCTTTTTTTATTACAAAATCAGCACTAGATTGTACCTTTTCAATTGCAATTTTCCTTCTGGTTTCTTCTCCTAATTCAGTGTCATCAATGATCCTTCGAATTTTCTGCTTTCTCCTCCTCTTAGAACTGACACAGAGACAAAATATGTTCAGAAACACAATAATCTGAGAAAAAACATAAGTATCCAATGCTCAAGAATAAAAGTTCACCGCTTTCTATTCAATAGATACATGCCTCAGCAATGGGGAGGGAGAGAGAGAGAGAGAGAGAGAGAGAGAGAGAGAGAGAGAGAGAGAGAGAGAGAGAGAGAGAGAGCAGTATACTAAATATACCTTACAGTAACATCTATCTCTGAACCTGAACTATCTGAATCACTATCAGAGCTAGAATCTATCAAATCCCCACAACCTATTGCTTGCTCTAATTGTGACGTCAATGTCTTTAGAAGACTTGGGCAACAGAAACAACATTGCCAGCCAGAGGTCTGGGCATCAGATAAGCATTCCTCTCCAATATTCCTCTTTATACAAGTTGTACAAACCAACGTCTTGCAAGAGTTACAATTTACTAGGTCCTTGCTTTGTCCACACCACCCACAGTAACACTTAGTGCAATCAGGATCCTGCACACCTTCATAGGTCAATAAAAGATCTAGCATTTACTTGAACAAATGATATGAAATATTAGCATTAAATGATGTAGGAAATCAGGTAACACTATAATTCCTTAATATGATATATAGAGAGAATATTTCTAACTGAAGATATCTATTCACTAGATACTATAACATCAGTTGCTAATTTGCTGTTAATCAGTAATTAGGTTAATTCATTTAATTACCTGCGCTCTCGTGAACACGTTACACAAAATGTTCAGATAAAGAAAGAAGAGTCAAGAAAGGTTCCTCATGGCCATACCTTCACATGCATCTTTTCTTCCAATAAACATCTGCAATCTGCACAAACAATCACCTTCAGAAGTGGATGTGAACACACTTTGAGAGCATGCTTACTGCAAGCAGTGCAGTAGAGCTTATCATTCAGACTCTGTGAAGGAAGACCACCACTGGCAGATATGCAGATATTTTCTTCCACATAGGACTGGTCCTCGGATTTTATTGCATTGCAGTCTGAATTATCTTTCAGTGGAGTGTCATCATCACTATCTATTAGTACAGTTCGACTCCTCTTATTATCAATGTTTAGCTCCTCATCCTCACTCAGACGCTTGGAGCCTCTTGCTTCACTGGAACTAGTCACCGGAGATGCACCGTTACTCGTTATGCTTTCTTGGTCAATGTTATTAGCGATTTCCAGATCTTCATCAATTTTCTCGAACTACATTAGCACAAGGATAAACTCAAAAAAGTTAATTAAACTGCAACTTCAAAATTGAGGAGCGAGATATAGGGTAATGCAAGCACAGGATACCTGTTTACGTCTCTTTCGATGTCTCCTTCGTTTCAAACGAATTTGAAGCTTCCGATCAACATTTACATCATCTTCTTCTTTGACCTTTCAATGAAAAAGTACAGAAATACTATCAACTTCAGTAAAACTCAACTGGGTGTTAAAAAGAACATGTGTCTATGTTAAGTCTAATCGCAACATAGGATTAATTATCAACTGCAACTGGTGAAAAAAGTAAATAAACATATTGACATATTCGTATACAGAAAGGGTGAATCAAGTGTGTAACCAACATTGTACCGAAAAGACAAGTTTGTAAGCAACAAGAATATGACCATCAGATAATAACACAGAAAGACATCCAATCAAATACCAGTAATGATAATGTTAGGTGCAACAAATAAGACCACATAATACTCATTCAAAAATTGTACGAATATAGGGAGACTGAAAACCAACGGAGGGTTTATTAGAGGATTTCTATATGAATGTCTACAACCCCAGACAGTAGTGAAAACACTTTCGACATCTTCCAACTAATATCAATTACAATGTAACAGCCCTTTCCATGTTAATTTGTTTTTTTATATAAGAAACCAAGTTTTACTTTATAACAAAAGTTACATACAAAATGAAAACAAAATAAGTAAATGTAGCAAAATAAATTTGTGTGTGACATGAAAATATATTCAAATATGATGTTGGGACAACACAACCATACCTTCCTATAATTTTTCTTTTGTTCTTCAGTGAGATCCAGTTCTCTTTCGTTTGCAACAGCGTCTGCAACAAATGGATCACCCGAATTGCCATCAATGTCATCAATCTCCTCTACCTCATCAACCCCAGGGAACTTGAGTCCCATCTCAGCAGCTTGCTGTGGCGTACTGGCCAAATAAACAGAAGCCCAGTGCTTACTGCCAAACGAGGCACCACCCGCAGTTGCACCATCAGAAAATAATTTGTTAAAAGAACCCCAGTAATCAACCTCAGCTGTCTCAACATCCTTGATTCCATCTACGACTAGTTTTTTCTGCAGAAATCCACTAGCGCCATCCTCCAATAGTTTACCATGTCGCCTAAGTCCACCAAGCAGAATCATGTACCATCAACTTCATACCTTGCAGAATCAATAGTGCTAAAAGGAAAGAACTGTACCTTCTCACAGGCCTGTGGGTTTGGAGATACTTCTCTGCATCAGCCCTTGACTCGGTAAATTCGCCAGTCTCTTGAGATCCTACCCAGTGTATCCGTCTTTTCCAAGCTTCAGTGCAGCAACCATTAGGAGCCTGACTTTCAATGCATTTATAAAGGCTTGGTAGCTCAATGCCGGCCCCATCAAGTTGTTCCTATTTACAAAAGCATATAATGATAAGAGGCCAGAAATTAAAATTACATTTCCCTTGTTTATATATAATTATATTACCAAAACTGCAAAAGAATTATAGAAAGAATGTGGTTACGATCCCTTGGACACCCGAATAATTCAAAAGGCACAATCTATTTTATTGTCTTTTAATAAAAATAAAATAAATAAAGGCATTGCATGGAAGGTCCACAACAAAATATGACAGGTGTGCTAATACCAATCATCTAATTATTTGGAGTTCTCATCAATATAAATGCAGCACTCAGAACCAAATAAGGGGTGATTAGCTAAATTCATATCCAACTTGTACAGTACAAGTCACAAGAAGAGGCAAATCTTTCTCGCTCTGATTTATATTTTCAGTAGAAATTTATCACATTAGAATACATGCGAGCTCTAAACAATGCATTAGAAGCCAAAGATTTACTCAGATTGAAGAAAGAAGCAGACCAACAAATGAGCACTCTCAGTCTCAAGTTCATCAAGCTCGGCTTGCCACTCTTCTATCAAAGTATCCATTTCATTCGCAACAGCTGCTTCCAACTATAGACAAGAAAAATAATGCATAAGTGATTGAAAAGGACAATGTAATCCAGAAGGAGGAATTTGGAGGAAGAAACTAACATCATCTCCATGAAGGGTTTGTGCCAACTCCTCTCTTACTTCACTCTCCACCTTGGCAAGAGACTCTTTCTCAAGTGCCTCTTGAGCCTCTGCAGCCTAAATTGAGCGTCAAAGAAAAAACCAACAAATTAAGCATCACGTGCATAAAACACATATAAACGTATGTGTATTTGTGTGTATGCGTAGTTGGAATCAACGTTAATCAGTACGGAAAAAATAGATACCTTACTCTCAACCTCCAAAAATTCAGCAATAAGCTCCTCTATTTCTTTATCAGATAATGGTTCCTGCATACAAAGATCAAATCATCATATTTTTGGAAATTAAAAAGGGGTTTCTTCCAAATCTTAGATAATAGCACTAGAATGCGACAACAATGTCTAATGGGTTCGTAGCTTCATTGAGAAAATATATTACGGCAAATAAAAAACTATCATAAGTGAGGACTTGCCTCTGGCTGCAATTTTCCATCTTCGCCGGATATCGGTACTTCATCAACTTCTGAGTCATCTATGAAAGAATCACTATCACTGCCACTAGAAGCACTCCCAATATTTTCCACTTGCTCGCCGTTTTCCTCCATTTGCTCCCCCACTTGCTCGTGGCTTTCCTCCATTAACTACTCAACCAGACCAAGCCTCAAAACAAGTACCTAAGAAGGCCAAAACAATGAACAAAACAGGTCACTTTTTGTAACGCCGAGTTGCTCTCACCTAAAACCTTCCTACTCTCCGATAAGCGAAGTTAGGAACAAAACCCAAATGATAACATCACCACCGTAATCAGTCTAATAAGTTGAGTGTTAAGACTAAAGCAACTCCAGTCCAACTCCTCAAATGATAAATACATAATCTCCAACAGCCAATGCAAAAATGGCATAGGAGTTCACACGAAACCTTCATCCGTTACGATATCATTGAATCCATTTACTTTTACGGATATAATAATCAAAGTTTCCGAAACCATTTTTTTTATTCAACAAAGTGAAACCCACATTCCAAGTTACATAAAAACCAAAACTTTTGATATGGGGAAACAAAAAGACCAAATTTTACATCGTCCCCAAATAACCAAACGAGCAAAAGATCAAAATTTCGCGCCGTTTCCAAAGAACCAAGCCACTCTCAGTACTGGGTATTTCCCATTTTCCACCGAACCGGTGTCATTTCACAGCACCCAACAAAAAGAAGAAGAAGAAGAAGAAGAAGAAGAAGAAGGGAACCTGAAACCACTTACCGGAAAAGGGAAGACGGGGCCGGGCACGTAGCTACGGTGACGCGAGAAATGCAGAGCCTTCGTATTCTCTCTCTCTCTCTCCTGCGTGTGCAGAGCAGAATATGCCCCGTGTAGTATGTACTCTGTGTGATGTTTGAATTTGTTTGAATCCAATTGAATGGGGAGGAAAGAAATGGTTGATTTCCCCAAAAAACCGAAAAAAAATTGGAAGAAGTCGGATGGCTTGGCAGCCTTGTTGGCTACATACACACACACTTCGCAATTGTTTTTCTTTTTGGTCACCCAAATTGTGTGTAATTTCAAGATCTAGGGTTTTTGGTTTTGTGTTATTTTACGATTGGTTGGTGTATATTTATTGGGAGGGCCGTCACGTCACATTGGGAAAGTGAGGGTTATTTGGTTAATTTGTAATGGTATTGGTGAATTTGAAAAAATTTAAACCTAGCCACTCCCAACGTTTTGTATATAATTAGCAGAAAACGCATACTATTATCGCACTTATGATATAACAAGAATTTACGAAGCTTATACAATAGAATTCGCCACAATTTCTTTTTTCTAGATACAATATGCACTAAAATAAAAGCATATTTTGGAGATATATTTCAAAATTTACTCTATTGAGTAAGATTTTTATTTTTTCGTAGTTTAGATATTAGGAAAGTGAGAATTATTTGGTTAATTTGTAATGGCATTTGTATATTTTAAAATATTTGTCATTGTTGAGATTTTTAATAAAATGCATAATATTCTTGCACTTATGATAAAACAAGAATTTACGAAGCTTATGAAATATAATTCGTCGCAATTTTTTTTTTCTAGATAAAGATTGCGTTGAAATGAAACCATCTCTTAGGGATATATTCCAAAATTTACTCTATTGAGTAAGATTTTTATTGTTTTCATTGTTTGAAACTTAAACTACGATTGGTTTAATGCTTAGAGCAGAAAATTTTATTGTGTAACGGAACACCGCTTTTTAATAAATAAATAAAAACTCTGAAATTACATTTCAGTGATTTATTTTCCAAATGCTCCAAGATTCTTTTAGTATTCAAGATGAATCAATAATCGTAAATACTTTGTTGCTTTTAATCTACAAATATTTATCCTTTCGATATTCAAAAGGTCCTAAATTTGAGTCCTTCTAAAGAAACACAAACGTTAAATACAAATCACACATACACTATTTTGTTCCCTAACCGAAAAAGTTCGCAATACATTCGCAATGAAGCCATCGTCGAAGTGAAATAATGGCAGTATATTTTTTCTTCAAAAAAAACCAAACAAAACAAAAGCTAAAAATAGAAACTAATTGGACCAATTGAAGTGACCTGACCCAAATCGGGCGGGCTTTACAGCTGCAAATCTGCAACATGTCCCTACATGTTTTTATGAAATAATATCTTTCTTTTTTTACAAATTAATTTAGAACTCGTATGATAAATTGATTCAGTGTTTTTAAATTTTTAAATAAAATATTTTTGAAATAAATTCTTAATAAAATTATTAGTTCATTCTGAAAAAAATTTAAAAATGCTTTCAATTATTTTCTCTTAAAACGCTTCCAAACATTTAAAAGTCCTTGCAGACGAACTCTTAACCAGATGAACTCTTAATTCGGTCATCTTCTTTCTTTGACCAAGACTTGACAAACAAGAAAAAAATGAAGGCAAAACACAAAGCAGCTGCTCCTCCCACAACGATTGCCACCGATTCATTTCCCCCATTTCCTCCATCTCCGTCTCTATGTTTTTCTGCTAATAAAAACAATAAATTGGAAAGATTAAATTAATGATTAATCATTCATGATGTTAATTACGTTCATTTAAAAATAAATAAATAAATATATATATATATATCAAGAATGTTATTGTACTAACTATTAAGTTAATAATGCATTGTTACGTAAAAAAAATAGAAATGCATGAAATTCAACGTCATTGGTTCCGAATATCGCCCATAGGTTTACTCTGAATATTAAAAAGCAGTTAAAATATGAAAAATCATTCTTAGATTCAATCACCTGGATCATGTGGGTGCTCATCTGGTATCTCATCTGGATGATAACTATAGCTCAACACTCCTCCAAATAAATCTGCCCAGAAACAGCGCCACCACATTCCTCTTCTGCAATTTGCACCGCCCTACCCACACACTTTCCACACTCACATCCCCCCAAGCCCCCGGAACATTGCGCCATCACTTGCACCGCCTCATACCCCGTTTTGCAAAACCCACCACCGTCAGCAACTTCGCTCTCCAAGGCAGCAAACGCAGCGTCTCTCATCTCCTCGAACACCGCCGCCACCCCATTTGCCAAATCCTCCCCATAAGTCTTGTGCATTAATCTATCGTTAAAAGGCTCTGAGTCGACCCCATCGAGCTCGTAGTGCACGTAGCATCCATGCAGCTGAACACGAGCCGAACCTGATTCTCGATAAGTTATGGAGAGTGTTGACGCAGCTGTGACACTCTTCGTTGCTGAGGTAATGTCGGCACTGGAACAGGCCGGAAATACCAGCCTCGTTGTTGTCTAAGCCGGCTTCGGCATGCCTGTAGAACTTGGATTGGGAGGAATGTGATGTTAGTTGTTGCAAAAGAGACGAAAGGGTTTGTCGTGGGACTTGCGATTTAGTTGGGGGAGTTGCAAACGTTCGATTTGCACATTTTGTGTATACCAAACTGTTGTAGTCGGAATTAGGGTTTGCAGATGATGTGAGAGAAATAAGTAGTAGTGATGCAAAACGGAGAAGAGTTGAATCCATTAGGGTTTGAAGCTGTTTCAATGAAATTGCATATTTTCAATATGTTGGTTTTCTTTTTGTGTTTTGGGATATGGGAAGTTGAGGTTTAGGGGTTTTTTTTTTTCCTGCCCACTTCTATCTAACTACAGTGAAAACTTGTGAATTTCTTCACCAGAAAGCTTACAAACTTTTTAAATCAGCAGCAAAGAAAAACAAGTATAATTAGGTGTATTGTTACGGAATTAATCATGTAAGGTTTTGCGTATGTTGAACAAAGATTTGCATTGATAATATAAACTATAAATTGAGAAATGCTATGGGAGACTCGCAAAAGTGGGGCTCTGCATAGATTATCTGTCACATCATGTTTTTTACATAATATTTTATAATGTTGAGACTAGAATTAACATTAAACAGTAAGGTGATAGAGAGTTCATGGAGAGACTCCCACTTTTGAGAAAGTCCCATTAACATTTCTAGTCCTTTATAATGTGAGTACGAGAATTAAAGTTAAGTTGTGAGGTGGCAGATGGTCCATATAGAGTCTCACTTTGGAGAGAGCCCCCGGTAGCATTCCCCTTATAAGTTATGTTGGGAATATTCAAAATAAGGCCGAATGACTTTTAAAGTGTCAATAACAACTGTCGTATAATATGAATATGCAAAACAAGGAGCATGAATTAAAATAATGGTTAATATTTATTAAAGTCCTCTGGCAAAAAATTACTAAATATAACTGTAACATCCCACATCGCCCAGGGGAGTGATCCTTAAATGTATATTCCCATCCCTACCTAGCACGAGGCCTTTTGGGAGCTCACTGCTTCGGGTTCCGTAGGAACTCCGAAGTTAAGCGAGAATGAGGTCAGAGCACTCCCAGGATGGGTGACCCACTGGGAAGTTGTTCGTGAGTTCCCAAAAACAAAACCGTGAGGGAATGGTAAGCCCAAAGCGGACAATATCGTGCTACGGTGGTGGAGCGGGCCTAGGAAGTGGTCCGCCCTGGGCCGGGATGTGACAATTGGTATCAGAGCCAATCCCTGGCCGGAAGTGTGCCGACGAGGACGTCGGGCCCCTAAGGGGGGTGGATTGTAACATCCCACATCGCCCAGGGGAGTGATCCTTAAATGTATATTCCCATCCCTACCTAGCACGAGGCCTTTTGGGAGCTCACTGGCTTCGGGTTCCGTAGGAACTCCGAAGTTAAGCGAGAAGGAGGTCAGAGCACTCTCAGGATGGGTGACCCACTGGGAAGTTGCTCGTGAGTTCCCAAAATCAAAACCGTGAGGGAATGGTAAGCCCAAAGCGGACAATATCGTGCTACGGTGGTGGAGCGGGCTCGGAAAGTGGTCCGCCCCGGGCCGGGATGTGACAATAACAACATACAATCATTTAGTATTACCATATCACGTGTTGTACTATAATTAAATTATAATAAAATAAATGCACTTATTGTAAAACAAATGAAATTAGTAACATTATTGCGACCGTCGAACTCACGCTGATTCATCGTGGTTGAGAGTGGTTAGTCAGTTTCCAAATAGTTATGTACTTTCAAGCACTTGTTATAACTTTGTGTATAAACTAAATTAACAAAGTTAATAATTAATTATCATGGGTGGGAGGTATTAGAAGCTTCTAATTAACTTGTTAATTCGCAGGTGGTCAACGAAGAGAAAGCTGGCCCCGGCCTCATCGGACTTAAATTTGAAAGAAAAAAATTTACAGGAAAAATATTGGAAAAGTTCATGTGGTTGAAACAAAATTGCATGGTTGGAAAGACCAATTGTAGTCACTGCGAGTAAGAAAAGTAAAAAGTAAATAACAGATAAATAGTAACAATTAGTAAGCACATTTTATTCTTAGCAAAAATAAAATAAATAATTTTTCTGTTTTTATCCAGTTCGATGTGACTGAATTTGTACAAATTTAGATTTGTTAAGAAAATTACGGTTGTAAACACCATTCAAAGTGTAACAAACTTCCCTAACCAAACGTCTTCAATAAAAACCTCAAATCTCCACAAACTATTCCTCACTGCAGCACACACCCTCTCTTCCCTAGTAGATTATACGTTTCCGGCGGCCGGTAACGAAGTTGGTTAATTAATCGGGTTCCGGCGGCCGGTAGCAACGTCGGTCGGTTAATTAGTCGGGTTGTCGTTGGCAGTCTGTACGATACGAGTGCGTACGTACATCAACACATACATTTATTTGTTTGAATACAGGAGACAAATCTAAAAATCCAAACACCACCCTTAACAAATTCACCTTGTTTTCTTTTTGTTAATTAATTGTCTGCAGGATTTACTTTATTTAATTACAGTGATTGCTGCGACAATTAATTAACTAATTAATTAATTACGTTTTCCGATTTAATTACAAATCATGCCACGGCCGTTCAACTCCTCGTTCCAGCTGCTGGAGATCAACCTGATCTCGGCGCAGGACCTGACGCCGGCGTCGAAGGCAATGCGGACGTTCGCCGTCGCGTGGGTCAACCCGCAGAGGAAGCTGACGACACGTGTCGACCAGAACGGCCACACCAATCCGACGTGGAACGAGAAGTTCGTCTTCCGAGTCGACGAAGACTTCCTCCGTGACGACACCTCGAAGATCATGATTGAGATCTACGCCTCCGCGTGGCTCCGCGACGTCCTGATCGGAACCGCCGCGGTGGTGGTGAACAATTTGCAGAACAAGTCGAAAATGCGATTCATGGCGATCCAGCTCCGCCGCCCCTCCGGCCGCCCGCAGGGGATTCTGAACATCGGGCTCGGCCTCCTGGATAGCACAATGCGGAGCATGCCGCTCTACAGCGAGCTCAGCTCCTCCGCCGTCGGATACTGGGATCTGATGGAGGGAAAAACCGGCAACCACCAAAAGAGCAACGGTTCCAATTCGAAGGACCAAGACAAATTCATCATCTTCCAACGATCTCAGAGCGATCGGACGGGTAGCGATTACGGATTCTCGAAATCCAGGCCTGCATCCTCCATCTGCGACGGCGTCACAAAAAGCAGGCCGCCGAGCTCCATCTGCAACGCCGCCGCATACAAGCCCAAACATCAAGCCTCCTTCTGCAATAGCTCGATTGTGAACGGATCTGAGGTCAGCACCGTGCAAAAGAAGGGGAATGTGAACGGGTCTCTCTGCTCCGACGTCGGACCCTCGCCGTCTGTGGTTGCGGCGGCGATCGCCAAGGGAATCTATCCGTTGCCGTACACCGGGCCCCGCGCGCAGCCGGCCAATGATGCCGGGAGCTCGTTGCTTGACGAATGGACGGACCAAGACAGCGTGGAAGGGTTAAAGACCAAGATCGAACGTTGGCGGACGGAGCTGCCGCCGGTGTACGACTGCGCCAAGAACGCTGCCAAGAGCTCCCAAAATCAGAAGCTACTCCAATCGTCGCACCGCCGGCCCAGCAGTCAGAAGACGCGGCGGAGACGCGGCAGCGGCCGGGGATTGTTCTCCTGCTTCGCATTGGGTTGCGAGATCTCGATCTCTTGCGGAGGCAAGCCGAAGAAGAAGAAGAGCGGGAAGGTCCACCTCGACGACGACTCGTACTTACAGTAGACGAACAGCTCAAAACGCCGCCGTTTCCTTAATTTTTCTTGGGCGGGGGCGGGGACGAGATAAAAAACGACACTGATTTTATTGACGTTGATGCTGCTGATTGCATGTTCGGCAAAGCTAAGCCGCGCGGAGGTAGATTTTACGCATGAGAATTTGTTGATAGCTTACGGGATTGAATGTCGTTTTTTACATTTGAAATTAAGATTTGTAATTATTTTGGAGTTGATGAATTGGATGAACGTTGGGTCGTTTGGATGGAGAAAAAAATTGTTTGGTACGTTTTATAATTAGAGAGGAATTCAGGGTGTGATTTAAAAAAAAAAAAAAAAACAAACGGTATAATTAGTGGCGGACCTCTAAAAGGGCACTACACTTGCTTTAAAGGCAAAATTTGATCCTCCATTAAACTTGCTTAAAATCTAGGTTACCGGTCGACGTAGTTTTCGAGAAATTTTTCATTGTAATGGAAATACGGGTAGTACACTACGTGTTGTTATGTAAGTGGTGAAAAATTTTATTTTTTAAGTTATTAACTTTTTAAAACAGATATCACACTATTTGTATAATAATACGTGATGTATCATCCCGTGTGCCAGTCACACTAAAAAATCTCTGTAGTTTTCATGTCAGTTTGATTGTAACGCAGGTGTTAACCTATATGATTAAGTAGATCTTGCTTTTTGAATCATTATTGTCGGACCTCTAAAAGTGCACTAACTTGCTTTAAAGACCAAATTTGATTCTGCGTCAAATTTGTTTAAAATAATATTAACCAATTGACGTAGTTTTCGTATTAGTTTGATGACAAGCTCTTCGTTGATTTGCTTAGAGCCGAACAAGTGCTTTGTTAATCTTCCAAATTATTCCTAAACCCAAATTCTTTATCTTCTATTAATTTAGCTCGTCGAGATTCGCTACTTCGTTTATATCTCTAATTTGCCAATGTGGTTTACTTATGTTTTCATTGGTTTTTTGTTATTGTTGTGAATACAATAACATATGTTTGCAATAAGAGTCGATGAATTTCAATCAAGATCACTAATTTAGTATCGAATTAACCATTTACATGAATCGAATTCAAAACTTTTCACATACAAATTTAAAATAATATACTAAACTTTAGTGCTAAGTAACAGCATTTACATGGTGGTGGGCCCCATAAATTTAAACAGGCAAATTATCCAAGAAAGAACACAAGCCAACATCGAGGATGTAACACGTAATATATCATTATATGTGCTGATTACAAAAATCAAAATATGTATGTAAAAAAGTTAATAATATAAAAAATAAAATTTTATACCTTATATTAAAATACGTATTGTACCATCAATCCATGTTTCTATTTGAAAACATTCTTAAGGACTGGACTATTCTCCCCCGTCCTGCTTTTGCTTTTGCACAATGGCGGCAGGTGGAGCTCTGCTCTGAAACCCTACACAGACTACAAAAATCGAGAAGGTAATTAGCATTTCTTTTATTTCTTCAATTTTATTATTTGTTTCAAAACTCGATTTAATGATTTTTTTATTTTATTTGAAAAGTAGCCTCTGAACTTTCAGCAGGAATCGGATCATCTCATAAGCAAACCCAAGATCATTCTGACATACTAACACGGATCTTTTGATTTAACGACTATAAATAAAAAATTTTTCTAAATTTATAATAATTGTAACCACTGAATTAAAATTTAACTGTCCATTTTATTGGGTCAAGAGTATCCGAGGATTTACCTCGAGGAGGATCCAATTCCCTTTCAGCATTATCGAGCTTGATTACCTTTTGTTATTTTTCAATTTTTGCATGTACGGTTTTTGTAATTTGTTTGCTGTCAGACCCAAACGCTATGAATTTTCAGCTTTTTATTATTATTATTTTTTATTCCTGGGAGTTGAGAGATCAGTCCGTACAGTGTGTGACAGAAATCAGATTCTGTGCTTTATCTTTGTTTTTGTTTTGCTTCTACTTGTTTGGATTGTGGGAAAGTTTGTGGCTGAGGAGGAAGAGAAAAAGCTTCGGGCTTTCTTGTTTCTCCTACATTTTTCTCGGAATCCAAGCAGAGCCTTTTGAGTTTTTGTTTAGTGGGTTTTGATTTTGAACTGCTTGTGATCGCTATGTCCGAGCTTTTTGAGTTTTTGTTTAGTGGGTTTTGATTTTGAACTGCTTGTGATCGCTATTTGGTGAGGGAGAAAAAAGGTCGAAGCTTTGGGATTTATCACATTTTCTCGGCAGCCAAACAGAACCTGATGCCAAAAAAGATATAGAATTCGGTGCAGTAGGACTTGTGGTTAATTGATTTGTGGGATTGCAGGTGAATAGGGCACTAAAATATCCAGTGTTTGGGGGGTCGTGTTTTTTCTGTGGGGATGTGGGGTTTTTTGGAATTAGAATTATTTTTGGTCAACCACTTGTATTTTGCATTTTTGCATTTGTTGGAAGAGGAACAGTTAGGAATGAATTGTTAAATCCAACACGAAGTTAGCAGGGTTTGCGTTTTTTGTTACTTGACATAAACACGAATATGATATGATTTGTTAGTATGCGTGTCCAACATTACTTGACATAAACACAAATATGATATGATTTCACTATTATATTAAGAAACGAGTCAGATTAGTGTCAAATATGAACAACCTAATTTTAACTTTTAGGTTATAACCATGGAAGAAAAAATCAATAATATCGGCGAAATATCCTCGATATTATCATTTTTTTGGAGATCGGATATTTTTTTAACTATCCAAATAATTTTTGTCAAAATATCAAGATATTATCAATAATATCAATAATATTACGATATTTTTGAAATTATCGATAATATCACCACATAATACTAAAAAATACTTAAATATGTTGAGAAAACTCAACACATACTTCACTTGATCATAGCCCAAAGGGCGAACAAGATATGGCTTACTGAGTAGGGGAATGTGGGTTTTATAGGACAAATTGCGAGGGCAGTGAGCAAGCATGGGCGATGTGGGACTCTCCCAATAGGAGAAAATTAGAATTTCGGCCGAAAATTTACACTCACTTTAAACGGCCATAACTTTGTCAAAACTCAACGAAATCAAGCAAGACAAAAACTAAAGTTGTAGCCCTCGAAGAGACGAAGAGAATGGTACCTCACACGACATCTGAATCGTCGTGGTTTGGCCGGAAAATGCCTCGAAAGTCACTGAGATCGCCGGAAACTGGGTAAGATTCAAATGAGTATAACTTTTTTAATACTCAACGAAATTGAGTGAAACAAAAAGGAAAGTTGTACTACTCGACGAGACGAAGAGATTGATGCCTTGCACGCCGGCCAACTCGCCGTGGTTTGGCCGGAAATTGCCTCGAAAGCCACTGAGGTCGCCGAAAATTGGGTAAGATTCAAATGAGTATAACTTTTTCAATACGCAACAAAATTGAGTGAAACAAAAAGGAAAGTTGTAGCCCTCGAAGAGACGAAGAGAATGGTACCTCACACGACGTCTGACTCGTTGTGGTTTGGCCGGCAATTGCCTCGAAAGCCACTGAGGTCGCCGGAAACTGGGTAAGATTCAAATGAGTATAACTTTTTCAATACTCAACGAAATTGAGTGAAACAAAAAGGAAAGTTGTACTACTCGACGAGACGAAGAGATTGATACCTTGCACGCCGGCCAAAATTCAATTGACACACTCCTGGCTTCCAAAATTCAATTCTTTTACTTTATATAAACTTGAAAAAACATAATCGGCATCTAAATTAAAGTTTAGTCTTATTCTTATGTGTAAGAAATTTAAAGTGTCAAATTCGGCACATTATTCTTCATCATTTTATTCACTTCCTTTTTTTTTTTTAATATCCTAAATAAAACCTCCAAATATTGTACTAATTAATTATATATAAATGATTATGGTGTGTTTAAACTTCTTTCATTAATTACTACATATTTTCTATACTCACAATATTTGCCAGCTCGCTATATAATCAACTTAAATCAGTTAAATCCATCATGCAATGCATTTCCTTCCAATTTTTTGTGATAAACTAATAGATAATTGACTAAATAAACATCCTACAAAGTTTCATTAAAAATTTCCAAGTTTTTCTTACAATTTCCGTGGTTTCCATGTAATTTTTATCGATATCGATATTATCCCGATATTTCCATCGATATTTCCGTGTTTTCGGACTACCGATATTTCCGATATTTTCTTCCTTGGTTATAACTATGTCAATTTACTTTGTATTGTTGTTTTGTTGACCGAAAATTTTAATTTGGTGACAGCCTCCTTCCAACACAATTTCACTCTTACTCAAAGTCGAATATAGTTTTATTATTTTTCGGACTCACTCAAGATTAAATGATCCCTTGACCCAAATATCCGAACATGTGTAACCATATATCAAATTTGTGGAACTAGATATTTGGAACTAAACTTTTAGAGTTTTATTAGCGCTGAATTTATATCATTGTGGAACTATAATGACATAACTTTAGAATTATCAGAGAGACGGGCAGAGGGCTTACTTCCAACAACACTGATATTATCCCCATCTTGATAAGTATCACATGCACAATTCATCAGGTGTGAGATTTTATCACAAAAGTCTCGGTATTAGTTGAAGTTGAATTAGAATATTTAATTTTTTTTTTCTCATAGATACGATCAATGCGGGACCTTTCAACACAACGTCACTGCTAGAAAGAGAGGACAATGACATAACTTCCAACCAAATTTCATCGCTATATAAATTGTGGAACAAGACATCCTAACTTATCTAAAAAAAAGAGTGCAATGTAAAAAGATATGGATTTGGATCCCATCCAGATCCAAATTACGAGGATTCTTACATCTTAACAATTCATCGTGCATCGTGCGGTCAGAAATCATTTAACCCTTTTTAAACACAAATAGTATATGACGAAGACTGACCGCATGATGTATGTTCATTTTCACTTGTAACCTATCTACCTTCTTTGTTGATGCACAAAATCAGCGAAGACTTTGGTACAACAGAAAGTGTCAGGTTTTGTGACCTTCGCTTGGTTGCTTGGTTGCTTCAGTCACTAGTGAGGATAAATACGTAAATGAATAGAGACAGAGAAGCAAACACAGGATGTACGTGGTTCACCCAGATTGGCTACGTCCACGGAGTAGAGGAGTTCTTATTAGTAGTGAAGGGCTTACACAAGTACAAAGGATCAAGCTCTCAATTTAGTGAGTTCTTGTGAATGATTTAACACAAAATGGCATTAGGCAATATTGTGGGGGAATGACCCCTATTTATAGAAAAACTTGTAGCTTTGTCACATTGACATGTGTCATGTTATGATTGGTTCTTGATGTTGACACGTGCTGCGCTCTGATTGGCTTCTAATCTTGACACGTGTCGAGTAGTGATTGGCCTCCTGGGCGGAGGGGAACTCTTCTGGGTCCTTGACAGTATAGCGTTGGCCGGTGCTCGGTAGTTTCGGGATTGGTCAAGTATGGTACAAACATTCTTAATATAGATAATATCGTTTATTCAAAATAAAATATAAAAAATTATAATTTTTTTTTAACACAAGTATCTCTTCACTTATATAACGACACGTGGTGTACCACTCTCACTTCCGGTCACATTGGAATATCTCTCATTTAGAGGAATGGTAGTATGCTCCAGTCATACAGAAAATTTCAATTTTTAAAAAATACAAGTGACCATTTACTACAGTGGTTGAAAGGAGTGAGCATTTGCATGACATCGTGGGTTCGAACCCTTTCGGTGACAAATATAACCTCTAATCTAACAAAATCTATAAACTAAAAAATAAAAAAATGTTAGTACATAAAGAAATGCCGTGCCCCTAACCCTAACCCCCGAAATATACACTCGTGCAATCTCTCTCGCTCTCTGAAAGTCATGGACCGTAGTTTCACGGCCAAGGATATCAGACAAGCCCAACGGCCGGAGCTCCTGTTTGGGATCCCGACTCGTATCCCTTCGTATGGCTTCAGCACACAACTACAGCAGTTCCGAGGTGAGATCCGGACTCATATCTCTTTGTGTGCTTGCTTTTGGTTTTTGTTTTAGGGTTTGTGAGTGAAGAGGAAGATTGATTATTTGTAATTTCAAGTTCGCAATTTATAATTGTTGCATTAGATCTCCGTTTGCAATCTGCTTATGTAAATTCGTGTTTTCGAGCTTGACTGCGAGAATTACCCTTTAATCGATTTCATACCTGATTAAATTTTTTGGGTTGATATTTAAAATTCTCATTTAATTTATATTGAATGGTATTAAATAAATGTAAATGTGTATATATATATATATAACTCCGCCTATGTCTTACATGGCCGGTCCCAAGCCCGGATAAAGGAGGAGGGGGAGGGCGTCAGGTAGTCGACAGCCGGCACTCCATGATCACGTCGAATCCTTATGAAAATGAATCCAGAACAAAATCGCGCTAAAGCTAGGGCGTCACCCGTAAGTGGCGCGCTGTGTGGCCTGAGCACAGTGATAAGTGAGCAAGGGTCGCTGTATCTCCATCGGCACCCGGATGCAGTGTTAAATGAGCAAGGGGGCCATAGAAACTTCTTTTCGAACGACTCCACTCAAAGTTGTTTGGGAGCATATGCTCCTATCAACTTTACCCGGGACACACAAAAGAAGTACTTTGATCCTATTAGACGGGGGAGGGTGAAGAAGCTAGGACAGAAGGGTAGAGTTCAAGAGAGCAAAATGCGTTTAGGAACGTGGAATATAGGAACCTTAACGGGAAAATCTATGGAAGTAGTGGAAGTTATGGTGAGGAGAAGGATAAATATTATGTGCCTACAAGAAACTAAGTGGGTTGGTAGTAAGGCAAAGGATCTAGAAAACTCAGGGTTTAAACTTTGGTATTCGGGCACAAATAGAACGAGAAACGGTGTTGGCATCATCGTGGACAAGACCTTGGTACAAGATGTTGTAGATGTCAAGAGGGTAGGAGATAGAATCATGGCAATCAAGATTATAATAGGACAAGAACTTATCAATGTGATTAGTGCGTACGCACCTCAAGTAGGGTTGGATACGAGTTCGAAGGAGAAATTTTGGGAAGATCTTGGAGACTTGGTGCAAGGAATTGCTCAGACGGAGAAGTTATTTATAGGAGGAGATTTAAATGGACACGTGGGCAGGGAGACAGGCAACTATGGAGGTTTTCATGGTGGCCATGGTTTTGGGGAGAGAAACGAGGATGGGGAAGCTATCTTGGATTTTGCAATGGCATATGATCTCTTCTTAGCCAACACCTTCTTTAAGAAGAGAGAAGAACATGTGATCACCTACAAGAGTGGGTCGTCAAAAACACAAATAGATTTTCTTCTAATGAGGAAAGGGGATCGTATAACTTGTAAGGATTGCAAAGTTATACCAGGAGAGAGCGTGGCTAATCAACATCGCTTGTTGGTGATGGATGTACATATCAAAAGAGTAAGACAAAAGAACAAGACTTGGAAGTGCCCAAGGACTAGATGGTGGAATCTAAAAGAAGAAAAACAAGCCATTTTCAAAGAGAAGGTAATCACCCAATGTGTGTGGGATAGAGAGGGGGAAGCTAGCCAAATGTGGGATTCCATGGCTAGTTGTATCCGAAAAGTAGCAAAAGAGGTATTAGGAGAGTCCAAGGGCTTTGCCCCACACCAAAAGGAATCTTGGTGGTGGAATGAGGAGGTACAAACAAAGGTGAAGGCTAAGAAGGAATGTTGTAAAGCCTTATACAAGGAGAGGACTGATGAAAATGGTGAAAGGTATAGAAAAGCGAAGCAAGAGGCGAAGAAAGCTGTCAGAGAAGCTAAGTTAGCGGCTTACGACGATATGTATAAACGACTAGATACCAAAGAAGGAGAGTTGGATATCTATAAACTATCTAGAGCAAGGGAAAAAAAGACAAGGGACCTAAACCAAGTGAGGTGCATCAAGGATGAGGATGGAAAGGTTCTTGCTACAGAGAACGCGGTTAAAGACAGATGGAGAGGTTATTTTCATAATCTTTTCAATGAAGGACATGAAATGAGTGCTTCTTTAGGGGAGTTGAGTAACTCAGAAGAGTGTAGAAACTACTCTTTTTATCGTCGAATCCGGAAGGAAGAAGTCGTTGTAGCTTTGAAGAAGATGAAGCATAAAAAAGCAATAGGCCCAGACGATATACCAATCGAAGTGTGGAAACTTTTGGGAGAGACAGGTATAACATGGCTCACTGACCTTTTCAATAGGATTTTGAAAACGAAGAAGATGCCAAATGAGTGGCGAATGAGCACTTTGGTGCCTATCTACAAGAATAAGGGCGACGTACAAAATTGCATGAACTATAGGGGTATTAAGCTAATGAGTCATACAATGAAGCTCTGGGAGAGAGTCATTGAGCATAGATTGAGGCAAGAGACACGGGTTTCGGACAACCAATTCGGGTTCATGCCAGGGCGCTCAACCATGGAGGCAATCTATCTCTTACGAAGATTGATGGAAAGATATAGAGATGGGAAAAAGGATTTACACATGGTCTTTATAGATTTGGAAAAAGCGTATGATAGGGTCCCAAGAGACATTCTTTGGAGGATTTTAGAGAAGAAAGGAGTACGAGTAGCATATATCCAAGCTATAAAGGATATGTATGAAGGAGCAAAGACTGCCGTAAGAACTCATGAAGGACAAACCGAAAGCTTTCCCATAACTGTAGGATTACATCAAGGCTCATCCTTAAGTTCTTACCTTTTTGCGTTAGTAATGGATGAGTTAACACGACATATGCAAGATGATATTCCTTGGTGTATGCTTTTCGCAGACGATATAGTGTTGATAGATGAAACTCAGGAAGGGGTAAATGCAAAGCTTAACCTTTGGAGAGAAGTGTTGGAATCTAAAGGTCTTCGCCTAAGCCGATCAAAGACAGAATATATGGAGTGCAAGTTCAGTGCAAATGGAGGCCAAAACGAGTTAGGGGTGAGGATCGGAGATCAAGAAATACCAAAGAGCGACCGTTTTCGTTACCTAGGATCTATCTTGCAAAAGAACGGAGAATTAGATGGAGATCTCAACCATAGAATACAAGCTGGATGGATGAAGTGGAAGAGTGCATCCGGCGTGTTGTGTGACCGCCGTATGCCACTGAAGCTCAAGGGAAAATTTTATAGGACAGCAATAAGGCCGGCGATGCTGTATGGCACAGAATGTTGGGCGGTGAAACATCAACACGTACACAAAATGGGTGTAGCGGAGATGAGGATGCTTCGTTGGATGTGTGGGCACACGAGAAAGGATAAGATTAGGAATGAGGATATCCGGGGTAAAGTAGGAGTAGCCGAAATTGAAGGAAAGATGAGAGAAAATCGGTTACGGTGGTTTGGACATGTGCAAAGAAGGCCTACTGACGTTCCGATTAGAAGATGCGACTATGGGACAGAGGTTCAGGGCCGAAGGGGTAGAGGAAGACCTAGGAAAACTTTGGAAGAGACTCTAAGAAAAGACTTAGAGTACTTGGATCTAACGAAGGACATGACACAGGATCGAGCACAATGGCGTTCTAAGATTCATATAGCCGATCCCACTCAGTGACTTGGATTTTCCAAGTCTCAAACCGAGAAGTTTTCCTCACTCGGGAAATTAAGGGAACACTACCCCAACCTACATGCTCCACTCAGAAAGCTTCAACATACAAGCTTTAACAAAAGAAAATTCAAAGAACTTAGCGAAGAAGGCTTTGGTGTATTTAACACAATACGTTGAAATGAAGGAAAGCTTATTTATTGATATCCCCGATAAGCTACAAATATGTACATATACATGAGTCAAAATAAGCACACAAGAGGGAGCCTTCACAAAGGTTGCTTAGGAGAAGTCTCAGCAGTCGGTAGAGCCCCAGAAAGAGAAGGCACCGGAGGGGGATCATTTAGAGCCTCAGTACTGGACAGAACCCTAGAAGGAGGAGGCATCAGAGGTTGATCATTTGGAGCTTCATTACGCGGTACAGCCCCAGAAGACGAAGGCAATAAATGCCTTTGGAACAAACCCACAAATCTCTGATGATCAAGTAAAACCTGACCATCAGTTTCCTTCATCTGGTCAAGCTTCCTCTTCATGTTTGTAGCATAGTCATGTGCGAGCCGGTGCAACTGTTTATTCTCATGCTTGAGCCCTCTAATCTCCTGTTTGAGACTCATCACTTCAGCCGCCAATGATTCAACTTGGCGGGTTCGAGCAAATAGGCGTTGGGCCATATTAGACACAGAACCTGCACACTGAACACTGAGAGCCAGCGAATCCTTAACAGCTAACTCATCAGACCGTTTGGAAAGTAGTCTGTTATCTTTGGGAGTGAGAAGGTTCCTGGCCACCACCGCAGCGGTCATATCATTCTTCATCACGGAATCCCCAACGGTAAGAGGACCAGTAGGGGAGACGAAGGATGGGCGCCATATGTTGTCTGGAGAAGGCGGGGCTGCCTCTTCAACAAGGTTCAAGTCAAAACGACGGTCGGAGGGGCCAGACATTTTCAAAGGTGTTGAAGAGAGAAGAGGTCGGACAAATCAAGATCTTAGAAGTGCAAGAATGAAGCTTCTACTGGTGGAGATTCAAGTGTGCTTTGGAACTTAATGCCAGCCCCTATAAAAATCTGCACTCGACGAAGCTTCAGAAATCGAAGAGGCGCCTGCTCAGAAATCGAAGAGGCGTTTGCTTTCTCAAAAGCTGGGCTGCTTAGAGATCACGAGGGTTGATCTCAGAAATCGAAGAGGCGTTTGCTTTCTCAAAAGTTGGGCTGCTCAAAGACCACGAAGGCCGATCTCAAAAATCGAAGAGGCGCTCGCTTTCTCAAAAGCTGGGCTCCCCAGAGACCACGAGGGCCGATCTCAGAAATCGAAGAGGCACCTACTTTTCCAGCCTTTTCCAGCCTTGTCAGCACCTGTCACACGCACACTCAGTTTTGCGGAAATTATGGGCATTCTGTCAAAGACTTCTGGGGAAGTAGAAAACACATGAATCTTACTGTTCAATCACCCACTTCCCACACGCAACAATAGCTCATGGGTACCACAGATAACTTTGCCAAAGTTCTCTGCCAAAGTTGAGCACGTGAAGCTTGCAGCTCCCACTACATCGCTCTGACCAAGAAGGGTAAAAGAATAGCAAAGAAACAGCACTAACAAAGTTTAGACCCATAAATTTTGAAGGTCTAGCTACCATATTATTACCCACAAGGGTAAAGGAACAGTACAACTGTTGGATAATTGGAAAGTCCCTGTGTGTCAACCTCTGTGCTTCGTGGCAAGGTAGACTAGCAAACATGCCCAACCTTTACTCACATTCGAGAAAACACTCCCAATAAGATTGCTTGCTCCAAAATCGAAGAGGCACCGTCCTCCGAATCTCGAGAGCCAGACTCCCAACATGACTACTTTCTTAAAAATCGAAGAGAGGGTAAAGGAACAGTACCATTGCTGGATAATTGGAAAGTCCCTGTGTGTCAACCTCTGTGCTTCGTGGTAAGGTAGACTAGCAAACATGCCCAACCTTTACTCACATTCGAGAAAACACTCCCAACAAGATTGCTTGCTCCAAAATCGAAGAGGCACCGCCCTCCGAATCCCGAGAGCCAGACTCCCAACATGATTACTTTCTCAAAAATCGAAGAGACACTGCTCCCCGAATCTCGAGAGCCAGACCCCCAGCATGATTGCTTTCTCAAAAATCGATGAGGCATCGTTCTCCGAATCAATCGAAGAGGCGCTCGCTTTCTCAAGAGCTGGGCTGCTCAGAGACCACGAGGGCCGATCTCAGAAATCGAAGAGGCACCTACTTTTCTAGCCTTGTCAGCACCTGTCACACGCACACTCAGCTTTGCAGAAATTATGGGCATTCTGTCGAAGACTTCTGGTGAAGTAGAAAGCACATGAATCTTACTGTTCAATCACCCACTTCCCACACGCAACAATAGCTCATGGGTACCACAAATAACTTTGCCAAAGTTCTCTGCCAAAGTTGAGCACGTGAAGCTTGCAACTCCCACTACATCGCTCTGACCAAGAAAGGTAAAAGAATAGCAAAGAAACAGCACTAACAAAAGTTTAGACACATAAATTTTGAAGGTCTAGCTACCATATTATTACCCACAACTGTAAAGGAACAGTACCACTGCTGGATAATTGGAAAGTCCCTGTGTGTCAACCTCTGTGCTTCGTGGCAAGGTAGACTAGCAAACATGCCCAACCTTTACTCACATTCGAGAAAACACTCCCAATAAGATTGCTTGCTCCAAAATCGAAGAGGCACCGTCCTCCGAATCTCGAGAGCCAGACTCCCAACATGACTACTTTCTCAAAATCGAAGAGAGGGTAAAGGAACAATACCATTGCTGGATAATTGGAAAGTCCCTGTGTGTCAACCTTTGTGCTTCGTGGCAAGGTAGACTAGCAAACATGCCCAACCTTTACTCACATTCGAGACAACACTCCCAACAAGATTGCTTGCTCCAAAATCGAAGAGGCACCGCCCTCCGAATCTCGAGAGCCAGACTCCCAACATGATTACTTCCTCAAAAATCGAAGAGACACTGCTCTCCGAATCTCGAGAGTCATACCCCCAGCATGATTGCTTTCTCAAAAATCGAAGAGGCATCATTCTCCGAATCTCGAGAGCCATATACCACAGACCACTTTTTCAAAGTGCTCTGACAGAGTTAAAACATGTGAAACTGGCAGCTCCCACTACCGTGCTATGACCAAGAAGGGTAAAGGAATAGCATTACTACTTGTTGTTAGGGAGACTCCTATATATGTCGACCTCCATCCCCAACGGACAGGCAGACCTGCAAAAATGCTCAACCCTTCATCATATCTGAGAGGGCACTCCCAACGAAGCCTTTCGAAATATTCAGCTTTCTTTCCCCCGATAATACCTCTGCAAACAAGCTATACTAGAGCAAGAATATCTCATATCATCAGGGTTAAAAGCAAGAGTATCCCATATCATGCTTTTTCCCTGTCTTTTCTTTTGGCCTTGTTTTTACCTGCAAGACAATGAGAAAGAGAGCAATCAGTCAGCACTTGGAATCAAGCTTCCAGCCAGGAACTGACTGCCTGGAACCCCTTACCTGATTACTTACCTGGCATTGCTCTCGAGTACTCATCTTCAACATCTTATGTTTCCAGGGAAGATTTCGCATCTGCTTGAGGAACAGATAGGGCAAGTGCGAAGGATACAAGGAAGCATGTGGAGACAAGCGTAACAGCACACGTGCCGATACATTCATTAGTTTGTCAAAAGCAAAAGTATCCCATATCAGCAAGGTGGAACGTACTCTAGATTTGATGGACTTGTTTTGACCCTCAAATTCTTCAGTCGGCCTTATACTCTGGAGGAAACCAGAAAACCCTCCAGCTCAGTTCAAGAATAAGCCTGTGGAAAGTTACTTCTTCAAAAGCAAAAGTATCTCATATCATCTCTTCTCATTTTTCTTCTCTTTATCCTTCATGCTGCTGCAAGATGGGGAGAAGGTGAACAATCAGTAGGAGCTCTGATTGCTTACCTTGTCTGTCACCTCTTTCAGCAGACCCCCTAGCTCGGCGACTTGGGGGACTCCTACTACATGGTTTGTATCGCGCTTGACCAAGCCTGAAACTACAAGTAAGCTTCAAGTGAAATTGATACATTACTTTGTGCATCTCCACCAGTTAAAGATACCACCCCTGGATGGAGGAAGAGTACTTCCAGAGAAGATGCCACATCTACCTATGAGACAGATAAGGCAAGTCAAGACGACACCACACTCCGATACTTAGAAGTTTCGTGATTACGAGATCATTCTCCCACAATATTTCCTAATGTCATTTGTACTAAATCATTCACTTGTACTCACTAAATGAGAGCTTGAACCTATGTACTTGTGTAAACCCTTCACAATTAATGAGAACTCTTCTATTCCGTGGACGTAGCCAATCTGGGTGAACCACGTACATCTTGTGTTTGCTTTCCTATCTCTATCCATTTATATACTTATCCACACTAATGACCGGAGCAATCTAGCGAAGATCACAAAAAGCGATCGTTTTCGCTACCTAGGATCTATCTTGCAAGAGAACGGAGAATTAGATGGAGATCTCAACCATAGAATACGAGCTGGATGGAAAGAGTGCATCCGGCGTGTTGTGTGACCGTCGTAGGCCACTGAAGCTCAAGGGAAAATTTTATAGGACGGCAATAAGGCTAGCGATGTTGTATGGCACAGAATGTTGGGTGGTGAAGCATCAACACGTACACAAAATGGGTGTAGCGGAGATGAGGATGCTTCGTGGGATGTGTGGGCACACGAGAAAGGATAAGATTGGGAATGAGGATATCCGAGGTAAAGTAGGAGTAGCCGAAATTGTAGGAAATATGAGAGAAAATCGGCTCCGGTGATTTTGAACATGTGCAAAGAAGGCCGACTGACGCTCCGGTTCGAAGATGTGACTACGGGACAGAGGTTCAGGGCCGAAGGGGTAGAGGAAGACCTAGGACAACTTTGGAAGAGACTCTAAGAAAAGACTTAGAGTACTTGGATCTAACGGAGGACATGACACAAAACCGAGCGCAATGGCGTTCTAGGATTCATATAGCCGACCCCACTTAGTGGGAAAAGGCTTTGTTGTTGTTGTTGTTGTTGTTGTGTGTATATATATATATATATATATATATATGTATGAATTTCGAATTTTCAACTTTTTAATTTTTGTATCAGATCTCCGCGTGCAATCTGTGAATTTCGAATTTGCATCTTTCGAATATACATGCTTCTACCCACATCTGGATAATTCACGTGCTCGTACAGGATCCATGTCGAGCTCGAGAGGGCTGTAATCAGTGTGTTGGCAGGGGAGATATTCTAGTCTTTGTATGGTGGATGAGTTTCATTATAAGAAACTATTATTATTACAAATTGAAACTAATTTATGCAGTAAACAGGAAAATTAAATTAATACTCACATTCTAACCACATATGAAAATCTCAAAGTAATGCCGTGATTGGTTTTCGGTGTCATATGTATGAGGATGTTTGATTAACATTTCCATTGTGAATTCCCCTGGAATTTGAGCTACCCGTTCCAACTCATTGATGAGTGCAATCGCCTACAGAACTTTCCCTGAAATGTTGCTAAAACAGGGGGTCATTGAGTATTTGATGAACTTTTTTCGACTTCACGGCAAGTCATTCTTTCCGTCTTATTAAAAGAAGTCATCGGGGATCCCTGTAGGTCTATAAAAGTTCGTCAAATATTAATAACACGTAAAGAATGACTTATCGTGAAGCCGAAAAAGTTCGTCAAATACTCAAAGACCCCCTGTTTTAGCAACATTTCAGGGAAAGTTCTGCAGGCGGTTGCACTCATCAATGAGTTGGAACGGGTAGCTCAAATTCCAGGGGAATTCACAATGTAAAGGTTAATCAAACACGCCCATAAATATGAAACCGAAAAACAATCACGGCATTACTTTGAGTTTTCATATGTGGTGAGAATGTGAGTATTAATTTAATTTTCATGTTTACTGCATAACTTAGTTTCAATTTGTAATAATAATAGTTTCTTATAATAACAGGATTACACGGGGCTGTCGAGAGCCTTTTTGTCGTTGTCCATATACGTTTGTAATGGAATGTTGTGATATAGAGGGAGGACTCTTCTGTATTGGCTCTGGGGCTCGGAGTGCAAAACATTATTTTGAGAACAAGTACAGTGTAATGGGAGTTGAAGCGAATCCTGGTCATTAGCATACCAATCGGACTGGAAACGGAAGAAGATTTTTTTCAAGCCATGTGTAAAGCTGCCATTCAAAGTGGTGGCAACATTGGTCCACCCTTCGGAGTTGATACGATAATTGACGGCCTTCGGAGTTGATACGATAATTGACGGAAAACCACAGGTATTAGCTTTACGAAGACCCTTCCTCCACAAGGTTCTCGACTACGAGGACGAGTTCTTCTTCTTGCTCATGCTCATTCTCGAAACTCATAGCTTACGAACTACAGGTGCGTTTTCGGAATTCCGACTCTTGTACCGATCAGTGGCTGTTCTCTTCTGTTCTGTCGTTACTTTATTCATGAATTTGATTTTGTTTTCTGGGTCCTGTTTGTTTCCTTCTGCAGATGCTTCGTTTTCCGAATTACTATACGGGTTGAGAAGGAGGGCTGTGAAGATAAAAGCTATGAGGAATGATGATGCTGGACTGAACCCTGGTGATGGAATTCAGCATTATGGCTTAGAGAAGCGCCAGAGATTCTTTCAGTTGTGTTTTTGGTACAGCCTCTCCTCTTGCTTGCTCATTCTGTTTATCAATTTGATAGAAAAAGTTCCTTTTTTTATTGCGCATTTGTTTGATGAAATAGTTCTAGGAACATTTATGAAGTACTGGAGCAATTGGTGATTGTTGGGTGTAAAGAGTTGTAATTTTTAGACATGTGGTCGCTTATCGTTTGTAGCAAAGACAATCTTAGGTGTGCTGTAGTTGTGATCTTTGTGTATCTTTTCTGAGGGGCAATAGATTGACTGCTCAAAAGGAAAGGATATGTTTTAGATGGTGGAACATGTGACTATTTTAAAAGTTTCTGTTTCGAACTTCATTCGTCCGAATTCATCCAATTTTTTTTTCAACATAGTGCTATGTTGGTTTCTTTTCTCTTTCAGCTCTAGCTATATGGAGGAGTAATGATTTGTGAACCAATATGTATCAGGACTTGTTGCCTTACTTTAAGTCAAAATTGCATTCAATCTACAATAGAGAAAGGGAAGCGAGACTTCAAGCAAGTTTATGGGGACACGTTGATGAAAGATTTGATGATATTGACACATTTGGTAGAGGAGAGGATGCTGTTGTTTCGCGAGGAACTTCGGATATGGTAGTATCAGTTAGGACCCGTTTGACAAAAAAAATCCAGAAATTTATAGGTGCTTGGTACCCGTTGCTGCACGCTAATCGTGAAGGTATGTGCATCTTTCTACTTGGGTTATATTCGCAAAGAATGACTTTCAAATTTTCCAGGTCTGATTTTCTTTCTCGCACGTATTTGTGAGGATACAGATGCCATGCATAAAACAATAGTAGAAACTGAGGCAAGTTACTTAATCTGTGTAATTATATAAATCTATATTCAGAATATTAGTACTTGCATACTTTTTCTTATACAATAGGTCATACTGACATGATTGTTAATTTTTAATGTAATGGACAATGTGTATCTACAGTCCCCTTGATGTCTAGTGTTCTGTGTAGTATTTTCATTTGCTTATCAGATGTTATACTCGTTTGATGCAACTGGATTCTATTCCTTAGGATTACATGCGCTTGGGATTCATGTCTGTCGAGCTGCAGGCCAAGAGCTGGTATATAGTGTGGCAAAGTTTTCTTTTGGATCTGTTGTATTTATTTTTTTTATATTTTAAGTCCATTTATTTTAGTCAGGGGTTTCGTGTTGCTTTATACTTTTATCAGGTGAATGTTACATTGAAGAGAGTGACCAATGGTTATCGATAGTTGACCTGTTCATGAGTCATGACATATTTTTTCTGTGCATATACTTCAGTAGTTGAAATACAATTTTTGGTGTCAAGGTAGATGGATACTTCTTCTAGAAAACAAAACGTGAGAGACATTGTGGCCCTCCATGGTTGAAGTTATAATTTCATCTGGTTAGTTTGAAGACTCCCTGAGTCTGACTCAACCCAATACTCCAGCTTCAAAGAAGAAGGAAGAAGAAAAGCTTTGCGATAAGAGAAGGATCTTGAATGAAGAGTGGGACAAATGGGTATCTGAGCGGAAGCAGTTGCACAAAGAAGAGAAATGGCAGAGGCAATTGCTTAAGAGACGGAGAAGCAAGTGATGACAAAAATGTGTTCGGGGAAGAAAAGGTGGTACACCGTACACCTCATTATTTGATTAAAACCTTAATAATATTCAAAGTTTAATCAAAGTCTCTTGACTTTGTACACCTCATTATATTACTATTAATATTTTTGTACACCTCATTATATTACTATTAATATTTTTATTTTTATAGTTTTGACATTAATTGTTTGATATTTTATGAGATTTATAATCCTATAAATTTAAAATCTCTCATTATAATAATATTAGAAACAGTTACAATAAAAAAATTCAAACATTTTGATTTAATAAATGGATAAAAACTATGTAAAAATAATAAATAATAAATGGCAAAAGAATGTATCCATAGTGTTAAAAAAATTGGTACATTTTACAAAAAAAAGAAGGAACATTTCACATATAACAAAGTGGTACATTAATAAAGAAGAATGGGTACATTATAAATAAATTAGGGTACAAATAAAAGATTAAAAAATTATGAGTACAAATGAATTTAAAAAATATATAGGTGCTAAAAGAAATTAATACATGGGTACAAAATAAAACTAAAAAGAAAATACTACAAATTTAAAAAAAATGTTGCAAATTAAAAGTGGGTACAAACTAAAAATATAAATATATGATACAAAATTTCGGTATAAATATAAATATACCATATGTAATTTTTCTATCATTGATTAAATATACAATGTTACATGACGGTATACACATGGGTACAACCACAAATAAAACTTTAAAAAATTGGCACAAAAAGAAACTAATATATGGGTACAAATTAAAAATGAAAAGAAAATTGGTACAAATTAAAAATATTTGCAATTCAAAATAGGTACAAACTAAAAATAAAAATATATGATAAAAACTTTAGTCATAAATATAAATATACTAATTGTAACATTTTTAACACTAAATGAATATATTTAAAAATAAAAATGTTTTATTATTCAAATAATTAATGATGTTATTAATACCCAAGAACCTTGATAAAAAATGGAAAATGAATAGGATTTTAATCAATGGAGTAACAAAAATAAGGATGTAAACCTAATTTTCCCTTTTTTCATACTGTTTTTAAAATTTTAAAAACTAATCGCTCCTTAATAAAAACACAAAAAATAAAATGAAATTTGTTGATGCACAAAATCAGCGAAGACTTTGGTACAACAGAAAGTGTCAGGTTTTGTGACCTTCGCTTGGTTGCTTCGGTCACTAGTGAGGATAAGTACGTAAATGAATAGAGACAGAGAAGCAAACACAGGATGTACGTGGTTCACCCAGATTGGCTACGTCCACGGAGTAGAGGAGTTCTTATTAGTAGTGAAGGGCTTACACAAGTACAAAGGATCAAGCTCTCAATTTAGTGAGTTCTTGTGAATGATTTAACACAAAATGGCATTAGGCAATATTGTGGGGGAATGACCCCTATTTATAGAAAAACTTGTAGCTTTGTCACATTGACATGTGTCATGTTATGATTGGTTCTTGATGTCGACACGTGCTGCGCTCTGATTGGCTTCTAATCTTGACACGTGTCGAGTAGTGATTGGCCTCCTGGTCGGAGGGGAACTCTTCTGGGTCCTTGACAGTATAGCGTTGGCCGGTGCTCGGTAGTTTCGGGATTGGTCAAGTATGGTACAAACAGTGCTCCCCTAAGTTCCCGAGTGAGGGAAACTCCTCGGTTGGGGACTTGCAAGATCCAATCCCTTGAGTAATCACGAAACTTCTAAGTACCGAAGTGTGGTCTGATCTTCATCTGCCCTTCTCTGGAAGTACCTTTCCTCCATTCGGGAATGGTGTACTTAGCTGATGTTGACGCACAAGGTAATGTATCAATTTCACTTGAAGCTTAGTTGTAGTTTCGGGCTTAGTCAAGTGTGATACAAACCCTATAGTAGGAGTCCCCCAAGTCGCCGAGCTAGGAGATCTGCCGAAAGAGGTGACAGACAAGGTAAGCAGTCAAACTTCCAAGTAAGCAACCCAGGATCAGAGGTTTGACTTCGGCTTCCGGTTGATTGTTCTCCTTCTCCTTGTCTCTCATTCAACTGCTAGGATAAGGAGAAGCAAATGGATAAGAGATGATATGAGATACTTTTGCTTTTGAAGAAGTAACTTTCCACAGGCTTATTCTTGAACTGTGCTGGAGGGTTTTCTGGTGCCCTTCAAAGTATAAGGCCGACTCAAAAATTTGAGGGTCAAAACAAGTCCATCAAATCTAGAGTACGTTCGACCTTGATGATATGGGATACTTTTGTTGTTGACGGAATAATGAATGTGGTATGGAAAGGTGTCGTGCTGTAGTGATCTGTTTCAGCTCACCGTTGAACCTTCTGCTTCAATCTTTTGCATGGCAGAAGTGGTGTACAACCTTTGCATTTAAATGGTCCTTCAGAACATTCCTTCATAGTGACTCATCCACGCTTGGCAGCTTCAGTGTAAAGAGCTAATATCTGATCAACTGTCATGAGGTATTTGCCGGTGGAATTCGTGACCTTGACAGCAGTTGAGGATGAGTACTCGAGAGCAATGCTAAGTAAGCAACCAGGCAAAGGCTCCAGGCAGTCAGTTCCAAATTGGAGGTTTGATTTCAGGTTCCGACTGACTGCTCTCTTTCTCCTTGTCCTGCAGGTGTGGACAAGGACAAAGACAAAGACAGGGAGAAAGCATGATATGGGATACTCTTGCTTTCGACCTTGATGATATGAGATACTCTTGTTCTTGGTGTGGCTTATTTGCTGAGGTATTATCGGGGGGAAATAAAGCTGAGTATTTCGAGAGGTTATGTTGATGGTGCCTTTTCGAACGCAAGAAAGGGTTGAGCATTTTTGCAGGTTTGCCTTTCCGTTGAGGAGGGAGGTCAATGTATATAGGGATTTCCCAATAACAAGTAGTAATGCTATTCCTTTACCCTTCTTGGTCACAGCAATGTAGTGGGAGCTGCCAGCTTCACGTGTTTTAATTTTGTCAGAGCACTTTGAAAAAGTGGTATGTGGTATCTGGAAAGCTGATGTTACGTGTGAAGATTACAGACAAGCTTTATCTAAGGAAATCTGGCTCTCGAAGTTCTGAGAGTTGTGCCTCTTCGGTTTTCGAACAAGCAATCCCGTCGAGGATCTGACTCTCGAGATTCGGAAAGTGGTGCTACTCCGGTTTTTGAGAAAGTAATTATGTTGGGAGTCTTTTCTCGAATGTGAGTAAAGGTTGGACGTTCTTGCCAACCTGTCTTGCCGCAAAACACGGAGGTCGACACACATAGGGACTTTCCAGTTGTCAAGCAGTGGTGCTGTTCCTTTACCCTTGTGGGTAATAGTAGGGTAGCTGGAACTTCGAAATTCTCGTGCCTAAACTTTGTCAGAAATCTTTGACAAAGTTATATGTGGTACCCGAGGAGTTGATGGTGCATATGGAGAGCGGTGATTGATCAGTAAGATTCACGTGCTTTCTACTTCACCAGAAATCTTCGACAGAGTGCCCGTAATTTCCGCAAAGCTGATTGTGCATGTGACAGGTGCTGACGAGGCTGAAAAAGCAGGTGCTTCTTCGATTTCTGAGATCGGCCCTCGTGGTCTCTGAGCAGCCCAGCTTTTGAGAAAGCAAACACCTCTTCGATTTCTGAGATCGGCCCTCGTGGTCTCTGAGCAGTCCAGCTTTTGAGAAAGCAAACGCCTCTTCGATTTCTGAGATCGGCCCTCGTGGTCTCTGAGCAGTCCAGCTTTTGAGAAAGCAAACGCCTCTTCGATTTCTGAGATCGGCCCTCGTGGTCTCTGAGCAGTCCAGCTTTTGAGAAAGCAAACGCCTCTTCGATTTCTGAAGCTCCGTCGAGTGCAGATTTTTATAGAGGCTGGCATTAAGTTCCACAGCACACTTGAATCTCTACCAGTAGAAGCTCATTTCTTGCACTTCTAAGATCTTGATTTGTCTGACCTCTTCCTTCTTCAACACATTTGAAAATGTCTGGACCCTCCGACCGTCGTTTTGACTTGAACCTTGGAGAAGAGACAGCCACGCCTTCTCCAGACAACATATGGCGCCCATCCTTCATATCCCCTACTGGTCCTCTTACCGTTGGGGATTCTGTGATGAAGAATGATATGACCGCTGCAGTGGTGGCCAGGAACCTTCTCACTCCCAAAGATAATAGACTACTTTCCAAACGGTCTGATGAGTTGGCTGTTAAGGACTCTCTGGCTCTTAGTGTTCAGTGTGCAGGTTCTGTGTCTAATATGGCCCAACGCCTATTTGCTAGAACCCGCCAAGTTGAATCATTGGCTGCTGAAGTGATGAGTCTCAAACAGGAGATTAGAGGGCTCAAGCATGAGAATAAGCAGTTGCACCGGCTCGCCCATGACTATGCTACAAACATGAAGAGGAAGCTTGACCAGATGAAGGAATCTGATGGTAAGGTTTTACTTGATCATCAGCGGTTTGTGGGTTTGTTCCAAAGGCATTTATTGCCTTCGTCCTCTAGGGTTGTACCTGGTAATGAAGCTTCAAATGATGAACCTCTAATGCCTCCTCCTTCTGGGGTTTTGTCAAGTACTGAGGCTCCGGATAACCACCCTCCGGTGCTTTCTCTTTCTGGGGCTCTACCGACTGCTGAGACTTCCCCTAAGCAACCTTTGTGAAGGCTCCCTTTTGTTTGTTTATTTTGACTCATGTATATGTACATATTTGTGGCTTATCGAAAATATTAATAAATAAGCTTTGCTTCATTTCAACATATTGTGTTAAATACACCAAAGCCTTCTTCATAAAGTTCTTTGAATTTTTGCTTTTGTTGAAACCTGTATTGTTGAAGCTTTGTGAGTGAAGCATGTAGTTTGAGGTAGTGTTCCCTTAATTTCCCGAGTGAGGAAAACTTCTCGGTTGGAGACTTGAAAAATCCAAGTCACTGAGTAGTCACGAACTTTTGAGTACCAAGGCGTAGTAGCATATGGTGGGAGTCCCCCAAGTCTCTAGTCGAGGGAGTTGACGAATGAGGTGTCTTGCTAATAGTCCATGTCGTAAGTACCAAAACTTCATTCTTTTGTTTTCTAAGTGGTAGCCCCGGACTTTTTCTTCATAGATTTTGTTGATGAAGGTTGCTAGGCCCGAATAAGTGGAATTGCAGAAGGTGTAACCGTTGGTGCATTAACATCATAATGGAAGCATCAC
Source organism: Malus domestica (assembly GCF_042453785.1). Lineage (NCBI taxonomy): Eukaryota > Viridiplantae > Streptophyta > Magnoliopsida > Rosales > Rosaceae > Malus > Malus domestica. The sequence continues at coordinate 30,679,117 of NC_091672.1, read as the reverse complement.
AATGATGGAAGCATCACAATGATGAAAGCATCATAATGATGAAAACACCATAATGATGAAACATCATAATGATGTTTCTTTGGTGGAATTGTTTTTCATTTCCCCTAACAACCGGAATTGTTTTTCAACATAACACCATCATCTGTAGGTCGAATCACAAAGTTGTCTTCATGAAAGTTGTTCTTTAATTCCTTAACTACAACATATCCAAATTGGAGAGCCATCGGAGCAGTACAACTCCAGAAATCCAGGTATGATGAGTGACTGTTTATCATTTGTCTGTCAACCCGTCAGATTTGTTGTGAGCTTTGAAACTCTATTTTCTCTTGCTCAGATCAGCATGCTTTCTTCATTGAAGTTGTTCCTCAGCTTGTGAACTACAACATATCCAAATTTGAGATCCCTCGGAGCTGTATAACTCAAGAAACTCAGGTATGATGAATGACTGGTTATTATTTTTCTGTCAACCCGTCAGATTTGTTGTGAGCTTCGAAACTCCATTTTCTCTTGTTCAGATCGGTATGCTTTCTTCATTGAAGTTGTTCCTCAGCTTGTGAACTACAACATATCCAAATTTGAGATCCCTCGGAGCTGTATAACTCAAGAAACTCAGGTATGATGAATGACTGGTTATTATTTGTCTGTCAACCCGTCAGATTTTTTGTGAGCTTCGAAACTCCATTTTCTCTTGTTCAGATCGGTATGCTTTCTTCATTGAAGTTGTTCCTCATCGACTCTTTCATAACATATCAAAAATTCAGGATGAACTAACGGTTAAATATTTCCAGATCTTCGAAACATCACAACAGCTTCGAAATCTGCAAGAAGCCGACTATCATGTTTGGAGCTTCAACACTTTAATTTCCGTCGCTCAAACAGAAATGGTTCCTTCTTGAAAGTTGTTCATATGCTCAAGAACTATAGGGTGTCCAAAATTCAGCTCCATTGGAGAAGAGCAGAGGTTGCAGAAATTTGATAGATGAAAGGAGGCGGAAGAGGGAGAGAGAGAAAAAGTCTCTTGGGTTGGATTTCTATTTTGGGGCAGATTTCAATTTTTGTAGCACCTTCATTATTGATGAATTGCTTGTACTTTTGTCCATTATGAAATTTGGGACTTTGGCTTGTTGTTGGATCTATTATAATATGTTTGGGAACATATATAAGTGAATAAATAAGAAGGAAAATTTTGGGCCCTTGTGGGTGTAAAACAAAAAATGTTTATGTTTACCCAAGTGTTTTTGTACAAGTTCAAGGGCATCTTGGGTTTTGTGAACAAAATTTGTTTATTTGGAGCAAGGTTTTGTGTTGAAGCTTTGTAGGTGAAGCTTTGGTGTTGAACCTTTGTGGGTGAAGCTTTGGAGGTGAAGCTTTTCGGGTGAAGCTTTGGAGGTGAAGCTTTTCGGGTGAAGCTTGTTGGGTGAAGCTTTTTAGGTGAAGCTTTGTGGGTGAAGCTTTTTAGTTGAAGCTTTTCGGGTGAAGCTGTTTGGGTGAAGCTTTTTAGGTGAAGCTTTTCGGGTGAAGCTTTTTGGGTGAAGCTTTTTTAGGTGAAGCTTTGATGGTGAAGCTTTTTGGGTGAAGCTTTTTAGGTGAAGCTTTTTGGGTGAAGCTTTTTTAGGTGAAGCTTTGATGGTGAAGCTTTTTTGGGTGAAGCTTTTTAGGTGAAGCTTTTTGGGTGAAGCTTTTTAGGTGAAGCTTTTTGGGTGAAGCTTTTTGGGTGAAGCTTTGATGGTGAAAGTATGTAGAGGGAGCTTTCTAGGTGAAGATATTTTAGGTGAAGCTTTGTAGGTGAAGCTTTTTTAAGTGAAGCTTTTCGGGTGAAGCTTTTTAGGTGAAGCTTTGTGGGTGAAGCTTTTTAGGTGAAGCTTTGTGGGTGAAGCTTTGGAGGTGAAGCTTTTCGGGTGAAGCTTTTTAGGTGAAGCTTTGGAGGTGAAGCTTTTCGGGTGAAGCTTTTTGGATGAAGCTGTTTTTTTTTTTTTTTTTTTTTTTTTTTTGGCGCTTGACACGGTCTTCATTTGCTTGTTTTGTAGTGACTGTGGAAGACGGATTGCTTTCTGATTGAGAAGGGTTCCGGCATCGCTTGCTATGAATGTAAAAGAGTGAGGGCTGAGTTGGCTAAATTACCTCTTTATTGAATTCATTGCCAAATGGCCTTCATTACATAGGATGCCAAACGGCTATAGCTCAACACTTGTACATCGTGAGTCTATTTGTAGTAGTACTTCAAGTGATCAGCGTTCCATGGATGGCCAAGGGTCTTGCCATCGGAGCTTCTAAGTGTGTAAGAGCCAGGGCGACTGATGCCAATGACTTCATACGGTCCATCCCAGTTTGGACTAAGTGTGCCTTCACTCGGGACTCTGTCGCAGAGTAATCTTTTCTTTAAGACCCAGTCTCCTATTTTGAAAGAACGAGGCTTGACCCTAGAGTCATAATAGTTGGAGATGCGCTGCTTGTAGGTGACATTCCTCAAGTGAGCTTGGTTTCTGTGTTCCTCGACTAAATCCAAGTTGAGGGTGAGTTGTTTGTCATTTTCACTTTGAATGTAGTTCTGGACTCGGAATGTTGCTTGCTCGAGCTCAACAGGGACAACCGCCTCTGTGCCAAAGGCAAGTGAGAATGGAGTTTCTCCTGTTGAAGTCCGATATGAAGTGCGATATGACCAAAGAACTTGGGGTACAAATTCTGGCCAACAGCCTTTAGCTTTGTCCAAGCTGGTTTTCAAAGTGCGCTTGATTATTTTGTTGATGGCCTCAACTTGTCCATTAGACTGGGGATGAGCTGGAGAGGCAAAGCATAAGTTGATGTTGAACTTAGAGCAGAACAACCTGAACTTCTTGTTGTCGAACTGTCGCCCATTGTCAGTGACTATCGCATTGGGAATGCCGAATCTACAAAGGATGTTCTTCCACACGAAGTCTTCTATCTTTGCCTCAGTAATGGTTGCCAAGGGTTCTACTTCGGCCCACTTTGTGAAGTAGTCCACTGCAACGACTGCGTAACAGACTTTGCCCTTCCCTGCTGGCATTGGGCCGATCAAATCAAGTCCCCACTGGGCGAAGGGCCAAGGGCTGATCATAGGAGTAAGAGGCTCTGGAGGGGAATGAGGAATAGCCGCATATCGTTGACATTTGTCACATGAGCGGGATACTTTGATGGCATCCTGGTGGAGTGTTGGCCAGTAATATCCTTGGCGAAAAGTCTTGTGTGCTAGGGACCGAGATCCAGCATGATCTCCACAGACTCCCTCATGTATTTCCCGAAGGACGATTTCCGCCTCGGCAGGCGTAAGACACCTTAAGTATGGCAGGCTAAAACCTCGCTTATAGAGTTGATCATTGATGATCAGGTAGCGGGTAGACTTGTATCGAATTTGCTTAGCCTGGACTTTATCATTTGGGAGGGTGCCATGAGCAAGGAAATTATAGATCGGGGTGATCCAACTATCCCCCTGTTGTAAGTTGCATACTTCTGCGGCCATGGTGCTTGGTGTTGCCAACAGTTCGACATGAATTTTTCTTCCAATCTTGTCTTCCACAGCCGAGGCGAGGCGAGCCAGGGCGTCTGCATGACTGTTTGCCGCTCGAGGAACTTGGGTGATCTGGTAGTGGAAGTGCTTGAGCAAAAGTTGTGTTTGCGCAAGATATGCTGCCATGGAGCTGTCCTTAGCATCAAAGTTGTTGGTAACCTGGTTGACCACCAATTGGGAGTCACTGAAAATATCAATTTGTTTAACCCCGAGGTGTTTGGCCAAACGTAATCCTGCTAGAAGGGCTTCATACTCGGCCTCATTATTTGATGCCTTGAATTTGAAACGAAGAGCATACTCCATTGCTACTTTGTCGGGTGTAGTCAAGACTAGTCCCGCTCCACAGCCCTGTTGGTTGGATGAGCCATCAACATACAGACTCCATGCTGGGGTTGTTGGTTCTATCTTCTGAGCTTCCGGGGGTAATGAAGCCACTGCTTCAGGTGTAGAAGCAATGTCAACCGGATATGTGAAGTCGGCAATGAAGTCTGCCACTGCTTGGCCCTTCTCAGCTGGCTTTGGTTGGTAGGAGATGTCAAACTCACCCAACGCTATTGCCCATTTGATCATTCGCCCTGAAGTGTCAGGACTTTGGAGTATCTGTCGAAGAGGATAATTGGTAAGCACGATGATGGAGTGCGCTTGGAAGTAAGGGCGGAGTTTTCGAGCAGACATGACCAATGCCAGAGCCAATTTCTCAATGTTAGAGTACCGTGTCTCCGCATCTTGTAAGGCTTTGCTAGCGTAGTAGACAGGTCGCTCAATATTCCCATCCTTTCGAATGAGAACGGAACTTACGGCTGAAGCTGATACCGATAGGTAGATAATGAGAATGTCTCCTACCTCGGGCTTGGAGAGTAGAGGGGCTTTACTCATGTACTCCTTGAGGTTTTTGAATGCCTCGGCACATTCATCAGTCCATGTAATGTACTTCCTACTTCCCTTAAGTGCTTTAAAAAAGGGAGCACATTTGTCTGTGGCCTTAGAAATGAACCTGGTTAAGGCTGCCACCTTGCCAGTAAGGCTCTGGATGTCCTTTGAAGTTACCGGTTCCTTCATGTCGAGGATTGCTTTGATCTTCTCGGGATTAGCTTCAATGCCTCGTTGGCTAATCATGAAACCTAAGAATTTGCCAGAGCCTACGCCGAAGGCACATTTGTTGGGGTTTAACCTCATTCGATACCTCTTCAAAATAGTGAAAGTTTCAGATAGGTTGGTGATGTGTTGGTCAGCATGTTTGCTCTTGACTAACATATCATCAACGTAAACTTCCATGCTCTTCCCAATCTGCTCGGCGAACATTGAGTTGACTAGTCTCTGATAAGTCGCTCCTGCATTCTTTAGGCCGAAAGGCATGACTTTATAGCAGTATAGTCCTCTGTCGGTAGTGAAGGCTGTGTGTTCTTGATCCGAAGGGTTCATGAGGATTTGGTTGTATCCTGAGTAAGCATCCATGAAGCTCAGGAGTTCACACCCGGCCGTAGAGTCTATAAGTCTGTCAATAAGAGGAAGAGGGAAGCTATCTTTTGGACACCCTTTGTTTAGGTCGGTGTAGTCAACACACATTCTCCACAAGACCTTTTGAAGCAAAAGACTTTCTTTGGTCGGATTTTTCTTAACAAGGACCACATTTGCTACCCATGTCGGGTAATTGACTTCGCGGACAAAGCCTATGCCTTTGAGTTTTTCAACTTCTGCTTTCATTGCCTCGTATCGTTCAGCGTCATAAGATCTTCGCTTCTGTCTCACCGGCTTGATCTTGGGGTCAATACTCAAACGATGACAGATGACATCGGGAGAGATGCCTGGCATGTCCTCGTATGACCAGGCGAAGACTTCAGTGTTCTCTTTCAAAAAAGATATCAATGCTAACCGAAGGGGTGGTGACAATGTGGTGCCAATCTTCACCATGCGATCTGGATAATCTCTTGAGATAGGTACCTTCTCCAACTCTTCAGCAGGTTGGGCTTGCTGGGTGAAAGAGTCATCTCGAGGATCATCGGGTTGATTGTTGCTATCAGGAAGATCCAAGTTCGCTTCATCTAGGCTGGTCTTTGTGACTTGGTCATGTACAGACAGGGTTTCCTTGGGTCCGGGCAAGTGTTGTTGCTTAACTGAAGTGTTGTAACATGATCGTGCACTAAGCTGATCTCCTCTGATGTAGTCGTTGCCATGGGGGGTTGGAAATTTCATCAACAGCATATGCGTGGATACCATAGCCTTGAGATCATTGATGCCTGTGCGCCCAAATATGACATTGTATGCCGTTGGGCAGTCAACCACTAGGAAGTTAGTGGTAATGGTAGCCGTGTAAGGGCCTGTACCAATAGTAAAGGGTAAATGTATGCTCCCTAAGGGTTGCACGATATCATCGGAGAAGCTTATCAGAGGAGAAATCGAGCGATCGAGCAAGTGTTCAGCTACACTGAGTGCCCTGAAAGCTTCGGCAAACATGATATTGACCGAAGCCCCTGTGTCTACGAGGATTCGTCGAACATCAAAGTTGGCTATGTGAGCCTCCACGATCAATGGGTCGTTATGAGGGTAGATGATGCCTCTTTCTTCCTCAGGGTAGAAACATATCGGATCCCAGTTAGGCTTTTGATACTTCCCTCCCCTGATGTCTTCCACGTGAAACACTTGGTGACCAGGCCTCAGAATTCGTTCACTGTTTTTCATGGCCCTATTGGAAGATTCAGATATGGGTGTGCCGCCGCTTATGGAATATATGACATTCACCTGGCGTTGGTTACGGTTATCCCTTTGAGGGTGAAGGAGGAATTGATCAATTTTTCCTTCTCGTGCCAAAGCTTCAATACGATCACGGAGGATGATACATTTCTCGCTATCATGGCCGTTATGCTCATGGTAGCAACAAAACATGCCCGCGTTATTCGGGGGCGTGTAATCTGGGTGCCTCGGCTTTGGCTTTGGTATCAGGTGAGCTATGCTGGGGTAAATGGCCGCGCATGTGGCATTCAAGGGCGTGTATGTCTCATACCTTGGGGTAGGGGGTATTTTGACGCGGGTTTGACCCACTGCATTGACTGCCTGGGGGCGAGCGTTATTGTGGCGATACCCTTGGTTATCGGGATAGTGTCCCTTACTCTTTTTACTGAAAGGAGAGTGGTGAGGATGGAAATCCTTCCTCTTGCCTTGAAATTGATATGTCTGTTGATTCGGTGAAGCATTATGCAAGGCATGGGGAGGTGCCACTGCTGTTTGGAAAGTCGAGGTCTTCTCATTTAGGTGAGTCTGGCTTCCACCTCCCACTTGTTGATAAAGGATGGTTGTAGGGGGTTTCTCCTGATATGTCTTTGCCTCGGCGGAGGCATGGTTATAAACCTGCGCCATCACCTCAGAGTAAGTCTTCCAAGTATTGGCATTGATCATGTATTTAAAGAAACAATCACGTAGGCCTGCCGTGAAGGCTTTGAGGGCAGTCTTGTCGTCTGCCTCGGCACACCGGGAGTATTCATGGCTGAAGCGGCCAGCATACATACGTAATGACTCGTCTGGCTTCTGGCGGATAGTGTACAAGTCATCTGCAGAGTGCAAGCGATCGATTTGGAAAATGTGTTGGGAAACAAATAGTTTCCTCAATTCCTCAAATGAGTCTACCGTCTCAGGTGTAAGACGACAATACCAATTTAGAGCTCCACTAGAGAGGGTGGAGGGGAAGAGAAGACATCGCTCTTCGTCGGTGTGCATCCGGTATGCCATGGTGGACTCAAAGAGGTTAAGGTGCTCAATCGGGTCCTCTTTTCCAGTATAAAGTTGCAAGCCAAGCTTTTGCTTTGTCTTTGCTTGAAGGGGGGTGTTGAGGATCCTCCTTGTAAGAGGGCCAGGCCTGGGTTGGTTCCAGTCAGGTATTTCAGCCTGACGTTCAGCCTTCAACTTGTTTACTTCCTCAAGAAGTTGTAGGACAAGGGGGTCCTGAGCGGAGTTATGTGTCACTGGAGCTTTCTTTCGTAAATCTCCATCTCCTATTGGAATTAGGAAGGTTTGATCAAGGGCATGTGATTTTTCCCTGGACTCGCTGTACTGGCTTCCAGGGTATGTCTGTCGGAACACCTCTGAGTCCCCTGTACCCTCATGTCTCTCTAGGACTTGTTGCCCCTTCCCCAAATTGGTGGCCGGCTTGGGCCGTGGCAGGGGACCGAGTCTCTCAGAAATCCTTGGGTCATTGATCTTTGAGCTTATATGGATGGAATTCTCTCGACGTTGCTTCAGGAAATCCCGACAATCGCGAAAGACGGCTTTCGATCCTTCTGCCCCTTCAGCAAAGAGGTGTCTCCCTCCACTTCTCATGGTTCGGGTCGAAGCAACTGGGTTAAGAGAAGCCTCATGTTGATTATCAAGTCGAGGGGTAATCTGTTCCCTATCAGGGATATCTATGTCGAATGCATGTGACCCTCCATGTTGGAGGGCACCCAGTTGATGGTTGACTTCCACGGGGGCAACAAGCTCTCCCACGGGGGCAACAAGCTCGCGTGTCTGAGCTTGCCTAGCTTTGTGGAGTGTCTCGAAGAGCTTCTCATATTGCTCCTGGAGGACCTCATTCCTCATTGCTATCTTGTTGTTCTGAGCTTCCAACTCATCGACTTTAGCTTGAAGAAGAACTCGTTTTCCTTCCTTCTTTCGTTGTTTCGCACTATGTGCAAGGGGGGTGTCATTCTGTGTGCTGTGGCTTCCTTCGCTTCCCATGTTGGAGAGGGATGCCTGATCAAAAGAAAGTGTACGAATGATAGAAACCAGCTTGACACAGCTGAAGAGGGTAGGAATAAGTGTCGTTTCCCACAGACGGCGCCAAATGTTGATGCACAAAATCAGCGAAGACTTTGGTACAACAGAAAGTGTCAGGTTTTGTGACCTTCGCTTGGTTGCTTCGGTCACTAGTGAGGATAAGTACGTAAATGAATAGAGACAGAGAAGCAAACACAGGATGTACGTGGTTCACCCAGATTGGCTACGTCCACGGAGTAGAGGAGTTCTTATTAGTAGTGAAGGGCTTACACAAGTACAAAGGATCAAGCTCTCAATTTAGTGAGTTCTTGTGAATGATTTAACACAAAATGGCATTAGGCAATATTGTGGGGGAATGACCCCTATTTATAGAAAAACTTGTAGCTTTGTCACATTGACATGTGTCATGTTATGATTGGTTCTTGATGTCGACACGTGCTGCGCTCTGATTGGCTTCTAATCTTGACACGTGTCGAGTAGTGATTGGCCTCCTGGTCGGAGGGGAACTCTTCTGGGTCCTTGACAGTATAGCGTTGGCCGGTGTTCGGTAGTTTCGGGATTGGTCAAGTATGGTACAAACAAAATTGTTCACACACACAGTGTGTGCTCATCGGCTAGTATCCCTCTAATATAGCTGACTAACTAACTGCATCTTAACAATACACTGATCGCTCCTTAATCAATGGAGTAACAAAAAGAATGATGTAAACCTAATTTTCCCTTTTTTCATATTGTTTTTAAAATTTTAAAAACTAATCGCTCCTTAATAAAACACAAAAAATAAAATGAAATTGTTCATACACACAGAGTGTGTGCTCATCGGCTAATATCCCTCTAATATAGCCGACTAACTAATTGCATCTTGTAACACATGCTACCATCATCACATTACATTGATTGAACCTCACAAACATATGGATAAATCATGTGACACTTCGCATCACCTTCACCCTGTGTACTCTTAACAGATTGAACTCGAAAACAGAAGGCCTTGAATTTCAATGAAGTATCAATAGGCTGTCCACAACATAGTAGAGTGTATCAAAGAAAATTTATAAAAGCATGCTAAAAATTGATATACCACAATCAGATCAATACCTATTAGAGTTTGGCATCTAACAACAATAACATCAACACAAAAACATACCGATCACTGGCAATAAACATGCTACATAACATCACCTGCCTAAACATGCCACAGACATCACAAACGTAAGTGACAAAGGCCGGAGATGTAGTCATCTAAACTGCAAACAAAGAAATCATCATCGTGATTTGTCTCGGTACATATTATTAAACAAAGGGTGACTGTATTATTTACATTTCAATATGAAATGATTCTGTATCATCTTAGGTTAGTTGTACAATACCATGAGCGAGGATTAGATCCCTCTAACACAGCTCACTCACTTAATTGCATCTTAACAATACACTGATTAGTAATCAGACGGTTTAACCTTGTGACATATGCCATCATAAACATGATGCATGCATCGATAACGTTTCACGAAGATGAGTAAAATCAATTTGTTATGAATGTTTTGTTGGAAGTTTTGAGACTCTTGTCCCACATTGGTGAAAACAAGATTCCCAAGTACCTTTATATATGTTTTGTCTTCTACTATATTAGTTAGGTGTTCGATTATTTGGAATGACGATTGAGGCTTAGGCCACCAATTGTTGGATTGGGCTTGATGATTATACCATAATATTAATATAAATTAATATTAATTAATCAAGACAAGGGCCTTGGCCTTGGGGCCTAAGAATTAAAATTTATCTGATCAATTAGTTTTAATTTCGAATTAAGTTTTTAATTAAATTAATTAAAAACGTTTTGATTAAAGATATAACCTTTTGTAGAGAGTTGTAAAGCTTCAGATACATCCAAAAAGTATTTGAAGAGGTATGAAAGAGCCTATATAACTGGAGTCCTCAGTTCATCATCAATCATATTTTCTTCTTCATTTTCTTCCGTACAAACTTTCCAGAGAGAGTAAACACACAAAGCAATTCGCTAGAATTCTATAATCCAGTGCGGGTTGTAGGATTAGGTAGTTGTATCCTGGTCGAGCAGACGTTATAGAACCACAAGCACAAGAGTGGGACAGAATTACTGTTCGAAGGACATAGCTTTTACGCTAGCCTCTACCTTCTGTAATCAAGGTAGTACGGTTGATATTCTTATATTAATTTCTGTATTTATTGCATACTTTTCATTTTGTACAACAAGTACTTTTTGTGAAATAAAATTGTGAATTTCAAGTTCTATTTATTTCTGTTATTTTGTTTATTTCTGAATTGTTCTCCAACATGTTTGTCATGTTTTAACCTATTTACATTAATAGTGTAGAAAGTCAAGTAAAAATCACTTTAGGGGGAACTATATTTGGTAAAATATGTCAATATTAGAACAATGGCAATAGAATTGAAATTGCAGGCCAAAGAGTTAAATGGTAAACTGCCATAGATTTGAGGCAACATAATCCGGTTTCTACACATGTATATACTGCTAGCGAAGAAGCTTTCAATTGATTATCTCCAAGTAGCACAAATACTTCTGCGCACCCATTTGTATAAACCGGGAATATGTTTATATTTCTTCTGTTGCTAAAAAGGTTTATTTTTACTCTTATCATGAGCAAAAATACATCACTTACGAATGAGCAAAAACCTATTGGATCAAACCGAAAACTGATAATTTATTACACACGCAAAAAAAAAAAAAAAAAAAAAAAAAAAAAAAAAAAAAACACTTGGTCATATCTTTGTAATCTTAGCTAACCAAGTAGACTAATTATAATAATGCACAACATATATACATTTGACTGTTGTTTAAACTGGGATTTGAAAGAATCAAATAAACAGTAATCTTTAAATTAAATACAAAAATAAAACAGAAACAAAAACAAATCTAACTGGATAGCGTTCCTAATGTCTGACTCAGAAAGCAAGTCAACCCCATAAACCTAGTAATTTACAATAAGCCAACAACATAAAAAATAAACAAAAGAAAAAGTAAGATCCTTACAGAAATCTAAGGATCCCCTTGATGCCTTGGAAGTTGGAACCAATAAACTCAAAAAAGACCAAGAAGCAGAAGCTCAAAAACAAAAATAGAAAACAAAAGGCCATTGGGAAAGAGAGAGTCTTTGCCTTTTACTTCCGGAAGAAGAGAAGGTCGTGATGGATGTGGACGTCTGAGAACGCGGATAATTGGAGTGACTCAGTGCGTTTGAAAACTTCACTTCTTAAATAAAGTGACTATACTGAAGAATTTGATTAATCAAACAAAGATTGTCAAATCAAAATCAGTCTCTCTTTCCTCTCTTTTTTCTCTCAAATCATAAGAAAATTTTCCGAAACTTTTACTCTATGAGCTCCACACGCCACAAACATCATATGCTCTTTTGAAATAGATTTTGCTGAGGGTGAGCTCCACACGCCACAAACATCATATGCTCTTTTGAAATAGATTTTGCTGAGGGATCTGGATTGTTTGCTCTCCCTATTCCATTCCTTTCCCAATCTTTTCTATTTATGTGGTCACAGTTAAGCTACGTCAACATTTTATATTTCCATTGCTTTTTGTCTTACTATTTCTATAAAAAAAAAATATAAAATGTTAACGTGATTTAACCATGACCACATACATATGAGAGGATGGAAAGAGTATGGGATGAGGAGGTCAGATAATCCAGGTCCCAGCCAGCTATACCCCGTCTAGTTTTAAGTAGGGTGCTTGTTTTGTAGATGTCATGTTCTACTGTGAAGATAGGACTTGACTTTACGGTTTTTCCATGGCACCCATCGCACATTACAATCCTGGCCGTTCACTTTTTATTGAGCACTCCTGCTTGAATGATCCGGAGATGATCCGATCTCTTGATGTGCGGGGACGTATTGAGAGTTGTCTCACATTGGTGAAAGACAAGATTTACTATGTGCTTATATGATCTTGGACTACTCTCCATATTACCAATTGGTTTTATAGTGGATTTATAACGGAATCGGAAAATTGAAATCCAACTTGCATGCCTCTGTACATTAGACGAAGGACTGTATGGTCAAGTCAGACGAAAAATTCCCATTAAAAAAATAAAAAATAAATAAATTCATCATCTTCCAACGATCTCAGAGCGATCGGATGGGTATGGAAAATTGGGGGATTGGATGTTTCAATCCACTTGTAAAGTTGTAGTTGATAATTGACTTGAAAACCAATTTGTACTAGTCCTTGCCTTTCATATTTTTTGTTTTGAAATACGGAAAAGAAGAGAAAAGAGAAGCTGCCATGGAGTTTGATGGGCCTGAAAGACCAGGTAAAAGACTGCATTCGGTTGTCTAGCTCTTCCAGATTCGTCTGGAGGTTCAGCTGCGGGTAACCCATGATCATCCTCTTCTGAAGTGGGTACAAGTGCTAGAGACCTCACTGGTTGAGGTAACCATGTTTCAAGACCGAAGAATCGGCAATGTGGAATAGAACAATCACAGGCTGAGTTAAATGGTGTGGATTCAAGCAGTCCCATCACTCGTGAGGGCAGGACGGCATTCAATTTTTTCCGTGACACTACAAAATCTACAGAGAAAGTGAAAATATCATTGGTAGACGAAACTGGAATTGAGTGCCTTCCAAAGTTGAATTATATACCGCAGAATATTATCTAACAAAATGCCAATGTCAACATGTCGCTAGCTCGGATTTCGGTTGAAGATTGCTGCACTGACTGCTCTGGAGATTGTCTCTCAGTGGCAATACCATGTGCATGTGCTCGTGAAACCGGTGGAGAGTTTGTGTACACAGCACAAGGCCTGCTTAAAGAAGATTTTTTAACAGCTTGTGTCAAGGAACCGGAGGCGCGCAACTTTGTTTATTGTCAAGACTGTCCCAATGAGAGGTCTAAGAACGAGTACTACCCCGAAAAATGCAAAGGTCACCACATCAGGAAGTTTAATAAAGAATGCTGGAGAAAATGTGGATGTGACTTGTCGTGTGGAAATCGGGTAGTATAGTGAAGAGATGCTTTTTAACTGTTGGGTGTCCAAAGACTCCAAACTATTACTGTCTTGTATATTATTAAGGAATTTACTAGTTGAAGCTGCATAATATTTCAGCAAAATTTTTATTTCTTTGTTTTAGTGCTGTTTTAATCTTTTAGTTTCTTCGTGAAGCATCCACGGAACAACAATGAGCACTAGTAGCTCTCCCAAATTTGTTTTCATCGTTAACCTTACGAATTTTCATTTTTTTCATGAGGCGTTATGTTGGTACAAACATTCCATTCGAAGTTCGTACTTAATCCAATAAGTATTTCTTGTTCTGATTTGCTTCAGGTGTTTGTGACTCCTGAAGGGAAAGGCTGGAGTGTTAGGATACTAGAGGTCTTGCAGAATGGGGCATTTGTCTGTGAATATGTTGGGGAGATACTGAACAACAACGAATTGTACGAGAGAAATACCCAAAGCTGGGAGCTAAGAGACATACCTACCCCGTATTGCTCAGAGCAAATTTTGAAGGATGACGATGCCCTTTGTCTTGATGAAACATCTCATGGAAATGTTGCCAGATTTATCAATCATAGGTAATACTCCAATTCCTGTGGATTTATGTATATTTTGGTGACTTTGTTCTTTGTTATCGTTGTCTTAGGCTGAGCAGGTCATCTATCTCATTTGTATGTCTTTATAAATTGCATATTTACCTGCAATTTTTTTAATCCTTAGTACGCTTGCCATTTTGGTGCTATGGTTTGGAATGGAGGAGTCTTGGCATAAGTTAGCAAGTTCACCACTAATTCCAACCGAGTTACAAAAACGAGTAGAACTTCTTGCGTTGTATTAACTATTAAGAGCAATTGTCATATTCATTTATCTCAACAAAAATCATCTAAATCTGAAGTTTTTAATCAATAGCTAAGCTTGCGAATCGTCTGCCTGTACTGAACTTGTGTTTGTTTGGATTTTCTCGTAATTCCAGTTGCTCTGATGCAAATTTGATTGATATCCCAGTTCAAGTGGAGACCCCTGACCGTCACTATTATCACATACGGGTTCGGTTGCTTTCAATTTCAATTCTTACACACTAATTACACTGGATGAAAAAGCATCTGAGTACCTTATTTGTGCGTATGCAGTTTGCATTTTTTGCTACGAGGAAAGTGAACGCTTTTGAAGAGCTGACATGGGTGAGTGAGCGCTTGCCTACTGTTGTATGTTTGCTATAACTTATCCGTTATGGTAGATGTTTTTGTGTCCATAAAATGATGAGGAAAATCGTTTTACAGGATTATGGTATTGACTTTGATAGAGGTCGCACTTGGTGCGATGCCAAGTGCCTTCGCCCATGAGCGGTAGGTCTCGGGTTCGAGACTTGGGAGCAGCCTCTCCATAAAATGGGGGTAAGGCTAGCCGACATTCACCTCTCTCAGACCCTGCGTAAAGCGGGAGTCTTGTGCACTGGATACGACCTTTATGGTATTGACTTTGATGATCATGGACATCCTATAAAGGCATTTTCGTATAACTGTGGAAGTGTACCTTGCCGGGGAATAAACAGAATGGACGGAAAGAACGCAGAGGTAAACTAAAACTACACATGTTAGAAAATTCCCAAAAAGGGTGTTCGAAGAATCATAGCCGTTCTGTTTACTCTATGCGCTCCATACGCCACGAACATCATATGCTCTACTGAAATATATTTTGCTGAAAGCAGCTATACCCGGTCTAGTTTTAAGTAGGGTGCTTGTTTTGTAGATTTCATGTTCTACTGTGAAGATAGGACTCGATTTTTCGGTTTTTCCATGGCACTGCTCGCACATTACAATCTTTTCAATAAACTATAGACTGAAACCAACATTGGGATATCCCTGAACTGAGAAGTATAGAAGATGAATGAATTTGAATGTGAAACAAAAAGGGTCAATGCATATTATGCTCCGGCCTCCAGTCACAAACGTTTAAGTTTATCTACTTCAAACCCTCTTCGTTGCTGGTAATTGTTGCTGTGTTCGTGTGCAGGGAAAAGATTAGTGTTGGGGTAGCTGATGGTAACTATCACTGGTACCGAGTACCCGTGGCTGATCATCCGAGTATGGCAATGCTTCCGAGCTCCGAAACTGGAGAATTTTGTTTTGAAGTAGGAAAATGTAAGCAGAATGTTGGAGATGAGCTTCTGTAGAAGCTGTACAAGCGTAGTGTTTTATACACACAAGATGATAGTAACTAAATCTTGTTCTCATTCAGGTTTGAGAAATGACCTTATGTTTTTCCAATTTTGGTAAGAAAATGTCCAACCAGCTAGGCTGCAAGTGTGTCTAACATTTTGCCCGCCTGCCTATGTAACTATGTCAATTTAATTTGTATTGTAGTTTTGTTGACGGAAATTTGTAATTTGGTGACCTCCTTCCAACACAATTTCACCGCTACTTAAGAAGAATATGGTTTTATCATTTAAGTTCGAACTCATTCAAGATTAAATAAACTCTTGACCTAAATATCCGAACTTGTGAAACTAGATAGTAGCAGTGAACTTAACTTGTAGAGTTTTATTAGCGGTGAATTTATGTCGTTGTGGAACTATAATGACATTAACTTTCAACACAATTTCACCGCTAGACCGAGAGGACAATGTCATAACTTCCAACACAATTCACTGCACCAACACAACTCAAACCGTTGACCATTGGAAATAGTGTTTTTGCTCACCACCTTCCCATTGATTATCGTTTGTTTAAAATATTTCAGCTCGAAATTTTGAAATACATTCCAACTAATAGCGGAATCGGAAATTGAAATCCAACTTGCATGCCTCTATATTTATAGAAAGGGCAGTATCGTCAAGTCACATGAAAAATCCCCACTAAAAAAAATAATAACAATAGCAAAATTTTTGCAATACTATTAGTTTAAGAATGTGAGTGGGTAATTCTTATCAAATCTAAGATATTTTTATGGAATTCTACCATATATTTTAGACTATATATTATACTATTAGAATTGTAATTCTATTGTCATAAGGAATTTCCCTCCTACCATAAATAAAAACAGAATGAGATGACATAACCCACCTCAAATTACACACATCTCTCTTTTCTCTTGGTGCGGCCACACCCCTCCCTAGGGATGGGCAATGGTTATGCGGACGGGTAACCGCGGTTAATTTACCCATAATCGTTTATGCTCATACCCGCATAACCGTTTACCCGTTGGGTAATTGCCTAAACGGTTATACCCATACCCATAACCGTTTATAAATGGTTAACCATACCCATAATCGCATACCTATTTAACCGTAACCGTTTAATACCCGTTTACCTATTTATCCTTTTTAACCCGTTTATCTTTTTTTTTACCATTACCCTTTTTTCACCCGTCTACATGTTTTTTAACAACTTGAAAATTAAAAAAAAAATTGTCATAAATTTTTTTTTTGATAATTAAACACCGTTATAGGTACATTCATCATACATTTCCATATTTTAATTTTTCAAGTCCTTATATTATTCCAATAATTGAAATAATAGTTTACAGACGATATTTTTAATTATTACCAATGAAGGTAAATATAATATTTGCTAAGTATTATTGGGTTACAAAAATTGTTTAGAAGACATTTCTGTAAAAGCATTTATGTCAATTTCATGGTTACCTGCTAGGAATTTAAATTAATTTGGCAAATTCCTTGATGATGAGAATCATCATTCCTATAGTAGTGTTATTGAGAGAATGACCGATGAATTCCTTACTAATTTATTGGGTGCTAAGCATTATTAGATCGAGAACATGGTTTGGGTTAGTTTTATATATATAAAATAAATGGGTAAACGGTTACCCGTTTATAACCGTGGTTAATACCCATAACCGCCCATTTAAATTTCGCGGGTAAACGGTTATACCCATAAACGTTTATTTATCTAAACGGTTACCCATAACCGTAACCGTTTAATTTAAATGGATGGGTAACCGTGGTTACCCATATGTATTTGCCCATTCCTACCCCTCCCTTTGTCTAAATTAGGCCTATAACAATAATAAAATAAATAAAAAATCACATTGAAAAAAGCTAGTAAATAACAATAATACAGAGCACAACCGAGTTACCCAACCCCCCAAAAAAAACCCGTTCTATCTCCCTCTCTCTCTGAAGCGGCCAAGCCTGTTAGGACCACATGGTTTGGGCCTCTTAGCTCTTTCTTCCAGCCCATGCTTGTTAGCCCTTAACTAAATCTCTCTCAAAGCCCAGCCTGTTTGATTTTAGGGTTCCCTTTTCAAATTGTATATAAATAATACGTTGTAATCTGAGAAAGGGATGATGAGTGAAATTGACTCTTCTTCCCTTTTCCGTCTCTATTCCCTTTCTTGCTCCTTTACAATTTCTGCACTTTCTCTGTTAATTACTGTCTTTCTTGTTTGTGGACCGATTGGGCGTACCAATTGGTATCAGAGCCCGTCGTTCGATGGGCAAAAATACTCAGTCCGCCACCTCCTCGGATCCGGACGCGGTCGCCGCTGCCATGGACTCTCGCCATGAACACCTCCGCTCTCAGGTGGAAGGCGTCTGTGATTCTCTTGCAGCTCTTGAAATTATTATATATATATATATATATTTACATATTTTGAATTTACATATTTTTATTAGTTGTGTTAGATCTCCGCTTGCAATCTGTGTATGTAAATTCATGTTTTCTAGTTTTTTTTTTTATATTTTATTTATATATATATACACACACGCACAGCCGGGCTTTGTATTTATTTGATTTGAATGAGATCGAGAATACAACGTAATTAATCATTTCAATCCGGTGACAAGCAGGTGATGAGAAGAAAGAAGAAGACAATGGTGGATGCTCCTTCCGTCAACTCGAACTTGAAAAAATAAAAGAGCCTGTTGAAGACTCCCTGAGTCTGACTCAACCCAATACTCCAGCTTCAAAGAAGAAGGAAGAAGAGAATGGTGAATGCTCCGAAAAGTTCGTTGAAGACTTCCTGAGTCTGACTCAACCCAATTAATACTCCATCTTCAAAGAAGGAAGAAGAAAAGCTTTGCGAGAAGGGAAGGATCTTGAAGAAAGAGTGGGACAAATGGGTATCTGAGTGGAAGCAGTTGCACAAAGAAGAGAAATGGCAGAGGCAATTGCTTAGAGACGGAGAAGCAAGTGATGAGGAAAGTGAAGAAAAGGTGCTGGTGCGCACTGTACGGGTGCGTTTTGGTTTCACTCATGAGGAGCGAGTGCCGAAGATGGAGATGATTAAAAAAGCATTATTTTGAGAACAAGGATAATGTAACGGGAGTCGAAGCGAATCTTGTTCATTTCTTTAACAGCATAACAATCGGATTGGAAACGGAAGAAGATTTCTTTTAAGCCGTGTTTAAAGCTGCCATTCAAAGTGATGTTAGCATTGGTCCATCTTTTAGAGTTGATACGATAATCAACGAAAAAGTTGAGTATCATCAACGCAATTTCATCCCTCTGTACCAAAAGACACAAAGATCCCTCTGTACCAAAAGACACAAAGAGATGATAGAGTAATGCGAGAAAGGACATCATTTGTTTGTCAGGTATCCAACTATCTTGGAAGGCTTTAACCGTGGACTTGTTATATCTAAATTATATCTAAATTGTCCAATGTAAGTGTTTATTGTTAGTCAATTACATGTTTTTAATGTTTTTTTAATGCCTATGGATGCCATTCTTTTAATGTAGGATACGTTTTGATAAAGTGATGGATAAGGGATTTCGGTTAGCTATCCAGGGCAATACTGGACCTTACTTGTTACAATTTTTGAAATTTTCTATGAGTAAACATGACGAGAAACCTTATGCTCTACAAGCTTTGGAGAGTTTACCTCTAAGAACTTTTAGAGAAACAAAAAAATTAAAGTCTTACGAGTTGCTCGTGAATTTGGGTACAGAGGTTTGGAGAAAAGATTTAGATACCCGTTATTGCAACAAATAATGGACGGGTGTCTGTATGAATATCGGTGCCTGTATGACACCCATCCATTGTTTGTTGCAATAACGGGGATCTAAATCTTTTTTCCAAACCTCTTTACCCCAAATTAACGACCAACTCGTAAGACTTTAATTTTTTCGTTCCTCTAAAAGTTCTTAGAGGTAAACTCTCCAAAGCTTGTACGGCATAAGATTTCTCGTTATGTTTATTCATAGAAAATTTCAAAAGTTGTAACACGTATGGTCTAGTATTGCCTTGGATAGTGGCTAACCGAAATCCCCTATCTGTCACTTTATCGAAGCATATCCTACATTAAAAGAACGGCATCCGTAGGCATTAAAAGAAGCATTAAAAGCATGTAATTGACTAACAATAAACACTAACATGAGACAATTTAGATATAACAAGTCCACTGTTAAAGCCTTTCAGGATAGTTGGATACATGACAAACAAATGATGTCTTTTTTCGCATTGCTCTCTCATCTCTTTGTGTCTTTGGTACAAAGGGATGAAATTGCGTTGATGGTACTCAACTTTTTTGTCGATTATCGTATTGACTCTAAAGGGTGGACCAGTGCTGCCACCACTTTGAATGGTAGCTTGAAAGAAACTTCTTCCGTTTCCAGTCCGATTGGTATGCTGTCAAAGAAATGACCAGGATTTGCTTCGACTTCTATTACACTGTACTTGTTCTCAAAATAACGGATTTGCTTCGACTTCTATTACACTGTACTTGTTCTCAAAATAATGCTTTGCGCTCAGAGCTAATACAGAAGAGTCCTCCCTCCATATCGCAACATTCCATTACAGACGTATATGGACAACGACAAAAAGGCTCTCGGCAGCCTTCAATAGGATAAAATATCATATGGTGCCCATGTAATCCTGTTATTATAAGAAACTATTATTATTACAAATTGAAACTAAGTTATAAAGGAAAATTAAATTAATACTCACATTCTCACCACTTGAAAATCTCAAAGGAATGCTGTGATTGTTTTTCCAGTGGCATATGTATGGGCATGTTTGATTAACCTTTCCATTGTGAATTCCCTTGGAATTTGAGCTACCCGTTTCAAGTCATTGATGAGTTCAACCGCCTGCAGAACTTTCCCCGCAAATGTTGCTAAAACAGGGGGGTGTTTGAGTATTTGATGAACCTTTTTGGCTTCATGGCAAGTCATTCTTTCCGTGTTATTAATACTTGCTGTTGTTCGAGAATCAAATCCTATACACACTGTGCCTATCATCAGAGCAATGAAGATCGTTGTCCCATGTAAATTTAGAGTGATTTTGGGAGGCCCCTAACAAATTGCTTAGTTCCCAGCAACCATTTCTCCTTACCACCACCAACCTGCCTTCTAATCTATTTAACCAATATCTCGATTTCAAACAATTCCTGAGCTTTGGATTCCATTTTTGATTGAAAATTCAGAATTTTGGACTCCATTTATGAGTGAAAGTTCAGAACATTGGATTCCAATTTTCAAGAGAATGTTCAGAACTTTGGCATCCAACCCCTTCTTGAGCTCCTCAATCTCCCACTTTGGAGCGAGATCCGTTCCGAGTAAAAGCGGTCATGGAGCTCTTTGAACTGTGTCTGTACCGATATTTATAGGAAAGCCTTCTTTGCAGTTTTTCAATGGGTTGGAGGAAACCTACGAGTTTAATGGTGCACAAACTCCCACGCATTTCTATAGTGACTTGAGAGAGATGGTGTATGACTTTCATGGTGAGTAGATTGTCCCTAAATATGAGTACTTTGTTTTTTTTATCCTGTTCTGTGCTACTAATTATGTCCTGACTACCTGTCATTCTGTTGTCTACCTCTTCCATGTTCATCTGGAAGCTCAACTACGGGTAACTCTGGATCATCCTCTTCTGAAGTGGGTACAAGTGCTCGAGACCTCACTTGTGGGGGTAACCATGTTTCAAGACCGAAGAATTGGCAATATGGAATAGAACAAGCACAGGATGATTAAATGGTGTGAATTCATGCTGTCCCATCACTGATGATGCCAGGAAGGCAGTCAAAATTTTCAGTGACATTACAAATTCTACAGAGAAAGTGAAGATATCATTGGTAGATGAAACTGGAAATGAGGGCCTGCCAAACTTCAATTATATACCATATGATCACAGCTCACTTACTACGTACCATGAGAAGACCCTACCGTTGTAAATTATGGGTTAGACAACGCCATCGAAATAAAAATGCACCAAATATAATGCATCACAAAACCGGCATGGCAACAGGATAGACACTGCCATCGAGATAGAGAATACCTCTACACCCAAACATTTGCCACCGTACGCTGGTAACTATGTCAATTTACTTTCTATATATTGTACTTTTATTGACGGTAATTTGGTGATTTTATATGATTTACTTAGGGTTTTGATATGATTTGATTTGGTCTAGGTTTCCTTATCTTGTAGACAAGGGATTGTATTGATTTGTTTCATAGTATACTCCATTGTAATCTTATAAATACCTCCTTCTGGAGAAGATTGTTATTTGAGTTTGTGAGATTATTGAAGAATTCTTATATTTGTCATAAATCCTTTATTTTCAACCGTCTCCATAAAAACAAAAAAACAAAAAAAAAAACTCATGCAATTGCCATCTTGAAAGTTCTAGGATGGTACTAGTTTAACCTAGAGGGAGGTGAATAGGTTCTAACTTAAAAATCCAATTCAATTTTCAATTTAATTTTCAGTTCTCAAATTAAATCCACATTCACATCACATATCAAACTATCATACTCATATGCAATTAAAACGATAAATAAAAAGTGCACAAGGATGTAGGATTTAACGAGGCAAAACCCATCACTGGGAAAATCCTCGAGCTCCCAAGCCAGGACAAACACTAAGAGAAATAAGTACAGAAAGACTTACAAAACTCATCAACTAGACACGCATACTAGTAGGCAGTTTTGTCTCTGCGCTTTGCTACTCAATCTCTCTTCAGCCTTCGAGTGGAGGTGGCACGATACTAACGCGGCCGTCAATCACTGTGTCCTCGAATTTTGCAAGATACTAACGCGATCATACATAATGTATGTATGATGAAATGATTTTTGAAAATCAACCAATTACGAAAATCACAAGGCACATTTTCGTAATTGATTTCGATTAAAGACCCAAATGAAATCAGCATGAAAATAATATTTTCTCTTTAAAAACACATGCTGTTGAAACCACAAGATAGCAGCAATATTAAAATTATTTTTCACGCACACAAAACACAAAGCTGCTGCTTCTAAATTCTCTTTTTAATGAAATCGGCTTTCATGCATATATCGCTAAACTTGAGCACGTTCCTGACTTCAATGCAAAAAGCACCGCACCAATTTCTTATCTGATAAGGACTACAATGCAATCCATGTAGTTGATAACTCCACCAACATCCAATCAGATAAATCCCATGCAAACAGATTAAGTCACACCAACATGCAAACACCTCAGTTTGAAAACACGGTTTGATAGACGTGATAATTCATTCTTAGAGAAATAAAACACACAAGGAGTAAGAGTCTTATCCCAAATACAATTACATGAGATGCAGATGAATGTAGTTGGATGCATGTGTGTGAACGTACCTGAATAAGTATCTTGTTTACGTAGCATCTTTGCATAGAAAGTGTGAGAGACATCCTTAGACTTAAACAATTACAATTGAAAACAAACACTAGTCTAAGATTACACACTTAGGCATTTTGTTTAGGAATAACCAATTTTACCCTAACACATCTCTCTCTGAGAAAATCATGGACAGCCATGCCTAGGCCAACAGGAACAAACGAGCACAACCGCCAGAGCTTCGAGGTGAGATCCGGAGTCACATCTCTTCTTGTGGTTGCTTTTGGTTTTTGTTTTAGGGTTTGTGAGTGAGAAGGAAGATGGATTATTTGTAATTTCAACTTCGCAATTTTCAATTGTTGTATTAGATATCCGTTTGCAATCTGCTTATGTAAATTCATGTTTAATTTTGAGTTTGAGTGCGAGAATTACCTTTTGATCGATTTCATACCTGATTATTTTTTTTGTGGTGATATTTAAAATTCCCATTTAATTTATTTGAGGAGGAAGATTGATTATTTTTAATTTCGAATTTACATATTTTTAATTGTTGTGTTAGATCTCCGCTTACAATCTGCGTATGTAAATTCATGTTTTCTAGTTTTTTTTTTATATTTTATTTTATATATATACACAGTCACAGGGCTTTGTATTTGTTTGATTCGAATGAGATCGAGAATACAACGTAATTAATCATTTCAAAGCAGGTGATGAGAAGAAAGAAGAAGAGAATGGTGAATGCTCCCTCCGTCAACTCGAACTTGAAAAAATAAAAGAGCCTGTTGAAGACTCCCTGAGTCTGACTCAACCCAATACTCCAGCTTCAAAGAAGAAGGAAGAAGAGAATGGTGAATGCTCCAAAGAGCTCGTTGAAGATTTCCTGAGTCTGACTCAACCCAATACTCCAGCTTCAAAGAAGAAGGAAGAAGAGAATGGTGAATGCTCCAAAGAGCTCGTTGAAGACTCCCTGAGTCTGACTCAACCCAATTAATACTCCAGCTTCAAAGAAGAAGGAAGAAGAAAAGCTTTGCGAGAAGAGAAGGATCTTGAAGGAAGAGTGGGACAAATGGGTATCTGAGTGGAAGCAGTTGCACAAAGAAGAGAAATGGCAGAGGCAATTGCTTAGAGACGGAGAAGCAAGTGATGAGGAAGTGAAGAAAAGGTGCTGGTGCGCACTGTACGGGTGCGTTTTGGTTTCACTCATGAGGAGCGAGTGCGGAAGATGGAGATGATTAAAAAAGAAGACTCACTGAGTCGATACCGAATGGGATCGTTAGCTCAACTTCTAGGGCACCAATACGAATCATGAAGAAACAAAGAATTGTATTTATGTTGGGCGTCAAAAATCATTAGCCATATGGGCAGTACAAAAACAAAATGCGCACAACCACAAAGGAACAAACTCGCACTTCGAAATCATAAATAATTGAACTGAAAAACTAAACCCTAGCCATATGATTACAACTCACTCGCTACGTACCATGAGAAGACCCTACCGTACGTTGTCAATTACGGGTTAGACACCACCATCGAGATAAAAAAAAGCACGGCAACAACCATGTTGCGAGTTATATATTAGTTAGAGTGTAAATAGTAATTTATTGTCCCATATTGGTGAAGTACATATGTAATACCAATTGTAACTCCTATATATACTTCACTTTGGAGATTAATGAATATATAAGAAATTCTCAAATATTGTCATATATATTTTTGGTATTTACCATGTTTAGTTTAATATTGGTATTTACCATGTTTAGTTTAATATGGCATCAGAGCAGTTCGCTCTTGGTGACCTGTGTGCTTTAATTTTGTGCCCACATTTTTCGTGATTTCCTTCGTTAAAAAAAAAAAAAAAAAAAGTTGAATAGTGGCGTGCTACAGTGCCGTGTGAATAGTCTCTACAGTGCGTGAACAGTGGTCCTCTACAGTGCCGTGAATAGTCTATGCTATAGTGCTGTGAACAGTCTCTCTGCTACAGTATCTGGTAAATTGTTTTCATTCCGCTGCGTATCTTTTGTGCCTTTATTGTTCGTGATTTTTGTTCAATGGCTCAATATAATCATGGTGTTGTTATGCATCTTGGTGGAACAAATAAATGGATAATAGATACTGGGGCCACTGATCATGTGACTAGTGACCCTAAAGTGTTTGATGAGTTATGTGACTATGTTCATGATCCGTATGTTACTAGTGCAAATGGAGCACATTCCCCTGTGAAGGGTGAAGGCACTATCTCTCTGACTTCAACCTTATCATTGGTCCGTGCTTTACTTGTTCCTGATCTTAAGTGTAATCTTTTGTTGGTAGGAAAACCTCTTGATACCTTATATTGTTCTGCTCACTTCTACCATACGTATTGTTATTTTCAAGATATTCAAACTCAGAAGATAATTGGTCATGGTAAAAGAATAGGGGGTTTGTACATCTTGACCATGGAGGATATTGTTGTTTCTGGTTCAAATAATCATCAAGTTTTAAGTGCTAAAGTGGATGACAGACATCAAATTTGGTTGTGGCATCGACAATTGGGACATCCATCATTCAGTTATATGAAACATCTATTTCCTTCTTTGTTTCGCACTTGTAGTGATTCAGAGTTCAAGTGTGAAACATGTGTCATGGCTAAGAGTCATCGTGCTTCATTTCCTGTAAGTGATTCTAAAGCTACTTTGTCATTTGATTTGATACATTCTGATGTGTGGGGTCCAGCAAAAGTTACTTCTAATGGATTCCGTTGGTTTGTTACTTTTATTGATGATTGTACTCGGTTAACTTGGGTGTTTTTTATAAAGAATAAGAGTGATGTTCCATTACTTCTTCAAGATTTTTGTACAATGGTGTCTACTCAGTTTCAGACCAAAGTTAAGGTCTTCAGGTCTGATAACAGGGGAGAATATGTGAATCACACTTTAGCATGTTTTTTTCGTGGTCATGGTATTATTCACCAGACGACTACTCCGTTTACACCCCAACAAAATGGTGTGTTCGAACGGAAGAATCGTCAAATAATGGAAGTTGTTCGCTCCTTGATGTTGGATAAATGTGTTCCTAATCATTTGTGGGGTCATGCTGTTTTGGCTGCTGTGTATTTGATCAATCGTGTTCCAAGTAGGGTTCTTAATTTTCAGACACCGTTCGATGTGCTACAACAACATGTTTCTCTTGTTTCTGTATCAAAGCTTCCTCCGAAAGTGTTTGGGTGTATTGCTTATGTGCATGTCTACTCTCATCAGCGGAGTAAACTTGATGCATGTGCTCTCCGATGTGTCTTTATTGGGTATGCTAACAATCAGAAAGGCTATAAGTGTTATCATCCTTCGACTCAAAAAACTTATATTACCATGGATGTCACCTTCCATGAGGAAGTTTCGTATTTTGTGAAGCCCTCTTCCGACTCTCCACTTCAGGGGGAGAAAGGGAGTGAAGTGCAGATTCGAATAGATGGTATGGATGATATGTTACAGGTAGAGTTGGGAACAGAACCTATTATGTTGCGTGATACTGATCAGTCGACTACAGATAGTGATCGGTCACCTGTTATTCCCGAAACTATTTCTACTGACGATAGATCAGATGTGCCCAGCGAGTTGCATGTTAGTATGTCTGATGAATTGCCTTCTAATGATCTGTTGCCTGTTGCTGATATGTCTAACGAGTTATAGGCTGATGATGGTTCGTTGAGTGATGATTCTTCTAACAATTTGGTATAAGATGGTGGCATACATGAGGTAAATTCTGACGATTCTTCTACTTATCGGTTGCCTCCACAAGCTAATCGTGGAAAACCTAAAGTACAATATGAACCTGATATGCATGCCAAAGCCAAATATCCTATTAAGAATTATGTGTCTACTCATCGTTTATCCAAACCATATGCATCTTACATCTGTCAGCTATCTAGTGTATCAATTCCAACAAAATTGCAAGATGCCTTGTCTGACCCTAAGTGGGTTAATGCCATGCAAGTTGAGATGGAAGCTTTGGAAAAGAATTCTACCTGGGATTTGGTTCCTTTACCAAACGGAAAAAAACCGTTGGATGTAGATATGTGTTTACTATTAAGCACAAAGCAGATCGACATTTCATTAAGGAAAAATTGGATGCTAAAATTATTATGTTTCCGTTTGTGAGATCTGAAGATCAACTTGCTGATGCTCTTACTAAGGTTGTGTCTAATAGTGTGTTTTCCAACTCACTTGACAAGTTGGGCATGCGTGACATCTTTGCACCAACTTAAGGGGGAGTGTTGCGAGTTATATATTAGTTAGAGTGTAAATAGTAGTTTATAGTCCCACATTGGTGAAGTACATATGTAATACCAATTGTAACTCCTATATATACTCCACTTTGGAGATTAATGAATATATAAGAAATTCCCAAATATTGTCATATATATTTTTGGTATTTACCATGTTTAGTTTAATATTGGTATTTACCATGTTTAGTTTAATAAACCAAATATAATGCAACCGTCGAGATAGAGAATACCCAATTGCTATGGCGGTTTTGTGCATTATATTTGGTTGTTGCCGTGCCTTTTTAGTAACTTCACCACGTCCTTAAATCACCATGTACTCAATCTATCGTTATCATATTCAAATTCAGGAGGCACAACGGGGAGAGAAAAAACGAGAGAGATATGGGTTGACCGAGGCCACGCCGCCGTGAGGGAGATGAGTGGACTTATCGGGGTCTAATTGGGAGAGGATTCTAGTTTTTTCCCCTTTTCTCATTTATGATATTTTAGTTTTTATTTTTTTCAACTTTGAAGTATATAACTAATAATTATGTGGCAAGACATAGTTAGTTGGTCTTTAGGTCTTTGTAAGTCATTTATAGAATGATAGATTTGTTGATAAAATTATAATTGTAAAGTGGGAGAAAAATAAAATTTGTCTATAAAATTATAATTGTAAAGTGGGAGAAAAATAAGACTATATGGTGTGTGTATAGCAAAAATGTTAAAAAAGAAAAACAATACTAACAATATAATAATAAAAACAATGAAAATGTTAGTATATAATAGAATACTGAGCCACCCTATAAGAGCAACTCCAACCTTTGGGTTAAAACCCAAAAAATTTAGCCTAGAAAATTTAAGTTTTAACCCAGAAATAGTTTTTTTGCTCCAACCCTTATGGGTTAAAATTTTAGCCCCAGATTATTAAAGAATGAATTTAGGCTATTTTTTTCTTTCTTAAAGTAACTTTTTAAAAATAAAAAAAAATTATATATACTATCCTACTTTAATTTTATGAACATTTTAACCAAAAAATATATAGATTCCAACAAATATAGAAAAATCACTAACCGACATCATGAAACTCGTGAAACACTATGAAAGAATATGAAACACATAAAAGAATTTTTTTTAATTACTTTAGCTGTTGGATTTAAATTTGGACCGTTAGATATTTTTTTTGTCGTTAGATTTCATCAAATTAAATCTTAATAGTTGGATTCAATGAATTTATAAATATAAAACTAAAAAAAATACATATATGGTGAGCCAGCCCCAATAACTCAGGGGGAATGCTGGGCTAAATTTGGCTCAGAAATGAGTTTTGAGTTTTAACTCATATTTGCCCCAAGGGTTGGAGAAAGTTGGGGTAAGTTTAGAACCTAAAATTTGAGTTTTACCAAGGGTTGGAGTAGGTCTAAGTAATTACTGCCCAAGCTACTAAGCTAAGGCAATTACTATCTTTAGTGAACACTAACTAGTGGCAGAGTCACAAATTCATGTCAAGATGGGCCTTTAAAATCAATGAAAGAAATTAAATAAATAAATATATATATAATTAATTAATTGGAGAACAACTAAAGGTTAATTGTTCTAGATTTTTAGTTAAAGTTAGAGCTTTAAAACTTAGATGAAAAATTTAGTATTGAGATGATTATATTATAAAAATAGAGCTTGTTTACAAGTTTTGGTAAAAATGGATTTAATACGTCAGATTCAAGTAAAAATTTAAGGTTACGACTAGTTCAAAAATATTATAAGATATTTCCTTCAACATAACTGGATCTTACTCTCGAATGTATAGACCTTATTTTATATAAACTGATAGAATTGATTTAAAGAAAAAAATCAGAAGAAGGGTAGCATCAGAAAGTTTCGAACAGAGGACCTAGTGAACTTTACTTCACCATTACACAACATACTCATTTTGGTAATAGTGTGTGGATAATATGTATAAGAATGTGATTCTAGGGTGGGCCTTGCCAAATCCTCGCCTCCATGTGGCTCCGCCACTTACAGTAATTGCTTGTGTGGACAATATGTAAAAGAATGCAATTCCAGGGTGGGCCTTGCCCAATCCTCGCCTCCATGTGGCTCCGCCACTGACAGTAATTGCCAAAGGACATCTCCACCCCTAAACTAAAATAATAAAAGATAATTTTATTTTTAATTTTGGATAGGATTATAACCAATCTCATCACGCCACGTGTTATGATTCTGTAAGAATTTTGTGGATAGATTTTCATTAAAAAATTTAATCAACCACATCGCGCCATGTATCACTATCTGTCTAGAATCCTTGTTGATAGATTTCGATAAGATTTTTAGCCAATTAAGGCGTGCCACGTGTCAATATCTACAACCTTTCTTTTTCTCCATATAAACCCTACATCGTCACACACCAAAATTAAAATCTCTCAAAATACTTCTTCATAGTTTATAAATCTTGGCTTCTTACAATATCTTCTTCAAATAGATTGTTATAGAAATCGATGAGCAAGAAAAAGTTTATGTGAGTATGTATGCTTTTTTGTATATCAGTTTTGTTTGATTTGAAAATAAATAAATAAATATCAAAAGTTTTGTTTGATTTGAAAATAAATAAATAAATATCGAGAGATTTAGGTTTAGTGGTAATTTGGTCAGGTTTTGGGTTTAGGGTTTAGGGTTTTGCACCATGAAAATCATTCATTTCTTCCAAGCCACTAAAGAATTGCATTGAAGGCTTTGCCATAAATATTGGAGCATGTATGACACCCTACACTGCTTGTTGCAATCTTACCCATATCCACTTCCACTTCGTACGATTTTAATTTCTATCATCCCTTGAAATTTCTTGGAGGATCTGGGGTGAGATTGCAACAAGCAGTGTAGGGTGTCATACGTGCTCCAGTATTCATGGCAAAACCTTCAATGCAGTTCTTCCGTGGCTTGGAAGAAATGTATGATTTTCATGGTGCAAAACATGATCAAATTACCACTAAACCTAAATCTCTCGATATTTCTTTATTTATTTTCAAACTAAATGATATATAACATGAATATATAACTTGCACATTTATTCACTGTATACCGAGCATGCTTGAGGGATACAATTATAGAGAAATTCTCTTTAAAAACTTCCCGAAAGTATACACGTTTATTTTATTTTATTTACTTTTTTGTTATTGAATTATATGTAATGAATTTTTTTTTACGTCTACTGTTTATTGCAGTTACCACGTGAGAATTATTGATGGGTGATTTCCCCCTTCAAATATGATTACGAGAGGATAACCATCATTATAGTTATGTATGAGAGACATGATCTCTATTGGGTCTGATTCAAGAATAATATTAACTGGTAGTGATACAATGTTGTTCTGTTCTCCCTGACCCTTACTAAATGAGGGGAAATTGATGATCCATTAGAATTTTGGGTCAATGTTATTAGAAGCACCATTATCCAAAAGTTAAAAAATATCTAGTTATTTTAAAAATGGTGGGACATTTTAATCTTGTAAATGACAACCTCGTAACTAATTTATTCGCACTACTTAGTGTTAATATATCCTTGTTAAAAAATTTATTTCAAAAATTACTTCTACACACTCTTCTAATGTGGTGTGCAGAACTCACTTTGGCTATGAATGCAATGCTTGCTTGAATGTGTTTAATCATTTGATTTTACCAACAATTCCTATGAATAACTTCAATACGAGAATATATTATTCTTTGGTTTTGGAGCTTTATAGGCCATGCATGATTGCTTAAACTAATTAGGTAGCCTTGAAATATTGTCCTATAGCGTCCTAAGTAAGGTTGTCTTAGTTTCAGCTGATTTGAAAATACTTGTCTGCTTGAAGTGCAATTCCGCCAACTGACGTTACTATTGTTAGTTTTCAACATTGTAGGACCATTGTCTTAATAATGTTACTTCATTTCACTTGCACCTATTTTACTCAATACTAAGTCATATTTTCTTGATATTGTTGTAGGGTCTGCAATCACCGGACCTATCGGACAGGAATGCGCAGATCTGTGGCCAAGAATTGCAAGTGCTGCCAACGCCATCGTTTAAGTTCTTAAATGGATAGTAGTTAAAGGAAAGAGGCTCCATTTCACAATCATAAAACAATCTACATGATAGCAAATTTAATATCCATAAAACCATCAAAAACTTCTTAAAGACAGGAAATTTAAGAAGTGGTGTGCTATCCACACATCCATTTTTACTTCTTACACATCCTCTTAAATTTCCTG
Source organism: Malus domestica (assembly GCF_042453785.1). Classification (NCBI taxonomy): domain Eukaryota; kingdom Viridiplantae; phylum Streptophyta; class Magnoliopsida; order Rosales; family Rosaceae; genus Malus; species Malus domestica. The sequence goes on along the minus strand of NC_091672.1, from coordinate 30,647,822 downwards.
TCTTAATTAAGATGTTTTTGCTGGTTTTTTGGATATTAAATTCACTATCATGTAGACTATTTTATGATTGTGAAATGGAGCCTCTTTAACCACTACATGTTTGCTGGTTTTCTCGATTTTAATTTTACACTATCCTCGGTCTATTCCGATTGTGCGATTTGCGTGTGATTACATTGACAGATTATTTAAAGGCTTATTTTTGCAATGTCCTTCGAACTCGAACTTAACTTATTTTATTCTCCTCTAAAGCAAAAATATTGCTACTTTATACTCTGAAACTCGATGATTGCTCCACAGCCTCCACTTTAGTGGTATTCTGTTTTGTCAAAATATTGCTGACATGTAGGATATCCTTTGAACTTGTCAAATGGAAGTATTGAGCTATTAATGAGAATAGTAATTCACTATTCTTAACAATAGGACCTGAAGATTTCTTGATTCATCATGCTATTGCTCTAGGTTTACATACAACTACATTGATATTAGTAAAAAGTACTTTAGATGCACGTGGTTCCAAGTTAATGGCAGATAAAAAAAATTTGGTTATAGTTTTCCTTGCGATGATCCGAGACAAGGTGGGACTTGTGATATTTCGGCTTGGGACACATTTTATTTGGCAGTTTTTTGGATGTTAAATACAATTGGATGGGTTACTTTTTGGGAAAACTAATGAAAAGTACCTCAAATCTTTACATTTTAATAAAAAAAAACCACCCAGTAATTTTATTTAATAATAAGGACAAAAGACGAAAAGAAAAAAAAAACCTAACAAACCCAACTTGTGCTGGGGTGCGTACCACCCTACCTTACCACCTGTAAGTGATTTGTTTGCAGAACATCCAATTTTCTGAAAACTTGGATTTCAACTTCGAATTTCTGTCTAATTCTACACTTTTCATTGCCAAAAGCATGTTGATTTTGCTCAGGGTTTTTTGAAATTAGTTGATTGTCGTTGTGGCTGGAAAGTGTTTGATGATATGCCTATGTGAGAATTTGATTAGGTGTTTGGGAAGGGCATCCTATTTTTCTCTATTGGATCTGACCACCGCCTTGAGGAGTCACTACGATGGCGCGCAAGCGTAAGCTCTAGGCATCTACAAGTTGTGAATTTGAAGGAACTTGCTCTGAAAGTGGAATGGACAAATTTAGTGATCTTCCGGAGGAAGTTGTTCATCGTATTTTTTCCTTCCTCCATTTCAAAGACCTCACTCGAGTGGGTACTGTATCCAAAAGATGCAAACAATTTCGTCTCTCAGTTCCGTTGGTGAATTTTGGTACAGATGAGTGGACATGCATAAAAAAGTGGATCTAGGGAGGATGATGACTTCTTTTGATTGGTCTGATCCAATAGAGGAAAGTTTCTGATGAAGAAAGTTTATTGGGAACTTTCAAGAAGAGGAGAAAAAAAATGTAATACCGTTAAGTTTCATAAACAATGTTGTAAGTTTCATAAATAGTGTCGTAAGTTTTCATAAATAGTGCAATAAGTTTCATAAATAGTGTCGTAAGTTTCATAAACAGTGTAGAAGTTTCATAAACAGTGTGAAGACGCGTGGGTCCGCGCGTCAGATTTTTTTTTTAATATTAAAATTATGTCTTTTTCATTAAAATTTAAGTTCTTTTGTCATTTTTATTAAAATTTAAGGGGTTTTCATTAAAATTTAAGTCTTTTTAATTAAATAAAGTTATAACATGATTTTTTATTAAAATAAACTTAATCCAAACTCTTTTCATGAAAGTTCCCTTACTTTTTATTGGCATTGGAAGCACATCCCATTATGGCAGGTACCATTTCACAGTTTAATGAGTCTTCCACTTATTTGATGGGACATTCAGGTGGAATAGACTGGTTTGAGTTGATTATATATGGTTATGTTTAATCTCAACCCTAAACCCTACAACTTCTCAGAGCATTGGATTTTGTTGCATGATTAGGGTAGCTTAGTGTAGTTGGATAGCTTTCACTTTGAGGAGATCGCGTAGGGTCGGGTAAGATCAATACACGGGGTCTCAATCTTTTCATGAGAGGTATCTTACAGATGAAGTGGTCTAGTGATCTCTACACAAATCAAGGAGAGAGACCTGAACAACCATTAGATAAAGAGATAAACCTGCAGTAGTCCGGGTTAATAATGTAGCTAATCATCGACAAGAGTATATCCCCTCATCAGTGAACGTGATCTGTTCTCATGAGAGAGGAGACGGACGAATCCGGTTGTATAGTAGAATCTCCTCGTTTAGGCATATGACCAAACAATTTTTACGTTACTGTTTTAAGCGTAGGAAAAATTAGAGGCTTTTACTGAATTGGAAGTTGGAACAATTGAGAAATCTAGTAGTTCTTCATCCAACTCAACTCCTTGAAGTATCATTATTTAAGTCTCTTTCCGTTACCACTTATCAATCTATCAAAATTAGGCCAAAAGAAAACTCAAAAGCTAATACAAAACACAATCAGCAGCTCATTAAGTTACGTTTGCTCCTCCTCATCCCATCTTACTAACAGCACCCTTCTGCAACTTCGAACAGTACTCGAACAAGCTTCCATCAAAACAACGCCTCACAGCTTCCTTTGCCAAGTAGCCGTTTTCATCTTTTGCAAGAAGATACAGAACTCCCCATTCCAGTTTACTTGCAATCCTGCAAACAGTAACGGAAATTAATCAACTGCGCTATCACGTTATGTTTTCGCGTCTGTTTGTGTGTGATCGAGAGAGAGAGAGAGACCGACCAGCCAAAGAAATCAAAGGCATCACGGTTAGCCTGAGTCATGTGCCAAAGCTCCTTGAATGTAAGCTTATCAGGCACAGTGCGGGCGTACTTGCTGAACATGTTCTCCAGATTTGCAGGAATGTACCTGCAGCATACATGCAAACCAAAGATCTATCAGGTTTGCAGTAGTTATATTAAAACCCCGACAGTACTGATCATCCGGTCTAGTGACACCTAGTCCCCCATTTTATTGGAGGAGACCATGACATCAAATCTCATGAACGAATAATTCTTGAAATAACCTATAAGTTATAACACACGTTTCGAATCGTTCAATCACATATGAGACACCCTTTCTTTAGGTTTATGGGCAGGTACTCTCACCTTCCCTCTGTGTCATAGGTCCCTGAGTCACTTCCATGTTTTGCCCTGTGTATGTTCTCTATGTGAATTGCGAAGAAAGGCGACGGTATCCATGTCTGCAGAAGAAGAAAATGAATTACTTATCCAAAATAAGCAGTTCTAGTGACAAATGAATTAGACAATGCAGATAGTTGGCTTTTAAAAAGTAAAATATCGCGGGCAAATGTACATCAGGTAGTGTGCTTGCACTCTTTCACCCAAGTTTGAATCCCTTAAATTAGACTGGATTAGAATATCGATGTGTCAATGAAACATCGCCAAACTTACAGGAAGAGTAGCATAACTCATAGCTCCATGGACAAGAACCATGAAGATGAACGAAGCAACCGGATTAAACCCGAGTGCACGAAATCCTGCAAGAACTGATTCGGGTAAGACGATCCATTTCTGTACGTGACGTGCCAATCAAAAACCCTAAAACTTCAAAACTGATTTACCTCTGAATGTTTCGGAAGGGTAGATTATACCATCGTTGTCTTGGTCGAAGAATGCTGCATGCTGTTGAAGCACAGACATGTTGGAATGCTTATGGCCCCACGTGCCATTGATGTTCCCCATATCAGGCGCAATCATAGCCCTAGGCATGTCTGAAATTGACAAGATTTAATTAAAATAAATAAAAATTAAGCACTTGATTCATGCATTATTATGCATGTGCATGGTTGATCACGTGAAACAATTGCTATTTCTTCTAGAACATAAAAGCAAACTTAAACCCCTAGTTCGGGCTATAGAACATACGCCCGTTATCTATATCGAACAACAGATTTTAAATATATCATGATAGTATGTCGATATCATTATAATTTATAACCAGCAAAATGTACGACTATATATATATGTACTTACATGGTTTGGGGAGCTTGGTCTCCAAATCATTGCGGATCTTCCTCTCCACGGTGATCGGAGCCTTCTCAGCCACCGTCGCCATGGACTCACTGGATGCCTGCTGCTGGCCCTGATCAGCTGCCATCTCTCTCTCTCTCTCCACTTCAGCTATTAATTCTTTGTGATCGTAATTAATTACTCTAAATGTTAATTAATATTAATAGAGAGAACAAAGCATTTTAAAAAGAGAGAATTAAGAAGCTGAAAATTAAGCACAACAAACTCCAAGTGACTCGCAGTGGTTGTCGCTGGACAAGTTTTCCACCCGTATGGGCTGGTTTAGGCGTTTGAAGGGAATTTAGGTACTTGCTTTCTACTTTATGTTGTATTGTCTAATAGTATCATATCATAGGTGAACTTCTGACATTAATTTATGTGTTATAATATATTATTAATAGAAAAAAAAAATCATCATGTACTCTTCTAATAAAAAAAAAGTAGCCGGAGTGAATGAAGATAAATTGTTTGTCTGCATAGCCAAACATTAAAAATATTACAAGAATCATACGTTGAAAAATTAACAGATTAAGTTACAATGTATAATAAACGGTTGCAATCATAATGCCATTCAAATATTTTGTGATAAAACCTCATATATATTGTGCTAGTAGACCGTAGGATGCAAGTTAGAAACAATATTAATGTGATTAGTATTGAACCACGGATCCATCTCTTTAAATCTCGACAAAACTTCATATCAATGTTTGACTAGTTGTCTAGAAGATCATGTTTAAGTGACTAAATCTTAATTGTTATCACTTATTCAACATTATTATTAAAAAAACTTTCTTTGTCAACCAAAGATGATAAAATTTGTAATATACTCTTGTTGCAATGAAGATTTTTAATAATTGCTCTCAAAACAGAGAAACTTTTCAATGCATCCAGAACACAAAGTGGTGTACTACCTCGTATTTCGGATACACTAAGAAATATCTCCTCAAAACTAAAGACAATAAGAAATAAGATACTTCCAATTTAAATACAAGCACATACTCCCTTGGGTTTTCTCTTTTCTATACATACAAAACAAGGAATGAGTAAAAAGAGAAATTAGTTTCAAAGAGCAATAAGTAATTCACCAAGTCTATATAAATTTTATTCCTTTTTTGCTATAAAGTAGAAATTTATTACAAAAATATACAAAATATATTTTTTTTTCTTTCTGCACACCATCGTTGTTTATAACAACAACTAATTTCCAAATAAAAATGAAAATTTGCAAATAGACCCAAGAATAAATGGGAACTAACGTCAAAAGACAAAGAGGTACCACACGGAAATGGGTCCCACCTTCCTTGTGGGCATCGCAGCCATGCAGATGGCCACCAATATATTCTTCTCCAAATCACAACTGTTGGTTAGTCATCAAATTAATAAAAATTAACCAAAATCCGACGGCCAGAATCTAAGATCAATATCCACTGGTGGCAGCTTATCATTTTTTCCGAGTCAGCACATAAAGAAAGAGGAGAGACAAAACAAGACGATTCTTCTCCTCTCTTTCTTGTGAGGAGAGAGAGAAAGTTGTTCGTGTTGTGAGAGATTAAGTCAAGGAGAGAGAACACAGCCATCTCTGTGTCCACCAGATTCTCTCACAGAAGTGCTTTTTCCTTGTTCCTGCTTTTTTCTGCAGCAGAAGCCTGAAAGCTTTGAGCTTTTGATTCAAAGTTCCAGCCTTTGGGGTTCAGTTCTCATTCTTGAGTAAGATTGGTCAATCCCCACTTTGAAGTTCCCTTCTGTTTTGAAGAAACGCAATTAAATTTATACTTGGTATTTTCTGTGTAGTTTGATATCTCCATTTCAGTGTTCATATTCTTTGAAATAATCTGAAATTAGTGTGCTTGTAATCTTCTTGTATTCTCTGCTGGGTTGTCATTAATTTTAATCACATAATTTTGTAATTTAATTTGTGATTATTGCATGTGTTTATGATGCTAAGTGGGATTTTAGTGATTGGAATTTGGATTGGATGGTTGGAAATATCAAAAGATTTCTGGAAAAGGTGATTTCAGCTTGCTTTTCAAACTCTCATAGTGAATCTTAGCTTTGCTTTTAATGGTTTGATATGTAATTAAATAGGAAATATGGGTCTTAAGTTGTTACAGATTCTCAACCTCTGCGGCTTTGACTTTTGTTATACCATTGTTGGCAAGCATCTATCCCCCATCAGTTTGCTACAAGAAATGACTCACTTACGGCGCCTGCATAAGGACGGTTATATTGGCCGGGAGGCGAATTAGCTTTGTCCTGCCTATAATTTTCATTACACTTGTAATGTAAAACTTTTGCACCGGTGTCCACATTGTCGAGTTCATTTAGTTGCCCGGAATATTCACCGTCATGTACATAGAAATGAGTGTTGTTAATGTGCGTTCTTGTGCTGGAATTTGTGTTGTTAACGTGTCGACGCTCCATCAACAACAAAGCCTTATCCCACTTAGGGGAGTCGGCTTATCCCATCTGGTTACAAAGATAGGAAGCCATAAGTGAGGCATTTCTTGTGGGGTTGGTTTTTCCACTAGATGAGGTCGGCGTTTTCATAAAGCTGAAATTAACTTTTCCAGAAAGCCTTATCCCACATCAACAACCAGATGGGATGCCTTATCCCACCTGGTTAACAAGATGTACTAATATTCCTAGTATCCTAACACTAGTACTTCAATTAAGGCCCTTCTCCTTTCAAGAACTTAAGGTTTTTTTGCTCGAGAAATTTTCTTTATAACAAGCAGCTTTTGTGATGACTACAAAGTTCCTGAAGTTGTCCAAATCTGTAGTTTGGTGGATGTTGTTTAGGTGAAAACAAATGTTAGGCTTATCTGATTAATTGAAGACAAAAAAAAGAGTGGTTCATACTTAACAGATAAGAAAAGAGAACCACCATAGGAGTTTTCAGAATGGTTAATGACAATCTATATGTATTCTGGATGCCCCATGATTGTGCACTTAATTCCTTGTTGATGATTATCTTTGACTCTTTGTTGCAAGTTCCTACTTTTTCCTTTCTTCAGATTTTACTTATAATTTCAGTTGGGAATGCTGCTTCACTTTGCACTGGATTAAACCCTGAAATTCTGAGATGTGCGTCATTTTTTCTTCCACTGTTTAATGGTTTTGTCTTCTGTATGAAAATTCCTTGAATGATAAGCTGACCATTTTAGCTTTATAAATGGAAGCATGTATAAAAACTAGATATTTTTAGGTTATTGCTAGTGGTTAATAGTTAATACTTAAGTTATACGTTTATGCGGTTTACTTTTGGGCCTGAAGTTTACTGTTTATGCAAGATAGGTTTTCAGATATGCTGTGGACTTTAACCGAAATCTTTCTTTTTGTCATTTATTTGTACAGATACCAGCAGTAAGGTTCATCGAGTGATAGTGAATGTGAACATTAAGCTGAATGGGCTCAAAGTTCTCCTTATGTGCACATGATGTTCCTAAATGTTGGCAATGAAGAATAAAGTTGCGGGAGTGCCTAAGAAGACACTAGTTGGCACACCTAATATAACGAACATGCACCCTGCTCTATTTACTTAATGATCAGATGCGAACCAGATGAGTGAATTTGGGGCTTCCAAAGCTACGTCTTCATCATTTCCGCTTCTCCATACCCATCTTGGCGACAAGTATTCCAATTTGCAGGATTCTTTTCAGGTTTCATCACAAAGGGAGAAGACTATATACTCTATGTTACCGCAGGCTTCTTCCCCTGGGAACTTATTTTCATCATCTTCTAGGCCCAATGACGTTCATATTTCTTCAGTTCCCCCTTGTGAACAGCGTCCCCAAAACTCTTCATTCATTTTTAAATCACGAGTTGATGAAAACACTGAAAAGTCATTGTCACTGCCCCATTCTTCTCATTCTCCCCTTTCAGAAGTGCAACCTACAACGTTGATTAATTACCCTGAAGAACACAGAGATATTTCTTGGTGCCCAGATTCACTTCAGGAATTTCTTCACTTCTCTGAAAATGTCCCTGACCAGAATGGCCTGGTGGATAGTAGTGCCGGTGTCATAACATCAGAGGAAAATGCTGGAAAGACCCATTGGTCTGATTGGGATCCCTTAATTTCATTTGATGACACTCTGGACCCAAATTGGGAGCTTCCCGGTGATGTTGATGCAATTGATCCTAAACCAAAGGTGTGTTTTTTTAATACTTTTGAAGTTGCTGTTGGATCATTACAGTTACTTTTCCAATAGAGCCAATTTTGATAATTTCATGGCTCTTCAATTCTTTAGTGAAGAATATGTGGTAATATGTTCTGTTTCTCGAGATTGCTTTGAGAGCTTTTTTTGTCCAGTTTAACATTTTTTGTGACCTTAATATGACATGTATTTGTTATTTTCGTTTGGCTCATCTTTATGGGATTTCAACAAATTGAACCTTCTGGTTGAACTTTACTTCAAGTCTTTTACTCTAAGAGTACTTTTGACTTTTTATGACGCATGAGTTGTCGAAACCATATTCTGATATCCTAGTGCAGCAGTCCCAGATTCAACAACATCAGCTCCAGATTCAACAACATCAACCCCAGATTCAACAGCATCAGCCAGTACAATCTGTAGAATTTCATCCTGGTCCTGAGCCGTTGTCCAGTGCACCTCCAACCAAAGCCAGAATGCGTTGGACGCAAGAACTTCATGAGGCCTTTGTGGAAGCTGTCGACCATCTTGGTGGTAGTGAACGTGGGTAACACATGCTTTCATGTTTTTCTCTGGTCATAATGCTATAGCTCTTTCTTTTGACATTTGACTAATAAATTTGACAAACAGGAGCGACCCCTAAGGGTATCTTAAACCTCATGAAAGTTGAAGGATTGACAATCTATCATGTAAAAAGCCATTTACAGGTATGTGAATATATTTCTATCCTAAATTAGTTCCTTATAACAAGCTGTGGTTAGTTTTATTCGTTTCGATGGACCTTTTTTCTTTTTTTTCTAATTTCAGAAATATAGAACAGCAAGATACAAACCGGAGTCATCTGAAGGTAAAGTTTACCTCCATGGTTTGCTTGAAAACATCTTTGAGACCATTGGTTTGCCAAATTTCATAGATAAAAATGTTTTCGTTGCTGCTACATGTTTTAACGTTTATCAAACTCTTAGCAGTGTTAAACTGCTTTCAAACATGCATTCTCTTTCCCCTCACATCCTATGTCTTTGTGTTATGGTATGAAATATACATCTTATTTCTTTTTATTTCTCTCTTGTCGGAAAAACAAAATTCACTGTGTGTGTTATGTATGTAGACATCCATTAGTAAAACAATCTAGCATTTGAATTATGGGTGAATGATTCTATTTTATTTTACTTTTGTGCCAGGACCATATGAGAAAGTTTCAACTCTGGTTGACGAAACAAATCCTCTAGACATGAAAGGGTACATACTTTTCCTTCACCCAAAATATCAAAGAATATGCATCTCACTCTTTTATGTTCCTTTTCTTTTATCTTCTGTAGTTTGATACGCTACACTATAAGGTTTCATGTATTTTCTTCATCCGTAGATAAATTTTATTTATTAAGCAATTGAACTTTGAATGTTAAATGGATATGAGGCGATCTGCTTACTTGTAGGACCAAATTCTATTATATTTGAAAACTAGTAGTTTCCAACTTTCCATTTAGTTACTTGTTAGTTGTTACAGTTTGCCATTTTTCGTTAAATGGTCCTAGAGGAACTTTCCAACTTTATTTTTTTCAAGAATTGCATTTTTAATCTCATTGTTGGAACTAAAATGGTTCGTCACCTATCTATCTATGATCTACTCATGAGCTGTTAAGTTGAAATCAGGCTGAAAGTTTTTACATGTAACTCTTGCAGGAGCATGGGTATTACTGAAGCATTGCGGTTGCAGGTGGAACTCCAGAAGCGGCTTCATGAACAACTTGAGGTATGCAGTTGGAACACTTAGATTGTCTTCTATAGTTTCTGTTTGGAATGTGCAACAACTATATGCTTGTCGGTAACTGGATAGGGTACTCAAGTGACTACCACTTTCGAGATGTGGACACAGAAACATAGACACATAGGGCGCGGGGGAAGAAGTGAGAGTTGACATTGGTTTTTCACATGTTCTGATGTTATGCATGTTTGCAGAACCAAAGAAAGCTGCAGTTGCAAATTGAAGAACAAGGGAAGTGCCTTGAGAAGATGTTTGAGCAACAGAGAAAATTCGAGGACAACAGGGTCAAGTCCGGATCATCCACCGTGGATGACCACTCTACTCCACTATCAAACATTGCATGTCCTTCCCCTGGAGACGATAAACCAGAAACCTCCAAACATCACCCTGATAAAACAGCGATCAGCGCACCCTTAGAAGATGGTTCACAAGATGCAAGTAGCAAGGCACAAGAACTTGAATGTCTCGAGGATCTAGATGGTGTCGAGTCTGGTGTCCTGCGCACAAAACGAGCCAGAAATGGATTGAAGAAACAGAATTCTCAGGAGTTGTCTCGACTGACCGAGTAAGCTTGGATAAGGAGCATGTGTTAGTATATAATTGTAGGACGAACCAAGCTGATCGGAATCAGAGTCTGAAGGTCTCTTTATGCTGTTTTGTAAACCTTGACAAACTTGTTTTGCTGCGTCCAAAAGTGAAGGCTCTAGTTTTGCCTGCGTCCAAAAGTGAAGGTTCTAGTTTTGCTGCATCCAAAAAGAATCATGAGTTTACTTTTTATGTTTACAACTCTCAGATTCAATATTGTTAAAACTTAATCATGTTTTTCTTTTCTTAACTATGATTATCGGCATTGTGTGTGCGTAGTAACTAGGGTCCCGATCTCCTAGACCCGGGGAGTCTTGACGAAATTGTGTTCACTCACTAGTCAATCTTAATTTTACCATTCGATCTTAATGCAAATAGTTTAGCCCAGTCTCTTTACTTATACATCTTAGTAACATGAAATGTTACATACCACACAACCAAAGTAGTTGAAAAGAATAACCACGTCAGAAGAATTAACGAATCTTTTTTTTTTTTTTACTGGACAAATTAATGAATCTCTGAACTTGGATGAAAAATAAAATAAAGTAAAATACATATAAAGAAGGCATGTGGTAAAATGAGACAAGAAAGACTTAAGTTCTAACATGCACGCATAATAATTACCACTCACCACCACTCAATAAGTCAGGTCTCCAAATCAACTTCACCCAATTTTATGAGACATTTTTTCGTGTGCCGAGAATATAGTCCAGTACACTAAATGTAATAATACAATTAGTTGATTTTTTCCCTTCAAGTCTTCAATCAATTATATTATTACGCTTAATATATTGGTTCGTATTACTGATACACTGAAAAATCTCTCCAATTTTGGGGTAACCTTCATTCAATTATTGCTTGGTCCAACTCCACTTTCAAGATTCCGAAAATATTAGTCTCCCTCACCCTAATCTTCATGCCAAAAGTATGTGATTATAAAATTTGATAATAAATTCAGTTATATAAACTCGCATGCAAAAAGTATATTTTGCTAGGGATGATGATCCTCTCCAGATCAATTCATCTCAGCCATTCATTGCATATCGTGCGGTCAATTTTCATTAGGTATTGGTTGTGTTCAATTTTAAATAAAAATTCAAAATGATTTCTGAACGCATGATAACGGCTGAACGGATATGATGAACTGATCCTTAGGATCATCACAAAGAAGATCCGGATAGAATCATGTTCCTCTTGTTAGAACACAGTTAGTATGAGACATCACGAGACCTCAATTGAATTTATTATCAATTTGCATGAATTTAGAATTTAAATGCGTCTCATTTTTTCTTACTTCTGTGATGATTTATTAAAACTAAAACCTCTCAAGTCAATTTTTTTTCTTTGTTTTTCTTGAATCAAGATAAAAAAGTTGTAGTTCTATCATAAAACTAAATTATATGAAAAGTAGTCCAACTACTTATTATAAGTCTATGTAAGATCCATTCTACCGTCAATGTATGATTCATTCTCAACACAGATGCTCAAGTATATTTTCAAGTCAAACATGTCAACAACACAAACGGAGTGACATGGAGCACAAGTAGCCATTGTGTTTCACATGTGGGACAACCTGCTCTGAAACCATATAAAAATTGAGGTTCCACTATAATGTGAAAATGATTGAAAAACATTAAGATATTGGAGGAAACTATTTGATTGATACCAAACAGGGGATTTTTGGGTCGACGTTATAGTAGAAAGCAAGGTGCGTATGTTGAAAAGTAGAGGTTGGTGGTCTGTGAATATATCATTTTCACGATAATTCTAAATGTTGATTTTGATGTCACAAACACTCTCGTCGGAGGCCACTTCCAAACTAAAGGTGTAGTCAAGTTCTTGGATACGAAATCTCTAGTAAACCCCTTGAAGAAAGTTGGGGTTTCACCATAAAACCAATTGACAATATGAGGAGTAACCCAACCTCATATACAAACACACCATCCAAAAGAGAGAAACTCTCTATTGCTCCTCCTCCTCTTTCTCTCTCCTATGCGATCCCGATCGGCCCAAATATTTGGAAACCCTAATTTTTGAACTTGCACATGGTTCAAAACACTTTTCGCTCAGAAATTTTGATCACTCTATTTTATTATTTCGATTTTGCCCTTGTTATCTCGTCGTTGATAAAAAAACTCAACAATTTGTTTTATTGTGGAACCTCAACTTCCTTCACTCTTAGACTACAAAGTAAGTGAAGAGATAAGAAAGGATAAATAAGAAAGGTTCGGAAAATTATTACTTTTGCCAAATGTTATATATAAAAATGTTGGGTAAAGTACAAAAAACTACTTCAACTATTGGTGTCACGACACTTTCATACCTCATCTTTTTAAAATGACAATGTTATACCTCATCTTACGAATTTGTGTCAATGTCATACATCCGTCAAATTTTCTGTTAATTTTTATGTTAAATGCTGACGTGGCTAGATAGGGGGCCACTCTCTCTCCCCCATCTCTCGCCTCTCTCTCTTTTCTGCATCCCCAAAACTTCTTCCCACCCGACCTCCCAACCCATTCGCACCCGTCCGCCCAACCTTCCTCCACCACCTTATCTCTCTCTCGCCTTTCTCTATTCTCTCTCTCTCTGGACACCCACCTGTATCCTTCAAACCCTTCCTACCCGTCCCCCCCCCCCAACCTTCCTCCCCCTCACCCTTTCTGCCCCTCGCTCCGTCTTCCCCAAACTCAAAACCAGAACCACCTAACCCAGTTCCCACCCCATCTAAACTCAAAACTAGAACCACCCAACCCAGATCCCACCCCGCTCCAAACTCAAAACTAAAACCACCCAACCCAGATCCCACCCCGCTTCCGTCTTATCTGTCTTCCCCGAACGGTTTGGACCACACTTAGATCCGACAATCTGTCGACCCGGTGTACACTGTCCCATCGTTCGACACTGCCAATGCATTCATGGCATCCTCATGCACCTTGATCGACTCGACGTAGCGGAGATCCGAATGCATTGGCTAAGCAAAGGTGGGTGTCCAGAGAGAGAGAGAAGAGAGAGAGAAGAGAGATGCAGGTGGGTGTCCAGAGAGAGAGAGAAGAGAGAAGGTGGTGGATGAGGGTTGGGGGGACGGGTGGGAAGGGGTCGGGGTCGGGGTCTGGGTCGGGTGGGAAGGGGTTTTGGGGATGCAGAGAAGAGAGAGATGGGGAGAGAGAGAGATGAGAGAGAGATTTAATTAAAAAAATTAATTTTTTAATTTTTAATTATTAAAATATTATATTTTAATCCAATTGGATTAGTGAGTGGCCCCTATCTAGCCACGTCAACACTTAACAGAAAAATTAACGGAAGTATGACATTGACACAAATTCGTAAGATGAGGTATGACATTGTCATTTTAAACATATGAGATATGAAAGTGTCGTGACACTAATAGTTGAGGTAGTTTTTTGTACTTTACCCAAAAATGTTTTTTTAACGGTTTTTCAAACTCTTGCAATGTTAAACTGCTTTCAAACATACATTTCTCTTTCCCTCCAAATCCTATGTCTGTGTTATAGTATGAAATATACATCTTATTTCCTTATAATTCTCTTGTCGGAAAAAAGAAATTCACTATGTGTGTTATGTTTTTAGACATCCATTCGTAAAAGAATCTAGCATTTGAATTATGAATGAATGATTCTATTTTATTTTATTTTTGTGCCAGGATCATGCGAGAAAGTTTCAACTCTGATTGAAGAAACAAATATTCTAGACATGAAAGGGTACGTATTTTTCCTTCACCCAAAATATTGAAGAATATGCATCTCACTCTTTTATTTTCTTTCTATTTATCTTCTCTAGTTTGACATGCTACGTTATCAGTTTTCATGTATTTTCTTCATCCGCGAAAAAGTTTCATTTATTAAGCAATTGAACTTTGAATGTTAAATCGTTATGAGGCGATCTGTTTACTTGTGGGTCCAAATTCTATCATATTTGAAAACTAGTAGTTTCCAACTTTCCATTCAGTTCTAGTTGCTTGTTAGTTGTTACAGTTTGCCATTCGTTAAATGGTCCTTAGAACTTTATTTTTTTCGAGAATTGCATTTTCAATCTCATTGTTGGAACTAAGATGGTTCGTCACCTATCTATCTAAGGTCTACGCTGTTAAGTTGAAATCAGGCCGAAAGTTTTACGTGTACCTCTTGCAGGAGCATGGGTATTAACGAAGCATTCCAGTCTCTTTACTTACATGTCTCAGAAACGTGAAATGTGACATACCACACAACTAAAATAGTTGAAAAGAATGGAACTAGATCCCCTCCGGACCCAAAGGAACTGAGCCCAATGATCAAATGATCCGAACCATTGAAAATTGATCAAACGGCTACAAACAGGGGCCCTCTAAAAGTGATAATAATTGTAGTTTTTGGATCAAATTTCAATGATCTAGATCATTTGATAAGTATGCTCAGTTCCTTTGGGCCCGAAGGGGATCCGGTTCTAAAAAGAATAACCACATTAGAAGAATTAACGAATCTCATCTTTTTTTATGGACAAATTAACGAATCTCCTAACTTGCATGAAAAATAAAATAAAGTAAATACGTATAAACAGGGCAAGTGGTAAAGTGAGACGCTAAAGACTTAAGTTCTAACATGCAGACATAATAATTACCGCTCGCCACCATTAAATAAGTTAGAGAAGTGTAGATTCATGTCTCCAAATCAACTTCATCCAATTTACGAGACATTTTTCAGTATGTGGGATTACAATCTAGTATATTAAGTATCATAATACAATTAATTGATTTTTTCCTTCAAGTTTTCAATTAATTATATTATTGTACTTGATATACTGATCCCGTATTCCCGACACGCTGAAAAATCTCTCTAATTTTAGGTAACCTTCATTCTCTTGATTGCTTAGTCCAAGCTCCACTTTCAAGATTCTGAAAATATTAGTCAGCCTCACCCTCATCTTCGGCTTGGATTGTCTGCCCTCTCCATCACATACCATTCACATGCCCTCCTATATTATGTGATCACGGTTAAGTCACGTCAACATTTTATATTGATTTTTTATATAAATAATAAGACAAAAAGTAATGGAAATATAAAATGTTGATGTGGTTTAACCGTGACCACATAAATAGGAGGACAACAGAAGAGTATGAAATGAGAAGGGCAAACAATCCAAGTCGCCCATCTTCATACAAAAAGTACGTGATTGTAAATTTGATAATAAATTCAGTTATATAAACTCGCATGCAAAAAGTATACCTTGTTAGGGATGAGGATCCTCTCTGGATCCTCTTGTGAGGATTTATGAATAAATTCATCTTAGTTATTCATTGTACATCGTACATCCAGTTTTCGTTAGGTACCGATTGTGTTCAATTTTAAATAAAAATTCAAAATAATTTTTGACCGCATGATAACTAGTAAACGGATATAATAAACTGATACTTATGGTCCTCACAAAAAACATCCAGATAGAATCGTGTTCCCCCTTGTTAGAGCACAATTAGTATGACACATCACGAGACCTCATTTGAATTTATTATCAATTTGCACAAACTTAAGAATTTAAATGCGTCTCATTTTTCATTACTTCTGTGGTGATTTATTAAAACTAATTAATAATATGTGATTCATTGCAACACGACTGCTCATGTATAATAATAAAAACGGAGTGATATAGAGCACGCGTAGCTGTTGGTGGCCAATGGATGGATATATCATTCTCACGGTAATTCTGAATGTTATTTTCATGTCATGAACGCTCTCGTCGGAGGCCACCTCCAAACTAAAGGTGTAGTCAAGTTCTTGGATATGAAATCTCCTGTAAACCCTTAGGCTACGAAGTAAGTATGGAGAGAAGAAAGGATAAATAAGGAAGACACTAAACATTATTGCTTTTGGGAGGATAGTTGAGTAACCTGAAGAGTCTTGTTCTATCAGCCAACAAAGGGCTCAGAAATCATAAAAATCCACTGAAAACTCTAGGCAAATTATATCTTACGAATCTAAGAAATGTTCATAACGAATAACTACTTAGAAAACTGAATTATAATTCTTAAATAAGATAAGTTTAGAAAAATATCTTATACAAGATTAAAAATTGATTTTAATCTCTAAATTCTATTTAATGTCAACATATATATTCAATATCTCTCTTTTTTATTTATAAATTTATGGTGTTCATAAATTAAATTTTATGAAATATAATAAATTTTAATTCTCATTATGGTAAGTATCTTATATAAGAAGTTTTTTTTTTGTAGAGATTTTTTGGTACACTTATGTTTTTGCATATTTTTTATGTGCCATTAATTTAGGGTTCATTTGGATGTGCTTTTAAAATGACTAAAAACGTTTTTGGTGAAAATGTTTTTGAAACTAATTCTTAGTAAAAATCCAATTGAATTCTGAAAAGCAGTTTAAGTGCTTCTTGGAATAAGCACATATTTGGTGCTTCTTCCAAAAAACACTTAAAGTGCTTTTGGAATCCAAAATCAATTCCACCGAAAGAATTTCTAGTAATTTTAAAAGTACTTCCAAACGAGTCATTATTACAATATATTGAGGTACCGACATTTCGGTACACTAGTTTAGTATAATATATTTTGGTACCGACATTTCGGTACACTAGTTTAGTATCATATATTTAGGTACGGAATTTTCGGTACACTTATGTTTTTACATATTTTCTTATATTCTACTTCATTACAATATATTTAGGTATGAACATTTTGGTACACTAATTTAGTAAAATATATCATGATACATTTAGGTACACGAATTAGAGAAAGTTAAACAAAATTAATGAATTAAAATGTGTATAATAATAAATTTAAAATTTAATGTAATGACATTAAATAAGATGTAACATCCCACATTGACCAACAGAGAGAGGGTGATGTGCCTTATATGTACATGCCCACCTCCATATAGCACAAAACATTTTGAAAACTCATTGGTTTCAGATTCAATCGGAACTCTGAAGTTAAACAAGTTCGAGCGAGAGCAATCCTAGGATGGATGATCAACTGGGAAGTTATCGTCTGAGTTCTCATAAACAAAACCGTGATGGCGTGGTCGGGACCCAAAGCGGACAATATTGTGCTACGACGAGGCTGATTTGGGATATGACATAAGATATCTATTAAATATTAAAAACAAAATAATAATATGAAATTGAATTAAATACATATTAAAGGACTAAAATCAATATTCAATCTAACACTAGATTTTTATTAAAATTTAATCTTCTTCAAAGATTAAAGTTCAAAAACCCCACAGCTAATATGTACAAGGTCGAATTAGTTGGTAAACATGTTCATGAGAGAGTTTTGGATCCCGATATCATAAAACACAAAGTTTGATTACTCTATCCATAAATTTCTAATGTACGCACTTAGAAGAAATAAAAATAAACAAAAATTAAAAGAAAGTAGACCTTTTTTTATTCTTTCCCAAAATGTTAAAATAGAAATTTTGATTATTAATGATGTCAATTCACCCTGTTGCCACTCTTCCCTAGCAAACAAATTATTTAACCCATTAATGTCATTGATCTACTAAAAAATATTTGATTAATTAATTAATTCCAATCCTTTTTTACATTTTTTTGCTTGCCTTATTACAAACAACATTCGTACTCTAAGGGTGCGTTTGTTGAACCGGACTATCTCGGACTGGACTAGCTGCATGGACTAAGTTGGATTGGCTTAGACTAGACTAAGCTGGACTAACTTAATGAAGCGTTTAATGCAGTGTCGGACTAATTTATGGACTAAAATTATTTTAGAGCCCAAAATATTTTTTTAATCTATATGAATTAATATTTTATTATTACTTATAATTTCAAGAATCATCTCGTGTATACCTCCTTTGTTCTCTCCGCCCACTTCATCCCTCCTCCGCCTCATCTTCTTTCTATACCTCCATTTTTCTCTCCGCCCACTGCATCCCTCCCATCTGCCTCTTTTCTCCTTCATTTTCTCTGTACCAATGTCTCCATCCCCTTCTTTTCTTCTCCCATTTCACCTCTGTACCACTGTCCCCTCTCTTCTCCCTTTGTATTTATTTTGTTTCGCCTCAAAGGAAACGCCTGGTGCGGGAGCTGAAGCAGCAGAGTAGCGGAGATCGTTCATGGATCCTAAGTCCTTCAAGCGGAGATCAGGTGTTATTTCGTGAAGCAAAAAGGGGAAATCTGGGTTGTGGGTTCGTCGCGAAGCAAATTAGGGATTGGGTTCGCAAGATGATGGAGATCAGTGAGAAAGTAGGATTTTGGTGACTAGGTTTGCGGGATGATGGAGATAGGCAAGAAAGAAAGATTTTGATGACTGGTGAGACGTTGGTAGTGAAGACGGGATTAGCAATCCCCTAGTTTGTAGAGGTTCTCGCTAAGAACAGCTAGCGAAGGACTTAGTAGGCACGAGTCCGACTTAGTCCCATTAAACTTAATCCCTTTCCGCACCAAACATGGACTTATAAGCCAGTCCAATCCAGTGAATCCTAAGGAAGCCAAACAAACGCATCCTAAGTGACTAATTAATCATCTTCACTTGTAAGTAAGAGGATTTAAGTTCGATTCTTGTAAAAAATGAGTCTGAATTAAATTATTGCTAACCTATTGTGAGGATAAGTCCATCTCATCTCCCTTAATGTAGATAATATTGTTTGTTAAAAAAAAGTGACAAATTAAGAACACGAAGATGATTTGAACACATAACACAATTAAAAAACTATTATACTTGATGTACAGAGCTGTGTTACCAATATTTTTTTTTGTTAGAATGAGTGTTAAAATAAGGGAGTTTTAACGAAAAGTCCACGGTACTGTTCACTTTAACGAAAAACCACATTTTTACATTAAAAAGTTAAACCTGGTACTATTCACTCTACATTTTATTTTGTTCTTATTATTAAAACTCAAAATTTTTAAGGTTTTTTCTTAGGTTTCTTTAAAATAAAGGAGGAAAAATCTCCTGCCCACGCAAGTTTTGCTCATAGGTTGTGCAACTTTTTCCCTAAGAGCAACTCCAGCGGATGCTGGTTGCTCGGGCGACAGGGGAGGAGAAAGGGCCTGAGGGCCGGTGGGAGCAGCTCCAGCTGGGGAAGGGCCCGACTGAGGGTGGGAGGCCGAGCGAAGGGGGGGGGTGGGAAGTCGACGGGCCTGGCCCGAGGGCTTTGTAATATTTTTTTTTTTGTGTCAGAGAGACAGAGACAGAGAGAGAGGTTTTTTATTATTTAAACAAACAAAAAAATTATTATTTTAATTGCTTATTGACATGAGGAGGATTCCAAGGGTGGAGATGTAAATGACAATTATTGTTTATTAATGGTAGTTACTATTCATTTATGGCAGTTACCGTTTAATAGGGTGAATTGAATAGTGAATTGCCAGGAATGGCTAATAGGTTGAATTGTTCTGAGAGAGAAAAAAAGATAAATTGATGATTAAATGGCGTTGGAACTGTCAAAATTCCAGGAAAAGCAAAGTGTTTATACTCAGTTCCTCCTCCTCTGCAGCAAAAGAAGATGTTGTTTCAGGTGGGAGGCCAAGGGACTCGCCCCACCTTCTTCGAGATGGCGGCGGCTCAGCAGCTCCCCGTCAGTCTCCGCGCCGCCCTGACCTATTCCGTCGGCGTAAGTTCATTTCCTTCCTTTCACTGAACTTCGATTGATTGTTCCTCTCTGGGTTTTGGTGGGATGCTGCAAAGATTCGATCTTTTAATCTTCTGTTAATTAAATTTAGTTAAGTTAATGTCGAATTAATTTTTACAAAACCACAGGTATTAGCTTTACGAAGACCCTTCTTCCACAGGGTTCTGGACTACTAGGATGAGTTCTTCTCCTTGCTCATGCTCGTCCTCGAAACTCATAGCCTACGAACTACAGGCACGTTTTCGGAACTCCGACTCTTCAATCGATCAGTGGCTGCTCTCTTCTGTTCTGTTGTCACTTTGTTCAGGAATTGATTTTGTTTCCTGGGTTCTGTTTGTTTTTTCTGCTGATGCTTCGTTTTCTGAATCGCTGTACGGGTTGAGAAGGAGGGCCGTGAAGATAAAAGCTTGACTGAACCCGGCTGATGAAATTTAGCATTCTGGCTTAAAGAAGCGCCAGAGACTTCTTTCGGTTTTGTTTTTGGTACTGCCTCTCCTCCTGCTCATTCTGTTTATCAATTTGATAGAACAGTTATTTATTTATTTTTTCGCACAAATGTTTGATGAAATAGTTCTAGGAACGTTTCTGAAGTACTGGAGCAATTGGTTTTTAGACATGTGGTCGCTTATCGTTTGTAGGAACGACAATCTTAGGTCTGCAGTAGTTGTGAGTTTTTTGTATCTTTTCTGAGGGGCAATAGATTTACTGCTCAAAAGGAAAGCAAATGTTTTAGATTGTTGGACATGTGAGATTATTTTAGAAGTTTCCGTTTCGAACTTCATTCATCAGAAATCATCCAATTTTTTTCAACATAGTGCTATGTCGGTTTCTTTTTACTTTCACCTCTAGCTATATGAAGGAGAAATGATTTCTGAACCAATATGTATCAGGTTGTGTTGCCTTATTTTAAGTCAAAATTGCATTCAATTTACAATAGAGAAAGGGAAGCCCGAGTTCAAGCAAGTTTATGGGGACACGTTGATGAAAGATTTGATGATGCTGACACATTTGATAGAGGAGAGGATGCTGTTGTTTCACGGGGAACTTCAGATATGGCAGTATCAGTTAGGACCCGTTTAACAAAAAAGATCCAGAAATTTATAGGTGCTTGCTACCCATTGCTGCATGCTGGTTGTGAAGGTATGTGCATCTTTCTACATGGGCAATATTTGTAAAAGAATGACTTTCGAATTTGTGAGGATACATATGCCATTCATAAAACAATAGTAGAAACTGATGCAAGTTACTTAATTTGTGTAATTATTTGAATCTATAATCAGAATATTAGTACTTGCAGGCATTTTCTTATACAATAGGTCATGTTGACGTGGTTGTTAACCTTTAATGTAATGGAAGATATGTATCTACAGTCCCCTTGATGTGTAGTGTTCCGTGTAGTTTTTTCAATGTGTGATATATTACATCTTCTAAGTGAATCCATATGGTGATGAGTGTTGAGAAGTACTATATATCCTTTATCCGTGTTAACTTTAACCGTACCTCTGAGTAGATAATACATTCTAACCTAGAACTGATGATGCAGGATTCTCATTCGCTTATCAGATGTTATACTTGTTGGATGCACCTGGATTCCATTCCTTAGGATTACATGTGCTTGGGATTCATGTCTGTCGAGCTACAGGGCAAGAGCTGGTATATTGTGGCAAAGTTTTCTTTTGGATCCCTTGTATTTATCGTATTTATCTTTTTTATATTTTAAGGGCATTTAGTCAGGGGGTTCTGTGTTACTTTATACTTTTATAAGGTGAATGTTACATTTAAGAGAGTGATAGAAGGACTTTCGATAGTTAACCTGGTCATGAGTCATGATATTTTTTTTTTCTGTGCATATAATTCAGTAGTTGAATTACAATTTTTTGGTGTCAAGGTAGATGGATACGTCTTCTAGAATGTCAAAAACAAGAATCCGTGAACGTGAGAGACTTCGTGGCCCTCCATGGTTGAAGGTATAATTTCATCTGGTTAGTTTGATTTTTAGTCATATTAATTTGAAACTTGGAAACATAAGCTATTAATTTGCCTTACATATACAAGTAGTCTGCTATGTAAATTGGTTTGTTTAGTGACACTCCACGAGAAAGAAAGGAATCTATATAAAATTATGAAGGAGTTCTGTTTTGGATTGACTTGGGTTGTTGTTTCCCTTTTCTTGTGGACGGAGAAGCAAGTGATGACGAAAATGTGTTCGAGGAAGAACAGGTGGTGGCGCGCGGTGTACAGGAGAGTTTTTGTTTGACTTGTTAGGAGCGAGAGCAGAGGCTGGAGATAGACAAAAATTCTCAAAATTCAAACTCATAAAATAAGTGGGTTTGCGAGTATTACCATCACTTGAGTATGGTCAACAAATATTGCAATAATGGGGCTCTGTTTTGTCTCTCTCCAGAAAAAGGTGTTTCTCTAACATAAGACCCATTTTGATTGATAACAGGCCAAGGCGGTAAAAGCTAGACACGTGGCGGTTACCGGTACGGAACGGTCCAAATAAATCTTGCAATTAACCCACTAAACTCTATAGTGAAAGTTATTTGCATGAAGAAAGCTTGAAGCTTGCGCCATAGCTGATATCGTAGTGCAGCAAAACTGAAGGCCACAACCCAGGTTGGTTCAACATCTCACCTCCTCTAGCTAAGGGATTTTTTTTTTCCTGAAAAAATTGGAAATGTACCTTCCCTGATCGCCATGGCACATTAGGGTTTTATCGTTTTTCTTTCTCCATTTTCGTGCAGCGTCTGTATTGCAGAAGTTAGGGTTTCTATTTCTATTTTGTTTTGTTGCAGAGACGCCAACTATGAATGAACCGGAGTTGAAGCAGAGGAATCTGTTCCTGCAGTGGAAGCATCTCTTGGACCACATTGACTCGCTACAGACCCGGTTCAAAGAGCTCCATGACCGCTTTTACTCGGAGCGGAGCTCGAGAAGGGGTTGGAGTCCAAAGTTCTGAACTTTCACTCGGAAATGGAGGCCAAAGTTTGGAACTTTCTCTTGGAAATGGAGTCCAAAGTTGGAACTTTCACTCATAAATGGAGTCCAAATCTCGGGAGTTATTTGAAATCGAGATATTGGTTAAAGAGAATAGAAGGGAGGTTATTGGTAAGGAGAAATGGTTATTGGAAACTAAGGAATTTTTTAGGGGGAAGGACCCTCCCAAAATCAGTCTGGATATACATGGAACGACTATCATAGTTGCTATCATGATAAACACAGTGTACATGGCCTCTGACTCACGAACAACAGCAAGTCTTAATGACACAGAAACAATGACATGTCATGAAACCAAAAAGGTTCGGCTAATACTCAAAGACCCACATGTTCTAGTGGCTCTTGCCGGTGACCTTGGGCATGCGGTTGAAGTCATTGATGAGCTCGAACTGGAAGCTCAACTTCCAGGTCATTTCACAATAGAAAGGTTCGTTGACCGTGCCCGTAGATTTATCGTTGGAAAAAAATCATGGAAATATTTTGAGATTTTCATTTGTGTTGCTGGAAAAGTGAGTTTTAATTTAATTTTCCTGTTTAATGCATAACTCACTTTCAAAGTTTCAATAAGGATATTATCTTATAATATTTGTTAATATTCAGGGACGTTATATGATATTCTATCCTGAAATCCAACATCTTAAGGACTGCTGAAACCGTGTTTGTCGTTGTCCATGGACATCTGAAATGACATGTTTCAGGATGGACAAATGACTGTTTAGTATGGGTTCTGAGATCGGATTGCAATGCATTTGTTATTAGAACAAATACCATAGAAGGGGAACGGAATTGGGTTATGATCATATCCTCAGCAGCTTTATCATCGGACTGCGCAGAAAACAAGTTATGTTTCAAGCCTTATTTGAAGCTGGTATACAAGGTGGTGGTAGCACTGGTCCACCCTCTAGGGTTAATACGATAATCAACGGACAAGTTGATTATCAACAACTTAATTTCATCCCTCTGTACCAATGATATTGGGATCAGAGAGCAGAGCGAGAAGGGATACAATATGTTTGTCATGTATCCAACTATTTTAGAAGGCTTCAACCGTGGACATGTTATATATAAAGATTCGCTGTGAGTATTTATTGTTAATCATTTATGTGAACGGTATTCTTTTAATGTTTCTTTTGATGCTTCTTTTAATGCCCACGGATGCCGTTCCTTTAATGCAGGATGCGCTTCGATAAAGTGATGAATAGAGGATTTCGGTTACCATTATCAAGGTTGATACTGGACCTTATGTGTTAACAACTTATAAAGTTTTCGATGAATAATTATGACGAGAAACCTTATGCCTTACAAGCTTTGAAGAGTTCAATTCTCAAAACTTTTAGAGGAAGAAAAAGTTGAGATCTTATGAGTTGGTTGTCAATTTAGGTACAGAGGTTTGGAAAAAAGATTTAGATGCCTGTCATTGCAACAAACAATGGATGGGGTAATACGTGCAACAATCTTTATTGGAAAGCCTTTTTTGCAATTTTTTAGTGCTTTGGAGGAAGTCTATGACTTCAATAGTGAAGAGCCCCCCACGCATGTCTATATTGGCTTGAGAGAGATGTTGTATGACTCTTGGGCAATGTACTCACCGCAAAAGTTATACAACATCTCTCTCAAGCCACTATAGACATGCGTGGGAGGCTCTTCACTATTAAAGTCATAGACTTCCTCCAAATCACTAAAAAATTGCAAAGAAGGCTTTCCAATAAAGATTGTTGCACGTATTACCCCATCCATTGTTTGTTGTAATGATGGGCATCTAAATTTTTTTTCCAAACCTCTACCTAAATTGGCAACCAACTCATAATATCTCAATTTTTTTCCTCTAAAAGTTCTGAGAGTTGAACTCTATAAAGCTTGTAGGGCATAAAGTTTCTCGTCATAATTATTCATCGAAAACTTTATAAATTGTAACACATAAGGTCCAGTATCATCCTTGATAGTGGCTAACCGAAATCCCCTATTCATCACTTTATCGAAGCGCATCCTGCATTGAAGGAACGACATTGTCGTTCGCATAATTGATTAACAATAAATACTCACGGCGAATCTTTATATATAACATGTTCACGGTTGAAGCCTTCCAAATAGTTGGACGCATGACAAACAGATTGTATCCCTTATCGCTCTGCTCTTTGATCCCACTGTGTCCTTGGTACAGAGGGATGAAATTCAGTTGATGATAATCAACTTGTCCGTTGATTATCATAACAACCCTGAAGGGTGGACCAGTGCTACCACCAGCTTCAAAAAAGGCTTGAAACATATCTTCTTATGTGTGCGGTCCGATGATAAAGCTGCCGAGGATATGACCAGAACCCAATTTCATTCCCCTTATATGGTATTTGTTCTAAAAAAAATGCATTGCAGTCCGACCCCCAAAACCCATACTAAACAGTCCATCCTGAAACATGCCATTTCAGATGTCCATGGACAACGACAAACACGGTTTCGACAGTCCTTAAGATGTTGGATTTCTGGATAGAATATCATATAACGTCCATGAATATTAACAAATATTATAAGAAACTATCATTATTGAAACTTTGAAAGTGAGTTTTGGATTAAACAAGAAAATTAAATTAAAACTCACTTTTCCAATGAAAATCTCAAAATATTTCCATGATTTTTTTTCGACAATAAATCTACGGGCACGGTCAACGAACATTTCTATTGTGAAATGATCCGGAAGTTGAGCTCATCAATGACTTCAACCACATGCTCAAGGTCACCAGCAAGAGCCACTAGAACAGGTGGTTCTTTGAGTATTAGCTGGGATGCTAGGGTAGCGTTGACTGGCAAAACAAATAAATATTGTATCGTGGGGAAACCGTAGGTAGTCTGGGAAATGAAAGGAGGAATGTTCTATCTTGATTATTTGTTGTTTTACTGTATCCTACATCCTTTACCAAGAAAGAAGAATTCCTCTTTCGGGTTTTCGCCATTAACGAGTTAATTTCTGTCCGTTTATCAGTTGAAATTTGCAGTATGTAATTAGTTAAACACTAAACTAAGATAATGCAAGAAAAATTTATGTGAAAAATAGTAGAATTACATAAAATCTGGCAGACAACCTTCAAAATTACATGAATATATCACATTTCCAAAGCTCTCTCCAATTTTGCCTTAAATGGAGTGGACTTCCATTCCACTTTCTGATCCTGCACAATCAAACCGCATTTCATCAAGGTTCGAATCCCCTTCCCGTAATTTAGAGTAGTTTAGTAAATTATCGAGTGGATGAAAGGAAATATCAGTTCGAGCAAATCTCTTACCTGTCTATGTTGCCCTGTTGATTTTGGCCTTCCTCTGCAAGAAGAGCCTGAGTCCGAATCCATGGCCTGTCCGGTGCGACTCCAGTAGCTCCCAACAGTACCAATGATCGGCATTTCCTCGGGACTCGGGCTTCGTAACCCTTTTTTCGGTGTAGAAGAAGCCGACAACTGCTTTAGCTCTTCAGTTGTCCAAGCTCCCAGAATTGGCCTATCTTCACGGCTTCCGGGTGACTTAAACTCGTTCCCCACAGAATTATTAGTACTTGCATTTGACTGTGGTGTGGTCTCAGACTCAACCAGCCAGCTCGAAAGGCTCGTGTCTACGCAAGAAGACGACTTTGTCCTCGGCCTTGCGGAGAGTTTTGGCAGCTTCGAAGCAGGCTCCGGACTAAAGTGTAATTTCAAATCCTGCTCCTCCACCTCCATGTTTATGTTCTCCTTCTCTTGGTGCTGCTGTTTTGAAGCTTCTGTTGGAGTTGACTTTCCGGTGACCTCCTCCTTCCATTGAGCAAGATTTTCAATGGGGTTCGATACCGCCTGCAGGTGAAATCTCTGTCTCCTGTAATCTATTCTGCCATTTTGATGATTTGGCATTCGACTATTCACCTCCTTCTCATCTGTTCCAGCATCATCACAAACTTCTTGTTTTCGAGAATCAATTGATAGCGAAAACAAGGACTCGGAAGACTCTTCTTCAACAAAGATTTGCTTGCTACTTTCAAACACATCAGCATTAGCACAATCATCATCTTCATCCTCACTGTTTTCGCAATTTTTGTGTCGATGATTCAACGGATGAGTTGATGGTGATACCATACTTGATACAATCAAATCCGGTTCGAACCCTTTTCGCGCTTCCTCTTCATTCTCCATCTCATCATAAATTTCCACCAGTACATTGGAGACTTCTTCCTTGGTGGGTGTTTCTTCATCATTTGCCTCGACATTCAAATCAAATGTGACTTTCTTTTTGTCACCATTCTTTGATTGTTCTTCAATCTCCTCTCTAAATACACATTAATGAACAAATATAAATTATAAACAACATAAAACCCGTAAATCCAACGGAGAAGATTCTCTGGAAAACCAAACAAAATCAAGATCCAAGCTTTGACAATGGATTTCTTACACTGATTCTTTGCTGGGTTTAATGGCTTCTATAAATTCTTCTAGCTTTGTGGGTTCAGCTTCAGCAGGTTGGATTTGAACAGCTTCTTCAGCAACTTCAATGCTCTGTGGAAAATTAATCTCAGATGGGTAAAGATCTAAAGTAACAAAATGGAAATGGCAGTAAAAATCACAGGAAAGAAGAAACTTTGTGGGCTTACTTGGTGTTTAAAGGGGTTTACAGTGACTGATTTTTTGAGCTTTCGGCGCTTACAAGTAGAGAAGCACTTTGGAAAGCACCCCATGAATGATTGTCGACTTTTACAGCTGACTTCTTTCGGATGCCTTTTGCTTCGGAAAGAGAGAGAGAGAGAGAGAGAGAGAGAGAGAGAGAGAGAGAGAGAGAGAGAGGACTGAGGACGCAACGGTCAAGAGCGTTTGAAGACGAAGAATCCGAAAGCTTGAAAATATGACCGTTGAGATTTTGTCTTTGGGCTTCTTTCTTAAGGAAAGTTGGTTTGGGTGGGCTGGGAAGGAGAGAGAGAATTTACTAAAATGATTGTGACCCGGCCCAAGACATTGGTAAATGGAAAAGTATTGTAGCTATCTAGAGTTAAGTATCCTTAGGATGAGTAATTAGGCTATGCTATATAATGGACATCCATAATAATTCGATATAAAATCCGTCGTTTACGAAAATTGAATTGATTTTTTTTGTTTACAAATAAAGATGAATACAGTCAAATCGTAATAATAACTAGACTTTGACCATTTAAAAAAAAAAGTATATTTGAAAATTGTTTTGGATGGTCACAATAAGTTAACTATTTATTGTAGGTGGCTCTCTAACACATTGGTGGAGAGGAATGTTGCCCTTATACCATGTCATGGGTTCAAACTTCGTCAGTTTCCTAATCTAACAAATCTATCTTTTGACAGAAGAAAAAAAAACCTATTTATTAATTTTTAACATAAAAACCTAAGATTGAGGTGCAATCACTATTAAATCCTCTCCAAAAATAGAAACAAAACATGGATAATTTCCTGGTTAAAAATTTTGAGAGAACGTGTGACACCATATTGTAAGCAGAAGTGGGCTGAAATGCCTTGAGCTTTTTTAGATCCCATTAAGGATTATCCCTACCTTCGAATATGAAAAGTCTAACTTTTTTTTTAGTACATCAATATTTTTACACTAAGGGTAGGGGAAGTTAGGCTAAGTTGCACAATAGGTAGCCTAATTTGGTATCGAGTTCTCTATCCACAAGATTCGAACCTAAAACATTTCACTTCCAAGTGAAGATAGATGAATATTAACAAACCGTAGTACTGAATGACAAGTCTAACTTTCTTTTTAATCGAACAATTATCTTAGTGGACCCAAATAAGACATCAAAATTGAACCTTACAAAGCATTACCAAACAAAATCACAAAATAAAGTTAAAAAACGTGTATCACTGTGACAAGTGACAAGGAAAGTAGAGTAGAAATATCCCTAATATAACACCCGTAACCAATAAAATCTTAGTTTCCGAAAACGGATATTCACAAAATGTTGTTGTCTTCAATCTTTCTCTCCAATAATTTCATGAAATGATCCCTTCACAATAAACGCACTCAACCCTATGATTAATTAGTTGAATAAATTGAAACCCGTCTAGCATTTCTTAATCTATTTCTTTAATCTACATTTAGCACACAACGACATGTATTGTCTTTCACAAATGAAATTAAATTCTAACAAATAAATAATAAAATACAAAAGAAAAGGACGTAAAAGATGAATTTTCAGCTATATATTATCATCTAGAAGGTGATAATTATGTGCATATATAAGTTAAAAGCTCTGTCACTAGTTACATACGGTTAATTTAGTGATATTTTCTATATTATAGATCATTTTTAGAGGAGATGTAAAAACGTCAATTATGACTATAAGAAATTAAGTTGTTCTCGAAAGAGATGTCATATATGACGTGGTATTTGAGCTATTTGATTTCTTGTTTTCTAGCTCTTTTTTTTTAGAGCAAACAAAAATGAAGTCAAATGTTTTTAATTTAACTTTTTAATGCATGAGTCCCATTAACAAGCAATACGATGAAAACTTATATCAATTTTAGTTATTTTTAATAGTAATCGATGTATTGGGCCCAATATATTAATAAAGTAAATATTTAACATATTTATTGAAAAGAAATAAGATTTAACTCTATATTTAATTGGCCACATCACCAATCAAATACAATTTTGACATATTATATTTGCTTTAAGTGTGTGGTCTCAAGCTTAGCTTTCATAAATATCATTCCGATATTAGTTATGATTAACTATTGCGTAGCTGCCTGAATTTCTGTTTTCTGAATATTGTTGAGATCAATAGTTCGACTCTCCATCCATTATTATGTCATAAGGACATCACTCGTCTAATAATGTTTACGGTGTGTTCAAGGGATAAACCACTTGTCTAATTAAAATCTTCCACGTAGTAAATTAATAACAAGAAAGTATCTTTCTTTATTTTTGAGCCAAAGTATCTTTCAACGGATTTGATAACTGAACTAGAAGTTTAGTCAAGAACTAGAAAGAAAGAAAAAAAAGCAGCATAAAAAGTGAAGGGGTTTGGTATTTGATCAACTGGGTTCCTGCCATGTGTCAACTCTTCCGAGCATACCCTCTCTGCACCATCATCAACTGCACAAAAATCTTAACAAGATCGAGTGGATGGATGTCTGCGGTTGTTCGGAGAGGATGATGTGTCTGTTTCCTTCTCGAGTAACCCCACCTGGTCAGCTCCCCCACCATTGCCACACAGTCCTCCCTCCCTCTCTCTCTCTCTCTCTCTCTCTCTCTCTCTTTCTCTCTGAAAGTTTCTGTCTTCTCTTGGCTTTGCTGAGATACCCTTTGGATTTCTGGTGGTAATATTTATCTAGCAAAACCCACCAAACCTTTAAGTTGATAGAAATAGATGGTTGAGATTTGACAATTTTTGTGATTTATGAAAATCTCATACACAAAACTAGAACGTTCTTATTTGTTTTAAAGAAAAGATAATTAAAAGTTAAATTGCTTCATGTGATTGCAGTAATGAGAGTTAGTTGGCACCACAAGAATTTCTGGTGAAAAAAAGGGCTTCAGATTTTCTATTAGTTTCTTTGATCCTTGGAGGTGAAGAAAAAATAAATAACAAAAATGGAGCCATTAAATCAGAAGTCAGTGGAGAGAGCTGTTTCACAGAAGGCTTTGCAAATGGGGAGTTCATTTCCATGTCAAGTTTGTGTGGTGGGTTTTCTGTGTGGAGTTTGCCTCACTTCTCTGTTTCTTGCTGCTCTCACTTCCTTTGGTACTTTTGAGTTTGGAGGCTTTTCGTTTTCGGCGATTTCTGAAGGTGCTTCAGCGGGGAATTCAAGCTCAGAGTTGTTCATCAGTGAGTCAAGTTTCCTCATAAACTCTTCAATTTCTTGGTCATTTCTGCTTTTTAATTTACCTTTGAGATGTATAATTTGCCAACATTAATGAGTTTTGGTGTTTTTAATTCGAGCGATATTCTAATTTAATCTAAATTGTGATGAATATATTTTAACTTGGGTGCACAAGTCATTCGAGCAATCTTTTAATTTAATCTAAACTACGAGGAGGATATTTGAACTTGAGTGTAGACAGAGAGCACGTTGCTCAATCCAACTTGGCTTCATCTAGGTCCGTGTGAGTTTGGGAAGTTCATATAGTTGTTAATGAGGTCTAATTAATTAAAATAGGGTGGAAAATCAGGGTGAGAAGGCAGGGAAGTGAATAATTGAAAGGTGTATTCAAGCTACTTTAGAATAATTTCTTCTCCATGAACACATTTCTTATGTGACCCTGGAGGTTAGTTCCAAACACAATGTCAGATTTCAGTCACTTAACAAGTAATGGCAGCTTCGTAACTTAGAGGCTGAATCGAGGTGGGTGCGCGCTCGTCTAGATATAAAGAACAATGCTTTCGATCAATGGCATCCGTTAAGTAGTTTAACGACGAATTAGAACGATTTGCAAGAGACTAATTTTATGGTTTTGAATTTAAAGATGTGGTTACAGGCACAAACTGCAGCTCAAGAAGGCAAATCAGAACCGCGAAAAAAGTTAATTCGCTGAGAAGTGAAGAAATGATCAATGACGAGAGGGTCTCATTACTCTATTCAGCTTGGAGTGCTTTACTAAGTGAATCAGATTCCGAAGAAAGTGACAACTTGCAGAGACTTGGAGTAAGCAGATCCGGCGTGCCAAATGCTCCTCATTTGGAAAACTGCAAGTTGAAAACACAAGTAAACGAGCGCCTTGATAAGCATGCGGAGAACGAGAAATATCCTCCTTGGACGAGTTGGAAGGGATTGTTGGACATGTACCCTGCAGCTGCAACTAATGAGCAGTCGAGATACTTTAGGCATCAAGATATATCCGAAGGTGGTTATGCTCCCTGGGTACGTGTCTAGGTCTTGAAATCCCATAACTATTTATCACTGTAGAACAAGAATTTGGAAAGATTAGTATATAAGTCAATGCAATGTTGCATATATACATATGCATTTAATCGTTTGTTAGTTCGTGAGGTAAGAAGATATTGTGTTTTGCAATTGTTCACTAATAAGCAAGCTTCGGCAGATTACAGGGTCCGATGAAGAAAACTATCCCTTGACGCGGAAAGTGCAACGAGACATATGGATGCATCAGCATCCTTTGAACTGCAGCGATCCTAGAGTAAAATTTCTTGTTGCTGACTGGGAAAGATTACCAGGATTTGGCATGGGAGCGCAGATCACGGGAATGTGTGGGCTCTTAGCCGTTGCAATCAACGAAAGCAGGGTCCTCGTAACCAACTACTACAATCGAGCTGACCATGATGATTGTAAAGGTGAATATCACATCTCATCTCAATGTTGTTGACCATTTTCATACTTATATAACTTTGTATACAGGAGTTCGAAACATCAAAATAGACTTTCGTTCTTAGAACCAAGTGTGGATGATAAGTTCCATGTGTTACAGGTTCGTCCCGGTCCAGTTGGTCTTGCTACTTCTTTCCAGAAACATCCCTACAATGTCGAAATCGTGCTTTTGAGCTTATGGGAAGTGAAGAAGCCTGGAAAAAAGGCACCGTTACAACGAAAGAAAGTTATAATACAAAGCAAATATGGTCTGGACCTACACCCAAGTAATTATTTGCATCTCTAACCATTCGTTCAGTTCTTCTGCTAGTAACTAGCAGCATATGTTTTTTCTGTTTTTCTGTTCTTCTCATGTCGCTTGTCAAACATTTAATGCAGAACATGGGGCGATCCGTGGAGTCATATGCAACCAACGACAGAAATAAATGGGAGTTTGGTTGCTTATCATCGGAAAATGAATCTGAGATGGTGGAGAGCACAGGTAGTCTATATGGATCTTCTGTAAATGTATTAATATCTTTGCTTCCAAGTACGCTATATTCATGAAAGAAAAGAAGGTTTGATCGTAAATTGTTAACGTTATGCCAGGCAGTACGATACTTGATGAGATTTCAAACCGAGTACACATGCGGCTTATTGAATGTTGCTCGCCATACTGCATTCGGAAAGGAAGCTGCCCGTATGGTCGTCAGAAGTTTCGACGGAAAATGGCCTGAGGTTTGTTACTTTTATCCCTTCTGCAACACAACGGCTTCTGAGTGTAATGAGGTCTCGATTTGTAGATTTTGGAACACACCGAATTAGTAGTACTTTACACAGATTATGCAAATCGAATCTTCTCAAACGATAATGCTTTATAACGTGTTTTGTTGCAGGATGTTACAATCCACGAAAGGTCTGATATCGAAGAATTTGTTTGGTCGAGTCACAAGCCGTGGATGCCTAGGCCGCTACTCAGCATGCATGTAAGAATGGGAGACAAAGCGTGCGAAATGACGGTAGTGGAATTCGAAGAATACATGGTTCTTGCTGGCCGCATTAGAAAGCGCTTCCCGCAGCTTAAGAGCGTTTGGCTCTCCACCGAAATGCAGGTTTAGTTTTCTGGCATTAACATCATATCTCCGAATAGATTTAGGAGCGAAGGATCGTGTTTAAACCTAACGTTAGCAATCTTCCAGGAAGTCATCGACAAATCGCAAAGTTACAGTCACTGGGAGTTCTACTACACGAACGTGACACGCCAAGTTGGGAACTCGTCAATGGCCGCTTACGAAACGAGTCTTGGAAGGGAGACGAGCACGAACTATCCAATTGTTAACTTCTTGATGGCAAGTGAAGCTGACTTTTTCATTGGAGCATTGGGTTCAAGTTGGTGCTACCTTATAGACGGAATGAGAAACACCGGAGGGAAAGTTATGGCCGGATATTTGAGCGTCAACAAGGACCGATTCTGGTAGAAAATTCGTGTAAACTACCAGCAATGCAGATAGATGTGTAAATCATTAGCTCAACAACTGTGTTGTCTGTATATCATAAGGCCGGCAGCCCCTCCTACGACTACACCCCCCTCTCCCGTCTTATCAATTGGTGTATATTCCAAAGAGATGTATGTACTTTCTATTGAATCTTTAGAAAGTAAGCATTTTCATACATTATTTAGCACAAACCATACAGAACTGAAACAGATGATGGTCTTGGCCACAATGACAAGCACAAGAAAATACCAACCACAGAAAAAAAAAAACTTGAAAATCGATAAGAAAACAACTTGGATACAAAGATTGATGTGAACTCGAAATTAGAACAAGAGATACTATCAGAAAAAGGAGAGTCGGTTCCTCTCCGATTTCACAGCACATAGCAATACAATATTGAAGAAGATGCATATATTCTTCTTCTAAATCAACAATTAAGAGCCCAAAACGTATCAGGTAAGACTTTCGGGATAGAATCCAAAGTGAAGAATAAAAGTCAGGAGCACACAAGAAAGGGCTGTACCTCATTTTTATCCCACGAAATCCCTCTTAGAGGTAGCGTAGCAGTAATTGATGCAAAACTATTCTTCGACATTCTCGCTTGCCTGATGTCCTGCATCACCGGGCTTGGCTGTTGCATGTCTCCTGTGTTTCTTGCTCTTGGCTTTCTTGGCTTTCATGCGGCGTTTTTTCTCATTGGCATCAACCCAGGTATAGTCCGATGGTATGAGGAAAGGGTCAATCTCATCCTTATACCGGTGGCTATCACTGTCACTTGATTGCCCACCACGACTTCCTCTCACCCACGACATCCATGACGAGGATCCTTCTGAGTCCTTTGACTTTGAATCCTGAAAATGTGCAGGACTGGAGAGAGGGGTTGAGAACTCCTCCGCTGGCTGAAGCTCCTCAAATTTGGTAAATGTTACAAGAACTCGTATTGTTGGGACAATCGGAATAGCAACCTGTGGTAGGGAATGCAACATTACAAAGGGTAAACCTAAAAAGTACAGGATGTCAATCTTTTAGATAAAACTGAACGGTGAGAACCAAAAACACACACATACAAATTTTGAAAAAACAAGATTCTAAAAAGAACCCTCCCCAATCACTGAGAGATTTCACCCAGAATATATTTAATTACCAAATATCAAGAATATTATTTGGCAGAAATTCAAGGATTTGAGGCAAATAAGTTGAATTTTGTTTATGAAATATATATTTCAATCAGGTGACATAATATAGTAACTGGATAGCCAGACCAAATCAATATCAAAATTGCATAAACAATCAAACAGTGGAAAACATATTGAAAAATAGTCGATCAAGGTAGAACTTTCGTATTACCTTGACAGGAAAAGTGCCAGGGGGCAATTTAGTAGTCAAAAGCTCCCTGAGTCTCCTTATAGCCTTGACCTTGTTTGCTAAGATGTCTAGTAAAGGAAGAAGCTCATCTGTTTTTAACGGGAAATCTGGCGTCAACCACAAGACAGGTCTCAAACCCTTTTTGTACTCACTCTCATGCTTAGAATCAGTCGACCCTTTCTTCTTTTTCTTCTTACTGCTTTTATCTTTTCCCTTTTTCGCATCTGCAATATCGTCTTTAGGAAATTCAGATGACGGTTTTTGATGATCAAGTGACTTCTGGTTCCCACCTTCTGGGGCCAACTTCGAGAACTTCTTCAAAAGCTTTGGATCTTCGGAATCATCGTTTCCCTTTGAATTTTTCTTGTTCCAACCAAACCAACCCTTCTTGTCCTTAACAACACCGTTGGATTCAAAGTTCTCATACAAGCCTACTGAACCCTTTTCATGACAGTCAGAGTCTCCATTGTCCTCGTCCTCACAAGCGCCATCTGAGTTCCCCACAAGAAATGCAGAATCCAACTGCCTTTTTTCTTCAGCAGTCAATACATCGTCATATTCATCATTATCACCACCATTTGCCACCTTTTCTTCGTCGCCCACTGCAAAGAGTTCCTCGTCAGTCATAGCACCTGGAACCCTCCTTGACTTCACACTCACCATCACGTGAAGCATATCATAAACTTTGGCTTTCCAATTTCCAACCATCTCAGTCCTCTCCTGTCGCCTCCAATTCAAATGGGGGATAAGCTCAGCCTGAGTAACATCAATGCCGGGCCTAAACATATTCGTCTGTGACATTAAGGCCACTTCATGGGCAACTTCAGCTTCAGTTGGTTGGGCACCAGCTCCTTCCAAAGCATTTGTGATTTCTTTCTCCTTATGTGCAAGAACAATCAAAGAACCGGGTGCCAAATTCACATTACCATCCTCTGAAGAGTACCCCTCTCCAAGAAACAGAAATGTTTGATCAGACCTTTGAATGCGAAACCCATCAAAACCAGCAAGGGTCATGTCAGCTCGGAGATTAGAACCGCGCTTCCAAATTCGGTAAGTATCTGATGGAGCAATTCGACCAATAAACGGGATGACTGAGCTCTCAAAATGAAAAGTTATCTCCATATAAAAATCACGAATCCGGGACGTAGAGGCAACAATACGGGGAAGTCTACGACACCATTTGGCCCAAGCAAGGGGCTGGTAGTGCCGTGCAATAATCATAGCAATTGCTTCCTCTCTAGTGCAGACAGCTTCTTGGAGAGCACTCCAACCATTCTCATTTTGAAGACTCCAATCAGCACCAGCCGCCATCAAAATCTCTGCGGAGCTTGGGTCCCGGAGACGCACAGCTAGATGAAGAGGAGTCTCACGACCAGGAACATCTCGGCGATCAATGACAGCAGATACAGCATCAGCTCGGAGCTCAGCCTCAAGAGATTCATCTTCGGTGCTTACTTCACTGGCCTTGGCAAGCCGAGGGAGGGTAGAAATAATACGCTTGAGAGTGGCATAGTCACGGCATGCAACCGCCAAATGAGCTGGACTGTGGGAATATTTGGAAATATCTTCCACTGATTCTACAGATTTAACTGTTCTCTCATTTCCTAAGCTATTGCTGCTTTCACTCTTCATTTTCGGAACTCAAATTCAAAATAATTGTGCTCAAATCTTCAAGTTCACCATTCCAAGAACAACAAACCAGGCCTAGGGTTTCACGCCAACAAAATCTACCAAATTAGGATTTTTGTTTTACCAGTGTTTTAACTCCATGAATTCCCAATCCCGAAACTTCAATAAAAATCAAATCAGACTACGTTTTTTAACTCACCATTGCTAAAGCTTTAAGCATTTTCGCAGCTCAATCTACGAATCCAAGCTATACCAGTTGATCTTGAGGTCCATCATAGCACATAAAAGCTACCAGAAAGCCTCAAATCTGTATAACAAACAAATGATAAAACTTTTTAGCTCAAACCATCACAGAATAACAAGCAAGCCTTTGTACAAATGAAGCAAAAATTTATCATCTATGCCCCAATAACCGAAATTCAAAATCACAACTTTCGGATAGCTAACTTAATTGTATCTACGTTCTCACAAATACCAAAACCTAAAAAAGTCCCAAAATTTCAATTCCATTTGTTTCATTTTCTTTCACTCCCTCAACTTTCCGAGCAACCAAACAGAAAGTAACTTTCTTTCTCCTTTCCCTCTCTAAAAGATAGAGCAAGCAGCCTCAAATCTGTAAACCCAAATTCAAAATCACAACTTTCAAATACCTAACTTAATTATCCACATTTTCCAGCATACCCACCTAAAAAAAGACCCAGAATTTCAATTCCATCTCTCCCATTTTCTTTCACTCCTCTCAACTTTCCCACCAACCAAATAGAAAACAACTCTCTCTCTCTCTCTCTCTCTCTCTCTCTCTCTCTCTCTCTCTCAGAAACAGAAACAAGAAAGGAAGAAAATACCTGAGAGAAAACACAAGAAATCGATTGGGTTTCCAAGCCAAGCAAAGCTCTTTCTCCTTACCCTCTGCTAAGCTCTTTCTCCTTTCCAAGTCAAGCTAAGCTCTTTCTTCACCCTTTGTGGGCTCCAAAATTGAGCTGCAGAAGGGGAGAGAGAGAGATGAAGGAGAGAGAGAAAAGAGATGGAGGGTTAATCGGACGGCTGGTGTGGGATTTCAGATGTGGGATCTAACAGTCAGGATCATATTATTATCCCTTCTTCTTGTTCTCGGTTCAGGTGTATTATTAGCTTTGAAAGTTCAACTCGGTGCAGAGAGGATGTGACCCAACTCGGTCCCTGACTCAGTCCCCCACCTCAGAATTCAGATCTCTCTCTCTCTGTCTCTCTGTATTTCCAGGTTGAGTCTCTTCACTTTTGCTTTTTCTCTCTGTCACAGTTTTAGAGCGCCATTAAATAACTGCCTCCCCTTTTGCAGTAAATCACTTTCCTTGCCATTCTTGGTGAATTTCTTCTTTATATTTTAATTATTACGATTTTACCATGTTATTATATGTGGTTAGGTAAGTTTAAGGTAACACTTTTAAGTCGAGGTGTGCTGTCCAACATCCCTTGTTAATTTAAGTATTTTAAACTTCTTTAATTCAGTCGATCCCACTGCAGTAAATTAAAATAGTGTTAAAAGTAAAAAGAGATGTGCTATCATTGCGAGCTTGTTTGGAAGTGTTTTTTAAATGACAAAAACGTTTATTTTTTTAACAAACGATATTATCTATAATAAGGGGATGAAGAAGTGGGGTAAGCCTCACAATATGCAAGAAATAACGTGGTTCATATTTGTTTTTTATGAGAATTGAACCTAAAATCTCTTACTTACAAGTGAAGATGAATATTACTAGAATATAGTACTAAGTGGCGACTAAAAACGTTTTTGGTGAAAATATTTTGAAATCAATCTTTAATTAAAATGTAAGTGAATTTTGAATCACTTAAAAACTTCGTGCAAGAAACAAATAGCTGATGCTTCCCGTAAGAAGCACTTCTATTCCTAATATATATATATATATATATATATATATATATATATATATATATATATATATATATATATATATATATATTATTCTTGTATTGTAATATGAGATAAGGTACAACGTTTTTATGTGGTTTGTTTTGGTACTACAAAATGATGGATGGTTTGATTATAACCCAAGGATAATGAAAAAACAATTTAGACCTCTCAATCATAACCAATTATCTTACATTTTATATCAAATCATGTAATCAACACATTAAGGATACATAAGGTATCCTCATGTAGACTAATTCTCGTTACAATATAGCTCCAATAACACATGTGCACAACCTCAGATTTTACGATACGCCAAAGTATAGTTGGTGGTCTCAGAGGTTGAGTCTGTAGGAGTTCAAACTCAGGCTGGAGTTTTCAAACCTTTGCTCACTTTTCTTGGGTTTGCAATCAACACATTGAATGGTTGTGATTATTTGTTTTCTAAGGAAAGTCATATTTTATTTATTACAAGCGATATTTCTATCACAAAAATAAATAAAAAATTTATTTTATTTTATTTATAAGTAGTAATTGTACTGTAAGCTAGACTAAGAAGTATTTTTACTGCAAGTAGCCCTTTAACATAGTAGTGGAAAAATGTTGAACCCTTATATGACTGCGTGGATTCAAACTCCGTCTCTGACTAATCTAACAAAATCTATTGTTTGACCAAAAAAAAAAATCAAAATGCACGGAGATGAAGAAGAAAATACTATCCACTAGAACAATCTACTACTTACTTAATGAGTGGTTTTGGCTGCAAAAATTAATAAAACAAGAATTAATAGGCCAAGAAATAAGGGACTTGTTTTATTATCTTCCACACCTATGTACACTAGAACGTATAAAAGATATTTTAAAATTTTGGAAGATTTTATATAATTCTATACTCATTTAAGTTTTTGGCTCTTAAAAGGACCACCGACGGTTTGCTATGTTATAGTTGCCATCTTAGTTATTTTCAAGAGATTGCATCGCCAACTTATTTTAATGAGGAATTTAGGAGGACGAGCTAATCCATTCCTCACGTGAAATTTGATTGGCTGGCTACTTTAAAAATGGCATCCCAATTCTTTTCATTGGCAGCCAATAAGTAATTTTGAGTTAGTTTGGTTATAAAATAATTTTAATTTATTTCTCGTTGGAAGAATTAATGCTTAATTAGAGAAAATAATCACATATTACATGCGTGTGTATACATATGTATCTTTATTATGTACTATTATAAACAAAATAACTAATTAATCATGTGACCGTAATGTCAGAAATTTAACGTAAATAAATAAATATAATATATGGCATTTGTATATGTGAGAATTTTCGAACACAGGAAACTTTAAATTTAATTCTATGCCATGACATTTACCTTCAAAATGACAGTTTCATTTGTAAGAATATTTGCTAAACAAATAAAGAGAATTTCTTTTGCCTTAGCTTCTTGTGTGTATAGACTTGATATTCTATTCATCTTTTATGCACTTTTTTTAACGCAAAAAACTGTTCCTATTTTAGTTTTGATTTTTGTACTTTATTATTAAGGTTTTAGCCCTTTGGGACCATAATATATATGGAACCTTTAAGGGAAGATATATCTATATTTTTATAAAAATGAAGATTAGTTGTGGGGTCTACATTACATCAAATTTTAACGATCGAAACCGTCTATTTTTTAAATTGCACTTTGTTAGTACCATATTATATTGGGCCTCGTTAATTGGGCTTCCAGACATTGAGCCTATTATTTATGTAAAAGGGGATGAGCCCTTAGTCTATTAAAGGGCCTCCTCACCCTCACAATTGGAAGGTCTCATCCTTACATATAGAAGCCACAAGGCTCGCAAACAGAGAAACTCTCCCAAACTCTCTTTTTCTCTAGGGGACTCCCCTTCACACTTGTAATCCATACATTCGTACAGAGAAATACAATCAACATTAGTGTGGACGTAGCCCAAACATTGGGGTGAACCACGATATATCTTGTATTCTTTACTTTTTTGCAGATTCACGGTCGGATTTACGTTGTTTCAAGATCCCTCCGATTTTGTGCATCAACACACTTCATAGATCATCATTGTAAAATATTAGTTAAATCGGAAATGTTTAAGACATCTAATTAAATTCAAAGAAATTAACTAATACTTTGTTATATAAGAAACAATAAAATTTTATTTTGATCATTAAATAGGCAAATAGTTTCAGATTGAATTAAATTTTTGCAAGGATAATCTATGAATCGAGACTTAAAAAATATACGATTCAGATCGTTGAAGTTCGATATGGAGTGGGCCCCACATCTAATCCTCATTTTTTGAAAAAATTGAGGATTCTTTTGTATAAAGGGCATGTGTGTGTATATATGTATGTATCTATGTATCTATGTATGTGAGGCCAGGCCGCATGATTTCATTGCTAGTGGATACATGCATGTCCCTTCATGTTCCTCAACTACTTCTGTACAAACTCTCTGAGTCTATGGGGTGCCATAGCTACTACTGCTATCCCTTTTTTTTTTCTGTGCTCGTACATGCATTGCCCTCTCTAAACCAGCCATGCATGCATGCCGCACGGTGGTGATATAATACGTACATTATATAATCCCCGTCAGTGGTAACTAACTAAATCTATACATCCTTTCCTTTTTTATCTTTGAGAGTGAAAGCCCCCACACTTGGCCATGGAAACAAATTAAACTAAAGAAATTGGCACTTACCGATCTGATCTGAATAATCTGATGATCGAGGTCCCCTCCACCTGCAACTGCAAAATTTATATACTTCAATTAATATTCTTAGTTTGGGAAGATAGTAACACATGTATATATATGTACAATTGGTGACAAACAAAATTTTATCTGACTCTAATGGTCATATATATATTTATGAAGTTATACAAGCAACTGTCATTTGGATGCACCATATGCTTTGAGATTAAAATAATAAATATAAATTTATATATAGGAACATGGTATGAATAGTGGACTGATGATATGATGACTACCATCCTACCTATGTTCCTTTGTACGTAAGGTAAAAAGCCATAATTTCTGTTTGTTATTGTACTGATAAACCTTGTAATACAAGTTAAAAATGATAAAACAATAAATTTTTGTTTCCAAATTAATTAGGTTAAAGCTTAGGATGTGTCCTCAATGCTATTTAGTTCTGAGTGCTTTAGTCGTTAAACTTGAGTTTCACAATGACTATATCTTTTATTTTCAATTTTAGTTCCTTTTTTTTTTGTACCACTCAGTGCTACATATAATCAAAGAAAAAAATCGTAAAAATTGATGTATTTTTGTTGGTGTATGGTGGATTGCAAACTTACAATCGTACTCTGATGATTACATGTCTAACTAACGAATAATGATTTAGGAGCTACATAGATTGCATTGGTTGAGTATCAAGGCAATCATATGATCAGCAAGTTCAACTGCATTCTCAACTTCGGCATCAGCTTCGCATGCAGCATCACATCTTTGTGGATGGTCTCCTTGCACTTCAAATAGAAAACTCTTCTTCTCCTGACAGTTCTGATTGGTCTGGTCGCTGCTCCCCAAAGGACAGGACTCTGCCTTATTTTCCAAATGAAAAGCCAAGGGATGAAGCACCCCAACCAGAGCTATGGAGTCTGAAGAGTGCAGTATAATTTGAAACTCATCCAGCACGATTCCAGCATTCTGGAAATTAAAAGAATCATGTAGAATGAAACAATTACAACGTGAATTATATAAACTTACAACAAAGAGAGGGCAGTCCAGTGTCAATGTTTCATATTCCCCTACTTCGCCGCACACGTTAATCCCATACAACCTGCCAAAGAATGGAAGATTAACCAACAGATTTTTGGATTATGCTCAATATACAATCAATGATGGTAATATCGATGTACTGGAGAAATTTTGGTTTAAGGGGGTTGGTCAGAGAAAACAAACATACTCTTTCAACTTATTCAGATAGGGTTGCAAGAATGCTATTCCTTTGCTCAAGTGCTTTTAAGGATCCAACCCCATGGCAGCAACCTACGATATTCAAACAATATTAGACTTCCATCCATAAAGCCCGGAGCCTTAAATTTTTTTGGCAATTACTACAACATAGTAGGCAATTATATATGAAGGGTTCTTACCGGTAAGAAAATGCGTAAATTTTCAGCTCTACTAATGAACGTGTTGTTAGTGGTAAGAACATGTGTAAATTTTCAGCTCTACTAAAAAAAATCAGATTCTGGCGTCTCCATACCGAAGAAGAATGGTGACAAATGTGCCTTTGAGGGTGTTGGAGTTTGAATGAAATTTCAACTCAAATGTGGGGTATTGTTGGAAATTTGAGTAGTTTGAGTAGAAATTTCCTTGTCCCACATTGGCCATTCCCAAAAGATTTTATCACTTTATAAGGTTTTGTCCTTTAAAGAAAGTGATTGGAGTAATAGGCCTGGAGACTAAAATTGGGCTCACCCTTGAGGTTGGGCTTTGGGGTGTAATAATTAATATATAATTAATTATAATTAATATATAATTAATATATATTTAATTGTCAAAAGATGGGCCTTGGGCCTTGGGGCTCTAATAATTAAAATATTTAATTAATTATTTTTCGAATTTACTTAATTATTTTTTAATTAAATTCGAATTTAATTAATTAATTATTTTTTATAAAAAAACTCATCCTTTCAGATGAAGTCTGAGAGTTCTTTCTGAACACAGAGCAAAACACCATTCTGAAGAGATGTCTCCCAACAGTCACACCCCATTCTCATACCTGTTGCAAACAGGCATCTATCTGCTATATATGCATACATCTGCATAGCATTTAGAACACAGAAATAATAAACTTCATCTTCTACATTCATAAACCTTCTTACTGAGAGAACCACACTAAATTCGCCAGAAGTTAAATTTTCCGGTGCTGGAATTTTAACTTGATCGTTGAATCCTGGTGAAGCAGACGTCCGTAGAACTACAAGCACAGAGTAGGGACGAAATTTCTGTTTCAAGGACATTGCGGTACGCAAGCCTCGATCTTCAAGTTGTCTGTTTTATAATTCATATTCTAGTTTATATTTTGTTAGTTTCTATTGCATTTATTATTTATTAGCATATATAAATTATCACAGATTGTTGACTTATATCCAACAGATAATCAAGAATCAAAATCTGAAAATGGTAGGATAGCTGGTAATATACATTTCAAGTATTGTGATCTTTCAGCTGATGGAATTTTTTCTTGCAAACCTTCTTAACCTCGGGTTTCTTGCAGTTGAGGCGAAAGAAGTGGCAGATGCT
Source organism: Malus domestica (assembly GCF_042453785.1). Taxonomy (NCBI): domain Eukaryota; kingdom Viridiplantae; phylum Streptophyta; class Magnoliopsida; order Rosales; family Rosaceae; genus Malus; species Malus domestica. The sequence continues at coordinate 30,603,717 of NC_091672.1, read as the reverse complement.
GTTATTAGTACTGTGGACACTTTACAGGGTTCCAGCAGGATTCAGCCCGATCGATTCATCTGTACCTCCTGTTAAAAGACCTTCAGATAGCTGTCGATCAGGTAATCATGGGAACCACAAAAGGTGCTTAGTGATCACTGAACTTGTTTTCTGAGAATGAAAGAGTTGATGGCACTAACATCTCTGTAGCTGGGAGAAAAGGAAGCAAGACCAAGACCAACTTTCAGGCATTAAGATACGTTTCAGGCATTAAGATACGTTTTGGTCATTCATTCCCGCCGTTGTAAACATGTTTTCTTGTTCTATTATAAATACCATTTCCTCGATCGGTAATCTCTGCGTGAACTATATCTGCATATATTTTTCGTTCAGATGCATTTAGGGGTCTGATCCAGAGAAAATATTGGACGGGATCTCTTTTGATTTGATCGCACTCACTCTTTTGCTAATGAGCCAGTGCAGTCGTCCGCTGTGTGCATGTTCCAGTTCTTCCTACACTTTTGCACTCACATAAACTGCTTTTCCAACTATATGTAGGGGAGCAGAATCTGCTTTGAATGCCACTAATACTGGTTTGGTACTGAGGTGCTTTTATGAAAAATGGGTATAAAAAAAAGCTGAGTTCAAAAAGCTGTTTGGTAAACACTTAAAAACAGCTTATTTTCACAGTACAGCAGAAACAGTTTTTTTTCAAAGCACAGCAATACCAAACCAACCCCGGATCCAATATTTCATAGGGTCAGGGATGTTGCTTCAAACACGGTATTACAATTTGGAACTATTTATAGCTCCACAGATGCACAAATATGCTTTCATGATACTTACCTTCTTCTCATCTTTGATTCATCTCACAGGCAATGTTTTGCTTACGCTTTAGGCTGCCAGAAGATTGCCTTCTTTTCGATGTCACTCCGCGTATTCTGCGCTCGGAAGGAAGAAGCACTTCTTGGCCTCCTTTCTTTTTTTTTTGTTGGATTTATCCTTTATTCTGCTAAGGGTTTTTATCACAAATGTAAGCCTTTGATTTGTTGGTTTACGCTTACAACGCTTGTGGTACGAAATTTTGAGAAAAGTTGAGGCAAAATTCTCCAATTCTTCCATAGCACACAAGCGTTTTCACATCGACCGTTCAGTCTTGCTTGGGTTTTCGCTCGGTTTTGGGAGAATGGCTTGTAATGGGATGAAAAGGAGGTGAAGAAAACCGAGCGAAAACCTGCTTTTCTTGAGAGATATCACATTATCAGCCCATCAGGTGGCACTCTGAAGCAACAAAGGTAATTATACGAAAGAAATCGATTGCATCCACTCAGAATATCAGGTCGATATCTTACTAGTTCGTGCAATATGACGAACAAACACGAAGAGATTATAAACCATGAATATCAATTGATAGTAACCAAAATCCGAACCAAAATTGCTTGACAAAGAAAGTTTGACACAACCTAATGAATTTTACAAATGAAAGTAGGCCAACAACCAATCATTATGACAAAATAAATTAAGAAAACCTTAAATAAGTGATATCTTACAACTTGAGGTAACAAATTGAACTAAAAGGAGAGAGCTTGAGTGTTACGGATGTTATCATCTTTCAACTGGCCGTGGTTAATCATGAGCAGACAGCTATTCCGAATGCTACGGTTTGATGTAACGGGCTTCCATTCTGACCCATCATTTGTTCAATTCATGCACGCGTGGACCAGAATTCATTTCGCTGCTGGAAAAAGGTACCTTGACACCACCAAGTTCAGAATTTACCCTTAACAAAAGTGCAGGTGTCTGCACTACAACAGCTCGTTCGATATACTAATTCTATGAGTCGTCAGTTCTGTTGATTGCCAGTTTAAAGAAGAAACTGAAAATACCTATCCTATTCCTGCAAAGACAGACAAATGCAAAGGTGGAATTTCCATAGGCAACGGAGACGAGAAAAATAAATTGTGCAAAAACAATAAACAACTTGTAGCCATGCAAACTTCATGCGATGAGTGTGTGGACTTAGTATTGGTGTCTCAGATAGTATCTCAAGAACCAAATATAACATAAGTAAACATCCATTACCGCATGAAGTCAAACAACAGAGCTTCGTCATACATGCCTACAAGTTGTTTATGCAAAATAGATTAAAAGTATTGACAAGATTTTAGCATCTGCATCTATTGTAATTTTCATTTCTTTCCACTACATGATATGCAGAGTGTAAGAAACTGAGGTTAATAACATGTTTTAAATCATTTACTCATCAGCCCATCGTAGGAATGTAATAAAATAAAATGGAAAGGTTAATAAGTTCAAATAAAGCTACGCCATATTTATTGACTTCAAACCTAGGTAGGTTACCTGAGTTGAATCAAAAGGGAGCCTCTAGTGATTCGTCCCAAACTTCGGCACTTCCATTGGAGGCATCTTCAACATCTTCTTCCATTGAAAGTCTGATGTATTCTCTATGTGCAAATCGATCCCACTCTGTCAAGGTTGGATTCTCACGTTCCTGTAAACATCAGCAAGGCTGTTACCAACAACAGAAATGCAACCCACTACATGTTTATCTGGAATCTTCAAACTTCAAATGATGAGAGGAAAAACTGTTTTATGTACCTGACGAATGAGAAATGGATCACGAGTTTCGAAGGCCATGAACTTGTTAAGGTTGAAAAGGATATTGAAAACACTTCCTGAAAGCTTACAGCCTTTCAGATCATGGAGTGTGATGTAGCTATCATTCTGCAATAACAAATCTTCATGTCAACCACAGTAAAACTATATCTAACAGACTGCAGAGCATTCCATTCTTTTAAACAATTTTCTTGGGGCAATAAACCTCGGAGGATGCTTATTTCCAGGATGTTACATGCCAGCAACATAATCATCAATTAAGGAAGAGGGGTTACATTTTATCCCGATAAGGACTACTTGACCTTGACCTTGTACTTTTAGGTTTTGTTTAAAAAAATTCAGCTTATTCCAAAAAAGAAAAGATAACAGTAAAAGGGACCAGTCAACAAAGGCAAACCTCTGGTCCAATCATGTCAATTATCTGGCACAAAATATCCTCAAACAGAACAGGTTCTTGGGCCATGCATTCCATTCTATGCAATTGCTCCTCATAAAAGAACTGCAGTTCATTCCGCGTCAAAATTCCATTTCCATCCAAATCTATGCACTTGAACCTAACATGAACAATGTAGTGTCACAGCTACTACACAATTGATAGAATAACTAACTGTGTAAGGGTAAATCAAGTAGATCCCTCCATCCATCACTTAGAAAACTGAGGTTGCACATTCAATTACACTTAATTGAAGCCTTAAATATCGATCTCTGTCCCATCCCAAAGTCAAATCTGATCAAAACCTAACAAGAACAATGAATCTTCCGAACTGCCTATGAAAGCAGGACATAGTAACGGTTTTATTTAAAAAGTTTTCAGGGAAAAAGTTATCAGTACTCTACATGAAGTATAGATAACAAAGTTTCCACCTAATAATTCTTGTATACAATTATTATGCAACTGATTTCACACATCCCATCATTAATTTAATCTTTATTTTTTTCAGAAATAAATCACGATTTGTTCCTGACTAGCCTAATTCTTGTTAATGCATGGCTGACTTTAAATGAATGTTGAATCAACGAGGCTGATTCAAAAATTAATACAACAATGTGGGGAAGCCCATTTTTGCATATTCTGTAATCTTTCCATTTTTTCTGTCGAACTACCCAGCACATATGTTCCACTTGGATGTCTATCTTATATTGCTGCATTACCCATAATTACACTTGACTGCTATGTCTTGAGAAGCAAGTCACTGACTGAAAAAAGATAAGAGGTAAAGATATACCAGAACTCAAGGCTAGGCGGAGAAGATTTATCCTCCTCTGAGAGAATGAAGTTGACAAAATCTTGATATCCCATCTTTCCTTCAACCTTGCTAGTAAACTTTCTTGCGACCTGAGAAGCCAAAATAAACTCATTAAATACATAATCGAGAATGCATGCCTGTGTCAGGGAGGGGGAGAGAGAGAGAGAGAGGGAGGAAAGAGATCAAGGATTAAGCTTTTATTGAAAGAATCTTTTTTTAAAATTGGTAAACAAAAGCTTCATGACAAACCTGGGAAAATATTCTGTCAACAATCCGGTAGGTAAGTGCATGGTTACCATATCTGATCAGGTTCTCTTTATCGATCAGAAAATCATGATCTGTATCCAGCTCCCAAAACTTGCAGTATATCACATAAAAGTGCTCATAAGAGAAGTACCTGTAACAGATTATATAAGAAAAGAAAAGTTAGAACAAAAGTCACCGATCACATATCATACATAAACATGCAGTGAGGAACAAACTCTCGCAAACTATTCCAGATTGTGTGAAAGAAAATAGGCATAATGATCCCTAATTTTAATGGCCAGACCCTATAGTCTATAGTAACACAGACTAAGTCTGTATCCAGAATCTTTACCTCAAAACCTTGTTGATGTCCTCTTCTTCATCTGCATGTTGCATTGCATCGATCAAGTTTCCACGCTTTAACTCCCTGAGTGTGAGATGACCGTTCCCAGATCTATTTATGTAGTAAAATATTCTGTATATTACAGTTTCAGCTGGACCATTTGCAATAATATCTCAAGTTAACGTGTGCATCATGTGAAAGGAATTGCTTCAATCATAACCAGAGTAAAAATGCAACACCAAAACAGCATAAGTGGGAGGAAGGGAGAGAAGAAAGGAGGGGGAGAGAGGGGATTGGAAACTCTACAAACATATGGTATTAAGAAAAGGCTGATTGTAGGTGGAGAACAAACCATATCTTTCCTGAAACTCATGCGTGCTCTGTAAGAACTCCAACCCTGGATGAGTTGCCAAAAGTTCTCGAAGGACAGGTTTAAAGTCATCCTGTTATCAAACAGGAACAGGATTTAGATACTTGTGAATGCACCAAATGTACTAATTATAATAATCAACATTGCATTTAATGGTATGATGATTTTGTAGAGATATCAGGTTGTACACAAATTTGTAATAAACATAAAAGAGGGAAAGAAATAAAGCGAAACAAAAACCTGAGTGAGGTATTTGAGATCTGGTTGCTTTAAGATCGAATAGATCTGAGTAGCTACATCCATCGTCAACATGTTTCCACCAACCCAATAATCAATAAATGTTTCCCTACAAACAAATTAGTAGAAAAAAGTAAGAGCATGGTTTGCAAAGGAAACAGCCGAGCTTCAATAAGAGCCAAGCTTCAATAACAAGAGAATTAAAAAAGTCCAGAGGAAAGTAAAACTAAGGAACTTTCTTTGGTAAAGAAAGAACCAAAGAAACAAAACATCACTAGAGCAGGGGCCACCCAGAATTTATAGTCAGGTGAGGGTAACAATATTATTTAAACCAAGAGTTGGCTACAAATCAGCTCAGACAAAAAAAAAAAAAAAAAAGCCTCCAGGAAAGCTACTTGACCCCTTCTCCGCAATCAACCCTTATAAAGGGCATTGGTTATCCACTTCAGACAGAAAGATTCATGCACCTTAAAGTGGGGTAATAGGGTTGGTGAACAAGAATCGAGACATTTTAAAAGTAGAGGAAAATAGTTGTGGTTACATAAGATAAACCACAGCAAGGAAAGATATTGAAAGGGGTGGGGATAACAACTTCGAAACTACACCCTTTCACAAGCAATAACAAAAAGTGAATATTACCTTGTTACAAATCCAGTGCTGTTAGCATCAATCTTTCTGAAAAGAGATGTGGAGAAGAATGAGGGCAGCTTGCAGATATCCTTAGCAACTGATTTAAATTCTGATACACCAAGGAGACAGTTAAAAGCTAATTCTAGTTGTACAACACAAACTCATATCCTAAGTATATCTCACCATGAATCTGCAGTCCGTCTGAGTTGCCAGAGAAAAACTGATTGATTCTAAATAAGCATTGATCTTTTAGTTCATTTGGAGGCGGGCGACCATTTAGAAAGTAAAACTGCAAGTGGTACAAAATCCAAGTTAGAAATAATAACCTACCTTTCCCTCTAATTAAAGAAAACCATTACAGCTAGATAGTTCTAATGACAAATACAACGCATAACAAAAGAATAAAAAATAGTGCCACCTTATTGCCGAAAAGGATTAGGATTTGTCAAACCTGAGGTATCACTTCTTTAACTGGTTCGCTAACTAATTTCAGGGGAGAACCTAAATGAGAAGGACCAATCCTCTGTTTCATAACGCGAGGGGATCCAGATGAACTTCTTGGTGACAGTGGTGGTGCACTGCCTGCTGGAAACATAGAAGGCAAAGTACTGCCTGCAGTGGCATGTGGACTAGAAGAATTTCCCTGAACATTCAGGGGCCTACCTGCCTTTGCTTCAGTTAGCAGTTGTGTCACCTGCAACCATAAAGTCGGGAAAATGAAAAAACTGTCATCCATCAGAAAAGATGAAACAATATGTAGCATGTAAATCATAGGTATCCTAATTAAAAAAATATATATAAACTTTAGCATTTCCAACAACTAATTACAAATTTGTAACTACTTTAAGGCATTAGGTAATTTCGAACATTGCTAATAATTTACAATTTTCATCCCTTTTTCCATACTGAAATATGCCCTTTAATGCTTCATTAATCGCAATGTCATCGTTTCCGAACAAATTCAATACCATGGGCAGGAAAATCAATATATACTAAAATCAACTCAGCATCATTATTTCTTAGCTCTCATGCTGTTTTCACAGGCTAGAACAAACACACATACACATCCATGTAAATTATGTGTATCTCAAAACATACACACATGAAAAAACACAGAAATTTTTAATTCAACAGCAAAAAACCAAGCTCACCAAAATTCAAAAACCAAAAAATGCACCCATAAATCCTTCGAAACCCAACAAGATGCACAACCAAAACAATGCGAAAACACCAAAAATTTCAAATTTTGAAGACAAAATATTTGGGTTTTCAAGTACCAGGCGATTAGTATCGGGAAGCGAAAGCCACTGCTCGAATAGCGACTCGACGTAGCTCGGATTCGATTTGAGGGCCAAAGGGGACACCTCATTGAGCTGCAACAGCTCGGCGTCAAACGACGCCGCATCCACCACGATTTCCATAGTCATCGAGACGCATATACAGATCACAGAACCCTAGATTCGGAAATTCGAATCCCCCCAAAGCGCTTTCCTTTCTATTATAATATTCGTTTCAAATCAATGCCTTTTTGCCCGATTGGAAAAAAAAAGGTGAGATTTGAAGTGGAAGAAATCTCAGATCCTTGAGGAATTGGAGTGTTTGGCGAGAGAGAAAACGGGAGAGAAAGTGAGGGAAAATGAGAGAAAATCCTTCGGCGATTGATGCTCAGAGGAGGGGGAGAGAGAGAGAGAGAGAGAGAGAATAGCCATAGCAGCTCCAAAATCTTATACAAGAGAAGAAAAGTCGAAGAAGGTGGATACGTGTCAGTGTGACATTGGCCCGAAACTGGATCATCTACGGCCAGCATCATTACTTTTTCCTGCAAACTTATTTCAACAACGAATAAAAAACTTCCACGTAGTTCTTTTTTTAATTAATTTACCATTTCGTTTCAACATCATATAAATGTGTCATTTTCCCTCGGGTTTTCTTTTTCCCTCGGATTTTCTCGGGAAACAAACAGAAAATATGGAAGGAGAGGAGCTGCGTCGTTCCGAAGCAGACACGGTCGATCTTCTGAATCAATTCGAACGTAGCTTGGAATCCGATACCCAAATGTAAGTAATTCGTACTTGTATGTTAGTAGATAATCAGTGATTGCTGGTTTAGCTTCTCTGTTTTCAGTAAAGACGCAGACTTTGTGTTCGATGAAATGCCCCATAGAGTTTTGTATATATAGGTTTTATTCGTGCTTGGTTGGTGTACCTTCACAGAGTGTAATTTCCATGTCGAAAAGTACAGATATTTGATCCCGCATGAGTTGATCCATGCATATGTAAAAGTAACAGCTTGATTTTACTTGGATTTCATATTTTTTGGAAAATGTCCATTCAGTGTTAGTTCAAATTCAAAACGTTGATTCAGTGTTAGTTTATTACTGTTACTGAGTCTGGGATTTCGATAACGGTCCAAGTATGCCTTATTCTTATGCTGAAAGTTTTTGAATTGTGTGTGTAATTGTGGGTGCATTATGATTTTGTGTAGAGGTGCTCTTTTTTTTCTTTTTTTTTTTAATTTTGGAAGGGTTCTCAGTTGTGTTTTTGGAATATGTAGTAATGCCATTGTCTTAAACATTGTTCTTTCCTCTTGATTGAACCCAGAGATGAAGTGGGATTTCTTCACCCGTCCCAGTTTCCAAGCTGAATAAAGAGGCAGGCCATTCCTCACCCTCATCTGATGACAATACTGTGCTGCGCTCAGTTGATGGCAACTCAGTTTTCTGAAATAGGGATCATAAGTTGGGGATTTCAACACAAGTTCTTTTTCCGTTATATGAGGCTGCTAAGCATGTGTTTATGGCAGCAAGTAGACAATATAAGGCACTTAACAGCAAATCAGATGTATCTGGGGATGAGAAGTCTTTGTATGTGTCATTATCTTTGGATAATAGTTTTGAAAGTGACGTCATGAAGCATAGCAGGGCACTTTTGTTGCTAAGTAGTGATTTCGGCACTGCATGGCATTCCAGGTTTTCCCCCTTTTCATTTTCGGTTCAGTAGTACTTTTTCCTCTCTCTTATACTTGTTATAACATAATTGTTTTAAAATAGTAGCAGATATGCATGTGAAGCAACGGTCCTTAGTAGTGTCATGTTCTTTGGTTTCTTGATATGGAGATTCATCTATCTTCCTCTAGAGTTTTTCATGTGCAATTATTTACTATAATTATATATCAATAATTTTGGATCTTCTTGATCTTGTCTGCTTTTCAATTTATGTCATGACGCCTACTTGATCTAGTGTGTGTGACGCAGGAAGCTTGTTGTGTCACAGAAGCATAAGCTCTCAGCATTTTTGGATAAACAACATGTGTGGTTAATTGTTTTGCCATCTTTGTTGTCATTTTTATTCTTTCTATGCATGTTTTTGGTTGCAATTTAAAAACTGATGGTAAAAACTTTTGTCTTTGTATGATGATGTATGATGATGTTTCTTAATAGTGGTGGTGCCGTGCATATTCTTGGTTAAATTAATCGAGTACATCCGTAATTTGGAATAGTTCTTTTCTAAATTGGCAAGATTTTTTTCAGTCGAGGAAATTGTTGGATACTTCTGCTAATTGGATCAACGGAAGCGATAGCCAGTGATTGGTGGTATCTTTTGGCAGGATTACAAGGACTTTGTTGTGGATGGGATTCAAACAGAACCTTTCAACTTGATTAACGAGCAGAGGGAAGAAGGTTATTTTAATGCAGATGGAAAGTATATTACATATGCCATTAAAAATGAAGTCAAGGTAAACATGTTTATCATTTTTGGCAATAAGCATGATTATAATTCTTGGGTAGTTAGTGCTAGAGTGTTTATCGTACAATTAGGTTCTTGGAGGTTACTGATGATTTGCTATGCGTGTAGAGCATAAAATATTTTTTTATACTGAAGCTTTTATCTCTCTGATTAAATTCAGTTGAATTAAGTAATTCAGTCGATTACTTAATTCAGTAAAAGAGACAACCAAAGAACAACGTGGAGGTGGAGTCAAATACAAAATCATAGAATCAAAAACTAAGGTAATCTTTATGCATTTCGTTTGATTTGTTTGAATAGGATGATTTATAACTGTTTCAGTATTATGTTTCTTTGTATGCAGATTACCATATGTATTTGAGAGCACAGCTGATGTAAGTTCCTCTTTATGCCTCTATCTCTCTGTGCATCGATCTATTTTCTGTCAATTTTATTCTTCTGTTTGCATTATGTTTATCCTGAACCAAAGTTCCTAATCTTTTATTTATGAGTGTGTGTTGCTCGGTCTGACTCCTTGCAGGATTATACTTCTTGGTTGCCTGATGAAGTTCGCACTAAGTTAAATAGATTGACAAATTTAGCTTTTTATATGGAATTCTTACTGATTCCAATTCGTAATATATAGCAAGAGAAAAATCCTGGGCAAAGCTATAAAGAATAGGCACCAATTCAACAGCATGGTGGCCAAGAAAAAGGATGGCCATTCCCAAACAAACAAGACCAGAGATTGAACAGGAAAAATCATAAACACAGCAGATGTGCGGTGCCAACCTTCTAGTATGGACATATGTATATTTTCGTATTTGAACAATGAGCAGTTGAAGACTGCCAATCTCTTGATACTATGATTATTTTGAGTACATGATACTATGAACTTATGTACATGAATTAAGCGTTTATATCATCTCTATCTTTTGAACAGTGAGCAATTGGACGCTGCCAACTTTTGATAATTATGAACACTGTCAACCTCTATCTTAGGTGTAGAAATCGAGCTTTAATAAATTATGTTTTTTGTGTGTACATATTATCAAAACATTTTAAACACCGACAGCAATGCGCAGGCACCGTTGCTAGTTTTCATCTAAATCAAAATTTGGTCCAAACCAAATCAAATTTTGCAGTAGGATATTTTCAAACTAGCCCTCTTGAAGTTGTTTTATAAGTGTAGTGTACTGGACTGTGTTCCTATAAACTGAAAAATCTCTCATCATTGTGTGAACCATAAGGCACCGCGTAGAATTTGGCGTTAAAGTGGAAAAGAAAAAGCGCCTCGTAGAATTTAGGGTGTAGAACCACAAGTCAACTTACCAATACTGGAGAGGAGACTATTCTTGTGCTGGTGAGCGGCCTTGGGTTGGCTGGGGTGGGGTTTGGGATTAGCCAATTAGGAGTTAGGAATGGAATTGGACGTGGGCAATTATCTCTGCCCCAAAAAAGCAAGTATAATTATCTCTGCCGACAAGTGTACGTAAGAAACATGGAGATTTGCAAACTGATTAAAGAAAAAAAGAAAATCAATATCGCCAAACAACCTTCAATTTGCCTAAAGAAATTGAAGGCAATGGATAACTGGTCGAGCTTAGGGAAGCTGTTAATTATGGTGCTGGTGTTACTGTCCTACCACTATGCTCATCGCAATTCCGGTCTTGTCTTTGATGTCCTCATCTTCCTCCTCTGCTCCCTCGGCTTCGTCTTTCGCCAAATGAATATCTCTGTCCCCGATAAAACCTCCTCCTCCTCCTCCTCCTCACCCTCATCCTCATCGTCCTCCTCACCCTCATCCTCATCCTCCTCGTCCTCCTCGTCCTCCTCCACCTCCTCCACCTCCTCACCCTCAATCTCATCTTCATCGTCCACCTCTGCCTCCCCGTCCCTGTCCTCCTTCTCAAAAGGCTTGCTCTACGAAGTGTTCATAAGCTTCAGAGGCGAAGACACACGTAAAAACTTCACGGGCCACCTCCACGAAGCATTGACAAAGGCCGGAATCAACGCCTTTATTGACGACGAACTAAGAAGAGGAGAAGATATAACTACCGAACTTGTGCAGGCAATCCAGGGTTCTAGGATCTCTATCATCGTCTTCTCAAGACGGTACTCAGACTCCAGCTGGTGTCTCGAGGAGCTGGTTAAGGTCATGGAGTGTAGAAGAACGCTAGGGCAATTAGTTTTGCCGATATTCTATGACGTTGATCCTTCGCATGTCAGGAAACAGACCGGTAGATTTGCACAATCGTTTCTGAAACATACAGATGAAAAAAAGGTAGAGAGGTGGAGAGCTGCTCTTACTGAAGCTTCGAATTTGTCTGGCTGGGATCTCAGAAACACTTTGGACGGGTACTTACTAATTTCTTTTCTTATGAATTAAGGCTTTAACGTACCTTTGCTTATTAATTTGGAATCATGCGATTTCTTAGACCTCTGTAATAAAATCATACAATAAAGCTTAAACTGTTAAGGCTACACTAATCACAGCTGGGAAGACGCCGGCGACTAGCTGCAGAGGGAAGGGATGCTGGTTTTTTTGTTTGTGTTTCTTATTGAAATTTATATTTTAATCTTAATTGATGTTTGCTAAGTTTAAACACACCACCTCAAAAAATTGTCTTAATTAAAATCTCTAGTCATGATAAATAATTTTGTGTATTAATTAGTTCAATTTCGTTGTATAACAATCTTCGTTTTGCTTCTCAACTTGACTAATGCCAGGCATGAAGCAAAGTTTATCAGGATGATTACCAATGACGTCACTACGAAGTTGAACAACAAATACTTTGACGTAGCGCCCTATCAAGTCGGAATAGATACTCGAGTGCTAGATATCAGTAATTATTTAGGCATCGGAGATTCAGATGATGTTCGTGTGATTGGAATTTCAGGCATGGGTGGAATAGGTAAAACAACGATTGCTCAAGCCATTTATAACATATTTTATGAAAGGTTTGAAGGTAAAAGTTTCCTTGAAAAAGTGAGGGAAAAGAAACTAGAAAAATTGCAAAAACAACTTCTTTTCGATATCTTGCAAACCAAGACAAAGGTAAGCAGTGTTGTTGCAGGGACCGCCTTGGTAAGGGAAAGATTTCGACGCTTAAAGGTACTTGTCATAGTTGATGATGTAGACGATGTGAAGCAGTTACGCGAATTAGTTGGAAATTGCCACTTTTTTGGCCCGGGGAGCAGAATCATCATCACAACTAGAAACGAACGTGTGCTAAAAGAATTTGCAGTTGATAAGATATATCGGGCGAAAGTAATGGACCGAGAAGAAGCTCTTGAGCTCCTAAGTTGGCATGCTTTCAGAAGTAGTAGTTGTCCTAGTCAATATCTTGCGCTTGAAAGAGAAGTTGTCAATTACTGTGGAGGATTGCCGCTGGCTCTTGAAGTTTTAGGATCTACTCTTTTCAAACGAAGCGTAGATGAATGGAGAAGTATATTGGATGAATTGAAAATGATTCCTCGTGGAGAAATTCAGGCACAACTGAAAATAAGCTACGACGGGCTAAATGATAATTACAAGAGGCGGATATTCCTCGATATAGCTTGTTTTTTTATCGGAATGGACAAGAACGATGTCGTGCAAATCTTGGATGGTTGTGGCTTTTATTCAACAACAGGAATCGAGGTCCTCCTTAACCGGTGCCTAGTGACTATTAATAGAGAAAACAAGATTATGATGCATGATTTGCTTCGAGATATGGGCAGAGATATCGTGCATGCAGAAAATCCCGATTTTCCTGGAGAACGGAGTAGATTGTGGCATCCCGAAGATGTAAATGATGTATTGATAGACAAATCTGTAAGTACTTTCCCAATCAAACTTTATGTTAAACGTGTAAGCATATGTAAGTTAGTAATCTAACTTTTTTTCATGATAAGCCTTCTCTCATTTGGAGTCTGTTTTTTCGGATAGCAGGGAACTGAAAAAATTGAAGGTCTAGCTTTGAATTTGCCGAGTCTTGAAGAGACTAGTTTCAGTACTGAGGTGTTTAGAAATATGAAGAGACTGAGATTGCTCCAACTAAACTACGTTCGGCTCTCTGGGGGATACCAATGTCTTTCCAAAAAATTAAAATGGCTGTGCTGGCATGGATTCCCATTGGAGTTCATACCAATAGAACTGTGTCAACCAAACATAGTTGTTATCGACATGCAGTACAGCAACCTCAGACAAGTTCTTTGTGAGTATTCTGGGGTAAGTACAATGCGTAACCTGAACCAAATTAGGAATTATTTTTATGCTCTTTGTATCTTCTTTTTGGATTTAAATTTTTTATTTAAATTTGATTTTTCTTAACAGTTGCTTGATAAGTTGAAGATTCTAAATCTCAGCCACTCCCACGATCTAACACAATCGCCAGACTTTTCAAAATTCCCAAATCTTGAGAAATTGATACTCAAAGACTGTAAGAGGTTGGCTAAAGTTCACAAGTCCATCGGAGATCTTAAGAGTCTTGTGTTGGTGAATTTGAAAGACTGTGAAACGCTTAAGGCTCTTCCGAGGAGTTTCTACAAGTTGAAATCTGTTAAAACTCTTGTTCTCGATGGTTGTTCAAGATTCCAAAGTTTGGCTGAGCACTTGGGAGAAATGGCATCATTGGTCACTCTTTATGCAGATGGAACGGCCATAAAAAAACTACCACCTTCCATCGTACGACTAGAGAAGCTCGAGCGCTTATCTTTGAGTAAATTGAAGTGTTCTTTGCAGCTACCTTCCTTACTAGGTTTACGCTCTTTGACAAGTGTAATTTTGGAGGACAGCAATATAGAGGAAGTGCCTAATGATATTGGGAGTAGTCTACCTTGTTTAGTGGAGTTAAGTCTAGATGACAATAATTTTGGGAGCCTTCCAAGCCTCAGTGGCCTCTCCAAGCTTCGTATACTATCCTTAAATGGTTGCAGAAACCTTGTCGAGATTACAGATTTACCAAAAAGTTTGGGTTTCCTGCAAATGGATGACTGCTCTGCATTAGAAAGAATGCCAGATTTTTCAGGCATGTCAACAATGGTGAGTCTCTTTTCCCCGAAACTCATTGAGTTTCCAGGCTTGGATAGCGCGTTAAACTCGGGACTCCATCTTTGTATGATAACACACAACAATGTCATGGATTTCCTTCTTAAGGATAGCACGATACAGGTACTCTCTCTCTTCCACACCACTCCTCTCTCCTCCCCCATCGCAAATATGTGTGTTATGTATGTAGTACTAACACAAATGTTGTTCCACATGGTATAGGGATGGACAGGAGGTGGAACCATGAGTTTTGTAGGAAGACAAATTCCCACTTGGTTCAATCATGTCAACGAGGGTACCCAAGTCTCTTTTGAAGTGCCCAAGGAAATTGGATGTAATGCAAAAGCGTTGGCTGTGTGCCTGGCTTTTGTTCCTCGTGATTACATCAACGAGGGTACTAGTTTTTGTGTCGAACTAGGAGATCTTTTTCTCATTGAAGAGATGATTTGGCTGGCAAATTTATCGTTGTCGGAAACTGAGTTCAATTTGGGAGAAAGCGATTTGGTCCATGTTATTGCACATTGTCCGGTGAAGAAAATAGGGGTACGTTTAGTATGCGACAAACTTATGACTTTCAAAGGTTCATTATTTGATTACCATTATATCCCTTACGAACGGGCCTTAGAAGAAATTTCTACCAAAGGTGATGATTTTGATGAGGATTATGAAGATGATGATTTTGATGAGGATGATGACAACACGATGAGGATGATGAGAAGGATTTTAATGAGGAGGATGAGGAATAAGACGATGATCAGGACCAAGAAGTTGCGGATGATGATGATGAGGGTGATGATGAGGAGGAGGACCAAGACGACGACGACTATGTAAGCTAGGAAACTTTCTGGCTTAATCAGCTAGTTTGCAGATAGAGTCTGTATTTTTTTGCATGCCTTGATCTGTTTTTAATATGTTCTCTCTTTTTGAACTTTCTTGTTTCTGTGGTGGTTTTTAATATGTTCAGAGAATCCCTCTTCTTCTCATGTAGTCGCCAACTGTAAGCATCAGCGCATGCCTCCTCCCATTATTCTCTGGGACTTGGCACTCAACTATTGCTTCTATTCGCTGCTTTCTTGCCAAGAACCCTGTGGCTTTCCAAACTTCTGAAGAGCAGCCAATGATATTGGCAGCTCAAAATTATGCTTTAGATTTGACTCTCTTCCAAAATCAACAGGGGCACTCGTATCAATCAACTTCCCTACACCAGCCGCAGCTTCCAAAGCTGCTGCAGTTGCTGCTATGCCTGCCCGTACTGCTCCCACCATTGATAGTCCCAGACTTTGACCTCCCAATTCCAACCCTTACAACGCAAACCACAATTAACTCTTCCAAGAAGGGCTCCATAAACCACTTGCAAGTTTCGACCTTCGAATGGTAATCTCCTTTATAACATCAAAAGTTAGTCCCTGTGACCTTTCATCATCACTGTCAATCATTGCATCATCCCCTGATGATCCATCATCTTCACTACGAGAAGCATATCTCAACTTGCGGTGAGCCTCAGGGTCATGCAGCTTCAAACGTTTTGCTCGTAACTCATTCAATGCATCATCCTTGAAAGCTGCCCTGTCATCAGATCTGGCTGATGAACGCACCCGAGAGGATGGAAGAGGTGGAGTCTCTTTCCGGGACTGTGGGGCCTTCCCTTTGTCCCACTTTGGTTGGAAACATAGAAGGCAAAGTACTGCCTGCAGTGGCATGTGGACTAGAAGAATTTCCCTGAACATTCAGAGGCCTACCTGCCTTTGCTTCAGTTAGCAGTTGTGTCACCTGCAACCATAGAGTCGGGAAAATGAAAAAACTGTCATGCATCAGAAAAGATGAAAGATTATGTAGTATGTAAATCATAGGTATCCAGTATCCTAATTAAAAAAAATATAAACTTTAGCATTTCCAACAACTAATTACAAATTTGTAACTACTTTAAGGCATTAGGTAATTTCGAACATTGCTAACAATTTACAATTTTCATCCCTTTTTCCATACTGAAATGTGCCCTTTAATGCTTCATTAATCGCAAAGTCATCGTTTCCGAACAAATTCAATACCATGGGCACGAAAATCAATATATACTAAAATCAACTCAGCATCATTATTTCTTAGCTCTCATGCTGGTTTCACAGGCTAGAACAAACACATATACAAATCCATGCAAATTATGTGTATCTCAAAACATACACACATGAAAAAACACAGAAATTTTTAATTCAACAGCAAAAAACCAAGCTCACCAAAATTCAAAAACCAAAAACTGCACCCATAAATCCTTCGAAACCCAACAAGATGCACAACCAAAACAATGCGAAAACACCAAAAATTTCAAATTTTGAAGACAAAAAAATTTGGGTTTTCAAGTACCAGGCGATTAGTATTGGGAAGCGAAAGCCACTGCTCGAACAGCGACTCGACGTAGCTCGGATTCGATTTGAGGGCCAAAGGGGACACCTCATTGAGCTGCAACAGCTCGGCGTCAAACGACGCCGCATCCACCACGATTTCCATAGTCATCAAGAAGCATATACAGATCACGGAACCCTAGATTCAGAAATTCTAATCCCCCCAAAGCGCTTTCCTTTCTATTATAATATTCGTTTCAAATCAATGCCTTTTTGCCCAATTGGAAAGAAAAAAAAGGTGAGATTTGAAGTGGAAGAAACCTCAGATCCTTAAGGAATTGGAGTGTTTGGCGAGAGAGAAAACGGGAGAAAGTGAGGGAAAATGATAGAAAATCCTTCGGCGATTGATGCTCAGAGAGGTAGGCCTGCAATTCCTGACACGACAGATAACCAGACACGACACGACACGAAATTAACACATGTTCGAATCGATACGATAACAAATCGGATCGTTATCGGGTAACCCGATAAGCACATGTTAAGATAACGGGTTGGTTCAGGTATATACGGTATATACGTGGGTAACACGAAACACGATAAACAGAATATTAATTTTATAATTTTATAATCCTAAAAAAAATAATATAAAAATAATATATATTAATTTAACAATTTTATACCCTAAAAACTATAATATATATATATATATATATTAAATTAACTATAATAATTATAATAATTATATATACTCGAATAATTATAGCCCCAAAATATGATGGAATATGGATGTGCATTAAGGCACGACATCAGATGATGTAGTAGGATGGGATGATTATCACATGAATACAAATGGTATATGCCTTTTGATTCTTGCCACGTGGAATGCATCAGTAGGAGATTTTGACTCCTTATGCAAGTATGGGTTTGATAAAATAAAGGACATAATTATATCTCCAAGCAAACAGTACAATTCAAATTGATTTGGGATGCGTGGTGTAAGATCCCACATCGTCCAGGGGTGTGGATCATGTAAGCCTCATATGTATATTCACATCTCTACCTAGCACGAGGCATTTTGGGAGCTCACTGGCTTCGGGTTCCGTAGGAACTCCGAAGTCAAGCGAGAATGGCTCGAGAGCAATCCTATGATGGGTCACTCACTAGGAAGTTCTCGCGTGAGTTCCCAGAAACAAAACTGTGAGGGCGTGGTCGGGGCCCAAAGCAGACAATATCGTGCTACATTGGAGTCGAGCTCGGGGTGTGGTGGAGCTCGGGCCGGATCTGACAATTTTGTATCAGAGCCAATCGCTTATTAGTTTCGGGTTCCGTAGGAACTCTGAAGTTAAGCGAGAATGGTGCAAGAGCAATCCCAAGATGGGTGACCCACTGGGAAGTTCTCGCGTAAGTTCCCATAAACAAAATCGTGAGGGGGTGGTCGGGGTCTAAAACGGACAATATCGTGCTACGGCGGAGTCGAGCCGGGGCGGGGATGTGACATGTGGCGTGTGGACGTGTGGATTGGATCAGTTTGGTTGGCAGATTCAAGTGTGGACGTGTGGCTTTTATCTTGTTTGAAAAGTCAGTCATCTAGAAGATAGGCTTTAGCCTATGCCACGAATCAGCCTCTCATTCTACGTGTGGATTTGATCAGTTTGGTCGACAAATTCAAGTGTGGACGTGTGGCTTTTATTTTGTTTGAAAAGTCAGCCATATGGAAGATAGGCTTTAGCCTATGCCACATATTAGTCTCTTAATCTACGTGTGGATTGGATCAGTTTGGTTGACAGATTCAAGTGTGGACGTATGGACGTGTGGCTTTTATCTTGTTTGAAAAGTCAGCAATCTGGAAGATAGACTTTAGCCTATGCCACATATCAGCCTCTCATTCTACGTGTGGATTTGATCAATTTGGTTGACAGATTCAAGTGTGGATATATGACTTTTATTTTGTTTGAAAAGTCAGTCATCTGGAAGATAGAGTTTAGTCTATGCCACATATAAGTCTCTCATTCTACGTGTGGATTGGATCAGTTTGGTTGACAGATTCAAGTGTAGACATGTGGCTTTGATCTTGTTTGAAAAGTCAGCAATCTGGAAGATAGGATTTAGCATATGCCACAGATTAGCCTCTCGTTCTATGTGTGGATTTGATCAATTTGGTTAACAGATTCAAGTGTGGAGGTGTGGACGTATGACTTTAATCTTGTTTGAAAAGTCAGCCATCTGGAAGATAGGCTTTAGCCTATGCCACAGATCAGCCTCTCATTCTACGTGTGGATTGGATCAGTTTGGTTGACAGATTCAAGTGTAGACATGTGGCTTTGATCTTGTTTGAAAAGTCAGCAATCTGGAAGATAGGATTTAGCATATGCCACAGATTAGCCTCTCGTTCTATGTGTGGATTTGATCAATTTGGTTAACAGATTCAAGTGTGGAGGTGTGGACGTATGACTTTAATCTTGTTTGAAAAGTCAGCCATCTGGAAGATAGGCTTTAGCCTATGCCACATATCAGCCTCTCATTCTACGTGTGGATTTGATCAGTTTGGTCGACAGATTCAAGTGTGGAAGTGTGGCTTTTATTTTGTTTGAAAAGTCAGCCATCTTGAAGATAGGCTTTAGCCTATGCCACATATTAATCTCTTATTCTACGTGTGAATTGGATCAGTTTGGTTAACAGATTCAAGTGTGGACATGTGGACGTGTGACTTTGATCTTGTTTGAAAGGTCAGCCATCTGAAAGATTGGCTTTACCCTATGCCACATATCAGCCTCTCATTCTACGTGTGGATTTGATCAAATTGGTTGACAGATTCAAGTGTGGACGTGTGGCTTTTATTTTGTTTGAAAAGTCAGCCATCTGGAAGATAGGGTTTAGCCTATGCCAAATATTAGTTTCTCATTCTACGTGTGGATTGGATCAGTTTGGTTGACAGATTCTGACACGCCCCAAGGCCTGGCAATTCCTGACACGACCCGATAACCAGGTCCGACATGACACGAAATTTACAGGTGTTCGGGTCGACACGATAACGAATCGGGTCGTTATCGGGTAACCCGATAAGCACCTGTTAAGATAACGGGTTGGTTCGGGTATACACGTGGTTAACACGATAAGCAAAATATTAATTTTATAACCCTAAAAAATACTATAATAATTATATATATTAATTCAACAATTTTATACCTCTAAAAACTATAATAATTATAATTCAGAGATCGCATACGCCAAAAATCGTAAAAAACAAACATTTAGAAATCAAGAAGCGGGACAAAACTTTTCGAAGGTTATAAACAAAAAATCACGATTTAACGGTTATTTTAACTCCGATTTTGATGATTTTTTACAGCTACACTCATTGACCCTATATTAATACAATGATTGAATTTGATCTTCAATTTAAAATATTTACACTAGTGGATACCACAAAAACTTATGTTATGCTTAATGAAAATATAAATAAACTCTAAGTGCTAGTGAATCTATCATTTTGATGGGATACGCATCCTACAAAACTAATTTCAACGATGCAACCGTCAAAATTGTTTGTATATGCTTCGAGATCGTATACGCCAAAAATCACAAAAAACAAACATTCAGAGATCAAGTAACGGGACAAAACTTTTCGACGGTTATAAACAAAAATTCACAATCTAACGGTTATTTTAACTCCGATTTTGATGATTTTTTATAGCTACACTCCTTGTCCCTATATGAATACAATGAAGGAATTCGATCTTCAATTTAAAATATTTATACAAGTAGATACCACAAAATCTTATGTTATACTTAATAAAAGGATAAATAAACTCTCAAGTGTTATTGAATATATTGTTTTGATGAGATACATATTCTACAAAACTAATTTCAATGATCAAACCGTCAAACTTGTTTGTACATGCTTCGAGATCGCATACGCCAAAAATCGTAAAAAACAAACATTCAGAGATCAAGTAACGGGACAAAACTTTTCGACGGTTATAAACGAAAAAATCACGATTTAACGGTTATTTTAACTCCGATTTTGATGATTTTTTACAGCTACACTCCTTGACCCTATATGAATACAATGATTGAATTTGATTTTCAATTTAAAATATTTACACAAGTGGATACCACAAAAACTTATGTTATGCTTAATGAAAGTATAAATAAACTTTTAAATGTTAGTGAATATATCATTTTGATGGGATACGCATCCTACGAAACTAATTTCAACGATCCAACTGTCAAAATTGTTTGTATATGCTAGATCGCATACGCCAAAAATCGCAAAAAACAAACATTCAGAGATCAAGTAACGAGACAAAACTTTTCGACGATTATAAACGAAAAATTACTATTAACGGTTATTTTAACTCCGATTTTGATGATTTTTTACAGTTACACTCATTGACCCTATATGAATACAATGAGTGAATTCAATCTTCAATTTAAAATATTTATACAAGTGGATACCACAAAAACTTATGTTATGCTTAATGAAAGTATAAATAAACTCTTAAGTATTAGTGAATCCATCGTTTTGATGAGATACGCATCCTATGAAACTAATTTCAATGATCCAACCGTCAAACTTGTTTGTATATGCTTCGAGATCGCATACGCCAAAAATTGCAAAAAGCAAACATTCAAAGATCAAGTAACAGGACAAAACTTTTCGACGATTGTCAACGCAAAATCATGATTTAACGGTTAATCTAACTCTGATTTTGATGATTTTTTTACAGCTACACTCCTTGACCCTATATGAATGCAATGAATGAATTTGATCTTCAATTTAAAATATTTACACAAGTGGATATCACAAAATCTTATGTTATACTTAATGAAAGGATAAATAAAACTCTATGTGTTCGTGAATCTATCGTTTTGATGAGATACGCATTCTATGAAACTAATTTCAACGATCCAACCGTCAAACTTGTTTGTATATGCTTCGAGATCGCACACGCCAAAAATTGCAAAAAGCAAACATTCAATGATCAAGTAACAGGACAAAACTTTTCGACGATTGTCAACGCAAAATCATGATTTAACGGTTAATTTAACTCCGATTTTGATGATTTTTTTACAGCTACACTCATTGACCCTATATGAATACAATGAATGAACTCGATATTCAATTTAAAATATTTTCACTGGTGGATACCACAAAATCTTATGTTATACTTAATGAAATGCTTCACAACCTTGAAAACAAAAACTCTTTCATTTTGCATATCCTTGCACATTTAATATTTTGTAATAGACTAGTAGTGTTTGATTGTTTTTTTTAGGGTAAATTACATAGTAGCCCCTCAGGTTTGAGGTCTATTGCAATCTTATACAACATCTTTAAAACATTTCACTTTCATACCTCAAGTACTATTTTATTTCAATTTCATACAACCGTTAGATTTTCCATCCATGGATCTGTAATGCTGACGTGGCTGCCACATATATGACACGTGGCTGCCAAATGTCTGCCACGTGGCAAATAAAATAATTTTTTTTTATTTTTTAAAAACCTGAAATTGGAAGAAGAAGAAGAAAAAAAAAAGACAGAACCTAGAAGAAGGAGGAAGAAGAAGAAAGAGGAGGAGGAGGAGGAAGAAGAAGAAGAAAAAAAAAAAAAAAAAGGGTCCGAACCCAGAAGAAGGAGGAAGAAGAAGAAAGAGGAGGAGGAGGAGGAGGAAGAAGAAGAAGAAAAAAAAAAAGGGACCGAACCCAGAAAAAGGAGGAAGAAGAAGAAGAGAAGAAGAAAGAGGAGGAGGATGAGGAAGAAGAAGAAGAAGAAAAAGAAAGGGACCGAACCCAGAAGAAGGAGGAAGAAGAAGAAGAGAAGAAGAAAGAGGAGGGAGGAGAAAGAAGAAGAAGAAAAAAAAAGAAAAAAAAAGAAAGGGGTCCGAACCCAGAAGAAGAAGGAAGAAGAAGAAAGAGGAGGAGGAGGAGGAGGAAGAAGAAGAAGAAGAAGAAGAAAAAAAAAAAGGGGACCGAACCCAGAAAAAGAAGGAGGAAAAAGAAGAAGAGAAGAAGAAAGAGGAGGAGGATGAGGAAGAAGAAGAAGAAGAAGAAAAGAAAAAGAAAAAAAAAAAAAGAAAGGGACCGAACCCAGAAGAAGAAGAAGGAAGAAGAAGAAGGGAAGAAGAAAGAGGAGGAGGAGGGAGAAGAAGAAGAAGAAGAAAAAAAAAAGAAAAAAAAAAGGGTCCGAACCCAGAAGAAAAAGAAAGAGAAAGAGAAGAAGAAGAAGAAAGAGGAAAAAAAAAAAAAGGGACGGAACCCATAAGAAGAAGGAGGAAGAAGAAGAACAGAAGAAGAAAGAGGATGAGGAGGAAGAAGAAGAAGAAGGAAAAAAAAAAAAAAAGGGGTCCCAACCCAGAAGAAGAAGAAAGAGAAAGAGAAGAAGAAGAAAAAGAGAAAAAAAAAGTGGCAGATATGTTTTTTTTTTTAAATTAAAAAATTATTTTTATTTGCCACGTGGCAGACATTTGGCAGCCACGTGTCATATATGTGGCAGGCACGTCAGCATTTAACAGATCAATGGATGGAAAATCTAACGGTTGTATAAAATTGAAATAAAATAGTACTTGAGGTATGAAAGTGAAATGTTTTAAAGATGTTGTATAAGATTGCAATAGACCTCAAACCTGAGGGGCTACTATGTAATTTACCCTTTTTTTTATTATGATCTTATTTTCAAGTGTAGATGTAGTACTAAAACGATAAATGTGTTTTAATGTTTTGAAGTAATATTTAAGTGACAATGTGTGGTATGTGCAAATTTAAGAAAAAAATATATTTTTCTTAACAGGTCATAACTGGTTGGGTCATTTTACCCGTTGGGTAAAGTGACCCGACCTGTTAAGATAACAGGTGTGACACGATACGATCCGTTAAGATAATAGGTGTTACACAAAAACAACACGAACACGACAGACACGACCCGTTTGCTAGGCCTACTCAGAGAGAGAGAGAGAGAGAGAGAGAGAGAGAGAGAGAGAATAGCCATAGCAGCTCCAAAATTTTATACAAGAAAAGAAAAGTCGAAGGAAGGTGTATACGTGTTAGTGTGACATTGGCCCGAAACTGGTTCATCTGCGGCCAGCATCATTACTTTTTCCTGCAACTTATTGCAACAACGAATAAAAAACTTCCACGTAGTTATTTTTTTTAATTAATTTACCATTTTGTTCCAACATCGTATAAAGCTGTCATTTTTCCTCAGATTTCTTTTCCCTTGGATTTTCTTGGGAAACAAACAGAAAATATGGAAGGAGAGGAGCTGCGTTGTTCCGAAGCAGACACGGTCGATCTTCTGAATCAATTCGAATGTATCTTGGAATCCGATCCCCAAATGTAAGTAATTCGTACTTGTATGTTAGTAGATAATGAGTGATTGCAGGTTTAACTTCTCTGTTTTCAGTAAAGACGCAGACTTTGTGTTCGATGAAATGCCCCATAGAGTTTTGTATATATAGGTTTTATTCGTGCTTGGTTGGTGTACCTTCACAAAGTGTAATTTCCGTGTCGAAAAGTACAGATATTTGATCCCGCATGAGTTGATCCATGCATATGTAAAAGTAACAGCTTGATTTTACTTGGATTTCATATTTTTTGGAAAATGTCCATTCAGTGTTAGTTCAAATTCAAAATGTTGATTCAGTGTAAGTTCATTACTGTTACTGAGTCTGGGATTTCGATAACGGTCCAAGTATGCCTTATTCTTATGCTGAAAGTTTTTGAATTGTGTGTGTGTGTAATTGTGGGTGCGTTATGATTTTGTTTAGAGGTGTTCTTTTTTTTTTTAATTTTGGAAGGATTCTCAGTTGTGTTTTTGGAATATGTAGTAATGTCATTGTCTTAAACATTGTTCTTTCCTCTTGATTGAACCCAGAGATGAAGTGGGATTTCTTCACCCGTCCCAGTTTTCCAAGCTGAATAAAGAGGCAGGCCATTCCTCACCCTCATCTGATGACAGTACTGTGCTGCGCTCAGTTGATGGCAACTCAGTTTTTTGGAATAGGGATCATAAGTTGGGGATTTCAACACAAGTTCTTTTTCCGTTATATGAGGCTGCTAAGCATGCGTTTATGGCAGGAAGTAGACAATATAAGGCACTTAACAGCAAATCAGATGTATCTGGGGATGAGAAGTCTTTGTATGTGTCATTATCTTTGGATAATAGTTTTGAAAGTGACGTCATGAAGCATAGCAGGGCACTTTTGTTGCTAAGTAGTGATTTCGGCACTGCATGGCATTCCAGGTTTTCCCCCTTTTTCATTTTCGGTTCAGTAGTGATTTTTCCTCTCTCTTATACTTGTTATAACATCAACAACAACAACAACAACAAAGCCTTTTCCCACTAAGTGGGGTCGGCTATATGAATCCTAGAACGCTATTGCGCTCGGTTTTGTGTCATGTCCTCCGTTAGATCCAAGTACTCAAGTATTTTCTTAGGGTCTCTTCCAAAGTTTTCCTAGGTCTTCCTTTACCCCTTCGGCCCTGAACCTCTGTCCCGTAGTCACATTTTCGAACCGGAGCGTCAGTAGGCCTTCTTTGCACATGTCCAAACCACCGGAACCGATTTTCTCTCATATTTCCTTCAATTTTGGCTACTCCTACTTTACCTCGGATATCATCATTCCCAATCTTATCCTTTCTCGTGTGCCCATACATCTCACGAAGCATCCTCATCTCCGCTACACCTATTTTGTGTACATGTTGATGCTTCACCGCCCAACATTCTGTGCCATACAACATCGCTGACCTTATTTCCGTCCTATAAAATTTTCCCTTAAGCTTCAGTGGCCTACGACGGTCACACAACACGCCGGATGCACTCTTACACTTCATCCATCCAACTTGTATTCTATGGTTGAGATCTCCATATAATTCTCCGTTCTCTTGCAAGATAGATCCTAGGTAGCGAAAACGGTCACTTTTTGTGATCTTCGCTAGATTGCTCCGGTCATTAGTGTGGATAAGTATATAAATGGATAGAGATAGGAAAGCAAACACAAGATGTACGTGGTTCACCCAGATTGGCTACGTCCACGGAATAGAGGAGTTCTCATTAATTGTGAAGGGTTTACACAAGTACATAGGTTCAAGCTCTCCTTTAGTGAGTACAAGTGAATGATTTAGTACAAATGACATTAGGAAATATTGTGGGAGAATTATCTCGTAACCACGAAACTTCTAAGTACCGGAGTGTGGTATCGTCTTGACTTGCCTTATCTGTCTCATAGGTAGATGTGGCATCTTCTCTGGAAGTACTCTTCCTCCATCCAGGGGTGATATCTGTAACTGGTGGAGATGCACAAGGTAATGTATCAATTTCACTTGAAGCTTACTTGTAGTTTCAGGCTTGGTCAAGCGCGATACAAACCATGTAGTAAGAGTCCCCCAAGTCGCCGAGCTAGGGGATCTGCTGAAAGTGACAGACAAGGTAAGCAATCAAAGCTCCTGCTGATTGTTCACATTCTCCCTATCTTGCAGGCAGTATGAAGGATAAAGAGAAGAAAAATGAGAAGAGATGATATGGGATACTTTTGCTTTTGAAGAAGTAACTTTCCACAGGCTTATTCTTGAACTGGGCTGGAGGGTTTTCTAGTTTCCTCCAGAGTATAAGGTCGACTGAAGAATTTGAGGGTCAAAACAAGTCCATCAAATCTAGAGTACGTTCGACCCTGCTGATATGGGATACTTTTGCTTTCGACAGAGTAGTGGATGTATCGGCACGTGTGCTGTTACGCTTGTCTCCACATGCTTCCTTGTATCCTTCTCACTTGCCCTATCTGTTCCTCAGGCAGATGCGGTATCTTCCCTGGAAGCATAAGATGTTGAAGATGAGAACTCGAAAGCAATGCCAGGTAAGTAATCAGGTAAGGGGTTCCAGGCAGTCAGTTCCTGGCTGGAAGCTTGATTCCAAGTGCTGACTGATTGCTCTCTTTCTCCTTGTCTTGCAGGTAAGAACAAGGCCAAAGGAAAAGACAGGGAAAAAGCATGATATGGGATACTCTTGCTTTTAACCCTGATGATATGAGATATTCTTGCTCTAGTATAGCTTGTTTACAGAGGTATTATCGGGGGGGGGGAAAGAAAGCTGAATATTTCGAAAGGCTTCGTTGGGAGTGCCCTCTCAGATAAGAGGGAGGGTTGAGCATTTTTGCAGGTCTGCCTGTCCGTTGGGGATGAAGGTCGACATATATAGGAGTCTCCTTAACATCAAGTAATAATGCTATTCCTTTACCCTGCTTGGTCATAGCACGGTAGTGGGAGCTGCAAGCTTCACATGTTTTAACTATGTCAGAGCGTTTTGAAAAAGTGGTCTGTGGTATCTGGAAAGCTGATGTTGCATGTGAAGATTACAGACAAGCTTTATCCAAGGAGATCCAGCTCTTGAAGTTGGGAAAGTGGTGCCTCTTCGGTTTTCGAACAAGCAATCCTGTCGGGGATCTGGCTCTCGAGATTCGGAGAACGATGCCTCTTCGATTTTTGAGAAAGCAATCCTGCTGGGGGTCTGGCTCTCGGGATTCGAAAAGCGGTGTCTCTTCGATTTTTGAGAAAGTAATCATGTTGGGAGTTTGGCTCTCGAGATTCGGAGGGCGGTGCCTCTTCGATTTTGGAGCAAGCAATCTTGTTGGGAGTGTTTTCTCGAATGTGAGTAAAGGTTGGGCATGTTTGCTAGTCTACCTTGCCACGAAGCACAGAGGTTGACACACAGGGACTTTCCAATTATCCAGCAGTGGTACTGTTCCTTTACCCTCTCTTCGATTTTTGAGAAAGTAATCATGTTGGGAGTCTAGCTCTCAAGATTCGGAGGGCGGTGCCTCTTCGATTTTGGAGCAAGCAATCTTGTTGGGAGTATTTTCTCGAATGTGAGTAAAGGTTGGGCATGTTTGCTAGTCTACCTTGCCACGAAGCACAGAGGTTGACACACAAGGACTTTCCAATTATCCAGCAGTGGTACTGTTCCTTTACCCTTTCTTCGATTTTTGAGAAAGTAATCATGTTGGGAGTCTGGCTCTTGAGATTCGGAGGGCGGTGCCTCTTCGATTTTGGAGCAAGCAATCTTGTTGGGAGTGTTTTCTCGAATGTGAGTAAAGGTTGGGCAAGTTTGCTAGTCTACCTTGCCACGAAGCACAGAGGTTGACACATCGGGACTTTCCAATTATCCAGCAGTGGTACTGTTCCTTTACCCTTGTGGGTAATAATATGGTAGCTAGACCTTCAAAATTTATGTGTAAACTTTGTTAGTGTTGTTTCTTTGCTATTCTTTTACCCTTCTTGGTCAGAGCGATGTAGTGGGAGCTGCAAGCTTCACGTGTCTCAACTTTGTCAGAGAACTTTGGCAAAGTTATCTGTGGTACCCATGAGCTACTGTTGCGTGTGAGAAGTGGGTGATTGAACAGTACGATTCATGTGCTTTCTACTTCGCCAGAAATCTTCGACAGAATGCCCATAATTTCCGCAAAGCTGAGTGTGCGTGTGACAGGTGCTGACAAGGCTGGAAAAGTAGGTGCCTCTTCGATTTCTGAGATCGACCCTCGTGGTCTCTGAGCAGCCCAACTTTTGAGAAAGCAAGCCTCTTCGATTTCTGAGATCGGTCTTCGTGGTCTTTGAGCAGCCCAGCTTTTGAGAAAGCAAACGCCTCTTCGATTTCTGAGATCGACCCTCGTGGTCTCTGAGCAGCCCAGCTTTTGAGAAAGCAAACACCTCTTCGATTTCTGAGCAGGCGCCTCTTCGATTTCTGAAGCTTCGTCGAGTGCAAATTTTTATAGGGGCTGACATTAAGTTCCAAAGCACACTTGAATATCCACCAGTAGAAGCTCCATTCTTGCACTTCTAAGATCTTGATTTGTCCGAACTCTTCTCTCTTCAACACCTTTGAAAATGTCTGGCCCCTCCGACCGTCGTTTTGACTTGAACCTTTTTTAAGAGGCAGCCCCGCCTTCACCAGACAATATATGGCGCCCATCCTTCGTCTCCCCTACTGGTCCTCTTACCGTTAGGGATTCCGTGATGAAGAATGATATGTCCGCTGCGGTAGTGGCCAGGAACCTTCTCACTCCCAAAGATAACAGACTACTTTCCAAACGGTCTGATGAGTTGGCTGTTAAGGATTCTCTGGCTCTCAGTGTTCAGTGTGCAGGTTCTGTATCTAATATGGCCCAACGCCTATTTGCTTGAACCCGCCAGGTTGAATCATTGGCGGCTGAAGTGATGAGTCTCAAACAGGAGATTAGAGGGCTCAAGCATGAGAATAAACAGTTGCACCGGCTCGCACATGACTATGCTACAAACATGAAGAGGAAGCTTGACCAAATGAAGGAATCTGATGGTCAGGTTTTACTTGATCATCAGAGATTTGTGGGTTTGTTCCAAAGGCATTTATTGCCTTCGTCTTCTGGGGCTGTACCGCGTAATAAAACTCCAAATGATCAACCTCTGATGCCTCATCCTTCTAGGGTTCTGTCCAGTACTGAGGCTCCGAATGATCCACCTCCGGTGCCTTCTTTTTCTGGGGCTCTGCCGACTGCTGAGACTTCTCCTAAGCAACCTTTGTGAAGGCTCCCTCTTGTTTGTTTATTTTGACTCAAGTATATGTACATATTTGTAACTTATCGGGGATATCAATAAATAAGTTTTCCTTCATTTCAACGTATTGTGTTAAATACACCAAAGCCTTCTTCGCTAAGTTCTTTGAATTTTCTTTTGTTGAAGCTTGTATGTTGAAGCTTTGTGAATGGAGCATGTAGGTTGAGGTAGTGTTCCCTTAATTTCCCGAGTGAGGAAAACTTCTCGGTTGGAGACTTGGAAAATCCAAGTCACTGAGTGGGATCGGCTATATGAATCTTAGAACGCCATTGTGTTATGTCCTGTGTCATGTCCTCCATTAGATCCAAGTACTCTAAGTCTTTTCTTAGGGTCTTCCAAAGTTTTCCTAGGTCTTCCTCTACCCCTTCGGCCCTGAACCTCTGTCCCATAGTCGCATCTTCTAATTGGAGCGTCAGTAGGCCTTCTTTGCACATGTCCAAACCACCGTAACCGATTTTCTCTCATCTTTCCTTCAATTTCGGCTACTCCTACTTTACCCCGGATATTCTCATTCCTAATCTTATCCTTTCTTGTGTGCCCACACATCCAATGAAGCATCCTCATCTCCGCTACACCCATTTTGTGTACGTGTTGATGCTTCACCGCCCAACATTCTGTGCCATACAGCATCGCCGGCCTTATTGCCGTCCTATAAAATTTTCCCTTGAGCTTCAGTGGCATACGGCGGTCACACAACACGCCGGATGCACTCTTCCACTTCATCCATCCAGCTTGTATTCTATGGTTGAGATCTCCGTCTAATTCTCCGTTCTTTTGCAAGATAGATCCTAGGTAACAAAAACGGTCGCTCTTTGGTATTTCTTGATCTCCGATCCTCACCCCTAACTCGTTTTGGCCTCCATTTGCACTGAACTTGCACTCCATATATTTTGTCTTTGATCGGTTTAGGCGAAGACCTTTAGATTCCAACACTTCTCTCCAAAGGTTAAGCTTTGCATTTACCCCTTCCTGAGTTTCATCTATCAACACTATATCGTCTGCGAAAAGCATACACCAAGGAATATCATCTTGAATATGTCCTGTTAACTCATCCATTACCAACGCAAAAAGGTAAGGACTTAATGATGAGCCTTGATGTAATCCTACAGTTATGGGAAAGCTTTCGGTTTGTCCTTCATGAGTTCTTACGGCAGTTTTTGCTCCTTCATACATATCCTGTATAGCTTGGATATATGCTACTCGTACTCCTTTCTTCTCTAAAATCCTCCAAAGAATGTCTCTTGGGACCCTATCATACGCATTTTCCAAATCTATAAAGACCATGTGTAAATCATTTTTCCCATCTCTATATCTTTCCATCAATCTTCGTAAGAGATAGATTGCCTCCATGGTTGAGCGCCCTGGCATGAACCCGAATTGGTTGTCCGAAACCCGTGTCTCTTGCCTCAATCTATGCTCAATGACTCTCTCCCAGAGCTTCATTGTATGACTCATTAGCTTAATACCCCTATAGTTCATGCAATTTTGTACATCACCCTTATTCTTGTAGATAGGCACCAAAGTGCTCGTTCGCCACTCATTTGGCATCTTCTTCGTTTTCAAAATCCTATTGAAAAGGTCAGTGAGCCATGTTATACCTGTCTCTCCCAAAACTTTCCACACTTCGATTGGTATATCGTCTGGGCCTACTGCTTTTCTATGCTTCATCTTCTTCAAAGCAACAACCACTTCTTCCTTCCGGATTCTACGATAAAAAGAGTAGTTTCTACACTCTTCTGAGTTACTCAACTCCCCTAAAGAAGCACTCCTTTCATGTCCTTCATTGAAAAGATTATGAAAATAACCTTTCCATCTGTCTTTAACCGCGTTCTCTGTAGCAAGAACATTTCCATCCTCATCCTTGATGCACCTCACTTGGTTTAGGTCCCTTGTCTTCTTTTCCCTTACTCTAGCTAGTTTATAGATATCCAACTCTCCTTCTTTGGTATCTAGTCGCTTATACATATCGTCATAAGCCACTAACTTAGCTTCTCTCACAGCTTTCTTCGCCTCATGCTTCGCTTTTCTATACCTTTCACCATTTTCATCGGTCCTATCCTTGTAGAAGGCTTTACAACATTCCTTCTTAGCCTTCACCTTTGTTTGTACCTCCTCATTCTACCACCAAGATTCCTTTTGGTGTGGGGCAAAACCCTTGGACTCTCCTAATACCTCTTTTGCTACTTTTCGGATACAACTAGCCATGGAATCCCACATTTGGTTAGCTTCCCCCTCTCTATCCCACACATACTGGGTGATTACTTTCTCTTTGAAAATGGCTTGTTTTTCTTCTTTTAGATTCCACCATCTAGTCCTTGGGCACTTCCAAGTCTTGTTCTTTTTTCTCACTCTTTTGATATGTACATCCATCACCAACAAGCGATGTTGATTAGCCACGCTCTCTCCTGGTATAACTTTGCAATCCTTACAAGTTATACGATCCCCTTTCCTCATTAGAAGAAAATCTATTTGTGTTTTTGACGACCCACTCTTGTAGGTGATCACATGTTCTTCTCTCTTCTTAAAGAAGGTGTTGGCTAAGAAGAGATCATATGCCATTGCAAAATCCAAGATAGCTTCCCCATCCTCGTTTCTCTCCCCAAAACCATGGCCACCATGAAAACCTCCATAGTTGCCTGTCTCCCTGCCCACGTGTCCATTTAAATCTCCTCCTATAAATAACTTCTCCGTCTGAGCAATTCCTTGCACCAAGTCTCCAAGGTCTTCCCAAAATTTCTCCTTCGAACTCGTATCCAACCCTACTTGAGGTGCGTACGCACTAATCACATTGATAAGTTCTTGTCCTATTACAATCTTGATTGCCATGATTCTATCTCCTACCCTCTTGACATCTACAACATCTTGTGTCAAGGTCTTGTCCACGATGATGCCAACACCGTTTCTCGTTCTATTTGTGCCCGAATACCATAGTTTAAACCCTGAGTTTTCTAGATCCTTTGCCTTACGACCAACCCACTTAGTTTCTTGTAGGCACATAATATTTATCCTTCTCCTCACCATAACTTCTACTACTTCCATAGATTTTCCCGTCAAGGTTCCTATATTCCACGTTCCTAAACGCATTTTGCTCTCTTGAACTCTACCCTTCTGTCCTAGCTTCTTCACCCTTCCCCGTCTAATAGGATCAAAGTACTTCTTTTGTGTCTCCCGTGTAAAGTTGATAGGAGCATATGCTCCCAAACAACTTTGAGTGGAGTCGTTCGAAAAGAAGTTTCTATAGCCCCCTTGCTCATTTAACACTGCATCCGGGTGCCGATGGAGATACAGTGACCCTTGCTCACTTATCACTGTGCTCGGGCCACACAGCGTGCCACTTACGGGTGACGCCCTAGCTTTAGCGCGATTTCGTTCTGGATTCATTTTCATAAGGATTCGACGTAATCATGGAGTGCCGGCTGTCGACTACCTGACGCCCTCCCCCTCCTCCTTTATCCGGGCTTGGGACCGGCAATGTAAGATAAACTTACACGGCGGAGTTATACTTGTTATAACATAATTGTTTAAAATAGTAGCAGATATGCATGTGAAGCAACAGTCCTTAGTAGTGTCATGTTCTTTGGTTTCTTGATATGGAGATTCATCTATCTTCCTCTAGAGTTTTTCATGTGCAATTATTTACTATAATTATATGTCAATAATTTTGGATCTTCTTGATCTTGTCTGCTTTTCAATTTATGTCATGACGCCTACTTGATCTAGTGTATGTGACGCAGGAAGCTTGTTGTGTCACAGAAGCATAAGCTCTCAGCATTTTTGGATAAACAACATGTGTGGTTAATTGTTTTGCCATCTTTGTTGTCATTTTTATTCTTTCTATGCATGTTTTGGTTGCAATTTAAAAACTGATGGTAAAAACTTTTGTCTTTGTATGATGATGTTTCTTAATAGTGGTGGTGCCGTGCATATTCTTGGTTAAATTAATCGAGTACATCCGTAATTTGGAATAGTTCTTTTCTAAATTGGCAAGATTTTTTTCAGTCGAGGAAATTGTTGGATACTTCTGCTAATTGGATCAACGGAAGCGATAGCCAGTGATTGGTGGTATCTTTTGGCAGGATTACAAGGACTTTGTTGTGGATGGGATTCAAACAGAACCTTTCAACTTGATTAACGAGCAGAGGGAAGAAGGTTATTTTAATGCAGATGGAAAGTATATTACATATGCCATTAAAAATGAAGTCAAGGTAAACATGTTTATCATTTTTGGCAATAAGCATGATTATAATTCTTGGGTAGTTAATGCTAGAGTGTTTATCGTACAATTAGGTTCTTGGAGGTTACTGATGATTTGCTACGCGTGTAGAGCATAAAATATTTTTTTATACAGAAGCTTTCATCTCTCTGATTAAATTCAGTTGAATTAAGTAATTCAGTCGATTACTTAATTCAGTAAAAGAGACAACCAAAGAACAACGTGGAGGTGGAGTCAAATACAAAATCATAGAATCAAAAACTAAGGTAATCTTTATGCATTTCGTTTGATTTGTTTGAATAGGATGATTTATAACTGTTTCAGTATTATGTTTCTTCGTATGCAGATTACCATATGTATTTGAGAGCACAGCTGATGTAAGTTCTCTCTTTATGCCTCTATCTCTCTGTGCATCGATCTGTTTTCTGGCAATTTTATTCTTCTGTATGCATTATGTTTATCCTGAACCAAAGGTTCCTAATCTTTTATTTATGAGTGTGTGTTGCTCGGTCTCCAATGATTATTTATATTTTCCGGGGGTATAATGGGAGGAAAAATCCATTCAACCTCCACCAAATTGTAGGGAATCCAATTAAGATGCTTAAGTATTTTTTTCAGCATGATAAATGTTTAAGGTTAAGCTTTGAAAATTGCAGATTTATAAACTATGAGTAGAGTTTCCGGGCAATATAGTCATTTCTTAATGGGCAATGAATAATTAAGGTTTGAAATCGAAAAGTAGATTGCAAATGTCGTTCATGATGAAAAACCTACAGGAACATTACTTCTTAGCATATGTGAAACATGTGTGAATTTTAATCACAAAGTGCAGTTGTACTCGAAACTGAGAGAGTGGCGTTTAATTGTTCTCCTATGGGATGTGGTTGATCTTACCCTTTATATGTTTAATATTATATATACTTAGTTGAGTTATTTTTTCCTTTTGGGATTCAGGGCCATACACTATTGATCCCTCAAATTTTTCGCCATGAAGCAAAATGTGGTGACTCATGCACAACTGACTCCTTTTCAATAGAAAGGAATAGCCAAACTAACCCAGCTGGGAAATAACGTTCACCAATCACTGTCTTGGCACTTTTACTAAAGTGAATACATTGTTGTTCATTCTGGCCGTCTTTCCAAGATCAAGCCCCTTGCTTAGTTGGATAAAGTTTGCATCCTCAGTTGTGCCGTATCGACAG
Source organism: Malus domestica (assembly GCF_042453785.1). Taxonomy (NCBI): domain Eukaryota; kingdom Viridiplantae; phylum Streptophyta; class Magnoliopsida; order Rosales; family Rosaceae; genus Malus; species Malus domestica. The sequence goes on along the minus strand of NC_091672.1, from coordinate 30,568,938 downwards.
GTTTGGATTTTTGGATGCCCCTCTCATGTAGCAAAACGAAAAATTATCTTTAGTTGTTGTTTATTAGCCTCACTGTAAGTTTGGACAAACTTTGTTGATCCCATATTCTTTATTCTAATAAATTGCATTTATTTTCTCTTCCATATTCATACTGATACATGCATGATCTTGGCTACTGAACGTGCAAGATTTCTGGGGCGCCACTGAGTATTGGGGTGGAGTCGGTGGACTTGAATCCCAAGAGGTTTGACAAAGGTATTATAATTTTTTTCCCGTTTTGATTTACCATGGTTTAACAGGTAGTTTAGTGGGACAACCTAGAAATAGATTTTTGCTTATTACATTCTTTCCCTGGTGATAACTAAGAAATTCGGAGTAAATGGATTTGTGAATTCGAATGACAATGACAAACCAGTGCACGAGATGAAAAATGATTCACTATTCTTATTATGCGTGGGACATGAATCAACATAGATAGTTAAGTGGTAACTTTGACTTTATATTTTTATTTCCTTTCTACTTTTCATCTACCCAAGTCTACAATGCACATGCGACTAAGGAAAAGACCGAGACATCAACCAGTGCAGAAGCTCCTGATAGGACTAATTGCAGACAACTCTGAAACTACCTCTTCTATTCAAACGTGGAGGAGAGAAACTCCCCCACGTTTGATGCAAAGTAGTTCGTCTCAAATTGCAGCTTCCTCGGTTTCTCAAATCTCAACGATCAATCTGCAGTGTCCCTCAAGCAGTTTCTCTCAAACTCGTACGATTTGCATTTTGTTTCTCTCCCTACACTCTCATCAACACTATCACTGCTCTCTCAGATGAGCACTACAAATTTAAGCCTGATGCTGGTATGTGATTTCCACTCCATCTCATCTCTCTTTTCAAATTTTACGGTAATTTTCAAACCTTTTGTACAATCAGGTAAATCTCCATATAATTGAATAATAGAGATTTTTTTTTGTCCCTCTTTTTTAGCTCCTTCATCAATTCATTGGCTTTGACGTTTGACTTGAGTAAATGGGAAATCATTAATTGGTATGGATCAAGATATATTTCTTTTGTGTTTTTCGATAATTTAAAGGGATGTGCAAATAGATGGGAACAGTAGAATTCATTTTGATCAAAAAAAAAAAAAGAGAAAATAACCTTGCTGGATTATACTTGGTTGTTTGACGAAGTTCGCACTAAGTTAAATAGATTGACAAATTTAGTTTTTTATATGGAATTCTTACTGATTCCAATTCGTAATATATATCAAGAGAAAAATAATGGGCAAAGCAAAAAAGAATAGGCACCAATTCAACAGCATGGTGGCCAAGAAAAAGGGTGGCCATTCCCAAACAAGCAAGACCAGAGATTGAACAGGAAAAATCATAAACACAGCAGATGTGCGGAGCCAACCTTTTGATATGGACATATGTATATTTTCGTATTTGAACGATGAGCAGTTGAAAACTGCCAATCTTTTGATACTATGATTATTTTGAGTACATGATACTATGAACTTATGTAGATGAAATAAGCTTTTATAGCATCTCTATCTTTTGAACAGTGAGCAATTGGACACTGCCAACTTTTGATAATTATGAAAACTGTCAACCTTTATCTTAGGTATAGAAATCTAGCTTTAATAAATTATGTTTTCTATATTTATATATTATCAAAACATTTTAAACATCCGCAGCAACGCGCAGGCACTGTTACTAGTTTTCATCTAAATCAAAATTTGGTCCAAACCAAATCAAATTTCGCGGTAGGATATTTTCAAACTAGCCCTCTTGAAGTTGTTTTATAAGTGGTGTACAGTGTACTGGACTGTGTTCCTATAAACTGAAAAGTATCTCATCATTGTGTGAACCAGAAAACACTGCGTAGAATTTGGCGATAAGGTGGAAAAAAAGGGTGCCTCCTGGAATTTAGGGTGTAGGACCACAAGTCAATTTACCGTGTCTAATTTGGCTTTATAGTGGAAGAAAAAGAGCACCTCGTAGAATTTAGGGTGTAGGACCATAAGTCAATTTACCAATACTCAAGTCTACAGTCAACTGCGCCGCCTAGGCGGGTTGATTAATTATAAGAAGAAGAAAGTAGTTCCGGTAGAAAAAATGAAAATCAATATCGCCAAAAAACCTTCAATTTGCCTAAAGAAATTGAAGGCAATGGATAACTGGTTGAGCTTAGGGAAGCTGTTAATTATGGTGCTGGTGTTACTGTCCTACCACTATGCACATCGCAATTCCGGTCTTGTTTTTGATGTCCTCATCTTCCTCCTCTGCTCCCTCGGCCTCGTCTTTCGCCAAATGAATATCTCCGTCCCCGATAAAACCTCGTCCTCGCCCTCATCCTTATCGTCCTCCTCCACCTCCTCACCCTCAATCTCATCCTCATCGTCCTCCTCCGCCTCCCCGTCCTTGTCCTCCTTCTCAAAAGGTTCGCTCTACGAAGTGTTCATAAGCTTCAGAGGTGAAGACACACGTAAAAACTTCACGGGCCACCTCCACGAAGCATTGACAAAGGCCGGAATCAACGCCTTTATTGACGACGAACTAAGAAGAGGAGAAGATATAACTACCGAACTTGTGCAGGCAATCCAGGGTTCTAGGATCTCTATCATCGTCTTCTCAAGACGGTACTCGGACTCCAGCTGGTGTCTCGAGGAGCTGGTAAAGATCATGGAGTGTAGAAGAATGCTAGGGCAATTAGTTTTGCCGATATTCTATGACGTTGATCCTTCGCATGTCAGGAAACAGACTAGTAGTTTTGCACAATCGTTTCTGAAACATACAGATGAAAAAAAGGTAGAGAGGTGGAGAGCTGCTCTTACTGAAGCTTCGAATTTGCCTGGCTGGGATCTCAGAAACACTTTCGACGGGTACTTACTAATTTATTTTCTTATGAATTAAGGCTTTAATGTACCTTTGCTTATTAATTTGGAATCATGCGATTTCTTAGACCTCTGTAATAAAATCATACAATAAAGCTTAAACTGTTAAGGCTACACTAATCACAGTTGGGAAGCTGCCGGCGACTGGCTGCGGACGGAAGGGATGCTGGGTTTTTTGTTTGTGTTTCTTATTTTAATTTTAATTGATGTTTGCTAAGTTTAAACACACCACCTCAAAAAAATTGTCTTAATTAAAATCTCTAGTCATGATAAATAATTTTGTGTATTAATTAGTTCAATTTCGTTGTATAACAATCTTCGTTTTGCTTCTCAACTTGACTAATGCCAGGCATGAAGCAAAGTTTATCAGGATGATTACCAATGACGTCACTACTAAGTTGAACAACAAATACTTCGACGTAGCGCCCTATCAAGTCGGAATAGATACTCGAGTGCTAGATATTAGTAATTATTTAGGCATCGGAGATTCAGATGATGTTCGTGTGATTGGAATTTCGGGCATGGGTGGAATAGGTAAAACAACGATTGCTAAAGCCATTTATAACGAATTTTATGAAAGATTTGAAGGTAAAAGTTTCCTTGAAAAAGTGAGGGAAAAGAAGCTAGAAAAATTGCAAAAACAACTTCTTTTTGATATCTTGCAAACCAAGACAAAGGTAAGCAGTGTTGCTGCAGGGACCGCCTTGGTAAGGGAAAGATTTCGACGCTTAAAGGTACTTGTCATAGTTGATGATGTAGACGATGTGAAGCAATTACGTGAATTAGTTGGAAATTGCCACTTTTTTGGCCCGGGGAGCAGAATCATCATCACAACTAAAAATGAAAGTGTGCTAAAAGAATTTGCAATTCAAAAGATATATCGGGCGAAAGTAATGGACCGAGAAGAAGCTCTTGAGCTCCTAAGTTGGCATGCTTTCAGAAGTAGTAGTTGTCCTAGTCAATATCTTGCACTCGAAAGAGAAGTTGTTAATTACTGTGGAGGATTGTCGCTGGCTCTTGAAGTTTTAGGATCTACTCTTTTCAAACGAAGCGTAGATGAATGGAGAAGTATATTGGATGAATTGAAAATAATTCCTCGTGGAGAAATTCAGGCACAACTGAAAATAAGCTACAACGAGCTAAATGATAATTACAAGAGGCGAATATTCCTCGATATAGCTTGTTTTTTTATCGGAATGGACAAGAACGATGTCATACAAATCTTGGATGGTTGTGGCTTTTATGCAACAACAGGAATCAAGGTCCTCCTTGACCGGTGCCTTGTAACTATTAATAGAGAAAACAAGATTATGATGCATGATTTGCTTCGGTATATGGGCAGAGATATCGTGCATGCAGAAAATCCCGATTTCCCTAGAGAACGGAGTAGATTGTGGCGTCCTGAAGATGTAAATGATGTATTGATAGACAAATTTGTAAGTACTTTCCCAATCAACTTTATGTTAAACGTGTAAGCATATGTAAGTTAGTAATCTAACTTTTTTTCATGCAAAGCCTTCTCTTATTTGGAGTCTGTTTTTTTCGGATAGCAGGGAACTGAAAAAATTGAAGGTCTGGCTTTGAATTTGCCGAGTCTTGAAAACACTAGTTTCAGTACCAAGGCGTTTAAAAATATGAAGAGACTGAGATTGCTCCAACTAAACTACGTACGACTCACTGGGTGATACCAATGTCTTTCCAAAAAATTAAGATGGTTGTGCTGGCATGGATTCCCATTGGAGTTCATACCAACAAAACTGTGTCAACCAAACATAGTTGTAAGCTAGGAAACTTTCTGGCTTAATCAGCTAGTTTGCAGATAGAGTCTGTATTTTTTTGCATGCCTTGATCTGTTTTTAATATGTTCTCTCTTTTTGAACTTTCTTGTTTCTGTGGTGGTTTTTAATATGTTCAGAGAATCCCTCTTCTTCTCATGTAGTCGCCAACTGTAAGCATCAGCGCATGCCTCCTCCCATTATTCTCTGGGACTTGGCACTCAACTATTGCTTCTATTCGCTGCTTTCTTGCCAAGAACCCTGTGGCTTTCCAAACTTCTGAAGAGCAGCCAATGATATTGGCAGCTCAAAATTATGCTTTAGATTTGACTCTCTTCCAAAATCAACAGGGGCACTCGTATCAATCAACTTCCCTACACCAGCCGCAGCTTCCAAAGCTGCTGCAGTTGCTGCTATGCCTGCCCGTACTGCTCCCACCATTGATAGTCCCAGACTTTGACCTCCCAATTCCAACCCTTACAACGCAAACCACAATTAACTCTTCCAAGAAGGGCTCCATAAACCACTTGCAAGTTTCGACCTTCGAATGGTAATCTCCTTTATAACATCAAAAGTTAGTCCCTGTGACCTTTCATCATCACTGTCAATCATTGCATCATCCCCTGATGATCCATCATCTTCACTACGAGAAGCATATCTCAACTTGCGGTGAGCCTCAGGGTCATGCAGCTTCAAACGTTTTGCTCGTAACTCATTCAATGCATCATCCTTGAAAGCTGCCCTGTCATCAGATCTGGCTGATGAACGCACCCGAGAGGATGGAAGAGGTGGAGTCTCTTTCCGGGACTGTGGGGCCTTCCCTTTGTCCCACTTTGGTTGGAAACATAGAAGGCAAAGTACTGCCTGCAGTGGCATGTGGACTAGAAGAATTTCCCTGAACATTCAGAGGCCTACCTGCCTTTGCTTCAGTTAGCAGTTGTGTCACCTGCAACCATAGAGTCGGGAAAATGAAAAAACTGTCATGCATCAGAAAAGATGAAAGATTATGTAGTATGTAAATCATAGGTATCCAGTATCCTAATTAAAAAAAATATAAACTTTAGCATTTCCAACAACTAATTACAAATTTGTAACTACTTTAAGGCATTAGGTAATTTCGAACATTGCTAACAATTTACAATTTTCATCCCTTTTTCCATACTGAAATGTGCCCTTTAATGCTTCATTAATCGCAAAGTCATCGTTTCCGAACAAATTCAATACCATGGGCACGAAAATCAATATATACTAAAATCAACTCAGCATCATTATTTCTTAGCTCTCATGCTGGTTTCACAGGCTAGAACAAACACATATACAAATCCATGCAAATTATGTGTATCTCAAAACATACACACATGAAAAAACACAGAAATTTTTAATTCAACAGCAAAAAACCAAGCTCACCAAAATTCAAAAACCAAAAACTGCACCCATAAATCCTTCGAAACCCAACAAGATGCACAACCAAAACAATGCGAAAACACCAAAAATTTCAAATTTTGAAGACAAAAAAATTGGGTTTTCAAGTACCAGGCGATTAGTATCGGGAAGCGAAAGCCACTGCTCGAACAGCGACTCGACGTAGCTCGGATTCGATTTGAGGGCCAAAGGAGACAAATCATTGAGCTGCAACAGCTCGGCGTCAAACGACGCCGCATCCACCACAATTTCCATAGCCATCGAGACGCATATACAGATCACGGAACCCTAGAGAGAGAGAGAGAGAGAGAGAGAGAGAGAGAGAGAGAGAGAGATGTAGAGAGAGAATATGTTGACTTTTGTATTTTAGGTAGGATCCTAATTGATATGTAATCCCATGTAATCACTTGTAATTAGTTTTCTTTCCTTTTATGTTAGGGTTGTACACCTATAAGTTCCTCTTATTGAGAAGAATATATCATTATTCAAAGCATTCTCTTCTTGGCACCAGAGCCTAGGTTAGAAAAAAAGAAAAAAGTCTCGTTGTGCGCAGAAATAAGAACCACCAGTTGCACAGCTTGTTGTGCAGCGCACTGTCACACCAGCGAGCGACGCCGTCGTTGCTGATCCGAGTTCACTAGTTGCGCAACCAGTTGTGCAGTGCACTGTCACACCAGCGAGCGACGCCGTCGTTGCTGATCCGAGTTCACTGAGCCGATCCCTGCAGTCACCCACTACCATCTGTTGCTGCATCGCACTCCCACAAACCGAGATCCTAATCTAGAAACCTTGTCGTTGCAAATCCCGGTTGACAACCACGATTTCTTCTGCACCAGAAACCGATCTGTCTCTTCCTGGCGTCTACGCATTTGACTCATCATACCATCTGCAGCCCAACCTGTGTTCTGCTAAACTGATTTGATATGATCCCTGCATTTATTTTTTGATTTGTGTGTTTTGAAGGAACTCCCCACGTGCATTTATTTTGCTTTGCGTGTTCTGAAGGAATTCAAAAAAAAAGGAAAAAAAGAAAAAAAAAAAAAAGAAAAAAAAAGGAAAAAAAAGAAAAAAAAAAAAAAAAAAAAAAAAAAAAGAAAAAGGAAAAAAGGTTGTCCTTTTTTGTGTTACTGTTTGTTTTTGTTCCAGGGATCTCACATTGTTGACCTAGTTGGTTTGGAATCTTGGCCCTATCAATCACCTCAGACGTTGCACTCAACTCACGTAGAGCAATGACACATTGGACTCGTCATCCCCCCTGTAATGAGTCGTGTGCATTGATTGCCAAAGCTAAGGTAGCTTCTGAACATACAAACAACGATGGTAAAACTTTAAAGGTTTCTGCATCTGTTACGAATAATACATGGATAATTGATTCCGGTGCTACTGAACATATGACTTGTGATTTTAGACATGTAGCCTAAAACCATCCACCAAAACTGTCGTCAGTGTCGCCAATGGTAATCATGCCCCTGTTATCGGGGAAGGAACCGTCTCCCTTTCAGATACCCTTAGTCTTGATACCGTACTTGTTGTGCCTTCTCTTGACTATAATTTATTATCTGTTGCTCAAATAACTGTCGTCCTGCATTGTCTTTTGATTTTTTGGCCTTCTTTTTGTGTTTTTAAGGACATTCGGACTCGCAAGACGATTGGTTATGGTATTAGGAAAGGGAAGCTCTACTACTTGGAGCTGACATCAAACAGTTCTCGAATGTTGACTCAAGCTCTTGCAGTGGACGGAAATTCAGGGGATCGGAATAAAGCTTCGGAGGTTTGGTTGTGGCATCGTCGACTTGGACATGCTTCTTTCGGTTATCTACGGAGGTTGTTTCCTAGCCTATTTGTTAAGCATGATGTTTCTAGCTTTAAATGTGGTGTTTGTGAACTAGCTAAAAGTCATCGTGCCTCGTTTCCATCCAGTTTGAATAAAAGTTATGTTCCATTTATGATAATTCATTCTGATGTTTGGGGTCCATCTAAAACTGCTACATTTGGTGGTGCTCATTGGTTTGTTATTTTTATTGATGACTGCACACGTATGACTTGGGTTTGTTTGATGAAATCCAAAGGTGAAGTTACTTCTTTGTTTCAACAGTTTTACAAAATGGTACAAGTACAATATAAGTCACAAATACAGGTTCTCAGGAGTGATAATGGTGGCGAATATGTTAACTCTGAACTTCGTGCCTTTCTTGATCATCATGGGATTGTTCATCAAACTACATGTCCATATACTCCACAACAAAATGGGGTTGCCGAATGAAAGAACCGTCAGCTTCTGGAGGTTGTTCGTGCTTTTTTACTCGAGGCTCGTCTCCCGTTATGCTATTGGGGAGAAGCTCTCACCTCAGCTGCGTATCTCATTAATCGTGTTCCATCCCGATCGGTTGATTTTCATACACCTTTTCAGGCAATTTCTTCACATGTTGATGCTCATGCAGTCCCTAATTTTCCACCTCATGTGTTTGGTTGTTTGGCCTTCGTTCATCTTCATAAACAACATCGATGTAAGCTTGAACCTCGAGCCTTACGATGTGTGTTTGTGGGGTATGCATCAAGGCAGAAAGGATACCGTTGTTATCACCCACCGACGAATAAGTTGTTTGTCACTATGGATGTTGCGTTTCATGATAATGATATGTACTTTGCCAATCCCGAGTCTTCACTTCAGGGGGAGAATCAGAAAGAAGTTCAAACTCTTGATTATACTATTCCAGATATAGATAGAGTGAATGATTTGGAATTAAATGGTGATGTCTTGGAAATAAGTGGTGATCACTCACACGAAAATAATGATGTGAATGAATTGGAATTAAGTGGTAATGTCTTGGAGACAAGTGGTGATCATTCACATGGAAACAATGTTGAAAACCTTGAAAGGGACGAGTCGACATCGCCAGATAACTCACTGCCTGATAGCTCACTGCCAGTTTCCTCATCACCAGACAGCCCTGTGTCGCCAGCTACCTCACAGTCGATCTTGAGTCCCAATAACCATAATCAATCGTCTTCGATCCCGGATGCACCACCACCACATCATCTCCCTGATCGCGTCAACCGAGGTATTCCTAAACTTACTTATGAAGCCGACCCTAAATGCAAAACTAGGTATCCGGTGAGTAAGCCCAACCTTGAGTCTAATGTGTTATACCCGTTAAGTAATTATGTGTCTACCAGTCACCTGTCAGAATCAAATAAGTCGTTTGTACATCAATTATCTACTGTATCTATTCCTAACAGTGTGCAGGAGGCTTTAACTGATCCACGTTGGCAAGTAGCAATGAATGAAGAGTTGAAGTCTTTGAAGAAGAATGCTACCTGGGAGATCACAGATTTGCCAGCTGGCAAGAAACCTGTGGGATGCAAATGGGTCTATACTGTGAAATACAAAGCAGATGGGACGGTGGATCGTTTCAAGGCAAGACTGGTAGCAAAATGATACACTCAAAAATATGGAATCTACTACACATATACATTTGCACCTGTAGCCAAGATCAACATAGTTCGTGTTTTGTTGTCCTTGGCTGCAAATCTTAATTGGCCCTTACAACAGTTCGATGTGAAGAACGCCTTCTTGCATGGAGACTTGACAGAAGAGATTTATATGGATCTTCCACCGGGATGTAATGCTCCAGATAAATACAAAAGAAAAGTGTGCAGGTTGAAGAAATCCTTGTATGGCTTGAAGCAGTCCCCTCGAGCATGGTTCGGAAGATTCACAAAATCTATGAGAGCATTTGGTTACAGACAAAGTAACTCTGATCATACTTTGTTCCTGAAAAGACAGAATGGGAAGCTTACTGCACTTATTGTGTATGTAGACGATATGGTGGTAACAGGTAATGATCCTGAAGAACGTGCGGCCTTGCAAAGATACCTGTCTGCAGAATTTGAAATGAAGGACCTTGGATCCCTAAAATATTTTTTAGGGATTGAGGTGTCGAGAAGCAGTTCTGGAATTTTCTTGTCTCAAAGGAAGTATATTATTGATTTGTTGCACGAAACTGGCATGTCAGCTTGTCAGCCATTAGCTACACCATTAGAAGAAGGATTAAAGCTTAGTGTTGATCCTAATCAAGTACCAGTTGACAAAGGAAGATACCAAAGGTTAGTAGGCCGGTTGATGTATTTGGCACACACAAGACCGGACCTTGCTTATGCCTTGAGTGTAGTGAGTCAATACATGCATGATCCTGGAGAACAACATATAAATGCCGTGATGAGAATATTGCGATATTTGAAGGGAAGTCCGGGCAAAGGAATTTTGTTTAAGAGGAATAATCACTTTAGTGTTGAAGGTTATACTGATGCAGACTGGCAGGTTCTATTGATGATAGACGCTCAACATCAGGTTACTTTACGTTTGTTGGGGGTAACTTGGTTACATGGAGAAGTAAGAAATAGAATGTGGTTGCCCGTTCCAGTGCAGAAGCAGAATACAGAGGTATGGCTTTGGGGATTTGTGAAATTTTGTGGCTTAAGCTTCTGTTAAGTGATTTGGGTATACAACATGATCAGCCCATGAAATTATTTTGTGATAATAAAGCTGCTCGTGACATTGCAGATAATCCAGTACAACATGTTAGAACAAAGCATGTTGAAGTTGATCGATTCTTCATCAAAGAAAAATTGGAAGGGAAAATAATTGAAGTACCGGCGATAAGAACTGAAGATCAGTTGGCAGATATCCTCACAAAAGCTGTTTCGAGTCACAAGTTTTCAAGTTTCTTACACAAGTTGGGCATGAGCGACATATATGCACCAACTTGAGGGGGAGTGTTGACTTTTGTATTTTAGGTAGGATCCCTAATTGATATGTAATCCCATGTAATCACTTGTTATTAGTTTTTTTTCCTTTTATGTTAGGGTTGTACACCTATAAGTTCCTCTTATTGAGAAGAATATATCATTATTCAAAGCATTCTCTTCTGAATAGCCATAGCAGCTCCAAAATTTTATACAAGAAAATAAAAGTCGAAGAATGGTGTATACGTGTCAGTGTGACATTGGCCCGAAACTGGATCATCTACGGCCAGCATCATGCAACTTATTTCAACAACTAATAAAAAACTTCCACGTACTTCTTTTTTTAATTAATTTACCATTTTGTTCCAACATAGTATAAAGCTGTCATTTTCCCTCGGGTTTTCCTTTCCCTTGGATTTTCTCGGGAAACAAACAGAAAATATGGAAGGAGAGGAGCTGCGTCGTTCCGAAGCAGACACGGTCGATCTTCTGACTTGTATGTTAGTAGTATGTTAGTAGATAATCAGTGATTTCAGGTTTAGCTTCTCTGTTTTCAGTAAAGATGCAGACTTTGTGTTCGATGAAATGCCCCATAGAGTTTTGTATATATAGGTTTTATTCGTGCTTGGTTGGTGTACACAAAGTGTAATTTCCGTGTCGAAAAGTACAGATATTTGATCCCAAATGAGTTGATCCATGCATATGTAAAAGTAACAGCTTGATTTTACTTGGGATTTCATATTTTTTGGAAAATGTCCATTCAGTGTTAGTTCAAATTCAAAATGTTGATTCAGTGTTAGTTCATTACTGTTACCGAATCTGGAATTTCGATTTCGGTCCAAGTATGCCTTATTCTTATGCTGAAAGTTTTTGAATTGTGTGTGTGTGTGTGTGTGTGTGTGTGTGGGTGCATTATGATTTTGTGTAGAGGTGTTCTCTTTTTTAATTTTGGAAGGGTTCTCAGTTACGTTTTTGGAATATGTAGTAATGCCATCGTCTTATATATTGTTCTTTCCTCTTGATTGAACCCAGAGATGAAGTGGTATTTCTTCACCCGTCCCAATTTTCCAAGCTGAATAAAGAGGCAGTCCATTTCTCACCCTCATCTGATGGCAGTACTGTGATGCGCTCAGCTAATGGCAACTCAGTTTTTTGGAATGGGGATCATAAGTTGGGGATTTCAACGCAATTTTTTTTCCCGTTATATGAAGCTTCTAAGCATGCGTTTATGGCAGCAAGTAGACAATAGAAGGCACTTAACAGCAGATCAGATGTATCTGGGGATGAGAAGTCTTTGTATGTGTCATTATCTTTGGATAATAGTTTTGAAAGTGACGTCATGAAGCATAGCAGGGCGCTTTTGTTGCTAAGTAGTGATTTCGGCACTGCATGGCATTCCAGGTTTTCCCCCTTTTCATTTTCGGTTCAGTAGTGCTTTTTCCTCTCTCTTACACTTGTTCTAACATAATTGTTTTAAAATAGTAGCAGATATGCATGTGAAGCAACGGTCCTTTGTAGCGTCATGTTCTTTGGTTTCCTGACATGGAGATTCATCTATCTTCCTCTAGAGTTTTTGATGTGCAATTATTTACTATAATTATATATCAATAATTTTGGATCTTCTTGATCTTGTCTGCTTTTCAATTTATGTCATGACACCTACTTGGTCTAGTATATGTGATGCAGGAAGCTTGTTGTGTCGCAGAAGCATAAGCACTCAGCATTTTTGGATGAACTTCTCTTGTCAGCACTTGTTCTTTCATATTCACCTAAGTTTGAGTATGCTTGGAGCCATAGGTAGCATTTTTAGCAGAAGTTTTCCGTTATATGCTTAACAACTGGCATGATTTCTATACTTTCTTATTTATAAGTACTCAGCCGGGTAGGGTTTAATCGAGTCCCTCATTATAGTTTTCCCATGTAATGACTTTAATAATTGAATTTTAAGAACATATCGATCATTGCAGGCAGTGGGTCATCAAGTCGATTGCTGGAAAGTGTTCAACTCTGTCGGAGATTGTGACCAAAGACTCTGAGCTGGTGGAGAAAATAGCTGAGGTTTAAATTCAGTTCAGGAACTGCATGCTTTTAATTTACAAAGGTTTATTTAAACTTTAATTCAATTATCTTATATGTTGTTTTTGTTCAGTCTCATTATTGCTTTCGTAGGGAAAAACAACATAACTCACACACACCGCATAAAAGACTTGAGAAATGACTTCCGTCACCCCAACACATTGTGCACTTTTATAATTGTGTGCATCTGGCAGTCATCTTGTCTGCAAAATAAGGTTTCCTACTGAGCTGCTAAATATCTGTATCAAACTAGTACAGATAATAGTTGTAATTCACTCTCTCTTTTCCAAACGTGATGTGGATCAGTGTCCATGGTTTCAATAGCAACTGTTATTCTGTATGGGCATTTCATATGTTCCACAATTTTCTTATGTGAGAATTTTCCTTGTCATTGTTCACTTTTGTGTAATTCAAAATCTTTCTTTACAGAGGTCAAAAATGAATTACCGTGCATGGAACCACCGTTGCTGGTTGGTTTCCTACATGACAAGAGAACAGGTTAGATCTAATCTCGATTTTTCTTATCCGGGGAATAATTCAGGTTTCCTTCTAGGAATTTCATATTTATATGTGATGTAAACAATTCTGAGCCAAATTGCACTCCTATACATTTGAAAAGGATAAGCAGAGAATTATTTTTAGCCTTCATTCTCAACAAATGTGACTGATAGTTTGAGAGTAATTGTTGATTTTATGCAGTTTCATATTCCGAGATTCGTATTTGTACCATACATATCCATTTTTCTCTCTCGTCCGTGTTTATGATGAGTTATATGCACCATAAATTTGTGCTTGCAGTTGCTACATGAATTAGAAAGATCCCGAACCTGGGCCTCCTTGCATGTTGCTGATCATAGTTGCTCCCATTATCGCAGTGTGAGACCTTGCTTTCCTTTTGTTGTGATACTGAGAGACAAAGTTGTCGATGTGCTGGACTTTAATTCCCCTCACAATCAATGTTTCTATCATTTTGCAGCGGCTGATGCGTAAGATTTAGAGGACGAATGCTATAAACAAGAGATTTCAGCTTCTGGTTACAGTGTTGAGATATATCGGCTGTGGAAGGTACAAATCTTCTTTAATCTCTTTTCAGTAATTATGACCATGAGTTCCTATGGGCAAGCACTTTTTATATTGTACTATCTTCGTTACATGAACGTTTACAGTTGATACTTGTGTCAAATGTGGTCATGTCAGGAAGAGCTTGATTGGGATGAAATGTTGATAAAGCACTACATAGGAAGAGAGGTACGTGGGGTGTTTTTGTATATTTCACTAATCATCTGAGAACCCCCCGAGTTTTAATTTCTGTGGTATTCACTGTAAACAGGCTCTATGGCTTCATCGCCGCTTCCTTTCTTATTTTGGATAAAGCATTTCATAACTGATCATACTGGTCTGTCCAGCCATGCGAAGCAGAATAACAGCATGAATGACGACTTCAGAATCTTTATGAATAACGAGTTACAGCTCCTCGACTCCTGCTCCATCATTCCAGATAATAGCTTCGATGACTACCAAGCACAGGCTAAACATTCGGCTACTTACATATTATGGTTGATTATGGTAATAGTATTTCTCCTCCATTCACAATTTGTCATGACTTTACTCATACCTGCAACTGCAACTGCCTCAGCAAATCGAATTGACTGGATGCTTGTGTTACTCTTACCTGCCTCAGCAAATCCCTGATTCCCGACGCATTGAATTTCAAGATAAGCTGAAAACTGAAAACCTGAAAGCTCTGTTGAATAAAGCGTGCCTGGAAAGGTCCTCAACATGGGATTCTTTAGTGAGCTATTTGTCCTGCAACTTTTCCTTTCAGTTCGATTGAACAATTAGTTAGCAACATGCTGTCGTGCTTTGTCTATCCTTTGGTATGAAGCTGAAAATTGCAGTGTCTTTATCCCTTTGATTCACCCACTGTAAGCCTACTTAGCTCCAGCTGAAGCCATTCAAGTCAAACTGTCTGTAGCTTGAAGTTTACTTTTATTTTTAGAAATGTTTATTAATTTTTTAAATTTCAGCAGAAATCAATTGAAACGAACTACAATTTGATGATTGAATGCATGGAAAATGCAGTGGAGAGCCTTTTCTCGCTCTCAAATCTAGCGAATTGCGCTGGACCACCAGTCCCTCCGCACCACCAACGTTCCTCCGCTTTGCTAAAGGTAAGCGATCCATCCTACTCTAAATTTCAAAAAATTGGGGGGGTTTTGTTTCCTTTTCAATACCAATCAGGTAATCAATCTGCATGAATGGATTTGATAGATTGAATCCCCGTTGACCTGAATTGGAGTGGCCTATGCCAGCCTGGAGATTGTTTCTTTGCTCATTAGAGGCTGGCCATTATTGACCCTGCTTCTGGTGATCAACCTCTCTGCAGTGGAGAAATCAATTTGTTGTCGCTGTAGGGTCGCGTCATATATTTTTTAATTTTGTGTGGTTTAATTTATTGAATATTTGAAAATAATTGATAAATTTTCAATTTTTGATTACTGATACGATGCGTATGTTGATTGGTGATTTTGTTGGATTCACTCAACTCAAATATATGGTAACTGAATTGCTACATTTGAGAATGTGATTATGTTCCTACCACCATTTTGCCCACTTTCTGTGGAAATTATTCAAGCTCACAACAGATGCATTCAACCCCCGCAGCGAAGCGCGGGCACATTTTCTAGTTCAGCCTAAAACACTTCTGTGGGTCCGGGGGCATATGGAAGAGTGGTCTAGAAGGAGTTTGGTACAAGGTTTGATATGTAAGGCGGTGGATTGTCCTTGTGAATAGATAGTTTTTGTTTGACTTAAGTTCATTATAAATTAAAATACTTATATTCTCTTAATTTAGCTTAAAAATAAGTAACATCAATTGTGAAAAAATAAACATTTAAAATCAATTGATCTGTTGTTTTGATGCAGTTTGAATTTTCAACATTCTAAAGTAAGAGCACAAGTAAATCCAAAGTGGTTGGACATATAAATCCAAAGTGGTTGGACATATATCAGAGTCATTCTTCAACTACTACGGATGGTAACGATGATGAAAGACAAGGCCACTATTAAACTACCAATCCTAAGAGCATCCCCAGTGAGGGGTTTTAATATTTTATATGGGGCTGGAAAAGTGATGGATACAACCCATTTTATAGTTCCAAGAAATTTTTGGGGTTGTATAAAAGAATCTCTCACAATGAGGGGCTATATCTTTCGGGCTCTATATGGGCTATATATATTTATTTATGTAGTAATTTGATTAAGCAATGAATTTTTTTTTTTTTGTGTTAGCTTTTCTTAAGTTGATTTTTGGACGTGCTATCTTAAATTTAACCCTTCCACCTACAAAGTTCAAATTGTGACAAAGTTAGATTTTATCACTTATGAATTGTTTGTTAGATTAGATTCCCTTATCTCAATCTCATTTATTATAAGAAATAAACCCTCACTTCGTTTTCTGAAATAATTTGATTTTCACGTATAATACAATAATTTTACCTAACACCAATTGGTAAATTAGTATCATATAATTTTGAAAAAAAATATTTGAAAATTTCACCCATCAATGCTCATGAACGTTAAATCAATTTGAAATTTTAATTCTTATAGAATTTAAAACAATCATTAATTAGTCAAATTGCAAGCAAAGTAAGTAAGAAAAAAGAATTAAAAAATAATAAAATGAGAGTATGAGTGTATTCGCAAGTGGAGGGAGAATGATAGAATTTTGCTCACATAGGTTGCTACTTTTTTTGTGGGACCCACTGTTTTTTGGGGCTAGATGTAGCCTGATTTTATGCTACCCAAGAAATGAAGTTACTAGCCCTAGTGGTGGATCTAGCCCCATTTTCTGGCTCATTGAGGATGAAATTTCTCGCTAAGGCTAAAAATGTGGTAGCCTCATGGAGGATAAAGCCCCCATTGGGGATGCTCTAACATCCTTGATGCCATTTTCCATAACAACTTCGATTATTTTATACCAAACTAGAAGATGAGCACACACTTTGTGTGTGAACAATTTCATTTTCTTTTTTATTTTAGATTAAGGAGTGTGATTAGTTTTTAAATTTTTTAAAAAGAGTATGAGACAATGATGATGAGATCTCCTAATAAGGGCATATTTTTCTTAATATTACATAATTACCATTTTGCCCTCTTTATGTAAATATTGTGTATCAAAAGTGAGGGTAAAATAGGGAAAATAGGGATATGATTGTCATTTTCTCAAAAGATGCAAAATTACTATTTTGCCCTCCTTTTTGTCAAGGTTGTGTATCAAAAGTGAGGGCAAAATTGGAAAAATGGGGAAAATTTTGACAAGGAGGGTTTTCTTAATATATAGTATAGATTGTCTATAAATATATATTTTTCCTTGATATTTAGCCATACTGAAAGTGAGAACCCTGCAAATATGCATTTGGCACTCTCTACCAAACTTGTAAGTTGAATTAAAAAATTGACTAGGAAGACTGGTAGAGGTCGTCATAAAAAATTGAATACGAAGACTGGTAGAGGTCGTCATAATCCGAGATTCCGTAATGAACCTGACTTTTCTCCTCCCACTTCCCATACACTCCTATCCCCTCTTATTTTGTGCGGTCACGGTTAAGCCACGTTAATATTTTATATTAATTTTTTTATAAAGATAATAAGACAAAAGTCAATAGTAATATAAAATGTTGACGTGGCTTAACCGTGACCGCACAAATAAGAGGGGATCAGAATGTATGGGAAGTGGGAAGGCAGAGAAGTCAGATCCCTTTTGCAATAGGGTACTTTCAAATTAACTCTTGCAATGAAGTCCTGCAGAAGAAAGAAAATCAATATAGCCAAAAACCTTCAATTTGCATAAAGAAAATGAAGGAAATGGATACCTGGTCGAGCTTAGGGAAGCTGTTAACTTTGGTGCTGGTGTTAGTGTCCAACCACTTTACGGCTCGCAATTCCGATCTTGTCTATGATGTCCTCATCTTCCTCCTCTACTCCCTAGGCCTCGTCTTTCGCTAAATGAATATCTCCGTCCCCGATAAAACCTCGTCCTCATCCTCCTCCTCGCCCTCATCCTCATCGTCCTCCTCCACCTCCTCCTCATCGTCCTCCTCCACCTCCTCACCCTCAATCTCATCCTCATCATCCGCCTCCACCTCCCCATCCATGTCTTCCTTCTCAAAAGGCTTGCTCTACGAAGTGTTCATAAGCTTCAGAGGTGAAGACACACGTAAAAACTTCGTGGGCCACCTCCACGAAGCATTGACAAAGGCCGGAATCAACACCTTTATTGACGACGAACTAAGAAGAGGAGAAGATATAACTACCGAACTTGTGCATGCAATCCAGGGTTCTAGGATCTCTATCATCGTCTTCTCAAGACGGTACTCGGACTCCAGCTGGTGTCTCGAGGAGCTGGTTAAGATCATGGAGTGTAGAAGAACGCTAGGGCAATTAGTTTTGCCAATATTCTATGACGTTGATCCTTCGCATGTTAGGAAACAGACTTGTAGTTTTGCACAATCGTTTCTGAAACATACAGATGAAAAAAAGGTAGAGAGGTGGAGAGCTGCTCTTACTGAAGCTTCGAATTTGTCTGGCTGGGATCTCAGAAACACTTTAGACGGGTACTTTCTAATTTCTTTTCTTATGAATTAAGGCTTTAACGTACCTTTGCTTATTAATTTGGAATCATACGATTTCTTAGACCTCTGTAATAAAATCATACAATAAAGCTTAAACTGTTAAGGCTACACTAATCACAGCTGGGAAGCTGCCGGCGATTGGCTGCGGAGGGAAGGGATGCTGGTTTTTTTGTTTGTGTTTCTTATTTTAATTTTAATTGATGTTTGCTAAGTTTAAACACACCACCTCAAAAAAAATTGTCTTAATTAAAATCTCTAGTCATGATAAATAATTTTGTGTATTAATTAGTTCGATTTCGTTGTATAACAATCTTCGTTTTGCTTCTCAACTTGACTAATGCCAGGCATGAAGCAAAGTTTATCAGGATGATTACCAATGACGTCACTACGAAGTTGAACAACAAATACTTTGACGTAGCGCTCTATCAAGTCGGAATAGATACTCGAGTGCTAGATATCAGTAATTATTTAGGCATCGGAGATTCAGATGATGTTCGTGTGATTGGAATTTCAGGCATGGGTGGAATAGGTAAAACAACAATTGCTAAAGCCATTTATAACGAATTTTATGAAAGGTTTGAAGGTAAAAGTTTCCTTGAAAAAGTGAGGGAAAAGAAACTAGAAAAATTGCAAAAACAACTTCTTTTTGATATCTTGCAAACCAAGACAAAGGTAAGTAGTGTTGCTGCAGGGACCGCCTTGGTAAGGGAAAGATTTCGACGCTTAAAGGTACTTGTCATAGTTGATGATGTAGACGATGTGAAGCAATTACGCGAATTAGTTGGAAATTGCCACTTTTTTGGCCCGGGGAGCAGAATCATCATCACAACTAGAAACGAAAGTGTGCTAAAAGAATTTGCAGTTGATAAGATATATCAGGCGAAAGTAATGGACCGAGAAGAAGCTCTTGAGCTCCTAAGTTGGCATGCTTTCAGAAGTAGTAGTTGTCCTAGTCAATATCTTGCGCTCGAAAGAGAAGTTGTCAATTACTGTGGAGGATTGCCGCTGGCTCTTGAAGTTTTAGGATCTACTCTTTTCAAACGAAGCGTAGATGAATGGAGAAGTATATTGGATGAATTGAAAATAATTCCTCGTGCAGAAATTCAGGCACAACTGAAAATAAGCTACAACAGGCTAAATGATAATTACAAAAGGCGGATATTCCTCGATATAGCTTGTTTTTTTATCGGAATGAACAAGAACGATGTCATACAAATCTTGGATGGTTGTGGCTTTTATGCAACAACAGGAATCAAGGTCCTCCTTGACCGGTGCCTTGTAACTATTAATAGAGAAAACAAGATTATGATGCATGATTTGCTTCGGGATATGGGCAGAGATATCGTGCATGCAGAAAATCCTGATTTCCCTATAGAACGGAGTAGATTGTGGCATCCTGAAGATGTAAATGATGTATTGATAGACAAATTTGTAAGTACTTTCCCAATCAAACTTTATGTTAAATGTGTAAGCATATGTAAGTTAGTAATATAACTTTTTTTCATGCAAAGCCTTCTCTTATTTGGAGTCTGTTTTTTCGGATAGCAGGGAACTGAAAAAATTGAAGGTCTGGCTTTGAATTTGCCAAGTCCTGAAGAGACTAGTTTCAGTACTGAGGCGTTTAGAAATATGAAGAGACTGAGATTGCTCCAACTAAACTACGTTCGGCTCACTGGGCAATACCAATATCTTTCCAAAAAATTAAGATGGTTGTGCTGGCATGGATTCCCATTGGAGTTCATACCAATAGAACTTTGTCAACCAAACACAGTTGTTATCGACATGCAGTACAGCAGCCTCAGACAAGTTCTTTGTGGGTATTCTGGGGTAAGTACAATGCGTAACCTGAACCAAATTTGGAATTATTTTTATGTTTTTTGTATCTTCTTTTTGGATTTAAATTTTTTATTTCAACTTGATTTTTCTTAACAGTTGCTTGATAAGTTGAAGATTCTGAATCTCAGCCACTCCCACGATCTAACACAATCGCCAAACTTTTCGAAATTCCCAAATCTTGAGAAATTGATACTCAAAGACTGTAAGAGGTTGGCTAAAGTTCACAAGTCCATCGGAGATCTCAAGAGTCTTGTGTTGGTGAATTTGAAGGACTGTGAAACGCTTAAGGCTCTTCCGAGGAGTTTCTACAAGTTGAAATCTGTCAAAACTCTTGTTCTCGATGGTTGTTCAAGATTCCAAAGCTTGTCTGAGCACTTGGGAGAAATGGCATCATTGGTCACTCTTTATGCAGATGGGACGGCCATAAAAAAAGTACCACCTTCCATCGTACGACTAGAGAAGCTCGAGCGCATATCTTTGAGTAAATTGAAGTGTTCTTTGCAGCTACCTTCCTTACAAGGTTTACGCTCTTTGACAAGCTTAATTTTGGAGGACAGCAATATAGAGGAAGTGCCTAATGATATTGGGAGTAGTCTACCTTGTTTAGTGGAGTTAAGTCTAGATGACAATAATTTTGGGAGCCTTCCAAGCCTCAGTGGCCTCTCCAAGCTTCTTGTATTATCCTTGAATGGTTGCAGAAACCTTGTTGAGATTACAGATTTACCAAAAAGTTTGGGTTTCCTGCACATGGACGACTGCTCTGTATTAGAAAGAATGCCAGATTTTTCAGGCATGTCGACAGCAGTGATTCTTTTTTCCCCGAAACTCATTGAGTTTCCAGGCTTGGATAGCGCGTTAAACTCGGGACTCAATCTTTATATGACAACACACAACAATGTCATGGATTTCCTTCTTAAGGATAGCACGATACAGGTACTCTCTCTCTTCCACACCACCCCCCTCTCTTCCCCCCTCACAAATATGTGTGTTATGTATGTAGTACTCACACAAATCTTGTTCCACATGGTATAGGGATGGACAGGAGGTGGAACCATGAGTTTTGTAGGAAGACAAATTCCCACTTGGTTCAATCATGTAAACGAGGGTACCCAAGTCTCTTTTGAAGTGCCTAAGGAAATTGGTTCTAATGCAAAAGCATTGGCTGTGTGCCTGGCTTTTGTTCCTCGTGATTACATCAGGCCGAGTTATATTTATGTTATTAATCACACCAAGGGTACTAGTTTTTGTGTTGAACTAGGAGATTTTTTTTTCTTTGAAGAGATCATTTGGCTGGCAAATTTATCGTTGTCGGAAATCGAGTTCAATTTGGAAGAAAGCGATTTGGTCCATGTTATTGCACATTGTCCGGTGAAGAAAATAGGGGTACGTTTAGTATGCGACAAACTTATGACTTTCAAAGGTTCGTTTTTTGATTACCATTATATCCCTTACGAACGGGCCTTACAAGAAATTTCTACCGAAGTCGATGATTTTGACGAGGATTATGAAGATGATGATTTTGATGAGGATGATGACAACACGATGAGGATTTTGATGGGGATGATGAGGAGGATTTTGAGGAGGAAGAGGAACAAGACGATGATGAGGACCAACAATGTGCTGATGCTAATGATGAGGGTGTTGATGAGGACGAGGCGGAATAAGACGATGATCAGGACCAAGAAGTTGCGGATGATAATGAAGAGGGTGATGATGAGGAGGCCCAAGACGACGACGACTATGTAAGCTAGGAAACTTTCTGGTTTAATCAGCTAGTTTGCAGATAGAGTGTATTTTTTTGCATGCCTTGATCTGTTTATAATATGCTCTCTCTTTTTGAACTTTCTTGTTTCTGTGGTGGTTTAATTTAACTTATTAATGCATTTAAGGTTTTTAATATGTTCAGAGAATCCCTCTTCTTCTCATGTAGTCGCCAACTATAAGCATCAACGCATGCCTCCTCCCATCATGTAGTCGCCAACTTATTAAAGTAATTGATAAAAATAGAGCTCAAACTCAAATGTATAAAAGTATTTGAAAATCTATTTTGTCGCAATTAATTTAGGGGTGTGATATCCACACATTCCATTTTACTTCCTACATACTCTTTTAATTTTCGACCATCAGATTAAATGAATTGAAGAAGATCAACAGACATAAATTATCAAGATTTGTGTGAGAAATAAAATGGGATGTGTGAATAGCATTTGTGTTACATGATTTAGTAAGGAGGGCAAGGATAGGTTGAAACCACAAAGAAAGAAAGGAATATGCTACCTTTAGCTAGTTCTTATAAGTCAACACCTCATTTTTTTGTCATGTAACATGATTGATGAAAGGATAATGTATAAAGGCATCTTCTGATTATTAAGACGTCTTAAACTTAATCTTGTATACTTACGGGATAATTTTTATTGAGTTTTTATCAATAATAGCCAAAATTTAACACTCAATTTCATAAATGTCATTTTTTATAAAATCTTTCAAAAATAACAGAAAATCCACTTAAATAGACTTAAATACCCTCAGAATTAAAGCTGAATAAACATAAAGTAAAAAAGTTTGGGTTAGCCAAGATCCAAGGACCATAAGCAATAAGATCTGCAAAGCCCTCAGCCACATCATTGTTCCCAACTTCCTTGTCGTAACCACCACCAGCAAAAATTGTTGCCAACAATGATGGTACCATTACAAGCCTTTCTCATGGGTACAAGACTTTTTTTTTTTGGGGGGGGGGAGGGTTCACTCTTTTTCTCCTACTGTTTTCATCGTTGGCTCAACCATATGGCAGTACAGGATCCCATATTTGATCAATGAATTGGCCAAATAAAGGCCCAACGAAAGGCGTCCCGAGCAACCGAACTTCAACACCAGCAACAACAATGAAGATTGTTCTCGTGGCAGGAGGTAAAAGCAAGAAGACGAAGCGCCCCAAGTCCGATGATATCTATCTCAAGCTTCTCCTCAAGCTGTACCGTTTTCTTGTCCGGATGACTAGAGCAGGGGCCACCCAGAATTTATAGTAAGGTGAGGTAACAATATTAGTTAAACCAAGAGTTCACTACAAGTCAGCTCAGAAAAAAAAAGCGCCTCCAGGAAAGCTACTTGACCCCTTCTCCGCAATCAACCCTTATAAAGGGCATTGTTTATCCACTTCAGAGAGAAAGATTCATGCACCTTAAAGTGGGGTAATAGGGTTGGTGAACAAGAATCGAGACATTTTAAAAGTAAAGGAAAATAGTTGTGGTTACATAAGATAAACCACAGCTAGGAAAGATATTGAAAGGGGGTGGGGATAACAACTTTGAAACTACACCCTTTCACAAGCAATGACAAAAAGTGAATATTACCAATAGACCATTGAGATCAAACGGACCGTGGGAAGCCACGTGTCTTTCCAACAGTAACATTGGCAAATTGTGACGTGGGCCCGGCTCCTGAAAAGGTGTTGGCTGACGCGCCCCCACGTGCAGGTGAGGGGCACGCGCCTGACAAAAATATATATATAATTGGGCTGACGCCAGGATGACGTCAGCCCTGGCGTCACATCCACTCGGGCTCGCGGGCTAGCAATTCCTCACGGGCTTGTTGCTCAGTCTTGCCCTGTCCCTCGAGTTCCCACACGCTGGAGCACTTCAGTCGGGCTATCTGGCCCTGTTCACTAGCCTTTCCCCCGAGCACCAGCCAACGCTGGAACTGCTCTTAGCATCAATTTTTCTGAAAAGAGATATGGAGAAGAATGAGGGCCGCTTGCATATATCCTTAGCAACTGATTTAAATTCTGATACACCAAGGAGACAGTTAGAGGTCGCACTTGGTGCGATGGCAAGTGCCTTCGCCCATGAGCGGTAGGTCTCGGGTTCGAGACTTGGGAGCAGCCTCTCCATAAATGGGGGTAAGGCTAGCCGACATTCACCTCTCCCAGACCCTGCGTAAAGCGGGAGCCTTGTGCACTGGGTACGACCAAGGAGACAGTTAAAAGCTAATTCTAGTTGTACAACACAAACTCATATCTTAAGTATATCTCACCATGAATCTGCAGTCCGTCTGAGTTACCAGAGAAAAACTGATTGATTCTAAATAAGCATTGATCTTTTAGTTCATTTGGAGGCGGGCGACCATTTAGAAAGTAAAACTGCAAGTGGTACAAAATCCAAGTTAGAAATAATAACCTACCTTTCCCTCTAATTAAAGAAAACCATTACAGCTAGATAGTTCAAATGACAAATACAACGCAAAACAAAAGAAATAAAAAATAGTGCCACTCTTATTGCCGAAAAGGATTAGGATTTGTCAAACCTGAGGTATTGTTGCGAGTTATACATTAGTTAAAGTGTAAATAATAGTTTATTGTCCCACATTGGTGAAGTACGTATGTAATACCAATTGTAACTCCTATATATACTCCACTTTGGAGATTAATGGATATATAAGAAATTCCCAAATATTATCATATATATTTTTGGTATTTACCATGTTTAGTTTAATATGGCATCAGAGCAGTTCGCTCTTGGTGACCTGTGTGCTTTAATTTTGTGCCCACATTTTTCGTGATTTCCTCCGTGTGGGAAAAAAAAAAAAAAAGTGTCGGGCTACAGTACAGTGCTTTGCTATAGTGCGTGAACTGTGGTCTTCTACAGTGCCGTGAACAGTGATTGCTACATTGCCGTGAATAGTCTTTGCTACAGTGCCGTGAACAGTGATTGCTACAGTATTCTGATAAATTGTTTTCATTCCGTTGCGTATCTTTTGTGCTTTTATTGTTCGTGATTTTGTTCAATGGCTCAATATAATCATAGTGTTGTTATGCATCTTGGTGGAACAAATAAATGGATAATTGATACTGAGGCCACTGATCATGTGACTAGTGACCCTAGAGTGTTTGATGAGTTATGTGACTATGTTCGTGATCCGTATATTACTAGTGCAAATGGAGCACTTTCCCCTGTGAAGGGTGAAGACACTATCTCTCTGACTCCAACCTTATCACTGGTTCGTGCTTTACTTGTTCCTGATGTTAAGTACAATCTTTTGTCGGTAGGAAAACTTCTTGATACTTTATATTGTTCTGCTCACTTCTACCCTACGTATTGTTATTTTCAAGATATTCAAACTTAGAAGATAATTAGTTATGGTAAAAGGATAGGGGGTTTGTACATCTTGACTATGGAGGATACTGTTGTTTCCGGTTCAAATAATCATCAAGTTTAAGAGCTAAAGTGGATGACAGACATCAAATTTGGTTATGGCATCGACGATTAGGACATCCATCATTCAGTTATATGAAGCATCTATTTCCTTCTTTGTTTCGCACTTGTAGTGATTCAGAGTTCAAGTGTGAAACATGTGTCATGGCTAAGAGTCATTGTGCTTCATTTCATGTAAGTGATTCTACAGCTACTTTGTCATTTGATTTGATATATTCTGATGTGTGGGGTCCTGCGAAAGTTACTTCTAATGGATTCTGTTGGTTTGTTACTTTTATTGATGATTGTACTCGGGTAACTTGGGTGTTCTTGATGAAAAATAAGAGTGATGTTCCGTTACTTCTTCAAGAATTTTGTACAATGGTGTCTACTCAGTTTCAGACCAAAGTTAAGGTCTTTAGGTCTGATAACGGAGGAGAATATGTGAATCACAT
Organism: Malus domestica; assembly: GCF_042453785.1. Classification (NCBI taxonomy): domain Eukaryota; kingdom Viridiplantae; phylum Streptophyta; class Magnoliopsida; order Rosales; family Rosaceae; genus Malus; species Malus domestica. Next base: position 30,542,917 of record NC_091672.1, on the reverse strand, counting down.
TTTGGCATGTTTTTTCCGTGATCATGGTATGATTCACCAGACAACTACTCCGTTTACACCCCAACAAAATGGTGTGTCCGAACGGAAGAATCGTCAAATAATGGAGGTTGCTCGCTCCTTGATGTTGGATAAATGTGTTCCTAATCATTTGTGGGGTCATGTTGTTTTGGCTGCTGTGTATTTGATCAATCGTGTTCCAAGTAGGGTTCTTGATTTTCAGACACCGTTTGATGTGCTACAAAAACATGTTTCTCTTGTTTCTGTCTCAAAGCTTCCTCCGAAAGTGTTTTGGTGTATTGTGTATGTGCATGTCTACTCTCATCAGCGGAGTAAACTTGATGCATGTGCTCTCCGGTGTGTCTTTATTGGGTATGCTAACAATCAAAAAGGCTATAAGTGTTATCATCCTCCGACTCAAAAAACTTATATTACCATGGATGTCACCTTCCAAGAGGAAGTTTCGTATTTTGTAAAGCCCTCTTCCGACTTTCCACTTCAGGGGGAGAGGAGGAGTGAAGTGCAGATTCGAAGAGATGATATGGATGATGTGTTACAGACAGAGTTGGGAACATAACCTATTATGTTGCGTGATACTAATCAGTCGGTTATAGATAGTGATCGGTCACCTGTCATTCCCGGAACTATTTCTACTAACGACAAATCAGATGTGCCCAGCAAATTGCCTGTTAGTATGTCTGATGAATTACCTTCTGATGATCGGTTGCCTGCTGCTGATATGTCTAACGAGTTGTCTGATGATGGTTCGTCCAGTGATGATTCTTCTAACAGTTTGGTATAAGATGGTGGCATACATGAGGTAAATTCTGACGATTCTTCTACTTATCAGTTGCCTCCACGAGCTAATCGTGGAAAACCTAAAGTACAATATGAGCCTGATATGCATGTTAAAGCCAAATATCCTATCAACAATTATGTGTCTACTCATCGTTTGTCCCAACCATATGCATCTTACATATGTCAGCTATCTAGTGTATCAATTCCAACAAAATTGCAAGATGCTTTGTCTGACCCTAAGTGGGTTAATGCCATGAAAGTTGAGATGGAAGCTTTGAAAAAGAATTCTACTTAGGATTTGGTTCCATTACCAAATGGGAAGAAAGTCATTGGATGTAGATGGGTGTTTACTATTAAGCACAAAGTAGATGTTTCTATTGATCGGTATAAAGCCAGATTAGTTGCTAAGGATTATACTCAAACCTATGGGGTGGACTATCAGGAGACCTTTGCTCCTGTTGCCAAACTTAATATTGTGCGTGTTCTTCTGTCCTTAGTAGCAAACCAGGATTGGCCTCTGTTGCAGTTTGATGTTAAGAATGCTTTCCTTCAAGGTGATCTTAAGGAGTAAGTGTATATGGATCTCCCACCTGGTATTGGAACGTCTCCTGAAAAAGGTGTTGTATGCAGGTTACGAAAAGCCTTGTATGGTTTGAAACAATCTCCTAGAGCATGGTTTGGGAGGTTTACAAGTTTAATGAAGAAGTTTGGGTATATCCAAAGTCATTCAGATCATACTTTGTTTCTAAAGCGACAAAATGGTAAGCTAACTGCATTGATTATTTATGTTGATGACATGATAGTGACTGGTGATGATCAGAAAGAGATACAGCACCTTCAAAAGTACCTAGCTACTGAGTTTGAGATGAAAGAATTGGGTGAATTGAAGTATTTTCTTGGAAGGAAGTATGTTCTTGATTTGTTAGCTGAAACATGTATGTTAGATTGCAAACCTGTTGATACTCCGATTGAGCAGAATCATCGTCTGGGCTTATTTCCAGATCAAGTTCCTACTCATAAGGAACGGTATCAAAGGCTTGTGGTGAGATTAATTTATTTGTCTCACACTCGCCCTGACATTGCTTATGCAGTTAGTGTGGTAAGTCAGTTTATGCACTCACCTAGTGAAGCTCATATGGATGCAGTAACCCGTATTTTGAGGTACTTGAAGATGGCTCCTGGCAGATGCCTGGTTTTCTCCAAGAATGATCATTTGAATGTCGAAGGGTATATAGATGCAAATTGGGCAGATTCTATCACTGATCGGCGATCTACATCTGGATACTTTATGTTTGTGGGTGGTAATTTAGTTACTTGGATAAGCAAGAAACAAAAAGTGGTGGCTAAGTCAAGTGCAGAAGCTGAGTTTCGTGGTATGTCTCATGGTGTATGTGAGTTGTTGTGGTTGGAAAAATTGTTGAGAGATCTTGAGTTTAAACACAAAGGTGCTATGAAACTTCATTATGATAACAAGGCTGCTATTGAGATTGCTCATAATCCAGTGCAACATGATCGAACAAAACATGTGGAGATTGATCGACATTTCATTAAGGAAAAATTGGATGCTGGAATTATTATGTTTCCGTTTGTGAGATCTGAAGATCAACTTGCTGATGCTCTTACTAAGGCTGTGTCTAATAGTGCGTTTTCCGACTCGCTTGACAAGTTGGGCATGCGTGACATCTTTGCACCAACTTGAGGGGGAGTGTTGCGAGTTATACATTAGTTAAAGTGTAAATAGCAGTTTATTGTTCCCACATTGGTGAAGTACATATGTAATACCAATTGTAACTCCTATATATACTCCACTTTGAAGATTAATGAATATATAAGAAATTCCCAAATATTATCATATATATTTTTTGTATTTACCATGTTTAGTTTAATATTGGTATTTACCATGTTTAGTTTAATAGGTATCACTTCTTTAACTGATTCGCTAACTACTTTCAGGGGAGAACCTAAATGAGAAGGACCGATCCTCTGTTTCATAATGCGAGGGGATCCAGATGAACTTCTTGGTGACAGTGGTGGTGCACTGCCTGCTGGAAACATAGAAGGCAAAGTACTGCCTGCAGTGGCATGTGGACTAGAAGAATTTCCCTGAACATTCAGGGGCCTACCTGCCTTTGCTTCAGTTAGCAGTTGTGTCACCTGCAACCATAAAGTCGGGAAAATGAAAAAAACTGTCATGCATCCGAAAAGATGAAACAATATGTAGTATGTAAATCATAGGTATCCTAATTAAAAAATATATATATATAAACTTTAGCATTTCCAACAACTAATTACAAATCAATGCCTCATTGAGCTCGGATTCGATTTGAGGGCCAAAGGGGACACCTCATTGAGCTGCAACAGCTCGGCGTCAAACGACGCCGCTTCCACCACGATTCCCATAGTCATCGGACGCATATACAGATCACGGAACCCTAGATTCGGAAATTCGAATCCCCCCAAAGCTCTTTCCTTTCTATTATAATATTCGTTTCAAATCAATGCCTTTTTGCCCGATTCGAAGAGAAAAAAAAAAGGTGAGATTTGAAGTGGAAGAAACCTCAGATCCTTGAGGAACTGGAGTGTTTGGCGAGAGAGAAAACGGGAGAGAAAGTGAGGGAAAATGAGAGAAAATCCTTCGGCGATTGATGCTCAGAAGAGAGAGAGAGAGAGATTTGTAGAGAGAGAATAGCCATAGCAGCTCCAAAATTTTACACAAGAGAAGAAGAGTCGAAGAAGGTGGATACGTGTCAGTGTGACATTGGCCCAAAACTGGATCATCTACGGCCAGCATCATTACTTTTTCCTGCAACTTATTGCAACAAAGAATAAAAAACTTCCACGTAGTTCTTTTTTAAATTAATTTACCATTTTGTTCCAACATCGTATAAAGCTGTCATTTTCCCTAGGGTTTTCTTTTTCCCTTGGATTTTCTCGGGAAACAAACAGAAAATATGGAAGGAGAGGAGCTGCGTCGTTCCGAAGCAAACACGGTCGATCTTCTGAATCAATTCGAACGTATCTTGGAATCCGATCCCCAAATGTAAGTAATTCGTACTTGTATGTTAGTAGATAATCAGTGATTGCAGGTTTAGCTTCTCTGTTTTCAGTAAAGACGCAGACTTTGTGTTCGGTGAAATGCCACTAGAGTTTTGTATATATAGGTTTTATTCGTGCTTGGTTGGTGAACCTTCACAAAGTGTAATTTCCGTGTCGAAAAGTACAGATATTTGATCCCGCATGAGTTGATCCATGCATATGTAAAAGTAACAGCTTGATTTTACTTGGATTCATATTTTTTTGGAAAATGTCCATTCAGTGTTAGTTCAAATTCAAAACGTGGATTCAGTGTTAGTTCATTACTGTTACTGAGGCTGGGATTTCGATAACGGTCCAAGTATGCCTTATTCTTATGCTAAGTTTTTGAATTTGGTGTGTGTGTGTAATTGTGGGTGCATTATGATTTTGTGTAGAGGTGCTCTCTTTTTTTTTTTAATTTTGGAAGGGTTCTCAGTTATATTTTTGGAATATGTAGTAATGCCGTCGTCTTATATATTGTTCTTTCCTCTTGATTGAACCCAAAGATGAAGTGGGATTTCTTCACCCGTCCCAGTTTTCCAAGCTGAATAAAGAGGCAGGCCATTCCTCACCCTCATCTGATGACAACGGTGCTGCGCTCAGCTGCTGGCAACTCAGTTTTTTGGAATAGGGATCATAAGTTGGGGATTTCAACGCAAGTTCTTTTTCGGTTGTATGAGGCTGCTAAGCATGCGTTTATGGCAGCAAGTAGACAATATAAGGCACTTAACAGCAGATCAGATGTATCTGGGGATGAGAAGTCTTTGTATGTGTCATTATCTTTGGATAATAGTTTTGAAAGTGACGTCATGAAGCATAGCAGGGCACTTTTGTTGCTAAGTAGTGATTTCGGCACTGCATGGCATTCCAGGTTTTCCCCCTTTTCATTTTCGGTTCAGTAGTACTTTGTCCTCTCTCTTATACTTGTTCTAACATAATTGTTTTAAAATAGTAGCAGATATGCATGTGAAGCAACGGTCCTTAGTAGTGTCATGTTCTTTGGTTTCTTGATATGGAGATTCATCTATCTTCCTCTAGAGTTTTTGATGTGCAATTATTTACTATAATTATATATCAATAATTTTGGATCTTCTTGATCTTGTCTGCTTTTCAATTTATGTCATGACGCCTACTTGATCTAGTATATGTGATGCAGGAAGCTCGTTGTGTCACAGAAGCATAAGCTCTCAGCATTTTTGGATAAACAACATGTGTGGTTAATTGTTTTGCCATCTTTGTTCTCATTTTTATTCTTTCTATGCATGTTTTTGATTGCAATTTAACAACTGATTGTAGAAACTTTTGTCTTTGTATGTTGATGCTTCTTAATAGTGGTGGTGCCGTGCATATTCTTGGTTAAATTAATCGAGTACATCCGTAATTTGGAATAGTTCTTTTCTAAATTGGCAAGAATTTTTTCAGTCGAGGAGATTGTTGGATACTTCTTCTAATTGGATCAATGGAAGCGATAGCCATTGATTGGTGGTATCTTTTGGCAGGATTACAAGGACTTTGTTGTGGATGGGATTTAAACAGAACCTTTCAACTTGATTAACGAGGAGAACGAAGTAGGTTATTTTAATGCAGATGGAAAGTATATTACATATGCCATTAAAAATGAAGTCAAGGTAAACATGTTTATCATTTTTGGCAATAAGCATGATTATAATTCTTGGGTAGTTAATGCTAGAGTGTTTATCGTACAATTAGGTTCTTGGAGGTTACTGATGATTTGCTATGCGTGTAGAGCATAAAATATTATTTTATACCGAAGCTTTCATCTCTCTAATTAAATTCAGTTGAATTAAGTAATTCAGTCGATTACTTAATTCAGTAAAAGAGACAACCAAAGAACAACGTGGAGGTGGAGTCAAATACATAATCATAGAATCAGAAACTAAGGTAATCTTTATGCATTTCGTTTGATTTATTTGAATAGGATGATTTATAACTGTTTCAGTATTATGTTTCTTCGTATGCAGATTACCATATGTATTTGAGAGCACAGCTGATGTAAGTTCTCTCTTTATGCCTCTATCTCTCTGTGCATTGATCTGTTTTCTGTCAATTTTATTCTTCTGTATGCATTATGTTTATGAGTGTGTGTTGCTCAGTCTCCAATGATTATTTATATTTTCCGAGGGTATAATGGGAGGAAAAATCCATTCAACCTCCACCAAATTGTAGGGAATCCAATTAAGATGCTTAAGATGCTTAAGCTTTGAAAATTGCAGATTTATAAACTATGAGTAGAGTTTCCGGGCAATATAGTCATTTCTTAATGGACAATGAATAATTAAGGTTTGAAATCGAAAAGTAGATTGCAAATGTCATTCGTGATGAAAAACCTACAGGAACATTAGTTCTTAGCATATGTGAAACATGTGTGAATTTTAATCACAAAGTGCAGTTGTACTCGAAACTGAGATAGTGACGTTTAATTGTTCTCCTATGGGATGTGGTTGATCTTACCCTTTATATGTTTAATATTATATATACTTAGTTGAGTTATTTTTTCCTTTTGGGATTCAGGGCCATACACTATTGATCCCTCAAATTTTTTGCCATGAAGCAAAATGTGGTGACTCGCTCAGACAGCTGACTCCTTTTCAATAGAAGGGAATAGCAAAACTAACCCAGCTGGGAAGTAACTTTCACCAATCACTGTCTTGGCACTTTTACTTAAGTGAATACATTGTTGTTTATTCTGGCCATCTTTCCAAGATCAAGCCCATTGCTCAGTTGGATAAAGTTTGCATCCTCAGTTGTGCTGTATCGACAGGTTTGGATTTTTGGGTGCCGCTCTCATGTAGCAAAACAAAAAAATTTCTTCAGTTGCTGTTTATTGGCCTTGCTGTAAGTTTGGACAAATTTTGTTGATCCCATATTCTTTATTCTAATAAATTGCATTTATTTTCTCTTCCGTATTCTAATAGATAGCATCTCTATCTTTTGAACAGTGAGCAATTGGACACTGCCAACTTTTGATAATTATGATCACTGTCAACCTCTATCTTAGGTATAGAAATCTAGCTTTAATAAATTATGTTTTCTGTATGTACATATTATCAAAACATTACGCGCAGGCACTGTTGCTAGCTTTCATCTAAATCAAAATTTGGTCCAAACCAAATCAAATTTTGCAGTAGGATATTTTCAAACTAGCCCTCTTGAAGTTGTTTTACAAGTGGTGTACAGTGTACTGGACTGTTCCTATAAATTGAAAAATCTCTCATCATTGTGTGAACCATAAGGTACCGTGTAGAATTTGGCGTTAAGGTAGAATAAAAAGGACGCCTCATAGAATTTAGGGTGTAGAACCACAAGTCAACGCCGTGTATAATTTGGCATTATAGTGGAAGAAAAAGAGCACCTCGTAGAATTTAGGGTGTAGGACCACAAGTCAATTTACCAAGACTCAAGTCTTCAGTCAACTGCGCCGCGTAGGCGGGTTTATTAATTATAAGAAGAAGAAAGTAGTTCCGGTAGAAAAAATGAAAATCAATATCAAATATCCATGTGAAGGAATAAACCATTGGATTATAAAATTAAGGTTTGAAATATAGTCATTTCTTAATGGGCAATGAATAATTAAGGTTTGAAATCGAAAAGTAGATTGCAAATGTCGTTCGTGATGAAAAACCTAAGGAACATTAGTTCTTAGCATATGTGAAACATGTGTGAATTTTAATCACAAAGTGCAGTTGTACTCGAAACTGAGAGAGTGGCGTTTAATTGTTCTATGGAATGTTGTTGATCTTACCCTTTGTATATACTTAGTTGAGTTATTTTTTCCTTTTGGGATTCAGGGCCATACACTATTGATCCCTCAAATTTTTGCCATGAAGCAAAATGTGGTGACTCACGCAGACAGCTAACTCCTTTTCAATAGAAAGGAATAGCCAAACTAACCCAGTTGGGAAATAACGTTCACCAATCACCGTCTTGGCACTTTTACTTAAGTGAATACATTGTTGTTCATTATGGCCGTCTTTCCAAGATCAAGCCCCTTGCTCAGTTGGATAAAGTTGGCATCCTCAGTTGTGCCGTATCGACAGGTTTGGATTTTTGGGTGCCCCCCTCATGTAGCAAAACGAAAAATTATCTTCAGTTGCTGTTTATTGGCCTCGCTGTAAGTTGGGACAAACTTTGTTGATCCCATATTCTTTATTCTAATAAATTGCATTTATTTTCTCTTCCGTATTCATACTGATACATGCATGATCTTGGCTACTGAAGGTGCAAGATTTCTGGGGCGCCACTGAGTATTGGGGTGGAGTCGGGTGGACTTGAATCCCAAGAGGTTTGACAAAGGTAGATATAATTTTTTCCCATTTTGATTTACCATGGTTTAACAGGTAGTTTAGTGAGAAAATCTAGAAATAGAATTTTGCTTATAACTTTTCTTTCCCTGGTGATAACTAAGAAATTCGGAGTAAATTGACTTGTGAATTCGAATGACAATGACAAATCAGTGCACGAGATGAAAAATGATTCACCATTCTTATTATGCGTGGGACATGAATCAACATAGATAGTTAAGTAGTAACTTTGACTTTATATTTTTATTTTCTTTCTACTTTTCATCTACCCAAGTCTACAATGCATATGCGACTAAGGAAAAGACCAAGACATCAACCAGTGCAGAAGCTCCTGATAGGACTAATTGTAGACAGCTCTGAAACTACCTCTTCTATTCAAACGTGGAGGAGAGAAACTCCACCACGTTTGATGCAAAGCAGTTCGTCTCAAATTGCAACTTCCTCGGTTTCTCAAATCTCAACGATCAATCTGCAGTGTCCCTCAAGCGGTTTCTCTCAAACTCTTACAATTTGCATTGTGTTTCTCTCCCTACACTCTCATCAACACTATCACTGCTCTCTTAGATGAGCACTACAAATTTAAGCCTGATGCTGGTATGTGATTTCCACTCCATCTCATCTCTTATTTCAAATTTTACGGTAATTTTCAAACCTTTTGTACAATCAGGTAAATCTCCATATAATTGAATAATAGAGATTTTTTTTTTTTTTGTCTCTCTTTTTTAGCTCCTTCATCAATTCATTGGCTACGTTTGACTTAAGTAAATGGGAAATCATTAATTGGTACGGATCAAGATATATTTCTTTTGTGTTTTTGGATTATTTAAAGGGATGTGCAAATAGATGGGAACAGTGGAATTCATTTTGATAAAAACAAAGAGAAAATAACCTTGCTGGATTATACTTCTTGGTTAAATAGATTGACAAATTTAGTTTTTTATATGGAATTCTTACTAATTCCAATTCGTAATATATAGCAAGAGAAAAATCATGGGCAAAGCAAAAAAGAATAGGCACCAATTCAACAGCATGGTGGCCAAGAAAAAGGATGGCCATTCCCAAACAAGCAAGACCAGAGATTGAACAGGAAAAAACATAAACACAACAGATGTGCGGTGCCAACCTTCTGATATGGACATATGTATATTTTCGTATTTGAACAATGAGCAGTTGAAGACTGCCAATCTTTCGATACTATGATTATTTTGAGTACATGATACTATGAACTTATGTACATGAATTAAGCTTTTATAGCATCTCTATCTTTTGAACAGTGAGCAGTTGGACACTGCTAACTTTTGATAATTACGATCACTGTCAACCTCTATCTTAGGTATAGAAGTCTAGCTTTAATAAATGATGTTTTCTGTATGTACATATTATCAAAACATTTTAAACACCCGCAGCAACGCGCGGACACTCTTGCTAGTTTTCATCTAAATCAAAATTTGGTCCAAACCAAATCAAATTTTGCGGTAGGATATTTTCAAACTAGCCCTCTTGAAGTTGTTTTATAAGTGGTGTACAGTGTACTGGACTGTGTTCCTATAAACTGAAAAATCTCTCATCATTGTGTGAACCATAAAACACCGCGTAGAATTTGGCGATAAGGTGGAAAAAAAAGGGCGCCTCCTGGAATTTAGGATGTAGGACCACAAGTCAATTTACTGTGTCTAATTTGGCTTTATAGTGGAAGAAAAAAGAGCACCTCGTAGAATTTAGGGTGTAGGACCATAAGTCAATTTACCAATACTCAAGTCCACAGTCAACTGCACTGCCTAGGCGGGTTGATTAATTATAAGAAGAAGAAAGTAGTTCCGGTAGAAAAAAATCAATATCGCCAAACAACCTTCAATTTGCCTAAAGAAATTGAAGGCAATGGATAACTGGTCGAGCTTAGGGAAGCTGTTAATTATGGTGCTGGTGTTACAGTCCTACCACTATGCACATCGCAATTCCGGTCTTGTTTTTGATGTCCTCATCTTCCTCCTCTGCTCCCTCGGCCTCGTCTTTCGCCAAATGAATATCTCCGTCCCCGATAAAACCTCGTCCTTGTCCTCGTCCTCCTCCTCGCCCTCATCCTCAACGTCCTCCTCCACCTCCTCACCCTCAATCTCATCCTCATCGTCCTCCTCCGCCTCCCCGTCCTTGTCCTCCTTCTCAAAAGGCTCGCTCTACGAAGTGTTCATAAGCTTTAGAGGCGAAGACACACGTAAAAACTTCACGGGCCACCTCTACGAAGCATTGACAAAGGCCGGAATCAACGCCTTTATTGACGACGAACTAAGAAGAGGAGAAGATATAACTAGCGAACTTGTGCAGGCAATCCAAGGTTCTAGGATCTCTATCATCGTCTTCTCAAGACGGTACTCGGACTCCAGTTGGTGTCTTGAGGAGCTGGTTAAGATCATGGAGTGTAGAAGAACGCTAGGGCAATTAGTTTTGCCAATATTCTATGACGTTGATCCTTCGCATGTCAGGAAACAGACTGGTAGTTTTGCACAATCGTTTCTGAAACATACAGATGAAAAAAAGGTAGAGAGGTGGAGAGCTGCTCTTACTGAAGCTTCGAATTTGTCTGGCTGGGATCGCAGAAACACTTTGGACGGGTACTTACTAATTTCTTTTCTTATGAATTAAGGCTTTAACGTACCTTTGCTTGTTAATTTGGAATCATGCGATTTCTTAGACCTCTGTAATAAAATCATACAATAAAGCTTAAACTGTTAAGGCTACACTAATCACAGCTGGGAAGCCGCCGGCGACTGGCTGCGGAGGGAAGGGATGCTGGTTTTTTTGTTTGTGTTTCTTATTTTAATTTTAATTGATGTTTGCTAAGTTTAAACACACCACCTCAAAAAAAATTGTCTTAATTAAAATCTCTAGCATGATAAATAATTTTGTTTATTAATTAGTTCAATTTCGTTGTATAACAATCTTTGTTTTGCTTCTCAACTTGACTAATGCCAGGCATGAAGCAAAGTTTATCAGAATGATTACCAATGACGTCATTACGAAGTTGAACAACAAATACTTCGACGTAGCGCCCTATCAAGTCGGAATAGATACTCGAGTGCTGGATATCAATAATTATTTAGGCATCGGAGATTCATATGATGTTCGTGTGATCGGAATTTTGGGCATGGGTGGAATAGGTAAAACAACGATTGCTAAAGCCATTTATAACAGATTTTATGAAAGGTTTGAAGGTAAAAGTTTCCTTGAAAAAGTGAGGGAAAAGAAACTAGAAAAATTGCAAAAACAACTTCTTTTCGATATCTTGCAAACCAAGACAAAGGTAAGCAGTGTTGCTGTAGGGACCGCCTTGGTAAGGGAAAGATTTCAACGCTTAAAGGTACTTGTCATAGTTGATGATGTAGATGATGTGAAACAGCTACGCGAATTAACTGGAAATTGCCACTCTTTTGGCCCGGGAAGCAGAATCATCATCACAACTAGAAACGAACGTGTGCTAAAAGAATTTGCAGTTGAAAAGATATATCGGGCGAAAGTAATGGCCCAAGAAGAAGCTCTTGAGCTCCTAAGTTGGCATGCTTTCAGAAGTAGTAGTTGTCCTAGTCAATATCTTGTGCTTGAAAGAGAAGTTGTCAATTACTGTGGAGGATTGCCGCTGGCTCTTGAAGTTTTAGGATCTACTCTTTTCAAACGAAGCGTAGATGAATGGAGAAGTATATTGGATGAATTGAAAATGATTCCTCGTGGAGAAATTCAGGCACAACTAAAAATAAGCTACGACGGGCTAAATGATAATTACAAGAGGCGGATATTCCTCGATATAGCTTGTTTTTTTATCGGAATGGACAAGAACGATGTCGTGCAAATCTTGGATGGTTGTGGCTTTTATGCAACAACAGGAATCGAGGTCCTCTTTAACCGGTGCCTTGTGACTATTAATAGAGAAAACAAGATTATGATGCATGATTTGCTTCGGGATATGGGCAGAGATATCGTGCATGCAGAAAATCCCGATTTCCCTAGAGAACGGAGTAGATTGTGGCATCCTGAAGATGTAAATGATGTATTGATAGACAAATTTGTAAGTACTTTCCCAATCAAACTTTATGTTAAACGTGTAAGCATATGTAAGTTAGTAATCTAACTTTTTTTCATGCAAAGCCTTCTCTTATTTAGAGTCTGTTTTTTCGGATAGCAGGGAACTGAAAAAATTGAAGGTCTGGCTTTGAATTTGCCAAGTCCTGAAGAGACTAGTTTCAGTACTAAGGCGTTTAGAAATATGAAGAGACTGAGATTGCTCCAACTAAACTACGTTCGGCTCACTGGGGGATACCAATGTCTTTCCAAAAAATTAAGATGGTTGTGCTGGCATGGATTCCCATTGGAGTTCATACCAATAGAACTGTGTCAACCAAACATAGTTGTTATCGACATGCAGTACAGCAGCCTCAGACAAGTTCTTTGTGAGTATTCTGGGGTAAGTACAATGCGTAACCTGAACCAAATTAGGAATTATTTTTATGCTCTTTGTATCTTCTTTTTGGACTTAAATTTTTTATTTAAATTTGATTTTTCTTAACAGTTGCTTGATAAGTTGAAGATTCTAAATCTCAGCCACTCCCACGATCTAACACAATCGCCAGACTTTTTGAAATTCCCAAATCTTGAGAAATTGATACTCAAAGACTGTAAGAGGTTGGCTAAAGTTCACAAGTCCATCGGAGATCTCAAGAGTCTTGTGTTGGTGAATTTGAAAGACTGTGAAACGCTTAAGGCTCTTCCGAGGAGTTTCTACAAGTTGAAATCTGTCAAAACTCTTGTTCTCGATGGTTGTTCAAGATTCCAAAGCTTGTCTGAGCACTTGGGAGAAATGGCATCATTGGTCACTCTTTATGCAAATGGGACGGCCATAAAAAAAGTACCACCTTCCATCGTACGACTAGAGAAGCTCGAGCTCTTATCTTTGAGTAAATTGAAGTGTTCTTTGCAGCTACCTTCCTTACAAGGTTTACGCTCTTTGACAAGCTTAATTTTGGCGGACAGCAATATAGAGGAAGTGCCTAATGATATTGGGAGTAGTCTACCTTGTTTAGTGGAGTTATGTGTAGATGACAATAATTTTGGGAGCCTTCCAAGCCTCAGTGACCTCTCCAAGCTTCTTATATTATCCTTGAACGGTTGCAGAAACCTTGTCGAGATTACAGATTTACCAAAAAGTTTGGGTTTCCTGCACATGGACGACTGCTCTGTATTAGAAAGAATGCCAGATTTTTCAGGCATGTCGACAACGGTGGTTCTCTTTTCCCCGAAACTCATTGAGTTTCCAGGCTTGGATAGTGCGTTAAACTCGGGACTCACACTTTTTATGATAACACACAACAATGTCATAGATTTCCTTCTTAAGGATAGCACGCTACAGGTACTCTCTCTCTTCCACACCACCCCCCTCTCCTCCCTCCCTCGCAAATATGTGTGTTATGTATGTATTACTCACACAAATCTTGTTCCACATGGTATAGGGATGGACAGGAGGTGGAACTATAACTCTTGTAGGAAGACAAATTCCCACTTGGTTCAATCATGTCAACGAGGGTACCCAAGTCTCTTTTGAAGTGCCTAAGGAAATTGGTTGTAATGCAAAAGCGTTGGCTGTGTGCCTGGCTTTTGTTCCTCGTGATTACGTCAGCTCGTGTTATATTTATGTTATTAATCACACCAAGGGTACCAGTTTTTGTGTCGAACTAGGAGATGTTTTTTTCATTGAAGAGATCATTTGGCTGGCAAATCTATCATTGTCGGAAACCGAGTTCAATTTGGAAGAAAGCGATTTGGTCCATGTTATTGCACATTTTCCGGTGAAGAAAATAGGGGTACGTTTAGTATGCGACAAACTTATGAATTTCGAAGGTTCGTTATTAGATTACCATTATATCCCTTACGAACGGGCCTTAGAAGAAATTTCTACCGAAGTTGATGATTTTGATGAGGATTATGAAGATGATGATTTTGATGAGGATGATGACAACACGATGAGGATTTTGATGGGGATGATGAGGAGGATTTTGATGAGGATGATGAAGACGAGGTGGAGGATAATCAGGGCCAAGAAGTTGCGGCTGATAATGATGAGGGTGATGATGAAGACAAGGAGGAGGACCGAGACGATGACGACTATGTAAGGAGGAGGACCGAGAGTCTGTATTTTTTTGCATGCCATGATCTGTTTTTAATATGTTCTCTCTTTTTGAACTTTCTTGTTTCTGTGGTGGTTTAATTCAACTTATTAATGCATTTAAGGTTTTTAATATGTTCAGAGAAGCCCTCTTCTTCTCCCTGCACCAGCCGCAGCTTCCAAGGCTGCTGCAGGTGCCGCCATGCCTGCCCGTACTGCTCCCACCATTGATAGTCCCAGATTTTGACCTCCCAATTCCAACCCTTACAACGCAAACCACAATTAACTCTTCCAAGAAGGGCTCCATAAACCACTTTGCAAGTTTTGACCTTCGAATGGTAATCTCCTTTATATCGTCAAAAGTTAGTCCCTCTGACCTTTCATCATCACTGTCAATCATTGCATCATCCCCTGATGATCCATCATCTTCACTACGAGAAGCATATCTCAACTTGCGGTGAGCCTCAGGGTCATGCAGCTTCAAACGTTTTGCTCGTAACTCATTCAATGCATCATCCTTGAAAGCTGCCCTGTCAGCAGATGTGGCTGATGAATGCACCCGAGAGGATGGAAGAGGTGGAGTCTCTTTTCGGGACTGTAGGGCTTTCCCTTTGTCCCACTTTGGTTGGAACTTATCCTTTAAACTCTTGTCATCTTTCTTCTGTGCTCTTTCAGACAGAATTAGCTCTCTTTGAAGTTCAGACATCTCTGCGAGCTTCCGCCTATTGTCTTTATCCTTGTAAAGATCACTGCCAACATCAGATTCATTGCTGTTCCCCCACCCCCGATCCGAACCACTATCGTTATAACCACCTTCTTCCTGGCTACCTTGTTCATCGTCTATTTTGTTTGAAATGGTATCAGGCATGGTATTTTGGTTGGTATTCTTCGATAGAAGTTGAAGTTTTTTTCTTAGAAAACTGAGTTTTTTTTTTTTAAGAGAGAGAGAGGAAGATCAAGAGTCAGTATCTTTTCATATCAAAAACCATAAAGATTACAAGGACTAAATTACTCACAACTGGTCAAAAAACTGATCCTACACACTAGGGACCTAGAAACCTTCTCCGGCCATTAATGGTCATTGGAGGATATCATCCATCCACTTGGAAGAAGATGGGAATGCAAGGTACAATTAAAAAGATAAGAACACCAGCTGTAAGCATTCTAAAAACAGAGAATGGAACTAGCCGTTGCACATTTGAACCTAACGGCTACTTGCTAAACATAGCAAGTTCTTCATTTTTTCGATTTCAGCATTTTCTTCACTTCTTTCTGCAGGATTGTCATCTGCAGTTTGATATTAAGCTAGTATGCAGCTTAAATCTCAACAGCCTCTCCTAAGCTGCTTACTGGCTTAACTCCAAGTCTCAATCTCAACTGATTAAATCTATCTTTTGGCAAAGCTTTTGTGAATATGTCTGCAAGTTGTTCTTCACTTCTGCAGAACTGCAACTCGATCACCCCTTCTTGCAGAGCTTCCCTTATGAAATGATACCGCCTGTTTATGTGTCTAGTTCTCTGATGAAATACAGGATTTTTGACCATAGAAATTGCTGACATATTATCACAAAATAAAGGTGTTGCCTCAGTTTGCATTTCCCCAAAATCATCAAGAACGAATCTCAACCAAATTGACTGTGCAGTTGCCTCAGCTGCTGAAACATACTCAGCTTCAGCGGTTGACAATGCAACTGTGTTTTGTTTCACAGAAGCCCAAGAAAATGCTCCACTGCCAAAGCTGAATGCATAACCTGAGGTGCTTCTGCTATCATCTTCACTGCCTGCCCAATCTGCATCACAGAATCCAATGAGGATTGCAGACTTATCTTTCACATACTCAATGCCATAGTTTAGGGTCCCTTGCACATATCTCAGTACTCTTCTTGCAACTCCCAAATGCTTCTTAGTCGGACCATTCATAAACCTTGATAACAAACTTGCAGCATACATCAGATCAGGTCTTGTTGCTGTTAAATACAGTAGACTTCCCACTATTTTCCTGTAAAGTCCTTCATCGGCTAATTCACTCCCATCCACTTTCTTTAGCTTTTCACCAGTGGGCAAAGGGATAGAAACTGGTTTGCAATCTTCGAGCCCAAATTTCACAAGTAAAGACTTAGCATACTTACTTTGGTGTATAAACACGCCTTGATTAGTTTGCAGTATTCCCATACCTAAGAAGTGATGTAGAAGGCCGAGATCAGACATTTCATATCTCTCCATCATTTCCCTTTTGAATTCACTGAGCATCGTGTCACTACTTCCAGTATATACAATGTCATCAACATAGATTGACACAATTAGCAACCCTCCTTCATCATCAGATCTTGTATATAGTGTGGCTTCACTTGTGCTTCTTTTGAACTTACACAAAGAGAGATATGGATCAATCTCACTGTACCAGGCTCTAGGTGCTTGTTTAAGTCCATATAAGGCCTTCCTTAACTTATAGACCTTGTGATCAGCATTTGCCAACTCAAAACCCTCAGGTTGCTCAACATACACCTCTTCATCAAGCACACCATTTAGGAATGCTGACTTAACATCCAACTGAAACAACTTCCAACCCTTTTGTGCTGCAAGAGCAATGAGTGTTCGAATTGTATCTAACCTTGCCACTGGTGCAAAGGTTTCATTGTAGTCTATCCCAGGTTTCTGTGCATAACCTTTTGCCACAAGTCTGGCCTTGTGTTTTTGAACTGTTCCATCCAGATTTAGCTTAGTTTTAAACACCTATTTCACACCTATAACAGGTTTATTCATAGGCCTATCAACAAGCTCCCAAGTATTGTTCTTTTCAATCATTTCCAACTCTGCATTCATAGCCTCCTGCCAGGCTATTTCACTTGCTGCTTCTTGATAACTCTCTGGTTCTATAATGCACATGTGACACCTTGCATATATATCTTCCAGAGTTCTCAACTTCACTGGGGTGGAGCTAGGTGTGGAGCCTTGACTGTGACTTCCACCATTATCTTCAACTAACTCATCTACAATAGTGTGTGAATGAGAACCTTCAGCATTGTCAAACTGGATTTCATCGGTTTGTTCCTCTCTAGCTTCTTCTGTAGAGTCATTTCCTTCAAGATTGAGAGGTATTGAGATCGATTCTACTTGATCACTTTTCCAATTCCATGACTGGTTTTCACTGAAAATCACACTTCTTGAGAGTACTATTTTCTTAGATTGCAGATCATACACTCTATATCCCTTTTCACAGCTTCCATATCCCATGAAAACCCCTTTTCTGGATTTCCCATCAAATTTGTGCCTCAGATGTGATGAGACATGAGTATAGCAGATACACCCAAATACCTTCAGGTGCTTAATTCCAGGCTTCCTGCCTGTGAATGCTTCAAAAGGTGTCTTATCTAGGACAGATGTTGTAAAACATCTATTTTGAAGGTACACAGCTGTACTTACAGCTTCTGCCCAGAAAGACACAGGGATTCCTTTCTCAGTCATCATGGATCTTGCCATTTCACAAACTGTTCTATTTCTTCTCTCAGCAACTCCATTTTGCTGAGGTGAATATGCAATTGTCAGTTGCCTCTCAATTCCTATGCTTGTACAGTAATTCATAAATTCATGTGAGGTGTATTCACCACCTCTATCACTTCTTAGCTTCTTCAAACTGAACCCACTTTGCAGTTCAACAAAAACTTTGAACTTTTTGAACACATTGAAGGTATCAGATTTGTTTCTGAGAAAGTATACCCAACACATTCTTGAGAAATCATCAATGAATGTGATGAAGTACCTATTCCCTCCAATGGATTCGTTTTGCATAGGTCCACACAAATCTGTATGCACCAATTCAAGTGGACAACTTGCTCTCCACGTTTTTTCTTTGTCAAAAGGTTCTATGTGGTGCTTGCCTGACACACAACCTTCACACGCATCTCTCATTTCTGTCAAAACAGGTAGTCCAAGTACCATTTCCTTCTGCTGCATCTTCTTCATGCTAGTGAAGTTTAGATGTCCAAGCCTTCTATGCCATAACCATGAATCTTCAACCATAGATGCTTTTCTTGCTGCAGGGGTTATAGACTCTAGTGAAAGGGGAAAACATCGATTTCCTGCCATGATCACTTTTGCTACAACATTGTTAAGCCTGCTATCATCAAAGATTACTGCCATATTACCCCCAAATAGGACATAGTAACCATGCTCCATCATTTGGCCTACACTCAGCAAGTTTTCATCCAAACCTGGAACCAGCAACACTTCATTTATATATCTTTTCCCACGCTGAGTTTCAACCACTAAAGTGCCTTTTCCAGTTGCTTGTACAAGATCACCTGTGCCCATTTTAACTTTGCAGGTCACAGATCTGTCAAGATTTATTAAAGCAGACTCTTGTGATGTCATATGGTTGCTGCAAGCACTATCCACAAACCACACACTTCTATCTTGCATAATTGATGAGTGACAAGCGTAGAACATGGTTCCTGTAGTTACTTCTTCTTCCCTTGCACAGTGGGCAACTTGCTTGTGACTATCACAGTCCTTTGCAATATGACCAAAACGATTGCACTTTCCACATTTGGGTTTTCCTTTGTATCTGCACACACCAAAATGATATTTTTGACACACTTGACACTGTGGTTTCACAGAACTTTGACTACTGCTTCCTTGCTTGTTCTGTGAATTGAATCTGTTATTCCAATTTCCGCCAAAATTGTTGTTCCAGTTCCCACTTGGAGACCAATTTGATCCCTTCTTGTTTTGTCCCTGCCACTTTTGATTTGGCCTACTCTGTGAACCTTTGTAGGTACCAGTGACTTGATTATTTCCAATTCTGAGACTACTAAAAGCCCTCTCAGTTCCTGTCAATTTATCCATTTCATCATGCAAGTCCTCCCTTTTATCATATACTTTGACAGATGCAATGACTTCTTCAACTCTAATAGCATCCAAATCTCGAGTTTCCTCAATAATAGACACAATGGATTTATACCTCCTACTTAGACTCATCAATAATTTCTGCACAATTCTTTGTTCAGTCACATCTTCACCAAGAGATTTCAGATTGTTCACAATTCCAAAAAACCTACCCAAATAGTCATCTAGGTTTTCACTATCTGTCATTCTCATATACTCAAAATCAGCCCTAACTGCTTGAAGTTTTACAGCTCTTACCTTTTTATCTCCTCTGAACTCTCTTCTCAGAATGTCCCAAGCCCCTTTTGCAGTCTTCTCATTTCTGATACGAGGAAAAAGCTCATCTGTTATAGCTCCTTGTATGAGACTCAACGCTTTGGCATTTTTGATTGTCTTCTCTGGAGATGGTGGGTGGTTCCACTGGAACATGCTCAATCTCACTTCCTTCCTCTCCAGAGACTTCTTCCTCGACGGAAATCTGCTGCGGTTGCACTCCGAGTTCTACTACATCCCATAGGTCATGCGCTATGAGGATAGTCTCCATCTTGACAGCCCAAAAATCGTAGTTTGCACCATCAAACTGTGGAGTTCGTAAATCTCCACCGGAAGAACCTGATCCCACCATTTTTCTTAGTGAGTATCAGTGAATCAACCAATAAAAGGAACCACCTTTATCCCTTCTGAGATTTTTTTTTCAGGAAGAACCTCTCTCACAGCTTTACGCCCCTCTCTGGAATCAGACCTAGTGCTCTGATACCATGTTTGAAATGGTATCAGGCATGGTATTTTGGTTGGTATTCTTCGATAGAAGTTGAAGTTTTTTTCTTAGAAAACTGAGTTTTTTTTTTTTAAGAGAGAGAGAGGAAGATCAAGAGTCAGTATCTTTTCATATCAAAAACCATAAAGATTACAAGGACTAAATTACTCACAACTGGTCAAAAAACTGATCCTACACACTAGGGACCTAGAAACCTTCTCCGGCCATTAATGGTCATTGGAGGATATCATCCATCCACTTGGAAGAAGATGGGAATGCAAGGTACAATTAAAAAGATAAGAACACCAGCTGTAAGCATTCTAAAAACAGAGAATGGAACTAGCCGTTGCACATTTGAACCTAACGGCTACTTGCTAAACATAGCAAGTTCTTCATTTTTTCGATTTCAGCATTTTCTTCACTTCTTTCTGCAGGATTGTCATCTGCAGTTTGATATTAAGCTAGTATGCAGCTTAAATCTCAACATATTTCTGTTGGTCCAGCCTCTTCTTCAAATGAACTTAAGGTCCAGATGACTTCCTGCTTGCATAGCCACGACCATCGTCAGAATCATCACCTCTGGAGTCACTTCCTCCATTAGAATATGAGCCCCAACGTCTCCTCCTAGATTATGAATGTTAGTGTCAATTTTTCCCCGATGAACTTGTTCTTCCCGCAGCCTCGAAGAGCAAATTTTCTAATTCTGCCATTATCCGCTGTCCTTTCCGGTATGTTTTGGTGTTTTACTCGCGTTGTCGAATAACTCATAAAGTCAGCATTCGAAAAGAAGACAAAATCATCAACATATTATTTCCATCTGTTGGTTCAAAACTACTTCAACTTGATAGTAAACACATTAGTTTGTAACAAAAAATTTGAAACCTAAAAATTCTAATCTGCTACTAACAATTTCTCTGACGGCTAATACTTCACAATTTCACACAAAGAAAACCTCCTTTCAACTCTAAGACTGTACATGGAACACCCACTTCCTTAATTCTCGAAATTTCCAGCTCAAAACCAACCCCAAGACATTGGTAATGAGTCGAAAACCTTCTCGAAAATATCCCCTTTCAAACCCTAGGACTGTATTGAACACCCATTGCTCAAATTCCCAAAATTTCCAGCTCAAACAACCAAATCCCAGAATTACAACTTCTGAATTTCTGACAATATTAATCCTTAATCTCTGCATATTACAGCAGATCTCGCTCAAAACCCAAAAGGGTATTTAGTATTTACCGATTTTAATTCTTAAAACCAACCTAAAAAGACAAAATATCTCAGCAAACAATACAAAGACAGTTGTCAAATTTCTGGTATTCGAACAAACAAAGGGCAACAACAAGAAGAATAAATCGATCACCTGAAAAAATCTGAGTGCTTTGGCGGTCAAATATATCCGAATAATCCAACTGCGGCAGACAAAAGCATGAAAGCCGCTGAATTTAAAGAGCTTGCAAAATTTGAAACAAATCTGCCTGTTTTAGGAAAGTTAATCAACTCATTGAGTCGACTCGCCGATATTTTTTGGTTTTTGAGAAACTGCATGGAAACGACATGGCGTTTGGAATTAATATTGTCGATGAGTGGCGTCCGTTTGGACGATTGGACAACAAGCGATTACAGAGTATTAAAGTAATTGATAATAATAGAGCTCAGGATAAATTTTTAGTTGTGACTGGAACACAAGTGGTACATCACATGTTTTAATAGGAATGGTGGGAAATTTTATTTTTTAAGTTATTAACATTTTAACACATGTATCTCACCATTTATTTAGTGACACGTGACGTAACACCCCGTGTACCGGTCACACTGAAAAATCTCTCCAAGCTCATATGTATAAAAGTATTTGAAAATCTATTTTATCGCAATTATTATTTGAAATCATATTAAGCACGGTTTGTGTTACATGATTTAGTGAGGCGGGCCAAGGATAGGTTGAAAGTTGAAACCACAAAGAAAGGAATATGCTACCTTTAGCTGGTTCTTATAAGTCAACACCTCATTTTTTGTCATGTAACATGATTGATGAAAGGATTATGTATAAAGGCATCTTCTGATTATTAAGACGTCTTAAACTTAATCTTGTATACTTACGGGATAATTTTTATTCGTGTTCTCTAAATCAAATAAAATCGATGTAAACGTAGTTACATTAGTTAGATATTTAGAATGGATATGCACATTTTATACACCTGGATTCAAATTTTATCCACAGTTTATATTAGTTTAATCTTGTAACTAATCGATTGTATTAAAAAAATTCAAATGTATTCTATTTTTATGGATTCATTATCATAGTGATTTCGACGTGAAAACAGAGTGTCGGATTTTGACTATCTGATGCCCTCCTCTTCTTTTTAAGTGGACTTGGAACAGGCAATCGACCTCACTTAATGAAATAAGGTTTTGTTATTTGTATTCTATTTTTATTGTCGAGTTTGTAGTCAGTTCGTCATACATTTTCTGAACTAGAACTTAACTCTCTCTTGTTCGTTAAGGGAAGATTGAAATGGAACAAATACAACACAAGTACATCACCGTACAAGGCCTAAAGCTCCACGTTGCCGACATCGGAACCCATTAGTTGAGGGAGAGTTAGCCCTCGGAAATACGAGTTTAGGACACATTATATGTTGCAAACTTGTAACTTCTTCCTCTTTTCGTTATAGTCGTTCAAATTATAATATATCTATGTCTTACATCATGATTAATACGCACCATATTATTGAAGGATGTTTTCTTATCTCTATTTTTAGAGTATCAAAGCACCCTCGCAAAAACACTGTGTTAACATGCACCTTGCTAAAATATCTTCGGAGTTGGGTCTGGCTAGTGGATCACGTCACTCGTCTAGCCATGCACATAAAGAGTAACACACGCAGATCCCACACAACCTTATGCTCGACCCACCCTAATGCAGGCGGTAGTGCTCTGTTGTGCGGTGGTTGAGGAAAAACTTCAGTAGGGTAACTGCCCCCATGTTGGCCCTACATTGCCCACAAATCCCCTTTGTATGCGGAGTTCTTCGGTCCGAATGCCTATGTCAAGTGGCTGTCCGGCCAAAGACCCAAAGGGTGCACGATGAACAGTGAGTGGGCCAAAATACAAGAAGGTGGGCCTGGGTGAGATGTTTTTGTCTTGGACGGACCTTCTTATTGGATGGTCGCACAAGTCTGATCTCATGGTGGGTGACCTACATGCCGGACCCAAAAATTTCTCATTTGGTTGGGCCACAAGTTAATACCGTTGGTACCGTAGCCCAACCCAAGTTTCGAGTTCACATATATGTCCCGGCCCAACACCGAAAATCTCAGCAAGTTACAACGTGCGACAAGATTCCTTATCCTATCCAAAACACATGTCCGAAATCTAACGGGAATCCTTTGTCCATGATATCGGCCTCTTTCCAATTTGGTCACTTTCTCCATGCAAATCTCCAAACTTTCTGCAAAAACAATTCCTCCATGAGAGCTGAAAAATCACCTCAACAAATCCTCCACCAATGACAACAGTTGCCGCCAAGCTGTTGCCTCAGAGCCTCCACGACACCACCCACCCGAATCCTTCCTCCCACCAAACCAGCGCCGGGAGCTGCAGGGTTTGCATTCTATCAAACGGCGGAAACCGCCGCAGAAACCCGCCAAAGGCGGCTGCTTCCGCCGAAGCGAAACCGACCCATTTGCAGAACCATAACATCAAAGAAACCCATTTGTTGAAACCGTCTTCCCGCCAAACGAGTGCCTTGAGTTGCAGGGTTTGCATTTCGTCCAACGGAAACCGCCGCAGAAAACCACCAAAGGCGGCGGCTTCCGCCGAAGTAAGAGCGACCCAGTTGCAGAACAATGATTCCAAAGAAACCCATTTGATGAAAGTTCTCGACAGGTCCTGCAAAGCAGGACAGTACAATGAAGCACTCTACTTTCTTGAGCTAATGGTTAACGAGGGGTACAGGCCTGATGTGATTCTCTACACAAAGCTCATCAAAGGGTTCTTCAATTCGAGGAACGTCGAAAAGGCAGTTCGGGTTATGCAGATTTTGGAGAAGTATGGTGAGCCTGATTTGTTTTCGTACAATGCGTTGATCAGCGGGTTCTGTAAGGCGAATCGGATTGATTCAGCAAACAAGGTACTTGATAGGATGAGGAGTCGGGGATTTTCACCTGATGTTGTTACTTACAATATCATGATTGGGAGTCTTTGTGGCAGGGGCAAGCTAGGATTAGCTTTGAAGGTTTTGGATCAGTTGGTGAAGGATAATTGCAGGCCGACTGTGATTACTTACATGATTTTGATCGAAGCAATGATTCTTGAAGGCGGAATTGATGAGGCGGTGAATCTTTTGGATGACATGTTGTCTGGAGGGCTTAAACCTGACATGAATACTTACAATGCAGTTGTTAAGGGAATGTGTAGAGAAGGGATGCTGGATAGGGCGTTCGGCTTAGTTAGGAGCTTAGATTCAAAGGGTTGTTCGCCTAATGTAGTCTCGTACAACATTTTGTTACGAGCGCTTTTGAATAGGGGTAAATGGGAGGAAGGGGAGAAGCTAGTGAGCAATATGTATTCGAGAGGTTGTGAACCGAATGTGGTGACTTACAGCATTTTGATTAGCACGCTTTGTCGCCATGGGAAAGTTGAGGATGCTGTGAATGTGCTGAAGATCATGAAGGACAAGGGATTGACGCCGGATGCGTATAGTTATGATCCGCTGGTTTCTGCATTCTGCAAAGAGGGGAGATTGGATTTGGCGATAGAGTTTTTGGATTACATGATATCGGATGGCTGCTTGCCGGATATTGTGAACTACAATACAATCTTGGCTGCTTTGTGTAAGAGTGGAAAAGCTGATCAGGCTTTGGAAATCTTCGAGAACCCCGGTGAAGTGGGATGTCCTCCGAATGTGAGCTCTTACAACACGATGTTCAGTGCACTGTGGAATTGCGGAGATAGAGTGAGAGCGCTTCAAATGGTGTCGGAGATGGTAAGCAAAGGAATTGACCCCGATGAGATTACTTACAATTCGCTTATATCGTGTTTGTGCAGAGACAGGATGGTGAATGAGGCTATAGGGTTGTTGGTAGACATGGAAAGTGGTGGCTTTCAGCCAACAGTTATCAGTTACAACATTGTTGTTCTCGGGCTGTGCAAAACGCGTAGGATTGTCGATGCCATTGAAGTGCTTGCGGCAATGGTTGAAAAGGGGTGCCGGCCTAATGAAACTACCTACACTTTGTTGATTGAAGGAATTGGATTCGCAGGATGGCGAGCTGAAGCGATGGAGCTTGCCAACTCTGTTTTTAGTTTAAGGGCGATTTCCGAAGATTCGTTCGGGCGTTTGAATAGAACCTTTCCCATGCTTGATGTTTACAAAGAGCTTACTCTATCTGAGATTAAGAACTAGCTTTTGCTTTGTAGCTACAAAGAGGGATTAGAGTATCGACAAATTCGTGTTTTTCGTTAACGTAGAGAAAGGCAGACATTAAGCAGCAGAACTTCCGGCAAGAAAAAGAAAGAGAAGATATCAAGAACTAAATGGAAATGGCTTATTTGAAGATGAATTTCTTTTGTGTAGAATCTATCGTTTGTATCAAGAAAAAAAAAGCGGGAAAGATTTCTGGCAAAACGTTCCATCTTACCAAAGTGTAGATTCTATACAACTTCAACTAAATTAAACAGGGATGAGCACGGTTTGGTTTAGCCTGCTTCGTTAATATAATTAGTTTTTTACGGCGAGAGAAAGAACCAAAAGAGGAAGAGAGAAAGTGGTGAACATAAAACAAGTAGAGGAAAGAGACATTATCCATTCAACCATTGTGACATGTTAACTCACTTGGAATATGAAAGTAAGGACATGAAATTGAATCAAGAAGCGTTTAGTTAACACGATTCTTGATTTTCAAATACTGAATAACAAATTTAAGCTGAACTCAAAACATAAAGAATCCAACCACTTGTATTAGGCATTTGTTGTACTGAACCATGTTCCAAACACACTGAATCACGTTTCAATATACTTGATCGAACCTGTTTAATTACTCAACCAAAAGAAGTTAAATAGTGCATTTAAAATGATCCTCCACTAATCCTTGTATTACACACGAAAAAAATGCACGTCACATATTATCATTTGTTCGAATAATCATCATTAAGCTTCACCATATCTCTACATAGCAGTAAACACCAGGAGCCGAGTTGGATTTGAGGAATAAAAAGAACACTTACTTCTTCACTGCCCCAATTTCCATATTCACCGCGTCGCCCACTAGTCTCTAGCTCACTTGTGCAATATACTCTTCTTCGAAGGCTTTGGTTTCTTGTGAGTGTGGTTCTGCCACAAATGAAATAAAGCAGGAACACTTGGTAAGTACAGATTACCTTTTGGAAAGCCGTAAATTTGAAACTACAGTAAACAAGTGGAAATGGTACCTTTTGTCTTTCTAGTGCGTCATAATCTATCCTCTCCCTCCAGTTACTTTTGCGTAGTTTGATTGGCCGATTGCCCACATACTTACCTGGAATTATTGCAGATAAATTATATACAACCATTATCATAAAAGTAAAAGCATATCAACAACCTCTATGATTCTTAGTACTTTCAACAAAAAGTAGAATCACCATACGAGTAAATATTTTACTCACCATTCATTTCCTTTAGTGCTCCGGCCAGGTCAGATGGGTTGGCAAAGCTAACAAATCCAAAGCCCTTGGTTTTTCCAGTCCTCTTATCTCTGACAACCTAGAGATGGTGACAAAGCAGACAGATATAAGTTTCAAGATTTCAATCACAGTCAAAATTCACAAATTCTATGAGAAGTAGATGAATCAAAACGTAGTGAAAAACAGCAAAATCCACAAAAGGTTATAAGAATGCGGGCACAGTCAAAATAAGGAAAACAATTGGATTCTGAGACAATTACGGCTCACTCTTACCAACCAAATATCACACAAAAATGAGAACATTAAGCAAAGCACCTACATACTGAAGGAAAAAACAAAGTACCCTGTACAGTTTTTTACGGTGTTCTAGCTAGGATCCCCATAGCCAAATACCACACTCCAATCACCCCCACACACATTACACCACCACAGCGGCAATGAAATGTAGGGGTTAAACAGTATTCAACTCAAGTCGTTAATTCTTTTTACGGTCATAGGTAGAAGGAAAATTTCAAAGTTCTCACACAGATTTCATTGACCAACAAAAATTATTGTAGAGTACCATCTTTCCAAGCCCCAAAAGCAGGGCTTCACACCAACCCCTAAGGTTCATAATAATATCAAAATATTGAACCAGCTTGGAAGCTCAATCGGTTCACTAACCTGACTCCAAATTCGTTCATATCGACCCAACAAGCAATAATTCAAGGTCGCCTGTGAGTCAGGTCAATTTCAACCAACTCAACCTCCAAATGTTGATTCCAGCTGTCCAACCTATATTTAATGGTCAAAAGTGATTTTAACTAACTTTGAGATCTCAAAATAAGTGCTTGAAAAATCGCATAAGTTGATGTAGGTTGTCAGTAGGCATCCTACAGTCAAATGTTGTTAGAAGTAAAATGAAAAAATGCATCATGACAACTTAGACCATTCCAATATGCAACTTGTAGCTACTTGTACGGTTACACATCCAAGTTCCAACCAAAATATAAACAGCAGATGAGACCTACCTTAGAATGAATAAAACAAAGTGCTTTGTGCTCTTCATATAAAAATCTGAAGATAAAATTTAAGAAGTTCACACCAAGCAAACAATTTATAATAATAAAAGAATTTTAAGGAAAAACAAAGGAGATGAGGCAGACACTTACTCTTGCCATGTTAAAGGATGGAAATCGTGAAAATGCTTTTGAAAGAACATCATCATTCACCTCATTACCAAGATCGCCACAAAAAAGTCGATAATCATCTGCAAAAGCCAAAACCCAACAGAATTGTAAGGCATAAGTATGCATTCAATTGAAGAAAAGTCAGGTAAAACAAAAAATGCCATTCTTGTGAGAGAATAACTTGCTCAAAATCCAAAAAACTAAAATTACTACTGAATCCCATGAAGAGTAGGAATTTAACAAGGTCTCACAGTTCTAGTGTATCAGTGAACTAAGTAGCCAAAAGGGAAACCTTCAAAGAAGATAAACTGAAACGGGACACAATCATGGAATTGAATTATAACAAATATTATATAAAAGAGCATTTAATTATGAAACCACACATACTTTCTGGCCATTCTGCAAGAGTTGGGTCCTCCCAAGCCTGCCCGGCAGCTTTACGAGGGATAGCTTTCTTCTTAGCTTCTGCTTTGTGCTCAATTTCGCTGTTTGCAAGAGCAGCCTTCACACTCTCGAGAGCCTCAGGTGTAATCGTCTGCGCATCCCTTTGAAACAACTGCTGAGCCTGTTCATTTACACTAAAACAAATTATGCACATGAAACTTACACACCAAACAACTTCCCCTAAATTAGCAAAAAATGATACGTAGCTCCATTACTTATTTCAAAACTGAAAATCTCAAAAAGTCTTTCTCTACATTTTCAAATTGCAGTAGTTCCTCAAACAAGAATCCCAAAAATTATAGCTCTTTAAAAGCAAAAATAACATGAATTCGTTTCCACAAAAATCATACTTTTCACTAAAGCATACGAATTTTCGAACCGAAGAAAAACCCCATTCTATTTATTCTCAATCATTCAAGAAATCAAAGACATCAATTATCAAACCCTAAGCGTATGAGTATGCATATAAGTGTAAATGCACATAAAGACGCGTCCCGAAAACAGACCTGCTGATACTGCTGAGGAAGAGAGTAGACACCGGCGACCGGAGCCGGGGCCGGGTAGACGGACGGAGCGGGTGGCGCTGCAACGGCGTAAGGCGCGGGGTACTGGGGTTGCTGGAGGTGGAAGGGCATGGGGAAGTAGGACGATGACGACGAGGCATTCGCGTATGTGAATTGGGAAGAGGTCAATGGAGGAGCTGCGGAGGAAGACGGTGGGTTCGCCATGGCCGATATCGGAATAAAGGTAAAGCTAGGGTTTTGAATGGTACGAATTGGGGGCAATCGGGATCGTAATTTCAGAGAGTTCTAGAGCTTTGCTCTTTTGCTTTTGACGGTATTTCTCACGCCGATTTTTACGGAAAAAAAATAATTTTACAAGACCAAAGCCCAACAGAAACCCCATACAAAACAAAAGGAGAGACCCATTCAACAAAAGAGCAGGTCGGCCAGAAGGCCCGATAATACTTTTGAACTCGTTTAGAAATGCTTTTTGACAGAAAACAATAATGCTTAAGCGTTGTTAGCTTTAGAGGCACGTCTAAATTTTTAATAAAAATCTAAAAACACTTTCAAACCTTTTGTGGTAAATATATTTAGAAGCTTGTTGGTTTCGTGGAGTTGTTTTTAGCTATTTCTAAAGCACTCCCAAATATGCTTGTGGTTGTCTAGAAACACTTTGTTACTAGTCTTATGATCTAGTGATATTTCCTTTCACCTTGTAAGAGGACGACTCAAACATAGATGGGAGTCTGATACCTAGATAGCTTATTGTGTGACTCAATGTAAATGTGAGTCTGATACCTAGTTTGCCTTGTAAGAGGATGACTCAAACATAAATGGTGTCAATAACATCTAATTGGGTCCCCGTATGCATAACCACTAAATGAATATTTCATATTCATGGCCATGTGTTAATCATGATATGTAACAATTGTGAGACACTCGTTTTTTTTTATGGTCAACTAATCACCAATGAATGAATAATAGTACTATAACTATGTGTCGTAAACAGAAAGAAACCATTTTTCTTATGAACAATGTCTTTTGTCTTACTTTGAGGGGCATAAGGTCACGGGGTTGGAATTTTGTTTTTCATGTATGTGGAAACCAAGCCATTGTATTACGTGTCATCATAATATTAAGTAATTATAAAATACATTTTTAATGTTTTTATTCGTATTGTGATCAGTGACGGAGTTAGGATTTTATGGATATAGAGGTCTCTCACATGCTAGGTAATTTAAACTCAAAACATGATAAATTGAGTAATTTGCATAAAAATCGAAAGACCACAAATTCAACCGAGAGAATTAAAAACATTATACAGACCCAGAAACTTGAATATGATGTTAGGAGTAAACAAGAATTTTTTTTTAAGTATAAGTTAAAGCTAAAGAAAATTTGATAGAATAAGGAGGGGTAGTGAAGGTTGCATTGCAATAAGAGGAATGAAGAGAAAATTGAGGTTTGGCCTAGAACATAAAAGAGTTTTGAGTAAGTATACACTTGAATTATAAGGATATTAGATTGATATGCTGCAGAAGTATCTGTTAGAGTACCCAAAAAAACAAAGACAGGATAAGTCAAATATTGTTTTAATTTTTAAGTGAATCTGCCTATATTATGACATATTATGTGTCGTCTTTTGTTTCACGTACATGAGAAAATCTTTCCACGAGATTGTTATTGGTATTCAAAGACATTTTCCTATCAAAAACCATAAAACTTCTTACATGTTAAAATACAAAGCCCCTTGCACGCGTGAGTTCTTCGTGTGTGGACTGTATCAAACGTGGAAGAAGGCCAAGTTGGGAATAAAATATTTTTCTTGTTTTAAATATTTACTCCAATCAAAGTGATCAATAAAAGGGATCAACCATTAGGACCAATCAAATGACTTGTTTTAGAGGGTCACCAATTATACACGTTCAATTGACTTGTCTTGATGCTTAATCGTTTTGATATATATTTTCTGGGTAATTTTGAGTGTTTGAAATCATTAAAGGCTACGTCTTTAACAACGCTAATTAAAATCCGTTAAAAATGATAACTAGTTCGTTTGAAAATATTTTTAAAATGATTTAAAAAAATTTTGGTGAAAATATTTTTAGAACCATATTTTAGTAAAACGCAAGTAAATCCTGTAAAAGCAGCACTTCAAGTGTTTTTAGAACCAAACAACATGTTATCTTCAAACACTTTTAATTATTTTAAAAGTACTTCTAAATGAGTCCATAATTTATACTATTATACTTTCAATACTATAAAGTCATTTTCTTATATTAAATAAACGAAATTAATGTCACATGCTATATATGCGATTGAAATTAATTTATCGAGAAAATATATAAGAACGTAACATATGAAGGTTTCATTGGAAAAAGAAGAATATAAGTAAAAGAAAACTGAGCTTTTATTAAATCAGCACAGTAAATACATGAACATACATTAAAATTAATTATCTTGACAAGCACGATTTTTTATTGAAAACTGCAGAATGAGATTTTTGAAGTACTAATAACAATTCAATTTTTCATTACAACAAGTAATTCTTCTCATACCTCAACAACCAAACATAAAGTATAAAAAAGTCAACACGGGCGATCCAGTAGTTGAAAGGAATTTCATGTTTATCATTCGCATAACATGTTATGAGTTTGATTTCTAACGCTAATGAATTATGCGATACTAATCAACAAAAACTAAAATGCATCGGTAAGTCTTCCTGACCTCTGTGTCTAAAGCCCCAATTGGTCACACATTGTTTCATTTAGCACGAAACAACGTGTTATTCCCAAGGGCGCCCATGGAATTTAACATTTTGCCGTTCGATAAAATCTTGCTGGTTTCTACACGGAATCCCGAAGCAACGGACCAACCAAACTCAGGTAATAATTAAAATAAATAAAATAAATTCACCTACTTTTTTACATCACAAAGTAATCCAAATCCGGTATTTATCCAAAAAAAACATCACATAAACAATATCCCCAAAACTCTTCTTCCCAGAAAAAAGGAAAATTAAAAACCCTAGATTTTAATTTCCAAATGATTTTTCAGAAGACCCAACTGTTATCATATCATCTGTTATTTGTCAGCTTTAATAAAAAGGTACTGACTTTGCACCAAACAAAAATTAAATGGCACTGAATCAATTTCCAAGCCTAATAGGGTTAGGGTTTCCTCCAAATTTGGAATTTTAGCCCCAAATTCTGGTACAAGAATTTTTGTCCTTCTTTTTCCAGATTTGCCCTTGCCCACAGTTTCTGGATTTTGCTTAACTTGTCTCAGATGAAATTCAAGGCGGTTTGAACTTTGAGAGGTTGGCCTTGATTGTCATTTATGAATTTGATGGGGGTGGGTACCCATCCCAGACCAATTATTCTGTGGCAAAAGTGCTTTCTGCTTTCTGTCTCTCTGGTGTTAGAATTAGGGTTAGGGTTTTTAGATCTGTTCAATCAGATTTAATTTCTTACGGATTTGAAATTTTTGTTGAATTTAATTTATTTTTTTAGTTAATTTTTGGAATCAATTTTTGTTGAATTGATCTGGTTTCTGCAAATACTGGGTGTAGTGATTGAAGTTTGAGCTGGATTGAGCTCAGTGGGGATTGCAGAATCTTGGATCATCACGATGTAAGCCCTACTTTCATTTTAATTTAATTTATTTTCTTGTAGTTTGACTTTTTGGGCAATCTTATCGGTATCTGTAATTCTGTCTGGTGCTACAAAATTATGGATAAATTACAAATGCCTGGTGTTTTTTACCGATTAATTTGATATATTTAATAATATTTCAATTCAATTAAGAAATTTCAAGTGATATTTAATGGAATTATCATAATGTCTGATCATCTGATTAATTTGTTTGTTTTCATGAATGCATTTGTGTATTGTGATGATAGTTATGTATGAGATCGTTCTGATATCGGATCATAAATTTAATGGAGCTGATACGTATGATCTTCAGCTGCAATATCTTTCAACTGCTAAAATACGATATTACTGTTGCGTGTTCGTTTTTTTTTTCTTTCTTTTTTTGGTCAAACGATAGATAGATTTTGTTACATTAGACGTTAGATTAGCCACCGACGGCGTTCGAACGCACGCCGTCATGCAAGGTGTCTGGAAAATATCTTTTTGTTCAGAAACTGATGTTAGTGTGAATAGCAACGTCTCTGGAAAATATATTATAGTTTCAGTCCTCTGTGCTGAATTTGGTGTACCCAAAGTCTGTTAATGCTAATGAAGCCAAAGAAACTTGGTTTACTGAAGCATGCTTTTGAAACCCTAAGATGTCTGTTTTTCGATTTTGCAGGCAAAATCTTTGGTTTGTTGCAAGCCTACCTGGTTCGACTTAGTAGTGGGATGCAAAGGAGCAGTATTTCATGATATTGTGGTTCATAAGCCAGAAGATAAGTGATCATCCTACTTCATAAAGATTGATTCTTTCCACGTAGATGAACAGATTGGAAAATTATCGGTTTTAATATCACGGTAGTATGGGGACAGAACTCATGAGAGTTTGCATAAAAGATGATAACGAGGAGTTTCCTTCAGTTCCACCCGGATTTGAGTCATTTGCACCTTTCAGCTTAAAAAGGATAAATGAAAGTGAGAAAAAAGATATTGAAAACAGAATAAGTTGCTCAGTGACTGCTAGTCCTTCCAATTCACAGTCAGTTCAGATGGAAACTGACGTTGACAATGGCGAGGTTGCAAAGAGGTCTGTTCGACGCAGACAATGCATAAACCATGGGCGAAATAACAAGTCAGAGGATGAGTCTGATTCAGACCGACTTGAACACGTAAATTTTCAAATATCCCCTGATTTTATGGGTTTTAATCATTTATATGCCATTTCTCTACAAGAATTCTGTACATGTAGATGGTTTCTCATGTACCACCTTTTTTTCTTTTTAGCAGAATTGTCCCCCAAGATCTGTTCTTCCCAAGGGGGTTGTACGCGGATGTCCACAATGTAGTAATTGCCAAAAGGTTAATCTTCAAACTTCACACCCTTTACTCTTACCCTTCTATTTGCTTGGTTCCTTTGTAATCTTTTATCATAAGTATCTTGCTTTCACCTTACTTATGTGAATCGACAAACTGTCTGGGGTTTTGGTTTTTTGTTCTGCCTTCAAAGTTATAGAATTGATGATTAAGTGTTTGAACAGGTCTCTGCAAGATGGCATCCACTGGAGGGTCAAAGGCGGGACCTTCAGAACGCTCCTGTATTCAGACCTACTGAGGAGGTGCAACTTATTACTTGTGGAATTTGAGTTATTACAGTTTTGGAGTTTGTTGACCTATTCTTACTCATCTTACTTGTAAATTAAAAAGTTGATTTTTTTTTTCAAAAAGGTTTTCATTTTTGAAGAAATCGGCTTTCTGACTCAGTTTGCTACCTAATTTCAGGAGTTCAAAGACACGTTGAAATATATAGCAAGCATACGCGCTAAAGCCGAACCATATGGTATTTGTCGCATTGTTCCTCCCTCTTCTTGGAGACCTCCCTGTCCACTCAAGGAAAAACCTATTTGGAGTGCCTCTAAATTTTCTACTCGAGTTCAAAGAGTCGATAAACTGCAAAATCGAGATTCAATGAGAAAGGTTCCTAAAAGCCATAGTCATATGAGGAAGAAAAGAAGAAGATGCACACGGATGGGGGCTGATCGCCAAAGTGGTGGCAGAGGATCTGAGGATGATGGAGGTTGTGAGGCTGAACGGTTTGGGTTTGAACCTGGACCAGAGTTTACTCTAGAAGCATTTGAAAGATATGCTGATGATTTCAAGGCTCAATACTTTGGCAAGAACGAACATGTTCCTAGTATAGGAGGTAACTTTGCTAAACTTAAAGAGTGCTGGGAGCCATCTGTAGGCAGTATTGAGGGTGAATATTGGCGGATGGTAGAGAGACCTACTGAAGAAATTGAGGTACGAGCAATACCAGTCTCTCTCTCTCTCTCTCTCTCTCTCATATTACCCTAACCATAGTGCTCGTAATGTGCTCTAGGTTCTATATGGTGCTGATTTGGAAACTGGAGTTTTTGGCAGTGGCTTTCCCAAGAAATCCAGTAAGGATGCTTTTCCTTCAGAAGAGCAGTACATAAATTCAGGGTGGAACTTGAACAACTTTCCCAGACTTACTGGATCTGTTCTTTCTTATGAAAGCAGTGATATATCTGGTGTTCTGGTGCCTTGGTTATACATAGGGATGTGCTTTTCTTCCTTTTGCTGGGTAAGACAATTTTTCTTCCTAGTAACAGATTGATCATCTGTCACCACCACTCATCATATGGTCAACCCCTGCTAGCATATTGCATGTGCTAGCACGAGTCTCTCATGTATTTTGTGGGATGTAATATTATAAATCACATCTTGACCAACTTATTTTGCAATAAGAAAGTAAAATAATCTATGTTAGGTGTGAAGATTCACTATTCTGGTTTTCATTTCATTGTCCATTGACCACATTCTATCAATTGGATTTGTTTTGAGATATGTTTGCAAGTGGTGAATGGTGGAGTGTTTCAAATCTCAAGGTGTTGGGAACTTGGGATTACAAATTCCAGTTATTCATTCCTAATTAATCAAAACCTCGATGGTTCTTTGAAAGCAATGTCTGCATTCATTTCATGCAGCCAGCTAATTTCATATTTTTGCATGAGGCCATAGCTTGTATATGTGAGACATATTATTGACGGCTGATTCCTCTTCCTTTTTTGTTTCCGAGAACAGCATGTTGAAGATCACCACTTGTACTCTTTAAATTATATGCATTGGGGTGCTCCAAAGTTGTGGTACGGTATCCCTGGTAAAGATGCCTGTAAATTTGAAGAAGCAATGAGAAAGCACCTCCCTGGCCTATTTGAAGAGCAACCTGACTTGCTTCATAAGCTGGTGAGTAACAGCTCCTGGTCTGTGCTAATGTGCTGTTTGAGATTTAGTGATTGTAGCTGGTTGTATTTACTCATTTGTCCCAGTATGCGGCAAAATATCTATGTTATATGCTTCTGATCTGTGTTTGTTACCTCCATATGGGGCTAAATTTTAACATCACTCAAAGGTTCCCTGGAAGAAATATCACCTGGCATTTTGTTGAAAAGACAGACTGAGGGTTAATTTATGACAAGACCTATATGTAATCAGGATATAACAGTTTATTTTTAAATGGTGTACCCTTCGTTGGCTCTTTTTCGTAGCTAGCCTTTTTGTCATGCAATTATGGAATAGATTCTTTAATACTGAAGGCTTGGTTTTACTTATGAGATGGATAGCTTGAGTTATCACTTGAGTTATCTTACATCTGTTCTGTGCTATATAAGATGGACTTCCGTTATGGATCTTCTGTACCCTTTACATTTCTGCTGTGGTTCAAATATAATATCTGTATTTGCAATTGCTAGTTGTCATTTTTTACAAGTTACAACTGCAGGGTTTCAACCATAATATCTGTTCTGTGAAATTGTCTATATCATGATCGTTTTCTTTGTTTGTTCATGCAGGTCACACAGCTTTCACCCTCCATTCTGAAATCTGAGGGGGTACCTGTGTATAGATGTTGTCAGAATGCTGGAGAGTTTGTTTTGACCTTTCCTCGAGCATACCACTCAGGGTTCAACTGTGGTTTTAATTGTGCCGAGGCTGTGAATGTAGCTCCTGTTGATTGGTTGCCCCATGGGCAGATCGCTATAGAGCTATACCAGGAGCAGGGACGAAAGACATCCATTTCTCATGATAAATTGTTGCTTGGGGCAGCAAGGGAAGCGGTGAAAGCACATTGGGAACTCAATTTACTGAAGAAGAATACTCCAGATAACTTAAGGTGGAAGGATGTATGTGGAAAGGATGGGACCTTAGCAAAAACACTCAAGGTAAAATCTGCTTTCTAGTTACTACCGTGCTTGCTTATTTGGAAAATGATGTCTTTTCATCGCCCTCTCTCCACTCTAGTAAAGGGTATGAATATTTATTTCATTTGATGATACTTTGGGTAATCTGGTTGTTGCACTGGCTATTTTACTAACAAATATTCACTCATTATATAGCTGAAATGTCTGTTTTCCCCTGACATTCTATAATTATTTTTGCCTAGGCACGTGTCGAGATAGAGCGTGCAAGGAGAGAATTTCTCACTACTTCTTCACAGGCATTGAAGATGGAAAACAATTTTGATGCCACCAATGAGAGGGAATGCAGCATATGCTTTTTTGATCTGCATCTGTCAGCAGCTGGTTGTCATCATTGTTCCCCAGATAGATATGCATGCTTAAATCATGCAAAGAAATTCTGCTCATGTGCTTGGAGCGCCAAGTTTTTCCTCTTTCGTTATGATATGGATGAACTAAACATTCTTCTTGAGGCATTGGAAGGAAAGTTGAGTGCAGTATACAGATGGGCTAGACTCGATCTTGGTTTGGCTCTGAGTTCTTATATTTCCAAAGACAATAAAGTTGGTAAGATATCTTATTCCTCCAAAAGTGATATACTTACAGAGGTTAGATCACAGCTGCAAAGCACACACTTCAAGGATCCTCCAGGAACAGAAATCTCTAAAGAGAGTCCTATGAGTTCAACCGAGATCATTGTTGAGACTTCCTCGCAACAGAAGAGGAAAGCATTAGAAACTTTTGCTCAAGTTAAAAGAGAAGAATCAGGTCTTAACAGTTCCAAGTCAAGAATGCAGGTTTGCCAGTTGTCTCAAGAGGACACGTCATATGCTGTGACCTCGGATGCAAAGGTATCTGGGAGAAATATGGCTTCAGTTGTGGATGTTATTCTTCTTAGTGACGATGAAGGAGACGCCGACCCAACGAAGCCACTTTCAGATAGTTTGAAAGAGATATCTTCTGCTAACCAGTTAGAACTTTCTAAGAGATTGGTCAGTTCGGATGGAATAGCGAGCGCTCCTAATTTTGATAGAGAACCAATCTTGAATACACCAGGGACTGATGCAGCAGTGATGGGTGAAAAAGTTATCAGTCCGTTACCTGGTGGAGAAAAAAAGGATTCATCATCTCACCCTGTACACGTGAAAATTGAACAGGATCGTGGTGAACAATTAGGATCTAATCCACCAAACCTCTCTTTCAAAATAGTTTCTGTTAAAGCAGATTGTGGCCCAAACACTGGTGCTATCATTGAACACAAAGTTGCTATTTCAAGGAGTGACCCACAGCCATGTGCCAGTGTAAAACTTGAGAATGAGGACAGACATGAAAAGATGGGAAGAATTGCCGATACAACTTTAGCAGACAATGTACGAATGACAACTGGAACTTCGTCGTCCAGCCAAAACAATTTGGACCGATATTACCGCCAAAGGGGTCCCCGAATAGCGAAGGTGGTGCGGAGAATCTCCTGCGTTGTTGAGCCTCTGGAAATTGGAGTCGTGCTATCTGGAAAGTCATGGTGTAACACCCAAGCCATTTTTCCAAAAGGTAAGCTGCATTTGCATTCCTTGTAAGTTGAGACTAATGCAATTGAGATACTGTCCCAACCAAGAAGATCAACATTCGTGTAATTCATGTTTGTTCTGCTCGATGCAGGATTTAGGAGCCGGGTTAGGCACATGAGTGTTCTGGATCCAACTGTTATGTGTCATTATGTCTCAGAAGTACTGGATGCCGGACAGGGTGGACCACTGTTCAAGGTATAGGGGAAAGCACCGTATTTAGCATGAACAGTTTCGATAAACTCCAGGCAAAATAGTATTTAATAGTGATGATCCAAGAAAACCTGTCTATATCTACCTACTGTGATTGAACGTGCTAGTTATTTACTTGATCTATTATGTTATTTTTCTCTGCCTTTAGGTTTCTTTGGAGCATTGTCCAAGTGAGGTTTTCATACATAATTCAGCTGACAGATGCTGGGAAATGGTGAGAGAGAGAGTCAATCAAGAAATCACGAGGCAACATAAATTGGGAAAAATGAACCTTCCTCCTTTGCAGCCACCGGGGAGTCTCGATGGCTTTGAAATGTTTGGGTTTACTTCACCAGCTATTGTACAGGTAAATTTATCAGAGAAGTAGAACAGTTAATTCTCCTTCGATACGACTCACGTGGATTGAGGCTTAGAGTTTCCGTTTTTGCTTTCTTGAACAGGCCATAGAGGCAATGGATCGAAATCGTGTCTGTTCTGAGTACTGGGACTCTCGTCCCTACTCCCGACTTCAAGTACAGATTCCACGGAACTCTCAATCCAAAGAAAGTAGTGAAAATTGCAATTCGATGTCAAAGGAAAAAAGTGATCAGGCGGCCTCCGACAATGATCTCGTCCCTGCTGGAGTTGATACAACACTCAGAGGCCTATTCAAGAAGGCTAACCTAGACGAATTGAACTCACTGTACAGCATTTTAAGTGACAATCGGCAACCTGCTGGTCGAGGCCTGGTCACACGACTTCTTTACGAAGAGATTCACAATCGTCCCACATGATGCATTTGTTGGTTTCACAACGATCAGAGACCGAACTTGCTCCGCCAGTTTTTAACTGTAAATTCTACTTACTGATTCCAGGTTGTATTGTACATTTATCACTCAACCTGCTCATTCTTTGTGCTAGAAAAAAAGGCTTATTCTTATGTAGACACCGGAGATTTTTGCTTTCATCGGAATGTCTGTTTGTAGCGCGGAACAAGTTTCGGATTGTTGGTGGATGACTCCAACTTGACGATTTGGCGTCCGTGCAGTGTTTCTTGTAGTTGTGGGTTGCCGGAAAATGTACCGTCCCCGCCCCTGGTTTTGGTTGTCACTTGAGGAAACTCGTGCAAAGAAAATGCTGTGAGTAGATGGTGGAATGGATTATGGAACATGGTGGTTCAACAAGACCATTACAAATAAAAACGAAATTCCCTAAATCCCCACTATTGCTACTTCTAGTGTCACGTGATGAGTAATATGAGGTAGCATACGTTGAGCTCGTAATGAGTGTTGTAGGAAAAAAAAGAGTGTGTGACAAGTGCTATACGAAGATAGGGATCCTAGAGAATTTTTTGTGTGCGATTGTTGGATCATGTGTATTTTTTGAGCACTTGGCTCACCCAGTGGTCCCCCCCCACACTCTATTCGAACGAACCAGAATTCTTCTTGCTTGAGAGTAATGCTACATTTACAACAATTTTGAAATGTACCATTTTTCTAATAGAGGTAGATCTCACCAACACATTGGGTCTCATTTCTATTAGAGATGTGGTACAAATGTGGTATGAAAAACGTGATAAGAGTATCATTTTTGCCGGCTTGAGGGGTTAGCTAGCTATTGTGTGGTTATTGGTGTAAACGTTGGCCTCCCCATTGTGTGGGAAACACAAATTGCACTTCAAATCTTGAGACTTTAATTCCACATTTGTATATTACATACCTCCACATGCCCTATTAGTAAATTGCAATTAAACTATTGAAATGCAAAGACTGTTAAGGAGAATGTCTAAATGGAGAGAAAGACTTGTGTAGAATC
Source organism: Malus domestica (assembly GCF_042453785.1). NCBI lineage: Eukaryota > Viridiplantae > Streptophyta > Magnoliopsida > Rosales > Rosaceae > Malus > Malus domestica. The sequence goes on along the minus strand of NC_091672.1, from coordinate 30,502,691 downwards.
AGTCGGACCATGTCATTTGCATTGTAATTCTAACAAAAGCATAAAAACGGACAAAAGCATAAAAACGGTTGTGATATGATGTTTCTCAATGCCACACTTATCTCATACAGTATAAAAGTTGCCCTAATCAAACAATCGTCCTATTCTCCACATGCCCTATTAGTAAATTGCAATTAAACTATTGAAATGCAAAGACTATTAAGGAGAATGTCTAAATGGAATGAAAGACTTGTGTATGATCGGTCAGACCACTTCATTTGCATTGTATTTCTAACAAAAGCATAAAAACGGTTGTGATAAGATATTTATCAATGCTACACTTATCTCATACAGTGTAAAAGCTGTTCTAATCAAACAATCGTCCTGTTCTCGCCAATAAAAACAGACAATAGGCCAAGGAAGGAAGGAAGCCAATGGTCCCCACAACTAAAAGGCAAGTCCACACAACACATGGATATCCATCTCCTCCCAAAGCCCCAAAGACATAAATAGTACTAAATAGCAGACAAATTGGACAGCCGAAGAAGGAAATATTTCACCCTTCCCGCACGGACACACAGTGATCCAATCCAACGGTCCCAAATCCTCCACGTGGCCCAATCTCCTTTCCTCCCCGAAACGAACAGAAGGTTTGACCGAGGGGACCTAGGGAGGGCGAAGATAACCGCGCTCTTGCCGACACGCAGCGCAGGTGTCCACGTGGGGGAATCCACTTGTTTGGGGTGGGAACCACGCATCTAGGGCGGACGTGTCGCCCACCTGAAGTCCGCAGATTGCGGGGATCTTTTGGTCCTTTCATTTTCCCTCCCATCCGATGGTACGGCTCGCTTGGATAATTGCGCCAGCTAGCGCACCCTGAGAGGTCCCACCGCTCAAACCCTGCTGTGTGTTCGTGACAAGACGCAAGAGCTTTCTTGCGCACCTGAATCCTGACATTGTTATAATCACGTATGGTGCCAGTATTTGCTAATTAATCTGATAGAAAATTAAATTTTAATTTTTAAATAACATGAAATTTAGATGAATGTTTGCTACAAGATTAAAATTTTAATTTATTTAACAAATTGCCATCATTTATGTTTTATGTCATTTAATTTTCTTTTATTTGGTAATTTCATGATGTTTCTTTTTCGAAGTCTACCTTATGTTCATTCATTTTCATTTTTTTATTGGCATTTTGCATCAATAATTTATGGTTGTAACTTATATAAGGAAACAAATTATAGAAGAGTTTGACATTATACAGGTGAATCAAATTTCTACACCAATTTATTATAATGTATTTCAAAACAGATATTTGTGAACACTAACTCATTATAAATGTATTTCGGTACAAACAGTTTGGTACACTAATTCATTATGATATAGTCAGGTACAGACAGTTTAATACAAATATTTTAGGTACACTAATTCTTTATAATGTATTTCAATATAAACATGTTGGTAGTTGGTACTTTGGCTCATTATAATATGCTATCATACCTATATTTCGGTACAAAAATTTAAGTATGCTAATTGTTATAATATATATCGGTGCATTTATCTATTTACATATTTTTTAATGTCCCACTCACAAAGACGAATTAAATGACAAAGCAAAAGAAGAATAAGAATTTTAATATTTAAGCTTATGTGATACCTAGTCAAAGGACGTGAATTGATTTGTAATATAGTAATAGATTGTTATTGAATTCTAATCTTATTTAAGGGTATCGTTACGCTGATGTTGGGTACTTTAGACTGTTCGGCATGATAGGCGTTAATGCGCAGTAGAAAAACTCATCTCGTAGAGAGATATATAGAGAGGAGGAGGTATACCTAGTTATACGTAGAATCATTCGAAGTTTAAGCACCATTAAGAAAATAAGTTTCTTGTCAACAATGAGACGCATGATATTATTGATATGTAGTAGCAGAACCAAAAGCATGCAGTTTCATAGCATATGCAAAATGGAACCCCCTCATTCTCATCTATTAATTCAAAGGATGTGCTATCCACATACTCTTTTTTACTTCTCACACATCCATTGTCAATTTCTATCCGTTGATCTTCTTCAATTCATCAGATCCGACGGCCGAAAACCAAAAAGGTGTGGGAGAAGTAAAAATGGATGTGTGGATATCACACTCCTAATTCAAACTCATTTAAAGAACGAGAAATACTAAGGAACTCTATTAAAAGTAAGATTTTTTATAGACTCTGTCATCTAACAGTTTAGCATTAATTTTTGCACAAACTTTAAAAAACATTGTGCTTTAAATTGTGAGGTGGCAAAGAGTCTGTAAAGAGTCATACTTTTGAGAGAATCTGTTAACATTTCTAAAAAAGAAATGCAATGGCCATTCTACAATTATAACCAATTTTAGGACCTTGGAAGAAAAGAAAATCAACATAAAGCAATAAATTTTTAACCAATTAGATCCCATAATATATTGATCACCTGAGTCTGCTCCAAACAATGATCGATAAGACGCAAGCAAAAGTCTTTATACTCCAGCAAAAATAAATTTTTGATTTTATTAATTCATCAGGAAAATGGATATGTTTTTTAGGAGATGCTTTAGAACTGGACGATATTTGATGAGTAGTATTTTTCACACATTCCTTTTTACATTCTATAATTTTTTTTTGTTCATTTTTATTCATTGATCTTCTTCAATTCATTTGATTCGACGATCGAAAATTGAGAAAGGTATGTAAAATGTAAAAATGAGTGTATGGATAACATTACCCTATCTTGATATGCTTCAGAGAGTGCACTTATAAGGACATGTTAAATACTTTATGAACAAAATTCATCATCGTACTATACTGATAAGATTTATCATAATCCATCTGGCTGGAAACAAAATATAGATCATAAACCTTCAATATGATTAAATATAGTTAAATCGTGACATAGTTACATGAGATGTTAGAGCTTGTAACTCAATTAGTTATAAGTATTCACTTTTACACCCGAAGTTTCAAGTTCATCGACTCCCACCCCCTATTATTGCTTGTATACAAAAATAAAAAGCTATAAAACTGATATGTAAGGAAATTGTAGCCCATGTCAAGAGCATTTACTTTGGATGAGGATCCCATCCGAATCCAAATGGTGGGATCCTAAGGATCCTCATATTCATTGTATATCATGCGGTCAGTTTTCGTCAAGTACTATTTATGTTTAATTTTAAATAATAAAATTCAAATGATTTCTGATCGCACAATATACGATAAACGGTTAGGATGTGAGGATCCCTAGGATCCCCACCATTTGGATCCGGATGGGATCCTCATCCATTTACTTTGTACTTGAAGTCCTAGGTTTTATCCCCACACCACGATACAAAACAAAAAAAAAAGGTAAAAAAAAAAACAAAAAACAAAAAAAGTGTTGTAAATAATGGGTATGTTTGCCCACATGTGTATAGTAATGTGTATAGTATAGACTCACAAGTTTAATCGTGTCATTTGTTTGTTTCCTATAAGGTTGCTCTATAAATAGAGCACTACATTTGATCAAATTAGACTTGGAAGAGAAAAACATCTAATAGCAATAATATACATTACTTCCTCTGCAACAGCTTGTGTTGGTATAATAATTTGCAACTGCTTCGTTCCTGTCCAGAGTAAAGGTTATCTCTATAAATTTTGCCTATTTATAACACGTTATCAGCACGACTCTCTAATTATTTCTCATTTCCCTTCACCGAAAGAAAAAAAAAAAGCTTCCTCTAAGGTTTTTTCTGTTCTTCTTCTTCCTCTGCCTCAATTGCTGGATATACTCTCGCGAAGAACTTTTTGCACCATGTTTACTTCTAGTTCTCAACCTAACTGTTACTTATATTTTTGATTTCTTGTTTGGTGTAACTCTTGACTATTAACTCAGTGTTTATTTATGCAATCCAAGATGGTGCATAATCATCGCTTATCTTGGATTGCAGATCTAATTTTACTACAAATTTTATATGGAGCGGTATAATCGCCTACCCTATCCTGCATATTTAAATTTACCTGCTATTTAATTTTATCGCAATTTTAGGTGGTGTGGAATAATCATCAACCCTGCTTTGCATATTTAAATTTTATCGCAATTTTAGGTGGTGCGGTATAATCGTCCACCTTGCTCTACATATTTAAATTTTCCTGCTGTTTAAAGTAGTGCGGAATAATCGTTCATCCTATACTTGTTTCGATGAGAATGGTGCAGTACAATTGCCCTTCTCATTAATCATGTAAATCTCGAGCCTGAAGTTTCAAGTACTTATCATTTTGGCCTAAAGATCAAAAATTTGTAAGAAACAGAAGTTCTAACAATATATTCTTCCAGAACACATATTATTGCAAGTTCTTACACACCTCATTTTTCTTTCAGAAAAGAAAATGGCAAACTTAGCAAAGCTTGATTTTGCTGCCCTGGACATTACTGGAAAGAATTACCTTACATAGGTACTGGATACCAAGATCTATCTGGAAGCAACGAATCTTGGAGATACCATCAGGGAAGAGAGCATCTCATCCTCTCAAGATCGGGCAAATGCTATGATTTTTATTCGTCGCCATCTTGATGAGGCATTAAAGAGCAAGTACTTAATGGTTGAAGATCCGTTAGTCCTCTGGAAGGCCTTGAGAAACAGATACAATCACCAGACAACGGTGATTCTTCCAAGAGTTCGCTATGACTGGACTCACCTAAGGATCCAGGATTTCAAGTCAGTGGCTGAGTACAATTCGGCGTTGTTCAGAATTACCTCTCAGATGAAGCTCTGTGGGGATACTATTACTAAGGAGATGTTATTGGAAAAGACTTTCAGGACATTCCATGCCTCTAACATGCTTCTGCAGCAGCAGTATAGAGCGTGAGGCTTCACTGAATACAACCAGCTGATATCTGTGCTCTTGGTAGCTGAACAGAACAATGAGCTCCTGATGAAGAACCATAATTCTCGACTTACTGGATCAGCCCCGTTCCCAGAAATGAATGCTGCTTCCCTTGAAAGGAATATCATATCCTCCCGTGGCAATAATTACAAACGAGGACGTGGTCACAAGCAAGGCCGGTGGAAAGGGAAATGCAAGAATCATGGAGTCTAGTTTCACAACCAGAAGGCATAATCCAGGCCCGAGCTTTAAAAATGCAAATCGTCAGAAAGGAAAAGCTCATATGAACACTCCTAGAAATCCTGAAGGAGGTTGCCATAGGTATGGTGGCAACGGACATTGGGCACGTATTTGTCGCATCCTAAAGCATATGGTGGAATTGTATCAAGCCTCCTTCAAGGAGAAGGGTGTCGAGATCAATTTCTTCGACCAAGCTCAACCAATGGAAACACCTGCTCCAGTGACCAATTTATCAGGACAGTTAAACACAATCCACCTGGATGCTACAAACTTTATCAATGAAATAGGAAATGAAGTTTATGGGTCCGATTGAATTATTTATATTTAATGTACTCTTGTTATTTGTACTTGTGGTTTAATGCTCGTATTTTCAATTCAATAAAAGTAGTATTCCAGTATGAATAAACTGTTTTTTCTTTAGTTAGAGAACATAGATAAAAATTATGGTTATTCTCAAAACAAGAGCAATGACAGAGACCTTTGTCTTGCAGACAGCGCAACCACGCATTCAATACTTCGAGATCGAAAGTATTTCTCAAATTTGGTACTTGCAAAAGTAAAGGTAACAACAATATCAGGGCAATCTGATGTAATTGAAGGCTCAGGAAAAGCCCAAATTAGGTTACCCAATGGAACAATACTATCCATAAAGAATGCATTATATGCTACTCAATCCATTCGAAATTTGTTGAGTTTTAAAGACATACGTCTAAATGGATACCACATTGAAACGAAAAGTGTAGAAAATGTGGAATATTTATGCATTACCTCCAATGATACCCAGAATCGTATATTGGAAGTTGCATGGTTTATCGAGTGGATTGTATTATACATACATAAAGACAGTTAAGGCATATACTGTCATGAACCAGAAGTTCATTGATTCAAAGGTTTACGTGCTTTAGCATGACTGTGTAGGTCATCCAGGATCTACCATGATGCGTAGAATCATTACCAACTCTAATGAATATCCATTATTGAGCAGACACATTGATGTCTCAAATGATAACCCTTGCAAGGCTTGTTCCCAAGGGAAGTTGGTAATTAGACCATCACAACTAAAGGTTGATGATGAATCCCCATCATTTTTGCAAAGAATTCAAGGGGATATTTATGGACCTATTCAACCACCTTGTGGACCATTTCGATATTTTACGGTTTTGGTTGATACATTTACCCGATGGTCACATGTTTGCTTATTGTCTACTCGAAATGTAGCTTTTGCGAGACTTCTTACTCAGATAATTAGTTGTGAGCATAGTTCCCAGATCATCTCATTAAGTCCATTCGACTTGATAACGCTGGTGAATTTATGTCTCAAACCTTTGATGATTACTGCATGACATTGGACATTGATGTTGAACATCATATTCCTCATGTCCATACCCAAAATGGTTTAGCAGAGGCATTTATCAAGCGGCTTCAATTAATAACCCGCACTCTGCTCATGAAAACAAAATTGTCAGTCTCTGCATGGAGACATGCCATCTTACATGCATCATCATTGGTTCGACTGAGACCCATAGCCAACCTCCAATACTCATCAATACAAGTCATGTTTGGACATCAGCCAAATATTTCACATTTACGAGTTTTTTGTTGTGTTGTTTATGTGCCTATTGCACCGCCACAACGAACTAAAATGGGACCTCAGCGCAGACTGGGAATCTATGTGGGTATTGATTCACCATCCATCATTACATATTTGGAACATTTGACTGGTGATATGTTTACAACTCGTTTTGCTGATTGTCATTTTGATGAGACAGTTTTCCCGTCGTTAGGGGGAGAAAAGACCGTTCTAGAAGAACGACAAGAACTGACATGGGTTGTTCCCACCTTATCTCATTTTGATCCACGAAGCACTCAATGTGAAAACGAAGTGAAAATGATCGTTCATCTTTAAGGTACCGCTAATCAAATGTCAGATGCATTTAATGATGCTTCGAAAGTGACAAAGTCACATATACCAGCTGCAACCGCACCTGCAAGAATCGATGTCCCTATTGGACAAAATAAAGTGGTAGCGAATGATTCATCCAGTGCACACCTAAAGCGTGGTAGACTTCCAGGTTCAAAAGATTCAGCCCCTCGAAAGAGAAAGATGAGGGCACAGTTGAACCCAAATGATATCATTCAAGAAAAGAAATTGAATGATAAATCCACAATTCATGATTCTGTACTTCCAGAAAAAGAAAATGTCCTTAATGAGACACATGTCCCTGAAGAGACAAAAGTACATGAAAGCAAAGAAATATCCATAAATTATTCATGTACTAATGAATTGTGGGATCGAAATGAAATAATCATCGACGACATGTTTGCATTTGCAATAGCCACTGAAATTGTATTAAGTGATGATATTAAGCCCCGCTCTGTTGATGAATGCAGATAGAGACAAGATTGGCCTAAGTGGAAAGATGCAATCCAGGCAGAATTAAATTCCTTGGAAAATCGAAGTGTTTTTGGACCAATAGTCCAAACCCCGCCTGGTGTGAACCCCGTAGGTTACAAATGGGTATTCACAAGGAAACGCAACGAGAAAAACGAGATTGCAAGATATAAAGCACGACTCATTGCACAAGATTTTTCACAAAGACCTGGAATTGATTATGAAGAGACATACTCTCCTGTAATGGACGCAATTACGTTCCGTTACTTAATAAGTTTAGTGATTTCAGAAAAACTTGACATGCGACTTATGGATGTCATCACCGCGTATGTATATGGAGAATTAGATGCTGACATATATATGAAAGTCCCATAATGACTTAAGTTTCCTGAAGCAACTAATAAACCATGAGGTATGTTCTCAATCAAATTAAGGCGATCACTGTATGGGCTGAAACAATCTGGGCGAATGTGGTATAATCGTCTCAGTGAGTATTTGATTAAAGAAGGATATGCCAACAATGGCATCTGCCCTTGTGTGTTCATTAAGAAATCAAATACTGGATTTGCTATAATGGCAGTATACGTCGATGATATGAACCTAGTTGGAACCCCTGAAGAGCTCAACAAAACTGCTGACTATCTGAACAGCGAATTTGAAATGAAAGACCTTGGAAAAACCAAATATTGTCTCGGCCTGCAGATCGAGCATTGTGTTAATGGAATTTTAGTCCATCAATCAGCTTAGATTGAAAAAATACTGAAGCGATTTGGCATGGACAAGGCTTATCCACTTAGTACCCCAATGGTCGTTTGTTCTTTGGACATTAAGAAAGATCCATTTCGTCCAAAAGACGATGATGAACTGGTCCTTGGTCCAGAAGTACCATATTTGAGCGTAATAGGTGCTTTATTGTATTTAGCACAATGTACTAGACCAGATATAGCTTTTTCAATTAACTTGTTAGCTAGGTACAGCTCTGCTCCAACAATTTGTCATTGGAAGGGAGTAAAAAATGTTCTACGATACCTTCGTGGGACAACAGATATGGATATCTTCTACTCAGACAAGCCCACAAATGAACAAATCCTTGTTGGATACGCAGATACTGATTTTCTCTCCGATCCACATAAAGCCCGCTTACAAAATGGATATGTGTTCACTAATGGAGATACTGCAATTTCATGGCGATCAACGAAGTAAACGCTAGTTGCTACATCTTCTAATCACTCGGAAATAATTGTTTTACATGAAGCAAGTCGTGAATGCTCCTGGTTAAGATCAATGATCCATCACATCCGGAATTCATGTGGTCTACCTTCAAAGACAAACACTCCAACTGTCATCCATGAAGATAATGCAGCCTGTGTCGCCCAGATGAAGGAAGGATTCATCAAAGGTGATAAGACTAAACACATATCTCCAATATTTTTCAGCGCACATGAGCTTCAGAACGCTAAAGTTATTGAAGTCAGACAAATCTGTTACAATGAAAATTTAGCAGACTTGTTCACCAAATCTCTACCAAAGTGCACATTTCAGAAGTTGGTGCAGGGAATCGAATTACGTCGGCTTACAAATTTGAAGAATGCAGAATCAGGGGGAGATACAATTCAGTGGGAGCATCCATGATACATGCATGTTGTACTCTTTTTCCTTCGCTTAGGATTTCCCCCACTGGATTTTTCCTATCAAGGTTTTAACGAGGCAACATAGGCATGCTCAACACCATCGGGGTAAAGTTGTATTCTTTTTCCTTCGCTATGGTTTTTTCCCACTGGGTTTTTCCAAGCAAGGTTTTAATGAGGCAATTGATGTTGATATATAGGCATCCAAGGGGGAGTGTTGTAAATAATGGGTATGTTTGCCCACATGTGTATAGTAAAGTATCACATGTGTATAGTATAGACTCACAAGTTTAATAGTGTCATTTGTTTGTTTCCTATAAGGTTGCTCTATAAATAGACCACTACATTTGATCAAATTAGACTTGGAAGAGAAAAACATCTAATAGCAATAATATACATTACTTCCTCTGCAACAGCTTGTGTTGGTATAATAATCTGCAACTGCTTCGTTCCTGTCTAGAGTAAAAGTTATCTTTATAAATTTTGCCTATTTATAACAAAAATGTCATTCAGATTGAGGTGCTTCAGTGCCCCCACTATTCAGACTATACATTTCTATATTTTCGTAATTTGGTAGATTTTAACTAATACATCAATTGTCATTGCATTTAGAAATAATACTTGCATATTCTATACGAGGGATGCACATATTTTTCTATTTGGAAATAATGTATTTTGACCGAATAAAATTACTCTTATAAAAATTATTCAAATATGAGATCATTTAGTCATCTTAACGTGATAAATAAATGAACGGTTCATCATGAATATATTATTTAATGTCTACACCGTTGATTTGTTCTGATAGAAATAATTTTTTGTAGGGATAATCTTCAAATGAAGATTAAGAAATTGAATGGTTCCGATTAGAAAATTAGGATGGTCAAGATACGTTATTCGCAAGAGGGGAATTAGCTCATCCATTATCCTTGGGTTAAATGCACAAAAAATGTCATTTGTTACTACGTGGTATTGTTCTTCACTTATAACTTAGAGATCTTATGTTTGATTCTCATTAAAGATAAATTTGAATCGTATTATTATGGTTTGTCCATTATGAGACTTAGCCCACTCTCCCACTCCATTATTGTAGATAATAGCGCTTGTTCAAAATGCACAAAATATTACTTTTGAGCACCTTCTAGCATTTTGAAATCCCCAAATGCAATTATACGAAAATTAGAGGCAATTTTTTTTTCCCATTAAAATTAGAGATAATTCCACTAATTTTGATGCACCTAAAATCTATTCACCTATATAACCACATATAATAATTTCTTTTTAGTAACACATTATGATAATTTTTTTCTGTCCAAATAGATAGAGTGCAGTGAAATCTTTGTAAAATATGCATGAGTAAAACCGACATACATAAAACCGATAATAATAAAATTTACTTAAACGTAGTGGTACACATTTAAAACTAAACTTACCATATAAATATGAGTACATTAATTTGGAAACCAACCATAAACAAAGCACCAATATGAAAGCATAACTAAATCTCTTGTTATCTCATAACTTTTTTTTTTTTTGAAACAAACGATATTATCTATATTAAGCGGGTGGGAGAGTGGGCTAAGCCTTACAATGGACTAGCAATAATGTGGTACAAATTCACCCTTGGTGTGAATCGAACATAAAACTTCTCACTTACAAGTGAAAAGAAATGCCCTTAAACTATTGTACTAAGTGACTCTCAAAACTTTTACACAATAGCCTTAAATATACTTACCTTATCAATGATATGGTCATATTCTATATATTGTGCCCAATAATTGTGTGACAATGCATATGGAATGTTCAAGTTCAGCAGTACAACTCTAACAGTAAATTTTAGATGACAATCTAGGGCAGGGTGAGGGGTGGTGTTCACATGTTCTTGCCAAACAATCTCATTTATTAATCTCATAAAACCAAAGATAATTCCTAAATGGTCATTAGAAGTTCAATTAGTACGTTTAATCAATGAATGTTAGGTTGGTTTGTTGCGGATAAACTTTTTAGATCCAAGCATAATAATGTGGTACAAATTCATCCTTGGCGTGAATCGAACATAAAACTTCTCACTTACAAGTAAAAAGAAATGCCCCTAAACTATTGTACTAAGTGACTCTCATAACTTTTACACAATAGCCTTAAATATACTAACCTTATCAATGATACGGTCATATTCTATATATTGTGCCCAATAATTGTGTGACAATGCATATGGAATGTTCAAGTTCAGCAGTACAACTCTAACAGTAAATTTTAGATGACAATCTAGGGCAGGGTGAGGGGTGGTGTTCACATGTTCTTGCCAAACAATCTCATTTTTTAATCTCATAAAACCAAAGATAATTCCTAAATGGTCATTAGAAGTTCAATTAGTACGTTTAATCAATGCATGTTAGGTTGGTTTGTTGCGGATAAACATTTTAGATCCAAGCATGGTCTATCACCTATATCATCGATATTATTTTAATTTAACCATCTATTACTTGATGTTGGGTTTTATCACAAAAGGCCTTAGTGATATTGTATATTATTTTATCATATGACCAATGTGAAATCTTATTATCCAACAAGCCCCCTCACGATTAGCCACACACGGGGTCACAAGGGAAACCAATTCTCACATCAAGAACTGGTCAAGTCGTTGTACCAAAATAAACGTCAATCTTTTCACAAGCCTTGTCTATCAATATTTAGTCTCTGAAGCCAACGTCAATCTTTAGGAAGGCCCAATCATTCAGTTGCCTTAAGTTGGATCTCACACATTTTTTCGAAAGTACAACTTCAGGAAGTATGTTCGGACCTGTAACTCGGGCCCAGGAGATGTCTAGAAAATAGTCTGCTCTTATACCATGATAAACTCTCTAGACCCAAGCATGGTCTACCACCAATATTATCTCAACTTAACCATTTATTACTAGATATTGAGTATTATCACAAAAGACTTCGATGATAGTAAAAGTAAAACTCTTATATGCTAATTATATTTTATTTTGTCATATGATGGATATGAAATCTTAGTCTCCATCACAAGGTCGACCCTGAGTATTGAGGGCCCTATGCAAAATCTAGATGGAGGCCCTTCATTTTTTTAATGTTATATTTATTTATTATTATTTTTTTTCAATTTTTTCATCTATAAAACTAAAATATTACAAGTTACTACAACAAAAATAAGTTGTTTGGTCAGCCAGATGTTTTTCCTTACCTTTAAAGGTCCTAAGTTCGATACACGTTGGATGCCTTTTTGGTATCTCATTTTTACAAATTTGCAAAAGCTTAAAAAATATAATAAAACAATGTCACTGGGATTCGAACCTAGCACATGGGCTATAAAAAAGAAGAGCTAAACCGCTTGCACTAGAACCATATATAAGATTATCTTTTGTATCTAATATATTTTATATGCATCTGTATACATGTAATTAAAATTTAAAGATTCTTCCGAATTGTGGGCCCTGTGCGGTGGCACCTCTTGTACACCTTCATAGCCCGCTCTGTCCATCAGTTGCCCTATAAGCATCAATTAACCAAGTCACAAAAAAAATCAAGAAATAAAAGAAAGATTCTCAGAGCATAAGTAGTTTTTGTACACCGCCAGACGCCCACAGAAAGAGGGACATAAAATGTCGATTTCTGGTTTCTAGAGCTTGCCTGTTTAGAGATTGAAAATATAATATTAAACTAATAAACCCTTGAAAGGTGACATTTTAATCAGATACTCTCAAAACCAAAAGGGTTGCCCGACATCAGCCTACCATACCATATATGCAAAGAAATTGATTAATTTAAAGAATTGTTTGTCCAGGTGTATTAAAAATATGATAATTGTAACTGATTTTAGACTAATTTTTATAAATTATACGACGTAATTTTTAATAATTAATTTATTATTTAATTATAAATTAACGTATTTATTTTTATCAGTTACGCGTTATATAATTTATAAATTTGATTTGAAAAGTTAGTTCATCGAAGATTTCTCTTAGAAATAAACAGAGTCCCAAATTTCCAATCTTTTATTGCCTCAAATTTGATTGATTAATATAATTTTCTTTTCAACATTCGTCTTTGAGGTGGCATCACCAACAGCTAGCAAAGATAATCTAGGCTTTGTCTTTTTGCCAAATTATAGATCTAATAAAAGATTATCTTCCCTAAACCAATACCTAACCAGATTTGACTATGTTTAGGCTCGTGAGCTTTCCACTTCTATAATTAGTGCATAAGGTATTTTTTGAATTATTACCGTAATTTACACATTTTAAATGTATTTATATACGTAAATTGACAAAAAAAATCAAATATTTGAAATAAATGAATAGTCTTAGATAAGCTAGAAGAAATCCCTTATAAATCAATTAAAACAATTGAATTCACATAATAAAATCTGTCTGAATATAATTTAAATTAAGAATAGAGAAAATAATATTTAATAAACTGATTAAATCATATTATTGCTAACCTTTGTAAGGCTAAGTCAACCCCTTCCCCTTAGTGTAAGATAATATCGTTTGTTAAAAAAAATCATTTGACAACTAATTTAATCACACTATAATCCGCGTATGAAAGACTTTTTTTTATAACTAGCATTACACGTCTCTTAAGATGTTTTGAACGTGTTTAAAATAGAGAAAATAATATTTAATAAACAACTAATTGAATTACATTATTGCTAGCCTATTGTAAAGCTAAGCCCACCATCTCCCCCTTAATGTAGATAATATCGTTTGTTAAAAAAAAATCATTTGACAACTAATTCAATCACATTATTATCTGCATGTGAATGACCTTTTTTATAAAGGAAAACTAATGAAAAGGGCTTGAAAACTTTGAGTTTTAATGATAAGGACAAAATAAAGGGTAAAGTGAATAGTACCAAGATTGACTTTTTAGTGTAAAAATGTGGTTTTTCGTTAAAGTGAACAGTACCGGGTGATTTTCGTTAAAGTTCCCTTTTTATAATCAGCATTACACGCATCTTAAAATGTTTTGATCGTGTTTAAAAATAAAGAAATTGAATCACATTATTACTAGCCCATTATGAAGTACTACTTAAAAAAAAACACCATAAAAATTTTAATTATTAAAAAAAATACTATTAAAATAACTAAAATATCCTTGCCTTATTTGATCATTATATTGGAATGCTTTTAAAGTTTTTTGTTTTGGAAGCATTTTTGTCCAATTCTTTTTGTTTAAGTTTGGTGACACCAAAACACGATTCACCTTTTCCTCTCTTTATATATAAATAGATCTGTCATTCATGAATCATCCATACTAATTTCCTTTTATAATTACAATATGTATGTATAACATATAACATATGCGCATGTGTGTGTGGTGATGGAGGGAAAGAGAGGGAAATCTTTAAAATATTTCTGTCATGAGAGAGAGAGAGAGACTGTTTTTTTATCATGTGAGAGAGAGATTAAGAGCTTATTCTCTTCAGTGATTCAAATCCAGTTATAAGTTAAAAATGGAAAATAGCAATCCCATTGAATTTTAATGATAAGAATAAAATAAAAAATAAAATAAATAGTACAAAAATTAACTCTTTAATGTAAAAATATGATTTTTCGTTAAAGTAAACGGTATCAGAAATTTTTCGTTAAAATTTCCTATTATTATATGAACATATATAGTTACCCACTAGAGAGGCAAACATGTGTATTGTGGGTTAATTTGATTGATAATGTGAGACATCCACTTAAAATTGTACATTTAAGTTCTAGATAATATATTATAAGAGAAGAGACAGATATGAATAATAAATTAAAATTTGACTAATACAATTATCAATTAAATCAATTAAAATCATTATTGATAAAAACTAATCATTTTAGAAATTAAATTTGAAAAATCATTTCGATAACTTTTTATAATAAAAAAAAATGCTTCGTTTCTCAAATGAGTAACAATTCCAACTCAAAATAATTTGTCTTCGAATTACAGAGTTTTTTGTTATATAAACAGAACTATTTTCGTTATGAATTATTATGTAAAAATCTATGAAAAGAGTAAATTAAAACTAAGTAGTAAATACATAAATAAACAATTCGTAATACTTTCCCCAATTAAGTTCATCAATTTTTACATATTTTGATGACTTATCAACATTAGTTTTAAATTTTTTAATAGCTGTACCACTACTAAGACAAAACTCCCTACATTCTCAGTCTCAAGATTCAATACTACTCCTTTCACACCGCCGCAAATTCAACCATTTCCCCGGCTTGAATCTGATTCAATCCATTTGTAGAGGCAATCTTTGTGGCGTGGTTTATAAACACGAAGTTTGATCAATCAGCAACAAACAATTATGAATAGAAACTCTTACACGTCATTTGAATAGTTAAATATTATTCTAACCAGAAACAAATAACTAATATAAAAGGTAGGAATAACAATGGAAATCTATTAATTCATTGATGATCTGATATTGTGCTTCAAATACAATCATGCAACACGAAAGGGTCAAGCCCCAAAACCCAAAAGTATGCATTCCCGTTTCTTTTTTCAGACACAGAAAAGCACTTTCAACATTTCAATAACATATCACAAAAGAGTTCATTAGACCATTTCCTTTTTTGTGCACAAAAAGGGAACAATCTAACTAGCTAGAATATTTTATATATCGATATAGATATACAGAATAATATAAGAAAAGAGAGGAATATTATACCCCAAATGACTGCTTCTGCATTTTTGATTAATTTTACTTTAATTTCTTCCCTCCGGACTAACTTGTTGTAGTTGTAGAAGCAGAACTTGTGATCATGGCCGTACTCATGCTAGACTTTGGGTTGTTATTGTTGGGCCTCTTCCTCTTCTTCTCATAACTAACCCCTCTTGCCTTTGCCTGGAAATCACGAACTTCACGCAAGTAGAGCCTCACAGCTCTGGCTCCAAAGGGATTGCCTTCAGGCCTCCCGCCGTGCTCATCATAGGCAGCTCGAAGGCGGCCAATGAGGGCGTCCAGGCTGCCCCACGCCTGCCTCAGCGGACAGGGGCAGGGAGCAGGTGGGTTTGGGAGGCCGAAGAATGGGCAGTTCTGGTTGTGGATCTTGGTTTTGCCGAACTGGTCGAGATACCGGAGGAACTCAAGTACGTGAGCTCCGCTGCACATCGGGAGCGACAGCGGCGGCCTGTGGTTCCGGAGGTACTGGCAGAAGGTGTTCCAGTCCCGCCGCTTTTGGTTTTCGTAGCGGCTGGGAGTGGTGGGGGTTGTGGATATTGCTGAGGATGGGGGAGAGATCATGGCCATGGTATTGTTGATTATAGGGGTTTCAAAGGTGATGCTGGGGTTGTTGGAAATAGGGTTTGAAACTAAATCCATGGGAAAACGAAAGGTGAGATTTTGGTTATTTGGAGGGTGAAATTTGTAGGGTTTCTCTCTAGGATCTTGATCTCTCTTACTCTAGGGTTTCTCTCTCTCTCTCTCTCTCTTGTCTAGCTAGCTACTTGTGCATAGGTGATGAGTGAGAGTAATGGACCAATGGTAGTGCTTCAAGAGAGAGAGAGAGGTTTTGCTTGTTTGGATGAGTTGAGAGAGAGTAAATTCAGTTGTGGTATCAAATAGGTGCAAATGAGGAAGTTATTAACTTACCCAAAAGAAGATAAATGCTAGATTTTGCATGGCTTCCATAAATATAATTTGTCAGATGGAGAGAGATAGGGAATAAATTGGAAAAAAAGTGGGGTGTTTGGGAACTTAATTAAACTTAGATTTGGGATCTTAAGGAAAATAGAGAAGAATCTACTTCATCATGATTACTATCTGTTTTGGGGAAAACTTAGTTTGAAAAACAGTCAAGTGCTGCTGCAAGAAGATGGATGATTTCTTACAAGGAACAACTTCAAACTGAGATTACTCAACTACTAATAGAGAGAGAGAGAGAGAGAGAGAGATTGAGACAGATTTGTAGTAGTAGTCAAGATTTAAAGATCTCAAGACTTGAAGAGTGATGAATGATGAAAGGAAGGGAAGAGAGAGGGGTTGCAGAGTCTGTGTTGTTGAAGACTGAGAGTTGAAATAAAGTTAGCAGGAAGAAGTAAAGTTAACAGGAAATGTGTTTTGCCTTACTAGGACAAGTTAGGCAGTGGGCAGACCTTGATGGTGACCATTGGCTCACTGACATTTATATATGAACACCAACACTCCCTCTCTTATGCGCGTGCATGCAATCACAGAACTATCCCACTACATTTTTTTTTTCTTTATTTAACTTCTTTTGATAAAAAAAAATTTGAAAATGAGAAGTGAATTATCACATTAATGTTTTATTTCATAGAGAGAATTAACTTGACTATTCAATATATTAAAAGCATTTAAAAAAAATTGGACGACGAATTTTTTATTTAAGATCATCTCCAACCGAAGGATCTCGAGGGTCGAAACTAGCTTGAAAATCATTTTTAACCGAGGGCTAGGCTAGAGGGTTTGTGGGCCCCACGGAATTTGAAATAGCCAAAGGGCTGACCTAATCCAACCAGCCCCGGGCTGACCAGAAATGTTAGCATTCATGTCAGTTATATCTGACAGGAATGCTTAAACAAATTTTTGAATCCAACGGCTAGCTGACACCAGTTACCGTTGGATTCAATTTTTATTTTTTTTGGTTTTTTGGGCCAATTTTTTTTTTAAATTCTTAAAAATTCTATTTTTTTTCTCTATAAATACCTAAACCATTCATTCATTATTCCTTACGAATGTTTCACCATTTCAATTCTCATATTTGTAGTTTTTAAATTTAATTTGTCTTTTTTAAATTTAAGTTGTAGTTTTTAAATATAAGTTGTAGCTTTTAAATTTAAGTTGTTGTTTTTAAATTTAAGTTGTTGTAGTTTTTAAATTTAAATAATAAATTATATTGGCCCTTTGGCTCTCTGTTGGAGATAGTTTTTTGTGACAGAGCTAAAACGAGTCCTATGACCCTTTGGCACTTGGTTGGAGATGAAGGTAAATATGACCCTGTACTATTCGTTAAAATATTAATATCTTGGAGGGTTAGAGGGCTACAACGAGCCATCTGGCCAACATTCGGTTGGAGATGGTCTAAGGTTACTTATATGAAAAAGATATCTCTATTAATCTCCATAAAAATAATAGGATTGAAAGCAACAACTATTATTTATGAGTAACCTCTTTAATTTGACAAAATAAAAAATTTGTCATTAATTTCTTCCTTTAAAATACTTTTGATACAGTGAATAGTCATATCCAAGTTAATCATCTATATCAAACGCAATCCAAAGATACATATTATGTGTCATTGACTCACTGGTACTGGGACATAATAATATTTTCTTTATTTATAAATGAAATTTTGTGTTTGACTCTCATCAATAATGAGCTCGATAAAAATGATGGCTAACGTATTGGATAGTTTAACTTAAACCCGTCTCTCTTAATATCGTGGACAAAAAAACTGATGGTATCAAAAAGTAGTTCAATTGCATGGTGTAAGTTTAGGAACAACTTAATTCATTCTTTGTATTCCTGAACCCTTAAATTCAATTTTGGTCCATAATGCGTTATATAGAAGAGAACTACAAGACGTACGGGTCAAAATCATTTTTTTCGTGTACATGTGAGATTTTTTTATATATTCATATTCCGTTTCTTGACGATTATAGGTTTTTTTTTTTCTTTTTTTTTTTCCGACGAAACATCATTTCAACCACTTTAAAGTTTTATGTTGCTATAAAAGCAAAACAAGAAAATAAGTTTCTTTTGTTTCATGGTTTTTAAGTTGGTTTTGTTTTATTAAATTGTCAAATATTTTAAACATTTTGATCTAAACTAATATAAACTTTTGGCTAATATACATTTGGTCCACACAATTTCTTAAAATAAAGACCTTAGAAGAGCAAGACTGTAGAATAATTACCGATATATAATAATTAAACTTTGAGGTTGTTGCATTCCAAACTCTTATATTATAGGGATATCTTTTATATCCTAAGGTTATCGGTTGATATCCTTTTGTTTTTGTTGCGTTGCTTCAAAATACCTATACCTTATCGATCTATGATGTAACTTCTTGGCACATGATAAACATATAATAAAACCGTAATTAAAATTGTGAACGGAGTTACATTCACTTGAGACAAGTTTAAGAGTCTAGTTAAGATCAACTTGTTAACGAGCTGAGTATGAAGCAACCTTAATTGTCGAGTATGGTAAAGCAAAAAATTATTAAACACAAGTTGACATATGTGTTAATTATGTACTGCACAAGGGTACCAACTAGCTTTTAATTCAGTAATTATTGTTTTTCTTCGGATAAAGTAGGTTTAAAGTTTGAGTTGCTAAGTGATAATGATATATATTTGTAATCAGTTTGATGCTTAAGTGCAGTTAGCGTAAATTTTTTGTCGACATTAATAATTGTTGTACAATATTTTCGTAAATATCCATATGACATAAAAAGTCCATCTACCGCATGGGGGGTCATTATCGAAGGTTGCTTTTCTTTTTGTACGAAGTAATTGAGAACGAACAGATGATGGCAAGTTATGTAGCAATATATTGATTAATGCTGGACCATATATATGCAGGAAATTTCAAAGCAATTACCTTTCCCCCGTTTCAATGATCTCATCCAAAAGATGTACCATGATTGTAATCAAGAAAATTTATATTTCGTCGAATAGAAAATTTTCAGTGTGCTAGAAATACTGTTTGATATACCAATATTATAATACAAATAGTTAAATATTTAAAAAAAATTAACTACTTGTATTATGACATTTAATGTACTGAACTGTATTTCCAGCACATAAAAAAATCTTTTTGCATGAAAGAAGAATTATTTGTGGTTTCCATTTAATTGTTGGGGAATTACTTTGAAGGAATTTGTTTGGCAAGTTTAAGGGACAATAGACCTGTGGTAAGTTTAGGGTGCTTTTGCAGACAGCGAGCCTGATAGTCAACGGTAATTACGCACTAATCAATCAAAGATTAGTAAAAGTAAGAAAAAGAGAACTCTGGATAGCTAAGAAATTAAGGAAGCTTTTTTATGGTTACCAACAACATAAGTTACATAGTATATCATTTAACGTATTATAATAAGAGTATATGACATCATGACATTGTTAATAAATCTCATTTTTAAAGCATAGTAATAACTAACAAAACCTTATTCTATAATTTTAATGAAATACCGTGTTCAAACTACACTAAAAAATTGCTCGAATGTAGAATACAAATTTCATACTAAAAAAATTGGATAATCTTCTACATCCTCCTACTTATGGTAAGGAACAGACTTCCTGCATTTGGAATCTCAAACCATCATTTAAGTTGGCACTACCACAATTTTGTTATAATATTGGGCTACCCAATAAACTTCCAAGTACCGGTCCTAGCATGTTAGAACCAAGAACTGCATAGGTTTGCTAGCTTAATTATCCATCTTATAGCAAGCATTGTGCTAAAAAAATGGAAAACATTTGCAGATAATTCACCAACAAATTAACACTCTTTACTTTCCGTGGCCCAATCACGGTCTCTTATTAGGGAACAAAATGAGTTGGTAAAAAAAAAAAAACTAAATAAAATTATTTCAAGCTAAGATCATTAAAGGCTCTTTTGAAATTGCTTTAAAAAACACTGAAAGTGCTTTTGTAAAAATATTATTAAAACCAATCCTTTGTAACGTTGCAAGTGAATCTTGAAAAATCACTTAAAGTGCTTCTTAGAAAAAGCACATAACTGGTGTTTCTTGCAGAAAACATTTCACGTGTTTTTGAAACCTAAAAACAATTTTTTTTCTAAAAACATTTTAATTCATTTTAAAAGTACTTAACCGAGCCCTAAAAATGGGTACGCTCTTTTCCATCTCAAGTTTGAATTAACCTCTTCGTAATTTGATTTATCTTACATTAGATTAGTGCTAGAATTGAGGAAAAATCTTAATTAATCTTACAAAAGGGCAAATTAAGAGGCAAAAGTCGTCAATAGATGGAGAGCGAGTGCTGCTCAAAAGTCCCCAGATTGTAAACAAACAGTCAAGAAAGCAACAAATTAACGAGGAACCTTCATAGCAAATTCCCCATAAACTCTCATCCAAAAAATTATCTCGTGTTCATGTCCTTTTAGAATTGACTCTCTAGCTATCGCATGCATGCAAATTACCAGAAACCAACGAATACTTCTGCTTTTAGCAGACAACCAAAAATGTTTTTGTTAATCCTTTTTTTGGCTTATAACGTGTGTCGTGTGTGTCGAGATTAGTTTGCTTTATATGATTGATAGAAAATTATTGCTTTGATGTCCAAAACAACAGCATCCCTAGCTAGTTCCCTAGTTCATTACTTTTTAATTTTATTTTTTATGTACCCATAATTTCAAGACTCGGTTATTAATTAAAGAAAATGATTTTCACATATCATTTTTAACTTTATAATCCCTATTTAATCATTGTCATTAATTTTGTTTGACTTATTAAATCTAATAGCCAATAAAGAGGGAGTGTGTAAAGAGCTAAAATGGTGTATGAAAATCACTTCACTTAATTAATTGGTTTGGTACTTAATTAGTGATGTTATATGTTGATTACAAATTTACATTAACAGTTGTCTATTAGCAATTGCATACCGTTTATTATATATTTTCTTTAGGATACATCTATCGAACTCTGAACACATCTGCAGATCTACTCCTATCATCAGTTCATCACCATACCGACTCTCACCACTACGCTAGACCTAGTAGAGACCCTAACAACACAGTGAGCAGATTGGCTCAATTTAAAACACAGTAACTAAAATAAATTTTGACCTGTAACACAGTGAACAAAACTATTTTTAACCCTAAAAATTCATATAAAAAAATTTAATAAAAAACCCCAACCTTCTCTCATCACAATCCCTCCACCAAGATGGTTAAACATTTTTTTGATGGAAACGATAGAAATGCATTAATATAGAAACAGAACCATTACAAAGGTAGACAGGATGACCAGGCCCTAAATCAACTGATACAAATTACAAGCTGGTGGTAACACGAATGACCAACACAGATCAGTTAGACGAGCAAGATGGTGGCCTACACCGTTGTCTTGGTGGCTACCTATCTCTAATCCAAGGTTCTCATGCTTGGGTCCCACCACATCACTTTCCAAGTGTGTCGTGACGTTCGTTGTTCAAATTTTCAATCACGAAAATTAACCCCTTAGAAAAATAGTCCAAGTTTTGCTTAAATGTCCATTTGGGGGTCTATAAGGTCATCTTCAACCGACCCGCCCAAAGGACCATAAAGCTAAAAATAGTTCGGAATGACACGAAAATCTTCCCTAACCGAGGACTAGGCCAAAGTGCTTTTGGGCCCTATCAGGCCAAAACCCCCAAATCAGGCCAGCGGGCTAGCCATTTCCAACCAGCCAGCCAGCCCTTTAGCACCAGAATGTCAAGCTTAACATTTTGCTAGCCCTCCAACCCAGCCCATCTGAATGCCAACGACTACCTAGCGTCAACATGACGCCAGCTAGCAACGGCTAACTGATGTCATGTTGCTGTCATGTTACTGTTGGAATTTGAATTTTATTTTTGGACGAATTTAAAAAATAAATTCTATTTTTTTCCTATAAATACCCAAATCATTCATACACCATTTCTCACATACTTTTCACTTTAGCATTGCTCACTTTAGCGACACATGTCACTCGAAATCCTATCCAAAAAATTATTGAGATTACATAAAAATAAGAAATTTGGAGAGTTACTCACGTTAACGACATGTGTCACTCGAAATCATATTTAAAAAATTATTGATATTATATAAAGATAAGAAATCCGGAAGCTTATTCATTTGGCGACATTTGACACTCAAAATATGTCCGAAAATCTTATTTTAATATGATAGTTTAATTTAATTAACCATATTAATTCAAGTAAAAAAATAAATTATGTTTGGCTTATAACTCTTTGACCCCTTTGGTTAGAGATGATATAAAATATGGTCTGACACTGTTCATTAGAATATAATTTATTGCAGGGCTATAGGCCTAAAGGGAGCCCTTTGACCATCATTCGGTTGGAGATTGCCTAAGAGCATCTCAATGAGGGACTTTCTATGAGACTAAAAAAAGTAGTGAATATAGTCTATTTTAGAATCTCAAAGAATCTTTGGGGCCTTAAAAATGAATATTTTCCAATGAAGGGCCATATAACAATTATTAAGTTCTCTTATCTTAATCTCATCCGTTGGTTTGTTTATTTGAAATCAGACAAGATAAGATTTTATTTTATAACAACTATTAGATTGAATTATCTTATCTCAACCTCAACTGTTGATTTATTTCTCTGATTGACACATTCTCCTAAATCAGACAAAATAAGATTTCCTCTTCCACTAACAATTAGATCAGATTTCTCATCTCAATCTAACCCGGTAGATAGTTAGCTCTATTAACATTATCATATTAACTTCAGAATACATAAGCTCCAATTCTTTTATTCTCAAAGACCTCCCAACCGCTAAACTGTAATGGCCCAACCATGGAATACATAAGCTTCCATTGCTAAATAAATAACCTTCCAGTGCATACAATGGTGCTTATATTGGATACAAATGACACCCAACCATTGTCCTCAAAGTTGTTGCATTGTAATCATTTTATATCTTAAGAATTAAACATACAAAAACAAAAAATGGAGGAGGACCTTTAAAACAAAAATATGTAAAATAAAAAAGAATAAAAATAGAGTATAAATGTATTTGTAAGTGGGGAGGGGAGAAAGGCATAATTCGGTTCACATTTGCTACTACCTTTTTCATGGGACCCATTGCTTTTTGGAGTTGGATGTTGTCTTATGTTTTACTATAGCAGATATAATTCGGTCTATTAGAGATAAAATTTCTCACTAAAATTTTAAATGTAGTAACCTAACCTCAAGAAGGATAAAACCCTCATTAGAAATGCTCTAAATAATGAGCTCACCCAAACAACTTATAACATTTTGCTTAATGTCCACAAAACTGTTTTCGTGAAAGCTCAATAGTCGAATTTTGTTTTTGTAAAAAAAAAAATAGTAATGCTATTCTTACCATAATTTTATACCACATTTCTTTATCATCTTAGGTGGCAGATGAGTTGGACAAACTACATCATTTAATTTCAAATTTTTATTAATTAAAACACTTAAATAATCTTAGGTGGAAGAAGAAGACTTCTCGTATACCACAATCATTATTTAATTAACAATCTTTTTATTAATTATTGATTAACATTTTGAAATTAAATACTAATTAATTTAGATAATGTAGTTGTCCACATCGAATGCCATCTAAGGTAGTATACTATTATGGTACAAAAATATAGTAAGAATAGCATTATTGAAAGAAAAAAAACAGTGAGCTGACGATTTTTATTTCATCTTTACCAATTTCTACAAAATCAATCTTGAAACCTAATATTTTTTTGCTTTTCCCAACACCAGAAGATTCTTAATGATTTTGACTCATCCTCAATTCAATTCCCACTCAATCAAATTCCTCTTATTTTGATTACAGTTACGTAAACGAGCTATTAAAGTTTGTGTAAGGCATTCTTGAAATGTGATGCCTATGTTCTAAAGCCCTTTAGTATTTTATATTAGTTTTTTTTCCTTAAAAATTTAATAGACTAATTATTTTTCTCAACAAATGATAAGACCGTTTACATATAGCATATAGATTAAAGGGAGTTTTAACGAAAAGCTCACGATAATGTTCACTTTAACGAAAAATCACATTTTTACACTAAAAAGTCAATCATGCTATATTCACTCTACCCTTTATTTTGTCTTTATCGTTATAACTCAAAGTTTTCAAACCATTTTCATTAGTTTTCCTTATATTTAAACCCTTAGTGGTGTCTCTACTTATGTAACACGTGTACTTTAGACTTAACTTCAACTAACATTGTTGAAAAAATAAAAGTTGGAATTTAATATGAGTTCTCTCTCTTCCTCGCTCTCTCTCCTCCCCAGTTTTAACTCTAAAGTTATGCCTGGTAACTCTGGGTGCTTTTAGACCCACTAAACATCGCAGGCCCAAGGGAGACTAAGGTGCCCAAAGAGTTCAAAGGAAGATATCTCGAGCGCTTGAGATGACCAAGATGGAAAAGCAGTCATTCGACCATTGGAAACACGTGGGCATGCTGACAGCTTTATGGCACAAGTCTTTAGGGGCAGGTTTTATATATGAGCAACACAGTGAACGTAGCCCAGTTTTAAGGGGTGAACTACTTACATTTTAGAGTCCAATTTAGTGCAGTCAATATACCAAGCCCACCATGAGTTCATTGTTCTAGTTTGTAAACCTTACAGTTTTGATTGTTAGCAATACCTAAGTTCAAACACGAGTTTGTATTAACACCAAAAGGATTTGACTCAAATATAACTTTTGATCTAAATTTTTTATCATGTAGAATATTTTTCAGACATAATATATACATATATATTTTTATTTTCAAAATCTTACGCGACAATGTGTTGATGCTTAAGCTATAGCACAGCGTATATAATCTGCAACGCGATAAGGTATTGCGATTTAAAACGTTGATAGGTGGTAAGGGAATAATACGGAAGAACAGAGAGCTAGCTAGCATTCCCCATGATGTTTTCCTTAAAAACCCGAAGAAGAAGAAGAAAAAAACATTAAATTGATAAAGTCTCCCTCCATAAAACCTTGTAAATGAAACAAGCACAGAAGTCTCCAGCAGGTTTGGGAAGAAGGAATTATTGCTGCCCCTCGACGCTTTAAACATCTTCAACGAAGCAGATGGGGCGTCTCCGATTAGTTTCCATTTTCTTCAAGGACTCCACCAGTCAGAGCTTTCTGTAACGTTTGCAAGAAGGAATGCAGACGTAAGTTTGGGCAAAGAGAGAATGCAGTTGGAAATAAGGTGTAGAATGTGATGTAATTTACCTGAAAGCAGGATAGAGTGTATTGCACATCACTTGCAGAGATTTGGTGGTGGATAACTATCCTAATGCTGAGGGAAAAGAAAATGAAAATTTCGAGATCAAGTTAACGTATTTTTCCACTGGTTCTAGAGAATTTAATGCATATGGATCGCGATACGGAGATATTTGAGAGGTGAAGCAAACCTTGACGAGCTCTCTTGCATCATGAGTACACCGTGTTCTTCCAAGTTCTTGACTAGTTTTTCGGTAGTAACATTTGAGCCCTCTTCGACGTGTATGTATAACTGATTATATAAAAAAAAGCCGTTACAATTTGCAATGGAAACGAAGCAGGGTTATTGAAATTCAAACTCGTGTTAGAAAACTACTGCACTCCAATTAAGTAAATTCTTGCATCAGATTTGCAACTTGTCAATATTTTGAACTTTGGTAAACTATAATACTCACAATGTTGGTCTCAACCGAAGCGACATCTACACTCAGTCCTTTGATTTGATTTAGTCCCTCTGAATTTATAAGATGGAAGCATTAGAAAAGCCATAGATAGAGCTTGAGAAGAGAAAATCATGGTTGTCCTCTGAATATGGTACATGGAACTGAATACAAGGAGAACGTACCTGCTAAAATCTTAGCTCGCTTGTGATCGGTCTCAAGCTTCGCAACATTGTCATGTAAACCGACCAAAGCAGCAGCACAAAGGATACCAACCTGTCTCATTCCGCCGCCTAAGGTTTTCTTGAGCCTTCTAGCCTAAGATCAGAAGACAGTAACAAATCAAATTCCAAAGAGAAATGAAAAGATGTGATGTTGATCTTTAACAGAGGGATTTTGTTGTACCTTAGCAATAAAGCTTTTCGAACCAACAATGACAGATCCAACAGGAGCACCAATACCTTTTGACAGACAAACCTAGTTCATCAATCAGGTTTCCGTTAATGATTGCGTATCACGAGGACTTGACTGAATAAAAATTACTTAAAATTCTGTTTACAGGAATTATACCGAAACTGAATCAGCAGCCTGCACAAGCCTATCAACAGGAACACCGAGTGCCTGTAAACGAATATTGCGTTAGACACTGAGGATTCGGTAATGTGTGATGTTGGTAATTGCAAGAATCATACAAAAGGAAAGGAGGATTTCAGATGATTGAGACACTAAATGCGTGAGGAAAATTTACTCACAATTGCTGCATTGAAAATTCGAGCCCCGTCAATGTGGAGCTTCAAACCATGTTTCTTGGCTATTTCTCCCACTTTGTCTGTGTACTCTACAGTAAGGCATCTACCACCGCAGCTGCATTTGGAAATTCATACCACATATATAAGTTACAAGGCATTTCAGACCTAAATTTTTAAGCTCAAAGAGGTATAATCGTAGCCAATTTTTGGAGTATCCACTGCATCTTGCAACTAGTTTAATCTAGAAATTAGACGGTCCAAAGAGAACATTCTTCACTGAAATGTAGAACTCATTGAGTTGATGCCTGAACTTATTCGATATAGATAGAAAGATAATAGAGCAGATTCTTCATAGGAGTATTAAAAACCATTAAAATTTGGGGTATTAAAAAACAAGCATACTACCATTAGTTAATATTTGAATAGGACAGAAGATAGCGCAGC
Source organism: Malus domestica (assembly GCF_042453785.1). Lineage (NCBI taxonomy): Eukaryota > Viridiplantae > Streptophyta > Magnoliopsida > Rosales > Rosaceae > Malus > Malus domestica. The sequence goes on along the minus strand of NC_091672.1, from coordinate 30,475,025 downwards.
CCCTGCGCAAGGATGACACGCACAAATCGAGGAAAAACAAACATATGAAAGATAATATATGGGGGCATTGAGAAACAAACACATTTGGTCAATTAAAATAATTTAGTTAAAGATTCTTCTGAGAAGGGAGAAGCTAACTTTGACTACATATATGCAAGTAGAACTTAGAAACTTAATTATTAATTAAGGATAATCTCCAGATTAAAATATAAACCAAGTACCATCTTTTCTCAGTCCAACAAAATAGGCATAATATAAAATGACCCCAAGTCATGACATACATATTTAGCAGTCCACCAGATTTTATATAAAATGACCCCAAGTACCATATCTATCTCTTTACGTATTTGTCTACACTTAGTAGTAACCGGAGCAATCTTACGAAAATCATAAACTTAACACTTTACGTTGTTCCAAAGTCCACCCGATTTTGTGCATTAACAAAAACTAATAACTTCGTTAGCAAATCTTAATCTGCACAAAACAAGCTAATCCAAATGTGGTTTTTTGGCTAATAAGATAACCTTACTTTGCCTGCGAATTTTCCAAGCAAATAAGCCTTGTCGTCGGATACACAAGCTCCCCTCTCGGATCTCTGATGGAGGCTTCGATCGCATCAAGATCCATGGTTCCGTCTTTGTTGTTTCTAACCGTTCTCGGGTGCACACCTCCGATTGTGGCGATGCCTCCATTCTCGTAAATGTGAATGTGAGAATTGTGTCCGAGAATGACTTCGCTTCCTCGGATGTCACAGTGCACAAGTACACTGATGAGGTTTCCCATTGTGCCTGACGGAACAAAAAGTGCCGCTTCCTTCCCCATGACCTTTGCCATTTCCGACTCTAAGCGGAATGCCGTTGGGTCGGCCCCGAGTACATCATCATCAACTTCAGCCGACGCCATTGCAGCCCGCATTGTTTCGCATGGTTTAGTGACCGTATCTGATCGGAGATCCACCGTTCTAGTTACCATTTTCGGCGAAGAAACTAATCCCGATAGATCAAAATAAAAAAGACACAGAATCAGTTCATGCGCTACTGCACTGCCTCGATAAAAATGCAGAATTAACAGCAACAACAACGAAACCTTATCCCATTGCGTGAGGTCAGCTATATAAATCCTAAAACGTCACTAACTAGATAAAAATACAGAATCAAATGATTAAGTTTACATAAACTGATGCTTACAAAGTTTGTTTTCAGCTACCATTGCTGGATGCTTCACCAAAATATCGATTAGAATTATGGAAGAATTTGGGGGAAAAAGAACACCCAACTTCTCTTCTTTTTATCAAAATTTCCTTAAAAATTAATCTTTTTGAAATATATAGCCAAAAAATAAAACTAAAAAAACTCTGATGCGAAAAACTTTCAGTTATGTTGACCCTAAATTCAAGCATAATTCAACCTTACTACTCTATTTGTAGCGTTTTTTGGTGGAAAATAACAGAACAAAACATGCAACGACCAAATTGAAAATTCCCCAACCTTGAACCCATTTCTATGTGATTAGACCATGCCAATCCACTTAGAACTAGTCTACAGGAAATTTATAAGGGTAGAGAGGGAAGGGATTTCACACTCTCGTTTTCTCTTTATGTATATCTTTTAATTATTCTTTCATTTGTTTAATCCAAAAGCTAGAAAAACAGAGAAGAGTGCTAATAGAAAAAACGAGAAAACGGAAATCATAAGAGAGAGAGAGAGAGAGAGAGAGAGAGAGAGAGAGAGAGAGAGAGAGAGAGATGTGCATACCAGTGCAAGCTAGCTCCTTCTCTTATTGGCTTTCACCAGAGGATCTCCCTCTCCAATAAATTAAGCCAAAAGCACCAAAGCTTTCAGCAAAACTGCAAAAGCACTTGTTCCTTAAATAATCAGTGCAAAACCAGGTTAGAAACACAACTGAAAACCTTGATGAATTATGATATAAAAATGGAACTTGTATACATGGTGTGAGGTCAACAGGAAGCTACAAAAGTACATAGTCTTCAAGAAACTTCCAAGCAAACCTCACCTAACAAACCATCAAATAAACTAGTGGTGTATTCCCACCACCAAGAAAAGGTTAAAAGTGATTCAGAAGGATCACGGGAAAAAGCTCTCCAAGCCAAAAAAATGGTTCCATGCAAATCTAGCAAGTTGACAACTTTAGCATGCATGCAAATGATGTGGCTCCTATATATAGACAAGTTTTTCAGTATGCTGGGACCACGCTCCGATTCATCAAATGTTATTATATAAGTCCGGCACATCTAAAAGTTTCTCATATATATATATGCATCAACACTTTCCAGTAAATTGAACTTTAACCCCCGACAATTTCTTGACAATTCATTTTCAGTTACCATGAATTATGAGAGGCTTTTAATCAAAAGATTTTGCAGTTACCCTTCTGATTTCTTTCGTTTTTTTCCCATGTCAAGTTTGGTGAGTTAATTAATTAGGTTGACGAGGGCGTCGTCACATTTTGACTAGAACATATGAGCTCTCTCTATGCAAATGAGTTTGAAGCTCGAATCACCAGCCTAATAGTTTAAAGGGAACTTTAATGAAAAGCACCCGGTACTGTTCACTTTAACGAAAAACCATATTTTTACACTAAAAAGTCAATCCTGGTACTATTCACTTTACCCTTTATTTTGTCCTTATCATTAAAATTCAAAGTTTTCAAGCCCTTTTCATTAGTTTTCCTTAGTTTAAATTAGTTTTTGTTAATTTGGAATCCAAGTGGACCAATGTTGAAGGAGGCCATTGGAAATGGTTGAAAGCTTTGTATAATTGTCATCATATATGGGACCGTTCTATTTTATGCTTTACAGGAAGATTCCTCCTTCTACCATATAAAGTATGAGCCATTACAATTTTGATGTGGATATTGAAGTTAACATGTGTGATAGAAAATTCCAATTTGATGGCTGAAAACTTCGGTATATTTAGATATTAATTGATTTGATCCGTTTCAAAGGGTTTGTGACATTTGTGAAATTGATGGACCGTCTGATTGCTTTAAAAATTTACATATGTGGAATCGAGATCATCTCTTAATCTCTGTGGCTAAAATTCAAGGACCTGCAGATCTGGGTTGTTAAAGAGAGAGAGATTCAGATCTTTGGTTTGTGTGAGGTGAGCCAGTAAAATAGGCTAATGAAGGCCGTTAGATTAAAATGAGTGGTCAATATATCTGGGTCCGTCTACTTCGGATACAGACATCCGTAGAGGATCTCAATCACATATGTGAATTATGATTATAGAATCAGATGATTGTGAAGAAAAAAAGGGTACCTTTTAGCTGAGTAGAGATGATGAAATGAACAAGTTTTAGCTAGTCGATTGCAAGACCTCCTAAAAAGAGCAGGAACAACAAAAATCACTCAGTAATATACAATAGATTGTTGCAAGAGAAATTTTAGAATAGACCGGCTCATGCCATGGTCGATGTATCTTTACTCAAAGTTCAAGATTTTTAGTCGTTGTATCTTTAACCATTGTAATCTTAGCTAAAGATCCAACGGCTAAAAATCCTGAACCATAGCATGGACGGGTCTATTTAAAAAAAAAAAACAGAAATGTTGAAAGATAGACCATCATACCTGTGGCCTGTGGGAACTTGGCGAGAGAGAGAGAGACTCTGTCTGTGTGTGCGAAGTGGGAGGAAGGGTGCTTTTAAGGGGCAGCTTGAATGAGCTTATCCAGCAAGAAGGAAGGATCAAACTTTCTTTCTTCTAATTAGTTGGACAAATTATCTGCTCAGTGACCATAAATCTGTCTTCATTCAATGTAGGAACCAATTGCCATCTTTATTTTTTTTGTTATTCTATTGCGGAGAATTCGGTCGGAAAATGATTTTCACATTTTTTCTTTCTTCACATCAGTGTTTAATTGTTTGCTTATATTCTTTAATTGTTTTTTGTTTTTTCAAATCCGAATGATAAAATTAACAAAGGTATGTAACTATGTAAGGAAAGAAAAAGAGTATGACATTTACTTTGTATTCGAACTTTGGTCTTCTTTCACCATCTTAAAAAAGAACTATCATTAGAAAGTTAATAATAACAATAAGCAAATGACCAAATGAAGGTATGTTTTTTAATTGGGGTGTGATATTCACACACCTCTTTTTACTTCTCTCACACCCTTTTAATTTTTGGCCGTCGGATCAGATGAATTAAAGAATATCAAAGAACAGAAATTAACAAGGGGTGTGGAAGAAGTAAAAATGGGTGTGTGGATAGCACATCCCTTTTAATTTAGAGTAAGTAGGGGTATATTTGAAAATTTATTAAAAATGCAAAATTTGATCAGTTTAATAGGACATAAGTGTCATTTCCCACACTCCAATTGACAAGGATCCATGACGAAAAAGGGCCGTTGGATATATTTAATGTGATCGAACGGTTGAGGATATAATTGAATCGAATTGAATCCATTTGTTGATTCAAGAGAGTTTTAACAAAACACTTCCGGTACTGTTCACTTTTAACGAAAAACCACATTTTTACCTTTAACTGACACTATTCACTATACATTTAAAAGGGGCTTTTCGTTAAAAGAGAAGTTTTTTTGGATTTTTCGTTAGTTTTCTTTTGATTTTCAATTGGATCCAAGACAAAAAGGGGCCTTTGGATATGTTTGATGTGATCCAACGGTAGACATTAGAACTGAATTGAAACGAATCCATCCGTCCGTTGCAGTAATGATCTAACGGCTCAGAGTCCGTCCGTTTCCTTTGCCACTCCTACCCAATAAAACAAAATTGTGTATAAAAGCAGACCGACACAGACCAAAAAAATAAAATAAAAGCAGACATGCAACCTTGAACTTTCCCGCGGTTTCAATCGAAGAAGATGAACGACAACGTGAACGGTGTCGTCAACGAGGCTGAGCAGCTACAAGAGTGGTTTAGGCGGTGGGTGCCGGATCCATACGGCGTGCTCAAGGACATCGATAAGTTCTTCCCTCCGGGAAAGGAGAAGGGCAGGCTGGACCCCTGTTCTTTCTACTGCTCCTACCCTAGATGCTTTGGTACCTAACTTCCCTTCCTCCTCTACATCTTCCTGTTGAATTTGAAACAAGCTTACCTAATTGTTTTATTTTCTGCAGAAGAGGATTTGCAACAAGGTTGGCCCATGATCGAGTCTGCTTTGGAAAAGTATGGTGTTGGATGGTATGCATGTATCATCTCCACAGATGAATACACATCAGTAGTCCATGTATATATATATGTATATGTATGTATGTATGTATGAATATGATTTGATTAACAGATTAAATCGGTTCAATTTTGGATTATGGTTATCAGGAAACGCATTGCATCATATTCATAACAAAACCGACTATGGAGCCAGATACTATCATCAACGTTCAAACTCTTCTTCAACTTCTTGCATAAAGAGTTTCTGTGCCTATGGTATGTAAATTCTTCAGCTTCTTCTAGTCTGTGTGAGGATATGATTGATATGTAAGTTCAAATGATTTGCCGTAGATTTGATGCTAATTAAGGATATAGTAGTAGTAGTAGTAAGAAAGGATGCATTGTTCGTAAAGTTCACCTAGCATGTCAAATTAAGAAAGCGGTGAAGAAATTCGAAGCCTTACGTTTTGATTAATCTTGAAGGCTTGTTGTGGGGGGTTTCCGATCGAAATAGTGTTCTAGTATTAGTGTTGAAACTATGAGAATAACAAGGCTGCAGATGTGGGTTCACCCCTGTTCATGTTATAATTTCAAAGCTAGCAATAGCTAGTTAGCTCTTCTGGTTGTTAATTGTGATTTTTATTGCTTTAATTAATTTATCTTCCGGATTGTGAAAAATGCTCTTACAGATTTATGTTGCAAAAAAAATTTCAAGTGCGAACAAATAGTAAGAAACTAGGTCTCAGATCAGATTAAGTTAACCATCATAAAAAATCCAACTGAAACGATAGCAGATTAAGTTATTAAAGCAATGACAACCAAATTGTATTAGACAGTTGCATTGGTGAATTACATAATGAGAGACTGAAACGTCTCTATCCCTCGCTGGCGTGATTAATGAGATAATTACAATACAAGATTGAGATTATCTACCACAATCTACGAATTTAATTGAAAATTGGACTTTGTAAACTTTAGATTGAGAGCAAGTGTGGGAAGAAAAGAATAAAAAAAGGTAAAATCAATTTTTCTAACATGGTGCGCCAGTATATTATGGAGCAGACTCAGTAAGAAGTTCATGTCCAAGAGACCCTAGAGATACTCTCAAAATGAAGAGATTCCAAGTTCCACTGTAGTTCCTCAATCTGATAACAGTTGCACCGTAAAAAAACCAGAAAACGATTCGGGATATGGTTTTCAATTGACTATATCATATCTGTAATCAGCTCGCACCTGGTTATCCGATCCAACATTTTGATTCATCACCCAAACCAGGCTGAGTTCACTACGTGGCAGTCCCGTTAGAAAAACCATCGTCCCCCGCTGCTTGGGCAGTGCCTTCAGTTTCTATCACGTTCTGTGGCAATCCTAAGACACATCAGGATCATTTACCTTCAGGTTTTCAGATGCAAGCACACTGTCGGAAACGTTCTCTCCCTCAACAGCAGAAGGCATGTTATCAGGCAAGCTTACATCGTCCCGCTGGCGTTGCATGAACCTCTTTGGCATCAATGTCCATATCACCTTCTGGGCCCGTTAAAGCCTGTTCTTGCACACCATCCATTTGATGATTTGTTGCTTCACCATGGGAACAGCATTTCAAAGCTCATCTGAGGCAGTTACAGGATCAGGATTTTCAGTTGTCTGCAGAAGTAACATTTGCTGCAGCCTCAGCCAATTCCAGATCAGAATTCCTGCTCTGAGTTCATCCATGTGCTGCTGTACCCTTTCCACCTCGACTACAACCAAATTTCAGGTAAGTAGGTGTTGTTTTGTGTTTCCTGATACAATTCTTCAACTATTATTGGGTTTTTTCAGGATGCTTTAAAAACAACTGTGGCACAAGTATCGACAAACCAGGAGCTGCATGGCACTGTTTATCAACAGGGGTAAGAACGATTTTTCTTTTGGGTTTAGTTTATTTTCAGTGAATCAAATCAACTATAGTATTTATTCATCAATTATTGTTTCAGCGTACTTTCGCTCAACATTATTATGGTATTTGAGCACACTACAAAAACAAGTGCTGAGCAAATTTGCATGATACTGTGGTAGATTTGAAAAGAAAAATGGAAAAGGATGTAGGAATATCCATTTCCAAGCAAGTGCTCTCATTCACATATTGAAAATCTGTGATGATGATACGGCACAATGGAGTTCCAACAAGAGGTTTAAACTTATGCTCAAGGATAGATCCCTTGAAACCGTGACCGACACCCTCGACGGCGTAAAGAGTGAAATTTCAAAAAGAATGATGCTTCTCTCCAATGGAAAGGAACTACACTCGAACACTGATTACAAAACTTTGTTGCTTTCGATCAACGCGGAACTGGAGCTGATATTCTCTACATCACCGACTGGCCCTGCCACCACTTATGCCACTTGTTTCAGCTTGTAGATAAGACATGACTTAGTTTGCAGCGGGTTTAGGATGACGATACGGTGTTTGTGGTTCCAAAAGAACTATTGAAACTGAAGGTGAAGTCAAGCTTGACTGGGAGGACCGTTCACGTGCATCAAGTGAAGGCAACCGAGGCTGTAAGGAAGCTAAGAGAGATGTTGCGGAGAATCAAAGATGAGATGTTTCCTCTACCATCACAACCATATGACTTCAAGTACAAAGGTGAACGCATCATGGACGAAGGGAAGCCATTTACTAGCATCACATAGTTGGCCATTTCACTCACAGAAGAGATGGAACGATATATATCATCAGTTCATCATCGCCAACTATGTGATGCTAGTAAAATGGCTTCCCTTCGTCCATGATGCGTTCACCTTTGTACTCGAAGTCATATGGTTGTGATGGTAGACGGAACATCTCATCTCCGATTCTCCGCAACATCTCTCTTAGCTTCCCTACAGCCTCAACTGCCTTCACTTCATGCACGTGATCGGTCCCCCTAGTCAAGCTTGACTTCACCTTCAGTTTCAGTAGGTCTTTTGGAACCACAAACACTGTATCGCCTTCCTAAACCTACTGCATACTAAGCCATGTCGTGTCTACAAGTTGAAACAAGCGGCATAAGTGGTGGCAGAGGCAGTCGGTGACGTAGAGAATACCAGCTCCAGTTCCGCGTTGCCCGAAAGCAACAAAGCTTTGTAATCAGCGTTCGAGTGCAGTTCCTTTCTATTGGAGAGAAGCAACATTCTTTTTGAAATTTCACTCTTTACGCCATCGAGGGTGTCGGTCACGGTTTCAAGGGATCTATCCTTGAGCATAAGTTTAAACCTCTTGTTGGAACTCCATTGTGTCGTATCATCATCACAGATTTTCAATATGTGAGTCATTGCTTGAAGGAGAGCACTTGCTTGGAAATGGATATTCCTACATCCTTTTCCATTTTTCTTTTCAAATTTGCCACGGTATCATGCAAATTTGCTCAGCACTTGTTTTCGTAGTGTACTCAGATACCATAATAATGTTGAGCGAAAGTACACTGAAACAATAATTGATGAATAATACTATAGTTGATTTGATTCACTGAAAAGAAACTAAACCCAAAAGAAAAATCGTTCTTACCCCTGTTGATAAACAGTGACATGCAGCTCCTGGTTTGTCAATACTTCTGCCACAGTGGTTTCTAAATCTAGAAGCATCCTAGAAAAAACCCAACAATAGTTGAAGAATTGTATCAGGAAACAATAAAACATCTAGAGAAAACAAACAAAAACAACACCTACTTACCTGCAATAAGTTAATAATCTATAAAGTTGGCCTTAAAAAAAAGATGAAATTAGCCAAAGATAAATGTAGGGTATTCCTCTTTGGGAAGTGATTGCAACACAACTTTTTTCTCCTCTTGCGCTCACTTATAAAGTCCGCCCTTTGATTGAATGAATCAGAGGAGAATCAAAGGACAGAAATAAAAGGTGTGCCCAAGGAGAATGGGTGTGCGGATATCATTTCCCTTTTCTATGTAGCAACTCTATAAGTCAATGTTTTGCAGCCTGTGAAACATCAGATGGCGATGAATCTTATTCAATGCCAAAGGTCAAATATAAGGAGTCCAACGTCCAGCATTATTTCTTTGAATAACTGTTTAAAGTACGAGTCTTTCGTAGATTAGGAGAGATATAACTTTATATTACAAGAGGTGCATATGAATCTTGAACAATGCTCAAATTTTCAAAAGTGCTGCTCAAATTTATCTTAATTTAGGTTCTAAAACTTAATAATATAAAGCCCCACTTTCACTCTAAAAAGGACCCAAGAATATAAGCTCAAGTTGGAATAAAAAACCAAGAAATCAGCATAGCATGTTTGAAAAAGATGCACCCAAAGCCCTTGTTCTAACAACGACAAAAAGGAACGTTCCTATAATCAAAAGATTCAGCAAGCATACCTCATAACCATATGTGTGGACTTTAACCTTGTTCTCAATGCTTGCTGCCTTCTGGATATCATCATCCATCTTCTTCTTCACATTGTCAAACTCATTCTGTAAAGCTGCAAGCTTCCATATTTCCAGCAACACTTGATAGACCATAGGTGCCACGAGTAGGGAAGTACATGAGATCATTCAGGCAAGTTTTGTGTGCTACAAAAAATTCATCAGGGGATTCGTTTTCATGCCCCATCGCAACACGAAGAATTTCTGCATCTTCCTTTATCAATGAATGAGCCAGCATATAACACGGGGATCGTAAAAACATGGAACTATATAGTCATTAGACATGCTAGTCTGTAAAATCAAAAGACATCAGGTCAAAGTGTTGTATAGATAAAGAGTGGCCATATGAATTGAATACTACTCTCTCTCTCTCTCTCTCTCTCTCTCTCTCTCTCTCTCTCTCTCTCTCTCTCTCTCTCTCTCTCTCTCCATAGAATTGGGAAGAATATAAGTTGAAATACCTAAATATGAATTAATGCATTTTAACATACCAAAATATATCACCCTATCCATACAGCTGCTTTTAACTGCAACTTTGCTACTCAACAAAACATACTGCTTAAACATGATGAGATGTTTGCCAACCCAGATACACAATAAACATTCTCTATCCTATATCAATAGAAAATGAACTGAAGAAACAAAGGCAATACCACCACGACCAAGCATCCGTGTCCATAACATAAAGGTGTTTACATATGAAAACAAGACAAAAATGACATTACAAGATCAGCAATTATACAAAAGAAATAACGCATAAAAGGAGATAAAAACATACATTTTTCAGTTCGTCTTCATCAAAATCTCCTATCACAGGGACAGAAGTACTAGGTCCATTGGCACTGCGCTTGGGACCATCCTTTTTCCGTTTGTCTACTTTCTCAGTAAGCAGATACTTGGCATTATCGTGCTCTAGTAGGCTAAAAAGTTCTACTTTAACCATTTCATCAGCCTGCTCAATAGGAGTAGGAGGAACAAATGAACTCCTATCTCCATCTGCTTTTATCAAGGAATTTCTGATGAGTCCCAATTAGGCAACACGAGGTCTAGGGAGCTCCCTCTCAATACTTTTTATCTCTTTCTAAGTAATGCTTGCTGGCGTGCTTCTTCCTCGGCCCCTTCTCTAGCTAGCCTATCAAACATGTCTTCTTCAGTCTTCTCCTCAGGTTCATCATCATCCTCTGGAACTGGTTGTACGACAATCTGATACTCGTTCTTAGGCTGTGGTAAACAGCCAAAACCATACTGCAAGTTTTTTTGCTGCTCCATTTTTTCACTATTAGTTGTAAGACCGGCACTTCAGGAGTTGCAGAAGGAGTAGGCATAGTTTGAATTTCCTTTTTTCTAGTAGTGACCCCATAAAACTCTGATGGGTGCATCTCTGGATTATCTCCTCCTAAGAACGGTTCCGGCACGAGCTTAGCAAGATGCAGAAGCTTCTCATCCTCTTGTCTAGTCCACTCAGTCTGCAAGAATCGGAGGTTAATGAATCAGCATTACAAATCCACCCAACTAAAACCCAGCTAAAAACAGCCTAAGAAGAAGAAATTTCATAACTTTCTCCCACCTCATTGCAAATCAAATATTTGAACATCCAAAACGAATCCGAGCACGACCATACATTATAAACCCTAATCGAAATCGGTTCCCACAATCTACACACAAAACCTAAAAGCTCAAGTCATTTTTCACCATATAACATTCAGAAACACAACACATATCACAATAATTCATAAAAATTATCAAGAAAAATAAACCAAAAGGTTACCTTTTTGATGGAGGGGTCGAGCCACTCGTACTTGATGACCGCCGCGTTGAGATCTCATCCTCCGTCTTCTTCCACACGCCTCCTTTAGTGGCACACCCTATAAGGGATAGGATAGGACTAATAGTACGGACCCGGCTGTTTGGTGTCCTCTCGTACTAAATAGTCGCCGGATTAATTTATGCAGTCGGATCCGATAGTCGGGTATACACCTTCTTAATAAACCATTCCAAAAGGAGTGGATTATTAGTCCGGTTTATTTTCCTCTGAGTGGCTGCGATCCTGATGTTGCTCATGGCGATTGGCTGGCAGTGACCACCGCCGGCGTCGACTGAGATGAACATCTTCTTCTTCGTTTCCCCTCCCTCTGTTCTTCCCCCTCCTTCCCATAAATCCCAAAACCCAACTCCTCCGCCGGCCAACATGAACCACCACCACCAGGTTCCACCCAACCACCTAGAACAAGACTCTTCTCTCCCTGCATCTTCTTCTGGCTACCGGATCTCCCTCCCTCTTCTCCGCCGCTGCATCTCCGACCCCTACAAATAAAGCCCAGGATGTCAAATTTTTGTTTTGTTTCCCTCCCTGCCTTTTGAGTTTCGGCTTACACAAAGCCCAGCTGTGGAGATTGGCAGTAGAGCTTTTCTTTTGCATTATATCCAGCATTGGTGCTGAATCAATGTCCGGGGAAAAAAGAGATGATTTCAATTTTTTTTCCTTAATTTTATTTTAAGTTTGATTCTTCTATCTGGTATAATATTACGATTATTTAGTCCAATATTCCACTAAGCGTCTGATTAATTTATGAAAAGTATCATGTGGTTATTTATCTGATTCGACAAAAATAATCAGTATAGATCGAGGCTTGTGGGGATTTGGTCGTGACAATTCAGGTCTGATTGAAGTAACCGGACTTGGTGGACGCAGTGCGGGTCGCAGGTCTGGGGAATACAGACCAAAGCCCAATGACCAAAGACCAGAGTCCAGCCCAACCAAACCCCATGCTGCCAAGTATTTGAATTTTTGGCGGGATGGCATTCTCGGTTTGTAAACTACCAAAAATTTAAAAAAAAAACCTATAAGTTTCCTAATTGGTAATGGATACATGTTTCCAAATTTTTATCCTATATTGTCCTATCACGTTCTTGTAGGATTAGGAGCTAATATTGAATTCGGTCGTGGAAGAAAAAGATTTTCATTTGTAAAAATTTAATCTACAATTATCATCATATCTTTTACATATTTCGATTGCAAAAGTTTAAGAAACGAAACGAATCGATAATATTAATTCTAGGCCTAACTATAGTAAATTTTCTCAGAGATTGTCACATTTCCATTTGTGTGCGTGCGCGTATGAGACTCCATCCATCCATATTCAAAACAAAAGTAATTAAAATTTATCCTTGATTGTAGGAGTGTGGGAAGGGAAGGAAATATATTGTATAGGCTAATTTCTAGGACCTAAATTGTTTTATGTTGTACAGTATATACCAATTCAACATGGTAATATAACATAAAAGAATCCACGCATATCTAAATATAATCTTGAACCGATGGTATCAATGCCCACTAATTAGTAATTAGAATATATAAACTCCGTTAATATTATTCGCCACATATATAAAACCGACTTAATCGTCAGCACACCAGCGGATCGGATCAAATCAGATTGACCAACTTAAAATAACAAGGATTGAGATACTTATATATATATATATATATATATATATATATATATATATATATATATATATATATATATATATATATATATATATATATATATATATATAGGTTAATAGCTAGCATTGGCTTTAGGTTTTAGTTTTAGGATTGCTGCAGCATACGAGTCTAGGCAAGGCGGTAGGCTCACTCATTGAATGGATGGAATGATATATATCATTAGTTCATCATCGCCAACTATGTGATGCTAGTAAAATGACTTCCTTTCATCCATGATGGGTTCACCTTTGTACTCCAAGTCATATGGTTGTGATGGTAAAGGGAACATCTCATATTTGATTATCCACAACATCTCTCTTAGCTTCCTTATAGCATCGGTCGCCTTCAATTGATGCACGTGAACGGTCTTGCTAGTCAAGCTTGACCTCACTTTCAGTTTCAGTGGGTCTTTTGGAACCACAAACATTGTATCGCATCGCCCTTCTGAACCCACTGCAGACTAAGCGATGTCGTGTCTACAAGCTGAAACAAGTGGCCGGTAGTGGGCTGCTCATGGAATAGCCAAAACGAGTAATACCTAGGGATGGTGAATCCTAACTCCTTCAACCATCTCTTCCTAGCCAACTATACGTTTAAAGCCTTTGCCGTCTTTGATGCCACAATTTCCATAACTATCTTGTCAATACTCATACTAGTACGCCTCGACACAAGAATCTTGATAAGTTTACCATCATTTTTCGACAACTCAAATTCGCTTGGTTGCGACACTATCTATATTGTATCGTCGTGCTTAACAGAATTGCGAAGGAATGAGATGTCCTCCACGATCATGCACCCTTCCCTTGTGAACAAATAATGTTCCAAGATAAGACTAGCAAGCGTTGGATGTTTATTCTGCGCCTCGGCCAATATGTCTCTCAACACACTTACCTTATGTGATTTGTTGACCTGCACAGACGCCAACATTCCCCCATTTAACTCCACAAATATGCTCACATTAGCTATATCATTTTCGGCACCATGCCCATCAAGTTTCAATGGTTGTTTTGCAGCTGCACGTGAAGAGGATGCATGAAGGGTTGCTAAGCAGAAACATCAGTGAATGCATGAACCAGTGAGGCATCAGTGAATGAATCAGTGAATGCAGGAACCAGTGCTGAAGCAGAGACATCAATGAATGCTGGAACCAAAGCATGAGTGATTGCAAAAACCAGCAGTGCTGAAGTAGATGCATCACTAATTGCAAGAACCAGCAGTGTTGAAGCATCGACAAACCAGGATCCCATAACATTGTTTATCAACAAGGGTTAGAACGATTTCTCTTTTAGGGTTTAGTCTTCTTTTCATTGAATCAAATCAACAGTACTGATAAGCAATATTTATTATTATGATGATGATGATTATTATTATTATTATTATTAAAATGATGATGATGATAATGATCATCATGATTTATCGTCATCATCATTATCATTATCATCATCATCATCATCATCATCATGTATAATCATCATTATCATCATCATCATCATCATCATCATCATTATCATGATTTATCGTCATCATCATCATCATCATCATCATCATGTGATTTATCGTCATCATCATCATGTATCATCATCATTATCATTATCGTCATCATCATTATCATCATCATGTGATTTATCGTCATCATCATTATTATCATCATCATCATCATCATGTATCATGTATCATCATCATTATCATGATCATCATCATATCATCATCATTCTTTCAACAAACCTTCCTTCAGCATTATTGTGGTATTTGAGCACACTACGAAAACAAATGTTCGAGAAAATCTGCATGATAATTATTATTTCAGCATATTTTCCTTCAACATTATTGTGGTGTTTGAGCACACTACAAAAGCAAATGTTTGAGCAAATCTGCATGATACTTTGGAAGTTTTGAAAACAAAAATGGAAAACGATTTAGGAATACCCAATTCCATGCAAGTTCTCTCATTCCACAATATAGTGCTTCAAGTTGATACTCTAACAATCTTATACATTCATAGGATCGCCAATGGCTCACATATCGAATTGAAAATAATATCTGACGATGATACTGTGGTACAATGGACCTTCACAAGTAGTAGTAGCATGAGGATGAAAGCTAAACTTATGGTAATGGATAAATCCATTTAAACCATGGCGAACACCATCGACGGTGTAAAAAATGGAAATTTCAAAAAGTATAATGCTTCTTTCAAATGGCAAAGGTGTTACACCCACCCCTAATTTAAATTGTGTGTTTCACTAAGTTTGAGATTATCTTGCTTTTAAAATGATTTTTGGGTCTTAAATGGTGTGCCCAAGGGACCCACCCCCTATTTTGTCCCCCGGTTCCCTTTCCATTTTCTTTGATTTTTCTGAAAAGTCTTCCTCTTTCTCTCTTCTCCTCACTCTCCCTTACACTCTCCCTTACACTCTCTCGGCTCTCTCTATCTCAACCCCTCTGAGGGCTTTTCTTACCAACAAACATCACCATCGTCTTTATCTTGTCTCTACGAACTCAACCATAGTCTTGGCATCTTGGAAGTCGAACCATGAAGCCCCGTACACGAGCTCTGATGCAAACGCCCACTTTCGAGGCAATTTTCGGCCAAATCACTATGAGTTGGCCAGCGTGCAACATATCAATCTCTTCGTTTTGTTGAGAACTACAACTTTCCTTTTTGTTTCACTCAATTTCGTTGAGTATTGAAGAAGTTATACTCATTTGAATCTTACCCAATTTCCGACGACCTCCGAGGCTTTCGAGGAATTTTTCGGCCAAACCACAGAGAGTTAGACGTCATGTAGGTACCATTCTCTTCATCTCTTCGAGAACTACAACTTTCGTTTTTGAATCACTCAATTTTATGAAGTTTTGACAAAGTTATGGCCGTTTAAAGTTGGTGTGGATTTCTGGCCGAATTCCGGCCTTCTTCATCCTTAGGTCCAGCGACCCACCAAACCCAAGCCCTTTGGGTCTTTCCTGCCGAGCCCAACCCAAAACCCATTTCATTATTTTATTAATTGTTGTAAGTTAAAGGCCTTTGGGCCAAATTAGCTAAGGCCCTAAGCCTTTTTATCTAGAAACACAACCCTTAGGCTTAAGGCCTTCGGGCCTTTTTAACCAGGGCCTTAAGCCCTCTCCTCTAAACCTAGCCCACCTAATTAGCTAAACCCAAACCCTTTATGTGGAATATTCTAAAGATATTATGTTGACATTTTACGAAATTTATCCAAGGCCCTTCGTAGGGTAATTCGACGTTCTGAATCTATTTCCAATGTCCATTTTCCCAAATTCAATTGCTATTATATAGTTTTATTTATTGGACTCTTTAAGTGCTTAAGGGCAATTATAGTGGCGTTTCTGTCTTCGCTAGTTGCGTGACTTTTCAACGGCGAAGTACTATGAGTTGATCCCTTCTAAAATTACATGATTTTATAGTTCAATTGCATAAATGAATAGCATGCCTTACAAGTTTATGTTTTGATTTTATGTTAAGCAAGTTTATTGAATATGTTGATTTTCGTCTCGTGTTTTTTGTGAGGAATTAATTGTTGGCCTATATCGAGCTATATTTTAATATATCGTATTTTCTATAAAAACCATGAACTAATAGACTATCTGATGGATGACGATAGGATGCTAGAACATGTTTTAGAAACCCTTCTTTATAGTATAGACGATAGATGACTTTATACTATGAAGTGGTTATTTTTAGAGCCGTAACTATTTGTGTGTACCTAGTGGACACTATGCCGCCTGGGGCGAGGATCTGGTGTTGGCAGATAGGCCAGGAGAAATAATCCCTAGCGAAAGGCTGAGGGACACGGAGATGGGCATTGGGCCAGGAGGGAGTTATCTTTGGCTACGGGCACAGAGACTTAGGTGCAGGCATTGGGCCGGAAGTTATATTATTATTCAGTGATATTACTAGTAGCACACCGCGCTTACGAGACGATCTACGAGATGATACACGCGATGATTTATATGATGTTTTTCCGCGTTATACCTGTCGAGATATTTTATGGCACGCTAGAGTTTCAGAAAAACCTATCACTTATTATGTTAGTAGTTTTCATTATATATAAACATGGGGGTTAGTATGTTCATAACTGTTTTTGTATTATGTATATATATGAACTTGGTCCACTCACCATTGTTTTGCGCCCCCTTTCAGGATTTAGAATCGAGGCATACGATCCCGATGTCAACGTCTTCGCTTTGGCATATTCGAGTCCTCTCGGTGTAGGACCCACATCCGTTATTTATTAAATTTTATATTAATTCTTTTAGAACTATAGTTAGTTGTATGCTCTGAACACGTTCCTAAATTTTTAACTCATTATATTTTAAATTCATAACCCTTATTTATTTCTTATTCTTAGTTTTGGTATCAATTAATGGCTTTCGTCACCCTCAGGTGTCGGCTAGCACGCGTCTATCCTGATATTCGGGGAATATCAGAGTCGGGGCATGTCAAAAGGACTGCAGTCGAACGATGACTATAAAACCTTTGTTGCTTTTGGGTAACATGGAACTTGAGGTGATATTCATGCAATGCAAAACTTAATGTGAGTGCAGGTGCTAAAGTAGAGGCAGCACCACAAGTGGTGGCATGGGCAGGGGCAGTCAGTGATGCCGAGTGTTGTCCGAAAATCACCTCAAGTTCCACGTTATCTTAAAGCAACAAGTCTTTATAAACATCATCCGATTTCAGTTCTTTGTCATTCGAAAGAATCCATTCTTTTTAAAATTTCATTTTACACAGTCAATGGTGTCCGCCATGGTTTCAATGGATTTATCCATCACCATGAGTTTAGCTCTCCTCCTCCTGCTACTACTACTACTATTATTACTTACGGAGGTCCATTGTGCCACAGTATCATCATCATAGATGAATTTCAATTTGATATGTGAGCCCTTGACGATCCCAGGAATGGATAAGATTGTTAGAGTATCATCTTGAAGCACTGTATTGTGGAAGGAGATGACTTGCTTGGAAGTGGGTATTCCTAAATCGTTTTTCATTTTTGTTTTCAAAACTTCCAAAGTATCATGTATATTTGCTTAAACACTTGTTTTGGTAGTGTGCTTAAACACCACAATATTGTTGAAAGAAAGTATGCTGAAATAATGATTATCATGCAGATTTGCTTGAACATTTGTTTTCATAGTGTGCTCAAACACCATAATAATGTTGAAGGGAAGTATGCTGAAATAATTATGATGTTATGGTGATGATACATGATGATGATGATCATCATTATTATCATTTTAATAATAATAATGCTCAACATTTGCTTTCATAGTATGCTCAAACGCCACAATAATGTTGAAGGAAAGTATGTTGAAATAATAATAATAATAATAATAATACATGAATAAATACTACTTATCATTATTATTGATTTGATTCAATGAAAAGAAGAATAAACCTCAAAAGAGAAATCGTTCTTACCCCTGTTCATACCCACAATATCCTCAGAATTGTAAGCTTGAGTTGTTAGCAATATCAGGAATGTGGAAGATTTCGAGAGTATCATCTTCATGGACGCTATTGTTGATTTGCTTGGCAATGGGTATTCTTAGTGACTTTTCAATCTCTATTTTCACGTCCCACAATATCACACTAACTTTCTTAGAATGAATCAATCATGGAGGACTGCATTGTTCATAAAGTTCGCCCTGCATGTCAAATTAAAAAGTATAGAATGATGAATCAAGTGGTGAAGAATCTCGAAGCCATGCGTTTTGAATAATCTTGAGGCTATAGTGACGGTTTTCAATCGAAATAGTGTTCTAGTAACAAGGCTAGAATTATGAGTTATTGTAGGGGTTTTAGGTCGTTAATTGTGATTTTTATTGCTTTAATTTATCTATCCGGTTATGAAAAATGATTTCACAGACTTCTATTGCAAAAATTATCAAGTGCGAACAAATAGTATGAAGTTGATTATCATAAAAAATCCAACTGAAATGGTAGCAGATTAAGTTATCATAGCAACAACAACAACAACAACAACAACAAAACCTTTTCCCACTAAGTGGGGTCGGCTATATGAATCCTAGAACGCCATTGCGCTCGGTTTTGTGTCATGTCCTCCGTTAGATCCAAGTACTCTAAGCCTTTTCTTAGAGTCTCTTCCAAAGTTTTCCTAGGTCTTCCTCTACCCCTTCGGCCCTGAACCTCTGTCCCGTAGTCACATCTTCGAACCGGAGCGTCAGTCGGCCTTCTTTGCACATGTCCAAATCACCGGAACCGATTTTCTCTCATCTTTCCTTCAATTTCGGCTACTCCTACTTTACCTCGGATATCCTCATTCTCAATCTTATCCTTTCTCGTGTGCCCACACATCCCACGAAGCATCCTCATCTCCGCTACACCCATTTTGTGTACGTGTTGATGTTTCACCGCCCAACATTCTGTGCCATACAACATCGCTGGCCTTATTGCCGTCCTATAAAATTTTCCCTTGAGCTTCAGTGGCCTACGACGGTCACACAACACGCCGGATGCACTCTTACACTTCATCCATCCAGCTCGTATTCTATAGTTGAGATCTCCATCTAATTCTCCGTTCTCTTGCAAGATAGATCCTAGGTAGCGAAAACGGTCGCTTTTTGTGATCTTCGCTAGATTGCTCCGGTCATTAGTGTGGATAAGTATATAAATGGATAGAGATAGGAAAGCAAACACAAGATGTACGTGGTTCACCCAGATTGGCTACGTCCACGGAATAGAAGAGTTCTCATTAATTGTGAAGGGTTTACACAAGTACATAGGTTTAAGCTCTCCTTTAGTGAGTACAAGTGAATGATTTAGTACAAATGACATTAGGAAATATTGTGGGAGAATGATCTCGTAATCACGAAACTTCTAAGTATCGGAGTGTGGTATCATCTTGACTTGCCTTATCTGTCTCATAGGTAGATGTGGCAGCTTCTCTGGAAGTACTCTTCCTCCATCCAGGGGTGGTATCTTTAACTGGTGGAGATGCACAAGGTAATGTATCAATTTCACTTGAAGCTTACTTGTAGTTTCAGGCTTGGTCAAGCGCGATACAAACCATGTAGTAGGAGTCCCCCAAGTCGCCGAGCTAAGGGATCTGCTGAAAGAGGTGACAGACAAGGTAAGCAATCAGAGCTCCGGCTGATTGTTCACCTTCTCCCCATCTTGCAGCAGCATGAAGGATAAAGAGAAGAAAAATGAGAAGAGATGATATGGGATACTTTTGCTTTTGAAGAAGTAACTTTCCACAGGCTTATTCTTGAACTGAGCTGGAGGGTTTTCTGGTTTCCTCCAGAGTATAAGGCCGACTGAAGAATTTGAGGGTCAAAACAAGTCCATCAAATCTAGAGTACGTTCGACCCTGCTGATATGGGATACTTTTGCTTTTGACAGAGTAATGGATGTATAGGCACGTGTGCTGTTACGCTTGTCTCCACATGCTTCCTTGTATCCTTCGCACTTGCCCTATCTGTTCCTCAAGCAGATGCGGTATCTTCCCTGGAAACATAAGATGTTGAAGATGAGTACTCGAGAGCAATGCCAGGTAAGTAATCAGGTAAGGGGTTCCAGGCAGTCAGTTCCTGGTTGGGAGCTTGATTTCAAGTGCTGACTGATTGCTCTCTTTCTCCTTGTCTTGCAGGTAAAAACAAGGCCAAAGGAAAAGACAGGGAAAAAGCATGATATGGGATACTCTTGCTTTTAACCCTGATGATATGAGATATTCTTGCTCTAGTATAGCTTGTTTGCAGAGGTATTATCGGGGGGAAAGAAAGCTGAATATTTCGAAAGGCTTCGTTGGGAGTGCCCTCTCAGATATGAGGAAGGGTTAAGCATTTTTGCAGGTCTTCCTGTCCGTTGGGGATGGAGGTCGACATATATAGGAGTCTCCCTAACAACAAGTAGTAATGTTATTCCTTTACCCTGCTTGGTCATAGCACGGTAGTGGGAGCTGCCAGCTTCACAAGTTTTAACTCTGTCAGAGCACTTTGAAAAAGTGGTATGTGGTATCTGGCTTTCAAGATTCGGAGAACGATGCTTCTTCGATTTTTGAGAAAGCAATCATGCTGGGGGTCTGGCTCTCGAGATTCGGGGAGCAGTGTCTCTTCGATTTTTGAGAAAGTAATCATGTTGGGAGTCTGGCTCTCGAGATTCGGAGGGCGGTGCCTCTTCGATTTTTTAGTAAGCAATCTTGTTGGGAGTGTTTTCTCGGATGTGAGTAAAGGTTGGGCATGTTTGCTAGTCTACCTTGCCACGAGGCACAGAGGTTGACACACAGGGACTTTCCAATTATCCAGCAGTGGTACTGTTCCTTTACCCTTGTGGGTAATAATATGGTAGCTAGACCTTCAAAATTTATGTGTCTAAACTTTGTTAGTGCTGTTTCTTTGCTATTCTTTTACCTTTCTTGGTCAGAGCGATGTAGTGGGAGCTGCAAGCTTCACGTGCTCAACTTTGGCAGAGACTTTGGCAAAGTTATCTGTGGTACCCATGAGCTATTGTTGCGTGTGGGAAGTGGGTGATTGAACAGTAAGATTCATGTGCTTTCGACTTCACCAGAAGTCTTCGACAGAATGCCCATAATTTCCGCAAAGCTGAGTGTACGTGTGACAGGTGCTGACAAGGCTAGAAAAGTAGGTGCCTCTTCGATTTCTGAGATCGGCCCTCGTGATCTCTGAGCAGCCCAGCTTTTGAGAAAGCGAGCGCCTCTTCGATTGATTCGGAGAACGATGCCTCTTCGATTTTTGAGAAAGCAATCATGTTGGGGGTCTGGCTCTCGAGATTCGGGGAGCAGTGTCTCTTCGATTTTTGAGAAAGTAATCATGTTGGGAGTCTGGCTCTCGAGATTCGGAGGGCGGTGCCTCTTCGATTTTGGAGCAAGTAATCTTGTTGGAAGTGTTTTCTCGAATGTGAGTAAAGGTTGGGCATGTTTGCTAGTCTACCTTGCCACGAAGCACAGAGGTTGACACACAGGGACTTTCCAATTATCCAGCAATGGTACTGTTCCTTTACCCTCTCTTCGATTTTTGAGAAAGTAGTCATGTTGGGAGTCTGGCTCTCGAGATTCGGAGGACGGTGCCTCTTCGATTTTGGAGCAAGCAATCTTATTGGGAGTGTTTTCTCGAATGTGAGTAAAGGTTGGGCATGTTTGCTAGTCTACCTTGCCACGAGGCACAGAGGTTGACACACAGGGACTTTCCAATTATCCAGCAGTGGTACTGTTCCTTTACCCTTGTGGGTAATAATATGGTAGCTAGACCTTCAAAATTTATGGGTCTAAACTTTGTTAGTGCTGTTTCTTTGCTATTCTTTTACCCTTCTTGGTCAGAGCGATGTAGTGGGAGCTGCAAGCTTCACGTGCTCAACTTGGGCAGAGAACTTTGGCAAAGTTATCTGTGGTACCCATGAGCTATTGTTGCGTGTGGGAAGTGGGTGATTGGACAGTAAGATTCATGTGTTTTCTACTTCCCCAGAAGTCTTCGACAGAATACCCATAATTTCCGCAAAGCTGAGTGTGCGTGTGACAGGTGCTGACAAGGCTGGAAAAGTAGGTGCCTCTTCGATTTCTGAGATCGGCCCTCGTGGTCTCTGAGGAGCCCAGCTTTTGAGAAAGCAAGCGCCTCTTCGATTTCTGAGATCGGCTTTCATGGTCTTTGAGCAGCCCAACTTTTGAGAAAGCAAACACCTCTTCGATTTATGAGATCACCCTCGTGGTCTCTAAGCAGCCCAGCTTTTGGGAAAGCAAACGCCTCTTCGATTTCTGAGCAGGCGCCTCTTCGATGTCTGAAGCTCCGTCGAGTGCAGCTTTTTATAGGGGCTGGCATTAAGTTCCAAAGCACACTTGAATCTCCACCAGTAGAAGCTCCATTCTTGCACTTCTAAGATCTTGATTTGTCCGACTTCTTCTCTCTTCAACACCTTTGAAAATGTCTGGCCCATCCGACCGTCGTTTTGACTTGAACCTTGTTGAAGAGGCAGCCCCGCCTTCTCCAGACAACATATGGCGCCCATCCTTCGTCTCCCCTACTGGTCCTCTTACCGTTGGGGATTCCGTGATGAAGAATGATATGACCGCTGCGGTGGTGGCCAGGAACCTTCTCACTCCCAAAGATAACAGACTACTTTCCAAACGGTCTGATGAGTTAGCTGTTAAGGATTCGCTGGCTCTCAGTGTTCAGTGTGCAGGTTCTGTGTCTAATATGGCCCAACGCCTATTTGCTCGAACCCGCCAAGTTGAATCATTGGCGGCCGAAGTGATGAGTCTCAAACAGGAGATTAGAGGGCTCAAGCATGAGAATAAACAGTTGCACCGGCTCGCACATGACTATGCTACAAACATGAAGAGGAAGCTTGACCAGATGAAGGAAACTGATGGTCAGGTTTTACTTGATCATCAGAGATTTGTGGGTTTGTTCCAAAGGCATTTATTGCCTTCGTCTTCTAGGGCTGTACCGAGTAATGAAGCTCCAAATGATCAACCTCTGATGCCTCCTCCTTCTAGGGTTCTGTCCAGTACTGAGGCTCCGAATGATCCCCCTTCGATGCCTTCTCTTTCTGGGGCTCTACCGACTGCTGAGACTTCTCCTAAGCAACCTTTGTGAAGGCTCCATCTTGTTTGTTTATTTTGACTCATGTATATGTACATATTTGTAGCTTATCGGGGATATCAATAAATAAGTTTTCCTTCATTTCAACGTATTGTGTTAAATACACCAAAGCCTTCTTCGCTAAGTTCTTTGAATTTTCTTTTGTTGAAGCTTGTATGTTGAAGCTTTCTGAGTGGAGCATGTAGGTTGGGGTAGTGTTCCCTTAATTTTCCGAGTGAGGAAAACTTCTCGGTTGGAGACTTGGAAAATCCAAGTCACTGAGTAGGATCGGCTATATGAATCTTAGAACGCCATTGTGCTCGGTCCTGTGTCATGTCCTTCGTTAGATCCAAGTACTCTAAGTCTTTTCTTAGAGTCTCTTCCAAAGTTTTCCTAGGTCTTCCTCTACCCCTTCGGCCCTGAACCTCTGTCCCATAGTCGCATCTTCTAATCGGAGCGTCAGTAGGCCTTCTTTGCACATGTCCAAACCACCGTAACCGATTTTCTCTCATCTTTCCTTCAATTTCGGCTACTCTTACTTTACCCCGGATATCCTCATTCCTAATCTTATCCTTTCTCGTGTGCCCACACATCCAACGAAGCATCCTCATCTCCGCTACACCCATTTTGTGTACGTGTTGATGCTTCACCGCCCAACATTTTGTGCCATACAGCATCGCCGGCCTTATTGCCGTCCTATAAAATTTTCCCTTGAGCTTCAGTGGCATACGGCGGTCACACAACACACCAGATGCACTCTTCCACTTCATCCATCCAGCTTGTATTCTATGGTTGAGATCTCCATCTAATTCTCCGTTCTTTTGCAAGATAGATCCTAGGTAACGAAAACGGTCGCTCTTTGGTATTTCTTGATCTCCGATCCTCACCCCTAACTCGTTTTGGCCTCCATTTGCACTGAACTTGCACTCCATATATTCTGTCTTTGATCGGCTTAGGCGAAGACCTTTAGATTCCAACACTTCTCTCCAAAGGTTAAGCTTTGCATTTAGCCATTCCTGAGTTTCATCTATCAACACTATATCGTCTGCGAAAAGCATACACCAAGGAATATCATCTTGAATATGTCCTGTTAACTCATCCATTACCAACGCAAAAAGGTAAGGACTTAAGGATGAGCCTTGATGTAATCCTACAGTTATGGGAAAGCTTTCGGTTTGTCCTTCATGAGTTCTTACGGCAGTCTTTGCTCCTTCATACATATCCTTTATAGCTTGGATATATGCTACTCGTACTCCTTTCTTCTCTAAAATCCTCCAAAGAATGTCTCTTAGGACCCTATCATACGCTTTTTCCAAATCTATAAAGACCATGTGTAAATCCTTTTTCCCATCTCTATATCTTTCCATCAATCTTTGTAAGAGATAGATTGCCTCCATGGTTGAGCGCCCTGGCATGAACCCGAATTGGTTGTCCGAAACCCGTGTCTCTTGCCTCAATCTATGCTCAATGACTCTCTCCCAGAGCTTCATTGTATGACTCATTAACTTAATACCCATATAGTTCATGCAATTTTGTACGTCGCCCTTATTCTTGTAGATAGGCACCAAAGTGCTTGTTCGCCACTCATTTGGCATCTTCTTCGTTTTCAAAATCCTATTGAAAAGGTCAGTGAGCCATGTTATACCTGTCTCTCCCAAAACTTTCCACACTTCGATTGGTATATCGTCTGGGCCTATTGCTTTTCTATGCTTCATCTTCTTCAAAGCTACAACCACCTCTTCCTTCCGGATTCGACGATAAAAAGAGTAGTTTCTACACTCTTCTGAGTTACTCAACTCCCCTAAAGAAGCACTCATTTCATGTCTTTCATTGAAAAGATTATGAAAATAACCTCTCCATCTGTCTTTAACCGCGTTCTCTGTAGCAAGAACCTTTCCATCCTCATCCTTGATGCACCTCACTTGGTTTAGGTCCCTTGTCTTCTTTTCCCTTGCTCTAGCTAGTTTATAGATATCCAACTCTCCTTCTTTGGTATCTAGTCGTTTATACATATCGTCGTAAGCCGCTAACTTAGCTTCTCTGACAGCTTTCTTCGCCTCTTGCTTCGCTTTTCTATACCTTTCACCATTTTCATCGGTCCTCTCCTTGTATAAGGCTTTACAACATTCCTTCTTAGCCTTCACCTTTGTTTGTACCTCCTCATTCCACCACCAAGATTCCTTTTGGTGTGGGGCAAAGCCCTTGGACTCTCCTAATACCTTTTTTGCTACTTTTCGGATACAACTAGCCATGGAATCCCACATTTGGCTAGCTTCCCCCTCTCTATCCCACACACATTGGGTGATTACCTTCTCTTTGAAAATGGCTTGTTTTTCTTCTTTTAGATTCCACCATCTAGTCCTTGGGCACTTCCAAGTCTTGTTCTTTTGTCTCACTCTTTTGATATGTACATCCATCACCAACAAGCGATGTTGATTAGCCACGCTCTCTCCTGGTATAACTTTGCAATCCTTACAAGTTATACGATCTCATTTCCTCATTAGAAGAAAATCTATTTGTGTTTTTGACGACCCACTCTTGTAGGTGATCACATGTTCTTCTCTCTTCTTAAAGAAGGTGTTGGCTAAGAAGAGATCATATGCCATTGCAAAATCCAAGATAGCTTCCCCATCCTCGTTTCTCTCCCCAAAACCATGGCCACCATGAAAACCTCCATAGTTGCCTGTCTCCCTGCCCACGTGTCCATTTAAATCTCCTCCTATAAATAACTTCTCCGTCTGAGCAATTCCTTGCACCAAGTCTCCAAGGTCTTCCCAAAATTTCTCCTTCGAACTCGTATCCAACCCTACTTGAGGTGCGTACGCACTAATCACATTGATAAGTTCTTGTCCTATTACAATCTTGATTGCCATGATTCTATCTCCTACCCTCTTGACATCTACAACATCTTGTGTCAAGGTCTTGTCCACGATGATGCCAACACCGTTTCTCGTTCTATTTGTGCCCGAATACCAAAGTTTAAACCCTGAGTTTTCTAGATCCTTTGCCTTACTACCAACCCACTTAGATTCTCAAAACAAAGAGATTCCAAGTTCTTAAATCTCTTTTCTTTCAGTCAACAATAATATAGTTCCTCAATCTGATAACAGTTACACCGTAAAAAAACCAGAAACGATCTTAATTGTTCTTTCAGATGAAGCATATGGATTTTCCAGAGTTCTGAAATCGAAAATGACAATAACATCCCGAATTCATGAGCCAGGATACAGTTTTCGATTTACTATAGCGTATCTGTAACCTGCTCGCACCTGGTAATCCGTTCCAACATTTTGATTCGCTAAAGCTCATCACCGAAACCAGGCTGAGTTCACTAGAGCTTAGATTTGTGGTGCTGCATTTTCAGTTGAATTCACCTCTCCCTCAACAGAAACAATCGCGGCAGTCCCGTTAGCAAAACCATCGTCCCCCGCTGCTTGGACAGTGCCTTCAATTTCTGTCACGTTCTGTGGCATCTCAACTTTTTGATCCTTACATACATCAGGATCATTTACCTTCAGGTTTTCAGATGCAACCACACTGTCGGAAACGTTATCTCCCTCAACAGCAGAAGGCATGTTATCAGGTAAGTTTACATCATCCGCTGGCGTCGCATGAACCTTTTTGGCATCATTGTCCATATCACCTTCTGGGCCTGTTGAAGCCTGTTCTTGCACACCATCCATTTGTTGATTTGTTCCTTCAACATGAGATGCACCACCGGGAACAGCATTTCCAGGCTCGTCTGAAGCAGTTACATGATCAGGATTTTCAGTTGTCTGTTGAACAGTCACATTTGCTGTAGCCTCAGCCAACTCCAGATCAGAATTCCTGGCTGCAATTTCTTGTTTTTCTGCTTCTGCTCTGAGTTCATCCATGCGCTGCTGTCCCCTTTCCACCTCAGCTACAAGATTGCCATACCGCTTCTGTAGTTGCCGCTCAAGCTCCTTTTGATTCTGAACTTCCTCCCAGATATTATTTATCCGGTGTGTTGCCGCTAATCTTTCTTGCTTCTGTAAAGCTTTAAAGCACTCAAGTTCTTTTGCAGCAGTGTCGATCTGCTTAAACGTTTCCTCAATTTTTGGCCAGAGACCCTCTTTAGCCCGCATCTGGACAATAAAAAAAGTGCAAATAGTTAATAATCTATAAATTTGGCCTTAAAAAAATGATGAAATGCAGCAAAGGTAATTGTAGGGTATTCTTCTCTGGGATTGCAACACCCTTTTTTCTCCTATTGCAGTCACTTGTTTATTTCTGGCCTTTGGATTGAGTGAATCAGCGGAGAATTGAAAGGCAGAAATAAAGGGTGGCACAAGGAGAAAAAGGGTGTGCGGATATCATTCTATTCTTTTTAGCAACTTTATATGTCAATGTTTTGGGTTCTGTGCAACATCAGATGGTGATGAATCTTATTCAATGCCAAAGGTTAAATATAAGGAGTCCAATGTCCAGCATCATTTCTTTGAATAATTGTTTAAAGTATGAGGTCTTTCATAGATTAGCAGAGGTTATAATTTTATATTACAAGACTAATGCCTCTGAATCTTGCACAATGCTCAAATTTTTGAAAGTGCTGCAAAATTTCTGTTAATTGACAGTTCTAAAATTTAAGTAATAAAAAGCCCACTTTCAACTCTCAAAGGGAACTAACGATGTAAGCTTAAGTTAGAGTAAAAACCCAAGAAATCAGCATAACATGTTCGAAAAAGATGCACCCAAAGCCCTTGCTCTAACAAAAAAAATACGTTTCTATAATCAAAAGATTCAGCAAGCATACCTCATAACCATATGTGCGAACTTTAACCTTGTTCTCAATGCTTGCTGCCTTCTGGATATCATCATCCATCTTCTTCTTCACATTCTCAAACTCACTCTGTAAAGCTGCAAGCTTCTCCATATTTCCAGCAACACTTGATAGACCATAAGCGCCACGAGTAGGGAAGTACATGAGATCGTTCAGGCAAGTTTTGTGTGCTTCAACAAATTCATCTAGGGTTTCGTTTTCATGCCTCATTGCAACACGAAGAATTTCTGCATCTTCCTTTATCAATGAATCAGCCTGCATATAACATGGCGATCATAAAAAACATGGAACTATATAATCATTAGACATGCTCAAAGGTAGTCTGTAAAATCAAAAGACGTCAGGTCAAAATATAAACAGTCAACAAATGAATTGAATTGAATACTAGTCTCACTCTCTCATATAACACATCAGATATTTCTGCACAGGAAGAAAAATATTTTATCATATGTATGCTGATATACATAAATTATTTTTTTTATAAGAATCTATGTCGAAACTTGGGATACATAAACATGAATTATGAATTCATGTATTTTAACAGATCAAAATATATCACCCTACCCACACAGCTGCTTTTAACAGTGCCATTGCTACTCAACAAAACGTAATGCTTAAACATGATAAGATGTTTGCCAACCCAGATACACAAGAACCATTCTCTATCCTATATCAATAGAAAATGAATTGAAGAAACAAAGGCAGTACCACCACGACCAAGCATCTGTGTCCACAATATAAGGGTGGAAACTGGATACATATGAAAACAAGATAAAAATAACCTTAAAAAATCACCACTTAAAGAAAAGGAATAACACATAAGAGGAACTAAAAACATACCTCTTTCAGTTCATCTTCTTCAAAATCTTCTATCACAGGGACAGAAGTAGTAGGTCCATTGGCACTGCGCTTGGAACCTTTCTTTTTCCGTTTGTCTACTTTCTCAGTAAACGGATACTTGGCATTATCGTGCTCTAGTAGGCTAAGAAGTTCTACTTTAACCATTTCATCAGCCTGCTCAATAGGAGTAGGAGGAACAAATGAACTCCTATCTCCATCTGCTTTTATCAAGGAATTTCTGATGAGATCCAATGAGGCAGAAGGAGGTCTAGGGAGCTCCCTCTGCAATACTTTCGATCTCTTCCTAAGTAATGCTTGTTGGCGTGCTTCTTCCTCGGCCCTTTCTCTGGCTAGCCTATCAGACATGTCTTCTTCAATCTTCTCCTCAGGTTCTTCATTATCCTCTGGAACTGGTTGTACGACAATCTGGTACTCATTCTTAGGCTGTGGTAAACTGCCAAAACCAAACTGCAAGTTTCTACGCTGCTCCAGTTTTGCACTATTAGGTGTATCTATTTCTTCATTGATACGAAGCTCATCCCTAATGGGAGTCCCCTTTGGGGTCATGCCAAAAGAATCCCTTGATGGCGTCATGCCAACTCTAGGCGTAAGACCTGTTCTAGGTGTAAGACCACCTCCAGGAGTTGCAGAAGGAGTAAGCATCAGATTTGGCGTTTGAATTTCCTTTTTTCTAGGAGTGACCCCAGAGAAATCTGATGGGTGCAACTCTGGATTATCTCCTCCTAATAATGGTGTCTGTGACTCTCTCATCCTGGCCAAATTTTCTGCTTCCATCATGATAGCATCACCCTTACCAGCAGGTGTTCTTTGAGGCGTTCGTGAAGGTGTCATTCCTAGCCTTGGTGTCTGGGAATAATTTGCAAGAAGAGCTCGAGTTGCACCGCTACCTTCAGCGAATTCTTCAACTGCAAGATCATTAGCATAACCCATCTTTGCAATTTCCTCCAATTCATTGTCCGAAATTTGGGGTGCAGGAAGCATTAGTTTTGATCTCTTCCTAACTGTTTCCGGATCATTCATCTTATTGGCTTGCAGTATAGCTGATGGAGCATCCTGCCTTTGAGCAATTTTGTTCTTAGCAATATCTTGCTTTCTTAACTGTGCTTCCACATCAATCCTTCTCTTCCCCTCGAGTTCCTCAATAGTCGTAGGGTAGTTAGGCTGCTCCACTGGTCTATCTTCATCAGCAACATCATAAAAGCCTGGAGGAGGCTTCTTCTCAAAGGGAATTTCCGCATTGTAGTCTATTCCCTTCCTTTTCCTCTTTCGCTGCCTAGTATCAATGCCAGCAGCCTTTAATTCTCTCCTTTTCTGCAGCGAAGCAAGCCTTCTGGCCTCTTCAAGCTGTTTCTCCCTGGCTTTCCTTTTAGCTTTCTTTCCCCTAGTGTTTGCTAACCGAGCTCGTGCCTCTGAAAGCATCTCCTTCTCATCCTCATCCATATCAACAGGATCAGGACGAGCAGGCTTTGACTCGGGATTTGGGTCAATCTCTCCAGGCCGCAGTTTCCGTGGATCATCACCCGGTTCATAATTCTCATCCTTAACACAGGCTGCATCAAGCAACTTCTCATACCGCTCTAGGCACTGTGACGGTGTACGACCAACAATCGGGGCAATGGTCCTCCATTGTGTAGGCATGAGCTTAGCAAGATGCAGAAGCTTCTCATCCTCTTCTCTAGTCCACTCAGTCTGCAAGAATCGGGGGTTAATGAACAGCATTACAAATTTCATAACTTTCTCCCACCTCATTGCAAATCAATTATTTAAGCATCCAAAATGAATGCGAGCATAACCAAACATTATAAACCCTAATCGAAATCGGTTCCCACAATCGACACACAAAACCTAAGAGCTCAAGTAGCAATTTTTCACCATGTAACATTCAAAACAGAACACAAATCACAATAATGCATAAAAATTATCAAAAAAGTAAAGCAAAAGATTACCTTTTTGATGGAGGGGTCGAGCCACTCGTACCATCTCGCCTTACACTGCTTAGCGGATTTGCGAACCAAGAGCGACGAGATTCGAGCCCACTGGTTCTTCCCATACTTCATGACCGCCGCCTTGAGGATCTCATCCTCCGTGTTCTTCCACACGCCTCCTTTGATCATAATCCTCATCTTGCCCTACTTCTTCTTCGATTCAAACCCTAATAAATTGACGATTGGTACCCAAAACCCTAGGGTTTTTCGACTGGGACGCGACGGAGAAGGTAATCGGAAAATCCCTAGGGGGTTTAAGAATCGGCGACTTCTGGATTTGATAACACCCTTGCGCGCGGGCACATCTCTCTATCTCTCCTCTCTCCCCTCTCCCACTGTGATATTTCAGCTCTCTGTAATTTGAGAAGAGCGGATAAAATTTGGAGATCTGAAAAAAAAAAAAAAAGTTACTAATCGTTTTGGAGGAGGGAAGGGGAATTACAATTAGAAATTAGCGAGTCGGTATGGTTTTAACCCAACCGACCCGACCCAGATATGAAATATGGGTTTGATATTGGACCAGCCCAAACTATTTGATCTTGGGTGCAGTTATTTTGGATTGGGCTGAATGACAGTAGTACCACGTCGAGAATGTTAATCACACTGTTAAACGGTTTATGATTTGATAGTACAAGGGTGAACAAGAAAGCAAACGGATTTGATCATCGTGCAACATTGTAGTATGAAAGAGCTAATAGTATCCCTCAACTATCATGCACAACATGAATTACTATCATTACGTAAAAGTCACAGGTTTTCTTGGCATGGACAGTTCCACATAGGGATCTAGGTGGTCTCAGAATCCTCTAAAGGCCGGAAAAAATACATGTGAAGGTTCCTTGCGAATTAAATGTCTAACATGGAACATTTTTGTGTCCATCAAGTAACTGATAAAATACCTTCTAAGGAATATATTGGCAATATTCGGTAGGGTATGTTAACAACACTCGGTGTTTGGCATTTTTCGACATGCATGAATGCATATGACAATAGAACCACAAAGTGGTCAACAACTTTCCTCATCTGAATTTTTTTGCATGCTACACGCACTGTTAACGTACACAACCTTAAAATTCTAGATCCAACACTGTTTCATAGTCTCTTCTTCATTGTATATTGAAATTCTCATTCATATATTTGTTATAATGCTAACCATATTTAACACAACCTTTATAAAACTGAAACCAAAATTTCGAACTTTTCTGCCACTCTACCTTTGCTATGCATCTCCAGCATGCAGTACTACACTTTGAAGGCTCTCATGCTATTACAAATAGGTCGTATCAGAAATCCATGTCTTCAATATTGGTCACCAACATTTTTCGGGATCGGTATGGCAGCGTTGGAAGAGAAAGGAGGCTGAATTAACCCTGGAAAAGTACTTTTTGACAACAAGTGCTTCTGATGACCATGATTGTCATCCAGTCTAAAAAAGGTTCCTGATGCTTCTTGTATTGGGAAAATTGATGCATGTTAGCTCGGACATTGACGTTCGAGTTTCGTCTTCTTCAAGCGAGAGTTCCAGTAATTCTTTATTTCATTGTATGTCCGGCCGGGCAATCTTGACGCGATGGCGGACCATCTAAAGACAGTACTCAACAACATCGATTAATTCTAGGATGATGATTCAGTCACACTTTCTTTTTTTAATTTTACTGTTAAGTCTATTATTAAGAGTAGAGATTGGGTTACAAACTATTACATTAGTTTAGAAAAGGGGAAGTTTTGAACCCGGAATGCATATGTACAAACCTAACACTCTATATATATATATATACTAAGACGATTAAGTCAATTAAGTATATATACTATGAAATGAATTTTATACAAACCCATTTTCAGGGACCAAATTGATTGTTTTTCTATTTTTCATTTTGATTGGAATGTTCAATTTCAGGGGCAATCTTGATAAAAAAAAACCCACTAATAATATTACGTCATGTATAAAACTCATCTCTCTCGAGTTTATACATCTACTATCCATGCATGACGTATATATCGATTGAGTGATGCCATACTATCTAGTATCTAGTCGTGATCAATTGATCATCATATATTTTATATTTTAAGGAAATAGTTTCGAATAAATCAAAGAAAAATTAAGGGATAATATTAAATAGAAGGATAAGAAGATGTTCATTGATGTCAACTTTGTACAGCTGATGGTATTCCAAGTGAAGTGAAAAGTCTTAGGTTCGAATCTTGTAGATGACGAATTCAATATCAAATTAAGTTGTCTATTGTGTGGCTTAGCTGAACTCATGCTCCCCTTAGTATGTAAAAATATCGATGTATTAAAAAAAAACAAATGAACAAACAAACATTTTTTTTGGAACTTTAATGAAAAGCTCTCGGTATTGTTTACTTTAACGAAAAACCACATTTTTACACTAAAAAGTCAATCCTGGTACCATTCACTTTACCCTTTATTTTTTCCTTATCGTTAAAACTCAAAGTTTTCAAACCATTTTCATTAATTTTCCTTTTTTTTTGGCCAAGAAACAAACAATAATTGACTGCTTAATTATTATGAGATGTCATTTATCAATGGATTTTCCCCCAAAGGAATAACAAATTAATAAAAAAGAAAAAACTTAAACTTATTTGGGGAATTCCTCTAATTTAGTTGTTGAGTGTACTTTTGCTCACGGTACATTTGGTGTAATAATTGGTTGAATTTTTTTTTTTATTTCAAGTTTCCTTTAAACTGTATACACTTGTATACTGGGTTATATTCCTGACACACTAGAAAGTCTCTCGTCAAATGGTGTTAATGTTCACCACTCTATTATTAAAGACGAGTTTATATTTCGAGATTTGTATATTAGCTAAACACAAATCTCTAAATTTAAACAAATCTAACAGTGAGTGAGCAAACTCATATTCCCCATTGTTTATAATAATCAGAAGTTGAACTATATACTAGCTCACTTATAAGAATATTTATATATGTAACAATGGAAACGGAATACATATTCACAGTACCACAGTAACCACTTACCTGAAGAAGGCTTCTCGCTAGGGTTACGATTCTTCTGCTGCTCTTCTCTCTGTATGCAATAGCTCAGTGAATGGGGCCTGAGTTTCTGTGTTCTTGCGTGTGTAGAGAGAGTGCAGGGACCCTTGATGGTGATCAAGAAGGACACTTCCCATTGTGTGATCCTTATCAACTTAAGCCTTATCACAGAGAACATCCATCATTCATATCCATAAGAAGTATTCGAGTATTATCGTCACTATTTTTGCTAGTAACCCTAATTATACAAACTCCTTAATTATCATCTAACAAACATAGTCAATTCCAATCTCTAATAATTTCACGTCTTTAACAAGATCTAAACAAGTGTATAGCTCTCTATAGAACTTACATCATCACTTACTCAAGCAACTGAAATATGATAGGGAATTGTTAATCATGTAAAAGAAGCATACTGTGCTTACATTAGAATCTAAATAATTGATCTAGCTAAATCATTCAGTCAGGTAACGTCAAGCATTTTTGAAAAATCAAAGTAATGAAACCGAGGATTAGTGATTAACATAAAATAATGACATGTTTAACGTGATGCATGACGACATCCAGCATGCTTAAATTGCTCACCAAAAGAGAAAACGCTGGATACTTTTCCTATTTCCCTTTGGTTCAAATGAAAAGGATAATTGTCGTGGTTCTCTTTTTTCCTTTAAAAAAAAAAAAAGAGATCAATTTGTGACTTTGCAGGGCGTACTAATACTTACCACATCACCAGGCCGCTTGCCTGAATGTTGAGTTTATCTCCACAGCAGTACATCCTAAAGTAGTTATCTTTAAATTTAAGGAAAACTAATGAAAATGATTTGAAAATTTTGAGTTTTAACGATAAGGACAAAATAAAGGTAAAGTGAATAGTACCAGAATTGACTTTTTAGTGTAAAAATATGATTTTTTCTTAAAATGAACAGTACCGGAAGCTTTTCGTTAAAGTTTCCTTAAATTTAATCATGAAGTTAGCTTTTGCACTACTTAATTAATTAACTTTAAGCATAATATCTTAAAAGTTTTGGTCCTTATATTTTCCCCTAAACATATCTCCATTGTGTTGCTCTACATCTTTAAAGATGCACTTAACTTTTATTCAGTGAATTGTTAAAAATATAGCAATAACTTTAGGTTATAAAAATTAGGAGCAATAAGAGAAAATAAAACAAGGGAGATTATATTCACACACCTTAAGTTACTTTCTTCACATTTTTTTAATATTTTAATATTTTTCTATCAAGTGTTAGTAGTGAGTGGAAAATATTAAAAAATTAAAAAAATGTAAGAAAAATAATTTGAAATGTGTGAATATAATTTCACTCAAACAAAAGAAGATTAGGGTTTTGGAAAAGTTGACAATGACATAGTGGAGGCTTCTCCAATAATTATAAAGTGCATGTTACCCAGTCCCCCCACTTTTGATACCTTTCGATAGCTTATTAATTAACGTCACTTCACTCATTGTCACAAGAAGAATTAAATGGATAAAATTTCACAAATTTAAGCATTAAGTATGAAGCGTATTTAGTGTTTTAAAACAAGTGATATTTTATAACTATCACAAATGGTTAAGTGGTTGGAAAGAATTTTAGGTCTGTATTCCACGACACATTTTGGGGTTTGACTCTTGGTCCTAGTGAATCACACATGGTAATCAGTAAGAGACTGAAATGTCTCTATAAATCCTTCCAGCTCTCAAAAAGGTGGTCTGCAGTGATGAAGCCACCAACTAATCAATTTTTTTTTAAAGAAAAACAAGCTATATTTTATATGAAAGGTATAAAATCATTTCCAACTCTCAAAATGTGGTCTGCCGTGATGAAGCTACCAAGTAATCAAATTTTTTTTTAAAGAAAAACAAGCTATATTTTATATGAAAGGTATAAAATCATTTCCATCTCTCAAAAATGTGGTTTGCTGTGATAAAACTACCAACTAATCAATTTTTTTTTAAAGAAAAGCAAGCTATATTTTATAGGGAACTTTAACGAAAAACTCCCAGTACTGTTCACTTTAACGAAAAACCACATTTTTACACTAAAAAGTCAATCATGATACTATTCACTTTACCCTTTATTTTGTCCTTATCGTTAAAACTCAAAGTTTTCAAATCATTTTCATTAGTTTTCCTTATTTTATATGAAGGGTATAAAATCATTTCTCTTGTTGTTATAATCAAACGGATAAAATGTCACAGTTTTATGCATTAAGTACTGATGCGTATTTTTGTGTTTTGATACAATCAATGTTTTGTATTAAGTTTATCTAAATTACAAAAAGAAAATTCAAACTTCATTGCCGCAGAAGAAACGCACTGCTATAGCAAACTCAACTAGACATATACCTGCAAGCGTATTTGGTGTTACATGAACATAATACATCGACGATCAAGACTAAATAGTTTGTTAATTAATAGACAGAAAAATATATGAATGAACATTATCCTTATCTTTAAGACACCTATGAAAAATGGTCGGACCACGGCAGCCTCCACCTTCATGGAGAAAGTGACATCCGATCATCATCCAGTTCCATGCTTTGAGTGAGTAAAATGCATGCAATGCTGGACCAATTGCTATTGTTTGTTTTTTCATACGATCGACACATGATGATGGTGACATTGCAAAGAGTACGGAATAGCTTCCTCCACTTTGTTCTTTTTAGTTTCTTTTTCATTTTTGTCTTGAGTTACCTTTTTCTACAGTTTCAGTTTCATCAAAAGGTGGAGAGGATGAGGAAGTGATAGCAGACAAGATGGTGCTCTCTTGTTCTTGTTTTGTTTATGCCAAATTGGCAGAAAAGTGCTACAGCTACTTAATGCTACTGTGGAGCCCAAAGTACACTTGGGAAGAAGGCATTTCGTGTAGGTATTATCGTGTGTAAGTTTCTGCATGACTAGGACTTTTGAGACTGATACTCTGTAAGAAGAATACTAAGGGACTCCAGCAAAAGTTAGACTCTTCATATAAATTTTTTCACTTCATGTTTAAACGTCAATTTATGTGGCTTTGGTGGTTGGAACGATCCTCACATATCTTTAGTACTTGGGGTTAACCTTTTTTAAGCCCCTTTGGCCTTGAGCTTCTCAATCTCTCTTGAGCTTTTTGCGGCTTCTTTTCCTACTTGCGCCATTATGTGAGCCTAAAGGTGCCCAACATAAACACCTTTGCTTTTTTAGTTTCTTGTTACATTTGAGATTCGTATTTTGTAGTTTCAAATATTTTGTTTTGAAGTATTCTACTATTCAGATAATGTACTTCATATGTATTGAACACTCTTTTAGCCCAAATGAATGACCCCATTTATTTAAAATTGTTCACATAATTAATTTGTAAATATCATCTATCGTTAGTGTAGTACTCGTGTAAAGGACCATAACTCAATTAAATCCAAATCCAATAATTAAGGGTCTGTTTGGTATCATATTTGAAATTTTTTATCATTTCTCAAAACATTTCTTAAAAACATTTCTTGAAAACAATTTTCTTTAAGACTCAAAAACTTGATTGGTTTGTAATTTAAAAATTTTAAATCTTAAGACTTAAACTAAACAAAGAGATCTAAAGAGAGGGGGTTGCTTGAGAGGGAGAAAGAGGAGAGATGAGGAAATAAAGTAAGAAATGATTGAAGAAAAGAAAAAGAAGAGAGAGGATCAGACGAGATAGAGAGGAATATGAGTGAGAGAAATAACTGAGAGAATGAAGAAAGCAGATTGGAGGAGAGACAAAAAGGTAAAAAAAAAAATGAGAGGAGAAAGAAGAAAAGAGCGATAGATTTGGAGTGAGAGGTGAGGAGAGAGAGAAAAGAAATGAGTGAGTTTAAGTTTAAAAACTTTAAAAACTCACTTCTTATGTTTTTAGATAATAGACTATATTTTTTAGTTAGTCTTGAGTTCAGTTTTTAAAAATAGTCATACCAAACAAGTTTTTAAGGCCTAAAATTTGAAAATTATTTTTGAGTTTAAAAAATTGGATTCAAGTAGAGTATTAAACCAACCTCTAAACTTTTCTTGAGAAAAAAAAAGGAAATCTCAATTACATGAAAGCAGTTTAACGGATTACAATTGGATTTGGGTATGATCTTCGATAAATCTTATAATTTTCATTTTTCTAAAAGAGAAAATTGACAACCAAATGAGTCATACCCCAACTCCAAAATAAAACAAGAGGGTTTCAAATAAAAACAAACTCAACAAACTTGTTTATTTCATACCGATGTAATTATTATTTTTATACAATTAAACCGTACTTATTAACCATAATATTTTTCCGTTTCAATAAACAATTCATAATCGCTCACACCTCAACACTAAAAAAAATACAGTAAAAGAAGAGATTTTTCAGTGTACCTGTTACACCAACTGACATAACACAAATAGTTGGATATAAAATATAAAAAAAAATCAATCATTTTTATTATGACTCTTAATGTACTGGATCGGGCTCCGGCACTGAAAATACTTGTTAATGGTTACTAAACTTGTTCTAAAAATAATAAAATTCGTTTTGGTTTAAGGAATATCCTCCCTTTTTAATTATTTCTTGAAGGTTCTTCTGGAACCAAAACCAATTTTCCCAAATTGGGCTTTTTTCCATTTCCGCACACTGAAACCTAAGCAAAAACAAACAGGGGTATTAACGTCATGTGACATAACGTGTACCGTACATCGCAGCCGTCCAATTTCCACTGGGAACATCAGTAAATTTACACCTTTACCCCACCAAACCGAATATTCTTCGGAGTATTCCACTTTTCTTCCTCCTATAAATCTTCAGAACCCCAAAGAACCTGCAACAACAAAAAAAAGCCCAAAACTTCACCACCCAAACACGGCCTTAATCGAAAAATCCCCCCAAATGTACGACACATTGAAGAACTCCTACCAGC
This sequence comes from Malus domestica, assembly GCF_042453785.1. Lineage (NCBI taxonomy): Eukaryota > Viridiplantae > Streptophyta > Magnoliopsida > Rosales > Rosaceae > Malus > Malus domestica. Next base: position 30,435,886 of record NC_091672.1, on the reverse strand, counting down.
TCTTCGAAGAAATCGGCCGCGGCCGGTTCGGCACGATCGTACGAGCCTTCTCGCCGGATTCGGCCGAGTTCGTCGCATGCAAGATCATCGACAAATCGGTCCTTACCGACGAAACCGACCGCGCGTGCCTCGAGAAGGAGCCCAAGATAATGACCCTTTTGTCTCCGCACCCCAACGTTCTCAAGCTCTTTAACGTCTTCGAGACCGAGGACTCGCTCGCGATGGTGCTCGAGCTCTGCGAGCAGGAAACGCTCTACGACCGGGTCGTGAAGCGCACGCTCTCGGAGCCCGAGGCCGCCGCGATCATGAAGCAGCTGCTCGAGGCCGTATCGCATTGCCACCGCCTCGGCGTGGTTCATAGGGATTTGAAGCCGGAGAATGTTCTGTTTGATTCGAAGAACAATTTGAAGCTCGCGGATTTCGGGTCGGCGGAGTGGGCCGGCGACGGCGGGGTCATGGAGGGCGTGGTCGGGACGCCGTACTACGTTGCGCCGGAGGTGCTGATGGGCAGGGAGTATGATGAAAAGATCGATGTTTGGAGCGCCGGCGTGATGATGTACATAATGCTCGGCGGGATTCCGCCGTTTTGCGGCGAGTCGGCGACGGAGATCTTCCAGGCGGTTTTGCGAGGGAATTTGAGATTTCCGCCGAAGGTCTTCCGATCCGTATCGCCGGCGGCGAAGGATCTGTTGAGGAAGATGATTTCCAGAGACGTTTCCCGAAGACTTTCTGCTGACCAGGCACTTAGTAAGTTTCTTACTTTCTTCTAATTTTCTAATTTATTTGGTTGAATTTAATCCAAAATTCCATCTTGTGATTTGGGTTTTTGTTAATTCATTTTTTTTTTAAATCTAAGATTTTTTGTTAAATTTTAAATTTTGTATATTTTCACCTGTCAATAACTTGAAACTTGATTTTGAATTTTCTCTTTTGGTTTGATAGCAGCGATATTCTACTTTAAACTAATTGGAGCCGCGAAAACTAAAATTCGAGCTATAATTACTTATAAAGTCTATTTCTTTGTGAAAAATTTCAGGGCACCCATGGATCTTAAGTGGTGGAGAAGCAAATCCAATTGACTAAAATCTGACTTTTGGGTCAGTCATGTCAATGAACCAAATCCAAGTACATAGATCCCAAATCCATCCAATCTATGTGAATACGAAGCAATCCCACTTTCCTCTCTAAAAAAAACAGAAAATCCTGCCGTCAATGGATCCAGGAAACCCCTCTTCCTCTCAAGAGCTCTTTTAGCTAGGAAGCAGAAGCAGAAGGAGAAAGACTTGCATGGAACGACGTTACAGTAGAAGATGAGATGGATCAATCAGTTTTTCATGAAACGAGTTCACCGTCAAGCGAAGATGATCAATTCCAATCAATCTTTCATGGAACGAGTTCACTGTCAAGAGTACGACGATCAGTCAGCCTGGAGATGTGGAGAGAGAATCTTGAGAATGTAGATAGAAAATGGGGTTTATGGGGATCCTTTGTCTTTCCCCGCCTTCTCTTGTTATTTTATTTTTTTTTTTCGGTCAGACAGAGATTCGGAAGTGAGAAAGCAAACTACTCCCATAGCTTATGTGCTACTTTTTAAGTTAAAATCGATGTTTTGTGTACCAAAAACGTTGTACGAATCCGCGGAATGTGAGTGTTCAACTCGGAATATGAGGAATAAGTTCGTGTTGTGTCTACGAAATGTGAGTGTTCAACTCGGAATCTGAGTTTTCTTTTTCTTTTCTAGTGGTGGATTTAATTTTGTGTTGTGTTTGCGAGTGCACCGCCGTATACGGCCGGCCGGATGTAAGAAATTTTTTTATGAGTGCTGATAAACCCACTCCGTTGTCTTATCTTTCTACTCCACTAGTTTATAAAGTTTTTACTACCATTTTTACCCATTTGTAAAATTACATCAAAGGACCTGGAAAAATCTCCCTACCCACGCTTGCATCACAGAGGAGGCCTACGCCGTCATAGTTCTTCCCCGGTGACATCTGATCTCAGGGCGGCGTCGCCTGAATGTCCAACCCCCAGAGAGGGAAAGAGAGAGAGATCGCAAACCACCACCACCACCGTCAAACCCATACGCTCTCGATCACCAACCCCAACACCTCGTTAGTTCCCTTCGTCAATCTCAAACTGCTCCAAGAAAATTAAGTTCTCAGACCCACCATCTGCCTCCACAATATTGACGACGGCGGCTGATGGTCTAGTTATTCCAGGTGAGTCTCGCGCGCAGCGGCCGCGTCTCGAGATCGTTCCATGGTTGTTTATTGTTTCGTTCATATTTGTCATAAAGTTGGTATTAGGGGTTCGATAGACCTATCATCATTCGATCTGCATGTTGTAGATGTAGATGGAATTTCGAGGAGAGGACCTCTCATGTCCAACGGCGACTGCACAGCCCAACGTCAACTAGCTTCAAATCGAGGCCGTTCGACTGGTGATGCAGTTGGGGTGAAAAAAAAAAAGGACTTAGATATTTGAGGTTATTTTAGGAATAATTGGGGTGGATGAATAGGATTTTAGTTTTTTAATTTTGTATGATGGATGAGATTATAATGTGGGGCGTAGAAATAAGACAATGAGGTGAATCTAGTAGCACTGTTTTTCTATATAGTATGTGCCCTTAAAATTTAAATATCCATGTGCAAGTGTACTATATTTTGTGCAGGCATATTATAGCATATGCTTTAAATCAAGGATAATCAACGCTCCCATTAAATCACATGAAAAGTTGAAATGGGTACACAGTTGGAAGTTCATATGCAAATTATGCCACAAAAATTGAAATATACCTAATAGGGGACCCATAATCAACGGATGTTTTGACTTTTTAATGATACTTGGGATGCATGTTAGGCAGGTGATTTAGCTAGATCAGTGTGCCCACTCTTTTACTATGTTTGTTTGCACCTAAGTTTTCTTAGTCGTGTTAGTATACGTTTATTTGGACCTATGATTTCTATTTAGTGACTGATTAGAGCAACTTTTACATTAGGTGGGATTACGGAGTGAAACTAAAGTACCTACGCATATTTTGTTGAGAGTTGTTGAAATGGCGTGATTAGATATCTTTTCGCGATTATTCCCTTATCAAAATGCATATCAAAAGAAACTTCTAAGACACAAATACATTGTCGTTATGACACTAAGGATGATTACGTAAAGTCTGGTGAGACCAAAGTATACAAGCTTGTTTGGCGTGAGCTACAGTTGAAATGACATGGTCAGACATATTTACGCAACGATTCCCTTGTTAGAAATGCATATCAAAAGAAAATTTTGCATTACACATTACACTGCCATTATGACACTAAGTAGGATTACGTAAAATCGAGGGACAAGGATTGTCTGCCCTCCCACTTCTGGTGCCCTCCTGTTTGTGTAGTCACGGTTAAACCACGTCAATATTTTATATTACTATTCATTTTTGTTTTATTATCTCTATAAAAAATAATTTAAAATGTTGACGTAACTTAATCGTAATCATACAAAACAGAAGGACACGGGAGGGTACCAAAAATGGAAAGGCAGACAATCCTTGTCCAAAATCGAGTGAAACCAAAGTATACAAACATGTCAAGTATGAGAAGTGTTGTTGAAATAGCATGGTCAGACATTTTTACGCCTCATCGATGAATATGATGCCGTTGTCATGACGTTTCATCGATGTTCTCACGGGGGCAGGCTGCAAATTTCAGAAATGTCATTACGGAATCTAGCAAAAGGGATGAATATGACGCCAGTATCCAAGTGTCCATATTAGAAGGAACCAGCTCAAGTGAGCTGTCCAACGTATATTGAATCCACCCACCATTTAGGCTCCCTGCAGTCTACAACTCTACATCTGGAGGAGGACCAAATTACAATGTAATCTTTTTTTTATGGTCAGAACCAAATTTTTTTATAAACAAGACAAAGATTAAACGATTAATTATCCAAATCCCAACAACACTCTCCGTAGACGAACCTTGGTTGCTGTGGCACAACCACAATAATGTTGAAATTGGAGGAACGACATCCCCTCCTGAGCATGGGGATCAAAACCTGCTAAACAACTTATCTGGATCTTTGAAATTTAATTCAACGACTGCAATTATTATAATTTTAGAGAAGTCCTCTATTTGGAACCGTTTGATCAAATTTCAAGATTCTGGATGAGTTGCTCAGCAGGCTCCGGTCCCTATGCTCAGGAGGGGATCCGGTTCAGAAATTGGAGCCGCGTAATTCTTTAACTACTTAATTAATTGTTTAATTAGAAAGAGGAATCTCTCCGGATTCTAGCCGTTCATTGTACATTATACAACTAGTTTTCGTCAAATACTATTTATGTTTAATTTTAAATAAAATAAATAAATAATTTATGACCGTAATAATGGTTAAAATGTGGAATCCGAATGGAATCCAATTCCGTTTAATTAATTAATCAAATAGGTGTGTAGGGGTTTAGGTATATTATAGTTGGAATCACGAGGAGGACACTTGGCAAGTATGATCAGATCAGTCACCCATCATATCAGTTTAATCTGGTCTTCTCGATCAGTGTGCAGTCAACTGCACTGCGCACAGCCCCTCTCCCATGTGGTTGGACTTCGGATGCACACCATAAACTAAAACTACTGTGTGCATCTGTGTGTGATATGATAAGTTCACGTGGATATATCTCCTTATCCGAGTCTCTGTGCGCTTCCGTAATTGCTTCGTACCACCTTCTGTTTTTTCTCTCCTTTTCCTTCTAAACCAAAGAGTGAGTTTTGGGGCTCCTTTTGCGGGGATTCAATTGAACTTGCCTCAAGTGATATGCCGGATTCAAAGAGTTGAGGAATAGAATAAGAGGAGGGATTTCTCACCTTAATTTCGTTCGGTATAGATAATATCATTTATTAAAATTTTTTTTAACAAATTAATAATTTAAAAAGACAGATATTCGTATTGACAAGCGAGATAGTCAATTTTCTTGTTTTACCTCGCCTTTTCTAGCCTATTCTTTTTGCTTTTTTTACCTAGCTCTTGTCTTCTGACTTTTTGTCTTTCTATATGTTGGGATACCACATTTTTTTAACAAATATATATATATTAAGGAGGGAGAGGGGTGAACTTAGTTTCATAATAAGCTAGCAATAATGTGGTTTAAATTTATCTTTGACGAGACTCGAACCTAAGACTTCTCACCTACAAGTGAAAAAAGAATATAACTATGTCGTAGTACTAAGTGGCTGGAATACCACATTTGTAGACCATATTTTAACTACCTCTTTAATATACGTAGAGTCAACTATATAAATAGGTATTATATCTATTAAAGAGATGATTTATATGTGATTTACAAAATGTGATATCATTAGTATTTTTTTTTTACCATGATATGTTGTATGGTATGGACTAAAGTAACAGAGAGTTGAATATGTGTTTAATGATTTAGTGATCAAGGATTCAATGACCAATGTTCAGGTGTATACTATATTTTAGTGCATTTATTAAAATAACTTGTAATAAAATATGATTTGCAAAACGAGGAATGATTTAGGTGACAAGTGGTGTACTGAGTACTACAAATTGGGCGATATTGTTGAATACATTTTTAATACAATGAGCCTCACAAAAAATATCGAATTTCTGCCCTGAAAATGGGATTTTTTAATACAAGATGAAAAATGGGATTAACTATAACAAAATCTCAAATTTCTTTGAAATGAATGTCAAAATCGAGCAAGGAATTAATGAAAAGAAAAAGAGGTCAACAAATTTGCAATATATTCCTAAATATATCTCCTCAAAAATAATTTTGAGACATGTGCAATTAGGTATAACCCCACGCATATAATTTGTTTCTTTATATAAAAGCAAATGTATGTGACTAAAGTGGGTGGCAAATTGGCAGTGTGGAGTAGGTATCTAATTGAAAGACACATTGCCCTACCTACGCTCAAGAAAGTTTGGAGTGATGCTGCCAAATGGGGCATCATACTCATAGAAACTAGATTAATGTGGGACTCAAATACGAGAAGGACTTACATAAAACAAGTTTATTTTCACGTGATGTTTTGTGTTCGATAATACATTGTCACTGTAAGTTTCTTTCCACATAGTAATGTATTATTGAATTAACACACCACATGATGGTGATTCCGTTCTATACAAGTTATTCTCTTCAAATACAACGACTTTATTTTCTACGAAATAAATTGTGGCACATGACAACTTCATCTAACACTTATAACGTGATTACAACACGTATTACGTGGTTATAAAACTTTTTACATAACTACATTTTGTATCGCTCATTACGTGATTGTCATGATCATGCAAAAACAAAGATTAGCGACTGACATCGTAGCTTCTCTCCTAAGTTAGTAAAACCATATGGTCTCTTGCTCCATTAATTTGTGTGGAATTCAAGAAACGTTGGCCATCCAATTCCATTTGTTTGTGGGAGGAAAACACAAATTTGGTCATCCCTTACGTATGAACTGTTCTTGTTGCGTGGGCCACCAACAATGTTTGTCATCACTGACGTGTGCATGTACGTTATAAATCAAAACTTTTTATTCTGTTTTAATTTAAAATAAATAGTCGTTTTCGTGTTCATTGATCACACATGTAAGTTCGAGTTTAATTCTGTAACATCGCCCCCAAAACCCTCCCAAATAATGGAATGATATAATACAGCTGCAGAAAAATAAAAGTCAAATTACGGACAAACTAATGAACGTTAATTTATCAAATGCATTATCTCTCTTCTTTTTTCATTCTTTTTTTTTTTTGGGATAAAAATTTGATTTTTGCTATTGAATTTATAGTCAAACTGCTATAATTTGACTCAGAACCTTATTAAGAAGTCGTGCTTAACTTTCACGTAGAGAAGATGTATTGTCTCCATCGTTAGCGAGATCAAAACCTTCCAAGAGGAGAAAGTTTTTATTAGTATCGAAAACACAAATTATGTTATGTTCATTTTACGTGTTATGAAGAGATCATCTAATATATAAAATAAATAAAAGGCGCATATATGACTGCGTTTATAAAATAAATAAAAGACAAGATGTAGATAGATAATTAAGCTGCACGTGTTTGTACTGCTTATATAATCTGAATATTAGTCTACAAGGGGCCAAGGTGAGTTGAAGTTTTCTCTACATGAAATTGGACCTGGTTTCGAACATACAGAATCATTTTTATAACGATTTATCATGGTCCATGCCTTATACTTATTTATTTTAGCGAACTTTAACGAAAAGCTTCCGGTACTATTTACTTTAACGAAAAACTATATTTTTATAATAAAAAGTCAATCATGGTATTATTCACTTTACCGTTTATTTTGTTTTTATCGTTAAAATTCAAAATTTTCAAGACTTTTTCAGTAATTTTCCTTTTATTTTATGTATTTTAACGATTTGAACTGTCTATTTTTTAGACCATTATTTAAAGTTCATATTTGCTAAAATTAAACAAATCCAAAATCATTAAGACATTTATTTGTAGTGAATAAAATGAACGAATACGATTCTACAAAGAAACCCAAAATAACCCTTAATCTAACAATCATATGGTTTCAGATTTGAATAATTTAGTACATGATATTTGAGGAAACGCGTAAAAGATAAACAGTTCGGATTATTGAAAGATATTAAAAAGTGAGCCCCACAAATATATTTGAAAGAAATTGTACAAAAAAGTAGTGTCGCGGATCATTCCTTTATAAATACTATTATATCTCTGAAATCATGTGAAGCTCAAAGTTGGTTTTTGAGTTCATTATATAATATGAAAAAATCATATGATATAATGCAGCATGTGCTTTGGTTCATGCTTTCTCTGACTACTGATTTGGCATGGTTCTTTCTGCAATTATCTTTTGAATAAAATGCGCATGCATCATGCATGTGCTTTAATTACTTTGCATACATTTCAAGTTGCATTCACAGACCATACAAAACAACAAGCATGAAGAAGTCTGAAGACTATTCGACAAAAAAAAAAAAAATGGTCTCATGACTAGATACAAGCAATATTAGTATTTCTAGTTTCGCTTTTACCAAAAAAAGAAAAAGGAATTTCTAATTTCGATACAAATTTTGATCAAATTTAAAAAAAAAAAAGAATGAAATTTGGAATACATAAATTTTTTTCCAATTTCTGATTCAAATTATCCCGAAATCTTCCAAACATATTCCGACATAAATTTTTTTTTATATATTCCAACTTTTTTTTTTATATAGTTATTCATCAAAATTTTGATTTTGTAATTAATTTTTGTACTTTTATCATGTTCATGATTAATTTCGAACACATTTTACTTATAAACCCTTATATTTAATCATTCACTTATAATATTTTTTTCGGAAATCACCATATATTATACATTATGTTTCTAAAATTTCGAGACAATTCCAATGAATATTTAAAAATTCTTAATTTGAAAATTTCAAATCTGATATAAAAATTTTGAAAAAAAAATAAAATAAAGGAAGAACCAACTAAACAAAATTTCCCAAAAACCATAGGAACAGCAAGGAAAGGATTGCAGAAGAAGAACGAAAAAACGAAAGCATAATTTATGGTTTAGGGTTACACGTGGCAGCACGTGATGGCTAATTGGGTGAGCCGACCAATGATCTGTAGACTGGCGGATCAATACGACTTGCAGATCAATACGTCTGCCGGTGGTGCAGATTTAAGTCCGAGATTAACGTTGAAAGTCACTGATCTGTCCTTATCAGGTGGTAGAGTCAGAAGTCACCAGACCTCAGGACCACTTGTAGTTATTTTTTGGACTAAATCTTTACACCAGTGATTTAAATAATCGTGATCTTTTCTCTCTGTTGTCGATTAATTTTGAAAAATATACCGACGATATAAATTCAGAGTTCTCCCTATAAATTCTGAACCCTAATCTTCACACAGTGTCGTTATTACATGGTCATCGAGGACCACCTGTACAACTTGGTCATCGTTTTGTAGTGTTATGTGTTTGCATTTGTATCGCATTAGTACTCTTTTTATAGTGACTGCAAGTATGACAAACCCAATTTGTGTTTCTAAAACATCACAACCCAATTTTCATGCTTTGTGTCCCATGCACACAATAATTGAGACCTCATATATTATTTAAGGTCTATATGTAAACCCACCTAACATTTTAGAAGGTTCTCTTCAGATGACTCAAACAAATAAACGTGTGTGCAATTTGTCTTATAATCTTATAGTTTTCTACATGCCACCAACTGGCGTGACTGAAGCCAGAGCTCTCTTTTAGAAGATTTTTTTTTTCCGCTTGCGTTGTATGAAACATGTTGCTCATTTGCTACAACATGTGAGTAGAAAATGACCTGAACGCAAAAAACATGTTTTCATCAAGGTTTTAAAAGTCGCTAGGCACTAGTCGGACGGCGGGCTAGGGCCTAACGCCTAGGCGAATTTAAGTAAATCTATCATATTTTGTGTAAATAAGTGTCTTCTTATACTTGAAAGATATATAACTTCATCATAAACTACAAAATAGAATGCATATATATTATGAAGTATTAGAACATAATGAAAACATGTGAAATAATGATATAATGTGTGTTCATTTAAGTATGCAACAAATCTCTTACAATTTATTAGGAAAAAACAAAATGCAGAATGAAAGTTATCTATTTTCTATCTAAGTGAGTTGAGACCTAAGCGGGCTAGGCGGGTGCCTAGGCGGTCTAGGTGGTGCCTCAGCAAGTCTAGATGCCATTTCTTAAGTTTCAAACGCCTAGGCATTAATCGGGGTAGTGGCTAGCCGCCTAGCGCCTAGACAGGGCCTAGGCGGCGCTAGACGGGAATTTTTAGAACAGTGGTTTTCATGCAACGCGTTCATGAAAGTTTTTCTTTCTTTTGGAGTTAGATTATCTGTTTGTCTTAGTTAAAACAGTGTTTATCCTGTTGGTGAGAGATGAATGGATCCTAGTGTCCCTATATCCTTCTCCACACGACGTCCACTTTGAAGGCCCCTCGCAGCACCGGCACCGGCAGATTTGATGGGCTTCTCACTCTTTGCTATTACATGCTTTTTGCATAATATTTTATAAAATTAGTATGAAAATTAACGTTAAATTTTGAGGTTTCAAAAAGTCCATGAAGACCCACTTTTGAGAGTTTCCTTAGCATTTCTCATAAATTTAAATGATGGAAATAGACATAAGCCTTTGAACACCTAATCTTCAGCATTTCTCATCAATTTAAATGATGGAAATAAACATAATTTGAACACCTAATCTTCTCTACTATTTTGCTGGAGTAAATATTTTAAGAAAAAATGATTTCCGCACATCATTCTCCTTCTAAACAACAACCAAGCCTTATAAACTTATCCCACTAAATAAAGTCGGCTGATCATTCTCCTTTGAACACCTATATTAATTTATATGAATTGATTCTCATTTGATTTATTTTCGACATAAACATTTTGTAAAAAGAGAGAAAACAAGCGTGCAAAAACATCTTCGCTACTTTTAATCACTAGAGCTATAAGTCCCAAAGCGTACCAAGAAAAAGTAAAGGATGAAAAATAGTAAGTGAACATGCAAGAGAGATATTTTGTTAACAAGAAGACCCAGAAAAATTTCCCGAATTTCATCACAGGCATCTGGCTGTTCTGACATTTTCCATGGCCTCGGAGAGACTAATAATTCATAGCAGCCAATTAGTGTACAAGGACGAAGAGAAGAAGATACACAGCCTTCTACCTTCTAACCCAACTTTATACCATTCTGCATTATTTTCTAGTGATTACAGTGAAATTAAGTTGGCTCTCATGCTTCCCGATGGAACCCTTGGCTCGATCATGATACAAACCGGGCTTCGGCACCTTCCCTCTCCGCCAAATCAAACATCTTACCTGTGCATCATGGACTGCAAGAAAAACAAAATGTACATTTTGATCAAAATGCGTAAATGCTTCATCGACAATTTGACATACAGATTCGTAATGTATTGAATGAGATGCATCAAGAATAAACCACCGGGATATTACATACGCAAATAAATCAATCAGATTGTAAACCACAAAATTTATAACCGCTTTTGAACATCAATAGATGTTTCGTGGGTAAAGATTCTGAAAAAGAAAACATTTGCTTGCCAGAAAAGTTTTGGCATAATGGAATAAGAAGCAATTCACTCCCCAGATTCAAGGACAACCGGAATGATGGTCCTAAAGCTGATGCAGGGGAAACCAATCAGAACTCTTGGAAACGAATTACAACAGAATATAATTCGTAGGAGCAAGATGAGAACTTTGAAATTTTAAACAGAAAACAAATCTTTTTATCTACCAAATCCGAAAGACCAAACATAGTGTAGAAGTGAACGCATATGCTTACATGTTATCTACCAAATTCGAAAAGAAAATGCACATCTTATGAACATAATTTTTTTCTTTGTTACAATGATAATCATAGTAAATCATCTTGCAATATCGGAATAATAGAAGCAAGCATGGTAGTGGCTTTCTTGCAAGCGAAAGCCTTCAGACACCATATGATGTGACACAAGCAAACTAGTGGAAAATTCAAGCTGTAAATGTCTAACATGCCATCTAAAGCTTCCTTCATAAAACAAAGTTTTGTTTCTTGAGTAAAAGGTTGCAATTACCCTGATTCCTGTAACAGTGTTCCCAGGCTTAGCTGTTGCTGTGCTCGCAAAAGCGCTAACTCCAGACGAAGTATTTCCAGGCTTAGCTGTAGTCATGCTCCCAAAATTGAATTTCGGCTTTTTATCTGCAGGTTTTAGTATTTGAAAAGAGCACATTAATGTCTCATCCACACTCATCATGGCACCGGCATTATCAAATTCCCCACAATAATTAGGTGCTGAAAATATCGTCACAAGTTGGCGGTTGGCAAATAACTCGTAGCCATCCTCCACAACCTGTCAATGATAAAAGGAAAACATAACTAATTATTCTAAAGCATGAAAACAATTTAAAATTCCATATCCTCAATAGTCAGTGCAAGACTGTATAGAAAGAAGCAACATTTGCCACTACCACTACACCAGCAGTGGAGGTCTGGGAATGCCAAGGGCTTCATTCTTATACCAAAGAGATGACAATTTCTCTGGATTAAAAATACGTAAAAAAGAAATTAGAACCACACAAAACCCGCGACCAAAAAAGCCCAGATAGGAAGTGATGTTTGGCTCCCACAGGTATATACAGTCCTGCAAGTGTAAAGAGGATATGAACTGAACTGAAAAAACGCCAAGCAATAAAACCTGGTGAGCACGACAAACGAGATCCAAATCGTGCTTCTGAAGAAACTCCGTCACTGTGTCAGGACCAAATGTAAACGAAACTCCACGGTCGTTCCTTCCCCAACCTTGAACATCTTTACTGGGATCAGACCAGAGAAGGTCACAGAGTAAACCTGTCTCTGGTACATCTGTTGGCCGCGTTAAATTTCTGATTTGATCTAAATTATGCAGGTCGGGAGAAAGACCGCCATGCATGCAGAGAATCTTTTCATCAATCAGAGCTGCCACTGGAAGGCAGTTAAAACAATCTGTGAATGTCTTCCATAGCCTCACATTGAATCTTCTCTTACACTCATCATAAAATCCGTATATACGGTTTATGGTCGCACATTCATGGTTTCCCCTCAAGAGGAAAAAATTCTCAGGATATTTTATTTTATATGCAAGGAGAAGACATATTGTTTCTAAACTTTGCTTTCCCCGATCCACATAATCCCCCAAGAACAAGTAATTGGCTTTAGGAGGTAGTCCACCGTACTCGAAAAGCCTTAAAAGATCGGAGTACTGACCATGTATATCACCTTAAACGATAAGCAGTTCACTTTTCAGAATTCATGAGATTAAATCGTTGAAAACTAAAGTCATTTATATGAAAAAGTAGGCAAGACATAAGAATATCAGTAAAAGCATATAAACTAAGCAATCAGACTGAATCTTTCTACATTATTTGATCTGTTCAACTTTACAAGACAGAAATGATGAAATGAGCACAAATTATGAGCTTTCACAAAGAAGTCATGTACCTCATTACTAGAATATAATAACCCATAACTCCCAGCGCAATGATCTAGATTAGGTTTTCCGGTTACAAGATTAAGTTTTTATTATTGTTCAGAGTACCCATAAACCTTAGCTTACCATCATCTTCCAACAAACTAATTTTCAACGCCAGATGCCCACTTTTCACATCCCTCAAATTAATTCAGAAAAGATCACATATCTTCATAACTTACATAGTCTGCAAAACTAGACTTACCAACTAACAATCTACAAAATAAGTTACTTTATTATCAGTTGATTAATAATAAATTACTTCGTTCTTTCTTTTGGTCAATAACAAACTTTGAATGAATGATGAAAGAAGAAGAAGAAAATAAGAGCAATTGAATATACATATTGAAACTCACAACCTCTGTGAGAAGGATGGATTTACACACCCTCCCTGTTTCACGTTATCAACCTTGTGTGCAGGTATCACAATTTTATGCAACACCCCTCCAATATCATAAATAAAAAAGGTCACCTTTCATCTAAAAATATATCTGAACTTTAGCATACTCTCGTGCACAAATATATAAACACAACACACACAACGATTACATATCCAAGCTTCTTTGCATTTTTAACAAGATCACAAGTGTTACATTACTTGACATGAGTATAAAGCAGACACTGCAGTAGAGCTCACTATTTCATCCGATCTTCTACAATATCCTTCGGCAAAAAAAAGTTGAAAGTCTATGATACAATATTTTGTACAAATGCAATTCTACAAACAATTAACACGGTTTACCAAATTGAAATGTTAAAAGGTTTACCAAATTGTAACCGAATCATCCAAAATTGTTCCAAGTAAGCTATTCATGCCCAAAATCAGTAACCAAACTATACTCACTACCAAAGCACACGACAACCTTCGCAATTATCAAAGCACAAAAATGTTTGACTGATCCAATCCTAGTATTGAACATATTGTGCGACCTCAAACAATTTACCCCGAATATCAAAGCACAGCGGAAAGGTTGCTTCTTTGTGACCGAATGGTCATGGTTTCGAGTCGTGGAAACAACATCTTTGCAAAGCAAGGTTAAGGCTGAGGTTCCCCCGACCCTCGCAATGCCGGGAGCCTTGTTGGCTTGGGGTCGCCCTTGTTATCAAAGCACAAACATTGGCTCACTAATTTATCAAATGACAATCCGAAATGGAACAATTCGATGACTTGTATACTCAGATGAATGTTTTGCCATACAACACACCGATTTTCACGGATTATTCCACAAAAACAAACATCGGTCAGAAACAAAAACATCCAAAATTTCCCCAAAAGATGAGTTCACACAACCTAAACAAATCAAAGAACTGAACTTTCCAATCAACCCCAACTAATTGAAACCCACAGAACAAATCCCATCACTAAATTTCGAAATTAAACGACAAAATTAAGGTTGTTTTGCAGAGAAACATACCACAAATCTTGATGGGTGCTTCAAGCTCTAACAAATTAGGCTGCTGCAAGAAGATTTCTTTAGACACCAGACAAAGCTGCCGGATCTCAGACTCCGACAGCTGGACCTGCTTCCCGGGTCGGCCTCGGACTTCGAGAAGTCGGTTGATTATGTCGTCCAGAACCGATTGGTCCATTTCACAGGAGCTGGTCAACGACTACAAAGTCAACGGTTCGTTTGAAAACTGGAAGACTGAAACTTGAAGAAAGGGAAGATGATGAAGAAGAAGAGACGGAGTGAAAGAAAAGCATGAGACTCTTGGGTGGGGGATTTGGTGGGTTGCGTTCTTCTGGCTGTCGTTTTCTGTGGAAAAGAATACCGTTTCTGTGTTGGAGGGAGTGGTGTACTCTGAGCAGAGGAAGGAGCGAGAGCGACTGGGAGGAAATGGGTGATCCTTAATTTATTTCCTAATCAAAATTTTAAATTTTAAAGTTTAAACTTTTGCACAAAATAATTATGTATATGTGTGTGTATTCTATATAATATATATATATATGTGTGTGTTTCTTTTGTCAACTGATTGAAGAGTGAACAATTTAAGATTATTTTTCTTGTTTTTGGGTTTCCTTTTGTTTTATTCAACAGGATGAATGTGTTGTTTTGGTAGAAAACATGATTTTTCGGAACTTAGGTATATTCGCTTTTAAGTACTTACGTTTGTTGCATCGGAGTGTCTTGAACTGGATTAACTTCATGGACTAAGCTGGACTGGCTTAGACTAGACTAAGCTGAACTAATTTAGTGAAGCGTTTGGTGCAATGTCGGACTAAGTCACAGACTATATTTTTTTTGCCATTTTTAATTCACTTTTGGCTTAAAAATTAAACAAAAATTAATAATTAAAGGGTAATGAAGTCTGGAAATGAATGGACCCAAGCAAATTTTCTTTTCCCTTCCTTCCTTTACCCTTCCTCGTTTATCTTCTCCATCATTTTCTCTCTATCAAATTATGCATCAATCTCTTACTTTTCTTGTTTAATTAAGAGAATTTGTTGGTTAACCATTCGCCAAGCCTTCAGAGATTCCAAAAAGAAAGGCAAGCCATATAGTAACCAATTAAACCTGCAAATCCCAGAAAAAAAAAAACCCAGAAACCAGGAAAAAAAACCCAAAAACCCAAAAACCCAAAACAAAAATTGATTTACTGAGATTGCGAAGCAGTCATGGCGGAGATGACCCAGTTGATGAGGAGGCAAGCCGAAGGCAAAGCCAAAATCAGTAGCTTCAAAGCCACAAAGCAGTGAAGGAGAAGAAGATGAAGAAGTCGACGAGTTCGTCGTTGGAGATGAAGCTGCGCTTGAAGCTTGTGTCGTTGAAATCGAGGTCGGGAAGGTGATTCGAGCAGGCCGAAGAAGTTCTTAGCTAATCCGATGGTTTTCGGGGGAACACGTTAAGAACGGCTAGTGAGGTTGTTAGTGAAAGCGAGTCCTAGTTAATCCTATTAAAACTAGTCTAGCCAGGAAACAAACACGGGACTCGACTAATCTTTAGTCTAGTTCAGTCCAATGAACTTTAGTGAGGAGAAACAAATACCCCTTTAAGGGTTTGTCTCCAGTAGTCTAGACTCTAGTCCGTCGAGTAGTTTAACTTTTTAAACAATTTTTACGGTTTAATTTATGAGAGTCTGTTTCACCAATTATTTTCCAAACTATTAAAGAAAAATTGTGTAACTTCTTAAGAAATTTCTTACCTTCCCAATTCTGAAAGAATCAAGATAACCATTCATTCCAGTGTATATAGTTCTGTTCTTTTAAATGAGGAGGTGATTAAGTAGAAAATCTAAATAATAATTATGTGACTTTAAAAGTGTATCTTTGATACCATATTGAATGGAAAATTTCCAAAGTAATTTACTGGGTGTTAAAAAGACAACTGAACACATAACCTCGACCTTGAGTACAAAGACCGATATTTTTACCATTTTGAATTACATATTTGTTACTTTTCTTTGTCTCTAATACAAAAGTGACTTTTCAATAAAGCAATCATCCTTGTTTGATGGTAAAACCCTTTTGGTGAATGTAATCTTTTTATGATCTTTACAGCACTTATCGTTATTGTTATTGCGATACAATTTCAGCTTACAATGTACATCTGATCTAGAGTTCTACACTTCCTCATTCAATGGTAAACTTCATGATTACAAGGCAGATATGCTTTACAATCATAGTATCACGTCCGGAGATGGAAGCACAGCCGCTGGTTACTATGTCAAGGACAATATCCAACTTGATAAAGTCACTGGAAATCATCAAACAAACACAACAAATAGAACTAGAGTATTCAGGTGAGTTTTACGCAATTGTCATGCTAAATCTCAACCATTGATAGTGGGATAATCCAATGGTTAGGACTGGTTTGGTATTGCTGTGCTTTGAAAAAAAACTGTTTCTGCTGTGCTGTGAGAATAAGCTCATTTTTGCTGCTTCACGTTTTCAGTTTTTTTTTCACCTAAAATTGTGAAAATAAGTTGTTTTTAAGTGTTTACCAAACACATTTTTTAGGTCAGCTTTTTTTTTTTTATACTCACTTTTTTTTATAAAAGCACCTAAGTACCAAACCAGTATTAAGACTTTGTGTCAAATCTTGTATAAAAAATATGGTGCCACGGATCCACTCCATATATAATCCGTACAGTGGAAATATTTAGAACTCACCAAATATGAATTGTAACACAATAACCAACAATCTGCAGCATGAGATCGAGAGAAGCATTGTAGCATGCATCTAAAATACTAAAGAGAAAATTAAGCAGAACATTCACCTCTACAGGAAATCCTCAGCTTCCGCAGGGTCATATGCGGTTATTATTTTACAATGGATAATTCCGGTGACTTGTGCGATACGGGAGGGTGGTAATACAATACGTCTAGATGGAGTCATGGTTCGACTTAGCTCCCACATCTTGTATCGGGCAGTCAAAAATATCGTGGCCATAGTTAAAACAATCACCAAAGAAAAGGGTGCGAGCATACGCCATATTGTGCCCACACATCTTATCATCGCGAAGACGGCGCACACAAGCTATTTCAGAGCCCTCGCCAACACTAGTCACGCCAGCCGGAACCCTATTCCAGTAGGGGCATAGAATGTCGTTGCAGGCCTTCCGAAGGCAAACTGCACACTCGCAAGTACGACAACGTTTCTTCTTCTCCATTAAAGTAGGCGGAGCATTCTCAAGTCGTGGTTGACTCATAGAGTCTGCAACACAAGACACGGTGGTGACACGGCAACAGCCTACTTTAAAGAAGACACGATGTCGTCGGGATCGATGTCTTCACTCTCTTGTTTGAGGCAAGGTTGCGACCGTGGCTTCGCGGACCTGTTTGAGGAAGAAGAAGAAGCTGCGATGGCTTCGTTGATGTGCTGGAGGTAAGTTTTGCAGGCAACTTATGGGATCCGGATAGGATCCTTTCCCGTTTTGATGTTCAACAACCGTTTTTTTACCTTCACAATCTACAGTAAAATGACGAAACCACCCATGAACAAAACTCCCTAGACGCCTAATTCCCTTACTTTTACCCTACCGCGCAATTTGATTCCATGTTTTCAGTTTGGCAAAATTGGTCTTTGTGTTTTTCTTCGTTTGCTAATTTTAAATAATTTATTAAAAAATCGTTAAAATTAATATGCGCTTTGCACGTGAGAGAGTCATCGTCAACCATTGAATCTTGCGTGGGTTAATGGATTTACAGTGTTAAATTTCTATCCTCACACGTGTAATTGACACCTGTCACCAAATTGACCGATCGAAACACATTCATTATTTACCAGAGCTTCTTCCATCCCTTTCTATTTTGTACGGTCACAGTTAAACTACGTTAATATTTTATATTAATTTTTTTATAAAAATAATAACATAAAAAATAATAAGAACATAAAATGTTGACGTGATTTAATCATGACCACACGAATAAGAGGAAATGGGAAGGGCAGACAATCTGCCTCCTTATTTACCACCGTCGCTAGAAAGTCGTCAATACAGAACCTTTTTCCAGTTAACTGAAAAAGCGGCGCGAGAATCAGATCAAACGGCCGAAATCCCATCTGAAGAATCTCAGAGATGAGAAGAGGAGGAGGAGGAGGAGGAGGACATGCTTCTTCTGGGAATTACAGAAACCCATGTTTGACTATGCACCAACCATGGGCTTCTTTACTGGTTTATGGCATCAAGCGCGTCGAGGGCAGGTCCTGGCCTTCCCCTATCAGAGGTTTCAACCTTAAATTCTTCGAATTCAGTTCAAAATTCTGATACCATGTTGGTTTAATCTTATGTTTTTTGTTGTTGAAGTGTAAAGTTTTGAGCTTCTGAGAATGTGGTCCGGTATTAACTAGCTACCACGCAAAGTGGGAATGTTAAAATTTACCTTAAAATCTTCGAATTCAATTCAAATTTCTGATACCCTTTTGAGTTAATCTTATGTTTTTCTGCTGTGGGAGCATAAAGTTTTGAACTTATGAGAATGTGGTCTGTTATTTACTAGCTAGTTCTTAAAGTGAGAGAGTGAGAAATTTACCTTAAAATCTCCGAATTCAGTTCAAATTTCTGATACCCTTTTGGTTTAATCTTATCTTTTTGATGTTGGAGTATAAAGTTTTGAACTTTTGAGAATGTGGTCTGTTATTTGCTAGCTAGTTCGTTAAGTGGGAGTGTTAGAATTTTTGTTAGCTGGGAACTGAACAAGTAGAAACTTTAAGTAAGCTGCAAAGTTTGGATCTTATTTTTTTAGAGAAGCAAGTTTTTGACTTATAAGAGTTTGATTTCTGAGCAAAAGATTGATTCATCGGTTAAATTTGAATGCGGAATATCAAGTGTTAGTTCAGTTATTCCTTTTTTTCTTCAGTTTTGATATTTTTTTTTGTTGTGATAGTTGTTATTGGATTCTTCTTGTTATGGTTATTTTAATTTTGACTGAGATGCGCATTTTTCTAAATCCTTGAATTTGTCTTTTGAAGGCCGTCTTTGGATTCATGCCGCTGGTAAGGTTCCTGATGAGGCTACAATTAAAGCAATGGAAGAATTTTACAGGGAAATTTATGCAGTTGATGGAATCACGGATCTTAAATTTCCAGAACATTATCCGGTTTCAAGACTTTTAGGTATTCCAAGTTTGGTACTTTGTTTGATGCATGTTTCTTGTTTTTGTGCATGTGTTGCATAAATACATCTTGAGTTTCTTCCCAATGAATTTATCTCCAGTGTTTGGTCAGGGAGGATAAATAACATTCTGAGGGTGAGGCGGTTGCGTGCTCTTGATCAATCTTAATTCAACTTAAAAGAACGAAACTATTTCATTTTTGTCTTCCTTGCTTAGGTGGTTTTCTCTAGACATCACACACAGACAAATTTTGACAAATTATGGTTTCATCTTTGAGATAGGGTGTGTCGAAGTGGTTGGATGTCTTAGACGAGAAGAACTTGCATCCTGGGAGATGGTACCTGAAGGGGTGGGCTACCTTTTTACCAATGACTGTTTGATTCATGATATTGTGATGGTTTCATGGGTTCTGAGACTGTTGATTAAGCTCTGACTGATTTGGTTCACATGCAGGTGAGGCTGGAAGCATTAACTGATATGTGTTGGCTTTGTGAGCAACCACAGGTGTGTATTATTTTTGCATTGCTCCATTTCTGGCAAATTCTATGATTTGGAAGAAGTACAAATCAGATATTGTTAAGCTTTTATTCCTTCAATTATTGCAGAAACTGTTAGTTCCATTTGAGATGCGTGGCTACCAAGGAGTCTATAACTTGGAAAAGAAGGTGCGTATTGTGCACAAAAATTTACTCTCTCTCTCTCTCTGCTACTGTTTTTAATGGACCTAACTTACTTACTTACCCGTCTCAGATATATGAAGGTGCAATTAGAGGTCTTTCCCCAGTTAATAGTCCCCTTCCAGTAAAGTTTCCACTTCCAAATCCACAAGATCCATTTTCATTGAAACCAGGATCTATCTCTGTGCATGTCCCTGTATCTAGAACATCTGAAGTTGAGATATCATCGAGTCTCACTGCAGCCATAGCTGGTGCCCGTGCTGCAGCTACACAGTTCTCCAAGAAAGTTCAAGATGCACAGACATCTGTAACGACCCTTCCATTAAAGGGTCAATCTGTTGAAGAGGATACAATGCCATCTGCTAACCTCAGTGAGACCTCTAATAAAGGGGCATTGACATCTAATAACAAGGAGCAAATAAGTCCCATTAAGCACAAGGGAGTCGGCAGCCACAGCCAACCTTATTCTGGAGGTTTGAGACCTCAACCTGGTGCACCTTCTAAGGTATGAAGTTTCTTCACTCGGACTTGTATGAAACAAGTGCATGCACACATGGCTTCCATTATAATAATTGTGTGAAGTCAATCTAGTTTAACTAGTCTGATCAATCACTTAATATTTTAGAAGGTCAAGTTTCATTCTGATTTTATTTGTACGCATGGCCTTGACGAGTAATTTCAATAAAAAAAGCTAAAATATAACAATTTTACACGTAATTTTGTTTTCTATTTTTCCGTTGTACTACATCACTAGTGTTTGTCTCTACTTGTATCTTAGTCTTTCTTACCCTGCCTTATGAACATATTTTTTAATTATACATAATTCAATTGCTTGTAGTACAAAAATGTGTTCAGTTTTTGGCACAAAAACAAAATCGGATTTATCTGTAAATCTGGTTTTGTGTTTTGTGTAGTTGGATGTAATATTTGATTTGAGGTTGGGTCATTTTAATCAAAGGCATTACTACAAGGCTGCATAGAATTTTGTGGTTGTGGACTGGACATGTAATGGAACTATAATAGATTGTTCTTACTTGGTTTAAAAAACAATGCAACGGTAGGGCAGCGTTCAGCCTAGAGGGGAGCACACAAAGCGGAAGCGAGGCTTTGGGCTTGAGTAATGCAAACATTGGTGAGAATCGATGCCCCAAAACTTCTTGGTTGAAAGAAAAAAAAAAAAAAGTCCTTATAGAGGAAAAGGAGACTGTTGTAAATGATATTTGTCATATGTGGATTTATTAGCATATCCTAGTTCTTTTTGACAAGCATAGCATACCCTAGCTCTAGTATCCGATTTCTAGTAACCTAATGATAATGGTCAGGATGCGTTAAACATGATAATATATGGCGTGTGTGATGCCATCTTTTTCGCTTAATAATAACGACTGTGAATAGCCTGACCTGAAGACTTTGTCAATGACTTTTACGTTTTTGCTGCAGCGGTGGGTGAGAGTGATGAAGCTATGATGATTCTTCAATTATTCTTTGAAGGTGGAACTTGTTGCAAATATCACTCGTTGCTCGCAAGATGTTATGGCAAAGTGGATCTTCAACTTGGAATATGCTTTTCTACATCCTTGTATTGTATTGTATCTGTAATCTGTAACTAGGAATGGTTTGTGTTTAGTTTAGGGTGATGAGATAAGTACAGTTGTTTGGTATCCTTCTTAGATCCAAATTTTTAGCTTTTGAAACTAATTAAGTACTAAGTAATTTAGTTGCATTCATCGTTTTTAAAAAGTGTAGTTTAGTGCGTTGGATTGTGATATAGTGCTGAAATTCGCGGAAAATTTAATAGAAAGATTGCATTTGGGTATTGGCATTGTGCAACCTATACAGAATTTATTCCTTTTCCAATTTTTACATTTGTGTGAAACTCTATTTTTCCATTAGGTTGTGTGGAAATTATTTTTTGTCTGATCGATCAGTTAATAAGGAGTGCTTCCATAACAGGGAAGACGTCCTGTACCATGTAAGTTGCTCGAGTTAGATAGAGCTTTCCAGCCATAGGTTTGACAAATTGTCCTTTGGTTATAAGAAGTGTGTGTTGGCTTCTTGTATTTGCAACAGAGCTTAGTATAATTGGGTGTTTCGTATTTTGTGTTGTTGATGAGGTTATTAGTGTTGATGAATGTGGCCACTCATTCTGGAGCAGCTTCCTCTCTGCCCTATCTCATTCGTAGTCGATCTCCGCCGCCTCCTCCTCTATTCAGTCACGGTAGCCGCCAGTTCATTTCGCCAGACCGCCTCCTCCTCCTCCTACTCGTTGGCAGATACAGACACCAATGTTTTCACCCCACCATCTTTATCAGATTCATTATCTCCACAACCATCACCTCCACCGTCACCACCATTTTCATCACCACCACCGCCATCCTCACTGCCATCGCCACCACCATCGCGGGCATCACCACCACCATTGTCGTCATATAAGGAGAGATTCATAACAAAAGGATCGATGCGGTTAAGGTGAGCCTTAATAAGTTATGTTTTTAAATACAATGTTTGCAGTACGACTGGAGATTCAGATCATCCTTGCTGAAGAAGGTAGCAGCTTCAGTTCAGCACCTTAATTCAAATGCTGGGTCCTATCTCCTCTGGTGTCCTTCATCATCTTTGATATTAAAGTTATGCACCTAATTACGTACTGGTGTTAGCTAGCACTTACTCCATTTTCCCTATCAATATTTGGCCATACGTTTGGTAAAGAAACTTATAATTTGCTTTTGGTTTATAAGAGCGCTTTTTCAAGAAGCACTTTTGAAGTTTCAGCCATGTTTTTTTACTTCCTTCTTACTTCTCAGTTTGCGATTGATAGAATATACAGAAACAGGATTGTCTGTGCATGCGTGATGTGCGTTATAAGGTGGTCCGCTAAAATTTTCGTCAACTCCGTTAGAACTTCCGTCATATGTGTCATGCACGTGAGACTAAATCAAGGAACAAATATGGAAAATCAAATAGGAAAAATTGTATCAATGGTCTCTCAACTTTAATTTAGCTGGATAAATGGTCCCTTAACTTTAATCCAATTAGAGCAATGATCTCTCAACTTTAACTGGTCCTTCCAACATAACTCATTTTTACAAAATTTTGACGGAGTTGACGAAAATGACTATAGCTACACGTTTTGATGAGTTGAGGGAACAATGGTAATGAATTTTTAGTTGAATAACCATTGCTATAATTTACTTAATTAAGTAATATTGCTTATAGCTTACTGTTAAATAAAGAGTTTGCAAACCTTAAGAGAATGGAGTCTGAATTTATTGAAAATTTAGCCAAACGGAAATTCTGGCTTTTTAGATATATAGACATACATAGATATATAGATATAGAGGATGCAAGTACGGTGCTTGAAGTTGAAAATGTAGTTGGTGGTTTCTCTGCAGCTGGTCACAATAGACAACAGGTGAAATTAGGCCGGAGAACTGGAGCTAGAACGCCGCCTTCCCTGACACACGACCGACCGGGCCATATTGTTTCCCCTGCTGCACCTCAGAAAACCAGTGTTAAGCTTTTGCCGCATCCTCCACCACCACGACGCATGCCCTCAACTTCTTCTACACCATGCTAGCCAGTTATCTATGTTTCTGATTTGTTAGGTTAATTTTGTGTTTGATATTTCTAAAAGAACGCTGATTGACTCTTTACGTATACTGAGCAGAGATTTTTCGGTGTAACCAGTACACGGAGTAGTAGATCACGTTTCACTAAGCAAATGGTGGGATATGTGTGTTAAAAAGTTAATAACTTAAAAAATAAAAAATTTCATCACTCCTAGTAAAATACGTGGTGTACCACTTGTGTTCCCGTCACAACTAAAAATTTCTCTAATGATGTTCCTTCTCTTATTTTTGTATATTTTATTTATTATACTGCAAGGCCCAACCAAAAAGGCCAATCACGTAACCGAGTGCCCAACCCCAAGATAGTAAAATTAGCGTAATGTCTTGCTTGTAACTAGAGATTTTTCAATATGACAGGCATTTAGTACATTATATGTCACTATAAAAATAATATGATATATGTGTTAAAAAATTATTAACTTAAAAAAATAAAATTTCTCACTACTTATATAAAAACATGTAGTGTACTACCCGTGTTCCCGTCACAATAAAAAAATTCTCGCTTGTAAAATGAGTTGTAGTGTCCCTAACTAGGAATACAAAATCATACGTAAGACTTTCTTCACGATAACCTTGTATTATCGGTAAATCTATTCCATACAAGACAATCTCTTGTAACACATGATAACACGAATCTATAGAGATTCTAGCACATGATAACATAAGCCCAAGAAACCAGGTCAAAAGAAGGAGAAACATAATAAGAAAGCAGAACTGCATGAGGAGCGAGCACCAATTACAATTTACAAATCCGAAGAGATTTAAATAAGAAAAATCAGGAAAATAAAAAGCAGGGTTGCTACATCTCTCTGAAGTGCCATGGCTGGTGTTGCTTGATTTCATTAGTTTCTTTTCCCACTTGTTGCTTGCCGACAATATAACAAGGTTTTGACCTCAAATACAAATTACAAATGAAAGAAAATTCTCTTCAGATTTTCTTTGTGAGAATATTAAAAATTCTTACATTGTATTTGTTCATCGTATATCGTACCATCATAAATTATTTTAAATATTTTTATTTAAAATTAAACACAATAAGTATCTGATAAAAATTAACTACATAATGTATAATAAACAAATACAATATGAGGATCCGAAGAGGTTCCTCATTCCTACTGCCATTGCCTTGCCTCGACCCTCGAGTGAAAAAGCTGCTGCAGGTCATTGTTTTCTTCATCATAGATCAAACACCTCGAAGTGGTCAAAGGGGCGCCAGGTTAATTGAGTATCTAACATGAATCGGATTCACGTCGGATTCTTTTTATGAAGATTATAAGAATTAATGAATTGTATCTGTTCATCGTATATCATGCAGTCATAAATTATTTTAAATATTTTTATTTAAAATTAAACACAAGTACTTGAAAAAAATTAATCGTACGATGTACAATAAACGGACATAATTCACAAATTCCTATAATTCTCACTAAAAGAATCCGAAGGAGATCCTATTGGATCCGACATCACATGGTTAATATGGCTTTAGCCATAGAAAAAGGATTTCCACGTACGTTTTTCTATCATGCATACCATTTTTAAGTTTCTGACTTTTAAGTCAAATAAACAAAAAGATCAACTAATAGTCATCCTAAACATAAAAGTCTCGTTTAAAAGTGTTTTTAAATGACTGAAAACGTTTTAGTAAAAATATTTTGGAACCAATCATTAATAAAAATACAACTGAATCATGAAAAAACACTTGATGTGGTTCTTGCAATAAACACATAATTGATGTTTCTTACAGAAAGCATTTCAAACACTTTTGGAGCCAAAAGACATTCTCCAATAGCGTTTTTAGTAATTTTAAAAGTTTTTTCAAACAAACCCTAATAAAATCCAGTCGATTTCTACCTCGTGTGTTAATACTTAGGAGAATGAAGAATGTTGATGTACAAAATCAGCGAGGACTTTGGTACAACAGAAAGTGTTAAGTTTGTGACATTCGCTAGATTGCTCCGGTCACTAGTGTGGATAAGTATGTAAATGGATAGAGACAGGGAAGCAAACACAAGATGTACATGGTTCACCCAGATTAGCTACGTCCACGGAGTAGAGGAGTTCTCATTAATTGTGAAGGGTTTACACAAGTACATAGGTTCAAGCTCTCATTTTGTGAGTACTAGTGAATGATTTAGTACAAATGACATTAGGAAATATTGTGAGAGAATGATCTCTATTTATAGAAGAGAGTTTCTAGTTTCATTTTGACATTGACGCGTGTCGTGTTGTGATTGGCTTCTGATGTCGACACGTGTCGCGCTGTGATTGGCCTTCTGGTTGAAGGGAAACTCTTCTGTGTTCTTGACGGTATAACATTGACTGGTGCTCAGTAGTTTCGAGATTGGTCAAGTATGGTACAAACAGTGCTCCCCTAAGTTCCCGAGTGAGGGAAGCTCCTCGGTTGGGGACTTGCAAGATCCAAGCTATTGAGTAATCACGAAACTTCTAAGTACCGAAGTGTGGTATCATTTTCACTTATCTTATCTGTCTCATATGTAGATGTGGCATCTTCTCTGGAAGTACTTTTCCTCCATCCAGAGGTGGTATCTTTAACCGATGAAGATGCACAAGGTAATGTATCAATTTCACTTGAAGCTTACTTGTAGTTTCGGGCTTGGTCAAGTGCGATACAAACCCTATAGTAGGAGTCCCCCAAGTTGCCGAGCTAGGAGATTTGCCGAATGAGGTAATAGACAAGGTAAGCAATCAGACTTCCAAGCAAGAAACCTGGATTAGAGGTTCGACTTCGGCTTCCGGTTGATTGTTTAACTTCGGCTTCCGGTTGATTGTTCGACTTCGGCTTTCGGTTGATTATTCTCATTCTCATTGTGTCGTAAACAGCAACAAGGATAAGGAGAAGCAAATGAAGAAGAGATGATATGAGATACTTTTGCTTTTGAAGAAGTAACTTTCCACAGGCTTATTCTTAAACCGGGATTGAGGGTTTTCTGGTTTCCTCCAGAGTATAAGGCTGATTCAAGAATTTGAGGGTCAAAACAAGTCCATCAAATCTAGAGTACGTTCGACCCTGATGATATGAGATACTTTTGTTGTTGACAAAGTAGTGGATGTTTCGGTACGTGTTCTGTTACACTTGTCTCCACATGCTTACTTGTATCCTTCTCACTTGCCATATTTGTTTCTCAGGCAGATGTGGTATCTTCTCTGGAAGCATAAGATATTGAAGATGAGTACTCGAGAGCAATGTCAGGTAAGTAATCAGGCAAAGGGTTCTAGACAATCAGTTCCTGACTGGAAGCTTGATTCCAAATGTTGACTGATTGCTCTCTTTCTCCTTGTCTTGCAGGTAAGAACAAAGCCAAAGGAAAAGACAGGGAAAAAGCATGATATGGGATACTCTTGCTTTTAACCCTGATGATATGAGATACACTTACTCTGGTGTGGTTTGTTTGCAAAGGTATTATCGTGAGGAAAAGAAGCTGAGTATTTCGAGAGACTCTGCTGAGAGTGCCCTCTCGGATGTGAAGAAAAGTTGAGCATTTTTTTTATTTGCAGGTCTGCCTGGCTGTGGAGGATGGAGGTCGACATATATAGGAGTCTCCCTAACAACAAGTAGTAGTGTTATTCCTTTACCCTTCTTGGTCATAGCAATGTAGTGGGAGCTACAAGCTTCACGTGTTTTAACTTTGTCAGAGCACTTTGAAAAAGTGGTATGTGGTATCTGGAAAGCTGATGTTATGTGTGAAGATTGCAGACAAGCTTTATCCAAGAAAATTTGGCTCTCGAAGTTCGGAGAGCGGTGCCTTTTTGGTTTTTGAACAAGCAATCCTGTCGGGGATCTGGCTCTCAAGATTCAGAGAACGGTGCCTCTTCGATTTTTGAGAAAGCAATCCTGTTGAGAGTCTGACTTTTGAGATTCAAGAGTCAGTGTCTCTTCGATTTTTAAGAAAGTAATCTTGTTGGGAGTCTGGCTCTTGAGATTCGGAGGGCGGTGCCTCTTCGATTTTTGAGCACGTAATCCTGTTGGGAGTCTGGCTCTCGAGATTTGGAGAGCGGTGCCAAATGTTGATGCATAAAATCAGCGAGGACTTTGGTGCAACAGAAATTGTTAAGTTTGTGACATTCGCTAGATTGCTCCGATCACTAGTATGGATAAGTATGTAAATGGATAGAGACACGGAAGCAAACACAAGATGTATGTGGTTCACCCATATTTGCTATGTCCATGGAGTAGAGGAGTTATCATTAATTGTGAAGGGTTTACACAAGTACATAGGTTCAAGCTCTCATTTTGTGAGTACTAGTGAATGATTTAGTACAAATGATATTATGAAATATTGTGAGAGAATGATATCTATTTATAGAAGAGAGTTTCTAGTTTCATTCTGACATTGACACGTGTCGTGTTGTGATTGGTTTCTGATGTCGACACGTGTCGCGCTGTGATTGACTTTCTGGTTGGAGGGTAATTCTTCTGGGTCTTTGACAGTATAACGTTGACCGGTGCTCAGTAATTTCGAGATTGGTCAAGTATGGTACAAACAAAGAATTAAAAGTGTTTTTTTTTATTAATAAGAAGGGTGGTGCTATATCCACTTTTATTTCCCACACACCTCTAATTAATTTTTGTCATTTGATTTTTTTTTAATTTATTCTATCTAACAATTATAATTTAAAAGGTGTGTAAAAAATAGTAAGAGGCGTGTGAATGTCACAATTTCATAAAAAAGGATAAAAAGTTTCTCATGCATACTGCATCCGATTTAGTAACTTGGTCAACTTGGTACTCGTCTAGGTTTTGACCATATACTATCGTTATTTAAGTTGACACTGGATGATCTGGCAAATTTGGCTTCTCTTTTGACACTTAACATGAGAATGGTAGAGAAAATGAAACTGTTGTAGATTAGCTAATTCGTTTTGGCTTCTCTAGTCACAGATTCAATACTACAAAATACAAAAGCCAACAATACCAATATATCATGAAGCACGAGCATTTTATAAAACAAAAACAAAAAATCATGCACCAAGGTTACTCACATGTACATGCTTTTTTGTGCAGCAAGGGTACATGGTGCTATCAACACACTTTTTTTTTCTCTTACACACTTCTTTCAATTTTCGGCTGCTGAATCAAATGAATTGAAGAAGATTAAGGGACAGAAATTAACAAAGAATGTGTAAGAGGTTAAAAATGGGGAACAACACTTGGCTACTTAAAGAATGAGTAGGAGTTTTACTCAAAACTTTTCGTTTCTAATTTATAGATTTTCCTGTTTATGATCAGAACCATTTATATTATAAATCACTCTATAAAGATCGCATATGCAAAAAATTAATTAAAACTAAGATCGTTTAGTCATCGAATTGTATAAAACCAGATAAACAAAAATGGTAAAAGCACCTACTAACCGTCTATGTATTTATGACAATAGATTGACTAAACGACCTTAGTTTAATTCTTTTTTGCAAAGATGATATTTTCAAAGTGATTCATAATATAAATGGTTCTAATGATAAGCACAAAACTATGTAATTCAAACATTAATTTTTTTTAATAGGAGTTTCTACTCGTCCTTGAGTAACCAAACATTGTTAAAAAATGAGTTTGTGACCTATACGTAAATCTTTGGTTGCGATTGCACCCGTTTCCAAATGTAAACTAATTAATTATTAACTGTTCGAACGGTCATAATCAAGGTCAAACACCAACAAAATCTTATCTTCTTTGTTCCAAGTTAATCTAATCAAATATTACAGACTAAAATAGCAAACAACTGTACGTACACTAGTACTCTTGATCATGGAAAAACACTTTACTCATCCATTATCTTGAAAATTAACAAGGCAATTACAAAAAGTGAATAAGTATAATTAAAGAAAGGAGTAATTAGCTATAGTGACCGTCATCTTCTGATTCTTCTCCACATACGTTCCCAAAAATAGAAAACAAAAATACAAGGTCCAAAAATGGTGTGGTTAACACTTGACACATGATGGACCTATGTGATTAACGACAGCTCGCTCCACGTATAGCTTCAGACTGTTGGATACCAAAAACACAAGTAACGTGGTATGGGAGTGATGTGAAAAATAAGTTAACACACAAAATTAAACCCTCTTTTTATCAATTGTAGTAAAGTATGTAAGTAGGGATCGTTCTAGGCCGGGGATTATGAGGGATTGCTAAATCACTTGGAAACTGACTTGAAAACGTAAAAACAAAGTTTAAAACACTAACTAGACTCAAAGAATGCAAAACTATACTTTAAAACACTAAAACAAACCAAAAGACTCAAAACAGCCCCTAAACACTCAAAACTACCTTAAACACACAATATGGGCAGTTTTGGGACTCTAACACAAACTTGGACAAATTTTGGTTTTCTAATGAACTAAAACACTTAAAAACATAATCTAAGACAAGTTCTAATTAATATGACTCAAAGAGATAAGATGGGGTTGATTTTGGACGAAAATAATTAAATTAAGACAAGAACAAAGTAAACAAATTCTTAGACAAATTTAAGTGAATCAAAACAGATTGTAAAATGAATTTGAATGAAACTTATGGATGGAAGGCTAGCTAGGAGGTTCTTCTCCACACATGCCACACTTGCATACAAAACGATTTCCAGTTGCTTTTCGATAAGCTATGAATACTCAACGCCCCAAATTAACCGTGAATTGCACTAATTAACCCTCAGTTTTTCCACAAGTTATTGGATTGGATGATTGCATACGACAACCCAAAACATTCCCTACAAGTTCCCTACATGAATTGCATAATAGAGATACAAGCAAGAATCATTAAGTTCTATGAAAAACATAAGCATTGACGAGGCACTCGTTACTATGATTTGCATGAAACTTATGCCAAGAATTTACTTAACGTGATTGTGACTAGCAACCTTCACTACTTGGGAATATAAGTTCATAACGATTAGGTGAAACTCCCTTATATTCTAGCGTTAAATTCATGCATGAAAATTAAGCGTGCACTCTCAAACAACATACACAAATCATTTTTTATACGATCGGATAAGTAAATTGAATTCACAACTTATGAATCACAACTGGATGTAATCAAATCATATTGCAAGTATGAACATAGTTTCGAATCACCCCCTAACTAAGAGGGGTTTA
Source organism: Malus domestica (assembly GCF_042453785.1). Classification (NCBI taxonomy): domain Eukaryota; kingdom Viridiplantae; phylum Streptophyta; class Magnoliopsida; order Rosales; family Rosaceae; genus Malus; species Malus domestica. Next base: position 30,404,864 of record NC_091672.1, on the reverse strand, counting down.
GTTCCTCATACTCACAAAGCAAAGATACATAAAATTAGACATTAAAATCAAAGGAAAGAAAACACCTAAAATGCTCCAACTTGGTAGCAAGTGCATCCAAGATTCCTCCTTTCCCTTGCTTGCGGCAGATTGGGTTATGGACAGATTTTGGGTAGTTTTATGATGTAGAATGGATGGGGAATGGTATGGAAGGGTTTAGGGTGAGTGTGGAGGAGTGTTTGATGGTTGGAGGGTGGTGGAGAACTAGGCAAAGAGGGTGGAAGAAGGTGGAGTGGCTGTTATGTTTTCTAGGCACTAGAATGGTGTTTTTGAGGTGTTTTGCTTCCTAGGGTGTGTATGGACGAATTTTTGTGATAAAATGATGAATATGGGGGATTGTCCTTTGGCCAAGGGGTGTAAACATGTATTTATAGGCCCCAAAAACCTTAGAAAATCAGGTTAGGTTAAGGATGAAATGCATGGCAATTTGTTTGTGTGGTGTGCAATGGTCCAAAGGTGAAAATGAAGTAATGATGCAAAGTGTGAAGGGTAAAATGGAGTGGTGTTGTAGTTAGGGAGCATGAATGATTGTGTACATTGCATAGAGATGGAAAGGGAGGTGAAATGTGTCAACAAATGGGTTAAAGGTGCAACAACATGTGTTGCACATGGCATTGGATTCCAAATGTGAATGATGGAGCATCAATTGGTGCATGTAATGGATGTAAATGTTGTCTAAAATCTAATGAGTGAAGGGAACAAGAGGTATCAAGCAATTGAGTGTAATAATTAAATGAATTAAAGCATGAAATTAGAAATTATGTAGGGGACAAGAGTGATCAAGCATGGCATGGAATCCAAAGGGAATTCTATGTGGTTTGCATGGCAAGGAATGCAAGTTGGGGTGACAGATTTTTGGGCTGTTTTCTTCATCTTTTGGACCATAATTCTTCATATTCTTGGCCTCTTTAGTTCTCAAATTCGTCCATCCACTTGGCTCATGCATTTGCTATCCATTCCAAGCCCGAAACATGCTCCAAAGGCCTCCAAAATGCATCTTCTTGCATACTTTGTACTTAGAGTCTGAAAACACACAAAAATAACTTTGAACACTAAAATAACTAAGGAAATACAACGTAAATGCACAAGAACAAGTTAACTAAGTCGCATAAATATGCTCCTATCAGGGAGTACAGCTAGCTCTCAGATATACTGAGTAGCTCCTCCAAATAGTCTGCGCCTAAATCCTCAAACACCACAACATTTTCCAACTGATAATCATCTTCTTCATCGTTCTTTTGATGCTGATTACGGTACAGTATTTTATTATTTTTGTTCGTCGATGACTTTCTCTTCATGGAGTGCCTTCTCTTCAAGGCCAACACCGGAGACGCACCATCTTCAAAGCCATACTCCATCTCCACAAGCGACTGATAAACCACGTCCGCCGGAAAGTTGAGAACCGCCAAAGACCCCCGCATTGCAAATGCTGCTTGGTCATAAGCCAAAGCAGCAGCCTCCGCCGTGTCAAAAGTTCCCAACCAAACCCTAACACCGTTTCGCGTCGAATCTCTTATCTCTGCAGCAAACTTTCCCCACGGCCGCCGCCGAACACCTCTATAAGCAACCACTTGATCTTCGTCAGCAGTGGCACTAGAAGAATTCACTTCTTCTTGGTCTTTGGAGTGAGTGGATGATACTATTGAACCCGATGAGTTCCCATCTCCTGCAGGCGCCTCAGCAAGAACTCCATATAGAAGCATTTCTTCTGAGTCGTTCTCATTAAAGGGTAGTTGGGGAAAGGCTGATTGGTTGTGATGATCATTAGAGTTGAACACGTTCCATGAGAGATGACCATCGTGAGAATATTCTCGAGAGTTGAAGGAAGAAGAAGATTCGAACGAGAATTCAGAATTAGGGTTTTGGAAGAACGAAGAGTCCATCTTACTCAGGGAAGAAATAACAATTTGCAGAGTTTCTTCTTCTAGCTCTATACTTTGAACAAGTATTGGACTGGATATTTCAGTGAGTGATGTCTGTTTTGGGGTTAAAAAAAAAATTGAACGCATAGGACTTTATATAGGGAGAGAAGGGAATTAAGGTCCCATTAGGATCCATGTTTTAAAATATATAAAAATAAATAAAAATAATGGTGAAAAGGATAGAAAGAGAGATGAATTATTTGAATAACATCTAAGCGGTCGTGAATGGAGACCAAGGGAGGAAGGGGTTGATCCCACGTGAGTCAAAGAAACTCAGAGAGGACGATGGACATGGCGGCTGCAGCAGTTAAAAGAATTTTTTTGACGTCTGCCCGATGATTTCATTGTGCGATGTTACTTTTGGGGTTAAGGCCTCCACTTGCAAGTTATATGTTTGCATCGCCGGATCTAACATGGACTATGTTGTGTTGCATGTCCTTGTCACATACTTAACTCCATCTGGTAACCCTAGCTAAAATTAAAACGGGATGGTCAACTTGATTCCGTACAACTTGGACAAGAGGGTATGTATGTGAAATAAGTCGTTAGGCAAGCCAGACTATATCCACGATTGTCATTAATTTGGCCCAACAGTCGACATACCTGCTTTTCGCTCAAAGTGATTAGAAGGAAACGATCATCTAAAAGAACATCAACCCAAGCCAAAACCATACATTAAACCACATTTTCTGATTAATTAGGTTTATAAACTCTTCTTAATTATTGAATAAGTTGACGCCAATAGGGTAGCTGTTATGCAGTTTATTTCTTTGATCACTAGCTAAAAAGACGATATTCGAATTTAAAACATTTTCAAAAAAGAAATATCAGTAACCCTAATAGCTAGGTGATGAATGAATTAGAATGAATAAATTGACCTTGAAATACTCATTGGAGGAGGGTTATAAGAAGCATATATGAAAATTTTGCATATCTCCGTGTCACACCTCCTAGATTGCACAACCTAGACATGACACAAGATGCCTACATTCATACAAATTTTTTCTCTCATCAAAGATATTGGTATTTACGCAGCAAATTCCCAATTATATGACCACTCATATTTATCCAAAAGTTAATATAGTAGTTGATAGTTTTGCTAATAGAAACTGTTATTAGTATTTCAAAAAATCTTATTTTACACTCTTTACAAGTGTATTTTATTTTCTAATAATAAAAAGTTTGAAGTGTAAAATGAAAATTTTAAAGTGTCAATAATAATTCACTTGCAATTTACCACATAATTACAATCAGCCTTGTATTTAGTTTTATAATTTTTCTATAGAAATAACTTCTCAATTATTATTTGATTTCTATGGTAATAAGATCGGTCAAGAATCTTTCTAACAAAACAAGAGAGAGAGCTCTCCTTAATTACCTTACGGCAGCCTGTCCTGATCTACTAAGAGCATCTCCAATACGAGTCCCTGGACTTCCATACCATCTTTAAGGACTTATTTAGGAGCTTTTGAGGAATATTCGAGTCCCTAAAAGAATATTGTCTACAATGAAAATTTCTTATAGTATAATCCCTAAATGTAGGGACTAAAATATTACAAAATTATTATTCATTTCATTGGAGTATTCTACCATTGATTTTTCAAGAATTAAAAGAAAAAGACAAATGAGAAGTTGCCCCACTTGGGTTGTTTCAAAAAACAAGAAAAAAAACATAAAGAGCAGCATAATTTCCACTCAAAATTAATATAAAGTCCACTATTTGAGTCTCTATATGTAGTCCTTATATTTGAGAATTTTGTTGAGTACCCGGCGAGTCCTTATGTATTGAAATACTTTGAAGACTTCAATTTAGGCTTGGAAGTCATTTGTCCCTATATTTAGGGACTATATGGTTGTAGGAACTCCATTTAGGGTCTCTAAGGTCCTTATTTAGAGGACCTCTGAGGACTAAATGCATATTAGTCAAAAATATTAGTTTAGATCCAAATGCTTAAAATATTTGACAACTTAACAAAGAAAAAAAAAAGAAAAAAAGAAGAGTTTTCTAATGCTTCATGAATTTTAAGTTAGTTTTGCTTTGTTAAGTTATTAGATATTTTAAACTTTTGAATCTAAACTAATATAATTTGTGGCTATTATGCAATTAGTCCTCACATTTCCTCTAAATGAGAATATTAAGAGAGCAAATATACGACAGCCATACGAAAGTAAATCGTTGTACGGGTTGGCTTGGGGAAGCCGCTAGAATGAATGAGCTGGTTGTTGAGTGGGAAATAGGGATCATCCTGGGCTTTTGTTCTTCCGCATGTATGGGCCACCTAATTTTCGACAAGAAACCAAGAACCACTACAATACATACTCATTTGTCACTACCAATTCAACATGTTGGAACTTTCAAAGCATTAATGCCGATAATATTCGATGTAACTCGAGTTTTGTTTCCTTTAAAACAGAAAAATAAGATGGACCAGAAAAAATAGAGAAACAATGGAAAATGAATAGGAAAAGTATATACAGCCACAGGAAAACAAAATTGCCTATGGCCACTTGAGCTCTATTGGGATTTAGAAAGTGCATGAACCTGTATAAATCATTCAACTAGGCATACTGCTGCCTTCAAGTTTTGTACCGTTCAAATTATTGGGTTCAGAAACTGCCATATTTTATTTATTTTTGTTGAACGGGACTTGGTTGTTGAAGATTTAGTAGCACCCTTTGCTGATAACCAATCACGGTTGGACACGTGTCTAAGTTGTGAATTTTTTAATCCAACTTAGACATGTGTCCAGCTGTGATTGGTGATCAGTAGGACGTGCTACTGATTCTTTCAGCAACCAAGTTCTATCCATTTTTGTTGACAAGTTCTGTGTTTTTGTGGTCGAGAGACCTCAGTGCATCGTTGGGAAGGGCAGATATATGGGTTTTCAGAGGACGACCCGTTAAAAGGCCGTCTATTATTTCATGATGTCAATAGGTACATTTCCCACGTGGGAATAAGCTATGTCTAGTTAAACATCACATATATTCCTTGCCCACAACTTTATGATGTCATCTTAATTGTTATACACAAGTTGTATATGTTTTTCTTTTGTGATATATGCGTACAGAAATTGTTACAAATAATGTACATGTTGTATATACAAGTATTAGGAGATGAAGAATTGAATAGAGAGATTAGGGTGCACGTTTAACAGCTCATAATTACTATTTGAAATACAACCGGATTGCTTGCATGTTACTTTTATCTTTGCAAAAACCAAAGTATGCTTTTGCATTTTTGTATAAATAAAATAAAAGATTAGGAAGATATTAAAGAGGATGCTATAATTTGCATGCTTCACCAAACAATCTGGAAAAACGTTTGATCACAAATTTAAAGCTAATGTCGTTATATGCATGCATTTCTCTTGTTTCACCTATAAGATTTCAATGGTGTTACTTTTTCTGGTTATCTTTCATTAATCTTAAGAGATCATAAAGAGATTAAAAATTCTAATTAATATTTGAGTGTTGTAATGCGTGTCCCTCTTGTTCTTAACACAGCCTTTTTGACCAAGCATTATCCATAATTTACCTTTTGATTAGCCCTCGTGCATGTGGTTGCATTTTCATACACCATTTCAAAGATATAAGGGGGCGTTTGTTTGCCCTCATTAAGTGGGATTAGACTGGACTGGACTAGCTGTTAGTCCAATACTGTGTTTGTTCCATGCTGGGACTAACATTAATGAGACTAAAGGGAACTAGCATGGACAAAACCCTTCACTAAGTGGTCTTAGCGAGACCCCCCAATAACCATGGGAGTAGCTAAGACTATCCTCTCTCGTCCTCGTCATGCTCAACAACCACTCTCGATAGACTCCTCGTCATCTCCGGTCACCTAGATCATAATAAAATATTAATAATTTATATATTAAATAATATAATATTAGAATTTGTTATTATCCAGCTTCTTAGTCCAACACTGCACCAAACGCTTCACTAAGTTAGTCCAGCTTAGTCTAGTCTAAGCCAGTCCAACTTAGTCCTTGAAGCTAGTCCAGTCCGAGATAGTCCAGCGCAACAAACGTCCCCTAATATCTTTACTTAGGAATAGCCATACTTAATTGTATGTTTAATTTCATAACACGTAGAGAACAAGACATTTATTGTATGGCTGTATACGTCGCTAGGTTTAGCTTCGTAGTTTTTTTTTTTTTTTTGTATTAAAGAGATAAATAATATTAAATTCTAATTGAAATGTTTACATCCTCAGCTAAAGTATTAAACAGAAAAAGAGGATAATTCCACTTGAAGCCTCCCTCTTTAAGAACATACGCCACCACGGGTTAGCTTCTTAATTAAAGACTTGAAAAGGATGACGAACAAAAGTAAAGTAAGTTCAGAATTCAAATCTTTTCAATATAACCATAGCTATGTATGTGTATATACACACAAATATGTTTCAAAAAATACGCACAAATATATAAATATCTACATCAAACCAGACATGAATTTCCACTGAAAAACAATAAAACAATATTTAAATATCCAGCTGTAAATCATTGTTGTCTGTTAAATTGGCAATACTACAGCTTAAAACGTCACGTAGACATAGGCCATGTGGTGCATTGTATGAAACCAGCCCATTGTCACTTTCAATGAAAGAAGAAGATTCAAGTGATCCTTAAATCTTACAAAATAAAACAAACATCCAAAAGAAAAATAAATAAAGAATTACGAGATAACCTAGTTGTTGAGGACGAATAATTATGGTTTCACATGTTGCGTTTTAAGTTTGATTCAGTCATATAATATTTTTATTTGACTGAATTATAACTAAGATATAAATGTCCCCATGCTTAATAATAAATTAATACAAGATTAGCAACTAAGATTGGTGGTGCAGTTGTTTTGTGTGTTTCAAAAGCTGGTCAGGCTATTATATTATATAATCACTCGCTAATTACTTTGAACTAATTATCATTGTGTGTGTGATTGAAAAGAAGGTTGGTCAACCAAACTTCGATTGAAACTCTAGAAGTATTTGAAAATTAGGCGATATTAGTTCTTTGTCAATATCCACGTGCAAGGCACTTATGCTTTTCCGAAGGGTGAGGACCACTACAACCAAAAATCTCCCGCCCATCTAACCGCGATGTCTCATACAACTACATTTGTTCTTGTAATCCATAACCTAATAGAACGCAACAGCGAGGGGCAACCCACCCGTACAGATCTTCTACCAAATTTATTGATAATAAACAAAAGTAAACAGAGAAGATACATGCGACTATGCCAAGAACTACAAAAAACAAAAACGCAACATCCCTTCGTAATCCCGCATCGTGGGTCTTAGTCAGACGTCCTGGTGGTTTGGGAGTCCGCAAGAGTTAGTGAATTATACTGAATAATTAAAGGGAATTGTTATTAGTACTCTAAAAATTTTATTCTGCACTTCTCACAATTGTATTTTTATTTCTAATTATATAAATTTTAGAGTGCAAAATGAAATTTGTAAAGCGCCAATAACATTACCTGATTAAAATACAAAAAAAAAAGGCAAGGGCAAGGTGTTGTTGAATTGGGCCGATTTGTTCAGTAGGCTGGGCAGTATTCATGGTTGATCATTTTTGGTTTAGATTGTCCCTGACCCTGAAGTGGGCATGGGTTAATTTGGGCCAATGATGATGGTCCTTGTTGGACCAGCCCAATAAAACTTCAACTGAATAACTGAAGTCTGAAAGTGAAAAACTCTCTCTCTCCTCTCCTCTCTCCTCTCCTCTCCTCTCTCTCTCTCTCATCCGGAAGCAGCATCACTGGTGAGATAAGGGACAAACCTCCTCCCTCCCTCCAAAGTTTGCAAATTTCCAAAAACCCACCACCACCACCACCACCACCACCACCACCACCATGCTTTCGGTAACAGCAAACTCTCTCAAACCCTTCTCATCTTTCAACCCCACCACTACCACAACCTTCTTATCCTCCACCACCTTCCTCAACCCCCACCCACCACCCCTACACCACACCAAACCTCTTTCCCCGAAACCCATCTCCGCCACTCTCACTCCCTCCTCCAGCTCCCAACAGCAGCAACAACAACTCTACCAGCCATTCCGGCCGCCCCCATCTCCAATCCCCTCCAAATTCCGCTCCCTCGACGCCAATGGCCGCCTCGAGATCCTCGCCAACCGCCTCGGCCTCTGGTTCGAATTCGCCCCCCTAATCCCCTCCCTAACCCAAGAAGGCTTCACTGCCCCCACCATCGAAGAAATCACCGGCATTTCCAGCGTCGAGCAGAACCGCCTGGTGGTGGCGGCGAAGGTGAGGGACTCTTTAATCCAATCTAACACCGACCCAGAAATCGTTTCCGAATTCGACGTGAGGGGTTCCGAATTGCTGTACGAAATTCGGCTCCTGAGTGTCCAGCAGCGAGCTGCTGCTGCCCGTTTCATAATTGAGAACAAGCTTGATGCCAAAGGAACTCAGGATTTGGCCCGTTCGATAAAGGACTTCCCTCGTCGGGGGACCGAAAACGGTTGGGAGAGCTTTGACTATGCCAGCGCTGGGGATTGTTTAGGGTTTATGTATTTTAGGCAGGCGAGGGAGCACAAGAATCCATCTGAACCTAGAACTGCTGCTTTAGAGCAGGCATTGAAGGTTGCACAGACCGATAAGGCTAAAAAGGTAATTTTGAAAGAGTTGGAGGGAGAGAGTGAGGAGAAGGAGGAGGAGGACGATGTTGCAGTAGGGGTTCGGGTTCCGGTTGTGAGGTTGAAGTTTGGGGAGGTGGCAGAGTCGACTAAAGTTGTGATCTTGCCAGTTTGTAGGGCGGAGGAGAAGGATAAGGAGGTTATGGAGGCCCCGTGGGAGTGTAGGAGTGAGGGGGAGCTTGGGGTTATTGTGGCAGAGAAGGGGTGGAAGAGGTGGGTGGTGTTGCCGGGTTGGGAGCCGGTGGTGAGTTTAGGAAAGGGCGGAGTTGTGGTGTCGTTTGGTGACGCGAGGGTTTTGCCTTGGAAGGTGAATAGGTGGTATAAGGAAGAGCCTATTCTGGTGGTGGCTGATAGGAGCAGGAGGGAGGTGGAAGCTGATGACGGGTTTTATTTGGCAGCAGTGGATGGTGAGGGTTTGGGGTTTAAGGTTGTAAGGGGATCGGCATTGAAGGAAACTGGTGTGGAGGAGAGTTTAGGGACTGTGGTGCTGATAGTGAGGCCACCAAGAGACGAGGCAGACGATCAATTGAGCGAAGAGGATTGGGAGTAGAAGTGTAAGAGTATGGTCCTTGTATATCACTCTTGTTACAAAGGAGATTCATACAACTCATATAAGGATTTTCGGTAAGGTTTAACCAGATTAGTCGTCATTGTTTCAGAATTACTCTCTTAGGAGGTTTTGAACTGTTTTTTGTATGTTTATCTTATGTTCTGAATATTAAACGATTTTCGACTTCACTAGATATGTTATCTTTTGTAATGTGTGTTCATTCTGTGTATCGTAATGAGCTCATTCCGTTTCAATAACAAAACAGAACAGTAATCTCTTGGGAACAAACAGCCATGAGATGAGATGAGCCTCATTTTATTTATATATACTTTATGGAAGTACAACCCACTAAAAGTTTGAAACGAAAACCTGCACTACACACAGTCTACGATCGAGCAGGCTTGCAAGGACACTAGAAACTTGGAAACCAAACTTGTTCAGCAAGCACATAGGTAGATAGTAGAAGCTAGATACTAGGCACAAGAAAGATGAAATTTTATCAACGGGAGGAACTGGTTTGACGTCCTCTTTTTTCATCCGACAGTTTCTTGGCAAACCTGTACAAATGCAACAAGTTACTGAAGAAACAGATGAAAATTGTAAATCACAAAACAGATATGATGAAAAAAGTGACTTGATCATATGATCAGCTTATAGTGTTCTTATTTCTTACTGTGCAAGTGCGTCTTTGTATTTGAATGTGTTGTTAATTGGTTCCAACAAGCCGGTCTCCAGGTTCAGTGCTGAAAAAGGTTTTTCGAGGAGTTGATTCCCAATCTTCTCAAGGTGCTCGAGATTTTCTTTGCGGGAGTCATCCAGAACAGCTTCAGTGTATTTCAAGCTATCATCCTGCATCCATGGCATTAAATAATCAGCCGGAAGTAAGGTATCTTTCTTCATTCTTTGGTGGTTTACTATGTACCTGGATCCGGAGATAGTTATCATTGTAGCCTGAAACGTTGAAGAAAGCAGACATGTATATGTCAACCATGTCTTCTGTTGCAGTTGTCAAAACATCAAGTAAAGGGGTGGTATCTTTTGGGCCTACAAACCATTGAAAGATTCCCCATGGTTCATTTTCGTCAACCTCAAGCTTCTCATCCCTCTTCGAGGATCCAGTTCCCAGGGACAGAACAAGAAGCTTGCTACTATCAATGTTCTTCAAGCAATGTGCCACATTTTTATTTGGTGACATCTCCTTAGCACTCTCAATGATTGCAAGCAAAGTCTGCAACAATTTTTACACGAATCAGTTTGATCAAAATCTTCAATTAATGAACGTCTAAGAGTGTATATGTACCGGATTGTTGGCTGCAACGCCACCATCGATGAGGTTAAATTCTCTCGGGAGTCCCTTTGATGGTGTGTGCGTGAAATGGTGGGAAGGGAGATAGTATGGTGCTGCAGTTGTGCCAATGCAGACATCTGCTAGCAGAACATCCTCCAATTCATCACGTTTCGCCTCTGAGGTGGAGAAGACGACTGGTTGGAGAAACTTGATATCATAAGAGGGGATGATGACGTTGGTTATAGTCTCGTGAAGCCGTGTTTTCCCAACTATCTTCCTGATTCTGTCGCGCAGGTCATAACCTTCGTATTTGGGGTGTAACGTTTCTTTCTCGACCCATGACAGGATTTCCGCCACCTTTTCAACCTTCTGTCCGACCCATCCAGCCCATGTTTCAAGCCACTCAGGTATGCTGCAAGGACCAATCCAACAGTTCAATTCATAAGATATATACAGTGAGATTGTTATTAGCACTTCAAAATAGTCTCGCCTTATGGAACGTACATTCGAGCGGTTTTGGTCGGTTCTTGAGGGAATATGTATGGACTCTCATCAAAATAAAACTTCTTGAGTTCATGTGCTTCAAACAGAGGTTGCTTTTTTTCATTTGGTGTGGTAATCATAGCAGTAACAAGGCCTCCTGTGCTGGTTCCAGCAATGTAGTCAAAGTAGTCTGCAATCCTCGCATCTTTCCCATCCAGTTTCTATTCATTTAGGAAACGTTTTGTAAATCAATCAATTATGTGAGAATGAAGAACAAATTCGAGGTTCCGAAGAAACGAAAAAGAAGTATGGCGGACACAGTCACGCTAACCTGGAGTTTGGACTCGAGAAAGGCGAGCATGGTTGCCGGAATGATGCCTCTCACTCCTCCTCCATCAATGCTAAGGATAGTGGTAAACTTTCGACCATCTGATCATGATCACCATGGAAGCAATGTAATCAGATTCACTTCTGAAATATAATTAGCAACAATTAAAAAAATAAGTGATTTATGCACTCTTTTTCCCCCTTTGCACGCCTTTGTTATTTTCCGTTCCTATATAAACAAGGTGTACAAAGAGAGAACAGACATGTGCGGAAATTGCTTCTCTGAACTATAATAATGTAGCTAACAAATCTCACCAGCAGCTCCCATTGTACTTTCAAGTAATGGGAGTGTGTGATATCTTGGGTATTCAACTTCAACCTCCCCCCTTTTTATATGCAATGTTGTGAAAACATGACAACCTTCAAATCTGGAAGCAATTGACAAAACCCATCACCTAAATGTAGCTAAATTACACATTTGCTTGTATAAAGGCTATCGGCAGATCTTGGAGCTTCTTCTTTTTCCTTTCTAAAAGTTTTGAGTACGTACAAAATGTGCATAAAACATGTGAACTACCTATACCCCTTCACGTTTCTCACCACCCTCGGGCTCGGCAGACAGTCTCTGGTTCTTGTTATGGTCTTCGATGGCCACTGAACGAAGTAGGGTTCTACTACAAAACCAATTAGCAAACCAATTAGCGATATTGGAAGTAACTCAACTCTTTATAAGCCCTTGCATGGTTTGGTCCTTCACATATGTGGAATTTTGTTCTCATATTCTCACACGCCCTCTCATGTGCACAAATTGGGTAACGTGGAACATATGGTTATTGAGCTTCACATCTGGGATAAACCTACTAGGGTACCATGAAGAAAATTTGGGAAGTAGCCAAACTCCTTATAAGCCCATGCATTCATCGATGTGGGACTTCCTCATATTCTCACTGTGAGGATGTGAAGGTAAAAGAGTCTCACATCGTCAAAAGATAAACCTTGCAAGAGTTTATAAGAGGTTGAGTTACTTCCCATATTGCCAATTGGTTGAGCTTATAACAGGTATGGCTATTCCTCATATTGCCAATTGTTTTTATGGTGAAACCTCAACTTTTTCATGGTATTAGAGAGCTAGGTTGGCCTATGTATGAAGCCTAATGGCCACACGTGCTCCACGTCACTTGATTCGTGTTGTCCACATATTTGGCTTGAAAATTCACCACGCATGAGAGGGAATGTGAAGGTAAAAGAGTCTCACATCAGTTAAATGATGAAACTTACAATGGTTATAAGAGGTTGAGCTACTTCACATATTGCAAATTGGTTTTATGGTTTGGTTTCATTCTTACAAAATGCCTCCTCAAGGCCTGTTTAGCACAATTTGAAATGGACTTTGACATAGTTCCGTTAGTTAATCCGATCTCATTACAATGAAAGAACCCAAAATTTCACTATTTCTTCGTAATCACATTATAGTCTTAGATCATCTCCAATCATACTCTCTGTTTTTAAGTCGTTAAGATGCTCCGAGTCACCACACACAATAAGAAGATAAATAACCGCAATTATACACATTCGAAGCATTTAAGAAAATATACATGCATTCAAAGTATTATTTGCATTACATCACTTTTCTTCATACAAAACACAATTTTTGCTTCAAACTTGAAACTAACTAGTACTAAAAGCAACCCTAAGCTATGATGTTACTTGAAACTTCACCAACTATTCAAACATCAACACTCATCTTTTATCTGACCGCAATCTTCGATCACAACAGGTTCAGAAGTAGTCCCACGCTCCGAACTCACCTTTTCCATCTTCTCAACAACACTGTATCCATCGACAACTTTTCCAAACACAACGTGCTTTCCGTCAAGCCAAGGTGTGCTCACGGTGCAAATGAAGAACTGTGAACCCTTCGTATTAGGTCCAGAATTCGCCATGGACAAAATTCCAGGGCCAGTATGCTTCAAGTTGAAGTTCTCATCTGCGAATTTCGCCCCATAAATCGACTCTCCTCCAGTTCCGTTGCCTCTTGTGAAATCTCCACCCTGGCACATGAAGTTTGGGATAATGCGATGAAATGTGGATCCCTTAAAGTGCAGTGGCTTCTCTGATAATCCAATCCCCTTATCTCCGGTGCAAAGAGCACGGAAATTTTCAGCAGTTTTTGGGGTTTTATCAGCAAATAACTCCATTACAACTAGACCCGCCTTCATCCTTCCGATCAATATGCAGTTGATATGGGATAACTTCTTGAGCTGTGAATGTTTTTTAACATGAAATTGCTTGTTGTTGTAAATCAGTGATCACTGTCTATTTGACGTGTATATATCTGTCTACCTCCTTAGTTTTATGTTCAAATTTTGGCATCGTTTGATGGATAATTAGTAACTGTTTTAATGATTTCTTTCAATTCTGCCATCTATTTGTATCTGGCATAATTCATGGTTAATGAACTTTTGGCGATTTCATTTCGATGACTTCATTGCCAGTAAATGCTTCGGCTCAGGCACTTTCTTACAACCAAGATAGTTAATGAAATTTTTGCAGTTTCTTTTTGCCTTGCTACGAATTTTAAGCACAAGTTCTGGTTTTAAAATGGCTTACGTCCCACCGCACAAGCGGCAGTTAACAGAAAAGGGGAGGCCCGTTACCAACACTGGAGCTGCTTGCTCCCCAGTTCAAGAAAAATTTAAATGTGAAGCCATCGAAGTATAATTTTGATACAAGATTTCTTTATGCAAACCATGCTATATCGAGATTTTGCACCATTCGTATGGATGATCAGAACCGGTTTCTGTCTACCGTTAAACTTGTGCCCATTTCCTTGGAATCTACCGAGTCGAATAGTGAAGAAAAACCTCTAGCTTTGATAGACTCCTGTCTCGATAATGGAAAGCAGTAGTTTAACATATGGTTAATATAGCTAAAGTTGTGCTTGAGGACCCAGTTTAACATATGGTACAGAAACTGGTTGGGAGGCTGTTTTTGGAAATGCTCGTTTCAAGGTTACAGGTAAGTCTTATATTTTTCTCTGAAAATCAAATATCTCTGTACCAAGAAAAGATCTATCATGTGTTCATAGTAACATGATGTCGATCTTATTCTTTCGATTTTTCAGGAAGAAAATGTTGAAATCCGCTTGATTTCTGATATGCTGCAGGACAATGTGAAGTTGATATGCTGTGAACCTTTTCTAACATGCAACGAAACTACGTGCATGCTGCAACCTCTCACTGGTGAAATAATCGTGTGCTGCTTCGTTGTAAACCTATGTAGTCGCAATGAAGTGCTTATTGGGAGAGTGATTGTTTTGCTTAATTAGGTGTTCATCGTGATATGATCAGGATGTTAACTTTTGCTGGAGTATGTATCATTTTAGGAGATTCTACCCAAAGTCCGAGAAAAATTTTCAATGTTTCGAGAACACTACCTGGTATACCCAAGTGTCATAATACAATTAGTTAAAAAAAATATTTAAGTGTCCAACCAATTGTATTATTACATGGTGTACTAGGCCATGTTCCTGACACAAAAAAATCTCTCCTAAAGTCCAATTGATAATAGGTGGACTATATATACTCTTGAGGTTCTACAATAACTTCTACAAAGCTAATGCAAGATCTTTTAACTTTTTGGTGATATACAACACTCAACATCACACGTTAAAGGTTCAAATAATGTTTATACATTAATTTGTACTTTGATTTTTTAACTTTCAGATGAAGAAGATGAAGGGTTTCTTCTTCATATTGATTTGTTGTCAAAGAAGAAGGTTTTCTTTAAATTGATTTTCTTTAATAATGAATATCCATTTTTTAATTGGTTTTTATTCATTTGGCACAAATTTTGTGGGGCCGGCCGACGACGTTCACATGGACAAATAACAGAGAAACTAACATAAATTAATACAGATCTAAGACATTTATACAAAATCGTGAATCGTCGTATGAAATTGAAAAAATTGAAAAACATACAAATTTGAAATTGGACGAGAACTTGAGGAGAAAAAAAAAATGTAATCTACCTGTTTTTACATTTTTCAGTGGGTTAGATGATTTGCATCACAAATTTCTGACCCACCGAACTCCAAAATTGGCTTTTGAGTTGTAAAATGAGCATTTCAAGATAATTTATTCTTTATTAAACTAAAACAGAATTTCAACTTCACAAAGCTACTTTTATTCTTTATTAAAACTCTCCGGTGATCACTCAGTATTACGGTCTGGTAGTTTTCATCTTCATTTGAAAATGAGAGATCTTACCAAATTAGGTTGCCTATTGTGTAGGTTAGCCGAACTCCCCCTCCTCTTAGTATAAAAATATCGATGTACGAAAAAAAAAAAACCCTCCAGCAAGGTTAATTAGCAAAAATTAAAGAAAAAACCCTCCGGCAAGGCTTGTCACAAAAAAAGCATTTAACCCTCCACCAAGGTTTGTCATGAAAAAAGCATATAACCCTCCACCAAGTTGTCTCTAAAATGAAAAAGAAAAAAAAAAAAAAAACCCTCCAGCAAGTTGTATAAGAAAAAGAAAAATCCCTGTAGCAAGTTGTAATCCTATATAATCGAGGGGAAGCCTCACTCATAATTCATTAAGCTGAGTTTATTCAAAGCATTCATCCTAAGCAGTGGCGAAGCCAGGATTTCTTGAGGGGAGGGGCGAACTTAAAAGAATGCAAGGTTAAAGAAAAATGACAACAACTAAATCTTTTTATCTAGTAATGTCTTCCATAATTAATCAATACAAACAAATTACAATTTGGAGATAATGTCTACGAATTGCTTCACGATAATTAGGTGGATAATCAATCATTCGACGTTTATGTGCAGGATCTGCAAGAAGATTAGCCAATATTTCATCCAACTCAGTGACCTCACTTTGTTGTGACTTACTTGGAATATTTGAAGGATGACTTCTTAGAATATTTGAAGGAGGAGGAGGACTACTCAGAATATTTGAAAGATATGGTAGTAAAACGAGTGTGGGTTTAACATAGTGGATATAGTAGTAAAACAAACATAAGGATATATTTTCATGTTGCAACAACTAGGAAATTACAATGATCAAATTTGATACAACTGAAAATATATTAAACAAAATTAAAATTTTGGCTTTAATGCTATGTATTGTTCAATCATACGAGTGTTTTCACAATTAAATTTGCTTTTCACAAATACTTAGATCTTATATTTTGATTCTCAACTGTTTATTTTCCGTATTATTCAATTATACGTAATATTTATATAAAAAAATCCAACTACAAGAACCATAAACTCGTGATTTATCATATTTGGGGAAAATAGGGCTTCTATTTGATTGGACCATTTCGAACAATTTATCCCCAACAGGCCCAATTGAATCGGGGGTTACCCAGTGGAGTTTTAGACTTGGGTCTGTAGCAACTTACCCGGTTGCAGAGAAGCATCGAAAATCCGAAACGAAGAAGAAGGTGGTGTTTCGTACGGAACACCAGAGCAAAGGAAACAATCAGACATGGGAGAGGTAGTAGAAGCCGTATCGGAGCACCGGAACTCGTTCGCAGCTCCAATTGTATTCGTAATCGTCGTCGCATTCCAGAGGAGATGAACCAGTGAGGTTTCCGGCGAGGGGAGTGGCGAACCCAGCTTTCCAGTGGTGTTTTCCGGCGAGGGGAGTGGCGGCCGCCACTCCTCGCCCCCACGTGGCTTCGCCACTGATCCTAAGCATTTCCTTTTTCTTTCAAATGGCGTCCAACTCTTCCAGCTCTTCCAACGTTTCCAACTTTCTTCCGATTAAACTTGACCCTACCAATTACCCTCTCTGGCAAGCCCAGATGCTTACCTTGCTTCGTAGCAGGAATCTCGTCTCCTTTGTTGATGGCACTAGCAAATGTCCTCCTGCCTTTCTCAAAGATGATGAGGGCAATCTTACTGATACTGTGAATCCGGAGTTTGAAGCATGGATTCAACAAGATGCTATGGTTATGTTCTGGATCAAGAGCTCTGTTCATACCACTGTGTTGGGTGCCCTAATCGGGAAAACCAGTTCTCATTCTGCATGGACCTGTCTGCGCGAATGCTATGATTTGCAGCCCACTGGCCGTCTTCTTCAACTTCACGGTGAGCTGATGAACACCCACCGTGGCGACTCCTCAATTGCTGAGTTTCTCAATCGTGTCAGTTGCCTTGCTGACGCCCTCTCCTTATCTGGTGCTCCTGTTTCTGACTCAGACATTGCTGCCATTGTTCTCAACAATGTTGGCCCTGCATGTGAAAGCACCGTGGCTTCTGCTCAGGATCGTGATGGAGCCATATCTCACAGTGCTTCAGAGGCCCTTCTGCTCACTGCTGAGCGGAAACAAAGGATGCATACTGTCTTCTTTGCTGATGCTAGACGCACTGCTCCCGCTGCTGCTCGTGGCGGTCGTCCTGGTACCTTACGTGGTCGTGGCAAAGGCTATAGAGGTATTCGTGGTGGTATGAGTGCTAGTTCTGGAATGGCTCATATTCCACCACACAAGCGGCACTCGAAGGAATATGAGAGGCCATTGCTGACTTCAGAGCTGCTTGCTCAACGATTCAAGAAAAACTTATATGTCAATCCATATAACAAGTCTAATGTTTCAAGCGGGTATGCTGGAAAGACCGATCCAACAGTTCAATTCATAAGATATATACAGTGAGATTGTTATCAGCACTTCAAAATAGTGTCCTCTTATGGAACATACATTCGAGCGGTTTTAGTCGGTTCTTGAGGCACTATGTATGGACGCTCATCAAAATAAAACTTCTTGAGTTCATGTACATAAAGCAGAGGTTGCTTTTTTTTATTTGGTGTGGTAATCATAGCAGCAACAAGGCCTCCTGTGCTGGTTCCAGCAATGTAGTCAAAGCAGTGTGCAATCCTTGCATCTTTTCCATCCAGTTTCTATTCGTTTAGGAGGAAGCATTTTGTAAATCAATCAATTAGGTAAGAATGATGAACAAATTCAAGGTTCCGAAGAAACGAAAAAAAGTCTGGCGGAAGCAGACACGCTAACTTGGAGTTCGGACTCGAGAAAGGCGAGCATGGTCGCCGGAATGATGCCTCTCACTCCTCCTCCATCAATGCTAAGGATAGTGGTAAACTTCCGACCATCTGATCATGATCACCATGGAAGCAATGTAATCAGATTCACTTCTGAAATATTATTAGCAACAACAATTAAAAAAGAAAAGTGATTTATACAATCTTTTTCCCCATTTGTACGGCCCTGTTTCTTTCCGCTCCTAGATAAACAAGGCGTGCAGAGAGATAACAGAGATGTGCGGAAATCGCTTCTCTGAACTATAATAATGTAGCCAAAACTCACCAGCAGTTGCCATTGTACTTTCAAGTAATGAAGTGTGTGATATCTTGGGTATTCAACTTCAACCTCCCCCCTTTTTATATGCAATGTTGTGAAAACATGACAACCTTCAAATCTGGAAGCAATTGACAAAACCCATCACCTAAATGTAGCTAAAATACACATTTGCTTGTATAAAGGCTATTGGCAGCTCTTGGACTTCTTCTTTTTCCTTTCTAAATGTTTTGAGTATGTACAAAATGTGCATAAACCATGTGAACTGCATATACCCCTTCACGTTTCTCACCACCTCGGGATCGGCAGACCGTCTCTGGTTCTTGTTATGGTCTTCGATGGCCTTCCTGAAGTAGGTTTCTACTACAAAATCAATTAGCAATATTGGGAGTAGTTCAAATCTTTATAAGCCCTTGCATGGTTTGGTCCTTCACTGATGTGGGATTTTATTCTCATATTATCACACGCCCCCTCACGTGCACAAATTGGGTAACGTGGAGCACATGGTCGTTGAAATTCACATATGGGGTAATGTACTATGATACCATGAATGAAGATTGGGGAGTAGCCTAACTCCTTATAAGCCCCTACATTCACGAATGTGGGACTTTGCCCTCTTATTCTCATTGTGAGGATGTGAAGATAATAAAGTCTCACATTGTCAAAGGATAAACCTTGTAAGAGCTTATAAGAGGTTGGGTTACTCCTCATATTGCCAATTGTTTTTATGATGGAACCTCAACTTCTTTATGGTATTAGAGCTAGGTTGGCCCACCTATGAAGCCCAACGGTCACATGTGCTCAACTTCTCCCAATTTGTGTTGTCCACATGTTTGGCTTGAAAATTCACCACGCATGAGAGGAATTGTAGAGGTAAAAGAGTTTCACATCAGTTAAAAGAGGAAACTTGCAAAGATTATAAGATATTGAGCTACTTCACATATTGCAAATTGGTTTTATCTTTTATGGTTTGGTTTCATTCTTACAAAATGCCTCCTCAAGGCTTGTTTAGCACAATTTGGAATGGACTTTGGCATAGTTCCGTTAGTGAAATTAATCCGACCTCATTACAACAAAAGAACCCAAAATTTCACTATTTCTTCGTAATCGCATTATAGTCTTAGACCATCTCCAATCATACTCTCTATTTTTAAGTCGTTAAAAATGCTCTAAGTCACCACACACGATAAAAAGATAAATAGCCACGATTATACACATTCAAAGCATTTAAGAAAATATACATCCATTCAAAGTATTATTTGCATTACATCAGTTTTCTTCAAACAAAACACCATTTTTGCTTGAAACTTGAAACTAACTATAGTACTAAAAGCAACCCTAAGCTATGACGTTACTTGAAACTTCCCCAACTATTCAAACATCAACACTCATCTTTTATCTGACCGCAATCTTCGATCACAACAGGTTCAGAAGTAGTCCCACGCTCCGAACCCACCCTTTCCATCTTCTCAACAACACTGTATCCATTGACAACTTTTCCAAACACAACGTGCTTTCCGTCAAGCCAAGGTGTGCTCGCTGTGCAAATGAAGAACTGTGAACCATTCGTATTAGGTCCAGAATTCGCCATGGACAAAATTCCAGGGCCAGTATGCTTCAAGTTGAAGTTCTCATCCGCGAATTTCGCCCCATAAATCGACTCTCCCCCAGTTCCGTTGCCTTTTGTGAAATCTCCACCCTGGCACATGAAGTTCGGGATAATGCGATGGAATGTGGATCCCTTAAAGTGCAGTGGCTTCCCTGATAATCCCATCCCCTTATCTCCGGTGCACAGAGCACGGAAATTTTCAGCAGTTTTCGGGGTTTTATCAGCAAATAACTCCATTACAACTCGACCCGCCTTCATCCTTCCGATCAATATGTCAAAGAAAACTTTCGGGTTCGACATTTTCTCTACAACTTCCAATCTGTCAAAACCAATCACAATCACATCAGACCAAACACATAGATCAAATCAATTAACACATCAATTAATTCACAAAGGCGATACTTTTAACATATTTTTCATGATCTAACAACGAAATCGGGCAACAACATTCAAAATTCTCACAGTTTGAATAACAAAAACCCAATAAACAAATCAAGAAACAAATAAAGATTAACAAACCCCATCAAAGAATACAAATAAATTTGATATCAACAGCAGGATTTAGCAATGTCATCATTCTTCGAAATCCTCGGGCAATGTCGAGAGGATATAGTAAAAAAAAGAAGAAAGATTTATGATTTTGCACAATTTTTGAGCGCATGGGCTGTTCATATTTATCGCCCATAAGCCTTCGATATGTGCTTTTCCTCGATTCATTTATTTTACGATTGAAATATTAATTCTTTGGAAATGGGATCTAATGGCATCACAGATTGAACAGAAAAGATAGAAACTTTGAGTTACAGAAAAGATGGGGGAGAGAGACATTACGTTACCTGAAGATGAGATTTGGATTGGAGACGAACAGTGAAGAAGATGAGATGAGAGGCCAGGGTTTAAGGTGTGTTTATATAGAGGAGCAACGGGATGGGGTGTAGGGTTTTGGATGAAATTTGTAATTTACTTTGCAGGGAGAAACTTTTCCAATGTGACCGATACATGGGTGATATATTACGTGTCATTATATAAATGGTGAAATATGTGTGTTAAAAAGTTAATAACTTAAAAAATAAAATTTTCTATTACTTATATAAAAACATGTGGTGTACCCTTCTTATTTCGGTCACAATCAATATAACAAGACGAGTCTCATATATATTATGAAGTATTGGAACATAATGAAAACATGTGAAGTAAACATAATGTGTGTTTATTTAAATAATCAATAAGTCTCTTACAATTTATTGGAAACAATAAAATACAAAAGGAAAGCTATCTATTTTCTATCTAAGTGAGTTACAACCCTAGGCGGGTGCCGAGGCGAGCACCTCAGCAGCTCTAGCATCATTTCTTAATTTTAAAACGTCTAAATATTAATCGGGACAGTGGCCAGCGCCTAAAACCTAGGCAGAGACCTTGACGGCGTTAGGCGGAAATTTTTAAAATAGTGACTCTTTGTGACAACTTCTTCACCCTCAGTGGTGGCCTGTCCATCCATGGACCAAACAATGGTGAAGATGTAAGGTAGAAGATGTTTGAAGATATTCAGCCCAGCCCAAGCTGAAGCCCAATCGTGAGGTAGAAGATGGAAGGGGAGATTTTGAAGATATTTCTCATGGGATGAAAACATTGAGAAAAAGATGCAATTCCAAAGCCTACACATCCATGGACCATACAATGGTCACCACCAAACCTCATCTCCTTCCACCTTCCCTCCTTCCTCCCTCCAAATTCAAATTCCTCCAAACCTCTCCAAACAATCACACCCCACACCCAAACACCCACCCATCTACCCACCAACCAACCACTTCTTTTACCCCCCATGGACACCCCAACCTTGACCACACCCAGCAAATCCATGCCCACATGATCAAAACCCAATTTGATCACACCCAGCAAACCCCTCTCACGCACCTCCAAACCCAGCTAAGCCCTGCAGCTCAGCACAACTTCTTGATAACTTCATACATTAAGAACAACTGCCCGGCAATTGCACTCGAAATATATGCCCAAATGCGAAGAATGGACACTCAAGTCGACAGCTTCACCATTCCATCAGTCCTCAAAGCTTGCGGGCAATCGTCTTTCGCGATTTTGGGAAAGGAGACGCACGGCTTCGCGCTGAAGAGCGGGTTGGATGGTGATGTTTTCGTGCGCAACGCGTTGATCCAAATGTATAGCGAAAGTGGGAATGTGGTGCTAGCTCGCTTGCTGTTCGATAAAATGACTGACAGAGATGTTGTTTCTTGGAGTACAATGATTAGGAGCTGTGTTAGGAACAGATTGTTTGGTGAGGCATTGGATCTTATAAGGGAAATGCATCGTGTTCGAGTGAAGCCTAGTGAGATTGCCATGATTAGCATGGTTAATCTCTTTGCGGGGGTTGCTGATATCGAAATGGGGAAAGCGATGCATGTTCATGTTGTGAGGAATGGCAAGCATGAGAAATTCGGAGTTCCTGTTACTACTGCTATGATCGACATGTATGTCAAGTGTGGAAATGTAACTTATGCAAGGAGGCTCTTCGACGGGTTAGGACAGAAAAATATTGTTTCGTGGACTGCAATGATTGCGGGGTACATTCATTGCAGAGATTTACACGAGGGAGCAAAACTTTTCAACAGAATGCTGGCGGAAGGAAGTTTTCCGAATGAGATTACGATGCTGAGTTTGATTATCGAGTCTGGGTCTGTTGGCGCTATGGAATTAGGCAAGTGGCTGCACGCCTACATTCTGAGACATGGGTTTGTCATGTCTTTGCCTTTGGCCACTGCTTTGGTCGACATGTATGGAAAATGCGGAGAAACCAGATATGCAAGGGCTGTTTTCGATAGTGTGGATTACAAAGATGTTATGATTTGGAGTGCCTTGATCTCAGCTTACGCGCATGCCAATTGCACTAATGAGGCTTCACAGCTCTTTGCTCGGATGAAGAATAGCGGAGCAAGGCCAAATCAAGTCACAATGGTTAGCCTGATTTCGTTATGTGCAGAAGTTGGAGCCCTTGACCTGGGCAAGTGGGTTCATTCGTATATAAACCAGCAACGGGTGGAAGTTGATGTCATTTTACGAACAGCTCTAGTTGACATGTATGCGAAGTGTGGAGAAATCGATATGGCTCTCAGGTTGTTTGATGAAGCCACAAATCGAGACATTTGCATGTGGAATGCCATGATGACAGGATTTTCTATGCATGGCTGTGGAAAACAAGCTCTGGAACTCTTTGAACAAATGAACAGAGAAGCTGTGGAGCCTAACGACATCACATTTATCGGAGTTCTCCATGCTTGCAGTCACGCTGGATTGGTGGCAGAAGGAGAGAATTTTTTTGAGAAAATGGTTCGTGTCCATGGATTGGCTCCGAAGGTTGAGCACTACGGATGCATGGTGGATTTGTTAGGTCGAGCTGGGAAACTCCACGAGGCTCATGAACTGATCAAAAGCATGCCCATACAGCCTAACACAATTGTATGGGGTGCCCTGCTCGCTGCGTGCAAAATCCATAAAAATCCCGACTTGGCTGAAGTTGCGTCAAGGCAGCTTCTCCAGTTGGAACCTCGAAATTGTGGATACAACATTCTGATGTCGAACATCTATGCAGCATCAAACAGATGGAATGATGTTGCCGGGGTGAGAAAAGCCATGAAAGACAGAGGAACCAAGAAAGAACCCGGTCTCAGCTCGATCGAAGTAAATGGCTCGGTCCATGACTTTGTAATGGGGGATAGAGCGCACCCTCAAGCCGGAAAAATTTACGAAATGCTGGCTGAGATGATCAAGAAGCTGAAAGAGGCAGGTTACGCTCCTAACACGTCGGTCGTGTTGCAGAACATAGATGAGGAAGAGAAAGAAACTGCGGTTAACTATCACAGCGAGAAACTGGCCATGGCATTCGGTTTGATCGCTGCTGCTGCAGGTACCCCGATTCGGGTTGTGAAGAACCTCCGAGTCTGTGACGATTGCCACACAGCAACAAAGCTTTTATCAAAAATTTACGGGAGGGTAATTATAGTAAGGGACCGGAATCGCTTTCACCACTTCAGAGAAGGATCCTGTTCTTGTGGTGATTATTGGTAGCAAACGACGATTATTTGTAACATGTAACGTAAATTTGAAATGTGATTAATTCATTCAGATCAACAATTACAAATTCTTCGTGTTTTTCCTTCTAAAGAATGATCAACATTTCCACATCGAAAACATAATGTCATCCAAGCCAAGTTTCAGTTTTACGACCTCCGCTACCACTTACAGAGTGCCGAATGCTGATCTTCTCAGTAGAATATTTTTGCTGCAGCCACTCGAAAGCGTTGACATCAAGTTTCCCAGTAATCGATTTCCCTTGTTTTCGACGATTATGCTGTTCCCGTATGGAAACCCAAAGTTTCTCAATGGCAGTCCTTTGTTTCAATGTGAACCTTGCTATGTTATCAAAGGCGTGCTTTGCTAATATGTCTATGACTGTTTGGCACCTGCAAAGTATAAGTACAATATAAAATAAGAAATTCTAGCTCTCCAGATGGTAATAGGTTGGATAATAAGAAGAGTGCATCGAAGAATTTAAAGTTTTCAAGAACTTACCACGGGGTTTTATAACGCTGAGCAGCTATCTCTAAACAAAGAACCAAGGCTTCTCTTTTTGATCTGAGGAATCTCTTGGTCTCTTCCTCCTCCTTCGTGATCTTGTTATCTTTTTTTTCCTTTGTTCTATCATCTTTCTTTGTAGAGGCAGGAGTTAAAAATGCATCAAGCCCAAACGGATCAGATGACTCATCATTATTTTCCGCTGGTGCAGCTGAAGTCACATCCTGCTTCGTCTGATCATCTTCATCTGCTATCTTTGTTCCATCTTCCAGCACAGCTGCTTCCTCTCTGTCATCGTCCTCGGTTGCAACAGGCAGATTAGATATGGCTTCCTTTAATCGTCCAGCTGCTTTTGAAAACTGTGTAAACATTCACATAACAAATGCATGACGAGAAAAAGAGGAAGAACATGAAAGACAGAAAAAAGGTAAGTCAGGGTTGGTGAAGATATCACAAAAACAAATGGTAGTTCTACGCTGAAATTTATTAGTAGATAATATTAAATGAAAAATATTAGTTTAGAATGCATATGTATCCAAATCGGTTGCATGGTTCATCCTTCTCATCAAATCATATACCAAAGAAGCTATTCATTACATGATTCAGAAACTATGATCACAAATTGCCATAGGAAAAGTTCTCACCAGGAAGCTGTCGTCGGTGAATAATTCATTTGCCATCACTGCCCTGATTGTCCATGTTGTTAATTGATTCTTTTGCTTCTTATCGAGACACTGAAACAAAAATTTAATCCTTGTAAGTTGAGTATTCAAATAAAAATTTCATGAACCAACACTGACATTATCGTGCATTACATGCAGACTTTCAGTCTTACCTCAGAGGCATCTTGTGCCGCTGAAAACAATGCATGGTAATCAGCTCGCATGGAAGGATCCGTACAAGAAGTAGGAGATTCCATTGCGGCTTCTAGTATAGCAAAACAGTAATCACTAGTCTCAGCTTTCACACTTCCCGCCTGAATAAGCTGGATGGCAAGCTTTGAAGCCTTACTAAACTTCGCAGGAGTCTTTATATGCGAAGCTATCTTCTGCATCGCCTCTATCACCTGTTGCTCTGAGGCATCCGTCGTGGTTTTGAACCTCAACTTTTTCTTTTCCGGCACAGTTTCTAAAATCCAGTTCCAAAATATTAGCTCATTTGACCAAATCAAAACATTGGTATTTCACACAAGTTGCATACATGAAGAAATAAACAAGAATCAAATTTTATTAAATCGTCAACACTAATTTCTAGCAAGAATTCCAACACAAAGAAACGAACAGTAAGAAACCACATTTCCTTTACGAAAAGCTGCATTCCCAAAGTTATTTGAAAAGACTAATCATTCACAGAGAGCAAAACTTCAGTACATTAATTCAGGGAATACAATAACTAAAAACAAATGCAACCCTGATAGTTAAATGAATTCAATTCTGTTTCTAGGGTTCTTCAACAGCGAAAATTAATGTAAAACGAAAACCCTAATAAGGCAATTTTTTTTATAGCTGCTGGAAATAAAATCCAAGAATTTACAAGTAATGGGTTTGGAAGCAATGTATCCAAAAACCCAAAAAAAGATACCTTCTGGGGTCGACTCGGCGGGATTCGGCCGCTTGAGGGCGGATTTGAGAATTGGTTTAGGGGCAGCAACTGGAGGAGGAGCAGGAGCAGGGGAAGAAGAAGAGTCGCAGCTAAAAGAAGCTGTTTTTCGCGGTTTTGGTGGCTTTTGTGGTTCCGGCAGCTGTTGCCGGAGTTGGATTTCAGGAGAAGGAGGAGGAGGAGGGTTTGCAGATGGCGGAGGGAGGCCTTCAAACAGGTCGTCAGCCATGTCCCTCTCCCTCTCGATCGAACTGGCTCGGAGCTTGTCCAAACGGGGAGGAGTTCCAACCCGATTGGATCTCTATGTATTTAATGGATATGAAACTCTGATCGTGGGCTTTAATCCAAGCCCGTTGTAAATATGAATGCATCTTGGGCCCGTAAGATTATTCAAACCCACCCCAATTTAACTATCCATCTGAGTAACCCTCTAGTCATTTTCTTATTTGTATGACATTTTATTTGGCAATATTACTATGTTAAGCTATATCAAGAAAAGGGTGAGAGATTAAATTCGAAATACAGTGCGTTGAAGAGAAAGGCTTAATCACCAGGGCAATTTACCACTTACAACCCTCTATATTCTTTAAATAAATATATCCAAACTGTCGATTGTTCAACAAAAATGGACAATGAATGAATTTATAATTTGATTAATTTTTTAGTGTATATTTGTAAATTAATGATTAAGAAAATAAATTTTTTGATTATATATGATATTTGTATGGTGAAACATAGTATGAAGTGAGATTTACGTATACCCATTAGGGGTGTAACTCGGGCAGGTTGGAAGATCAACCCAATCCTAACCCAACTTTTACAATTTGGGATTGGCTTTGGGTTGGGTTTTAATCGGGTTCATTCGGGCTCGGGTTTAATCGGCTTCGGGTTTACTTGAGTTGGGTTAAGATTGCCCAACTTTTTCAAGTTTTAATCAGGCATTAGCATCGAATTTTAAATCCTATGTTTCTGAAAGCACCCGCACAGGCATGCATACATCCACAAAGACATCAACCTATTTGTATTAGCAAACAACTGACCTTAAAATCACTTTCCCTCAAATTTACTTGCTTAATAGCCTGCTTCGTCTGAATCGGCACAAGAAAGCAACATAAGAAACAATGACAACTCAAGTTGTGAAGCAGATCTCAAAGAGAGGTCGAATAGTTAATTTAATAAAGGAAGTTGTTCTACATGATGTGATGTGAAAAGCAGAATAAACTTAATATGATTCCTTTCATGTCAAATTGTATATTATATCAGTAGGTTCTCATGAAGGTGCAAAGGTGCAGAGGTCATTGAGAAGCATGTTGCACAGCTCAACCCAATCGGGTTTGGTTAATCGGGTTGGGTTGAGTTGGGCAAATGATCAACCCAATCCAACCCAATCAATGAACATGTTGAAATTGGGTTGGGTTCGGACGGGTTATAACTAAAAAAAAACCCGCTTGTTAGGGTTTAAAATCAGACTAGACATGGGCGGATTCAGATTGGCCCAACCCAAGTTGCACCTCTAATACCCATAATTGTTGTTATAGTTAAAACTGGGAAGAGTTTTGATTTTTAAAAAATAAATACTGATTTGATTGGTTATTTATCAATTTGTATTTTCTAAAATCATTAAGGAAACGCAATTTTTTATTCAAATTCAAGAGCCTTTCTTTAATTAATAGTTAAGGGTATTATATACGATATTTATACGGTGAAACATAGTATGAAGTGACTTGTCTCACTTTTAAAAACATATTTATATACTATATAATTAATTAGAAACATATACAAATACATACAAAGCTAAAGCATATTAAATTGCATGTACACAAAAGTTTGAAAACTTATATAAAAATTTGTGAAATATCCGAATTATGTTTAGAAAATTGAGAGACAAGATCCGATTCCCACAATTTGTTCCAATTTAATCTTTTTAGATTGGAAATGAAAATCTGGTTTGCTATCCGATCCATCAAAAAATTACTCTAAATAAGATATAAGGGCTACTAATCGTTTGAGAGTATGGAAAAAAACATGAGAATACTACGTACCCTCGTTAGAGCAAATTGTGTGTTTCAAAATTTAAGAAAATAAATGGAAGCATGCAAAGATGGTGGAGTGGTCATAAATTAAGACATGTACATGGCCATGCTTCTTTACAAGAGACAATATCGAAGATTTACATTAACAAACTTAGAGTTATATAGAGACAATAATGAAAAGATTGTGGGAGTAAAAGTTGAATGGTTTGGTTTTCTTGAACACCCCCCCCCCCTCCTTTTCTAGTGGACTAGCCAGCTCAGCCCCAAGTAGAGATACAAGACTCGTGGAAGTGCTTTTAAAATGACAAATTCATTTTTCGTTAAAATACTTTTAGAACCAATTCTTAGTAAAAGTGTAAAACTATGTTTAGATGAGGGAATAAACTTGGAATTTGGATAAAAATCAAAATTTATAAATTGACATGCACCAATTCCCTTGTTTGGATTCATAAACATAGAAATTTAGAATTTCTGCGTGGAAAAAAAAAACTTGAAATTTGGGACCCCTACTTCCCAAGTTTAAATTCAATTTAAATAGGTGTCATTTCACAACTATGAGTGAGAGTTTAAAAATAACAAATTCCATTGTTCTTTTAGGTTAACCAAATAAAAAAAATTCACAAATGCTAGAAAATTCACAAATTCTAGAAAATAGATTTCCATCGTTTCAATTTCCGTCAATTTAACATTCCTTAGTAATCTTAAATTTCCTCATCCAAATAGAGTGTAAGTGAATTTTGAAAAGTACATAACTAGTGCTACTAATAAGAATCACATAACTAGTGGTACCTTCAAGTGCTTTTTGGAATCCACAAACATTTTATCTAAAAGTGCTTTTAGTTATTTTAAAAACACTTCCAAACGACTTAATAAAGTAGTATTGAAGAGTTAAATATTATATAGTATTTCATCAAATGGTCGCTTTTATGTTAATTTACCAGCTTATAAGCTTAATTTTTTGTTCAAATTATTATATGTTTTTCTTATAGAATAGAAGAAAATGCTAAAAACTAGGAAATGCTAATTAGAAAGCATAGGAAAGGAACAAGTTGAGCTAAAAGCACTGGTACTGCATTCCAAAATTGCGTACGTATGTGCGTAGTTCCTTTTCTTTATATGATATGATCATGCATGAGAAATCCATACTCAGTGCTCACTCATCTGTTTGGAGTAAAATATTAACAAAAACAAAATCCCAAATTACATCTTGGAGTTATGAATGAGTGTATACATGTGATAATATATGAGATCCAAAAGAGGGAATGTATACATGAAAAAATATGTTCAAACAATTAAGAACATGTTTGAAAGTATTTTTAAAATAATTAGAAATATTTTTAGATTATAAAAAACGTTTCAGATTATGTTAACTAGGTATAAAAAGTTAGAAGTGCTTTTCAGGAAGCACTCACATTTACATAAAAATCTTCATTGTGCTTCTAATAGATGTGCTTTTAAGCCGAAGTGCTTTAAAAAAGCAATTCTAAATGAGTTACTTAATTTTGACATATAATTTATACACACTATTTTTTGTCCATCTGCACACTTTGTTTATTGATGCTCTTGATTCGCGTTTACTTTATTCAATCTAAATACTGAAATTAAACAGAAATATACATGAAAAGAAAAACAGCATGTAAAAATCGGAAGTTCTTGCTAAAATAACAATTGAAAAACTTAGGGTGGTTGGGTTATATGTAATTATGCATTATTGATGATACTACTTTCACATGAAAATCGATCTTCTTGTCAAGTTTCTTGCGTAGGGCACCATATGACGCTTTGCTACAAGAGGAGATCAGAGTTGAGGAGGACGTGCATCCCACATTCTCATCACGCGCACTCGACCCCACCCAAACAAAACCCTAATTCCCAAGACCGACACCACGCACCACCACCTCCCCCATTCATCATTTCATTTCGTTTCATCTCTATCTCCAATTCTCATCACATCTAATTTTTCAGAGAGAGAAAGACAGAGAGAACTTTGTAGTGAGAGAAACTAAAAGAAAGAAGGAGAGAAGGAACCCAAAGGTAGCTAGCTTCCCCTAGACAGTATTTGACCTTGACACCCACCCAAACCCTACCCAAGTTAATTTAACCCCAAAAAACCCCAACTTTTAGGTAAATTCTTCCCCATTTGATGTTTATATCTTGGTCGTACCTGATCAGATCTCTCTTACACTTCACTCTTGTTACTTGTCCAGCTAGGGCTCTCTGAATTTTCTTCCCCATTTCTTTACCCTACCTCTTCAAGCTCTTCTTATATATCTAGATTTCCTGTTTATACAGATCAAACTTTCTTTATATAATCAACCAGCTTAATTATATCACTTCTAGTCTTCTACTTGTCTCTTTTCCTTTATTTTATAAATTTATATAAATTACTATACTATCTTCGTTCTTCCCTCCTCCTTTTTTTACTTTTCATTTTCATTTTTTCAATCGATCATGGCGAACCGGTGGTGGGCTGGACAGGTAGGTCTACCGGGAGGAGGAGTAGTGAACGAAACCTCAGCCGTAGCAGCCGCCGGCAGCTCCCCCATGAAAAACCTCATGAAACCAGATCTGGGGATCTCCATGAACACCACCGGAACCAGCAGCCTCGGAGGATCCGGCGGTGACGAAGACGACAACAACAGCGACGATCCCAAGGAAGGAGCCATCGAAGTCGCCACGAGACGACCTAGAGGCCGTCCGCCCGGCTCCAAAAACAAGCCCAAACCCCCAATCTTTGTGACTAGAGATAGCCCTAACGCCCTCCGCAGCCACGTCATGGAGATATCCAGCGGGGCCGACATCGCCGACAGCGTCGCCCAGTTCGCCAGGAGAAGGCAGCGCGGCGTCTGTGTCATGAGTGGGAGCGGCACCGTCATCAACGTCACGCTCAGGCAGCCGTCCGCGCCCGGCGCGGTCATGGCGCTTCACGGGAGGTTCGAGATTTTGTTCTTGACTGGAGCGTTTTTGCCTGGCCCTGCACTGCCTGGTTCAACCGGGTTGACCATATATTTGGCAGGCGGGCAGGGCCAGGTTGTTGGAGGAAGTGTGGTTGGCCCCCTTGTGGCTTCAGGGCCCGTGATGGTGATCGCGGCAACGTTTTCTAATGCGACGTATGAGAGGTTGCCATTGGAGGAGGAAGAAGAGCAAACAGGAGGGGGTACTAGTTCGGGGACTGCAGCGGGAGGTGCGGGGTCGCCGCCGGGGATTGGAGGTGGTGGGATGGGAGACCCGGCGGCATTGGCAGGGATTTATAATTTGCCATCGAATATGCTTCCAAATGGAGGGCAGGCACAGTTGAGCCTTGATCAGCAGGCAGCTTATTCATCTTGGGCTCATGGTCAAGGTGGTGGTAGGCCTCCATTTTAAATCAAGTTAATAATTTTAGGGTTTATGGATTATTGTGAATTAATTAGGAATAAAATTGAGAAGTGAGTGCTTAATAGTAGTATACTATTAAAAAGGGCCTTATTGTGTCAATGGGTGATGTCGGTTTTTGCTTCGCCAGTGATAGCTTCTTTTGTTGTAGTGGTAGTCTCTTTGAAATTAACTCACTTTGAGAGGAAGAATGAAACTGGAAATTATTGAGGTACTTTAACTTCATTAATCTGTGTTGTGCTTTGTACTGCTTGAGCTGGTGCTCCGTTTTCTTCATCTGGTGCAGCTGTAGAATTTCCCTTTTAAATTAGGTGAATGCTTTACAATGAGTATTTTTATATATTAGTTAATGACTAAAACATGAAAGAAACCAATCATAAATAATATTGATGGAAGAGTTAAATTAAAATTAAATGTATATACATAAATATATATAGGATATAATCCCCTTGCATCTTTCTGAGATATTTCAATTTATTTCTTCTAATTAAACTACCAATTAATCTTTTGAACCAAGTCTAATTAAGCTGCTACTTGGATTTGGTCATTCATTTTATGTTTTATTATATTATATTGTCTAAGTGGTGTGATCGGTAGATTTAATTAATTATGTGTATTGTGCAGTGATCTTTCTTTTTAATAATGTGTTAACCGGAAATGTTATGAAGAATTATTAAATTGGAAATTAGTTTAACATATAATGAGCATAAGAAATACGAAAAATTGGAAGCGACATCCACGCTTTTCTTTCGTCTTAGATGTTCATCTGTATATCTTATATATTATTAGGTGAAATTTTAAGTCTACTTTTCTATGAAACCAATACACATGTTGTTTCCTTAACTATTTTTATTAGCTAGTTTAATTTATGGGACCAATATTGCTGGTCGACTTTGGCTACTGTGCTTGTCTAAAATTTATTTATGTTAAGCGAAAGACCATTACTGTTGAAAAAATTGACCATAAAATTGTACAAAACAATGCCATCTCCGTCGAGATATATAAAGTAAGTGAGGAGGAGTATGCAGAAATATTTTAAATCGAAAGTTTATCAAACATTGCGTTTGTTTATATCTCATTTGTCAATTGATTTCTCATGACACTGTAACTTTTTTAATGGTATCAAAGCATATTAGCGCATATGTGAAGCTCAAAGGTCATATATGTGCTTCACATCATCATAAGAAACCCTAATTATTTAGAGAATAGTTTTATTTTGATTCATGATGGGACTTGGTTAGATACATAACTAAGAATAATGCTACCATTACTGAAAATTTCTTTCCTGCAAGAATAACTAATATGGAAAATCTAAAAATTAAGGATCTTAAAGATATATGATCAATAGTCTTTCACACGCACAACGTTCATCTCCCATCCATGCTATGACTATATATGGTACTAGGGATATAAAGAGTTAAACATTAATTGTCACATCCCGGCCCGAGCCCCCACCAAATCCCGGGCTCAATTCTGCCGTAGCACGATATTGTCTGCTTTGGGCCCCTACCACGCCCACACGAGAACTTCCCAGTGGGTCACCCATCATGGGATTGCTCTCGCGCGAACTCGCTTAACTTCGGAGTTCCGTTGGAACCCAAAGCCAGTGAGCTCCCAAAAATCCTCGTGCTAGGTAGAGATAAGAATATACATATAAGGGAAGTGGATCCTGTAAGCCTTATATGTATATTCCCATCTCTACCTAGCACGAGGCCTTTTGGGAGCTCACTGGCTTTGGGTTCCAACGGAACTCCGAAGTTAAGCAAGTTCGCGCGAGAGCAATTCCATGATGGGTGACCTATTGGGAAGTTCTCGTGTGAGTTCCCAGAAACAAAACCCTGGGGGCGTGGTCGGGGCCCAAAGCGGACAATATCGTGCTATGGCAGAGTCGAGCCCGGGATGTGACATTTGGATTGTAACATCCCACATCACCTAGGGGAGTGGATCCTGTAAGCCTTATATGTATATTTTCATCTCTACCTAACACGAGGCCTTTTGGGAGCTCATTGGCTTTGAGTTCCATCGGAACTCCAAAGTTAAGCGAGATCGAGTGAGAGCAATCCCATAATGGGTGACCCACTGGGAAGTTCTCATGTGAGTTCCCAGAAACAAAACCGTAAGGGCGTGGTCAGGGCCTAAAGCAGACAATATTGTGCTACAGCGGAGTCAAGCCCGGGATGTGATGGGGCCCATCCCGGGATGTGACATTAATATTATAACTTCTATGTTACATACAATACTAATTATGTAAAATTGTCACCAAAAGGATGTTTCCTTGACACTCAAAGGATACATCTTATTTGGGTAATGTTAATGAGATCATTTATTTAAATCATATTTTGTAAACTATATGATGTGGTTGATGATAATTATTGAATTATTACTCAAAAATTGATTAACATATGCTCATTTTTTTATTAATGACACATTACATAAATTAAAATTTTGGCTTAAAAAATAAGTTTACCTAGCATAGTATAGAAACATGAAGGACCCTCTTCACATGGATTCACGTGTCATTGTTTAATGAACCCTAATTTGTCTATTACCTAGTAATAATTTGCATACAACATTCGTCCTAAATTTATAATGGTAAAGCAGCTTTGCGTTGAGGATCACGGAGCCCACCCTCAAAGAGTTTAATATTTAAAGCAGCCTGATTAATTAAAATAATATCCGGACTAAGACTCACGCACAAATGAAACCTCCTTTTAGTGCACCAGTAGTTGTCTTTGCTGGTGTAGTTTTACCAACATTTGAAGCCCCAATTATTTTTTAATGTTTAAACAAGCCAACTAAACTATAATACTTTGAAGGGGAATCTGTAAAACCTGCACTAAGGAAATGAGGACAACCCAATAAAGTTGAAGTTTCTGCATATTATAAACAATAGTTAGTAGAAAACTACAGACCTAATTAATTCATTAATTTCGACAAAAAAATAATAATTCATTAATTAAGTATTGAGGTACATCACCAGTGGGAAAAAAAACTTCTGAGAGCATATTATCACTTTCCAACTCAACCTCTGATCGATGAATGTGTGAATGATGATGATGATGACGCAAACACAATTAAAAATTTAATTAAAATTTAAAGTTGTTTTCGAATGCATGCACCCACCGTGGATTACACGTTGTCCTTGGCTGGATTATTAGGTGCTCTTCCATACGTTGACCTAACTTTCGAGAGAGTTTTTAGTGTGTTCAAAATATGAGATGAAATAACATTCATTAAATATTTGAAGAGACACATGAAAAAAAAAAACCTTTTCTTTAATTGTATAATAATATTTAGTATTTAGTATTGTTTTGAATGCACTGAAAAATTTCTTATAACTTTCAAATGAGAGAGTGGAGATATACTTTCTTGTTCTTAATTCACATTGTGACAAGTTTTTATTTAACATATAAATTACATTTTAAACACGTCACAAATATTTATCAGACAAATAAGGCTACTAGTTACTATTAAATCTTGATTGCATTTGTAAAAATTTCGATTGGACTGCATGCGTCTTCTCTTGTTAATTGGGACTTCCAAAAATTCTTCATCACTATTGGCTAATCACCATGCTTCATATCCATTGCAGCGAGTGCAATAGTTCAAATCACAATTAATTAATTAAACCTAATTATCGATAAAGATAAAATAGATGTAGGCGCGGTTTTGTGATTGATGTGCTTCATGCATTTCCAGCCGTAAACTGAGATTATGGTTTTATATTTGAAGTTTAAACCTAATTAACTTAATAGTTATATAATGATCGAACTGATGGCAGTTCGAATGACAGCTTGACAAACCAGCTCTTGGATCTCATTTTATAAGGCGATCTATCAAACAATCTAAAGCTTTCACTAGAGAAATAGAACATTTTCTTTAATCATGGGATTACCTTTTTTTTTTTAATATTCTATATATTCTTCTATATGCTTTCTGAAGCCAATATAAAATTATAATATCTGCATATAGTAGTGGTGCAGTAGTGACTGTATGCTTTTGTGTCAATAAATTACTTAGGTCTTCAGTTTACAATTAAGATATTGATTATTCAGGGCAAGCTATATCTAGCTTTTCAAATTAACCTAACTTCAGAAAGTATTACCGTTGTCTAGTCGTCACTAGTTTATAAATCTAGTGAAGCTGATCAGGAAGAAACGAACAGTAAAACTAAGAAACTAATTAAGAAAAAAAAACCAACATTAGAATTAGAGCTCTGCATCCATCCAATTGCGGACCCGTTGGTTGAATTAGGATTTTATTTAGGGGTGTAATATTCACACACTTTTTTTTACTTCTCCCACATATTTTTTGTTTTTGGCCGTCGGATCGGATGAATTGAAGAATATCAACGGACATAAATTAATAAGGGATGTGTGGATAGCACACCCCTTTATTTATGATAGGTTGTGCGTTATTCTCTCCATATCTTATCAACTTTTGTGTTGAGAATGGTTTGTTCCTAAATTTTATAATCTTTTCTTTAATAGTACTATTGCTTCTTCTAGAATAAACAGAAGTAGAAATTGAAATTCAGTTTGTTTTGTTTTTGAGGCTTGAGAATTCACACAAGACAATCGTGTCGAAAGACAAAAGGATTGGTTTGCATATTTAATTGGTACTTAAATGCCAAAGGAACTGACCAAGGGTTATGAATTGGATCACTTGGACACATAGAGGGCTCAGAATTGTACGTGTATGATGTGGTCCTTTTAGTCCTAGTCTCCTGTAGAACTGCCGGATTTTGCTTATCCTGTCCTTCAATTAACTTGTAAGGTCTACACAATTACTTGCAGCCAAAATTGCCTCTATCAGTTCTGAATTTGTTTGGTCAAATTTTCTCTAGGGTAAAAACTAATGAAGAATTTTTTATTTTTTTTTTCCAGCCACGGGTAAGGAAGGTGCCCATGTGGTGATTGATGGGTTTTTGGTGTCGTGAAGATGGTAATGACTAATTAGTTTGGTGAAATCACTTTGTACTCCATGAAAGTTTCCTGACTAGGAACGGGTACAATTTGAAGTGAATGCAACAGTTTTCTAGGCGTGGCATTCGTACATATTCACTGCCCCTAAGTTTCCAAGAAAGAAAAATGAGAAAACATTGCATAGCAAAGAAGTTGGAGCCATATTCGGTTTCAAATGAGCATAGGGGAAACGAGGTTGACAAAAGAGGTTAGTTTTACCCTCATCAGTGTGATGTACGGGCATGTCGAGCCTCTGGTACTAGAATGAATTACTATTACTAGGTTTATAGGGTTTCAAACTGGACTAACCTGCCTCAAATACTAGATTGAATTACTATTGCTCAGTGCTCAGCGTGATGCATGCACGCTTCTAAGAGCCAGAATAAGGACGAGAAGCGCAAACTGAACTACACGCAAGAACAGGAGATGAGTGCAATGTCGATGAGTGAAACAAAAATTTCATCATAAGATTTCCATCTCAACCTAATGCCCAAAATATGGAAAAATTATCATCAATGAAGCCTAAATCCCTCATGTCAAATTGTTTTTTCAGTAATTAATGTAATATAATCAAACTTTTATGTAAAATTCCTACCTTTAATTTAAAACACATTCAGAATATACAAAACTAGAGACTGTGGCAAGGTACCAGTTTAACATCTCTAAATTAACCTTCCAATCAGGGCATTTTGTTTTTGGCACTCGGTCTTTAGACCATCCAAATCCTTGGGTTAAAACCAAAAAAATTTAACCTAGAAAATTTAGGTTTTAACCCAGAAATAGTTTTTTCTCCTCCAACCCTTATGGGTTAAATTTTTAATCCGAGATTATTAAAGAATGAATTTAGGATAATTTTTTTAAAAGTAATTTTCTTTTAAAAAAAATATGTGGACTATCCTAATTTAATTTTATGAATATTTTAACCTAAAAATATTTAGATTCCGATAAATATTGAAAACTCACTAAACCAGCACCATGAAACTCGTGGAACACTACGAAAGAATATGAAACACATAAAATCATTTTTTAAATTACTTTAGCAGTTGGATTTAAATTTGGACCATTAGATTTGATTAAATTAGATTTTAGCTGTTGGATTCAATGAATTTATAAATATAAAACTAAAAAAATACACGTATATGGTGGGCCAGCCCCACTAACCCATAAGGGAATCCTGGGCTAAATTTGTCTCAGAAATGAGTTTTGGGTTTTAACTCATATTTGCCCCAAGCGTTGGAGTAAGTTGGGATAAATTTAGAACCCAAAATTGGAGTTTTCCTCAAAAGTTTTTTTTTTTTTTTGTCCAAGGAGTTTTACTCAAAGGTTGGAGTCTGTCTTATTGCTTTGGATATTATCTTCAAAAACCTTTGTTCAAAAAAATAAAAAATAAAAAACCTTAAAAACCCTACAAACCCTACAAACTGCACCTTCTGATTGGGCTACTCGGTCCCATAGCATTGAGAGAGAGAGAGAGAGACTTATACAGTGTCATGGTCGGCAATGCTGGTATCCTCCGGACAATCGAGTACCACTAACCAGGGCATTAGGGTTAGGGTTGTTAGGGTTTTGTTCAGATATACATTAGCGATTACAATCCCAAAATCAGAGTTATGATGACAAGCAAAGGGAATGTCAATTCGATCTCACCTGAATGCGATGGGATTTCAGACTTTTCCATTTTTTTTTGTTTCTTCTTTTTCTTGTAGTAACGGGGAAGATGCAAGTGAATTTTTCTAGGGTTCGTGAATTTTTCAAGGTAATGGATTCGGTGAATAATGAAAAACATATATATACATATATTATATTATATATTATTCGGTTTGGATTCGGGTACGGATATGGATTGGGGACTCCTATAACCATATCCAAAACCATAACCGAATAATATTCACTGTTTTTCCCCATACCCAAAATATACCCAAATTTTCATACCTAAATCCAATCCATTCGGGCGATTATCCACGGTTATCAGGTTTAATGGTTAGAATTATCATCCCTACCTGTGGATTTTGGCCCATATTTTTTGGCCCCCGAGCTTAATTGTTTTTTATATAGACAATTTTGGTTTTATAATTTTTTCACCCGCACTTCAATTTTGGCCCGAAGTCCAAATAATTAATTCAATTATAATTTTAGACTTGAATATCTATTTGCATATTTTCTTGTTGCATATATATGTATATATATATATTTGTGTTTTGCTGTTGGAACATATGAACCTGAAGTTCATAATTTTTTTTTTTTGAAACCTGAAGTTTCTAGAAACATGCCTTGTTTGAAAACCTGAAGTTTTCCTTAAAAACATCACCGATGAAAACCCGAAGCTTTTTCATATAAATTTAAACCAATTCATATCTATTAGAACCTGAATGTTTTACTCCTATGTGAATGGATTGATTTTTTCTCCACTACACTAACCACATCTTATCCATTTATTTTGTGATAGGAAACATGTCGAATTTGAACAAACTCAACTTCACTGCTTTAGAGGTCTCTAGAAAAAACTACCTCAAGTGGGTCCAAGATGTGAAGCTCCAACTCATTGCAAATAATTTTTCGTCCCGTCATTGAAGATGAAACAGAATCAGCTGTTGATGAAGAATCATCAAGCACGACCTACTGGGGTAACTATTGTGCCTGAGCACACTATAGCATGAACCAACGCCCAAAACGCCAACATAGGCGTGGTAGGGGCGGTTAGAAGCCCCCGTCAAGGACAACAAAGCCAAGGCCCATCTAAGGGAGGAAATCGAGCCTAGAAGCGCCCTAACCTCGCTCCCAAGGCCCCAAACTTCAAGAATAAGAGCAAAGCACCTAAAACCATGGATGAGGACATGTGTTATCATTGTGGTTCAAAGGACCATTGGTCCCATGTTTGCCGTGCTCCCCAGAAGGTTGTAGCTGAATATCATTCTCATCGTAAGAAGTTTGAATCAAATTTTGTGCAAGTGGAAGAACCAGAGAGTACCAAGATGGAGCTTTCTGACATTCAGGAGGATACCACCCCTATGAAAGATTAGAATCTTAGACATGAACTATTTTTAGTTGAATTTAGAACCCTGGGGGCTGAAATCCACCTAGTGTCCGAACCCCCCTTGTTTTCTGGTTTAATTTTGAACAATTTCCTTTATATTTGGATTATTTGTTGGTGATTTGTTTTTGGATATTAAGTTTTTATTAATTACCATCCTTGAATACTTAAATTATTTTGAATGCATATCTGTTTTTAGAACTTTTATGCATGTGACCAATTCAAATTAATTTTTATTTCTAGGTAACTAGTGGGAAAGTTAGTTGTTTGGTAGATAGTGCAACCATGCACACCGTTTTGCATGAACGCATCTATTTCACTAACTTCATACCTAAGAATGCACCTCTGACAACCCTTTCAGGACCATCCAACATGATCAAAGCATACGGTAAAGCACGTATAACGTTGTCCAATGGTACAATCTTGACCATTTACGAGGCACTTTATTCTCCGCATTCCGGAAGAACATTGTTGAGTTTCAAGGACATTAGAGATAATAGTTACCATGCTGAAACCTATGTAGAAAATGGAGTTTAATTTATGTGCATAACTTTCTACGAATATGGCTAGAAGCATATTCTAGAGAATATGGAGCATATCCTTAGTGGTTTGTAAACTACGACCATACGCCCTATAGAAAGCCATTATGTGTCCAGCCCTACCTTTAGGACTGCGCACGAAATTACACTTTGGCATGATTGTTTGGGACACCCTGGACGAACAGCAATTCGTCGTATCTTCAAATCATCACATAGGCATCCACTAACCTGAAGTTTAGGTTCGATTCAAGGAATCGCATGGCAAACATGCTCCATGGGAAAGCTTATTATTAGCCTTCTTATGACAAGATTCGCTCGAATCCTCGTATGTTTCTACAAAAGACTCAGGGGGACATTTGTGGACCAATTCACCCTTCCTGACCATTTAGATATTTTATAGTTTTGGTTGATGCTTCCACACGTTGGTCATACGTTTACTTGTTGTGCACAAGGAACGCTGCATTCTCTAAACTGTTGGCTCAGGTTATCAAGCTCAGGGACCACCCTGATTATCCAATCAAATGTATTTGATTGGATAATACTGAAGAATTCACATCTAAAACTTTTGATGGCTATTGCATGTCGGTTAGGGTTAAAGTTGAACATCCAGTACCCCATGTTCATACCCAGAAAGGCCTAGCAGAGGCATTCATTAAGCACTTACAAATGATTGCTCGATCGTTGGTCATACATACTAAGCTCCCGATTGCTGCTGGAGGCCATGCAATATTGCACGCAACCATGTTAGTCTGCCTGATGCCTGTTGCGACCCAACCATATAGCACATTTCAGTTGGTTACTAGATACGAACATGACATATCGCATCTGCGCATTTTTTATTATGCAGTCTATGTGCCGATTTCGCCGCCCTTACATACAAAAATGGGGCCTCAGCGAAGAATGTAAATCTAAGTCGAATATGATTCTCTTTAAATCATTCGTTACTTAGAACCTTTGATAGGCGATCTATTTACCACTCATTTCACGGACTGTCACTTCTATGAGACAATATTCCCATCGTTAGGAGGAGATAATAACGTCAATGTTCCTGAAGAACGATGCGAATTATTGTGGACGACTCCCACTTTGTCTCATTTAGATCCTCGCACCACTCAGTCTGAGACTGAAGTGCAGTGCATATTAGATCTTTAGAGCGTAGCTCAGAGCATGCTAGATGCTTTCACCAATTTAGAGCAAGTGACAAGATCACATATTCCAACTGCAAATATGCATGCAAAGATAAATGTACCAATTGTACGATGGACTTCCCTCCTAGAGGCCCAGGACTTCACTTTGGCCGATCCACGTACATTAGCGGCTAGCCAATCATCTAGCCCTGCACACAAGCATGGCAAACCACTTGGTTTAAGGATTCACATCCCCGAAAAAGGAAACCCAAGACATAGGCCCCTGAAGAGCCTACCGTGAATCTAAATGTCGCCTACTTATTCTATCCAACTCATGAGAAAATTCTAGATTACGGAAGCATCCTTGAAGTAAGGTTCTAAAAAACGCTAGGCGCTAATCGGGCGGTGGGCTAGCGCCTAGCGCCTAGGCGGATTTAGGTAAATTTCTTGTAAATAAATGTATATTGACACTTACAAAAAATTATACTTATATGAAATCTAAGGATAAGATAATAAAAGAACGATAAAATGCAAAAAGAGTATCCAACAAGTCCAAAATTTAAAAACATATCAAGCATATATGCCATATAACCATAGTGAAGAGTATTGTAGGATGACCCATGTACAACAAGTTCACAATTTAAAACCACATAAAATGAAAAATAGGAGGAAATATAGTAATTGTCTTTAACATCCTAGAATTTAAGTTGATACACACATATTCTATAAAATTAACAAAATTTCAAGGTATAAACATAGGCGCATGTAGGGAACGGGAACTTAGAAAATTAGAATAAAGATAGGATTTTTTTTTTCAATTTAAAAAAAAACGCCTAGGCCGCCTAGCCCACTTAGAGCCCATCCGTTTTTTCCCACCGTTTTGCAAGCTAACGCATCGGCCACCCTCCACCCAGCGCCTAGGTGGCTGCCTAGGCCTTTTTTTAGAAAATTACCCTGAAGAGATGAATCCGTCTCCTGAGAACCATGAGATTTTGGTCTATTATGCTAACTTGGATGATGTTTGGTGTACAAATGAGATGATCGTCGATGATGCATTAGCATATGTAGTAGTTACTAAGATCATGTTGAACGATGACATTAAACCTTGTTCTGTTGATGAATGTCGACGTAGAACCGATTGGTCAAACTAGAAACAAGCAATCCAAGTCGAACTCGATTCGCCTGCGAAACGTAAGGTGTTTGGACCTGTACCTCATACTCTTCCACATGTGAAGCTCGTTGGCTACAAGTGGGTTTTTGTTTGGAAGCGTAATGAGAAAAATGAAATTATGCATTACAAAGCTCGTCTTGTTAAGCAAAGCTTCTCACAACGCCCCGAGATTGACTATGACGAAACTTATTCACCCGTTATGGATGTTATTACTTTTCACTACCTTATCAGTTTGGTAGTTTCTGAAAAACTGAGTATGCAGCTGATAGACATAATGACTACGTATCTCTATGTCGATCTTGATATGAAAATTTATATGAAAGTTCCTGAACTGGATTAAATATTTCCAAACCCTGGAACAAACTCTCAATTTGGCTGAGACGTTCACTCTACGGTTTGAAGCAATCTGGAAGAATGTGGTATAACCATCTGAGTGAGTATTTGACTAGTCAGCGATATGTGAACAAGGAACTATGCCCTTGTGTGTTCATTAAGAAGTCACATTCCAATTTTACGATTGTTGCAGTATATGTTAATGACATGAATCTCATCGGAACTCCTAAAAAGCTCTACAGAACTGTTGCACACCTGAAGTTGGAATTTGAGATGAAAGATCTAAGAAAGACTCGATATTGTCTCGGTCTCGAGATAGAGCACCGTTCGGATGAAATCTTAATACATCAATCGAACTACACCTGTGTTGTGCCATTTTAACGAGGATAAAACGAAGCCTTCAAGTACTCATATGGTCGTTCGATAGCTAGATGCAAAACGAGATCCATTCCATCCGAATGAGGATGATGAAAAGATTTTGGAGCATGAACTTCCTTCTCTAAGTGTGATAGGCGCTTTATTGTACTTAGCTCAATGCACTACACCGGACATCCCCTTCGCTGTTAATCTTTTAGCTAGATACAATAATGCACCAACACGTAGACATTGGACTGGTGTTAAAGACATCTTACGCTACCTTAAGGGTACCACGGATTTGGGCTTATTCTATCCCTACGAATCCTCGAGTGATGCCACATCCCCTTATCTCGAGTCGATTCTCGCCTTGTTAGTTTGTTGATGCACAAAATCAGCGAGAACTTTGGTACAACAGAAAGTGTCAAGTTTGTGACCTTCGCTAGATTGCTCCGATCACTAGTGTGGATAAGTATGTAAATGGATAGAGACAGGGAAGCAAACACAAAATGTACGTGGTTCACCCAGATTGGCTACGTCCACGGAGTAAATGAGTTCTCATTAATTGTGAAGGGTTTACACAAGTACATAGGTTCAAGCTCTCCTTTAGTGAGTACTAGTGAATGATTTAGTACAAATGACATTAGGAAATATTGTGAGAGAATGATCTCTATTTATAGAAGATAGTTTCTAGTTTCATTCTGACATTGACACGTGTCGTGTTATGATTGGCTTTTGATATTGACACGTGTCGTGCTATGATTGGCTTCTAATGTCGACACGTGTCGCGCTGTGATTGGCTTTCTGGTTGGAGGGAAACTCTTCTAGGTCCTTGACGGTATAACGTTGACCGGTGCTCAGTAGTTTCAAGATTCGTCAAGTATGGTACAAACAGTGCTCCCCTAAGTTCCCGAGTGAGGGAAGATCCTCGGTTGGGAACTTGCAAGATCCAAGCCATTGCGTAATCACGAAACTTCTAAGTACCGAAGTGTGGTATCATTTTCACTTGCCTTATATGTCTCATACGTAGATGTGGCATCTTCTCTGGAAGTACTTTTCCTCCATCTAGGGGTGGTATCTTTAACTGATGAAGATGCACAAGGTAATGTATCAATTTCACTTAAAGCTTACTTGTAGTTTCGGGCTTGGTCAAGTGTGATACAAACCTTATAGTAGGAGTCCCCCAAGTTGCCGAGCTAGGAGATTTGCTGAAAGAGGTAATAGACAAGGTAAGCAATCAGACTTCCAAGCAAGCAACCTGGATTAGAGGTTCGACTTCGGCTTCCGGTTAATTGTTCTCATTCTCCTTATGTCGTAAACAGCAACAAGGATAAGGAGAAGCAAATGCAGAAGAGATGATATGAGATACTTTTGCTTTTGAAGAAGTAACTTTCCACATGCTTATTCTTGAACTAGGCTGGAGGGTTTTCTGGTTTCCTCCAAAGTATAAGGCCGACTCAAGAATTTGAGGGTCATAACAAGTCCATCAAATCAAGAGTGCGTTCGACCTTGATGATATGGGATACTTTTCCTGTTGACAAAGTAATAGACGAATCGGCACGTGTTCTGTTGCGCTTGTCTCCACATGCTTCCTTGTATCCTTCTCACTTGCCCTATCTGTTCCTCAGGCAGATGTAGTATCTTTTCTGGAAGCATAAGATGTTGTAGATGAGTACTCGAGAGCAAT
This sequence comes from Malus domestica, assembly GCF_042453785.1. Lineage (NCBI taxonomy): Eukaryota > Viridiplantae > Streptophyta > Magnoliopsida > Rosales > Rosaceae > Malus > Malus domestica. The sequence goes on along the minus strand of NC_091672.1, from coordinate 30,359,866 downwards.
GTCAGGTAAGTAATCAGGCAAAGGGTTCCAGGCAGTCAGTTCCTGACTGGAAGCTTGATTCCAAGTGCTGACTGATTGCTCTCTTTCTCTTTGTCTTGCAAGTAAGAACAAGGCCAAAGGAAAAGACAAGGAAAAAGCATGATATGAGATACTCTTGCTTTTAACCCTGATGATATGAGATACTCTGGCTCTGGTGTGACTTGTTTGCAGAGGTATTATCAGGGGGAAAATAAGCTGAGTATTTCGAGAGAGTCTACTGAGAGTGCCCTTTCAGATGTGAAGAAAAGTTGAGCATTTTTTTTATTTGCAGGTTTGCCTGGTTGTGAAGGATGAAAGTCGACATATATAGGAATTATCCCAACAACAAGTGGTAACGTTGTTCCTTTACCCTTATCAGTTATAGCAATGTAGTGGGAGCTGCAAGATTCACGTGTTTTAACTTTGTCAGAGCACTTTGAAAAAGTGGTATGTGGTATCTGAAAAACTAATGTTGCATGTGAAGGTTGCAGATAAGCTTTATCCAAGAAAATTTGGCTCTCAAAGTTCAGAAAATTTGGCTCTCAAAGTTCAAAGAGCGGTGCCTCTTCAATTTTCGAACAAGCAATCCTGTCAGGGACCTGGCTCTCGAGATTTGGCGAACGATGCCTCTTCGATTTTTGAGAAAGCAATCATGTTGGAAGTCTGGCTTTCTAGATTCGGAAAGCGGTGCCTCTTTGATTTTTGAGAAAGCAATCCTATTGGGAGTCTGGCTCTCGAGATTCGGAGAGCGGTGCCTCTTCAATTTTTGAGAAAGCAATCCTATTGTGAGTCTGGCTCTCGAGAGTAGAATAGCGGTGCCTCTTCGATTTTTGAGAAAACAATCCTGGTGGGAGTTTGGCTCTCGAGATTCGGGGAGCGGTGCCTCTTCGATTTTTGAGCAAGTAATCCTGTTGGGAGTGTTTTTTCGATATGAGTAAAGGTTGGGCATTTTTATCATTCTGCCTTGCCACATAGCACGGAGGTTGACACACACAAGGACTTTCCAGTTATCAAGCAGTGGTGCTATTCCTTTACCCTTGTGGGTAATGGTAGGGTAGCTGGACCTTTAAAATTTATGTGTCTAAACTTTGTCAGAGATCTTTGGTAAAGTTATCTGTGGTACCCGATGAGTTGATGATGCGTGTAGGGATTGTCGACATATTTTACTCAGGAAAATCTGCTTCTCGAAATTCGGAGAGTGGTACCTCTTTGATTTTTGAACCAACAGCCCTGTTGCCCTTTCTTTTATAGGGGCACCAATTGTGTGCAAGAAGTACGTTCAGAGAGTTATTGATTATAGGAATTTTCCCCTTATTTTTGTACTTTAGAGATTTATTGCACCTTATTTCTCCTTCATCATTTCTGAGAATGTATGGCCCATCCGACTGTCGTTTTGACTTGAACTTTGGTGAAGAGGCAGCCATGCCTTCTCAAGACAACATATGACGCCTATCATTCTTATCCCCTACTGGTCCTTTTACAGTTGGGGACTCTGTGATGAAAAATGATATGACCGCTGAGGTGGTGGCCAGAACCTTCTCACTCCCAAAGATAACAGACAACTTTCCAAACGGTCTGATGAGTTGGCTATTAAGGATTCTCTGGCTCTCAGTGTTCAGTGTGCAGGTTCTGTGTCTAATATGGCCCAACGCCTATTTACTCAAACCCACCAAGTTGAATCATTGGCGGCTGAAGTGATAAGTCTCAAACAGGATATCAGAGGGCTCAAACATTAGAATAAACAGTTACACAGGCTCGCACATGACTATGCTACAAACATGAAGAGGAAGCTCGACCAACTGCAGAAATCTGATGGTCAGATTTTACTTGATCATCAGAGGTTTGTGGGTTTGTTCCAAATGCATTTATTGCCTTCGTCTTCTGGGGCTGTACCACGTAATAAAGCTCCAAATGATCAACCTTCGGTGCCTCCTCCTTATGGAGTTCTGCCTAGTACTGAGGCTTCGAATAATCACCCTTTGGTGCCTTCTCTTTCTGGAGCTCTGCCGACTGCTGAGACTTCTCATGAGCAACCTTTGTGAAGGCTCCTTCTTGTTTGTTTATTTTGATTCATGTATATGTACATATTTGTAACTTATCAGAGATATCAATAAATAAGCTTTGCTTCATTTCAACGTATTGTGTTAAATACACCAAGGCCTCATTCGCTAAGTTCTTTGAATTTGTTTTCTTTTGTTAAAGCTTGTATGTTGAAGCTTTGTGAGTGAAGCATGTAGGTTAAGGTAATGCTCCCTTAATTTCCCGAGTGAGGAAAACTTTTCGGTTGGAGACTTGAAAAATCCAAGTCACTGAGTGGTCATGAGACTTCCGAGTATCAAGGTGCAGTAGCATATGGTAGGAGTCCCCCAAGTCTCCGGTCGAGGGAGTTGACGAATGAGGCATTTCCTTCTAAGTGGTAGCCCAAAACTCCTCTTTCATATATATATTTGTTATAAAAGTTGTTAGGCCCAAAGAAGAGAAGGTCTGGGCAATTTTTTTTTTCAATTTTTTTTCTTTTCGAATTTTTGAATTTTCGAATTTCCGAAAAAAAATATATATATATATATATATATATTATTTTTTTTTTAAAGCTTTGTAGGTGAAGCCTTGGTCTTGAAGCTTTGTAGGTGAAGCTTTGTTGGGTACCATGAATTGATTTTGCTTCACACTATCTTGATCAATATAGTGTGAAGCTTTTGTGTTGAAGCTTTTGTGAGTGAAGCTTTTGTCGTGGGTGAAGCTTTTGTTGGTGAAGCTTTTATAGGTGAAGGTTTTGTGGTGGGTGAAACTTTTGTTGGTAAAGTTTTTATGGATGAAGCTTTTGTAGGTGAAGCTTTTCTAGTGGGTGAAGCTTTTGTGAGTGAAGCTTTTGTTGGTGAAGCTTTTATGGTGGGTGAAGTTTTGTGGGTGAAGCTTTTGTTGGTGAAGCTTTTATGGGTAAAGCTTTTACAGGTGAAGTTTTTGTAGGTGAAGCTTTTGTGGTGGGTGAAGCTTTTGTTGGTGAAGCTTTTATGGGTGAAGCTTTTGTAGGTGAAGCTATTATGGGTGAAGCTTTTATGGGTGAAGCTTTTGTGGGTGAAGCTTTTGTGTTGAAGCTTTGTAGGTGAAGCTTTGGAGTTGAAGCTTTGTAGGTGAAGCTTTTGTGTTGAAGCTTTTGTAGGTGAAGCTTTGGAGTTAAAGCTTTGTAGGTGAAGCTTTGGAGTTGAAGCTTTGTAGGTGAAGCTTTGGAGTTGAAGCTTTTGTTGGGTATCATGAATTGATTTTGCTTCACACTATCTTGATCAAGATAGTGTAAAGCTTTTGAGAATTTGTAGTTGTCCTCCATTGATGAAGCTTTGTTGAATTTCCCAATTTTTTTTTTTGGGAAAACTAGAAATTTGTTGAATTTCCCATTTTCCCTCTTTTTTATTTTTTTTGGAAAACTAGAAATTTGAAAATGTGGGAGAGACAACATATACAAATTTTTCTTCCACATTGTTGAGCAAGAGATTGTGATGCAAGCCACACCTTGTAGTAGTCGAGGGTTTGGATTAACCATATAAATTGAATTTGCTTCGAACAGTCTTTATCAAGAGTGTGTGAAGCTTTCTACGAGTTATAGTTGCCCTTCATTGATGAAGCTTTTGTTGGCACCATAAATTGGTTTTGCTTCACACTGTCTTGATCAAGAGTGTGTGAAGCTTTTGAGAATTGTGGTTGAACTCCTTTGATGAAGCTCTTGTTGGCACCATAAATTGGTTTTGCTTCACACTATCTTAATCAAGAGTGTGAAGCTTTTGAGAATTGTCGTTGTCGTCCATTGATGAAGCTCTTGTTGGCACCATAAATTGGTTTTGCTTCACACTGTCTTGATCAAGAGTGTGTGAAGCTTTTGAGAATGTGGTTGAAATCCTTTGATGAAACTCTTGTTGGCACCATAAATTGGTTTTGCTTCACACTGTCTTGATCAAGAGTGTGTGAAGCTTTTGAGAATTATGGTTGAACTCCTATGATGAAGCTCTTATTGGCACCATAAATTGGTTTTGCTTCACACTGTCTTGATCAAGAGTGTGTGAAGCTTTCTACGAGTTGAAGCTTTGAACCAGAGTGTTTCATTGCTATGAATGTAAGAGGATTAGGACTGAGTTGTCTAAATCACCTATTTATTGAATTCATGCCAAATAGTCTTCGTTACATAGGATGCCGAACGGCTGAAGCTTAACAATTGTACAATGTGAGTTTACTTGTAATAGTACTTCAAGTGATCAGCGTTCCATGGATGGCCAAGGATATTGCCGTAGGAGCTTCTAAGCTTGTAGGAGCCAGGGCGACTAATGCCAACAACTTCAAACAGTCCATCCCAGTTTGGACTAAGTGTTCATTCACTTAGGACTCTGTCGCAGAGTAATCTTTTCTTCAATACTCAGTCCCCCACTTTGAAAGAACGAGGTTTGACACTTGAGTTATAGTAGTTGGAGATGCACTGCTTGTAAGCGACATTCTTCAAGTGAGCCTGGTTTTTGTGTTCCTCGACTAGATCTAAGTTGAGGGTAAGTTGTTTGTCATTTTCGCTTTGCACGTAGTTCTGGACTCGAAACGTTGCTTGCTCAAGCTCAGCTGGGACAACTACCTCTGCACCAAAGGCAAGTGAGAATGAGGCTTTTCCTGTTGATGTCCGATACGAAGTGCGGTATGACTAAAGAACTTGGGGTACAAATTCTGGCCAACAATCTTTAGCCTTGTCCAAGCTGGTTTTCAAAGTTCGCTTGATTATTTTGTTGATGGCTTCAACTTATTCATTAGACTGGGGATGAGCTGGGGAGGTAAAACATAAGTTGATGTTGAACTTAGAGCAGAACATTATGAATTTATTGTTGTCGAACTGTCACCCGTTGTCAGTGACTATCTCATTGGGAATGCCGAATCTACAAAGGATGTTCTTCCATACGAAATCTTATATTTTTGCCTCAATAATGGTTACCAAGGGTTCTACTTCGGCCCACTTTGTGAAGTAGTCAACTGCAATGATTGCATAGCGAACCTTGCCTTTCCCTGCAGGTATTGGGCCGATCAAATCAAGTCCTCATTGAGTGAAGGGCCAAGGGTTGATCATAGGAGTAAGCGGCTCGGGAGGGGAGTGAGGAATAGTTGCGTAGTGTTGACAGTTATCACATGAGCGGGATATTCTGATGGCATCTTGGTGGAGTGTTGGCCAGTAATATCATTGGCGAAAAGCCTTGTGTGCTAGGGATCGAGATCCAGCATGATCTCCGCAGACTCCTTCATGTATTTTCCGAAGAACAGTTTCCGCCTATGCGGGCGTAAGGCATCTTAGGTATGGTAGGTTAAAACCCCACTTGTAGAGTTGGTCATTAATGATCAAGTAACGGGTAGCCTTGTATCGAATCTGCTTAGCTTGGACTTTGTCATTTGGAAGGGTGCCATGAGCAAGGAATCTATAAATCGGGGTAATCCAACTATCCCACTGTTGTAAGTTGCACACTTCCGCAGCCATGGTGCTTGGTGCTGCCAACAATTCGACCTGAATTTTTCTCCCAATCTTGTCTTCCACCGCTTAGGCGAGGCGAGCCAAAGCATCTGCATGACTGTTTGCTGCTCGAGGAATTTGGGTGATCTGGTAGTGGATATGCTTGAGCAACAATTGTGTTTGTGCCAAATATGCTGTCATGGAGCTATCTTTAACGTCAAAGTTGCTGATAACCTGGTTAACCACCAATTGGGAGTCACTGAAGATATCAATTCGTTTAACCCCAAGGTGTTTGGTCAAAAGTAAGCCTGCTAGGAGGGCTTCATATTCGGCCTCATTGTTCGATGCCTTGAATTTGAAATGAAGAGCATACTCCATCACCACTTTGTCATGGGTCGTAAGGACTAGTCCTGCTTCACAACCCTGTTGGTTAGACGAGCCATCAACATATAGACTCCATGATGGGGCTGTTGGTTCTATTTTCTGAGCTTCTGAGGGTAATCAAACCACTTCTTTAGGCGTAGAAACAATGTCAACAGGATATGTAAAGTCGGCGATGAAGTCTACCACTGCTTAGCCCTTCTCAGCTGGCTTTGGTTGGTAGGAGATGTCAAACTCATCCAATGTTATCGCCCATTTTATCATTCGCCCTGAAGTGTCAGGACTTTGGAGTATCTGTTGAAGAGGATGATTGGTAAGCACAATAATGGATTGTGCTTGGAAGTAAGGGCGAAGTTTTCGAGCAGACATGACCAATGCTAGAGCCAATTTCTCAATGTTGGAGTATCGTGTCTCTGCATCTTGTAAGACCTTGCTAGCGTAGTAGGCAGGCTGTTTGACATTACCATCATTTCGAATGAGAACAGAACTTACTGCTGAAGCCGATACCGATAGATAGATAATGAGAGTGTCACTAACCTCAGGTTTGGAGAGCAGATGGGTTTTACCCATGTAGTCTTTGAGGTTCTTAAATGCCTCGGCACATTCAACAGTCCATGTGATGTACTTCTTACTTCCATTAAGTGTTTTGAAGAAATGAGTACATCTGTCTGTGGCCTTAGAGATGAACCTAGTTAAGGCTGCCACCTTACCAGTAAGGCTTTAGATGTCTTTTGAAGTTACCGGTTCTTTCATGTCGATGATTGCTTTAATCTTCTCGGGATTAGCCTCAATGCCTCGTTGGCTTATCATGAAGCCTAAGAATTTGCCAGGGCCTATGCCAAAGGCACTTTTGTTGGGATTCAACCTCATTTGATACCTTTTCATAATGGTGAAAGTTTCAGATAGGTTAGCGATGTGTTGGTCAGCATGTTTGCTCTTGACTAGCATATCATCAACGTAAACTTCCATGCTCTTCTCAATCTGTTCGACGAACATTGAATTGACTAGTCTTTGATAAGTCGTTCCTGCATTCTTTAGGCCGAAGGGCATGACTTTATAGCAATATAGTCCCCTATCAGTAGTGAAGGTTGTGTGTTCTTGGTCCGGAGGGTTCATGAGAATTTGGTTGTATCCTAAGTAAGCATCCATGAAGCTCAGGAGTTCACACATTGCCGTAGAGTCTATAAGTCTGTCTATGAAAGGAAGAGGAAAGTTATCCTTTATTTAGGTCGGTGTAATCGACACACAATCTCCACAAGACCTTTTGGAGCAGGAGACTTTCCTTGGTCGGATTCTTTTTAACAAGGACAACATTTGCTACCCACGTTAGATAATTGACTTCGCTGACAAAGCCTATGCCTTTGACTTTTTCAACTTCTGCCTTCATTGCCTCATACCATTCAGCGTCATAAGATCTTCGCTTCTGTCTCACTGGCTTAGTCTTGGGGTCAATACTTAAGTGATGACAGATGATATCGGGCGAGATGCCTGGCATGTCCTTGTATGACCAGGCGAAGACCTCAGTGTTCTCTTGCAAAAAAGAGATCAATGCCAACCGAATAGGTGGTGACAAGATGGTGCCAATCTTAACCATGCGATTTGGATAATCTTTTGAGATAGAAACCTTCTCTAGCTCTTCAGTGGGTTGTGCTTGCTGGGTGAAATAGTCATCTCGAAGATCGTCAAGTTGACTGTTGCCACCGTGAAAATCCAAGTTGGCTTCGTCTGGGCTAGTCTTTATGACTTGGTCATGTATAGAAAATGTTTCTTTGGGCACATGCAGGTGATGTTGCTTGACCGAAGTGTTATAACATGACCGTGCACTAAGTTGATCTCAATGTTATAACATGACCAGGCGAAGACCTCAGTGTTCTCTTGCAAAAAAGAGATCAATGCCAACCGAATAGGTGGTGACAAGATGGTGCCAATCTTAACCATGCGATTTGGATAATCTTTTGAGATAGAAACCTTCTCCAGCTCTTCAGTGGGTTGTGCTTGCTGGGTGAAATAGTCATCTCGAAGATCGTCAAGTTGACTGTTGCCACCGTGAAAATCCAAGTTGGCTTCGTCTGGGCTAGTCTTTATGACTTGGTCATGTATAGAAAATGTTTCCTTGGGCACATGCAGGTGATGTTGCTTGACCGAAGTGTTATAACATGACCGTGCACTAAGTTGATCTCTTCTGATGTAACCATTGCCATAGGGGGTTGGAAATTTCATCAACAACATATGTGTGGATACCATGGCCTTGAGATCATTGATACCTGTGCGTCCAAAGATGACATTGTATGTCGTTGGGCAATCAACCATCAGGAAATCAGTGGTAATGGTAGTTGTGTAAGGGTATGTACCAATGGTGAAAGGTAAGTGTATAATCCCTATAGGTTGCACGATATCACCGGAGAAGCTTATCAGAGGAGAAATCGAGTGATCGAGCAAGTGTTCAGCTACATTAAGTGCCCTGAAAGCTTCAGTAAACATGATATTGACCGAAACCCCCGTGTCTACCAGGATTCGTCTTACTTCAAAGTTGGCTATGTGAGCCTCCACGATCAGTGGGTCGTTGTGAGGGTAGATGATACCTCTTTCTTCCTCAGGGTAGAAACATATTGGATCCCAGTTAGGCTTTTGATACTTGCCTCATTTGATGTCTTCCACGTGAAACACTTGGTGGCCAGGCTTTAAAGCTTGTTCGCTGTTTTTCATGGCTCTATTGAAAGATTCGGATATGGGTGTGCCGTCGCTTATGAAATATATCACATTCACCTGGCGTTGGTTACGGTTACCCTTGGAGGGTGAAGGAGGAATTGATCAATTTTTCCTTCACGTGCCAAAGCTTCAATATGATCACGAATGGTGATACACTTCTCGCCGTCATGGCCGTTATGCTCGTGGTAGCAGCAAAACGTGCCCGTGTTCTTCATGGGCTTGTAACTCAACTGCCTCGACATTGGCTTCAGTATTAGGTGTGCTATGCTGGGGTAAATGGTCATGCATGTGGCGTTCAAAGGTGTGTATGTCTCATACCTCGAGGTAGGGCATGTCCTGACACATGCTTAGCCCACTGTGTTGACTGCCTGGGGGCGGGCATTATCGTGGTGATACCCTTGGTTATCGCGATAATGTCCCTTACTTCTTTTACTAAAATGAGACTGGTGAGGATGTAAATATTTCCTTTTGCCCTGAGATTGATACGTCTGTTGACTTGGCGAAGTATTAAGTAAGGCAGGGGAGGCACCGCTGCTGTTTGGAAGGTCGAGGTCTTCTTATTTGGTTGGATTTGGCTTCCACTCCCTACTTGCTGATAAGGGGTGGCTGTGGGGGGTTTCCCTTGGTATGTCATTGCCTCGGCTGAGGCATGGTTATAAGTCTGGGCCATCACCTCAGAGTAAGTCTTCCAAATGTTGGCATTGATCATGTACTTAAAGAAACAGTCATATAGGCCTGCTGTGAAGGCTTTGAGGGCAGTCTTGTCATCTGCCTTGGCACAACGGGAATACTTATGGCAGAATCGGCCAGCATACATACGTAATAACTCGTCTGGCATATGGCGAATAATGTACAAGTCATTCGTAGAGTGCAAGCGATCGGTCTGGAAAATATGTTGAGAAACAAACAGTTTCCTCAATTCCTCAAATGAGTTTACCGTCTTAGGTGGAAGATGACAATACCAGTTTAGAGCTCTACCAGAGAGGGTAGAGGGGAAGAAAAGACATCGCTCTTCATCGGTGTGCATCTAGTATGCCATGGTGGACTCAAAAAGGTTAAGGTGTTCAATCGGGTTCTCCTTTCCAGTATAGAGTTGCAAGCTAAGCTTCTGCTTTGTCTTTGCTTGGAGAGGGGTGTTGAGGATCCTCCTTGTAAGAGGGCCAGGCCTAGGTTGGTTCCAATCAGATATCTCAGCTTGTCGTTTGGCCTTCAACTTGTTTACTTCATTAAGAAGTTGTAGGACAAGAGGGTCCTGAGTGGAGTCATGTACCACTGGAGTTTTCTTTCGTAAATCTTCATCTCCTCTTGGAAGTATGAAGGTTTGATCAAGAGCATGTGATTTTTCCCTGGACGCCATACTGACTTCCAAGGTATGTCTGTCGGAACATTTCTGAGTCTCCTATACCTTCGTGTTTCTCTAGGACTTGTTGCCCCTTCCCCAAATTGGTAGCCGGCCTGGGACATGGGAGGGGACTGAGTCTTTCAGAGACCCTTGGGTAATTGATCTTTAAGCTTACATGGATGGGATTTTCTTAACATTGCTTTAGGAAATCTCGACAATCGTGAAAGACAGTTTTGATCCTTCCACTTCTTCTGTAAGGAGGTGTTTTCCTCCACTTCTCATACTTCAGGTCAAAGCAGCTGGGTTGAGAAAAGTCTCATGTTGATCAAAGTTTTGATGATTAGCTCGCTCCTCATCAGGGATACCCATGTCGAAGGGGGCACCCAGATGATGATTGATGTCCACAAAGGTAATGAGCTCGCGTGTTTGAGTACGCCTAGTTTCGTGAAGCGTCTCAAAGACCTTCTCATACTGCTCTTGGAGGATCTCATTCTTCATTGCTATCTTGTTGTTCTGAACTTCCAGCTCATCGACTTTAGCCTGAAGAGCAAACTTTTTTTGTTCATTCCTTCGTTGCTTCGCACCAGGTGCAAGAGGGGTGTCATTATGCGTGTTGTGGCTTCTTTTGCTCCCCATGTTAGAGAGGGATGTCTAGTCAAAAGAGAGTGTACGAATGGTGGAAACCACCTTGACAAAACTGAAGAGAGCGGGAATACGTGTCGTTCCCACAAACGGCGCCAAATGTTGATGCACAAAATCAGTGATGACTTTGGTACAACAGAAAGTGTCAAGTTTGTGACCTTCACTAGATTGCTCTGGTCACCAGTGTGGATAAATATGTAAATGGATAGAGACAGGGAAGCAAACACAAGATGTACGTGGTTCACCCAGATTGGCTATGTCCACTGAGTAGATGAGTTCTCATTAATTGTGAAGGGTTTACACAAGTACATAGGTTCAAGCTCTCCTTTAGTGAGTACTAGTGAATGATTTAGTACAAATGACATTAGGAAATATTGTGAAAGAATGATCTCTATTTATAGAAAAGAGTTTCTAGTTTCATTCTGACATTGACACGTGTCGTGTTGTGATTGGCTTCTGATGTTGAGACTTTTGCGATATGATTGGCTTCTGATGTTGACACGTGTCGCGCTGTGATTGGCCTCCTGGTTTGAGGGAAACTCTTCTGGGTCCTTGACGGTATAACGTTAACTGGTGCTCAGTAGTTTCGGGATTGGTCAAGTATGGTACAAACATAGTTATGCCGACGCATGATACTTATCTGATACGCACAAGGTGCGTTCTCAAACAGGTTATGTCTTTACCGTTGGAGGCACCGCAATCTCTTGGAGGTCAACTAAACAGACCTTAGTTGCCACTTCGTCTAACCATGCTAAAATTATCGCCCTACACGAAGCAACTCAAGAATGCTTCTGGCTGAGAGTAGTTGTGGGCCATATTCGAAGCTCATGCGATCTTTACCCCGTCGTAGACGTCCCGACGACGATCTATGAAGACAACATAGCATGCAACGAACAACTTAAGAAGGGTTACATCAAAAGAGACAACACCTAGCACATTGCGCCAAAGTTCTTCTTCTCACATCAACAACAAGAACATCAAAAGATTGAAGTCACGCAAATCCATTCACAAGACAAGATGGCCGACCTTTTCACCAAATCACCACCGAGGGCAACGTTTCAGAAGCTTGTTCAAGGAATTGGTATGCGTAAACTTTCTGAGTTGTACCATTGTTAGTTCTCTTTCGAATTGTGTCAAACTCGGGGGGAGTATCCTGAAGTATACTTGCTTGATCTTAATGTGCTTTTATTCCTTACGATTAAGAGCATTTTTCCCACTGGGTTTTTGCTACTTAACGAGGTTTTGATGAGACACCTACCTTGGGTTGATCATATCCCTGATGATGTCCCGTAGACGTTTCATTTGACTTTGCATTACTCACACATTTTTCCTTAGACTACGGATTTTGTCCCTACTTGGGTTTTTACCATAGCCTTAGGGTTTTTTTTTTAGACTTATTTTCTTATGCAAGTTCCTACCTTATTGAGACTAGCGTGTTCCCAAAATCAGTGCTGACAAGTCGACTTCCTCAACTCTACATGATGCCGAATCTACTTGGATATTTGCATACTCAAGGGGGAGTGTTATAAACTTTTTATTTAAGTGTGATTGTGTAAATACTAGATTAGATTTTATTCTAGTTATTCTTCCCTATTAGGACTTGTATTCCTTGGAGGAGAAGGATTTCTTCTCTCTTATTACTATAAATAAAGGCATTGCGTATGGAGAATAACACATCTTTTACACAACCCTACAAACACATCTCTCTCTCTATATTTTCTCTGTGCTGCCGGCCCCCTCTCCCTGTTAGTTAAATATAGGCCACAACAAATCGGTATTTAAATTTGGTTTAATCAAACATATATATGGTGTCTGCTCGGACTATCTTTTTCAATCTTCAATTCCACTCTTCTATTGATTGCCAAGCATTTGTAATGGGTATTACAAGCCAATTACGCACATATTGACATTACAGGTGTGTATAAGTTTTGCGAAGCATTTTGTTTGAATAGGTGAATAATCATTGGATTGGAGTAAATATTTGTTATAGTTAGGACAATCATATAGCTACTGTCACCTTAACTTGAATATGAGTAGCCTTGGTTTAACACTAACAACAACAACCAAGTCTTATCCCACTAAGTGGAGTCGCAGTATGAATCTTATAATGCCATTGCGCTCAATTTTGCGCATTTAACATCAACAAAGAAAAAAAACTCTCATTATTCAGTACATATTACTTGTGACATGAAGGATATGGTTAGCAATATATAATTACTATATTTTTTGAGTAAAACTAAGTTTAACATGTTTAAGTTGGATTCCATCTTTCTAGAACTTGTGCTCATTGGAGAAACCTAAAGAAGTTGTGAAAGAAGTAAGGAAACAAAAGTAAACTACACCACATTACTTCACTTGCTTCATCTCCACAAACCTTCATCTGCTCATTGTAGAACTCGACGAAGTTCATCCGCCATCCCTTGCAAAAGAACTGGTTTTCGAATCAATCCGTTCATTCCCAGCTGCAGACATCTCTCCCATATATGCTCCTCCGCACTTGCTGTGATGGCTATGATCAATGGCCAACTACGGCTGCGGAACTTCCTGATTCTCATTGCTACTTCGAACCCATCCATTTCCGGCATGTGGAGATCCAATACAACAATTTGAAAAGAGTTTTCGGAGGCAGTAAGAGCACTCAGGCATTCAAACCCGGAAGACACAGCAGTAACTTGACAGCCAAGTTTCTCGAGGAGCTTAATGGTCACAGTCCGGTTTATGTTATCATCATCCACTACGATAACCCGAAGGCCTCTGAACTGCGAGTTGGAATTTGGTTGCTCCAAATTATTTCCCAGGGGACGTATAGTTCTTCCCATAGATGACAGGATTTGAAACCTGAGAACAAGTGTCATGCTTTCTGCAAATTCCACTGGGTTCATGGATATCCAGATATTGCCTTGCATCATCTGTACATAAATTTATTACCGAAGAACCATAAGTTTCTAACATTATTCATATTTTGATTGCCTTCTCATATCAATGCATAAATCAAAATCTATAAATGAGCTGCACAAAATAATTAGCGATGCAAGCTGCGGTAAGTATTTTCTAAATCTTATTAGCATTTCTTGTAGAAACATATATTTTGGAAGAAAACAATCCAGATCAAAACTGTACCTGTATTTATACAGTGAAATTGTATCCATGACCCTAAAATTTGACATAAAAGTGAAGACTGTTACTATCTGACTTATATAGTCCTTGACCAATATATTGTTCTAACTTCAGAGCAGAAAATACAATTTGACCAACAATATTACAAATTAAATACAGTAGAAATAGGTCGCCGATCAAACTAGAGGTTGCCTGAGATATGGTGTGGAGAGAATGTGGTGCCGTGTTCATTTAAAGGCGCATAAGATATCCTTTGAAAGTGAGACTAAAAAGCAAGGAAACAAGTTAACCAACATGCATGACTTCTGAGACCGTGGACTCTGACTACTCATTTCTCACAAAGACCTTCTACATGCAGTTGAAATAGACTCATATTAAGAATGCACGGATCAAGACGGCAATAATCAACTTCATGGGGAGCATACCAACAGTTCAATTGATCGGTCACAAATTACAATGAAGCAAATTATACAGCATCAAGCAGCAGAATAAACAATATTAATAACACAAACAAACATTGTTGTGCTTACCTGGACAATCTTCTTACAAATGCTGAAGCTCAGGCCCTTCTTGATTGCATCATTGTTGTGCTGCCTACAAGCATCGTGTGTCGATGCTATTAATCCACCGGGATAAGAATTTGCCTCACTAATCTCAAATTCAAACTTTATACAAATGTACTCATCTGGAATACCCATTCTCCACATTCCTTGCAATCTATCATCAAGGCCATCAGTACCACTCTCAGAAATAGCCCGAAAGACGACAGTCCCCCCACCATTATAGGTACTCAATAGGTACCCAATCATATGCAAGAGTACTTGGAAAGTCCTTTTCTCGTCTCCCATCACCTGATTAGGCAATGAGCTTTGAACATCAATTTCAAAGCTAAAGCCTTTATACATACACAAGCATTTGGCAAGGCAAGCAGCTTCCTTGATCATAGAATGTAGTTCAAAAGGCCTCATCTCCAACGGGAACCTTCCATTATCTTTTACCGACATCTCCATCACATCATTTATCAAAGTGCAGATAACGTAACTAGTTTTCTCCATTGTGTCCACAATAATGCTCTGTTTGAAACTTAAATTATCTTGGAACATTGAGAGCAAACCCAAAATCGTATGCATTGGCCTTCTCATTCCATGACTCATTACCTTCTGAAACGAGTGCCTTGCTTGGCTAGCCATCATTGCATTCTTCTTAGCTTGTTGCAACGCTCGATTTTGCTCAGCCAGTTTCTCCCTCATTAGTTGAGACTCTTCAAGTACAGCAGCATGGGATAGAGCCACGGCAACTTGGTCAGCCACAACTTCCACTATCTCCAGCTCATGATGGCTCCAACCTCCAGAATCTGCAACCGGAAGAACCAAAACCAATATAGCATAATGCGTATCAACCAACTGAGGTGTACCTCCTTTGAAATTTGAAACCCGAAGCATTGGCATCCGGATTGCTGCTACAGCACCTGATTCACTAGACTCGACGCTACTTGCAGACCCCAATGCCGAATCAGGCCTCAGGATCATTACCCTCTCGCTCTCTCTTATCTCTAACACATCTGGGTCATTGATTGGGATAGAACGGCGATACTGTTGCGAAGAACTTGTTTTCAACTCATGGGTCAGGTTCATCTCTCCTCTTTTCTCATTCGGCATCCAAACTGCACAATTATGCAAGTCTAGTGTCTTTGAAAGCTCAACCAGAGTTGTATACAATATGGTGTGTTTGTCAAGCGACTTTCTAATTTCCTGGGTCAGCATTCGAACATGCCAACTCGCTTCCTTCTGTATCTTCATCATCCCAACCTCTTGGTCTAATTCCATCACATTTTGCCTCAAGAACAATTCTCTCACTTTTACTTTGAGAATCATAGGGAACAGAGTTAAAAGGGTTATTGCGGTTGCGCAAGAGACCAAGGCCGTGAGGAATTTGGCAATGGTGAGGGACAGCATCAACTGGAACGTGTAGCGGCCATAATACGTCCACGCATTCAGCAAATGGGTCAACCCACAGAGAACTATGAAGGCAATAAACTGCAGGAGGACCCATTTGAATGGAACGTTCGAGCAGCTGACAAAGTAAAGGAGTTCTACAGGGATTGAAAAATATGCTATTGCAATCAAGAAATCACTCACTCTTTGGCACTCCAGAATGTTTGGTATGCTCCAAAAACCCTCCTCGTCACAATTGCAATGTGAAAAGTCATGATCACTGCCCGAAACTAATGTAACGAAACACAAAACCAACAATCCAATTGCTAATGCTCTGAACATTGCACCCGCCCAAGTGATGAATTTGTTCAGATCATTCCACTTCTATCAAACTTTCAATCTTTCAAACTCCGGAACAACCAAACTCACTCGAACACCCCAAAAACAACGAAAACCACTCGAATTCTATCACTTCAATCCCAAATTACGAATCCCAAAACACATTTCCCGTATTCTAAGATATGAAAAACACCTGGATTGTTGGAGGGTGACTGACATAACCACTTTCTAAACTCCTAAGATCCAACCTTCCCATCTGCCAAAAACTCCTAAACTTTCTATCTTCCCAATCAAAATTCTACCTTTCCAATCAAAACAGCCCTCCAAACTTCCTACAATCCACTCCTCTGCTGTTTTTTCCCCGGTTCTTCTAAAACCCTTCTTTCATTTCAAAAACTACAAGCAAAAGTTTGATTTCAGTGAATCAAAATCTCAGAGAAAACAAGAGCAGAAGGAAAAAAATCAGGAAAAAAAAAAAGTAAGCAATAAGAACACACCTCGGTGCCTCCCGTGTCCAAATCAAAACCCGAAAGTCGGAAACTTTATTACTCAATCCAACTTTTTATGCAAACCCCACCATTAATCACCTCCAAAGACTCGATCTTTCTCCACCAACTCGTAGCAGAAACGAATCCCAGAAACCAAAATACAAATACCCAAATGCAGATTGCAGACCAGCAGCTGGGTCGGTGGTGAGGAATGCGATGTTTAACTTTTAGCCTTTAAGGGGAGGCCGTGGGGCCCGCAAGTGTGTGTGATGTGAAGAGAACCTGGACGTTCTCGCACGGAAAAGGCGGTAACTTATTCATTGCATCTTGTAATAAAATTATTTTTCTTTCCTTATTTATTTCGTTAAAAAGGTTGTTCCTCTTACTTTTTTTGTGGGTATAGTGTGGGCGGGTGCATGTGGTAGATGTGGTGCATCCTAGTGTTTCCACCGTTGGATGGGTCCGATCTTGAGTAGATTTTGTCCGTCGGGAGGTTTGGTGGTTGCAAGTTGACTTGAATTAGTTGATTCAGATGTTGGAGTCAACAAATCTAACAAAATCTATTTTTTGACCAAAAAAAAACATGTGATACATGTGCTTAGGGAGGGATCTTCTCAATGGACACGTCATTGGTTTGGTTTTTAGTTCTTTTAAGTATTTAGTAGGGTTTATGTGTTGCTTCGGTAATTTGTTTGTGTTGCAACAATAAGTTGTGTGATAAGGTCGTTTGCGATCACATTTGTTTTGATAGATTTGTTTTGAGACTCTTGCTTCTTGTGGTTTTGTGTGGTAATCGTATAGGAGTTTTAAAATTATTTATGTTCAATGCAAATTATCTCCATATCAACAAAATTGGTTACTGGAAACAATATACTCATCCACCACCTATTGTATTTGGTTATTCTTAATAATGTTACGCTCTATCGCTTCTTGTTCAAAACAACTTAGGATGGAAAGAAATAGAACTTAACACCTCGAAGTCTCAAGGAGAAAGATGAGTGTTTTTTTACCAACTAAGTTCGAATTAGTTAACTAAGTTCAACTTAGTTTTTTA
The DNA here is from genome assembly GCF_042453785.1 of Malus domestica. Taxonomy (NCBI): domain Eukaryota; kingdom Viridiplantae; phylum Streptophyta; class Magnoliopsida; order Rosales; family Rosaceae; genus Malus; species Malus domestica. The sequence continues at coordinate 30,342,375 of NC_091672.1, read as the reverse complement.
AAAAGTCGAACTTAACACTTCAGACAAAAAGATAAATGTTCGTGACCAACTAAACTTTGCATAATTCAAAACCCTAGTTTCAACTTTTTAGGTTGGAAATTGAAAATTGGAGTTTGCAAGTATGGAAATGTCAATATCGTGTTGGTTGATTTATGCCTTTTGAGTCTTGATCAGCCAATGCACAACTTTTAGTTAACGTGTGGACCTTAAGATGCCTTGAGACAAGGTTCATCAACAGTCTAAGGTAGAGGGTCGGATCAATTTTATATTAAACTTGTAACATTGTGAACATTCAATATTTAATCTTAACTACTAGTGTTACTCTCTTCGCTCGTAAGTGAATAGAAGTTTTAGGTGTTGACTTTCGTGGATGGTAAGCTCAATACCACTGTATAGTTTGTTCGATTAGTCTAAATCCTCATCAATTGTAGTGTAAAATATTGACGTATAAAAAATAAAATAAAATCCCAAATTATTAAATTATTCGATCGAATTTTGTCAAAAGGCCAAGGCGTTGTATTTCACACATAGAACAAAGTTCAAATATCTCATCTTGTGGACTAAAGTAATTTAGAATGTGATAACCAATTTGCTTTTCGTTTTTATTTTTCACTTTCACGTTTTTATTTTCATAACTTGGGAGCAGCCTCTCCATAAATGGGGGTAAGGCTAGCCGACATTCACCTCTCTCAGACCCTGCGTAAAGCGGGAGCCTTGTGCACTGGGTACGACCTTACGACGACATTTTTATTTTCATACAAACTCTTCATTTCTCCTTCCTTCCACCACCCGCCTCCATTTTTCCGTCTTAACACAAACTAAAAACATTATCAAGCGAGCCCTTAGCAGCAGGTGAAACGAGGTTGCCAGAAAAGGTTTAGTGTAAATGAAATGCTTTCCAGAAGCAGCACCTAAACAAAGCATTTCAAGTGCTGCAGTTCTATTAAAAATTTCAATACACTTCTAACAGAATCACTTTCACTAGAACACTCATGAACAGAAGTGCTTTCTAAAGAAGCACTTCCAAACAAACACTATGGACTCTTCTGCCAACCATTGACGTACCCTTGAAAGAAAATTCAGCAGACTTTCAGGCAACCGCGATTCGAACTCTGTACGCCAAGAAGGTGATGAAGAACCATTCAAGGATCAATCAACTCATACGAAAAGATTTCGAAAGAGATGCAGAACTGTGATTAATTCCCCAACGGATAAATATCGACAACCATATTCAGGCAAAGTATAGAACAGAAACCAGCCGCCGACCCCCATGCACATACACCATGAGCAAAAGTGAAGGCAGCAACATATTTCAAAGGGTGGAGGTCACAGGTATGGAGCCATCATCTCTAATGTATGGTGCACACTAAAAACAGAGTTAGCGGACGAAAAGTATGTATTATACATCTATCTACGACAAAAAACCGCTTCTCAAATCCCAAAAGAAATCCCTAATCTTGAATTTGATCGTAGTCCCCGTTCTCTGGAGATTGATGTGGTGCACGAACTCCTCTTCCTGTCAATTCGTAAGCACCGGTGCCTCTAGCATCTGGACCACCTCTCCAATCTGTGGGCCGTGAAGGTGCGACATGCATGCCCTGAAGCATGAAGTGACTTCCCCCCATAGGTTGCTGATCTTCATTCCCCCTGACGAGAGGTCTTCCAGAAGGGTCGAGTGTTGGGTGGAAGCCTCCGCTCATCATTTCCCCTGGCGATGGTAACTTGGCAGCAGAAGCATCACCTTTTACACCAGCAGTCGCATCCTTCTTGGCATCAATCTGAAATGTTCCGACAATAACCTGTGGGTGCAACGAAGTAGTGTTACATAGATACCGCAGAACCAATTTTCAAACAAGCTAACTGAAACGAGCAGAGATTTCAGTTAAGAAGAAAGGGTTCAAATGCCCCAATGCCAAATAACATGGAAAAATCAATTTGAGCATCAGATGACATCCAAACCCCCTACTGCTTCGATGCAGAGACACATAAGACACTAGTATCTTATGCCACAGTTGTGCACTCAAACAATATTACAGACATTATTCAACAAAATGTGAACTTGCTAAAATATTACCTGCACAGGGCCTGCAGCCTTCAGGGGCCCACCAACTCCACCGCCGATGATTTGCCCATCTGTATTAGATAGGCATACACTGAGCCCACCAGCCCTCCCTCCAAGGTCAGTACGTACATAAGATCCAGACAACGAAATAATCTCAAAGCGACCCTAACATCAGAAAGAAACCATTACACTTTGATGAACTAAACATGAGGGAGATGATCAAGAAGCCACAGTTCCATCCGTCAAGTTGTCTGGTATTATAAAGGACTTAGCCAGACATATATTAATCTTTGGAGGAACTAACAAAATATTTTTTTTGCAAGAATATGCAGACCTTTAAGAAATTTAAATTTTTGTTTCACACGTCCAAAATTTCTAAGATAGAAAAGCATAGGCATATTTTGAAACTAATATTTTTTATTTCCACATAAACCACTTTAGGCCAAGCAAAAAAGGAAATCAAAAGAAAGGAATCTTGACGTCGTCATTTCCTCCCTTTTCTCCTGCCTAACTACACACACACAGAGATAGAGCAATGGCACATTGCACAACTATAATTTGTAGCAATGAACTCTACCTGAATAACTTGGACACTACTAAAATCAAAATTCAGCCACCTATCACTATGGATGGCACTTTTTCATCAATCATACGATGGCTTCATGTGTAGAATATACAGGGCACTATAAGAACTATACAGTCAAAATATATTTTACTTAAAAGATTTTTTTATTCAGATACGTCTAAAAATAAATTAGAAGCAAGTGAGAATTGTTATCAGGCTCGCAGCTTTGCCGTATCTCAGTTTAGCTGAATGAACGGACCAATAAAAAAATCCATGTACACAAAAAAATAATGGCTGAACTTGTACATTTAACCTCCATCTGAACCCACACTGATAACTACACCTGTTAGTTGCCAATAGTGAGCAACTAAGTTACAGTTGCCCTATTTTTGTCCACCGAGAATCTAATACCACCTGGGAGGTTCACTAGTCCAAAGCGTTGCCATTTGATTTTATAATCACAGTGACACAAGTATCCACTCATATACACATACCTTGAACAAAGCACTGAATATGATACTCCAAAAGCACAAATACAATATATTCCAAGATACTTAATGTTTCTGAAACTTGGAAAGGCTGAAGACAAAAATTACCTCATATGTAATGTTGCCTCCCGAAGTAGCTGGCTGGCGGAGAGATGCATTTGAGATGGTACCAGAAGCAGATAGAATGCATATTTCACGCTTGCTCTGTTGCATGAAAAACATGATTTTCTGGCCCACATCCTGTTAGACATTTCACTAAACTGTGTGAGCACATAACAAATAAAGAAAACACAATAACGGGAAAACTGTATAACTACTGCACCAAAAGTAAGTTTGGGCAAGATAAACAAGGTAAGTTCAGGCAACTATGGATGTAGTAAAAATACAACAGTAACTGCCCCAAAGGAAAAAGGAAACCACTTCTGCAAGGTTGTTCACAAAACCCACAAACAAACTCAAGGAAATATTCTATATCCCATATCAGCCCGTTACACATTAAAACAATGTGAAAATAAAAAATCCATTCATGCAATCAAATAAGAAAGAGCTATATTCCAGAATCTGCAATTTATAAAACAAAAAAAAAAAAAAACACACACACACACACTTGATTGAAGGGGAAAAACATGAATTAAACTGTCATGGTATTCCTTCTTTGAGAATTCATTAGGAAATTCATACCTCCCCAGCAGCAACAGTTAAAACATGTGGTGTAAAACCTTGCCCTGCATTGCCTGCATCAACCAATTAAGAGTACCACATGAGTGTTTTAAATTATGATTATTTATACCACAAAACAAGCCACTTTGGACTACAGTATTGACATCACTTTAAAAACTATACTCGGTATTACCGAAACTAAACACTAGGTAACTATCCTTCAAAAGCAAAAACATAAGAGCTTCTTATCAATAACTTACTATCAAGCTAACCAAAGTTTCCACTCCAAAAAGTGTGATCTCGGAAGATTTTGGTTCATGTAAATTAAAGTTACCAAATTGCCTTATCTTCTCTTTTTACTTCCCAAAAGCTTATCATTCAAACAGATGGGGAAGTTATTCTACTCCAATTTTAAAATTGACAGCCAACTATGCCCACCATTTAGCAATAATTAAACTGAACACTACCAAAAGGTGAGAACACCGAACAATGCAATCGAAAACACTTATAAATTTAAGCATCGGAACAAAACCTTTAAAATTGCAACGTATTCACAATAAACCATTAACAAATAAAAACACAGAAAACAGGGCAGCCACTGCGAAACATAGCAAATAAAAAAAAAAACACAAATAAAATCGAAGCAATTCGCAACAACCCACCGAGAACACGAAATTTCACAACGAAACACAAATAGGGTATTTCCAGAACACCCACTCATAACCATCAAGTTTCAATCTTTCCACAGCAATGCTACCAAAAACTTAAAACCCAAATCGAAATTGAAGAAATTAGCAAAAAAAAAAAAAATTGAAGAATTTCACTACCCAATTGCAAAAAAAAAAAAACAAAAAAAAAATTCTAAAAGGGTATTTATTTGCGACCCACCGAGAGAAAACTGCTGAGATTTTTTGGTCGACCCAGAAAACGAAGGCGAGACGGCGCCGTGTTGGTCCTTCTTCTCCTTGGAGGACGAGGAGTGAGACGACGTCGTCGCTGCCTTCTTGGCCGCCAGAGCCTGCTCCGGCGTGCCATACTTTCTGGGCCGCCCCCGCTTCCTTTTCGCGGGCTCAAGTGGCGAGGTCACCGCCGAGGAGGGCACCGAGTGAGAGTACAACATGTGGGACCCATAAGTTGAGTGGGTGTTGGGCAAGAGCCCATTGGTTGGAGAGGGAGTGGTTGCGGCTGTGGAAGTGGCGGCGGGGGCCGTCGTCGTGGTGGGGTGTTGGAAGTAGGAGCTCAGTTGGTTTTCATTCGGTTCCATTCGGAGTTTTAGAGAGAGAGAGAGAGAAAGAGAGAGAGCGTCTGTGTCGAATAAACAAAATAATTATTTTATTTTTCTTCTTTTTATTTTATTTTTGGTTGGTTTTCTTGGTTTGCGCTTTTAATTGTGTGGTGTGATTTTGGCCGTCGGATTGGGTTTTAGGTTTGATTTGACATTTAGACTCCAGTCAACAAGTTCACAAATTACATTTTTTTTTTTCAACAAAAAAATAAACTTTTATTTTAAACTACAAACTACAAACTAGTGTTACTCGTCATCTGTAACTAAAAGGTTTTAGATTTCAGCAGATTCAATACCACATTATGTCAATCTTATTGTGCGACTTAATTCAAGTTTCTATCAATTTTAGAGTAAATTATAGCAGTATAAAAAAATTAAACAAAAAAACGATGCAAAATCGAGTATAAGAACACGAATTTACTATCTTTCCAACTAGTGTAACTCACATAAGAAATTCATATTTTATAAATATTGAGCCCTTTGTCGAGTTTTAGCTCTTGTTTCTTCATTACAAGTGTGACCTTTTGTAAGTCGTTGACGTGCTCGACATATAAGTCATCTTAATGTTAGATCGAGTCCACAAAACTTTACAAAAATTACTTTTATTATACATTTTTTTTTATTATAAATAATATTTTGCACGAATCTACGTTGAAAAAATAAATAGTAGATTGAAAAAGAAAGCCATAGCAATCCCCAATTAATGTTTGGGTGGGACAACTTCAGTTAATTTGGCACCTCACCAGTCACCACCAACCTTATGTTGCTTCTCCAAAAGATACCTACCTGTTAGTGGGGCTATATGCTCAAAAGTTGATATAACTAATTATCAGTGTTTGTTGAAATATTTGCAAATTGAATATCAACTTTTTTATTTTATTTTTTTGGTTTGTACACCACAAGAACAATGATATGAATGCTATTTTTGTCGAATAATGATAGTTCAATTATAATTTTTTTTGGTCAAAATAGTTCAATTATAATTGCTCTTAGCACATATGAGTTTGATCAATCAACCTTAGTAAAATTATGCATTCGATGGACGAATCTTTTAGTTTTAATACTTAAATTTCACAACATGAATCACGATGAGTGAAAAAAGTATATTTTAGACTTTAAAATATCTACACACATATATATATATATATATAACCGGAAGACAAAAAGGTAAATAATTCGTAATTTAAAATAAAAATATATAAAAATAACATAAAAAAAGAAAAGAAAATTACAAGTAAAAATAAAAATATATAAAATAAATAAGATTACAAGTAAAAATAACATAAAAAAAGAAAAGAAAATTACGCGTGCGGAAAGAGGTTAGTAAATGATGAAGTGACATGCTTTGTTCAATAAAATCCAAAAGCAAAGTGGCAGTTGTTTCGGTTAAAAAGAGGGAAACCGTTTTATTCAAAACAAGAAGAAACCGAAAAAGTGAATCCTTTTGTTCCTCTTTCTCCCTCCTTTCGAAACCTTTTCGTTTTCTGGTTTTCTCTCCAGCAGTTTGTCAACATAAAACCGCACATAACAGCATGGATCCTCTTCGAAACGTCGATAAATTTCGAGACTTCTGTGTCTAACTACAGCGATTTGATCATGCATGAGAGCAGCACGGATTTGGTAGAAGGAGCAAGCATGAAGAACAACACTGGGATCACATCGTTGAAGCAGCAATACGGTCAGTACTGTGATTTTTCTCTCTTCCCTTGTTTGGCGTTGTAGTAAATACCTAAGGGATTTTCGCTATAAGAGCGACCCCAAGTTCCCTGCTTTGCGAGGGTCGGAGATTATCGCTCGAGGGATAAAAATTACGAAGTATAGAATACTCTGGAGCAACGTAGATATTCACGGCATAATGTGTTGGTACAGGTGGAGATCATGGAAGTAAAGGAATGGTGCAACTTGAAGTTGATGGAGGAGAATTAGATTTGCTTGATGGGATGTATGATAAGCCACTTTCATGCTTCGGTTGTGGCATTGGATGGTTCTCGTGAGTTTCTAGTTCAAGATTCTTACTTTTTTCTTTCTTTTTAAGGGACGATAGTGATTGATGTTTTGCGTGTTTTGTAGAGCACAAACATCTATTAAGTACGAGGTGGATTGTTTGTCCTCTCATTTCTATACTCTTTCCATCTCTTCTCGTTTGTGTGGTAACGGTTAAATCACGTCAACATTTTATATTGATTTTCTTATAAAAATAATAAAATAAAAAGTAATAAGAATATAAAATGTTGACGTGGCTTAACCGTAACCACACAGACAAGAGAGAATGTGAAGAGTATGAAAATGGGAGGGCACACAATCCACCTCCATTAAGTACAAGCATAAAGTGAGACTGATGGATGAATATGTGTTAGGATTAAGATGCTCACTTTTAATTTGAATTGAAGGATGCTAGAGATTTTTTTTTTTTTTTTTTTGCGGTTTTTCTAGGGTACAAACACGAATTAATACCAATACTTAAGCGACCCATAATATGGTGTACTAAATCAATCAAACGGTTTGGTAGGACTCTTAGAAGTGGTTTTAAACAACTAGACATGTTATACATGTGTTCTTGTTGAGTGCGTGTTTGTCCTGTAGACAGAACTAAAGATTATAGGATCGATGCTTGTGACAGGTTTCTCTTGGGATTTGCCTTTCCACCACTATGGTATTATGCTACAGTCCTTTACTTTGGGAACCACCTTAAAGACCCCAGGGAACGACCTGGCCTTGCAGCATCTGCCATTGCAGTAAGAAATTATGCAGATTTTTTCCTACAATTTTTTTGTCTTTTGATGTTTGGTGTTGACATTTTGTTTCCTCTTGTGCTGAAAACTTGCACTGGTGCAGGCTTTAATTTGCTCGGTCATCGTCGCGGTTGCTCTACTCGTTGTTTTCTGCTTGCAGTAGCAGCTGGTGTTATGTCATTTTAAGAGAAGGATAGAATTTCTGCCACAAATTGTTGGCAAATCTTATCATTTGCGACGGTATTGTTGTAACAATTTAGTGACTGTCTTCAAAAGTAGATCTCAAGTTTGTGTCGTTTGAGTTTTCATTGTCTCAAGATTATGCTGGACAACCATTGCAGAATAGAGCAAGAAACAAGGATCGCTATTTCTTGCACAACATCCCGATTCCCAAATTTAAAGAAGAATATCAAATGACATTAAAATTTGAAGATATCTCATGGGAATCAGTTACATAGAACTCACACCAAACACATACAATGATGAAAGAGATGACACAAACACAAGTTAACGCGAGCACATACACAGAGAGTACGAAGTTCTGGCGTGTATTGTAGATACTACAGCCAGGAAACCATGGCTCCTGTCACATGTTTGATATATTCACACGAAAAGGTTTTGCGTAGCTTAGCAATTTACACAATCATCTACCGCACTTCTAGATTTTCTCCTTTAGGGCCTCCTCGCCTGCGGTCTCTTTGTCTTTGATAGAAAGCGAGGCCACGTTAAGTAATTGTGAGCTCTTAAGTCCCTCTAGCTGCAATACGGTGCATAATTTGGTGAGTTATATAACGAAACAGGAGGTTGTTACAGTTAAAACGAAGATCAAAAGCCAATGCAATCAGTATCATACATATCTCAAACATGCCACCACAAGGAACGTTTTAGTTATCAAAGTTATTGAGCGAAACCTGCATCTTACTGGTCATCCAATGAGTTGGTGCCTATCTTCCCCCAATTATCACATAATCGTAAGATCTACGGAGTTCATGAATTATATCTATATCTTGCCTTTGCAATTTAACACTTGGTTTCACAACTTTATTTAACATAACTTATCGCCCTATAGGCAATATGTTGTTCAAAACTTAACAATGCCTCTTACCCAATGCTCATATTAATCTCAAAGTAAAGGAGGATTACAAACTCCAGAAATTACCTCAGTGCATGTTTCTTGGTATGCTGCTGAAAGTGTGCTATACTTTTTCTGCAACTCGGACAATTCAGCCTGTAGCTTTTCGTAATCAGACACAGATGGACCCCCTAACTTTTGTTGAACAAACCTGCCAAAAAATTGAATATCAAAATCAAAGTACGTCTTAACATTTGTTAGTTCAAACTAGACTAAGCAGCAAAACACAATTAAGCACAACTACCCAACATCTGCAAGACAGCAACAGTAGTAGATGGAAGCGGAATATCCTAGTTACAACAATTCTCTCTGTTCATGAACGATTTATATCACTCGGTTCCAGGGAAAACACTTAAAGAAGTACTATGAGCATCATGGTTCAGTTTATACGATGATTACTGATTGATTATACATCCTCAAGGTCCTCAATAATGTGAAAAATTACCACCAATCAAGCAAAAAGAACAAATTGACAATGAAAAGTACCATTTCTCACGAAGAATTGACACAACTGAAATAGCATTCAGACTAAACCTCGCGAACAAGGATCACGTAATTGCATAGCAACCATCATATGTTCAAGGCTCTCACAATTCTCAACACGGTTCACACATACTCAAGGTGTATTATAAACTGGTCCGATGGGGTTGACAATCTAAGCAAAAATGTGCAATGAGAACGAGATGTAAAAGCTAACATCTATCTTTTGATGTAGAAGAATATGTAGCTAATAATAACATCTGAATTCTTGAGCAAATATTCAACAAATCCACATGAAATTAACCTAATTGAGTTGAGCTAGCAAAAAATCTAAAACTTGATCTAGGCTCAAATAAATTTTAGAACACAGAATCAAAGAAATGAACTCACTCAAGTGCAGAGGAAGGCTTCTCATTCTGCTCATACAAAGCAACCAGAACTGTCCCAGAAAAAAATCACAAAATTATATAAAACAACAACAACAATAATGCCTTTTTCCCACCAAGTGGGCCGTCTGTATGAATCATAGAATGTCGGTTTTGCGTCAAATCTTCGGTTAGCAATTCACAAAATTATATGAAAAAAGTTACAGAAAACATGAAATTAATCCAACAACAAAAAAACCCAACCCACAAAAATAAATGAGGAAAAGTCCGAAACTTCAACAAACCTTTGGTGAGGGCATCAAGAACTCCACTGGATTCTAAGTACTTCCTGAATGCTTCCTTCTTTGCTTCTTTTTCCTGACAAAATGCATTCATCCACCAGGAAATGGGTAAAGATTGAAACTTTTTCATGGGAAAAAAAACCCAAAAAAATGAAATAAAAATTGAATCTTTTACCTCTTTGTAGTGAAACATGATGTTCTTCTCCTTCTTCTTCTTGTATTTTCTTTGATCTGCCGAGGCGGGGTGGGTGGGATGGGGGATTTCTTGGGTTGTATCTCCATAGCTGTAAGTGGGAAGCTTTTATGGCATGGACATGGGCTTACCTGTTGGTGCAACCAACGGTCCAAAGAGATCAGTGGGTCAAACCATTGCTTTCGTCGTCTCTTGAACGTATGGGCCTTCATTATTTCAAATAAATAACCAAATACAAAGCACAATCGTCCTGTTCGACGAAAGTTGTAAACTTTCAAAAACTTTTTCGTGCAAGTTTCCAAAAAAAAAAACTTTTTGGTGCAATTGCACCACATAGGATCTTCAGCTTATCCTTAATCGATCACAACCACTCTTACAATTTGACCCCCAATAATATATGCGTGAGTTTTACATCATCTCAAAACGAATCTCACAACTACTGTGTCAACAATTTAACATAAAAACTAAGGAACCGGATCCCCTCCTGGGCTTAGGAGGTTGAGCCTTCTGAGCAAATCACACGGACTGTTGAAATTTGATCAAACGACTACAAACAGGGAGTCGCTCTAAAAATTATAATAATTGCATCTGTTAAATCAAATTTCAATGGGCCGACTCGAAAATCAGAATACAATATGAGAAAATTGAAATATCATTTTCCGCTATGAAAATTGAAAACACTTCGAAAGATTTTTTTTTTTTTCTTTGGTCAACACCACTTCAAAGTTTCAAACCTTTGTTTTTTTTTTTTTTTTTAACAAACAATATTATCTATATTGGTGGTTGGAAGGGGAGTGGGTAAACCTCACAATAAGCTAGTACTAATATAATTCAAATTCGCATTTAACGAAAAGCAAACCTAAACCTATTACTTACAAACGAAGATAAATACTACGAGACTGTAGTATTTTGGAGGCAGTTTCAAACCTTTAATTAAAAGGTGTAAATAACCCGAGTAAAGTCACATTCCTACCGAACCATGCTTGAATCGGACCCCTTACTATAAATAGGTGGCCCAAAACCCCCAACCAGTGAGATCAGAAAGCGACAGGTTTTTTTATGCCACTGTGAGAGTCCAAACATCACTCGCCGGAGCTCCTCCTCCTCCGCCCTCGCGGCTCCCGGAATTCATCAAGACGCTCAAGCTCTCAGGTAAGCTCTCTCTCTCTCTCTCTCTCTCTCTCTCTTCTCCTTTCGTTGTAATTTGATGAAATGGGGCAAAAATGGCAGCTTGGAAAACGCCTTCGTTTCGATTCGATTGGTTAGGGTGTTTTATGTTGTCCTCTTATCAGACCATGCAAGATGAAATCTTTAAGGTTGTCGGAAGTGTTTTTGTTGGGTTTTTCTCGTGAAGGTTCAGGTCTTTTTCCTTAATTAATTTAGTGCATGCAAATGGGTAACCAGATTATAGACGATTCCGCTGTTTCGGTGATAACTAGGTTTCAATTGTTAGAAACTACTTAAAAGTCTAGAACTTGGATTTGTTGCAATTTTCGCAAGGGCGGTGCTATCCACGCACCTATTTTTACTTTTCACTTAATTAAAGCCGTTGGATCGAATGAACCGGAGAAGATCAAAGAATAACAATTAACAAGGGGTGTGTGGGAGGTAAAAATAGGTGTGTGCATAGCATTATCCTTTTGCAATTCGGATATATGGTTGCGGGGCTCATATGTGTTCAAGCTTTTACTTTTCACACAACCTTTAATTTTAAGTCATTGGATCGAATGAATTGGAGAAGATCAAAGAACAACAATTAAAAAGGGGTGTGTGGGAGGTAAAAATGGGTGTGTGCATAGCACTACCCTTTCGCAATTCGGATATATGGTTGCGGGGTCATATGTGTTCAAGCTTGTTCTTTTCCCCTAAACCCGATTTCTTTCCTGAATAGGCAATGTGAAACTTATTGTAGCAGATATTCTCTTGGGATTTCTTAGTTTGCTTTTAGATTGCATATTTTGCTTACACGGTGTGGGAAAACTTGGAATTATAGAATTTAGGTGAAAATATGAATTTGAAACGTGTTTCATTGATATGCTGCTTTCGGGGTTCTGGTAAAAGATTGTGAATATCGATCAAATTAACGTATGTCATTGCTAGGGTGTCATTACTTGGTTCTCCTTGTAAAATGCGTTCTAGTTTCCGTTAGTTTATCAGTATTTGTTTGACATGAGCTTTTAAGTGTTTCTAAATATGGACAACCGGTGACTTTTAGATTTGTATCCTTTTATGTCAATGGAGGTGCTTTAGTTATTGTTTGGCTACACATTTTTAGAACTGTACTGATACAGCGGAGCATGCTCTCAGCACGTTTTTATGTGTCCAGATGATATTATGACGGGTCAAAAGAAGTCTGCAAATGATGCTCATGAAGTATTCACCTGTGATGATGACATCCTACATGAGATCCTACTCCGTCTGCCAGAGAAATCTGTTTTCAGTTTAATACTCGTATCGAAGAGGTGGCTTCATGTGATATGTAGCCCTTCTTTTCGATGTGATTACCATGCTCGATGGAAAGTAAATTATCATCTTTTGGGCTTCTTTGTGTGCAACCATCTTTACCTCGGAATATCTAAATATGGCATGCGGCGGCCCCTAACAGAGCCCGCAATTCATTTTTTGTCAGCCTGTGAGGAAGGTGATAATCTAATGGTTTCTGCACCCAAACAGCTTGGTTACTTTCTTGGCACTTCCAATGGCCTACTTCTTTTTGGCCGCCATCCAATGACATATACGGTGTGGAACCCAGTCAGCAAACAGCTATGCAAACTTCCTCAACCTCAGCAGTTCTATCAAAGTTTGTGCATGGCATTCCTCACTGTCGAAGATGACTGTTTTAATGACGCAGTCCACTACAAGGTTATTCGGGCAAAATGTAACTGCAGACGGGAATCTAAAACTGTCTCCATTGAGACTTACTCTTCAATCAGCGGTACATGGAAGCATTTCACTCTCACTTGCTCTTCAACATTTGCATTGCGTCCTTGGAGAGAGGCTACTGTAGTTAATGGTATCCTACACTGGTTTGCAACCCAGGGAAACCTAGCCATTTATGATCCACGTCTTGGAAACAGGCGTATAAATCTGCTTAAATTACCAGAAGGGAGGATTTCTCAAGATTATGATGAGTGCGTTCTTGGGCATTCTTCAGATGGGCTTTTGCAGTATGGTCAGAGCAGTACGTCTGGCGTGGAAATATGGGTTCTCGAGGCCGGAGAAAGTAGTTTCTCATCGATCAGCACAGGCAATGTGCAGTCACAGAAGAAGTGGAATTTGAGGTACAGACTCGGTTTCAAGGCGATGTGGAAGCAGAATCCAGACCATGGAAAGCATTCGAAAGAAGCTAAACTTATGGCATTCCTTCATCAGAATTCCGAGTATATCTTCATAAGAGCTGGATGGAACATATATTTCTTCCACCTGAAAAGCCAGAAGCTTAAAGAGATTCGATATCTTGGTCGTGACCCTTCGATTCAATGGGATGACAGCACAGTGGTGCCTTTCTATAGACCGTCTTGGCCACGCTCTTCTTTATGTCCCTGGATGTAGACTACGGCTTGCTGAATTGCCATTTCCGACGAGCAAACTGTTTGAAAATCTGTATCAAATGGATCCCTGTCGTGCCTTGGGTTTCATTTGAATTTTTCGTTCTGCGGTTTGAGATGTTCGTGTATATGTGTCAGACGGTGTTTTTTATTTTTCGTTAAGGCTTTGTTGTTGTTTGCGAACATGTGATGGAAAGTAGAACATTAGAAAAATTTATTTTTCACGAAAATTTAAGATCGACACGAATATTTTGTTCTGACGAGGTCAACTCCTCATCCAAGAACGAGAGAATCAACTGACAAAAATAAACACGTACAGCATGTACACAAAGAAACAAAGAAATAATGAGTTTGTGGAAATTACTTTTTCGATCCAACGGCACAGATGACGGGTAACAAGTTCCAACGGCACAAACGACGGGTAACAAATTCTTACAATACATCCGGACACACAAGATTCGAACGACCCCTGGACATGGCAGAAGAAATGTGACCGTTAAGGAAAGAAGGAGAAGACTTGGTTAGCAGCCACTAATTGGCGCGAAAAGAGCGGAAAGCAAAGCGAAACAAGAGGCCCTTGTGAAGAATGTCCACTCTCTCAATCCGCTCGATCCACATTCACTTCCCACACACACAACGCACAACAATCACACAAACAAAAGTTTCCCACCTAGCTAATCGATCCATCTCTCGTCCCCATTTCGGTTTTCCTTCACTTTCTTGCCAATTTTCCCGGGAAAATGGAGCTTTCTGGCGCGTTGATCGGACATTTCTGACCCCCGTGTTTCGTAGGGAAAGTCTGATGCTTTTGAGAAAAAGGGGTCTCTTTCGCTTATGGTGTTTGGTGGAGAGGAACACTTCTCAGCTGGAGTTGGGAGCTGATGGTTGTGTAATGTCATGCAGCTGAAATGTTTGATGAAAGTGCTTAATGAATTGATGAGCTTTGGATCGGCAGCTTAGAACGAAAAAATGGTATGTGCGGTTTCGGTTGATTTTTCATAAAATTTGTAAAGTTTTTTTGTTTCTTGCTTTAATTTGTGGATTAGATTAGGTTCTCTGATTCAGTTTGAAATTTCGAGTGATTGTTGGAGTCTAAGACAACATCTTCATTAGAAGTTTTGCGGTATATAGAAATTGGGTTTGTTAATTACAAATGATTAAGTTTTCTTTTCGATCAAACATGTGATTTGAGTGTTTGTGATACAGAGCAGAACAATCGTTTAGTGTATGTGTTAGCTTGTGGTTAACAGACTGGGAACCTGTTGCTTCTTCTCAAGGGAAAGAAACAAATTATGAGATAACTCTAACGGCACAATTTATGAGACAACTCAAAGGAAGCATTGTGCAAGAGAGACAAGTGCGCTTACCATCACACTATACTTTTGGTGGTGGGCATAGCTAACATAGACTTCATAGATAAGCAACAACAATAGGACAAAGGCGTTGGCCGCATATTAAGCCATAATTCATATAAAAGCCATTCAAATTAGTCTTCAGAAATGGTTATCAGTGAATTTTGTGTGTTTTTATGGCACTTTATTCGTATACCTATTCATACTTTAATATCTTCATCTACAGGGAACACCAGTGAATATCATTGTAGGTTCTCATGTCTGGGTTGAAGACTCAGAATTGGCCTGGATTGATGGCCAAGTGTCAAAGATTACTGGACAAGAAGCTGAGATCGAGAGTAGCAATGGGAAGAAGGTAAACTCTTTTTACTAAATTTGATATTTTTCTTTCTGGATATATATTTTGGTCTTTGAAATTTGTTTATTTTAAGAAAATCTTCTAGTATTATATAAATGTACTCTAACGAGATTCCTGTTCACTTTTTTGTGCTATTAAGATGGTTGTCAAATTGGCGAAAATATATCCAAAAGATATGGAAGCTCCTGCTGCTGGAGTTGATGACATGACAAAGCTATCTTATCTGCATGAGCCTGGAGTTTTGCAGAATTTAAAAACTAGATACGAACTTAATGAAATCTATGTACATGTTCTGCCCTTCATTTGAATTTACTTACGGAGTTTTTATTCAAATTAGGAATTCTTATTCTCTATAATCCTGCAATAATATATGCCTCTGTTGCTATCATGATAGACTTATACTGGAAATATCCTTATTGCCATTAATCCATTCCAAAGACTGCCGCATCTCTACGATGGTCACATGATGCAACAATACAAGGGCGCGCCATTTGGAGAACTAAATCCTCATGTTTTTGCAGTTGCGGACGTTGCATATAGGTTACCTTCATTCCTTATGTGCATGCTATGCTATGTATTGCTCCATAAGATCAATAAACCGAATATTTAAAGTTAATTCTTTGAAAAAACCAGGGCAATGATCAATGAGGGAAAAAGCAATTCAATTCTGGTCAGTGGTGAAAGTGGAGCAGGTAAAACTGAGACCACAAAAATGCTTATGAGGTACCTTGCATTTCTAGGTGGCCGGGCTGCAACTGAAGGACGGACAGTTGAACAGCAAGTTCTTGAAGTACGATTTCTATCCTACCTTTGATCAGCATTGATATTAAGCTTTGATAACTCCATATTACCTTCTCTATGTCAAGCTCTATTAGTTTCTTATGAAATTCTTATGGTTCTTTCTTTTCTGAGTGCAGTCAAATCCAGTTCTGGAAGCATTTGGCAACGCTAAAACTGTTAGAAATAACAATTCTAGGCAAGACGATATCAAGCTAGTACATATTTGTGTCAAATTTGTCTTAGTTTGAACAGTCATTTTACTGGCATAAATTACTTTTCCTGAATTATTATCATGTTCGGATAAATTCACGTGGTATTCTCTTTGTTTGGTATTGGTGCAGTCGTTTTGGTAAATTTGTTGAAATTCAATTTGATAAGCAAGGAAGAATCTCAGGAGCAGCCATTAGAACCTACCTTCTGGAACGGTCTCGTGTTTGCCAAGTTTCTGATCCTGAACGGAACTACCACTGCTTCTACCTTCTTTGTGCTGCACCACAGGAGGTAAGATCATGTAGGAACCAGACTTCGATTAAAACAATCAAAGTATTGCTGCAAATTTCCGCTCTTAAACTTCGAGCTAATATTTGTTTATGTTGACAGGAAATTGAGAAATACAAGTTGGCAAATCCTAAATCATTTCACTATCTTAACCAGTCACGTTGCTACGAACTGGTTGGTGTAAGTGATGCTCATGACTATCTTGCCACAAGGAGAGCTATGGATATTGTTGGAATAAGTGCTAAGGAGCAGGTACAGCCTCTTCTTAATTTCATTTTAACGTGGAACCTAGAAAGACCGTCGTCTCACACCCCTTCTTTTTTCTCTCTCTCTTAGGAAGCAATTTTTAGAGTAGTTGCTGCAATTCTTCATCTAGGAAATATTGAGTTTTCCAAGGGCTCGGAAGTTGATTCGTCAGTTCCAAAAGATGATAAAGCAAAGTTCCATCTTAAGATGACTTCAGAGCTTCTCATGTATGTATTCTTCGTGCTTTTACCCATGTAATCTGTTTCCAGTCTGTTTTCATATTGTTATAGTGTGATAATAACATTACCTCAGGTGTGACCCTGATGCATTGGAAGATGCATTATGTAAGCGTGTCATGATCACACCTGAAGAAGTTATCAAGAGAAGTCTTGATCCTCAAAGTGCAGCAATTAGCCGCGATGGTTTAGCAAAGACAGTATATTCTCGATTGTTTGATTGGTTAGTTACTATAGCTTAAAACATCATCAGATTAACATCTGGTTTATGAATAAATTTTCTATTAACCACTAGAAGCATATTGGAGTGAGAATTAAATGTTGATGTGGTTCTAAATTTATACAGGTTGGTGGATAAAATTAATGTCTCAATTGGACAAGATGCTACCTCGAAATCGCTGATTGGGGTCCTTGATATCTATGGTTTTGAAAGTTTTAAGACCAATAGGTAACAACTATTCAGCATAATACCGCACTTAGAGTACTTGAAGTTCTGTACATACGTGCATTCTGTGTCTTTTTTAGTATAAAAGAAACTGAAAATGCGCTAATGAAGACATTTCATATCAAACACCCGTCATGCGTTGATGGTATTCCACAACTTAATTTTAGCTTATCAACCTGTGCAGTTTTGAGCAGTTCTGCATTAATTTCACAAACGAGAAATTGCAGCAACATTTCAATCAGGTAATGGCTCAGATCATGTTGAACTCTTGCTTTCTCTATTTTTAGCTCTTGGGTTATTGTTCCTGTTGCCGACCCCACTTAGTGGGAAAAGGCTTTGTTGTTGTTGTTGTTTGGGTTATTGTTCCTGTTATTATTATTTTAATTTAAATTAAGTTTTTCCTGTATATTTTCAGCACGTCTTCAAGATGGAACAAGAAGAATACACAAAAGAGCAGATTGATTGGAGCTACATTGAGTTTGTCGATAATCAAGACGTTTTGGATCTTATTGAAAAGGTTATTCCTTCTCCTATTCCTTCATATACATCCACATACACAATCACCTACCTATATATATAGTTACACACACACACACACAATCACTACTGGAATATTCAGATATTCAGTACTATTAATCAACAGTCAATTTTATCCTTACAAGTTTTCACATATGATGCTTCCTTTCACAGAAACCTGGCGGAATAGTTGCTCTCCTTGATGAAGCTTGGTGAGCTATTATTCATCTGTTCATTCTTCCTTAAATGCAAGGCCGTTAACGTTTTGCATTTAACTTTTATTTTTCTCTCTTTTCTTCATTCTTGTTAACTGCTTTTCTTTCTTTTCTATTTCCAGCATGTTTCCCAAGTCAACCCATGAAACATTTGCAAATAAGCTTTATCAGACATTCAAAACTCACAAGCGCTTTATAAAGCCAAAACTTTCTCGCACGGATTTTACCATCGCTCATTATGCTGGAGAGGTAAATTATACGAAATCAACACTTTCTAATAATATAATATATGATACTTTTACGTTCCGGTTTTAACTTGGGAACACTTTGTTACAGGTCCAATATCAATCTGACCAATTTTTGGACAAAAACAAGGACTATGTGGTTCCTGAACATCAAGATTTGTTGGGTGTTTCCAAATGTCCTTTCGTGGCAGGCCTTTTCCCTCCACTTCCAGAGGAGACAGCCAAATCTTCCAAGTTTTCTTCGATTGGCTCTCGTTTTAAGGTACATTGATATTAGCTTGGTGAGCATGAAGGTCGACTTAACCCTGGATAATCAACTATCAACCTAAAGCTACATGCAAAGCTCTCGTGTGGTTTCCTTTATATTCTGGAATGTCAACTTATGCTACAAGAAGTTGAAACTTAAATTTTGTATGTTTTAAATTGTGCAGCTTCAACTACAATCGTTAATGGAAACCCTAAACTCTACAGAACCTCACTATGTCAGATGTGTAAAGCCAAATAATTTTCTAAAACCAGCCGTGTTTGAGAACGTCAACATTATGCAGCAACTGCGCTGTGGTGTAAGTAAAATGTGTTCCTTTTCCCTTTTACTTTCTTAAAAAAAGATTTCATGTTTTTCTTCCAGATGTTGATGACAGTTCCCCTTGTAGGGTGTTTTAGAGGCAATCCGTATTAGCTGCGCTGGCTACCCTACTCGAAAACCCTTTTTCGAATTCATAAACAGATTTGGACTTCTTGCACCAGAGGTCTTGGAAGGAAAGTAAGTATTATCTCTAAGGATTTTCAGTTCGAGAGGGGAGAGAAATTTTTTTTGACATAACGTTTCAACTTTCTGATTAAACTCTGTGGATCTGCATTCTGAACCTGTTTTACTTTTGAGCAGCTACGACGAAAAGGTTGCATGCACTAGGATTCTCGAAAAGAAGGGTCTTAAAGGGTTTCAGGTAACTTGAGGTGTTCCTCATATAGGTGTAAATATAGCTAATGGTCTTCATCCAATCGCACACTGATGGTAGAGACATTTGTTATTGCAGATAGGTAAAACAAAGGTATTCCTGAGGGCTGGTCAGATGGCTGAGTTAGACGCACGAAGAACCGAAGTACTCAGTACTGCAGCTAAAACTATACAGCGGCGTGTACGAACCCATTATGCTAGGAAACGGTTTATTGCACTGCGACAGGCAACCATAGTTATGCAATCGATATGCAGAGGTGAGCCAGAGAGCATCTTAGCAGAAGGATTAGTCATGGTTTCCCAGCACTTTCTTTTCTAACACAATATTTTAGGGTCGTCAATCAACGGGCGAATTTAAACTGTTTCTATGTTTGTTTGGTATGACTTACAGGAAGCCTGGCTGGCAAAGTCTTCCACGGCATGAAAAGAGAGTCAGCTGCCGTGAAAATTCAGAAGAACCTACGTAAACACCAAGCCAGAACAACTTACAACAAGCTCCATGTCTCAGTTCTTGTCGTGCAGACAGGTTTAAGAGCAATGGCTGGACGTAAAGAATTCAGATTTAAAAGGCAAACCAAAGCAGCAACCGTTGTCCAGGTTGTATACAAAATATGTTGTAACTTGCAAGATTTGTTTTGTTTTAACGATGTGAAACTTTACTGATTTCCTATTGCCAAACAAAAATCTACATGAAAATTGCAGGCGGTGTGGCGTTGTCATAAAGCTGCCAAATACTTTAAGAGGCTCAAGAGGGGTTCAGTAGTCGCACAGTGCCAAATGAGGGGGAAAATCGCAAGGAAGGAACTTAGGAAGCTAAAAATGGTAAGCGTTAAACTCTCTCTATAGGTATTGTTTTTGTGAAAAAATTATCAAATTCATAGGCTAGCAACCAAGATGAGAGGAATACATAAAATTTAGTGTGTACAGGCAGAGCATAGTTTCTGTCAAATACTGTAGATTATTGCCATAAATAATAGTACGTACACTTTCCCTTTCAAGCTGACATCTTAAAATCTTCTTCTTACGTATGTTTCTCTTTTTTCTTTACGATATTCACATTATCTCCAATTTTCTGCAGGCTGCAAGGGAAACAGGAGCACTTAAGGAGGCAAAAGATGCACTGGAAAAACGAGTGGAGGAACTAAATTGGCGACTACAGTTGGAAAAACGTTTAAGGGTAAATTCAATGTTTTTCAGAGCAATTTTGTTTGGCAGAGAAAATGCTGTGGACGTCTGATGAATATTTTCATCTCGTGTCCCATGGCCGAAAACTATTATGCTAATGCATTGGTGTACTTTCCACGATGAATATGATAGAAAATTCCTTGTTCAACATCCATCTTAATATTTTCGTTGAATATTTTCTTCTAATTTAGGTATTTTATGCAAAACAAATTCATGCTAAAAGCTTGTGTCATGTTCGCAGACTGACCTAGAAGAAGCAAAGGCACAAGAGATAACGAAATTGCAGAACTCATTGCAAGAAATGCAGACCAAACTTGATGAATCAAACGCATTGATTGTGAAGGAACAAGAGGCTGCAAAGAAAGCTATTGAAGAGGCTCCTCCTGTGGTTCAGGAAACCCAAGTTATGGTCGAGGACACTGAAAAAGTTGAATCTCTAACAGCAGAAGTTGACAGTTTAAAGGTACAAATGTTCTGTCCAATAATTAGCACCTATAATACTTTGTCTCACATAATTCTGTGTTTGCAAAGACTTTTAACATGTTTCGACTGTTCTATCATGCGTTATCGTCATTTATTTGTTCATATATGTAGCGACAGATTTTGATCTTTTCATTTAGTTCTTCTTGACCTTGGTTTTTCTCTACCTAACATGTCCCCGCCTCACCAGGCCTCTATGGAGTCAGAGAAAAAAAGAGCAGAAGAAAATGAAAGAAAATATAATGAAGCTCAAACATCGGGCGAAGAACGACGCAAAAAATTAGAAGAAACAGAGAAAAAAGTTAGTCAGCTCCAGGAAAATTTGACCAGGTAATATGACACTAAAGCATGAGTTTTCTGATGCAGAGCATCAAAATGCACGTCGTCATATGTGCATTTGAGACGATAATTACAAAATTGTTCTTAATATCTCACTCCGAACAAGTTTTAAACTCATGTAGTATTTAAGTTCAAACCGAAAATTATATATTGGAGAGAAATGAATTACCAACTTTCACTTTCCTGATATGGTTTGTTTACTGAAAATTTAAACTTCCTTGATTAGGCTAGAAGAGAAGCTTGCCAATTTAGAATCAGAAAATCAAGTTTTACGCCAACAAGCTGTGTCCATGACGCCTAATAAATTCCTTTCTGGACGGTCCAGATCAACTATTCAGGTAAATTTCAATGTAAACCATGGTTTTCTATGATGTTCAGATGCTTAAGATTTTCTTATTGTTTGATAATTGGCAGAGGGCAGCTGAAAGTAGTCATATTCCAGGGGATGCAAAGACAGCTCTGGTAAGTTTCCGTTAAACGTCAAGTATTAACCTACAAAAAAGGCAATTTGATGCAGTAAAGGCTTTTTCTTAACTCTTCACTTATGCTAATGTTCCAATAAAATGGATCAGGAAATGCATAGTCCTTCAATAAATCACAGGGAGTCGGAATTGGAGGATAAGCCACAGAAATCACTAAATGAAAAACAGCAAGAGAACCAGGAGTTGCTCATTCGATGCATTGCACAACACCTGGGCTTTGCAGGGAACAGGCCTATTGCTGCCTGCATCATATACAAATGCCTTTTGCAGTGGAGATCATTCGAAGTTGAGCGGACTAGTATTTTCGATAGGATTATTCAGACCATAGGGAATGCCATTGAGGTTTGGAACTCCCATCCTTAACCCTTCTGGTATTTTGGTTTTCCGTTTCTTTATAACACAAAACGAACCTCTTTAACTTGAATATTACCACTTGGAATTTAGACCCAGGATAACAACGATATCTTGGCCTATTGGCTATCCAACGCCTCAACACTTCTATTACTACTCCAGCGCACACTGAAAGCAAGCGGTGCTGCTGGAATGGCACCCCAACGACGTCGATCATCATCAGCTACTCTGTTTGGAAGGATGACACAAGTAATTCATCGTCTCTCATCAGACATTGAATATTTTCTAGTCATAAATCTTCATTTCTTCAGTTGCTTCACATGTTTTCTTTTGTTTTCCTCTAGAGTTTCCGTGGAGCGCCACAAGGTGTTAATATTTCCTTAATCAATGGTGGAATGAGTGGCGGAGTGGACTCTTTACGGCAAGTTGAAGCCAAGTACCCAGCTTTGCTTTTCAAACAGCAACTTACAGCATATGTAGAAAAAATTTACGGGATGATTCGAGATAATTTGAAGAAAGAGATTTCTCCTTTGCTTGGATTGTGCATCCAGGTCCAGTAAATTGTTCACCTACAAACTAGAAAACAATTTACGGAGAGAAAAATTGTGCTTCCATGATTTGTCAAAACTTAGTACTAAATCTGTAAACTTTAACAGGCACCAAGAACATCCAGGGCAAGCTTGGTCAAAGGATCGTCGCGATCAGTTGCCAACACTGAGGCCCAGAAAGCTTTGATTGCTCACTGGCAGGGGATTGTCAAGAGCCTCGGAAACTTCTTAAATACTTTAAAAGCAAATCATGTTAGTACTCTTTCCCCCCTCCTCTTAAGATTCATACTCACTTGATCTTTCTGATTTTCGTTTCTGCAACTTTTGTGAAGTATTTTGCCTAGGATCTTTCTCCCTTTCTTAGACACGCGTTGTTCCTTTCTACAGGTACCACCATTTTTAGTTCGTAAGGTGTTCACGCAAATATTCTCCTTCATCAATGTTCAGCTATTCAACAGGTATCGTCATAAGCCCAAATTTGAGGTTGTCTTGTTTGTATGCTACTTAGCACTAAACTCGTAATATCCTCCATGTATTCTTCTATACCCGCAGTCTTCTATTAAGACGAGAATGCTGTTCGTTTAGTAATGGTGAATATGTTAAAGCTGGGTTGGCTGAACTGGAGCATTGGTGCTATAAGGCAACAGATGAGGTACCCACCGTACCTTAAATTTAATTCCTCTTTTTACTGTTCAATAACTGATATACCAATAAACGAAAATGCAGTATGCAGGATCAGCTTGGGATGAACTCAAGCATATTCGGCAGGCTATTGGATTCCTGGTATCTTTCATTGTATTCTACTTCTACAAATGAACAAATGGTGAAGTTGTCCTGAAATTTATGTCTTTTTGCTCAGGTCATACATCAAAAACCGAAAAAGACGCTTGATGAAATTAGCCATGACCTATGCCCGGTAAGTGATGTGTATATAAGGATACAATAAACATCTCAAAGTCTATCAACTCTCCCTCGAATCTCATTTGACACAACTTACTCTTTTAACAGGTCCTCAGTATACAGCAGCTATATCGTATCAGTACAATGTACTGGGATGACAAATATGGCACGCATAGTGTGTCCTCGGATGTAAGTTTTTATGGATGCCATTACTCAACTAGGTTTGAGTCATCTTCGTCACAAGGCAGTAAAATAAATTAGAATACAATGACAAACATGCATCCACAAACTCACTTGTCCATTCCTTTTTCCAATGGCACATCCAGGTTATATCGAATATGAGAGTGCTGATGACAGAAGATTCCAACAACGCAGTCAGTAATTCTTTCCTGCTGGATGACGATTCCAGGTTATGACAACATTCAATCATGTCTTCGCCGTTATTCATTCATTCTTTATCGACTCTTCCTCTTCTTTACATCCCGTTTCATTAGTTTTTCCTTGTCAAACTGATATGTTCGTGTTTTTCTAAGATTTCGGTTACTTGTAAATTTAGTATCCGAAAAATGAGACAGTATATCAACGCTGCATTGTTTCATAGTGCTTGTTATCATCGCTAAACACATTAGCTTCCATGTTTACCTATAATCCTAGCCATTCGACTGACACTAGACTTTACACTGCAGCATTCCATTCTCCGTTGACGACATATCAAAGTCGATGGAGCAAATAGACATCTCCGACATTGAACCACCACCGCTCATTCACGAGAACTCAGGCTTTAGTTTCTTGTTGCCGCGCGCAGATTGAGTCTCGGTCTCTCTACGATGAGCCTAGCTATGGGGTTGTACATTGTTCATGAATCATCATTTCTTTGCCCCACAGATTTTCTTTTGAATCTACATTTTAGTAATGTAAGTTGAATATATTTTTCCTTCTTTTGTTGTAAAACTAGCTGATGTTAGGGAAAGAAATTAAAAGCTTAGAGAATTTTTTTTTCCAATTAAATTCATCAAATTCTCATCCAAAAACTTCGTCATGTATTTATAATTTTGGTATAGAAATCTTCGCATCCATGATGAAGACAACAATCCCAAAAAAGAAAATGATTACTACACATTCTTCATTTCCGACGTACCCTTTTTATTATCAGATTAAACAAATCAAAGGACAATCAAAGGCCTAAAACTAAGAATACCGTGTAAAAAGTGAACAAAAAATGTGCGGAAATCATTTTTCGTTAAAAAAAAATCAGGGTGCATGAAAAGGGCTAGAGCTGAGAGAGCTCAGTTTGAGAACGACCCGTCGTTTATCCATTAATTGCTGCCATTTCAATTGTCCATTGATTCCATTACTCGTTGGCATGTTCTTCCCTTTCCGTTCCCTTTTTATTTTATTTTATCAATATGTCACTTTTTATATATATTTTTGTTTTTTTAATCAAATTCTTCACTCTTATGTTGGTCATAAGTTGGATCTTTGAATGTTGAACTGTTAGATAAAAATTAATTAAAATTTGTCAGGAGGTCTGAAAATTTAAGCATCAATTGATTTTATAGTTGAGACCAAATAAGAAAATGAAACAAAGGAACAATTAATTAGCAAAGGTTATAGCAAATTGGTTTTACAGTATAACTTCAACTTCTTTTATGGTATTGGAGTATGTTATACTATGTGTGAAGCCTGACGACCACATTCTTTACGTCATTATGTTGTCCATGTGCTAGGTTTGAGGATTCGTTGCACACATGAGGTATGTGCAAAAGTATTAATCTCAAATAAAAAATGAAAAGAGATCTTGCATATACATATAAATAATTGAATTATTTTCTATATTACTGATTGATTTACGATGAAACCCAAGAAATTAGCACCTTTGAAGATAAACCAACAAGAAATCTGAATCAAATTATTGACCCAATTAAAGATGATCCATGTCCTTATCCATCTAGATAATTCCTTTTAATTGGAAAGGGATCCTCTCCGGATCCGTTCCTCCTAATCCATCAAGTTCGGGGATCCGGACCATTGAAATTTGATCTAACGGTTAAAGTTATTATAACTTTTAAAGTGAGCCCTTGTTTATAGTCGTTTGATTAAATTTCAATGGTCCGAATCTCCGAACTTGATGGATTAGGAGGAAGAGATCCAGAGAAAATTCATTTCCCTTTTAATTGGCCATTGGGGATTGCTTTAAAACAAATGGAGACTTTGGATGCGGTCCTTAGCTATGAATATTCTTTTATTGAAACCTTGTTGGTTTTTAATTTTTGATCGAGGTCCTCGAAATTAATATGATAATTTATTTCTACGTACGTTACTATATTTTTTAAATAAAAAAATTAGAAATTTTAGTTGTTTATATAAATGAGATTTTAAATAAAAAACATAATTTGTGGGATTAAAAATATTAAAATATAAATATACTATTGTGTGTGTGTGTGTGTGTATAAATATGGGTACATTCATCAAAATTAACCAAAAAAATTATTGTATCAAAACATGGGTACATTCTTCAAAATTACAAAAAAAAAAGGCATTAGGCTTAATAACATTAGTAATTTCTTCGATTAAACTTGACATGGATACATTTTAAAATCAAAGAAAAAAAGAATGTACCCATATAAGTTAAAAAATAGATTACAAAAAAATTGAATAGATTTTATATTAAAAAAATGGTACATTTTACATATAACAAATTGATATATTTAAGAATGAGTACATTTTAAGATTAAAAAGTTTTACATGAATGGGTACATATAATTAGCATGGGTACATTCAGCAAAATAAAAAGTATAAATAAACAAAATATATGGGTACAAATACAAACAAACTTTAAAAAATATAGGCACAAAAAGAAACTAATATATGGGTTCAAATTAAAATTGAAAAGAAAATTGGTACAAATAAAAAATGGTTACAAACTAAAACAAAAATATATGATAAAAAATTTAGTCATAAATATAAATATACTAATTGTAACATTTTTAACATTAAATGAATATATTTAGAAATAAAAAAAATATTTTCTTATTGAAATAATTAATGATATTATTAATATCCAAGGAACTTGATCAAAAATTGAAAATGAATAGGATTTTAATCAATAGAGTAGTAAAATGAAGGATGAGAACCTAATTTCTCCTAAAACAAAAGAAAATTAATGAAAATGGCTTGAAAACTTTGAGATTTAATGATAAAAACAAAATAAAGGATAAAGTGAATAGTACTATGATTGATTTTTTAGTGTAAAAATGTAATTTTTCATTAAAATGAACAGTATCAAGAGTTTTTCATTAAACTTCT
Organism: Malus domestica; assembly: GCF_042453785.1. Taxonomy (NCBI): domain Eukaryota; kingdom Viridiplantae; phylum Streptophyta; class Magnoliopsida; order Rosales; family Rosaceae; genus Malus; species Malus domestica. The sequence continues at coordinate 30,315,123 of NC_091672.1, read as the reverse complement.
CTTAAAACAATTATATATTATCTTAGTTTAGTTATTTATTTATTTAATATATATATATATATTATTTTTTAGCTACAATGATTGATTGCCTAATTAGAGACAAAGTCAAAGATGGAAATACATGATATTCTCTGCATTACTTGACTAGAAGGGCTTGTGCTGTGTTGTGACAAGGACTGCAGATTATAGCTTGACCACAACATAGTATTTGGCATGTGTTCAATTAGTATTGTGTTGCGTGGAAAAAGAATCACCTCTAAAGTCTGTCTCCTTGTCCAAAGTGACCAAATTGCTTTGCTTTCTGTATTTGTTACGTCATTTTATGACGGAATTGGATCCGCTTCGGATCTTAGTGTTCGGAGCTTAAAAATCAATTCATCTGGACCACACAAATTGAATATAACGGTTCCCATTAACTTATTTTTCTGGCTCATCACACAAAACCAATGGCTCTGATTTTTTTACACACCAATCAGTGGTCCAAATGATTTGATCCCTAGATTTTGGACAGTAAAATCCGAAGCGGATCCAATTCTGTTTATGACGAGACGATGTTCTATTCTAAATTATTCTTATTCACGAGAAAAGGTTTGAATTCAAACGCAAAGGGTTTACCCTAGAAAAGGAGTCTACCCTAGAAACAAGACACATTGAAGGGAAAACTAAGTGACAACTGTCGAATTTTATCCAAAACAAAGGTAAAAGGTGAAGTTGTGAGAATTAGAAAATAATAATTTTAAGGGAGTTTTAATGAAAATAGCTTCTCTTAATTTTTTATTAACAAAAAAATCATCCATTAACTTTATTTAATAAAAAAAACTTAAATTTTAATAAAAATGATTTAAGTTTTAATAAAAATGACAAAAGTTTAACATAATAATTAAAAAAACAAAAAATCAAAATCAAAATATGCGCGCGTCACATCACTCAGTTACACACATATTCCCTTCCTCCCTCTTCCTCCCTCCACCGTTTTTAGCTCCTCTCTCTCTCTCCTCTCTTTCACATATTCCTATCAAATTTCTCTCTCCTCTCATCTCACCCCTTCATATCAACTTTTTTTTCTTTTCTCTCATCTCTCATATCACTCTACTCTCATTCCATAAATTTTACAATTTTTACTTTTTATTTTATTGTGTGTTTATTTGATCATTGTTTCATAATTTTTTTTTAAACAAACTAAGTAATAATATTACAAGACAAAAAATAAAGAAAATTTTTCATTTTTCAGTTTGATAAACAATGTTTATTTTAATTTCGAAATAGTGATTTTATCTTTAGTTCGGACAATTATTTAAGTTTGTGTCATGTCATGTTAACACTAGTTATTTTTACAACTGAACATTGATTATTTCTATAATCGAACACTGATTATATTTAGAACTTAACACTAACTATTTCTCAAACCAAATAATGACTAACTTACTAATATTATCATTATTTCGTAAACTAAACATTGACTATTTCTTGAACCGAACACTATTACTATCACTAATTCATAAACTAGTACTATCATTATTTCGTAAATTAAACACTAACTATTTCTTAAACCAAACACTTATACTATCACTATTTCGTAAACAAAACACTAACTATTTCTTAAATTGAAAACTAGCTATTTCTTAAACTGAATACTAATACTATCACTATTTTGTAAACTAAACATTGACTATTTATTAAACTAAACACTAATATTATCAATATTTCGTAAACTAAACACTAACTATTTCTTAAACTAAACACTAGTACTATCACTATTTCATTAACCATGGTAGAGAAAACAATGGACAACAGATGAAGCTCAACTGGAAAATGCACACTAGCATCTATGGTTTTGGGGGCCAAGAAATTAGTGGCCAATGGTTTGAAAAATAAACTTGGAAAAGGCATGTCATCAACATTAACTAAATACAAATGATTAGTTGTGTTTTCTGATTAGTTGTTATACTAATTAATGGATGAGTCATGAACATTCTAACAATGAATAGCAAACCCAAATAATTATCCTATACACGAGAATGTCATCAAAAGTATTATGATGGTCGAATATCTTCAGGAAGTGTCTTCCAAAGCAATTAGTTGTTTAAGTCTAAAGAGAGCAGGTATTTCTCTAATTTTAGGAAAGATGAGAGCCTATTCCATTCTCACAAAAAGTTCAAATAGGAAATCATCAATTAAGATTATTATGGGAGATAGTTTATTACATTTTTGTTGAAAATGGTGAGAACGGGAGCATTGAAAGTACTAACTATCATCATTAAAGCTCCTAAACATGAAATGAAGAAAGAGGAAGGATGTTAGATCCCACATTGCCCAGGGGAGTGGATCCTCTGTGCCTTATATGTACATGCCCACCTCCATATAGCATGAGACTTTTTGGGAACTCACTGGCTTCGAATTCCATCGGAACTCTGAAGTTAAGCGAGTTCGGGTTGGAGCAATCCCAAGATGAGTGACCTACTGGGAAGTTGCTCATGAGTTCCCAGAAACAAAACCGTGAGATAATGGTAAGCCCAAAGTGGACAATATCGTGCTACAACAGAGTCGGTCTGGGATGTGACAAAGGAGGCACGTGGGGCTATGAGGCTAGGGTTTGAAGCTACTAAAGAAAATAATAATAAAAGGTGTGGGCTGCTACAATATATATGGTAAGTTTACAGAATTTGCAATACACGCGCTTTTGTGAGGTTATTTTTTATTTTTTATTATTATTTTTTTTTGTCCTTATCATTAAATAAAATTATAGAGTAGTTTTTTGTTAAAATGCAAACTTTTGAAGTCATTTTCATTAATTTTCCTTAAATAATCATGAGTAACTCATTTTTTACTTTCAACATGGAAAAAACTTAAAATGATCATCCATATTTTTTCATAATTATACTTTACTCAAATGGTTTATCCATATTTTTTTAGAACTGCAATGCATGTGCCCGTGAGAAGGGGAGGAAACAGAGGGGGACTAATGTTCGATCCATCCCGGAGAAGTTGTGGAATTGTATATGGAAGATCGATGTTCAACCTAAGATACGCCATTTTTTATGGAACTCTCTGCACAATATTATGGCTACTAATGCGAATCTGTACAGGAGGCGGTCTACCACTTCCCCCACCTATCCTATCTGCTTGTGTGATGATGAATCTGTTGAGCATTTGTTCCTCCTTTGTCCATGGGTTCAAGCTGTATGGTTTGGTAGGGCTTTGAGTTATAAGATTAACAGGCTGGCTATTAACTCTTGGATTAGTTGGCTGCATGCTATTGTTAATCCTGATATTGGTAATCGTTCTGAGTTGTTATGGACCCAAAGATTGGTGGCTTATACTTGTTGGCATATTTAGAAGGCCAGGTGTGCTTTTGTGTTTAATAAGGTGCGTATCAACCCTGTAAATGTTGTTCTGGCCATTTCTAATTCTGTGGGGTCTTTCCTAGCTGTTTCCTGTGTCTCTGAAGTTGATCGGTTTCGGGAGAGTGTCGGCCAGGTTCCTGGCAGTGCTCCGTTGTGGTGTCCTCCTCCCCCCCTTTTACGAAAATAAATGTTGATGCCAGCTGGTTCAAGACGTCTTGCTCGGGTTTTGTGGGAGTGGTTTTACGCGACGCTGAGGCTCATTTCATTGCGGCTGCTCGTTACCACATTCGGGCCCCCTGTGCTGCAGCTGCCGAAGCTATGGCTTTGCTGCGGGGCTGTGAACTGGGTGCATCTTTGGGTCTATCTGAGGTTATTCTGGAATCTGACTCTTCCGAGGCGATTTCTTGCCTTTCAAATTCTATAAAGAATGGCAGTTGGGAGGCTATTCCTACTTTAGCAAGAGTAAAGCTCTTTGGGGAAACCTTCCAGAACTGTCGCTGGTCTTGGGTTCCAAGAACAGCCAATACGGCGGCAGATGCTCTTACGTCGCGTGATTGTGCAGAGCTGTGTGATGTTATTTGGGTCGATAGGCCTCCATCTTCGCTTGTTTTCGTGTTAAATAATGATGGTTTTCCGTGTCCACATTAGCTGTTGGTGGTAGTGTGGGGAGTGACGCTTCAGCTTAGTTGTTGTGTCTCTGTTTGTAACTCCTTACGCTGCCTTCCTTCTTGAGCTTGTTGGCTGTTTGCCTCTTCGTAGGCTCTCTTGTTTTCTTCGTTGGCCTCTGTGCCCTGGAATGAATCTTTCCTAGCTTTCAAAAAAAAAAAGTACCAGTTTGGTATTGCTTAACTTTAAAAAAAAGCACCCAGTTTTTTTGTGTTTGGTAAACTTTCAAAATTAGTATTTTTTTTATAGTTTTGAGTGAAAAAAAGCTAAAAAGGCAAAGCAGCAAAACCTAGCTTTGTAAAACCAGCTTTTTATCACAATACACGAGTGAACATTGCCATTAAATGAATTTTTCAAAATGACAACCTTACCCTCTCTTTCTCCTTCATCCCAGTTCTGGACTCCACCCTCCCCCTTTTCTCCAGTCGCTCTCTAGCGCCGTACTACCCAGATTCACCACCCCATCCCCTCTATCTCTTCTTACTCCCCAAATTCGCCACCCCATCTCTCTCCCAATCCTCACCAAATACACCCATCACCACCTCACAGACCATGATCTCAACCCACTCCCTACTAGATGATAACCCAGATTCCACCCACCCATCCACCACCGCACATTCCAAAACATGTAATGCCCTGGAAATCGAAATGCAAGAAATATAAATGGGAGTGAGGATGAAGGTTCAAGATCACCAGAACTGAAAGAGAAATGCGAAGGGATGAAGGTAGGTGAGGACTTTGAAATTTCAGGAGGGATCATTGATGAAAAATGGAAGAAAAGGCAGAAACATTTTGGCAGAACAAAATATAAAGAAAGAAGAATGAGAAAGCTAGAAAGGAAAAAGGAAACAATCATGAACTTTTTGGCAGTAAGAAAAAGAAAGAAAGAAAAAGAAAGGAAGAAAAGGCCATAAGTTTTTTTTTTTTTTTTTTTGTCATTTTACACAATCACAGCTGTTTAACATAAATATTTATCAAAACTATAACACTGCTTTTTTTTTTATTAAAAATACTTTTACAATTATCGTTATCAAACACTTTACTACTTTATTTCACAGCTACTTATTCTTACAGTACAAAAGAAACAATTTTTTTTTTCAAAATACAATAATACCAAACTAACCCTAATTGACTGCATCAATCATCAAAATTGATAACTGCTATTTAATATAATTAAAAACTAAATAAATAAATAAAACAATTTCATTTTTAAGTAATTTGATTATTTGGCCTTTCATTTATGGAAATCATTGTTTGTATAATATACGAGAGTAGCTTTTTACCAGAGATTTTCACTATAGATCTAAGATAATTGACAGTAGATAAATTCAAGAACCATTTATATCAGTACAGAATTCTTATGTAATAAATACACGATCTTTACGGAATTCTGTTATTGCATTTTTACTACATTAAAAACGATATCTCTGGACGCTTTCATATACAATCCTCTATATATATATATATATATATATATATATATATGTGTGTGTGTGTGTATAATTGATAAGGAAGCAGCAACTTGGGAATTAGACAAAAATGTGTGTGTGTGTGTAATTGATAAGTGAGCAGCAACTTGGGAATTAGACAAAAATATTAAGCAGCCATTTTAGAAATTGAATGTATAATATCTTAGTAGATATAGTCTGCATCATAGGTCTTCCAATCAACTTTTTCTTAGTCTTGCCTCACTTTTTCCACAAATTTGTCTCAAAGGTTCCTTCTTGGTTGCTTTCTCCTGAAAAGCGATCATTTCCGGATCTCTTCTACTAAATTTATCAAATCCACCAATATGAGTTCTTAAAATTTAATTCAACGGCTAAAAACGGAGGCTCCTTTAAAAGTTACAATAACTTTAGTGGTTAGATCAAATTTCAAGAGTCGGGATTGATGGATTTGGTAGAATAGATCCGAAGAGAATTTTGTGGATTTGGTGGAAGGGAAAGGATCCCTTTCCCTTCCTCCCCTTCAAGAACCTCTCCATATTTCCTCTCTCTCTCTCTCTCTGTGTGTATATGTAGAAGCATATGACCAAGTAAGCATAAAATCAGTCCTCTCTCTCTCTCTCTCTCTCTCTCTCTCTCTCTCTCTCTCTATATATATATATATATGTAAAAGCATATGACCAAGTAAGCATAACATCAGTCCTCTATCTCTCTCTCTATATATGTAGAAGCATATGACCAAGTAAGCATAACATCAGTCCTCTATCTCTCTCTCTCTCTCTCTCTCTCTCTCTCTCTCTCTCTAAAAAATGGAACAACTCAAAAATCACCTCCAACAATCTCAGCCTGATCATCAAAGCAAAAAACCCGCCAAATCAAAAGAACCCATGATCAAGTACATCTCCAGCCCTATGATGGTCCAAGCCAGAAGTGCTTCTGAGTTCAGAGCAATTGTTCAGCAATTCACAGGCCAAAATGCCAACACTCCATCTGATGAAGAATGCACTGCCACTCATGAAAAAGAACAAGCCTCAAGACCAGATACGATGATCAGATTTTCGGACCACCCTCCTCCGCCTGCGCCGGCCGCTGTTTCCGATCAGCTTATGGATGAAAACAACTTATGGGAAGCAGTTGCTGAAATCTTGAGCAGTTACCGACCTCCACGTGTTTATGTGTGATGAAAGGAAACAGAGGACTCTGTTTTCCTCTGTTTTTTCTTTTTCTTTTGGAGAGTGTTACGATATTGTGAATTTCATGTGTTCCTAGCAGTTTTGCAGTGTTGCAAGCTTATACTGTACCTTACTACATTAGGGAAGTAAAATCAATATTTAATTTCGAGTTTAATTCGCAAACACCTACATTTGAAGTGATCGCTATGTTGAAGAATGTAAAAAATTCAGCGCCAGAAATTTGACATAACATATAACTAATAGATCAACTACTAATTGTAATGAGACCGTTTTGTGATAAACGTCCACACCTGCTGTATTGTACGATACTGCAAGTTGTAGGCTTTTTTTAAACAGAGGCAGATTCTCTGCGTTCTCACTTCTCGTGTCCTTCCGTGCCATTTTATTTGTGTGATTACTGTTAAACCACGTCAATATTTTATATTACTATTCATTTTTGTCTTATTATCTCTATAAAAAATATATATATAAAATGTTGACGTGGCTTAACCGTGACCACACAAAACAAGAGGACACAACAGGGCACGGGAAGTGGGAAAGCAGAGATTCTGCGTCCCTTTTTAACTATTAGTGTTGATTAGCAGAAGATTGTTGATCCGTCTCTCTGAAATCTTGATTCATAATAACCCAGCGAATTGAGCACGAAAATTTCAACATAAAAAATGAAAGCGCATCAAGAAGTTAGCCTGCAAAAATTTACATGATATACTACCATAACTGCATTGTCTCACTAAAATAACCATAGTTCAAGTTTTGAGGATAAACACTAAACAGATAAAAACACAAGTGTCTTAAGCAGCAAGTTTTTTCCCCCTCCTCGGCTAACTTCGTTTCCTCACCTAATTCCCTAAGTTCAGATGCTAACAGACCAAAATGTCCATCATTTCACCGCTTAATTTCCATCATCGGTCGATTTCAGGTAAAGAGTCTCACCCCCATCTCCACCGTGGCTTCCAGAGCTCCCGCCGCGCCCATCCATATCTTGCTTACTCCCACCGGCCATCCTCCTATGCATGCCTTCTCCAGGAGAGCTGCGCCCATAATCACCAAACCCTCCAGCCCCAAGTTGCCCGCTCCCTCCAGCATTATTTCCCTCATTCCCGAGCATGTGCAGACCCGCGCTTCCTCCAGCAGTCATAGCAAGTTGGCTATGCAGGGCTTGTTGCTGCAGAGCTGAAAACGGATGCTGGGAGTACATCATGGAAGAGCGCGCAGCCATGAGCGATTGTGGTGTCATCTGCTGAGCTGCTTGCTGCTGCATGTAATGTGCTCCTGGCTGCATCATGCCGGTGGAAGAGTACTACAAAGCATTTCATGAAAACAATCAGGAAATGCACAATTTCGGGACACTGAATTACGCGGTGACACTTAACAGATTCAGTCGATGCCCTTCAAGTTTATTAGTTTTTTTCGCAAATGAGGTTTTGTACCTGAGGATGCATGGTAGGAGGCTGGGGTTGTGAATCAGCAATGGCAGCCAGGTACATCAGATTCCGCTGTAGCCTTGCTTGGTTCCTGCAATAATTGCAAACGATTACTGACCCATCTAGCAGTTTAAACACAAGAATTCTGCTTTTTGACACAAGCTAAAACGAGCCTAACATATATATATATATATATATATATATAGCAATCAGAGTTCAACTAAAACGATGTTTTCGCAACCTTTTATGTACTCGAAATAGTTATAAATGGCATCCATCACTTGCAGTAATTTAGTGGCATCCTTCAAAAAGGCTTAATTTATGCCATGGTAAGAATTTACGGCATCCTTCCGACAAAGTACATACTCAAAACAGAAGTTTGCCACACTAAACAGAATCATCATTCGTGGAAATCGATAGTATCCATTAAACTAAATGATGCATGCTCATAAATCCGATACTGTAGGCAAGAGGGTGTCAGCTTACAGCATGCAGCTAATGAATAGCACTCAGTGATAACAAAAGATAAGCAAAGCAGCAGTTAATTAAGAAATAAAATGCTCACTCTGCACATTCACTCAGTTTCCCGTTATTCTGGCTCTCAACAATCTTCAGAATCAACGACTTGTTCTCGTCCAAGTACTGCAGGAAAGTTTAAAGAAGGTATTTAACAATAGGATAACAAGAATATAATACAGACCAGAAGAGCGGTAAGCGAAAAGGTTCTAAAATTTCTGAGTAAGAAATTCACAGTAACGCTAACGAACAGAATCAAAGTACGATTATTAGTAGTATGTGTAACCAAACCAACTGAATCAATCCAACAACACTGCTTACTCAAATTTATGAGAAAGATGGAAGTAAGCAACTGGGGCAAGTGATACATTCCGAAAGAGACAAATAGAAAAAGACACCATTGCTGTGCAAAAGAAAGATTATTGGTCACTAGTTCCTATCACTAGACAAACTTTTGCAGGGTCGACAAAATAGCTGCACACTTATCTGAAACCCGACACTGGAAACATGCTCGATAACAAGATGAAGACGTGACCTGCGTTAGAAACATTCAAAGGAACAGAATCCTGAAGGTTTCGCTGTTTTGGTGCCCGAAGAACATGCCAAACGAGCACTTTAAGCAGATAATCATAGTTTTAAACCAATCCATAGCTACCATTTCGGTGCAACTACAAATGATTAGTCTTTGATTATGCTAATTTGCTATTTCGTAACGAATTTTTCTGTGCAACTTGAAATCTAAACTAGATCAGCCAATTTGGTCCAAAATAGTAATATATCTACGAGGAGAATGATGTGAAGAAACTAGCAAAACCTTCAACTTATGTCCTACAAAATTAATGGAATCAAATGGCCAACCAAAACAGATGCACATATTGTAAATGCAATCTGTAAGGATCAAGCTAAATACTTTCATAATTCTAGTGATGCCATCAAAGATTTTTCAAGAGACCGACGCGTAAATGAAAGCACAAAGTCTAGTTCACTAGTCACAACTTGTCAAAACAGAAACAAAAGCAGCACTCTTTAAGTTAGGTTGCAGCCGGAAGGACACCAGATAAACTCATGAGGCACAAGAAAATGCATGGTTATGTGAGTAATCACTATTTCCAACAGACAGAAGAATCGGGCTCGTTTAGAAGTGTGCCCAAAACACTTAAAGTGCTTCCTGCAACTGCAAACGCATTTTCAGGATTCACTTTGCATTTTTACTAAGGATCGATTACAAAAACATTTTCATCATAATCGCTTATATTTTACAAGCACTTCCAAACGAGCCGAAGTTTAAATCTACACACAATAAATAACATGTATAGTAAATCAAAATATCCAACATGAAAAGAAACCATTTATCAGTTCTCATCACCCTTTTTTCTTATGAGACGATATTCTAAACTATCGGGAGGAGGATTCGAACTTGGTGCAAGGGGATAGGCACACCGTCGCAACCAAATGGCCTAACCCAGGTATGCATCCTCAACACCCATTTAAACTTCACTAAGAAACAGGACACAAACTTGGCAACAGACAAAGAAACTAGCTTGATGAGGTTATGAAGAAACTTTCAAAAAATCAGAAGAAACATCCATTGATACATGTACATACCATCATATATGTCTATATAGTCCATTAGAAAAAACCAAGAGGAATCAAACAAGAAAAACCCATTAAGCATACCAAAAATCAATACTTCAGAGATTAGAAAAGGGGGGTAAATTAATTTATTTTAAATAAGTGGATACAGAAAATGGCAGGAGAAACCAAAAACCAAATGGAAGTGCAGAAGCAAAAAAAAAAACCGAGCAAAAAGCAGAGGAGGAGGAGGAGGAGGACCTGCTGAATGTGATCGGTAGTGACGTTGTTGGGATAATAGGCTGCCATCATAGGCTGCATCTGCATCAGGTGCTGCTGCATCTCTCTTTTATATATGTCGACCTCTCTGCTCTGCTCCTCTACCACAAACAGAAAGACACTCTCTCTTTGTTTCTCTCTCTAACTTTCTCACTCCTAAAGTAGGAACAGAGCTTTTTTTTTACAGAGTTGAGATGCCACACTTACTGCAAAGAGTGCAACCAAATAGAGAGACAGTTTTGACAGATGCCTTTGCTTTTTCTTTTCTTCTATTTTCTATTTTTCTCTCTGTGTTTTCACTTTCTCTCCCGACATACAATGACACCACCTCCGCACAGATATAGGCGCGGAGAGAGAGAGAGAGTGTATTTACGCCCCCACCTTTTACTTTCAAAACGCTCTCTTAATTTCTGATCATCGAATCAAATGAATTGCAAATAATGTGTTTTTGGAGTTTTGCTTGGTTTTGGTTTTCGGCATCAGTTTCTTCTATCTATCTCCTCTCTCTTCTTGTAAGACGTGGAGGAGAGAAATTCACCTACAATCCATAAGCATAGCTCAAGTCAATTAAGCTTGCAATGTGTTTTAGCTTTTTTACATGGCACTTTATGAGTGGTTTGGGTCCTTGGATACCGTTTTAGTTACATTCTCGGTGTACATAAATTGAACTTGATCGTGCATGATTAGCTTAGAAAATGATTGCAATTACACTCCGTTATAGATAGGTAAGTTAAATTTAACCATGTGTGATTGATTTAGAAAATTGTCACAGTTTACAAACTTTACATCTAGTTGCATGTAAACTGAATGTAACCATGCATGTATTGACAGATCTAAGGTTCTAACTTTGAGGTCTGATTGGAAAAGAAAATAAAGCGCACAACGCACAAATCTTGTATATTTTTTTTCAGTTTTGCATTTTGTCAGGCATGTGGTGTGCATCTCGTCCTCTATCGAGCCACATCTACTAAGTGTTGTCGAGTGGCCCTACTAAGTTCTCTCAAGATCCCCAGCCGGGTACTATTTAACATCGAGAAACATTATATCAAATACTTGTTGAGCACAAGAGTCACATGCCAACATCCAAAAGGATACTTGCAGGACCTTTGCTTGCTATTCCCCCCCCCCCAAAAAAAACCTCTGAAGGGTTCCAGGGCCATTTGGGTCCCTATGTGGATCTGTGCTGCAAATATGATTGACTTGAAATATCGTCATTGTAACATCTTAGTTGGATAAGTTAGTATGCTAAAATAATTGAATTAAACAAGAAGAAATGTTGATACTATCATCACATTCACATGTTATAGGTGATAGGTTATAGCATCACAATTATAACTTAATTCCACTTGAATCATACTTAATAACACGAAATTGACTTAAGATATCGTCACAGCAACATGCTCATTATAAAGTAACTAGGGCAACGTGACCTATAAAGAACACAAGGGATCAAACATGAAGATATGATTATCCGAAAAGATGTGTGCTATCCATATACCCCTTTTTACTTCTCTCACACCCTTGTTAATTTTTGTCCTTTGATCTTCTTTAATTCATTCGATCTGACGGCCGAAAATTAAAAAAGTATGAGAGAAGTGAAAAGGAATGTGTGAATATCACACCCATCCAAAAAACATGAAGATATGTTAGTACCACTAGGATTTTCATACATGATAGGTCACAGCAATGCCTGTTGGGTTATTTGGACTCACAGCTCGAGTCCAAACCCTTGTGGTCTCTCTTGTTAATGTTGATGACGTATTGGCTTCGTCAATAGATTCCATGAAAGCTCCTTTCCTTTGCATTCACCAATGCCCACGCGCTCTTCTCCAGATGCTAGGCACGTGATCTCACTTGCTTGCCTCCATACTTTTTTCTGCAACTGCAAGCAGCAGAAGCAAACCATTATTCTTTGGATATTTATTTAGAATCTTTGAGTCGCACCCCCAAAATATAACATTTGGGCTCCGATTGTAAACGGTGCATAAATCATTCTCCTGCACAATATACAACATTGTGTACTTTGACTGTACCAATACTACTTTAAAATGAATTGGTAAATTATTCCTACCAAAAACCCAGTTTTTGGAGATTTAGGGACTCTAACTTATCGAAGAGATTTTTAAATGTTACTTAGAGTATATAACTTGTTGAATATTTCAAGAATATATTCATATATTCGTTAGCTGAAAAGTTAGGTATATGCCCAACCGTTGCTTCTCTTCGAGTGAATATATATATATATATGTGTGTGTGTGCGAAAATAATAGTATCGAAAGGTTGAATTTAATTCAAACTTGTATCTTTTGGTTGAAATGCAACTCTTGGTTAAATATATTATATATATGTGACTTGGTGCTGCATTGTGCAGCATGTGTGTGCGAAAATAATAGTACCAAAAGGTTGAATTAATTCAACCTTGTATCTTTTGGTTGAACTGCAACTCTTGGTTAAAGGATATGATGTTTACTCAAATTGTATGAGTATAATTAAAAGATGTAATTAGTCAATATTTATTTTCTGAAAATTCTAAATAAAAGACATGTCTTTTGGGTTAACACTATTAAAAAATGTTGTATATCTTCAACTAAAATGAAAGAACTCGATGAACGGGTGCTTTAATACCTATAAATACCTATTGTGACATAATGTTTCACACACAATTTTTCAGAGATTTGTTTATGCATTCCTTACTCTCTTCTCTCTCCATTACTTTCATCCAATTTATTTCTAGTTATTTCTAAGGGAATATAATTCGGTTTTGCTAATCGAATATTCCATACTTTGTTATATCCTGGAAGTGATTTGCCAAGAACCTTTTAGCAAACTCATTCGAGTGGGGGTCAATAACACTTTAAGAAAACGATCTAATTCGTATCTCAAAGTCATCATTTGGATTATTCTCTATATTTCTACATTTACTCTAACATAACTATGTATCATACATCCGGTATTGCGGTTGATATAGAAATATGTATCATGCCCTAGATTAGTTTTCTCCTGAAAACAAAGTTACCGCATATAACCATGGAATTTGTGCAAGTGTTTTAATCATTTCCATTTGGCTAGGCAAGAAATTTACTGCAAAATGTCACAGCTAGGTGATCTTACAGCACTATCATCAGATGCACACTAATTGAAATGTAGATATTCTTTTTTTGTTAAGTAGAAGTGTGATATTTGCTGAACTACTCGACCAGTTACTTCAACACCTCAAAGGAAGATATTTATTTGGTTTTTTTATCTCATATCAGTTAATAATTTGAAGAATATGTGGAAGAAATATATTGACATCTGCATGCATGATTCATCATGTATTCATTATATCCTGGAAAATATGATCTGGCCAGGAAAGGGACCCCAAAGAGTTCACATGCCCTGTACCTCTGGTGTCCTCCACTCCATTTCCAACTATCCTCTCTCTCCCACATTAGGGCCCCTCAATGGATTAGCAGTGTTAAAGCTACTTTCAAAGTTATCCCCTTAGCTAGACACGCCTCCAATAGGAGAGCATCTAACTATCTTAAAAGGGTCAGCTGTGCAGCTCTTTTTCTGGTTGTTGGGAAGAAATTGCATAGGATGCCCCTGTTGCAGTATTTCAAGCAAATCATATATGAAACAGTTAAAATATGATAACACGGAAGGAGAATATCGATGCCATCTAACTATCTTAAAAGGTCATGCTGGGCAGCTTCTTTTTGTGGTTGTGGGACGAGATGCTACGTTGCATTTTTGTGGTTGTGGGATGCTACGGTTGCAATGTGACAATGTCATGTGAAAAAGGTAAAAAAATCTTAAAAGGCTTAACTGGCCAATTTCTTTTTGTGGTTTGTGGGGGCAGAAAGTCACTGAACCATTACCATACGATGCTTTCCTTCTAACAGTAACAAGTTGCCCTACTTTCTTATGCATGTGGAGCATGATAATTTTTGCACGATTCGTTGATTCGACATGAAATAATACGAAAAAAAATACATTTTAGGTTAATCCATTAACGATTCGGATCATTATTGGGTTATATTTTAATGAATTGAGTCGTTATCAGGTCATTTGTTAAGATTCTCGTTAAGATAAAGGATATCACATGTTAAGATTCTCGTTAAGATAAATGATATGACATATAAACGACAAGAACATGACCCGTTTTCCAAGTCTATACATTAGACATGAATTTTTTTTTCATGATCCATTAACCCAACACGAAACGACACAACCTGTTAATGAGTTGGGTTATTATCGGGTCACTTGTTAAAAAGTCATTAAGATAACAAATTTGACACGATATTATCTGTTAATATAATATGTATGACATAAAAACACGACTCGTTAGCCAAATCTAAAAAAAATACCTAATTAAAAGGTAAAACTTGATGTCAAAGAAACAATATATAAATCAATCACGCGTTGTAGCATGAAATCTGAACATTTACCTCATTTTGTACATAAATATCTCCACAATAATTATCTTTTTCATGTTAAAAATTAGGGTTATAATTTGAGATATGATAAAAAGCTAGGTTATATGAATTATTGTGCTCTACTTAAGAGGGATCCCAGAGTCCATGGTGTTGGAAGTGTTGGAAACTTGGAAAGAAAAGGAACATATTATTGGGTGAATAACTAGTGAAGTCGAATCATGAAGGAGATAGATGGATATATAGGTAAGGTTGGTGGTGCTCCCAGCTTTGATAACATGATGGGTGGTTGGGGTGTCTCAATTGTTTTGTGCACTCATATTCCAATCCTGTCTTTTCCTTTAGACATTAGCTTTATTTTCTTTTCACTTTCATGCTTTTGCCACCTTTGCATATAGGTCCTGGGTCTTGTCCCTGACCTTCCCTCCCGACCTGTGCCAAACCCTAGCTCTACCTCCACGCGCCTGCTCATTATTATCTGCCAAGACCAAATATATCCACAGCTGTGTACTCTACTACAGTACTAGCACTCAGAGCTTCCTCCGCTCTTCGACCCGTGATTTTAAGTCTCACTAGGGTTGACCATTACAGTAATGCACCAATGACGAGTACTGATTCTTATTGTTAATATTTTTCTGAGTTACATAAATATGAATAGTCTAAATAAATTCACGTTCGAAGGGACTGATGTAGCATTTTGCATGCACGATACTTATT
This sequence comes from Malus domestica, assembly GCF_042453785.1. NCBI lineage: Eukaryota > Viridiplantae > Streptophyta > Magnoliopsida > Rosales > Rosaceae > Malus > Malus domestica. The sequence continues at coordinate 30,299,552 of NC_091672.1, read as the reverse complement.
GCTACATTACCAAAATTATGATAACCACAAGGGGATTAGCATTAGGAATCTTTGTCTCTAAACGATGCTATGGCCAATAACCAGATATATAAGGTTTGTGAGAAATTATAAAGGAAAAGCTATTCTTGCAGTGTCAAAGTTATTCACGTATATATTATCATGCATTATAATTTTTCAACACAATACAGCTGTGCTTGCATGATTAAAAATATCACAACTCTAATATTATCATTCCCTGAAAGTTATTCATATTGTCTATTTATCCTCTGAAGGAGATAAAAGAGTGAAGATATAACCCTAGGGACTAACATAAACCCTAAGGCCGAAACGATTGGTTATTTGCTGCATTTGAACAGAGATAATCAACCAATAGCACACATTCGGATTAGAAACCCAAACTTTTACTCTTTAATTTGATCTCATCTCTGTAGTTTTCACTGAGAGGAGTCAAAAAGAATAAAACTGTGGAGGAGGACTACCCTGTGCATTTGCTAGCCGACTTATGTTCCGAATTATAGGTGTTGCAAATAATGTTACCTGAAAAAGCATTTCTCTCTAATAACCCTTGGACATCTATGGAAATAGCAAACTTTGTAAAAGAAACTGACATGTATCCTAATGTCTTGATTGCTTATCGTGTATTGTTGACTGTACCTGTAACCGTGACATTTGCAGAAAGAAGTTTTTCAAAATTGAAATTATTAAAATCTTACTTGCGGACCATTATGACTCAAGATATGCTAAATGGATTAGCAATCTTATGCATTGAAAATGATGAGATTGAAGACTTGGAGTATGATGATATAATTGATGATTTTGCTTCAAAAAATGGCAAAAGACAATTTCTTAAAGGTTGAAATTTCAAGGAGTTTTGCTAGGAGTGGTTGTATATGATTGTATTCTTGATTGTCGGGGTTTAGGTACTATGTCCCCCCGTTGTATATTTTCTCAAGTAATATAATTTAGACGTGAGGGTCTGGCCCCCCAGCTTCGACTGGGTTCTAGCCCTCGTTAAACATTTTTTAAAACATATGTTTCCATATTAAAAAATGACATATTTTGAATTTTCGCACTGAACACCCAAAAACTCAGGACCGGCCCTAGCATTTGGACTTGTACTACGTAGGTGGAATTTTACTGGGCTGGCATGTACAGCGACAGGAGACTCCCATAGTTCAAACTTCACCCCATATATACATACTTACACATTGTACGTACTTTATTTTCTCAGGATTCACTAGGCCTTTCTGGTGGGGTGATATATATTATTTTGGCACCTGTCAGGATCCCAGAAAGTATGTCTCCTCGATAGCAGCCACGTGACTGTGTCTCATCTTATTATATTAGGGTTTGCTAATATATATTTTATTAGCTCAGTATTACCGAGGACGTGATGGAATTACACCAGAAATTATATATTTATACAACTTACAAAGCACAGTATCATTATCCTAATCAGGAATATCTGGTTTCTGGTTCCACCTGCAAATAACAATTAAATAAAACTTAAGTAATTAACTAATAAAACACAGTATTTAAGAATAAGATTCGTGCACAGTTTAAAAAGGGTTTGTGCAATGTTCAGAGTAAGACAGACCAGGTTCAGAAACATCTTCGTTTTAAGAGTATCTGCATAATCTGCAATATTCTTTTGGTGGTGCTATATTCACTGTCTCTTACTTTTTACACATATTTTTTAATTTCCGATCATTGATACGAATAATGAAAATGATCGAAAGATAAAGATTAACAAAAAAATATAGAAAATAAAAATAAGTGCGTGAATAACACCAAATTAGTTTTTGAAATTGATAGGGGTTTTTTATTTCAGATTGTGAAGGTGTTGAGGGATCCCAGCCTCAATTTGTCTTCCATCAGACAAATTGTGGAGGATTGCAAAGCGTTCCTTGGCACAATCACTAAAGCTACTATTATCTATAGTATCTTTTAAAAAAAAAAATGTACGAAAAAATAGAGTATCAAATTCTGAGGAATACTGTTTGCGACTGTAAATATTGATTCCTCTATATCAAACCGTAAAAGCTGTCCTGCCCCTTTCTTGGTCTTTTCCTAGTCTGTATATCGAAGAAAAGCATCAAATTTTATGTTTTTCATTTCATTTTTCTTTTCTGATGGACACTGTTATATGTTTCAAGCATCAAAATTGACTTCCCATGCAATGTTTGCATTGGGCTGAATATCTATGTTATTCGTAAAACACCCGAAAATTGTAACATGTTTGGATGTATCCTATATTCCTATATACTGGTATATTTAAGTTTAGATATTTTTTGTTGGATTCTTGATCAAGAATCAAACAGCTAAAAATATAAATGTATCAGTAGCATGTGTTTAGTTTTGTTAAAGGAAGAATGATCACAATCATGACACAACTAAAAAGTTACAATCAAACCCAAACAAGAGTGCGAGTTTGAAATAATTTGAATTTCAGTGTTGAGTTTATACCCCAATAAAGAAACCCTAATTAATACTCACTCCGATATAAGATTTGAGTCTTCATATTAGAAATAAACATAAGTATAACAACTTATAGAGATCATATAAATTTAAGTATCAACATTGGAAACGTCATAAGCATAACAACTCATAATCTCATGGTCTTACTCTTTTATTCTTAGGGATATTGATCCTTTATTATTCTCTTGAAGAAATTTTTCAATATGTCAGAAATACGATCTAGTACATTAAATATGACAATATACAAATGGTTAAATATTTGAAAAAAATTTCTAATCACTTGTATTACCCCAGTTGATGCGCCAAAAACGTTCTCGCCATACTGATTCCGACACACTGAAGATTTTTCCCTTCTCCTCCCCCAGAGCCTGAGCGGCTGAGAATCCTTAAATACTGAGTAGTTTACTAAAGTAATAATTTAACCAAGTCACCAACCATTTGCTTAGAATTGTGGTGGTGGGAGGTGGGATTGTGGGAGTCGAAGCACATAGAAGAGGGTGCCAAATTATATGCCTAGGTTTTGCAGTCAAAACGACAGCTAAGCTGCTGCTAGAATACCGTTCAATATGACATGCACAGTTCCACATGCCTGTACATTTTGGCTTGAAATGTCACACCGCATGCCCTTGACAGATTTGGATCATCTCCTAAGCTAATAGAGACGATCTTCCTGATCAGTTATCATGGATCGTTGGATTTTTATCCAACGGTTATAAACAGGGAGTCTCTTTAAAGTTATAATAATTATAGCCGTTAGATTTTTATCCAACGGCTCATGATAACTGATCAGGAGGATCCTCTCCATTAGCTCAGGAGAGGATCCAAATCCCTTTTTCACACAACAAATCCCATGGCCATTGGGCTCCTAGCTAGTGAGAAATGTTGTAACCGGATTTTGTTACGCGATGTTATCATTTAACGTGTTACAATATGAGTAAATAATAATGTATAAGTTAGATGGATGTCATATGTGATATATTTTGAATCAGACTTAAATGATTTCGCCATATAATCAAATTATAATGTTAATAGATAACTACATGTGTTATACATAATATGATGTATAATTCTACATAAAAATACAAGAGTTGTTTATGACGATATGACGTTTACACTAAAATTATTATAAACCAATAGGTCCTATGGGCCCCTTAAGGTACTTGGTTTTCCTCCCGTGCTGCACTAACCATGTGACTGGCCGCAGAAACATGTCCCATATGCTTGACACTCTGCTTTTGGTAGGACACGTACAACACACGCTTTTCTTGCACATAAAAAAAATGTTTTCAGAGGGGAGGACTTGTTGTACATCTGCAAAATAAAGCTTTTCATTTCTCATGGCTTCGAATAAAAAGATAATGAAAAAGAGCCAGTTTTTTTCATTCTTTTTATGCTTTTTTTGTCAATGAGGAATCTCCTACTCCCTGCACCAATGAGTCGTTGAGAATAATGACATGCAGGCTGCAGGTACTTTAATTTGGTATCACATATGAGAAAAGTGAGATTAGGGCAGCCAAATGAAACATAAGTGAATTTTTTTTTTTAATGAAGAGGAACAGTTAGTGACAAGTTACGATTATCTATTATTTTTTGGTCTAGAGAGGCTATGGGAGGAGCCAAGAAAGTTTCATTTGAAATAACTTCTTGATGTTTTTGAGGATATTCTACTCAACTGTCTATATCATTAAAGATGTTAGAAATTTCTATTGAAAAAAGAAGCCCAAAATTCCTTGTCCAAACAATGTTGCTCAGAAATTTCTATTGAGAAGTATCCACCATTGTCACTACGACATTGTCAATGATTTGCTCGATTGCTTATGTGAGCAACAATAAACCAAGCAAAGATACCATCGAAGATTATGGAGACAATGAAGCAATAACAATACATCTTGTTGACAATTCTGACACAATTTTTCAAGAGTTCACCAAAATCAGGACGGTAAGACTGTTGAGAATAAATCTCACATTAATGAGAGAAGAGACCTTGCATGAGCTTATTAGTAGGTTGGGCTATTTCCTATATTACTAATTAGTTTTATGGTAGAACCTCAACTTTCTTCAAGGACCTCGTAAGTTTTTCTCTCAATTGGTCCAATATTTGGTTTGTTTTGTATAATTCTCTAATTTAATATCGTCCAATTTGGTTATTTATTTATTTAATTAATAGATTCACCATGTCTCGAGAATGGAATGTTGTCGAAGATAAGCTAGCTTGTAGGGTTTTTGATACGCAAAAAGAAGCCCCATGAAACAGGGAAAGACGTACAAAAATTTAAGGCCCATGCCATCCTATGACTAAAACCTTGGAGACCATACCTACAACCTACATAATTGTTCATGCATGACAAATTGCATTCTCTGAGTCCATCATATAACTTAATAAAAAAAGTGTCCAGAAATTAAAATAAAGAATCGTATAAATTTAAATTTCATTCAGCACTGTTGCTGTTAATTGTTAAACATCAGATTCCTTAACATCGTTGAGAAACAACCATGCTTCTTGCTTGAGCTTTAGCATGGTTGCTAGCTCCCAAAGGTAATAAAGAATAAACAAATTTAACAAAAAAATAAAATAAAATAATTACAATTACAAATTATAATGTCAATATTCTTCAATTTATAGTTGAATTCAGCTACCTTGGGAAACCATGATGATCAAGAACTAAATTGGTCTTTGCTTTTCAGTGTCATCGGCGTAACAGAAGCGGTAGCTGCTGCAAAACTAATAACGTGGCCTGGGAAAGCCGCTTGCGTTGCATGGCCTCCACCGGCAACGTCCATTTCAAACGTGAACCGTCCACTGCCGCGTCCTGGAATATGAGTGCATGGATTGCCCCCGGTCGGAGGCGCCTTGCCCCGAAGCGATTGAACGTGAAGAGAATCATTTTCCGTCCAGTGATCTCCCTCTAATGGCCTCATAGCCAAAACTTCATGCAAACCAGATACGCATAACAATATTGTGAAAACCAATGCAGCATTTTGGTACTTTTCCCGAAGAAAGTAGGCCATTTTTGTATACATATAAACAAGCGGGAGGGTTTGGTATATATAGAGATGCAAAATTGTGAAGTTATTAGTAATTAACTAGGGTTTAATTGGAGTTTAGTGTGTGTAATTGTCTGATTAATTTGACTTGGAGCCGCGGTGTTTGAAGTTTGAATTAAAGAGGGTCTGAATCAAGGACATGGACCCTCTTGAACCGGTCCATATTTTTTACTTCAGTATATGAATAAAAGTAGTTTAAGATGGACAATTTGCATGGGGGTCAACTTCATATATGTTTGACCTTCTAAACTAGCATCCATTGAGATGCAGGAATTGGCCTTGGGTGGAGGCCCTGTGGAAAATGAAAAATAAAAAGAGTTCAGAATGAGTCAATACTGATTTTTTTTTTTGGAAAACTTTTCAATCCCAAAAAGATGAAAAAGAATAAAAATTTGAATCATTGCACCTTGACATGTATGCATATATTAATTTTTATTTTTACAGTTTTAGACGTTTAGTTAAATACTAGTGAGGGTACTTCTGCTGTAATGCGGATTTTAAAACCCTATAAACATGTAGAAAGTTCTAAATATATATATTAGGGTTGAGTAGGTTTAATTTCGGCGTGTAAGTTCACTAAAATTGCATACAAACTAGGTATAGACGTTCATACGATGAGTAAAGACTCTGTATCAGCAAATTAAAAGCAAAAGAAAAGAATAAGTCAAAGTCGTTGCCATATGAAAACTTCCATCCACGCACCAAGCTTTGCTGCTTTTCTGTCTGACCAACAGCTTATATATATATTAGCTCCCTTTGTATTTGACTTAAACAGGGAGCAACCCTTTCTCATTCAATTTGAGCTCCAGTATCAGAATGTTATGAAAAAGATAAAAGGTTTTTTTGGCAATGTCCTTGGACAGAATTTTGAACCTAGTCGTGTGGTAGTGGTTCAATGAACGATGTCTAACCAGAATTCAACTGTCTTTAAAAGGTTCTAACACTTGATCCTTAGAATTTGGATGTTTCTCTCGAAGACAACAGACGTAATGAATGCTTCTGAAATTCTAGTATCTAAACTATCTAGACACTTCCAAAGGTTGCAACCTACTATATGAGTTGCAATTGTTCTAATTTAGATCTTAATTCAGGTAACTTTCCAAAAATAATTTAGTTAGTTAAACCGCGTTCAGGCAGACTGAGACCGCTCGTTGCCTTAAGACGACTCGTCTGAAATCTGAGCTTTTCAGATTGTGCTTCCTCGACAACATAGACCGCACCACGACTGGCTGGTGTGCCTAATCAAAAGAACTAAGCAGAATAGTTTCTAAGTTCTAACTATACTAGAAAACTCCAACAAAATCAAACCCTAGTATTTCATAAAATCTATAGGGTTAACTCAAGCACTGAACTTACTAAAGGCATACAAATTCTATAGGGCTATGTGTGAACACGGAAAATTCATGAAAGGAAAGAGACAAGAACAACATGCACAAAATAATATTTGTGTTTGATGATTTTGGGTTACAATCTCTCTCAAATTTGATCCTCTGATTCGATCTCCGTAAAGTGTTGATTTGTGGATGTTTCGTTGATCCAAGGGCCGTCGAGGCTTGATTTTGGATGAACTATTGGAAGTTTCTTCAAGGGCCGTGGGCTTGATCTTTGAAGGTGGATTTGAGCGAATCTTCAAGGAGTCGTTGGGGCTTGATCTTGAGGATGAGTGTTTCTTCAAGGGCTGTTGAGGCTTAATCTTGAATAACGGTGATGAGCGGATCTTCAAAGGCTTTTGGGCTTGATCTTGAAGAACAGTGATGAACGGATCTTCAAGGGCTTTTGGGCTTGATCTTGAAGAACGGTTGGATGTATGGATTTGTCGACGTTTGTTGATCCAAAAGGCCGTTGGGGCTTGATCTTAGGATGAACGGATGATGAACGATGGTGCTTTCTTCAAGGGTCGTCGGGGCTTGATCTTGAATTGGTGGAAGTTCTTCAAGGGCCTTTGGGGCTTGAAGAACACTTTCTTCGAGGGCCGTCGGGGCTTGATCTTGAAGAATAATGATGAACGGATCTTCGAGGGCTTTTGGGCTTGATCTTGAAGATGGATGATTGTTGATCCAAGGGCCGTCGGGGCTTGATCTTGGGATGAACAATTGTGTGGATTTATTGATGTTGTTGATCCAAAGGGCCGTTGGAGCTTGATATTAGGATGAACAGTTGTGTGGATTTGTTGATGTTGTTGATCCAAAGGGCCGTTGGGGCTTAATCTTAGGATGAACAGTTATGTGGATTTGGTGATGTTGTTGATCCAAAGGGCCGTTGGGGCTTGATCTTAGGATGAACAATTGTGTGGATTTGTTGATGTTGTTGATCCAAAGGGCCGTTGGGGCTTGATCTTAGGATGAACAGTTATGTGGATTTGGTGATGTTGTTGATCCAAAAGGGCTGTCGGGGCTTGATCTTAGGATGAACAGTTGTGTGGATTTGTTGAACACTTTCTTCAAGGGCCGTCGAGGCTTGATCTTGAATTGGTGGAAGTTCTTCAAGGGCCGTTGGGGCTTGATCTTGAAGGAGGAATTTCTTCAAGGGCCGTTGGGGCTTGATCTTGAAGGAGGATTTGACGAAGAACGAAGAGGGCTTTCTTGATCCTTCGGGATTTGCTTGAATTTGGGAGGTTGGATGCTTGAAAGCTTTAGAGTTTCAAAGCTTCAAGGATTTTGGATGTGTGGGGAGTATTCTCTTCCATTTTGGGAGTAGAGAAATGTATTTTTTGTGAATTGGTTCATGATACCTTGATGTAGAAGCCTATTTATAGGCTTTGAGAATGAATCACCACCACAAAATATTTTTTTCTTTTCCAAGCACCATTGCCTAATTTCCCACTTAATACAATTTTAAACTTGAAGTGGTAATTTTATGGCCTAATTTTCCACTTAATATCATTTTAAACTTGATATGTGCATGCTTTGTCATTGCCCAAAATGAGAAGAAAACCTTGTTTTGATCTTCAATGGATTGAAATGTGCTTGCCTTGTCATTGCCCAAAATGAGAAGAAAAACTTGTGTAATCCTCCAAGGGTATTTCTTTTTATTTTGTTGAGTCACACACCATGTGTACAATTTGTATGACACGTGGCATATGCCATGTATGCCTTGACACGTCAAAATTTTAATGCGTTGGTGAACATTTATTTCACCACAATTTCGATGTCTACACTATGTATCTTCCTTTCGATAAATTTCCTGGCATGATATATGTTCATTAAAACCATGGGATGTTCTCTTACCTTCACTTCCTCCTCAAATTCACTGGGACGCGTCCCACAAAGCCACAGACGTCGGACAGGATCAATAACCATTTCTCTGGTGTAACAGCATTCTTTATAAAGTACATGACATGATCAGAAACATATGGACGAGCACAGTACCCGTAGTATTTCTACTACCTTGAGGTATTGATGAGGGCATTTGGCAACTTTCTTCAACATTTCTGTAATTTCCAATGTCCAGGATCATTTCGGATTTTTGATCTCCTTTTTACTAGTTCTTTGCTTCTTTTTAGTACTAACTCTTAAATTTTGGTTAGTTAAAACATGTCTTGTTCGGTTAAAAAACTTATGATAAACTACTTAAAAAGTACATTAGACTCACTAATTGCAAGATTTGAGAATTCAACGTGGTTAATCATGTCCATAAAAAAAAACATAGACAATCTCATTGCTACCCTATCAAAAATATTAATCCATTGCTTGATCATGTCCAAAATCAAAGGTACTACGTAATGAGAAAATATTGCTTAAAGTTAACAACATTTTCAATTGATTTCCTTCAAATTCTACAGTTTCTAGGAAGAACTTAACGAAGTTAAGCTTTCATTAGAGTGATATGACAAATTAATCATGAACTTATTAACGGAGTAATAGGTGCCAAAGTACCCAAAATAACACTAAACAGAAGTCATGACCTATTTTGAATGGAAAACTTAACGGAATTAAAATAAGATAACAAATTAATGATTTCAAAAAGTTAATATAACAAATCACTTAAAATTTTATTTCATATGTCAAATTGAAAAAGTTTTTAAGTTCATAAGACAATTTTTTTTTTTTAAATTCCAAATGTAAATTAAAGGAAAACGCACCCAAACTACTTCAAAAATCAAAATGGAAGTTACAAGAAATACAAAACCATCCCTTTTCGTCACAAGATGAAGACTGATCAAAATTAGAAGATACACAAATCTTATACTGTTACAAACATAAATAGAAGGCTTCATCTGCCCCCTGCCGGAGTCGTCTTTTCCTCGTACTTCTTTCCCGATTTGACCTCAATCCGAACAATGTCAACTGATGTTCGTAAGCAAAATCATTCCACATTTTTTCAAAAACATCCTTCTGTTCATTTTTCTGCGACTAAATAAGCTGTCAGATATTCTTTTGCACATCTCTTTGTTGGAATTCAACTAGATACTATGTTTAATAGCATATTCAGGAAACTCCGACTTCAAGAGAAAGTGAAACTGCAAAAATTCAACAGATATTTGTAGTTTCTCCGACTTCAAGGATTCAAATAAGACTCCCAACCATCTCTCTGTAGTTTCTCTGCCTTTGTCAAAACTTCGTCCCGTGTGTCTTCTTGATATTGGGTCATTCTGCACTCGAGTTCAATTACCTCGTTAGAAAATGCAGGCAACCGAATACAAAAAATTTAAACCAAGACGTAATCAAGTGAAAGAACCCTACCTTGATACTAGATCAGCATCACAAACACCCAATATCCGAACTGCCAGCAAACCAGCATTGGTGGCATTGTTTACAGCTACTGTTGCAACTGGGACCCCTCTCGGCATCTGCATAATGTACACAGATACAAAATAACTTTCCTGACAAGTCATAAAAACTCACTAGTACCAACAATAGAACCAAACCCACATACTATTCTTGTCAAACAGTATAGAAAATTGCAGCAATGAAAAGAAAAATGGAACAAAGCATAAGTTTATAGGGAAAAAAGCAGAACAATCTGAAATAATATGTACCTGCACAATGGATAAAAGAGAATCGATTCCATCCAATGTAGAAGCGCGCACAGGGACACCAATAACGGGCAAAGGAGTGAGGGCAGCTACCATGCCTGCAAAACTCAAGCGGCAGTTCAGTTAACCCCATATAATGTATACTGCACCAGACGAATTTGTTTGAAGCATAGTTTATATGACTCGCCTGGCAAGTGAGCTGCCCCACCAGCACCAGCAATGATGACCTGAATGCCTCTCTCCCGAGCAGACAAGGCATAAGAATACATCAATTCAGGAGTTCGATGTGCTGAAACTATTCTCACCTGGAAATTATATCACATTAACATCATATAGTAATAAAAGGCATAGCTCACAACTAACGGGTGATCAATTGACAGTGAACAGTAACATGTGAAAAGCAAACCTCATTAGGTACTCCAAACATATTCAAAATCTTTGCAGCATCTTTCATAATAGGAAGATCTGAATCAGAGCCCATTACGATACCAACACGCGGTGTGACTGCATTTGTTAAAAAGCAAAATGAAGGTGATTTGAAGATAAAAAAAGTTTATTCTGATTAAAAAATTGCTAAGACCATTAAAGTACAATGAAATGAAAATGGATCCTATGCAGTTTGGTTTATGAAGGGGTGCAGCTACAGGCACAAGGAAAGGAAGGGAATCACCACAAGATATAAAAGGTTAATATTGTTGATAGCATGGTTGACTTGCCTTTCTTTCCCCAGACTTATTAACAAAATTCAACCATTTTCATTCCCCTTGCACTCTTCCAATTTTACAGTAAATTTTCCACAACAATGATTAGTAATTTATGAAATTTACTAGTACATGTAATAATGAAGCCAGCTAAGGTTAATACGTATAACCATATAACGACATAGGACCTGCAACCTCAGAATAATCATGTGAAACCACCCTACTACAACTACCTGCAGACTGACAATCGAATCTTTCTTCATTTAGCATCGACTCTAGAAGCTTTTCTACATTGCCCAGGGAAGGTCCAACAATGGTGATATGACCCATCTTCCGCTGCTTCCGCATTTCTGCCATATCATAAAAATAGGTGATTCTTGAGTATGAGTATGACTCAGAAATAAGCAAGACGTTGTAATATGAACATAAGCAGAATCTAACCTGGCTTATCATACCAATGAACAGTGGCCCCTGGAATACGCAATGCCCTTCCAATCAGCTGCTGAGCTAGAAGGAAACCAGATTCCCCCTGAAAACATAAAGGAGGCATGACAGCCACGAGCATTTGATTAAGTGATTTATCTTCCACGAGCATAGTGAAAACTATACTTTTTTTAGAACTAAAATCAGAAGATAAATGCTGACAGATGGTGATCACCACAGTAATGAATTGAATCTGACCTCATCTTCACCAAGTAAATTGTACATAATCGCAGCTGGAGTTTTCATCGATGGATCACCAAGTGGAAGACCAACAACAGCCCTCAAATGCTGTTCATACTGTGAAGTGTAGCAAGACTCTATTGTGTGATGACCACTATTGTGAGGTCTAGGAGCTACTTCATTTAGCAAAATCTGACAAGAAGTAAGTACATTCTTAACTTAGTTAAATGCAGCAGACTTTTAAAAGAGAACTAAAATACGTCAACCAATTGATCACGAATAAATAACCATAACAAAAAGTTGTTAAAAGAGGTAGAATTGTTACCTGATCATCCTTTGTTAAGAACAACTCAACTGCAAAGACACCAGCACCTTCTAATGAACGAACAGCTCTGGTTGCAATATCAGTGGCCAGCTTTCTGATCTTCCATGACATGTTAGCAGGTGCCTTTACAATGTGACAAATGTTTTCCCTGCAGAAATGATCCCCAAACATGCATGAACTCATCTGGCTTTATGTGGATATTATCGCCTAAATAAACAGATATGAGCAAATTAAGATCAAAGATTGGCTGGTGACAGACAATTCAAAACTCAATCTGCAGCTTACTTGTGTATTGTTTCAACAACAGGGTAGCACGCGATAGAATTGTCTCTTCCTCTTGCGACAATAACAGCCAGCTCCTACAGTTACATTGCCAAAAATGTAAGGGAAGTTTCTTTCTTATGAACTCACTCAGAATCATTTGTGTTTTGTTGGGGATTAATATGTGGTAATGTAAATCATCAAACAATGCTCATTAGTAACATCTAGAGACCAACCTTTACAAATGGGGCCCATTTCTCAACATACAAACCACGATCAAACCCTCCAAGAGCTGCAACAAATTTCGAACTATAAAAACCGCATAGCCTTTACTAGTTGAATCAACATCAATCACAATCCGTTTTGATGAACATATTACCAGTCACAGCAGATGAAAGCTCATCCTCACTCTTAGCAACAGCATTTCCACGTCCATCGTAAGCTAACCTTTTACTTTTTATCATAAGAGGATAGCCAAAGAGGTCCCCTGCTCTCTTGGCACCTTCAAGATCATCTATCTGCCTTAGCCACATTTTACAGTAAATAATATATAATCTTGCGCTCTCTAATAGAAAGCAAATTTACAAATATCACTTATGCTAATACTTCAATCAGATGGAGAAATGAGTAACAAACCTGCATGAATTCAGGAAGGGGAATATCATGCTTTGAAAAATGAACCTTTTGGAGATACTTATCCTGTTACATTCAAAACACGAGCCAATGCTTAACACACTACAAAAGAACAATGCAGTGATACATGGAATGTCGCAACACATCAATACAAGGGTAAAATTTTATGCCTAAAATGTGAATGTTCCTTGGGACGAATGAAATACATAAAACAATCTGTCCAAATGGATGAATGTTTGTAACATACTAACTTTCACATGCATTGACGGGGTAATAAAAAATAAAAAGCAATCTCGAAAGGAATACACAAACCTGAATTATTCTGATCGTAGAGGCTTTGGGTTGGCAATCCACTCCTTGCTGCTCAAGCTTCTCCAAAGTCTCCACATCCACATGCTCAATTTCCACAGTCAGCACTCCACACCTAACTACCACTATTACGATTACCCTCCATACATAATATTTCCAACTACACAAAACAGCAAAACATAAAATTGGATTACAAGAACATAAAATCTTCACCTCTTCGCGAATTCCTGGACCGTTGCGCTATCATCGAAGCTTCCAACCATATGATGATGGGCAATCTCACTAGCTGGGCAGTTCTCTTGTGGGTCCAGTACCATCACTTTAATCGCCATTTGCGAAGCTGCTTGGCAGAGCATCCGACCCAGTTGGCCTCCTCCAAGAACACCAACAATCACATCAGCAACTCCATGAACGGCTGCATCATCTCTCCTGCACAACAAATATGCAAATTCTACACATATATTCGAACTCTCTTCCACTTTACTTAAAAATCGTTGCTTTACATAACTTGAAACGAATTCCGGGAAACGACCATTTACCCAGAAGTCAGTTGAGGGTCACGTGACGCTCGGCAGGCGAGGACTGGATTGCGCTTCGTTTGGAACTGCTGCTTGAGCGAGAGAGAAGAAGAAGCAGAAGTGAGAAGCAGCTTGTGCTTTTCCATGGAGCAGGAGAATGCGGTTTTGGTTTTCGGCGAGGCCAAACACGGCCTGAACTCGAAATCCGGCGACGCGAAGAGGGAGTCACAGCAGCTAGAGCTCTGCTGAAGCATTTTAGAGGGAGTAAACTACCCTTCTCTCCTTCTACCTCTATCTCTACTTGTCCCTGTCAAAGAAAGATTATACAGATTTCATGACCAAAATCAAAAGGGAAGAAGATAGGAGATTTTGGATTTCAGTTTTGATCTTACGTCGGTTGGCGACGACCAAAATCAAGGGGAGCCGGCTGGTTGTGACATGGGAGGTGGCTGGTGGTTACAGGAAAGGCGGCGGCGGTGATGGGTTAAAGGGTGGGGAAGATGGATTGGGTCACGATAGAAAATGAAAATATGGGAAAGATAGAGATGGGATAGTAGACGATTTTAACAATTTCGATTCATGTAAATTAGTAAACGATTTTAATACATCAATGTCATTTTTATTTCGATTTCGATTTTAGACAATTTAAGTAAACAATTTCAATAGAAATCTGATTCTGATTCTACTTATTTCCAATTCTTCTTCAATTCAATTTCTTTTCAATTCAATTCCCCTCAATCTGATTACGGATTAATAAACGAGCTTTATGACTTTTACTCGAAAGATAATGTAACAATCAATTTAAAATTATATTTTGTAAATCAAATGACCGAAAGAATAATGATAGGAGATTGTTGATTTAAATTATATTTTATAAATTATATGACGTAGTTGTTTATATATTTTAAAAGCTGAAGGGCCTATACATACAAAGTCCCGTTTTCTAATACAGCCAAGCATTATCCATATTCAAAGAATTTAATTCCTCACCCTTTTAGTGTTTATTAAAAAAAAAAAAAGAATTTAATTGATTCTCGATGTGAATTTTGTCAATTTAGGTTGACTTCTATTGACTCCGAATAGACTAGAAATGAAAATTTTATATGAAGATGAATAAAAGTGTGACCTGAAGCCAACAAGGCTCCTAACTTTGCGAGAGTCGCAGGATGAACATCTATTATACACACTTTTACTCTTGTTGTACAAAGAGACTATTTTCAAGGCTTGAACCATAAACTTTTGGTCACAAAAGAGTAACTTTACTATTGCATCAAGACTCGCCCCGCTCTCTATATGAAGATGAAGATGAATATGAAAAAAAATAAACTATGAAATTGCACAAAACGAAATGACATCAATCTTTTTATTGATACTTCACAGTTTTACACACTAGAATCACCCGTTTTACATTTAAATCACTCATCCACTCCATATAAAACCAAAAAAAAAGGTGAAAAAAATTAAAAACCAAAAAACAAAACAAAGAAAAATAAAACAAACCCGCTCAAACTCTAATTAGTAAAAATAATAAAATTTAAAATGAAAAGCTCACCAAATCTACATATTTCCAAGGTAAAATGTGAAATATGTCAGACCCAAAACATGAGAAATGTTTTAGTGTGCCGGGGAACATGTCTAGTAAACCAAGTGTGAAAAAATATATATATATTTTTTTTAAATTTCCAACTAATTGTATTAGTATACTTGGTGCACCAAATTATTTCCGGCACACAGAAAAATCTATCCACAAAAGGTGGTGGAAGGGAGAAAAACGACCAACTGTATAGTATAAGGGAGGGACTCAACTCCTATCATATTCTTTTTGTCGACTGTGGAGGGAAAAAAAAGCTATATTACTGTACACCTGCTACGCCAAATCTTCGAGGGTAGTGATTTTCAAACTCCCGTTTTCTCAATTTGTGCTCCTCCCGTTTCTTTTGTCCCTCGATTGTTCTTTGATTTATTCACTCCAAAGACTAGACAAAACAGAGAAGAGTGAAAACTACTACTCGCCACCTGACATAGAACAATGTACATATTAGGGAAAAGGGAAAAACTTTCTAAATTTATTCGACACGAACATAACTGCAATACTTGTGTTATCCATGCATTATGTTTCTCGTGAGTCTGTAAATTGAAACGAAACAGCTGTTGACAGACCTAGCTATGTACTCGGAAGAGATATAAGATACGCTGGCAAGACTAGGACGTGCTTTTAAAATAGCTAAAAGCGTTTTTGATGAAAATGTTTTTGAAACCAATCCGTAAAAATGCAGGTGAATCCTGAAAAGGCACTCGAAGTACTTCCTTCAAGTGTTTTTGGAACCCAAAAACATATTCTTTAAAAGCGCTTTCAATCATTTTAAAAGCACTAAACGAGCACTATGATGTTTGAATAAGGAAATCACCTTTTGTTATGGCGTTGCAGACTCAAGCTGATGTTTGATCACTTCTTATCCCGATTTTTCGTAATTCCCCCAGGTAAGAAGCTATATCTTGAATGAACGTCAGTCCCTCCTCACCGTATCTAAGCGACTTAATCGTGTGTTCAAGAAACTCTCGGTCTGCCTCGAGTGTCTTCAACCTCTTAAGCACATTGGAACTCAGGACCCGGAGAGAAGCTAAATCTATCACTTGACAGAGATCTGCAGAGTTTGGCTCGCTGCTATGAATTTCACACTGTCCCTTGCCGTTTGACAGAGGGTTTTCAAGTGAATCAGTATGTCCCGACGATGATACAGACACTTCATGTTGCACTGGCAGGTCATTCTCTCGTTTTGCAACAGCTTCTTGGGAGCCTCCATTTTCAGAACAATCACCTTTGGACGAATCCGAGTTTATCCCATTGGTAGAGAACAAAGAAAGTGACTTCTCTAAAATCTCTAGATATTGTAAGATTTGTTTCTTCTCATCTTCGAAATCCAAAAGTGAAGTTTTTACACTACCACCGTCCTCATCACCAAAAGTAGTCGCGGCTCCTTCAACTTTGCTGTGTGTACGAGGCTTTCCATTATCCACGTGTTTATGTACACTTGAACTGTGTTCCATGTTGCTTGATTCGGAATGATCAATCCCAATATCCCTTGCCTGGATATCACCAGTTGTCTCTGCTATATTAGCGAGCATCGATTCATTGGGATACTTATTCCTATACAATTCCAGCTCCTCTTCTAGATCTTGTATCTCCTTCTCTTTCTCGACAAGAAGGTCTTCTGTCTTTTGCAGCGCTTCGTTATCATACTCGGCTTGCTCTTCTATCATTCTTAGCTGCTGGAGTGCTTCCATATGGAGCGCTGCTTTCTCCTCTTGCAATCTCGTAATCATGGCCATTGCTTGATCTGAAGCAATTGCAGAAGCATTTCTTTCTTCCTCCAACTCCTTATACAAAGCGCTCATAATTTTCTTATCATGCTCAACCTGCCGCTTTAATCGATCAAACATACTCTCACCCTCAATTTCACTGACAATGCTCCCGTCCAGAGACAGCCCAGACTCATTTCTTTCAAGTGAGATCCTCTTGTTAAGTATCTGCATTCCAAAAGAATTGGAAATATCGGAAGCTTTCAAATCACCACTATTTGCAGACAATCTCGGACTCATTACTCTTCCACTATTTGCAGACAATCTCGGACTCATTGTGCTTGTTGATTGCTCAAGCCCTCGATTAGCAGATAATTGTGACAGCAAGACCTTCAAATCTTCACTAACTTTTGAAGAGTCCTTCCCAATCCATTTTTCTGCAACCCCACCAGACAAATGCTTTCCTTTACTAACAACAACAAGCTTATAAGCATCACCAAGATCTAGAACATTGGTTACTTGCTCATCAGCATTGCTTGAAACGGGGTTTGTTTCCACACCTGTTTCAGATGTTGTAAGTGGCCCGACTTCTCCCTTGTACAATTCCCCAGATTCCACCACAGATGTTTGATCAATTTCACAAGTTCCAGTAACGTCAACTGAGAGAAACCACCACAGACAAGAATGATGATTGTGAAGTTAATTTACTGCAGTAAACAATGGGAGCTTAATGCAGAAGCATGTCATACAAGAAGCAATAATATGTTGAATTCAGAGAGGATAAAATTAGTGAAATCAAGACAATAGGAAATTGAAAAAAGTTCAAACTCACTTCTTTGTTTTGATACTTCAATTGGGGGTTTTATTGCACTTGATGATGGAGGTGGATTGTCAACAACGGGTCCAGTTGACGCAGGGCCATCAGCCTTGCTCTCAACTTGTTGCCAGTTAAGTTCCTCCAGTCCATGGGAAATAGCTACAGTAGATGCCACAGATGTACTACCGTGGGACATAAGATCAACTTGTACCTCTGACACCAAAACTGGAGGCTCAGGAACAGATGTTGGATCTCTCGGAGCTGGAGTAATAACGCGAGGCTCAACATATTGAGCAGATAAATCTTTCTTGCGATCGTGGCTTTCATGAATCAAAGCACTCCCATCATCATCATCGTCAGAATAATGAACTTCCGATTCAGTATCAGAATTAACCTTGAGCTCGGTATATCCAACATGAGATAAAGGGTGTAGCCCGCTGTCTCGAATATGAGTGGTTCTCACTGACATAGATGGTTCATCTTGTTTCCTCAGTTCTTTATGATTACGTTCAATAACATGAGAGGCGGGCACATCAAGTTCAGCCTCAGATTCTAAAATCTTTTTCTGAATCAACTTTTGAGAATCCCCCTGAGAAATCCACGGCTGATTGCAACAAGAACAAAATGTTCTGCTCGAAGAGCAAGGATTATGACCCCCAAGTAATGGATCCTGATCGAAATCAAATTTAGGATCATCCCCCAACTTACCCACCAGTAATCTGTATGTCTCAGCATTGGATCTATTAATTGTTGCAAATGAGAAGAGGCAACTCTCACACATTCCATGAACATCTACAAGCTTATTGTGAGCGCGGCAAAGAACTAACGAAGAAATCTCTGACTTATGATTGCCGCAGAACAGGTCCCAATAATAACCACGTTTTTCCTTGCCCAAAACATGATCAATTCTTGAACACAGCAGGCAAGGCGCTCGCAATCCACAGTAATAAGCAAACTTCGTAATTATGTATGAGAATATGGCGTCAACAAACAGCACAAAAATTAGCAGCCATTCAAAAAAAGCGTATACCAAAGCTTTAGACCAATCCTGGGGGGCTTTCCGCGACAATGCAGATGAAGTCCCCGAGGCAGCCATGTGCTCGAAGAGGAAACACTCCAGTCCTTCAAATGTGAATCAGTAATCCAAGGTGAAATTCAGTAACGTTTCTCGCAGCAGACAAGGAAGATAAGGGAGATTCAGAACAATCAACGAAACAGCTAACTTAACACCGGAATCTAGGCCTGCATTACAACTTCCGTTAGCTGAGAGAGCACCACAGAACAATCTAAACATAACAAAATGATCCCTAAATTTACATTGATCGAAAATAGTTCTGAAAAGGAAACATCTTAACCCGAAAACAGAAAAGGCAAGTAAGTGACATGCATAGACAAAACATTCCTCTATGAAACACAACCTCATTTCTCACAGAAAACCCCCTTTCTCATCGAAAACCAGACAGCGAAAGAATCGATCAAATGCAGATTAAACCAATGCTAATGACCCCAAATCTTATTTCTTAACAGGATCAAACCCCACATAATCCAAAGCTTAAATTTCCATCAAAACCAGAAACTTTTGAGGGTCAACGCCTTAAAAAGCACAAATTCATATCAACAGACAGTAACCAATTAATCCCAGAAGATCAAACAAAAAAATCTGAAACAACCAATATCCAAAATTGCAGATACAATTTTACCAAAAGCAAAGATTCTAAGAAATAAAACAAAAAAACAAAAAAATTTAGAAATTAAATTTCAACACTTGAAACACCAATACCCCATCAGAAGGTTTAATGGCCTGATTCAATCTAATTAAGCAGACTTGACTTTACACAACAGAAACAAGATTATTTAACCGAAACCCAATTCAATCAGCAACAAAAATTTCAGATCATATCATTTACAATTCGAAAAGTTGACTAAAATGATCAGAAATCAAATCGCAATTAGTCTGATCAAAATCAAATAATATAAAGATTAAATATTTACGACATGAGGATCAAATAACGACAACATATCAATGTAGCAAATGGGATCAGATAACTACGAAATTAGAAACTGACCTGTTCATGTGGTGGAACCAAAGAAAGAAGTGGAATGAGTGAATTTTTCAGAACTAATGACAAAAACAAAACCAACAAACGAGTAAATGGGTTTCGTGAGAGAGTTTCCGAGAGACAGACAGCAACGAAAGGCCAACCGAAAGATTGAAGCTTTACAACAACATACGACGCACGTTGCCGTCCCACATTGTTAGAAT
The DNA here is from genome assembly GCF_042453785.1 of Malus domestica. Taxonomy (NCBI): domain Eukaryota; kingdom Viridiplantae; phylum Streptophyta; class Magnoliopsida; order Rosales; family Rosaceae; genus Malus; species Malus domestica. Next base: position 30,279,264 of record NC_091672.1, on the reverse strand, counting down.
TCAAAAGTCGGCTGACAGACGCCAAAAAGTCGGCTGCACATAAAGCAGAAAACGACACGGTACCGAAAGTGCCCACTATAAAAAGAAAAAAAAAAGATTGGATGGGCTGTTGGATCAACAGCGAGGATTTTCCCACCAAAAAAAAATACGAACAGCAAAGATTCCCAGGAAAAAAAAAATTTCTTAAAAGAGAAGAAAACGTGGATTAGAGAAGATGAGCAACGCTACTCTTATTACATTAAAGTTCTTTTTTTTTTTAATTATATTTGTATCAGTTTTTAAATAGAGATGGATCCATCAACATATGTTGTATAAAAAATGTAATAAGAGTAGCATTGTCAGAGAAAAATTGGAGGGGATAAAATCAGTAAATTGGAAAACCAGAATTGTAGCAAGAATTGAGGCCACGGATTGAAACTTTGTACTGTTGAAATGTTCCATCCACCTTATCAATGACAAAAGAAGAGTTTAAATAACCTAATTCCACTCCAATTAATACGGAAGTTTTTTGTGATAAAACCTCACACCTGACGGATTGTGCACTTAGTAATTACCAAGTTGGAGACAATATCGGTATTATTGGAAGTGAGCTATATGATCCGTCTCTCTGATAATTCTACATGGTATCAGAGCCATGAGCGGGCCTGTACCATACTACCACTTGATGGGTAGGTGTAACATCCCACATCGCCCAGGGGAGTGATCCTTAAATGTATATTCTCATCCCTACCTAGCACGAGGCCTTTTGGGAGTTCACTGGTTTCGGGTTCTGTAGGAACTCCGAAGTTAAGCAGGAAGGAGGCCAGAGCACTCCCAGGATAAGTGACCCATTGGGAAGTTGCTCGTGAGTTCCCAGAATCAAAACCGTGAGGGCGTGGTCGGGGCCTAAAGGGGACAATATCGTGCTACGGTGGTGGAGCGGGCCCGGGAAGTGATTCGTCCCGGGCCAGGATGTGACAAATGGTATCAGAGCCTAACTCTGGCCGTGGTGTGCCGACGAGAACATCGGGCCCTTAAGGGGGATGGATTGTAACATTCCACATCGTTCAGGGGGAGTGATCCTTAAATGTATATTCTCATCCCTACCTAGCACGATGCTTTTTGGGAGCTCATTGGCTTCGGGTTTCGTAGGAACTCCGAAGTTAAGCAAGTAGCGCGCGAGAGCACTCTCAGGATGGGTGATCCATTGGGAAGTTCTCGTGTGAGTTCCCAGAAACAAAACCGTGAGGCGTGGTGGGGACCCAAAACGGACAATATCGTGCTACGGTGGTGGAGTGGGCCTGAGAAGTGATCCGTCCCGAACCGGGATGTGACAAGTGGGTCCCCTTAGCCCCGCGCGATAATGGTGAGGAGCATGCTCGTACCGTACTGCCACTTGATGGTTGGGTCCCCTTAGCCTTGCGCGATGATGGTGGGTTCCTTGGTCCCGCGTATAGGGTGAGTTTCATTGGCTCCAAGTGGTTATCGATGTGTGGATCTCCCACGTGTGACCCATTAATTAGGTCCCATTTGAGGGGGCGTGTAGTATCAGAGCCAGGAGCGGGCCCGTACCGTACTGTCACTTGATGGGTAGGTATGATCCCTAAACTTAAATTTTATGATCATTGGTCATTTAACTCCTTGAAACGTGCAGCTATGGTCTTTTTTGTCAGCTCCGTTAAAACTTCTGTCACAATGAGTTACGAGCCACTCACGTGAGGCTGAATCAAGAGACAAATATTGAAAATTAAATGAAAAAATTGTATAAATGATCCATCAACTTTAACCTAATGAGAGAAATTGTCTCTTAACCTTAACCCAATTGGAACAATAGTCCCTCAACTTTAACCTAGTTGTTGTTTGGACCCAAATTTACACCATTGGTCCGAGTGATAGAGACCGTTGAATGAGCAGAATTCTATATGGTCGGATGATTCTGAATATTAAGAGGCTGTAATTTTGCACGAACTCGGCCTGTATACTTTGAGTCATTCGATCAAAGAGGCCATATTTGATATTACCATTATGTTAGGAATATATTAAATTGGTAATTATCTTATAGTTGCAGCTCGAAGAGTCAAATAAATAAAAGAAGTTGCATTGTACAAGGACTGTACATTTGGTTCGCATCCTGATCAACACGGAAAAGTGATACTTATCGAAATCCAAGGATAAGGCGACATGGATAAATGGGAGATGTGATCAAGTTGAATATTTTTTGTGTGATTGCACGGTTCCAGCACGTGGAGGCCATTAAACGTTTGGATCAGGATTTACTTGCGTAAAATATTGAGATAATGGTGGGGATTTTTAATCAGGTTGGGTAATTGCATGCAGTTGGGTCTGATCCACGCCAGAATGCGTGAAGGATTCTAAATGGTATATGCTTTTGGACGGCGCCCGACGAATTATGCTTGCATGAAGATGAAGATGTTAAATTGGAGATGGATAGCCACGTGTGATTGGATTTGGTGGAGCCATGCATGCATATCATTATTTCAAGTCAAGATGCTTATTAGCACTAATTGGTATATGCTAATATGCTATTAATTAGCACAAGATGGTTTCGTGTTGGTAAGTGATAACAATCTTTTTATTTTGCATGAGATTGTTATGAAGGAGGACTTTGATGTTGGCGGCAGCTTTACAACGCGAGCTGTCAGGATGAGGATGATACTTATAAATACAAAGTCGCAGACAACGTTTAAGGATCTCCAATTCAACACACAACTGCCATGCGCAAACTCTCTCAACAACTGAGATTTTTATTTTCTCTTTTCGCTGACACATCTTCCGTTGGCATCAACAGCACTGTGAAAGCAACCGGTGATATCTTAAGTCGGCATAGATAGCTCTGTCACCGTAGAATCAGCCGATCTCGCAGCATCTTCCGTTAGCATCAACAGCACTGCGGCGAGGACGGTTGATTACCTATCCAAGTCTCGATCGAGAAAGATTTCTGAATCTTTATTGGTTGAGGTCATCTCATCAGCATTCTCGGCGAAGTGAGGTGTTACGAGTTACTACATTCGGCACATTGAAAGCTGAATTTGATATTGAACTTCGCTAAGTTAGCAGCCTTGTCTTCAGGCTCTAGAACCCGAAGGCCAAGACATGTTCCTTCCTTGGCCACAATCGCAAGATCAAGAAGTCAGCAGCGCACCCAACGCAACATTAACAAATTTTACTCCTCGGCCGAGCTCGGCTGACGAGTTGGCACGCCCCGCATACAATCGAATGACGTAGTTAACTTACTAATTACTCGGCCTGCGCACCACGTAGGTTTGGTAGTTTTTAGGGTCAACAGTTGCATAAATGATTTTTCAAACATGACTCATTTTTTTACAAAAGTCCTGATGGAGTCGACGAAAATGATCATAGATGAGGGACTATTACTCTAATTGGGTTAAAGTTGATGGATAACTATTACAATTTTCTCTTTTATGTTTTAGCTTTTAAGGGATTTTGAAGGAAGAATTTGAGTGTTATTTTTTTGGTACGAAATAGTTTTGTTAATACTTGTTGGGAATTGTTCTTTAAAGAAACATTTTTGTTCACAAACTGTTTAGCTATAAGAAACATGTTGAAAATTTTAATAAATATCTAAAATTTCTCGAGAAAACACTTTTATAATCCAAAACAATTTCAGGGTTCATTTATAAATGTTTGTTTAAAACGTACAAAATGCAAATTCAAATGGTTTCAAGGGAGGATTTAGCGTGCAAATGAAAATGCCAAATTATAGTGAAACTATTGTACGCAGAAAAGGTGATATCGGAATGCATCCCAAAACCATAGGAAGGATTAGAAATGCCCTACATAATCATTACAAACGTAAATAAGATTAAGAGAGAAGCTGCATCTTGGAAAAATACTCATGTTTCTAGTGATGTATTCTCGCCTACAATGACATTATTACAAACCATTTGACATTTATATTCTTCGAACTTATCAAAATACAAAGATCAATGCTCCAATTTTTTAAGAAGTTTAAAGACCAATTTGATTTGAGACGGAAAAAAAGAGTAGTGCTATTCACATACTTATTTTTATCTGCTACATATTTTTTTTATTTATCAATTTCTATCTTTTGATCATGGTTAGTTTATTCGACTCGACGGTCAAAACTAAAAAAGTGTCTGAAAGGTAAAAATGAGTGTGCCGATTTATTTCACCGCCTGAAAAAAGTTATATTTTACACTAAGGGGAGGGGTAGTCGGCTAAGCCACACAACATGCAACCTAATTTGGTACCGAATTCGACATCCACAAGATTCGAATATAAAACCTCTTACTTACAAGTAAAGAGGAATACCAGTAGTGAATGGTGCGACACATGCACAAATTATCAGGCCATACATGTGATTCGATAGATCATATCAACGACGTATTTAGGTGTTTATATTGAGTACGTGTTCTTACTGCAAATTTGTATCATGAGTCCATCCATTAGGCCACAATTACAAAGAGCTCATTTGGATATACTTTCAAAATGATTGAAAACTCTTTTAGTGAAAATGTTTTTAGAACAAATCCTTAGTAAAAATGCAAGTAAACCTAAAAAAGCACTTAAAGTGCTTTCTGAAGGAATCACATAACTGATGCTTTTTGTAGAAAGCACTTTAAATGCCTTTAAAACCTAAAAAGATTTTTTCTAAAAACACTTTCAATCATTTTCAAATTACATTCAGACGAGCTCTTTATTTTTCTTTTGTGTGTTCCTTTTGCCATTCCGGGTAAGGCAAAGCCAATCTAAACCAAGTAGGGCAAAACAGGAATTCGAAAAAACCATTCCCAATTTCTTTGACCTAAATACCCCCTTTTTTTCTCAAAGCCCTCATACCTGTATTTCCCTTCTCAACCCTAAACATACACTGCCTCTTCTGCCCCTGTAATTCCCAATCTCTCTTCCTCTCCTTCTTGCCCTTCACGATTTTCTCCACAATTTACCCGCCAATTTCCTTCCACTCCGTCTTTTCAAATTGTCGTTGTTTTTTGCCCCTTTTTTCTTCTGCAACCTCTGTTTCTCTTCTTCCTGCAATTCCAAGACCTCGACTTTCGAGCTCGATCCGCCTTCTGCAGCTTCGGGATTTCGATTCTTGGTGTTTTGAGTAAAACCCAGTTCGTCTTTTTGTTGATTTGATCGATTTGATCGATTTTGAAGATGAGCTTGTGAATTTAATTGGCTGGAGCTAGGGTTTGGATAATTTCAGGTACCTTTTTGCTTGATTTACACTGTTGAGAGCTTTTATTTTGTGGGTTTTCTTTGATGGGTCTGTGTTGTTTGGAGTTTATTTCAATTTTTCGAAAGTTGATTAATATTTGAAAGTTTAATGAATATGATCGTTTATTTCTTGAGTGGCATTTTAATGGTAGTGTTATTTTGTGTTAAATTAGCTTGTTTTGCTGTTAATTTGGGATTAACGATTGGTCTGGTTGAAAGATTATTGCTTTGGCCTCACTGTCCATGATGATTTGTGAATGAGATAAATATGTTGATTCTGTGGTTACTGTTCTTGTATGAAGTAAGAGTTACTGTTCTGTGATTTGTGAATGAGATAAATATGTTGACTCTGTGGCTGGGAAAATGTTTCAAAGCAAGGGGGAGGGGAGTTCAATTATAGATTTTTTGATTATTTATGTTTCGGTTTGAAGAATGCAAGCTTGGTTTATATAATGTCCAGGGCATAGGTGAGATACCCGAGTGACGCTTGTGCTGTAAGAGATCTAGAATGTGAAAGGCTTAGTTAGACTTTTCGATTTCATTTGTTTTTATACTGTTCTCAGCAGAAGCAGAGGAGATACTTGGTTTGTCTGACTGGTTTAGATCTCCAATAGCCACGGTTGTATGTTTTAAATGTGTCGGGGTAAAATGTCGTGGCAATTTTTGGTTTGATGTAAATTTGGTATAAGCATCTGAAAGGTGGGTTGTTCAGTCTGGTATGTTGTGTTCATGAATCTGGCTTGGGTTGTGTGTATATATATTTTATGGTATTATTATGACAAATTGGTGCACCAACGTATAAATTTCTTCTACTTTCTTTGTCTTTTCAATTGCATTGCTTCTGATCACGGTTTAGGCATTTGTTTGTAGCTGTTACTTGCTTTGGAGGCATGCAGATTTGAGAAGTGAAAGAATGTGTTGAAATTGCTGACTGTTTGTCTTGCTAAGTGTGTTTTTCATATTTTCCATATTTATTGTATTATTTTCTTGTGTATGGAGATGTGTGCAGATTCAGAGTTGATGCTTGATGTGATAGAGGCATGTGAATCTTTACTGACCGTAGTTATATTGATTTGTAGACATGCTTTAGTACAGTTTGAAAGGCAGTGCTTCCAACTATAAATTGGTTGTTTCTTTGGGGGACTGTGGAGCTATTGCTGTCTTTGTTATACCTAATACAGCGGGTTTGACTTCTTTGATGGCTAACCACGATTTGATGCTTGGGCAAAGTCACAATTTAGCGCTTGGGCAGAATCAGCAAGTACTGGGCCACAATCATAACATAGGACTTGGGCAAAATCATGATTTTCAATTGGGACAGTCTAGTGAGCATCATTTGGGTTTGGGACAGGCCCATGACCATGACGTGGGTTTAGGGCACGCTGATCATGAATTGGGTTTAGGACAGAGCCATGACCAAGAAGGGGATGATGGTCACAGCTATGGGCATGATAACGAGTTAGGTGTGGATCAGAAACCTAATCATGATGACCATGAAATGGCTCTTCCTACTCAGAACCATAATATGGTCTTAGAGAACAATGAACTGGCCGTCTCAGAGGGCCAAGAACTTGATGAAAATATGGAACTGTCTATGGTTCAAAATAATGAAATGGGGATAGAATCTGCCCATGGTTTGAGTATCCAGGAATCTGATTTTGCACTCAGCCCCAGTCCTGTGATTCAGGCCCGTATGGCGCATGTAAATCCCAATTATGAATTGTCAGTGGGGCAAGAGTTCCCTGATGTCAAGAGCTGCCGGAGGGCACTAAGGGATACTGCTATTGCTTTACACTTTGAAATGCAGACTATTAAATCTGACAAGACTCGCTTCACTGCCAAATGTGCCACTGAGGGATGCCCATGGCGTATTCATGCTGCAAAGCTTCCTGGAGTTCCAACTTTCACAATCAGGACCATCATTGATAATCATACATGTGGAGGAATTTCTCATCTTGGCCATCAGCAAGCCTCAGTTCAATGGGTTGCAAATTCTGTGGAGCAACGGCTTAGAGAGAACCCTAATTACAAGCCAAAGGAGATACTGGAGGAGATTCACCGAGTTCATGGTATCACCTTATCATACAAGCAAGCTTGGCGAGGCAAGGAGCGTATCATGGCTGCAATGCGTGGTTCCTTTGAAGAAGGGTATCGCTTGCTTCCACAATATTGTGAACAGCTTAAACGGACAAACCCAGGGAGTATTGCATCCGTCTATGCATGCGTGGATGATAACAGCTTCCAACGCCTCTTCATATCATATCAGGCATCAATTTATGGTTTCCTGAATGCTTGTCGGCCCCTCCTTGGACTTGATAGGACATATTTGAAAAGTAAGTATCTGGGAACTTTGCTTCTTGCGACCGGTTTTGATGGTGATGGTGCTCTCTTTCCTCTGGCATTTGGGGTTGTTGATGAGGAGAATGATGATAACTGGATGTGGTTTCTTTCTGAACTTCATAATCTGCTTGAGATTAATACAGAAAATATGCCTAGGCTTACAATTTTGTCAGACAGGCAGAAGGGCATTGTAGATGGAGTTGAAGCAAACTTTCCCACTGCTTTTCATGGATTTTGCATGCGTCACTTGAGTGATAGCTTCCGCAAAGAGTTTAACAATACAATGCTTGTTAATCTTTTATGGGAGGCTGCTCAAGTTCTCACTGTTATAGAATTTGAAGCAAAAATTTTGGAGATTGAAGAGATATCACAAGATGCTGCATATTGGATTCGGCGAATTCCACCTCGCTTGTGGGCTACTGCTTATTTTGAGGGAACAAGATTTGGGCATTTGACAGCTAACGTAGTTGAATCTCTAAATGCTTGGATATTGGAGGCGTCGGGGCTTCCAATCATTCAGATGATGGAATACGTCAGAAGGCAGCTGATGACTTGGTTCAATGAGCGTCGAGAGATCAGTATGCAGTGGACATCGATTCTTGTGCCCAGTGCAGAGAGACGTGTTTTGGACGCTGAAGAGCGTGCACGCACTTATCAGGTCCTTCGTGCTAATGAGGCTGAATTTGAAGTTATATCCCATGAAGGGACGAACATAGTGGACATTCGAAACCGTTGCTGCCTTTGTCGGGCCTGGCAGCTTTATGGTTTGCCATGTGCACATGCCGTTGCAGCACTTAAATCGTGCAGGCAGCAAGTCAACCGATTTACAGAGAGCTGCTTCACAGTCACCACCTATCGGAAGACATACTCACAAACAATACATCCTATTCCAGACAAGTCCCTCTGGAAGGAGTTATCCGAGGGAGATCCAAATGGGAGCATGATTGTTGATGTTCTAATCAATCCACCTAAGTCCCTCCGCCCACCAGGACGGCCGAGAAAGAAGCGTGTCCGAGCAGAAGACCGTGGCCGTGTGAAGCGAGTGGTGCATTGTAGTCGGTGCAATCAAACCGGCCACTTTAGGACGACTTGTGCGGCCCCCATCTAGATTGTGTCACTGCTTGGAGATTAGTTGCTGCTGCTATACAATCTGAGTACGTCCCTCGTTTGTGCAAAGGAATTCTTGCTTTGTGATTATTTATGTAGTTTTTGTTAGTTAGTTCGGTAATTATATAGTGTATTTCGTGGAAGTTATATGGATATCCTGTCATAATATGAATGTTATTAACACCAATAATTTTCAACGTTGACGGTGATATCATGGTGTTTGTATCACTGGTTATACACTTTGAGATTTTGCCGTGCCAAAAGGGAGCAACAAGCCTTGGTGCAGTCCTAAATTTGTAGGGCCTGTTAGCACATGTTGGCTCGTATCCCAGTTCTCTTTTGCAGGGCTCGTATTAGTACGAGAGATTCTTGTGTGCAGATGCCTGTATAGGGCGGTAGACTTGAAGAGGTGGGTGAAATGTGTAGGGTTGGGTGTTACCAAATACGAGGATTTCCCTCTTTTTTGAGAAGGGATGGACCACTGACGTGGCACAAGGGACCAAATCCAAGAATTTCTCCTTGACTACGCCCAACTTAAAAATTTAAGAAAACTAAACAAAACGTGAAATACAAGACTGATAACAATCATGGTCCAAAGAACCTTTATTGTTATGTAATGTAACTTCTATGTTAATCTTAAGGAAGTCAGTTGGCTTAAAAAATGCCACCATTTTTCTCTAGGTCATAAACAATCAAGAAATTGGACTGAGCAAAGTTTCCATTAATACCATGATCCCAAGGGACACTTTGCATTGCAAAGTAAAAAATCTCGGCTCATTTCGAAAGAAATTTTAAAATGGTTGAAAGTGCTTTTAATGAAAATGTTTTTTAAATCTATTTTTAATAAAAATGTAAGTGAACCCTGACAAAACACTTAAAGTGCTTCCTACACGAATCACATAATCTTTTGGTGGAATGGATGCTTGTATTGGTGTTAAACTTCACATCAGCACCCTCAAAAGTGCACAATCAGTATTGGCCCTTTCAGATTATTCTTGCCCTTGGAGCAAAGCTGAGTTCCCAAACATGGATCAATTCCAATTGGGGTCATCGGAATCTGACTCCTCTTACTTCCGCCACCAAACAATCATAAAAATCTTGCGAATTAGGGTTGGAGGCGTGCCAGTGTCCATGAACATGTTGCCTTTTGAAACATTGCCTGAAGAACTAAAAGGCACACTAATCCCCTGTGGGCTTACAAAATATGGAGTCTTGTCTTCTTTGGTAACCAAAGGCGTCGAAACCACACCGTCACCAAATTTAGCGTTATGGAAGGAAGAATGGGAGGATCGGTATGAAACTACTGATTCTCTCAATTTAAAGTCGGCAGTATTTTCCCGAGAGTACTGGGTAAGAATCGGTAGCTTCCTACCAATCCTCCCATTCTTCAAAATATGGAGTCTTGTCATCTTCAAAGGCGTTGTAACCACACCGTCCCAATTACTTCACTATCTTTCCCAAGATTGAGGTAGGTTTATTGACACGCCCCGATCCCAATGTCCAGGGGATATCGGGATGGCCACGTACTGGCCGAGGACACCCGAGGGTAACGCAAGTCATTTAATGAATGCATATGCTGAGAACATGTGAAACATGCATGTAAATTTCGCACGAACTACACAATGTAATATTCCAACATAAACCTTATAAAATAATATTCAACTGCCAACAATGATAGTGATAGTGGTAATGCATGACATGTTCAGAGCATACATCTAATTCAAAATACAAACAGAAGGTGTTATTACAATGATGTCAAGCAGAAAGGATGACGAGATATCACTGATAGGGGAATGCCTCGTAGATCAGATCGTATGCCTCGTTCCTATGTCATGAGGGGGTGCAAAACAAACGTGAGTGGACCAAGTTGATATATATATATATATATAATACTAAATAGTTATCATCAACGTACTAACCCCCAAAGTTTTATGAAAACTCAATAGTATAATATGTAATAGGTTTTCCAAAAACCCTAGCATGCCATAAAACCTTCGTAAAACATATATCGTATACAGTGTGCTAAAAAGTGGTATCAGTATTGCCCGAAGGCATATAGAACTCTTCATTTAGAACACTTCATCCAGCACGAGCACGACCTCACTCACACCCATATGCAGGCCCACGCACGGCCTGGGTTCTGGGTTGGATCGGGTTTGGGCTTGGGCCTAAAAGGTTTCTAGGCTTGTCCTTGGGCTGAAGGCCCAAGCTTGCACTGCCCAATGGCCTGGGGTCACTTGGGTTTTGGGTTGGGCTTCGAAAGAGGATTAGGCTTGGGTTTAATGGGCCTAAGGCCCGAGTTGGACGGCCTAAAGCCTATGTTAAAATGGGGTTTGGGTTAAAAGTTTGGCCCAAAGATTTGGGTCAGTAATAATTGGGTTTTCGGGTTTGGGTCGAAACGACCCGGTTCTCAGGCTGGATTCACGAAGGAGGAAGTCGGAGCTTCCCAAGCTCCAATCGACCTCGTTTCTCCACCATAACCTACAAACTACCTACCAAAATGAAGATAAAAGAGTGTAAGTTAGAATGGTACCTTTGGTTTCCTAAGTAGTGGCCGGAGTTGGCCGGATTTTGGCTCGGAAGCCACGGGGCTCGCCGGAGGGTTTTCATGGGCTCTCTGTGCTTCACAGATGAGGAGGGAAAGAAAATACTAGGTGAGGTGATGGTGGGGGTGTTGTCGCCGTCGTGGTGTTCTCGATTTTTAGGGTGTGAAGGTGTGTGTCTAGATCGGGGAGAAGGAGAAAGAGTTTGATGAGAGAGAGAGTGTGAGTGAGTTGAGAGAGAGATTAGGGGAAAGAAGAGAGAAGGAGAGAAAAGGGATGAGGTGGTGCCATATGGCAAGGAGAGAGAGAGAGAAAGGGGAAGAGTTATAAAATAATGACTAAAAAATCTAAAAATAGAAGGGGAATTCGGATAGGGTAAGGGGGTAAGAGGCAAAAATGTCATTTCATAATTCCGTAAAAATGACAATATACAAACTTTGGGACGGGTTTCACATTTATGGTAATTGCCTTTTTCGCTAATACCCCCTGGGACATCGAACCGCCTCCAAACGCATAACTGTAACTGCAAGAGTGTTGAGGTGAACATCTGCCTGTGCTATTTGTATGGCACTCTCGTACTTCACGAGGTTTGTATGTTGAGGACTTTTTCGGTTTGAACTTCGGATTAATCTGCTTATAGTAGCCATGTATCACATGGTTCACATTGTGTCCACAAGAGATCACTACTGGTGTCAGTAATGCCATAAACATCGAACAGCAGATTTCCAATTGAGAGCTTCATAAGATACTGGTCATTATCTGACTTGTGGTTGTGCACTATATGGATAGATTATTGGTTCATATTGGAACGTCGACCAAAAGCTTTGTTTAATAAACTTGATCTGTTTGTACAACTGGATCCTGCATCGACATCTGATTTTTCGTTTCCACCTGCTTTGGTGGCTGTTGTATCACCTATCCCACCGTCCCAAGAAATCTGCTTTGCCCTATTCGGGCTACTACAGAATGAACCATCCCACTGGAGCAGATGAGTATGAACTGGATTCCATATAATCTCATTGATGGCGTTCCTGATCACGTTCAATATTTGTCCTGGGCTGCACTGATAGGGCTGCTTTGATGGAACGAATGGAGAAGGCGGACGAAGACAATATCCTAAGGAGACTTGATTATTACGTGCCTTATGTGTTTAAACCCAAAGAGGAGAAGAAGTTGTTTGCTGATACTGAAGTGCAACTATTGCTTCCATGAGAACCAAATCCGCTGCTTCAGTGAAATGTGGACAAGTTGGCGGATGAGATAATTGAATATGAGGATCGTTATCTGCAGACTGAAAGGATGCCTCCATGGCTTTTGTCCAGGAGGAAGTAGGCAACATGAGGAAGAGCCACAGGCAAAAAGTGGAAGGGATAAGTAAGGAAGCTGTTGGATAATGGCCAAATGACAAAACAACTTTCGGCTAAATAAAATAAACAAAAGGAGGTAGAAAATATCATTATGTTTGTTGAAAAGATAAAAAGGGTCATGATGATGTTTGTAGAAAAAAAGGTAAAGGCTAGCAAGTAGCCTTATTATTGGTTTTGTTTTTGGGTGCTTTTGGATGGATGAAGGTGTGCAGCCGAATGTGAGAGAAGGAAGAGAACACCATTTGTTTTAGCAACCCATCTTTGAGAGAGCAGCAGAGCAGCAGAACGAAGAAGACTGCCTCATCTCTCATTGAAAGAGAGCTCATCTCTTTGGTTAGTAATCATCCACCAAGGTAGTTGTTGTTGTAATAGCTTTGAACTTTGTATAGAGAGGAAATTATTCATTATATTTCTCTCTATTGGTTTCTTTGGTGTGTGAGAGTTATTGGGTGTATTGGGCCTTTGGGTTGTTAGCTTGCCAACACTTTGTAAATTCCCATTTGGTTGATGGTAAATTATTGGGTGAGCTCTTACTGCTCCGAGGACGTACTCCAGTTAAACTGATTGTTGAGGAACCTCGTTAAAATCTTGGTGTCTTTAATATTTTGTTCTTGCATTTCATTTGATATATTTCATGTGGGTTAGCTTGAGTTGGTTCCAATTGGTTTGGTATTATCCTAGCACAACAGAAGCTAAATGGGCAATTGCAAATATGGGGCTTTACAAGTAGGACAAACACCAGGCGCTCCTCAGTTCATAAAGTCCCAACAGATCAACAGGTACATCAAAAAACGCTCATGAGGTTCTGTGACCATTCATTTCGAAAATCCTCGCTTGGCTAGCTTACCAGCTTCTCTATGATTTGATTGCTAAATTCAAACAGTAACGTTCTAGGATTCATACAACCAACTCCACTTAGTGGGATAAGGTTTGGTTGTTGTTAACAAATTCTATCAAACTAATTATGACGTAACTGAGCAGCGAAGTACACAACAAAACATATCCATTAAACCAAAAACAGGTAAGGTTCAGAGAAAATTTGATCAAGCAAGCCTCCGGCACAAACTATAGTATATAAAAATACAACTGAGCGAAAGAAACTATTTCACAGCAACAAGAAGTTTATTCTCAACTTGGACTTCACATCAAATTATTCAGGGAGTACCAACATTTAATACCAGGATTTGTCAACCGGCCTTTTCTACCCAAATTCAAGGCTATCCAATTTCTCGTGTGTGCCCTCCTTTGAAATTCTCTTTCTGCTGCTTCCAATACTACTCGTCGTCTTTCTGATCTTAATTAGTCTTGACACGTTTAATGTACTCAATATGTCCCTGGTATGATCCTCATTCTTTTCAACATGTACATCATCTAATTTGGAGTTAGAACTTAGAGGCACTCCTATTCCCACCGCGAACATTCCTACTACTTTTGATCTTCATCTTTGCGAGATGAATGTATTCAGAAAATATATCATTGGTATCCAGTTCTGATTTCTGAGCTCTGACATGGGTTTTTGATCATCATTATCTTTCTTAGCTTTCTGAACTTGGGTTGATGGTGAAGGATTTGGAGTATGGAAGGCAGGGACACGGTTTTGTTGGCGGTGTGTGAAAGAAACCAGCTGGGAGAAACATATTGGGCTAAGGTTCTTCATAAAGTAGACTTTTCATATTTTTCTGAGTGATATGATGTTTGGGATCATATTCCCACACACAATGCGTCCTTATCTCCACAAATACAGAATCTAGCAAGCACATTAGACGTGATGAGATTTTAGATGCTTTCCAACAGTTTTACACAACATGTTGATACGTACGAATCTGCTAATTATGTGATGCTTACCGAACAACAACAACCAAGCCTAATCCTACTAAGTGAGGTCGACTGTATGAATCCTAGAATGTCAATGCGCTTGGTTTTGCGCAATATGTCTTCCATTAGTTCCAAGTCTTCTTAGGTTTTTTCTCTACCGCTTTTCCCTGAGCCTCTGTCTTATAGTCGAAGCTCAAAAATGTAATGATTCCACTAATTATAAATAAGTTGAAAGTTCGAAATAATGATTTACTTTGGGTGGAAAATTATTCTGGGAGAATCTTAAACTATCCTAAAGTCAAGAAGAATTCACTTTCTTCCTTGAAGTCAAGATGCTTCCTTTGGTGATGCTTCCCGGGTGCAGAACCAATGGTGCTGAAAAATAAGTCTCCTAGGTGGCATGAGCAGCTACAATGCTGGTGCCTTAACTTTAGAGGGCGTGTTACAGTGGCTTCTGTTAAAAATTTCCAGCTTGTGTTAACTGTTGATCGGTCCCGCAATGTTTCGGCTGAATAGCAAGAGAGGGTAATCCTACAGTTTGGAAAGATTGGAAAAGATGTCTTCACCTTGGATTGTCGCTACCCGCTATACTGTTTGCGTTTGCAATCTGCTTGAGCAGCTTCGACGCTACCAAACCAGCTTGTGAATGTAACACTTGGTTGTAGAACATGATTGTCAAGTGCCTTCGCCCATGAGCGGTAGGTCTCGGATTCGAGACTTGGGAGCAGCCTCTCCATAAATGGGGGTAAGGCTAGCCGACATTCACCTCTCCCAAACCCTGCGTAAAGCGGGAGCCTTGTGCACTTGGTACGATCTTTTATTCATGTTTTACGTACAAGTTCTTCATTCTCGATCATGTAATTCTGAAAATCACAGCTATTTCAATAAATTCAATTTTCTATCTAATACCAAATTGCCGACTAACAAAGATCTTGAATTAACAACTGTGGCTGAAAACTATAACGGTAAGGTGAAATCTCGAATACCTACATTTTAAATGACAATAATTTCTTTTAGGAAGAACCGAAACTACCAACGATGATACAGCTTAAGCATTCAAACAAACTAGGAACCATAGTATTTAGAACAGAAACTGAAATTGCAAGCAATGATACAGGTAAAGTATTCGAACAAACTAGGAAGATAATCACTGGAATCACCAACACATCCCTTATTAATCAAGAGTTTAAGCAGAATCATAGACATAAATATGGAAACTGTCATTGGAGATCGAGATCCTCTAAGCAAACTGTAAAGCACCCTTGTATATTTTCACTCTACCAATTATTCTTGTTTGAAGGAGATAACCTTTCTGCTTCCAATACTTGATGTCTTTCTGATCCTCATCTTCGCGCGATTTATATAATCTGAAAACGTATCTTTCACGTTGTCTTCATTCTTTGTATCATATCCATCATCTGTTGATCCAGAGGCAATATTTTCCATACCAACATTGGATACAGCTCTGATCTTAATTTTTGTGCGACTAATGTAGTCGGAAAATGCATCATTGTCACCCATATTTTCTGTCCCATTTTCTTTTGTAAGTTGTGCCTCTACTTTTGGATTTTTCTTCTCAACTTCTGAACTAGCACTGGTGTGACTCAGCTCAACAAGAACCTTTGTTGGCGGAGGCATCTTTTCCTTGGTCTTGCTTTCCTCCTGTGCGGCTGAAACATGAGCCATTGCTGCCATTTTACAAATTGGGCAAGGAGAACTGAAGATTTTCATGCAGAAACACTTGGATTTTGAGCTATGCTGACTCTTTGCCATTGTTTTTCAAGAAATTGAAATGAACAAGCTTGTCGTAAGTTTAGAAGATGAAGTAATGAGAAATGTCCAGAGCATGCATATGTATATAAGCCCTTGTGATCCTTGCTCGAAGACTAAAGATATATGCAGAAATGGATGGGAAAACTTTGGCTGAAATAGTCAAATTCCTCTCAAAGGAGTACTTCATGATTTCTTCAAATGAAGTGATGTGTGGGATCATATTCCCAGATTTCTTTACCCCTAATTAATGAAGTGGAATCCAGCAAGCGCAGCCAATTACAAGTTCCAAATTCTCTAGGCATTATATTGAACAGAAGACACCAGCTTTGTTCTGAATAAAATCAACTTAAAGATTTAGATTTAACGTGCCGAGACGGAAATCGTACAGCCCATAAAGTGAAATCTTGAATAACAAACAGAAGGAACCACCATATTATTTGGAGGAGCACAGAAATTACAAGTAAATGATACAGTAATTAAGCATAAAAACAAACTAGGAAGATAATCACTACAATCACACACAGCCCTTACTAAGTTTTTCACATCAAGACTTTAAGCATAGCCACTATCATTATTTTATACAAACGTTAAATCTCCCTTGTTTAATTGCACTCTCCTTAATTACTCTCGTTTGAAGGAGAAGATCTTTCTACTTCCAATGCTTTATGTCTTTCTGATCCTCATCTTCGTACGATTTATATAATTGGAAAATGCATCTTTTGAATCGTCTTCTTTCTTTGTATCATATCCATCATCTCTTGATCTGGACGCAATCTTCTCCATTCCAACGTTGGACATAGCTTGGATCCTAAGTCTTGCACGATTAATGTAGTCAGAAAATGCATCATTGTAACCCAGACTTATTGTCCTACTTGCTTTCGTAATTTGTGGCACTAGTTTGGACTTTTGCTTCTTAACTTTTGAACTAGCCTTGGCATGACTGAGCTCAGCAAGAACCTTCGTTGGTGGAGTCATATTTGCTTTATTCACGTTTTTCTCCAGCTTTGAAGCATGAATTGGTGCTGCTGCTAATTTGCAAATGGGGCAGGGAGAACTGAAGATGTGCTTGCACAAACACTTGGAGTTTGAGCTATGCTGACTCTTGCCCATTTGGTTTTTAGGAGACGAAATAATTTGATAGCTTAATGAAGAATGGCAGGAGAAGTATTTTTCGCTGGCTTTAATGGAAAGATGAGAGACCTTGAGCTTATTTGTAAGATGGGTGGAGAAGTTAGGTATCTTGGGAACATATTGTTGCGATCCTTGCTCGAAAACTAAAAATATATGCAGAAATAATGAAGGGGAAACTTTGTCTAAAATATTAAAAAATTCTTCATCAAGGAGATCTATTTTATTTTTTTAAATGAATTAGTGATATATGGGATCGTATTCCCACTTGTTTTACCCCTAATTTCTTTAAGTGGAAGGGCACCCTATTACTACTGGTTTCCAAATTCTGTAGGCATTATTTGTAAACAAGCTAGAATATTTAGATGTTTTATCATCTGAATGGAATCCGGCAAAATCTGTAGCTTAGCTGGATTTATTTTATGTTCTTTCGTTCAATAAGCGTGCACAAAAATGGAGATGCATACGTAGTTCAAAGATGAATTTGTTTAAACACTAGCCCAGTTACAGTACATTTTCCTGAGGATGGTATTGGAGGAAATGTATATATGTTGCACCAAGCTGTAGCTTTTATTACACTGGGTTGGTTTTTGCAATCATAATCAAGTCTTTCCTTTTATCCAAAACTTATCATCTGATTCCTTCCTTTTTGAAGTTAATAAAAGTCATGACCACTTTTCGGAAGTCTTTAACTTCAGTTACATTTTCCCGCATCACATGATTTCTACGCATATTGAAGATCCCGAAGGGAATAAACAGACTAGTTCTTTCTTTTTCACGTCATTACTTTGAGTTTTTGTTTTTTTGTTTTTGTATGTTAGAAATTAAATTGAGCAAGCTTGTATGCTAAGTTTAGGAGATGAAGTAATGAGAAATCTCGAGAGCATGTTCTTGCGATCCTTGCTCGAAAACTGAAAAATATATACAGAAATGAAGGGAAAACCACTTTGGCTGAATAGTAAAAAATTACTCGTAAAGGAGCGATTTCTTCAATTGAAGTGGTGTATGGGAATCATATTCCCAGCTTCTTAGCCAGAAACTCTTCATAAAAGTAGGATCCAGCAAGCGCGTACAAACCAGAATATTATTTAGATGTTTTATTGCCTGAATGGAGTCAACCCTACATATGTAGCTTAGGTTGGATTTGTTTTATATTATCTCGGTCCCCAATTAGCGCGTACAAAAATAGAGATGCAGTGTTGGAAGTTCAAATCAAATACAGTGGCCGAAATTGGTGGAACACTTTTCCGAAATTGGTGTAATACTTTTTAGAAATTGTTGAAACACTTTTCAGAAAGTGGTGGAACAGTTTTTAGCTAGTATGTTGTTTTTTCAGGTTGTTCACCTACAACTACAAACATCATTGCTCCCTCTATCTGTCAGTCGAAAGGTGATTACAAGACAGCAGTGTGCTACCATGTGATAGCTGAACTGCTTTTAGGAAAGCTAACATGTTGTATTTGTTTATTAAAAGCACTTGAGTGGTTCATCACTTTTTGCATGTATAACTAAGCCTCTTGTAAGGCTTTAGGACATTACATCAGAATCCCATTTCCATTTCAGCTTGTAAGCAATTGAGTTTGTAAACTCTTATTAAATATATCAAAATGTTTTGCTTGTTTTCCGTGCAGTTTGTCCAACACAAAAGCTTGCTTCTTCATTTACTTCTTTATTTCCTTGTCCAATTGTATTGAGAGTGATAGTGAAATGTGTGATAAAGTTAGAAAAACTTATTACCCACATATTTTTGGTATTGAGTTAGTAATCTTTGAATACCAACATGCAGAAGCACTTCATGGTTGAGCTCTTTCCAAACATCTATCTTTGCTTAGCTAGCCATGCAAAGGAGTCTCGCCTTTTAAATTATAGCCTTTCGAAGAGGTAAAGAAACAGATGCCAATTGTCAAGGACTTGGCGAAAAATTACCTGTCTGAAGCTTGCTGCAATGCATATAAATCACTATTAAGAAGTATCTCTCCACTTCAGTGAAGAAATGCAGTCGCATTTTCCTGAATCATATGATTTATATGCATATTAAAGTTCCCTAATTAAGTGGGTAAACTGATGAGATCTTTTTACATTCTAACTCACCGTTACCTGCATTCACTAAGATTGCTAGAAAATAGTAGATTTATAATAGCACATGAGCTTTAGAAACATATGAAAAAAGAATGATTTAATATTATTGACTGAGAAATACGTACATGACAATTCAACAACATCACATAACTTGTTTATTCCGGGAGGTAAATATGAGAAAGAATTAAAGAGGGAGAACACAATCCATGAACATGATTGCAATCACCACCACACACATGTGGTTGTAGAATTTGAGTCTCCTATTTCTTAAAGGAGATGTTGTTTCTGCTTCCGATGCTGGATGTCTTTCTAATCTTAAACTTAGAGCGATTGACAAAATCCGTAAACATTTCATATCCATTATCGTCTTGCTTTGTTTCATAAACACCATCTGCTATGGATGCAACCTTCTCGAGACCAGCATTGGAGGTCGTAGCTCTGATCTTATATTTTGTGCGGTTAATGTAGTCAGAAAATGCATCATTGTCTTCCATTCTCATCTCTACCTCGTGCACTTGTGCCGTTCTAGTCTGCGCAGCTTCAGCTCCAGACACATCGGTTAGTTTGACCTGGATATTATTCGAATAGCGAGTATGATCATGGCTCGGAAGTGAAGTGTTTGGAGCAGTAGAGGCGGGAAATTCGAATTGCTTGCGGCGTGCTTGCTGTTTTGCTTGACTATTTCCCATTGATATATGTAAGAAATTCGAAAAACTGAGCAAGTTTTGGAAATATGAGTGACGGAACTACAGAGAAATAACCGATTAGTGCGGGAAAAGATGTGGTGACTAAAGACAATTTCCAAGGTTAAGTTGTAATTGAAAGCTAGAGAGGTCGATATTTATAGTCTGCATGAATGAAAGTTTAAGGAGAAAGTTCCTTGTGTGGAAAGTAATTGATTTTTCTGCAGAATTGAAGGGAGAAGTTTGGCTTAGATTCCTAATGAAGGAAGAACTTTCTCAATATTTTTTTCTAAAGAATGTGATGTTTCGAAAATATTCCCACGTTATTTCGGCTCCAATTTTCTAAGGTTTTGAAATTAAATCCTGCTTTAAACACAACTAATTAATACAGCACTAAGCCACTAGCAAAGTAGCAATTGAAAAGGATTATGTAATTAATATCTTGGCCAGCTATTTATTAAAATTATATCAAAGCTTAATTAATTAATTAATTTCCAAAAGCAATGAAAAGTTGATGCAGGAAAGATAGAGAATCTTGGATGGTAGTTGAAAAATGAAACTTTGGCACATGGAGAAACCCTCGCTCTTCCAAATTGGCGACCTTGGATATTAATAATCCATTGTTTAATAGTTCAAAATCTTAAACAAGCAGGATGGATTTCTGGTGGGAAACAACCAAACGATTCAATGTATTCATCTGCTAAATCACACAAAGAAAATTGTGGTGATGTTCAAGATGACGGAAGTCCTATGGCTATGTTATATGATCCCTGCTATTATTTTATTTTATTGGATTTTTCTTTTTTTCCAATTTGAATTTAATAAAAAAATACTTATGGGTTATTTTATTAATAGCATGGTTTATTACATGTTGGCTAAATTACACTCTATCTTTTCAGGTTTGGGGTCTATTGCAACCTTATACAACATCTTTAAAATATTTCACTCTCACACATCATGTACTGTTTTATTTCAATATAATACATCCATTAGGTTTTCCATCCAATCCTCCATTAAAAGTTGACATGACAGTAGACATCATGCTGCCACGTTAGCTTTTAATGGAGGATTGGATGAAAATCTAATGGAGGTATTATATTGAAATAAAATTGTAGTTGATGTATGGCATTGAATGCGTTTTGAAGATGTTGTATACAGTTATAGACCCTAAACCTGAGGTTGTAAAGTGTAAGTTGCCCTTACATTTTTATCAAAATCAGCGAGTCCTTCTAATCAGTTTAGCAAAGTTCTGCATATATGCATTATTGTAATTTAGGAAAATTTCAACAAAAAAAAAATATTAGGAAAACTAACTTATTTTATAGTTTTTGTGGTATTTTTGCATCACTAAACTTTTTAAAATTCATTCAATACATTACGAGGAATGCTAGCTATCTTCTCATCTTGCCTTTTCCTTTGTACCTTCCCCACTCATTATGTCATGTGAGCCTTGTTGGCTTAAGTCACCCTTTTTAGACTCAATATATGATAAAATTCATATTTTAACATAACCTTGCAAATACTCGACATCGTATTTCAACATAAAACATATCTTAATGTGATTTTCCAGATGCATTTTTTTGTTCCTTTTCTTCCATGCTAGAATGCTTCATGCTAAAACTGTAACGGTTTCTCCTGAACGCATCAACTGGAAAACAATGTGCCAAGCTACTAATAATAGCATGTCCATTAAATTCGCTGTTCTCAACAAACAATATCTACTAAATGAGTAAATTCTGTGATCTAGAACGCATGGAAAATTGTGAAAGGGAAAAAGACATTTTAACTTTATTCTACAGAGAAGATTTTCTTTCTAGAAAGATGTTTTCTTAGTAACCGTATGCCAATCATCGTGTCATTACTAAGGAAATTTTACAGTAGCAGTCTTAAGATGGAAGGGATTTTTCAGTATGACCGTCACATGAGGTGGTACACCATGTGTCTTTATATAAATGGTGGGATATGTGTGTTAAAATGTTAATAACTTAAAAATTAAAAACTTTCACCGCTTACATAAAAACACGTGATGTACCATCTGTATTCCCATCACAACTAAAAATTTCTCCTAAGATGGAACCTACAGACTATCATCTCAGAGAACAATTGTCACCCTCTCATGGATGGATCTCCTCATCTCTGTCCTATGATTTATAGGCGTATGTATTAAAGATCCCTAATTACGTGGGTAAACTGATGGGATATTTTTTCATTCTAACATCATCGTTACCTGCATTCGCTAAGATTGCTCGAAAATAGCATATTTATAATGGGCTCTAGAAACACATGAAAGAAGAATGATTTAATATTATTGACTGAGAAATACATACACGTTATATTATCAACAACATCATATAACCTGTGTATCCAGGACGTAAATATGAGAAAGAATTAAAGAGGGAGAACATAATCCATGAACATGCCGGCAATCACCACCACTCATGTGGTTGCAGAATTTGGGTCTCCTACTTCTTAAAGGAGATGTTGTTTCTGCTCCCGATGCTGGATGTCTTTCTAATCTTAAACTTAGAGCGATTGACAAAATCCGTAAACATTTCATATTCATTATCTTCTTGCTTTGTTTCACAAACACCATTTGCTATGGATGCAACCTTCTCGAGACCAACATTGGAGGTCGTAGGTCTGATCTTAAATTTCGTGCGATTAATGTAGTCAGAAAATGCATCATTGCCTTCCATTCTCATCTCCCCCTTGTGCACTCGTGCAGTTCCAGTCTGCACAGCTTCATCTCCAGACACATTAGTTAGTTTGACCTGGATACTATTCGAATAGCGAGTATGATCATGGCTCAGAAGTGAAGTGTTTGGAGAATGAGAGGCCGGAAATTCGTAATGCTTGCGGCGTTCTTGCTGTTTTGCTTGACTATTTCCCATTGATATTTGTAAGAAATTCGAAAACGGAGCAAGTTTTGGAAAATGAGTTCACAGAAAAACAACAGATTAGTGAGGGAAAAGATGTGGTGATATTGATTTTCAAAGTATGTTTTGTATTTTCATCATAATATCATTACAATTGTACAACAATATATAAGGAGATTGACCTCTTGATTTACACCACAAAGGTGGCTTAGGGAAGACAACCGACCAAATGGTTTAGGGAAGACAAGCTCCTTGAATTAAGGAGTTGACACAAAGTTGATTGACACAAAGTTGACACAAGGTTGATTGACACAAAGTTGATTGACACAAAGTTGTGATTGACACAAAATTGCTTCCAATACGCCCCCTCAAGCTAGATCCAGGAGGTTTATGGATCCAAGCTTGGACAGAAGTCGCTGAAACTGATGAGAAGCCAAAGGCTTTGTGAAGATGTCGGCCAGTTGGTCGAAGCTTCTTGTATAGTGTGTCTGAATCACCTGCGACTGCACCTGTTCTCGAACGTAATGGCAGTCAACTTCAATGTGTTTCGTCCACTCATGAAACACTGGGTTTGATGCTATACGCATGGCTGCCTGATTGTCACAAAATAAGGACATAGGAAGAGTTGTAGGAACACCTAAATCGCACAAAAGCCCCTTGAGCCAGATCAACTCACACGCAGTTGAAGCCATGGCACGATACTCAGCTTCGGCACTTAACCTGGCTATAACAGTTTGCTTTTTACTTTTCCATGTGACCAAGTTTCCACCGACAAAAGTACAGTAGCCAGTTGTGGACTTGCGATCGATGGCATTCCCCGCCCAATCAACATCACAATATCCCATGATTTGTGTGTTGTCATTCTTCTACATAAGGATTCCACGACCCACCGATCATTTTAAGTAGCGTAAGATCCTTTTAACAAGGGTCAAATGCTCAAGAGTCGGGGAGTGCATGAATTGGCTCACAAGACTTACATAATATGTGATGTCGGGTCTAGTGATTGTTAGGTAGATTAACTTACCCACCAATCGCTGATAATGGCTGATATCCGTGAGTGGCGTGGCCTTCAAGCTAGGTTTATGCTTGCTGTCGAGAGGAGTAATGGCCGGTTTAGCATCGCTCATGTTGGCTTCCTTGAGCAAATCCAAGACATACTTTCTTTGGTTAAGAAACAGCCCCTTGTGCGAGGTTACCACTTCTATACCAAGGAAGTACTTCAATATCCCAAGGTCTTTAATTGCAAACCTTTGTTTGAGGGACTGTTTGAGGTTGAGGATCTCGTCAGCATTATCACCCGTAATTATCAGATCATCAACATAGATCAGCACAACCAATTTGCCCACAGCTTATGTGCGAACAAATAGTGATGAATCGGCATTGCTGCTTATGAAACCAACACTAGTGAGAACTGAGCTTAGTTTGGCATACAATGCTCGTGGAGATTGTTTCAGGCCATAAATGGATTTGTGCAATTTGCACACCAAATTCGGTTCATTGCTTTGAGGATGCCCTGGTGGCAATTTCATATAGACCTCTTCTTTGAGATCTCCGTGCAAGAATGCATTCTTCACATCCATTTGGTACATGGACCACCCTTTGTTTACTGCCACGGACAATAGCACTCTCACGGTGTTCATTTTGGCAACAGGTGCAAACGTTTCTTTGTAATCCACCTCGTATGTTTGAGTGAATCCCTGAGCTACCAATCTTGCTTTATGTCTTTCAATTGATCCATCTGACTTGAATTTGAGTTTATAAATCCATTTGCAACCCACAACTTTCTTGCCTATGGGAAGTTTGGTGATACTCCAGGTGTTGTGTTGATCTAGAGCTTTAAGTTCTTCTTGCATTGCTTCCTTCCAAACCTCTTGGTTGTTGGCCTCATGGAAAATATGAGGCTCCTTGTAACTTGATATGGTGTTTAGGAATGCAGCATGGGCTGGTGTCACTCTCTTGTACGACACATATTGGGAGATGGGATGTGTGGGTTTGTAGATGACAAAGTCTTGAAGTCTTGTGGGAGTTTTCCTAACACGCATTGGATTGCGTCGAGGAGCAGGAAGAGTTGTCTCACACTCGTTCACATTTTGGACCGTATTGTGAGGGTCATCTTAATTATCACCATCTTCATGCCGTGTACCATTAGAGTGAGACCCTTCATTGCTACTTTCATTGAGATATGCATCAATGTTGACATGACTGGGATCTTGTTGTTGAGGAGCCTCAAGTTCGATTCTTGGTAGTGAGAACATATCCAAGATGTCATCCGCTTGACTTGTGATTTCATGTGACTTGCTGAAAAAAGGATTAGTTTCATGGAATCGAACATCTTTGGACACAATCAATCTTCTTAGTTGAGGATTATAACACTTATATCCCTTTTGTGTAGATGAATAACCAAGAAAATTATATTTAACAACTCTAGGATCCAATTTATCTCGGTGATGAGATTGAATATGCACAAAACAGATGCAGCCAAAAACTCGAAGGTGTAAGAGATCAATTTTACTTCCTTTCATGACCTCTAGGGGAGACTTGAAATCCAAGACTCGACTGGGTAATCTATTGATGATATAAGCAAATGCCATAACCCCTTGGGACCAAAATTTCTTTGGTATATTCATTTGTAGCATTAGTGCTCTTGTTTTTTCAAGTAAGTCACGGTTTTTGCGTTCGGCTACACCATTTGGTTGAGGTGTGCCAACACAACTTGTTTGATGCATGATGCCATGAGTGCTTAAATATTGTTTCATGATATGGGACATATATTTGGTGCCATTGTCAGACCTTAATGTTTGAATTTGAGAGGAGAAATGGTTTTTAACAAGGTTATGAAAGTCCTTAAATACTTCCATAACTTCATTCTTAGACTTTAGAAGATACAACCATGTGACTCGAGAGAAATCATCAACAAAGATCACAAAATACTTATAACCATCAAAAGATTCACTAGTTGGTCCCCATACATTTGAATGAACTAGTTCAAAACACTTACTAGCCCTGGACAAGGAAGAGTTAAAAGATAATCTAGTGGCCTTAGACAAGTGGCATGTTTCACATGAAATAGCATCATTCCCTAAGTTTGGAAATAAAGTTGACAAAATGGGTGGAGAAGGGTGAGCTAAACGTTGATGCCACAATTGATTATCTTGAATGGGATTGAACTTGGCTTGGAACCCTCTGGGATTGCTTTTGATATGTAATAGAGACCTTCTAAATAAAACCCTTCACCAATCGTCTTCTTGGTGGCACAGTCCTGAAAGATGACATTGTGAGGAGAAAATATAGCTAAGCAATTCAAGGTATTTGTAATCTTTCCCACAGATAGAAGTTGAAATGGGAAGGAAGGTACATACAAAGCCATTGATTCAATTTCATCTGACATTATTTTTATTTTTTCCTTTCCTAAAACCTTTACACTCTCACCATTTGCAATTGAAACTTGGGAAGGATTAGTGAATTTTTCAAACTTTTGAGACTTAGACACATGGTTAGTCATATGATTTGTGGCACCCGAATCTAAAACCCAAAAATCATGCAACAAATTTATTTTAAGAGTAGTTTTAAAGGCTTTCATGATACCTTGCATGTTCTCTTGGGGTACGGGTTTCGTGTCTGCCAAGAAACCCGCAAACTTGCCAAGCAATGCCGTCGTGTTCCCTTCTGCTATGTTGTCTGCACGGTCAATTCCAGCCCCTCCTTTCTTGCCTTAAAGGTAAAACATAAACTCATTCATGAGTTCAGCTGGATTCGCTGTGAAGTTCTTGAATTTATCAGAGTTAGAGGCAGACGCATGATTTGCGCGGTGTGTAGTACGATTCACCCTTTGTAAACCCTTGTTGTCCTTCATGAAGTCAGGCTTTAATTCTGGGTGTAAAATCCAGCATGTGTCTTTAACATGACCTATATTGTTGCAGTGTTGACACTTCAAGTTTAGATGCTTTCCTTTGTACTTTCTCTTGTTGGTTAAATAGGCCCTAGCCTCAGGTACACTGGCCATTATACCCATGATTTTAACTTTCCTCCTTACTTTTTCACGTTGGATTGTTGCACATACACTGGTGAAGGAAGGAAGTTCATTGTTCATGAGTATGTGACATTGTAGATCTTCATACGTTGAATCGAGACTGGATAAGAGTTGAAATATCTTGTCTTCTTCTGCTCTCTTTCGTAGCAGTGCTGCGTCGGTTGTATGAGGGCGATAAATTTCCAACTCATTCCACATGCTTTTCATGCTTCCTAGGAGTTGCACAAACAGCTTGCCGTTTTGTTGCAGATCGGAGATGTCCTTCTTTAATTGGAAAACCCTTGCAACATTGTTCTGGCTGCCATACATTTCCTTGACCGCCTCCCATAGCTGGTATGAAGATTCAGAGTAACTAAATATTTAAGCTAATTTCCGTTCCATGGAATTCAAGAGCCATGACATAACTAGATGATCCTTGCTAAGCCAGGATTCATAGGTTGGTGAGGAAGCATCAGGTACTTTGATGCTTCCATTTATGAACACTAACTTGGATCTTCCACCTAGAGCCAGAGACACTGCTCTCGACCAAGGCAAGTAATTAAACTCATTCAACACAACTAAGCTTAATCTTTGATTTGGGTTGACATCCACCTCATGCACAGTCATGGAGGAAATCACATGTGAACTTTCAACTTCTGATCCTAACGAATTGTCTTCAGTCATTTTGAAGATTGAACACCCTCAGATAGTAGTAGAGCAGAGGCAGGTTAGATTTCCTGCTCTGATACCATGTTGATTTTCAAAGTATGTTTTGTATTTTCATCATAATATCATTACAATTGTACAACAATATATAAGGAGATTGACCCCTTGATTTACACCACAAAGGTGGCTTAGGGAAGACAACCGACCAAATGGTTTAGGGAAGACAAGCTCCTTGAATTAAGGAGTTGACACAAAGTTGATTGACACAAAGTTGACGCAAAGTTGATTGACACAAAGTTGTGATTGACACAAAGTTGATTGACACAAAGTTGTGATTGACACAAAGTTGCTTCCAATAGGTGACTAGAGACAATTTCTAAGGTTAAGTTGTAATTGAAGCTAGAGTGGTCGATATTTATAGTCTGCATGAATGAGAATTTAAGGAGAAAATTCCTTGTGTGGAAATTAGTAATTGATTTTTCTGCATAAATAAAGGGAGAAGTTTGGTTTAGATTCCTAATGAAGGAAGAACTTCTTTCTCATTATTTTTTTTCTTTCTAAAGGATGAGATGTTTGGAAAATATTCTCACGATATTTCAGCTCCAATTGTCCTTGGTTTTGAAATTAAAATCCTGCTTTAAACACAACTTATATACACAGCACTAAACAACTAGCATTTGAAGGGATTATGCTATATATTAACATTATATCAAAGCATAATTAATTAATTAGCTTCCAAAAGCAACGAAAAGTTTAGGTAAAAAGCATAGAGAATATAGTATGGTAAGAATGAAACTTTGGCACATACAGAAACCCTAGCTCTTCCAAATTGGCGACCTTTAAAAATAATTATGAATATGCTAATATAATAAGGGAAATTTTATTTGAACCCATGTAACCTCTTTCCACACCCAATTTACTCTCTTCACCCATATTGTTTTTTATTGAAGAATTAATCTCTCTTTAAACCCAAATTTATTACCTAAACTACCCTATCAAACCCAATTCAAAATGTTAAGTTATCTTTACACCCATTTCCTTTATAAAATAACATCTGTAATTGAATTGTTTTTATTTTTTATTTTTAAAAAGGTGTCCTTGCCCCACCCCCTCTTCCCACTAGCATTTCCATGACTACTTTTTTTTTTTCTTTCTGCTACCAAAGCCAGATATTTGCCTTTTTTCTTTCTACTAATGTGCATAAGCAACAAATCAAACAATTCATCCCCTTCTATTTATCAACAAGTAAGGAAGTTTATAATCTAAGAACATTAGTAAGAAGTTTTTCTTAGAATTTTCCAATTGCAAAAAGTTTAACAAACCATTCGGGATTGATGAAAAAATTGAAACCCAAATACTCATCTTCTAAACTTTAAAAAAATTGAAATCAAACAAACAAAATATTCATAAATTGAGTCATACCTTAGTTGGAGGATTCAAAACTACAAAATCACCATCCATCAATAAAAAAAAACTTGTTTTTCTCTACAAGACCTATTAGGGTTTTAGCTAGAATGAACGTATGATAAACAAGAACTGATGGAAGGGTTTAATGGGTTTATTGATAAATTTGAGTTTTATTATTAATTTCATTTTGTACTTAATAGTAATTATGCAAAAGGGTAAAATAGACAATTAATAATTTAAATTTAAGTTGGGTGTAAAAAGAGGTTACATGGTTCAAATAAAATTTCCCTTTAATCCATTGTTTTTATAGTTCAAAGTCTAAAACAAGCATCATGGATTTCTGGTGGGAAACAACCAACCTATTTAATGCATTCATCTACCAAATAACACAAGGAAAATAAGCAATCCAACTTGATTTTACTAAAAACATTTCCTTGAAAAGCTGCCAAAACTATAATGTCCTTCTGTACCTTTCACAAAATTTGTAAGAAATATTTGCACCAAAAAATCTGTAAAAAATAATTCCCGTTTTTAATCAATTTTGCGAAATTCTACGACAGCAGTCTTTTTGTGGAGAAGTTCAAGATGATAGAAAGTCTATTCGATAAAAAAAAACTTCTAGGTTATTTCATTAATCTCATGGTTTATTAAATTTTTCTCAAAATCAGTGAGTGTTTTTAATCAGTTTAGCGAAGTTCTGCATACACCATATTGTGATTTAATTAGGAAAACTAAACTTATTTTGTAATTTTTGTGGTATTTTTGTGTCACTAAACTTTTTAAAATTCATTCAAGACATTACGAGGAATGTGAGCTACCTTCTCCTCTTGCATTTCTCTTGTACGTTCCTCACTCACTATATGCTGTGTAGAAAGGTAATCATTCTCCACATTTTGCAAAGATGTTTTATGACTTGCTAGAATTTTCGTATCGATTCTTTTATCCTTCAACTTTAAAATTTTGTATTAAAAAAAATGCTATATAGACTCAATAAGTGGTAAAAATTCGCATTTTAACAAAAATTGCTAAAAGTCATCGTATTTCAACATAAAACATATTTTATTGTCATTTTCCAGTCGCATTCATTTTTGTACTTTTTCTTCCATGCTAGTTGCTATGTGCTGTAACGGCTCCTCCTGAATGCATCAACATGAACACAATGTGCCAAGCTACTAATAAGAGCATATCCATTAATTAAGAACAACACGAATTCAGAAACCCTACGGTTAACCAGCCTACCGAAAATCTGACATTTACTAGTTCAAAGTCAAAGTTTCAAAAGTGAACCCACAGTATAACGATACAACTGCCCTAAAGAAACTAGTCTGTCATTGACCAATTCACGGTGTCGGCTGCGGTGCTCCAGCATCTGCCATGAAAATCTGCAAACCAACCACAAAGCATTGTCAAGGTCTCTGTACTATCCAACCAACCAACAAATGCTGCGGTGCTCCAGCATCTGCTATGCTATAACTCTTTCCCATTATTATGTTAGAAATTAAATTGATAGCAAGCTTGTACTAAGTTTAAGAGATGAGGTAAAGAGAAATCTCGAGAGCATGTCCTTGCGATCCTTGGTCGAAAACTGAAAGATACACACAGAAATGAAGGGAAACCCACTATGGCTGAATAGCAAAAAATTGCTCATAAGGGAGAAATTTCTTCAATTGAAGTGATGTATGGGAATCATATTCCCAGCTTCTTAGCCCATAATTTTTTCATAAAAGTGGGATCCAGCAAGTGCGTACCAACTAGAATATTATTTAGATGTTTTATTGCCTGAATTGAATAAACCCTGCATATGTAACATAGGTTGGATTTGTTTTGTTTTATCTCGGTCCAATTAGCGCGTACAAAAATTGAGATGCAGAAGCACTTCATGGTTGAGCTTTTTCCAAACATCTATCTTTGCTTAGCTAGCTATGCAAAGGAGTCTCGCCTTTTAAACTATCGCCTTTCGAAGAGGTAAAGAAACAGATTCCAATTGTCAAGGAAGCTTGCTGCAATGCATATAAGTCACACTTTTAGCAAATGGGCTCTAGAAACACATGAAAAAGAATGATTCGATATCATTGACTGAGAAATACATAGAGGACTATTCAACAACATTACATAACCTGTGTATCCAGGACGTAAATATGATAAAAGAATTAAAGAGGGAGAACACAATCCATAAATATGCCGGCAATCACCAGAACACATATGGTTGCAGAATTTCAGTCTCCTACTTCTTAAAGGAGATGTTGTTTCTACTTCCGATGCTGGATGTCTTTCTAATCTTAAACTTAGAGTGGTTGACAAAATCCGTAAACATTTCATACTCATTATCTTCTTGCTCTGTTTCATAAACACCATCTGCTGTGGATGCAACATTCTCGGGATCAATATTGGAGGTCGTAGCTCTGATCTTAAATTTCGTGCGGTTAATGTAGTCAGAAAATGCATCATTGTCTTCCAAATTCATCTCTTCCTTGTGCACTTGTGCCGTTCCAATCTGCCCAGCTTCAGCTCCAGACGCATTAGTTAGTTTGACCTGGCTACTATTCGTATAGCGAGTATGATCATGGCTCGGAAGTGAAGTGTTTGGAGGATGAGAGGCCGGAAATTCGTAATGCATGCGACGTTCTTGCTGTTTTGCTTCACTATTTCCCATTGATATATGTAAGAAATTCGAAGTCGGAGCAAGTTTTGAAAGGATGAATGACGGAACTACCGAAAAACAAAGGATTAGTGACAGAAAAGATGTGGTGACTAAAGCCAATTTCTAATGTTAAGTTGTAATTGAAAGCTAGAGAGGTCGATATTTATAGTCTGCATGCATGAATGAAAATTTAAGGAGAAAGTTCCTTGTGTGGACAGTAATTGATTTTTCTGCATAAATAAAGGGAGATGTTTGGTTTAGATTCCTAATGAAGGAAGAACTTCTTTCTCATTATTTTTTTCTAAAGGATGTGATGTTTGGAAAATATTCCCACGTTATATCAGCTCCAATTGTCCTTGGGTTTGAAATTAAAATCCTGCTTCAAACACAACTAATATATACAGCACTAAGCAGATAGCATTTGAAGGGATAATGTAATATGTTGGCCAGCTATTTATTAACATTATATCAAAGCCTAACTAATTAGTTAGCTTCCAAAAGCAATGAAAAGTTTAGGCAAAAAGCACAGAAAATCTAGGATGGTAACTTGAAGAACGAAACTTTTGCACGTACAGAAACCCTAGCTCTTCCAAATTGGCAACCTTAAAAAATAATGATGATATACTAATATAATAATCCATTGTTTTTATAGTCCAAAGTCTAAAACAAGCACCATGGATCTGCGGTTGGAAACAACCAACCTATTCAATGTGTTAATCTACCAAATAACACAAGGAAAATTATGAAAGGAATATAAGCATTCCAAGGAGAAAGGTAAGAGGGAAGGGAGCAATTTTGTTCGTCACTCACTATAAATTTCGGTGTTTGCTCACCGTTGCTTTTAGAGCTTGACATAAATCCACTAACATAATCATGGTTAAATAATTTATTTTTAATTCTTTTTTAATCAATACGACAGAGAGAAACACAATTTGACAATCACTTTCCATACGTACGCAACCACTTTTGCTAGTTGCATTTTCAAAAAGGATAATGTTTGGCATATCAAATTTGCAAACAAAATAATGTGTCATCAATAGAAAATAAGCACGATATCAACACTTAAGTAATAATCCAATAATCAATCATGTCACTTGATTTAAACATTTAATCTCCATAGCATTACTCATTTGTTCACCACTATAAACTACAATTTATGCTAACCATATCTTTTCGAGTTTGACATATATCCACTAATATATATATGGTTAAATAATTTAATTTTAATTCTCTTTATCATTACGAAGGAGAGAAACACAATTTGGCAACCACTTTCCATATGTACCCCGCTTTTGCTAGCTGCACCTTCAAAAATTATGGACAATCCTTTCCGTCTTCTTCCCAAGGTATCACCCCACGAATCCAAATCACAACCCACAACTACCATATTCTTTTGATTACCAAAATCAAGAACCAATAACAAATATCTTGTTATTTGTTGCAGATTAAATTACACGTTGAGTTTTGTTGCAGTCAAATTGCACCTAATTTTTTGTTTTGTTATTATATACCTTGCTTGCTTCTTATTTTCAAATTCATAGTTGCTTACCCAAAAAAACAAAAATAAACTAAGAGTTAGCCAAGTTTAAATTTCAATTGCAACTCAATTCAACATCAATCAACTTCACATTCATACGTGCCTACTGCGTTCCCAATAGACATAAATGGGTTGTTGTGGGTTGTGGTTGCTTAGTTGTGGATTGGCTTCCAATCTGCGGCGCCAATATGTTGGAGGAGATGGGAAGACGAAGAGGCATAAGAGGAAAAATTTACTCAGATCGTGAATAAGTTTTTCATTGTGTTCGAGACATAAATGGTACACTGTCTTGGAAGATAGGTCAATGTAAGAAACAATATGTGGAAAGTTGCCACAAAATTAAATATAAATGATTTTTTTATCAAATAAAAATAAATGGTTTAACTATAGTTATGTAACGTTAGTGGACAAATGTCAAGTCTTGAAGTTGATAGTGAGCATATACTATAGATTACGGTAAACAAAAATACTCCCCAACAGGGTTAAAGTAGCTAGCATTCCCCAACATTACAAAGATGCCAAGGTTGACGAAATTCCATTTCTAACTTAATATTTTATTGAGAAAATTGTAACAATAGTTTCTCAACTTTAACCCAATTGAACCAATGGTTCCTTAACAAAAAATCCATGACTTTGATCTCTTAACTCATCAAAACATATAGCTATGGTTATTTTTGTTAGCTCCATAAGAATTTCATCAAAACCGTGTTCGAAAGACCATTGCTATAATTAAGTTAAAATTAAGACAATCGCTTCAATTTGGTAAAAGTTGAGGGAACAATTCTTAAATTGGTTAACATTGAGAGATCATTGCTACAATTTTTCACATTTGGTTTTCCATGTTTGCCCATTGATTCAGCACCTGCGTAACACATGACTTATTTTGACGGAAGTTCTAACGGAGTTGACAAAAAAGGCCATAATTGCACATTTTGATGAATTAAGAGACAAATGGTCATGAATTTTAATTGAGGGACCATTGCTACAACGATAAAAAGTCAGTATTTTAACAAAATTTTGCATAAACTAAACATTGTATTTCAACATAAAAAAAATTTAGGTTTTTATCACAAATGGTCCTTGAGATTGATCAAACTCATCATTTTGGTCCCTCACTTTCAAAATCAATCAATGTCGTCCCTGACATTCACTATCCCACATCAATTTGGTATTTCCCTTAAAATTCCGTCAACTATTATGTTAGTTTGTATGTGGGGCCCACAAATAATGGTGACACGTGGATCACACAAAATAAGGTTTTTTTATTGCAAATGGTCCCTAACATTGATCCAACTCCTCATTTTGGTCCCTAAGTTTCAAAAATCGATAAATTTGGTCCCTGACTCTCACTACCGCACATAAATTTAGTCATTCCGTTAAAATTTCATCAATATTTTTCATTTGTGTGCTGATGTGGTCCAACTAATCTAATCATATGGCTCCACATGGATTAATTGTAAGAACTTTGTTTTTTAAGAGTGAACCAACAGACGAGTATTCCGCATTAACATTTTTCTAGCATCCCACAACCCCAAATGGAAAAGAAAAAAAATTAATCTAAATTCAATAAAATCAACTCCAAATTGAATTCAAATTTGATAGGATTATTTATAACCAACTAGAGAGAATGAGGAACAAGTTCAGGAGGTCAAGTATTTTAGTGGTGTCATGATGCCTTTCTTTTCTTTTTTAGCATACCCTCGTGAAGACGACGATGAATTATTTTTCTTTTAGTTTTGGTTTTTCGTTTCTTATTTTATTTTTAGGTTTAAATCTTAAAAAAAATAGTTTCTTATAGTTAATCCATGTGACGCCGTATGATTGGATTAGTGGGACAAAAAAATATTGACGAAACTTTAACCAAAGGATTAAATTGACGTGCGGTATTGAAAGTCAAGGTCCAAATTTATCAATTTTTGAAACTCATGGACCAAACTAAGAAATTAGATCAATGTCAGGGACCATTTGCAATAATTTGTGTAATTCACGTGTCACCATTTCATTGAATTTGTAGATCCCACATACAAACTAACAGAATAATTAACGAAATCTTAATGGAATGATCAAATTAATATGGGATAGTGAATGTTAAAGATGACATTGATTGATTTTGAAAGTAAGAAATCAAAATGATGAGTTTAATCAATCTCATGAACCATGTGATAAAAACCCAACATATTTTTATGCCATTTCCCAGATACTTTTCCTTCCATGCTGGTTGCTACATGCTAAGACTGTATCGGGTCCTCCTGAATGCATCAACAGGAAAACAATGTGCCAAGCTACTAACAAGAACATGTCCATTAATTAAGAACAAGGCAAATTCAGAGTAAATCGGTTCAACCCTACGGTTAGCCAGCCTAATCAACACCGGAAATCTGACATTAACTAGTTCAAAACCAAAGATTCAAAAGTGAACCCACAGTACAACGATACAACTGCCCTAAAGAAACTATTTTGTCATTGACCAATTCACACCGATAAACAATTTTAGTCTCACTCTGACACAAAACCCTAGTGGAGGTTCCCGTCTAGTACCCATAATGCGAGCCATAGACTGAGCCATAGCCGCCGTGTTGTCCTGCGTGTCCTTGATTAGATGGGGGAGATGCATAAACTGAACCGTGAGTGGCATAGTTGTTATAACCTTGGTCCACAGAGCCAGGAGTTGGTGTCGGCTGCGGTGCTCCAGCATCTGCCATGAAATTCTGCAAACCGACCAACAAGGCACTGTCAAGGTCGCTGTACTATCAAACCAAACAAAGGCTTTCAAGCTAACATAAATTTATAATGCATGTATAAAAGAAATGTTCTCTTATATCAACTACTACCGACAGCAGAAGCTTTCTAACAGCACTAATGCACTAAATCATTATATAGCAGAACACCCAATAAAACATGTTTAAGTTTGCCCGTACTATTACAACCTCCCAAAAAATCTAACAAGCTAGAAAGCATGATCAAGATAGAAGAATCAAATGCAAGGACAAGGAGCATTACCTGTATCAGTTGTTGAGCTGCTTGAACTTCGGGAGCACTTCCACTGATTTCAACAGTCATCTCCCCAGGAACACCCCTAGTCTCTTGTATCGTAACAGTTGCCCCACTAGCTCGTCGAATATAGCTTATACTTGCACCAGCTGTGCCAATAACAGCATCAGCATATGACAGCGGAATTTGCAATTGCTTGGTGATCTGCAAAAATAAGAAAAATCATCATCATGTACATATTTGGACTATGAGAAAGAACTTGATCACCAATTTAATTATAAATGGATTAAAGAACATGAGTATAACCTGTGTTACCATTCCTGGTGCGGACTGAGTATTTGATGACTGGTGGACACCCATTGGAGCTTCTCTTCCATAAGCCGATATACCATGGTGAGGCTGTTTCTCCATTGGTGGAGGCATGTCAGCTGGTGGATAGTAATTGTCATGTTGCCGAGGAGGTGGCATGTATTGGGGATTAGGCGGCCCAAATCCAGGACCCCCATGACCAGCATTGTGGGGATGACCTTGAGGTGGACCCCAATTTTGATGAGGTGGCCCATGTTCCATCTGAGGATTTGCCATTTGCATCTGATACAAAGTATTGATCATCACGTGTTTCATCAAACACAAATGTTGAGAGATGGGTTGACTGATTGCAATTGAGAGGGCAAGGCAGACTTACATGCATTTCAAATATTGGAATTATACTGCGGTCAACTAAAAACTTCCTAAGATGAGATGCAATTAGTTCAATTGCTTTGTGCACACCAACAGCTTCACCCACTACTTCAACCACTCTGTCATCTTGAAGAGCAAAAATCGGTAGGTCTTCTGCACCAAATCATTCAACAAAAAGTCAGGCAATTGAGCAGATAACTAAACAAACACACAATCGAGGAGAGGAACTAAACAAACACACAGGTGAAGATAGGAATGCAAAACTAAAAAAACTTAAGTTTTTGGTGTTTGTGAACTATGTATCATACAATAGGTTGTATCCTATAAATGCAACAATGAATGCTGCCCTCAGACCTCAGTAAATACTGCCACTAAATATCTCTCTTATAACCACTAGACGAACTTTTAAGCTTTACTTATTTTGTTATACTGAAGAAAATTATATCTAACACGACACACAGCTACGTAGTCTCATACTGACTTCTTTAGAACTCACACTAAGATGCTCAAATATTTGTGTATGTTTCAAAGTACTTAGGCAAACTGTAAAGCACAAGAGATTCAAAATGCAATGAAGCTCACCTGATCCAAGAACTCTAACTATGCAGTTAGATGCTTCTTGAATGGATTTAACAGTTCCTCCCTGTTTCCCAATCAAGCTTCCTGCCTGTGAAGCTGCAACCAGCAGCTTTGTAGAGACTTTGCCACCCATGCCCGGTGGAGCATGAGATGAATCACCATCCAAACCATCAATAATACGCGTGTGAACCCTCAAAAGGCCATCCATTGCAGGGGGAAGAGAAGAATCAGGCTCCTCCTTACCAGAAACCATTACCTATTCAATGCAAAAAAAGCACCATTAGCGTATAACAAACACTGGCCCTTGCCAAATCAACAATTCTTTGTCACACAGGTAAAAACTAAAACTTGAAAAAAAGGACCGCGTGAAATGGTAACAAGGAAGGGCAAAATTGTACACAGCTTTCAGATACATCAAACCATTTTATAAACCAATAGGTATGCATTGAACATATCTATGTAGGATCTTCCAACCAAATATCTATGCATTGCACATATCTATGTAGGATCTTCCAACCAAATATGTTAATAATCTTTACACACCAAAGTATCATGGCCTACAGTTTTGATAAGTTGTTAGGGGTAAACAACAGCTTAGCACTTATACGTGCAACTAATTGATTGATACTGACAATTGACGGTAGTTAGTTATACTGCTTTTTTGCTTCAAACATACATGGGACAGTTTATAAGCCACTTAAAATTTATCATTAGTTAAAATTTATCATTAGTCTTCAGAATCACGTTTTTGAGTATTAATTATTTTGTTTATGGTGTACACCATCTGCGGCAAGACATCAATCATCCAGGTTCTGAAGTTACCAGAGATAATGCAGAGCTTTGTGGAACAAATGTTCAAATAGTGTACGTGTTTATTCAGATCAACTTTTCAGCACAATGTAATGCTCGATGCTGATCCCTTCCATCTGGACCTTTGGTTCTTCAAGGGTGGGACCTTATTGATGATTGAGTCGTTGCCTTAAAATTTGCACGAAAAACCTGCACACGTTCATTGTTGTTATTACAATAAATGGATTTATTCATATTTTGTGGATTCTTGTGATGTCACTTCTTTTACGTCTTCTTTGATTAAACCTTTTTAGAAAAATACTTCTAGAGTTGAATACTTAAGAGTGGTGTCTCACATTTGTTATTATTTGCACAACACTGTTTTCATAATTTCATTGATTTTCAGACTCTTCGAGATAACAGGGGTAGATATTTCTAAAAGCTTATATGGTAATCTTTTCATTTGGATAGCACTTTTCTTCTCCTAAAAGATCTATACCAAAGTACACAGTTAAGAAGATCACCACTTTGGGACACGAATAGATAACTAGAACCTAAATTTTTTTATGAAACAGACAATATATTTCTTGTCAGAGTGTCAGACTAATCAAGATTTCGTTTAATGTGTATGTTGATCTAACATATGTATTATGCCTCATACCTATTTTACATATCTTCAATGACAATTATTGTATACTTTTTCCTGTAATTATTAAATCAATTGTCAATATCAACCTATAGCTTTTAAACTCAACAAGGTGAAGTCCATACATACCAACTGATCATATTGGTCATTGATCTTCATAGTAACAATTATAGGCAAAAGTCAAGAACTTCGTATTCATCTTACCCTAGGTCATTTCACCAATGGTATATCCCCATATGACTGGCATACTTGGTGCAAGCGACACTCTATAATAGTCACGTAGAGGGAAAACCAAAAAACAATAAGCATTAAGCACTCTCACCAACAATCAAATATTTATAGCCTTAGCCACCAAGGAAGCTTTCCTCGACTATGATATAGCATATTTACTCTCACGTAAAACTTAGTCCAGTAACTAAACCATAGGATTATAGGAACTATAGAAAGGTCATACCCAGTGCACAAGGCTCCCGCTTTATGCAGGGTCTGGGAGAGGTGAATGTCGGCTAGCCTTACCCCCATTTATGGAGAGGCTGCTCCCAAATCTCGAACCCAAGACCTACCGCTCATGGACGAAGGCACTTGCCATCGCACCAAGTGCGACCTCTAGATTATAGGAACTATAATGCCCAAATATTTCAAGGTGAAAGCATAATATAGAGAATGACATAAACCACGTGACCAAAAGCAGATAAATACGTAATAGTGGTTAAAAGAGAATACTGAATCGCATTCACACAGGTCAGTAGAAACTTACGGCTCTTTCAGTCGTTCCTGGGGGTCCATCAAGAATTTTAATGCGAGCTCTCGTCTCCTCAACTATTTTCTTAATGAACTCCCCTTTCCGTCCAATTATACTGCCAACCTTCTGCGCAGGAACCAGCATCCGGAAAACACTCTCTCCGGGCCATCCAGGCCACTTCTTCTCACCTCCACCAAAGGCAGCAGCATCTTCGTGACGCTCTGGGTTCTGTTCGGATAACTGCGCCTCCTCCTCTTGCACTTCTACCGATAACTCTACTTGTTCCTGCGCCTGGAACTGGGCCAGTGCCTCTTCTTGCTCCTGTGCCTGGAACTGGGCCAGTGCCTCTTCCTGCTCCTGTGCCTGGAACTGGGCCAGTGCCTCTTCCTGCTCCTGTGCCCGGAACTGGGCAAGTGCATCTTCTTGTTCTTGTGCAAATGTCACTCCATGCTCTTGTTCATACCCCTGTACATCGG
Organism: Malus domestica; assembly: GCF_042453785.1. NCBI lineage: Eukaryota > Viridiplantae > Streptophyta > Magnoliopsida > Rosales > Rosaceae > Malus > Malus domestica. The sequence continues at coordinate 30,239,187 of NC_091672.1, read as the reverse complement.
CCTCTGTCAGCTCCGAAGCCGGGTCTAGTGCCGTAGCCTGGTCATCTACCAGCGGCTCTGCATTCTCAATCTCGGCATTGATTTCAGCCACGGTCACAGGTACTTCACCTCCATCAAGTTCCCCATAGAGTTTATCAGCTTCAGCCATAAATTGTCTGCATTACCAAACATAAACCAACAAAATTAAGATCACAGAAACAAAAAATCGCCCAAAAACATGAACAAACCCAAATGAAGAAAATACTCCGAATCGAAACCCATTAATTTAGAAGAACAAAAATCCTTATTTTAATAATTTAAAAAAAAAAGCCCTAGAATAACAGAATCACAAAACAAAGAAAACCCAATAACGAGCCAATATCAGCAATTTACACAGAAATATAAGCAAATACGGCACCAAAACCATAGAAAATTGCAAGAAAAATTAGAAAGGCATACGCAAAAAACAATAAAATAAAAATTATTACACGGGTAGCGAGGAGAACTGGTAGTGGCAGCGCGAAGCCGAGTAATCTGAAACTGAAAGGGGCGAATCGCCGGAGCGGACGATTAGGGTTTCGAAGGGGTTTTACAGAGAGCGAGAGAGAGAGAGAGAGAAAGAGATTCAGGGTGGAAGAAAATAGAAAGAGAGGGAGAGTGATTTTTCTTGATTTGAGCGAGATAGACAGCGTTGGGGTTTTTGGGGTATTTCGATTTCTGTGGCTCTCAAGTATGTTTTATTTATACCCACCAATTTGCTATGTATACTCTCATCTTTTTATAATACTAATAAAATCTAATATTAGTATAACTCATAATTTTATTCCGAAATTTAAAATCAATAAAATTAGTTTTTGAATTTGTCTGTTGTCAAACATCATAATGATAAAAATATTTTCAATTTTTGTCAAATTATTTTGGCTCGTTGTATGCTAAATAGTCTAAATAGAGAATATTTTTGTTATTTTGGTTCTTATTTAATAAATATTTTTACAGAATGATCAAAATGATTGACATAGGACAAAATTAAAACTCACTTATTTCGATTTCAAATCTAACCAAAGTGAGAAATTATGTCAATCTTAAATTGCCTAAAAACCAAAATAATTATTTGATTATTTTTATTACACATTTAACCATAACTCTACCAAATTCATTGCCTCATATCCTAACATGAATTTGTGTTTTTTTTTAACTAGTAAAATATTGATACATGCATTGTCATATCATTTAGTAAATATGGTGAATACCTACTCTATGTAGTTAATGATTTATTTGGTTTTTTTTTTTTTTGTGTGTTTTTAAAATCACCAGAAGCAATTTTAGATAATTAAAAAAATCTCGTTGTTTGGTAGAAATACTTAAAAATGATTTTAAGTCAAAAAAGTACATTCTAGGATTTTCAAGGAAAAACAAATGCAGAAAAAAGTGAAAAATAACATCAAATTTTACTGAATTGATGTCACATCCCAGTCTCAATTCCATCGTAGCATGATATTGTCCGTTTTGGATTCCGGCCACATCCTCACGGTTTTATTTCTGGGAACTCAGACGAGAGAGTCACCCATCCTGTGAATGTTCTTGTCCGAACTCGTTTAACTTCGGAGTTCCAATGGAATCCAAAGTCAGTGAGTCCCCAAAAGACCACGTGCTATATGAAAGTGGGCATGTACATATAAGGCAGATCACCCATCCCCATTAGTTGATGTGGATGTTAAAATTGATCTTACATTTTAGCGCGTGTTTAGGCATGAACACGTAACAAATTAGAGATAGCATCGAAATCTTTTGTGATGGTAAAATTTCAGAAAGAGATGAACAACACTACCAACTTCAAGCATAAAGCTCGTTAGAATGAAATGGCAAATGAAGATCTATCGACAAATGCAGATCTACCAAAAACTGCAGATTACAAAAAAGTCTAACGCGACGAGCATGAAACAACACAGATTGATCCAAATCTCAAGTAAAATATTACAAAGAGCCAAAGAGCCAAAAATCAAAGATTTAAACTTCCGATGAATGTATAGTGATACAAGAAAAAGCTTTCGATAAAATCTTAGAAATCAGCGAATCGCTATTTAAATTCTTCAAATCAGAGAATGCAAGATATAAAATGTTATCTGGAGCTTTATCATTTCAAATATTTGCATATATGACCATTCAAAACGGCAAACAAAATTTTTGAGTCCGTTTTTGGAAGCTTCACCGTGCCTTATGCGAGTAAAGAACATACCTAAAAAGTTTCTTCTGCAGTTTTGTCTAAATTCTATGATCTGCTGCTATATAACGAAATACGCAGACTGTCTACCATCTGCTATATGCGAGTAAAGAACATATCATTTCAAATATTACCTTATCGATGTAACGAAATACGCAGAATGTCTACCATCTGCTGCTATATAATATGCATCTGTGTATGTATAATGTATGCACACGAAGAATAAGATCGTGCAGGATATATAAGAAGTAAGGTCGATAAAATTTCTTCCCAATTTTTCATTGAACGATAGACATTATGTGCGAAAACAGATGAAAACGTTACAGATTCGAGAAGGAAACAGTATAATAAAATTCATCTATATACCATCGTACTTATCTCAATTCAGGCAGAGAGAGTAAAGGAAGAATGTGAATGTTAAACTACAACAATGAAGAATGAACCGTCGTTGGATGAGTGATGAGTTCTACTCCTTCGCTATCATTTTTTTCCCTCGGTCGCAACTGACTCTGGTGCAAGTACAGCAGCATTCATTTGCATTATAGCGTCAAATTTTTCAGACTTCCCCAGCACAATCTCGATCTAAAGTTGAAATGAAAAGGAGAAACGATAGAAACGATATCAGAAGCTTGGTGGAAACTTCGTATAAAATGTTTAATCAACTTAAAAACGCTCGACTAAAGAAACCAAACCTTAGCCTTCTGCATGAGGCGACCCTTAATCTCGTCTTTCATTCCAACGGTAGATGTAGACACCTCTGTTCAATCCCACAAACAAAGATAACCAAATCAATCACCTCTTTAATTTTTTTTGCAAGTTTTTTATGGAATTACGAGCGCAGATTTCTTACTCTTCTCAATAGCCAATCCATTATTCTTCAAAATCTCGGCAATAGTGACAACCGTAGTGATTGCTGTAATAACAGAAGTGCAGGAAATTAGCGGGACAAAAAAAAGGCAAGGAAGGACCTTCAAAGTTCATCGTAAAACAAATTTCAATCTTCGAGTAAGTGTAAGTTCTTCAATTGACAATAAGTAGGGAGTTCATCACGAAATCTCAACATGTGAAAACTTACTTTATATCGATTCAGAAATAGAATTAGAAGCAGAAAAACCATGTCGATACATTACCACAAAGTTACACACAAATTTATTTTGCAGTTGCTACCGAACCATGAAATCTTCACCCTACTTGCGTCACAGCGCCATCGCGGATTTTCGGTCATACTCATGTCTATTGCAGTAAGGTTTACATAAGCATGCTGAGTTATAAAATGTGTTTCATGCTACTACTTTCTGGGAAACTAAGCAAGAACATAGATATTTGTCCGAACAGACGAAAAAGATACTGAGAAATGATGCCTAAAAGATTTACCCATTCCCAGTGCAGAGAGCTCAACCTCATTGTGCTGCTCTATGTACCTCTGCATCAAAGAAAATACAACGTAAACACGAAATACAGATCTTACCAGCATTCATCCAATCAAATAACAACTCACAGAAAAACTATATATTAAGTCAAATTTCATGTCTTCCTCCACAAGCAAAGAATACGAAGTTTTCTGGTGCGATTGCCATACATCCATGTGGTATTACTAAAACAACTCATACTATCAACGCGTGACTTACCATAACTTCGGAAAATATTCATAGAACATGAAAAGTTTTTCGGTGTAATCGTCACGCAGCCATGCAATTACCAAATCCACACACATTGTCAATGCATGACATAGCAACACCATGACCATCACACTCAAAAATTTCTCAAAACCGCAATCAATAACCGAAGCAATTAAATAGAAACTGAGAGGAAAAGATGTAAAATTTCAATAATCTCTTAGTGTTACTACAAAATTTATCACACATTCCTCACGATGTCAAATAACTAAGGTAATCAAACAAATACACCAAATTAAAACCGAAAAATCGAGAATAATTAGCCAAAAAAGGTATAAAAATGTACCTTAGCGAGATTGACGTAGAAGAAGAGCGGTTTCTTGGTGTTGGAGACCTGAATTCTGTTCTTCTTCGGCGCCTCAATCGGTTGCTGCGGTGGAGCTGCGACTCTCTGCATTTGAGCTGCCGCCATTTTGCTCTGAAATTTTCTCCAACTTTCGATATCTCGCTTTCGGTTGGAAACTGGAAGAAGAAGACTCGTGAATTTCCGAAACGTTATCGGAGAGCAGTTAGGGGTGGACGTTTATAATGGCGGGAGTATTGGTGAGGGAACCAATCGGGAGGGAACGCGTTGTGCTGTGGGATTGGGTGGCGGACGGAGTCAGCCTGTTTGGCAGTTAGGATCCCATGGAGCGGGAGGCCGTTACACTGTTCTAGCGGGCCTGGGTTTAGAACATTTTAGCCTAATGGGCTGTTGTGATATGGGCCTGCGATGGACAAGCTGAGAAAGTTTAGCCCAAAAATAAATAAAAAAAGAAAGAGAAGCTTGTTGGGAATTGTTGTTAGTACTCAAAATGGTCATCATGTACTTTTTTATTATTACGTCGGAATACATAAAATCACTATTTTTGTGTGTCATTAAATATACAAGTTGGATTTCGGATTCTGACTGATTCATATGTAGTAATTTCTAAATTTGAAGGAACAAAATTGGAATGTAACTAATACTATGTTTGGATGAAGAAATTTAAGATTACTAAGGAATTTTAAAATGACGAGATTTTATTTTATAGAATTTGTGAATTTTCTTGTTTGGTTAACCTAAAATAACAATTGAATTGAATACGAAATTTGTTATTTTTAAACTCTTATTCATATAAATTGGGAAATGACACATATTTATATGAAATTTAAACGTTGGAATTGAAGGTCCCAAATTTCAAGTTTTTTTTTTTCACGCGGAAATTCTAAAACTCTATGTTTATAAATCCAAATAAGGGAATTGGTGCATGTCAATTTATAAATTCTGATTTTTGTCCAAATTTCAAGTTTATTTATCTTATCTAAACATAGTGTAAAATATTTTTAAAGTGCATAAATTTTAAAATACATTAGCTTTTCAAGCGTGAATTAACTATAATGATTGACTTCGCATTGAAAGATTTCTTTCAAAAGCGAAACTCCACTTACTCTTCCCTAACGATCGATTGTATTGCTCACAGGTTAGTACGTATAGGATAGTTTTTTTAGGGGCCGTTTGATAACCATTTCATTTTCAATTTTTTTTCTTCGCATTTTTTACAACTTTGAAAAATGAAATATTGTTTGGTAATTACTTTAATTTTCAGACTACCCCTTACCCTTTCAGTATGAGTTTTCAGTTTTGACCTTTCAAATTGTTGGCATATTCAAGGTTTTAACAATGAGTTCAAAGTTTTCCAAAATTGGAATGGATAATGATTGGCTGTTGAAAGAAGAGTAGTAAGTTCTGATGAATTAAACAAATGTTCAATTACAAATGAACACATGGTCAAACAATTAAAGAATTGAAAACTTAAACCTACATCATTCCACACAAATGGACTCGTGTATATTTTCAATCGGTTCTTCCAGCAAGACTTGTTGCTCTTCTTTCAGCAGCCAAGTATTATATGTTGAAATTCCGGGATAATTTAGAACCAATTTGGAATACAATTCTCATTCACCAAAAAAAAAAAGGATTGGAAATTGAGTCTAAACCAAATTGTCGTGGACAAACTTGATCTAATTTTATTTCCATGAATTAAAGGGAAAAATAATTTAAACTCATGAAGAAAAGTTTTCAAACCGACGGTGGAAGTGGAGTGGCCTTGGCAAAGGAATAATTGACACAACGTTGGTGGAGTGCCGTGGTCCAAATTAAAGACTCCAAACACAATCCATTTCTATGATCCAACAGAGAGAAGTTGTCCCTATTTTTGCTTCGTTTCCGTGGGACATCTTAATATTTTTATTAGGGTTACTTACACGTGCAATAATAATGAAGTTATGAAACCAAACAACAATGTGACAACGATTTCTTGTGATTGGTCAATTTCGATGTGGGTTTCGTGGAGAAGTGAATGATATCCGCTTTAGATTTATGTGTCCGAAGTCCATATATAAAATATTCAGACCATTCAAGAGAGAGAGATTCAGGCCGTTCAAGTTTTCATATTTATGTGAAGTAGGCTAGTGAGATAGACTAATTAAGATCGTAAAACTGAAATCGAGTGGTCCAAATCTCTCAGTTTACTGACTTCAAACACAGAAATCCGGAGCAAATCTCAATCCATGGAGAAGATGTAGGGTTGCCTAGGGGAGGGATACACAAAAAAATTACTTATATACTATTTTTCCAATCTTTTATCATTTCACAAAATAGTTCAAAAAAATCAACGGTTAAATTTTGTGTATAAAAATTTGATAAATCTCTATTAACGGTTGGATATTGCATAATACTCGTACTATTAAATGAAAGCAATATTGTAGCTAGACCTCTAGTTTTGATGCATGCCTAAAATTTTAAGTGGGATATATATATGAAGCTTTCCTTGCTAGGGAAAGGGACTACAAGGAGTACGACTATGGTCCCCTATCGATGTATGAAAGATCAAAACGTCAAAACGTAAATCACATCCATGAGCAGTCTCTGTATATACAGAGATTGTCAATGACCGACAATGTTGACAAATTCTTGAGGAAGACTTGTAAGAGAGATTAATTAAACATAATTATTCCACTTATTTGGTAATTAAGACTCTAATTATAAGATAGACAAAGCCTGCTGCAGCATGGCCTCAATATTTTCGATGAATTATTTATTTTATTTATTTTTTCTGTCGAAGAGTTTTATTCAAAGATGAAACAAGATGTTCACATCATAAGTTAATATATTAAAAAGTTGAAGGATGAATCGGGCCATTGCAAGATATATGTTTGATGTTTGGTGATTAATTTTTCTTAGTTTATTCAAAGCTAATCTTTTTTGCATTTCAACTAAATAAAGTCAATTAGCACCTTAAGTAGGAAAGGCAAACTAATTATACTGCAATTAGGGACCTTTTTTAATTAGGGGTGTTAACCACACGAAATTAAGGTGTCGAAAGGATCATCAGCGGATCCTTTTTCTGGGCATCCGGGGGATCCCGTGATCGTGTCCATTCATCGTATATCATGTGGTTAGTTTTCATTAAGTACTATTTATATTTAATTTTAAATTTTAAATTTCAAATGATTTCTGACTGCATATGTATGATGAACGAACACGATCACGAGATCCTTCGGATCTCCAAGAAAAGGATCAGGCGAGGATCATTTTCCTTAAGGTGCAAGCATGCGAAATGGGAGAGACACTAGGCATTATCATACATCCACAACAAAAAAACCCATCCTTTCCAGACGAAAATAAAGTTAAATTAGCTGGTTCCAAATGAACTAAAAGGCTTCGGACTACTGTAAAAAAAGGTAAAGTGAAGACGGCAGCGAGGTTGATAGATATGGATCATAGAATAGCAGTAGATTTAAGGGTAGTAATTTCAGCCACCAAAGATTACGTTTTTTAGTAGTTTTGCTGAGAATTAAGTAGCTGTATTAAGAGTTCACCAAAAAAAAAAAAGTAGCTGTATTAAGCTGACCAAATAAAGATGTCGGTTGTTGAGATTCTGTGAATTCTCTTCGTAAATACAGATGTTAGCTATGTCCCATTCAAACCCAGTTTTTTTTTAAAGAAAAAGGAACCAGTTGGTGGCCAAATTAAGGTAGTTAATTCTTTGGGTGAACAGAAAGATTTATAGAGGTATTTCAGTTTCTTTCTGACTATCATCGTACACTAAGAATCTGTTGGAGTTTGAATGAAATTTCAACTCAAATATGGGGTATTGTTGAAAATTTGAATAGTTTGAGTAGAAATTTCTTTGTTCCACATTGGCCATTCCTAAAAGATTTTATCACTTTATAAGGCTTTGTCCTTTATAGAAAGTGATTGGAGTAATAGGCCTGGAGAATAAAATTTGGCTCACCCTTGGGGTTGGGCTTTGGGGTGCACTAATTAATTGGTAATTAATTATCAAAAGATGGGTCTTGGGGCTCTTGGGCTAGGGCTCGGGCTCTAATGATTTAATTAATTATTTTTAATTAATTTCGAATTTAATTAATTAATTATTTTTTACCAACAGACTCATCTTTTCAGATGAAGTCTGAAGAGTTCAGAAAGAACACAGAGCAAAGCACCCCTCTGGAGAAGATGTCTCCCAACAGACACATCTCATTCTCATACATGTTGCGAACATGCATCCTTCTATTATATATACATCCATCTGCATAGCATTTAGAATACAGAAAATCAATATTCTTCTTCTACAATCTCAAACATCATTTCTGAGAGGACCACACAGAAGTTCGCCAGAAGTTAAGTTTTCCGGTGCTGGAATTCTAACTTGATCGTTTAATCCTGGTGAAGCAGACGTCCGTAAAACTACAAGCACTGAGTAGGGACGAATTTCTGTTTCAAGGACATTGCGGTACGCAAGCCTCAATCTTCAATCTTTATGTTTTAAATTATTTCGTTGTTCATACTCTAGTCAATATTTATTCGTATTTATTATTTATTAGCATATATAAAATTATCACAGATTGTTGACATATATCCAACAGAATCGAACTCAGGATGAGTCATGTGGAATACACATTTGGAATTTGTTATATTAATTTCATATGTCCGCAAAATATAAAGCTACTAATACTACAATTTGATAGTATCATTTTTCATATAAAAGTGTGAGATATTAGGCTTCAACTCTGATGAATGACTTAATGTATAAATTGCAGAGCATGCATGACTAGCTGCTAAGAACACAAATCGTGCTCTTGTAGCTTGCTTTTTTATTATGTACATGTTCGAACTTTCAAATTTTAACCATACAAAACAAGATTTGAGCGAGTATCTCTTTTCATGTTAAAATTCTATCGATTCAAGGTGAGAATCCTAATTCATATATTAAATAGTTGTATATATATTTTTAGAAATTCTGACGTTAATTATGATTATGCTAAAGATACGGTTTTAGAAAGAAACGAACAAGATGATTTCAGTATTAGATAAATTTAGGGTTTTAATGATGTTTAGTAGGTCAAAAACTGCTTTTAATTAAAATAGAAAGCAGACAAGTTCGAATGGAATATACAAACAAATGAGCTTTTTGACTTTATCGAGCCGTTGAAAAGTGGGTAATTGAAAGGAAAGCGCAATAGTATTGTATATTTTAAATCTTGTGCCTCCCTAAAATCTAATCAAACCGTACCGAGCCAAGCTAAGAAGGTAAGTTGTTGCTGTCATACTGCAACTGTGAAGCATGCAAACAATTGCCCCTTCGGCTTTCACCCCACTGTAAGCATGCAGTGTCATATTATTTCAACTTTTATTTGAATAAATTGAAAAGGTTCCATCCCCTTAGGTTAAAAGCTGGTGGCCCTCACAAAAGAAACCCTAAATTCATCCCACATAACCTTGTGAAAATAATCATGTTTACATATAATGGCGAAAATAATCATGCAAACATTATGCATTTGACGTTATACAGCACTGGCGAAAATAATCATGTTTACATATAATGGTATGGGTGCGATTTTCACTAATTTTCCTCCCCCTTGACAACTAACTATTTAATTCACTAATGCTATCGTTTATCACAAAAATTATACATGCCTAAATAATTGGGGGTTAAAATTTGAAATTCTTGAGGTGTCATTCTGGCATGCACACTTCCACACATATAAAAACCCTAAAATTTAACTAGTAGATTCTGGTACTATAAACCCTAAATATTATGCTTCTGATTAGTGGATACAATATACATCCAAAAGCATTGAAAAGCAAAGTCGGAAAGTGTTTCGGGGAGACAATTCCATATTAATTATCCATGATCAGAAATAATGAAAATTAATAGCTGAATTAGATAGGAACTGCATGCACTGTCGAATCCTAAAACCCTAATCCAAGCCACTGCTGACTCTTTGAAAAGCCTTGACCGTAAAAAACAAGAATGTGAAAAGCCTTCCAATGTGCAAGCATTTCCTGAAATTTATTATTTAACGTTTCTTCCAAGTCTTTTTAACTAAACAAGTTAATTTTATGGAATTATTTTTCAATTTTTTTCTCAAATTCTTAATTTTTTAAGACAACAATATATTAAAAACATAAGACCTCCCACGTAAAAATATAAAAAATACAATTAAACCGTAATAGTAAGTGACTACTCATATTATTATTCTTAAATCTGCAAAATCTGGTTAATTATCCAACCAGACTGTGACCTCAAAAACCCTTGGACCACCTTGACCAACAAACCTTACTTGAAATTCAAATGAAAAGGGCGGTGGAAAAACAAAGGAAAGTTGATAAATTCGTAATTCCATACAGCTCATAGTGTGGGGAAATATGAATACATGAACTTAAACATAAGCACAAAAAGCAACTCCACGTCTCTTTTCTTTTTGCTTTAAGTGGACACGATCACCCAAGGCTTCTGCTCGACGGCACCAACAAAATTACCGGTTGCTTGTTGAAACTGTAGTTCACAGCTTTTCATACAACTATTTTATACACCCATATCTGTGACCATTGAATTATCGAATATTGAACTTTTGATTGTATATTCAACGTTTCATTCATCGGTGCATGTCATATACCGAAGCAGAGTGTATTATGAAAGGGGGAAAACCGGAGAACCATAATGTCTAACAATACTAGCTAGTACATAAGCCATCAAAACAACTCCAAGATTTCAGAAAATTCATGTGAAATATATAACGCTCTCGCAATTAATATTTCACGGGGTTCCTATATTTGTATATTTATGAGCTCTTGCCAAAAAAATCATACTTTCTTGGTATGCAGTAATACCGAGTAGTTAAACCTCCTGTGCACTGACATTCAATTCCATGCAAAATTTTAGTGAGACCATCTAGATTTACTAGTGTACTACATATAAAAGGCTTGGTCATTGAACTACTTTTATAGTTTTACCATTCCCCACTACAACGGTTAGAAAGAATCAAAATCTTCCTATTTTATCTTTAAACTACTTAATAAAACGGATAGAATGAACTATGCTCTCTGAAACTCATCATTGATCTACCTTTTCATTTAATATCATTTGTATGAAAAAATGGAAGTATGAATTAAAATACCAATTATTATAAAATAACATAAAAAAAGGTGCTCATAAGGGCAATACATAGGGCTGGTTTGGTATTGTTGTGCTTTGAAAAAAAACTGCTGTGAGAATAAGCGACTGTGAAATAAATCAGCAAAGTGTTTGGTAAACTTTTTTGTAAAAGTGCTTTTGAAAAAAAAAAAACAGTCTGATAGTGGGTTTTTTTATTATAGGAGCACTGTAGCTCTGTGTGCTTTGAAAAAAAGCCAGTTTTCCAAAGCTACAAATAGCAGCTTCAGCTTTTCCTTTGATTTCAGCTTATTCTCACAGCAGCTTCCAAAATAAGCCATTTTTTTCAGTTTACCAAACACCTAAAACCCTCACAACTTTTTTTTCATGGGTGTTTTTTTTTTAAGCATCTCACTACCAAACCACCCCTATGACTAGTGTTTTAAAATGCAGTCTAAGCAACTGCCTAGGAACTAAGCTACTAGTCACCGCCACGCGATTACTCCCTCTCGGTCACAAAATTGAAATGCTTATTAGACGGCCGCATAGACGGAATTAGGAAGATCTAGGCAGGTTTCGACGGGACTAAACGGGACTAGGCGCACGGGCTTACATGGAGAATTCCTCTTTTGCTGATTTTTGTTTTGTTTTAATTATCTCTTTTTTTACTGTTTTAATATCCTTATCTTTCTCTTTTAAGACTCCACAATCTCTCTCTTTCTCAATTATATCCTACAAAAAATTTCACCTAAAACTCCCAAATTATGTATAACTATTACACTATCCGTTTAAAAAACACTATCATAAGTATCATTCAGTGTTTATTTATAAATACAGTACATATAATTAATATTTAAAAAATTGCCTAAGCCCCTTGCTGCTGTCTAACCACCGCATGCGACTTATAAAACAATTACTGTGAGGTAGGAGAAATGGTTCTTTTTATGAATCTCCCGACAACTTGGCGGATGAGAAAAAGAGGATGAGGTCACGTCTGAGAGTCTTGACTCTGATTAGAGAGAAATAACACTACACAATTTAGTAAATAAAAACGAAAGGAGATTATTTTCGAATCTTTTCTTTCAAAGTTCAGAGATCAAGTGATCTAAGCTTTTAAAATTTGATTCAACGGTTAAAAATAGAGAAGTTAATAAAAGCTTTTAAAAAATTATAATAATTTTTTACCGCTGAATCAAATTTTAAAGATTTGGATAATTTGATCTCTGAACTTTAGAGTAAAAAATTCGGAAATGATCTCTTTCTAATAAAAATAACTACAAAAACACAAAAAAAAAAAATTTATTAAAAATAAAATAGAATTTGTTTCACTTTCAACCAAGACTCCACGTTGAACCGCATATAACGTTGAACCTTGGAACGTTCAACTTCAACGTTTGGAAAAGGAAGCTCCTTTGCCACACACATTACGGCCTCCACGTTTCTCTCCGTTGTTATTTGTGTCATATTAACTGTTAAAAATTAAGCATTGAAAATTAGTGAAGATCATTTTTTCTTACTCAATAAAATAAACTCTTTCGAGAAAAATAAATTTGTGGTTCAAGTAGCTACTTCATTCTAAACTTCGCATTCAAGTCACTTAGTACTACAGTTTAGTGATATTCTTATTCACTTGTAAGTGAGAGATGTTTTAGATTCAATTCTCACCAAAATCGAATTTGAATCATACTACATACAACAATGAGGTGCATTTTTTTAAAGTTTATAACCAATTGAATTGTGACAGCTGATATACTGGACCGTATTCCTAGCACATTGAAAAATCTTTCTTGAAAAAAAAAAAAACTAGTTAAGCTTTCGAATCGTAACTGGAGTAAATTTGCAATTTCAATTTTTTTTGGGTAAACTTTTTCTTTTTTGGACCTTATTTGGAGTAAATTGCCAATTGGACTGCATTATGAAGTAGGTAAGTTAATAAATTAATTACCAGATCTATAACCCCCATAAATTTCTGACCTTATTTGAAATTTCTTCTTTGAGCATCTTAAAGATTGGATCTTTCATTCTCAACACAAGTTAAAATAGTGATAAAAAAATGATGGATGGATTTGAAATTTAATTCCCAACAAACAGAACCAAAAATAGAACATCCCATTTAAATGTCACATTATGTTGTACATGATGCTTTATCGAGTGGCAGAACACAATTATGTTTATGTATCCTGTGCAGATTTGGTTCCCACCGACCCTCTTTCTCTTAAAAAAAATAAATAATAATAATAATAATATCACACCAAAGGGTCTCTGCTGATTTTCCAAACTCCGTCAAAATTAAAAATCCTAAAGAAATAAAAAATTTTGCATTCTCAAAACACAATCACTGTGTTATCATTCCACATGTTATCATATTAATGAACGACATATTTGATATGCTGCAATCCTAGGTTGTAGTGAAAACGAAAAAAGCATACAAAAGTTATAATTAAAAATAAAAAGACCAAAAAACCAAAGAAATTTTGGTGAGTTCTCGTAATACAGTCACGTATTGTTATCATTTTACATATTATAAATAGATGAAAGAGGATCATCTTCGAATCCATTTTGTGGGATCCCTAGAATCCCTACATTCTAACCGTTCATCGTACATCGTGCGATCAGTTTTTGTCAAATACTATTTGTGTTTAATTTTAAATAAAAAAAATCAAATAATTTCTGATCGCACGATACATAATAAATAGTTAAGACGTGGGAATTTCTAAGATCCCCACAAATTAGATCTGGATAGGATCGAATTCCGATATCGTTGATGTGTTTCTTCTAGACCTTCTTCTCACACGAACAAATTAACAAGAAATAACGGCGTTTGGAAATTTGGAAGGAAAGGAAAAGACCTGTCTATATATAGAGCCAAACAGCGCAACACAATAATAGTACGAGCAGCCTGAGAGAAAGAAAGAGAAAATCATAAGAAGGAAAGAAAGAAGAAAACATCCATTTTCTTGAGAGACAGAGAAAGAAGGGGTTCGGAGATCTTGCCAGATCGGGACCAAAAAAAAAAAAACTGTAAGAGAAATCTCTCTCTCTCAACCTTCTTTCTTTCTTGGTATTGCTTGTCTTCCCGTGTGTTTGTGTTTCATGGGATTTCTCAAATGTGTTTGTTTTGTCTTTCGATTTGTGCTTTTTTCTGCAAATTTTTGAGCTTTGAGGCTCCATCTTTCATGGGTACTTCTCTGTTTTTGCCATTGTTAGCTGAAAAACTGAATTTTTTATTTTTTATTTTTTTTGCTCAGAAATGAGTTTTTTTCGTTCTTTTTTTGGGTGATTTTAAGGTTAATTTAGCTCAGATTGCAAAAAGATGAGAACTTTCTTTGTTTTTGTCAATGGTATTGTGGTGGTTGGTTGCTAACGGAAGCCATGGCGCAAAATCGAGCGCAGTGACGTTCTAGAATTCATACAACCGACACACATAGTGGGGTTGTTGTTATGTTGTGGTTGTTGGTCATGGGGCTTGCTCAAATTTGTTTGGTCAACCAAGTTTCTAATTTCCATCTTGATTTGTTTTTTACATTAAAATTTAAGCTAACCCCTTTTACTTTAGCTTTTAAGATTCTTACTTTAATTGTTATTTGTTGGGTTCAATTCATTATTTAGATGTCTTGTCCCTTAAATTTTACACAATTTGTCTCCTATTATGTCTTTTTCAACGTGATTATAATAGTTTAAATGCTTTACATATGTGAGATTATGAAAGAAAAATGGCAAATTGAGGAGTTTCCGGTGACCGGTAAACTAATAAGGCCGTCGGAATCCTATGCAAGAGTTTCTCCTCCGGCACCGGCACCTAGGATTGGCAAAGTACAATGCTTTTTATTTTTTGTTTTTAATTTTTTAATTTTTTCGGATTAGCAAAGTACAATTCGAAGAGTGATCCACCCTGTTCGAATGGAAGATCCCAAATTTAAAGGCAAAATCTACAACGTGGATCACTCTTTTCCTAAAAAACTTTTCGAGTTGCAGGTTTGTAATTTTATGTTTTATGCAGTATGCTGAAACATGGAGTACCTGAAATGCTTTTTGTTTATACTGTTTTGTGTATGTGCCCGCGTGCGCGCTTTTGTGTATCTTTGAATTCTGTCATCGGATAACATGTGTTTGGTGTTGTAACATGGATTGGGATATCCGATATACCTCTAAATTGTTGCGGTTTAATTTGACTTGTTTATCCATATAAGTGTCATACACATTTCGGTCAATTTGAATTGTGTTTGAAGATATAATAATTTACTTGTAAACAAGTAATGCTTTGTTAGTTTGTATGTGGTAATGCAATTTTCCTAGTCTGGTGGTGCTCAGCTTGTAGCTTTCTTGTGCAGCGTCATGGGGAGGGAAGTTACTGGTATAAAGGCGGGGAACGGAGAAATGGAGAAGAAGGTGGTGGAGAAGAAGATTAACAGTGTCGTGGTGACTTCAATTGGTTTTACTCGTGGTAAGGTCCGCGTTGCTCCCAAAGTTTCAGAAGAAAGCATTGAGTCAAAGGATTCCAAGGTGAAGGACCCTGTCGGAGAAAACGAAGTAGCTGTGGAATCTGAGGAGACGCAAGATGTGCTGGCTGTTAAGAGTACAAATCCTGTTCAAAGTCCAGAGTCTCCAAATGCAGCGTCTCTGAAGAGTTCACAGGTTAAACCGTAAAAACATTATATTTTTCTTTCACAGCTCTAAAGGATTCATCCGCTGGTTCAAGTCAATTTGTTTATCATATATTGAACTTTGTTGAGGTTTTATACCATTTATGTGGCGGCTTGGTTAGGTATGGCATATGTATAAGATTTTATGCTTGTTCTAGCAAGTAAAAATATAACTCATTGGGGTTATTACCTTTTTGTTTTTTGCAATTTTGCTGCTGTGAGACATGCTCCGTAGAAGGTTTTGAATTACATGGTTATATGATCTTACGAAGAATGCCATCTCAAATATGAGTTTCAGTTAAGGAAGCTAAATTATCCTTTTATTCGGCTTGAAGTGCATCAACAAACTGAGAATAATTATGGACTTTTGCTTGTAAATGCTACTGCAGCGTTATGGTAGATGGATGGTTCTGATTTCAATTTTTTTGCCCCGTTTTCATTTCAGCCAACTTCTCAGTCGTCACAAGAGGGCGCGGAACATGATAATAAGAAGCATGCTAATGAAGAAGATAATTGGTCTATGACTTCCTCGTATCCTTGGTTGACATTTGAAATTTGAATTTATTTGTTTTACCTATATATTAGAAATTGTTCATCACATTAGCATTATCCTTAACCAAGAACAGAACTGCTGCATCAAGAACACCTAATTTCAAGGTTACGGTTGGACAAGCTCCCACGTTTAGGATCTATGAGCGTATAGAGAAAAGGAAGGAGGTACTTTTATAACAAAACAAGTGACTGTATAACTTGAGAACTACTTTTAATCTGCACAATCTAATGTGTAACTGATGCGATTCCCTTCGTCTAGTACTACTCAAAGTTAGAGGAAAAGCACCAAGCTATGGAGGCAGAGAGAAGCCAGTGGGAAGCAAGAGCCAAGGTGCGTCACTTCCCTGTAGTATCTTGTATTTTCTTGCCATTAAGCATGGGTGTCATGCGGATCTGCGTTTTCTTTTGGGTGTTTATTCCTCCGCATGTGATGGGATCTGCTTGAAAACTCATATTTTACATTTTCCTTGATTACACTTTCAGGAAGAGCAAGAAGCAGCCATCAAGGTGCTGAGGAAGAGCATGGTGGTCAAAGCAAATCCGGTACCCAGTTTCATTTACGAGCCCCCTCCTCCTAAGACCGAACGCAAGAAGGTAGTTAATTCAAGTCTTGTCAGTTGTGCTTGACTACTTTGGAGCTCTAAAACGTATTGAGATTGACCAAAAAGAGAAAAACATGTTGCACACGTCAACCGAAAATAAAATTAAGGAACCGGGACTTGGAACCTGATTAAGTGTTTGATTAAGCAATTAATCTGTATTCGAGGACTAGGATTTACCGTATCATTGGGAATAATCCTAGTCCGAATAATGTAGCGATTCCTTGTACTAGCTGCACCTTTTTGCTGTGAGATGAACTTTTTTGTGCTTGTATATGATTTCAGGCTCCACTCACTCAGCCCAAGTCACCAAAATTTAACAGTCTAAGCCGGAGGAAGAGCTATGGTGATGCAATCACCAACTCATCCGCGGAGGAAAAAAAGAAGGGCTGTTCTCGGCCACAACGTCACAGCCTTGGTACTCAGAAAGAAACTTCCCCCGCGGCTCCCAGATGTAAGGCTCAGTCTGGAAGGCGAAACAGCCTTGGCAGTTGCAAGACCAAAGACCATCCAAAACACGAAAAGGAAACAACCGAAACATCTCCAAAGACCGCGGAGCAGACATCAGAGTCGAACCACGATGGACTTGAAAGCTTCTTCTAACGTCGAGTGGAAAAACGAAGGTCTTGAATTTGGCAGGTTTACCATTTGGATGTACTGAAGAGATTAGCTTTTGTTTTACTTTCATCCACAAATGACTTGTTTACTTGGGTTTGTGTTAGTTGTGAATTGTATATGGTTTTGTAAGCTAAACCGGTAACTGGTACATATCTCGTTTGTATAAAAATGAGTTTTCGATTATGTTACGAAGCTTTGAAAAATACTCAAACTTTAGGCCAAGAACTCCGGGACATTTAATGGAGTTTTTAACGGAATGACCAAAATAATGAATGGTGGACAGTCTCAGGGACAATTTCTATTGATTTTCAATCTCAGGAACTAAAATGATGTGTTATGCAAATCTCAGAGACTATTTTGGCTTTTAGCCGCTTTTGTTTTACTTTCATCGACAAATAACTTGTTTACTTGGGTTTTTGTTAATTGTGAATTGTATATGGTTTTGTGAGTTAAATCGGTAACTGGTACATATCTCGTTATGTGTAAAAATGAGTTTTCCATTCTGTTTTATTTGAGACGACTTAACATGTTTACTTACGAAAAATAAGTACGAGAGTAAATACACTTTCCGACTTTTTTCACGTTCACTAGTTCAAAGGGAATATAAAAATACGCGGATCTCACCTTAAATCTGCAATTTAAGACCAGAAATTTGATCAACTTGGGTAGTAGTTGATCCAATTTTCATCATTTTTTTTATTATTTTGCTTCTCTCATTCTTGATAAGTAAACATATTAATATGCTTGTAAAAATGAAGGAAAAAATGTCAAAACTAGTGAAAGGTGAACTTGATAACGAAAATTCCCCGTGCAAAATCATAAAATGACCAACCTTGAGAATATCTCATTTCTACTCAATATTCTTCAACTTCAATTGTATTTATTGATAAGGTCGAGTATTTAGGCTATAACTCATAGTTTAGAGCTTTAATTACCCAAAATTTTGATACTTAAAATCTAAAATCGGAACTAGTAACGAGTTCGGACTAAAATTTGAAGATTAGGGATGGTTGCCTTACCTCAATGTTCATGTTTTCCGTTATACAACATTCTGTGTTCATTTTATAACAAGTATATCTGATACCGATAAATGTGTATCAAATTTCAATTACCCAATTTTGTAAATGTGTGTTAAACTCTAATTATCCAATTTTGTGCCTTGTAAACTCTTTTTAACATAAGGCAGATATGGATAAAACTAGTTAATCAAGATTATCCGTTCCTCATTCCCTAGCACCCAAGCTCTATCCACAAACATAATGCTACGTAATTTAAATTTGTAAATTAAATTTACAAACTAAATGATGTGTTACTAATATAAAATAAACACTTAAATTTATAAATTAAATTTACAAACTAAATAATGTGTCACCAATATAAAATAGACATGTTAATAAAAAAAATAACAAATTTAGTCTACCTAGCAACAAATAAAGTGTAAAATCGCTTGTGAACAAGTTCAAATTTCTGTAAATTAAGGTAGTTTATAAAACACTCATTTCACGTTGTCTTATTTGCCAAAAATTTTAAAATTAAAATTAACGAGTTTTCTTCATGTTTAATCAAAAAAGGTATTAAAGGGAGTATTCAATTGGAAATTTGAGATATTTTAATGGATTTAAAAATCTAGATGTTTATGGAATTTAACTGATTTGTAGAGATTCAATTCCTTCGAAATTTCATAAGAAATGTCGGATTTGTGAATGATTAACATACACTACAAAATCTCTCTATTTCCTAAACTTTTCCAAATTCTTTAAATTCTAATTCTAATTGAATACACTTAAAATATTATCAACTTCTTGACAATCCTAATTGAGTACACTCGATTTCTAAATATTTTAATAAACTATTTTAAAATTTTAATTGAATACACGTTAAATTTCAAAGAATCATTTCAAATCTTGATTGAATACTTAGATTCATTAAAAAAAAATTAAAATTCTTCAAAATCTCAATTAAATACATTCCCATTAATTAGTGTTGTTAAAATTAGAATATGAATATAATTATTTGATGTAAATTGCAAAGCATGTTGGTTATCAATAAGCATCTGATTCATCCTCTAAATTCTTAATACAGAAAACAGTTACCAAATAACAACCGCCACGGTTGTTGGAAATAAAAAAACAAATCAGAAAATAAAACCCTACAAATTCTGTGTCAACAAGCTGTTTCTTCATTCCCAAACTACCCTCACTGCCCACACAAATTTACACAAACTACCCCCACTCGAAAACGTAACAAACCGATTTGTTTTTTTCATTCCGAAACTCCCCTCACTCCCCGACAAATTTACACAAACTACCCCTCTCTAGAAACGTAACAGACCGGCAGTCTCTTAAAGACTCTTCACTTCTTCGCCTTCCTCGCCGGAGCCTTCCTCTTCACCGGCGACTTCACACTCTTCGGCTTCCTCACAGCCCTCGCCGGAGCCACTGGCTTCTTCGCCTTCGCCTTGGACTTCACCTCGGCCTTCTTCCCCGGCGACGTCCTTGTCGATGTTCTCGCCGCCTTGGCAGCAGGTTTGGGCAAGGCAGCAATCGCCTTCACCTTTGGCTTCGCAGCCGCCGGCTTGGGCTTAGAAGCTACCGCTTTCGCCTTTGGCTTGGCCGCGACCTTCGCCTTGGGCTTCGCAGCCGTTTTGGACTTCGGCTTAGCGACCACCGCGGCCGACTTCTTAGGCTTCGGCGCCGCGGCCACTGCCTTCTCTTTCGCCGGAGCAGCGGAGCGAACGGAAGGTAACTTGAACGAGTTCTTCACCTTGACGAGCTTTCCAGCAGCCACGAGCTTCTTCAAATGGTTGAGCAGAAGCTTCTTGAAGGTCGGCGGTAGATTCTTGTGCTTCTCCTCCACGAACTTGGTGATCGCATACTGGCTCGACCCGGTCCTCTCCTTCAACGACACAATCGCCGCCGTGATCATCTGAAAGCCACACAAAAAAACGTCGCAATTAGCCTCCGAAAACCAAAAACAACACTGGGCAAAATCGTAAATTAAACAAAAACACCGATTTTCCTATCACATACCTCGACAAACGGCGGGTGAGCGGGCGGCGATCTCGCCTTCTTGGCCTTGGCGGTGGAGACGACAGTTCCAGTCATGGTTATTGACTCGGCGGTTTGACTCAGTTAACTCGGAAGCAGAATCAGAACGTTCTTCTCAGATTTCGATAGAGAAAAATCAGAAAACGGGAATTGTGAGTTGACGGTTGGGGGAGAAGGTGGTTTATATGGGGAGGAAGTGAGGGGGAGATGCTGAGCGCTGATTGGTCGAGATCAGTGCGATCCGGATCGAGAAATCTGTAAGTGTTTAAACGTGGGTCGTCAGATCTAGGAGTTATCTGCGGTTGGGATGAGAGTTTGGCGCGTGAGCCGGACGGGATTGACTGCTTTTGTACGGACGCGCTTTTTGTTTGGGCGGTGAATTTTTCAGAAGAGTTTTTTGGGTGTGTTTCTAAGTGGATTTGTAATGGGTGTAACTTTGGTTGTAGTTGATGGATTTTAGTGAGGTTTTGATGGGTGTTAAGGTTGGAACCTGAGCTTTCTAATGCGTTATTGTTTGTTGGATTTGGATTTGGGGATTGGGAGAAATTTGGATTTGAAGGTAGATTGGTCAGAACTAGGGTTTAATTGGAGTTTGTTTGGGTTTGATTATGTTTTGCGAGGATGTTTTGAAGGCATTTGGTATTTTTGGGTGTTGGATTGTTGTAGGCTTTCAGGGGAGTGAAATGGTTAAAGAATCGTGAAATTCTGATAATGAATGAGTTGCGAAATGTTGATCAGAAAGACGATGAAGTTGAACATATGTTTGAATAGTGTCATAGCTTGTCTTGCTTGATTTTTAGATGGACGGATGTAGTTGTATAATTTGTTATGATGATTCATCCAGCGCAATTCTATTCATGTTTATGGTTCTTCAAGTTAGTCTTAAGCTTTGTAATAATTTGATTGTTAACAATCACATCATATGGTTTAGCAAATTTGGTCTAAAAATCTGGTCTTCCTAGTATTATCTTGAAATTTATCATTCACTTTATCATATAAACCTCACAATCGGAACAATTCATTCTCTCTACCATCATTTACATAAAAATTCATTCGATTTGAAAACCGTTAATCAAACAAATTTACAGTTCATCTTGTATTTATTATAGCTGTCAATTTGTTCGACACATATAGATAACTAAACAGGCTTCAAATCGAATGAATTTTTCTTGAAATGATCCTTAGATGATGATAAAAGAATGAATGGTTATAATTCTCGTCATTGTACATTAAAATGATGTCATGTTAGTGTGATAAGGAAAGTATTGTCCATTCATGTCTCCTTTCATTAATGACAGATGACATTTTCTTCTAAAACAACTGTTCATTACATGAAAATTTTATTTATATGACAACAACCCTTGTCCAATACACACGGTTTAGTAAGGAATCTTAGTGAACATATAACCCTTGAATGATGATTGTGAAAACGAACAATTTCAATTATGACGTGTATGATAAAAATTTGATAATCACAATTACGTGCATACATATGTGCTGGTTAAAATTTGATTAGCATCTAGTTTCCAGAAAATCTAGTAACTTAGAGCTCATTTGAAAAGTGATTTTAAAATGATTCATGGAATAAACACATAACTGGTGTTTCGCCCATAAAGCACTTCAAGTGCTTTTGGAACTCAAAAACATTTTTCCCAAAAACGCTTTTAATCATTTTAAATGCACTTCCAAATGAACCCTTGTACACATTAGTCCTAAGAATCTTAGTGCACAGATAACCTTTGAATGATGATTGTGAAAATGAACAATTTCGATTATGACGTGTATGATAAAAAATTTGATAATCACAATTACATGCATACAAATTTGATAATCACAATTACGTGCATACAGATGTGCTTGTTAAAATTTGATTAGCATATAGTTTCCAGAAAATCTAGTAACTTAGAGCTCATTTGAAAAGTGATTTTAAAATGATTCATGGAATAAGCACATAACTGCAAGTGCTTTTGGAACTCAAAAACATTTTTTCCAAAAACACTTTTAATCATTTTAAATGCACTTCCAAATGAACCCTTGTACACATTAGGCCTAAGAACTTCAGTTTCTTGCCATGACATTTTCAAACTCTCACATCTAATTGTCCTTGGCCGTTGGCTTGGCTCCCTTTTTGAGTTTTTGGAATCATGGAAACTAACTTAATTTATAAAATTAAAAATAAGGGGTCGTCTAGGGTTGCTTTTATAAGAAGCACCTTTACTTATAGGTGTTTTGATAGAAATGCATTAAAAATTGGAAATTGTTCATAGCATTCCATAAACTTAAGGGCGTGTTTACATATGGGGAAAGGAAATGGCAGAATGGGAGTCATTCCCCATTCATGATTATTCCTCTGTTTACCAACTCAACCGGAATGCACAGTGTTGCGGGGCCCATGTAAAATCAGGAGTTCAATTCCTGATATTGACGGAATTGGATTACTTACATGAAGGTAGTATTTGGATTCCGGGGATAAGGCTTCATCTGGAATCAATTTTTTCTTCCCAAAGCACCTTTCACCTTCAGCACCCCCTTCCATCTTCTCGTTGTCCTCTGCCATCCTCTCTAGCAGCTATGTGCTCCTCCACTGCCACCTTTCTGCACCCCATGTATTGCCGTGTCGAACTCTTTCGATTTGGGGCTCGGCTACCGATTCTAATTCCAAAGACTGCAAATTCAGACTCTCGTTAGAATTTATAGGGGATAAGGATTGCAATTGGGCATCCTTAAAACACTTGAAAGATCAACAATTCAACAACATATTAGCTTGAATCATTACGCAAAGCCTCATAGGGAAGGTTAGGGCAGAGCATAAACAATTCAACCAAAAATAAAAATTTACATAGAAGGCTTACCTTGAATCCTTGATGGTGAGGTAGGGAGGGAAAGCAAAGAATGGTCGATTCTCAAGGAGGGTAGTCGTGGTCACGCGTAAGTGAGAGGGTGAGAATGAGGCGTTTTGTCAGCTGATCAGAGAACGAATAGGACTAGTTAAATTGGATTTAAAAGGACTTAAAAAGCCTTTCTCACATAAATTAAAAATAAAATAATTTTTTTTTATTAAAGATAAAAAAAGATTAGCATATAATATAGATTATTTATAATTGGTGCATTTTAGCGTGTCTATGAAATAAAAAAGCAATTTAATTTTTTCTTACTATTATATACTATATCAAATTTTATGAAAAAAAAGTATATAAAATATTTGATTTGTGATAAGGGCATTTTAGTAATTATACTAGTTTATATTTCGATTTTGCTGAATTAGGAAACAGCTTTATGAAATTCTATTCCGTTTCCAGACAATTTTAGTAAACGACTTTGTTGATGCACAAAATCAGTGAGGACTTTGGTACAACAGAAAGTGTTAAATTTGTGACCTTCGCTAGATTGCTTCGGTCACTAGTGTGGATAAGTATGCAAATTGATAAAGACAGGGAAGCAAACATAAGATGTACGTGGTTCACCCAGATTGGTTACGTCCACAGAGTAGAGGAGTTCTCATTAATCGTGAAGGGCTTACACAAGTACATAGGTTCAAGCTCTCCTTTAGTGAGTACTAGTGAATGATTTAGTACAAATGACATTAGGAAATATTGTGAGAGAATGATCTCTATTTATAGAAGAGAGTTTCTAGTTTCATTCTAACATTGACACGTGTCGTGTTGTGATTGGCTTCTGATGTTGACACGTGTCGCGCTATGATTGACTTCTGATGTCGACACGTGTCGCGCTGTGATTGGTCTCCTGGTTGGAGGGAAACTCTTCTGGGTCCTTGACGGTATAACGTTGATCGGTGCTCAGTAGTTTCGGGATTGGTCAAGTATAGTACAAACAGTGCTCCCCTAAGTTCCCAAGTAAGGAAAGCTCATCGGTTGGGGACTTACAAGATCTAAGCCATTGAGTAATCACGAAACTTCTAAGTACCGAAGTGTGGTATCATTTTCACTTACCTTATATGTCTCATATGTAGATGTGGCATCTTCTCTGGAAGTACTTTTCCTCTATTCAAGGGTGATATTTTTAACCGATGAAGATGCACAAGGTAATGTATCAATTTCACTTTAAGCTTACTTATAGTTTCAGGCTTGGTCAAGTGCGATACAAACCCTAAAGTAGGAGTCCCCCAAGTTGCCGAGTTAGGAGATTTGCCGAATGAGGTAACAAACAAGGTAAGTAATCAGACTTCCAAGCAAGCAACCTGGATCAGAGGTTTGACTTCGGCTTCTGGTTGATTGTTCTCATTCTCCTTATGTCGTAAACAGCAACAAGGATAAGGAGAAGCAAATGAAGAAGAAATGATATGAGATACTTTTTCTTTTGAAGAAATAACTTTCCACAGGCTTATTCTTGAACTGGGCTGAAGGGTTTTATGGTTTCCTCCAAAGTATAAGGCCGACTCAAGAATTTAAGGGTCAAAACAAGTCCATCAATCTAGAGTACGTTCGACCTTGATGATATGGGATACTTTTGCTGTTAACAAAGTAGTGGATGTATCGGCATGTGTTCTGTTACGCTTGTCTCCACATGCTTCCTTGTATCATTCTCACTTGCCATATCTGTTCCTCAGACAAATGTGGTATCTTCTCTGGAAGCATAAGATGTTGAAGATAAATACTCGAGAGCAATGCCAGGTAAGTAATCAGGCAAGGGGTTCCAGGCAGTCAGTTCCTGACTGGAAGCTTGATTCCAAGTGCTGACTGATTGCTCTCTTTCTCCTTGTCTTGTAGGTAAGAACAAGGCCAAATGAAAAGACAGAGAAA
This sequence comes from Malus domestica, assembly GCF_042453785.1. Lineage (NCBI taxonomy): Eukaryota > Viridiplantae > Streptophyta > Magnoliopsida > Rosales > Rosaceae > Malus > Malus domestica. The sequence continues at coordinate 30,213,689 of NC_091672.1, read as the reverse complement.
AAACATGATATATGATACTCTTGCTTTTAACCCTGATGATATGAGATACTCTTGCTCTTGTATGGTTTGTTTGCAGAGGTATTATCGGGGGGAAAAGAAGCTGAGTATTTCGAGAGACTTTGCTAAGAGTGCCATCTTGGATGTGAAGTAAAGTTGAGCATTTTTTTTATTTGCAGGTCTGCCTGGCTGTGGAGGATGAATGTCGACATATATAGGAATTGTCCCAACAGCGAGTGGTAACGTTGTTCATTTACCCTTCTCGATCATAGCAATGTAGTGGAAGCTGCAAGATTCACATGTTTTAACTTTGTCAGAGCACTTTGAAAAAATGGTCTGTGGTATCTGGAAAGCTGATGTTACGTGTGAAGATTGCAGACAAGCTTTATCCAAGGAAATCTAGCTCTCAAAGTTTGGAGAGCGGTGCCTCTTTGGTTTTCGAACAAGCAATCCTGTCGGGGATCTGGCTCTCAAGATTCGGAGAACGGTGCCTCTTCAATTTTTGAGCAAGTAATCATGTTGGGAGTCTGGCTCTCGAGATTTGGTGGGCGGTACCTCTTCTATTTTTGGGCAAGTAATCCTGTTGCGAGTCTGGCTCTCAAGATTCGGATAACAGTGCCTCTTTGATTTTTGAGCAAGCAATCTTGTTGGGAATGTTTTCTCGAATGTGAGTAAAGGTTGGGTATTTTTGCCAGTCTGCCTTGCCACGGAGCATGACTTTCCAGTTATCAAGCAGTGGTGTTGTTCCTTTACCCTTATGGGTAATAGTAGGGTAGTTGGACCTTCAAAATTTATATGTCTAAACTTTGTCAGAGATCTTTGGTAAAATTATCTGTGGTACCCAATAAACTGATGTTGCGTGTGAGGATTGTCGACATATTTTACTCAGGAAAATCTGCTTCTCGAAATACGAAGAGTGGTGCCTCTTCGATTTTTGAACCAACGACCCTGTTGCCCTTTCTTTTATAGGGGCACCAATTGTGTGCAAGAAGTACGTTAAGAGAGTTATTGCTTGTAGGAATTTTTCCCTTATTTTTGTACTTCAGAGATTTATTGCACGTCATTTCTCCTTCATCATTTCTGATAATGTCTGGCCCATCTGACCGTCGTTTTGACTTGAACTTTGGTGAAGAGGCAGCCATGCCCTCTCAAGACAACATATGACGCCCATCATTCTTATCCCATATTGGTCCTCTTACCGTTGGGGACTCTGTGATGAAGAATGATATGACAGCTGCGGTGGTGGCCAAGAACCTTCTCACTCCCAAAGATAACAGACTACTTTCCAAACGGTCTGATGAGTTGGTTGTTAAGGATTTTCTGGCTCTCAGTGTTCAGTGTGCAGATTCTGTGTCTAATATAGCCCAACGCCTATTTGCTCGAACCCGCCAAGTTGAATCATTGGCGGCTGAATTGATAAATTTCAAACAGGAGATCAGAGGGCTCAAGCATGAGAATAAACAGTTGCACATGCTTGCACATGACTATGCTACAAACATGAAGAGGAAGCTCGACTAGCTGCAGGAATCTGATGGTCAGATTTTACTTGATCATCAGAGGTTTGTGGGTTTGTTCCAAAGGCATTTATTGCCTTCGTCTTCTAGGGATGTACCGCATAATGAAGCTCCAAATGATCAACCTTCGATGCCTTCTCCTTCTAGGGTTCTGCCTAGTACTGAGGCTCCGAATAATCACCCTCCGGTGCCTCCTCTTTCTGGGGCTCTGCAGACTGCTGAGATTTATTCTAAGCAACTTTTGTGAAGGCTTTCTCTTGTTTGTTTATTTTGATTCATGTATATGTACATATTTGTAACTTAGCAGAGATATCAATAAACAAGCTTTGCTTCATTTTAACGTATTGTGTTAAATACACCAAAGTCTTCTTCACTAAGTTCTTTGAGTTTTTTCTTTTGTTGAAGCTTTGTGAGTGAAGCATGTATGTTGAGATAGCGCTCCCTTAATTTTTCGAGTGAGGAAAACTTTTCGGTTGAAGACTTGAAAAATCTAAGTTACTGAGTGGTCGTGAGACTTCCGAGTATAAAGGTGCAGTAGCATATGGTAGGAGTCCCCCAAGTCTCCGGTCGAGAGAGTTGACGAATGAGGCATTTCATTTCTAAGTGGTAGCCCAAAACTCCTCATTCATATATATTTGTTATGAAAGTTGTTAGGCTCAAAGAAGAGGAGGCCTAGGACATATTTTTTTTTCGATTTCTTTTTTGAATTTTTTTTATTTTGGAATTTTCGAATTTTTGAATTTTCGAATTTTCGAAAAAAAAAAATATATATATATTAAGCTTTGTAGGTGAAGCTTTGATGTTGAATCTTTGTAGGTGAAGCTTTGAGGTTGAAGCTTTGTTGGATACCATTAATTGATTTTGCTTCACACTATCTTGATCAAGATAGTGTGAAGCTTTTGAGAATTTCTAGTTGTCCTCCATTGATGAAGGTTTGTTGAATTTTCCATTTTTTTTTGTTTTTTTTTTCGGAAAACTAGAAATTTGTTGAATTTCCCAATTTTTTTTTTTTGGGAAATTAGAAATTTGAAAATGTGGGAGAGACAACATTAGGGGTGGGTTCAAAAAACCGAAAACCGAAAAAAACCGAAAACCAAACCGAACCGAGGCCGAAAAAAACCGAACCGAAAAAACATCGAACTGAAACTGTCAAACCGAACCGAACCGAATCTGACCGGTTCGGTTTCGGTTTTTGAGGTTCGGAAACCGAACCAAACCGAACCGAACCGATATATATATTTAATTTTTTTTTAAATATTATAAATAGTTTAGTCATACAATCATAACAAAACATACCTTGTTGCTAAGTTGGTTTCGGTGAACCTTTTCAAGCCCCAAGGCACTGGTTCGATCCTCCAGGATGTCTGAGATGTTTTTTTATTTTTTGGAGAACTTAACAAAACCCTTTAACCCTTTAACCCTAGCAACCATACCCATACCTTTTATTTTTTTTCATTCCCTTCCTCTCTCTCTCGTTCCCAGCCTCCTCTCCTCCAGTGTAACCCCAACCCAGCGCAGCCGAGCCTCCTCTCTCTCGCCGAGCCTCCTCTCCTCCAGATGTCCGATCGATGCCGGTGCGCAAGGACGACGAGGTCCAGGTCGTGCGTGGGACCTATAAGGGCCGCGAGGGCAAGGTTGTCCAGGTGTATCGCCGGAAGTTGGTCATCCACATCGAGCGGATCACCCGAGAGAAGGTGAACGGGTCCACCGTCAATGTCGGCATCAACCCCTCCAAGGTCGTCATCACCAAGCTCCGCCTCGACAAGGACCGCAAGTCTCTGCTGGACCGCAAGGCCAAGGGCCGCGCCGTCGCTGACAAGGACAAAGGCACCAAGTTCACCGCAGAGGATATCATGCAAAACGTCGATTGATTTCGATCGATTTCATTTGGGTTCGTGTTTTTGTTATTGAAATGAAATTAGCGACTGTCAAGTTAAGCACTTTAGTTTTGATTATGCTTTAATGGATTTGGCGTTTAATCTGATCTTCGATTTGAGAAAAAAAAAAAATTTGGTTCTGCACTGTGATGCTTACTTGTTCTGCACTCTCGCCATGTCTGCACTGTGATGCTTGCTTGTTCTGCACTCTCACTGTGGTCTAACACTCTCGCCGTGTTTGCTAACTGCTATGTGATGCTTGCTTGTTCTGCACTGAAATTAGGGTTGTTAGGTTCTGTTAGGTTCTCTCGATGTAGGAACTTGTGGGTTGTTACTTGTTAGGTTCTGTTAAATTGTACACAAATGGTGATTAAATTCTGGGATACTAAGAGTGATTAAATTCTGGGACATAAATGGTGATTAAATTCTGGGTTGTTACTTGTTAGGTTTTGTAGCATTTAAATGGTGATTAAATTCTGGATGAAGCATTTACATTTTTCGGGATGCTGGATGAAGCAATGAAGTAGCTGTTAATTGTTCTTTACAACCCAATGCCAAAAAGTACAGCAGTATGCAAACATAAGTTCATAACAGAAGGTGGAGTTTAGAAGTACTGAATCATATCACTTGTCTCAGATGTTTGTTTAGGTTACTGGACCTGTTTTTTTCTGTTTGTTTCTCGGGAAAATTTGCAGGCCCACCTGGTTTCATTTCTCTGGTTGTTGGATTTGCAAGGTAAAGTTTTCTGGGTTTTTACTTTGTTGCTCCAAAAGGGTCTTAGAAAGTCTAATTCTTTGAAACATTTATGTGGGTTTTGTTCAGTTGGTGGGTTGTAAATCTCTTATGGATAACATCTAAATTTTCATTTTTTGGAGGAAAAAAAAAAAAAAACCGAAAAAAACCGAAAAAACCGAACCGAAAAAAACCGAAAAAAATATGGGCCGAACCGAACCGAACCGAAATTTCGGTTTGGTTTCGGTTTTGGCAAAAAACCGAACCGAAAAGAACCGAACCCAGCCCTAGACAACATATACAAATTTTACTTCTACACCGTTGAGCAAGAGATTGTGATGCAAGTCATACCTTGTAGTAGTCGAAGGTTTGGACGAACCATATAAATTGAATTTGCTTCGAACAGTCTTGATCAATAGTGTGTGAAGCTTTCAACGAGCTGTAGTTGCGCTTCATTGATGAAGCTTTTGTTGGCACCATAAATTGGTTTTGCTTCACACTGTCTTGATTAAAAGTGTGTGAAGCTTTTGAGAATTGTGGTTACCCTCATTTGATGAAGCTTTTGTTGGCACCATAAATTGGTTTTGCTTCACACTGTCTTCATCAAGAGTGTGTGAAGATTTTGAGAATTATGGTTGCCCTCCATTGATGAAGCTCTTGTTGGCACCATAAATTGGTTTTGCTTCACACTGTCTTGATCAAAAGTGTGTGAAGCTTTTGAGAATTGTGATTGCCCTCCATTGATGAAGCTCTTGTTGGCACCATAAATTGGTTTTGCTTCACACTGTCTTGATCAAGAGTGTGTGAAGCTTTTGAGAATTGTAGTTGCCCTCCATTGATGAAGCTCTTGTTGGCACCATAAATTGGTTTTGCTTCACACTGTCTTGATCAAGAGTATGTGAAATTTTTGAGAATTATGGTTGAACTCCTTTGATGAAGTTCTTGTTGACACCATAAATTGGTTTTGCTTCACATTTTCTTGATTAAGAGTGTGTGAAGCTTTCTACGAGTTGTAGTGTTTGCATTGTTACAGAGGGGAAATGTCTGAAGCAGATGCAAGAGGGCTGAATAGCTTGATCTTCGCATGCCATGCACTGAAGTTGTTGTTGGCTTGCAATAAGACTTTGTTGGTGACTATAACTCTTATTAGGCATAAGTGTTCCCCTAGTTAAGTTGTTAAGCTTTAGGGTTTTTGATTATTTGTGAATGCTAGGAGTTTACATGTACAAGCTTTACCACTAGTCTTCTGGTAGATGAAATGAATGGTGAGTTACTTTCATCACTTGGTTGGTGGTACGAAGGTGAGTTCCTTCATCACATTTCATCACTTGGTTGGTGGCATGAGGATGAGTTCCTTCTTCACCTGGTTGGTGGCATGAATGGCAAGTTGCCAAATGATATTAGAGTACGAGTTGTACATTTCATCACCTGATTGGTGGTATGAAGATGAGTTTCTTATTCACCTGGTTGGTGGCATGAGTGGCAAGTTGCCAAATGATATTAGAGTACGGGTTGTACATTTCATCACCTGGTTGGTGGCATGAAGGAGAGTATGAGTTGTACATTTCATCACATGGTTGGTGGCATGAATGACAAGTTGACAAATGATATTAGAGTATGGGTTGTACATTTCATCACCTGGTTGGTGGCATGAAGATGAGTTCATTCTTCACCTGGTTGGTGGCATGAGTGGCAAGTTGCCAAATGATATTAGAGTACGGGTTGTACATTTCATCACCTGGTTGGTAGCATGAATGAGAGTACATGTTGTACATTTCATCACCTGGTTTGTGGCATGAAGGAGAGTACGGGTTGTACATTTCATTACCTGGTTGGTGAGAATAAAGGTAAGGTATCGAGGCACATTGTAGCAAGTTTCGAATGACATAAAGTATGTTGAACCCTTTCGAAGCACAGTTGGCTTATGTATGAATGTGTTGGAATGTATTATTGAACGAATATACTGTGAAACTGTTTATTTATTTATATAGTCTTGTTGACATAGACTTTGTTTCATGTTGGAAGCATTCATGTTGAAGCTTTAAACCCGAGTGTTTCATTGCTAGGAATGTAAGAGGATTAGGACCGAGTTGTCTAAATCACCTCTTTATTGAATTCATGCTAAATAGTCTTCGTTACATAGGATACCAAATGGCTGAAGCTTAACACTTGTACAATGAGAGTTTACTTGTAATAGTACTTCAAGTGATCAGTGTTCCATGGATGGCCAAGGGTCTTGCCATCGGAGCTTCTAAGCTTGTAGGAGCCAGGGCAACTGATGCTAACAACTTCAAACGGTCCATCCCAGTTTGGACTAAGTGTTCCTTAACTCGGGACTCTGTCGCAGAGTAATCTTTTCTTCAATACCAGTCCCCTACTTTGAAATAACGAGGTTTGACCCTTAAGTCATAGTAGTTGGAGATACGCTGCTTGTAGGCGACATTCCTCAAGTGAGCATGGTTTCTGCGTTCCTCGACTAGATCTAAGTTGAGGGTAAATTTTTTGTCATTTTCGCTTTGCACGTAGTTCTGGACTCGGAACGTTGCTTGTTCAAGCTCAACTGGGACAACTGCATCTGTATCAAAGACAAGTGAGAATGGGGTTTCTCCTGTTGATGTCCGATACGAAGTGCGGTATGACCAAAGAACTTGGGGTACAAATTCTGGCCAACAACCTTTAGCCTTGTCCAAGCTGATTTTCAAAGTTCGCTTGATTATTTTGTTGATGGCTTCAACTTGTCCATTAGACTGGGGATGAGTTGGGGAGGCAAAACATAAGTTGATGTTAAACTTAGAGCAGAACATCCTGAACTTATTGTTGTCGAACTGTCGCCCGTTGTCAGTGACTATTGCATTGGGAATGCCGAATCTACAAAGGATGTTCTTCCATACGAAGTCTTTTATTTTTACCTCAGTAATGGTTGCCAAGAGTTCTACTTCAGCCTACTTTGTAAAGTAGTCAACTGCAACGATTGCATAGCGGACCTTACCCTTCCCTACAAGCATTAGACTGATCAAATCAAGTCTCAATTGGGCGAAGGGCCAATGGCTGATCATAGAAGTGAGCGACTTGGGAGGAGAGTAAGGAATAGTTACGTATCGTTGACATTTATCACATGAGCGAGATATTCTGATGGCATTTTGGTAGAGTGTTGGCCAGTAATATCCTTGGTCAAAAGCCTTGTGTGCTAGGGATCGAAATCCAGCATGATCTCTGCAGACTCCTTCATATATTTCCCGAAGGACAATTTTCGCCTCTGCGGGCGTAAGGCATCTTAGGTATGGTAGGTTAAAACCCTGCTTATAGAGTTGGTCATTAATGATCAAGTAATGGGTAACCTTGTATCGAATCTGCTTAGCTTGGACTTTGTCATTTGGAAGGGTGCCATGAGCAAGGAATCTATAAATCGAGGTAATCCAATTATCCCCCTGTTGTAAGTTGCACAGTTCCGCAGCCATGGTGTTTGGTGCTGTCAACAATTCGACTTGAATTTTTCTCCCAATCTTGTCTTCCGCCACTGAGGCGAGGCGAGCCAGCATGACTGTTTGCCGCTCGAGGAATTTAGGTGATTTGGTAGTGGAAGTGCTTGAGCAACAATTATGTTTGTGCCAGATATGCTGCCATGGAGCTATCCTTAGCGTCAAAGTTGTTGGTGACCTGGCTAACCACCAATTGGGAGTCACTGAAGATATCAATTCGTTTAACCCCAATGTGTTTAGCCAAATGTAAGCCTGCTAGGAGGGCTTCATATTCGGCCTTATTGTTCGACGCCTTGAATTTGAAACGAAGAGCATACTCAATTGCCACTTTGTTAGGGGTCGTAAGAACTAGTCCTGCTCCACAACCCTGTTGGTTGGACGAGCCATCAACATATAGACTCCATGTTAGGGCTGTTGGTTCTATTTTCTGAGCTTTCTTGGGTAATGAAACCACTTCTTTAGGCATAGAAACAATGTCAACAGGATATGTGAAGTCGACGATGAAGTCTGCCATTACTTAGCCCTTCTCAGCTGGCTTTGGTTGGTAGAAGATGTCAAACTCACCCAATGTTATTGCCCATTTGATCATTCGCCCAGAAGTGTTAGGACTTTGGAGTATCTGTCGAAGATGATGATTGGTAAGCACGATGATGGAGTGTGCTTGGAAGTAAGGGCGAAGTTTTTGAGCAGACATGACCAATGCTATAGCCAATTTCTCAATGTTGGAGTATCGTGTCTCCCATCTTGTAAGGCATTGCTAGCGTAGTAGATAGACCGTTCGACATTACCATACTTTCGAATGAGAACGGAACTTACTGCTAAAGCTGATACCGACAGATAGATAATGAGAGTGTCACCAATATCAGGTTGGAAATCAGATGGGCTTTACTTATGTAGTCTTTGAGGTTCTTGAATGCCTCGGCACATTCATCATTCTATGTACTGTACTTCTTACTTCCCTTAAGTGCTTTGAAGAAAGGAGCACATCTGCCTGTGGCCTTAGAGATGAACCTAGTTAAGGCTATCACCTTGCTAGTAAGGTTCTGGATGTCTTTTAAAGTTACCGGTTCTTTCATGTCGATGATTGCTTTGATCTTCTCGGGATTAGCCTCAATGCCTCGTTAGTTTATCATGAAGCCTAAGAATTTGCCAGAGCCTACGCCGAAGGCACATTTGTTGGGGTTCAACCTCATTCGATACCTCTTCAGAATGATGAAAGTTTCAAATAGGTTGGTGATGTGTTAGTCAACTGTTTACTCTTGACTAGCATATCATTAACGTAAACTTCCATGCTCTTTCCAATCTGTTCGGCGAACATTGAATTGACCAGTCTCTGATAAGTCACTCCTGCATTCTTTAGGCTGAAAGACATGACTTTATAGCAATATAGTCCTCTGTCAGTAGTGAAGGCTGTGTGTTCTTGGTCTGGAGGGTTCATGAGGATTTGGTTGTATCCTGAGTAAGCATCCATGAAGCTCAGAAGTTCACACCCTGCCGTAGAGTCTATAAGTTTATCTATGAGAGGAAGAGGAAAGCTATCTTTCGGGCATCCTTTATTTAGGTTGGTGTAATCGACACACATTTTCCACAAGACTTTTTGGAGCAGGAGACTTTCTTTGGTCGGATTTTTCTTAACAAAGACCACATTTGCTACCCATGTTGAGTAATTGACTCGCGGACGAAGCCTATACCTTTGAGTTTTTCAATGTCTTCCTTCATTGCTTCGTATCGTTCAGCGTCATAAGATCTTCGCTTTTGTCTCACCTGCTTGTTCTTGGGGTCATTACTCAAGCAATGACATATGATATCGGGAAAGATGCCTAACATGTCCTCGTATGACCAGGCGAAGACCTCAGTGTTCTCTTGCAAAAAAGAGATCAATGCTAACCGAATGGGTGGTGACAAGGTGGTGCCAATCTTCACCATGCGATCTGGATAATCTTTTGAGATAGAAACCTTATCCAACTCTTCAACGGGTTGTGCTTGCTGGGTGAAAGAGTTATCTCGAGGATCGTTAGGTTGACTGTTGCCACCGTGAAGATCCAAGTTGGCTTCGTTCGGGCTGGTCTTTATAACTTGGTCATATATATAAAGGGTTTCCTTGGGCACATGCATGTGCTGTTGTTTGACCGAAGTGTTGTAACATGACCGTGCACTAAGTTGATCTTCTCTGATGTAACCATTGCCATAGGGGGTTGGAAATTTCACCAACAACATATATGTGGATATCATGACCTTGAGATCATTAATGCATGTGCGTCCAAATATGACATTGTATGCCGTTGGGCAATCAACCACCAGGAAGTTAGTGGTAATGGTAGCTGTGTAAGGGTCTGTACCAATGGTGAAAGGTAAGTGTATGCTCCCTAAAGGTTGCACGATATCACCGGAGAAGCTTATTAGAGGAGAAATCGAACGATCGAGCAAGTGTTCAGCTACATTAAGTGCCCTGAAAGCTTCAGCAACCATGATATTGATCAAAGCCCCCGTGTCTACCAGGATTCGTCGTACTTCAAAGTTGGCTATGTGAGCTTCCACGATCAGTGGGTCATTGTAAGGGTAGATGATATCTCTTTCTTCCTCAGGGTAGAAACATATTGGATCCTAGTTAAACTTTTGATATTTGCCTCCCCTGATGTCTTCCACGTGAAACACTTGGTGACCAGGCCTTAAAGCTCGTTCACTGCTTTTCATGGTTCTGTTGGAAGATTCAGATATGGGTGTGCCGCCGCTTATGGAATAAATCACATTCACTTGGCATTGGTTATGGTTATCCCTTGAAGGGTGAATGATGAATTGATCAAATTTTCATTCACGCGCCAAAGCTTTAATATGATCACGAAGGGTGATACACTTCTCACCGTCATGGCCGTTAAGCTAGTGGTAGCAGCAACATGGGCTTGTAACCCAACTGCCTAGGCATTGGCTTCGGTATCAGGTGTGCTATGCTGGGGTAAATGGCCACGCATGTGGCATTCAAAGGTGTGTATGTCTCATATCTCGGGGTAGGGCCTATCCTGACACGTGTTTGGCCCACTGTGTTGACTGCCTGAGGGCGGGCATTATCATGGCGATACCTTTGGTTATCGCGATAATGTCCTTTACTCTTTTTATTAAAGTGAGACTGGTAAGGATGAAAATCTTTCCTTTTGCCCTGAGGTTGATATGTCTGTTGACTTGGCGAAGTATTAAGTAAGGCAGGGGGAGACACTGCTGCCGTTTGGAAGGTTGAGGTTTTCTCATTTGGTTGGATCTGGCTTCCACTCCCTACTTGCTGGTAAGGGGTGGTTGTTGGGGGTTTCCCTTGATATGTCATTGCCTCGGCGGAGGCATGTTTGTAAGTCTGTGCTATCACCTCAAAGTAAATCTTCCAAGTGTTGGCATTGATCATGTACTTGAAGAAACAATCACGTAGGCCTGCCGTGAAGGCTTTAAGGGCAGTCTTGTCGTCTGCCTCGGCATAACGGGAATACTCATGGCTGAAGCGGCCAGCATACATACGTAATGACTCGTCTGGCTTCTGGCGAATAATGTACAAGTCATCCGCAGAGTGCAAGCGATCGATCTGGAAAATGTGTTGAGAAACAAACAGTTTCCTCAATTTCTCAAATGAGTCTACTATCTCAGGTGGAAGACGACAATACCAATTTAGAGTTCCGCCAGATAGGGTAGAGGGGAAGATAAGACATCGCTCTTCGTCGGTGTCCATCTGGTATGCCATGGTGGACTCAAAGAGGTTAAGATGTTCAATTGGGTCTTCCTTTCCAATATAGAGTTGCAAGCTAAGCTTCTGCTTTGTCTTTGCTTGGATGGGGTGTCGAGGATGGCCTAGGTTGGTTCCAATCAGGTATCTCAGCTTGTCGTTCGGCCTTCGACTTGTTTACTTCCTTAAAGAGCTGTAGGACAAGAGGGTCCTGAGTGGAGTTATGTACTATCGGAGATTTCTTTCGTAAATCTGCATCTCCGCTTGGAAGTAGGAATGTTTGATCAAGAGCATGTGATTTTTCCTTGGACTCGCCGTACTGACTTCCAAGGTATGTCTGTCGGAACATCTCTGAGTCCCCTATACCTTCGTGTTTATCTAAGACTTGTTGCCCCTTCACCAAATTGGCAGTCGGCCCTGGACATAGGAGGGGACCGAGTTTTTCAGAGACCCTTGGGTCATTGATCTTCGAGCTTACATGGATGGGATTGTCTTGACGTTGCTTTAGAAAGTCTCGACAGTCGCGAAAGATGGCTTTCGATCATTTCACTCATTCTGTAAGGAGGTGCATTCCTCCACTCCTTCTGCTTCGGGTCGAAATAGATGGGTTGAGAGAAGTCTCATGTTGGTCGTCATTTCGATGAGTAACTCGCTCCTCAACGGGAATACCCATGTCGATAGCAAATGACTATCTGTGTTGGGGGGCACCCAGTTGATGGTTGACTTCCACATGGGTGATGAGCTCGTGTGCTTTAGTATATCTAGCCTCGTGGAACATCTCGAAGACCTTCTCATACTGCTCTTAAAGGATCTCATTCTTCATCGCTATCTTGTTGTTCTGAGCATCCAGCTCATCGACTTTAGCTTGAAGAGCAAACTTCTTTTGTTGCTTCGCACCAGGTGCAAGAAGGGTGTCATTCTGTGTGCTGTAGCTTCCTTCGCTCCCCATGTTGGAAAGGGATGCCTGGTCAAAAGAGAGTGTACGAATGGTGGAAACCAGTTTAACAAAGCTGAAGAGAGTGGGAATAAGTGTCGTTCCCACAAACGGCGCCAAATGTTGATGCACAAAATCAGTGGGGACTTTGGTACAACAGAAAATGTTAAGTTTGTGACCTTCGCTAGATTGTTCCGGTCACTAGTGTGGATAAGTATGCAAATGGATAACGACAGGGAAGCAAACACAAGATGTACGTGGTTCACCCAGATTGGCTACGTCCACGGAGTAGAAGAGTTCTCATTAATTGTGAAGGGCTTACACAAGTACATAGATTCAAGCTCTCATTTAGTGAGTACTAGTGAATGATTTAGTACAAATGACATTAGGAAATATTGTGAGAGAATGATCTCTATTTATAGAAGAGAGTTTCTAGTTTCATTATGACATTGACACGTGTCGTGTTGTGATTGGCTTCTGATGTTGACATGTGTCACGCTATGATTGGCTTTTGATGTCGACACGTGTCGCGCTGTGATTGGCCTCCTGGTCGGAGGGAAACTTTTCTGGGTCCTTGACGGTATAATGTTGACCGGTGCTCAGTAGTTTCAGGATTGGTCAAGTATGGTACAAACAAACTTTAACAAGAATCTGATTCTGATTCCTGCTCAATCCAATTCCTCCTCAATTCATTCCTCTCAATTTGATTACAGATTAGTAAACGCGCCATAAATGTGCATTCCCAATTTTCTATACTTGAAAAAAAAAAATACTCGCACAAAGAGTGTGTAATTGAATTTTTAGGATACCAATAATAGTTCCTTATAAAATTTGCAAAATATTCAAGTGTTTTTTATAAAGCACTTCTGTGATCTGAATTTTTTAAAATGTTTTTTTATAAAGCACTTATGTGACCTAAATTTTTTAAAATTTCGCAATCACTTTTTAAGTTTTTAACTATCATAAGGGGTTTGTTTTGAAGTGATTTTAAAATGATTGAAACCACTTGTAGTGAAAATATTTTTGAAACCAATTTTTATTAAAAATATAAAGAATTCTTGAAAAAGCACTTGAAAGATTTTCTGCAAGAAGCACATAATTAGTGCTTTTTGTAGGAAGAACTTCAAATGCTTTTGAAACCTAAAAATATTTTCTTTAAAAACACTTTCAATTATTTTTAAAACACTTCCGAACCAGCGATAAGGCGTATTGAACCTAATGAGAAGCAGACCAAACAAATAGGCCCAAAGTTGATAGGCAAGCCCGAGGGAGGACCAGAACGGACTCCATACGAGTACACTTTAAAATACGGATATTCGGGGCGGACCCGACTCCTCCGAAGCTCCACCAAATAATCCATTAAATCGGAGACCTTTATATACCCAGCCACAAAAACCCTAATCTATCCACTTCCTCTGCAACTCCACCAGTCGCCGACCTCTCTGCGGATTAGGGTTTCTCTTCGTCTTCGGCAAACATGGTGAGCTCAGACCTCTCTCTCTAACATTGCATTTCCCAATCAACCCTTTTATTTACTTCCAATTTTCTAACTTTTTTGTGCGATTTTTGCGGGAATCAATCTGACCGCTCGCGGTGGTTGTTTGTTGGTTAGGCGGATGTGGAGGCTGACGTTGCGGCGGCAGGAGTACCGAAGAAGAGGACGTTCAAGAAGTTCAGCTTCAGAGGCGTCGATTTGGATGCTCTTCTCGACATGTCGACTGATGAGCTTGTTAAGCTCTTTCCTGCTAGGGCTCGCAGAAGGTACGTACGGATTCTCCATTGGTATATAAATACGTATAAATACCTGTACTTGTATGTATATATGTATCTATTTGTACCTATAAGTCTTTGCAATTGGTTTTGGTTATGCTGAATGAAGTTCTGTTTTGGTGGGTGATGGATTGGTTCAGGTTCCAGAGAGGTTTGAAGAGAAAGCCAATGGCTTTGATCAAGAAGCTGCGCAAAGCGGTAAAATTTCGTGTCTTTCGGCCTTTGTTTCAGTTATTTTTCGCTTAATTTGGCAGACATTGTTTGGATTATTCAGTAACCGTTTGGTGTTTCGAATTACGGGTTTAAATTTGTGATCAATTAGTTGTCTTAATTCTCAGCTTATGAATTTCGAATACTTTATTGTGATGATTGAAAAGTTCGTATAGAACTAAACTAGAAATGAACGGAATTGAAATTCATTTTATCTTGGATTATATGAATTAGTTTAATATGAGCACGGAGTAGATGAACTTGTTTTTGTTTGTTTTTTCATCGGCATCGGTACCTTCATTAGAATCCTTAATTTATGTGAATCATGTTCTTGTACATATTGCACAATGCAACGATTTACCTTTTCTGCTACGAACATTTGTTCCAACTCTATTACCTTGCCATGTTTATTCATTTAAGACCAATCTTCTGATGCAGTGCAGTTTCTCGAATTTTAGAGTTGAATATGTCTTACCAGTGTGAGATTCTTGTCTTTGTATTCTACCAGAGGGTTTTCCATTAAAGTTGTTTATTTTTGCGCCTTAGTATTTCATGCTACAACAAATGGTTTCGCCTTAGTATTCTGTGTTTGGACTTCCGTTATGTTCGGGTGATTCTAGTAACTTTGTTAAGACCGAGTTTATCTTTGTTTGTATAAAGTGTTCGGATAAAATGTGCTTATAATTGTGAGTGTGTTTGTATTTATTGTTGGTTTTCGTTGTTTTTTGGAATAGAAAAGGGAGGCCCCACCTGGTGAGAAGCCGGAGCCAGTTAGAACTCACCTCAGGAACATGATCATTGTACCTGAAATGATTGGTAGCATCATTGGTGTGTACAATGGCAAGACCTTTAATCAGGTTGAGATTAAGCCTGAGATGATCAGTCATTATCTGGCTGAGTTCTCCATAAGCTACAAGCCTGTCAAGCACGGAAGGCCCGGTATTGGTGCTACTCACTCTTCCAGGTTCATTCCCCTTAAGTGAAGTTTCTACCTCCTCGATCACTTGTTCCTTCCTTAATCTGATGTTGAGCGGATTTTATTAAGTTTGGATTTGGATTTCCCGTCATGGATATCTTTTGAATGTTCTATCATTTTGTAAACAATGACAAAGTCGACCGGCTTGTAGGATCTTATCGGATAAAGTTTATTAGTTTCTGAATAATGTGTTTCTTGATGACTATCCAGTTCATGTCGTAGTAGAATTTTTATTTCCGTAAGGAGGCTTCAAAAGAAGTGAACGTTAAAAATAGTGCTTTTCATCAACTCCAAGTTACATTTCACAAGAAATACTTGTTAGCCTATGTTTGCCCTGTAAAGATGCTCTTCACGGCTAGAACTTTCTTGCAGTGGGATGTCTGTGGCGGTATTTCAAGCCAATGCCTTACCAGGCCGATTGTGAATGCTTATGCTCGCCTTGGTAGGTGACTACGAGCATCGAAGGGTCTTCAAGGCATCTCTCTACACGTTTCCTCGCAGGACAGCCTCTTATGCTGCTGCATTTGTAGCATCCCCTACATCAAAACCCTTCATGGTCAGATTGGAAACCACCATAAAAACTACAGCTTGTCTGAGTAACCGTTACCTCGGATACAAGGAGCCCTTGATCGGCTTCTGCCCGTACTTCCTCCACGAATACTCATCGGATGGAATGTCTGAAATCTTGTCACTAATGGCAGGGACCTTATAAGATCTTTTCTCCTTCAGTTTCCTGTTAACAAAACAACATTAATCTTACTAATCAAATAATGAATACCCGCAAACATGAGTGCACTCGAGTTATAACCCTTAACTTGCAATTTTGATTAATTTAAAGTAGAATGTCTCTTAATCAAAACTCGCCTCTTCTTTGGAAAATGGCATTTGCCACTGCTGCGACATTCCGCACTCCCATTTTCCACCACACCAACGCACCTCCTTTGCTGCTGGGAAATCTGACCGGGAACTCGAGGCACACCACCTATTAACCGAAAGGAATCTCTGCCGGTGGTGGCGGCACAGCCGCCTATGCTCAAACATGACATGAACGATCTGGCCGACGTCGTGGAGGTTTTGCAGCTAGAGCTAGACCTATCAAATGCAAGGTTGATGCCACTGTTTCTCCCAGAGAACACCATTTCATCCCTATATTTCACCCGCTGGGGGTGAAACTGTAATTTTGTTCTCTCTTCCTGGTGCTGTTGCAAAGTTTTTGTTTTGGGAACTGGGCTTCCAAGAAAAACTTTTTCTTTGTGAGGGGTTTTAGGGAAAGTAGGAGGGAGTAACTGGAGGGGTTTTGGTGAAATATCTGAATAATTAGGGCCATCTAAGAAGATATTGTGAGGGAGAGGTAGTGGATTTAAGTTTTTCTTCAACTTTCTCACTCTTCCTCTTCCATGGCTGAGGAGAGAGAGAACTCTCTTGAACTTGAACACTGCCACCTCAGTCTCCGCCTGCAAATGTTTACATGGTTTTGGTTTCCACAAGAGATTCAGAACTCTGTGGCAGCTCTCAACTGCTGCTTTGTTAGCTGCCTCAACCTCCTCCATTCTCTCTCTCTCTCTCTCTCTCTCTCTCTCTCTCTCTCCCTTTCTAAATTCTAAAAACCTTGTCAAAACCAGATTGAGAAGTACCCAAGAGAGAGAAAAGGTTGGGGGTTTTAGTTTTCCAAGAAGCTTCCAAACTAAAAACGAAATAATTATCAGACGACCTGGTACATGCCCTCGAGTTTTTACTGTTTTGGGTTTACTGTGGCTTTGAAAATTTACCGAAAGTACAGTACCGAGTACTGCCATCCATGCTTTATTGAGCGCGTATAGATGTCCTATCTGATCTCTCTTGCTTGCTGCACTATCTACCATAGCCGTTGCAGACTGTAAGGCATGCAGCGACGTCGATAGACGTGGCGGCATATGATGCATTTTGAGACAATGTGGTGCATACGACCCCTTCATCGTTTAGCTGCCGTACTCGCTTACACGATTATGTCTTGCAACTATTTCATTACGTAACAAAGTTTTTATTAGAAGGGTAATTCACGTTTTAAACACACAAGAATCATTGATTGATCGGGTTGCAAGAGAGAATCTCTCTACAATAAGAGGACTCAAGTTATTTGGTCGGAATCACTGTGGGAGACGAAACTTCGATAAGAATGTCTAACGAAAACAATTCTCACACTAAATGAGATTGTAGTGAAATTTAAGTTAAACCAGAGAATTTCCCACAAATGAGTCAACATAATTAGGATGCCCTTACACAAGCTTTTCTCTGTTCATCTGCACATGCGATCATCTGCACATGTGAAAGTAACACCACCTATCGATCCCAAGATTTTCTCCTTGTAGTCTTTGGCCTTTTTTTTGCCACACTTTTTTTTTAAGTTTTTAACTAATTTTCAATGAATTGAAATGAGAAATTTACAAGGACATCATACTTTGAAGACATTTTTTTGGAGACAGATTTGAAGACATTATTGATCAAATATTAACGGCATATCAACAAAATTATGAAAAGTGATCATTTCAATAACTGAGTTTTGTCAGACCAATGCATTTTTCAGTTATCTAATTGATAAAATTTGAGGTGACAGTTTAGTGCTTAAGGTAGTGGCAAATGTTGGAAATTCAATTAGGTTAGATAATGATCTTGTGATCAACTTGTGGTTATTGTTCAAGTAAGATCTAGTAAATTGATTAATTGATTAGTGGTGGTGCTATTTACACTTTTTTTTTTTTTACATTTCACATACACATCTTTCAATTTTTTGTTGTCGGATTGAATGAAATGAAGAGGATCAAAAGACATAAATTAACAAGAAGCGTGTAGGAGGTAAAACAGGTGTGCGGATAGCACTACCATTGATTAATTGCTTAGTTAATGAGTTTTTTTCACTTGGAATCCTCAATATAATAGTTGGTGTATTGGGGCGTGCTCTCGACATACTGAAAAATCTCTCCCTTAATAAAATAGTTGTTGTTAATCAAATGGAAAAGTGAAATGCATAATCTAGGTGTTAGGCAAATGAAAACTGGCCTAGTAAATTATTGGTGATCCAAAAGTCACACACCTTTTAGAATTTTTCGGTGGATAGATGATTTTGAAATGACATTAGTAGAGGAAGAATTTGGTCATCTTGCTCTAATCGTTGATATGATGGGTTAATTTATTTATAATAATTCTCGTAGGAAGTCTTTCAAAATGAAAAGCAAGTTTATAATCTTGTGTTAGTGGAGTATAATCAAAAGTCGCATGTATAAATTATCACATAAAATATGATTAATGGGGCAAATAAGCAATGATTGAGATGCCAATACACTAAAGAGATGTGAAAATAAATTTGTATTGAATTCGTCATTAACGAAATTAACCTAGTTCCAACATAATGCTGCAACTGTTCTTAGACGGGACTACACTGGTTCCAACATAGTTCTGTCATTTCCCATTTGCATTTAGGTATCGTTTGGTATGCAGAAAGGACGGGACAGGACGGGACAGAACGGAGAGGGAGCAAAGATGCCCTTGGATGGAAACAAGGAGGAAGAAGAAGGAGATGGAGAGGTTATAATTTTGTGTTCCACGGATGTGGAACGATTCATTCCAAGGGGATGAGGCGAAACGAAAATTCACCCAAAATTTGTCCCGCGGAACAGCGTGTTCCACCCGTTTTAGGTGCACCAAACGTGGGATGGAACGCTTCGTCCCACTCTGTTCCGTCCCGTCCCACGTACCAAACGGTACCTTAAGGACAATTCGATTTTCCCTCTCTTCCTATCGATAGTATAAAAAAAGTGACTTAGAATAATGGGTCTAATGCGTCCTGAATTCAAACCGTCCTCCTTTTTTGGTATACATTAACGTAGAATATTAATTTTACTAAAAAAGCAAGTGTATTTTTGCTCACCATTCTTAAATGATAGTAATGCTCACCACCTTTGTGACCATTGAATGAGTTTAAATTTTGAGATTTTTGTCTATACACTACACAGATTGCGATATTTAAAATAATCTAACAATGATACATAGGGTGTTGAGTCTGTTGAACGAGTTTAAATTTTGAAATTTATGTCTATCCACTACACAGATTGCAATATTTAAAATCATCTAACAATGACAAATAGGGTGTTGAGCCCATTGAACGAGTTTAAAATTTTAAATGTAGGTCTATCCACTACACAGATTGTGATATTTAAAATCATCTAATGCTAATAAATAGGATGATGAGTATCACCACCACTCGTGGTGAGCAAAAATATTTCCAAAAAAAAAAAGTGAGTCAAAAGTGTAAACATGAATTGGGCTCATGGAAATTCATATGCTCCACTACTAAGTCAAAGCCAATATGTTTTAACTACATCTCTATTAAGTAACCGGGGAAAGGGATCCTCTCCGGATCCCTTCCACCAAATCCACCCAATCAATCAATTCGGGCTCTTGAAATTTGATCCAACGGCTACAATCAGGGGTCCCTTTAAAAGTTATAATAACTTTAGCCGTTTGATCAAATTTCAAGGGTCCGGATTAGGTGATTGGATGAATTTGGTGGAAGAGATTCGGAGAGGATCCCTTTCCAAGTAACCGGGACTATATAAAGGTTTTATTGTAAAAGGAAAAAAAAAAACGAAGGGGATTTTAATAAATGGCTAATTAAATTCAATTTGGACTGTTTGCAAATGCAGTTGTATGTATCTATTGGAAGTCAGTTGATGCTGGATGTGGATTATTTAAAATAATTAGATAAATGGCTAATTAGTTGATTTAATGGAATTTATCTGTGTTTTTGATCCTAAATATAGGAGCATAATCTACACTATATTCTAAACTGTGGGTAGAGAGTAGGGTTTGAACGCGGGATGCAGTGGGTTGAAGCGGAAGGCCGAATCCACCAGGGCAATAGGGTCACATATTAGAATTGAAATACTGGGAAGTGAAATGTTGGTCCTTGTGTAATACTGTTTGGGTGCGTTTGTTTGAGCTCACTAGCATTCACTAGACTAGATTGGATTAAGTGGGACTGCAGTGCTGTGTTTGTTCCACGCCCGGACAAGCTTTAATGAGACTCGCCCCGACTAACCAAGACTAACGGCTTCGCTAAAGGGTCTTCACGAGACCCCTCGAAATCGGCCGGATTGCTAAGACCAACTCCTTGCTTCGCCCATCTCCTCTTCCTACTTGTTCCTTGCAAAATTTGAAACCCAAATCCCATTTACCAACTCTGCTCTGCTTCGCCCCTCATATACCATTTTCAAACCTAAATCCCTCAAAATTCGAAAACAAAAAAGGAAAAAAAATTATGCACTCTTTCCATTCTCAAACCCAGATCCAAACCCAAAATTTGATACAAAAAAAAAAACAAAACAAAAACAAAAACAAAATCGTTGTGCGTATGAAACGCACAGCAATCGTCCATTCACACATGCACAAGAGCCATTCTAATTACACATGCACTCCAGACTGCCTAATCGCAGACCATCGTCGTTGACGCCGGAGAAGTAGAACGACGAGTACCCATATGACTCAAACTCTGATATGGGTTTGATTTGCCAATTGCGTCTTAGAAAAATTAGAAAAAGAAACAAGGGAGATGAACAGAGAAAAATAGGAAGAAAAATGTGGAGATGAAAGCGGAGAGGGACAAAGAAAAAGAGGGATTAGGACGGAGAAACAGAGGGAGTGGGGAGGAAAAAGAGGGAGAGGACGGAGCAAAGAAATAGGAAATAGGAAATAGGAAGCACTACAGACGGAGGTTTCTAGAGAGGAAAAATATAGTCAAAAGTAGGAATAAAATAATAATAAATCTGAATTAATAATATAAAATAATAATTATTAGTGAATTAAATAATTTAATATTAGAATTTGTTATTGTTTTTAGTTTTTAGTCCGACACTACACCAAACGCTTCACTAAGTTAGTCTAACTTAGTCTAGTCTAAGCCAGTCCAGCTTAGTCCCCAAAGCTAATCCAGTCCGAGATAGTCCGACGCAACAAACACACCCTTTGAGACCAATTCTACCTTCCTTTTAACATTTGGATCACCGGCTTCAATTTTGCACGAAAGTGCTACGCGAAAATATTTACATGTTAATGGAGTTTTTATGTGATTTACATGTATTTTGCGTCTATATGGTCTCTTTCGTTCACTAGTCTGAGGCGAGGCATTTTGCATCAATGTATCAGCATAAATGCTGTAAAAACAGTATATCATAAAATAACACAAGCACTGGTATTTGCAACTAGGAAAACATGAACTTTTGCAGTGTCCTGGTGACCCCGTACGTGGCGTCTGTTTTAAGTTCTGCAGATGTTTAAGCCTTTACATTTCAGAGGCATTTTCTCTTTTTTTGGTTGGTTCTTATGAGGCAATTGAGCTTCATGTCACCCATTTTTTATTTAGGACTTAAACATCAATTTTAGTCCGGGACTCCGAGTTTGCATCTCATTGCAAATGCGTATTGAGATTTCTTCATTCAGTTTGGTTGTATTTGGCATGGTATTGATATCAGTCGAATATGGTGTGCCATGTCTTATTTATAGCTTTTGGGGCTCTATTCACTTGGTGTTCTGGTGCCCTCGGATGCTGATGTATCCTAGACTCCTAAGTAAGTGAGTTACTACTCACTTGTGCCATTTCCGTTTCCTGCTATATTTAAATCTAAATTCCTTGTATTTGTGCAATAATTTTGTTTCTCAAAAAAATTGTGCAATATTCTCTTGTTTAATGCGGTGTCACGAAATTTATGTTTATTCGGGAGTTGAGGATTTAGTTTCTGTTTCTTATTAGTTGTGTTTTAGCTGTTTTCTGAGCAGTTATTCAGTAGATTTTTTTTATAGGAAAACTAATGAAAAGGGCTTGAAAACTTTGAGTTTTAACGATAAGGACAAAATAAAGGGTACAATGAATAGTACTAAGATTGACTTTTTAGTGTAAAAATGTGGTTTTTCGTTAAAGTGAACAGTACCAGGAGTTTTTCGTTAAAGTTCCTTTTTTTTTTCCTCATGTAGTTTGCTTTCTGCGGAGTATAGTCTACTTAAGTTATGTATCGATTCTCTGAAATCAGTCTTAGATCTTGACCTGGTTTACCTTCTGTGGAGTTATTTGGAAACTGGTTACATGCTTATGTGGGTTTGGAACCCTAGTCCTTTGAGAATGCTAATTTGAAAATAAATTCTAACTGGTTTTGATCGGAGATATTTTGCGATATACGTCTTTGTTCCATTTTCATTTTGTTGGTTGTTTCAGCGATTTTCTTAACGCCCTGAAATTTTATACGTATTTTCTCAATGTCCTTGTATTTTTTACGTAGTTTTTTTGGTGAAGATTTTTTGTTACGTATTTCTGAGTTTAGATTTGTTCTGAAGAGATGCTTGATGGAACTTTGGTCGGGTGAATTTGTAGTTTTCAACGTCACCGTCGCAGATCAATGTCCAGTTTATTGAGTCCCAATCGTCCAAGCATAGCAGTGCATTTTGAATCATCTGGATCGATCAAGTCATCATAACACAATTTCGTTTAATATGGTTGTAATAAAACATTGAACGTACAATAACTAATTTGGAAGCCAAATGACCAGAGCCAAATGAACAGTAAGGCTTAATATTGTAGAGTTAGATGGAGCCCTCGAAGAGGTTCCTAAAATTAGGTTATTGGACGACAACCATCAACTCAATGGTTTGGTCCAAACAGCAAAATATCACCTAAGGGGGGAGGGCGGGGGGTGGGGAAGCTATAATTTATGCTCGACTTTTAGCGGCGACTTTCTTAACCGCTGCAAAACAACTATTTTGGGACGACTAGTGACAACTTATATCGTTGTAAAAGATATTTTAAGTTTTTTTATCTGTGCAATTAAATTCAGTAGTTGAGTTCTTCATATCCACCCTTATATGAGAACGTATCTTTGAAATAAAATAAGTTACCCTCCAATGAGGCTTATGTCTCCATGGAATTGACTTAAACCTTGTTTTTAACACCCACAAATTTTGCACCGGCTGATTTTCTTTAAAATGGTCACAAAAAGTCTGAAAGTCGCCGCTAAAAATACAAAATCGCCGCAATAGATGCAAAACCGTCATTTTAAACTTAGACTTGCTAACTTTCTGCTGATTCTAGTGTTTTTGCTTCTGTTTTCTTCAAGATATTTATCTTCCTCCCCTTAAATACAACGGGGAGTTCAGTAAAATCATGAAAGAACTATTTTACGTCTCATTTTCTAGATGTTATATCTGCAATCAAATAGCTTATGAAGTATGTTTATTTGCTACTAATGCTACTGGGAATCATGGCATGTTTCCCAATCTATTATCTGAAGCATGCATGCGAGACGTTGCAACCAAATTACACCCTTTTAATCTTGGAGTAGCTCTCACAACAAGAATTCGCAAAGCCATCCGTGTAGCGCGATGTATCTACAAAGTCGAGCAAAACAATCGTAAATAGTTTAACAACTTAAACACATATATACCTGCAGAAGCAAGTTTGGAATCCATATTTGCGGTGGTGATGGAGTCATCAATATCAGCTTGAGCTATAGCGAGCACAAGCATGCACATCAACAACAACAACAACAACAACAAAGCCTTTTCCCACTAAGTGGGGTCGGCTATATGAATCCTAGAACGCCATTGCGCTCGGTTTTGTGTCATGCCCTCCGTTAGATCCAAGTACTCTAAGTCTTTTCTTAGAGTCTCTTCCAAAGTTTTCCTAGGTCTTCCTCTACCCCTTCGGCCCTGAACCTCTGTCCCGTAGTCACATCTTCGAACCGGAGCGTCAGTCGGCCTTCTTTGCACATGTCCAAATCACCAGAGCCGATTTTCTCTCATCTTTCCTACAATTTCGGCTACTCCTACTTTACCTCGGATATCCTAATTCCCAATCTTATCCTTTCTCGTGTGCCCACACATCCCACGAAGCATCCTCATCTCCGCTACACCCATTTTGTGTACGTGTTGATGCTTCACCACCCAACATTCTCTGCCATACAACATCGCTGGCCTTATTGCCGTCCTATAAAATTTTCCCTTGAGCTTCAGTGGCCTACGACGGTCACACAACACGCCGGATGCACTCTTTCCATCCAGCTCGTATTCTATGGTTGAGATCTCCATCTAATTCTCCGTTCTCTTGCAAGATAGATCCTAGGTAACGAAAACGGTCGCTTTTTGTGATCTTCGCTAGATTGCTCCGGTCATTAGTGTGGATAAGTATATAAATGGATAGAGATAGGAAAGCAAACACAAGATGTACGTGGTTCACCCAGATTGGCTACGCCCACGGAATAGAAGAGTTCTCATTAATTGTGAAGGGTTTACACAAGTACATAGGTTCAAGCTCTCCTTTAGTGAGTACGAGTGAATGATTTAGTACAAATGACATTAGGAAATATTGTGGGATAATGATCTCGTAATCATGAAACTTCTAAGTATCGGAGTGTGGTGTCGTCTTGACTTGCCTTATCTGTCTCATAGGTAGATGTGGCATCTTCTCTGGAAGTACTCTTCCTCCATCCAGGGGTGGTATCTTTAACTGGTGGAGATGCACAAGGTAATGTATCAATTTCACTTGAAGCTTACTTGTAGTTTCAGGCTTGGTCAAGCGCGATACAAACCATGTAGTAGGAGTCCCCCAAGTCGCCGAGCTAGGGGGTCTGCTGAAAGAGGTGACAGACAAGGTAAGCAATCAGAGCTCCGACTGATTGTTCACCTTCTCCCCATCTTGCAGCAGCATGAAGGATAAAGAGAAGAAAAATGAGAAGAGATGATATGAGATACTTTTGCTTTTGAAGAAGTAACTTTCCACAGGTTTATTCTTGAACTGAGCTGGAGGGTTTTCTGGTTTCCTCCAGAGTATAAGGCCGACTGAAGAATTTGAGGGTCAAAACAAGTCCATCAAATCTAGAGTACGTTCCACCCTGCTGATATGGGATACTTTTGCTTTTGACAGAGTAATGGATGTATCGGCACGTGTGCTGTTACGCTTGTCTCCACATGCTTCCTTGTATCCTTCGCACTTGCCCTATCTGTTCCTCAAGCAGATGCGGAATCTTCCCTGGAAACATAAGATGATGAAGATGAGTACTCGAGAGCAATGCCAGGTAAGTAATCAGGTAAGGGGTTCCAGGCAGTCAGTTCCTGGCTGGAAGCTTGATTCCAAGTACTGACTGATTGCTCTCTTTCTCCTTGTCTTGCAGGTAAAAACAAGGCCAAAAGAAAAAACAGGGAAAAAGCATGATATGGGATACTCTTGCTTTTAACCCTGATGATATGAGATATTCTTGCTCTAGTATAGCTTGTTTGCAGAGGTATTATCGGGGGGAAAGAAAGCTGAATATTTCGAAAGGCTTTGTTGGGAGTGCCCTCTCAGATATGATGAAGGGTTGAGCATTTTTGCAAGTCTGCCTGTCCGTTGGGGATGGAGGTCGACATATATAGGAGTCTCCCTAACAACAAGTAGTAATGCTATTCCTTTACCCTGCTTGGTCATAGCACGGTAGTGGGAGCTGCCAGTTTCACATGTTTTAACTCTGTCAGAGCACTTTGAAAAAGTGGTCTGTGGTATCTGGCTCTCGAGATTCGGAGAACGATGCCTCTTCGATTTTTGAGAAAGCAATCATGCTGGGGGTCTGACTCTCGAGATTCGGAGAGCAGTGTCTCTTCGATTTTTGAGGAAGTAATCATGTTGGGAGTCTGGCTCTCGAGATTAGGAAGGCGGTGCCTCTTCGATTTTGGAGCAAGCAATCTTGTTGGGAGTGTTGTCTCGAATGTGAGTAAAGGTTGGACATGTTTGCTAGTCTACCTTGCCACGAAGCACAAAGGTTGACACACAGGGACTTTCCAATTATCCAGCAATGGTACTGTTCCTTTACCCTCTCTTCGATTTTGAGAAAGTAGTCATGTTGGGAGTCTGGCTCTCGAGATTCGGAAGACGGTGCCTCTTCGATTTTGGAGCAAGCAATCTTGTTGGGACTGTTTTCTCGAATGTGAGTAAAGGTTGGGCATGTTTGCTAGTCTACCTTGCCACGAAGCACAGAGGTTGACACACAGGGACTTTCCAATTATCCAGCAGTGGTACTGTTCCTTTACCCTTGTGGGTAATAATATGGTAGCTAGACCTTCAAAATTTATGTGTCTAAACTTTGTTAGTGCTGTTTCTTTGCTATTCTTTTACCTTTCTTGGTCAGAGCGATGTAGTGGGAGCTGCAAGCTTCACGTGCTCAACTTTGGCAGAGAACTTTGGCAAAGTGATCTGTGGTACCCATGAGTTATTGTTGCGTGTGGGAAGTGGGTGATTGAACAGTAAGATTCATGTGCTTTCTACTTCACCAGAAGTCTTCGACAAAATGCCCATAATTTCTGCAAAGCTGAGTGTGCGTGTGACAGGTGCTGACAAGGCTAGAAAAGTAGGTGCCTCTTCGATTTCTGAGATCGGCCCTCGTGGTCTCTGAGCAGCCCAGCTTTTGAGAAAGCGAGCGCCTCTTCGATTGATTCGGAGAACGGTGCCTCACCGATTTTTGAGAAAGCAATCATGCTGGGGGTCTGGCTCTCGAGATTCGGGGAGCAGTGTCTCTTCGATTTTTGAGAAAGTAATCATGTTGGGAGAGTGGCTCTCGAGATTCGGAGGGTGGTGCCTCTTCGATTTTGGAGCAAGCAATCTTGTTGGGAGTGTTTTCTCGAATGTGAGTAAAGGTTGGGCATGTTTGCTAGTCTACCTTGCCACGAAGCACAAAGGTTGACACACAGGGACTTTCCAATTATCCAGCAATGGTACTGTTCCTTTACCCGCTCTTCGATTTTTAAGAAAGTAGTCATGTTAGGAGTCTGGCTCTTTAGATTCGGAGGACGGTGCCTCTTCGATTTTGGAGCAAGCAATCTTATTGGGAGTGTTTTCTCGAATGTGAGTAAAGGTTGGGCATGTTTGCTAGTCTACCTTGCCACGAAGCACAGAGGTTGACATACATGGACTTTCCAATTATCCAGCAGTGGTACTGTTCCTTTACCCTTGTGGGTAATAATATGGTAGCTAGACCTTCAAAATTTATGGGTCTAAACTTTGTTAGTGCTGTTTCTTTGCTATTCTTTTACCCTTCTTGGTCAGAGCGATGTAGTGGGAGCTGCAAGCTTCACGTGCTCAACTTTGGCAGAGAACTTTGGCAAAGTTATCTGTGGTACCCATGAGCTATTGTTGCGTGTGGGAAGTGGGTGATTGAACAGTAAGATTCATGTGTTTTCTACTTCCCCAGAAGTCTTTGACAGAATGCCCATAATTTCCGCAAAGCTGAGTGTGCGTGTGACAGGTGCTGACAAGGCTGGAAAAGTAGGTGCCTCTTCGATTTCTGAGATCGGCCCTCGTGGTCTCTAGGGAGCCCAGCTTTTGAGAAAGCGAGCGCCTCTTCGATTTCTGAGATCGGCCTTCGTGGTCTTTGAGCAGCCCAACTTTTGAGAAAGCAAACGGCTCTTCGATTTCTGAGATCAACCCTCGTGATCTCTAAGCAGCCCAACTTTTGAGAAAGCAAACGCCTCTTCGATTTCTGAGCAGGCGCCTCTTTGATTTCTGAAGCTCCGTCGAGTGCAGATTTTTATAGAGGCTGGCATTAAGTTCCAAAGCACACTTGAATCTCCACCAGTAGAAGCTTCATTCTTGCACTTCTAATATCTTGATTTGTCCGACCTCTTCTCTCTTCAACACCTTTGAAAATGTCTGGCCCCTCCGACCGTCGTTTTGACTTGAACCTTGTTGAAGAGGCAGCCCCGCCTTCTCCAGACAACATATGGCGCCCATCCTTCGTCTCCCCAACTGGTCCTCTTACCGTTGGGGATTCCGTGATGAAGAATGATATGACCGCTGCGGTGGTGGCCAGGAACCTTCTCACTCCCAAAGATAACAGACTACTTTCCAAACGGTCTGATGAGTTAGCTGTTAAGGATTCGCTGGCTCTCAGTGTTCAGTGTGCAGGTTCTGTGTCTAATATGGCCCAACGCCTATTTGCTCGAACCCGCCAAGTTGAATCATTGGCGGCTGAAGTGATGAGTCTCAAACAGGAGATTAGAGGGCTCAAGCATGAGAATAAACAGTTGCACCGGCTCGCACATGACTATGCTACAAACATGAAGAGGAAGCTTGACCAGATGAAGGAAACTGATGGTCAGGTTTTACTTGATCATCAGAGATTTGTGGGTTTGTTCCAAAGGCATTTATTGCCTTCGTCTTCTGGGGCTGTACCGCGTAATGAAGCTCCAAATGATCAACCTCTGATGCCTCCTCCTCCTAGGGTTCTGTCCAGTACTGAGGCTCCAAATGATCCCCCTCCGGTGCCTTCTCTTTCTGGGGCTCTACCGACTGCTGAGACTTCTCCTAAGCAACCTTTGTGAAGGCTCCCTCTTGTGTGTTTATTTTGACTCATGTATATGTACATATTTGTAGCTTATCGGGGATATCAATAAATAAGCTTTCCTTCATTTCAACGTATTGTGTTAAATACACCAAAGCCTTCTTCGCTAAGTTCTTTGAATTTTCTTTTGTTGAAGCTTGTATGTTGAAGCTTTCTGAGTGGAGCATGTAGGTTGGGGTAGTGTTCCCTTAATTTCCCGAGTGAGGAAAACTTCTTGGTTGGAGACTTGGAAAATCCAAGTCACTGAGTGGGATCGGCTATATGAATCTTAGAACGCCATTGTGCTCGATCCTGTGTCATGTCCTTCGTTAGATCCAAGTACTCTAAGTCTTTTCTTAGAGTCTCTTCCAAAGTTTTCCTAGGTCTTCCTCTACCCCTTCGGCCCTGAACCTCTGTCCCATAGTCGCATCTTCTAATCGGAGCGTCAGTAGGCCTTCTTTGCACATGTCCAAACCACCGTAACCGATTTTCTCTCATCTTTCCTTCAATTTCGGCTACTCCTACTTTACCCCGGATATCCTCATTCCTAATCTTATCCTTTCTCGTGTGCCCACACATCCAACGAAGCATCCTCATCTCCGCTACACCCATTTTGTGTACGTGTTGATGTTTCACCGCCCAACATTCTGTGCCATACAGCATCGCCGGCCTTATTGCCGTCCTATAAAATTTTCCCTTGAGCTTCAGTGGCATACGGCGGTCACACAACACGCCGGATGCACTCTTCCACTTCATCCATCCAGCTTGTATTCTATGGTTGAGATCTCCATCTAATTCTCCGTTCTTTTGCAAGATAGATCCTAGGTAACGAAAACGGTCGCTCTTTGGTATTTCTTGATCTCCGATCCTCACCCCTAACTCGTTTTGGCCTCCATTTGCACTGAACTTGCACTCCATATATTCTGTCTTTGATCGGCTTAGGCGAAGACCTGCCCTGACATATTTTCCAATTTATTTTCTGCAGGATGGATGCAAGACGTTGCAGCCAAATAGCGCAACGGATCTACAACGACGTTGGGGTAGTATCGGTGTTAGATCAGTGGCCGGCTGTGCCGTTTGTAAATTTCCATCTTTTTATGCTACGTTCTAGTTTTATGGATTGGGGTTTAGGGTTTAGAAAATATAATCAGGCTCACAGTGTATGAAACTCAGAAATCTTTGTTTGTTTCTCGAGAAAATAGACGGGAAAGTGTAAAGCATCTGAACGATTCTTACTCATTGGAACAAAGTAGAGAGGTAAAAACATGAAGAATCTAACAAAATGATTCCTTCTATGTTCTTTCCGATTTCCACAATTTACAGTTGATAATATATCGTGTATATAAGATTTATATACTAGATGAGAGACTAATATACAAATTATAACTTTATCATATAGCACACCGGGAAGAACAAACTCGACTTCTGCATGAACTTGTTTGAGTAGCGTACAGATTGCTATAGAATCATATATAGGAACAAAAAGTAGACAAAGTACTACATACAACGAAAGCAATTAATCTTGTGAGTTGGTCTGATCCCATATTGCTTTCTCTTACAGCAAATCATGAACTAAGAGCATTACGTTTATCGACCTTTTGGATTGACAATCTGTGAGAAGATTGCGCTGGTGTCGTCGGTGTTCTCATTTGTGGTGGTGGTGTTGTTGTTGTTGTTGGTTTCTTCTCCCAAATCACTATCGCTTCCGAGGCTCAGGTTGCTGTAGTGTACTGCCATCATGTTTTGGTTTCTCAGATGGGGGTCGTCAGAGTCACTTCTTTCGCGTCTTGAGGAGTGACTCGAGCCATCTGTGTCGTCCTGCAACTGGAGTGCAAACTCAAGGTTCCACAAGATGTCGTTCAAAGTGGGGCGGTCGAGTCCTGAGTCGGACAAGCACTTCTCAGCTGTGTCTGCGAATTTTTTTACGCTTTCCATGTTGACTTTCCCCTTGAGGTGAGGATCAATGTTTTCCTCCACAATTCCTTTTCTTTGGCAATGAAGAGCCCAATCCGCTAGACTGACCTGTTCCTTCGACAGGCTAGGGTTGAGAGCTGGCCTTGCGAACAATGCCTCGAAGAGGACAACTCCGAACGAGTAGACATCGGATTTTTCTGTCAGTTGCTGCCTCCTGAAGTATTCGGGGTCCAAGTAACCAAAGCTACCCTTCACCACTGTGCTAACATGGCCTTGATCCATGTTGGGACCAGTCTTCGAGAGCCCGAAATCAGAAACCTTGGCCTCCCAATTCTCGTCCAAGAGAATGTTTGTCGTCTTGACATCCCTGTGGATGATGGTCCACCTAGCCCCGGTGTGAAGGTAATGAAGTCCCTTTGCTGCTCCAATACAGATCTCCAGCCTTTTCTTCCATGACAGTTGACCTTGAGATTTGTTGCCCTTGTACAGATGCTCTCGTAGAGTGCCGCGTGACATGTAGTCATAAACCAAGCACATTTCATTATCTTCTTCACAGAAGCCAATTAGAGAGACCAAGTGTTTATGCCTCAGCTCTGAAAGCATCTCAATTTCGGTCTGGAATTCGTGAACTCCTTGCTCTGATTGTGGGTTGGATCTCTTGATGGCCACATTTGTTCCTCCATCAATGGCACCCTTGTACACCTTTCCGAATCCTCCAACACCAATGACATTAGACTCGTCGAAATTCTTAGTAGCATGTTTCATCTCAGGGAAGGTGAAACGCCTACAACGGCCTTGAGCAGCTGATGACAGGTGGGCGCTACCATTGCTCTTGCCTGAGGTTGTGGATTTGGTGCCACTGGTATGGGAATTGCCGTAGATTGGTAGCCAGCTAGAGGTGTGTGTATCGCTTCCCAGGGCCTTTTTCTTTCGTTGGTACACAGCAATGCACAATGCAGCAACTATGCCAAAGGCTGCAGCTCCTCCAGCAGCACCACCAATCACGTGAGCTTTGTTGGTTCCGCTTTCTCCCTGTTGCTGCTGACTTTGAAAGCTTCTCTGCTTTTCCTCAATATCCTTTGCCAACATGTTGGAAATCTTGGGATTAAGGCCTGCCAAGTTTTTAGCTTGTTCGAGCTTGAATATCTCCACCCCATTGAGGAGCGAATCATAGAACTCTGGACTTGATTTCGTTGAAGGATGCAAGGCTAGCCAAAGGTCACCGTTAAAATCCTCATCGGCCGCTACCACATAATCTCTGTATGTAGTCACCCCCTTTCCTCCTGTCCATCCGATCACATCTGCTTCAGCCTCGGCGGTTTGATTATTAATGTAGATTGTGAACACTATTTGGTTGGTTTTGGTGAGGTAAAAGTCACAGAAGTGTAACCTCACAAGGTACATGAATTTGGCATCAACTTGGTTGAACACCCATGTGAGGTTGTAACCGAGGTTGATGTCCTTCTTCTCACCCATTGATCTCGAGGTCCTGTAGATATCAACGGGAGCAATGTATGGTGGCATATTTTTGTAGTCGATTTTTACACCCTTGGCGGCCTCATTGGTGACCCCAAGTTGCGCACCATATACATAAGCAAAGTCATCGTACCATGTCCTTGTTAGGGCGCCGGAGTCATTGGTTGGGGAAATAAACTGCCCCCCAATATTCACTCTAAACATGGTCTGCAAATTTGACCTCTTGCCGTCAAAAGTCTGGTCTGAAGACCCGACTATTGCAGCGTCGCCGAACATGTCAGGCGTTCCAATCAGCTCAATGCCATTCACAAATGCAAACCCCGAGGAAGGCGAAAAGGTGACCTCTAGAGAATCCTTGTTGAGGGGTGCCAGCAGATACTCTCTCATGATATAAGCTTGTGTAAGGGCCTTGCAAGTGATTGAAGCGCTAAAGTTTTGCAAGAGAGTGATTCCATTGGCGACAACCGAAAAATAGGACCCCTCAGCGTTGTTGCTGCCGTACACAGCCGGATAGAAATAAAGTCTAAGCATGTACCGCTGCTTCGGGTTCACAGGCAACTTGTATGTGGCATTCGCGGTGAAAATCCTGGCTTTCATGTATGGAACCTCGGAAAGAAGCGCAGGGTCCTGGTACTGCGCTTGTGCCGAGGTTGTCTTTGATGAATCGGCAAGGTACTTCGAGTCCGGTTGCCATTTCCTCCCATCTGCATCTTTGGCCTCATTTTCAGCGCCGCAGCCAAGGATCAGCGGATCTGAGCCCGGGTTTTCAGCATTGAGGCCGTTCAAGAACACGGATGCAAAGGCGAGAAAGAGAAGAATCGGGGTTTTGATGTACATTGCTAGCTAATAAAAAAAGAAAACGAAAAAGAAAAGAGAGACAGAGACCGATAGCTCTGTCAACGGCGTACAGGAAAACGGAGGACTCTGATCAATGAAGAAGTACAAGAAGTTCTCCTGTACGCCCGGAGAAACGACAAGGGTTTCTTTGGTCTCTGGTTTTTCTTTGTATTCTTCTTCTATGGATGATGGTGTTAACCTAAGCCATACCTAACCAAACGCAAAAACGGTTAGCGGTCTTACCTGGACCTCAAGGACTAGACCAGGCAAGACGAAGACATAGGCAGAGGGTTGATTATTTGGTACTCTTCTATTTTTTTGTAAAATGTGGGTTCTTTTGTTTTCTTAGTTCGTTTCGATTTCCATTTCTGAGATGTCCGTTGTTGTTTGACAGCCGGGAATGTAGTTGGAAACCAATGGTTCGGAGCAAGAATCGAAGATTGTACAGGTTTTGGTTGGTTGTAACAACGTTTGAAGTTTCTGTTTGTAGTAAAAGAACATGCTAAATTTAGCAATTTCTTTATAATGTTTTTGTTTCATAATTTGGAAAAATGTTTTGTTGAACCAATGAAATCTGAAGGAAGGAATCCACCGTTGATTTCATGGACTTATGAGCTGACTTCAATCGGTATATTGATTTCTATATGAATGTACCCCAAAAGCTGGAGAAACTACTCTAACGACCTCCTGCAATGTAGAACAGGAGCATTGCCCAAGCTTTAAGCCAATGACTAAGGGCTGGTGTGAAAGATACTTTAAAATGATTGAAAGTGTTTTTGAGAGAATATTTTTGGGTTTCAAAAGCACTTGAAGTGCTTCTCGCAAGAAACGCTAATTGCAGAAAGCACGCTTTCAACCATTTAAAAAAGATGGTGTCACGTAATGACTATAAAAGTTGAATTTGGGAAAAGATTTTACTTTTTGATCAACTAAGTGTTGTCTATAAAATTCGAACTCAAGACTTCTTATCACAAAGTAGAATTTCAAAAGACATTATAATAAATTAGATGTTATTTTGACACTTCCAAAAGATCACTTGAAACTTCTCTTTAATAAAACACGAGAGAAAATGCACACAAAGGAGTGTAGGATAATAATTTTTGTTTTGTGCCAATAACAACTCTCTACATGAATGTTAAATTAAGAAACTTAGTAGCAATGAATAGTAAACATCTGGCACTACTCTCTCTTATTTCTTGAATGGTATGGAGGAGTGTATGATGACTGTTTTGGAGTACTAGTACTAACAACTCCCTTAATTTCAAAAGATCATTCAAAACTATTCCTTAATTAAAACACTTACAAGAGAAAATGCACACAAAGGGATTGGAGGGTAACATTTTTTGGTGCTAATAACGGCTCTCTACATGAGTTGCAACTCCTCTTTGGGGGAGTGTATGACGACTATTTTGGAGTACTATTAATGGAGTGCTACTAACAAATCCTTAAATTAAAAGATTATTCAGATGTGTTACATTGTTCATTGTTATTTAAACTACATTTACTTATCACATTACCCGCAATACAGAGGTTGTCAACAATTAGTTCAAATAGTAGCACTCGTGTGTAAAGAGAAGTGATTTGTGCACATTTTTTTTCTTCCTGTTGTGCTTATGAATTTTAGAGTGAATAAATCAAAAGAGAATTACAGAATATAAAATAAATAAATAAATTGTCCTCCATGAGCAAATTGGTCCGAAAATCCTAATTATTCACAATATTAAAAAATTGTAACTTCTAGAATGATACTGTTGTCAAAGGTAGGTAACCATTGATCATATTATCATTCTTTTTTTAGTATCACCAGCTAAAAATCCAAAGACATGACGTACATAAATTTAGGGAGCATGCCTGCACAAGATATTTGTTAGAATATGAGAAGATATGTACGTGCTATGTACCCTCCAAAATTAACAAATTAATTAGGGAAGGTTTTGTTTAGTGACAGTTAGAAATGGATGGTGGAAATGGCAACGGATGTGCGCGGCCACCGCAGGTCCATCCACCCTCGTTGTCCCCATTAAAGGCCTTCACACAACGTCTGTGTTGAGCTGGTCGGGTTGGTGAGAGATCATGCACCTCAGAAACCCTAAATTCCTCTGATCCTTTTCTCCTTCTGATTATCTTTTTTGGGGAAGAAATAAAACACCGCCACCCCACCCCAACCCTCCAACCCGGCCCCGTACCACACTCAGATCGAAAGACCTATGTCTGATTGGTGCGGCGGCTTCCTTCTATTGCCGCTGTCACCACCACCACCTCCGTATTGAGAACACACACATATACACATACATAAACCTTATACCATACATTCAATACCATACACCACCACGTACGTACGTGCATGCATTTGGTTAATCAAGCAAACTCATCGTTTGTTTAATTAATTTTTAGTTACGTAAAAATGAAGGACGAGAACTTACACCGAAGGAAGATGTCGTCATCGTCGCCATCACTATCCCTTTCATCCTCCTCCGAGGAGCTGCAGCACATGCCGCTGGCCCCACCCAAGATGTTGAACCGGAAGCGCCTGAGCAAGCAGCTGTCCATGTGCGAGACGCCTAGGGACATCGCCTGGGAGAGGCGGCGGCGCCAGATTCTCAGCCAGGAGAGGAGGATGCACGGGATCAGAGACTCCGAAGACATGCATCTGACGGACGAGGACTTGCATGAACTCAAAGGGTGCATTGAGCTAGGGTTTGGGTTCAATGAGGAGGAAGGTCAGAGGTTGAGCGCTACCTTGCCCGCTCTTGACCTTTACTTCGCGGTCAACCGCCAGTATTCCCTGAGCCCCGTGTCCACACCGAATAGCGCTAGCTCCCGCCATTCTACTTCGTCAATGGGTGGACATTCGTTGTCGTTTGGAAGCCCTACGAGCGATACCGATGCATGGAAGATATGCAGTCCAGGTATGACGACTTTCTATCATAACAAAAGTATGATAAGAGAACATTTTTTTTAATAAATATACACAATATTTTAGTACTTTATCTGTCAAATGGGAAGGATGTTTCAGACTTTGAGCTGCTTCTATATTTGTGAAGAAAAATATAATTAAACTATCAATTCATAAAATATGAAATATGAGAATTTCATAAAAGAAAATATGAAATATGAGAATTTAATATTATTGTTTACCATACTATGCGTGGATATTGTAGACAATTGATGGTCATAGAATTAGTTTTTTAGAGTAATTTACTCCGAACTGTTTGTTTTGAAAAATATTAATTTGATTTTGTGGATTTGTAGGTGATAATCCTGAACAGGTGAAGACCAAATTGAGGCATTGGGCACAAGCTGTGGCTTGTTCAGTGATCCAGTCTTCCTGAAGAGTGGAATCATCATCAGATGGCTTTGCTTGTACAAAGGACTAAAAAGCAAAAGCAAAAACATGAAAAAAGAGAGGTTGTTCTTGTTCATGAGTGAGTGGTGCAGTTTAAGAAAATTGAAGTGTGAGATGGCTTTGCTTGTACAGAGGAAACTACTTATACTTTCTAGAGAGAGAGAGAGAGAGAGATAGAATTCTACAGGAAAAAAAAGGAGAGAGGAGATCGAGAGGAGGAAGAAGATCGATCGAGGTCGGCTTAAGGTTATGCTCAAGTGGGGTTTCTTGATTAATTTGTGCTACTAGTTACCATCTAAAGAGAGATTGGAACATGTTAAGCAGCATGCATGTATGCAAAAAACTGCAAATTAGAAGGATCTATTGGCACTCATCAGACTTTTCTGGTTGGTTTGGTTGGAGGATTAATGTGCTTAATTTTCTAATTACTTTTATAATCCAATTAAATTTCTCTTGGGTGCCCTGCACAGCACGTTTATCATGTAAGATATCTTTTTTGGGACACAGAGAGAGTTGATGATGTATATTGGGGACATCTAACATGCAACCACACCAGTAGCACATCCGGCATCATCGATCAAATATGAAAGTGGAATTGGAGGAATGTACTATATATGAAACAATTACCTTTAATAAATAGACCTCTTCTTAGAAATATTTGTTACTTTTTATTATTTTTTCTTAAGGATTGTTACTTTTTATTAGATATAGATGCTAATTGTAAAGACGTATTGCAATGATCATAAATTACAATATTTTTCATACCAATATTTGTCAAATGGAACGGATGATTCAGACGTTGAGCTTCTTCCATCTTTGTGAAGAAAAATATCATTAAAATATCGTTATAATTCGTAAAAGAAAATATGAAATATGAGAATTTCGTATTATTGCTATCATACTATGGATGAACTATTACTGTAGACAATCTATGATCATATAATTAGTATTTTGCATTTTAAACATTATAGTTTAATCCAAACTATTTGTTTTGAAAAAAATAATTAGATCTTGTGGTAAAAAGATCCCTACTTCTATTAGAAGAGAGATTTTTTTTTCATTGTACCAAAAATACAACAAGTATACTAAGTGTCACAAAACAATTGGTTGGATCCTTGAAATAAAAAACTTTCAACTAATTGTGTTGAGAGACCGAGCTATGTTCCCGGTAAAGTATCAAGTCATATTAAAATATTAAAGTATTTGTGTTTTCTAAAAATGTCATATGAATTAGTTGGAAAACACTACCAAATTTTTTTTTTATGACACTTAGTATTATTTATTTGTAAATGAAATGTCTTAGGTTCGATTATCGCTATAGGTAAATTTGAACCATATTATTACTAGCTCATTGTAAGATTTAGTCCACCTAAATAATATCGTTTGTTCAAGAAAAAAAAGAGAAATTTTATTAAAACCCATTCAACCTCCTTTTACACCCAATTATAAAAATATTTTATTTAAATTCCTAATTCACCCTTGTATAAAATTGAAAAATAAAAAACAAAATCAAAATGTCTTTTTACACCCGTTGTCACTTCCACCTCAAACCCCACCAGAGATCTGCTGGTGATTTTTCAAGGCAACTTTTGCCATCCATGGCAGTCCATTTACCTTCCACAAGCTTTGACATCTAACGCCTTCCATACAACACAAAGGTACCCTTGGTCGTGATTCTCTACGTTGCCGACTCTGTAACACTCGAAAATTGTGTAGGCCCCGATTTGCTTTTGGCATTTGTCGATTGAAGGAAGTGAGCAATAAAGAGGAGGAGGAGGAGAATATAAGATGGAAATAGAGAGAACGGAAAAAAAAAGCCTGAAAAGAGAAGATGCTGACACAAAAGATTCACTCGCCTCAATGAAGAAGATGCCGGAAAGCAGCGGGCGTTGGTGGGGCTGATATGGGTTCATCTCCTTTCAATATATTTTTCTTATCTCACATTAATTTAGGGGTAAAATGAAGGATTTAATGGCAAATATATTTAACTTGGGTATAGAAAGAAGTTTTTAAGGTTCAAATAAAATTTCCCAAAAAAAATCTGATAGAATTGGGTACTTTGAGGTGAAAATAATTAACTCATTAAAAAGTAAATTTTGCGTCCGCAAAAACTGACCCTTTTTCTTCGCGTTTCCAATTATCCGTGGCAGGCATAAACCATAAACCCCAGAAACACTCGGATCCTCCTCCTCCGCTGTCTCTGCGTTTCTATGTGTCTCAACCCAACCGAGAGTTGAACTCTCACTGAGAACTCTCTCCGCTCACACCCTCAAAAACCTAAGGAGACGAACTACTATTCCTCTTTACCCTTCCCATGGCATCTGACGCTTCTGCTGCCCTTGCAGGTTCTTTCTCCAACTCTTATCACTCACCAGTCACCCTTTTTCCTTGAATACCATCTGGTATCTGAGGCAAAAAGTTCACTAATTTATGATTGCCCATGATTTTCAATTCATATATATGTGTATATATTGTTGTATAATTCCATTTTCTTTCGAATTAGTCTCATTTGTAAATTTCAAGTTTGCCCCTTTACTCTTACGTAAAAAATAGAAAAGTAATTCTTTGATAAAGTTCAACAATTTCTCAATGCTGCTGTTACTGGGAATCTTGATCTCTTAAAGAGCGAGTAAAAATGCTCTGTCTTTCTTGTGACGAATTGGGTTATTTTTGCTTGTTTCAGTTTGCTGTGGTTGTAATTGAATTGTTCAACAATTTCTCAATGATTTTTTAATTTTTTTCTTGGGGTTTTGTTTCGGGTAGATTTGGCCCGGCAGCTTGATGAAGGGAAGGATTTGGCGAAAACTGTGGCTGATATTAAGGATGCCAACAAGCGAGGGGCCCTTCATTTCGCGGCTAGAGAGGGCAAGTAGTGTGCAAGTACTTGCTGGAGGAACTGAAACTTAGATGTTGATACAAAGGACGAAGACGGTCTGTGCTTCTTGTTATAAATCGTGTGTTTTTGTTCAACGAGACTAGAATGCGACTTTAGAATCTCTGTCAGTAATATAGAGAACTTAAGTCTAGCTAGAGTTTTACATTTATTGATATATCATAGATTCACAAGTCTTGTCTTTAAATATTGTTACTGCTTTACAGGTGAGACTGCTCTTGTTCATGCTGCCCCGGCAATGCCATACCGATACTGCAAAATACCTTCTTGATTCTGGTGCCAGTCTTGGTACAGCTAGTGAATTGGGAGCCGCAGCTCTTCATCATGCTGCTGGATTAGGTGAGTTTTTGAAAACTCATTTTTGGTTTTGTAAACTTTTACTGTGCGTGACATTGGATGAGGATGTTAAGCTCTCAGTAGCATTTCAAATTGCACCCGCATTTATGGCTCAATCAAATTGTATGAATTATATAATGGTTTGTGCTTGTACAACAGGAGACATTGAGTTGCTGAGGTATTTGATTTCCAAAGGTGCTGATGTTAATTCACAAAGTGACGCTGGAAGTCCTTTGATATGGGCTGCTGGTCATGGACAACAAGATGCCACGAAAATTTTGTTCGAACACCATGCTAATGTAAGCTTTTATGAAGATGCTTGTTTTGCTTATTTGCTTGGTAGTTCTGCAGAGAGGGTTCCTTTGAGCATCGTCCTTTCCTGGTTGGGGATGTTGTCCTTCCCATTTCTCTTTCCTACATAGATAGGCACGGATTGTGCAGTTTCCTACCTTTGTCTTGCAGACTAGGTATTTTGGCTTTAAAGGCTTTCCTGAGCTTGCAAGCCTTCGGTGAAGATAGCAGCAACTCGCCTATGTTTGCTGTTACCACTTTCAGGCTTTTAGGGCCTCTCTTTGTTCTAGTTTTGTCATATAAACAATAGGACACTCGTTTTATGCAGCATTTCTTGTCTACAACTCTCTTTTGTGTAGGATTTGTTCACCTTCAGTTTTAATATTTGGTTCACTAATTCTGATAAAGCGTTCCTTGATAATTATATTAGAACAAAGGGTTTTCTTTATCTCACTGAAATATGTGGTGAGATTTGATTATATTATTTCATTGTGTGGTTATTTTTGTTTTGCAGCCAAATGCTGAAAATGATGACAGTATTACTCCTTTGTTGTCATCTGTTGCGGTTGGTATTTCCTATATGACTTATATGACGCGGGAATGTGAGACCCTCTGCCTTCTATGGTCATCATCCTCATCCTCCTCCATTACGAAAGCCTCATCTCCATCTCCACCTTTCTCGAGATTGACCAATTCTTCCTGTTATGCCAACAATCTTTTCTGTTGCTCCTCAAACTGTTTATACACTCTCTTGAAGAAGTCATTGTAAGAACTCAAGATTTGAAAACGATAAAGAAGGATTATGCGCTAAAAAGAAGGATTGAGTTTGGTGTGAGGATAAATGTAGGGATGCAGGGTTTATATGGACAAAAAAATAAAGAATGGGGTTCTAGACAATGTCACGTGGCATTACGTGATTGATTGAAAATTTTATCGAAATCTTAGTTAAATTATTGTAAACATGAAGTGACACGTGGCGCTCGGGATTGGTTGAAAATATTATCGGAAATCTATCCACAAAATAGTACATTCAGATAATGACACGTGATGTGACTAGATTGGTTGAAAATCTTATCGTAATATTGGCTAAATTATAGTAAACAGATAGTGACACGTGACGCGTTATGATTGATTGAAAATCTTAGCGGAAATCTATCCACAAAATAGTACATTCGGATAATGACACGTGGCGTAACAAAATTGGTTGAAAATCTTATCGTAATCTTAGCTAAATTATTGTAAACAGATAGTGATACGTGGCACGTCGGGATTGATTGAAAATCTTAGTGAAAATCTATTTACAAAATAGTACGTTTGGATAATGACACGTGACGTGACGAAATTGGTTAAAAATTCTATTCAAAATTAAAACTATTTTATTTATTTATTCTTTTATAAAAAAATTAAAATATTTAAAATGGACTGGGTACCAGCGCATTTTGTAAGGGTAGAGGTCGTTTATGCCAGCGCATTTTTTTAGGGGTGGAGATGTATTTGGCATTGTTCATTGGAATCTATCAATGTTCACTGAATGAATTAAGTGTTTTTTATAAATAAAATCTTCTAAGAAATAAGATAAAAAATGAATTTACGCCAACACTCTCTTTTAAGTTGCGGCCTAAACTAATGCATAACTTGGGTTTCCATCAATGCAATTCGGGTTTGAAACTCCTTGCTTTCCTCTGGAACGCTTTCCATTCTCTTAATAATAATAAATTTTAAAAAAAATCTTGAAAATAAAACAAATAAAAACCTGAAACCTTGACTGTATACAGAAGGGTACCACTGTTAAGCAAAATTCCAGTTGTATTTCAACAAAAACTACAATATTCTCACTTAAAAAACAGAAAGGCTACAAACAATTAAAATAAACTAAATTTCCGAGCTTTCTCTAACATTTTCGAACTTTCTATCGATCGAGGTCAAAATCTCCCTCCGCCGCCCAAATTTCCCCGATTTCCACCAACATGCCGCTAAAACCACAGTCGAGTTACGGCACCACCACCATCACCGCCGCCCAAATCGACCCCCAAACGACCAAAGACCTCACCTTTACCTCCCGCCCCAAACCCCAGACCTCCTTCCAACCCCTGT
The DNA here is from genome assembly GCF_042453785.1 of Malus domestica. Taxonomy (NCBI): domain Eukaryota; kingdom Viridiplantae; phylum Streptophyta; class Magnoliopsida; order Rosales; family Rosaceae; genus Malus; species Malus domestica. The sequence goes on along the minus strand of NC_091672.1, from coordinate 30,171,946 downwards.
ACCCCACTATCACCTCCCAATCCGTGTACCCGACGCGCCGCCCATGGCCCGAGCTCTTTTCTCTCACCTCCTTCTCCGTCCCATCCAACTACGCCGACGCCATGGCGCGAATCAAGCTCAACACCGCCTACTTCCGCGTCAACTACACCATGGCGGCGCTCTTCATCGTCTTCCTCAGCCTCCTCTGGCACCCGATCTCCATGATCGTCTTCCTCATCGTCCTCGTCGCCTGGCTCGCCCTCTACTTCTTCCGCACCACCCCCGTCGCTCTGTACAACCAGAGCCTCGACGACAGGGTCGTTGCCATCGCGCTGGGATTGGTCACTGTCGTGGCGCTGGTATTCACTCACGTGGGTTTGAATGTGCTGGTGGCGCTGATCGTCGCCGTCGTGATTATGGGGCTCCACGCGGCGTTTCGAGTCACGGAAGATTTGTTTCTCGACGAGGAGACCGCCGCGGAAAACGGGTTGGCCTCGGTTGTTGCCAGCCAGCAGTCCCTACGCCTGCCGACTTCTTACACCCGGATTTGATTTGAACCCGGTTAAATCGGGTTTCCGGGATAAATTTGGATTTACAGTAGGGGTTTGGATATTTTTTTTCCGAGAAAATGGATTTTTGGGAAATTTTCGGTTTTTGGAGGGCTTTTATGCAAATCGCAGAGGGAAAATGTAGCGATTGCAGTGGGAAAGGTGTTTGGATTTTTTGTTTTTTCTTTGATATCAAATGGTTGGTAGAGTTTCATTACTACTTATGTAACAGTTTATGGTGTATTTTCTAGTGTATGTTCGGAGTATTTTATACTTCGAGAATACTCTGGAGTACCGTAGAATTTTCATTTGAATTGTTGTTTGATCAAAGATAAAATGTTGTGCCGATGTTGTACGGTTCCAGAACTTGAAGGGGTATATTTAGCCTCTCTTACATCGGATGAGAAACCTTAATAAGGACTGGTTTGATACTGAGATGCTTTTATAAAAAGTTGTAACAAAAAAAGCTGAAAACATGAAGCAGCAAAATGAGCTTATTCTTATAATGAGCTTATTCTTATAGCACAGCAGAAACAGTTTTTTTTCAAAACACAGCAATACCAAACCAGCAGTTTTTTTTAAGCAAAACACAGCAATACCAAACTATCCTGATTATAACAGCTTTTGCAGTTAAATTATGATTCTGGCATTTGGACTACCACAACTTTGATTCAAAGTTTTCAAGACAAGTGAAACATTATTTGTGTTCTTGAGTCCTTGATTTAAGCATGTTAGAACTTCGACCATTTGAGCTACAAGTTCATTGCCCAAAAATTGAAAGTTGGTCAAACCTTGGCCACCATATGGAGGGTGATTCAAGAAGCGGGCGAATTACATCAGCCAACAGACCTAACTCACGTCTGCCGAATTTCAAGATTTTACTGCAAAATCTTAATCGATTTTCTGAAATAAAGAAGATGATGAAGACAGAGAGACCATCCAGATGGTAGGAACAAGTTTCTTCATGTATTAAACATATAAGCGAACAATTCCTTCTCATAACAACATTCAACATCGCAATTCGTATCAACAACAAATCATTCAGGATACAGAACTACGGAAACAAGAGTCAAGCTTTTAATCCTCCTCTAGATTGATGGAGTCCTTGAACTTTCCATACAGAATTTTCTTCAACTCGGCCATCTGTGCAAGAATAGATTCCTTCTCTTCTTCAAGTTTCTCTAAACTTTTGCTCGTCGCCTCTTGCATCTCTTCGATCCTGCTCTCCACTTCTTCTTTTGGCACGTGGGCGAAGACTTCACCAATCTGGAACCGGACCACCTCCTCGTCAGTCAGAATCAACTCGTTGCAAGCATCCTCCAGATTATCCTTTGATTCCTGGACGGAAACATTGGATCAAGAAGAAGGCACATCTTACAAAATACCAGGATAACAAATAAATAAATGCGCTGGTCAATAGAAATGACGTTCAAGTCCAACTGTTAACAGTAAAACCTATGGCTGAGTGTTGAGAGCCAACCTGATACAAATTCTTAAAAAAAAATTTACACGTTAAAAGTTTAAGAGGAGAAAGGCAATATCCAAAAACAATCAATGTCGCAAAGTGATGACCGACTACTCAATGGACTAGAGATCTACAATAAGACTCCCAAGGAAAATAGAAAAAGTACACCAAGTTCACAAGACTCGGGGCAATGGAACAGTCAGGTATATGCCTTTATCCTCCCATGGAAAATCAATCGTGCCAAAGTAAACTTTGACATAAAGAAACACGCAAAATTATCATAACACAAAATCCCGGCATGGAGGCTTACTGAAGAAAGTTGATGAATAGTAAGTTGGCACATATCAGGAACCCTATTCCACGCTGACCAACAAGTTTTTTCATGTTAAACCACCCACTAAAACCATAGAATCATATGCAATTCCACTATCAACCTTCTTCGAGGCGACTTTCTGAACTTACTGCCGGTTGTACAACATAAAATTGGTTGCTTTCAAGGTAGTTTAAGAAATCATTTGATAAACCAATCCTGCAAAACCTAGAAGACTAACGAACAAATCAATCCGTCTTTAGCTTAGCAGCAGTGAGGCAATCGGTACCATCTCTTTTCTTTTCGTTTTAATCAATAAACAGCCAGTTAGCTTCTCTCTTCACTGTTTAGCACTTTCAGATTGCAATCGCCCTCTCTTCCCGCACCCTTAATTCAAAACACGGTACAAGTTCTATATACCGTCGACATGAATCCATTTAAACAAGTGCCATTCTGATTTTATTAGATTCAAGACACAAACAGAATATGCATTCTACAAATTTTGGCAATCACATCAAGTATAGGAACAAAAGACTTGATCTTTAAACAAAAATAAGAAGAAAAAAACTAAGCAACCCCAAACCCATGAAATTTGAGCCAAAATCACAACTTGGTTGGACGAATTTTCGAACCCCATCTCAAGAAATGCAACAAATCAAAACAAAATCCCATTAAATATAAAACAAAATAAAAAAGCCAAAAATTAATTACCTTGGCAAATTTGATCTCGTCCTCGAGCTCGTGAAACCGGTTATTCAATCTGCCAAATTTGTTGATGTTCTGCTGGTCCTCCCATGTCACCTCCGTCTCAGATCCTCCACCCTTTTGCCCCAATACAAAAAACTCATAAGTAAAATAATATAAATTACGAAACTTTTTGCACGGAAAATTGAAGTAATTAAGTACAGAGAAATTAATTTTTCGAATTAAATATTAGGGTTCGAATTCACCTGCTGCATATTTGATTCAAAGCGTTGAACGAACACGAAGAAGAAGCTCAGTGAACGGTGAAGAGTAAAGTCAGTCAAGAACTCAAACGGGTACTGTGGGCATTTCCGTACTTATACCTGATTAGTAAACGAATTGGGCTGTTAACAACACAACTACAGTTGTGGGCCTTCCAAGTAAAAAGAGGAAATATAATTTGGGACTTTTAGTGATGAATTGACAATTTACATATATCGTTCTACAACACTTATCATGTGATTTTCCGTAACGAATTATTTTCCTCTAAATATCGCATCAATGTTTATTTACAAACACTCATTATGTGTCTTAATGTGTCTTAATCCAAATATAACTTCAATATTTCTTCTTAGAACACTCATTAAACGACTTACGTGATAAAAAAGTTTTTTCTCCAAATTTCTTCTCAAATCTTCCTGCAACGCCTATCCCATGACCTCGTGTATTGAAAGAGTTGTTCCCCAAATATAGCCCAAATGCCCATCTCTTTAATACTCTTTTTGTAGTTTGACCAGTGAAGTTTTTATATAACACTTATCACGTGACCTGATAGTTCTAACTTTAGAGTGATCTTTTTCTTAGGCCTCATTTGAGCAAACTATGTTAGAGCTTTAAGAAGCCCATTCCAATGCCAATGCATGACCTAATTAGGAACGAGATCCTCCTTAAATCTCTCCCTCCAAAGCTCAGAGATCAAGTGATCCGGACCTTTAAAATTTGATCCAATGGTTAAAAACAGAGAGGTTAGTAAAAACTTTTAAATGTTATAATAATTTTTAACCGTTGAATCAAATTTTAAAGGTTCGAATCATTTGATTAACTCCTAGGCTTTGAAGGGAGAGATCCAGAGAGGATCTCTTTTCACTTAATCTGGTGGGCAATAAAACAAGACCCTAGAATTCAGGGTTTGACCTGAAGAACTGCATCCAATTAGAAAACAAGTGGTAACAAAAATGCCACCAGTAAAATAATCACATAAAACTCTGTATAACATCATCTAATTTTAGCCATTCTTGCAAATTTACCACCTTCTGTTTCTGGAAAGAGTTCTCCACTTCATGACCTAATTTTGCCTCAAAATTGCATGCATGCTAGCAAAAACTCATGGCAGCTGCACATCAGACTACCCATCTAGTGACTGTTAATCTTTTCTTTTATCTTGTAGTTTCTTCTTCATCAGCAAACAATGTAAATGGTGGCGGATTCAGCGTCGAACTCATTCGCCGAAACTCACCAAATTCACCATTCTACAATCATAATACATCTCGTCCAAAGAGCTTAAGCAATCGTTTTCGACATCTTTTGGAGCCGTCCAATCCAAACATACCGCAATCAGAAGTGAGACGCGACTTTGATGGCGAGCATCTCATGAAGTTTTCAATCGGAACTCCACCTGTGGATATTTATGGGGTTGCAGACACAGGCAGCACATTAATATGGACGCAATGTGAGCCGTGTATTGATTGCTACAAGCAGAAAAATCCCAAGTTCGACCCGAGAAAATCGTCAACGTATAGGAACGTTTCATGTGATGCACAAGAATGTAATTTACTCATAGATTCTGGCCCTAACTCTTGCTCATCATCTTCTGATCATCGTCAAGAGCTCTGCAATTACAATTACAGTTACGTAGACGGTGCAACTACCATTGGATTACTTGCGAAAGAAACAATCACGTTGAAGGCCGCATCCGGGAAACCGATTCCCTTACAAAATATTGTGTTTGGTTGTGGACATAATAATACAGGAGAAACGTTTCAGGAGAACCAAATGGGAGTAGTAGGGCTTGGAATCGGAAACATGTCGTTTATTTCCCAAATTTCCCCTGCAGTTGGAGGCAAAAAGTTCTCCTACTGTTTGGTTCCATCCCATGCAAATCCCACGTCCACAAGCAAGATGAGTTTCGGGAATGGGAGTGAGGTTTTGGGTGAAGGGGTGGTCTCAACGCGGTTGATCTCCGAGCTTGACAATAACGCTTATCGCGTCACGCTCGAAGGCATGAGCGTTGGAGACAAGTTTGTGCCTTTCAATTCATCCGGTAATGGGGCTTCGCCAGGGAATACTATTCTCGATTCCGGAACACCAAACACGTACTTGCCTCAACAATTTTATGATCCTTTGGTGGCGGAGTTGAAGAAGCAGATTGCGATGAGCCCCAGTGAAATAATGGACCCAACTTTTGGGACACTTGTTTGTTACAACAACAAGAACATTTTCAAAGGGAAAAAAATTACCGTGCATTTTGAAGGTGGTGCTAAGTTGCAGTTGACACCAAATCAGATCTTTTTCTACCACCAAGAGTTTCAGAATTTCTGTTTTGCAATGCAGAATTCAAGTTATGTCACTCGTGATGATTTTATTGTTTATGGGAATTATGTTCAGTCTAATTTCTGGATTGGTTTCGACCTAGAAAGAATGGTGGTTTCGTTTAAGCCAACTGATTGTACAAATAGTAGTAGCAGTGTTATTGCTACTCCCTTTTCCTTATCCTCCACTTATGTTTTGAATTTTCTCTTATTTGTAATTTTGACCTTCTAGAAAATTAGAAAAAATGGTGTATTGTGAATATTTTCTCTATTTACCTTTTTCAACTAACTTTGTGTATTTCTCCACTCTTTTAACATTTCAAGTGCATGCATGTTAGACAAGTCATATTTAAGTAAGTGCATTGCAATTTAGGCTTTTAATCTTTGAGATTTTCGTAATTCTTCACTTTAGTTTCAGCGATTTAAAATCGATATATAGAATTGATCATTGAGATTGTCCATCATCAATCATTTTAGTCATTTTATCACAAATCTATGTTAAATTGAAGAAACCACCAGTTTAAGTGAAATGATTGATTTGACAAAAATATCCTTAATTTAAAGGAGACTTCTCACGGAATGATCAAAATGATTGACGGTGTACAATCTTAGACCCACTTGTATCGATTTTAAATTTCAAGGATTAAAGTAAGAAACTATGCAAATATCAAAGATCATTTTAGCTAAAAAGCCTACAACTTATGGATCGATGAAATTCTTAAAAATAGACACAAATTAACACGCACGTGTTTGAAATCCATCGCAGATGTATCAGAAATTCATACAAATGAAATCATAAACGTGTTCAAAGTTTTAAGTTTTTGTAAATTTTGTTTAATATTTTAGTGCACAGATTAAAGTTTTAAGTTCAAATAGAATTTTTCCATATGGCATAAGACCTGGAGAAGTCAAAAGTTTGAAAACCCAAAAAATGAGGTTCAAGCTTTGACCAGGGTCGACAGTAACAACAGAACCTAATAAAACAAGTGGCATGGAGCTTTTCACACAAAAACGTGGCCTCTGTGTCCTCTTCCAAATTTTCTAAAATTGAAAATATCACCTCTTTCTAAGATTAGAATAAGAACTCCATGTGTTACTAATGCATTTTTAGCCATTAACACAACCCCTAGGCACCTTCTATTTTAGCACTAATTCCACACCTTCTCTGTTCTCTTACATCTTCTTTCCTGAAATTGCATGTAATATATGGCATCTGCAGATGTAGTGACAATGATTTTGATCATTTATCTAATCCTACGTCATAGTTCAGCTACAGAAGTGATGAATTCTGATGTTAATTATGACGGATTTAGTATCAAATTTATTCGCTAAAACTCTCTAAATTCACCACTTTACAATCAAAATCATAAAATGTCTCAACGTCTTATGGACGAAAGTACCCCACAATCAGAACTAAGGTATGACAAGGAGAGCGGTGAGGGTGCACAACTTATGAAGCTCTCTCTTGGAACTCCACCCTATGAGATTTATGCAGAAGTACGATGTTGTGGACGCAACGTGAGCCGTGTCCGAATTGCGACAAGCAGAAAAATCCCAAGTTTGATCCGAAAAAGTCCTCACCATATGCAACCCTTCCATGTACTGCACAAGAATGTAGTCATACTAATGACACTGGCTACACCTCTTGCTCAAAGGATGATCAAAAGGTCTGCAACTACAATTACACTTACATGGATGATTCAATAACGCAGGGGGTGATGTCAAAAGAGACAATCACATTCGGATCCAGCTCCGGGAAGCCAGTTTCGTTCAAAGATGTTGTGATAGGTTGTGGACACAACAATACTGGGAAAACCTTCGGCGAAAACGAAATGGGGATAGTAGGGGTTGGAGCTGGGAATTTATCGATTATTTCTCAACTTGCTCCTTACGTTGGAGGCAAGAAATTCTCACATTGTCTCGTGCCCTTTGATCCGGATCATCCCAATGATGCAAGCATCATGAGTTTCGGAAAGGGAAGTGAGGTTTCGGGTGAAGGTGTAGTATCGACTCCATTAATCACCAAACATGGCAAAAACCAATATTTTTTCACGGTTGAAGGAATCAGCGTCGGAGAACAGTTTGTGCCATTTAACTCATCAGGTTCGGTTTCAAAGGGGAACATGTATCTCGACTCGGGTACACAAGTGACAATGCTGCCACAAGATTTTTACGGCAGATTGGTAGAACAAGTAAAGAAGACGATGAATTCGTCAGTAAAACCAGTCGAAGTAAATGACGAGTCTGGAACTTTGCTGTGCTACAACACCACGGAGAATCTCAAAGCACCATGATTCATGGTTCATTCGAAGGCGGTGCTAAATTGCAGCTGTCACTGGCACAAACTTTCTATCAAAACAAACAACATAAACTACACTGCTTTGGAACGCTTAACTCGAGTCATACCATAGGTGAAGGAATTGGTCTCTTTGGAAGCTATGCTCAGTCAAATTTTTTGATCGGTTTTGATCTTGAAAAGATGTTGGTTTCCTTCAAGGCAGCTGATTGCAGAAAAACTAGCAGTACTAATAGTTCTAGCTAGTCCTAATAGTGCTTTTGCTATTCATATTTCTTATTTCTTCAACCAAGTTTTCAGTTTTATTTTGATTGTAATTTTGAGAATTAATTAGTTGAAGGAGCATATAAGCATTTCTTTTCCAAATTTTTATGATTATTGCTAAAACGTACTTGAACTAGCATCCTAAGTCAGCCTTCCAGCCTCCTGGGTGTTGGAGACCAAAAAAGGCATCCCATGACGAAGAAACATTTCACCTTTACAGATATAATGTTTCAAGAAAAATATTAAGTCGCAACTTAATGTACCAACCAAAAATATAAGACGTACAACAGCAAAACCAAAATATAACTAGTTTTTTGTGCTTTTTAATAACGAGACCGGGCTGAGTTGAACTTCGAAGCTCTCCCAATATTTGGAAGGAAAATAAAAAACTACAAAAGCTTGATTGAATAAAGGCTTGCAGATGTACTCCATAAATTCTTTTTTTTACTCGCCCTTATGGATCTCCAATCGAGAAACTACAAGCTCCGCGGCTAGTCTCTGCTCTTTGGAATATAGTAGGGTGGTCGGCTTTTTCGTTCTTGAAGAGGTAGAACATCCTATATCTTGTGACATATGAAACGTGGTATTTACTTTTATAAAGTTTGTATAACTTCTAAAAAAAAATTAATTCTTATGAATAAAGTGAAGGAAAAATTTTGTCCTAACTAAGAACAAGTAAGAACATTTGAATACATATGCAAACTATTAACACTTTAAAGTAGGCATGCATTAAAAAACAATTCATAAAACTCATGACTTTCAAAGCCTAGTATATGGTGAACCAATAAACTCTTTAACAACATTAAAGAGAAGTAAAGATTTAGAGTTTCTTTACCCTTGAAGCTCATCCTTGTTTACACAAGGGATTCACCCAAGTGGAGGGCCTTCAAGTCACCTCCAAGCTCCTTGGATATTGCTTGTGATTTCCTTCTCCTTTTGTGCTCCTTTGGTCCTTGAGGATGTAAGGAAAGGATCTCCAAAAACACCAAAGATTTGGTGTCTCTAAGTCTCCACACCAAGGGTTAAGTGTGAAGATGAAATGGATGACTTAGAGAAGAAAAGATTGCTAGATTAATCTCTCTAAGTGGCCGGCCTCTTTAGAGAAAATGAGATAAAGTGTTTCACCTCATTTCACCAAGAAAAACCCTAATGAGAAATAAAGCTATAAAGTTAATTTTATACTTCATTTCAAGTGAGTGGCAAACTTGTAATTAATCCAAGTTTGCTACCCTCACCCTTATGGCCGGCCTTACCTTTGTTATTGGGCTAATTGCCCATTTTGTTTTAGTTGTCATACAACTTAAACATAATGGGCCTTGTGGACCAAAACGCTTTTGAGCCCCGAAGCCCAAAACCAACTTAAAAGCCCAATACGAACCTTTCGTAAAATTAATTAACTAATTAATTAATCTTGACCATTCTTCAATTAAACCATTTAATTGCATATCCATTTCATTTAATTTCTTCACTATCGCCTTTACTCGGTGTACGATCCATTAGGTTCCAATTAGCGAGGTAGTGGGCGATTGTTACTCTTAACGATCGATTGTGAATTGAAACCACATTTCAATTCTCCCTTAATGATTAGTGTTTGCTAATCATTTAGGGCTTCCACAAACCATGAGTGACACCTAGCAGTATGTCATGGTTACCCAAGCTAAGTAGAAGTGGTTGGAGAACCTATCCAGTTACAACTACAATGCAATACGGTCATTCTCTAATACAATACTCTTAATCACATTGTTTAAGCGATAGTTTGTTTCATGTCTACTATCCAATGTGATACTTATCTATATGATTCCCTTGAATATGATTTGGAACATTCTTCCTAAGTCATATTCATATGCTTTGGCCAAAGACTTTAGAATCATATCTTAGAGTATTCTCCTTCCACCATGGAAGGTTAGAGATCCCTTGTTGTGCATTCATATGCCTACATGACTAGATAGCTTGACCCCAACAATGTCGTGGACACTCCGATGGAATGCCGTTGACATGATCAAAGATCAAGGACCTAACCATTAGACATCTATGATGCCTCAGGTCAAATGACTACTTTGCATATTGCAACTTTCGAGTTCTTACATGACATGTATGTTCGAACTCTCTTTTGATCGTTGTTCAGTGTACTCGATTACTCTTTCGAGCACCTATGTGTTTGTCTTAGTGTCCAACACCAAATGACTTGAGACTAGTCATACTCACGCTTGAGTCAACATAACACATACTAACCTTAGCGGATTGTCAATGCCCAATTGGCAATCCTATGGCTAGGAACGTTTTAGGAATGAACATAAGAGAATGGTCTCGATAATCTAACTCACTTAGATCACTTGTCTCTTAGATCAAATACATCCCTAGGATTCTCTTATTGCTTAAACACATGATACAATAAATAGTGATTAACAATAAGCTTTGCCCTTCATTAAACATATAAAAGTTTAATACATTAAGTATTCCAAAAAGCTATTACATCTAATGAGTGGCTTTGTGGGCATACTTCCAACATAAAGTACCATTCAAAGAGTGCATTTTTTACATAAGTAAAGGAGCACGCTACCAAGTCTGTAATTGGTAAGATATAACTTTGTGTAGTATGGCCAAAATAGTTCATGCGTAGTTTTGAACTTTCAATGTTCCTATATCCTCTTTTTCATGCAAAAAATTTACTATTTCCTTTCCTCTTTTCATGCAAGACATCGATAGTGTGTAAGTGGGGAGTCAACTTAGGACCTTGATCGGATGCATGGATAAATTAATGTTCTTAATCACTTAAGTTATGTCCTGTTGTATTTTGTATTCTTAGCCATATTCTCTTACATATGCACTCTTGCACTATTTTCTATCCTCATTCAATTCCTTTTGAAGGGAAAATTTTCAGTGTGTTTGGAACACGGTCTGTTACATCAAATGTTATATTACAAGTGGTTGAAATTTTTTGTTAAGTATCTGACCACTTTATAATGACACTTAGTGTACACGGCCGTGTTCTGGACACACTGAAAAATATCTCAAGTGCAATTTCTATGCCACATAGGACTAAGATTAGATCTTATTGGTTTTATCAAGTGGTGGTGATGGCAGAAGACCCAGTAATATTCCAAGCCAGGAGCCAAGTATTTACTCATGTAAAATGTAATTAATATGGATATTATTATTACTGTGATATTAAGAAAAAAAAAATTGATTACCAAAAAAAGAACTTGAAACCAAAGAAATGAGGTTCTTGCGCATGCATGGTTTGACCAGAAAAGCGTGGCCTGAAAACCTCTCCCATGCAAATTTTCTAAGAACAAGCATTGGCAGCTACTTTCTTATTAAAAAATTTAAACCCATCTTAATTTGCAGTACTTTTCTTCTTCAATCTAAATCCCTTTCCTAATCTCTCTTATGGCAGCTGCAGGCACTACTACTTTATACAATCATATGATTTTGATCACTTTTCTAATTTATCTATGCCATAATTCAGCTACATCTAGAGTAGCAGCATGCAGTGGTATTAGTACTAATGGCGGGTTTAGCGTACCACTTACTCGCCGAAACTCCCCAAATTCGTCATTATACAATCGTAACAAAGTTTTTCGGCGTCTCATGGGGCCATCCGGTGACCAAAACACCCCACAATCAGAAGTAACACGGGACACCATAGACGGTGAGGGTGCACACGTTATGAAACTCTCAATTGGAACTCCGCCATTTGATATTTACACCGTGGCTGATACTGGCAGCTCGCTCATATGGACGCAATGCGAGCCGTGCCCAGGATGCTACAAGCAGAAAAAACCCATGTTCGACCCGCGGAAATCCTCCACGTATCATATCATCCCATGTTATGCGCCAGAATATAATGCTACAATTGATGATTTCTCGTGCTCAAGAAGTGGTGATCAAAATGTTTGCAGTTACAATTACGTTTACATGGACCAGTCGAAGACACAAGGAGTAGTCGCAAAAGACACGATTACGTTGGAGTCCGGATCAGGGAAGCCGGTTTCGTTCAAAGAGGTTGTGTTTGGTTGTGGACATAACAACACCGGGGAGAATTTTTCTGAAAATCTTATGGGAATGGTAGGGCTTGGCCTTGGGAACACATCACTTGTTTCTCAAATCGCTCCCTACGTCGGAGGCAGAAAGTTCTCCCATTGTCTCGTGCCATTCGATCCTGATCACCCGAATGCTGCAGGCACGTTGAGCTTTGGGAACGGAAGTGAGGTTACTGGTGAAGGAGCGGTTTCGACGCCTTTGATCATTAAAGATCAAAACGACAGGTACGCGTACCAATATCATGTGACAGTTGAAGGAATCAGTGTTGGAACCACATTTGTGCCTTTTGACTCATCGGGGTCGGTTTCGAAAGGGAACATGTTTCTTGACTCTGGAACACAAGTGACAGTGCTACCACAGGATTTCTATGGCCAATTGATGGAACAAGTAAAGAAGGCAGTTGATCTGAAACCGGTTCTAGTGGGTGACCCGAAAAACGGAACTCGGTTTTGCTACAATACAAGCACGTTGGATCATCTCAAAGGAGCGACATTGACAGTGCATTTTGAAGGCGGTGGTAAAGTGAAATTAACACCGGAACAAGCCTTCTTCCATACCGAAGATGATGGATATAAGCTGTTGTGTTCTATGTTGATGAATGCCACCGAAGTTGCAAGTGAAGACGTTAATGTTGCTATTTATGGAAGCAACGCTCAGTCGAATTTCTGGGTCGGTTTCGACCTTGAAAGAATGATGGTCTCCTTCAAGCCAACCGATTGCAGGAGTGGTGGCGATGGAAAGAGTACTGGCGATGGAAAGAGTAGTTCTACTGTCATTCACTTTTCCTATTTTTACACTTGCCTTTTTAATTTTCTTTTAATTTTCATTTTCTCATTGTAGAAAATCGTTCAAAAGAAGGAAAATAATTTCCACACGCTCTTTTCATGATCTACACCACATTGATTCTCTTTTTGACTTATTTAATCCAAAAATTAGAAATAAACAGGAAGTGTGCACCTGGAAAAACAAGATGAGCGGAAATTACTTCCTGAAAGAATATGAATATGAAAAAAAAAACAAAGAATTTAATATATAGAACGAACATATGATCTAGCAGATAAACTTAGTTAAAATACCAGTAAAATCTGACAACAGGTACTATACATATTGAACTGGTAAACGAGGAAGACAACATGAGATGAAAATTTTAATTGTTCTTTCAGAGATTTCGAACCCTAGGATCAACAACAAAAGAGAAACTTTCATTGTTTTACCAAGAAAACGAAAGTTTTATTGGTTCTTTCAGGGATTTTGAACCCTACGACAATAATTGAGGACCATCACAAAATCTTTAGCCGAGGAGCCAACTGTTGCCGGTACCTTTTTCGTTGTTGGTGCTGTTCGGCACCACATCTCAACTAGGGTTTCTAGATGGCATGTTGGAAGCACCGGCTGACCCCGACACAGTATCTCTACCTACAAGGAAAAAGGTTAAAACTTGAAGGCTTGAAGCGTAAGTGGAAATGAAATCACGCCCTATTGCTTCTTTTATTGAAAATTAAGAGAAATATTCGTTTCAAAATGCATGCAATAAACATCAAAGTGTTCCGATGCATCGCGTAGAAAAATGCTATGGCACTTAACTCATAGCATCCATGTCAGGGAAAATGCTGGCTTTGTGTTTAACAGGAAACAGAAGAGAGCTCAGGTTGCGGTGTCAAACTATGGTTTGATATATCGAAAGCGAAAATGAATTTCTAGGTATTCATGAGCAGCCATAGTAATGTCAAAAGTTCGAAATCTTCTCAGCTTTGTAGGAAGACAATAAAAATATACTCACCTCATTTTCACTGCTAAGTTCAAGTTTCATTGCAAGGTACTTCTGGATTATTGATACGGGCATTTTACCATCCCTGCAAATTAAAGAAAAAGAAGAGTCAATACAAGTAAGTCCCAATTTTTTTTATTATTACGAAACCAGAAGTAATAACAAGTACGAACCACGCTGTAATAACAAGCTAGATAACTGCAGGAATCCAGAATAACAAGTATGAACCACTCAAAAATAGAAATATTGCAAGATTTAATACTTGTGTCAACCAAAACCATATTTTATCATGGATCGATGAAGATTTATTGAAATAAGTTCTCAAATACTTCTTAAATCTAAATCTTGAACCAGTTAGTTATTGTCCTCACCAACAGGAAAGTATCATGAAGTATTTTCAATCTCGCTTCACAATCGTGATTCTTTTAAATTCACAAATTGGAATGGATTTGGAAAGACTTGGGGAAAATATGTGGTTCAAATATATATTTGGGAAGGGCAGTTGACTGACTCAACACTGTTCTGTTTACATTGGTGTATACCATTCTTACCCGATGATGATATATTTAAATCATGTGACAAGTTTACACACGGTAAAAGATTAAGAAATTGTAACCTAGAACCCTAAAAAAATCATAGACAGACACACACAAAGCTGAACACACATTTTGGTACTCGTTGCTCTATCCTATACATGTTTCAGATGATTAAATCACTAAGATATGACAACGGATCAGTGTAAAACAACGTTACCATAACATCAAGGGAAGTAAAAGGAATACAGAAACTAACTTTATTTTCAAGCAACATGCTGATATCTGTGGCAATGAAATTTCTCCTTTCCTGAAGAAATTTACCATCAAAATCAGGGATCGGCATGAAAGAATCAAAATTGAGCTCCCAAAATATAAAAAACCATATGAATTTTATAATCAATTGAACATCTCACCAGTCTTCAGATGCTACCAAGGAGAACCAAACAGGAACATTTCTATACTTAGCCCCACATATATCCAGCATAGGTTGAGTTGAGGCACTTGCTTCCCCAGATGCTGCTACCCTCTTCTGATTAGCTGCGCGCACCCTTTTACGTTTCACCGGTCCTGATGCCCCTGCTCCGTTACTATTATTTTTTCCTCTTGCATTCTGGTTGGCCTCCTTTTTTTTGGTTTTGGGCGTATATGCATTCCTGATGCAGTCCAGAGCATTTGGTGATTCTCCTTCAGCCTTATTTTGAGACATATAAAGTTCATTATCAATGGAATTGATTGGATCTGACGTGGCATGCAACCCTTGTGAATTTGACTTTGAGGACTTGGTTCGATTAGCAGCCTCTACAAGACAGTTTAAGGGCGTCCACAGGTCAGCTTTCCCTTCTGTTATTTCAACGTCACTGTTCATAACTTTGTTAGGATTTTGCTCATATGAATGCTCAAGCAAATCCTGCATAAATGAATAAACATGCAAAAATATATATCGTTAACAGGTTTCAAATGTAATCAGGTCCCCCAAAACCATTTATACTACCAGACAACAAATTGCTTCAGACACTACTTCACATTGTATGTATGTTGCCTCATTGGTCGGAACAATTGTAGTTCATTACTCATGTTGTGACTGTAGGCCATGGATCACCATCTCACATCATCTACCTTAACTGTGCAGGTGTCTCATCATTCTATGGTGTTTTTTACTTTTTCTTATTTCTATTAAACAACAGTGTCAAATCCACTCCAACATTGCTATCATGTAAAGATGTTGTGAATATATCAATAAAGTAAAATTCAAGGTGCAATAAGTTAGGGGGAACATGAAGCAAAACCCTAAAACAGTGTCGGAAAGCCAATTAGAAACAGAGAATGGAAATGGGAGAGTGGGAAAAGAGGACCCCTGCTCAAACCAACAGCGAAAGTCAAATCTAGAGGATGAGAAATCACTTGAAACAACTCCTAAAAGAAGTGAACGTTTGGGCCCCAAAAGATCATGACCAAAAACTGCACCAACACACAGAGGACAAGAATCCCACCAACAAACCCTAGTATGATCAACACCAAAGTTTGATAAGCAATCAGCTACCTGACTACCTTCCAATTAATATGAGAAACCCAAATCCGCATGGAAGACAGAATGATGCAACAGTTAGATAAACCAACTGATAAATGCAAAGGCACCTGGCAAGATCTTCGGTGTTTTTTTTACTTGAAAAAGGTTGAGCGTGATCATTTTCATTCAAGCTTGAGAGAGAATGTTGAAGAATAAAGTAACTAAAACCAGCTAGAAAATCTTATTTCCTAGCATAAAAGAATATTGGTTTTCCTTTCTTTTTACAGGGTTTCCTAGTTCGTGTACGAGTGTGACCTGATTTCCGAAGTGAATTACTTGTGTTAGAGTTATGATGGATGTATAGTATTTTCTAACTATTGTCTCAACATTAAGCATTGGACTTGTTTGGTTTTGCAATAAAACTAAACATAAATGCTATTGTTTCGTGCAAATAACCAAAATCCTGCCCCCCTTTACCTGGCTCTTATTTCGTGCGAATTCAACAAGATTACCAGTTGAGTTAGAGCTCATTGGATGGTCTTCTGTAGAATCATCCTTCTTCGCAGGTTCTTCAGCAGAAAAACTGCATCCTCGTAAAGCAGCACCCTTTCTTGACAAAGCTCTTGACCTCTTTCCAGTCATACCTGACTGCACTGGAACTTTGGGGGCACTGACTACCAATGAAGATAATGATCTCTCCTTCCTTTTCACTGGCAACGAAGATGGCGTAACATCAGGATCATTAGCTTCGGGCTTGTTAGCTTCAGGTGTATCAACTTTCTTTCCTTTAACGGGAAATATCTTGGCTATAATATCGTGCAAATTATGGTCTGGCCTGCAGATCATCAAACGACATCCTAAGCATGTGTGAAACATTTTAACGTAAAGCTCCAGCGCACATTTACGATGTTGTGATTGGAAATTTAGTACAACAAAAAAAACTATTGACTTGTATAAAATCACATGACAGCGTGCAAGTAGGCACCCTAATCACAGATATTGGTATCTCGATAAAGCATTAATCATGAGTTAAAAAAAAAAATCAGCCTTCTGGAAAGTTTCAAATTATTCTGATGATTGATAAAACATCAACTTTCTAAGCAAAACCACAGTTACGTCGTTAATTTTTTTAGAACCATTTACCAAATCTACTTTCTTTCCCTATTGCTAAACGATAATAAACAAGCGTCGATTTAATATCTCCCCTATGGTAGGTTGGGAAGCAGGGCAATGCGACTAACACTACATATGTATAGGAGTCCACTAACTTCACTTCTATAAGTTACCAGCAACACCATGCATTTACCTAAAACCGGCTAACCAATATGTGAAATTGTAATTCAGGGGAAGATGAAGCATCATCGGTTCAGAACATAGGTACATTTACCTGAGTTTTTCGACAGGTAAAATTCCGAGATCAATTTCACAGACGGGACAGCAGTCCCCCTCCTCATCAGATAACTTTTCGTAAATGCACACCCTGCAAACTGGTTTCGAATTCAACATTTTACAAAAGTAAGCATTGAATTACCGAAATAATCGAGAAAATTCAACGAAAACAAAACCTTCTTATTCAGTTCTATGGAAAGGCATGGCGATAGAAGCAAATTAAACAAAAATTCAAGGAATGACACGAAAATTTCACGACGTGCTCAGGTGTTGATCAACACAAACAAGAAAATCACACATTTTAGTGTCCAAATTGCAGAAAAATCGAAAATTTGCAACCAAAACACAAATTATGCAGAAATGGAAAAACAAGAACAGACCCAGATCATAAAATTAGCAGAAAATTATGAAACAATTAAGGGAAGAGGAGATTAAAAAGGAAACTCACACGTGTGGAGGCAGAGTGAAATAGTTGTAGCCTCCTTCAACAGCTTATTACAAAGAGGGCACGTCATGCATGCCTCCAGTTTCTCCCTCTTAACTTTCACCACCTGACCACCACCATCACCAGCCGCCATCTCTTCCTCCACCTCCTCAGTCCTTATAATCTCCGAACCTCTGTGTCTACGCTCCCCTCCCCCACCCCCCCAAACCACATTCAACGCCCGACCCGACAGAGACGCAGTGGTTTTCGTATGATTATGTGAGGAAACTAAGGAAAGGGTGGGGCTTTGTCTTGGGTTTCATCGGACGTGTCGGATGGTTGGAGGTGTCGGATCTGAGGTGAGTGAAGAAAGTGGCGGGCTTTTGGGGCGAAATTGAGAGAAGGGTTGTGATTGCTTGCGGGAAAAACACGTTCGGTTTGTTGGGGATTTTTGGACAAAGTCGAGCTTCGATGAAAAAACATGAGTGAGAGAGAGAGAGAGAGTGTGTGTGTGTCTGTGATCTGTGAGAGGACAGAGAGAGTTTTGCCTGTGATTTTGGTTTTACCAACTCTCTTGTATACACGTTACACGTAGCAGTGAGTAGGCCCTGCACCCAATAGGTCTAGGTTCAAACATTTTCTTCTAGGATAAGGTGGTTTTTTTTGTTTTTTTGGGAAAATGACGGATTTGTTGCCATTTTAGGTGGCATGCTTATCCAACATATAATGGTGACTCTGTTCTTTGTTACAGTAATACCATGTGATTTGTTAATCTTTTGAATCGTTTTACGTTGGAGTCGTTTTAATAAGTTTTTAACGTTCTGAATTATTTTAAATTAGCGACGATATAATAATTGTTTAATGTTGTTAAACATTTTTTATTGCATGCTTATTCAAAGAAGAAGTTTATTTCCGCAAACAAAAGTGACTCTATTCATTATAACATGCTAATTTTGTGTGAATCGTTTTAACGATAAGGTATTAAGGTGGCATTGGCATTGCCATTTCCGTTGGTGCTGCACTGATCAACACTCCTCACTGTTGCTTGAGCTCCAGTCCCGGCGCTTGTCACCTACACACACACACACACACACACACACACATATATATATATATATATATATATATATATATACATACAGATGCATACATACATTACCTAAGATTGTATAATACCGCCCACAAGTCGTAGTTGTTTTGCTGTGGATTATTAGGAAATTAAACTTGTCGCTCTCACATTCGTCCCACTTTGTCCCCATGCACTGCCCGCCATGGCCAAAACACAGATCATCGTCTGAACTTCCCGGCCATTTTGTGAATAGATTATCAAGGAATTGCTATATATAGCCTTGAATACGTTGGAAATGTAAGATGACTTTGAAGATAAGGTCAGGGAAGGCTTTTCAACCCTGTTGAATGTTGGTGATGCAGTGAGATTTATAAGAAAGAGAAATCGAACGATATTCCAAAGTTAGAATCCACAAGGAAATTGAGTAAATTCAAGTTTATTGAATAATAGTCGAAAAAGATGACAATTCTAACACCCAAGAGGTGTTTTTATACATCCAAAACATAAAACCAAACCCATAACAAAAAGTTAAGGAGAAAACAAAATAAACAATTAACAAACTGCCAAAGTTATCCCTATGTCAAAAGCAAATCTACCTACGCACCGTTCTTTTGAAAATGACATATTATAACCCTAATTCCGACGCCAAAACCCTAATTTGCAATCCTTGGATCATGTTGCCTGCTTTGCACTTCTTGAGCTACTCTTCAATCCAGTCATCCATCTGTTCATCAATCGGACTAATTACTTTTAGCAAAAAAGTGCTTAATCTAGAAGCCATAAAAGCTAAGATAAGGCACACATAATTAATCAAAACCCAACCCCTGTTTACTAGCAACTTATTTTGAGAGGTCATTGGATGCGCAGGAGCTCACTGGATAATCTTCTGTAGAATCATCTATTTCCAGAGGTTCTTCAGCAGAAAAACGGCATCCTCCTAATGATGAAGGTGTAACATCAGGATTATTAGCTTCGTGCTCCCTAACTTCCGGTGCATCGATTTCTTCCTTTTAACGGGAAATATATCTTGGCTGTAATATTTTGCAAAATATGGTCTGGACTGCAGATCATTTAGATGACATCTTAATTAAAGCTCCCGCACAGATTTACAACTTTATGATCGAAAAACTAGTACAACGAAAAAAACTACGTACTTGCGTAAAGTCATATGACAATGTGCAAGAAGAAACCTTAGTTACAGAAATTTTAAATTTCTTAACAATTTTCAATGCAAAACCACAATTAGGTCATGATTTTTTCCAGAACCATTTTCCAAATCTGTTTCTTTTCCTGTTGCTAATCGATAATAAACAAGCATCGATTTATTATCTTTCCTATGGTACTTTTTTTATTGGAACTTTAATGAAAAACTCTCAGTACTGTTCACTTTATAATGAAAAACCATATTTGTACACTAAAAAGTCAATCATGGTACTATTCACTTAACCATTTATTTTGTCCTGATCGTTAAAACTCAAAGTTTTCAAACTTTTTTTTATTAGTTTTTTTTTTTTTTTTTTTTGCCAAGAATAGAATTATCTTCCCTATGGTACTTAACTTTGGGAAGGAAGGTAATGTGACTATCACTATATACGTATTCGAGTCCACTAATTGCATTTCTATAGGATATTTACTTTCAAAAGGGGTAAAGGTTTATGTCTTCCCTAACTAGATGTAACTACTTTTTTCATATCAATAAATTTCTCTTGTACCTTCATTGTGACAATTATATTTTGCGAGTCATTTTAAGTTCACGTCTTGTAATAATTGTATAATGTTGCGAATCATTTTAAGTTGACGGTGCCGTGATAATTGTTTAACATTGTGAATCGTTTTAAGTTTGCGGCGTTAAGATAAATGTTTAACATTTGAATCATTTTATGTTGGCAGCGCTGCGATAATTCTTTAACAATTTGAATCATTATTGGCAACTGTAATAATTATTTTGTTGGAAAATATTAGTATTTAGGTTTACTTTAATGTTTGGTTTTCTGGGCTTAGCCCGTTAGCATTAGGGTTTAGGGTTAGTTTATTATAAATAGAGTGTTTTGTTATTCATTAGAAATCAAGTCATTCACAATGTAGTCTCTTAGGGTTTTGTAGCCGTTTCGGCATTCTCGTTTGATATCAATAATATTTCTTTTACTTTGTTAGTATTGTTTGTTACGCACTCTGATATTCAACTTGGTATCAGAGCAGGTTTGATCCTTTGGGATTTAATCTGTTCTTGATTAGTGTCAATTTGTTTGTATCAGTTTTGTTTGTCAGTTTACTGGGTATTAGTTTCGTCCGTCGTCTTCCGCTCATCCGTAGTCGAAGCCGTTCTTGTCACCACCACCGCACTGCAATATGTCCAGATAACCCGCACCACCATCTCCGCTGCTACCACCTGTTCACGGTACCCGCACCGACTCCTACCAGTCGGATCTGTCACAACCCAATGAAGTCCCCTTCTGCAAGTTGACTTTGCACTAGAAGTTTTGAAGCTTGCTGCAATTGGTTTTGCAAGCCTTGTTTGCTGCAATCGGTTTCGCCCAGAAGAAAAGAGAAGAAAGAAAGAAATATGGTATATTTGGTTGAATTTTTTGTTTGTTTGTTCGGCATCAGAATCGGCATTGGCATTAGCACTGGAATTTGTTGAATTGCATCCACCCGCTTCTTCAACGTTTGAAGAAGATGCCCGCGAGGATTGGAGTTGGTAGTATGGAAATTGCTTACTCGTTTGTTCGTTCGTTTGTTTGCTCGTTTGTTCGTTCGTTTGTTTGCTCGCTTGTTCGCTTTGTCTTGTCTTGTCCGCCTAATGGAGCTTGCATCCACATCTGCTTGTTTGCAAACTCATGTTGTATACCGCCATGAGTTTGACGGGGGGTGTTGGAAAATATTAGTATTTAGGTTTACTTTAATGTTTGGTTTTCTGGGCTTAGCCCGTTAGCATTAGGGTTTAGGGTTAGTTTATTATAAATAGAGTGTTTTGTTATTCATTAGAAATCAAGTCATTCACAATGTAGTCTCTTAGGGTTTTGTAGCCGTTTCGGCATTCTCGTTTGATATCAATAATATTTCTTTTACTTTGTTAGTATTGTTTGTTACGCACTCTGATATTCAACTAACATTGTGAATCGTTGTAATGTTGCCAATAGTTTTAGGTTGGTTGTGTTGCGATAATTGTTTACGCGCAACATCAGTTAAACATGCAACATAAAGTTTTTTTTTTCTAAAAAGAACAAAGAAATTACAAAAAAAATTTCTCTCCTCGGGCAGCCAACACCAACAAAGTCTCAACTCAAGCAGCCCTGGCTTCAGGTGGGAGAGAATTCAACCAAATACCGGACTCAGAAGAGAAGCTTGACCCACAGCAGCAAGGGCATGGGCAACAAATTAAATTGGCCTCACGGAACACATGATGGAAATCAATAGCAACGAAACGACAACCAAGACTCTGGATGTTCCAAATAATAGTACGAAGCCTCCAGGGGACAGGATTTTAGAATCAACTTTCATGTACCTCAGCCTGCAGTAATAAGGGCTGCATGCAGCCCGTCTAGCAAAGCTTGACCCTACGCAATCAACACATTAATTAGCCGTACCAACGTTTTGAGCTCCAGCAAGTAGAGGGTGTTGGGGCTTAAAAAAAAACTTCACTACTTTGGAATGTTTATCTCACAAAAAAGAATGTAATGCAGTGAAATTGATAGGCAAGAAAAAGAAAGAACACTCAAAGTATTACACAAACTTTTTATTCTCACACAAACTTAGTACAAGAGGAAACACTCAAACACTCTTGGAAGCTTTGTTACTTATTCTCACTTCTCACTTGGCATTCTCACTTCTCACTACTTGCTATCTTGGTTGTTACATCACATAGCTTAGCACCTCACCTATTTATAGGCAAGGTTTGCCAACTTTGGCATTGCTAGAACTTTCTAGCTAATGCTTAACAACCACACATTTTTACAAGATTTTAGATATTTCTACAAAAAACCGATATTTATGCATGAATCCCACAAACTTGAACTTTGCTAGAACTCTCTAGCATGCGCATGGATATTTCTTTGTATATAGACTGGATCAATTATCTTGGGCCAAGACAATATTACAATTCAACAGAGGGGAACCGGACGCATCACGGATAACAAAAGCACTGGCAGCTTGGCAATTGAGGATAACAGACCCATTAAAGTCAAGCTTGAGAGACGCACCATTAGGCGGAGACCATCTAATCTGGGAAGAGGGCTCCATAAGAATAGTGAGAATTGTGAGCTTAATTTATCACGCCCCGGACCCGGGGTCAGTAGAAAACCTCAAATCCGAAGTGCGAGTTAAAAATAAATAAACAAAAATGTTACAAAGACCTTTGGATGCGATTCAACAATTTATTAGGTCCAGAAATCATTTTTTATTGATTTTTAGAGTTGAAAAAGAGAGAGAGAGAGAGAGAGGAAAAAAAAAAGTAATAGACTGTCCCCCAAATATATTTTTATGTGTAAAAAATCTTCGGAATGTTCTAAATTAATTTTATTAAACATGTGATGAGACGAGAATGAATCGAATTTGGCTTATAATGAATCTTGTAAAATTCCCTACATCGATTTGAAGTGGTTTTAACTCGCATTTTTGTGAAGGAAGAAAAATTGAAATTTTTAGTTTTTGAAATATTTTGCGTGGGACCTAAGGAAAATGTTGCAAGACTTTTGGATGTGATCCTACCATTTATTAGGTCCCTAGACTATTTTTTATTGATTTTAAGAGTTAGAAAATAGAGAAAATAATATAAACTAATTTAGGCCCCCAAAGTGATTTAAAGGCGTCAAAATTCTATGGAATGTCCTAAATTAGTTTTAGGAAACATGTGGTGCAACAAGAATAACTCGAATTTTTACTTATAATGATTCTTGTAAAAATTCTCAACATCGATTTAAAAACGTGAGTTTAGAAATTTTTATTTTTACGAAATATTTAATGGGGCAGTTTAGAAAAATATTACAAAGACCTTTTAATGGATCCTATGACACACCCCGACCAAGATCAAGGCATGCTAGCCGTCACGTGCGAGTGACGTAGCCATGTGCATAGTGCGGAAGCAATAATAAAAAGAAATATACGAATAATCAAAAATCAAATTACTAGAGTGCACTACTAAACAGGAAGTGATAGGAGTTAGTTACAAATGTAAACACTCATAATTAGAGCATAATAAGTCTAGGTACAATCCAGTAAGACAAGTACTAGTTATATAGTACCAGGAATGTCTTACTATTATTTAGATAGGTCAGAACTGCCGACGTCCTCAAGCCACCAACAACAAACTTACTTAAAACATGGAGGGGCGCAAAACAGAAAACGTGAGTGGGCAAAAACAAATGCTTTACAAAACCATTTCATTTATCAATGTACTAAACATGTATAAGTCTTCCCAAAATCAAGATATAAGCATATACATAATATATATATATACATAATATATATATATATGAAATCATATCAATTCAATTCATGCTTCACATAATTATACTCAAATGTATGACATGCCAAGATATAACTGAGTAAACAATTCAGGTAAGAATAAATTCGTAGAAATATGATATGTTAGCCGAAACCCCTGTGGTAGTCTGTACGGCTGAATTCATAGCTCAAAAATCAATCTAGCCGGAGTCACTACAATGACCTATACGGCAATATACTGCATATAAGTTGGAACCACTAAAAAGGGGTATGTATGACAATGCTCAATTTTACTCTCTCATAATAGTCGGGCGATAAATCGCTAGTCATCTACGAGTCGGAACCATAAATAAGGTTTGTACGACAAGACTGTGCACTTAAGTTGGATCCAATATGAGCATATAGGGCGGGAGGTGACGTAAATAAACAGGCATGTACTTCATATCCTGGTTAAATCACAATCACCCTAGATGCAGTTTTATGAGCTCAACATTATTCAATCACATATCACATCATCGATGATTTACATAACCAAACATAACTTACCTGAACTTACATGTGCCTCCACAGCACCACATTTATATATATATATATATATATATATATATATATATATATATATGCAACCATGAAATGCATATTCATAATATAAAAGCATTTGCCATATTATTTCAAAGCATACTTTCCTTAAAAAAATGCATTTCTGGGAATTATATCAAGTATATAAGTGTATAGTGAAAACAAAAGTCCACTCACTGT
Organism: Malus domestica; assembly: GCF_042453785.1. NCBI lineage: Eukaryota > Viridiplantae > Streptophyta > Magnoliopsida > Rosales > Rosaceae > Malus > Malus domestica. The sequence goes on along the minus strand of NC_091672.1, from coordinate 30,146,874 downwards.
TATGTCAAAGGGTCGTAGCCTCCGAGTCGTCCGTGGATACGCTCGTCCTCGGGATAAGCCTCACCTATATGCAAATTAACTATAAAAACGTTATTTTAAAGCACATAGGCAAAAACTAGCTAATAACTTCTTATACAATGCTCAATTTGGGTATATGAATATACCACAGTGATCTACACAACCTCAGGATCATCCCCAAATTTTCAAAATAATTTTTTGACCCCGCACGCGCCGGCCAAGGCACGGCAATACGCGCCGCCACGCGCATGGGATCCTGACGGATTCTACAAACGGCGTCAAGAATATTTTTTGGAATATTCCGTTAAATCCTAACGGTAACCGTCATTCCTAACTGGCGGCATCAGAATATTCCGTCCAAACTGACGAAATATTTTGTCTTCGTCTCCGGCGAGTCGCTGGTCGCCGAAAAGCTGGGAAAATTTCTAATTGTCTATTCTCACTCGTTTTTCAACCATTTTCTTCGAAATTTGAACCAAATGAAAGCTTAGAGTGAGAAGAATGGCGTTATACCTATTTGAAGCTTCAAATCTCACGAAATCAAGTCGGGGAAGCTTCGAAATTCTGACCAAACCTGTAACTCTTCGTTTCTCGCGATCCGGACGTCCAAATTCTTCCAACAAACTACCCCAAGTTTCCTTAGGACCTCCTAAAGCTCACTATGAGCTTAGAATTCCCTGAAAACAACATATTTATGTGTGCATGAACAGTGCACAAATCGAGGGTTAGGTTTCACGGGGTTTTCGAAGGTTTTAGGTTCTAAAACTTGTACCAATGGATTCTTGAGGTTTCAAGGAACACAAAAATGCTTACCTTGGTTTCGATCTGCAAGGTTTGGGATGGTTTCTGGATTGCCTGTACGAAAATGCCGAGAGGGAGAGAGAGTGAAGTCCACGTGAGAGAGAGAGAAAAGGTATGTGTGTGGTCCAAAAGCCACCAATCAAAACCAACCATTCCCTTACTTCCAATTGGGTCCAAAAACTTAGGGAAAATAATAAATGGGTCCAAATCCAACTTAAATCACACGATACACTTTAACGTCCAAGGGCAAAAATTGTCATTTCACGTCATCGAAAATTAATTATTCGGGAGGGGCCGTGACATCCTACAATTTATTAGGTCTAGAAACAATTTTTTTATTGATTTTTAAAATTGAAATTTGAAAACCCCTAAATATATTTTTGTGTGTCAAAAAATCTTCGAAATCTTCAAAATGACCTAAATTCATATTAAAAAACATGTGGTGTGAGAAGAATTACTCGATTTTTGGCTTATAATGAATCTTGTAAAAATTTCCAAAACTGATTTAAAAACATGGGTTGTAACTCATAGTTAGCGTGAAAAAATTGAAATTTAGTTTTACAAAATATTTTACATGGGAGCTAAGGAAAATGTTAAATGATCTTTGGATACTATCCTACAATTTATTAGGTCACGTAACTTATAGCCAAAATAGTCCCTGATTTTGCATAACACATCACTTTAGTCCCTAAGATTGAAAATCAATAGAAATGGTCTTTGAGATTGTCCACCATCCATTATTTTGGTCATTCCATTAAAAACTTCATTAAGTGTCCCAGAGCTCTTGGCCGGAAGTTTGGGCAATTTTCAAAGCTTCGTAACTCAATCGTTTATCAACCAAATTCGACCCATAATATATCAAAATGAAGATAGAAAAGTGTAGAACAAGATTTTACCTATTTGGAGGCCCAATGGTTGCCGGCTATGGCCAAAAACTAACCTGAAAGGTGACTGGTCCGAGGGAAAATTGGAAAACTCGCCGGAAACAGGGTAAACTTTAAACATCGATAACTTCTTCAATACTCAACGCAATCGAGTGATTCAAAACAAAAATCATACTTCTCAATGAGATGAAGAGAATGGTACCTTTCTCAATGGATAATTCGCAATGGTTTGGCCTGAAAACGGCTCAAAATTGGCTAACTCAAAACCAAAACAGTCACTTTCGAGCAATTTTACGCCCAAAAAAGGGTGAGTTAGCCATCGAGAAATGTACTATTCTCTTCATCTCATTAAGAAGTATGATTTTTATTTTTGAATTACTCGATTTTGTTGAATATTGAAGAAGTTATGAAAGTTTAAAATTTACCTAGTTTCCGGCGAGTTTTCTAGTTTTCCCACGGACCAATCACCTTTCAGGCTATTTTTTGGCCATCTCTAGTAAGCATTGGACTTCCAAATAGGTATAATCTTGTTCTACCCTTTCTTATCTTCATTTTGATATATTATGGGTTGAAATTGATTAAGAAACGATTGAGTTACGAAGCTTTGAAAATTGCTCAAACTTTCGGCCAAGAGTTTCGGGACACTTAACGGAGTTTTTAACAGAATTACCAAAATAATAGATGGTGGACAATCTCAGGGACCATTTCTATTGATTTCAATCTCAAGGACCAACGTTATATGTTCTGTAAATCTCAGAGACCATTTTGGCTAAAAAGCCTTATTTTTAATTGATTTTAAGTTGAAAATAGAAAAATAATATAAACTAATATATATAAAATATTTTTATGTGTCAAAGTTCTTCAAAATATCCTCTATTGATTTTAGGAAACATGTGGTGCAACCACAATTGCTCAAGTTTGGGCTTATAATAATCTTGTAAATATTCCCAAAATTGATTGGAAAACATGGGTTATAACATATAACTCACAGTTTTTGTGAAAAAAAATTGAAATTTTTAGTTTTTGGAAATATTTTGCATGGGAGCTAAGGAAAATGTTGCAAGACCTTTGGAGGTGATCCTACTAATTATTTGTTCTCGAGACTATTTTTTTATTAATTCTTAAATTTAAAAAATAGAGAAAATAATATTAATGCCCTCCAAATATATTTTTATGTGTCCAAAATCTTCGGAGTGTCCTAACTTAATTTTAGGAAAGATGTGGTGTGATGAGAATGATCCGAATTTTGGCTTATGATAAATCATGTAAAAATTCCAAAAATCGATCTGAAAACGTGGGTTATAAATCATAGTTTTGTGAAAAAAAAATGAGAGTTTTAGTTTTTGAAAATGTTGCAAGACGTTTGGTTGTGACCCTACTTTTTATTTGATCCCGAGATTATTCTTTATTGATTTTTAAAGTTGAAAATATATAGAAAAATAAAATAAACTAATAGAGGGCCCAAATATATTTTTGTGTTGAAAATCTTAAGAATATCCTAACTTAATTTTAGAAAACACGTGGTGCGTTGAGAATGACTTGAATTTTGGCTTATAATAAATCTTGTAAACATTTTCAAAATGGATTTGAAAACATGGGTTATTACTCACAATTTTTGTGAAAAAAAAAATGAAATTTTTTGTTTTTTAAAATATTTTGCATAGGAGCTAAGGAAAATGATGCAAGACCTTTGAATGTGACCCTACTAGTTTTTAGGACTCAAGACTATTTTTAATTGATTTTTAAAGTTAAACAATCCATAAACTAATATAAACTAATAGAGGGGCCCCCAAATATATTTTTATGTGTCGAAAATCTTTTGGAAAATCCTAACTTAATTTTAGAAAACATGTAGTGTAACGGGAAAGACTTGAATTTCGGCTTATAATGAATCTTTGAAAATTTTCCAAAATCGATTTGAAAACGTGGATTAAAACTCACAGTTTGTGAAAAAAAATGAAATTTTTAGTTTTTTGAAATATTTTGCATGGGAGCAAAGGAAAATGTTGCAAGACCTTTGGATGTGACCCTACCATTTATTGGGTCCCGAGACTATTTTTTATTGATTTTTAAAGTTAAAAATAGAGAAAATAATATAAACTAATATAGGGCCCTAAATTTATTTGTATGTGTCGCAAATCTTCAGAATGTCCTAGATAATTTTTGGAAACATGTGGTGTGACAAAAATGACTCAAATTTTGGCTTATAATGAATCTTATAAAATTCTCAAAATGATTTGAAAATGTGGGTTATGACACATCCCAGCCCGGGTCCCTACCACATCCCGGGCTCGACTCTGTCATAGCACGATATTGTCCACTTTGGGCCCCAACCACACCCTCACAGTTTTGTTTCTAGGAACTCACGAGTAACTTCCCAAGGGGTCACCCATCCTGGGATTGCTCTAGCCCAAATTCGCTTAACTTTGGAGTTCCGATGGAACCCGACACCAGTGAGCTCCCAAAAGGCCTCGTGCTAGGTAGAGATGGGAATATACATATAAGGCTTCCAGGATCCACTCCCATGGGCAATGTGGGATGTTACAATCCGCCCCCCTTAGGGGCCGATGTCCTCGTTCGCACACTTCTGGCCAGGGATTGGCTCTGATACCAAATTGTCACATCCCGGCCCTGACCCTTACCACATCCTGGGCTCGACTCCGCCGTAGCACGATATTGTCCGCTTTGGGCCCCTACCACACCCTCACGGTTTTGTTTTTGGGAACTTACACGAGATCTTCCCATTGGGTCACCCATCATGGGATTGCTCTTGCGCAAACTCGCTTAACTTCAGAGTTCCGATGGAGCTCCCAAAATGACTTGTGCTAGGTAGAGATGGGAATATACATATAAGGCTTAGAGGATCCACTTCCCTGGGCGATGTGGGATCTTACAATCCACCCCCCTTAGGGGTTCGACGTTCTCGTCGGCATACTTTCGACCAGGGATTGGCTCTGATACCATCACCTAGGGGAATGATCCTTATATGTATATTCTCATCCTTGCCTAGCATGAGGCCTTTTGGGAGCTCACTGGCTTCGGGTTCCATCGGAACTCTGAAGTTAAGCGAGTTCGCGCGAGAGCAATCCCATGATAGGTGACCCACTGGGAAGTTCTCGTGTGAGTTCCCAGAAACAAAACCATGAGGGCGTAGTCGGAGCCCAAAGCTGACAATATCGTGTTACAGCGGAGTCGGGTCTGGGATGTGGTGAGGGCCTGGACCGGGATATGACAATTTGGTATCAGAGCCAAACTCTGGCCGGAAGTGTGGCGACGAGGACGTCAGGCCCTTAAGAATGGTGGATTATAACATCCCACATCGCTCAGGGGAGTGGATCTTGTAAGCCTTATATGTATTTTTCCATCTCTACCTAGTACGAGGCATTTTGGAAGCTCACTGGCTTTGGGTTCCATCGGAACTCCGAAGTTTAGCGAGTTCGCGCGAGAGCAATCCCATGATGGGTGACCTACTGAGAAATTCTCGTGTGAGTTCCCAGAAACAAAACCGTGAGGGCGTGGTCGAGGCCCAAAGCGGACAATATCGTGCTACGGCGGAGTTGAGCCTGGGAAGTGGTCCCGCCTAGGTCGGGATGTGATAGGTTATAACTCACAGTTTTTGTGAAAAAAATTGAAATTCTTTTTAGTTTAAGGAAATAATTTGCATGGGAGCCAAATAAAATGGTGCAAGACATTCAGATGTGATCCTACTATTTATTAGGTCCCAAGAGTATTTTTTTATTGATTTTTAAAGTTGAAAAAAAAAACAATAATATAAACTAATGATTTTGGACCTTATGAAATTCACCGAATGACAGGGAAATGTTCTCCTTTTTACATATAGCATGCAATCCTTTCATTAAAAGAGGGAAGCCCTTACTAATGGTGCAATCATTCACCATGATGATCACATCTATATTTATCATAAGGTTGAAGTACATTACGATATCTGATAATAACTATTGTTATAATACAAGAAGCAATTCCGCTTCAATTTATTCCATGGTGAAGCTTAATTATCAGTATAAGGTAAGTTCACTACTAAGCTACTGAATTCATCCGGGGTGATAGACTTTAGTCGCTGCAGTCGACAAAATCGTAGTTGACGTTAAGGTGGCCTGATGCGTAGCCACTGCCGTCGGTGTCAATTTGGTTAAACATATTCACGTCCAAGTCTAGCCCTCCGTTGCTGCATTGATCAATAATTCTCACCACTGTTTGTGCTCCTGTCACAGTGTTTGTCACCTGCACATATATAAATTCATCAAATTAAAATTGCACACACACATTTAGTATAAGAGCGTTCTGGTGATAACAGTTAGTATGCTAAAAGGAACGTTCTACGCGAATCAGCTAATATGTTAATGTAGGAGCGTTTTAGTGCTAACTAATATGTACCAAGAGGCACTTTCCGCAAGCGTCTTCTCCGCTAGGGCCAGCAGGTCCGCAAAATGCAGTCCATCCATATTTGCTGCGCCATTCGTAGGATTGATCGGCATCCCATGTTGAGCAGAATGCACTAACAGCCCGCAAGTCGTAATTGATTTGGGCTGGATTGTAGAGGTGGTACGTGGATCCCACAGTAGCACTTTGTCCCCACGCACTTCCCACAAATACACAGATAATGACTGAAACTAACAATACAAACCATGGTGCAATCTTCCCTGCCATTTCGTGGTTTATGTGATCTGTAATTTAGGGTTAGTTGAAGTTAGAGGGCGAGGGTAATCTAACCTTTGGGAAGTTGGAATCGTATGGGGCGTAGGCGAGTTAATTGGCTACCACTATCACCTTCACGACTCAGGACTCAGCTGAGGGATGAGTTTTTGCATCTGCTTTGGATACAATATATATAGAGGCCTTAGACCTTACTGTTGGACGTGACAAATACGGCATACAGCAGCGCATTGTGAAATGTACAATACATATATGGTATATACTGACACGAGAGAGAGAGAGAGAGAGAGAGAGACTAGAGCAACTAGTTGACTTGTGTACTACCAGAAAAATATAGAAAATCAGATCATCACAATGGCTTATTAGATTAAGATTTTAATTTTATCATTTTAATTATTCACATATACACAATATAATATTTGTAGGTGATAATTTACGCAAATTAATTAAATGATCAAAATGAAATTTAACTTTTTGACGAACTTCGACAAACCAACAATAGGCATTTACTTCAGACGGCACATATCGCACTACACAAAGAAAATTGAGCCAAGAATGAAAAAACCCTTTTTTTTCAAATGGTAAAGAACATTCATAAAACAATGTCCAAACGGACGTAATACAACGTATGTGTTGAATATATCATTCTAAAATAGTTAGTTAGACAGTTGAGAATGTGGCTATATAAACTGTAGTCTCATAGTTGTAAAGAGATTAATTCAGTATCAATACAATCAATTGTTTCTTTCTCTAAACTCTCTCTCTCTCTCAAACTCTCTGTTCATCCATTTCTCTTAATCTTTCTTCTTGATTTTCTCTTCAATTCTAAACACTACAATGTAGTTAACATGGTATCAGAGCCACCAGGCTTGCGCCATTGATTCTGGTGGTTCCGTATTTTCTTTTAGATTTCTTTTTCTAGTTTTATTTTCTCTTCAGATTTTCTTGAATTTTTCATCTAAGTTCTTTGGTGTTCCTTCTTCTCTCCGATCCCTGAATCGGAGAAGGAAGCAGACTCAAGTTCTTACTCAGTTTTTTCTTTGTGGATGCGAATCGACTGAAAAACGTCGTCACTGACCTCACTGATTTCAACTGGGTTTTGGTCGGTAACAACAAGAATTTGGTCGGAGCTGGAGTTGTAGGGGTCGGATTCTCGACTTCTTGGCGGTTGATTGTGCTCTTGAGAGGCGAGGAAGGCAAGATTGGCCGGGCGAAACGAACGACGTCAATGCCGTGATAATCTTTTCCAGCAGCAGCGGCAGCACCGATCAGAGCCGCACTCTCGCCGAGATGCGAGTCCTCCTCTCTAATCCTCAAGATCTGGCTGTGCCGCACGCACCCCGTCTTCTTCCGATCGAAGCATTGCACAGACTCAATAGCTGGGGCCGCCATGGTGTTGCTCTTTAGGGTTTGGGGTCTTCTTCGTCGTCCCCCGCCACTATCGCCCCACCGACCTCGGCGACTCCGTCTCTTTCGACGATCCCGCGTTGTCCTCCTCCTGGTCCTCCGTACACAGATTGCGCAGTGGCGTTGTTGTTAGGGATTTTGTTTTGGTCCAGGTGTTTCCCAAAATCTTCTGCTTCTTGTTCGCTGCAGTCCAGAATCAAGTTGCATCGTTGGTGTTTGATGAATTGCTGCACATATCAATTGTTTGTGTAATTGTCTCAATGAAGAATTCTGTGTTAATTCGTGTATTAAGGCCGATTGCCAAGAGTGTCTTAGTTCAAGATTCTTTTCTAGTTCGGGTACAGATTCAAGGTTCGCAGAATTGTCAGGTTCGAAGAATTGTCGGGTTAGTTCATATCTTGCACTCCATGTGTTTGATGGAGTATCGCAGTCAAAGTTTTTTGCTTCACGATTATTTGCTCTGGGTTTGTTGATTTTTTGTGCGAAAGAAAACAAGGCCGATGCCATCTTTTTGCACTCTTGATTTGGGATATAAGGCCAAAGCCATTATCTCTGTGTAAGTTGTTTGTTTCCTCCACAAGGCTGATAGCCGGAGTGAAAAGTTTTGTCTCAGATATTGTGTGTTACTCCTTAAAGGCCGATAGCCGGAGTAAAGTTGTTGAAAAGTCTTGTTTGTTGTTCTTGTGTGCACCTCCATTAAGGCCGATTGCCGGAGTGCATTTCTTGTTGACATATTGTTAAGTAATTTAGGGTTGATAACATTTGAAGCAGAGAAGATACTCATTTGAAGCAGAGAACTTGCTGATGTCTGACAAAAGTACTTTGAATACTGCTTTCAGCTTTTGGACGATTGGCGTACCTAAACATGGGACATTGGGTTATTTTTACTTGGCTCCATTGATTGGTTTGCTTCAATCTCAAACTGGGAAGTCCCAGTTGAGATTGAGGGGGGATGTTGAATATATCATTCTAAAATAGTTAGTTAGACAGTTGAGAATGTGGCTATATAAACTGTAGTCTCATAGTTGTAAAGAGATTAATTCAGTATCAATACAATCAATTGTTTCTTTCTCTAAACTCTCTCTCTCTCTCTCTCTCTCTCTCAAACTCTCTGTTCATCCATTTCTCTTAATCTTTCTTCTTGATTTTCTCTTCAATTCTAAACACTACAATGTAGTTAACAGTATGTAGCTCTAGAAAAATGAAAACCAGAATACCCAAAGAAAACATTCAACTTGTGTGGGCTGCTTTATAGCTCTTTAGGAGCAATCTAACACTTTAGGATAGATACTGATAAGCCAAGTCATGTGATGTATTATTTTACATACTATTATAAGATGGACGGCTTTGAAAATATATAAAGAAAAAAATAAATTCGTATGTTATAATTTGAATAAAATAGGAATGCCACAAGCCAATTTGGGAGAAAGTGTTTTCTCACATTGAGAGTTTACCAAACATTATATGTAACATCGAAGTTAATTGGTTTGGATGATTTGATCCCGTAAATTCAGACCATCCAATGCTCATTACATTTAATTCTATGTAATACTGAAGTGGACCCTAAGAAAATGCATATAAAGCCAATTAATAAACCCGACAGCAAAATGCACTCCTCTATTAAAACAATATTGTAAAAATTAATTAAGAATATAGGATTATATGAAAAAGTTCATCGTTATTCGTATGTCAAATTTACATGTAAGTTAATATTTAGAATCGATGCAAAATTTCACATTGTTGTGTACGTTTGTTTTATGTATCAACTTGAACTTAAGAGACAATGTTGGGTAACGTAACAAGGTGATTGCCTGGATGCATCGATCGATCTGCATGGCTACTTTGCCCCAGCAGCTTTGTTAATATACACCAGCTTTCTACATATCTGCCGTCGAAGCTCACGGGCATAACTCACATTTAACATTTTGCAAGTCTTATTATATATAGTATGATGAAAGAATCAAGATCGATTTAACATAATTTACATAAATAATTTAGTATGATGAAAGAATCAAGATAGATTTAACATAATTTACATAAATAATTTGATTTGATAGTGAAGTTTTGGAAGTTTACCAGAGCCGCAGCACTGATTTCACATCTTATTAATAAAAACAATGGCATAAATAACAAGCATATCCTCTTCGTAAGCGCAGTTGTATATACAATATCAACTAGGGGTGTGATATCCACACACCCCTTTTTACTTTTCCCACACCTTTTTGGTTTTCGACCGTCGGATCGGATGAATTGAAGAAGATCAACGGACAGAAATTAACAAGAGGTGTGTGGATAGCACATCCCTATCAACTACCAAAAAAAATGAGTGATTTGACTAGCCTCTTGATGAACCCGAGAGAAAGAAAAAAAACAGTCACTAGAAGGATCCCACCTTCTTATGACTGACGAATTTCATGCCAAATACCTAAACAATATGTATTGAGTGACGTGAAACACATGTATGTGTTGGACTTCATATATGAGAAAACCCAAATTTGATGCCATGAATTAAGTTGACGTTTCAATTTAAAATCAATTGGTAATATGAAAAATAGCAAGAAGGAAGGTTAGTACCACAGTAGAAATCAAGCACCCTGATGGTCCTCTTCACTCCCTTCGTGACACTCTTTTCCACTAGGCCCTCATAACTATATATTGACAAAATGTATGTTCAATTATTTATAAGCACATACAAGTTTTTTTTGTTTTTCACCGCAAGGAATTCATCCTTTATTAGTCATCCTCTAAACATAATGGATAATTAATAATTATAAGTAGCAACCTAAGAAGTAGGCACATGACTGCTCTGGCATCGGCAGCCAATAATTACCACAAGTTGATATCAAAGGGAGCAGTTTCCATTATTTATTAATCCCTTTTGGCTATAACCATAAGAGAAATGAGAGTAGCTAGTGTATGGTTTAATCGCCACAACTGACAAACTGGTAGTTGGCCATTAGATGGCCTGGGGCATCGCCTTTCCCATCAGTGTCCGGTCATTTAAACACACCCTCGTCCAAATCTAGGCCTCCATTACTGCACTGATCACCAATTCTCACCTTTGCCTGATCTCCTGTGCTCACGGTTGTCACCTGAGGTGTAACAAATCAAATGAAACTAATCATTTCCACACTACAAGATAACACGGGTTAGGTGACAGAATTTTGTGGTGCCGACTTTCTTTGGCATTGAATAGGTGACGCGAACAGTAACACTAACTTGAATTTCGTGACATATAATTAAATGTGACAAATTTTCATGTTTATGTGACAAATATTTGTAGCCACAAAAACCTTGTTTTCTTGTAGTTCTGGTAAACTCTAATTGAGCATGTGTGTTTGTCGCAACAAAATTACTTACTTAATATACGTACTATTCTTATATATTCACTTAGATGTGGAAGGTCTCATGCCTGATTTGAATAACAAATTCAATATTTAATTATTACATTGTCTCATTATATAACTTATAATTTATATCCCACATAGGGTATCAGTAATTGTATAATTCTATCCAAAAAAAAAAATCATTAATTGTATTAAAAAAAAAAATCATGTATGGACGTGCCCCTTAGCACTTGCCACAAGATGCCTGACCCCGAAGCCCGACGGGGCCGCAAAACGCAGTCCAACCAAACTTCCGACGCCACTCCAAAGGCTTATTAGCATCCCAAGTGGACCAAATCTAGGTTTCAGTCGAGGATCTAAAAACAGTTTGTTGTTTCTTAAAATACCAAGAAATAGAACTTGGTTCAAGAAACACAACTAATCCAGTGGTAGATCTTCTATCATTTGGGTCTCTTGCCTAATTAGCATCACTGAATGCTATTAAATTCAACTCTTCTCGATTATAATTAATTCCCAAATGCAATGTCCCTTTTAAGTACCTCAAAATTCTCTTCATGCTGTAAAGTATGCAACCATGGGATTCCGCATAAATTGGCAGACCTGATGCACAGAGAATGCAATATCAAGCATGGTGAAAGTGAGATACTGCAATGCTCCTACAATGCTCCTGTACAAAGTTGGATTCCCATAAGGTTGACCATCATCTTTAAGCAATCTATTATGGGTAGACATGGAGCGTCACAAGGTTTTGACTCAATCATTTTTGTCTTGACTAACAAATCCTGCACATATTTAGTCTGTGATAGAAATAACCTAGTTTTGGTATTGGAATTCCTAGAAAATAATGCAATGGTCCTAAGTCTTTGATCTCAAACTCAGCTGTGAGAGCTTGAATGACCTCTTGATTTGCACTAGTTGCATACCAGTAATTATAATGTCATCAACATATAATAACATAATGACAATACCAGAATCCACTTGTTTCACAAATAGAAATGAATCAGAATATGTATTCTTGAACCCCCAGTTTAGGTAGAAATTTAGTAAACCTCTCATTCTAAGCTCTGGGAGCTTGTTTTAAACCATACAATGATTTATGAAGTTTGCAGACTAAATTTGGATGATTGGGATCCACAAAACCAGGAGGCTGAGCCATGTAGACTTCTACTTGAAGAATCCCATGCAGAAAAGCATTCTTGACATCTAACTGTCTTAAAGTCCAACTAAATGTGCTGCAAGTGCCAATACAATCCTCACTGTAGTTAGCTTAACTACAGGGCTAAAAGTTTCCCCATAATCCAGTACTGGTTCTTGACTGAATCCTTTTGCCACTAATATGGCTTTATGTCTAGCAATAAACCCATCTGCGTGCTTTTTGATCTTAAATATCCATTTACACAGCCACCAAATTCTTGTTTGCAGGCAAAGACACCAGACTCCATGTACCCTGAGAATGAAGAGCATCAACCTCTTCCTTTATAGCTTTCAACCAAACATGAATTTTTAAAGCAGTCTTGTAGGTAGCTGGCTCAGTCAATGACAAATCAACACCACCAAATTCTTGTAGAGTAGTCAAGAAAGCCTTCTTTTTCACATTTCCACTTTTGCCCAACTGGCGGCTCCAACTGTCCTTACTGAACATGTGATCACTGGTCTCCAAATCTCACTGCTATGAGATTATGGGTTACTAAAACAACATTTAAACAAGTAAAATGTACACCTTCGAGTCCACATATGGATTTGAGATAACTAAGTAAAACCTATTGTTCGTTCGATTAAACTATGCATCATGTTTACAGAAATTTAAAAGGAAAATATGCGTGGATCATGTGCCAATATAATATTTATATTCGCTGCAAGTGAGTTGAATGGTTTGAATTTTAAAGTGTAAATTAAAGTTGCTAAAAAAAATTGTAAACTATAAGAATCCTAGAAAGTAAGGGACAAAGTTTTCAAATCCCAAGTTTCGTGTCGGTGTTCATGCAACTTGCGAAACCCTAGCCTTTATATTATGGATAGAGTTGACATTTCCTGAACTGAAATCAAAATCAAAATTACCGAAACTGAAATTTACTTAACTTTTCGGTTCAATTTTGATAAGTTGGATTTTACCGTAATCAAACCGAAGTTTTATTATTATTACAAATATATGATATATTATTGTATTTGGTTGAAATTAATCTCAACTATTGGTTCATAAAGACAATTTTATTATGTTATTCTCTCTCCTTCCCTCTCGACTCATTCTCTCACTCTCTCTCTCTTCGACTCATTTGCTAGTTGTTTTCAATTTCAAGTTTCAACTTAAACTTAATTATATGCCATTTAAAATTTGAAGTTACATAAAAATTTGACACTCAAATTCAAACTCACAAATTCGCATAAAAATTACACCAAGATTTGGCACTCGACTTTATTTAATATGACTAAAATTGGGAGAGCCTATAATATTTGGCCTAACAAACAAAGGCCGATTTATTTTTTCTGTTTACCAAACCAAACCGAAGCAAATCCAATTTTTTTAGGCTACCGAAATTTTGATTCGGTTTTAGTTTGATTTTTTCGTTAACCAAAATTTCAGTTTGGTTTTTAATTTGGCATTTTCGGTTGTTACGAAACCGAAACCAGCCCTAGGTTATAGATTAGAAGATAATTCACTTCCCATAAGGAGAAGGAATATCCGAATATTATAAAAATGTTGACTTATTATCAATATTTGAATAGTTAAACATCTTTGAAAGAGAAAATTAGATTCTCAAATCCCATTTTTATGCTGGCGAGTGATCTTACAGTTGCACAAAAGAAACACAATCTCCGGCATTCCTGCAATAATATATGGTCTTTAGGCATGCATGTTCTTCTTTAATTTACTGTTCATGCTTCTGAGAATCGAGCGAGCTAGCTAGCTTAGGTTCATTTCATATTCGTATCGTAAGTTCCTGCTGTGACTTGTCCGAGATGGTTAGATTCAAAGGCAGGGGATAGAGGCTAGAGGTGCATGAATGGAGGAAATGGTCCATATTATTTTTCAATTATTTGGTCCCGGTAGCTATCAATGCCATCAAAAGATATGAATACTGAAGAAAGTTAGGGTTTCACCATAAAACCAATTGACAATAAGGAGAGCAGCTCAACTCTTTACAAGCTCTTGCATGGTTTGGTCCCTCACAGAATTGTGGCGAATTTTCAAGTCTAACATGTGGACAACACAAATTAGGTGACTTGAAGCATGTATGACCGTTGGGCTTCACACATGAGCTAACCTATTCTTTTACCATGAAAAAAAAAAGTTAGGGTTTCACCTTAAAATCAATTAGCAATATAAAGAATAGTCCAACTCTTTTTAAGCTCTTGAGATTTGGTCCTTCACTGAAGTAGGACTTTGTCCTTACATTCTCATAAATACTTAAAAAGAAATATAGCCGGAGGGTGATTTTCGTACTCTTATTCACCTTCTGAACAATTTTTTTAATTTGAATCGTTGATTTCTTTTTATTAATCCAATGGTTAGAAAGAAAAATATGTACAAGTATAAAAAAAATAGTGTGCATAAATCATTTTCTCAAAATTTATGGAAGAATTGTTGCTTATAAAAGTTTCTTTTTTTTTGTTGGAAGGTGCTTATCAAAGTTAGATATTAACATTTTTATGCTGAGTACAGAGTGCCATTAGACTAAATAACCATAACCATGTACTTGTTTAAACAGAGCTAAAAGTTTTATTAATTCCACACAATTACCAAATATGTTAGCAACTTCATATACACAAAAGTGCAACCAATTTATTTATATTGATATAAACCTGCAGGCACCAGCATAACTATGCACGTATTGTTGCATACATTTTGTTCGTCCTTCCTTTAGAAATTTAGAAATTGCGTATTCTTTTCATACAAATAATATTGGAGGATGAATAAATCAAACGCAAAACTTCAAGTATTAAAATATATACTCTTAATAAATTGAGCTACAAATTTATTGCATGAATTGCTTATTTGATCAGTCGACAGCTCGTTTGTTGCGCATAGCTGTCTAAAAATTATGCTTGTCACATACTTAATTGATCAATCAAAAAATAAATGCCCCCAACAATATGCACATGTCCCTGCTCCACCTTATCACGTATATAGAATTCATGGATCTAATTCATTGTCTCTGATCAGCAAATGGAAATATAAATAAATGAGTGAGATTCATGATAACGTTTTATAAATCGATTATGTGTTATTGCATTGATACTTCTCTTCTTGATATTGAAAGAAATTTTAAGTTCGAATTTTACCTGTCAATTATCAAAAGTTAATATAAAATAATGTCTTTTAAGTTACTAATAATATCATAATTTAAAATGAAATGTCAGATTATTCTGAAAACTAACATTAAAAATTCATAAAAATTAAAATAAGAAAACATAATGCAGAGAATCTCATCATACACAAGGCATAATGTACGGTGCCAAATTAAAAATTAGAGAGAATAAAACCACTATTGACAAGTAACACTGGCAATATATATTATATAATTATTAAACAGTAGGGCTACGGACAATAAAGAAAGTTGCACATGAGCCACTATGAAGTATGAACATCTTCTATAATATATATTATTGCTTCTTGTCCCTAACAAATCTCCGAATATATTCTTCCATGTAACTTTAATTAACAACATTAGACGACCAAAAAGAAAAAGGCACAAAAATACAGAGTCACAGACATCCAAACTTCGTGCTCTCCATCTGTGTAGAGCCGGTCTGCTTTCATTTGATTGTGTCCATGGCAGAAATATCAACCCACGGCAATCTAGCAACTTCTTCAACTTCTGTTCTTGTACTTCTCCACCGCTCTTGGTGCTGCAATACAGTGGAAAAAATTAGACCAAATTAAAAGAAGACAACCATTTTATTTTAAGTTTTAGTTTAAACTTATTTGACAACTGTTTTCCCTTTTTAAAATTTTGCTTGATTTTAAAAACTGAGAGCTGAAAACAGTTGCCGAATAAGTTCTAATTTTCGTACAATAAAAAATTAAAAACCGAAATTGTTACAAATTACTCTGAGTTTTCATGAAATATTTAATTTAAGGCACTAACCAAGTCCGATAGCCTCAGATCCCTTCATTATTCGCAGGCGTTTGCATGAATTGACAAACATTCTGTGACCATCCAAGATAAATTTAGTGATGTGTGGTTCATCATAATTTCAAGTGATGTGCAGCCTAATTTTGAACTAGATATAATTAAATTCGACTAATATATATGTATATGTATAATGTTAAGAAAAAACTTACTCCCATGGCACATCTCCAACAAGCATCCAATCTCCATCCTTGTCCTCATAACTAGGCACATACTCAGAACCACTCAGAAGGTCTATTAGTTTGCTCTCGTTCATGAAATCCTTCATTCCTTGTGACCCACAGTTACCTTCAATATTCCAAAATTAAGCAAAATTTTATCACTTGTAAATTACTAAGAGGAAAGGAGGGTATGAAAAACTACTTCTAAGCAATATATTCCTTGGTTTTTATTAATTTATCACAAACCATAAAACAAGGCTATGAAACTGAAAAACAGTGGGTTGAAGAAAAAAACCCTATCAATTAGAGTACCACTTGCTTTATCACTTGTATGTTACTAAATATCCAAAGGTATGAAAAAAATTGTGTTACTTGTAATTAAACTAAGCATGATTAATTAATTAATTAAATTACCAATGGTGAAGGAGCTAAACATTTTGCTTAAGGCAGTAGAAAGCTCTTGGTAGCTTTTGTACAACTTCAGGTCCACTTTACGCAAGTAGGGTGCGCCATCCATGCTGACTTTAACAAATGCTGCACTGATGCTGTTGGTATTTTCACCCTCCTCAGAGCTATTCTTTTGGACGGTCAGGATGTTCTTTCGGAATGATCGGACAGGGGGCCAACCTACAACTTGAGCCCTGTAATAATACAATAATGTGTAGTATAGTTATGTAACATGTCGTTACTATTTTACTCATATTATTACATGTAAAAGGCGATTTCAAACCAACAAAGCTTTCTACTTTACAAAGGTCGGTAGAAGAACGTTTATGCATGCAGACTTATACTTACTTTACAAAGAGGTTATTTCCACAATAAATTGTTTTACTAATATATATCTCCAGGTATAACATGACAACTTTATCAACTATTATTATATAGTATATCTTTGGTACTCATAGAATTTAATCAATAATATACGCGTGTATACGGTAATGTTCTTGTCTATCTTGTTTTACTTTTGATGAGTTGTCCTTAATTCATGTTTAGTGGTTGAGAAAAAAAAGCAAAATAAGATTCCTTATGTTTTGTTGGTTTCCTTAGTCTTCCCGACAACCAACCTAACCATTCAAAAAATACCTATAATTCAATACGTAATGTAAACATTGTACGTAGTCCATACTCATGGCAATTATTTCTCTGGATTCATGTGATCCATGGAAAATAAAACCAAAAAACGAATGTATCAAACAAAATGATTTTCTAAGTTAGTGTTTCATGAGTTGTAACAAGCGATTTATATTTTAACTTGGTACAGAGAAATAATATATAACTTTAGTCAACTTAACAAGTGCTCGTTTTATGAGCACGTACTTAATTAATTCACAATTTTACTGTCGTCTTTCCGTAGATAAAAACCATTTGCATCGTCTAAACTAATAGAAAAATACTCGAGTAACAGTAAGTAATACTCGATGAAAATTATTTGTACCGTCTCAACTGACACAGTAATACTCAACTAACACACTAAGTAATACTAAAACTAAACAAGTAATTTGGTAAAAAGAGAACTTACTTGGCAGCAGGAGGCTTAGTTGGATCATTTGACCTAGGAACAGGAGCAACATTCTTCTCCTTCATCTCCACCGCTTGATCTTCATCACCAGCCGATTGATCTTCAGATGAAATATTGAGCTTCAAATCAACAGTTTCAGCAAACCCTCTCTTTCCAGTGTTCTTGGAAGCTTCAGCATCCTTTCCAGCAGTGCCTAATATTCCACCAGGCAACCCCAGACGCAGTTCTGTCTCCTCAAAGTTTATCAAGCTGTATTTCTGATCCTGCTCTTCGTGTATCACACGACCCATCGTGCTTCTAGGGTTTTTTTCTCTTCTTCTTTTTCTAGGATTTTTCTGTGTGTTAGGGTAAATATTTGAGGCTGTAGCTTTCTGGATCTGAACAACTCGATGATGTTTGTGAAGAGGGGTGCAAAGAGAAAAACGTGCAACTTTGGAAGAAGGGGAAAATAGGTGTGGTGTGGGAGAATATTGCTTTGCTGAAGAAATCTTTAGGTGGAATTAAACGGTTCAGATGATGCCAAGTGGAGGGTTCAGTTAGCTGGATCGCTCGGGCCTTGTCGGAAAACTGATGTCACGGGTGATATCAGGTTTGGAATGATTGTGGTGAGGCTAGTGGACACAAGAAAACATGGCGCTCTCTGTTTGCCTTTTATTTGTTGGAGGCAGATTGTCTGCCCTCCTCTTAAAGTGCATTTCTCATCTTCTTCTATTTGTGCGGTTACGATTAAATCACGTAAATATTTTATATTAATTTTTTAATAAAGATAATAAGACAGAAAGCAATAGAAATATAAAATGTTGACGTTGATTAACCGTGACGGCATAAATAAAATGAGATATGAAAGACACCATAACAAGAAGGCAGACAATCTGCCTCCTTATTTGTTTCCTTGCCATGGCTCCATCTCCACCAGTGGTTTATCATTAATTAATTTAATTAGTTAAGAAGATTAAAAAATTTAAATTAAATTTACAAATTAAATAATGTAGTTGTAGATAATTGGATATTAATTAAGATTTTGTTAACATATTTATCTTTAATTTGATTTGTAAATTTAATTTAAAATTTTTTCTTTCTTGCATTATCTTTTAATAAAACGTTATTAAGTAAACAAATTATTCTTAAACTTTTATTTTAAAATCCAACGATAAGCTATTTTTTTTATTGGAAGATAGAAATTTATTAAATTTAAATATGAACTGTTATTGGCACTCCTTAAAAAATATCTCTCTTTCTTACATAATTGGTCTACTTTTTTTTTTCATTAATGTTTTTAATTAGTTTTTTAGTTGCCTAACTTTACTAATTATTACAAAATGTTAGTCCTTTTTTCCTTTTAGGAGACAAGTCTCCGTGGATATGCTTTAGCTAGCCTACCTCCAGTCCAGTATTAAAAAGTGCTGAGTGTCTTTTTTTTTTTTTTTTTGGTGATAACGAATAATAATCATTGATCAATATTGATGTAGATCAAATAGCGAGTGGGTTGCAAATTAAGTTGAAAGGCGCAAATTCGGCAACAAGCCTAACTTTAGCATATTTTGGGCTCTGAGTGTTATATTTTAGGCTGAATTCTATAGTTTGATATGCGCTTTACCAGCAATTTAAGAATTTAATTAGGCCGTTTGTGTTCTTTTCCTAATTCGTTTCTTATACGTGCTCCTAAAAGGTATAAGGCTAAGAGACATCATAAAACAACTCCTTTTTATCTGATTTTTACAAACAGCCTTTAGGGTGTTAGAGCCGAGTTCGTTGCGTTTATTATTAATCAATAAACTTGAGGGGTTTTTCATATTTTCTAATGGATTTCAGTTTATTTGTTTTTTAAGGTAGCCATTTGATGCGTTCTCTTTGTCACGTTGCATCAAATATCAACCTAATAATCGGATTCATCTCAATCAACTACTCATACTCACCCCACAAACTATGTGAGATTAAAGATTATTTTTACGATGGAGAAGTACTTTATTCTTTTAAGTCCTCAATCGAATCAAGCTAACCTTGGATCGCACAACATAATGTGTTTGGCTACACTTGGAGTTTTCAACTCGAAACTTATTGGCAATGAGTGGAGGTATTATGAGTGTTTATAAGAAAATATTATGGGCAATTACTGTATATTGTGAATCTTCAAATATAAAATGGCTGGTAATATCTACGCACTCCTCTTTACATTCTACACACCTCTTAATTTTTTGTCGTCGAATGAATTGGAAATGATCAAAGAGCAGAAATTCACAAGCATACGTGAGAGATAAAAAGAGGTATGTGGATAACATCACCCTATAAAATGGGAAGATATCTACCAAGCATATGCTTCTTGCAGTATCATTGATGTATGTTAACCATTTTACATGACAGAAAGCCACTTAGTACTACGGTCCTCTTCACTCGTAAGTGAGAAGTCTAATTAGGTTCGATTCTCATCAAAGATGAATTTGAACCATATTATTACTAGCCTATTGTAAGGCTAAGTCCACTCCCTCTCCTTTAATGTAGATAATATCCTTTGTTAAAAAAAAAAAAAAAACATAACGGGAAATAAAAAATGGACAAGTTTTGAAGCTTTTACCTACTTCAGCATATCACATCTGCTTACGTCTTTTATATCACAAAGATGACCTTTGTGGATATGAACAAATTAAAGCAAAGGTTGAAAGGGATATCAAAGATTATCCAAAGTTATTCCATTACCACCACAACAAGTGTTACAATCTTATTCGAAAAATGTTAACTCAAATACCATTCAATTATAATTAAGTTGATGTTGAGCTTTATAAAACCGCAGCTTTTTAAACCATATGCGTCTACCATTGAAATCTAACCCCTAAAGACCTCTCATATCCCTTTCTTTTGTCCTAGGTCCAAGAAATGAACAAAAAGGAACAAATCATGAACAGTAAACCCTAATTTTTTACCCCAAAAAAAAAAGTTTACCCCAATGTCGTTGCACAAAATTTGAAATTTGAAGCCGTTGATCATGTTGAATTTGCATGAATCATTGAATCCGACGGCTTTGATTTAGCCGTACGCATGAACCTTGAGCGAATATCGCATGCAAAGAGGAGGGAGAGAGATGGGAACGCGTGAGAAAAGTCAACTCTATCGACTGAGGGAAAACCATGTGCATTTCTGCGGTATTCCATTGTAGAAGATGATAGGAGCACTGACCGTCTGGGGGCCACAACCACCAACATTAGGTGCCATTTCCATTTCCAGATGGGATTCCTATTTTTTTTTCTTTTTCTTTTTCGCTTGACAGATTTTTTGAGCCATCACATCGTACTATATCTCTATTAATTTATAAAATTCTTTTTATCAGACTAAAAAAGAAAGAAAAAAATTAATTAGTCTTTTATCACATAAAAAAATGTTGAGCAATAATGTAATTTTACAGGTTTAAATTTTACTATTTTTTATTGAAGTATCACCGAAATGCCTTGAATATTAAAAACAAAAAACCAAAAACAAAAATCTCTCACGCCCCACGTTCTCTCTCTCCCTCCCTCCTTTTCATCTTCTAAAAAAATGTGTTCATACACACAAAGTGTGTAGGCAAATGCTAGTATTAGATTAAAAAAAAAGGAAAAAAAATTATTAACCAAAATAAATAAATAAAACAAAATAAAGGCAATTGATCTAGTAATTCAGAAAGAGATTTCAGATTAAAAATAATAATCAAGTGTTATCTTACTAAATGAGGTTAAAACTACATTATGATTGGATTTGCGCCAAATCTTCTGTTAATTTTTGTCTTTTCAAATTCTAATGAGACATTTATCGTTAGAGGAATATGACACCATATAAGTTTGTTTTTGTCGAATAACTTATAATTAGTTTTGTATATAGTTTGAAAACTTTCCCCTTTTATAATTTCTAGAATATTACAGTTGTTCTTATCATTTCCCGTGAGTAGTGTAAATATTGTTAAGATAAGGGGTATTGTAAAGAATCTAAGCATGTCAAATGTTGAATAATTGCAAACACTATTGGCATGCATAATTTTGTTGCTGACTTTATATGTGATTTCGGTAAACAGTATCTGAAACCACTTCAATTATTTTCGTTCTTATATATTTACAAATAAATAAATGAAATCTTTTTATTTAATTACAAATAGGGATAAAGAGCAACATGATTGGTACTGATGATATGTTATTCCATTAATTGGAGTTTACTTAATTATAAATTACATTATCAATAATCTTGTAGTGATCATATATAATGAAATAACAATATGAGATTTCAAAATGCCTAATGAGAAACTTCCCTTGAAGATTCAGTCTCACGATAATGATATTAATTTGCCAGTGTTCTATAAATTATAGTAAAAGTATCCAAATACCATGTAATGAGAGTCCTGCCCATCATACCTGAACACCTTTCTAATACATATCGCTTCCATATACACAGTAGATATGTTTTTATGTTGAGAATAAATCTCATATTGGTGGGAGGAAGAACCTTGCATGAGCTTATAAGTAAGTGGGCTACTTCCCATATTGTTAATTGTTTTATGGTGGAACCTCAACTTTCTTCACGGTATCAGAACAAGTTGTCCCACGTGTAAAGTCAAATGATCACAAGCGCTCCACATCACCATTCTTTTGTGTTGTCCACATATTAGGTTTGAAAAGTTACCACACATGAAGAGACATGTTGAGAATGAATCACACATTGTTAGGAGGAGAGACCTTGCATGAGCTTATAAGTAAGTTGGGCTACTTTCTATATTGTCAATTGGTTTTAGGATGAAACCCCAAACCTCTTCACTTTATTAGACATGCGGTCAATTAAAGTGATACAAAAAAAATTTGTTTAATGATAAATTGACTCTCTTAAGATCATCTACAACCAATAACTATATGCTAATTTTAGCTTGATTGTGTAAGTTATTCTTCAATAAGGAGTCTATATCCTAGTCAGCAAGCAAAGATGACTACAAATAGCTCTCGGTATGGCAACTTGTAGCCCTCTAGCGGGCTACATTTATCCCTCCGACAACTTTTTTGTGATCCTCGCAGGCTTCTTATCTCTTTCCTTTCTCTCGCTCTCTTCAAATATAACAAACTATTAGTCTTGATAAAACACATTTCATAACGTTTGAAAAAGAATGTGGAAACCTTTCTATAACGTTTTTCAAATGTCACAAAACATGTCGTAAATCGAGGAGTCGTGGAAAGTCTGAACGTACTATGACATCCACATAACACCATAAAAATATTTTTGATGACGTTTATGCAACGTTATTGTTGATTTCTTTAAAATTTTTGGTAAATGAATAATTATATTATAAAAGAATCAATATAATTAACAAACTACAACACATTAACGGCAACAAAGACGAAGCTAAAGTCGGCAGCAACGGGCCGACGACAACAAACTACAACACAACAACGGCTTTTATACTACGCCATCCAAAAGATAATTAATAATAAAATTTTCAGCACAAACGCATTGAAAATAACTCTATGAGTCTCTAGGAAAGAGGAAGAAAGCTAAAGCTTTGTCGGATGTTTGGTGTTGGAAGTTTTTTGGAACATTTAGTTTTAGTTCAGATTGTTAGGTGCTAACCGTGCAATCAACTAATAAGGAAATAAAAACATCTTTGCATATGCAACGAGCTAGGGTTGCAACCGTTGCAGGGATGGACGTTTCAGAAAGCTATAGACATGGGCCACAAGGCCATGTTAAATGTTGCGTGATAGGCCATGTTAAATGTTGCATGATATTTCATGGCTGGTTCATCCATCGCCATGGATGGCCAACAAGAAACAAACTGCTCCATCTTTGATTCAATTTTCTCATAAAAGCTGACGAAACACAAAAACTCAGAAAAACACATATGGCAGGGGCCTGCCCTCCACCACCAAACAAACGACTTAATAGAGAGAATGAGAGTCCCTCGTGTGGCGTGGACCCTTCTCCTTCAAATATCCAGGACCCAACTGTCAGCATCCTACACCTCTCTAGACCCTACACGTGTGAAGTAATTAGCATGGAACCAAAAAACCCAGCACAACAATCCATCAGCATCGAACAGGAGACAGGACAGACGGACACCACACGTGTGCTTTTAATAGGGCGATGCTGTTGGCTTGAAGCTTGAATTAACCTTTTCTTCTTCTTTCATGGTCCACGAGTCTCAGTGACTCAGTTGCAGCTTCTGAATTTCACATTTTTATCGCGGATTCTCTAGATGCTATGGGAGTATTTTATCTAGTGAAGTTTTCTGTCGTCGGTGTTCCCGTCAAGATCCAATGGTCAAGATCTATCTTCAAAAGCTCCTGTAAATGTTATATACCGGAACAGCAAATTTTCTGTGGAACCAAACGGAACAGCAGTCAATCTACTGTTCGTATACGGAGAGCTCTTTATTCACAACCGTTTATTTCCCATCAAAACACACAGCATCATGGGCATGTCTTTTTATCAGAAGCTTCACATCAAGTTCAAAAGGCAAAAAATAAAAATCCTAAACGTGGCTTTGTTGAGGTCACGAGTGTATTGTCCCCCTCCTACCTTGCCAAGAATTTAATGAGAAAACGAAACTGAGGATCCATTTCAAATTAGATTTATCATATGCTTAGAAATGTAAATTTTGGTGAAATAAATATGGGTCAAGTTGCACATATGACATGTGACTTATTAAAACCGGACGAGTCATGAGGCACGCGTCGACTTTTAGCAATTAATTGATTTAAATTAAAGAAAATAATAAACAAAATGAGTGCCAAATTAGAGAGATTGGTCAAATCAAGGATGACGACCAAATTAAGGATAAAATGTGATTGGTTTATTTGATTTAAATCAAGATTATTTGATGAAGTCAAATAACGAACCAAGGCCAAATCAAGTCTTGGTGATTTCATCAATTAATTGAGTTCAAAATAAAGACCAAATCAAGCCTCAATCAAGGTGGAGATGCCTATAAATACGAGGCTCTAAGACAACTAATGTGTAACACGCTACTAAAAACCGGTAGTAAACAAATATTGTACATGTTAAAGGAAGTTGAAGTTTTACCATACAACAAATACATGTCAGCCTTTGAAGCTTAGCCACAAACAAAACCATGGCCAATGAAGAATTAGACACAACATAATCTCTGAATCGGCTTGTGTATTTCTCTTGTCACATTGAACAATATATTTGCAGTTGAACTAACCTAACTACTTCTACATGTACACTAATACGTATCTTTACTTGTGTACATAAAGCCAATGACGCAGCACTTCTTTGTTTTTTCTTTTGTTCTATCCAATGTTACCCAACATTTACAACCTATACTTTGAAATTGGAAGAATTTGAAGTAGCGTTATGAGAAACTATATATACTAATATGTTTGGTCACAGCTGACAAGTGAAAGAAAGTAGCTAGCTTATATATGAAAGCCCTGTAAGAAACTAACAACATAAGCAAATTGATAATATTAGGCAAGGATGAAGATGAAGAAATATGTGTGTGTGTGTGTGTAGCTGGAGATGGCGTAAAAGAGGCTCGTTGTGGTCGGGTCCCAAAGGATGTGAACCTAACTCTATGGGGTCTTATTTATCGACCATCATCGGCCGAAGGAGGGCTCATTATTTGTTGTCATGAAAATAAAATTAATGAAAACTTGTGGACCCTTTGTGTCTCTTGTTAGTTTGGCCCTTCCCTCTAAATAATTGTCAAAATTGAGAGAAGTTACAGATCAATCATGCATACTGTGAGTTAAATTCAACTATTTACGCAATGTCATAAAAGTAAAAATGATTAGGATTAGTTTACACATATGTTCGTGACTAATCGTAGCATGCTTCTTATAGGTTTCACTTAACTTTCTACACAAATCCAACATTTCTCCGAAGGAATTATATTTAAATGTATACAAACTGAATATAGTCTCACAACTATTGGTGAATAATTCTTACCTCTAAAGCCATTTCATAATACCAAAACTGGACAAGAGATGCACAAAAAAGGGGAAGGTTGTGAAATACTTTCATATAAACAGATACAATCAATCAAAGCCTTAATTTAGATTGCTATATTCATCCATAATGAATCTTGACATTGTTTGTTAAATTTTAGTTAATTTTAATATTTTAGTTATGCAACGATATTCTATTATGTGGGATGTGGGATTCAGTTTATGTGCATCACAAAATAACCCTAAGACCCTTTTTCTTCTCATGTGGAGCCCTAAAATAGTAACGGCGTCAAGTTAGTACGGTTCTCCTGCTGCTAATTTAAGCGATTTGAATATGAAAACTTACATACAATCTTTTTTTTGTTGTGATTTTATTTGTAATCCACGTAAGTATAATAAAAAAATTCAATTCTAAATCGAGAAAAATATCATTAAAACATAGGGTTAATAAAGGTATCATCTAGAAAAAAAAAAGTATATTCGTGGACTCGAAGGAAACGGAGCGTATTGATGCAAGGGCTCATGGCCGAAAAACATGCCCTAACTTTTGCCCTAATTAAAGTCAAGCCCATTCTTCTGCCCGGACCACCCCATTACGGAAGAGGATCCTCTCCAAATCTATTTTGTAGGAATCTATAAATTCTCACATCTTAACTGATTATCATAATTATACCGTCAGTTTTCATTCATTATTATTTGTATTTAATTTTAAATAAAAAAATTAAATAATTTATGATTTCACGATACAAAATAAATAATTAAGATGTGAGAATTTTTAAGATAGTTCGGATAAAATCCAAATCCTCTCATTACACCATGCCATGCCCATCAACGACTGCCCATGTGGGTCCCAAACCTCACATGGAATGCACCCACCAGCCATAGCCCTTCTGGATCCGAGGGTCCCAGATACCGCGGAATCGATTGATTCATCTGGGTCGTTGGATTAGAAAATCAAAGTCTTCAATTTGGGCGGCTAAGGTTTGTCCCAAGCTTGTCCCAATTTGGAAGGACAACCGCCTCAAATGTGCCGCTCGTGTTACAAACACCATAGCTGCCCATGTCTAATTCATACCTGCCTAATTTTGCTCCTTCCACGCTATTTTATGGTGCGTGACATCCACTTTCTCATTTTACGTACATCCATGTAAATTACATGTAAAATAGCATGTTATGAGATCAGATTGTCAATTAACTGTCATTTTTTGTGCACTATGTTCGATCTTTCTTAAAGACAATGCATAACTTTTAATCAATATTCTTCAATTCAAATAACATGTGTTGGCATGGTTGATTATTTGCTTACTGTGTAGAATCATCACTTAAAGCTTAAAATGTCGATTTCTTGTCTTGAAATGGTTATTCAGTTCTAAAACTTAAGTTCACGACCATTTTATATCTTACACATACAAATTCTGGGGTCAATTAAAATAATTGTTACACATTCCTATTTTTATTCTTGTAACAAAAATGCATAAGAAAATTTTCTTTACATATCTAATTTCTATCAACAGTTCAACAATATACCATGTTAAGTTATCACTTGAAAAAACCCTTAGCACGTATTACCTTCCATCCGTAAAATTTGTGTAACAATGTGGCATGCACGCGCAAAAGGAAGAAAGATGCAAGTACCTAACTTTTGTTAATTTCCCTAGACAGTGTCCTTGAACTTTATGACTTTATCTCCACTTCTAATCTATATAATACCATTCATCTTCATTTGCCCTCCACACAATTATATTCATCTCCCCTCTCCTCAAAGCCTCCATCACCGAATACTCACGACTTGGTTATTTGCTAGTTCACCGTCAAAGTTTGAGCAGAAGAACAATCTTTGAAGAAACACACAGAGAAATCATGGCAATGTTTGCGCAGGATCTTGAAGCCACAGAGCTAAGATTAGGGTTACCGGGCACCAAGGATTCCGAGCAGAACACATATTCTACTACTTTGATTAGCAAGAGCAACAAAAGACCACTGCAACCCGACATGAACGACGAAGACAATGATTCTTCATCCGCCAAAAGATCCGACCAGCAAATTTCTCAGCCTCCACCTTCCAAGTAAGCAATCTTGTTACATATAAACTAGATGCTAATTATATGATTAGGGTTGTTAAATAACATGGTTAGTGATTAATTTGAGGTCAAACAACTTAAACTAATCTGGTTATGTATTTCAGGGCACAAGTAGTAGGGTGGCCGCCGGTGAGATCATACCGGAAAACCTGCCTCCAAGCGAAGAAAACCGAGGCGGAGGCAGCCGGGATTTATGTCAAGATAAGCATGGATGGAGCTCCTTATCTAAGAAAGATAGATTTGAAGGTGTACAGAGGGTATACTGAACTGCTTAAAGCGTTGGAAGACATGTTCAAGTTCAAAGTTGGTGATTATTGTGAGAAGGATTTAGGGTACAATAACAGATCAGAATTTGTACCTACTTATGAAGACAGAGATGGAGATTGGATGCTGCTTGGAGATGTTCCGTGGGAGATGTTCATCGCCTCGTGCAAGAGGTTGAGAATCATGAAGGGTTCGGAAGCGAAAGGCTTAGGCTGCTGCCCGCTCTGATCGAAGAACAATTAGACGAAATCAGAAGAGGTTAAGTCGTGTTTTCTCTCATGAAGACATAGAGCTCGGGCTTTCGATGAAAAAATATAAACTTTGTTGAGTTGTAATAGAAAATATTTACAAGGAGAAGAACAAGGAAAATTTTCATGTATAGTTTGTTCATGTTCTCTTCAAAGAGAGTTGTACAAAGAAAAGAAACGATAAAAAAAAAAGTTTGGGTCCAAATTTTTCGTTGTTGCATTGAATTTCAGTACAATTTTTCTGTTGATATTTGCTGATGTTAAAACAGATCCCAACTATTACAACCCATCTTTGCAATTTGCCCTATCTTGTGGTCCGAAATCTTGGTTGCCGGAAGCATCATCTTTGATCTCTTCCTACTGATGGAGCATTCAGCCTTTGAAATTTTTTGTTCATTGCAATATCTCGCTGTCTTCCCTTCGAGTTCCTCAATCGTCGTTGGGACATTTTGTTAACTGCGGTTCGACGTCAATCCTTCTCTTCCATTCGAGTTCCTCAATCGTAGATGAAGCTTAGGCTGCTCCACCGGTCTATATACATTATCAGTAGCATTATAAGAGCCCTAAATGTAAATATATCATCGTATTAAAAAAAATGACAATGAATTTATAAAACTTAATTATCATTTGGTGCCTGTTGATTATTCAAGTTTTTCTGCTGAGTTTTCCTTATACAAAAATTCACGGGTGCACAATGTTTTATGGTCCTTGAAAGACATTTGAGTTGCACACGTTTTGTTATAAAATTTGGTACACCTATATTAACGCCTACCGTAGAAAAACCCTTCAATATGTATGTTAAGTTGATGCATTGCTTTGCTTTGTAGATTATGTATGCAGTTCAAGCAGCCATTAGAAAGCAAATTGTAGCACCGTAGGCAGTGGCGGCCAGGATTTGATTGCAATGGGGGGCGGAAATTTAAAAAAAAAAAAAAAACTGATTACACTAGAGACTTAGTATACTTTTGCAGAGATCTTTTTTATGGGAGTTAGAAACTATTACAATAATTTAGAGGAATGAGAGTTTCGAACTTAATTAGGACGCATGAGTAGAAACTTACACTTTATTTACTAGGATAATAGACCGCACGACATGCATATAAGCTTACTTTTATGTTCAACTTCTTGTATTTTGTTGGTACTAATTAAGTCTAGGTCTTTTTTATGCTTAATAAACATACACCAGAGACTTCACAAATGTTATTTTCAATGTATAATAACATCAAATGCTCAAATTAAACACATATTGGTTAATGGAAGACAATGACTTTAATTACCTGGAACATATATAAAATTGTCAAGCAAATTTCAAAATTTTTGCGGGGAATTTTTTTTTTTTAACAAACGATATTATCTACATTAATGTAGTTCAAATTCACTTTTGAAAAGAATCAAACCTAAGATCTCTCACTTATAAGTGAAAAGGAATACCACTAGACAGAAGTTTTAAGTGGCGAAGTCTTGAATTTAGTTGGTGGAAAAGTAAGTTATTGGGGTCAAATACATCCAATGCATCCACCTTCCCTTCGCTACTGACCTTAGGTTTGCTGCAACAACATCTTAAGTACTGATTTGGTACTGAGGTGCTTTTATAAAAAATGGGTATAAAAAAAAACTAAGCTAAAAAAGATGTTTGGTAAACACTTAAAAACAACTTATTTTCACAGTTTTCGGTGAAAAAAAAAAGCTGAAAATGTGAAGCAACAAAAATGAGCTTATTCTCACAGCACAACAAAATCAATTTTTTTTCGAAGCACAGTAATACCAAATCAGCCCTAAGTTTGAGTACGTACGTGCATGTTGGGTTCTTAAACAACCATTACCCTTCGTTATTCCAGAAAGCTTTTCATCCACTAAATTATTTTTTTCTAAATACTTTTCCCAAATTTGATACAAAGCATCATGCCAATTTTGAAAAATACTAAATTCTAGATTCAACTTGCTTTGGATATGTGTGCATTTTTTTATTAAATGATTTTTAAATTACTCTAATTTATGAGGAGCACGAGTGAACACATTATCTTGGCCAAATAACTTAAGTCGAATAAGCAATAGGAGTACAAGATTAACCAACAAGAAAGTCGAGATTTTATACCATTGAAAGAAAATAAAAATTTAATTTTTATATGGGATTTACTTAAATAAATATTGTGCGAGGTTGTTCATAACGTGTGAATTTTCAGTAAAAAAACAACGTAAAAGATGGTATGTTCATAAAATTAACACATAAATTTTATTTTTAAACACATCTCATATCTTAATTATTATAACGAAGCCAGATTGACATTGCCATATACATTTTTCTCCAAATTTGAAGATATACGAATTTTTTAATTAAGTAAACTATTTTGTCATTCGGCGATTGCCACATTACAAAAATGCAACAACTCAACGTAAGTTTTTCTTCAAATGTATACTTATTTAAAGGCGAATCATTTAACTTTTATTCTGCCACCCAACACGTCATTTATATAAGGGGGTGTATTCAATTAGGATTTTGAGGGATTTTAATTCTTTTAATGAATCTAAGGGTATTCAATCAGGAATTTAAGTGATTCTCTGAAATTCAATGTGTATTCAATCAAGATTTTAAGATAGTTTATGAAAATCCTTAGAAATCCGGGTGTATTCAATTAGAATTTTAAAGAAGTTTATAACATTCCAGGTGTATTCAATTAGAATTTGATTTTAAAGAATTTGAGAAAGTTGAGGAATTAGAAGGAATTGGAGAGATTTCGTAGTGTATTTTGAGCATCCACAAATCTCACTTCCCTCAAGAGATTTCGAGGGAATTGAATCAAAATTTTACATGGAATCTCTACAAATCAATTAAACTCCATAAAAATCCATGGATTTATAAATCCATTAAAATCTCTCAAATTCTCAATTGAATACACCATCCTAAAAATACGTGATGTATATATATAAAAACACGTGAATGTACCTCTACGTGTTTTCGTCACAATAATTTTTTTTTACATTTCACCTCCTCCTCCTCTCTCTCTCTACACTTTCTCTCTCTAGAACTCTTAAAAGTTGAAAACTTTCGAAAGAATCAGAAGCCCTTCACGAACACGACGACGCCTATGGAGAGAGACCTGAAAGACCACAGTAGCTCCCTTCTCTCTCTCTCTCTCTCTACAAACCTTAACGCCCTAATCTTATCCCAGCAGCTGCGGATCTTTCGAATCCCAATCTGATTTCTCTCAATTCCGGAACCACAAGAATGGCGTCGGAGCTAGGGCAACAGACGGTGGAGTTCTCCGCCCTGGTGAGCCGCGCCGCCGAGGAATCCTTCCTCGCGCTGAAAGAGCTCACCGAGAAATCG
Source organism: Malus domestica (assembly GCF_042453785.1). Classification (NCBI taxonomy): domain Eukaryota; kingdom Viridiplantae; phylum Streptophyta; class Magnoliopsida; order Rosales; family Rosaceae; genus Malus; species Malus domestica. The sequence goes on along the minus strand of NC_091672.1, from coordinate 30,115,097 downwards.
AAGGGGGCGCCGGACCAGTCCGATACCGATAAGAAAATTGGACTGCTCAAGTACTTGGCTAAGACCCAGCAACGCATGCTCCGGCTCAATGTCCTCGCCAAGTGGTGCCAACAGGTCTCGTTGTTCTACTGCCTCACTCAAGAAATCGATTTTGGGTTTTTATTTGGCGGCCAATTGGGTGTAAAAGTTATACATTTTGCGTCATATTTTGTGAATTATGCGTTAAATTATGTTACTTTACGGTTGTTTTTGGTGGTAGGATACGAATTCGGTTTCTCCCTTCTGGGATATAGAAGATGATTTGCTGGTGCATGTTTCTTTATGTCTTTAGGTGGTTGAAAAGGTGACTTATACGACAGTTTATTAGCTCGTGATAGGAACTAGTTGTTTTATTGTAGGTACACAGTAGTGTCTGAATTTTGAAGTCAAAAGCAATGCCATGGATGTGCTTATTGGTTAGTGTGAAGTTCTATGAACCATGCCTTATGCTGATATGCCCAGAGTTTATAGTGTCCCCGATGCTTCATGTTCCTTGAAATTTATTTTAATCCCTATAAGCACTTTTCAACTCGGAAGCTATAAATTTTCAGCTGTTAATATTATCCATGCATTTCTATTTGCAGGTCCCGTTAATACAATACTGCCAGCAACTTACCTCCACTCTATCAAGTCATGATACCTGTTTCACTCAAGCAGCAGATTCACTATTTTTCATGCATGATGGGCTGCAGCAAGCTTGTGCTCCTGTTTATGATGTTCCATCTGCAATTGAAATCCTCCTAACAGGGTCATATCAGCGTTTGCCGAAATGTGTAGAAGACGTGGGCATCCAGAGCTCACTAAATGAGGAACAGCAGAAGCCGGCTTTGAAAAAGCTGGACACACTTGTGCGATCTAAATTACTGGAAGTATCACTTCCAAAAGAAATTACTGATGTTAAAGTCTCCGATGGTACAGCAGTGCTTCGTGTTGATGGAGAATTCAAGGTTTTGGTGACTCTAGGCTACCGAGGGCACCTATCAATGTGGAGGATACTGCATTTGGAACTGCTTGTTGGTGAGAGAAGTGGACCTGTAAAGCTTGAAGTATCGCGGCGGCATCTTCTTGGGGATGATTTAGAGCGCAGAATGGCTGCTACAGAAAATCCGTTCATGATATTATACTCAGTTCTACATGAGCTTTGTGTTGCACTTATCATGGGCACTGTCACAAGGCAAGTACAAGCTCTTCGGCAAGGTAGATGGAAAGATGCAATTCGATTTGAGCTCATATCCGATGGGAGCATGAGTCATGCAGGGACTTCTGCCTCTGCACAATTAAATCAAGATGGAGAAACTGATTCATCTGGTCTACGAACACCAGGGTTAAAATTTTTATACTGGTTAGATTTTGATAAAAACAATGGTATTTCTGATTCAGCATCATGTCCGTCTATAAAAATTGAACCAGGACCGGATCTGCAGATAAAGTGTCTTCATAGCACATTTGTCATAGATCCATTAACTGGAAAGGAGGCAGAATTTTCTCTTGACCAAAACTGTATTGATGTTGAGAGGTTGCTTCTGAGAGCCATCTGCTGTAACAGATATACTCGTCTGCTTGAAATTCAGAAAGAGCTGGTGAAAAATGTTCAAATCTGGCGAGGTGCAGGGGATGTTTCTCTTCAGTCTCATGTGGAAGAAGCGGATGTTGACCATAAAAAGGTTGTTTCACATTTTCTTGTTACTTGGTTCTGGTTCTTCATTCTGGTTATTCTTTTTTTTTTCTTCTTAAATGTTGTCTCAGGATAATACTGTATTTTCATGAATGTGTTTTTCATGGTTCATTTTCTTCACATTTTGATATCCTAATTTTCTGTGTGCAGAAAGAAGATAAGTCCAATGCTGGAGAATATGAAGGGCAGGAAGTATTACGTGTGCGCGCCTATGGCTCATCATTTTTCACCCTGGGAATAAACATTAGGTATCCTTGCTTATACGGTTATCAGGATATTATTACAGGATATATGAATTAAGACTTGCCAACGGACTTAAAAAACTGATTGGATGAACTAAGAAAGATGTGCAGCCAATATTGTTTCTGGTTAGACTTTGGAACAAGTTCTTGATGTACTTTTTAGGAGTTTTTCTGATTCTTAGAATCTTAGACATTCTTGGTGGTTCATTCAGACGCAACTTTGGTATGCTTAAGTAGATGCTTTAGAAAGGTGTCTTCTGTAACATTTTTGACTTGCAGGAATGGGCGATTTCGTCTTCAGTCCTCTCATAATATTCTTGCTCCTTCGGGAGTTTTGTCTGAATGTGAAGATACTTTAAATCAAGGAAGTATGACTGCAGCTGAAGTTTTCATAAATTTGAGAAGCAGAAGTATTTTGCACTTATTTGCATCTACTGGCCGATTTCTAGGGCTTGAGGTAAACATTCTCTTTCTTCTTTTGACATTATTTTCAAGAAGAAAAATCACTAGGGCATTGCCTTCTGGACTGTTGACGGTTACGTGCAGATTCACTGTATATGAACTGTGTTCTTGCAGGTGTATGAACATAGTTTTCCTGCAGTTAAAATACCGAAGAACATTTTGAATGGTTCAACTATGTTGCTAATGGGGTTTCCTGATTGCGGGAGCTCTTATTTCTTGCTGATGCAACTTGATAAGGACTTTAAACCCCTATTTAAATTGCTTGAAACTCAGCCAGATCCATCTAGAAAACCCGATTCTTTAAATGACTTAAACCAAGTGATGCGGATCAAGAAAATTGATGTTAGCCAGATGCAGATGCATGAAGATGATATGAATTTAAGCTTGCTTGACTTGGGAAAACTACAATCCTTTCTGCCCAGTTCCAGGGGTTCTAATCAGTCTTCTGAAAATGGTTTTCTTTCGGATATCAGCAATGAAGGTTCTATGCCTATTGCAGGGTGTCCACCTTCGAGTTTTTCTTCTGTTGTAGATGAAGTGTTTGAACTAGAGAAGGGGTTATCTGTACTTCCTTTTTCTGTTCCTGGTTCTCATTTTGGATCTGCTCCGATGAATTGTCCCTCTCCTAAATGGGAAGGAGTTATGCAGATATCACAGTTAAATAATTCTTCAAATCTTTCTAGCATGGCCACCCACTATAATGGATCCTTATATCCATCAAATAATTTGAAAGGCCCCGTACATTCTGCTTCTCTTGGTAATCTACCTTCTGGCCCAGGAAGGAGTGCCACTGTGAGGAAAATACCAGTGTCAAAATCTGATCAGGATTTGGCTTCTCTTAGGTCTCCACAGTCAGTTGAGTATGGTTCTGGTACTTCAGTGGATGAAGATCAGCTGAGATTTATGAATGAAACTTCAAAGGGTGCAATATATGGGAATAAATCATCCCGGTTATTATCTCCACCTCGGTCTACTGGTCCCAGAATTTCTGGGCCTGGTGTGAGACCCAACGGGCCCAAAAGTACACCTATCGGGCCTTTAACTGGACCTTCCAGAGTTGCCGGATCAAACTCATATGCAACCACTCCCGTATGTAAGATACTTTCTCTGTGATATTTATATTGTGAGGGAAGCCTGCATTATGCATATTTCTTTGGTACTATTTATACTCTTTACTGAGATTGCTACACTTTTTTTCTTTGCCAGCCCAGGTCCCAGATTCGGGAGTATGTCATAGCCCTAACCATGATGTTTCGAAAAATGATAGAAAACCTCGCAAACGCACAGTTTCAGATATGTTGAATTTGATCCCATCACTTCAGGGTGTGGAAGCCGATTCAGGAGTTTTTAAAAGGAGGAAAACTTCTGAAGTAACTCATCCTCATCAGTCTTCTTCACAGATGCTTATGTCAAGGGATATAATTTCAAAATTTGAAGTAAACAGTTTCGGGGATCTGATATCTGAAGCAAATAAGGGAAATGCACCTTCCAGCATTTATGTTTCAGCTCTTCTTCATGTGATCAGACACTGTTCTCTTTGTATTAAGCATGCCAGATTAACTAGCCAGATGGCGGCTCTGGATATCCCTTATGTTGAAGAAGTGGGTCTAAGAAGTACATCATCAAACATATGGTTTCGACTTCCATTTGCCAGAGGTGATGCATGGCAACACTTATGCTTGCGACTTGGCAGACCTGGAAGCATTTATTGGGATGTCAAAATAAATGACCAGCATTTCAGGGATTTGTGGGAGCTTCAGAAAGGAAGCAATGGTACACCTTGGGGTTCTGGTGTTCGAATTGCCAATACATCTGACATTGACTCTCATATTCGCTATGATCCAGAGGGTGTTGTTCTTAGTTATCAGTCTGTGGAGGCTGATAGTATTAAGAAGTTAGTGGCTGACATCCAAAGACTTTCTAATGCAAGAATGTTTGCCCTTGGGATGCGGAGATTGCTTGGTGTAAGAGCAGATGAGAAGCCAGAAGAAAGTAGTACAAACCCTGATTTTAAAGCACTAGGAGTCAAAGTTTCTCCTGAGGCAACTGATAGACTATCTGAGCAAATGCGAAGGGCATTTAGAATTGAGGCTGTTGGACTTATGAGTCTGTGGTTCAGTTTTGGATCAGGTGTCCTTGCTCGCTTTGTTGTAGAGTGGGAGTCAGGTAAAGAGGGTTGTACTATGCATGTAACCCCCGACCAACTTTGGCCCCATACCAAGGTACATTCATCTACTTTATCTTTTCTGGTTTGTTTGTTTGAGCATTTTCAATTGATTGCATTCTTATTTGGTGTGAAGTGATATTTTATGAATCTTAATTGTTTACCTTATGTGAAACTGAGTCCTGCATGCATCCTCGGATTTTGTTTTCTTCAGTGGTTGTGCCTGAACATGCCATCTTTAATGAATTTAATAGAAATCTTCGGAAATTTCAAAATATAATTTCAACTATTTTCTGGTGGTTCCATGGAAAAATCTTTTGATATTGGATTAGGATTTTGCTAAGTGCCTTAATGACATCAAAAAAGGTACATTAAAACTGCATGCACAATTCTATCAAAGTTGCTTTACGAAGGATTACATCAAAATGTAGTCATTGAAAAGTAGTCATTGAAAAATAGTTTTTGACATGCATTTGAAGCAATTTAGATTTACGTATTACAGAGATAACTTTATATTTCGCCCCAATTTGTTTCTGATTAAAAATATTTGCATTAATAACAATACCTTTTTTGTTCTTTACAGTTCCTGGAAGATTTCATAAATGGAGCTGAAGTTGCTTCACTTTTGGATTGCATTCGACTCACTGCAGGGCCCTTGCATGCTCTTGCAGCGGCAACACGACCTGCACGAGCTAGTCCTATACCGGGGGTCCCTGGAGGAGCAGTCCTCTCTTCTATCCCAAAGCAGGCTGGGTACTTACCATCTCAGGGCCTTATGCCTACTAGTTCAACCACAAATGCCAGTCAGTCTCCTGGCCTTATGGGGAACGCAGTTTCATCTCCTTCTACAGGGCCTCTTGCAAATCATAGCCCGCATGGGGCTGCTGGTTTAGCTGGTGCTGGCCGAGGTGGACCTGGCATTGTACCCAGCTCACTGTTGCCCATTGATGTCTCTGTTGTGCTACGTGGACCCTATTGGATACGGATCATATACCGAAAGCACTTCGCGGTTGACATGCGCTGTTTTGCAGGAGATCAGGTTTGGTTGCAACCAGCAACCCCACCCAAGGGGGGCCCTTCCATTGGTGGGTCACTACCTTGCCCTCAATTTAGACCATTTATTATGGAGCATGTAGCCCAAGAATTGAATGGTTTAGATACTAATTTCACCGGTGGTCAGCAGACAGGACTGTCAAGTTCAATCAATCAAACCCCAAGTTCAGGTTCCCAACTGTCTACTGTAAATGGAAATAGGGTTAACCTCCCTGGTTCTGCTGCTATGTCCAGGACAGGCAACAACCAAGTAGCTGGTTTAAACCGTGTCGGAAATGCTTCTCTGGTATCCTCAAATTTGGCTGTTGTGAGCTCAGCAGGGCCGGCTTTACGTAGATCCCCAGGTCCTGGTGTCCCTGCTCATGTGAGAGGAGAACTGAATACAGCCATTATTGGTCTTGGAGATGACGGAGGGTATGGAGGTGGTTGGGTTCCTCTTGTTGCTCTTAAAAAGGTGCTAAGAGGTATTCTCAAGTACCTTGGAGTTCTATGGCTATTTGCCCAGCTACCAGGGCTCTTGAAAGAGATTTTGGGGTCAATTCTGAAAGACAATGAAGGCTCACTTCTAAATTTAGACCAGGAGCAGCCCGCCTTGAGATTCTTTGTTGGGTAAGTGCTTTCAGGCAAATCTTTACACATCTCAGAAACTTTATTTTCGAATTCTTATTCTTTTCGATGGTGTGATTCCATCTTCCTTTTTATCGTTGTTGATGAGTTATGCTAAAACAAAGGGAAGTGCCCTAAGAAAACATCCTGACAAGATGGACACACTGATACACGTTTGTGATATTTTATGTTTATTAAAACTTCCCTATTTTATGTTCAATACTTGTACCAGATCACTTTCAGTTGGTTATGTTACATGATAATATTCACCCTTAACATTAGTGGTCCTCGGATGATGTTTATCTGTACAAGGTTTTGCTAAATACTTCCAGGCTTATCTACTTGTTCTTTGATCTGATTGCTTGTTTTTCTGCAGTGGCTATGTATTTGCTGTAAGTGTTCACAGAGTTCAACTTCTTCTTCAAGTACTGAGCGTGAAACGATTCCATCAGCAGCAGCAACAAGGGCAACAGCCAAATACAAACACTGCCAATGAGGAATTATCTACAGCCGAAATAGGAGAAATATGTGACTACTTCAGTCGGCGTGTTGCTTCAGAGCCTTATGATGCATCTCGTGTCGCGTCATTCATTACTCTCCTTACCTTACCCATATCAGTTCTAAGAGAATTCTTGAAATTAATAGCATGGAAAAAAGGACTAGCCCAGGCACAAGGGGGAGATGTATCACCTGCTCAAAAACCCCGTATTGAATTATGCCTTGAAAACCATGCTGGCTCGAGTATGGATGGGAGCTCAGATAATTCATCTGTTGCCAAAAGTAATATTTATTATAATCGGCCTCATAACTCAGTTGATTTTGCATTGACACTTGTTCTTGATCCTGCTCACATACCTCCTATAAACGCCGCTGGTGGAGCTGCATGGTTGCCATACTGCGTCTCAGTGAGGTTGAGGTATTCATTTGGCGAAAATCCTAGCGTGTCCTTTCTTGGTATGGAAGGAAGCCATGGAGGTCGAGCTTGCTGGTTGCGCGTTGATGACTGGGAGAAGTGTAAAAACAAGGTTGCTCGAACTGTGGAACATCAGGGTAGTTCAGGAGTAGACGGTAGTCAAGGAAGGTTAAGAATCGTAGCTGACTATGTGCAAAGGACACTGCATATGTGCTTCAAGGGCTGAGGGATGGTAGTGGGGTTAGTGCAGCCTCCGGGGCAACTTGATAGGTTGTCTCACTCAGATAGATACTTTTATACTACTTCATTCGGGATTAAATCTCGATGATTTTAGCGCAGATTGACCGTGGCTAGTGTTCCATTTTTCGGTTCTCAGTTTGTTGCAGGAGGAGAAACTTGTAGTTATAGGGTGGAGAGCAAATCTTGTGGTAGGGGAATTGCCGGGAGACGGTGGCCTTTTAGAATGTAGTTGCAGAGGTTAGCATGGAGATTGACGGGGCGGTGATGGCGGAGATGGCCTAATATCTTTCTTTTTTTGCTGATTTGGTTCTTTTGATGATAGGGTGTACAATATTTTGGACATTTTCTGATGATTGTTGTACAAATCAGGCTTTAAGGTTATACTTTGTAAACATTTTGTTTCCTGCAGTGGGTCATTTCTCAAGTAACCGTTCAACAGAAGTGAAAATTTTACAACTTTTCCAGTTTTACCGCCCGGTAGTTTACTCAAACGAGTGAATTTCATTTGCCTAGTCCCATCTGAGCGCTAGGCAGCTAGTTATAACCATGATAAATCTCTAAGCATTTGAAAATACAAAGCAAAACAAAAAAAAAAAACACTTGAACTTACCTAGGCGGCCGTCTAGACTCGTCTAGGTCGTTACACTTGGATTGAAAATAGATTGAAAATAGATATCTTTCAAGTCTATCGTTATGTCACTGCTATTTGATTTTGATCAATTAGCAACCAGGATTTGATTTCCGAATAATTTAGCCAATTTTTCAAGATTATAAAAAGGAGTCAAATTACAATCGTTTGAATTTATACAGTGATTGATCTGGAGCCACAGAAATTGGATTGGAAATCAACTACCAGCTTCATTTCACTTTTTAGGCACTGCAAAACAAGGAACTCTTTTCCAACCTAACTTGATCATTCATTTAAATCTCATTTGTCAGTGTTAACTCTTCATCTTATCTTCTTAATAAATCAAGTTAAAATGACACGTGTCACTCAAGTAAATAAGTCACACGTAATAGTACTTTCACTTTTGATTATTATATTTATTTTTTTAGAAAATGTCATTTTCCATCTCTCTACCCCCAATAATGATTCGTCAAATTTGAAAAAAGTACTCACCTCACTTTTAAAGAAACAACAAACTCAGATCCATATTTTTCTGCAAAACCAGAAGCTTCCAACATATCTTTACAAGACAACCAACCATCATCCAACTTTCAACTTGCATAAAAAACAATATATATTTCTGAAAATACAATAATGCAAAAACCCTACATCCCTTTTGGTTGGCCCCATCTCCCATTATCCATACAAGAAAAATTGTAGAGTTCCCACCACCAAATGTTAAGGTCACACTCATTCAACTAACCGCACCATTGATATTACAAGAGGAGGAAACACATCAATTTTGCTTTTGAAAAATTCTCCCCTAGGGTTTCCAATGGCATGACAATCAGTCCCTTGTTTGACAAAAATCAAAAAATTGAGTGATCTTGACCTGTAAATATATCCGTTGTCATGAGTGACAAGGGTACTAAGGCGGGACGTGGGGGCCATAAGCGTGCTGGGAGGCGTGGATGGGGGCATGTAGTAGTGGATGCTTTGTTGGATAGGCTTATGAGGAGGAGTTTGATTCCGGCTTCACCATTGTCGTTGCGTCAGGTTGATGTGTCCGGAAGATTGCTGGGGCGAGGGATATGGGCATGATGCAGAGTGCCTTGGACTGGAGGAACTGCATGGCAGCTCCTACATCTTCTTCCATCAGCTTAGCTACTTGCTGTTCTGTGCCATCATTCGACCACTTCTCCCATGCTTGTTGATTGGTTCCTCCTTCCATGCCCTCCCCCTTCATTGGAACAAAAGCAAAAACCGAAAAATAGTCAAAATACAGTAGACAGAAAGGGCGAATTAGTACATAGACTACTCTCATTTATCAATACATTGTAAACTGTTCATCAAGCCTAGTTACGTATTAGAGAAACTTTTGTAATTATAACATGTGCATTTGCCGCAGTGAACCGTATGAATCTAATAGCGAATTCTAATATACATGCTGCCTCCATAATAAGTCGATCAATTTAAAATATGTGAAGAGAAAAAACCTCAACTGCTGATAGGGGTACGTCAGCGACAAGCTGAGCCACTGCGCCTGCTCCCCCGAGTCGACTCATGCTCAAAACCTGTTTCCATATCAACGTATTAAAAGCGTGAGGCATGGGCGAGGCGTCCAAAGGATAGCCCAGCCTAGGCGTGAGGCGACTAGACCTAAATTTTTTTAATATATACACTAAACGTACACATATATTACATTAAAAAAAAATTATTAATCAATAATCACCCTAAGCACACACATATATTATAAATACATAAACACACATATCTATACATATATTATATTTTATATATATATATAATAGAGGATGAAAAGCATAATAAGCACACATATAACAATGCACGCAGATAGCTCACACATCCATTATATAAAAAAATAAAAATTAGAAAGAAAAAAAAAAGCAGAGAGATGATAGTGCAAGGAAGATGTATGAGGCAATTAACCCTACCCAAAATTTGGGTTTGGGAGTAAAAAAACAAAACAAAAACAAAAATAAATAAATAAATAAATAATAAAAAATCCCCAGAGGCGCGCCTAGGCGGCTTCGACGATGCCTTCCGCCCACTCCCTCAAAATAGAGGCGGCAACCCTTAAGCCCAGCCTCACAGGGCGCCTAGGTGCGCCATGAGGCGAGCCTTTTAAAACATTGTTCCATATAAACAAAATCAGATCAATAAGCATCGAGAAAATAAATTGATTTAACTCCAAAATTTTGAACAACGTTGCATAACTTGTGTCATTTTCTGTTTGATTATGACTTCATTGAAATAGAGGTTCCAACCAGACAGTCATTTCAAGTTTGAAAAAATAATTAGTTCATACAAAGCAAGTATATCAATGCCTTTAATGATGCCTCAGATATGCGACATGACCAGGACCTACCTTACGGTGAAAACATTTTGAAGACTTTAGCATTTGGTACAAGTTTCCGAAGTAACAATGAATTCAAAAAACGCGTTTAATTTGGAGCAGAAAACGTTTTTTTTTTTTTTTTTTTTTTTGGTTAAAAGGATGAGGAAGTACAATTATTTATTCTTTTGAGATGATGAATATATTTGAATTTTGATTCATATACCTTGACTTGGAGCCTTAGAAATTTTACATAATCCACAATTTCGTCAAGCATAGCTGCCCTATCTGTCTGCACAAGGATATCATAACATGTCAAAACGTTTAGAATTTAATACTAAAAGCTAGGCATACTCAAACATCGTTAATAATTTGACACGACGAAACAAGAAAAAAAGTGCAATTCATGCAGCAAAAGGTACAAAAACTCGCTTTAAGACACTAACCTTGTTACAACTGGGTACCAATTCCTGCAAAGCCTTCATTCTTTCTGCAATTCTTTCCCGACGTAACTGCACCAAGAAGATAAATACGCATACGCATACGTATATTATTACCTATAACACTGGATAAGCAGGCATAGGATTGGAGAAGCGATTTGGACGTCTTCAATGAGAATAAACTTACTGCTAACTCTCCCACGAAGAAGAATTTAGGTTCTCTTAGATATGAAATTTTTAGCTTACCCGTTCAGCAATACTGTGGGGATCTGTTGCTTGGCCTCGCCTTGCTCGAACCCTTGGGCGGATGGCAGGAGGGTGATGGACAGCATTAGACAGCCCTGGTGGTGGTTGGCTATGAAACTGCAGCACCAAGATTAACAAAATTAAGTCAATCCACAAATTATCAACATGCGTTGGGTTTGAACTAATGCGTACTTAATCATCCGATGTGAGTACAGATACGTCAAAATTTAGCTGGACAATTGAAAGCTTTTGTATGATGTCCTCCTAATCAGCATAAGATAATATGTTTCAGATCGATGTCAATACAAGATTCCAACTTGGATTTCCATCAGATTAATCCTAACAGTCCATGGTGGAACACTAACTTAGAACACCATCTTACAAGTCATTTCACATCCTTATTTAACTTTCCCGTCATATGTTTGACAAGGAAGAGATAAACGAAATTACACGTTGAAACTAAGTTTTGACATCTCGTTGAGTAAATTCTTGGCAACAGCTTGTGGGCGAGGATGATTGAATATTTAGTTGGACAAGTCAAGATGTTCTTAAGTTGTTTGTGTGTTTTTTGTCCGCTTCAGTTTTGCCATTTAGAAGAAGTTTTACCCCGTTGAAATTCATGTCTTGAACACGTCTTTAATGTATTGTTTGCAGTTTTTGAACGAGTATCAATTGTTGATTGGTAATAACAAACAATTCACGCCTAGAACTAAAATAACCTATCAAACTCATTGAAAAAATTATATAAATTCAGGATCCCCAAATTATGCACAAAAATCTGCATAAGTCTGAATCAACCCTAGTCATTACCAGAAATTGAAAGAGTCAAACTAGTACAAGTCAACTCCATGTGAAGAACAGGAGCGCATGTTCCCACACTCCAAGAGGCGCGTGTACACCATTTATCTTAGTATGACAAAGATTGCAAACACTCGAAAGGACCAAAATGTCCCTCGGACGGCAGAACTCTTCTACACGTTCGAACAACCCACGCGTTTATGGCGCCTTCTGTCTGTCGGACACGTCTTACTAAACAATTCTCTCCACTCTCTCTCAAGCGCGTGCACAGCACTTCATTACCCACTACTAATGTGCTTGAACCAAAGCCCTTGATTACTACAATATTATCAACTGTACCCCTCACCCCTCTAAACGAGATATATTTACTTAAAAGGGGTTCAGGCTTCATGTTCAATAATACAATATTATATGAAAGTTTTTCGTCACATGACATTATATTATTAAATTAGAATGTCATATAACAGGTGAATTCGTTTTGGGGTGTGCTATCCACACACCCCAAATTACTTCTCATACACCCTTGTTAATTTCTATCCGTTGATCTTCTTCAATTCATCCGATCCGACGGCCGAAAATTAGAAGGGTGTGTGAGAAGTAAAATGGGGTGTGTGGATATCACACCCCTTCGTTTTATACAAGTTTCTTTCTCTCTTAACACTTCAAGTTCAGTAATGGCAACAATCTTACTATTTGGCCTTTGGAGAACATAACATACATGATGGCATGATGCAGGACTTTACTTGCTAACGGTAGGTCAGCGTTGCATTCCAAACGACTAACGCGACGCAATGTGTTTTTACTTTTGCACGTGACATTGTATTATCTATTTGAGATTGTCGCGGTAACACACCGTACGTAAGAAAGTGTCTCGTACATGAAAGAGTACATCCTTCAAATATCGAGGGCACTATAGTCATTATGAAATGTTGGAGTTGGACGTACCTGGTGAGGAGGTTGCGGAGGGCGTGGCGTTGGCCGGAGTGAAGAGTGATTTTGCAAATGTCCAAATGCTGGAAACAAACTTGACATATGAACCGAATCTCTTTCCTGCCACACCAGACAAGTACTAAACCGTCATGATTTGCAGACGTAAATTATGTCAGTTAGCTAGGTTAATATGTCCGTCTCGTGACAACAGATAACAAGATTCATTCACCAAATTAACCTTACAATACTTTTCATTTACAAGCACACCCTAGCCCAGCTAGTATCTACACTTCACTGGTTCTCAACTCTCAAATCCAACGAAAGGAAAAGAAATTCCGGATTCCAAAATTCTTCCAAAAAAGAAATATAAAAAAATAACAGAATAAAAAGAAAGAAAAATTCCTGCGTTTCAAATTCCAAAGAAAAAGCTGACTGAAACTGAAAGGGATCTTCTTTTCTTTCTATTTCAACACTTTTCTTGCAGCAAAGCAACGGAATTTTCCATGGAAAACTCCATTTTCCCGGAAAATGGCAAGCAAATCCGAAATCCAAAAAAAAACAAAAAAAACATGTACACAATAAAAAATTGACAACTTGACATATTTTTTGGGCAAGGAAATACAATAATCCAAGATTGCTCTAATTTACGAAAGTAGAAAATTCGAACTCAGGTGCAATTGCTCTGACCAACTGGCCTGATACAATACCTAAGACTACTCGGAGGACGCATTCAAACTCGATATCATTATTCTGACCAACTGACTTAACTTCGGACAACTTTGATATCATAATCTTAAAACAAAAATTAAGGTTAAAGTGGAGTGAGAGAGACTTACGTTAATTGAAGCAGAGACATTGGAAGTGTTTGTGTTGTTAGTATTATTGGCTTCAACAACTTCATCTCTGAACCTGTTGTCTTGCCCAAGAAACCCACCCTGCTCCAAGTTCAAACCCAACGGCATACCCAGCCCCATCCCAACTCCTCCTCCTCTGTACCCAGCACCACCACCCGAGGACCCAGCAGAACCCAGCTGCAGCGCCATGGGCATGGACCCCACTTCTCCTCCGTACCCACCACCAGCTGACTCACCACCACCACCACCAGCAGCACTATACGACGGCGGCACAGCTAGGATCTGCTCAAAGAAATCGTCTCCAAGTCCTTCTGGCGGATTTCCCGCCATATTACTTTCACTTGTACTGACAAAACTCCACCAGTTACTAATTTGTAACTGCAACTGCTTAAATGGGTTTCGCAATTTACAGTAAGAAAACGAAGGGTTTGGTGGGTTAACAATTAAAGATGGGTTCTTGATGCTCTTTTTAGATAGAGTCAGAGAGAGAGAGACAGAGAGACAGAGAGAGAAACAGAGTGTGTCTGTGTATTGGGAAGTGGGAGGGAATTTGAGAAGTGGGGTTTTGTGTTGGTGAAATGGGTGTCAGACCCCATAACCCGGAAATGGTATTCGGTGATTTCGAGCTGGTTTTTCCAGAATCCCAGAGTGATGGGTTTTTGTTGGAGTCTTCTGGGTGAGTTTTGAGAGATAGAGAGAGAGAGAGAGGGAGAGAGAGAGAGAGAGAGAGAGCTGCTCTTCTGAAAACCTTCTGTTTTTGGCTTTCTGAATTGCTTTGCTTTGGGCTCTGAACACTCCGACTTGGGTTTGTGTGTGCGTGTGATTTATGGTTTCCAACTTTTAGAGAGAGAAGAGGAGGAGAGAGAGAAGCAAAATTTGCAGTCTTCGTAGGACTGCAGTTTCTATAGTCCCACGCGCTTACAAGACAAGATGTTTTTCTTCAAAAAAAAACAAAAAAGAAACAAAGCAATTTTTTTCAGGAAATATTATTGATATTTCAAAAAATTTATTCTACATTTTTCACAAATGTATTTTTTTTTTTAAATATGGAAAGTTTGAAATATAAAATGAGAATTTTAGACTACCAATAACAATTCTCTTTTTTCCTTTTCATTTTTGACAATTGAAAGAATATAAACTAAAAATTTGAACTTAAACGCCAAGTAATAGGATAGTTAAAAGTTAACACAAATCTTTTCTTAAAAGCCAAAATTCTAAAGACTTTTAAGGCGATTTGGTCTGAATATATTTTTACTTCTCATTTCAAGAACTTCGTTGCGATCCGCATATATGCTTATGGTCATTATTGTTCGACAAGGATTTTATGTGCGGTTTGACCATTGGAGATTGAATCTATCCAAATTTCGCTCATTGCTTTTCTAAAGATTTTTAAGGCAACTTGGTCTAAATCCATTTTTACTTCTTAGACCAAATCCAACCCTGAGCTAAATGCTATTTTTTAGGTTTTATTCCCTCTCCTTTAAACCCAATCCAACCCATGCTAAATGTGTGGGTTAAAAGCTAAAAGCCAAATTTCCCCCAGGATTTAACCCAGAAAATGGCGTGGGCATCACTAGCAGGACCCCACTCATATGGGCATGTCTCCTGGGATTTATTGAATCCAACGGCTGAGATCGAATATAATCAAATCTAACGGTAAAAAAAAGATCTAACTGCCCAAATTTAAATCCAACGGCTAAAATAATTAAAATAATTATATTTAACTCAAAATTCACCCAAATTTAATGATTTTTCAATATTTATCTAAATTTAAATATTTTTAGGTTAAAATGTTCATAAAAATAAATTATGATAGTGTACATATATTTTTTTTAAATTACTTTAAAAGAAAAAATTAGCATAAATTTATTCTTTAATAATTTCGGGCTAAAAAAATTTAAACTAGAAGGGTTGGAGCAGAAAAACTTTTTCTAAGCTAAAAATTTTAGATTTTAGCTCAAGAGTTGGAAATTGTCTGATTTGAAGAACTTCATTGTAGTTCGCATATATGCTTTTGGCAGTCATTATTCGACAAAGATTTTTAATCGCTATTATGTGCAGTTGGACCATTGAAAACTGAAACTATCCAATATCCACTCATTGCTTTACAAATTTTTGAAAATGTGAGTTATGTAACGGTGTAGTTACTAGTCGTGGCGGTACTCGCAATTTAAGCTTATAAATTTGGTTAGAGTTTTGGCTATTGTCAATTACGTGAGCTTAGATACAAATCATGCTAGATTTGAGAGCATACTCTCTCATACATGATTTAGCCATTTTACTCTCATACCCTCGCCGAAATGAGAAATATTAAGAACTCGTTTATAAGTGCTTTTAAAATAACAATAAATATTTTTAGAGAATATTTGCAGGCTTCAAAAATATTTGAAGTGATTCCTATCAGAAACACTAGTTATGTGTTTTGTGCAGGAAACACTTCAAGTATTTTTCCTAAATTCACTTTCAAAACACTTTCAAATGAGCCATTAATTAGATAGATTCAGTTATTTTAAAAATATTTTCAAAATGATCATCTCATGGATGATCCTAGCCGTCCAATGCATAAAAATATTACAAAAGCAAGTCCAACTTTTAAAACGAGACAAGAGTGTTTCCATCAAATTTTACAACCTGAAAAATATGGTATTATGTTTACTTCACGTAATTAAGTTTCTATTATTGGTTCATACATCTAGCTTTTGGTCCTCTTTCTTTTGCTTTCTTAAGTAATTAGGATAATATTTTCTAAATTTTGTCCTTAATTATAAGCACTTCTCTAATCAAAGATAGCAACTCACTCCATGCACGTTTTATGCGGATAATGCAACCTTTTTCATCATTTATTTCTAACGAAATGTTATTGACGCCTCAAAATATAATCATTTGGAACTTTTTTTATTTGTAGTTTTGTCACACCTCAGTCTCGACTCCGCTGTAGCACGATATTGTCCGTTTTGGGCCCCAACCACGCCCTCACGGTTTTGTTTCTAGGAATTCAGACGAGAACTTCCTAGGAGGTCACCCATCTTGGGAATGCTCTCGCACGAACTCACTTAACTTCGGAGTTCCAATGGAATCCGAAGCCAGTGAGTTCCAAAAATGCCTCATGCTATAGGAGGTGGACATGTACATATAAGGCACATCACCTCCTCTCCATTGGTCGATGTGGGATGTTACAAGTTTTATTTGTTTAATATTTCTAGAAAATTATTATTAGCATTCAAAAAATCTAATGTGCTCTGGCAAAATGGGTCGTGTTTGTCGTGTTAATATCGTTTTCGTGTTGTATCCATTATTTTAATGGATTGTATCGTGTCAAACTCGTTATCTTAACATATACGGTAAAAGGTCATTTTGTGTTGAGTCAATGGGTCATGCAAGGAATTACTTTTTCTAATTTATAAACCTTACAAATGGGTAGTGCTCGTGCCGTTTACATGCATAAACGTTATCTTAACGGGTTCTTAATAGCAAACCTAATAAAGACCCCATTCATTAAAGTTTTCTTAACAATTGACCTGATAATGACCTGACTCGTAAACAGATTGACCCAAAACTTATTATTTTTCTTGTAGTTTTGTGTCGAATTATCGGGTCGTGTAAGAAATTGCAAACCTAATTGTGCACTCCTCGTATTAGAATAGTTTTTCAAATATAAAAAAATTAAAGCACATATTAGATTTTTGGAATGCTAATACCAATTTTCGTTTTTAATAGGGAAAATATGTCATAAACTTGGGTTCGATATCAGCAGCCCAAACAAAAAATTGCCTAGACAGGGGTCTCGGTCGGGCGGCCTAGCTGTTCAGTGACAAACATTGTCCATTTGCATCTTAAACAATTAGAAGACACAAAGGTTGCTATCTTTCTAGTTTTTAATTCTTTTTCCTTTCAAGGGACGGTGCTCTTTGTCTAGTGGAGTTACTTTTTTTATATAATACAAGGTGTATTATACACCTATATGAAACACCACAATACACCTATGATATACAACTCTAAAACTTAAAATACCCTAATCCTACTAAGATAAAGCGTTTTCAGAGGGAAATCTTAAGTGCAACCAGAGATATATCCTCACGTGAGTGTCTTACTTCGTCGCTTAATTTGTTTATGGGTTCGAGATGGCGAAACCTAAACCAAGAATGAGACTTGCGTGAGGAACTGTTATTTATGATAGAGTAGAATCTCACATTAACGTGAGGTTTTAAGGAGAATTTTGTGGTGTTATAGAAGATATATCACAAGCAAACATAAGTCTAAAAGTGCCCAATCAAACCGAGATAAAGTGGTTTCATAAAAAAAAAATGTGAGTATCACCAAAGATATATCACTGTATGAGTGTAGACCTTATCGCATGATCTAGTCACATATAGAAGATGAGCGAGATTTTGTGGTGTAACCACAAACGTATCCCCCTATTAAAATATTTATGATTACTCATGTGATAAAATATATACTAATTGGTGGAGATACAACCAACTATAGGTTAAAATTTATTCAAGCAATAAGTGAGATACTCACATGCCGATATAAGCTCGGTGAAATGGTAAAATCTTTCACTTAGGCTTTTAGCCTTAATAAGGGACCTAGCCTCATGTGTAAAGCCAAAATCTAAGGGAAAAAAACCCTAAATTTATATGATAGCAATTTGATTGTTAATTATGCCCCGTTTCTAACATGAGTTCAAATTTTTATGCAGTTATTTGTGGGTGGTTTCTCTGTGGCCTCTATCATTGATTGACACGTATTAAGTTTATGAGAACAGAGTCAAGAAGGGTTAAGTTTATGAACACGTGTCCATCAATGTTAGAGACAACAGATATGTCACAAACAAAATGAATTCATAAGATTTGAACTCTTTTAAAGTAGCGTGGTATCCCACAAAGAGAAGCTATATCTATCATTAGTGCATCATTACCCTTTCATTACCATTTTTTTAGATTACTTTTGATATATGATTGAAGCCTTTGAAGCAATCCGTGAAAAAAAAGCATATCATATAAAATTATACAAAGCTGAAATGTGGGAAAACAAACAAGGAAGAAAGAGATCATGCATTTCTTGTATTAAATTAATATAAAAGAGCTTCCAGTAGTTACAACCAAAGAGCTTCCAGCAATTACTGAAAGAGATCATCATATAAAACTATACATACACTCTATTATATATATATATATATATATAACAAAAGAGCTTCCAGTAGTTACAACCAAAGAAAATAAAAGAGCTTGAGAAATATATATATATATATATATATATATATATAACAAAAGAGCTTCCATTAGTTACAACCAAAGAAAATAAAAAATAAAAGAGCTTTAGAAATGATAGAAAAATAGTGTCAACTATTCAAGCACCTGTTTAATTAATATCAAAGTTTTGTAATGATAGGACCAACTTCATAGCAGGTATCTCGCTTTATTTTTTAATTAATTCTCACACACACTTCTCAACTTTCGGCCATCAGATCGAATAAATTGAAGTAGATAAAAGAACATAAATTACAGAGGAGTGTTTGAGAGGTCAAAATGAGTGTGTGGATAGCACCGTCCCTCTTAAATATCTCATTGTTTGTCATTCATTTGCTCCAAAATTACGATTGTCCAATACGATAAGTACATGATCTGTACGGAAAACCCTTTCACCATATTGTTTACTCAAAAGTATGAGTATATAATTAATAAATCTTTGAGTTGGGATGATGCCATGGCCTAATGGCGATTAATAGCAAATTTGGACCACTAATCCATTATCTGCGGAAATGGTTTAGGGTTGCGTACACTACAAGACACGTTTAACCTACTTTTAAGGAAAGCAAAACCCTAACTCGGAAGCTCCTCCTTTTCATTCCAAAGCAAAAGGTTTTTCTTTTCTTGGGGTAATATTCTTCCTCCCCTCCTAATTAAAAAATCTTATATCCCTCTCCCTCTATATGGCGGAAAATTCCTACAAGCAACGGGCCATC
The DNA here is from genome assembly GCF_042453785.1 of Malus domestica. Lineage (NCBI taxonomy): Eukaryota > Viridiplantae > Streptophyta > Magnoliopsida > Rosales > Rosaceae > Malus > Malus domestica. Next base: position 30,095,507 of record NC_091672.1, on the reverse strand, counting down.
CCCTCTGCACATGGGTCTCATCTCGAGTCCACAACTTGTGAGTGTTGCCATATACGAGCAGCTAGACATACAATTTTTTTCATCGGCTTTTTAGTCAAAATAGTCCATAAGATTGGCATAACTCTTCAATTTTGTTTCGAAGATTTAAAAGCGATAGAACGGGTTCCCGAGTTTGTTCCCATCAATCATTTTAGTTATTCTGTGCAAAATCTCCACTATATAAGGATGAAATAACAAAAATATCCTTAAATTTTGTCATATCATTTTGGCTCAAAATTTATTAAATTGAGAGTATTTTTGTCATTTTGGTTTTTATTTATGTTTTACGGAATGACCAAAATAATTGATGGTGGACAACTCAAGATCTGCTTCTATCAATTTCAAATTGACTGTGGACAACTCAAGGCCCACTTCTATCAAGTTCAAATCTTAGGGACTATCATGAGGAGTTATATAACAATCTTAGAGACCGTTTTGAATAAAAAGCCATTTTCACCTAATGAGCATGGTTGGCAACACCAACACAATAGAAGGGGCACACAATTTGGACAAATTTTAAGAAGGCAGTTTGAGTTGACGAGAGAGGGCAAAGTGCAAAGCTATCCTTAACTAAAGAAAGGAGTTTTCTGATACAAGTGATGGTGCGGGGGTAGGATTCGAACTCAGGTGTTCGGGTCTAACCAAGGATAAATGCGCTTAATCAACTAAGCTACAAATCCCTTCCGATGAAAAGAAACGATATTCAGGTGATCTAACTTGGCATATTCGCAGAACACTACAAGTAGATTAATAAAGAACGAGAATACTGATCTGCATTATTCTTGTTCTAAACTTACAGCACAACAAAAAATAGAGAATGTGTCGGATTGAGTGATCACTAAAACCTCATGCGTTTTCCTGTGAGCTTGGGACCTTGGCTTCTTGTTTTTCTTCTTCACTCACCGCGGTCGGTGTCTCTGTGAGGCCCTCGGGTTCTTTTTTAAGCTCTGTCTCGAACTCCTTTGCTGCCTGCAAGATTTACAGAGGATTCAAATACACTCTTTATGAATTATGAGAAGCACAGAAAAGGAGGCTGGACCAAACGAGATAATTATTAGTTATAAGAAGAACAGAACTTCGATAGGTGACAGGTATAAGCACCGCGAGGTGTATCACTGGGTTCAAAATTTCTAGTGATTACGTTATTCACTTAATTAAGCTCACTGAAGAAAGAAGCAACATTTAAATCAGTCTTCGATTGTGTGCTGCCACATACACAAATAAACCATACCCCAATCAAATAAAAGGGTTAGATGCATAAATAATGCATCCTTATTTCTTTTCTTACTCCTCATTTACGAGTGCTTAATCGATTACACTATGAACTAAACTTTTTGGTAACGTGCCTACTGCTCAGCATTCCTTGGAATTTGATCGTTCAACATAGGCATATACCGAAATTATTTGGATATGTAATGATTAGACTATTACTTTTAGATACCCTACCGATCAACAACTAAATGAGCCAAATCTGTCTCCTTGTTTTTAACAACTTATGAAAACGCTTCCATTGTCGTCCTTATTACTTAAAAAGAAAAAGAATATCCAACTAGAAGACTTTATGCTTACGCTAAAGTAAAAAATATCTTCGGAATCCTAGAGAGAGTTGTACTTGGTGACCAAAAAATGAAACTTCAAACTGAGTATATGTGCAACATAATCAACTATTTGAATTTGATGTCTATATGCATCCATCTGCCCATAATCATTTAATCCTTCTCCCGTTCTCCCGATTCCCACAGCACACACTTCAAAATAAAACACAGTAAACATAACATTAAAGGTTCCATACGACTAAACTAAAAACTAATTTGTTCGTTAATATATGCTAACTTTCAATGACCAACTGAATTTCAGACCATACTGCATAAAGGCAAATTCAAAGACATATTTTCCCTTTCCCCCCCTTCCCCAAGATGTATAAAGCCCCTAGAGATATGTAATAATTATTTGAAAATAGACCCCACATTTTGATCACTCAAAATTTTGCGATTCACATTGTTCACTCCAAGAGAGCAAAAACGGGGAGAATGCAAAGGAGTTGCATTTTGCCCGCTTAACGTTTGTTACTCATAAACAACAGCAAGAGTTACAATTGTATTTGTTTTCCTTCCTATCGTCATCATTTCGAACTATGTTATAACTCTGAAATCTTTTACCTTCAGTACCGAAACTTCTGAGGACTACCTTAGATGAAAACAATATGTTCACAACAAAAATCACTGTGAAATCTAATACGACTGAGAGGTTACCCTAGTTTCTTTCTCCAATATGGAGGCACCAACGAATGTACAGTTACTTAAACCAAAAGTCATACACAAGGCAGAAACAACTTCTTAAAACGTACAACTCCACAATAATCAACAATCTACAACATTTCAAGAGTTGCCCTACTCGTAACAACACAAAGCCGGAAATTAAAGTAAATGGAATATTAGAATTCCAACTTTTCGCCATTTAACGGCCGAAGTATAAGGCATTTAGTTACCTAATCACCAATAAAGCTATCCCACTGAATTCACTCCATTTTAAAGTGACTTCAATTCTTCTTCCCCCTTCTTACACATAGTGTTTTCTCCTATCGATTATTGCCACTAACAAGCATGTTCTTCCAATAACAAGCATGTTCTTCGACTAGAGTCCAGCACGCGTAGTGCAAGCATGGCATGTCATTTTGTTCTTCCTAATTTGACATTTAACTTCCCATTTTAACACAACATCCTCAAACATAATTACCCAATTTTGCTTCTTTTATTCCTTTTTTTTCCACTGAAACTAAAGCTAGTGTAACAATAATTCCAGAAATTGAATAAATTTTCCCAAGAACAAAATCCCTATTTAGATACATAAAACTACTGAATTTCTTCCAATTCCCAAATACACGAACAACACTAACAATAAAAACAATCCAATAAGCAATAAAGTTCATAATTTTTCTCGAGAACCAAACAGATCCGGTTGAAAAGAAACCAACCTGCTGGAAGCTCTTGACAGTCTTCCCAATACTCTTCCCCACTTCAGGCAACTTCTTGGGCCCAAAAACCAGAGCCGCCACACCGGCTATAACCACAAGCTCCGGCATCCCCAGACCAAACAGAGCGTTACACGTCATACCCTTCTGGGCTCTCTCGGTTCTCGTTCTGCTTCTGCTCAGAACCAAAGCACTGCCACTGACAGTGCTTTTGCTGAAGGACAAAGAGGTGGTGCCATTGCTGGACAAGAAGGTGGATTGGGACGATTGGAAAGGGAGAAAAAGTGGGGATCTTGGAGTGGACAGAGTAAAAGATGATATCTCCATGAATTTGATTTTTGTTAATTACGTTATCTGATTTTTGGCTTCTGGGTTTTTGAAGGTTTTGGAGATTTTCTTGAATTTTGTGTGTTTCGGGGTGTGGAAGATTAGATAACATGAAATTGAAGGGGAAGGCGGCTCCAGCCAAAAGAAGAAAAAAATAAGGGAAAGGTGGGACCTTTGGGTATAAATATTGACCAGTGCTTTTCACATGGGCTACCAAAGTTTGATCCTTCTGAGTTATTACAATAAATTCTCATATTTATGATCTCCGGATCTCTCCCATCAAAAGTTAACAAGTTCACTCATTTGGTCACTTGAAATTTAATTCAACGGTTACAAAGAGGAGTTTCTTAAAAGTTATAATAATTGTAACTGTTGAATCAAATTTCAAAAGTTTGGATAAATGAACTTAGTGGCTTTAGTGGGATATGAAGAGTAATACGTAACCCCTTTATATGTAAAATGTCACTGTTCCTCACATTATGTGGTATTATTTTACAACACAAATATTATAGTTTGACTCATTCATTCTTTTTAATGCATTGAGAAAATCGACAGTTAATGATAATATGTAATATTTTTATGATCAATAGTCAAATTGAGAATGATCTTTAAATTGAATGAAATGATGTTACGTTGTCATGTAAAGATGAATGACTCATATAAGAAGCTATTTATTGTCATTTATTAAAAAATATTAAGTGTGTAGCCTCTAAAAAATGACTTATGAAATCCGACGTCTTCGTTAGCCATTCTATAGATATTGATCAAATGGTCGCATTTTCGTTTGTTTGAGGTCTTTTTGCAATTTTTATAAATAAAGTTCGAACTTGAGTGAAAAAATAAATACGTTACTCTGACCAACTGATCTAACTCACGTCTACACAGCTACTCCGATTATTTTCTATTGCAGACATCCATATTATTCGTCACTTATTAGCTTTTATTAGCAAGAGCACTAACTTCACCATTTGAAGTTCACTTTCAAGGACTCACATGCACCATCTCCCAAGAGCCAGAGCTCTCTCTCTCCTAAACCTAAACCTAAACCTAAAATCCACGCACCAACTCAAAAAAATCCATGCCCAATTAATCACCAATGGCCTCAAATCTCCCTCCCTCCATGCCAAACTCATCCAGCAATACTCTGCCTTATCATCCCCAAAAAGCACCAACCTTTATGCCCGTTTGGTATTCCAACACTTTCAAGAACCAAACTTGTTCCTCCTAAACACTTTGATCAGATGCTCCCAACCCAGAGATTCACTTCTTGTTTTTGCCAATTGGGTTTCTAAATCAACCTTAGTTTTTGATGATTCTACTTACATTTTTGTTCTTGGAGCTTGTGCTAGATTGCCTTCAGTTCCAACGTTGTTACTAGGCAGACAGATACATGGTCGGATTGTGAAACATGATGTCGTATCAAATATTTCGGTGCCAACAACGTTAATACATTATTATGGTAGTAATGAAGATGTTGTTTCGGCACGGAATGTGTTTGATGAAATGCCTGTGAGAAGTTGTGTTACGTGGAACGCAATGATCACGGGGTATTGTTCGCAAAGAGTGAGTGCCCGCGATGCGTTGGTGTTGTTTCGGGACATGTTGGATGATGTTTGTGGGGTGAAACCTACGGATACTACAATGGTTTGTGTTCTTTCTGCGGCGTCTCAGCTAGGTGTGTTGGAAACGGGGGCTTGTGTACATGGTTATGTGGAGAAGACAATGTGTGTTCCTGACAATGATGTGTTTATGGGGACTGGCCTTGTTGATATGTACTCGAAATGCGGATGTGTTGATAGCGCTTTCTCCGTTTTCAAGCGAATGAAAGAGAAGAATGTATTGACTTGGACAGCAATGGCGACCGGGCTAGCCATTCACGGCAAGGGAAATGAAGCATTGGAGCTTTTGGATGTAATGCAGGGTTCTGGAATAAAACCCAATGCAGTGACTTTCACCGGCTTGCTTTCGGCTTGTTGCCATTCAGGTCTCGTTGAAGAAGGCCTCCATTTGTTCCATTTGATGAAGAGCAAGTTTGATGTCGTGCCTCGGATGCAACATTATGGCTGCATTGTCGACATGCTTAGCCGCGGAGGGCACTTGAAAGAAGCCTATGAGTTTATAGTAGGGATGCCAGTTGAACCTGATGCCGTCTTGTGGAGGAGTTTGCTAAGTGCTTGCAATCTCCATGGGGATGTTGCAATGGGAGAGAAGGTGGGGAAGAAGCTGCTCTGTGTACAGTTCACACAGAGTTACGTGGATTCAACTCCAAAGAGTGAGGACTATGTAGCATTGTCGAACGTTTATGCTTTTGCTGAAAGGTGGGAGGATGTGGAGATGGTAAGACAGGAAATGAAGGTTAAGGGAATCGAAAACAAAGCCGGTTGGAGTTCGGTTCAAACTTCAAGCCATTAGCAATATGTTCCGAATGACTTGAAGATCAGTGTCGAATGATTTGTTCTTTATTTTCCTATAGAATTTGTTCGAGTTGTAAAATTTGATGCTGCGTCAAAGAAGGCCACGAAAATGTGCGTATAATCTGTTCCGTGCATGACAAGAAAAATTGAAAGTGCTAAAAGTATCGAACTGTTTAATTCAGTGTAGTGCAGATGAAGAATAGCGTTGTTTACATGACTAATCCAAAAGTAACGAGGCAATACAATGGTTGTTCAAAGCATCCTTTAGTCGATCTTTCCTCGTGCGTAGATCACTCTGTTTGTAACTACTGCTCCCAATTGGAGGGGTTTCCGCCCCTTATCCGCTTTTGCAGATGCTCTAAGCTAGCAACTCGCTGAAGGGAAGGTGTTCGTCCCATCTTGTTCCCCGACACATCTGCTGATGATGTTGCTGCAGAATTCTTCTGCACATTTTCAACGGAAGGAACGTCTGCAGAATCATTCTTGACTCTCGGGTCATGAGTTGGTATAGGGTTATTAGAAGCAGGTTGAAAGAAGTGATGATTTGGGTCATCTTGCTCCGGAACAGCAGCGTCTATTGATGCCTCTGAAGGGCTTCCATCAAATGGTGGCATGCCGATTGATGACACCTCTGACATAGCGTGGAACATGGGGTTCGACCCAGTAAATCTTTTCACCATCTCCTCAGCCATCGTTACCTGGAATTTAGTCACAAATGAAGTAACAAAGTTTATATGATTATTTTCGGTTCATGTTCTAAGAGCCTTCGAGGAACCAGTTACCAAGGCATTTAACTTTCGAGCAGTTCTGAAGACAGGGTTACCTTTGCTCTCAATGTTTCGATATCAGCTTTTAAAACTCTATTGTCAACTGCCACTTCGTTGTACTTCTTGTCCGAATCAGTCAGACGCTTCAACAGAGAGGAGTTCTCGACTCTTAATTGAGATACCTACAAAGAAAATTGCGTTAGGAAATCTATCGAAGACCAAAAGACAGAGATAAAACAGGAAGCCGAGAAAAAAGGAACAAACCTGTCCCTCAAGATCAGTCACATGTGCCTGCTTTCTTCTTCTCGAGCGTCTAGCTGACTCTCTATTAGACAGCATTCTGGAAAAGGCGGGATGAATTAGCGAAAGGCAATGAAACCAAACGCATTTGAAGCCAAACATTTGAATCAATAACTAAGAGATGGAGATCAGGCTGTGCTTATTACAACCAGAAAATCAGATGCCGCTGTTACCTCCTCACGCGTTTGACATCAGCAGGGTCCATATTCTCATTCATTGCAGTTTCACCTTCAGCTTCCTCATCGTCTGTCATTTCTCTCGATGATCCGCTAGTTGCCTGCCTTACTGGGATAGCGGATCTATATTTCGTCGAAGGTAACGAAGGAATGACACCAAGTGGTGCATGAGCATTCTTATCATTTGACCTGGATATATCATACCCAGCTCCTACATAGGTAAAAATAGTAAAAAAACATATATATGACATACTAACAACATTATCTAGCACAAAAGCAGAAGTACATGCGAATTATGAACATGTTTTTGTTTAAATGGAAACCTTTCGAAGGGGCTTCAGATCCGAGTTGTGAAGTACTTGAAGCGTGTGATCCGCTGTCAGCTAAAACCGCAGATTCTTGTGCTTTCACCAACGATCCCTATTGACACGACCAGAACATATCAGCGAGCACTTGTCTATACATAACATAACTTCGTAAGAAAAATTCTCGAGAAATTCATGAAGATCGAATTAGATCTCAACAGGAGAATCGGCGTTTTACTAGAAAATAAAAAAAAAGGTATGGCTTTCAACTCTGTTTCTATCAAAAAATGGGCGTTCGAAAAGATTACTTGATCTTTAGAACCCTACCACAGAAAGTTCCTTTGGGAAAACACATTCATCTGTTCTGTTTCACTCGGACTTCAAAACCATGCTTCAATTGTTCATGTTTTAGTTTTAGCACTACGCGGTAGCTAAGCGGTTTTTCTTGAGTACCTACAGGGTATAAACACTCAGCGTCAACACATATTTTGACCGTTGGATTTCAGCCACGGTTGGTGGCCCTCAGCCCTGCTTTTGCTTTCAAAAAATTCATCCTTTTGTGGCAATAAGTTTTCTTTCTTTCCTTTCCATTTTAGCTCCGTCAAATAATATTCAAACGTATGAAACAAACCAAGTTAACCAACCAACCAGTTATAAACACTTCGAGTAGATGTACTTTTTTGGAAAGCACCTGTCAGGTAGGATCATCTCCGGATCCCTTTCACCTAATCCTCTTCATCAAATCATTTGGACCTTTGAAATTTGATCAAACGACTAAAGTTATTACAACTTTTAAGGTGGGCCCGTATTTTTAGCAGTTGGATCAAATTTCAAAGGTCTGGATTGTTTGATGAGGAGGATTAGGTGGAAGGGATCTAAAAAGAATCCATTTTCTTTCTTAAAAAAACACTCAAATTTTTAATAATTGTTTTGACATGTTTATAATAAAACTACTTCTAACAAAAACGCCTATGAACATAACTGTAATGTTTCCTAAAAAACAACCCCAAAGGATAGACTCTGTTTGGATACCGAGAAAAAAGCTATAAGCAAAAAGAATGAAACTTTAAATATTGAATTGTCCATTCACAAAAGTAGAAAGCAGCTTACTTTAGGTAAACTTTCCACTCACAAAAATAAATAAATGATAGGTTTCAAGTTTTTTTTTTTTTTAAAAAAATTAATAAAAATGATTTGAAAACTTTGAGTTTTAATCATAGGAATAAAAATGTGTTTTAAGGGAATAAGAGCTCGTTTGGATATACTTTAAAAATAATTGAAAGAGCTTTTGCTGAAAATGTTTTTGGAACCAATTCTTAGTAAAAATACAAATAAATCCTAAAAAATCACTTAAAATACTTCCTGAAATAAGCGACATAACTGATACTTCTTACGGGAAACACTTAAAGTGTTTTTTAAACCCATAAACACTTTCTCTAAAAGCGCTTTCAGCCATTTTAAAAGGACATGCAAACGAATCCTAATACTAGAAGTGATTTTTTAAAATAAAAATATCATTTGTGAACAGTATCGAAAGTGTTTCGTTAAAACTCCTATTTTTGTTTCCTTTAACTTTCTCAGCAACCAAACAGAAGTTAAGCTCATTCCCAACCCATTGGTCTGACTTTGACCATATTTTCTCGGAAAAGCAGAGCAAACGAGAAAATGAAACCATGAGAATAAAATGCCCAGAAAGAGAGAAAGGACGAACCTCCCGCGACATAGCCACGGCGGCGCAGGCGAGGTCGAGCTTGGTCTTCAGGAACGCCCGGTACTCATCGGAATCGACGGTGACATTAGGCGGCCGCATATTGTTGTAGTGAGTGTGAGTGGCGTTATGGTGGTGGGCATTGATCATCTTAATCTCTTCAACGTCGTTTTGGTCGTGATGGTGAGCTGTAGAAGAAGAAGAAGAAGGATGCGGAGGTGGCGGCGGCGTCGGCGATGGCGAGGGGGAGTAGGAAGAAGCTTCTTGGAGAAAACGCTGGAAGGCCCACTCCGATGCACTCCGGTTCAACTTAGACAAGTTGTCGTCGTCTGCTCCGCCATTGTCCGGCGGCGCTGTGGAAGACCACAGCAGGTCGGACATTTCCTCCTCCACTGAAAACACCCTATCCATCTCTCTCTTTCTCTCTCTCTCTCTCTCTCTCTCTCTCTGTTTCTCTCTCCTATTGTCTTGCTTTCTAGTTTTGGTCAAGGATTTTATCCGATTTGGATCCTTAAAGTTGGATAACAAGTCATTATATTTTGGTTGAATATTATTTATTATTTGGTATTTAGCCTAAATTAATATTAAACGTGGATGATTAATATTCTGTGGGGTCCTTGAAATAAGAAAACTTCAGAAGAATATTGGATAGGGAAGTTTTCCTTTTGGTTGATCGAATGTGTTTGAATTACATTGATTTCAATCTACGCATGCATTAGGTCAGCTGATCGGAGAAATGTGTCGTTTTTCTATATTCAAGTTTCTCCTTTAATGATTGGAGCCTTTAGACCCAAGTTTGTTAGAAAAAAGTTTTAAAGATTTACTGGAGTTTAATCCCTTTGTTTGTTAGAAAATATTGTAAGAGTTTCAAGGTGACTTTGATTCCTCTGCCATGTTTAGAGTGGTTTAAATCATCGTCTAGATAGAAAAGCTAATCTAGATTTCAATTGAGTTGGATTTTGTTAACAAACAAAAAAAGTCTTAATTTCCTCTCCTTTATATTACGTAACATATTTTGCTTTGATTTCTTTTGTTGCAAGGGAACTTCAATTCCCCTCTCCTCAAAAGGGACTTATTTTTCATATACGTTGATAATAAAAAACGACTTCTTATTACGTTCCGAATTCAAGTCAAAACAAACAATGCACGAAATAAAAAGATACCAATAAACTATTATCTTAATTCTCAGTAAATACGTTTTGTTTTTTTTTACATAACAGTACTTAATTAACTCGAAATAATATTAAAATAACGTCTCGAAATTCATTTCTCATGCATGTTGATACAAAGAGACAGACTTCTTCCTTCACATCCAAAACAAAAACAAAAGCTTTGACAAAAAAAAAAAAACAAAAAAACAAAAACAAAAAGCATACCAAACAAGAGGCAATGAGTGTTTTCCAAAAAAAAAAGAAAAAAAATAAAACAACAAGAGGCAATGAGTGAATTGAAAAGACTGCAGATGGAGCCTTTCCAAGTGGATGGGCATTGAAGCGACGCTGGCGCCGTCCATTTGTGGATAAACTCTAAACTACCCCCACACATTTTGTTGGGCCCATTTGTTTGTGGGGCCCATTATGTTCTCTCTTTTAAGGCATCCAAAGGACAAAAAAAAAGTCCCATTTGTCTCTTTCTCTTTGTGCCACCACCACCACCAAATATAGGTCCCAAATGAATTTAAAATAAATAATAATTAATAAAAATACGTGTCCTTTTTTCATTTGATGGACAGAAAAATGTTATCTATACTAATAGTAAGAGAACTTTCCTTGTCAAATTTTTGTCCTTTTTTTTTAATTTTGTCCTTATTTTTTATACACAATACTGAATGGTTGAATAGTAATTTTGTATCTTTTGTCTTTTTTTTCTATTTTGCCCTCACTTTTGATACACAATACTTACATGAGGAGGGTAAAATAGTAATTTTGTATCTCTTTGAGAAAATGACAATCATATCCCTATTTTTTCTATTTTACTCACGTTTGATACACAATATTTACATAAAAATGATAAAATAGTAATTATGTAATATTAAGATAAAATATGCACTTATTAAGAGAAATTGTCTCACCATCAATTTTTCACTCTTTTTAAAATTTTAAAAACTAATCACACTCCTTAATAAAAAAACAAAAAATAAAATGAAATTGTTCACACACACAGTGTTTATTGGCTAGTATTAATTGAATAGAGGTCTTCTTCCGATCTTACTGTTCGAAATTCCAAGATCAGACAATTTGAATTTCTCAAATTGAATTTGAAAGTCTTCATTAATTGCTTTCGTTGGTCCACCTCACACAAATTAAGAACTCTAATCTCTCTTCCACACAAATGAAGAGTCCAAATTTCTGGTTATTAAAATTCCGCACAGTAAGACATGGGAGAGAATATAAATTCAGATTAATCGAGACCTCTTTTGTATATTAATATTTTATGAGGCCAATATTTTATCTCTTATCTCATTGGTGAAAGAAAATAATGTGAAAATTGGTGGTGGCTCTTTGAATATTTCTTTGATGATCTGGGTTAGAATTAAAACATTTTCATTTACTTTCAAGCTAATCCATTCACGATCGCTGTGAGTTAAACAAAGGTTCTCCCATCAGAGAGCAACTTGCATAAAATAGATTTACCGTCACATGACGTCCAACTTCAATAATGTGCTCTAATACTGTAATATCAATTATTAAGTCAGAACGCCACATAACAGCTAAACCCGTGACGCGTAAACAAATTTTTTTGTCAATCTTCCATGTCAGCCGAATCTTAGTATCTTACATTGAGCTGGAATACACACGCTACACTAGTGCGCTCCAAACCAATCTCGTAATATCGTGTGTTTCAACTTTTCTACGTAATAAGTGTAAATAGTTGCATCCTTGACGTATTGAGGTTTGAAGCGTTTTTCTCTGTACATGTGAAAATTCCCAAAAAAAGACAACATATATAAATAATAGACTTGTCCTTTTACATGGTGATTATTACAAGGAGAATAAAATGACAGAGAGTTTGAAATGGTATTTTATAGATAAGGTTTTAGGAACAAAGGAACCTAAGTACAAAGACATACCAACCAACCATCAGTGAGGAGTACAGAACTTGGTGTGAACAGAATGGCAAAAACATACATAGTATCGAAAGCAATACTTATTTTTGGCTACCTCTCGGGTAAAACATATCGAAAGACAAGATGATCACCGCCTTCCTGATGCCACAGATTCGGTGTTGAAGAGGTACTTCACTCGTGAAAGAACTGAGTCGTGTGCAGGGTCATAGGGATGATCCTTGGACGGGATTTCCAAAATAGCGGGAACCGGCTTATTGTAGCTATCTACTAGAAACCTTATCATGTTTGCAACCTGGTAAGAGAAGAACAGGGTCATTTCCCAACCAACATCTGATTTGGAAGAAGTGCATACGTTTGCGTTACATACAAAGATTGCTATAGATTCTAAAAGGTTTGGCAAGCGCTTGGGCACTACAGATATTGCCTTGAGAACCAGAAAAGGCGCATTCATAACAGTTGACGAACTTTTAAGTACGAGAAAGAACTTACATATTGGCTGATCAAGACAATTGCAATGTCCTCCCTTGTCATAAACTCTTTGAATGCATCTTCGATTTGTTTCACTGTTGTTTCTGAGAAGAAAACCGGAAGCACATACTGTTAGAAACTCAGCACCGTTCAATAAACCTTGCTTTAAATATTAATTAGTTATTACAGAAAAAAAAAAAAAAAAAGCCAGAAAAGGAAAGAAAAGTAGGCTTTTTATTTAAGGGACCAGGCTGTGGACCAATTTCAAGTTCTGTGATTCTCGTTCAAGAAGAAAGACACAAGGAACACCAAACCGCTGTCACTGCAGCCAAAACGTAACTGACCAAAATGTAATATTACACCTTGCTTCATTAATGAATGATGACGGCCTTTATTGTTTGTATTTTCTTGATAAACAAGTATGGATTTTAGATAGATTTCATTTCCTAGAAGTTTGTGATTTCCTTCCCCTTGCCTTACTCCCCCTTTCATTTTACCCACAGGATTAGATGGCAAAAATATCCGACTAATAGACTAGTAACCATATACTAGAATTGGCATTTTGGTCCATCTGCTAACCTACCCACATACAAATATTTAGAAATAGATGACCAGTATAAATGAAGTTTCAAAACCCGTGCATAAATAAAGCTCATAACTTACTTGAATCAACAATAAGATAATTTGTCTTTCTTCGCAAGTCAACGTTACCCACTCCAGCTAGCAAAAATCCGGTTACAGTGTCCTATACATGATAACAATCATCTCATCAGAAAGACAAATCGAGAATACAAGAACAGATTTCAACCAAAAGATTACCGAAAAGACCATCCATACCTCATCAGCAATCATGGCTATGAGCGCCGAACTCTTATTGGGGATGTTAGCTCTACCGGCCATTTTAAGTTACTATCGACTACAGCAAGAAAGAAGAAAAAAATATCACCCACATCGAAAGTCTAATTTAGTACAGAACTAGTGCCCATCGATATACTTCTCATTCCTAGCGGAACAATTCCTATGACTACACGATATCTTATGGAAAGATCATCAAGCTCATAAGCAAATGTCAACGAGATATTTGAATGTAATGAAGATAATTCACACAAGTAATGATGAATGTAATGAAGATAATTGAATCAATGATGCCAATGTCAATGAGAACATAATTCACACAAGTAATATCAGTGATCGAAAATCGGAAAATGAAGACGATGCAGTTAGTTGGCAACAGTTCCAATTCAGTATTCAAAATTAGCTGGAAAATGATTAGCCTAATTCCCACCCTGCAAACAAAATCTGGATCCAAAAAATTTCCCAGTTGAAATCAAACACTCAAATTCTACATTCAATCAGAAAAATCAAACATCCAAATGCTCAAATCATAAACTGACAGTCTGAAATCCAAACAAAACAAATAAACAAATCAGAAATCAACCAAACAAAACATTTAACAGTAAAAAAAATTAAAATAAAATTAAGATCAAATTCACACACAGAGCATTCCAACTCATCAGATAACAGCAGAAAAAATGAAACTTTGACGGATCTAGGGTTGCAAAACGACGGCGTATCGAATCAATTTGGGAATCAGCATACCTCTAGGGTTTGAATCTGAGCTTCCGATTCAGCTTCGCAGTTACCAAATATCCTTTTTCCGGCGGTTTATTGCGTGCGATTTCTAGTTGCGATCGAATATCTAATTTTATTTTTATTTATTTTTTATTATATGTTTATGAGTTACGCGCTAAATAATGTAAGCCCAACGGGCTCATAGTTTCTCATGAGCCGTGCTAATGTAAGCCCAAACGGCCCACTCTTTAACTCGAGGTCCAAAACAAAAAGCCTAATTCAGGGATCCTCGCCGGATCATCTTTGTAAGTATCTCGAAAATCTTCTAAATCAGTTTTTGTTAGGTTCTGTTTATATTTAATTTTAAATAAAAAAATTACATTAATTTTTGACCGAACAATAAACAGATATGATTAAAGGATCGGGCGTGGCTAATTCCGAAGCCCCATATTCAAAATCACTAATCAAATCGAAATCAAACAATCTCCATGAACTTTGGTTGAGTTTATATCGCAGGAATTTCTTACCTTGTGCGGCGAGGGGGAGTGAGGGCTGAGACCGAGAGCTCGATTCAGGCGACGGATTTGGGTGACGTCACTGATGTGGGAGGACAGAGGAAGGATGAGAGGTCGATTCGGTTCGGGCGGAGGAGACGGGTCGAGCGAGAGAGACGGGTCGAGCGAGAGAGACGGTGAGAGTGCGGCGAAGTCGGGAGAGTGATTACTCAGGTTAGGCAAAAATAACGGTTGGGATTTTTTTCTCAACCAATCCGACGATCCACAGAATTCCGTACGCTAGCAAATGAAAGCTGCTAAGATAAGAGGACCTTCCAGGTTATTTCATTTGGGCCCGAACAAAAACAGGCCTTTTGCACTTTCAGTCCATCTTTCTAGGAACTTTCTCATTTGGACACGTGGTGGGGCCCATCAAGTCATGGGGCCCTCTCACTTGGATCCTTATATTCCGAAGCCACCCCGGAATTTCACAACCATTGGTTTTTTATACAGACTAGGATTCTCTTTTCTTTTTTTATATTCTTTTATTTTATTTTTCATTTGTTATAAAAATTAGTATAAAATATTGACGTGATTTAACCGTGACCGTTCAAATAAGAAGGAAGATAATCTTACTTCTTTTTGTACACCCAAACTTTGTTTTTGAACCCTCATAAATTTTATTTTATAAAAAACAGTCTTGTACTTGTATGCAAAATTACCACAAAAAAACGTAGTGATTTTTGATGAAAAATAATTTTTTTTGGACGCAGATTTAACGAAAATAATTATTTTCTTTGTTCATTGGTTTTGAAACAAATAACGTGGTAACCAAGCTGCTGATGAGCTTTGCTCTCATCGTGCTCTTCCTCAGCATCATCTACCACATGTTCTTCATCATGTTCTTGATTATCTTCATTGCGTGGCTCTTCCTATACTTCTCACATAACCAGCGCTCGAGGTGTTTGGGGTTTGCCATCTCGAATTGGGTCGTGATGGTTTTAATTTTAGACTCATAAAAAGTTCTTAATAAAAATATAATCTGGTTCGCTAAAAAAGAGAATCGAACTCGATTGTAAAAATACTAAAATGATCTCATTTATAGCTAAATGATCTAACACACATATGCAAGATGTGGTAAATTTGATAATCTAATTTATGGGACTCTTAATTATGTTTCGATATAATACTGAAATTTTTAGTTTTTAGATTAATAATAAAGAATTATTTCCCAAAATTTAACAGACAAAATTTTAATACATAAATTTGACCTCAATCACAAAATGATATGTGAAGTAACACTCATAACCAACTGGCTAAATCCGTATCTCCATGGCGATACAAGTTTGGTAGTTTTATACGGCCTCTCTATATCTCTCTTAATAATTTATGGAAAACTCATAATATTAAAGGAAAATTAATGAAAATGACTTGAAAATTTTGAGTTTTAACGATAAGAACAATATAAAGGGTAAAGTGAATAGTATTATGATTGACTTTTTAATATAAAAATATAATTTTTCATTAAAGTGAACAATACCGAAAACGTTTCGTTAAAGTTCCCTAATATTAATAAACGAGTGTCGTTGTATGGTTGGCTGTGTCCAAATATCCTATATATAGCAGCAGAGCGTTACAACCTGAGAGTCCATACCCCCATATCATAAATCCCCTCGAACCCAACTTTTGTCTATCATTTTCTTCTTCCCAACTCCTCAAAAGCTTCAAAGCTCCAAACTTTTGCTCTTTTCAGGTAAAATTCCCAACTGGGTTTTCTGGGTTTCTCTCACTTTCTCTCTATTTCACATGCTGGTTCCAATTGTTGTAACATTTGATGGGTTTTCTGGGTTGTAACATTTGATGGGTTTGTTCATAACAACATTATTCTCTGTTCTTGAATTCTTGGAATTCTGATGGTTTGTATAGCAGGAGTAATCTAGTTGTCTGCTAAAATTTCATTCCTTTTGTATACACTGAGAGATAGGTACTTGATTTTAGCAAAAACTTGAAGATATAATTGTTTTTCCATGCGATTTGAGGATGTTTTCATTTGGGTTGGTTCTGAAATGGTCAATTATACTTTCTTTACATTAATTTGTAGATATTTTGATCATAATTTGCTTGTGTAGGTACTGGTTATACTCTTTTCCCATTTTTCCAAACTTTCTTGGGTGGTTTATTATTTTTTATTTTTTTTCATTGTTCAATTTCTCTGCAATATCTACTCAGTGGATGTGAAATTTTAGTTAGTGGGTGAAATTTTCATGTTGGTTAGGTTGGGGTTCGTTTTCGTTTATATTGTTAATGATTTGTTAGAAGTAATGACTTTTTGAGCTTGTATGGCAAAGCAAGTTAACTAATCTGTAGGTGCTCATAAATTGTAATGCGAAAGTGGTAATCTTTTTCCTGTGTATCTAATCTTTCAGAATGGGAAGTACAGGCGAAATTAAGTATGGTGCGTATACCTATGAGAACCTTGAGAGGGAGCCTTATTGGCCTTCTGAAAAGCTCCGAATTTCCATTACCGGGGCAGGTGGTTTTATCGCCTCCCACATTGCCCGGAGATTGAAGAATGAGGGTCATTACATTATTGCTTCCGATTGGAAGAAGAATGAGCACATGACTGAAGACATGTTCTGCCATGAATTCCATCTTGCCGACCTCAGGGTCATGGATAATTGCTTGAAGGTTACCAAGAATGTTGACCATGTGTTCAACCTCGCAGCTGATATGGGCGGAATGGGCTTCATTCAGTCCAACCATTCTGTCATATTTTATAACAATACCATGATTAGTTTCAACATGGTCGAAGCTGCTAGGATCAATGACGTGAAGAGGTTTGATCTCCCAAACTTGCAGTTATAACTTTGATGTGGTGTATGAATGCTTTATGTTTGAGTTGGAAAGTTGGGACCTTAACTCCAAAAGGCTTTGAAGTACTCGAATACTCAAATTCTCTATCTGTTATCTGGGTTTCTGCAGGTTTTTCTATGCTTCTAGTGCGTGTATTTACCCTGAGTTTAAGCAGCTGGAAACCAATGTCAGCTTGAAGGAGTCTGATGCCTGGCCTGCAGAGGTATGTTACTTTACGGTTATGGTTTTGGTCTCTAGTTTTGAACGAATTAAATGAATTCAGTCTTTTGTACCTTTATTTGTAGCCTCAAGATGCTTATGGCCTGGAGAAGCTTGCAACTGAGGAATTGTGCAAGCACTACACCAAAGACTTTGGAATCGAGTGCCGTATTGGAAGGTTCCACAACATTTATGGCCCTTTTGGAACCTGGAAAGGTGACTTGAATTGCAATGATAGCTGATAAGTATGCATGGTCTATTGCTTTTTATCCTAATCTGTGTTGCTCACTTGTATCTGTTGTGTAGGTGGAAGGGAGAAGGCTCCTGCTGCATTTTGCAGAAAGACTCTCACTGCCACTGATAAGTTTGAGATGTGGGGAGATGGACTTCAGACCCGATCCTTCACTTTTATTGATGAATGTGTAGAAGGTGTACTTCGGTAAGAACCTTATTACTATCACTTTTTCGTTTCAAAACTTTTCTAGCTGAACGACACTTCTTTTTTAGGGTTTAAGCTTCAAAATACTTGACGTTCTTAGATGTTGTCATCGATTGTTTTTTTTTCTTCCTGTTTTCACAAGGCTTTGTGGAGTCTAGTTTAGTTGATTATGATAAAGTCAGCATAGAACTTAAACCTTTATGGATTTGGTTTGAATCTTTTGCATTATACGTTGAAGGTGTTAAGAGGGCGTTTTCTGCAAGTAATTGTATGACAGTGCTAGATACGAAGACAAATGAATTTATTACATTGTTGAAATATCTTTTTGTTATGTGTTCGATTTATATCTGCGGAACCTTACAACATTGTATGGTAGATTAACGTGGCCCTTGTACAAAAACTTCCATTATTTGTTTTTCTTGGGCCAAATTTTTATTAGGTATATGTTGTTTCACATGAAACCCCTTTAAAATTTGTAATTTATGTCCTCTCTTCATGATTAAGGTTGACGAAGTCAGACTTCCGTGAGCCAGTGAATATTGGAAGTGATGAGATGGTTAGCATGAATGAAATGGCTGAGATCGTTCTTAGCTTTGAGGACAAGAAGCTGCCTATCCAGCACATTCCTGGGCCAGAGGGTGTCCGTGGTCGTAACTCAGACAACACACTGATCAAAGAGAAACTTGGTTGGGCTCCTACCATGAGGTTGAAGGTAAATAGCTTGAGAGTACCCATTCTGCAGTTTCTTAAAACCACCGAGTTTCTTTAAAGTCGGGGGTCATTGTTGTTGATTTTGTATTTGCTCCCTGTTTACGTCATAGTTTGAACTCACATTTTCATTTTGTTCATTTAGGATGGTCTGAGAATTACCTACTTCTGGATCAAGGAACAGATTGAGAAAGAGAAGGCACAAGGCGCTGACCTCTCGGTGTATGGCTCATCTAAGGTTGTGGGAACCCAAGCCCCAGTTCAACTTGGTTCGCTGCGTGCTGCTGATGGCAAAGAATGAAGGGTCCGACAAATCTGCACCAGAAAATATGGTATTCAGTAGTTCTGGTTATGATAGCGCGGCACATTCTATGTGCGTGGACAATAAGGAGGGAAGCTTTTGTTCCGCTCCCGTTGTATATCTAGCTTGTTGGTTAAATCTGCCACCTTAGGATTGCCTTTGTATTTTGTTTCCCTACCCTTAGCATTATTCAGTTTATGAGTTCAGTTGATCGTTTATAAGATTTTTTTTCGGGTTCAAATTTCAATATCGACCTGTCCCGAATGTTGAGACCGGCTGTATTCAACCGGCGGGCAATCGGAGATGTGCTCGTCTGAGTTATGCTGTTTTATGCTTGCAAAAATTGATCTTTGGTACCTTTACCTCTGCTTTTTTCTGCCTGTAATTCGCAATCCCTTTCCTTGCAATGGTTGATAAAATGGTTGTTAGTTGTGTACTTGCAACTACCAAAGCTTCATCTTTTTGGTGGCTCCCACCATTGCCTATCGCTAATGCTCGGGCTATTCTTGCATACGATCGGAGATATATCCATTGAAGAGAGATATAAGAAGAGAAAGATTGTTGAAAGAGAGAGCCAAGTATCTCTCGCTCGTTCATTGTATACTTGTTAGTCTTAATCGAACTTAAAATGTGCAACATCATTAGAGCGAGAAACATTATAGTGAAATTTTACAGCAGAAGTACAACGAGAACCACGAAAGCATTAGGGAAATGCTTTTCACTCTTCCTTCGTCCTCCTCCTGCGCATCCCTAGCTTATTTTTTTCGTTGTTCTACCGCTGATTTATTCAATCATATGATTAGAAATAATTCGAAAAACCACCAAAAATTTGTGGATCAAACCCAAGCAAATGGAAAAGATATATACCAAGATTCTTTGAAGCATAAAGAATATATTAATTCAATCGTTTCTACTTGTCAACTTGATTGTGAAAGATGATGATGATGATATTTAAATTATAATTATGAGATGATAGCGTTGATGGAGGGGCTTTTAATGACGGACGGTGGAATCCGTGGCTAAAAACTTTGGATGGTAACGTGGCAGAATTGTTAGTGTTAAAGACTCACCTACAAAACAAGGGGATACCATCTCCATTACGTGGATGCTCGGCTTCTCCAAATACCAACTGCATGCTTTTCCCTCCCTGCCATCTCTCTGTTTACATAAAACAATTTACATGAAATGACTTTATTATTATTATTATTGTACCATCTTGATTCAATAACGCATTAATATTTGAATAATAACTTAGACATGACGATAAATTATTGAATATAAGGCTCATTTTGGAACTGCTTTTAAAATGAATGAAACAGTTTTTTGTGAAAATGTTTTGGAACCATTTTTTTAGTAAAAATGCAAGTGAATCTTAGAAAATAAGTAAAAGTGCTTCTTGCAAAAACACTTTAAGTGCTTTTGGAACTCAGAAGTATTTTTTCTAAAAGTGTTTTTAATCATTTTAAAAACATTTTCAAACGTGTTGTTAACCATGTTTGATAGAAAATGTTAAAAGTGGTTTCTATAAAAGCATCTAATGTGTGAATCTTTTAGGAAGAACTTCAAGTTTTTTTTTTTCAAGAAACACTTGCTTTTTTATTAAAAACTTCTACGTACTTCTCATAAAAGTGTTTTTACTAAAAATACTTTTATAGAAAAGAACATTTTAAAGAAGTAATTTCAAACGAGGTCGTATACGTGTAGAGTATTCTTTAGTGTATGTGTTTATGGGACAATGACTTGTAGGCTTGTAGCTAACAATTGGCTCGACCAAATCCCCCAAAGATTTTGGGACATACATCCAATCACATATTGGCAAGTTTTCACATGCGGCTCCGCTCTTTCCATAACGCCTTTTCGATCGCAGTGGTGTCGGTCGGTCACGTGAAATTTTGCGCATCACTTGTGGTATTTCATAAGCACTTTACCAAAAGCACTTTTGATAATCCAAAACATAATGCAGTTGAACTAGAAAGCAATCTGTATCAGATCCTTGTATTCAAGTAATGTGAAATTCAGCTTAAACCAACCGTGCTATCAAAATTCAACGATGCAAAGTAATGTGCACAAACATATTACAAATCGTAATTTCGTTCGTATTCTCTGGCTGTATGGATTCAAAGAACGCGAAAAATAATCCGAAATGTTTATCTGCACAAACTAGAAGCTCTGCTGGGTTGAGACTCCATGATCAAGCATTGTAAAAAACAGGACTCACTTCCAGTTGATCTGCGAATTCCTTGAGTATCTCCTTCACAAGATTTCCACATTTGTCTTCCGGAGCACTCTTGTCTACGTCTAGATCAGCAAACACTGCATCATACAAAAGATCAACTGCCTCGGCCTCGTATGGTGGCAGACCCAACTCTTGCCCATTTTTCACAAGAAAACTCCTAATTTTTTCTGCATTCCCCAATCCGTCCTTTCCGTGGTGATCTTCTTGCAATATCTTCTCAACGACATCGTTCAATTGCTTCTCATCAGCCAAAAGCTGCATAGTTTTCGGAAGTTTATTAGAGACTTCATTGAAATAATTGACACAACATAAATCTAGGCTTGTGCCAACAAAGAATAAAATCCTTGGAACTTTCGAAACCCAAAAAAGCCCCGAGACAAGACAGACATAATGGTTTCCATCAAGGAGAGTTATAACATCCCCTTGACTCGACATGGATTAGCATAATCCGAACTGTTTGAAATTCTCGGTCAACCTGGCTACCAATGTTAAGCAAGTTTATTTTAGTTCTCCAGGTAACGAGGGGTTACCATATAAAATAATGGGGAAAAGGAGCTACCTTTCTTAGCTTAGAACCATTGACAATCTTGATGCTCTGGATAAAAACAACATGCTTTTTAGCCAGGGCCTCGGCTAGTTCCTGCAGGACAGGCTGGAGTAGCTGAGCAAATTGTGCTTGGCCCAGTTCTTCATCCCCATCAGCTTCGTGTTTTGTCAAGATATCACTTAGGGGAGGAAATTCTGTTAAATTGCACCTTGTAAATTATCAACTATATAAAAACTAAGACACTCGATTTGAGAGCGGTGCAATATAGGAAAGAACGGGAGATGAGAATCCATGTGATTGGTCCCATATGCATAGAACAAAGCATGTGAGCAAAACATCATGCATATGCATGTATAATATGCCACAAATATGAGTTCACACGAATGGATGTTAGTTGTTAAAATCACTCAAAATACGTACAAACGAAAAAATGTGCCAACGCTAAATTTGATGAAATTGAGGTTCCACCATAAAACCAATTGGCAATATGGGGAGTAGCCCAAGATCATATAAGCACATAGCAAACCTTGTCCCTCACCGATGTGGGACAACTCTCAACAAAATTATTGTAAATGAGACTTGTAGCAATTCTTGATTTGCAATTTTGCAAAACGGAAAATATGAATACATTCAGTGCTCAAAGTACTTTAGGCCAAATTTAAACAAGTTGAGGAAAACAAAAGGAGAAATCTAGGCACCAAACCAAAAGGATTCCCCCCCCCCACACACAATGTGATGAATTAGTATGATAAAGGTCTGCGGCATTAAAAGTCCGATAACAAGCTATACTAGCACTTGCTGGGATACAGCACAGACTAAGAATACAACCGTAAAGTAAGAGAAGGTGACCAATAACAAACATATACCAAACAAAGAGAAGGGGATGCTAGAAGGTGAGTTATAAACAGATAAAGTCAATAAGTCAATTCACAAATCTGCCTATCAATTTTAATGTGGTCCAAAATTGATCCTTTTGCACTGCATAGTCCATATAGATATCCCGCAACAACAAGCCACTCACGGACCAAAAGTAGCGCAGTCTTTTTCTTCTTTTTCTCCAAAAAAAAGTGCTCGACTCATACGAGAACTTTTTGGAACCAAATTCAAGAAAACTTTAATTTAATGTCTGTTCAGTTACACATAACGCAGCTATATGCATATTTGAATAATCATAGAATTAACAGCCAAAGCAACGAATTTGAGATAAACCTGAAACGGGAGGAACGCCCATCTCAACTCCCATGTGAACAAGCGCATTCCGGATCTCATTCTTGTTGATCTTTCCTTTATCTTCTACATCCAGATCAGTGAACAGATTCTCCGCTAACATTGCAAAATCATCCTCGTCCTCTAAAAACAGTCGAATAGTGTACCCGTCCAAGACAGATATGACAAGTGGATCATCTGAAAGTGAAGACAAAATTTCAGCAAAAGCAATAAGCAAGCATTATGTTCAATTCACCATAATATACTAAATACCAGCATAATCAACCAATCATTAAATCATAAAGCTCTCCGATGTCCTACATTATACAATCAAAATTCTCCGCAACCAACTTCTGTTCTTGCCAAGCATTTTTGCATCCGCCAATAAAACAATACGTTAAATTAAACAACCAAGTTACTTCTTTCAATCTGTCATTTAAGTACTTCAAAGTTCAAATCTCTTATTCCATTTCGGGCCCGAAAACAACTGATTCTCATCTTGTCAGCACGAAAGAACTAGCAAGTCATATGTATCGGAGAGACCCCCAAGACAATAAGGCTCCCCGCTTTGCGAGGGTCAGGGGAACGTTTATCGTATCCTTACCCTTGCTTTGCAAATAGGCTGTTTCCACGACTCAAACCTGTGACCAATCGGTCACAAAGGAGCAACCTTTCCGTTGTGCCAAGGCTCGCCCTCATGTATCAGAGAGACCGAAGACGAAAATTTTCATGTATCCTCAGCAGCACTTAGGAAATGGAAAACAAAACAAACAAGAAAAATGTATTTTCTTTGTGTTTTTCATGTCGATATTTCCCACATTTCTAGCTACCAAACAGGTTCAAAGTCATTGACCAAAAAAAAAAAAAAAACAGGTTCAAAGTCAAACGACAACAATTCATACTAAAATTACACCTTAATTTCTTCAAACTCGTTTAAGTACCACATCAATTACCGATCCTCACTTTCTTAGATCCTAAATCACACAAGACATCCTTAAAACTTCATCGGAACCTCGTTTTCGGATTATACCACAATCCATCGCACAATGTATATAATTAACATTAACAATTGTATTTATGCAAGTTAAATTTAGCACCTTTCAATTCATCGGCGATCGCCGTGATGTACTCGCCGATCACCTTCAGAGCCTGGGCGCGATCGAGCTCCGCGCTTCGGAAAACGTCGTCGTCTTGGAGGCCGATGCGTCTCAAAGCAGAGGACTTGAGGCTCTGAGGCAGCGAGAGGCCGAAGAGGGAGGAAGAGGCTTTGGAGACGGCGAGGTCGAGGACCTGAGCTCCCGTTAAGCTGGCGTCAGCATCCGGCAGAGTAAGGTCGACGGCTCTCAGGTGGCTCCCGTCGAGGACCGTTAAAGTCGCGTCCGACATTTTCAGTTTAGAGAGAGAGAGAGAGAGAGAGGTGACTTTGAAATTTGGTATTTGGACTAGGAATTGAACTGGTCTAGACCCCAGGGCTTTGTTGGTTTTGTGCCTCTTTTTGTCTGAAAAATCAAATTTTAGATGGCACCTCAATTTCCAAGCAATTACAATGGGAAATGTTGCTCAATAATACCGTCTATTGTTTAGGTCATTCATCAAATATTAACTTTGTTAAGAATTAACTAATTCGAAATACTTTATCAAGGTGAACGATAAAATTTTGACAATGTTAAGTTAATGGTATTTCTGATTTTATTGTTTTCTTCCGTTCAAAGTTGATTTATAAAAGGCAGGCTAGAAAGTAGATTATTCTAATGAGGAGTAGTGTTAAGGAGACTAAATTTTGTAAACTAAATGACATGAAAGTTGATGATTGAACTATTACTTAAGTGTTAATGAACATGCTCGTTCCTGTTGGTGACACATTATTTAATTGTATGGATAACATCACTCTTCTAATAATTTTGAAATATTGTAGGATGGAAAGGAGAGTCGCAAAAGTAAATCAAGAAAGTCCTAGTGAGAATGACAGTTACAAAACGTCTATAACAATCAAAATTCAAGAACTTTTTTTTGTTGTCGTTATAATCAAATTAATGTGATGATGAATTCCAATATACAGTTACTACAAATAAATTGGGAATAAAAGTTTGCCATCCCTTAATTCTCATATGGCAATGTCCGTTATCGATTAGATTTTATAGGTTGGTAATGTGTATTATCTGTTAGTCACACACATTTTCTGTACCTCTCTCAATATATCATAGTATATCAAATAGGAGTGTGATATCCACACATCCATTTTTACTTCTCTCACATCTTTTTAATTTTCGGTCGTCGGATCGGATGAATTAAAGAAGATCAACAAACATAAATTAACAAGGGTGTGTGAAAAGTAAAAATGGGTGTGTGGATAGCACACCCCTATCAAATATAGCTCTTTTAGTGAAGAGTTGGTTATTCGTCTGCAAGAGAGATCACCTAAATGAAGTATCACACTATTTTGACTTGTTTACTGTGTGACTTAGTCTACATTGTATAGAAAAATAAAAACAAAACAAAAGGTTGGTAAATTTGACCTTAATATATGTCACGTGAATCGCTATTTGAGTAGGAAAAAACGTATAGCTGTAGTTAAGAACATTTTCATTGTCAGGTTAGCACTTAATCCCAATTATTTCAAATTTTAGGCCACTTGAATGCCTTAAAGTTAGACTAGTTTTAGTGTTTTTGTGGAGAGATTTTTCAATGTGATCGGAACAAAGGTAGTACATCACATGTCATTATAGAAATAGTGGGATATGTGTGTTAAAAAGCTAATAACTTAAAAAATACAAATTTTCACCACTTATATAAAAACACGTGATATACCACTCATGTTCCGGTCACAATGAAAAATTTCTCGTTTTTGTGTATTCACTTCAATTAAGACTAGCGCAAAGGCCCAAAACTAAACTGTCCGACTTGAATTGGGAAAGCTTGGGAATCAAGAAAGATTGATTAAGGCAAGTCACGAAGTAGCTAGGAATATTCCTATTCCTACTTGACTCAGGATTTAGGAACAGCTATAAATAAAAAATATGAGTCTCAACAGTAATATTCGTCTGAAGAACAATTTTTTTCCTTGAATTTCAAGCGATTCGTTGAGTGAAAAAGAAGAGTGTGAAAGAAAAAGAAATAACATACACAATGCGGAAAGAAGCAGGAGGATCTAGGAAGCGGAAAGCGGCGAGAGAGATTAATATGGATATGGAAGAAGCTGATCGCTGCAGCAGCTGCTCCAGCAACAGCTACATGCCAGACACCAGGCAGCAGCAGCCGTTGCTAAAGAGGATGAAGAGGACGCCGTCCCGAAACATGGAGGATCTGTGGAAGGCGGCCTTTCCTGTTGGAACAGCATGGGATGATCAATTGGAGTCGGTTTACAACCACGAACACTCCCAATCCAGGCCCTGGGATTTCTCAAATCTCGAACAAGCATTCGAAGACGGGGGAAAGTTCTGTCCTGAAATTATTGGAGAAAAGAACAAAGTGTATCTGTTTGGTACAACAGAAGAAGCTCGTGATAGTGATGATAGAGTTGTTTTGATCCCTCTAGTGTTGGCTATTGTATCGCCTTCCCCGCCTTCCCATGATCTCGGTTTCTTCAAGTCCAAGGCACCCGGGGATGGTGGCGACGAAGATTTTATTAGGATTCCGATGAAAAAGATGAAGATGGACTGGCTTCCGTACATTCCTCTGGACAAGAGAAACACACAAGTTCACGAGATCGCAATGAAGAAATCTCCTCCTAATATATTTGTCTTGGGCTGTACACAAAGACGGGCTGCTTTGAAACGCATCAATGAAGACCGTTTCATGAAATTCCAGTACTCAGTGCCTTGTTTAGATTACGATCACAAGGCTGTCAAGGAAGAGGAGGAAAATCGTTCTGGTTACGAAACGAAGTTGAATTGGCTTAAGGAGTTCTTACTTGAACAGGTGATACAAGAGGATGAATTTTTAGCTGCGGAGAAAAAGGAACCCTTGGTAAGGTATGTGAGGGAGCAACTATTGGAAGCGAGGAGGGAGGCGAAAAATCGGCAGAGAATTGCTAGGGACAAAAAGATTTACAAGTTCTACCCCCTGCAAACACCGGATTTTCCTCGTCTCACTGTCCAAAGGTCTCCATACATCAGCTTCTACCGCCTCGACGCTCATGAGGTTCTCTGAAATTACTATGGCTAACTGCTGTATCTGCTGAAATCTTGATTATTTGCCTGTGCCAGGCTTTAGTTTAATTTTGTCAAAGAGTAGTTTTTTTTTTGTATTCAATTTTCTCCGTCATGGTTTGAATAATATATGTTTATGCATTGCTATTTTTGATCAATTATGTATATACGGAAAGGCTAGAAGCACCTTTGCTGCAACATGTAACAAGGTTTGGAAATGAAAAACAAACAGAAGTTTTCAAGAGTCAAGACGACATTTTCTAATTTAATGAATGAATGAGACACTTTTTGGAGAACATTGAGTTTCTTTTATACACAACTTCAAATGCATTAAACTATCTTAACCACTTGAGCTACAAACCCTGCACTTAAAAAACATTACTACATACAGGTTGTAGGGCACAAATCACCAATTTTAAGGAACGAGGCAGAGATGACTAAGTGACATATGAAATATGACGACAACAACAACATGTTGTAGAAGGAGATAACAGGTGCAGCCAACGACCCACTAAGACAACATATCTACAACTACATGCATCCCTGTTGCCACATTTTCCGTCTTGACCACAAATCGTGACCCGCCTCCACATTCTCAGGTAGTGCACTATTGTTGTCATCTCCTTCTCTTGGACCAACCTAAAAAATTAAAATGAGGTTTCAAGAGTCGTGGTCACCAAGGTGGAACTGCAGAATACTGATGGCAATTCAACAGAACGTTCTCATTTAAGGTAAGACAAGTGGAATGCCTTTGAAAATAGCAGAAATCAAATTTGAAGGCAACTTCATATTTGACATCTCTTTGTCTATGTTAGATTAGCCTTCTTTTCCATGCCATATTTGACATCTTGGTTGGAGTAAATGGTACGTCATTTATTATTGTTATATGTCCATGTGGCAGTTTTAAAATTTCCTTTGGAGATGGTCTTAAAAACAAAATATATGTCCATGTGGCTTTTTGACAAGGATGTAGATGGTACGTTTGATCTTCTTAATTATTCTGTATCTACACATAGCAAATGATTATAGAAACTCTGAGAGATTATTCTGTATTATCCGACTCATGCTTAAGTTGTAATACATGATGTACACATAATTATGTCTCTAAGCTACTTACTAGAGTCAGATTTTGTACTTAAAACAAAATTAAGGCAGGCTGTTTAGCGGCCTTGATTACAAATTGTTTCTGTCAGTTTTTGGATACCCTGCAGCTCCGCCATGCGCGATCTTTGATACGCTTGAATGCTTGGATGCCATGGCAGCTACTGCAGCTAAGCTTGATTAATGGTAGAGGTGGCAAATCAACCCATTCGGTTGTTAGAGTAACTTTTAAGACCCATTTAGTTTGATTTCACCA
Source organism: Malus domestica (assembly GCF_042453785.1). Lineage (NCBI taxonomy): Eukaryota > Viridiplantae > Streptophyta > Magnoliopsida > Rosales > Rosaceae > Malus > Malus domestica. The sequence goes on along the minus strand of NC_091672.1, from coordinate 30,066,885 downwards.
TTGTATGGCGGTGAGATTGGTACTAGTGATAATGTGTAATAGTGAACTCTTTCAGTACTATCACCATTATATGGTGGCTGCTTTACTATTGAAGAACTCGCCACAGCTGCCAAATCGTTGGATCCAAACCCTACGGAAGAAGAACTGCAGAACATGATAAGCGAAGTTGACGTTGATGGGAACAGAACAATAGATTTGGGGAAGTTCTTGAATCTCATGGCAAGAAAAATGAAGCCTAACAATAATCTTCACCATTTCTGCAAACACCCAACCTTTAGCCCGAGAGCCTTCGCTCTTACCAATTCCGTTTCCCCAGCTAATCGAACCTCAAATCCTTACTTTCGAGCTCTCTGGGACGCTAGGATTCCTCTGGTGGTCTTGCATGCATCATCGAGACACTTGGTAGTGCTCTACCATTAGCACCCGAGAACCTTGAGTTCTAACTCGGAATTAGGTGAGGTTCCCCGGTTTAATCCTCAAATATCTTTTTGTTTCTTGCATCTGTGATGAATTTGATGTTGAGTTTTAGACTATTTATTCATGCATGTCTGTGTTCTGCAAATTCCAGCATCCGGCGAGGAAACCCGACGAGTTTCATGACGAATCCCGGCCAACTCCGACACGGTCGATCTCGTTCGTGTTCTAAAATTGGTATAACCTTGTTCCAGCATCATTTTTAATGTTTGAATTGTGATTTTTCAGCAAGTTTAACTCCAAATCGGAGCTGGGAGAATTTCCGGCCAAAAAGCCGGTGTTCTCTTTCGATGGATCAGGTGACGCAGGAGGAACTCGGGTCGACCCGACCCGCATGCCAACTCAGTCCAGATTTCCCTACCCCAGAGCCCAAATGATTTAGCCCACAACTGGCTTAACACAGCCCTTTTATTTTATAGCTTAAGCCCAAAACCCTAAACCCAAAACCATTAATCCTAATCCGGCCCAAAGATCCTCGGCCCAACCCAACCAAACCGGTCCAACCCATTTGACCGTTGACTCGTGGACCGTTAACTTTCTGATCAACGTTGACCGTTGACTTTTATGGGTTTTTCGACAAGGACCTTTCTAGACTAATATTGAAATTCTGATTCCAAATCTACACTTTATTTTCACAAATTCAATCGCTTTAGTAGCGTTTTATTAAATAGTCTCTACTTGTGTATAGGTGCACCGGTGGAAGGTGATCCAGTCCTACGTAGTTTGAGTGGCTCCCCGAGAGCGGAGTACTTGTGAGTGGACCATTTCTCAAATGCATATTTTATAATTAACCATCTAGCATGTAATTTCATATTACTTTGCTTACGGATTTCTATATTGTGATTTATTTAAATTACGTTTTATGAAATGTTATAACTATTGATTTCACACTTAGAAAAGGTCTACGACTATTGCTTTATGCACATTGAGATACTTCGGATTTATGAAGATTACGGATTTGTGGTTTATGAGAATGATTGAGTTAGAATGCTTTCTCGGTTTTATATGATTTATGGGGCGAGGTTTTGATGGTTTTAAGCTCTAATGTTTTGGCATGATTTCGGAGATATGTTTTCATTGATATCTAGTGGGTTATCTTACGGCACATGCACACAATGCGGGTATAGTCTATGACCATAGGATACAGTTGATGAGGAGTGAGATACTTATGTCATACCCCCAGTTTCACTGGCGAAACCAGTGTCGGACAGCTTCACTAACCACGGCTAGTGTCGGTGTGTTTGCCATATATATAGAGATATGTTATCTTCTTCGGCGTAACCCTGAGTCATACAGCTTCATCTTCGGGTGACGGGGCCTACCTTATTTCTTCACTGGCGTAACCTAGTGTCGTATAGCTTCGCCTTCGGGAGATGGACATGTACTGCCTTCGGGCTACTATGATACCCCTAGAGAAAACAATTTTGATGGGATTTATGATTTTGCCTTCGGTCACTTCGAGATGCATGTTTTAGAGATGATTTTTCAGTTACGAACTTTTCTAGCATGCTAGAGTTTTAGAAAAACTTATACGTAGTATTATACATGTTTTCAAAGTAGGGGTTATTATGTTAAAAAAGAATTCGGGTTTGAATATTATTAGTATAAATATAACTATGGTCCACTCACCCTTTCTGTTTTGCGCCTCCCTTAGGATCTAGTGACGAGGAGTACGACCCGAGTGTTGAGGCATTTCCCTACCAGTGACTCTGAGCTCTTCCATTTACGTATGATTTTCTTGATGAATTGTAATCTGAATTCTTATTTTCACTTGTAGTTCTGTGTAGTAGTATGTTCTGGACATATTTACGTTTCTTTTGTTTCGGATCTGTGATCATTGAACTTTCTGATACCCTTATGTTTAATTCAGGATCTTGTTATTGTTTATGATTTTTGATATTCAGGTGCTGATATTTCTTGTGTATGTATGAAATTATAACTTTCGTCACTTCCGAGTGTCGGCCAGCACATGCCATCCATGTATCATTAGGATATCTAGGTTGGGGCATGTCACCTTATCCTTGACCTCTGCTTCACATTTGAATTCAAATATATTTTAATCAAGCAAAGTGTCCTTCAAATATGAATTAAGAGCAGAAATCGATATCCGAGTTCACCAACTCGGACTTTTAGTATATGAACTCAATGAACAGATCGAGTACTATTACGTTATCTATTAGATGGTTCAAATTTTTGAACTAGATTCACAAAAGGTTCACATTTCTTGAAAGAAAAATGGATACCACTCTCCTGAAGCTACTTGTATGTCATGTATACATGTGTGTGTATCTTTATTAACTTATCTTTGTCAACCAAAAGATGGTGGAAATACAACTTAGTCTTCTATACAAATATAAAAAAAGAAAACTAATGAAAATGGCTTGAAAACTTTGAGTTTTAATGATAAGGACAAAATAAAGGGTAAAGTGAATAGAATCAGGTTTGATTTTTTAATGTAAAAATGTGGTTTTTCGTTAAAGTGAACAGTAGGCTTTTCGTTAAAACTCCAAAAAAAATGATGGGCAATAATGTAATTTCACAGGTCCAAATTTTACTGTTTTTTTATTGAAACAAGTGATATTAAAATATTTCTAATATTTAAAATTAAAAATTAAAAAAAAAAACCTCCCCCCCCCCCCCCCCCCGGTTCTCCCTCTCTCCCTCCTTTTCATTTTCTAAAAAAATATGTTCATACATACAAAGTGTGTAGGCAAATGCTAGCGTATATTTATATATACATATAATGTGTTTTTTCCCATTCTATTTAGTTTATTGTGACGATGGTTAACATTAACATTTTCCTGCAGTTGCGGCATGTGACGTCAAAATAGGAAACGGTTTTTTTTCTTTCTTCTTTAAAGCCAAGATTAATGTGTGAGTTAATTTTGACCAAAACGAAAAGATTGTGAATCAGATCTAGAATCCTTCATTCTCTACGGAAAGCAAGCCAGGAAGCTACAGTGAACTTTCATCCCTCTTTCCATGCATTTTCCTTGGAAAGATTCAGATCATATCCTATATAAACACTACTGTTACATTTATCTCCTCACTCGTGAAATCCTACTTATGTTTTGATATCTTGTTCCTGCGTTTATTTCTTCTTAATTCTCTGTGTTGTTGATCAACTTAATTGTTGTTCTTTTCGATTCTCATGTCACTGAGGTCTCGAAAACCTGCTGGACAACCAGCCATCGTCGATCAAGAAGATGTTCCAATCCCGAAACCCTACAAGCGGAGGTGGCGGTTGGCACTCACAGCCATATACTTCACCAGGGCTCTTGCTTCACTTGCCAAGAAACTACTACACGGTAACAATTCCCAGTTGCTACGCTCCCGCTCGTATGTAGCCATAGACGTGCCCAGGAATCAAGACGATCACGACAATGCACGTGACAAAAAGCACCTTCCTTTTCTCAACATTGATCAGAAGACGCTTGCTGACATGGTGAAGGAAAAAAACCTTGAGCTTCTTAGTCAATTTGGAGGGGTTCGAGAATTGGCTGCAGTTCTTGAGACTGACGTGAAAAGCGGCGTTAGAGGCGCTGAACCTGATCTGATGCATAGAAAGAATGTTTTCGGCACCAATGCGTACCAGAAACCGCCTGCGAAAGGGTTGCTGAGTTTCGTGCTTGAAGCTATCAAGGACACCACAATTATAATACTTTTGGTATGTGCATTACTTTCTCTAGGGTTTGGTATTAAACAGCATGGCTTGAAAGATGGGTGGTATGACGGTGGCAGCATTATCTTTGCTATATTTTTGGTTGTTATTGTGTCTGCACTTTCCAACTTTAAGCAGTCAAGACAATTCGAAAAGCTTTCTTCAAAGAGTGATGACATTCGTGTGGAAGTTGTGAGGGATGGACAGCGCCGTCCTACATCAATCTTTGATGTTGTGGTTGGTGATCTTGTGTGTTTGAAGATCGGTGATCAGGTTCCGACGGATGGTTTGTTCTTAGAAGGGCATTCGTTGAAGGTGGATGAGTCTAGTATGACCGGAGAAAGTGATCACATTGAGATCAATGATGGAAGCAACCCTTTTCTTCTATCCGGTACAAAGGTGACAGATGGGTTTGGCTTGATGATTGTGACTTCTGTGGGCATGAACACGGCGTGGGGAGAGATGATGAGCTCGATCAGCCGCTCTTTGGATGAGCAAACACCTTTGCAAGTGCGCCTCAACAAGCTGACTTCGTACATTGGGAAGGTTGGTTTGACAGTGGCTCTCCTTGTTCTTGTGGTTTCTCTAATTCGTTATTTCACAGGAAACACCGTAGATGTCAATGGAAATAGGGAATTCGGAGGCAGAAAGATGAAGTTTGATGATGTGATGAATGGTGTTGTGGGGATTGTAGCTGCAGCAATTACCATTGTTGTGGTGGCGATTCCCGAAGGCCTGCCTCTGGCTGTTACTTTGACCTTGGCTTATTCAATGAAGAAAATGATGAATGACAATGCTTTGGTACGGAAGCTCTCTGCTTGCGAGACAATGGGATCGGCAACAACAATCTGCACAGACAAAACGGGTACTCTTACTTTGAATGAAATGAACGTTTCAGAGTTCTGGCTTGGTACACAACCGATGACAGAAGAGAACATCACCGTGATAGCGCCTAATGTCCTACATTTACTCCGAGAGGCTGTTGGTCTAAACACAACTGGAAGTATTTGTAAACCAAATTCTTCATCCCCTGCTGAGATTTCGGGTAGCCCTACTGAAAAAGCAATACTTTCATGGGCCTTGTTTGATTTGGGTATGAACATTGATGAAGTGAAACAAGGCTGTGAGATAATTCATGTAGAAACCTTCAATTCGCAGAAAAAGAGAAGCGGTGTTTTGATTAGGAGGAACAACGAAAAGAGTACTCAAACGCATTGGAAAGGAGCTGCTGAGATGATACTTACAATGTGTGCAAACTATTATGATAAAACTGGGGCGCTAAGAGCCATGAATGACGAAGAAAGAAAGCGTGTTGGATCAGCCATTCAGAACATGGCATCCAAAAGCCTCCGGTGCATTGCCTTCGCGCATAGAATGCTTGAAGACGAGAACGGTCAGGTTCCTGAGAAGCTTGAAGAGGGTGGAATGACACTTTTAGGTCTTGTGGGTATAAAGGATCCGTGTAGACCGGGAGTCAGAACAGCAGTAGACGGTTGCAGAGCTGCAGGAGTGAACATTAAGATGATAACTGGCGACAATCTGCATACTGCAAGAGCTATTGCGGTTGAGTGTGGGATACTCAAAACAGATGAAGATTTGGAGACTGAGGCTGTAGTCGAAGGGGTACAATTCAGAGGTTACTCACCTGAAGAGAGGATGGAAAGGATCGACAAGATACGCGTGATGGCAAGATCCTCACCATTTGACAAGCTTCTGATGGTGCAATGCTTGAAGCAGAAAGGCCATGTGGTTGCTGTCACAGGAGATGGTACGAATGATGCACCGGCGCTAAAAGAAGCAGACATTGGGCTTTCAATGGGGATCCAAGGCACCGAAGTTGCAAAGGAGAGCTCGGATATCGTCATCTTAGATGACAACTTCGCATCTGTTGTGACAGTTTTGAGGTGGGGAAGGTGTGTGTACAACAATATTCAAAAGTTCCTCCAGTTCCAACTCACTGTCAATGTCGCTGCGCTTGTTATCAACATTGTTGCTGCTGTTACTTCTGGTAAAGTTCCACTAACTGCAGTGCAGATGCTATGGGTGAATCTCATCATGGACACCTTGGGGGCTTTAGCTTTGGCCACGGAAGAACCGACAGATGAACTTATGGAAAAGAAGCCCGTGGGACGAACGGAACCACTCATTATTAGAATCATGTGGAGAAACCTCATTGCTCAGGCCTTGTATCAAATCACAATCTTGTTAACCCTACAGTTTAAGGGAAGATCCATCTTCGGCGTGGATGAAAAGGTCAAGAACACCCTTATCTTCAACACATTTGTTCTCTGCCAAATCTTCAACGAGTTCAATGCAAGAAAACTTGAAAAGAAGAACATATTCAAGGGGTTACTCAAGAGCAAGCTGTTTCTGGCAATAGTCGGTAGTACCATAGTTCTTCAACTGCTGATGGTGGAATTTCTGAAGAAGTTTGCCAGCACTGAGAGGCTGGACTGGGGACAATGGGGTGCTTGCGTCGGAATCGCAGCGTTCTCTTGGCCGATTGGCTGGCTTGTTAAGTGCATTCCAGTTTCAGGATGGCAGGTTCCAAGGCTAAGAGCTCCTGCATTCTCAAACACAGAGAAATATTAAGTACTCATATATACAGTCTTTTTTAGGTATTTTACTATTCAAGTTTTATGCTTGTCAGTAGTTTTTCTTTAGAGATTTTCTCAATCTAGGGTTCGGAATATTTGATTACTATGGGGATTTTCTCAAGCAGTTTCAGATATATATATTTTTATTTCCTTGGGTTACTGAACTTTAATCACATGCACAAAAACTAGTGCCTTTTCTTCTGATTTAAATCGAGAATATATATATATATATATATAACTGTACAAAGGGCTTACAGCTCAAGTGTTTTTCAATCAAGCAATTTTTTTAATACATTCAATACTAACTTCATGAGTGATGGAGTAGACTAAACCTCAAAATAGATTAGCCATAATAATTTAGATAAAATTCGTCTTTGACGGAAATTAAATCTAAAACTTTTCATTCATATGTGAAAAAAATAATTACTAAACTGTGATATTAAGTGACTCTGATCAAACAATTTATTAATATCATGTTAACTAAAACCCAAACCCTATAAATCACTCCGTTCAGATGGGCCCCTATTCCTAGGTGACATTGTTTTGCAACATTCAAGACAATAGTAACAAAGGATTATTTCAATGCCACTCGTTTCTCAAAATTTGCCAGTAGTTAACCAAACCAAACAGAATATAAAAATGAATATATAATAATTGGTAAAGTTTTGAATCACATCAAGCAGCCCACTGGTAAGGGTGCGGACTGTGACTACCTAATAAATAAAAAAGTGAGAGGTTCTGAGTTTGATTCTCCGAGCTGATGAGTCTACTTGATTGTGGTCACATATATGTTGAAATTTCCTCATAGCCTCTCCAGACCTAGAAGAGGTGGATAACCGTAGTTTACCATCAGTTGTCCCCATTAAAAAAAATAAAATTGGTAAAGTTTGCACATGCGTCAAATGAATATAAACAATGAACCCTTCATTCACTGTGTTATGGACGATTAAACAATTAAAACTCTAATCAGTTGATTAATTAGCTTCTCTCGGCCATTTGAAATTAATTTATAATGGTTTTTCTGCTTCCCTAAGTATACATGCATAGTATATAAGATTAACAGTCACAAGAAAGAATGCAAAATCGAAACTTTTATGAGAGAGAGCTTCTCTCGGCCAATTGAAATTAATTTATAATGGTTTTTCTGCTTCCCTAAAGATACATGCATAGTATATAAGATTAATAGTGACAAGAAAGAATGCAAAATCGAAACTTTTATGAGAGAGAGTGTTGACTTGTATATAGTTTCCTACAATTTAGGATTCCCTAGTTAGAATGATTCCTTGTAATATGGGATCGTAATTATTGTATTTATCCCTTCCCTTTTATGTCTGCCCTAGGATTGTATATTATACCTCAGATTTGGAATGAAACATACAATTTCAACGCATTCTCTTCTGAGAGAACCTCGATTGCTTTGCCAATATAAATAGTTGTCCTCCCCGGACCCCTGGGCCCTTTTCTCCATGTTTTTTCACTGTTTTCTGATGGAAATTGTTATACGTAGTTCAAATGTTTGTATTTTGTGTTTTAGGGTGGGAGAGCTGGTGCAAAGTTGTTTCCCTGGAACACTTGACTTTCTGTGTGCGTTACGTAGAGTAATGTAATTTACGGTAATGGGTTAGTGAGTTTCCAGTAAAGAGTATTTATTTTACATTCAATGTTTTGTGTTCAGTTATGTCGCCTATATTTTTTTCTGCTATACAATGACATTTTACATTTAAGCCTGAAGGATTTGGGGTTGAACTCCACAATGAGAAAATCATAATAATTTGGTAAAAAGTAATTTATATTAATGAAATTGTACGCAAACTGAGGCCTCAGGTGAAACTGAAATGAGGCCTTTCTAAGTTAGCAATTTAATATGATTTTTTTTTTCACAACAATATGAATTTGAGGTATATCAGATTAAATTTATGAAAATAAGAGTTTTTTTTTTCTTCTTTCTAGTCAAGAATACGATGAACAATGAAAATTTTAAGATATATAATAAGACTATAGAGAAAATACGAGGCCTAATTTAAAGTGAGACCCAAGGTGCATGCCTTGTTCGACTTGTGATCAAGTATTTTCTAGTAAAACTTAATTATAGTTTAATTTTTTTTTTTGGGTCAAATGATAGATTTGTTAGATTAGGAAATTGACGGGGTTCGAACCCACACCGTGGTGTAACGGCAACACTCTTCTCCAGTGATTATGAGTTTCCCATCACTATATATGTAATCTTGGATTTGTGGGTGTAGTTAACTTAGGTAGTAATCTTGAGTTTAAAGAGATATTAATAGATAAGATAAATATAATATAGTGCAGAGAATAATTTTGGTATAGAGAGAGAATATGAGTATAAATAAAATTTTCCTATCTTTTAGTTTTGAAATACATCAATGCTTCACATATTTGAAGGACTTTGCTGCGACATATTCATGTGCTTTTTACCTATCAAGTCAAATCAAGTCTATATATTGTTTAGCTGTTATGCGCAATTGGATCGTTGAGTACCAAGTCAATTGTCCACAAGTTCTTTATGGCGAGGTGTAATGAGCTATATGGCGGTGGTGGCAGCCACGGCTTAGGATTATGGCCGGTTATTGGGTCACTCTGAGTTGTATGGTTAATTTGGTTTTGAGTCTCGCTAAAATGTTATGATGTGGGTAGGTTTTTTTGGGTTTATTTCTTTATTGTATTGATGTTTTTAGACGTCTTGTATGTTTATAGTTTTTCTAGTGCAATATTCTAAAAAAAAAAAACTATAACTGTCGATATCTCTTGAAGTATTTTTATATAAAACTTAATTATATTATATTCAAAATATAAGATAAAAAAAGTTACAGCCATTGGGGTGTCTTTGCTATTGTACTAGGTAATATTCTTCCAATCTGACCATTTTTGTAAAGATTAAAAGAGATTAATTTTTTTACAACTAATATATCTTTTATCATCAATTTGGATAAAATTTAAAAGTTGGTTCTTTCTTCTTTCAACACATGTTGAAACTTAGCGAGTCATCTAATCATTTACACCATAACCTCTTATCTCATGTACGTTTTGAGCTTAAGCAACAAAACTATACTCGTGTATGGGTGAGTGACATTCAAAGTAAGAGTATCCCTTTATCGCTTGATGAGTGCTATATAATTGTGATGGTGGATATCCTCTTAGAGAATGTCCCCAGCTCATGGTCATCCCTAATTATAGCAGTTAACAGACTCTAGCAAGCAACCCACGCCAACCAGTTGTTGAGGCAAGCCCGCAAAGGTTTGTAAGCAACAAATGGGTGACGTGACGGTGCACTTAATCTCCATAAAGCTTATTTGGAGCGAAGGCAAATGGGCTTGCAAACAAAACGAAGTGTTCAGTGAGCTAGCACACATCTATCCAACAACCAAATTAAAAGTTACATGCCCATCAATCAAACTTGGTTTCATATCATGCACAGTCGCTAACATTATGTAAGTTTACACTAAGACATATGTTTGGTGTCAATAATACAAAGATACTTATAAGTTTTTTTTCTATATGACTTTGTATCATGAGCACAGATGCCACAATAACAGCTAATTATCCATGCTATGTAAGTTGCTCAAAAGAGAAAAATGTTATATTGATGAAGAATTAGGTAGCAGCTTCTTATCCTCAAATTAAGATGCATGTTGTACATTCAATTCGTGGCATAATGAGATTGATCACTATTGAAAATACTAATGTCACACATTATACTTGCCTCTTGCCTCGAAATAGTTATCTTCGTTGAGAGAGAGAGAGAGATGTGTTCTCTTTCATGCATGTAGCGTACTGTGTACCTTCACCTTGAGAATGTAAAGTTTGGTCCACAAAATAATGTATTTAAAATTATGAAATCCTCATCCAATGAAGAGATGTTTGCCCAATTTCGGTTACACATGATTTATGGAATAGAAGAATGATTTATGGAATAGAAGAATAGGCATATACAACCACATGCGTTTCGGGGCACTGCAGAAGTCTTACATATTTATTTCTCCATGGTACATAAATTTATGCACTATCTATCTACCTATATATCTTTCTCTCTCTCTCTCTCGATAAAGATCAAGATTCAAAACCAAAAGAAAAATATGGGTTCTCTGATCTCCTCTTCAGATCTGAAACTATGTTTAATTCATATCATGAAGCTTTACTACGGCTGTTAATAAGGGTCTTTGTCCATAGGATCATATCTAGCTATCAAATCTGCAACTACATTACTGTTGTCATGTTACTTAATTACTATGTTTATATAAACCAGGCTAATTAGTCTCACGAGTTAACATTACCTTTGATTGATATTGTGAGAGAGAGAGAGAGAGTTCAGTATTTTATATACATACATATATATATATATATATATATATATATATATATATATATATATTACATACATAGAGGGCATATTCTTGAGAAAAATAGTTAATTATGCATCCCAAAGATTCTTAATCATATCAATTTGGGAGGAACCACACATTTGATTTGCATTCAGCTTTAAGTAGGTAGTTTAGTTAAATTGACTAGAACAATGCGTTTTTCTTTCAGCATTCAAATTCGAATCCAGCTTCTTTAATTTAAATAAATTTAATTAGATTATAATACCATTACTTTGAAAACAAAAATTAATAATATTGTTTGTTAAAAGAACACATTCAGTACTATGTATTATATGAATCGATCAGAACAGAATCTCATTAAGATAATAAACTAATACAATTTATAAATTAAAGGAACCTATTGATATGAACAGGTCAGAACAGATGTACAAAGGATTGCATATAGAAACATGAATTAGTACACATATAATTAACTGTACATGAATTGAAGGAATTTAGAAAGAAAAAAAAAAAACACTTTTCCCGGTGAATGAGGATGGATCTCAAAAGCACCAAACTGCATTTACACAGAGAAATTCTGTCACTCCAACCCCAACATGTCTCATTTGCTAATGAGATTCTCCACTAGCTAGGTTTTCACTTTATCAACAACATGCACAACGTCCGAAACATCATACAAGAATTGCTCACAAAATCCAAATTGTTGAAAAAAAAGAAGAGTAAATTGTGACGAGATACCCAGATAAGTAAAACAGACATAGATCTAGTAATTGAATTCTGATAAGTAATTACACCAAATCATATTCATATATGTAAACAGACCTTTTCTAGGGTTTATCCGGGAAAAAAAAACCTAATGGGTTCTTGAGGAGATCGACCGCTGTGAATCTAGGGTTTTTCTCGTGCTTCATTCAACAGGTGAAGCTACCACATGATCTATAGCCTTTCCTGTATACAAAGATAGCTTAGATCATGCTGGCAGCTTCAACTGTTGGAGGTGCACGATAAGATAGCAAGCACTCTAGCTAGGTCATTCTTCTTTTCCTTCTTTCTGTTCTTTCATCTTGGAGGCTTCAGAGAGATAAGAAGAGATGAGAGGATATAAATAGAGCCTGAGGTCTTTGATTACTATTCTTCCAGGCAATTAATTTTGCATCTTCCACTCTGTCTCTCTTGTCTCACGTGAATAGGATATAGCGGTCTTTTCAATTCTTTGCTTCTTCCAACCAAAGTTTTGCACCTTCCACTCCATCTTTTGTTGTCTCTCTTGTACATGTCTTTTTTGGTCTAACTTAATTAGTAAGCATTGACAACCAATAAAAAAAAAACTTAATTAGTAAACTAATAAACATATTAAATATAGCATTTAGAAATAAATACATTTTGATTTGATTAAAAAAAAAGCCATGTATGTGTATTCATGAAAGAAATACGCCAAAATAATGGGGTTAGACCATTTGATTAGAATATTATGTTCGTCTTTCCAGTACATACAAATTTGAAGTTTTGATCCTGTAAACTAGAGTAGGTTAGCACATCGAAATTTGTCAAAAAGTTAAGAAATATGCTCCGATATTCTATGTCTAATTAAAGGAATTCAAATTTCATTCCACCATACATGTTAGGAACTTAGGATACATTCAAAATCCTCCTACACATAGCAATTAAACGTAAACCGAAACAACATAGTTTTAGTAGGCTTGTAGCTAGAGTAACTGTTTGTGTTATTATAGTTTTTGTAAACATTAACCTAATTGATTATATAAAACGCATGTTAATTAAAGAGTGATTAGGGGCTGGAAAGTGAGAAAATTAAGCACTAAGTTAGATTAGCTAGTAGATGAAATGTAAAACAAGGGAAAAGATGAAAGATGCATGTGGCCCCAAAAGAAAAATTGAAATTGAATATTGTCACGCCCCCCACGCCACCACATGCAGACCGGCCCTTTTGTGTGAGTTTCTATATTTCTATGAAGGTCTTTAGTTAACTTTAGCAGGAGGACTTTTCATGTTGTCTCTCTGGGCATCTCTCTCTCTCTCTCTCTCTCTCTCTCTCTCTCTCTCTCTCTCTCTCTCTCTGTGCCGGCCTGTGCTGTAAGGTAACATCAAGCATAAACCCAAAAAAAGTATAAAATCACAGAGCGAATGGGGGACCATTATTTTTGCATGGCTCAACGGGGCTGCATAAGGTTCACACAAAAAAGGAAATTAAGCAGCTGGCACCAAAAAACTGAACATCTTCTCTCTCTCTCTCTCTCTAATTAGCTAGGTACGTTTTGCATTTTGAAGTGTTTTTTCCTTTTGTCCCTTTTATCTATGTTGACATAGTAATGTGCTACTATATATAGTCCTATTCATGTCATTGCCTGTGTGGTGAACCAGTTGATCTGAGAAAAATTAAACTTCATTAGATTTCCGATGTGACATGTGAACTTTGTGTTGGTTTTAGGGTTTTTGTGTTCTTCTCTCTCATTAGTTCTTTTTTTTTTAAAAAAATTGATCATGTGCTGACTGAATAAATAATTAAAAAAAAGTTTAACTGCTTTTTGATACAAAATTAACTATGAACAAATTCATTGATTCATCCACCAAAGATTTTTAAATGGTCAAGATCGATCCATGGTAAATTTGATTAACAAGAAATTTAGTAAGAATATAGTTTTTAATTTCCTTGTGCACCATCTGATGAAAACCAGTCTGCAACTCTCCAAAAACATATACATTTATAATTTTCTGCAGTTTGGTCATCAATAATATCACAGAGACTGAATAAGGAGTAAAATTTGGTGGTCCATCTCTGTTGCATGCATGCCTGCTCACTCTAGGTACCACTAATCTCCGGCATGCCACTGTGACCCCGCACCGCCGTGGTTATATTGGTTATCTTTTTGTTTTTATTTTCTTTTACATTGAGTTAATTGGTGAAATACAATTTCAAGGCATAAAGTACTTATTGATATTGCTCTCTTTCTCCTACATTAACTTTTATTTTTTTAAATTTGTTTTGCATATGCCTCTATTTTAAGGACAGTTTGGATGAGATGTGAAGAAAATAGACTGTATATAAAAATTGGATAAAAAACTTGTTTGTGTTCTTAATTTTCTAAAGAGAAACTTCATGAGGGAAATTGGAAGTCAATTACAAGTTCAAAAGGAATTTCAGCGGTTTACTTTTACCATTTCATTATGGTGTCAGATTACAATGATACGTATCACTTACTGATACAAATTTTATGCAGATCTAGCCGTTAAAAAATACATTAAATTTTAATTTGCAATAATTAACTATTAATTTTTCGAATTACTCAATGATATGTATTATGGAATTTTTTTTTCATAATGTCATTATCATAGACTTATGTTGCGCGGTTGATCTAGCAAATTTAAAAATTAGATTCTAGCTGTTAAATGGCTACAAGAATAAAATTTTACAACATTACTCGAAAAAGTTATTCATGATTTCCGCTTAGCTTTGACTTTTAACTAAATTGCCTTGTACGAATAGAACTTGAATGTATATATAATTGTTCAAAATTCAAACAACTATACTCAATTTCACATAAATTGTTTGTGCTTAAAATCATATCTAATGTGCGTGTGAGTAACTATCAACTATAAATGTATGAGTCTCGTAATGAAACCAAGTAGCTCGTAGTCTAATGGTACATCTATAGTAAGGAACTTGGAGTTGGTATTGTTCCGTACTCAAGTTCTCAACCTGTATACGGAACAAAATATAAATGTTTACCGAAATCAAGTTCGAGTTACGGCAACTTAACTCAAGTTCGTGTTTAAATTTGCTCACAGGAATCATATCCAAAATCAAAAGGCAAAAATATTGGCAAGAACAAAGTTTTGTACATTGATCAGAATACAAAATTTGGCCAAGAAGCATGGATTCACCACTGCTCAAACAGCCCTAGCTAGCATGGGTTCTCAATCAAGGGGATGATGTGGTGCCTATTCAAGGTGAGTTCTTCATACAAACTTACCAAAACGAGCTAATTTGCAGTACGGTTTCATGATCTTCTCTTTGATAGACCTTTGCAGGGCCGACAAAGATGATAAAGTTGGTGGACAAGAAAATGCCTCTGCCCAGCGGGAGGAGAAATTTTCCACGCACTAGCTGACATGGGGTCCCAACTAATACGTAATTGACACCTGTAAATCTTGTTTTTTCAAAAGAAGAAAATATCATCTGTGTTATTTAGGTTAAATATGGTTTATCTTCAACATTCTGCCGTTTGATTGATCCAATCAGCCCACCGTGCTCAATACGACGACAAGACGCCATCTAGGGCCATAACAAGATGCTCGTACTGTCTGCCGTTTGATCGAGGGAACTTTAACTAAAAGTTTTCGGTATTGTTTATTTTAACAAAAAATCATATTTTTACATTAAAAATCAATTCTGTTACTATTTATTTTACCTTTTATTTTCTCCTTATCATTAAAACTCAAAATTTTCAAGTTATTTTCACTAATTTTCCTTTTGATTTGATCCAATCAGTCCACCGTGCTTAATACGAAGACAAGACACCATCTAGGGCCATAAGAAGATGCCCTGTACTGTACTGTCGAGATTTTTCAAATAAATAAATAAATATATATATATATATATATATATATTAGGATCAAACTTTAGGATTATTTTCTGTGTGATCTGGTACCAACAATACTTTTTGGGGTCACAAACTTCATTAAAAAATTTTGGACAAAAATGCTCCTAAAGCAAAAAAATTAAAAAGCAACTCAGAATAATTCATCGAATAATGCAGGGTTTTTTTCGTCATTTTAACAATGTTTTTTTAATAATTAATTATTTTTGTACAATTTTTTTAAGGGAACTTTAATGAAAAGCACTCGGTACTGTTCACTTTAACGAAAAACCACATTTTTACACTAAAAAGTCAATCTTGGTACTATTCACTTTACCCTTTATTTTGTCCTTATCATTAAAACTCAAAGTTTTCAAGCCCTTTTCATTAGTTTTTTTTTTTAAATTAGTATCTCACAATAAACTAGCAATAATATGATTCAATCGGTTATTCATATTTTAAAACACGTTCAAAACATCTTAAGAAGCGTGTAATGCCGGTTATAAAAAAAGTCTTTTGTATGCGCATAATAATGTGATTAAATTAGTTGTCAAATGATTGTTTTTTTTTTTAACAAACGATATTATCTACACTAAGGGGGAAGAGGGGTGGACTTAGCCTCATAATAGGCTAACAATAATGTGATTCAATAAGTTGTTTATTAAATATTATTTTCTCTATTCTTAATATAAGTTCAATAGAATGTAGATGGAAATTGAAATACCGATTTTAATATATGAATTCAACTACTTTGATTAGTTTGTAAGGAATTTCTTACAATTAAAATGTGTAAGTCGCGCATAGCAGACTATGTAAGCTCGTATGCTGCTGGGTGACGTTCCATTCTCCAAATAAACTGAGGTTCTCCATGTCAGCCTAAGAAAAAGATGGGGAAGAGCCGGCTGGATCAACCTAACAGTAAGAAAGATAGGTACCGTTGGATCAATCTTACGGTTCAAGTTTAAAAACATAAAAAAATCCAGCATTCGTGGAGAACAACGCCTGGTCAATCTGGAGTTTTGAAATGCGAGTAATTTTGCTTACCATTATTTAGTAGGATGTATGCTGAATACCATATTTATTACAGTTAGATGAGTTTAAATTTTGAAATTTACTTATTTTTTCTTGTAAAAAGAAGGTCAATTGATGACAAATCACGATTATTAATCTCTTTCAGACCTGAATAAGCTATAGAGAATTTCATCATGCCCGTAGTCATAATCAAGTAAATTATGAGATGCCATTTCTAGGTAAGAGTTTGACTATGAAATGCCATTTCTAAGTAAGTGATTAACCATTTCTAGGTAAGTGATTAATGATAAATGACAATGACAATTACGGATTAGGAAACAACAATAATGTAATCAACGATGACACAAAATATAGACTAGAAAAAATTGTAGAAATAGTTTCTCAATTTTAACTTAATTGGAATAATGATCCTCAATTAAAAATCATGATCATTGATCTTTGAATTCATCAAAACAAGCAGTGATGGTCATTTTCGTCTAATCTGTCCGAATTTAGTGAAGATGATTCATATTGGAAGGACAATTGCCTATAAGTAGATTAAAGTTGAGGGACCATTGCTGTAATTAGATTAAAATTGAGGAACCATTGCTACAATTTTTCTCATTCGATCCTTCATATTTCCTTTGATTCAACTTCACGTGCGTGTCATGAGACTCATTTTGATGGAAGTTTTTATTGAGTTGGTGAAAAATATCATAATTACATGTTTTGATAAATTAATACCCTTAATAGATTAATGATCTTGAATTTTTAGCTAAAGAAAGATTAATCCAATTGAGTTAGAGTTAAAGTTAAAGTTAAAGGAGGGTTGTTACAATTTCCTCTACAGAATATAACAACTAATTGTGTCTGTCGTCCTCACAGGCCGACTTCGGAACTCTTAAAAAGTCCTCACCTCCTGCATCGGAAGCAAATAGGGAAGGAAAAAGAATTGGAGAAAAAAGCAGAAGCAGAATGGCTGAGGAGGAAGTCCAAATTCCGAGAGTGAAACTAGGAAATCAGGGATTTGAGGTAAAACCCCATTCACTTCCTTTCTTTTGACTTTCAATCAACACGACGAAATGAAAAAAATCTCGCTTAGATTGTGTTTCTGTAAGCTTTTTTCTTAGTAAATCGATAGTGTTAATAGGTTTATAGTTAGTCGTTAGAGTATGAGAATCGGTGGATCAATCCCCGCGCATAAATATGATTGCTTTCTACCACTGTAGTAAAGCGCCATCTCCAAAATTTTATATGTTGTCGAGTAAATAGAGATACTTTCATGAACCCTTCGTGTTCGAAACGATCGATCATCGAGTATAAAGAGATCAATTTTCAGCAAGAAGAACTTGTTCTTTCACAGTTAATGGTTATAATACCAGAAAATAAATTGAATTTCACATAACTAGGTCGGCTACCTCATCATCCGCAAACAAACCATCATAATTTTCACTCAAAACACAAAACTAGACGTTCGGAAGGATTACCGATCATCACTGCTGCTGCTGGATCTGAGGATTGGGCGGAGAGGAGGCATGCCGGATCGGGGAGGACCATATATTGGAACTCCACCCGGCAGAGGAGGCAATCCCTGGCGGGGAGGCGGAGGTCCCCTCATCATCTGCGGTGGAGGCGCCATCGGCCTCTGTCGACGATGGATCGCGAAAGGTCCCGAAAAATCCTTACTGAGTGTGTGTCTAGCACTATTTTAATGTTTTGATGTACCGGGAATACAGGCGGTGTCTGTCTAGCACCATTTTAATTTTTTGGTCCTGGTCTTTGTTTTCTTAAGAAACTTGGGCCGGTTTCTTACTCGGAAGACATATTTACTTGGATGTTGAAATCATTTACTCGGAAGACATATTTATTTGAAGTCCCAACTTTCATGTGTTTACTAAGACGTATGGCGTAAAAAAAATGTGAATATCACATTAAGATTTGTAATGCGTGCTTGAAAAATCAAGAATTATATCGATAAGGTGCTAGACTCCTAGTTAATATGATTTCATACTTTCACTTCACGAATTCACGACTTCCTCCATTTTAAGTAAGTAAACATACCATTAATTATTGGGAGTATTTTTTATTTTTTTTTGGTATTACGATCACATTGTCGAAGGTGGACTAGTAATGTACACGATTGTGTGACGATCACGCCATCAAGGATGGATTGGTAATAAGTTTAGTTGTGTGGCGCTCACACTGTCAAGTGTCAAGGGTGGTTAGTAATAAACGTGGTTGTGTTGTGTGACAGTAACGCTGTCCAGGGTGACTAGTCACATTGAAAAATTCCTTGAATTGCTGTAAATAGTAGTTTCTGTGTATTTCATTTCATTTGTTGTTGTGCAGGTTTCCCAGTTGGGATTTGGGTGCATGGGGCTTACTGGAATCTACAATGATCCAGTCCCTGAAGAGGTTGGCATATCAATCATCAAGTACGCATTCGACAAGGGAATCACATTCTTTGATACAGCAGATGTTTATGGATCCCATACTAATGAGGTTTTGATTGGAAAGGTAGAGTCTTCTTCAAAATCCTAAAATTATAAGGTGAAAAATCATCAGTTCTTAGGATGTTGCTTCAACGAAATCTCATTCAAAACGTTATTAGCTCATTTTTCCTGTCTTGTTAACTTTCCTTTCAAGTTTGCATGCTATTTACGATTTAAAGTTTTTCAGGCATTGAAGCAATTGCCTCGAGACCAGATTCAGTTGGCTACGAAATTTGGTATTGTAGGATTCGATTCTAATGGCGTTGTAGTAAATGGCACTCCTGAGTACGTCCGTTCATGTTGCGATACTAGCCTGAAGCGCCTTGGTGTGGACTACATCGATCTTTACTATCAGCACCGCGTGGATACATCCATCCCCATTGAGGATACTGTAAGCGTTAACCCTTTTTCACTCAACAAAATATATTTGAAGTTGAAGATTTCTTATTTTATAACTATTAGTACTTGCTATTGTGGTACAAGGGTAGATGGAGGAACTGAAGAAGTTGGTGGAAGAGGGGAAAATAAAGTACATTGGATTGTCTGAAGCTAGTCCAGACACAATAAGGAGGGCAAACGCAGTTCATCCCATTGCTGCGATACAAATGGAGTGGTCGCTTTGGACTCGTGGAATCGAGGAAGAAATTGTCCCACTTTGCAGGTAACCCTCCTCATCTTACTATCCGATTTGAAAATCCTGTGCAAAAATCATAATTATGCACTGATAGGTGTGCAAAAATCATA
The DNA here is from genome assembly GCF_042453785.1 of Malus domestica. Taxonomy (NCBI): domain Eukaryota; kingdom Viridiplantae; phylum Streptophyta; class Magnoliopsida; order Rosales; family Rosaceae; genus Malus; species Malus domestica. The sequence continues at coordinate 30,046,968 of NC_091672.1, read as the reverse complement.
ATTATGCACTGATAGGTGTTTTCGGAAACCCTAGTACAGCAACAGCATATAGCATTGGTCGCGTTTAAGGAAACTAAAACGATCAAATTATCACTCAAAACAGAGAAGAGGGGGAGAGAGAGAAAAGAAGGGGGGGGGGGTTTGAATTCGATGTTATATATACAATATGTGCATAATGGCTAGCATATTAGCTTGTTGGTGCATTACATTTTTCTTTCTGCATTAACTCGCCCTAGAACTAAGATGTTAGCATCTATTTTTACCATCTTTTTGCACGCTACATGTATTCGCTTCCCGCCTTGTATGTATGACAAGAATTGTGCTGTCCTTGCTGAACATTAGGGAACTAGGAATTGGGATAGTGCCTTACGGCCCTCTCGGTTCTGGATTCTTCGGTGGCAAGGCAGTTATGGAGAGTCTACCTGCAAATAGTCTTCTGGTAATCTATGTCACAGAATTTATGTATGAAGCTCTTTTGTTCTAATTATTAAATGATTTGATGAATCAATCTTGCTCTCAGTATGGGCATCCTCGTTTCCAAGGAGATAACCTTGAGAAGAACAAGATTATATATAGTAGAATACAAATGTTGGCTGAAAAGCATAGATGTAGCACTGCGCAACTTTCCCTTGCCTGGATTCGTGGTCAAGGTGATGATGTGGTACCTATCCCCGGTGCGTGCCCCTTACCTTCCTGATCTAGCCTCTAGGGTTTAGGGTAATTGATGAGTTTTACTAATGCAATGAAGTAGAAACATTGCTGGATTTTTTTTTCCAGTTGCTGACATTCCCTTGTGTTTTCTTGTAGGGACAACTAAGGTGAAAAATCTTGATGATAATATTGGATCCTTTAAAGTGAGGCTCACAAAAGAAGATGTAAAAGAGATTTCAGATATGATACCAGTGGATGCAGCGGCGGGGAATAATGTACCTGAAATTTTCATCCCCTGCTCTTGGAAGTTCGCAGATACACCGCAAAGAGATGGAGGAAGACCATCTTAAATGTTCGTGTATGTGATCGGGTCTGCGCCTTTCCTGTAAGAACTGCTGAAATGATGTAAGGTGTTTATGTTTGTTTGGTTCTGATTGTTGTTAGAAAGTGCAACTAAAGTTCCAATTGCTGCACAGTTTGAGAACCTTTGGTGAATGCTGCCCCGTTCTGTTGGATGCTTAAGCCTATTTTTTTGGTACTAATAACAACTGTTCTCAGTTAGTTGTGTGCTGATTTAAGCTTAATTTCATACACTTCTTAATCAATTTCGTGTTTCACGTATCAAATGATTTCTACATCTTTTACATCTTTTATGAACCCGAAAAATGAACAACTTCCTTTTCTTAGGAACACTTACAAGATAAACAAGAAGGGAAAAATAGAGAAAAAATGTCTAAATAAAAAACAAAACGAAATAAAACTAAAACTTGTAACTTACTAATAACGAAAGATAAGTCCGTGGAGTTGCCCTACTAGGACAACCGTGTGAAGTTGAGAGAATCAATACAGACAATATGAGAAATGCGTTGCATATGACGTGATTAGCGTGTCCCAGCCTCAATTTTTCTTTGATAGTTGTGGCGAGCCCGTTGAGTTAGTGGGTTAAAAATGATTTTTTAAGTTCTTGTGGTATATGGAGTGGTGCGGGGAGAGGGAGCTTATGAATATTCGAGGATAGAGAAAGAATGGTGACTTCTTTGCCTATTTGAGGTGTCAGATTTACCTGCAAATAGTTTTTAGGTAACACGTGAAATATATTGCAAAAATATATCAATTATTTATATGATCAAATATAACAAATCAAATGTATAATCATCATTAGATTTAAGAAATTTAAATTAAAAAAAAAAGGAATAAGAATATATGGCCTGTGAACCAAAGAGAGGCGCGATGTCGCTGCCCTAAAGCCATAGACGCCTCCCTACATGCAGGTTATGGCGGTGTTTACAACTCCAAGATACAACCCAAAGCCTCACAGGATGTCTGATCCGATATGCACGCCAACGGAAGACAGGATTGCTAAGCAGTGATCAATTGCCCAAGAATTATGAAGTAGGAATGTAAATAGATTGAGAGAGATGTAAGAATTGAGGGAGACAGAAGGCTTTAGCGTATTATGTTTTCTGTCTAAAGTTTCTTATTTAAAGAACTTCTCATACCCTTTTAAACGGAATATGACTCTTCAAATAAAACACAACTCGTAAATATTATAAATAAATAAAATAAAATAATAATACGTTTTGAATCTTTAAAATAAAATATTATTAAAATATTTAAAATAACCAACAATCCCCCACAAGATTCAAAACTCTATGAGGAATAAAAAAGACACAATTGAAGAAACGAAAGTTTGGGCAATTTGTATACCATGCAATGGGTGTAGGTGTCTTTTGGACTTGAACCTACACTTTGTATTCTAGTTTTCATCTGAATGAATCATAGTGAACTAAGACTTGAACTAGATTCCTCTAATTTAGATTACAACATATGACACACAAATTATTGATCAAAAACTTGGTGCAGGTTAACACTATTTATGGCCATGCACTTAATCTTGATTCTCATGAGTGTTTTTAGAGAACAACCCAATTCTCACAGTCGCGGCCTTACGACTACTCTCACTTAGGTGAGTCGTCCAAGAGTACATGTGACTTGTACTTTGCGAGAGATTGCCCGCCTTGGAACTCATTCAAGACAATGTCTTTCCTTAACACCACTTATCATCAGCATAAATGTCATAGGGATGAGGAGGAGATTTTATTTCAAATCTCCTATTTTAGAGTGCTGGAATATAAGTCACGCAATATGGATTGTTTCTACCCGTTGAACCTTCTTCATAGGATCTCCAATCACAAAGGTAGGGTTTCTTCCCTAGGTGACTTCCTTATGGGTTTAAGCCCATCCCCCTCGACAAATCTAGGACTCCATTCCTAGATAGACCTTTGGTCAATTGATCAGCAATGTTCTTTTCTGACTTCACATAGTCCAAAGAAACAACTTCTTTATTTAATCACGGATTTGTATCTAACATTAATGTGTCTATTTAATTTCTTATTTGTATGTGTTTGCCTCACTAAATCTATCACGGCCTTATTATCACAATGTATGGAGATGGCATGTATAGGCTTGCTCACCAATGGGATATCAAGCAAAAAATTCTTAATCCATTCAGCCTCTATACATTCAGTATCAAGAGCTATGAGTTCAGATTCCATTGTACTTCTAGAAATTATTGTTTGTTTCTTAGATCCCCAAGATATAGCTGCTCCTCCCAATAAAAATACATATCCTGAAGTAGATTTCACTTCGGAGCTATCAGTGATCCAATTTGCATCACTATACCCTACTACTACATAAGGAAATCCTTTATAGTGTATATAATAATCTATAGTTCCTCTTAGATAATTAAATACTCGCCTTAAAGCATTCTAGTGTTCTTTACTTGGATTATGAGTGTATCTACTTAGCCTTCCAACCGCATAAGCTATATTAGGTCTAGTTTTATTTGCTGTATACATCAAGGACCCAATCATTTGAGAATACTGGAGTTGACACACGGGTTCACCACTATTTTGAAGTAAGCACACACTTGGTTCATATGGTGTCGAGATAGGATTGCAATTGAAAAAATTGAACTTCTTAAGCATTTTCTCAATTGAACTAGCTTGGTTTATAATAAAACCTGCTGTTGTTCTTTCTACTTTCATTCCCAAAATAATATTGGCTTATCCTAGATCTTTCATATCAAATCTCTTTGATAGATAAGACTTAACATCTTTCACAATTTCCAAACTTGTTCCAAATAATAATATGTCATCAACGTAAAGACATAAAATTACACACTGTCCATTGCATTCCTTATAATAGACACACTTTTCATGCTCATTAATTTCATAATCATATTCTGAAATGACTTTATCAAATTTCTCATGCCATTGCTTAGGAGCTTGCTTGAGTCCATATAACGATTTAACCAACTTACACACTTTATGTTCTTGGCCTTTCACTATAAATCCTTCGGGTTGTTCCATGTAAATTTATTCATCTAAGTCTCCATTCAAAAATGTTGTTTTCACATCCATTTGATGAACTACTAAATTGTGTATAGAAGATAACGCTATAAGGATCCTAATTGTGGTAATCCTAAACACAGGAGAGTAAGTGTCAAAGTAATCAATTCCTTTCTTTTGATTGAATCCCTTGGCTACTAGCCTAGCTTTGTACTTGTCTATACTTCCATCAGGCTTCAGTTTCTTCCTAAATACCCACTTACAACCAATTGGTGTAGTACTGGGTGGTAAATCCGTTAACTCCCAAGTGTTGTTTTGTAAAATAGTCTCAACTTCATTGTTTATAGCTTCTTTCCAAAATGGAGCATCGACATAAATCATGGCTTCCTCATATGTTGTTGGATCATCTTCAATTAAAAAAGTATAAAAATCATCACCAAAGTTCTTCTCCACTCAAGGTCTCTTACTCATTCTAAGTTATGCTAGAGGTTCTTCTTCATTAGTAACTTGATGGCTAATACTTGTGGAGGCTTTGTCAGTACTAGTGCATGATCTGTCTATCACTTGCTTTTGCATTATAGTCTTGAAAGGAAATATGTCTTCAAAATATGTTGCATCCCTAGACTCCAATATAGTGTTATTCTAAATTTCATTTATTTCAGAATTGATGACTAGAAATCTATTGGCACTACTATTATGAGCATAACCTAAGAAAATAATATCCACAGTTTTAGGTCCTATCTTCTTTCTCTTAGGTTATGGGATTTCAACTTTAGCCAAACACCCCCACACTTTCGACTTGGAGATTTGGTGTTCTCTTTTTCCACATTTCATATGGAGTAGTAGTGTTGTCTTTAATTATTACTCTATTTATTATAAAACATGCAGTCAAAATTGCTTCCCCCCCACAAATTTTCCGGTAATCTAGAACTCAAAAGCATTGCATTCACCATGTCCAATAAGGTCCTATTCTTCCTTTCTGCAACTCCATTTGATTGTGGAGAATAGGGTGTTGTTACTTCATGTATAATACCATGATCTTCACAAAAAATACTAAAGATCGGTAAGAGTGTACTCACCACCTCTATCAGACCTAAGTCTCTTTATCCTTTTCTCTAATTGATTTTCCACTTCTGTCTTGTAAATCTTGAATTTACCAAATACTTCATCCTTGGTCTTTATCAAATAAATATAATAATACTTCGAACAATCATCTATAAATGTGACAAAATACTTATTACCAACAACTCTAGTAGGTAATCTATTTGAGTCACAAACATCACTATGTATAAACTCTAAAATTTGGGTATTCCTTTCCACAGACTTAAACGGTTTCTTGGTTTGTTTTGCTTGTACACAAATTTCACACTTACGCTTAAGATTCATGTTTGACTTTGGGACTAGGTCCAAATCCATCATTTTCTTAATTTTGAACAAGTTTACATGTCCCAACTGTCCATGCCAAACATTACTAGATTCAACCTTAAGAACTTTTAGAAGAGTATTGAACTCTGAAGAAACACTTAACTTAAATAATCCTTCACTAATAAAACCTTTTCCAATAAATACATTATTCTTGGTTATTACAACCTTATTTGATTCCATTACAACTTTATAACCTTGCTTTAATAAACATGATCCACTAATTAAATTTCTTCTAATATAAGGTACATGTCGCACATCCTTCAAAATTAAGACATTTCCTAATGTCATCTTTAGTTCTATGTCTCCTGTGGAGCCAAAAATAATCACAAGGCGACATGTGGATTTTTGAACAAAAAGGACAAAAATACCCTTGCGGTACAATGAGGTTCTTACGTGCGAGCAGCGAGCAACCCTCTTTCAACCAAGTTAGAAGTGCCCAAAATAGATAACAATTTAAAGCCTATTTCATTAAATCCTTTCTATAAGGTAATTCCCAAAACCTAATTTATTCCATTTCATTATTTAGCTAAATAATATATTCCTTTCATATTTCCTAAAATCTTCCTTTAAAAACATAATAATTGACTAATTAAGGGATTAATTGCCTAATCAATCCCCTAATTGTCAATTAAATCACTCATTCAACCCCAAAAACAACTCAAAGGCCGGCCATCCCCATTCAAAAAGGAGTCTAGCATACTTTCTACCTTTTTTATTTTTTTATTTTTTATCATTTCTCCCTTTTTATTACATTAATTAGCTAGCCAATTAATTTCATAACCACCAAAACATTCACCTTATGATTAATTAGCCAATTAATCATAATACTAATTAAACCAAAATTAAACCTAAAAAACCCTACCTAATGGCCGCCCACTCATTCTCCAAAGGGGACTGGCCTATCCCTATAAATAGGCTCTCATTTTCACCAAAACATCATTCCAACACTCTTGCAAAATTCCACAAACTCTCTAAACACTTTTTTCTCTCTAAATTCTAACTTTGGCATTGGAGTTTCTTCGGCCAAAGCCCCCCATTCATCATGGGCGCGTGAGGCTCTTGGCCTTGCTCTAAGGTGTTAATTGTTTTGTAGGTGCAATTTTGTCCAAGAAGAAGGATGAAGAAATTTGCATCCACAAATTGGTGCTTTCATTGAGAGTTGAAATCCATACTCATAGAATACTCTCGCATAAAAATGTTTTTTCTCTATTTTCTAGTCCATTTGAATATTTTCCATACTCGTACAAGTGAAAATTCCAATACTCAAGAAATGGGATCGCGGAGATCCACGAGGCAAAATACGGTTGTAAACAGAGTGGCACCACCATGGCCCAAGCCATGCCATCCAAGCTTGCACGGGCCCGAGCCCAAGCCTCGCACTCGCATGCACCATGCACTGAGCAGCCTGCTCCTGCGATCCAACTTGCTCCCGTGATCCAGCCTGCTCCTGCTCTCATGGCTTCTCAAGCAGCCCAAGTCGGCTCGAGACTATCTCAACCATCCAGACCAATCATCGAGCCGGGGGCATTTTCGCCACATTTCTTTGCAGATTTGACATTCCGCAACTCAAATCTCGCGCTCGAAGTCTACCACCCTTTTATTGTTCAGGGTGCATTCCATCCGAGCTCTTCCAATCCGAATAGTGAACAACATTTATCTGGACAAGTCATAGAGTTGACGAGCACCCTTGCACAACAGATGACCTTGGTGAATCAACTCTTACAACGCACCGAGATCCAACGTGCCCCAAACGAGAAGTCTCAAAGTAAGACAAGGGTAGATGAACCTTTCCAGCAGCGTCCCGGTAAACAGTTACTTAACCAATCATAAAATGAACACTTAGGTAGCATACATTCTCGATTGGGCCCCCGAGATAGCGTATACTCCCGTCTTAACGCGTGGATGAGCGTGCACTCTTGATTAGGCCTGTGGGTAAATATTCGTTCATGGTTGAGGCCACGCTTCGATAATCAACATGAGCAACCTTCTAGGCAAAGCGTTCATTCGCGGTTAGGCCCTCAAGGAGCATCATCTACATCACATCAGAGCAGGCAGCCTGACGAACGAAATGAAGCAGTCATTCAATCCGGCTTAAGTTCAACCGGCAGCCTGGAAAGAAATCCCTTGCCTGCTAGGAACTTATCTCATACACCACAGCCACGACATAGATGAGCCGAGCGTGTAGAATAGTAACCTAGACCAGCGGGTCAAGACCAGGGGCAGCCGATAACTCCACTCCTCCAACAATGGCAAATCCAAGATGAGGTAGAAAGACTTTTCAATGAACAGATGCTTGATTTTCGACGCAACGAAATGGCTGATGAAACACTAAGGCGGGATATGACTAACATAAGCAAGTCACCTTTCACGGATGAGATCGGGCAGACAAAGCCTCCACACAAGTTTAGCATGCCGCACTTCACATCTTTCAAAGGAGATGAGGATCCAGAAAGACACTTGAAGCACTACATAAGTGCGATGGTCCTTTATCGGAACAATGACGTCCTTATGTGCAAAATATTCACTTTACAAGGCGAGGCACAAGATTGGTTTCATACCTTGTCAGCACGATCCATCCAGAATTTTGATGATCTTTCTTTGGTTTTCACCAAAGAATACTCATCTTATCGTTCAATCAAGAAAAAGTCCGATCACTTGTTCAATGTAAAGAAAAACCCAAATGAGTCACTTTGCGATTATGTGAAGAGATTCAAAGCAGAGAAGGCAAAGATCATCGGATGCGATAACTCGATAACAAGTGCAGCCTTCCAAAAAGGACTCTCAGCAGACCACCCATTGTTCGGAGAAATGATCATGAAAGAAGACCTAACTCTAGCAGATTCCTTTGCTCTGATAGAGAAGCATGCACTTTGGGACGAGGCTCGACAAGTAGAAAAGGTGCCCGAACAGCCTCGAAAAGAGTCGACAGCTGCTCAAAGGAAGAAGGATGGAAAACAGCCCAACAAGGGCATGCCTGAGGTTAAGCGCATGGACCGACCTATGACCAAAGAAGGCCCGATAACCAAGAGCTATTCTAAGTTCTCAATTCTGATTCATCAAATCCTTCATGACATCAAGAACGAACCATGGTTCAAGTTGCCGAACAATCAAAATGAGATACTTCCAAGTTAGACCACACTAAGTATTGCGTATTCCACCGAGGTCCTGGTCACACAACCAACGACTGCTACATTTGGAAGAACTACCTAGAGAAGGTCATGAAAGAAGGCAAAGTCGATAGATACTTGGACAAGCCAGCTGCGCAGCCAAGAAGGAATACAGACGGTGATGAGGAGCCGCCAACCAAGATGATTCAAATCAATGGAATTTTCGTCGAATCTGAGCACTTGGGGGCCATTAATAACTCCAAAAAGAGGAAGACCCAGGAGGCTTTACTAATATCACAAGTTCAAGCAGTCGATACCCAACCTGGACCCATTATTGGCTTCACTGAGCAGGAAGCAGAAGGTGTCGATTTCCCACACGACGATGCATTAGTAGTATATGTCCAACTAGCCCATACTATAGTTGACAGGATGATGGTTGACAATGGAAGTGCAGTCATCTTGCTTCAACTCTCAGTCATTCAGAAAATGGGCCTGGAAAGCACAATCATACGCCAAGCAGAGGTATTTACCGGATTCAATGGACACACCTCAACTGCCATCAGCCACATTACACTTAACATGAAAACACCGCCAGTTGTCTCAAAGCAAACGTTCACGATCGTAAGTGATCCATCTTCCTACAATGGGATTGTTGGGAGACCTTGGTTGATCAAGCTGGATGCCGTCACTTCCGTCAAGTATCAAAAAATTCGATTCCGCATCTAGGGAGGAGGAGTCGGAGAGATTAAGTCTGACCAGGTTTCATCTCGACGATGCACTGTGCAAATGTTGAAAGAATCAAAGAAGAAGATCTTTACCCCCATAGAGGCTACCGAAGTCCAAAAGGACAAAGAGGCTACCAAATAGCAATTACAGCAAGTGGATCAAGAAGATAGAGCCCAAGCAGACGAGATAGGATGGAATCCCGAAAAGGACGCCGAAGACATCATTCTTGATCCCCAGCAGCTGAAAAAGATGGCTAAAATTGGCTCACGACTAAGCCCAGACGAAAAGGAAGAACTCACAACTTTCCTTAGAGAAAACCGAGACGTCTTCATATGGTCACCATCTGACATGCCCCGCATTGACCCCAATGTGGCCTGCCATAAGCTGCATGTCGACCTTACCGCCAAATCGGTAATCCAAAAGAGAAGACATTTCGCACCCGAACGAGTAGCGATCATTGAGGCAGAAATTGACAAGCTATTGGAGGCCGGATTCATAAAAGAGGTAGCACACTCGGCATGGCTTGCTAATGTCGTACTAGTCATGAAGAAAAAGGAGGGCAAATGGAGAGTTTGCATAGACTACACCGACCTCAACAAAGCATGTCCAAAAGACCCTTATCCAGTCCCCCAGATCGATCTATTAGTAGATTCAACTTCTGGGAACCAGTTGCTCAGCTTCTTAGACGTATACTCTGGCTACAACCAAATAGCCATGCACGAGCCCGACAAGGAGAAAACCGCATCCTAGAGCGGGGCACCTACTATTACAAGGTCATGCCCTTTGGCCTCAAGAACGAGGGAGCCACTTACCAAAGACTAGTAAATATGATGTTCAAGAAGCAAATTTGGGTAACCATGGAGGTCTATGTCGACGATATCATGGTAAAGGGCAAGCAGCAATCATATCACATTTGCAATTTGGCAGAAACTTTCAATATCTTTAGGAAATACAAGATGAAAGTCAACCCTACCAAATGCACATTTGGAATATATTCAAGCCAATTCCTAGGGTACTTAGTAACCTAACGAGGAATTGAAGCACATCCCAAGCAAATTCGAGCAATCCTAGAGATGAAATATCCAACTACCTTGAAAGAGATCCAAAGCTTGACCGGACGAGCAGCTGCCTTCAACTATTTCTTCTCACGATCCACAGATCGATGTAAGCCTTTTTTCAAATCTATCAAGAGGGCACAAAGAGACAAATGGGATGAAGAGTGCAAAAAAGCTTTCCAAGACTTGAAGAAGTATCTCTCATCACCTTCCTTACTATCCAAGCCGGAAGCGGCGGAGGATTTATACATTTACTTGGCAGGCTCCGAAGTAGCAGTGAGCTCTGCCCTCATGTGAGAAGAGCTGGAGGCCTAATTGCCGGTATTCTACACTTCTAAAGCTCTTCTCGATGCGGAAACAAGATATCCGAAGATCAAAAAATTAATTTTGGCGTTAGTTGTTGCGGCTCGGAAGCTCAGACCATACTTTCAAGCTCATACAGTCATCGTCATGACTCAGTATCCTTTACGATCAATCTTACATGGTCCAGACACATCTTAACGAGTGATGAAATGGGTATTGGAACTTGGCCAATATGATTTAGTTTTTCGACCTCGCACAGCGATAAAGGCCAAGCCTAAGCAGATTTCATAGCAGAATTCACACCTAGCCTAGGCAATGCAATAGAGCAGCCTAGTAATACTCTAGAAGCCGAACACACCTTAGCCATGCTTACACCCCCAAGTGAAGATTTCTGGCATTTGCACGTTGACGGCGCATCTAACAACAAAGGTTCAGGAGCAGGCATGGTTCTTGTTACCCCAGACGGCTCAATGCTCGAGCATATGATCACTCTATGCTTCAAAGCATCCAATAATGAAGTAGAGTACGAGGCCTTACTAGCAGGCCTTCGAATGGCAAAAGACTTGGCGGTAAGGAAGCTCGCAATTCATTCTGATTCCCAACTAATCACTAGCCAGGCTATTGGGGAATACACGGCAAAACACCCAAGGATGGCACAATACCTAGAGAAAGTACGCCAACAGCTTGAGACATTTTAGATATACACTCTCACTCAAGTTCCGCGGGCAGACAATGCCCATGCAGATACGCTAGCCGATTTAGGCTCCGCCCTCGACCACCAATTTAAATGCTCCATTCTGGTGGAATATCTAGACAAGCCAAGCATAGAGATGGAGCCGACATCCGAAGTGTCACAGGTTAGTGTAACTCCCAACTGGCAAAGTTCTATTATAGACTACTTGGTCAGCGGCACACTCCCTACCGAAAGATTAGAGTCAAGAAAGCTCCAAATCAAGGCGGCACGCTACTATACGTGGAATGGCATTCTTGTTCGAAGATCTTAGACCGGACCGCATCTCCGTTGCCTAACACCTCTCGATGACTTGAAGGTTCTAAGTTTAATCCATGAAGGCGTTTGTGGGAATCACTTTGGAGGCCGATCTTTAGCACAGAAGGCTCTTAACGCAGGCTACTACTGGCCTACCTTGCACCAAGATGCTAAGGAGTTAGTATAAAAGTGCGACCGCTGCCAATGCTACAAACCGGTACCAGCACTGCCTGCCAGCGAACTACACCCATAGACGAGTCCTTGGCCATTCATGCAGTGAGCGATTGACCTGGTAGGGCCTATGCCGCCTGCTACTGGGGGCAGATGCATAATGATTGTGGCAACCGACTACTTCACCAAATGGGTAGAAGCAGAACCCATGAGGACCATAACTCAGATGGACATATAGCGTTTCATATGGAGGAACATCATTTGCCGAGTTGCATCCCTCAGTCAATCGTCACCGACAACGACCCGTAATTTGTGGGAAAAGATTTGGCGAAGTTCTTCCAAAAGTACGACATCAAACAACACATGTCCATGCTAAGATATCCTCAAGAAATGAGCAGGACGAAGCATCCAACAAGACAATCCTCGATTGCCTTAAGAAATCCCTCATCGACAAAAAGGGAAAATGGCCAGATGAACTCCCCAGATGTTTATGGGCATATCGCACCACCAAAAGACGAGCGACTGGTGAGACTCATTTCTTTTTGGCATTTGGTTCGAAAGCAATCATTCCTCCCAACATCATTGTGCCAAGCATCAACACTCTACTGCCAAGCATTGAGCAGAACAGTGAAGAGATGGCTACAAACTTAGATCTGGCAGAAGAGAGGCGCGAACAAACCATCACCCGCATCGCAGTTTACCAGCAACAGCTCATTTCTAGCTATAATAAAAGGGCAAAGATCCGGCAGTTCCAACCCAGAGATCTAGTCCTAAGAAAGGCTTTCATCACTGCCCGCATAGAAGGCTCGAAAAAGATAGATCCTATCTGGGAAGGTCCGTACAAGATCAGAAAAGTAGGCAGTAAGGGTAACTACACCTTTACCACCATGAATGACAAAGAGATCGAGAAGCAATGGAACGCCTACAATTTGAGGAAATACCATGTGTGACTTCCCACTATATAAAGACCCGAAGACTCAAGCAGCTCAACGGGCACCATCTCGCAAGTCGAGGAATATCCAGTCATCATGCAGTCTTTTACAACTAAGTTTCGTTCATTTTGTTCATTTTTCAATAAAAAATTAAGAAGTAATTTGCAACTTGGCTCGACTACATGTCTACAACAACTTATCTTTCCTGCAGTTCAAAAGAAGATCGCACCCCTTTCTGGGACTCACCGTAAGAATTGCATCCCCCGAAGGGCCAACCATGCTCTCTAAAACAGGAGGATAAACTCAACACTCTGAATATCCAGACGTGGATGAGCCTGGCTGCCCTAGTATAATTAGATGCACGATGGCTTGCACCGGGATTCCTAGAAGTAGCCACAATGGTCTTTTTCAAGGCTTAGCTAATTGAAGGATTTTGGGTCTTTTGGCCTAAATTCGCAGGGAACCGGGCCCTAGAGACGGAGGGGCACATTACGCAGTACACCCAACAGGCGGCTGCCCTGGAAACCTAAAGCTGCTACCGAGTGCACTAAGGTAGCCTACGAATTTCTGGAAGACTACCTACGGCTTGCCCTTCGAGCAGTAAAACCATGCTAGACTTATGCAACCGCACATTCTTGTGAAAGGTTAAACAAGCTAGCGTGCATACACGAAGATTTTATCCACTACCGACATGCTACGTAGTCAATAAGCTTCACCTCTGCCAAACACAGAATAACCTACACCAAGTCCTAAAGTGTTGTGATACTTGCTACACAACCTACGGAATTGGAAAGATCCAAGGTTAACAACCTAGTGGTTACGCGGATTCGTCTGCTTCTGTAAGTAAGGCATTCGGCTACCAACCCTATAGTTAAATAACTTTGCAAAAGTTCTACACCAATACCTGCTTATAGAAAAGTAGCACGCTTGCCACTGGTCTATAAGGTCTAAAGGTTAAGGCATAGACAAAAAGAAGCGAAGATGGAGAAAAGCAAAAAAAGCAAGTTTATTAAATTTTCTAGCAAAATTGATAAACAATTAGCAAATACCGAAGGAGTTCAAGCAAAAGTAACAAAGGAAAACAAAGAAAATCCTAAAGGCTACCTAGAAGACTATTCTTCAATAGCTTGGACATTTCACGACTACTCGGTCGTCACACCTTCAGCAGCCTTGATGTTCTCAGTAGCAGCATCCTCCGGCTCTTTACCCTCGGCTGCCCTAGCCTGGGCACCAACTTCTCCAACTACTTCACCGATAGAAGACTCAAAAATAAAAGTGAGCAAGTCTTCTGGAGAAATAAAGAAGGTTTCAAAGTCTTTACCGGAAAAATCAAACTCAGACGGCCGCCTATAGAGATGATCTACATAGCCCAGCTTGTAGAAATCGGCTTAACTTTGAGTAAGTGAAGCTTCGAACCCAGCCTTCTCACCCTTCAACTGCTTATTCTCCTCAAGCAGGGAATCACGAACCCGCTGTAATTCTCAATTTCTTTTTTCAGATTGTCGTTGTTCTTCAAAGCACTCTGAAGTTCCAACACTTGTGGCTCAAGCCTATCAACGACCTTTTTGAAATGGATCACTTGGTTGTAAGCAGCGATTAATTCTTCATCCTTTGCATAAGCAGCGGAGCGGAATTCAGAGATGAAACGCTCAAGATCTTGAATTTGAGGTATGTAACCTTCGATTTCTTTCTCTGCATTTTCGTACTTCACTTGGATTACATCAAGCCTAGTCTTCAAAACCATAATCTCTTGGTGAGTGGCCTCAAGCTGCAGAGAAGTGGGGGCATAAATATTAGATCCCTTAAAAGCAGCAAGCTCAGATTCTAATTTCCTGATTTTTTTCGACCGATGAGTAAGCTTTGGTAGCCATAGTTCTTGCCATCTCTTTAGCAGCCTTGGTTTTCTCTTGGTCAAGGAACATGGACTTGGCTGCCAAAATTGTTGTTTTCTACATCATGGCTAGCAGAGCAATCTTCCTATACTCGGATGTGTGCTTCGTGAAAATACTCGGACCAATAACCTCATTGACCCCATCAACAAACTTGGCACATAAATCCATGTCTTCAAGTAGATTTGGCTTTAAAAGCGTGCAAATCTTAGCAACTTCCCAAGAAACAGCCTTGGTGGATTCTTCAAGCCTGCATGAACAAGCAGTTTCCTTCTTATCAGCAGACGAGTTGCTTGCAGCAACGGATGAAGCAGGTTTTGGCACCACTTTAGTAGGCAGGGGCACCTTGTCACTCTTCATAATAGCAAGCCTCTCCAAAGGTGAGCCAGACTTAGCTCTAGACGAACGCTTTGGCACAAACTTCGGCATTGGAGGCACGAAGGAACTTCTGCGCTGGGTAATCCTTTCAGCAATCGAGGTAGCAGCCTTCGGAGCAATAGGCGTTACCGGCATAAATATAGCAGTTCTTTCTTTCTCGCCCTTAGAGGAAGTCAAGTCAATCACAATATTAAGAACAGTTGATGAACCCTCGCGAGCAGCAGAAGCAATCTTCGGTTTCTTCTCAACAGGTATTTCTTGAGCAGCCGAAAAATCCCCGCGATCAGTCTTCGGTTTCTTTTCAGCAAGCATCTCTTGAGTAGGCGAGGAATGTTTCTTTTTCCCACCTTTATTGATAGCAGGCTCCATCACAGTGATAGGACGAGCCATCGCATCTGCTTTGATCCGTTTTATCTCCTCTTTTGGAGGTAGCCCACTTTTTTCCCTACGAAGAGGACTAAGCAGACAACGCCACTCATGATATTCGGAAGGGATACCCCAGAACGACATGTACTTTCTTTATGTTCGGAAAAACCTTAGGTGTTAAGCTGAATTCCGAATCTACAAAAAAAAAAACAACGAAAGACAATCAGAAAATTGAAGTGTAAGTTGGCACTACAACAAAGTAGCCGAGAAGATTAAGCAGCCTGTTTACTAGATATGAAGACAGTTGGTACACGCAACTCGGGGGAAGAATCAGACTCCCATTCTCCACTTATCTCCAAAGTCTCTTTGGCCTGGTCATGATCTCTCTTGCTCGAGTTATCAAAAAGCTTATGGCGAGACCACAGTTGCCCAACTTTGTCAATGTGACCTATGTCAAAGAAATACCAAAATTCGTTAACGGTTAGATCTAAGTCAAAGAATTGGCTTAGATTGTGGAATCCCACCATCACATGGACTGTGTTCGGGGAACATTGGGCGGGGGCACATCTTATGGAGCAAAGCACTTCTTGGAAGAAACGCTGCATAGGGAAAGTAAACCCTAACACAAAATAATAGGGGTGGAACTTGATGGCTCTCCGAGTTCCACTGCATGGTTCCCGGCTGCTACCATCCTTAACTTGCTTCACACGTACTCCCGACGGAATGACATGCCAGTATGCCTCGAGGAAGTCCCTGAACAAGTCGTCGAAGCTAATCTTGAAGTGAGCAGCCTTAAAGTCGCCAACCTTGCTTAAAGACCCGCCTTGACTGTACAACGGCGGCACACCATCATCATTCTTGTGGCTTGAGGAAGACATGCTTGAAAATTCTACAAAAGTACAAGGAATATTTGTTAAAGAGTTGTTAAAAAAAAAAAAAAAAAAAAAAGGAAAAAAGCAGCTCTCGGCAAAAAAAAAAAAAGGGGGGGGGGGGGAAGGCACAACACAGAGGCCCCCAAATCCAAGAGGGCATTCAGCCCTTCATTCCTCCCTAGGGCAAGGGCCCAATAATAAAAAAAAAAAAGGCAAAGCAGGGAGCCCTGCCTGTGCTGGCTCCCCAATTTCTTTCTTCTCGACCCAAATGCCCCGAGGCCCATATTTGACTGACAGGGGGCAGGCGCCCCACATCATTTTCTCCCCCATAGCCCGAGCCGAACCTAGCCACCCTACTGCACTCCACAACCCATGGCTTTTAAAAAAA
Organism: Malus domestica; assembly: GCF_042453785.1. NCBI lineage: Eukaryota > Viridiplantae > Streptophyta > Magnoliopsida > Rosales > Rosaceae > Malus > Malus domestica. The sequence goes on along the minus strand of NC_091672.1, from coordinate 30,030,367 downwards.
AATTTCAAAGTCTCCTCGACCCCTGGAGAGCCAATTTCAAGTCCTAAGACTTCTAAGAAAATTATGAAGACAGAAAAATTAAATTTTTCTTACCTAGAAACAACGAGAAGACGAAGCATGCAACGAAAGACGATCCTTTGCATGGGCAAGATGTAGAAGATGGCTAGAGGAGGAGGAATAAATATCCTCTAAGCTTTCTCTCGCTTGTAGGGTGAAATAAGTTTCTCTCAAAAAATTGATTTAATAATCCACTTAAGGTGGACTTACATAAACTTTGAGAGGGATTTATTTTCTTTTCCTAGAAGGATCTAATTTCCCATTAAAAGAGAGAATCATCACAAAAAAAGGGAAACAATTCAAAGTTTCCTAAGGCAAGAAAATCTCTACACCTGTTACCCTTTTCTGCAAGCAGCCCAACAGGTGTGGGGGCATTTGTGGAGCTAAAAATAATCACAAGGCGACACGTGGATTTTTGGACAAAAATGACAAAAATACCCTAGCGGTACAACGAGGTTCCTACGGGCAACCCTCTTTCAACCAAGTTAAAAGTGCCCAAAATAGGTAACAATTTAAAGCCTATTTCATTAAATCATTTCTATAAGGTAATTCCCAAAACCTAATTTATTCCATTTCATTATTTAGCTAATCAATTAGCTAAATAATATATTCCTTTCATATTTCCTAAATCTTCCTTTAAAAACATAATAATTGACTAATTAAGGGATTAATTGCCTAATCAATCCCCTAATTGTCAATTAAATCTAGCTAAATAATATATTCCTTTCATATTTCCTAAAATCTTCCTTTAAAAACATAATAATTGACTAATTAAGGGATTAATTGCCTAATCAATCCCCTAATTGTCAATTAAATCATTCATTCAACTCCAAAAACAACTCAAAGGCCGGCCATCCCCATTCAAAAAGGAGTCCACCATACTTTCTACCATTTTTTTTTTATCATTTCTCCCTTTTTATTACACTAATTAGCTAGCCAATTAATTTCATAACCACCAAAACATTCCCCTTATGATTAATTAGCCAATTAATCATAATAAGTTGGCTAATTAAACCAAAATTAAACCTAAAAAACCCTACCTAATGGCTGGCCACTCCCTATCCGAAGGGGACCGGCCTATCCCTATAAATAGGCTCCCATATTCATCAAAAAATCATTCCAACACTCTTGCAAAATTCCACAAACTCTCTAAACATTTTTTCTCTCTAAATTCTAACTTTGGCATAAGAGTTTCTTCAGCCAAAGCCCCCCCATTCATCGTGGGCGTGTGAGGCTCTTGGCATTGACTCTAAGGTGTTAATTGTTTTGTAGGTGCAATTTTGTCCAATAAGAAGGAGGAAGAAATTTGCATCCACATCTCCAATTCCAAGCACTTGAGACATTTAGTCATTTCCTAAAGTTACACGTCCTCCACCTGATTTCTGATAGGTTTTAAAAAATTCACGATCAAAACAGAGATGTATGTTAGCTCTAGAATCTACCCACCAATCCTTATTTTCATAAGTAAAATTGACAAAGGAATCATACTTAAAATGTGTTTGAGAAGATTGTTGCTCTATCAGCATATTCACTTGGGCTTTTGGACCATTATGATTTGACCTAGACTTGTTCTCCTCAGTCTTCTTGTAGAAGTAATCCTTAGCTTTATGATTGGTTCTTCCGCAAACGAATCAAACCCCTTTCTCTCTCCCTTGATCCTTAGTCTTGTGAAAGTTCTTATTTTGGTTGGGTGATTTGAATTTAAAATTTGTTCTTCTAGGTTTGAAATTCCTCTTATTATTCATGGTAAACTTGGTTTTGTTTTTTTCATATTTGTTGGTGTCATTCTGTTAACCCTAAAAACTACCAAGCCTACGTGGCACGCAGACCGAGTAACTAGTAAGCTAACTACGTCATTCGGTTGTATGCGGGCGTGCCAACTCGTCGGCCGACCGAGGAGTAAAATATGTTGATGTTACGTTGGGTGCGCTGTTGACTTCTGAATCTCAAGACTGCAGCCGAGGAAGGAACACTCTCGGCCTTTAGGTTCTAGAGCCTGAAGATAAGGCTGCTAGTTCTGCGAAGTTCAATATCAAATTCGGTTTTCAATGTGCCGAATGTAATAACTTGTAACACCTCACTTCGCCAAAAAGGCTAATGAGATGGCCTTTGCCAATAAGAATTCGAAAATCCTTCTCGACCGAGACTTAGATAGATAACCAGTCGGCCTCTACGCAGTGCTGTTTATCCAAACTGAAGATGTTCGCCGGTTGCCTTCACAGTGCTGTTTATCCAAACTGAAGGTATATCAGCGGAAAAAGAAAACAAAAGTCTCAAGGTTGATGAGAGGTTTCGCGTAGAGCGAGGGTTTACACATGGCAGTTTTTGTGTTGAATTGGAAAGGGGCTTGAATGCTGCACAGTCTTCATGTATTTATAACGTTGGATATCTATCTGGCACAACCTGATGGTGCTTGTAGAGTTCAACTGCAATTCTTTTCCGTGGAACTGAAATTAATCCGCATCAGAAACCAAGGCATATCCTTCAAATAGATGTTCACGATTTTCTAAACCTCACAAAAACCTATCCAAATAAAAGTTTTATCATCATAACCTAACCTACCTAGGCTTGTCATCATCATCCAAGACTATTAAATCTTAGACTTATCACATCACCACCAAAAGCCAAGCCTATCTAGGCTTTTCCATAATCCATCCGTGCATGCACCATGACTTTTCAAATCTCATCTACCAAGTTTCTCCAATCTGATAGCAGTAATCCTAAGTTCACTAGAACTGTACTTGTTCCAAGATATAATGCCAAGATAATCCAAATTGAAAAATAATTACTATGACAAAAGCCATAATATTATTTTTTAACAATAACAAAATTATCTCCACTTTTCCATCTGACGATTGAGAGCTATGCTTACTCAACGGCCTTGATTGCACGGGCCGATGGTGTAACTTTGGGTCCAAACACATTCTCAACTAAGTTCATAGTTGTTTGTTTTTCGGTTTCCTTCTTTTGGCTTGACCTATGTTTCTCTTCAATTCTAATTGAATTTATGACTTGAACCAAAGTAAATTCTCCTTGTTTATGCCTTAAGGTTCTAGCAAAGTCATTCCAAGATTGAGGCAGTTTATCAATAAGGCAAGAGACTTTAAAGTCCTCACTGAACTTCGTTCCTTTCTTTTCAACACCTCTTAATAGCTCTTGATACTCATGTATTTGTTCCCCAACAGACTTATTGTTAACCATCTTATAATCATTAAAGTTTGAGACCGTGAACCTATCCATCCCAACATCTACAATTCCATATTTCGCTTCTAAAGTTTCTCAAAGTTCTTTGGCGGTGGATGTAGTAGCATGATACACATCATAGAGATGATCAGAAATGGCACTTAAGATTCTATTGTGACAATGGTATTCTATGAGTTCAGGGGTTAGTTTAGAAGATGACTCTTTAGAAGAGGAATCTTTGTTTGATTGAGTTTCTTCAAGTGCGGATACAAGTCCTAAGACAGTTAACCAATATTTCACTTGTTTTTGCCACCTACAGAAATTATGCCCACTAAATTTTTCAGGCTTAACACTATTTGCTTCTTCTAGGCTTGCCATTTGTTATGTAATTCTGACTAATAACAAGTGAGAGAGATATAAGATTGCTATAATATTGTAGAGATTAAAACAAATTGTCACTCAAAATTTTTAACAAGTATAGGATAAACTATACTGCTATATAATAACCACAGATCAATTAATAATGATAGTCATGCACATATTTAATTAAAGCATAAAACAATTAACATATATGAGTATGCAATTGTAGTCAAATTGTAATAATCAAGCACATATTTAATTTAATTAAAGCATAAAAGATGCAAGTGCTTGGTACTGAATAATCACACACAAATTGTAATAATCACGCACTGATGCAATTGTAGTCAAATCACTTGACAGATAAACAATATTAAATAATTGCAGTTTACAAGTAATATTTAATAATTAATTGCAGTTTACGAATAATATTAGATAATTGCAGTTTACATGTATCAGTATGCAATATACAAGTAATATTTAATTATTAATTGTAGTTTATGAAGATTATCAACCCCAGACAATAGCTGACAGATATGCAATATTAAAATGTTTTGGTACTAAAAAGAATAAAGAGAATGCAAAGAGTCAAAAAAGCAATGAATTAAAGGCAAAGTTTGCCTTCTCAGACAATTGAATGACATGATGCAATGAATGAAGGGTAAGGTTTGCCTTCTCACAAAATTCAATGACAATGACTCGAATAAAACAAATGCACATAGTCAAAAAACAACGATAGGACCTGAATAAAAAAAAATTCAATGAACGACAGAATCCTAACAATTCCACTTTCAACATAGGAAAAACTACAATTCTTAGGGCTTTCAAGGTACTGTAAAAATAGATTGTAAAATTTGCAATTATATTATCACACGTATACGGCTTTAGATTGTGAAATATATTGCAAAAATATATCAATTATTTATATGATCAAATATATCAAATCAAATGTATAATCACTATCAGACTTATGAAATTTAAATTAAAAAAAATATCTGGCCTGTGAACCAAAGAGAGGCGCGATGTTGCTGCCCTAAAGCCGTAAACGCCTCCCTATGTGCAGGTTATAGCGGTGCCTACAACTCCAAGATACAACCCAAAGTCTCACAAGATGTCTGATTCGATATGCACGCCAACGGCAGACATGATTGCTAAGTAGTGATCAATTGCCCAAGAATTATGAAGTAGGAATGTAAATAGACTGAGAGAGATGTGAGAATTGAGGGAGACAGAAAAGTTTAGCGTATTATGTTTTCTGTCTAAACTTGGCCGAAAATCATGGATGCACATCGGCACGGCTTGCGCTCTTGTGGATTCTTAATCAAGGCGATGGCATGGTACCAATTCCTGGTATGTGGGTATTAGCTTACTAACTGGACCGCGTCGATTTTGAACAAAAAAAGGTTAAGCGAACTGATCTCTCATTGTGTCTTTGCAGGGACAACTAAGAAAAAAAAACATTGACGATAATATTGGTTCCTTGAGAGTGAAACTCACTAAAGACGATATGAAAGAGATTTCGGATATGATACCCATCAACGCGGCAGCAGGGGAGAGATTAACAGATAGTCTTATGCGCTGCTCGTGGAAGTTTGCAAACACACCAGCAAAACAATGAAACAGACCAACTTAAATGTTTGTATGCACAATCGAATCTGCACAGTTTCTGCGAGAAAGTTGCAATACAGTCGAAGTCTTTGAAGCAGTTACGGATATTTCAACATCGTATTAAGTTCTTTTCTAAGCGTAATTGTTGTGCTAAGATAGCACCAAACCCTTTAGAACCAACTCTTTGTTAACCCACAGGAAATATATCAAATGAAACGCAAGAACAAAATATTAAAGACACCAAGATTTTAACGAGGTTCCTCAACAGTTAGTGTAACTGGAGTACGTCCTCGGAGCAGTAGGAGCTCACCCAATAATCCACTATCAACCAAATGGGAGTTTACAAAGTGTTGGCAATCTCACAACCCAAATAACCCAATACACCCAATAACTCTCACACTCTAAAGAAACAAATAGAGAAAGAAATATAGTGATTAATTTCTTCTCTATACAAAGCTCAAAGCTATTACAACAATAACACTTTGATGGAGTGAGAACTATCCAATGAAAGGAATAACAACTCCTTCTCTCAAAATGGTACTGCAGCAGTACCTTCTTTCTCTCCCTCTCTTCTCTTCGGCTCACCAATTTTTCTGCTCTCTTAAAAAAACAAAAGGGCAGCAGCTCCCTCATCATAACATAGCCTTCATTCAAGTCACCCCGTGACTTCCCATGGACCAAGAAAACTTTAGACAAAAATCCCTTTTCTTTTCCCCAAAATAAGGAAGAGACATAATTATTTTGTCTACCTTTTTCTTTATAATTTTTTATAGTCAAAAGTTGGCCACTTGGCCACATACTCCAACAGTAATTTCCATTCCAAAATTGTAACGCTCATGAACAGAACAAAGATCCGGGGACTACTTATCCCGGAAACTGTTGTTCTGAAAATTTCCGTTTCTTATAAAATGATACTGGACTCGTACACGGCAGGCACATTAATGGGAAATTATATGTAATAAGAGAGATTATTTACGCAACAGACTGTTGAGAATTAAGCTGCCTCCTAGCTTTAGAGTTATCCTGCAGAAGGTAATCCTGCAGATGAAGTCAAAAGGAAGCAGAAAAGTGTGAAGAAATGAAGACCTTACTAAAATTAGAAGGAGCTTTTTAATTTCAACGGCTAGTTTCTTCCCCTAGTTTTAGAAAGATTACAGCTGGTGTTTTATCTTTTAATTGTACTGAGCATTCTCATCTTCTTCCAAGTGGATGGATGATATTCTCTGATAACCATTTATGATCGGAGAGGAGTACTAGGCCTCTAGATGTAGGTTCTGGTTTTAGACCGGCTGTGAAAAAGATATAGTCTTTGTAATTTGTCTTTTGGGATATTAAGAAAAATATATACAAAGTGACTTTTGCTCTTCCGTTTTCTCTCGAGCCAAAACAAACACAAAAATCTCTTCAAACGATTATTCAAGTTTGAATCTTTATCAACCAAAAACAACATGCCTGATACCATTTCAAACACAGACCATCTTAAATATCCTACTCCTTTTAAACTAATACCGGGGTATTTTGTGATAAAATCTCATACTTGACAGATAATGCAGATGGTAATTAACAAAGTGTTGTTGGAAGTGGGCTTTTGGACACTAACAAACTTCCAAATAATATTGGTTCTCACGAGTTTAGTATTGGATTTAGTTCCTTAATGACCAATGACACACGCAGTGATCTAAAAGATATGCTGATGTAATCAATGACGACATGAAGTTTAGTGCGTAAAACGCCTTTAAATTCGCTCTCACTTCACCAAACAGGAGACAAAAAAGAGTTCCAAGAGTGCAACAAGATCGAAGAAGATCGAAGAAGAAGAATGGCGGAGGAGCAGAAAGTTCAAATTCCAAGAGTGCAACTCGGAACTCAGGGATTTGAGGTGAAACCATTTCAGATTCTTTACTCTAGCTTTACATTTCTGCAACTCGGTTATGTTTTTTGCTTCCCTCCAAATAAAAATTAGAATTATTTCACATTGATTTTATGCAAATTGTGAATTCATTTGTGGTGCAGGTTTCCAAGTTGGGATTTGGGTGTCTGGGGCTCACTGGAATCTACAACGATCCAGTCCCCGAAGAGCTTGGCATATCGATCATCAAGCACGCATTCGATAAGGGAATTACATTCTTTGATACATCAGATGTTTATGGACCTCATATTAATGAAGTTTTGGTACCTCATATTAATGAAGTTTTGGTTGGAAAGGTAATGTGCTCTGAATTAGTCTTTCCATAATTCAAAGTTGTGATTTTCCTTGTGCATATCGATACATCAAATGTAGGATACCCGTCTTTCTGATATAAAATACTCAGGAGTGTCGTATAATATCGCCGTATTCGTATCCGTATCCATATCCATGCCTCATAGGCTTAGGATCTCTTTGACTCGAAATTGGAGCAGGTTCTGAAAAGAGTCTAAGAGTGTCTAGGGCTGTCGGTATGCATTTAATGTTGGTCATTTATGCCGTCTTCGATCGGTTTAACTTCAGGCATTGAGGCAATTTCCACGAGACAAAGTTCAGTTGGCTACGAAGTTTGGTATCGTAAAAATTGAACCTAATCAGATGCTAGTAAACGGCAGTCCTGAATATGTCCGCTCCTGCTGCGAGGCTAGCCTGAAGCGCCTTGGCGTGGACTACATTGATCTTTACTATCAGCACCGGATCGATACAACAGTCCCCATAGAGGACACTGTAAGTGTTAGATATTTCCCCCTACTTTTGAAGTGCATTGTGAAGCCTTTTTCCATTTTTCTGTTACTCAGTTACTATTTTTGTAAGGACAGATGGAGGAGCTAAAGAAGCTGGTGAATGAGGGAAAAATTAAGTACATCGGATTATCGGAAGCTAGCCCGGACACAATAAGAAGGGCTCATGCGGTTCATCCCATAACTGCTATACAAATGGAGTGGTCCCTTTGGACTCGAGATATCGAGGAAGAAATTGTCCCGCTTTGCAGGTAACTACTTTGTGGCTGGTCGATTGTTCCCGCATCATAGTCAATTGATCAATGTGAGAAAATATTGTCGCTTTTGTTGGAACCACAGGGAGCTTGGAATCGGAATAGTGCCATACAGCCCACTGGGTCGCGGATTTTTCGGTGGCAAGGGTGTTGTCGAAAGTCTACCTGCAAATAATTTTCTGGTAAGGGAGTTCGGGGGTTGCGATATGCTAAATTATGTGAACAAGAACGGTTATTTGATGGCTATTCATTTTGTTATCAGGTATCAGGTTTCTGTCCTCGATTCACAGGGGACAACTTGGAGAAGAACAAGGTCATCTTTGGCAACGTACGAAAGTTGTCCGAGAAGCACGGATGCACCACTGCACAATTTGCCCTAGCTTGGATTCTTAGCCAAGGTGATGACGTGGTACCAATCCCTGGTAAGTTCGTATTAACTTGCTAACTGGACGAACCATTGTAATAAACTTGAAAACGAAGCATACTTACATCTCATTGTGTTCTTTTAGGGACGACAAAGATAAAAAATCTCGATGATAATATCGGATCGTTGAGAGTGAAACTCACTGAAGAAGATGTGAAGGAGGTTTCTGATGCGATACCCGTCAACGGTGCGGCAGGGGAAAGATATAGTGAAGGTCCCAATAGCTGCTCATGGAAGTTTGCAAATACACCAGCAAAAGCATAGCAAAATACCAACTTGTATCTGAAGTGCCTATAGTACTAACTAGTTGGCCAATACTGCTCATTTCTGTTGATATGCCTAGGGTTTTTTATTGATATAATAAAGGCACGTTTGTTGTAAACAGTGGGTATGTTTGCCCACATGTATACAGTAAAGATTCATATGCTAAATAGTGAAGTTTTTGTAAGTTTTCAAGGTAGTTGCTCTATAAATATAGCACCACGAGTGTTCAAAACACATGGATGCAAAAAGCAATAAGAGAAGAATGATAAGTTAGAATATTTTTTGCGTTCTCCTATTTTTCTTTTACCTGCAATCATTCTGTTGTAGTTAATAAACAAAACATTGTGATATGTTACATCCACTTTGCTCTCGCTCTTAGCAAAGGTTATTTCTCTAACTTTTGCCTATTTATAACAATGTTTGAATTTTGGTGACAATAATTTTGGAGCAAATCTTTACTCTTTAGTAAAAATGCAAGTGAATTTTTAAAAAATACATTGAAGTGTTTTCTACAAGAAATACTTAAAGTGCTTCCTACAAGAAACACATAACTAGTGCTTCCTACAAGAAGCACATAACTAGTGCTTCCTACAAGAAGCACATAACTAATGTTTCTTGCAAGAAGTTCTTCAAGTGGTTTTGAAATATAAAAATCTTTTTCTCTAAATGTGATTTCAATCATTTTTAAAATACTTTCAAATGAGCCATAAGCTAGAGATTCCATCTCCGTGTTAATGCTCTATCCATGGCCTCGTAACTCTACTTGGAGGCTTGAAATCGGAAACGTGCATGTTTACATGCCATAAATTTACAAATACAATCACAATTGTTGAGTTTAATCCATAATCCAAAATCAAAAGAAAAAAAAAGAACACTCTAAGAATGTGCGTAAAATTACCCTAAAATATTTAATGTGTTGATAGTATCTATCTCACATCGAAGAAATGATGGACATCGCATGTGCTTATAAGTAATTGGACTACTTTCCATATTATCAATTGGTTTTATGGTGGAACCTCAACTTTCTTCATGGTAAGATTCTCCATTGTATGAATCACAACGGCCACATATGCTACACTTTACCCAACTGGTATTGTCCATGTGCTTATAATTGAGCTACTCTACGTCATTCGATTTGTATTGTCCATGTGATTATAAGTAATTGGGTTACTCTAACCCATGGTTTTAATGGATAGTCGAAAATGCCTTTTGCTTTTACATCTCATAGTAGGGTAGAAAAGACATTATGCATTTTGCAATATTCTTAAGGGATGTGCTGTCCACACTCCATTCTTTATTTCTCATACATTCTTTATTAATTTTTGTCATATTTTCTTCTTCAATTCATCCGATATGACTGTCGAAAATTTAAAAAAAAATGTATAAAGAGTAAAAAAAGGCATGTGGATCATGGATTTTGATCATCTCCTGAGCTCAACATCCTGAGCCTACTGAGCAAAACAAACGGGGCCGTTGGATTTTGATCCAACGGCTTATTATAACTTTTAAAGGAATCCTCTATTTGAAGCCGTTGGATTAAAATCCAACGATCCGTTTAATTTGCTCAGGAAGCTGAGCTCATAAGAGGATTCAAATCCTGTGGATCACACCTCTATTATTAATTTGCCCTGGAGTCGTTTGTCATATCCGACGGATTATAATCGCGAATGTGCCCACTTTGTTTCGTGACAATAATGTTGTGGGAGCTGAAAATGACATGTGGGCACAAATTGTCTAGTGGTAGAATAGTACCCTCCCACGGTACGGACCCGGGTTCGATTCCCGGCTTGGTGCATTTCCTCTTTTTTCATTCCCCCCTTTTTATGTTTGTTTTGGGAGACAGTGAGGTCCACAGTTTCTAGTCAAATTGGGCAGCCAACAATATCCTTGAACACCCAAATTTTCAATCTATCTTTTTGAAATAGTATGTATATGTTTTATCATTAGCACTTCAAAAATCTCATTTAACATTCTAAACTTTCTATAATTAGAAAGAAAAACTACCACATATGGAGATCACTCTAAGAAAAAAAAAAAGTTTGACTTCTCTGCTGCAAACAGTCTAAAGTTCGTGATCCAATGAGGTAGGAGGGCGTGCCAACAATATATATTATATATCCTGGACTTATACGAAAATTCACTTGGCCAGTGTTGGCAGCCATAGACTTCGATTGTTATTTAGGCTAATAATGTTCAGCCACAGACTTTGATTGTATGTATGTATTCTCTCATTTGGCATTTTTTGAAGAAATTCAGAGGAGGGGAATAGTATGGCTGAGGAGATGGGAATACAGTGTTGAAATGTAATCTTGTTCTTAGCCCAAGAAGATGATCCAACCCATAGAAAACTCATGAAATGTGCTAGAAAATGCTAGCAAAAGGTTGTCGGTGAAGTGATATGCTAGAAAACTCTAGTAAAGTGCAGCAATTGGTGGTATAGTCAAGTCCACCGCCTTATGCTTAAGAAAATATAAAATGTTTTTGTTTGTGGTAGAATCTAGAAACATATTGGCTGAAATTGGAAAAGTGTGCATGATCAATGCACTAGAAAATTCTAGTGAATGAATAAGTTGGCAAACATGCCCTATAAATATAGGTATGTGTGTGTGTTGCTAAGTAAGAGAGCAAGAAGTGAGAAAAGAGTGAAGAAGTGTAAGAGTGTTTGAGTGTTTCCTCTTGTACTAAGTTTGTGAGTGAATAAATTGAGTGTTCTTTCTTTCTCTTGCCTATCAATTCCGCTGCATTACATTCTTCTTTGTGAGATAAACATCTTCAAAGTAGTGAAGTCTTTTTAAGCCCCAACAAAGTGGTACCAGAGCTATGGCTAGCAACACTATGGCAGCCTTCCAAGTTCCAGTGCTCGACAACAACAACTTCGATAATTGGAGTATCAAAATGAAGGCCCTTTTGGGAGCACACGATGTATGGGAAGTCGTGGAGAAAGGCTACACTGAGCCAGAAGATGAAGCTACTTTGTCCCAACCCCAGAAGGAGAGTTTGAAAGATTCAAGAAAGAGAGACAAGAAGGCTATCTACCTCATCTACCAAGCATTAGATGACAATGGCTTTGAGAAAGTCTCGAGTGCAACCTCTGCCAAGCAAGCATGGGAGAAGCTTTAAACCTCTTACAAAGGAGCCGAACAAGTGAAAAAGGTTCGTCTTCAAGTACTAAGAGGTGAGTTCAAATCTCTACAAATGAAAGGGTTTGAATCAATCTCTGATTATTTTTCAAGAGTCTTAGCCATTTCCAATCAATTAAAAAGAAATGGAGAAAAGTTAGAAGATGTTAGCATTATGGAGAAGATACTATGCTCGTTGGACCCTAAGTTCAAGCACATTGTCGTGACGATTGAAGAAACAAAAAACTTGGAAGAAATTAGTATAGAGCAATTAATGGGTTCGCTACAAGCATATGAAGAGAAACATAAGAAGAGGCAAAGGAATGATGAGCAGCTCTTCAAGACGCATGTCCAGCCAAAGAAGAAAGAAGAAAGCTTGGACAACGAGAGAAGCCAGTACGAAAGAAGTCGCGGTTGAGGTCACGGACGTGGACATGGACGTGGACGTGGTTGGAACTTCAACAATCATAGCAACTACAAAAGAGGAAGAAGCTCAACAAATGGTCGTGGAAGAGGGCGCTCAAACTTGAGGTATGAAAAATCTCAAGTTCAATGCTACAACTGTCAAAAGTTTGGGCATTATGCTTGGGAATGTAGAGCTCCAAGCAATAGGCTTGATGAGAAGGTCAATTATGTGAAAGAAGAGAAAAAAGATAATGGCGTTGTGCTACTGGCATACCAGAACAATGATGGAGACCAAGACTATACATGGTATCTTAACACAGGCGCCAGTAACCACATGTGTGGAAGAAGAAGCATGTTCGTAGAGCTCGATGAATCGGTGAGTGGCAACGTTTCTTTTGGAGACGAATCCAAAATACCCGTCAAAGGAAAAGGTAACATCCTAATTCCCCTGAAAAATGGCGGTCACCAATTAATTTCAAGTGTCTACTACGTGCCCAATATGAAAAGCAACATTTTGAGCTTGGGTCAACTCTTAGAAAAAGGTTATGATATTCACATGAAAAATTATAGCCTTTTTCTTAGAGATGACAAGGGAAGATTAATTGCCAAGGTGAAAATGTCAAAGAATAGGACGTTTCCTATGAATATTCAAAATGATGTTGCAAAGTGTCTCAAGATATGTTAAAAAGACGCATCCTGGCTTTGGCATCTTCGTTTTGGGCATCTTAACTTTGGGGGACTGGAGTTATTATCCAAGAAGGAGATGGTGAAAGGCTTACCGTGCATCAGTCACCCTGATCAAGTTTACGAAGGATGTTTACTTGGGAAACAGTTCAGGAAAAGTTTTCCAAAGGAGTCGGCCACAAGAGCCTAGAAGCCACTCGAGCTCATTCACACCGATGTGTGCGGTCCAATAAAACCAAGCTCTTTAGGTAAAAATAATTATTTCCTTCTCTTCATTGATGATTTTTCAAGGAAAACCTAGGTGTATTTCTTAAAGCAGAAATCAAAGGTATTTGGAGCATTCAAGAAGTTCAAAGCTGCTGTAGAGAAAGAAAGTGGTTGCAAGATCAAAGCCATGAGATCTGATCGGGGAGGAGAATTCACTTCAAAGGAATTTCAAGAATTCTGTGAAGTCAATGGAATTCGTCGACCTTTGACAGTTCCAAGATCCCTTCAACAAAATGGTGTGGCATAAAGAAAAAATCAAACCATCCTCGACATGGCTCGAAGCATGTTCAAAAGCAAGAGATTGCCTAAGGAGTTGTGGGCAGAAGCGATAACATGTGCTGTCTACCTATCTAATCGGTCTCCAACAAGAAGTGTGTGGGGAAAGACTCCGCAAGAAGCATGGAGTGGAAGAAAACCAGGTATCTCTCATCTAAGAATTTTTGGAAGCATAGCCCATGTACATGTACCAGACGAGAAGAGAACCAAACTCGACGACAAAAGTGAGAAGTTCATCTTTATCGGCTATGACTCAAATTCAAAAGGCTATAAGCTGTATAATCTAAACAATGGGAAGATGGTGATCAGTCGAGACGTGACGTTCGATAAGGAAAGAGAATGGGATTTTTGCTCTCATGCAGGTGATCTTCACTTCTTTCCTCAGTTTGAAGAAGAGAATGAACAAGGGACGATGGAGCAAGCAAGAGAGGTTCAACAAAAGTCAACTACTCCACCTGCTTCACCAACATCAACCAATCATGGTAATTCACCAGCATCAGCATCATCAAGTGGGAGTCTAAATGAAAGAGAAGTACCATGTACAAGAAGTCTACGAGATCTTTATGAGGTAGCTGAAATACTCGATAATCCTACACTTTTCTGTCTCTTTGCTGATTGTAAACCAGTTGACTTCCAAGAAGCAGTGCAAGATACTAAATGGATGAAAGCAATGGATGAAGAAATTGAAGCAATCCAGAAGAACGATACATGGGAACTCGCTATTCTTCTGAAAGGACACAAAGCCATCGGAGTCAAGTGGGTGTATAAGACAAAGAAGAATGTCAACGGAGAGGTTGAAAGATACAAGACGAGACTAGTGGCGAAGGGCTATAGTTAAAGAGCCGGAATCGACTATGATGAGGTATTTGCACCTATTGCTCGGTTGGAAACTATACGATTACTAATTTCTTTGGCAGCTCAAAACAAATGGAAGATTCAACAAATGGATGTGAAGTCCACTTTCCTAAATGGAGTCCTTGAAGAAGAAGTCTACATTCAGCAACCATCAGGCTATGAAATCAAAGGGCATGAAGACAAAATTCTGAAGTTGAAGAAAGCCCTCTATGGGTTAAAACAAGCACCACGAGCGTGGAATAGTCGCATCGACAAGTACTTTCAGGAGAACAACTTCATCAAGTGCCCTCATGAACATGCTCTCTACGTCAAAGTCAAAGATGAAGATATTCTGATTGTGTGCTTATATGTGGATGATTTAATCTTCACCGGAAGTAATCCAAGTATGTATGAAGAGTTCAAGAGAGTGATGACCAAAGAATTTGAGATGACCGACATCGGGCTGATGGCATCCTACCTAGGCATTGAAGTCAAGCAGAACAAAGAAGGCATTTTCATCTCCCAAGAAAGCTACACAAAAGAGATACTCAAAAAGTTCAAAATGGACGACTGCAAGCCCATAAGCATGCCAGTGGAGTGTGGAGTCAAACTAACCAAGCATGACAAATGAGAAAGTGTATATCCAACATTTTTCAAGAGTTTAGTTGGAAGCTTGCGCTACTTGACATGCACAAGACCAAACATTCTCTACGCCGTCGGATTAATCAGTCGCTACATGGAGAATCTCATAACTACACAATTGAAGACCGCCAAAAGAATTCTTCGATACCTTAAAGGTACTATTAACTTTGGCTTGTTCTGTTCAAGTTTTGATAACTACAAACTTGCTGGATATAGCGACAGTGATTGGGCAGGAGATTCCGACGATAGAAAAAGCACTACTGGATTTGTGTTCTTCATGGGAGACACTGCATTCACATGGATGTCGAAGAAGCAACCGATTGTCACCCTCTCTACCTGCGAAGCTGAATACGTAGCTGCTACCTCATGTGTCTGTCATGCAATTTGGCTGAGAAACTTACTAAAAGAATTAAGCATGCCACAAGAAGAGCCAACAGAGATCTATGTCGACAACAAATCTGCAATAGCTTTAGATCCAGTATTTCATGACAGGAGCAAGCACATAGATACCCGTTATCACTACATAAGAGAGTGCATTGCAAGAAAGGATGTGCAAGTGGAATACGTGAAGTCTCAAGACCAAATCGCTGACATATTCACCAAGCCACTCAAACAAGAAGACTTTATCAGACTGAGGAACTCAATCGGCGTCACAAGACAAGATTAAGGGGGGATGTTGAAATGTAATCTTGTTCTTAGCCTAAGAAGATGATCCAGCCCATAGAAAACTCATGAAATGTGCTAGAAAATGCTAGCAAAAGGTTGTCGGTGAAGTGATATGCTAGAAAACTCTAGCAAAGTGCAGCAATTGGTGGTATAGTCAAGTCCACCACCTTATGCTTAAGAAAATATAAAATGTTTTTGTTTGTGGTAGAATCTAGAAACATATTGGCTGAAATTGGAAAAGTGTGCATGATCAATGCACTAGAAAATTCTAGTGAATGAATAAGTCGGCAAATATGCCCTATAAATATAGGTATGTGTGTGTGTTGCTAAGTAAGAGAGCAAGAAGTGAGCAAAGAGTGAAGAAGTGTAAGAGTGTTTGAGTGTTTCCTCTTGTACTAAGTTTGTGAGTGAATAAATTGAGTGTTCTTTCTTTCTCTTGCCTATCAATTCCACTGCAGTACATTCTTCTTTGTGAGATAAACATCTCCAAAGTAGTGAAGTCTTTTTAAGCCCCAACATACAGATTCTAAGAGTTCAACTTGGAAACTGTGGATTTTAGGTATAAATTAATTAATTAATCCATTTTTGGATTCTGAAGTTGTTTCAATTTATGTCTTTTGTTACTCGGATTAAGTTTTGAAGTGAATATATATATATATATATATATATGCTTGGTTGTGTAGTACATTGCTTAGCACAATTTGCCCAAAGTCTACTAATCTCTAGTTTCTTTTTTTTTTGGTTAAAGAAAGAGATGTAAGGGCTCGTTTTGGTGTCAAAGACTGGTGTGGATCAGATAACTCATTCGATTTAGTGTATGTTGAAGTAAGAATGGAAGATGAATTAGTTATGAAGAAATTTATCCCTCCCAATCCTATTGGAAGGAATAAGTTTCTCTTGTGATCCATCTCTTGAGCTTGAGCTTAAACAAAATTTGGAACTTTGGCATTTATTTTCTATCAACATCCATTCAACTATTGAGTTATCCAATCCGATTCAATCCTTGACACCAAATGAGGCCTAAGTGTTTTGCCTCTTTCAATGCTTTCTAGGCTCCGTTTCCATTAGGCCTCATTTGATAAGGAGGATTAACTTGGATATGGCTATTCACTACACTGAAGGCATTTTGAAGGAAGAAATGGATGAGAACTTCCATATTTTCTCAATGTTACCACTCATGAAGAAAAGATATTCCTCTTAGTCCTCACAAAAATGGTAGGATGAAAAGGGACAACTTTTCTTCATAAATAATTGTCGTATTCAAGCTAATCCTCTCTATCAAATGAGACCTTTGAGTTTTGAGGTCAACCTTTGTTGCAGAGGTTGACTTCTGTGGTTGGAAGTGTACTCATTTAAAAAAAATAAAAAAAGATTTCTATCGATTTTTTCCTGATTTGTTGCAAAATTTCTAACTTCTTTGTTTTAATCAGGTTTCAAAACTGGGGTTTGGATGCATGGGGCTGAGTGGGATTTATAACTCTCCTGTTGCCAATGTGGATGGTATCACAACAATGAAGCATGCCTTCAGCAAAGGAATCACTTTCTTTAACACAGCTGATGTATACGGACCTCATACGAACGAAGTTCTTCTTGGGAAGGTATGTGTGTTGCACTGCTGAATTTATCAAGTTACTTAAAGCATGTCTTCATGCTCTCCTGCTCAACTACCACTAGCATGGGTTCTCCACCAAGGAAATGATGTCGTACCTATCCCGGGTGAGTCCTCATTACATTTTTGTTCTCATCAAGTTCATTTGATTTGAAACCTGGTACGTTGCATCTGCAGCTTGTTGTTTCCGTGCCAATGAGTTTGTGCTTGTTCTTATAATGGTTGTCTTAGATAGAATAGAAAAGTGGCTTTCGGTTCATCTTACTTGAGCTCCAAGTATATGACATTCTGATTTAGAACTCGTCATCGACACATTGTTTATTTGTTTTTGAATTTCGACTGCAGGGACAACAAATATTAAGAACCTGGATTCAAACATTGACTCCTTGAAGGTGAGCCTGAAGCTCTTTCATTCTAATTATATTATATGATTTGACGAATCAATCATGCTCTCAGTACGGGCATCCTCGTTTCCAAGCAGACAACCTTGAGAAGAGCAAGATTACATATAGTAGAATACAAAAGTTGGCTGAAAAGCATAGATGCAGCACTGCGCAACTTTCCCTTGCCTGGATTCGTGGTCAAGGCGATGATGTGGTACCTATCCCCGGTGCGTGCCCCTTACCTTCCTGATCTAGCCTCTAGGGTTTAGGGTATTTGATGAGTTTAACTAATGCAATAAAGTGGAAACATTGCTAGATTTTTTTTTCCAGTTGCTGACTTTCCATTTTGTTTTCTTGTAGGGGCAACTAAGGTGAAAAATCTTGATGATAATATTGAATCCTTTAAAGTGAGGCTCACAAAAGAAGATGTAAAGGAGATTTCGGATATGGTACCAGTGGATGCGGCGGCGGGGAATAATGTACCTGAAATTTTCATCCCCTGCTCTTGGAAGTTCGCAGATACACCGCAAAGAGATGGAGGAAGACCATCTTAAATGTTCGTGTATGTGATCGGGTCTGTGCATTTCCTGTAAGAATTTTTACTATGCAGCTAATATCCGTAAGAACCGCCGAAATGCTTTAAGGTGATTATGTTTGTTTGGTTCTGATTGTTGTTAGAAAGTGCAACTAAAGTTCCAATTGCTGCACAGTTTGAGAACCTTTGGTGAATGCTGCCGAGTTCTGTTGGATGCTTAAGCCTTTTTTTTTTTTTTTTGTACTAATAAAAGCTGTTCTCAGTTAATTGTGTGCTGATTTAAGCTTAATTTCGTACACTTTTTAATCAAATTTCATGTTTCACGTATCAAATGATTTTCTCCATCATTTATGAACTAGATACACAAGGAGGGAAAAACTAGAGAAAAAAATTTCAAAATAAAAAGCAAAACGAAATAAAACTAAAACCTGCAACTTACTAATAACGAAAGATAAGTCGGTAGAGTTGCCCTACTAGGACAATTGCGTGAAGTTGAGAGAATCAATACAGATAATATGAGAAATGCGTTGCAGATGACGTGATTAGCATGTCCCAGCCTCAATTTTTCTTTGATAATTGTGGCAAGCCCTTTGAGTTAGTGGGGAAAAAAAATGATTTTTCAAGTTCTTGTGGTATATCAAGTGGTGTGGGGAGAGGGAGCTTATGAATATTCGAGGATAGAGAAAGAATGGTGACTTCTTTGTGTTGTGCTAGGATAGCACCAAACCTTATGGAACCAACTCTTGATAACCCACAGAAAATATATCAAATGAAATGCAAGAACAAAATATTAAAGACACCAAGATTTTAACAAGGTTCCTCAACAGTCAGTGTAACTGGAGTACGTCCTCGGAGCAGTAGGAGCTCACCCAATAATCCACTATCATCCAAATGGGAGTTTACAAAGTGTTGGCAATCTCACAACCCAAAACCCCAATACACCCAATAACTCTCACTCACCAAAGAAACAAATAGAGAGGGAAATATAGTGAATAATTTCCTCTCTATACAAAGCTCAAAGCTAATACACAAATACAACTTTGATTGAGTGAGTACCAACAAAGAAAGAAAATCACCTTTCTTTCTTCTCTTCAAAATGGGGCTGCAACACCTTTGTTTTGCTCTCTATTTTCTGCTGCGTTTTTTCCTCTTCTATGGTTTCATTACTACTCTTCATCAAAAGTAGCAATTACTTATCATACAAAACCTCATCCGTGACTTCCCACATGGACCAAAGAAAACTTTAGACAAATTTCACTTTTCTTTTCCCCAAAACAAGGAAACATAATTATTTTGTCTTTTTTTCTTTTTGATTTGTTTAATCAAAAGTTGGCCACTTGGCCACATACTCCAACACTACCTGCAAATAGTTTTCAGGTAACACATATATGATCTGAAGAACATCTCCTTAAATTCAAGACAGCTGCAATTTGTTATCCGAATAAGTACGGAACAAAACTTGGCCGAAAATCATGGATGACATCGGCACGGATGGCGCTCTCGTGGATTCTTAATCAAGGCGATGGCATGGTACCAATTCCTGGTATGTGGGTATTAGCTTACTAACTGGACCGCGTCGATTTTGAACAAAAAAAGGTTAAGCGAACTGATCTCTCATTGTGTCTTTGCAGGGACAACTAAGAAAAAAAACATTGACGATAATATTGGTTCCTTGAGAGTGAAACTCACTAAAGACGATATGAAAGAGATTTCGGATATGATATCGATCAATGCCGCAGCAGGGGAGAGATTAACAGATAGTCTTATGCGCTGCTCGTGGAAGTTTGCAAGCACACCAGCAAAACAATGCAACAGACCAACTTAAATGTTTGTATGCACAATCGAATCTGCACAGTTTCTGCGAGAAAGTTGCAATACAGTCGAAGTCTTTGAAGCAGTTATGGATACTTCAACATCGTATTAAGTTCTTTTCTAAGCGTAATTTCCATTCCAAAATTGTAACGCTCATGAACGGAACAAAGATCCGGGGACTACTTATCCGAGAAACTGTTGTTCTGAAAATTATACTGGACTCATACACGTCAGGCACATTTTAATGGGATATTATATGTAATAAGAGAGATTATTTTAACGTTTCACGCAATTAGTGTATGGTTTTTGTTGAAATATCTCACATTGATCGTATTTATGAGAAAAGAAGAGTTTAAATATCGTACCCTTTTTAAACTAATACCAAAGCCTTTTGTAATAAAACGTCACACCTAACAGATGGTGGGGTGTGATATTCACACACCTCATTTTACTTCTCACAGACCGTTTTAATTTTCGGTCATCGGATCGGTTGAATTGAAGAAGATCAACGGACATAAATTATCAAGGAGTGTGTGAGAAGTAAAATATGCCGTTTTAATTTTCGGTCGTCGGATCAGATAAATTGAAAAAGATCAACAGATAGAAATTATCAAGGGATGTGTGAGAAATAAAATAGGATGTGTGGATAGCACACCTTATTAACAAAATGTTGTTGGAAGTGGACTTTTGGGCACTAACAAACTTCCAAATAATATTGATATAGCACTCACGAGTTTAGTAATGGATTTAGTTCCTTAATGACCAATGACACACGCAGTGATCTAAAAGATATGCTGATGTAATCAATGACGACATGAAGTTTAGTGCGTAAAACGCCTTTAAATTCGCTCTCACTTCACCAAACAGGGGACAAAAAGAGTTCCAAGAGTGCACCAAGATCGAAGAAGATCGAAGAAGAAGAATGGCGGAGGAGCAGAAAGTTCAAATTCCAAGAGTGCAACTCGGAACTCAGGGATTTGAGGTGAAACCATTTCAGATTCTTTACTCTAGCTTTTCATTTCTGCAACTCGGTTATGTTTTTTGCTTCCCTCCAAATAAAAATTAGCATTACTTCACATTGATTTTATGCAAATTGTGAATTCATTTGTTGTGCAGGTTTCCAAGTTGGGATTTGGGTGTATGGGCCTTTCTGGAATCTACAACGATCCAGTCCCCGAAGAGCTTGGCATATCGATCATCAAGCACGCATTCGATAAGGGAATTACTTTCTTCGATACATCAGATGTATATGGACCTCATATTAATGAAGTTTTGGTTGGGAAGGTAATCTGCTCTGAATTAGTCTTTCCATAATTCAAAGTTTTGATTTTCCTTGTGCAGCAAGCAAGGGTTTAGGATCTCTTGACTCGAAATTGGAGCAGGTTCTGAAAAGAGCCTAAGAGTGTCTAGGGTTGTCGGTATGAATTTAATGTTGGTCATTTATGCTGTCTTCGATCGGTTTAACTTCAGGCATTGAAGCAATTGCCACGAGACAAAGTTCAGTTGGCTACGAAGTTTGGTATCGTAAAAATCGAACCTCATCAGATGCTAGTAAATGGCAGTCCTGAATATGTCCGCTCCTGCTGCGAGGCTAGCCTTAAGCGCCTTGGCGTGGACTACATTGATCTTTACTATCAGCACCGGATCGATACAACAGTCCCCATAGAGGACACTGTAAGTGTTAGATATTTTCCCCTACTTTTGAAGTGCAATATGAAGCCTTTGTCCTTTTTTCTGTTACTCAGTTACTATTTTTGTAAGGACAGATGGAGGAGCTAAAGAAACTGGTGAATGAGGGAAAAATTAAGTACATCGGATTATCGGAAGCTAGCCCGGACACAATAAGAAGGGCTCATGCAGTTCATCCCATAACTGCTATACAAATGGAGTGGTCCCTTTGGACTCGAGATATCGAGGAAGAAATTGTCCCGCTTTGCAGGTAACTACTTTGTGGCTGGTTGATTGTTCCCGCATCATAGTCGATTGATCAATGTGAGAAAATATTGTCGCTTTTGTTGGAACCACAGGGAGCTTGGAATCGGAATAGTGCCATACAGCCCACTTGGTCGCGGATTTTTCGGTGGCAAGGGTGTTGTCGAAAGTCTACCTGCAAATAATTTTCTGGTAAGGGAGTTCCGGGGTTGCGATATGCTTAATTATGTGAACAAGAACGGTTATTTGATGGCTATTCATTTTGTTATCAGGTATCAGGTTTCTGTCCTCGATTTACAGGAGACAACTTGGAGAAGAACAAGGTCATCTTTGGCAACGTACGAAAGTTGTCCGAGAAGCACGGATGCACCCCTGCACAAGTTGCCCTAGCTTGGATTCTTAGCCAAGGTGATGACGTGGTACCAATCCCTGGTATGTTCGTATTAACTTTCTAACTGGACGAACCATTTTTAATAAACTTGAAAACGAAGTATACTTACATCTCATTGTATTCTTTTAGGGACGACAAAGATAAAAAATCTCGATGATAATATCGGATCGTTGAGAGTGAAACTCACTGAAGAAGATGTGAAGGAGGTTTCTGATGCGATACCCATCAACGGTGCCGCAGGGGAAAGATATGGTGACAGTTTCGTTAGCAGCTCATGGAAGTTTGCAAATACACCAGCAAAAGCATAGCAACATACCAACTTGTACTTAAAGTGCCTGTAGTACTATTTGGCCAATACTGCTCATTTCCGTTGACATGCCTAGCATTTTTTATTGATATAATAAGAGCTGAACTCGTTTAAAAGTGCTTTTAACATGATCGAAAGCACTTCTGGTGAAAATAATTTTGTAACCAATTTTTAGTAAATATACAAGTGAATCTTAGAAAAGCATTTGAAGTAATTCCTACAAGAAGCACATAACAAGTTTTTTCTCTAAAAATGTTTTCAATCGTTTAAAATATATACTTTTAAACGAGCCCTAACTTAGAGACTCCATCTCCATGTTAAAGCTCTGTCCATGGCCTCGTAACTCTACTTGCACTTGGAGGCTTGAAATCGAAAACATCCATGTAATGACATGCCATAAATTTACAAATACAATCACAATTGTCGAGTTTAATGCATAATCCAAAGTGAAAAGAAAAGAAAATACACTCAAAGATTGTGAGAAAAATTATCCTAAAACGTTTAATCTGTTGAGAGTATCAATCTCACATAAAAAAAAAAGGTACATTACATGTGCTTGTAAATAATTGGTTTACTTTCTATATTGCTAAATAATTTTATGACTAAACCTCAACTTTTTTAATGGTATCAAAGCAAGTTATTCCTTGTGTGAAGCCAAAGACTACACGTACTCTAAGTTACTCAATTTATCTTGTCCACATATTAGGCTTAAAAAAAAAGAAACACGGCCCCTCTTCCTCAAGATTTTGTAATATTTTCTGCTTCAACATGGTCGTAACTAGGGGTGGGCACGGGCTGGGGATAACATTTTCTAAGATAGGAACCGGACCTTACCCGGCCCGGTTGAAACGGACCGGGTCCACGGGTTTTTTTGTTTTTGTTTTTTGTGTGGATACAATTCAATCAGTTTGATCCAAATACAATGTCCACATAAACAAAAAAATGGACCTCATAGGTAACCTAAAAGCCTAAACAAAGTTTTGAGCCCAAACAAACACTTAACCCTAAAGGTTTTCTTCCAGCACCTTCTTCGATATCGCTGCAGCTCTTTCGACGATCTTGACACACCACCACCGTTTTTTTTTTTTTTTTTTTTGTGGCGAAACAGCCACCTTCCTCGACGTCTCCGCCTCCCTCCGCCAAGGCCACGCCGTCGCCATCCTCTCCTTCAACCTTGAATCCCTCAAGCCCATGGAGTCCCAATCCTAGGAATCCCAACCCCTCAACTCCTTCAGCACGTGC
Source organism: Malus domestica (assembly GCF_042453785.1). Lineage (NCBI taxonomy): Eukaryota > Viridiplantae > Streptophyta > Magnoliopsida > Rosales > Rosaceae > Malus > Malus domestica. Next base: position 30,006,410 of record NC_091672.1, on the reverse strand, counting down.
CCAGCCCTAAATCAACCCACTCACACTCTACTTCTACCCAGTCTTCTCTCTCTGACTGCCTCCCTCCCACGCACAGACGCTAAGTTGAAAATTCAGTTGTAGAAAATCAAGGACCAGCCGCAGAGCAACGAAACTTGATCTCTCCGCTCACCCAGACCCGATCGTAGGGAGGTGAAAAAGTGAGGAGGAACAATCCACAGATGGTGATGGTGCTTGCTGGAGTGTACGCCATGATAGTGGAGGTCGCAGTGGTGTGTGGGTGTGGTGTGTCTATGCTCTGGGAAGGAGAGTTGCAGAGATAGGAGAAGAAGAAACAAGGAGAGGAATGAGGGAGAAGGGAGAAGGTTCGAGAGATTGGGGGATGAGGAAACACAAGTAGGGGGTGTGTGTGTGTGAGATGAAAATATGGAAATCAACGGTGGCGAGTGAGATTTGACAAACATTAAACCCCATCCAATTTTCTCAAGCTAGAAACGGGTGGGGCCGGGGGCCCACTCCTTCCTATTTTTGAACCTGCCTTGCCCTGCTAATTTTGGTTACCTGCCCCGCCTCGCCCCGCCCCATTTTGTGTTTTAAAATTTTGTACCCACCTCGTACTACGGGTACCCACCCCTACCCGTGGGTACAAAACCCGTTTGCCCACCCCTAATCGTAACTAAGTTTGGATAGTCAAAAATGCCATTTGCTTTTACTTTTACATCTTGGAGTAGGGTAGAAAAGACATTATGTATTTTGCAATATTTTTATTCGGTATAATTTCTTTTCCTGTCGAGCCAATAATAAAGCGGGAGCTGTAATCGACATGTTCGCACCAGTGGTCTAGTGGTAGAATAGTACCCTGCCACGGTACAGACCCGAGTTCGATTCCCGGCTGGTGCATTTCCATTTTTTTTCTTTTTCTCATATTTTTATGTTTGTTTTAGAGAGAGAGAGAGAGAGAGAGAGAGGTCCAAAGTTTCTAGAGTCAATTTGGGCAGCCAAGGACTTGAGAGGTAAAAAGTAAAATCTCACATTATGTCTTTGGACACCCAAATTTTCAATCCATTTTTTTCTTTATTGTATATGTTGAAATCAGATTTCTTTCCGTATGCATAAAGAAAATGAAAATGATTTATGCACACCTTTTTCACCTACTGTATGTATTTTTTTTCATCATTAAATTGAACAAATTAATGAAAAATCAATTGCTAAAGTTTAAAAAGATTGTGCGGAAGTTAAAAAAACGATGTACGGAAATCACTCTAAGAAATAAAAATTGACTTCTCTGCTGCAAACAGACCAAAGTCTGTGATCCAATGAGGTGGGAGGGAGTGCCAATAATATATCTTATCCTGGACTTTTCTGCAACGAAAAATCACTTGGTCAGTGTTGGCAGCTGTAGACTTTGATTGTTATTTAGGCTAATAATGTTCAGCAGTTTGTGATTTCAAATCATATAAATATATTCTCTCATTTGGTTTTTTTCTTTTTTGCTTTTCTTTCTTCGAAGAAATTCAGAGAGGGAGGGGAACAGTATGGCTGAGGAGATCGGAATACAGATTCCAAGAGTGCAACTTGGAAACTGTGGATTTGAGGTATGAATTAATTAATTAATCCATTTTTAGATTCTGAAAAGTGTTTCAATTTATGTCTTTTGTTTCTCAGATTATTTTTTGAAAGTGAGTAAATGGTTGGTTGTGTAGTATGTAACTCATCACAAGGTGCCTAAAGTTTACTAATCTCCAGTTTTTTGGTAAAAGAAAGAGATGTAAGGGCTTGTTTTGGTGTCGATGATTGGATTGGATTAGACTCGTTAGACTCATTGCATATTGAAGGAAGAATGGAAGATGGATTAGTCACAAAGAAAACTTATCCCTCCAAATCCTATTGGAAGGGATAAGTTTCCCTCGTGACCAATCTCTTAATCTCGGCTTGGACCAAATTTGGAACTTGACATTTATTTTCTATCAAAATCCATTAAATCTACTGAGTTACCCAATCTGATCCAATCCTTGACTCTAAACGAGACTTAAGCGTTTTGCATCTTTCAATGCTTTCTAGGCTCCATTTTCATTAGGCCTTGGTTGATAGGGAGGACTAATTTTGATAGGACTATTCGTTACATTTAAGGCATTTTAAAGGAAGAAATAGATGAGAAGATTTTGTCCATGTTGAAGATTACTCATGAAGAAAATATATCCCTCCTAGTCCCTACAAAATGGTAGGATTAAAAAGGACAACTTTTTTCTTCATGAATAATCGTCGTACCCAAGCCAATCCTCTCTATCAAACGAGGCCTTTGAGTTTTGAGGTTAACCTTTGTTGCAGAGTTTGACTTAGATGCTTACCTTCTGTGGTTGGAAGTAGCTCAATTTTTTAAAAATATATTTCTACCAATTTTTTCCTGATTTGTTACAAATTTTTTGTTTTCTTTGTTAATCAGGTTTCAAAATTGGGGTTTGGATGCATGGGCCTGAGTGGGGTTTATAACTCTCCTGTTGCCGATGAGGATGGTATCGCAATCATAAAACATGCCTTCAGCAAAGGAATCACTTTCTTTGACACAGCTGATATATACGGACCTCATACGAACGAAGTTCTTCTTGGGAAGGTATGTGTGTTGCACTGCTGAATTTATCAAGTTACTTAATGCATGATAGATTTATATGTCTTCATGTTTTATACATGTGTTTTGTATGGCGGAGCAGAAAAATGCAGCTACCGTTACCTTTCGCGGTTGTTATGTTCTGTAATTCTAACTGAAACATTGCGTAATTTAGGCCTTGAAGCAGTTGCCAAGGGAGAAAATTCAAGTGGCTACAAAGTTTGGAATTGTTGGACAGGTGGATCCTCCTGTTATTTCAGCGAAGGGAACTCCCGAGTATGTCCGCTCATCCTGCGAGGGGAGCTTGAAACGTCTTGATGTGGACTACATTGATCTGTATTACTACCACCGGGTGGATTCTTCGGTGCCTATAGAGGAAACTGTACGTCATTCTTCTCCTCAATCAACTAAAGCACCAAACTTGTGTATAAACTGATTAGATACGTTTGTTTTTCGTGGAGTTTAGGTGGGTGAGCTGAAGAAACTTGTGGAAGAAGGAAAAGTAAAGTATATCGGGTTATCTGAAGCCAGCCCGGACACAATAAGGAGGGCACACGCAGTTCATCCGATCACAGCTATACAAATCGAGTGGTCCCTCTGGACTCGTGATATTGAGGAAGTTATTGTTCCACTTTGCAGGTATGTTCAAAATCCAATCTGAGACTCTGAGTTATGCAAAACTGCTACCATGAATTGTTTCCATCATTCCGTTAAAAAAGGGGATGCTTCTGAAGATGGCCTTGTATGTATAGTTCATCGTAGTTTTTGTGAATCATTTTGTTCAATGCTATCGTGTATAGGGAGCTTGGCATCGGAATAGTTCCATATAGTCCACTTGGTCGTGGTTTTTTCGGTGGCAAAGAAGTTGTTGAAAGTGTTTCTGCAAATAGTTATGTGGTAATTTCTTCTCCTCAGTCCATTGTAAAAGTAAATGGTGGTTCTGTAGAATAACGAAAAATGACAGCGTAGGGTTAGATTCTAATCATGTTGTTTTTCTTCGTTTTGTAAGGCCTCACATCCCCGGTTCGTAGGAGAGAACTTAGACAAGAACAAGAACATGTACAACCGAATAGAAATCCTCGGTAAAAAGCACGAATGCTCTCCTGCTCAACTAGCCCTAGCATGGGTTCTCCACCAAGGAAATGATGTCGTACCTATCCCGGGTGAGTCCTCATTACATTTTTGTTCTCATCAAGTTCATTTGATGTGAAACCTGCTACGTTGCATCTGCAGCTCGTTGTTTCCATGCCAGTGAGTTTGTGCTTGTTCTTATAATGGTTGTCTTAGATAGAATAGAAAACCGGCTTCCGGTTCATCTTGCTTGAGCTCCAAGTATATGACATTGTGATTTAGAACTCGTCATCGACACATTGTTTATTTGTTTTTGAATTTCGACTGCAGGGACAACAAAGATTAAGAACCTGGATTCAAACATTGACTCCTTGAAGGTGTGCCTGAAGGAAGAGGACCTGAACGAAATTTGTGATGCTGTACCGATCGACCAAGTAGCTGGTGATAGAGATCATGCACTCCTGATGGGGCTGCAATGGAAGCTCGCCAACACTCCTCCTCCGAAAGACTCCAAGATCTGAGCTTTAGGACATGGAAACGTTTCCATCTGATGGTCGGAATTGAACGACATTGTATTTTGTGAACGGAAGCTGCTATTTACATTACCTAGAAAGTCATCGTGCACTCCTCTCTTGTGTGAAAAAAAAAAGAGAGGAGAAAAGCGCAGGATGAAGTTTTTATCGTGTTAATAACAAATGAAAGTTGAAACTCGTGTTCTATACTTTATCTGTTCTCATTTCTTAACATCTCTTCGTTCAATTTCCTTAGACTTTGGAAAGATTTTTTATAGTAGTTGTAATTCATGCTTTGTGGGCTTGAGTTTAGCAAATTAAGCATTGAAGTACCATATTGTCCCGAATTCAATATGTGGTAATAAGACCGGTCTTGAGAGGAGTCGGACCCTTAAGGTCGGTCACCTCATATTCGTAAGTGTGCGTTGCAAATACAAGTTGTGAAAATTGAGTGATTTGAAACATAAAAAAAGTTTGGATAGAAAAAAATGCCCTTGAATTTTCCTCATGTAACAGAGTAAAAAAGACATTGTACAATTTACCATTTTCTTCAATTTGCATGTGATTATCTCATATTTGATCATTTGATTGTTATGGCCAATGTTGGACAAACGCTCTTATGTTTTATTAATATGTGGGTGGGAGCTGAATATGACATGTTAGCACCAGTGGTCTAGTGGTAGAATAGTACCCTGCCACGGTACAGACCCGGGTTCGATTCCCGGCTGGTGCATTTCCTTTTTGCATTAAAAGATCATTTCCTTTTCAGTTTTAGTACACTCCATTCGGATTTGAAAGAATTTTTAATGGATAATGTAAAGAAGTTGGTAGAGAATCGATTCCTTTATAAAATTAAAGGCCATTTCTTTTTCAGTTTCAGCACATCCAATTTGGATTTGAAAGGACTTTTAATGGATAATATAAAGAATTTGATAGAGAATTTATTTCTTTATAAAATTAATTGACAAACAAAATAATATTATTCCCTTATAAAATTAAATGACGAACCGAAAAAGAGAAAATGGATGAACAAAACAAGAAAAAAGATGGATGAACAAAATAAAATAGTGCATTTTTCACGTTATATCTCAACTTTATTGAATACACTTAGATTTTTGGACTCATTTCTAATTCGAGTAAATTGTAGCTATGGTTCCTTAACTTTAACTCAATTTGAGCAATGGTCCTTCAACTAAAAATTCATTACCATTGGTTCCTCAACTCATCAAAACGTGTAGCTATGGTCCCTCAACTAAAAATCTATTACCATTGGTCCCTCAACTTTAATTCAACTAGAGAAATTGTCCCTTAACTTTAACCCAATTGTAGCAATGGTCATTCCAACATAACTCGTTTTGATAAAAGTTTTGACGTAGTTGACGAAAAGGACCATGATTACACACTTTGATGAGTTGATGGACCCTAATTATATAAATGGTAATTCCAACATAACTTATTTTGACAAAATTTTGACGAAATTGATGAAAATGACTATAGCTACACATTTTGATAAGTTGAGGGACCAAAATTTTGACGAAATTGATGAAAATGACTATAGCTACACATTTTGATAAGTTGAGGGACCAATGGTAATGAATTTTTAGTTGAGGGACCATTGCTCCAATTTGATTAAAGTTGAGGGACCATTGCTACAATTTACTCTTCTAATTCAATTCAAGTTTTAAACGGTTTTAAAAAGGAAGATGGATTGTCTGCCCTTCCCTTCCCATACCCTCCCCATGCCCTCCTGTTTTGTGCAGTCACAGTTAAGCTACATCAACATTTTATATTAATTTTTTTTATAAAAATAATAAGATAAAAAATAAATGTTAACGTAACTTAATCGTGATCCCACAAAACATGAGGGTATGGGACGGCAGACAATCATCTCCTTTAAAAAGCCATGGATTCTCCGTCAAACTCGATAGATTCCTTATTAAAACCCTTTAAAAATATTAATCGAGTACAGACAGTCCACCTACCCTTCAGGCTCCAGCTGATCCAACAACTCTGAGAGTGGGAGGGACCTTTAAAATCTAGGGAGAGAGGGAGTCAGAGAGAGAGAGGCCAAAAGTTTGGAAGGATGGCAGAAGAGAAGCAAGTCCAAGTTCCAAGAGTTAAACTGGGAAGCCAAGGACTTGAGGTAAAATCTCACATTCAAGCTTTCAAATTTCAATACCCCAACTTTCATTCTTTCTTCTTTCTTTGGAGAAGTGCAGATTGTTGTTTGTGTTCATATCAGATTTCCTAATAACCCCACTTGCATAAATCCAGAAAAAAAGTCAACTTCTTTGCTGCAAACAGACCAAATTTGGTGGTAAAAATGCAAAATTTAGTGAAGTTGATGATGACCTTGTTGGTGCTGGGTCAAATCCTATAGTTTTTCCTGGTTTTGGGAAATGTTTATTAAGATGGTCAATGGTGTGAGTGGTAAATTAATCTTAGAGAAGAAGAAGATAGTATGGATGAGGAGGGGATGGGAATATTGAGTCCAAGAGTTAAACTTCGATACTGGGGATTTGAGGTAACAATGATTCCATTTTTAGTTTCCTAGACGTGCTCGTTCGGTGCCTTGGATTGAATTACATAACTCGTTGTCTTCGAGATTACTCGTTGTATTCGAGGTATGTTGAAGGAAGAAATGAAGAAATTCTTTTCGAAAAACTTTAAAGGTAGAAGATGGATTAGTTGTTAACGAAGCTTTTCCACTCCAATCCTTAGAAATTGGTAGGATTAGGAGGGATAAGATTCCTTCGTGTCTAATCCCTTCTAGTTCTCTCGGAATGAAAAATCATTCGCCTCCACCTTCAGCAGACCTTCAATTTTATAAGTAATCCAATCCAATCCTAATCACCAAACGCGGCCAGAGTCCATTCAAACTCTGTCTTTCTCTCTTCAGACAGAATTTTGTTCAGTGAATATGTTTGATCCTGCAATGGAACTGATCAGATTTGCTCTAACTTAGTAATCCATATTATTCTTTCAAGGCTTTTTGGGCTCACTTTCTCAAAGGACAGACAAAAAGAACATTAACTGAGCTTTAAATTCTTTTGGTTTTGAGGTTAACCTTTGTTCCAGAGGTTGATTTAGATGCTTACTTACAGTAGTTGTAAACGTACTCAACTTTTCCTGATTCTTTCAAATTTTGCAGGTCTCAAAATTGGGGTTCGGATGCATGGGCCTTACCGGGGGTTACAACTCTCCTGTCGCTGATGAGGATGGTATCGCTATAATAAAACATGCCTTCAGCAAAGGAATCACTTTCTTTGACACAGCTGATGTGTACGGACCTCATACGAACGAAGTTCTTGTTGGGAAGGTATGTGTTTCCGCTTGTGAATTTATCGAGCTACTTCTTTAGACTAACTAGAAGTAAAATATTTGCATTGTTTGATGCATGATAGATAAACTTTGTGAAGTCGTAGACGACTAGCAGAATGTATCTATCCTTGCTTTTTATATGCGTGTCTTTTCATTGTTATTCTGTAACTTTAATTGAAAATTTTATGCCATTTAGGCCTTGAAGCAGTTGCCAAGGGAAAAAGTTCAGTTGGCATCAAAGTTTGGTCTTGTTGGACAAGGGAATCCTCTTATTATTTCAGCGAAGGGAACTCCTGAGTATGTCCGCTCATCCTGCGAGTCTAGCTTGAAACGTCTTGACGTGGACTACATTGATCTGTATTATTACCACCGGGTGGACACTTCGGTGCCTATAGAGGAAACTGTATGTCAGTCTCTTCATTTAGAAACAGTGTAGAATATTGAACATGTTAAGTTCTACACTTTATATATCCACATCTAGAAATAGTGGGTACCTGGCTGGAAAAATTGATTAGGTATGCTTGTTTTTCGTGGAGTTTAGATGGGTGAGCTGAAGAAACTGGTGGAAGAAGGAAAAATAAAGTATATTGGGTTATCTGAAGCCAGCCCGGACACAGTAAGGAGGGCGCATGCAGTTCATCCGATCACGGCTCTGCAAATGGAGTGGTCCCTCTGGACTCGTGATATTGAGGAAGAGATTGTTCCTCTTTGCAGGTATGTTCCAATCTGAGCTAAGCACAAGTGTTACTATGAATTGCTTCCATAATTCTGTTTCTGTAAGGGGAAAAAAGGGAGTGCTTTTGAAGATGATCTCGTACGTATAAATCCATTGTAGTTGTAAAAGTTGATTGGGGTTACGATAATAACTCTAGTTGTGTGAATTATTTTGTCCAATGTTATCACATATAGGGAGCTTGGCATCGGAATAGTTCCATATAGTCCACTTGGTCGTGGTTTTTTCGGTGGCAAAGCAGTTGTTGAAAGTTTGCCTGCAAATAGTTTTGTGGTAATTTCTTCTGCTCCAGCTATTGTAGAAGTAATTGTTGATTCTAATCATGTTGTTCTTAAATATGTGCCTATTGAAACCTTGTTTTCCTCCGTTTTGAAGGCCTCACAGCCGCGGTTCACAGGAGAGAACTTAGACAAGAACAAGAACATTTACCATCGAATAGATACCATTGCTAAAAAGCACCAGTGCTCTACTCCTCAACTAGCACTAGCATGGGTTCTCCACCAAGGAATTGATGTCGTACCTATCCCGGGTGAGTCCTTGTAACATTTTTATTCTCTTCAAATTTAATTGATGCGAAATCTGGTAAATCGCATCTGCAGCTCAATGTTTCCATGCCAATGGGTTGTGCCTTGTGCGTGTTCTTATAATGGTTTATAGAAACAGAAAAACAGCTTTCATTTCATTAATTCATTTTACTTGAGCTCGAAGTACGCTACATTGTGAGTTAGAACTCATAACTAAAAAGCCGTTAGCTCCAGGTTTGTTCATATATTTTGCAGTTACTAATGTTCCTGAGGAGATTCTACACGCACTTGAATTGGGCGAAGAGAAATACACACTCAATCAACTCATTGTTCATTTGTTTTTGAACTTCCACTGCAGGGACAACAAAGATTAAGAACCTGGATACAAACATTGGTTCCTTGGGGTTGAAGCTGACGGAAGAAGACGTGAAAGAGGTTTCTGATGCTGTACCACTCGACCAAGTAGCTGGGGAGAGAACTCTCGGAATATTCATGGCGTTGCAGTGGAAGTTTGCCAACACTCCTCCTGCAAAAGATTCCAAGATCTGAGCTTTTAAGACATGAACGTTTTTCCATCTGAGTGTTGGAATTTAATAATGCTAGGCAAATGAAACTTGCTTCTTGCTAATTCTTTTAGTTCTTTTTATTTTATTTTTATTTTCTTCAACCTATTTGTAATTAATCCGCGCAAAAGAACAGCTGCAACTAAACAAAAATAGTAATATGGCTGAAGGGCTCCAATACTTGGAACTCAAGGCCTTGAGATATATTTTTTGAGTATCTACATTACTCAGTGACAACACATATTTAATCGTGAGATTTGATTTAACGATTTAAATGAGTGATCGAAAATTCCTGGATCCAATTGAAAATCGAATATGTGTCAGCATAGTGCATGTAGTAGGTACTCAAGAGAAAATGCATTCCTAGAGCTTCATTGTCATGACTTTTGGTTTTTAGATAAACTTGTTGAATATATCACTCTAGCTCAACAATAGTTAGTTAGACAGTTGAGAATGTGGCTGCGTTGTTATAGCTGTTATTGAATTAGTTAGTCATGATGGCTATATAAACTGTATTCTCATAGTTGTAAATATTAATTCAGTATCAATACCATCAATTGTTTCTCTCTCTAAACTCTCTCTTTGTCAAACTCTCTGTGTTCATCTATTTCTCTTCATCTTTCTTCTTGATTCTCTCTTCAATTCCCAAACACTACAATGTAGTTAACATGGTATCAGAGCCACCAGGCTCACGCCATGATTCTGGTGGTTCCGTTTTTATTAGATTGTCATTTTCATCGTTTTCATTTCATTAGATTTTCTTTTCAAATTTTCTTGAATTTTCCGTCAAGTTCTTCGGTGGGGTTCCAGAGAGATGAAGTTTTGATCATTCCCAACTGGGTTTTGGAAATTCGATCGGAATCCATCACATAGGCTCTCAACAGAACAGCAAATGCTCAGGTGCAAGTGTTATTTCATACGAAATTTTGTTCTTGCCAGGTTCCAAGAGCAAGATGGGTCTCGGTCCTAGGTGGTACTACATCCGCTGTGTTAGATTGAATGGTCGATGATTTCTGGTGTTTCTCTGGATGTAATGATCAATGATTTCTGGTGTTTCTCTGGGCTTTTTGCTATCAAGAACTAAAGATTCAGGTTTCATCTTTCTTTATGCACTCCAACTGTTTGTTTGATTGTCTCAGTGAGGAATTATGTGTTAATTCTTGTATCAAGGCTGATAGCCATTTACTGATTTAGAAGAATATGAAGGCCGATTGCCATTTCTTCTAAGTGACAGATAGATTCTTTGATTGAATATTGTTTGCGATTTTGTGCACTCGATATTGTGTTGAATGCAATTTGTTTCCTCCATAAGGCCGATAGTCGGAGTGAAAAGTTCTGTCTCAGATATTGTGTGTTACTCCTTAAAGGCCGATAGCTGGAGTAACGTTCTTGAAAGTTTTTGTTTGTTGTTATTGTGTGCAGCTCCATTAAGGCCAATTGCCGGAGTGCAGTTCTTGTTCCTTTTCTTCATTGAAGGCCAATTGCCGAATAGGGGTGTGTTTCTTGATTTCTGTGGTTGTAAAGCAAATTCGAAAATGAGCAGTGATTTGACGAACCCACCTGGACTAGTCGTATCAACCGTTGTGATTGTTCTGCATTTCTCAAGTCAATAATTTTCTCCCCCGTTGAAAATAAGTTCCAGATTAATGTGCCCATGATGTATAATACAACATAGACCTTAAATACATCATCCCAAGAACCTCGTTGGAGTATGTAGCCGGTTGCAATTGTACCGAATACACCAGCAAGAACTCCTGCTGTGTTTGAGAGTCCTAGCAATACCCCAGCATAGCGAGGTCCAATGTCTTGGTGGTTGGAGTAGAGACCCGATTGTGAAAATGCATCAGATCCTTGACTGCATGCCATGCATAGTACTACCATTGTGGGTGTCTTGACATGGTTCAGCAGTGTAAAGAAAAAGGCTGGTCCCAGAAACCCAATTGATTGCATGATCTTACGAACTGTCGTTACAGAGAAACCTTTGCTGACTCTGCAATCCAGCCTCCTATATTTGCAAAAATAGCCATTGTCAACCATGGCAAGACACAGAGGAGCCCGGATTCAGTGAGGTTGAATTTCAAAACCTGATTGTAGTATGTTGGCATCCATGTCAATAGAATAAATGTTCCCCAATTGTGGCAAAAGTGGCATACTATAAGAGCCAAAACAGGTGGTTTTGATAATATTAGCTTCCAAGGAATGACCTTAACAGGTTCCTTAGATATGTTTCCACCCATGATAAGCTCTTTTTCCTCTACGCTAAGCTCCAGATCTTCTTTTGGTGTCGCTATGCCTGCTATGAATAACATACTATCTAAATGGATTCCAGTGTCTGAGAGAAGCAGAGTACTTTCACTGGTATATACTGGCATGTACCTTGGTTCTGTCACTGGGTTGGCTGTCTCTCCGATTCTAATCCAGAAGTTTAAATGGCCATCTGTGTTTTACTCATTTGGCTTCAATCTCAAACTGGGCAACCCAGTTGAGATTGAGGGGGGATGTTGAATATATCACTCTAGCTCAACAATAGTTAGTTAGAAAGTTGAGAATGTGGTTGTGTTGTTATAGCTGTTATTGAATGAGTTAGTCATGATGGCTATATAAATTGTATTCTCATAGTTGTAAATATTAATTCAGTATCAATACCATCAATTGTTTCTCTCTCTAAACTCTCTCTCTGTCAAACTCTCTGTGTTCATCTATTTCTCTTCATCTTTCTTCTTGATTCTCTCTTCAATTCCCAAACACTACAATGTAGTTAACAAAACTTCTGTTATTGCATAGCACATTGTTATACAAAATACTGTTACAGTAGTTCCGGGCGAAGGAGGGAGGATTTATATTCTCTAAGGCCATTTTCAACCCACCCGGTCAAATAGTCATAGGCCAAAATATAGCCTATTTTGACATGAAAACCATCTCTAACCAAGGGTTAGGCCAAATGGCTTGTGTGCCCTAAGTTATTTCTACACTATTTCTCACATCATTTTCTCCGTTATATACTATATTACCTCATTTTATTTCAATTTTTCACATCATTCTCATTATATAAAGATAAAAAATTCAGAGGTTTATTCATTTAACGACAAGTGGCACTCAAAAGATGTCTAAAAACTTTATTTTAATATGGTAATTTAATTCAATTAACCATATTAATTCAATTAAAATAATAAATTATTGAGATGGCTAAAAAATAATCCCCTTTAATTGGAGATGATATAAACTATAGTCTGACATTATTCATTAAAAAATATTTTTTTGCAGGAAATAAAAAATGGCCATTGATCCTTTTTCAGTTGTAGATGTCCTAAATGAAGAAGATAACATGATAAGGATAGAAACGTAATCAATGATGGAGGAAATAATAGACAAGAGAGTTGCAGTATGACATAGTCAATGATGTCAAGTAGTATAGATAGTGACATAATATATGGATGCTGGTTGTCAAATGTGCACTAGATATTCCCGATGACTACTGACATACTTAGTGATGTCACTATACATACACACACATACATAAAGAGAAAATAAACGTGTGTTGTACGAAACTTTATCTTTACCTGTAAAGAGATTGTTTCTACTACTGAAACCAGTGATTTTTTTGTCTTAAACAAAGTTCTAAAAGATGCTAGGCACTAATCGGGTGGTTGGTTGGAGCCTAGTGTCTAGACGGCTATGCAGGGTCTAGGCAGGCACCTAGATGGATTTAATTACATTTATTATATTTTGTTTAAATAAGTGTCTATTTATACTTAATATATATATATATATATATATATAATTTCATCGTAAACTACAAAATAGAATGACATAATATTATGAGCTATTGGAACATAATGAAAACATGAGAAACAAACATATAATGTGTGTTCATTTCAGTATTCAAAAAGGCTCTTACAATTTATTAAAAAAATGCAAAATGAAAGTTATTTATTTTTTGTCTAAATGAGTCGCAACCTTGGAGGGTCTTGGAGGGTCTTGGCGGGGTGCCTAGGCGATCTAGACGTCATTTCTTAATTTTCAAACGCTTAGGCATTAATCAAGACGGTGACCAACTACCTAACGTCTAGACGGCACTAAACGGAGATTTTTAGAACAATGATCATAAATGAACAATGTTTCTATCGCGATGTTTCTATCGCGCTAAATGGTCCCCATGACACAATGACATACTTAGTGATGTCAGTAAATAAATATACAAAGATATATATGTTTATATATATATAATATACTAGTGATGTGTGGCACTCAATCCTTCTTACATTTGAGATTCATCTTCTAAGAGAGGAAGCAATCAAAAGAAACTATAATTCAGAGGAAAAGAGGAATAATATGGCAGAGGGGCAAGAAATACAGATTCCAAGAGTTAAACTTGGAACCCAAGGACTTGAGGTAATTTCTTTCAATGCTGATTTGGATTCATCGCGTTTTAGTACCCTTTTATTGTTGGATTAGAGCCTCTTCAATAAATCTTTTGAATTTTGATTGAATATTTGTAAAACATTCCATTGATGCGTTATCTCCAAAAATTATTAATTAACTCACCTTGATCATCTTCAGGTGTCAAAATTAGGGTTTGGATGCATGGGACTTAGCTGGATAAACTCTCCGGATGCCGAAAAGGAAGGAATCTCAGTAATAAAACATGCCTTCAGCAGAGGAATCACCTTCTTCGACACATCTGATGTATATGGAACTGATCATTCCAATGAAATTCTTGTAGGCAAGGTATTCATATCGATCGATTTAAGTTAATTAATTACACGAACTCCGCTAATTGGACTCTCGCTATTGCTAAACAAATATTGATGAACGTAACATTGTATGAATCTTTAGGCCTTGAAGGAAATGCCGAGAGAGAAAGTTCAGTTAGCCACGAAATTCGGTGTTGTAAGTGTAAGCGTCGGACACCAACAGCCTCGTATGGAAGTAAGGGGCGATCCGGAGTATGTGAGGTCGTGCTGCGAGGCGAGCTTGAAGCGCCTTGGTGTCGACTACATTGATCTCTACTATCAACACCGGGTGGATCAATCTGTGCCTATTGAGGACACGGTATGGAATCCTGGTTACTTGCATTCTTCTCTTCCTCGGTCCTAAAACCGCGTAAATTTGCACTAAATGCGCAATCCGAAGCCAGTCCGGACTAAAATCTGATTACTTAGATTCTGCTTTTCTTGTTTTGTTGGAGTTCAGATGGGGGAGCTGAAGAAACTTGTGGAAGAAGGAAAGATAAAGTATATCGGACTATCAGAAGCGAGCCCGGACACGATTAGGAGGGCTCATGCGGTTCATCCCATCACAGCCATACAAATGGAGTGGTCACTTTGGACTCGTGATATCGAGGAAGAGATTGTTCCGCTTTGCAGGTAATCATGTTATCAAAAAACTGACAACGAAAATGGTTGCCATACGGACGCTTAAGTTTTCGTGCAAATGTTGGCAAATTGTAACACATTTATACGTATGCAGGGAACGTGGCATTGGAATCGTTCCGTATAGTCCTCTTGGCCGTGGTTTTTTCGCCGGAAAAGCGGTCTTGGAGAAATTGGATTCTAATGTTCATGCGGTAGATACTAATTTCTTCATTACAAATGCGCATTGTTTTATGCTCTGCTCACTTAAGTTATGAAAAACAGAGCTAATTAAGCTAATCTTAAACTTAACAAATAAATTTGATTTGTTTTCGGTGTGTAATTTAGGCTGCACATCCTCGGTTGACAGGAGAGAACTTGGAGAAAAACAAACAGATATATTATCGGATCGAAACCCTTGCTAGAAAACACGAATGCAGTGCTGTTCAACTAGCCCTCTCATGGGTTTTCCACAGGGGAAATGACGTTGTTCCGATCCCCGGTGAGTCAACTCACTGATTGCATTTGCATTCCAGGATGATCATCTGTGCTAAATTTGCATGATCTTGTTTGCATTGCATGATGCCAATGAGTTTGTCATGCCTTAAAATTTGATGAACATGAGTTACATTGTTCGTTTATACTTTATTTGCTTTGAATTTCCTCAGGGACGACGAAAATTAAGAACCTGGATGCGAACATTGGCGCTCTGGCGCTGAAACTCAAAGAAGAGGACCTGAAAGAAATTTCCGATGCCGTGCCTCTCGACGAAGTAGCCGGCGAGAAAACTTACGAAAATGTAAGTCCCTTTCAATGGAAATTCGCCAACACCCCCCGAAGGAATCTAAATTAAAGGCATAAATCATCATACAGATCAGGAAGGATACAAATTTAAGCCAAGCCATTGGATGATGCCTAAGAGTGCGGCAGTTGTGTTAGTAGAGTTGTAGGTTGTTTTTGTTACTACGATATTTGGGAGGGAGAGTCGAACTCGAGACAACGAATGTAAGGCTGAATGCTCTTAAACGACTATTGTAAAATTGAGCAATCCTCAATTCTTAGTCTATAAAGTCTTAAAATTATAATAAATATTTCGAAGCTATGGAAAATTTTATATAGTTTGTCTCCCACTCAGCAGCATTGTAGGGTTAAGGCTCGAAATAGCTTCTGCCTCACAAAGTTGGGCAAGCTCCTTCTCCGACAATGTCACCATAACCGGCAATCAGTTTTATCCTTTCAGAAAAAACTGAATCCAAAAATAAAAAACGTAACTTGTGTTTTCGTCCATCCGAGCCCAAGAGGACATAACTGTTCAATCAGTTTTATCCTTTTAGAAAAAACTGAATCCAAAAAATAAAAAACGTACCTTGTGTTTTCGTCCATCCGAGCCCAAGAGGACATAACTGTTCAATCATGCTTTCAATACCATAACCGTCCTTGCGAGCCCGCCTTCTGGCGCCCCCATCACCATCATCAAACCTTCCCCTTCCATATTTCCCACATGATTCGACATGTAAACCAGTTTCTTCTGCTTCTCAAACATAACTCCATCCATTAATGGCTGACAGTCGTTCATTACGTGCTCCGTGCTAACACTTGTCAATTCAAGTCCTCCTCCTTCTGACTCGAAACATGGGGGACCAAAAGTTCTACTCCATAGATTCCTTATTGAAACCCTTTAAAATATTAATCGAATAGAGACAGAACACCTAACCTTCAGGCTCCAGCTGATCCAACAACACTGAGAGTGGGAGGACTTTTAAAATCGAGGGAGAGAGAGTTAGCGAGAGAGGCCAAAATTTTGGAAGCATGGCAGAAGAGAACCAAGTCCAAGTTCAAAGAGTTAAACTCGGCAGCCAAGGACTTGAGGTAAAGTCTCACATTCATGCTTTCAATACCCAAATTTCAATCTTTCTTCTTTCTTTGAAGAAATGCAGATTTTTGTTTGTGTTCATATCAGATTTCCTGATAACCCCACTTGCATAAATCAATCCAGAAAAGTCAACTTTTTAGCTTGCTTTGTGTTCATATCAGATTTCCTGATTATCCCACTTGGATAAATCCAGAAAAGTCAAACTTTTTTGCTGCCAACAAACCAAATTATGTGGTAAAAATGCAAAATTTAGTAAAGTTGATGACCCTGTTGGTGTTGGGTCAAATCCTGTTTACATTTGGGATTAATATGAAAAAAGTTATGAAAAGAAATTAATTTTAGAGAAGAAGAGGATATTATGGCTGAGGAGGGGATGGGAATAGAGAATCCAAGAGTTAAACTTGGATACTGGGGATTTGAAGGTATAGTGATTCCATTTTTAGTTTCCTAAACGTGCTCGTTCTATGCCTTGGATTGGATTGGATTAAATAACTCGTTGTATTCGAGGTAGGTTGAAGGAAGGAATGAAGAGTTTTTTCGAACTTTAAAGGTAGAAGATGGATTAGTCGTTAAAGAAAATTTTCCCTTCCAATTCCTACAAAATGGTCGGATTAGAAGGGAGAAGATTCCTTTGTGTCTAATCCCTTCTAGTCCTCTCAGAATAAATATCATTCACCTCCACCTTCTACTTACCTTGAATTTTATGAGTAATCCAATCAAATCAAATCCAATTCTAGTCACCAAACGAGGCCAGAGTTCCCGTCACATTCTGTCTCTCTCTTCAGATAGAATTTTGTTCAGTGCATATGCTTGATTCTGCAATGGAATTGATCAGATTTGCTCAACTTAGTAATCCATATTATTCTTCAAGGCTTTTGAGGCTCACTTTTTCTTAGGACAGATTAAAAGAACATTAACCAATTCTTTTGGTTTTGAGGTTAAACTTTTTTCCAGAAGTTGATTTAGATGCTTTCTTTCTGTGGTTGTAAATATACTCAATTGTTTAGATACATTTCGGCCAAATTTTCCTCATTTTTCAAATTTTGCAGGTCTCAAAGTTGGGGTTCGGATGCATGGGCCTTACCGGGACTTACAACTCTCCTGTCGCTGATGAGGATGGTATCGCTATAATAAAACATGCCTTCAACAAAGCAATCACTTTCTTTGACACAGCTGATGCGTATGGACCTCATACAAATGAAGTTCTTGTTGGAAAGGTATGTATTTCCGGTTGTGAATTTATGGAGCTACTTCTTTAGATTAACTCAGAATCAAAGTATCTGCATTGCTTGATGCAGGATAGACATAATTTGTGAAGTAGTAGACGATTAGCAGCATGTATATGCCATTGCCTTTTATATATTTGTGTTTTGATTGTTATATTCTGTAATTCTAATCGAAAATTTTCTGCCATTTAGGCCTTGAAGCAGCTGCCAAGGGAAAAAGTTCAACTGGCCACAAAGTTTGGTATTGTTGGAGTAGTGCCGCCTGCTGGTGTGGTAGTGAAGGGAACTCCTGAGTATGTCCGCTCATGCTGTGAGGCTAGCTTGAAACGTCTTGACGTGGACTACATTGATCTGTATTATTACCACCGGGTGGACACTTCGGTGCCTATAGAGGAAACTGTATGCTGTTCTGTTCCTTTAGAACCACAATGTATAATATTAGACATCCCCATGTAGAAATTAGTGGGTACCTGGCTGGAAAATTTATTGGCTACGTTTGTTTTTCGTGGAGTTTAGATGGATGAGCTGAAGAAACTGGTGGAAGAAGGAAAAATAAAGTACATTGGGTTATCTGAAGCCAGCCCTGACACAATAAGGAGAGCGCATGCAGTTCATCCGATCACGGCTCTGCAAATGGAGTGGTCCCTCTGGACTCGTGATATTGAGGAAGAGATTGTTCCACTTTTGTTGTTGAGTGTCATTGTAATACCTTTCCCTTGATTTAAGGGAGTAGACTTGCATAAGTTAAGTTTAGATAGGTTGGCAGCTTTATTCCTTATTTTTTTATTTTCTTGTTGGCTGCTTGCAGCAGCTTTATTTTCCACTTTCTTCCTACTACTTTCTCCCCATTTCCTGATTTCTTGTCGGCTGCATATAGCAGCTTTCCCTCCCTCTTCTCATATATATCCGGACTCCCTCTTGTACCAATACACATGAAATACATATGAAAACTTTAAACCAGAAATTCTACATGGTATCAGAGCAGGTTTTGTAACCTGTCTCTGGCCATTCTTCCCGCTGCATCTTTCTTTCAATCGTAAGCCATGGCTGAAGAAGATTCAATAAACATTGAGGGTGACATCTCGCATGCCTCTCCTTCAAATTTCTCAGACGTCGAGGTTAACACCAATCAACGTTTGTGTTCAGTTCTCTTGAATGAGTTTAATTATCTCCCTTGGTCTCGAGCTGTGTCACTAGCTCTCGGAGGCAAAGGGAAATTAGGATTTGTAAATGGAAGTGTGGAAGCTCCAGACATCTCCTCCCCTTCATACGGTGCATGGCTTTGCAAGGATCAACTTGTCATGTCTTTGCTGCTCAACACCATGGAGAAACATGTTGCTGAGATTTTTAGCTACTACAATTCTTCATGTGAGCTTTGGAAAGCATTGCAAGATATGTATGGAAATCAAAACAACTATGCACGTGTCTTTCAACTTAAGAAGGACATAGCCAGTGCCCAACAAGAAGGGAAAGCATTTGTTCAACATCTTGGAAGCCTCAAAGCCATGTGGAATGAGTTGGATGTATACCTTTCACATACCACAGATCCTATCATTCTCCTTAAACGAGACGAGGAAGACAAAATCTACCAACTGTTGGGGAGTTTGAACTCCGAGTACGAGGATCTAAGGAGTCACATCTTGATGAGTCAGGAGCTTCCCACGTTCAACAATGTCTGTGCAACTATCCAACGAGAAGAAGCAAGAAAGAAAGTGATGAATGCTGAGCACAACTCGAGATTGACTAAGACTCGTGCATATGCCTCAAACTACAAGACCTCAGAGGCAAAAGTGTACAAGGGTAAAAATACACACCTGAAATGCAAATATTGCAATGGCGTTGGTCATGTGGAAGACAAGTGTTGGGAACTTCATCCTGAACTCAAGCCTAAGTTCAGCAAAGATGGAAAAATGATACCAAGGTCCTCACAGCAATTTCAACCTCACTACAAGGCTCAACTTGCCAATGCTCATCCCTCTACTATCTCACAAGGATCCATGGAGTTCACTACCAACCCATTGTCACTTATCAATGAGTTTGCAGCTTACCTTCAAAGAAAGGAACACGAAGGAGGTTCACAAGCTCGAGGCAACGAAAAGAGCAGTCATACAGCCATGTTGGGACAGTTTGCTGGCTTTCTTACTGGAAATGAGAAAGTCCCAAAGGATGAAGCACCAGGTATACTCAAAGCTTTCACTACTGCCCTATTAACTAGTACTGAAAATGATTGTTGGGTAATTGATTCAGGAGCCACAGATCATATGACAAACAAAGTCACAAATTTGAATCATTTTAAACGTTTTTTAAGTCCCTCACATGTGTCTATTGCAAATGGAAAAAATGTCTTGGTTTTGGGAAAAGGAGAAATAAACTTACTCTCACACAAAACACCTTCCACTGCCTTATATGTACCAACCTTTCCTTTCCAACTTCTGTCAATTGGAAAGATCACAAACACCCTAAATTGCCGTGCCATTTTCTTACCAGATAATGTGATGTTTCAGGATGTTCTCACCATGAAGATGATTGGTGGAGGGGTCTTTATAAATGGACTTTACTACCTGTGCAAGAATACCTGTTTTACTCAGGCCCTTCAAGCTCAATCAAAGTCCGTAGATGAAAACCAACTTTGGCATAAGAGATTAGCTCATCCCTCTGAAGTTATCTTGTCTAAATTATTTCCAAATTTTTGTAAAAATCATGTTACTTGTGATACTTGTCAACTTTCTAAGTTTACTAGACTACCTTTTGGTAATTCAATGTCTAGGACAAGTAAACTCTTTGAAATGGTGCACACCGATGTATGGGGACCAACAACTGAATCAATAGAAGGGTTCAAGTACTTTGTTCTATTTATCGATGACTTCTCTCGAATGAGTTTTGTGTACCTTATGAAATCAAAGAGTGAAGTTCAAACTATTTTCAAAGATTTTCATATGCATGTTAAGACACAATTTCAATCAGACATTAAGGTGTTAAGATCTGATAATGGCACTGAATTTCTATCCAACAACATGCTTCAATACATAAGTTCTCAGGGCATAATACATCAAACCAGCTGTGTAGGGACTCCCCAACAAAATGGAGTAGCCGAGAGAAAAAATAGAGATATCTTGGAGAAGACTCGTGCCCTCATGCTTCATATGCATGTTCCAAAGAAATTTTGGTCATTTGTTATCCTCACTGCCACCTACCTCATCAACCGACTCCCAAGTCGTGTGTTAGGGTTTAAATCTCCCTATGAAGTACTCAAGGGTAGGAAAATTAATTTGACACACCTCAAGGTATTTGGATGTGTTTGCTTTGTTCACATTCAAGCCTTGAACCGTGACAAATTAGATGCCAGGGCAACCAAGTGTGTGTTTGTGGGGTATTCTTCCACCCAAAAGGGATACAAGTGCTACAATCCAACCACTAAGAAATGTGTTGTGTCAAGGGATGTGAAGTTTGAAGAATATTGTCCTTATTTTACTCACAAGGGAAATATTGCAAGTCAGGGGGATGAACTGTTTGAAATCTTTCCACTTCCTCAGAACATTAATAATCCAGTATTGGAAGAGAGTTCAGTTACTGTGATACCAGATATTAAAGAAATACAAACTGACTCAATCACTGATAGCAGTATCCCGGCCAATGAGAGAGACGAGGAGTCTCATTCTGATAATTCACAATCTCCTACAGAGCCTCAAGGGCTTAGAAGAAATCCTCCTCAAACCAGAAAACCTCCAACTAGGCTGCAGGACTATGTTACTTATGCCTCACGGTATCCTATCAGTGAAAACATCAGTCTTGGTAAGTTCTCAACATCTCATGCTACATTTCTCTGTGAAATTGATAAACACAATGAACCTAGAAGCTTTCAAGAGGCTTTTCTCCTCCCACAATGGAAACAAGCCATGGCAGATAAGCTTAGTGCTCTAGAAGAAAATAAAACTTGGAGCTTGGTTCAACTACCACCAGGAAAAAAAGTTGTTGGAAGTCGTTGGATTTACAAGATTAAATTCAAGGCTGATGGTTCTATCGAGAGACACAAGGCTAGGCTTGTTGCTCGAGGTTTCACCCAAACCTTTGGGGTAGATTACAAGGAAACATTTGCTACTGTGGCCAAGATGAATTCAGTGAGGGTTCTACTCTCAGTTGCAATCAATTGTGGGTGGACTCTTTATCAAATGGATGTGAAGAATGCTTTCCTTCAAGGAGAGTTACAAGAAGAAGTTTATATGCAGCCTCCTCCAGGTTTTGATGGTATTAAAGGCAACATGGTTTGTAAGCTACACAAGGCAATCTATGGATTGAAACAATCCCCAAGAGCTTGGTATGCCAAGCTCAGTTCAGTTCTAGAGAAGGCTGGATTCCTACGAAGTAATGCTGATTCCTCATTGTTTGTAAGAACTGGCACCAGTGGGAAATTGGTGGTGCTCATCTATGTAGACGATCTCATCATCACAGGAGATAGTGTTGCTGAAATTGAGGCACTAAAAGTCTCGCTATGCCAAACATTTGCTATCAAAGATCTGGGGAAACTAAAGTATTTTTTGGGCATAGAAATGGCAACCTCTTCAAAGGGGCTATTTCTACATCAACGGAAATATGTATTGGATCTTCTTCAGGAAGCAAAAATGCTTGATTGCAAACCTGCCATCACTCCCGTGGATTCTAAACTAAGGCTCAACACAGATGGAGAAGCCATGCATAATGTGAGTTACTATCAACGATTGGTGGGCAAACTTATATATCTTACCATCACACGTCCGGATATCACATATGCAGTGAGCCTAGTAAGCCAATTTATGCATTCTCCTACAGTTGATCATCTTAACATGGTTAAGAGAGTTCTGCGTTATCTCAAGGGTTCGATAGGGCAGGGAATCATCATGCGTAACAACAATTCCACTGCCATCAGTGGCTACACTGATGCAGATTGGGCAGGGAATGCTCTTGATAGGAAATCTACCACGGGTTATTGCACGTTTGTTGGTGGAAATCTTGTCACTTGGAAGAGCAAGAAACAACATGTCATTGCTCGCTCTAGTGCAGAGGCTGAATATCGAGCCATGGCAGCCACTGCATGTGAACTTATATGGCTTAAAGGGCTTCTTTCAGACTTAGGGTTTACTAGCACTACTCCTATGTCTCTTATGTGCGATAATCAAGCAGCCATGCACATCGCTGCTAACCCTGTGTTCCATGAAAGAACGAAACACATTGAAGTGGACTGTCATTTTGTTAGAGCTCAAGTGCAAACTCAAGTCATTCAGACCATCTTCACTTGAAGCCATGATCAACTAGCAGATCTCTTTACCAAGGCTCTGACATCTACTCCATTTCATCGTTTTTTGGGCAAGCTTGGCTCGATTAATCTACTCGATCCAGCTTGAGGGGGAGTGTTGTTGAGTGTCATTGTAATACCTTTCCCTTGATTTAAGGGAGTAGACTTGCATAAGTTAAGTTTAGATAGGTTGGCAGATAGGTTGGCAGCTTTATTCCTTATTTTTTTATTTGCTTGTTGGCTGCTTGCAGCAGCTTTATTTTCCACTTTCTTCCTACTACTTTCTCCCCATTTCCTGATTTCTTGTCGGCTGCATATAGCAGCTTTCCCTCCCTCTTCTCATATATATCCGGACTCCCTCTTGTACCAATACACATGAAATACATATGAAAACTTTAAACCAGAAATTCTACAACTTTGCAAGTATGCTCCAATCTGAGCTATGCACAAGTGTTACCATGAATTGCTTCCATAATTCCGTTTCTGTAAGGGGAAAAGAGGGAGTGCTTTTGAAGATGGTCTCGTTCGTATAAATCCATTGTAGTTGTGAAAGTTGATTGGGGTTACGATAATAACTCTTGTTTGTGTGAATTATTTTGTTGAAATTATCGCATACAGGGAGCTTGGCATCGGAATAGTTCCATATAGTCCACTTGGTCGTGGTTTTTTCGGTGGCAAAGCAGTTGTTGAAAGTTTGCCTGCAAATAGTTTTGCTGTAATTTCTTCTGCTCCATCTATTGTAGAAGTAAATGTTGATTCTAATCATGTTGTTCTTAAATGTGTGACTATTGAAACCTTGTTTTCCTCCGTTTTGAAGGCCTCACAGCCCCGGTTCATAGGAGAGAACTTAGACAAGAACAAGAACATTTACTATCGAATAGAAAGCATTGCTAAGAAGCACCAGTGCTCTACTGCTCAGATAGCACTAGCATGGGTTCTCCACCAAGGACTTGATGTCGTACCTATCCCGGGTGAGTCCTTGCAACTTTTTTATTCTCTTCAACTTCAAATATTTTGTTCCAAGCACACGACAATGTGATTTAGAACTCAAGTAACTTAAAAAGGTGTTAGCTCCAAGTTTGTTCAAATAGTTTGCGGTTACTAATCTTCCTGAGGAGATTCCACACACCATGGAATTAGGCGAAGAAAATAACACACAACGATCGACACATTGTTCATTTGTTTTTCAATTTCCGCTGCAGGGACAACAAAGATCAAGAACCTGGATGCAAACATTGGGTCCTTGGGGGTGAAGCTGACGGAAGAAGACGCGAAAGAAGTTTCTGATGCTGTACCAATCGACCAAGTAGCTGGCGAGAGAGCTTTCGTGCTCCTCATGGCGTTGCAGTGGAAGTTCGCCAACACTCCTCCGAAAGATTCCAAGATCTGAGCTGTTAAGACATGAACATTATTGCATCTCAGTGTTGGATTTTAATGATATTGTATCTTGTGAAGTTTAGGCAAATGAAACTTGTTTCTTGTGCTCTTATGGGACGGTTACTGGTACTAATTAATTCTATTAATAAAGGGGTTTTTGAACATTAGTCATTGAAAAAAATTGATATTAAAAAAAAGAAAGAAAAAAAAAGAAAACTGGTGTTAGATTACGTATTCATTTTAATCTTTTGAAATGTACCTTTATTAAAATTTATATTCTATTTTGTTATTTAATGTGTATTTTTATTTCATGTTTTCACATTAAAATTTTGGTTTTATTAATATGCACAATTTAGTTCTTCCAATTCTAAACAAACCTAAATGAGAAAACATTAAAAATATATATATTGACACGTAAATATGTAATTACACAAGTGTACATAAATCACTATACCGAAAAACATCAAGTTGACTTCTTTGTACCGATATGTCTATTGTAACATCTCACATTGCCCAAGGGTGAGGATCTTGTAAGCCTTATATATATATTCACATCTATACCTAGCACGAGGCCTTTTGGGAGCTCATTGGCTTCGGGTTCCATCGGAACTCCAAAGTTAAGCGAGAGCAATCCCATGATAGGTGACTCACTGGGAAGTTCCCATGTGAGTTTCCAAAAACAAAACCGTGAGGGTGTGGTCAGGGCCCAAAGCGGACAATATCATGCTACTGTAGAGTCAAGCCCCGGATGTGGTGGAGCCCGGGTCGGGATGTGACATCTGTTCCTAAATATTTGTACCGAAATGTATGCACTAAAATGTATTATATTGAACTAATGTAGTATGTACCTAAATGTCAATACCGAAATGTCTTATAAAGAATTAATGTGCATAAATGTCTATGCCGATGGATATAGCAGAATATATTAAATAAATTAATTTACCTAAATGAAGAGCACACAAATTGTATTGAAATATATTGGATAAAATATTAGTTTAACCTGCATGTCTATAACAACATATATTATGATAAATGAAATGAAAATTGGATTCAAATGTAATTAATACAATAAAAATAAGGAAGAACAAGAGAAATAAAATATCAAAATATAATCACTAAATGAGGTTATTAAATGAATCAGGGACGATAATTAGATTTTAATCTCACACAAGGTTATAGTCTAAAAATCATCTTTTTGAAGAATTAAAATGAAGTTTTAACACCAATTTCTTCTAATTCTTTTAATTCCTTTTACTTTATTTTTAGTTTCTTCAACCTATTTATTAATTAATCTGGATAAAAGAACAGCTGCAGCTAAATAAAATGAAGTTGTTGAGAATTGATAGACTGATTTAATACATATACCAAATCCTAGTTTGTTTTTGGGATTGATCTAAATTGCAGGAAGTAATAAAAAGAAATCGTTTGGAGAAAATTAAAGAAGAATAAATATGGCTGAAGCTGAAGGGCAGGGAGTAATGTGGCCTTGCGGTATACCCATTTAGCTGCGTTTCTAGCTATTTTTCTTGAGCATATACACGTATTCAATGACAAAAATATTTGATCGTTGAATTTGATTTGGTTTAAACTAAGTGATTAAAGATCCTTGAATTAAATTAAAAACTCAAATATTTGTCAAGCGCATTTAGCAGGTACTCAAGAAAAGTAGCATTCTTAGAGCTTCTCTTATTTACTTTGATTTTTGTTTTGTAGATTAACGTTGGATTTTTCTTGAGCATCTACACGCATTCAATGACAACAAATATTTGATCGTTCAAATTTTTTTTTAAAACAAAATTTGATCGTTGAATTTGATTTAACGGTTTAAGCTGAATGATTAAAGACCCTGAAAACTTGAATATGTGTTAGGCATAGTGCATGTAGTAGGTACTAAAAAAAATAGCATTCTTAGAGCTTCTCTTATTTACTTTGATTTTTGCTTTTTAGATTAACGTTTGACAGTGCATAGCACATTGTTATGTAAAATACCGTTACAGCAGTGTCCATATGAGAGAGGTGGTATCTTCATTTCATCCAATTCCATCTCGTCCCTTTTTAAACGCTACCTAAATTAATGAAATAATATGAGTAGTATAGAAACAAGATCAATGATGGAAGAAAGAATAGACATAGATGCACATGACGTAGTCAATGAGGTAAGATAGTAACATAATATATGGATGCCGGTAGTCAAAAGTTGCTCTAGTTATTCCCACGTGGCATGTGACATACTCAGGGCCAGGCCAGAGATTTTTTAGGTCCGGGGAGACGCCAAAAAAAGTGCCCAAATTTCATATAAGAAAATTATTTATTTTCACATGTAAGACATTGATAAAATTATACTTAAAAAAGCACTTCAAACTCAATAATTTAGAAACACAAAAAAACTAATTTATTTTGTATTGAGAGAAGAAAACCAAACAACTCTGGGCTTATAAGTAGATAGATAATGAGTTTTGTTTTCCATTTGAACTTTGAAAGTGTTTTTGTATAAATCATGAGGTGTTTTTTCTTATTTACTAACCTTGTCAATATGGGACTAAAAAAATAATGATGTTTTCGAGTCTTTAATTGATATGTATTAGTAATGAATGAGCATTAAATTAAATATTTTGATAACACGTCATATAATTTACAAATTTGCGCTACAAATTTGGTCTACTTATTACTCATTGTTGAAGATTAGACTTGAATTGAAACAAATATTTAAAAATAACAAGTTACATAGCTACTAGCTAGTAACTAAAAAAAATTAACAACCAAACAAAAATTTGTTAAAATTGAAAAAAATAAACATGCCCATAGCGTTTCGAATTTGTTAAAATTGAAAAAAATAAACATGCCCATAGCGTTTCGAACTTAGGACCTCTTGCTAATTTTAAACAACAAAAACCATTGCTTATAATTAAACTTCTTGATCCTTTAACCAAATTTTATAAATTTATACTCTTCTGAAAAGAAATTTGTAAAAATTAGAAAGTAAATAAGCACATGTGGTGTTTTGAACTCAAGACCTCTCATTATTTTCAAATGACCAAACCACCTTTTCTACTTAAATTTCTGTGTCATTGAACCAAATTGTATAAATTTATACTCTTATGAAAACATATATAAATATACCACCCTAATAATTTTGGTGCCCCCAATATTTTTGGGCCCCGGACGGTTGCCCTGCTTGCACTGGGCCTGGGCCGGCCCTTACTTAGTGATGTCAGTATATAAATATATAAATATATATTAAACTATTTATTAATGAAATTATCTTTATCAATTAAAAAGGGTAAAAGATATTTTGTCTTTTACAATAAAAAAATTAAGGATAGTAACTTAATTTTATAAAATAACATTTTGATTTTTTTTGTTTAAACCTCATCTACAAATAATTTTATCATTTCTAATTAAAAAATAAATAAAAAACAAACCTCTCTCCCTATCTCCCAACTCCCACATTCTCTCACTCTCTTCCTCTCCTTCAATTTTAAATACAAAAGTAAAAAATTTCACACACTTTGTGGCTAGGCATATATTAGTATATATACATAAAAGCGCGATCTCATGCTAATAAAACTCTATGCTTTGCTAGAGTCGGGGAAGAAACATTTACCATATGCAGTTTTACCTTTGCTTTACAAATAAACTATTTTCACAACTTGAACCCGTGATCTTTTGGTCACAAAGGAGCAATCTTTTTGTTGCGTAAAATACTCTCCCATGACATAGTGACGTGACGTACTTAGTGGTGTTAGTATATAAATTTATAACCAACAAAGTTTTCCGTTTTACAAGTATTCAGGGATATGAAACATTGCCTTTATTTTACAAAGATGTTGTTTCTATGTTTTGAACCCGTGATTTTTTTGTCACAAAGAGAAACTTATTCGCTGTGCCAAATACTCCCCCATTACAAAGTGACATACTTAATGATGTCAGTATACAAATATATAAAGATATATATGTTGACAAACTTAGTGATACGTAAATATATAAAGATATATATTTTATATTACATATAATATACTAGTGATGTGTGGCACTCAATCCTACTTACGTTTGGGATTCATCTTCTAATAGTGGAAGCAATCAAAAGAAACTATCATTGGAAAAGAGGAATAATATGGCCGAGGGGCAAGAAATACAGATTCCAAGAGTTAAACTTGGAACCCAAGGATTTGAGGTAATTTCTTTCAATGCTGATTTGGATTCATCGCGTTTTAGTACCCTTTCATTGTTGGTTTAGAGCCTCTTGAATAAATCTTTTGAATTTTGATTGAATATTTGTAAAACATTCTATCGATGCGTATCTCCAAAAATTATTAATTATTTCACCTTGATCATCTTCAGGTGTCAAAATTAGGGCTTGGATGCATGGGACTTAGCTGGATAAACTCTCCAGATGCCGAAAAGGAAGGAATCTCAGTAATAAAACATGCCTTCAGCAAAGGAATCACCTTCTTCGACACATCTGATATATATGGAACTGTGAATTACAATGAAATTCTACCTGATCATTCCAATGAAATTCTTGTAGGCAAGGTATTATTATCGATCGATTTAAGTTAATTAATTACACGAACTCCGCTAATTGGACTCTCGCCATTGTTAAACAAATATTGATGAACATTGTATGAATCTTTAGGCGTTGAAGGAAATGCCGAGAGAAAAAGTTCAGTTAGCCACGAAATTCGGTATTGTAAGTATAAGCTTCGGACACGGACAGCCTCGTTGGGAAGTAAGGGGCGATCCGGAGTATGTTAGGTCGTGCTGCCAGGCGAGCTTGAAGCGCCTTGGTGTCGACTACATTGATCTCTACTACCAACACCGGGTGGATCAATCCGTACCTATTGAGGACACGGTGTGTACTCCATGTTCACTTGTATTCTTCTCTTCCTCAGTCCTAAAACCGCGTAAATTTGCACTAAATGCGCAATCCGAAGCCAGTCCGGACTAAAATCTGATTAATTAGATACTGCTTTTCTTGTTTTGTTGGAGTTCAGATGGGGGAGCTGAAGAAACTTGTGGAAGAAGGAAAGATAAAGTATATCGGATTATCAGAAGCGAGCCCGGACACGATTAGGAGGGCTCATGCAGTTCATCCCATCACAGCCATACAAATGGAGTGGTCACTTTGGACTCGTGATATCGAGGAAGAGATTATTCCACTTTGCAGGTAATCATGTTATCAAAAACTGAAAACGAAAATGGTTGCCATACGGACGCTTAAGTTTTTGTGCAAATGTTGGTAAATTGTAACACATTTATACGTATGCAGGGAACGTGGCATTGGAATCGTTCCATATAGTCCTCTTGGCCGTGGTTTTTTTGCCGGAAAAGCGGTTTTGGAGAAATTGGATTCTAAAGTTCATGCGGTAGATACTAATTTCTTCGTTACATATGCGCATTGTTTTATGCTTTGCTGACTTAAGTTTTGAAAAACAGAGCTAATTAAGCTAATCTTAAACTTAACAAAGAAATTTGATTTATTTTCGGTGTGTAATTTAGGCTGCACATCCTCGGTTGACAGGAGAGAACTTGGAAAAAAACAAACAGATATATTATCGGATCGAAAACCTTGCTAAAAAACACGAATGCTGTGCTGCTCAACTAGCCCTCTCATGGGTTCTCCACAGAGGAAATGACGTTGTTCCGATCCCCGGTGAGTCAACTAACTGATTGCATTTGCATTCTAAGATGATCATATGTGCTAAATTTGCAGGATCTTGTTTGCATTGCATGATGCCAATGAGTTTGTCATGCCTTAAAATTTGATGAAGATGAGTTACATTGTTCGTTTGTACTTCATTTGCTTTGAATTTCCTCAGGGACGACGAAAATTAAGAACCTGGATGTGAACATTGGCGCTATGGCGCTGAAACTCAAAGAAGAGGACCTGAAAGAAATTTCCGATGCTGTGCCTCTCGACGAAGTAGCCGGCGAGAAAATTTTCGAAAATGCAAGTCCCCTGCAATGGAAATTCGCCAACACTCCGCGAAGGAATCCGAATTAAGGATTTAAATTTGAGCCAGACCTTTGATGATATGCCTAATGTTGGAAAATACTAGTCCTTTTATGTTTATTTAATTATTTGGGTTCATGTAGATAATATCCATTGTTAGGAGAGTTAAAGTTTCTTAGATTTTGTTCTCTATAAATATAGTTTGTACTTTAGTATGATAAACGAGTGAGTCACAATGTAGTCAGTTTGGATTATGTAGCCGTCTCGACAAATTTGTAGTATTTCTTCATTTTCAATAATATTCCTAGTTTTGTAGACCATTTGTTCATCAGTTTGTTATGTGCGCTCTAATTTTCAACTCTTTAAGAGTCCGGCATTTGTGTTAGTTAACAGTCTCTCTTTCTAATTAGTTAGAGAGTTGTAAGGTGTTTTTGTTACGACGATATTGGGGGAGGGGGAGTCGAACTCGAGAAAAATGTAAGGTGGAATGCTCTTAACCAACTATTGTAAAATTGATAAATCTTCAATTCTTAAAGTCTATAAAGTCTTACAAATATAATGTATTTCAAAGCTATAGAAAATTTTATATAGTTTGTCTTCCCACTTAGTATCATTGTAGGGTTAAGGCTCGAAATAGCTTCTGCCTCGCATAATTGGGCAAGCTCCTCCTCCGGCAATGTCACCATAAACGTCCTTGCGAGCCCGCCTTCTGGCGCCGGCATCTTTATCATCAAACCTTCCCCTTCCACATTCCCCACATGATACGACATGTAAACCAGTTTCTTCTGCTTCTCAAACATAACTCCATCCATTAACGACTGACAATAGTTCATTATGTGCTCCATGAAATGAAAATTGGGTTTAAATAATATATCGTTTCTTAAAAAAAAAAAAAAAAAAATATATATATATATATATATATATATATATATATATATATTAGTTTAACCTAAATTTCTATAACAACATATATTGTGATAAATGAAATGAACATTGGGTTTAAATATAATTATTACAATAAAATTAGGAAGAAAAAGAGAAATAAAACATCAAAATATAATCAATAAATGAAGTTATTAAATGAATCAGGGACGAAAATTGAATTTTAATCTAACACAAAGTTATAGTTTAAAAGTCATATTTTTCAAGGATTAAAATGAAGCTTTAATACCCATTTTCTTCTATTCTTTTAATTGTTTTTATTTTATTTTTAGTTTCTTCAACCTATTTATGATTAATCTAGATAAAAGAACAGCTGCAGCTAAATAAAATGAAGCTGCTGAGAATTGATAGGCTGATTTAATACATATACCAAATCCTATTTTGGTTTTGGGATTGATCTAAATTGCAGGAAGCAATCAAAAGAAATCACTTGGAGAAAATTAAAGAAGAATAATATGGCTGAAGCTGAAGGGCAGGGAATAATACTATGGCCATGCGGTATAATCCATTTAGCTAGGCTTCTAGCGATTTTTCCTGAGCATCTGCACGCGTTCAATGACAAAAAATATTTGATTGTTGAATTTGATTTAATGGTTTAAACTAAGTAATTAAAGACTCTTGGATCAAAATGAAAACTCGAATATGTGTCGTGCATAGTGCATGTAGTACGTACTCAAGAAAAATAGCATTCCTAAAGCTTCTCTCATTTACGCTTTGTTAAAAGTACAACACCAGCCCAAATAATAAAGACTGGCCCATGATAAAGAAACAAAGAAAGCATGCATATGCTAGAATCTTCTAGCATGAGTGTGTCGGTGGGCATGCATAATAAGCTAGATAATTCTAGCAAGTTGTAATATTATATGGCTATTAGTAGCTAGAATGATCTAGCAATGTCCAATGTCGGCAAACCTCACCTATAAATAGGTGAGGTGCTAAGCAAGAACCAACCAAGCAAGCAACCAACCAACCAAGTGAGAGTGAGAAGCAAGAATAGTCTTGTAGGAGTGTGAGTGATCTAGAGTTTGTCTCTAGAAGGTGAGTGAGTGTCATTGCTTCTAAAGTTGTGTCCTTGTGAGTGTTGTAATATTTTGTGTGTGTAATACAAGTAATTTGTTTACTTATGTTGTCTCTCCAACACTTGTGTTAGAGTTGTGTACTCTAAATTTTTTCCCAACACGCTTGACTTTTGTTTTTTAGATTAACGTTTGATATTGCATAGCACATTGTTATGTAAAATACCATTACAGTAGTGTCTCGGTGAGAGAGGTGGTATCTCCGCTTCATCCCATTCATCTCGTCCCATTTTATTTCATTATGTCCCGTTTTTATACCAAACACTACCTAAATTAATAAAATAATATGATGAGTATAGAACCGTGATCAATGATGGTAGAAAGAATAGCAACATAGTTGCACAATGACATAGTCAATGATGTAAGATAGTAACATAATATATGGATGCTGGTAGTCAAAAGTTGCCCTAGTTATTCCCACGTGGCGTGTGACATACTTAGTGATGTCAGTTTATAAATAAGAACGATCTCATGCTAACAAGGCTCTATGCTTTGCTAGAGTCGGAGGAGGAACGTTTATCATACGCAGTGTTATCCTTACTTTACAAATAAGTTGTTTACACGACTCGAACCCGTAACATTTTGGCTACAAAGGAGTAACATTTCCGTTGTGTCAAATATTCCCCCATGACTTAGTGAGATAATTAGTGATGTTAGTATATAAATATATATAAAAAAAAGCTACTCCGAACCAACAACATTTTCCGTTTTGAGATAATTAGAGCTTCTCTTATTTACTTTGATTTTTGTTTTTTAGATTAACGTTGGATTTTTCTTGAGCATCTACACGCATTCAATAACAACAAATATTTGATCGTTGAAATTTTTTTTTCAAACAAAATTTGATCGTTGAATTTGATTTAACGGTTTAAGCTGAATGATTAAAGACCATATAAACTCGAATATGTCTTAGGCATAGTGCATGCAGTAGGTACTTAAAAAAATAGCATTCTTAGAGCTTCTCTTATTTACTTTGATTTTTGCTTTTTAGATTAACGTCTGACAGTGCATAGCACATTGTTATGTAAAATACTGTTACAGCAGTGTCCATATGAGAGAGGTGGTATCTTCGTTTCATCCAATTCCATCTCGTCCCTTTTTAAACGCTACCTAAATTAATTAAATAACATGAGTAGTATAGAAACTGGATCAATGATGGAAGAAAGAATAGACATAGATGCACATGACGTAGTCAATGAGGTAAGATAGTAACATAATATATGGATGCCGGTAGTCAAAAGTTGCTCTAGATATTCCCACGTGGCATGTGACATACTTAGTGATGTCAGTATATAAATATATAAATATATATTAAACTATTTATTAATGAAATTATCTTTATCAATTAAAAAGGGTAAAAGATATTTTGTCTTTTACAATAAAAAAAATTAAGGATAGTAGCTTAAATTTATAAAATAACATTTTGATTTTTTTTTGTTTAAACCTCATATACAAACGATTTTATCATTTCTAATTAAAAAATAAATAAAAAACAAACCTCTCTCCCTATCTCCCAACTCCCACATTCTCTCACTCTCTTCCTCTCCTTCAATTTTAAAAACAAAAGTAAAAAATTTCACACACTTTGTGTCTAGGCATATATTAGTATATATACATAAAAGCGCGATCTCATGCTAATAAAACTCTATGCTTTGTTAGAGTCGGGGAAGAAACGTTTATCATACGCAGTTTTACATTTGCTTTACAAATAAGCTGTTTTCACGACTTGAACCCGTGATCTTTTGGTCACAAAGGAGCAATCTTTATGTTGCGTAAAATACTCTCCCATGACATAGTGACGTGAAATACTTAGTGGTGTTAGTATATAAATTTATAACCAGTTTTCCGTTTTACAAGGGTTCAAGGATATGAAACATTGCCTTTATTTTACAAAGATGTTGTTTCTATGTTTTGAACCCGTGATTTTTTTGTCACAAAGAGAAACTTATTCGCTGTGCCAAATACTCCCCCATTACATAGTGACATACCTAATGATGTCAGCATACAAATATATAAAGATATATATGTTGACAAACTTAGTGATACGTAAATATATAAAGATATAT
Source organism: Malus domestica (assembly GCF_042453785.1). Lineage (NCBI taxonomy): Eukaryota > Viridiplantae > Streptophyta > Magnoliopsida > Rosales > Rosaceae > Malus > Malus domestica. The sequence continues at coordinate 29,971,969 of NC_091672.1, read as the reverse complement.
ATTTTTATATTATATATAATATACTAGTGATGTGTGGCACTCAATCCTACTTACATTTGGGATTCATCTTCTAATAGTGGAAGCAATCAAAAGAAACTATCATTGGAAAAGAGGAATAATATGGCAGAGGGGCAAGAAATACAGATTCCAAGAGTTAAACTTGGAACCCAAGGATTTGAGGTAATTTTTTTCAATGCTGATTTGGATTAGTACCCTTCTATTGTCCGTTTCGTGTCTTTTCGGTGAAAAAAATTCTAATTTTGTTTGAATATTTGTAAAAAATTCTGTTTAAGCGTTTTTCCGAAAATTATTAATTAATTCGCCTTGGTCTATCTTCAGGTGTCAAAATTAGGGTTTGGATGCATGGGACTGAGCTGGATAAACTCGCCGGATGCCGAAAACGAAGGAATCTCAGTAATAAAACATGCCTTTAGTAAAGGAATCACCTTCTTTGACACAGCTGATATGTATGGAACTGATCACTCCAATGAAATTCTTGTTGGCGAGGTATTATTATCGATCAATTAAGTTAGCTAATTAATTACGCGAACTCCGCTAATCAGATTATCGCTATTGCTTAACAAACACTGATGAACATTGTATGAATCTTTAGGCCTTGAAGGAAATGCCGAGAGAAAAAGTTCAGTTGGCCACGAAATTCGGTGTTGTAGGCATCGGACACGGTCGTATTGAAGTAAGGGGCGATCCGGAGTATGTGAGGTCGTGCTGCGAGGCGAGCTTGAAGCGCCTTGGTGTCGACTACATTGATCTCTACTACCAACACCGGGTGGATCAATCCGTGCCTATCGAGGACACGGTATGTAAATTATGTAATCCGTGTTTACTTGCATTCTTCTCTTCCTTGGTCCTAAAACCGCCCAAATTTGCACTAAATATGCAATCCGAAGACTAAAATCTGATTAATTAGATACTTATTTTCTTGTTTTCTTGGAGTTCAGATGGGGGAGCTGAAGAAACTTGTGGAAGAAGGAAAGATAAAATATATTGGATTATCAGAAGCGAGCCCGGACACGATTAGGAGGGCTCATGCAGTTCATCCCATCACAGCCATACAAATGGAGTGGTCGCTTTGGACTCGTGATATCGAGGAAGAGATTGTTCCACTTTGCAGGTATATGATCTCTCCTACCATCCGGATACGGACGCTTAAGTTTTGTGCAAATGTTGGCAAATTGTAACACATTCATACGTATGCAGGGAGCGTGGCATTGGAATCGTTCCATATAGTCCTCTTGGACATGGTTTTTTCGCCGGAAAAGCGGTTTTGGAGAAAGTGGATGCTACAGCTCATGGGGTGGATATTAATTTCTTCATTACATATGCGCATTGTTCTATGCTCTGCTCTGCTCACTCGGTTTTTCAAAACACAGAGCTAATTAAGCTAATTTTAAACTTAACGAAAGAAATTGATTTGTTTTCGGTGCGTAGGATGCACATCCTCGGCTGACAGGAGAGAACTTGGAGAAAAATAAACAGATATATCATCGAATCGAAAGCCTTGCTAAAAAACACGAATGCAGTGCTGCTCAACTAGCTCTCTCATGGGTTCTCCACAGAGGAAATGACATTGTTCCGATCCCCGGTGAGTCGACTCACTGATTTCATTTGCATTCTAAGATGATCATCTTCGCTAAATTTGCATGATCTTGTTTGCAATTGCATGATGCCAATGAGTTTGTCATGTTTTAAAATTTGATGAACATGAGCTACACTGTTCATTCATGCTTTATTTGCTTCAAATTCCTCAGGGACGACGAAAATTAAGAACCTGGACGCGAACATTGGCGCTATGGCTCTGAAACTCGAGGAAGAGGACTTGAAAGAAATTTCCGATGCCGTGCCTCTGGACCAAGTGGCCGGCGAGAAAACTTTCGAGCATGCAATGCCCGTGCAATGGAAATTTGCCAACACTCCGCGAAAGGAATCCGAATTAAAGGCATAAATCATCATGCTGATCAGGAAGGATATAAATTTGAGGCAGCCTTTTGATGATATGCCTGATGTTGGAAAATATTAGTCTTTTTATGTTTATTTAATTACTTGGGTTTTTCTCGTTAGTTTCGGATTTGAGCTTAACCCATCCAAGTTAGAGTTTCTTAAGTTTTATTTTCTATAAATATAGTTTGTACTTTAGTATGATAAGCAAGTGAGTCACAATGTAGTCTATTTGGGTTATATAGCCGTCTCAGCAAATTTGTAGTAGTTATTCGTTTCAATAATATTCCTAGTTTTGTAAACTGTTTGTTATGTGTACTCTGATTTTCAACTCCTAATAGTTTGGCAGTTGTGTTAGTTAACAGTTTCTCTCTCTCATTAGTTAGAGTGTTGTAGGTTGTTTTTGTTACAACGATATTGGGGGAGGGGAGTCGAACTCGAGACAACGGATGTAAAGCTGAATGCTCTTAACCAACTATTGTAAATTTGAGAAATCTTCAATTCTTAAAGTCATAAAGTCTTACAATTATAATAAGTATTTCAAAGCTATAGAAAATTTTATATAGTTTGTCTCCCACTTAGTAGCATTGTAGGGTTAAGGCTCGAAATAGCTTCTGCCTCACATAATTGGGCAAGCTCTCCCTCCGGCAATGTCACCATAACCGTCCTTGCAAGCCCGCCTTCTGGCGCTGGCATCACCATGATCAAACCTTCCCCTTCCATATTCCCCACATGATACGACACGTGAACTGGTTTCTCCTCCTTCTCAAACATAACTCCATACATCAATGGCTGACAGTCGTCCAACATGTGCTCCATGCTAACACATGTCAACTCAGGGCCATACAGCTTAAATGGTTCCCCAAACTTATCTCCCTCTCCCTTTTGTGCTTCGAACCAATCCATTCCGGACCAAAAGTCCTCCTCCTTCTGACTCGATACATGGCGGTGCACCACCCTTACGACATGTGCCAGCCCGTCCTCGCGCTCCAATTCCTCCACATCCAGTACTGAAAGCAACGAAAAATGCATGGCATTGCCGTAGTACCCGAAGGACTTCTTCTTTCGAAAGTCTATGCAAACTGAGATGGAGTGTTTGGTCTTGCTCTCCGAGGGCTTCAAGCGCGCAATTTGCGTCCAAAACATTGCAGCAAGCAGATCAAATGGAGTGGCACCAGGGCATGAGTTTAGTTCTTGCTTGATCGTGGAATTGGAAAACTTGAAAGTGGCTGTCCCCATTTTCCTCACAGGCAAGGAAGTAGTCTTTGATGCCACGAACTTGGCTTCATAATAGGCAGCTGATGATTTTTTGTTTATGACCTGATCAACGGGCCGTCCCCCGAGGACTGATGACCCGTCGACGAGAAGCGGGTGCGAAATCGCCTCTCGGCGGTGAGTCTCAGCCCACGACTTGATGAGTAGGGTGGCACAAGTTGGGTCAGCATGCATGTGAGTGCAACTTAGTCCAATGGCTACACCTCCTCCTTCAAATTCATTTATCTGCAAAATCAAACAAGAATCATGTGTTTTAGTAGTTTGCATTTTTTTTGTAAAAACGATATTTATACTAAAAAAACAAAGAAAAAAATTTAGACTCGAAAAGCAATGATGACTTAAAGAGAAATGTCATCATCACCAGACAATCCACCGCTTTCAAATTTTTGAATTTTGTTTAAATGGTTGTTGTGTTGTGATGTAAATTGTGATCGATGTAATTGGTTGGTGCGCCATTATTTTGAAGTTGGACTCAATTGGGTAACATAGGTTTGGTTTATGGAGAAATTTTTCATTGTGACAGAAATACAAATGTTACATCACGTGTTTTAATAGAATTGATGGGAAATTTTATTTTTCAAGTTATTAACTTTTTAGCACACATATCTCACCATTTGTATAATGACACGTGTTGTACCACCCCGTGTACCAGTCACATTAAAAAGTTTCTCCTATGGAGGGTGCTATCAATTTTTATACTAACTTTTGTATTTAAATTTTCTTATTTTATCAAATTTTAGGATATTTGATAAAGTGAGAATGTCCAAATACAAAAGTTAGTGCAAAGTTGTTATTATTAAGTAGGGTTAGAGATCAAGTTAATTACACTAACACCCCCTCAGATTTATAGTGTTTTCACAAAAAACCCTCACATTTGAAACATAACATTAATACCTCTTGAAGTTTTAATTACCTTCACATAACCCCTTTTGGGGCTGACATCACCTTAAAATATTTTCTTAAAGAACAATTTGCCCCCATTTTTAATTATTAAAAAAAAAAACCTTTTTGAAGATCAATATAGGGTTTAGGGCCTCCCCTCTGCATTCACCGCAACATAATATAAATTCTTAACATGCTTCACCTCCTCCCTAACCGTCCACACAAGAAGCTACTCCTTCGTCTCGGTTTTTCGATCAATCAACTTCTCCACAAGAAGCTACCAGATTTATTTGAAATTGATTTATTGCCACCATTTCGTCTCGATCATGTCATGTACAAATTTTCTCCATGAAACATGATACTACTAAAACGTCACATAACAATAATTTGTTTCATGTTCTACTGTTACCTACTCAAGTGCACTAAAACGGTTCATCCAAAACAAAAAACAAAGCAAATGGCCCTCTACCACAGTGGTAGAGAAGAGCGTTGCCTTTAAACCATAATGTGGGTTCAAATCTTGTCGGTTTCCTAATCTAACATTTAATATAATAAATCTATCGTTTGACAAAAAAAAAAAAAAATTGTTGCACAAATATCTTGTAAGAGTTTGTAGCTCAAGTTTTTTTTTTTTTTTTTGGAAAACTTGTAGCTCAAGTATTTATTTTGTAATCAAAGTCCTAAAATCAATTTTTTAATATAAAAAAGTATATGAGTATATTGGGAAAAAATAAATAAATCACCTGGATCCTATACGGCGACCATGTACTGTGATCATCAGGCATATCATCCCACATCGTCAAAAGCCTCTCCTCGGACCTATCCCCAGACCTCAGCCACTCATCAAGCGTGGTCCCCACCCGGGCCATCAAGACCCGAACCCCCGCATCATTGCACTTCACCTCCCAATTCCCGTCCGGGTTCTTGTCCACCCGACCCGTAACCTGAGGGTAGAGAGACAGGGTCTCCGAGAGAGAGACCCGGAGCGGGTCCAAGTCAATAGACCCGAACAGCTGCTCCTTGTAGTAGAAAACAACGTGGAGGCTGTGCAGTCCCATTGCATGGTCCAGTGCCGTGAACTTGTGGGTCTTCCCCGGCACCACCGGCCTGCTCGACACTACCGTCAGCTTTGAGTGCACCACCACCCTGCTCCTCCCATCAGCCGCCGGCATTTTCAAAGATAGCTATATAGAGAGAGAAACAGAGAGGATAATAGTTTTAATCTTCTGTGGATTCTGTGGATTCTGTGGGGGTTTTTGTAGCAATATATACGACGTATCGAGTGCATATTATGTATGTGGTAATATCGGTTCTTTAGTTCCCTGCCTATCTTCAAAAGAGCCAACCGTCCACCAATAATGAACTCAACCAACACTTGGTTCCCTCTTAAATGTTCACCACCCACCCCCACCACAACAATATCTCTTAAGATAGGGTACCAAGAGATGGAGAGACGTAAAAGGGTAAACATTTTTAACTGACTAATTCGTTAAGAGCGTTCGCCTTTACACTCGAGTTTTCGAGTTCAATCATCATTCCCACCGTCGTTTGTGTAAATTTAAAAGTATCTTGTGTATGTATTTTACGAGTCATTCCCACTATTTTGCTGCCTGGGTTGCTTCAGGTAGCAAAATATCAAGCCTTATCTTGGTTAGCAGACGTTAGTGTAGTCAAGTTGGCTAGAGCAGTATGTCTTATTGTTTACACATAAATTTGAATGATCTCATTCTAAACCTAATTAAATAACACTAGCCTTAGAACATCTCCACTGGAGCAGGCAAATGAGTAGCCAAATCCTTTTGATGAGCCACATAAGCAAAATCAAGCTCTCAATGAAGAAGTCATTTGAGGAGGCAACTTTGCCCATTATTCCAAAGTAGACAACATTGCCTACTTCTACACATGGAGGCAAAACTGAACTCTGATTCTTTATTCATAGTAAAATATTCCATCCGAGGGGAAGAAGACAAAAATAAAAGATAAGTCAATATCAAAGGTGAAAAAAAGCAATAAAATAAAATAAAATTTTGCCTACGTAGTTTGCCTTTTCTATTGAAGTGAAACATTTTTTTATAAAGCAATTGAGTAGAGAACTTACCACGTCGGCCATTTTACATACACCATTAGAGATGCTTTGGTAAAAAGTAAAAACTACAACCGCACACACAAATCCAAATGCGATTAACCAACAACTAAAGCGTTAGCAACAAAATTGTAGCTTTAAGAAACACATGGTGATGATCTATCAATTTTTTTGCATTCACAATTTTTGGATAGAATTTCTTCCAAATTTCAAGCAATTACTTTCTTCTTTCCTTTCACGATCATCATCAGTCATGGACGTAATCGTGGACCAAAACCAAAAATTAATTCGTGACTACAACTGCTACCATGCAACGATATAGACTTTGAATAATTAAGTGGGAACATCGCATGGGCTGGATTCTCGACCAAAGAAAATGATGCAACTTTCTTTCCTAATTCTGGTTAAGCAATTCTTTTCAATTTCATTACTTTTGGTCCCATCTTAACGACTCCTCCCCACCCCCCACCCCCCACCCCACCACCCCCCCCCCCCCCCCCAAAAAAAAAACCCAAGCCTTATCTGTATACTTGTTTCTTTGTTTCAAGTTTATGAGGTCTACTAAAAACGAAACAATGACTAATCGTATTTAATTTTACAAATATTTGTGGATTTCTCCCTTGAACTTGTAAGGAGCTGTCAATTTCCCTGATGAACTTTAATATTAGCCAATTAACACCTGAATTTTTATAATTGGTTAATTTCCTTCCTTAACTTTAAATTGAGCCGCTTATCCCCATAAACTTTTGTAATTGACAATTTTCCCCATAAACTTTAATTTTATGATTGCAAAAGAGAATTGTTATTGGCACTCCAAAAAAATTATTTTGCACTCCTCACAAGTATATATTTTTTTCCTTCTAACCGTAGAAAGTTTGGAGTGCCAATAACAATGCCCTTGCAAAATTAATTTATCTCTAATGTGGAAAACATATTGTTTTCTTCATCTTCTTCTTCTCTTCCCTTAGTTCACTATGTACACTTTTTGTTTGAATTTTAGTGATAGAGGAAAATTAGGCAATTATAAAGTTCAGTGGGGTAAATGATTAAGTTTAAATTTCAAAGAGAAAATTGGACAATTATAAAAAGTTCGGAGTGGGAAAGGAGGGGTTTAATCGCTACAATTAAAATCCAGAAAAAAAATTGTCAACTTTTTACAACTTTAAAAGAAAAATCGGCCATTACCTCTTAATTTTATATGTTGGTGAAGATATTTTTTTCAGATAACTATCCTATGGATCGGCCCAACTATCTTATAGATCGGCCCAAGGTCGAACAAAGCCCATGATTAAGGACATGTGGACCCACTAACCGGAGAAAGGAGAGAAAGATGGAGGCTGACAAGTTTCGGACATCAAATAATTTCCACCTCGATTTTTGGCTTTCGCTTTTCCATTTGCACCGATCATTTCCGCCACTGTCACCGCCGCAAAAGACAAGATGGTGGCTCGGAGCTTCCAGGTTCACCACAAGGACTCCACTTTCTCCGTTGACTACGACACCGACGACGGTCTTGAAGTATCTCCATCTCTCTCTCTCTCTAAAACTCTCTTTCTCTCTCTAACATCCAATTCATTGCAGGTCTTCAAATTTCAACTGTTCTCCCTCACCTCCGTTCCCCCCGACGAACAAAAGGTTCGACAGTCTCTCTGTATCTGAAAATTGTGAAATTTCGAGCTTAATTTTAGCTCAAGTTCGATTGAAATTGAATTACTTTACTTTCTGTAAAGTTAATTGGATTCGATGGAGATTCCGTTGTTTCGGACGATTCGGACCTCGTTTCGATTATCGAGAAGCTCCGATTGGTTTCGATCAGCGAAGAACAACAACCGCAAGAAGAATCAACGGTTCAGAACGACGAATTGCTGAAATCGGACGAGGAATTGGCTAGAATGTTGCAGGTTTGTTTACAATTCTGTTGCTTTTCAAAATTTTCTTGAAATTTTGATCAATTTTAACTTTTAATTTATTATTGTTTTGTAAAAAAAAAGGCAGAGGAGGAAGCACTTTTGTTTCAGCAGTACGCTGCCCATGAAGATGATGGAAAATTCGAGCAACAACTACGGCCTTATGTCAGTCAAGTTCTTATGGTAATGTTCTTTCTCATTGCTTAATGCGTTTGGTTCCCCGGAAACCGATCGAAAACAGTGGAAAATAAAGATTTGGAATTTAGAGGTTTATTTTGCTTCGGACACGAGAAAGCAATGAGCTTAGGGTGCTTAGATTTTGAATGATAGTTAACTTGTATTTTTGTATCTCTCAAATTTACGCATTGATTTAAACGTACTTGCTAAATGATGTTTCCGTTGGGTTTTGGCCTGTCGTTCGTTTAGTACGAGGACACGGTGCGCCAGGAGGCTGCTCGGAAAACAGTCCCTATAGAAGAGCTTGAGGAGAAGGCATTGGTCAGTTTGGCCAAGGTGAGAGCATTTTGTTGTTTTTTCTGTAGGACTTAACTGGTGTGTAGAAATATATCAATTTGCACTCTGCTAAGATGTTTTGGTGATAAGTAAATCTGATTAAAATGTTTTAGGAGGGGAACTTAACTCCGTCAAAAAATGAGCAAGATCATGCTTTCCTGCTGCAGCTACTTTTTTGGTTCAAACAGTCTTTCAGGTGTTCTTCTTTTGCTTGGTTGTCTTATACTATTGAGTTGTTTCTAATAAAAGTTTATTTTGTTTTGTTTTAACCAAACTTCCATTTCACTTTCATCATGCATAGCTACAAGTTGAATATTGCATAATTGTGTTCTGTCCTGTTTATTTATTGCAGTTGGGTTAACTCGCCTGCCTGTGATAGTTGTGGCAATAACACCGTAAATATTGGCATGGCTACTGCAATTCCTTCAGAAATGCGATATGGAGCTTCTCGAGTTGAGACCTATAGGTATGCTATAGAAATTAGAATATACTCATTTGTATCGATGCATAGTTTACATAGTAATTTTCTTTTTTTACTGTTCCACTATTATATGTCTAGCCTTTCATTGGGGTAACTGTCGGACAATAATGGTTCTGGTAAAAGATATAATTTAGTAGTCTTTCTTTGGCTGATTTAAGATCAAAGATAGCTGAAATTAAAAAGACTTTTTCACCGTAAACTCGGATCCTTCCACTGTCACAGATGTGGAAGCATTCACATCTATATTGTTCAGTTTAAGCTATTTTTCTTTACCGATAACTTTTTGTGACTAGCATTTTTAGGTGAGAACCTCATGTCACAAAACATTGACAAACTTCTATGTTCATCACAACTTTTAACCATAGACATTACTTTTACTTATTATATTTCCCTTTTCTTGTTTCTTAGCTTATATTTTTGTTGATGCATATTAAGTGAATTTTCACATACATCTCTAGATTCAAAATATTTAATTATAATGACATTTATTGTTTTTTTTTCCTTCTATCCAGATGCAATATTTGTTCTACGGTGACTCGTTTCCCACGCTACAATGATCCACTAAAGGTATTTACTATTTATGAATCTTGCCCTCGTTAAGAAGCCTTTTGGATATTTTATGTCTCTGTCAATTTCTTTTTCCTGTTTTCCTCAATGCAGCTTGTGGAAACAAGAAGAGGGCGTTGTGGGGAATGGGCCAACTGCTTTACGCTTTATTGCCGAGCTTTTGGATATGAATCCCGTCTTGTTAGTCATTTTCTATCAGACTTTCTTAATATTCAAATATGGATATGCTTAAAGCAATATGAATATTTTTAATGCATCCTGTACAGTTGAGCTTCAATGCTGGAATCTCATTATACGTTTTCGGCTGAAAACAGATAATTAAGTAGTTTCATTGTGTCCCTTTTTCCTTAAACTGAGGAGGCTTACTTGGACCCATACTTGCTGTTACCGGTGACAGATTTCTATTAATTATGTTTTCGTTTTCAGATCTTGGATTTCACAGATCATGTTTGGACAGAGTGCTTCTCACAATCTTTGGGAAGGTAACTTTCATTTACAAACTAGTGCTATTTATTTAACTTAGGAGATTTGGAAAGTCAATAATATATGCCTATAATCTTCTTTTGATGCCTTTGTTTTTCAGATGGATGCATCTTGATCCTTGTGAAGCAGTGTATGATAAACCCCTGTTATATGAAAGCGGGTACTTTTGTTAATTAGTCTGTTCATTCAGTAGATGACTTATTTTACCTTGACTTATCGGCATTAGAATGTAACTTCAAGTATTTTTCGGAAGGTGGAACAAGAAATTGAATTACGTAATCGCCATCGCAAAAGATGGTGTTTGTGATGTAACCAAACGCTATACGAGGAAGTGGCTTGAGGTAATCACACTAAGTGGTATTGGCTTTAATTAATTTGCCTAGATTTTCATTAAGAGAACTACCATGCGAACTTTATTTTTGCCGTGATGAGGAAGATTTCGTTTTGTTTTTGCAGGTTCTTTCTCGACGTAACATCATTACAGAGCCTGCATTGTCAGCTGTGCTTGCTAATATAACAAAAGACTGTCGAAGAGGGTTTACTTCTCAAGTACTTTCTGTACTTGAAGAGCGTGATGAGAAGGAAAGGCAAGAACTCGAAAGAGGTTTGCATTCTACAGACAATGACTCAAGCTCATTACCTGGGAGACGAAGTGGGGACAAGGAATGGCGCAAGTCAAGATTAGAATGTGGTTCTGATGAGAGTTGCTCCTTGAGTGGTTCTTGTTGTCCAGTTCGTTCATGCTTTGACGAGCACGTGACCAAAATTCATAATGCATTTCTCCCAATTCTTTCAAAGCTTGTTGAGGAAGAATTTCCAAAGTCAAGGGCCGTTGAAGTACTTGAGATTCTAAAAGGCATTCTCATGGATCTTAAGAAATCACCTTTTAAAACAAGGAGGGCCACAATCGATTCAGTTTCTAATATCAACCAATCACTTGTTCATCAGTTGTTGCCCTCTTTCACTGAGTTACTTAATGCTCTTTCAATGAGTGTTATGGTAGATGGTGATGGGAAAGTTGACATTTCTCTGGCTGGAAGTGCTGTTAAAACTTCTTTGGCACTACCTGTTGCATTGGATGCTTTGGACGACACAATAAATAATCTTAACAATTGTGATAACTTTGTTGAAAAGTCTCTTTGCTTGCCTCTTCTGAAGCTAAACAGAATACATTCTGGTTCAGTCCTTGCAAGTGGCGAAGAAATTCCTTTTGGAATTGTGAGTTTTATTTGGTTTTGTGGTTCATCTTTGTACTATTTCATTCAAAAAGCTTCTCCTCAATCTCCCCAATAAATTTCAGGCCACTTCAGCGTTTGATGGGATACGCAAGTCTAAGTGGGAAGAACCAAATGGTGCACGAGGTAATTAAGAAAGGTTCTCTTTTGTTTATTGGTATGGCGTACTATTTAACAAGGTCACTATGTAACTTTGTCCTTATGGCTTTTAGGTTGCTGGATCATGTATAAAGTATCAGAGAACCAGATGCACGAACTTGTGGCGTATGAGTTAATGTCAGCCAACGATGTACCAGAAAGGGATCCCATGGATTGGTATGATCTGTATAGTAACTTTATGAGTAACCTCATATCTTTTTGTTTCATCTGCTAGCATTTTAGTGACCAAAAAGTGGCACGTGGTGTGCTTATGCATCGAGGACTTCCGCTCCTCTTCATTCAGGCATCTTCGTAACGACAATGAAAGTGACCTGAATGTAGAAATTAAGTTTTCCTTCTGCGTGTACTTACACCGTTTAGTCCTTGTATACTTGTATTCCCGCAATCCTGTACAACAATGATAAGCGTTTTATAAGTTTAATTTTGCAGGGTTGTTGAAGGAAGCAATGATGAGGGATCAAGCTGGCATCTGCTGGATAAACAAACTTCTCAAGTATTTGATAGTCGTTTTCAGCGTAAAACATTTCAGATTGCTTCTCAAGGTTTCCTCGCAAATGCTTTCAGGTAATGACACACTCAATCGTATTTCAAACCTGTGTGTATTCGGGCGCTTCTTTTAACTTAAAATTATGCACGGCAGGTTTAGATTTTTGGCCGTTAAAGACGTCCAATCAAATTCACGGCTGCAATTAGGTAGCATTGACCTCTATTCAAGAAGCAGTTGATTCTTACAGATCAGAATCTCTCCATTTGGATACTCGGTTCCAGTGCGTTGCGTTTATTTTGCTGTTGATGAAGCTTGACGCTGACGTTTCATTTGTTTCGTCTGGCTGTAAGTCGCTCTCCTCCCTTCTTAAGGCCTAGGGGGACTGCCCATGGGATTTGGGATCTGTCCTAAAACTCCTTACCAAGATGTTTCATATTTCCATTGGGAATCTAGGAGAAACTGTTTTCAAAAGAGACTAATAAATATGTGGAGAATTTATGGAGGGAATTAACTTGGCTCCTCAATATTCGCTATGTGACCTACTTACGGAACTTCATATTTATGATCGGAATTTTTATATGTATGATTGCAATGTTTGTATTATAAAGCATTATTTAAAGACGATATCCAAAAAAATCACTAATATATGAAATCGTTTAATAAAAGCATTTAGATCCATCTATCTATTTGTTACAGTTAATTGGCTAAACTAAGATTTTTTTGTAGAAACAATATTTACATAGAGATTCAAAATATTAACGGTATCGGTTATAAATAAAGTAATATTAATCAGTCACTAAGTGAATTGAGGAAGTACTTCTCAATCCTTGAGAAGTCAAGCATTGGTGTTTATCGAGGTGTTATTGGGAAAACGGGGACAATGGTGGGAAAATACAGACTGCAATACAATTTTTGTATCACGGCTAATGTTATTGTAAACATTTGCAAACCAATGGATATGTGTGGTACATATGATTCAACACGATAATGGGTTTTAAATATCAGCCGTTGGATGTAACTTGTGCGCAAAGGAAACAGTGAATATAGTGGCCGGCCCTAATCTAATCCCTAACGGACATTTTTAGGTAAGAAAATTCGCTATCACACTCGAGGTCCTGTGTTCGAATTCACATTCACATAGATTAGTTATCCTATTATACGTCAATTCAATTGTTCTTAGGTAGATTGATTACTTATTGAAAGACCCAAGATGTTTGCTGCATGTGATTCCAGTACGGCTAGATACTTCTTGTTTAAAGTAACATGTGGCTTTATGAATTGCCCACTCGGCATGCCATTACAAGTCATATTATAGAGATTCGATGTGAAGAACAAAGTGCCGACTATCCACTACCTGACACATTCTTTCTCTTCCTTTGTCGGTTAAGATAGTCTGGACACGTAAACTAAAAACCTACAGATGTTATGAGACTAGGGCTCAAGGGAAGAGGAGTAGAGGAAGAACGAGGGACTAAAAAATAGACTATTAGAAAAGATATAGAGTACTTGGAGCTAACGAAAAACTAAACACAAAATCCACAATAACATTCTAGAATTCATATGAGACCCCACTTCGTGGGATAAAACTTGGTTGTTGCACTTGGCATGCCATTGATTTTAAGGAAAACTAATGAAATAAGCTTGAAAACTTTAAGTTTTAACGATAAGGACAAAATAAAAGATAAGATGAATAGTATCATAATTGACTTTTTAGTGTATAAATATAATTTTTTGTTAAAATAAATAGTACTGGAAGATTTTCGTTAAAATTCCCTTGATTTTAACAAAAATTCGCACGTGCAACAATTGACGAGAGCGGGCGAGATGAGAGAATTCAGGAGAAAAATCCCAAAAGAAAATAGATTATTATCTTAAATTTAATATGCAACATTAACCAAATAGGGTTGCTAGATGATCACTATGGTTTGTGAATTTAAATGATCCAATCTGTTCATTGTTCTTCTTCTCCTCCTTCTCTTACTTTCTTCAGTGTCCGTCCTCAATTTTCTTCAAGCCCTTCATGTCTGTCGTTTCCACCCTGCATAACACCACGAATAAATCATCAGATACATACGGCATGTAATTTACGCGGATACTGTTATCGAAATGGAAATTCCGTCACGTCAGATGCACAAATCAACAGATTGTAGACCGCATGATGTGACAGAGGAACAATAGAAACTTACGTTGTTCCACAAAGAACAATCTTTTGAACTTTTGTGACTTCCGAGCCGGATTGATTGTCCTCGATAAAAACAGTCAAGCTGAAACAAATATAATGACTTTCTATTGAATCGGATCGACTAAGAGCAAATGAACTAGTATATGAACAGAAAATAGGTTTAAGTAAGATACCTGCGAACATTTTGAAACTTGACATACTTCAAAACAACTGGTTTTCCCTGTAACGTATAAAAATGACATCAAGTACAAAGCAGAACTCTTCCAAATATGCATCGGTGAATTGCCTTCGCCAATCAAAAGAATCGTATAGCAGATGTCATAGTTACAGAGTCCTTACCTTTAGATTATCAGGGGATAAATCAATGGTGTCACTTGCTGGGTAGTCATTGACATTGCTGCAATAATCAATAGGAAATGCATTTATCAGTTAAACTAAATGCATTTATCGAAGATCGTTGACTGTAATTGTCCCAAAATAATACCTGAATCCCATGTGCTCCTTGTTTGAAAAAAGTTTCACGGTCTTAGGACCTAAATATCATCGTAACGTTAGAACAATATCAAACATCATCTCATAAATCGTTTTAAGTAGAAAAAAAATTCAGGATAGAACATATTTATGAAAATTACAATTTGGTTAACTAAGAGGCCAAGTAAAGACTAAAAAGAAATGAAAAATGAAAAAAACATAGACAAAGCAAAATGGTATAAAAGCAAAGATGCCAGGAAAATCATCCTTCTAAGAGGAAAATCAATGTAAAATAAACTCATTTTTCCCTGTCCTGTAATATAACTTTGAACAATGAGAAAACATTCATCTGTTAAATGGTTTTCCAGTAAAGAAGATAACTTTGTGCGATAGCAATTACGATACATCCATTACCAACTTTCGTGTTCACTCAATAAGTAGTGGCAGCTAAGGCAGATGTTTTTAAAAATACAATCACCCTTTTATGGATTACAATGATCAAATGAGAAAAAGCATGATCCCTTTGGATTTGGTTTGAGATCGGTAGCTTCTTAAATCCCCATGGTTACAAAATGATCAAAAGTTTCATTGTCCTTAGTCGGCATGCCAACAATTTTGATCTGTTTGAAAACCTCTATTGGATCTATAAACCGTAAAAGAGTGAATATTACGAGATCAAATACATAGATCCTGTGAACCCTAAATAGAATGTGTAGGGACGAATTCACTTTTATATGATTTTATAACAAAGGATAGAAGCAACTACCAAGAAAATCAAAGAAATGTACCATAGATAGCGAAAATAAATAACAACTTAAAGAACAATCGCCTATGCACTCGGATCAAAGCATATCAGTGTATTCAAGCGCAGCACTATGAATTTAGCAAGCACAGCCACATGCAGCTGAACTGTATCTATTAACAAACGTAAACATCCGATGTTACCTTCATCTTCAGGTCCTTTGACGACGACAGAGTGCAGTTTAACGACTTGAAGAAAAGGTATGTAAATCAAAAGCTGCTCATCCGCATCGCTCTCCAGATTCAAACCATCATCTTCTCTATAACCCTAATAGTTAGTCAACAAGAGCAAGTTCAATCCAAAACATGTTCAAGAACTGATCGAGCCTTACATCATAAAAACACAAAAATCGAGATTTGAAACCCCACAACACCATCATAAATCTTTCCCAATATTTAAACAAAACCCCATCAAATTAACATCCAAGAAAAAACTACTACAATAACAAAATAACTAATCTGCAAGTAAAATAAAAGGAACTTTAACGAGAAGTTACTAATACTGTTTACTTTATTAAAAAACCATATTTTTCCAGTAAAAAATCAATTCTAGTACTATTCACTTCTCCTTTTATTTTGTCCTTATCACAACTCAAAGTTTTCAAACCATTTTCATTAGTTTTCTTAAAATTAAAAGTTTAAAACAGTAAAAACCCAGAAGCCGAATGCAAAATTATAAAAATACCTGCTTGAGAGCGTTAGCAACAGAGTGAGAGGTGCTTTGGTTGAGGCATTCAACACCAGACCAATCTATGAAGTCCAATAAATCAACCTGCCACAAAAACAAAATTGAATGTCAGAAAGTCAGCAGCTTTAAACGCAGTGCCGTACTGCAGGCCGGAATTTGAAATTCTCTACACCGGGAGAGGAATTGGGTGATCCAAAAACTGGGTTTTGATCTTGGGAGAAACCCAGATGCCAGATTCAAACTTTTTCCCACCAATTTCCGCGTGTTGTTTTGGTTTTAGTCAAGAAAACAGAAGAGGAAAAGGGAAATCGGGAAGTGGGTGTCTTGCTTACTTGGCTTTTTTGGATTGCACTGGCTGATTCCGCAGACATGGCTGACAAGATTAAGAATTTGAGTTGGAATTTGGAGGACGGAAACGAGAGAGATGGAGTTTGGAGGACGAAAGCTATAAATTGGTCTAGTTGAAGAATCCGAAGCCGAAGAGGGGAAGGAATATGGTGGGTAGAAGCGTCGAAACGGCGCCGTATAAGAGGTTACTTTTCCATTTTTCTATAAAATAATTTTTTTAGTAGGTAGATTTGATCTAAATCACTTATTGGACTCGTAATTACATGTGATTTTTTTTAATACATACGATATTTTCTACATTATGAATGATTGACCTAACACCTCTCACTTACATAAGAATCTTCTTGTTTATATGTGTAGAGTAATAGCATCCGATTATATTATTAAGTAGCAGATAAATATGTCTTGCAATGGAGAAAGACACAAATGACCGCACCAAATAACTGTTCAATGGTCGATATAAAATACTTTGTTCTATATATTTTGATCTCTTTCATCCCGCTTCTTCCAATCTCACCTTCTTAGTTTGGTGCCCATCCTACTTTCTTGCGTTTGGTGTTCGTATAAAGATGTTTGGACTAAAGAATTTCTCGAGTCAGATATTTCCTTCTTTTCCAAAACGGTTTATGTTGAGATGAAACATGTTTTTAGCAATGCAAATCTTGTAGTTGACTTTGGTTTTCCCATATGCTTTTGTTAAAAAGGGTTCTATTTGATTTGTTACACAAATTTGATGCAAAATAAATAAATTTCCTTGTGACTATTTTTTCTTGATATCTAGTTGGTGAGTACAAATGGAAACTCTAATGAAAGTTAAAAGATTAATTTTTGAAAATAATCTAGAACTAGTGAGGGGTTCGAAAAATAATCAGTAAAAATTAACCATAAAATATTGAACGATGAAGATTTAAAAATAAATAAAATTAAGCTGAACTATCGAAGACAAACCCGTAATTCTCACCAAAAACCTCTTATCTCAACCAAACCAAATAGCAAACCGCCAACCACCCACCCATAAAGGTCACATCTTGCATATCCAAAGCTTATACCTTTGAAAATACAAAAAAACAGAGCTCACAAGAAAGCAGAGGAAACAAACAAACAAAAAACAGAGGAAGCAAAGCCAACCTCTTATTTCCTCTCTCCAATTAATTCTACTTCTTCTATCTTACTCTTCCTCCGCTCTCCACCTCTCCAATGGCTTCCTCCTCCCTATCCCTCCTCTCCCCCCACAATGCCTCCACCGCCACCCACCTTATCCTGCGCACCCCCAAATCCCCTAACATGCGCTCTTCCTACCGACCCATGTCCGTCAAAGCGCGCACAGTCCCCGCGCTCACTCAAGATGACCTCAAGAAGCTCGCCGCCGACAAGGCCGTCGAGTACGTCAAATCTGGAATGGTCCTCGGCCTCGGCACCGGCTCCACTGCCGCCTTCGTGGTCTCCAAGCTCGGTGAGCTCCTCAAATCCGGCGAATTGAAGGACATTATTGGAGTCCCGACTTCCAAGCGCACGGAGGACCAAGCTCGCCAGTTGGGTATTCCCCTTTCCGTGCTCGACGATCACCCGAAGATCGATTTGGCGATCGATGGCGCCGATGAGGTCGACCCAAATCTCGATTTGGTCAAAGGGCGCGGCGGAGCTCTGCTGAGGGAGAAGATGGTGGAGGCGGCATCGGAGAAGTTTGTGGTGGTGGCGGACGAAACGAAGCTGGTGACTGGGCTCGGCGGAAGCGGGCTGGCAATGCCGGTGGAGGTGGTGCAGTTCTGCTGGAAATACAACTTGGTGAGGCTTCAGGAGCTGTTTAAGGAAGAAGGGGTGGAGGCGAAATTGAGGGTCGACGGCGACGGGAAGCCGTATGTGACTGATAACTTCAATTACATTGTGGATTTGTACTTCCAGACTCCGATCAAAGACGGGCCGGCGGCAGGGAAGGAGATTTTGAAATTCGAAGGTGTTGTGGAACATGGGTTGTTCTTGGACATGGCGACGGCGGTGATCATTGCCGGCACGAATGGAGTGGATGTGAAGACCAAGTGATTGGATTTTTGGATATTTCCGGTGGCGGTGAGTGTTGAACCTCCATTTGTACTCTGTTTTTTCATATTTTTTGGTGGGGTTTTGTACTTGCTGCTTGTTCTTCAGTATTTCACTGTGAAATTTAGTTCCTTTGGTGTAACTTTTAAATTCACGATATGGGGAATTAGTCGAAAATCCTGCATTCCATGCACTTCTTGTTGGTTGAGCATGTCGGTTTTGATCAGTAGTATACTAACAATGCTAAAGAATGATGGAAGTGTAAATTGAGAAATAATGTGAATTGTTACCTTCGTGCTTCTGCGATTTTCGGTTACTAGATTCTTAGCTCACTATATCGCCTTATTGAGTTGTTGGCAGTCTTGTTTCTGGATATTTTTAGGAGAGTGAACTGAGAAGATAACTGACAACTATAACCGTACTTTTCTTGAGGCTTTCGAGCGTCAAGTGATTCCTGCATTTCAACTCGGCATCCAGAATAGCTAAGATTTCGACAACGTTTTCTCTTGACTTTGAACTGACATTTAAGAGATCACTACCTTTTGAGATTAGAAGATCAAGATCTGTAGCTTTTGTGATCACTGTGACTTGCAAATGAACTGAGTATCGATCAGTGAACAACTTTTGCTAGTTAATGGCTCTCTTGTATGCTGTATGATGCATGTGGCTGTCTCTTTGCAATGGCATGTTAAAGTTAGCAACTTTATGGAGTAAACCGCTCAACGGTGTACCCATGTTCAATGCTTGGATTACTATGTGATATCGGTTAATCTCTTGGTTCATCAGTTTGTAAACTTCTCCGTTTTATGGTGAGTAAACTTATGTCAATAGTCCTTAATGTCTGCAAATACGGCTGTGTTACAGATGAACAGATTCCTATTCAAGCCTAAATCATACAGAACGTGTAACATGGTTTCGGTTGCAACCTGAGTAGCGTATTTATAACTTGATCATGTTTTCGGTTGTCTTCTTTTTCTGTTGATGGCATCTGTTCTTCTTATTGTCTGGTGAGAGGAGGTTTGATCAACGTGTTAAAGTTTTTCCATTGAATTGCAAGTGTTCTAATGAAAATTTGATCTGCGTACGACTTAGTTGTCGTCGTTTCTTATGCCGATTGCATCAGTTCTATAAATTGTTTCACGAGGGTGGGTTTTATCGACATGTAAAATCTTTTCTGTTGTAGCGGAAGTATTTTCTGATGCTTGTAGAAAATCTGCTCTGTCAATGATAGATGATTCGTAAGAGGTATGTACACATAAAAATCTGTATACAAGTGCAATATATGACAGTCGTGGGGCTATGACTGCGTCGATTTATTTACACAAACTGACTTTATACACATTGATGAACTGGTGAAACATCGAGGCGATGTTACAACAACAAAATGAACCTGAAGTTTGTGAAACCAAAGGATGATCAAAAGAACAAATGTAATCCACAATCGTGTAACCGGACTTCCGATCCTACTTCCTCAGAATCATACCCACGGACACCGTCACTATGGCCATCAACAGGAACTTTCCGGGCAAGAACGATGTAGCTGGAAATCGAGAGGAGAAGAGGAAGAAAAGAATGTCAGTCTATTGTGTGGATTTTAGGCTATATTTTCACAACCATGTGATGCCTTTTTAAAGTCAATTGCGTAGAGATGTAAACTTTCAAAACCTCAAGCCCCTTGACCTAGTCTTAATCCTTATTTCCAAGCAATTTAATTAGAAAACTAATCTAAAAACGACATGGTTATCAAACGAGGTTTTACTTAGTTGGCCTTTAGATTGACAGACAATCTCACCTTGACTACTGTCATTCCCAGAGCCAGTGCGGGAATTTGAGTTTGCAACCTTAATTCCTAGACTTGCGCAGTCGGGTTGAAGTGTGCCTGAAAGATTACAAAAAAATTAAAGGAAAACTAACGAAAAGTCCAAAAAAACTTTAGTTTTAATGAAAAATGACAAATAAAAGTGTAGTGAATAGTATCAGGGAAAGATAAAAATATGGTTTTTTGTTAAAAGTGACCAGTAATAAGAGTGTTTCGTTAAAACTCCCTCCCATTACTTTCTCCAGCTTGTTGAAAGTATGTTAATTATGTTGTAAACCAGAATTAAAACAAGTTTAGTTAGTGTTCTTACATTCATTGTAGCAGGGGAATGCTGTGACGTTGAGAAGATTAGAGGAGCCGGATTTGCATTCACAGATGGGTGCGTAATTGTACGTGCTGTTCCTTACGCAGTTACCTTCTCCGCAGTAAGACCAGTAACAAGCTGTTTAACCACCGAAAATTAGAGTTATTAGGAAAAGGAACCAAGTGATTAACTATGTTAATTTATGGATGAGATAATTGAGCTGGTTTAGTGGTAATTACGATCAAAGGCAGATAAATTGTGAGGGACTTCTTTCTTAGGAACTGAAGGTGGAGCTGGCTGGCAGTTGTAGTCCAGTGTACCTGCGAAAACACGAAAATTAGAACCGATCCTAAGTCATGACATCTTGCAGAACAGAATCTTGCTCCTCAAGTTTTTGTTCGAGAGGGGGAGAGTTAGAGCTTACAGTTGGGGATGACACAGGGGAGAAACTTCAGATCATCGTCCCCATCAAACGTTCGCTTCCAGTTCGGTTCGCACTCGCAGGTGAAAGTTAATGGTTCGTTCATGTCGAATTTGCATGCTCCCCTTCCACACTCAACTTGTTTACATATTTCAGCTGCAACAAGAAGAAGATGTGTAAGAAGAAAGAAACTAGTTGATATAAAAGAACAATAATATGTCACTCGTATACATCTTCTCTTTGTTTGTCGAGCCTATAGTGAGTTACAGACAGAGTTCGAAAGGATGTGTGTTTGGAGAGGAAATGAAGTGCTCACCGGCAATCATAGGAGCTAAGTTATCTGGCCAGTCCAAGACGAAAGCAGCCACGGGCACCGCTACCAGAAGCACAGATAAAACGGCCATGGAGTTAGAGAAAGCCATTTGTATCTGGTTTTGAGAGAGAGGGAGGGAGGTATTCTGTGAAGGTTGTTTCTAATGAAGTTAGGCTCTCTCTCTTTATATATATATATTATATGAAGCCTTTAATGGAAGAGATCCTCATTTTTCTATAAAAATTAGGATTAGTTGTAGCGTCCACACGACATCGAATTTTAACAATTCGAACCGTTTATTTTTTAAGTTTCACCTCATAGATCATTCTTGCAAAATATTAGTCAAATTAGAAATATTTAAAACATCTAATTGGGTTCAAAGAAATTAACGAATATTTTGCTATATAAGAAACAATGAAATTTTATCTTGATAATTAAATAGGCAGATGATTTCAGATTGAATTGAACTTTTGCAAGAATTATCTATGAATCGAGACTTACAAAATAGATGGTTCGTATCATTAAAATTCGATGTAAAGTGGGTGTGGGGCTCATTTCACGTCGAACTATACAAGTCCTTTATGCAAAGGGATCCCCATTTTTTTTTTAAATGGAGATTGGGTGTGGAGACCACTCCATATCGAACTGAATATTTTCGATTTGACTAATATTTAGCTAGGATGAGGTGCAATTTGAGAAATAGACGATTCGGATCGTTAAAGTTCGATGTAGTGTATACTGAATTAATATGTGATTAAGACTGAAAACTAAGAAGGTATCAAAGTGGTGGAGACGCTTCTGGTGGCTGCCTAATTCTGTCCCCCGAAAGAAGGTTCCGTAATTTGAAAAAAAAAACGTGAAGAGGGTGGTTGTTAATTTGTTATTGTGCAATGTAATTGCCAATTATTTACGTTAAAATGTTCTTCATAAAATCGAATTTCTTTGGGTCCACTAGAGTTTGCCAAAGTCAACATATGCAACCAGAACAAAGAAATATTCCGGTTTTGACCTTCAAATCCTGCTATTTGACAACATCAAAACAAAACCATATATATTTGGTAATTATGACACGTTGATACGGTTAAACGTCCATTGGTTTTTTAAGTCAGTAAGCTTTGTTACTTAGTGCTATAGTTTAGTGGTATTTTTGTTCACTCGTAAATAAGAGGTCTTAGGTTTAATTCTCGCCAAAGATGAATTTGAACAACATTATTACAGCTAGCCCATTATGAACTTAGCCAACTCTCTACCCCTTTAATATAAATACTATCGTTAGTTAAAAAAAAGTGGGTAAGCTTTGATAGATGGTGGTGTTTTCTTAAAGTTGTTCTTTTTTTAGTCATTGACAACATTGTAGAGATTAGAGTACCTACCATTTAGTCCAAATAAGTAAAGTCCTTTCTACTTGACTATACCTATAGAGATAGGAGCCCTTGGCGTTCATCGATCTCTTAATATAAAAAGCAATTTCTTTCGCGAAAATGCTAACTCAAAACCTACCGATTACAAAGCCAACAAGTTACAAAAAAAAAAAATCGACATTGAAATCAAGAGTATATTTTGCTAAAAGTAATATTAAGTAAACTTTGATTGGAAAGTTTCCTGCTTGGCATTTGCAAGTTCCACCATATTGGTTGGTAGTACAATTCAACGATGTGGTGCAAAATTCAAAACGGGAAGTTGTAATTCTAGAAGAGTGACACGCGGTGGGCAGAAGCTTTGAGCTTCCACAAAGTCAACATTTCTCCTTAATTAAGCTGTCCAATAAATTCTTAATCAAACAACGACAACAAAAGAGGAAGCATTTTTCAAAGGATAATCAATTCGGAACGGGATTCTTTCCAGATCTATTCCACTAAATTCATCAATTCAGACTCTTGAAATATGATTCAACGACTAAAAATAGAGATTTCTTTTAAAAGTTATAATAACTTAAACCGTTTGATCAAATTTCAAAGATCCGAATTAGTGGATTTGGTGGAAGGGATCCCTTTACAATCAATTCACTCACCATCATACGTGGCCTACTAAAATTTTAACATCTGTCAAATAGAAATTTCTCCCGAACTTCTACTATCTTCGTAACCAAACACCATCCGTATTCCATCTTCACAACCAAACACTGTCATCTTATCTCCCTTCTTGCCTATTGCGCAGAAACTCCCCCTCCATCCTCCCTCTTCCCCGGTGAGACCATCCATCAATTCCTCACTTCTCCGGCGAGTCCACCCCCAACCTCTCTCTTCTCAGGCGAGCCCAACCCCATCCCTTCTCTTCTTTTGCGAGACCGCCCCCAATCTCTTACTTTTCCGGCAACCCCAACTCCACCTACCTCTTCTCCGACGACCTGGACTATCCCAACCCCTCTGTTCGCCGGAGAACCCACAGCTAACCCTCTCTTCGACGGCGGCCCCCCTTCATTCCTCTTTGCCGGTCAGATTCCGTTGGTTAGATATGGGTGTTACGAAGGAAGGTCCACGGCGGCGAGATATAGGGATGGGTTGGTTGGGTCGACGAGGAAGACGTCAGATTAGAGGAGGTACTGGCATTGGGTCGGTGGGGTTGACGTCGACAGATACGCCATGGCAGTTTGGAAGGGGAAGAAGAAGGATGATGTTTGGTGCTAGGTTTAAAGGGGGTGGTGGATGTTTGGTTAGCAAGATAGGATGGTGATTGGTAATATTATCTTAGTACAGGTGTTAAAATGTTAGTGGGCCACATAAGATAGTCAGTAAATTGGGTACTCCCCTGTCAGTCTTCAAGTATTATCCTTTTTCCAAATGTCTAAGCCAAAACAAAAGGCCTAATCAGATAAATAATCTTCGTGGTCATAAAGTATTCGGAAGGTAGTCCATGTGGCAAAAAAAATCGAATTTAAATCCTTGTGGTCTAAATCTGTTAGGATTTATACCTAAAATTGAAACTTCTGTCATTCCTCCGTTAGTATCATGCACGTGAATGTCACATGTGAGGATAAGATGGTCATTTCATCCCCGTTTCATCCCTTCCATAGTCACTCTCCATTCATAAACAAAGATATCACGAACTAAAATCGCATCTGGGTGCGCAGCTGAATTCTTTGATTGAATAACTAATTGGCTTTTTGCCTTCTAGTTTGCTTTGTTTGTTTCCTTTTTGTTGCCTTCTTCCCTTTCAAAACCCTACACGTAAACCCCTATATATACCACTAAGAAGGAGACCGATTGGAAAAAAAGAAAAAACTTTCAAGCATAAAACCGCACATGGTGGATACGATTACGAACAAACCATTTTCAAAATAGAACAATCACCTAAAGTTATCAAGATTGCAGCAATAGCTGAGTATGTTGGTGCGACGTCTCCCTCAATTCTTCGCTTAGCCATCGATGTGGCTTTTCAAACACGAACCAAACCTCTGATTTCAATAAAAGAATTTTGTTCGTGCTTTAGAATTGGGAAGGCCATAAGGGTTTTAGCTAAGCTATTGGCATGCTACTAACTATGAAATAACCATCTTATTCTCACATATGAGATTCACGTGCATGTTACTAACAGAGGAATGACAGAAGTTTCAATTTTTGGTATAAATCCTAACAGACTTAGACCACAAGGGTTTAAATCCGAATTTTTTTACCACAAGGGTTATGTTCCGAATACCTTATGACCACGAGGATCATTTATCCGAATAGGCCAAAACAAAAAGAAGATGCCAAACATAGTGAGAACTTTTATTATTAAAAAGAACTAGAGAGTTCGAAACTATTATAATAATTTAGAAAATACAGGAGTTCAAACTCGAGACGTATGAGTGGAAACTCAACATCATATCCACAAAAATATTATACTAATATGTTGGTTTTCTCATGCATAATTGGAAAATTTTGCATTCACAAAAATAGAGCAGGATTCTCTGCCCTTCTACTCTCATCATCTTCCCTCTTCTCCTTTTCCTTCCTCTCATCTTACACTTTGCTTTTTGTTTTATTATCTTTAAAAAAATCAATATAAAATCTTGATGTGATTTAATCATAATCATTTAAATATGAGAGGAAAAAAGATGAGAGAAATTAAGAAGGAAGAGAATCTTTCTTCCACAAAAACAAAAGTGTGCTGCAAGTTAAAAACATGTCAGAGGATTAGGTTTCGAATATTGTCGTCTTGGCGTCTCTGTTGGATATTCTTCCTTTCTCTTTTATTCTTTATATTTTATGATTGGTTCTTTTTTTTTTTATTGGGGTGGTTGAATATGAAATAACTAAATTAATATAATTGAGTTTATTAAAAACCATTGTCCATATATATTAAATCTTTTCGAAAAAAATAGTTCAATGATGTTTAACAAGAAGAGAAATGATGAGAACATTCTCATGATGAACTCTCTGATACTTCATATTTTTTGCACAATATTTTATAATATTTGCACAGAAATTGACGTTAAACTGTATTACACAATATTTTATAATATTTGCACGAGAATTGATATTAAACTATGAAATGACAGAAAGTCTTTAAACAATCCATTTAGCATTTCTCTTAACAAGAATATAGAAGAAAACAATGAGAAGAAGATGAAATCGGAAGTCAAACACACAATAAATTATAAACCAAACCATATAGTTAATTTTATTTGCTCATTAGTGGAGTTTAGGTTTATGATTTCAATAAGCATGAGATTATGCTAATTAATTGAATCGCATGTTCTCAACAACTAAAGAGATTCTTGTGTGGAGCTGGTGATGTATCTTTTTATATCCACGATGAGAGATGAATATACAAAACGATATATCCAGTTATTCATAATCTCTCTCTCACATACGAAAGCTATTTTGTTAGTTTATTAATATGCATCTAATTAATTTAGACCAACTTAATGCCGGTTATTTCAGTCATTTTAAATACACTTCCTAACGAGCCCTGACTTTCCTTCTATAATTCGAGAATATAAAGCTTAGTTAAGCTATACAACTAATTTGGATCAAATTAATGTAGCCCGTTCGAAAGTACTTTAGTTCATGAGAGCTTTTCGTTGAAGTGTTTTTATCATAAAGAAAAGTTGGAACTGTAATTGGTTTTACAAAAAACATTTATAAGACGAATAAGAATTTTTTAAATTTATTGTCAAACGTATTCATAACTCATAAGCGCTTTTAGCAATTTCAGAACCACTCGCAAGTATACCTATTAATTAAGGGATTAATCTTTAAGAAACAAAAACTTCGTTTTAAGTTTTGTGCTCAACCCACTTTTGGGCCATTATGTGAGGCCTACTTGGAGAAGATCATCATACCTAAGCAGGCCAAGCCCAACTTTAACCCACCCACATTCTAACCTGCAATCCAACACCCGTCTATCATTTCTCATCGCTCGCTTAAACCTTCGATTGAGATGCTGAAGAAAGACAAGGGAAAATTGGGCATCCCAGAAAAACCAACAATTATTGGAACTCCTGGTTTGGATTTGGTATCACTAGGTTTGGTCGATGTGGAGAAGATACCAAAATATAACCTGACTGTTGAAGGCGGTCGAAAGCTTGCAAAGGAGAATGAGTATAGTAGGTGCTTGCTTCCTAAATTTTTCATGGGCCTTGTGGGCATGCTAGGAATTTGCTCAAACATAAAATTGGTAGGGTGCAGGCGCGCCACTACTAGATGCCGCTAATAGACGAGATCTGAATGATTGAGGTTATACTTCAATTTGACTTCAAACTAAGAAATTGTGTCATTGAGTGGGAGTTGCTCAAATCAAGGTTATTTGTTTGCGTTAAAGATAAGAACTTTACTTATATGGAGAGATGAAATAATATGTAAATGACAGGGTTGCTGGAAATGTAAATGATAGAGGAGAGCAAATGATTAATATTGTAGATTGCTTGTAATTAAATGATTGGAAATGAGTTGTACATGAACTACAAATAAGATCTGATACTACTAGTGAGTAGCAGAGCTAATAAACAAGGAAAATAATGGATGCTTGGCTAAAGCTAAAGTCTACAAGGAAGCTGATGAGCTAATTTGAGTATAATTGATTGATTGGTTATTTGAGTGTCCATAATCATTCTGCATCTGCTTCTTTATATAAAGATCTGAAAAAACCCCATTGCTAAGAACAATGAACTTGCCTGAAATAAGTTTGGCCAGCTTGCATTGTGAAATGATATTAAAAATAGCAACTTGTACTTCCATCACATGTTTTCACATGTCTCCACCACTTGCAATAAACTAATAATTAAAAGAAGCAAGCTGGCTTCTTTCACATGTTCTCTGCAGGAATGTCTGTGTGGTGTCTTCCCATCCACTTGCAATGAAAAAGCATGCATTTGTCTTGTTTAAACAAATCTCTTGGCAAACCTTCACCACCCAAATAAATGAGAAAAATAATATTATAATGTCAAAAACTACCCTACTTGCATTCAAATATCTTTTCAAGTTAGTCTTTCTCCCAGATAATTCTCCAAATGCCATATTTGCCATATTTAGTCCGAATGGCACATTTTAAGTGCAAACAGTAGGGTAATAATGAAGCGTCACCGTGCAAGGCAGGCAGCAGAGTCCACACTGTTGCGGTGGAGGCGATTGAGGCATTGCCTGGACATTTGAAAGCAGCAGCACTGGTGCCAGATCTTACTCCGTTCCCAGTCAAACGGTTCACGGCAACTCTGACTCCTCCAATTGAAGGTTATATTGATCGAGTTAAGGAAGCTGCAAGAAAGAGCAGTGCAAAGGAGAAGCTCAGATAATTGAAGGTTGATCTTTTTCTTTCGGCTCCTAGTATTTTACTTCCCTGCTAAATTCGTATTCTACTTTGCGGATGATAATTTTTTAGGAAAACTAATGAAAAAAACTTGAAAATTTTGAGTTTTAACGATAAGATTAAAATAAAAGATAAAGTGAATAGATTGCTAAAGTAAATAGTATCCGAATCTTTTAGTTAAAATTTTCGGGAGATTTGGTTGATAAGTTGTGAATCTAGCTTTGAAATAGTTAAGCTCTCACGTGCACCAAAACAATCTGCGGTATTTAAATAAACTTGAGACTTGGCCTCTAGAAAGAAAGGCATGCATCATTCACTAGGTTCCATGCCTCTGCTCGCTTAACTTTGCCGGTTCTCAATATTTTTTCTTGTTTGATATGATTTCATGTTTCTTATGCAGACAGAGTTATGCTTGCGAGGTAGGAGATTTTTTGTTATCGGACCACTAGCATTTACTGAATTCAGAAGAGAGCTAATATTTGTGTTCATGAAGTCAGCGTGTTAACGACGAAGCGATGAAAATGAGAATTCTGGACAAGTTCCAAGTCTTTTAGGGGGCGTTTGTTTGCCCTCACTAAATGGGATTGGATTAGACTGAACTAAAACTCAGAGCAATACCGTGTTTGTTACGCAGCAGGACAACCTTTAGTGGGACTAGCCGGGACTCCCCTCGACAAAGGACGTTGCTAGACAGTCTTAGCAAGTCTCATCGAAAGGCATCAGATTGCTAAGACCTTCGCTGCTTCACTGCATCTGCTTCTCTTCGTCCGCTTCTCTCCCTTGCTCTGCTTCATCTGCTTCATTTGCTTCTCTCTCCCTTGCCCATTTATCTGCTTCTCTCTTTCCCATATCTGAAACCCAGCCCACCCACTGCCTAAATCTCAATACCAAAATTTAAAAAAAAAATTCAAAACAAAAACAACAACAATCCCCATATGAAAATTCTTCCTTATTCCCAATAATTCCCATAAAATTCCCAAAAAAAAAAATATTTTCCCAGAAAATTCCCGAGAAATGGATAGAGAAAGGGAGAGAGTAGCTTTGGTACAAAGAAAAAAGGAGAGACGAAGGAGAGAGTTGCTTTAGGGACGATTTTGCAGGAAAAATCGTTTTGAAGGCGATTGTTTTGCAAGAAAAAATGAGTGTTGGAGAGCGGCACTAACGAGGAAGAAAAGAATGAACTCCCAGGAGAGGAGAGTGTTCCAGACACAAACACAAAGAAAAAGCTTGAATAAAAAATAAAATATTATTGAGTTAATAATAAAATATTATTAAATGTGTATTTAATGATATAAAATTATAGTTGTTAACTATTCTTCTTTTTTTAGTCCGGCATTCTACCAAACGTTTCACTAAATCAGTCCAGCTTAGTCTAGTCTAAGTCAATCCAGCTTAGTCCCTAAAGCTAGTTCAGTCTGAGTTAGTCCGGTGCAACAAACGCACCCTTAAGATTTGTGGAAGGTGTTATGTCAACAATCCCTGACCCCTAAAGAAATGCTGCATTGGCCGGTCCGGAAAGCAATCAATGACGGCCTAATGGGGTATAAGGCTCGTTTGAGATTGTTTTGGTAACACTTATACTCATAAGCATTTCTACACCAAGTGCTTCCATTAAAAACATGTAACTTGGAAGTCCTTGAAGAAGCATTTGACAAGTGCTTCTTTAAAAAGTGCTTCTATGACCTTAAAATACTTCTGACTTGTTTTGTACCTTCAGATTATCTAAAGAATCATGAAATAATAAAGGATCCATGAAATATTAAAGGGAAATGGTTATCACGCACCTTTTCTTCTCTTGCATACCAGCTCATATTTTTGGTAATCAAATTGAATAAAGTAGAAAACAAGAAACAAAATTATACACAAATTCGTCGGGAGAGAAAAACCGTGTAGTTATCATATTCTGAAGTTCCAAATTTGGAAGTTTATAAAAAGGTGATTAGTTAGGTCACTCATCACTGTGACCAGTAACACGAAGAGTTAAGAGGAAATTAGGGATTAATAAGTCCATTGATGCCTTGATTTGATGCAGCTTCCTTCTAAAAAACCAAAAATTCTAAGCAGTTGAATTTTCTTTTCTTTTTTCACTTTATATACCATATGAGGGTGACAAATGGCTTTCTCAGAGAAACCTCTGCAGGCCAAAGTGATTAAATAATCAGCACAAAGATGACCATGCCAGAAAAGCACTTTGAGAAAAAGCCATGCAGATCATATTTTATTTACGCAAGTAAGATCATCGTACATATATGTATACATATGTGTGTGTGTGTATAACTATGTTTATACTCCTCTATATAAAGTGTAACTGCGTAGTCTTCCTGTGGTGCTATAAACTTTTAGTGACAGTTGAAGATGGGAAAGGCAAGCAGATGGATCATCAATTTCTTGGTCGGAAAGCAAGAGAAAAAGATTAACGATGTTCCGAAAACTAACGTTTCGAATGAGTTTGCGCTTACCTTTTCTGCCAGGGCGGCGGTGAAGCAGCTAGGTACGCCGAAAGTGAAGAGAAGGTGGAGCTTTGGGATGTTGGCAGGCAAAGAGGTATCCCGCATGGTTACAAAATCTGTTGATTCAATTGACATCACTAAGTTGTCACTCAAGGCTCAGAAGAATCGTGCTGTGACACCAGGAGATGTCGAAAACGCTGCAGCTACAAGGATTCAAGCTGCCTTCCGTTCGCATTTGGTACGAATTTCCATCCAAAACATTGTGTCATGTTTACTAATCTATAACTGGTTAGTTTCAGGGTCATTCCTAACCCGATTCCAAATAGTTTAGTAAACAACTTTTAATGGGAATTCTGGATTCTGACTCCTCGTGAATTCAATTCATCCTCGCCTAATTACAGATTAGTAAACATGTCATAAGATTCTGAACTCGAAATCTATCTATTTTTCGTAGTCATATCGCTTATGTTGTTGTAGGCAAGGAAGGCTTTACATGCCTTGAAGGGTTTGGTGAAGTTGCAAGCACTGATAAGAGGCCACATTGTGAGGAAACAAACAACTGCTACGTTAATTCAGATGCAGGCGTTGATGGCTATCCAGGTTAGAGCGCGGATTAAGCGAATTCAGATGGCGGAAGAAGCACAGCTAGCTAATAAAAAGCAGTTGATCATTCAAAGAGGCCACCCTCAGGACAATGGAGTTCATAGGGCAAGTCTCCTCCAATCTCAAATGTTTCCTGTTCGTGCTATATGTGCTAGTTTTTGCTTTGATTAATCTCAGCTTACGAAACCCGAGTGAAAATTGCATCATAAACCCAATTGAGCTTGATAAATCACTCGGGTTTCAAAGGCTGAGCTCCTCAAGAAAGCATTTTCTGATCAACCAAACATGGAATGATTAGTAACACACAATCCGGCTCAGGTCCCTAAAATGTACCAAGCTTACAATGTGGTCTTGTTTATGCAGAAGTCAATAGATTTGAACCCGAATGATGTTCAACGAGTTGCGAAAAGCACGAGTGGACACCTTAATCATTCACAAGGTGCAGGGAGGTTTGAACATGGCCATTCGACAATCTATTCTGATCGTCTTTCCATCTCAAACCGGCATCACTACGAGGAATTCTCTTTTGCAACGGCAAATAGTCCCTGGAATTATCCTTCTGCATCCAAACCAAAACCAACAAGACACCCCTTCACTCATCAAGACCAAGATTACACAGATCATGAGAACTCTGCATTCAAGCCAAATTACATGACCAACACGAAATCTTCAAAGGCGAAAGCCAGGTCACAGAGTGAACCAAAGCAAAGGCCCGAAGGAAGCTTGAAGAATAGAAGCAAGCAAACAGAAGTGGATGCCAGACTTGTTGCCATGGACTATCAAGTGCTGAAACGTTCATCCACACAGTTTAAACCCGACGGTCAGAAAAACCAGGATCCCTGGTTTGTTAAGCTCTACAGATCAAGAAGATTGTTCGAGGACAACAAGCATGCCTCCGGTAGCCCGAGTACCGTCCATTCCGACTATCATGAATCTCTTGCTGCGTATGAGGTAAAACTTTAGCTTAACGAACTGAGTTCTGCAGGTTTTTATTGTTGATTTCTGCATTTTTCGTATCTGTCTAATTTCGTCGACTATTTGATTTGCAGCCCCATGTGAACTTGTACTAACAGAAAGGGATGCTGAAGAGCTCGTCCAGACCTATATAGAGCATGCAGAGTCCTACACATCAATGTATATTAAAATGCAAACGCCAAACGTTTTAAGGGGCTCAAGTCCACCTGCTAAAAATGTGCTCTAGAATTTTCGTAGCATGCATTTGCATTACTCAGAAAGAACTTTCCTATGAAAGATACTAATAACTAATTGTACTTGTTCATGAAGTTCAGTGCCAATTTCAAATACCATCTTTTGAAATTTTTTGAACCATTTCTTGACAGAGAGAGAGAGAGAGAGAGAGAGAGAGAGATTCTATTAAGACATCGCAGTTATACAAACTAAGTTGAATTCATGGTGAGAATCAATTCCTTTTCTGAGATCATAACCTGCAAAATCAGGATCTACCTAGGAGCCTAATTCCTCTTGAGAAAAATGAAAACCGAAAACTCGTAACTACAAAAACTAATCGAGTTGGAAATATTATACATGTTGCAACCGCTCATTGTAATTGATCATCCTGGTCGACATTATTTTGCTTGATGCTCTTAGTCAACCAAATAGCAGTTTCCCTAGGAGAGACCTTCCCTGGCCCAAAAGGCTTCAGTAACACCCCAAGCTCGTCATATCGTTCGTTCTGGAGCAATCTTGCACTGAATTCGAGCAGCCCTTCTAAAGCTTCAGCCCTTTGCTGGAATGATGAGGTGTCAAAATGCTGGCGACGCGTGTTTGATGAGGTCCGGCTTGATGCTCCAGCAGTTGCGTTTTGATCCGAACATTCATCGCTTTGATTGTCTGGTGCAGCTTTGAACATGCCAGGTTCAATTCCCTTCCATGCACCTGTGAAACTAAGTTTGCGAGAGGCTCTGTCGCTTATCTGAACGGTGCATTTGTCCTTCATCATTGAACGGTCACCAGAGTGGGGGGAACCAGACGAACCTTGCACTGAGGGTGATGAGTTTCTATGGATAGGCAGAAACTGTTCTTCGTATAATTGTTCTTCATATGAGGCTAATGGGAATTCAGCTATCCTGTCAATTCGAGGGGAATTGACAGAAACGTCAGGAGATTTAATACAGTGAAGAACACCAACATTGGGCCAGAAAGGGGACTGTTGAGTTGCAGCTCTTGTTAATGGCAATGATGCTCTGCGAGTTGTACTCACTGTCTTTTGCGGTGTGCGTGAAACGGGAAGCTGGAAAGATGAATTTTATAAACTTAAACTATTAGATTAGCAAACACTAGCCGTTTAGAAGCTAAAATATTATGCAAAAGTACGGCTAGTGCTTTTATGCAGCTATAGTTTGTTCGAGAAAAACTTGCACCTTTGGTTTGAGAGAGTGTGAGAGAGATCTTACCGATGCACGATTCTTGGGCTCCATAAATCTCTTGGGAGTGGCAGAAGCTTTTGCTGGAGTAACTCGACTGTTAACGATATTTGAAGTTTTGGAAGCAATTGGCTGCTTGCGTATGGCTGCTTTTCTATAGGCTCCAGTGCCACCAACAGAATGTCCTGCAAATTCTCGATTCAGATATTTTGACCTGCCATGCATTTCTTGGGTAGAGCTTACAGAATCTTGCTCACCTCCAGATATACTAGGATTTAAAGTCCTATCATTGCTGAATGTATGCAGCTTGTCCTGGTAACGGCGAGTGGAGAAAGGAACTGCTTCTGGCTCTGAAAACCTTGTCTTCTTCAAGTAACCAGTATCAGGCCAGTTGACCGCTAAAGTTCCATGTCTGGGGTTATTGAGTTTGAGATGAACTTTGTGAACATGAGGCTGAAGGACTGGGTGAGCAAGCAGCTCAGCAGCCTGCCACAACAGAAAACACTTCAAGTGAGATGAAACGTTTGAAAGATGTGAATTGTCACAATTCCGAGGAATCTAATTCTAAAGGAATATTGTGCTTTCATGAAGATAAAAAGAAACCAAAGTTATATCAGGCAACAATGAATTGACAATATGTATTCAGGTATTGGATACAATGCGTTTGAGTTCATAAGCGGAAATTACAAAATGATTGTCAATCAAATAAAACCAGACTGCACCAGCTTGTGGCACATCTTAACGAGATGCATTGGACATTGCACCGAAGAGAAAGATTTTGCACAATGAATCCATAAGTAACTTTGTAATTCTGTCATGTTTGACTATTATCCTAGTATGTCTATCCGTAGACGCATTTACACTAGAGGAGAAGTATACGTACACTTGGCCTGAGTTCTGGGTTTTTCCGAAGCATGCTTTTAATAAGGCTTCGGCTGAAAAAAGAAATACAGAAAGTGATTAGAAACAATATTCACTATGAAAGGTAACTTAATCACATCCAACTAGAAACACGAGGTAACAGAAAATCAGGTTATTAAAGCATCTGTTTGTTTGGTTACAAACATCCTTACACAATTCCAAATGTTGCGGAAATTTATAATGATCGTACAAAGTAAGGAAGGGCGCTAAACATGCAATCCACGTTGAATAGCCACAAAGTATCAAACAAAATAAATAAGGACTCACAATGCACCAGTGTACTTTGTGGGAAGGGGAGCCACTATGGACCTGTTAATTTTGTTAATCAGTGCTTGTATATCCTGTTAAAGAAACAGCAAAAAAAATACGTAAAGAAAAAAATAACATGCGAAAGAAAAAGGAAACAATTTATAAATGCGGAGGAACATTAAACATTTTCTTAAACAAGAAACAGATTGAGGAAACACAAACAACAGAAACAGATTACGAGTTACAAAACTTACAAACGCTTTAAATGCAGCCCTATGAGAAGTCATTTCATACATACAGCATCCTGGACAAAATATGTTTAGTACAATACATATTGCAACTAGAGAAGAAAAATAATCAACAATGAAAAAATTCGCACATACTCGGTGCTTACCCAAAGACCAAATATCTGATTTTGAACCATAAGGTATATCAGCAAGAAGCTCAGGACACATATAGCTAGGAGTTCCGACAACCTGGGTCAGAGATAATGATTCTTACTATAGATCTTCAAGATGTTGTGAATATGAACTTCTGAAGAGAGCCACAGTTACTTACCGAAGAGGCAAGATCGTCTGAAGTCAACATTTTGGCAAGTCCAAAGTCACCTGCTCCAACGTTCATCAATTGTTGTCAGAAAAATTACACTCCGCTTATGGAGAACTATAGAAGATTATAGGATCACTTACCAAGGCGTATGTCTTGATCTTTTGTCAAGAATATATTAGAACACTGAAACAATCATGGACCACTATTAGTACAATTTAGCTTCGGGGAATTTGAAAGGACATAGCAACATACATCTTTTCAACGTGCACAGGAGGATAAATGTCACTAACCTTGACATCACGATGAAGAATATGATTCCTGTGCAAGTAGTCTAGCGCCATCAGAAGTTGGACAAGCCACTTACAGAGCTTCTGAAAAAGTTAATTCCCATATTAGATGATAGGAGCCGAAAAAAGCGACTGTGCAAGGAATGTCTTTTAAGAAAAAAAAAAATTCTGCATGGGGAAACAAAGTGAAGACGAAGAACTAAAACAAATTCATACCTCTTCAGGGAAAAGAAGACCATTGGCCTTTTTTATAGCTTCTGCCCTGTACCGCACAGAAACACAGAATGAGTGGCCTGGCCGACAATATGCAAGCCTTCAAATCAAAGCAAAAATATCAAAGTTTCAGCACGATACAAAACTTACATGTCCCCTCCTGCGCAATAACCGATGATAATGCACACATAGCAACCCTGAAAACAAGGGGTATGAACCAAGTTTAGGCCATTGCAACTAGCTAGGCTACCATAGTTCCAAAGTATCCAACCGGGAATTAATAAAATTACACTAGATACAGAGAAAAGGAAAAGTGCACCACTGAGCACAATTACACTAGATACAGTTGAGGGCAAATGTACCTTTTCCACCCAAGAATCTTTGTACTCCACAATAAATGGATTTTTGAACTTGGAAATGAGCTCCATCTACACAAACAAGGAAAGTTGTAAATCCGGAGGTATCCAATATATATAATAAAGCCTGCAGCATACTCCATCATTTCTTTTCTTTCTATGTTTTCTTTTAGTAAAATCGTGTAGAAAATGAATGAGAAATATTGTAAATGGAAGATTATCAATTGAGTCGAAAAGAAATGGAAGATTATCAGCACCCAAAAACATCAAAAAAGTATAGTAACCTCCTGGTGTGCAGATCTCCGCGATCTATCAGTCTGGCGAGCAAGACGAATCTTTTTCAACACGTACCTTTATATATCAAAGATTCAAAGTTAAGACCAACTCTCAAAATTTGCATGACAATATCATGAGGAATAGTTGAACAGCGCATGTTCCCATGAAAGTAACCATGGATACAGAGACAGAAAAAGGAAAAGTAAATTCCAGTCTTACTTCTTCTTTTCATGCTTATGCCTGACAAGAAGCGCAGAACCGAAAGCCCCTTTACCGATTTGCTCAAGAACTTCATATTGCTCCATGTTGTAGACTCAAAACTTATCTTCACTGAATGAAGAACAAAATGGTTTTAATCTCATACACATTCCCAATAGCGAAAACATTTCTTTTCAATTCTTGGAATGTACTTTAACACGAATTCAACGTAGCAACTCAGCATCAAGGGAAAGTTATGTGTAGTCACTCAAGACTTGCATAGCTCGGAAAAATCCCATTTCTTTTTTTCTTCTTGAGAAACAAACAAAGTAAATGCAAAAGCAAAACAACACTACATTTATCACTCAAGAAATTTGATAAACCCATGATAGCAAAATGTGATCAAACCATAGTTACCCTATTAACTACTTACAACACAAAATTCAAGTCAGACAATCCCACATTCCGTTTCTTTTTAGATGAAAGCCCGGTTCTTTATTGTAGAAAATCGAATGCGGTATAAAGCAGATGAAATTACATAAACATTTTAGCAAACAGAAGCACAAAAATTTGAACTTTGTGTCCAAATTATCAAATTAGCCCAGCCAAATGGTCAATTTTAGGCTCAAACCAGATCCCAATAGTAAGAAAAACAATGAATTGCAAAATTTATTTTCTCTTGCTTTCCCACACTTTCTCAGCAATCAAACAATGTAATATACACAGTAAAAACTAAGTACAGAGAGAGAGAGAAACTGAGTAAAAAGGAATGAAAAGTAATCAAATTGCTTCTAAGAAAATGGAAAATGCAACTCAAAACTAAAAACCCAAGTCAAAATTTGAACTTTGATGTCAAAGTAAAAGAAAAGTCAGAGAATTTAAGCTAGAGAGAGAAAGAGGAGAGAGAGATTCGGAAGACCTCAATGTAGAGTGAGTGAGTTGGATCGAAGAGATCACAATGCAGGTGAGGGAGGACACATTTTGGCTGGCGGCAGGGGAGAATGAGCTGAAAACGACGTCGTCACTGGACCAGTAGAGCAGGGAGCAAAAAAGGACGAAGAAGAAGAAGAAGAAGAAGAAGCTGCAGAGGAAGTTGCAGTAGTTCTTTCCCCCATTCCCATTTGGGTTTTTACCCTCGACTTCTTAATAGACAAACTGTCAAGTTCTTAAGAAAGAAGAGAGAGAAAGAAGAGAGAGAGAGAGAGAGACTACATGGCTAAATTGCTATCTAATAAAATAATAAGCAAATTAATCAGAGTTAAAGATACTCATATGGATGAAAAAAACTTCGTGTCGGATACACAACTCAATACGTTAGTATTATAATGCATTGTTTTATTATACTCAAAGTATTCGTGTTTTCGGCTCACCAAAAAATCTATTTCAAGAGAAAAACAAAGAGAGATCAATGAGATTAAGTGATAAACAAGACAATTAATATAATTAAATTGATAATAATTTTAAAGTGTGATTTGTTTAGTTTTGTGAAAAGGAGAGAAGTGGAGTAAACCCTGCAGGCTGCACCTTTACATGGCACGAGGAGGAGGAGACACTGACAAACAAAAGGGGACCGGGGGTGGGTCCGAGGGGAGGCTGGGAAGCTAGGAGGATGAACATGGCCCCCACCCATTTTGTCACGGCTTTATTGAATCTTTTCGGACTTTGGAGACCTTTCTTTACTTTTTTATTTTTTATTATTAAGAAACTATGAATAAACTTTGCAGACATGAGTAGGGTCAATTAATCTAAACATTATTATCTGTTCCTTTAAGATGTGAGTTGGGACACTCTTTCTTATAGGTTTTGTAGATGTGAGTTGAGTCTAGTCGAGAAAATGCTATCTGTTTGTTTGGGATGTGAGTTGGGATACTTCGTCTTATAGGTTTTGTAGGTGTGAGTGAGTCAATTAGGTGAGAGATTGTTATATGTTCTTTTGAGATGTAAGTTGGGACATTCTTTCTCGTAGGCCGGAGTAGTGTACAATATCGTTTTGTCAAAAATAAATTTAACTAATATTCAAAGAATAATGTTCAACTCCTTATCGTTTTATCACTCGCATATGTATGTATTACAGGTAGCGGTTACAAGAATGGCAGGAAAGTAAGGATACATTAGCTTTTGTGAGGGAAGTGAGGATACAAAAATAAATTTAACTAATATTCAAAGAATAATGTTCAACTCCTTATCTCGAATATGTGCCATCTCCCTCCCCCAAAGTAAAGCGCTGATTCCCCTAAACCCTTCTCTGTCGTCGGCCTTTTGCTTTGGCTTGAGGTTGGCGGCAACCCAGCCCTTCCCTCCTCGCCCTCTGCTCTTTTCCTCTCTCGTCCACCCACTGCTTCATCACTATCTCCCTTCTCTCCCTGTTTTTTCGCCCTTCTTTCTCTTCTCATTTTTTCCACCCTTGTTTCATACTTTCTCCCCTTCTCTCCCTTTCTTTCCTCCCGTTTTCCCCATCTATCCCTTTTCCTCTAACTCCACTACAGCTTTTCCCTCTCCAAGCCACCATGGTTGGAGATTTAGTTTATCTGTATTTGCATTTAGCTTTCGCTTGTTTTCTGTTTGAGCATTTTGTGTCTCAGGTTGCTCTGAGCTTGGTCTCAGTCTTTCTTAAGTTTATCTCAGATCTGTTTTCTTTGCCTTGTTCCTCTCCAAACATCGTTCCTCACCGTGAATCTTCTATTGGTTACCCTTTTAAAGTGCTTTTTGCACTATCTGGTAGGATTATGAGAGTGCTTCCAGCACGGGTAGCTTGCCTACCCCCATTTTCCGTTTATCCATTTGGTTCGTTGGCCCTTCTCCCTGGTGGTGGTGACAGATCTGTGATGGCAGTGCGGCTGTTTTTGTGGAGGTGGCTGTTTAGGTTTTTCAATTTGGTTGCTGCTATGGGTTGTTCACTTTGGGACCTTCTCATTGTAGTTTTCGTTTATGGAGTTGGGCTTTTTCTTGGCTATTTTAGACTCTCTTTTGGAGTTGTCCTTATCTTGTATTAACTTTCTTTTTAGTGAAATTTACTTTGTTTGTCCTCAAAAAAAAAAAAAAAAAAAACTCCTTATCTCGAATAAGACGTCTTTTGCCACTTCACAGTTTAACGTTAATTTCAACAACTTTATAAAATATTGCGCAAAAAAATTAAATAACAGAAAATTCATAAAGAGTCGCACTTTATTCTGCAATTTCTGATAAAACTATCACTTAGCAAATAAACTTATCCATAATCATTACCAATTATCCATACTCATAAATCAACATCAACTTATTTCTAGGCGTTGTTAACGCAATCACGAGCAAACTTTCATGTGAACCACTCATTGCAGGTTTCTTCCTGTTGGAAATTTTGCAAATTGGATAGCATTAGGACTTTACAAAACCATCTTATCAATCATCATACCATAACATAATTAGACGACTTTTTTGAAGAACAACTTATATGAAACAAGTACAAAATTACATGACGTAATGATTCATAATATAATGTTATGCACAATATTAGATTATTAAACCAAAATATAACGACGATTGTAAACTCGTTTTATATAAATCATTTTCCTTTTTAATCGAAAAAAATTATTAAGAGGAAAAATTATGCAAAAAGATAAAGTGAAAATAATCATTTTAGGGTTTTTAAGAGGTAATTAGAGCATTGGTTGCTCAACTTGCTCAATTGGAGTTTTAATCATGAACTAAAAATTCGGGAGCTTTAATCCCTCAACTTATTATATTGCGGAATAAGGATCTTTTGACTAACTTTATTATAACTTTCATTCAAAATAAAGGGTTTATAGGGATAAAAATGGATATAAATTCTAACAGAATTAACAAAATGATCATTGCTATACATTATAACAAGTTCAATTATCAATACTCATGAATTTTTAGTTCATGAACCAAAACTACAGTTAGAATTCAGAGACTGTTACTCCAATTTTCTCCTTTTTAATATTTATTATATGTTTTTGTGTGGGATGCAAGAACCAACAGGATTCTCTTCGGATCCTTTTGGTGAGGATCTTGGGAATTCGTAAATTGTATGTGTTCATTGTACATCGTGCAATCCGTTTTTGTCAGATATTATTTGTATTTAATTTTAAATAAAAATATTTAAAATAATTTCTAATTGCACGATATACGATGAACGGATATAATTCATGGATCTCCATAATCCTCACATAGAGGATCTAATGAGGATCTGGATTCATGCAAGAAGACTAACCAAGAGAATGAGAGATTTTTTAATGTGACCATCACACGATATGGTACACTATGTGTCTCTATATAAATAGTGAGTAATGTGTGTTAAAAGGTTAATAACTTAAAAATTAAAATTTCCCACCACTTACATAAAAACACGTGGTGTATCATCCGTATTTCCGTCACAACTAAAAATTTTTCAACCTCCGCACCAATCACGAAGCTTACCATTTGGCCGCTGGTATTCCCCAAATGACCAAACTACCCCTCAAAATTTTCAACCTCCGGTAGACGTGCTGCGATCACGTTCATGAATTGACTTGTATAATAAATAATTCCGGTAACTTTGGGATCCAACTTCGTCGTTAGATTTGATTGATCTTGAGTTCTTTGACTCATGTTCATCCACGCGCCAACTTCTCTTTCTTTCTTTTTTGTGTGTAGCTGGTTTTGACATATGTGATGACGCGCCAATACATGATTAGATACAAATTTACTGAATTAAGATATCATCACGATTATTTGTGTGATTTTGTTGAGAGTGGATTTCACCTCAAAGAAATGAAGGATCTTGTATGTGTTTGCCAATTGATTTTATAGTGGAATCCTAACTTTATTTATAAATATCATATCAGATTGTCCCATATGTGAAGCTCAATGGCTACATGTGCTCCACGTCACTCAATTTGTGTTGTCTACGTGCTTGAAAATTCGCCAAATATGGGTGGGCATATTGAGAGTGAATATCATATATCTCTTGTTACAATCCTCATCATGCTAAGCCTTCTTTCTTCATGTCAATCAATTTGTGTTGTCCACATGTTAAGCTTAAAAATTCGTCAAACATTAGAGCAATGGCGAAGCTATAAAAGGTCTGGGAAGGGCGGCAGCCCCTCCCCTCGCCGGAAATCAAGCCTAGGAGCGATCGTCCGCCCTTCTACTGTAGTCGGAAAGCCTGCAAGGTGGAGGCATGTATGCTGCAGCCTGCAGTGTAGCCAGCGCTGGGCGTTGTGGCGAAGCCAGCACCTCATTGCACTGGAAATCAACAATGAAATTGAAGAACTGCCATTCTAGTTCTAAGCTTGCCGACGGAGAATCTGAACTTTGGCAGCATGGGCGGCTGCTGTGCAATTTGATAATTGAAACGATCCGTTTTACTTAAAAAGAAATAACATGGGACGTCCCTCTAGTTCTGACGTGTTGACATATGCAATATATGTAATGTCATATATATGAATATAAATTCTAGTTGCAACTACAGTCACCTTGGGTAGATTAATGTCTACACGGAACTCTATTTCTTATTTATATGTGGATACTGGATCATTGTGATTGTTCATTTTGATCTTGTTCAAAGGAGTAATAAAATGAAGAATGTATGTATTAGAGCTTGAGATTTGATATGTGCTAACTTTAATTTAACGGATTTATAAACCCTTTTAAAATTCATTTCCGACTAGGATTTAACCAAAACCAAAGGGTGATTAGCATCAGAAATGGGTTTTTTAGACGACTGTTCTGTAAAAAAGTATTTTAATAGTAGGATTTTCGACAACCAGTAACGAACTTTTTCCGACGACAAAAATACCTATTCCAAAATCATTTGACCCTCGCTAATAAAGTTTCGTTTTGAATGAGCATATTATGTGACGTTTTCTTGACACGAAACTTCGACGACAACAATTGTAACTTGTTTGACACAAACCTCACTGGCAACAATTTTACCTTTTTAAATTTCGCCCCTCCCCTCAACATTTCCTGGCTTTCGCCACTGCGTGAAAGGGCAGTGAATCCCACACATCTCATGTCATTTTGCTAAGCCCTCATTTCTACTCACTTTACATAGACAAAATGTAAGACCAGTGTCAACAGTTCATCACATAAGAAAAGACTCGCTGAGCCGAGATCACTAACTAATACTAATATAATACAGGCCTCGTTTGGCAGCTCGGACTGTACTGACTATTTCTGTCGGATAGGATAAATAGCCACGGGATAGTACTGACTAAATTAGTCGGGCGTTTGGTGCAGTATCGGACTAATGACCGTATTATTTATACTGTGTTTGGTTTTATATCAGATAGGCTAAATCAAACTTAAAATTAAATTAAACTTATAAAAATAAAAATAAAATCTGAAACCATCCCTTCTTCTTCCCCGTTCTCTTCGCCGCACCCCTCAAACGCCCTCCCTCTCTCTCCCTTCTTCTTCCCCGCCTGCCTGCACATCTGGTGAGCAACCATGAGTCATCAGATCCACATCAACCCAAATCAAGATGCAACAAACGAAACAAACTAACGATTTGTTGACAAGGTTACCTCCTGCACTGCAGCATTGCAAGTGGAATGGACTGGCGGCGGTTTGACAAAGAGAAGGAGAGTAGTTTGTTGGCGTTTTGAGAAGAGAGGTTTCCCAGACACCATGCCGGCCAAGAGAGTGCATGCTTCTTTGCAAGACCCAGTTGCAGGGGAGGACGACGACGTCGACGGGGAGGACGACGATGGTGAGAGAAGGTGACGGGGGGGGGGGGGGAGGACGACGACGCCTAGAGAGGAGAGAGAGAGAGAGAGAGGGCCGAGAGAAGGCGAGAGAGAGAGGGCCGACTAATAATCCCGGCCTTTTGGTTGGTTTTATTAGTCCGGTGTATACTGTGCTAAATAAGCACACCGGTTAATTTAATCCGGCGCTTATTTAGTACGAGTGAACGCCAAACACCCGCATCCGTATAATTAGTCCTATCCGATCCTCTATCCGATCTGCCAAACAGGGTACAGCTTAAGCATCGGATTTTCATTGAAATTTATGTATTTGTTTTAAAAAGAAATTAACGAGGTGATATTTTGCGATCCCTAACTAATACTAATAGTACAATTTAAATAATAGTTACTCCAACATTTGTTAACTGCCTGCCTTCTTTCGATCTGCAATTCTGCATTCCAGGATTTTAATAAATCAGACGCGTTAGCTAGGGTTGTTCAGTTCTATTTCTCTCATACCAAAAACCTAGAAAAATATACAAAAAAATAGGTGTAATTCTTGTTACAATGGTCACATTTTTTCAAGTATATAGCATGCATGCATGTTGCCCAATCTCTTAGTCGATGAGTGTTAGATTTTCACCCATATGTCCTGAATTCAAAACTTCACTTTCTTAAATTATTGTAATAGTTTTATATGCTTCTACCCCTCATATTAATAGTAACATTTGAAAGAAAAAAAAAAGCAATGCCTTTTCTCAGGAAACTTCACTCTCTTAAATTATTGTTATCAACTGACCTTTGTTGGAGAGAGAGAGAGAGAGAGAGAGAGAGAGAGAGAGAGAGAGAGTACAGTGTGTGTGTTGAATTTTAGATTGACATATGTTGGGTGGACATGAGGACTTGTGAATTCCCTATGATGTTGAAAACGAGCTACCATAGTTGACAATTTGTTACTTGCATGCATGTTGGGTAGCAGTACAACTGGAGAAAATGAATCTACAAACTACTGTATCAGAACTCTAACCACATGGAGTCCCAATGTAAAAGATTCAAACGCGCCCATCGCCCAAGACTTCTTCAGTTTTTTCATCGAGAAA
Source organism: Malus domestica (assembly GCF_042453785.1). NCBI lineage: Eukaryota > Viridiplantae > Streptophyta > Magnoliopsida > Rosales > Rosaceae > Malus > Malus domestica. The sequence continues at coordinate 29,927,574 of NC_091672.1, read as the reverse complement.
TTTAGTTGAGTAATTGTTAGGGATTTTGTTATTTTTCTAGTTCTGTCGACAGCTTCCAATGCATGATGTCAAGTTTATCTACCAAGGTGTGCTGCCAAGGCTTGTCCCAATATGTCTGTTGAGCATCACTTGCCAAAGCATGTCGAATTCTTCTGCCTCCCATACCAGATGGTCACAGGGCCTCAGGCGACCTTCTCTCTATGTTTTCCAATTTTCACAGGGTCTCGGGACCAGGAGGACCCCCTGGATCGGCCCTTGCATAATGCTTTCGTATATTGTTTTGGTAGAGACTAGGGCAGTGTAAGGATGCAAAGAAGTGTCCTACGTCAGAAAGTTATTAAGAAAAAATGGCTTATAAGGAGTTCGATCACAATTCCCTCTCCCCTCCAAATAGTTTTGAAAGAGTTCTCGAATTCGAATTCCCTATAACTGAACAAAAGAACAAAACATTTCTGTCCATGCTTGTATCATGCAACGTGGGTGCAAGTTTGAGGCCCATTCCCATACATAAGGCCGATATACCTTTAACAAGATAAATTTTGGATTGATCACATGTTGGCATAAGGCTTAGCGCTCGATCCAAAATCCAAAATCCATCGATTTGAATTGTTGTAAAAAAGCACAACCCCACAAAGACTCACCATTTTTCCTTTTTTTTTTTTTTTGAGAACTTTAACGAAAAGCTCCCGGTACTGTTTATTTTAACGAAAAATCACATTTTTAAACTAAAAAGTCATTTCTAGTACTATTCATTTTATCATTTATTTTGTCTTTATCGTTAAATCTCAAAGTTTTCAAGCCATTTTCATTAGTTTTCATTTTTTTTCCTAAAGAAAAAAAAAAGATTTATGCAGGTTCTTTTATTCTTCTTGCGAAATATTCTCGTTATTTTTCTCATTCAGCCTCTTCTGCATTATTTGAAATGAAAATACAGAAACAGAGATGTGTACGGAAAATAACTATGTGCCGAATTCATTTTTTTTTCTTTTTCTGAATCCTCACATTTGCAGTTAGCATGAAATCAAAACCAGCCATGCATAACGCATGGTAACATAATGTAAGAGTTTTTTTCGAGACGAACATTATATAAGAGTAACATAACCCAACCCGCTTGTTCAAAGAAAGCAAACTTTTATGAAACACATACGTTGTTGTCGTGCTACGAAAATCCTTCGACGATGAAAGGCAAACAATTTCGGTTTGGGTCAATCTCTTTCATCATGTTTGTAGTTACCCGTACGTAAAAAAGTAAAAGTCAAACATGGTGGAGGAGTGGGAGTCCGACAAAGTTATACCTTAAGTTGATTGTATTGACTTTTGACTTTAATTCTTTAAAGAACTGCATCTCAGGCTTCACTTTTGACAAAAAACAAATTCTGAACGCGTTACTGGCATCTGAGATTCTCAGCCGTTAGATGATGTGGCCCTCTGACCATGTCAGCAGGTTACTGGTGAGGCTGGGATAGGGTGCGGACAAACCCATCACGTGATGTTGACGCGTGGCAGGGATCATTTGTCTGCCGATCCTGTTCAATGAGAGATTTTTCAATGTGACCGTCATACGAGTTGGTACACCACATGTTCCTATATAAATGATGGATTATGTGTATTAAAAGGTTAATAATTTAAAAATTAAAATTTTTCACCACTTATATAAAAAGAAGTGATATACCATCCGTATATTTCCGTCGCAACTAAATATTTCTCCTGTCCAAGGTGCGGTGGAACCCCTCTCCGACTCTGAGAAGGACTTTTAATCAATAACAACACATAAAACGACAACTTCTTCCCCCTCTCCAAGGCTTTTGCTTACTGACCAGTGACCACCGGCAGTACTGGCCTCTCTCTCTCTGGAGCATTCCGACAGGTCCCATTCCCAAGCAGAAAACATTGTGTCTTGCAGACCTGCAGTTGTACTGTCAATTGCATGCATGTGTAGTTCAAAACCAAAACCCCAAACCCCAAATGAAAAAAGACAATTTAATCTGTCATTTGCTAATTTACATGTTATGGCAGGCACTTGTGCAGCAACCGGTGTATTGCATAGTGCTTATACCTAAAGCGGTGAACCAAATACCTACTAGAAGCCAAGCAGCTAGGAAGCTCACCTTCTTGTTATCCAAAAGTCGGTCAAATCGGGGCACGCTCCTCTCAAGTCCCACTAGTAAGTGGAGTATTCTATAATCCTTCCGTCTCTTAAGATTTAACCCATACACTTAAATTACTTAGGACCCCTGGAAAGAGCTGATTTAAGGCAGCCCAAGAATGAACACGTCGTCTAAGCATTCCCTGTTGCTCCAATCTCCCCTACTCCTATACTTGTAAATCTTTGTGAACTCTTTTTCCTTCTCTCTTCTTGTTCTCTGTCCCCATCCGGCCACCTGTCGGCCTGATCTAAAGAATTCATGGGAATTGTTTGATCTAAAGGGGATATTCTATAATTTCGCACTTTAATTTTGGTTCTTATTAGGAAGATATTGGAATTTTCTTTGTTTAGGGCTCACCATAAGCTAATAATGAATGCCGACATCTAGATTACGTCTTGGATCATTAGACAAGACTTCGAAAATAAAGAAAGAAACAAAAAATATCACTAGCGTATAAACATATAGAATTTTCGTGAATTGTAAACTGTGTATTCTTTGAAGTTCAAAAACTATATATAAACGCATAGAGTTCCTTAATTAGTTGTAAATTATAATCTGTATGTACGAACATATCTCGTTAAAAGAAAACTTTATGCAAATGGAAAATTTTAATTTGTTTTGCAAAAAGAAAATGTAAGTTACAACTTAAGAAAACCCAGCCAGCTTATAAAGGAGAAAATTTTATGAGGATCGAGAACATAATAAGTCATTGTTAAGCTCCTTATAAACCCTTGGCCAGAAGTTCAAAACATACCTAGCACACTTAAATAACTATTTTATGATTGTACATTTGTATGTATTATTAACCTTGGCCAAAACAAAACCTTAATTAGCTTTATTGATTTATGTTTTTTCCCATTGCTAGATGTAACAACTGGAATGCTCTTATAGGGATTATATACACATGATTATCCTTATTATCACACATGCATGCTCTTCATCATTTTGGTGAAATTATAATTAATTTTTTTAATTCTTTAAACTTTAATTAAGTCACCATCTAGTATTACGGTTTAGTGGTATTCCTCTTTACTTGTAAGTGAGAGGTCTTAGGTTCAATCATTGCCAAAGCGAATTTAAACCACATTAGTGCTAACCCATTGTGAGGATTAACTCTCTCCCGTGAATAATATCGTTTGTCAAAAAAAAGAAAAAAAAAAGAGTAGATTTAAGTAACAGCTAGCAACAAAGATACTTCTGCTGCTGCGCGTAGCAAATTGAGAGCAAATATGGCAAATACAAAATGACAGCAGACCTCATTTAAAATCTAGTTCCTGATTTGAATCTATCTGTCGGTGCTCACTACAAAACAAGTTTAAAACATACATATATATATCCGCCATAAATAAAATATATAATAAATATTGGAAATTAATTTATAAAATTCATGTCGACTGCCGAGAGTACTAGCTAGCTACCACATGTTTTACCAAGATCGACAAGAAAAAAAAGGTATCACATATTATTATCATTGAAAATGCACACACAAATATGCAAATTAAAATTAATTAGAATTCAGAATCAAAAGCTGGTGGCGGTGCTTGCTGTACCGTATTGTTGTTTTTCTCACCTTCACCATGCTTAGTTGAATCATCATCACCTAGAGAATGGTTTTCCGGCGAAGCGGGGCGGTCTTCTGGTGCTTGATCAGAAGGCGGTACAAGTATCCCTTGATTGTACAAAGAGCTTAGTTGATGAAAATAAGGACAAGTCCTAGAGTCAAGTGACCTCTTCTTGTTAACATCTTTTGTTTTTCTAAAGTACTTGTTAATGTTCTCCCATTTCTCTTTGCACCTCTTGGCACTCCTCGTGTAACCCATCTCTAACATCCCTTGTGAGATTCTCTCCCAAAGAGGAGCTTTCATCACGACTCCTCCGTCCTTGTCCTGATCGCCGCCACCGCCATTGTTGAAGAGGCTGCACCTTAAGTTTATCAGAGCCAGCACTTCATCTCTCGGCCACCTCTTTCCGAGGTCTTGTTTGTCATGACTAATGGAACTAGGGTTTTGAGAGTTGATGATGACATCATCAGAACTAGGGTTTTCAGGAGGTGCGACGACAACAGCAGCAGCAGCAGTAGCTCTAGATAAAATCGTCATGGTTGGAACGGCAATGGGAGTCGGGGCAAGAGTACTTGAGCTAGGACTTTGGGGTGCAAGAGTACTTTCAGTTAATGAACTAGGCGTTGTTGGGTTATTTTCTTTTTCTTGATGATGATCAAGTTCTTTTCGGCCACTAACATCGTGACACGTAGGACGATTAGGGTTTTGTGCTTGAATCGGAGAAGACGAAGTGGAAGTACTAGAATTGCTGGACGACGATGTGAACTTCTTCAAGAATTTGTTGATTGTAGCTTGTCGATCACCAGCAACGGCTTGTTCTCTCGCCATAATCTCGAGCTCCTTGTTCATCCTATCCGTCTCTTGCTTCTTCCATGCTTCTTCCCTCGCAAGCTTCTCCTCGTTTCTCTTCATCATTTCTTCAAGAAGCTTGTCGTGCATCTCTTCCTGCCGAGCCATCATCCTGTTCACAATGTCCTCACAGAAACCCTTGAGCATTTCAAATTCCCTTTGCCTTTTCCTCTTCTTAGTATTGTTCTTTGATCTAGTTTCCACTACTACCTCTTTCTCATTGTGCTCCTCAGGGTTCAGCGGCTCGGTGGTAATCACACCAATACTGTTCCCAACAATTGTTTCATTTCTCGTTGAGTCTTGATGATCTCCATCATCACTGGGCTTTTCAACCTTTTCTTTCTCATTATTTTTATCCCCGGGAGCTTCCTGATGATCATCAGCGTTTTGCTGATGAGCATCACCACCACCTTGACAGAGTTGTTCGAGGTCACTGAGAAAACTGTAGTTTTTGGTGAAGTTAATGTTGTTGAAGTATCTGCTTTCTTCTTCAAACTTCTCTTTGCATTTCTCTGCACTCCTTTTGAAACCAAGCTCAGCTAGATTCCTGCTTCCCCCCATAAATATATACCAAACCAGCAGCATCAATAAGCAAGAGCATTTATTTACTCTATTATTCAGTCCTAGCTATATATATATATATATATATATATATTGTAAACGAGGGGATATTTGTGTTTAGTGAATATATATGACTCTCTCCACATACACATGAGTAAACAGTGACTTAAATTCCATTAGTATTGATGAAGCATCAATCGTCACTTAATTATAATAAAATGTCATCGGTATAACCATTCAAATATATAGAATTGTGCGTAGCCAAGTTGGCTAAAGTTGTGTGTGCTCCCTTTCTGAACTCAAGTTCGAATCCCCATCTCCGTTGTCTAGATGAATTTACAATAACCCCAGCTAGCTAGTTCATCAATAAACTAATTAATTAAGATAATCATATGAATATATGAGATAAGTAATATGAACGAATTATAAATAAGCTTACCTTGAGATATGTTCCCAAGTGAACTCAGGGAACCAAATCTCCATGTTAGATCTGATCCTGAGAAGTGCAAGCAATTCATCATTACTCCAAGAATCACTAATGATTGATACATCTGATGATGCCGGTATCGATGAAGATCTCTCTCTTTCGATCTCCAAATTATTGTTTATGGAGATTGAAACAGTACTAGAGCGTTCCTCTTTCTCCTCGAGATTTTTGGGGATGGCGGCGGATTGGCGGTGCAGTTGCAGAAGCTGATTATTCTGATGAAGCTGATGGGGTTGAATTTGCAGAAGTTGATGATGATGAAGATGAGAAGGGTTGTTATTGTTGTAGGGGTCAAAGGGAGTAGCAGCAGGGACAGGGAAGGTATTAATACTATTGTTTGATGGTGGAGGAGGGAAGGAGGAGAGAGGGAGAGGGAGAGGGTGAGGAAGAGGGAGAGGGTGAGGAAGAGGGAGGGAAGTTCTTGAGGATGCTATGAATTGGTGCAACTGCTCAGCTGGGACTCCATCAAACATGTTTGTCTGTGATTTTTTGTGAGAGCGTGTTTCTCTTCTTTACCTCTCCTTTTGTTTGCTCACCGTAAAATAGCAAAATGTTAGAAACAAAGACTACAAAAACACCAAACTTCTCTCTCTCTCTCTCTCTCTCTCTCTCTCTCTCTCTCTCTCTCTCTCTCTCTCTCTCATCAAGGACTTATGTTGTCCTATGCATCCTATCATGGAAGAGAAAAGATAGCCCACCACACAGTTTTAGAAGAAGGTGAAGTCACCCTCAAACTGGGAGAAAATTATTGAGTACATGAAAATATGACTTGTTATATTTACACATTGACTCAATTATTACACTTATTTTTGTGAGGGTGCTCCACATCAATTATGCTTGATTATGTGACTGTTTATTGTGATTTCATAATTGGTTTTATTTATTTAACCATATCATTGTGTTCATCGTGAATGTCTATCATAATCTACCTAGTGTCTTACGCGAGAAATTGAGACGACTTGAATCGTGGTAATAGTTTGAGCTCCAAGGTGATTAACCACCGTGTTTATGATGAATGAATGTAAGATGTTAAGTAACCGTTAAGTCTGTTAAGAAAATTGTGAGTAGCTGTTATTACGCTTATTTTGTTACCAATTGTTTCAATATTTGGTGCTAAGCATGCGAGCGATTGAAACGACTTGAATCGTGGTATTAGTTCGAGCTCGGTGATTAAACCATGTTTAGAGTTGTATCACCTAGAGGATACAAAGAGGAAGAGCGGGAATTAAGTCTTGTATAGTACCCAAGCAGCAAGGGGGCGCAAGGATGAACTAGTGTGGGGGTCTAATAATTTGGGTTTGAGTTAAGTCCCTTTTAAATTTGTGTGACTAATAGTGGATTATTTTCAGATTGACTAAGTGTCTAAGGATCTCAAGTGGTGGGTTTAACCTCATTGAATCGTTATGCACTATATGTTTAACATACACGTACTATGATTGATATCTACTTTCAGTCCTACTATTTGAATTGGTGTTGACAAAACTTAAAATTCGTTAGGAACTAGCTATATATGTTAACCTTACCACTGCATTTTTCATATCTTACCTTGTCACCATTAAGGTATCCCTCGCGTTAGTTCTCGCTCCAAGTATTTCTATGTCAATGTCTCACTTCATATCTCTCAACTTTAATACACAAAAATAAAGTTTCAAAGTTAAAAGTAATGGAATAAGCACATTGTCTTAATCAGTTAACGCCAGCCACAAACTCTTTCCAATTACATGACCTAATCTACCCTTAGTAACCCAAAAGAGTCAAAACCATATAAGTAGTGATGGGATTGGGGAGTGTGATCCACGAGGGGTGAGTTGAGAATGGTGTTAGCAGGATTTATATTTGAGGAAAATAATACTTAATCTTTATACAAGATTTAATTTGTGTTTTGGTAGTATTTGGGGCGGCTACTGTCCTTTAGAATCCTATGCAGTTGCTGATGCTGATGATGGTGTAATTAACGGCAAGGATATGGCAGGACACGTGAAAACATGCAGACACTGGGACCAATTTATTTAAGGTGGGACTCTTTCGAAGGGTACAAGGGATCACAATAACTACTCTACACCTCATCAGTCAGAAATCATTGTCATTCTAAACCGTCTAATTTTTAGATCTTTTTTAATTCTAGTCTAAACCGTCTAATTTTAAGTTTTTTTTTAAATTTTCATTAGTCGAAACCGACTAGCGTTTAGGTATTTTTATAAAGACTGTTCTTACAAAAAAATATTTGAATAAGAACCCACATGGATTTATTAGTAGATCTTTAGAGAGAACAATAATATCGTAATGTTCTACTGTTCTTCACAATGTTTTATACTCTAGAGCATCATAATTTTCGGTAATATATAATTTCAAAGAAGAAATATTTGTGGGTCTTTTAGGGTTGGTAACTTAAACAAAGAGAATAATACTTTACATGGGGATCCATCCAACCATTCAAAAAGGAGAAAATATAAGATTGAAAATTCCCTTTTGAGTAGTTGGAACAATACTATGAAATTTGGTATGACCCATTTAGGGGTGGTTTAGGAGTGAGGTGCTTAAAAAAAAACACCCATGAAAAAAAGCTGTGAGGGTTTTAGATGTTTGGTAAACTGAAAAAAAATGGCTTATTTTGGAAGCTGCTGTGAGAATAAGCTGAAATAAAAGGAAAACTGGTTTTTTTTCAAAGCACACAGAGCTACAGTGCTCCTTTAATGAAAAGACCCACTATCAGACTGTTTTTTTTTTTTTCCAAAAGCACTTTTACAAAAAAGTTTACCAAACACTCTTCTGATTTATTTCACAGCCGCTTATTCTCACAGCAGCTTTTTTCAACAGCAATTTTTTTTCAAAGCACAACAATACCAAACCAGCCCTTAATTAGTTCGTTCTTGCAGAAAGCAAATATTGGAAATTCATTGAGCTTTTGAAATAGTTTGAGTGTTAGATAAAGTAATAAAAGTTGGAATATTTTACAAAAGGAAGCATGAAATTAAATTTTTTTTTCTTCTACTCAAGTCGGCTTGGTGTAAAATCGAGCACGTTGACACTGTAGAATTTATACAGCCAACAACACTCAGCGAAATAATGCTTGGTTGTCGTTGTTGTTATACTAGTTAAGTCACTCGAGGCAAAAAATAATTATTGAGATTCTTGTTTTCTTGTGTGTGTTTGGTCCTTTTTATCACAGCTTTTTAATTTTAGCGAATTAATATCCCCTTGTGGGGCAAATGGGGTCTTTATGGTTGAGCACATTATTTCACCAACTTGTTATGAGTTTTATGGAAAGAGATGTATCGTAACATCTAGTTGTTACAAGGGTGCAATACATAAAGTGTCCTCCTCCATTGCAGTATTTATTCAACATGAATGACTAAACATGCATCACCAGTCAATGTAGCAGGGTCGAGCTTTTGCGCATGCTTGTAACTGGGCGGTGCATGAAAGCGATGAGTGATGATAGACCTTAAATCATGTGAGTAAATGTGTTGTAATTTGTTTCACCTCTATAGTTGGCATGTGAAATCATATTAAGTATGCCTATTCTTGTGGGGTTAATATAGCCACTCGCTCACTACGAATGGTAGCAATCATATATAAAGAAATAGACTAGTAAGGTAGTACTATTGCTTGATGATCTAACGCTCGCTAGGCTTTTACGCTCGCTAGGCTTTTATTGCATGGCGTAAAATCTATTCCTCTTTCCAAAAGAGAAGGGTAAAATGTGATTGCTTATGGTCGGAAATTTTGAGTTGGATTCATAGCTCCAACTGACACATCCCGACCTGGAATGTCTACCTGGACATCCGAATTGCGATGTGCTGGCCGACACCTCGAATGTGACAAAACCATAAAGTGTAGTGATGTGGAAAATGTGAATAAATGAAAACTTAAAAGTGACTAATTTAGAGTGCGCATTTGAGCGTGATTAAACCCATATCACACAAATGATGTCAGAGCATAGATAAATTGCAGTAAAAGAAGAGTAAGGACATTTATACCGAAAGGAGAAGTCTCCTATGTAACAGCTTTAACCAGCAATCCTCATCGTCACGAAACCTCTACCACTAAAATTTTGAAGGGGCGAAAAATAAGGGTGAGTGGGCCCAAAACCCAAACCTAGAACCAGGTCAAGCCTATGACCTGGTAACCCTAACCCAGATCTGATCTGGATTCGCAAGACTGATCCGATATAAAAAAAAAACAAAAACAAGATAGGGGCTTATGCCCAAACCTTTGGGCCGTTACCCGACCCTGCTCAATTCCAAAATGGATCCTGGAACTTTCCTGAAATATTCTATGGCATATTCCTGGAATATTATTTGTGTCGACTTCATGAAATTTTCTCGGAAACCCTCCTATGTTAATTTCAGCGCCTCGAGTTCGTTTTTGACATCCATTTAGTGAAATTCCAAAGTTTTAACGTAGTTGACCGCTGAAGTGTCTTGGTTGACTTTTTAAGGTTGATTGTAGACTTTTTACAAAATTTGCCCAAGACCCTTTTTAGCGTATTTCGACGCGCTAATTCCGAATCCACCTTTCGTTTTTACCAATTAAATTGTTTTAGTTGAGTTTTATTGACGGGACCCAATATTATGCTTAGGTGCAATTACTATCTAAGACTTCAACCTTCCTAGCTCGAACGGTTACAACATGCATGTACATGTGAGTTGGTCTTTTCATTTTTATGTATATATATGTATATGTGATTTTTCCCAACAATTGCTTTTATAAATTATGATGCGATATGCTATGTTTAGCTTTACAATAGACATTTCGTACACTTTATGTTTTTAATATTATTTGTGAGCATAAACTTGTGGCATGACATCCCTGCGTTTTACCTGCTCATTATTACATGTTTGCACGGTGTCTCTTAGTTATTTGTACTGTCATGGGCCAAGGACTAGCTTCATGTGTAGTTCACATGCACCGTTTACATTCACTTTGGATCTAGAGTTAGGTGTCAGCTTGTCATTTTGTGTGAAGTTTTGGACTCGTATGTGATGCGACTAGCAGCTCACGTGATGTAGTACTAGAATGTGAAACCTAATATCTCTGCAACGGACTTGTGTGCTTACATAAATTAATGAGCATTGATTTCTTATAATAACGGTTTGAGATTTAATGTTGAGATACTTTGTTGTTGTACCCTACATCTTGACTCACTTTTGCTGCAGGATACTTACTACATACTATTATTATAATATTTTTGAGAAACCATATACTTAATTTACAGCGAGGGATTACACTTTTTGACGCTATATTCAAACACACACGATGAGTTGAAGGATTTGTGTACAAAAGGAATAATCTAATCGTTGAGTGTAATATATGGAGTCTCATTATGAACGACGTAAAGATGTGCATATATTTCCGTTGCAACTTGTGATTTTGGTTCCAATGTGTTTCACACCATGTGTTTTGTTCTTATTGATACTATGGTAGAATTTGTGGTTCCTATGTTGCCGTTGAAGTTTGCTAGAAGCTGTAGGACTAACCTAATTAAAATTAACTTGTTAAGGAAAGAACATTAGCGGGGATAGCTCAGTTGGGAGAGCGTCAGACTGAAGATCTGAAGGTCAGGTGTTCGATCCACCTTCACCGCATGTTATTTTGTTTATATTCTAACATTATTATTATTTTTTACTTTCTATATCTATATATATTTTTATCAATATAAAATATCAATTCTTGCACGATCACCGGTTTGAGACATTGTTATTCCATACACTATGGCTGTGGCCGTCGGACCACGTGATGTTACCAATTCACATGTTGAATGAACGACATGATTGATTGTCATAAATTAGTAATATATTGTAACAATGTAACGGTTTACAATCTCATTGAAAAATTTCTCAAGCATGAAAATCAAAATTTTCCCAATCATGTCGCCGATTCTTTGTTCTGTAGTACTAAAACACAATTTCATCCGTGTGTCGATTAACAAAACCAGTAGGAAAGTTAAACATTGATCAGTTCCAAAAGGCGAGATCTTGATGTATGGAAGAGTGCCATCGTTGTTTTCTCCCGTGCCTTCAACTTATCCGTCCTTACAGAGATTCTGATGCGCGCTTTAGTTTAACGTTTTGTGAAACGCAACCTGCGAGAACCAAGATATAGACACATGAAACACCAAACCTGCTCATGAATTTTTCCCTTAGTAATGTGGTACGCATTCGAAAGAGGGATACTGACAGAATACGAAAGCATTTAAACGAGGCACATACCGATGTTGATGTCTTCAGTAGCTCTCTGATGGCCATTGTTGCATAACATGAAGCTGGGAGAGTAAAGCTCAACTTGAGAGCCATTTGAGTTTCCTGAGGATTAGTGTCACTGAGGGATCCAACTTCCGGCAACTTTTCTCTGTTGTCCCCCGATATCATTGTCAACGCACTCTGTCTGTTTTGCGTTGTCATGCAAACTTCCGTCTCCATTTAGACTGGCTGGATCCTCTTTGTCTACGCTAGCGGGTTTGGTTTTGGCAATTTTGTCCAAGTCGGTGTCCACCAGAGGTATAGTACCATCACTGTATTTTAGTATCTCCCTGGAACAATAAAAATCAAACATATTATTGTACACGATTTATTTAATAACTGAAGTTATATGTAAAGATGAGAAAACGAGAGTAGCTATACCATTCAAAGTCCATTGGTTTTTGGAAGATGCGTCTATAATTTCCAGTCACGCTTGTTATTGAGAATTCCCTAAAAAGAGAAACAAGGTGAGTGCATTTTATTATAACAGAAGCACGTGACGTGAGAGAGGTAAGAGGCGAGCTGAGGGGTAAAAGAGGAACCGTACTTGACATCATGTACGCTCTCTGTCAAGCTGATTTCATCCTGATTGATATATATAAACAACAATCCAGGAGGAGAATAAGGCAGATTAAGAATTAGAGGGAAATAAATTTAGGAAATCAAATAAATAACAATGAGCGTTTTCAGAAAAATAAATAACATGGAGAAATCGAGAAATTGTTGCTGAGAATAAGAAACCTTCTTTGCCAAATCATGAAAGACATCAGCAATATCATTTTCTGGAAAAATGACCCTTGAACTGCAAAACAACAAAGTATTAAATAGCTTCAGCAACCTTGAGACGGCCCGGGAAGTATACAATGAGGGAAGACAGTCAACTTTTCCTTACCCGGGCATAGGAAGGACAACATCCTCAATTGTATAATTTCCACTCTGGATATCTTCTGCAGTTACAGCCTGCCAGATGGGAACCATCTTAATATTTCCAATCTTTTAAATTAAAAATTAAAATTAAAATCCACAAGGTGGGTTGCATTTGTAGATTAAGGTACTAAAGTAGCTGTAATCATAGCATACTACTTAGAACAGCAAGGGAAAAACTCTCAACAACCTGGACACAACTAACCTTCACAAGACTAAGCTTTTCCTCAGGAAGATTTGTGTCAGCTATATCGCCTAAATCATTAGGATCAAGTGTATCATCACCATTTTCATCTACGCACTCAGAACTAACAACTTCTGTCACTTTTTCAGTCTCATTTCCTTTACAATATACCAAGTCTCCCAACACAACTTGGTCAGTTCCTGTCATCGTGGAACCAAATTCGTTTTACAAAAATATAGGATACAAAGATAGTTGCAATAAAGCTTTGCCAAAGGTAACAATAATGATGGTGACGCAACCAGTCCACAATATTTTGACCCAAAAAAAAAAAAAAAAATCAGTCCACATCATGACCTCTCAAAATTAAAGAATTGGTGTTGCTCCAATGAATAAATGGGGGTATACCATATTTCTTCACTCTCATACTCGCTGCATGGTTCCACAAATAGCTTTGGTAACTATGTACATACCTGAAAAAAGGGTGAAAATAATGCACAAGAAAGTGGTAATGCCATTGCACCCTTATATATATTGTATATATGTTCAACTGTGGCTAGATTAAGCTCGTATTGAGTGACTTGAGCACAAAAAACGCATAACATTAACTTAAGATTGCCTCCATTTACGAAATTAGAAAACAGAAACTAATTCTGCCGGAAAATCTCTTACATCATCCTCAAAGTTCTAGGAATAGCTCTCAACGCCTGCAAGTAGTTTCCAGGACATTTCTTCAGACACTGCAACTGTATGAGAACAAAAAAAAGTAAAAAATTAATGATCAGCCATGATGCACAAGATGAAGTAATCCAATTCAGTAAAATCATACAATATTATGATCACCATGCCAGATGCATGAAAATCACGTAAACGATGCACAAGCGAGGATGGGGAAGGATTACTCTAATAAACAAAAGGATTTAGATATAAATCTTAGTCTTTCGGGATAGTTTATAGAATCAAGAAAAAAACTAGCATGTCCCAACAAAGCAATCATAGTTGGTGACTTGGTTACTTACTATTGCTCTTTCAGAAACCAGATGTCGAGGTAATTTCCTCAGGGTCCCTTCAATATCATTAGTTTCCTTATAATATTCTCGTGCCTCTGTAATCACATTCCTTTGTAATCGAAGTTCAAGTTAAAGAAAACAAATACCAACGGAACACTATAGCAGCATGCACTAAACAGTTTAGCAAGAAGAAGTCAAGTATAGAGATGAAAAGCAAAGTATCCTCACAACACCCAGAAGCACAAAAGGATATCCCCTTCTCTTGGATCAAGGAACATGCTTATGGTAGATTTCCACTCTCCTCTGAGTAGTGACACTCCAATAAGGTGAGTTGGCACAGAACCGCTTCCAAATCGCTGAATTCATTACCATGCATGCTATAAATTATCTTACTAACCACCACAAACTGTAATCCACATGCCTTAAGAAATTAAAATTCTCATCGCTAACATATAAATAGTCTTAAAAACATTTTCTATTTAAGACAACTTATGAGAAACATACAGCACACGTAATGACTTGAAAGTGTTTTTACATAGCTTTAGATACAAAAGGCAAAACAACCACTTTTGCCAAAAATAATGAATAAGACACCTACACATCAATAACATTAGCTTTTATTGCATGTAAGGAGTCTAAACCAGGACAAGATATACTCACAGAGAGAGAGAGAGAGAGAGAGTACTTGTAAACCGAAGTAGTTAATAAATCCCTGCTTTCCCAAGGCACTTGCGGAGGCTTTGATGGTATCTTCCGAATCTGCAACAACTCCTCTGACAAGTAATGTGAGTGCACACAATGAGCAAATTAGATGGTGAATAATAGAATTAGCCATGAAATATGTATTATTCAAGCGTACGTAAATGATTACAGGGAACATGCTTACCTCAATGTAATTGTAAACCGATTTCCCAAGAGTTGGCCAAGGACAAGTCCTTTGGTCACATAACTGGATAAATGCAACTATCACATTAGTATGCATTAAAACCCAACTGACCGGGGATACCAATAATTCACAATTCATCAGCCTTACCAGAAGTCACCCACTTTGATACCGATCAACCTATCATTAAGAGCAGCTAATTTACTTGCAAGCTTCTTAAAAACCGTTACCTGGAAACACAACAAGAAAATGAAGTTCATTAACTCTTTGGTAACCACTACTCGGACTAGAAAAACTGGCAGTCAAGGATTCATGGCAGTAGACATACGTTGGAAGGGAGTTACTGTGAGCCTAATAACTAAAGGATATTCAACTTACGAAATATCGGTCATAATCCTCTTACCCACTGATTAGATAACAATCAAAAGTGAGCCCCTACGTGTTGCTTGAACAATATGTAGTTTTAAAGTGGATTATCATAAGTCTGATATATGAAGGTCAATGAGAAGCCATTCACTTGTGGAGCAAATGTTTCGTCTAGAGAAGAAAATATACAATATTTAAAGGCATAAGCAGAAAGATTAGCAAGTATCAATTACCCTCTGAGTTGTGACAGCACGCTTATCCTTTGTACCCGCAAACCCAAAGGACCTTGGCTATGGAAAAAAACAATATAAATACATCAAAAGAAAAGTAATATGATACCTATACATTAAGTCAAAGATGATAAACAAGTACTATAAATTTCTACATATCTAACCAATCTCAACTGTTTACATGGAAACCAATATTCCAAATTTTGCTCTGTCATGTGGTGAACTAACTAAAAAACAACTATATTTCATCACCTCTACTTCACAGGTACTTGCTAAATATTTAATGATGACCACAGAAAACTTTGACTTAATAACATCGGTATGGCCAAAGATGCTGCAAATGGACCTTAATGAAATCAAAGACAACAGATTACTGAAATGCACGCTTAATTATATTGAATGTGTTGACTACATCCATGCATGCAGAAAGGACACTTAAAGCAAAGAGTGACTCTATAATGAGTTTCTTAACCAAAATCCTCATATATTTTTCAAAAAAGGAGCAACAAAACCCCACTAATTACCATGTAAACAAATCCAGCAGTGGAGATGTTAACTTGCTAAGCATTGTCAAAACAGTAGTCATATGTCAAATGGTGTTCAAGTCAATTAGTTGTCGGCTGGAACCCATACCTGGACACCAAGCATCTTTCCTATAACTCCTAAGGCTTCCTGTGTATCCTTGTTCTCCTTGTAAAGATGAAACCTGTACATTCACGTCAAAAGAACCTTTCAGATAAGCTGACACAGAGCTTTAAGCCCCCAAAAGAAAAACAAATCTAGTTATTATTTGCATGCAAACCGACATGGGAAGAAGAAAATTAGTTAACAGCTACATATAGAAAACACTTGATTCGCCGCTAGCCAATTGCTCTCATCAGTCATTGTTAAGGAGGGCACTTCAGGGAGAACAGTTTCAAAAGAATAAAGGAGAATGGTGCAGATTAACTAATAAGTGTTCCATTGCATGCATTACACATGATTACATATATGAATAAATCAAACAGCTCTGCTGTCCAACTACAGCAAATCCCAATAAAGATATTTAAAAGAGAAGAATGACCTAAAAGTACCCTTTTACCTAAGGAATTTGCCAACATCCTCTGACCAATCCTCTGAACCCCTGCTATCAAAAGGTTTATCAACTCTTTCTTTTCGTTTTCTGGAATTTCTGCCTCTGCTGTTCTGTCCACCTGAATTTATCCTCACCCGGATGCATTTTGATGAAGCATCTGGTCCATCTACTGTGTCAGTGACAAGGAACTTGAAGTGCTGCTTAAAAAAATTATGCACTGCCTGGGAGAAAAATAATGTAAGCCACAAATGAAACTGAGAGAGTCAACTGGGTTTCATTTACTCATTTTGAATATGGTGGTAAAGGTGGTTTATGCAGATTAAGTTTGGAAGAATTATATGTACTTTTTCACATTAGCGGAAATCAAATACTCAGTTCCACCCTGACCTCTCTGATTGCACAAGTGTCATGTCTACGTCTCTATGCAAAACACTATCGAAATTATAAATAAAAGAAAAAAAGAAAAAAAGAAAAAAAGATAAGACTGAAAAACTAACCGTTCGATGAGATTTATCATAATCTGGGGAAAGAACAATAGGCATAACACCATCTTCGCCACCGGAATTAATTTGTTTGATAAAAGTTTCCAAGCGCTCAGCATCATTAGGACCAGCAAGAGCTCTAAATGATTCAATTTCGGTCGTATAATCTTTACTTGTACCATCACCTGTCGTTGTTCCACTTTCCTGAACTGCCTGAATACGCCCGAAGAATTATACTTCCCATAAATACTAAATTGTACATACACATACGTACTTCGGATGAAATCATGAGAACAAAAGTATGAACTTATTTACCTCCACCGGCGCATCCAAGTTGGTCAAATGAACAACATTTCCCTCCTTATCTACTTCGTTTACCATAAAATCCGAATACCTATACGATTTACCAAGAAAAAATAATAAGCTTTAAGATATCGACAAATAATTTATCTCTAAAAATAATAACTTATATGCAAATTACGAATCCAATGAGGAAAATAATAAAAAAAAAATGCTGAATTTCATATCCTGTGGTTAGTTTTCTTCAAGTTCCTAACTTTACAGCAAAATAATACTTTCATTAAATTTTCCTTCATTTTCTAGGCATCCAAGCACATCGTAACGACATTAAATAACTTGAAAAATCCCAAACAGAACAGAATGCTCAAATTTCTCATACAAATTTATAATCCAGACCTTTGCTTTAAAATGCCGCGAAATCCAGGGAGCTGAGAGATGTAGCAGAAGATTCCGACGTCGGATTCCTCCGTGGTTGTCGCCACTAGGGCTTTTAAGGCGGTGGTTAGCGGTGGTGGTGGAGGAGTAGCAGAGCAGTAGGGTTTTAGCATAGAGAAGCATGATGGTGCGGGCTCAAGCCACATTTTGATTTTGGGGATACCGCTTTTTCCCGGGAAACGCACTGTTTCGTTCCCATTCCAACTGTTCCGTTTGACAAATTTCTTTTGTTGATTGTAAATTGGCCCCTTAAACTTGGATATTGTTCCAATTTGGTCCTCAGATATTCTTTTTCCCATCTTAGGTTGACCTAAGCTTTTGAAACCTTGAGGGAAACAATGATGTTACGGCATGTATACCAACTAAGAATCAGAGTAAGCAGGAATCAGGTATTCATATTAAACTGTAATTGTTGAAAATCGAAACGAAAATAAAATTGATTCTCGTTATAACGATTTACAATTCTCCCTATTTAGAGTGAGATGAATTTTCAAAAGCTTACCGAATTCTTTTTGTCTAGTTCAAACTCTTTCTGATGACTATTCTAGAATCGCTAGCGCTTAACTGATGTTGAACAAAGTGAAAAATACTAAAAATTCAGGGGGTGAACATGAAATCTGATATTGTGTAGAATTACGATTGTGACCCTGAGCCAATGAGCGTGAGCCGATAGAGAAAGAAGATAGCCATGTGGTCCCCGTGGTCATAAAGTATTCGGATGATAGCCCCTGTGGTAAAAAAATTTGAATTTAAATCTCTGTGGTCACAATCTGTTAGGATTTAAACCCCTGTGGTCTAAGTCTGTTAGGATTTATGCCCTTCTATCATTTCTCCATTAGGTTTAGGTTGGCAAAATCGGATAAATGGTCCCCGTGGTCATAAGGTATTCGGAAGATAGTCCATGTGGTAAAAAAAGATTGGATTTAAACCCCTGTAGTCTAAGTTTGTTAGGATTTATGCCCGAAACTAAAGGTTCTGTCATTTCTCTGCTAAGCTTACAGGTGGAGCAGAGTTTCTTTGAGAAGACGCGACAGAACAAGGTGGAACTAATAAATCACATAATTCATTAAAATTCAAGATCTAATAAATCAAATAATTCAAAATGCCTTTATAAAATTAACAAGTTTTTGACTCCCGAATATCCAACCGATTAATTAATTCCTTATAACATATTCTATTTTTCTTTGACAAATAAGACAGTAATCGTTGGCGTTTTCCCAGAATTTTACGTAAACCTCTATGAGATAAATAGTTTTTTTTGTGTAATTGTAAATGTGAAGTAAGTCTTCGTATCCTATTGGTGAAACTAACTATTTGAAATTCAACAGATCCTCTGTTTTCGTCTTTTTCTTCTTGTGAAATAACTGAGATGAATGAATTTTTGTTACCATAAACTAAAATCTTCTCTCCCCCCTCTTTTTATTGTAAGATATTTTTTAATGATAGATACTCAGAGAAACTTTGCTCTACCTGTAAGTTTAACGAAGGAATGACAGAACCTCTAATTTCAGCCATAAATCCTAATGGACTTAGACCACAGGGGTTTGAATCCGAATTTTTTCTACCACAGGGGCTATCTTCCGAATTCCTTATGACCACGGGGACCATTTATCCGATTTGGTCAACCTAAACCTAATGGAGGAATGATAGAAGGGCATAAATCCTAACAGACTTAGACCACAGGGGTTTAAATCCTAACAGACTCTGACCACAGGGGTTTAAATCCGAATTTTTTTTACTACAGGGGCTATCATCCGAATACCTTATAACCACATGGACTATTTATCCAATTAGGCCAAGTGAAAAATACTAAAAATTCAGGGGGTGAACATGAAATCAGATATTGTGTAGAATTACGATTGTGACCCTGAGCCAGTGAGCGTGAGCCGATAGAGAAAGAAGACAAGTACAACTGTGAGAGTGCGTTCTGAGTCAATTCCCTCTCTCTTTCCTCCAATCGAAACAGATCGATCGAGAAGTCGGCTAGAGAGAGAAACATCTAGAGAGAGAGAGAGGAGCTTCGCTCGTTGGATTGGCGAAGATGGTGAGCAAAACGGAAGAAACCCAATTGAACAGGCTCGAGAACCAGGTCGATAATGGAGGAGGAGGGGCCTGGGAGTACCTCTGCTTGGTCCGAAAGCTCAAGGTCCGCCGCTCCGAGAAGGTCTTGAAGTACGGCCTCTCGATCTTGAATGACCTCAAAAAAAGATCCAGTCTGGGCACGGAAGGTGAGTTTTTGAGCTTCGGATTGTTGGTGATTCCATCTGGGTTTTTTGTTAGTTCAATTGGGTTGTGGTTAATTTGCTTGTTTTTGTGATCGTGATTGCTTGATTTGAATTGGGCATGGATTAGAATTGCTTACTGATGAAAAACTATGGACTCTCTGCAATTTGGTGTTTTTGAATTTGTATAAGTTCAATTTGGTTTGTAGTTATTTTGCAGTTAATTTGTCATATAAGCTTAATTTGAACTTGTGTGATCAAGAAATGGATTTGATTGTTCGAATTTGATGTTTTCGGTTAGTTTAACTTTGCCATGAGTATTGTGCAACATGCATCCTCCGATATGGAGTTCTTCTTTATTGGGGGGAGATTTTGGGTTCTGACTAACAAGTAGTATGTATTTTTTGATGTAGAGTGGACTTTATATGAGCAAGTGGCAATTGCAGCCATGGACTGCCAGTCTCTTAATGTTGCAAAGGTGTGATATTTTTTTTGGCTTGCATTTCTAAAATTGCAAAGGGAGGTCGCACTTGGTGCGATTGCAAGTGCCTTCGCCCATGAGTGGTAGGTCTCGGGTTCGAGACTTGGGAGCAGCCTCTCCATAAATGGGGGTAAGGCTAGCCGACATTTACCTCTCCCAGACCCTGCGTAAAGCGGGAGCCTTGTGCACTGGGTACGACCATTTCTAAAATTGCAAAGCTTTTATTTTCGAACTTCAAACTTTCCGCTTGCCCACTTAGGAGGAGGGAAGATACTGAAACTGTTTTATAACCTACCCTGGATTTGAGAATTGTAAGATTTGTGTAAGGCGAATGTGATACATTCTGCTATCTCATGCCTGCCTTACTTGAACTTTTGCAGGACTGCGTTAGGCTTTTACGTAAGGCATTTCCAGAAAGTAAAAGAGTTGGTAAGTTGATTAACTGATTTGAATCATGGGTGTAATTCTGATTTTAGATCTGATAGTGGTGTCAAAATAATTGGCTAAACATTTTTATAGGAAAAGTGTTTTGGCTAATCAGCGTGGAAATTAATACTTATAGTTTTAGCTCTGGCTATATTGTGGCTTAGCTATTTGTTTTGGCACAAATCACAGGTAGGCTAGAGGCTATGTTGCTAGAGGCAAAGGGATCTTGGGCAGAGGCAGAAAAGGCTTACTCAAGCTTTTTGGAGGAAAATCCACTCGATCAAGTAATTCATATAAAAACTCTTCATGGAAGGATCAATCCACATTTTTTAAGATGGATCATGTCGCTTTATATTTGTTAAATAGCATGTTCTTTTTTCAAGCAAAGATAAACGAAAAATGGTTATGTAAATTCAATTTATTTTTGTTATGCAGGTGATACATAAGAGAAGAGTAGCTATGGCAAAGGCACAAGGAGACACTTCAGGGGCCATTGAGTGGCTTAATAAATATCTGGAAATGTAAGGCATATATTAAATTCCTTAGAAGAAAAATATTTTTTATCGCCAAAAAGATTTTGCTGAGTTGTATTTTCCCCTTCGACAGATTTATGGCTGATCATGATGCATGGAGAGAGCTGGCTGAAATCTATGTTTCCTTGCAAATGTATGTTTCAGCTGACTTATGGAAACTTCTCATCTTCAAATTACATATGTTTCGTTGCTAATTGATAAGTTATGTTTTTTTTATGCAAACTAGGTACAAGCAAGCTGCGTTCTGCTACGAGGAGCTGATATTATCGCAACCTACTGTTCCTCTTCACCACTTAGCTTATGCTGATGTAAGTTTTTCTTTTCCCTTTTACTGGCCAGTAATTCCTGTTTGCTTGAAATGTTTATGCTGGTTTCATGGCTAAAAAATATTATTTTTCATTACAAAAAGCTCCATATGTACCCTTTCGTTGATGGCTGTAAAAACCAAAAAATAACCTAAAATCTTCTTTTTTTATCCCCCAAATTACTGCAATACTATACCAGACTTCGTAATTAGCAATGAATTATTGGCTTACAAATAAAGGAAATGTTTTGCATCAGCACTGGTTTCTCTTATGTAAAATTTAGTGATTTGAATGGAAAATTTACACAGGACTTCAGATGGTGCAAAATGTCAAGCTAGAGTCGGCTAGGATATGATATCCTAAAATAGAAGGCTAATGATATTGATTTTGTGAAGCAACTCCTAATATAAACACCTCGTATCCAACTTGCAATCAACATCCTTGATATTTTGTTGCCCTGCTATTTGGAAAGGAGTCAAACGACCAAATGTGACTATTCTGAGTGAAGAAATGAAGCAATGCGTATTCAACATATAATCATGATTACATGTTTAACAGCACTAAAGACCCCAGCAAATTTCTGATATTTTGCTCTCTGTGGTCAACAGGTGCTTTACACTCTTGGTGGATTGGAAAACCTTCAGACCGCAAAAAAATACTATGCATCCGTTATAGACTTGACTGGGGGCAAGAATACCAGAGCACTTTTTGGTATTAACTTGGTGAGTTCTTTCTCTCCCTCTTGAGCTGCATTGATTCAGAGATACTATATACTGGGGCAATTCAAGTTTAGAACATTGCTGATCCTGCTGTGGCCGAGAGTCGTCTCTTTAATTTGATTGTTCAAGTTTTAGACGCCGTATATTTAATTTGATTATTCAGATTGTTTTCAGCCCTTTCTTTTCCTGCTCTTGTGACCAACTTGAATTACTGAAAGAACGTTTTAACTCCTGCCTTCTAGTGCACTTCTGCCATCGGACAGCTTGCAAAGGGAAGGAACAAGGAAGACAAAGAGAGCTTAGAGCTACAATCGCTGGCAGCAACAGCGTTGGAGAAAGACTACAAGCAGAGAGCTCCTGACAAACTTTCCCTGCTTACGACCGCTTTGAAAAGCTTGAAAGTTTCATCATAACTCCTTAGTCTTCGAAGAATCTTCGTATACCAAAACAGGCGAGTGGTGACTTGGTGCCGGATGGCTTTGAATTACAAGAATCTCATATCTAGTTATGTTAAATGATTTTTTTTCAGTGTTTCGACTTGTTTCTGTCTTTTTTTCCGAGTCCTTAATAAGAGGACGAGATGTATTCTTTAGGATGGCCACAGTGGCTAACTAGGAATGTATGAGTAAGACCCTTTCTTCTTTGTGGAATAAAATTTTATTTTTATCCAAATTCAAGTCTCTAGTTCAGTTCTTTGGCGATGTTTATGCATTTTTCGTGTTGAAGTCAATCATTACGAGCTTAATCTAGCCACAGTTGAACATATATGCGAAGGGCATGGAGCAAAACGACGTGGTGTCGTGTTTTCCCCAAACCACTTGAGAAAACAAGTCATGGATCAAAACACGTCGTGACATGTCCTGATCTTGATGTCCGTAAGAAATAAATAAGACTTTTAAATTTAAATAATAAATGGCTTTCATCATTCTCATGTGTTAACCAGCACGTGACAATACATATCATTTTTCTCGACTCGATCCTTCTTATGTAAGATCTCAACTCATATACCTAAATAATGAAATAAGACCAAAAAATAACTATTTAGGAATGTGATTAGAAATAAGATGCTTGATTAACCCCCTTTTAATTATAGGAAAACTAATTAAAATTGTTTGAAAACTTGAGTTTTAATTAAAAGGACAAAAATATGTTGTAAGTGAATAATACTATGAGTGACTTTTTAGAGTAAAAATATCATTTTCATTAAAAATAAACTGTACCAGGAGTGTTTCGTTAAAACTCCCTTAATTATAAACCTAAAATCTATACATTTCCACACAATTCTCACAAAACCACTCACATTAAATTCGTAAAAACTATGCTCACATTATCTATTTTATAATTGAGGTCAAGTTTTTGTCCCTTGATTTTGCCTTATTTACACTACTGCCACCAAACATGTGGTTGTGTTGGGGTTTGGGCTACCCCCATTTTTTTCATGAACTTTGTTTGGTTTTCGGCAAAAGTCTGGCCCTCAGTCCGGCCCACAATCGTTTAATGACAGTTCTGCCCATCAAAGATTAAAATCAACGGTGGGGATGATGTTTTGGGAAGGAAAATTTTGTCCTCTACGTTTTGAGCAAATTGGGAGTAGGTTTGGCTTCGTTATCGTTCCATGAGGGTTTTGGGGAGGCAGGCTATGTCGCCTCTGAGATAGAGAGGGAAAGAGGGGGAGACAAAGACAAACAAATCGCAATGGGGAGAGAGCGAGGGTAGGGTTATGTACGATAAACGGATACGATTACAAGATCTTTCGAATCCGATCCAGCGATGATCCTTTTTCGGAAAGAAGCATTCAAATGAAGTCTTTGTCGCTTTATCTTTAAGAGAAAAAAAAGAAGAGAAAATTCTAGTCCTTCTACCGAAAATTTATCAATATTACTACGAATCATCTTTTTGTGAGTTCAGTCCTGGCTCACAAACCAAGACCAATTGGTTCTTAAAGATATTTAATATACAACCACAAGTGATAAGGTTCACTATGAACGTTAAATCAGATGGCCCCTTCAGTTAGTTCCTTAGAGTTAATAAATGTCTCATGTTAATGATAATCGATAAAAGAAAATGTGAACAAAACAAGATTCACCTCGATATTTTGTTCAAGAATATCAGTCAATTGTTACCCTTCATAGGATGAAAAATCAACCGGGTGGATCTGATGCTTCTTAAATGGAGAAACTAAACATAAGAGCTATTATAGCCGATAACCTAGATAGATAGATAAGTGGGTAATAACCGGCAAGAATTTATCTTGGAAGGAAAATGCTCAGTGAGGATTTATGTAACACGCCGGCCCCGAAATATTCATTTTATTTCAAAAAAAATATTTCGGGACCGGGGTGTTACAATTTATCTTGCCAATTATTACCTACGCATCTATCTAGGTTATCGGCTATAATAACTCTTATGTTGTCCTTAGTTTCTCCATCTAAGAAGCATTAGATCCACCCGGTTGCTTTTTCATCCTATGAAGGGTAATAATTGACTGATATTCTTGAACAAAATATCGAGGTGAATCTTGTTTTGTTCACATTTTGTTGAAAAATGATATTTAAGGAAATTACAATATCTCTTTTGTCCTCCATCATTCATCTATTTTACTGATTGTCTTCTCTTGGAAGAAAACCCTTTTTTTTTTTATTTCAGGCCCTAAATAAAAATCAAGTTGAATTGGTTGAGACGACGAGTGCATTCAGAGAAATTGATTTTGTACTTAAAAATATCAGTCATGAAAGTAAACCAAATGTAAAAAGTCAATTTCTCCGAATGCACTCATCGTCCCAACCAACTCAACTTGATTTTTATTTAGGGCCTAAAATAAACCAAACAAAGAAAAAAAATGTTTTATTGTAAGAGAAGACAAACGCTAAGATAGATGAATAATGGAGGACAAAAGCGATATTGTAATTACCTTAGCTTTCTCAATGGATAAAAACCACATATTGGCTTCAAAGCCCTCAAATATCCATTGTTAAGCCAAAATATGTTAATGATAATTTCGATAAAAGAAAATGTGAACAAAACAAAATTTGCCTCGATATTTTGTTAAAAAATATCAGTCAAAATTGTTCCTTTCGTAGGATGAAAAAGTAACTAGTGGATCTGATGCTTCGTAGAAATCAGATCCACCCGTTTGCTTTTTCATCCTACGAAGGGGACCAATTGATTGATATTTTTTAACAAAATATCGAGGCAACTCTTGAACAAAATATTGGAGAAAAACTTTGTATTTGGTGTGTGAGCTTTAGGTTGGATGTAGGGTTTATATGGAGGAAAATAAAAGGATAAGGTTGCAGATAATGTCACGTGGCGCTACGTGATTGGTTGAAAATTATATCGAAAATCTATCTACAAATATTCTAAATGGATAGTGACATGTGGTGCGACATGATTGGTTAAAAATCCTATCAGAAATCTATTCACAAAATTCTTACAGGATCATAACACGTGACGCTACGAGATTGGTTAAAAATACAATCGAAAATCTATCCACACAAATTATAATTTCGAATAATGATACGTGCCTTGATGAGATTGATTAAAACTTTTATCCGAAATTAAAAATAAAATATCGTTTTGTTAATTTTTTTTTAAAATAAATTTTTAATACAAAAATTACCTAGACAATTCATTTATGGATGGAGATGCACTCGAATAATTATTATTCACTAAAGCAATAATTTTTCAATACAAATTTGACGCAGGAAATGATCACACATTTAACTTGTTACCTTTCGCATCTCCTCCATCTATTTAGTTTTGCTTTGCTGCAGAATCTTTCCATCCCCAAAACCAGATTCCTAATTAGAAGGTTTGTTCATGTTGTCAGGCAGTGCTTCTCGGAGGCATCAAAACCGGAGGCCATCCAGAGTGGAAGGAAACCAAAGTAACAAACGTGATCGAGTTCCAGTGCGAATTGCTGTTCAACAATCTTATATAGAGGTTGCTGTTGGAGAAAGCTTGGCTTGCAAACTATGAGTTTTGTGTGCATTAATTTGATACTGAATTACGACTTGAACCTCTCTGCAACTTGAGATTCTTTACAACAATAAGTAAACATAAGCTCGTTTGAATGTGCTTTTAAAATGACTGAAAACGTTTATGGTGAAAATGTTTTTAGAACCAATCCTTAGTAAAAATGCAAGTAAATCCGGGAAAAAAACACTTAAATGTTTCCTGGAAGAAACACATAATTAGTGCTTCTTGCAGAAAGCACTTGTGCTTTGAAATCCAAAAACATTTTCTCTCAAAGCGGTTTTAGTCATTTTAAAAGCACATCCAAATAAATTTCTCAACAATAAGCATGCATATAATTTGACTCCTTTGTCTTGGAGGAAGGGAAGATAATGAAACTGAAACAACAGCGTATTCTAAACATGGCCTAATCGGATAAATGGTCTCCGTGGTCATAAGGTATTCGGATGATAGCCCCTGTGATAAAAAAATTCGGATTTAAACCCTTGTGATCTAAGTCTGTTAGGATTTATGCCCTTCTGTTAAATAATGCTGACGTGGCTGCCACATATATGCCACGTGGCTGCCAAATGTCTGCCACGTGGCAAAAATATTAATTTTTAATTTTTTTAAAAAAAACATGAATTTTTACAAAAAAAAAAAAAAAAAACCCCACCCTCCCATGATATATATATATATATATATATATATTTTTTTTTGGTAAAAATTCAGGTTTTAAAAAAAATATATATATATATATATATTATTTTTGCCACGTGGCAGACATTTGGCAGCCACGTGGCATATATGTGGTAGCCACGTCAGCATTATTTAACAGAAGGGCATAAATCCTAACAGACTTAGACCACAGGGTTTAAATCCTAACAGACTTAGACCACAGGGATTTAAATCAGAATTTTTTTACCACAGGGGTTATCATCCGAATACCTTATGACCACGGACCATTTATCTGATTAGGCCTTCTAAACATTGATGATAAATTCATGCGGCGTCTTCACAGCAATAAGCAGCATGCATATAATTTTCAAAAGAAAAACATTCAGCATACATAAATGCATGCAAGTTTTGCTTTTGTTTTGATAGAATCTCTGTTGAAGGTCCATGTATGCGTACATTCCCAGTGCCATCCAGAACTCGTCCGCTCGGTCCGTGTCCCTAAACCCCAAATCTCTTGAACTGCCCCCTTTCAAGATCATTAGTCAAGCATCTAGCTTGACAGTAATGCGGGAAAGGAAGGTGCTCCGATCACAAACCTCGTTGTCAAAGCTACAAATCATTCGCTTTGAGGCATCAAATCTGGCCTCCTTCACACTTTGGCTGAACCTGTATACATTAAAACTTGGAAGGCGTCGAGCACGGACGTTCATATATTGCACTTTGGGGCATCCAGAGACATAAATTTTGCGGAGTCTGAAACAATGGTTACGGATTCAAGAGTTTTAGCGATAGCAGTAATTGCATGGCAATGCCAATCGATAACTTCCAAAGATCTGAGACCCACAGCAGTCATCCTCAGGACATAGAAATCGCCAGTATCAGCAGCAGCAGAACATGAAACTATTGACAAATTCTCCAGTGCGGGGGAAAGGCATCCGCCCGAAGGGAAAATCAAGGATAAGAAAGACGAATATCTGTTAATGCAGACGGATTTGAGGGGCAGAGTTCTCAAAGATGGAAGTGATACAGGACCGTGAGGTTCAATAGTTACCGCCATCGTTTAAGAGAAACACAAACGTATTACAAAACTCGACATCGTTTTAGGAGTAACGGTTAACGCCATCAGTGATTCAGTATTGGTAACATAAAGATTGCACGAAGCCACATCTTTGTATCACAATAATGCAGCAAAGAACATGCGTTGAACTGGAGTGCGAGTGCGACTGAAGCTTGCGGCCTAAGTCACTGCTTTCGTGTTGATTCGAGAGTTGGGAAAGCCAAATAAATGGGAGATCTTGATCCCTTGCTGCTGTCCGTAAACTACCAGTCATAATTCATGAAAAAAGTCCCATGTTTTTCTTGGTTGGACTTGGACCAGCCCAACCGGCGATTTCCATCTTCCTGAATTGGGAGAGCAAGAACAAGTCTCTCTTCTTTTTTTCTGCACCCTTTTTCCGATTTCCTGATTTTTCTCTTTCGACTTCAGTTTCTTAGACTTCTATTGTGGCGCAAGTCACTGCTTTCGTGGTGATTCCAGAGTCGGGAATGGTGGAATGGATCTCAGAACTAACTTCCTGCCGCCCCTCCAAGCTGACCCAAACTCGCTGCCGCTGTGAGGAGGCGATACCCTCTTTGAGTTTGGAGAGGATGACTTATGTGAGCCACTGCTAGCCAACGTCTCAAGAGTTCCGTCTTCAGGAATTGCCTGAAGATGCTTCTCGAGCTGAGGAGATGATACCACAGAATGAAGAGAAAATATTTTCTGTTTCCCGTTAGAAGAGGATGTCAATTGGTCTGGAGGTCTGCCAAACAAAATAACCTTCAAACATTTTACAACATATCTCAAAGAAGTTACATACAGTCTAACAAATAAGTGAGTTGAAAACCTGAAAATCCCAGAACGCGCCATTGGGAGATCTTGATCCCTTACTGTCGGTAAACTGACATTCAGTGCATCCTTATTCGGAACTACTGATTCATCTCCTCCAACTTCAGCTTGTTTAGATTCTATTGAATAAAGAAAAGGAATAAATTAAAGGTACACAAATCGTGCATCCTATTAGAACATAAAATGATTTGTTAAATTTCGTATGACTATTTGCTCACCATCTTTCCGGCCAAAAGTGTTTTTACACCCTACACATCTGCAGAGGATGCCGCATCCAGCACCACCCTTGGTAAGAAAATCGAAGCGTCCATGGACCATATCAGTTGGTAGATATATACCAAAAACTTTAATAGACTTACAAGAGCGTTACATTCATACAAAGAGGCCAAAACTCGGTACCTGGAAGCATTCACAGTACTTTTTCAAGCAACTTGATTTTCTACAATTGCATCCCCTTTTATGCCTAGCTGAAGACGGAGTCGAGTTAGTTTCCTTCTGCATAGGCAACATTGTGAGTCTACATGATTATAATTTATGGGACAATGCAAATGCAACAGATGATCTCAGTTATAATTTCTAACCCCGTACTGTGGAATAGCAACGGCGCTTGCAGTTACTTTGGGAGCAAATGCAAGTGGGTTGCGAGATTCAATCAGTTTGCGATTCTCTAAAACAATATTCTCATAATTAGGCTTGTTTAAGCATTCTTGACATGAACAAGGCTCAATACAGTAGAGACCAGCAGCAAAACAGTCGCAATAACTGCATGGAGAACATGGGAGGTCAAAGTCAGAGATGAATGGAAAAAAACCAATCCATAGTGTACAAGGCAAACAGCGAAAATTGAAAATTATGATTGATTACCAAACGCTAAACTGCTAATCAGTCGATATAATGCATACATAAACTCATAGTTTGACAGATAAGGTATGCACAAACTCACAGTTTCAAACATTTTGATCTCTTACAATTACAGCGCTTGCAAGCCAAACTTTCTCCAACAGGCTGCAACTTAAGCCTGCAAGTTATCAAACGTTAAAACAACAGCATTCAGATGGATAGAAGTAAAGAATACAAATAGTCGTTAAAATTATGGCGCATGCCTTTTCTTCTCAGGACTATTACAGTCATGTTCTTGACCAACTGCTGCACATACTTGGGGAGGAGTTTCTGCAACCTGAGCTTTATTTTTACATGATTCATCACAAGAAACCTCACTGGGAGTCAAAGAAGTACTAGATATCTTGGAGTTTGGAAAATTTATCGCTCGACTCTCAGAAATATCATGCTTGACAACCTTACTTAAGTTACTTTCACTAGAAGTTGCAAGAGCATTCAAGTGCAAACCAATGCCAGGTAACCTTGAAGATGAATAATCACAACCTTTTATAGTTTGAACCAACTGCTTTTCGACAGAGGCGACTTCACAACTGGACTGCGGTAAGGCTAAAGAACCGCCACTAGCATCTATTGATTTCCTTTTGTGAGCTGCTGGCCTTTCAAAATCCAAACAGCGCCTGCGTATTGCATATGACTGAGAACTAGGCTGCACAAGTTCAAACAAAATTGTTGCATTACTATCAAATCAAAAAAGTATGAAACTCAGTTCAACAAAAAATATTGTCCAAACAAGTATATTACCTTGCAGCTAGAATGTATACAATTCAGCGACTTTTCATCCACAATACCACTTGGATCATTAACATTTAACTTATCCAGTAAAGTTTCAGAAAGTATCGCCGGAGCTTGATCTGTTTCCTTAGTTCCCCGAACACCTTCTGGTTGATTACTGACCTTTCCCAATTCGCATTCTTCACAAGAATCAATAGGACCAGCAGATTCCTCTACTTCAATATCATTGTCTCGTAGGATGTTTGACATAAAAGAGATTTCTCCAGGATCTACTGGTTTAGGATCGTGCCCCGCACAATTCTCTTTAATGGTTGTCAAATCAAATTTTAACTGATCATCAGAAATCAACCTCACCAAATCGCATGCGGCTGCATCTTTCTTCTGCTCAACTCTTCGAATTCTGCGCAAATGTGTTTCCCTCTCGAAAAACGAGTGCCTTCCTTTCGAATGATGTACATCATTTCTATGTGGGCTACCAGAACTATACTTCAAGGTATTTAGAAACTCAACCGGTGGTTCCAAATTCTCAGTTGGTACTGCACTAGCCACCTCTACATCTGAAGAACTTCCGGATGCAAAGCATTCCGGTTGGTCAGTACCTAAATACGCTTGCTCAACGGAAACCGGAACTCCATCACTTTTACTGTTTCGGTTTCCACTCTGGAAGGACTCGGGTTTCGGTGAATCAGAGAAGTGATGCCTGACAACATGAACAAAACATCAAACACTAGTACAAATAAAAGTAGTAAAATCAGCAAAGCAGGAAGAAAAGATATGGTTAAAACCTTACCTTCTAAGTAAGAACCGTGTTTCCGGGACGGAAAGATTCTGCGGCGAAGCGAAAATAGAAGGAAGAGATGCAAAAGCTAGGGAGTTGAAAGTGTGATGATCATTTCCTACGGACTTCACCGGCTCAATCGGGGAAAGATTGCTAATGTAGTTGAACACAGGGGAATCCTGCAGAAATCATCAAACAGGAATCATTTCGCACTCTACGGCCTAGAAAACGCAACCGATCTCCAGAGATTGAGAAGGAATCGAAGGGTTTTGCAGGAATCATAAAAAATTCTAAAAAATTACAGCAAACCCATTTCTGCAAAGTGGAAAATGAACAGTGGGAAGTGACAAAAATTATAACTTGAATCGAATCCAGATTTTAAAATTTTAAATTTGCAAATAAATTGAAGAACATGAAAAAACTAAACCCAGCAGAACCCATTTGACCCAGAAAAAAAAATTAATTCATAAAAAAAAAAAGTTGAAAAATTGAAAGAAAAAAAAAAGACCTCGTATTTAGCAGGAAGAGGAGTGGTGGGGGTGATCTGATTCTTCAGCGGAGTGTCCATGGTCGGAGATGAAGCTCCACCGCATCAAATCTCTCTCTCTCTCTCTCTCTCTAGAATTTTAGAGAGAGAAACAGAGTGAAAATAATAGAAGGGGGAGGACTGGGGGGCGGCAAGGCGGGAAAGGGAGGGGATTTTCGATTTTTTGTTTTTCCCTTTTGTCCCTGTGGGTGTGGGGACCGCCCTTGACCTTGTGTTGGTGAGGTTTCGGTTCAGATAAACGGCATGTCGTTAAACTCCCATTTGCAAATTAGAGTATAGGGCCCAAAAAAAATGCCCAATTAGAATATGACCACGGCCCACAATAGTTTTTTTAGAGTTTTAACGAAAAGCTGACGGTACTGTTTATTTTAACGAAAAATCACATTTTTACACTAAAAAGTCAAATATGGTACTATTCACTTTACCCTTTATTTTGTCCTTATCGTTAAAACTCAAAGTTTTCAAGCCTTTTTCATTAGTTTTCCTTAGTTTTTTTTTTCAACAAAAGATAGCATTAATGGTTAAATAGTTAGTTGCTTAGGAGAGAGTGGAATCGATAAAAGTAGAGTCAAGTCAAGGAGTTAAATTGTTAGACATTAAATCGCTAATAGTTGACGCTCTGTTTAGAAGATGCGACTATGAGAGGGAGACTCAGGGCAAAGAAGGTAGAGGAATACCTATGAAGAATTTGAAAGAGATTATAAGAGAAGATATAGAGTACTTAGAGCTAACGGAAGACTTGATGCAAAACCGAGCGTAATGACATTCTAAAATTCATACAGCCAACTCCACTTAATGTACGATGTTATTGTAGTTAATTGGTAGTGATTAGTGAAGTTTTGTATTATTACTCAATTGAATTGAAGTCAAGTTAAGCAATTCACACACCCATTTGTTATTTTTTTACGATTAATCTTCTTCAATTCATTTGTCAGTCCATGGAAATGCACATGCGTTTTTCGAGATTATATATATTTTCGAATTTTTTTAAGCTATATATTTGGGACATTATCAATAATTGAATGGGTGTGAAAATTGGGTGGCAAATATTCCGCAAGCTGTAGCTTTCATTTCATAATCCTGCAACAGAATACTCTGGCAGTTTGGCAGAAGAACAATCATCTCTTTCCCCTTTTGTTTTCTTATTTTGCATATCTTTTTCTATCTTAATTAAGGATTATGAGTTCAAGAAAATTCTATAGTGCTTCGAAATATTATGTTATTTTTTTAGTTTCATGTAAGTTGATTGTGTAAGAGATTTTCGACCGAAACCGAGTTCACGCTCACACTCGATTTTTCGGATTGGGGTAAGGAGCCCCAAATCGAACTAATCTTTAAGGTCGGCTTTGAGTTTGCTTTAATAAGAAGTATTTTATAAGAATTTTTGTTAGAAGCAGGAACGATTTTATGAGAAGAATTTAGAAGTGCTTTTAAAATTCAGAAAAAGCTTAGAGCTGACAAGCCCAAATTGAACCAGCCTTAAAGTCGGTTTCGGGCCCTACCTTTACAAAAGCATTTAAGCTCATAAGTACTTTTATTAGAAAGATAAAAAAAAAACTTAATACCGGTAAACACATTTACAATCACATCAAAATCTACAAAGAAAACAATCCACTTGATCAAGATGCACAACGAAGATTGCATCCATACAACTTTAACACTTTAAGTTATTTCTATCAAACAAACAGTTTTTTTTTTTTTTTTTAACAAACAACATTATCCACACTAATGTAGTGGGAGAGTTGTCCAAGCCTCACAATGGATTTGCCATAATAATGTGGTTAAAATTTACCTTTGACGAGAATCAAACCTAAGACCTTTTACTTACAAGTGAAGAAAAATACCACAAGACCGTAGTATTAAGTAACAAGATTGATAGAAACACTTGAAGTTATATAGATGTGCCGCGTAGCCAAATTAGGTCCAAAAGGTGCCCTTAAAGTTCAAATCTCTGTCTCCGTAGTTTAAAATAAAATATGGGTTGATATAAACATTCAAGTATTCAAATTCAATGCACAACGCTTAATTGCAATAGCAAGTATAAGTGGACCAACGCATTACCAACAAACTCTAATTTCTTTGTACCTAGTTAGGTACATATACCAAATATTTAAACTTCACCTAATGCACACAAAAGCTCCTATAGAAATCAGTACAAGGAAACCCTCAGGCTAGTTTGGGGTTGTTGTGCTGTGAAAAAATAAAAAATGTTGTTTTCAAAAGCAGAGGTATAACTGGTTCTGCTTTCTACTGTTTTGGATCCATGATTTTGACAAAAAACACTTCTTTTTTTCATCTACCGAACACAATTTTGAATCAAGCTTTAAAAAAAAAAAAAAAAAAAAACTGCTTTTAAAATAATTTCAAGACAAACAATCAATTAGGGCTATTGCATCCATTTAAATCTGTAACCAACACATGTTTTGAATATTTTGACCAAGTAGGGGTTGTCACAAGGTAATGTCTGAAGGAACTGAACCTGGCCTGGCTCGGATGCGCTAAAGAACTCACCGGATATTTGAAAATTTCTCCCGTAAATAGCTTAACCCTAGCCTAATTCCGGCGCTAACCCTACCACCGCGAAGGCTCAGCCTACGCCAAATTTGTGGCCGGGTTTGTGCCTGTTACAACAAAATCGTAGCTGCAACATTCAACCAGTGACATGCATCCATAAATCAACAGAGAAAATATGAAGTCTAAGGTTCAATAAGCATGAAGTTTGGCAGCTTTCTTCAGCAAAAATAACTCACTCTTTGAATGCTATGCAAATCTCAACCAACCATCTTTAAATTTCCAGTTAACAGCAAACTACAACTAAGACAGGCTTGAACTTCTGCAAGAATTACTCACAGTGGAAACACGTAGTGGAAGGTATCGAAGTAGCTCGGCTGAGGGGAGAGGGTAAAGAAGGCGGAAGATGTGATTATTCCGGGTTTCAGCTAGAGCATATACACTTGAATTTTGAGCCCTGATGCAAAGGAAGCACAATGTGTTGCAAGATGATCAGACTCCATAGGGTAAACAGGTGCATCTACAGAGAAATCAAGCACAAAATAATCGTTGAACTCTCTTCATCACAATGCTCCTTGATACAAGATAATGTGCTGTATCCGGCCTCGGGCTATAGAAGATGCTTTTCGAGGCTTCAAGAAAAAGAGCAGTTGCGAATTGTCCCTTTTTTATCCACAAATTCATGCCTAGCACATACTTTATCATTTGACCCTTCATCCGAAACAGGCAAAGCCAGGAAGTTGTGCAGGGTGCTTAATCCTACCCTTTCACATTCCTTCAGTTATGTACAATTTAACCTTCTATATCCTTTCTTCCACTTGATTGCTAGCAACTGTAAAATTTTCCAGACCAAAGATTCCCATTACTTCTATGTTGACTTGTATAGTGAATGTGAGATCTCGGCTCCTTGAACCGTCCCAAGAGAAAAGCATTCCTAGCACAAGCACCCAAAAGCTATAATCTGGACTTCAACAAGCAAAAGCTGTAGACCTCCGTCAATTGCTTAATCTCACTCAAAAGCTCAGTAGCATCAGTTACCTAGTTATACAAACATCATTCAAGTACCATAGTACTTCATGCTTTCAATCTCTTGTAGTCTAGCTATATTTCCGTGATGGTCAAACATCTAAATGCAAGAATACATTAAATGTAGGGTCTGAACCGTTTCATACTTGTCAAAGTATTCACGCAGCAATACCCACAACACAATCAGCAGTATAAACTGATCCCAAATACAAGTGGAGTTAGGCCAATTCAAAGAAATGTTACAAAAATAAAATCAGATCTATCGCTACTTAACAAGAATAGGATGTCGCCAAGTCCATTAGCATTCATTCCGACTTTGGAAAGAACATCACTATAGCTAGCGCAAACATGATCAAATAAGAAATTCAATGATTTGCTGAGAAAAAGTGCATTAATTTCAATATTTGCACATCGATGATTTTAACATAGAATTCTCAGTAGGCAAAAGAAAAAAAATTAAGAGTGAAATTAACGGTGTATGGAGGATATACAACCAGTAAAAACAAAACTGTCTCTGATCTATTTTGATTGCTCAAGCTACTCATGAAGAGAAACCAAAAGGAGAAAAATAGGTTGAGAAAAAACAAATGATTATATAACAAATGATCATATATAATCATCTTTTTTGCAGTAATTCAATCACATAGCTGAGAAAAACATCACTCACTAGAGGTTTTTCTGTTAGCAATCAATGGAGAACATCTGACTTCCTCTATTCATTCTTCCAAGCATACAGAATCAGCGAGAATCCTAGACCTTGTGACTTACTATCCGAGAATCTCTGCGAAAATGACCACTGCAACGCGCTCGGATCAGAGGCTGGTTGACTAGCCCACAACTTCTCTGCTGAGAGGCATGTCTTGAACATAAAAACAGCATTTCCAGGTGATGTACCAAACAGCCAATTGTGAACATCCCAGAAAACTTCAACTGCAAGCCCATCAACCAAGATGGTATGGTTCCCTCGGAACTTCCACCGAAGTCTCTTCACCTGCATCACAGGCTTGCTGTCAACGCGCACCAGGAGGCATGGATCATTGACCCCGACAGTGTCACATTCAATTACAAGGTCATGAACTTGACCATTATTGCAAAACTGAGCCTTTGTGGTGAATCCCCTCTTACCAAAAATATGCTCTCTCTTAGCAACGCAAACAGCACTCGAAGGCACAGGGCTGGCACTAGTCTTTTTGAAAGCTTCTTTCCTCATGTCTCCAAGAAGGAGAAGCATTTGCCTGTCCACCACAACCCCCACATAATATCCCTCCAAAGGTTCAGGCCCGGATCCGAATTTTGCCAATGAAAGGTCCCAATATATATCTATTTTACTCGAATAAGCTTCTAAACTCTTGGACCCTCTTCTCTTGGAGAACAACCAGGGTTTAATATCAACCTTGCAAAGACACTGGTTTGATGAATCATCTATCCCAACACTAAGGCCTTGACCCATCAAATTCCTACTCCAAGTCACAGTAATCAAGCAAGACCGGCCTCGTAACCGGCATTGATACATACAAGTAACCAAATTCTGGGCACCCCTACTACTATTTGATGATGAAGAATCAGCAACCTGAACCCCATTTTCACCAAAACAAGATGGGAAATCTCTCATTTTTCAAACCAAGTACCTCAATTCACTTTTCCAAACTTTCTTTGGGGAATTTTAACAAACGATTGGTGACCTTACACAAAAAACAACACAAAAACCACAGAACCACTCAGAAATGACCAAAACCAAGAGCAAAAAGATAAGCAAAACAACAAGAAGAAGCAGAGAAGTTACCTCAAATTGACCAGGGGCAAAAACCCAACTCAGAAATGCTTCAAAATCTGATAATCCAGCCTTGATTTGATCTGCGTTGCTGGCTCCTGATGCATTACTGCACAAAAGCCATTAATCTAAATTTAAAGAAACCAGCTTTAAAAATGTGGGGCTGTAAAAATAAATCACAGAGAGAGAGAGAGAGATAGAGAGAGAAGCAGAAGACAAAAAACAGTATTTATAAATAAAAATTAAATCTTTACCTCAAAGAAACAGAGAGAATATGAAGAAAAAACAGTAAAGCTGCTGCACTCAGAGAGAGGAGGAGAGGGAGAGAGAGAGAGAGAGAAATGTCACAAATATATATACCTCAAAGACGTTGACAGCTGCTTGCTTGTGTAGTCTAATGAAGGTGAAGCAAAAAGAGGGATATATAGCAACTGGGTTTTGCTGGAAAGGCCAGTTTTTGAAAAGATTACAGAACAGAAAGGGAAAAAAAAAAAAAAGCATCTCTCTCTCTACTCTCTCTCCTCACTCATGCTTTCTCTCTCTATAACTTTGCTTTAGCTGACATGCTCACATGAGATACAGAGAGAGAGAAGCCCCAAAAACTGAAACCCAATTGGGAATTTTCCTCAGAGTTTATGGGAAGAGGCAAATTTGCAAATTTTCTTTCGGTGATATGTGTTCGGAAAGCTTTCGGAGCTGGGATTTTAAAACCTCCACTTTCATGGAAATTAAGGCATAAAAACGGAAAAATAAAAGAAGGAAAAGAATAAAGCTTTATTTTTGCTCCCTAATTTTTGCATGTTATTTTAAAGAAGAGTTTTTGGGGGAAGAGCCCCTCCACCGGCTTTTGTGAAGTGCAAGCACGATTATGTCTCACGTTAATTGGTTTTTAAGAAACAATAATTACATGCATCGCACACAGTATTTCAAAAAATAATGCTTCCAGGTTCGTTTTGTTGGATGCATTTCTGTTCATAAGTGTTTTGTTGAAATTACTTTTCAAGAAACGCGTTGAAATTATTATCAAATTTTAAGAGGTTTTTTAGGAAAAGCGCCTCAAGCAGTTGGCATGCGCTTTTTCAAAAAATACTTTTGTGATTTGAGTTTTAATATTTTTTTGTTCAAATGTTGTTAGAAGAATATCTGAACATTGAAAATATTTAGTCATTTTAAAAGCAATCTCATACAGACAAGCTCATTCAAGATGTGTCGTGGTCGAAAGAGTATATTTTTCAAAGATTACTTTCGCAAAATGTGGGATTTAATTAAAAATCATTTAATCATTTATGGACAGGATATGAATTGACGTTTTTTAACTTTTCTTGTCTTGAAGTTTTTCTAAAACATAAATTATTACAACGTTCAAATATGTACGTTCTTTTTTTTTAAGAAACAATATTATTTATGTTAACGGAAAGAATAGTAAGTTTAACCTTATAATGAACTAACAATAATATGATTTAAATTCGTTTTTAGTTAGAATCGAATATAAAGTTTTTTAATTATAAATAAAAATAAATACTATTAAATACTAAATGACGACAAATATGTACACTTATACAGCGCAGTCGCAGTACAAGAATGACCTTTGACCGCAGCCAAGACGGAATACCTTTTGTCCTGATCACTGAATCACTGATTAGTGTTGCCAATTCATTACTCTCTCTCTCTCTAGAAATCTTCAGGCTTTCTCTCTCTAGAAATCTTCTGGCTTTCTCTCTCTGTTTAGAATTTGAAGGATCAGATCCTCTCTTGAGCTTAGGAGTCTGAGCTTCCTTAGCAAATCTATTAGACCGTTAAAATTTGATTCAACAACTACAAATAGAGGATTTTTCTAAAAATTATAATAATTGTAACCGTTGGATCAAATTTCAACGATCCAATGGGTTTACTCAGTAGACTCAGCTTCCTAAGCTCAGGAGAAGAGATTGGATCCTCCCCGAGACAACTGGTCGGGATCCTCTGACCAGTGTTCGTAGATCGTTGAATTTTTATCCAATGGCTACAAACAGGCTACAAACAGAAGGCCATTTATAAATTATAATAATTGTAATCGTTGAATAAAAATCTAACAATTTACGAACACTGATTAGAAGAATCCCGACTAGTTGCCTAAGAGAGAATCCAAATTCTAGGAGAAGATCCTGATAAGAATTTGAAAATCTGTACGAGTTGGTACTGTGGAAGCACTGGTAGGGGTTTGATTCTGCAAAGAGTGGTTAGACAAAGTGTTTTAGGCAAACTTCTTGAGCAAATCTCAGCGCGCGAGTTACACGCGCTAGTTTTGAGGACTTTTAATTTCTTTTTCTTTTTTGTTTCTTGTTTCGAAAAGCTATTTGAGTGGAAATAGAATTATGTTCCCTCTTATTCACATTTCTTTCTCTCCTCTTCTGTCACACTTTATTTTTTTGTTTTATTATTTATATTAAATAATTAATATAAGATGTTGACGTGTTTTAATTGTAACCGTTCAAGTAGTAGATGATGGAATGAGAGAGAGATTAGGAGGGCAAAGAATCCTCCTTATTTTAAGTGTACCCTGAACACAAAGGGTACACCATATGTTATTATACAAGTGAAGGAAAGTTTTTTTTTTTTCAAATGTCCCTCCAATTGTATAATGATATGTGGTGTACCATCTCGTATTCCGAACACATTGAAAAATCTCTCATTGTTTTGAAGCAATGTCTTGAAATGTGTTGTAGAGATGTTGTACACTCTTTTTCGGTGAATATATGAACAGTCTTTGTCATGTGATGTTTTAAGAACTATCATCAATGTGTAATAAAATATGTGATTAGTTGTCTCTCTCAATAAGTTATTGGTTGGGTAATGAGAGCGAAACAAGCAAAACAAATGAGTAAATACGGACGGAACCAAAAACACAAATTAATGGACATCGACATAAACAAAAATGGCTGAAATGTATAGTTAACCAACCACAGGGGCCCCAAATTCTTAGTTGATTCCAAGTTTTTTGGTTAATTCTGCTACTAAATCAAATGAACATTGAAAAAATTAGTAACGCTACGTAAGATTTTGACACAGAAGAATATTATATACGTCAATTTGATAAAGAGATTATTAAATAGTAGTAATCAAACATGTGCAATGCCACAAAGAAACGTAAAAATGTTACAATTTGAGAAATTTATTATTTTTATTATTACTAACCTCAAGAGTCGCGAGAGTGCATCCCACGTGCTTGGCTGTGCGTGTGGGATTATGGATAGCTAAAGTTATGAGTAAGATTTGTCAATTCTTACTTTATAGCGACATGCAAGGACGTGGTCTTCACGTGTACTTGTTCGCAATTGTCCTCTTGTTTGTTGCTCTTGTACTTATTGGGCCTTACCAGGCCCAATTCAGATTTTAAATATGTTTTCAATATTTTTGGTTTATATTAAATTACAGAGAGATAATCTTGTGAGAGTGTGAAGGTTAAAGAGTCTCATATAGGTGAAAGAAAAACCTTGCAAGGGTTTATAAGAGGTTGGAGTGCTCCCCATATTACTGATTAGTTTTATAGTGGAACCTTAACTTTCTTCATGGTATCGGAGCAAGTTACTCTACGTGTGAAGCTAAAAGGTCACACGTACTCCACGTCACCCAAATCGTGTTGTTCATGTATTTGGCTTGAAAATTGACAACATGTGAGAGGACGTGTGAGGATGTGAACGTTAAAGAGTCTACATCGATGAAAAGACAAACTATGCATAGACTTATAAGAAGTTGGGCTACTTCTCATAATGTCAGTTGATTTTATGGTGAAACCTCAACTTTTTTCAGATTCGAACATGAGTGTACATATAGGAACAAACTACTCTAGCCAACTCTAATTTGTTTTATGGAGTAATTAGGTTTTCATCCTTATTTTTACTACTCTATTGATTAAAACCTTATTACTTTTCAATTTTTGA
This sequence comes from Malus domestica, assembly GCF_042453785.1. NCBI lineage: Eukaryota > Viridiplantae > Streptophyta > Magnoliopsida > Rosales > Rosaceae > Malus > Malus domestica. Next base: position 29,886,449 of record NC_091672.1, on the reverse strand, counting down.
TCAAGGTCCTTTGTATTAATAATATCATTAATTATTTCAATAATAAAATATTTTTTATTTCTAAATATATTCATTTAATATTAAAAATGTTACAATTAGTATATTTATATTTATGGCTAGATTTTTTATCATATATTTTTATTTTTAGTTTGTACCCATTTTTAATTTGCAACCCTTTTTTAATTTGTACCAATTTTCCTTTCAGTTTTAATTTGTACCCATATATTAATTTCTTTTTGTGCCCATATTTTTTTAAAGTTTTATTTGTATTGTACCCATATTTTTTTATTTATTTGTACCCATTTTTATTTTTGCTAAATGTACCCATTTTGAAGAATGTACCCATGTTTTGATACAATAATTTTTTGGTTATTTTTTATGAATGTACCCATGTTTACACACACACACACAATAGTATATTTATATTTTAATATTTTTAATCCCACAAATTATGGTTTTTTATTTAAAATCTCATTACTATAAACAACTATAAATTTTAATTTTTAATTTAAAAAATATAGTAACGTACATAGAAATAAATCATCAATTAATTTCAGGTTCTTGGATCAAAAATTGAAAACCAACAAGGTTTCAGTCAAAGACTGTTCATAACTAGGGACCGCATCCAAAGTGTCCCTTGTTTTATTTTCCTAACATTTTTATAATGGAGGGTTTAGGTGGAGGCAATTTATGAAGGATGGAAAGGTAAGTTGTTAATTAGGGCAAAATAGTAAAGTGCATGTGTTGGGAGTAGGAGTTGATTGAGGAGGGTGCATGGATATGTGGGGTTTACGAGATATTATACTTCAAATAAAGAAGGATAAGAGACAAGCAAGCCATAAAAGTATTGGAGAAAAAGCAACCTATGTAAGATTATAACCATCCTTTTTTGTTGTTGGGATTAGCCTTTTGGTCTCCCTCTTTAATCCTATATGGAAATTATACCAAGAGTATTTATCTTTTTGATATACAAGATATCGGGGTGAGCGTTTCGACTAAACCACACAATGATTATTGGTAAACAATAATTTAGTATTGAAATTGGTATTCGTGGGCACACCAAAGTGGAGACTGCAGAATAATATATTTCGATTGTAATGTTAGCGGCACACCAAGAGTTAGGTGCTTCATAAAAAATTTTAAAAAAAAATCTACTTATTTTACGGGATAAAAAATAACATAGATATTTAATAACGGTTTGAGTTATATTTTATCTGCTCTTGTCTCACATGTAATTTAAGTCATGTAAATAAATATTTGAATATCAAAAAATTCAAAAGAACTTTTCTTTTTTTATAACGGAAAATTTTGAATGTAGATAATGAAAACAAGAAGTAATAAAACTTATAGTTCGAATAATATAGATTAAGAAATGTGTCGACATACCAACTAATTATTAGTTTAGTCATTCTTTCTTTCTCAATATTGAAAAATAATAATTTTAAGTTCGAATCTGGTAGATAGTATACCCAAAGCAAAAACTAGGCCTACTTGATACCCTAAACAACAAAAAGCCAAGGAGTAGTAGTACCAAACAAGAAGAGACACTTACTTTAAGCCGTAGTCAAATGAGGCCCAACCAGCAACTGCTTCTTCCATCATCTTCAAGTGCCATCATTTTTTTATTGGCCACCACTTTGAATTACATAACTATGTGACAAACAATATTCCTAGCTTCTACAACACTTTATCAAACAATAAAATTGCACATCATGAATTATTTTGGTGGTTAAGGTCATTCTCTTTAATTACTGGATCCTGGAATTCTCGAGTTCAATCTCTCTTCTAGGGTCGGATCCACTAAGTAACAAGATGTGTCAGCTGACACCCCCCCCCCTCCAAGCTCAGAAATCCTCCATGTAGAGTTGGGTGATGTCCTTTAAAATTCTTAGATCTCCTTGAATGTTGCCCTCTAACTGCTCGACAAAGTGCGTATATGACACTGGATAGAGCAACTACTTGTCTCATACATTTCCATGCATTGTTGTGGGCATCTATCAGTAGTATTGCTCAACATATGCCAGCAACTATGGACATGCTTGCTCAAAAGTTATATACATCATTCGACATGCTTGCTCAGAAGAAGTCCTTGGCATCTATCGACATAAGTGCAATATGGCTCGGCAAATGACTTTAGGCCTACCAAGTACTTGAAGAAATGCCTCACAAAAAAAAATAAAAAATAAAAATTGCATGCTATTTCATCCAAAATTTTTTGCGCATAACGCACTTTTCTTACTAATCCCTCCAATAATTTTTTTTTCTGAATCAATTTCTGCTCTCTCTCCTTGCTGTATCATAAATCAATTAGAATATCGTTTTTATTAAAACATAATAATAATTCCTAGCTCATACAGCGTGCATTGAACTATAATTGGATCGGCATGGGAGTACTCACAAGAAGGTCAATAATAATATTAATTCTTCATGGTTGGTCTTAACATTATTAAAATTGATATTATGTGATTTTTATACTATGATTAAATGATAAGTGTAAACTCCTCCTTGGTCCTATTTTATAATAGATCACCCCTTGAATATCTAACCAATTCTAGGGACCACTTCAAACGTATCAAAATATGGCTTTGCATAATCTTGGATCATGGATCATTAACTTTAATATAAAAAATGGCTAAGTGGTTAAGTGAGTTGAAAAACTTTAGAAAATGTGCTGTCATAATTCACGGAGATAAGAATTCAAACTAGGGTTAAATAGGCGGATGCACTATCTAGGAAAAGGATTCTCGCCGGATCATTTTGTTGAGAATTTCAGAGATCCAGTAATCGTGATCGTTTATCGTACATTGTGCGGTTAGTTTTCGTTATGTACTATTTATATTTAATTTTAAATTTTAAATTTTAAAATAAATTATGATCATACGATAAATGATCACGATCACGAGATCTCTAAAATTCAGTTGAAAAGTATCCGACAACGATATTTTTCCCACTATCTAATTAACAGACTTTATCCGTTTATTAAAAATATTGTTGTTGACGTGTCTTGTTGACGTGACATGAGATCTTCACATGCAAAGGAAGAAAAAGTACCCAATAACTTGGGTTAAGTGTAGACAGAGAAAGTGAGAAATTCATGCGATGGAAAAAAAGGTAAAAAGCCCAAAGCTGTAAAATAAAATGTAATGAGGTGAGTGGGTCTTTCTGTAGTGAACTTTTGTTTTTGGAGAAGTGTTTGTATCAATCATTTCATTGGTCCTTTTCACCCATTCCTTCTGAAGTTGCAATCATGTATTGTATGGATGGGGTATGCTTACATTTTGATGGTGTTTGCAGCCGAACCTAGTAGCATAAGCTTGTAACTAAGCAGATCATTAAAATGATTAATTGTATAAAAAAGTAAATTAAAAAGATGATAAATACATTATCACCTCAATGCTGAGGTCACATTAAAGCTAAAACATTACCTCGAGCCCTCCATCCACCTCTGATAGGTATAGACAACCACAATTGCTGCTCATATTAAAAAAAATAAAAATAAAAATAAAAATAAAAAGAAGAAGAAACAAAGTGGGGGCAAAACAAAGTCAAAAGGGTTAAATTCCAACATAAGATTGTAAAACTTTTTTGTGTTATTTTCTTTCCATATAAATCGTCAACAATAAGAAAGGTTTTTCTCGAGTCTTGAGTTCCTCATAGTCCATGTAACAAGAAAAGAATCCATTTTCCACCAATTTGGGCTTTGCTTGGAAATTTGAAATGGTTTTCTAAACCAAACTGTGGCCCAAAGCCCAGAATGACGTTCTCACTTTGTATATAATTTATGCAGGGGACACGTGAATTAGGTTAATTGATTAGGGCGATATGCACCGGTCGTTTTTTATGTTTATGGGGTTTCACCCTCAAGAATCTCAACGGAAAGTCTTGCCTTAATTTTCAAAATTTCACGGTGAAGCAAAGATGAAAACAAATAGATCGAAGGATGATTTATGTACGAATTTGTAAAACCGACTAACAATCATGAGTGTTAACTCACTTTTTTTTGTCAAAATGCAAATTTTTATTTTTGCGAAATATTTTCCGCGAGCATTAAGAAAACTTTATAAGGTGTTTGGAAGCGATTTTATGATTTATTCAGCAACAAATGTATACTTAGTAGAATATTTAAGCTGAAAACTGAAAAACTAAATGAAAAATACAATAGTGAGGACCAAAACATTGTCAAATGGGGTTCCACCCTCAAGAATCTCAATGAAAGTCTTACCTTAATTTTCAAAATTTCATAGTGAGGCGAAGGTGGAAATAAATAGATTTATGTACGAATTTGCAAAACCGATTGAAAACCGTGAACCCACGTTTTTTTGGGAAAAATGCAAAATTCTTATTTTCGGGAAATATTTTATGTGAGCATTAAGGAGAACTTTATAAGGTGTTTGGAAGCGATTTTATGATTTATTGAGCAACAAATGTATACTTAGTAGAATTTTAAAGCCGGAAACTGAAAAAATAAATGAAAAATACAATAGTGAGGACCAAAACATTGTCAAATGGGGTTTCACCCTCAAGAATCTCAAAGGAAAGTCGGGGCGAAGGTGAAAATAAATAGATTGAATGATGATTTATATACGAATTTGCAAAACCGACTAAAAATCGTGAGTGTTAACCCACATTTTTTTTGACAAAAATGTAAATTTTTATTTTTGCAAAATATTTTCCGAGAGCATTAAGGAAAACTTTATAAAGTATTTGGAAGCATATTTACGAATTATTGAGCAATAAATGTATATTTAGTAGAATATTTAAGCCAAACACAAAAAAAAAAAAGTGAAAAATATAGTAGTGAGGCCCATAAATTTGTCAAATGGAGTTCTACCGTCAAGAATCTCAACGGAAAGTCTCACCTTAAAAAATCGAACAATGAACTTATTCTAACCCTAACTCGTTACATCATCCTTTTTTCACCACATGAGCTCACTCGAATGGTTTTTCACCAAGCTATTTTGATTTTTTTTTTCCGAGCTCTTGATTACATCACATTTTAAAGAAAAACACTTGAAAACTCAATATCACGAGTAATACAGAAAAACCCAACTTACTTTGTAACACCAAATAGATTTTACAACTAAAGATCAGTTAGAGCATGACAAGTGAATAGATAAAAAAAGTTTTTTTTCTCCAAATGAACTCTTAATTAAAGTGTTTTTATATTGTAAGAGTGTCTTGTCTAATCTACCATTAGTGTTCTGAATTATGAGTCTAGCCACATGAACACCAAATTTAACTCCACGTGGTTTGGTTGTGAGGTCGTTCACTCTCATCTCATGTTGTATATTTTCTTCACAAAACAAACTAGATAAGGAACTTATAACTTTCTAATCTCTACAGTCCAATGTCACTGTTTGTTTATTGGACTAGGATTTTCTCCTTTTTTTTTTTTTTTTTTTTTTTTTCCATCTCCTTCCATCCCTCATCTCATATAAAAATTCCAATTCGTGTTTCCTTTTAAGGATAAATAATTCATTCGTACAACCATTTTTTTTTTTAACAAATAATATTATTTACACCAAGAGGGAGGGGTGGGCTTAGCCTCATAATGAGCTAATAATAATATGGTTCAAATTTTCTTTTGACGATAATCGAACATAAAACTTCTTACTTACAACTGAAAAGGAATACCACTAGACCATAATACTAAGTGGCTTGTACAACTGATTTTTCTTAACAAAAAAAACAAAAGGAGAATTCTAATTAAGAGAAATATGTCAAAGCAAAGGGGAAATAGACTAAAATGAAAGTTTATAAAGAAATTGACAGCTTCTTATAAATCCGAAGAGAAATTGACAAATACCTGTATCTATAATTATTGTTTTGAATTATGAGCTTAGCCACATGTGACTCCATGAGGTTTGGTTACGAGGTTGTCTCATGTTGTATGTTTCCGTCACAAACTAGAAAGGAGCTTAATAGTAATTCATTTATTAATTAATATAAAATACCAAGACGTCATAAAAAATTTCAACAAACAAATTCCGACTTTAACGTATATTTCCTTCAGAGAAATACAAGGAATTTTCATGCTATCTCACTACAATACGCGGGTAAATGGAAATAGTATGCAGTTATGCAGCAGCACCAAGACGATCATCTTCCTACTGTATGTGGTTTTATGGAGTTTTTTTTCCTTCGTAAGAGAAAGAAAATAGAAGCAAATTATCAGACCCTAATCAGTCTAATTATGTACTAAATTTATGGGATTTTTTTTCATGAATTAAAGATCTTATTTGTGCTTTAGATTTACAATATCGTTCTCAAGGACAAGATTAAACAGAAGATGAAATCCCAGAAGTTGCTTTTGTTTTTCGTCGCCGCCATGGCCATATTTGCAGTTTTAGTAACCTCAAGTCCCTTCCTATTTCTCCAGTAACCACTACTAGTAATTCTATGAATGATGCTACAAAATCCAACCTCTTTCTTTCTCAACCTTTTCGCACGAACGCCAGTTCGATTTTTCTGCAAAATATAATGTGACAGATTGGGAAAAAGAGTTGCATATTGTGAAGCAATTTCATTTTTTTCATATGTATCAGAATGAACAAACTAGCAGATGATGAAGTAGGTTATATAACGTTCAGTTTTTTAATTATCATTTGTAGATCATCTCTACATAAAATCACTCGACTCAGATACAGTTTAGTCATCTCAAATGTAAATTAATGTTGTCAATAACAATTTCGTCTTTGAAGAGATCATGTGAGAGTGAAAAGCCAACAAATCTCGGGGATGTTAATGAAAATAAACCCCTACTTTTTTGTGCATTCTTTATTCTCTTTGTAGCTACAAATCCAACAATTGTTCGTGATGCTTTTTTTCTTCCGTATAATTTACATTAGGCTTATTCTATTAACATACTACATATTGTTAATTAAACCCTATATACTTAATACACCCCATATTTTCTTTTTTCAATTAAAAATTATCTTAATACACCCCATATAATTTCTTATAATACCCTTACACCCCACATTCTCATACATCTAATATTTTCCACATACCCCCCACATTTTCTATATAGCTCACATTCTTCAAATCTTATAATACTCGTTTTCAATTTTTATAAATTAAATTGATTCAGGATTAAAACCCTAACATTCTCTAAAAAGAGAAGTCTACAGTCCGGTCTATTGAGCTTGAGTTTCATTGGGTCATCACAGCCAATCTCATTTTCTGTCTCTTAAGCCTTTTGCTAACAAAAAAGGATTTCTGCTAAAAAATAGCAACTGGGAGGAACCTAACAAAGCAAAATTAAACCCCAGATGACGAATAAGAACGGAAAAGGCGTTGTTGGGTTGGCCTCCTATGAAATTGGGTAGTATGGAAAGTAAAAGTAGGCTTAAATAATTAATGATGTCGTTCAATAATTAAAACAATGACAAATATGAAATTTTACCTCATGTGAAGCTTCCGAAATATTGATATCATGTTCCATTTGTTAAATTTTTTTCTCAATCAACGTGTTTATATTTTCAATAGTTATAATTTTATTCAACAATTAACGGAGTAGAGGGTGAGAGGGTTTTGATAGTTGAAGAAGATAAATAATATGTTAAAAGTAATTTGGGGTGTATTTAGAATTTTCTTATTTTCTTTAAACCTCATAAGGTTGAAATTGTCATTGCATAGTAGGTTACATAAGCCACTTAATATTAAATTTTAATATAGGATGCATTCAACATTATGTGGAATGCTAATAAAAAAAGCCTTTACATTAAACCATTTCTGCGTTGCAGTTTAATAATATATTTCAAAATGTTTCACATTTTTTACAATATAGTGTTAAACTACGGATCAGGATCTTCTCTTGAGCTAAGGATGAGGATCCTCCTGACCAAGGAGTGTAAGCCGTTGGATGAAAATCCAACAGCTACAAACAGGGGGTTCTTTTAAAAGTTATAATAATTATAACCGTTGGATTTTCATCTGATGACCCACATTCCTTAGTCAAAAGGATCATCATCCTTAGCTCAAGAAAGGATCCTAATACGTTAAACTACTCTATTTTGTAAGAAAAATAATCAAACACGTATAAAAAAAAAACACGAAAAATCTGTTCTGAATAATTAATCTAACCCACGTCTGTCATATCAACTCTTACTCATGAAACCACGACACATTCTTCCACCTTGAATATTATCTAAAAGTCTTAGTGGCGCATTTAGCGTTGCAAAGCAAAAGGAAGCAGCGCACTTCCCACGTTACATTTTGCTCGCTTAATTTCTGCTGCTTCACCAAATTTAAACATACAAGACAACAAACTTCTCCAACAATTTCCAAACCAACCATAAACAATCACTACCACCTCCCATTAACAATTTTATTTATTTATTTTTTTTTTTGAACAAACGATATTATCTATACTAAGAAAGAGTCTTAAGCTTCACACTAGGTTAGCCATGATGATGTGATTAAAATTCACTTTTGTCGAGAATCGAACTTAAAATCTCTCGCTTATAAGTTAAGAGAAATATGTTAGATTGTAGTACTAAGTGACAATTTTTATTAATAATTGGAGCCCCTTTACAAATTATAACAACTTTAATCGTTTGATCAAATTTTAAGAGTTCGGATTGATGAATTTGATGGAAGGGATTCGGAGAGGATTCTTTTGTTTTGATAGGACGGTGTTCTGAAACTCATCTGGTGGGTCCCATATACCAGAATTTGCCCATGAAACTTTGGTTCGTCCAAACTCAATCACTCCTCCGTTACGTGACAAATTCTCACCCTCAGCATCTCCTCTACTTCCGATACCCTCTCTCTCTGATGCTTCAGAGCTAGTTTTATTTCTCTCTCTTTCTTTACACAGACCAGTTATCTGCTTAGAAAGAGAGAGAGTGAGATTGAAGTTGTGGGTTTATAGAAGCTTGAATCCATGGCTTCTTGGGCTCTTTTGCCGGCAGCTCCAGTAACCGGTCGCTGTATAGTGACTCCTGCCAGGACAAAGCGGTCCTCCTCCTTCTGGGTTCGTTCTTCTCTGGACACAAATGTTTCTGACATGGGGGTTAACGGTAAAGTTCCCTTTTTTCTTAAGCTCCATTTTGTCAATTTTCAATATTTCTAATGCTTTTTGGTTAATTTTAATTTCTGGGTGTCTTTCTTTTGGTGAATTATGATGAATTTGAGGAAACTTGTGATGGGATTACATTTACTTAAACTGATTTATGATAAGTTATGGGCTTTTGATCAAAAGTTCAAACTTTTCAAGTTCCAAATTCCTTTAATTCACAAAAGTACCAAGCTTTGTGCTGCAATTTGAGGTTAATACTTAATATTCCCATGAAAAGTTAGAATGATATGATGTTTAGTGATGAAATGAATGATTATTTACTGTTTGACCTACTATTTAGTGTATACTGAGATGAATGCTTAATCTTCCAGCTCCAAAAGGGTTGTTTCCACCTGAACCGGAGCGCTACCGAGGTCCAAAGCTGAAAGTGGCCATTATCGGAGCTGGACTCGCGGGCATGTCAACCGCGGTTGAGCTTTTGGATCAAGGCCATGAGGTTTGGCCAATTTTGTTTACTTGTCTGAATTGTATGTTTCTTTCAGTTTAGAGCTACACTGCTTCAATGGATGAATTGAATTTTTAAAGTTGGAAACTTAGACTAAAACTTCTCAGTAAGCTAACTTCATAATTTTCTGTAAGGTTGTTTGATGATTGAATGTCTTTTCCAGGAAAACTTGTTAACATGTATTCTTTGTAAATTCTGCAGGTGGATATTTATGAGTCGAGGCCCTTCATTGGTGGCAAAGTGGGCTCTTTTGTTGATAAAAAAGGGAACCACATTGAAATGGGACTCCATGTTTTCTTTGGTTGCTACAGTAATCTTTTCCGATTAATGAAAAAGGTGGACAACTTTTGCTTGCTTGAACTTCTGTTACACTTGGCAATTTTACGTATAATCGCTAACAAGTTTTCTTGGACCACCACTAAACAGGTGGGTGCAGACGAAAATCTTCTTGTCAAGGATCATACTCACACTTTTGTAAACAAAGGGGGTAGCATTGGTGGTATGTCTTGGTGCCTGATCTTGTATTTCAGGGTTCATATATGAATCGCTGATCTCCAATGTACATTATCTGTTACTTGATTTTCATCGCAGAACTTGATTTTCGGTTCCCAATTGGAGCACCAATACATGGGATTCTTGCATTTTTGTCTACTAATCAGATTAAGGCAGGTTTTCCCTTCGCCACTACGACTGACTTTACTGCAAATCATCATCATTGTCACATCTCATTATTTTGGATACCAGTATAGAGAATGAAGCATTGTTCGCCTTGTGTCGGGAAAAACAGTACAATAAAAAAAACTGATATGCTTTTTCCTTATTATCATTTAGTTGATTAATCCTAGTGAATCAAATTGTAATGGAGCTTTTTCTGTTATTGATTTTCCTTTATAACTGTTCAGACTTACGATAAAGCAAGAAATGCAGTGGCTCTTGCCTTAAGTCCGGTTGTAAAGGCTCTTGTTAATCCAGATGGAGCGTTGCAGGATGTCCGGAATTTGGATAGTGTAAGAATGAAAGCTATTTCTATCTTTTATTTTGGTCTTCATTCATATTGTGTTGTTAGTTGAAACTGGAAATGTTTGGAAGCCTTTTACAATTTTTTTTTTCACACAGTTGTATTATAAAAACTGGACTTGGTTTTTGCAGATAAGTTTCTCTGATTGGTTCTTGTCAAAAGGTGGCACGCGAATGAGTATCCAGCGGATGTGGGATCCTGTTGCATATGCACTTGGATTTATTGACTGTGATAATATTAGTGCTCGTTGTATGCTCACTATATTCACATTGTTTGCCACTAAGACCGAGGCTTCCCTTCTACGCATGCTCAAGGGTTCGCCAGATGTCTACTTAAGTGGCCCCATCAGAGATTATATCATTGCAAAGGGGGGCAGGTATATCTTTGTAAAAGATACAAGAGCTTTGCATGGAAATGAAGAGATAACGATTGTTTTCTTTTTCTGTTTCTCCTATATCAGTTGATTTCTTATCAGTTGGAATGTCGTTTTCTGCTGTAACAGGTTTCATCTTAGGTGGGGGTGTAGAGAAATACTGTATGATAAATCTTCTGATGGAGAAACATATGTTGCCGGATTTTCGATGTCTAAGGTAACTTACTTATCATATTGCTTCTTTTAATACAAATGAAATTTAATAAAGATCGATTTCTTTGACGACTGGAATCTTTTATTGTGTTACCTTAGATGCTTGTAGTGGAACTTGTGCTTCTTTAAATGTAAATACCTAATGTGTTCTTTTTATGGTTGCAGGCTACAAATAAGAAAGTTGTGAAAGCTGACGCTTATGTTGCAGGTTTCTGGTTTACTCTCGCTTCTTTGTTCCCTTCCTTTTTCGAAAATCTATTTCCAAGTTCAGTTGAATAAGTTTTTCCCTCGTATATGTATGTTAACAGCGTGTGATGTGCCTGGAATCAAGAGATTGCTTCCTTCTCAGTGGAGAGAATTGGATTTTTTCAATAATATTTATGAGCTAGTTGGAGTTCCTGTTGTCACTGTGCAACTTAGATACGACGGTTGGGTCACAGAGTTACAAGATCTAGAACGGTCAAGGTGATTCTCCCTTGCACACTTAATTACTTGGATGTGAATAGGGTTTTCTTTTGTGTTAAGGACCTTGTAGAAACCTTAATTTTTTTCCCCCTCTTCAAGACTAATGGACAGGGATATTTTTGTTTGATAGGAAATCGAAGCAAGCTTTGGGATTAGATAATCTCTTATATACTCCCGATGCAGATTTCTCTTGCTTTGCCGACCTAGCGCTTACTTCTCCTGAAGATTACTACATTGAGGGACAAGGTTCACTCCTCCAGTAAGGAAAACATACCATTTGTATAATTCAGATATATATATATATATGTATATATATATATATATATATATATATATATATGTATATATTCTGATTAGGTATCAAGTCATTGCATTTCCTATTCACACTTACGTAATTTTGAACTTGACACTGGTGCTTCTTCATCTTGCAGATGCGTTTTGACACCAGGTGATCCTTACATGCCTTTACCAAACGAAGAAATTATAGCAAGAGTGACGAAACAGGTAATTAGCTTATAAAGAACACGTTGCATACGTTAAGCAAGTTAAACTGCAGTTAGAAGAAACCAATAAAAACATCAAATTCTGAACCTTAAAATTTTCAATTCAAGGTTTTGGCTTTATTCCCATCATCCCAAGGTTTGGAAGTCACTTGGTCATCAGTTGTCAAAATTGGGCAATCTCTCTATCGGGAGGGACCTGGCAAAGATCCGTTTAGACCTGATCAGAAGACACCCGTGAAGAATTTCTTCCTTGCTGGCTCATACACAAAACAGGTATGTTTGCGCAAGTGATTTTCCTATACAAGAGTGAAGAAAGAAAAATGTTGTAAATTCTGAATTCTAAATGGCTGCACCTTTTACAGGACTATATCGACAGCATGGAAGGGGCAACTTTGTCCGGCAGGCAAGCTTCTGCGTATATATGTGATGCCGGGGAAGAGTTGGTGGGATTGCGAAAGAAGTTTGCAGCCCAAGATTCTGGGGAATACACGAAAGCTGTTAATACTACCGATGAGCTGAGTCTTGTCTAACAAATTGCCCGCGTTAGCACAGAGAAAAACCTCTTCAAATCAAAATGTGGAGTCAGCCGGCGAGTTTTACATGAGCTGGCTTCGTTCTTTACAAATGTTTTACAATGCTCTATATCGGTATAAAAGTATAGAAAGGTTAGTGCCATTTGCGAATCCTGCGGTGAATGTAAAACTGGTGAGCATGAAATATAATCGTCACATGTTTTTCCCTTGCACAATTTCTGTCAATAAGTACAAGCCATAGGTCACATGAACTTTTCAGTTGTATTAGCATTTCTCTGGTACAAACGACATCTTCAAACTTTTAACATCGAACAAGAAGCGATGATTTGTCTGCTGAAATGCCCCTAACAGACTTGGCCCTGCATCACAAGTAGGCATTATACCGATGCAGACGGAAGTATCAATACGCTCGAAAATCGCATCAGAATCCAGAACAAGGTCAGCTCCTCTCCGAGTTGCATATGCAGTTCGAGCGAGGAAACTGTACAGGATAACCCCTCCCCTCTTGTCACTCATCATCCTGAACAGTGCAGGATCTGAGGCGCTTTCCGGCAACCCTAATCTCCAACACGTTAAGATGGTATCTGGGAATTCCTGCAGGCACAAGCTTCTATTGAAAACTTCCTCTTATCTTCGCATCATTACCAAATTGCAGAAGCTTATACGTTCCCCATTTTGCAGTCCACGACGGTAAGCAGTAAGAGAAGCGCATGTTAGTTTCGTTAACTAAGGTACCGTTTGGTACGTGGGACGGGACGAAACGGAACGGAGTGGGACGAGGTGTTCCGTCCCACGTTTGGTACGCCTAAAACGGGTGGAACGCGTTGTTCCACGGGACGAATTTTGGGTGAATTTTAGTTCCGCCTCATCTCCTGGAACGACTCGTTCCACATCCGTGGAACACAAAATTATAACCTCTCCGTCTCCTCCTTGTTTCCATCTGAGGGCATCTTTGCTCCCTCTCCGTTCCATCCCGTCCTGTCCCGTCTGCATACCAAATGATACCTAAGCGCGTTACGATGGACCTCTGCCCTCCTCCTAAGCCAAAAATGCCGGCCATCACATTGTTAGGACCACCGAAAGTCATCTGCCGGTTATCAAAGCCACAACCAAATGCTACCAGAAACCTGAGAACGGTATTGTTAGAGCTTGGGAAACCGAAGGTATGAGTTGAAAACCAACCCATGGTGCTGCTTCCGGCAAGGCCATAAATAGTGTGATTGGTGCATCAGTCACATTGAACCCAATTTTCATCATCGCCGGAATCCACCATTAAGTAGGGCGGATATGGTTTTGAGTCTATGGACATTCATGCAACCGCGAAGCAATTGTAACGTTATCTCAAATTAATTACCATCTTTCATACATTTCAATTTTTTCATAAGTACGTGATTGACTTGATATACCAAGGAGGAATCACACCAAGCACACAACTTTATTGTTCAAACAGACTTGCTACATTTTAAAGTACATAATCTCCAAAACATGCATTTACATAAACACAGTCATCATCTTCAACACTTAAACACAACCAGCAAACACTGAACTTTCCACCGCCAACGCCGCCGCTGCCGCCTTTGACGATTTTCACTCGGACCCCTTCTCCAAATCCTGCTGAACAGCCTTCTTAGCAGCCTCAAGATCCTCATCAAAAAACATGTCCCAATGGCCATCCCAGGTGATCAAAAACTCAGTATCTTCATAGTACTTGACTCTGTGCACATCCCCCGCCGGAGTAAACAAGTAATCCCCGCCGGTTAGGTCGAACCTTTTCTCTTTAGTCAAATTCCACACGCTCTTTTTCCCCCACAGCACCACCAGATCGTGCCCGAACGTGTGGTGGTGCGCCGGCTCCACGCTCCCGGCCTTAAACCTAACAATCGCCGACGTCGGCGTCTCCCTCAGAATCTTCATCGACCCGCCGGGGATAATGTCGATCGGGTTCAATTCCCTGTTCTTCACCAAACAGCAGATTGCGCAAGAAGCCTCCTCGGAATCCACAATTTTATTAGCCCCTCCAATTTTGGGCATTTCTTGGATTGAATTGTCGAGGAAGGACTCGATTTCGGCCGGCCAGGGTTTGGAATCGGAAGCGGGGCAGGGGGATTTGAAGGGGGTGTTGAGCCAGGTGTCGAGGATCTCGATGGCGGAGTCCGGTGACGTGGACATGCCGGAGACGGCGAGGACGTTGGAGTTGTTGATGGATCGGGCGTTCTGGGCGTCGGAGGGAGTGAGGCACGTGGCGGCGAATACGCCGGGGAACTTGTTGGCGAAGATTGAGACTCCGACGCCGGTACCACAGGCGACGAGGCCGCGGATCTCCTCGGAATCGGAGGTGGAGGAGGAGACGCGGCTGCCGACGTCAGCGGCGACGGAGTAGTAGGAGGAGGTGCCAAGGTCTTCGACGTCGATGTTGAGGGAGCGGAGGTGGGACACCAAGGCGTCCTTAAGAGAGCAGCCGAAGGAGTCGGCGCCGGCTATGATTTTCAGTGGGCGTTTGCTGGGAGCTTCCTCGGCCATTGACGAACTCTGAAGCTTTGTGAGTGGAAACGGTGGCGTTTCAGAGAGAGTGAGTGACTGAGATCAGTGGGGAGGAAGATGTCTGGACCCGAGGAATCGAAGTCTTTATCAACGTCACTGTAAACTGTTGTCTTACTTACACGTGTTATGCAATCATTGCACTGGTTTAATCGTATTGCTTATCCCCTTTCTTTTTTTAGAGCACTTCCAGGAAGCGTCCCAGGTCGCAGGCAATTGGCAATTGAATCTCCATTATTGAATAAAAATTGTTTTTTTCCGTCCCCATCCTTAAATTGAATAGAAGCAGATTCTCCGCCCTCTTTCTCATTTTTCGTATTTTTCTGTTTTGTATGGTCATAGTTAAATCACGTTAATATTTTTTCGGTTTGCGAGAGCTGCGTTTTTTGAGATGCCCCCCACCCCACTTGGCTGACGTTAGCTTGCATCAACCCCCCTCAGGCGCTTGGGCGATGGGCTCATGCCTGAGCTCTCTCACGGGCTCCCCCTCAGCTCAATAGCCTGAATGGGCTAGGGCCACTTTGACAGGCAATTGGATTGCAATTGCAGCCAGTCGACAGAGCAATTGCCGCACGCTAGAGGCTAGAGACAACAAATCACAATTATCTATTATTATTGGAATCAGAAAGATTCATAGAGGCATTTCAGCTTTTTCTTGACCATAATTTTGGTTTCCACGCAAGCAACGGGTTTCAAATCCAAGACTTCTAGTTTTTAGTTTTAAGGAAGTCTCGTAATCCGTCATTTTACCACATGATCACCGACTCATGAGTAATGCTTATCCCTTATTGATTACCGTTAAATTAATTTAATTGTATTAAATAAAAAACCAATTTCAAAAATTAAACTAATTTAACAGCAATTAGTGGTACTTCTTTACGGTTGGAAAAAGCCTCAAGTTAGAATTTGTCCTTCCCGCTAATAAAAGGTGAGAATCATAATGTAAATTGCCCAGATGATTTCAAATTTGAATGATAATTGACAAAAGATAATCATTGAATAAGGACTGGAAATATTATCATGGGACTAAACTCTGGAGTGAACCCAAACGAGTGGCTAACATTGTTTAAACCGGGTTTTTTAGAGGTTAGAAACCCCACCCGCCATATCCTTTGGGTTGAATGGGCTCTCTAATCCAACAGGCCCAATTCCTCCAACCAAATATAACCCGACCCGACCTTTGCAGTTCACCAACTGTAATAACGGACTCGGTGAAATATGAACCCGCCAAAACAATGGCTTCCTCCGCTCCCGCAGTCGATGGTAACGGAGCATTCAAATTTCGATTTTCAATTTTACTTCAATTCCTGATCGTTGGTTGCTTTCTGATCCATTTATGACCGTTCATTATCCGGGCAATCCACGGCATCCGGTGCTCCTCCCCCCTCACCGGATAACAACGGAAGCAACAATCACAGGAGAGAAACCCCGCAGGTTTTGAAAATCGCCGTGGAATCACTGAGCTTCTCAGGCCCCTCTCCTCCTTCAACAAAACAACCAGGTACTTTTTTTTCTTCCGAATTTACCCTTCCCCTCACCTTCCACTTGTTTCCCCATGAAATGAACAAGGATAAAGATGGAGAACTAATAAAAAGTTCTTCACAAAACTTTTTTTTTTAATCCAAAAACACTTAGACAACTTTTCTTATTGTTAAGGATAATTTTTGTGCTATTAGGGTAAAAAAATAAAAAAGGAGTCACGCTTCACGGTTTTGAATTAAAAAAATGTCCTTAATAATAAAACTTTTGTCTTTAATGATAAGGAAAGTTGTCTAAAAGTTTCTGAATAAAAAAGTATTTCGATGAGCTTTTATCCTCTAAAGATTTAATCTTTGGGATTTTCATGCAAATTAATCTATTCAAGCATTTGATTGTATGTGTAAATTTGAGAATTTGGATTATTTCTATGTGAAATTGTTGAATATGATGTTTTAAATCATCCTTAATTGTACAATCTTCTTGACAAAGGTTGTTCCTTTTTAACTTCTTCTAGTGGTTATGAGCATACTATATGAAGTTATGAACCTTCAATATTGGTCACAATGAATTGTCTGATAAATTTGATGGTGAAGCGAGCTCTTCGGATTTTGCCTTTTTAATTTTTATGAGACGAATGAAGTGAGTGACAATGAAAGCGATGAGTTTTCAGTTTTCGGCATTGATGATGTCGTAACGATTCTCAAATTTGATTTCGAGAATGCGTATTTCGTAACAGTTACCTACCTATACTGTTTGAATGAGACATTCCTTGTGTATGACTATGTGCATATATATATATGAATGTATCGTTAACCGATTGGTTTCCTTTCTTTTTTGGTTATTTCACACTTCTACTTTGTGTTTGGTAAGAGGGATTTTCACTTCTGCAATTTATACTGAAGATTGTCTCTTCGAAGATCCAACAGTTATATTTCGAGGCAAGAAAATTCTGCGGTTCTCTTTTGTTTCACTTGTACTTGATATAAACTGCAACATGCAGACACGTAAAAAGATGTGTCTGCTTGTCAGACACTTCGAATTCGATTGCATGCTCAGTGTTTCCCCTACTTACTTGTTTCTCTTCCCTGGTCATAAAGTTTTTGGTCAATCCGCTAATTTTCATGGTCTTTGGCTGGAGTGACATACCTACAAGGTGTCAAGTTTTATCGGTCTGCAGGACATACCTAAAACTTCCACGGAGGCCTCTCAATTGCATCGATGGAGGTACGTTCTATGACTAAAACTATAAGTTTAAAGTGAGAACAAAAGCGCTTTCATATGCTGGATTATTGATCCTTAACATATGGGAGTTTTTCCAGAAATCGATTTCTGTTTTCCGCGATCGGTTTAACAGATTATAAGGCACGCCGGGACCGAGAGCTGGAATGTCTCTGGCCACCTGTTCACACCTGCTTATGGAAGATCCAATGACTGAACAATGTAAGTCTTCGAACTCCGAACGAGGGTCACAATCATTTTACATTAAGATCAATAGGAGTTGCTAATCAGGACCGCCACGGAAAGACCAACATTATGTTCACTGGTACTGGTCGAACTTTCAGTTGTCGACATTCGATTCCGTAGTTCCAACATTTGAAGTCCTGTATCTCGGCGAAACTTGATAGTCTGGTTAGATTTTGCTTCTTTTGATAGTACTAGACCTTACTTTTACTTGGTACGTTTTGTTTTAGGTATTTCTTTGACTTGTGCCAATGTAACGACGTAGGGGAATCCAAATGTAAACATAGTACCTATTTCTGTACTTGGGCTTTTGTAGATGCAGAAGTTTATAGTTGCATATTATTTACGTCAACCGAAATTCTGTCTAGTTTTGTAAAGACATTTCTAATGCTAAAATATACTAGAATACACGTGATTTAGTTGTTATTTTGTTTCATTTCGGGCGCTTTCTACCCATTAGCATCTGGGCAAACAATGTGCTGTGAAAAACCACGGCGAAATTTTCCCGGCAACTTTGTGCTTGTAACTATTGCAGACAACTGCAGAGTCAATAAATCATATTACAATATTTACCAAGTAAAGATGCTAAATTTTTCAATTTTATTTGCTTTCTGCAGCAGAGGAAATGAGGGATGAATTTTTTTTAGTGCTTATGATGATTACAAAGAGAAGCGATCCTCTCCGGATCTCTTCCACCAAGGCTACCAGATCAAGTGATCCGGACTTCTGAAATTTCATCCAACGGCCCACCTGTTTTGATCCCTTAAAAGCTATAATAATTTTTTACCGTTGGATAAAATTTTAAAAGTCCGGATCACTTGATCCGATGACCTTGGTAAAAGAGATTTGACTCGATTACAAAGGAGCAGAAGTGTATGTTTGCAATGATGAGGTCCTCATGTTCTTGAGCAGAACTAAACTGTAGGGACAGTAAAGTTGCAATGAGAGCTCCTCATGTTCTTGCGCATAAAGTCGCGGCCTTTCTGTTAAAGGGCATTAAAAAAGGCTACTAGAGAATCCAAAGATGAATAGACTTCAAAATTTGAAAATTATAGTGATTAGACTGTATTTATGTTCTATGTGCAGGCGTAGTTACATTGGTTAGAAATGATGTTTTTTCTCTAGACACTTGAGCGGGTGTGTTTATAATAGAATATCACTTGTATAGAAACAAAAATGCATATATACTTATACAAAAAGGAAGAGAAGCGATTTCAATACGCTTTTGGAAGTTCCTTTTGTTTTGCAGAGCTTATCTTGTAGGTTCTTACTTTTTAGGCTTTTTAGCGAAAATAATCCCTGAGATTTGCATAACACATCACTTTGGTCATGAGATTGAAAATCAATAGAAATGGTCCTTGAGATTGTCCACCATCCATTATTTTGGTTCTTCCATTAAAAACTCCGCTAAGTGTCCTGGAGCTCCTGGCCGAAAGTTTGGATAATTTTCAAAACTTCGTAACTCAATCGTTTCTTAATCAAATTTGACCCATAATATATCAAAATGAAGATAGGAAAGTGTAGAAAAAGATTAAACCTATTTGGAAACCCAATGGTTACCGGAGATGGCTGGAAAATAGCCTGAAAGGTGACTGGTCCGCGGGAAAACTGGAAAACTTGCCGGAAACTGGGTAAACTTTAAACGTTCATAACTTCTTCAATACACAACGAAATCGAGTGATTCAAAAACAAAAATCATACTTCTTGACGAGACAAAGAGAATGGTACCTTTCTTGACAGATAAATAGCCCTTTTTGGCTGGAAAAGGTCTCGAAATTGGCTATTTTAGTCTCGAGTTAGCCACTTTCGAGCCATTTTCCGGTCAATACACAGATAATTAACCATCTAGAAAGGTACCATTCTATTCCTCTCGTTGAGAAGTATGATTTTCGTTTTTGAATCACTCGATTTTGTTGAGTATTGAAGAAGTTATTAACGTTTAACGTTTACCCAGTTTTCGGCGAGTTTTCCAGTTTTCCTAAGGACCAATCACCTTTCAAGCTATTTTCCGGCCATCTCCGGCAATCATTGGGCTTCCAAATAGGTATAATCTTGTTCTACACTTTTCTATCTTCATTTTGATATATTATGGGTCGAATTTGGTTAATAAACGATTGAGTTACGAAGTTTTGAAAATTACCTAAACTTCCGGTCAAGAGTTTCGGAACACTTAAAAGAGTTTTTAATGAAAGGACCAAAATAATTGATGGTGGACAATCTCAAGGACAATTTCTATTGATTTTCAATCTCAGAGACCAAAGTGATGTGTTATGCAAATCTCAGGAGCCATTTTGGGTAAAAAGTCTATTTTTTAAGTTTTATTTAGAGGGGTTTGGTCCTATGTCTTGCCCCTCTTTTTCCTGTATTTTTTTTCCAAGAGGGATCAGTTTATCTCTCCCTCTCCCTCTTTGTATTTTCTTTTTCAAGAAGGATAAGGTTTATGTCACCTCTCTTTTTTGTGTGTTTTGTTTTTTTTGCTCTATGAAAAGTAGGACTTATATCCGCATGACTAGATGTAACTTTTTTTTCATATCGATAAATTTCCTCAAGATTCTCAAAAAAACAAAAAAGAAAAAGAACAAAAATAAGGAGAGGTGTGTGGTGAAAGTAGAAAAAGAGTGTTCGGATGTCATTTCCAAAAGGAAAAACACCAGAAATTTACAACATGAAGGAGTAATTATTTCCAATTTCAAACCATCACATTGGAATTTAATAGATAAAGTGTCAATCCCTCTTCCAAGCATACAACAACAGAGAAAACCCCCCATTACTACCACATGACCTAGTTGATGAAGAACATGAACTCCTCCCCCCATC
This sequence comes from Malus domestica, assembly GCF_042453785.1. Taxonomy (NCBI): domain Eukaryota; kingdom Viridiplantae; phylum Streptophyta; class Magnoliopsida; order Rosales; family Rosaceae; genus Malus; species Malus domestica. The sequence continues at coordinate 29,865,522 of NC_091672.1, read as the reverse complement.
ACTACTTTCCTCTGCCCATTGCAGCACGCTCGAGCACGATGGTGATGGAGACAGCGAGGCAATTGACGGCACTGTTGTCGAAGCAGTCGACATTGACAAGCTCTTCCTCATCAACTTCTTTTCAGGACCTACCATTTCCGGCCACACTCCACCATCGCCGACTTGAAATACAAACACACCATGACCGTTCCCATTACTACCACCTTCATTATTAACCCAATTGAAGACATCCCAATAAAATTCAAATTCTACTCCGCCAACAAAAATCTTCTCATTGCCTCTGAATTTCCAAGCCAACCTTTTGACAACTAGGCTTGTTATTCCGTCTACTTTTAGTCGAAGTGTACCTTTACTACACTCTATTCCAATTTCGTGTTTGGATCCCAAGAACTGAGCTCTGGATATGTAATTCCTGTGTCCAAACACATGTTCCCGCCTTGACAGTAGTGCTGGTTTGCCGAGCTTGTGAGTCGGAACTAACCCTGATCGCCCCATCAAATCGTCCAGAAGATCCCCAAGAAAGAATTCAAGCCTTGCATTGCAAGAAATGGCGATGTAGAAGCATGACTCGGCCTCGGCGGAGTTGTGAGTGAAGTCAGCCCGGGTGAAGTCCCAGTAGAGCTTGATGCTTTTGTGTTTGCTGTGGGTTAGAGAGATGGATTTGGAGCCCGGTCTGGTTCGAAAGAACGAGAAGGTTGATGGGTTGAAGGAGACGGTGAAGGAGAACGAGTCAGAGGCATGGATGGTGAGGGAGTGAGAGAAGAAGGTTTTGGACCAGGTGAGAGTGAGATATGTGGGAGAGTTGCAAAGCTGAGTTTGGTATATGCAGGTTATGAGGTTTTGGGGCACTTGAGAGCTGCTTGTGGGTGTGTTGGGCTGGCCGAAACATGCTGGGATCATGATGTTCCAATTTTGATGCTTGTTGCTCAAGCCATAAGCAGTTGGAGAATTGTGTGGGAAGTTTTAAGGTGGAGAGAGAGAGAGAGAGAAAGATTGTGTGTTTAGAGGTCTAAAGGGTTAGTCTCAGGCTTGGTACTGATGGGAAGTTTGGGATATTGAGGCTTTGCTACCTGCTATTTAGACTAAATAATAAGAGCTTTTAGCTGTTGGCTTTTGGCTTTTGGTTTAGAATGTGGTTCGTGGCTTTGAATCTTGAATGATAAAAGTTACAAGAGGATCCCATCATCACAATCATCAGCACCAGTAGCTAAGCCTTACATTCATGTTATATCCTCCTTAATTTGCGCCTTTGACAGGCTTTTGAACTCTCTCTCAGGAATGGGAGTGAGCTGGGCTGCACTAGGGTTTCAGTTGGGTCACAGTTGCAGGTGACTTTTGGATTTTGTTTTTCAGTTTACTTTAAAGGGTAAGTAGGCTCTTTTCTCTCTCTCCCTATATATAATTTGTTTTTCTCTTGTTTTGCCATCTCAAAAGGAGATTTTAGAAGATGGGGCCTTGGGGAAAGGAGAGAGTTCCCCAACCACTTTTGTATGGTAGCTTCAGTTTCAGTCAATCAAGTGGAAATGCATGATATTTGATATCAGGATGACGACACACCAACGAAACACGGCAAGTAGATTGTAGGCTGCAACTTCTTGTATTATTACAAAACAAAAGTATTGAGATGAAATACTTGTAAATAGAATCGATTACAAATTTATAATTTAAAATTAAACGAGATGACATTGAATGTGAACAAACAATTAGTCACATGCAAATAATAGTTTAATGTCCTTAACATTGTAATGTCCCTTGAATTATGTTTAACATGAAAAGTTTGTAATCAGTTTCATTCGGTTTGTGTAATGTTCCCAGGTTGATCAAGATGGCAAGACACCAATATGGGTGTCACTGATGAAACGTGGCAAGTAGATTGTAGACTGCAACTTCTCGAACACAAAAAAAGCATGATATTTTGCTTGGATTTTCAACAACTAATCGTTTTGAATGCCGATAAGCATGCTTAATATTTAGCCAAATGAGGACAAATTAAGTGTCTCTACCCTAGTGATTTAGTGTGGCGCCTAACCTAGTAGGGTGGTGCAGTTTTTGAGGCAGATTTTAGAAGCAACGGGTCTCTTGGGTTGCACGCTGTTTGGCAAATTCCCTGCGTAATCCCGATCTCCCAGCCGAGGATCGTTCTTCTTTTTAGGCTGCATGGATTTGATCCATGTTTTCCAAGATCTGGTTTAGCTACAACTAACCAGAAGGGGCGTTGAGGGGGAGCGAAATGTGCAGTTGCACAGGATCCCAAATTTGAAGGCCTCCTAAATTTTTATCATCTAACATCATGTAATAATGTTATATATTCAAAAATTGATTTTATTAGTATTTTAAAACTGCATTGTGCATTCTTTATAAGAGTTTTTTTTTTTTTCTAAAAAGAAAAACTTGAAGTACAATGAGATACTTTGAGTGTCAATAATAACATCCTAAAAAATGACAGTTTCTTAATTTTATTATAAAAGTGGTTTTGTTTTGATTTAAGTGAATGTTTTATAGTATCAGTACATTGTTATACTTTTTTTTTAAACTTAAAACTATCTTAAGGAGGGCCTTTTTATAAATTTTGCACAGGGCCTCCAAAATCTCAAGGGCGGCCCTGCAACTAACCTACCTAGTTTACCATCCAAACGAGGAGAAACTAGAAAATCTTGGATGCGGGGAGCCATGCTATGTCATATATATGTTCATCCAAGACACAAACCGGCCTATTTTGATGAATTTGAATGCAGGAGTCTCTTATATGTGTTATGGACAGACAGTTGACAGAACGACACCCGCACTTATAAAATACCCCAAAGAATTATTAAGATAATTGATGTGCAATATGTACTTTTGTGCCTATACTTCTATAAACCTAGAACGAAGGTTATAGTTCTGCCAATTATTTCTTTGAGAAAGACAACAATGTTAGAAAACCAGTATTTTATAATCTTAGATTGTTTTGCCAAAATTAGTTTCCCTCCGTATAGGAAACGAACCTCTTATTATGGGGATAATATCATGTCTTGATATTTCTTATTACAGATAATTATGACATTTCTCATCACGTACGGGTGATATATAATAATCTTCCTAAATCTTTCATTACGTGACTTATAGATCTTTTAAAGAAGAGGTTATTTTATCTTGTAAATTTGGCGATTTTTATACTATGTAGTATTGAAATAAAACCATGTATTGTTGTTAAAAGGATCGGCGAACGCCAAAGTAATAAAAATTTATATACCACCTGAAAAATAAACAAGTATTCCAAAATTTTCAGTTTCACATCTTTTTGCAAATATCTTATTCCAAGCATCATTCATTACAATCTTTGGTAGCTATATGTATAGAAAATACCATAAAAATACAAAGATCATGAAAATTAATTGATCTTAGCTATTTGCATTTTCTTTGCCTTTTCATGTTCAGCAGCCCTCACGAGGAGGCTGCCATGTTCAAGCGCCACCAGCACCGGGGAACTCCCGATTCCCCACGCCACCGCGAGCATTGTCTCGGCCAACAGAGTCTTACACTCTTGACCATCGATCACACCATTTTTATCCGCATCGAATCTCTCAAATATTTCATCATGCAGGACGTTGATTTCATCCTTCGGCTGCGACAAGTACCCTATGCCCGGCAAAAGTTTGCCAAAACCTCCATGTCAAGTTTCCCGAAGCATTCCTTGCTGCATTTCTCAAACGTCGCCGTGTCTTCCACAAATCCGGTGACGGTCAAGTTGTTCAGGGCATGAACAACAACGGCACTAGCGCTACTCGTTTTCATTGATCAATCATAGAATTTCAGCTCTTTTGACAGTGTTTTTTTTTTTTTTTGGTGTAATTTGTGATATGAAGTTATGTTGCCTAGTTTTGTTGACGTTGCTCTAAATATATATAGAAGATGTGGTTAGCTCCTAATTTTAGTGGGTTTTCGTTTAATGATTAGCTATTATTTTAGAAGTTTTGTGTTAGTGGAGCTATGGTGGCTTGTAAATAAAATTCCTTAATTTTCAACCCAATAATGCGCTCTAGCAAGAATAAGCATATTCCCTAATTACGTGGTTAATGCTGTAAAGTATAATTAAGCAGATGGCAAAACAAGCAACTCTCGTGATTCTTACTATTTTTAAGGCATGTTTGGGCAAGAAAAGTTGTAAATCTAAGTTAAAAGAGATTTTTTTTAGATAGCACTCTATATGTGCTTCTATCTAGAAAGCACTCTAAATATTTAACTTAGAATTTTGTCGAAATATTTAATACCTATGTAAACCAATATATATATTCATTCATACAAATTTCACAGAAGGTTGTGTATATTCATCTTTTCAAGCAAATCACATACGTTATAACTTTAACAACTCTATATTTCTTATCTACCATCGTTTTACCCCTCAAACCTTAAGAATTAGAGTCCTTATACAAGCGATAATGAAGAAAGATTTTAACTACTTAAACTACAAATTCTTTGTTAAATTGAACCCATAGTGTTGAATAATATTGGTTCCTCGAATTACCCAAATTATGTCAATGGGTTTCTAATTTATTATCTTAATAAAGAACATACAAGCTCTCTATTTATTTTATTTTTTCGACATTTGACATACATTAATTGATGGAGTTGCAGATATAGATCTTTGTCCAACTCTTAGTTTGGGCCAAGAAAATATGACTATGTTTGTTCCGACTTTTCACAAATATTTTACCCATGGTGTTAAAACCCCTAGTTTTGAGCCTTGTTCAAGAATGAGATTGTCTGCGTTCTTCACTTTTTCGAAAGAGTATTGCTATACTCAATCATCTGCTCTATTTTTCACCTACCTTATGAGCATAATAGGGCACACTCAAGATGAGTAATGCTAGGGACCCCAAAATTTTAAACTAAATCTTGTCAATTAGATAACATGGTTGTTGATGATTGAATTATTATTTAAGTATTGATTAACTGCATATTTTCTATTGGTGACACATTATATATTTACAAATTTGGTCTAAAAAATTAGTATAACTAACATTACTCTACTACCATTACAGCTAATAGACTGGTTTCGTAACAAACGCAAAAAAAGCTAAAAAGACTAATAATTAGAAAAATTGCTTAAAACTACTAGTTTTGATACACTAAATAGACGAAATGCATATAAAAACTAGAACTTTAGAACAACAACAAAGAAAATTGCATATAGCTTATACTTTGCAGGTCGTGTACGCAACATTTATTTCCAATTTGACATTGAGAATGATATAACATTGACTGTGGCAACTGATCATGGTTGCAGAGTTGAATATCACCGATCAGGATGAAACCAGAATAGCAGATATGATTGATGGGGAAATTTCCTTGTTGATATCCGATTGGTAGTCAGGACCAAGGCTAGTGGAAACACCCCGGTTTGCTAATCAAAGGTTTTGTCACAATTGCGTTTCTGATCACACCTCTAATGGTCCCGTGATGGAGGCCAAGGACTTGCAAGCTATTCAATGCTGTAAACACATTGTCCTTCAATGCACGGTGTTTGAGGAGATTACATACCAAGCGGAGTATCATGTGACAGAGGGTGCATCAAATGAATCAATCCAGTCAGACTGCTATCAATACTAAGAAATTTGGGGATAGCAACAACATGAAAATCGCAAACTTAGTTCAATGGGCTCAGGACAGAGTCCTGACAAATAATATGAGAAAATGGATCGCTTAGTCATAGTTGAAGATGATTAAGATCCTAAGTTGAAAAACACTACAACATCGGAAAAAATACGCGTCGATCTTTAGCTTCTTCACCGCCTCCAGTTTCGCATTGATTTTTGGAAGCTCGTGATGAGTCAATATTTTACCATTTATTTTATTCTAATCTTCGTATTAATTTATTGGTTATTTTGTGTGAATTTTGATACTTTAAATTATATTTCTACTATATGTCACTCGACTTCTTCTTGAGCATAAAGTGATCAAACGGACGAATTTTGGAGCGATTCTAATTGGAACATGTTCGTGAGTCCTTCAAGATGATTGTGTCAAAGTTTCATATTTTTCTATTAAGTCGTTTGACTGTGTCAAAGAAAAGAAGGCCCAGCCCGAAGCTTTTCTAGATTGACTTTTTGGACATTTTGGGTATTTTGCAGGTCAATATGGTATATTTTGAGGGACATTCCTTCTAAGGATTTATTGGGGACGTCTTCAGCTTTCGAAAGAGATCTTTTGGACCAAATTGGAGTTGATTTGGTCGGTCAAATGTCTGATTTTCTGATAAATCCGAATTTCAGTTTAAATAAGAAGCATTTTATTTTCTGTTTTATTAATATATTATATTTCCTAGTTTTATTCTAAGACCTTTTAGAGTTTTATTTTGTAGTAGTATAAATAAAGATATTTAACCATTAGGGTATTAAAGAGAAGGAAGGGGAAACGCACGCACTACTTCGGAGGATTTGTACACTTCTTTCAAGGTGTTTTCTTTCCATGTTTTTAATAATATTTTGTTTTATGATTGTTTGTAACTAATTTCCTTTGCTAGGAATATGTAGTTTCTTTCCAATTTACTTATGATATTATGCATGCATGTTTTGAATTATTAATCATCATTTTAAACTATCTAAGTGTCATAGTGATTCGAGACCATTATGATATTTAGAAAAGTAATTTGATGCAATTTTGGTCGGAAGGTTCCTGAAATTTACTTTGGCTTCTTGTGGTTTATAATTGTAATTTCACTTAGGACATCACGTCTTAAGGGTTCCATGGTTTTTCGAAGGGTTTTCATAAAACTTAATGAGTCTTTCATGTTCATATTTGATTCGAACATCTGGACGGGTTGCATGTTAGATATACGTTCTATGTTGGAGGTTTCAAGTAGGATATATATTAGGAAAATATAACCTTCAAAATATGCATGGGTAGTTCATAAGTAATTGGAAGAACTACATAAGATTGTTAAGGTGACGGCGGAACCCTAGTGTTTCTTTAAATTGGTTTCTAGTTGATTTATTTAATTGTTTTTAATTTAAATTCGGTTTTATTATTTTAAATCTCAAAATCAACATTTTCCAAACTTTGTTTTAAATAATTAATTAAGAGTTGGTTTTAAATCCAAATTTTTCATTCAATCCCTGTGGAAACGACTTTACTTGAGCCGTGTATTCTTGCAAGTATTTTTAAGTGATTTTGTGATTTTTATCCCTACTTTTGCAGGTGCGAAAAATCCTATCAGCTTGTGTTGGAGTCGACTGGCTGTGATCAGTCGGCCTCGAACGCTTGCCATTTAATCACACTTGTTCGAGTCGCTTCAGCGAGCCCCTCCCAATTGCATACACGTGCAAGTCATTTTGCAGCGAGATTACTAATCTCTTAGGCTTTTGCACTAGGAGAGACAATAGAATCAACGATCATTGCACCGACGGTGTTTGTATGCTCCACTGCAAAAAGATGTCAGACCCGTTTGTTACGGCAAAGTATTGCTTGACGGAGCAGTTCATGGTGAGAAATCTTCAACTTCTGGAGTGAAAATTCAAGTGGTTTTTCTTAGTTATAGTTTTCACTTTCCCAAACTCCCTAGACAACAGTCCACCATTTTAATGTAGTTCCGGCATTGCTTACTACCATAGCTTCATTAGGTAAAGGCTGTTGAAAGAAAACCCATGCATTCAAAGTCAAATACCATAAAAATAAAATATATATATATATAAAATATAAAATAAAATAAAATAAAATAAACTCAAAGTATGTACTAAAAAGAACTTGAAGAAGTTTTTTTTATTGTTAGACAATGCTTAAAAATGTAACCAATGAACTTACCTGCTAATTTTCCCAAAACCGCTCATTCCAAAAATGCTTGACATGCCATTTCTCTTTTTCTTTTTTTGTTTCATTGTCTTTTGACTGTCTTAATGTGGTACTTTGAATCTTCTGAGTCAAAAAACAACTTTCGTATTCCATTTTTTTGGTTGATAAGAAGCTTAGGGAAGGTGAGGTGAGGCTACCATCTCAGTACTAGGACATTTTACAAACCTCTTTGACAATTTATGAAGTGTTTTAGCCCATTTTTTGGTTTTTACTGATCACCCATAAAGAGTGATTGACTACAGGCTTTGGTCTAGCAAGGGAACAATCTTTACCAACTCAACTAATTCTCGTTGGCAACTTTCGTATTTTTCTCTAATGCACATGAAATAGGCTTATTAGAGAAGCACTTTTGTATGACTCACTCCACATTAAAATAGAATGATCATGACAATTTCCGTGCACTTTTGTATGGCTCATTACAAGCCTTTCTGCATGAGATGGAGACTTTGATTTTCATATCATTTTTGGGCTCAAAATCCAATCTAGTTTGTAGAAAACAATTTTGGATGCAAAGTTATTACAAGCCCATCCCAATTTTTATAAAAAAAAATTTGGGCTGAATAATTTGAGCATCATCTTTAGCTTCACAGCTTCTAAACAAGGTTTAGGCCCAATAATTAATTACATCAATTAAAACCGTCTTTGGTTGCTACATTTAAATAAGTGTAATGTTGGTTAAACTAATTTTTTAAAACGAACTTACAAATTATGTGATGTGTTAGCGATGCGAAATAAACATGTTAATCAATATTTAAATAAAAATCAAATCATCAACAAACACATTATATAATTTATAAAATTTAATCTAAATAATTGATCTCTCTAATATTACCAAATAGATAATAATCAAGAGCATAGGATCCCCACTATGTACCCTAACCCCCAAACATCACACATGTCCAATTGGCAACACAAAGTTGAGTTTATCCCTATGCCAAATTTCTAACATCTTTGTTTTTTGTTAATATAGATTCCACGTGCACCCCAGCCATTGGTACTATACTGCCCTACCCATGCATACCTCCATTTTTGTAACTTGCAATTAACGAATCTAACGGCTGGTAATCGTCTAGCAAATCTGCGAGCGGTTGATAATTGTTTTCGGTTCTCACCAAAATCAAGTTAAATTTTGAAAAATTATAAAAGTAGCTTTCAGATTTTTATTTTAGAATTTGAAAACTTACAAAATCAAGCTGAATCTTAAAATAAAATAAAATAAAATTTTAAACAGCAACTGAAAAGAAAATAGCAATCAAATCGTTTCCAAATAAGATTAAAATAAAATTATGATTGATTTTTAGTGAGAACGTGGTTTTATTTTGGTGGTCAACCATGTTGTCACCATATAATGTCTTACCGCAGTGACAAAAAGTAATTATGCTTATAAACAATGTGTGTGTTTAATTCTCACAAATGTCAATAAAAATATAAACAGGATAGAGAGTAACGACTAAAGAGTGAAGTGATTGGTAATTCTTGGTGAGTATACAAGCAGTCCACTATTGCATGTTAAAATTCGTGCGTGTGCTATACATCTTGGTGAATTTGACTACAAAAAACAGGTTCTAGGTATTGAAAGAGAAAGGAGAGTGTGCACGAATATAAGTTTAAAGTCCAAGTCTTAAGTCTTTACACAAGAACATTGTCTAAAATATAATACTTTTTCTTGTAGGGGTTGGTATTGAATTTATAAACAAAATGATCTTCTAGAATTAGAGTTTAGCTTCTGGATAAATACAATTTTTAATCATTTGGAAAATACTCTAATTTCTACCTAGCTAGCGACTAAGAATTCGACTATTTCATGAATTAAAAAATTGTATTCATCCAAAAGATACTCTAATTCTAGAAGATCATTTTGTTAATAAATTCAATTCCAACCACTACAAGAAAGAGTATTATATTTTTTTAATCCTTTGGACAATACTCTAATTTCTACCTAGCGACTAAGAATTCGATTATTTCATGAATTAATATGGGCATGCAACTACAAAATTTCAAGGTAAATGGAGCAACGGTCCTTGAATTTTAGTTCCATTCGATTTTTGGTCTCTGAACTAAAAATTGTGAATATTAGTCCATGAACTTGTTATGATGTGAAGCAATGGTCATTTTGGCTAATTCTTTGAGAACTTCCATCCAAAATAAAGGGTTTAAAGGGACAAACAATGGATGAAAACTTTAACGAAGTTGGCTAAAAAGATCATTGCCTCTACATTATAACAAGTTCTGGTTCCAGTACTCATATATTTTTAGTTCAAGTACCAAAGCTCTCTAATTTAGCCAAAATTAAGGGATTCTTGCTCCAACTTTCTCTAAAACCTCTCATTTCTTTACTACAAATCGAACATTATTTACTTTTGTACTTGAAGTTTTACGTTTGATCTCCTCGTCCAATTTTGCTCGTATATAAAAAAAATCGTATAAATTTTGCTAGATTAAATAGTTTTTAGTCGTGATTCATGTGACTGAAAATTTTAATATATCAAAGTTGTGTTAACCAATGCGCGTGTTTGGTAGTTTGGCTTAATATGTGCTCTACGTTATTTTAATCCTCCCAAATATTAATTCAACCAATGTATAATGGACTGATTGTATATTCTAATCCCCTAAATTTTGTTTTTTGTTGGTGTACCAACTCCCTTTGATTTTCAAATCTCTCCGTTCTACAGAAAATAAAAATAAAAGTAAAAATAAAAATCTAGTTGCGGCTTCTTATTTTAGCTAAAGGTTGAGATGAAAATTTAAAAATTTCCTGAGATTGATGTACATACATTTTTTTTTAATTACAACCACTTAGTATTACAGTGTAATGTTTTCTTCTTCTCTTATAAGTGTGAGGTCTTATGTTCGATTATCGTTAAAGGCGAATTTGAACCACATTATTAATAACTCATTGTCAGACTTAGCTCACCCTTTAGCGTAGATAATATTTTTTGTTAAAAAAAAACTACAAAATTATAATATGGGGCCGAACCTGTCGCACTATTTTTTGCACAACTTTTTGACACACATTTATATAGGACTCACTTCGTAATGTACTTCAACTATTAAAACCGTCTATCATTTAGGTTTTCCCTCAAAGATCATGTCTATAAAAAATCATCCATTTTTAAAACCACATGACCGTTGGATTAAGAGTTTGGAGTTTCTTTATAAAATCATATTCGTATATTTTCTTCACTATAAATGAATGTCTTAAGAGTTTTGAGTTTGTCTAATTTTTTATAAGAATGATCAATAAATAATATTTTAAAAGATAAACTGCTCAGATCATTAAAATATATTGCAAAATAAACCTTATATAAACGTGGGTCGAAAATGTATATAAAAAAAAATAGTGCTGCAAATCCGCTCATTTATAAAACTTATCTATCTGAAAGTACTTTGTTGAATTTTGGAGTCGCCCTTTCGTATATCGTTGACTTGTTACGTGTACGGCATTCCTGGATTCAACATCAACTAGTCAAACTTGGTAATTTATGATTCAATATAAATAATATATATATATATATAATTATATATTACCTTTCCATAATGTATGTTAATCATAAATTACAAATTTCTAATCTCTTTTTTGATTGCGAATAAAAGTATAAAGCAGAAAAGTCGTCCTTAAGGCATTACGTAGTTAAAAAAGAAGAAGATCTAAATATAGAATATATGCACTAATTTGAACTCAAACCTCTTTGGTCTCAATATATAAGAAATTAGGTTCAAATCCTTCTTTTTGCTCCTCCATTGATTAAAATCTTATTCATTTTCAATTTTTTTATCAAGGTCCTTGGTATTAATAACATCATTAATTATTTGAATAATAAAATATTTTTATTTTTAAATATATTCCTTTAGTGTTAAAAATGTTACAATTAATATATTTATATTTATGGCTAAATTTTTTATCATATATTTTTATTTTTAGTTTGTACCTATTTTTAATTTGTACCAATTTTTTTTTTCATTTTTAATCTGTACCCATATATTAGTTTCTTTTTTTGCCCATATTTTTTAAAGTTTTATTTGTGTTTGTACCCATGTGTATACCGTCACGTGACATTGTATATCTAATCAATGATAGAAAAATTACATATGGTATATTTATGTTTTATGCCTAAACTTTGTATCATATATTTATATTTTTAGTTTGTACCCACTTTTAATTTGCAACATTTTTTAAACTTTGTAGTATTTTCTTTTTAGTTTTAGTTTGTACTCATGTATTAATTTCTTGTAGCGCCTATATTTTTAAAAAATTCATTTGTACTTATAATTTTTTAATTTTTTATCTGTACCCTAATTTATTACCCATTATTCTTTATTAATGTATCACTTTGTTATATGTGAAATGTACCAATTTTTTTGTAAAATGTTCCAATTTTTTTTAACACTATGGATACATTCTTTTGCCATTTATTATTTCTTATTTTTACATAGTTTTTATCCATTTACATAGTTTTTATTGTAACCGTTTCTAATAGTATTATAATGAGGGATTTTAAATTTATAGGATTATAAATCTCATAAAATATCAAACAATTAATGTCAAAACTATAAAAATATAAATATTAATTGTAATATAATGAGGTGTACAAAGTCAATGAACTTTGATCAAACTTTGAATACCATGAAGGTTTTAGTCAAAGAATGTTTAAGGTTAGGGATCGCATCCAAAAGATCCCTAAATTAAAAAATTAAATACGAAAAATGGTGTGTGACTTGGCTCTAGATCCTTTTTCTAGGGATCATAGGGATCCCGTGATCGTGATCGTTTATCGTAAATTGTACGGTCAGTTTTCGTTAGGTACTATTTATATTAATTTTAAAATTTAAATTTTGAAATAATTTCTGACTGTTCGATGTATGATAAATAGTCACGATCATATGATTCTCAGGAAAAGGATCATTTTCCGTAATCAAGTGTACTTTTCCGTACGAACGCTGCATAGTGCATTGTTATTTTTTTATTTGAAAATATGAAAGCTGCATGACACTAGCTGTATAAATTATAATGTATGGACGATCTCTTGCCAAACACTATCGGCAAATACTACATATTATATATGTGTATGTATTTGCTGGAATAAAATTAATTAAAATAAGGAAAAATTAGTATCCGGTCCCTAGTTCTTATTGTTCATTGACTAAGACCTTATTAGTTCTCAAATTTTGATTCAAGTCCCTAGCATTAATGTAATAATGAATTTACATGTTTATTATATAATTTTTTAATATAAATATTAGTAATTAATTTAGGGTTTAATACTCACACTTCTATTAAACTTCTAATTAATTTTCAATTCAAACATTTTCAAAATAATAAAAAAATTAAATTAAATTAAGTTTGTACCTATTAGTTTTTTTTTATATATATAAAAAGATTCTCAATTTTTTAATCTTCAATGTACCCATTCATATAATTTTTCAATTTTTTTAATCATCAATGTACCCATTCTCAAATATATCAATTTGTTATATGTAAAATGTACCCTTTTTTAATATAAAATCCATTCAAATTTTTTAATCCATGTTTAAACTTATATGGGTACATTCTTTTTTCGTTGATTTGAGAATGTATCCATGTTTTGGTACAATAACTTTTTTTGTTAATTTTGGTTAATGTACCCATACATATATGTACACACACACACAATATAATAGAGAGTATAATTTATATTTTATTATTTTTAATCCCATAAATTATGGGTTTTATTTAAAATCTCATTAATATAAACAATTAGAAATTTCAATTTTTAATTTTTAATTTTTAATTTAAAAAATATAGTAACTTACATTATTACATTAATGTCAGGGACTTCAATCAAAAACTAAAAACTAACAAGGTTTCAATCAAAGAATATTGATAACTAGGGACCGCATCCAAATTGTCCCTTAAAATAATTATAGGAGACAGATAAGCCTATAAGTAGAGATCCATTCCGGAACTCAGTATACGGAATCCAACTATCTTCATTAGTTCGTTCTGCTTGTCCATCTCACATTAATCAAAGGAGGGCTATGATTTCACACAAGCCAATGACCCATAGTTCTTGATCCTTAAGCTCTGAACATTAAGATCCAAAGAGAATCCAAATTCGTTTCTCATTTTCCATGCATGCATGGCTTTACTTCTGATTTGATCTTACCTCTTGGGGACCTAATTAAAGAGACAACATTTACCTGAAAATGCCTAAATAAAGAAGCACTGAATTATGTAGACGTGAACGATCGAAAAATAAAGTTTCTGCATGCAATGATACACACCCAGTACGTGGTTGTACAAAGAGATTGTAGCCTCACTCCTTAGCTAAACCACGTGGCCAATCTTTTCCCTGGTTGAAAATGTTGCCTCTTTAGGAACACAAGATGACATGATCGTAATGTACACAAATCTTAAATGAAAGTATTATGTCGGTTATAGAATAAATATGTATCAATATTGCTCAAGCGATGTGTTGGGTCACTCGGTCAAGCGCGAGTGTGAGAGTCTCCCGTCATTGATGTGAGTCGGTCGTGCCAAACCATTGAGCTTAATATTTATCAGATGTTTGATCATTGTGTTTTGTTCATGAATAGATGTAGCGATAACAAAACACAAATAGCTATCACAAGTCACTTCCATGTCCTCTATTATTTTCTAAAAGATAGACATGCATAGACCCTAATGGTTTGATGGATTTAAAACTTTAAAACAAATATTCACGACCTTTGATTTTTACATGATGCATTATTTATCGAACTCTCCTCCCTTCCATTTCTCCTTTCCTCCTTTCTTAGTTTTCTCTTCTCTTTCTCTCTCTACAGAGAAAGTAAAACAAGATGATAATGTGGCTTAATTTTGAGCATTCAAATAAGAGGGGAGAGAAGAGAGGGGAAAATGGGTGGGGAGAGAATACAAATCCGATTTATGGATCATTTCATTCAGATTTCCCTTAAATTAAGAATTTTATAAACAACATTGCATTACTCATGTGATTTCCTTAAGCATGTTTTTTCTTTCTTTCTATACATTAATATTTTGCATCGAAAGAGTGGAAGATTTGAGTTAAAATACACAATGAACTAACATAATAAATTGATACTGTACTCGTCATTCACGCAAGTCGAACTTACACCCTAAAACCGAAAATGTAAATGATTGAAGTATCTTTTGAAGTTAAAATCGTTTCAGTAGCCTGCTGGTAGTTAATTATTCACTCTCATTAATAATTCATTTTATTTTTAACTAATCTAATATATATATCCTCCAAGTCTCAAGGAAGCAAGCCAACCATGTGGCCAATAGCCAAAAAAATAAAACAAGCGGCACTTTGAAAAGGATATCACAACACAATAGCATATGCGTTGTAACTGTTTAGGTCTGAGAAAGTCACATGAAAATATATGCGAGTCCAAAACCCTAGCCATGCACACTGCCTTTTCTTAATTGTTATTTTGTTTTTCTGCAAATTTACCAGATTCGTGATTTCTTAATTCTCTTGTGTATATACGGACGTATTTTTGTAAAATGCAAAATAATATTTACGGTAAAGATAATATTAGACCATCTCCAACCTTGGGCTAAATGTCAAATTTCCCCTCTATTCCCCCCCCAAACCCAATCCAACCCAAGCCAAATCTTTGGGCTAAAAGCCAAATGCCAATTAAGGGTCAAATTCCCCCCAAGAAATAGCCCAGAAACGTGTGGACTCTCTCTTTCCCAGCCCACTCTCAGGCCGGTCACTTGTGCCACTCGCCCCACGCGGGCGTTAGCCTTCAGCGCCCGACAGGGTGGGACCCACTGTCAGGGCTGCTGTCGGAAGCAATTATGAGCCCAACGGCTCTTTTGTTCATCGGACGGTTGGCATTATTGGACCCTTGGTTGATCCAACGGTCTATATTCAAATTTAATTTTTTTAAATGTTATTTTAAAATACATTGAATCCAACGGCTAAGATAAAATATAATCAAATCTAATGGTAAAAAAAAAAGATCTAACGGCCCAAATTTAAATCCAACGGCTAAAATAATTTTAAAAAAAATGAAGGCTTGCTTTGTGGAAAAATTTAGTGATTTTTCAATATTTATGGGAATTTAAATATTTTTTAGATTAAAATGTTCATAAAATTAATTTACAATAGTCTACATAAGTATTATTTTTTTAAAAGTTAATTTAAGAAAAAAATTAGCCTAAGTTCATTCTTTAATAATCCCGGGCTAAAATTTTAGGTCAGAAGGGTTGGAGCAAAAAAGTTGTTTATGGGCTAAAAGCTAAATTTTCCAGGCTAAAAAAATTTGGCTTTTAGCTCAAGGGTTGGAGATGGTCTTAGGGAGACCATCTATTTAAATTATATTTTGTAAACTATGTTGATGAGAGATTATTCCTTAAGTATTGATTAATGTACTTATTTCTTATTGGTGACATATCACATGATTTATGTCACATCCCGGCCCGGGACGGATCACTTCCCGGGCCCGCTCCACCATCGTAGCACGATATTGTCTGCTTTAGGCCCCGACCACGCTTTCACGGTTTTGTTTATAGGAACTCACGAGCAACCACCACCAGTTCCTTTCAGTGATCTCATAAGGTCCTATGTACTTATTTCACCTGTTATAATGTTGCATCCTTATTCTGTTATTGACGCTTATAGCATGGCATACTTTCTGGTTTTTGATAAAGATTGGTGATTTGAGATATTTGAAGAATTATATGCATATTATGTTATTTTCTGGGAAAGTATACAGGTTTTACAGCGAGGGGTTAGAAATGTTATTAAATGAAGTGTTTTCAAAAAGCTTTGTTTTACTGACCCACTCAATTTTGTTTTGCACCCCTCCATGTTCTAGTTAACGGTGTGGTGGCTCACAAGGATTCCCACGGCATTCTGACAGACTACATAAATGTAGGACTCACCTTCGGGTGTTGTAATTTAGTAATGTTCCTACTTGACTGCTCCTAGTACTTATGCTCTGAATATGTGTGTGTTTCACACTTAAACTTACTCTAGCATGCTAGTTGAATATTATTGCTAGTAGTTGGTTTTTATTCCTTCTTATTTCTCTTATCTTTTGCTTCCGCATCGCACTTTTGGTTACGTCACGCTCACGTGACGGCCAGCACGCCTTGATTCTAGGATCGGGGTGTGTCAATTTACAAATGTGTTTAAATAGATGATCTCTCTATTATTATCCGGTGTGCAGATAAAGGTTGGAGTGATAATAGATCGGAGATTATGAGATATAAAACTCCATTAAAAACATTGATTATCTTATTAAATAAAGAATTGAAAAAAAAATCTACTCCATTAACAGATGGATTCTTGTACCATATTATTTATGGCCTGAAAAATGCACTAACAAAATTATGAGACATTCACATAAAAATAACTGTTATGAATTCAACTACAGTAAAAGAACAACTCCCGAGGAAGAAATTTCGTCAACCCTCATCCTCATGTGACGCTCGTGTGATATACAAAACTCGAAACACACGGTGTGCGTTTTATTTTTTTTGCTCTGAAATCAATTAGTAATGTTTTCTTTTCGAAATAGATTCATAATCACTTATCTTTTGTTATGGTAAAAGAAAGATTTATAGTCATTTCAATTTCGTTCAACAAACATGTGTGTTGAGTGTTTGAATTTTTTAGATTTACCCTAGTACTAGGTCTCTAGCTACTCACACAAATTCAAAATTAAACAAAATGAATTTATTTAGAAATATAGGATAACGTCGATAGAAAAATAGTATGTATGACTATAAACATGGTTCAAGTTTCAAGTGGACACTTTGTTTGTTACCAGTTGCTTTTTAGCCACACAAATCTGCATGTTTACCACATAATTTACAATGCAATAATTATTGAAATGATGTTACATTGTCATGTAAAGAAAAGTTTACACATATCAATACATTATTAATCAAAACGACACGTGACGCTAAACTCATATCATATCAATGTTATTGACTCAACTCAGGCAAATTATTGGTATATTTATTAACCATGTGGATGTGGAGCTATACTCATCCACATGTGGTGTGGGTTCAATTTCCACTGGTGTCAAGAAAAATAAACAGGAGGTCAAGGGTAACTACCAAAGAGTGAAGCGATTGGTAAATTCCTGGTGAGTATACAAGCCGTCCACTATTGCATTTGCATGTTAAAATTCGTGCGTGTGCTATACATCTTGGTGAATTTGACTACAAAAAAGGTTCTAGGTATTGAAAGAGAAAGGAGAGTGTGCACGAATATAAGTTTAAAGTCCAAGTCTTAAGTCTTTTCACAAGAACATTGTATAAAATATAATACTCTTTCTTGTAGTGGTTGGTATTGAATTTATTAACAAAATGATCTTCTAGAAGTAGAGTAGCTTTTGGATAAATACAATTTTTTAATCCTTTGGAAAATATTCTAATTTCTACCTAGCGACTAAGAATTCGATTATTTCATGAATTAATATGGGCATGCAACTACAAAATTTCAAGGTAAATGGAGCAACGGTCCTGAATTTTAGTTCCATTCGAGTTTTGGTTACTAAACTAAAAATTTGTGTATATTAGTTCATAAACTTTTTATAATGTGAAGCAATTGTCATTTTGGCTAACTCATTAAGAACTTTCATCTAAAATAAAGGGTTTAAAGGGACAAACAATTGATGGAAATTCTAACAGAGTTGGCCAAAAAGACTATTGCTCCATATTATAACAAGTTCCGAGACCAATACTCATGAATTTTTAGTTCAAGTACCAAAGCTCTCTAATTTAGCTAAAATTCAGGGACTCTTGCTCCATTTTTCTCTAAAATCTCTCATTCTTTTACCACAAATCATCCCAACAAATCGAATATTATTTACTTTTGTACTCGAAATTTTACGTCTAATCTCCTTGTCCAATTTTGCTTGTATAAAAAAAAATTGTATAAATTTTGCTAGATTAAATAGTTTTTAGTCGTGATTCTTGTGAATTAAAATTTTAATATATCAAAGTTGTGTTAACCAATGCACGTGTTTGGTAGTTTGGCTTAATATGTGCTCTACGTTATTTTAATCATCCCAAATATTAATTCAACCAATGTATAATGGACTGATTGTATATTCTAATCCCCAAATTTTGTTTTTGTTTGGTGTACCAATCCCCTTTGATTTTCAAATCTCTTTGTTCTATAGAAAATAAAAATAAAAATCTAGTCTTGCGGCTTCTTATTTAGCTAAAGGTTAAGATGGAAATTTAAAAATTACTTGAGATTGATGGACATACATTTTTTTAAAAAAAATTTATAGCAACTTAATGCTATGGTGTAATGGTTTTCCTTTTCATTTGAGGTCTTAGGTTCAATTACTGTCATACGAATTTGAATCACATTTGTCAGACTTAGCTCACCCCCTTAGTGTAGATAATATTTTTTATTCAAAAAATTTCAAATTTATAATATGGGGCAGGACTCGTCGCACTATTTTTTGTTAAAAAAAACTTCAAATTTATAATATGGGGACGGACTCATTGCACTATTTTTTGCACAACCTTTGACACACATTTCTATATGACTCACTTCATAATTTACTTCAACGATTCGATCAGTTTATCATTTAGGTTTTCCCTCAAATATCATGTCTGTAAAAAAGCACCCATTTCTAAAACCACATGATCGTTGGATTAAGGGTTTAGAGTTTATTTATAGAATCATATTCGCCTATTTTCTTCACTACAAATGAATATCTTAATGGTTTTAAATTTGTTTAATTTTTTACAAGAATAATCAATAAATGATGTTCTAAAAAATAAATGTTCGAATTATTAAAATATATTACGAAATAAGACCTACATAAACGTGTGTCAAAAATGTGTAAAAAAGATAATGCCACAGATCCGCTCATTTATAAAAATTATCTATCTGAAAGTACTTTGTTGAGTTTTGGAGTCACCCTTTCGTATACTGTTGACTTGTTATGTGTACGGCATTATTCCTGGATTCAAAATCAACTAGTCAAACTTGGGAATTTATGATTCAATATAAATATATATATACATAATTATATATTACCTTTCCATAATATATGTTAATCATATATTACAAATTTGTAATCTCCTTTTTTTATTGCTAATAAAACAGAAAAGTCGTCCACAAGGCATTACGTATAGTTTAAAAAAAGAAGATCAAGTATAGAATATATGCACCAATTTGAACTCAAACCTCTCTGGTCTCTTTCATAAATTAAAAAACTAAATACGAAAAATAGTGTGTGACTTGACTCTATCCTCTAGATGCACCCCAAAGACCAAAGATTAGAATCTATTTTATTTTATTTTTAGAATAAATTATTATAACCTAATAAAATGAACATGTATGAAGTAATATGACTGTAGTTTTCGCAATTTCACTCATTCAATTGCCACTTGTGATGTGTTAGAAAACTACATCATTTGTCCAATAAACAATCGTTATGTGGTAAATTAGTAAGAGAAGACTATCTCTCGTGTTTGAGATAATGTTACTATGAGTTACTAACAATCAATCTAGTCATTTTATTCGAGACACGTAATCAAGTATACTTTTCCGTACGAAAGCTGCACAGTGCATTGTTATTTTTTTATTTGAAAGTATGAAGGCTGCATGACACTTGCTGCATAAATTATACTGTATGGATGATTTCTTGCCAAACACTTTCGTCAAATACTACATATTATATGTGTGTGTGTATTTGCTGGAATAATATGTCTGCTCAGTCCTTGGATACCCTCAATATACCTAAAATTAATTTAAAATAATTATAGGAGACAGATAAGCCTATAAGTTGAGATCCATTCCGGAACTGAGATCTTCATTAATTTGTTCTGCTTGTTCACCTCACACTAATCAAATGAGGGCTCTGATTTCACACAAGTCAAAGATCAATCAATAGTTCTTGATCCTTAAGCTCTAGACACTAAAGTCCGAAGAGGATCCAAATTCATTTTGTCTCATTTTCCATGCATGCATGGCTTTACTTGTGATCTGATCTTACCTCTTGGGGAGACAACATTTACCTAAAAATGTCTAAATAAAGAAGCACTGAATTATGTAAGACGAAAATGCCTAAATAAAGAAGCACTGAATTATGTAAGACGTGAACGAACGAAAAATAAAGTTTCTGCATGCAATGATACACACCCAGTACGTGGTTGTACAAAGAGATTGTAGCCTCACTCCTTAGCTAAACCACGTGGCCAATCTTTTCCCTGGTTGAAAATGTTGCTTCTTTAGGAACACAAGATGACATGATTCTAACGTACACAAATCTTAAATGAAAGTATTATGTCGGTTATAGAGTAAATATGTATCAATATTGCTCAAGCGATGTGTTGGGTCAGTCGGTTAAGCACGAGTGTGAGAGTCTCCCGTCATTGATGTGAGTCGGTCCTGCCAAACCATTGAGCTTAACATTTATCAGATGTTTGATCATTGTGTTTTGTTCATGAATAGATGTAGCGATAACAAAAAACATATAGCTATCACAAGTCACTTCCATGTCCTCTATTATTTTCTAACAGATAGACATACATAGACCCTAATGGTTTAATGGATTTAAAACTTCAAAACAAATATTCACGACCCTTGATTTTCACATGATGCATTACTTATCGAACTTGAGTTGAATTCTCTCCTCTCCCTCTTCTCCATCCCTCTTTTCTGAGTTTTCTCTTCTTCTTTCTCTCTCTCCAGAGAAAGTAAAACAGGATGAAAATGTGGCTTAATTAATCTTGAGCATTAAAATAAGAGGGGAGAGAGGAAAGGGCAAAATGGGTAGGGAGAGAATACAAATCTGATTTCTGGAACATTTCATTCAGATTTCCTTCAAATTAAGAATTTAATAAACAACATTTACATTACTCATGTGATTTCCTTAAGCCTGTTTTTTCCTATACAATAATATTTTGCATCGAAAATGTGAAAATTTTGAGTTTAAATACACAATGAACTAACAAAATAAATTAATGGGAACTTTAACGAAAAACTTCAAGTACTGTTCACTTTAACAAAAAACCACATTTTTACACTAAAAAGTCAATCATGTTACTATTCATTTTACCCTTTATTTTGTCATCATCGTTAAAACTCAAAGTTTTCAAGCCATTTTCATTAATTTTCCTTAAATTAATAATGTACTTGTTATTCATGCAAGTCGAACTTAAACTTTAAATTCAAAGAATGTAAATGATTGAACTATCTTTTGAAGTTAAAATCATTTGAATGCAGTTGAGTAGCCTGCTGGTAGTTAATTATTCACTCTCATTAATAATGCATTTAATTTTAATTAATCAAATATATATATATATATATATATATATACTCCAAGTCTCAAGGAAGCAAGCCAACCATGTGGGTGTGGCCAATAGCCAAAAAAAAAAATAAAACAAGTGGCACTTTGAAAAGGATATCACAACACAATAGCACATGCGTTGTAATTGTTTCGGTCTGACAAAGTCACATGAAAATATATGCGAGTCAAAAACCCTAGTGTGAACGGAATTTCTTCATATACATTGTCTTTTCTTAATTATCATTTTGTTTTTCTGAAAATTTACCAGATTTGTGGTTTCTCTTGTGTATATATATATATCTGTACGTATTTTTGTAAAGTGCAAAAATAGTATTTACGGTAAAGGTAATGTTAGGGAGACTATATATTTAAATTATATTTTTTAAACTATATGACGTAGTTATTGATGAGAGATTATTATTAAGTGTTGATTAACCTACTTATTTTTTATTGGTGATATGTCATATGATTTGTAATTTTGTTTAAATAGACTATCTCTTTAGTATTATCCGATGAGCGGATAAAGGTTGGAGTGATAATAGATTGGAGATTATGAGATATAAAAGTCCATTAACAACATTTATTATCTTCTTAAATAAATAATTGAAAAAAAAAGAGATGGAATCTTCTACCATATTATTTATGGTCTGAAAAATGCACCAACAAAATTATGAGACGTTCACATAAAAATAAATATTATGAACTCAACTACAGTAAAAGAACAACTCCTCAAGAAGAAATTTCGTCAACACTCATCCTCATGTGATATACCAAACTTGAAACACATGGTGTGCGTAATTTTTTTTGCTCTGAAATCAATTAGTAATGTTTTCTTCAAAATATATTCATAATCACTTATCTTTTGTTATGGTAAAAGAAAGATTTCTAGTCATTTCAATTTCATTCAACAAACATGTGTGCTGAGTGTTTGAATTTTTCATATTTACCCTAGTACTAGCCTACTAGGTCTCTAGCTACTCACACAAATTCAAAATTATACAAAATGAAATTTATTCAGAAATATAGGATAACGTCGACAGAAAAATATTATGTATGACTATAAGCATGGTTCAAGTTTCAAGTGGACACTTTGTTTGTAACCAATTGCTTTTTGCCACACAAATATGCATGTTTACCATATGATTTATAATAAGATAATTATTGAAACGATGATACATTGTTATGTAAAGAAAAATTTACACATATTAATACATTATTAATCAAAACGACACGTGGCGCTAAACTCATGTCATGTCAATATTATTGACACGACTCAGGCATCTTATAGGTATATTTGTTCGAGGCAGATTATCTGCCCTTCTACTTCACGTGCCCTCCTGTTTTATGTGATCCCGGTTAAGCCACGTCAACATTTTATATTTTTTTTTATAGAGATAATAAGACAAAAATGAATAGTAATATAAAATGTTGACGTAACTTAACCGTGATCACACAAACAGAAGAGTTCGAGAAGTGGAAGGGCAGAGAATCTGCCTCCATATTTGTTAACCATGTGTATGTGTACACACATAAAAATAGGACTCCATGTATTGTCTTTCTTCTTGACTATATGTAATCCTACGTGATTCTTTCTACATATAATTCTACATATATTGTCTATTCGTTAACTAAAGTCACTCTCACACTGAGTGATGCCATACCACGTTTGGTCAGAGCAAAATACGGGAAATTTTATGTCCTAATTTTTTAGGAGGTCCCCTACATACATGCAAAATCTGGCAACCATTTCAATATTTTCCTCCTTTCATCCCTACATACATGCAAAATCTTGTAACCGGTTCAATATCTTGCTCCTTTTATCTCTCTCGTCAAGTGGGAGACACCACATATATTTTTTTTTCAGCAAAATAATCTCTTCTAATATACGTCTAATCTCTTTATAATTTTGACGTGAATAAATCAAAAAAGAATTAAAAGATGGAGAAAAACATGGTAGCGTAGAAAGAGAAATTTGAATGCAAAAATCTTTTACATTTATCCTATTTTACTGCAGAAAAAAAAGTAGAGAGACTTGCAGTTTGTCACGTACCGTCGTGGGACTGGGTGGTTTGATCTGTCTATATGTCCAAATATATAAATAAAGAATGAGTGCTGGGAGAAAATAAGAACGAAACATTTGTTCCTTTGATCTTTTAATTTCCGGACTCTCCCCTGAAACGTTGAGAAACCAGTTTTTTATGATAAATCCTCTCCATTTTCTCTCTCTCCTCTATCTCTGTGTTTGTGTCAGAATATACAAAGAAATAGCCGACGGGGAAGAAGCAGCAGCTAACCAGAAGAAGGAAAGCCAAAAAGTGAGGATTGGTTTCACAGAAATGAATGGTCTCTCACATCTTGAACCGGATTTCTCTGAGTTTGTGGAAGTTGATCCAACTGGGAGATATGGCAGAGTAATTACCTCTCTCTCTCTCTCTCCTCTTTCTCTCTCCTCATTTTCTTCTGTGCATTCTGCTGGAAGAATGAACCTTTTTTTACTTTTTATTTTTGGTTGCAGTACAATGAAATCCTTGGCAAAGGAGCTTCTAAGACAGTGTAAGTCTTGAAGCTCTTAACTTTCTTAAAAAATCATCAGAACCCAGTTCAGATTTCCCAAAAATTTGAATTTTTCTGGGTATTTGGCAGGTTTTTTGAGTGATTTTTTCTGGGTTTATATTTTTTTTTAATTTGTATTTTTGTTGCAGTTACAGAGCATTTGATGAGTATGAAGGGATGGAAGTTGCTTGGAACCAGGTCAAGCTCTATGATTTCCTGCAGAGCCCTGAAGATCTTGAGAGGCTCTACTGTGAAATCCACCTCCTCAAGACATTGAAGCACGGAAACATCATGAAGTTCTACACTTCCTGGGTTGATCCTGCCAACAGAAACATCAATTTTGTCACTGAAATGTTCACCTCTGGGACCCTTAAGCAGTATGTATTTTGTGAGTTTTTAATACAAAATATGATTTTTTGTTAATTTTTCTAAATCCAATTTTGTTAATTTTTTGTTGGTTTTTGTTTTTTTTTTTAAATTACTAATAGGTATAGGTTAAAGCACAAGAGAGTAAACATTAGAGCAGTGAAGCATTGGTGTAGGCAGATCTTGAGAGGGCTTCTGTATCTTCATAGCCATGACCCTCCTGTGATCCATAGAGATCTCAAGTGTGACAATATCTTCATCAATGGAAACCAAGGGGAAGTGAAGATCGGTGACCTTGGTTTAGCTGCAATCTTAAGGAAATCGCAGGCTGCGCACTGCGTTGGTAAGTTCGACTGATCCATCCTATAAGAATTGCTTCATAAATTGTCAAATTTTGAGTCAAATATGAATGCCCCTATGCAAATTTTGTTCGTTTCTTAATTTGTGATGTTGATTGGAACAAGGGAAAGTTATTTACCTAGAAGGTTAATGTGTTTAGATATCTTTCGATTTTATTGAAGCAGGGACACCAGAGTTCATGGCTCCTGAAGTGTATGAAGAGGCATATAATGAGCTAGTTGACATTTATTCATTTGGGATGTGCATTTTGGAAATGGTCACTTTCGAATATCCGTATAGCGAATGCTCTCATCCTGTACAGATCTACAAGAAAGTTGTTTCTGTAAGAGGATTCTCTTTCCCTTTCTTTCTAGTGGAATGCTTTACTTTCTTTAGGAAAAATGTGACATCTAAGATTCCTTCTGCATTCTGAATTTAATAGGGTAAAAAACCAGATGCTTTGTACAAAGTTAAAGATCCAGAAGTACGACAATTCGTTGAGAAATGCTTGGCAACTGCGTCATCGAGGCTCTCTGCAAGGGAGCTTTTAAACGACCGTTTTCTCCAAATTGATGAGTGTGAATATGATTTGAGATCACTAGATTATAGTAGGCAGCTAGATAACATGGGTCCTTTTGTAAGGCAGCCTCTATTAGAGCTTCATCGAAGCAACAGTTCCTTTAGTAATGGATACTCGAATGGTTACAATTTTGATGCCCCAAATGAGTGGGGGTATCAGCCTGTTGATGTAGAATCAACTGGAATCGAACTGTTTGAGCATCGTGAGGATGATCATTCTGAAGATGTCGGCATGAGTATTAAAGGGACGAGAATAGAAGACGGTGGTATCTTTTTTAGACTTAGAATTACAGATAAAGGAGGTTGGCATTGTCTTTACTTTCTTTCCAAAGTTTATTTATGGATTGTCTATGTGTGGAAACTAAATTTAGCACTTTAAATCCTATATTGCAGGTCGTGTACGCAACATTTATTTCACATTTGACACCGAGAATGATACAGCATTGAGTGTGTCAACTGAAATGGTTGCAGAGTTGGTTATGACCGATCAAGATGTAACCAGAATAGCAGATATGATTGATGGGGTAATTTCCTTGTTGGTACCCGATTGGCAGTCAGGACCAGGACTAGTGGAAACACCCCCGTGTGCTAATCAAAGCTTTTGTCACAATTATGTTTCTAATCACACCTCTAGTGGTTCCATGATGGAGTATCTGTCGAACCACCCTAGCGCCAAGGACTTGCAAGCTATTCAATGTTGTAAACATGGTTGTCCTTCAATGCACGGTCGTTTTGAGGAGATTACATACCAAGTTGATGAGTCTGAGCATCATGTGAAAGGGGGTGCACCAAATGAATCAAACCAATCAGACTGCCCTCAATACCAAGAAATTTGGGGACAGCAGCCACACACGAAGGTCGAGAACTTAGTTCAGTAGGCTCGGGACAGAGCCATTCTGACGAAGAATATGAGAAAATGCATCTCTTAGTCACAGTTGAAGATGAGCAAGATCCTCAATTGGAAAACACTACAGAATCAAGCACAAGAAATTCCATTAGAAACTTATCCGGTTTACATTCTATTTCCATCCTCTCAAAATCTTCACTGAATGCAAGTAAAGTACACAAAATAGACAACGGGTTCTTATCATCTGTGGTATCAAACACATTACAAGGAATCAACAACATAGTTCTTTCGAAATCTTGCGCTTATGATCACCGACACATAACTCCGGATTTCCTTGCAAATCTTGAAAAGAGCTGCCCCAATTTGGAATCCCAAAGGGCCCGAAATTGCAAGGCGATGGAGTCTCCCAAGGAGAATGTGATCACTGCCAATAGTTTATACACAGGCTCACTGCTTCCTCACTCTCTTCGCAGGGCAGTTTCTCTCCCAGTTGATGCTGTTGATTTATAAACTTGCAGAGGCACAAAACATGTATTCTTTTCACAGGTTCCATACACTTACATCATGTATGGTTACCAAGGCCACTCCTTTTTTTACCAAGGGATGTGGCTTTCCAGGATGCTTTGTATTTAAAATTATGGTTTTGAGGCCTACATAGATTGTGTTCAACTCCATCTCCTTATTACAAGAGACCTATTGGTTGGAACAAGTATAATTTGAGAGATTCTTAAGGTGTAACTGAATGTATACAATTAGAACGAGGCAGATATGTAATTATATATAATTAGTGATAGAATTAAATTCTCCAATTTTCTCAAGACTCAAGACGCTTAAAAGAAATATAGCACCTAAAAACTATTTGATTTAGAATTCGAATACAAGAGGCATACGTGGTTAATTGACCTAACCCGCATCTTATCGGTCTTTATTCAGGAAGATTGAAAATCGAAAAATGCTGATGGATTGAATTATAGGCATGTCAGTGCTGAGTTGGCCAATGAAAGGTTTATGATTTATCAGGATCTTTTGCCATGCTTCTTGTAGGACATACCTGGCCCCTTCAGTATGTGTCAATTATGGAGTGAGGGTTTTTTTTTTCTTCAATTGTTTGGCCCCCACAAGAACAAATAAATCATCTTTCATGTTCCATGCTTCGGAACCGGATCCCCTCCGGACCCAAAGGAACTGAGTTCAAGGATTAAATGATCCAGACCATTGAAATTTGATTTAACGGTTACAATTATTATAACTTTTAGAGGATCCTTTGTTTGTAGCCGTTAGATCAAATTTTAATGGTCCAGATCATCTGATGAGTGGACTTAGTTCTTTTGGATCCGGTTCCCCATGTTCCATTCCATGCATGCTCATCTACTTAGCTTAGGAATCGAGATTCTTTTCTTGTAGTCTAGACTCAATGGATCGAGTATTTCAGATCACTTATTTTAAATTTTACAATCATCATTAACTCATCTCATTAACCAACCTCACAAAAATTAAGAGTTTGGATGGCTTTCTCCCTGTCTTGAACGATTCAACTTAACCGGTTCATCGGCTTAAGACTCTGAAATTCGAAGACGATTTGAACTCTTAACGTACAATCCGGTTGCCCATATTTTATCACCCAAAAAATATTGGCTCCTTTAATATGGGATGGTCCATTGGTCCACATACCAACTTCCCTTGAAAAAGACATCTAAGCTAATCTAAATCACATATCAAACCACCAAACCATATCTTGTACCAAAAGTTGTACTCACTTTTATGTTAAAGTTCTTTAATTTAACTCGAAAAATCGACTTTAGTATTATTGGTATACTCTCCGCTTACGGCTCTCATAGGTAGCGAATTGGATTTTATGACTTAACCTAAATCATGTAACTTTTATTGTAAAATATCATTTGACTAGCCCCATTCCGTACTGAGTTGTTGTTTCTTATTTTCGTACATTACAAGTTGACGCATATGCATAAATAATTTATCAACAAAAAAAAAAAAAAAGATTTTCCACACGTATAGAATTGTAATTGATAAATAAGTATGAATAATGATACTTTTCCTTTTTTTGGGTTCGGTAAGGGTGCGTTTGGTACGCGAGACGGGACGGGACGGAACGGGACGAGGCGTTCCGTCCCGCGTTTGGTGCGCCAAAAATGGGTGGAACGGGCTGTTCCACGGGACAGATTTTGGGTGTTTTTGCGTTCCACCTCCCCCCCTGGAACGGGTTTGTTCCACGTATGTGGAACACAATGTTTTACCATTTTAAGACAAATATACCCCATGTCTTTTTCAAAAATGACACATTCGTTCCGTCCCGTCCCGTCCCGTCCCGTCTGCGTACCAAACGTACCCTAAAAGTGGGTAGCAAAGTGGAGGCCAACTAGTCTTTTTGTTTATTTTTATATTGCATAATTTGCATTGGTGGCTTGGTTGGGTGTTGAATTGAGACCAACTCAAAAGGTTTTTGATTCCATAACATTATGGGAAAATCCACATGGGATTGTATGTAGGGCTAATTCATTAAGTTTGGGGATTCGGGGTTGTTGAAATTTGACCAAACGGCTACAAATAAGAGCCCACTTTAAAAATTATAATAACTTTAGATATTAGATCAAATTTCAACGATCTGGATTTCCGAATTTACTAGATTAGAAGGAAAGGATTCGAACATGATGTAGGTGGGTGAAATCTATGATATATATCATAATCAAGATAAAAGCAGTTTGATCACACGGTTCAGATTGTACTAATCAGAATCACAACTTTTTAAGCTTTAAAAAATAGATATTGATGACAACAAATCTAACAAACTTTTTGGTAATTTGACTCTTTTAGAATTGAGATTCTCTCCGAATTTTTGTGTCTAGAACTTAAGAATTAGAAGATTCGAGTTGTTGAAGTGAGAAGTTCAAATTCTTAATTTGTGTGAGATAGACTAATAAATGCCATAAAATTAAAAATCAATAATTCCAATCTTGATTCTTGAACTCCGAACACAAAGATTTGGAAAGAATTTCAATTCCGTACTCTAGACACGATAGCCACATGCACACGACCCTTCCCTAACAACCAATCAATGGGGTTTTCAATTTTTTTTATTTATAATTGAGTCATGTAAGAAGAGAACCATTACCACTCAACGACAATATTATGATGGAAACTGAATCTTAAAAGTTATCAAGGGTAAATATGATTTCCTTTTGAACAGTTGAATCTCTTAAAGTGGGGTAAAGGGTGATCTAAATACATGAGATTTTACGAGAAATTCTTGTCTTCGATAACTAGACTAAGTATTGGTTTGGCACTAAGGTGCTTTTATAAAAAAATGGTTATAAAAAAAAACTGAGCTAAAAAAGGTCTTTGGTAAACACTTAAAAACAACTTATTTTCATAATTTTGGATAAAAAAAAACTGAAAACATGAAGTAACAAAAATGAGTTCATTCTCACAGCACAGCAAGAACATTTGTTTATCAAAGCACAATAATACCAAATCAGCCTTAAGTAGTCTGTTAGGCAAACTAGCCAACCCACTCATAAAGAGATTGGCTTATTTGCGTTTAGGTATTGTTCGGCCAAACCTGATTCTTTTGTTAATAGTTCAAACATTGTACCTAATTGGAGTATCGGACACAAGAATCTCTTCCACCCTGTCCAAAGTTTCCCCATCTTTTAAACGATTGAAAGGGTTGCATGCTTTACCACTTTTCTCACTTAAATAATGCGATGGTGGTGTAAAGTTTGCCCAAGTGGGATTCAAGTCAAGAAACATGTGTTTTTACTTACTTTGAGGTGGATTGCAGACCCACAAAAATCAATTTGGACCTTTTTGGGATAACTAAAACTTGGAATATATTCCTATCTCCAACATAGAATGTTTAAAATGTGATTTAATAATAAGTTACTTTTGTCATTTAGTACTGCGGTCTAGTGATATAGTGAGCAGTGTTCTAAAAAACGTCCTAGGCGGCCGCCTAGCAACTGAGGCATTTTTGGGCAAATCGCGCAAAAAAATCGGGTTGGGCCTAGGCGGGCTAGGCGGTCATAGGAGGTTTTATTTATTTATTAATTGTGTGCTTTTTTCTTTTTTGGTTTCATGGTGGTATACTTATGGAAATGGTGTATCTAATTTGCAAATGATGGATTTACTACAAGTTCATCCAATACTTATGGAAAGTGTACCTAATTTGCATTTTATCATTATTTTATTATCCATACAAGTATAGTTTTTTTTTTAGATGTCAATATGCATTTTTTTACAAAATATACAAGAAATTTACCTAAATCTGCCTAGGCCGCCTAGGCGCCACCTAGCCGCTAGGCGCTAGCATGCCGCCCAACTAGCGGCTAGCATTTTTTAGAACCTTGATAGTGAGAGGTCTTGCTAAATGTGAATTTGAACTACATTATTGCTAGACTATTATGAGCTAAGCCCACATCTCCCTCTTAACTTAGATAATATCGTTTGTTCAAAATAATAATAAGCTATTTAAAAAAAAAAAAAGATGTGTGCGGAAATTAGTTCCCTTTTTACTAACTTTTTTTTTATTCAGAAAGAAGAAATAATAAGTTACTTTTTTAGAAAAGATGTGTGCAGAAATTAGCTCCATTTTTACATTTTTTTATTCAGAAAGAAGGGTTCTGATCCTTCAGATTCTTTAGATCTCTAGCTTACTCCTAACCATCACCCACCCTCACGACTGGGAGTTCATTTATTTATTATTAATCTTTTAATATAGATCAGTAATTATGGTTTACGAGATTTGAATTTAAGATCTTCTTCGCCAAAACATAGCGTTTGAGTGTCATTAGAAATTGAAACTTGAAAGTGCTAACTAAAAACACAACCTTTCTTGTGGTCGATTCGGAAAATGACCTCCACTTCACGGGTTGGTACTTGGTACAAACACCATCGTGAATGCATCATTCGTGAAGAAAATTATTGGAGTTGGACCACTTGGATTCAACCCAAAGGGTAGCTTGCTCAACTTGGCTAGACCCAAGTTCAATGTCTAAGGTCAGTTCATCCCACCACCTCAGCCCATTGAACCTTAAACTTTGCGGCTGAAAAGTCAAAGTTTTATTTGGAAATATTTTTAAAATGACTGTACTTTTTTTGTGAAATATTTTTGAATTTTAAAAAAACTTAAAAAAGTGTTTATTGCAAGAAAGCACCATCCATAAACTCCCCTACCACGAACCAGGATCCTCTCCTGAGCAATTCCCTAAGGATCCCACAATCTTGTCTGTTCATCATATATCGTACGGTCAGAAATCATTTAAAATTTAAATTTTAAAATTCAAATATGAATAGTACCTAACGAAAACTGACCGCACAATATAAAATGAACGGACAAGATTGCAGAATCTCTAGGATCCCTAGGGAATTGCTCAGGAGAGGATCCTGGTTCCCCTACCACGACTTCAACCGCCTATCACCATCAAAGTTCCAACCCTACAGGCTACTACCGAAAGAGGTCAAAAAGAAGCCTATAAAAAGTGCCATTGTGATGCAGTTTCCACGTCCAAAGATGGTAGGAAATGTTAGACAAACTCCACAACACGTGACGGAAGAAACTAGCTCTAAAGCCTAGTCCTAGTCCAACCCTTGACGTGTCCTTTTCCTACTCTTAACCGAGAGATACTTACCTATGTTTGTGATGCCGCTGTGATAGTATTTCAAATTAATCAACGTGCAATGCTACACGTTTTAACTGCCTCACATTGGCAGTATGTGATTGACTTGAAACAACACATAAACGACCCCATGTGCTTGAAAGTTCTGCGCCTAGATGTGAGAGAAACTTACCTATGCCCCGGATGCCATTGTGGAGGTATCCCAAGTGATTCACATGTTGCCAATGCAGGAAAGTCACCTACGTCCAGGATGCCATTGTGGTGCTATCCCAAGCGAATCAGTACTATAATGTATTTTAACTTTCCTACCATTGGCAGCGTGTGATTCACTTGGGTTGGGATACAGGATACTTCCACAATCGCATCATAGCTGTGCAAGTTCTATTAACTAACCAGATGTAACCACTAATTGAACCAAACCATTAGAAACCTTTGCAAAACCACTCTACATGCAAATGACTGTAGTTAACGCAACGAAACTCCACACTAATTGTAGAAGCCTCTGTATAAAGTATAATTCAAAAAGACACTGATTCTTATACATGTATAATTTCTGTACATCGCGGATATACCTTAATGAAATAGCCCTTCATCAATGATTCAGCACAACCCTGTTTGAAGGATAGTTCAGTTGTGGCTCTTGCAGGATTGTGCAGGGTTTCCTGAGTGTGCTCTCATAAAGGCCTCAAAAGCGGGTAGTCTTCAAGTAGTTCCCGCTCCGACAGAGTGTCAGTTTCATTCTGAGGAGTCCACAAGACCTCTACTGCCTGCAGGAAAAAGAACAACACGTATAGATATCAAGCACAGATCTTAAAGATAATTTTACAAGTTCCATGTAAGTATAATGTTTTTGTTACCATTATTTTGTTCGACGGAATGGAGGCAAGCTTTTGCAACGCTTCCTTTAAGTCACCACTGCCATTGATGGCAGGCAACTTATGCACCCCTTCAGCAGCCACCAATATTGTTATCTGATTGAAGTTCAGTCAGAAATGAGGTCAAATATTAACATTTCTATTCCCAAACGTTCATATTCACCAATACTTCCATGATAGGCCAGCGGGGCCTCGGTAATAATGCTTAGATGGAAACACTGATTTTAATAGAATGTTCAGAGCTTAACATGTGAATAAGCAACACAGGTTTGTCCTTTGGTATACTATGAATAACTGACACTGAAAACTGGAAATGTGGTTTAACACAGGCTATCCCAACTTGATCTTACCACTATATATTCGTTGCGGAATCCATTAGCACTCCGGCTTGTAGAGCTTTGCTTTCTTATGTTATTAACATTGACAAGTGTCTCTTCATCAAATTTGCCCCTTTCTTCGATAGAAAGCTGATTAAAGTGTTTCTCTGCATCCTCTATGCCTCGTTTTAGAGCAACCTAGAAGCATGACAAAAGTTATAATCCATGTCCTTCACTATCCTCATACTTTTATAAAGTTAGACTTTATGTGTCGCTCCATACATGATACATCCATAAGCAATTACAAGAAAAACTCCAATCCTGGTTGTACTTCAGACATTATTCCACCAGACCAACGCTGGTTTGCAATTAGTTTATTAAGTATCAGAGTTCCCTTGAATTATTATAATCCTTTTAAAGAATACCACCGGCCCTCTAGAATGGTAAACAATAGTAACGGTTTCACCATCATAGATCAAGCCACCTCCCACAATTTGTCTAAAGAGAGGCAGAACGATTAGGTATTGTATGAAAGCTTTGCATATGTGCACAAGACATCAAAGTTCAAAAGTTTCAATCCTTAAAAGATTAGCCTAATCTGTTTAAGTTATCTGACGAGTAGCTGCCACTGCCATATACTATCTTATACTTTATAGTGCCAAATCTCTTAAGAGAGAGATGAATTCCTTTGATTTATCATCATCTCTTCCTAGGGGTTTCCACCTTCTCTAACAATGGTGGGCAACCACAACAATACACCAGATAGAAACCAAGTACTCTAACAGATGATATGAACTTACAGATGAATAGCCGGAGATGCAATAATCAGGATGCCGTAGCAAAGCTAGTGTTGTCTCTGCAATTTTATTAAAATTTGCATCAGAATACCGAAAGTAATAAAAAATTAAGATAATAATAATGAAGGGCTTTGAACCCGCTCTTCCCCTGCCTCTGCAGAACCTATAGGGAAGTCCAGAACAAGCTATCCAAGAATCAATCCTTTGAGAGACGATTGATCTTTAAAGTAATAAATAAGAATAGAAAGACTCATAGCCAGAAGAACGTAGGAGCTGTACATTCAGTGTAATAAAAGATAGTAACTTGACATTATGGGTATGGTAATAAATCTAAATATTGGTATAATCAAAAAACCAATTCTAAGAGCTCAGTTATATTATGTGAGTGTGCATGAATAATAATATATATAGGTTCACCTGTCAAAACATAGCCCAAACCATCAGCGGTAGAAGTATCTGCAGTTTCAGCAATCCGATTAAGATCCCTTTGGAGTGTTCGTCCCATGCCCAACAAACCAACCTTAAAGAAGGAAAGGTGAAACAATAGAGGATACATTGTTCATTGCAATCCAACAGAAGAGTCTATAAAGTGCACATCACATTTCCAAAATTTAGCCTACACAGTGAGATTACAGCACTAAATATCAAAAATTTCCAAATTGTATGTACGATCCCCTACACTTATCCCCTTTTCGAGGTTAAAGCCAGTCTATGGTAATATGTTTTACAAATACCAGCGTATTTTTCAAGTGACACTTTTCTCCAATCCCCAAATGCTCATTCATCTATAAACATCCATCCTAGAATGTGCTTACTTACAACCATATCATTTCTTAATCCCCAAGTTTTTCTATTTGTAGCAAAGTCAGCCCTTCCTTTAACATGTACCGACCAAAAAAGGCAAAAACTCCCACAATTTGCCACTTCAACATAAACTTCCTAGTTCTACAACCAAACCATTTTCCCATATATCCTAATTGAAAGCAATCAAGGGAAAACGAGTCAATTAAACTTCAACAAACGAACAAATTTCCAACCTAACAAGTCATGGGTCGTATGTAAAAGGAGCTCTAATTTTACAGAGGATTTCAAATTGCATATATATATATATATACACACATATACATACATACATATATATACACACACATACATACAAACAAAATATTCTGAAATATCCACTGCCAGCATTCAATCATACCTGAAGCTTGAGAACGCTTGTTTTCTCTGTATCAGTAAGCACACTGCCCTCAGACCGATCCGAAAGGAACCCGGAAACCAAAACAAACGCCGCGAAGCCCGTCAACATCAGGAAGAAGCTCGACCCGGCTCCGACTCCGACCCCAACTGCCGGCCCCACGTAAAACCCACCTCCCCCGCCACCGAACCCGAACGGGGAAGGCGCGTAGTACGGCGCGGAGTACGAAAAATCGGGCCTTGAACTCGAAGTCCTCGGCACCGAATAACTCCTCGACGACGACGAGGAAGACGACGAGCGCGACGAGAACGAGCTTCCCCCGACCCGCCCGCCCGATGCAGCCAATGCCAAATTCGGGTCGGAC
The DNA here is from genome assembly GCF_042453785.1 of Malus domestica. Classification (NCBI taxonomy): domain Eukaryota; kingdom Viridiplantae; phylum Streptophyta; class Magnoliopsida; order Rosales; family Rosaceae; genus Malus; species Malus domestica. Next base: position 29,829,550 of record NC_091672.1, on the reverse strand, counting down.
ATCAGCAGCAGACCAAACAACACCGCGGCCATTGCCGGCTTCCTCAACGCCTTCAGAGCATTCAGCAGCTTTCCAGTGATAATCCCAATTGGGTTTGGTGGGTTTGTTGCTGGGTGTGCTGGGTTTTCCAGGGACCGAGATTTTGATTCGGGTAACTGCTTAAAGCATTGAACTTTGAATTTGCAGGGGAGTTTTTGGATTTGGAAATTGACGTTTTTGAATTTGATTGGGTTTGCGGGGAGGGTACGGAGAGGGGGGAGGAGATTGCGCTTGTTCCATCTCAGTGGGTTGGGTTGGAGCAATGAAGCTGTTGCCGCCATTTGAAAACTGTTTTCGAGTCGAGCGTTTTTGGAATTCAGAAATCAAAAGCGTGGACGGGTTTTTGTTTTGAGAAATGGATTTTATGGGGAGGAGATAGCAGCTGCTGTCGTGGCTTTGGCCTCTCTGATTCGTTCAATCTCAGCCTCAAACTTCTTCCTCCGTGTCTTTGTCTTTTAATGGATGAACTCATGAAGATGAAGATAGATTGTGCTTTGCACGTGACTTTTATTTTATATTATGTTCGATTGAGGGGTGCAATTTGGATCGGATCAAGATTCAACGGTTGAAGACTCATCGGATGGATCTAGGAGGAGAACTAACCTGACATGATACACTTCTATAGTGGCATCTAGTGTCAATGAAATAAAAACACATATAAGTTTTTTATTCGTATAAACGTCACGTAACAATGTACTCGTGCTATATAAGTTGCTCTTGCCTAAAAACGATGGCCTTATTTGATAAGTTTTTTGTGTTTTGGTCATGGAAATGAAGTAACACGGCTAGTCGTAGGCCATAATTTCCTTGAATTCAAGCCTTGCCTTACCAAGTTTAATGTCTAGTATGTATACAAATATTCACTCATTTTGTACATATTTCAACTCACTTCCTTGACGATACAAGAAATTGTGTACAATTTTTCAGGTGTTTGTGTTACTAGAGTTTGTTTTGAGTTTGATCGAGAGTTGGGATCATATTTTTACCAGCCTGATAAAATTCGATCTCGAAACAAAATTATAAGAATGGGTTATGATAGGTGGGATTTTAGTTCATCCAACTCCTCCGAGTTGCACTCCTAATTGAATTCTGGACTGATTTCTTGTGTGACCCGAATCAGGGCTTGATGTCAAAGTCCGACCCGAGAATTATTAGACCCTTTGGGCCTGGCCTTAATTAAAAAAGAAAGTTAAATGTATCTCGGCCCAGACCCATCCTCTTAAAACCCTAATCCAATAAAATCAAAACTCCTCCGTCTCCCTCAAACTCTGTGTGCCTCAGCTGCTGCTACTACTGCATTTTCCGCCTCATTGCCCTCTGGTTAGGTATCTTCCGGTGTAATCAAAACCAACCATGGCGGACAAGGCAGTCACCATCCGAACCAGGAAGTTCATGACCAACCGCCTTCTCTCTCGCAAGCAATTCGTGAGTTCCTCCATAGTTTCTTACTTTTTGCCTCTAGTATTTAACTGGGTTATATATATATATATATATAACTTTTTAGTGTTCTTGTTAGTGATGTTTAAGCTGTTTTATTTCGTTAGTTCTGTGATTTTTCTCCCTAAAGTTGCATGCTTTGATCTGGATATGTGTTTTGTTTATGTAATTCGTATTCATCCGACTGGTTTTTTATTTATAATTTGGTTACCATTATATTTTTTTTGTGACTTTTCACCGTAAATATGGATGCTTTTTTTATTTTTTTACTTAATTCTGAGTCACCCAACTGGGTTTTTATTAATAATTTGGTTTGTATTATCTGTGATCAGATCTTTTTTTTTTTTTTTAACTTGAATTTATGTTGGATTGAAGCGAGTTCAGTGAAAAATACGAGTTTGAAATGATTTGTTGGATTTTCGTGTTGTCAGCTTTCCGTGATAATCTTCTCTTACGGGGTTAATCGTAATTCAATTTTTGCTTTTGTTCCATGTAGGTCATTGATGTTCTTCATCCAGGCAGGCCAAATGTTTCCAAGGTGTGGTTACAGAACTTTTTCGGCTATTTATTTATCGTAATTTGTCTCAGTATGTTTTGTTCAATCAATGGTATTGTGTTTAACGAAGAACTAGAGCTTGTAAAATAACTGTTTTGAAATGACTTTTTTTTTTTAATTTCTCGTAATGGATAGCAATAATGTGAATTATGAGCTTGCTCACTAATTAAACGAATTGGTGTGTTGGTTTTGTGAAGGCTGAGCTGAAGGAGAAGCTGGCAAGACTCTATGAGGTCAAGGATCCGAACGCAATCTTTGTTTTCAAGTTCAGGACCCACTTTGGTGGTGGCAAATCTACTGGATTTGGATTGATTTATGACTCTGTTGAAAACGCGAAGAAGTATGAGCCCAAGTACAGGTTGATCAGGGTAAGTCCAGATTTTACTGATAAGTTCATCTATTCAAATTTCATTTTTGCTACCTAAACCATAGGACATTGCCACCGGCAGAAATATAGATAGCTATGTTGAAGTGATTTGACTAACACACGGATAAACCCTAGGACACAATGAGTTAATCTAAGTTAAGTCAGTAAGAATTGTAAAGCTGTTGATTGTTAATTGGTCGGATTTATCAATGTATCTTCTAAGTGGTATTTTGTTGTTAGTCCTATGTGTCTCTTGTTATCTTTTCTTTTCTGGTGTGCATTAGTAGTTGAGCATGAGTAGATATGTACGTCACTTGTAATGACAAACTAAACTAAGCGTGGGAGCACAAGTATGGTCATGTTACCCCCCAACTTTTTATTTCCATCTCTTCATGATTGGTTTCATATTGTGTTTTTTAGTATATAGTAATTTTTCTCATCGGTTCTACTTCAAACCTCCATTAGTTCATACCACTAAAAACGTTTTTGATATTGCAGAACGGACTGGATACTAAAGTAGAGAAGTCAAGAAAGCAATTGAAGGAGAGAAAGAACAGAGCCAAGAAGATCCGAGGAGTAAAGAAGGTACGGAAGTGACTTATATTATTTCCTTGCGTAATTTTTGTTTGATTTCATTACCTTGCTTCTTACAACGATTTTGTTCTTTTTTTCGTGCAGACCAAGGCTTCAGATGCTGCCAAGACAAAGAAGAAATGAGTGTTAGTGATTTCGGTTCTAGTTTTTGTTCATGTTTTGCCTTTAGGAAGTGTTCCTTCATTGTGGATTTTAGAGAGCCATCTACTATTTAGTTATCGACTTTCGTTTATGATGAGGACAGATTTATCATATTAAGTAGCAACAGATTTCAGATTACTTATCGACTTTCGTTTATTTGTGATCTCGAAGCGAAGATACTTCTTAATCTTCTAATGAACGACAATTTAATCGCGGATATAGTCTTTGATGAAGTTTTCAGACTCTTTGCACTGATTAACAAGTGATTGAACTTCAACACATGCTTTAGGAATTGGCATCTAGTTTTACAGAACCTCAGGAGCCGTGCCGTAATGCTTGTTGATGAATCGATATTTAGCTTTTGAAATGTCTGGGAGTTTCCGGTGTTTGCACAGGGTAGAACTTGTACATCCTACTATTTCCGAAACCCTCTTCTCGGCTCAAGCGCTTTAGAGTGTTTGTTCCTTCGTCTGAGTACTTGCATTTGCATCTCCCCTCTCCTAGTATCGCTTGGATGAACGAAAAAACGCTACTGCAACTATCTTTGTTCTCGCCATGGTTTCTCTTTGCATCAAATAGCATGTCCTCCACATACTCCTTCAAGCCAGCTTTTACAACAGGAGACAATTCCTCGTCTCCTCCTATCGTCTCCTCTATGATGAACTTGGCAAATTCATCCTCCTCGCCTCCTACCCTGACAGTCATCTTCTTCCTCCTCGTGATCATCTAAACATGGAAAGAAGTATTGAAGTTTCAGGAAACTTTCATCCTTTGTGCAGTTCGAAGCGTCACTTCTCCTTGTTACCAAAACAGGGACTACAAATTCATTCTTCCTCTGAAAATGACATTCGATTGTGCCGAACAGATAGACCTTGTCCTTGTTACCAATGACCTCATGATTCAGCTTTCCCTTCTCTTCAAATGCGCGTTCGAGATTGAAGAAATCCCAGTTGAACTCCTTGTGCACGGAGTTCATCCTGTCCCAGCCTTTTCCGACAGGAAACACAGCCTTCCATAGGTCTTTCAGTTGTCGCGGCTCCTCCACCAAGTGCTCGCGTTCCAGTTTCGGTTTGGAGGCTTTGATCCGCTTTCGCAATGGCCGAGTAGGTTTCCGGCTGGCCTTCCTCTTTGCTCCTTCTTTCTGCATTGTAACTTTGTTGGTAAGAGTCTAACGAGAAGAAAAATACTCAAAAGACTTCCAGAGAAAGAAAGAGTAAAAACAAAACAAAGATTGAAGAAATCAATAGCTAGTTGTTCAAAGTAGTATATGATATATTTATAAGACCTGAAATATGAGACAACGTGACTTGTATTCTCGGTACCTATAAAAAATTTGGTGTGTGGATTTCCTAATCAAACTAGGATTATTTGTCAGTCTTGGAGATCCCTTTTACCCAACTGGAAAAGGAAACCGGATTATTTACCCAACCATGATCCTTCCCTTGTCAATTTTGGAAATTCTTTCATTAGAGCATCATGTTTTTCTATATACACTTAAGTTTGAATCTCTCTCTTTGTAGTTTAGATCGAATTAATTAGAATATCGCTTGTATAAAAAAATAATAATAAATAGATAATGAAACTTTGTTCGATACATGTCCGTTGCTCCTAATTTCCCGTAAATTCTTAGATGTAGTCGGGGTAATTGACACGTCAAAATCTATTGATTGTATTTGTATGTAAGGGAAAGGGATCCTAGGATCCTTTCCTCCTAATCCATATCTGGACAGTTGAAAATTGATCTAACGACTACAAATAGGGGCCCACTCTAAAAGTTATAATAACTTTAGCCGTTGGATCAAATTTCAATGGTCCGGATCTCTGAATTTGGTGGATTAGGAGGAAGGGATGCAGAGAGGATCCCTTTCCGTACGTAAGATCACTTGCATAAAAGTTAAAACAAGCACCTTTTAATAGGATTTCCTATTCCCAACAGGAAAAGGAAACCGCACTTGATCATTAATTGCCTATAAATTAAAGCATATGAACGCAACACTGCATACTATTTTTCAGACCTTCAATTACTCTTAATTGTGAGCACAGAGAGAGATGGACGTGGAAGCGAAAGCAGCAGCTCCTCCGTCTATGGTTGCTGATTTACTGCGCCACAACGGTGGTAATGTTAGCGACATAGAGTTCAGTGTTCTGGAGAAAATCCTTCCACAATGTACGGTCGGGGAGTTGAGGCAAGTAGAGAAGAGTAGCGGAGGTAGAGATTTGAGTCCGGTTACCGACAAGTTGTGGCGGAAATTCTACGAACAGAAGTTCGGGCCTTTAATGACTGATGCGGCGAGCAAAAGGATGAAGGAGAATGAAAGGTACAGATGGATGGAGCTGTTCGATTCAAAGGAGACGAGGCCGAAAAGAAGGCTGCCGAGAGGTTGAAGAGGCGGTATAAAGAGGAAGCTTTGCGAAAACAAAGCCGGCGAGTTGTTGTTTGCAAAGAGACAGAGGTTACGTCATCGTCAAGGAACAAAAGAAAAAGAAGCGAGGATGAGGTTCCGTCGTCATCAAGCAACAAAGGAAGTAACTCCGGCAGCTCCTGCGGTGGCGACGATGGTCCCGTCCGAAAGCGAAAGGAAAGCTTGATCATGAAGAAAGCGAGAAAAGATTTTGTCAACTGTATTGAGGTGAAAAATATTACAGCAATGGCGATGGTTAAATTGCAGAAGGGTTACAGTTCCAAGAAGGATTTGACATTAAAACGATGCGCCGTGCTTGCTGAAGAGTATTAGGGTTCGAATTTCGAAGTAGAGCTTTCTTGATCTCCAAGTTGATTATTTTTGTGTAATGGAAATTTTTAGTTGCCTTAAAATGTGAAATGTCTGTGTGTGTGTGTTTTTTCGATATGTTAACTTAGGTAGCCGACAGGATTCGAACCTACATTGTGGTGCAACGGCAATACTCCTCTTCAACACTATGATAAAGGGTCACTTGCAATGTCTATATTATAAATTATAATAAAGAGAATTCAGTCGTCATCTAATTATTATTTTTGGATATTTTTTTTACCAACAAGAGAATAATTAATCATGAAATCAACAAACGGTTTGGAAAAATGATCTCAAGCATGAAATCTAAAAAACCATTTGGAGGTACATGTTAGTTACCCTTATTTACGGCAAATCCTTAGATCTAAAACCGAGTCAGGATAGTTGACATGTCAAAATTTGTTGGTTGTATGTAAGAATCTTTTTTATTTTTTTGAACAACCAATATTATCTATTCATAATGAACTTGCAATAATATGATTCAAATTCGTCTTTGACAATAATCGAACCTAAGACCTCTCACATATAATCAAAGAGAAATATCACTAGACTAAGTGGCTGTAAGAATCTCTCTTAGTTTACGACAAATTCAAGTGCAACTAAAAGAATCCCTCCATATTATTACCGTCATGTGTTTTCAATAGGGGTAGATTTTTTTGCCAAATTGCCGTGCCAACCGAATTGCCAACCGTGCCATACCGATTTTGTGCCAAATTTTTTGTACCAATCGGTAATGGTACAGTATTGTACCGTACCGAAATTTCATGATACGGTATTGGTAATGGATATCATTACCATGGTATTACCATACCATACCGAAAATACAATATAATTTATAATTTATAATTTATATAATACATAATTATATAACACATATTTATAATATTCCAATAATTTGAAAATAAAACCCTACTTATATTAGCATTGTTGTTGGTGACTTTTATCTTTTAAAATTGTGGAAATCAAACACAAAAGAGTTCCTAATTCTTTCACAAATAGCCAAAATATCTTTGTAACCCCCACTTCTACTGTTGCTTGTGAAAATGTATTTAGTCTAGGGAGGAGGGTTGTGACCCTTTTAGGGTATCCTTGACTCCTAAAATAATTGAGACACTAGTGTGTACTAGTGGTTGGCTTAGGGCAGGTGAAGTAAACTTCTACAAGGACCAACGGAAGATATGCTTCAATTTTACAAGGAAATAGAAGAAGAGAAAACAAGAAAGATATGCTTTAATTTTTTTAGTAAATTTGTTATTAAATGGTTTTCAACTTTAATTCTTCTTGCTACTAATTAATATGTTTTCTTTGTTTGTAATGTAAGCTTGACACAAACTCAATCTTCTACAAGTTCAATGCCTCCTCCAAAAGCTTCGACATCTCAAGCTTGAATAACTGATCAATGAATTCTCCTTTTTGAAGTTTACTTCCAATTTTCATTTGGTTTGAAACTTTAATTTCTATTTGGATTGTTAACTTCTATTTGTTTTGGTTCGTAACTTTTATTTGGATTGTAAGCTTAATTTTCATGATGAATTTTGATGCTTCATTTGAATTATTATGTGTGTGAATTGTGGATGATGAATAATAGATGAATTTAATCTATAATGTATGAGATAAAGGTACAAAAAAAAAAAGTTTTGCCCTTGAATTGGGTTAAAAAACAAAAACATATTTTGTCCCAAAACAAAATGGCAATTACCATTGCCATACCATGCCAACCAAACTTTTGGCAATACCGAACTTCGGTATACCGAAAGTTTGGTACGGTAATGGTAATAGATTTTACCAAACCGAAAGTTTGGTACGGTAATTGGTACAAGGGTTTTGGTACGGTAACCGTACCGAACCCATCCCTAGTTTTCAAACCAATCACTTATTATTATGATGCGATAAAATAATAACGTTTTGACACGTGGTAAACTCAAAAGACCGTTACCGTGACGCCACAATCTAATGGCATGTAAATATCTCCTCACAATCACAGCCCGACAGCTCGGCACGTCGTGTCTGTCGCTCTCACTCTTTTGCGCCTCCATTCCATTGAGTCTCCTTTTCGCACTTTACCAACGACAACTACATATATACAAGAGTAAATTGTAGCTATGGTCCCTTAACTTTAACTCAATTGGAGCAATGGTCCCTCAATTAAAAATCCATTACCTTTGGTCCCTCAACTTATCAAAACGTGCAGCTATGGTCCCTCAACTAAAAATCCATTACCATTGGTCCCTGAACTTTAATTCAAGTGGAGAAATGGTCCTTTAACTTTAATCCAATTGTAGCAATAATCCTTACAATATAACTCGTTTTGACAAATTTTTTGACATAGTTGACGAAAAGAACCATAATTATACACTTTGATGAGTTGAGGGACCCTAATTATATAAATGGTCATTCCAACATAGCTTATTTTGACAAAATTTTGACAAAATTGATGAAAATGACTATAGCTACACATTTTGATAAGTTGAGGGACCAATGGTAATGGATTTTTAGTTGAGGGACCATTGCTCCAATTTGATTAAAGTTGAGGGACCATTTATACAATTTACTCTATATACAATAACTCGTGGACCATCACAATTCACAGCTCTCTCATCTTCTCAATCTCTCCATCTCTCACTTCGCTTTCTTTCTCCTTTCCTTCCACGTTCCTCTGATCTTTCTTTCTTCCTCCACACAATCCCATTTCCCATCAATGGCGGAAGCTAACGGTACGTTTCTTTTTAACCCTTTTTTACTTTTACTGTTTTACTCCTCGTTTTCTTTGTTGGGTAATTCTTCGATCATGCATGTCCGTTCAATCTATTGGAACTGAGTGTATGTGATTGTTTCTTCTGGATTTTTACTGTTTTTTTTTTCCGGTAAAACTTGAAAGTTTTGAACTTTTACTTCAAAACTGTGGTTTTGGGATCCTTTCTTGTTCTGATTTGCATATTTTCTTTTGGGTAAGTCTGGAATTGTGTGATCCACTTTGCCCAGAAAATTAGTGGATGCTTTGCTTGTTGCAAGTGCTTCCACTGCCTTTTAATCCAAGACTTGCCTTGGTTTTAGAACAGAGTAGAAAGGTTAAAATGTTAGTTCGACAGCAAAAGATTCGAAAGAGTGCAATGTTTTAATTTGTTTCCGTGATGATTGTATGATCGAAAGGATGCAGATCAGAATGATTATCCGAAACACCCTGCTTCGGTGGAGTTTAGGGTGAAGAAAGTTGGGGTTCCACCGTAAAACCAATTAGCAATATGGGGCGTAGACCAACCTCTTACAAAGCCATGCAAGGTTCCTCCTCCCATCAATGCGAGTTTAAAAGAATGGAATTTGGACCTTAACAATATGTTTATACGAGTTGGAATGATCCTATAATTTCTAGATACAATGTACTTGAAATGCTTCTGAAATAATCAAATACAATGTACTTAAGATGTTATCAGAAGATAAGTCGTGGAACTTGTTTATTAATTGTAATGTTCTGAGGGTCGTAAGAAATGCTGGAAGTTTGCTATATGTAATTGGGAGATTTTGGGTGCTTTGGTTATTCATTGTTATTCTTCTTTTTGGCAGTGGTGGAAGCGCAAGACAGAACCCTTTCTGTGGCCTCTGCATTTGCTGCACATCAAGAAGGTAACACCAAACCCGCCTTATGTAAACAAAGGCGGTACTTTGCAACCAGATCTGGTCTTCATACTTATAATGCTTTGCCTTCTGTTTTGATTGTTCAACCAGTTGTGCAGGATAGAGATCACAAATTCTTAACAGAAGCAGTTGGAGAAGCTTATAAGGGAGTGGATTGTGGAGACGGCGGGCCATTTGGTGCAGTTATTGTTCGCGATGATGAAATAGTAGTGTAAGCTGTCACAACATGGTTCTAAAATACACTGATCCGACCGCCCACGCAGAGGTCACTGCCATAAGAGAGGTTAGACTAATATATAACTACATACCTTACTAGCACTCGGGCATATATGCGTACTCCCGCATATTGGTTGGTTTTGGTACTGAGGTGATTTTGAAAAAAATGGCTATAAAAAAAAGCTAGGAGCTTTTTTATGTTTGGTAAACATTCAACTTCAGCTTTTTTTTATAGTTTTGAGTGAAAAAAAAAACAAAAAACACAAAGCTGCAAAACCCAGCTTTGAAAAACCAGCTTTTTTTCACATCTGTTTTACATAAAAGTTTATCAAACACTATAATACTGCTTTTTTTTGTTTTCAAAAACACTTTTACAAAAAAGTTTACCAAACACTCAGCTGCTTTATTTCACAGCTACTTATTCTCACAGCACAGCAGAAGCAGGTTTTTTTTAAAAGCACATCAATACTAAACCAGCCCTTAAAGCCATGCCCAATTTGTTTAGCTTTTATAACCAAGTGAGCTTGAAATATATATACACGAAAGGTTTGTATGATCGGCATTGTCATCGTAGAGTTGCAAACATTTTTATCCGCTTGTTTCCGGCTTCTACAAGTTTTAGTTGTGATGTTCTTTATTTGATCTTGAGATTCTGTCATCTTTTACGTTCTTGTACCTCCGAATGCTTTTCCAATTTCGTTCTCGGGACGATTGTTTTCGACAGGCCTGTAAGAAGCTGAACCAGATAGAGCTCTCGGACTGTGAAATATATGCATCCTGTGAGCCATGCCCAATGTGCTTTGGTGCTATCCATCTTTCAAGACTTAAGGTCCAATTTTCGAACCTTTTAATTTCGTCGAAACGGTAACTTGATCATATTGTTATGCGGTTTCCACAATCTGTCTTCGCTCTTTCGGAACAGAGGTTGGTTTACGGAGCTAAAGCCGAAGCCGCCATAGCAATTGGTTTCGATGATTTCATTGCGTACGCGTTGAGGGGCACTGCATTTTACCAGAAGGCTCACATGGAGATCAAGAAAGCCGACGGGAACGGTGCGGTAATTGCCGAGCAGGTATTTGAGAAAACAAAGTCGAAATTTCACATGTATTGACTTCACGATTGCTCCATTCTTGGTGAAAGATCCAAAACAATTGACTGAAGTCTCAATTCTCTTCGTTATTATTACACGACGTTTCACAAATTCACGAAAGGAAAGAAATGGATTTTCATCCAACATTCAATCGTTTCGTATCAGAAAGTGCAGCCGTCGCTGTGACTCCGACAAAATTCTCCGACTTCAACTTCCTTCGGCTCGAAAATCCTAATCCGGTTCTGGTAGACGTACTAATCTCCCAACAGAAATGACCAGATGACGGAAACAAAACCCTTGTTTCCTCATCACGGCCACAAACTCGGGGTTGCAAAACTTGAACTTCCCTCGGCTGAATCTCCGAAATACAAAGCCAACTTAGAGTCTAGTCTCTCGAAGGCGTTGACAATGGTAAAACAACCAACAAAGAAATCCAAAGTACACAGTATACAACATTGTTTCGATCACCAAATTGAAACCAAGATCGGCATATATACACACGGCTATCGCGATCCCTTCCCACTAGACAAAGCATGTCCAACTAGTTCATAACGCCACACCCTATTGCAAGACATGGATCCATACACGGCTTACATACGCATGTCTACGAACAATTCCTTGCTTAAAAAACACAAACACAAACACAAACATAAACACAAGCACAAGTATATGTATATGCCTCTGCATCTGCATAGTACTAGTAGTCGTATACACCGATCTAGCAAATCATGAACAAAGAGGTTCAGGTTATTGAAACATAAAGAGATTTCTAAAACATGAAACGCCGATCTTTCTCTACCAGTCATGGAAACTAAAGAGAGAGCTGCCCTCTCGTAAATGACATCTCCAAATTTCGAACATGGCTACAATCCAGCGCAATACATAAAGTTGCTAACTTGATCAATTAATTTCGACGAACATCTCATGTACAAGAACATATGGGAAGGCAAAAGAAAACTACCTCACATGTCTAAACAAAACTATCAAACAACTAGACAATGATCGGAAAATCATTATTCGAAAACTGTTCTACGAAACCAACAAAGGCGAAAAATTTGTAAAATGCGAACACCTGCTGCACCATTGATCAGAGAGACCAAGCAAATTTATATGAACAAAAAATTCAAGATTCGTGAAGAGTCCCCAAACTTACTATCAATGTCTTCCTTCAATCGACTGGTCACCCGCCATTGGACCGCAACTCGTCCAATGCCACTTTGATCTGATTCTGAACCAAGTCCAGCCGCTTCGAGTACACCTCCAGCTCCAAAATCTGCTGCTTCCTCCACTTGTCATCCGCCACTTCTCCGCCCCCGAAATTCAAGTTCATCGGAAGCCCACCGAAGCTCAAGGGAATCGGATTGAATGCCAAACCTCCGAAGCCTCTAGACGGCCCGCCACCCATTGCATTACTCAGCAACTCCTTGAACAATGGAGACAAACAACTCTTCACCGTCTCCTCAATCAACCCTTGAACATTACAATTGTTACAATTGTTACCACCACCGGCACCACCATTGTTACTAATATTAATGCTGTTGTTGTTATCTTTAATTACCGGCGACGGCTCAACGAAACCGCCACGTAGCGGCGGAGGCGGCCGTTTCTCGTCGGCCCTTGGCTGTATTCGCGAGCGCTTGCGCGATCTCGGCGTGGACTTCTTATCACCGGCGAAACCGGCAGCTTCCTCGGCCTTGATCTCACAACTGCTGAAGTTAGGATTGTTAGGGGGATCTTCGTCGTCGAGGGCGTTCTCGTCGGCGCCAATTCGGCCGATATTGCTCCAGATCTTGCGGGAGATCTCGAACGTCGCCTGATCATGAGGGCTCTTGAAGCTGAGGTCTTTGCCGCTCGCGATTTTGCTGAGGACGTTCCGGTACTTCTTCTTCAGCCGCCGGAGCTTCTCGACGAGCTGGTTCTTGTTGAAGTCGAGCTGGAGCTTGGACTTGATCTGGTCGTAGAACAAAGCGGTGTCGTTTTGGCCATGCGAGCCTCTGCTGCCTCGCTGCGTCGTGTAGTCGAGGAAGCCCTGTAACAGCTCGATCTCGTCCTCGTCGGTCCACAGCCTCTGGAAGAGTCTCCGAGAATCGTCCAGCGCCGCCGGTTTTTTCTCCTCCGGCTGGGACGACAGCGCGGGGTGCCGTTTGGGATCGGATGACAAGACGGCGTCATTTGCGATTACGGTGGTTGGAGCAGACGTGAGGGTCAGAGGCACAGTAGGCGGGGCCCGAGCGGGAAGGGCGACGGTGACGGTTGGAGTGGCGGTGGCGATGGCGACGGGGATAGAATCCGTGGCGCCGGCGGATGACGTGGAAGGGGAGGCGGAGTTGATGACATCGTCGTTCAAAACGTCATCATCGTCTTCGACGTCTTCTTCTTCCTCGTCTTCGTCGACGACGTCGTCTTCTTCTTCTTCGTCGTCCTGGGAGGAGGAGGAGAGGTCGCCTTCGGGGAGAACGGCGTCGTCCTGATCGGGGGCCATGTTAGACGTGGCGGTGGAGGTGGGGTGGACGGTGTTATGGGAATCTCGGGTAAAATTGGCGCGTGGTGGGGGATGAGGTTAGAAATTTGCGTTTAAGAGAGAGAGAGAGAGAGAGCGAGAGAGGGAGAGAGGTGGTTGGGGTTAGGGCGAGAGGGAAGGGGTCAAGTGGGTTGGTTGGAACTAGGTTCACGAGATGTCGTTGTAGTTTATGTGTTGCGTGTTGGACTGTTGATCGATGGTGGACTAGTTTGGTGGTGGTGGTGACCTTGATCAAACTCTCTTGTGTATATCAATGGCCCCACTTGCTAACCTCTCTTTGAGTTAATTAATCAATGTGGATGTTTAGCAAATTCTTCATCCGATCCAATTATCCATTTTTTTGCAAGTGGTCATCTATTACCGTAGTAGAAAGCCGTTAAGCTTTTGCATGACAACGTAGGTTCAAATCTTGTCGATGACTAATCTAACATCTAATCTAGCAAAATTTATCATTTGACAAAATAAAATAAAATAAAAATGTGATGTACCTTATATGTACATGTCCACCTCCCTATAGTAAGACGCGTTTTGGGTGGATGAAGAGGTCGGGGATGTGACAATTTGGTATCAGAGCCACAACCCGACCAGAAGTGTGCCGATGAGGGGGTCAGGCCCTTAAGGGGGGTGGATTGTGAGGGCATGGCCCAAAACGGAAAATATCTTACTATGCAGACTGGGATGTGACATTTGATCTGGCATTTTTTTTTTGTGAGCAATCAATAAAAAAAAAAAAAAAGGTTAAGACCCGCGTTGTAAGTTGTCAAAGAGACTTGTGATGTGTCATGATCCTGGGATGATGAGGTGGCCTTCCATCCCCTAAACTTTTTGTTATTTGAAAGAAAAAAATTGGCGAACCCAATCAGAATGAAAGAAAGTTGAACCGGATTGATGGATTTGAATATTAATAAGTCTACATGACTAGGCATGAAAGGGGAAGAGGTCCCTCCTTTTTTTCAAAGGGCAATGTTTTGGGGGTGCAACGCAATGCAACTTCCCTTTGCATTGCTATTGTAATTTGTAATTGCACTTTTTTGTTGGTTAACTCTAATTAACAACTTCATATAATATGACTCAAGGCTTGTTTGGCTCATTTAGTTCGTTTGACAAGTGTTTTTAAACAACTGAAAACGTTTTTAAATAAAATATTTTTGAAATCAGTTTTGTTGAAATTGATATTCTAACAATTGGTGTCTATATAACATTTACTAAGAAATACATCGTATTACATCTATATCGCAGCATTTATCGGACAGTGGCCGGCAGCCATTGATAATTGCTCTCCTCCATTCACACCATACCTCTTTAACCATCACTTTAATTCATCCTTTATTCTTATCAACAGCCTTCTTAACTGTGGAAACCGATCTGTCCTTCTGGTAGCTCAACCTAAAATACAATTAAATCTCCAAACCCTAGCTGCAATAATTCTCTCCCACGCGCAGACCAAGCCGCCGATAAGAAGGGAAGGATCGAGAACGAGCTCTCTATCTCTGGTTTGGTCTGCACGTCCTGTTTCAAAAATGGCGTGGCGGCCATTGCTTAGTTGGATCATGTCTTCTTCTTCCTCCTCTTCTTCGTCTTCTTATTCATCGTCAGAGTATGAATCTGACCATGACGATGATATTTGTCGTCATGACCCCGGCAACAACAATGTCCGGCAAGCACAAAAGGGTCACGATGTTGATGATCATGAAGACGATGACGATGAAAACGACGTTTCATATGAACCCCATGAGGCCGAGGACGAGGACGAAGTGGAGGAACCAAAACCCAGCTCCACCTCCGACTACAGCTTCACAATATACGAGCCTCGAGCAAAACGACGGCGTATTGACAATGCAAACGAGGCATTAACGTCCGTCCAAGAGGAAAAGAAGCGGCGGGGTAAGAGGGTTTGGAGTAAGGAGGACGAGCTCGAGCTGTTGCGTGGCTTTCTTGACTACTACAGCACCAGAAAAACCAGAATTACCAAAGCCACCGCTAAGCAAACGGCGTTGTTTTACGAAGAGATCAAACCGAGGTTAAAGCTCGAATGCGGCAAGACAAAAATGGTGGAAAAGCTGAGAAGACTAAAGAGGAAGTACCACAATGTCGTGAAGAAAATGAACGAAATCAACTCCTCCGGGAAAGAGTTCCGGTTTAAAAACGCACACGACAATGCGGTTTTCGAGCTTTCGCATAAGATTTGGAACGTCGAAAAAACCAGAAATAATTGTGTCGTAGAATCGCATAACAATAATGTCATGGTGAAGAGGGAGGAGGACAATGTGGCGGCGAGTAGTAGCGTTGCGGATCATGAGAGGCCAACGACGTCGTTTGATGAGAATAATAACGTTACTAATGTGGATGATAACATGAATAATGGTCATGATGTGAGAGGGTTGATAGTAGGGTTGGCTATGAATCCAATGCCTCTGAGTTTGAGAGGTAAAATGGGAAGTGGCGGCGGCAGCGGAGTCGGAGAAGTGGTGGAGGATGAGAAGTGGAGGCAGCAGCAGATTTTGGAGTTGAAGGCTTATGAAAAGAGGTTGGATTTGGTGCAGCATCAGGTTAAGGCAGCTTTGGAGGAATTGAGGTCCAAGGGAGGAGCTTAGTTTCTAAGATTGTTTTTGTTGTTGAATAGGATATAAAAGTTTGCTTTTTAATCTTGATTTGGTAGAGAAATTGTTACCTAATGCTTCCTGAAAAACACCTATGAAATTGGATTAACTTTTTGTGATAGGACATTCATGTGTGATAGAAGTATGTTTTTTGTTAAATGAAAGATTTTGTATTGATAATATTAGTATTAAATTGTATCGATGTTGTTTATCATGAAATAATGTATGTACAAGAAAAACTTAGATAGGACAGTCTGATCAGTTGAGAACTTGAACGGCCGTTTATGATATTATTATCCGATCAAACGTAAGTAGAGCTCCTAATACACGTTGATCTACTCTTTTGTAAAGAGCTGAACTGACGTTTGTGATGTAATATATAGTACACTGTTCTAAAAATCCCCGTCTAGGCGCTAGGTGGCTAGTCACCGCCCTGATTCATGCCTAGGCGTTTGAAAATTAAGAAATGGCGCCTAAACTGCCTAGGCACCCGTCTAGCCCGCCTAAGTTGCAACTCACTTAGACAGAAAATAGATAACTTTCATTCGCATTTTTTTTTTAATAAATTGTAAGAGACTTGTTGTAGTTTATGATGAAATTATATATATTTTAAGTATAAACAAGCACTTATTTACTCAAAATATAATAGATTTACTTAAATCCGCCTAACCCCGCCTAGGTGTTAGGCCCTAACCCACCGTCCGACTAGCGCCAAGCGTCTTTTAGAACCGTGATTACTAATATTGTTCTTATTTGGTGGGGAGATTTTTAATTTAGTGTATTTGGTTGGGTTTATTGGTTATTGGGCTTTAATATTTTTTGACACAAACCCAAAACCCGGCCCAATTACTTGGATCCACCCACAGTTTACCACCTTCCCCACCTTATCCAACTCTCCCTTTCAAAGCGAGCATATGCCCTCCAATGGATCCCTTTCCTTTCTCCTCCACCCAGATGCACATGCATCACTGAAACACCCACATACACAAACAACAACAATCACATTCCCAAATTAACCCCAATTTTCTCTCTCTACACTTTCTCTCTCTTCTTTCTTTTCACCAGCAAAGAAGCTTACAGACAAAAAAAACAGAGAGAAATTACAGACATCCATGGCTTGCGCGACAAGACCCACCTTTTCTTTCCACCTCTCAATCACTTTCCCGCAACATTCCCACCCAAAGCCCAGAACCCAATTCCCTTATCCCCACCTCCTCCCAAAGGTCCAAACTTTTTCACTCTCTCTCACTCACATCCCCCCAAAACCCCACAAATTGTCTGCAAACTCCATTGATGTCTCCAAGGAAGACAAACCCACTTCAGAAGAACCCACCTCGCCCCCTCCCGCCTCCTCCGTGGACCCAGTAGAGCCGGCGGAGGAACTCGAAACGAAGTTCGACAAGCGGCGGCTGGAGGAGAAGTTTGCTGTGTTGAACACTGGGGTGTACGAATGCAGGTCTTGTGGGTACAAATACGACGAGGCGATGGGTGACCCGTCGTACCCGGTGCCGCCGGGATTGCCGTTTGATAAGTTGCCGGAGGATTGGAGGTGTCCGACGTGCGGGGCGGCGCAGGGGTTCTTTGTGAGCAAGAGTGTGGAGATTGCTGGGTTTGCGCAGAACCAGCAGTTTGGGCTGGGTGGGAATACGCTCACTTCTGGGCAGAAGGCTGTGCTCATATTTGGGGGACTCTTCCTTTTCTTTGTGCTTTTCTTATCCGGGTATTTTCTGCAATAATCAAAGAAGTATGCGTTTTTTTCTTTCTAAATAGTGAAAATGTATAATAATTCAATTTACTAGTAAAATTATCAGAGGTATAGTGTCTTTTTGTTTTGTGAGATTTGTGTATTGAATTGTCGCAACAACGGAGGAATTTGGAGTTCTATAACACTATGTTTGGACGAGGGAAATAAACTTAAAATTTTGGTAAAAGTCAGAATTTATAAATTGACATGCACCAATTCCCTTGTTTGGATTCATAAACATAGAAATTTTGAATTTCCGCGTGGAAAAAAAACTTGGAATTTGGGACCTCCAATTCTCAAGTTCAAATTTCATGTAAATATGTGTCATTTCCCAATTTCTATGATTGAGAGTTTAAAAATAATAAATTTCGTATTTAATTTCATTGTTCTTTTAGATTAACCAAACAAGAAAATTTACAAATTCTAGAAAATAAAATCTTGTCATTTCAATTTCCGTCATTTTAAAATTCCTTAGTAATCTTAAATTTCTTCGTCCAAACATAGTGTAAAGGTTTTCTTTTCTCGGAATGTTTACTTGGAACGAGAAAAGTCATATATCGCAAAAAGATAAAAAAAAATGATATGCATAGGCTCAATTAGAAGTTGGTTAATCCGATTTCTATAGTATTGGATCACGTATCTTAAAATGAAACACAAAACGTGTTTCTATTACTACTTACATGTTTTAATAAGCACATAAAATGTCGGAATCCAAATAACTCTGTTACATGTATATTTTAGTAAACACAATAAAGCCAAGAATGCTCTCGCCGTCGTTCGAGCGTTCATCTCGCTTTGAAAAAGTTAAAAAGATTGGTTCCCTCAGCAGAATCCTTTGAATTCCACAAACAAAAACACGAGCACCAAATCTCGTTTCATTTAAACAAAGAAAAACTAATGAAAAAAGCTTAAAAACCTTTAGTTTTAATGATAAGGCCAAAATAAAAGATAAAATGAATAGTACCATGATTGACTTTTTAGTGTAAAAATATGATTTTTCGTTAAAGTAAACAGTATCAGGAACTTTTCGTTAAAATTCTCTTTAAACAACCCTGTTCTCGAATCATATCATATTTTGAAAAAAAAAATATCCAGGTATAAAAAGGAACGAATAAATAGAAAATATTTTCGGAGCTACTAACATCGAATTCCTTTTGGATGACATAATATTATTCCCCTACTTCTGATTTGGGCAAGCGCCTTCACAAATTCTTCCTATGAAACTATGACAACAACCTGCAACTATATACTGCATATTTCACAAACCACCTAAGAAATAGTTAGTCGTATATGACCGCCATAGCCAGTTAGTACAACCTGAGAGAGCTTCTGAAGAAAAATCCTCTTGTATTAATGTAACAAACAGTCCTGCGGTTTTCGGTACTGACTGCATCATATAAGGAAGTCAAATCACTTTCGCATCAGAACCCCAGAATCAGTAATTGGAGTAAGTTGTGTGGTTGTACCTCTTACAAATAGCCAGGCAACATCACACAAATCCTGAGGAATCACTCCCGCTCTGGTCTCCACGGTCTGACGTATCCTGGGGAGCACGCGTCTTAACTTGATAGACCTTGACCTGCGGTTGCTCATATGCTCCACCATATCCAGTTTCCTGTTGCCTTACAAATAATCCACCATTTCCAGTTGGTTCTTTGCTAATCCACTTGGTAGGTGGCGAAGGAAGGGCACCCATGTTCTGCACAAACTGGTGCTGATGGTTTGCTTGGTATCCTGAATTTGGCATCCCAGGTGGCGCCGCTGCAGGTGACCTGGTTCTCACACTGCCTTGAACTGTTAAACTAGACATCGCGGTTCTCAGGTTGTGGTACTGTTCTTGATATTGTACTCCCTCTTGTGTCCTAAAACTCTGTTCTTGATATTGTACTCTTTCTTGTGCCCTAAAATTCTGTCTGCCACCTTGCATACCATTTGATGCGAGAAATCTAGGCCTAATCATCATGACCTGAGGATTGAAGGAATTTCCGTACTTTGCTTCTTCGCGGAAGCCACTCTCATACCCAGAGGGCCCAGATGATCTTGGTCGGTTGACTGGATAATTTCCTGCATAGTTTCCAGAATTTCGTAATGTCGGTTGATCCCAAAATCCGGAGGATGAACTACTAGGTCTAATATTAAGGGTGTTCTTGACTAGTCGATGAGCTGCTTCTCCCAACATGGATCCAGCAATTGCTCCAGGTATTTGTGGCCTATAAAACAAATGCATCAGGTTCAGAAACCACAATCCAGAGTCCTGAGTTGCAGTAGTTATAAGATAAAGATTCTCACAGATATTCCCAATTTGAGATCTTGTTACTAGGCCAAAAAACACATGTAAAATCAGGACAACTGGAATTCAACTCACCTCTCTCTACCTTGGCGTCGAGGACCTTCGTCGTGCCATAACGTAGGGAATGGTTTGATGTCCGTAGGTCTTACAACCTGAAGACGTTTAAAAGAATAATTCAAATTATGTCCCGGTGAATCCCAAATAATCAAGAGTAATAGAAAAGATAATAGAAAACGCGTTTATACCATATTTAGGGTCTCGTATTTAGATCTCGTACAAATACTCAGAGGACTTAAATGTAATTATGTGATAAAGGAATGGGCAAATATGTAATAAGTGATGAGTTCTTATTCTATAAAAGAACCCCTCACAAGGGGTGGGTTCAAAAAACCGAAAACCGAAAAAAACCGAAACCAAAAAAACCGAACCAAACGAAAAAACCAAACCGAATTGAAAAAACCAAACAGAACCGAATTCTTTTGGTTCGGTTCGGTTTTAGTGATCTAGAAACCGAACCAAACCGAACCGAACCGAATTAATTAAATTAATTAATTTATTTAATTATTTGTTTTGTGTATTATTTTTTAAACCCAATTTGTAAGTTAAAATGTGCTAAACCCAATGTGTTGCCAAACTTAAGCTCAAAATATTAAAAAAAAAAGCCTATAAAAACTATAAACCCTAACCTATTATTTATCCCCCATATAAGGTTCCGGAACCAAACCTCCTCCTAAAGTACCTACATCCATCTTCATAGCACTGTCTACTTCTGCCCCAGCTTTCTTTTCCAAATCTACTCTCATATAACATGTAACAGAATCCATAAACATTTATTTCGGGTAGATTACTTGGGTAATTTGTGATGGAAAAGAATCCAACACACTAAATAAATCCACCCACGCATTACTTTTTTACTAATCAAGTGTCAACATCCAGTTACAAGCAAACAACCTTGATCTTTGATCAACATAGCATCTCCAAGCATAGAACAATTTGATTATAAATCAACACATGAAGTGAAAATAAGAAAAGCTCAACTTATATGCAGCTCCTCACATTTTTTTGACCCATAAGAAAATGACAACAACATAATATTTCTCACTAGAAGATTCACATTGAACAAAGCATGAGCAAAAGAAACACCAACCATAGGAACCTGATATATCCCAGCATTAACGGGAAGAAGGAACGTGTTCACAAGGGGATATAAGCTATATGCATTTGACATGGACTAAAAAGAAAAATTCTGTAAGAGTTGGGCAAGAACTTCAAAGAATCCAGAGCTCACATACCTTTCTGGGCATTATCACACCCTCGGGAGGTTCTGGAATGTGTGTATGAGCTGTGGGGTAAAAATAGGTAACATTTCTGCATATGAAAAGTCCCCACCATGAAAACGCTTTATTCTCTTTAAGTACTAAAACAACAACAATAGTAAGGGGCCTACTTACAAGACTTGGTTATAATGAAGGTTTGGATAACCATGAACAGGGGAAGGGATTACATGTCTAACGCCATTTCTCTCAGATAACCAAAGGAATCCATTCATTCCACCACTGAAAAAAAAGTAGAGGGTCGCAATTCTAGTGAGTTCCACAATGACAATTGAACCACGAGTCCCAATATAGACAATTACTAAAATAACCTACCTAGCAATTGTGTCTATGATCCATAAACATCTTTCATGTGGGGGTGTCTGATAACACAGTTGGTAGTACGGAATGATGTGTGCTGCCAAAGGATGAGAAGTACAAACATAAAGCAAATCAAGCATTATGCTATTCCGAGCCTGCTCTTCCTCCTGCAAGACGTCCAAAATAGCCCTATGGTAAGATAAAGAATCCAGAGATGAGTCGTAGGCTCATTGCAGCCTACCATATAATATCTTTAACTCCCACTCTGACCAAAATGTAATCCATGATTCCAAAGACCTACAGCTTCAAGGCATTTCTATCTCAAATTACCAATAAATACACACAGCCAATAATTTCAATTCTATTGGTTCAGAGCTCGAAGAGATAGCCATGAAAGGACAGATTTATATTTCCCCAAAATTCAGTCTATCAGAACTGTTGACTTTAATCTCCCTTACTTGATCATGTTCATCAATAGTCTCCGGTGTTACGCAAACTTATAAGAATATGCTATGCGAATATATGAATATTAAATTAAACATGCCACACCTAAACACAAATAATCTAGCACATGTTCATCAATAGTCTCCGGTGTTACGCAAACTTATAAGAATATGCTATGCGAATATATGAATATTAAATTAAACACGCCACACGTAAACACAAATAATCTAGCACCTAGTGCCATATGTTTCCTAAAAACCTGATTGTGAAACTGAAACATAATTCCTGCAAGCTAACCTAGAATTTATAAAAGCCAACGCTTTACGTAAGTATTTGGTATACTAAATTCATTTTAGGGAGTACAAATTTGACAGTTAATCACATGAACATGAAGTATAACTAATGCAAAAAATTATTAGGAAGAAAATGAATGATCTTCCCAACCGTTAAAGTGCTTTCAAGCTTCCTTGTCTCCGTAAGCAATTTCTTCTCATCAATGAATGGCAATTTGGCAACGCCCTGACTTCCAAACACACAGAGACACATAAAGTGATATAACTACCATTAGTTTACCTCTCCAAAAGGTTGAAAAAAACCACAAAATAAAATAAAGAAAAACAACACTACACAAGATCATACCTGCCATGCAAAGCGCTTGCCATTCATGTCAATTTCAAAATCTGTAGTGAGATGTTTCAAAAGGAAAAAATTATCAGACAGGATACAACTTCACAGTATAAAAAGATCCATACAACTAATCAATTATTACCAGCAGGGTAGAAATCATGGATAGGAGATCTTGGATCACTCATCAAGTTTCTGTATTTTTCCGGAAGAGCACTGGAGCTGTAAAATAGAAATAGTGAGATTAGCATTATCACGTCTATAAGATGAAAATCTTCTAAACATAAATGTTAACTTATTTGAATAATTCAACACCACAAATTAGAGAGAGACCTTGCGGCTGGTAAGGTTCCCATGAGCTGATCGAAGGGCTTAAATGGCTCTCCCAAGAAAAATGTTATTTCCAATTCATCTAAATCTTTCAGATCAGAAGCAAAAGGAGCATAATGGTATGGATAATACCTGAAAAAACGACAAACAGACACAAGCATAGTTATTGAAATTGAACGGGACACAATCCAGTCAACAAGTTGGCTCAACTTGTCACTCCTCCAACTTGGAGATAGAGCAGTGAGACATGCAGATCAGCAATAAGATGAGGCAAAGTAGTTAAAAGAAGCAAAGGGTTAAAGTCCAATTAACCATTGCCATGAGCAGACTCCTTGGTAATAATATCGGCAAACCCAACATAAGCCTTCTACATATTTTAAAACCTACAAAGAAACAAAAATATTTTAGCATGGAGTAACTTAGTAATTGTCCCATCAAACCAGGAAGAAACTACAGCAAAAAGATGAAAAGCTTTTGAATTAGAACACCATAAAAAACAATGAAGCACCCAATTACTAAATAAAAATAATCCATCTTTACCACCACTGAAACAAGCATTCTCTAATAAAAGTTGGCAAGCTCTTTAGAATGGAATGAAGGCAGCAAACTGAACCCTACAAGAATCTCCTAAACTCACAACATATGAAATCTTCTGATATCCTAAATTGCCTTGCCTCTTGGTAAGTAGTATGTAAAGACCTAATCATAGTCGTTTAACCATTTTCCCCAATCTCTTTTTTTTTTTTTTTTTTTTTTTCTGAGATAAAAAAGCCCAATTATAGATGGGTAGAGGTACAGACCCCACCCCACAGCTTAAACCTCTGAGGTTCAATCCAAAATATATAGTTCACATGAAAAACAAAAATAGGTAGTGTAAATGATATCCAAAAACAAAATCATATCCACATTCCACAGCCAAATAATGTAACTAAAAAGTCTCGCCAGAGAGAGCTTACCAAGTCCTTTTTGACTTTATCAATCTCCTCTGGTTTTGATACTTGAAATTTCTCAGCATAATACCTTTCTGTGTATCCAGGCTCTCCCAATTTAACCTGAGAAACAAAATAAAAAACAGTTTTAAACCCATTCAGACGTATGGATACCATACATTCCTTAATTACTTGGCCTGCCCTATTTAACAGAAGGGACATTGAAAAGTCTTAGTTATCCAACCAGAGCAAAAATAACTTCTATGGTGCAGAGTTTCTAAGAAGCTTTTGCACTAACTTCATGACTTTTCAGTGAAATGAGTTAACATACAATAGATGGCACAAAAAAGTTAAGTTCTTTTATCACTGCATTATATAAAATTTTGATTAAACAGTTACAATTATATTGCAGACCTTGTCTATCACCGGAACCGGTAGCTCTGCTGAAGTTTCTCTTCTAGCTCTATGTCTCTCTTCATTATTCTCAATAGCCTGCAATAAAATAATCCTCAGCATGAAGAAACACCATGATCGACTAAAGGAGCAAATTTCTGACCAATAAATAGTTATGAATACGCATGATTCAGTGAACTATAATTCCACAATATACCCCCTAACAAAAATTCACTTCCATGTGTTCAAATACATTAAAAAACAACGCCCAAAGCCTTTGGTTCACATATCATGTAGGTAAATACATAGTGTTGAACATGAATGGACTAACTTTTCTGCCAAAGGGATCCACATGAGGTCAGGATACAACACATAAGTCACTACATAATTATGAGTAGTCATCATGTTCAGAACAGATGCCACTGAAAAATAGCATAAACCTATAAATTACTTGTCTTTTGCCAGACACACCTATATAACTACCATCATTTACATCTCTCTATAAGTTTAAATTTTTGTTTAACCAAACATCTCACTCATGGTAACGGGGAAAATTTTAAGACCAGAGGAATTCCGTTATAATCAAGTAATCACAAAAAGAAACTTAAAGAGTCCACTAAGTTAGCAATCTTGACAAAAAGCTTCCCGCACAAAAAAAAAAGGCTAAATTATTTAAAGGACAAGAAAGCAATTGAAAGGAATAAATTCTTTATCATGCTTGAATTTGTCATCATCCCTTGGTTTGATGATGCTCCAGTAAATTGACAAATAAATGAACTGATAGTACACGCTCAATCAGAAAGAAGCAAAATACCTGCTGAATTCGAACCCGCTTTTGAAAAATTTGTTGTTCAAAAACAGCAACAGACTGAATAAAATGCTCCACTCTGTCTAACAATACCTGTGAGAGAAACTCAAATGGATAAGCACATACATGGTCCCAATATTCACTAAAATAAACTATCGTTATATATAGATCAAAAGCTTTTTGCCAAAAAATAATATTTTACTATGTTACACACAAGTCCCACATAGGAACATATTTTCCAATTGGTCGATAAAACTGCAAATATTACTATGTCACACACAAATTCTTCATAGAAACATATTTAAACAAACAAATGCAATAACAGAGCAAACATCCAACTTTTTTGAGAGAGATTAAAATGTTTTACATATAACAAACACATCTGCCTATTAGGAATAATCATGTTCCAGTCTATCCTTTCATTGCTATTTTAATTGAATCTCAATATCAGGCATTGTATACCATTTACACACAATACTGCAGGAGCTCCAACAATTGGAGTCACAGTTTACTACGGTGCGCTAACGTATTAGATCGCTAATAAGGAGTTGGTGGTAACAAGTCTCCTACATTACAATACAGGTCTTCCCAATATTGTTATGTAGCAATGATAGAAATGGCATTCATTCTCATCCATGGGTGCGTTTTAGATATTTTCACGCACAAAAAAAATGTTAACATCCAAATAGTTGATACTTTAAATATAAAAAACAAGATAAACTAGATGACTTTTGCACCCATTCCGAAACATCATAGATAAGAAATTAAATTGCGATCGACACATCAGAATGGCATTTATGGAAAATGCAATGAGATACAAGTTTAATAGACATGTAAAGAAGAGTAATTTACCTCACCCGCATCAGTAAGATAACCTCCCATAGCAGTAAACTCCTTTCTATAAATATGCATCAATAAATTAATAGCACCCTGAGGCAATAAAAAGTTAATAGTAAATTAGAAAGTTCCCCGTCAACTATAAGTTTTATATAAAACACTTCAAAAACTCAACTACAGGGAAAAAAAAAACCCTAATCTATACACATGCCATGGTCTAATTGATTATTAGTTGTAGAATTCCTTTGGTGCCCTTCTCCTATTACAAAGTCAGAGGGTTCTTGTCCTAAAGCATTGGGTTTGAAGTGTTTTTCTCTGAAGTGAAATGTTATCAAGTGCTTGTATGTGAAAGGGCCAAAACTTTATCCTTTCATCATGTAAAAAAGAAAAGTGAACAACCAAACATAAGGATCAGTGCAACAATCATGTGTTTGATACAGTAAAAGTTAAAAAATCTCAACACATTGTAATTTGACAAGGATGCAATAAACTCAGTATCTAAACCCCTAAAATTGGCTGACTTCTGAAAATTAAAGCGACAGACTGCTGGCTACAATAACATACCTCTCTGATCTCCAATGTTGGCATATGTGGAAGAAAGTCATTGCCAACAAAAAAACACATAAAAACAAAATCATCCACTATCCTTTCAAAATTGAGCGGAAAAGGAGGGTTGGGAATATCCAGCTCATATTGCAAATATTCACGCAATACCCATACATTGAGGAACTGCAGAAACAAAATGTCAATTTCGGAATAATATGAGAATGATATCAAGAGGAATTCAAAAGGGGTTAGCAACGAGAGGAGGATTCCAATTCTTCAACCTGATATTTTTTCTGGTGAATTGGTGTTTCATCAACCACATTTCCATTATCATCAGGTACACCACGACACTCAGCTGCCAGATGACCAACTTGTCCACAAAGAAAACATTTTTCTTGTTGACCTGGAAAAGTAATCACCTGTACAATTGTGGTAAACAATCTATAAGACCAACCACTTATAATAAACAACTCAGAAGTGTTCTGAAGAATGAGAAACTACCTCTCTTAATATTGAGAAGTGAACCTCGTGTGTAGCTAAAGCCAGCATAATCAGATCTGCATCCTGATTATGATGATCCAAATACTCAGATTAGAGCTAAACTAAGCAATGCAACAAAGGAATACAAAATAGTTTCCCTTTCAAAGAGCACAAAACATGCATATGCATGCACACAACAAAAGAACTATTCACAAAAACCTGATAATTATCACAGCAAATATAAGAATCGCAAAAGGCCTAAATCGTAAACACTCACCAAACCATAAAGACAATGTCGAGTGTTAGGGTCAAAACCAGGGAGGTTGCGTTGCAACCGGATGTATGACATTATTTTGTGCTCTCCCTCGCCAGGAACATTCGAATCAGAAAGTATAACCTTCAAATAACCACCCAATGCAGCCCCATAAATAAATTTAGAGAGACAAAGTACCCTGAAAACCAGAAGTACATGGTAAAAATATAAAGAATGGATTACTCCGTAGGCAAAGAACCATCCGATCTTGAAGGGGCTAAGGGAGGAAATTGCAAATCAATACAGACAATGATGTCAAACCAACCTTCGTAGACTGCCAACCAGGGTTGTGGTTCAACCTGCTTTGTATGTAATATTGAAGTGCCACCGAGAGCACTGCCATAAATTGAGTGCCTGGGGTTATAACATTTGAGTCTGAAGTTTCAGGTTTCTCTTTAGGAACCAAATATGCCCCTCCCATCTCAAATTCTTTCTTCAGTCTTTCCTCTTCAGCTTCCTAACATAACACATTTAAGAAATACAACAATAAGTCCATGCCTCCCTGGATAGGAACCAATTATGCACAGTGATTAAGATGTTACTGCTTCAGCCGCATCTTTTGCAGCTCGGAAACGTCGAGAACGTTGCTGATTCATTTTAGCTCTTGGAGCAACCCCATCTGCGAGATAAAAAAATAAAAAAAATTATATTAAGTACTGAATTTAGTGCAAGAAAAACTTATTAGAGATGAAAACTAACATGTCTTAAGTTAAATCATACCAATTGCCAAAAAAAGAAGCTTTCTTGGGCGAACCAATGTGAACAGATGATCAATGTAATCAAATACTGATTTGAATACATCATTATAGGTTGCGGGGGGAGGCTGCACACACAAAAAAATAACATGCCATCATAATACAGCTTTAAGCAAAGGCATTTCATCATAAAGAGGTCACCGAAAGCACATAATAACCTGGTAAATGCCCACATTTCGAACACCCACAAAAACAACAGGATAACTTTTACTCAATCTAATGGTCCAAGTCAATATTCAAGTCGACATACGAAAGATAAACAACGGAGTCTCGTACTTCTCACAAGAAAAAGGCACTAAATTAAAGTATTGTCAAGCCACAAAATACATATACATAGATATAGATAGGGTTAAATCCAAACAATTACACCTAAAGACCAAGTTTTTCATCTCTACAACTACCGAAATCAATCGTTTCGATCATTAAACGCAAACACCACAGCAACAACATGCAAACAATCAATCTGGAACTCAATTCTCATCGACAGCAACAAAAAGTAAGAAAATTGTGGAAGCAACCCAAACAAACATCTCCAAAACCCATAATTTGAACAAAAAAATTACCATTAACCACAAATTTAAGCAAAACTCCGTCTCTGAGAGCACCAAAATCAACAATTTCAATAAAAAGAGAGGGCAAACCTTGCCGTCCGGATGAAAGCATGGATGTATAATGTTGTTCATGTCAAGGTACAAGTTGTCGAACTCATATCCGTTAGGATTTGGTCTGGAGACGTCGACTGGCAATGGGACGCCATTGTAGTCCTCTCTAGGATGCTCCTCCACGACGTCGGCGATGGACTGCGGGTACCGATCCGCTAGCCAGCGGTAAAACGCAGGGACGCCCATGAATACGGTGTCGTTTTTGTCGGAGCCGGAGAGAGAGAAAAAGAAAACGTGCTTTGGAGTTTGGAGTTTTTGGAGATCTGCTTGTACGGAGCTTTCTGGTGGCTAAAAGGGGAAAATTATTATGACCAAAATGCCCTCACCGTGAGGAATACCGTTCCAACTTCTCTTCCCTCCTTTCCCTTTTTTCTTTTTTTTGTAAATAAAAAAGTCAACATAAAGTAATAGTGATTTTAATCATAACCATTCAAATAAATAGAAATTAAAAGATAAAAAAAATTAAAAGAATATTAATGAAAATAATTTGAAAATTTAAGTTTTAACGATAAGAACAAAATAAATGATAAAATGAATAATATCAAGATTGACTTTTTAGTGTAAAAATGTAATTTTCGTTAAAATGAATCATACCGTGAGCTTTTCATTAAAACTCTCAAAATTTAAAGGAAGGAACAGGTAAAGAGGCGACGAATTGAGGATGTTTGGACGTAGGACTACTGTTGTAATTTTTTTTTTCTTATTCCTTTTGTCAAAAGTGGTGTTGTACTTGTTTACTTTTGCCGAGTTGAGGTGTTTGTACTTTGGTCTTTTCGAACATTAACTTTATCAAAAAATATTTTAGTGTTATTGGATCACTATTTTATTGTGTATATGAAATTATAACACGTGTACTTGTTTATTATTAGCGTATCACATATTGAGAAGTATCAACTTAGTTGTCGGGGCCCACCTTACATTTCAATCGTTCTGTGCTAAATTTTAATTGAAATTCTTACTAAGGAATTTTCTTTTACTATGAATAAAAGTTGCAGCCACTTGGTATTATGGTCTTCATTTGTAAATAAAAGGTTTTAGATTCGATTATTACCACGAATTTGAATCACATTATTACTAACTCATTATAAGGTTAAGTCTAGTCCCTATCTTTAGTTTAGATGATATGTTAAAAAAAAAAACAAAAGTTGCAAATATGTTTTGCTATTAATTATTTTCAACACACATAATTTAAAAACACGCGATCACGTGCAGGTTGTTTGGTATCACGGTTTCGAACCTCTTCGGGGTTTTTTCAAAATAAAAAATGTTATTTCCTAAATATATATTTCATATAATTTGAAATTTCCACAGTATGATTCAATTTTGTAAACAAGTATTAATTCGAACTTTTTTTTTTTTTTTTTTGCAAGTGGTCTTATACCACAATAATGGAAAGGTGTTAAGCCTTAGCATGACGGTATAGGTTCAAACCATGTCGGTAGCTAATTTAACTTCTAATTTAACAAAATTTATTGTTTGAAAAAAAAAAATGAAAAATAGGGGTAAAAGCAAGAGCTTGAACAAATCTACTCAATAATGAATCTAGACCTGAATATCTAAAGTCGTCTTCACGAATAAAACTAACTGAACAAGAATGAGGATTGTCAAAATAAGAATTACCTAAATTTAAATCAAGATTATAGGTTGCTACACTGTCCGCCACAAAATTCTTTTATTTGTAGACATACCGAAGTTCGCATTGCCAAGATTTGAAAGAAAATATCGGCATGTAAAAACAAGAAGATCGAAAGGATGATTATTGTCATCAGCTTGCAACACCAAATGAACTGTAACTGAATATTCTGATCCCATCAGTAATTTGTAACTTAAATTTCAACCAGTTATGTAGACTTCTAATTGAGAACCAACAAATGAAGATTATTTTGTGATATGAAATGGTTAATCAGGCAGGCTAACCCAAGGAGATTTTAATTTCGGCCCAAAATAACATGATTTGCGAGCCCAGTTTCTTTTGGGCTGGACCAGAAGAAAACAATTTTTTTCAATCAAACCCAAAGAGATTTTTGTTTTCGGCCCAAACTAACATGATTTGAGAGCCCAGTTCCTTTTGAACTGGGCCAGAAGGGAAACACCTTTTTTTTTTCAGCCAAACTTTTTTTTTTTTTTTTGGTATGAATGTTTCAACATTATTCTAATTTCTAACTATCACTTTCGCTTGGTCCAACTTTTCCAAATTTTTTTTTTTCTAAATTTGTTGCTTCTTTTGACGTTTTTAATGATTGAACCTGACGCTTTAATATGTTTCTATTCATAGTTGAGAATCTTGGGATATTTAAAATGTTTAGTGTTGTAATTTGTTTTTTTTTTTTTTGTTAAAACGGAAGGAAGAAAACTAACTCAAATACGTATAGATGCATATCTCATCTTCCAAATATCAAACACATCATCCATAAGAGCCGGCGCAACCCAAACAAAAAGGGTCATAGAACACAAGACATTCTTGTTGTAATTTTTAATAACAACAAATTCCGAAATTTTATCCTAAACTTATTGCAATTATGAACATCTATGGGACCATATTACAAACTAATTATAAGTTTACAACACTATTCCAAAAATCACGGTATAGAGCTGCTTAGTCCTTGCTTAAGCACTCGGCAGCTGATCATTGCCTCTGATTAATCCCTAGGCGTTTGAAATCTAGACCCGCCTAGGTCACGATTCTCACTTTGACAGAAAATAAATAACTTTGATGTTGCATTTTATGTTTTCAATAAATTGTAAGAGACTTGTTAAATACTTGTATAAACGCTCATTATATGTTAGTTCTTCGTGTTTTCAATATGTTATGGTACTTTATAATCTTTATGTCATTATATTTTACAATTTATGTATTTGAATATAATTATGTATTTTTTTTTAGTATAAGTAGACATTTATTTATATATTATATAAAAAATTAATTAAAATTAAAAAAAAAATCACTAGGCGTCAGGCCCCTGTCCACCGTCCGACTAGTGCCTTTTTAGAACCTTGATTTATAACATTTTTCCTCAAAATGAAAAATATTCATATTTTTTGTAACAATACCAAAAAATATGAATTTTTTTATTTTTTATTTTTATTGTTATTGACATTCTAAAATCTCATGTGCACTCTAAATTTTTTTTATTTTTTCAAATATGAAAGAAGAAAAGAGAATTTCTCAATTGTAATGAATTCATACTTTTTTTAGTACTGTAATGAATTCATATTACTACATAATAATTATGGTACAACCCTTTTGTGATTCTGTTATTTTTTATGAGATAGTCCATAAGCTTTTCACAAGTATTATTATGTAAATAAAAAAAGGGGTGATTATCAAAAAAGCAATTAGTAAAGATAAAGGAAGGGGACGATGCGATCATACCAACTCATA
Source organism: Malus domestica (assembly GCF_042453785.1). Classification (NCBI taxonomy): domain Eukaryota; kingdom Viridiplantae; phylum Streptophyta; class Magnoliopsida; order Rosales; family Rosaceae; genus Malus; species Malus domestica. The sequence goes on along the minus strand of NC_091672.1, from coordinate 29,797,414 downwards.
TGCATCGAAGCTCATTAGAATTCTGAAGTTAAGCGAATTTGGACGAAAGTAGTACTAGGATGGGTAATCTCTTGGGAAGTCATCGTGTTACATCCCCCACCTCTTATGCGATCATACCAACTCACATGCACCGGATTCCATCAGAACGCTGAAGTTAGCAAGTTTGGGTAAGAGTAATACTAAGATGGATGACCTCCTGAGAAGGCCTCATGTTGCATCCCCACCTCTTTTTCAACAAAAAAAAAAAAAAAAGGTGATTAAAGGAAGGGGAGCAATAGGCTAAGCATCATGATTAAAGAGGTGATTATAAAAAAAACCAATTAGAAAAAAATAAAGGAAGGGGAGCATTAAGCTAAGCATCATGATTAAAGAGTAAAAAGGGATGATTATAAAAAAAAAAAACTAACTAGAAAAAAGATAATATAATGTCTAGCACTATGATATTATTTTATGAGTAAACATATTCTCTTTGTCGCATGAAGGATATTCCAAGATTATCTTAACCTTTGACCCAAAAAAAATAATCTTAACCGATTATCAACAAACAAAGTGAGATATAAATGTTGCATTTTATATTGAAAGCACAATTAATTATTGGTTCGTTTAGAGGTGTTTTTAAAATAATTGAAAGTGTTTTTAATAAAAATGTTTTTGAGTTCCTAAAATACTTCAAATTTTAAAAATAAGACATTAAAAACGCTTTCAAGACTTGCTTGCTTTTTTACTAAAAATTAGTTCTGAAATTATTTTAAACAAAAACGCTTTCAACAGCCTAACAAATTAGACATAGAAAACGGCATTTCCAATTTAGCACCAGTAAATAATATATGATTTTATTTCATTTTCTGGTCAGTAAATATGAACTAACATACCTTTTCTTTTCCAACAATTTTTTTTTGTTTTTCAAAGAATTGCTAAGAAGAAGCCGGCGATGACAACGAAAACCGGAAATTATCAAAAAAGTCAGACAGATGTAACGCCAACAAAGAGTTCTTTATCCGCAACTCTTTCCTTTTTGTCATTTGCTCTCACAACCTCACATAAACTTTTTGCCTGCTCATCCTTTTTTCAAAGTCTCAGCCTTTTCAACCTGGTAAGCTTCTCTCTTCCATTTCGTTTCTGTCAAAATTTTCATAAAAATCTTAGCATTGTTACTCTTCCTGCATGATTTAATATGTTGGGAATTTTTTTTTTTTTCAATCGAAATACCCAATTTTATTTTTCAGTTGATTATGGTATCATGATGATGGATTATGGAAATCGTTATTGGGGTTGTTGGTTGTTTAATGTGAAGTCTTAATCTGTTTGGTTGCCGAGAAAATGGAGGAAAATGAAAAGGTTAAAACTTTGGACTTTTAAGTCTCCAGAAATGAAAGGAAACAAAAGAAATCAAATTTCTTACAATTCAAAGTCATAAAAAAACTTGATATTTATTTTTGTTGCTACTTTGAAGCTGAATGATTTGGATTTTGTATTTTTTGTTTGTTGAAAGTTTCAATTTTTCATTGTTTAAACAGATATCTGGTAAAAATGGTGGAGGAGAAGTCCGGGATTGCGAAAGACGTCACTGAAGTAAGTCGTATCCCATTTCAGTTTCATACCCTTTCGGCCTTTTAGTGTCTGAACATTATCTGGTATTTAGCTGATCGGATTTGTTTACTCGTTGTGAATGTTTGCAGTTGATCGGTCAAACACCGTTGGTGTATCTCAACCGTGTGGTAGATGGGTGTGTAGCAAAGATTGCTGCAAAGCTGGAGATGATGGAGCCATGCTCTAGTGTCAAAGACAGGTACTAACTAGTTCTGATCCGAATATTTATCAGTTGCACACTCCGCAGTTGTTTGATCGGGATAATTTGTCACGAGCGTGTGCTTTCTTTAGTCTGATTGTTCTGAAGTTGGACTTGGATGAAAACTTATGATTTTATTTCTAATTAATTTGATTGTTCTTTGTAGGATCGGATATAGTATGATTAAAGATGCTGAGGAGAAAGGTCTCATTACGCCTGGCGAGGTTAGTATTCATGTCTTACTTATCTAGACAAGTGAATTGGGTTTTCTGATTCCATGTGGTGCCCTTGAAGCCTTTATAGAAGTCTCTGTTATTGATCGTTATCCAATTTCATAGTTTCAGGCATTTTTCTGCATACAGTCAGTTCCTATGATGTCCACTATCAGTCGACAATTTGGTTTAGATATCAATCAATCATATGAAATTCATCTCTATTTTGACTTGTGCTGTTTCTTCCCATCTCTTCCTGTCTTTCTCTGTGTAAAAAATAAACGATTATAATAATTGGTGATTTTCGCTACATTTTCACAGCCTACCATTGATCCATTCCATATTCGGTTTCTGTAATTAATGAGGTAAATGAGAAACTTTTGATTTGACAAGTTCTTCTTGTATCATGTTGTAGAGTGTCCTGATTGAGCCTACAAGTGGCAATACTGGCATAGGATTGGCGTTCATGGCAGCTGCTAAGGGTTACAAACTAATAATCACCATGCCTGCTTCAATGAGTCTTGAAAGAAGGACCATTCTTCGAGGATTTGGGGCTGAACTTGTCCTCACAGATCCAGCCAGAGGCATGAAAGGGGCTGTTCAAAAGGCTGAAGAGATAGTGGCAAAGACACCCAATGCTTATATGCTTCAGCAATTCGAAAACCCTGCCAACCCAAAGGTGAAAGCTCATATCATTTTTTGTTAATTTATGACTTTTTGTCTGAATAGATTGATCAAAAGTCTTTTCTTTTCTCTTTAGGTGCATTATGAAACTACTGGACCAGAAATCTGGAAAGGCTCTGGTGGTAAAGTTGATGCCTTTGTATCTGGGATAGGGACAGGAGGTACGATAACAGGTGTTGGGAAGTACCTCAAAGAACAAAATCCGGACATTAAGGTTGGCCCTTTCTTTGCACAGTATAATGTAGAGGATAGCAATTATTCAATGTTTAAGTGCTGTTTATTCTTCGTATATCATTATTTCGCATATTTCTAACTGCCCGCTTGCTCCCTTGCCTTTCGCTCTTTATTTAGAGTTTAATTCTTGAAAAAGTGCGCATTTTCTTCTCACGTTGTCCTTTTCTCAGTTTTATGATCAGTTGACTTCTTATATCTTAGGCCCTCACAAGATCCAAGGAATTGGTGCTGGCTTCATCCCTGGAGTTTTAGACGTCAACCTGATTGACGAAGTTATTCAAGTGAGCCTTCAAACTTAATTGACAACCTCTTCATTGAAAACATGTGGTATTGTGGTTATTCAAGTGACTTTTTGGCTGATAAAAGAAGTTGCATAAAATGGGAAAACATTGCAATTTAAAATGTGAAAGAAGCGATAATTATGCTCATGAAAATACTGGAAAGATTTAAATAATCCTGGTTGCGAATACACATTTTGAATTTCATTGCATGATGTCGATTATACTTGAGAGCCAAGACTGAAACCCAACCTTCTATGGCTTTGCAGGTAACAAGTGAAGTGGCTATAGAAACTGCTAAGCTTCTTGCATTGAAAGAAGGTTTGCTGGTAAGTCCAAAACCATAAAGGAAAGGATGTCTCTTTGTTCGTTTAGCATGCTGTTTACGTGTGTCCTGAATTTTACAACAATCTCAGTATTCTGGTTTACTTTGGTTTCTTCCGTAGTTCCATCTTCTATAATAATTTATGTTTAACTTGTATTGCAGGTAGGAATATCATCTGGTGCTGCTGCTGCAGCGGCAATTGAAATTGCTAAGAGGCCTGAAAATGCTGGAAAGCTCATTGTTGTAAGTTTTTTTTATCTACTGCAATGGATTTTCAACAATGTGTCGAACTAGTTGGCTTGTTGTTTAAGTGGTTCTCAGTAGTTCTCAAGTATATACCCGAAAAAGAAGGCATTATTCATTTCCAAACAATAGTTAGACATTGTACAATTGTGCTTGGTTCTAAGTGTGTTTATAGACGTTTTTCTCCTGTTTTTCGCTGAATTAGTGGCGAACTTAAACTCCTGCATAGTTTTGCACAAATTGACCGGAACAGCACATTCCGTATGGACTGGATCACTCTGCTAATAGGGTCTAACTACTTTTTGTTTCCAAAATGTCTGCAGGTGGTCTTCCCCAGCTTCGGAGAGCGTTATCTATCCTCCGTGTTGTTTGAATCTGTGAAGCGGGAGGCCGAGAGCATGGTTTTTGAGCCCTGATATGTTCCCCAGCTTCTTCAAAGGAGTTGCACAAATTTCATGCTGTGCAAGGAAGAGCGCGCGATCATCAAGTTGCACTGTGTTCCTGCCTTGAGTGCTTTCGCTTCTTGACATGAGTGACCCAATAAAATGCTGTGAAGAATTGTGTGCTGGCTTTGTTGCTTCTAATGTAATTTAGGAAACAGTACTTGTACGGCTGACTAGTTTAAGAAACTTTACTGCATATTCTCTTATAAATTCATTGCAAAAAACAGCAAGGATGGTTGTATGATTGCATCAAATGAAGCAAAATTAGCAAACTATAGATGGTTGGGCTGGGTTGGGTTAGGCAAGCAGCGAGCTTACCTGTTCTTTTGCATCTAAGTTTGAATCTACTTTCCTTATTCCAAATTCAAATCCTATCCGCTTCCCTTGATCCAAATTTAAGATCCAAGTTTGAATCTTAACAAAAAGAAATTGGCTAATAATTAAGGGTCCACACATCTCTTTTTACTTTCCCACACCATTGTTAATTTTTGTCATCCGACAATCAATTCATCGGTTCCCTTAATCCGAATTTAAGATCCAAGTTTGAATCTTAATAAAAAGAAATTGGCTAATAATTAAGAGTCCATATGCCTCTTTTTACTTTCACACACCATTGTTAATTTTTGTCATCCAAAAATCAATTCATCGGTCTATTTGTAAATTATTGAAAATGAATTATGAGAAACAGAGAGTTTTAGGGTTAGGGGACAGCCTTAGGGATCACAAAATTAGAACTAGAGTTTGACAGGGGCCGCGCGAACGCAGGCCCCCAGTGCAACAAATTATGACGTTGGCTCTCCTACGTTGAGGAGACCATAGGCAGGCACCCCTCCTAAGTGCAATGGAGGTCACCAACCTAGGCCATGAGCCTTCTTGATCGCCCATAGACCCCGTCCAGGTAAGTATGTTGGAGAGTGCCTCTCATTCCTATTTTATACTTCAGCCTTGCCCCTTAGCTTTGGACGTATTTCCGATGTGGGACTTGAATGTTGAAGCTACGAATATTGTAGAAGGGGGTTTTAGATAACAACCGAATAAAATGCTGCAAAAATTGCCAATGATGATGCTTGTGCCTCTGCCACTCCAAGCCTAGTCACCAAGAGAAACAGCCTGCAGGACTACATTTTGGAGGAGGATTCTCTCCCCTCCAAATTACCCTCCCCTTCAGCCCTATTTGAACAGTTACAACTAAATTACGTCAATAATGTGTTGACTTCTTTATAGAGAGAGACGGAAAAAAGTGAGAGAGGAAGGGAGGGGAAGTGAGAAGACTTCGAGGGGAGAGAATCTCATCCCATAAATTTTTATGTAAAATAATGAGTGTCAGAGTTACAAGTAACGTATTAACGAGCATATTCACAAATACAACATATATACAAGCAACATATTAAGGTTGAAAAGTTTCTAGCTTTCTTCTCCAAGTACGAAATCCAAAGGAAGAAGAATGGAAGCCAATCATAAAAATGAAGAAGTCTTGGGTGTCACGGAGTGTACACACTTGTTTTGGGTGTCATATGGATATACTTATGTACGATTATTGTTCATCACGTGATTGTATTACTGTTTCTTAAAAAAAAAATTGAAAAAATATCTTAAGTGTCATCCGGATGTATTCACTCGTGTGTCACTAACTCACGTTGTGATTATGTAATGAGTTCTCATCAAATCACTACATACATGTTGAATCGTAAAATGACAAACTCTCTTAGAGCTTTATCGAGTCTTGGAGAAACTTTTGACTAGCCCATGAACTTTGAACCTTATTCCACTTTGCTTCTGGGTTTTCATTTTGATTTCAGTTGAGCCCCCAAAACATTCATGGCAATCCTCCCAACTTCACAACCGCCAAATTTGTCACAATTTTTCATGGCAATCCTCCAAGTTAATAACGTCGGGTTTGTCACAATTTATAATTTTTCAATTAATTTGACCGACTTTTAGGTTAAGATGCTATATTCATAAGAAATGTAGTAACTATTTGAAATTAGGATAATTGAGTTATGAGAATAAACAAGGATTTAATAACTTGGATTGACAGGGGCCGCACAAACAGAGGGAAAAGGATCCATCAACATGGGATCCCGTGATCATGACCGTTCATCGTACATTGTGCAGTTATTTTTTGTTAGGTACTATTTATATTTAATTTTAAAACTTAAATTTTGAAATAATTTCTAACTGCACGATGTACGATGAACGGTCCTAATTGCAGGATCCCTAGGAAAAGGATCCGGATCCTTTTCCCAAATGGAGGCCCCCACGACAACATCTTATGACGTTGGCTAGACTCACTGAATGGGCAATCCACAAACTCAAAATTTAAGGAAACTATCTTCTAAGGGTTAATATTATTACATAGGCTTGGGACTCCCATGCTTTCGCACGAGTATTTTTCCCTTTTTTAGCTCCTAATACATAGGGGGATTCCCCATCCATTTATCTTTCCATTCTTTCTGCCCCATTCCAATTTTGGGGCCCCTAATTGCGGCGTACCACCATGATTCAAGGGCCCCAAGAGCTTATGAGTGCACATGAGTCAATATGCCAACAACTAATTCAATAGTTGTGGATTCAATTCCTTCATTCAAACATGAACCCATCCCACCGTATGTCTTAGTGAAGGTCGGATACTTGGGTTGGTTATTGGAGTTGTTGTTCCTTGCTTGATGGCCTCTTGCTCTCCTCTAAGTATTCTAATCCCATGCAATGCCTACGATTAAAAACCACCAACATGTCAAGACCATGTGGTTAAAAGCCGCACTTTAATATGAAGGTCTCTGATCCTGAGCCATGATGCAGGGTCTACTAACCAATGCAACTGATAAGAGGTTTTGTAGAACGATAGGTTATCATCTTTGATTAGTGTTATGCATGGGCATAGGATGACCTATACGCTATAATAAGGTAATTGGTAAACAAACATATACAATTCAACAACTCTTGAACGTACTTGTACTTTATGAATGATGAAATTTTAATGTTATGTAACACGGAAGGATTCTACAACACCAATTCACTAAATTTAGGTCTAAATATAACATTGGCCTTGAATTTGTCACTTGTACTCACGTAGAAATGAAAAAGAAAGCAATAGGCTATGCGGCATCGATCAGCTCCTTGAGTTGCTTCCTTAGCCCTGATAGTTCGGGGTGCAATCTTTGGGCCCAAAGCCTCCGGTTCCAGCTCTATCTTACTTATAGGTGGGGTAGAAAGGTTGAGCAGAGGCAAGAAAATTCGTAAGGTGGGTTTCAATAATGCCGACTCTTGAATAACGGGGTGAAAAATAACAGACTGAAATCCAACTCGAACCAAACCACCTTGAAAAACGCCTAACGCCTCTGTCCCACTTCTACCTTGAGCTCGTGTCACCTCTTTTCAGTGGTTGCTAAGCAAAATAAAGAACACAATCATACTAAAGAATTAATTTGGATGAAAATTTCAAATATTATTGATTGGTTTATTAAAACTCTGACTTATATTTGGGCAGGGGCTGCGCGAACGCAAGCCCCCAGTGCAATAAATTATGACGTAGGCTCTCCCACTTGGGGAGACCTTAAGCTGGCACCCCTTCTAAGTGCAATGAAGGTCACCAACCTAGGCCATGAGCCTTCATGATCGCTCATTGACCCCGTCCAGGTAAGTATGTTGCTTCGTTGCTTCTCACTCCATTTTATAGCACCTGCTCTCTTCTCTTACTTTAACTCTAGCCGATGTGGGACTCGTGCGCATCTTGTCCATTAAGTTGCTTACTTTTTTGGGATCTTTCTCACATCCAATTGACTATCCTGATAAGTCCTATATGTGATAAGTGTGGGATTTATGCATTCAACTTTCACAAGCTGGGAGACCCCATTGGATTATAATATGGGATACAAATTAATAAGCCTTCATTGAATCACCAAGATGAAATCTAATATAAGCATTGCACAGAGCTCTCATGTAACAATACTTTCTCTCGTGGTCTATCATCTATGTGCAAGATTTAGAGCTTAATTATTTTTGTTTCAAGATGATTTGAGTGCAAAGTTGGCCAATTCAAACAATATGAAATGTCAATATTGGTTTTCATTAAAATGCATGTTTGCAAATGAACGTGATAAAAATTGGATTAGTGCAGTCAAGACGTAAAATTCTGCAAGCATACAAGAAACACGAGTATTTATATGGTTCATTCAATTCAACTCGAGTTTCAAGCTATGTCCGTGTCTTTTTATTTTGTAATTCATTATAGTGAGAGAGATACATTTAGAAGAAAATTAAGTGTTCTTTCTCCAATCGATTAATAGATAACAAAATTAGAAGAGAATTGGCAAATGGCACAGAACGTGCCTTTCAAAGTATGACTCCTAATTATAGACTTGCATAGACCGTATAGTATGACTACTAATGATAACATTGTATGTTACGGATTTATTTTAATATTTTTTTAATTCGTTAAATAAAAAATTTGTACTTCAAAAGTTTTGAGGATAGAATTTGAGGAATCACACGGCAATATAAATAAAAAAATTTGAGGATAGAATTTTAGAGGGGCCGCGCGTACACAGCCCCACTGCCACAAATTACGACGTACAGTCTCCTCTAGGGAGATGTTAGGCAAGTGCACCTCCAGAGTGCAATGGGGGCCACCCACCTAGGCCATGGGCCTACTTGATCACCCATTTGACCCCGTCCAGGTATGTAAGTTTAAAACGGCACCTACCTTTCTTATTTATACTCCCTCACTTCCCTCCGCTTTCTGTACTTGGTCAATGTGGGACGAATCCGCACAAAAACCAAGGCTTGCAAAGGGGAATTTACCATTTTTAGCTAAAATCAAACCTACTAGATCAACGTGAGCATCAGCACCAAAGGCTGCAAACCAAAATAATAAACAGTCCCACCATTAATTTTTGATAGCTCCCCCTTCTACCCATGTTTTTAATTCCACAATAACCCAGTGTTTTGCATACCAAGGCCTACGTTTTGTTAACCTAGGTTTAACTAGGTTGGTTAGATCATTGTTATTCTCCGCTTTGTATCTAAGTTCAATTCATCATCTCTATGTTTTTAATTTTAATTAAATTATTGTTTGAATAAAAGGAATTGTTATTAGCATTTCAAAAATATCATTTGGCACTCCAAACTTTCTATAATTAGAAGAAGAAAAAATACACTTGTGAGGAGTGTATAATGAAATTTTTAGAGTACTAATAATAGTTCCCTAAATAAAAAGATCTGCAATAACAAAAAAATTGACAATTATTTTATATTGCAAGTGGCTAGGGAATACCCAGGTATTAGAATCAAAATATATGTATGCTAAATTTGGTACATTTATCATTCTATGGCAAAATTCTCAGTCACTTTCCAACACATATACTAAGAATAAAAAAGGAGTGCGATTGGTTTTGCTAATCTAAGTTATCGGTACAATCACTATTAGTTTTGGCTTAGTTAGAGAGACTTCCATGGAACAGATTGGACTTTTAGTAGTTTACATGACTTTGGTTTGGAACGTCACTATTAGTTTTGGCTTAGTTAGAGACTTTAATGGAACAAATTGGACTTAGTAGTTTACATGGCTTTGGTTTGGAACGTCACTATTAGTTTTGGCTTAGTTAGAGACTTTAATGGAACATATTGGACTTAGTAGTTTACATGGCTAACTTTGGTTTGGAACATCACTATTAGTTTTGGCTTAGTTAGAGACTTTAATGGAACAAATTGAACTTAGTAGTTTACATGGCTTTGTTTTGGAACGTCACTATTAGTTTTGGCTTAGTTAGAGACTTTAATGGAACATATTGGACTTAGTAGTTTACATGGCTGGCTTTGGTTTGGAACGTCACTATTAGTTTTGGCTTAGTTAGAGACTTTAATGGAACATATTGGACTTAAGCTTGGTTTGGTAGTGAGGTGATTCTGAAAAAATTGGCTATAAAAAAAAGCTTGGTAAACATTCAGCTTCAGCTTTTTTTTCATAGTTTTGGGTGAAAAAAAGCAAAAAACACAAAGCTGCAAATCCTAGCTTTGAAAAACCAGCTTTTTTTTCACATCTGTTTTACGTAAAAGTTCATCAAACACTAATATTGCTTTTTTTTTCAAAAGCACTTTTACAAAAAAGTTTACCAAATACTCTACTGTTTTATTTCACAGCTGTTTATTCTCACATAGCAGCTTTTTTTTCAAAGCACAACAATACCAAACCAGCCCTTAGTAGTTTACATGGCTTTGGTTTGGAACATCACTATTAGTTTTGGCTTTAGTTAAAGACTTTAATGGAACAGATTGGACTTAGTAGTTTACATGGCTTTGGTTTGGAACGTCGTTAACTCATTCCACGTAAGTCCCTAACATCTTTACCACTAGAACATCAATGAATACGTACATTATTTGGCTAAACAGGGAATTGGATTTAGGTGAAGAAATATCCTTGGGTTCGTTTCTGTTTAAGGAAAGACAAAGGCTTTTTATTTGCATCAACAACTGTTCTAATTGAGATTGGGCAGGGGCTGCGCGAACGCAAGCCCCCACAGCAACAAATTATGACATTGGCTCTCCTTCGTTGAGGAGACCATAGGCAGGCACCCCTTCAGAGTGCAATGAAGGTCACCAACCCAGGCCATGAGTCTTCATGATCGCCATAGACCCTGTCCAGGTAAGTATTTCTCCTCGGGTTGATCGTTTCTTATTTATACCAGTGCCGCCTGATTCCTTTGACCTTAGTTTGTCGATGTGGGACATGTTCTAATGACACCTAGGGATGGGCAAAACTAATTGGATTCGCACTAATCAGAACACCAGAACAATTAATTTATTGTTATTATGAGAAAATGTAATTTGCATGAAGGATTAGTTTAATTAAGACTACACTGATAAAAAATTAAAAGTCAAACCTCATGTCCGGGTTTTCAATGTTCCCATTAGTCGAGAGGAAAGAGAACGCAAAAGCAAAAGAGAGTTAAATGAGTACCCGTTTGTACCAACGGAAAATACCTATAATCATCAATTTATATTGTAAACGGTTGTACCCATAAACGGTTGGAAGTCTAATTTTGTACCGAACCGTTAGCTTATACGCTTTCTGTGCCTAAACTTAGCCTGTAATTGTTATCAACTGCAATGTTCTCAACCCAACACTTACGGGCAAGTAATTCACATTAGAATCCTAGGGCTACAAACGCTCTTATAACCAAGAGAAAACAAGCTACAAACCATGTTCATGTAAATAATATATATCATCATGTTTCACTAAGTTGTTACTCTTCGATCAAATATATCACGGTTACACCCAAGAATTTGCCTAGTCAATAGTGCAAAATGAATGACAAGCGTGCAAAGCTGTTTTTTGACTAAAACATAATAGAAAGTTAAAGCAAAAGAGTTCCCAGTAGTCGCACGGTATCTCTTAGAAATACTATATTATTTGGAAATCAACGATTGTTTTTTTTTTTTTAATTAAAATAATTATCATCATCATCATCATCATCATTATTTATTTATTAATCCCAAATTGCGATGAGACTTTGGTTCTCCTTGTTTGATTGTCAAATAATTGGGTTTTCTTTCTCAGCTTAAATTTTGTACTGAATGTGGTTGAAAATTTGAAAAACTGCTACAAAATATTATATAAAATTTACAATATTTTATCAGCAATTACTTGGTATGCAAGTAAGACTTTGGTCATCTCTTTTGCCAACCTTCTTGTTTATAAGTTCTTTAACTCTTCCACTTCTTTATCAGCTTAATTGCAGCCTGGAAAGATAACATGGAGGGCAACTGTGCAATCAGGAAAGATGTCACCGAAGTAAATATTTCTCTGAGATTCTTTCGCTTCCGATGATTCTTTACCTCGTTTTCATCTTAGTTTTTGTAGATTTTAACGTGTCTTAAAATATGTTTTATTTTCGTTCTCTTACGTGATTTATGCAGTTAATCGGCAATACCCCGATGGTGTATCTCAATAATGTTGTGGATGGTTGTGTAGCTCGAATTGCTGCCAAGCTAGAGACAATGGAACCCTGCTCTAGTGTGAAAGACAGGCATGTTCCTTCTTATTTTTCCTTAGAATCTTCGTTTTGTTTTTCTACTACGAAAACAATTTAGCAAGGGATGTGGAGTCTGTCTCAAATTTTACTATGCAGAATTGCGTATAGCATGATCAAGGACGCAGAGGATAAAGGCCTGATTACGCCAGGGGAGGTTGGATTGAAACACTATTGTGCTTACTGCTGTAGTTGGATGGCTTTTACATTTTATATGCTTGCGGTAGCCTATAGATTTTTTGATAGAAAATATGAAAATATAATCCCAGATGTGGAGTGTTTAAACTAACATACTTCCCTTGGTTGTTTATATGATTCATGGGCATTGATTTGCCAAAGACTGTCCTCGTTGAGCCCACGAGTGGAAACACCGGCATTGGATTAGCGTTCCTTGCAGCTAGCAAGGGTTACAAGCTCAAGCTAAGCATGCCATCCATAGTGAGTCTCGAAAGAAGAATCGTGCTCCGAGCTTTTGGAGCTGAGGTGTACATAACAGATCCTGCCAAGGGTATTAAGGGAGTTTTTGATAAGGCCGGGGAGTTGCTGAGTAACACACCTAATAGTCATATGCTTTGCCAATTTGAAAATCCTGCAAATCCAAAGGTACTTTTTGCAGTAACCATGACATGGCTAGATTTGTTTGAGAACGTAAGAATCATTTTCTTATCGTTAGTGTAGATTCACTATGAAACCACTGGCCCGGAGATATGGAGAGACTCGGGAGGGAAAGTTGATGCTCTAGTTGCAGGGATAGGGACTGGAGGGACAGTAACTGGTGCAGGGAAGTTCCTAAAAGAGAAAAATTCCGACATCAAGGTTGCGTTTTGTGATTTTCGTATATACATTTGTTATACGCGTTTGTAAAGAAAGAAGTCTGTCATAACTTACATGGTGTAGTCTTATGATTTGTTTTGTTTATGTCTAGGTTTACGGTGTAGAGCCAGCCGAAAGTGCTGTGTTGAATGGTGGCACACCAGGTGAGTTACTATTTCACAGTACTTGAGATTTCGTCCACATATATTGATGTATGCATATCTGGATACATAATATGCACATGCTTCAAAGGGATGCATCTGATCCAAGGAATTGGTGCCGGTTTCATACCTAAAGTTCTGGATGTTAGCCTTCTCGACGAAGTTATTCAAGTAAGTCTTGAAATCATTATATTTTAGATGTGACATTGTCCGCTTGCACAAGTCCTTGTTGCATTTTTCAGTAGTTAGTTCTACCATTATTATAGTCGATCATATTTTTCAGTAATCGGCGTGGTTTTTAACGTTTTAGAAACGATAACAGATGATCTTTCACGGACAGGTTCAAATTCTTGCCCTGACAGATTGATTTTACTTTGTCAAACAAAATGTTTCTAACTGTTTCCGATACTTGCATGCATTCGTTATAACAGCAAGTACATTGTCCATATAATTTTGAAATTCCTTTTAACGAATGCTCATGTTTCCGCTTAGGTATCCAGCGAGGAAGCTATCAAAACTTCTAAGCTACTTGCCCTAAAAGAAGGTCTTCTGGTACGATAGCGATCAGTTGGAACCACTTTTACAATCACGATGATTCTACGAATTTTTTACTCACCATGATTTTCTGATACAGAATTTCGGAATGTGAGATTTCTCTTGTTGCAAATAATTTGCAGGTGGGGATTTCATCTGGTGCTGCAGCAGCTGCTGGTATAAAGTTGGCAAAGAGGCAAGAAAATGCTGGGAAACTCATTGTTGTAAGTCCAAATACCTTTTCCGAGTCGAAATAGAACCTTTCTGAGCTGCATTTCTCCCAATCCAAGTCCATCAACATCTCTGCTTTCCCTTGTTGTCTCTACAGGTTGTGTTCCCCAGCTTCGGAGAGCGTTATCTGTCTACTGCGCTCTTCGATTCCATTAGGCTTGACGCAGAAAACATGAAATTCGACTGACAATGTTGTCGAATTCCATACAATTCCAATTTATGATTTGTATCATTGTATGATTGAGCAAAAGTTGTGATTCGTGTAGGCCATCTTGTTGGTAGCTTCAGCAGAACTAATCAACATCCTTTCCTAAATTAAACACTTACACCGAGTCAACATTTCAATCAAAATTAAGGTTTTTGCATTTTGTGCACCAAATAGTGTTTTGAGGTTTGATACAATTCCATTGTAGTTGGGGGTCGCCCTACTAATGCAAAGATATAAGAAGTGCTTTGTGCTATTTCACTCGGTGTTTCCTACACATTGTGGCGCATTTTAGATCAATAATACGACCCCTGTTTTGAGTTACTGTCATCTTCGCAAATCTTATATCATATATATCCACCAAAATGAACAGATCGAGGCCTAGGCCCTGAGATGCCAACATATCATTTCGGACCCTTCCATATATCTCCTCTACCAAAACGAAGAGACCGAAAAATACTCGCCTAGACGGGCCTACATAACATTCCGAACCAAAAACATGCCAACATAGCATTCATGACCAGTAACAACCACAGTTTTCGACAACATTCTAAACCAATAACACAACTAAACTTATATTTGAATTCAAATAAAAATTAATGTTTTGATCATTTGTAAACAACTTAACTTGAATTCAAATCCATTAATGCTTTGATCATTTATAAACAACTAAACTTAAAATTGGGTAGGGGCTGCGCGAACGCAAGCCCCCACGGCAACAAATTTTGACATTGGCTCTCCTACGTTGAGGAGACCATAGGCAGGCACCCCTTCAGAGTGCAATGAAAGTCACCAACCTAGGCCATGAGCCTTCTTGATCGCCCATTGACCTTGTCCAGGTAAGTATGTTTAACCGTGCCCATCCTTTTCTTTTTATACCCATCCCGCCTGACTCCTTTGACTTTAGTTAGTCGATGTGGGATCCACTGCCACCACTATTGTTTGAGCTTTGTTCGCAAAAATGGAAAGAGATACAAATGTGCAATGCATGTAGGGTCTTAGGACGCAAAGTCCCCCTTTTAATGGTATGCCTACAGTCTTGGTTGGGGATCAAAATATAGGGGTATCATGCTTTTGTGAGTTTGATTGAACAATAGGATCCCAATGGACCCTTGTACACGCCCATGCAACCAACCAACCATACCACATGATGTGGCAAGAGATTGTAACCGCCAGATTACTTGTGATGTAAGTTTCTACCTCTAGTTAGGGTTTTGAGTTTAGAGTTATCGTTCTTTATATTTGGTAAATTTATCTCATTATATATTGATTTTATACATTATTTGCCACATCAAAACTGATCTCTTGAACGCTTACAGGTGATGGTGACCACTTAATATTTTGCGTACTTAAGCTAGAATAGCCCCTTTTACAAAACACAAATTAAAAAAAGCCCATTTTGTAAAACACAATATGCAATGACCACTAACTAT
Source organism: Malus domestica (assembly GCF_042453785.1). Lineage (NCBI taxonomy): Eukaryota > Viridiplantae > Streptophyta > Magnoliopsida > Rosales > Rosaceae > Malus > Malus domestica. The sequence continues at coordinate 29,781,802 of NC_091672.1, read as the reverse complement.
TAATTAATTGCACACCAATCCATTTCATTCCTCCTTTCAAAATAAAAAACCCTTCTCTCTCTCTCTCTCTCTCTCTCTCTCTCTCTCTCTCTCTGAAAATGCGACCTACATGCATCTTCGTGATTTCTAACTGTATGTAGGTGATTTTTAACCGTTGACGCATGTGAGAGGGAGATTTGTCCTTGATTCGAATACGAGGGTTCCCCGGTTTAGTTTTGAGCTCGAAGCCCCATCCTAGATTTTTCTTGGTCCAAAGAAAAGAGAAGGGCGAGATGGTGATTTGGAATGGCCTGGTGGAGCTCAGCGGAGGAGATGGCAAGTAAGGGTGATTTCTCTGTGTTGTTGCAGAGAAGAGAGACAAGCTAGGTGAGAGAGAGAGTTAGAGGGAAAAGAGATGGGGGCTTTTAGATTTTATGAGTTAAATATGATTCCTTTTAGATTTTAACCTAAATGGTTTTATAAATCTAATTTAAGTCCCTATTATTAAAACTTACCATGTTTAAGTATTTATAACACATTTATTATTTATAACCTACCATCCGAAATTGTCTACCCGTCTATACTTAATGTATTTTATTATGTTTCAATCATATAAATATATAAATAGATAATAGTTATTAAAATTCAATTTCTTATAATTAAAAAAATCAACAGCAATACAAAAACAATTTTATATTAAAAAAAAACCTCATACGTTCAGCTATGGTTGGCCGTTTTGCAGATGGGGAGGCGGAGGATGCTTTGTTGTTGAGTGTGGAGCCATGACTAATGGGTTAACGGAGAATTAACGAAAATTTAGTTTTTGTGCTTAAATCCTTAAAGAGTTTAAATTCGATTTTTTTTTTCACCACGGGAGCTACCTTCTAACTTCCCTATTATTACATGATATTTATCCAATTAGGCTTTTTTTTAATTATTCAATCTACAATGAATTTGGTAAATAATTTAGGGAATTGTTATTGGCACTCCAAAAATTTGACACTTCAAACTTTCCATAATTAGAAATAAAAATGCACTTATGAGGAATGTATAATGACATTGTTATTTAGGGAATTGTTATTGGCACTCCAAAAATTTGACACTCCAAACTTTTCATATTAATTTAATAATAAATAGATTTCAGGCTGAAATTTAAACTTTGTTCGATTCTTTGTGTTAGTGAACATAGGGATAAGTGAAGAATGAAATGATTCTTATGTTCGTATTTTAGAAACTCAAAGAATCAAAATGTGTGAAGTTTCAGATTTTCATTGACTTTTGGGTAAACTTTACAAGCCTTTATACACCAAGAGGTCTACAGAATATAGGGGTTCCTATAGCAGCTATATAATACAATTAAATACAAAGTACATTTAAATGATAACAACTTATCTTGACTGCCCTAACAGCTCATCCTAACTGCCCTTGTCTACACTCCCCCGCAAACTTGACGTCGGAGAGGAGACAAGTTTGGAACACAAGGACTGAAAACGCGTCTTCGATAGGCCTTTCGTAAAAAGATCAGCCAGTTGCGAAATGGAAGGAAGAAAGTGAACACGATGAGTTCCGGAAGCAACACGTTCCCGGACGAAATGATAATCCAAAGCAATGTGTTTCGTGCGAGCAAGAAAGACCGGATTAGCAGCCATATAAGTGGCACTCAGATTGTCATAATGCATCAGTATTGGCTCAAAGACTGGTACACGAAGCTCACGCAAAAGACCTGTTATCCAAATAGAATCAGCACATGCAAAGGCAAGAGCCCGATACTCCGCTTCGGCACTGGATCGAGAGACCGTCCGTTGTTTCTTAGCACACCAAGAAATCAGATTGTCACCAAGGAAAATACAAAAGCCAGTGGTAGAACGACGTGTGTCAGGGCACCCTGCCCAATCCGCATCAGAATAAGCAATGAGACGAAATGGTTGTGAAGATGAAGTTAAGCGAAGGCCCATACCCAAACTGCCTTTAAGATAACGCAATATTCGCTTAACCGCTTCCATGTGAGCAGTAGTAGGATGACCCATAAACTAAGAAACATTTTGTACAGCAAAGGAAATGTCCGGCCGAGTTAACGTAAGATACTGCAAGGAACCCACAAGCTGTCTATAAAGAGATGGATCCGAGAGGGGAGCACCGGTGTGTGCAGAAAGTTGAGTCTTGGCTGCTATAGGTGTGGAACAAGGTTTACATTCTAATAAGTCACCACGTTGTAATAATTCCAAGGTATATTTGTTCTGAGACAAGTGAATACCATTGGATAAATAGGATACCTTAATGCCAAGGAAGTAGTGCAGCTTGCCGAGATCCTTTAGTTCAAACTCAGTGCTCAAAGTTTGGATAAAGGATTGAATAAAGGGAGAGGAATTACCAGTCAAAACGATGTCATCCATGTATAGAAGAAAAACAAGGATAGTGGAGCCATGATGATATGTAAACATCGAACTATCTGCTCGACTTTGAACAAAGCCGACCTGCATGAGAAAGGTGTTTAGGCGTTGAAACTAAGCTCGCGGAGCTTGTTTAAGACCGTAGATGGATTTCCGAAGCTTACAAACATAATTGGGACGACTTGGATCAACAAATCCAGGTGGTTGGGCCATATAAACCTCTTCCATAAGTGAACCATGGAGAAATGCGTTCTTCACATCAAGTTGATGTATCGGCCAACCAAAGGACACGGCTAGGCTGAGCACGGTTCGAATCGTGGTAGGCTTCACAACGGGACTAAAGGTCTCTGTGTAATCAACCCCAGGTTGTTAATGGAAACCTTTGGCGACAAGACGCGCCTTGTAATGCTCTATCGACCCATCAGAATGACGTTTTATTTTAAACACCCATTTACATCCGACAATGTTAGCATAAGGAACGGGAAGAATTAAAGTCCATGTACCTTGTTTGAGCAACGCATTGAACTCATCCAGCATGGCCTTGCGCCACTGAGGAGACCGTGAGGCCTGTGTAAAACAGGTGGGCTCCGCATCGGATTCAACAAGGGCAGTCATCGCAGAGGGAATAGGATGACGACTAGCAAAGTAGGCCTTGGTTTTGGGTTTGAAAATTCCAGACTTGGACCATGTGTGAGGTCCTGAGGAAGGAGCATGAGCCACGCCACTAGCTGGCAACTGAGATGTATGTGGATGTGATTGGTGCAGCTAAGTTGCAGCAGGAATTGACGTAGGAAGAGGGGCAGAGGTGTGGACAGCAACTAGTTCCATATTTTGAGGCATAGTCACGGGTGGTGTAGGTAGTAGTGGTTCCACGTCACCAGCTGGCAAGGGAGATGTATGTGGATGAGAAGGCATGGTCACGAGTGGTGCATGCATATTTTGTTGTTGAATTGCAGCAGGAAAGGACGCTGCCAGATTTTGAGGCAAAGTCACGGGTTGCATTAAGGGCAACATGGGTGACAAGGTATGGTGGGGTTAAGGTGGGGCAGGTATGGGGACAATGGGAACAAATACCAAGTCTGATTGTTGCACGGAAGACGATGCCATAGAAGAGTGGAATGGAAAATCATCTTCATTGAACGTAACATGGCGGGACAGGTAGACACGTCCAGTTGGGGGATGGAAGCAACGATAGCCTTTATATTTGTCACTGTAGCCAAGAAAAACACATGACAAGGATCTGGGTTGTAGTTTGTTAGTTGCATAATCACCAAGATATGGGAAACAAGCACACCCAAACGTGCGCAAAAACATATAATCAGGAGCTCGGCCAAATAAAATTTTAAGCCCACTTGAGAACAGGAGTGGGTAGCCGATTAATTATATAAACAGCGGTGCAAAGTGCCTCAGCCCAAAATTTATGCGGAAGACTGGCAGCAAGTAACATGGTGCGTCCCATTTCTGAGATATGACGGTGCTTCCGTTCTGCAAGTCCATTTTGCTGCGGGGTATGTGGACAAGAAAATCTATGGTGAATCCCTTTATGCGCACACAATTGACGAAAGGACAAATTATCATATTCTTTACCCCCATCACTTTGGAGTATTTTAACCATTGTAGAAAACTGATTAAAAATGAAAGTAATAAAATTGTTAAAGTGATTAAAGACCTCAGACTTCTTACGCATGGGATAAATCCATGTGTATCGTGTGTAATCATCTGTAAACAAGACATAGTAACGAAAACCCGACACCAACACAATAGGAGACATCCAAACATCAGAATGTATTAATTCAAAAGGGGTCATAGCAAAGTGTTCGGAAGACGTAAATGCTAGGCGATGGGATTTAGCCAACGCACAATAATTACAAAAATCTTTAGTGGAGATAGGAAAAGATGAGCCTAGTACATCACTAGATGCTAACACACTAAGAACTTGACGGGAGGGATGTCCAAGACGACGATGCCAGAGTGAGGGTGACGCAAAAATGGAAGCAAAATCATGTTTGGCAGTAGACCCATTGCTATAAGCAAGACCAAGCTTAATGGGATAAAGACCATCCTCACATAGGCCCTAAAAAGAACAACACCCGTCTTTAAGTCACGTACGACAAAACCCCATGGAAAGAACGTTAGACTAACAAGATTATCATGTGTAAACTTAGCAACCGACAATAAATTTTTTCCGAATTGCTGGAACATGCAAAACTTGGGATAACTGAAAAATGAATGACCCGGACTTAAAGGAAATATTACCAGTGTGCGCAATAGGGAGGGTCTCACCATTACCCACAACAACCTTGTCATTAGAACCATACCCCGTAGCCGAAGTAATGGAACGAGAGTCACTTGTCATATGGTGAGTAGCACCAGTGTTCGGATACCATGTAGGATCAGAAGGGGAAGCAATGTGCATGCTAGCGAAAGCTCGAGAGATGTCATCATCAGAACGAGGCTCTCGAGGACACAACGCAGCTATATGACCAAATTGATTGCATGACCAACATTAAGGGCCACGAGTAGCAGGACCGGGTCCAAGTATACCAGGGCGTTGATGTGTAGCACGCTGACCATAGCGACCAGCACCACCATGCATAGTAGAACGACCACCACCATAAGTACGAGGAAGTCGATTGCTACTTGAAGTGCCATGAGGGCGGGAGGACAGATTACCACGTCCCTGAGAGAGATTACTACCAGAATTACGTACGGAGTAGAAAGCGGAGGGAGCCAAAGTAGCTTGAGACATAACATGTTTGGATTCATAAACCAGAAGACGAGCACGTAAATCGTTGAATGTCGGTAGATAAGGGAAGTTGGTTAGCGCCAAGACAAGAATCTCATATTCAGGCCCCAAGCCATTTAGTACATAAGTCACCAAATCATCATTCTGAACAGGTTGGCCAATAGAAGCCAATTGATCTGCCAAGTGTTTGGCAAGACCCAGATAGTCCGAAATTATTTTAGTACCTTTATGAAGAGACAGCAACTGAAAACGAGTATGGGTAGAGTTGGCAATGGATTGTTGAGAAATTTTTTTACGAAGATGCTCCCAAATCTCACGAGAAGTAGACAACCCGACGGTCAAAGAAAGAACAGGCTCTGTAAGCGTAGCACGCAACATGCTGACAAGTGTTTGATCAGTCTGGTACCACACCAGGTAGTCGGGGTTGGGAATGCTAGTAGTCACAGGAGGCACCACTGTGGAGGAGTCTGAATCCGCAGAGGCATTTGGTGAAGTGGCATGAGTGGTGGTGGTGAGAAAGGAAGGAGGGCACGGGTGTGTTCCATCTACAAAACGCCAAAAGTTTTTGCCAATCAAGAATGGCTTAACTTGACTTTCCCAAGGTAAGTAATTAGACTCAGAAAGTTTGACAAAAACTAGTGTAGAAATATTTGGGATGGGAGATGAAGGAGAGGAAGTTACGGAAGCCATGGAAAAAAAAGGATCAGAGGCTCAATACCATGTGAAGTTTCAGATTTTCATTGACTTTTGGGTAAACTTTACAAGCCTTTATACACCAAGAGGTCTACAGAATATAGGGGTTCCTATAGCAGCTATATAATACAATTAAATACAAAGTACATTTAAATGATAACAACTCATCTTGACTGCCCTAACAGCTCATCCTAACTGCCCTTGTCTACAAAATGATTTCAATTCTGATTCTTTAGGAGTATACATGCCCTAATTTAGGGGGTCAAGTTTTGATATGCCCGGTCTTAGTTGTAACTTTAAAGGCTCGTTTGAAAGTGTTTCTATAATGATTGAAAGTGTTTTTGTTAAAAATGTTTTTGGAATCCATCTTTTGTAAAAACTCAAGTAAATCTTAGAAAAACACTTGAAGTGCTTCCTGAAAGAAGCATGGAAAAGCACTTAAAATGCTTCCCGGAGGAAGCACATAACTAATGCTTCTTGCATGAAGTACTTCTATTGCCTTTAAAACCCAAAACATTTCTTTAAAATCGTTTTTAGTAAACACACTTTCAAATTATTGCTTAATTAGAAATATATAACTGATTTACTTGCGTATTTTTCCTATTTTCATGTCTAATTACAGGAGCAATATAATGCCCAAAAATTTTCAACTTGTTTTTTCTTCACACTTTTCTTTCATTTCTTCCTGCAATTCAACCAATCATCTTTCAATTTTATTCTTCAAGCAAACAGTGCCAACGAAAAATCAAACTCGAGGTCACAATTAAGCTACAGATACAAACTATCGTAAATTAATACACTTCAAAACCAAGTAGTGAAACTCTGTTACTAGTGAATATAATGTCCTTTATTCACCATATTCATAACCCCCAACGGAAAAGAACATCTGTTTGGAAGATAACAAACGATTTCAGACTCCGAAAAACATGGCCATGGCGGCTACCATAAGTGACAACACAACCCAAGCAACCTTCATATACTGATATACGTGTATTGCTGATGCTTCCAGACTCACATATGCAAACTATTTTGGCATTTGGCTGCTATTATTCTCGTTCAGCCTAGCAGCGGCCGCCACTGAAGCCGCCACTCCAGTTGGATGTGTAGTCAGGTATGGATCGTTTCGCATTTCTGCACCAGTCACTCCCTCAGCATCTCGACGTGTTGCCGGTTTGTCTGCCGGTAACTTTGAAGTTGCATTCTGCAATACATACATAATACTAAATGTCACTCACATGTTCTTTTCCAAAGTGATCAAATTATCATTGAATTTGCTAACCGCAAGAATGTCGGCCAGTTTGGTCTTCTCCTCGTCCTTTGTAGCCCGAGCATTGAGGGTTGCAGCCGACTGAGCAGCAGCGGCCACACCACCAGGTACTATATTGGTGCGGCCAGTGGCTCTAACCTCGGCCGCTTGAATTGCAGCGGCGTCACTCCACTCAACTGGCTTCTGTCCGGCTGTCATAGCCGTGGCCTCCAGGGCCTCACCAATGGTGATTTGAACGGCGGAGCCTCCGACAAGTTGCATAGTGTTTGGTGGTGCCAATGGAGCTCGCTGGCTGTATTGCCCCACAACCTACCCTTCACAAAGAACATACACAAACGCATATGCATGTATTATATATTTTCGTTTCCAATGTGCAAGTGCAACTAAAGCAAAATGAAAATTAAATTAATAGTCACCAACGTAAGAAATAATTTGACAATAATTTGTTATAACTTTATAAATTTGAGTTCAAATGTTTGAACAAGGTTGTTTCACCAAATTTATCTTATTAGCTTGTATATTAGTGTTTTCTAAGAACAACAATAACAACGAGCTTCTATTCCACTATAAGTAAGGTCGGTTGTGTAAATCCTGAAACGTCATTGAGCTTGATTTTGCACTAAGTCCACCGTTAGCTCCAAGTCTTTCGTTATACATAATACGAAGTACTTAAGTTTTTTCTAGAATATATAACACCGTTTGGCCCATGCTAAATCATTTACTTTTTGTTTAGTGTTTTTTTTCGTTTCTATTTTGGTTCAAAATTTTCAAACTTCCTTGATTCTTTTTTATAATAGTACATGGTTACTTAATTTTAAGGTCAAACTTTATACCTCGATCAATTCATGGATTTTCCTTTGCTTTTCATGATCTACTTGCATTTGATTTGAATCCGAACCCTAGAACCAATCAAGAAGAATCGAACAAAGGAACACTTCAAAATCAAATAAATTAAAAAGTTGAATGTAAAATTATATATAAGCACTTTGAGTTGTTAGCTATAGAACTCAATTGTGTGCATATAAATATACTCTATGCAAGAAATATATCGAACCTGTCCTCCGATCGACTCCGTTAATATACGGCGTCCCGGAAGATCAGCCTCCTTAACGCTAACCCCGCCGCCGTCTCCTCCAACATCCGCTTTCACGTCACTTGAACCGAAAACAGCCGCCTTCTCATTCTGCGTGGCAGCGGACTGGATGATTGCAGCAGCACCACCCTTGACGGTCTGCCCCAACACAGCATTTTCTGCCGCCTGGATCATGGCGGCATCCTTGGGCGTCACCACCTTGTCCGCCAGCTGGGCGCCCTGAACGCCGGGAAACACATCCCCATATGTCACCGGTTCCTTCTGATCTTCAGGTCTCCGCGGCTGTTCTTGGCTCATTTTTCAGATCAAAAGTATTGTTTTTTTATTATATTTTATGAAATTGTAAGAAGAACTTTTTCGTGAAATGTTTGATATTTACGTTAGAGAGTGGAGAAAAGCATGGAGAAGAAGGGGGAGGGGGCTTTAACGTACGTGCATGGGGAGAGATTCAACATTTGGACACGTACAAATGTGGCAGGATTTTGGGTGGACAGCATGATAGTGTTTGAGAGGAGTTGGCGAATTCGTAGGTGAATTTTGTTGGTTTCGAAGTGCTTAGGTGCATGGTTAAGGTGGAAACAAATGGCATTGGGACGAAAAAGATGATGACTCGTTCCAAGTAGTAAGTACCTTGACCTATTTATTTTAGGCTCTCAGCTATGGCCATGGAGATATTTTTCAATGTGACCGTCACACGAGGTGGTACATCACGTGTCTCTATATAAATAGTGGGATATGTATGTTAACTTAAAAATTAAAATTTTCCACCACTTACATAAAAATACGTGGTATAGCATCCATATTCCCGTCACAACTAAAAATTTATCATGGTCATGGGTGGAGAAAACTTCGTTTAAGGCAACCTGATTACGTGGATGGTACTAAAATTGTAAAAACGAGATTGGATTTATACGAAGTATTCATGAAGCATGAATACAAATACACATATGTTGACACGACACAGCGATATGTAAAATTTTTAAAAACTAAAATATGATATGCAATAGATACGACAATAAAAAAAAATTCCAAATTCAAGTTCATTCAGGTGTGAGAGTTATATTCCTTGTTTCATTAGACGCAAACTCTTTGTATTCATCAACTTTCAACTAAATCTTTGTTTTCTGATATTTTCTTTTCTTAATTTTTCATTTGAAAGTATAATGATATTTTAAAAGCCGAATACTTGTATTCAACAAATATATCCGACAAGTATCGTATATGATAAAATATAAGATACTGATACGTGACTAAACTAAAATATCCGTGTTTCATAGCAAAGCATATTATTTAATGCTGCAACGATTCGCGCTAGTCGCTCTAAAAAATAAAGTTGTTTTAAGTCCCTCATCGAAGCCAAAGCCAATCCTTCCCTAGCTGCTAGGGTTCAGCTTGGAAAACATATGGAACGTGATCATATTTGACTGAAGCGCCCGCAACAAATTGTCCTGCTGAATCACGAACAATAATTTACCATCCTTGTTTTGCTAGGAGGCCAAAGTTGAAAGCATAAAGATTACGAAACCCAAGTTCACATTCACTCTTAGGAGAGCATAACTTTTCCAAGAAAGCAAGTGAAGTTTTCTCCACCAGAAGGCAGCCATGATCCGACTGAGGTCATCGCAAAAATGTTCAATCATCGTGTAGAGAGAAATGATTGTGCTTTCACTTTGACGAGAAATTTTATGTGTGCCCTGAAAATAGGGCGAGACACCTCATGTCATAATACAATCGGAGAGACGTTTTTATTTTTCAAGTGTCCCTCCAATTGTATTATAATAAGTAGTGTATCGCCCTGTGTTCCAAACACAAAGAAAAATCTCTCCACTTTGACAGGTAACTCCGTGCCCGCCGCACTAAGAAGTTTGTCCTTCCAACACTGAAGCCTTTTCCACAATAAAAATATTTGATCATATCCCCTTCACATTTCGACTGAAGCACACTGCGCTCTTCTGGAGACTTACCCTCTGCCCAGAAGCCTCCTCATGGGAATCAATAGTCATTGCTCTAGCCCATTACCCCATTATTTAACAAAGACGAGTGCTTTTGCTCCCTTCACAATGCTTTCAACCTCTAATCATATCCAAAACCAAAAACGTGTTATTATTTCCACATTTATTATTTATTTACGACACGTAGATTAATTATGGAGTGAGCATGGTGCCACAATAATTTTGGTGTCACATGGTTCGCAAGAAATTCGTGTGTGGATTTACCTATCTTCGCGTCTTTCGAGAAACTTCTGCATTGACTTTATAACAAATAAGTGGTAGGTCATCAAAAAAATGAGAATCTATTCTCTTAAAAGGGATTCACGATTGAAATTACACTTTGGGCTCACTAGACATGGGCTCAATCAAACAAGGCCTTCAAATTGGACCCAGACCAAAATCATATAATAAATCTAATCACAGGCCCAAGCCCAGGCCCATACTGATCTAACGTTAGCCCTTTCTTCTTCCTCCTTCGGTCGCTCCCTCCCATTCATTCATTCATTCATTCATTCAGTGAATCAACCGAGCATTTCAGCTGACAATCGAATTCTGTCTCTAGATTTTCAGTCTCTCTCTCTCTAGAATCTCTCTCTAGATTCTGTCTCTAGAATCTCTGATAGAGAGGCAGAGGTAGCCTGAAAGATGGAAGGTGAGAGAAAGCTGTCGGCGGAGGCGGTGGCGATATTCAGAGAAGGCATAGGGTTGGTTTTGTCCCGGTGGTCGGCGCTCCAATTGGCCGTCGACAACGAGTGGGGCGGCCGTGGCTCGCGCCAAAAAGCGGAGCAACTAGCGGCCGATGCCTTCTCCTGGTTCACTCAGTCTGCAGGTATTCAAATCAACTCACTCACCTCAACTATGGGTATGTTTGGGAGTGCTTTTAAAATAAGCGCTTTCAGATCACCAAAGTTCTTTTGACCATGTTTGGCAGAAAAAAAAAGTGCTTCTGGGTTAAAAAAAAAAAAGCAGCAGTTGAAGTGCTTTTTTCTGGAAGAAGCACTTGCCATTTGAAGGGCTTTTGGGAGAAGCCCTTGAAATTTTATTAGAAAATTTGATGTGCTAAGTGCTTATGAGCAGAAGTGCATTGAAAAGAATCCACCTTTTTTGTTTCTCATAGTGCTTATGTATATGTGTTGATTGATTTCAGAGATTCTATACATTGATGATTTGGAAGATATTCTCAATGAAGCTATGATTTCTCTCAATACAATGACAGAGGATGGCAGCATTGAGGAGGTAATGCTCTTCAATTCATAAGTACCCATTTCAATTTTCCTCGGATTTTGTTTTTGATTGGAAGAGGTCGAACTTGGTGCGATGGCAAGTGCCTTCACCCATGAGGGGTAGGTCTCGGGTTCGAGACTTGGGAGCAGCTTCTCCATAAATGGGGGTAAGACTAACATTCACCTCTCCCAGAGCTTGCGTAAAGCGGGAGCCTTGTGCACAAGGTACGACCTTTTTTTTGTTTTTGATTGGAGCGATAATCTAATTCTCGTCATTAAACTATACTGCGAGGAGGGGATTCGAACTTAGGTGCAGAGGGGTGGCACATTGCCCTAATTTTAATTTAACTATATACTACGGGGATGAGAATCGAACCTGGCTGACAGGGGCAGCACATGGCGCTAGTCAACTTGATTTAGCGGAAGCCTGGCGATTTTCCTTTGATAGTTATCATTTATGTATGTCTGCATATTTTTGCTGCAATTTGGCTAGTTTTTTTTGTATCGGGGATGCGGTTTTTCAGTATTGGTTTTCTGTCTTGATGATGTTTGTAATCCGTTTTTCTTCTCTGGACTTTTACAGGTGGCTGAAAAGTTAATGTTTATGTATGATGACTGTTTGACTGACAATTTCAATTCTGTTGAAAGTTTGAGAGATGCCAATCGTCGAAGAGTTGCCGTTCCTCATGTTAGACAAGTGAGTTATAACTTATACTCAATCCCCTTAGCTTTTAGCAGAATACGATAAATTTCTTTCGAGTAGACATAACAAAAGAGGCTGTGTTATTCGATAAACGATGCACATGTTATTAGTTATTACCACTAATGTGTTGTAAGTAGTCAGTTCTTCACGAGTCTATTTGAAGAGGACTTATAATTGTTTGTAACGTGATCTGAATTAGACGTCAGTTAATCGTTTAAGTATCAAGAGTGATACTGGAAATTGTGCTTGAAATTGTGCTTGAAACTGTGCTTATAAGTTGACAATTGCAGCTCTTGATAAGAGATGAGAGGCCTCCCATTCCATGATTAGTATCCTCTCGTGCTATCACTTAGTTTTTTTTATTTTGATAGCAGAGGTCTAGGGCTAACTCTAATCAGAGAGGGAAAAGGTGGTAATTATCGTTATATTGCAATTTGTGTGATGAAGGTAGCAAGATCTCTTGATGTATCGTCTCGTATTAAACTTACTTGATGATTTTTTAGGTTGTCAACTATTCTAGTAAAGAAATCAGATCTTTCAAATGCTTTGCGAATGCATTTTCTTCGGGTATTCAACTTGTGTAGCTCTATCCTATTTAAGAGAAGTCCTTCTGGACATTGGAATCATGGGAACAATTCATGCTGGAGAACCTTTATTGGTCATACGCATGCTCCAAAGTCATGAGTATATATATTGAAATCATATTGCTTACATTTCTTTTCGTTTGCTTCCTTATCATTTCAGGAGAATGAAGATGACGACGATGATGATGATGATGACAACGAGGAAACTGATGGTTCATCAAACATGATGGTGGACATACCAGAGTCCCAGCCAAATTTGGATCCAGCAGACGCGACGAGCAGTAAACCAACTCCCAAGCCAGCAGCTAAAACAGAAGATGGATGGGAAGTAGTTGGACCGAGACATAATCGGGGTAAAAGGAATTAGGTTGAACTCTAAATTGTGTTTCCTAAAAAATTTTGTATTTCGCTCCGTCGAGTAGAGTTTCTCATCTATTTTGTTTGATCATGTCCATAGCTGGTTGGTTAGTCGAATTTCGCCTGTTTTCCCCTTTACTTTTTCTGAGAACTTGTAGCTCAACTACATGATTGTATTGGAGTTTCTTTGGTACCGTTTGGTATGCAGACGAGACAGAACAGGACGGAACGAAGATTCTGTGCTATATTTGGTACGCTCAGGATGGAACGGGATGGTTGTTTCATTTTGGGTTTTGTAAGCGCATGGCGAATGGAACCAAAAGATTAAATGACTAACTTACCCTTGTTCCGTCTGTTGTTTGGTGCAATGTTTATGCGATGGGAAGGGACGGGACAGTTTTTTAGTTGTTTATATATTTGAACACATATATGCTTGTATATGATATATTAAGTGACACAATGTTCATTAACAGATTATTCAATGTTCTCTTAACCCGAATATGACCCGAATCCAATTATAATGAATCGAATATGGATTAAGCCCATCCGATCCAAATCCGATCTGTTTGTAGGTTTACGCCGATGCTACTTCTGTCCCAACAAGTTCGTCAAATGTACCTACATATAGCCCAAGTTTTGTTTTAGTCGGATAAAAAATCGAGCATCTTCAAATGAGATATCAAAAGCAAAATATCGAATTCAAATTTAATAGCTTATGTGACAATTTGACATCATGTCACTTTTGCTCTTGTAAATATCTATTTTTATCCGATTGACATTTTTGACATCTTGTTTAAAAATAAGAAACTGAGTTTCCAAGTACATTATTGAGAGAGTAGCCACCTATAAACGGATGCAACGTCTCATCATCTCATCTCTATTTAAAAATTAGCTTGTCTTGATTAATTTTTTTTTGCCTATACTAAAGCCTGATTTGCTATTTCATAAAGAACCAACCATCAATTAGGAGAGTGAGCACAAATTTTGAAATTCCAATGATTTTGGCAAGGTTAAGTCTAATATCTTTCAGTCAAACTACGTCATTATGCAGTAACACACAAAAAGAAGAACTGTTGTATTGTATTTCTTCTATTTATACTCGTTGTCTCATCCGATTCTCTGTAAAGCCGTAAAGAATCTGTTGGACACAAGTTTTTCTCCAATGACAAAGAAAATATGAGAGAGCGGAATTCGAGCTTGGAAAGTTGGTGCCTATAGGCTATAGCTAGTAATCATACTTCTTGAGCTCCACTTCCAACTCTTTGAATGCATCCGCCGTTTTAGCTGCAAACTTCACCGGCCCTCTCAAAGATATCCACCACCCTCCTCCACAATCTCCCATCACCAAACCACACACACACACACACACACATACACACACACACACACACACACATATATATATATATGTACTTATACGAGTTGTTCCCAACTAAAGCCCTCCAAATCTTCGTCTCTATCTTTTGACCTACCCCTACAATATGAACATTCACATTTTCTTCCTAATTTTAACCTCACAAATAATCTACAATCTTCCAATAACTTCATCCCAATTAACTGATCTCCGTCCCTCCTCCGGCAACCAAGGCCAATGGCACCTCCTCCACTCCTCCGTCGGCATCTCCGCCATGCACATGCAACTCCTACGTACCAACAAAGTTATCATGTTCGACCGCACCGATTACGGCCCTTCCAACATCTCCCTCCCCCGAGGCCAATGCCGCCGCGACCCCAACGACACCGTCCTCAAAGTAGACTGCACGGCTCACTCCATCCTCTATGACCTCGGCTCAAACACATTCCGCCCCCTCACCGTCCACACCGATACATGGTGCTCCTCCGGTTCCATCCTTCCCGACGGAACGCTCGTACAGACCGGCGGATACAACGACGGCGACCGCGTCGTCCGCACGTTCTCCCCATGCAACAACGACAATTGTGATTGGCTCGAGCTCCCGAACTATTTAATACAACGTAGGTGGTACGCTACTAATCAAATACTACCGGACGGCCGTGTAATCATTGTCGGTGGCCGCCGGCAATTTAATTACGAGTTTTATCCTCGGAGTTCCCAAAACCAAGGTGGGCCCCACACAATCTGGCTCGAATTTTTGAGACAAACTACGGACCAAGACGAGAACAATTTGTATCCATTTCTCCACTTGCTACCGGACGGAAATTTATTTATTTTCGCCAACGCAAAATCTATAATCTTCGATTACAGCCAAAACGCCGTCGTCCGAGAGCTCCCCGACATCCCCGGCGGGGACCCACGTAACTATCCGAGCACGGGCTCGTCAGTTCTGCTTCCACTAGACGAAAACACACCCAGCAACGGCAACATGGAAGTCGAGATAATGGTCTGCGGCGGCACGCCGCGGAACTCGCACGTGCTCGCGTTGCACGGAGAGTTTATTAGCGCTCTTGGCACCTGCGGGCGGCTCAACGTGTATGACCCGAACCCGAGGTGGGTCGTGGAGTTTATGCCGGTTCCTCGAGTCATGGCTGATATGCTTCTTCTGCCGACTGGAGACGTCATCATCATAAATGGTGCCGCACTGGGAGCGGCCGGTTGGGAAAACGGGCGCGATCCGGTTACCACACCAGTCATTTACCGGCCGTCAGAGGTTCTGAACCGCAGGTTTTCGGTTATGACCGGTTCGTCGAGAGCGAGACTGTACCATTCCGCGGCGGTCCTGGTACCTGACGGCCGGATTTTGGTTGGCGGAAGCAATCCGCACATTTACTACAACTTCACTGGCGTCGAGTACCCGACTGATCTGAGCCTGGAGGCGTTTTCACCGCCGTATTTGTCGGATGAGTACGACCCGGTTCGGCCGAGGATAGCTGCGATAGAAGATGTTTTCGGGTACCGGCAGTTGATTTCTGTCGAGATATTGGTGCCGGAGTTTCTGTCGGTGAGGGTTTTGTCGGCGAGATTGGTTGCTCCGTCGTTTACGACGCACTCGTTTGCGATGAATCAGAGGATGGTGGTATTGAAGCTGATCGGAGTGACGCACGTGGCGGCGGGTACGTATAGGGTGAGCTTGGTGGGGCCGTCGACTGCGGAGATTGCGCCACCGGGTTATTATCTGTTGTTTGTGGTGCACTCCGACATTCCTAGCTCCGCTGCGTGGGTGAGGGTGCAGTGAGTCAGTGACTGACAATGCGAAAGGATATAATGGTAAATGAAGTAATAAAGTTTTGAATAAATGTGTACATAATATATATATAAATAATGAAAGAAAAATAATTTCGGCACTTTTGTTGTTTTATTAGTATTTATTTATTTTTCTTATAAATATTTGTATTATCCATCATAACCATCTAACTCGAAAAAAGTCCAACTATTTTTTTTTTTAACAAACGATATTATCTATATTAAGAGAGATGATGTGAGCTTAGCCTCACAATGGACTAGCAATAATGTGGTTTAAATTCAATTTTGGTTAAAATCGAACCTAAGACTTCTCACTTACAAATGAAGATGAATATTATTAAACCGTAGTACTTGGTGGCATCTACTTTTCTTTTAGAAAAAGGGATTAGCTGGTAGTTTTGCTAAAATAATCACCTTTTTGGAGGCCAGAGTACACATAGTTGTCCAACTACTTGAGTTGTGTAAAAACTGTAGGTCATATTCACTTAATACAAAAAATTAGAGTTTAACACTGAAGATGGTATGTTGATGTTGACCATAAAAACTACTAAGCCTACGTGGCGTGCAAGCTGAGTATTTAACAAGCAAACTACGTCCTTCAGTTGTGTGCGAGGAGTGCCAACTCGTCGGCTAAGTTCGGCTGGAGAGTAAAATGTGTTGATGTTGCGTTGGGCACGCTACTGACTTCTTGATCTTGTGACTGCAGTCGAGAAAGGAACACGTCTCGGCCTTCGGGTTCTAGAGCCTAAAGACAAGGTTGCTAGTTTTGCGAAGTTCAATATCAAATTCGACTTTCAATGTGCCGAATGTAATAACCTGGTAATACCTCACTTCGCCAAGAAGGCTGATGAGATGACCTCTACCAACAAGGACTAAAAAATCCTTGTCGACCAAGACTTGGATAGGTAATCAGTCGGCCGAGAAGCAATGCTATTTATCAAAACTGAATGTGCTATTTAATCGGCTGATTCTATGGCTTCAGTGTTGTTTATCCAAACTGAAGATGTCGCCGGTTACCTTCATAGTGCTGTTTATCCAAACTGAAGATGTGTCGGCAGGAAAAAGAAATAAAAATCTCAAGGTTGTTGAGCGGTTTCTCATAAAGCGAGAGTTTGCGCACGGCATTTTGTGTGTTAAATTGAAGAGGGCTCTTCACGTTGCACATCCTCATGTATTTATAGCACTATTTGCTTGTGTTTCTCATGGAACATCTATAGCTGGCCACAACTTGAATCTCCTGAAGATAAGCAGTTGATATAATAAAACTCTTGATAGCTATCCTATTCGTTAATTGACCGCTTGACAATGACCCATCCTCATTGACCATTGGTTGTTGGATTTGATGGAATCAGACTAATTTGCATGCACATGAAACTTTTTCTATAGCATCATGAGGAACCATGCAATGTTAGTGCCAATTTATGCGTCCAAGTGCACGCATCGCCAAAGTTTAAACACTTTAGCCCATGCCGTGCTCATCCCTGAAGAATATGCTAATTATTAGCATATATTTATGTGCTAATAATTATCCTGAACTAAAATATGCCACTTCATTATTTTTGGTGATCATCAGGTATCGCTATTATCCAAAATAACCTATATGCATGGTTGACCGACTCCAAACACACATGGGGGACATTCCATGTTGATTTCATCTTGGCATCCCACACATACATGAAGACCATGCATCTTGACAATTCTAATCAAACCCATCATGCTGCTCCAATCTGATAACAAGAATCCCAAGTCCATTTGAACTGTACGGCTTGCTTGGAGATATAATTTGCATCTTATTATCCCGTATAAGAGAATATCAAGATAATTTGTTATTAAAAGATCATAAAATATCCTTTAATAATAACAAAATTATCTTCACTTTTTCATCAGATGGTGTGGAACTGTGCTCACTCAACGACCTTAATTGCACAAACCGATGGTATAATTTTGGGTCCAAACATATGGTATTGAGTTTGTAAGGATCATTGTCCTCGCAAGGCAATCCCTCTTAGTGGACAACTTGTAAAAATCAAAAAAGTAACTAAGACTTATGGTATGCTCTGGTCGTGAAATGAGGTAGCCTCCTCTCTCCCTAAACTTTATATTACCAAAAAAAAATTCACCAAAAAAAAATGAAAAAGAATAAATCCATCTGCATAAATATTTTTGTCTATAATATAGGAAGAAAAACTCTTGATAATTTCCAAAAGGAGGGTATTACTTCCCCAAAAACAAACAAAATAAAGGCCACTTCCGTCTTCCAAGATAACCGCGTTTACTGTCAACATAAACCCCCTCGAAAATTCTAGGCACCTCTCTCTGACGTGGACGTCATCGCCATGTAGGTCATAAGCTCGTCACGGTGGCCCACTCGCATCAGAAATTTTTAATTGTGACGGGAACATAAATGGTATATCAGGTGTTTTAATAGAAAAAGTTGATATTTTTATTTTTTTAAGTTATTAACTTTTAAGCATATATATTCCACAATTTGTATAGTGACACATGGTATACCAACCTGTGTCTTGGTCACATTGGAAAAATCTCTCCACTCACACGAGATATTTTTCAGTGTAACTATCACATGAGGTGGTACAGCACGTGTCTCCATATAAATGGTAAGATATATGTTAAAATAATAATAATTTAAAAATTAAAATTTTCCATCACTCACATAAAACAATGTTCCGTCACAACTCAAAATTTCTTCACTGGCACAAGATCGTTTACAAATCCCCGTGGGTCAATCCCGTAATTTCGATAAAGACAGCGCCCGTTAAGTTACCGGCGAACGTATAACACCCACAGCGCCCGTCAGTTTTCCCTCCGAGAACGCGCTTCTCTGACCACCAACAAACCAAACAGAAAAAATCGAGCGACAAAGAAAGTGAGAGAAACGCCGAGAAGATTTCAAGCTGGCGGAGAAGGTAGAGAAAGAAAGAAGAGAGAGAAAGAGAGATAAAGCGATGAAGCACATTTTCAAGAAGCTTCACATAGGGAGCAACCACGACCCGACCCGATCGAACGAGGCCGCCGCCGCCGCGGCCTCCTCCTCCTCCGTAGCCTCGCCGTCGTGCGCCTCCGATCACCGGACCGCGTCGGGTCAGATTTCCGGAAACGCTCCGGCGAGTCCTTCATCGTCTTCGCCGACGCCGGCGGGAACCGTGGCAGCTGGGGGAGGTGGCACTGTGGAGTCGACGACTGTGAATCGGTCGGACTTTATGATGTCGGAAGAGGAGTATCAGGTCCAGCTCGCCCTGGCGATCAGCGCTTCGAATTCGAACTTTAGGGATGATCCGGAGAAGGATCAGATCCGCGCGGCGACGCTGCTGAGCTTGGGCGGCAATCCGATCGATTCTTCAAGAGATAAGGTTGAGGCGGCGGCGGAGACCTTGTCGCGGCACTATTGGGTGAGTTTGGTGAAGTTTTTATGTTCGAATTTAGTCACTTTTGTAGTCAATTTTACCATAAATTAGTAGTTGATTGTAGTGTATCAGCATGGATTGGTTGTTAATTATGTTAAATTTGCGTTTGATTTGGGATTAGCAAAGCAAATTTTACTGTTAATTAAGTTTGACTGTTGTCATAGTAAGGTTGACTGTTTGGAATTTGCTCAATTCATTTTTAAGTAAGAGAAAGATCTGGTCTTTTGCACTATCAGAATCCTGCTAATAGTGTAGTAGTGAATTCATCTGTATGAGCATATGGTCTGTAATGTTCTGGAGTTTTTACTAGTTTTCGAAATGACCCGTGAATTATCTTTTGATAAGTTTAAAACTTTGGAATGTCAACTCACTGCTAAAATTCGGATACAAGTTGGCGTGTAGAGTAGTTTAAGGCGTGGCAGAAATGTAGCTGAGCTCAATTTTTTCTTAGCCTAGTCTTGCGTCCTGGGTTAGAAACGATTGTTTAGTGAGAGAGTATCAATGACAGCCTTTTGAGAGCATCATTATAAATTTTTAAGTTCTTACTTGTTCAGTGTCAAATAGAAAAATCCTCCATTAGTGGTAGTAGATTCCGTTGATAAGGGAAAGATGTAGTATTTTTACCACTTTTTTCATTTTGTTTTGCTTGTATATGCTACTATCAAGACATTGTTTTTACTTTTGCTCATCTTGATTCGGATTGTATTCTCTTGTTTATACCAGGAGTACAATGTGCTAGACTATGAGGAGAAAGTGGTTGATGGATTTTATGATGTATATGGACTTTCCACAGATTCAGCAATTCAAGGAAAAATGCCTTCTCTCACAAATCTTGAAACAAACTTTGGGAGTTCTGGATTTGAAGTTTCATTAGTAAATCGAACAGTTGATCCTGTCTTGGAAGAGTTGGTGCAAATTGCACAGTGTATTGCTTTAGACTGTCCTGTCACCAACGTTGGTGTTTTGGTTCTGAGGCTTGCTGAACTCGTTAGCGAACGTATGGGTGGGCCTGTAAAGGATGCAAATGTTGTCTTAGCGAGATGGATGGAAAGAAGCACAGAGTTGAGGACATCTCTGCAAACAAGTGTATTGCCTATTGGGTCCATAACCATTGGCCTTTCCCGACATCGTGCTTTGCTTTTCAAGGTTCGGTTTCAGATTATCATCAGTTATTAGAATCTTTAGGCAATAATATTTTGTAATCCTTGATTTCTTCTGGGATTAGTATAGCTAGCTGTGTTCTATATTATGGAGGTTTTGTTATTTTCAGTAATAATCATATTAAAAGAGTGATGCTTGTTTTGTCCTTACATGGCCGGTCCCAAGCCCGGATAAAGGAGGAGGGGGAGGGCGTCAGGTAGTCGACAGCCGGCACTCCATGATCACGTCGAATCCTTATGAAAATGAATCCAGAACAAAATCGCGCTAAAGCTAGGGCGTCACCCGTAAGTGGCGCGCTGTGTGGCCTGAGCACAGTGATAAGTGAGCAAGGGTCGCTGTATCTCCATCGGCACCCGGATGCAGTGTTAAATGAGCAAGGGGGCCATAGAAACTTCTTTTCGAACGACTCCACTCAAAGTTGTTTGGGAGCATATGCTCCTATCAACTTTACCCGGGACACACAAAAGAAGTACTTTGATCCTATTAGACGGGGGAGGGTGAAGAAGCTAGGACAGAAGGGTAGAGTTCAAGAGAGCAAAATGCGTTTAGGAACGTGGAATATAGGAACCTTAACGGGAAAATCTATGGAAGTAGTGGAAGTTATGGTGAGGAGAAGGATAAATATTATGTGCCTACAAGAAACTAAGTGGGTTGGTAGTAAGGCAAAGGATCTAGAAAACTCAGGGTTTAAACTTTGGTATTCGGGCACAAATAGAACGAGAAACGGTGTTGGCATCATCGTGGACAAGACCTTGGTACAAGATGTTGTAGATGTCAAGAGGGTAGGAGATAGAATCATGGCAATCAAGATTGTAATAGGACAAGAACTTATCAATGTGATTAGTGCGTACGCACCTCAAGTAGGGTTGGATACGAGTTCGAAGGAGAAATTTTGGGAAGATCTTGGAGACTTGGTGCAAGGAATTGCTCAGACGGAGAAGTTATTTATAGGAGGAGATTTAAATGGACACGTGGGCAGGGAGACAGGCAACTATGGAGGTTTTCATGGTGGCCATGGTTTTGGGGAGAGAAACGAGGATGGGGAAGCTATCTTGGATTTTGCAATGGCATATGATCTCTTCTTAGCCAACACCTTCTTTAAGAAGAGAGAAGAACATGTGATCACCTACAAGAGTGGGTCGTCAAAAACACAAATAGATTTTCTTCTAATGAGGAAAGGGGATCGTATAACTTGTAAGGATTGCAAAGTTATACCAGGAGAGAGCGTGGCTAATCAACATCGCTTGTTGGTGATGGATGTACATATCAAAAGAGTAAGACAAAAGAACAAGACTTGGAAGTGCCCAAGGACTAGATGGTGGAATCTAAAAGAAGAAAAACAAGCCATTTTCAAAGAGAAGGTAATCACCCAATGTGTGTGGGATAGAGAGGGGGAAGCTAGCCAAATGTGGGATTCCATGGCTAGTTGTATCCGAAAAGTAGCAAAAGAGGTATTAGGAGAGTCCAAGGGCTTTGCCCCACACCAAAAGGAATCTTGGTGGTGGAATGAGGAGGTACAAACAAAGGTGAAGGCTAAGAAGGAATGTTGTAAAGCCTTATACAAGGAGAGGACTGATGAAAATGGTGAAAGGTATAGAAAAGCGAAGCAAGAGGCGAAGAAAGCTGTCAGAGAAGCTAAGTTAGCGGCTTACGACGATATGTATAAACGACTAGATACCAAAGAAGGAGAGTTGGATATCTATAAACTATCTAGAGCAAGGGAAAAGAAGACAAGGGACCTAAACCAAGTGAGGTGCATCAAGGATGAGGATGGAAAGGTTCTTGCTACAGAGAACGCGGTTAAAGACAGATGGAGAGGTTATTTTCATAATCTTTTCAATGAAGGACATGAAATGAGTGCTTCTTTAGGGGAGTTGAGTAACTCAGAAGAGTGTAGAAACTACTCTTTTTATCGTCGAATCCGGAAGGAAGAAGTGGTTGTAGCTTTGAAGAAGATGAAGCATAAAAAAAGCAATAGGCCCAGACGATATACCAATCGAAGTGTGGAAACTTTTGGGAGAGACAGGTATAACATGGCTCACTGACCTTTTCAATAGGATTTTGAAAACGAAGAAGATGCCAAATGAGTGGCGAATGAGCACTTTGGTGCCTATCTACAAGAATAAGGGCGACGTACAAAATTGCATGAACTATAGGGGTATTAAGCTAATGAGTCATACAATGAAGCTCTGGGAGAGAGTCATTGAGCATAGATTAAGGCAAGAGACACGGGTTTCGGACAACCAATTCGGGTTCATGCCAGGGCGCTCAACCATGGAGGCAATCTATCTCTTACGAAGATTGATGGAAAGATATAGAGATGGGAAAAAGGATTTACACATGGTCTTTATAGATTTGGAAAAAGCGTATGATAGGGTCCCAAGAGACATTCTTTGGAGGATTTTAGAGAAGAAAGGAGTACGAGTAGCATATATCCAAGCTATAAAGGATATGTATGAAGGAGCAAAGACTGCCGTAAGAACTCATGAAGGACAAACCGAAAGCTTTCCCATAACTGTAGGATTACATCAAGGCTCATCCTTAAGTCCTTACCTTTTTGCGTTGGTAATGGATGAGTTAACACGACATATTCAAGATGATATTCCTTGGTGTATGCTTTTCGCAGACGATATAGTGTTGATAGATGAAACTCAGGAAGGGGTAAATGCAAAGCTTAACCTTTGGAGAGAAGTGTTGGAATCTAAAGGTCTTCGCCTAAGCCGATCAAAGACAGAATATATGGAGTGCAAGTTCAGTGCAAATGGAGGCCAAAACGAGTTAGGGGTGAGGATCGGAGATCAAGAAATACCAAAGAGCGACCGTTTTCGTTACCTAGGATCTATCTTGCAAAAGAACGGAGAATTAGATGGAGATCTCAACCATAGAATACAAGCTGGATGGATGAAGTGGAAGAGTGCATCCGGCGTGTTGTGTGACCGCCGTATGCCACTGAAGCTCAAGGGAAAATTTTATAGGACGGCAATAAGGCCGGCGATGCTGTATGGCACAGAATGTTGGGCGGTGAAACATCAACACGTACACAAAATGGGTGTAGCGGAGATGAGGATGCTTCGTTGGATGTGTGGGCACACGAGAAAGGAAAAGATTAGGAATGAGGATATCCGGGGTAAAGTAGGAGTAGCCGAAATTGAAGGAAAGATGAGAGAAAATCGGTTACGGTGGTTTGGACATGTGCAAAGAAGGCCTACTGACGTTCCGATTAGAAGATGCGACTATGGGACAGAGGTGCAGGGCCGAAGGGGTAGAGGAAGACCTAGGAAAACTTTGGAAGAGACTCTAAGAAAAGACTTAGAGTACTTGGATCTAACGAAGGACATGACACAGGATCGAGCACAATGGCGTTCTAAGATTCATATAGCCGATCCCACTCAGTGACTTGGATTTTCCAAGTCTCCAACCGAGAAGTTTTCCTCATTCGGGAAATTAAGAGAACACTACCCCAACCTACATGCTCCACTCAGAAACCTTCAACATACAAGCTTTAACAAAAGAAAATTCAAAGAACTTAGCGAAGAAGGCTTTGGTGTATTTAACACAATACGTTGAAATGAAGGAAAGCTTATTTATTGATATCCCCGATAAGCTACAAATATGTACATATACATGAGTCAAAATAAGCACACAAGAGGGAGCCTTCACAAAGGTTGCTTAGGAGAAGTCTCAGCAGTCGGTAGAGCCCCAGAAAGAGAAGGCATCGGAGGGGGATCATTTGGAGCCTCAGTACTGGACAGAACCCTAGAAGGAGGAGGCATCAGAGGTTGATCATTTGGAGCTTCATTACGCGGTACAGCCCCAGAAGACGAAGGCAATAAATGCCTTTGGAACAAACCCACAAATCTCTGATGATCAAGTAAAACCTGACCATCAGTTTCCTTCATCTGGTCAAGCTTCCTCTTCATGTTTGTAGCATAGTCATGTGCGAGCCGGTGCAACTGTTTATTCTCATGCTTGAGCCCTCTAATCTCCTGTTTGAGACTCATCACTTCAGCCGCCAATGATTCAACTTGGCGGGTTCGAGCAAATAGGCGTTGGGCCATATTAGACACAGAACCTGCACACTGAACACTGAGAGCCAGCGAATCCTTAACAGCTAACTCATCAGACCGTTTGGAAAGTAGTCTGTTATCTTTGGGAGTGAGAAGGTTCCTGGCCACCACCGCAGCGGTCATATCATTCTTCATCACGGAATCCCCAACGGTAAGAGGACCAGTAGGGGAGACGAAGGATGGGCGCCATATGTTGTCTGGAGAAGGCGGGGCTGCCTCTTCAACAAGGTTCAAGTCAAAACGACGGTCGGAGGGGCCAGACATTTTCAAAGGTGTTGAAGAGAGAAGAGGTCGGACAAATCAAGATCTTAGAAGTGCAAGAATGAAGCTTCTACTGGTGGAGATTCAAGTGTGCTTTGGAACTTAATGCCAGCCCCTATAAAAATCTGCACTCGACGAAGCTTCAGAAATCGAAGAGGCGCCTGCTCAGAAATCGAAGAGGCGTTTGCTTTCTCAAAAGCTGGGCTGCTTAGAGATCACGAGGGTTGATCTCAGAAATCGAAGAGGCGTTTGCTTTCTCAAAAGTTGGGCTGC
Source organism: Malus domestica (assembly GCF_042453785.1). Classification (NCBI taxonomy): domain Eukaryota; kingdom Viridiplantae; phylum Streptophyta; class Magnoliopsida; order Rosales; family Rosaceae; genus Malus; species Malus domestica. The sequence continues at coordinate 29,756,432 of NC_091672.1, read as the reverse complement.
TCAAAGACCACGAAGGCCGATCTCAAAAAATCGAAGAGGCGCTCGCTTTCTCAAAAGCTGGGCTCCCCAGAGACCACGAGGGCCGATATCAGAAATCGAAGAGGCACCTACTTTTCCAGCCTTTTCCAGCCTTGTCAGCACCTGTCACACGCACACTCAGTTTTGCGAAAATTATGGGCATTCTGTCAAAGACTTCTGGGGAAGTAGAAAACACATGAATCTTACTGTTCAATCACCCACTTCCCACACGCAACAATAGCTCATGGGTACCACAGATAACTTTGCCAAAGTTCTCTGCCAAAGTTGAGCACGTGAAGCTTGCAGCTCCCACTACATCGCTCTGACCAAGAAGGGTAAAAGAATAGCAAAGAAACAGCACTAACAAAGTTTAGACCCATAAATTTTGAAGGTCTAGCTACCATATTATTACCCACAAGGGTAAAGGAACAGTACCACTGCTGGATAATTGGAAAGTCCCTGTGTGTCAACCTCTGTGCTTCGTGGCAAGGTAGACTAGCAAACATGCCCAACCTTTACTCACATTCGAGAAAACACTCCCAATAAGATTGCTTGCTCCAAAATCGAAGAGGCACCGTCCTCCGAATCTCGAGAGCCAGACTCCCAACATGACTACTTTCTTAAAAATCGAAGAGAGGGTAAAGGAACAGTACCATTGCTGGATAATTGGAAAGTTCCTGTGTGTCAACCTCTGTGCTTCGTGGCAAGGTAGACTAGCAAACATGCCCAACCTTTACTCACATTCGAGAAAACACTCCCAACAAGATTGCTTGCTCCAAAATCGAAGAGGCACCGCCCTCCGAATCTCGAGAGCCAGACTCCTAACATGATTACTTTCTCAAAAATCGAAGAGACACTGCTCCCCGAATCTCGAGAGCCAGACCCCCAGCATGATTGCTTTCTCAAAAATCGATGAGGCATCGTTCTCCGAATCAATCGAAGAGGCGCTCGCTTTCTCAAAAGCTGGGCTGCTCAGAGACCACGAGGGCCGATCTCAGAAATCGAAGAGGCCCTACTTTTCTAGCCTTGTCAACACCTGTCACACGCACACTCAGCTTTGCAGAAATTATGGGCATTCTGTCGAAGACTTCTGGTGAAGTAGAAAGCACATGAATCTTACTGTTCAATCACCCACTTCCCACACGCAACAATAGCTCATGGGTACCACAAATAACTTTGCCAAAGTTCTCTGCCAAAGTTGAGCACGTGAAGCTTGCAGCTCCCACTACATCGCTCTGACCAAGAAAGGTAAAAGAATAGCAAAGAAACAGCACTAACAAAAGTTTAGACACATAAATTTTGAAGGTCTAGCTACCATATTATTACCCACAACTGTAAAGGAACAGTACCACTGCTGGATAATTGGAAAGTCCCTGTGTGTCAACCTCTGTGCTTCGTGGCAAGGTAGACTAGCAAACATGCCCAACCTTTACTCACATTCGAGAAAACACTCCCAATAAGATTGCTTGCTCCAAAATCGAAGAGGCACCGTCCTCCGAATCTCGAGAGCCAGACTCCCAACATGACTACTTTCTCAAAATCGAAGAGAGGGTAAAGGAACAGTACCATTGCTGGATAATTGGAAAGTCCCTGTGTGTCAACCTTTGTGCTTCGTGGCAAGGTAGACTAGCAAACATGCCCAACCTTTACTCACATTCGAGACAACACTCCCAACAAGATTGCTTGCTCCAAAATCGAAGAGGCACCACCCTCCGAATCTCGAGAGCCAGACTCCCAACATGATTACTTCCTCAAAAATCGAAGAGACACTGCTCTCCGAATCTCGAGAGTCATACCCCCAGCATGATTGCTTTCTCAAAAATCGAAGAGGCATCGTTCTCCGAATCTCGAGAGCCAGATACCACAGACCACTTTTTCAAAGTGCTCTGACAGAGTTAAAACATGTGAAACTGGCAGCTCCCACTACCGTGCTATGACCAAGCAGGGTAAAGGAATAGCATTACTACTTGTTGTTAGGGAGACTCCTATATATGTCGACCTCCATCCCCAACGGACAGGCAGACCTGCAAAAATGCTCAACCCTTCATCATATCTGAGAGGGCACTCCCAACGAAGCCTTTCGAAATATTCAGCTTTCTTTCCCCCCGATAATACCTCTGCAAACAAGCTATACTAGAGCAAGAATATCTCATATCATCAGGGTTAAAAGCAAGAGTATCCCATATCATGCTTTTTTCCTGTCTTTTCTTTTGGCCTTGTTTTTACCTGCAAGACAAGGAGAAAGAGAGCAATCAGTCAGCACTTGGAATCAAGCTTCCAGCCAGGAACTGACTGCCTGGAACCCCTTACCTGATTACTTACCTGGCATTGCTCTCGAGTACTCATCTTCAACATCTTATGTTTCCAGGGAAGATTCCGCATCTGCTTGAGGAACAGATAGGGCAAGTGCGAAGGATACAAGGAAGCATGTGGAGACAAGCGTAACAGCACACGTGCCGATACATTCATTACTCTGTCAAAAGCAAAAGTATCCCATATCAGCAGGGTGGAACGTACTCTAGATTTGATGGACTTGTTTTGACCCTCAAATTCTTCAGTCGGCCTTATACTCTGGAGGAAACCAGAAAACCCTCCAGCTCAGTTCAAGAATAAGCCTGTGGAAAGTTACTTCTTCAAAAGCAAAAGTATCTCATATCATCTCTTCTCATTTTTCTTCTCTTTATCCTTCATGCTGCTGCAAGATGGGGAGAAGGTGAACAATCAGTCGGAGCTCTGATTGCTTACCTTGTCTGTCACCTCTTTCAGCAGACCCCCTAGCTCGGCGACTTGGGGGACTCCTACTACATGGTTTGTATCGCGCTTGACCAAGCCTGAAACTACAAGTAAGCTTCAAGTGAAATTGATACATTACCTTGTGCATCTCCACCAGTTAAAGATACCACCCCTGGATGGAGGAAGAGTACTTCCAGAGAAGATGCCACATCTACCTATGAGACAGATAAGGCAAGTCAAGACGACACCACACTCCGATACTTAGAAGTTTCGTGATTACGAGATCATTCTCCCACAATATTTCCTAATGTCATTTGTACTAAATCATTCACTTGTACTCACTAAATGAGAGCTTGAACCTATGTACTTGTGTAAACCCTTCACAATTAATGAGAACTCTTCTATTCCGTGGACGTAGCCAATCTGGGTGAACCACGTACATCTTGTGTTTGCTTTCCTATCTCTATCCATTTATATACTTATCCACACTAATGACCGGAGCAATCTAGCGAAGATCACAAAAAGCGATCGTTTTCGCTACCTAGGATCTATCTTGCAAGAGAACGGAGAATTAGATGGAGATCTCAACCATAGAATACGAGCTGGATGGAAAGAGTGCATCCGGCGTGTTGTGTGACCGTCGTAGGCCACTGAAGCTCAAGGGAAAATTTTATAGGACGGCAATAAGGCTAGCGATGTTGTATGGCACAGAATGTTGGGTGGTGAAGCATCAACACGTACACAAAATGGGTGTAGCGGAGATGAGGATGCTTCGTGGGATGTGTGGGCACACGAGAAAGGATAAGATTGGGAATGAGGATATCCGAGGTAAAGTAGGAGTAGCCGAAATTGTAGGAAAGATGAGAGAAAATCGGCTCCGGTGATTTTGAACATGTGCAAAGAAGGCCGACTGACGCTCCGGTTCGAAGATGTGACTACGGGACAGAGGTTCAGGGCCGAAGGGGTAGAGGAAGACCTAGGACAACTTTGGAAGAGACTCTAAGAAAAGACTTAGAGTACTTGGATCTAACGGAGGACATGACACAAAACCGAGCGCAATGGCGTTCTAGGATTCATATAGCCGACCCCACTTAGTGGGAAAAGGCTTTGTTGTTGTTGTTGTTGATGCTTGTTTTGTCCTTACAAAAAATATATAAGTATACGTCCTGTATTTCGATTTTTCATCTCACCTCGGATGTACGTAACCAACTTCTCCTGCTTTTTATGTTTTGGATTTAATACATTGGCCATGCTATTAATGGATCTTCTAAATTTAAATTGTTAGTGACCACTGGAAGCTTTTTGGTTTTGCTGACATAACACAAGTTTTTTGCTTGTATTTCTCTGCTTTATGACATTAAGCAATTATTTTTTGCATTTAAATGTAAGTAGGGACTTTATCAGGGTTAATTAATGATCTTACCATTACAAATTTCTTTTAATAGAAGTTGAGGCTACATTTTGTATATTTATCTGTTTCTTCGGATGTAGGTACTAGCTGACAATATCAAGATGCCCTGCAGACTGCTTAAGGGTGTTCATTACACTGGTGCTGAGGATGGTGCTGTTAATGTAATAAAGTTGGAGGATGACAGGTAGTGGTTTGCTTTTTGCAGGTTTTTGTGGTTAAATGTTGATACTTTTGTATAATGTGTTGGGTTTTCACTTATATTATTCTGGGCTGTGCATGCACAAAAATTTAGTCTAAAAAAACTTATTACAAGGTCTCTATAATTTTAAGCAGCTGCTGTGAGTTCGGTTTTATTCTAAATTTTTTACCGGATCTCTAAAACCTTATAAATTTTGACTGATTAACGACAAATTCTAGCCACAGAATAGCTTCATAATGTGCAGTAACATAGGAGATTTTGTCATCTTTCTATGCATTTAGAGTGTAGTATAGCATTAGATTTCTTTTGTCCTTAGAGTTGAGCAGCAGGCTTCTTTGAATTTTTCCTACCTTCCAACTTGATCTGTTTACCTTTTTACATAGATTTAATTTATAGTTTGTCTTCAGGGAGTTTTTGGTGGATCTGATGGCTGATCCTGGAACACTCGTACCAACTGACACCCAAATTTCAAAGGACGCTACCTTTAAGCCATACAATCCAAACTTGACCAAACTTCCTACTTTCCATTCTTATATCGACACAGATATCGCTTACCCAGGACCAAAACCATTACATGGAGAGGGAAGCAGCCAAAACACAGCAGTTGAAAGTAGTTCAGGTCTGGAGAGAAGACCAAGCTCAGATAAGGGAGAATCATTTCCAACATTTTCGGGTGCAAGTAGTGAGAGTGGAGTTGGTTCTTCAGGAATACCAAATAAAGCAACTCAGTTAGATCAGCTTTCCTCATCAGCCTCCAAAAAATCACAGTACAACAGAGGTAATCGTGGGGCTCATGCAATTGATGGTGGTATGAGGATGAATGTAAATATAGTTCCATGTACTCAAAACAACTCTGAGGACCCAAAGAACCTTTTTGCTGATCTTAACCCATTCCAAATAAAAGGACCTGGGAAAGCTTCTATGTATAACAAACCTGCGGAGAAAAAAGTTGAAGAGCTTCAGAGACAAAATAATAATCTTGCTTCTGGTCGACCTCCTGCATCTTTGATGTGGAAAAATAAATATGCTTTCAATGAAGTCCCTAAAAGAAAGGAGTATGATGGTATCCTCCCAAAAATTAATCGTGAGCCTAATGGTTACAATCCGTCATCTTCAGCTTCGACCAGCTCTACTGTATCTGAACAGGTCAATCCTGGTGGTTTCAAATCAACCGCTCATTCAAATATGTTTGACAGAGATGGTGATGCCAAAATTTTTAAAGGGGAACAACCCAGGGCTCCGAACTATTTACAGAACAACACAGTAGATTCTAAAGAACATCAGAACATTGAAACTGGTTTCAATGATCCTAGAAAGTTCACACATGACAGATTTATGGAATCCAATTTGAAACTGAAGGATCCAGAAAGTTGTAACTCATCATTTGATTCCATTACAAGCAGGGTTGAATATCATTCTAGCACTAGCTCATCATTTGAGGATGTTGACGTAGGTGAATGTGAAATTCCATGGGAAGACCTGGTTATTGGAGAAAGGATTGGACTAGGTAATGTTCCATACCTGGTCAAAGTTGTCTTATATTGTCTGGAAAATTTTCAGTGTTCATTCTTTGCGAAGCAAAAAACTTATTTTTCTCGGGGAGCTGTCTAATTCTTCTTCTTGTTCTTGATTAGGTTCATATGGTGAGGTATACCATGCTGATTGGCATGGCACGGTGAGTTTTTATAAACACTGTATACTTTTCCATACGTTGTATGGCAACTGTTGTTATATTTTATTTGATTTTTTATATTTATCTGTTTCCAAGGATGCCTTTGTCAAGTATTCTCATTCTTTCCTATCTCAGACCCGTTGATGTTGAAGTGATATGTTTTTTCCCATATATTATTCTCCTTGTGCATTTCAATTTTCCAGTTTCTTTTCTTTAACTTTTTTTTTCTGATTCGCTTCGGTGACTGGCACTGCTAAATTGTTTATAGTGATTATGCCCCAGTCACTGATAAAATCAAATATATAAATTAGTACCATAAAATGTATTTTGGCTTTGAAGCATTGATGAAATCACATAGTTTTTATGCTTATCAATTATCATTGTCAAATGATGTACAACCATGAGAGATTTTTCGGTGTGAGCCAAAACTGCTTTTCTGTTTACTGGAAAGCAGGTTTAGGAAGTGTATGGTTGGGGTACATGATTAAATCCATATGTTCAAGTCTTTATTTTCGGTCTTCTTTAAAGTTAGCTAAGATTTGTAGTTTTTGTTAATTGTTTCTCTATTATTCATTACCTTATGGTGGATTTTTATTTTGTCACCATTGCTTGGGACCATGCATGTACTTAGTTCATTGCCAGAGGCTTCAAACTGTTTTTTATTTAATTCAACGGGAATTAAAATCAACTGGTGACCTAAATTTTGGCTGGTGAACTGTTGTTGAGTTACAGGAAGTTGCCGTGAAGAAGTTCTTAGACCAGGATTTCTCGGGTGCTGCTTTGGCTGAGTTCAAAAGAGAAGTAAATTTCTCGTCTCTTATATGCATACAATGCTGTACTTTTTAGCTTCCAAGACTTGGGAGGAATGGAAGAAAAATAAATAGAGTTACAACCTCAATAATTATTGTGTGTTTTTTTTTTTTTAAGAAAATAGACTTATAACCTCTCAGCTGCTGCTTTTAAATAGATATTGTTGACAATGATAGAACGTTTCAACCTGAACTCCATACTAAAATGGTAGACATATGATGTGCCAAGCCTTTGTACTTCTCCAAGTTTGACAGTCACATATACATAGTGATGGATCACTATTCACATGCCTGGCTGTGTGTCTGTTAAAATCGCATTTCCAAAACCACTGAACTGTTTCTTTGATATTTGTTTGCAATGTAAGGTACGAATAATGCGTAGATTGCGTCATCCAAACGTTGTGCTTTTCATGGGGGCTGTTACACGTCCTCCAAACCTCTCTATCATTTCTGAGTTTCTTCCGAGGTATAATTCTGCACCTTGGTCAATATCAAAGGATATTTGATTATATTTGTCATCTTTGCGCTGTAACTGGTCCACTTGTGCTTTATTTTCCCAGGGGAAGTCTATATCGGATTATTCATCGTCCTCATTGTCAAATTGACGAGAAACGTAGAATAAAGATGGCTCTGGATGTGGTATGACTTTCTTTTGAACATGATACATCCATATCCACTTCCTTTCGAACATGATACCGTATGATATAGTCTTACCTGTCTTTCTTTTGAACATGATACATCCGTATCCAGTTTCTCAGATCGCTGTGTATTTTGCAGGCAAGGGGTATGAATTGCTTGCATGCCAGTACACCGACTATTGTTCACCGGGATTTGAAGTCTCCGAATCTGCTGGTTGATAAGAACTGGAATGTGAAGGTATCACGTCTTTTAACTGTTGGTTCTCTCGTTTCTTGTAGATAATGAGATTCTATTGCCAGTTAATTAGTTAGTTATGGTATAATTTTTACTAAACTAGACTTCAATTGTGCAGGTGTGCGATTTTGGTTTGTCACGCTTGAAACACAACACTTTCTTGTCGTCCAAATCAACTGCTGGAACGGTGAGAATCTTGTATTATTGTTGATATTTTGTTTTGTACTTAGTTTCTGGAGGCAATGAGATAAAATATGACAGCAATTCTTAAATCTAATTTTGACACTCTTTTTCTCGTTTGTCCTATTTCATCGATGTGCTAGCCTGAGTGGATGGCACCTGAAGTTCTCCGCAATGAAAACTCAAATGAAAAGTGAGTAGTAATTCTTGCTAACATATTTCTGGTTCTTTTTTTACAGCTTTGGTTTATATATATCTTGATTATCGAAAAAAAAAATAATGTGCATCTTTTGTTAAATATATAGGTGTGACGTATATAGCTTTGGAGTCATTTTGTGGGAGCTTGCAACTCTAAAACTGCCGTGGAGTGGGATGAACCCAATGCAGGTTGTCGGTGCTGTGGGTTTCCAGAACCGTCGCCTTGAGATCCCCAAGGAACTTGATCCCCTTGTTGCAAGGATAATTTGGGAATGTTGGCAGACGTAAGTTGCACAAAATTCTGAATGCCTTGCATATTTCGTTGAATATCATTATTTTACTTGTTGGATTCGGTTTAATTGATGGTACCTTTTTGCGTGATTAGCGATCCGAACTTGCGCCCCTCGTTCTCACAGCTCACGGTAGCTCTCAAGCCCTTGCAGCGACTTGTCATTCCGTCGAATCTGGACGACCCGAGCTCACATCTCCGGCAAGAAATCTCAGTAAATTCTACGCCTTTAAACGCCTCATTCTCTCAACTGTGAATACAGAGACGTTTCGCTTCTTTACTTTCGAGATAGATTAGGATACCAAGTTGCGAACTCTCAAACGATAGATTGAAAAGAAAAGAGTGAGAATGTAGGAAGAAGAAATTGCACAACAGTATTGATTGCATTGCAGTGGGGGGTCCTTTTTGTACAGTGTTCATAGTAGTTAGTCCTCAAAGAAAAAGATAAACTGGATGTGTAGTTTGTGCGTTCATAGCGGAGCTGCGTAGTTTGTGTTCATACCTCCGCAGCTCCGCTAAGAAAAGGCAGAAAATTGTGGTTGCCAAGAATTTAAATTAAAACGAAAGTTGTGTTATAATATCTCTCTTTTTAATCTCCATCTAACTCATATATCTCTCTCTCGCTCGTCACGTGGATACCTAAGAATTTGCCATACAATACATATAAAGAGAGATCAGGTTACACTCGAGAATTTGTCCGATGGAAGTTGCTTAATCTTAGCCTTTCACGGTGGTTCATGTAAATGTGATATCTAGATATTAGAATCAGGCATTCTGAGTTTGATTTCTATAACACTATTGCTACTTGTGAGTTCAATATATTGGTACCGTCCCTCATGAGTTTGATATATTGAACTCATGAGCTCAGTAAATTGGTATCTCACTAAAAATTTCCGGCCCACTGTAGACGGGCGATTCATATATAAATTTAATGTATTGATATCACACTTACTTTTCCCGGCCTATTGTGGAAGACCTAGTACGGATTTAGATTGGGTTTATCATTTTGTTCTAGGTCTAGCTTCAATGACCCAACCCCTTGGGAGAGAGGCACTTCCATGCGGTTGGGATGCCATACCGATGTTATCTTCTCAAGCCAGTAAACACTGCTGTAACTTATGACTTATCTTTATTGACATATCAATTAAATTTTTTTTGAAAACTAATGAAAAGGGTTTGAAAGTTTTGAGTTTTAACGATAAAGACAAAATAAAGGGTAAAGTGAATAGTATCATAATTGACTTTTTAGTGTAAAAATGTGATTTTTCGTTAAAATGAACAGTACCAAAAGTTTTTCGTTAAAGTTCCCTTAATTTTTTTTTTTTACATAAAAGTGCGTGATTAACATACGACACAACTAGTTGCTAGTTTACATTTCGCACAACATGCATACAAATTATTTGTCAAGGTTTGTAAAGCATACATGCAAACATCCTTGATGAAAGTCAAGGCTTCGTCTTTTGGTTGTCGACGTCTTCTATCGGAGGCATCGCGTCACTTGAGATCATCGGCATCGGATAGCCTGAATGGCCGGAGATAATCTTGTTTAAGATCATTTTTGCTACGAAGTCTGTCTTAATAAATTAATAACTTATTATCTTATCTTAATTAAACAGCATTAGCTGGTGAGATCCAAAGTTGATTGGAGAAGAGAGACTGCATCAAAATTAAGATATCTTGTGATAAAGGGACATTGAAAAATAATTAATCATCCATTCATTACTTTGACCAAGACAGAATTAATTTAAATTTTAAAATTACGTTTGAGATGATAATTCTTTTTCTTGTTGATACAAGGGATGTTTTATGTTAAACTAATCTAAATTACTGGGACGAAGGAGGAACACATACAAGAAAGAGTAGCCAAACTAGGCTTAATTAACTAATTAACAAGTGAATTAAATACGCCAGCACTTTAGGCACCGGATACATTTCGGTCAAAGTCTGTTATTGCAGTACAGTCGTTCTTTTCTTAGTACTAGCCGCTCTGCACGCGCTCACGAGCATGTGAGAGGTCTTTTTTTTATTATCAAGGATAATAAGAACCTGCCACGGCGTTGTCCAGTAAAAAAGGCTCGCTTTTTTAAGAATCAACGCAGGTGATTCAGAAATCCGAGGCAGTTTTTTGAGTTGCTTGCTCACAAGGTCTAGGGAAACAAATTCATGCTTTGATATTGTGATCTCCGAGTCCGGCGTAACGCAAATAGTGTGGATGATGCTAGGGCCTGTGCTGCTAAAATTTAGAGGATTTCGATAAATCCATCAGTGCACGAGCTCGTGCTGGTGCTGAGGTTGCAGCCCTTAGTTTTTAAAAGCAAAAGACAGTGCTAAAACAACAAACTGACGGATTGGTAAGGGAGAATACCATCGTGAAATGGGCTGTGGCTATCCAGCATTGACGTCTGAAAGAATTTGAAGAGCGGAATCAAGAACTCCAGCAACTGAAGCAGTTGGTGTCTCAACATCAAATTAATTAGAGTTATAAATTTTTTTTAAATATTTTTCTATAGAAGTACTTCTAACAAAGGTGCTTCCTACAGAATCAGTATTATGGTCATTATGTCATGGGAATTAAGTTAACCTAGCTACTACTGTCATGCCACCCTAATACGAAAGAGAAATATTGTAAAATTGCAGATTCATGCATTTCCTAATCAAACTTCTTCAACCTCGCTCAATTTCATTACAATTTACTGTATAAACAAAACATTAAGACGATCAAATAAGAATAACAAAATAAGAAAAATTTGGAAATATACTGCAAGTTTAAAACGAATTTAGAGACGCCAATAACATCATGTTACGTAAGAAAATTGCAAATTATTTGGTTAGTAAAGAAGTCCATGAACTCTTGGGGAACATCAACTTGTTATCCCTAGTGTACTTTTATCCATTCAGCAACTCCCCTTCCACTCGGCACCGTTGGATCACTAAGGTCGACTTTCGTCCCTACTCGATGGGTGGGTAATTAATTCATTACTTGAGAGATCATTAGTCAAATCACTTGACAAAAAACTATAAACAACCATGTCCTTTATATCTCCCTTAAGATAGAGATACTTTCTCAGCACACCCTCCCGCTGAAACCCTACTTTCTCCAAAACTCTCTGAGAGACCTTATTCTCTACAGCTACAAAAGACTGCAACCTAACCAAATCAGGGTAGTCCTTGAAAACTTGAGAGAGTGCAATCCTAACTGCCTTTGCTGTTATCCCTTGGCCCCAATACCTTGCAGCTAAAGCATACCCCATATCTGCCTTATGCCGATCATCACCTGATCCCGGAAACATAGTCACGAAACCAATCGAACGGTCATCGATGCATATCGACCGCCGCCATGGATGGGGAATGCAAACGTTCTTGATGAAATTCAAAGCCTCGTCTTCGGTTGTCAACGTCTTGAATCCGCGGAGGACTCGAGTCACCTGATCATCACCTCCGAATGACAAGACATCGTCGGCGTCAGATAGCCTGAACGGACGGAGAGCGATTCTGGAGAGATCGGTCTGCATAACAAGTTATAGAGGTGATAGAAATGAGAAAACACTAGATATTACGAGCAACAATAATGTATGTCAAAGTTAAATAACAAACAACTATGCTATGATGTCAATGATGATGTATTGGATTGAATTTTTACGTACAAAAATTACAAATATTATTAAAGATCATGAAAGACTTTGAAATTGGGTTTGTAGAATATAGTGGCCTTACCAAATTTTTTAACCAAAGTTGCTACAAAGTCTTAATCTCCTAATAAATTAATTTATCAGCTATTCTTGTTTGATGATAACCAACTAGGATTGATAGCAATTTCGGGCATAATTTAACAGCATTTTGATGTGACATTCAACTTTACGAAGGCCCAACTGTTGGTTTGTAGAGATCCCAACTGTTGGTTTGTGTCAGGTGGACCATTGAGATGAGTTAATGGTGTCCGTAAAATTTAGAATGAGTGGTCCGGATCTCTGGTCCGTTGACTCCCGACACAGAGCACTAGTTTAATCACTAGTTGAATTTTGGTGAATGGGGATTATTTACTTTATTACTACCAGGCAATATAATAGCTAGTTGTTTATCATTTGGTGTTTGTGGCAAAATCTTCCAATGAATTATTCAGTTTTATTAATTTGAGTTTATTTGGTTCTTATCAAGTGAGAACAAACTCTAATGCTAAAATGCGTTGTATTTGGTCTGAGAAATCAAAGCAAGGAAGAGTTTTGGCATTTGGTTTGAGACATCAAACAGTCCCGCATCGAGCAAAGCAGAGGTGGAGAGACGAGACCGGCGTATAAAATAGGATTGGGAGGCATATGGCAACATACTTACCTGGACGGGGTCAATGGGCGATCAAGAAGGCTCATGGCCTAGGCTGGTGACCTCCATTGCACTTAGGAGGGGTGCCTGCTTATGGTCTCCTCAACGTAGGAGAGCCAACGTCATAATTTGTTGCCGTGGGGGCCTGCGTTCGCGCGGCCCCTTCATCAATTCAGTTCTGAAAATATCTATCTGCCTTGGTATCTAACTGTTTCGGTATGTTATGGTTTCCATCAATATTCTGTTCGTCATCCTATAGGGCTTGAGCGTCCTCTCAAATCCAATGGAAAATCATCATTGTGGAAACATTAAATATTTCGACTAATAGAAACACGTCTCACGTGTACAACTTATTAAATATGACAACTGTCACGAGCTAACGAGCCACATTCTCTACGAAGGCCCTAAAAGCCTAGAATCAATAGGCCCTCAGGCTCAATTAATTGCAAACGGTCCAAGTCAATGGTCACGCGACCTGCACAAATTACCTGGATAGTAATGGGCTTGCCTATCAAACTTTTAGCATAGCAAGATTCTCTGAAGCACAATCCATGAAACTTAAAGGAATATTCCTCCGCTGGTCTGCAGACTAGGTAACACTTTGCTAACAAGTTCAACGAACCCGAATGCTAATGTTAACTCCTTAGTTCTCTATGAATAGCCCGTAGTAAGTAACCTATAACCTGATTGGTCTAACAAGCCCAAAAAACAGTTGGTGTCTCAACATCAAATTAATTAGAGTTTTAATAAAAAATTTAATATTTTTCTATAGAAGTACTTCTAACAAAAGTGCTTCCTAAAGAATCAGTATTATGGTCATTATGTCATGGGAATTAAGTTAACCTAGCTACTAGTGTCATGCCACCCAAATACGAAAGAGAAATATTGTAAAATTGCAGATTCATGCATTTCCTAATCAAACTTCTTCAACCTCTTCTCAATTTCATTACAATTTACTGTATAAACAAAACATTAAGACGATCAAATAAGAATAACAAAATAAGAAAAATTCAGAAATATACTACAAGTTTAAAACGAATTTAAAGACGCCAATAACACTATGTTACGTAAGAAAATTGCAAATTATTTAATTAGTAAAGAAGTCTAGGACCTCTTGGGGAAGATCAACTTAATTATCCCTAATATACTTTTATCCGTTCAGCAACGCCCCTTCCACTCGGCACCGTCGGATCACTAAGGCCGACTTTCGTCCCTACTTAATTCATTACTTGAGAGATCATTAGTGAAATCACTTGACAAAAAACTATAAACAACCATGTCCTTTATATCTCCCTTAAGATAGAGATACTTTCTCAGCACACCCTCCCGCTGAAACACTACCTTCTCCAAAATTCTCTGAGAGGCCTTATTCTCCACAGCTACAAAAGACTGCAACCTAACCAAATCAGGGTAGTCCTTGAAAACTTGAGAGAGTGCAATCTTAACTGCCTTTGTTGTTATCCCTTGGCCCCAACACCTAGCAGCTAAAGCATACCCCATATCTGCCTTATGCCGATCATTACCTGACGACACCAATCGAACGGTCATCGATGAATATCGACCGGCGCCATGGGTGGGGAAAGCAAACGTTCTCGATGAAATTCAAAGCCTCGTCTTTCGTTGTCAACGTCTTGAATCCGCGGAGGACTCGAGTCACTTGATCATCACCTCCGAATGACAAGACATCGTCGGCGTCAGATAGCCTGAACGGACGGAGAGCGATTCTGGACAGATCGGTCTGCATAACAAGTTATAGAGGTGATAGGAATGAGAAAACACTAGATATTATGAGCAATAATATTTAAAAATGTATGATAAAGTTAAATAACAAACAACTATGCTATGATGTCAATGATGATGTATTGGATTGAAGTTATACGTACAAAATTACAAATATTATTAATGACCATGAAAGACTTTGAAATTGGGTTTGTAGAATATAGTGGCCTTACCAATTTTTTTAACCAAAGTTGCTACAAAGTCTTAATCTCCTAATAAACCAACTACGATTGATAGCAATTTCGGGCATAATTTAACAGCACTTTGACGTGACATTCAACTTTATGAAGAATCGAGATTCAGAGTCAGAGATCATGAGCTAGTGGATAGAGATTCGGGCCATTCAAAGGAGATAAAGAGATTCAAATTGTTGATTTGTGTTAGGTGGACCAATGAGATGAGTTAATGGTGTTTGTAGAATTTAGAGTGAGTGGTCCGGATCTCTAGTCCACTGGCTTCCGACACAGAGCACTAGTTTAATTACTAGTTGATTTTTGGTGAATGGGAATTATTAACTTTAATACTACCAGGCAATATAATAGCTAGTTGTTTATCATTTGGTGTTTGTGGCTAAATCTTCCAATGAATTATTCAGTTTTATTAATTTGAGTTTATTTGGTTCTTATCAAGTGAGAACAAACTCTAATGCTAAAATGCGTTGTATTTGGTCTGAGAAATCAAAGCAAGGAAGAGTTTTGGCATTTGGTTTGAGACATCAAACAGTCCCGCATCGAGCAAAGCAGAGGTGGAGAGACGAGACCGGCGTATAAAATAGGATTGGGAGGCATATGGCAACATACTTACCTGGACGGGGTCAATGGGCGATCAAGAAGGCTCATGGCCTAGGCTGGTGACCTCCATTGCACTTAGGAGGGGTGCTTGCTTATGGTCTCCTCAACGTAGGAGAGCCAACGTCATAATTTGTTGCTGTGGGGGCCTGCGTTCGCGCGGCTCCTTCATCAATTCAGTTTTTAAAATATCTATATGCCTTGGTATCTAACTGTTTCGGTATGTTATGGTTTCCATCAATATTCTGTTCGTCATCTTATAGGGTTTGAGCGTCCTCTCAAATCCAATGGAAAGTCATCAGTGTGGAAACATTAAATATCTCGACTAATAGAAACACGTCACATGTACAACTTATTAAATATGACTACTGTATGAAATATGCAAACTGTCATGAGTTAACAAGTCACATTCTCTACGAAGGCCCTAAAAGCCTAGAATCAATAGGCCCTCAGGCTCAATTAATTGCAAACGGTCCAAGTCAATGGTCATGCGACCTGCACAAATTACCTGGATAGTAATGGGCTTGCCTATCAAACTTTTAGCTCAGCAAGATTCTCTGAAGCACAATCCATGAAACTTAAAGGAATATTCCTCCGTTGGTCTGCAGACTAGGTAACACTCTGCTAACAAGTTCAATGCACCCGAATGCTAATGTTAACTCCTTAGTTCTCTATAAATAGCCCGTCGTAGGTAACTTATAACCTAATTGGTCTAACAAGCCCAAAAAATAGTTGGTGGCTCAACATCAAATTAATTAGAGTTTTAATAAAAAAATTAATATTTTTCTATAGAAGTACTTCTAACAAAAGTGCTTCCTACAGAATCAGTATTATGGTCATTATGTCATGGGAATTAAGTTAACCTAGCTACTAGTGTCATGCCACCCAAATACGAAAGAGAAATATTGTAAAATTGCAGATTCATGCATTTCCTAATCAAACTTCTTCAACCTCTTCTCAATTTCATTACAATTTACTGTATAAACAAAACATTAAGACGATCAAATAAGAATAACAAAATAAGAAAAATTCAGAAATATACTGCAAGTTTAAAACGAATTTAAAGACGCCAATAACATCATGTTACGTAAGAAAATTGCAAATTATTTGATTAGTAAAGAAGTCTAGGACCTCTTGGGGAAGATCAACTTAATTATCCCTAGTATACTTTTATCCGTTCAGCAACGCCCCTTCCACTCGGCACCGTCGGATCACTAAGGCCGGCTTTCGTCCCTACTTAATTCATTACTTGAGAGATCATTAGTGAAATCACTTGACAAAAAACTATAAACAACCATGTCCTTTATATCTCCCTTAAGATAGAGATACTTTCTCAGCACACCCTCCCGCTGAAACCCTACTTTCTCCAAAACTCTCTGAGAGGCCTTATTCTCTACAGCTACAAAAGACTGCAACCTAACCAAATCAGGGTAGTCCTTGAAAACTTGAGAGAGTGCAATCTTAACTGCCTTTGTTGTTATCCCTTGGCCCCAACACCTTGCAGCTAAAGCATACCCCATATCTGCCTTATGCCGATCATCACCTGACGATACCAATCGAACGGTCATCGATGCATATCGACGGGCGCCATGGGTGGGGAATGCAAACGTTCTCGATGAAATTCAAAGCCTCGTCTTTCGTTGTCAACGTCTTGAATCCGCGGAGGACTCGAGTCACCTGATCATCACCTCCGAATGACAAGACATCGTCGGCGTCAGATAGCCTGAACGGACGGAGAGCGATTCTGGACATATCGGTCTGCATAACAAGTTATAGAGGTGATAGGAATAATAAACACTAGATATTATGAGCAACAATATTTAAAAATGTATGATAAAGTTAAATAACAAACAACTATGCTATGATGTCAATGATGATGTATTGGATTGAATTTATACGTACAAAAATTACAAATATTATTAAAGATCATGAAAGACTTTGAAATTGGGTTTGAATATGGTGGCCTTACCAATTTTTTTAACCAAAGTTGCTACAAAGTCTTAATCTCCTAATAAACCAACTACGATTGATAGCAATATCATGCATAATTTAACAGCACTTTGACGTGACATTCAACTTTACGGGGAATCAAAATTCAGAATCAGAGGTCCTGAGCTAGTGGATAGAGATTTGGGCCATTCAAGAGAGATAAAGAGATTCAAACTTTTGATTTGTGTCAGGTGGATCAATGAGATGAGTTAATGTTGTTTGTAGAATTTACAGTGAGTGGTCCAGATCTCTAGTCCGCCGGCTTCCGACACACAGCACTAGTTTAATTACTAGTTGATTTTTGGTGAATGGGAATTATTTACTTTATTACTACCAGGCAATATAATAGCTTTGGCAAAATCTTCCAATAAATTATTTTATTTTATTAATTTGAGTTTATTTGGTTCTTATCAAGTGAGAACAAACTCTAATGCTAAAATGCGTTGTATTTGGTCTGAGACATCAAACAGTACCACATCGAGCAACGCAGCGGTGGAGAGACGAGACCGACGTATAAAAGAGGAACGAGATGCACATGGCAACATACTTACCTGGACGGGGTCGATGGGCGATCAAGAAGGCTCATGTCCTAGGCTGGTGACCTCCATTGCACTTAGGAGGGGTGCTTGCCTATGGTCTCCTCAACGTAGGAGAGCCAGCGTCATAATTTGTTGCTGTGGGGGCCTGCGTTCGCGCGGCCCCTTCATCAATTCAGTTTTGAAATTATTTATTTTCTTTGGTTTCTATCAGTTTTTTGGTATGTAGTTTCCATCAATATTCTCTTCGTTATTATCTTATAGGGTTTGAGCGTCCTCTCAAATCCAACATTGTGGAAACATAAAATACTGTATGAAATATGTATACCATTAGTCAAACCCTCACGAGCTAACGGGCTACATTCTCTAAGAAGGTCCTAAAAGTCCAAAATCATTAGTCAAACCTTCACGAGTAAACGATCAAAGTTAATAGTTACGCGATCTGCACAAATTACCTTGATAGTAATGGGCTTGCCTATCAAACTCTTAGCACATCAAGATTCTCCGAAGCACAATCCATGAATCTTAAAGGAATATTCTTCTGTCGGTCTGCAAACTATGTAACACTCTGCTAACAAGCTCAATGAACCCAAACGCTAATGTTAAGTACTTAGTTCTCTATAAATAGCCTGAAATAGGTAACCTACAACCTGATTGGTCCAACAAGCCCATAAAGCTTGGTGTTCGACCGCCACCTTCTTCCCCCACCTCCACCTGCTTGCAGGAGTACGGCTGGAGTTCTTCAAACACCTCTGGATCGACTCCCTGAACCACGTCTTCACCGACAATGATGCCGGTGAGATTGAGGTGGTAATGTGGGTGCTCCGGTCACTTGCATTCTAGTTCAAATCCTCTTCGTAAATTAGATTAGTTTAGAATATCATTATCAACTAGTCAAATGAAAAACACAATTGTACTCTCAACGTCATGGAGAATCGAAGAACAAACCAAATAAAATGACCAGTGTACTGAAAAGTCTTGAATAATATAACAAAGTCGAGCTACTGACAATGGCAAGTGTCCCAGAGTTGAAAAAATTACACTTTCACTCATTTTCTAATCAAATTTCTTCTGCCTCCGTTATTTCACTACAATTTATTATTTGTATAAACAAATGTCGAGACGATCTGGTCTGATCAAGCAGAAAAGGAACATCAAGAAGGCTAAACCCTAACCAAAATTAATCAAAGGCTCCAAAACTGCAAAATCGATTCTTCGAGCTCTTGGCATCTCTCCATACTCATGACGGAAGCAAAGACTTTCCTTGCTCTTTTATCCTTGGAACGTATCAATCCTTGCCGCAACACCTTCATAAGAAATAATACAGAGACGCATAAACTTATCAATCTTAAAACCTATGCATATGAATCAAACAAGTAAGATTATCATTTCTGAGAAATAAAAAGTAACTGCCCAAATCTTGATAAAAGAATGCAGGGCGATAAGTATACCGTTTGTATCTCTTCTTGGAGCCACATGGACAGAGCGCATTCCTACTGATTTGCCCACTCTTAGCCAAATTAGACTTGGCAAGGTCCAATGGCGTTGAACCCATCAATTTTTGCACCTGAGGAGCCGAAATTTAGAGTTAGCAATGTTTCCTACAGTCGTAAATCGTTATCAGAATTTTGTGTTGTGTGGATGTTACAGGAAAAAAGTGTAGCTAAACAAACCAAGGCCTCCATAACCAATATGATTTAAACTTCCCCCTTAATCACCAAACCCCTCTCATTTTCCTCATCAGTGCCTACAACACATACACACCCACATAAATAATACAAATTCAGTACATCCAATGGAAGCAACTCGCATGCCTCCACTAACTTATTAATTCATCTTGAAGGAAGCAATCACACACAATTCAACGCGGCTATTGAAACATGCCAATAAGCGGGCAGATAAAATCTGGCCTTAACAAGAAGTTTAGGTGCTTAGCCAACCAAAAGGATGCCACTGTACTATAAAGCCTTCCCAAAGATAAGAAAACAAGCAAAGACATAGATAGCAAAAGCTATATAAGACATTCTGAAGTTAAGTACTAATTTCAGCACAGGGTAAATCAGTTTTACGAAGGTTGAAAAATGAGAAATAATACCTCGTTAATGTTCCTTGGCATTGGTTTCCCTTCTTTCTTTAAATTCTCCATCTTCTTTTGTGCTTCTCTAGCCCACGTGAATTTTGCAAGAGCATTCTCAACATCAGCAATCGTGCATTTACAATGCTTCGCTGCTTCTTGTTTTTGAGCAACTTGGAGATTCTACAAAACAAAAGACCTAAAACTATAATCAAGAGACTTAACCAGACACAATCTACGCACATAAACCTAGTATGAATCATTTTGAAATTCCAATAAATAAATACTTTGGACTGCATCCTGTGAATAATGAAGTTTCCTTCAGCTTAATAGCTCATTTCTCTGTAGTGATTATATTGGCAGTTTAAGGAGGAAAAAGAACTCGAGTTTAAAGCAATTCCATAAAAGAAAGAGCGAGAGAAATTGGCAAAGAATATGGAAAAGGAAAGCGGAATTAAAAAGATAGGCAAACAATCTCGTATTCAAGTCACAAATATTGGCATTAAAACTATGTAGGATGGAATAGTTTATCTGAGAGATATCCAGATTCTCACAAAAACCAGAGGCAAACCTAGATTTTGTGTGAAATGGCACTTTTTCTTAAGAACATAGGAAATAGTGTTGTAGCTAATTGGACTATTACAAGACTTATTTTACGAGACTTGAACTTTACAAGCATAAGCACACAAGTATACACATTGCCAAATGGACCAAACAGAGATTTCATCTGGCAAAAAAATAACAAGTAAAACATCAATTTAAAAGGGTAAAACCAACCTCTCCAGTGGAATCAAATCCTCCGAGATAGCGAATAATCGCTTCCTGCTTCTCGAAAGCATCGGCAAAAGTAGCTTCACTGCTTCTCCCCACAATGTATTGCTTGAACGCCCCAATTCTTCTAGCATTCTTCATCTCATCCGCAAATCCTATAATCAACCCAAGAAACAAACAAATAATTATCGTTAACGTAACCATGAATTTCCAACCAATCTCTCAAATTTAAACAAAATTTAACTGAGTACAGAAGTTAAACAAACCCCTGGAACCAAAAGCACGAAAAATTTACATTTTTTCAAAATATCAAATGGGTTTCCAAAAAGCTCGAAAATTCTACATTTTTCTTCAAAATATCATATAGGTTTTACAAAAAGCTCGAAACTTCAAGCACAAAAACTCGAAAACAAAATATTCAAATCTCAGAGATACCTAATCAGGAAACAAAAAATAGAAAATGTGAAAAACAAAGTTGAAATTAAGGGACGTACGAAGCAGCGTGAACGAATCGGAGCTGGACTTTGCATCCTCCGGAGAGGCCTTGTTGCCGGTGAAGACCCCTTTGATCTTGTTCATCCATGAGTTATCCAGGTGCGTCGTGGAGGAGATCGGGCGGTGAAACGACGGAGCGAGGTTGCGGTCACCGTAACGGTAGCCGAAGAAAGATGACGGGAACTTCGAGTTTTTGTTGCAGAATGTGGTGCTTATGATTCGCGAAGAGCGATGCATTCTCGAAAATGTTGGCTCTTTTTGGTCTCTATTTCTCTTTGATGACGATTTAGGGTTTTAGTCTGCAGATTCGGGGTTTTGGGAACAGAGAGACGGGTTGAAGGAAATGCAAAACCCTCTTCCTTGAACGACGTCGTTAATACTTTCTATGTTTCTAGTTAGCCTCCGAAAAAGTAAATATTTGCAATTTGCAACTTATTAGAAGAAACGTACCTACCTGGTTTAAGTTTCGTGACAACCGAGCATGACTAGGTTAATGGCTGGTTTGGTATTGTTATGTTTTGAAAAAAAACTATTTTTGTTGTACTGTGAGAATAAGTAGCTGTGAAATAAAGCAGCAGAGTGTTTGGTAAACTTTTTTGTAAAAGTGATTTTGAAAAAAAAAACAATATTATATTATTTGGTAAACTTTTATGTAAAACAGATGTGAAAAAAAATCGGTTTTTCAAAGCTTGGTTTTGCAGCTTTGTGTTTTTGACTTTTTTTTCACCCAAAACTGTGAAAAAAAGCTGAAGCTGAATGTTTACCAAACACAAAAAAACTCCCAGCTTTTTTTTATACCCATTTTTTTTCAGAATCATCACATTACCAAACCAGGCCTAAGAATCGCTACAATGGCATGGTGGATATCGGTAGTTATTTGCAATTTGCAACTCATTAGAAGAAACGTACCTATTAGGCGGCATACAGCGGGTGTAGGTAAGTTATTTGCAATTTGCAACTTATTAGACGAAAAGTACCTATTAGGTTGAAATATCGTGGATACAATGGCATAGTGGGCGTAGGTAAGAAAGAAAATATCGGTAATATCGGAAATATCGGTAGTTTGAAAACACGGAAATATCGATGGAAATATCGAGATAATATCGATATCGATAAAAATTACATGGAAACCACGGAAATTGTAAGAAAAACTTGGAAATTTTTATTGAAACTTTGTAGGATGTTTATTTAGTCAATTATCTATTAGTTTATCACAAAAAATTGGAAGAAAATGCATTGCATGATGGATTTAACTGATTTAAGTTGATTATATAGCGAGCTAGCAAACATTGTGAGTGTAGAAAATATGTAGTAATTAATGAAAGAAGTTTAAACACACCATAATCATTTATATATAATGAATTAGTACAATATTTTACACTTTATACATTGCATGGTAAGATACATGAGTGACTAAGTACCACATAGAGTTCCTATGAGGTTCAAAATTTTCACTATCTTCATCATCTCTATGTGTAGAGTAAGTGTATTGTGAAGAGTAGTCAGCAACCATGGCAATGGCTTTCAAGAACCAAAACCCAAAAGTCAATAGGAAACCGAATACTTCGGTATTTTTCGGGATTTCGGGATTACCAAACAAATGGGATTTGGAAACCAATCCCATATCGAAAATTTCGGTATTTTTCGGGATGGGATTCCCAAACTTCGGGATGGTTTTGGTTTGGGACTTTTTCAGTTTGGTTTGGGATTTTCGGGAATTTTTTCCAACCATACATGTAAGTGACCAAATAAAAAATAGAAAAATTAAAAACCACATGCCATTGACTAAGTAATTAATTGACACAATTTAAAATATAATACCACAAAAAATTTGGAATATGTGCAAATTTGTTTCTTGCAAAAAGAATTCAAAACAAAACCATATATATAAATATTTTAGCATGTTTTCACAAAAACATAAGTGGTATAGTGGTCAAGGCGCTGAAGGAGTTAGATGGGAGGGGTTCGAATCCCTTTATGTGCATGTTTGAGACTTTTCAGAAATTTTCAAATATTTTTAGGTTCATCTCGCGATATTATCGATATTATAGCGATAATTAAATGAATACCCACGAAATATCGTTATATGAAAAAAACGATTATCGATATTTTCTTCTATGGGCGTAGGTAAGTCATTATCGTGACTACGAAATTGCAAGAGAAAATTTAAGTTGCGCTGGAATGATGCAACTTATTAAGCAACTGCTGCAGAAAGAATGAATGGCTTATATGAATTCAAAGAAAGTGTTATCAAAATCTTACAAGTTACACATTTCCTATGCAAAAATACAAAGCAGCCTGCTGCACAATCGATCAGCCGCTCACATCCCGTATCTAAATTAGGACGAAAGGCAGGGAAAAAAAGAATAAATTCTGCAACTTTAAGCCTTCGTCCTCCTAAACTCGAACCAGATTTCGTAGTGGTTGAATAGCAAGCTGTCGTGTGTATGCTTTCCGACATACTCCAGGCCTAAATTTGTAAGCCGCTTTGTACATTCGTCTCCTCCCAACCGCGAACAGAATTTGATATTATGGGACACGAAGATTCGCCCGTCATAGGGTTTCAGTTTATTTGTCAATCTCTCCAATCCAACCCACACAAGCTTATCAGGCATATGAAGAAACACAGCACTAGCATAGATCAAGTCATAAACAACATCTGAACCAAATCCGCCGAAGTCCATGTTGTCGCCTTTCACAATCAAAGGGCGCTTGTGCAGAAGACCTTGGGAAGGAAGCTCGTATCTAAAGGCAGCCATTAGTGAGAGCTCATCTCTTTCAAGACAGTGGAAGTGTCCAGGATTAAGATAGCGAATGAAATGCAAACCGACTCGGAGGGTACCACAGCCAATCTCAAGGACAATTGAGTCGGGCTTCAGATGAGAGGACTGAGCGAGGAACTCAAAAACATCTCGCCCGCCTGCCCAAGGCTCACCGTAGTTACTGTGGTGCTCCTCAGTTAGGAGCTCACCAGGGCATGGGAGAGCAGTATGCTTTTCTGAATCAGGTCCTTCATAATGAGATATACCCTTGAACCTGAAAATTCAGAAACTATTGGTCAACTATTTGTACAAAATCATCCCTATATTCACAGAACATGAAATGAATAACTTGCCAGCGATTCAATTGACCCGCAAACATTTGAATATATGAAAACTGCAGGCAGAGAAAAGCACGCGGAGAGAAAGAGAAATCATCTAACCAACCAACCAAGTAAGAGAATACTCCAGTTAAAGAATCATCGAGCAACAAATATAATACAAAGAAGCATCTACCGGAACAAAAGGAATAGAACAAATCACTTCAAAGTATATGATCTAGTCTAAATCCATGTTCTATAAATCTAGCCGATCATCAAGCTTAACCTTTTCGTTTCTCTCCAACCTAACCCAGTGCTTTACATAAACCAAACAGAGCCACAACAGGTACTTGCCAAACTCAGCATCGAAAAGATATATTGTAAAGAAAATGCAGAAACTTAAGCAACAAATTCGAGTTCACGTCCACATAACTAAAACAAATCAAAGTCGATTGCTGCGATCTCATGAAAATCGAAGTTTACTGATGTAATCTCATCTCCCCCACATCCTCACTCGGCACAAAAATCACATGAACTGGTACTCAAAATTAAAGTTGACATCTTTGAATCCAAGATTATAGAGTTTACTAATTCACAATCAATTGAAATCCCAATTCCCAATCCCACTGTGCAAATCCAAGTCCCCATTTCTAATCATACAAATGTGCACATAATATTAAAGAGGTACTTCTAGAGAGAGAGAGAGAGAGAGAGAGAGAGAGAGAGAGAGAGAGAATACTGACTCCAAGAGATCTTGAAGCTGCTGAGCTCTGGTGCGAGGGTTAATTCCCTTCCTCAACACGTTATCCTGCATATGCAACCCATTCACTCGGATCTGATCCTTCACCCACTCCACATCCTCCTTCGACGACCATATCGTCTCTCCTCCTCCTCCTCCGCCCTCCGCCACGCCGACACTCGGTCCATCGACATCGCCGACTCTCGCAAAACTAGCACTAGCAGCCCCACCGGCGTCGCGGCCGCCGCAAGTGCACGGCGACGAGAGAGAGTACAAGAGAAAGAAGAAGAAAACCGCGGCCACTGACGCCGTCAGAACCAGCGCCGGCACCGTTATCACTATCCCCTTAGCCGACGAATTTGACGGTGACGACCACAGAGCCATGTGGTGTGGATGCGTGTATTCGATTTTACGCTGAAGTCTTCATACATTCAAGACTCTGAATTTTAGGTCGGCAGAACGATTGGGATCGCGGAAAATTGATTTGGGAACGGGCCTTAAGCGACGCCGTTTCACGAAGCGCAAGAGAGGAGCCCTGTGTCGTTAGGGAGGATGTCGTTTTGGGAGGAACATGTCATTGCCTGCGGTGTCGCATGGAGCGTGGTTACATAGAGGTAACACGAGCCGTTAATTCGACAGGAAATGAAACAAAAATAATAGGTTTTGAGTCAATTTATTAAAGAATCGGATTGTTATTGAGTTATAAGTTAATCATCTGAAACACGACCGGTTAAAATAAAATGTATATCGTGAAAATGATATAAACACAACAAACACAACTGGTTTGTCAAGCCTAAACGGTGGATACAAAAATTCACAAATTATAATTTTAATAAAACAGGGTTAAGGAGACTTTTTAAATAGGTAATAAACTGTGTTCAAATCACGATTTAATGTCATTTTTCTTACATTTTTATCACTCTAAAAGGGCCTTAACCAGTGATTTGGGGTTTTTTTTTCTCAAGCATAAAGTTTATTTGTCTCATTGAGCGACCTTGACCCTACTATTTTGAGATCAACGAGATTTTCAAATTTTGCCTCAATTTTGTACCGCTCTTTCATTAGTGAAACAATGTTCTTACTAGCACTATAAATCGAGCCGGTCGAAAATTGACATCTGCACATTTTTGTTCCACAGGTGAACGATTGAGATTTAACTAAATGACCGTTTTTTCTGTCAAAAGAAGCTACGAAATTCTGTTAACAATTTAACTTAACATAAATCATCAACCTTAATCAGATCATTTTACTACCTAGGGATCGTGTAAACAAATAATTAACAGATCCCAGTTGAAGTTTGAAGTTCAAACTTTGAACCACCCCACACGACACTCAGCTGCAAAACTCTTGCAGGAACAAACTCAAACTATCAAGTACATGAACCTTGAAAACAATCCGAAAACAACCCGAAAACACGAACACTCATCTTATTCCTGCTATAACATATAACACATTATCTTAATCTTATTCACACTCAGACCGTTAGATTAGATCAGACATCCTTCTTCTATGACGACTAAGCATAGGTCTCAAGTTTGGATCGGACGAAGTGACCAACTTGCTTCGTGTCTTGGATGATTCCGAGCCATTGCACTTCGGGCTCTCTGCCGGTAAAGTATCTGCTGCTTCCTGCGCATATCGCGATTTCCTACTCGAGTTTTGTAAAATTGCTTTGATTTGAGGGTCTGAGTAACTCATTGACTGTGAAGCTGTAAATTGGATTGAACTTCTGGCCACGGATCTCAAACTTCTTGCTTTAGCGGCAGTTTCTCTTTCTGCAGAGCTTTGCCTTTGTCGACTGGCTGCAGTGGAAGTCATGAACCGAGGCAAAGAATTTGAAATGTTGTTTCCTCTGCTTCCTTTCTCTAGCTTTCGAGGCGTTTCTATAACTTCCCTCGAAACTTCTTTGGGACTAATGGGGGCCTTCTCATCTTTCAAATGTCCATACGTGGCTGCAAAGAGGTTTATATTTTCGCGTAGCAGCAAATCGACCTTTTGTATCTGATTTTTAACTTTACGGCACTCTTCTTCAGCTTCTCTCATGTCTTCTTCGAGTTCCTTCACCCTTTTTTCCCTGTGCCTCTTCAAGTCCTGAAAAAATAGTATGTTCAGAAAATATACAGCTGAGAAACCCGAAAATTACAAAGAAACTAGAGAGAGGTACCTCTGCTAATTCCCTGTTACACTCTATAGCTCTAGCTCTCTTGGCGAAACTCAAAGAGCATATCGTCTCCCCAACATCTTCTTCACAGGGGCTGACATGCACAAGCATCAAAACCTTTGAACCGTGACCTAAAGCATATCGGATTACAAAACAAATGTTAAGCACTTTCAAGTCCAGATGATGAAGGGGGTGCGTAAATCATGGAACCCAGCTCACGATGGCAATTGAGTGCACAAACGTAATGATTTGTCATGGGGTCATTACCATTGTTGAGAACTCGATTAGTATTACGTGAGAAGTTTATGTACTGTCAAATTAAATAACTTCGAATAGCCTTTGATGTGTAAAGAACTTCAGTTCCATAACAAAATTTGAAGAATGTGGATCTACCTAAGGAGTCTTTCAGGATTTGTGTCAGCTTGCTGTTCCTGCAACCGAAAAGTTGAAGTGCATCAGATTCTTGCTCAATCAGTAAGCAAAGAGAAAAGCTCAGAAGGCCCAAGGGAAAAAGAAAAGGGAAAAGGGAATAAGGCAACTAAAGCTGACAGTTTATGCCAACTAACTTACCTGTAAGGCACATGGCCTCGCTTCCTTCGTAGAGCAGCAATGACATCACCCAAGGCGGAAAGTGAAAGGTTTATGGCCCTTCCCTCATCAAGTGTAAGTCCAGTTGCCCGCGTTTTAAGCAACCGTTCGCTTCCTCCAAGATCAACCATCCACAGTTTACCCACTTCCCTTTTAGCTTCCAGAGCATCCCCATTCCGAAATATGGTTATCCTTGTTAAGCTAGATATATGAAGCTAAAAACATAACGTAATTATCGACCAAAATAATCCAACGAAAAATTTGAAAAAATGTAAGTAGACCTGGAACCCACCAGTGAGACCTGCTAGACGCCTCATTGACATTCGTCCAAGAAGTTGATCTAACTCGTCTCCCCCGATTATACCACCACCTAGCTTTAGCAAAATCGACAATTTGGACTTCTGTAAGGCCCTCAATTTCCACCGTCCCCTTCGGATCTGTTTGAATGTTGAGATTGCTGTA
This sequence comes from Malus domestica, assembly GCF_042453785.1. Classification (NCBI taxonomy): domain Eukaryota; kingdom Viridiplantae; phylum Streptophyta; class Magnoliopsida; order Rosales; family Rosaceae; genus Malus; species Malus domestica. The sequence goes on along the minus strand of NC_091672.1, from coordinate 29,728,272 downwards.
GTAGTGTTAGCCAAACTGAGGTAAGCAATCTAACAAATGGCCTGAAATTGTCGCACCAGGGCACTAAACAAACCGATGCTTACCATCTTGTTACAGTTTCGTATGTTCTGTTGGTGGGTTTTGGGGACAGCAGATCTCTGAGACTGCCCATGTAAACTTCCAACATGCTCATCGAAAAGGAAATAGAGGACGAGCTGTCCAAGGAGGCTTGACAGAAAAGCTCCTTGAGAGCTCGAGGAATTATCCCCGGCTCCTCACTAGTTCCATCCTGCATATCCATTTAACTTCATCATTTTACGCACATTTGGAACGAAAATCCACCTAACAACCGAACACAAATGCAACAACAAAAGCTTGATCGAAGTTTCGATCACTAACCATGGTAAATGTCTTGCCCGTGCCGGTTTGGCCGTGAGCAAAAATACACACATTGTGGCCATCAAGTGCAGATCTGAGAATTGGTTCCACCTCAGCAAACACATTTTCTACAGAATTCGGAAATCCGAACATCATTTAAACTATCATACAAGACTTTAATTTCCCGATGTGCGATTCACACTCTCAACACTACGAATCGAAACAATTAACAAAATAATCAAACTTGTAAAACACGCATTCCTTTAATTTCCAACACTAACCTTGACTGGTTTCTTGTGGAAAAACCTTATCAAAATCAAATTCTTTTCTTGTTCCGGCTGTCTTAACCGCAATCTTCTCCGATCCGGCCGAAATGGGTTCCCGGATTCTTCTCCTGTCGATCACTAGGAACGGTCGGACCCGACAGAACACTCGAATACTACCTGAACACTCACTTCACTTGATACAACAAAACAAAAAAAACAAAGAAACCAAAAATAAAAAAAAAACATTTCGGAGAAATTTATGATTGATCTGATTGTGACCCAACATTACCTTTGATGTCTATAATCTTGTTCAAAGATTCTCTCCTCTTCTCATCCAAGAACTTCTGCTTCTGCTTCAACTGTGCAATTTCTCCTACAAAACCCAATTGAAAAAAATTACAGCTTTTGCTAGATCAAGTAAGCGCTTCTGCTCGTAGCGCTTTTGCTTTTAGCCCTTCCATAAGCAATACGTCCTAAACGAGCTTACTAGAAACTGAAAATTTTCAAAAACTTTACCTTCAAGATTTGATATGGACTGCTGGAGCTCATTCTTTTCGTGCTCAGGGACGACATTGACGTCCGTACAGATGGTGGGAAGAGGAGGAGGAGAATCCGAAAAGTCAATGGATGGCAACCCATCGGTGGAATCTGGACCGTTAGATGATTCCATCGGAGACGACGATGATTGGAAGGACTCGTTCACATTAACTGAAAGCAACGAGATCTGCCCTTTTTTTTTCAGCTGAAATCAACATTTTTCCCACTAACAGAACAACAACAACAGCTGACCCTTTGAAGAGAGAGAAAAAGCACTTCTGAGTTCTGAGAAAGCACTTAACTTAAGTCAAGTACAAGAATTTGTAGGACCAATCTTACCAATAAAGAACGAAGAAACAACTGAAAGTTGATGTAAATTAAAGAACTTTAAAAAATTAAAAGCACTTCCTTCCTCCAACTTCTTCTCAAGTACAAGTACAAGAAAAAAGGTATTTAAACAGAAAAAGAAGCAGTAATTCGATAACCTTAATTAAAAAAAGGGAAGAAAATAGTAAAAATTCAGATTTCGTGAACCCAGGAAAGTTACCTCAATGATTAAACAATCTAACGACCCTGGTTAGCAGGTGAGGGTTTTTTGTTACAGTAAAATATAAAATAAAATAAAAAACATGAAAGAAAACATGTGTTTTTAAGATTCTGTTTGGGTGGTCAAGATCTAAAACTGTATTGTAAAAGCAGTTTTATTTCCTTCTGTTTTTTTTCAGAGATGGGGGCAGGGGACAGGACAGAGGAGCGTGTGGAGCGGAGGAGGGAAAAGTTAAATGCTTTGCTTCTACTATATTCACTTCCCACCAATTTTATTTTTTAGTGGTTGTTTACACACATACCCCACCAAACCTTAACCACTCCACAACGGGTTGGGATGCACTCTGTGTTTCTGTGTTTAAAGACTGCAGACTTGGAGATCCGCACCACTGAATTTCAATCCTATGATCTCTCATTACTCTCATCTTACTTGCCCATATAACAAAAATCCAAACTTTAACGGTCCAGATCTTTTTTTCCTTCTCTTAAACGGTCTAGATCTCTTAGTCCGATGACTCTGAAAACATAGATCTGAAATGGATCTCATTCCCTCCACCACTATCCTCCTTCCATCATCCTACTAAATTTCACAACTTTTCTCTCTTGACGCTTGTTCTGATGTTACAACATTGTTTTGATGCGGCTTCTCGACTTTTAATTTGGTTATTAGTCATGCTAATATTTTAAGATGTGTCAATTTACTTCTATTAATTAAATGGGTCAAAACAACCGTCAATCTGACATCAAACCAACCAACTTAACCGGTTTAATTTGAAAGTTTATATGACAAACCAAAATAGTGAAATTACGAGCTTTCAAATAACAGTGGATATCACATCCTATGACATATTTTTAGTGCATGAGATCGAATGAAAGAATGGTGAGTTCACGAGTTGCTTCTTAATTAACCGTGACTTAGAAGGTGAAGCTGAGTATTCACCCTACAACAAATTACCAATAAGAGGTAAATCCATGCAAGGTTTAATAATTTTTCGATGTATCAAACTTTCTACAAAACGCCTCACTTATGACGTCATTCAAACCTTATATATTGCATATTGAGTGATATAAGAGCACGTGAGTTGTTAAGCCCAACATAAAGGTAAACATACTTTGATACCACGACAAAAAATGAGGTTCCACTGTAAAACCAATTGGTTACTGGCACTTTCGGGTTGTAATTCATAACTTCAACCCATTGTAGCATAAACGAAATATTGAACATAAGCATAGTAACGTATACTGGTTTGGAAAAACTAAAGCAACCAAAAGGGTCCCAACTTACAGCAGCAGCTGCTCATACAAACATCATTAGCTCGGGCCTGGTATATACATTATGCTCCTCGTCCTCGAGCAAAGGGTACGACGCGACAGCATCTTGAGCTCCGATATACAGCTAGTTGTAAATCTTCCCGTACACCTCTCTAACCTTCCTAGCAGGATGGAACAGCCCCCGGAGAGCAGCACCTAACGCCACTCTCATCCCTTCAATCGCTTCCATGACAGCATTGATAACGTGCGGGGATGTCTCGAATATGTTTGGCCGGACGTAGTTCAGCAAGTGGTCGAATGCGTCCTCGCATCCCAATCCTGCTACACCTAGAGCCATGTGCTTACCAGCAGAAGCTGCAGTTTGCCCGTGAACGATATCTCCATCCATGAGGGCATCCTCCAGCAACAGGGTCACTGCGTAGATGTAGTCTTTCCCCATCTCACCAATGTACTCGAACAAGAAAGTGAGGGATTTCAAAACACCATTCTGCACATTAAGCTCTGGAACACGATACTCGTTCATTAGTGCTGGAAGCACTGTAAAAGGAGAACAGGTTTCAGCTATTATCGCAATTGCCACGGTGGTGCAAACACGGTTCTAACCCTCCTACACTTTGATATTGTTCAGTAGAGTGGCAAGGACATCTTGTGTGCCAATGGCTTTAGCAATGTACCCAAAAGTGTTGACAGTAGCACGCTGGATACCATTCTTATGAGCCTTAAGCATCTCAAGAAGTTCAAAACAGATCCTCATCCGCTCCCTTGCTCGAACAAACTCAGCACCGCGATCAGCAACACGACCAACAAGGTCAATACAGTTCTCCTGGACTTTCTCGTGCCTATATTTCAACATTGGAGTCATATAGTAGGTGTCATCCTTGTCATACCAAGAACGTTCACAATTTCCTTCAGCGCTCCCAGAATTGATCCAAGAACTTCTAGGTACTCTTCTCCCGAATATTCATACAAGACGACACCAAGATGACCCATCAGTTGCTCCTCTTGGTACTGCTTCATGACAACAGCGGTTCTCGAAATAAGATCGGTAGCTTGTGCCTTTGCACCCTTGTTATTCAAGCGCCACTTAGTGTTACGACAAATCGGAGGAAGGTGCCCAAGAGAATTCACAACTGCACCAAATCCATTAAGCATCGCATTTAACATTGTCACTGGTCTGCTCTTGGAAAGCATAAAGGATACCGTCAATGAGAAGCTCATCCACCCGAGCATCAATATCAGATGCACCAGAGTTCACAACCACCTTCTCGATTGTCTCCATAACCATTCTCCTATACAGTTCGCTCTCGTCCTTGAGATCCTGAACAATTCTCCCCCACTATATCAGCAGCATCCACTTTCTTTGCTATCTCCGCAGTTGTTTCCCACCAATTGCCTGTAGTTTCTCCTTTCCAAAGCCATCCTTCTAATCCAGAAGCTTTTGAAGAACTCAGGCAGAATACCACTTCTTATATACTCGGGCTCTACTCCTGTACTCACACACTGTTTCACCACTTTAAGCACACTTTTCTTCATCTCTTCGTCGGGAGACTGGAACTCTCGAATCAAAACAACCATCACTTCTTTTGTATATTAACTAGCATACATTGCATCCACGAGGGGAATAACGAAACCAATTGCCTTCAAGAAGGCAGCCAAAACCTTACCGCGGTGAGATCTAATACCTTTCCATCAAAGGCTTCAACACTGAGTCAAAGCTCTCAATACCGCATGGGGCAGCAGCCTCAGCAAGAGCAGCAAGAGAGAGAGAGAGAGAGAGAGAGAGAGCAGTAATTGTCCGGACCACCTGATTTTCATCACTCAGACCATTCCCTATAATTTCCACGAGAGACCTCAAGTGGGGAAGAACAGCACACCCGATCGAAATGGCAATCTGCTGAACAATCTTGATTCCAGTGTGCCGTGCTTGCCACGATTTCTTGCTTTGACACACGGCTTTCAAGAATGGCAACAATGTAGGAATACCAAGAGCTGAAGTAACAACACTAAGGCAGTATAAAATCACTAAATTCCTTGTATAATTGCCAATGCAAAGTATCCATCAATACTAAGTGGCATATTTTTAACTACGTCTCTGTAACTCAATTTTAATCTCACTTTGCTCTTTGTAATTCAAAAGTCGTCACTTTACTCTCTAAACCTCATAGTTTGATTTACTTTGCCCTCTAAATTTTTTTATCTCATTTTGCCTCCTGGAACTTAAGAGTCGTCTGTCTCCTCTATCTGTAATAATTCATCTTTACACCCAAAGGAAAGTAAACATAGCCAAATTATGGGCTACTTCATTACAAAAATATGGAAATAAAATTGAAAAACCTAAACGAATGGACATACTAAGTCATTGCATGACCTATGAAGTACTTTAAATGTTTTTTAGAATTTACTTACACTTTTACTAAGAATTTGTTCTAAAAACAATTTCACCAAAAACGTTTCAAACATCTGAAAAACACTTCCAAACGAACGAGCCCATAATAAAGTCAAGAAACTTCTGTATTTATTAGTAAAAAGTTATTTAAAAAAAAGTTATTCAAAAGGAAATTTAAATGTTCATCAAAAGAGAAGAAAAGGAATTTTACATAAATATATGGAGTCCGAGCCCATTACCATAACCGGAGTCCGAACCCGTTTCCACATCGGCCCAGGGGCCGTTTCGTAACTCAACCGTATTCTTCCCAGTCTGGCCCCACAGTACGAACCAATTGCCAGCGAAGCGAGTGTCGATCCAGCCGCACACCCGCGAGTGTATATAAAGTCCACGCCCTTCATAAATTCATATACTCACGCAAAAAGACGAAATTAACCTCGATCAGAACCCCAAAAAACCGAGTCAAAGGACTCGCCCACAATAAAATCGAAACCCACACCCAAAAATTTCCGCTCTCTGAAATCGCAACTCAGTGGAAGAAGAAGAAGAAGAAGGAAGAAGAAGACGAGGAGCAGCAAAAAAAAGGGAGCTTCCAATTTCTTCACTGATTGGTAAGGTTAGGGTTTTCCACTCTGTTAATTTCACTAATTTTTGTATTAATTTTTAGTTTTCTCTGCATTTTGAATAGTAATTAACTTAGTTGATCATCTGAATGGTAGATACGAATATGATTAGTGGGTTTTTGTGTTTTTTAATCCTGGTTGTGCTTTTGAGGTCTTAATCTGGAGGAGGTTCGGGTTAATAGTAGACTTGGTGACCTGGTTAATCTGTTTTAGTCAATTTTTTGAGTTGATTATTGGTGCTTAAATTGAGTGATAGTCGGGAATTTTTTGGATAAATTGACGGATTCCATGGAAATTCTGAGACTAATCGAAGTTGTATTGGGTTAGTTGAAATGGCGGTATTGAAAACTATTGAATAGAACATTTTGCAATTGCTCTGGATGGTCAGCAATTATTTTCGGGGTTTTTTTTTTTTTTTTTTTTTTTTTTTTTTATAGTGTGTTTCATCGATTATATAACTGCGGGTTTTGGCAGTCGGGGAGTTTGAGGTTCTGCGGTTTTTTGGTGCTGTGTGTTGTATAGGGCTAAGAAGTATCACCATTTCATCTGTTATTTTTAAGAGCTAATGTTTTTGTTGGTAAATAAACATTAAACAGTAAAATGATTCCCGGCAATATCACACGAGAAAGTGGGAAGAGGTTGGATTGTCAAATTTATTACATTTGACATGTCAAACGTAATCTACATACCAATTACATTCTTTGGGAGATTAGCAACTTTAATACGTGTTAACTCTTAAGTGTCTAATTCATTTCTTTTCATTGCAGTTGCAGTTGCATAAGGTATTGATAAGTTCATCAAATTATTCATCATAGGTTGAGAACTGATTACGTGATAGAATATTCCTTAACATGTCGAGAAAGCATATTTATTACATCATCTGTATTGGATATGTCACCTATGTTATGCTTCGTTGTATTGAAAAACTCAAGTGGATAACTAAGACGTCGTTGTGGTATATTTACCTTTGGAGTTTCAACAATGCCTTTTGTTCGACAAACTTGCTAGGACCAAATATATTCTAAAATTAGGGTCACTTTTTAGGAATAGGAATTCATTGTTTACATTTATTTGTTAATCTTTGATTATTAAATTTTAATGCTTCTCTTTGTAGTTGTTTATGCGATGCACCGAGTGGGTAGTTCAGGGAACACAAACAATTCCACTCGCCCTCGTAAAGAGAAGAGATTAACATATGTGTTGAGTGATGCCAACGACACGAAGGTGAATTGATTCTGTATTTTTTTTTCCTGATTTCTGTTTTAAGTTCTGTATTTAAGTTTTTATTGGTTACAAAATCTTTTATATTTTAAAGTATATGTCTCACTTTTAGACTTAAAAGGCACAACACGTATAGTAACTTTTGTTTAATCTGCCTACATAAGCATTTTGCATCAAACATTTTGTTAGTGTTAAATTATAGATGCTTAACCACGTTTGGATTGTTTCTCTCTGCAGCATTGTGCCGGCATAAATTCTTTGTCTGTACTTAAGGGATCAGTGTCTGGGTGTGATTACCTGTTTACTGGAAGCCGTGATGGCACACTAAAAAGATGGACGCTGGCCGAAGATGCTGCTACGTGTTCAGCAACCTTTGAGTCTCATGTGGATTGGGTAACCATTTTCTTCCTATGTTTAAACCTAGTTTTGTTTATTTAAAACAAAACGTGCCATTTAAGCTCTGTAGATGTTTAAATTTTGAGAGTTCTTCTCTCATGGAAATTGATGAGAATTACTTACTCTTCAATTTTGAGTGGATTTTGTTCTTCTTGTCTTAATATAAGGCAGGGTTGGGGAGTCGGTTTATATTGGAATCTTTTCCATGTAGGATGTTTAAACTAGATCAATCAGCATACAAATTGTTAAAAGGGAAAACAAAATGGAAGAATGTTGTGCGCACAAACTTTCTTGTGTTGTGCACAATATTAGACTGTTTTTTGAATCAACATTGTATTGTTCGTAGCTCCAGACATGCACCTTTTAATACAGTCGTTGTATTACTTTTAAGAAAAAGTGATATTTACTTTTTTTTTTCCTGTACTGCATGCATAAGTTAAAATGAGAGTACTTCTGTTGTGCAGGTTAATGATGCTGTTCTTGCAGGTTATAATACGCTTGTTTCTTGTTCTTCAGATACCACCATTAAGGTTCATTGGCCTAGATCTTTGTTTTGCTTTGTTTTGGTTTTGTAACTTGTGTTTTCTTTATGGCTGTAACTGATTCATTTGTATTTTTTTATATATTTCAACTGTCATATGGATACGTCAGATGTGGAATTGCATGTCAGACGGAGCTTGTACCAAAACTCTTCGTCAGCATTCTGACTATGTCACATGCCTTGCTTCCGCAGAGAAAAATGTAATTTTCTCATCAAATTTTCATCTGCCTTATGAATGCATAGGTCTTGTCATTGCACTCATTCTATATGCTGATAGTTTGAGTTCTGCTTGGTGGCATCGTTGCATATCTTATGGAAGACCTGAATATGCTGATAGTTTAGATTGCATCTTTCTGCATTCATTTGAACTTCTCAAATCTTGAATAAGTTCCTACAAGTGTTTGGAGTGGTGGGTAATGCTGCCCAGATAGTGATTTTCTGTGTCTGTGGAGGACTCTTTTGGGGATTCTGCTAATGAACAGATGATCACCCTTTGGTGATTAGTCTTTGCACTCATTTGGCTTGTTTGGATGAAAAGAAACTAAAGATAAGAGGGGTGAGGTAGATGTCTTTGGAAGGAAACAGTACTTGACATTTTTGTGGGCTGCATCTCATAGGCATTTTATGGACATTCTCTTTCTTTTGATTAATCATGATTGTTTGGGACTTATGTTCTAATTGTAATGTTTCTGCTGTATTTTAATAGTTTATGCACTTAATATGGACGGACATCTTTTCCATATGTATTTGTATAGTTTTATCTTGAATATGATATCGAAAAAGAAAGTTTCTGATCCTTTTGTAGTGTCATGCATTTTAGAGCAATATTGTTGCCTCTGGTGGACTTGGAGGGGAGGTTTTTGTATGGGATCTTGAAGCAGCTCTTACTCCAGTTGCAAAGTCAGGTGAATCAATGGAAGATGATAGTTCAAATGCTGTCAATGGTTCTGGAAATGCAATTACAAGTTTACGTACTATCAGCTCTAGCAACTGCATTTCTATGCACACAACTCAGCCACATGGATATGTTCCAATCTCTGCTAAAGGTCATAAGGAATCAGTTTATGCATTGGCAATGAATGATAGTGGATCGCTTCTGGTCTCTGGTGGAACAGAGAAGGTATATTTTGTTGTCTAGGGTTGGCTGTGTCCTAATTTTATTATTTTTATCTCGAAGACATGAAACTTTCTTATAAACTGCAGAAGTGTACCAACTTTTGGTTGAATATTTTTCTTTTGTCTTTTAGTTAGTGTGTGAGGTTTACCAGAAAGTGTTAATAACTATTAATTATATCCTGATGCCGTTTAGGTTGTTCGTGTTTGGGATCCAAGAACAGGTTCAAAGAAAATGAAACTAAGAGGGCATACAGATAATATCAGGGCTCTGCTGATTGATTCTACTGGAAGGTTGGCTGGATAAGTTTTTCATACGCTGTCTTGGTTGAGCACTTCAAAAATGATTTCTGTTAAACTTTTTGGTCTTGATAGTTCAGTTTGTAATATGTTTTATAGATGATACAGCAAATGTATTGAACAAGCAAGTCACAACCTTGATTTGATAATGAATTATTTATTCATCTAATTGGGTAGTTCTCTGTGCTATATTCATACAATTTGTTTTGGTTACAATCATTAACAGTGTGTTCTTTCTTTTAATTTCATTTTTACAGATTTTGCTTATCAGGATCTTCTGATTCAATGATCAGGTTGGTACCCACATCTCTTCCAATGGAAACAATTAGCATTAGGTGCAAGTTGAAAGATATGATTGTTTTTGTGATAGGAAGTTGGTATTTTATTAAGAACATGGTTCACCAAATTCTTTCTGTTTTGCAGGCTATGGGATCTTGGTCAGCAGCGCTGTGTGCATTCTTATGCTGTGCATACAGATTCTGTTTGGGCACTTGCCAGTACCCCAACATTTAGTCATGTATATAGTGGTGGGAGAGATCTTTCTGTGAGTACAGTTCTCTTGTAAATTCTCTTCTCAGAACTCATTGGATGTTTAGTTTTTCTGCTCATTTTTTTAATACTCAATTCTGTTTATACCCTCAGTTATACTTGACAGACTTGGCCACAAGAGAGAGTCTCTTGCTTTCCACAGGGGAACATCCCATTCTGCAGTTAGCTTTACAAGATGATAGTATATGGGTTGCAACAACAGATTCTTCAGTTCATAGATGGCCTGCTGAAGGGAGTAATCCCCAGAAGATAATTCAAAGAGGTGGTGCATTCTTGGCTGGAAATTTGTCCTTTTCAAGAGCAAGGGTGTCATTAGAAGGATCAACCCTAGTAAGTATTACTTTGTTCTTTATATTCAAAATTTATGTCTTGTTGCATGTGCATGTACCATGCTCTAGTTATCATGGTAGCTATTCACCTTTTTCTTCGCAGTCTTATTTGATATTTGTCACGTCATCAGACATTTGAGTTTTGGGGATTAATGTTATTGTGGATGTTTTCCAGGTCCCTGTTAATAAAGAACCTATTTTTACGATTCCTGGAATTCCTGGAATAGTGCAACATGAAATATTAAACAATAGAAGGCATGTCTTGACAAGGGTAATCATGTTGATTTTCTCATATGTTATTATGATGATGCTCCTGTTTAAAGTTTATTTTGACTATCTAGTTTTGTTGTCAAACTGTATGTCATTGCTTAATTAAATATTTTGAACCAATGTGACCTTGATAGGACACTGCTGATTCAGTGAAGTTGTGGGAGATTACGAGGGGTGTTGTCATTGAGGATTATGGAAAGGTTATAGTCTTTTTTTCCTATACTCTATTATCTAACTAGATTTATATAATAGTGTTAGAGGCGAATGCCATAATGAGGAACATTATAACAATACTTATATTGTGTACCATACAGGTCAAATTTGAGGAGAAAAAGGAAGAGCTTTTTGAGATGGTATGCTTCCTAGTCTACAATGATTTCAGCTTGACAGCATTGATGGATTTTTATAGTGTTTTCTTTATTGCTTCAGGTGAGCATTCCTGCATGGTTCACTGTGGATACCAGACTTGGAAGTTTATCCGTACATTTAGATACCCCACAATGCTTTTCGGCAGAGATGTATTCAGCAGACCTGAACATTGTGGGGAAGCCTGAAGATGACAAGGTAGATATAACCTTGACTGTCATTCTATGTTTTTTCGCCCCCTTTTTTGTGGGTTCTATGGTTTCTGTTTTTTTTTTTTTTTTTCCTTAACTGTGACATTTAACCATTTATTAGTTATGCCAAGTCAGCCGATTTATCTCTTTTTACCCCCGTGACAAAATTGTTTGAGAAAATAAATATATCTGTTAGAAATGATTTTTTGTAATTCTTCAGGTTAATCTAGCACGAGAAACCCTTAAAGGGCTCTTGGCTCATTGGTTGGGGAAAAGAAAGCAAAGATTTGGATCACAAGCATCAGCTAATGGGGATGTGTCATCCGGAAAGGATATTACTACTAGAAGTATTACCCATTCAAGAATTGAGGTGGATAGTAATAATGAAAATGATTCAATGGTCTATCCTCCCTTCGAATTTTCTACAACTTCCCCTCCTTCTATTATTACTGAGGGCTCTCAGGGGGGACCATGGAGGAAGAAAATCACTGACTTAGATGGTACTGAAGATGAGAAGGACTTTCCCTGGTGGTGTCTCGATTGCGTGTTGAATAATCGCCTACCCCCTAGAGAAAATACCAAGTAACTTCCTTGCTTTAGTAGAAAGTTTTTACTTTGTGCCCGAGAATAATAAATTCTCTTCTCGGTTTTCAGTAGACTATGGTGCTTGTGTTAAAAAAGAATTACTTGCCTGAAATTTGCAACTAAAATTGTGCATGTTGAATTTTAAACAATTACCGAAATTTGCTATTGAAGGCATTATGTTTGAAATATTTGTCCTTTTGTATTATCTTATAAAAGAAATATTCTTTTGTTAATTTTTTTCAGGTGCAGTTTTTATCTACATCCATGTGAAGGTTCAACTGTCCAGATCCTCACACAAGGGAAACTAAGCGCCCCTCGTATTTTACGAATCCATAAAGTAAATTCTGCATTTCATGTTAGCTCATGAATGGATGGAAGTTCTTCAAGTACTCATTATTGTATGTGTGCGCGCATCCTATTTATTATACTTTACTAACGGGAAATTTTATGCAGGTAGTTAATTATGTTGTTGAGAAGATGGTCCTTGACAAACCATTGGATAGTGCCAATCCTGATGCAACATTTGCTCCTGGTCTTGCTGGAGGGCCAGTGCAGCTTTCATCGGTAGGAGATGGATCCTTCCGATCTGGATTGAAGCAATGGCAAAAGCTTAAGCCTTCTATAGAGATATTGTGTAACAATCAGGCAAGTGGACAAACATCTTGGATGGACGTAATCACTTGCATAGTAATTAGCAAATAAACTGTTTAGTAGGATTCTTTTGTGGCAATTAAAAATTTAACAAAACTATAACTGCTAAAAGTTTAAGACAGTGGTAAATGCTTTTTTCTGTTTTTGGGATTAGCAGCTAAATGTATTCTTGGTTGAACTTATATGCAATTTACTAGTTCTGTGACTGCTATTGGTTATTACCTATCCTTTTGTTATGCGCAGGTCTTGTCCTCAGACATGAGCTTAGCCACGGTGCGGGCTTATATATGGAAGAAATCTGAGGATCTGATTCTCAATTACAGGGTGATTCAGGGCAGGTGATTCTGTGCTAGATTCCAGAGGTGAGGTGCCTTTGCTTTCGCTAATATGCAAGTTTTTGATGCATTCAGATCGTTTGTAAATTTGTAGTAAAAAATGCCTTTTCCACTTATGGTAACTGTTATTAAGCAGTATATAGTGATCTACAAGGATAAAAAATATATATAGGATACGTGTATAAATATATATATATATATATATATATATATATATATATATATATGTTTCTATAGATGGCGAGAATGACAGTAGCTACTAACAGACATTTATTATTATGCCTGCAAAATTTAATGCACATTTCTATCTTCCTGAAAAAACCAATATTGACATGTCTTAGAACATGGCTCCTTTTCTCTTCCTTAAAAACTGATGTTGGCCTAAAAATGTTGTGCCGCTTAATTACCGAGACGGGGCTGTACCTCAAAGGTTTGTCATTAACACTTGCAGGTGATATTGTGTTTAAGATAATGAGAAACATTGATTATTCTGGGGTTGCTCGTGGCACTTGTAAAGTTTGAAAACCAATTGATTGCTGAATCCAGTGGCATTCCCCAGATCTTCCCGAGAAGGCTCTGGTTAGCCTAGTCCTTGTTGGGCAAAGGAGCATCATGATCTTTGTTGCTGATGCGGACGCTGCAGATTTGTCAATTGGTTGTCTGCGTGTGACAGTACATAGAGTTTTCGACTGGATGATAAATCAACACGAAGTTTCCTCGAACTTCTGAAGAGCCGGATTAGGCACATGGTGATGGAAGGTTTGTAGATTTATATTGTCGGGTACGATACCTAGCCATAGAACATTCTATTGTGAAAGGAATTTTTATAATTTGTTTCACAGAATAAGACAGTATCATTCTGCTTCATTTCCAGATTTCTTTTCCATTAACCTCGTTCTGCTCCTTCGTGTAGTTTTTTATCTTCTGAAAGATTTTACAATAAATGAAATCCCGATTTTGCATTCTACGGGTTAGAAATTGTTGTATTGACTGGTAGTTTTTCTTGTTTACTTTGTTTACCTTGTATATATAATTTTGTACGAGTTGGGGCTGTACTTTCGTTATTGTAATGCTTCACTTTTGTTTTGGTTGCCATTGGCATCCGGGTTGATTTCGATGTCGTTTGTGTAAGAACATCCCGCTTCTTAGATTACTCTACTGTAATTTTATGTTTACATTCTCTGTGTAACTATTTCCGGTTCAGGACTTGCCTGTTTTGTTCATGAGACAATGCAAACGTCCGGCAAGAGACCAAAAGTTCCCATAGTGTACCCGGCACGCGCTTTATGTTCCGAACCGGTGTCGATTGCTCGACTTTTGAATGAGTGAGCTGTACCAGGACCAGGACCAGAAGCAGAAGCAAATTTTGTGGTCGTGCTTGCTTATGGTGCTTGTTGCTTGCAGGCATTGTCTTAAGAGTGGTCCCATTAGGGTTTGGCTCTAAGCTTGACCACATAAAAAATCTTTCAGTCTTAACACGGGTCCGTATAACCATTTAGTACTACGGTTTAGTGGTATTTTTCTTTACTTGTAAGCAAAAGATCTTAGGTTCTATTCTTGCCAAATGCGAATATAAACTACATTATTGTTAGCCCATTGTGAGGCTAAGTCCACTCATTTCCACATTAGTATAGATTGTATCGATTGTTCAAAAAAAAAAAAAAAAAAACCTCTGGTCAGTAAACGAAATTAATAAACTTACTAAATACATAAGATATATATATTTTTTCCCTTCAATTTCATCCTTTCCTATATTTGGGCTTGATTAAACTTTGTTTGAGATTTCAAGCAGGTCGAAAGAAAAAAAGTGTTCTTGCATCCATTACAATTAAATTCTATCATTTAGTAACAAGACAGCAATTACATCTGGAAGTTTCTCAAACCAAATCAAATCTTGTTCCACTAAAAGACCATACCTTGCAAGCCTATGTGCAATCCCATTTGCTTCACAGTTAACATGTTGAGATTTAAAATTGGACCCAACATAGAAGTGTCCCTGGGATTGGAACCAATTTCTTCACTTGAACTTTAAAGAGAGAAGAATACAATGGGTCGTGGAGCAGCACATCCAGAACTGTTTTGGGGCAAGCATGCGAGCTCGCCCATATTTGACGTGATCAAACTATTGGGTGCAGTACCTGTCACGGCAAAAAATCTGTTCAAATTGTTTGCAACAAAATCACATGTTCTGCTCTATCCTGGCGGCGAACGTGAAGCTGTCCATAACAAGGTGTTCCAAGTTCCTTCCTTCCTTGCACTTTCATCTTAAACCAATTTAATTTCAGTAGCTGGCTTAAGAAGCATAGTTTTAGATCCTGCATTATGCATGTTTTAAATGTGTATGCAATGGAATTTACAAAAACACTTCATTTTGGCTGGTATTTTTATCTATCTGTTATAGTTTCGGCTTCCCATATATGGTGTTTGTATCGATTGGCAGGGTGAAGAATACAAGTTATTCTGGCTGACGGACCGGAATTCATGAGAATGGCTGCAGGTTTTGGAGCCACAATTGTACCATTTGCGGCCGTGGGAGAAGATGATCTACTACAAGTAAGCTCGCGTTAGTTTGTTCTTAGTAGCTAAGCTAGTGAAGGTATTTCTTGTAGTGATTAGATATATACTTGGATTTTTTTCTTAATTGGATATCTAGCAGTTGGTTCTTGACAGGAATGCCCTAATGAAGATCCCTAAGCTGAGTGACCATCTCAAAGACTCGAGTCGCGGTACTGTAAGAATAAGGTAATTACTCTCCATGTTATTGTTTCTGTGTTCCCCTCGCTCGATCTGATCTTAATTGTCGATAGTTGTTAGACTGAATTTTCTTCTTTTGATAAAAATAAAACATGAATAAATTGTTGTCTGGTTTTGTAGGGATGAGTCGAGTGGGGAGTTGAGAAAGAAGAAGTCTTTAATCCAGTGGTTTTGCCAAATTTACCGGGACTGTATTACTATTTGTTTGGGATGCCCATAGAAACCAAAAGAAAGAAGGAGATCCTTATCAAGGACAAAGAAAAGGCGAAAGAATTGTACTTGCAGATACAATCCGACCTTGAAAACAGTTTAGCATACTTAATTAAGAAGCGGGAGGATGATCCTTATAGGAATGTTTTTGAGAGAATAGTGCATCGGATGACATATTCCGCTATACATGAAGTTCCAACATTTGAGCCTTGAAAATTTGGTTTTCTTGAATGATCACTCCAACATCAATCCATGTCGGAAGGTGTGTAGAGTTTCAGCTAAGGTGCTTGCGCCGCCTCCTTCCATGTGTTTGTCTCTGTTGGTTCTATTAGTCGTAGTTTGGTTATTCCCACCAGTTTCTCCTGAAGTGGCCCGTCAATCTCTTTGGAGGATTTTGGTTTTCCTCTTTTTTGCAATTTTAGGGCTTTGTTTTGGTTGATTTGAAGCTTTTGCAGGAGGTGTTGCGTTGGTTGTTTTGTTTGCCCTCTTTTTCTTGTGGATTCCTGCTGCTGGTATACGCTCTTTGCTTGGACTTTGGTGATGGCGGCTATGGCGTTCGCGAGTCCTTCGAGCTGACAGCTAGTGTTCCTTGTTATCTGGGCTTTATTTTCAGTTTTGGTTCATGTTCCCAAGTTTGTTGGACCTTACCATGTTTCTCTTCCTATTGTCTTTTGTTCATTGAATGAAACTTGTGTTGCAAGAAAACTTGAAATTGGGGGTCTGAGACTTGGAGAAGAAACCCAAGGAAATTTATGATTCTCGTAATGTTTTCCGTCGGATATCATAATTTGCTTGGCTAACAAGATAGGTCGTATTAGGTTTCGTTATAATGAAATAGCATATTTGATTCCTTCTGTGTGAAAAACCAGACCCAGAATTGAAGATCATTTGAGAAATTTTCGATGGGATTTTGGCATATGGAATCTGCAGGACCAAGCTATCCTTTCGTGTGTGAGACCGAAAATATGGACTTGATGCAACCGAGTCATCAAGATAACCCGTATCTCAAGTTTAACACGCATTATTATATGTTTTAACTTGTCTACATGATACTGTATGATTGTTTTGCGATACTATCACATTGACATTCTACTTACATGATATTACACTTACTTTAACTGTTACTGGGGAGGGATTTTTGCTGAGTATCCGATATTCAAGCTGATATTTCATTTGTTTTATGACACTTAAATACTGACTTGAATACCAGGTACTTCAAAAAGTTTCTCGTTATTAAGCATTAGATAGTAGTTATTGGCAAGGTGTCCATAATACATTTATTAGTACGTCCGCAAAAAAAAAAATAAAAAAAAACCAGGGTACTATCAATACACTTATTTTTACATTTCACACGCTCATCTTAATTTTTGACTGTCAACTACCGATACGGAGTTCAAAGCTTTTTGTGTGATTGATACGTGCAGGTGATTATCGTTTTTGTTTTTTATCAAACGATATATTTACATTAACGGAATATGAAATAAAATTGGTTGCAAACTCGTTATTCCCGATTTTCAATTCTAAGATCATTCACTTACAAATGATCATGTTTAAGATAATGAAAAACATTGATTCTTCTAGGGTTCCTCGTGGTAATCAGAAATACACTCGTAAAGTTCGAAAAATCAATTGATTACCGAATCCATTAGAGAGGCATCTCCCGAAACTTGCCGAGAAGGCTCTGGTTAGCCTGGTCCTTGTTGGGCAGGTGCCTTGTTGCTTATGTGGAAGCTTTGCTGGACGCTGCTGATTTGTCAATTGGTCGTCTGCATGGCGGTAGATAGTGTTTTCGACGTTGGATGAGAAATTAACAGCAAGTTTCTTCGAACTTCTGAACGGCCGGATTAATTTAGGCGCATGATGATGAAAGATTTGTAGATTTGCATTCTCGTTTAGAGGAATAAATTGGCATCCGTCATCCACGATATTCGAACCAAATACCTTTTATTTACAATTGAAGAAAAATATCTCAAGATTGTAGTATTCAATTAACCTCTGTTTTGTATCCATGAGCTGGTGACCCAACGGTAAAGACCGGATTACAAGACTTTCTTCAAATTAAAAACTGCAAATCTCGGGTTCAGAACTCGATGCTGGCGTGAAAGCTAGACTTGTGGCGAAGAAATGCTGAAATGCCTCTATGAGTATTTCCGGCTCCCAAAAATGATGGATAACAGTGACAAGTCACCGGTTGTTCCTTAAAAAAAAAATAATAATAACCTCTGTTTTGTTGCTGGACAACGTAATTGTTTGCCAAAAAGACCGAAAGTTCTCATGTACTCCCGTCCCAACTCGTGTCGATTCCTGGCCGGTGATGTTGGGACTTGGAAAGGGAAGCAGATTGTCCCAACTCCTGTTTGGGTGTTATTTTCATTATCTCCTATTTGTGTGTTTACGGTTAAGCTACGTCAATATTTTATATTCTTATTGTTTTTTATCTTATTATCTTTATAAAAAAATTAATATAAAATGTTGACGTGATTTAACCGTGACCGCACAAAAATGAATGAGAATGACACCGAACTGCCTCCCTTGGAAAGTTGGAAGTGGTCCCATTAGGTCTGGCCTATGGTCATTTTCTCATTGATTAGGGGTTTGGCTCTAAAGCTTGGTCACAAATCGTGCAGGAATTGTCTTAAGAGGGTAATAGTGGTAGTGGACGAAAACACCTTACGCTTTTCTTTGATCCGTCTACTTCAGGAAAGAGTGATTGGATTGGGACACTCATAATTGTGAAACTATATGCATAAATCGGATTTATCGTTATGTAATGTTCTGGTCAAATAATACAATATTATTTTGAGAAAAATTTACGTATGAGATTGTATTATTTAACGGAAACATCATAATGACGATGAACGCATTCTATTTAAACATTCTCTAAATTTTTATCGAGGAATACTCACATCCAAATAACATTTTAGAGGTAAAAAAAAGGAAGGAAATCTTTATATTTGACCAAATTTATTCTTGAAAGTTCAAAAAGGAATTGTTATTAACAATTATGTACTCTTTTTCTCATATTTTGATAACCACTCTAAAATTGTTATTCGATATTGTTCTGGTTCATTTTAATCATAAAGAAGTGCAAGATGACTATTATCATTGAGAAAATGTATAATAAGGTAGACTCGAACACCACTAAAAAAGTGCTATGGCAAAGTGACATGTTACGAGGATAGGAGGACATAATTTTTTTGGTGTGATAGCTAAACTACCACGTAATGGTTCCAATCTATTGGTGTAATAATGCATATTTATATGAAGATTTTTTTATAGCATGATCAAAATTATTGATGTTGATAATCTAGGGATCACTTATATCGATTTTAAATATCAAAGTGAGGTATGCCAATTGACCATTTTGACTAAAAAGGCTATCATAAATTCATGAAAAATTAAGGCTTAATTGGATTAATAGTCTTCGTGGTGATATGGTAGTTGGAAGATAGCTCATGTAGTAAAAAAAAAATTAGGATTTAAGTTATGTTAAGATTTAGCCCAAAATTGAAAATTCCGTCAACTTTATGTTAATTATTAGCACGTGAACCAGCCCCACGTCTTAACTATTAACAGAAATGTTTGTTTTAGCCTAATATGTGTATGAAGAGTTCTGTTTTAGCCTAATATGTGCGGCTCATGTGCTAATATTAACAAAAAATTGACAAAATTTTCAATTTTTGGTATAAATCCTAACAGATTTGACCACCAGAGCTTAAATCCTATTTTGTTCACAACAGAAGCTATCTTCTAACTATCATATTATCACATGAACCAATAATCCAATTAGGCGAAAGATTAATACTTCTATGCTCATTAACAATCTTTAATATTAGAAAGTCAGAATGAGAATTTGATGTCTTAAAGCTTCACAAAAAAAAAAAAAAAAAATTGAACTATAAAGCCCCTCAAACAAAAAAATTCACAACCATCTGAAAATAATAGAAACAAAATAGCAGAGACACTTTTGTGAAAAACAAAAAAGAAAAATATGTTAAACCAAAAAAAAATTAAAAAATAACAAAAAGAAAAAGAAAAAGAAAAGAGAAGATAAAAACCCACGACCCCTTTCTTCTTCCTCTTCGAGGTGGTTTGGGAGTGAGGTGTTTAAAAAAAAAACATTCATGAAAAAAAGCTGTGAGGGTTTTAGGTGTTTGGTAAACTGAAAAAAAATGGCTTATTTTGGAAGCTGCTGTGAGAATAAGCTGAAATCAAAGGAAAAAGCTGAAGCTGCTATTTGTAGATTTGGAAAACAGGTTTTTTTTTTCAAAGCACACGGAGCTACAGTGCTCTTTTAATGAAAAGACCCACTATCAAACTGCTTTTTTTTTTCTTTCCAAAAGCATTTTTACAAAAAAGTTTACCAAACACCCTGCTGATTTATTTCACAGTCGCTTATTCTCACAACAGTTTTTTTTCAAAGCACAGCAAAACCAAACCAGCCCTTCGTCTCTCTAACACACAACCGCTCTCACGTTTTCCTCAATACAACTGTTCCATTTACTTCAGTTTTATGTTTTGTTTTGTTATCACGGATAGTTTCCACAAAACCAGCCATATATAAACAAATTAAGAGGTAAAAACAGGATTGGAAAAAAAAGAAGATAAAATAAGCGAAGCGACCAAATAGTTCATTTGAATCTTCTGCAGAAACGACGAAGAAAAAGAAAAAAAAAATTCAATAACTCCTCTTCTTCCTTCTGTTCAGTGCTCTTGGGGACTGGGGTATTCCGATCACCGGATAAATGGTTCCGGTGGCCGGACCTTTTGCAGAAGAACCCACGAATTCTCTTTAATTTACGAAATATACCAAGCTTAGTGGATTCTGAGGAGGCCGCTGCGAAGGGGAGCGTGGCCGATTTATTACTCCGGTGGTCTCTGGGTCTCCTTCTCCCTATCCTTGCTTTCTTTTCACTATGGCTTTTGCTACTTTATTTACAAGAGCGAGTGCATCAAGACTAGTTTGTCTAATTAAATGTAGGTTTGCTCTATCTTCAACTCTGCGGAGCTTTGTCGAAAAAGTCATTTACACACACTTATAAGAGAATTATTGATTTATTTTAAGAGAATTTTAAGAGAATTATCAACATAAAAGTTCTGTCGGTTTTAGTGTACTTTTTGTCAGAAAATTAGCAATTATGTCACTTAGTATATATCCGCCACTGCACTCATTTTATGTCGGATTTTGCTTAATATCCGACAGTAATAGTTGTTTTTTGTCGGTTATAATAGCGACATTATTAAATGGTTTTGTAGTAGTGACACACTTATAAGAGAATTATTAACAAGCCCTAAATTGGCTTCTTATGGCCTGTGATGTCATTTTGTTTTATTTTAAGCATATTTGAGTTTTCAATTTTAAGAGAATTATCGACATTTGCTGTTGTTTGTGCAATTCAACTAATCATGTATGACTCTTTAATTTTTTCGTTTAATTGACAGCCACCCTCTTCAAATGCACCTTATATAGGTTTTAATGGCCACAAATCGTGTTGATACACCAAGATTAATCTTACTGGGATTAGATAGTAAAAGCAAAAGATGAGAACACACAAAAACGATAAGGAAGATGTTGTGGGTAAAAGGTAAGAATAAAATTCATCGTGTTTGAAAATTAGCATTCCTGATTAAAGATACTATTATTTGGTAATGACAACATCACGTTACAAGTAAGCTTTATGTTTTAGTACGTAGATATTGTTAATCTTTTGTTTTAGATAAATGTATCAAAACATATCATCATTATTTGGTCATGACAACTTGAAAAAAATGTGACATGTGCCCTGTAACTAAAAGTTAACACAATTTTTGTTTATACATTATCAAACACATTTTAAAAAAATATTAGAGGCGCGTAACGTTTGTGATAAATAAAATATCTATATATTTATGCAATCTGTATTATAATATGTGAATGCGATATCTCACGGCTCTCACCCTCATATTCTGTCACACAATAAAAGTTCTAGATAAAAGTGGGTGACACTCAAAAGTCAAATTTTTCGGTAATCATTTTGTTTTTTTGTAACAATTTTGCAGTAATAATTTCGTATTTGATTACCTATGAAAGGTTATTTTTATTTCTGCTTTTTCACAAGAAAATATCCTGCCTCCTCTCTTGGTCTCAATAAAGTAAAGATCTTTTCGTGCCGATTGTTCTCGTCACAGCACATTTTCGTACTGTCTGCATTTGGCGATAACAGCGACACTCGGACTCACTGGTAAGAGTCGTAAGACCGTAGAAGTAGAAGTACCACCTTCCCGAAGTTACACTTCCATTTTTGCCCACCAAGTCCTTGTAATTCTCCTTTTTCTTCTTCTGGTCACACACCGTTAACTACTGGTTTTATAACTGATAGAGCTTCCCCTTCTTCCAGAATTGCGAACGTCACAGCGTCAGATGACCCATGTGGCCTAATAGCAACCAGAGCAATAAAGCAAATGGACAAAACTCACCTATTTGGGTCTGCCACTCAGACCCACATCCGGTACAATGCAGATTATCACCCAATAATTTCATTTCCATATTTTTCTGCACCGTAAAAATTTGCTGCAATTTGTTCACATTGCCTTTTGAGCATTTCTTTTACCATATTTTGTTGCCAGTTATTGTTAAATTAGAGGAAAGTTCAAGACTTTAGGTGTTTTAGAGGCTATATCTTCTAGTAAGCTATCTGGGTCTGCTTCAAATCTCACTTTCGTGCCCATTTTTTAGTGTGCCGGAAGGTTTCTGTTGTGCTAAATGCATGGTTGTTTCTGCTGGAGTGGTTTAAGGGAATGTCCTGAATTCGGCAGTTTTTGTTCATTCTGTTAAGGACCTAAGGTGTTCCCCAAGTGCTAGTTTTTGTTGAGAGTTCCAAAGTTTCTGAATTCTGTGAGTTTTTGGGAAAAGGGTTTATAATCTTTTGCATTTTGCTTGAAGCCATGACATCAGTTATAGGCTTTCCGGGTCCGCATTTTTGTGTGCTGAATTTGGAGAATAAGCTTCGGTTTCGAGTGCAGGTTAGGAGTTTAGATAGTAGGGATTCACCAGTGTTGTCATCAGAATCATTTGTTTCTAATGGTGCTTCCGCAATCGAGGAGAGGGAGGATAGGAGAGGGAATGGGAGTTTGAGGTTTGAAGTTAAGGAGGAGGAGAAGAGGGTGGAGGATGGTGGTGGTCTTGAAAGGTTGAAACCTTTGTACGATGATGGGTATGGGACTGTCACTGTAAAAGATTATTTTCATGCAAACAAGGAGATGATTAAGCCTGACGGTGGACCTCCCCGGTGGTTTTCTCCCAATGCGTGCGGGCGCCCATTAAAGGATTCTCCGATTCTTTTGTTTTTGCCTGGTAATTGTTGGCGTGCCAAAGATGATAAATCACAACTTGGTCTCTAATGTTGGCACTGTGATTTGCATTCAAAGGATATGTCTATATATGTAGAATAGCTAAACAACATAAATCTGCGTAAAATGTGTTTGTTTTGTCTTTATTAATGGGTGAAGTTTTATAGTACAGACTGCTGCATAATCCTTTTGGTATTGTGCATATACAGGGCTGGATGGTACTGGCTGGGGCCTCATTTTGCACCATAAAGCTCTTGGGAAGTAAGTTTTTCAATTTATTTATTTGTTGTAGTTTACAAAATTTTGTTAGGATCTTGGGAAGTAAGATAACCATTATCTTCAATTTTAATAAACTATGTTTTTCTTGGCGAAATTCCACTCAAATAAATGGTTGTTCTTGATAGAGAAATATGGTAGCGCTAAAAATCAGGTTCTTAGCTCTGAAATTGGAGGTAAACTATTTCTAGCAGCTTCTGATATAATTCGTTGAAAAATGCAGGGCTTTTGAAGTTCGATGCCTGCATATTCCTGTTAATGATCGAACACCATTTGAAGGTCTTAATCTTGAAATTCTTTATATATGTATGAAGTATCATTTTTGTTTTTCTTTACTTGATAAAATGTCGCTCTCAATCAATAATTTAGTTTGGTTTCATCTGTTAAGGGCTGGTGAAATTTGTCGTAGAAACTATCAGGCTTGAGCATGCTTTATGTCCAAACAAGCCAATTTACTTGGTAGGAGATTCCTTCGGAGGATGCCTGTCACTTGCTGTTGCTGCACATAATCCTACCATTGATTTAGTACTGATACTAGTCAATCCAGGTTTGTTATAAGTTGCGCGGTTCAATTTTCTTCAACATGTATTTTTATTATGCTAATGGCGTGTATTCAACACACCAACTCAGTCTGACATTTTTGGTGTTTTTTATTGTAGCAACATCAGTTGAAAGGTCTCAGCTGCAACCTCTGTTCCCAATCTTGGAGGCTATGCCTGATGAATTACATTTTGCAGTTCCCTATCTACTTGGCTTTGTTATGGGTACGTGATTTGTTGCTCTGGAATCTAATTAACAAAAAAATTTATGGTGAAGTGAGATAAGTCATTTCTAATTTGGCCCTTGACTGTGCTTTCAACCCTGTCTCAATTAACTGTGTTACTTTGGCATGTGGAATGCTTATTCTCTTGGGGTGCTGCCAATCCAGGATTACGACCTCCATTATCGTCCCTTGACTAAAAAGAATCGTAGAAATGCTTTATTGTTGTCTTCTTGCAAGTCCGGTTATGAAACTTGACTAGTTTTGAGCCCTGTGTCGTAGCCAATGAGTTTTTTGTCTCAATTTTCTTACAGTCTGAAATGCTAATGTGAGTATTTAGACTATAGCTTATCATGGGAACAAATCTGGTCAATACGATCAGGAAGGAGCCCAGTAACGAAAATTGAATTTTACTATCAAATTGTTAATCTAGGAGTAAAAAAGAATATGATACTTTATATTCGGAATTTGGTGGGGTCAATAAGATTATGTTTTTCAGTTCACAAGAAAACTCATTTTTGTTGGTTTCCTAGAGAATTGGGTTATTAGGATTATATATTAATAGGTTTTATGATTTGAAATATAAGCTTCTGAATTTTTGAACTAAATAATTGGTTTAGAAGGTTTTGATACGGCGGTAAATTGCATTAGCTTGTACTGAATGTTATGTTGATTGGGAGCCATATATATATTTGTTGGAAGCAGTTTTAAAAAATTTTGGATCTTAGTTTTCCGGGAAAGTTCCGCGAGCGTGTCATGGTCAGAAACAACTGTTTGCAGTTTCAAGTCCCTATGTTTTCCAATGCCAAATACAAGAACTCTGATGTCACTATGTTAAACCTTCATTCCACCAGGTGATCCAACAAAAATGGCGATGGTTAACATTGAAAATAGGCTTCCTCCCAGTTTAAAGTTAACACAATTGTCTCGCAACCTGACTGATTTGCTACCATATCTCTCTGTAAGAACTGCTTTCAATTCCTTTTCTTGAACTTCGTTGAAATGTCTACAGGTGTGGATTCTATCTTATTTTCAATATTTACTTCTATCATTTCCGTCTCAGTCTCTGGCTGATATTATACCGAGGGACACTCTTCTTTGGAAGCTGAAGCTGCTCAAATCAGCTGCTGCTTATGCAAATTCGCGTCTCCATGCTGTTAAAGCTGAAGTGCTAGTGTTGGCTAGGTTAATATTCACTATACCTATTGTGGTTCTCTCTCACTCGTAATAAAAATGATTATTGTAAAATTGTGTAGATTTTTTATTTTTATTTTCTTTCAGTGGCAAAGATTATATGGTTCCAAGTCGAGATGAAGCAGAACGACTAGCACGTTCATTACAGAATTGTAAAGTCCGACACTTCAGTGACAATGGACATACTCTATTACTAGTAAGTTAAAATATGTCTGTTTATTACAAGTCTGGTGAAATGCTACTGAATTTTCTGTAAGCTGTCATCATTGATGACAAGTTTAATGATGTGTTTAGCATACATTGTGAAATCAATGCCCTTAATGATTTTGTTTAAACTGCATAGATGTAAGTATGCAACACATTGGACTGATGATGGTGAATTTTATTTTTAAGTTGGCTTCAATTTGTCTGTTGGATAATGGCTAATAACATTAACTTTAAATTAATAACCAAGGCGCATTCTGGATATGATTTAAGTAAACTGTTTTATTTCTTTTCTTGAATATTGTTGAATCTGTTCTTTGAACTCAACACCCTTTTATTAATTCCCAAGTTGGATAAAATCTCTAGTTAAAGAATAAAGATTGAGTTTTGGCTTCAAGAACTCTCTCGGGATATCAATTGCCCATTTGACAATGGACACTAGACACTATTACTGTGACAACAATTTTGTTTTCTTTGATGCAAATTTCGCTATACTTTGCTGTTCCTGTGTAATATAAGCTTTACTTTTCGGGTGCCATTGACTTGTGAAGACACTAATGTGATTGAATGTGCTCTACTGTCATGTTACAGGAAGATGGCGTTAATTTGATGTCAGTTATAAAAGGCACTTACAAATACCGTCGTTCAAGGAAGCATGATTATGTCTCAGATTTTCTTCCTCCTAGTATGTGGGAATTGAAAAATGCATCTGATAAACAATTCAGGTAAGTCAGTTCAACACTTTTACTTTTCTTTTATTTGTTAGTTTCGTCTTCTGTGATGCAGATTTCCAGGCATGTTAGTTCCAAATTGTACTTGGTAGTATAGATACATCATGTCGGGTTTCACTTGCACCTAACCTGAACCCCGCTAAGTTGCATCCATTAACATATTTATTGGTTTGGGGCCAGAGCTGATAGTGAAATACATGAATGTCAGATTATTAAGCCTAGCTACTGCTTCCGTAATGCTCTCAACGTTGGAAGATGGGAAAATAGTGAGAGGTCTTGCTGGAGTTCCTAACGAAGGACCTGTCTTACTTGTTGGTTATCACAATTTATTGGGGTTGGAACTGAATTCTATAGTTGAAGAATTTTTAAGAGAGAAGAGCATAAGTGTTCGTGGATTAGCACATCCAGAACTGTTTTGGGGCAAGAACGGGACCTCGGCCCAATTTGACGTTCTCAAACTATTCGGTGCAGTACCTGTCGCAGCAAAAAACCTATTCAAATTGCTTAAAACAAAATCACATGTACTGCTTTATCCTGGTGGTGCACGTGAGGCTCTCCATAAGAAGGTGCGCCAAGTTCCTCGTTTCATCTTAAACCAATTTTTCATTGGCTCAAGAACGTTATTTTTTGATCCGGCATTTTGCATGTTTTAAATGTGTGTGCAATGGATTTTACACACACACACTTCATCTTGTTGGTTGGGAGCAGCCTCTCCATAAAATGGGGGTAAGGCTAGCCGACATTCACCTCTCCCAGACCCTGCGTAAAGCGGGAGCCTTGTGCACTGGGTACGACCTTTTACACTTCATCTTGTTGGTAATTCATCTGTTACGGTTTTGGTTTCCCATGCCTATATGGTGTTTCTATAATTGGCAGGGTGAAGAATACAAGTTATTCTGGCCTGACCAACCGGAATTTGTGAGAATGGCTGCACGCTTTGGGGCCACAATTGTACCATTTGCGGCTGTAGGAGAAGATGACTTACTAGAAGTAAGCTTGTGTTACTGTTCTTCCCTCTCTTTCTCGTAGCTTACAATAAGTTTATGAAATCTCGATCATCTATAGCTTTAAATACGTACATTATTTTCCCCCGAAACCACTCCTTATTCTTTTCGGAAAACAGATAACGTTACAATACCATGCCTTCTTTTTACTTCTGAGCTAAATCTTCGGTTAACATTATATTTCGGTTCTTATATTGGATCTGGCAGTTGGTTCTTGACTACAATGACCTAATGAATATACCAGTGGTGAGTGACTATCTCAAAGACGCTAGTCGCGATACTATAAAACTAAGGTAATTATTCTCCGCGTTATTGTTTGTGTGTTCTCCCAACTCTAATCTTAATGGTCGCACATTGTTAAACAGAATTTTAATGTTCTCTGGTTTTGTAGGGATGAGTCGAATGGGGAGGTTGCCAACGTTCAACTCTTTTTTCCAGGGGTTGTACCGAAGATACCAGGACGGTATTACTATTTGTTTGGAAAGCCCATAGAAACAAAGGGAAAGAAAGAGATCCTGCAAGACAAAGAAAACGCAAACGAATTGTACTTGCAGATACAATCTGACGTTGAAAACAGTTTAGCATACTTAATTAAGAAGCGGGAGGAGGATCCTTATAGGAATATTTTCGACAGAACAGCATATCGGGTAACGTATTCCTCTGTAGAGGAAGTTCCAACGTTTGAGCCTTGAAAATTTTATGTTGTTGGATATGTTCTTGTTTGTGGTGTATAATTATTTTTCCATGGAAGAGGTTTGTGTACTAAGTACTAACACTCCACTAGTTAATACAAGGTTCACATTTTCGTCCAAAGAAAAGCATGTCTCTCTTTCTGCACTAAATCTTGCGTCGCAAGTGAACTTGAAATCCGAGTCTGAAACTCCGACGAGAAACCTGAGGAATTTGATCAGTGATGTTACTGTCGGAATTCATAAATCGTGCGACCAAGAAGTTCGTACAGGTTAAGAGAGGTGGAAATTTTTATCAAATTACCGTATCAACCGTCCTATCAACCATACCATACTAAATTATTACCAAAAATTTGTACCAATTGGTAATGTTACCATACTGTTTCGGTACGGTACTGGTATCCAAAACCAGTACCAGTGGTATACCGTACCTACCAATATTATTAATATTATATTATATATTTATTCATATTATTATTTGAGGGCAAAATTAATAAAATTAATAATAATTATTGTATAAGTGTAAAAACTGTAAAAAAAAAAATATATATATATACAATCACTCATAGTGACAAGCTTTACAGCTTTCATGAAGGGGTCAGCTTCAAAATCCAATGCTATAATCCATAAACCTTAAATTTATATTTAACCGTCGATTGTCATTTATGCTTTATTCTTCTTACTGAATATCATTTTTAAAATTTTCTTTTTTGAAAACATGATCATCTGGCGGATGTAAGAAGATGAACGGTTCAGATCTTTGATATCACATTTCGATATTTATGGTTAACTGAAATATGAGTTGATGTCATATAGTTTGTAGAAACTTTATAAATATCAAGCAATATTTTCACTAACCATAAAACTCTGAAAATAATATCAACGATCCAAACCGTTCATCTTCCTGCATCCTCTAATAGATCATGTTTTCAAAAAAGAAAATCCGAAAAAAAAAACAAAATTTGATGAGAAAAAATGAAGCGTAAATGTAAACAACAATCAACGGTTAAATTTTGATCTATGATTTATATGATTATAATGGCGAATTTCAAAGTTAAGCTCTTCACGAAAGTTGTAAAGCTTGTCATTACGAGCGTTTATATATTTTTTTCCATATTTTTTACACTTCTACATTAATTAAAAAATATTAGATTTTGGGCAAACTAAAGTAGCGTAAAACAAAGTAGCAATTACCATTGACATACCATACCAACCAAACTATTTGGTATACTGATATTCGGTATACCGAAAGTTTGGTACGGTAATGGTAATAGATTTTTTCGTACTAAATATTTGATATGGTAATTGGTACAGAGGTAATGTACCAAAACCACCCCTAGGTTTGACCAACAAGTTCTGCGGAGGTGAAAAATCAGTCCCATAATTGAACATTGTTTGAGCAATTTGGGATGGAATTTTGGCATATGGAATTTGCAGTACCATTCTAGGCTTCTGTGTGATATCGAAGATAGGGATTTACATACAAGCGCTATTCTAAGCCTATCAAACGCCACCATGTGCGCTACCTTGCCCACATCCACACGACATTGTGTGATCGGCTTCAAATATTGTCATTTTAATGTTCTGATTGCATGTAAGTTTTTCTCCGTACGAAACATTGGCTATTTTTCTTTTTTAAGTGTCTTTGTCAGATTTGTATCCCCAACATGAAATGAAAGTGCTGAATAATATCTTTAAAGGATGTGAAGTAGTTGTCTTTTTTTTCCATATTCTCCTAACACAAAAATTTATCGTAGACTTAAAAATGAGGGAAGACAGTTGGTTGCCTTTGGAACTCAGAACATGATTCTTCAGATATTTTGATAACGCAGAGAATCTGCATTTGGGCAAAAGCGGTAAGCTTTGATCTTGATGTTTCTCTTCAGGAGAAGAGTTTTAAGGCCAAAAGTTCCGACTTTCGAGTGTGATGATATTGAGAGAAACTTACATGCAACTAAGACGCAAATGTGTCAGCATTTCAAGTCTGTCACATGTCACCATGTGTTTTCAACTTGTCTAAATCGTGTTGTATGATTAGTTTGAATTTGTCACATTGGTGTCTGCGCGACGTGTAAGTTCTTATTGGTGATATGGGTTGCCGACTAAGTGTTTCTATACCCCTCTCTCAAGGGAAGTTAATGGGGATCACAACTTAAGGATCCACAGAATATGGGTTCTTGAAGTGTTTGTTCAATACATATGTATACATATATGTATCTATATAGATACACAAACACACACATATGGTTCAACAATCCAATATGTATCTATATATATACACATATGGTTCAACAATCCAATATGTATCTATATATATAATCTTCAACAATCCAAGTAATCAGAAAAATGTCATACAGCTGCTTCCATACTTGAAGCAATGACCAGCTACGGTTACGGAGCAGGCTACACCAGAGGAAGCAGCGGGCTAGGTTTTGAGAATGAATCTCACATTGATAAGAGATTTGCATGTGCTTACAAATAGATAGGCCACTCTCTATATTGCCAATTGATTTTATGGTGGAACTTCAACTTTTTTCATGGTATCAAAACAAGTTGTCTCACGTATTAAGCCCAATTGTCATACGTGCTCCACTCACCCAAGTTGTGTTCTCAACATGTTAGGCTTGAAAATTGCTACACGTGAGAGGGCGTCTTGAGAATGACTCCTAGAGGAGGGACCTTGCTTGTGGAACCTCAACTTAATACCAATTGATTTTACGATTTTATGATGGAACCTTAACTTTCTTCACTAAGACCGTACGCCAACTAGTGGGGCCAAACAAGGTATGCTGCTGACACGGATGAGTTTTGGCCAATCATCGTTGATGCTGACAGAACTCGAAGAACAATCATTGCTGGCGCACAACCTGGGAGGTACTTTATAAAACATGAGACGATCATTACTGAACATGTTAGACCCACCTTTGTTAACTTCATCCTGATGAAATATCCCACGTCGACCGTATTTCTAAGAAAAGAAGATATTAAATATCCTAATTTCATTTCAACTAATACCGATATCTTTTGTGATAAAACCTCACATCTAACGGATTGTGCCACCGGCGACAACTGGCGTAATAGGCCGTCAAGCCCTCCATGACAGGACTTGAGCCGGCAAGAACTTATGGCGGCTACCTTAATCAAAGTGATACAATGGGGTTGCACGTTAAGAATGACAACTATGATGACTACACGCACAACGCAAACATAACGGTGGTGCCATGGGAGCCAGCAGTTAACGTGACAGCGAATGGTAGTGGCCACGGCACTAAGCCAAACTCGTGGCTCACTACTGGCAGCTTCGCTTCCAGTTCGAGGCGATGGTAGGCTCAGCATTCCGACGGATGACAGGGCCCTGCTACTTGAAGGAGAGTTCAAAGCCCAAGAACAAATATTCATACAAGTAAATTATGTGATGCTAATTAAGGCTTTATGCTCTATGCTTCGGCTTCGATGTATGGCGTTTCTTAGGCCATTTTCGTCCGTTGGATCGGTATAACCTAGCCACTCTATCTGTCTGTGTTTTCTGCTTCTGTTTAGTTTCATGGTAAGACATGGAAGTGTACTCTTTGTACTTGTACATATGGCATGTATGCCTTGTGGTAATTTCGTGAATTTGTGTTTCCTTTTTTTTCCCTATCGGTTAGCTCAAGTAGTAAGAGTTGTTGGGAAATGGACTCGGATTAGGGTAGGAAACGGGTTCGCTTCCTCTATTGTAAGAAGGAGAAAAATATTATAGATGTTGAATGCAAGACAAAAAGAATTTCCTTGCAGTAAAAATACATTTATTGAATTGGAAGTGATTTCCGCACACTATTTTTCTTTTTCTACGCACTTGTTTATTTCTGACATGCAGAAATCATTTCCCTTATTGCAGATCGTACACAACAACAAATATATGAGTTTGTAACTACACCTCTACTGATGACATCTTGCCAAACCAGTCTGTGTCAATACAAAACCTTGTATATGTTGAGAGTATGAATCACAAATTAGTAAAATGACGGACCTTGCATGTGCTTATAAGTGATAAGCCAAGCCAGTTTGAATTTTCGCTTCCTGATCTTCTCCACAAGTGTTCTGCTCAAACTCTCCAGCAGATAGATAATTACCACAGTTCAACTCTATCTACGACTGCTCCACAGTTGATTAGCTCTTGTGTATGTTTGAATTATTTGTAATTAGAGATAACTTTCTTTTGTAACAACCTGATCACTTGTAACTCTATACATTCAAAGTGTAGCCTCACTCATTAATTCATTGATTTTGAGTTTATTAATTCGAGCATTCTTACTATACTGAGTATTGATATTTTTCAATAAGTAGTTGGGTTACTCCTCTCAAGCTTCTTCATGGTCAGAGCAGGTTGTCCCGCTTGTGAAGTCAACGGCCATACATGCTCCACGTCACCCGATTTGTGTTGTCCACGTGCTAAGCTTGAAAATTCGCCACACGTAAAGAGTTGTGTTGAGAGTATGAATCCTACGTCTGGGAAATGAGGGACGTTATATGTGCTTGTAAGTAGTTGGGCCACTTCCTAACCTCACACGAAATCAACCCCAGAATCGAAGATTATTTGAGAAGTGCTCGATGGAATATGGCATACGGATTTCGCTGGAAAGAATAAGATTTTGTTAATGGAGGTCTCAATTCCTTGTATGAGCAGAACACGATTCTTCAACCTTTCTAAAAAGGCTCACAATCTTATATTCGACAGAAAGTTTTGGTAACCGTATGTTTTTTTGATTTCTCACATTTCAGTGCAGCAGTCACTCAAACTATGCTCCCACAATTACTGATTTTTCTGCATTTACTGAAACCGAATGGTCCCGCAACTCATCTTGTAGTTCAAGTTACCCTAGTCTTAACGGAAGAAAATATTTCAGTCAATGGAAGGGAAGATGATGGAGGTCGAAATCCATGGATTGGCGGGAATATGATTCTTTCAACTGTTTTCGCAATGGAAGAACCTGAAAGGAATCTTGGAATGCGTTAGAAAGAGAGAAGCATATGTGATATAAAGGTAAAAATAATTGTACCTTCTATATAAACAAAAGAAGCTTCAAATGTTGCAGGTGAGAAAGAAGTCCTAGAGATCCAAGTAAATCATATAGTTTAAAACTTTGGGCTGAATAATGGCTGGTTATGATCACAACTATAGATCTGGTTACTCTAATGGCACGGGAGGAGGACCACACACCAATAAATGGAACAAGACAAGCTATGCAGATGATGAGTGCCGCACAATCATCGTTGGTGCTGATGGAACACGAAGAACAATCATTGGTTGCGCTCCCTTCCAGCAACAAGGGGGCTATGTTATGAAAACTGAGACAATTATTCATGAACGTATTCTCTCACCTGCAAACGAATACGGGTATGCTGATGACTGGCGTAGGCCTTCTAGCCCTCCTTCAAGCCCTGCGAAAGGGTATGGTTATGCTGTTGCTGATCCCAAGCTGCATAGGCCTTCAAGCCCCCCAAAAAATTATGGTTACGCTGTTGGTGATCAATACCCGCGTAGGCCTTCAAGTCCCCCAAAAAGTTATGCTGTTGGTAGGCCTTCAAGCCCCCCCAAAAGCTATGGTGTTGGTAGGCGTTCAAGCCCCCCAAAAAGTTATGCTGTTGGTAGACCTTCAAGCCCCCCCAAAAGTTATGCTGTTGGTAGGCCTTCAAGCCCTCCCAAAAGCTATGCTGTTGGTAGGCGTTCAAGCCCCCCAAAAAGTTATGCTGTTGGTAGGCCTTCAAGCCCCCCCAAAAGTTATGCTGTTGGTAGGCCTTCAAGCCCCGCAAAAAGTTACGCTGTTGGTAGGCCTTCAAGCCCCGCAAAAAGTTACGCTGTTGGTAGGCCTTCAAGCCCCCCAAAAACTTATGCTGTTGGTGATCGCTACCCTCGTAAGCCTTCAAGTCCCGTGAAAAGTTATGGCTACTCAGCTGATCATCAACAGCTGCATAGACCTTCCAGCCCTGAAGATGATTATCCGCGAGAAGTTGGTGATTTCCTGACCAAAGTCCAGACTGAAGCAAGCCGTGACCAGCGTGCAAATAGGCATCAACCAGCCCCGAAAGCTGCACATAATGATACTTATGGTGACTATAGTGACTACAACAAAAAAACATCCTACAAGCCAAACGGAAACACCATTCGCAATGACAACCATGATGACTACCCCCCCAAATATTACAGTGACATGGGACCAAACACAGTGACAAATGGTGGCCACCAGCCTAGGCCAAGCCGTCCAGCATGGAATCCACCACCAAGCCGTCCAGCATGGACTCCGCCAAGCCGTGAGGGCAGACTCAGCAGTGCAACAGATGACATAGAGACAGCCCTACGGTTCTTGAAGGAGAGTGTAATGTCTTCATCTGCCGCAGCTACTACGCCGCAATACTCTCAATACTCGACCGTGCCAAAACATGACGAGTATCCCACGGATGCTACGAAAAGAAATGCCACATTCAATGCGCCATCTTGGCCACGAACAACATAAAACATTCACGCAACTATGTGATGCTGCAAAAGGGCTTTATGCTTCCTCCAACTTCCAATATATATAGATTTTCTCGGGTTGTTTTCATCTGTTTGTTTGCTCTAATCTAGCTGCTCTACGTGTGTCATCCGCTTATGTTCGACTACACGATCATAAAAAAAAGCTTTTGTATCGACAAAGCCTGGAATAACTATGTGTGCTTGTTACTTTAGCCATTAATATGTGGATTCTGGTTTCCAAAGCTATGATCTTATAAAGTAATTAAAAGCTAATTTCCATTAAATTACAAGAGAATCCGCTCTTAGTAAAATACATTAACTGCAAATCTAACAGAACAATAGATATACAAGGTTATAAGTAGTAGTACGTCTACTAATTAATCACATACTTCCAAACCAAAGGAAAACAAAAAAAAAAAATAAGGCTTCACTTTTAGTCTGCAGCAATGCCCTACTAGCCTTCCTTGTGTACATTTTCACCACCACCTTTCCCATCGGAACCTGTTGTTTCAGCATCAAGCTCGCCCCGATTGATTCAGTTCTCTTCCCGAAAATTCTAACTCTAGAACAAGGGCATCGCATAAGGGAAGAGAGATCAAGAAATCGAGTCCTTAATCTCATGTCCATGAGGTCAGCTGAGGGTGCCCCTAATGGAACACAGCCTTACATTTCCGGTGCCCTTAGCAATTACTATGTGTCACAAACGTTATCAGCTCAAGAAGACAGTATAAACCTTACTTAATGGTGGATTCCGGCGCTGATGAGACTTAGGTTCAATGCGCCAGATGCACCAACTGCCTCCTCGACATTCCATTTTTTACCTTGCAGCCACACTCTGTGTTCCGAAAATGTGTAGTAGCAATAAATTGTGTCTCCACAGTTTAAATTATACCTTCACCGGAGGCAACACCACAGGTTGGTTTTTAACTGACATCTTCGGTTTCCCAAGCTCTATAAAAACCAGTCTGAAGTACCCAGTAGCATTTGGTTGTGGCTATGATAACCTGACACGCCCGACCCTGATATTCGAAGAATATCAGGATAGACACGTGCTGGCCGACACTCAAGGTGACGAAAGCCATTAATTGATTATAAGAGTAATGATTAGAAGAAAATATTCATGAATAACGTCAGAATTTAAGAGTAATTAACAACATTCAAGGAAGTGTCTAGAATGAACCAGACACAGTCTAAAACCAGATTTACAAAAAGAAAGAACATTACAAGATATCACACAAGTGGGTGATAGAGTGCTACTGGTAGGGGAATGCCTCGTACGTCCAGTCGTAGTCCTCGTTTCTATGACCTGAATGGGGGCGCAAAACAAAGGTGAGTGGACCAAGTTCATATATATAGTCAACGTTGACCGGGGGTCAACGGTCAAACTAGGTCAAACGGGTTTTAGGCTTGAAATCCGGATTAAGGTTTAGGTTAAATAGGATTAGGATCTATTGGGTTTTGGAATTCTAAGGTTTTTGGGTT
The DNA here is from genome assembly GCF_042453785.1 of Malus domestica. NCBI lineage: Eukaryota > Viridiplantae > Streptophyta > Magnoliopsida > Rosales > Rosaceae > Malus > Malus domestica. The sequence goes on along the minus strand of NC_091672.1, from coordinate 29,692,312 downwards.
AAAAGGGTTTTCGTCCGGGACCCTTCTTAGGGTAATTCAACGTTTTGAATCCGTTTCCAATGTCCGTTTTCCCAAATTCAATTGCTATTATATAGTTTTATTTATTGGACTCTTTATGTGCTTAGGGGCATTTATTGTGACGTTTCCGTCTTCGCTAGTGGCGCAGCTTTTGGCAACTAAGTACTGTGAGTGGACCCCTTCTAAAATTACATGATTTTATAGTAATTGCATAAATGATTAGCATGCCTACGAATTTTGTGAATTGATTTATATCAATCCTGTTACTGAATTTATTGAATATCGTCTCGTGTTTTGGTGAGGAATTAATTGTTAGCCTATATTGAGCTATATTTTAATATATCGTATTTTCTATAAAAACCATGACCTGATAGACTATCTAATAGATGACGATAGGATGCTAGAACATGTTTTTAAACCCCTCTTTATAGTGTAGACGATGATCGGTAACCTATGCTATGAAGTGGTTATTTATGAGATGCGTAAATATTTGTGCGTACCTAGTAGACACTATGCCGCCTGGGGCGAGGATCTGGTGTTGGCATTTGGGCCGGGAGAAATAATACCTAGCTACGGGCTGAGGGACATGAAGAGGCATTGGGCCGGGAGTTGGTAATCTCTGGCTACGGGCGCAGAGACCACGGAGCAGGCATTGGGCCGGGAGTTATATTTATTCGGTGATCTTACTAGCAGCACACCGCGTTTACGAGACGATTTACGAGATGTTTACGCGATGATTTATATGATGTTTTCCGCGTTATGGCTTTTGAGATATTTTTGGCATGCTAGGATTTTTATTAAATCCATCACTTATTATGCTAGTAGTTTTCATTATATATAACTTTGGGGGTTAGTATGTTTATAATTGTTTTATTATTATTATATATATAAACTTGGTCCACTCACCTTTATTTTGCGCCCCCATTCAGGACTTAGAATCAAGGCACCTAATCCCGGCGTGAATACACTTCCGCAGCAGCATCTTCGGATCCTCTCGATGTAGGACCCACTTCTTTATTCATTCAATTATATCTTAATTCTTTTTAGTGATTAGGTTTAGTTGTATGCTCTGAGCACGTTCTTAAAATTATTAACTCATTGTTTTTAAATTTCTAACCCTTATTTAATTCTTATTCTTAGCTTTTGTATCAATTAATGGCTTTCGTCACCCTTGGGTGTCGGCCAGCACGCGTCTATTCTGGCATTCGGAGAATATCAGGGTCGGGGCGTGTCATAACCGGAACATAACTTTCTGTCTAAATGATGGACCTAAAAATTTGCTAGCCGACCATTTTGGCTTGTGGGCAGGGCCGCGGTCTGTCCTAACGCAACAAGCTCATCAGACAAACATGCAGCTTCTGTTACTGCCTACCGTCATGGGCTACACGAAAGGGAACGTATACATTTCTTCGATTTGGACAACGCGGATAGTGCTTGTAGGAATTCCCAGATACCATGTCAATGTGTTGGGAGTTAGTCTCGCCGGAAAGCGCCGTAAAATAAATCATGCATTGTTCAGAATGAGGATCGACAGCAGCGGCGGTTTTGTCATTGACACAGGTAGTCCTTACACCTATCTTTCGGGAACCGGAAAGATTCATAAAGACATTTTAGCGTCTCCGGCATTTCAACCTTACGTTTACACACTTTTGAATCTATGTAATATGATTGGAGACATTACTAATAAGAAAATGCCAAAGTACTAATAAATAATAAAATTAGCCTCAGCAAAACCGAATTTTAACCAAACAAAAATAATTGCAGTTTGGTTCGATTTGGTTCAAGATTTTATTTTGTTAGTATGAAAACCGAACCAAAGTGCTTTAATTGATTTGGTTTGGTTGGTTTGAATGCTTCGACCGTTTCTTTCCATAACTAATTAACAAAAGAATCTCTTTTTTTTTTTTTTCGCAAACAATATAATTTATTTAAGTAGGAGAAATTTTGTCTACCTAGAACACTTGTCAGGTAATATATTTCTGTACGTGTTATAATAGGAGAGATGAAATGATTGATACGTTTCACTTCTAAAATATATGACCGTTTGAGGAAACCTTCAAGGGAAGGGATTCCTTTTTCTTTTTTTTTTAAATGAGAATTAGTTGTAAGATCTACATCACATTGAACTTTAACAATCCGAACTGTCTATTTTTCAAGTTGCACCTCATAGATCATTCTTACAAAATAATAGCCCAAATCGGAAAATTTTAAGACATCTAATTGAGTTCAAAGAAATTAACGAATACTTTGTTATATAAGAAACAATGAAATTTTATTTTGATAATTAAATAGACAAATGATTTCGGATTGAATTGAATTTTTGCAAGGATGATATATGAATCGAAACTTACGAAATAGACGGTTCGGATCGTTAAAGTTCGATATGGAGTAGGTCCCATATCTAATCCATATTTTTTGAAGAAAATGGGAATCTCTTTACATAAAAAGCCTGTACCGTTTGATATTTATTTCGTTTTATGTTATTATTTTCACTTAAAAAAAAATTGAAATCTTGTTTGCTACTACGTTTTTTAAATTTGGCCCTGAATGGTTAATTTTTTTTATAAAAACTAAAAATAGTTAGGATCCGGATCCCTTCTCTCCCTCGTGAGAGACCTCCTCTCTACCTGAGAGTTCCTTCTCACGGTTGTGTGAGTGTCTCCAATCTTGCCACAATCCAGAGCTGTCGTCCCTAGCTATGGCTGGGGGCGGTGGCAGTCTCTCCTCCTGCCCTTTGTCTCCTCTTCTCTTCCCTGATTTTGCTGTCTTCCTCTGCTCCCCACCTCGATTTGGATTGTCCCTCACACCCCCCGGCGTTCGTCTTCTTCACCCATCTCCTATTCGATCAGCAGTCACGGTTTACCGCGATGTGTTGCGGCTTCTCGGGAGAGTGTGTAGAGTTCCGGTGTTCTCACTGGCTTGGGTGTTCACCACACCACCACTCTCTCATTGTTTGCTGCTCTTGTTGGCAGCGTTCCCCTTTGTGGCTGCGTTCGAACAGGTGCTTGTGGCAGCCTACTGCGCTTGGCTAGGCGCTTCTCGGTTGGCGGTGTGAAGGCTGGCTTCTCGTGGTGGTTCACCGTAGCAGAGGCGGTGGACGCAGTAGACCAGGGCTTCTTTTGATCTTTTGGGCTCTATGGTTTCTAGTTTTGTTGGTCCGGGCTTTGGTTTGGGTCCACTTTTGCTTTGTGTTAATCTTGTAACTGGACCCTTTTTGTGTACTGTTGGATGTTGCCTTGGAATGATATCTCCAGTTTTCCCAAAAAAAAAAAAAAAAAAAAAAAAAAGTCACCGTATAAGATTCTAATTTTCAGTTTTCATAAAAATGCTAACTAAAACTTGAAAATGAAATAATTATCAAACCGCTTCTTAAAAACGTTATATTATGAAAGAAATTGTAACACGTGTCGGTTACACCCAAAAATTGCTCATCCAAGTAGGCAGAGCTGGACACCGTAACTAACAAAACGGCGACGCGTCAGATGTCGTCCTTCTCCGCCGTATAAAAATGACAGAGCTCGAAACTGTAGAACTGTCGCTGTTCGCTCGCTCGCTCTCTCTCTACAGAGCCTCTGTAGCTCCTTCCGTCGGCAGATGACGAGAGAGAAAGTAGAGAGAGAAAAAAAATAAAAATCCAAAACAAAAGTCCCTCACTTTACCATACCGCCAGTGTTGTATTGTATTGTATCTCGCTTTCTTGCTCACCCTTTTATTCCGTCACTTTCTCGGGCCGCGAAGGTGAGTGGTTTTCTTCCTCTTTTGGCTCTTACCCAGATCAATTTTCGCATTTGTTTCGACATATTTCGAGTTTTCCGAGCTGGTTATTGTTTGTTTTTGAGCTCATTTGATTTTCAATTGGAATTATTGTGATTATTTTCTGATTACCTGGGTATTAATTGGGTTTGGGATTGATGTGGGATTTGGATATCGTTATTGGGTTACCTCCGTTTGGTTGCTGAAAAAATTTGGAAAAAATGGATGGAAAAAAAGGGATGGAAAAAATACTCCTTTTTGTGTTCCGAATTTTTTATTTCTGAGCTAATTTAGCTCAATGTATATTTCGTGATTTGGATATAATTTTCTGCTGAGAATGCTTCAGAAGGGAAAGACCTAATTTTTGTGGAAAAATGGTTTCTTGGGATACTTTTAAGTTAATTTTTTGGTAAAAATTGAGAATTTCCATTAATTTGACGATCAATGAAAAATGGAAAGTGGTTAGGTGCCTGGTTCATTTTGTATTTTGAAGATGCAAAATGCAAGCTGAAAATGGAATTTCAGAATTGACTTCTTATGGTGTTTGGAAAGAGGAAGCTTATAGAGAAACCGGACGAGTTCTTTACCAGACGCTGCTCTAACTATGAGAATGCCCACAAACAACTGCCCGTTTGGCTTTAGTTTGCGTGAAAGGCGTGTGTTTGTTCGTGAATTTGCATTTTTCCATGGTCTTGCTGTGCTGCGAGGTTACAGCTCTAAGCCCTTGCATGAAATAATTAAAATCACAAATTATGGCTATGGAATATGGTTGTAAGAAAGAATTGAATTCAGCATTATTCTGTGGTATTTTTAATTGGGATGTTTTTGTTTTTGGGTATGGCTTGCTTTTCCTGGTATGTGGACAGTTTTTGTATAGTTTGAAATTTGAAATCTCTGTCTCTCAGTCGTTGAAATCAGAACACGTTTATAATTGTTGCATAAAATGTTACATGTATACACAGGTATGTATAAGAACCAATTGCAGGAGTTGGCACAGAGAAGTTGCTTCAATTTGCCATCTTATTCATGCATTCGGGAAGGACCAGATCATGCTCCTCGATTCAAAGTAACTGTCAACTTCAACGGAGATACTTTTGAAAGTCCTACATTCTGCCCTACTCTTAGACAGGCCGAGCATGCTGCAGCGGAGGTAGCATTGAACACACTTGCAAAAAGAGGCCCTTCCAGAGCACTGGCTGCAAGAGTATTGGTTAGTAGCATATTATAGTGCTTTACTTCTTTTACTTTGGTAACAACAGTTTCTTTATGTGCTCAAAATTTGTTAGTTTCAGGTAGATATGTTCATGATTCTCTTTTTGTTTGTTGGAGTAACGATTAATTTTTTAATACTAATTACCATAGGTCTGTTGTGGTTTATACGTGTGATCCAATAGTCGATGAGTGCAGATTCCTCCACCCCCAGAGACAAAACTAAAATCATAACATTGAACTGTTAAGGGAAAAATGTTCCAAGACTTTACTTTCTTCTTTTTTCCTGGAAACTACCCTGAGAATTGATGAGGGTGCATCTTGGCACAACAGTACAGTTTGCCTTGAGCTACCAGATGGTAACAAATTCGAATTGCAGAAAAATCCTCTCCCAAAAGAGGGGTATGGCTGTGCGTGTTGAATCATCCTTAGACCTTGCATTTGCGGGAGTTTGTTTGTGACAGATAGATTAAGGTTTCAAAGAATTTAGTTTTACAGAAAACCAGGAAGGAAAAGAAGAAAACCGGTTAAAACTAACTAGCATTTGCTTCCTCCTCTCGATGGACTCTATATTTAAATGGAATGACTCTTTGATACCTTCTTAATATGTTGTTTACTTTTACTGTCCAGAATTTTCCTTTTTTCATCCCTAACTTAATGCAAACTGCCACAGAAAATAGTTGTTGAATAATTATATTGTGTGTTGTGCTGCACAGGATGAAACGGGGGTTTATAAGAACTTGCTTCAGGAGACTGCTCACAGAGCTGGGTTGAACCTTCCTGTTTATACAACTGTTCGATCTGGACCAGGCCATGTGCCTGTGTTCTCATGTACAGTTGAGCTAGCAGGAATGAGCTTTACTGGGCAACCGGCTAGGACAAAGAAACAAGCTCAGAAAAATGCTGCAATGGCTGCTTGGGCAGCCCTGAAAAGATGTATGCATTTTCCTGTTATCTTTCTTTTTTTGCTCTTTCTTCTAAATGTGCACTAGCAAACAAGCATTTTGTGGTTTCCCTTGAAGATTGCATGCATTTTTATTTCCTTCTTTTGGCTGCTTGCCAACTCAATCAATGAAATTTCCCAAATATGCATTCCATCGAAGACAAGTCCTATATATGTAAATTGTATGTTATCCATGCAGTGGCTCAACGTGACTCATCTTCTTCCTCGGTGGAGCCTAGAGGCAATGAAGAACAGGAACAAGCCATTATTGGTCGTATTCTTGGAAGTTTGCGGCCATCTGAGTCTATTAATACTCAAAATGATCGCCGACATGGACAGCAAACATACATTCCCATCTTCCAGAAATCCACTCTGCCAACACCAAGCTTATATCCTTTGCAAATCTATAACTGGGGTTATTCTAATTATTCCCCTGAAATAGCAATGTACGAATTGTGGCAGCAAGAGCAATTATTACAGCAACAAAATCGCCTGCTGGCACTTCCTGTTTCACCAGTTATTCCATCTATTCCTCAGATATATCCATTTATGCAATCTGTGCTTCGCCCGGATCACTGTCTATACTTTCCAGCAAGAGAGCAAGAGCCGACCTCAGCAGGACCCAGAATTACAATTGCTACCTCAGGCCCATCATTTTGCTTCTCAAACCATTTGCTTCCTAACCCGCCAATCAGGGGCAAGTCCACGGTGACTATTCGAGAGATACAGGAAGAAAAGCCAGAAGAATCACCCGGGTACTCTCCTTCCGTAGTTTCAGATCCCTTTAGTCCCGGAAACAGTGGCGCTGAAGTCCAGGAACAAGTTCAGCTTGAGAAACAGAACCTAGGAGAGTTAGAAAGCAAAATTGGAAACCTTCAGCTGGAATGCAACAACCCAACTGGGCAGCCTGGACATGCTCACCCTAGAATCATGGATTCTAGTTTTAGGCCAGTTGACTTTAGATTACAGAATCCTCGTGGTTTCGACTCTTGTAGGCCCAATTTGAGACCCCAAAATCCTCCAAGAGTAAGTAGTGCTAGAATTCTAAGACCGCCATCTGCTGCCGAACCTGTAATAATCAGAACTGTAAGGCCCTCTTCCTCTCCGGGGTCTAGACCACAAAATTTTCCAAGCAGGAATCCCGCTCCACCAAGAATGAGAACTGGGATCCCTTCATCTTCAGCCGCACAATTGCCTGAAAGAATGCAACTGGGAGGACTGCGACCTAGCTTCATGGCACCTGCTGTTCGAATTAGATCAGTTGTACCAGTTTGTTCAGCTCCACCAGCAAGAAAAATGCCTAGTCCCAGCCAGGAGAGAGTGTTACCCGAGATGGAGAAGAAGGATGCTAATAGAGACGACATGCCAAAAGAACGTTGAGCTTGGTAAGCTTCATATATAATCCGAAATTCCAAATATACATAATACAGCAGTTCTGATAGATTTGAATAGTTTATCTTGTGAGGAAATATTTACTGGCATAAGTTGTTAGACAACTAGCTTGATATAATTCTACGATGCATGGACATGGTGGTATTCCCTTGTATTCCCGTGTTGTGTTGTGTCATATTCCCTTGTGGTCGTACAACCATTCTTCTTGTTAATTTGACGTATTTCTATATCGTGTCATATTCCCGTGTCCGTGTGTCATGCATCGTAGGTATAATCTAAAGGGAATGTTGAATTTTATTTGTTTACATTAATTCAACAAAACTGTGTTTGAAGTATACAAATATTCAGTGCGAATGGAAGAACAAACATCAGTCATGCTCCACGCCGACTTTGTCTCTAATGAATTATAGCCCGTTTGATAACCGTTTTTGTTTTTGTTAGAGAGCATAGAGAGGAGAAACGAAGTGGATATATATATAATGATATGCAAAATGAAAACTAAAATCCATGTAGTCGTCCAGGGGTGGGTTCGGTTTCATTTGGTTTGGTTTTTCGCCAAAACCAAAATCGAACCGAAACTTTGGTTCAGTTCAGTTCAATTTTCTTTCGATTTTTTTTTTTCGGTTTGGTTTTGTTCGGTACAGTACAGTTTCGTTTTTTTTTTAAATTTTATAAAACTTGATCTTTTTTTAATATGAAATTTAGAAAAGAGGCTTGCATTTGTAGACTAATAATAAGAAAATGGGGAAGGTGGAAAGTGGGAAGGTAGTTTGTATATATACAAGATTATATAAACTAATCATATTCTATCAACAGCTTCAATTGCAAAAAAAAAAAAAATGATCACCGTATCCATTCAAAAAGCAAACGAATAGAGAAGTTATTCCAAGTTCCAAAGTCTTCCAAAAACTTCCCACTATAACCAATGAAATATCCTCCTTACTTGAACCAAGTATGCTCCTTGAAAAAGCCTTAGGTTAGTTTCAAACTTGGCAACAAAGTTTCACAAAAAAACATCATGGACATACATTCATAAAGTGTAAAGGGGTTTTGTTCGGTTCGGATCGGTTTCCAAACCTCCAAAACAAAAATCGAACCAATAAGGTTCAGTTCCATTTTTTTTGGGTTCGATTTTTTTTCGGTTTTCGGTTATTTTTTCTTTCAGTTTTTGGTTTTTCGGTTTCAATTTAATGTTGTCCGATTTTTTTTTTTTTGGTTTTCGATTTTTTGAACCCACCCCTACTTATTATTATAGTCTAGTAAAATTTTCCATCACTTGTGAGTGAGATATTATAGGTTCGAATCTCGTGGATGACTTTGGTAACAGAGAAAAAAAAACGTGCAGCCCACAAAATTCCGATCAAAGGATAAATTTTTCAGTTTAGGTGAACAAACTGTGTGTTTGTGAGTCGAAGACACAACATATGTGTGGTGAAACTGAAAAACAATAAAGACTTACGTGGAACGAATTTATCGCTATTGTAACATAAAGGACCACTAATCCAAGGTTATATGCACACATGACTTTGTGGCATTTGGAATGCTACAATAACGATAAACTCGACAGCCTTCAGAAATTAGAATTTCTCCTTTCAAAGGCCGGCCCAGAATTTTCAATCCAATTTCAACCCTACATCTACAAGAGACTGAGCACAGGTGTAAAACCCCCAAAAAACCCTAATGTATCAAGTGTTATGTAACTACACCAAACAGTTCTGCACCCGGCTTGTATGCTTGCCACGTAACGAAGTACTTCGACTATTTGGACAAATATGCCCACAGAAGATACCTGAAACCCCTAAAGTACCCCCGTCGGCGACAGGTGTCTCTCACAAACACCTCGCGCATCTTTGTCAGTTAACCTATAGAAACCACTGTATAAATATACAACTTTTTTCTCTACACAAGTCGTCTCCTTTAAAACCCTAGACCCTCACTTCTCTGCTTCGTCCCTCCCCTTCTTCCTCTCTCCGACGCAGCTCAACACAGGAAAAGGTATGACTTTAAGATTTTACTCTCTCTCTCTCTCTCTCCCTCTCTCTCCCTTTCTCCCTCTATCTACACACGCACAACAAACACATATATGCATGTAGATATTGGTGTGTGCTTGGTTTGTTCTTGTGAAAAGTATGGATTTTGAAGTTTGAAAATTTATCAGTGATGTGGGTTTTGCATAAGATTTTGGGGTTGTTTGGATTTTTGGGTGTATTGGTAGGAAATTTTTGTGGGTTTTTCTTTTCACTGCTATTGGAGTTGGTGTGAGATTATAAGAAGTGATTGATCTGACGGATGATTCTGGTTTTTTTATATTTCGGTGTAGGTGTGTTTTGAGGAGTCGGAAAAATGCTCGTGCTGTTCGAAACTCCGGCGGGTTTTGCCTTATTTAAAGTGTTGGATGAAGGGAAGCTCTCCAAAGTTGAGGTAATTGCGGGCGTAAATGTGTGTTTATGCATGTGTTATCTGTCTTGTTTTTGAGAAGAATGAAGCAAAATGTAAAAAAAAAAAAAAAAAAAAAATCTAATTTTTGAGTTCGGGTTTACATCGGTGCTTCTGTTATTTATTTTTAGTGTTGGGTCTGATTGCATTTCCCGTATTAATTGGTATTGCAGGACTTATGGAAGGATTTTTCAAGTGCAGATAAAGCTAGACAGGTATCTATCAGTCTGTATCTAATATGTATATGCATTTTAATTTATACCGAAATCACATCCTTGTTGATTGCTGTTACACATGATATTGGCACCGTGCATTTTTTACTTCCAGATTGGTTTTCTTAGTTGTTTAAAATGATTTTTCTCATTTATCTGCTTGATTTGAGCATTTTGTTTGTTATATGTTTAATCTGTATATGGTGATGGTTTAGGTTGTGAAACTGAAAGCTTTCTCCAAGTTTGAGAATACATCAGAAGCTTTGGAAGCGGCAACCCTGCTGATTGACAGTAAACCCAGCAAAGGTCTGCGCAAATTTTTGAAAGCGCACTGCAGTGGTGAGACGCTGGCTGTTTCCGATTCTAAGCTTGGAAATATAATTAAGGAAAAACTGGTATGCTACTGTTCTGTTTTGATGAAAGTTGGAATTTTTTGTGAGATCTTGGGTCTGTAGTAATATGATGCTTTGATGCTTCATATTATTTAAGTCGAGCATTTAATTTCTTGCAGAAAATAGACTGTGTTCACAACAATGCTGTGATGGAATTGATGAGAGGTGTAAGAGCTCAGTTGACTGAGCTCATAGCCGGTCTACAAGTTCAAGATTTGGCGCCAATGAGCTTGGGTTTATCTCACAGCTTATCTCGATTCAAGCTCAAGTTCAGTGCTGATAAGGTGTGTGGCTATGATTACATTTTTTTCTCTTCAGAAAGGAGGTATCGGTGTTGGGTGGTGCATTGTTTTGTTGTAATACACCATTATATTACATAATTAAAGTTCTTTCAGCCTAATGTATTCTTTCCTTGGGAGGAAAGGATTATTTGGTCATTCAAATATGTACCACCAATGTGTTGTAATTTATGTGGCTCTATTTCCATTACCTGCTTTCGTTTTCTACTAGAAAAAAGAAAAGGCCGAAAATGCATTTAGTTCTGCTTCTCTTTGTTTCCTGCAGTGTTGTTTTTACTCTTCTGCATACTTGTCATAGAACAGCAAGAAAACATATGATCAGTTTGTTGGTTTTTCTTACTTGGTGTAAAGGACTGATACTGAACTCAGTAAAATGAGAGTTAAGTTACTCGAAATGACATTCTGTCAGTTTTCTATACAGTAAATGAATGTTTCTGGGCTCCAAGCTGACTTTAAGTACAATCAGTTTGCTAGCTGTGATTATATGTTTCAGGACTCTATATTGTGGTTCATCAATGTACAGTGGCCCTAATATAAGTTACTGTTTCAGGTTGATACAATGGTGATTCAAGCCATTGGTTTGCTTGATGATCTTGATAAAGAGTTAAATACATATGCAATGAGGGTTCGAGAATGGTATGGCTGGCATTTTCCAGAGCTTGCTAAGATTGTACAGGACAACATCCTTTATGCCAAGGTAGTGAAGCTGATGGGCTACCGTTCTAATGCTGCAAAGCTTGATTTCTCCGAGGTAAGATTTGGTGATTTATGTGCTTCCATCCATTATATGGACCTTATATATATGATTGAATATTCTTTTTGATCCAGTTACTATAGATGAGTACTCATTATGCCTAAAGGGTGCCTTCTTTTATCATCATACTATTTCTTGGTAGTAAACCCATTATATCCATTATAATAACATATTTAACGGTAGTAATCTTATTATATCTGATATAAGGCAACGAATGGTGATGCTGATAATGGATCTCATTGTTCTTGGTCCAAACATAACAGATATTGCCAGAGGAGGTTGAAACTGAATTGAAGGATGCGGCAATGATATCCATGGGAACAGAAGTTAGTGAACTTGATTTGATGAACATCAAAGAACTCTGTGACCAAGTCCTTTCTCTCTCTGAGTACAGAGCTCAGCTATATGACTATTTGAAAAATAGGATGAACACCATTGCACCAAATTTGACTGCTCTTGTTGGAGAGCTCGTCGGTGCTCGCCTCATTTCCCATGGTGGTAGCTTGTTGAACCTTGCAAAGCAGCCTGGGAGCACAGTTCAGATTCTTGGAGCTGAAAAGGCCCTTTTCAGAGCACTGAAGACTAAGCACGCAACACCAAAATATGGACTTATCTACCATGCATCCTTGATTGGTAAAGCAGCGCCAAAGCTGAAGGGTAAAATTTCTCGGTCACTTGCTAGTAAAGCTGCATTGGCAATTCGAGTTGATGCTCTTGGAGACAGTCAAGATAACTCAATGGGAGTGGAAAATTATCAGAAGGTATCTCTTGCTTCTCATTATTTCCTTTTAACATTTTGAGCGCTCCAGCTTATAGAGAAACATATGCACAGCTTGAAGCACGGTTAAGGAATCTTGAAGGCAGAGAATTGGGTCACTTTGCTGGGTCGGCTAAAGGCAAACCAAAGATTGAAGTCTATGACAAGGATCGCAAGAAGGGAGCCGCAGGATTGATAACTGCTGCCAAGGTCTGATATTTTTCTTGTGGATGTTTATTTCAGTTTGTCAGTTGATTATTATGAACCCTTTTTTGTTCGTTGTAGGCATATAATCCTGCTGCAGATGCAGTTCTTGGGAAAACAACACCTTCTAATACTGAGAAACCAACTGCCGAGGTTCCTGTTACTGAAGATAAGAAAGAGAAGAAGAAAAAGAAGAAGAAGGCTGATGACGAGGACATGCCTGACGGAAATGCCAATGTGGAACCAGAAGTTGAGGAGCCTGCAAAGAAGGAAAAGAAGAAGAAGAAGAAGCATTCGGCTGAGGATGCTGAATTAGTTGCTGTGGTTGAAAATAAAGATGCGGGAGAGAAGAAGAGGAAAAGAAAGCATGCTGAGGAAGAAGAAACGGAGGTGCCAAGCGAGAAGAAAGAGAAAAAGAAGAAGAAGAAGAGCAAGGATTGATGAGTTTGGGAAAATTGTAGCGAACGACTCGGCAAATTTTGTTCAACTTTTAGGCAATCAGTGACAACTTTTCTATATGTAAAATCTGGGTATGTTGTTTTTATTTATCTGTGGTCATTTGAAGCTGCTTCTGCAGTTCTGTAACCTCTAATTTCTTATGGACAAAAATGTTGCATGTAGTTGGTCAATGAGAATTGTTGCAATGTCAATTTGCAATTTTGATTTGTTCTTCCGGCTGTAAAACATGAAGTCTCAACTTTTTATTCACTTTGCATTTGTATAAGAAGTCTTTTTTCTTTTAGACTTTTTTTCGGATTTGAGGGTGCAAAGTGTAATTTACTCAAATTACGTCGCCTTTTAGAAAACTTGGGATACTTTGCAATTGGCAGAGTCCAGAGTCCAGATGTACCGTTGGTTTTTGAAAAGGGTCCTTCTAAATACGCGTAAAATGCAAATTAATATGTTGACCTTGCTCATATGAAAATAAGTACAAAATGAAAATTTTCAAATTGTGAAATCTACTTCAAAATTGTTTGGGAGAGTAATCAATCTCAAAGAACTTAATAGATCTTAAGAAAAGTAAACATTTTTTGAAACATTGAAAACGTTCGACGTTTTAACTTAATTCCTATGTATTTTCTCGTGGTTTGAGCTAACTTTAAAGACTTTGTAAAATAACTAATCAATTAAGTTAAACATCAAAATTCGAAAAAGATAAGATTGTGTTTTTAAAACAAAAATTAGACCCCTTATGTTTTCTTTTACGAAATTTGTACTCAATTTAATCAGTTTTTTTTTTTTTTTTTAAATAAATTAAATAAACTCTACACGCAAAACATATAAATATAAAATAACAATAACAATAATCTATTTGCCCAGAAATTTAGTAATATAAATCGATTCCTTGCTTTATTTGTTTGGAGAGAGAGAGAGAGGGGGATAGAAGATTAGAAAAGGGGGTTGTCGGCTTTGACTTGAACGAAAAATAGTGAGATCTGCTGCTGCTGCTCCTTTTATTCGTCCTCTTGTCCGAGCCACCCAGAAAGGACGCCGTACTCCATTCCAAAACAAAACCTCACCTTAACCAGTCTTACCAATCACAGATTCAACTCAATTCACAGTAAGTTTTTTTAACTCTCTCTCTCTCTCTCTCTCTCTCAATATATATATACATACATACATTAATATATATACACCACTTCCTTTTTTCCAATCTCACTTTCTTTCTTTAGGACAAGTCTGTCACTTTCTCAGGAGAATCTCTTTCTTTTACTTGCTCTCTCAATACCCAGATCAATATTTTTTGAGTTATTAGTGTATCTTGAAGAAACCCAGTTCCAAAATTGTGAATTTTAGCTGCCCTTTTGTTGGTTTTTTTTTGTTTTTATGGTTATTCGATTACTGGGTTATGTTAATCGTATGTGTTTTAGTGGAAAGATTTGATATTTGGTAGTTGTTTTGTGGTTGTTGGGTGTTTATGTTGTAGATTTTTGGTGGGTAGTTTTTAATTTGACCATGTGTGCTGGCAAATTGGTTGATTTTGTAGTGATTAAATTGTAAAGGAAGAGGCTTTTTCATTGACCATGTTGAGATGAAGCTTAGATTCAAGAATGGGCTGTGTGTTTAGCAGAGAAGGGTCTTCGGGAGTCGATTCTGAGCCAAAGGGGCAGAGGAGAGATTTGAGTGTAGAATCTGCTAGGAAGGTGGATGATGTTGTGGTGCAGAAGGTAGATAGTGAAAACGCCGAGGTTCATGTTGGTGGGGGTGAGGGCAAGAAGGAGGAAAATGGACATGGAGGTGAGAAACCTCCGAGGGGGGAGAGAAGGCGATCGAAGCCAAACCCCAGGTCAGGTAGTGTACCAAAGCAATCGCGTGGCGCCCAGGTGGCAGCAGGCTGGCCACCCTGGCTCACTGAGGCGTGTGGGGAGGCGATCAATGGGTGGACTCCACGGAAAGCAGACACTTTTGAGAAAATTGATAAGGTAAGTTTTCATTCTTCTTTTGATGGAGAGGTTGATGTTGTGATTCTTGCTTCCTTTCCTTAAATGATGTGACAAAGATGGTTTTGCCGAATTTAGCATAATTATGGTCGTTGTTATGAACTGAAGGGAAAATGTGATAAGCCAGATCATTTGAGATGCCTTCTTCATAATTTTCCTATTGGGAACGCCTATCACAAATTAGGTGGCTATAAACAATTTTGCAATTAATTGAACAATGCCTATCACATAATTTTGGGTCAAGTCTTTTTTCGTGTATATTTTTACCGTAATGTTATGTTCTTAGTTTATGTACTCTTTTTGTGCATAATATTGATCCCCTTCATTTTCTTTTCCCTAATGTTAGATTGGGTCCGGAACATATAGTAATGTGTACAAGGCCAAAGATATGTTGACAGGGAAAATTGTTGCCCTAAAGAAAGTTAGATTTGACAATTTGGAACCTGAGAGTGTGAGATTTATGGCTAGAGAAATTCTTATTTTGCGGAGACTGGATCATACCAATGTTGTAAAGTTGGAGGGTCTGGTTACATCGAGGATGTCATGTAGTTTGTACCTGGTGTTTGAATACATGGAGCATGATCTAGCTGGACTTGCCGCAAGCCCAGAAATTAAATTCACAGAATCTCAGGTTAGTCAGTATTTCCCTAAACCTTGAAATCCTTTGACTACTTATTTAAACATGTACATGGTTTATGGTAAATTCTCCAATGTTTCGAAATTTGATGCATCTCACGGTTCAGGTAAAATGTTACATGCATCAACTACTATCTGGACTTGAGCACTGTCACAACCGTGGTGTGCTTCACCGTGACATTAAAGGATCAAATCTTTTGATTGACAATGGAGGAGTTCTTAAAATTGCCGACTTTGGATTGGCTTCTTTTTTTGATCCAAATCACAAGCATCCCATGACTAGTCGGGTGGTTACTCTATGGTATCGACCTCCCGAGCTTCTTCTTGGGGCTACTGATTACGGTGTGGGTGTGGACCTCTGGAGTGCAGGTTGCATTTTAGCAGAGTTACTAGCTGGGAAGCCTATCATGCCTGGTCGTACTGAGGTAACTTGTTGACTCTCATTTTGAGCCGGAATGGTCAACGCGCACATCTTTCTAGTTACTTTCATAAGATTGAGTTTCTGTTGGTTAAAGTATATGTTTGAGGTTTCAACCTTTTCCATCCCCTTTTCATTGTTTTTTAATTTAAAATGCTGAGATGATAACATATATGAGGACGTCTTTGGGTTTCTCGCAACTGTATAAATCTCACATTTTTACTGCTCGCGTAGGTGGAGCAACTACATAAGATATACAAACTATGTGGTTCACCTTCAGATGAATACTGGAGGAAAGCAAAGTTGCCTAATGCAACTCTATTTAGGCCTCGGGAGCCTTACAGAAGATGCATAAGAGAGACATTCAAAGATTTTCCCCCATCATCATTGCCCCTTATTGAAACTCTTCTTGCAATCGATCCAGCAGAACGTCAGACAGCCACAGCTGCATTGAGCAGTGGGGTGAGTTCTTACACTATGACCTTGTTTTCTAATTTCAAGATCTTGATACTGTATGGCTACTTTCTATGTATTCTACTTCTCTCTACCAACATAATCAATCAGGACAAAACTTGGTTTCTTGACAGTTGACCTGTCAAATTTTAGATTCAACAAACTGATGGTTTACTTTCTGCATCCCTTCCCTTTATTTTATTTTCGGACTTTGGAGTGTGGAATGGTTAATGAGACTAATCAGACTGTCGCCTACTTGCCTGTCTAGAATTGGTGTGCAAGTGATATCTCATAGTGTGGGCCCTAACCATCACTTCAGTGTTTAGACTATAGTTATGCTAATTGGGTCCATATGTCAATCCATGACTGCATCGATGACAATCTTGTGTGTACTAGTTGATGGATATCTGCAGTTCTTATAATTCCTTTCGATAAATGTCTTACATCCTCTGTTTTTCTCTTTCTTTCCTCATTTGCAGTTTTTTCTATCAGAGCCTTATGCTTGTGAACCTTCTAGCCTCCCAAAGTATCCCCCAACCAAAGAAATTGACGCCAAACGCCGGGACGACGAAGCTCGTAGGTATAGTCTTGTTGACTTTTTGTTCCATCAACTTCTGATATCTTGCTGTTAATGAACTGCTTTTTTAGAATAAATCATGCATGTTGTTAGAGCCTTGGGCCCTTGACCTTTGAGGATACGAGTATAATAAAGTTGTGTGATCGTATGCATACTCCGTAAGGTTTTTATTAGTTTATCTGTTTATTATATGGAGCTTTGGACAAAATTGTAAATATGTCAATACAACACCTCTTTTGTCTAAAGTTATTCATTTTCTGGTTTTCGTTGCTGTGTATGTAAAATTTCCCTGGGATCTCTCTCGCTCTCTTGCACTCTTTCTTTCTCTGTTGCATTAGCACTCGAGTGCAAACATGCATTCCTGCTACCTCGAAATGTTTGTAGTTAATTTGATAATGCTGTTCTTGTTAGTATATTATTTTGGCAAAGGACTTGTTTTTGGTATATTTTTGTCCTGATGACATATTTCTGAAATAGTGCTATGTTTGGATACTCAACCACCATAAGCGAAATTAATTTCATAAACGCTCTTATCTCTAATAATGGGTGATGTCTGACAAGCATAGTGTTGGTGGTTGTGCAGACTGCGAGCTGCTGGGAGAGCCCAGGCTGATGGTCCAAAGAAAACACGCACACGGGAACGGGGTCCTAGGGGTATGCCAGCTCCAGAAGCCAATGCCGAGCTTCAGTCCAATATTGATGTATGTCTAATAAGTTGCCTCTATCAATTATTGTGTCATCTTTAACTTTGATAGTTCCATTTACGTAAACATCCTTCTTTTCGCTAGCCAATCACATGCATATGCTTCTAGATTACATATCACTTTATCTAAGAATACTGCTGGGATGTGAATGAGATTAACCTGTGTGGTTTTCCAGACGTAAATGAGTTGCGATTTAGTGCACTTGACGTCCATATGCATACACATGAAATGACCATTTGCCCGACTTTGGCATTAGTTATTTGATTCAGGTCTCGATTTATAAGTACGTTAACAAGTCAGTTTTCTTCTGAAGCAGAGAAGGCGCCTAATTACGCATGCAAATGCAAAGAGCAAAAGCGAAAAGTTTCCTCCACCGCACCAGGATGGGGCAGTTGGCTACCCTTTGGGATCTTCACATCATTTTGATCCCTCCCTTGTTCCTCCCGACGTTCCTTTCAGCACAACCTCATTCAGTTACCCTAAAGAGTCACTACAAGCTTGGTCAGGTCCGTTGGTCGACCCTGCTTCTGCCGGTGGTCCAAGACGGAAGAAACATACTGGACACGATGGGCGAGAAACTTCAAAATCCTTTACAGGAAACCATAGAGAGAGACATCACGATGCTCGTGTTAGAGGAAAGAGAAGTGTGGCTTGAACGCGAGTTCATACGATGGGAACGGAATTACGAACTCCCGAGGTTCGGGAACGTAATCACGAAATGTTGGATGCCTCTTTACAATCCTGAGTTTCGGAGTTTGGATTTGGTGCCGGAGTGAGTTTATCTGCCCCAGCTTCTTCTAGCATAGTGTAATTGTTTCATTAGAAATGCAGGGGTAAATACAATTTTTTTTTTTAATTTTATAATCCCAATTCCCTTCTTTTTCTTTCCCAATATTTACGAGATATCGTTTTGTTTTTGTTTTGTTTGTTTGTTCATTTTTCAATTTGTTGGATGGTGGATTGGTGAGAGAAATTGTCTCTATTATGTATATCTTCATCTTGATTATTATTTTTTTCTCCAATTTTATATACGTCAAACTTCTTTGTCAAGTTTTGTTCATCAAATGAGGTGTCGGTTATTTATTGGGAACTTTAACGAAAAACTTCCGGTACTGTTCACTTTAACAAAAAATCACATTTTTACACTAAAAAGTCAATCTTGGTACTATTCACTTTACTTTTTATTTTGTTCTTATCGTTAAAACTCAAAGTTTTCAAACTCTTTTCATTAGTTTTCCTTTATTTATTTATGTAAGCACTTGCTTGTCAACTCGAGCTTTATCTAACCAATTCAAGAGTTGGTTCAGAAGGTTAGATGAAATTTTGAAATTGAGTGATGTTATGCATAATTTTTTTTATTCTTCACTCAACCTTTTCAATTTTGACCGACAGGTCAAATAAATTAAAAAAACATCAAATATAAAAAAATAACAAGTGTGTAAAAAGTAAAAAAGGTAGGTAGAAATTGCAGAAATCACCCCTCCATTAAGGCAACCACAGAAAGGCAATATAGAAATAAAGAAAGAACAAATTCTTTGCCCTAAAAATTTAAAAAGAATGTTGACCCTAAATAATAATTTTTGGATTTTTATATTAGCATCTCATAAAATGTTGAATGCACCTCATATTAAAATTTAATATTAAATTATTTATTAACCCTACTATGCAATGACAATTTTGACCTTATTAGGTTTATAAAAAAAAATTATAAATACACCCCAAATCACTTTTAACGTATTATTTGTCTTTTTCAACTATCAAAATCCCTCCAACCCTCCATTGTTGAACAAAACCCTAATCAATGAAACAACAAACATGTTGATTGGGAAAAATTAATTTTGACGAATGAAACATGAAATCGATGTTTCGGAAGCTTCATATGAGGTAAGACTTCATATTTTTTATTGTTTTAGTAATTTTGACGACATCGATAATTATTTAATCTTGCTTTTGCTACGTTATTCAAGCTTCTATGTTCATATTCATTTTTTAGGAATCATAGGGATTACATAAAGAATTAAACACCTAAAATTACCACCAAATATTAAAAACAAACGATATGGGTTTTAATGGTGGAATTGAAAGCAACCCACATATGCTTTAAATCCGAGACGGCATCTTTTGTCAAAATTTCAGTTTGCATTTTTTGTCCAAATTAAAAGCTTTATAAGATTTGAGAAATGTGGGATGTATAGAAAATATGGAGTGCATGTAGAATATGTGAGTTGTATATTGAGAATGTGAGGTGTAAGGTTATTATGGAAAAGTATGTGGGGTGTATTAAGATAATTTTTCATTGAAAAAATAAATGTGGAGTGTATTAAGTATGTGAGGTTTATTCAACAATTTGTGAGGTGTTAATATAATAAGCCTTTTTTAATTGAAAAAGGCTGAAAGAAAAAGAGAGAAATGGTACTGAAAGAAAAAGAGAGAAATGGTATAATTTATGGACAATTATGGTATGAAATCTGGCTAATTATCTTTCCAACAAAGACGTTTTATTTTTTCTTCTTAGATGACACGTCCTAAGAAACCCCAAACCCAAAAAGGAAAAATAAACGAATCAAATGTAGTGTCTCGCTCCCACTGTTGGAGTGTTGAAAGGCTACAATGTTGTGCAATCAGTTACTTGGTTTAAGCAGCTATTTCGTTTTCCATTGTTGATCAATCATTCTGTTTAATTTCTGCAAATAAAAAACGGAGATGTGCGTATTTTGGCAAACACTGCGTTTCTTTTAGTGAAGAAGGATTGGTCTTCCGAAATTCGGTTGCATGCATTTAAAATGTTACAGGTATGCTATCTCAAGGAGTGTTCTTTATACATATTTCTATTTGATTTGTAGCTATTTTAATATTTTGGTTTGATCCAAAGGCCATTGTCAGGAGATCAAATTTGAAAATGCAAGGTTTATTAGGAACTAACTGCGTCAAATGTTCTTTTATTTTCTTCAATAATGTAATGAGGTTGTATGGTATTTATTTTACTATTTAAGTGGTCTAATTGGTCTGATGGAGATGGTAATTGGTTGATTTGAGGATATGGTTTCCTTTAACATCCAACTGCCCCGGTAATGTAAATTATTTTGAACTTGATAGCATACTTAAGTTTTGTTCTTTGCGCCTTATTGGGATCATAATAAAGGAATAAGGGCAGGGTTCATGTACATGCATAGTGTTCATAGGGAAGAAATTGTCCAGAAAAGAAAAGGTTGAAGCTTTACAACCAGAGATGTAAAAGCAACTTCCTGATAAATCTCAAATTTCTGTTAAAATTGCCGAAATCCTGAGTCATGTAAAATGTGGTTACAAGAATTTTCGAAATAGGTTTTCTGTCTCCCTGCCCCCATTTAGCAGTCGAATAGAATTTATCTGAAAATTTTACCATCTAATTATATAACCATGTAAAGTTCTGCGGCATGAGTAGCGCGACAAGAATATGCATATTTTCTAGCAGCATTTGGTGCGATTGCGGTGGGAAGAACTATGCTCTACAGAGCGTAGAAACTTTGCAAATATCACTGTTGATCTGATATTGCAAGTCCTGGTGAGGAGTGGGCTTTAAAAAGTCAGACAGCTGCCCTTGTTGCCGAGGTTTACACAGCATTTCTCTTGACTCTATTTAAACCGTCAAGGGTTAGTTTTCCATTGTAACACTCACTTGTTTTAATCTGTTACAGATGGTTAGAAGGGAAGAACTAAATCTATGGCAAGAACTGTTTCCAACTCTCGTTTCATTATCCTACAAGGGTCCTATTCAAGTAAATATTTTTCCTCCTTGTTCACTCTGTATTTCATTTAAAACATGGTTTTGGTAATCACCTACTCCTTTTTAATATTAGGCTGAGTTAGTCTCCATGACGCTAAGGTGGATATTACTGTTCACAATGAAGATTTGGAAGGTTTAACCAGAATTGTGTCTTGTGTACTCTTTTCCTCTTGCCTGTGAATTGAGTGGAGTGTGTGTGTGTGTGTGTGTGTGTGCGTGCATGCAATGCTTGTTCTCTAGATTTAGATTGCTGCATGTGGCCTTACCCTGATTCTTAACTGTTAATACAGGAGATCGGAGAAGGCTATTGCTGCGTGGGCTGACCCTTTACCTGAAATTTTGCCTTTATAATACACTGTATGTCTTGCTTCTTAAATTTTAAAAGAAGTTGCATACAATGGATTTGTCCTAATGAATTAAAATGTGCAGTTACTAGAGAGGCACTTCGGAGCTGCGTTGAGTGAAGCAGGATAACAACAATTCGACCCTGCAAAACAACATGCAGCAACAGTAGCAGCTACTTTAAATGCTGTTAATGCATATGTTTTTGTGGATTTTGATTTGAAGCTGTTGGCAAGTGTCTCCTTCTTACTCCTCAGTCTCTCTCTGTCTGCATGCACAGGTGTGGTTTCTTACTTTCTTCACCTGATTTTCGTCTCCATGCTTGTGAGTTTTTCAAACTTGTTTCCCAAAGGTATGAAATATAGTATTTTCAATTGCTTTTTCAATATAATAGATAGTTATAAAATATGTTTTTTCCCCTTCTTAAAACATTTCCGTAACAGTTGTATTATCCTGATTTATGACATGCAGGAAGAGACCTATTGATGATACCTATGCTCCTGAATTTGATTCTGCAATGAGTAACATCTTTCAAATACTGATGAATGTCTCCAAAGATTTTTTGTACAGATCTAGCCCCAGTACTAGGGTTATTGATGAAAGCGATATTGAGTTTGCGGAATACATATGTGAAAGTATGTTGTCTTTGGGTTCCACAAACTTGCATTGTATTGCTGGTGATAGCGCCGTGCTACCTCTTTATTTACAACAGGTAACTAGAGCATCAGGGTATTACAACTCTTTTCTGCTTGTTCATTTCGTTCTGTCAACAAGTGATTAGTTATTGAAATAGAATGACTCATTTTATTCTTTTTTCTCAGATGCTGGGGTTTTTCCAACATTTTAAGGCAGCTCTTCATCTTCAATCTCTCACCTTTTCGCTGGTATGAAGATAATTTCCCAATTATTGTTGTAATGTACGGATAATTGAGACTATGTCATACGCTGCATACCACGTTGAATCGTCTTCCACGCATGTTTAGGCACTAATGAGAGACTTGATGTCAAAGCCAAAGGCTGTTGCTCACTCAGCTGGAGATGGTTCTGATCCAGTCGATATTGAAAAGAGAAAAATCTTAATTTTTTTGAATGATGATATATGTAGTGCGATTCTGGATGTATCTTTCCAACACATGCTCAAGAGAGAAAAAGTAATTCACGGAATAGCATTTTCTTTAGGGCATTTGGAATTATGGAGTGATGACGTTGAGGACAAGGGGACTTTTGGCCAGTATCGTTCAAAGTTGGTTAGTAGTTCTTAGAACTTGGATATTTTTGTTTCCGTATATTAGCTCATGCTTCTTCAGTTCAGTTAGTATAAAATTTTGTATGACATGTATAGTTTCTGTGGAATAGGATTATCTCTATTAATTAATGAAATCCTCTTTATCAACCAAAAGAGGGTAAAAAGACTATTAAGTCTTCTATCACACAAAAAAATGATGGGCGATAATATAATTTCATAGGTCCAAATTTTACTGTTTTTATTGAAAACTCATTTATAGGTGATGTTAAAATACCTCAAATATTTATAAAAAATAAATAAAAATAAATAAAATAAAATAAAATAAAAAACCAAAAACAAAAACCTCCTACTTCCCTCATGGATTTAACTAATTAAATCCATGTACAGAGACATGGATGGATGGGTACATTCCTTGACTTTGTTAGTAATTGCGATTCAGAGTAGAGGATCCATTAAAGTAACCTTGAAGTCTAGCTCATTTCTTTTCATGTTGACCATTTATGCTGTCAGGCATCTTATGCTATCTTGCATCTTATAGAAGTTTCTCTTTGTTCTGGTTTACACTAGAAGTTTTGAGAATAGTTCACCTGCCCTTCCTTGGCCTGCGTTTTTCAAAAGTTTTCTTTCCCTGATGAATGATCTTAATGCCGTTAGAACTGATCAGGTTGGTCGCTTTATACAAGCCTCTTATAGCTGGATCTAAAGTTTCTGAAAGAATTGATACAATCATCAAAAGCCTATTGCTTTCTCCAATGCCTGCTCAGGTTTGGTCACAAGCACTTTTCAGAGTTCAATTTGCTATCTTTTGAGTTTCCAGCATTCCAGTATTGCTTGCATTGATGATTCTTATAAATCTCCATCCTCTGTGCAATTCCAGGACGTAGTTGTGATGGAAAACATGCAGTCGGCTTTAGAAAACGTTGTAAGCACTATTTTCGATGGATCAAATGAAATTGCTGGGGGTCATTCTGAAGCTCAACTTGAACCATGCATAATATTTGAAGGTTTATTTTGAAACATTTCTTTATATGAGCATTAGAATTTTTGTATTTTGAGTTTCTTAACATGACTTGTTTCTGAACTTGAAGGTTCGTTTCATATGGAATTAAATTAAACCACTGAGTGTAGTTTTTATTAGAAATTACAGCTGTAGAATCTCTTATGTTTTGAATAGCATATGTTGGTGGAGTATAATTCTCTCCCCTCCTATTCCCATCCCCTTCCCTCCCCTCCTCTGCACCCGGCTTCTCTGCCCTCCTATTTCCCATACACTCTCATCCCCTCCTATTTTGTGCGATCACGGTTAAGCCATGTCAACATTTTATATTAATTTTTATATAGAGATAATAAGACAAAAAACAATAGTAATATAAAATGTTGACGTGGCTTAACCGTAACCATACAAATAGTAAGAGATGGGAGTGTATGGGAAGTGGGAGGGCAGAGAAGTCAGGTCCCCATCCTCTAGCATATTGCTTAACCGTAACCGTTCAAATAGGAAGGAAGAGAAGGGGAGAGAGAATCCTCCTCCTAGGCGACAGCACCTAACCTTTGCAAGAATTGACAGATTGGTATATCTGACCTGTCCACATCATTTATTTGTTTGTGGTCTTGCTTCCCAGAAGAATAATGTAGGTCATTGTGATTTACGAGGGTTACGTCACTTGACAAATTACTGGTAACAATGAAATGATATTTTTAAATGCTCCCCAGATTGAAGGTGTTAATTGTAAATATTCCAAGGTTCTCTATGAGGAAAACTGCATGGCGTATATGAAAAGAGAAGGTTCTTTAATTCGTGGTCAACACTCTTCTAGGTGAAGCGTTTCTTGTCATGGCTTCTGCAGCTGGGCAATGCTTCTTGAGGATGTGATTCCGTTCCGACCATCTTTTTTGTTATTTTGTGTGAAAATTATTCATGCATGTCTTGTATGATACATTTAGCACCTGTAGTAAAGCACGAGCATATTTTCCAATTAATTCTAAGGGTAAATTTGTCCTTAAGAATAAATTCTCGATGAAAACTCAATAAACCTTAGGGACCTGATCTTGAAAGCTTGGGTCAGGACCGGTTGGCTCCTCTATATATAGCTGGTACAATCTCAACAGCATTTCATCAAAGGAAGCTGTAGAATATATATCCACCACAGTGCTTCTTTGATCAAGAGAGAGAGAGAGAGACCACATCATCAGAACGGAATGACAAAAACAGATAGACGGCTGTGCGGCATTTGTTGCTTATGTGAACTCTGTGTCGCAGCAATGACATGGTGGTGAGTTGGCAAAATTCAGAAATCATTGGGTTTGTTTGGTATTCTATTTGAAATTTTTTATAATTTTTCAAAACATTTCTTAAAGAAATTTTCTTGAAAACAATTTTTTTTAAGACTTAAAAATTTGTTTGGTATGCGGTTTAAATTTTTTAAATCTTACAATTTAAACTGGACAAAGAGATCCAAAAAGAGGGTTTCGAGAAAAAAGAGAGGAGAGAGGATGAAAGAAAGTAAGAGATGATTGGAGGAAAGAAAAAGAAGTGAGGATCAAAGGAGATAGAGAGGAAGAGGAGTGAGAGAAAGAACCAAGAGAATGAAGTGAGCGAATTGCAGAGGAGACGAAAGAGGTAAAAAAAAGAGAAGGGGGAGAGAGAAAGAGGAAAAGAGAGAAATTTGGAGTGAAAGGAGAGGATGAAAAGAAAAGAAATGAGTGAGTTTAGGTTTAAGAACTCACTTTATGTGTTTTTAGATAATAGACTATATTTGTGAATTAGTCTTGAATTCAGTTTTTAAAAATAGTCTCACCAAACAAGTTTTTAAGGCTTAAAATCTTTTTTGAGTTGAAAAAGTTAGATTAAAAAAAAGTAGCAAACATGCTCTTATTTACGAGTAAAATTATGTCCGACGCAAAATTAGGATAAGAGTGGTTTTATGTCAGTGTGCCTATATTATTATTGTTTTCAAGTTTTTTTCTAAGTTCTTATCATCTTGGTGTTACCGCTGCAGGTCTAATATTTTGACCTGCTGGGGCTTGTTTGAGAACTGCTGTGGGTGCTGTGGGTGCGAACCTTGCTGTGGGTGCTGTGGGTGCGAATCTTGTAGTGGGTGAGAACCTTAGGGACCTGATAATGCCGGCTATTGAACAATGGTGACGTTCCAGGCTTGTTGATCACAATGTCGTGTCTGTAATGTTTTCTGTTTGAGTGTGACTATGTGTAATATCATTAAATAAACCAGCGAGATATGTTAGAGCATGTTACAAACCGCAGTGTTGCAACTGGCCTATCAGTGTTTGCCCTTTGATATCTACTCAAATTCGGTGTGTAATTTAATCAGTTTGGAAATCTCTATGTTTCTTACTTACACTTTTGGGCAGAGATAATTGCCATACACTGCTGGGTGGGCAGAGATAATTATAACGAAAACTAATGAAAATGACTTGAAAACTTTGAATGTTATTCAAAAATCATATAGTAACTTTATTTAATAATTATGACAAAGCTCAACATTAAATTAGTCCAATCAAAATGATCCAAATAATGAATTTTCAATTTTGCCCTTACGGCATGCCCTTCCCCGTTTAATGTCTCTCTCCCTTTCTCGATTTTTCATCTTTTCGAGAGATTTTTCAGTGTAATCGGTACACGAGATGATACATCATGTGTCACTATACAAATAGTGAGATATGTGTGCTAAAAAGTTAATAACTTAAAAAATAAAATTTCTCACAACTTCTATCAAAACACGTAATGTACCATGTGTTCTCGTCACAATGAAAATCTTTTCTCTGTTATTGCTTTTATTTCCGATTCAATTTCACTTCTTCCATTTTTGCAATCTCTCTCTCTCTCTCTCTCTCTCTCTCTCTCTCTCTCTCTCTCTCTCTCTCTCTCTCTCCCCAATCTCCTTTTCATTTTCAATTCGAATTCCACCGGTTCACAAATCAATTGAATCATCGAATCCGATAAGCACGGGAAATCGGCTCAGTATCGAGCCTCTAAGCTCAGTTTCTCCTGCAAATAGTACACTCTCTTCTCGTTTCGGTCTCTTGTTTGAAAGATTTGCATATTTTTTATTTCGTTCTTGATTTCAATTCACGGTTTCTTTATTTTGTTATTGAATTTCTCCAATTGAATTAAAGGGAGCTTTAACGAAAAGCTCTCAGTACTGCTCATTTTAACGAAAAACCATATTTTTACACTAAAAAGTCATTTCAGTTACTATTCATTTTACCTTTTATTTTGTCCTTATCGTTAAAAATCAAAGTTTTCAAGCCATTTTCATAGTTTTCCTTTGAAGAAATTAATGATGAAGGTGAAGACTCCGGCAGCCGAAAGCTGGAGCTGGTGGGCTTGGACGGCAAATGACACTTGAGGGCATTTTTCTTCGACTTACGCTTTGGTGTACCACATGTAGGTTTTAAAGGTGGGCTTACTATCATTGAGGAATTCTTCCGTGAGAAGATAACTGGAGGACATAATGAGTATCTTTGTGGTATTCTCCTTCCTAATTGGGATATTGAAAGAGTAAGATAGTTTTACGTAGATAACGAAGCCATGTTCCGAAGGTATCTTCAGAAATTTGTCACGAAACTGCATGCTTGATATCAAATGCATTTTTGGTATATAATGCTTTGGTATTATTAGTTGTACTTCTTCTATGGATGGAAGGAAATTATCTTAAACTGTATAACTACGATCTTCCTTGACTAATAGGGAATTCTGTTTCCTTACCAAGTTGTGGAATTATTTGATGTTAGATCATGTTGGTCACCATATTTTTTGGCAATACTTTGGACGATGTTAAACAAAATATAACTATTTATATGTAAATTTGATTTGTTTGCCTAATGCTAGTTTTAGCTCATAAAAGTTGGAAAACTTTGTTCAGTTTTAAAAAAATAGCGATAATAACATTATTCAATTTAATAAATAGTCAATGTTTAATTTAAAAAAGCAGATATTGGTATTGTCGTAACTGGTTCTATTGATGCTCCAAAATGTGTTTCAGACATTGTTTTCACTGAACCAGAATTCGAAAAAAATACATATTGGTTTTGTCAGAGCTTATGCTACTAATGCCCCAAGAAGTGCTTCAGATATGTTCTCACTAGAACTACAGTAAAATAATTCACACCATTTCTGAAACTAAACCAAAATAACCCACACTATTTTTGGAAATGAACGAAACTGTTTTTGGAATAATAGTAAAATAACCCACACAATTTCTAAAACAGTTTCTGTGAACACGAAAAATTCCTGAAACGAAAGAGACAAGAACAACGTGCACAAACAAATATTTGTATTTGAGGAGTTTGGGTTACAATCTCTCTCTATTGTGATCCTCTGATTCGATCTCCGTAAGGTGTTGATTTGTGGATGTTTCGTTGATCCAAGGGCCGTCGAGGCTTGATCTTGGATGAACTGTTGGAAGTTTCTTCAAATGGTCGTGGGCTTGATCTTTGAAGGTGGATTTGAGCGAATCTTCAAGGAGCCGTTGGGGCTTGATCTTGAGGATGAGTGTTTCTTCAAGGGCTGTTGAGGCTTGATCTTGAATAACGGTGATGAGCGGATCTTCAAGGGCTTTTGGGCTTGATCTTGAAGAACAGTGATGAACGAATCTTCAAGGGCTTTTGGGCTTGATCTTGAAGGTGGATTTGATCCAAGGGGCGTCGGGGCTTGATGTTGGAAGAACGATGAACGAAGAACACTCTCTTCAAGGGCCGTCGGGGCTTGATCTTGAATTGGTGGATGATTGTTGATCCAAAGGGCCGTTGGGGCTTGATCTTAGGATGAACGATGAACGAAGAACGAAGAGCGAAGAGAGCTTTCTTGATTCTTCGGGAACCTGGATGCTTGAGAGCTTCGGAGTTTTAGAGCTTCAGAGCTTTAAGAATTTTGCCTAATGATTTTGGTCCCCCCCTCCAAATGAATGAAATGGACTTGTATTTATAGAATTTTCCAAGGCCTAATTTTGAATATAATATCCCAGATGAAATAAGTCGTTTCTGCCAGGTGTTGACACGTGTCCTATTTGATGACTTTTCCAACTCATTTCAATTTTCGTTAAGACACACGCTACGTGTAAAATTTATGTAATACATGAGCGTTGACACTTTGATTTATCGGTCAACATTTATTTACTGAAATTTCGATGTCTACAGTTTCAAAATAACTCATACTATTTCTAGATTACAGCAAAATAACCACCATTATTTCTGGAAAGAAACAAAATAAACAATGTTTTTGAAACTTCAGCAAAATAACAAACATTATTTTTAAAATTGAAGTAAAATAACTCACATTATTTTTAAAATTACAGCAAGATGACCCATACTATTTCTGAAAACTGAACCAAAATAACACACTATTTCTGGAATGAAACAAAATAAACACTATTTTTTTAAACTACAGCAAAATACCGAACACTATTTTTTAAAGTGAACAAAATAAACATTATTTCTAGATCTACAACAAAATAACCTATTATTTATGAAACTAAACCAAAAGAACTCACACTATTTCTAGAACTACAACAAAATTACACACTATTTCTGAAACTGAACCAAAATAACTCACACTATTTCTGAAATTAAACCAAAATTATTCAAATTATTTATGAAACTGAACCAAAAGAACTCACACTATTTATAGAACTACAGTAAAATTACATACTATTTCTGAAACTGAACAAAAATAACTCACATTATTTCTGAAACTAAACCAAAATAATTCAAACTATTTATGAAACTACACTAAAATAACCCACATTATTTATGAAACTGAACCAAAATAACTCACACTATTTCTGGAACTAAACCAAAATAACTCCTACTATTTTTTAAACTACAGCAAAATTACACACTATTTTTTAAATTTAACCAAAATAACTCAATAATCCACATTATTTTTTAAAGTGAACAAAAAAAATCCACACTATTTCTGAACGTGAATAAAATAAACATTATTGATAGAAATACAGCAAAAAAAATGCACACTATTTCAGAAATAGTTATGGTACCTGTGTTCAGTTTTAAAAATAGTAATTGTTTAATTTACAAAATAGTGCTAGTACCTTTGTCCAGTTTTAGAAATAGTTAGTATTCAATTCCAGAAATAAGTGGGAGGCTAAGGAACCTTGGAACCATATCAAAGAGATTTGTGGAGTTGACCATGACATATAAGGGAGAAGTGAAAGCTATTGTCACATTTGTCATTGGAAGTTGTAGACCTTAAATGGTAAATTTATTTTTTGTACGAACATAACATAGACTCCATAAACAAGGCTCCA
Organism: Malus domestica; assembly: GCF_042453785.1. NCBI lineage: Eukaryota > Viridiplantae > Streptophyta > Magnoliopsida > Rosales > Rosaceae > Malus > Malus domestica. Next base: position 29,662,077 of record NC_091672.1, on the reverse strand, counting down.
CTGCAAAGCTAGAGGGAAAGTTATTTGGGAATTGGATCCCCTCCTGAGCAAATGGTGGGGATCTTCATGACCACACAATACGGGTCATTGGATTTTGATCAAACGATTACAATTATTATAACTTTTAGAAGGACCTCCGTTTTGTAGCCGTTGGATCAAATCCAAAGGCCCGTGTTGTATGGTCATGAGGATCCCCACCATTTGCTCAGGAGGGGATCCAAATCCAGTTATTTGAGTAAGGGATATGCTATCTTGAGTTGGTAGTCTGTCATTTCTTACATTAGTAGTTATTAATGTAATTGTTAACTGTAAGTGATCTACATTATGAGGCAGATTGTCTGCCCTCCTGTTTGGGTGCCTTTCTCATCCTCTCCTATTTGTGAGGTCACGGTTAAGCCACGTTAACATTTTATATTCTTATTGTTTTTTGTCTTATTATTTCTATAAAAAATTAATATAAAATATTAACGTAGTTTAATCGTGACAGCATAAAATAGAAGGAGATGAGAAAGGCACCCAAACATGATGGCAGACAATCTGCCTCCCTATATTATAGTATGACTTTGGTTTAAAATTTGAAAAAGGAAAGCATTGCTCTAATAGCAAAATTAGTTATTTGATTCAGCACAACCTCATTCAGTTACCCTAAAGAGTCACTACAAGCTTGGTCAGGTCCGTTGGTCGACCCTGCTTCTGCCGGTGGTCCAAGACGGAAGAAACATACTGGACACGATGGGCGAGAAACTTCAAAATCCTGTACAGGAAACCATAGAGAGAACCATCACGATGCTCGTGTTAGAGGAAAGAGAAGTGCGGCTTGAACGCGAGTTCATACGATGGGAACGTAATTACGAACTCCCGAGGTTCGGGAACGTAATCACGAAATGTTGGTTGCCTCTTTACAATCCTGAGTTTCGGAGTTTGGATTTGGTGCCGGAGTGAGTTTTATCTGCCCCAGCTTCTTCTAGCATAGTGTAATTGTTTCATTAGAAATGCAGGGGTAAATACAATTTTTTTTTTAATTTTATAATCCCAATTCCCTTCTTTTTCTTTCCCAATATTTACGAGATATCGTTTTGTTTTTGTTTGTTTGTTTGTTTGTTCATTTTTCAATTTGTTGGATGGTGGATTGGTGAGAGAAATTGTCTCTATTATGTATATCTTCATCTTGATTATTATTCTTTTCTCCAATTTTATAAACGCCAAACTTCTTCGTCAAGTTTTGTTCATCAAATGAGGTGTCGGTTATTTATATATGTAAGCACTAGCTTGTCAACTCGAGCTTTATCTAAACAATCCAAGAGTTGATACAGAAGGTCAGATGAAATTTTGAAATTGAGTGATGTTATGCACAACTCTTATATTTTGAATAGCATATGTTGGCGGAGTATAATTCTCTCCCCTCCTATTCTCATCCTCTTCCCTTCCCTCCTCTTGCATATTGTTTAACCGTAATTGTTCAAATAGGAGGGGGAGGAAGATGAGAGAGATTAGGAGGGGAGAGAATCCTCCTTCTATGTTGGCGACAGCACGTAACCATTGCAGGAATTGACAGATGGGCATATCTGTCCTATCCACATCATTCATTTGTTTGTGGTCTTGCTTCCTAGAAGAATAATGTACGTCATTGTGATTTACGAGGGTTACGTCACTTGACAAATTACTGGTAACAATGAAATGATATTTTTAAATGCTCCCCAAATTGAAGGTGTTAATTGTAAATATTCCAAGGTTCTCTAAGAGGGAAACTGCATGGCGTATATGAAAACAGAAGGTTCTTTAATTCGTGGTCAACACTCTTCTAGTTGAAGCGTTTCTTGTCATGGCTTCTGCAGCTGGGTAATGCTTCTTGAGGATGTGATTCCGTTCCGACCACCTTTTTGGTTATTTTGTGTGGAAATTATTCATGCATGTCTTGTATAATACATTTAGCACCTGTAGTAAAGCACGAATACATTTTCCAGTTAATTCTAAGGGTAAATTTGTCCTTAAGAATAAATTCTCGATGAAAACTCAATAAACCTTAGGGACTTGATCTTGAAAGCTTGGGTCAGGACCGGTTGGCTCCTCTATATATAGCTGGTACAATCTCAACAGCATTTCATCAAAGGAAGCTGTAGAATATATATCCACCACAGTGCTTCTTTGATCAAGAGAGAGATCACATCATCAGAAAGGAATGACAAAAACAGATGGACGGCGGGAAGGAGGAAAAGGGCTGGGCGGCATTTGTTGCTTATGTGAACTCTGTGTCGCAGCGCTATCATGCTGTGGCGCAGCGATGACATGGTGGTGAGTTGGCAAAATTCAGAAATCGTTGGGCTTGTTTGGTATTCTATTTAAAAAAATTTATAATTTTTCAAAACATTTCTTAAAGAATTTTTCTTGAAAACAATTTTTTTTAAGATTCAAAAATTTGTTTGGTATGCTGTTTAAAATTTTTAAATCTTACAACTTAAACTGGACAAAGAGATCCAAAAAGAGGGGGTCGAGAAGAAAAGAAGAGAGAGGAGGAAAGAAAGTAAGAGATGATTGGAGGAAAGAAAAAGAAGTGAGGATCATAGGAGATAGAGAGAAAGATGAGTGAGAGAAAGAACCAAGAGAATGAAGTGAGCGGATTGCAAAGGAGACGAAAGAGGTAAATAAAAGAGAAGGGGGAGAGAGAAAGAAGAAAAGAGAGAAATTTGGAGTGAAAGGAGAGGATGAAAAGAAAAGAAATGAGTGAGTTTAGGTTTAAGAACTCACTTTATGTGTTTTTAGATAATATAGACTATATTTGTGAATTAGTCTTGAATTCAGTTTTTAAAAATAGTCTCACCAAACAAATTTTTAAGGCTTAAAACTTGAAAATCTTTTTTGAGTTGAAAAAGTTAGTTTCAAAAAAAGTAGCAAACATGCTCTTATTTACGAGTAAAATTATGTCCGACGCAAAATTAGGATAAGAGTGGTTTTATGTCCGTGTGCCTATATTATTATTGTTTTCAAGTTTTTTTCTAAGTTCTTATCATCTTGGTGTTACCGCTGCAGGTCTAATATTTTGACCTGCTGGGGCTTGTTTGAGAACTGCTGTGGGTGCTGTGGGTGCGAACCTTGCTGTGGGTGCTGTGGGTGCGAATCTTGCAGTGGGTGAGAACCTTAGGGACCTGATAATGCCGGCTATTGAACAATGGTGACGTTCCAGGCTTGTTGATCACAATGTCGTGTCTGTAATGTTTTCTGTTTGAGTGTGACTATGTGTAATATCATTTAATAAACCAGCGAGATATGTTAGAGCATGTTACAAACCGCAGTGTTGCAACTGGCCTATCAATGTTTGCCCTTTGATATCTACTCAAATTCGGTGTGTAATTTAATCAGTTTGCAAATCTCTATGTTTCTTACTTACACTTTTGGGTAGAGATAATTATAACGAAAATTAATGAAAATGACTTGAAAACTTTGAATGTTATTCAAAATCATTTAGTAACTTTATTTAATAATTATGACAAAACTCAACATTAAATTAGTCCAATCAAAATGGCCCAAACAATGAATTTTCAATTTTGCCCTTAACGGCATTCCCTTCCCCGTTTAATGTCTCTCTCCCTTTCTCGATCTTTCATCTTTTCGAGAGATTTTTCAGTGTGACCGGTACACGGAGTGATACAGCATGTGTTACTATACAAATAGTGAAATATGTGTGCTAAAAAGTTAATAACTTAAAAAATAAAATTTCTCACAACTTCTATCAAAATACGTAATGTACCATTTGTGTTCTCGTCAGAATAAAAATCTTTTCTCTGTTATTGCTTTTATTTCCGATTCAATTTCACTTCTTCCATTTTTGCAATCTCTCTCTCTCTCTCTCTCTCTCTCTCTCTCTCTCTCTCTCTCTCATTTTCAATTCGAATTCCACCGGTTCACAAATCAATTGAATCATCAAATCCGATAAGCATGGGAAAGTGGCTCAGTATCGAGCCTCTAAGCTCAGTTTCTCCTGTCAAATAGTACACGCTCTTCTCGTTTCGGTCTCTCGTTTGAAAGATTTGCATATTTTTTATTTCGTTCCTGATTTCAATTCACGATTTCTTTATTTTGTTATTGAATTTCTCCAATCGAATTAAATGGAACTTTAACAAAAAGCTTCCGGTACTGTTTATTTTAACGAAAAACCACATTTTTGCACTAAAAAGTCAATTATGGTATTATTCATTTTACCTTTTATTTTGTCCTTATCGTTAAAACTCAAAGTTTTTAAGTCATTTTCATTAGTTTTCCTTCGAAGAAATTAATGATGAAGGTGAAGACTCTGGCAGCCGAAAGCTGGAGCTGGTGGGCTTGGACGGCAAATGATACTTGAGGGCATTTTTCTTCGACTTACGCTTTGGTGTACCACATGTAGGTTTTAATGGTGGGCTTACTATCATTGAGGTATTCTCCTTCCTAATTGGGATACCGAAAGAGTAAGATAGTTTTTCGTAGATAAGGAAGCCATGCTTCGAAGGTATCTTCAGAAATTTGTCACGAAACTGCATGCCTTGGTATTATTAGTTGTACTTCTTCTGTTGATGGAAGAAAATTATCTTAAACTGTATAACTACGATCTTCCTTGACTAATAGGGAATTCTATTTCCTTACCAAGTTGTGGAATTATTTGATGTTAGATCATGTTGGTCACCATATTTTTTTGCAATTCTTTGGACGATGTTAAACAAAATATAACTATTTATATGTAAATTTGATTTGTTTGCAGAGTTTCGTACTTTTGAATCTACTAATGCTAGTTTTAGCTAATAAAAGTTGGAAAACTTTGTTCAATTTAAAAAAATAGCAATAATAACATTATTCAATTTAAGAAATAATCAATATTCAGTTTAAAAAAGCAGATATTGGTATTGTCGTAATTGGTGCTACTGATGTCACATCCCGACCAAGCACGATATTGTCCGCTTTGAGTCTCGACTACGTCCTCACGGTTTTGTTTATGGGAACTCACACAAAAACTTTCCAGTGGGTCACCCATCATGGGATTGCTCTCGCGCGCTACTCGTTTAACTTCGGAGTTTCGATGCAACCCGAAGCCAGTGAGCTCCCAAAATGCCTCGAACTAGGTAGGGATAGGAATATACATATAAGGATCACTCCCATGGGCGATGTGGGATCTTACAATCCACCTTAAATTTGTCACATCCCGAGCCCGCTCTACCACCGTAGCACGATATTGTCTGCTTTGAGCTTACCATTCCCTCATGGTTTTGTTTTTAGAAACTCACGAGCAACTTCCCAGTGGGTCACCCATCTTGGGAGTGCTCTGGCCTCCTTCTCGCTTGACTTCGGAGTTCCTACAGAACCCGAAGTCCATGAACTCCCAAAAGGCCTCGTGCTAGGTAAGGATGAGAATATACATTTAAGGATCACTCCCCTGGGTGATGTGGGATGTTACAATCCACCCCCCTTAGGGACCCAACGTCTTCGTTGGCATACTTCAGGTCAGGGATTGGCTTTGATACCAATTTGTCACATCCCGGCCCGGGTTCACCACATCTCGAGCTCGCTCTACCACTGTAGCACGATATTGTCAGCTTTGGGCTTACTATTCCCTTACGGTTTTATTTTTGGGAACTCACGAACAACTTCCTAGTGGGTCACCCATTATGGGAGTGCTCTGGCCTCCTTCTCACTTAACCTCGAAGTTCCTACGGAACCCGAAGCCAGTGAACTCCCAAAAGGCCTCGTGTTAGGTAGGGATGGGAATATACATTTAAGGTTCATTCCCCTAGGCGATTTGGGATGTTACAATCCACCCCTCTTAGGCCTACTGGGAAATTATTGTGTGAGTTTCCAGAAACAAAACCGTGAGGGTGTAGTCGGGGTCCAAAGCGGATAATATCGTGATACGGTGATGGAACGGGTTCGGGATGTGGTGGACCCGGGGCTGGGATGTGACAACTAATGCTTCAAAAAGTACTTCAGACATTGTTTTCACTTAACCAGAATTGGAAAAATAGATATTGGTTTTGTTAGAGCTTATGCTACTAATGCCCCAAGAAGTGCTTCAGATATGTTCTCACTAGAACTACAGTAAAATAATTCACACTATTTCTGAAACTGAACCAAAATAACCCACATTATTTTTGGAAATGAACGAAACTGTTTTTGGAATAACAGTAAAATAACCCACACTATTTCTGAAACAGTTTTAAAATAACTCATACTATTTCTAGAATTACAGCAAAATAACCCACACTATATCTGGAAAGGAACAAAATAAACAATGTTTTTGAAACTTTAGCAAAATAACAAACATTATTTTTAAAACTAAACTAAAATAACTCACACTATTTCTGAAATTACAGCAAGATGACCCATACTATTTCTGAAAATTGAACTAAAATAACACACTATTTATGGAATGAAACAAAATAAACACTATTTTTTAATTACAACAAAATAACATACACTATTTCTGAAACTGAACTAAAGAAACTCACACTATTTATAAAAATGAACAAAATAAACACTATTTTTGAAACTACAACAAAATAACAAACATTATTTTTGAAACTAAACCAAAATAACTTATAATATTTATGAAATTATAGCAAAATTACTCCCTATTTTTTGAAGTGAACAAAATAAATATTATTTCTGGAACTATAGCAAAATAACCCACTATTTATGAAAGTGAACAAAAAAAAAACTCATACTATTTCTAGAACTATAGCAAAATTACACATTATTTCTGAAACTAAACCAAAATAACTCACACTATTTCTGAAACTAAACCAAAATAATTCAAATTATTTATGAAACTGAACCAAAATAACCCACACTATTTCTAAAACTACAGCAAAATTACACACTATTTCTTAAATTTAACCAAAATAACTAAATAATCCACATTATTTTTGAAAGTGAACAAAAAAAAAAATTCACACTATTTCTGAAAGTGAATAAAATAAGCATTATTGATAGAAATACAGCAAAAAAATGCACACTATTTAAGAAATAGTTATGATACTCGTGTTTAGTTCTAGAAATAGTAATTGTTCAATTTACAAAATAATGCTAGTACCTTTGTCTAGTTCTAGAAATAATTAGTATTCAATTCCAGAAATAATGTGAATGGGAGGCTAAGAAACCTTGGAACCATATCAAAGAGATTTGTGGAGTTGACCATGACCAATGTCTAAAATATCAATATTATCGGCGAAATATCGCCGATAATATCGTTTTTTTGCAACAGCGATATTTTCACAGTGTTCCACTTGATTATTGTGATAATATCGCGATATTATTGATAATATCGCTCTCTCTCAGTCTCGCAATGGCAGTTGAGGCTCCGTCATTGCAGCTGCCAAGATCTGCGCCTCTCTTTGCAATCCTCTCTCTAGATCCCAAAACTCGCTCGGGTTTGATGGATCCTCTGCCTCATACAGCCTAAAGTTTAGGCTAATGGTGCTTGCTGCCGCCGGGAGGTGAGAAATGGAGGATGAATGGTCCACAGGTGGTGATGGTGCTCGCTAGAGTGTGCGCCACTGTGGTGGAGGTCATGGTGGGGGTGGGTGTGGTGTGTCTGTGCTCTGGGAATGAGAGTTGTAGAGATGGGGGGAGAAGAAACAAGGAGAGGAATGAAGGAGAAAGTTCGAGGGATTGGGGAAGGGGCAAACACGGGGAAGTGGGGTGTGTGTCTGTTTGTCTGCTTTGGGAAGGTGAGTTGCAGAGAAGAGATGGGGGGAGAACCGAAGAAGAAACAAAGAGAGGGAGGGAGAAGGATCGAGATGTCTGAGGGAAGAGGGAGTGCAAAGAGAGAGAGAGAGAGAGAGAGTAAAATAAATCTTTGAGATTTTGAAAGGGCAAAGAAGAAGAAAGAGGTAAGGTGGACATGGGCCTTGGGTGATGTGAATGATGTGAACAGGTAAGGTGGACAAGGGTCATCAGATGGTTTTAATTGAAACCACCCACACCCACTTGCGTGGGTTTTTTATATATTTAAAAAGTTTGGGATATATATATATATATATATATATATATATATATATATATAAATGTTACATAAATTATAAATTATTTAGATAATATTTTTTTTCTAGGTAAGCATATTATACATGTACATAAAACATTCGTATATGTATGTTCTTTTATAAGAAATTTAAGTATTCAATAATTGTTTATATCTGATATAATAAATTTAATTAATTCATATAATATTGTTGACCCTAAAAACTACCAAGCCTACGTGGCGCGCAGGCTGAGTAATCTACGAGCTAACTACATCATTCGGTGAATGCGGGGCGTGCCAACTCGTCGGCCGAGGAGTAAAATTTGTTGATGTTGCGTTGGGTGCGCGGCTGACTTCTGTGTCTTGCGATTGCGACCGAGAAAGGAACACGTCCTGACCTCTTGGGTTCTCGAACCTGAAGACAAGGCTACTATTCTTATGAAGTTCACGAATCGTCGTCGTCGGATTCGGTCACAGTGATGGTATTCGTCAGAGTAAACTCATGCCGAATTGACACCAAAGTGTAAGGGTACAAATACTCAAAGTGGATATAAGTCTTAATGGTGAACGTGGTTCGGCCGTCTGAATGCCGAACTCTAAATCCCACTTGAGAGTATCCAATCATAAAAAAACTCGGCGTGCAATGCGCCAGCTCAGCAAGTTGTAACACCTCACTTCGCCGAGAAGGCTAATGAGATGACCTCGATCAATAAGGATTCAGAAATCCTTCTCGACCGAGACTTGGATAGGTAACCAACCGTCCTCGCCGCAGTACTGTTGATGCTAACGGAAAATGTTGCGAGATTGGCTGATTCTACGGCGACAGAGCTATCTATGCCGACTGAAGATATCACCGGTTGCTTTCACAATGCTGTTGATGCCAACGGAAGATGTGTCAGCGAAAAGAGAAAATAAAAAATTTCAAAGTTGTTGAGAGAGTTTGCGCAGGGCAGTTGTGTGTTGAATTGGAGGGGGCTTGAACAATGCACAACCTCTTCTATTTATAGCATCAGATACTTCCTGAGTAGAGTTAATACGAGTAGTTAAACCCTACTCGGATTATGACTTCTTCTTCTAATCAAACACCATCTCGAGTACTCATACTCCCATCAGGATTTTGGACCTAACCTTTCTTCAGGCCGTATTCAAATTGTGTCTCGACCTCCTCATCTCACCGGGACTCCTTATCACACTAGGATTTCTGTTAACCGCAGAGCTTCCCCCGCCTCTTCCTTATCCAGGCCGTTCCTTTTCCTACTAGGATTCAAACGACCCTAACCATGCGGCCCATGAACAAGACGACCCCTAGCAATTTTTAAATAAATCCTTCCGAGCAGAGAATGATTCTACACTCGGCCCAAACCAATATTTTGGGCCTAAACAAATATATAAGAAATTTACCTAAATCCGCCCAGGCCACCTAGACTTCGCCTAGGCACTAGGCGCTTGCCCACCGCTCGACTAGCGCCTAGCGTTTTTTAGAACCTTGGCGTGTGTGTGGAGAAGGATCGAGAAATCTGTGTGTGTGTGTGGGAGAAGGGAGAAGGGAGAAGAGAGAAGGATCGAGAGACTGAGGTCTCTGTGTGCGTGTGTGGGCTCTCGATCTCTGTGTGCATGTGTGGTGGCGTGTGAGAGTCTCTGACTCTGTGTGTGTGTGTGTGTGTGTGGTGGCGTGTGAGAAAAAAAAAAGCATCCAAATAATTCAAAACCGTGTCTCTGACTCTCTGTCTCTGACTCTTGACAACTTTTACAACTTTTGACAAGATAAAAAGTAATGGTGGTTTCATCAAGATTCTAAATCACTTATGTATCTTACCATGCAATGTATAAAGTGTAAAATATTGCAGTAAATCATTATATATAAATGATTATGGTGTGTTTAATCTTTTTTCATTAATTACATATTTTCTACACTCACAGTGCCAGTTCGTTGTATAATCAACTTAAATCAGTTAAATCCATCATGTAATGCATTTCCTTCTAATTTTTTTTGATAAACTAATAGATAATTGACTAAATAAACATTCTCCAAAGTTTCAATAAAAATTTCCAATTTTTTCTTACAATTTCCGTATTCAATTTTTATCGATATCGATAATATCTCGATATTTTCGTATTTTTGAAGGACCACTGATATTTTCGATATCATCGATATTTTATACCTTGACCATGACATATAAGGGAGAAGTGAAAGCTACTGTCACATCTCTATCATTGGAAGTTGTAGACCTTAAATGGTAAATTTATTTTTTGTACGAACATAACATAGACTCCATAAACAAGGCCCCACTGCAAGGCTAGAGGGAAAGTTATTTGGAATTGGATCACTTCCTAAGCAAATGGTGGGGATCCTCATGACCACACAACATGGACTGTTGAATTTTGATATAACGGTTACAATTATTATAATTTTTAGAAGGATCCCTTGTTTTATAATTGTTGGATCAAAATCCAACAATCCGTGTTGTGTGGTCATGAGGATCCCCATCATTTGCTCAGGAGGGGATCCAATTCCAGTTATTTGAGTAAGGGATATGATATCTTGAGTTGGTAGTCTGTCATTTCTTACATTAGTGGTTATTCATGTAATTGTTAAGTGTAAGTGATCTATATTATAGCCTGACTTTGGTTTAAAATTTGAAAAAGGAAAGCATTGCTCCAATGGCAAAATTAGTTATTTGATTCAGCACAACCTCATCTAGTTACCCTAAAGAGTCGCTACAAGCTTGGTCAGGTCCGTTGGTTGACTCTGCTTCTGCCGGTGGTACAAGACGGAAGAAACATACTGGACACGATGGGCGAGAAACTTCAAAATCCTGTACAGGAAACCATGGAGAGAACCATCACGATGCTCATGTTAGAGGAAAGAGAAGTGTGGCTTGAACGTGAGTTCATATGATGGGAACGTAATTACGAACTGTTAACTTTATGAGGTTATACAATTAAAATATAAACGAATGAATAACTGACCTGATTTAGGGGAGTGAGTTTATCAGCCCCAGCTTATTCTAGCAGTGTAATTGTATCATTGGAAATGCAGGGGTAAATACAATTTTTTTTTATAAATTTTATAATCCATTTACCCTCTATTTCTTTCCCAATATTTACGAGATATCGTTTTGTTTTTGTTTATTTGTTCATTTTTCAATTTGTTGGATGGTGGATTGGTGAGAGAAATTGCCTCTATTATGTATATCTTCATCTTGATTATTATTTTTTTTCTCCAATTTTATATACGCCAAACTTCTTCGTCAAGTTTTGTTCATCAAATGATGTGTCAGTTATTTATTTACGTATGTACTCGCTTGTCAACTTGAGCTTTTGAAATTGAGTGACACAATCCTTTTCATTTTTCATACACCCTCTCAATTTCGATCATTGGGTCAAATAAATTGAAAGATATTATATATAAAAAATTAATCTCTACTAATTAATAAAGCCCTCTTTGTCAACCAAAAGATGATGAAAAGACAAATTAGTCTTCTATCACATAAAAAAATGATGGACAATAATGTAATTTCACATGTCTAAATTTTATTGTTTTTTTATTAAGATTCATCTCCAGATGATGTTAAAATACTTCCAATATTAAAAAAAAAAAAAACCCTAAAACAAAAACCTCTCACTTCCCCACGTTCTCTCTCTCCCTCTCTCCTTCTCATTTTCTAAAAAAAAATGTATTTATACACACAATATGTAGGCAAATGCTAGTAAAGAGTGTATAGAAAGTAAAAATGAGCGTGTGTAGAAATTACCGTCCCTGAAATCACCCTTCCATTAAAGCAACCACAGAAAGGCAAAATGTCGAAATAAAGAAAGAACAAATTCTTTGCCCAAAAAATTTACAAAGAATTGTTGAACCCTAAATAATAATTTTTTAATTAAAAAAGGCTGAAAGAAAAAGAGGGAAATGGTATAATTTATGGACAATCATGGTATGAAATCTGGCAAATTATCTTTCCAAAAAAGACGTTTTATTATTTTTTTATTAAATGACACGTCCTAAGAAACCCCAGACCAAAAAAGGGAAACTAAATAAACAAAATGGAATGCCTCACTCCCACTTTTCTCAACCAATCACATTTTAAAATTCTTTAATTTAAAAACATTCGAAATTAATTTAAAAGTACGGACACATTGGCCTAACTTTTGTGTAACCTAACTCACTCAGTTTGTATGCATTGCAGAAAACGGAATACAAACTCAAATATAAGAGAACTGAGACTTAAACGGTTTGTCAACTGACCTAACTCGCAACTGCAAAATTTTGAAATATAAATTCAAAGAAAAACTAATGAAAAAGGCTTGAAAACTTTGAGTTTTAAAGATAAGAACAAAATAAAGAGTAAAGTGAATAGTACAGGAATTGACTTTTTAGGATAAAAATATAATTTTTCATTAAAATGAACAGTACTGCAGACTTTTTCGCTTAAAACTCCCTAAATCCAAATGAAATTGCTTGGAAATGAAGGGGAAAATAGGAAAAAAATTAATAAAAAAAGAGAAAAAACAAAACCGCCACAACACACAGCACTGAGCTCTCTCTAAAACAGCCACTAAAAAATTTCATAGCTCCCTTTCTCTCTCTCTCTCTCCGTCCAGACAGAGACAGTCGATCATCATCTCACTTTCTCTCTCTAGAAACCAAGGTAAACCCTTGGGGGCTTAAACCACAGAAACCAGAAGGCAAAAGCAATGGAAGAGAGCAGCAACAGCGTGGCTACCAACGTCGCCCAAGCCATTGCCGTAGCTCTCGACTGGAGCTCCACTCCCGACGCCCGCAAAGCAGCCGTTGCATTCCTCGAATCGGTACTCTCTAGAAAACTTTACCTTGTGCTTTATTAGAACTATTAGTTGTCTCTCTCTCAAGAAATTTGTAATTTTGGTCGCTTTTGTGAAATGGGTAGTGGATGAAAACTACGAAATGCAAATTATTTAATCGCATTTATAAAGTTTCAAGCTGAAAGAGTTTATAGGATGATTTCGTTGTTTACGGGTGGAGTTTCAGCATGGTAATTGGTATTTTGAAGTGTTGAAAGGCTATGTTGTGCAATCAGTTACTTGGTTTAAGCAGCTATTTCCTTTTCCGTTGTTGATCAATCCTTCTGTTTAATTTGTGCAGATTAAAAACGGAGATGTGCGAATTTTGGCAAACACTGCGTTTCTTCTGGTGAAGAAGGATTGGTCTTCCGAAATTCGGTTGCATGCGTTTAAAATGTTACAGGTATGTCATCACAAGGAGTGTTCTTTATACATATTTCTATTTGATTTGTAGCTATTTTAATATTTCCGTTTGATCCAAAGCCATTGTCAGGAGGTCAAGTTTGAAATGCAAGGTTTATTAGGAACTAAAACATAACTGCGTCAATTATTCTTTTACTTTGTTCAATAATGTAATGAGGTTGTAACTTATTTGTTTTACAATTTTACTATTTAAGTGGTCTAATTGGACTTTTGGAGATGGTAATTAGTTCATTTGCTAATATGATTTGATCAAGAGGTCTAGGGATTGGTTTCCTTTAACAGCCAACTGCCCCAGTAATGTAAATTATTTTGAACTTGATAGCATACTTAAGTTTTCTTATCCCTGCCTTATTGGGATCATAATAAAGGAATAAGGGCAGGGTTCATGTACAGGCAAAGTGTTCATTAGGCAGAAATTGTCTAGAAAGGAAAAGGTCCAAGCTTTACAACCAGAGATGTAAAAGTAATTTTCTGATCAATATCAAATTTCTGTTAACATTGCGGAAACCCTAAGTCATGTAAATGCGTCGTTACCAGAATTTCTGAAATAGGTTTTCTGTCTCCCTGGCCCTTTTAGCAGTCAAATAAAATGATTGCCCCATCTAAATGTATCTGAAAATTTTAGCATCTATTTACATAACCATTTAAAGTTATGTGGCATGAATGGCATGACAACAATATGCATCTTTCTTGCAGCATTTGGTGCGATTGCGGTGGGACGAACTAAGCTCTACAGAGCGTAGAAACTTTGCAAATATCACTGTTGGTTTAATGTCTGATATTGCAAGTCCTAGTGAGGAGTGGGCATTAAAAAGTCAGACAGCAGCCCTTGTTGCCGAGGTTTACACAGCATTTCTCTTGATTCTATTTAAACCGTCAATGGTTAGTTTTCCATTGTAACACTCACTTGTTTAATCTGTTACAGATGGTTAGAAGGGAAGGACTAAATCTATGGCAAGAACTGTTTCCAACTCTGGTTTCATTATCCGACAAGGGTCCTATTCATGTAAATATTTTTCCTCCTTGTCACTCTGTATTTCATTTAAAACATGCTTTTGGTAATCACCTATTCCTCCTTAATATTAGGCTGAGTTAGTCTCCATGATGCTAAGGTGGCTTCCTGAAGATATTACTGTTCACAATGAAGATTTGGAAGGTTAACCAGAAATGTGTCTTGTGCACTCTTTTCCTCTTGCCTGTGAATTGAGTGGAGTGCGTGTGTGTATGCATGTGATGCTTGTTCTCTAGATTTAGATTGCTGCATGCGGCCTTACCCTGATTCTTAATGGTTAATACAGGAGATCGGAGAAGGCTATTGCTGCGGGGGCTGACCCAATCTTTACCTGAGATTTTGCCTTTATTATACACTGTATGTCTGGCTCCTTAAATTTTAATAGAAAAAGTTGCATACAATGGATTTGTCTGAATGAATTAAATTGTGCAGTTACTAGAGAGGCACTTCGGAGCTGCGTTGAGTGAAGCAGGTAAACAACAATTCGACCTTGCAAAGCAACATGCAACAACAGTAACAGCTACTTTGAATGCTGTTAATGCATACTCTGAATGGGCTCCATTGCCTGATCTTGCTAAATCTGGTATAATTCATGGGTATGGTATCCTACTTTGAACTTTTGGTGGATTTTGATTTGAAGCCGTTGGCAATTGTCTCTTTCTTATCTGCTCACTCTCTCTCTCTGTACAGGTGTGGTTTCTTACTTTCTTCACCTGACTTTCGTCTTCATGCTTGTGAGTTTTTCAAACTTGTTTCCCAAAGGTATGAAATATAGTATTTTCAATTGCTTTTTCAAGTAATATATAGTTATTAAGTATGCTTTTTCCCCTTCGTAAGACATTTCCGTAATGGTTGTGTTATCCTGATTTGTGACATGCAGGAAGAGACCTATTGATGATACCTCTGCTCCTGAATTTGATTCTGCAATGAGTAATATCTTTCAAGTATTGATGAATGTCTCTAAAGAATTTTTGTACAGATCTAGCCCCGGTGCTGGGGTTATTGATGAAAGCGATATTGAGTTTGCGGAATATATATGTGAAAGTATGGTGTCTTTGGGTTCCACAAACTTGCAATGTATTGCTGGTGATAGCGCCGTGCTACCTCTTTATTTACAACAGGTAACTAGAACATCAGGGTATTTGCAACTCTTTTCTGCTTGTTCATTTGGTTCTGTCAACAAGTGATTGATTATTGAAATAGAATGACTTATTTTATTCTTTTCTCTCAGATGCTGGGGTTTTTCCAACATTTTAAGCTAGCTCTTCATTTTCAATCTCTCAACTTTTGGCTGGTATGAAGATCCAATTATTATTGTAATGTACGAATAATCGAGACTATGTCATACGCTACATATCACGTTTAATTGTCTTTCATGTAATGTCATGTTTAGGCACTAATGAGAGACTTGATGTCAAAGACAAAGGCTGTTGCTCACTCAGCTGGAGATGGTTCTGATCCAGTCGATATTGAAAGGAGAAAAATCTTAAGTTTTTTGAATGATGATATGTGTAGTACAATTCTGGATGTATCTTTCCAACACATGCTCAAGAGAGAAAAAGTAATTCACGGGACAGCATTTTCTTTAGGGCAATTGGAATTATGGAGTGATGATGTTGAGGACAAGGGGACTTTTGGCCAGTATCGTTCAAAGTTGGTAAGTAGTTCATAGAACTTAGATATTTTTGTTTCTGTATATTAGCTCATGCTTCTTTAGTTCAGTTAGTATAAATTTTGTACGCCATGTATAGTTTCTCTGGGATAGGATTCTGTTAAATAATTAAATCCATGTACAGAGACATGCATGGATGGGTACATTCCTTGACTTTGTTAGTAATTGTGATTTAGAGTGGAGGATCCATTAAAGTAACCTTGAAATCTAATTCATTTCTTTTCATGTTGACCATTTATGCTGTCTGGACTCTTGCATCATATAGAAGCTTCTCTTTTCTAGTTTACACAAGAAGTTTTGAGAATAGTTCACCCGGCCTTCCTTGGCCTGCATTTTTCAAAAGTTTCTTTCCCTGATGAATGATCTTAATGCAGTTAGAACTGATCAAGCTGGTTGCTTTGTACAAGCCTCTTATAGCTGGTTCTAAAGTTTCTGAAAGAATTGATACAATCATCAAAACCCTCTTGCTTTCTCCAATGCCTGCTCAGGTTTGGTCACAAGCACTATCAGAATTAAATTTGCTATCTTTTGAGTTTGCAGCATTCCAGTATTGCTTGCATTGATGGTTCTTGTAAATCTCCATCCCGTCTAATTCCAGGACTTAGTTGTGATGGAAAGCATGCAGTCGGCTTTAGAAAATGTTGTAAGCACTATTTTCGATGGATCAAATGAAATTGCTGGGGGTCATTCTGAAGTTCAACTTGAACTATGCAGAATGTTTGAAGGTTTATTTTGAAACATTTCTTTGTATGAGCTTTAGAATTTTTATATTTTGAGTTTCTTAATATGATTTGTTTCTTAACTTGAAGGTTTGCTTCAGCAGCTTCTTTCTTTGAAGTGGACTGAGCCAGCCCTTGTAGAAGTACTTGGGCACTACTTGGATGCAATGGGTTCATTTTTGAAGTATTTTCCAGATGCAGTGGGCAGTGTCATTAATAAATTATTTGAGCTCCTAAACTCGCTTCCTTTTGTTGTTAAGGTCCATTTTCAGTTGTTTAATTTCGTTTTATTATTCATTGTATTTAGAGAATCTTTGAAATCATATTATTGTTCAGCAGGATCCATCCACAAGTAGTGCACGGTATGCAAGGTTGCAAATTTGTACATCGTTTATTCGTATAGCCAAAACTGCTGACACAAGTGTTCTGCCTCACATGAAGGTGACTCTATTTTCTTTGATACATCCTTGATTTTCTGGTGCTTCTTGTGTGTACACAACTTTCACGCATTCAGTATGTGCCACTAATATGAAAGACATATAGAATTAAATTAAATCACTCAGTGTAATTTTTATTAGAAATTATAGAATTTCTTACATTTTGAATAGCATATGTTGGCTACATCAACCTAACCTTTGCAAGAATTGACGGATCAGCATATCTGTCGTATCCACATCATTCATTCATTTGTAGTCTTGCTTCCTAGAAGAATAAGTCATTGTGAATTACGGGGTTATGTCATTTGAGAAATTACTGGTAACATTGAATGGTATTTTTAAATGCTCCCCAAATTAAAGATGTGAATTGTAAATATTCCAAGGTTCTCTATGAGGGAAAACAAAAAAGTTTAGTCAATAAGTCCATGCCCCACTGAAGAGAAACATGATTTTAGATTTTGAAAATACCATTCTGTTTATTGACTTTTTTGTGTGGTATTTTATGTAGGCTATAGCCGACACCATGGCGTATATGAAAAGAGAAGGTTCTTTACTTCGTGGTGAACACAATCTTCTAGGTGAAGCGTTTCTTGTCATGGCTTCTGCTGCTGGGTAATGCTTCTTTTGCATGGATTGACCATGTATTTTTATTGTCAGATGGTTCTACTATTGAATATTTGTAAACTTTGTACAGAATTCAGCAGCAACAAGAAGTTCTGGCCTGGTTACTAGAACCTTTAAGCCAGCAATGGACACAAATTGAGTGGCAAAATAATTATCTATCTGAACCACTTGGTCTTGTTCGTTTGTGCTCCGAGACCCCAGTTATGTGGTCAGTTTTCCACACTATCACATTCTTTGAGAAGGCACTTAAGAGAAGTGGAACCAGAAAATCCCAGTCAAATCTACAAAGCAACTCAACAGAAAGTTCTATGCCCTTTCACCCTATGGCTTCTCATCTATCATGGATGCTGCCACCTCTTCCAAAAGTATGCATGTTGCTCCTGAAAACTAGTTTTGTTAAAATTCCTAAATCCTGATTCATACTTCTTCTAAATGTCGTACATCCTCGACTATTTTCTTATGAAACTTGTATTCACTATTGCTACAAGAAGGTAGTAATTGGTGCATGTTGTCAATCTGCAGCTATTTCGTGCCTTACATTCCCTTTGGTCTCCAACTGTATACCAAATACTACCTGGAGAGATTAAAGCTGCAATGACCATGAGTGATGTTGAGCAATTCAGTCTTCTTGGTGAAGGAAACCCTAAATTGCCAAAGGGTAATATAGCCTTCGCCAATGGATCCCATATTAGTGCAAGTAAGGAAGGATATGTAGAGCCAAATGAATCAGACATACGAAATTGGTTGAAAGGTATTAGAGACAGTGGGTATGTCTTCCTATATTTGAGTTGGTTTGAAACTTTTTCTTTGAAATACATCCTTTTTGTAGGTTCCTTTCGTTTAATGACTAAAACGTTATTATAATTGTAGGTACAATGTATTGGGCCTGGCAACCACTGTTGGGGACTCATTTTACAAATGTTTGGATAGTCAATCTGTTGCCCTAGCCCTGGTGGAGAATATATATTCAATGGAATTCAGGCATATCCGGCTGCTTGTTCATTCAGTTTTGATTCCTTTGGTTAAATTTTGTCCTGTGGATTTGTGGGAGGCATGGTTGGAAAAGCTTTTGCTCCCATTATTCCAACACTCCCAACAGGCTCTTAGTTGCTCCTGGTCCAGTCTTCTACATGAAGGGAGAGCAAAGGTCCCAGATGCCCATGCCATACTTGCGGGGTTGGACTTAAAAGTGGAAGTAATAGAAGAAAAGCTACTTAGGGATCTAACTCGGGAGATTTGTTCACTCCTCTCTGTTACAGCTTCGCCACAGCTAAATGCTGGGCTTCCTTCCTTGGAGCATTCTGGGCATGTTCATCGTGTTGACATATCTTCGCTCAAAGATTTGGATGCATACGCATCAAGCTCCATGGTCGGGTATGTTTGATTGTTATAGTTCTTATCAAGGCTTAAGTTCTTTTCTGTTAATTTGTACTGTAGTAATTGTACAACTTTGTGGATTTTATTTTTCCCCCAAGTTCTCTGGTCTCAAAAGTGTTCTTCCTTCTTCTTTTACAGTTTCCTTTTGAAGCACAAAGGTCTTGCCCTTCCAGCGCTGCAGATATGTTTAGAAGCTTTTACATGGACGGATGGTGAAGCTATGACAAAAGTTTCTTCCTTTTGTTCCGCTTTGATTGGTTTAGCGGTGTCGACAAATAGTATGGAGCTCCTGCAATTTGTTTCTAAGGATCTCTTTTCTGCAATTATCCAAGGTTTAGCCCTTGAGTCAAATGCTTTCATCAGTGCTGATTTGATTGGTCACTGTCGTGATATATATATACATCTTTGTGATAGAGATCCAACTCCTAGGCAGGTTAGTTACGATACCTTGTGCTATTTAATGTTTTGGGTTATGATGGTAGTGATTATACTCTAATTATTGATTATCTTAAGAAACTTGATTGACGTGCTTATTGGGTTGCCCAGATTCTGCTCTCGCTCCCTTTTATCAAACAGCATGATTTGCTTGCTTTTGAAGAAGCTTTGACAAAGACATCTAGTCCCAAAGAACAAAAGCAACATATGAAAAGCATGCTCGTATTAGCTACTGGTAACAAGTTAAAAGCGCTTGCTGTTCAGAAAAGCGTAAATGTCATAACAAATGTATCAAGTAAGCCCACTTAACTGACTTCACAATCATCTCATGCATTCTGTCTCTTTTCCCAGCTTTTATGCATCCTTCTTATTCTGCATTTCACATTTAGGTTAAGGTTCGAGTTGATCTTTTCCTTTGCTACTTGAAGATACATTTTCGTGTAAAAAAAAACAGTATAATTATGCAATAGCTAGTCAGCTGGGTATATTTTTACTAACCTGCTGCAATCATAATTTCAGCGAGGCCTCGTAGCACAGCCAACACCACTGAAACCAGAGCGGACGATGGAGAGACTGTTGGACTGGCGGCCATATTGTGATGCATGTGTGATCTGTTGTACAGAAATTAAATCAACTCGAAGGAAAACATGTTTTTTTAGGGAATACGATGAGATACAAAAGCTGTTTCCTTTTTTTCGGCCAGCGGTCTTCGGAAACTTTTGTACGGGTGGTTCACTCCCGGAAGCTACCTCGAATCGAAGATTGATCGTTTAGAAGTGTTCCATGAGACTTTTATGTTGTATTGTATTGCCATGGAAATTAGGGTTTCAAAACTGAAATTTCTTTGTACAGTACTCAGAAAACCGAAAGAGGAAAAACATCGACGTTTGGCAGATTAAAATTTAAAACCACACATGGAAGTTGCCATTTAACTTTGCTTGGGTTGGAGCTCAAACAAGAACTTTCATGTGCTTGTCATCAATGTTGTTTCCTGCCTATCCTCTTTGAAACGAGAGATTTGTTAGCGTTTTCGGAACATGTCTGGTATACTAAGTGTAATAATACATGGTGTTTGGAAACTTGAAAAAACAAAAAAACAAAAAAAATTCAACCCTCCCTTTTAAGTTTTTCCACTCTTTTGGTTGACACTCTGCCCCTTGTGGTGTGGTGGTTTGGTTGGGGTTGTGGCTTTATCGAGGTGGAGACGTTGGTTATTAGAGATTTATAGTTTTTGGGTTTAAACATTACATTAGTTTTTTTTCCATTACCGTCTGGTACTTAAAAGGATAATTCTATAACACTTTTATACATCTATTAATTTTTTTGTTAAAACAGCTGTTAACGTGTGATTTGGCGTCTACGTAGATAATGACGGTGTCAATTTAAGCCCACATGAATATTAAAAAATTAAAAATTAAAATCATTGGCAGAAATTAACACGTTTATTTTCCTATCGTCTTTCTCAACCCCTACCTTCCTTCCCCCTTCTCATTGCTTGATCGCCATAGCAATTTAATCGTTCATATGCAAATGCAGCGCGAGATATGTCAGAATATACACTCCCAATTCCTCAGCCCCTCCTTCCTCCCTCTCTCCGCATCCTGCCTCCACGTCTTCGACCCCATTAGATTAGGGATCGCAACAGGCGGATTGGGTTCAGATGTGCCATTCCAATACTCAAACCCATTTATTTTCTCTAAACCCAAAATCTTAGAATCTCCAAACGGGTTTTTCAGTAGCAGAACCCGTCGGGTAACAGATTTTTCAACGTGGAACGATTTTAAATAAAAATGATTAAATAATTGTTTTTGTTAATACAATTGATACAATGCATCTAATAAGTAATATTAAATATTTATATTACCAAAAAAACGTTTACAGTCTTAATGATCTAAAAGTAAATAATTAATTATATATTTAATAATGCATGATCATTAACTACTCATTTTTATATAATAAATAGGGTAAACAACCAATTTAATCCATGAATTATCACCTTAATGAAAATTAGGTCCCTAAACTATTTTTTTTCAGAAAAATTAGTCCATGAATTATAAAAATCTGCCAACTACAGCCCTAATGTTATATTCGAAGCTACTAAATTCAATTTTTTATCAATTTAAGTCACGTTACTTGCATGTGATACACATTGGAGGGTAGATTGGTAGTTTTTCATAAAAAAATAGTGTATGGAGTTAACTTAATTTGGAGGATAAATTGATAGTTTTTTTTTTTTTATAAAGAAATAGTGTAAGTTAACTTTTGAGAGTAAATTAGACATTAAATTCGCAACCTATATGAAATGTTAAGGGCTTATAGATAAGAAAATAATGATATTACACTCTAAAGTGTGTCAAGTGACTTAAGTTGACAAAAAATTGGATAAAATAGCTTTGAATATAATTGTAGGGATGAAATTAGTAATTTGTAATGAATTTAGGGACTTATTTTACCCCAAAAATAATTCAGAGACCTAATTTTCATTGAGATGATAGTTCAAGGACTAAATCGACACTTCACCCTAATAAATATTTATACTTTTTCGTTAATAAATGAAACAGTTCGGTTCCCTGTGGATTGCCCGAAAAGTAAGGCTTCAAATTTGAGTTGTCTTGCATATAAAAAGGTGGGGATTTTTTTTGTTTATACACTTTGATCTTCCTTGTCGAGTGGATTGGCCATTTGGGAAATTTCCAGTTTAGAAGCCAAGGGAACAAGTAGCAGATGCATGCCAGGATTAGTCCATCTGACTTTGTTACTGCTTTGCTGAATAATTTTAGCCAACCGTCTGACTTTGGTTGTATGAAACCATAAAGAACAGTTGCCAAGATGCCGAGTTTTTCCGATTTCTTGATGCATTTGTGTTGCTCAGGTTCCGATGGACCGGTCGATACAAAGCGCTTCTGTGGGATTTAGACATCCCTCTAGCCCAAACATAAGGAGATTGCACACTCCTCGCTCGCTGTGTTGTAAGTTTGTAGAAACTCTGTGTTCTTGTAAGAGAGAGAGAGAGAGAAGAGAGAGATATTTCTTAAGAATTAAGAAATCTGTGACTTTCCATTTTAATTGTCAAATGAATAATATAATTACATATATATATATATATATATATAGCATTTTGACTATTTACATTTAGCTATCTAAACCAATCACATAAACCAAATTAATTGTAACAAACTAATAACCAACTCTGGTTATGATATAGCATCTTCATCTTTACACCCCCTCAAGCTAAACATGGAAGAATCAAGAATTCCAAGTGAAAGCTTGGACTGCAGAAAATGGAACCTGTTTGTAGACAAGGCTTTGGTATGGATATCTGCAATTTGATCCTGACTGCACACATACTTAACTTTAACCAGATTTGCAAGTACTAGTTCACGAATATAATGATAATCAATCTCTACATGCTTAGTTCGAGCATGAAATACATGATTAGATGCAAGAGATATAGCAGAGATATTATCATACCAGAAAGTAGGTTTGTGAGATAGAGGAAAACCCAAATCTTTGAGCACCTTGCAAATCCAAGTAACCTCTGCAGCAGTTTGAGCTAAGGATCTGTACTCAGCTTCAGTAGATGAACATGCTACTGTTGATTGTTTCTTGGCACTCCAGCTAACTAAGTTGGTGCCTAGAAAAACACATGAACCACTAGTGGATCTTCTGTCATAAGAACAACCAACCCAATCTACATCAGAATAGGTTGACAGATGCAATGATCTTTTCTTAAATAAGAGACCATGAGTTATAGTCCCTTTAAGAAACCTCAATATACGTTTGGCTGCTTGCATGTGGAGAACAGTAGGTGCATGCATAAACTGACAGATTTGATTCACAGCAAATGAAATATCAGGTTTTGTCTAAGTTAAGTATTGGAGAGCACATACAATTGATCTGTATTAAGTGGGATTGACAAGTAAATCCCCACTGTGATCTAACTTGGTAGAACTAAGGGGAGTGCAATAGGGTTTTGCACCAGTCATGTTTGTTTTCTGTAACAGATCAAGCAAATACTTGCTTTGATGAAGAAGCATAGTATCTTTGCTTTGATGGAGCTTGTTTAAGTCCATAAATAGATTTTTTGAGCTTACACACATGATGAGGTTTGCAAGGATCTTGAAAACTAGGAGGTTGAACCATGAACACATCCTCCTTTAAGTCACCATGCAGAAATGCATTACTTATGTCCAGCTGGTTGAGGAACTAGTTAAATTGGACAGCAAAGGATAACAAAAGTCTGATGGTAACAAGCTTTGCAACTGGATTGAAGGTTTCTGTATAGTCAAGGCCTTCCTTTTGGTGAAATCCCTTAGCAACAAGCCTTGTTTTATATCTCTCAATTGAGCCATCAGGATTCTTTTTAATTCTAAAGACCCATTTGCAGCCAACTATATTTTGAGAAGGTGAGGGTGGAACAAGTGTCCAAGTGCCAGTAGATAAAAGAGCATTGAATTCATTTTGCATTGCCAATCTCCAATTTTCAGACTTAAAGGCTTGAAGATAAGTATTGGGAATGTAATCAGTGGAGGAAGGAAGTGGATGTTTGGTAGCAGTGAAGACTTTGGGTTTATGAATGCCATTTTTGGATCTAGTAACCATGGGATGAACATTAGAAACATAAAGATGCACAGGTTGATGTGTAGGCACATTATGAGAAGAATGCACAGATTGAGGAGATATAATGGGTTGTGAGGAAGGTGAGATGGATGGTGATAAAGGCACAGGTGTAGTGGATATAGATGTAGGCATTGAAAACTGAAGATCAATAGATGGAGATATAAAAGTCGACTGATCAACAGAGGATGAAACATGAGTAACAACTTTAAATGGAAAAGTATTCTCATCAAAAGTAACATACCGAGAGATATAAATCCGATTAGTGTCCAAATCCAAACACCTGTAACTTTTGTGTTGTAAACTGTAGCCCAAGAAGACACATCTTTTACTTTTCCCATCAAGCTTAGATGAAATGTAGGGTTTTAACCATGGATAACAATTGCACCCAAAAACCCTAAGTTTGGAATAATCTGGATACTTGTTAAACAACAACTCCCAGGTTGATTTAGTATATCCTGATAGAGGCAATTTATAAGATAAATGGCAGTGGTAAAAGCTTCAACCCAATAGGAATGAGGAACATTAGATTTAACTAATAAGGTCCGAGCTGTCTCAACAAGATGCCTATGTTTCCTCTCCATACAACCATTTTGTTCCGGTGTGTGTGGACAACTAAGTTGTTGTACAATACCATGAGTATGTAGAAGAGATTTAAATTGTAAACTGGTAAATTCACCCCTAGAATCTGAACGAAGGATTTTGATTTTATTACCAACAATATTCTCAACATAAGCTTTGAAGGTTACAAAAGTAGAATACACCTCTAATTTAGTCTTTAAAGGAAAACACCAACTGTATTTGCTAAATTCATCAACTATGAGAAAGTAATATCGAAAACCACTCACTGAAGTGACAGAAGCTGGTCCCCAAAGATCACAATGTAATAGCTCAAGAGACTTAGAGGTGAATGTAGTTGATGAACCAAATGGTAGTTTATGATTTTTAGCAATAACACACTTGGAGCAAAAAAAGTCAACAGAGGTTGTACCTTTAATAGCAAGCTTATTACTAGAGATTATTTTGCGAAATATAGGTGATGAAGGGTGTCCCAGCCGGCTGTGCTAGAGTTTGACTGAACCTTGAGCACTGACAAGAGCATAAAAGCATCTAGAAGATTGATCAGTGGAGTAACAATTTTGTAGAGGGTAAAAGCCATCTTTAACTGGACCCTGCAAAAGCGTCTTCCCCGTAGTACGATCTTTTACAATAGATCCATCAGAGTCAAGTGTTAAGGCACAATAGTTATCTTTGAGAAATTGGTATACAGATAACAGATTGTGTTTCATTTGAGAAACATGAAGCACATTACTCAAATGAAATTTAGCATTAAAAGAATGCAAAGAAGAAGAACCAATATGATGTATAGAGAGACCTTTACCATCACCGACATAAACTTTGTCCTCGCCAGTGTACGATGTTGGTGAAGAGATGTTGGCAATATCATTAATGACGTGAGATGTGGCACCAGAATCCATTAGCCAAGATGGAGAAGGCTTGGAGGTGTAGTGTGCACACATTGCAACAAGTTTTGCAGGAGGAATCTTCCCAAAGATGTCAGGATTCATGCGATCGAAGCAGTCAATAGCTTCATGACTAGTGGAGCCATAAATTTGACAAGGAACATGAGTACTACTGAATGAAAAGTTACAAACACCTTGTTGATGACCACAGTTAGAGGATTGACCTCGATAATTGCCTCTGTGTCCACGATTGTTATTGTACCGACCAGGATTATGGTAGTGATTACCCCTATTGATGTTCCTTCCACGATGAGAGTTGAATCGAAAAGATTGGTGAGATTGTGTAATATATGCATGAGGCGGTGGAGTTGGAAGAAGAGACGGTTAAGATTGAGCAGAAAATGCCTGAAAATACTCAGTAGTGGAAGAATAGAGCTTCTTGCGATGAGACATTGAAAGCTCATTAGTGAGAAGAAGGCTATGTAACTTATCCAGAGACGTGGAAGAGAGACGTAACATGACAGAATCAATAAACGATTCGAATTCATCAGGTAATCCAGCAAGTGTAGCCGCAATTAGATCTCGATCAGAAATAGGTGCACCAGTTGCAGAAAGAGAGTCAAAGATTTCTTTGAGTTGTTGAAGATAATCCGCCATAGATTAAGCACCTTTTTGAATTGCTTGAAGACGAGACCGGAGTTGATGATGTGAGCATCTAAAACTCCACCAAAACATTGTTCAAGCTTGATTCAAAGATCTCGAGCAGAAGAGACAGCAACAGTAAAAGGAATGACATCTTTTGAGAGTGTAGAATTCAACCAAATTAACAGATTCTAATCCTTTTCATACCAGATCTCAAAGATTGGATTAATCGATCGATCTGGAAGGGATGGCGGTGGACTTGGCTCAGTACCTTCAACAATGCCAAAAAGTTTGTAGAGTTTGAGAATCGGTGCAAACAGAGCACACCATGGAAGATAGTTAGATCTCTTGAGCTTAATTGGCACCATGCTTCCAATATTATGAATTGTGAGAGAAGCATACGGATTTGACAAATTAGGGTTTGTCGAAGAATTTGGGGTAAAATTTTGAAGAGATTTATGAGATGAAGAATCTGATGGAGATGCCATTGCAATCTGTTGATGCACAAAATCAGCGAGGACTTTGGTACAACAAAAAGTGTCGGGTTTTGTGACCTTCGCTTGGTTGCTTTGGTCACTAGTGAGGATAAGTACGTAAATGAATAGAGACAGAGAAGCAAACACAGGATGTACGTGGTTCACCCAGATTGGCTACGTCCACGGAGTAGAGGAGTTCTCATTAATTGTGACGGGTTTACACAAATACATAGGTTCAAGCTCTGGTTTAGTGAGTTCTAGTGAATAGTTTAGTACAAAATGACATTAGAGATTATTGTGGGAGAATGATCCCTATTTATAGAAGAGAGTTTCTAGTTTTGTTCTAATATTGACACGTGTCGTGTTGTGATTGGCTTCTGATGTTGACACGTGTCGAGCTGTGATTGGCTTCTGATGTCGACACGTGTCACATTTTGATTTGCCTCCTGGTTGAAGGGAAGCTCTTCTGGATCCTTGACGGTATAACGTTGACCGGTGCTCAGTAGTTTCGGGATTGGTCAAGTATGGTACAAACAGTGCTCCCCTAAGTTCCCGAGTGAGGGAGGCTCCTCGGTTGGGGACTTGCAAGATCCAAGCCGCTGAGTAATCACGAAACTTCTAAGTACTGAGGTGTGGTATTGTCTTCACTTGCTTTATCTTTCTCATAGGTAGATGCGACATCTTCTCTAGAAGTACGCTTCCTCCATTCAGGGGTGGTGTCCTTAACCGGTAGAGATGCACAAGGTAATGTATCAATCTCACTTGAAGCTTACTTGTAGTTTCGGGCTTGGTCAAGTGCGATACAAACCCTATAGTAGAAGTCCCCCAAGTCGCCGTGCTAGGAGATCTGTCGAAGGAAGCAACCGACAAGGTAAGCAGTCAGGCTTCCAAGCAAGCAACCCAGGATCAGAGGTTCGACTTCGGCTTCCAGTTGATTGTTCTCCTTCTCCTTGTCTCTCATTCAGCTGCCAGGATAAGGAGAAGCAAATGGATAAGAGATGATATGAGATACTTTTGCTTTTGAAGAAGTAACTTTCCACATGCTTATTCTTGAACTGTGCTGGAGGGTTTTCTGGTTCCCTCCAGCGTATAAGGCCGACTCAAGAATTTGAGGGTCAAAACAAGTCCATCAAATCTACAGTACGTTCGACCTCGATGATATGGGATACTTTTGCTGTTGACGGAATAATGAATGTGGTATGGAAAGGTGTCATGCTGTAGTGATCTGTTTCAGCTCACCGTTGAACCTTCTGCTTCAATCTTTTGCATGGCAGAAGTGGTGTGCAACCTTTGCATTTAAATGGTCATTCAGAACATTCCTTCATAGTGACTCATCCACGCTTGGCAGCTTCAGTGTAAAGAGCCAATATCTGATCAACTGTCATGAGGTATTTGCCGGTGGAATTCGTGACCTTGACAACAGTTGAGGATGAGTACTCGAGAGCAATGCTAAGTAAGTAACCAGGCAAAGGTTCCAGGCAGTCAGTTCCAGATTTGAGGTTTGATTTCAGGTTCCGACTGACTGCTCTCTTTCTCCTTGTCCTGCAGGTGTGGACAAGGACAAAGACAAAGACAGGGAGAAAGCATGATATGGGATACTCTTGCTTTCGACCCTGATGATATGAGATACTCTTGTTCTTGGTGTGGCTTATTTGCTGAGGTATTATCGGGGGGAAATAAAGCTGAGTATTTCGAGAGGTTATGTTGAGGGTGCCTTCTCGAATGCGAGAAAGGGTTGAGCATTTTTGCAGGTTTGTCTGTCCGTTGAGGAGGGAGGTCGATGTATATAGGGATTTCCCAATAACAAGTAGTAATGCTATTCCTTTACCCTTCTTGGTCACAGCAATGTAGTGGGAGCTGCCAGCTTCACGTGTTTTAACTTTGTCAGAGCACTTTGAAAAAGTGGTATGTGGTATCTGGAAAGCTGATGTTACGTGTGAAGATTACAGACAAGCTTTGTCTAAGGAAATCTGGCTCTCGAAGTTTTGAGAGTTGTGCCTCTTCGGTTTTCGAACAAGCAATCCTGTCGAGGATCTGACTCTCGAGATTCGGAAAGCGGTGCTACTTCGGTTTTTGAGAAAGTAATTATGTTGGGAGTCTTTTCTCGAATGTGAGTAAAGGTTGGACGTTCTTGCCAACCTGTCTTGCCGCAAAACACGGAGGTCGACACACATAGGGACTTTCCAGTTGTCAAGCAGTGGTGCTGTTCCTTTAACCTTGTGGGTAATAGTAGGGTAACTGGAACTTCGAAATTCTCGTGCCTAAACTTTGTCAGAGATCTTTGACAAAGTTATATGTGGTACCCGAGGAGTTGATGGTGCATGTGGAGAGCGGTGATTGAACAGTAAGATTCACGTGCTTTCTACTTCACCAGAAATCTTCGACAGATTGCCCGTAATTTCCGTAAAGCTGAGTGTGCATGTGACAGGTGCTGACGAGGCTGAAAAAGCAGGTGTTTCTTCGATTTCTGAGATCGGCCCTCGTGGTCTCTGAGCAGCCCAGCTTTTGAGAAAGCAAACGCCTCTTCGATTTCTGAAGCTCCGTTGAGTGCAGATTTTTATAGAGGCTGGCATTAAGTTCCACAGCACACTTGAATCTTTATCAGTAGAAGCTCCCTTCTTGCACTTCTAAGATCTTGATTTGTCTGACATCTTCCCTCTTCAACACATTTGAAAATGTCTGGACCCTCCGACCGTCGTTTTGACTTGAACCTTGGAGAAGAGACAGCCACGCCTTCTCCAGACAACATATGGCGCCCATCCTTCATATCCCCTACTGGTCCTCTTACCGTTGGGGATTCTGTGATGAAGAATGATATGACCGCTGCAGTGGTGGCCAGGAACCTTCTCACTCCCAAAGATAACAGACTACTTTCCAAACGGTCTGATGAGTTGGCTGTTAAGGACTCTCTGGCTCTTAGTGTTCAGTGTGCAGGTTCTGTGTCTAATATGGCCCAACGCCTATTTGCTAGAACCCGCCAAGTTGAATCATTGGCTGCTGAAGTGATGAGTCTCAAACAGGAGATTAGAGGGCTCAAGCATGAGAATAAACAGTTGCACCGGCTCGCCCATGACTATGCTACAAACATGAAGAGGAAGCTTGACCAGATGAAGGAATTTGATGGTAAGGTTTTACTTGATCATCAGCGGTTTGTGGGTTTGTTCCAAAGGCATTTATTGCCTTCGTCTTCTGGGGTTGTACCTGGTAACGAAGCTTCAAATGATGAACCTCCAATGCCTCCTCCTTCTGGGGTTTTGTCAAGTACTGAGGCTCCGGATAACCATCCTCCGGTGCTTTCTCTTTCTGGGGCTCTACCGACTGCTGACACTTCCCCTAAGCAATTTTTATGAAGGCTCCCTCTTGTTTGTTTATTTTGACTCATGTACATGTATATATTTGTAGCTTATCGGAAGTATTAATAAATAAGCTTTGCTTCATTTTAACATATTGTGTTAAATACACCAAAGCCTTCTTCAGAAAGTTCTTTGAATTTTTTCTTTTGTTGAAACTTGTATTGTTGGAGCTTTGTAAGTGAAGCATGTAGTTTGAGGTAGTGTTCCCTTAATTTCCTGAGTGAGGAAAACTTCTCGGTTGGAGACTTGAAAAATCCAAGTCACTGAGTGGTTGTGAGACTTCCGAGTATCAAGGTGCAGTAGCATATGGTGGGAGTCCCCCAAGTCTTCAGGCGAGGAGAGTTGCCGAATGAGGTGTCTTGCTTGTTACTAATTTGTCAAAGTAACGAAGCCTTGTTTTGATGTCACACCTTCATATATGGCTTATCCAAAAATATTTCAAGCTAGGTTTAGCATTGCGAGGGCCCAAAATTATTTGTGTAGCCCAAAATGGCAAGCCCAAAGGGAGTCAGAGTAGAGGGAGCGGTAGCTCTTCAATATAACACCATCCTCTGTAGCTCAAATCGAAAAATTGTCTTCATGAAAATTGTTCTTTAACGTGGGAAC
Source organism: Malus domestica (assembly GCF_042453785.1). Classification (NCBI taxonomy): domain Eukaryota; kingdom Viridiplantae; phylum Streptophyta; class Magnoliopsida; order Rosales; family Rosaceae; genus Malus; species Malus domestica. The sequence goes on along the minus strand of NC_091672.1, from coordinate 29,631,419 downwards.
TACAACATACCCAAATTTGAGATCCATCGGAGTAGTACAACTCCAGACATTCAGGTATGATGTGGAACTGTTCATGATTTTTCTATTAACCCGTCAGACTTGTTGTGAGCTTTGAAACTCCAGTTTCTCTTGTTCAGATCAACATACTTTCTTCATCGAAGTTGTTCCTCATCATCTCTTCCATAACATATCAAAAATTCAGAACAAACTAACGGTTGAATATTTCCAGATCTTCGAAACACCGCAGCAGCTTTGAAGCTTGCAGAAATCTGACCGTCATGTTTGGAGCTTCAACACTCTAACTTCCGTCGCTCAAATAGAAAAATTTCCTTCGTGAAAGTTGTTCATCTGCTCAAGAACTATAAGATGTCCAAAATTCAGCTCCACTGGAATTAGCTTCGCACTATCTTGATGAAGAATGTGTGAAGCTTTTATGTGTTTTGGTGTTGAAATTTGGTATTGTAGGTGAAGCATTGGGGTTGAAGCTTGATATGTGAAGCTTTATAGGTGAAGTGTTGGTGTTGAAGCCTTATAGGTGAAGCTTTGGTGTTGACACCATAAATTGATTGTGCTTCGCACTATCTTGATGAACATAGTGCGAAGCTTTTGAGATTGATATTTGTCCTCCATTGATGAAGCTTTTGTTGGCACCATAAATTGATTATGCTTCGCACTATCTTGATGAACATAGTGCGAAGCTTTGGAGATTGATACTTGTCCTCCATTGATGAAGCTTTTGTTGGCACCATAAATTGATTGTGCTTCGCACTATCTTGATGAACATAGTGCGAAGCTTTGGAGATTGATACTTGTCCTCCATGGATGAAGCTTTTGTTGGCACCATAAATTGATTGTGCTTCGCACTATCTTGATGAACATAGTGCGAAGCTTTGGAGATTGATACTTGTCCTCCATTGATGAAGCTTTTGTTGGCACCATAAATTGATTGTGCTTCGCACTATCTTGATGAACATAGTGCGAAGCTTTGGAGATTGATACTTGTCCTCCATGGATGAAGCTTTTGTTGACACCATAAATTGATTGTGCTTCGCACTATCTTGATGAACATAGTGCGAAGCGTTGGAGATTGATACTTGTCCTCCATTGATGAAGCTTTTGTTGAATTTCCCAATTTCCAATTCCTTTTTTTTTTTTTTTTTTTTTTTTGGGAAAACTAGAAATTTGAAAATGTGGGAGAGACAACGTATACAAATTTTGCTTCCATACTGTTAAGCGAGAGATTGTGATGCAAGCCACCTCTTGTAGTAGTCAAAGGTTTGGATGAACCATATAAATTGAATTTGCTTCGAACAGTCTTGATCAAGAGCGTTTGAAGCTTTCTATGAGTTGTAGTGTTTGCATTGTTACAGAGGAGAAATGTCTGAAGCAGATGCAAGAGGGCTGAAGAGCTTGATCTTCGTATACCATGCATTAAAGCCATTGTTGGCTTGCAATAAGACTTTGTTGGTGACTATAGCTCTTGTTAGGCATAAGTGCTCCCCTAATTGAGTTGTAAAACTTGATGGTTTTTTATTATTTGTGAATGCTAGGAGTTCACATGTACAAGTTGTACCACTCGTCTTCTGGTTGATGGAATGAATGGTAGGTTGCTTTCATCACTTGGTTGGTGGTACGAATGTAAATTCCTTAATCACCTATCATCACATTTCATCACCTGGTTGGTGACATGAAGGAGAGTACGCGTTGTACATTGCATCACCTGGTTGGTGGCATGAAGGAAAGTACGCGTTGTACATTTCATCACCTGGTTGGTGGCATGAAGATGAGTTCCTTCTTCACCTGATTGGTGATAAGGGTGGCAAGTTTCCAAATAATATTAGAGTACGGGTTGTACATTTCATCACCTAGTTGGTGGTACGAAGGTGAGTTCCTTCATCACCTAGTTGGTGAGAATAAGGGCAAGGTGTCGAGGCACATTGTGGCAAATGTCGAATGACACAAAGTGTGTTGAACCCTTTCGAAGCACAGTTGGCTTATGTATGGATGTGTTGGAATGTATGATGTTTATGCATGAATGTGTTGGAATGTATGATGTTTATGTATGAATGTATTGGAATGATGATGTTTATGTATGAATGTATTGGAATGATGATGTTTATGTATGAATGTGTTGGAATGTATGATGTAGATCCTTTGTATAGTCTTGTTGACACATACTTAGATTTTGTTTTGTATTGGAAACATTTGCGTTGAAGCTTCAACACTTGAGTGTTTCATTGCTCAGAATGGAAAAGGGTTTATGGCCGAGTTGGCTAAATCACATCTTTATTGAATTCATACCAAATGGTCTTTGTTACATAGGATGCTGAACGGCTGTAGCTTAACACTTGTACAATGTGAGTCTATTTGTAATAGTACTTCAAGTGGTCAGCATTCCATGGATGGCCAAGGGTCTTGCCGTCGGAGTTTCTGAGCTTGTAGGAGCCAGGGCGGCTGATGCCGACGACCTCGAACGGTCCGTCCCAATTAGGACTGAGTGTTCCTTCACTCGGGACTCTATCACAGAGTAATCTTTTCTTCAGTACCCAGTCTCCCACTTTGAAAGAGCGAGGTTTGACCCTTGAGTCGTAGTAGTTGGAGATGCGCTGCTTGTAGACGACATTCCTCAGGTGAGCCTGATTTCTGTGTTCCTCGACTAGATCCAGGTTGAGGGTGAGTTGCTTGTCGTTCTCACTCTGTATGTAGTTCTGGATTCGGTATGTTGCTTGCTCAAGCTCAACTGGGACAACTGCTTCTGTACCAAAAACAAGTGAGAATGGAGTTTCTCCTATGGAAGTCCGATATGAAGTGCGGTATGACCAAAGGACTTTGGGTACAAATTCTGGCCAACAACCTTTAGCTTTGTCCAAGCTAGTTTTCAGAGTGCGCTTGATTATTTTGTTAACGGCCTCGACTTGTCCGTTAGACTGGGGATGGGCCGGAGAGGCAAAACATAAGTTGATGTTGAACTTAGAGCAGAACATCTTGAACTTCTTGTTGTCGAACTACCGCCCATTGTCCGTGACTATCGCATTGGGAATGCCGAATCTGCAGAGGATGTTCTTCCATACGAAGTCTTCTATTTTTCCCTCAGTAATGGTTGCCAAGGGTTCTACTTCAGCCCACTTTGTGAAGTAGTCAACTGCAACGATTGCATAGCGGACCTTACCTTTCCCTGCAGGCATTGGGCCGATCAAATCAAGTCCCCATTGGGCGAAGGGCCAAGGGCTGATCATAGGAGTGAGCGGCTCGGGAGGGGAGTGAGGGATAGTTGCGTAGCGTTGACACTTATCACATGAGCGAGATATTCTGATGGCATCTTGGTGGAGTGTTGGCCAATAGTATCCTTGGCGAAAAGTCTTGTGTGCTAGGGATCGAGACCCAGCGTGATCTCCGCAGACTCCTTCATGTATTTCCCGAAGGACAATTTCCGCCTCCGTAGGTGTAAGGCATCTTAGGTATGGCAGGGTGAAACCGCGCTTGTAGAGTTGGTCATTAATGATCAGGTAGCGGGCAGACTTGTATCGAATCTGCTTAGCTTGGACTTTGTCAATTGGGAGGGTGCCATGAGCAAGGAATTTATAAATTGGGGTGATCCAACTATCTTCTTGTTGTAAATTGCACACCTCCGCGACCATGGTGCTTGGTTCTGCCAACAATTCGACATGAATTTTTCTCCCAATCTTGTCTTCCATTGCCGAGGCGAGGCGAGCCAAAGCGTCTGCATGACTGTTTGCCGCTCGAGGAACTTGGGTGATCTGGTAGTGGAAGTACTTGAGCAAAAGTCGCGTTTGCGCAAGATATGCTGCCATGGAGCTATCCTTAGCATCAAAGTTGTTTGTGACTTGGTTGACCACTAATTGGGAGTCACTAAAGATATCAATTCGTTTAACCCCAAGGTGTTTGGCCAAACGAAAGCCTGCTAGAAGGGCTTTGTATTCGGCCTCGTTGTTCGATGCCTTGAATTTGAAACGAAGAGCGTATTCCATTGCCACTTTATCGGGGGTAGTGAGGACTAATCTTGCTCCGCAGCCCTGTTGGTTGGATGAGCCATCAACATACAGACTCCATGTTGGGGTCGTTGATTCTACCTTCTGAGCTTCCGATGGTAATGAAGCTACTGCTTCAGGTGTAGAAGCAATGTCAACAGGATATGTGAAGTCGGCGATGAAATCTGCTACTGCTTGACCTTTTTCGGCTGGTTTTGGTTGGTAGGAGATGTCAAACTCACCCAATGCTATCGCCCATTTGATCATTCGTCCAGACGTGTCAGGACTCTGGAGTATCTGTCGAAGAGGGTGATTGGTAAGCACGATGATGACGTGTGCTTGGAAATAAGGGCGAAGTTTTCGAGCAGACATGACCAATGCTAGAGCTAATTTCTCAATGTTAGAGTATCGTGTCTCCGCATCTTGTAGGGCCTTGCTAGCGTAGTAGACGGGCCTTTCGACCCCACTGTCCTTTCGAATAAGAACAGAACTAACTGCTGAAGCCGAAACCGATAGATAGATAATGAGAGTGTCACCAACTTCTGGTTTGGAGAGCAGAGGGGCTTTACTCATGTACTTTTTGAGGTTCCTGAATGCCTTGGCACATTCCTCCGTCCATGTAATGTACTTCTTATTTCCCTTGAGTGCTTTGAAGAAAGGAGCACATCTGTCTGTGGCCTTAGAGATGAATCTGGTTAAGGCTGCCACCTTGCCAGTAAGGCTTTGGATGTCTTTTGAAGTTACTGGCTCTTTCATGTCGAGGATTGCTTTGATCTTTTCGGGGTTAGCTTCAATGCCTCGTTGGCTAATCATGAAGCCTAAGAATTTGCCCGAGCCCACGCCGAAGGCACATTTGTTGGGGTTCAACCTCATTCGATACCTCTTTAGAATGGTGAAAGTTTCAGATAGGTTGGTGATGTGTTGGTCAGCATGTTTGCTCTTGACTAACATATCATCAACGTAAACTTCCATGTTTTTCCCAATCTGTTCGGCGAACATTGAATTGACCAGTCTCTGATAAGTTGCTCCTGCATTCTTTAGACCGAAGGGCATGACTTTGTAGCAATATAATCCCCTATCAGTAGTGAAGGCTGTATGTTATTGGTCTGAGGGGTTCATGAGGATTTGGTTGTATCCTGAATAAGCGTCCATGAAGCTCAAGAGCTCACACCCTGCCGTAGAGTCTATAAGTCTATCAATGAGAGGAAGGGGGAAACTATCCTTCGGGCATCCTTTGTTTAGGTCGGTGTAGTCGACACACATTCTCCACAAGACCTTTTGAAGCAGGAGACTTTCCTTGGTCGGATTTTTCTTAACAAGGACAACATTTGCTACCCACGTTGGGTAATTGACTTCACGGACGAAGCCTATGTCCTTGAGTTTTTCAACTCCTGATTTCATCGTCTCGTATCGTTCAACATCATAAGATCTTCGCTTCTGTTTTACTGGTTTGGTCTTGGGATCAATACTCAAATGGTGACAGATGATATCGGGAGAGATGCCCGGCATATCTTTATATGACCAAGCGAAGACCTCGGCGTTCTCTTGCAAAAAGGAGATCAGTGACAACCGAAGAGGTGGTGACAAAGTAGTGCCAATCTTCACCATGCGGTCTGGATGGTCTTTGGAGATAGAGACATTCTCTAACTCTTCAGCGGGTTGTGCTTGCTGGGTGAAAGAGTCATCTCGAGGGTCGTCGGGTTGACTGTTGCCATCCTGAAGACCTGAGTTGGATTCATCTGGACTGGTCTTTACGACTTGGTTATGTATAAAGAGAGTCTCCTTGGGGACAGGCAGGTGTTGTTGTTTGACTAAAGTGTTGTAACATGATCGAGCACTAAGTTGATCTCCCCTGATGTACCCATTGCCGAAAGGGGTTGGAAACTTCATCAACAACATATGTGTGGATACCATGGCCTTGAGATCATTGATGCCTGTGCGCCCAAAGATGACATTGTATGCCGTTGGGCAGTTGACCACTAGGAAGTTAGTGGTAATAGTAGCTGTGTAGGGGCCTGTACCAATGGTGAAAGGTAAGTGTATACTTCCTAAAGGTTGCACGATATCGCCAGAGAAGCTTATCAGAGGAGAAATCGAGCGATCGAGCAAGTGTTCAGCTACATTAAGTGCCTTGAAAGCTTCATCAAACATGATATTGACTGAAGCACCTGTGTCTATCAGGATTCGTTTCACATCAAAATTTGCTATGTGAGCCTCCACGATCAGCGGGTCGTTGTGAGGGTAGATGATACCTCTTTCTTCTTCAGGGTAGAAACATATTGGATCCCAGCTAGGCTTTTGATACTTGCCTCCTCTGATGTCTTCCACATGAAACACTTGATGGCCAGGTCTCAAAGTTCGTTCACTGCTTTTCATGGCCCTATTAGAAGATTCAGACATAGGTGTGCCGCCGCTTATGGAATATATCACATTCACCTGGCGCTGGTTACGGTTATCCCTTGGAGGGTGAAGGAGGAACTGATCAATTTTTCCTTCACGTGCCAAAGCTTCAATATGGTCACGGAGGATAATGCATTTCTCACTATCATGGCCATTATACTCGTGGTAGCAGCAAAACATGCCCGTGTTCTTCGTGGACTTGTAATATGGCTGTCTTGGCTTTGGCTTTGGTATCAGGTGAGCTATACTGGGGTAGATGGCAGCACATGTAGCATTCAAAGAGGTGTATGTCTCATACCTCGGGGTAGGGCCTGTCTTGACACGTGATTGGCCCACTGCGTTGACTGCTTGGGGGCGGGCATTATTGTGACGATATCCTGAGTTATCGCTATAGTGCCCCTTATTCTTTTTATTAAAATGAGATTGGTGAGGATGGAAGTCTTTCCTTTTGCCCTGAGATTGATATGTCTGCTGACTTGGCGAAGCATTAAATGAGGCAGAGGGGTGTGCTGCTACCATTTGGAAGGTTGAGGTCTTTTCATTTGGTTGGATCTGGCCTCCACTCCCTACTTGCTGATAAGGGGTGACTGTAGGGGGTTTTCCTTGATATGTCCTTGCCTCGGCGGAGGCATGGTTGTAAGCTTGTGTCATCACCTCAGAGTAAATCTTCCAAGTGTTGGCATTGATCATGTACTTGAAGAAACAGTCACGTAAGCCTGCCGTGAAAGCCTTGAGGGCGGTCTTGTCATCTGCCTCAGCGCAGCGAGAATACTCATGGCTGAAGCGGCCAGCGTACTTTCGTAATGACTCGTCTGGCTTCTGGTGAATAGTGTACAAGTCATCTGCGGAATGCAAGCGATCGGTCTGGAAAATGTGTTGAGAGACAAACAGCTTCCTAAACTCTTCAAATGAGTCTACTGTCTCAGGTGGAAGACGGCAATACCAGTTTAAAGCTCCGCCAGAGAGGGTGAAGGGGAAGAGAAGGCACCGTTCTTCGTCGATGTGTCCCCGGTATACCATGGTGGACTCAAAGAGGTTAAGGTGTTCAATCGGGTCTTCCCTTCCAGTATAGAGCTGTAAATCAAGCTTCTGCTTTGTCTTCGCTTGGAGGGGAGTGTTGAGGATCCTTCTTGTGAGAGGGCCAGGCCTGGGTTGGTTCCAGTCAGGTATCTCGGCTTGACGTTCAGCCTTCAGCTTGTTTACTTCCTCAAGGAGCTGCAGGACAAGGGGGTCCTGAGCGGAGTCGTGCACCACCGAAGTTTTCTTCTTTAAGCCCCCATTGCCTCTTGGAAGTAGGAAAGTTTGATCAAGATAGCGTGATCTTTCTTTGGACTCACCACACTGACTTCTAGAGTGAGTATGTCGGAATGTTTCCGAGTCCCCAATACCTTCATATTCTTCTGGGACTTGTTGCCCCTTCTCTAGATTGGCGGCTGGCCTGGGTCGTGGAAGAGGACCGAGTCTTTCAGAAACCCTTGGGTCATTGATCTTCGAGCTTATGTGGATGGGATTCTCTCGACGTTGCTTTAGGAAGTCTCGACAATCGCGATAGACAGCTTTTGATCCTTCCACACCCTCTGTGAGGAGGTGTTTTCCTCTACTTCTCCTGCTTTGGGTTGAAGCAGCTGGGTTGAGAGAAGTCTCATGTTGATTATCACATTGATGTGTAGCTTGATCCTTATCAGGGATGTCCGTGTCGGATATCGGTGACCCTCCGAGTTGGGGGGCATTCAGTTGATTGTTGACCTCGACAGGGGCGACGAGCTTGTGTGTTTGAGCCTGCCTAGCCTCGTGAAGCATCTCGAAAAGTTTTTCATATTGTTCCTGGAGGACTTCATTCTTCATCGCTATCTTGTTGTTCTGAACCTCTAGCTCATCGACTTTAGCTTGAAGAGTAACTCTATTTCCTTCCTGCTTTCGTTGCTTCATACTTGGTCCAGCAGGGGTGTCATTCTGTGTGCTGTGGCTTCTTTCGCTCCCCATGTCGGAGAGAGATGCTTGGCCAAAAGAAAGTGTACGAATGGTGGAAACCAGCTTGACAGAGCTGTAGAGAGTAGGAATAAGTGCGCTTCCCACAGACAGCGCCAAATGTTGATGCACAAAATCAGCGAGGACTTTGGTACAACAGAAAGTGTCAGGTTTTGTGACCTTCGCTTGGTTGCTTCGGTCACTAGTGAGGATAAGTACGTAAATGAATAGAGACAGAGAAGCAAACACAGGATGTACGTGGTTCACCCAGATTGGCTACGTCCACGGAGTAGAGGAGTTCTCATTAATTGTGACGGGTTTACACAAATACATAGGTTCAAGCTCTGGTTTAGTGAGTTCTAGTGAATAGTTTAGTACAAAATGACATTAGAGATTATTGTGGGAGAATGATCCCTATTTATAGAAGAGAGTTTTTAGTTTTGTTCTAATATTGACACGTGTCGTGTTGTGATTGGCTTCTGATGTTGACACGTGTCGAGCTGTGATTGGCTTCTGATGTCGACACGTGTCACATTGTGATTTGCCTCCTGGTTGAAGGGAAGCTCTTCTGGATCCTTGACGGTATAACGTTGACCGGTGCTCAGTAGTTTCGGGATTGGTCAAGTATGGTACAAACACAATCAAAAACAAGAATTACAAGATAAGATCGTCGAGAATCAGAGAGACGAAGCGGAAAAAGGGATCGAATTAGCCATGAGGTAGAAGGCGAAGGATACCATGTAGAAACTCTGTGTTCTTGTAAAAGAGATAGAGAGAAGAGAGAGAGAGATATATTTCTTAAGAATTAAGAAATCTGTGACTTTCCATTTTCATTGTCAAATGAATAATATAATTACATATATATATAGCCTTTTGACTATTTACATTTAGCTATCTAAACCAATCACATAAACCAAACTAATTACATGAGTAACAAACTTATAACAAACTAATAACAAACTCTGGTTATGATATAGCATCTTTATCTTTAAAGTTTGACTGACTCATATAATGTTACTTTTAAGCAAAAAAAATAATATCTCATAAGGCATTGTTTTGTGTTTAAGACTGAATTAGATCACTCACTAGATCGAATATAGTTGAATGACAAAATGGATGTCAACTTTAATAAATCGTCCACATCGGGTAATTAAAGCGTTGTCTAGTAGTTTAAATAATCATTAGCATATGTCACTAAACATAGCAATTTTGGTCATTGTTGTAATTATAAGCTCGTCGCATTAGTGATCCCTGTAGAATTATCAGAGAGATACGGTCCACTTCCAACAACATCGATATTATCCCCAACTTGGAAATTACTACCTGCACAATCCGTTAGGTGTGAGGTTTTATCACAAAAGGCATCGGGTTAGTTAGAGTGGAGTTAGGATATTTAAACTATTACTTATCTTTTAGTTTGGAGGATGTAGGATTTAACACGCCCCCTCACGTGGGACCTAATTAGTGGGTCACACGTGGAAGATCCACACATCGACAACCACATGGAGCCAAAGGGACTCACCTTATATGTGGGGCCAAGGGACCCACCATCATCGCATAGGGCCAAGGGGGCCCACCCATCATATGATTGAACAGTACGAGTCCGTTCCCTGGCTCTGATACCATGTAGAATTATCATAGAGACAGGCCATATGGCCCACTTCCAACAATACCAATATTGTCCTCAACTTGGTAATTACCACCTGCACAATCCTTCAGGTGTGAGGTTTTATCACAAAAGGCCTCGGTATTAGTTAGAGTGGAGTTATTATATTTAAACTATTACTTATCTTTTAGTATGGATAACATTGGATTCAACAATCCCTGCACATAGTATGTAACTATATGAGAACATTTAGTAACCCCTGAAAATGTGAGAAAAATGCACACTCAAGCAAGATATATAATATAAACCATTTGCCCAAGGAACTATGAGAAACCTTATGGCATCCATATATAGAGCAAGCTGATAGCAAATGACCTCAATCACGTATGATGCTACGTTGTATCCCAAGCGATATCTAAATGGCCTCAATCACAACAAGAATCTCAGCAACAATTCCACTTCCAATACAAGTGCCTTCGCTTGTGTTACTTTCAAATTAACACAAAATAATTCTTAGAAAAGAACAGAAGCAGTCAACACTGGAGACCGGCCTAGGCCCAGTGCTGGCAGGGCAACCGTCCCAGATCCAAAAAAATTAGGGGCACCAAAATTATTATTGTGACATATTTATATACGTTTTCATAAGAGTATAAATTTATAAAATTTGGTTTAATGACAAATAAATTTAACTAGAACCGGTGATTTTGTTGTTTGAAATTAATGAGGAGGTCTTGGGTTCAAAACACCATGTGTGATTATTTAAATTCCAAATTTTACAAATTTCTTTTCATAACAGGATAAATTTATAAAATTTGGCTAAATGATTAGAAGTTTAATTAGAAGCAATGGTTTTTGTATTTAAAATTAACGAGAGGTCCTAAGTTCGAAATGCTATGTGCATGTTTATTTTTTTCAATTTTTTACTAATTCCTGTTTGGTTGTTAATTTATTTTTAATTACTAGCTAGTAACTATGTGGGTTGCTATTTTTAAACACCCGTTCCAATTCAAGTCTAATTTTCAACTAAGGGTAATGCGTAGACTAAATTTTTAGACCAAATTTACAAATCATATGACGTGTCATCAAAATGTTTAATTTGATACCCATTCATTACTTGTACATATTCTTAAAGCCTCAAAAATATCATTATTTTTTTTAATCTTATATTGACGAAGTTAGTAAATAAGAAAAAATACCTCATGATTTATACAAAAACACTTTAAAAGTTCAGATGGAATACCAAACTCATAATCTACCTACTTGTAAGCCTGAAGTTTTTTTGTTTCCTTCTCTCAATATAAAATAAATTAGTTTTTTTTTGTTTATAAATTACTAAGTTTGAAGTGTTTTTTTAATTATAATTTTATCGATGTCTTATGTGTAAAAATAAATAATTTTTTATATAAAGTGATGGCACATTTTTAGCGTCGCCCCATGTCTAAAAAATATGTGGACCGGTCTTAGTGTGTACTTGTTTGGACCTAAATTTACACTGTCGATCTGTGCAATCAAGGCTGTTGAGTGAGCATAACTTCACACCGTCAGATGAAAAGTGGAGATAATTCATTTTGGTTATTATTAAGGGATAATGTTATGATTTTTATCATAATTATCTTTTAATAATAATTTATTATGAAAGATTTTCCAGCTGGAAACACGGTAGCATAATTCAAGTTAATCTGAATGTTTGACGTGTGGATGTGTGGGTGTGATCAGTTTAGGTGACTGATAGATTCAAGTGGCGTGCTACAAATTAATTATTATCTATTTAAATGATGGTGATAATTAGTAAACAAATGAGTTTGGAATTCACCTAGACGACAGAGGGTTGTTTTGCGTGCATGGATAACTGAATATTCTTGGTAGGGTGCCAAGAATCTGATCAGGCAAATTGCATCAAGTTGGAGCTCGTAGGCTTTGAAAAATGGAAAACATGGGATCAAGTTTGAACTTTATGATAAGTGCATAATTGCACTTTGGTTCCAGCACTGGGAGATTATCATATATTTAGATAATGATGGACAAAATAAGGAGAAAAGAAGATAATGATGGAGGTTTTTAAATTGGTTGGATAGTTACATTATGAATCTGAACCACGCAAAATATGCTCAGGGATCAATGCAACACATCCCTATAAATATAGAGGCGTTGTGCAATGGAAGTGAATTGTTACAAGTTATTACATTCGGCACATTGAAAGCCGAATTTGATATTGAACTTCACAGAACTAGCAGCTTTGTCTTCAGACTCTAGAACCCGAAGGCCGAGAGTGTTCCTTCCTCGGCCGCAGTCGCGAGATTTAGAAGTCAGTGCACCCAACGCAACATCAACAAATTTTACTCCTCGGCCGAACTCAGCCGACGAGTTGGCACGCCCTGCATTCAACCGAATGACGTAGTTAGCTCATAGATTACTCGATCTGCGCCACGTAGGCTTGGTAGTTTTTAAGATCAACAGTACTATTAATTTAGACAAAGATTTGTAGTAATGGAAACTAACTGCAGCTTGCAGTCGATGGTATAATATATTATTAGTTTTGTTCGTATATATTTTCTGTATCTAAATTTATCCATGGCTTTGTGTAGAAATTGCATCCGAGCTGAAACCGCTGTTTCTACAGAAAGTGGTATTTGCTGCAGCCGCTGTTTCCTGACTCCTAAGAGCAACTCCAGCGGAGGCTTGTTGCTCGGGCGACAGGCGAGGACAAAGGGCCCGAGGGCCGGTAGAGAGAGGTCCAGTCGTGTGGAGGCCGAGCGACGGTGGGAGCTCGAGCGAAGGTGGGGTGGGGAGTCGACGGGCCTGTGGCCCGAGGGCTTTGCAATTTGAGGAAAGAAGGAATGAAAGACAGTGGAGGACAGGGGACAGCACGCGGGGGAGAGAAATAATGAGGAAAGAAGGAATGAAAGAGATTAACGGAAGGGAGATGATAGACAGCGTGGAGAGGGCACTGACAGAAAATAGAAAAAAAAAGAAATAAGGAGGAGGTCAGGAGCATGAGGATATATACGGGATTGGCAGAAGAGAGAAGTGGGCGGTCTTGGGGGGGAATTAAGGAAAAGGGGGAGCTGCCCTTTGGGCAGCTCGAGAAGGGAGTCAGCGAGAGCTAGAGAGAGGAGAGCTGCCAGTGTGCAGCGTGACAAGAAACGCAGGAGAGTGCTGCCCTTGCAGCTTGAGGAAGGGAAGACACAGTGTGGGCACGAACGCAGCAGATCCTCTTTCGGTTTAATTTTTCCAAACTTCTCTTTTATTTCTGTTTTTAATAATGTGTAATTAAACTTATTTTGGCTAGAGGTTAATTCGAAACCATGAATATATTTGTAATATGAATTGATTACCTTCAGTTGTGATTTATAAGTTGTGAATTCAATTTACTTATCCGTTCGTATAAAAACTGATTTGTGTATGTTGGTTAAGAGTGCACGCTTAATGTTCATGCATGAATTTGACGCTAGAATATAAGGAAATTTCACCTAATCGTTATGAACTTATATTCACAAGTAGTAAAGGTTGCTAGTCACAATCACGTTAAGTAAATTCTTGGCAAGAGTATCATGCTTTTCATAGTTACGAATGTCTCGTCAATGCTTATAGTTTTCACAAAGTTTAATGATCTTTGATTGTATCTCTATTGTGCTTTTCACGTAGGGGACTTTTGAAGAATGTTTTGAATTGTTGTATGCGTTTTCCCGTCCAATTCAATAACTTAAGGAAAACTTGAAGATTAAAAAAATGCTGTTCACGGTTAATTTGGGGCGTTGAGTATTCATAGTTTATTGAAAGAACAACTGGAAATCATTTTGTATGCAAGTATAACATGTGTGGAGAAGAACCCTCTAGCTAGTCCGTCATTTATCATTTTACCTTAATTTTATGTTTTTGTCAATTCTGTAATTTAATTAAGTTTAATTTATTTTTCATCAAAACCAAACACCCATCCATTATTAAATTATATTATTTATTTAGTTTTCTTTATTGTTAGTCTTTTAATTTAATTTCCGTCCATTTCAGTTCCTAGTGTTTAATTTAATTGTTTTCATTAGTTTGAGTCATTTTAAGTGTGTTTCGAGTTATTAGAGTTTTTAGCCTAGTTTTGTGTCCTTGAGTCTTATTTAATATTTTTAAATTAATTTAGAATAGATTAGCAATCCCTCCTAATCCCCGGCCTAGAACGATACCCTACTTACATCTATACTACAATTGTCAAAAAGAGGGTTTAATTTGTGTGTCAAGTAATTTTCGCATCAAATTTTGGCGCCGTTGCCGGGGATTAGCAACTTTGCTAATCCTTTTATTTTTGTTTTTGTTTATGTTTATATTGGTGTTTGTGTATTTTACTTTTGATATTTGATTTATTTTTCTTTCTTTGATTTTAGGTTCAAATGGAGCCGAGGGAAATTTAAAGGAAAGATGCGTCCGGCTAAAGACGTTAAATCAAGCGCTTCTTGGGAGGCAACCCAAGCATTCAACGAAGGGAAACTTTGGAATCACTAACCCAATCAGCTTTGCATTCTTCCACCCTTATCTCTACTGCTTTCATTTTGTTTTGTTTAGTTAGTTGTGTTATTTGGTTGATTTCTGTGAGTTTGTGTTATTTAGTTTAAGTGTGGGGGAAGATTAACCAAAGTCTCTTTACATTAATTTACATATAAAAAAAATATAAAAAAAAAAAAAAAAAAAAAAAGTACAAATATTTTACAATGATGTAAACTAATAGTATTCATTGGTCGGGTGGTGCTTCAGTAGTAGGTGGTGCTTCAGCAGTCGGCGGGGCCACAGAAGGAGGAGGCAGCAGAGGTTGATCAGTTGGAGCTTCACTACGCGGTGCCGCTCCAGAAGACGAAGGCAGATGCGGTTGGAACAAACCCACAAACCTCCGATGATCAAGTAAAATTTGACCATCGGTGTCCTGCATCTGGTCAATCTTTCTCTTCATGCTGGTGGCATAATTGTGTGCAAGCTTGTGCAATTGTTTATTTTCATGCTTGAGTCCTCTAATCTCCTCTTTGAGACTCTGTATTTCAGCCACCAACGATTCAACGTGACGGGTTCGAGCAAATAGGCGTTGGGCCATGTTGGATACAGAACCCGCACACTGCACGCTAAGAGCCAGAGACTCCTTAACCGCCAATTCATCAGACCGTCTAGCGAGCAGTCTGTTATCTCTAGGGGTGACAAGGTTCCGGGCCACCACCGCAGCAGTCATGTCATTTTTCATCACCGAATCCCCCACGGTAAGAGGACCGGTAGGGGATATGAAAGATGGGCGCCATATGTTGTCTGGTGAAGGCGGAGCTGCCTCTTCACCAATGTTCAAGTCAAAACGACGATCAGAAGGGCCAGACATTTTTCAGAGGTGGTGAAGAAAGAAGAGAGTCGGAATGATCAAGATTAAACAAGTGCAAGAAGGGAATGTTTACAGGAGGGAGCTCAAGTGTGTTGTGGAACAAGCTTAACGTCTCTATAAAAAGGAAGAAATCAAAGAGGCACTCCTCAGAAATTGAAGAGGCGTCCTCTCGCAAATCGAAGAGTCGGAGCTCCTTTCTCAAAAGCCGGAGTTTTTTCTCAAAAGAGGGGCTCCTTTCTCAAAAGTCGGATTCTTTTCTCAAAAGAGGCGTTTCATTTCTTAAAAATTGGGCTTGCTCAGAAACCACGAGCCGAACCCCGGATTTCGAAGGATCACTTTGTCCAGACGTGTCGTCACTCGTCACATGCAACCGGTAACTTTGCAGAAATTACGGGCAGCTTTGTCAGAAAGCGCGTAATTTGTACTATTCATCCATCCACCGGCTGCCGACAATGAGTGAGAGAACAGTTCCGGTTGTGAAGAAAAGCCCTATAAGTATCTACCTTCGCCTTCCACAGCAAAGACACACCCTCTCCGCACTTCTTCATCTCCGAAAATGCATTCCCAAAGAATCCTCCTAAGTTACTCTGTGTTCCTCATTCCTTGGGATACTCCTGAAAACAACCCATTCAAAGCAAAAGTATTTCATATCATGAAGGTTGAAAGCAAGAGTATCTCATATCATGCTTTCTCCCTGTCCTTTCTCCAGCCAGCACTTGCTCTCGAGTACTTATCATCTTGTGTTTCCTCTTCGTCTCTTACGTATAAGGGAAGTGAAGATGATACCTCGAAGCATGTGGAGACAACGTGCTGATTCATCCTCAGCTAGGGACAAGGAGAAAGAAAGCAAGAGGTGGGCACTTGGAAAGATTGAAGAAAGAAACAGACCAATACCTCTACCTCGTGCCTGCCCGCCATGCAGAGGAAACAAGCAGAGAAGAATGCAGCTTGCGCAATCATCCCAGCGGAAGGAGTCTGAGATGAAGAACAAGAGAAGCTGCCACATCTGCTTGGAGAACAAATAAGGAACTGCAACATTCCCAAAGAGCAAAGCCTTGCAGTACAATAGCATAAAATCATCACTTGCAAGTGAAAAGCTAAGTGTCACCCTGTTCAAGAGGAAAGCTGTGGAAAGTCAACAAGCACGACCAATGATTACTTATTAGTTTTATTCATTATCTTTTATCGTAATTTTCAATTTTTCGTTTGCAATTTTTTTTTTTAATTAATTTTCTTGCGTACTTAACTGAATTATTTCTTTTCTTTGCAGGAACTTTTGGTTATTTCCACCCTTGAAGTTGATTGCAGAATTTTAGCTTGGGGGTCATCGCTTGATTTTACTGCAAATTAGGGAAGTTTTCAGTCCAATTGCGTTATTTTGTTTCTTATTATTTATTTATTTTATTTTATTTTTTTATTTGCATTATAGTGTTTTCTGACATTGGGGACAATGTCAAGTTTAAGTGTGGGGGTAGACATCTCTAGAATTTCATTTGTTTCTGTGTTGTTGCTTTTTGTTTTCTTTAAAAAAAAAAATAAAAAAAAAAAATCGGAAAATTTAAAAAATAAAATATTGTCTTGTTTCCCTTATTGTTTTGAATTAGATTTTTGTTAGTTTCCCTACCCAATGATATAATTGGATCAAATTTGAACCATGATCATCAAGAACTTAGTTAACATGTGTTTTGTGAAATTCCTAATTCTCTTGTTAGTTTTGTACATGTTTGACCATCTTTGAAAAAACCAAATGCACATAGCCTTGTTAATGTGAAACTAAAGCATGACTTAAAGCTTTATATGTGAATTTAGTGACCATATACATCCTATGTGAGTTTTTGAGCCTATTGAAAGTGTGTGCATTTTTCATACACTCCTATTCTTTCATGTGTGATGAACTTATGTGAGATACATCTCTAGAACTTGCGTAACGATCTTTCGAAATGTTTGTCATCGATTGCATGAACTTGGAAATGATAGAGGCATTAGGTTTACCACTATGGCCCAAAGAACCATGTTTCCCAAAGAAAATTGATATCATTAGATTGCCAATTTGAGCCGTGTATGTTGAGCCTTTTATTTCTTATCACCAGATATGTCTACCCTTATACCTGAAACATTTTTCCTTACCCTTTCCAAGCGAGCAATGCGAGATTGTCTTATGAGAAATGTTTGTGAAGTACTTTGAAGGTGTTTGGCAAAAGAATAAGTGTGGGGGTATTTCATGTTTGTATTAAAAAAAAAAAAAAAAAAAAAAAAAGAAAAGAAAAAGAAGGATTGTATACAAAGAAAATAAAAAGTTTTTAAAAGTTTCAGTTTAAGGGTGTGGTTGGAGGTTTCAGAAGAATCGTTGGAGAGCTTGAGTTTTTATAAATCTAAAGAAAAGAATTGCTTGCAATGTAGCTTGGAACTTGTGTTTTCCTATTTTTTCGTTTCAATAACCCTATCCCTAAGCCTCATTACATCCAATAAAAGTCCTCTTGATTTAAGTTTTGCAATTATGACTGTGGAGAAGTGATCTTTATGCAAGCTTATGGTAGAAATTTCACATTTGATTCTTTGAGCGAAACACATTAAAACTAAACACATGTGTGATTGAGTGCATATCCCGTGAGAAGGTTGCTAGTTTGCATATGATGATTTTAAAAATAAAAACTTGAAATTGCATTAGCATGGCTATCGCACACACTACACTTCAAGGATGATTTAAAGATTACTGCTAATATTTGAATTAGGAATTTGAACTTGGATTAACTTGTTTGGTGCTAGCTATGGTTCTTGATGATTTGTTTTCTTGAATGAAATTCTATGAGGGTCACATAGAGGGAAGCTAATGTTTTTCATGTTATTACTTTTTCATGTTTTCTTTGTTTTGCTCGAGGACTAGCAAAAACTAAGTATGGGGGTATTTGATCGGATCATATTTATATATATTTTTACTTCAAATTCACTCGTCTTTTCTTGGTTAGTTCCTTATATTTTTTAGCTATTTACGTTATTTTTGTGTTTATAGGATCTGTTATGCAAAGAAAATAAAAATAGCACAAATAAGTTTAAAATAATAAACAGAAAAAAAAAAAAAAGATAAGGAGATAGTTGTCCACTCAAAAAGGAATGGAAATAAAAATGTCCAGCTAAAAGATGTCTTTCCACTAGGAGCTTTCGGTGCTCTTGCTTTTCATCATTTGGTTTATAGGCAAAGCAATACCATTCATATATTATTATAACATATGGACAATTTTAATACTGGAAAATTGAGCAGAAAAAGAAACAAGGAGCGCAGAGGAGACTGACGCGGGAGATAATGAGGAGACGTGGCGGAAAGACAGAAAGGCAGAGAGCAACATGGCAGACATAGAAGATGTGAGGAACGGCAAAGATGAAAAGAAAAATAAGAAAAATGATGGGAATAAGAAGAGAAACGAAAGAAGCTGACAGAGAGAGAGAAGTGGGAGACAGGAGACGGGTTGAGTGAAAAACAAAGGGGAAAGGCAGTGGAATAAAAAAATAGAGGAAAGAAGAATAAGAGGAGGACAGCTCTCGCCACTTGGGAGGAGGAGCCCACGACTCTTTTCTTTGATCCAGAGGTGGGGTGAGTACGGGACAGCCAGGAGAGCAATATGGGAGCATGAGTTGTTTAAGGGGGAGGACTGGACAGCAGAAAAAGAAAATAAAATAGTGGAGGACAGGGGACAGCACGCGGGGGAGAGAAATAATGAGGAAAGAAGGAATGAAAGAGATTAACGGAAGGGAGAGGATAGACAGCGTGGAGAGGGCACTGGCAGAAAATAGAAAAAAAAAGAAATAAGGAGGAGGTCAGGAGCATGAGGATATATACGGGATTGGCAGAAGAGAGAAGTGGGCGGTCTTGGGGGGGAATTAAGGAAAAGGGGGAGCTGCCCTTTGGGCAGCTCGAGAAGGGAGTCAGCGAGAGCTAGAGAGAGGAGAGCTGCCAGTGTGCAGCGTGACAAGAAACGCAGGAGAGTGCTGCCCTTGCAGCTTGAGGAAGGGAAGACACAGTGTGGGCACGAACGCAGCAGATCCTCTTTCGGTTTAATTTTTCCAAACTTCTCTTTTATTTCTGTTTTTAATAATGTGTAATTAAACTTATTTTGGCTAGAGGTTAATTCGAAACCATGAATATATTTGTAATATGAATTGATTACCTTCAGTTGTGATTTATAAGTTGTGAATTCAATTTACTTATCCGTTCGTATAAAAACTGATTTGTGTATGTTGGTTAAGAGTGCACGCTTAATGTTCATGCATGAATTTGACGCTAGAATATAAGGAAATTTCACCTAATCGTTATGAACTTATATTCACAAGTAGTAAAGGTTGCTAGTCACAATCACGTTAAGTAAATTCTTGGCAAGAGTATCATGCTTTTCATAGTTACGAATGTCTCGTCAATGCTTATAGTTTTCACAAAGTTTAATGATCTTTGATTGTATCTCTATTGTGCTTTTCACGTAGGGGACTTTTGAAGAATGTTTTGAATTGTTGTATGCGTTTTCCCGTCCAATTCAATAACTTAAGGAAAACTTGAAGATTAAAAAAATGCTGTTCACGGTTAATTTGGGGCGTTGAGTATTCATAGTTTATTGAAAGAACAACTGGAAATCATTTTGTATGCAAGTATAACATGTGTGGAGAAGAACCCTCTAGCTAGTCCGTCATTTATCATTTTACCTTAATTTTATGTTTTTGTCAATTCTGTAATTTAATTAAGTTTAATTTATTTTTCATCAAAACCAAACACCCATCCATTATTAAATTATATTATTTATTTAGTTTTCTTTATTGTTAGTCTTTTAATTTAATTTCCGTCCATTTCAGTTCCTAGTGTTTAATTTAATTGTTTTCATTAGTTTGAGTCATTTTAAGTGTGTTTCGAGTTATTAGAGTTTTTAGCCTAGTTTTGTGTCCTTGAGTCTTATTTAATATTTTTAAATTAATTTAGAATAGATTAGCAATCCCTCCTAATCCCCGGCCTAGAACGATACCCTACTTACATCTATACTACAATTGTCAAAAAGAGGGTTTAATTTGTGTGTCAAGTAATTTTCGCATCAAGTAGCACAAGATCATATAAGCACATAGCAAACATTGTCACTCACCAATGTGGGACAACTCTCATCACTAATTAGTTCACGCCCAAGTGTAATCCTATATGGCAGCAAATTGACCTCCAATTGCAGGCGCTCATCTCGCCCCTCAACCACGATTTGAAGCGGTTTGAGAAGAATCCCAAACAAGATTAAGAGACATTGAAGGTGGTTGTGCAAGGGAAGGAAAAGGTTCTGGAAATCAGGGGTTTTGACGACGACGGTGAGGACGAGGAGGCAGACTTTATTTGACTGTTCGTTTTTGGGTGTGGTTGCCGGTGTTTATTTGATTGTTCATGTTTATTTTTTTGTAATTCTGTGGTATTATTTTTTCAATTAGTTATATATAATAATTAACGGTGTTTATTTTAGAGTTAAGTGGAGACACATGTCAAAAAACTAATAAAGAGACACAAAAAAGACATGAAATTGGAGACGGCAGATCCTCGGTCGTGTTGCAACTGGTTTATCAGTGTTTGCCCTTTGATATCTACTCATATTTTGTGTGTAATTTAATCAGTTTGCAAATCTCCATGTTTCTTACGTACACTTCTGAGCAGAGATAATTTCCCTTGTACGTACTACTGGGAAGAGATAATTATACTTGCTTTTTTGGGGTAGAGACAATTGCCCACGTCCAATTCCATTCCTAACTCCTAATTGGCTAATCCCAGTCCCCCCCCCCCCCCCCATGCAACCCCAAGGCCGCCCATCAGCACGAGATATTTTTCAATGTGATCAGTACACATGGTGGTATATTAAGTGTCACTAAACAAATGATGGGATATGTGTGCTGAAAAATTAATAACTTAAAAAATAAAATTTCCCACCATTCCTATTAAAACACGTGATGTACCACTTGTACTCCCGTCACAACTAAAAATTTCTCCACCAGCACAAGACTAGCTCCTCTCCAGTTTTCCACAAATCAAATTGTTCAATTTCAATTTTGGATAGTTTCAATCATGTAATCATGTTTTGGATATATTTGCTCCAGTTGACAATAAATCTATCATGACATATTATTGAGTATGAAAGCATGTCGTGGACATATTTAGTCTTTGTAATTTATAATGTTGTTTGTTCAAAGATTATGAATAAAAGTATGTAGTTTATGATTTAATTTTTCAATGTTACTTTTCTTCTAATATTTTTTGGAACTTTTATGGTGGGACCACCCAATCTTACAATCCTGGATCCGCCACTGAGTAGGAGGCTAGGTGGTGTCGAGAGAGATGAGAGCTTTCGTTGAAAGGAGAGGCATTGGGGTAGGAGGCGGAGTTCAAAATGATAGAACAGAGAGAGGTCACTGACCTAGATTGGACGGTCGAGATTAAATTTCAACCAATTCTTCAGCTCATGCAGCTAGGCGGATATAAGTAAAATTATAAAATGTCTTATAAATAAGTTTCTATTTACACTTTAAAAAGTCATATACTTGTAATGTATTGAGAATTTGTAAAACTGTAAATAAAGTGTAGAGACCCTATTGAGTATAGAGCACCTCCACCTCTAAAAAGCCCCTTGAGCAATAGGCAATTCAATCCCAAAGTGAATAATGAATAGTAACTACCCAAGTGTATCGTCACCTTTAAATCGAATAGCTCAGGCAATTCGTACTAAAATATTATTATTTTTTATAAAATAATGAAAAGTATATTTTTTTAATTTAGGATAATACTAAAAGATTGGTTGAAAGTATTTAAAAGTATTAAAATGTGGTGTAAAGTGGAAGAAAATGGCTAGATATCTATAATATATATATATATATATTTTTTTTTTTTTTTAATTTTTAGTATTGTTAATTAATTTTTTATAATTTTTTGTAATTTTTTGTATATTTAATTGATTTTTTGCAAATACAAAGGAAGACATAAACGGAAAGGGATCCTCTCCATATCATTTCCTCCTAATCCTCTAAGTTCGAATATCCGGACTATAACTTTGTCATTTCCACCTAATGCACCAGATTTTGATTGAACTATAACTTTGTCATTTGACAAAATAATTGCCTTAACGTAGCCTGCATAGTCTTAGGAGTAGATCTCTCCCCCGCCAAAACATTTGAAGGGTCCCGATAGGACCTTCATGGGCGTTTTTCCAGCTTCTGGGTTGTCCAAGGACCATCTTGGTTCCTCTATGGATCCGGCCGTGAATATGACGGATATGCTGATGTATATTCTTTCATACTAGTGACGCATGTATGCTGATGTATATGTCTTTCATACTAGTGACGCATGCAGGCTAAACTTCAAAGAATGTGGCGTGAATAGTTGGAAAACCAATCATTTCACTTTACCCACCATCAAATCAAACATGAAGAGTATCTGTGTGAAACAGGTGACTGCTCACAAACTATAGGGTTGTACCTGGCCATAATTTTTCCCAACCCACCAACAACCCATGTGACCCCTCTGGTCCCTGACGTAATTGTCCCTTAATGAGCCTGCCCCATCACCCTTTCTATGGGGTCCCTACTCTCGGCTGAGCTACGACCTAAATCAGCAACCTCCCCGACCAGCTGTGAACTCAACAGCTTCCTATTTGGCCATTTTTCAGTAAAAGTCATGTTCCATTTTTCTTTTACCAGAACTACACTCTCCTCAAATTTCATACCCAAACAAGTAAAATGCATGGTTCAAGTAATCCAATCCAGTCTAATCCAGTCCCAAGTACAAACTATGGCTTGACTTTATTTCACACAAAATTTTGCAATCTTTTCCGATCTGACTGGTTTGAGAAAAAAATGGTTACAGGGTACAATATTCTTGTCATAGGAGCTGGACAGTTTAGCCATGCGTAATCTATAGAGAAGAAGCAAAAGTTCATTCGAGGAAGATTAGGGTTAAAGTGTGAAATAGTAGCTTAAGTCCCAAAACCATGATCCGAAAGTGAAAGCAGATCGTCGTGCCCCATTGCTTTTAAGGATTCGAATGCCACATACTTTCACAGGGTTCAACACCATAGCTAGATATTGGTCTGCATGCAGCCTACATTGATTTGAACCATACAAGTAGAGGAAAGAAATGTATACGTTAAACGTTATTTTGACTCTTTCAAAAATAAGTTAAAGTCGAACGTGTTTTGTTATAACTTATGTATATATTTTTATGCTCCGATAGACTCAAGTTGTAATATAAATTTAAAGGTATTCATCAATTTCCCCCATGAACTTGTGACTATTGGCCAATTTCCCCCCTCAACTTTAATTTTGGCCAATTTCCCCCCTCAACTCTCATAATTAGTCAATTTCCCCCCTCAACTTTAATTTGGCCAATTTCCCCCATCAACTCTCATAATTAGTCAATTTGCACCATACTGTTAATTTTTTTAATTTGATCATAATTAAACAAGTGTATGTAAGAAACTAAATAAGATGTATGTTAATCATTTTCCTATGTCTTTATCCTATTACAAATAGATTAAAATTTAGATTTTTACAATTTATCATAGATAATATTATTAGTCATAATAAATCAGTATGGAGTAATTTTATTTGATTTTTTACTATACAAAATTGATAACGAAAAGGATTGATGTGTACATTTTTATATGTGAATACAATTTTCTTTATTAAAGTGAAAGCTATGTTCAAGTAAACTGCGGAGAATCGAGCTTTAGTGCAAAAATGGCTAGTCAATTCATAATTTTCGACTCCTTATTAAGAATAACCCATTTATTGAAATATGTCTGATCCATGAGTTAAAGATTATTATTTCTTCTTCTACATGCTTTAAACCCGATTCATAACTTCTTCTTATAATCAACCCATATCACATACTAATTGTATTATGTTTTTGTACATTTTACCCTATACTATGCAGGTGGGTTTATGTTAATTTTAGTCCTTTGTTGGAAGTTATTAGAAAGATTGAAAAAAAATAAAAAAAGAATAGATGGAAAATTAAAAAAAAATTAACAGTAGGGTGCAAATTGACTAATTATGAGAGTTGATGGGGGAAATTGGCCAAATTAAAGTTGAGGGGGGAAATTGACTAATTATGAGAGTTGAGGGGGGAAATTGGCCAAAATTAAAGTTGAGGGGGGAAATTGGCCAATAGTCACAAGTTTAGGGGGGAAATTGATGAATACCTCTATAAATTTATAACCAAAATCTATTAAAGTCAACACAAATAGCTCTTCAAGAGAATTTTATTAAAAATAAGATAATACTATCACACACTATTTTTTACGTGCCACACACATTTCTCAATTTCTAAACGTCAAATCAAATGAATTAAAAAATATCAAATAACATAAATTAAAAAGATGTATATGGACCATCCTAAAAATATAATCAAGAATTCATATAAAAAAGCTTGTCAAATATGATCTTTAAAACAATTCAAGAGACCACGCATACTAAAAACACGACAATTCAACAATTACAAACTCATTGATTCTCATACCAAAAAATATAATGTTTTCCTTATGATCTTTGGATCTCCAATTATTAGAGAAGACTAGCAAGATTGCCCGCGCGATGCTACGGTGCTACGTCTTGCTCCTGTACAACCTACAAAAGGAACAATGAGCAGCGTTGAATTTAATTCCATCATCAATGCCTTGAACTTGTAGGATCTAAATTTATATATATATATATATATATAAATTACTGAGTTTGAAGTGTTTTTCTAATTATAATTTTATCGATGTTTTATGTGTAAAAATAAATAATTTTTTATATGAAGTGAGGTCATATTTTTTAACATCGCTCTGGATCTTAAAAATCTCTGGACCGGTCTACTATTAATTTAGACAGAGATTTGAAGATAGTAATGGAAACTAACTGCAGCTTGCAGTCGATGGTATAATAAGTTATTAGTTTTGTTCGTATATATTTTCTGTATCTAAATATATCCATGGCTTTGTGTAGAAATTGAATCCGAGCTGAAACTGCTGTTTCTACAGAAAGTGGTATTTGTTGCAGCCGCTGTTTCCTGACTCCTAAGTGGCTGCCATCGTGTGGGGAACTTATGTAATGCGAAAGTTATTGAGGTATCATAATCATCTGCCACGTGTAGCGTTAAACTGGGCCATGGAGATGGAACCATGCATGGAGGTGCTCTTCCAAATGTACGAGGACAAACTTCTTTATGTCATTTCGAACAGTATGGCAAAGTTCTTCCATGTTACCATACTCTTTTTATACTTTTCTGTTTGTGTGATTATGATTAAATCACGTCAACATTTTATATTCTTATTACTTTTTGTTTTATTATTTCTATAAAAAATTAATATAAAATATTGACGTGACTTAACTGTGACCACACAAACAGTAGAGCATGAGGAGAGTATGAAAATAGAAAGGCAGACAATTCATCTCCTGTTCATTATACCTATACTAAGACTTAAGTGAAAAACACTGTTCTCTAACAGTGCACGGACAGAAAAGCCCTTCTATTCCTTTGTGTTTTGTTTTTTTGGACCATTTTATCCTTCCATCAACACTTTTCGGCCGGAAATGCCCTTATTCCTTTTGTGTTCTTATTTTTTTTAATCATTTGACACTTTCGGTCCATGTGTTTGTCATCCATTTTCATTTTTGCTTCGCTGCCCTTTTCGTGTCAACGTGTGTTGTTCCAGTTGCTTCCATTTGTTTCCAAAGATTTCACGCGTTGTTCATCAACGAATGCTTTCATTTTGTTTCCTCCATTTCCCACGCCTGTACCGTTTTCTCTGGAATTCTCTTTCGCTTTTCATTTGTTTCTCTCCTATACTTGATTTTCTTTGTTTGTTTCTACTGATCTTTTGTTTTTAGGGCTGATTGCACTTCTTTTTCGTTATTTTTGATGTAGATATGAAGAGGAATTGTGAAGTGCCTGTGATTTCATGCCCTTATACTCTCAATACTGCATTTGTCAATTATGTAGTTCTCATTAGTCCAACTTTTTGGATAAACAATTATCTTCTACTTTACACTTTAAAAAAATAGATCTTTCTTTTAGTATCTAAATTTGTTCCGTTCATGATAAATTTAAATATAAATTGCATTGCTATTCGTGATGCTCTGTTTTTCACTCAAACATTGTTTATGAAAATTGAAGATATAAAATATTTCATAAAATTACCGACGAAGATTTTTCGAGGGCCCAAAAAAACCGTTGTAAAAAACATATTTTGCGACCATAAAATATGAGTCGTCGGTAACATGGCATGAAACAAATTTTTATTACCAACGCACATGATGTCCTCGGAAAAAGTCTCAAGTTTTGTCGGAATTGCACTTTTGTTTGGCGGGAAGAATTGGCGCCAGTTGTATTAACAACAAGTAAAGTTCTTATCGGAAATAGAATGGTTATTTCAGAAGGTTTATCCATATTGATGAAATTGATTTAGTATTTTCGGGGGAAAAAAAGTCCTCTCGATAATGTTTTTATATTTTTGAGGCAAAAAAGTCTTCTCGATAATGCTTTTATATTTTCGAGGGTGATTAGTTGCTGTCAGAAGTAATCATATTTTTTCCGACAAAATTTTTTCTTTGTCAGAATAAATTTTAAGGCATATGGTTTTGTTGAAATCAATTATTTACTAAAGGTCACATGTGTCGTTTGAATATTCTTGAAATAAGTTTGATGCTTAATTTAAATTCTACAATAAATAGATCATATAACTTAGAATACATATAGAGAAAATTGGACCATTAAATTAAAAATAAAACCATTGAGCAGAAAAGTGCATAACTTAATATAGTATTCTATGATAAAGAAATAATTTGCATGCCTTTGTTAAATCATAACATTTGTCATTGACATTGAACAAAGTATAACCACATCACTTCCGCAACTAAATTTTCAGAAGAAAAAAAAACACAATCACAATGAGAGCTTATCCCACAATTTCATCATCTTCGTCATCATTTTGGTTGGCTTAAATACCCCCATGCGCCTCTTCTTCTTGGTATGGCTCATCATCATCATCAACATTAGGCATCTCATAAACATTTCTAGGCTTCGTTTTCACCACGTAACTCCAAGCCTTATTTTTAATCTCTTTCACATAAAAAGCTTGGGTTGCTTGGTTTGCTAGCACAAATGGCTCTTTAGTATTCAACTTGCTAGTTGTATTAATACTAATTATTCCATAACAATCTATCTTATAACTTGTTCCTTTTCGCACAATGTCATACCACTCACAATTGAACAATACAACTCTATTGCCTTCTATGTAACACTACTACAAAAGGGACTTATAGTGTTATGGGTGGTGTCAGTTTAATATAATGTAGTGGCACATAAGACAGTTGCGATACTAATTGAACATGACGTCGGATTTACTGTTGCTTATAAGCGTCATAAAATGTCTACATCGCTTTTAAATCGACGTAAACATTTAATGTCGCTTATAACCGACATATATTTCAATAATTTTAAATACTGGTGTCGCTTTAAACAAAATAGTGTCGCTTTTAAGCGACATAAAGTATTGGTGTCGCTTATATGTGACACTAATTATATATATTAATTTTATATTTTTATAACCCTAAAAAAATACTATAATAATTATATATATTAATTTAACAATTTTATACCCTTAAAAACTATAATAATTATATATATATATATTAAATTAAATATTAAAAATTGGTGACGATTGAATCGGCATAAATATACATACTATTCAATTTCTTAAGTGTTATAAGTACAAAATAAATAAATTTAAATATACTTAATAAATATATATATATACACACACCATTAAACTTGATGGGATACGAATCCTATGAAACTAATTTCAACAATTCAACCGTCAAACTTGTTTGTATATGCTTCGAGATCGCATCAGCAAAAAATCACAAAAAAAAAAATTCAGAGATCAAGTAACGGGACAAAACTTTTCGACGGTTAACAATGAAAAATCATAATTTAACAGTTATTTTAACTCCGATTTTGATGATTTTTTACAGCTACATTCCTTGACCCTATATGAATACAATGACTGAACTCGATCTTCAATTTCAACTATTTTCACTAGTGGATACCAATAAATCTTATGTTATACTTAATGAAAGTATGAATAAACTCTTTGGGTGCGTTTGTTGCGTCGGACTATCTCGGACTGGATTAGCTTTGGGGACTAAGCTGGACTGGCTTAGACTAGACTAAGTTAGACTAACTTAGTGAAGCGTTTGGTGTAGTGTCGGACTAAAAACTAAAAACAATAACAAATTCTAATATTAAATTATTTAATTCACTAATATTATTATTTTATATTATTAATTCAGATTTATTATTATTTTATTCCTACTTTTGACTATATTTTTCCTCTCTAGAAACCTCCTTCTGTAGTGCTTCCTATTTCCTATTTCCTATTTCTTTGCTCCGTCCTCTCCCTCTTTTTCCTCCTCACTCCCTCTGTTTCTCCGTCCTAATCCCTCTTTTTCTTTGTCCCTCTCCGCTTTCATCTCTACCTTTTTCTTCCTATTTTTCTCTGTTCATCTCCCTTGTTTCTTTTTCTAATTTTTCTAAGACGCAATTGGCAAATCAAACCCATATCAGAGTTTGAGTCATATGGGTACTCGTCGTTCTACTTCTCCAGCGTCAACGACGATGGTCTGCGATTAGGCAGTCTGGAGTGCATGTGTAATTAGAATGGCTCTTGTGCATGTGTGAATGGACGATTGTTGTGCGTTTCATACGCACAACGATTTTGTTTTTGTTTTTGTTTTTTTTTTTTTTTTTTTTTTTTGTATCAAATTTTGGGTTTAACTCCGCCTATGTCTTACATGGCCGGTCCCAAGCCCGGATAAAGGAGGAGGGGGAGGGCGTCAGGTAGTCGACAGCCGGCACTCCATGATCACGTCGAATCCTTATGAAAATGAATCCAGAACAAAATCGCGCTAAAGCTAGGGCGTCACCCGTAAGTGGCGCGCTGTGTGGCCCGAGCACAGTGATAAGTGAGCAAGGGTCGCTGTATCTCCATCGGCACCCGGATGCAGTGTTAAATGAGCAAGGGGGCCATAGAAACTTCTTTTCGAACGACTCCACTCAAAGTTGTTTGGGAGCATATGCTCCTATCAACTTTACCCGGGACACACAAAAGAAGTACTTTGATCCTATTAGACAGGGGAGGGTGAAGAAGCTAGGACAGAAGGGTAGAGTTCAAGAGATCAAAATGCGTTTAGGAACGTGGAATATAGGAACCTTAACGGGAAAATCTATGGAAGTAGTGGAAGTTATGGTGAGGAGAAGGATAAATATTATGTGCCTACAAGAAACTAAGTGGGTTGGTAGTAAGGCAAAGGATCTAGAAAACTCAGGGTTTAAACTTTGGTATTCGGGCACAAATAGAACGAGAAACGGTGTTGGCATCATCGTGGACAAGACCTTGGTACAAGATGTTGTAGATGTCAAGAGGGTAGGAGATAGAATCATGGCAATCAAGATTGTAATATGACAAGAACTTATCAATGTGATTAGTGCGTACGCACCTCAAGTAGGGTTGGATACGAGTTCGAAGGAGAAATTTTGGGAAGATCTTGGAGACTTGGTGCAAGGAATTGCTCAGACGGAGAAGTTATTTATAAGAGGAGATTTAAATGGACACGTGGGCAGGGAGACAGGCAACTATGGAGGTTTTCATGGTGGCCATGGTTTTGGGGAGAGAAACGAGGATGGGGAAGCTATCTTGGATTTTGCAATGGCATATGATCTCTTCTTAGCCAACACCTTCTTTAAGAAGAGAGAAGAACATGTGATCACCTACAAGAGTGGGTCGTCAAAAACACAAATAGATTTTCTTCTAATGAGGAAAGGGGATCGTATAACTTGTAAGGATTGCAAAGTTATACCAGGAGAGAGCGTGGCTAATCAACATCGCTTGTTGGTGATGGATGTACATATCAAAAGAGTAAGACAAAAGAACAAGACTTGGAAGTGCCCAAGAACTAGATGGTGGAATCTAAAAGAAGAAAAACAAGCCATTTTCAAAGAGAAGGTAATCACCCAATGTGTGTGGGATAGAGAGGGGGAAGCTAGCCAAATGTGGGATTCCATGGCTAGTTGTATCCGAAAAGTAGCAAAAGAGGTATTAGGAGAGTCCAAGGGCTTTGCCCCACACCAAAAGGAATCTTGGTGGTGGAATGAGGAGGTACAAACAAAGGTGAAGGCTAAGAAGGAATGTTGTAAAGCCTTATACAAGGAGAGGACCGATGAAAATGGTGAAAGGTATAGAAAAGCGAAGCAAGAGGCGAAGAAAGCTGTCAGAGAAGCTAAGTTAGCGGCTTACGACGATATGTATAAACGACTAGATACCAAAGAAGGAGAGTTGGATATCTATAAACTAGCTAGAGCAAGGGAAAAGAAGACAAGGGACCTAAACCAAGTGAGGTGCATCAAGGATGAGGATAGAAAGGTTCTTGCTACAGAGAACGCGGTTAAAGACAGATGTAGAGGTTATTTTCATAATCTTTTCAATGAAGGACATGAAAGGAGTGCTTCTTTAGGGGAGTTGAGTAACTCAGAAGAGTGTAGAAACTACTCCTTTTATCGTCGAATCCGGAAGGAAGATGTGGTTGTAGCTTTGAAGAAGATGAAGCATAGAAAAGCAATAGGCCCAGACGATATACCAATCGAAGTGTGGAAAGTTTTGGGAGAGACAGGTATAACATGGCTCACTGACCTTTTCAATAGGATTTTGAAAACGAAGAAGATGCCAAATGAGTGGCGAACGAGCACTTTGGTGCCTATCTACAAGAATAAGGGCGACGTACAAAATTGCATGAACTATAGGGGTATTAAGCTAATGAGTCATACAATGAAGCTCTGGGAGAGAGTCATTGAGCATAGATTGAGGCAAGAGACACGGGTTTCGGACAACCAATTCGGGTTCATGCCAGGGCGCTCAACCATGGAGGCAATCTATCTCTTACGAAGATTGATGGAAAGATATAGAGATGGGAAAAAGGATTTACACATGGTCTTTATAGATTTGGAAAAAGCGTATGATAGGGTCCCAAGAGACATTCTTTGGAGGATTTTAGAGAAGAAAGGAGTACGAGTAGCATATATCCAAGCTATAAAGGATATGTATGAAGGAGCAAAGACTGCCGTAAGAACTCATGAAGGACAAACCGAAAGCTTTCCCATAACTGTAGGATTACATCAAGGCTCATCCTTAAGTCCTTACCTTTTTGCGTTGGTAATGGATGAGTTAACAGGACATATTCAAGATGATATTCCTTGGTGTATGCTTTTCGCAGACGATATAGTGTTGATAGATGAAACTCAGGAATGGGTAAATGCAAAGCTTAACCTTTGGAGAGAAGTGTTGGAATCTAAAGGTCTTCGCCTAAGCCGATCAAAGACAGAATATATGGAGTGCAAGTTCAGTGCAAATGGAGGCCAAAACGAGTTAGGGGTGAGGATCGGAGATCAAGAAATACCAAAGAGCGACCGTTTTCGTTACCTAGGATCTATCTTGCAAAAGAACGGAGAATTAGATGGAGATCTCAACCATAGAATACAAGCTGGATGGATGAAGTGGAAGAGTGCATCCGGCGTGTTGTGTGACCGCCGTATGCCACTGAAGCTCAAGGGAAAATTTTATAGGACGGCAATAAGGCCGGCAATGTTGTATGGCACAGAATGTGGGGCGGTGAAACATCAACACGTACACAAAATGGGTGTAGCGGAGATGAGGATGCTTCGTTGGATGTGTGGGCACACGAGAAAGGATAAGATTAGGAATGAGGATATCCGGGGTAAAGTAGGAGTAGCCGAAATTGAAGGAAAGATGAGAGAAAATCGGTTACGGTGGTTTGGACATGTGCAAAGAAGGCCTACTGACGCTCCGATTAGAAGATGCGACTATGGGACAGAGGTTCAGGGCCGAAGGGGTAGAGGAAGACCTAGGAAAACTTTGGAAGAGACTCTAAGAAAAGACTTAGAGTACTTGGATCTAACGAAGGACATGACACAGGATCGAGCACAATGGCGTTCTAAGATTCATATAGCCGATCCCACTCAGTGACTTGGATTTTCCAAGTCTCCAACCAAGAAGTTTTCCTCACTCGGGAAATTAAGGGAACACTACCCCAACCTACATGCTCCGCTCAGAAAGCTTCAACATACAAGCTTCAACAAAAGAAAATTTAAAGAACTTAGCGAAGAAGGCTTTGGTGTATTTAACACAATACGTTGAAATGAAGGAAAGCTTATTTATTGATATCCCCGATAAGCTACAAATATGTACATATACATGAGTCAAAATAAACACACAAGAGGGAGCCTTCACAAAGGTTGCTTAGGAGAAGTCTCAGCAGTCGGTAGAGCCCCAGAAAGAGAAGGCACCGGAGGGGGATCATTTGGAGCCTCAGTACTGGACAGAACCCTAGAAGGAGGAGGCATCAGAGGTTGATCATTTGGAGCTTCATTACGCGGTACAGCCCCAGAAGACGAAGGCAATAAATGCCTTTGGAACAAACGCACAAATCTCTGATGATCAAGTAAAACCTGACCATCAGTTTCCTTTATCTGGTCAAGCTTCCTCTTCATGTTTGTAGCATAGTCATGTGCGAGCCGGTGCAACTGTTTATTCTCATGCTTGAGCCCTCTAATCTCCTGTTTGAGACTCATCACTTCAGCCGCCAATGATTCAATTTGGCGGGTTCGAGCAAATAGGCGTTGTGCCATATTAGACACAGAACCTGCACACTGAACACTGAGAGCCAGCGAATCCTTAACAGCTAACTCATCAGACCGTTTGGAAAGTAGTCTGTTATCTTTGGGAGTGAGAAGGTTCCTGGCCACCACCGCAGCGGTCATATCATTCTTCGTCACGGAATCCCCAACGGTAAGAGGACCAGTTGGGGAGACGAAGGATGGGCGCCATATGTTGTCTGGAGAAGGCGGGGCTGCCTCTTCAACAAGGTTCAAGTCAAAACGACGGTCGGAGGGGCCAGACATTTTCAAAGGTGTTGAAAAGAGAAGAGGTCGGACAAATCAAGATCTTAGAAGTGCAAGAATGAAGCTTCTACTGGTGGAGATTCAAGTGTGCTTTGGAACTTAATGCCAGCCCCTATAAAAATCTGCACTCGACGGAGCTTCAGAAATCAAAGAGGCGCCTGCTCAGAAATCGAAGAGGCGTTTGCTTTCTCAAAAGTTGGGCTGCTTAAAGATCACGAGGGTTGATCTCAGAAATCGAAGAGCCGTTTGCTTTCTCAAAAGTTGGGCTGCTCAAAGACCACGAAGGCCGATCTCAGAAATCGAAGAGGCGCTCGCTTTCTCAAAAGCTGGGCTCCCTAGAGACCACGAGGGCCGATCTCAGAAATCGAAGAGGCACCTACTTTTCCAGCCTTGTCAGCACATGTCACACGCACACTCAGCTTTGCGGAAATTATGGGCATTCTGTCAAAGACTTCTGGGGAAGTAGAAAACACATGAATCTTACTGTTCAATCACCCACTTCCCACACGCAACAATAACTCATGGGTACCACTGATAACTTTGCCAAAGTTCTCTGCCAAAGTTGAGCACGTGAAGCTTGCAGCTCCCACTACATCGCTCTGACCAAGAAGGGTAAAAGAATAGCAAAGAAACAGCACTAACAAAGTTTAGACCCATAAATTTTGAAGGTCTAGCTACCATATTATTACCCACAAGGGTAAAGAAACAGTACCACTGCTGGATAATTGGAAAGTCCATGTATGTCAACCTCTGTGCTTCGTGGCAAGGTAGACTAGCAAACATGCCCAACCTTTACTCACATTCGAGAAAACACTCCCAATAAGATTGCTTGCTCCAAAATCGAAGAGGCACCGTCCTCCGAATCTAAAGAGCCAGACTCCCAACATGACTACTTTCTTAAAAATCGAAGAGAGGGTAAAGGAACAGTACCATTGCTGGATAATTGGAAAGTCCCTGTGTGTCAACCTCTGTGCTTCGTGGCAAGGTAGACTAGCAAACATGCCCAACCTTTACTCACATTCGAGAAAACACTCCCAACAAGATTGCTTGCTCCAAAATCGAAGAGGCACCGCCCTCCGAATCTCGAGAGCCACTCTCCCAACATGATTACTTTCTAAAAAATCGAAGAGACACTGCTCCCCGAATCTCGAGAGCCAGACCCCCAGCATGATTGCTTTCTCAAAAATCGGTGAGGCACCGTCTCCGAATCAATCGAAGAGGCGCTCGCTTTCTCAAAAGCTGGGCTGCTCAGAGACCACGAAGGCCGATCTCAGAAATCAAAGAGGCACCTACTTTTCTAACCTTGTCAGCACCTGTCACACGCACACTCAGCTTTGCAGAAATTATGGGCATTCTGTCGAAGACTTCTGGTGAAGTAGAAAGCACATGAATCTTACTGTTCAATCACCCACTTCCCACACGCAACAATAACTCATGGGTACCACAGATCACTTTGCCAAAGTTCTCTGCCAAAGTTGAGCACGTGAAGCTTGCAGCTCCCACTACATCACTCTGACCAAGAAAGGTAAAAGAATAGCAAAGAAACAGCACTAACAAAGTTTAGACACATAAATTTTGAAGGTCTAGCTACCATATTATTACCCACAAGGGTAAAGGAACAGTACCACTGCTGGATAATTGGAAAGTCCCTGTGTGTCAACCTCTGTGCTTCGTGGCAAGGTAGACTAGCAAACATGCCCAACCTTTACTCACATTCGAGAAAACAGTCCCAACAAGATTGCTTGCTCCAAAATCGAAGAGGCACCGTCCTCCGAATCTCGAGAGCCAGACTCCCAACATGACTACTTTCTCAAAATCGAAGAGAGGGTAAAGGAACAGTACCATTGCTGGATAATTGGAAAGTCCCTATGTGTCAACCTTTGTGCTTCGTGGCAAGGTAGACTAGCAAACATGTCCAACCTTTACTCACATTCGAGACAACACTCCCAACAAGATTGCTTGCTCCAAAATCGAAGAGGCACCGCCCTCCGAATCTCGAGAGCCAGACTCCCAACATGATTACTTCCTCAAAAATCGAAGAGACACTGCTCTCCGAATCTCGAGAGTCAGACCCCCAACATGATTGCTTTCTCAAAAATCGAAGAGGCATCGTTCTCCGAATCTCGAGAGCCAGATACCACAGACCACTTTTTCAAAGTGCTCTGACAGAGTTAAAACATGTGAAACTGGCAGCTCCCACTACCGTGCTATGACCAAGCAGGGTAAAGGAATAACATTACTACTTGTTATTAGGGAGACTCCTATATATGTCGACCTCCATCCCCAACGGACAGGCAGACCTGCAAAAATGCTCAACCCTTCATCATATCTAAGAGGGCACTCCCAACAAAGCCTTTCGAAATATTCAGCTTTCTTTCCCCCCGATAATACCTCTGCAAACAAGCTATACTAGAGCAAGAATATCTCATATCATCAGGGTTAAAAGCAAGAGTATCCCATATCATGCTTTTTCCCTGTTTTTTCTTTTGGCCTTGTTTTTACCTGCAAGACAAGGAGAAAGAGAGCAATCAGTCAGCACTTGGAATCAAGCTTCCAGCCAGGAACTGACTGCCTGGAACCCCTTACCTGATTACTTACCTGGCATTGCTCTCGAGTACTCATCTTCAACATCATATGTTTCCAGGGAAGATTCCGCATCTGCTTGAGGAACAGATAGGGCAAGTGCGAAGGATACAAGGAAGCATGTGGAGACAAGCGTAACAGCACACGTGCCGATACATCCATTACTCTGTCAAAAGCAAAAGTATCCCATATCAGCAGGGTGGAACGTACTCTAGATTTGATGGACTTGTTTTGACCCTCAAATTCTTCAGTCGGCCTTATACTCTGGAGGAAACCAGAAAACCCTCCAGCTCAGTTCAAGAATAAGCCTGTGGAAAGCTACTTCTTCAAAAGCAAAAGTATCTCATATCATCTCTTCTCATTTTTCTTCTCTTTATCCTTCATGCTGCTGCAAGATGGGGAGAAGGTGAACAATCAGTCGGAGCTCTGATTGCTTACCTTGTTTGTCACCTCTTTCAGCAGACCCCTAGCTCGGCGACTTGGGGGACTCCTACTACATGGTTTGTATCGCGCTTGACCAAGCCTGAAACTACAAGTAAGCTTCAAGTGAAATTGATACATTACCTTGTGCATCTCCACCAGTTAAAGATACCACCCCTGGATGGAGGAAGAGTACTTCCAGAGAAGATGCCACATCTACCTATGAGACAGATAAGGCAAGTCAAGACGACACCACACTCCGATACTTAGAAGTTTCGTGATTACGAGATCATTCTCCCACAATATTTCCTAATGTCATTTGTACTAAATCATTCACTCGTACTCACTAAAGGAGAGCTTGAACCTATGTACTTGTGTAAACCCTTCACAATTAATGAGAACTCTTCTATTCCGTGGACGTAGCCAATCTGGGTGAACCACGTACATCTTGTGTTTGCTTTCCTATCTCTATCCATTTATATACTTATCCATACTAATGACCGGAGCAATCTAGCGAAGATCACAAAAAGCGACCGTTTTCGTTACCTATGATCTATCTTGCAAGAGAACGGAGAATTAGATGGAGATCTCAACCATAGAATACGAGCTGGATGGAAAGAGTGCATCCGGCGTGTTGTGTGACCGTCGTAGGCCACTGAAGCTCAAGGGAAAATTTTATAGGACGGCAATAAGGCCAGCGATGTTGTATGGCAGAGAATGTTGGGTGGTGAAGCATCAACACGTACACAAAATGGGTGTAGTGGAGATGAGGATGCTTCGTGGGATGTGTGGGCACACGAGAAAGGATAAGATTGGGAATGAGGATATCCGAGGTAAAGCAGGAGTAGCCGAAATTGTAGGAAAGATGAGAGAAAATCGGCTCTGGTGATTTGGACATGTGCAAAGAAGGCCGACTGACGCTCCGGTTCGAAGATGTGACTACGGGACTGAGGTTCAGGGCCGAAGGGGTAGAGGAAGACCTAGGAAAACTTTGGAAGAGACTCTAAGAAAAGACTTAGAGTACTTGGATCTAACGGAGGACATGACACAAAACCGAGCGCAATGGCGTTCTAGGATTCATATAGCCGACCCCACTTAGTGGGAAAAGGCTTTGTTGTTGTTGTTGTTGTTGTATCAAATTTTGGGTTTGGATCTGGTTTTGAGAATGGAAAGAGTGCATAATTTTTTTTCCTTTTTTGTTTTCGAATTTTGAGGGATTTAGGTTTGAAAATGGTATATGAGGGGCGAAGCAGAGCAAAGTTGGTAAATGGGATCTGGGTTTCGAATTTTGCAAGGAACAAGTAGGAAGAGGAGATGGGCGAAGCAAGGAGTTGGTCTTAGCAATCCGGCCGATTTTGAGGGGTCTCGTGAAGACCCTTTAGCGAAGCCGTTAGTCTTGGTTAGTCGGGGCGAGTCTCATTAAAGCTTGTCCCGGCGTGGAACAAACACAGCACTGCAGTCCCACTTAATCCAATCCAGTCTAGTGAATGCTAGTGAGCTCAAACAAACGCATCCTTTAAGTGTTAATGAATCTATTGTTTTGATGGGATACGCATTCTACGAAACTAGTTTCAACGATCCAACCATCAAACATGTTTGTATATACTTCGAGATCGCATAAGCCAAAAATTGCAAAAAACAAACATTCAGAGATCAAGTAACGGGATAAAACTTTTCGACAGTTATAAACGAAAAATCACGATTCAATGATTGTTTTAACTTCGATTTTGATGATTTTTTACAGCTACACTCCTTGACCCTATATGAATTCGATCTTCAATTTAAAATATTTACTCTAGTGGATACCACAAAATCTTATGTTATACTTAATGAAAGTATAAATAAATTCTAAGTGTTACTGAATCTATCGTTTTGATGGGATACGCATTTTATGAAACTAATTTCAACGATCCAACTGTCAAACTTGTTTGTATATGCTTCAAAATCGCATACGCCAAAAATGGGAAAAAAAAACATTCAGAGATCAAATAATGGGACAAAATTTTTCAATGGTTATCAACGAAAAATCACGATTTAACGGTTGTTTTAACTCCGATTTTGATAATTTTTTACAACTACACTCTTTGACCCTATATGAATACAATGAATGAACTCGATCTTCAATTTAAAATATTTACACTAGTGGATACTACAAAATCTTATGTTATATTTAATGAAAGTATGAATAAACTTGTAAGTGTTAGTGAATCTATTGTTTTGATGGGATACGCATTCTACGAAACTAGTTTTAACGATCCAACCATCAAACATGTTTGTATATACTTCGAGATCGTATATGCCAAAAATTGCAAAAAACAAACATTTAGAGATCAAGTAACGGGACAAAACTTTCCGATGGTTATAAAACAAAAAATCACGATTTAAGGGTTATTTTAACTCTGATTTTGATTATTTTTTACAATTACACTCCTTGATCCTATATGAATACAATGAACTAATTTGATCGTCAATTTAAAATATTTATACTTTCATTAACGGTTCTTAGCATTTCACTAACACTTAGAGTTTATTTATACTTTCATTAAGTATAACATAAGATTTTGTGGTATCCACTAGGTAAATATTTTAAATTGAAGATCGAATTCATTCATTGTATTCATATAGGGTCAGGGAGTGTAGCTGTAAAAAATCATTAAAATCAGAGTTAAAATAACCGTTAAATCGTGATTTTTCGTTGATAACCGTCGAAAAGCTTTGTCCCATTACTTGATCTCTGAATGTTTTTTTTCCCATTTTTGGCGTATGCGATCTTGAAGCATATACAAACATGTTTGACGGTTGGAATGTTGAAATTAGTTTCGTAGGATGTGTATCCCATCAAAACGATAGATTCATTAACACTTAGAGTTTATTTATACTTTCATTAATTAGAAATTAATTATTTTATGTATTAATAAGACTATGGTTCAATTCGTATGTGATGATATTTTATCATAAAATTATATTTTTGTTTTTTATTACTTATTTTATTTATTAAAATTTTAAAATATTATATGAGATAACATAAAGTATTTTATTCATTATCGTTGCCTACCCAGTTCGCTAGTTATGCCAATGCCGACGACGACGACGACATAACGGATGATGACATGGAACATCCATAACCTTTGTTTTATGTTTTTAATAAGTATTAATTAGACAATATTTTTGTTTTTTATTATGTATTTTATTAATTAAAATCTTAAAATGTTATATGAGATACCAAAAAAAAAAAAAAAACTCGTTATTTTTTTTGTCTGGGTTAATTTTTTTTTTTTTGAAAAACTATTTTGTTGTCGCTTTTAGGCGACAACATTAGTCAGATAATTTGAAGTGCACTAGGCAGGAACTTTCCCGCTTGTTTTGCACGAGTAAGAAGATGGTTGTTTTTTTTTTAGGTAAAATCAAAAAGTTGTTGTTTGATTTAATGCATCAGTCAAGTGTGTCAGTGGTCATGTCGGTTTAAACCGACACCAATGTTCACTAAAGCGACGCCATTTCAATTAAAAAAAGT
Organism: Malus domestica; assembly: GCF_042453785.1. Taxonomy (NCBI): domain Eukaryota; kingdom Viridiplantae; phylum Streptophyta; class Magnoliopsida; order Rosales; family Rosaceae; genus Malus; species Malus domestica. The sequence continues at coordinate 29,591,585 of NC_091672.1, read as the reverse complement.
TGTCAGAAAGTGGTTGTTTTTTTTTGGTAAAATCAAAAAGGGGTTGTATGATTTAATGTATTAGGAAAGTGTGTCAGTGGTGGTGTCGGTTTAAACCGACACCAAATTTTATTAAAGCAACGCCAAATTTCATTAAAGCGACGCCACTCTTGTTCCAATAAATGTTGTCTGAAAGTGAGTGTATTTAATTGGACTTAATGCATGTCAGTAGTGGGTGGCGGTTTGAACCGACACCAAGCCTCACTTATTGCGACGCCAGTGTATTTTAATACGACGTCAGGGATTGAATGTCGGTTTTACTGACGCCAACTCAACATCCATATTTAAACCCCTTTTTCCCCATTTCATCTGTTTGCTTTCATTTTGTCCCAAATTTCAATATTTCCTTCTCCTTCCCAATTTTGACCGTACTTCCATTTCATCTCCCTTTTCACTTCTTCTTGCAGATTGTTTTGCTATGGATCATTATGAGGATGAGCATGCTGACGAAATCCAATTCGAAAAGGAAGAAGTCGAAGGTGATCCATTTTTAATTTATTATGGTCATTAGTTTCAGTTTTTGTTTTGTAGTCGAAGGTGGTCCAAATTGAAAATTAGTTTTTGTTCCTCGGTTTTTAATTTTTTTTTCCTGTATTGGTGTCCTACTGGAATAAAGAAAAAAACAAAGGTAAACTTTTTATTATTTATTTTATTATAGCTTGAAATTTGTTTAGTAAATTCCTTTTTTTCTTCAGGAGATTGCTGCAAAAAATAAGCATAATAGGCGATTGAAGACAAGGAACCACACAACTGGTGCAAAATCTTTTGCAAGAGTTGGGGCAGAACTTGTAAGGATTGTACACTTTCAAAAATCATAGATAATCTTAAATTTAATATATAATTAGTAGAAATTTATTTTTAATTTGATGGTTGCTGAATTTTTTTTTATTGACTTATAATTATAGCGGAAAAAGCATGGAATAAGGCAGATCCTGTTTCGTTTTTTCGTCACTGTCATGCTCGAAAGGATAGCGCTTGGATTGATGAAACATCGGAGTGCACTCGGGTAATTGTCTTATTTGTGGTAGTTTTATCATTGTTGTTAAATTTTATTATCTATAGTTGAATTCTTATTTTTTAAATTTTTACAGCAAGACAACTATGGAGGGGAATATTCAAAATATGATTGAGTCTGGGCAAGAAGATAGTGATGAGCTAAGGACTCGAGTTTATGTGGAGACAATGGGTCCTGAGCGTTATAATCAAGTACGAGGGTATAGACATGGGGTGACTCCGGATATGGTTTCGTATGCATCTTCTTCAGCTTCAGTTCTAGTTCTAAGTTTTTGTTAATGGTTGTCTTGACCTATATATGATATATTAGTTGGAATTATTTTTATATAATTTTTTTGTAATTATTATTAATTAAAAATTGAGGAAAATTGCATTTTTTTTATTTTTAAAATATTCAGCATCGCTTATAAGCGACTCAGGACCTTTAAAAACTGACGAAGATTAATTAAATTTTTTATTTTTATTATGGGTAGTGTCGCTTATAAGCGACGTCACCCTTACTATTTTATTTATTTAGCTCAAGTCATGTCGGTTGTAAGCGACATTACTGTTATATTTAATTGTTTATTTGAGACTTAATGTCGGTTTGGAGCAACACTTTTGTTTCCTTCTATGTCGCTTATAAGCCACGTCAGTACCTATGTCGGTTTTAAGCGATGCCGTTGTTCCTTTTTATTTTATATTACTTTGCTTCATGGTGGCGGATTAAGGGGCCTAAGCGACGTCAATTCCCTTTTGTGATGGTAATATTGGTGTCGGTTTCTCAATCCGACATTGCACGATTTAATGTCGAATTTTTACCAATGAAGCGACAGTAATTGGTGTTTCTTGTCGCTTTTACTCCGACAGTAATAGCCCTTTTTGTAGTAGTGTAACAAAGCTCAACCACGTCTTTTAATACTCCATACCAAGGCACACTATCAATCTGATTCTCCCCCTTAACCATAACTCCACAATTTTGTGTTTTTTTATTCTCATCACCCTGCAATGTATGGAACTTAAACCCACTCATATAGTAACAAGGATAATATTTTACTCGCCTTTCCGGACCGAGAGCCAACGAAAGCATTTGCTTATCAACTTTGTTATCATAGTATAGTTGTTTGATCTACATATATAGAAAGAAAAATATTGTAGAAACAGTATATCTAATAATTAACAGTTTTCACATAAATATTATACATACCCTCTCATGAAACCAATTTGAAAATTGAAGCCTATGTGACTCCTCCACATTTCTAACACCAGAATGCATTAGAATATTCTTATGTTCTCTGCGCATATAACAAGGAGTTAGTTAAATTAATATATTAAAATATTGTAATACTAAAAATAAGTAGTAAAAGATCCAATGTTGAAAGTTCATATGGTATGAGAGATTTCTTACTGAACAAAAGGTAAACATTCATCACAATTTTTTAGGACATAAAACTTGGCAGCCTCAAGGAGTTCGATACCCATCTCTTCAAGTACACCTTTCCCAAAAGATTTACCTGGTGTTGAAAAAATAGGTAATCGAGATGTATCAGATAATAATTGACCTCCATCATCATTTCTATCCCTTTGATTAAACTTAGTTTCAACTCAATGCAAATACTGAGAGCAAAATGTTATGCATTCATCTCCCAATTAGCCTTCCGCAATAGATCCTTCTGGATGAGCCTTATTACGAACATAACTTTTTAGTTTATGCAAATACCTAACCAGATAGTAAAAATTGAAATTAGAGAATATAACTTGATATCAAATAAAATGTTATGTAATAATAATATTTGAAAATTGACATTACCTTTCTACAGGATACATCCACCTATATTGTACTGGACCTGCCATTTTTGCCTCCCATGCTAAATGGCAAGTTAGATGAATCATGATGTCAAAGAAGGCAGGAGGGAATATTTGTTTCATCTTGCATAATGTAATAGCAATTTGATTTTCAAGAACATTCAAATCTTCTTCACTCAACACTTTAGCACACAATTCCTTGAAAAAATAAGAAAGCTCAATGAGGGGCTCATAAACGTCTTTAGGCAATAACTCTCGAGCTATAAAAGGAAGTAATCTTTCCAAGAAAATGTGACAATCATGGGTCTTCATACCAGAAATACTACGTTCTCTAGCAACCACACATCGAGATAAATTTCCAGAGTATCCATCTGGAACTTGTAATTCAGATAACCATTTACATAAGGCTCTATTATCATTGTCTGACAATGTATAGTCACCTGGGAGAAAATCAAGCTTACCATTTTCTCTTACCTTTGGATGATATCTTTCCCTTATACCCATCTCGCGAAGATCAAGGCAAGCATTTAAAGAATCCTTTGTCTTACCATCAATGCTCATCATTGTGCCAATCACACTCTCAAATACATTTTTCTCGATGTGCATAACATCTAAGTTGTGACGCACCAAAAGTGTTTTCCAATAAGGTAATTGAAAAAATATAGAATGTTTTTTCCAATTATGCCTCCTTCCAAACCCAGGTATCGTCTGCTTGTTCTGCTTGCCATGAGTTATTTTTCTTAATTCATCCAGTTCTTGTATAACATCATCACTAGATGGTCTACTGGGTGCAACCGTTTTCTCTCTTGTATTGTCGAACTTGCTTTTTTGCTTGCGCCATGAGTGGTTAGACGGTAAAAATCGTCTATGACCCATATAACACATTTTTGACCCATGAGATAAACTGCGATGTGAAGTCTTAGAGGCACAATATGGGCATGCCAATCTTCCTTGAGTGCTCCAACCTGACATGTAAGCATATGCCGGATAATCATTGATAGTCCACATAAGTGCAACTCTCATTTGAAAATTTTGCCTTGTAGATATATCATACGTTTCCACACCATTTTCCCACAGTGTTTGCAACTCATCAATCAATGGCCTCAAATATACATCTATGTCATTACCTGGACTTGTTGGTCCAGGTATAAGTAAGGACATGAAAATATAAGGCTCATTCATACACATCCACGGAAGAAGATTGTACGGGAATAGGAGAACTGGCCAAGTACTATGGCGAAGATTCATCTTCCCAAAAGGGTTAAATCCATCTGTTGCCAAACCAAGTCGTACATTTCGAGGTTCAATACCAAATGACTCATGAATTTGATCAAAAGATTTCCACTGCTCAGAATCTGCCGGATGTCTCAATACACCATCTTTCACACGATCTTTAGAATGCCATCTCATATCTGCAGTTGTCTTTGATGACATATACAATCTCTGAAGCCTTGGCGTGAGTGGAAAATATCTCAGAACCTTTTCACCTTTCTTTTTGTTACCCTTTTCTTGTGTTCTCCATCTCAAAAGCTTACATGTAGGACATTGCGTTGCATTTGCATGCTCCTTATAATAAATAATGCAATCATTCTTGCATGCATCGATCTTTTCATAATGAATACCTAATTCTACAACAATTTTCTTTGCACCATCGTTGCTTGTAGGTAACTTTTCACAGAAAGGAAAGACATCTTTCAACAATTTTAGCAATGCACCAAAAGTTTTGTTGCTCATAGTACCAGTACTCTTGATGTGCAACAAGTTGACAACAAAGGACAAGTTGGAATACGACTTACAACCATCGTACAATGGCTGCTCTGCCTCTTTTAACAATTTTTAAAACTTTTCTGCATCTCTATTTGGGTCATGTGGACAACCTTCTTCTACTAAGCCATGCATATCATCATCTTATACCATATTGATCACATCATTCTCACCACCATCACTATCACTGTTGCTTTCATCAGTCTCGTCATTCTCATCCTCCCCATGCAACCTTAACTTTGTTGTATCTATTACAAGGACATAAAATTTTAGCATCGTCTAGCTGAAGACGGTTGTATGCATAATCAAGAAAAGTTTAAACTCCATTAAAATAATCTTCAGATGACCTCCCAGATTGCATCCAAGATTTATCGATTGACATTTTTCCCTGCGTGGAACAAAGTTCACACATAGTGTCTAATTGGGGGGACAACACACACAAGAACCGAACAGTCTTTATCGAATGCTATAAACGTATTGCGTTTCTCAGTATTATCGTCAAAATCAGTTAGGTATATAAGCACAGTAATCAACAAGCAAAAAACAAATTATCCGAATCAACAAAATTCAATATGCTTAAACCGGAAGAGTTAAAAAAAAAATCAATAAACGCCAATATGCTTAAATGCAAATCAACAAAATCCTCTTAGTTTCGATAATCCAATTCATAACTTGCATGCCAATAAAAAAGAAAAGCAAATAAAGATTCTAAATTCAATCTCACATGGACCTCAATTAGTCATAAACCACATAGAAACAGATTTCAATGGAATAGAAAATACCAAATTCAATCTCAATAATTAAAATTCCACACATGCCCAAATGCTAACTCTTCATCACCCTCCCCCCCCCCCCCCCACCCAAACATATAGAAAAAGTTGAAAGTAATTCAGATATGTACAACCTAACTCCCATATCCCTGCTTCTTAGTCAATCCTTACTAGAATTCTAGATGCATTAGACATTTTTAATTGATTATGGAGCCTTCTTTGTCTACCCAACTGCAACCGTACGTGGTTTCTTCTCTTCTTTTTAGCAAGACTAAGACAACCCCTTCAATTTGACCCAAATAAAAATATATTTCCGAAACAACCCCCCAACCTATCCCCATAGACCCGCAAACACAAAACTGAAACACCCCCTAACCCATCCCCACAGACTCCCCCCCCCCCCCCCCCCAAACTGACGCGCAAAATCAAAACTGTAAATCTGAAAAAATAAAGGTTGAAGTCACAATTAATTGGAAAACAGAACAAGCCAATAAATAACATAACAATGGAACGGAAGAAAAAAAAATTCAAGAATGTCCAGAAGATGGAAGAAATACCTAGAGTTCAGACGTTCGACGGAATGGAGGGAAAGTCAAGAATGCCCAAACCATAGAATGGAGGAATTGGAGTTCACAAATCCAAGAGTTGTTTATCCCAACTAAAAGTATACGTAGGTTTATTTTGGGTATAATTAAGTAGTACTAAAGTGGAGGGATCGTATACATTAATTTGGGTATTAAAATATTATATACACTCAACAATAAAACCGTATTTTCGACAAAAAAAAAAACATAAAACCGTATTAAAATAGTATTATCCATTAGTGCAAATATTAAATTGAAGATCGAATTCGTTCGTCGCACTCTTATAGGGCTTAGGCGTGTAGTTGTAAATATCAACTGGATATCAATTGGGGTTAAAATAACCGTTAAATCGTGAATTTTCGTTTATAACCATCGAAAGGTTTCGTCCCGTTACGTAATATCTGAATGTCTGTTTTTTGTAATTTTTACATATGCAATCTTGAAGCATATAGAAACAAGTTTGACGGTTAGATCGTTGAAACTAGTTTTGTAGAATATGTATTCCTTCAAAACGACAGATTCAACGAACACTTGGAGTTTATTTTATACTTTCATTAAGTTGAACATAATAATTTGTGGTATCCACTAGTGCAAATATTTTAAATTGCAGATCAAATTCATTCAACTTACTCTTATAAGGTTGAGGAGTGTAAAAATCATCAAAATCGGAGTTAAGATCATCGTTAAATTGTGAGTTTGTGTTTATAACCGTCAAAAGGCCTCGTCTTGTTACCTAATATTTGAATGTCTGTTTTTTGCAATTTTTTACCTATGCGATCTTGAAGCATATAGAAACAAGTTTAACGGTTGGATCATTGAAACTAGTTTTGTAGAATGTGTATTCCTTCAAAATGATAGAGTTAACAAACACTTGGAGTTTATTTTATACTTTCATTAAGTTGAACATAATAATTTGTGGTATCCACTAGTGGAAATATTTTAAATTGAATATCAAATTCATTCATCATAGTCTTATAGGGCTGAGGAGTGTATTTGTAAAAAATCATCAAAATTGGAGTTAAGATCACCGTTAAATCGTGAGTTTGCGTTTATAACCGTCAAAAGGTCTCGTCTCGTTACTTAATATCTGAATGTCTGTTTTTTGTAATTTTTTACGTATACGATCTTGAAGCATATAGAAACAAGTTTGACGGTCGGATCATTGAAACTAGTTTTGTAGAATGTGTATTCCTTCAAAACGGTAGATTCAACAAACACTTGGAGTTTATTTTATACTTTCATTAAGTAGAACATAATAATTTGTGGTGTCCACTAGTGCAAATATTTTAAATTGAAGATCGAATTCATTCATCATAGTCTTATAGGGTTGAGGAGTGTATTTGCAAAAAATCATCAAAATCGGAGTTAAGATCATCGTAAAATCGTGAGTTTGCGTTTATAACTGTCAAAAGGTCTCGTCTCGTTACCTTATATCTGAATGTCCGTTTTTTGCAATTTTTTACATATGCGATCTTGAAGCATATGGAAACAAGTTTGACGGTCGAATCATTGAAACTAGTTTTGTAGAATGTGTATTCCTTCAAAACGATAGATTCAACAAACACTTGGAGTTTATTTTATACTTTCATTAAGTAGAACATAATAATTTGTGGTATCCACTAGTGCAAATATTTTAAATTGAAGATCAAATTCATTCAACATACTCTTATAAGGTTGAGGAGTGTATCTGTAAAAAATCATCAAAATCGGAGTTAAGATCACCGTTAAATTGTGAGTTTGCGTTTATAACCGTCAAAAGGTCTCGTCTTGTTACCTAATATCTGAATGTCTGTTTTTTTCAATTCTTTTATGTATGCGATCTTGAAGCATATAGAAACAAGTTTGACGATCAGATCATTCAAATTAATTTTCCAGACTACAAATATTAATTTATGATAATGTTCAAGGTTTTGGCTTTTTTCCTTAAATGAATGGTATGGAACAATATTATTTTATATTTAAAAAAAATTGTTTATAGAATTTAGTGTTTTTCCGTTTCCCAGAAATAAATTTGGCTTCCCTCTTCTTTTTCCCACAATTCCCAAACTCTTGTTTTTATGGAATTTAAGCGGTTTGGCTTTTTCTCCAAATTAATTAGGGTTTTGGTGTGTCCCTCCATTTCTCCCACAATTTCCAAAAATGTTTCCTAAAATTTGTTCCGCCCACAGCCAAACAAAAAATGGAGGGAAACTACGCTCTTGATTAGATTAGGGTTGCATCTATGCCATTCTTTATATTAATGCCTCCAACCTTCAAAGGAGGCAACAAAAACTCTCCATAATCAATATTCGAAGTGCACAACTGTGAGCATATAGGTAACCCTAAAGTCATCTTGTTTGTCTAGTTCGTCCAGTTTAGGTTTTGTGACAATGAGTTCCCTTGTGCCAATTTTAAGTTTAGGGTTTATGTATATATTAAATTTCTATTTTATTCATTTTTCATGGCTGCTGGGATTTTCTAACAATTAGGGTTTATGTATATATTTTGCCTTCTGCCATTGAAACCCTAATTCTAGTCGATTTTATTTAGCTTTCATGGTTTCATTTTTTCATTTTTCTATCTTTCGGTACTATTGACATCTAATTTTCTTGTATTTGTATGATTGATAGATATGGCAAAAAAGGGAAGGAGCCAAAAAAATTCATCAAGCACACGTCGTCTGTCATCTACTCTCTTTAAACCAACATGATACCACCACTAAACTACATGACAATGAAATGCAAGAGACCCAACATGCAAATATACAAGGTAATTTTATATGTGGATTTTTAATTTATATGTACAAAAAGAAAAGCTACAATGGGATTTTGTCTTTGGCTAATCAAGTCTGGGTTCTTGGCCATCAGAAATTATTTTTGATTTTGTCTGAACTACATGTCAGTTTCACTGGCATGGAAAAGAATAGCATAAGACCCATGGAATCATCCTGGAATTTTTTTTTTCGGCCGCAAATGCTGAGAGTAGGTTGTGGGCTACAATTTGATAGGAAAAGCTTAGGCTGGCCGTTGTTTGGTGCAAATAATTAAATTGGAATGTATAGTCTAACTTCAAAGTATACTTGAAGATAGAAGAAAGTGATATTTCGTTTGCTTAATTTATGATTCAAAGGTTGTTGGTTATTTTATAAACCTTGTCCTATGCTAAAAGAAACTAATTCTCTCATAATTATGTCTTATTTAGCTTTGTGTTTTCTTTGTAAAATTGTAGCCACGAAAACAAGAGAAACGAGTCAAAATAGAGCACCGCACACTACCACTCATTCACCTACACCCTCTTCAGACCAACTTGGTGTTACCCAACCATCACATGGTAGCAAAATACATGAGACACAACAAACATCTATTGAGAATCAACCTTCAAGTGTCCAAGGTACCTTATTTATATTGGTTTGAAAATGTGCATTTTTGTAATTGGTTATTTATTAAACATACATGCACATTATTATTTTTATTGATTAGGTCCTACCAAAAAGAAAGATAGAGGGAAGGCTAAGGGTAAAGATGGGAATGGCACTCCGATTGTAATACATGATAGCAGGTCATGAGCACAAGTCACTAGAAGCATGATTGTCAAATAGTTAACTATTTAGACATGTGAGTGTTCTAATCTAATTTTAATTTCATAGGATTGTAACCACAAATGCTACGAGAACTATAGGGGTGCTCTTTAATCAAGTTATTAAAGGGCCTTGGATTACATTTAAAGATTATCCAAAAGAGCACATGGATGAATTGTATGATCATTTTAAGGGAACTAGATACATATACACGTGTTCTGAAGAAGAGATGAGGGCTGCTTTTGAACTACATATTAAAACAAGATATGCCAATTGGATGAGCACATTGAGGAATTCGGTTTTTCACAAGTACAGGACTACTGGGGAGAGATACATTAATTGCCCATCAAATGTATCTAAAGATGTTTGGTGTAAAATGGTTGAAAAGTGGGAGAAACCTAAATGGAAGGTAAAAGTTTAATATATGAAATATCATCTTATGATGGTTAATATATTATTTTCCGTACATGTATCTGCTTACTGTGAGATGATTGGGTTTTAATTTTGCTTTCTTTTTCATGCAGAAACAAAGTGTGCAAATGGCGTGCAATAGGGAGCAGTCCACAATTGTGCGCACCACAGGTTCAGTTCCAATGGCAAAGTACAGAAAAGATGAGGTAATAATACTATGTTTATGTTTTGTTTCCATACCGTCATTCTTGCATATTTAAAATTTATTTAATGAACTTTCTTTTTTTTAATCTTAATAGCTTGATCGTAGTGGAATTGAACCTAGCCTGATTGATTGTTTCAAAAAATTCCATGTGAGTAAGCGTAAGAGTGAAGGTGAAGAAACTTGGGCAAGTGAAAAGGCTAAAGAACTTTATGTATGTTATCATAAATTCAATCTTTTTTTTACATGATATTGTGTGTATTACCTATGCTTACATATTACAATTTTATTGAAGGAAAAAATGGACAACAAAAAGAATACTGCTATGGAAGAACAAAATGAAGTAAATGATTGGGTTATATACAAGGAGGTGATTGGTGGCCCAAGTCATGGTCGTCTTCTTGGTGTAGGTGCTGGCTTTAGTACTAAAGATGCATATCCCTCAAATAGCCAAAGTTGTAATAAACGTATGTGCTTAGAACGTGAAGAAAGTCATGAGCAATTGAAGGACCAAGTCCACACTTTAACAGATAAGTTGAATTCTTTGCAAGAATTAGTTAAAAGATTGATGCCAAACAACTTAAATAATTATGCGCGCTCAGGACTATCTGCTTCTATGGTAAATTGTTTTATTTCATTTTTATTGTTTGTCTTACTGTTGAATAATATATTATTTCTTTACTTACTCTCTTTATTGTTTGTTTGATAGGAGAATGTTGAAAGTTGGTCACATGATCAACATGAAGATTAGTAGTGCATCATACTTTCATTTTGATTAGGAATGGCAATTCTAACCATTAAACTCGATAACCGTGGATAACCGCCCGAATGGATCGGATTTGGATATGAAAATTCGGGTATGGTATGGATATGGGGAAAAATCGTAAACTTTATTCGGTTATGGTTTTGGATATGGTTATAGGGGTCCCAATCCATATCCGTTCCCAAATCCGACCCAAATATATTGTGTGTGTATATATATATTTGATATATAATATAATTTTATTCAATTTACTGAACCCTCCCTATACTAATTCATTATGCATGCATCAAACCCTATTCTATCTATATTATGCACCGAACATCACGCATGGGGCATACCAACAACCTCATCAATTCAATACTCTTATTGTTGTACTCAACCAAATTAATTCATTGAATCATTTTATATATCAATTATCAAATGTTCCAAATTTATAGATTCATCTCTCTTCAAGAGTCATTGTCAAGAAATTAATTCATTGAATCAATTTGTTTTGTCTTCCTTTCGTATTTGCTTTTGTCTTTTTTTTTATTGGACCAATTTATCATATTGGCTTATCATAAACAACGTCAAATATATTGTTATGTTTTTTGTAATTGGATGTTGCTATTTAATGATGGAATTAGTATCTACTAAAATTTATAGTGCATCGATTGGATGAATATAATTTTTTTAAATTTTTTGACGAAGATGGATATAACCGATAACCGATTGAAAATCCGTTACCCGGTGGATATGGTTATGGATAATCCCCGATGGTTAATTTTCGTGGTTATGGGGATGGATATAGCATTTCCATCCCCAAACCAAACCATTGCCATCCCTAATTTTGATATTACCAAATATCTGAACTTGTTAAGTTTTATTCGTGGGATGTTGTTCTTTTTTTTATTTTTTCCAATTTAACTATTGTCCATTTTCTTTTTTAAATAATTTTATGAATAATCTTGCTTGGATATTGAGAAATTTAATACAATGGTTTGGTTAATTTATTAGTAAGGATTACATACCTATTTTTATCATATTTTAATTTCAATATATAATTTAATTATAAATAGAATAATAGCTTTTTCGATTGTAAATTCCTCTCGTTAATGTGCAAATTTCTAACAAAGACGCTCATATAGGAAAAACCCATTTTCAACCAAATATTGGTTATGAAAAAATTTGCGACGACTAAATATGTTCAATAATATTTATTTCCAATGAAGCTTCATTGTCAGAAATATATATTACCGACGAAACTTCACCATTGCAAATATATATATTCAACGAGGCTTCATTGTCGAAAATATATATATTCCCGACGAAGCTTGTCATTGCAAATATGTATTACCGACAAAACTTCACTGTTGGAAGTACATATTTTCGACGACGCTTGATCATAGTAAATATGTTTTTGTGCCTATTTCTGTCAAGCCGTTATATATTTTCGAAAACCTTGTATGGTCGGTAATTGTAATTGCGATGATTGTCCACTCCCGTAAAAAAAGATGATTTTGTTGGAAAAAGATTTTCTGAGACAATTGTTTGGTCGGAAAAAAGTGATCGCAAAAAACATTTGTTGTCACTTGAAAAGTAATTTCGACAACTCTATAAGTATTTGCGACCAAAATTCCATGTCGAAAATAAAATAAGTTTGCCATTTTGAACATTCATTTCCAACATAAATATAACTATTAACAACGAGTCATGTGTGTCGAAAATGCATTCATTCCGACGACTGGTCGGAACAAAAGTATTTCCAATGGGACAATTTTCGACGCTCAGCGAGGGCTTTTTCCCGTCGGAAACAAGTATTTGCGACGGCAAAATGCCTTTTCTAACAGTATTTGACCCTTGTTAATGACACTTTGTTTTGTAGTGAAATTTCTAGTGTGTTAGTATTTCTCACTAGGGTTTTAGACCACTGTAAAGTCATACCTTGGAAAATTCGTATTTTCCCACCAAGGATTGTTCTACATAGCCCAATGTGGTATAACAAAATGCTTGCCCGCTTTCAATCATGAATATATAATTGTTTGATGGAGTCCTTGTGCATATAACACTGCAGATGTACCAGAGTGGACGACTAGACTGGAATTAATGTTTAATTAAAGTATGCAAATTCGGCCGTTCACTGCACCAATGCATTTACTACAACCATAGGTGCATTGTAAAATTTTTGTTGTTGATGTTCACAGCTGCCTTTACTTGAGCTTACTACTGACTTTAATTCTGATTTCATGTCTAACTGAGTAATTTAACTTATCAATCATGAGTTGCCCACCACGTAATTACGATTATTACTCATCTCAATGTCCATATGGAGTCGATATGGATTGATGCCGCAATTACCACCTGCACAATTCGTCAGGTGTGGGGTTTTATCACAAAATGTCTCAGGTTAGTTAGAGTCGAGTTAGGATATTTAAACTATTACTTATATTTTAGTTTGGAAGATGTGGGATTCAACACACCCCCTCACGTGTAACCCAATTAGTGGGTCACACGTGAAAGATCCATACATCGGCAGCAACCTCATGGAGTCAAGGGGACTCACCCTACATGTGGGGCCAAGGGACCCACCATCATCGCATAGGGCCAAGGGGGCCTACCCATCATGTGACTGTACAGTACGGGCCCACCCCCTGACTCTGATACCATGTAGAATTATCAGAGAGACGGGTCATACGGCCCACTTCCAACAACACCGATATTGTCCCCAACTTGGTAATTACCACCTACACAATCCGTCAGGTGTGGAGTTTTATCACAAAATGTCTCAGTATTAGTTAGAGTGAAGTTAGGATATTTAAACTATTACTTATCTTTTAGTATGAATAACGGAGGATTCAACAATCCCTGCACATAGTATGTAATTATATGAGAACATTTAGTAACCCCTGAAAATGTGAGAAAAATGCACACGCAAGCAAGATATATATTATAAACCATTTGCCCAAGGAACTTTGAGAAACCTTATGACATCCATATATAGAGCAAGCTGATAGCAAATGACCTCAATCACATATGATGCTACGCTGTATCCCAAGCGATATCTAAATGGCCTCAATCACAACAAAGAATCTCAGCAACAATTCCACTTCCAATACAAGTGCCTTCGCTTGTGTTACTTTCAAATTAACACAAAATAATTCTTAGAAAAGAACAGAAGCAGTCAACACTGCAAACCGGCCCAGGTCCAGTGCTGGCAAGGCGACCGTCCACGACCCAAAAAAATTAGGGGCACCAAAATTATTATTGTGACATATTTATATACGTTTTCATAAGAGTATAAATTTATAAAATTTGGTTTAATAACAAAGAAATTTAACTAGAACGGGTAATTTTTACAAATTTCTTTTCATAACAGGATAAATTTATAAAATTTGGCTAAATGATTAGAAGTTTAATTAGAAGCAATGGTTTTTGTATTTAAAATTAATGAGAGGTCCTAAGTTCGAAATGCTATGTGCATGTTTATTTTTTTCAATTTTTACTAATTTCTGTTTGGTTGTTAATTTATTTTTAATTACTAGCTAGTAACTATGTGGGTTGCTATTTTTAAACACTCGTTCCAATTCAAGTCTAATTTTCAACAAAGGGTAATGCGTAGACTAAATTTTTAGACCAAATTTGCAAATCATATGACGTGTCATCAAAATGTTTAATTTGATGCCCATTCATTACTTATACATATTCTTAAAGCCTTGAAAATATCATTATTTTTTTAATCTTATATTGACAAGGTTAGTAAATAAGGAAAAAACACCTCACGATTTATACAAAAACACTTTAAAAGTTTAGATGGAATACCAAACTCATAATTTATCTACTTGTAAGCCTGAAATTTTTTTGTTTCCTTCTCTCGATATAAAATAAATTAGTTTTTTATGTTTATAAATTACTGAATTTGAAGTGTTTTCTAATTATAATTTTATGTCTTATGTGTAAAAATAAATAATTTTTTATATGAAATGAGGACATATTTTTTAGCATCGTCTCAGATCTTAAAAATCTTTGGACCGGCCTTGTGTACTATTAATTTAGACAAAGATTTGAAGATAGTAATGGAAACTATACTGCAGCTTGCAGTCGATGGTATAATATGTTATTAGTTTTGTTCGTATATATTTTCTGTATCTAAATATATCCATGGCTTTGTGTAGAAATTTGAATCCGAGCTGAAACTGCTGTTTCTACAGAAAGTGGTATTTGTTGCAGCCGCTGTTCCTGACTCCTAAGTGGCTGCCCTTGTGTAGGGAACTTATGTAATGCGAAAGTTATTGAGGTATCATAATCATCTGCCACGTGTAGGGATAAACTGGGCCATAGAGATGGAACCATGCATGGAGGTGCTCTTCCAAATGCATGAGGACAAATTTCTTTATGTCATTTCGAACAGTATGGCAAAGTTCTTCCATGCACGTTACATTATACATGTACTAAAACCCAAGGGAAAAAACACTGTTCACTAACAGTGCACTGACGGAAAAGCCCTTCTGTTCCTTTGTGTTATGTTTTTTTTTGTACCATTTTATCCTTCCATCAACACTTTGCGGCCGGAAATGCCCTTATTCCTTTTGTGTTCTTATTTTTTATAATCATTTTACCCTTTCAGTCCATGTGTTTGTCATCCATTTTCATTTTTGCTTCGCTGCCCTTTTCGTGTCAACATGTGTTGTTCCAGTTGCTTCCTTTGTTTCCAAAGATTCAACGCGTTGTTTATCAACGAATGCTTTCTTTTTGTTTCCTCCTTTTTCCACGCCTGTACCGTTTTCTCCGGAATTTTATTTCGGTTTTCATTTCTTTCTCTCCGATACTTGATTTTCTTTGTTTGTTTCTACTGATTTTTGTTGTTTGGGCTGATTGCACTTCTTTTTCGTTATTTTTGGTGCAGATATGAAGAGGATTTGTGAAGTGCCTGTGATTTAATGCCCTTATACTCTCAATACTGCATTTGTCAATTATGTAGTTCTCATTATTCCAACTTTTTGAATAAACAATTATCTGCTACTTTACAGTTTGAAAAGAATAGATCTTTCTTTTAGTATATAAATTTGTTTCGTTCATGATAAATTTACATATAAATTGCATTGTCATTCGTAATGCTCTGTTTTTCACTCAAACATTGTTTATGAAAATTGAAGCTATAAAATATTTCATAAAATTTTCAATCCCGCAGCAATGCATGAGTACAAATTTCTAGTGTGTTACTATTTCTAACTAGGGTTTTAGACCACTGTAAAGTCATCCCTTGGAAAATTCGTATTTTCCCACTAAGGATTATTCTACATAGCCCAATGTGGTTTAACAAAATGCTTGCCCATTTTCAATCATGAATATATAATTGTTGGGATGTGATATCCACACACCCTATTTTACTTCTCACGCACCTTTTGAATTTTCAGCCGTTGGATCGAATGAATTGAAGAAGATCAATGGACAGAAATTATCAAGAGGTGTGTGAGAAGTAAAATAGAGTGTGTGGATAGCACATCCCTAATTGTTTGATGGAGTCCTTGTGCATATAACACTGCAGATGTACCAGAGTGGACGACTAGACCGGAATTAATGTTTAATTAAAGTAGGCAAATTCGACCGTTCACTGCACCAATGCATTTACTACAACCATAGGTGCATTGTAAATTTTTTGTTGTTGATGTTCACAGCTGCCCTTACTTGAGCTTACTACTGACTTTAATTCTTATTGTGGTTTTGATTTCATGTCTAACTGAGTAATTTAACTTATTAATCATGAGTTGCCCACCACGTAATTACGATTATCACTCATCTAAACATCTATATGGAGTCGATATGGATTGATGCCCCTATTTCTCCCATTCCTTTTTATGAATGAAACATGGAAATAGTACTGTTAATTGCAAGATTGAAGAGCAGCACTTGGCCGCAATTAGACATAAATATATAGTACTCATGTAAATTAAACCAAGAGAACAAAGAGAAGTTCATAATTTGGAACACCAAACCAAGTAAATTAAACAGCATTAATTTAAACATCTATGTAAACTTCAGAAAAGTGGAAGGGCTTTTTAGTCACTTAAATGAGATGAAATCAAAGCCTTGAGAAGAAAGGATTTGATTGGAGGCAGGCGAATACACTTTTCATTAAATTCTAGATGAAATTTGGCTAAAAGAGGTTATGTGTAAGTAAATTAAAACCAAAAGGGTTTTCCAAAAATAAAAAACAAAAAAAACAAAAAAAAAAACCTCAAGGATGTTAGTGTAATGTCTCAAACATTAGGGGGTTTTGTGAAAACTCAATAAACCTTAGGGACCTGACGTTAAAACCTTGGGTCAGGACCGGTTGGCTCCGCTATATATAGCTGATACAATCTCAACTGCATTTCAGCAAAGGAAGTTGTTGAATACATATCCACCACAGTGCTTTTTTGATCAAGAGAGAGAGATCACATGATGGTTCAAACAGGGGAGCAGCAGGGAGGAGTTCCAGGAGATCCAGGAAAAGGACGGGGGTGCTTTTGTAGCTTATGTAAGGTCTTTGTGCAAGTGATATCAGGCGTTGTCACAGTGATAACATGTTGGTGAGTTGGCAAAATTCAGAAATTGCTTATTTACAGTGAAATTATGTCCGACGCAAAATTAGGATAAGAGTGGTTTTATGTATGTGTGCTTATATTATTATTGTTTTAAAGTTTTTTCTAAGTTATTATCATCTTGGTGTTACTACTGCAGTGGCTTGTTTCAGAACTGCTGAGCTAATCAGGGACCTGATAATGCCGGTTATTGAACAATCAAGATGTTCCAGGCTTGTTGATCACAATATCGTGTCTGTGAAGTTTTCTGTTTGAGTGTGATTAAATGTAATATAACTAATAAACAAGCGAGATGTGTTAGCATGTTGCAAACGCAGTGTTGCAACTGGCTTATCAGTGTTTGCCCTTTGATGTCTACTCAAATTTGTGTGTAATTTAATCAGTCTGCAAATCTTAAATGTAATATAACTAATA
This sequence comes from Malus domestica, assembly GCF_042453785.1. Lineage (NCBI taxonomy): Eukaryota > Viridiplantae > Streptophyta > Magnoliopsida > Rosales > Rosaceae > Malus > Malus domestica. Next base: position 29,573,723 of record NC_091672.1, on the reverse strand, counting down.
AACAGGCGAGATGTGTTAGCATGTTGCAAACGCAGCGTTGCAACTGGCTTATCAGTGTTTGCACTTTGATATCTACTCATATTTTGTGTGTAATTTAATCAGTTTGCAAATCTCCATGTTTCTTACGTACACTTCTGAGCAGAAATAATTTCCCTTGTACGTACTGCTGGGCAGAGATAATTATACTTGCTTTTTTGGGGCAGAGACAATTGCCCACGTCCAATTCCTCTCCAGTTTTCCACAAATCAAATCGTTCAATTTCAAATTTGGATAGTTTCAATCATTATTGGATATATTTGCTCCAGTTGACAATAAATCTATCATGACATATTATCGAGTATGAAAGCATATCATGGACATATTTAGTCTTTGTAATTTATAATGTTGTTTGTATAAAGATTATGAATAAAAGTATGTATTGTATGATTTAATTTTTCAATGTTATTTTTCGTCTAATATTTTTTGGAACTTTTATAGTGGGACCATCCAATCTTACAATCCTGGATCCACCACTGAGTAGGAGGCTAGGTGGTGTCGAGAGAGATGAGAGCTTTCGTCGAAATGAGAGGTATTGGGGTAGGAGGCGAAGTTCAAAATGACAGAACAGAGAGAGGTTACTGACCTAGATTGGACCGTCAAGATTAAATTTCAACCAATTCTTTAGCTCAGGTGGCTAGGCGGATTTAAGTAAAATTATAAAATGTCTTATAAATAAGTTTCTGTTTACACTAAAAAAAGCCATATACTTGTAATGTATTGAAAATTTGTAAAAATATAAATAAAGTATAGAGACCCTATTGAATTTACAGCACACCTCCACCTCTAAAAAGCCCCTTGAGCAAGAGGCAATTCAATCGCCAAGTGAATAATATCTACCTTTAATGAACAGTAACTACCCAAGTGCATCTTCACTTTTAAACCGAATAACTCATACCATTCGTACTAAAATATTATTATTTTTTATAAAATAATGAAAAGTATATATATTTTTAATTTAAAATAATAATAAAAAATTGGTTGAAAGTATTTAAAAAGTATTAAAATGTGATCCGGGTTGTCCCAGGACCATCTTGGTCCCTCTATGGATCCGGCCGTGAATATAACGGATTTGCTGATGTATATGTCTTTCAAACTAGTGACGCATGCAGGCTAAATTTCAAAGAATGCGGCGTGAATAGTTGGAAAACCAATCATTTCACTTTACCCACCATCAAATCAAACATGAAGAGTATCTGCATGAAAGAGGTGGCTGCTCACAAACTAGGGTTGTACCTGGCCATAATTTTTCCCAACCCGTGTCCTCTCTGGCCCCTGACCTAATTGTTCCCGAATGAGCCTGCCCCATCACCCTTTCTTGGGGTCCCTACTCCCGGCTGAGCTACGACCTAAATCAGTCACCCTCCCCGACCAGCTGTGAACTCAACAGCTTCCTATTTGGCCACTTCTCAGTAAAAGTCATATTCCAATTTTCTTTTACCAGAACTACACTCTCCTCAAATTTCATACCCAAACAAGTAAAATGCATGGTTCAAGTAATCCAATCCAGTCTAATCCAGTCCCAAGTACAAACTATGGCTTGACTTTATTTCACACAAAATTTTGCAATCTTTTCCGATCCGACTGGTTTGAGAAAAAAATGGTTACATGGTACAATATTCTTGTCATAGGAGTTGGACAGTTCATGACACGTCCCGATCCTGATATTCCCTAAATACCAAGATAGACACGTGCTGGCCGACACCCGAGGGTAATGAAAGCCATTAATTAATACAAAAACTAAGAATAAGAAATAAAGACGGGTTATGAATTTAAAATACCATGAATTAATAATTTAGAAATGTGTTCAGAGCATACAACTAAACCTAATCACTAAAAAGAATTGAGATAAAATTTAATGAATAAAGAAGTGGGTCCTACATCGAGAGAATCCGAAGATGCTGCTTCGGAAGTGCCTTCACATAAATCAATATCATAAATCCGTAGGCATGCTAATCATTTATGCAATTAAATTATCAAATCATATAATTTTAGAAGGGGTCCACTCACAGTACTTAGTTGCCAAAAGCTGCGTCACTAGTGAAGACGGAAACGTCACAATAATTGCCCCTAAGCACATAAAGAGTCCAATAAATAAAACTATATAATAGCAATTGAATTTGGGAAAACAGACATCGGAAATGGATTCAAAACGTCGAATTACCCTAATAAGGGTCCCAGATGAAAACCCGAAAAGTCAACCCTAAAGTCAACGTTGACCGGGGGTCTACGGTCAAACTAAGTCAAACGGGTTTTAGGCTTGAAATCCGGATTAAGGTTTAGGTTAAATAGGATTAGGATCTATTGGGTTTTGGAATTCTAAGGTTTTGGGTTAAAAGGGTTTAGGGTGGAAGATGGGGTGGTTTGGGCTTCAGCCCAAACCCACACACAATACACACACATGCACCTCAAACACACACACGGGCTGCACACACAGCACAGCCCACACAACACAAGCACAGCCCAAAGGCCTCAGACCCCAGGCCGGGCTCCAAACCCTCAAATAATTAATAAAAACCCAAGACTATAAGGCCTTTAAAACAATTAAAAGAATGGACTGGGTTTTGACTACGGGCCCAAAGCCCGTGGGTGTCCTAAGCGGCCTAAAGGGCCTGGGTTCACCGAAGAAGAAGGTCGGAAATTCGACCGGAAAACCACCCAACTTTAAACGGCTATAACTTTGTCACTACTCAATAAAATCAAGCAAGACAAAAATGAAAATTGTATCCCTTGAAGAGACGAAGAGAATGATACCTCACACGACGTCTAAATTGCCATGGTTTGGCCGGAAAATGCCTCGAAAGCCACTGAGATCGCCGGAAACTGGGTAAGATTCAAATGAGTATAACTTCTTCAATACTCAACGAAATTGAGTGAAACAAAAAGGAAAGTTGTAGTACTCAGGGAGACGAAGAGATTGATACCTTGCAAGCCGGCCAACTAACTGTGGTTTGGTCGGAAATGGCCTCGAAAGGGGCGGTACTCGTCGGAGCTCGTGTACGGGGCTTCATGGTTCGACTTTTAAGATGCCAATACTATGGTTGAGTTTGTAGCGACGAGATAAAGACGATGGTGATGTTTGATGGTAAGAAAAACTCTCGGAGGGATTGAGATAGAGAGAGAGGGAGAGAGAGTTGCGGGAGAGGTGAGGGAGAAGAGAGAACTGAGAGAGGAGAGAGGGAGACCAGAAAACATAAAAATAAAACAGGATGGGCCCCACGGGCTCACCAATTAAGGCTTTAAAATAATTTTTAATTAACAAATGGGGTTGGGGTGTTTCAATTCAGGCATGCGTAATTTATAGAGAAGAAGCAAAAGTTCATTCGAGGAAGATTAGGATTAAAGTGTGAAATAGTAGCTTAAGTTCCAAAACCATGATCCGAAAGTGAAAGCAGATCGTCGTGCCCCATTGCTTTTAAGGATTCGAATGCCACATACTTTCACAGGGTTCAACACCATAGCTAGGTATTGGTCTGCATGCAGCCTACATTGATTTGAGGAAAGAAATGTATACGTTAAATGTTATTTTGACTCTTTCAAAGGTAAGTTGAAGTCGAACTTGTTTTGTTATAACTTATATATATATTTTTATGCTCCGATAGACTCAAGTTGTAATATAAATTTATAATCAAAATCTATTAAAGTCAGCACAAATCGCTCTTCAAGAGAATTTTATTAAAAATAGGATAATACTATCACACACTATTTTTTACGTGCCACACACATTTATCAATTTCTAAACGTTAAATCAAATGAATTAAAAAATATCAAATAACATAAATTAAAAAGATGTATATGGACCATCCTAAAAATATAATCAAGAAATCATATAAAAAAGCTTGTCAAATATGATCTTTAAAACAATTAAAGAGACCACGCATACTTAAAAACACGACAATTCAACAATTACAAACTCATCGATTCTCATACCAAAAAATATACGGAAAACTAACGAAAAGTTAAAAAAAACTCCCCTTTTAATGAAAAGTCATTATTAAAATATAAGGACCTGTCTGGCCCTGACCTAATTGTTCCCGAATGAGCCTGCCCCATCACCCTTTCTTGGGGTCCCTACTCCCGGCTGAGCTACGACCTACAAGGAGAAATTGCTGCAACATAAGTTTAGGACTTCAAAACCTAATATTTTTGTGAGGCATGAATAAACATAAAAGCTTCAGAACTTTGTAACATGTTCTCGTGTGTGTCAGTGTGTCTAAAGGAAAATGACTCATCCATCCATTAGATTAAACTAGATTAGAAACCTCAAAGAGAAAAAGGAAAAAAAAAAAAAAAACTAGTTAAGCCTTGCTTCTAATTAGGATTACCATATAAATAGAGGAAACGCCTCTGAATTTCCGGTGATCTTCTTGTTTTCCTTCAATATTATCTTCTTTGCCCATAGCCACACCCAATCAAGCATTATTCAAACGAAAGGAAGAAACCCTTCCATCAACAAGCTTCATAACTCATTATTTAGTACGAAAAGAAACATACGAAGCAAAGCAGCCAACCACATGCGCATGATAGGTCTCAGACATGTGGGGCTTCGTTGTATCATGTTGAATTTTTTATGTGTATTTCATATCAAAACAATTACAAGATGAAACATTATATTAGGGGTGGGCGCGGTGCGGTTTGGTGCGGTTTCGAGTGAAACCACAACCGAAATCGAAACTTTTTGCGGTGCGGTGCGGTGCGGTTTTGAAGCCAAAACCGAAATGAAACCAAACCGTTTGGTTCGGTTCGGTACGGTTTCAAACGGTTTCAGTTTGGTTTTTGAGAAAAAAATGTACAATTTAAAATATACACATATTTATGCATAAGATGATCTTATTTTCCTTATATATTAATTAATGAATATGCACCAAAATTGCACCAAAAACAGCAACAACACCAAACCTGTAGCAAAACAACACCAAGAACTGTACCAAACCTGGAGCAAAAAACTGCACTGAAACTGCAGCAAAAAACTGCACAAAACTGCACAAAAAACTGCAGCTAAACAGCACCAAAACTGCACAAAAAACAGCAGCTAAACTGCAGCAAAAATTACACCACAACTGCACCAAAACTGCACCAAAAAACTGCACAAAACTGCACCAAAAAACTGCACAAAAACGCATCACATAATTCACATCTACTAAAATTTAACTTTATCACCAATCAATCACAATAGTTTACTACAACCCAATTGAAAAGTTAAGTTTGCCATAATACAACTAAAGTTCAAACTTCAAAGTTTCAAACAAAGTTCAATGTCAAATGCCTTATGGCATTAGTACAACCAAAAAAATAAATGGTTCATGGAATTCAATAAAATCTTGGTTTTCAACTTACTTTGCATCGTTCAAGTTTCAAACCTTTACCTTTCCTTTTCCTTTTGGACACTTATTCTTTGAAGGTTTAGGAGGCCTTTGAGCTTGTGAAGACCTTGCACTTTGTAAACGCATAAGGGGAGACTCTTGTGAATTAGAACCTTGAGATTGCTTTGGAGCTTGTTGTGGTTCTTGATCAAGAGTAAGAGAGGCAATGCTTGAAGTCGATTTGGCCAACTCTACACAATACAAAACATAAAAAATATAATTGATGTTTAGTTGAAAAAAAAAACAAAGAAAGTTCTTTTATTTCAATTGATATACTTATCGGATTCAATACTTTCATAGAACTCAATGTGGTTAATTGAAGGTGCATCATCCTCCAAAGTAATAATATTATCACCCCTCAACCAATTTTGCATGCATATCAAGGCCTCCACCGATTTAGGAGTTAAAGAACTCCTAAAATCCGAAATCACTCGACCACCGGTGCTAAAAGCACTCTCCGATACCACAGTCGAAACTTGAATTGCAAGAATATCTTTTGCAATTGCGGCCAAGATAGGATACTTGTTACCATTCACCTTCCACCATAAGAGAATGTTAAAATACTTTGTGGACTCCTCTTTTGTAATTTGTACCAAGGGATCAAACAAATAAGAATCCACCTCATCTCCCACCACTTTCTCATCACTATCTTCAACAAAATGCATCCATTCATCAATTAGATCATCTTCCGTCATAGCCACATTAGATGAGGTAGAAGAAGGTTGTGATTGTAAACTTTCCGATTTCTTCATGTATTTTCCACCTTCAACATTAGGAACATATTCATCATAAAGGGCACGAAATATATTTTTTATTTCTTCAGTTTTCAATTGTGCCTCAATGTCGGAAAGTTTCTTTCTAAAGAGTTGTGTGACATGCCTCAACTTGAACCTCGGATCTAAAACAAGTCCAATCACAATAAGAGGGTTCAATTCATGGTACGAGTCAAAATATTTTTCATATTTTGATCTCATATCGGATGCCATTGCCTTCAATAATTGCTCCGACAGTAAACCCACTTGCATGTTGGCTCGGGATTCCAAGTTATTGATGGCGGTCTCCACTTTTATGACATCATGGAGGCCGGTATGAACCGTGGGATGTGTAGAAGCACTCACCCTCAAAGTCACATCATAAAACACCCGTAAAAACTTGACAAAAACCTCCGCCTTGACCAATCTTCTTCCGTTGGTGGTCCAACCCTTTTCCTCCCCTTGGTTTGGCAAACAATAATTACACTATCTTCATCTTTTTCATCTTCAACTTCCTTAAAGTAAGCCAAAAAGGGACTTGCTTCATCCTCCGCCATTGTAGCAAAGGCCTTCTTAAATTTTAAGGCTACATCCAACATAACAAATGTAGAATTCCACCGAGTAGGGCAATCAAGGCAAACCGTTGCTTTGCATGTCAATTTCACCCTATTCACGGCTTGCCTAAAAAGCTCCAATCTTTGTGGAAAGCTCCTCACAAACCTCACACAATTTCTTATAGCTAATAGACCATTATTTAGCCTCTTCATCCCATGACTCACAATTATGTTGGTTATGTGAGCGATGCATCTCACATGTAAATACTTGCCACCTAGAATAGCTTGTGAATTTTCCCACCTATTCATTTTCGTCATAAGTTGATCTAAAGCAACTTTATTGGCGGAAGCATTGTCCACTGTGATTGTCATAACTTTGTCTATCCCCCATTCCAACAAGCAACTTTCAATTAACTTTGCAATTGTGGTTCCATAGTGGTTAGGAATAACACAAAAGTTTATGATCCTCTTATGCATATTCCATTCATGATCAATAAAATGTGAAGTAAGAACCATATAATTGGTGTTTTGTGTGCTTGTCCAAGTGTCGGTAGTGAGACAAATTCTATGGGCACTTAAGGTTTTCTTCAAATAAACTTTTGATTCATGAGACATGTTGAGAAAAGTTCTCACAAGAGTTCTTCTAGAAGGCACTTTAAACAATGGAATACCAACAGCACAAAAAAGCCGAAACCCCATCTTATCAACTGTACTAAATGACATCTCATCTATGACTACCATCTTGACACATGCTTCTAACACACTCTCTTGTGAAAATCCAACAGCAACCAGATTGTTGCCTTTACTTTTATCCCCAACCAAAACTTTTTGCTTTTTACTTCTATTCCCTTGGTAAAATTTACAATATCTTTCAATGTGGTGTCTCATGCTTGTGGTGCCATTAACTCTTGGTTCAGCTGCATAATCACCTACACTGCTCTGTTTTGGGCAATAATTACATTTAGCTCTCCTAAGTTTTACTTCGGCCAAATATTTCTCTCCCTTTTCATTGATTTTCGACTGTTTTTTCGTCACATAATATGTTGTAAAATGATCCCAAATCCAACTACGTTTTCTTGAATCAGAGTTACTTACTTTTTCATCTTCGGCCTCAGATTCTTCACCGTCATTTTCAGAGTCACCTTCAACGTCTATTTCATTTTCCGAGTCAATTTCTATTGCCTCGTCCTCCGGGTTCTCAGGGGAGTCCCCCGTAAAAGAGTAACCAATCCCACTGTGCTTGCTGGATTCTTCATATCTTGACTGAAATAAAATACGAAAGAAGAACAGAGATAGATATTAGGTTTTTATACTAAGAAAATAGATAGATATTAGGTTTTTAAATTGACTTTGTACTTCACATTTCTATTATAATGTAGCAGGAAAGAAATTGTAAAACATTGTAAAGAGGTTGCCGAGAAAAGTAAACATTGTTCTGTAGGAATCAATACAATTGGATATGTAATAGCTGAATAAATAGGGAGGAAGGCAAAATGACGTGATACGCACCATAATTTGAAGTTCATCGGTTGAGAACGGATTACAGTAGTGGTCCATGCATAGATATTTTCTAGAGGTACTCTAGTCAAATTGTCAACAAACAATCATTTCATTAGTAAATGCGGACTGCTGAAGTTGGGCTGAAAATGATAAGATAGTTTACTAATAATGATAAAAGAGAGACTTAAATATTGACAAATAAGTGAATGGTGCAGTGAAGACATAGAATAATGTTATATGGATGATAAAACAAACCATAGAATAATGTTGTATGGGTGATATCAAACAAAAGCAAACGTGCCTAACATTTGAATTAATCTAATAGTATAACAGTCTGACATTTGAACAAACCTGCCTAACATTCGAATTAATCTAACAACATTCGAATTAATTACTAATATCCCAAACCTGAGTTTTTCGAAATTGAAGATTGCTTGCTTAGATTAATAATTACTCCACTGAGTGTGTCGACTTCAACATGTAGATTAGTAATTTTTTGCCAAACCCAAACCTGCCTAACATTCGAATTAATCTACAACATATATGAAATTGAAGACAGAGGATGAGAAATAAGTGAATGGTGCAGTGAAGACATAGAATAATGTTATATGGATGATAAAACAAACCATAGAATAATGTTGTATGGGTGATATCAAACAAAAGCAAACATGCCTAACATTTGAATTAATCTAATAGTATAACAGTCTGACATTTGAACAAACCTGCCTAACATTCGAATTTATCTAACAACATTCGAATTAATTACTAATATCCCAAACCTGAGTTTTTCAAAATTGAAGACTGCTTGCTTAGATTAATAATTACTCCACTGAGTGTGTCGACTTCAACATGTAGATTAGTAATTTTTTGCCAAACCCAAACCTGCCTAACATTCGAATTAATCTACAACATATATGAAATTGAAGACAGAGGATGAGAAATTTTTACCTCTGGGTGTGTCGACTCCAAGATTGGAGGCAAGGCAGAGATGAAAGCAAGCCGCAGAAGCAGTTGCAGAAGCAGAAGCAGAAGCAGTCGCTCACAGGCAGGCAGAAACAGTCGCTCGCAGGCAGGCAGGCAGAAGCAGATGCAAGCAGGCAGTCAGGACTCAGGTGACCAGGTCGCAAAGGCAGATGCGGAGATGCAAGGAGGCAGCGTAGAAGCAGTCACTGAAAGTGCAAACCCACTCGGTGCAAACCCAGAACCGCAAAACTAAATGTATAATAAGTATAACCTAGTTGAATGAACTAAATAAAAATAAAAAAGTGCGGTTTCGGTTTCGGTTTCTGTTTCGGTGCGGTTTTGAAAACCCAAAACCGAAACCAAACCATTTTGTGTGCCGCGGTTCGGTTTTGAAACCGAAACCGTTTCAAAACCGCAAAACCAAACCGTTTGGTGCGGTTTGATTCGATTCGTGTTTCGGTTTCGATTTTCGGTTTTCGGTTCCAAGTGCCCACCCCTACATTATATAGGAAAAGAAAGAGAACATAAGTCTAACTTGCCTAACTTGCCTAATTTCCTAACTTGCCTAACTTGCCTAATTTCCTAACTTGCCTAATTTACACAAAGAAGGTTGACTAGCCTAACTTCACTAGTCATCCAACATGTTTATTTCATGCATGCATTTTAACAAAAGATATGACTTGCATGCATTCCAACACTCCCCCTCAAGCTGGATTGAGGGGATTCCTTGAGCCAAGCTTGGACAGAATGCGCATGAACTGAACCGTAGGAAGAGGTTTAGTAAAAATAACGCTTTGCTTCTTGCTGCGCCATGTTACCAAATTCCCACTTGAAATGGCTTCGTGCCGCAAACAAACAGTAATGGCTTCGTGCCGCAAACAAACAAACTTGAAATGGCTTCGTGCCGCAAACTTGAACAACGTTAGGTAGAGCTAAAGCATCCATCGAGCTCTCAGCTTCATAATGTTCTCCAGCCATCTTGGCTTAGAGTAAATGTTCTCCAGCCATCTTGGCTTAGAGTAAATGTTCTCTAGCCATCTTGGCTTAGAGTAAATGAGTAAATGTTCTCCAGCCATCTTGGCTTAGAGTAAATGTTCTCTAGCCATCTTGGCTTAGAGTAAATGTTCTCCAGCCATCTTGGCTTAGAGTAAAAGTTCTCCAGCCATCTTGGCTTAGAGTAAAAGAAACTTAGCGGAAATGATCAACAGAGCCAGGAATTTCGAGTTCCTGCTCTGATACCATGTTGAATTTTTGATGTGTATTTCATATCAAAACAATTACAAGATGAAACATTATATAGGAAAAGAAAGAGAACATAAGTCTAACTTGCCTAACTTGCCAAACTTGCCTAATTTCCTAACTTGCCTAATTTACACAAAGAAGGTTGACTAGCCTAACTTCACTAGTCATCCAACATGTTTATTTCATGCATGCATTTTAACAAAAGATATGACTTGCATGCATTCCAACATATCATAACCAAAGAAACGAGTGGCAACAAGTTTGACCCCTCTCTAGTTTTGTTTTCGGTGTGAGTTGATACCCCAAAACAATAACATGCATCTTTTCTGCCTCAAAAATAAGATAAAATGTAGAGGTTGGGCACATGAATGCGGTCAGAATAAGGTAGATCGTTGGACCTCCAACATGCACAAAAACATAGTGGTATGGCGAATGAAATTCACGAGGCATAAATGGCAGCTGTAGAGTTGCGATGATTTCTGAAGACACAGAATGATCATCCGTAACCTATGATACGCATATACTTCTGTTTGGTATCGTATAAAACTTGATGAATACCACCAAATGTCGGAGTTACTCCGAAGGCAATATTCAGTTACGCTATATGGTTTCTCTGTAAGCTTTGTTAGAGCTGCTCACTTGTTTAACACGTGCTTAAGGGATTGAGATCATAAGAGATTAAGATTGACTATACTTGTAAGCTATCCAGGAATGTATGTGGACTGAAATATAGCTAAAGTAATTCTGATGTGAGTAGATATATCTATACTGATATGAATAGTATGGTTTCTGTTGGAGGAAGATGGATATGAGAGAATATGGTAAAGAGTTTTAAACAGAAAACTGAAGCTTTATTGATTTCCAATTGATTACAACACTAGGCCATCTTATTGGCTATTTATAATAACATTCGGACCTTTTCATAATAGACATAACTCTTGGATTAGTTCCAAGAGTTGCAGACACAACCCTTGACTTCTAATGAGATACAACTCTTCCTAAACATAACTCTTCTCAAGAGACACAACTCTACTTAACAACTGATACAACTTACAAGGAGAAAATGCATTACGTTTAACACTCCCTCTTAATGCATTTGTCTTGCGATATTTAGCTTTTCTCTGAAATGGTAGAACTTCTCTCTTGGCAGTGCTTTTGTGAAAACGTCTGCAATCTGCTCATCAGTACCGCAGAATTTCAATTCAATCTCTCTTTCAACCAATTTTCTGATAAAATGATGATGAAGTTCTATGTGCTTTGACTTGCTATGAAAGACCGGGTTCTTTGTCATGGCAATTGTGGACATGTTATCACAGTACAAATTTGTTGGAGTGTTTTGTTCTTGACAAAGATCTACTAATATTCTTCTAATCCAAACTGCTGCACTTGTGGCTGAAATATATTCTGCTTCGGCTGTTGATAATGCCACTGTACTTTGCTTCTTCGACGACCATGATATAACTCTACTTCCCAAGAAAAACACATGCCCAGATGTGCTTCTTCTATCATCAATTGCACCAGCCCAATCACTGTCTGTGAACCCAACTAAAATGCTTTCTTTCTCTTGTGTATATTTGATGCCATATCCTTTGGTTCCTTGCACATATCTTAGTATTCTTTTAACAGCAGCAAAATGATGATTACTTGGATCATTCATGAATCGAGATACAACACTAACTGCGTGAACTATGTCTGGCCTTGTAGTAGATAAATAAATAAGTGAGCCAACAACACTTCTATACATAGAAGCATCAGCTCTTGGTGCTCCATCATTACTTGAAAGGCCTTGTATTAGATAAATAAATGAGCCAACAACACTTCTATACATAGAAGCATCAGCTCTTGGTGCTCCATCATTACTTGAAAGCCTTAAATTAATTGCCATTGGAGTATCCATTGGCTTACAATTCAACATATTGAACTTTTTCAAGAGATTTTCTGCATACTTTTCTTGATACATAAAAATCCCTTTTTCCGATTGTTGGACTTGAATTCCTAGAAAATACTTCATAGAACCCAAATCAGTCATCTCATATTCTTTCATCATGTCCTTCTTGAATGCTTCTACCATCCTTGGTTTGGTACTTGTATAAATCAAGTCATCAACATAAAGACACACAAAAAGAAAATCATGTGCAGCTTCTTTCTTGAGATAAAATGATGGCTCAATTGGACTTCTTACAAATCCACTTTGACGGAAATATTGATCAATTTTGCTATTCCAAGCTCTTGGCGCTTGCTTTAAGCCGTATAGTGCTTTCCGAAGTCGACAAACTTTGTCTTCATTTCCCTCTTCAATATATCCTTGCGGCTGCTCCACGTAAACTTCTTCTTCAAGTTCTCCATTAAAAAATGTGGACTTGACATCCAACTGAAAAACTTGAGTTTTCAATTGTGCTGCCAAAGCCAACACAGTTCGTATAGTTTCCTTTCATACAACCAGAGCAAACGTTTCATTGAAATCTACTCCAGGTTGTTGAGAGTAGCCCTTGGCAACTAACCGAACTTTATGATTTTGGATTGAGCCATCTTCATTGTATTTTGTCTTGTAGATCCATTTAAGTCCAATGATGTCCTTTGATTTAGGCCGATCAACAAGTTCCCAGTAGAATTTTTCTTGGTAACTCTAATTTCTTCTTCCATTGCGTCTTGCCAAATTTTTTCTTTCACTGCTTCCTCAAACTTTTGAGGCTCCAAGGCACTCAAAGCAAGATCACACGACTCATAAATGTCTGCCAATGAACGCGTTCTTGTGTTTAGTCTAGGAGTTGAATCTGGTGAACAGGACCAAATGTTCTTGCACTTGGAATTGAACTTTTGCCCTTGAAATTGGACTTTGGGGCAGCAGAGTTTCTTCTAAATTTGATGTTTCTGGTTCTTCGAAAAATCTCGGTATTTCACCTTGTTCGTTTTCCCATCTCCATACCTTGAATTCATCAAAAAATAACATCTCTAGAAATTACCAACTTATTAGTTCTTGGATCAATCAATCTGTATGCCTTGGACTTGTCACTATACAACAACAACAACAACAACAAAGCCTTTTCCCACTAAGTGGGGTCGGCTATATGAATCCTAGAACGCCATTGCGCTCGGTTTTGTGTCATGTCCTCCGTTAGAACCAAGTACTCTAAGTCTTTTCTTAGAGTCTCTTCCAAAGTTTTCCTAGGTCTTCCTCTACCCCTTTGGCCCTGAACCTCTGTCCCGTAGTCACATCTTCGAACCGGAGCGTCAGTAGGCCTTCTTTGCACATGTCCAAATCACCGGAACCGATTTTCTCTCATCTTTCCTTCAATTTCGGCCACTCCTACTTTACCTCGAATATCCTCATTTCCAATCTTATCATTTCTTGTGTGCCCACACATCCCACGAAGCATCCTCGTCTCCGCCACACCCATTTTGTGTACGTGTTGATGCTTCACCGCCCAACATTCTGTGCCATACAACATCGCTGGCCTTATTGCCGTCCTATAAAATTTTCCCTTGAGCTTCAGTGGCCTACGACGGTTACACAACCCGCCGGATGCACTCTTACACTTCATCTATCCAACTTCTATTCTATGGTTGAGATCTCTCTAATTCTCCGTTCTCTTGCACGATATATCCTAGGTAGCAAAAACGGTCGCTTTTTGTGATCTTCGCTAGATTGCTCCGATCATTAGTGTGGATAAGTATATAAATGGATATAGATAGGAAAGCAAACACAAGATGTACGTGGTTCACCCAGATTGGCTACGTCCACGGAATAGAGGAGTTCTCATTAATTGTGAAGGGTTTACACAAGTACATAGGTTCAAGCTTTCCTTTAGTGAGTACAGGTGAATGATTTAGTACAAATGACATTAGGAAATATTGTGGGAGAATGATCTCGTAATCACGAAACTTCTAAGTATCGGAATGTGGTATCGTCTTGACTTGCCTTATCTGTCTCACAGGTAGATGTGGCATCTTCTCTGGAAGTACTCTTCCTCCATCCAGGGGTGGTATCTTTAACTGGTGGAGATGCACAAGGTAATGTATCAATTTCACTTGAAGCTTACTTGTAGTTTCAGGCTTGGTCAAGCGCGATACAAACCATGTAGTAGGAGTCCCTCAAGTTGCCGAGCTAGGGGATTTGCTGAAAGAGGTGACAGACAAGGTAAGCAATCAGAGCTCCGGCTGATTGTTCACATTCTCCCTATCTTGCAGGCAGCATGAAGGATAAAGAGAAGAAAAATGAGAAGAGATGATATGGGATACTTTTGCTTTTGAAGAAGTAACTTTCCACAGGCTTATTCTTGAACTGAGCTGGAGGGTTTTCTGGTTTCCTCCAGAGTATAAGGCCGACTGAAGAATTTGAGGGTCAAAACAAGTCCATCAAATCTAGAGTACGTTCGACCCTACTGATATGGGATACTTTTGCTTTGACAGAGTAATGGATGTATCGGCACGTGTGCTGTTACGCTTGTCTCCACATGCTTCCTTGTATCCTTCTCACTTGCCCTATCTGTTCCTCAGGCAGATGCGGTATCTTCCCTGGAAGCATAAGATGTTGAAGATGAGTACTCGAGAGCAATGCCAGGTAAGTAAGTTCCAGGCAGTCAGTTCCTGGCTGGAAGCTTGATTCCAAGTGCTGACTGATTGCTCTCTTTCTCCTTGTCTTGCAGGTAAGAACAAGGCCAAAGGAAAAGACAGGGAAAAAGCATGATATGGGATACTCTTGCTTTTAACCCTGATGATATGAGATATTCTTGCTCTAGTATAACTTGTTTGCAGAGGTATTATCGGGGGGAAAGAAAGCTGAATATTTCGAAAGGCTTCGTTGAGAGTGCCCTCTCATATATGAGGAAGGGTTGAGCATTTTTGCAGGTCTGTCTGTCCGTTGGGGATGGAGGTTGACATATATAGGAGTCTCCTTAACAACAAGTAGTAATGCTATTCCTTTACCCTGTCAGAGCACTTTGAAAAAGTGGTCTGTGGTATGTGGAAAGCTGATGTTGCGTGTGAAGATTACAGACAGCTTTATCCAAGAAGATCCGGCTCTTGTAGTTGGGAAAGTGTTGCCTCTTCGGTTTTCGAACAAGCAATCCTATCAGGGATCTGGCTCTCGAGATTCGGAGAACGATGTCTCTTCGATTTTTGAGAAAGCAATCCTGCTGAGGGTCTGGCTCTCGAGATTCGGAGAGCGGTATCTCTTCGATTTTTGAGAAGGTAATCATGTTGGGAGTCTGGCTCTCGAGATTCGGAGGGCGGTGCCTCTTCGATTTTGGAGCAAGCAATCTTGTTGGGAGTGTTTTCTCGAATGTGAGTAAAGGTTGGGCATGTTTGCTAGTCTACCTTGCCACGAAGCACAGAGGTTGACACATAGGGACTTCCAATTATCCAGCAATGGTACTGTTCCTTTACCCTCTTTTCGATTTTTGAGAAAGTAGTCATGTTGGGAGTCTGGCTCTCGAGATTCGGAGGACGGTGCCTCTTCGATTTTGGAGCAAGCAATCTTGTTGGGAGTGTTTTCTCGAATGTGAGTAAAGGTTGGGCATGTTTGCTAGTCTACCTTGCCACGAAGCACAGAGGTTGACACACAGGGACTTTCCAATTATCCAGCAGTGATACTGTTCCTTTACCCTTATGGGTAATAATATGGGATAGCTAGACCTTCAAAATTTATGTGTCTAAACTTTGTTAGTGCTGTTTCTTTGCTATTCTTTTACCCGTCTTGGTCAGAGCGATGTAGTGGAAGCTGCAAGCTTCACGTGCTCAACTTTGGCAGAGAACTTTGGCAAAGTTATCTGTGATACACATGAGCTACTATTGCGTGTGGGAAGTGGGTGATTGAACAGTAAGACTCATGTGCTTTCTACTTCACCAGAAGTCTTCGACAGAATGCCCATAATTTCCGCAAAGCTGAGTGTGCGTGTGACAGGTGCTGCCAAGGCTGGAAAAGTAGGTGCCTCTTCGATTTCTGAGATCGGCCCTCGTGGTCTCTGAGCAGCCCAACTTTTGAGAAAGCAAGCGCCTCTTCGATTTCTGAGATCGGCCTTCGTGGTCTTTGAGCAGCCCAACTTTTGAGAAAGCAGACGCCTCTTCGATTTCTGAGATCGACCCTCGTGGTCTCTGAGCAGCCCAGCTTTTGAGAAAGCAAACGCCTCTTCGATTTCTGAGCAGGCGCCTCTTCGATTTCTGAAGCTCCATCGAGTGCAGATTTTTATAGGGGCTGGCATTAAGTTCCAAAGCACACTTGAATCTCCACCAGTAGAAGCTCCATTCTTACACTTCTAAGATCTTGATTTGTTCGACCTCTTCTCTCTTCAACACCTTTGAAAATGTCTGGCCCCTCCGACCGTCGTTTTGACTTGAACCTTGTTGAAGAGGTAGCCCCGCCTTCTCCAGACAACATATGGCGCCCATCCTTCGTCTCCCCTACTGGTCCTCTTACCGTTGGGGATTCCGTTATGAAGAATGATATGACCGCTGCGGTGGTGGCCAGGAACCTTCTCACTCCCAAAGATAACAGACTACTTTCCAAACGATCTGATGAGTTAGCTGTTAAGGATTCTCTGGCTCTCAGTGTTCAGTGTGCAGGTTCTGTGTCTAATATGGCCCAACGCCTATTTGCTCGAACCCGCCAAGTTGAATCATTGGCGGCTGAAGTGATGAGTCTCAAACAGGAGATTAGAGGGCTCAAGCATGAGAATAAACAGTTGCACCGTCTCGCACATGACTATGCTACAAACATGAAGAGGAAGCTGGACCATATGAAGGAATCTGATGGTCAGGTTTTACTTGATCATCAGAGATTTGTGGGTTTGTTCCAAAGGCATTTATTGCCTTCGTCTTCTGGGGCTGTACCGCGTAATGAAGCTCCAAATGATCAACCTCTGATGCCTCCTCCTTCTAGGGTTCTGTCCAGTACTGAGGCTCCGAATGATCCCCCTCCGGTGCCTTCTCTTTCTGGGGCTCTACCGACTGCTGCGACTTCTCCTAAGCAACCTTTGTGAAGGCTCTCTCTTGTTTGTTTATTTTGACTCATGTATATGTACATATTTGTAGCTTATCGGGGATATCAATAAATAAGCTTTCCTTCATTTCAACGTATTGTGTTAAATACACCAAAGCCTTCTTCTCTAAGTTCTTTGAATTTTCTTTTGTTGGAGCTTTGTGAGTGGAGCATGTAGGTTGAGGTAGTGTTCCCTTAATTTCCTGAGTGAGGAAAACTTCTCGGTTGGAGACTTGGAAAATCCAAGTCACTGAGTGGGATCGGCTACATGAATCTTAGAACGCCATTGTGCTCGGTCCTGTGTCATGTCCTTCGTTAGATCCAAGTACTCTAAGTCTTTTCTTAGAGTCTCTTCCAAAGTTTTCTTAGGTCTTCCTCTACCCCTTCGGCCCTGAACCTCTGTCCCATAGTCGCATCTTCTAATCGGAGCGTCAGTAGGCCTTCTTTGCACATGTCCAAACCACCGTAACCGATTTTCTCTCATCTTTCCTTCAATTTCGGCTACTCCTACTTTACCCCGGATATCCTCATTCCTAATCTTATCCTTTCTCGTGTGCCCACACATCCAACGAAGCATCCTCATCTCCGCTACACCCATTTTGTGTACGTGTTGATGCTTCACCGCCCAACATTCTGTGCCATACAGCATCGCCGGCCTTATTGCCGTCCTATAAAATTTTCCCTTGAGCTTCAGTGGCATACGGCGGTCACACAACACGCCGGATGCACTCTTCCACTTCATCCATCCAGCTTGTATTCTATGGTTGAGATCTCCATCTAATTCTCCGTTCTTTTGCAAGATAGATCCTAGGTAACGAAAACGATCGCTCTTTGGTATTTCTTGATCACCGATCCTCACCCCTAACTCGTTTTGGCCTCCATTTGCACTGAACTTGCACTCCATATATTCTGTCTTTGATCGGCTTAGGCGAAGACCTTTAGATTCCAACACTTCTTTCCAAAGGTTAAGCTTTGCATTTACCCCTTCCTGACTTTCATCTATCAACACTATATCGTCTGCGAAAAGCATACACCAAGGAATATCATCTTGAATATGTCCTGTTAACTCATCCATTACCAACGCAAAAAGGTAAGGACTTAAGGATGAGCCTTGATGTAATCCTACAGTTATGGGAAAGCTTTCAGTTTGTCCTTCATGAGTTCTTACGGCAGTCTTTGCTCCTTCATACATATCCTTTATAGCTTGGATATATGCTACTCGTACTCCTTTCTTCTCTAAAATCCTCCAAAGAATGTCTCTTGGGACCCTATCGTACGCTTTCTCCAAATCTATAAAGACCATGTGTAAATCCTTTTTCCCATCTCTATATCTTTCCATCAATCTTCGTAAGAGATAGATTGCCTCCATGGTTGAGCGCCCTGGCATGAACCCGAATTGGTTGTCCGAAACCCGTGTCTCTTGCCTCAATCTATGCTCAATGACTCTCTCCCAAAGCTTCATTGTATGACTCATTAGCTTAAACCCACAAAAATATATTTTTCACCCTTTTCATCAAACTTTTCTCTCTTTTGAGAAGGAACATGTGCATAGGCTATGCAACCAAAGATCTTAAAGAAATCAACCTTTGGCTTAAACCCATGCCATGCTTTGAAAGGACTCATATCCTTGACGGACTTGGTAGGTGACCTGTTGAGAATAAACACTGAGGTATGAATTGCTTCAGCCCAAAACACATTTGGCAGACCTTTTGCTTTTAACATGCTTCTTGCCATTTCAACAATGGTTCGATTTCTTTGTTCTGCAACACCGTTTTGCTATGGAGTGTTGTTACAACCACCCCCCAATTGTACGTATCATATGTTATTTTACCCCAAACTGCCACGTGGCAGCATCTTAACTCACTTCCCTCTTCTCTCATTCTGTTCCCCCTAACCCCAAGACCTTTCTCCTTCATCTCTCTCTCTGCACTCACTTTCATCTCTCTTTCCCTCTCATCCTCCCGTGAGCCACACCCATTACCAACCCCATACCTACAACACCTTCACCATCATTACCCTATGTCCCTCCCTCTCTTCCGTCGCTGCGGGACACGGAGGAACCCAGAGAAACTCTCTGGCGGGATTTTTTTATTTTTCCGGTTAGGTAAGGTTGGATCCCTTTTTAAATCACCATTTTTAAATGTTGGATGTTGTGTGATGAGATTTATATTGTTTTTCCAAGGTTTTGAAGACGGGAATGGCGCGGGGGAAGCTCACCCATTTTTCCGGCGAACCCGTGAGTTTCGAGGGAATTGCCGGTCACCTTCGGCCATGTCACGACTATTCGAGGGTATCAATCTTTTCCCCTCATCTTGCTCTTCATTTTTGTACTTAGATCGGGGTCTAGAACCCTCGTTTTCAGGTTACCGGAGCTGCTACAGCTCCGGCCTTCTTTTTCAGCAAACCCAGGCCATCAGGCATTCTCAAACCCACGGGCCTTAGCCGTTTTGGGCCAACCCAGTACCCTAGCCGGTATAGTTTTGAAGTTTAGTTTTAAGTTTTAAAACCCAAAAGACCTCGGGCCTTATACCGTAGGGCCTTGGGCCCGTAGACCCAACCCAAAAAACCTGTGGGATTTTTATTTTAGGTTTTTGGTTAATTGTTTTAAAGACCCAAAGGGCCTTGGGCCGGTTTTTGTTAAAGGGTTCTAAGCCTAGCCCTTTTTCCCTTAAGGCCTTCAGGTCATCTGTGTGTGTGTGTGTGTGTGGGGGTGGGTGTACCCGTGTGTGTGTGTATTTAGCGTGTGTGTGTGCGTGTGTGTATATGCATGTCGTGCATGCATGTGCATGCTGTGCATACGTGTGTACTTGTGTGGTGTATGTGTGTGTTTGGGCTTAAGCCCAAACCACTTTTCTTTACCTTAAACCCTTTTAACCCAAAAACCTTAGGATTCTAAAATCCATTAGACCCTAACCCATCCAACCCACATCCTTTATTTTTATTTAGTTCAAGCCTAAATTCTTTAGAAAATCCTTTTATTTATTCATTACATTTTTGTGCTTAGGTGAAGTTGCTAGTGAGGAAATTCTAAATCATTTTCCGCACAACTCTACTGTTAAGGAGTATTTGTGAGTGGACCCCTTCTAAAATTTATATAATTTTATGGTTTAATTTCATAAATGAATAGCATGCCTTACGAGTTATGATTTGATTTATGATAATCATGTTTATTAAATATTGTTCATCGTCTCGTTTTTGTGAGGAATAAATTGTTAGCCTATATTGAGCTATATTTTGATATATCGTATTTTTATAAGAACCATGAACTGGTAGACTATCCGATGGATGACGATAGGATGCTAGAACATGTTTTAGAACCCCCTCTTTATAGTATAGACGATGGATGACTTTATACCATGAAGTGGTTATTTATGAGGGACGTAACTATTTGTGGGTACCTAGTAGACATTATGCCGCCTGGGGCGAGGATCTGGTGTTGACAGATAGGCTGGGAGAAATAATCCTTAGCTACGGGCTGAGGGACACGGAGCAAGCATTGGGCCTGAAGTTGGTAATCTCTGGCTACGGGCACAGAGACCATGATGCTGGCATAGAGCCATGAGATATATATCTATTCAGTGATCTTACTAGTGGTACATTATGCTAGAGACGACTTATGAGACGTTTGATATTTTGTGTTTCATGATATGACTTTTGAGATATTTTTGGCATGCTACGATTTTTATTAAATCCATCACTTATTATGTTAGTAGTTTTCTTTATATAAACTGTGGGGGTTAGTATCTTGATAACTGTTTTATTAGTATTGTATATATGAACTTGGTCCATTCACCTTTGTTTTGCGCCCCCATTCAGGTCTTAGAAATGAAGACTACGACACGACGTACGAGGCATTCCCCTACCAGTAGCAATCTATCACCCACTTGTGTGATATCTTGTAATGATCTTTCCTTTTTGTGAATCTTGTTTTAGATTGTGTTCTGTGCACTCTAGACACTTCCTTGAACTTCGTTTATTACTCTTAAATTCTAATGTTTATTCATGAATATTTTCTCCTAATCATTACTTTTGTAATCAATTAATGGCTTTCGTCACCCTCGGGTGTCGGCCAACACGTGTCTATCCTGGTATTCGGGGAATATCAGGGTCGGGGCCTGTCAGATTGGTATCAGAGCATGGTTAAGATTTCTTTCCACCAATTTGGTAAATTTTAGTCTTTCTAAATCTTGTTGTCTTTGTCAAAATCATGGCTAATCCTGGTGGGAATGTGCCTCAACAACCTCGTTCTTCTATAATTGGGGGAATCCAGCAGTTTACCACTGCTTTAATGAATGCTATTTCGGGTCATAGACCAAATTGGACATATTTAGAAATTGCTAGAAGTCATGGAGTTACTGAGTTGAAATCTGTGGGAAATTGTAAGGAGGCTAAACAGTGGTTAGAGAAAATGGAGGATACTTTAGAGGCTATGAAATGTCTGTTAAATGAGTGGGCAAACACTGCAGGTTTCTTTATTCAGGGTGATGCTAGGAGTTGGTGGAAATCAACGAAGGAATCTCATCCACCTGGTTCTTGGATGACTTAGGCTGCTTTCAGGAAACGTTTTATTTCTTACTTTCTAATCCGTAGCTACAGATTGAGGAAGAGACAAAAGTATTTAGATTTCCGACAGGGTGACCTCAGCATCACAGAATTTGACAGTACTTTCAGGCGCTTGGCTAGGCATCATGATGGGACTTATGATAATCCGCAGGCACAGATGGATCAGGCGATGCTTGCACTAAACCAGGAGTACCGTACAATGGTAGCTGCTCAGAGACCCAGAACTTATGAGGAAGTAATCGAGATAAGTCTGAGTATAGAACAATCTAAGTGGGATACGGAGATACAAGATCAACCTCAGACTTGGACCCAGCCTAGAGACAGAATAGACAGCGGAATCAAAATCAGATGAGTTGGAATTTCCAGTCGCGGAGTACCAGAGAATCAGTGGGCCTTTACAGTTATGTAGATCTCAGACATTCTTTTTCCTTTAAACGACCAGGTCGAGGTTCAAGGTCTTCCAGTGAAGGCTCAAGCAACGAGTCGGCGAGACGATCTTTTAGTCATTTCATTCCGAGTTATCTGGTTTGTAATCAGTGTGGGTTACATCATCGAGGGAGTTGTGGGAAAACTGCTGTAGTTTGTCATATGTGCGGTGGTACCGGGCATTTTGTTCGTGATTGTCCTTCAGCACCACCTGTTAATTTTACCTCTGGCTCAAACTACAGTGGATATCAGCCAGTTCAGAATATCGGCTATGATGGCAGTGGCAGTAGTAGTCAGAGTTATGGTAGTAGTACTAATCAGAACTATGGGGGTAATAGAGGGCTGCAATTTGGTTGCAGAAGTAGCCAGAGTTTTAGAGGAAGTGACAGCCGAAGTACTCAGTTTTTGACCCAGTAGCAGGCTGGAACATCTTCTGGTAATAGTAATCAGGGGAACAGAGCAGGACGTAATTCCAGAGGTCGTGGCGGTCGAAACAATAGTGCGGGGTATCAGGTTCATGGACGTATGAACACCATGACTCAGCATGAGGCTGAGCAGGATCCTCGAGTTATCACCAGTACGTTACCTGTTTATAATACTTGGGCTAGAGTTTTAATTGTTTTGGGTGCTACGTAATCTTTTGTTTCTTCATCTTTTGATCGGGTTATACATTCTCAACCTCAGCCCCTAGGTTTTGATATGCTGATTCAAATGCCAAGTGGTGAATTATTTTGTGCTCAATGGCAATATCGGAATTGTCCAGTTATTGTTGAAGGGGAAAACTTAGAGGTTGATTTAATTCCTTTCAAACTGGCGGAGTTTGATGTCATTCTAGGAATGGATTGGCTATCTAAGCACCGAATGAATGTCACATGTTGGGAGAAAATTGTGACGTTCAATTGGCCAGGACTTCCAATAGTTACATATGGGTGAGCGACATGTCCTCCCCAATAGTATTATTTTTGCCATTCAAGCAACAAGGTTGTTGAATAAGGGTTGTGTGGGGTTTTTAGCCCATGTAGTTGTGAAGGATGAATCTTTTTTGCGTCCAGAAGATATGCCAGTTGTAAGGAATTTCATCGATGTGTTTCCTGATGATTTACTGGGGTTACCACCTGCGAGGGAAATTGAGTTCACTATCGATTTACTCCCAGGTACCAATCCTATTTCCTTGGCACCTTATCAAATGACACCAACAGAGTTGAGAGAATTGAAGATCCAACTCTAGGAATTGGTAGACAAAGGTTACAGCCGAGTACATCCTCGTAGGGAGCTCCTGTTCTTTTTGTTAGAAAGAATGATGGATCAATGAGACTCTGTATCGATTATAGGCAACCGAATTAGGTAACGGTGAAGAATCGTTACCCTCTGCCTCGGATCAATGAATTGTTTGATCAATTGAAATGTGCTCAGGTATTTTCCAAAATTGACCTTTGATCGGGTTACCATCAGTTGAGAATTCGCGAGGATGATGTCCCGAAAACTGCTGTTTGTACGAGGTATGGGCATTATGAATTTCGTGTCATGCCTTTTAGATTGACAAATGCACCTGCAGCATTCATGGATTTGATGAACAGAGTCTTCAGACCGTATCTGGATCGGTTTATGATTGTGTTCATTTATGACATTCTAATTTATTCTAGAAGTGTTAATGAGCATAAGAAGCATTTGAGACTAGTGCTGGAACGACTGAGGAACGACCAGCTTTATGCCAAGTTCAGTAAGTGCCAGTTTTGGTTAACTCAGGTTGGTTTTCTTGGGCACATAGTTTCTGCTGAAGGAATTAGCGTGGATCCCAAAAGGTGTCAGCAGTGTCTAACTGGGAACAACCGAAGAGTGTCACTGAAGTAAGAAGTTTTCTGGGTTTGGCAGGGTATTATCGAAGATTTATTAAAAAAATTTCTGCAATTGCTCTACCTTTTACTAAGTTGACTCGTAAAGGTGTTCAATTTATGTGGGATGAAAATTATGAACAAAGTTTTCAGGAGCTTAAGCCACGCCTCACTCAGGCCCCTATTCTTGCTCTTCCAGATGACAGTGGTGAATTTGAGGTGTATACTGATACTTCTCTATCAGGTTTTGGGTGTGTACTGATGCAACATGGAAAAGTTATTACCTACGCTTCTAGACAACTCAAAACCCATGAAAGAAATTATCCTACTCATGATTTGGAATTAGGAGCAGTGATTTTCGCTTTGAAAATTTGGAGGCACTACTTGTATGGAGAGAAATGTCGTATTTTTACGGATCATAAGAGTCTTAAGTATGTGTTCACCAAGAAGAAGCTGAATTTAAGACAGATAAGGTGGATGGAGCTTATCAGTAATTATGACTGTTCGATCGAGTACCATCATGGGCATGCTAATGCCGTGGCTGATGATCTTAGTTGGAAACATCACGAGCAGCTTGCATCTCTTCAAACTGTACACGTTCCGTTACTATTTTCTCTTCGAGAAATTAGTGTTAATTTAGAACCAGGGGAGCACGGAGCTTGGCTAGCACATTTTCAGGTTAGACCTATCTTTGTTGACATGGTCATAGAAGCTCAGGAACTTGATCCAGAATGCGACGAATTAAAGGCATAAATGTTGAAAAGAGATAATGATAAATTCATCATCCGTAAGGATGAAGTGTTATTGAAAGGGAACCGTTTGTTCATGCCTAAAGATAATGAAGCTGTTAAGAAGGAAATTCTTGATGAGGCTCATACTTCAGTTTATGATATGCATCCAATGAGTACTAAATTGTATCGCACCATTTATCCTTTCTATTACTGGGAAGGGATGAAACGGGATGTAGCAGAGTATGTGAGAAGATGTTTAATCTGTCAACAGGTTAAAACAGATAGACAGAGACCTGGGGGACTGATGCAAAATCTTCCGATACCATTTTGGAAGTGGGAGGATATCACTTTGGACTTTGTGTATGGACTGCCTAGAACACCCTCAAGGTATGATGGTATCTAGGTAATTGTTGATCGGCTTACCAAGACTGCTTATTTCTTACTAGTTTGACAAACCTACTCGTTAGAGAAATTGGCAAAATTATTTGTTGATAATATTGTTCGTCTACATGGTGTACCCGTCTTCATTGTGTCAGACAGAGATCCCAGATTTACTTCGAGGTTTTGGAAAACCTCTAATGCCGTTATGGGTACTCAGTTACTGTTCAGCACTGCTTATCATCCACAAATTGATGGTCAGTTCAAGCGGACGATTCAGACTTTAGAGGATATGTTGAGAGTGTTTGTATTACAGTGGAAAGGCAGTTTAGATAACTATTTGTCGTTGGTGGAGTTTGCTTACAATAATAGTTATCACTCGAGTATTGGTATGGCGCATTTTGAAGCACTTTACGGGAAGGCGTGTAAGACACCATTATGTTGGATAGAGGCAGGAGAACGGCCGTTGGTGGGACCAGAGATTGTGGATACCACCAACGCTAATATCCGATTGATTAAGGCAAATTTGAAAGCAGCACAAGACCGACAGAAAAACATTGCAGACAAACACTCCAAGGATCGTGAGTTTACAGTGGGTGACTTTGTATTCTTGAAGTTGTCTCCATGGAAGGGTGTTGTTCATTTTGGTAAGCAAGGAAAGCTGAGTCCTCGATTCGTAGGTCCCTATCAGATTATTGAGAGAATTGGTGCAGTTGCTTATAGGTTGGAGCTGCTACCGAAGTTGTCACAGATCCATAAAATTTTCCATATTTCCATGCTTCAAAAATATGTACCGGATCCCTCTCATATCATCAAGATAGAACCATTGGAAATAAATCTGGATGCTAGGTATGTAGAAGAACCAGTGGCTATCCTTGACAGACAGAATAAAGTGTTGCGAAACAAAGTTATTCATTAGGTAAAGGTACTGTGGAGGAACCATGCAATCGAAGAAGTTACTTGGGAGACAGAGGAATCAATGTGGAACCAATAACCCTTTCTTTTCGTGTAACTTCGCAATTTCGAGGACGAAATTATTTTAAGGGGGTAGATTGTTACAACCACCCCCCAATTATATGTATCATATGTTATTTTACCCCCAAACTGCGACGTGGCAGCATCTTAACTCACTTCCCTCTTCTCACTTTTTGTTCCCCCCAACCCCGAGACCCCTCTCCTTCATCTCTTTCTCTGCACTCACTTTCATCTTTCTCTCTCCCTCTCCCTCTCATCCTCCCGTGAGCCACACCCATTACCAACCCCGTACCTACAACACCTTCACCATCATTACCCTATAGTCCCTCATTCTCTTCCGTCGCTACGGGACACGGAGGAAACCAGAGAAACTCTTAGGCGAGATTTTCCTATTTTTCCAGTTAGGTAAGGGTGCATCCCTTTTTAAATCGCCATTTTTAAGTGTTGGACGTTGTGTGATGAGATTTATATTGTTTTTCCAAGGTTTTGAATATGGTATCTAGGAATTGCAGGTCACCTCCGGCCGTGTCACAACTATTCGAGGGTAGCAATCTCTTCCCCTTATCTTGCTCTTCATTTTTGTACTTAGATCAGGGTCTAGAACCCTCGTTTTCAGGTGACCAGAGTTGTAGTAGTTTCGGCCTTCTTCGGCAAACCCAGGCCATAAGGTCTTCTCAAACCCACGGGCCTTAGCCGTTTTGGGCCAACCCAGTACCCTAGCCCACATAGTTTTTAAGTTTAGTTTTAAGTTTTAAAACCCAAAAGGCATCGGGCCTTATACTGTAGGGCCTTGGGCCCGTAGACCCAACCCAAAAACCTGTGGGATTTTTATTTTAAGTTTTTGGTTAATTGTTTTAAAGATCCAAAGGGCCTTGGGCCGGTTTTTGTTAAAGGGCTCAAAGCCTAGCCCTTTTTGCCTTAAGGCCTTTGGGCCATTTGTGTGTGTGTGTATGTTGTGTGGGTGTGTGGGTGTGTGGGTGTGTACTCGTGTGTGTGTGTGTGTATATGCATGTCGTGCATACATGTGCATACCGTGCATACGTGTGTACTTGTGTGGTGTATGTGTGTGTTTGGGCTTAAGCCCAAACCACCTTTCTTTACCCTAAACCCTTTTAACCCAAAAACCTTAGGATTCTAAAACCTATTAGACCCTAACCCATCCAACCCACATCCTTTATTTTTATTGAGTTCAAGCCTAAATTCTTTAGAAATCCTTTTATTTATTTATTACATTTTTGTGCTTAGGTGAAGTTGCTAGTGAGGAAATTCTAAATCCTTATCCGCACAACTCTACTGCTAAGGGGTATTTGTGAGTGGACCCCTTCTAAAATTTATATGATTTTACAATTTAATTTCATAAATGAATAGCATGCCTTACGAGTTATGATTTGATTTATGATAAGCATGTTTATTAAATATTGTTTATTGTCACGTTTTTGTGAGGAATAAATTGTTAGCCTATATTGAGCTATATTTTGATATATCGTATTTTCTATAAAAAAAACCATGAACTGGTAGACTATCTGATGGATGACGATAGGATGTAACAACCACCCTCAAATATACGTATTATTTGCAATTTCACCCTAAGCTGCCACGTGTCAGCCATCTAAACTCTCTCTCTTTTTTCTCTCTCTGTCCCCCACCCCCGAGACCTCTTTCTTCTCTGTCTCTCTCCCCGTAGCTCTCTTTCTCAACTCTCCCGTATCTCTCTCCCTCAACCTTTCGCATCTCTCTCTCCCCCTGGACTCACTAAAACCCTATCACCATCAGGAAAGGCTCACAACGAACCCAGGACCCCTACCCTGCGAGTTCGACGGCACGGAGCAAGGCTCCGGTGAAACTTTTCTCTCTTTCCTTTGGGGTAAGTTGAAGCTCTCATTCTCGTTGTTAGCATGATGCTTAGTTTTGTTTTGTGAACTAGATCCTTCCCTTTTTACGTAGGTTTTTCCTTGGAATCGATTTGGGTTGAGCACACTCATTTTCCAGCGAACCCGTAGACTTTGAAGGCTTTTCCAGTCACCTCCGACCGAGTCACGACATTTGGAAGGTAGCAATCTCTTCCTCTCACCTTGTTCTTCATGTTCGTACTTAGATCGGAGCTTAGAGCCCCTGTTTTCAGGTGACCGGAGCTGTAGCAGCTCCGACCTTCTTTTTCCTCGACAACCAGGCCATCCGGCCTTCCCTTTCCCTCCCCTTCGGGCCTTAGCCAGTTGGGCTAGCCCAGTACCCCAACCCGTTTGGTTTTTAATTTTAATTATAGGTTTTTAAAACCCAAAGGCCTCGGGCCTTATTTTTGAAGGGCCTTGAGCCGATTTATTTTAAAGGGCTTAAAGCCTTGTCCTTTTTATAAGGCCTTAGGGCCTTTGTGGTGTGTGTGTGTGTGTGTGTGTGTGTTGTGAGGGCTGGCCTTGTGCAGCCTGTGTGTGTATGTGTGTGTGTTTATTTGGCGTGTGTGTGTGTTTGTAGTGTGTGTGTGTGTTTGGGCTTGAGCCCAAACCACCAATTTTCCACCCTAAAGCCTTTTTAACCCAAAAACCCTAGATTCCTAAAACCCATTAAAACATAAACCCATCCAACCCCAAATTCCCTTATTTTATTTAATTCAAGCCCAATCTTTTAGAAAATCCTTTTATTTATTTATTACATTTTTGTGCTTAGGTAAAGTTGCTAGTGGAGAAATTCTTAATCCTTATTCGTGCGACTCTTCTGCTAAGGAATATTTGTGAGTGGACCATTTCCAAAATTACATGATTTTATAATTTAATTGCATAAATGATTAGCATGTCTACGAGTTTATGATTTGACTTATGTTAAGTCTGTTTACTGAGTTTATTGAATTTGTCTCGTGTTTTTAGTGAGGAAATAAATGTTAGCCTATTTTAAGCTATATTTTAATATATCGTATTTTCTATAAAAACCATAATCTGGTAGACTATCTGATAGATAACGATAGGATGCTAGAACATGTTTTAGAAACCCCTCTTTATAGTATAGACGATGGATGACTTTATATTATGAAGTGGTTATTTCTGAGAGGTGTAACTATTTGTGCGTACCTAGAGGACATTATGCCACCTAGGGCGAGGATCTGGTGTTGGCATTTGGGCCAGGAGTTGGTAATCCCTAGCTACGGGCTGAGTGACATGGAGCAAGCATTAGGCCGGGAGTTGGTAATCTATGGATACGGGCGCAGAGACCACGAAGCAGGTATTGGGCCGGGAGTTATATTATTCAGTGATCTTTCTAGCAACACACCGCGATTACGAAACGATCTTTGATGCAGTTACTGTTTTGATTTCCGCGATATGGCTTTTTGAGATATTTTGGCATGCTAGGATTTTTATTAAATCCATCACTTATTATGCTAGTAGTTTTCATTATATATAACTGTGAGGGTTAGTACATTGATAACTATTTTATTATTATTATATATATAAACTTGGTCCACTCACCTTTATTTTGTGCCCCCATTCAGGTCATAGAAACGAGGACTACGAGACGACATACGAGGCATTCCCCTACCAGTAGCACTCTATCACCCACTTGTGTGATATCTTGTAATGATCTTTCCTTTTTGTAAATCTTGTTTTAGATTGTGTCTGGTTCACTCTAGACACTTCCTTGAACTTTGTTAATTACTCTTAAATTCTGATATTATTCATGAATATTTTCTCCTAATTATTTCTCTTGTAATCAATTAATGGCTTTCGTCACCCTCGGGTGTCGGCCAGCATGTGTCTATCCTGGTATTCGAAGAATATTAGGGTCGGGGCGTGTCATAGGATGCTAGAACATGTTTTAGAAACCCATCTTTATGGTATAGACGATGGATGACTTTATACTATGAAGTGGTTATTTATGAAGGACGTAACTATTTATGCGTACCTAGTAGACACTATACCGCCTGGGGCGAGGATCTGGTGTTGGCAGATAGGCTGGGAGAAATAATCCCTAGCTACGGGCTAAGGGACACAGAGCAGTCATTGGGCCGGGAGTTAGTAATCTCTGGCTACGGGCGCAGAGACCATGGTGCTGGCATAGGGCCGGGAGATATATATCTATTCAGTGATCTTACTAGTGGTACAATGCTACAAGGACAATAAGAGATCCAATGCTACAAGGAACCTGGAGATTAAGTTTCTTGTTGCTCGTGAAAAGGTGATGGATGGTTTAGTTAAAATTAATTATTTGGAGACAAGTCTTAGAAACGAGGACTACGACACAAAGTACGAGGCATTCCCCTACCAGTAGCAATCTATCACCCACTTGTGTGATATCTTGTAATGATCTTTCCTTTTTGTGAATCTTGTTTTAGATTGTGTTATGTGCACTCTAGACACTTCCTTGAACTTCATTTATTACTCGTAAATTCTAATGTTTATTCATGAATATTTTCTCCTAATCATTACTCTTGTAATCAATTAATGGCTTTCGTCACCCTCGGGTGTTGGCCAGCACGTGTCTATCCTGGTATTCAGGGAATATCAGGGTCGGAGTGTGTCAAGTGTAGCTTGCCGTCAATTCTCTTTTGATCCGTTGCTTTTGCAAAATTCTAAAAATTCATTTGATGTGAACTCTCCACCACGATCAGTTCGCAATGTCTTCAGATTGTATCCACTTTGCTTCCCTCCATAGGCCTTAAATTGCTTGAAAAATGAGAAGGCTTCTGACTTTTGTTCTAGAAAATAAACCCACATCATCCTGCTATAGTCATCAACAAAGAGAAGAAAGTATTTCTTGCCATTAAAAGATGATGTTCGAATCGGTCCGCATACATCTGTATGTACCAACTCAAGAGGGGCTCTTGCTTTCCATGTTGATTGTGAAAATGGTAAGCGGTGAAATTTTCAAAAATACAACCTTCACATATTTCTTTCTCAGACTGAATGGAAGGAAGGCCAACCACCATATCTTTCTGGTGTAAGAGGCGTAGACTTATTTGATTTAGATGTTCGTACCTCATATGCCACAATAGTGATTCTTCTACATTTTCAGCTTCCAAAACATAGTTTTCTTTTGATGTCATGATCAACGGAAAGACTTTGTTTGCCATCATTTTTATCTTAGCCACTACAATGCTATTCTTTTTATCAGAAATAACAAAGTGGTCATCATCAAATTTAACAGAGAAGCCTTTTTGTAGGAGTTGTCCTACACTTAATAAATTTTGTGCCAAATTAGTAACATACAACACATCATAGATTAGTTTTGGTGTACCTTCTCGAGTTTGAACAGAGATAATACCCTTGCCTTCCACGTTGTGAAGCTTTCCATCTCCGAGCTTGACTTGTGAGTTCACATTTTCTTCAAATTTGACAAAACATTATATGTTTCCCGTTATGTGGTTACTGCATCCGCTTTCCACGTACCATATATCTTGTGGTTCTTGACAAGCGCTGAGACATGTATAAAATAGTTTCTCTAGAGAATCATTATTTTCTGTTAAATTGGCTTCATTATTTTTCTGATATCTGCAATCTCTTTGAGAATGGTTGGGTATTCTGCATCGGGTACACTTATACCGACAATCTGCACTTTTGTGCTCAGTCTTTTTACAAACATAACATTCGGGGACAAAGTTACCATTTTGGTTGTTTTGATGGCCGCGTCCTTGCTGATTGTTGTTGTTATAGTTGCCTTTGTTGTAATTTTTCCGCCAATGAAATTTACTTTTTCTGTTTTCAGACTTTTGAGATTCTCCTTTTTGTTTGTCTTCTTTCTCCTTCGAATCCAGTTTGGATTGAAAGGATTGCTCCAAGAATTGGTTTGTAGACCTATTAATCCTTTTTTCATGTGCTTCCAAAGAACCAATTAGTTCATGGAGCGAAAGAGCAGCGAGATCTTTTGACTCCTCTATTGCTGCGACAACATGATCGAACTTCGGCGGTAGACTTAGTAGAGTTTTCTCTACAATTTTCTTGTCTGGAATTGCATCCCCATAACTTATAATTTGGTTAACAAGTCCAGAAACTTTGTGAAGAAAACCTGAATGGATTCATTGTCCTTCATTAGTAAATTATCAAACTCTCGCCACAAGGATTGGAGTTTGATGGAGATCACTTTCTGTGAACCTTAGAACTCAATTTTGAGTATTTCCCAAGCATTCTTTGATGTAGTTGCAGAAGGTAATCTTGGAAAGAGATTTTTGCTTACTCCCTGTTGAATTAGGAATAAAGCCTTGGCATCTCTCTTCGTATTTCTTCAAGTGCTTGCTGCGATTCCGGTGTCACTCTTCCGGTCGATGTTTTCTCTGGTTCCTCATAACCATCTTCTACAAGATCCCAAAGATCTTGAGAGACAAACAAGGTCTTCATTTGTAGGCTCCAATATTCATAATTCTCTCCATCGAAAATAGGCATTAAATTTTGAATATTTCCAATGGTTAAGGAATTTGAACTTGATGCCATGATTATGTTGACAGTAATAACAGCTGGCAATGCCACATCAGCTTAGCTAATAGACTATTGGTGGTTATGTTGGTTAGAGGTGTTATAACTAACCGATATAGTTACTGATGTAAGTAGTGCAAACTATATAAGATGATATGGAATTACTGTAATCTTCAAGTCATATCAATACAAAAGTTTCTTTCTCTAAACATTCATTCTCTCTCTAGAACTCTCATTTCTTCTCCTTTTCTTCTTATTCGAGTATTCACTACAGATCAGGATTTCAGTATACATTAACATGGTATCATCGCCGTGTACGTTCCTTCGTGGCTATCGTCTTCCGCTCATGGTGGTTGTTGCCGGAGATCTTTCTTGGTGACAGTCTCGAATTCGTGAAGTTTAATCAGTGTTGTGCGTTCAGTCGGAGGCTTGGTGTTTCTTGAAAGTACAGTATGTTTTCTGCACTCTATCTGTTTGTGAAAATGTCTCAAGGTTATTTCTTTTGGGTTTGTTGATTTTTTTTGTGCGAAAGTAAACAAGGCCGATGCCATCTTTCTGCAATCTTGATTTGAGATATAAGGCCGAAGCCATTATCTCGGTGTAAATTGTTAGTTTCCTCCATAAGGCCAATTGCCAGAGTGTAGTTCTTGTGCAATTATGTTCTCTTTCTTCATTAAAGGCCGATTACCGAAGAGAGGTGTATTTCTTGATTTTTGTGGTTATATACCTTGTTGTTTGAAATCTTGGGTTGTACTTTTGATAATCTTTAGTGTGTGAAGATGGCTGAATCTAATGTTAGAATTGAGAATTTGTTAGGGATGTTGACAGTAAAGTTGCAAGATGATAATTTTGTGAAATGGAGTTATCAATTTTCATCTGTGTTGAGGGGGTATGATTTGTTTGACTTCTTTACTAGAGAAGCACCATGTCCACCTAAGTATGTGATTGATACAGAATCTGGGGTCACAAATGAAATTAATACTACTTACAAAGATTGGGTGAAAAAGGATCTAGCTTTGTTAAGTTTGCTAATTGCAACTCTTTCGGATGATGCTATGGAACATGTGATTGGGTGTAAAACATCTTATGAAGCTTGGAAATGTTTGCAAGAAAGATTTGCCTCTGTCTCAATGGTTCGTGTGAATCAACTTAAAATTGAATTGCATACTGTTCAGAAAGGTGGTGATTCGGTTGATAAATTCTTAATGAGACTAAAGGGGATAAGGTATCAATTAGTATCTGCAGGAGAAAAGGTTACTGATAATGATTTCATCATTGCTGTTCTTTCTGGTTTGCCTGCTAACTTTGAGATGATTAAGACAGTCATATTGGCAAGAGATTCTCCTATGTCTATCAAAGATTTTTTAGCACAATTGCTTGTAGCAGAAGGCAGTATTGAATCTAAAATGCATTCTTTATCTAGTTCTATGTCTGTTATGGTTGTTCAAGGTGAAGGATTTGGTTTACAAGGCTTTCAAGGGTATGAACATGGTGAGAGTTCTAATTCTCAGAGGTCTTAGGTTAGTCTCAGCAATGATAAATTCGGTAACAACTTTCAGAGAGGAAATGGTTTTAATGATCAGTTTGGTAGTAATTTTCAGGGAGGAAATGGTTTTTCAGGAATTGGAAATGGTAATGGTAGTAGAGGTTTTCAGTCTTCACAGAGAGGAAATTTTAATAATAGAAAGTTTGGAGGTGGGAATCACAATTCCAGGTTTTCATCAGGATTTAATAACAGAAATGAGAATAATGGTTACTCTGGAAGTGGTAAGAGTGTTGCAGGATATGAATATGCAAGTAATGCTTTCACCTCAACTAATTCATCTGCTGGCCATGGCAATTATAAGTCCAATTGGAATGGGAATACCAACTCTAAGTACTCAGTATCACCTGAATGCCAGATATGTTCGAGAATGGGACACACTGCACCAAACTGCTACTATAGAGCTGAGAGTTGAGGTTCACAGTCTTCTGGTTCTGTAATTTGTCAGATATGTGGAAAGAGGGGGCACATAACTCTTGAATACTTTCACAAGAACAACTTTGCATATCATGGAAATCCTCCACCACTACCATTGATTGCAGCTATGACAGCTCAAGCCAATGTCACTCAAACTGAAGGATCTGGTGTTGGTTTTACTGCTGAAGAAAACTGGATATTGGATTCAGGTGCAACTCATCACAAGAATGCAAATTTAAATCATCTTAATCATGTTATTCCTTATACTGGTGATGGAACTATTACAATTGGGAATGGTACAGGATTGGAAGAAACACATATTGGTTCCACAAGCATCCCTATTTCTAAACAATCTTTGATGTTAAGAAATGTGCTCTGTGTACCTAAAATCACTGTGAATTTATTTTCTGTTAAGAAGTTATGCAGAGATAATGGATGTTGGTTTATATGTGATAATGTTGTCTTCTTCATACAGGACAAGGCAATAAGGAAGATACTGTACATAGGGACAAGTGATGATGGGGAGCTGTTTTCAATTCCAATCAATGTCTTTGCAAAGTCTTTTGCTGCAAAGTTGGAGCACTGTGCTGGCTTTATTGGAAAGAAGATTCAAGTGTCGAGGTGGCATAAGCGGTTAGGTCATCCGTCAGAAGAGGTGCTCGTTGTAATGCTGAAGAAGTTTAATAATAATGTCAAAGTAGATAGTTGTGAGTCCATATGTTCTTCTTGTATGAGTGGTAAAATGAGAAGACAATCGTTTCCAGTAAGACAAAATACTGCTACATGTTTGTTTGAGAAAGTTCACACTGATGTATGGGGTCATCTCCAAAGGTGTCTGTACAGGGTTATAGATACTATGTGAGCTTTGTAGATGAATATTCAAGATTTTTGTGGATTTTTCCAATGAATAACAAGTCTGAAGTGTTTTCCATATTTGTTAAGTTCTGTGCTTTTATACAAACTCAATTCAGTGCTTCACTTAAGTGTTTACAATCTGATGGAGAGAGAGAGTATACAAGTAGAATGTTTGTTGATTTTTTGGATACAAAGGGTATAAAACACATGATTTCATGTCCTTATACCCCTCAGCAAAATGGACTTGCTGAGAGGAAACACAAACATGTGGTTGAGACTGCAGTAACACTCATGACAGAAGCAAAGTTACCAGCTCAATTTTGGTTTCATGCATGTTCACATGCTGCATTTCTAATAAACAGAATGCCATGTAGAATATTGCATATGAAATCACCATATCAGGTGTTAATTGGACAAGAACCTGATGTTCAAAATCTGAAGATTTTTGGGTCTGCAGTGTATCCATTCATGAGGCCTTATAATGCAAATAAACTTGAACCAAGAATAACTCAATGTGTATTTCTGGGATATATGATGGGATATAAGGGAGTAATATGTTATAACATTGGTTCAGGAAAATTAATTCTTTCTAGACATGTTGTACATGATGAAGAGATATTTCCTTATCGGAATATACAAGTGTCAAAGGTACAACAGTCTAGTTCTTCATCTTTCCAAAATTCAAGGCCTATTTCGATTCAATTACCAAGGGATACGATTACTCCATCTCCAGTGCATCAAGATAGATGATCTGCACAAGCTATAGAAGTCATTTCACATTCTTAAGGCTCAGATCCAATAGCTTCAGGAAATTCTGATATGGTAGTGTCTCAACCTTCAGAGTCTGCAGTAAGTCAGCATTCTGATAATCAGGTTTCATCTTCTCACCATCATTACTCAAGTCCACCAGATTCAAGGTTACCAATTTCTCAAGCAATTGTATCACATGATATTTAATCACAGAATGGTAATGAACATTCAATGGTGACAAGGTTGAAGTCTGGTGCCATCCAAAAGAAAAATTATGCAGCCTTAACTGCAACGTTCCCATAGTTAAATACCTTGCAGATAACAAATGATGATCCTTTTGTGGGAGGTTTCTCTTATATTTCAGAGATTGCAGATTCATTAGAACCTACATGCTTTAGACAAGCAGCATCTATTTCACATTGGCAACAAGCAATGCAAGAGGAGTATGATTCACTTCGAATTCAAGGTACTTGGAATTTAGTACCTGCACCAGATCACAGATCAATAATAGGAAGCAAATGGGTGTATAAGGTGAAAAGAAATCTTGATGGTACTGTATCAAGGTATAAAGCAAGACTGGTTGCTCAAGGATTTTCTCAAGAGCATGGTGTAGATTATTCAGATACTTTTAGTCCAGTTGTGAGACATACAACTATAAGACTCATTCTTGCTTTGGCTACAATGAATAAATGGGAATTGAAACAACTTGGTGTCAAGAATGCATTTCTGCATGGTGAGCCACAAGAAAAAGTTTATATGAAACAGCCACAAGGGTTTGTTGATTCAAGTCATCCCAATTATGTATGCAAACTCCTCAAGTCACTATATGGACTCAAACAAGCCCCAAGGGCTTGGAATTCAAAATTTACAAGCTACTTGGTGACAATGTGGTTTACTGCATCAATATCTGATACCAGTTTGTTCATCAAAACTGATAATAATGATATCATCGTACTATTGCTCTATGTTGATGATATAATATTGACTGGATCATGTGTGACTAAAGTAGAACTCGTAGTTCAAGAACTCTCTTCTGTGTTTGACTTGAAGGATTTGGGGAAGCTGACATATTTCCTTGGTTTACAGATTCAATATAAACCAAATGGAGACATTTTTGTAAATCAGTCGAAATACATAAAGGATTTACTTCATAAGGCAGGTATGGATTCTTGCAAGCCTTCCAATACACCATGTAAACCACATAATCAAATGATGGTGACAGAATGAGAGTTACTTTCAGATCCTAGTTCATACAGAAGCATTGTTGGTTCCTTGCAGTATCTTATGTTTACTAGACCGGATATTGCGTTTGCTGTGAATACAGTTTGTCAACACATGCATTCACCAACTGAAGTTCATTTTGGTGTTGTAAAAAGGATTCTTCGATACCTTCATGGTACGATGCAACATGGCATAGTCTATTCTTCACAATCACATATGCATCTCACGGCTTTCTCTGATTCTGATTGGGCTGCGGATCTTAATACCAGAAGATCAGTGACTGGATATATTGTTTTTCTTGGAGAAAATCCTATTTCGTGGCAATCAAAGAAACAAACTTCAGTATCCAGAAGTTCTAGAGAAGCTGAATACAAAGCCCTTGCTCATACAGCTGCTGATATAGCTTGGGTTAAACACATTTTGAGGGATTTGAAGTGTGTTTTAATTCAACCACCTGTTATTAATTGTGATAACATGTCAGCTATTGCATTAAGTTCGAATCCAATGTTTCACTCAAGAATAAAACACTTGGATACCGATTATCATTTTGTAAGGGAGAGGGTACAAAAAGGAGATCTTATCGTGGCCTATGTTCCTACTGACAAGCAAACTGCCGATGTTCTAACAAAAGGTCTTCACAGTCCTGCATTCATCAGACATTGTTACAATCTGAAGCTTGGCACCCCAAGCTTAGATTGAGGGGGGATGTTGACAGTAATAACAGCTGGCAATGCCACATCAGCTTAGCTAATAGACTATTGGTGGTTATGTTGGTTAGAGGTGTTATAACAAACTGATATAGTTACTGATGTAAGTAGTGCAAACTATATAAGATGATATGGAATTACTGTAATCTTCAAGTCATATCAATACAAAAGTTTCTTTCTCTAAACATTCATTCTCTCTCTAGAACTCTCATTTCTTCTCCTTTTCTTCTTGTTCGAGTATTCACTACAGATCAGAATTTCAGTATACATTAATAGATTAACACAACGGATGGATCGATTGGCTCTGATATACCAAATTTGTTGGAGGAAGATGGATATGAGAGAATATGGAAAAGAGTTTTAAATAGAAAACTGAAGCTTTATTGATTTCCAATTGATTACAACACTAGGCCATCTTATTGGCTATTTATAATAACATTCAGACCTTTTCATAATAGACATAACTCTTGGATTAGTTCCAAGCGTTGCAGACACAACCCTTGACTTCTAATGAGATACAACTCTTCCTAAACATAGCTCTTCTCAAGAGACATAACTCTACTTAAAATGCATTACGTTTAACAGCTTCGTGGTGATAAGGGTTATCAGTTTGATAGTTTGATAAGGATTACATGATGGGAAGTATCCTTATCAAACACCACCATTTAGGATATATAATAGGGTCCCTGCTCTCACACTAATTACACACAAAAAGATATCAAACCCCATTGATTGTAGCAGTGCATTCGGTTTGTGTTGAGAGTAGAAGAACTCTTAGTTCATTGCAACAATGGCATCACAAGGTTAGTGGTTAATTTGGTATTGTGATTTACTTATTCCGCATATATTGATCTTATATTTGGTATTAGAGCTTTCACATACCAATTAACCCTAAGAGGAAAGCATAAAGAATTGTTTTTCAAAATTTTCAGGTTAAAGACTAATTACATATTATACAGGGAGAACATGTGTATGCAGTGGCGGATCCAGGAAATAATGTTTAGGGGGTCAATAAGGATAGCGCTCGAAGCGCGCAATTTTTTTTAACAGAAACAGCATGCATATCGTCATTTCATACTTGGAGGAAGAAGCTATGACTTTTGAATTAAAGTCCCCAAATTTATTGACCTGTTCTTACAAAAGGATTACCACACTTCTCCAAACCCCACTAAACAAGAGAGGAAGGCAAGGCAAAACAGGGGAAATTAACCCAAAGCTTGAACAAAAGGTGACTAATGGCGAAAGAAATCGAATCACAGGCATCGAATCCTTCTGGTAAATGCAATACATACACTTACACACGAAGGGATTCAACCCTATGCAGAGAATTGACTACCATCATCAAGTTTTGAGGCAGCTGCCTTGTCCAAAAACCACACCAACTTCCCTGTCAGTGGCTGGACAATTCCAGCCGGCACTGGAGGGAGGTCAGATCCCATGTCGTCGGCTTTCTCGGAATCAAACACACAAAGTGTGTAAAGGTACTTGGAGCACCGAACCTTGAACTTGACAGCATCCTTGGTTCTTTCAGACCTTTCGTCGAACACTTGGTGTGCAGCCAAGAGGTTTCACCAGCAGCTCCGAGGGGTCTCTAAGATTGTTTCCATGGCTTCCAAGGGGTCGTGCGACCTCATTGACCCCACTGTGGATCTGCCACTGTATGTATGCATATGATAGCTAAAGCTATATGTGCAATATATATGATTCTCATTAAGAAGACGAAATTAGTATTGGTTCTGGCCTTAAAGCATCATCATTCGTCACTGATATCTAAAGATGTTCAGTAGTCTATGTTTTGATCTCAAGTGGCATGGCACTTTACAATCCAAGGTATGAACACGGTTACTTCTTGCAATCCACAAAGGGTTGTAACAATGACTATAGAAAAACGATTAATACAATGACTATAGGTTCTTGAGTCTATCATATAAAGAATGGGGATTAAAGATTAATACTTTTCAAGTTGCAGCCATGAACCCTAGTTCCATGAACCTCAACACTGTTGAACCATCACTGGTGTCAACCATAAGAAATGGAAACAAGACTTGGAAATCATTTTGGGTGTCATGGATATGGATTTAGCATTGAGAATTGAGGAACCCCGCTGCCTGTCAATGGAAGCACTTCCAGCCAAAGATCAAAGTATGAAAAATGTAAAAAATTGAATCGAATCTCGCTGATGATAATCAATGGACAATGACTGATGTTGTTCGTGGAGAATTCCCAGAGGCAACGAATGCAAAAGAGTTCATGAAATCTATTGTTATCATCAGCAAACAATGACTGATGTTGTTCGTGGAGAATTCCCAGAGGCAATGAATGCAAAAGAGTTCATGAAATCTATTGAGGAAAAGTACAAAGAGTCCGAGAAAACTGAAATATGCAACCTCATGAATTGACTCACTTCAATCAGGTATAATGGTGAAGGAAGTGTGCGTGAATATATTCTCAGAGTCATCAACATTGTTTGGAAATTCAGAAATCTTGAGGTACCAATTTCTGAAACCTTTTTGGTCCATGTAATTATGAATTCACTACCATAATCTTATACTCAGTTGAAAGTTTCTTACAATGCTTTGCAAGCCAAAGCCAAATGGGATGTGAATGAGTTAATTTCTATTTGTCGTGGGGAGGAAGTGAGAAATAAAAGGAGAGAATAGAAAACGGTGAGTATGTGAACTATATTCAAGGTCATACCAAAAGCAACAGGTCCAAGGGTGCCAGGAAAGAAAATGCTAGAAATATTCCCATGTCTAGGACTTTCAAACTTAACAATTCTACCGTTTTCAAATGTTATTTTTGCCAAAAGGCAGGCCATATGAAGAGAAATTGTCCCAACTATAATGCATAGCTTGCAAAATAGGAAGCAAATTAAAAATGTTTTTTTGCTTGTTTTGAATCAAATTTAACTGATATGCCTAGCAATGCTTGGTGGCTTGGCTTTGACTCTTTATTCATGTAACGAATTCATTGCAGGACTTCATAATAAAAAGAACACCAAATAAGGATGAAGTCAAAAATCTCAATTGACAATGAAAGAAGAGTTGAAGTCATTGGCAATAAGAACTCTTAGGATAAAATTAGATTTTGGTTTTTGCTTAGAACTGGATAACGTGGTTTATGTACCTTATATTAGAATGAAATTAGTTTCATTTCGAAGTTGGTTTTGCTAGCTTTTATTTTACTTTGAATAATAAGGGTTTCAACTTCCTTTTTTTTTTTTTACAATTCTTCTCATTAATGCACCAGTTCTTTATTTGATGGTATGTTCAAATTTGAATTAAATAAAACTGAAAATATTTTCAATGTTGAGAAAGAAATTGCACGACCAAAGAACTCTTCAAATCTTTGGGACAAGAGACTTGGTCATATTTCAAAAACTAGAATGGAACTTTTGATTAAAAACCAAATCTTGCCTCCATTGAATTTCAACGATTTTGAATTTTGTATTGATTGTGTCAAGAGAAAAATGACAAATAAAAGAAAAGAGGGTTCAACTAAGAGCAAACAACTTTTAGAAATAATCCATAGAGATATTTGTTGACCTTTTCCCACACAAATAATTGAAGAAAATAAATATTTTATAACTTTCATGGATGATTTTTAGGAAAACTAACGAAAAGTCCAAAAAAACTTCCCTTTTAATGAAAATCCCTTTTTAAAGGTATAGTGAATAGTACCAAGGAAATGTATAAATGTGGTTTTTCGTTAAAAGTGAACAGTACCATGAGTGTTTTATGAAAACTCCCATGATTTTTTAGGCTACTCTTACATTTATTTGATTTCTGAAAAATCAAAAGCCTTAAAAGTTTTCAAGATTTATACTATGGAAGATACACACAAACTGTGGCAAACACCCTAGGTCTTTTGCTTTATTTTTACAAGAACATGGAATTGTAGCTCAATATACCATCCCTGGTATACCCGAGCAAAATGAAGTGGCTTGGTGAAGAATTAGAACCCTAATCGACATGGTAAGGCGTATGATTTGTAGGACTAATCTACCAAATGCTTTTATCGAATTAGGGATGGACAATCATGAAAGCACTGAAACTACTAAATTCATATTTGAGGAAGATGGTGAAATGGGGAATAATGTAGAATAATCACCGAATGCAGCAGCAATCTTCCAAATCAAGTGGAAGAAAGTGAGAGTAATTATAATGATGATTGTGTCATTCAGCATGACAATTGTAATATTGGTGTGGTGTTGCATAGTGAGCAGCAAAGTAACGATCATGCAGGGTACGGGAGGTGGCAGCTCCAAGTGGCAATGACCACTGACTGGAGCATGGCACCGAATTCAGGAAATCAGCAAGCAGGGTACGTGGGGTGTTGTTGAATGATGAACAACATGTAGGAAATCAGAAAGCACACGTGGAGGAAGCACTGCCAATGGCAGCAACCACTGACTAAACTAACCAGTTTTGGCAGTCGGTGATGTTTCACAGCTTTTGAGGAAATCAAATAGGGTAAGAAAGTCAACATTCTCATCAGATTTTGTGTATCTGGCAGAACTAGATTTTAATTTATCAGAATTTGATGATCCTGGGACTGTCAAACAAGCCATCTCGAGTGCAAAAGCAAGCAAACAATTAGAAGCTATGGAGTCTGAATTGTCATCAATGGAAGAAAACAAAGTATGGAAACTAGTGGAATCAAGAAAAGGCATGAAACCGAAAGGTTGTAAACGGGTGTTTAAAACCAAGATAGACTCAAAGGGAAATGTAAAGAGACATAATGTCAAATTGATGCCCAAGGGATTCATTCAAAGAGAAGGTACCGATTATAAAGAAACTTCTAGTCTAGTACCAACGAAAGATGCATTCGGAGTAATCATGGTGATGGTTGCACATTTTGACTTGTTTTGCATCAAATGGATGTAAAAACGATTTTCTTAAATGGTGATTTGGAGGAAAGTATATATACACGACACAACCGGAGAGTTTGAAGGAGAAAGGGAGAGAGCATTTAGTTTTTGTAGATTGAAAATAAAAAAACAAATCTATGGTTTAAAACAGGCGTCGAGACAGTGGTATTTAAGGTTCCATCATGTTGTTAAGGATCATGGCCTTGTGAAAAACCCTTATGATGCCTGCATTTATTTGAAAGTCAGTGGGAGCAACTTCATTATTTTGGTACTCAATGTTGATGACATATTATTGGCAACAAATGGTTTGATTTTCTTAGATGATACAAGGTCTTTCATGCAAAACAATTTTGAGGTGAAAGATTTAGGTGAGCCCTCTTATGTGATCGGCATCGAGATTAAAAGAGAGAGAGAGAAAAAAAAAGATTGTTAGGGTTGTCACAAAGTAACCATTGAGAAAGTTTCAAAGAGATTCAACATGTCAGCATGCGACATAATTGAAATGTCTATATCGAAGAATGCTAAGCTAAGCACTATGTGTTCATGATGGCTAATGGAACTGTCTCTTAGAGGAGTGCCAAGCAAGACATCGTTGCATTCTTCGACAATGGTGGTTGAGTACTTGTCTTGCTGTGAAACTGTGCATTAGGTAGTTTGGTTCAAGTATTTTATCACTGGTCTTCGTATTGTTGACTCAATCTCTAGACTCATTCAGCTTTACTGTGATAATAGTGCAATGATTTTCTTCAAAAAGAACAATAAGAGATCCAATGCTACAAGGAACCTGGAGATAAGTTTCTTGTTGCTCGTGAAAAGGTGATGGATGGTTTAGTTAAAATTAATTATCTGGAGATAGGTTCTATGATAGTTGATCCGTTGAACAAGGCCATTCCAGTGGCAGTATTCAAGAAACATATGAGGAAGATGGAAGTGCTGGAAGTTTTTGATACTGCAGAACGGTAGGAGTTTTGATCATGTTTAAGACATTTGTTCTTGGACATTGGTTGATTCAGGTATTTTTGGAATTTACATTAAAGTATTTATGTTTAGATCATCTTAACTAATAAAGTAATACGCTGCTAGTCGCAAAGGTTTCCCAAAAATTGCAGTGTTATAGTTATGATACAGATACATTATGAAAGTGTATTTTGGATGACAATTTGTTTGAATTGTTGTAACAGA
Source organism: Malus domestica (assembly GCF_042453785.1). NCBI lineage: Eukaryota > Viridiplantae > Streptophyta > Magnoliopsida > Rosales > Rosaceae > Malus > Malus domestica. The sequence goes on along the minus strand of NC_091672.1, from coordinate 29,529,495 downwards.
AAAGCAACTTAAGGGTCTCAATACGAGACAATAAAGTGGACTAGTTTACTGGTTCTGAGGGAGGACCATAATGCAGGTGTATTATAGAAGCATTCATATTATTAGAGCGTGACTTCCCTTTAGTTCTTCATGAATACTAACTTATGACAGAAACTTGTTATCGGGGCTTTGTTAATCTTATTCTCACGTCCATTCAAGTATGATTTCTTATTAGGTGGTACTGTGATAAACAAGTGTTGGCTCTAGTGGGAGAATGTAAGCTTTGTTAGAGCTGCTCACTTGTTTAACACGTGCTTAAAGGATTGAGATCATAAGAGATTAAGATTGACTATACTTGTAAGCTATCCAAGAATGTACGTGGACTGATATATAGCTAAAGTAATTTTGATATGAGTAGATATATATATATATATATAGTGATATGAATAGTATGGCTTCGTGGTGATAAGGGTTATCAGTTTGATAGTTTGATAAGGATTACATGATGGGAAGTATCCTTATCAAACACCACCGTTTAGGATATATAATAGGGTCCTTGCTCTCACACTAATTACGCACAAAAAGATATCAAGCCCCATTGATTGTAGCAGTGCATGCGGTCTGTGTTGACAGTAGAAGAACCCTTAGTTCATTGCAGCAATGGCATCACAAGGTTAGTGGTTAATTTGGTATTGTGATTTACTTAGTTCGCATATATTGATCGTATATTCTCTAACCAAAGAGTATATTCCTGCCCATGTGGTTGTGATATAGAATCAAAGCGGTTTTTCATTTGTACATACTAGATCATGAATTAGTAACATTCCTCGTACTTGACATATATATATTCCTCAACAGCCTCATTCACAACTGATTACTTTTACAATGCATCGTATACAGTTTTTCTTGAAAGCCAAAGAAATCTCATGGTTCTTAATGCTTCCATATTTTATACCTAAATTTGAGTTTATTTTAAGAGGCCCAAATCCATATTAGTCTTATGGTAAAAGACTACTAGATTTTTCATTAACCATATGATTTGTTCTCCATTAACCTTGACTAATGGCGATGGATGTTGCATGCACGATAGTTCAAACGGAAATTAAAGTCATACCTTAAGCAGCTAAGAATAAAGAGCTACAACGTTAGAAAATAAATTTTCTCGTCTATTCAATTTGGACAGCCGACCCCACATAGTGAGATCTAAGGCTTTGTTGTTGCTGTTGTCTATTCAATGTGGGGATATACAATCATATTCTCCATCATTTCAGTAACTAAAACTTAAAATTCATGTGATCAGGAGATCTTTGGTAAACTTCCTTATTTACATATAATCAATAATTATTATTATATGAACAATGTTATTCTAATTCACACATAATTAGTTGTTTACAAACATATTATTTTTCATAAAGCAACGTCTAAACTATTACTTTAATTTACTAGGAGGAGGGAATTCAAACTCAAGTGTAAAGACTAAGTACACTACTTTAACTAATTGGTCTAATTCATGGATATATGCTACAAGTACATCACATATATATATGTGTGTGTGTGTATATATTATGTATAAACTTACATATATGTCTTGATACAGTAATAAAGACTTTTATGTAGACAATGGCCAATGGTGTGACAAACTTTTTCTTCCCCTTCTAGTATAACTTGGTTGTTTCAAAATATATTGACATGTTCAAATAAAATTTCATCAAAGATGATGAACTTCATGTAAATAGTTATTTCTTAGTCTATTGAGGCATCTGTTCATCAAAACATCATGTTTCCTATATATTTTTTTAACTCAATTGTCATACTCTCTACATATGCATGACCTATGATGAAAACCGAGTTTAACTTTTTCTTTTTCTTTGTTTGTACTAGAATAAAACCAACGAAACTTTGCGACCAACAGACATGTCAAATTTGTTTCTATATTGCATATGACATGTAAATGCAAGCCAACAAAAGGAACCTCATCACTATATTATTCTTCTATCAAAGTATGATGTGAAGAAATATCTACCAATTTTGTACCTTTCCAATATTTTTATATCCAATTGATGACTAAAAGGAAGCAATTCATTCTTGAAGGTTTATTTTCTTACATTTTGTACGGTACTTTTTTATTATGTGAATCATATAATTAATTTGGCATAGAAACTGTCTTTTAATATGTTCCACACAGGTGTGAAATCAAAATGGAGGTACATGTGCAATGTTTGGACCATTGAAATGCATCATATGCTGAATATAGTGTTCATTATATATATATAAACGCTTTTAAGTATACAGTTGACATGCTAATATTTCTATACGGTCGAACTCATTAATAATAATCTGAACTAAGAATATAGTTTGAGGGTTAGGACATCTAAAATTACCTAATATTTCCCCTACTTGATTGTCCTACGTGATGCAATTGATATTTGTGACCTTAAGTGACAAAGCAAAGACCAAGCAATAGTGGATTCATGTACATAATGAAATTGGCACACGAGGAGGGAAAGAACTCTTTGTTTTGATCCAGCTGTGGATTCATGTACATATTGAAATTGGCACACGAGGAGGGAAAGAACTCTTTGTTTTGATCCAGCTTGGTGTCCTTCCAGGCTTCCACACACTGAAAAAAAAAGTACTCATGCATGCCCGTGACCTACTGTTATATCATTCCATCATATGATCTGCTGGGTCTTGCATTTACACAATGGTTAAACTTTTCATAAATTAGGGTTGTGATGAAATGGTCGGAACCAAGTGTTTGTTTTCGAGGCAGGACATGACTACATACTCCATAAGTGAAATACTATAGTAAAAATTAAATTATATCGATCTTCTCGTGAGCATCTCCAACATCCTAACTAAATGAGGTTTTTTGGCATATTAATAAAAAAGTAAAAAAAAGCCAACTCCAACATGTTAGTTAATAGATCTACAAGATTTGGGACCGGAAGATAGAAAATTTACATATTAATATAAATTAAAAGGTGGAAAACTTCAAATCAAGACCAAAGTGTACACTCTAAAATGAAATTAAAGTGTAAATAATGCATGAAGATAAATGAGGAAAAGAAAAGAGGAGAGGGATGAAAATTTGAATGTGAACTAGTTGAATGGATGAGGTGAGGTAACTACCAAAGGTTTGACTTTTGGGCTTGAGAATTTTTGTATAGATTTTTAGTTTGGGCTTTAGTATTTATATAAAACAAGGGCTAAGGATTAGATTTAAAAAAAAAAAAATATATATATATATATATATATATATATATATGACCCTTCAATTTTAGTTGTGCATACTATATTCAATCACACCTCATCAAACAATGAAATATAATACATACGCTATGTACATAGCTCTAGTGGCTAATGCTAGAGATTAGTACTAATTATTAAGTTTAAATCGTGTAGGTACGTGTCATGCATATCATAACACTGACTAAAAAAAACTTACGAAATAGCTTAATCTAGTGTTTTTTTTTTTAAACTGCAAAACCGCAACAATATATAAAAAAAGAAATGGTCGGTCCACGTATAAGACATCTGTGTTAAAAAAAGTTAAAAAGTCAATACATATACATTATGAACTTTTTGCTCTGGTGCCACGATAACCCATTTCTATTTTGCATTTATTTTTAGGATAATGTTAAGGCGTTAAATTTGTAGATCAAATGATGTGTTATTGTTTGGATCTAAAATTACACAATCGGCCAGTGCAATCAAGACTGATGAGTGAGCATAGCTCCACACATGCGGATAGGAAAGTTAAGATAATTTTGTTGTTGTTAAGGGATAATATTATGATTTTTAATCATGATAATTATCTTTTAATAATGAATTATCTTAACATTTTTTTTATACGAGATAAATGTGAAGCAAACTATATCGAAGCAAACAGAACATTTCAATTTAATTCGGGATTCTTAGCATTCAACCCGGGGATTGAGCATCATGCATTATGAGAAAAGTCCTAGCACATGGTGGCATAAGTTGGTAACCAAGGTGGAGTCCAACTTGAAAGATTAATTACGTGAAGTAAGCCAATGCGATGCATGCATGGGATAATTATCAGCAAACTCGAGGTTGCCAAATGAAGTGGATAAAGCCTGATATGCCAGGGCTTTGGAAATGAAGTTTGAACGACAATGCTTATCTTTAGCAAAGATGGAATTGGCATGCCATGATTTGTTACGTGGTTTTGGTTGAAATGCATGGTTAGCACCAAAGACGCTGAGTGCCACGACTTTCATTGGATAATCATCTACGCATAACGATTATTATTTGTGGTGATTGATGGCCACGGCTAGATTTTGTGCTAAGTTAGTTCTATAAATAGAGAAGGGAGTGCATCATTCAAAGCCTCTCCAATTCAACACACAAAACTACCATGCGCAAACTCTCGCTCTATGCGAAACCTCTCAACAACCTTGAGATCTTTATTTTCTTTTTCTCTCGCCAACACATCTTTAGTTTGGATAAACAACACTGGAGCTGTAGAATAAGCCGATCAAGGAGCACCTTCAGTTTGGATAAACCTCACTGCTTCCCGGCCGACTGATAACCTATCCAAGTCTCAGTCAACAAGGATTTTCGAATCCTTGTTGGTAGAGGTCATCTCATCAGCCTTATCGGCGAAGCGAGGTGTTACCAGATTACTACATTCGGCACATTGAAAGCTGAATCTGATATTGAACTTTGCAAAACTAGCAGCCTTGTCTTTAGGCTTTAGAACCCAAAGGCCGAGATGTGTTCCTTCCTCGGCCGCAGTCGCAAGATCAAGAAATCAGTAGCGCGCTCAACACAAAATCAACACATTTTACTCCCTGGCCGAGCTCGGCCGATGAGTTGGCATGCCCCGCACACAATCGAATGACGTAGTTAGCTTATTAATTAATCGGTCTGCGCGCCACGTAGGCTTGGTAGTTTTTAGGGTCAACAGTTACTGATAAGAAATAAGCACGTTAATCAATAGGGATCACAATTCTAACCGTTAAACCCGATAATCGTGGATAACCGTCCAAATGGATTGGATTTGGATATGAAAATTCGGGTATGGTATGGATATGGGGAAAAACTGTGAACTTTATTCGGTTATGGTTTTGGATATTGTTATAAGGGTCCCCAATCCATATCTGTCCCCGAATCTAACCCGAATATATTGTGTGTGTATATATATATATATATATATATATATATATATATATGTGTGTGATATATAATATAATTTTATTCAATTTACCGAACCCTCCCTATACTAATTCATTATGCATGCATCAAACCCTATACTATCTTTATTATGCACCAAACATCATGCATGGGGCATACCAACAACCTCATCAATTCAATACTCTTAGAGCAACTCCAGCGTGAGAACCCTCCCCCCAGCTATTCACTATTCAATCCATCATGTGAACAGTAACTGCCCTTAGAACAAGTCCACCGGAGTGGACTTTGCCCAGCACTCAGTCCAAATAGTAGCCCAGCACCTTGTCCATGTCCTCCAGCCCGCACAACAGCCTGGCACCCAGCCCATGTTGGTCTCTGGGCTAGCACAAAACAGGTTGACCAAGAAGTCGGGCCATTTTGCTGGTGCATGGCCATGTGGCCGATCCTGGGCTCTTGGATTTGAATATTTTTCAAATCCAACAGTCCAAATTAATTAACTACATTAAAATTAATTAAAAATATAAAAAAATACAGAATTTTTTTTATTCAAAAATACGGTAAAATTTTAAAAAAGTTATTTTTTTTCTATAAATACCTAACCCTCATCTTCCACCTTACACCACATTTATTTAGTGTGTTTTTTTTTTAAGTTTATTTGATGAGTATGTAATTTTATTTTAGTGTGTATTTTTTTTTTTAAGTTTATTTGAAATTTTATCCGAAATTGGTTAAAAATCTTATCTGAAATAAACTTAAAAAAAAAACACACCAAATAAATGTGTTGGGTGCCAGTGCATTTTTTTAGGGGTGGAGATGTCTTGGCCTATTACTGTTCACTCCAGTCTATTACTGTTCACTTGAGTGGATAAATGTGCTAGGTGCTGGCGCAAAGTCCTTAGGGGTGGACTTGCTCTTAATGAATAGTAACTACCTTTTGCATCTCTACCGTTGCACTTGAATAACCCTGGCAATAGGCAATAAATTTTTTTTTTTAAATAATACAGAATAATTTTTTAATTGTAATTTCGGATAAGATTTTTAATCATTCTCATTGCGCGACATGTCATTACCCGAAAAGACAATTATGTATACCCATTATCTTCCACTATCAACACAGAATAAAAGCAAAGAGAAAGAGCATGGAGGTCAGTGCAGTGGTGGCTACGGCGGTTACCGCCATGTCCGTCAAGAGCATGGAGTTGAAATGGGTGAGCAGTAGAGGCAAAACCCAGATGGAAAAAACCATAAAAACGCCATCAAAGTCCAAATCGCCATTTCCCCTGCAAGCCATGGTCCCAATTTTCATATCCACAAACCCATCTCACGTACACCCATCCGACCTTCGAGACCTCTTCACCACCTACAACCTCTCACCTCACCGGTTCCCCAATTACGCTGACGATGGCGGCGTTGAAGCCGTTAACTTGCACAAGTTGTGCATTGCTCTCTCCCAAAGCTCAGTCCTAGTCTCGGTCTTCTGCAAGCCAAGTGATTTAATTGGTGATTCATCATCGTTATCGTCTTTCATCGAAACACAGCAGCAAAAGAGAAGGAAGAAGAAGAAGACAATTGGTTTTGGGGAGTTGCTTCAGAATGTCGTCGTTGCGCCAGGATGACGTCATGTCCACTCGGGCTCTCGGGCTGGCAATTCCTCACAGGCCCAGAGCTCGAGCCTCCACTCTCCCTCGAGCTACCCACGTTGGAGCTTAAAGGCCGGGCTATCTGGCCCTATTTCGTCCCCCATCCCCCGAGCACCAGCCCACGCTGGAGTTGCTCTTATTGTTATACTCAACCAAATTAATTCATTGAATCATTTTATATATCAATTATCAAATGTTCCAAGTTTATCAGATTCATCTCTCTTCAAGAGTCTCACTGTCAAGAAATTAATTCATTGAATCAATTTGTTTTGTCTTCCTTCCGTATTTGTTTTTGTCCTTTTTTTTTATTGGACCAATTTATCATATTGGCTTATCATAAACAGCTTCAAATATATTGTTATGTTTTTTGTAATTGGATGTTGCTATTTAATGATGGAATTAGTATCTACTAAAATTTATAGTACATCAATTGGATGAATATAATTTTTTTTTAAAATTTTTTGACGAAGATGGATATAATCGATAACCGATTGAAAATCCATTACCCAGTGAATATGGTTATGGATAATCACCGGTGGTTAATTTGCGGTTATGGATATGGTTAATTTTCGTGGTTATGGGGATGGATATAGCATTTCCATCCCCAAACCGAACCGTTGTCATCCCTATTAATCAACACTTAAATAATGATCCAATCATTAGCATCTACATTATTTGGTTTACAAAATTTGATTTAGAAATTTAGTCTTTCTAACATTACCCTCATTTTTATGTTGTTGGGGACAAAAGGGGAGGTTTGAACGTTAGGTTTATGCATGAACGTTTGGTTTGTTACTTGCCCGAGAAGTAGATGAAACAACAAATGTCCCATTGCTTTTTCAATCTAACAACCTACCAGCAAAAAGATGGAGAAATATCAAGAATATTGAATGCAATACTTGGCCATTAAGCTCTGTCTCTCTCTCTCTCTCGGCCATTAAGCTCGCTCGGTCGCTCTCTCTCTCTATATGTGTTAACTTAATTATACAGCCGACATGAAACTATACAGCCGACATGAGTTTCATGCATATATACTTAGCCATTAAGCGTGCTCTCTCTCGCTCTCTCTCTACAAGAGTTTCATGTATATATAGCGGACAAACTTCAATAGCTGCATTGCAAGTTCATTAAGAAAGGAAGCTGCAGAAATATCCTTAGGGCTTTTTTTGATCAAGAGAGAGTGAGAGAGATTGATCAGATCATCATCATCATCAGAGAGACATGCCACCAGGAGGAGGGCCGGGAGGAGGAGGACCGGGAGGAGATTGCTTAGGTTTCCTATGTGGCGGTCTAAGCAACTTTATATCATCTTGGTGAGTTTAGTAAAACTCAGAAATTGTTTATTTACGAGTAAAATCATGTCTGACTAGTCAGGATAATATAAGTATTATCCGTGAAATTATCCAAAATGTAGCTTCATCAGCTAGCTGCTTATATCATTGTTTTCAATTTTTTTCTTACTTATATCATCTTGGTGTGTACTACTACTGCAGTGCTTATTTCCTGTGCTGCTGCTGCCTGCTTGAGGGCTGCTGTGGGCCAATGTTCGGCGGAGGACCTGGTGGCGGTGGTGGACCTGGTGGCGGTGGTGGACCTGGTGGCGGCGGTGGATGGGGCGGCGGTGGACCTGGGGGCGGACCTGGTGGCGGTGGGGGATGGGGCGGCGGTGGACGTGGCGGCGGTGGTGGTGGTGGACCTGGCGGCGGCGGTGGTGGTGGGCCTGGAGGCGGCGGCGGTGGTCGTTGGTGAACATCATCAGCTCATGATGTTCCAGGCTTCTGGGTCATGATGTTGTTGTAACCTGTCTGAAACTGTTTCTGTTTAGTTTGAATATATATGTTGGCATGTTGCAACTGCTATGTCTGATGCAACTTGCACCTCAGTATTCTTTCTTTGATATGTAGCCAAACTGCGTGTTTAATTTAATTTGTTTGCAAATTTCCTTCATGTTTCTTACACCTTTGGGCAGAGATAATTGCTCTTATGCTGCTGCTCTGCATCATTTCAACAATCTAACTATAAAAGGTCGTACCCAGTGCACAAGGTTCCCGCTTTACGCAGGGTCTGGGAGAGGTGAATGTCGGCTAGCCTTACCCCCATTTATGGAGAGGCTGCTCTCAATTCAACAATCTAACTATACTAAAACAAATAGACGAACGCAATATTTTCCTACAAACAATGAAAATTTTCACGATAACAGTCAAACGATGAAAACAAATCCAATATATTTGATTAATCTTTTGAGGTGATATTAGTTTGAAGATAATCTAAAAAAATGAACAGAAGATATCATGAGATGATATTGTAAGGCAAGTCCAAACAGGTGGTTAGCGTCATTTTCATGTTACTAACTCGTTAACGTCTTTATTTTTTTATTATTTTGATCAGAGGTTAACGCCTTCAATAATGTTCTTGCAACTTCATATTGTCGGATCATCAGCAATACAAAATACGTAGCGTAAATTTGTTTATGGAAATCTGAAATATCATGCTCATACTTTTTTTCTGCTGGTGTTTGTATTTATGACAGAGGTTTGTATTAGAGGGGAAATTTTTTCAGTGTACCGCAAACACAGTCCGGTACACCAAATGTCACAAAACTATTGGTTGAAAGTTTTTTTTTTTTTAAAGTATCCAGCTAATTGTTTTGTGCCATGTGTTGTGCCGGATTGCGTTCCCAGTACACTTAAACACAATATTAACGAAGAATCATTTGACATTTCTCATTGCCTCAGAAATATCATCGGACAATACTAAAAATACACAAAATGTTACTATTGATTTTTCTGTCTAAAATTACACACATGCGAAGTGCATGATAATTTGTAAAACCCATTTTCCGGCTTATGGACAAAGCCTCCCCCTTTCTACCAATCTATACAACATCATCACAGACACTTGTTCAACATTATAACCCGCTTCGTTGAAAGCATCCGCTGCGAAGTTGGATCTACGTATCAACTGCTTCCTATTCTTCATCTTCTTCATCTTCTTCATCTTCATCTTCTTCTTCGGCTTCTCTCAACCACTGAGACATAAGACACACAAGACGTAACTGCTGTGAAGCAACGCGAACATCATACGAAATTTAACTAGAAAAGATGTACTATGTAGTACATGCCATCAATTTTTGGTTGCCAGAAATCAACTTTGTCTTTTCCGGTCAATAAATTAACCCAAATTGTAAACTGTTCTCATATGTCGAATGCATATGGTCATAACAGACTTCTATGTTAAATTTCGACGTATTTCAGGTGAATTTGCAAAATGGAAAGAACAGATAATTGCACTCGTGCAATGGCAGCATGCGTGCGTTATATTATATAATGATCATTAATTATCGCGTAAGGTAATAGAACTGAAATCAAATAATAGTACTTACTTGAATAAAGTCTGCTGATTGCTTGACATAAACTCTATCTGCTTCCTCAGCATTTTTCTTTTCGGCGTCCCACCTCATAATGGCTTCTTCTTGTATAATTTCTAGTTCGTACAGTTGATGCAAAATCTGTAAAAGAAACTTATAACGGTGAGAAAATAAATTAAACTCATCAAAATTGCAAACGAAAGTAAGGATACTAAAAAGGCCTAAGTTACAACAAAAGACTCATTAAACTTTTGTAACGTGTTTATTCAAAATTGTTTCAGCGATGGCTTTATCCGTAGGTTTTCATTGTTTAAGAAAGCCAGCCTGGCAAAAGCACTCGGCAGAAACATCCACCAGTTCTATGATCTTTGACATACTTAATATGAAAGTAGAATTGTTGTATCTAGTCATACATATGATCATAAACTATGCAGGAAGACGTACCTTGTCAAACACAGGAGAGAATTCCTTAAGGGACTCACACATTTCTTCAAATCTAAGTATCACTTCAATCTGGAAATTGAAAAAATACTCGGTACATAACACTAACCAAAATAAGCATCGCAATTCTGTGAAGATAAAACTTAGATCACAGTTTCTACAGGAATAATCAGCATCGCATTAGCAACCATTGAAACTAAGGGATCACGGTGTCCAGCATGTTAATGCGAAACATGGAAATAATATTTACTGATTGGACTTAAGATGCATTAAATAGAATATGATATTCGACATACTCAGGGTTCAAGTCAAATGGAAACAAAGGTTAATATGACTGCAAAGGGAACACACACACTATATCGTCATGTGAAAGTAACTGAATAATGCAGATATAAAAATGAAATCATCACATCCGCAGAAGCTTTAGAAGGGAGGGGACATTTCACATGTAACTCCATTGTAGAGTTTAATGGTTGAAGAAGTGCATACAAGCATGAAAGAAAAGGATTTTCAAGTACAAACCTCCTCGTCTATTTCTGCTAGGTAAGACTTCAGCACTTTTTCCCATTTTGTAAATATGTTAACAGTAGCTTGAACCAATTCACCTAAGAAAGGAATTGAACAAGATTTGTTGAGACCATATGTCAAGAAGCAAGACAAACAATGTTAGCAATACGAAAGTAGCTCCCACACTGCAGCTGAGCAAAAATTACAGTGTAATAGTAAAAGTAAGATATGGATGCTGTAAAACAGACTTAGGAAACCTTTGACTAATTCGTGCATGCACATCTTCCCCCAAATGTGATCTTAACTTGTATAATAGAGAAAAACTTTCCAAAACCCAAACCACCCACCTTTTCTTTGGCACCTCAATGAATTATTCCTGTGTACTATTCCAAGAGAATGCTGATTGTTAAACAAGGGAATAGAAGCATATTTCTCAAAGGTTATTAACACAAGTTCCCAATCATAAAAAAATTTCTTTACATGAAAATTATATAAACATTGGGATGAGAATAGCAAGCTGAGGAAAATTTACCTGGTGAACCATATGGAGTTTCTAATGCCAATTTCATCATTGAATAAAATAAAGCTCCAGCACAGTCTGCAGCTACCTTGTTGTATGACAACCTGCAGCAGACAAAAAAGTGGCAAGCACCAATCATAAAAGTCTACATACTAAAGAATTATCTTGATAAAAAGTATACAAAATATGGATATAAGATTGTGCAAGAATTGAAGAAATTAAACAAAGAATAACATTTTGCCAACAACTTGAAATATACATTTTATCAAAAAAAAGTAATCATGAATGGTTTAATTAAAAAATTCAATATACATTAGCACCATTTCATCAGATACATGTTTGTGCCTACAACTTGAAATATTAACAGAGAATACCATTTTGTGTACCTTCAGAAAAGTAAAAATAAAAGATGGAATAACAAGGAAAAGAGTAATTGATAGAGTTGTAAGGGAAAACCGAAGAAATACCTCAGTGAATTCACTTCTAATATGACGTGGTCTACTTGTATGTTTTCATGCACAGCTCTTAAAAAGGTTGCTTCAACCTGCAGATAACATTGTAACTTTTGAGGATCGACTTTGTATACGTGTATTTACCATCAGCATTCTAATTGACATTGTTCACCTCTCTCTCAAAGTCGGCAGAATCCTCTATAGACACTACATCGTCGCCTTCAGAATCATTAGAATCAGGTTTTAACTCTCCTGAAGGTGGGAGGGAGCTGCCATCTTGAACATGCTCCAAATCATCATCTGCAGCATGTATTGCCTCCAAAAGTTTGTCAGCAGGAATGGGAGCAACTGAATGCCTCCACTCCTCATCGTGGCCTCCTTCACAAATTGACCAAACATAACCAGCCCCACCAGTACCAAGCTGATCAATAATAGCAACTGGTATCAGAGAATGTCAAGATATATGCAACAGTACAGTCAACAATATATGAAAAATTGCAAGTGAGACACAATATTCTCATTATTTACAAGAGGGAATTAAGGAACTAAAACAATGTTGTAGATCATAATTGCAAAAACATGACCACTATATAGAGAAATGTACAAGTTTCTTTATGTAGCAAAAAATGGAATGGGTTTTGTTCAAAGTCAAAACAAACAGTGGTCATTAATTTACTTTCAAATGTTCTTTCAAGTCAACGATCATTTTCAACACTCTCCCCTCCCCTGTTAGTGTTTGAATTCAAACTATACTCACACTTGGGGGCATCCATCTCTCAGGGTCATTCAAACACTGATGAGGAGAAAAAATGTACACCCTCCCCCACATTTACCTATAAATTGGAGGGACCATGCTGTGAGCAAGCTAAATCGTAAGTTCGTAACTAATTTGTATACATGGATCCACACATGTAGTCGTATTTCAGTCTAGATTTCAAGGGATTGTGTCATCCGATGCCATGTCTGAGTGAGAGTATAATAATCAAACACCCATAATATTAATGCTAATCTAAGCCCATTTTTTTCTTTTAATTGTTTGTCTTAAATAGAGGTCGCACTTGGTGCGATGGCAAGTGCCTTCGCCCATGAGCGGTAGGTCTCGGGTTCGAGACTTAGGAGCAGCCTCTCCATAAATGGGGGTAAGGCTAGCCGACATTCACCTCTCCCAGACCCTGCGTAAAGCGGGAGCCTTGTGCACTGGGTACGACCTTTTAATTGTTTGTCTTAAATCTTCAAAACCTAAGTATCTACCCTAACGAGCTTAGCCCTTCACCAAAGCTTGACTGCACTTGTGGTACAATTTATGCATTTACAGGTAGAGAAAGTACAAGATATCTTTAATAGATTGTCTGATGTTGCTGGAACAAAAATTAATAAAATATGTGACTGAAAAAATACTTCAAAGTTTACTTGACGCCCTACGGACAACACAGAATCAAGCTCCATAGTATTGAGCTAACCTCAGATGTGGGCCAACAGTTAGCCTCCATTCGTTGGTTCGTTGTTTCCTCATTTAGTTTATCAACAGGTGTGATAGCTGCAGGTAACCACACAATAAGGTTAAAACATCTCTTACTATTAATAACTAGTATAAACAAAAGGAATTAAATGAAGTTAAAAGTACTGAACGGCTGTCCCAAACAAAGTATGCAATATCCACTACTAAATCCAGACAAACAGAGCTGAAAATCAATACAAATTTCATCAAACAGACAACTAACAAGTATAAATACATTATTTCATGAGTAATTTTTCCACCAAAGATGTTATAAAGCTTATGCCCCCACCTCAAGTTCCTTAATTTGAAATACAATTTCCGTAAAAGCAAATAGCAATCCATTTACAGTTCTGCATTCTGGATGACATGACCCAGAAACTTAGGAGACATTTCTTACTAAGTTATGGAAATCAATAACCATCGTCATCCACAAAATAGAACAAAGAATCCAGTAAGTCATTCTGTTACAATTTCTTTTCATTAGATTGGTTCATGTGACAGAAATTTCCATGTTCACCTCATAGAAACCATTCTACTCCAAAAAATTTACTGCCTAATTATATGTAGTATCTAAAGAGCAGCAATATGACTAATAAGAAGCAGATGCCTTACAAGTCACACATGGCTAAGGCCATTCTTTTGCACTTAACAGATCTCAACAAGACCAAACATGAAGCTTAGGGGCAAAATTTGAAAGAATTACATGACATTTCTGCAATCCCGCTGCTATTGTCAGCATACTCCAGCTCGTCGTCACTATCTAGCTTAGTTGGCTGCTGAAGTAGAGATACCTTTGAGTATGAAAGGACATTAAATTTTTGTCCTATAACAACCTGAAGGGTAAACAGTGTAGAAGCACATTAAGATCGAAAAGACATCAGAAAGCCACAAGCAAAAACATATGTATCTGGCTCATACAAATTTAGAAAGAAAAAAAAAAGGAGGAAAGATCAATTTGCAAAGAAAAACTAAATTTAGCAGGCAAAGGTTCACATTCCCTTCTAAGAAAATATCAGGCATGACATCAAAATAACAGTAAACAAGAGAAATGCAGGTATTCTCAGAATTAAAGGCAAATACACTGCAAACTGAAAATGTGATTTAAACATGGAGTTTGCAAAAGATAACAAGGCACAATTTTAATATCAAGGGTACATAAGTTAAAATGTACATAAGTTATAATGTAAACTGCTTAGTAATTGTTTTGTACAATTTTTTTCAGGTTTTTTTTTTAATTTTTGGAGCATTATAATGTACACATTAGGCAGTTCAAAATAGTGCTATAACATGATTAATGGCACGTACCTTGAAAGACAAAACTACACCAGGTTCCAAAACTGCTCCAGACCTCATGATCACTCCATCACATACAATAGCATGCCTCAGCTTGCAGCCATCTTCAATAGTGGCATTATCCCATATATAGGAGCCTTCTATTGACACATTTGATCCAATAGAGCACCCTTCCCCAATAACAGAATTTGAAATTTTGGTGTTGTTCCCAATTTTGGTGCCACTCCCAATGACTGTAAAAGGCCCAATCTGTGCAGAGCGCGATTGCCCTGTGTCTGAAGAGTAGCTAATTTATCAAATCACACATAATGAGATAAAAATAGTTAACCGGTTAAGTTCGCAATTAGAAGACAATCATTGCAGAAGCAACGATGCTATTACTATGTTTATAGAACAGATCACCTGCGATATATAAAAACTTATAGCAATGCTACGAATTATTGGTCAAATGGGAAAGAGTGTGCAACTTTAGTATGTAAAGGTCATGTTATTACAGCAGTTGAGCAAGGAATTATTATTATTATTATTATTTTCAAAGTTCACCGCTCATGATTAAAAGACACGTATTTGTTTAATTAGGCAAGGATTAGGAAATAAAGTCAACTTATTAACAGCATTGGATACCTTTGTAATGCCTCTTAATGTTTTTATTATACCAAATAGTTGGTAGTCAAATCTTACTTTCACTAGGGAAGGGCAGATTGTAAAGGTAGGAGAGGATGACAGAGAACATTTATGGTCATTATAGATGCGAATTAGAAGAACTGGCGCAACAAATTTTTAACTACCCAAAAAAAATAATAATGATTTTATTGAGACGGCCAAATATAATAGAGAACAATTACTGAAAACTAAACCATGTTTAAGATTGTGGGTTAGATCAGATGTGACAGAACATCATAATTTTTTTAGAAAGGGACGGGGCACTAATCATACAGCATCAGAAAGAACATGCATTAAGACGTTCACTGTTAATAGCAACTCCCTCCCCAGGAAAAAAAATAGTAAAATAAAGACATACATAAGTATATGCAATTTATGTCACGACTCACATGTCAATATACTGAACATTACCTGATGCTCGATACATCCCCTGTCTTTCCAGTTTTATCGAAGAATTCCCAAAAAACTTCACATCTGGCACCAATGGGTAAGTCCATCTCTGAATTATGTCCTTACTAACTGTATCATAGCTTCGGAAGTTGTCAATCCTAGCCGCATAACTCGAGTGAATTTCATGTGTGAATATTTTGTAACCCATAATCTGAACGGATAGATGGGAAGAATTGCAAGGTTAATTATAAACAGAGAACAAACAAAAAGATCTCCAGTACAAGACATACATCATCAACAAGCAATCCCTTCACAAAATGACGTAGATGTTGATAATCAAAATTGTCTGTGAAAAGGCTAAGGACTTCAGGAGAGCATATATCAATATAGCAATCCTGCAGATTTTATCAATAACAAGTTGGTAGAACCGTTGTTAGAATAGAACACACAATTAATTCAGGGGAAAACACAATTAAAATGAGAATAGTAATTGTGCAAGAAAGAATATTATCTACACAGAAGAAACTGAAGCATCTTGATCACAAATTTATTTCATAATATTGATCAATGTTTTAAAAAACTCGCCTTGAGGCGCGCCTAGGGCGCCCTTGAGGCTGGGCACCATGGCTAACGCCTCAGTTTAGCTGGAGTGGGCGAAAGGCTTCGCCGGAGCCGCCTAGGCGCGCCTCAGTGAGTTTTTTTTTTTTTTTTACTCCCAAACCCAAATTTTGGGTAGGATTTTAACTGCCTCATACCTCTTCCTTGCACTTTTGTCTCTATGCCTTTTTTCTGATTTTTATTTTTTATACAGCCTCTCCATAAATGGGGGTAAGGCTAGCCGACATTCACCTCTCCCAGACCCCGCGTAAAGCGGGAGCCTTGTGCACTGGGTACGACCTTTATATAATGGATGTGTGTTGTTTGCGTGCATTGTTATATGTGTGCTCATTGTGCTTTTCATCCTCTATTTTATGCATATATAATATAATATATGTATATATATGTGTGTATATATATATTTATAATATATGTGTGTGCTCAGGGTGATTATTGATTAATAATCTTCTTATTTTTAAGAGGTATTCATCAATTCCCCCTGAACTTGTGATCATTGGCCAATTTCCCCCCTCAACTTTAATTTTAGCCAATTTCCCCCCTCAACTCTCATAATTAGTCAATTTCCCCCCTCAACTTTAATTTTGGCCAATTTCCCCCCTCAACTCTCATAATTAGTCAATTTCCCCCCTCAACTTTAATTTGGCCAATTTCCCCCTCAACTCTCATAATTAGTCAATTTGCACTCTACTGTTATTTTTTTTTAATTTTCCATCTATTCTTTTTTGTTTTCTTTCAATATTTCTAATAACTTCCAACAAAGTACTAAAATTAACATAAACTCACCTACATAATATAGGGTAAAATGTACAAAAACATAATACAATTAGTATGTGATATGGGTTGATTATAAGAAAAAGTTATGAATCGGGTTTAAAGCATGTAGAAGAAGAAATAATAATCATAAACTCATGGATTAGACCTATTTCAATAAAATGTGTTATTCTTAATAAGGAGTCGAAAATTATGAATTGACTAGCCATTTTTGCCCTAAAACTCGATTCTCCACAATTTACTTGAACTTAGCTTTCACTTTTATAAAGAAAATTGTATTCACATACAAAAATGTACACATCAATCCTTTTCGTTATCAATTTTGTATAGTAAAAAATCAAATAAATTTACTCCATACTGATTTATTATGACTAATAATACTATCTATGATAAATTGTAAAATTCTAAATTTTAATCTATTTGTAATAGGATAAAGACATAGGAAAATGATTAACATACATCTTATTTAGTTTCTTACACTCACTTGTTTACTTATGATCAAATTAAAAAATTAACAGTAAGGTGCAAATTGACTAATTATGAGAGTTGAGGGGGGAAAATTGGCCAAATTAAAGTTGAGGGGGGAAATTGGCCAAAATTAAAGTTGAGGGGGGAAATTGGCCAATAGTTACAAGTTCAGGGGGGAAATTGATGAATACCTCTATTTTTAATATAATATATGTCCGCTCAGTGTATATATTAAAAAATTTAGGTCCCGTGAGGCTTCGCCTCATGCCTAGGCCGGGCTTCCCCTCGGACGCCTCGCCCACGCCTCACACTTTTAATACACTGATATTGATTCAATTCTTTCTTAGGGTTCATGCGCTTGCCACACACAGAGAGACTATAAACCACTGGGGGGATCATAAGCCACATTGCCCCAAGAAGATAAAACAGCCTTTTAATAATATGAGACACATGGCCTAAACCCCTTTATACCCCCAGAGAATTCAAAATCTATCACCAATAAGTTCTAAACTTCTACATAACAGGAAGGACACCTTAACTTCAAGTTACAATTGGTATTCCAAAAGTAGTGGAAACATGTGAGGCAAAAACTAAAACTACTACAGCTTCCAATTGGCGTTATGCTAAATATAATATCTTAATATAGGTGAACTGATGAATCAAATAAACCTAAAGGGATGCTTCTATAGAAACAGAAAACTTCAACAGTAAGTTTTCCTGATTGTATTGAATGAATAATTCAGTTACACAGGTGTCAATATATATAGCCTTAGCTGCCTTAGGCTAATTACAAAAGTACCCTCAACTACCTAAACTAATCACAGTTACTAACAAAAACAATTACATTTATCTTTAACAACTCTTTAACAGTAACTATATTGGATGACTTATCATTCTCCCTAATAGCTTCATCATTCAGTTTTGTTAATTACAGAAGCAATCAGGGTCAATCCATACCAACTCTTATAATAAGAGATTTAGCCTGAATCATAAGTAAGGCTACTTTGCTTCATTTCACATGGTGATACTTGGAACAAAATTAGCAAAGAGATTCCGCATACTAAAGGTTTTTAATTTCTGAATTAGGAGTTTTTTCAAATCTCCTTTGTTTTGATATTCTCACAAATTCCATGTCGGATGTCAACTTTTTCTTCTGGATATCTATTTTACTGGGTAAGTACAAATGTAGACCTCATGGAGTAGTTGAACATCCACAAGCACATTACAATAAAAGACCCCACCAGATGACACTAAAACAATGAAGAGTTACTGAGGCTCACTACAAAAAGATCTAGTAGACTTTCTACAGAGATTAATAAGCAACCACAGAACTTTAAGGGCAAGGTTGAGATGTTACCTGTTTGTCATTATGTAAAGTAATTGAAGGGTTATCAGCAATCAACAACTTGTCAAGATAGATGGATCCTTTTGTATGGTCTTCCTTGTCCTCATAATATAAAAGTTGCTTTGTATTAGGATCTGTTGCCATAAACAGCTCATCATTGCCCAGTCGAGATTGATGAGTGATCTGAGAAGGCTTTGACCGTTTTATAACTATTGTCATCACAGCATTACTATCTTTTTTTCTTCTCTCTTTATGTTCTTGAAGTACCTGAGTAAGCGACATGTTGCTCAGAGTGTCCCCACTAATTAGAACAAAATCTCCATGTATCTGTAGAGAAAAGAGGAAAAATAATAAAAATTCTAGTGTATGAAAAATGTAGCAACTGTAAAGTTTCAGAAAATGTTTAGATTAACCTCACTAAAAATAAATCATTGCAGGAGTAGCAGCAAAACAGGAAACTAACACCCTACAAATTCTCAGATTCTATTGCACTATCTAAAAATTTCGGAGAAAGTCGAGTAACTCTAGTACAAGTTAACCATATTAAGAATTAGTGACCAGGTGTGATAATGTCATTTGGATTAGTGGGAAATTTTTCTCAAATGCCATCGATCTAGTCTGCTTTTCAAACACAAAACGTCATGCCAATATTGATCTTACGTCAAAATGGAAAATATAGACCTGATTCTGAGTATACTTGGAAACATAAGGAAAAAAAAAACACAAGAAGGTTAAGATATGAGCAATACCACATTGCGCTCATATATCAAGCGCAGAGCATCTCCAGCACTAACAGAATTATGTGATTCAATCGTTGTGACTGTGAAGTTTGGTTGAGCAAACCACTCTGAACTCTCCAAATAATCAATCACTTGCTTAGAATGAGCACAACAAAAAACAAAAACCTCCTCGACACCAGCGGACTCAAGCCATGCTAGCGTGTAATTGATCATCGGGACATTTACCAATGGCAACAGCACCTTCATCAAAGAAATAAAAAAATTAAAATTCATAGTTTTTTGTCATGCATATCAATGGCACTACCTATAAGTTCATCACTACACCAAAAATCCAAAGAAAAAACAAAAATTCGTAATACCCTTCTTCGTTTTCCAGCTTCACCATCAAGTGTTAGCATTTAACAAGAGCAGTCGAAAACATGTTAAAAGTTTTAATCCAGTAGCCTAGTAGTAGAAATTTAGTCATCAACATCCACTAATCTCAATTAAATCAATTATCTATCGTATTAACCCAATTAGCAACACTAACATCTGTTTACTTGCTAATTTTCGAAACTATCATAGAAACCCAACAAAAAAAATATCGAAATTTCGCAAATTTTCCGAAAGCCCTTGTTTCCATTCCACTAAAACTGCATTATAAATTATTTGAATCATTTACATATATACATTTACATATATACATTTATGTATATATTATTATACACACATACATATATTTAGGTATATACATATATAAAATATGATACATATATATATATATGTATATGTATATAATGCATGCATAAAGATATACTGAGAAAGAAAGATACATACTTTGGGGCGCTCGAGAGTGATGGGTCGGAATTTGGTGGTGAAACTATCAGCTAAGAGGATGGCCTGCAAGGGGACACGTGCCAGTTCCTCAGGGTCCTCTGAAACCCTGGGTGCACCTCTTTTCTGTGCGCCCATTGTCGTCGTCTACTTCCGATGAATTAATCGAAGAACGGAGAATTGGAGCTGTCAATTTAGAAAAACCCTAATAAAAACCCACAGTGCGACCAGAGAGAGAAGCAATATTCCGACTGTGGTTCTGCGAGTCGTTTCCTCTGCGGTAACGGCGTTCGCCGTGAGACTGCCTGGCCAATAAATAGTGGCCACGTGGTCGAAATTGTAAAAGGAATAAATTGTCCAATTGGGCTTTGGTTAACGGGATCGGCTCGTTATTGAGCGAACAAATCACGGTCTCACATGATATAAAAAGCAAAGCCTTTTTAGTCGTAAATACTAATTTGGTACTCAGGTATTTTTATAAAAAATGGATATAAAAAAAAGTTAAGCTCAAAAAGGTATTTGGTAAATAATTAAAAACAGTTTATTTTCATAGTTTTAGGTGAAAAAAAAAACTGAAAACGTGAAGCAAAAAAAATGAGTTTATTCTCACAGCACAGTAGAAGCAGTTTTTTTTCAAAACACAACAATACCAAACCAGCCCTAAACTATAGCATTACTTTGTTAAACATTAAAGAAAGAAGAGTCAGTGGAGATTAAACCGGCACTAATATGCACATGCGTGATTGCTCAGTATTGAGCTATAGTGTCATCTGCAATATTTATTTATTTATTTTGAAACTAGTGTATTCGAGTCTTTGACCCAACTAAACACTAGCCCCCCTCCTAACCCCACAACATTTGGGGGAGCGAGAAGCTCTATCATTTGTTAGGTGGGTACCGTGGGAGAGAGTCGAACCTCAAACCACTTGGGAGCAAAATCAAGGACCTGATCGCTAGACCAACCACTCTTAGGTCATCTGTAATATAAGAAACAAACTTAAATGATGAGTAAGGATTTAACATAAACACAATATGTGTGAGCAACGAAAAAACAATGGATAGAATCATGAAGTTCAATGGTTGAGCAAAATATGAAACTCTTAGCTACAAAAGTAAACCATATCATAAAAGAGAGTTATGATAATTTATGAGAATTTGGATAGTAGGTGTGCTAATGTATCTTATTAGAGTCCTTGATACGATGTTAGGGTTACTTGGATGCTACTCCAAGTTTTTCTTCTACTTTACATCATTAAAAACTTGACTAATAATAATAATGATATATTATACAATGGTCCAAATAGATAGTCACATAAGTAATAATGTTTACAACACGAATTAGAAAATTGGATAAACATTGAAAGAGTAGGCACAAAACATAGAGAAATTCTAAGGTCCGCCTATGTGACCACACTCGCAAAGACCAAACCCAGCCCTTGTATTATAGTTCCACACAATAATCTTGTCTATGGTCGCATGCTTGTGTGAGGCACAATAACTTGTCCCAAAACATGGCTTTACTAAATAAGTTAACCCAAAACGTTTCAGGTTCGATTAAGATGACAATAAATCATGTTCAAGTTTACTTATTTATGTGTCGCTCATGGGATGATCAATATGATTTTTTTTCCCCTAAGTAAGATGCATAATACTTGTAAGAATATTATAACATTTTTGTTGTGAATATTTTTACTGTTGATTGGGCATAAAAGTATGAACAAGAAAAATGCATGTCTCAGAAAAGGCAGACCCCAAAAAAGAGGACCTTACATATGCATGATTCATGATCAACTAGATGCAAACTCAATATTTACTTATTCCTTGAAGATGGTCCATCTAAAACACCACTAAAATAAGAAAAAATAAATCGAAACATTTTTTTTTATCGGAGTCAGATTCTTTTCCCTACAAACTCTCACCTCCATTCCTTTTCCTCTTGTTGTTCTTTTTTTTTTTTCTCTCTCTCTCTCTATAAGACGTCAGTATCAAATATTAATATGATTTAATCGTGACCGTTCAAATGAGAGAAAACCCAAAAAGATGGGACTTTAAAATACTAGTTTTCCCGTCTTTCATAATTTATTTCCTTCAAGTTGTTGGCTGATAAATGTCAATTAATTTTACTAAATCATGTCAAAAAGAAAAAAAAAACTAAATGTTTCCCATCCAAATGAACTTGTTAATGAATAAATCTTTTTATTACAAGATTGTTAATCAATCTTTAATTTTTAATAGAATTTTCCTTTGAGATTCAAAGCTTCTTTATTCGCATTATAATACGATGGTGGAGTCACCTCATGCTGCTCGTGAGACTTGTCAGACAATTGCTGTGCTGGCTCCTTGTTCGTGACTTGCGAATATGATGGTTAAGATGAGGGAAAATTTAATAATAGTTTAATTGAACATTTGCATTTACTAATTTACATAAAAACATTTCATCATTATCCATTAATTTGGTACTTAGTCCTTTGCATATGTCTATTAAAGTAGGATGATTAACAAATAGAAATTTTTTTTCTGCGAATAAATAGAAAGTTATAGTTTTTTTTGTCAAAATAGAAAGTTATAGTTAATGTGTTTAAAAATACCATGATATGCATATTGATTGCTTTATTCACTTTTCATATACTTTTGACTACAAGTCACTTAATACTTTCATATTAATTATTTTAAATTAAAATTATCTTAATACACTCTATAAATTTTTCAATACTACCCTCGAACACCACACTCTTCATCCCACATCAAACTCTATGTTTGTTCAAATTGCGTGTTAGTCCCACAAGTCGTTTTCTTTCTTTTCCGAATAAGTCAGTTATTATCACGTATTCACAATTTAAGATAAATATTATTTATACTCGTTATTTATATTTTTTATGTCTTGTGGGAGTTTAATATTAAGACCAATATCAATCCTGCTAAGCACAAGATCCAGAATGTTCCTGTTTATTTTACAAACATTAATATTAATATATAATAATTCAGCAGAACTCGCAAAAGAAAACATCGTTGTTGAGGAGAAAATACTTGTATAGATATTTTGGATGCATTTCCACGTGAACCCCGCCATACGGCATGCATTTTCTGATACGTTAGTTTCAAAAGTTGGCCTACTTTTTTATTATTTTCTATCAGAAAGTTGGCCAAGTTGGCTCAGCATCAGCCCCACATGAATCTCATACCCCACCAAGATCTATATCCATCCACTTAACACGTGGAAGGACAAAGCCCTCAACCTCAAATTATCGTTGATAATTATTATTAGCTATTTAAAAAAATGTTTATGTTTCGGATAGCTGTTTAGCCGAAAGATTTTTTTAGTGTGCTGGAAATAAGGAGTGGTCATAGGATCCTTACCGGATTATTGTAGTCGTGTTTGTTCATCGTATATCATGCGGTCAGTTTTTATTAGGTACTATTTATATTTAAATTTTAAATTTTAAATGATTTATAACCATACAATATACGATAAACTGACACAATTGCAGGATCCGACGAGGATCCTGGTTCTAAGGAGTGGTACACTGAATGTTATTAAACAAGTGGAGGAACAATTAAAAAAAAAAAACTTTCCTCTATTTATATAATGATATATAATGTACTATCTCGTTTTACGAGTACACCGAAAAACTTCTCATCTCTGAGGGCTGATAAACTGATAGTACAATGGAATTGTCCTGCTATAGCTTGCAGTCACGTGACTATCATATAATACACTTTAAAAGATAGATTGGTAGTCTTCCATAATATAAGGACCTATTTATTTTTTTCCAAAAAAAAAGAGTGTATAAAGTTAACTTTAAAGGGTAAATTAGATATTAGATTCACAACTTATAAGCAACGTAAAATGGCTTAATAGGCAAGAAAATGACGTAATTACCCTCTAAAATGTGTCATGTAGCTTTAGTTGATGAAAAACTGGATAAAACATCATTGAATATAATATTATGAATGAAATTAGTAGTTTTTAATTAATTTATGAACTTATTTTACCGAAAAAATAATTTTCACTGAGATGATAATTTAAAAACTCTATCGATAGTCCACTCTTTCTTTTATTATTTGGTCGAAGAGTCTAAAGCATTTGACAATCTAAAATCCGATGAATGTTATACTCTGATACATAGTAGAAAAACTCAAATAAAACAGTGTAATGCTTAAGCAAAACGAAAGACAAACACAAACGGATATAGTAGTAGTCCACTCGGGCACTAGAGTCTTTTGATCCTTTTCTGTCCCAACACACACGTACACAGTCGAATCTGTGGATCCAATCTCAAATAAGATTCTACCGACATCACTAAATTGGGGCGGATTTGTAATTATCGAAAATAATAAGAAGTGAAAGCAAAGAGAAACACAACCGAATACAAATAAAAAAGAAGAAGAAAATAGTGGAAAGAGATATTCTCCGAATCCCTTCCACCAAGTTCTCTTTATTAAACAATTTGAATTTTTAAAATTTGATCTAATGATTAAGATTATTATAATTTTTAAAAGTAAATTATTGTTTATAACTATTGAATTAAATTTCAAGAATCCG
Organism: Malus domestica; assembly: GCF_042453785.1. Taxonomy (NCBI): domain Eukaryota; kingdom Viridiplantae; phylum Streptophyta; class Magnoliopsida; order Rosales; family Rosaceae; genus Malus; species Malus domestica. The sequence goes on along the minus strand of NC_091672.1, from coordinate 29,504,287 downwards.
AATTAATTGATAAGGAGGATTTGATGAAGCAAATCGAAGATGATTTCTTTTCGAAAAAAGTGGCGTGATTTCGCAATTTGACATCAACGTGGATGAAGTTAAGAGTGAAGGGGTCCACTTTGGACAGAGCCAGCTTAGCCAGATGTGGTGCTTTCAGTGGAAAAACTCAATTTTATTTATTAAATCAATTTAGTATTTGGTTAAATCAAATACATAATCCTCTAAACTTGTCTTTTACTTCATAATTATCCAAACAATACTAATAAAAATAACATAATAAAACATGCACTTACATAATTTGCATTAATCAAAAACTCCTAAGTCCATACAAGGTGGAGATGTTATTGGGCATATTTGACATAAAAAATTCTTTCAACCGAAATGTTATTTGCTGAATGAATTAAAAATCTTTGTGATTAGAAATTAAAAACATTAGCGTCAAGTTTAATTTGAATTAATTTGAATTATGGGTTTTTGTATTCAACTAACATTCAAATCAATAGAAATTTTGTTTCAACAAATTTTTAGCAAATACAATCATTTAGAGTCCTATATAAACAAAATAACATTAAACAATTTATTTGGAGAAGTACAATTGTAATTTACCATTTTCTTTGAAGATTGTCTAAAGGTGACAATAAAATGTTTTTATTGGAAAATAATTTGTGGCATGAATCAAATTACAACAATTTCAAAATGGAATATTTTTAGGGAATTATAACGAAAAGCTCCTAGTACTGTTCACTTTAACGAAAAATCATATTTTTACACTAAAAAGTCAATCTTGGTACTATTTATCTTATCATTATCATTAAAACTCAACAATTTAAAGCTCTTCTCATTAATTTTTATATATTTTTAACTCAGACCTTTTCTTCTTTTTTAAATAATTTTACTTTTTGGAAAATTTTTTATTTTTTATTTTACAATAATACAGTTATTTCTCAAAAGGAAAACAGCGACGCGAGTGGCTGAATTTTGGTGTCTTTGCCCTTCCTCAACGGCCATTTAATCAGTAAAACACGCCCAGGCACCCGATAATTTAAGATCACCAAACCAACGGATCCGATCCCCACCGCCCGCCGCATTCCGCTACATCCCGGCCGCATTAGATCAAGCATCGCCTCCTTCCCTCTTTCGTTTTCTGTCATCCGTCTGTTTTCCCCAAGTTAAAAAATCACACGCTTCTCTCTCTCTCCCCTCCCTCGCCTTCTCTCTCTACAACTTTTTCTTCCATTTATAAGTCCACGGATTTTCTCTCGTTTTCTTCCAATCTCCATATCTCCAACTATTTATCAAAATTTTCTCTCACTTTCCTTCGTTATCCTCCATTTTCTCGGAAAATTACGATTGTTTTGGTTTGAATTAAGCAGAAGCGATTTTCTTATTTGTCATTTGAGCTCGGGAATCCTCGCATTTGCTGTCCATTTTGGGGTTTCCGGAGAATTTCGGAGCTGAAATTGAGTTCCAGCTTCCTCTGTTGGAACTCTTTGAGTCTTTGTCTTCGTGAATTTTAGACCGTTCGATCCAGAATCACGAGGTGGATTTACCGTTTTGCCCAATTTGCTCCTGCTATGCATGTTCTTCGAACCTCCCTGGTAAGCATTTTGTTATATAATTGTTGGAATTTTGGACAAATTGGTTTGTTAAATTTTCTGTTTTATGCGTTTGGATGCCGAGAAAATGGAGGAAAATAAAAGAAAGTCAGCCGCTTTCTGTCGTTTGAATCCGAAAACATTCTTAAAGTAGTTGCTTTCCTGCATTTTCTCAATTTTCTCAGCAACCAAACGATGCTTTTTGAACTTTTAGCATTCTAAAAGTTGTGTTTTTTTCGTTTTAATGCAGAGTTCATAAGGTTTACGATATTCGAAGATTATTGAGATGGACAGTGCGGAGAGATAGATTCCACAAATTCGAAGATTCTGCAAATACGAAGCTTGAAAGGGAATCTCAATCTTTTGTGCTTTCTGTTGAAAGATTGTTCAATTAGTTTGTCATATATTTCTGCTGTGTAATTTATTCCAAGAGGTGGATACAATGGCGGTTCCACATTTGAGCATGTTGATCTCAAAGTTACAAAATCTATCCACTTCGGACCACTCGTCTGTGGTTTCGATGAACCTTTTCGTGGCACTACTTTTAGCTTGTATTGTGATCGGACATCTTCTCGAGGAGAATCGATGGGTGAATGAGTCGATCACCGCCCTTTTGATTGTGAGTATTTGCTTAGGTTACTGATAGAAACGAAACAGAACATACGAAAAGAAAAGTTTGAATTATACGCGATTGGTGTGTTTCGGCAAATTGTGATTGATTTTATGTGGTTTGTTTGTAGGGTATATGTACTGGAGTAGTTATTCTTCTGATCAGTCGAGGAAAAAGTTCGCATCTTTTGGTTTTCAGTGAAGATCTTTTCTTTATATACCTCCTTCCGCCTATTATTTTTAATGCCGGGTGAGTTTTCTTGCCGTTTATATATTTTTCTAACAAGTGTATTAAATGAGGTGTTGGTTATATCCTGATAGGTAGTTGATGTTTGTTTTGCTTTTAGTACGTACGTGCAATCCTCGGCACAAGTGTTTCTATTTATGTTTTTGATGTTTCCCGTAAACTATTACAGTTGTTTTCGCCTATTTCCATCCTGCAATCAGGACACCAATTTTCCTTTTTTGTGTCGAAGTTTCCATTTTCCATTATGTTGGTTGATCTCATATTGGTAGGTAATCAATAAAAATTTTCCCCTCCGAGCTTATGGTTCGTGTTTTGGTCTTTTGCTATGTGTGTATCAGGTTTCAGGTGAAAAAGAAGCAGTTCTTTGTTAACTTCAGCACCATTGTACTGTTTGGTGCCATTGGTACATTAGTATCCTGCACTATCATATCATTAGGCATGCTCGTAACTCTGAACATGCTGTTTCCCCGATGTGCACAGGGGTGGTTATGACTTATGAGTTATACTCGAATTTGAAAAAGTTCACTTACTTTGTCTTTGCTTGATTCAGGCGCTACACAATTCTTTAAGAAATTGGATATTGGAACTCTGGAATTGGGGGACTTTCTTGGTATTTCACTTTCTTTGCTCCATTTGTTTCTTTGGATTCTATTTGGGTTCTAACTATTTTAATCTCATATTCGTAGCGATTGGTGCAATATTTGCTGCAACGGATTCTGTTTGCACGTTGCAGGTATGACACATCCTTGTCGCATCTGAGTTTTCAAACAAATAAAATATGAATAGTTTGACACTAAATTTGTTTGCCCAATGTCCAGGTGCTCAATCAAGATGAGACACCTTTACTCTACAGTCTTGTGTTCGGGGAGGGTGTCGTTAACGATGCGACATCTGTGGTTCTTTTCAATGCTATTCAGAGCTTTGATCTCACCCACCTTGATTCCGGCATTGCCTTGCACTTTCTGGGAAACTTCTTTTATTTGTTTTTCGCAAGCACCATGCTAGGAGTGTTTGTAATTCCCTTTCCCTCTCTTTTCCGTGTGTCCATATACACAAATGTGCTATATTGTTTTTTTCCCCTTACTTTTTGTACCTTAGCATAACTTCCCTCTCTTGCAGGCAGGGCTGCTTAGTGCTTACATTATAAAAAAACTTTATTTTGCAAGGTATATCATTATTAATTTATGTATTCAAGTTATGCCTCGTTCACACCACAAACCAAGTAGACAAGATATTTTTGCTGACACAACCTGGTTTGTGTCATAATTCAGGCACTCTACGGATCGTGAGGTTGCTCTTATGATGCTCATGGCATACCTGTCATATATACTGGCTGAAGTAAGCTTTTCTTCTACTCTCCCTTCTTCCGGCTTCAAGTCTCTAGTTGGATCTTTTTGCTTTGGTCATACAAACAACTATGACAATGACATACTTGACGTGTGTTGCAGTTATTCTATTTGAGTGGCATTCTCACTGTGTTCTTTTGTGGGATCGTGATGTCGCATTACACTTGGCACAATGTGACTGAGAGTTCAAGAGTTACGACCAAGTATGGCTTCCTTAATATTACCTCCAAGCCATTCGAATGCAATGGTCCTGTTTAGGACACAGTTTAATAATAGGTCATTTAACTAATGATTTCAATTTTTCTACACATTTTTACAGGCATGCTTTCGCAACCTTGTCATTTGTTGCCGAAATATTTATCTTCCTTTATGTTGGTATGGATGCCTTGGACATTGAAAAGTGGAGATTTGTAAGCGACAGGTATGCCCTTGGAAAGCAGGATGTTTTGGACCTTGTACATATCTGTTCATAATGTTATGACTTATACTAACTCGTGCGGTGCCTGACTTTGCATTCGTAGTCCTGGAACATCAGTGGCGGTGAGTTCAATACTGCTAGGTCTTCTTATGCTAGGAAGAGCAGCTTTTATTTTCCCCCTATCATTTTTGTCAAACTTAGCAAAGAAAAACCAACATGAGAAAATCAGCCTCCGGCAGCAAGTAAGCACACTGTTTCTTCAGCGATGCTTTTTTTCCCTCAGATACAGTGAATTAACAGATTAAACTAACAAACATTTTTCTTCTTGTAGGTGATAATATGGTGGGCTGGTCTCATGAGAGGTGCTGTTTCGATAGCACTAGCTTACAATCAGGCAAGTTATATGTTAATTACTACCTACTCGTCATAGAGAAAAGCAAAAAAATATGGCGTTCCATGAGAACTTATTATAACCAAATTCTATATACTATGTAAGGAAAGAGAGATGGTCTCATGTAATACAATTTTCATTCAATGCAGTTTACGAGGTCAGGCCACACGCAGTTGCGAGCAAATGCAATCATGATCACTAGCACGATAACTGTTGTTCTTGTCAGCACAGTGGTAAGACATCTGCTCTGGATTATGTACTTGTGAACGTTTTTGTTTCCTCATTGATCCTGTTTTCTTACGAATAACGGTAATCTGCCAAAGATTTATCCGTTTCTCAGAGAATTAGCTGGCTGGGCTTTTGTGGTCTGCCAGAAGTTTAGTCGTTCTATCATACTTAAAGTTTTATTAGATTTGCGGTAGTTCCAACGTGCATCATACAAGTTAGTTTTGTTGGACACCATAGTGATTATCATCTTTGGACTTTGTTCAGGTGTTCGGATTGATGACAAAACCTCTTATAAGGTTCTTGCTGCCTCATTCATCAAAACAAACAACCAGCATGCTGTCATCAGAACCAACCACTCCAAAATCAATCATTATTCCACTTCTAGGGCAGGATTCTGTAGATGATCTCGTTATCCAAGATATTCGACGGCCAGCCAGCATTCGCGATCTTCTGACGACTCCATTTAATAGGCACACTGTCCATCGCTATTGGCGTAAGTTTGATAACGCCTTCATGCGACCGGTGTTTGGAGGCCGGGGTTTTGTTCCCTTTGTTCCCGGCTCACCAACTGAACGGAACAACAACGTTCAGTGGCAATGAGAACACCGGGAAGATACATAGCCGGGCAAAATGTGAAATAAATTGTACCATATATTCACCCGAACTCACTCAGCGTGCGATATAATTCTTCGATCCTTGGTTTTTTATTAGCTTATGAAAGGAAGTAGTGTACCATAATATGCGACCATGTTTGATCTACACTGTATTTTGTATAGCTTGTTCTTTTAATTGGGGTTGTCTTGTCTTGTCTTTTGTCCCAAGCACATCGGTTGAATCTGAGACTTCAATGTTAATGTAATGTAACAATGTTCTGTTTTCTGTTTTTTTACATGTAACAATGTTTTGTTTGTTTCCAACAATAATTGTAATGTTTTTTTTTAACTTTTTTGTCTTTGCAAATTAACCCATCAGGGTTAGTAAAAATACGGGATAAAAGTAAGGAAAACTAATAAAAAAAGATTGAAAACTGCATTGATTACAATGCATCCTCAAGACTTGGAGTTCGAATTACCCAAAATAATATTAATTCTTGAGCAGAACTCATTGGTTACAATGCATCCTCATTGCTTCTTTCTCGCACTCTTTGCTCTACTGGTTTCTCTGGTAACCACTACTGCACCAAACAACGTTCCCGGTACCTGGAAGCCTACAAACTGCATTGATTTAAACACGACAGAGATCGGAGAGTGGGCCGTTTCTGAGTACAACAAGAATGTCACAAACAAGTTAGTGTTTGAAAATTTGATTTCGTCTGAGATAACATTTATATCAGGCACCTTATATTTGCTTCTTGTTGCTGCTAAGAACGAGTCTTTGCACAATCCCGCTGAATACTACAAGACATCAGTCGAGGACAGGGATCCGGCGGGAATTGATAGCCTTTTTTAAGATAAAGGCCATAGAAACTAATATTTAGTGATCTCAAAATTGTTGAGCATGTCAATTTGGATGCTTTACTTGCATCACCCTTTGTTAAAATAAAGAAATTGACGATTTTATGTGGATCTGCTTTACTGGTATTTAGTTTACTTATTGTCCTCACGTAATAGTTGCTCTGAAGTATCTTTCAATTTTTTAACCACAAAAATATGATATGAAAAGTATTAATATTGAATTATATCCATTTTTTAAGTTTATGATAATTATAGCAAAAGATCGATATGAAAGTACTTATATACTCTTAAACTGAAGTTTTCTCAGAAGAACCAAAAACCAAACAGGTGCTTCAAACTCAAAACAAGAAGTTCAAAGTAGTCTCCAACTTCCAAGTTAACCCATAAAAATTTAAAATTTACTAGAGGATTACAAAAAACCCCCACAAATCATATTTCCATTGCGGATCGAACGGGTTGAAGAGATATGGGAAGGTCGTTCGATCCCTATGATAGGATCCCAAATTGAGCTTCGAAGTTGATTGACCGAAGTCGCGCGACTTTGTCTATATAAAAACAGATTGGATCTCAACAAACCTTATTTTTATTTATGGCCAAAACAAGAAGAATTCAAACCAAGAATCTCAAATTGTTGTGCTAGGACAGAACCAAACCAATTGGAACCAACTCAAGCTAACCCACAGGAAATATATCAAATGAAATGCAAGAATAAAATATAAAAGACACCAAGATTTTAATGAGATTCCTGAACAGTCAGTGTAACTGGAGTACGTTCTCGAAGCAGTAGAAGCTCACCTTATAATCCACTATCAATCAAATGAGAGTTTACAAAGTTTTGGCAAGCTCACAACCCAAGACCCTAATACAACCAATAGCTCTCACATACCAAAGAAACAAATAGAGAGAAATATAATGAACAATTTCATCTATATACAAAATTCAAAACTATTACAACAACAACTACCTTGGTGGATGATTACTAACAAAAAGAGAGGAGCCCTCTTCCAATGGGGATACGGCACCCCTTCTTCTCTACTCTGATGCTCTGCTGCTCTTTGCTACTGCAATCAGAAAATGCTCTCTGTTTTCTAGTCCTTTTTCAACTCTCCCTCGGTTTCTCTCTTTACCAAAGGCAACAAGTGGGAGCACGAAAACCGAATTCTCTACCTTTGAAAAAGCCAAAGCAAAAGGAATAATCATTCTGGGGTGTGCTATCCACACACCCCTTTTTACTTCTCCCACACCCCTTATTAATTTCTATCATTTGATCTTCTTTAATTCATCCAATCTGACCACCGAAAATTAAAAGGGTGTGAGAGAAGTAAAAAAGGGTGTGTGGATATCACACCCCAATCATTCCTCAACAGACATCATCATTTTCTTTTCACCAAAGACACATGATGTTGTCCACCTTCCTTTTGTTTATATTATTGATTGTTTATTAGCCGAAAGTTGGCCACTTGGCCACTAATTCTACAATCTCCACCTTGGCCAAGTTCCGAAAACGCCATGACAAGCCAAAACAACATAATTAACAATCAACACAAAAAATTACTCCCAAATACTAGCAAGAGAACAACTCATGCCGAGCCAAATGCTTCAAAACTTTCTTTTCTTTTGGTCTTCAACCTAGGACAATCTTTCTTCCAATGACCCTTATTACGACAAAAGACACATTCATCCATTTCCAAGGTTTTTCTACCTTTAGAGTTTCTTCTAAGTCGAGAGTGTGATTTTTTCCTACTAGAAGAGGATCTCCTTGATCGGATCATATTTATATATATTTTTACTTCGAATTCACTCGTCTTTTTTTAGTTAGTTCCTTATATTTTTAAGCTATTTACGTTATTTTTGTGAAACATCATCATATTTATGTTTTGTAGAAAGAATAAAGAAAAGAAAAAAAAAAGAATAAAAAAATAGCAGAAAAAGGAAATGTGTGCAGGGAGAGAAAGAAGTGAGATGTGAAGAATGGAAGGAAATAATAGAATAAAGAAGAAGTGGAAGGAGACAGCGTAAAAGAAGGAAGAGAAAGGAATAGCTGCGTGGGCAGCTGAGGAGAGAGGTAAGGTAGCGAGGCTGCCAGGAGGAAAAGGAATAAAATGAGCAGAAGGCAGTGCGGAAAGGGAATAATGCTGCCCTTTGGCAGCGAGGTCAGAGAGAAGCAGCAAAGCTGCAGTGCCAGCGCGGGGAGACGTGAGGGACGGCAGAAAAGAAGTCAGAGAAGTGAGGTGCATGCGGGAATAGAAAAATAAAAAAAGAAAGGCTGCGTTGGCAGCTATGTAGAGAGAGAACTGGCGCAGGAGATATAAAAACGTGAAAGGGAGAGAACGCAGGGGGGGAGCTGCCTTTGGGCAGCTCGCAGAGACGCAAGGGACAGGGTGAGCACAGGGAGCTGCCCTTTTGGGCAGCGTGAGAGTGGAGAGAGCAAAGGAGAGGGCAGTGAGGCAGAAACGGGGCAGCTTGAGCATGAGGTGAGGTCAGAGAAGAAATCAGCGCGAGGGGAGAGAATTGCAGGCGCAGGAACGAGAAACCAACGGCACAGAACGCTACCCTTGGCAGCGTGGGCACGAACGCAGCAGATTCTCTTTCGGTTAAATCTTTTCAAACTTCTATTTTATTTCGGTTTTAATAATGTGTAATTAAATTTATTTTGGCTAGAGGTTAATTCAAAGCCATGAATATATTTGTAATATGAATTGATTACCTTCGGTTGTGATTTTATAAGTTGTGAATTCAATTTACTTATCCGTTCGTATAAAAACTGATTTGTGTATGTTGGTTGAGAGTGCACGCTTAATTTACATGCATGAATTTGATGCTAGAATATAAGTGAATTTCACCTAATCGTTATGAACTTATATTCACAAGTAGTAAAGGTTGCTAGTCACAATCACGTTAAGTAAATTCTTGGCATAAGTTTCATGCAAATCATAGTAACGAGTGTCCCGTCAATGCTTATGTTTTTCATAAAACTTAATGATTCTTGCTTGTATCTCTATTATGCAACTCATGTAGGGAACTTGTAGGGAATGTTTTGGGTTGTCGTATGCAATCATCCAACCCAATAACTTGTGGAAAAACTGAGGGTTAATTAGTGCAATTCACGGTTAATTTGGGGCGTTGAGTATTCATAGCTTATCGAAAAGCAACTGGAAATCATTTTGTATGCAAGTATAACATGTGTGGAGAAGAACCCTCTAGCTAGTCCGTCATTTATCATTTTACCTTAATTTTATGTTTTTGTCAATTCTGTAATTTAATTAAGTTTAATTTACTTTTCATCAAAACCAAACACCCATCCATTATTAAATTATATTATTTATTTAGTTTTCTTTATTGTTAGTCTTTTAATTTAATTTCCGTCCATTTCAGTTCCTAGTGTTTAATTTAATTGTTTTCATTATTTTGAGTCATTTTAAGTGTGTTTCGAGTTATTAGAGTTTTTAGCCTAGTTTTGTGTCCTTGAGTCTTATTTAATATTTTTAAGTTAATTTAATAGATTAGCAATCCCTCCTAATCCCCGGCCTAGAACGATACCCTACTTACATCTATACTACAATTGTCAAAAAGAGGGTTTAATTTGTGTGTCAAGTAATTTTCGCATCAAATTTTGGCGCCGTTGCCGGGGATTAGCAACTTTGCTAATCCTTTTATTTTTGTTTTTGTTTATGTTTATATTGGTGTTTGTGTATTTTACTTTTGATATTTGATTTATTTTTCTTTCTTTGATTTTAGGTTCAAATGGAGCCGAGGGAAATTTAAAGGAAAGATGCGTCCGGCTAAAGACGTTAAATCAAGCGCTTCTTGGGAGGCAACCCAAGCATTCAACGAAGGGAGACTTTGGAATCACTAACCCAATCAGCTTTGCATTCTTCCACCCTTATCTTTACTGCTTTCATTTTGTTTTGTTTAGTTAGTTGTGTTATTTGGTTGATTTCTGTGAGTTTGTGTTATTTAGTTTAAGTGTGGGGGAAGGTTAACCAAAGTCTCTTTACATTAATTTACATATAAAAAAAAAAAAAAGATAAAATTTAAAATTAATGAAAAAAAAAAAATACATAAAAAAAAAAAGTACAAATATTTTACAATGATGTAAACTAATAGTATTCATTGGTCGGGTGGTGCTTCAGTAGTAGGCGGGGCTTCAGCAGTCGGCGGGGCCACAGAAGGAGGAGGCGGCAGAGGTTGATCAGTTGGAGCTTCACTACGCGGTGCCGCTCCAGAAGACGAAGGCAGATGTTGTTGGAACAAACCCACAAACCTCCGATGATCAAGTAAAATTTGACCATTGGTGTCCTGCATCTGGTCAATCTTCCTCTTCATGCTGGTGGCATAGCTGTGTGCGAGCTTGTGCAATTCTTTATTCTCATGCTTGAGCCCTTTAATCTCTTGTTTGAGACTCTGTATTTCAGCCACCAACGACTCAACATGACGTGTTCGAGCATATAGGCGTTGGGCCATGTTGGACACAGAACTCGCACACTGCACGCTAAGAGCCAGAGACTCCTTAACCGCCAATTCATCAGACCGTCTAGCGAGCAGTCTGTTATCTCTGGGAGTGACAAGGTTCCGGGCCACCACCGCAGCGGTCATGTCATTTTTTATCACCGAATCCCCCACGGTAAGAGGACCGGTGGGAGATATGAAGGATGGGTGCCATATGTTGTCTGGTGAAGGCGGAGCTGCCTCTTCACCAAGGTTCAAGTCAAAACGACGATCAGAAGGGTCAGACATTTTTCAGAGGTGGTGAAGAAAGAAGAGAGTCGGAATGATCAAGATTAAACAAGTGCAAGAAGGGAGTGTTTACAAGAGGGAGCTCAAGTGTGTTGTGGAACACAATTAGCGCCTCTATAAAAAGAAGAAATCGGAGAGGCGCTCCTCAGAGAAGCGTCCTCTCGCAAATCGAAGAGTCGGGGCTCCTTTCTCAAACGCCTGATTCTTTTCTCAAAAGAGGAGTTTCCTTTCTCAAAAGCCGGATTCTTTTCTCAAAAGAGGCGTTTTATTTCTCGAAATTATGGGCTTGCTCAGAACCCACGAGCCGAACCCCGGATTTCAAAAGATAAATTTGTCTAGACGTGTTGTCACTCGTCACAGCTTTGCGGAAATTACGGGCAGCTTTGTCAGAAAGCGCGTAATTTGTACTATTCATCCATCCACCGGCTGCCGACAATGAGTGAGAGAACAGTTCCGGTTGTGAAGAAAAGCCCTATAAGTATCTACCTTCGCCTTCCACAGCAAAGGCACACCCTCTCAACACTTCTTCATCTCTCTGAAATGGCTTTCCAACAAACCCTCTCGAGTCACTCTGTATTTCTTATCCCCTGGGATACCCCTGCAACCAACCCATCCAGAGCACAAGTATTTCATATCATAAAGGTTGAGAGCACGAGTATCTCATATCATGCTTTCTCCTGGTCCTTTCTCCAGCCAGCACTTGCTCTCGAGTGCTCATCATCTTATGTTTCCGCTTCGTCTCTCACTTATAAGGGAAGAAGATGAAACCTCGAAGCATGTGGAGACAACGTGCTGATTCATCCTCAGCTAGGGAAAAAAGGGGAGAAAGAAAGCAAGAGGTGGGCACTTGGAAAGATTGAACAAAGAAACAGACCAACACCTCTACCTCGTGCCTGCCCGCCATGCTAAAGAAACAAGCAGAGAAGAATGCAGACTGTGCAATTCTCGCTCAGAATTCCAAACCAGTTCAAGAGGAAAGCTGTGGAAAGTCAACAAGCACGACCAATGATCACTTATTAGTTCTATTCATTGTCTTTTATCGTGATTTTCAATTTTTCGTTTGCATTTTTCATATTTTCTTGTGTTACTTAAATGAATTATTTCTTTTCTTTGCAGAAACTTTTGGTTATTTCCACCCTTGAAGTTGATTGCAGAATTTTAGCTTGGGGGGTCATCGCTTGATTTTACTGCAAATTAGGGAAGTTTTCAGTCCAATTGTTTTATTTTGTTTCTTACTATTTATTTATTTTATTTTTATTTGCATTATAGTGTTTTCTGACATTGGGGACAATGTCCAGTTTAAGTTTGGGGGTAAAGAGTATAAAAAAATGACCAACTTGAAATTTTTTGTACCTTCGACTACAAACTGGTTTCATTTGTTTCTGTGTTGTTGCTTTTTGTTTTCTTAATTAGTTTTGTTTTCTGTGAAAAAAAAAAAAAAAAATAAATCGGAAAATTTAAAAATCCAAAAATATTGTCTTGTTTCCCTTATTGTTTTGAATTAGATTTTTTTTGTTAGTTTCCCGACCCAATGATATAATTGGATAAAATTTGAACCATGATCATCAAGAACTTAGTTAACATGTGTTTTGTGAGATTCCTAATTCTCTTGTTAGTTTTGTACATGTTTGATCATCTTTGAAAAACCAAATGCACATAGCCTTGTTAATGTGAAACTAAAGTATAACTTAAAGCTTCATATGTGAATTTAGTGACCATATACATCCTATGTGAGTTTTTGAGCCGATTGAAAGTGTGTGCATTTTTCATACACTCCTATTCTTTCATGTGTGATGAACTTATGTGAGATACATCTCTAGAACTTGCGTAACGATCTTTCGAAATGTTTGTCATTGATTGCATGAACTTGGAAATGATAGAGGCATTAGGTTTACTACTACGGCCCAAATAACCATGTTTCCCAAATAAAAATGATATCATTAGATTGCCAATTTGAACCATGTATGTTGAGCCTTTTATTTCTTATCACCAGATATGTCTACCATTATGCCTGAAACATTTTTCCTTACCCTTTCCAAGCAAGCTAGTGAGCAATGTGAGATTGCCTTATGAGAATGTTTGTGAAGTACTTTGAAGGTCTTTGTCAAAAGAATAAGTGTGGGGGTATTTCATGTTTGTAGTGAAAAAAAAAAAAAAAAAAAAAAAAAAAAAAAAAAAAAAGAGAAAGATTGTATACAAAGAAAATAAAAAGTTTTTCAAGTTTCAGTTAAGGGTGTGGTTGGAGGTGTTAGAAGAATTGTTGGAGAGCTTGAGTTCTTATAAATCTAAAGAAAAGAATTGCTTGCAATGTAGCTTGGAATTTGTGTTTTCCTATTCTTTCGTTTCAATAACCCTATCCCTAAGCCTCATTACATCCAATAAAAGTCCTCTTGATTTAAGTTTTGCAATTATGACTGTGGAGAAGTGATCTTTATGCAAGCTTATAGTAGAAATTTCACATTTGGTTCTTTGAGCGAAACACATTAAAACTAAACACATGTGTGATTGAGTGCATATCCCGTGAGAAGGTTGCTAGTTTGCATATGATGATTTAAAAAAAATAAAAACGTGAAATTGCATTAGCATGGCTATCTCACACACTACACTTCAAGGATGATTTAAAGATTACTGCTAATATTTGAATAAGGAAGATGAACTTGGATTAGTTTCTTGATGCTAGCTATGATTCTTGATGATTTGTTTTCTTAAATGAAATTCTATGAGGGTCACATAGAGGGAAGCTAATGTTTTTCTTGTTATTTCTTGTTCTTGTTTTCTTTGTTTTGCTCGAGGACTAGCAAAAGTTAAGTGTGGGGGTATTTGATCGGATCATATTTATATATATTTTTACTTCGAATTCACTCGTCTTTTCTTAGTTAGTTCCTTATATTTTTAAGCTATTTACGTTATTTTTGTGAAACATCATCATATTTATGTTTTGTAGAAAGAATAAAGAAAAGAATAAAAAAAGAATAAAAAAATAGCAGAAAAAGGAAATGTGTGCAGGGAGAGAAAGAAGTGAGATGTGAAGAATGGAAGGAAATAATAGAATAAAGAAGAAGTGGAAGGAGACAGCGTAAAAGAAGGAAGAGAAAGGAATAGCTGCGTGGGCAGCTGAGGAGAGAGGTAAGGTAGCGAGGCTGCCAGGAGGAAAAGGAATAAAATGAGCAGAAGGCAGCGCGGAAAGGGAATAATGCTGCCCTTTGGCAGCGAGGTCAGAGAGAAGCAGCAAAGCTGCAGTGCCAGCGCGGGGAGACGTGAGGGACGGCAGAAAAGAAGTCAGAGAAGTGAGGTGCATGCGGGAATAGAAAAATAAAAAAAGAAAGGCTGCGTTGGCAGCTATGTAGAGAGAGAACTGGCGCGGGAGATATAAAAACGTGAAAGGGAGAGAACGCAGGGGGGGAGCTGCCTTTGGGCAGCTCGCAGAGACGCAAGGGACAGGGTGAGCACAGGGAGCTGCCCTTTTGGGCAGCGTGAGAGTGGAGAGAGCAAAGGAGAGGGCAGTGAGGCAGAAACGGGGCAGCTTGAGCATGAGGTGAGGTCAGAGAAGAAATCAGCGCGAGGGGAGAGAATTGCAGGCGCAGGAACGAGAAACCAACGGCACAGAACGCTACCCTTGGCAGCGTGGGCACGAACGCAGCAGATTCTCTTTCGGTTAAATCTTTTCAAACTTCTATTTTATTTCGGTTTTAATAATGTGTAATTAAATTTATTTTGGCTAGAGGTTAATTCAAAGCCATGAATATATTTGTAATATGAATTGATTACCTTCGGTTGTGATTTTATAAGTTGTGAATTCAATTTACTTATCCGTTCGTATAAAAACTGATTTGTGTATGTTGGTTGAGAGTGCACGCTTAATTTACATGCATGAATTTGATGCTAGAATATAAGTGAATTTCACCTAATCGTTATGAACTTATATTCACAAGTAGTAAAGGTTGCTAGTCACAATCACGTTAAGTAAATTCTTGGCATAAGTTTCATGCAAATCATAGTAACGAGTGTCCCGTCAATGCTTATGTTTTTCATAAAACTTAATGATTCTTGCTTGTATCTCTATTATGCAACTCATGTAGGGAACTTGTAGGGAATGTTTTGGGTTGTCGTATGCAATCATCCAACCCAATAACTTGTGGAAAAACTGAGGGTTAATTAGTGCAATTCACGGTTAATTTGGGGCGTTGAGTATTCATAGCTTATCGAAAAGCAACTGGAAATCATTTTGTATGCAAGTATAACATGTGTGGAGAAGAACCCTCTAGCTAGTCCGTCATTTATCATTTTACCTTAATTTTATGTTTTTGTCAATTCTGTAATTTAATTAAGTTTAATTTACTTTTCATCAAAACCAAACACCCATCCATTATTAAATTATATTATTTATTTAGTTTTCTTTATTGTTAGTCTTTTAATTTAATTTCCGTCCATTTCAGTTCCTAGTGTTTAATTTAATTGTTTTCATTATTTTGAGTCATTTCAAGTGTGTTTCGAGTTATTAGAGTTTTTAGCCTAGTTTTGTGTCCTTGAGTCTTATTTAATATTTTTAAGTTAATTTAATAGATTAGCAATCCCTCCTAATCCCCGGCCTAGAACGATACCCTACTTACATCTATACTACAATTGTCAAAAAGAGGGTTTAATTTGTGTGTCAAGTAATTTTCGCATCAAATTTTGGCGCCGTTGCCGGGGATTAGCAACTTTGCTAATCCTTTTATTTTTGTTTTTGTTTATGTTTATATTGGTGTTTGTGTATTTTACTTTTGATATTTGATTTATTTTTCTTTCTTTGATTTTAGGTTCAAATGGAGCCGAGGGAAATTTAAAGGAAAGATGCGTCCGGCTAAAGACGTTAAATCAAGCGCTTCTTGGGAGGCAACCCAAGCATTCAACGAAGGGAGACTTTGGAATCACTAACCCAATCAGCTTTGCATTCTTCCACCCTTATCTTTACTACTTTCATTTTGTTTTGTTTAGTTAGTTGTGTTATTTGGTTGATTTCTGTGAGTTTGTGTTATTTAGTTTAAGTGTGGGGGAAGGTTAACCAAAGTCTCTTTACATTAATTTACATATAAAAAAAAAAAAAAGATAAAATTTAAAATTAATGAAAAAAAAAAAAATACATAAAAAAAAAAAGTACAAATATTTTACAATGATGTAAACTAATAGTATTCATTGGTCGGGTGGTGCTTCAGTAGTAGGCGGGGCTTCAGCAGTCGGCGGGGCCACAGAAGGAGGAGGCGGCAGAGGTTGATCAGTTGGAGCTTCACTACGCGGTGCCGCTCCAGAAGACGAAGGCAGATGTTGTTGGAACAAACCCACAAACCTCCGATGATCAAGTAAAATTTGACCATTGGTGTCCTGCATCTGGTCAATCTTCCTCTTCATGCTGGTGGCATAGCTGTGTGCGAGCTTGTGCAATTCTTTATTCTCATGCTTGAGCCCTTTAATCTCTTGTTTGAGACTCTGTATTTCAGCCACCAACGACTCAACATGACGTGTTCGAGCATATAGGCGTTGGGCCATGTTGGACACAGAACTCGCACACTGCACGCTAAGAGCCAGAGACTCCTTAACCGCCAATTCATCAGACCGTCTAGCGAGCAGTCTATTATCTCTGGGAGTGACAAGGTTCCGGGCCACCACCGCAGCGGTCATGTCATTTTTTATCACCGAATCCCCCACGGTAAGAGGACCGGTGGGAGATATGAAGGATGGGTGCCATATGTTGTCTGGTGAAGGCGGAGCTGCCTATTCACCAAGGTTCAAGTCAAAACGACGATCAGAAGGGCCAGACATTTTTCAGAGGTGGTGAAGAAAGAAGAGAGTCGGAATGATCAAGATTAAACAAGTGCAAGAAGGGAGTGTTTACAAGAGGGAGCTCAAGTGTGTTGTGGAACACAATTAGCGCCTCTATAAAAAGAAGAAATCGGAGAGGCGCTCCTCAGAGAAGCGTCCTCTCGCAAATCAAAGAGTCGGGGCTCCTTTCTCAAACGCCTGATTCTTTTCTCAAAAGAGGAGTTTCCTTTCTCAAAAGCCGGATTCTTTTCTCAAAAGAGGCGTTTTATTTCTCGAAATTATGGGCTTGCTCAGAACCCACGAGCCGAACCCCGGATTTCAAAAGATAAATTTGTCTAGACGTGTTGTCACTCGTCACAGCTTTGCGGAAATTACGGGCAGCTTTGTCAGAAAGCGCGTAATTTGTACTATTCATCCATCCACCGGCTGCCGACAATGAGTGAGAGAACAGTTCCGGTTGTGAAGAAAAGCCCTATAAGTATCTACCTTCGCCTTCCACAGCAAAGGCACACCCTCTCAACACTTCTTCATCTCTCTGAAATGGCTTTCCAACAAACCCTCTCGAGTCACTCTGTATTTCTTATCCCCTGGGATACCCCTGCAACCAACCCATCCAGAGCACAAGTATTTCATATCATAAAGGTTGAGAGCACGAGTATCTCATATCATGCTTTCTCCTGGTCCTTTCTCCAGCCAGCACTTGCTCTCGAGTGCTCATCATCTTATGTTTCCGCTTCGTCTCTCACTTATAAGGGAAGAAGATGAAACCTCGAAGCATGTGGAGACAACGTGCTGATTCATCCTCAGCTAGGGAAAAAAGGGGAGAAAGAAAGCAAGAGGTGGGCACTTGGAAAGATTGAACAAAGAAACAGACCAACACCTCTACCTCGTGCCTGCCCGCCATGCTAAAGAAACAAGCAGAGAAGAATGCAGACTGTGCAATTCTCGCTCAGAATTCCAAACCAGTTCAAGAGGAAAGCTGTGGAAAGTCAACAAGCACGACCAATGATCACTTATTAGTTCTATTCATTGTCTTTTATCGTGATTTTCAATTTTTCGTTTGCATTTTTCATATTTTCTTGTGTTACTTAAATGAATTATTTCTTTTCTTTGCAGAAACTTTTGGTTATTTCCACCCTTGAAGTTGATTGCAGAATTTTAGCTTGGGGGGTCATCGCTTGATTTTACTGCAAATTAGGGAAGTTTTCAGTCCAATTGTTTTATTTTGTTTCTTACTATTTATTTATTTTATTTTTATTTGCATTATAGTGTTTTCTGACATTGGGGACAATGTCCAGTTTAAGTTTGGGGGTAAAGAGTATAAAAAAATGACCAACTTGAAATTTTTTGTACCTTCGACTACAAACTGGTTTCATTTGTTTCTGTGTTGTTGCTTTTTGTTTTCTTAATTAGTTTTGTTTTCTGTGAAAAAAAAAAAAAAAAATAAATCGGAAAATTTAAAAATCCAAAAATATTGTCTTGTTTCCCTTATTGTTTTGAATTAGATTTTTTTTGTTAGTTTCCCGACCCAATGATATAATTGGATAAAATTTGAACCATGATCATCAAGAACTTAGTTAACATGTGTTTTGTGAGATTCCTAATTCTCTTGTTAGTTTTGTACATGTTTGATCATCTTTGAAAAACCAAATGCACATAGCCTTGTTAATGTGAAACTAAAGTATAACTTAAAGCTTCATATGTGAATTTAGTGACCATATACATCCTATGTGAGTTTTTGAGCCGATTGAAAGTGTGTGCATTTTTCATACACTCCTATTCTTTCATGTGTGATGAACTTATGTGAGATACATCTCTAGAACTTGCGTAACGATCTTTCGAAATGTTTGTCATTGATTGCATGAACTTGGAAATGATAGAGGCATTAGGTTTACTACTACGGCCCAAATAACCATGTTTCCCAAATAAAAATGATATCATTAGATTGCCAATTTGAACCATGTATGTTGAGCCTTTTATTTCTTATCACCAGATATGTCTACCATTATGCCTGAAACATTTTTCCTTACCCTTTCCAAGCAAGCTAGTGAGCAATGTGAGATTGCCTTATGAGAATGTTTGTGAAGTACTTTGAAGGTCTTTGTCAAAAGAATAAGTGTGGGGGTATTTCATGTTTGTAGTGAAAAAAAAAAAAAAAAAAAAAAAAAAAAAAAAAAAAAAGAGAAAGATTGTATACAAAGAAAATAAAAAGTTTTTCAAGTTTCAGTTAAGGGTGTGGTTGGAGGTGTTAGAAGAATTGTTGGAGAGCTTGAGTTCTTATAAATCTAAAGAAAAGAATTGCTTGCAATGTAGCTTGGAATTTGTGTTTTCCTATTCTTTCGTTTCAATAACCCTATCCCTAAGCCTCATTACATCCAATAAAAGTCCTCTTGATTTAAGTTTTGCAATTATGACTGTGGAGAAGTGATCTTTATGCAAGCTTATAGTAGAAATTTCACATTTGGTTCTTTGAGCGAAACACATTAAAACTAAACACATGTGTGATTGAGTGCATATCCCGTGAGAAGGTTGCTAGTTTGCATATGATGATTTAAAAAAAATAAAAACGTGAAATTGCATTAGCATGACTATCTCACACACTACACTTCAAGGATGATTTAAAGATTACTGCTAATATTTGAATAAGGAAGATGAACTTGGATTAGTTTCTTGATGCTAGCTATGATTCTTGATGATTTGTTTTCTTAAATGAAATTCTATGAGGGTCATATAGAGGGAAGCTAATGTTTTTCTTGTTATTTCTTGTTCTTGTTTTCTTTGTTTTGCTCGAGGACTAGCAAAAGTTAAGTGTGGGGGTATTTGATCGGATCATATTTATATATATTTTTACTTCGAATTCACTCGTCTTTTCTTAGTTAGTTCCTTATATTTTTAAGCTATTTACGTTATTTTTGTGAAACATCATCATATTTATGTTTTGTAGAAAGAATAAAGAAAAGAAAAAAAAAAGAATAAAAAAATAGCAGAAAAAGGAAATGTGTGCAGGGAGAGAAAGAAGTGAGATGTGAAGAATGGAAGGAAATAATAGAATAAAGAAGAAGTGGAAGGAGACAGCGTAAAAGAAGGAAGAGAAAGGAATAGCTGCGTGGGCAGCTGAGGAGAGAGGTAAGGTAGCGAGGCTGCCAGGAGGAAAAGGAATAAAATGAGCAGAAGGCAGCGCGGAAAGGGAATAATGCTGCCCTTTGGCAGCGAGGTCAGAGAGAAGCAGCAAAGCTGCAGTGCCAGCGCGGGGAGACGTGAGGGACGGCAGAAAAGAAGTCAGAGAAGTGAGGTGCATGCGGGAATAGAAAAATAAAAAAAGAAAGGCTGCGTTGGCAGCTATGTAGAGAGAGAACTGGCGCGGGAGATATAAAAACGTGAAAGGGAGAGAACGCAGGGGGGGAGCTGCCTTTGGGCAGCTCGCAGAGACGCAAGGGACAGGGTGAGCACAGGGAGCTGCCCTTTTGGGCAGCGTGAGAGTGGAGAGAGCAAAGGAGAGGGCAGTGAGGCAGAAACGGGGCAGCTTGAGCATGAGGTGAGGTCAGAGAAGAAATCAGCGCGAGGGGAGAGAATTGCAGGCGCAGGAACGAGAAACCAACGGCACAGAATGCTACCCTTGGCAGCGTGGGCACGAACGCAGCAGATTCTCTTTCGGTTAAATCTTTTCAAACTTCTATTTTATTTCGGTTTTAATAATGTGTAATTAAATTTATTTTGGCTAGAGGTTAATTCAAAGCCATGAATATATTTGTAATATGAATTGATTACCTTCGGTTGTGATTTTATAAGTTGTGAATTCAATTTACTTATCCGTTCGTATAAAAACTGATTTGTGTATGTTGGTTGAGAGTGCACGCTTAATTTACATGCATGAATTTGATGCTAGAATATAAGTGAATTTCACCTAATCGTTATGAACTTATATTCACAAGTAGTAAAGGTTGCTAGTCACAATCACGTTAAGTAAATTCTTGGCATAAGTTTCATGCAAATCATAGTAACGAGTGTCCCGTCAATGCTTATGTTTTTCATAAAACTTAATGATTCTTGCTTGTATCTCTATTATGCAACTCATGTAGGGAACTTGTAGGGAATGTTTTGGGTTGTCGTATGCAATCATCCAACCCAATAACTTGTGGAAAAACTGAGGGTTAATTAGTGCAATTCACGGTTAATTTGGGGCGTTGAGTATTCATAGCTTATCGAAAAGCAACTGGAAATCATTTTGTATGCAAGTATAACATGTGTGGAGAAGAACCCTCTAGCTAGTCCGTCATTTATCATTTTACCTTAATTTTATGTTTTTGTCAATTCTGTAATTTAATTAAGTTTAATTTACTTTTCATCAAAACCAAACACCCATCCATTATTAAATTATATTATTTATTTAGTTTTCTTTATTGTTAGTCTTTTAATTTAATTTCCGTCCATTTCAGTTCCTAGTGTTTAATTTAATTGTTTTCATTATTTTGAGTCATTTTAAGTGTGTTTCGAGTTATTAGAGTTTTTAGCCTAGTTTTGTGTCCTTGAGTCTTATTTAATATTTTTAAGTTAATTTAATAGATTAGCAATCCCTCCTAATCCCCGGCCTAGAACGATACCCTACTTACATCTATACTACAATTGTCAAAAAGAGGGTTTAATTTGTGTGTCAAGTAATTTTCGCATCACTCCTCTTCGATGATCTACCTCTAACAAATAAAGTTTCAGAGGTACTATCATGATTTTTATCTCTATGCCTCATTTCATAATTCATCAAGGCATTTGACACATCTTCAAATTTCACAGTTTTTTTACCATGCATAATAATGGTAACAAAATGCTCATAAGAGTCCGGCAAGGAATTCAACAATATAAAGGCTTTATCTTCATCCTTAATATCCGCATCTAAATTTAACAAGTCGGCAATCAACTTATTAAAAGAATCAAGGTGTCTAATCATTTTTGTACCTTCTTTGTATTGGAAGCGGTAGAGCTTTTTCTTCAAGTGTAGCCGGTTCTCTGCACTCTTCGTCATATATTTGTCTTCCAATTTTTGCCACAACACACTTGCTAATGTTTCCCGCATCACAAAATACTTTTGAGTTTTTGCAAGGTAAAACCGAATTGAAGAGCAAACCTACAAATTTAATTTCTCCAATTCCGGCTTCGACATAGCTTCTGGCTTCTCTCCCAAAACGGCAAGTAGATCTTGTTGAGCTAACACATCTTTGACCTCACATTGCCACATCCCGAAGTTGTTTGTGCCATCAAACTTTTCCACTTCGAACTTTGCATTTTGCACCGTAGTTCTTGCAAACCGGGAGCTGCTTCCAAGAGGATTCTCATCTTGCCCATCTGACATATTTAGCAACTAGTCAGTACCCAAGAGCAACCAGTGCTCTGATACCAATTGTTGTGCTAGGATAGCACCAAACCAATTGGAACCAACTCAAACTAACCCACAGAAAATATATCAAATGGAATGCAAGAACAAAATATAAAAGACACCGATTTTAACGAGATTCCTCAACAGTCAGTGTAACTGGAGTACGTCCTCAGAGCAGTAGGAGCTCACCTAATAATCCACTATCAACCAGTGTTCTAAAAAACGCCCTAGGCACCATCCGAGGCGTTTTATTGCAAATCGGCTTGAAAAATCGGTCGAGCTCTAGGCGGCCGCCTAGGTGATGCCTAGGCGGCCTAGGCGGTGCTAGGCGGCTGGGCGGTTCTTTTTTTTCTCTATTATGAGTTTCTAACTTCTAATTCATAATTTCAGATTCTATGAAGATGAGGGAAGATAGAGTGTGAAGAGAGAGAGAGAGAGACAACAAGTGAATTTTTGCAACTTGTCTATGTGAAGACGAGGGAAGAAAAAATGCATCTGCAGCTCGTCTGTGAAGAGTGCGAGAAGAGAGAGAGAGAGGGTTGAGCTTCATAAGGAGGCCGATGCTACCGGCGGCACCGAGAACGGTGACCTTCCATTCGGGGACGGAGGCGGATGAGTAGCTACGGTGAGCGGCGAGCGACTTGGTGTACGGATCTGGCGATGGAGATTGATGGCCTCATTTTTTTTTTTGATTTGGGAGTGTCGAAAGCTTGCTGCTTCGAATTGCTAAGACTGAAACAACAATAAGAAGTTAACAATGACTAATTTACAGACAGAGTGAGAGATTGGGTACTGTATATATTTATGGTTGGCTCCTAGGGAATCCAAGGTCAATAGCATGGTTTTAATAATGAAAACCATGGACTCTGACAAGGTTTTAAACTTTTAATTATGAAAACCACCTATGGACAGGTGATGTGAAAGAGTAGAGATGAGGTGGACGGTTTTAAACCACCCATGGGCTTTTTATATTTTTAAAAGTTTTGCATGTATACATTGTGTATATATATTATATATACACATGTATATAAATCTTATATAAATTATAAATTATTTAGATAATATTTTTTTTCTTAGGCAAGCATATTATATATGTACAAAAAACATTCACATATGTATGTTCTTTTATAAGAAATAACATATTAGTAAATAATTATTTACATTTGATATAATAAATTTAATTAATTCATAAAATATATAAGAAATTTACCTAAATCCACCTAGGCTGCCTAGCCGCCTAGGCGCTAGCCCGCCGCCCGACTAGCGCCTAGCGTTTTTTAGAACCTTGCTATTAACCAAATGAGAGTTTACAAAGATTTGGCAAGCTCACAACCCAAGACCCTAATACAACTAATAGCTCTCACACACCAAAGAAACAAATAGAGAGAAATATAATGAATAATTTCCTCTCTATACAAAGCTCAAAGCTATTACAACAACAACTACTTTGGTGGATGATTAGTAACCAAAGAGAGGAGCCCTCTTCCAATGGGGATGCGGCACCCCTTCTTCTCTGCTCTAATGCTCTGTTGCAACTGCAATAAGAAAATGCTCTCTATTTTCTACTCCTTTTTCAACTCTCCCTCGGGTTCTCTCTTTACCAAAGGCAACAAGTGGGAGCACAAAAACCGAATTCTCTACCTTTGAAAAAGCCAAAGCAAAAGGAATAATCATTCCTCAACAGACATCATCATTTTCTTTTCACCAAAGACACATGATGTTGTCCACCTTCCTTTTGTTAATATTATTGATTGTTTATTAGCCGAAAGTTGGCCACTTGGCCACTAATTCAACACAAATATAATGGTTTATACTTTTAACAGCTACCAACTCTCGCATTATGAATTATATATAACAAATATATCTAGCACAACAAAATATGGGCCAAGTTTTATTCTGCACTCCGTTCAGTCTCTCTAATATAACCCAACAGCGAGACGATTGAAATTGACATGCACTAAACCCTAAATGTGAAATACTAAACATCAGAGCCATCATCTTGTCTTAAGAGCAATTCCAATGTGTAAGGGCTCCTCATGACAATTGGCAATTGAATCCCCTCTAATGAATAGTAATTGCCTTTAATGAACAGTAATTGCCTTTTGCATTTCCACCTCTAAGATGAATAGCCATGGCAATAGGCAATAAAATATTAATATTTTTTATTTTATAAAATGATAAAAAATAATTTAAATTTAAATTTTGAATAAGATTTTTAACTGATCTCGTCACGTCACGTGTCATTATCCGAAAGTACAATTTTTTTGAATAGATTTCGAAAAGATTTTTAACCAATTATGTCGCGCGACATGTCCTTACCTATTTAGAATCGTTGAAAATATTGAAATGCGGTGTAAGGTGGGAGAAAATGGTAAGGTATTTATAAATTAAAAAAAAAAAAAATTTTAATTTTTTTTCTTCAGATTTTTAATTAGTTTTAAAAAAAATTATTAACTTAATTAATCTGGACCGTCGAATTACAAAAAATTTGAAATCCAACCATCCAGAATGAGACACGTGGCCCACCCAAACATTTCTTATTTTTTCTTTTTCTAAAAAAGATTTAAAGCTGAAAAAACTGGACTGTTGATCTGGAAATCAAACGGTCCAGATTCAAAGTGACTGAGTGGGGATGACACGTGAGTCCCATCGTCTAAAAATACGCTCGAAACGCACGCCTGACGCAAAATTTTTTATAACGTGGCTGACGTCATGCCAAAATCAACCTTGCATCACTCCCCCTCAGGCACTTGGGCCTTTGACTCCCACTACCCTCTCCCACAAGCTCCCCTTTAGCCCAATTGCCCGAATAGGCTGGGGCTAGTTTGGGAGGGGATTGGATTGCAAATGGAGCTTGTCCACAGGGCAAAAGAGCACGCTAAGTGCTCTAAGCTCCTGAACAACCTCGTTTGAAATCTGTCCCGTACACCAAGTCTATACTCTTCTGGCGGGATAGGTAACGACTCATTTTTTGCCGCAATGACAAGACCATAAAACGTGCTTGAAATAAACACGGTTTGCCCCCAAGTCACTTTTTGAAACACTAACTTGTTCGAGCCTGTGACATTCTTCTTGTATTCTCAGACCCCCACCTCTGCGATGCCTATCACATATGGATCCTTGAGGTCTTTAATTCCCTTCCAAGGGTGATTCGCTTCCTAGTCGCCGCAGCAGCGACAAGAAGAGTAACTGAGTAAGCAGAGTAAGGAGTGCAGGAAGCAATGAGGATGCATTGCAAAAAGTTTTTTTGGTCTCAGTAATGCAAATCCTAATATACAGATCAAGAACAGTCTTACTGGTGCTTATGGTTTTATATAGCAAAGCTATACCTTGAATGCTGCCTGATTCCGTTTATCTTACAAATTGGAAAAGATGGATTTTGCTTTTTTTTTTTTTTTTTTTAAATTATTCCATTCCAAATAAATCAATGTCATAGATAAGGACTGTGTATGTAAAATGAATGTGAGATGTCAAATATACAAAGTTCATATATGTGATTAAATTGCCTGAATAATTAGAGCATCGTGTAATGGTTTGCACTTTTTTCTCTCTTTAGTATTTTTAAAGTTTTAATTATACAAAAGGAAATTGATTTTTAATTAATCAATCTTTTTTATTTGCTTTTATTCCACGTGGATCATAGTTAGCATCCATTTCAACAAAAATGTTGACGTCAGATTTGCCATGTCATTACTTCATGGTCAAATTGACAATTTGATTAACGGTTGTATGAAATTTCTAAAAATGATAAGTAAATATATAAGATTGAAATATTTTAAAATTTTGTATAAGGTTACACTCGCACCTAAACTTGAGAGTGTAAATTGTAATTCACCTTTTATGTCTTTTTAATTATATTTTATTAGCTTTTAATAAAGTACTAAGACCTAGTTTGGGAGTGAGGTGCTTAAAAAAAAAGCACCTGTGAAAAAAAACTATGAGGGTTTTAGGTGTTTGGTAAACTGAAAAAAAATGGCTTATTTTGGAAGCTGCTGTGAGAATAAGCTAAAATCAAAGGAAAAAGCTGAAGCTGCTATTTGCAGCTTTGGAAAATTGGCTTTTTTTCAAAGCACACGGAGCTATAGTGCTCCTTTAATGAAAAGACTCACTATCAGATTGTTTTTTTTTCCAAAAGCACTTTTACAAAAAAGTTTACCAAACGCTC
The DNA here is from genome assembly GCF_042453785.1 of Malus domestica. Classification (NCBI taxonomy): domain Eukaryota; kingdom Viridiplantae; phylum Streptophyta; class Magnoliopsida; order Rosales; family Rosaceae; genus Malus; species Malus domestica. The sequence continues at coordinate 29,477,930 of NC_091672.1, read as the reverse complement.
TGCTGATTTATTTCACAGCCGCTTATTCTCACAGCACAGCCGCTTATTCTCACATCAGCTTTTTTTCAAAGCACAGCAATACCAAACCAACCCTAAGTAGTCTATCACCATTAATTGAATGAAAGCAGCTTTGGTACCCATGCAATGCATGCATGTACATAATATGGAAGCTCTAATAATTCATGAATGTTAAGAGAAAAACAAACTCAGTTTCACTGATCTCGTGATAGAAAATGGAAAATTAGGGTTTGGTGAAAAATATCTTCATTGCATATGAAAACAACCATGAGGAACTCGGAGATCGACTAGGTCCAAGATATATTTTCTCTCGATCGATCGGTTCCATCTGGCCTGGCCTCGACCTGCTAGAGAGTTCACTTGCGCAGTCAATCGAATCCCAACCACGAACAAGATGAATCCGAAATCCTTGTCTTTCAAATTCACGTGTCATTATACCTATGATGGAATATATGTGCTAAAAAGTTGATAACTTAAAAAATACAATTTTCCACCACTTATGTAGAAACACACCACTCATATTCCAGTCACAATGAAAAATTTCTCATCCAGGTCATTCTTTATCCCGTTGAAAAAAAAGAAGGAAAAAAGCATGTTAAATTCCGGCCGCACGATCTCTTTAAAAGAGACCCAATGGCTAAGCGCATCATCCCCATTTTTTTCGTTAAAATCGGATCCCTCTCCTTAGAGAGTCTATATATGTGTGTGCACGCGCCTATGCATTACTTGATGGCTTACTTGGGTCAACGTTCACATGGTGGCCAGTGGAAATTCCAGCCATGTATCTACGTGAAAGGCTATAAAGCATGCATGAATGTATGGGTCGATGAAAGTTACTACTACGTACATCGGTACATGCACGTACATGATAGCATTTGATTCAAGACCTTGTAGTTGTAGCTAGCAATCGAGAAGAATATCTATAATATTAATGTACATATGCTAGTGAAAGAAATGAATTCAATCATCATATGATCGAGTTCATTACTTGGATCCCATTTGCAAGTGCAAATCACCTGGCAAAACTTGATTGAATTAGAAACTTAATGAGAATATTGCCTCTTAAATTAGTGGGTTGTTTTCACATGCAATGCAATGATGGAAATATTATGGGATCAAGCAACGAAATATTGTTCTTTTTTTTAATGACCAACTAGTGATCTTGTCAGGGCAATCCACATTTTTTGGGACCGAAAAAACTCACAGAAGCATTTCAACTTTATCCTAACCACTATCGTGTGAAACTTAATGAGAATAATATTGAATCTTAAATTAAACGGGTTGTTTTCACATGGAATAGTGGAAATATTATGGGATTAAGCAATGAAACTTAATGAGAATAGTGCATCTTAATTTAATGAGTTGTTTTCACATGGAATGCAATGGTGGAAATATTATGGGATTAAGCAATACCTTAATTGTTTAATCTGATGTAAGTATATACTACTAGATTAAGTAATGCCAGCTTTAATTAATTAACTAATTTAGCATAGAAATTAGGCTCTCTCTTCTTTTACAATAAATTAGCATATGCCTACAAACTAATTAACACATATACACATGTAAATACTCCAAAAAGAAAGAGAATCGTAACAAAAGGGAATAGCTAAAAGAAAGGAATGAGTACTGCATATGATTTTTCATTTTGGTTGTTCACGTGCAACAATGGCAAAACTATGGACTAAAAAAAGTAACGCCCTATATATGTACATGCACCCTATATATAATATAATTAAGTAATGACAAAATTAATATAACTTATGGACGTAGAACATTTAAAAAGATTAGATAGGGACGGTGTGGTTTGGACGATGTTTAGGGGTTTTAGTAATTTGATTATTGAAAGTGATTCTCTTCAGCTTGTTGGTGTCCTCTCGGACCCTTCCATCAATTTGTTGAGTATTGGGCATTTTGTGGAAGATGCCAAGGTATGACTCCCCACAGTCATTGAAGAAGTATGTATCCATGTCCGCCGCCAAGCCAACGGAGTTGCCCATCGTCTCGCTCGTTTCAGCCTGAGTACTAGGGACCATTGCGAGTGGATCGACTGCCCTCCTCTTTTATTATTGACCTCCTCTTTGAGGATTGTTTGTAATTTTGAATCTGGGGATAGTCCTCTGCTTGGACGTGTAACTTTTTAAACTCAGGTTCCTGAGCTCTCTAAATGAAAATCATATTGTTTCTATCAAAAAAAGAAAAAAAAATCATTAATTTTCTTAATTTACGTTGTAATTTCAATGTGTGACACAACAAATACATCCCAAGTTGCATGATTATTTTTCTCTCATACATATATAGAATATATATTTCTTTTTTTCTTTCTTGCTAATGACATCTTGTAACATGTTAATTATAAGTCTCTTACATACAAATTAGCATGCCTAGCAAGTAATTGACACATCACACACACATGGACTGACTGCTACACTTGTAAATATTCCAAAAAGAAAGATAATTATGCAGAAGGCAATAGCTTAAAAAAATGAGTACTGCATGCGTCTGAAATGTTTTCACATACACTAATGGCAATTTTATGGATAAGAAAGTAATATAACGATGATAGTGGATTGTCAAATACACGGCAAAGTTGGTGGCAAATTCATGATAATCTACCATTTTGATGGCCAGAAAGACACATAAAAAATTCAACTTATCCTGCATAGATAATAGTGGATTGTTAAATACACATCAAATAATGTTCTTTCATAGTAATATCGATGTGTCCCACAAAAAATATCCAAAGATCCATGAATCTTTATATTATCGGTCATAACTAGCAAGCTATGAATGCATAAACTCCAAAACCTTTAACGCTTTAATTTAAACGGAAAAATAGAGGATTGATCGATAGGGGTAGAACCATTCATGTGAACAAGCTATTTTGGATAATCCTTGCTTAGAATATCAAACCAATGACATATATTATATATAGTAATTTTATTGCGTGTACACAAAAGACGTACGCATATATCAATCGTTACTAATCAAAATTACTTATTAATAAAACTTTTTTTGCCAATTAAAAAGTAGTGAAAAGACCAAATCAAATTAACTAAATGCTAAACTAATTACAACACAGTAACTTTTAACTGCTATAAATACCTGCAATACTAACACTTAATTAATCAGTACAATCTGCCAATTGAAGTTTGTAACATAACCATGGCCATCAAAATTCTGTTTCTGATCCTCTTGATATTTGTTTTTGCCCCCCCCCAAGTCCAAGGTAAAGGCATAACCCTAACCCTGAAAAAACTCCCTTTTCGTCCGAATACTACCACCCAAATGTCTGCATTAGCTAGCACTAGCAGCCGCCCTTTGAGTGCCAGAAAGTCATTTTTCGGTGTATTTTACGTCGAGCTCCTAGTCGGAACCCCACCGGTCAAATTGAACTTGTTGGTCGACACTGCGAGCAGTCCTATGTGGGTCCAGTCTGCCCACTGCACGGACTGTTTTCCGGTATCCTCCGTCCAGTTTGATCCCAACAGGTCCATGACTTTCCAATTCATGCCTTTCGACCACCCGATCTGTGTCCCTATCTGGCTCCATCCGTCCGGGAACTTCTGCTCGTACGAGCTTGAGTATGCCGATAACCAGGTTACAATCGGCACCTTCGGTCTGGACACGTTGACGACCGTCACTACTTCAAGTGCTGCTGATCAACCAACTCAAATTCAGGGCGTTGCTTTTGGATGCGGTGCAATCAACCGCATTAATCTTCCTGGCGACGCGGGTCACCCCAACAAGATATCCGGAATATTAGGACTAGGGATAGACCATCCCTCCAGTTTCTTGCTCCAACTGAGTTCGATAACCCTTAAAAGATTCTCTTACTGCATCCCGTACAGGGTCGGAGCCGTGTCCTCATTACGCTTCGGTGAAGACGCACAACTTACGGGCACGGACATTCAAACCACTCCACTTCTGGAATCCTCCTCTGGCTTCTACTACATAAACATGACGGGGATTAGTTTAAATGGATCCCGTCTCCCAACGGACCCCAGAATGTTTAAGGCGTGGGGCAATAGCGGGGTGGTCGTCGATACTGGCACAGAATATTCTCTCTTTGCTTCCAAGGTGTACACACTGATACACCAAGCAATGAAATCTTATTTTACTGAGAACTACTCAATGAAACCGCTAAACAAAACGCGGTCTGGTTTGGAGCTCTGCTACAGCATGGTAGACGTGCTGAGGACAAAGAAGCGCAGAGGGTTAAAGTTTGTTGCTCCAGAAGTTATCTTCCACCTGGATAGAGCCGACCTCAAGCTCAACGAGGCCACTACTTTTAGAGCTGATGAGGACTTGCAGGAGTTCTGCATGATGATGGCGGCGATATCATCGGGAGAACCAAACATTTTGGGAGCATTCCAACAGTACAATAATAGGTTTCTAATTGATGTTCCGGAATCTAAATTTTCGTTCACCGCAGAAATGTGTTAATTAAATTTTTATCCTGGATGAACGAGAAATCTTAACTTAGTAATAAGAATAAAAGAAAATATTTTATCCAAACCCATAATTTTATCTCTAAACCCAATTATCAAACTTTATACCTTTTTTTTTCAAAGTTGTGTAAGATTTTATAGGGTGAGTGTAAACAAACCTTAATGTAAATATATATGCCAACATTAAGATAAGAGATTAATATGGCCATATTGATAAATGGTGGGAAAATCATCTCTAATTTCTAATCTTGAATCTCTAATCTCTAATCTATAATATTAGAAACCCATAAAACTACTTTGGTGTCTCAAGGCTTTATCAATATCAAGACTAAAACACCCCTCAAACAAAAAAATGTAAAACTGATCGAATTTGATGCATAAAAAAACGCAGGGGCAATTTTGTTAGAAAATAATTAAAATTGTTTATTGAAAAATAAAAGATAAAAAACATATAAAAAAGGGAACGTGCCGATCAAACTCAAAATAAAAAACCAACGTGGGAGAAGAGGGGTAGAAAAAACTATCTGCAGTTGCCATCAGTTTTAAACTCCCCCACTTTGAATCAAATTTAATGTTTGGCAAATCTCCGCTCTCATATTTGGCTGCAACTAAATCCTAAGCAGACCTCTGCTCCCGCTGGTCCACCTCCACCTCCTATCCTTCTCCCTCCCTTTCAATTCTAACCTACCCTAATTTAAATTATTTAAGGGTTCTTTCCATATAGACCCATACAACTCGTAATTTTTAGAAAAACCCACCTATCTTTAAACATCCAATATAAACCCAAAATTCAAATATGTAGCCACATTAGAAATTAAGTGACCTATTACTTCAGATAATTTACAACATATGCCACAACCCTTCTAACGTTTTCTCACACACAACCCTCCAATTTTGGCTTCATCGTGCCCGCAGAATATGGGTGTAAACACGGAAAATTCCTGAAACGAAAGAGACAAGAACAACGTGCACAAACAAATATTTGCGTTTGATGATTTTGGGTTACAATCTCTCTTAAATTTGATCCTCTAATTCGATCTCCATAAGGTATTGATTTGTGGATATTTCGTTGATCCAAGGGCCGTCGAGGCTTGATCTTGGATGAACTGTTGGAAGTTTCTTCAAGGGGGCCGTGGGCTTGATCTTTGAAGTTGGATTTGAGCGGATCTTCAAGGAGCCGCTGGGGCTTGATCTTGAGGATGAATGTTTCTTCAAGGGCCGTTTGAGGCTTGATCTTGAATAATGGTGATGAGCGGATCTTCAAGGGCTTTTGGGCTTGATCTTGAAGAACAGTGATGAACGGATCTTCAAGGGCTTTTGGGCTTAATCTTGAAGAACGATTGGATGTGTGGATTTGTCTACGTTTGTTGATCCAAAGGGCTGTTGGGGCTTGATCTTGGAAGAACAATGAACGAAGAACGAAGAACACTTTCTTCAAGGGCCGTCGGGGCTTGATCTTGAATTGGTGGATGATTGTTGATCCAAAGGGCCGTTGGGGCTTGATCTTGGAAGAACGATGAACGAAGAACGAAGAACGCTTTCTTGATTCTTCGGGAACCTGGATGCTTGAGAGCTTCGGAGTTTCAGAGCTTCAGAGCTTCAAGGTGTAATATGAATTGGTTCCTTTAAATGAATGAAATGGGCTTGTATTTATAGAATTTTCCAATGCCTAATTTTGAATATAATATCCCAGATGAAATAAGTCGTTTCTGCCAAGTGTTGACACGTGTCCTATTTGATGACTTTTCCAACTCATTTCAATTTTCGTTGAGTCATACGCTACGTGTAAAATTTATGTAATACATGAGCGTTGACACTTTGATTTATCGGTCAACATTTATTTACGAAATTTCGATGCCTACAATGGGCATTAAATTATAAGGAAAACTAATGAAAATGACTTGAAAACTTTGAGTTTTAACGATAAGGACAAAATAAAAGGTAAAGTGAATGATACCATGATTGCTTTTTTAGTGTAAAAATATGGTTTTTCGTTAAAATGATCAGTACCGGAAGCTTTTCGTTAAAGTTCCCTAAATTCTAATTACTCCTCTTGACGTTGTTTTAGCTGCTTATAATTATATAGTTACATGTATTTGAAATAAAGTAATATTTTTTTATTTTGTAGGTAAACCATTACATATATTCGTCACATTATTATTAGGGTTAATTACACTAACATCTCATGAGGTTTATTGAGTTTTCACAAAACCCCCTCACATTTGAGACATTACACTCATGTTTTAATTCATTTTCACATAACCCCTTCAGTCAAAATTCTGCTAATAAATGGACAACGTTACCCTTGTCACTAATTAATTAAATAGTAAAGAAATATATTAGAAAAAGAAAATATTAAAAAAAATAAATTAAACATTAAAAATAAATTAAAATGAAATAAATCAAATGCAAACCTCTATCAAGTTACTGTTAGTAAAAACATCAGGCTGGCATTGCGGGAGGGTCTTCATCAGGTTAAGAACTGAAAATGCCTCATCAGTCAGATTGTTCAGAGACAAGGATGAAAATTTTCTTAATTTTTCTTTAGATTAAGGGCAAAAACCTCAAGAGCATAGAGATACTGCTTCTTCTCAATAACGTCGGACAGGGCCTCGGTGACAGTGTTGACCTAGGCCTTGGCATTGTTCTTCCGATCCACCTTATTCTTCACATTTTTCAAACCGGAACGAACGGAGATGAAGCGGAAGGATTGCAGGTTTTTCTGTTAGTCGCCGGAGTTGATGTATCCGAGACGCCAGGGAACTCGCCTCTCTTCCAGTGGAGTTTTTGTTGAGAGGAAGAAGATGCGGGATGAGAGAGGAAGAGAAGGAGAGAGAGAGAGAGAGAGATTGAAGAAGCCATGGATGGCTTTGGCCTGCAACATTGTTAAACCAGTGGCAGGGTAGTGAGTAGTGAGGGTGGGGCCGGGGAGAGGAAAAGGATGAAGGTGGCAATGGTGGGACGACGAGAAAGGAAAACGGCGGGGAGTGGAATTGGGGAAGGGGTTTAGGTTTACTCTTTTTTTTCCTTTTCTATTTTTAAGTTTTTAATTTAAGGAGTTTTAACAAAACATTTCCATTACTATTTATTTTTACTTTTGCCTGGTACTAGTCATTACACATTTATTTGTCTTTTTTTATATTAAAACTAAATGTATTTTTGTTTACTTTTAGTTAGTTTTCCTTTTAATTTACTCTTTTAATGTTTAATTAATTTTTTCAATGTTTAATTTATATTAAATGTTTTTTTAAAATATATTTCTATTTAATTAATTAATTATAAGGGTAAAGTTGTCAATTTATTAGTAGAACTCCGACTGAAGGGGTTATTTGAAAGTGAATTAAAACGTAAGGGGGTGTTAGTGTAATGTTTTCAATGTGAGAGAGTTTTGTGAAAATTCGATAAACCTTACGAGGTGCTAGTGTAATGATCCCTTACGTATGTAATTATATTTGAAAAGAATATGTAGTTTGATTATGGAAGTAATTAAGCTCACAAATTAACCTTCCTATAAAAAATTAACCGTCAGTTGCTTGAAACAAAACCCAACAACAAAGATGATGAGGAGAGCAGTCGAGAGAAAAAGATGATGAGGGACCATTAATTCACCAAGGACTGAAGCGGCAAAACAGGATACGGAATGCACTAAAGCATCTTGATGACTTTTATTACAAACAATGTGAGTCTTTGTTCGTTGGTTGATGTATTTTAATTTTTAAAGAACTTTTATGAAAAGGGCTTGAGTTCAATTTATTTTAATAAAAAAATTATGCTATAATTTTATTTAATGAAAAAGACTTAAATTTTAATAAAAATGACAAAAGAACTTAAATTTTAATGAAAAAAACATAATTTTCGTATTAATTTAAAAAAAAAAAAGATATTTGACGTGCGGATCCACGCATCCTCAAACAAACTGTTTATGAAACTTTCTACATTGTTTATGAAACTTAACGGTATTACACTATTTATGAAACTTAATGGTACTACATTCTTCTTTCTCCTCTTCTTGAATTTTCTTGGCACATTCTCATCTTCCAAACACATTTTCTTCGATACTTATCAAATTTTCTCTGTATCTCTTCAATTTCTTAACTTTCTACATTAATTACTTAATTTTCTTCTATTGTCCACCCATCTGTGGCTTCCTCTTCTCCTCCACCTACAATCTCACCTTCTCCCCTTGCAAATGAAATCAATACAATCAAATACACCCATGGACATGAGCCCATATCGTGCCCCCACTTCATGTTCTTCAATTTTAGAAGCATCTCAAGTCTTCAATCATTTCAATATTTGTGTGGACTTAAAAACCTTGAATTTTGGTTACCATACAATTTCCGAAGCATCTCACAGCGCTGGCGGTTTCATGGATGAAAATTGTTGGGAACATCGCATTCATCTCAATGGTGCATCATGTAAATCAAAATTATAGGTATAAAAGGTAGTCTTCAATGCTTCATATGTCCATAATATATAGTTTGTAGTGTGAAATCTCATCCTCGGAATTTCACCATTTATTACGTATTTAGTAATTTAAATTCGTATTTTGCGATTACGTTATCTTTACTAATTATAAGTTTAGCAATTGATTAGTTATCGAGTTGGAAGTTTCATAATCAATCTTTATCTTTCGTTGACATTTCGAAGTTACAACTAGTGTTTTTAAATAAATCTTGAAACCACGAACGTATAGGCGAAAGCCGTTTGCGAGTCCGAATTATAACGGTATAGTTACGGACGTTTGAAGTAGTGAAAATATAGATTGTGGGAATTATTCTAATTTCCACTTATGGGGAAAAGGCCCAAACTTTTTTTTTTGGATTAATGGACCGGTTACTGTAAGTGGAATTGGACATTTTAGGTGATGGAAAAAGATTAGTCAGGAGCCTTAATAGGGGACACATCAGATTTTTTTTTTTTTTAAGAAGGAGAAAGAACCATAGGAAGGAATGACCAAAAAGAGGAAAAAGAGGATTTTACCCCTCCATTTCCGTCAACCCATTTGCACACGCCCACTGGAGTGGGTTCCAACCATTTCCACCATTTTTTTCAGGAGAAATTCAACCATCCATCACCTGCAACCTCTTCCACCATCTCCCATCTTCCATCTCCACCCAAGTTTGAGGGTTTTTAGGTCCAAAATAGTGTAAAACCGTGCGGGTGACCCAAGGAGTTTTGCCGGCGATTCCGCCATTCTGGCTAGCCTCACCACCCACCACCACCCTTAATCAACTCCCCTTGGACCCAGGAGCAAGACGCAATCAGTTGTAGGGGCGTTGGAACACCAAGGAAGCCAAATTGAAGAACACTCACCTTAGGGTTTCGTTGGGTGAGAGCCAATTTGAGGGGCATTCCTGGCCAAATTGGACTCGACTACAGGTATAAAGTTTACTCTACTTGTTGAAATCTTCATTCTAGTAAAATTTGAGAATTTTTGGGAAAAATCGAATTTTCCGATACGTGACATTCGATTCATGAAAATGCTGTTGATTGTATATTTTATCGGTAAGGTCTGCCACTTGATTATTCTATTAATTGACAATCTTATCATTGAATTGAGATAAGATTTTAATATGCTATTGTAGATATTGTTTAAGGACTCTAGGGACTTATAAGTGAAAATCTAGTGATTAGATTTTACGAAGGAAATGACGTAAGATCATGGACTCTACATTAGAATGACGGTTCGATTCCTCATTAAATGTTGTTGTGGGAAATATATAAGAGTTTTAAGTATGTGAATTATCTAAGGAAATCTAAATGTGGTTTGTACCTTGTTAGGCGGTGATAGAACATGATGCCTTGACTCTCGTGTTTGAGTGCGTTAGTGTGGATCTCAGGTGAGTGATTCTAATCTATGTGTTATGGTTATTGCTTTGAAATCTTTTGTGCTAATAAACTTTGTGATTACGCTATGGATTCTTAAAATAGTTCTGATGCTAAATAATTGTTGCTAGTAAGTTGTCGTCGATCTACTTATGAAACATTAGGTGACTTGGATATTTGAACTGTGATGGATTGTGTTTTGAGATATATATGTGATGGTTGATAAAAATGATGGATTGTGTTTTGGGATATATATGTGATGGTTGATAAAAGTGATGGATTGTGTTTTGAGATATATATGTGATGGTTGATAAAAGTGATGGATTGTGTTTTGGGATATATATGTGATGGATGATAAAAATGATGGATTGTGAAGAACCATTACCCTAGTGTCATGGGGTTAGGTGACACTAAGTTTGCACCACGTAGCAATGGTCCTGGATGGTCCTGCTTGGTTTATCCGCGTTAGGGGACCATACTATTTGTGGATCGCGCTTGGTTAATCCGCGTTGGGCGATCCTTATAGCCTAGGTATGGCCATACACATTTAAAGGTGATCATGCTTGGTTAATCCACATTGGGTGATCACCTTTCAATAGTTATAGGAGTGACTCTGCTTGGTTAATCCGCATTGGGGGGTCACTACCTATTTGGTTACTTTCTTAGGGGTGGCTTTGCTTGGTTGATCCGTTTTGGGGGGTCACTTCCTATTTGGTTATTTGCGTAGGCTTTGGCCGAACGACGTCTCTCTAAATCTAGTTTTGAATATATCTATGAATGTGGCTTTGAGAACTTTGAGTTTTGATTTAGAAAACTCGTTGGACGTATGTGTGACCCCTTCGGAGGTTGCAAGGTTTGGTAGAGATTTCTTATAACTGATTTATATTCAAGGTTTATAATTTTGAATGATGGTTGGTTTTATTATTAGTATCATATACTTGTATTATTTATCGCTCACACAAGCTTCGTAGCTTATCCGGGTTGTTGTTTGCCCGGTGCACCATTTCGATAGTGTAGGCACTGATCTTACAGGTAACAAGTCTGAGTATAGCTTCGAGAGGTTCGTAGGTGGGGTAGCGGTACAGTTATTAGAGATTTGGAGTGCTAGGTTACCCCTCTATCCTATCTTGTACTTTATCTTTGGGACTTTCTTTTGACCATCTCAATCTTGTTCTTAGTAAAGCAAAGATTATGCTTCTTTTTGGGAGGTACATATTTGTAAATATTTAGTGGAGAACTTAGCCACCTTCATATTATTTTGGTTTATTAGTTAAAGTATTTTATTCCTTAACTTATACCGTATTCAACGGACGTTATTTTCCTTGTCACGTGTCGATTCTCGACGTATGTTGGGATTGAGGCGTGACATGTAGTATGGTGTGTATGTATATATATAAATATATAGTATGTAGTATGGTGTGTGTGTGTATATATATATCTATAGTGTGTGTGTGTGTGTGTGCGCTGTAAAATAGATATTGGAGCAACCATGAGTGGAGTTGCTTCGGGCAAGGCAATTTTTGGATCCCAGTTGATGAGTACTGGAAAAAGAAGTAGCCGGAAGATGTAGTGGCAAAGGAGACTGCACGCGCATTTGATAACTGTTTCTTTCCTCTTGTCCTTATCATTAAATAAAGTTATTAGATGTTTTTTTTTTGTTAAAATTCAAAGTTTTGAAGCCCTTTTTATTAGTTTTCTTTATTTTTTATATGCTAGCTTTTCATGTAATTTTGTTGTTCATTGTATTGGGTGGTTTTTTCTTTTCTTTACACACTATTTGATTTGCTTTGCATCATTGTTAGTTTTAATAGGTACAAGAGGCCTATGACTAGCGTTCTACCATTGTTTTAATGATTTTAATTATGTTTTTACATGTAGAATATAATGTGAGAGGAAAACAATGAGAAAAAAATGCTACCAATAGAAAATAAAAGAAGAAATTAATAGAGAAATTATACATTATAGATTAATCGAAAGTAAAAAATAGATAGAGGGAGTTGGAGCAAGATTACAAATAAACTCATATAGATTCTAGGGCCGCGCAGCGCCCATGATAGATAAAAGGCTAACAAAGGAAGAAATCAGTAGAGAAATATAATCTAAAGTAAAAGATAGAGGGACTTCGAGCAAGATTACAAACAAACATCGTATATTAATTAAAAGATTTTAGGGCCACATAGCGCCTATGTTTAATAAAACTCTGTATGTCGCGCATAACGTGCGTGATGTAAAAGAGAATGCGCAAGGCATGAAGAACACGCATGAATTGTTTTTGTAGTAAAGATGTCCTTACATATGCTATAAAATATAAAGCACAAAAAAATATGGGCGAACTTTTATTCTGCATTCGGAATAGTCTCTCTATTATAAACCAAAGAAGAGAGTTATTGAAATTAACAGACACTATACCTTAAATTTGAAATACTAGACATAATGGCCTTTTGCTAAGCCCATGAATAGCCTGGTTAGAAATCGGTCCCATACACTGAGTTTATACTCTACTGGTGGGATAGTTAACGACTCATTTTTTGCCGCAATGACCAGCCCATAAAACGTGCCTGAGATAAACGCACTTACCCCCCAAGTCACACTTTGAAACACTAACTTGTTTGTGCCTGTGACATTCTTGTTGTATTCTGAGACCCCCCACTCTGCGATGCTTATCACATATGGATCCTTGAGGTCTTTAATTTCCTTCCATGGGGGACCCATTTTCTTCGTTGCGGGCACCGCGGCAAGAAGAGTAAGCAGAGTAAGGAGTGCAAGGAAGCAATGAGGACGCATCGTAGTAGGTTTTCGGTTCTCAGTAAAGCAAATCGAAATGTACAGATCTTCTTTCTGGTGCTTATGGTTTTATATAGCAAAGCTATACATCGAATGCTGCCCGATTCCATGTATCTTTTAAAAATTGGAAAGGGTGGATTTTGGTTTTATTAAAATATATACTTTCTAAATAAATAGAGCATCGCGTAACGGTCTGCATTGAATTAAATTTTGGAGCATCGCGTAACGGTTTGCATTGAATCTAGTCTTTTTTTTTTCACAATAATTCTATTCAGACACAAATATTAAGTATGGAAAAGTGGGTACAGAAGATTAAAGCCAATTTAAGTCGCTTGTTTCACTTAGTACTACGGTCTAGTGGTATTCCTCTTCATTTGTAAGTGAGAAGTTTTAGATTCAATTATTGCCAAAGGCAAAGTTGAACCACATTATTATGGCAAGTCTATTGTAATGTTTAGCCCATTCCCCCACTTCTCCTTTGTGTAGATACTATTGTTTGCTCAAAAAAAAAAGGACAGTATATGATAGGATTTTTAGTACCTGCGCAAATAGGGTTAAAATCATTGAAAATACTTGCAAGAATACAAAGTAATTGTAATATAAATGCTCATGCAAGGTTGTTGTCCCCAAAGATTGTTTGAATAATTTGTGTTTAAACTAACTCATAATTGAATATTAAAACATATTTTATCAAAGATTTGAGATTTATGAATTTAAATAGATTAAATTAACAATAAAAGAAATCTGAAAGTTGTAAATAATGGTAGCAAAGAAGAAAAATATTTTAAAATTATCAATTTAGAGAAATATAGGGTTTAGCCATCACAGTCACAATCCTATGCAATTCTATCAATTACTTATGAAATTCCACATACATGCTTTGAAGGTTAGGTTTTCCTAATGCATATTTTCCTTGTGATGTTCAAGCGAAAACAAATATCTAACATGCAATTCGTCAGTAATGTTCGGATCAAATATAAACATGCAAGACTCATTAAGCTTTGTGAAAACCCTCTGAAAAACCATGCAACCCTTAAGAGCGTGATGTTCGCCGTGAACTTACAATTACTAATCACAAGAAGCCCTCCTCAATTTTAGGGTGATGTTCCAACATAAATTGCATCAAATTACTTGTCTAAGTATCCTAATGGTGATCAATCATTAAAATATATAGAAAGTTTTAATCGCAGTGATTAATAATTCAAAGCAAGCATACATTCATTCATAAGCAAGTTAATAAAATTAGATATTCATGCTAAGGCTTATGGCCTTGCCCTAGCAAAGGAATTAGTTACGCATGCTCTTAATAAAAATTAAAGAAAATATTATTAAGAAGAAAATGAATGAAAACACCTTAAAGTATAAAATCTCCAAGAGCCCTATCAATTATTCTCTGTCTCCAAAGTTGTATAAAAGAAAGCGTAGCCCAAACTAGGGCTAACTAAAACCTTAAGGGTGCGTTTGTTGCACCGGACTGTCTCGGACTGGACTAACTTTAGGGACTAAGTTGGACTGACTTAGACTAGACTAAGTTGGACTAGCTTAGTGAAGCGTTTGGTGCAGCGTCGAACTAAAAAACAGGATAATTCATAACTATAATATTATATTATATAATACACATCTAATAATATTTTATTATTAATTCAATAATATTTTATTACTAAATCAAGCTTTTTCTTTTTTATTTCCAAAGTACACAGCCAGACACTCCACTGCTCTCTCTGGAGAGTTCTTCCCTTTTCTTCCTCTCTAGTTTCGTTCCCCATCACTTCTTTTCTCCTTCTTCTTTCCTGCAAGACAACATCCTTCAAATCATTTTTCTTGCAAATCGTCCCCCGTGCTACTTGAACAGAACTCATTGTTTACAAAATGCATCCTCATTGCTTCTTCCTCGCACTCTTTGCTCTACTGGTTTCTCCGGTACCCGCCACTACAACAAACAACGTTCCCGGTAACTGGAAACCTATAGACAGCATCGATTTAAACGCGACAGAGATCGGAGAGTGGGCCGTTTCTGTGTACAACAACAATGCCACAAACAAGTTAGTTTTTGAAAAACTGATTTCGTCTGAGATAACATTTGTATCAGGCACCTTATATTTGCTTGTTGTTGCGGCTAAGGACGAGTCTTTGCCTAATCCCACCGGAAATTACAGAGCTTCAGTACACGACAGGGATGGAGCGCCGCGGGAATTGATAGCCTTTTTTAAGATAGAGGCCGTAGAAAATAATATTTAGTGATCTCAAAATTGTTGAGTATGTCAATTTGGATGCTTTACTTGTATTATCCTGTGTTAAAATAAAGAAATTGACACGTATAAATGAAGGATTTTCTGCGGTGTGGCTTTACTGGTTTTTGGTATTTGGTATTTGGTTTACGAATCCTCCTCATCTAAATTACGGAGAATGAAGGATTTGAATTCGGATCACAGTGGTCTAAACGGGAAGGACCTATTCACCATAACAATCCACGTTCCTTTTTCTTTTTGTTGACAAAAAGTTTAGGGGGAGGGTCTTAGCCCCATTTTTTGTTTTTACAAATTGTCCACCGAGGGATTGCTGACATCAAGGCTCGAACATTAGGAGCGGTCTGATCAAATAAGGGATCAGACCACTCTTAGAAACATGAAAAAAAAAAGCAATCTCTCATAGTTCAGTCACATACGGTCCCACATAAGTTCTCCATATGTAGCGTCGTCCTTCAGAATTATTTGGTAAGTTTTGAATAGGCTGCTAGACAGATGTACTGAATGATGTGCATTGTGATATTATACGCGATGGCCATTGTTCGATTACTGAAACCCGTGAAAACGGTGCCATAAAATTATGTTCTTAGAAAATTTGTTGGAAATTTATGTAAAAAAATATGAATCTTGATACTGGGTTGGATGATACTGTACAATTATCCTTTGTGTATTACATGGTATACCATGTTTTGTGTGTGACATAATAGTTTTGTACACTTCAATTATTAGTCATGTGTAGTTAATTAATAATTTGGATTAATTTAATTAATGTATTATGTATGATCTGCTTACATTTTACAATGGTTTGCTACTGTTTGTTTCATTCTTATTTGTCTTCTAATTATTTTATATTTTTAGGCTTTTGGTTTCTATTGGCTTTTTACTTGGGTTTGGGATGGAGAGTACTGATGTATGCTTTCTGATTAAAGAATTAGATGGTTGCGGTTATAACGACACGTTTCATTTTGGTTAAGTTGATATTTTTTTTTTTGGGATCTCTTTACTTTGTGTTGGTTTTTCTATGAAGAAATGCGATAACATGCTTCTAATAAAATTAGTTCTTCATATAGGGTTTGCAACTGCAGATCAATAAATTTCAAAAAGAAAAAACAATGTTGGACTTCATTGGTCCGTGGAGAGGAGAAAGCCAAAAATTTTATTATCTTTTTACGAAAAAACAGGCTTTATAGTTTGTACTTTATGTATTACTTTAATGTATTCCTAGGAAAAGAGTGAATCTCATATTTCATTATTTTCTTTTAAGTATAAACATATCTTTGTATACTGTTTAAGGACTAAAATTATCCATTGCAGTTTGAATTTGTCATAATTAAAATCAAGTTCATTATTACCTAATGCGTGTTCTGCCAATGCTTTGACGTTAAACAATTGTAGAGAAAAAAATATCGTAAGGAGATAATTGAAAGAAAAAAAATATAAGAATATCTAAAGCAACATATATTTAGGGCGCGTAGCGCCCGTGATGCAAAAATGCCTCTTGCATATGCGTGAGCTCGTGCGGAGAGGCTAGTTATATTTAAAAATAATTTGTAGTTTGATTATGGAAGTAATTAAGCTCACAAATTAACCTTCCTATAAAAAAGTAACCGTCAATTGCTTGAAACAAAACCCAATAACAAAGATGATGAGGAGAGTAGTCGAGAGAAAAGGGAAATGGATCCTCAGTCCAGGGCGGACCACTTCCCGGGCCCGTTCCACCATTGTAGCACGATATTTTCCGCTTTGGGCCCCGACCACGCCCTCACGGTTTTGTTTTTGGGAACTCACGAGCAACTTTCCAGTGGGTCACCCATCATAGGAGTGCTCTGGCCACCTTCTCGTTTAACTTCGGAGTTCCGATGGAACATGAAGCGAGTGAACTCTCAAAAGGTCTCGTGCTAGGTAGGGATGAGAATATACATTTAAGGATCACTCCCCTGGGCGATGTGGGATGTTACAATCCACCTCACTTAGGGGCCCGACGTCATAGTCAGCACACTTCCGGCCAGGGATTGGCTCTAATACCATTTGTCACATCCTGGCCCGGGACGGACCATTTCCCGGGTCCGTTCCACTACTGTAGCACGATATTGTTCGCTTTAGACTCCGACCACGCCCTCACGGTTTTGTTCCTGGGAACTCATGAGTAACTTCCTAGTGGGTCACCCATCATGGGAGTGCTATGGCCACCTTCTCGCTTAACTTCGGAGTTCCGATGGAACCCGGAGCCAGTCCTCACGGTTTTGTTCCTGGGAACTCACGAGTAACTTCCTAGTGGGTCACCCATCATGGGAGTGCTATGGCCACCTTCTCGCTTAACTTCGGAGTTCCGATGGAACCCGGAGCCAGTGAGCTCCCAAAAGGCCTCGTACTAGGTAGGGATGGGAATATACATTTAAGGATCACTCTCCTGGGCGATGTGGGATGTTACAATTGTCACATCCTGGCCCGAGTCCACCACATTCCGAGCCCGCTCTACCACCGTAACACGATATTGTCCACTTTGGGCTTACCATTCCCTCACGGTTTTGTTTTTGTGAACTCACGAGCAACTTCCCAGTGGGTCACTCATCCTGAGAGTGCGCTGGCCTCCTTCTTGCTTAACTTCAAAGTTCCTATGGAGCCCGAAGCCAGTGAGCTCCCAAAAGGCCTCGTGCTAGGTAAGGATGAGAATATACATTTAAGGATCACTCCCCTGGGCGATATGGGATGTCACAATCCACCCCCCTTAGGGGCCCGATGTCCTCGTTGGCACACTTCCGGCCAAGGATTGGCTCTAATACCATTTGTCACATTCCGGGCCCGCTCGACCATCGTAGCACGATATTGTCTACTTTGGGCTTAGCATTCCCTCACAGTTTTGTTTTTGGAAACTCACGAGTAACTTCCTAGTGGGTCACCCATCCTGAGAATGCTCTGGCCTCATTCTCGCTTAACTTCAGAGTTTCTACAAAACTCGAAGCCAGTGAGCTCCCAAAAGGTCTCGTGCTAGGTAAGGATGGGAATATACATTTAAGGATCACTCCCCTGGGCGATGTGGGATGTCACACCGGATCCCTTACTTCTAATCCACAAAATCAGGGAATCCGTGCCGTTAAAATTTGATCAAATGACTACCAAGAAGGGCCCACTTTAAAAGTTATAATAACTTCAGTCGTTGGATCAAATTTCAATGGTACAGATTCTCTAATTTGGTAGATTAAGAGGAAGGAATCCGGAGTGAAATTCCAGAGAAAAAGATGATGAGGGACCATTAATTCACCAAGGACTGAAGCGGCAATACAGGATACAGAATGCACTAAAGCATCTTGATGACTTTTATTACAAACAATATGAGCATTTGTTTGTTGGTTGATGTATTTTATTTTTTAAAGAACTTCATGAAAAAAGTTTGGGCTAAGTTTATTTTAATAAAAAAATTATGCTATAACTTTATTTAATGGAAAAGAATTTTAATGAAAAACTCTTAAATTTTAATAAAAATGACAAAAGAACTTAAATTTTCATGAAAAAGACATAATTTTAGTATTAATTAAAAAAAAAACTGACGCGCGGATCCCTGCTTCTTCAAACTGTTTATGAAACTTACAACACTGTTTATGAAATTTACTACATTGTTTATGAAACTTACTACACTGTTTATGAAATTTACTACATTGTTTATGAAACTTACTACACTGTTTATGAAACTTAACAGTACTACACTGTTTATGAAAATTAACGGTGCTACATTGTTTATGAAATTTAACAGTACTACACTATTTATGAAATTTAATGATACTATATTATTCTCTCTCATCTTCTTGAATTTTCTTGGCATATTTTCACCTTCCAAACACATTTTCTTCTCTAATTTTCTTCAATACTCATCAAATTTTCTCTGTATCTCTTCAATTTCTTAACTTTCTACATTAATTACTTAATTTTCTTGTATTGTGCTCCCATCTGCGGCTTCCTCTTCTCCTCCACCTGCAATCTCACCTTCTCTCTACAAATTAAAAAAATAATGCAAATGAAATCAATACAATCGAATACACCTATAGACATGAGCCAAGATCGTACCCCCACTTCATGTCCTTCAATTTCAGAAGCATCTCAAGTCTTCAATCATTTCAATATTTGTATGGACTTAAAAACCTTGAATTTTGGTTACCATACAATTTCCAAAGCATCTCACGACACCAACAGTTTCGTGGATGGAAATTATTGGGAACATTGCATTCCTCTCAATGGTGCATCATTTAAATCAAAATTATAGGTATAAAAGGTAGTGGCTTGGTAAATAAAGTTGCACAAGGTACTCTTAAGTGCTTCATATGTCCATAATCTATAGTATGTAATAGGGTGTGTGTGTGTGTGTCTATATATAGTACAAATATATAGAGGTGTGTGCTGTAAAATAGATATTGGAGCAGCCATGATTGGAGTTGCTTCAGGCAAGGCAATTTTTGGACCCCAGTTGATGAGTACTGGAAAAAGAAGCAGCTAGAAGATGCAACAGCAAAAGAGACTGCACACGTGTTTGATAAGTGTTTTTTTTCCTCTTGTTCTTATCATTAAATAAAGTTATTAGATGATTTTTTTTGTTGTTGTTAAAATTCAATGTTTTGAAGCCATTTTCATTATTTTTCATTATTTTTTATATGCTAGCTTTTCATGTAATTTTGTTGTTCAATGTATTCAATTGGGGTGGTTTTTTCTTTTCTTAACACACTATTTGATTTGGTTTGTATCATTGTTAGTTTTAATAGGCACAAGAGACCTATGACTGGCGTTCTACCATTGTTTTAATGATTTTAATTATGCTTTTACGTGTAGAATATAATGTGAGAGGAAAACAATGAGAAAAAAATGCTACCAGTAGAAAATAAAAGAAGAAATCAATAGAGAAATATAATCAAAAGTAAAAGATAGAGGGACTTCAAGCAAGATTACAAATAAACTTCGTATATTAATTTAAAAGATTTTAGGGGCACGTAGCGCCGATGATTAATAAAACTCTGTATGTCGAGCATAACGTGCATGATGTAAAAGAGGACTTTTGCACGTGCAAGGCATGAAGAACACATATGAATTGTTTTTGTAGTAAAGATGTCTTTATGTATGCACAAATAAAATATAAAGCACAACAAAATATGGGCGAACTTTTATTCTGCATTCGGAACAGTCTCTTTATTATAAACCAAAGGCGAGAGTTATTGAAATTAACAGACACTAAACCCTAACTTTGAAATACTAAACAAATTTGCCATCATCTTTTATTAAGCGCATGAACAGCCTGGTTAGAAACCGGTCCCATACACCGAGTTTATACTCTTCTAGCGGGATAGTTAACGACTGATTTTTTGCTGCAATGACCAGTTCATAAAACGTGCCTGAAATAAATGCGCTTACCCCCCAAGTCACACTTTGAAACACTAACTTGTTTGTGCCTGTGACATTCTTGTTGTATTCTGAGACCCCCCACTCTCCGATGCTTATCACATATGGATCCTTGAGGTCTTTAATTTCCTTCCACGGGGCACTCACTTTCCTCGTTGCGGGCACCGCGGCAAGAAGAGTAAGCAGAGTAAGGAGTGCGAGGAAGCAATGAGGACGCATCGTAGTAGGTTTTCGGTTCTCAGTAAAGCAAATCGAAATGTACAGATCTTCTTTCTGGTGCTTATGGTTTTATATAGCAAAGCTATACATCGAAAGCTGCCCGATTCCATGTATCTTTTAAAAATTGGAAAGGATGGATTTTGGTTTTAATAAAATATATATTTTCCAAATAAATAGAGCATCATGTAACGGTTTGCATTAAATTAAATTTTGGAGCATCGCGTAACGGTCTGCATTGAATTAAATTTTGGAGCATCGCGTAACGGTTTGCATTAAATCTAGTCATTTTTTTTCTTCACAATAATTCTATTCAGACACAAATATTAAGTATGGAAAAGTGGGTACAGAAGATTAAAGCCAATTCAAGTCGCTTGTTCTACTTAGTACTACGGTCTAGTGATATTCCTCTTCATTTGTAAGTGAGAAGTCTTATGTTCGATTATTGTCAAAGGCAAAGTTGAACCACATTATTATGGCAAGCCTATTGTAAGGCTTAGCCCACTCCCCCACTTCTCCTTTGTGTAGATACTATTGTTTGCTCAAAAAACAAAAAAAGACAGTATATGATAGGATTTTTAGTACCTGCGCAAATAGGGTTAAAATCACTGAAAATACTTGTAAGAATACAAGGTAATTGTAGTATAAATGCTCATGCAAGGTCATTGTCCCCAAAGATTGTTTGAATAATTTGTGTTTAAACTAACTCTGAATTGACTATTAAAACATATTTTATCAAAGATTTGAGATTTATGAATTTAAATAGATTAAATTAACAATAAAAGAAATCTGAAAGTTGTAAATAATGGCAGCAAAGAAGAAAAACATTTTTAAAATTAACAATTTAGAGAAATCTAGGGTTTAGCCATCACCATCACAATCCTATGCAATTCTATCAATTACTTATGAATTTCCACATACATGCTTTGAAGGTTAGGTTTTCCTAATGCATATTTTCCTTGTGATGTTCAAGCGAAAACTAATATCTAACATGCAATCCGTCTGTGATGTTTAGATCAAATATAAACATGCAAGCCTCATTAAGCTTTGTGAAAACCCTCTGAAAAACCATGCAACCCTTAAGAGCGTGATGTTCGCCTTAAATAAACTTACAATTACTAATCACAAGAAGCCTTCCTCAATTTCAGGGTGATGTTCCAACAAAAATTGCATCAAATTACTTATCTAAATTTCCTAATGGTGATCAATCATTAAAATATATAGAAAGTTTTAATCGCAGTGATTAATAATTCAAAGCAAGCATGCATCCATTCATAAGTAAGTTAATAAAATTACATATTTATGCTAAGGCTCATGGCCTCGCCCTAGCAAAGGAATTAGTTACGCATGCTCATAATAAAAATCAAAGAAAATATTATTATGAAGAAAAGGAATGAAAACACCTTAAAGTAGAAAATCTCCAAGAACCCTAGCAATTATTCTCTGTCTTCAAAGTTGTATAAAAGAAAGCGTAGCCCAAACTAGGGCTGACTAAAACCTTAAATATATCCCTAAAAGCCAACGGCACAATCCCTGAGAACCAAGTCTCTTATTTCCACTAGGAAGCTAACTAATAATAAAATATATTAAGGGGTGTGCTATCCACACACCCCATTTTACTTCTCACACACCTCTGGATGATTTCTGTTCGTTGATCTTCTTCAATTCATCCGATCCGACGGCCGAAAATTAAAAAGGTGTGTGAGAAGTAAAATGGGGTGTGTGGATATCACACCCCTATATTAAAACATAAAGTCCTAATTAAGTTAGGATAAACTGCACATAAAATGTCCAGCCACGTTTTTGCCTCAAATCTCCTCCAAATCCGGCACAAGATAGTTTGTTTTGAAGATCGGGACACTCTGAACACATCTCCAGAAGGCCGCAAACCCATTCGAGGTCATCTTGGGCTTTAAAAATGCAATTCAAGCAAAAAAAGGTCACTTTCCAGCACCGCGCACTGCTCATGTATTCTATCGTCAGAAAATCATCGTTTGGTAGAAAAAATCTGATATTTTGATACGATCAACCCAAGTGACTCACGAACGTCCTCCAACTGGAATTACTCAAAAATTCGTCCATTTGGTCATGTTTTGCTCTAAAGGAAGTCGAAAGTCCTATATCACAAATACAACTCAAAGTATCAAAATTCTTTCAAAATATTAACCAAAATATACTAAGAATAGGATTAAATATATAATATAAAATTCACTCATCAGTATATTAATATAGTTTGGAGTGTTGGTACGTTTACAATATCACCGTTCTTTTGTTACAAATACTATCGTTTTTTTTTTAGAGAAACAACATAACAATTTTATTCATCATCATGGGGAATTACAATTAAGGAGGACATTCTGGATTATTTATGGAGCTCACTTTTTTTTTTTTCTTTTTTTAACAAACAACATTATTTATACTAAAGGAGAGTGGATGAGCTTAACCTCATAATGAACTAATAATAATGTCCTCATCAAACCAACAACTTGAATAACTAGAAATTAAGACCAACTTGGCCAATCTATGGGCCGCCGCATTGGAGGTTTTACGAACATGACAGTTTTGAAATCGCAAAATCAGTGAGACAAGCTTTAATATCTTCAATAATTAAATCGAAGCCAGAGGATCGCCCATGTGCACACTGTCCAGTGCTTCAGTAACTTGCAGAGCATCAACTCCAGAAAAATCTGCTGCCAGTTCCGCTCCAAGGCTAGGAAAACTCAGTCACGAGCTGCTAGGACCTCAACAATTTTTGGGGAGGTGACGTAGAGATATTTTGCGAGCGAAACCTCTAGCGCTACCGGCTTCATCGTGGAATACAATCCCGATAACCCCAGTATTTGTCGTGGCGTTGAACGCTTCATCAACGTTAACTTTAAACCAACACGGAGGAGGAGGGCGCCATCATTTTTTTGTTACAAGTACCATCATTTTTTTCACCCACAATTTAACGTTTTATTTGTTTAATTTTATAGATATTTTGTTGGTTTTTTTCCTTTGAAATATATCAAGGATAGTCTTAGCAAAGCTATACATTGAATGCATTGCTTCCTGATTCCGTTCATCTTACAAATTGGAAATGATTGGTTTTGGTTTTATTAAAATCTTTACTTTTCCAAATAAAATAAAATAACCTGAATAATTAGAGCATCGTGTAATGTTTTGCATTGAATCTAGTCATGTTTTGCACAAAATTTTTATTTGGACACATATTGAGTATGGAGAAGTGACTTAAAGTCAATTTAAGTAATTTGGAAGCGTTAAAATACAATGTATTAATTTTTAAAATAATTACATTGAACTGCTCAAATTTTACATTTTAAAAATAATATAATTTTTTGTATTTCTGCATATCTATTTTATGACACGGAAGAAATACCGATCATTTTGAAAAATTTCGCAAGCTTATCAATCTTGACAATTATTACTTTCTATACCAGCTAGTCTGTCTCGATTCAGTGCACAATATCCATGCTTATCTAATATATAAACAAGTATTTGACGCTATGTTGTACAATTCTCCATGCACCAATAAGAATTGTCTCGAGTCTTATTGCTCCTTGAACAGAACTCATTGTTTACAAAATGCATCCTCATTGCTTCTTCCTCGCACTCTTTGCTCTACTGGTTTCTCTGGTAACCGCCACTACAACAAACAACGTTCCCGGTTCCTGGAACCCTATAGACGGCATCGATTTAAACGCGACAGAGATCGGAGAGTGGGCCGTTTCTGAGTACAACAAGAACGCCACAAACAATTTAGTTTTTGAAAAACTGATTTCGTCTGAGATAACATTTGTATCAGGCACCTTATATTTGCTTGTTGTTGCGGCTAAGGACGAGTCTTTGCCTAATCCCACCGGAAATTACAGAGCTTCAGTACACGACAGGGATGGAGCGCCGCGGGAATTGATAGCCTTTTTTAAGATAGAGGCCGTAGAAAATAATATTTAGTGATCTCAAAATTGTTGAGTATGCCAATTTGGATGCTTTACTTGTCTCATCCTTTGTTAAAATAAAGAAATTGACACGTATAAATGAAGGATTTTCTGCGGTTTTTCTTTACTGGTATTTGGTATTTGGTTTACGAATCCTCCTCACCTAAATTACGGAGAATGAAGGATTTGAATTTGGATCACAGTGGTCTAAACGGGAAGGTCCTATTCACCATAACAATCCACGTTCCTTTTTTTTTGTTGACAAAAAGTTTAGGGGGAAGGATCTTAGCCCCATTTTTTGTTTTTACAAATTGTCCACCAAGGGATTGCTGACATCGAGGCTCGAATCTAAGCCTTGGTCTAACGAAAAGAGATATTTACAACTCAACCAACTTTCGTTGGCACCACTTGTGATTTCTTTTTTAGACAACCACTTTGCCAATGGTTGAGTTGAGTATGTCAATTTGGATGCTTTATTTTTTATTTTTATAAGAATCTAATGACTATTTATCTACACCCAACAAACATCCCAAAATTACCCTCATCAAAATCAAAATGGATAATTTTATCATCTACTTAAAAGGGTAAAAGGCAATGAATGAAAGCGTCCATAAACATAACAAATCAAAAGTTTCCAACACCGTCAGAAATCATTGGTTGTGAATATAAGTTACCAATAACTACTGGATTGAACTAAAGGTGAAAATGGCCGGGGTGCTGAGACGGCACTACATAGCCACCGCTGGAAGACACTGACCGGTCATTGTATTTAGGCGCTCCAAGCGGATCCCTATAGGCACAAAGGATGGAACTGTTCAGGCTTGCATTGCGCACCGGTGTAGGGCTTGCTGCTGATCCAAACTGTCCAGTTCTTCCATTTGCAGGTATACTTGTTCTGTATCCTGCGACTAATGGGATCAGATCTGAAGTTACATGACCACTGCCCCAATTCTTTTTCGTTAACTTCAGCACATTAGTATCCTGCACTATCATATGATCATTAGGTATGCTCGTAACTCTGCACATGCTGTTTCCCCTACGGGCATGATGGTGCTTATGACTTATGAGTTATACTCGAATTTGAACAGCAAACTTACTTTGTCTTTGCTTGATTCAGGTGCTACACAATTCTTTAAGATATTGAAAATTGGAACTCTGGAATTGGGGCACCTTCTTGGTATTTCACTTTCTTTGTCCCATTTGTTTCTTTGGATTCTATTTGTGTTTTAACAATTTTAATCTCCTATTCGTAGCAATTGGTGCAATATTTGCTGCAACGGATTCTGTTTGCACGTTGCAGGTATGGCACATATCCATGTTGCATCTGAGTTTTCAAACAAATACATACGAATAGTTCCACATTGGATTTGTTTGCCGAATGTCCAGGTGCTCAATCAAGAGGAGGCACCTTTACTCTAGTCTAGTGTTCGGGGAGGGTGTTGTTAACGATGAGAAGTCTGTGGTCCTTTTCAATGCTATTTCATAGATTTGATCTCACGTCATAATTCAATTATCGACTTCTATGTTATTTATTTTACAAAATTTTCTCTACAAATTTATTCTCCCTAGCATTGTCCATATTTTTAACACTTACAAACCCTAATACTAAACCGTAAATTTGAAATACTAAACATCAGAGCCATCATTTTTTCTTAAGCCCCTGAATAGCCTGGTTAGAAATCTGTCCCATACACCAAGTCTATACTCTTCTGGCGGGATAGTTAACGACTAATTTTTTGCCGCAATGATCAGCCCATAAAACGTGTCTGAAATAAACGCGCTTTCCCCCCAAGTCACATTTTGAAACACCAACTTGTTTGTGCCTGTGACATTCTTGTTGTATTCTGAGACCCCCCCACTCTGCAATGCTTATCACATATGGATATGGATCCTTGAGGTCTTTAATTTCCTTCCACGGGGGACTCACTTCCCTCGTCGCGGCGGCAGCGGCAAGAGTAAGCAGAGTAAGGAGTGCGAGGAAGCAATGAGGACGCATCGTAGTAGGTTTTCGGTTCTCAGTAAAGCAAACCCAAATATACAGACGAAGGACAGTCTTACTATTGCTGAACTGCTGATGGTTTGATATAGCAAAGCTATAAATTGAATGCTGCCTAATTCCGTTTATCTTACAAACTGGAAGGATGGATTTTGGTTTTTATTGAAATTTGTACCTTTCCAAATAAAATAATGTCACAGATAAGGGCGATGTATGTAAAAAGTAATCTTTTAATATGTTCAAAACACGGAGCGATATGTCATATGTTATTATACAAGTGAAAAGAAGTGTTTCTTTCAAGTTTTTCTCCACTTCTGTAATGACATATGACGTATGTGCTTATATTCCGAGCACATTGCAAAATCTCTTGCATGTAAATTGAATGTGAGATGTCAAATATACAAAGTTCATATATGTGATTAATTGCATTGAATCTAGCCATTTTCACAATATTTCTATTTGGACACATATTGGGTATGGAAAGTGACTTCAAGCCAATTGAAGTCATTTGGAAACGTTAAAATACAGTGTATTAATTCTTTATCTCTTCACATACATTATAACTAGTGAAGCATCCGTTTGAATACTGATTACTTCGAAAATTTTGTTGTTATTATTGCTTACTATACTAGCCAGTTTGTCCCGATTCAGTGCACCATATCCATGCTTATCTAATATATACATACACAAGTATTTGACCATATGTTGTATAATTATCCATGCATCAATAACAATTTTCCCAAGACTCGTCGCTTCTTGAACCGAACTCATGGGTTACAAAATGCATCCCCATTGCTTCTTTCTCGCTCTCCTTGCTCTGCTGGTTTCTCTGGC
This sequence comes from Malus domestica, assembly GCF_042453785.1. Taxonomy (NCBI): domain Eukaryota; kingdom Viridiplantae; phylum Streptophyta; class Magnoliopsida; order Rosales; family Rosaceae; genus Malus; species Malus domestica. Next base: position 29,450,239 of record NC_091672.1, on the reverse strand, counting down.
AACCGCTACTACAACAAACAACGTTCCCGGTACCTGGAAGCCAACAGACGGCATCAATTTAAACGCGACGGAGATCGGAGAGTGGGCCGTTTCCGAGAACAACAAGAATGCCACAAACAAGTTAGTATTTGAAACAGTGATTTCGGCTCGGACATCGTTTTATGAATCAGGCACATTATATTTGCTTGTTGTTGCGGCCAAGGACGAGTCTTTGCCCAATCCCACTGGAAAGTACAAAACAGAAGTACTCGATAAGGATGGAGGGCCGCGGGAATTGATAGCCTTTTTCAAGATAGAGGGCGTAGAAACTAATATTTAGTGATGTCAAAATTGTTAAGGGCATGTCAATTTGACTGCTTTACTTGTACCACCCTTTGTTAAAATAAAGAAATTGATGCATATAAATGAAGGTTTTTCTGCGATTTTGCTTTACTCTAAATTACGGAGAAACAAGGGTCTGAATTCGAAACACAGTAGTCTAAACGGAATCATTGGTTGTGAATGTAAGTTACCAAGAACTATAGGATTGGACTAAAGGTGATAAATGCCTGGGGGGTGCTGAGACGGCGCGCCATAGCCACTGCTGGAAGGCACCGCCCGGTCATTGTAGTTAGGCGCCCTAAGCGGATCCCTATAGGCATAAGGGATGGAACTGTTCGGGCTTGCAATGCGCATCGGTGTAGGGCTTCCTGCTGATCCTAACTGTCCAGTCCTTCCATTTGCAGGTATACTTGTTCTGTATCGTGCGACTAATGGACTCAGATCTGAAGTTACACGACCACTGCCCCCAAGTTCTGGGTTAGTATGTACATGAGACGGACCCGTCAATCCATAGTCTCGAGCTGTTAAGTTCACGAGCTGGCCACGGGTACCAGGAGAGGAACCCACCAAATCATATGATCGAGCAGATAAGTTATTAATAGTATCAGGAGCGTAGTGTGCTGAATCATAGTATCGAGAAGGGTATTCCGCACCTTGACCGATGAATGAGCCTCCTTGCTGATGATGAGATGCTCGCAGTGGGTTCAAGGTGGAAATGGTGCCATAAGAAGTACTGGGCGGGGTGGTTGCTTGTCGGGGCATTCCAGCCGACGATAGCAAGTATTCTGCACTTCGACTGTCATACAAGCTTTCTTGGCGAATATAAGATGGTTGTATAGCGTGTACTGTGGCTGGTCCTCTGAGAGAAACAGTTTGAGCAGCTAAAGCTGGAGCTGTTCGAGGATGCTTATTTCTGTTCTGCTTATTTGGCTGATCTGGGGCAGTACGTTTCTTTCCACTCAGGGGTTGCGGCTGAGCCTTAGGGCCAAGAGCTCTTAGAGTTGCTTTCCTCTCTTTTCTCCCCCTTTTCAGCTGCCTAATGCGTTTTCCGAGGGTCTTGGGATAATATTCTGGTTCAACAACAAGGTTGTAGTTCTCAACGCAATGTTTTATGCCTCTTAGAGCAGCTATTTCTTTGTCTATGGACTCATCCTGCAGGGGATTTAATGATCAACACTATATAAAAGTTCATTCTGAGTCTAAGGACGGTTGATGAGGCAAAAGAAACACCACCTATACCTGTGCTTTAAGACTGTCTTGCCCCCTCTCGGAACTAGTCCTTGCATCTTTCGTGATGAACTTTAAATGTGCTTTAAGCAAGGGTACAGGGGGGAACTTGTCAAACTGTCCAAATGCACGACTGAATCTAACAGCATCAACCCGCTTATTCTCTGATATAAGCTTTTGGATGAAATCTGCGTCACAAAAAAAAAAAAAAAAAAAAAAAGAGTTAACCGACTACAAAAAAAGGAGGTAGCAAAAACCAAAAACTAAACATTTTCTATTTCAAGACATATATATCAGGAGAATTTCTAGCAGAACTTAATAGAAGACATCTAAAATAACAAGAGCATAACCTTCTTCCCATGATTTCTTCTAAAACCGTAAAGGCAACCTCACAAGGTGACATTCGTTGTATCAACTATCAACAGATACTTACATAACTTTGTCCGTAAGGGTGCACTCAAACTAAGTAGATTTCCCTGAAACTATGTATGCTTTTGTTTAGAAAAATATCACACAATCTCCACCATACCGAACCCATCATTGAATTCATAGGAGTAAAACTACAAGTACTCAACACTGAAAGCAATCTATAAATTAAATGTCTCATAAAAAGATAGGAACAACAATAAAGAAGGCTCTCCAAAAACTCACCAGAGGCTTTATCGGCGAAACCAAGGGACCTAAACAACTCCGGTGCAGAATTCTGATCTGCTACGCAACTAAAAAGCTTCAAAATCTCATCACTGTCAAACTCACCACCCATCCCAAAAGCATCCAGAAGCTGAAAAAAAGCCCAAACCTCCGAAGAGTTCGACATTTGAGTTATCACCTTTGCCTTCCAAGCCAATGCAAGCTTCATTGCCTCTCTGATGATATCGGGTTTAATCACTGGTTTCACATTCACCAGCGCTTGTAACAAAATCGCACAACTTTTCCTAGTAACAGTGACGTCAAGCTCCTTACCTCCCATATTCGATTCTGATGGATAAAACCATTTCACTGCCTCGAGCACTAGCTTCCCAGCATCCACAGAAGCCTTAAGCGCATTCGCAACACCGTCACGCACCAAACCCCTCTCTTTCAAATGCTCGTTCACATACAACAGCAACGCCTTGCCGTCATTTATCGGGACGCCATTGCAGGTCGACATTTCCGGCAAAGGCTCGTCGGTTTTGACTTGGGTTTCGACGGAATCGAATTGGGTTTTCAAGGATTGGAGGGTGGCGGTGACTTGGGATTCTTTCGAACTCAATTGGGCGTCACCGGAGCCCAATTGGGGTTCTTCGGAATTGGGTTTAAAATTCAATTCGGGTTCTTTGGGTTGCGATTGCGGAGCCGGAGCGACATGGGCCTCTTCCGATTGTTGTTTTTGGAGTTGGTCGAGCTTGGATTGGATGGAATTGTCGATGGAGCGGAAGTGCTCCTCGAGGTCCTGCCATTGGAGGGTAAAGTTGGCAACTTTGGAGGCGTGGGTCTTGAGGAGGTTGAAGGATTTGCGTAGCTCCGGCGTCATGTGAAGGTCGCCCGAGATTTTGTCGACGGTGGTCGACATCGCTTGGCGAGATTATATAGTAGAAACCGGAGAGCGGATTCGATTGTAATTTGCTAAACTAATAATGGAACCCTAGAAATTGTGGAGGAGGAGTGGCGTCAACCGAAACCAGTTAACGTAAGTTCGTTTCGCACGTGAGTTTGTGTTGTTGCTATTAAGCAAATTTTGGCCCAAAACTATTTGTTTGGGCCAAATCTGTATAAACTCAAATTTGACCCCGTGTCCGTTTGTGATTTGCTTACGGAAGACACACTTTTGTTTGTAAGTGCTTTTGACTCACGATCTTTTTTGTTGTCAAAAAAAATGTTTTAGCTCTTTCAGAAGCAGTTTCGATTTGCTTATGTAGGACGCACTTTTGTTTATAAGCACTTTTATGACTCACAATCTTTTTTGATGTCAAAAAAAAATGTTATAGCTCTTTCAGAAGCAGTTTCATGCTCCCCAATCCATTTGCGATTTGCTTATGAAAGACACTTATGCTCATAAAACGTATTTACAAGTTTTCTTATGACTCGCAATTGCTTTTGATTGTCATAAAGCGTTTTTAGCTTTTCCACGAGCAATTTCAGGCCTTGATCCATTTGAAATTTGCTTTTGTAAGACGTACAATGCTATTGGAACGCTTTTAGAACAAGCGTTTTTTTATCACTTCCAGAAGTAGTTTCAGGCCTTGAAATAACGATCAACGAATGAGAACGAAAGAAACACACATGATCAAACTCATAAGCACTTTATGCATCCAAGATTTCCAGTCAATGAAGTTTGGACAGAATTTTAAACACCAAACACTGTCAGCTAAACAAGACATGTATTTTTCTTATTCAAAAGAGTTCTAAATTTCTCTCAGGCTTATAGAAACTTCATACATTTAACTGAAACTCCATGTCTTTCGCTTGGTGCTCAAGTTCATCCTTGCAGACCGATAATACCTGCACAAAAGTAGACACACCGGAACATAATTAGAAGCATGTTGACGGACACGAATCAGTATAACTACGCAACACAGAGATCTCCACAATAACATTATAAAAACTACGCAACCTAGGTAGATGCCTATAGACAAACACAAAAACAGGGGCCGTGTATATAAACCACAACTTGGTTTAAGTTTTCCATCCTCATCTGGAATGGTGACGGAGACGGTCCAAGATTTTGCAAATAGTCATCTATTGTAATTTTAGGGAAGACATTCCGTTTTCTATCGATGTTGAAAGCGCCTTACCATGATCATCCAACAAGAATGGTCCAAAATTATATGACATTTAATTCTATAGCAAAAACATTGGGTTTGATGAGATTAAGCAAATTAGCTTACCACAAGCTACCCTGCCACCAGCATTTCCAGTGGATTTGCTAAGCTCATGTCCACCTGTGTACAGAAACACAAGTATTGGATTACATTGGATATCGGATTCCAAGTGCATTCACTGTGAGTAGAGAAATAATGTAGCCGTAAGGTTGTTCATGCTTAAACCTAAATGGTAACTAAAATTTATAAGGAAATAGAAAATAACTCTGAGGAACAACAAACTGACAGTCACCCGCTAGTCTGTAGCTCATTTGAAAGGATGAGGAGCACAAGATAGAGCAATGATGAAAACCAAAATACCGATCCCCAAATGATTTGCACCTATGTAGAAGCTATTGTATACCAATTGGAATCAGAAGCAGGCTAAAACTACCCGTACGTACAAGAGTGCTCACTGCAGGTCACAGATAGACGTGAAGTGGGGTGACCCACTGAATGATGATAAGGCGCGCCCATCACACTGACTAGCTAATCAGTACTATAAGATGGAACCACTTAAGAGAGAGAGGAGTGAGAGAACAATAAAGATTACCCTTGCCCAGGTCATTTGGGTCGCCATGGACAACAACTGCCCTACCAATGACAGAGTGTGGTCCGGTTAGAGGTATCTGCAAACAATAATGTAACCTTTATAAAAGATGAAATGAAACTCAAGAGCTATCTGAATACGTAAGTTTTAATAATAGCATAAACAAATAATAATTGGGGAGGTCAATCACAAACCTGCTTGTCAATAAGAGTGAAGGTTGCAGTTCCTGAAGCAAGGAGATAAGAAACACATTAAGCTGTCATTAGCCCGTAAGTATCAAGGCGTGAAAACATAAAAGAGTGTTCCAGGCAATTACAAAACAGTTAGAAAGAGCAAAAGAAGAAAAGGTTATCTACCATCATCCCCAACAGTGACATTTCCAAGGTCGCCAGCATGACGATCCTCATATTTTTTTTCTTTCTTCTTGCCTTTTTTTTTTTTTCTGCCTTCCCTTCTTCTCAAATTTTCTTCCGCTTCCATGGCTGCTTCTTCTTCTCTTCTTACCAGCTCCCTTCCTAATATTTCCTATCTGGTTTCCATCAAACTTGATCGAACCAATTACATGTTGTGGCTTGCCCAGTTTAATCCCTTACTTAAAAGTAATGATCTTGTTGCCTATGTTGATGGTACAAAAACATGTCCAACCAAGTTTCTTGAGAATACTTCTACTCTCAATCCCGAGTACGTAACTTGGCAGCGACAGGACCAACAATTGTTAAGTTGGATTAACTCAACTTTGACACCCAATGTGCTTTCCATCGTCGCAACCTGTGACACATCCCAAGCTGCTTGGGATACTCTGAAAACACGTTTTGCTTCTCAATCTCGCACCCGTGTTCTTCAACTTAAGCACCAGATGCAGTCCACTAAAAGAGGTAACATGTCCATCACAGACTATGTTGATAAATTAACTAACTTTGCTGATCAATTGGCTCTTGCGGGAAAACCTGTTGATGACGATGATCTTATGGAGCTGATTTTGAATGGTGTTGGTCCTGCTTTCGAAAGTATAGTTACTTCGGTTCAAGCAAGAGAAAATCCTATGAGTCTTGACGATATGGTTGCTTTGCTCTTGAGCGCTGAAAGCCGTATGGACGACTATAGCACTACTTTCAGTCCTGATCACACCACAACAGCTCTCTTTGCCCCTTCTGGCTCCACTCCCAATCCTGGTCGTGGAACCACACTTCACCGAGGAAATGGTCGTACATCCTCATTCCGTCGTGGTGGTTTTCAAGGTCGTGGCTTTTTTCAAGGTCGCAGTGCTGGTAATCCTTTTGTTGGCCGTCGTGGTGGTTCAAACAGTGGTTTGTTTCATGGTGGATCCGGTCGTGGCTCGTTTCAGAATCGAGGACTTCTTCCTACACCAAATGCTGGTCTTCGTCGCTCTTCCTATCTTCCCAACCATGCTGCGGATGCTCCTTCTTCCTCTAATATTTGTAACTATTGTGGTGATCATCGTCATTCTACCGCAAATTGTTTCAAGTCTCCTTTTTCCGAAGGCCGCTATCCACAATCACATGCTATGATGGCTGCCTCTCCTGTGGTTAATGCACGGTTCCCTACATGGTATACCGACAGTGGCGCATCGTCCCATATCACCAATGATTTAGCTAATTTGAGCCTTTCCACAGAATATACTGGCCAAGACCAGGTCGCGGTTGGTAATGGTGCAGGTTTGTCTATAAAGCATATTGGTTCTGGTTTTGTGTCTCAATTTCCTTTAAATTCTGTTTTGCATTGTCCTTCTGCTTCTGCTAATCTATTGAGCGTTCATCGCTTTTGTTGTGATAATCATTGCTACTTCATTTTCACTCCTACTGATTTTTTTGTGAAGGATCTATCCACGGGGAAGACGCTTTTCCACGGCAAGAGTGAGAATGGATTGTATCCGTTTCGTGTGGAAAAGTTTCCTTTCAAGAACGTGGCATTATTTGGACAACGAACCTCTTCATTTATGTGGCATCAGCGTTTCAGTCATCCATCTCCTGCAATTTTTAAAAAAATTATGTCCTCTATTCCTATTAAGGATTCTAGTTCCCTAGTTTTTGCTCTGCTTGCCCATTGGGCAAAAGCACTAAATTACCTTTTGCTTTGTCTCCATCAGTTTCAGTTTGTCCTCTTCAATTGATTCATTGTGATGTTTGGACTTCACCAATTGCCTCTGTTAAGGGTTCCAAGTATTTTATAATATTTCTTGATGATTACTCTCGTTATACTTGGATATTTCCTATGAGATTTAAACATGAAGCTTTTTCTTATTTTCAAAAATTTAAATTGCTTCTTGAAAATCTTCTATCTATCCATACTGTTTATAAGATAAAATCTTTCCAAACTGATGGCGGGGGTGAATTTATGAGTAAGGAATTTCAACAATTTTTAATTAATAATGGTATTGAGCACCGGTTAACATGCCCTCGACTGCTTTAATTTGGTGTGATAACACAAGCTCCATTGCATTGGCATCTAATCCCGTGTTCCATGCTCGAACAAAACATGTTGCTGTGGATTATCATTTTGTGCGTGAGCTTGTAGTGGCAAAGTCATTAAATGTCTATCATGTGTCTACTACTTTTCAGATTGCAGACATATTCACCAAGGGCTTATCTGCTGATCGTTTTCATTTCTTAAAATCCAAGCTCGTTCGTCGTCCGCTCATGAGCTTGCGGGGGGATGATGAAGCTAATAATGATGAAGCTAATAATCCCACTAGCTGTCCACTAATAATCCCACTAGCTGCTGTACAACCTGGACAACAGAAGGAATACTCCCACTAACTAGCTGTACAACCTGGACGACAGAAGGAATACTCCCAGCCAGACAATCACATGGTTTCTGCCATCTTTATTTTTCTTTAGTTTCTGTCACCTTTATTGTTGTTTATTGCATGCGTGTATGTAAACTGTATATAAACCATGCTGCCATTGCAGCAGTGATAAGGTTGAATGATAAGTCATCAAAAGACAATATTCTTTACTCTACAGTCTAGTGTTCGGGGAGGGTGTTGTTAACGATGAGACGTCTGTGGTCCTTTTCAATGCTATTTCATAGCTTTGATCTCACCCACCTTGATTCCGGCATTGCCTTGCACTTTCTGGGAAACTTCTTATTTTTGTTTTTCGCAAGCACCGTGCTAGGAGATTAATTTTGTAGGCAAAATTTGCAATCATAAGTGTATATACTTTTATGGTAATGCTAGGGAGACTAAATTTGTAGACAAAATTTACAAACTAAATAGTATGTCACCAATAGGAATGAATATGTTCATCAACGCTTAAGTCATAATTCAATTATCGACTTCTATGTCATTTATTTTACAAAATTTTCTCTACAAATTTACTCTCCCTAGCATTGTCCATACTTTTAACACTTACAAACCCTAATACTAAACCGTAAATTTGAAATACTAAACATCAGAGCCATCATTTTTTCTTAAGCCCCGGAATAGCCTGGTTAGAAATCTGTCCCATACACCAAGTCTATACTCTTCTGGTGGGATAGTTAACGACTAATTTTTTGCCGCATATGATCGGCCCATAAAACGTGTTTGAAATAAACGCGCTTCCCCCCCAAGTCACATTTTGAAACACTAACTTGTTTGTGCCTGTGACATTCTTGTTGTATTCTGAGACCCCCCACTCTGCAATGCTTATCACATATGGATCCTTGAGGTCCTTAATATCCTTCCACGGGGGACTCACTTCCCTCGTCGCGGCGGCAGCCGCAAGAGTAAGCAGAGTAAGGAGTGCGAGGAAGCAATGAGGACGTATCGTAGTAGGTTTTCGGTTCTCAGTAAAGCAAATCCAAATATACAGATGAAGGACAGTCTTACTATTGCTGAACTGCTGATGGTTTGATATAGCAAAGCTATAAATTGAATGCTGCCTAATTCCGTTTATCTTACAAATTGGAAGGATGGGTTTTGGTTTTTATTGAAATTTGTACCTTTCCAAATAAAATAATATCACAGATAAGGGCCACGTATGTAAAAAGTAATATTTTAATGTGTCCAGAACACGAAGCGGTACGTCATATATTATTATACAAGTGAAAAGAAGTGTTTCTTTCAAGTTTCTCTCCACTTCTGTAATGACATACGACGTATATATGTGCCTATGTTCTGAGCATACTGCAAAATCTCTTGCATGTAAATTGAATGTGAGATGTCAAATATACAAAGTTCATATATGTGATTAATTGCCTGAATAATTAGAGCCTCGTATAATGGTTTGCATTGAATCTAGCCATTTTTTCACATAATTTCTATTTGGACACATATTAGGTACGGAAAGTGACTTAAAAGACAATTGAAGTTATTTGGAAATGTTAAAATACAGTGTATTAATTCTTTATCTCTTCACATATATTATAACACGTGAAGCATCAGCTTGAATACCAATTATTTTGAAAAATTTCTCGTCGTTATTATTGCTTTCTATACTAGCTAGCCTGTCTGTCCCGATTCAGTGCACCATATCCATGCTTGTCTAATATATATACCCACAAGTATTTGACCATATGTTGTATGATTATCCTTGCATCAATAACAATTTTCCCAAGACTCATTGCTTCTTGAACCGAACTCATGGGTTACAAAATGCGTCCCCATTGCTTCTTTCTCGCTCTCCTTGCTCTGCTGGTTTCTCTGGCAACCGCTACTACAACAAACAACGTTCCCAGTACCTGGAAGCCTATAGACGGCATCAATTTAAACGCGACGGAGATCGGAGAGTGAGCCGTTTCCGAGAACAACAAGAATGCCACAAACAAGTTAGTATTTGAAACAGTGATTTCGGCTCGGACATCGTTTTATGAATCAGGCACATTATATTTGCTTGTTGTTGCGGCCAAGGACGAGTCTTTGCCCAATCCCACTGGAAAGTACAAAACAGAAGTACTCGATAAGGATGGAGGGCCGCGGGAATTGATAGCCTTTTTCAAGATAGAGGGCGTAGAAACTAATATTTAGTGATGTCAAAATTGTTAAGGGCATGTCAATTTGGCTGCTTTACTTGTACCACCCTTTGTTAAAATAAAGAAATTGATGCATATAAATGAAGGTTTTTCTGCGGTTTTGCTTTACTCTAAATTACAGAGAAAGAAGGGTCTGAATTCGAAACACAGTAGTCTAAACGGAATCATTGGTTGTGAATGTAAGTTACCAAGAACTATAGGATTGGACTAAAGGTGGTAAATGGCTGGGGGGTGCTGAGACGGTGCGCCATAGCCACTGCTGGAAGGCACCGCCCGGTCATTGTAGTTAGGCGCCCTAAGCGGATCCCTATAGGCATAGGGGATGGAACTGTTCGGGCTTGCAATGCGCATCGGTGTAGGGCTTCCTGCTGATCCTAACTGTCCAGTCCTTCCATTTGCAGGTATACTTGTTCTGTATCGTGCGACTAATGGACTCAGATCTGGACCACTGCCCCCAGGTTCTGAGTTAGTATGTACATGAGACGGACCCGTCAATCCATAGTCTCGAGCTGTTAAGTTCACGAGCTGGCCACGGGTACCAGGAGAGGAACCCACCAAATCATACGATCGAGCAGATAAGTTATTAATAGTATCAGGAGCGTAGTGTGCTGAATCATAGTATCGAGAAGGGTATTCTGCACCTTGACCGATGAATGAGCCTCCTTGCTGATGATGAGATGCTCGCAGTGGGTTCAAGGTGGAAATGGCGCCATAAGAAGTACTGGGCGGAGTGGTTGCTTGTCTGGGCATTCCAGCTGACGATAACAAGTATTCTGCACTTCGACTGTCATACAAGCTTACTTGGCGAATATAAGATGGTTGTATAGCGCCTACTGTGGCTGGTCCTCTGAGAGAAACAGTTTGAGCAGCTAAAGCTGGAGCTGTTCGAGGATGCTTATTTCTGTTCTGCTCATTTGGCTGACCTGGGGCAGTACGTTTCTTTCCACTCAGGGGTTGCGGCTGAGCCTTAGGGCCAGGGGCTCTTAGAGTTGCTTTCCTATGTTTACTCTCCCTTAGAGTTGCTTTCCTATGTTTTCTCACCCTTTTCAGCTGCCTAATGTGTTTTCCGAGGGTCTTGGGATAATATTCTGGTTCAACAACAAGCTTGTAGTCCTCAACGCAACGTTTTATGCCTATTAGAGCAGCTATTTCTTTGTCTAAGGACTCATCCTGCAGGGGATTTAATGATCAACACTATATAAAAGTTCGTTCTGAGTCTAAGGACGGTTGATGAGGCAAAAGAAACACCACCTATACCTGTGCTTTAAGATGGTCTTGCCCACTCTTGGAACTTGTCCTTGCATCTTCCGTGATGAACTTTAAATGTGCTTTAAGCAAGGGTACAGGGGGGAACTTGTCAAACTGTCCAAATGCACGACTGAATCTAACAGCATCAACCCGCTTATTCTCTGATATAAGCTTTTGGATGAAATCTGCGTCACAAAAAAAAAAAAAATAATAATTAAGAGTTAACCGACTACAAAAAAAGGAGGTAGCAAAAACCAAAAACTAAACATTTTCTATTTCAAGACATATATATCAGGAGAATTTCTAGCAGACCTTAATAGAAGACATCTAAAATAACAAGAGCATAACCTTCTTCCCATGATTTCTTCTAAAACCGTAAAGGCAACCTCACAAGGTGACATTCATTGTATCAACTATCAACAGATACTTACCTAACTTTGTCCGTAAGGGTGCACTCAAACTAAGTAGATTTCCCTGAAACTATGTATGCTTTTGTTTAGAAAAATATCACACAATCTCCACAATACCGAACCCATCATTGAATTCATAGGAGTAAAACTACAAGTACTCAACACTGAAAGCAATCAATAAATTAAATGTCTCATAAAAAGATAGGAACAACAATAAGGAAGGCTCTCCAAAAACTCACCAGAGGCTTTATCGGCGAAACCAAGGGACCTAAACAACTCCGGTGCAGAATACCGATCTGCTACGCAACTAAAAAGCTTCAAAATCTCATCACTGTCAAACTCACCACCCAACCCAAAAGCATCCAGAAGCTGAAAAAAAACCCAAACCTCCAAAGAGTTCGACATTTGAGTTATCACCTTTGCCTTCCAAGCCAATGCAAGCTTCATTGCCTCTCTGATGATCTCGGGTTTAATCACTGGTTTCACATTCACCAGCCCTTGTAACAAAATCGCACAACTTTTCCTGGTAACACTGAAGTCAAGCTCCTTACCTCCCTTATTCGATTCTGACGGATAAAACCATTTCACTGCCTCGAGCACTAGCTTCCCAGCATCCACAGAAGCCTTAAGCGCATTCACAATACCATCACGCACCGAACCCTTCTCTTTCAAATGCTCATTCGCATACAACAGCAACGCCTTGCCGTCATTTATCGGGACGCCATTGCAGGTCGACATTTCCGGCGAAGGCTCGTCGGTTTTGACTTGGGTTTCAACGGAATCGAATTGGGTTTTCAAGGATTGGAGGGTGGCGGTGACTTGGGATTCTTTCGAACTCAATTGGGCGTCACCGGAACCCAATTGGGGTTCTTCGGAATTGGGTTTAAAATTCAATTCGGGTTCTTTGGGTTGCGATTGCGGAGCCGGAGTGAGATGGGCCTCTTCCGATTGTTGTTTTTGGAGTTGGTCGAGCTTGGATTGGATGGAATTGTCGATGCAGCGGAAGTGCTCCTCGAGGTCCTGCCATTGGAGGGTAAAGTTGGCAACTTTGGAGGCGTGGGTCTTGAGGAGGTTGAAGGATTTGCGTAGCTCCGGCGTCATGTCAAGGTCGCCGGAGATTTTGTCGACGGTGCTCGACATCGCTTGGCGAGATTATATAGTAGAAACCGGAGAGCGGATTCGATTGTAATTTGCTAAACTAATTATGGAACCCTAGAAATTGTGGATTTTTGGATTTGGGGGCGGAGGTGGAGGAGGAGCGGCGTCAATCGAAACCAGTTAGGTAAGTGCGTTTCAAAAGTGAGTTTGTGTTTTTGCTCTTAAGCAAATTTTGGCCCAAAACCAATTGTTTGGGCCGAATCTGTATAAACTCAAATTGGGACTCAAATTTGACCCGTCCGTTTGTGGTTTGTGATTTGCTTACGTAGGACGCACTTTTGTTTGTAAACGCTTTTATAACTCGCAATCTTTTTTGTTGTAAAAAAAAGTGTTTTAGCTCTTTCAGAAGCAGTTTCATGCCCCAATCCATTTGCGATTTGCTTATGAAAGACACTTATGCTCATAAAACGTACTTACAAGTTTTCTTATGCCTCGCAATTGCTTTTGATTGTCATAAAACGTTTTTAGCTGTTCCATGAGCAATTTCAGGCCTTGATCCATTTGAAATTTGCTTTTGTAAGCCGTACAATGCTATTGGAATGCTTTTAGAACAAGCGTTTTTTATCACTTCCAGAAGTAGTTTCAGGCCTTGAAATAACGATCAACGAATGAGAACGAAAGAAACACACATGATCAAACTCATAAGCACTTTATGCATCCAAGATTTCCAGTCAATGAAGTTTGGACAGAATTTTAAACACAAAACATTGTCAGCTAAACAAGACATGTTTTTTCTTATTCAAAAGAGTTCTAAATTTCTCTCAGGCTTATAGAAACTTCATACATTTAACTGAAACTCCATGTCTTTCGCTTGGTGCTCAAGTTCATCCTTGCAGACCGATAATACCTGTACAAAAGTAGACACACCGGAACATAAGTAGAAGCATGTTGACGGACACGAATGAATATAACTACGCAACACAGATATCTCCACAATAACAATATAAAAACTACGCAACCTAGGTAGATGTCTATAGACAAACATCAAAACAGGGGCCGTGTATATAAACCACAAATTGGTTTAAGTTTCCATCCTCATCTGGAATGGTCATCTATTGTAATTTTAGGGAAGACATTCCGTTTTCTATCGATGTTGAAAGCGCCTTGCTATGTTCATCCAACAAGAATGGTCCAAAATTATATGACATTTAATTCTATAGCAAAAACATTGGGTTTGATGAGATTAAGCAAATTAGCTTACCACAAGCTACCCTGCCACCAGCATTTCCAGTGGATTTGCTAAGCTCATGTCCACCTGTGTACAGAAAAACACAAGTATTGGATTACATCGGATATCGGATTCCAAGCAAATTCACAGTGAGTAGAGAAATAATATAGCCGTAAGTTTGTTCATGCTTAAAACCTAAATGGTAACTAAAATTTATAAGGAAATAGAAAATAACTCTGAGGAACAACAAACTGACAGTCACCCGCTAGTCTGTAGCTCATTTGAAAGGATGAGGAGCACAAGATAGAGCAATGATGAAAACCAAAACACCGATCACCAAATGATTTGCACCTATGTAGAAGCTATTGTATACCAATTGGAATCAGAAGCAGGCTAAAACTACCCGTAAGTACAAGAGTGCTCACGGCAGAGTCACAGATAGACGTGGAGTGGGGTGACCCACTGAAAGATGATAAGGCGCGCCCATCACACTGACTAGCTAATAAGTACTATAAGATGGAACCACTTAAGAGAGAGAGGAGTGAGAGAACAATTAAGATTACCCTTGCCCAGGTCATCTGGGTCGCCATGGACAACAACTGCCCTACCAATGACAGAGTGTGGTCCGGTTAGAGGTATCTGCAAACAATAATGTAACCTTTATAAAAAATGAAACGAAACTCAAGAGCTGTCTGAATACGTAAGTTTTAATAATAGCATAAACAAATAATAATTGGGGAGGTCAATCACAAACCTGCTTGTCAATAAGAGTGAAGGTTGCAGTTCCTGAAGCAAGGAGATAAGAAACACATTAAGCTGTCATTAGCCCGTAAGTATCAAGGCGTGAAAACATAAAAGAGTGTTCCAGGCAATTACAAAACAGTTAGAAAGAGCAAAAGAAGAAAAGGTTATCTACCATCATCCCCAACAGTGACATTTCCAAGGTCGCCAGCATGACGATCCTCATCTTCAGGGGCACCATGCTCTTTTCCATTAGGATTGAAGTGTGGCCCTGCAAATTGATATTGGTCATTAGATACAACACAAAGACAATTTACGGATACAGAGTGGAGATTAACTCCTTCAGAACATAAAGGAGAGACAATCACCGGTCAATGGTCCTTACCAGTTGACAAGCAACCGTTTGTTGTGTCTCCGAAAGCATGGACGTGGAAACCATGAAGTCCAGGCTTGAGGCCAGAGATACATCCAGTCACAGTAGTTGGACCTGCAATGAAATAAAACAATAATCAATTCAACCGATTGTTTCCCCTTCTTCGGAAAACACAGATATGATAGCAAAAAAACCATCCCGAATAATCAATTAAAATTTAACCTACCATCTCCCTCCTGGACGAAGTTGATGGTTCCTTTAACACCCTCACTGGAGCCGAGAACAGCAACACCCTTCACCATGATTTCAACGTGATCTGAACAAAGTAACTATTAGATAATGAACTACGCAGGGCCTGAACAAAAGAACCGGAAAACAACTCAAGTGAGTAAAGAAATTAAACTTAAAACTACCATGTTCAATTTCCATATATTTTCATCAAGTTCCTCTGCAGGCCAGAACAATTTTAAATTTTTATCATAAAAAGACATAAACATACCAAATTATTTTTATCAAAATTGAGCAACCACTGAGAACTGATGTGATCTATGATTAAAGTAAAAAACAAATTAAAAAAAATACTAAATTAAAGTAAATAATCAAGAATTTAAGCTGAGTCACACTAATCCAATTCACAATTAAAACAAAATAAAAAAAAATTAAAACAGCTGCTAAGTTATGAAGGATAATAAAGGCAGATCTTCAAGATCATCATCAAATTCAAGCTGTAATTACAACAATAACCATTTCAGATAAAAGAATCAAAACCCATATCACAAAATCTTATCTTTTGATTAAGAATTAAAAAAAGCTGAGAAATTTAAGCTGCAAGATATCAAAGATTCAAGCTTTTACCTCAGGACACCCCTTTGAGAGCAGAGAGAGAGAGAGAGAGAGAGAGAGAGAGAGCGGAGAATACAACGGCGCTTGATAGATTGAACAATCTGAACCAGATGCCTTGTGCAAATGTGGGAGCTTTGACCTTCCCGTTATAAAACAAGTGGTGTGTGACTAACAGCAGACAGTCTCACTCTCTCACACATACACAGTGACGCATGCCGAGCCATTCTGTCACCACCTACCCGGCTTTGGGGTAAGACGGGGATTTCACAGTGCCGTACTGGGCTGGGCTTAGCCGGAGGAGCTTCTCCAGTGCACATGCCTATATACACATGCTATGTGCACATTTTTCTATTAGCCGTTTGATCAAATCTTAAATGGTAGACATTAACTTAGGTCCTAATTAGGTCTTTCTAACCCAGTAGCAAAGGCAGAGATTCATTCCGGATCTCATTATCGGGAGCACAAGGACCAGTAAATCTAGACTATTCAAATTGAATATGACAGTTCTCATCAACTTATTTCGCTGATCCATCTTATATAAACCAAGCACTTCGGTTTCTTTTTCACACAAACCAAGAGCTCGTGTTTCTTAATTCTTAAACTCCATACACTAGAGATTGGAATTATGAGGGATTTAAAATAAAATTGAATGATGTGGCATGTCTAACTCATTTGCGTGATAGAAATATAGTATAGAATTATGATAAGAATAACATTACTTGCAAGCATTGTTTAAATTCAATAATATTTTCATTAGTCTAATTTAAATTGTAGATATAGAATTCAAACTTGAGTGCATAGTTCTAACCAACTTCACCTTAATTATATAATTTTATTTGTATGTGCTTGTGACTATTTTAGCGACATCATTGTGTGCCAATTTTTTATGAGAATTTTCCCAAATAAGCTAGTAGACTTTAAACTTTTTACACTGTTTCTAGTTTCAAACTTTCAGTTCAAAAAAAAAGAAAAAAGGATCCCGAGTTAACAAGGCTCCTCGCTTTATACAGGTCGAAGAAAGAACCTCTATCGTACACAGCCTTATCCTTACTTTGCAAATAAACTGTTAACGACTTATTAACGACTTTGACTTATAGTACCAAACGCTTCAATCTGTCCATCAATTGGTAGCTTCAAATGTACAGTAAGAAATCTTGTACACAAAGAATTGATTGAATATCTGATGATTGAGTATACTTTGGTGTTTCTTGAGATGAAGAGACCTCTTTACATTCAGCTGTAGCATAACTGGTTAGCATTGATCTTAAGCTTGCTCAACAAGTTTTCATCGATCAGAAGTCGTACAGACTTTGCGTTCTATGCATCGAATCATGCTCGAGCCATTTCCGAGATTCTCTCCATAACTGGGTTTCGATTCCCAGCTTCTTCAGCTCCAGAAGACCGCGCTCAACTGTCAAAACCGGAAGAACCCGCCATATCAGATTTGAGCAGATATCATCTATCATGTGTCGCACTAAATCAAGAGCTAGTTGTATGTTGACGGACACGAAGAAAGAGATGAGTTTAGCTAGAATGTTAACTATTAGAGTAAGAGAGAGAGAGATGAGTACTATCAACTGCATCGTGCGAGGTGGCGGGTGACTTGGAGTTGTGGTTGATCCAGAATTGCAAACGCTCATCTGCTATATCTGGTTCCACGCCATGGTTTGTAGCTCTTCTCCAGAAATATGCAAGCCAAGCCTGCAACAGCATCGATCGTCTCAAAGTGTCATATATAACTGTTTTTTTATTCGAGCGATATTCTATTCTAACCTAAGATTACAAGATTGGGGATTCGAACTTAGGTGTAATCACTGTAGCGGGAAGCTCACTACTCTAGTCAACTGCGCTAGGCCTGAATTTTGCGTAGCATCGTAAGTGTTTACATGTTGGAAATATAAGAAGAATGCAGAAGGCGAAAAACAATACCTGCTTGAAAAGCACATCTTCAGACTCCTCTTTGCTGAGTTCTAAAAACAATCAAAACACAAGTATCAAAATGTGGCAACTTTGGTCGACGTGAAAAGAGACCATAGCTTGGAGATGTGCGAAGGGTGTTCAGATGAACTTGTAATTGCAAGGGACGCGTTGCTCAAGAAGATGCTGAAGAGGGTTAGAGTGGTGACCGGTGCATGACGATGGTGTAGGTGAAAAAGGAGGATCATGAGGAGGGTCGAGAAAGAAAAAGAAGACGTGTAGTGCGCGAAAATGATGTTTGCAGTGTTTGTATGAAGCGACCGGGTGTATATTTTATATGGTGAAATCTTACCAAATGCTTCAAACTGTCCATCAATTGGTAGCTTCAAATCTACATGTAGAAAAGAACTTGTCAGGCAACTATCATGATATTTCTCTCGATTTGATTCTAATGAATTGCTCAACTGTGAATAAAAAATCCCTTCACCTATAAGACCAGTTTTCTTTGAACTAGGGCGTCGATGTTTAGCCATTGCAAGTGCCACTGCTTCCTCTACCTTCGAGATATGACACGAAAAACTGGTCATTGCAAGCAATGAATACTTAAAAAAAAATGGCAATACAGATCAACAGATCAATCAAAAGCTTTTTTTGTTTCATAAACTGACTTGCTAATCATGAAAGAAACAGGTAATATTTTTAAGATCATGAGGATTGGGGAAAACCTTCAACGAAGCAAGTTCGCGCAGACCCTTCTCCACCAAGAGCATGCTCTCAATGTTTCTCTCGCCCAAGAGTTCATTCAAATCTCGTGGACTATCTTCTCTTTCATCTAGATCATTGTTGTCTTGACAGACCAAAATTAAACATGAGTGAAGCGGATCGCTAGAGGTTCAGTTTTAAAGATACTGAGAAATTAGGTCTGTGTTTCTAACAGAGAAGGCAAAGATAAATGTACAAGACAACCAATAAAGATGGAAGCACTCAAACTAACCCATCCCCTCTTTCGCTTTTTGTCCGGCTTCTAATATAGCTTGAACAGGAAGAGGAGCAAGCGATGACCAGAATTCGGATCTTGATGCCGCTATCTCAGCATGAATACCTGCCAAAATACCCTATGGTCATTCAGTAATCACTCCTAAACCGTTTATTTGCATCATTCGGACATCTTAGAGACCTTCAGTTGAACAGTATAAATTCTTCAACAGAAGGCTTTTTCTGTATTTTGATGACTAGGCATTAGAGGATTTGCATTTCCATGTTCCGGAAACCTTTCAATGGATAGGAAGTTTTATTTTGGGGATTAAAATTACTTGCTTACCATGCTCAACGCATAAACTCCAGTACCGAGCTAGCCAAGATCTCTTCAAGACCACCTCTTCCTATGATAAAAAAACTGAAAATCATGTAAAAAGGGTAAGAAAGAAACAAGAACTGACCAATAAAAGCTAAAAATATGAGCACAAACCATCTCTTCGCGACTCAGTATCATTCGTTGAGTCGTAATCCGAAGCGATCTGAGTTCGTACTCTGCTTCGTCATTTCTACCACCATGAGCGCTACCACCATGAGTCTGTGCAGCCTCTCTCAAAGCAGCCTGTGATGAATTGTGTTCAAACTCATTGGGTAAAAATTTGTTCAATCAACTCAAATCAAATCACGAAGACATGCGCTATGACATGCACACACATGAAAGACAAGGCAAAGTGTGTTTGTTGAAACACAGCACACACCTCCCTATGCTGCAGTGCTGCCTCCTTTCTGAAAATAAAACACATCGACGTAAAAGTTAGCATTCTCAAAGTAATAATCAATCTGGATTGGTATGCAGGTACACGCATGAAATCTTTGAAGCTTGCCTGCTTAGAAGACGGGCTTCCAACGTCACACCTTCGCCAAGATTAGCAACCTAAAGATCACACACAAACAATGAAATAATACCGGATTGGCCAGCACATCATCATACATGCTCATGCTGAAAATCAACTGTATTTACACCATGAAACAAACCAAAAAATTACGAACCAATAAATGTGATACTTAATAAGTACATTGCACTTGATTTCTGCCTTGATAAATTTAAAACATTACCTGTTGCTCGAGCTGTCGAGCTCTTGCTTCTGTTTCGTCGCACCTCTCTTCTGCAACTCGAAGCTGGGGAAGCACATATCAGAATGGAGTGGCAGAAAGAAATATACGATAACCATAGCACATTATAAATGTTACATTAACACCATTAGAATGTTTAGTTCATTGCATCACCTTTTCGAGTAAATTTTCATTTTCTTCCTGGAGCATATCAAGCTGCAATGAAATTCACCTCATTAGTTGATTTTCCACTAGATAACTTTTCTTTTCAACTATCCTAGTCTTCGCCCGGCAAACTTAAAATTTAGAGTCTATTAACTTGAAAATTGTTTCAAACAAGAATCAACCGGAGAGAAGAAAATATACCTCATCTTCTAAAGCAGAAGAACGCTGCGCCCGATTTTCTCTCATGTTAAAAGTCCCTAAATCCAAAGACATCCTGACAGTCGACCAGAGCAAGAAACGATTAGATATAACACGTGTCGAAGGGAATTGAAAGAAACTGCTTTAAAGAACTAAAGAGAAATGATTTCAGCACTCCCTTTCTCTCGACCTGCACTCGTCTCCTTTCTTCTAGCCATTGCATTTATAAACAAAAGGAGAGTTAACTAACAGAAACAACGAAAGGAGTGCAGAATGAAAAATGAGAGTGCGGAAATCATCTCCCTAATTTATATCAAATCACCACGGATATCAAGACATGAAAGTATTGATGATGACTCAGAAAGTAGTAAATCTTTAAGTGCTTGATACCTTTTATCTCTCCGAGTATCAGCTGAAGCGTCTGATCCACCGGCAGTAGATGGTGGCCGTAGTGGTATAGGTGCTGGCTCTCTCCGATTATCAGCTGGAGGATCAGCAGAAGAGGGTGGCCTAAGTGATATAGGTACACTAGCTGGCATGATGTGGACTGGCTTGGTTCCTAACTGCGGACGGGCAACAGCTAAAGAGCGTGCAGAGGTAGGTTGTTCGACAGCACTGGTAGCCTGAGATGACCGGGCAGAGTTCAGGCCTGAAATAGAACGAGCAGAGGTAGGTTGTTCGACAACATTTGTTGGCTGAGATGATCGAGCAGAGTTCATGCCCGATATAGTACGAGCAGAGGTAGGTTGTTCGTTGGAATTCGAAGGCTGGGATGGTCTAGTAGCGATTGAAGAGCGAAGAGAATGTGGTTGTTCGACAACAGGGTTAATGGGTTTTGTGTTGATGGATTGGTATGTTCGGCTTGCTGGTGTTGAATGAGCTGATGACGGTTGTTCTGCGTACTGATATGGTCGACTAGATGGTGTTGAATGGGTAGAAGATGGTAGTTCCATGGAGTTAAGAGACGGTGATGATCGTCCCCGTGTAGATGTAGAATGTTCTTGAGCGGCACGAACTGACTAATACCAGAATAACATTTAGGCTTCAATTCAAAGTAAGCACATATTATGTTCATAAAGATATAATCTCACATTCAAATACGAATCACTAAAACGCTATGTTGTCAGACTGTGAATCGGAACCATTGAATCCACTATGTAACATCAACATTAACCATAATCCAATTACCATTGGAGACCGTGGGCGCATTGATCTTCCGCCGACAAGTCCAAGGCTGCCTGTGCGGCTTGACAAGCCAGGATCATAAGAAAGATCGTCATCATCCTCACCGTCGTCGTCAGCTGGTTTGTGAGCCATCACATGTGCAAGCCTTTGCGCTGCGGCTTTCGTGTGCTGCACTTTCCTGGCACCCACCATTCCAACCGACCCTGACCTCCCATGGTGGTTCATTGGCGACATCATTGGCGAAGTTGGTGCCCCCGGGGTGCCGCCACTACTATTGCTCTTCTGCCTGACATACACCGGCCTCATCCGATCCATAGCTTAACTGCCTCCACTGCCATTGAAATTTGATGAACGCCAAGAGAAATTACCAATGCAATTAATTACATGCATAAAAATCAACAAAAAAAAAAAAAAGAAAAAAAAAAGAAGATGAAATCTTGAGCAGAAGGAAACCTGTCTGTGAATCTTTGAAGGCAAATGCAGCTCCAAATGCCTCAAATTTCGTGATTTAACGGAGTGCTATTACTTGCAACGCAAGAAACTAAACTCTGATGGCTTCGGTTTTTCGACGAAACTCAACAATGTCACATTATCCAACAGAATCAAAATCTTGAAGCTTTTACGAATTCTGGAGCGGGAAGCTGAAAGGATACGATCCGAAGATTGAGGCGCCGAGGGAGAAGAGTTAATGGAGCTTCTGGCGTTGATTGGGACACGTTTGGTTTGAACCAGTTGGTGCTAAAAATTGAAATAACTTTATTTTAAATATTACTAGATTTTGATTAAAAACAAAACAAAATAAATATCAATATGATTTTGGTGTTTTCATTATAAAAGATTTTGTTCGATGTATTCCATCTGATGACTTAAATATAAAAGAATGTGTGAGAAGTTAAAAAAAGTGTGTGTAAATTATCTTTTATATTGAATTTCGTTATACTTTGATGACAAATGGGTGAGGGAAGAGAAAAATACAGTTAAAAAAAATTGTGTGAAATTATCTTAATGGCTATGATTTTTTCTTTTATAAATTTTTGCTGAATATAAGTAGAGGACCAAATCAAATTTTCATGCTTTTCTAGATGACAAAGAGGGCCATATAGTAAATATTCGGTCTAATTAGTTTTTCAATTGGAGATAGTTTATTTTATCTTATTATTTAAAACAAATCTCAATATTTGGACGTTTCCTAGTTTATGCAAACGATATTAGGGGATGCACGAGTTAATACACTTAACTAAATTTGTAAGTTGTTTTTAATCGAAGGCGTATTACATGAACAAATAATCTTGACTAACTAAGTATAAAATAAAATAATAATAAAAAAATAAAATAAAAAAAGGAAAGAAAAGCCCAAAGCCTACCCGCCAGCCAAACACTTCCCCAACCTTTCTAGTCATCGCTTCTTTACCCAACTTTGGTGTACTTATTTTCCAATCATCCCTGAAGCCTCAAAACCTAGGGTTAGGGTTTTCGATTTCAGTCCCCAAATCGCCACTCAAATTAGGACTAATCTTTTCCCCCAATTTAAAAATGCAAGCTCCCCAAGAAGCTTCCTCGCAATCCGGACTCCCAATTCCACTCACCCAGGCCCCAAATTCAACCATAGACGACGGCGTTTCGGGCTCCGAATTCTACAGCTGGCTCGGCGAATGTCATGGGTTCTTCCACAATGTGGCTCTGATGGTGCCCTCGCTTCTCTTCGTCCTGTATTTGGCGTTTCAATCGAGAAAAAGCTTCTCGAAGCTCTCCCATGGCCGCTCTTATATCATGATTGCCTACTACGGGTGCCTCTGGCTTGTTAGCTTGCTCAATCTTGCTTGGTGCTGTTTTCAGGTTCGTGTTTCATTTTCCCCTTTTTGAAGTTTGCGGCTTTGTCTTTGTTCCTCGTTTAAAACTTGAATCTTTTAGCTGAATAGTAGCATGGTTATGGGTAAAGTTTAAGGCTTTCGGTTATTAGTTTTGGTGGAATCTTGTTAATTAGTAGTATGATTGTTATTTGGGGCTCATCTCTGACTGTTTCGGTAGGAAGCACTTCTGCAAGTAGTGCTTTTATTATAAACAAGTCGAATTTCTTATAAAAGTCCCAAGTGCAGGCGCTTCTACAAAAGCATTTTAAGTTTTTCTGTCAAATGTAGTTACAAGTGCTTTTGGTTGTGAGAAAACACTTTTGCCCTTCTAGTTGTAGAAGCAGTCCCAGAAAGGCCCTTGGTTTGCTAGCTGTATTTGATTTGGTGGATGATGGTTGTTCCCATTTCGAGACATTTATTGATGGTTTTGCTAAGATGTGGTTGAATTGTCACTGCTTTGGTTCAGGCATGGGAGTGCAGTCCTGGAAAAGAAGTAACATGGAATATATTATCTTTGTTCACAACCTCCGGGATGCTATTTTTGGAAGTAAGCTTGCTGGCATTTTTGCTTCAGGGGAATTATGCAAGTGGACTGGAAGCTTTGACACGGACTTTTTTTATCTCAGGGATCCTTGTTGTTTTGGATATACTTCTCAAGGTATCGCTCGTTCTTTTTCGTGAAATGGATTTTCACCCTTATGACCTATGTATGCTTGTTAGTTACTTCAAGAATATACTAATGGAAACATATATGTTGTTGGAAGTGCACATTGGTGCATTATTGTGGTGCATAACGGACTTACAATTATACTCTGTTTTCTTCCAGGCAATATATCTATTTGGACTTGGCATTCCATTGTTCATTGACAATAATGACCGTGCACATCGAACAAAGTGGGCCTTGTGGGTTGTCCACAGGCTAGTGATTACTGCAATTTACGGCTTCATATTGTTCATGTACCATTCCAAGTGGAGAGAGAGGTTACCAGGTAAGTTCACTGTTCATCAGCTGTTTAATAAAATCTGATGTCTTCATCGATTTCATAGATATTTAACAAACTCTGATGTCTCTTTTCTTGTTCTGTAGCAAGACCTGCATTCTACAAGTATACCGCTATCATGTTTACGTTAAACGTACTAGTACTGTTTGCTTGCTTGCTTACTGGAAATGGGGCTGGATTTGGATTCTGGTATGTGTGTAAATTGGTCTTTGGTCTGAAGTTTCTATGTTGCCAATAGTTTAATTTCTAAAGAGCTTCTATAATTAATTTTCAAATTTTTATTTACAGGCTATATAGTGCTACTATTGTCTGTTATCACGCCTTTTATCTTCCACTTCTGTACGTAACATTTCTGGCAGACTTCTTCCAGGTATTTGTAACTACGCATTTCTTATAGCATTATTGTTATATTTCTTTCCCTATTGGTAATCGACGTTTGGATGAAAACAGGAGGAAGATTTAAATTTGGAGAATGTGTACTATTCAGAAATGAAAGATGCCGGTTTCTTTGACGCGGATTGGGAGTGATGCACTAACCTCCGTATCGAATATGGTTTTGGTTGTCCGGGAACTCTAGAACTTAATCGCTAGATGATCCGGTTATCACACGCTGTACATAGAAGTCGATATCTTACTGGATTAGCAAAATATGTCAATGGATTGTGTCGTTTTTAAGTGTTTGTATGATGTTATAGTGTATCTTGTGTTGCTTTTGGCAGTCACAGAATAATGGAAGATGTATTTCAGAGATTCTTAGCGCTTATGCAACTGAGTTAAAATTTGATATGATCAATTTGTTCTAGTGCTGTTTTGCTCATCGTGCACCGGTTAAAATAAAATGAACCTTAACTTATTTGTTAGTGACATGATTAGTGGAAATTAGTGCTTTTAAATTAATTAAAAGCTCTTGAAGTGCGTTTGAAAGAAGCATTTGCCATGTACCACAGTTAAAGACGTGTTCCTCTTCGCTTATGAGATGTTTTAGATTCGAATTTCGTATACTTCATGTTCGATTAAAATAAAAAAACTTATTATATTAAATGTTTTATAAGAGGAAATTAGAGCAATGATCCTGTAATTTTAATTGAATTCGAGCAATGGTCCCTCCATTAAAAATCTTTAATCATTGATCATTTAACTCATCAAAATGTGCAGTTATGGTCCTTTTCGTCAACTTCTATCAAAATGAGTCAAGTGTCATGTGCGTGAGGTTGAACCAACGAGCAAATATGGAAAATCAAATGTGGTAATAGGGGCAATGGTCCCACAAATTTAATTCAATTAGAGCGATGTTCCCCTAAACTTTAACCAATTAGAGTAATGATCACTCAACTTTAACCTAATTGTAGTAATGGTCCGTCCACCATGACTCATTTTGACGGAAATTCTGATGAAGTTGACGAAAAGAACCACATCTACACATTTTAATGAGTTAAGGACCAACGCTCTAATTGGATTAAATTAAAAGACCATCATTTTCTTTTTTTTTACAAATAGGGGTAAAAATAAAATAAAAATGGGGACAAAAGTGACTTCATATATTCTTTATATTCGCAAATTTTTCCCAAGATCGTTTTGTCTTATCTGAAAAATATTCCCGTTGGGACACAAAACTTGATTCACTTAAACCAGTGCACCTGTTAAAAAAAAACCGCGGGTAAAACCCAACTGCAAAAGGATCTGACCTCTCTTCACAATTCCGACCACCAACTATGGCGGCAACTCAACCGTCCGCACGACCCCTGCTTGTATATTTCCGAAATATCTCCGCCTCCACCACCGCCTTTCCAACCCACACACATCATCGCTTCTCTCCGCTACCAAAGAATTTCAGCAATCGGATCCAGACGGAGATTGCCCTGAGACTGAGAGCTCCTCTCTCCTCCATTTTTTTGTTCTCCGAGCTTCTCTTGAACCCCAAATTCTCAAAGGTATGGACTTTTTATTTTTAGTTTTTGTTTGCATTTGGGTTGTTTTTGTTCTGCCTCAATTTTGGTTCTTGATGAATTTTTGTCAATTTTATTTGCTGATTTGATTTGATTTTCCTTCATATTACCCATAACTTATGTTGCTATCCCCGAAGCCGCCCGAAGCAAGAAATTTTAAACGCGTCGAATGGTTAAGTTGGCAATGGAAAGTCATGTAAAATTATGGAGTGGATGCATTTGAATTACAGTGGCGACAGAGTTAACGGCCGGTGCTGTAGTTTTGATATTACTAGAAAAATTGCCCGCGCGCTGCTGCGGATTTTGAAATCGTAATGTAGGACATGGATGAATAATTTCAACAGAAAGACACATAAATTGTGAATCATGGGACGTCTTAACAAATCATATTCAAACAACATCCTTAGAATAAGATTTGACAGTGCATTGAAGACAGCAGAGTATGAAACCATCACAAAAATTTCACCATTCCAAAACATACACTTGGGGAAGTATGGAAAAAAGTTTACAAAATGAAACGCAGATATGAGTACAACAGTCGGTCAACGCTTTGCGAAAGAAAACTTCAGCTACAAAGAAGAATTAAACACAACAAATTAGCAGCCAGCAAAGCAAAATAATGTCATCCACAACATTGGCAGTGTCTTGTTAAAAAGTTACATGACAAAGAATGAAGGTTCCCATCCAGTTCCACAAATGTTCCTTTCTCAGCAAGGAAATAGAAACCATAAAAAGAATACCAAAGAATGATGTGGAGCCTTTATTTCTTACTCGGCTGGTTCCATATTGTTTGAGCAATAGTAGTTCACTGGGAAATGAATAATGATAAAAAAATAAAAAAAATCTGTGCAAATAGTTTAGCCTAAATCCAAATTCCAAAAATCCATAAAACACTAAAACCAAAAAATACACATCAAACACCACAGAAATTAGAGAATCCACAAACAATTGAGGTCTAACTCTCTGTTTCAAAGAGGAGAAAGTCCAAAAATAAGGATATCCCCTTGATTAAGCCTTGAATAAAAAAACAGGGTGTATAATGATATACCTCAAAATGTCAAGGAACCAACTTCGCCCTCCAATGATCTAAATTCCCAAAATTCCCAAACATAGTAAATCCATTAGCAATTCTCAAACATGCTCAATTTGGACAGAAGGTAAACCCTTGTAAAAAATTTCCTTTTATTTTTCACTGAAGAAAGAATTACTTCTATACTTTGTAGTAATCAATTGTTCTCAGACAAACACATACAAATTAGGATGTTCAAAGAGTTGTTATTACAATGAGCTATAATCCATACAGACACCACAAATTAGGATGCTCAAAGAGTTGTTATTTCTGGCAGGCATCACATCATTTTTTTACACTCAGCTATAATCCATATGGACACAGATATCGCAAGAAACCATCCCTTTCATTTCTGTATATTCAAGTAATTGTGCTACGGCCACAATTAAAAGGAATTAAATTGTAAACAAACACACCACACTGAATGATTAAGTAAGCAAGCAGATCTCAATTAGGAGTCATGCACCAAGATTTTTTTGGCATCACCAAGTTTCTTCTTATGCAGCCTTGGGTGTGTGTTTGCTAGATCAAACCCAAATAGGAAATTACTAAGTCAACTAACTAAGAAAATGAGTATATAATGCTTTTGAGTAAATACCAAAATGTTTAAGATAATAACCAAATGGTAAAACCATAGTTAGCCAAGTCTTTTGAAGAATATAGTTACATCTGGACTTATGAATTTGACGGTTTGAACCACACATTGAAAGGTCTTGTTTCTTATCAAAATAGATCCCTCTTAAGAAATGGACTTATATATGCACTAAATTTGAATACTAATTAGGAGATAAACCCACAAATTCATAATCAATCAAGTTACCAAGGTCCTAAATTCCTAATCACAAAAAATCACACTGATCAAATTAATTAGTTTCAGCAACCCAAAAATAACTTTTAAGAAATTACAAACTTTGACAGAAAGAATCCTAAGAAAATTAGCAGTATACACAAACCCAAAACATAATTTAGTTTAATCACACATCAAGCCTCATCAAAAAGAGAAAATACAGCAGTATAAACCATAACAGAAGCTTGGAAATGGAAAAAAGAACCTGCAGTTAGGTTTCTTCAGAAGCAATGAGAGAAAGAAATGGCAGAAAGGAACCAAGAGAGAGGGAAAATACAATCTATCAATCCCTAAATTATAAGAACAGAGGCCGAACAGTGAAATAACAAATGAAAAAAATTTCTTACATTCAACTAACACAAAAAGAGTTACTCTTGAGCTTACAATTACGATTGTTGTTTGACCGAGATCATTCAGCTCAATCTCCTCCCTTCATCTGTTTCTTACGCTTTCTCTGTTAATCTCTCAAACCTGAAAGGAATAACAATATCAATACAAACACGGTCAAACATAGCCACAGAAGCCAAACACCAACAACCTCTCACATCCTCCACCCAAAAACACACAGAAAGAAAAAGGAAGAAGAATGTACGTGTTTTCTCCTCTTTTCTTTTCCTCCTCAAAGTCACCATGTTTCTTCGCTTTTGAGCCACCTCTTTCCCATCAATGTGTACCTGAGTGAGAAAGAATGTATAAAATACCTGGAACGCGAACAGAAATAAAATATAAAATGAAAGATCTTAATTATGAAGGCCTATTACCACAATAAAGTTTTGTTAAATGAAAGTAAATTCCATTAATTTGTCATGAATTTCATATCACGTTCATCATCCATTCATGCAATAAAACCTCATGGCCAGCACTCCTAAGTGCTTAGGATAAGTACACACGTAAGATTAGACTCCTTACCAATGAAAAATATATCATCTGTAAAAAGAGCTTGTCTGATGCTAAGTGCTAATTAACTACATTAATCATGCTTGTTAAAATGATCTCTCGCCATTTAATTAACGGGACCATTGTTTTCTCACCACTTTTACTCATGGTGCATGCTCACAACCTCTCCAAAAATTTAAGAGGGGTAATAATAGATCTTGGTTTAGTTGAAGAGCAAAATGCTCCCTTAACTGGCACAAGTGTGTTAAACGATGTGGTAAATCTCATACCTCCAAGGGTTGAATGCAAGAACACTTTTATTAAAAAGGCAAGGGAATCCTACTTGACTATAATTACCAATAATCAAAAGCAACTACAACCAAGAGGTACTTCTCCTCCTTTTTAAAAGTGGGTATACATATCAACTTGTTATGGGACAGGAATAAATAGGAAGATAATTGCTATCTATACCTAGCATCACGATTTGATGGAAATTAATTGACTGGTAAATAAATTACTCTAAATTGATCAACAATAGAATTGTATTCACCTATTCAGAAACTTATCTCAAATTAGGGTCCCGATGGTATAAGATATTTCCTAAAATAATTGGAGAGGGACTAAATTCAAAGCTGAAAAAGAAGAAACTTTTGGGGAAAAGTGACTGGAAAACAAAATGATAAATCAGCTAAGCAAAAAGTAGTTACATTTCTTCTTCAGGTTCATTCTTCAGCGCGTTTTTGGCTATACACTGGAAGGCATCATCTACATGGCAGCCCTGTTTTGCAGAAGTCTCAAAGTATGTTTCCCTTGGAAGCATACCAGGCCTTTGCTTTCTTATCGGACACCTACACCTAAAAGAGTATAACCACATGCATACACTAAAAGAGAGGAACGACTGATGCAGAAACGTCCTAGAACAACAACGTAGAACCTCCAGAATCTAGATAACTTACCGCTCCACTATTTCCACCATTTGATGACAATTTGATGTTTAGGCCAGTCCATCTGACCCAGAGAGACGAAGCTCCGAGTTACAGAAATGGAGGCCAGGTTTGTGCGGTTTTGGTTTTCGGAAGCAGGAGCCGACACTATTGCAGAGATCGGCTAGAGTTGGTGGTGTGGCTGCTAGGGTTTCACTTTGAGAAAGGGAAATGAAGGCGTGTGTTACTGTCTCTCTCAATCTCTCAATCTCTCAATCACCGACACCAACCCTTGATTTGAGGAGAAAAAATCAACCCTAGCCCTTTTTTGGCAGCCTCACTCCTCCATGTCTCTTTCCCTCCCTGCCATCCCACGCCTATCTCCCTCTCTGCATGTGCAGCCCTTGCCTTCTGAAAATGGCAGAAACGTAAATAATGCAAAATCAAGGGCCCATCTCACAACAAAACTGGCAAAACTGTAAATATACGAAATCTGTTCAGAGACAATATTACCCTCCTAATTTTTAATAATTACCCTCCAACTCAAGCACAAATATGATGGTATTGGAGTAAATAAAACAAAATCAAGTGGCAAACATTTGACTGTAGCTTAGTGATGGTATTGGAGTAAATAAAACAAAATCAAGTGGCAAACATTTGACTGTAGCTAAGCTACAGTCAAATCCCTCCTCAATTTTAGAATAGATAATTTATTGGTTCCCAATTGTTCAATCGCCATCAAAGAATAGAATTTTACGGCTTAATTTTTCTGTATTCTACAATTCTGAATAAAGGGTACATACAATTCTTATTACAAAAGAAAACAAAATAAGGGACACAATATTCTTCCAAAAACATGATTCTAATTATTACAAAATATTTTCATTCCTTTTTTTTCCTAAATATTGACTTATTCAAATACTCCCCCTCAAGTTGGAACATAGATATTACGCATGCCCAACTTAACAAGCGAGTCATCGAACCTCCTACTACACACAACATGGGTAAGAATATCTGCAAGTTGTTCCTCTGAGTTCACAAACGGTATTGACACAATCTTCTTCTCCAGCTTTTCTTTGATCAAAATGTCTAGCAACCTCAACATGCTTAGTCCTGTCATGTTGTACTAGATTCTCAGCAATTTCTCTAGCGGACTTATTATCACAATACAACTTCATTGCCTCCTTATGTTTAAAACCAAGACTCCAAAGCAATTTTCGTAGCCAAAGAATCTCACACACACCATGTGCCATACCCCTATACTCGGCTTCGACAAAAGACTGTGATACCACATTCTGCTTCTTGCTCCACCACGTAACCAAATTACCTCCAACAAATGTAAAATACCCAGATGTAGACCTTCTATCAGTCACATCACCTGCCTAATCAACATCAGTAAATCCCTCAATTTTCATATGTATATGATATTCATACAAAATTCCTTTACCTGGGGCAGACTTCAAATATGCCAAGATTCTCATTACTGCTCCCATATGATCTACACTAGGTGAGTGCATAAATTGACTTACCACACTTACGTCATAGGCAATATCCGGACGAGTGTGAGACAAATAAATCAGCCTCCCCACTAGTCTTTCATATCTACCTTTGTCAACCGGTTCCTCATTTGGATAAATCCCAAATAATGTTTCTCGACGATGGGAGTGTCCACGGGTTTACAAAATTACATCCCAGCATGCCTGTTTCTTTTAATAAATCCAGAACATATTTACGTTGAGACAAGAAAATACCTCTAGATGACCGAGCGACTTCCACACCAAGAAAATATTTCAAATCTCCCAAATTCTTCATCTCGAACTCGACTGCAAGGTTTTGTCCTAACTTCATCATCTCTTCAGAATCATTACCCGTTATTATCATGTCATCCACATAAATAATTAAGGTCGTCACTTTACCACTTATCCGCTTCACAAATAATGTATGATCCGAGTGACTTTGATAATACCCTATCCTCCTCATAACTTGAGTGAATCTACCAAACCATGCACGAGCTGATTGCTTAAGTCTGTAAAGTGACTTTCGCAGCCTACATACTCCAGTTTTCCCTTCGACATTGTACCCCAAAGGAAAATCCATATATACCTCTTTTTCCAAGTGCCCATGAAGAAAAGCATTTTTCACATCAAACTGTTTTAGTGGCCAATTCAAATTTGCAACTAAAGAAATCAGAACTCGTACTGTATTCATCTTCGCTACTGAAGAAAAAATTTCCTGATAATCAACACTATAAGTTTGAGTATAACCCTTTGCTACTAACCTTGCTTTATACCTGTGTACCGATCTGTCTGCCTTGTACTTGATCGTAAAGACCCATCTACACCCAACCGGTTTCTTGCCTTTAGGTAGCTCTTTTACCTCATATGTATCATTCTTGTGTAGTGCCATCATTTCTTCATCCATTGCAGCAGCCCATTTAGGATCCTTCAAGGCCTCCTCAACTCGGGTTGGTGCTTGGATTGCTTCCACATTATTTACCCAGGCTTGGCGTTCCGGTGCAAGGTTCTTGCATGACACATAATTTGCTATTGGATAATTTACTTTTCCTTCAGGAGAAAACCTGTTCGGATGAACACCATGATTTTGCCTTGACGGCAACTTATACGTACTTACATCATTATTTGGATTAGTTACATGAGCATCTATAGTACTTACCTTAGGGATATTTAGAGTAGACACATTGGGTGGCACTATCAAGCTAGAGAGAGAAGGTGATGTGGGTTCTGCAGGCGGCACTTCTTCTCTTTAAGTACTTGGTTCTGCAATAGGTTGCTGGACTGTTATAGCTTCCTCGGCAGTTTCTTATCGAGAGACTGGTGTCCCAATTTCATCCTTGTTGTCAACACATGCTCCCCCTGAACTACATATCACATTCTCTGGTACCTCTAACCACCCAAGATCAACTTGATCACCATTAGTGTTCTCCCTCTGGTGATCTAAAGGTGATGGGATCAAATAATAAAAATACTCTGATTTAGAAAAAGTAACATCCATAGTCACATACATATGTCGAGTTTTAGGATGATAACACTTATACCCTTTTTGTTGGGAGGCAAACCCAACAAAAACTCACCGAATGGCACATGGATCCAATTTGCTACAATGAATCTTGTGAATATGAACATATGCTACACATCCAAACACATGAGAAGTAAAGGTATTAGTGGATACTACAGGAACATGTTCAGTCAATACTTGAAGAGGTGTACAGAATTCTACAACCCGAGATGGCATACGGTTAATCACATACACGTCATAGGTAATGGCTTCAGGCAAAAAACGTTTAGGCACTGACGCACTAATAAGCAAGGCACGAGCAGTTTCCAAGATATGACGATTCTTTCTCTCAGCAACCCCATTATGTTGCGGAGTATGCAGACAGGTAGTTTGATGAATAATTCCACGATCTTGTAGAAACCAGGATAACTTAGAATTTATGTACTTTCCACCATTGTCATACCGTAAAACTTTAATATCAGTGGAATACTGAGTTTTAACCATCTGTTGAAACAGACGAAACACATCACAAACCTCACTTTTATTTTTCAACATATACAACCACGTCATACAAGTGCAATCATCCACGAAAGTAACAAACCACCTAATTCCTGAAGTAGTACTAACAGGGGAAGACCCCCACACATTAGTGTACTAGTGCAAATGGAAAAGATCTTCTATTCATACTTGGAGGGAATGAAGCACGATGATTTTTGGCTAAAATACATACTTCACATTTCAATTCTGAATCTTCAATACCACTGAACAAATCAGGTAATATATGTTTCAAATAACCAAACGATGCATGCCTCAAACGACGATGCAATAACAATACCTTTTATATATTACTATTACGTGACGAATGAACCAAATTAGCTCTTCTAGGAACCATGTCATCCACATAATATAGCCCCTCTCTCTTAGTGTCACGCCCAATGATCTCCTTTGTCTGAATATCCCTAAAGCAAGCAAAATGAAGGATACATTACTACAACACAATCCAATTGTTCAGTGACTTGAGGTACAGACAATAAGTGATGGGACAATGACGGAACCAATAAATAATTTTGTAACGGAATAGAGGGTGTAAGAGACACTGTTCCCTCCCCAACAACAACATCAGTAGTATCATTGGCAGTTGCCACACACTTTCTATGAGAATCTTTCATTGACTAAAACAAAGTTCTATCATACGCCATATGATCCGTTGCACCAAAATCCAAAATCCAATCTGTATTCATCATAGTAATAGTCCATGAAAACTACTTGCAATAGAATATTCTCACAGCAATCACACCAATATTCAATTATTGCAGTAGACTCCACAGATAAAACTTGTAGATACTCAGCAAAACCAATATAATAACATACGGACAGTAGCAGTGCTATAACAGCAGCATGCCACTGTGAGCTTCTGTGATTATTGATGCACGACAAGTAACCAATCAACTAGTTGATAACTCACGTAATACCTCACGCTGCAATCCAAGGCAGCAGCAAAAAACACACTCACGGGGTCAATTGCAAGATCACAGCAATTGTAGACCACTTTTCACGCTGCAAAAACACAAGCAGCAGCACTAAAAGGCAAAAGGTCGTACCCAGTGCACAAGGCTCCCGCTTTACGCAGGGTCTGGGAGAGGTAAAAGGCAGAGAAAAAAAATGGATTGTACGCTGCAATTCCAGCAGCAGCCAATCCCTATTTTTTTCCCCTTTTGTTTTGGCAGACAGCACGGCAAAACAATACAGGGACAGCAGCAAAGCACGAAACTTTATACTACTCACGGTAAAACTTGT
This sequence comes from Malus domestica, assembly GCF_042453785.1. Taxonomy (NCBI): domain Eukaryota; kingdom Viridiplantae; phylum Streptophyta; class Magnoliopsida; order Rosales; family Rosaceae; genus Malus; species Malus domestica. Next base: position 29,415,509 of record NC_091672.1, on the reverse strand, counting down.
AGCAACACGTTTACAGTGCTGGACTTGATTACAGTCGCAACAGCATGAAGTTTTTGTTTAGGGTTTTGGATTGAAAACTAGCTCTTGATGCCAAATAGAATTTTACGGCTTAACTTTTCTGTATTCCACAATTCTGAATAAAAGGTACATACAATCCTTATTACAAAAGGAAACAAAATAAAGGACACAATATCCTTCCAAAAACATGACTCTAATAATTACAAAATATTTTCATTCCTTTTTTTTCCTAAATATTGACTTATTCCAATACAAAGCTTGTATATTCTTCACAATGGACGAGCTTTGATGGCGATGTAACATCTTGAAACATCGACATTTTACATGTCAAATGTTATTTCTTTGTTCCAAGAAACTTCCAACAATGACGCTGAGGCCACTATACGATGTCACGAAATTTGACTGAAAGATTTTTCTAAGTTTTCCTGAATTATTATAGTTATCTCGTAAATAGATTATGAATTTACATTAATAGAGTTCAAACAATTAGTCTGCTACGTGTCTGATCCTGGAATTTTGTACCTTAACAAACCCGAACAGGTTATGTTTATATAGTGAAGATTTCTTTGACTTTGAGAGTGCTGCATCTAGTGAAAACCTGTTCACCCGCTAAGGCTATATATAGACACTCAATGGAGATGAGGTGCTTATCAATTAACACAACCCTTTGCAATGGATGCAAGGCTGTTTGACGCTTCTCAGAAGGGAGATGTCCAACTTTTGCATCAATTGCTGGCAGAGAATCCACTTCTACTCCATAGCCTTGCGCTAACTTCCACAGATAATCCTTTACATGTTGCTTCGATTGCTGGGCATGTCGACTTTGTCAAGGAGGTTGTGAGGTTGAAACCAGATTATGTCGAAGAACTGAACCAGGATGGTTTTAGCCCCATGCATATTGCATCCGCCAATGGGTATTTGGAAATTGTAAGGGAGATGCTGAGGGTTGACCGGAGACTCTGCCAGCTAAACGGAAGAGATGAGTGGACTCCTCTTCATTATGCCGCTAGCAGGGGGAGGGTAGACGTAATTAGAGAAATGGTCTTGGCTTGTCCAGAAAGTGTTGAAGATGTGACCGTACAAGGGGAGACTGTTATTCACCTTGCTGTTAAGTGCAGCCAGTTTAAAGCAATCAAATTTTTGGTGGAATTGGTTGCAGAAACGAACAAGGTGCACATCCTGAACATGAAGGATAAGCATGGCGACTTAGTTCTTCATCTAGCAACCTGGAAAAAACAACATCAGGCAAGTACTATTTGAACCGTTGATCAGTACCCATGAATTTTAGTCCATATTGATTTGTTAGTTGACTAATGATCGCAGGTGGTGGAAGGATTAGTTGGCAGTGAAACAATTGCAGGAGCCTTGGAAGTAAATTCTGTAAACGATAGGGGTCTCACAGCTTTGGATCTGGTCTTCCCAAATGAAACCGGTGATTGGGAAATGGAGGCAATCCTTCGTGGTGCTGGAGCTTTGAGAGCAGGAGATATAGTCCACTCTGGTTTCCAATTCTCCAATTCTCATAGCCATAACCATAACCACACGTCATCAGAGACTCATCAGTTGCAGCAGGAGCCGCAGAAGACAAATAGGTGGGAATACTTCCAGTTCAAAAAGGGCAGAGACAGTCCTAGCGATGCACGTAACGCGCTGCTAGTTGTCGCTTCACTAGTGGCTACGGCCACCTTTCAAGTGGGACTCAACCCTCCAAATGGAATTTGGCAGGATAGTAGTGATGTGAATAATAATGGGACTGGCAGCAGCAATGAACCAGTACACTTGGCAGGAAGGTCCATCATGGGTTCTTATAGTGAAGTTTCATTCGTCATTTTTGTGGTTTTCAACTCGATTGGATTTTACTTTTCACTTTACACCATGATCGTCCTCACAGTCAATTTCCCTCTCCAGTTGGAGCTTCAAATCTGCATCATAGCGGTATACACCACCTACAGCACTGCGGTTGTCAACATTGCACCATCATATAACACTTGGCTCTTTATCACTGTGTTCACATCGGTTTTGCCTTTTTTGGTCGGAATTTCTGCCAAATTGGCTAGGCACCCGGTCACGATCAGGCTTACAAAACCTCTCGGAAAATGGATCCTTCGGTTCTTTGAATTAATTTGGTGGTAAAATTGTTATTGACGGCTGGAAAGTAAGGTTCTAAAAGACACTAGGCACTAGTTGAGCGGCGAGTTGGGGCCTAGCGCCTAGGCGGCTAGGTTGAGCCTAAGCAGGCGCCTAGGCAGATCTAAGTAAATCTATTGTATTTCGTGTAAATTAGTGTCTGTTTATACTTAAAATATATGTAATTTCATGATAAATTAGAAAATAGAATGACATATATATTATGAAATATTGGAACATAATATAAATATGGGGAGCAAACATATAATGTTTGTTTATTGAAGTGTTCAATAAGTTTCTTACAATTTATTGGAAACAATAAAATGCAAAAAGAAAGTTATCTATTTTCTATCTAAGTGAGTTGCAACCTAGGCAGGTGTCTAGACGGGTCTGGACGGGCTATGCGGGTGCTTAGGCGGTCTACACGCCATTTCTTAATTTTCAAACACTTAGGCATTAATCGAGACAGTGGGCAGTTACCTAGCGCCTAGGCCTAGGCGGAGATTTTTATCAAGCTATTCTTTATCTCGTGAAGAACTCAATTCCCCCGAACAGGTGTATGAAGGACAAACATGAGAACTCAGTTCTTTACCTAGCAATCTCTACGAAACAACGCTAGGGAAGTAGAATCTGATCACCTGTTATTGTTAAGAACCCCGTTAAGATAACAGGTATAAAACGAATACGACAAACATGAACCGTTTGCCAGGTATTTTCAAACCTATAAATGTTGACTTAATTAATTTACTTCCAAGGGTTAAGCCTGATGCAGATGTTCCACCCTATGATGTCAACTGAAAGATTATTCAAAGTCTATCTTGATTATTATAGTTATCTCATCAATAGATTATGAATTTACATGAACAGAGTTCAAACAATTACTCTTCTGCATCTCGGATTCACGCGCATTTGAAACTTGAGTCTCAAGCTACTCTTCATCTACTAAAAACGACCGCACCTATTGGATGAAGTGGGACTTGTAGGTTGTCCACAACCTAGTGGTTGCTGCAGCTTACGGCTTCATGTTGTTCATGTACCGTTCCAAGTCCATATCGAAGATGGTTTCAGTTCTCCAGGAATTCGACAAGTTCATCACAAGACGATATGATTAACACGCTCACTGTATATAGGGATTCAATCTGTTACTGCATAGCAAAATACCTGAGTTGATTGTGTCCTTTTGGTGTTGGTATGATGTCGTATTGTATCTTAGTTATGCAATAAGTATGCATTGACGGTTTTTGAGTAATTGATTTCAAGTTTTTTTTTTTTTTTTTTTTTTTTTTTTGGAGAACCTCGGCGGTACGAGGGAATTTTATTGATAGGAAAAAAGAAGTTACACCTAGACAAGGGGGACATAAACCTAACCCCTCATAGAACAAGAGAAAAGAAATACAAAAGAGAAAGGGGGGGACATGCACCTTACCCCTTTTGAGAAAGGAAATGCCGGAAAAAGAAGGGGGGGACATAGACCGTACCCCTCTTGGAAAAGAAAATACAAGGAAAAGACTAGGCGGACATAAGCCCATTGATCAACTGTGGTTCATAGCGTATTAATCAAAAGAAAATGAACTTTAACTCTTTTGTTTCAAATCATACAACGACATGATTAACGGAAACGGATTGAGATCCTCTCCGGATTTTACACTCTGGAGTCCAGGAACCAAGAAATTCGAAATCCTGCTGTCACTATTAGCGCATCACACTGGCCCACCTCACTCAGACTAAAAAATTCAAACCGTTCAACTTAAATCATGTAGTCCGAATTTCTCAATCTGTGGGCTCCAGAGTGTTCAAATCGTTCAATTTAAATCATGTAGTCCGAATTTTTCATTCTGGCTCCAGAGTGTTGAGATCCAGATAAGATCTCAATCCAATAGAAACTAGTGCTTTTAAAGCGTTTTCAACTTTTCATATCATCAAAAACATAGCACCCGACTTTTTGGAATAAACACTTGTTGTGTCATTCTGTTTGGAAGCAGTTGCATTTCAATGTGATTAATATTAGTGCTCTTACTAAAAATGCTTATAAGGGGATAAGTGCGTCTAAAAGAAATATTTTCAAACAGGGCCTAAGACTAGTTTAGGACTAGCAAAGATGTTATAAGTTTAATTTGCCTTTTCCGTGAACTGTTCTACCTAGCATGTCACTTGAACTATGTCAGCAGACATTGTAAGTTTATTCTTCAAGTGATCAGAATTCCACCGAGCAAAAGAAAGGGACCGAAAAACATACACAAACTCGAAAATTCATAACTTCATAAGAAAACCACTCAACCACAAGGTTCGGATTAACACAAAAAGACTGAGTACAAAACCAGTTTACCACGTACTTATCTCTAAAGGGCTAGGATATGAAAATATTACTCGACTCTGTTTCCATCGCTTCTAAGCCTTGTTCTTCTCAATGAGCTTCTTAATAAGATCCGCGGCATCCTGCACAGTTGCAATGGCCTGAGCGCTATCCTCTTCCACACTAACACCGAATTCCTCCTCATGTCCCATCACAATCTCAACCTGGATGCAGATTTACATCAAAATAAGTTGGAAGTACAACATATTACAATGCATGTAACTACAGGAAAGGTAACTAAGGCATAGAAAAACACGAGAAGTTTAAAGTTTGATGGTCATTGATTTTTAATTGATGGACTAGGACAGGTTTTAAGCCAATCCTAGTTAAGGAGGCCAAACAAACACGGTCTAATGGTCATTGATTTTTAGTTGAGGGACTAATGCTCAAATTTGGTGTTTTTATTATTGTTAAACAATAAATTTGTTAGATTAAATATTAGATAAATAGGGGTAAAAAATGAGCGACTAATGATCAAATTTGATTAAAATTAAAGGACTATCGTTATAATTTTTTTTATATAAATAGGGGGAAAAATAAAAAAATGGGGACATACTTAATATTTAGAGAAGGGTAAAGAGAACATAGGTAGTGCTCTTGCCTTTGTCAAACAGTGGGCAAAACTTACTTTATATATTCTTCGTATTCGCAAATTTTTCCCAAGATCGTTTTGTCCTATCAGAATTATATTCCCATTGTGACACAAAACTTGAATCGTTTGAACTTGTCAACCTGTAAAAAGAAACCGCGGATAAAACCCACAATTTATGTTGCTACTGCTGAAGCCGCCCGCCATAGTGAAATAGTAGTTTGAATAAACTATGTGTTTGTCTCCACCAAGTGAGATTGCGTGTGTTCTGAATAAGCTTTAGTTCTGGTTTCATCAGATGCAGATGAAACCGCAGGTTGATATTGTCGTTGATATGGCGTATGACAATCCCGTTGATGCGCGAAACTTTGAGCCAATCTTATAGATTGTAGGAAGAGAAATAAACAGTGGGTTTAATCTAATGAAGTAGAAATTTTAAAAGCGTCGAATGGTTAGTTGGCAACGGAAAGCCTACTAAAATTTTCATGGAGTGGATTCGTTTGAATTACAGCGGCGATAGAGTTAAAGGGCCGGTGCTGTTAGTTTTGGTATTATTTATTGGTTCCCGATTGAACAATGAAAGGATTCTTTGACCGTGAGGGTGCTGCATCCCGGATTCACGTGCATTTGAACCTTGAGTATGTCAAACTATTCCTCATCTAGTGAAAAACTATTCACCTGCTCAGGCATGTATATATATACACACACTCCAATGGAGATGATGTTGGTATATGGTCCAGCCCATGATCAATGTTCTAGATTATTCTAGTAAGCAAGAGAGATGGCTGGAGCATGCTAGACAATTCTAGCATGTTATTAAGTTGATGGAAGAAGCTAGAGAGTACTAGCTTCCTTGGTTGCAAATGGAAAGATCTAGAAGCCACACTTTTGTGGCTAGTCTAGATCTTTCTATGCTAGAGGTTTGAAGAATACACTAGAAACTAGTAGAATGCCAAACCCTCACCTATAAATATGGGTGTGATGTTGTAGTGAAACAACAAATCAAGAGAAGAGTGAGTAGCAAAGGATCAAGTCCAAAGCTAGAGTTCCACTCCAAGAGTGAGAGTGAGAGTGAGAGTGTTCCACTACACATTGTGTAAGTGAAGTTTAGAGTGATAGAAAGTGTGTGTTATACTTTCTTGTATCCATCAAGCCTTGTCTTTGGCTTGGTAAGACTACTCTTGTTGTATTCATCTTTTTCATATAGTGAAGATTCCTTGTTTGGTGGACGTAGGCATAAATTGCCGAACCACATAAATTCTTGGCGTCCATTTTCTACTTTACCTTGTGCATTCTCTATCTTGTAGTACCGACATTCCTAACAAGTGGTATCAGAGCCCGGTTGGCTCGTACTACGAGATGGAAGGAAGTGGCACTATGATCAAACTCACCAACTCCAATTGGGTAACATGGAAGCCAAGGATGGAGGACATTCTCTATTGCAAGGATTTGCATGAGCCAATTGAAGGAGATGCCGCTAAGCCCGAGAGCATGTCCGATGCCGAGTGGAAGAAGATGAATCGCAAGGCTATTGGCACAATTAGACAATGGGTGGATGATAGTGTTTTTCACCATGCGTCTAATGAAACCAATGCTCGCGAGTTTTGGACGAAGCTTGAGTCCTTGTTCGAGAAGAAGACCCCAGCCAAGAAAGCCTTCTTGATCAAAGAGCTCATCAATGTGAAGTACAAGGATGGTTTAAGTGTAGCAGAACACTTGAACAATTTCCAGAATATCATCAACCAGTTGGCTACTATGAAAATGACGATCGAGGACGAGCTACAAGCGCTCTTGTTACTTGGATCCTTGCCAGACAGTTGGGAGACCTTTGTGGTGAGTATAAGTAACTCTGCTTCTAATGGTGTTCTTACTCTTGATAATGTTAAAAATAGCATGCTCAATGAAGAAACAAGGAGAAAGACTTCTGGCACAGATAGCAGCCAAGTATTTGTCACAGAGAACCGCGGAAGAAGCAAGAGTAGAGGGCCTAGAGGTCATGGCAGGAGTCCTAGCCGATCCAAGTCAAGGTTCAGGGGTGCATGCCACCATTGTGGCAAAGAAGGCCATATGAAGAAAAATTGTCGAGTTTGGAAGAGAGAGCAAAGGGAAGGAAACAATCAGAAGAAAGATGATACTGGCAATACCACCGCTGTCATATGTGGTGATGTACCAGAAATATTGTCTGTTGGTGAATGTCTGCATATGGGCAACTCTGACAGAGACATTGAATGGATCTTTGATAATGGAGCTTCCTTCCATGCTACGTCCAAACGGGAGTTCTTCAGTACATACAAAGAAGGTGACTTTGGCATAGTGAAGATGGGGAATGAAAGCTATTCCAAAATTCTTGGAATTGGTGATATCTGCTTAAGAACTAATCTCGGCTGCCAATTGATGTTGAAAGATGTGAGACATATTCCTGATATACGTCTCAATCTGATATCCATCGGTACCCTTGATCGACAAGGATATTATCACCATATTGGCGAAGGAAAATTGAAGCTTACTAAAGGCTTAATGGTGGTAGCAAGAGCACGACTTTGTTGTACGTTGTACCGGTCAAATGCCAAGGTTTTGAAAGGTGAGTTGAATGCTGTGGAAGACTCATCTCTAGACTTGTGGCATAAGAGGCTAGGCCACATGAGCGAGAAAGGCCTACAAGTTTTGGCAAAGAAGTCTCATATTCCCTTTGCCAAAGGTACGTCGTTAAACTCTTGTGAGCATTGTTTATTCGGAAAACAAAGAAGAGTTAGTTTTTCTGTTCCATCTACAAAGAAAGGAAACTTGTTAGATCTTGTTTATTCAGATGTGTGTGGTCCCATGGAAGTCGAGTCACTTGGAAGAAATAAATATTTTGTTACTTATATTGATGATGCTTCACGAAGGGTGTGGGTGTATTTGTTGAAATCCAAAGACCAGGTGTTTCAGACATTCCAGGAGTTCCATGCCATGGTGGAGAGGGAAACTGGGAAACCTCTCAAGTGCCTTCGTAGCGACAACGGCGGCGAGTACACATCTCACCAGTTTAGAGAGTATTGTGTAAAACATGGCATACGTCATGAGAAGACAGTTCCTGGAACTCCACAACATAACGGTGTTGCTGAAAGAATGAACCGAACCATCATGGAGAAAGTCAGGTGTATGTTGAGGACTGCAAAGTTATCTAAGCAGTTCTGGGGTGAAGCTGTAAGGACAGCCTGCTATTTGATCAACCGATCTCCATCAGTACCATTAGGTCTTGATGTTCCAGAGAGAGTATGGACTGGTAATGATGTGTCTTACTCTCATCTGAAGGTGTTTGGTTGCAAAGCTTTTGTGCATGTGCCCAAAGAGCAGAGATCGAAGTTAGACTACAAAGCTACACCGTGCATCTTTCTTGGTTATGGCGGTGAAGATTTTGGTTACAGATTATGGGACCCATACCAGAAGAAGTTTATCCGAAGTAGAGACGTGGTCTTTTATGAAGATCAAACAATTGGGGATTCGGATAAAGAGGCACAACCAGATGGCGCAGTCAGAGGAGTTGATCCATTAGTTTCAGATGAAGAAAGTCACGATGACATCCCTGAAGCAACTGCCAATGAAGTGCCTGCAGAATCAGATAATGCTGATCAAGAGGAGCCTGATCAAGATGTGCCAGACCATGAGATTGCTGATGAGGGGGAGCCTAGTCAAGAAGAGCAGATTCAAGGAGAATCCAATCAGGGGGAGCCTCTAGCCCCGCAAGAGAATGAAGATCAGGTCAGAAGATCCAGCAGAAGTCGAAGACCGTCTACCAAGTATTCTTCATCAGAGTATATCATGTTGACTAATTATGGAGAGCCCGAAACTTATGAGGAGGCCAGGGCTCATAACGACAGTGATAAATGGATGAAGGCAATGGAGTCAGAGATGGATTCCTTATTAAAGAATAATACCTATGAGCTGGTGGAGCTTCCAAAGGGCAGAAAAGCATTGAAAAACAAGTGGGTGTTCAAATTGAAAAATGACGACAACATGACAAGGTACAAGGCTCGTTTGGTTGTCAAAGGTTTTGGTCAAAAGAAAGGAGTTGACTTTGATGAGATTTTCTCACCGGTGGTGAAGATGACTTCCATTCGAGTTATCCTTGGTATGGCAGCAAGCATGGATCTTGAGCTCGAGCAGTTAGACGTTAAAACTGCATTTCTCCACGGTAACTTAGAAGAGGAGATATATATGGAGCAACCCAAAGGCTTTGAAGTCAAGGGTAAAGAAACTTTGGTGTGCAAGCTCAAGAAAAGCTTATATGGTCTTAAGCAGGCTCCGAGACAGTGGAATAAGAAGTTCAACTCATTCATGGTGAGTAATGGGTACAAGAGAACTCATGCTGACTCTTGTGTCTATATCAAACAATTTTCTGGAGGTAAATTTATCATTTTGTTGCTTTATGTTGATGACATGTTGATTGTCGGTCAAGATGCTTTTATGATTAAAAAGCTCAAAGAAGAGTTATCTAAGTCCTTTGACATGAAGGACTTAGGGCCAGCCAAGCAGATTTTGGGCATGGAGATAATTCGTGACAGAAAATCCAAGAAGTTGTGGCTGTCACAAGAAAAGTATGTTGAACGGGTGCTTGAAAGGTTCAACATGAAAGCAGCCAAATCGGTAAGCTCACCTTTAGCCAATCATATCAAGTTGAGCAAAGAGTCGTGTCCAAAAACATATGAAGAAAAGGAGAAAATGGCAGTTGTTCCCTACTCTTCAGCAGTAGGAAGTATCATGTATGCAATGGTGTGCACACGGCCAGATATTGCTCATGCAGTAGGTGTGGTGAGCAGGTTTCTCTCTAATCCAGGGAAAGACCATTGGGAAGCTGTTAAGTGGATTCTCAGATATTTGAAGGGGACTTCTAAGATGTGCTTGTGCTTTGGCGGTTCCAAACCAATCTTGGAAGGATTTACAGATGCTGACATGGGAGGTGACCTTGATGGTAGAAAATCTACGTCTGGGTACTTGTTTACTTTTGCAGGGGGAGCCGTGTCTTGGCAATCCAAGTTGCAAAAGTGTGTTGCTTTGTCTACAACCGAGGCTGAATACATAGCCGCTACAGAAGCATGCAAGGAGTTGTTGTGGCTGAAGCGGTTTCTCCAAGAGTTGGGTTTGAAACAAAGTGATTATGGCGTTTATTGTGATAGTCAGAGTGCTCTGGATTTGAGCAAGAACACTGCATACCATTCACGCACCAAGCACATTGATATTCGTTATCACTGGATTAGAGATGCTATCGAGAACAAGATGCTACAGCTGAAGAAGATTCATACCGATAATAATTCTTCAGACATGTTGACAAAGGTGGTCACAAAATCAAAGTTGGAATTCTGCATTAAGGCTGCTGGGATGGACTCCAGGTAACTTGGAGTCATGATCAGAATTCCTTCCTCATGGACTGGAGGGGGAGATTGTTGGTATATGGTCCAGCCCATGATCAATGTTCTAGATTATTCTAGTAAGTAAGAGAGATGGCTGGAGCATGCTAGACAATTCTAGCATGTTATTAAGTTGATGGAAGAAGCTAGAGAGTACTAGCTTCCTTGGTTGCAAATGGAAAGATCTAGAAGCCACACTTTTGTGGCTAGTCTAGATCTTTCTATGCTAGAGGTTTGAAGAATACACTAGAAACTAGTAGAATGCCAAACCCTCACCTATAAATATGGGTGTGATGTTGTAGTGAAACAACAAATCAAGAGAAGAGTGAGTAGCAAAGGATCAAGTCCAAAGCTAGAGTTCCACTCCAAGAGTGAGAGTGAGAGTGAGAGTGTTCCACTACACATTGTGTGAGTGAAGTTTAGAGTGATAGAAAGTGTGTGTTATACTTTCTTGTATCCATCAAGCCTTGTCTTTGGCTTGGTAAGACTACTCTTGTTGTATTCATCTTTTTCATATAGTGAAGATTCCTTGTTTGGTGGACGTAGGCATAAATTGCCGAACCACATAAATTCTTGGCGTCCATTTTCTACTTTACCTTGTGCATTCTCTATCTTGTAGTACCGACATTCCTAACAGATGAGGTGCTTATCAATTAACACAAACCTTTGCAATGAAGATGAGGCTCAAGACTTCAATGGCTGCCTGGCTGGTGATGGCTGCAAAAAGCCAACAAGAATCAACTTTCCAAACTTTTCCGTTCCGTTGGGCTTGGGCAGTTGGGCGTTGGCTGCTGGGATTTTGGGGGCAAAGCTGCTCTCTCTCTCTCTCTCTCTCTCTCTCTCTCTCTCTCTCTCTCTCTCTCTCTCTCTCTCTCTCTCTCTCTCTCTCTCTCTCTCTCTCTCTCTCTCTCTCTCTCTCTGATTGGTGAATGAGATGTTGAAACAATAAAGGGAGACAGGACATGAATAAGTGAACATGACATTTAGTATAACATGAATATGCATGTGGATAGTAAATACTAGGCAAGAATATGCATAGGTAAATAGTAACTATTAATTAACCATTTTAATTAACACTTTACAAAAATTGTTTAAGTATAAAAAAATCTAATACAAAGAATAGAACACTCTGAATACAAGACCACAACCATTCCAAGCAGCTTCGCGTATACAACAGAACCACAACCAACCATTCCAAGCAGCTTTGCGTATACTTTCCCCTTTGATTTGAACTTTGATTTGGTGGTTTTTGAAATGGGGGAATTTGATTTGATGGGAAGATAGGGAGTTATTATGGCAGTTTCGTGCTGGATTGAGGTTGGTAAAGAGTCAGGACAATATCGAATCATTTAGGGGTATTTACGGAAGTGTAGATTTGTAGTGTATTGGGCTAGTAAGTTTGGACCGTAGACAATAGTTTGGGATGATTTTTTTTATTAAACTTTGAGCCATTTTGGTTAAATAACATTTTGAAATGGTTTTTGGTTAAATATTTGTTGGCTCAAGCTCTTTTCATTAAAGCTCCAAAAAAAAAAAAAAAAAACACCGCGTGTAAAACCCACAATTTATGTTGCTATTGCCGAAGCCGCCGGCCATAGGAATATAGTAGTTTGATAAACTATGTGTTTGTCTCCATTAAATGAGCAAAGCAGGTTCGCGTATACAACAGGACCACAACCAACCAACCATTCCAAGCAGCTTCGCAAATACAAATAAACATTCCAAGCAGCTTCGCAATAATGAACATATGATTCGGTATAAATAGGGAGTACGAATAAGGCACTTGGCTGTGGAATCAGAACCATCATTGATTCCCTCTCCGCTCATAAGCTGCAACGTGGCAGCACCCCAACTCACCATCTCTCTCCTTTTCCCCCCACCCCGTGACCCTCTCCTCTCTCTCTCTCTCTCTCTCTCTCTCTCACTTCCAGTGCACTCTCTCGAAACCCTCTTCACGGCAAATCGTAGGTATAAACCTCTTCATTTCGCCTTGTACTTCGTTTTCATACCTAGATTGCACCTCTAGGTTGTTGGTTATGGCGTTGACCGGAGCTAGGAAGCTCCGGCCTCCTTCTCTGGCGAGATCAGGAAACCAAGACCTTCGGGCCTAATCCCATTCGAACCAGGCCCTTTGGACCGTGCCTAAACCCAGCCCAACCCTTTTAATATTTATTTAACTATTTAATTTGTTAAAACCGTAAGGCATTTGGGCCATTTCCCTTTGGAGCCTTAGGCCCGTGCGCCTTAAAACCCACCCTTTAAAGGCTTAAGGCCTTCGGGCCGTTTCCTTTCACCTCAGGCCCTTGGCCTTTATGGCTGGGCTCTAAGCCCAAATCCCAAATCCCTTAAGCTCTTTTCCCCTAAACCCAACCTACCTAATAACTAAACCGGGTTATATACCTTTTAGGCTCTATATGATGCTATATATTTATTTAGAGGTATTCATCAATTTCCCCCCTGAATTTGTAACTATTGGCCAATTTCCCCTTTCAACTTTAATTTTGGCCAATTTCCCCTCTCAACTCTCATAATTAGTCAATTTCCCCCCTCAACTTTAATTTGGCCAATTTCCCTCCTCAACTCTCATAATTAGTCAATTTGCATCCTACTGTTAATTTTTTAATTTGATCATAAGTAAACAAGTGTGTGTAAGAAACTAAATAAGATGTATGTTAATCATTTTCCTATGTCTTTATCCTATTACAAATAGATTAAAATTTAGAATTTTACAATTTATCATAGATAATATTATTAGTCATAATAAATCAGTATGGAGTAATTTTATTTGATTTTTTACTATACAAAATTGATAACAAAAAGAATTGATGTGTACATTTTTGTATGTGAATACAATTTTCTTTATAAAAGTGAAAGCTAAGTTCAAGTAAATTGTGGAGAATCGAGCTTTAGTGCAAAAATGGCTAGTCAATTCATAATTTTCGACTCCTTATTAAGAATAACACATTTTATTGAAATATGTCTGATCCATGAGTTTATGATTATTATTTCTTCTTCTACATGCTTTAAACCCGATTCATAACTTTTATTATAATCAACCCATATCACATACTAATTGTATTATGTTTTTGTACATTTTACCCTATATTATGCAGGTGAGTTTATGTTAATTTTAGTAATTTGTTGGAAGTTATTAGAAAGATTGAAAGAAAAAAAAAAGAATAGATGGAAAATTAAAAAAAAATAACAGTAGAGTGCAAATTGACTAATTATGAGAGTTGAGGGGGAAATTGGCCAAATTAAAGTTGAGGGGGGGAAATTGACTAATTATGAGAGTTGAGGGAGGAAATTGACCAAAATTAAAGTTGATGAGGGAAATTGGCCAATGACCACAAGTTTAGAGGAGGAATTAATGAATACCTCATTTATTTATGTAATTACGTGAAAATTTATTTTTATCTTTAACTTTTCTTAACTTGATTTTTTTGGAGCCAGGCCCAAACCTTTGCAATGGATTCAAGGATGTTTGACGCTTGTCAGACGGGAGATGTCCAACTTCTGCATCGATTGCTGGCAGAGAATCCACTTCTACTCCATAGCCTTGCCCTGACTTCCACAGAGAATCCTTTACATGTTGCTTCGATTGCTGGGCATGTCGACTGTGTCAAGGAGATTGTGAGGTTGAAACCAGATTATGTTGAAGAAATGAACCAGGATGGTTTTAGCCCCATGCACATTGCATCTGCCAATGGGTATTTGGAAATTGTAAGGGAGATGCTGAGAGTTGACCTGAGATTCTGCCGGATACAGGGAAGAGATGAGTGGACTCCTCTCCACTATGCCGCTAGCAGAGGGAGGGTAGACATAATTAGAGAAATGGTCTTGGCTTGTCCAGAAAGTGTTGAAGATGTGACCGTACAAGGGGAGACTGTTATTCACCTTGCTGTTAAGTGCAGCCAGTTTAAAGCAATTAAATTTTTGGTGGAATTGATTGCAGAAACGAACAAGGTGAACGTCCTGAACATGAAGGATAAGCATGGCAACACAGTTCTTCATCTAGCAACCTTGAAAAAACAACGTCAGGCAAGTACTATTTGAACCGTTGATCAGTACCCATGAATTTTAGTCCATATTGATTTGTTAGTTGACTAATGCTCGCAGGTGGTGGAAGGATTAGTTGGCAATGAAACAATTGCAGGAGCCTTGGAAGTAAATTCTGTAAACGATAGGGGTCTCACAGCTTTGGATCTGGTCTTCCCAAATGAAACCGGTGATTGGGAAATGGATGCAATCCTTCGTGGTGCTGGAGCTTTGAAAGCAAGAGATATAGTCCACTCTGGTGTCCAATTCTCCAATTCTCATAGCCATAACCATAACCACACGTCATCAGAGACTCATCAGTTGCAGCAGGAGCAGCAGGAGCAGCAGAAGACAAATAGGTGGGAATACTTCCAGTTCAAAAAGGGCAGAGACAGTCCTAGCGATGCACGTAACGCGCTGCTAGTTGTCGCTTCACTGGTGGCTACGGCCACCTTTCAAGTGGGACTCAACCCTCCAAATGGAATTTGGCAGGACAGTAGTGATGTGAATAATAATGGGACTCGCAGCAGCAATGAACCAGTACACTTGGCAGGAAAGTCCATCATGGGTTCTTATAGTGAAGTTTCATTCGTCGTTTTTGTGGTTCTCAACTCGATTGGATTTTACTTTGCTATTTACACCATGTACGTCCTCACAGCCAATTTCCCTCTCAAGTTGGAACTTCGAATCTGCTTCGAAGCGGTATACTACGCCTACAGCACTGCGGTTTACAACAATGCACCATCAGATAACACCTCGCTCTATATCACCGTGTTCACAATGGTTTTGCCTTTTTTGGGCCCATATCTTGTCGAATGGGCTAGACACCCGGTCATAATCAGGCTTACAAAACGTCTCCGAAAATGGATCCTTCGGTTCTTTGAATTAACAAGCAATTTTGCCCGATGCCGTGGGTCTAAAACCATGTTAAACGTATAAAATATATTAAAATATATTTACTTCTATATCAAAACATATTTACATCTTTATGATCAATAAAAAACAAAAGATACATGTTTGTACAATATGTTACAACACTCTGAGGCTTATGTCTTTAGTTCTAGTGATTCATACTTCCTCAGCAAATCAACCATTTGTTCTTTACCAATGTCCAAGGCCTGTTATGGAGAAGGCAAATGGAGTATAAATGTCAATGGGGCTACCAACACGTAACTTAAATTTAGTTACGAAAGTATATTAAATTTAAAAGCAACAAATTAGAAGATAGCTAAATTATGTAGAAAGTCATAATAATAATAATAATAATTTGGATGAAGCACATAAAACTGGAGTGGCCTTAATGCATTTATATTGAAATCAAAATAGAAGAAAATTCAATTAGGCTGGAATGGAAAATTTTAAGCTTTTAACATAATAAATTCGCCGGCACATATTGCACATTCGATATGTGGTATGACAAAACTCTAAAACTTATCCGAGTTTACACAATTATACTTGGCACTCGTCAGTTTTCACCTATTACAAATGCAAAGCAGCACTACATTCCAAAGTTAATTTCAATAGGAAATACTACTCTCCAATGATTTTTCCGAACAAAGATAAAGAAGTCTCCAATGATTAGATGATGCGACTCAATCGACAAAGTCAAGCAGAGATCGCCACCTACCTATTCCAAAGCCAAAATTTCAAGCGGAAATCTATATAATGATTTGATGAGATGACTCAAATGTGAGAACCAAGCAGAGAGCACTAAAAAATAAACCTCAGTAATCGAGCAACAAAATCACAAACCAAGGGATCCAGCTATTAGGATGTACTCGGTTATCTTTAAGAATACATAACCTACTACCTAAAGCCTATAATGTTACGTCACCAACAGTCATAGATAAGAACCAAAATAAGCACCATAATCCAAAACACATGATTTTATCAAGCAAAGAGAGGGAAACAATTCACCATACCAAATTAAAGGAACCAAGTTTCAACCAAAAGTTGCACCAATTCCACACAAAAATGTAAACTTGTACGGAAATTACTATGACTTGAACAAAATTCAAGCTACCCATCAACAACTAACAGAAATACCAATATTTCCAACAGAGAAAAAAAAAACCGCAAATAAAAAATCCAACATATTGTATACAAAGATAATAGCTTTACCTCCCCGAAGAACAATAATTGAAATTTTAGCACTTGGATTTGTTGGGTGGAAGCAGTGGAATTAACTCGGTATTCGACTGTTCATTCTCAGCTTTTCATGTTGTTGTTCAGTCCTCTTTATCTTGATAAAGTTTATTTCCCGAAAAAAAAAAAAGATTTTGAGAAAAGTATTTCATGAGCTGCCAAAAAAAAAGTCAAGAAAATGAATATAGTTGTTCTATATCATCCTATTGAAACCATTAAAATAGTTTTTACATTATGTGAAGCAATTTATATGAAAGTAAAATTCAATTGAAATGTCAATAACAGAAGATCTAAATTGTTCATATATTAAATCATCATATAAGCGGAGGACCTTTTTACCACAACTTGATCCACACTGTTAGCAACTGAAATAGTTTGATTCTTTATAAACAAAAGGAAAAGGAAAAGAGAAAGACAATCAGCATTTGAAATCAAACGATCAAATTGAGATACAAAAACTTAATATGTGCTTACCTCCTCCTCTTGACTTTCAACTCCCTGCATATTTTAAAAAAATTACAGATTAAATTAAATAAAAACAATTCAATAAAATTAATCACAAATTTCATTTGAGTAATCATCAAAATCGAGAGTGTACATAGGTGAATTATGGACAATTTACTATGGCTCAGTCAAGTAAGGACCAATTGTAAAAAGTAACATGAAGTCAAAGTGTAATGAAAAAAAAAAAAAAGAGGAAATAAAGATGGTAATATTATGACAAAAACAGCAGCAAGAGACCTTAATTAATTAAGGTGGCTTATTTTAGTGAGCAAAGAAAAGCTAACAATTAACAAAGCATGAATTTATTTGAGAAAAAAACACAGGATGAAATAACATTATCTCTTTTCAAAAGAATATAAAAATACTACCAGGGATTCAAAAATATTAGTTAACGCAAACAAACAGCAACAAAAGCCATTAGACATAAGGTAAAGTACCAAAAACTTGATCCAAGAAAAAAACTTGTTCCAGGTATTTGTAATTATGTGTTTCTTATCCATAGTATTATTATTAGTATTCGTTTCCTATTGGTAATTGACGTTTGGATGAAAACAGGAGGAAGATTTACATTTGGAGAATGTACTATTCAGAGATGAAAGATGCCGTTTCTTCGACGCAGATTGGGAGTGATGCACTAACCTCTTGGATGGAGTCTCGTCCATAGATGGAGGAAGAGTATGCGCTCTACGGCTTACGCAGTATCGAAGATGGTTTTGGTTGTCCGGGAACTCTAGAACTTAGTCGCTAGATGATCCGGTTATCACACTCGCTGTACATAGAAGTCGATATCTTACTGGATTATCAAAATATGTCATTGGATTGTGTCGTTTAAGTGTTTGTATGATGTCATATTGTATCTTGTATTGCTTTTTGCTGTCACAGAATAATGGAAGTGTATTTCAGAGATTCTTAGTGCTTATGCAACTGAGTTAAAATTTGATATGATCAACTTGATCAATTGTTGTTAAAATAAAAATGAACCTTAATCTATTCGTGAATGATTAGTGGAAATTAGTGCTTTTAAATTAAGCCCTGGTTTGGTATTGAGGTGCTTCTGAAAAACGTAGGTATTAAAGCTTTTTTGTGTTTGGTAAACATTCAACTTCAGCTTTTTTTTCACAGTTTTGGATGAAAAAAAAAACCAAAAACACAAAGCTACAAAACTCAGCTTTGAAAAATTGGCTTTTTTTGCTTGCCCCCTCGTGAGATTGAATCTCTTGACACAAATGCAATGCCGATAACTCCTTGTAATGCTTCCCTATCTGCCTAACTTTGACCCACTCCGATGAAGCCGATGAAGAAGAACTCGAGTTCTTGGCAAGTTTTTGCTCCAACGGTGGTGACAGCAGCGGCGTCGTGTTTTCCCTCTCTTTCTCCCCAATCAACACACTTACAACGGTCCCCACGCCTCGTATGATGTTCTTCAACAAAGCAACCCCTATTCTCTTACTCATGCTCAGGCTCTTCGAAACAAACAAATTCGCCCTTGCACCAACCTTCCTGTCATCGCCACTGCCTTCGCTGGAAATGCTCTGTCTTCGCATAACCTCTTTCACCACCGGCGAGTAGCCGACACATTTCTCGAACTCGTCCATCATCAATTGCTTCCCCGTTTGGAGATTAGGAATGTGATTGTGTAAATACTAGTATATCTTGGAACATCTCTTATATTCCTATTAGGAGTAGATTACCTATTAAATGTTGTAATCCTAAAGGGTAAGGAATTAACCTTCCATACTCCTATAAATAAAGGCACAATGGGATGGAATAGAACACATCCACAATTACATATCTATCTCTTCTTCTCTCTCTATGCCGCACTCTCTCCCTCTCTCTATGGCCTCCATAATTGTTTAGTAAATTATGCCTACAACATGAATTGATTTTTCTTTTTTATTCAGTGGTTTGTCTAATCTCCAAATTTGAATGGTTTTTTTGTTAATATAAATTTTTGAAGGCTGTTTTAGTCAAAATGGACGGCATAACTCTTCAGTTTGATCACATACAATAAAAATTGATAGAAGTAGTCCCTGAGTTTGTCTACCTTCAATCATTTTAGTCTTTCCCTAAAAAATATGTTAATATCCTCGTTAAATTGTCATGTGAGCGACCACGTGACCCCCTTTTTAAGGTATTTTTTTGTTGACTTGTATTAGGATTCCTATAATCTTGGGCTTAGTTTAGGGCGTATCCCTTGTAATCAATTGTAATTATTCTTTTCTTATTATGATAGCCATTGTATATGATTGTATGTATATCTCTAAATAAGAAGATTACAAACACATTGGAAAGCATTCTTTCTTCTTTTCTGTCAAACCGAACTCCTCCAGTTAACAAGTATATTGACAGATTTTTCACGAAAGGACGACAAACTCAGAGACCATTTCTATCTTTTTTCAATGTCAGTGTCTAAAGTGAAGAATTGTGTCAATCTCAAGAACTATTTTAGCTAAAAAAGAAATTTTGACACTTAACACTCCGACTCCTTACCATTCAGAATCCACAATGTTGTTTCAAACTTCCAAGGGTTAGGGTAGAAGCCCTAACCTTGAGGCCTGATAATGGTTCGGAATGTCACACGTCATGACACAATATTTGAGCATTCATGGAATCCAACAACACTGCAACCCAAAGACTATTTCTATCTTTTTTCAATGTCAGTGTCCAAAGTAAAGAATTGGGTCAATCTCAAGAACCATTTTAGCTTAAAAAAAAAGAATTTTGACACTTAACACTCCGACTCCTTACCATTCAGACATCCACAATGTTGTTTCAAACTTCCAAGGGTTAGGGTAGAAGCCCTAACCTTGAGGTCTGATAATGGTTCGGAATGTCACACATCATGAACCAATTTCCCTCTGCAGTTGGAGCTTCAAATCTGCACCTCAGCGGTATACTTCACCAACAGCACTGCAATTATCCGCATTGCACCACCATCTTCTTCTTACATGACGATCTTTATCTACGTGTTCACAATCGTTTTGCCTTTTTTGGTCGGACTTGCCTGCAAATGGGCTCGGCACCCTGTCGTAATCAGGCTTACCAAACCTCTCGAAAAATTGATCCGTCGGTTCTTTGAATTTTTTCGGTGACAAAATTATTATTGTAAAGTTTGTGATTAAATTATTGTTGTAAAATGTTTTAGGCAGTTTTTTGTACGATAACATGGAAAGAAAACAAAATAAACAAAAAACTTTGAATTAATTTTTCTTTTTTATTCAGTGGCTTGTCTAATCTCCAAATTTGAATGGGTTTTTTAATATAAAATTTTGTAGGCTGTTTTAGCCAAAATGGACGGCATAACTATTGATCACATACAATACAAATTAATAGAAGGATTCTCTGAGTTTGTCCACCGCCAATTATTTTGGTCTTTCTCCCAAAAATTTGTCAATATTCTCATTAAATTATCATGTGAGCGGCCACGTGACCACTTTTTAAAGGTATTTCTTGTTGACTTGTATTAGGATTCCTATAATCTTGGGCTTAGTTTAGGGCGTATCCCTTGTAATCAATTGTAATTATTCTTTCTTTATTATGATAGCCATTGTATATGATTGTATGTATACGTCTAAATGAGAATACGAACACATTCTTTCTTCTTTTTTGTCAAACTGAACTCCTCCAGTTAACGAGTATATTGACAGATTTTTCACGAAATGACGACAAACTCAGAAACCATTTCTATCTTTTTTCAATATCAGTGTCCAAAGTGAGGAATTTTGTCAATCTCAATAACCATTTTAACTAAAAAAAAGGGAATTTTGACATTTAACACTCCGACTCCTTACCATCCAGACATCCGCAATGTTGTTTCAAACTTCCAAGGGTTAGTTTCCAAAAAAAAATAAAAAAATAGTTTTCAAAAGAACTTCCAAGGGTTAGGGTTGAAGCTGAGGCAGACATATTCCACCGCTATGATTGACGCGCAATCTTGAGGCTCAAGCTATTCTTCGCCTACTGAAAACCCATATAGAAGTCAATCTGTTTTTGAGAAATTGATTTCAAGTTTGAAATTATCAACTTTGTCAAGCATGGCTTCATAGCTTACCAACAACAACAAAGCCTTATTTCTCACTTAGTAGAGTTAACTGTGTGAATTTTAGTACGTCGTTGTGCTCGGTTTTGTACTAAGTCTTCTGTTAGCTCTAAGTACTTCATGTCTTTTCTCAAGTCTCTTTCCAAATCTTTTTAGATCTTCCTCTACCCTTATGCCCTGAGCCTCCATCTCGTAATCGTATTTTCTAACCGGAGTATCTGTAGAATTTCGGTTCATATGTCCAAATCACCTTAACCGATTTTCTCTCATTTTATTTTTAATTGCAGCTACTCATACTTTACCTTGGATCTCCTTGTTCTTAATCATGTTTTTTTTCGTGTGCCCACACATCCAACGAAGCATTCTAATCTCTACTACCCTCATTTTCTGCAAGTGTTGATGCTTGGCTGCCCAGCATTCTGTGCCATAAAACATTGTTGGCATTATTGCCGTCGTATAAAATTTTCCCTTGAGATTTGGTTGCATAGCATACCAATGAAAAGAAAATGAACCTCAACTCTTTTGTTTCAAATCATGCAATGACATGATTAATGGAAAGTAATGCTTTTGAAATAACTAAAAAGCGTTTTCAAATTATCAAAATTCAGTTGTTGCAGATTTGCCATCGTTATGTCACAGAATACGTCTCGAGCAAAAAAATAGGGATCGAAAAACATAACACAAACTCAAAATCTTCATAACTTTTTAACAAAACCACGAAACTACAAGGTTCGGATTAACACAAAACGACCGAGTACATAACCAGTCTACCAAGTACTTGTCTCTAAAGCAGGCTAAGAAATGAAAACACTACTCGACTCTGTTTCCATCGCTTCTAAGCCTTATTTTTCTCAACGAGCTTCTCAATAAGATCCGCCGCATCCTGCACGGTTGCAATGGTCTGAGCGCTGTCCTCTTCCACACTTATACCGAATTCCTCCTCAAATCCCATCACAATCTCAACCTGGATGTAGATTTACATCAAAATAAACTGGAAGTAGAATACATTAAAATGTACTTAACTACAGGATGGATATACAAACAAGAGAGATTTAAAGGTTGACTCCAATAAAATATCCCGATAGTCTCTTAATTCTTCACTGCTTAAGAATAAATCATCGAAATTATAAAGAGGACAACTTTTGCTACAAGAACAGGATAGAACGACTCCGGTTGAAGAGAGATCCATTTTATGTAACAAGTTTGCAGATGAATAACAACCGGGAAAAAAATAACATCAACGACTAAACTCTAGTTTACAAACAGAGCAAAACCATGCTTATAGGAAGACAAGATTCAGGGAAAACAATGTGTCAAGTAGCATGTTAGCATATTAACAATTATAGAATGTACCGTATCGAGAGGATCTGTTCGCGTCAGGAATTTCCGTCGGGGATGTTTCCTGGCCGACGAGCACACAGCTCCCCGGGAGGTTGGCGCCGGTTGAGGGCTACTGTCGGGCTTCTGCTTCACTGTCGGGCTTTGTCGGGTAAATCTCGTCGGGCAAGTCTTGTCGGGCAAGTCTCGTCGGGCAAGTCTTATCGGGCAAGTCTTGTCGGGCAAGGCTCGTCGGGCAAGGCTGAAAGAGAATGACAGAGTTAACTTTGAGAGGTGCCTTTGTGGGGCCTTAGGTGTAGGCCTTGAGGCTCACAATCAAGGTTAACTTTTAGGTGCTCAGGTGTGCCACTGCCATCTTCAGTATGGTAGATGTGAAATGGATGTCGAGTTTTGGTTGTATATATGTATATACCCAAGAAACCGTGTTAGTTATGACAAGTGCCTTTGTGGGGCCTTAGGTGTAGGCCTTGAGGCTTCCTATCAATAACTAAACCAGTGCTCGAACACATCATATTTGTTCTCGTGAATGCATGAGTCTTATAACTATTATACTTCTGATTACCCGAGTCCGAGAGGTAGAATGAACCCAAATAGGTGCCTTTGTAGGGCCTTAGATGTAGGCCTTGAGGCTTCCCATTAGAGTTCGTTCTTATACTCAAACGTTCTAGACCGCAGAACGGAATGAATCCAAATAGGTGCCTTCATAGGGCCTTAGGTGTAGGCCTTGAGGCTTCCTATCAGAATCCTTCCCATTCTTAAGCGTTCTATGATAATCATAATGTAATAGAAATAAGACTAAGAGGTAGGTCGATTACTTGCACCCCAAGTAACTTCGGACTTCTCGTTTATCAAGGATTGTTATGGATGGGTTAAGTCCACATAAGGTTTTTTTTTATGCCTTGAGGCCAAGGACTTTTAACTAATCAGATTTACATGCCCGAGGGCTTAGGACTTGGATCTGGTTTGAACACTGAAGATATATTCAAATCGGATCCGAGTACTGAGACAGCCTTTTAATAGTCATCTTGCTAGAAATAACTTGAATATAACTGGAAGTATACAACATATTGCTAGGCTAATGAATGAAAAGACAAAAACAAAGAAGGTCGGGCAAGGTTTAACCTTGTCGGGTAAGGCTGATGGTCTTGCAGGTTCCTATCTTTGTAGTTTATCAAGGGTCTGAAAGCCTTAGAGAGAGAGATTTACAAAAGATGAATCGATACTACAACAAGGTTGAACAAGGTAGCAGAGCTATTACAAGGGCTTGAGTGAAGGTTTTATCCTGCGAGGGATGAAGGCTTGTCCCGAGAGGGATGAAGGCTTCGGCTGACTACAGCTTCATTTTGAAGGCAAATCTGGCTTTGAGCTGAGTTTGTGCTTGCATTTGTTTGTTTGATTGAGTGTCCTTATTCCTGGTTTCTCTTTCTTCTTATATAGACAACTCGACTTGATCTCCTGTAGCAGCAACCTTGCCCGAATGCGGTTTGAAAAGTGATGACTCATCAGCTATTTTACATGTACTGCCACCATAAAGTACTTTATGGGCTGTGTAGCTGGTCAGTCTATACCACTTGGCCTTTGGATAGGTAAGCAAGTGGTCCTCATGAGCTGCACCAAGTCAGAAAAGGCCCCTTCTGCTTTCTGGGCTTTGACTGGGCTTCGGCTGACTTTCCCTTCGGGCCTCCTTTTGGGCCAGCTCCTTTCTTGAGCCCAAAGTTCAAGTTTTGATCCAAACAGAATCAGCTCCAAGTTCAGAAAACTTTGACTCGCCAGTAACAGCAGAGTCATCTGGCAATGCAAGTTGCTTCCTTACTATCTTAGACACCTTCGCCATTGTTTCTGGTTTGGCCTGCTCAATGGCAAACAGTTAGCATTACTACAACTCACAACAACACCATGATTGTCAACTTATTACGTTTTTCAAATAAAAGGTCGGCTTTCTCACTATCGGTCATAAAAATGTACATGCCTACGGGTCCCTGGCCACAAAAGAATGTTCACGTTTCACTTCAAAACCAAGTTTTACTCTGTTGCGTTGCAAGTATAAAGCTCGGATTGAATTGTGCACATAAACTAAACCTTGAACTTGAAGACTGAAACTTTTGACGCTTACGACGAAACACCAAATTATTGTCCATAAAGAATACAATGTGTAAAGATCTAAGCATAAAATAAGAACAATTCAAACAGAAACACATACAGCGCAGGAAACGCGAAGCCGCAAGGAGCGTTGCTGTAACCCGAAAGATCTAAGCATAAAATAAGAACAATTCACTCATACTCCAGTATTGGTACTTCCTGACGATAGTGGTAACTTTGAGATTTATAGTGATGCTTCCTTGAATGGTTTAGGATGTGTCTTGATGCAGCATAATAGAGTAATCGCCTATGCTTCTCAACAGTTGAAGATTCATGAAAGGAATTATCCTACTCACGATCTTGAGTTGGCAGCCATTGTTTTTGCTTTGAAGATTTGGAGGCATTATCTCTATGGTGAGAAGTGTAAGATCTTCACAGATCATAAGAGTCTTCAGTATCTTTTTACTCAGCCTGATCTTAATCTTCGTCAGCGAAGGTGGATGGAATTACTAAGTGATTATGACTGCACTATTGAGTATCATCCGGGTCGTGCAAATGTGGTAGTTGATGCATTGAGTAGGAAACCTCAAGGTCGACTTAATGCTTTGTATGCTTGCCGTGTTCCTCTTCTTGCAGACTTGAGAGCTACTGGAGTAAAGTTGGAGATCAAAGAATAAAGAGAAGCTTTTCTTGCTAGTTTCCAAGTCAGGCCAGTTTTGGTTGATCGTGTATTTGAAGCTCAGATGGTTGATGAAGAGATTCAAGAAATGATTCGATTGAGAAATGAAGGGAAAAAGAAAGACCTCAGGATTCGAGAATCAGATGGCATGCTTATGCAGGAGAACAGAATGTATGTACCGAGTAATGAGGAATTAAAGAAGGAAATTCTGGATGAAGCACATTGTTCAGCTTATGCGATGCATCCAGGAGGGACTAAGATGTACCATACCATTCAACCATTTTATTATTGGCCGGGTATGAAAAGGCAAATTGCAGAATATGTAAGTGGGTGTATTGTTTGTCAGCAAGTCAAAGCTGAAAGAAAGAACCCTTTTGGACGGATGCAACCACTTCCCGTTCCTCAGTGGAAATGGGAAAATATAACTATGGATTTTGTATATAAGCTTCCACGTACACATAATGGATTTGATGGCGTTTGGGTGATTGTAGATCGGCTTACCAAGTCAGCACACTTCATTCCAGTGAGGGACAAGTATCCTCTGAATAAATTAGCTAAGTTGTTCATCACGAAGATTGTGAAGTATCATGGAGTTCCAGTGAGTATTATTTCTGATCGAGATCCAAGATTTACTTCTAAGTTTTGGATAGCTTTTCAAGAAGCTTTTGGTACGAAACTGCTATATAGCACTGCTTATCATCCTCAAACAGATGGACAATCAGATAGGACTATTCAGACGTTAGAGGATATGTTGAGATCTTCAGTGTTGTAGTTTGGGGATTCTTGGCATGATCGCCTAGACTTGATGGAATTTGCCTACAATAATAGTTTTCATTCGAGCATTGGTATGTCACCATTTGAGGCACTTTATGGTAGAGCTTGTCGTACGCCATTGTGTTGGTCAGAGGTTGGCGAAAGAGTGCTAGAGGGTCCAGAGATTGTGGATGAAACTACTCAAAATGTTCAGGTGATTAAGTCTAACCTGAAAGCGGCCCAGGATCGACAAAAGAGTTTAGCAAATAGACATGCTACTGATCGAGTATATGATGTGGGTAATTTGGTATTCTTGAAATTGTCACCTTGGAGATGTGTAGTGCGATTTGGAAAGAAATGCAAGCTAAGTCCTAGGTACATATGACCTTATGAGATCACTAAAAGGATTGGTGAAGTTGCTTACAGATTGGAGTTACCTCCGGAGTTATCTAAGATACATAATGTGTTTCATGTCTCGATGCTTCGACATTATGTTTCAGATCCTTCACATGTGATTCCTTCTCAACCTTTGGAGATTAATCCAGATTTGACGTATGATGAGGAACCAGTGACTATCTTGAATTGGAAAGATAAAGTTCTAAGGAATAAGACAGTGAGCCTGGTAAAAGTAATGCAGAGGAACCACTCAGTGGAAGAAGCTACTTGGGAGACAGAATATCGAATGAGAGAGATGTATCCAAGGTTATTTTATGAGTGTTAGTGGTTTCATTGGTTGTATGAATTTCGAGGACGAAATTCTATAAAGATGGTAGATTGTCACAGCCCGTCCCGGAATTTCATTTCCGAGGACTTGAAGTTACGAAATTACCCTTGGTCGTCAAGTGGGGTTGTGTGTGTGTGTGTGACTTAATTAAGTTGGTTTTTTTTTGGGTGATTTCACTAAAGTTTAGACCTAAAGTGATCTAGAGACTTAAAGAAAGTTGGATTGTGGTTTGGTTTGGATGGATCACACACACGGGACATATACACTATTTCCTTCCCCGTACCCTCTCTCTTTTCTCTCTCAGCTTTTCTCTCTCTCTCTTCCTCTCGAAACCGTACGGACACATTCACCCACGATCATCCAAACACGGTTCGAAGTTTTCAAGGACACCATTGTACTCGTGAGGACCCTACGAACACATCCATACCCATTTCAGGTAAGAAACCTTTCGATTTCACGTTGAAACCTCGAGGTCCGATTTGAGTACTGCTCATGAACTTTGTAATGGTTGGTTTTTAGGACAATCCAAGCTCACATTGAGCTTTAGGAGGTTCCCACGAAGCTCAGGGACGTTCGTTTGAAGGTTTTGAATGTCGGGATCACAAGGTTCGAAGGTGACCGGTTTTGGTGAAATTTCCTGACGTGATTTCGAAGGATTTGGAAGTTTTTAAAGGTATAGCCTTCTTCCTCTCATAATTTGTGAAGTTTTGGTGAAAAGTTCATGGAAAATGGTTGAGAATCGAGCGAGAAAATGGCGATTACAGGCCTGCCCAGTTTCCGGCACCGGCGAGTTTTTCCGGCGACTGGAGGTAGGGGCGCGTGGCTATCCAGACGTGTGGGGGCGCGTGGCTAGTCCAAATGTTTTTCTAAAAATACCTCGACGTCCGTGACGTCGAGTAGGTCACTGTGGTATATTCATATACCCAAATTGAGCATCGTATGAGAAGTTATTACGTATTATTGCCTATGTGATTTAAATAACGTTTTTATAATTGTTTCGCATATAGGTGAGACCTATCCTGAGGACGAGCACGTTCAACGACGTCACGGGGGTTACGACCCTTCGACTTATCAGTGAGTGGGCAGTATTTTCTGTATTTACCTATATACTATTGATTTTTCCCAGAAATTGAATTTAAATGAAAGTTTGTTTTTAAATGCTATGCATACATTATATGAATTAATAATTGATGCATATATATATGTGAAATTGTGTTGTGGACGCACAGGTGAGTATCAGGTGAGTTCTATATTAATCATGTGATTTATTGTGATAGGAATTGTATTGAAAGCTCAAACATGCACCCCTGGTGTTAGTGCTTATATTATTCACCCCGCACCACACGCTCACCTTGGATCCAAGTAGGTGCATGTCGTACAGACCATTAGAGGGTTCCGACATATCGTACAGACCATGAGAGGTGGTTCCGACTCGTAGGTGACTTTAGATTATTATACAATTGTTGATGAGAGAAGCACTAGAGCGTATTTTTACACCATTCTTATCGTACATACTATTTTAGGTGGTTCCAATTTATGTGCAGAGTAATGCCGTACAGGTCACTGTGGTGACTCTGGTTGGATTGGATATTGAGCTATAGAATTAACCGTACAGGACCAACTGCAGGGTCTCCGGTTGATTCCTTATTTCACCTGTTATATTGATGCATCCTTATTCTGATTGACGTTTATGGCATGGCATACTTTCTGGTTTTTGGTAAAGATTTGCGATTTGAGATATATGAAGATTTATATGTATATTATGTTATTTTCTGGGAAAGTATACAGGTTTTACAGCGAGGGGTTAGAAATGTTGTTAAATTGAAATGTTTTCGAAAAGCTTTGTTTTACTGACCCACTCAATTTTGTTTTGCGCCCCTCCAGGTCCTAGTTAGCAGTTAGTGGTTGACGAGGACTTCTACGGCGTTCTGACAGACTCCTTGAATGTAGGACTCACGTGCGGGTGTTGTAATTTAGTTATAGTCCTACTTGATTGCACCTAGTACTTATGCTCTGAATTTGTGTGTTTCACACTTAAACTCACTCTAGCATGTTAGTTGGATATTACTGCTAGTAGTTGGTTTTTATTCCTTCGTATTTCCTTTATCTTTTGCTTCCGCATCGCACTTTTGGTTACGTCACGCTTACGTGACGGCCAGCACGCCTTGATTCTAGGATCGGGGTGTGTCATTTAATGTGTATTTTTATTTAATCTCTCCATATTAAATTTTAATTTTATTAATATGCACATATTTAGGTTTTTTTTAATTAGAAATGAATTTAAATGAGAAAATATTAAATAAAATTTGTGATACAAAAATATATAAATACATAAGTGTACAAAAATAATTGTGCCAAAATATATAAAATTGACTTTTTTGTACCGAAATATTTGCCCCTACATGGTTGTACCGAAATATATTATAATGAACCTAAATGTATGTACCGAAATGTATTATATTGAATTAATGATCTAAATGTCAATACTGAAATGTATGTACCAAAATGTACGTACTGAAATGTATATACCAAAATGTATGTACCTAAATGTCAATACCAAAAATGTATGTACCTAAATATCAATACCAAAATGTATGTACCTAAATGTATTTACCGAAATATAATAATTGAATTAATGTACCTAAAAGTCAATACTCAAATGTGTGTACCAAAGTGTACGTAACGAAATGCAATATATTGACCGAAATGCATTATATTGAATCAATATAACTACATGTTTGTACTGATGGATATAGCAAAATATTCAAATGTATTAATGTACCTAAATGAAGAACATACAAAATTGTTATCGGAATATATATTGCAAATTTTTTACAAGATCGTTTTGTCTTATCTGAAATATGTTCGCATTGGGACACAAAACTTGAATCACTTATACTTGTCAACCTGTAAAAAAAACCGTGGGTAAAACCCACAATTTATGTTGCTATTGCCGAAGCCGCCCGCCATAGGAATATAGTAGTTTGACTACTACTATGTGTCTGTCTCCAGTAAATGAGATTGTTTGTGTTCTGAATAAGCTTTAGTTCTGGTTTCATCAGATGTTCATGGTGGCCTAACTAGGGTTGATATTGTCGTTGATATGGAGTATGACAATCCTGTTGACGCGCGCGAAACTTTGAGCCAATCTTACAGATTGTAGGAAGAGAAATAAATAGTGTAGCCTTAGTACTGGTTTGGTACTGAGATGCTTTTATAAAAAGTGGTTATCAACAAAAGTTGAACTCAAAAGGTTGTAAACACTTAAAAACAGTGAAGCAACAAAAATGAGCTTATTCTCACAGTACAACAGAAGCAGTTTTTTTTTCAAAGCACAGCAAAGCGTCGAATGGTTAGTTGGCAATGGAAAGTCTACTAAAATTTTGATGGAGTGGATTCGTTGGAATTACAGCCGCGATAGAGTTAAAAGGACCCGTGCTGTAGTTTTGGTATTGTTTACTGCTTCCCGATTGAACGATGAACGAGCTTTGATGGCGATGTAACATCTTGAAACACCGATATTTTACTTGTCAAATGTTATTTCTATGTTCCAAGACTCCTTACCATTCAGGTATCCGCAATATTGTTTCAAACTTCCAACGAATGACGCTGAGGCCACTATATGATGTCACGAGATTTCGACTGAAAGATTATTCTAAGTTTATCCTGAATTATTATAGTTATCTCGTAAATAGATTATGAATTTACATGAATAGAGTTCAAACAAGAGAACTTTAACGAAAAGTTCCCGGTACTGTTCACTTTAACGAAAAACCACATTTTTATACTACAAAGTCAATTATAGCACTATTCATTTTACCCTTTATTTTGTCCTTATCGTTAAAACTTAAAAGTTTTCAAGTCATTTTCATTAGTTTTCTTTCAAACAATTAGTCTGGTACGTGTCTGATCCTGGAATTTTGCCCCTTAACAAACCCGAACAGGTTATGTTTATATGGTGAAGTATTCTTCGACCTTGAGAGTGCTGCATCCCGGATTCACGCGCATTTGAACCTTGAGTATGTCAAGCTATTCTTCATCTGGTGAAAAACTATTTACCTGCTCAGGCATATATATAGACACATTACAATGGAGATGAGGTGCGTATCAATTAAAACAACCCTTTACAATGGATGCAAGGCTGTTTGACGCTTCTCAGACGGGAGATGTCCAACTTCTGCATCGATTGCTGGCAGAGAATCCACTTCTACTCCATAGCCTTGCCCTAACTTCCACAGATAATCCTTTACATGTTGCTTCGATTGCTGGGCATGTCGACTTTGTCAAGGAGATTGTGAGGTTGAAACCAGATTATGTCGAAGAACTGAACCGGGATGGTTTTAGCCCCATGCATATTGCATCCGCCAATGGGTATTTGGAAATTGTAAGGGAGATGCTGAGGGTTGACCGGAGACTCTGCCAGCTAAACGGAAGAGATGAGTGGACTCCTCTCCACTATGCCGCTAGCAGGGGGAGGGTAGACGTAATTAGAGAAATGGTCTTGGCTTGTCCAGAAAGTGTTGAAGATGTGACCGTACAAGGGGAGACTGTTATTCACCTTGCTGTTAAGTGCAGCCAGTTTAAAGCAATTAAATTTTTGGTGGAATTGGTTGCAGAAGCGAACAAGGTGTACATCTTGAACATGAAGGATAAGCATGGCGACACAGTTCTTCATCTAGCAACCTGGAAAAAACAACATCAGGCAAGTACTATTTGAACCGTTGATCAGTACCCATGAATTTTAGTCCATATTGATTTGTTAGTTGACTAATGATCGCAGGTGGTGGAAGGATTAGTTGGCAGTGAAACAATTGCAGGAGCCTTGGAAGTAAATTCTGTAAACGATAGGGGTCTCACAGCTTTGGATCTGGTCTTCCCAAATGAAACCGGTGATTGGGAAATGGAGGCAATCCTTCGTGGTGCTGGAGCTTTGAGAGCAGGAGATATAGTCCACTCCGGTGTCCAATTCTCCAATTCTCATAGCCCTAACCATAACCACACGTCATCAGAGACTCATCAGTTGCAGCAGGAGCAGCAGGAGCAGCAGAAGACAAATAGGTGGGAATACTTCCAGTTCAAAAAGGGCAGAGACAGTCCTAGCGATGCACGTAACGCGCTGCTAGTAGTCGCTTCACTAGTGGCTACGGCCACCTTTCAAGTGGGACTCAACCCTCCAAATGGAATTTGGCAGGACAGTAATGATGTGAATAATAGTGGGACTGGCAGCAGCAATGAACCAGTACACTTGGCAGGAAGGTCCATCATGGGTTCTTATAGTGAAGTTTCATTCGTCATTTTTGTGGTTTTCAACTCGATTGGATTTTACTTTTCTCTTTACACCATGATCGTCCTCACAGCCAATTTCCCTCTCCAGTTGGAGCTTCAAATCTGCATCATAGCGGTATACACCACCTACAGCACTGCGGTTGTCAACATTGCACCATCGTATAACACCGGGCTCTTTATCACCGTGTTCACATCGGTTTTGCCCTTTTTGGTCGGACTTGCTGCCAAATGGGCTAGACACCCTGTCGCAATCTGGCTTACAAAACCTCTCGGAAAATGGATCCTTCGGTTCTTTGAATTAATTTGGTGATAAAATTGTTATTGTAAATTGTTATTGACGGCTGGGAAGTAAGGTTCTAAAAGACACTAGGCGCTAGTCGGACGGCGAGTTGGGGCCTAGCGCCTAGGTGGGTGCCTCGGCGTATCTAAGTACATTTATTGTATTTCATGTAAATTAGTGTCTGTTTATACTTAAAATATATATAATTTCATCATAAACTAGAAAATAGAATGACATATGTATTATAAAGTATTGGAATATAATAAAAATATAGGGAGCAAACATATCATGTGTGTTTATTTAAGTGTTCAATAAGTCTCTTACAATTTATTGGAAAAGAAAAGTTATCTATTTTCTATCTAAGTGAGTTGCAACCTAGGCAGGTGTCTAGGCGGGTCTAGACGGGTTATGTGGGTGCTTAGGCGGTCTAGGCGTCATTTCTTAATTTTCAAACGCCTAAGCATTAATCCGGACAGTGGTCAGCCACCTAGCGCTTAGACAGGACCTAGGAGGCGCTAGACGGAGATTTTTAGAACAGTAAGAAGAAAACAAAATAAACAAGAAGCTTTGAACTGATTGTTTGTTTTTTATTCAGTGGTATGTCCAATCTCCAAATTTGAATGGATTTATTTTATAAGAGTTTTGACATTTAACACTGACATCTTTGAATATTCGCTCGCATTTGGATCTTGAGCCGCAAGCTATTATCTCGTGAAGAACTCAATTCCCCGGAACAGGTGTATGAAGTGAAGGACAGACATGGGAACTCAGTTCTTTACCTAGCAATCTCTACGAAACAACGAAGCAAAGTAGAATCTGATCACCCGATATTGTTAAGAACCTGTTAAGATAACGGGTTTTACACAACATAACCCGTTAATATAATGGGTATAACACGAACACAACAAACATGATCCGTTTGCCAGGTATTTCAAACCTATAAATGTTGACTTCATTAACTTACTTCCAAGGGTTAAGCCTGATGCAGATGTTCCACTTTATGATGTCAACTGAAAGATTATTCAAAGTGTATCTTAAATTATCATAATTATCTCATCAATAGATTATGAATTTAGATGAACAGAGTTCAAATAATTACTCTTCTGCATCTCGGATTCACGCGGACTAAAAAATTCAAACCGTTCAACTTAAATCATGTAGTTCGAATTTCTCAATCTGTGAGCTCCAGAGTGTTCAAACCGTTCAATTTAAATCATGTAGTCCGCATTTCTTAATCTATGGGCTCCAGAGTGTTGAGATCCAAAGAGGATCTCAATCCAATAGAAAGCACTAAAGCGTTTTCAACTTTTCATATTATCAAAAGCATAGCATCCGACTTTTTGGAAGAAACACTTATTATGTCATTCTGTTTGGAAGTGCTTGCATTTCAATGTGATTAATATTAGTGCTTTTACTAAAAATGCTTATGAAGATAAGTGCTTCTGGAAGAAATATTTTCAAACAGGGCCTAAGACTAGTTTAGAACTAGCAGAGATGTTATAAGTCTAATTTGCCTTTTCCGTGAACTGTTCTACCTAGAATGTCACTTGAACTATGTCAGCAGACATTTTAAGGTTATTCTTCAAGTGATCAGAATTCCACCGAGCAAAAGAAAGGGACCGAAAAACATACACGAACTCAAAAATTCTTAACTTCGTAAGAAAACCACTCAACTACAAGGTTCGGATTAACACAAAAAGACGAGTACAAAACCAGTTTACCGCGTACTTATCTCTAAAGCTGTCTAGGATATGAAAATACTACTCGACTCTGTTTCCATCGCTTCTAAGCCTTGTTCTTCTCAATGAGCTTCTCAATAAGATCCGCGGCATCCTGCACAGTTGCAATGGCCTGAGCGCTATCCTCTTCTACACTAATACCGAATTCCTCCTCAAGTCCCATCACAATCTCAACCTGGATGCAGATTTACATCGAAATAAGTTGGAAGTACAACATACAACATATTACAATGTACGTAACTACAGGAAAGGTAACTAACACGGATAGAAAAACAAGAGAAGTTTAGAGTTTGATACTGAAAAATACCCCGATGGTCTCTTAATTCTTCACTCCCTAGGAATAAAATACTTAAAATTATAAAAAGGACAAATATTTCACCAAGAACAGGATAGAACGACTCCGGTTGAAGAGAGATCCATTATAAGGGGGATTAAGAATTATATGTAACAAGTTTACAGATAAATAACAACCGGAAAAGAAAAAAAAACAACGGCCGATCTCTAGCTTACAAACAGAGCAAAACCAGCTTATAGGAAGACAAAATTCAGGGAAAACAATGTGTCAAGTAGCATGTTAACATATTAACAATTACAGAATGTACCGTATCGAGAGAATCAGCTCCAAGTTCAGAAAACTTTGACTCGCCGGTAACAGCAGAGTCATCTGGCAATGCAAGTTGCTTCCTTACTATCTTAGACACCTTCGCCACTGTTTCTGGTTTAGCCTGCTCAATGGCAAACAGTAAGCATTGCTACAACTCACAACAACACGATGACTGTAACCTTATTACGTTTTTCAAATAAAGGCCGGCTTTCTCACAAAAGAATGTTCACGTTTCACTTCAAAACCGAGCTTTACTCTGTTGCGTTGCAAGTATAAAGCTCGGATTGAATTGTGCACATAAACAAAACCTTGAACTTGAAGACTGAAACTTTTGACACTTACGACGAAACACCAAATTATTGTCCATGAAGAATACAATGTGTAAAGATCTAAGCATAAAATAAGAACAATTCACACAGAAACACATACAGCGCAGGAAACACGAAGCCGCAAGGAGCGTTGCTGCAATCCCAAAGAAAGGGAGCTTCTTCCATAACCAGCAAGTGAAACCGACTTCAAACCATTTGTCCTGGATAATGCCTGTTCAAAAATGAATAATTCAACAAAATTCAAATAAAAAAATTCAGTAAAATTCAAATTGTTCATGCATTTTTTATCAGTACCAATCAAAACATGTGCAATTGGGTACAATTTCAAAATTACAATTATATATGTAAAATCATATAATTCCAACACCAACACAACAAAATATAAAGCTGTATAATCGATAAAACTATACAACATAATTAATTGTTACTAAAATTAAAAATTAACAGCAAATAAAATGAACTATAAAAAACTAAAAATGATCAAAATTGTAAATTAACAGTGAAATCAAAGAAATGGGGTTTACGAGATTTTGGTGGAACTGTTGGGTGGCGGAGCGGAGGAGAGAGATTGAGGAAGCTCCGGCGACGGCGGCCATTGATGGAGCTCCGGCGAGATCAAATTACAGGAGGAGGGGGAGAGACTCAGACGGCGGGACCGAGGAGGGGAGAGTGAGGAAGAGGGGTCATTGGCAGGTTGGTATTTATGGAGCGGTGAGAAGGATTCTGTGGTTGACACGTGTACTGTGACAGAAGGCAAGAGAGAGTGAAGCGAAGGGAGCCGGATCTCCGGGCCATAGTGTCTGGAGTCTAGGGATTAATTCATTTGGGTTGTTGATTAATGTGTAAAAGAAATCAAAATCGAAGGCAAGAGAGGGTGAAGCGAAGGGAACCGGATTCATCTAGGTTGTTGATTGATGTGTAAAAGAAATCAGAATCGTTGATTTTGTGTAATGGTCAGGAAAATGAGTTAATAAAGACTGTTAAATTGAATTTATGTGACCTAAATGAATTAATCCCTATGATCTAAACACTAAGGTCCGGATCGGAAACAATTCCGAAGCGAAGGGAAGCGAATAGAGAGAGTGACTGCTGCAATGGTCATCTGACTCGTTATGAACCGACGGTACAAATGATTTCGACTTAATGGGCCTTATTGGGCCTGAAAAGTTGGCTGTTAAACTTCTGAAATTTTTTTATTTTTTTATTTTTACAAACAACAATATTACTGTGTTAATTGTTAATGGTTAAAAACAGGTGGATTTATACGAATTAAACTCGCACCAAGGTACATAAGTGATATTGCTTCATGAATATCAATTTGTGATATAAAAACTGCGACTGTTTGAGACTTTTTGTAACGTCAAAAAGTGTACTCTTAAAATTAAGTGTTAAAAGTTTAAAATATTTCTGAATTGTGGAAACACATTTTAGGCGCTTCTTCCTAAGCACTTCCAAATACTTTTCGAGTAAACATTTGAAACCTTTTTCCTAGCAAAACTACTTTTTACAAAAGCACTGATGTACAAATGTGCCTCCACTCTCAAACGAGCCGTAAAATATGAAGTTTTTTTTTTTGTTTTGAATTTTTGATTTAAAATAAGAATCATTTGAACTTGAATTTTTAATTTGGTTAACTTTGGATGAGCATGAAATTCGGATGGGATAAGACAAGATGCAACAAATTTTTCTTGGTCTTCTCTTTTGCATGACCAAATTAATAGCTTCTCCTTAAAAATTATGAAAACCTTTTGGGTGCATTTTTGTTAATCACCTTTAAGTAGTGGTAATTCTCATCATCCTATTTATTACCATTGAATAAGTTTAAATTTTGAAATTTGTGTTTTGGATGAGTTTAAATTTTGATATTTATGTCTATTTACCGCACGAATCTCGAAAGTTAAACTTATTAACCGATTATAAATAGGGTGATGAGCAAGGGGAGGAGCAAAAACATTCCCAAAACTTTTTTGAGAAATGCCAAAGAGGCCCTCTCAAAGTGAGCATTTCTATGAACTTTCCGTCATCTCATAATTTAACGTCAATTTCTATATCAACGTTATAAAACTTTATGGTGAAGACATGAGATGTAAAAAATTCCACTTTTAAAAGAATCCTCCATGTATTTCTCAACTTTTATATTAGTTTTCACTTTTAAGAAACTTTGACCTTGATGTTATAACTCTGGAACCTTCTCACATCCCAACTTTATTCGCTAATTTTATACAAAAGCCCAATTTAATTGGTATTTATTTGGTTTGATTCGATTGGACGGAAATTCTCGTCATAAAATTTGAAAAACTCTTTAAGTTGGAGATGTGATTCCAATGCCACGATGAGGAGAAATTTTTAGTTGTGACCGAAACACAAATAGTACATCACGTGTTTTAATATGAGTGGTGAGAAATTTTATTTTTTAAGTTATTAACTTTTTAGCACACATATCCCACCATTTGTATAGTGACACATGGTGTACCATCCCGTATACCGGTCACACTGAAAATTTTCTCCACAATGAGCTTCTGTCAAAGAATGTGATGCTTTGATATTTGAAGTATCCAATCACACATGGTCACATGGAAATACTTTTATGTCCCATAAAATGCTTTTATGACAGAAATTGTAACATCTCACATCGACTAACAAAGAGAGGGTGATGTGCCTTATATGTACATGCTCACCTCTATATAGCACGAAGTTTTTTGGGGACTCACTAGCTTGGGATTCCATCGGAACTCCGAAGTTAAGCAAGTTCGGGCGAGAGCATTCCTAGGATGGGTGACCTCTTTGAAAAGTTTTTGTGTGAGTTCCCAGAAACAAAACTGTAAGGGCGTGGCCGGGGCCCAAAGCAGACAATATCGTGCTACGGTGGAGCTGAGACTAGGATGTAACATAAATACTTTAAGCGTTGTAAACGCTCATTTCTTGAACAAATAATATTATCTATACTAAAAAGAATGGACGTTATAAACGCTTTTAATTACTAAAAAAACTCTTTTAGAGGTTATGGAAGCAAAACCCAAAAAATATACTCGTTAGAGTTTGGACGTGCCTATAGTCAGAAAGATCCACTTCAGATCTATGTGCCCATAACTCGCCGATTAAGAGATTCAGACCGTTCAAGAGAAAGAAATAGATTGTGGCCGTTCAATTTTTCAGATTTTTAAGTATTTGTCAGCATGCTGCAACTCTTGATTTATTCTCTAAGATATTTCATCATTTTTATACAAGTATTTGTTTCTCTCAAATCACATTGAATGACATCCACTCTAACCTTGATTAACTAAATGTCATTCCTCATTTCATCTAGATATGCAATAACATCTGGAGAGATGGCAGCAGTGATGGTAACAAGGAAAAGTAATAAAAATATGGGAGCATGATGTGATTTGACGGAAAGTCATTTAAGGTGTTATGAGACCCTAGAGTAAAACAAAGGGAGAAGAGTGCCGGAGAACATTAATTGAAACAATAAAGAGAGTCAACAATTAGATTTGTCTATCACATCAAATAAAAGTAGTAAAGCAGCCAATTCCAAACCTTGTTCCGTTTTAATAAAATATTTATGATAGGGGTGTGCTATCCACACACCTCATTTTACTTCTTACACATCCTTTGTTAATTTCTATCCGTTGATTTTCTTCAATTCATCCTATCCGACGACCGAAAATTAGAAGGGTGTGTGAAAAGTAAAATGATGTATGTAAATATCACACCCTTTTATGATATGAGGTACCCTATATCTTTTGGGTAATGGATGAGATGTTCCAAGGATACCAAAAGACTCGTTAACGCAAAATCTAAGGAACAACTTTTGGCTTTCTTTATGTTGAGTAATTTTCATTGTGTCAAAAACATGATATGATATTTCAAGTGTCATAATATAAGTAGTTGAAAATTTTCTTTCTCAAGTATCCAACTATTTGTGCTATAAAACGGGTACCTGCGTTTCTTTTTCAAGCCATCCAAAAACAAATTAACATACTGAGAGTGTGGTATGAAATTTGGTACCTGCGTTTCTTTTTCATGGATGCTTTATTTTTTGTACAATAACTTTCTAAAAGCTTTATATTCCCAAGATCTTGTGGAGAGGTAAATACGTTTCTATGTCTTGGCTGAAAATGATACATTTCTATAAGATTTGACTTTGGCTAAAAGAAGATATGTTCCTGTAAGACCAAATGGGAAAATGATACATTTCTATGGAATTGGATCCTCTCCTGAGGCAAATCCTCGGGATCCTCTTAACATAATAATACGGACCGTTGGATCAATCCAACGGTTACAAATAGGAATGTTTCTTTAAAAGTTATAATAATTGTAGCTGTTTGATCAAAATCCAACGATCTGTATTAGTGGGTCAGGAGGATCCTCGGTGAGGATCTAATTCCCATTTCTATGCCTTGGCTAGAAATAGATATACAACTTTGGTGACTCATGCAATGTAGCAGAAGTGTACCCTTAGAGCAAGTCCACCCCTAAAAAAATGCGCCAGCACCCAGCCTATTTAATCCACTCAGTGAATAGTGATAGACCCTAATGAACAGTAATAGATCAAATGCATCTCCACCTCTAACAAAAAATAGCCTAGTCAAATTTATTAAAATATTATTATTTTTTACTATAAAATAATAAAAATAATAATTTTATTATTAAAAAAAAAAAAAAAGGTAAGTCTAGCACCTCCACGGTTCCACTAGAACCCTTTATACTCTCCCTCTACATCCTCCTCAATTTGTTTCTCCGATCATCCCCAAACACCAACTCTTGCCACTCCCAAAGCGTCAACCTCCATTTGCATCTCTCTCTCTCTCTCTCTTTCTCTCTCCATTCGGATTTGGAACTGCGTCTGTTGGGTAGAATTTTTGGGGTGGGTTGGTGATGGGTATTGGCAGTCCGAGAGATGCTGCAGTGGTATGCGTTGGTTCAGGGGAGGGGATGGGTGCGCTTTAGGTGCTCATATTCCTCTCCCTCCTTGGCTCCTTCCCTCCCAACACTTTCTCCTGTCTCGACCAGCTTCGCTCCTCAACCTCCACAACAACTCCCTCTCTAGCGCAAAAGAAAAAAAAGGTGGTCGACGTCATGCTGGTGTCAGCATGACGTCAGATGGGCTGGTCCATGGCTCTATCGATTCTAGGCTAGCCTAGAGACCAACTTGGGCTGGGTGCCAGCCTATATGCTGGGCTGGAGTGGATTGGCTGGGTGTCAGCCTAAAGAGTCCCTGGTGGAACTGCTCTTAGAGAGAGGGTGAAAAACAATTTTGTATTCGTGTAAGATAGAAAAGATTCCATACCCTTATATGGCAAAAAGCTCTGTGACCAATTTGCCAAAACTTTCAACATACGCACATGAAAAAAAATGAATAATGTGCATCTCTAAATAATATACAAAGTATCACGCACGTTTTTTACGCAACTAATTTGTTGTTTATTTTAGGAACCTTATCTTATCACTATTTTCAATGATTATTTTGAACAAAAATATACAAACCATGACCTCTATTTCCTAAAGGATTCTTTTTTAACTATCGTCACACAAAAATATTAAAATTCTAGAAATGCACATCATGTGAATAAAAGAAAAAACTATGGTGGTCACGAAAGCTAACCAAAAACTTTGCACACAAAATTTCTTGCTATGATATGCATGCCCATATCTATTAAAAAATAGCATACCAAATTATTGGTATGTTACGTAATCCAAATTTGTGTACAAATTAGTATTTTGATATGTTATTTATTTTTTATTTGGATACATACCAAGCTACTGGTACATTTATATTATCATAATTTTGGTATGTAAAAAGTTAACAGCAAGTTATGTGTAACCCTAAAACTTATCAGTATGTTTCAAGCCAATATGGGTACATTTTCATTCGGAACGTGTATGTTTCAAGTTAGTAAGCATATAGTTTAATTAGATATGAATAAGTCTAATCTAGCACATGTATGTTTTAGTTTGAGAATAAATTGTGTACATTATAATTTGAGAATAAATTGTGTTGGTACATGTCAATGTTTATTTTTAAAGAACGATAATACATTTCAATTCAATCATACTCAAATTTTTAGAGACTAAAACAAAGAATGATAAATCTTTACTATCAAACAGGTGGTCAACAACATAAAAAATAAATAAAAAATTAGGGCCACCACCTACATCTATCGCATTCTCCTCTCGTCTTCCCCAAACCCTTTTCCTCTTTGCACTTCCGAACAGCCGCCATTGATCACCACCACAGCGGGCCGTCAATAGCACTCTGATTTTTTTATTAGTTTCTAAAAATCAAACATAATCCTCAACTAAAAAAAATTAAATTCTCTCTAAACAGAACATAACTTGACAACTGGAATCTAAAAAAAAAAAACAATAATGTTAGGAAGACCAAATTTTGTGGTTATAGATGATTGGATTATTAATCACATATCGATTAACATGTTTGTTTTTTATTGATAACACATCATTCAGTTTACAAACTTGGTTTACAATTTTGATCTCCCTTGCATTATCCAAAAAATAAAAAAAAATCAAATTCACAACAAAAAATGAAAACCCAGATAAGTTCAAAGAAAATGAACATAAAACACAAAACGGTATAGTCCACAATCCAAAGATGTTGTAACGACGCCAGACGAGCAGCAAAGCCCCAATTTCTGTGCCTTTATTTATATAGTAATAAGAAACTTCTCTCCATGTAATACAAACTATGTTTGGATGAGAGAACTAAATTTGGAATTTTGATAAAAAGTTAGAATTTATAAATGACATGGACCAATTCCCTTATTTGGATATATAAACAAAAAAATTTAGAATTTCCGCGTGGAAAAAAAAACTTATGTTATAAATTCAAATAAGGGAATTGATGCATATCAATTTATAAATTTTGACTTTTATCTAAATTCCAAGTTTATTTCCCTCATCCGTTAGAATTTGGGACCTCCAATTCCAAGTTTAAATTTCATGTAAATATATGTCATTTCTAAATTTTCATGAGTGAAAATTTAAAAATAACAAAATCCGTTTCAAATTCCATTGTTTTTTTTTAGGTTAACCAAATAGGAACATTCACAAATTCTAAAATATAAAATTCCGTCATTTCTATTTTCATCCTTTAGAATTTCTTAGTAATCTTAAATTTCATCATCAAAACATAGTATCAAGATTCCCAAGTCCTAATCTCTCTACATTAAAATTTACACCATCACAATATATATTAAAACTTATGTCACAAGAATATTTTACTTACTAATCAGTACTTTTTGACTATTTTTTTTTATCCCTACTCAATACTTTTTGATATTTCCCTATCAGATACCCTGCATAGGTCTATATCTCTTTTACTCCATCCCTAACCATCTCTTTGCTTCCCAACGCCCTTGTTTATCAATGCTTCCCCCTTAAAGCTGCAAACTCAGTCCTTTCAATTTCCCATCAATTCAATCTATCGACAAACAGTGTGAATGGCTACAATTATCATTTTCTCAGGAGGCAGTTGCATAGCTATGTACTTCGCAAAGTTTAAATACAAGGTACTAATATTTACTTCACAAAGTTACTCCCTTCAATTTCTGCTTCTTTCTCTCTTCCCAAATCTTGAAAATGGCTAGCCCACCATTTCAATTTTCTGTAAACGCTACTTTGCCGATAGTTGAATCCGTTTCAGACTCGATCTATAATGCGTTTTACTATCCATTAGACTTTTGTTCCCCTGCAACCGAACACGGTTTGTGGGTGCAAAATCAAATATTAATGATGCATAATAAAATTTACAAAATTAAAGGACGGGTCACTTTCAACAGTAGCAGCCTGGGTAGTGTAATGGAAAACCAGATTGCTTTATGCGAGTCTGTGGTAGTGTTGCAAAACAAGTGTATAGAAAATAGGCGGGATGCCCAAGTTAATGTTATGGTTGCCATAATACAGGTGCGATTTCAGATTTTTTTATTTTATTTTTTGCGTATGTTTTAGACTTGATGAGAGTAGCGTACTAATCAAACTCATCATTCTGGCTATGAGAAGCTTAGGTTTTTAGACTTCCAACTCCTTTTCAGCTATCTGAGCTTCCATTTGTTCGCATACTAGTTGGAAGGGAGCAATAGTCTTAAGCCTGCTTCTAGTTCATTTTGTTCTGCTTCAAGTTTATTTAGTTTCATCCGTAAAACATCAACCTGACCATAGATGACATTTAGCCTTTCACCAATGGCAGTACAGTCATCACAAAAGATTTGAATGATAGAGGAACTAACAGAATGATGATCAATAAATTGCTTTGCTTCTTCTGCTCTTGCGAGTGCCTCTAGGAATTCCTGATGAGTTTCAAGAATGACAGTAAAATGAGGGACAAGTGCTTCCTGATGGACTTGAGGAATTACGCATGTCCTAGCTAAAAGAGATATGGCATCAAGCACATCTTTGGTTGGCTTGGCAACTTGTCCCACATCAAAATCTTGATTCACCCATGCTTGCAGAAGATCTCTGGCCTTTTCAATCTTTTTCTTTTGAATTCTAAGCTTGGGATGACTAATGAACCTTTGGAATTTGGCAAGTTGGAGCAACACAGATGAGCCAGACCCAAGAGTAGTTGTCACTAGTTGAGTTGGTACTCAGAAGTTATTGCATATCTAGATTAAATGAGGAATGACATTGAGTTAATCAAGGTTAAAGTGGATGTTATTCCATGTGATTTGTGAGAAACAAATACTTGTATAAAAATGATGGAATATCTTAAAGAAGAAATCAAGATTTGCAGCAAGAGTTGCCGCATGCTGACAAATGCTCAAAAAGCAATGGCAATCAAGTTGGACAACCTAATTGAAGTCATGGAGAAGGGACTTAAGAAGGTATTACCTGCAAGGCCTCAGCCTACACCAACGACAC
The DNA here is from genome assembly GCF_042453785.1 of Malus domestica. Taxonomy (NCBI): domain Eukaryota; kingdom Viridiplantae; phylum Streptophyta; class Magnoliopsida; order Rosales; family Rosaceae; genus Malus; species Malus domestica. The sequence goes on along the minus strand of NC_091672.1, from coordinate 29,371,624 downwards.
CAAGAGTCAGAATTTATGAAGTTCCCGATAAGCTTCTTATCCTAGATATGTCAAAAGTATTGTTTGCCAATGGATTGAATTGATAGGAAATTAAAAAGCATTGATAAACAGGGGCGTTGGGAAGCAAAGAGATGTAGACCCATGCATGGTATGTGATAGGAAAATATCAAAAAGTACTGAGTAGGGATAAAAAAAATTAGTCAAAAAGTACTTATTAGTAAGTAAAATATTGTTGTGACATAAGTTTTAATATATATTGTCATTTCACTTCAAAACCGAGCTTTACTCTGTTGCGTTGCAAGTATAAAGCTCAGATTGAATTGTGCACATAAACTAAACGTTGAACTTGAAGACTGAAACTTTTGACACTTACGACAAAACACCAAATTATTGACCAAACAGCCGGTTTGTCTCGAGAAGCTTCTTATTATGGATGTTAATAGAGTTCTCGAGAACTTCATAAATTCCGACTCTTGGTGTCGTTGGTGTAGGCTGAGGCTTTGCAGGTAATACCCTCTTAAGTCCCTTCTCCATGACTTCGATCAGGTTGTCCAACTTGATTGTCATTGCTTTTTGAGTATTTGTTTGCATGCTGGAACTCTTGCCACAAATCTTGATTTCTTCTGTAAGATATTCCATCATTTTTATACAAGTATTTGTTTCTAGCAAATCACATTGAATAACATTCACTCTAACCTTGATTAACTCAATGGCATTCCTCATTTCATCTAGATATGCAATAACTTCTAAGTACCAACTCAACCAATGGCAACTACTCCTGGGTCTAGTTCATCTGTGTTGATCTAACTTGCCAAATTCCAAAGGTTCACTAGTCATCTCAAGCCTAGAATTCAAAAGAAAAAGATTGAAGAGGCCAGGGATCTTCTGCAAGCATGGGTGAATCAAGATTTTGATGTGGGACAAGTTGTCAAGGCAACCAAAGATGTGCTTGATGACATAGCTCTTTTAGCTAGGAATTCCTAGAGGCACTGCCAAGAGCAGAAGAAGCAAAGCAATTTATTGATCATCATTTTGTTAGTTCCTCTATCATTCAAATCTTTTGTGATGACTGTACTGCCATTGGTGAATGGCTAAATGTCATCTATGGTCGGGTTGATGCTTTAAGGATGGAACTAAAAAGACATGAAGCAGAACAAAATGAACTAAAAGTTGGCATAAAGAGCAGGTTTGAGGTTATTGCTTCCTTCCAACTAGAATGCAAACAAATGGAAGCTCAAATAGTTAAAAATGAGTTGGAAGTCCAAAAACCTAAGCTTCTCATGACCAGAATGATGAGTTTGATCAATGTGCTACTCTCATCAAGTCTAAAACATACACAAAAAAATAAAAAATAAAAATAAAAATCTGAAATCGCACCTACATCATGGCAGCCATAACATTAACCTGGGCATCACACCACTTGTTTTGCAGCACTACAATAGACCCGCATAAAGGAGTCTAATTTTCCATTACATTACCCAAGCTACTACTGTTGAAAGCGACCCGTCCTTCAATTTCGTAAATTTTATTATGCATCATTAATATTTGATTTTGCACCCACAAACCGTGTTCGATTGCAGGGGAACAAGAGTATAATGGATAGTAAAACGCATTATAGATCGGGTCTGAAACGGATTCAACTGCCGGCGAAGTAGCGTTTACAGAAAATTGAAATGGTGGCCTAGCCATTTTCAAGATTTTGGAAGATAGAAAGAAGTAGAAATTGAAGGAAGCAACTTTGCGAAGTAAATGTTAAGTACCTTATATTTAAACTTTGCGAAGTAAATAGCTATGCAACTACCTCCTGAGAAAATGATAATTGTAGCCATTCACACTGTTTGCCAATGGATTGAATTGATGGGAAATTAAAGGGACTGAGTTTGCAGCTTTAAGGGGGAAGCATTGATAAACAGGGGCGTTGGGAAGCAAATAGATGGTTAGGGATGGAGTAAAAGAGATATAGACCCATGCAGGGTATGTGATAGGGAAATATCAAAAAGTACTGAGCAGGGATAAAAAAAATTAGTGAAAAAGTACTGATTAGTAAGTAAAATATTGTTGTGACATAAGTTTTAATATATATTGTCATTTCCCTTCAAAACCGAGCTTTACGCTGTTGCGTTGCAAGTATAAAGCTCAGATTGAATTGTGCACATAAACTAAACCTTGAGCTTGAAGACTGAAACTTTTGACACGACGAAACACCAAATTATTGTCCATGAAGAATACAATGTGTAAAGATCTAAGCATAAAATAAGAACAATTCACACAGAAACACATACAGCGCAGGAAACACGAAGCCGCAAGGAGCGTTGCTGCAACCTGAAAGAAAGGGAGCTTCTTCCATAACCAGCAAGTGAAACCGACTTCAAACCATTTGTCCTGGATAATGCCTGTTCAAAAATGAATAATTCAACAAAATTCAAATAAAAAAAATTCAGTAAAATTCAAATTGTTCATGCATTTTTTATCAGTACCAATCAAAACATGTGCAATTGGGTACAATTTCAAAATTACAATTATATATGTAAAATCATATAATTCCAACACCAACACAACAAAATATAAAGCTGTATAATCGATAAAACTATACAACATAATTAATTGTTACTAAAATTAAAAATTAACAGCAAATAAAGTGAACTATAAAAAAAAAAAACTAAAAATTATGAAGATGGTAAAATAACAGTGAAATCGAAGAAATGGGGTTTACGAGATTTTGGTGGGACTGTTGGGGGGCGGAGCGGAGGAGGGAGATCGAGGAAGCTCCGGTGATGGCGGCCATTGATGGAGTCCCGGCGAGATCAAATTACAGGAGGAGGGGGAGATGTTGGAATTTATTAGGTTTATTTAGGAAATTAATTAGAGATTTGTTTTGATTTTGTAGTAGGGTATTTTTGGCATTTACGCATTAGGGTTTCTTAGGTTTATTGCTTTATAAATAGAGCTTGTAATTTAGTTTGAGGATCAAGTTAGTCACAATGTAGTCTCTAGGGTTTTTGTAGCCGTCTCGGCATTCTCAGTTTGTTCAATAAAATTCTTATTATTTTATAGTCTTATTTGTTCCGCACTCTGATATTCAACTTGGTATCATAGCGGGTTTGATCCTTAGGGTTCAATCCGTTCTTGTTGGTATCAATTTGTTTTGTCGCATTTTGTTTTTGGGTTTACTTTTGGTCTCGTTTAGGCTTCGCTTCCGCTTTGCTCTGTGTCCCTTGTTCTTGGTCACTCTGTTTGGTCTCGTTTAGGCTTTCCCTTCTGCAGTTTGACTTTTCACTAGATGAAATGTAAATCCAACCGTGAATCTGCATGAAATGTAAATAACACAAGATGTATCGTGGTTCACCCCAAGGTTTGGGCTACGTCCACACTGATTATATTATATTTCTCTGTTGAAGAGGGAGAGAGAGAGCTTAGAGCTTAGGGGGTGTGAGGAAGCTTTGAGAGGGGGTGAGAGGCTTCAGAAATGGCCTCTGAGAGTGAGAGTGAGGCCTCCCCCTAATTGTGAGGGTGATGGGTCCTTTTATAGAATAAGGACTCCTCACTTATTACATATTTGCCCCTTCCTTTATCCCATAATTACATTTAAGTCCCCCGAGTATTTGTACGAGATCTAAATACGAGGCCCTAAATATGGTATAAACAGTAGTCCCCTAAGTCTTCAGTCAAGAGAGTCTTTTGGCTGGAGACTTGAAATTCAGTCCATGTGTGGGCCGAAGTAACTAGATGTCATCTTGAACTGGTGCTTGATATGAGGCGGTGCCCAATCTGAAATGATGCTCAACTAGAAGTAGCACCTGTTGCGAGGCCGCTCTGCTTGTGGCTTATATTGCCTTGGTTGGCTCGGCTTGTGGTGTTGAAGGTGAGGGAGTCCCTTTTATAGAATAAGGGCTCGTTCCTCAATACATAAATGATGGGTTAGAGTTGATGCTCGCGGCGAGGCGGTTGCTCAGCTGGCGGCGTTTCTCTCTAATGAAGGTGAGGGAGTCCCTTTTATAGAATAAGGGCTCGCTCCTTAATACATAAATAATGGGCTAAGTCCCCCAAATATTTTTCATGAGGCCCAATTGAGGCCCAATATATGGTACATAATGTAGTCCCCCAAGTCTTCGGTCAATAGAGTCTGTTGGCTGGAGACTTCAAATTGAATCCATGTATGGGCCGAAGTGGCGGTATTTGTATACCCTGCACTGAAGCTTTGTAGGTGAAGCTTTGCAAGTGAAGCTTTGAAGCTAGAGCTCTGTAAATGAAGCTTTCGAAGCTGGAGCTTTTGTAAATGAAGCTTTTGAATCTAGAGCTCTGTAAATGAAGTCTTTGAAGCTAGAGCTCTTGTAAATGAAGCTTTTGAAGCTAGAGCTCTGTAAATGAAGCTTTTGAAGCTAGAGCTTTTGTAAATGAAGCTTTTGAAGCTGATTGACATGAGTGATGCTCATGAATGTTTATGTTGATTGACATGAGTGATGCTCATGGATGTTGTCATGAGTGATGCTCATGAATGTTAACATGAGTGATGCTTATGAATGTTGACATGAATGATGGTCATGAATGTTTATGTATGATTGTCATGAGTGATGCTCATGAATGTTTATGTATGATTGACATGAGTAATGCTCATGTATGACTTGAAGTACTGGGCGTACTTTTGATCACCTGATTGGTGGTAATAGCGGCAGGTTGTCGAATAATTGTGGAGTACTTGACGTATTTTTGATCGCCTGGTTGGAGCTATTTTGGGTTTCTGGGCCTCCGCCCTCCACAACATTCCAGTCCAACCCATTTATTTTGGGCTTGTCGTTGTTCTTTTTTTTTTTTTTTTTTTTTTTTTTTTTTTTTTTTACCCTCTGATGGGGTTTCTACAGATGTCTTCGAAAGATAAGAAAAATAAATTACATCACTTTGTAAGGAAACCTTTATCTTCCTTCTAGGTCTTTCCGTAGCTTTCTCAGAAAATAGGAACATGCATGATGCAAGTGTGAGCATCTTATTTGGCTTTAGTAAGATCTTATTTTTTCTTTTTCTTTTGCGTTGTCCCCATGTGCTCTCGAGGAGAGCCTCCATTTTTCTTTTTCTTTTCTACTTTTGCTTTCTTAGTGACATGATGGCTGGATTGCTTCACTGCAATTGGCGCATGCCATCTCCACAAACTTCTTCAGACCCTTTCCTCCTTTTCCTTTTTCTTTTCTACTTTTGCTCCCACTGCATCTCTGTCTCTTGGCGAAACTAGAGGGTTACCTCTCCTTGCTTTTCTTGGACAGCAAGGTCGTGCCCATCACTTTTATTTTTTCTTTTTCTCCACTCCATTTCTTTGCCCATCCATGTTCCTCATCCCTGTCTGATGGGATCCTTTAGGCGCAATTTTTGATAATCTTCAAATCCCTAAAGTAAAATCATCACTGCAGGTAATCATTTTGTTTGCCAAACCACTTGCTTTTCTTGGACAGGTTGTGCCCATCCATTCCCACTCCTCGTGCCCATCAACAAAGAAAAACTGAGTAAAGGGAACTTTTCCAGGTCTTTGGTACTACCACCTTTTGACTTGAGACTTTTTCTCTTCCTAACTTGGTAGACATAGAGAATCACCAATCATAGTGCAGCTATTCCGGCCAACTTATGACGTTGAGAAATTGGAGGCCCTCGAGGCCGGAGACCAACTGATCTGGCAGGTCGCCGGAGATCACCTTGCTGGAGAGACAGAGGACCTGAAGTTCTACGTATTGAAGGTCGCCAACCCAGATGGTCTGATCTCATCGTTGGGCCCCTGTTTTTGTGACGGCGGCTGCTGCTGCTGCAGCTGCTTCGGCGGTTGTTGATGCACCACAGCCTGAGGCTGCTGCTGGTACTGATTGTGGTGAGGATGACCGTAAGGCATGTAACGCTGCGGTGTAGAGAGCGCGGCCGGAGCCGTCATTGTCGACAAGCATGGTGGCAAGGATGACTTCGATGCTAGTACTGGTGACGAGTTCGAAGAAATCGACGATTTGAGCATGGACGTCGCCAGTTTTGGGTTGGATCTGATCTTCGAGATGGATCAAGGTGGCTCTGGTTTATGGATATATTTCTCTGACACCTGTTCCCCTTGGATGAGCACTTCCTGGACAGTTTTGGATCCTAATAACTCCATCTTCGCAAGCTTTTGTAATTTTGAGCTGTAAATTAAAGATCTGCAAACTGGGCGAGTATGATGACCTAGTCATCCTTGTGGGCACCCCTGTAAATGTTAGTGCCACCACATGGCGGTGATGCAGAAGAAGATGGTGATCCCTGAAGGAGCGAGCAAGTGCGGAGCAGAATATTGTGATCGAATGGTGCCTAGAAGCCGTTGTTGGGCTTTAGCATCAGGTGAGTATGGTTGGTTAACAATCGCGAAGAGGTAACGCAAAGCCATATAAAGTAGCTACTGTGCAGATTTGGAGGTTTGCCGATGTTGAAGGACAATACTTTGAAGAGGAAGACTGGTGAAGTTTGAAGGACAGTGCTTTAAAGCAGTGCACGCACATACGCACAGGGTGTGCGTTTTGGTGTTAATGGGTTTTGTTTTTTGGGCCCATTTCGGCTGGCAACTCCGGAAAACTGATCCACGACAGCAACATGGAGCCGAGAAATGCACTGCAGCGGCTCCAACTCCAGAAAATCTGAGAGGGAGCGACCGAGACGCTGCGAAGTGATTACTGGGAAAACTGAGAACCTGCAGTTAGGATTGGGCTTGTGGGCCTGGGCATGATGACGAGCTCGTGTGTTGATTCACCGTTTTGCAGGATTGTGGGCTTGTGTTTTTGGCAGTTAGGATTTAACACTGTGAATTCTTCTACTGCTGGACCATGTACACGGAGTAGTTGATAGGAGGTTCTGGGTTCTTGCAGATTCACAGTGGATGTGAAAAAATGAAAGAGAATCGACGCAACTTTTCGTATCGATTCCCACAGACGGCGCCAAATGTTGATGCACAAAACCGGATGGTCTTGGAACAACGTAAATCCAACCGTGAATCTGCATGAAATGTAAATAACACAAGATGTATCGTGGTTCACCTCAAGGTTTGGGCTACGTCCACACTGATTGTATTATATTTCTCTGTTGAAGAGGGAGAGAGAGAGCTTAGAGCTTAGGGGGTGTGAGGAAGCTTTGAGAGGGGGTGAGAGGCTTCAGAAATGGCCTCTGAGAGTGAGAGTGAGGCCTCCCCCTAATTGTGAGGGTGAGGGGTCCTTTTATAGAATAAGGACTCCTCACTTATTACATATTTGCCCCTTCCTTTATCCCATAATTACATTTAAGTCCCCCGAGTATTTGTACGAGATCTAAATACGAGGCCCTAAATATGGTATAAACAGGTTGCAATCCTTTTATTTTGCAAAACTTGTTTGCTGCATCATTTGGTTTTGCGATCTGGAGAAGACCCCAGGTCATAAGAAAAGGAAAAAAGTATGGCTGGTTTGAGACTTAGGCCCACACGGGCAAAGAAAAAATATGGTTTTGAATATGGTTTTTTGTTTGTTTGTTCGGAAGTTGGAATTTGCACTGGCATTGGAATCTTGCACTTGCATCGGTGAAATTTCGTATTGAAATTGGCATCGGAAATTGGCATCGGTATTGGCATCGGCATTGGAATCGGCATCAACGTCGGCATTGGAATTTGGAGGCTTGCATCCACATCTGCTTGTTGGCAAACTCATGTCGTGTACCGCCATGAGTTTGACGGGGGGTGTTGGAATTTATTAGGTTTATTTAGGAAATTAATTAGAGATTTGTTTTGATTTTGTAGTAGGGTCTTTTTGGCATTTACGCATTAGGGTTTCTTAGGTTTATTGCTCTATAAATAGAGCTTGTAATTTAGTTTGAGGATCAAGTTAGTCACAATGTAGTCTCTAGGGTTTTTGTAGCCGTCTCGGCATTCTCAGTTTGTTCAATAAAATTCTTATTATTTTATAGTCTTATTTGTTCCGCACTCTGATATTCAACTGGAGAGACTGAGACGGCGGGACCGAGGAGGGGAGAGTGTGAGAAGGAGAGGATAGTTGGCAGGTTGGTATTTACGAAGCGGTGAGAAGGATTCTGTGGTTGACACGTGTACTGTGACAGAAGGCAAGAGAGAGTGAAGCGACGGGAAGCGAATAGAGAGAGTGACTGCTGAAATGGTCGTCTAACTCATCATGGACCGACGGTACAAATGACTTCGACTTAATGGGCCTGAAAAAGTTAGTTGTTAAACTTCTGAAAAATATTTTTTATTTTTACAAACAACAACGTTACTGCGTTAATTGTTAATTACCAAAAAACGGGGGATTTATGAGAATCAAACCGTACCAAGGTACATAAGCAATGTTTCTTCATGAGTATCAGTTTGTGATATAAAAACTGCACCTGTCTGAATTGTGGAAGCACATTTTAAACGTTTCTCCCTGAATCACTTCCAAATGCTTTTCGAGTAAATATTTGAAACCTTTTTCCTAGTAAAACTACTTTTTACAAAAGCACTCATGTACAAATGTGCTTCCACTCTCAAACGAGCCGTAAACTATGTAGGTTTTTTTTTCTTCGAATTTTTTATTTAAAATAGAATCATTTGAACTTGAATTTTTAATTTGGTTAACTTTGGATGAGCATGAAATTCGGATGGGATAAGACAAGATGCAACAAATTTTTCTTGGTCTTCTCTTTGCATGACCAAATTAATAGCTTATCCTAAAAAATTATAAAAACATTTTTGGCTGTGTTTTTGCTAACCATCTTTCAGTAGTGGTAATTTTCATCACCTTATTTACCATAGTTGGCTAAGTTTAAATTTTGAGATTTGTATCTTGGATGACTTTTAACTTTTAATATTTATGTCTATTTACTACACGAATCTCGAAATTTAAACTTATCAACCGATTATAAATAGGATGGTGAGCATCATTATCACTTGAGGTGAGGAGCAAAAACATTCCCAAAACTTTTTTGAGAAATGCTTAAGGGATCCTCTCAAAGTGAGTCTTTCGATGGATTCTCTGTATTCTCACAGTTTAACATCAATTTACACATTAACATTATAAAACTTTGTGCTGAAGACATAAAGTGGCAAAAATTTCATAAAAATTCATACTTTTGAAAGAGTCCTCCAAGCATTTCTCAACCTTTATATTTGAGAAAAACTAATGAAAATAGTTTGAAAACTTTGAGTTCTAACAAAAATGACAAAATAAAAGGTAAAATAAATAATAATAGAATTGACTTTTTAATGTAAAAATTTGATTTTTCGTTAAAATAAACAGTACCGTGAGTTTTTCGTTAAATTTTCTTTATAATTGTTTTAACTTTTGAGGAACTTTGACCTTGATGTTATTGCTCTCGAACCTTCTCACATCCCAACTTTGTTCGCTAATTTTATACAAAAGCCCATTTTAATTAGTATTTATTTGGTTCAATTCGACAGGACGGAAATTCTCGTCCACAAAATTTGAATATTTAAAGTCTTCCCAAAAAGTCTTTAAGTTGGAGATGTGATTCCAATGCCCCGATGAGCTTCTGTCAAAGGATGTGATGCGTTGATATTTGAATTAATTGTCCAATCACACAAAGTCACATGGAAATATTTGTATGTCCCATAAAATGCTTTTATGACATATAAATACTTTAAGCGTTATAAACGCTTTTTTTTTTCAACAAACAATATTATTATATGGACACACACAAGTGTGTGAGAATTTTTTTTATTTTTGTTTTTGAAATAAAAGAAGAGAGGAAGAGAGTGATAGAGAATGTGGAAGTGGAAAATTTTGTTTTTTTTTTAATTAGATATATGTTAGGATTACATGTAGGTGAGGTTTTGAAAAAGAAAAAAAGCAAAATTTGGTTGTGTAAAATTACATTTCTACCTCATATTTCTTATCTATGTTATGTTTTAATTAGAGAGTTAAACTGGTAATTTCATAGGATTTTGGTTGACAATGAGTGTTTTATTAATTAGTAAAAATTATTTACATTAAAAAAATGAGATGTTATAAACACTTTTAATTACTAAAAAACTCTTTAAACGGTTATAGAAGCAAAACCCAAAAAATAGACTCGTTGTAGTTTGGACGTGCCTATAGCGAGAAAGAGATTCACTTCAAATCTCTATGCCCGAAGCCTTGTCGACTAAGAAATTCAGACCGTTGAAGAGAAAGAGAAATAGATCTAGGCCGTTCAATTTTTTTAGAATTTTTAGAGGGGCTAATAAAAGGCGTATGATTGAAATTGAGCAATCCGAATCTTTCGCTCCACGGCTCTGAACACAAAAATTTAAAGTGAATCTCAATAACTAAGAGCGGTTAGCGAAGAGGGAATTAGGATCCTCTTCAGATCCATTTTGTAGAGATCCTAAAGATCTTCACATCCTAATCGTTTATCGTACATTGTGCGTTCAGTTTTCGTCACGTACTATTTTTGTTTAATTTTAAATAAAAAAATCAAATAATTTATAGCCTCACGATACACGATAAATGATTAAGATGTAAGAATTCCTAAAACGCCCAAAATTTGGATCAAGATAGAATTCAAATCCGCGAAGAGGGACTTGCGAGATCGTACATTCCACGGTGTCAATATTTGAACGAAGGTATCCGGGGTAGTTTTCCCGGAGCCTGTTTTTTCGTTGTTTGGGCTCCCGCCTCATTTCAACCCGACCCATTGAGTTAAAATACCGAAAACAGGAGTCGGTAGAACCCGACCCAGTGATAGCAAGACGGAGTCTCCCAGGGTCCTAACGGCGGGTACAACTAACGCTCACCAGCAGCAATGCTACTTTCGGGTTGGTTGCCCGTCACTTTCTCCCGTCAATACATCATTAAGCTTCCACCGTAATACTTCAGACCACCACACACACAAACACGGCCTTCTCTCTCTCCTCTCCCTCTCTCTCTATCTCTCTCTAGAATCCAGCGACTGACCACCCACTTGGATTTATCGATTCCGCCAAATCACCTTTCCTTCCTTATTCCATCGATTCTGTTATATAATTCATCCAAACGCGGCCTTTCTACTTCCTCACCGTTTCTCCCCCGGTAAACGCTTCCTCAACCTCCCCTCCTCCTCCTCCTCTCTCTCTCTCTCTCTCTCTCTCTCTGTGATCTAAACGTCGTCGTTTTCCGAAGTCCATCCCCGGTGAGCGCGTTCTGACGATCCGAGTGAGTGAGAAGCGAGTCAACTCTCTCTCAACGCTGTGTTATTGATTTTGTACTTGATTTGTTATCTGGTCTGTGTTGTGTCCTGTTTGGTTGCCGAGAAAAAAAAAAGAAAAAAAAAGCAGAGTGCGGGAAAATGGAATTTGATTGATTTCGATTTTCGCGGCAAACTTTATTGCGAATCGCGAATCTCTTCTTTTTGTTTTGGGATCTAGTGCTCCAAAACTTTTTCACGATCGTTAATTATTATTCTGCTGGGGCCCGAGGATTCGATAATTTGAATCATATTCGTAAACGATTAGTAAATTTTTGTTTCTTTGATTTTCTCAGCAACCAAACAGCCGGTTAGTCACTAACATATACTATCATATATGTGGATTCTGCAGGAATTTTTAATTTTTTATTATATTTTTATTGTTTCATTGCTGTGCAGTAACAATGAGTACGCAGTTGTTAGAGATTCAGCCAAAGGAATTGAAGTTCTTATGTAAGTTCATCGTTGATTGATGACCAATGCTAATCATTTTCTTTGTGATGTAGTGTTTATTCGATTGCTACAATAATCGTTGTTTGAATTTTTTTTACGTTTTGGTGTTGCTGGTTTTGCTGATTTCATGTAGTTTACATATTTTCTAGATTTTTTTTTGTACCGAACAGAAGATCAATTTTGAAACTATGAACACTGAACAGATTGATTCACATTCTTGTTATATATGTTATGTTTTGTTTGCCCATTGCTTTTGAATTGTAGACTGATGGCGAAATATTTCTCGTAGTTGAATTGAAGAAGCAAAGCTCATGCTCGATTCGGCTTACCAACCTGACTGACAACCATGTTGCTTTTAAGGTGCATATTGCAATTTGTTTGTTTTTCAAATTAGTGAAAACTGCATTTGTGCATTTTGTTGAGTATGATGAAATATTAGATGGGTTGTAATTAAGTGATGAAATTCGCAGGTTAAGACTACATCCCCTAAGAAATACTGTGTGCGCCCAAATGTTGGTGTTATCTTGCCGAATTCAACTTCTGAGTTTTCAGGTATGCTTTTTCATGTATCTCATTTGGTACATTTCAAGCGCGTGTTAATGTTTGATTGTTCATGTAAGCATTACTTCATCGGTTTGTAGAGAAGCATGAACTTTGGCGCTTAAGTTCCGCTTCTGAATTTTCAGTTTAAGATGACAGGAGAAAAAGATTAACCATACTTTGACATTTTTTATATATGCTGTCTCCTTGTGGATGGAGTAGATCTGCTACTATAAGGTTTTCAGGTTGCTTTTACATGCTTTAGGCATCATATTTTTTGGCATGTGATTCTTTTTTTTTGGCATGTGATTCGATCACAATGTAATGACATCATTTCTTTAGGTTTAAATTGCATAACTTTCTGATAGTTTTCTTCTTTACTGGGCCTTGTTATAACCATTTAAATTTTGTCAACATAGTTACGATGCAAGCCCCACGAACCAGTATGACAGATATGGATTGCAAAGATAAGTTCTTAATCCAGAGCACGGTTGTTTCTTCTGCAACAACTGACGAGGATGTTACATCTAGCATGGTAAAGTCTTGGTAGTTATTTTTGGTCTTGAGATTTTGTATTGATTTCTCATAGTTTATGTTTTACATTCACAGTTTTCTAAAGATGGTGGCAAGTACATTGAAGAGAAAAAGCTAAGAGTTACCCTCGTTAGTCCACCCAACTCACCACTGCTGTCACCAATGAAGGTAGACTTGAAGCAGGGGCTCGGCCATGAACATTCATTTCTAAAAGATCAATTTGGTGGAGTTGAAATCCTCCCTCCGCTGAACAAGGTTAGAGAATCTATTTAGGCAATGTTTGATTCTCTTCCTCTCTCCTGCTCCCCCTCCCCTTCCTTCCTTCCCTCCCATGGGCTTGCAGAAAACTCAGCGTCGTAGAATTTTTTCAGGAAGTCGGAATAATTTCTTGGTATACTGTTATGTGGTTCAAGTACACCGTGCAAAATTCCCTTTCGGAATCTCATTTTCAGGTTCTTATTTTGGACCAGGTTACTAACGATGTGAAGTTCACCGCTACTAGTGAGAAGCCAAAGCCATCAACGAAGACTGAGTTGAAACCATCAAAGGATGTAGAGTTGAAACCAGAAGAAGACGTTGAGCTGAAACCAGAAAAAGATTCTGAGTTGAAACCAACAAAAGATGTGGAGCTGAAGCCAGCAAAATATGAGGCGTTGGAACCAGAAAAAGATATGGAGGTGAAACCAGAAAAAGAGGCAGATTTGAAACCAAAAAAAGAGGCGGAGTTGAAACCAGTTATAGATGTGGGGCTAAAATCAGCAAAGGATGTGGAATTGAAACCGCTGAAGGCTATGGAGTTTAAACTGGCAAAAGATGTGGAGTTGAATGCAACAAAGATTGTGGAAGATTTGGAGTTGGTTAAGGATATCCAAGAGATGAAATCAAAGCTAAATGCACTTGAATTAAAGCTGAGCCAGGTTTTCGTCTTGAACAGAATTTTCTTTCGAAACACATGATATTATTGTGGTTCTTATTATTAGTCTGTGCGTTGCTTGTAGAAACTGACCTCTACGCTCTAGCAGTATTCCTCTACATCATGCAAAGAGTTTGTTTAGTGGTTATACACTATGCGAACAGTTTTCAAAATGCACTATTAACTAGGTTTCCGTTCTTCGTTTTTCAGGCTGAAGTTACTATTTTAAAGCTAACAGAGGAGAGGAGTTCAAGCATTCAAGAAACGAGAATTATGCAGCATCAATTAGTAAATTTCTCGCACCCCTTCCTTTTTATATTCTCGCAACTCTTTTTGTTTGTCTAGTGATGAATCCGCGGAAGTCTGAATTATCTGGTCGTGTGGTTATTACCTGTGGAAGGCTTGGATAACCCACTGTCAAATGATCTGAGCTCAAATGTTTTGAACTGTTTTTCAAGTTTTACTTCGGGCTTGTCGTAATGTTCATCCTACTGTGCTTTCTTCAACTGCGCATATTTTACCATGTACTGTAAATTGCGCAGTTGGGTTTAACCCAGCTGCATTGCATTTACAAAATATAAAATTTTCAACCAGGTGCATTGCATTTACAACATTTATACTAAGGAAATTTCAGAAACGCGTTCGTTGAGCTAACAAGTCAGGATTTCTAATGACTGCAGCAAGTTTTTCGAACACAGGCTAATCTCTTTAACGCTACACGCTCGTGTTTGCACTTATTAAGACTTGTTCATGATTGCAGGCACGACTGAGTACAAGAGGTGTGGATGTGAAAAGAGTCCATGTTGGATTTCCTCCCCTATTTGTTTGTATGGTGGCGATCATCAGTGTTGCTCTCGGATACTGTCTACGCCATTGAGAAACATGTGCATGAAGCTAGAACCGTCGGCGGCAGTTAGATAGATACGTATAAAAGAACCCGTCTTCCCCGTTATAGATGTACAGATGAGGTATAGAGGGGAGAATCTAGCCAAATTTTCTCACAGTAGAGATATACACTGTGTTTTAGTTTTCGGTAAGGTTTGCCTTGTGTACTTGTTTTGAAAGCATTGTGTTTTGAAGGAACTATGTGTGCTACTCTAATGGTGTTTATATTTGATGATCGTGGTCTTATACTATGTTAATCGCTTGTTTAATCATAAATTTAAATTGGAAAAATATTATATGCATGGAGCGGCCCGGTGTGTCGACATATAGCATCTCGATGTAATAATGTATTATCGGACTGAGACGTCACAATAACAATAAACTGGTGTCATATAAGTTACTTTCCTAGACATGATCTCTATGTACTCCTTGTTTTGAAAGCAAGCATGGTGTTTTGAAGGAACTGTGTGCTACTCTAATGGTGTTTATATTTGATGATCGTCTTATAGTATGTTAATCACTTGTTTAATCATTAATTTAAAATGGAAAAATATTATATGTATGGAGCGGTCTGGTGTGTTGACACATAGCGTCTCAATGTAATAATGCATTATTGGACCGAGACGTCACAATAACAACGGGTGTCATATAAGTTACTTTCCTAGACATGATCTCTATGTATCCAATCGATTATATGCAAACAAAGCTTTGAGCTTACTGCCAGTCGGATCCACGCTATTGGCTACGACGTTGACCACCAACTCTCCGACCGGTACACCTTCCTTCCCAAACCCGGGAAATTTTTCAATGTGCTCGGGATCTTATTATATAAATGGAGAGAAGTTTCTCTCTTTCCAAGTGTTCCTGGACTCCATACACTTGTATAATGATATATAACGTATGTAACCGTGTTTCGAGCACACTAAAAATCTTTTCCCTTTTATGCCCTGCCCTCTTTAAATGTTCCCTTAAATTTTTATTTTATTTGGATTGGATTTGTTTGATTTCATATCCATATTTTCAAGGGAAAATTTTCCAATTTAGAAACGAAAAAAGCATACCATTATTTGCTACCAAGTAATGTGCATTTTGGTCATTATAATTTTAAATACTTTATAGTTTACTATATCTAGAAGATTTTGTTTTCCAATCATTTGACTCATTACCATAATGGTACTCCTACTATAAGTAAGGGTACATCAATCTCCGTAATTTCATCTTGTACTCGAAATTTCATTACTAATCACACATTTCGACTCTCAAAAAAGAGAAATGGAGAAATCCACACTCAAGTTGACTTTCTTGGTGACTCTTCTGGTCTTTGTCTCTTGTAAGTCTTTCTCACATTGCGTTTTGTTAACATACTTGTATGGTTATTTGTCCGCGTTCCACATACTTGAACATACCGCTTCATGAGCTCATTGTTGATGTCACGTTATTAGTTGTTTTCAACTACAAGAATATTGACAGTGTTTAAAATATCGATATGCAAATTTATGGAAATAACGATTGATAAATCGATATCGATGCCTTCGATGAAAATTACAGAAATTTGCAATGGGGTGGGTATATTATCTCATTCATATTTAGTTGAAATTAGATAAAAATTTCTCAAAAATAAATTCAAAAGTTCGAAATCTGCAATAGGTTCCGACCAAATTTTTGTAGTAAATTAGTAAATATCGTCGATATTAATTGATTTTCTTATATTCCATAGATACATGATGAAGTTTGCATTTCACCCCCTTGCAATATCGATCCTTGATTTTTCGAACATTTCGACAGTAATATCGATAATTCCGTAGATAATTTAAACAATGCATATTGTTATGATATGGATAACTATATAATCTATGTATCCATGAAATCAATAAATAGACGACATGTCTATGGTTGGCAACATGTCGATATGATTTTTGACATCTGGTGGTCGGACATGCCACGTGATCTCGTGGCATGCCCCATGGTTCTCTATATGAATAATATTTTATAAAATGGCAGGTTTTTCAAAAGAAACTGAAGCAGCAAGAGTCCCAACAGATGGAGTTGGACTTGGAGGTTTGGCATCAGTGGAACCAGCAGAAGGTGAAAAGAGGTGCAGTTTTTGGTGGCAATGCAGCCAGATATGCCCTCCGGGATGCGACGGCAAAGTTTGTTATCGTGATGGACGTTGTGGATGTACTTGCTAAACCATTTTTTGTTTTCTTTGGAGAATAAAAAAAGATGATGTCTTTGAACAAGAAAAACAATAGAAAATAAATATTAAAAATCTAGATAAATTGAACATAACGTTTCAATTTGATCTAATTTACATAAAGATGATATCCACGTGGAGTGTCTCGAGAGATATTTCAATGTGATCAGTATACAGGATGGTACATTACGTATCACTATATAAATAGTGAGATATGTGTGTTAACAAATAATTACGTAAAAAATAAAATTTCCCACCATTTATATAAAAACACATAATGTATCATCCGTATTCCATTCATAATGAAAAATTTCTCTAATGCCTCGATTTCAATTTTTTTGGTCATTGTGATTGGTTTGGTTATAAATTTTAGTCAGTGGCGATTTATGTTTGGAAAAAACAAATCCGTTTGTTTTCAGAAAAAAAAAAGTTTTTTTTAAACCAAAATGATCTGTGAGATTTTCATAGCATCTCATGTTGGTTGCTGAGATTTAAATCAATAGAAGTGGTATTTACCATCAATCATTTTGTCCATTTGTGAAAAATCTCCATTAAAATTCAAGAAACCACCAATTCAAGGTGAGGGGGTGATTTGATACCATCAATTTAATGAAGATTTCTTACTGAAGAATCAAAATGATTTTAGGGTGATTTCAAATTAGTCTCAACTTTTTAAAACATTTTAAATAACTACCTAACGTTTTAAAAATTAGACATCCGTTAGGTCACCGACATTAAGTTATGACTTTACCAACATTAACTGATGATGTTTTTAGTATTAAATGATGGGATAGACAAACAATAAAGTTGGTCTCTACTAATCGGCATCTTTGGAGCTCTGATTCACCAAACCTACTCCTTTCAACCAAGTTAAACCATAAATTTGCTTAACTAAAATGCGTCGATTTGGAAACTCAAAGCTTTATAGACGACTTCAGAGTAAAACTACGCTTTAATAATTGTCCACATCATCAATTAACGCTAGTGAATCTATCAAATTTTTACTTTCTAAACGTAAATAGCTATTCGGAATGTTTTAAAAGATTAGGACCAATTGAAATTACCTATTAAAATTTGATAGTTATCCGACTAAATTATTTATATTTATTCTTCACCATTAACATGTCGTATGGTCGCCATTCAGTACTACGATCTGGTGGTATTCCTCTTTACTTGAAAGTGAGAGGTCTTAGGTTCGAACCTCGTGGATGAAAAATTTGATACCAAATTAGGTTGTTCATTATGTGGTTTAGCCAAACTCTCCATTCCCTAATATAATATCGAAAAAAAAAAAAAAAAAAGTCGTATGGTCACCCAATGGGCCACTTATCACATACCCACATGTCTATATTCTATAAGGCCCAGCAGTCCACTCTCAAAATCTATTTTTCTTTCTTATTTTTCTGAAAATAAAAATTAATTTAGAAAGGAAAGAGCAGAGAAAAATTGAGAGAGAGAGAGAGAGAGAGAGAGCTGCGTGGATAGTCTACTAACAGAGATGGTCTCCATTTACTGCAATCGGTTATACGCCAACAAGCCCGAGCTCGCCGCCAGTAGGATCGACGCTATTGGCTACCAGGTCGGCCACCAGCTCTCCGAGCGGTACACCTTCCCGCACTCTATCCCAACCACCCTGCCCTCTCTAATTGTCCTTTAATTTCATTGTAATTGAATTGGCTTTGTTTGATTTCACGGATTATGGGTTTTTAGATCTGAAAATGCATATTTTCAAAGTGTTTGATTTCAAAATTTGTCCTCTTTTTTCCGTTTTTAATCGTTTGGTGGAGTGTTTGGTTGCTTAGAAAATGTGGGAAAGTAATTCCAAGTGTTTGATTTCGAAATTTGTTCTCTTTTTTCCGTTTGTAATGATTTGGCAGAGTGTTTGGTCGCTGATGAAATGTGGGAACGTAATTCGAAGTGTTAGATTTCGAAATTTTTTCTCTTTTTTTTGGTTTGTACTGATTTGGTAGAGTGTATCGTTGCTGATGAAATGTGGGAAAGTAATTCGAAGTGTTTGATTTCGACATTTTTTTCTCTTTTCCCGATGATTTGGTATAGTGTTTGGTTGCTGGGAAAATGTGGGAAAGGAAAGCACATGTATGTGGCATTGAATCCTATGCTATTTTAGGTCTGCTTATAACTTAAAGTAAACAAAATAATGCTCATTGTAAATCCTAATCAAATTGTAGGAATAGGAGTGTGATTATGGTTATATTTTACTTGTTAGGTACACAATGGAGCGGCCTCGGTTTACTGATCATCTGGATGCAATTAAGTTTATCTGCAAGGACTTCTGGTCCGAGCTCTTCAAGAAGCAGATTGACAACTTAAAGACGAATCATAGAGTAAGTTTTGAGAATCATTTACTGAATTGGGGTTCTTTATAAGTTCTTTGTTAAGATTAATTTGATAAGACTAAGACGGTGTTTGTGTTGTAGGGTACTTTTGTATTGCAAGATAATCGATTTCGTTGGGTTTCACGCATGTCACTTGATCCTTCCGAGAATGGAGACTTGTCTCAAGAAAATGCTGAGGCGGCTGAAAACAAGGCAGCACAAGAACCAAACATGCATCTCCATTTCTCGTGTGGAGTCATAAAAGGGGCTCTTCATAACTTGGGGATTGCTTGTGCCGTTTCTGCTGACCCGTCCCACCTTCCTGCATGTAAGTAGTTCTCTGTTTAGTGCTTTAGAATTATGAATACAATTTCTGTGCACATTTTAGATTCATCTAGCAATGCTGTATATGATATTTTGTTTAACAATATTAAACCCATTGATGTAAAGTTGGAAAATTTTATATATCTGCGATAATTCATTGTTTTCAGAGTAAATCGTCTGTAGAATCTATACCCTCCGCAATCCACTTATATGTTAAGCATCACTTTGCAGTGTCAGCTGCCAATATCCTCTTTGTAATCTTACCAAAAGTGGGTTAAGTTATGAAATTTTGGGCTAGTGAATATGTGTCCGTCTGTATCCCGCTAGTCAAGAGATGGTGATTTGAACCTATGATAGTTGCTTTAGTGTTTTTTGACTTATTTTAGGTGGTTCATGTTTAATTAGAGAGCACTATATTACTTTGAAGTGTAGTAGACGGTAGGAGGACGGGAATTTTGTTGTCCAGCCATGCTTAGAATTCCATATTTCCTGGATAAGATGTGATGAAGGGCTGGTTTGGAATTGCTGTGCTTTGAAAAAAAACTGCTTCTGCTGTGCTGTGAGAATAAGCAACTGTGAAATAAAGCAGCAGAGTGTTTGGTAAACTTTTTTGTAAAAGTGCTTTTGAAAAAAAAAACAGTATTATAGTGTTTGGTAAACTTTTATGTAAAACAGATGTGAAAAAAAACCGGTTTTTCAAAGCCGGGTTTTGCAGCATTATGTTTTTGGCTTTTTCCACCCAAAACTGTGAAAAAAAAGCTGAAGCTGAATATTTACCAAACACAAAAAAGCTTCTAGCTTTTTTTGATACCCACTTTTTTCAAAATCAACTTAATACCAAACCAGGCCGAAATCAATCATAATCTGCCCTGTGTATTCTGCTCGTGGGCTCAAGTTTCTGTTTCCGAGAATCAACACTTGGTGTATCACGGGTTTCACTTTGGCTGCCTTACTCTTGGAATACAAATGGTGTTGGTTGATTCAATAGCTTGTCATGCAAACTTGTTTTATCCTATAAAAGCATCAAAAGCCTCAACTCTTGAATATTTGGAGTTTTAATTGGTTTTCTCCTTTGGTTTTTTGACGTCGTGCTGCTTGCAGCTTGTTCCGTTCTTGCAATTTGACATCAATAAATATCTGTGTCTATTTTCTTTCATACATATCTGTCTCATTATTATTTCATGCACTGAAATACTGAAACTGATATGATCTCACGACTCTCTCGACATATATTCCATTCGTTGGCAAGTTGGCTTAAACTAAAAGATTATATCTGCTTGGTTTGCTGGCCTCCTTG
Source organism: Malus domestica (assembly GCF_042453785.1). NCBI lineage: Eukaryota > Viridiplantae > Streptophyta > Magnoliopsida > Rosales > Rosaceae > Malus > Malus domestica. The sequence goes on along the minus strand of NC_091672.1, from coordinate 29,350,976 downwards.
TAGTAATGATCGATTCTCTTTGCTGAAATTGTTGAACAGGTTCATTCGTGGTTCGTATAAAGCCCTGATGAATGCTTGTCCAAGGAACTTTCGGAAAAGTAGTGGTTTAATTCATCGGCTCGTCAAGATTTGTAAATCTTCTCCTTTCTCTTATGTACAAGAATTTATACTTTGATTTCGGAATTTCGTTGTAACCTTCAAACTGAGAAGATTCATCCGGGAGAAATCACAGGATTGTACCTACTGGTGTTGTGAGGGTGCTAATGTAGGAGAATGTCGACAAACATAAATTGTTTTTATCCTAAATTCCTAATACAGGACGTTGAGACCACAAGATTTACTTGAACCTTGTTTCTAAATTACCCAATCGATTGCCACTTGGTACTATGATGTAGTAGTATTCTTCTTCACTTGTAAATGAAAAGTCTTAAGTTTTATTCTAGTTAAAGGCGAATTTAGACTAAATTAGTAGCAATTGGATTAGGCACTGTCATCTATTTTCATTGTTAAAATATGAAAACCAAAAGCTCTATGCTCCTCGTCTATCTATCCAAGGACCCTTAGACCAACAAACTAAGTCGTCACACTTAGAAGACCAATTGACATGAAATGGGTTCATCACCATGTAGCATCTCAATCCACTAAAACAATGACATGTGTTGAAAAAGGCTTATATATGTTATTATTCTATTAAACACAATGTCATGGTGACAGTAAACCGTTTCCATATAAGTCGCCACTTTTCATCCTGGTCGCACCCACCCCCTCTTGGTCCCACTCGCAGGGTGTTGGCCGTGCTGCTGCATGTTGTTAGTGTACTGCCTCATGCTGTTAGTGTGAGCGTCTGGACCAAAGACTTTCTCCATTGCAAGAGATGGAAGAGGCGGAGGCCTCATCTTTTTTTTTCTTTCTTATTCTTCATGGCCATGTGTTACTTACTATGCAAGGTAGGTGTATTGTTTATCATCTAGTTATGAACAACACATAGGTTTTTTACAAAATAAAAACAACACCACTTAGGTGTGTCCTACCTTAACGTTAGTTATCGCAAGGTATTACATCACTAAACAATAATGAGTATATTTTTTTTGCCGTTAATCACGCGTCATTTTAATTTTATTATTTTTCATATTTCAAGTGAGTAATCATGTCATGTTAATGATTCCAACACCTATTTTGAATTATTTCAAGTAAATAAATACGTCATTAAATCTGAATTATTACTAATAAGAGCAGTTAAAAGCTTATTAGGAAATTTACTAGATTTAATTAGCAAAATAAAAGTTCTTTATCATCACCGACGTATTTGCAGCGGTCTGGCACATTCCAATTGTCGTCTACAAAAGGTCAAAATAAAACCAAAGTCAAAAAGTAAAGCAATTCAATTCAAAGGAAAGGGATAGTATCCGGATCACTTCCTTCTAATCTACTACGTTCGAAGATTTACGTTATTGAAATTTGATTAAACGATTAAAATTATTATAATTTTTAAGATGAACTCTTATAGTCATTTGATTAAATTTTAATAATCATTATCTTTAAATTTGATGGATTAGAAGGAATGGACACAGAGATGATCCCTTTTCCGATTAAAATCCAATTGGGAAACGTATCGACCATCCAGATTCACACACGTGGCAACCTGCACGCTTTCGTGGCCCAACCACTCACCCCTCTCCTCTTTGCGTACGGAAGCAAAAGTCGGTTTTCTCTCGTCCTATTTAAACGATATGCAGTCGTGCTTTAACCACAGTTGTTTGAGAGAGTTTGAGAGAGAGAGAAAGATGGAGAAGGAGGGGAGAGAGCCCAACGGTCTAATCCTCTGTTTTTTTTCTAGGGTTTCTGAGCACAGATGATTTTCTTGTGCTCTTGTTTTGCTTCTCCGCCACCCCGACGCCGTTTCGCTCAGGTTTAAGCGGCGGCGGAGACAATGGAGAAGATAGAGGTAGAATTGAAGGAGGCGGAGACGAAGCAGAGGAGTCTGAGCAAGGCGTACGAGTGCGTACACGCGCAGGCGACTGCGCTTATTATCTTCGCCGTGCAATGGAAGGACCTGGAGGAGCACTTTGAGTCGACTCGGTACTCGCTCGAGTCGCGATTCCGGGAACTCACCCACCGCGAGACGGCGGTCCGTGTGCGGGACGAGGAGTTGGCGGCGAAGGAGATGAAGTTCAACTCGGAAGTTGAATCGAAAGCGGACGAGTTGGGGAGGATTCAGAGTCTGATCGACGAGAAGGCTGAGGAGGTTATACAGAGTAAGAACCACTTGCAATCTCTCCAGTCTTTGATTCTGGAACATAACAATGAGGTTATGGTGCAAGAGAAGATTTTAGTGGAGGTTGAGAGTTTCGTTGGGGAGAGGAAGAGGGAGTGCGATTCGATTGAGAGACGGGTTAAAGAGAGGATGAAGAAGTTGAACTGGGTTGAGAGAATGGTGGGGGAGAAGTCGAAATTGGCTGAGTTGAAGGCGGAGAAAGTGAGGGGGTTTGAAGAGGCGTTGGAGAAGTGTGTAGAGAAGACTGAGTTGAAGGAGAGGGAGTTGAATGAGATTATCGGGTCGATTGAGGAGCGCAAGGAGGAGTTCAGTTGGATAAGAGAGCAGATTTTGGAGGCGGAAAAGTTGATTAAGGTGCAAGAGGAGCAGTTGGATTTGAAAGGAGAAAAATTTATGGAGGTGCAAAAGGCGGTTTAAGAGTGTGACAAAGAGTTGAAATTAAGAGAGGAGCGGATTAAGGAGGCGGAAAGGGCAGTTGAAGAATGTGACAAGGAGTTGAAATTGAAGAAGGAGAAACTTAGTGCGATAGAGAAATTGTTACTGGAGTGCTCGAATGCCCTGGAATCAAGGGAGACAAAGATTAGGGAAATAGACTCGAAAAAAGATAAAGAATTATGCTTGCGTGAGAGATCGTTGGAGGAGTGATCCTGTAAGCTTGAGTTCAAAGAGAGGGAACTTTTATTGAAAGAGAGAAATGTCGAGTTCAAAGCTAGGGAACTCAGAAAGTCAAAAGAAGAAGGCGAAAAGTATTTGAAATCTCTCACAGGGACTTAAGGAGAAAGAGAACCAACTTCAAGGCCTTGACAAAGAGCTCAGATTGAAAAAGAAAGAACTTGATTTGATAAAAAAAATCCACTGAAGAACGCGCCAAAGACCTGGAATTGAAAGAGAGGCAACTTGAGGATCAGGCCAAAGAGCGTTCGTTGAAGCAGAAAGAATTTGATTTGATCAAAAAGTTCACTGAAGAACGCAGCCAAAACCTTGAACTGAAAGAGAGGCAACTTGAAGACCAAGCCAAAGAGCTTGAATTGAAGCATACAGAGTTTGATTCGATAAAAAATTTCAGTGAGGAACACACCCAAAACCTGAAAGCTAAAGAAAATACTAGTATTCTTCTTTCTCAAGTGAAAATCGAGCAATTGGAACATATCCCTGCCAACAATGGTGTTGTTCCTTCTCCTGCAAGTAACCATGCTGTTCCTTCTCCAGCAAGTAACCAGTCCAGTGTCAATATGGATGGTAGAGGCTTGCTGTTGTTCATAAATTAGCATCTGAAGAACTATGTTCTAGTGGGTAGTGAAATCTCAGCTGTTCTTCAGGCGTTACCAGACCCGGCAAAACTGGTTTTGGATTCTGTGCAAGGGTTTTACCATTCAAATTCAAGAGCGGACAAAAGCGAGTGTGGTTTGGATTTGAGCATTACTAGGGTGAGTTGTATCCTTTTGTTGGAGACTTTAAAGAGTATCTCCCCCCAAATTAACCCTAAGGTGAAAGAAGAAGCAATTAAGTTGGCAGGTGATTGGAAGGTTAAAATGACGATTAGGACGGAGAATTGCTTGGAGGTTTTGGGTTTTCTGCGGTTTGTTAGTACATACGGAATCACCTCGTTTTATGATTCGATTCAAAGTCTTTGTGCAATCGTTGCAAAGGATGAACACACAACTGAATTATCCTGGGCCCTTGGTACCACTGATAAGGCACCCGGTAAGCTCTTTTTTCATGTTCATATTTATATCTAAATATCCAATGTACTTTTAAAGGTCGAGGGTTTCCTACTATGTTTCTCATCCTTGTTAAGTCAATAAGTAGAACTCTATATCAGTAGCAAGCCAGCAACGATGCCTTTTAATGGATCGTTTGTTGCCTTTTAATGGTAATTTGCCCCTAAGTTACAACTGCGTTGTGTATCTAGTTCTCTTCTTATATCTCTGAAGAATCTCTTCTTTTGATACAGTTTCATCTCAAATCTTATTCCAAAATTGTTTGTTGGAAATTATTCTCATTGAAAATTTTTCACTTCTTAATTTTTGTTTTATATCAACTCTTGCTTCAAGTTTTCTTCTCATTTATCTCATCTTCTTTTGATACCATTTCATCTTGGATCTTCTTATTGCACATTTTACATATACTTCCGAATTGGTCTTTTAGGCCTTCTTTATCTCCAATGTGCCCACAATACCATCTTCTGCTCTCAAATTTGCAAAACAAGCCCCGTTCGCTCTAGCCAGTCTTGGTACTCTCCCTCGTTATCATCGAATATGTTCTGCTCCTTTTCATTTACCCGATCTCTTAACGAATCTTCTTTCCGGCTTGAAAAAAAAAAATGCTTAAATTCACTTCTCTCCTATCTCCTGTCTTGAACTTATTTACTTTGGCTTTGATAGGGTATTTAAGTAATAGCTTATGACCACCACACCCACACCACACCTTATCGATTGACTCAAAGCACAACGGGACACAGTGCTTTAGATATATTTGATATTTTAAACTTGGAACTACAATCTCTAACCTGCCTGCTGCATTTTCTTTGTTTCTTACCACAGTCAAAACTGAGACACCAGAATCTTTACTGGCAAAAAATGCAGGAACTTGTTCTTCTCCGAAACTTCAACCATCTGCCACCACAGATGCTAGTCATTTGCAGGGGGTTTTAAATGAGATTTTCGGTAGGGATCGTCTGTTGCAAAATGAAACTTGGGCTACTTTTCAAATGTCATCAGGTCCAGAAAAGTATGTGATGGAAACTTCTTTTGCTAAATACTGCACAGTAGAAGATGTTGGTTTTAGAGAAACTGTCATGTCGAAGTGCATTTCACTACTCGACAAGCTAATGAGAAATAAACCACATGTTGGACCTCATGTTAACAAAGATGCCCTAAAGCTAGCAGTCCACTGGAAATCGAAAATTGGTGCAGGCACCCAAGCCTTCGAGCTTTTGGGTTTTTTGCAGTTCATCGCTACATATGGACTGCTTTCTATGTTTAATAGAGAGATTTTAGTGTTTCTTGGGAGGATTTCTCAGCAGAAGCAGGCGCTAGAAGCATGTCAGACACTTGGTTTAGCTGATAAGACCCCTGGTAAGTGTATAATTTAATGCTTTATAGATGACGGAGTCTTTTTTATTTCTTTCCAATTAAAACATGCGCGAAATTGAATACAATATTAGAGAAAGAAAAGAAAATATGTCGATAAAAGGATTTAAAAAGGAGAAATTTTCTTTTGCACATGAAAGAACTTCATCGCTTCGTCCCTCTTCTTCAATGATGTCAATAGCGAAGCTTTCTTAATGTTCTATGATCTTTCTTTCTCAAGATGTGATCTTCAACGTTATCTTCTTTATGATATTTGAAACTTCTTCAGAGCAGTTTGATAAATCCTGCAAATCTGTTTTATATGCAGCAGATTTCATTCGGAATCTTATTGAAAAGAAGCAACTAATTGAAGCTGTTGGATTGATTTGCCTGTTCAAGTTAATTGACAAGTTCCACCCAGTACCTCTCTTGAAAGAATTTGTGGAGAATGCAAAGAGGTTGTGCATACAAAATAGCAAGAGAAGTAAATCACTTGATGAAAAGGTACCTTGTAACTTGTTTCGACAACCAATATAGATGTACTGACACATACATTTACCTTTGTTCATAGGATAAGTGTTTAAACAACCAGATTGATGATCTTAGAGTTGTGATTCAATGTATCAAAGATTGCAACCTCGAGTCCGAGTACCCTTCCAGGTTCATTGAAACGCGAATAGCTTTTCTGGAAAAACTAAAGGAGGATCGGAGACGTCCAAAGATATCTCCTCCCTCCAAGGTTGAACAACACAATGAGAAAATTTCTTCTGTCTCCAAGGTTGAACAACAAGAGCAGAAAAAGGCTCCTGCATCCAAAGTTGAGGGACAAGAGCAGAAAAAGTCTGCTGCCTCCAAAGTTGCGGGGCAAGAGCAAAAAAAATCTCCTTCCTCTAGGGTGGAGGGACAAGAGCAGATCAAATCTCCTGCCTCCAATGTCGAACAAGGGGCAGCAAAGCCCCTTGCTTCCATTGTTGAGGGATGAGAGCAGAAAAGATCTGTTCCCTCCAAGGTTGAACCAGAACACCACAGAAGAGGTCAGAAAGTTGAGGGACAAGAGCAGAAAAATAAAATTAATTTTGTCAAACTTGCAAATATAAAAAAAATACAAGAGTTTTGTCTATGGATTGAGCAAAATCGACCTTTTAATTTGGCAACAACATAATCAAATGACTTTGAAATTAAAAAGTAAATAAGAGATTAAGCGCTTAATCCAAATTCAAAACATAATAAAATGGTAAAAAGAAAAGAAAAAAGAAAGAGCTTAAGCTTAATCCAAACTCAAAACAAGTCAAACGAACTAGAGATTTTTTAGTGTGATTGGAACTCAGAGTGGTACACTATGCGTCACTATATAAATAGTGAAATTTGTGTGTTAAAAAGTTAATAACTTAAAATATAAAATTTTTCACTACTTATATAAAAACACGTGATGTATCATGTACCATTTGTGTTCTAGTCACAATAAAAACAAATTCCAAGCGAACAGCCCGGACAAAAAAGTTGAACACGTGGCAAGTTGCTTGGTTACGTGGTCCCTCCTTTTTCTCTAAGTGGCAAAAATACGTGAACATAGTAGTGGAACGAAGCATAAACTCTTTCCAATTCATGCAGAAGTTGATAAGGACCACTGTTACGAAATATTAAATGTTATAATATAATTAATTAAAATTTAAAAAAAAAAATTTAACAAATCATATTATATCATTTGGTATTCCGTGTTCACTAAAAATTTTATCCACTACCAGCTCATTAAACAGACTGTGTTGCCTCTGGTCTCTGACGCCATTCCTTAAATGTTTTCATAACTTTGGTTGCTTGGTTAAATGGTAAATTCACTTTTTAAGAAAAACAAAACAAAAGAAAATTTGAAAATGCAGGACACGTGTCGAATTTTAAAGGCGTGTCCAAATGTCATTTGAAAGATATGATCTTTGAAAAATCACCTGCATGATTCAGAAATGTTGAACTCCAGAGCTCCAGACACAGACAAAGCTTCAAAAAAGTGACAAAAACCTTGCAGGCGCTGGCTGGAGGTTGAAGACGAAGAAGCTTGCCCTAATTTTCCCACAAAATCCACTGCAAGAAAAAATTTGAAAGACCCAACTCAAAGGTATGTCAAATGATTCCCTCTCCCTTTCAATTTCTGTGAAAATGAAGAGTATTTCTAGGGTTTGGAGAAAATGAACAGTCTTTTAGGGTTTTTATACTTCGAAGTGGATTGTCTGCCCTCCCCTCCTGTAATATCCCTAAAAAATTTAAGTGGTGATTAAGAGTAGTTTACTTGTAACCATTAAAAGTTCACTTATTATTTTTGGAGACCAAGTTTGACTTGAAAAGAGAAGAACTAAAAAAAAAAATATATATATATATATATATAGTATAGAGAGAGAGAGAGAGAGAGAGAGAGAGAGAGAGAGAAGGTGATTAAGAGTAGTTTACTTGTAAGTTGTAACCATTAAAAGTTCACTTATTATTTTTGGAGACCAAATTTGACTTGTTATTTTTGGAGACCAAGTTTGACTTGAAAAGAGAAGAACTAAAAAAAAATATATATATATATATAGAGAGAGAGAGAGAGAGAGAGAGAGAGAGAGAGAGAGAGAGGAGGAAGCTGACGTTAACAAGGGGTGGAGTTTCTAGAAAACCCCTCAAAAGGGGCTGCTTTCCCTTCCAGCGGCAAACAAAGAAACTTTCAGCAGAAAACCAAGAAAAAAAAGTGAAAGGGTTTACCCCTTTTAGCTCTTAGCTTGTCAAAAAGGAAAATCTAAGGAAGAGGAGCTTAGTTCTTTTTATTTGGGAAGCTTAGAACAAGTAAGGATCTTTTCCTTGTCTCCATTTAAGGTATCTATTTCTTACATTTGGGATTTAATTGTTATCTGGTTGTAAACCCACGAATTAGTTGGGTGGGAGTAGGAAACATGAAGGTACCATAGTGCATGTTCTGATTTTAGAGTTGAGCACCAAATGTTTGATTAAAGTCCCCAATTAACCTTGAATTAGGGTTTGTTTGTTTTGTATTTTGTGTAAGTAGTGTGTAATGTTTTTTTTCTTACTTATAGATAAGGAAGAGAAGGACAAGGGGACTACGAAATAAGTCGACGAACACCCTAGAGATTAAGCGCTTAATCCAAACTCAAAACAAGTCAAACGAACTAGAGATTTTTTAGTTTGATTGGAACTCGGAATGGTACATTACGTGTCACTATATAAATAGTGGAATATGTGTGTTAAAAAGCTAATAACTTAAAATATAAAAATTTTCACTACTTATATAAAAATACGTTATGTATTACTTGTGTTCCGGTCATAATAAAAAATTTCTCAAAGCGAGCAGTCGGAACAAAAAAAGTTGGACACGTGGCAAGTTGCATGGTTACGTGGTCCCTCTTTTTTCTCGAAGTGGCAAAAATACGTGAACATAGTAGTAAGATTGTTACGAGAGATTAAATGTTATAATATAATTGATTAAATTAAAAAAAATAAAAAATAAAAAATTATATTATATCATTTGGTATTCCGTGTTCACTGAAAATTTTGGAGGATTCTCTCCTCCTTTTTTTCCATACACTTTCATCATTCTTCTGTTTTTTGTGGTTACAGTTAAGTTACGTCCCTTTGTCTTATTAAACCATGAGAAAGGCCACCTGGCGTCTACCCTGCCCTTGATTTTGGATCATCGTCGCCTTCAATTGATGAACCACCAGATGAATTTTCTCCAATATCGTGCGGCTCAAAGAATTTTGTATGTGTTTACACGTATTTTTGTGCTCTGAATAATTCTAATCAAATTCCATTGCTCCTAAGTTAAAGTCAGAATTTGTAGCATATAAGGGAAGGTTAGCAGATACTTGCCAATTATCCAAAGCTGGATATTAAGGTCTTTAAGCTTAATATCTGTTTTGTATGTGTAGCATCTGCTTGGAAAAGGTTTCAACTTTAATATCTCTATGTGTTATTACTCTTAACTGATTGTCAAGAATTAGGATTAAAGAAAAGCATCCTTTAAAGTTTATAAACTGGAAGGGGGCAGGTAATAAATTACAGGTGAAATGAAACTAGAAATATATAGTCTTATGATTTGTGTCTAAAAACACAATAAAGGATATTACGTCCATCCATGATACTAATAAGATTGTTATTTATGTGGTTATGAGTTTCAAGTCTCTTTGATTAAACATTTTCTTTCTCACTCAGGGGTTCACCACGAACCACCTCTTTTTGACCAGCTATTATACTTGAATATGATTATCTATTTGTTGGTGTGACAACAAAAACATGTCCTTAACTGTGAGAGGAATCCTCCTTTGTGACTTTGGTTACCGATTTATGATGAATATGATTTTCTTAGCTTATTATCGGGACAATGTTAATTTCACTTGATTATTACATATTTTCCAGGTCAATCTTTGATTTTGAGTCTTTCCGAAAGCTGCATCATCTCCAAAATCATTATTATGGTATGTAGATAGCTGCTAAGTGCTGCAGCTCACTAAGTTTGGCCTCATGCCTTCATTGTAGCCCCTCTTTGACAAGTAAGCATTATAATTCCACTTTGTGGATTGATATTAAGTTGGCTTACTTTGTTCAGTTGGTTGAACATATGATGAAGAATCACAAATAAAATTCAACCCACAAGGGGCTTGAGACCACCATGGTTCCACACAGCTCCGTCACTGTTTTTAGTCGGGATCGCCCAAGTTCCTATGTAGCTTTGCCAATTCCATTTTCTTTTTTAGGACTTGAAATCGATTTTCCCTGTCTTACTAGCTTGTATTAAAATACAATAAAACTTCTCTACAATAATACTTTATAAAGGAATAACCTCTTTATAGTCATAAAAAATTCTGGTCCCAACTTGGGCTAGTTATATATAGAAATAAACTTCACACTGTAATAAGTTATAATTTTTCGAGATTGATTTAAGGAAACGTCTCTACATAGTAATAATTATCAATAAGTACAAAAATATTCGAAATCACAAATAAAAATTTAAGATGAACTAAAATATTTCTCTAAGTTATCTGGGATAATGTTTTGTTTATTAGAGTTGGTCAAGCTTCTCAAGCATGTTACAGCTTTTTGGCATGAAACTTTTAGTATTTTCGTACACAACTTTTTGCGTAACTTAACACAAATATGTTCAGCCACTCACATATCGACCTTGACTGGAATGACTAATGTGATAGAGGAAAATGGAAAGTATTCACTTAAATTAGCTGAAGATTCTCTGCTTTTTCAATTTTTTTTTTCAGTTATTTTTAAAACTAGTAATGCCACTTCAAAAACTTAACTGTACACTTTTTAGTAAGAATATTTTTCTTTTTAAATATAGAAAATTTGAAGTGCACAATCAAATATTTAGAGTGTCAATACAATTCCATTATTTTTTTGGTCGATTTATTTTTTAACCCCTTGTTTTACAAAAAAAAAAAAGCACTCTTTTTCTAATTTTACATCTTTGAAATTCGTATGCTCCACTACTAAGTCAAAAGCAAATGTTTTAACTACCGGCTCGTTTGGATGTGCTTTTAAAATGATTAAAAGCGTTTTGTGAGAAAATGTCTTTGTATTTCAAAAGCACTTTAAGTGCTTTCTACAAGAAACACAAATTATGTACTTCTTCTTGGAAGTACTTTAAGCGTTTTTTTTCTTCAGGATTTACTTGCATTTTTACAAAGGATTGGTTCTAAAAATATTTTCACCAAAAGCGTTTTCCAGTCATTTTAAAATTACGTCCAAATGAGCTCTACATCTCTGTCAAGTAACCGGGACTATGTAAAGGTTTTACTGTTAAAGGAAAAAAAAATGAAGGTGATTTAGAATAGTGGGCCGAAGTCCAAAGTGTAGACGTGAAATGGGCTCATAAGAGAATACGGTGGTTCGTCGGGCCACAAGAAAACCCGACTTCTCCTTCTTCTTCCTTTTCCTCTCCCCTCCAGAACTTTGACGACCAAAACGACGACGTGCAACGTTCCTGCGACCGTGGCCGGACCGATTCAGAGACATCAAAAACACGACGACCCTTTATCGCATGGATTACAACGATTCGTGGCGTGGAAGCGATTAAATACTTTCTCAATCGCCCGGAAAAGTCCTGGTAAAACCCTAAAACGTAATCGTTATTAGCACATTTTGTGACATTTGGATTGCTTAATTATTTGGTTATTTAATTCAGTTTAGTTAAACAAATGGCTAATTAAATTCATTTTGGATTGATTGCAAATGCATTTGTATATATTTCTTGGAAGTCAGTTCATGCTGGATGGGGATTATTTTTAAGGAAAATTAATGAAAATTGTTTGAAAATTTTGAGATTTAACGAAAAAGGCAAAATAAAGGGTGAAGTGAATAGTATCAAGATTGATTTTTTAATGTAAAAATGTGGTTTTTCGTAAAAATGAATAGTCCCTAAAGCTTTTTGTTAAAGTTCTTTTTTAAGAATTAGATAAATGGCTAATTAGTGATTTAATGGAATTTATCTGTGTTTTTGCTCCGAAATATAGTAGGATACAACAAGGTAGGGTCACAATTTTTTTTTTGTTTGTTACAAATGATAGGATAATCTATGCTATATTCTAAACTATGGGTAGAGAGTGGGGTTTGAGAGGTGGGATGCAATGGGTTGAAGTGGAAGGCTGAATCCACCAGGGTGGAACACCGGTTTCAATTTTGTCCGAAAATACTATGCGAAATTATTCACTTGTTCCTGGAATTTTAAAATTTTTGATGAAACCAACAAGTTATTCCTTCTTGAATAATTTGGACTGATATCTCATTCATTTATTTATTTTTTGTTCGATTTTCATGAATTTTGCTTGTATATGGTTTCTTTCGTTCACTAGTCTACAACAATAAGAACAAAGCCTTTTCCCACTAAGTGGGGTCGGCTATATGAATCCTAGAACGCCATTGCGTTCGGTTTTGTGTCACTAGTCTGAGGCGAAGATGAGCACTGTAGAAAAAGTATATCATAAAATAACACAAGCACTGGTATTTGCAACTAGAAAAACATGAATTTTTGCAGTGTCCTGGTGACCCGTGTTTGGCTTTTGTTTTAAGTCCTGCAGATGTTTAAGCCTCTCTACATTTCAGAGGCATTTTCTCTGTTTTTGGTTGGTTCTTATGAGGCAAATGAGTTTCATTTCACCCATTTTTTATTTAGGACTTAAACATCAATTTTAGTCCGGGACTCCGAGTTTGCATCTCATTGCAAATGCGTATTGAGATTTCTTCATTCAGTTTGGTAGTATTTGGCATAGTATTGATATCAGTCAAATATGGTGTGCCATGTCTTATTTACAGCTTTTGGGGCTCTATTCACTTGGTGTTCTGGTGCCCTCGGATGCTCATGTATCCTAGACTCCTAAGTAGGTGAGTTACTACTGACTTGTGCCATTTCCGTTTCCTGCTATATTTAAATCTAGATTCCTTGTATTTGGGCAATAATTTTGTTTCTCAAAACAATTGTGCAATATTCTCTTGTTTAATGCGGTGTCACGAAATTTATGTTTATTCGGGAGTTGAGGATTTAGTTTCTGTTTCTTATTAGTTGTGTTTTAGCTGTTTTCTGAGATTCGAAAACAATAACTACGACTGACTTACGAGCGGAAAAAGACACTACTTTACCATTGCCATAGTATTGAGTTGCTGTAGTGAGAGGCGGATCCATTCAGGCCGTTGTGTAACAAATTAGAACTGAAATACTTGGAACTGAAATGTTGGTCCCTATTGGGAAATTGAAAGTTTTGATACCTCATAATTCTTCCGTCCTTTTTTGGATCACCGTTTTCAATTTCGTTGATAAGTACTACACGAAAATACACATGTTAATGGAGTTTCAAAGTGTTTTATCAAATAGTTTGAAGATTGGTATCTCATTTACTTTGTTATCGGATTTACATGTTTTCGCGTCTATATGGTTGCTTTTGTTCACTAGTCGATCTGAGGCGAATTATTTCGTGTCAATGTATCAGCACGAATGCTGTTAAAAAAAAGTAATATCATAAAATGACACAAGCACTGGTATTTGCAACTAGCAAAACATGAATTCTACAATGTCCTGGCGACCCGTATTTGCTATCTGTTTTAGGTTCTGCGGATGTAATGGTTCGTATGAGGCAAATGAGCTTCATATCACCCGTGTTTTATTTAGAACTTAAACATCCATTTTCGTCTGAGTTTGCAACCTCATTGTTTGCAGGTGCCTATTCCCTTTGGTGTTTTGGTGCCCTCTGATGTACGTGTATCCCAGACTCCCTAGTGCTTTGTGTGAAACAGAGTAAGTGAGTTACAATTGGCTCTGGTCTGTTCTGTTCCTGCTAGTTGTAAGTTTTATCGCTAGTATTTATACGATAATTTCTTTTCTCAAAATTTGTTTGCAATAATTTTTTGTTTATTCGTAGTCTAACTGCGTGAAATTTCAGAGGCATAGAGTTTCTAATCCTTTCTTTACGCTTGGAAATTTGGAAAGGATTTTTCAACTCAATTAAGAGTTGTCTTGGTCAAGTGTGAAGTTGACGAATAAATGTCAGGCGTCAACGTCTAGTGTGTGGGTTGAGGCGTGGAAATGTATAAGGTCATGTCATGGTTGAACATTTCTACATTCCTTATAGCTTGGATTATTTTTTTCTTTGTGAAATTTTGACCTCTTGCTTTTCAGTTAAGAAGCCCGATTACTGTTGCAATTTTATAGCGTGTCACTAATAAATATTCATACATTATTTTGATTAACCAATTTTCTGGGAAAATGGCTTTTGTGAATTGTGGTTAGACATAGTATTTGAAATTTTTTTTCCTGTTGAAAATTGCATGGCACAGTTAATAATTTCTCTATCATTATTTTGTTTGAAAAATTAGCTTCTCTATCAAATTTGAAGTCTTGAATATGCCATATAATTATAATAGTTGGGACAGTTTCTGCTAGTTTTTTTTTGGTGACTTTTTAATGGGTATATTGTTCCATTGCTTTCTTGCAGGTATATATATATTTTGGCTATTTGAGAATGTGAATGAATATGCCAAGTCTTAATGATACTATGTAGGTACAATTTAGACTTTTAGTGTTTACAATCTGATACCTCATTGACCGTGGGTTTGATTCTATTTTATCCCGTTAGTTTGATTCTAATATCAGTGAGGGTACTGACCTTCTGGATTCTATTATATCCCATTACAAAATTCACCCAAAGATAATTTTCTGGATTCGTGGGTTGGGAGGAAGATTAGAAAAAATTTCATTATTTTTCTGGATTTGTGGTTTTTTTAATTTAGGGATTAGAAAATTTATCAATCAGAACCTGGATGTCGTCATTGGAGAAGCCGTAGCGGTCGACGGGGCATCAGTGCATTCGTCTGACATCGTTTATGCAGCCTTTGAGCTCCGCCTTCGTTCCTTGTGTCACGGGCCGCATGTTAAAAACAAAGAAAATGCCCAAGACATCATATATCTAAGCCCATAAAGCCTTGTCTTCATGGAAGCTTCTGGAACGTCCCGGAGAAATCAAGAACGTGGCGGAGCATTCAAGATAATCTAGGGCATTCCGGAACATTCCACACAAGTGTACATATTTAAGCCTCACCTAGAATAATCTAGATTAGGCAAGTTGTATCTAGAACTATGCTAGATATTTTTGGATGTAAGTAGAGGATTCTAGAACCCTCCATTGAGGAGGTGACTTAGGCCTATAAATAGGAGGCAAGGCCATTTGGCCAAACCATCCAAGAATTGTAAGCAATTGTAAAGTTCTCTTAACTTTCAATACAAAGCTTCCTTTCTCCCATCTTCTAAGTGATCTTAGCATTCTCCAAGCTATCTTAGCTTTCTTTGTGATTCGATCCGGGGAAGCGAGGCTTCGAAGGCTTACTTAGCTTGTTCATCGAGGTATTCAAGTCTAAGTGCCGCACGGGCGGAAGGCTTAAAGAGTCATCCCGTGACAGCTGGTATCAGAGCCAAGCTCGTGAATCACTTGAAGGAAAGTAGGATATGGCAAGTGGAGAGATGGTGTCCGGAGTCTCCGATCTAAGGGAGCGTACTGCCGAGGTCCAAGACGTTGCCAAGAGCAAGCCAAAGTTAAAGGACTTGCAAGCATCGATGGAGACCATGGAAGAGCGACTCGAGAAGGTGGAACAAACCATACTCGAGTTCGATACTCGACTTGATGAGGACGTTGTCGACAAGGAGGAAATCCAAACCATGGTGGACAATGGTAAGGATGAACTGCGTGGCTTGGTGGAAGGGCTACGAGATGAGCTCCTTGGCGCTCTCAACACCATGGCAGACAAGATGCGGAGGGAAGTCCAGGTTCACCTTGACAACATAGAGGCAAGGTTTGTGGCGCTTCAAGAAGAGATAAAGGACACAAGGGAACTTAAGGGAGATGTGGCGTTTTGTAAAGAAGCAGTCGTGAAGCAATTCGTGCAAGGGCCGAGGGAAATCAAGTCGTTGGACTCCAAGGTAATCGACTCCTTTAAACCCAAATCCTATAATGGGAAGAGGGAAGCAAAGGAGCTCGACACATTCGTGTGGAACGTGGAGCGATACTTCAAGTACCTGAAGCTTGAAGATGATGAGTCCAAAATCTCAACGGCAACCATGTTCTTAGCTGACAATGCCCTTATGTGGTGGCGTCGTCGGAGCATGGAGATTGAGCAAGGTACGTTCTCTCTCACCACTTGGGATGAGTTTAAGAAAGATCTTATGCTGCACTTCTATCCCCAAAATGCCAAGTACGAAGCCAAGGAGAAACTAAGGTGGCTCAAGCAAACGGGGAGCGTCAAAGACTATGTCAACGCCTTCGTGAGCTTGTTATTCGAGGTGCCCAACATGTTAGAGGAAGACAAGCTCATGTACTTCATGAGTGGACTGCAAAATTGGGCAAAACTCGAACTACAAAGGAGACACGTGCAAACATTGTTTGATGCCATTGCCGCTGCCGAATCCTTGATTGAGTTTAAATCAAGCCACCAAGGTGATTCCAAGTCCACGGGAAGAAGGGTAACCATGAGAGAAGTGGGGGAGAACATAAGTCGAAGGACAAGGCCGAGACAAGCAAACCGAAGGAGAAGAAAGCCGATAAGCATGACAAAGGCAAAGGTAAGTCTTGGCAACCCACTTGTTACCTATGCGACGGCCCTCACATGATGCGAGATTGCCCACAAAAGAAGGCCCTTAAGGCCATGGCCTTCAAGGAGGACAAGGCCGAGGAGAGTAACGATGCAACGATGGGATGCATCCGTCTACTGAATGCCATCCAGACAACCCTCCCACAACCTAAGGCTCAAGTTGGGGGAGGATCATTGTTCGTCGACGTCAAGACTGGTGACAAGACGACGCGTGTGTTGGTGGACACGGGAGCAACACACAACTTCATGACGTCGGAGGAAGCCACAAGGCTTGGCCTCCGAGTCACCAAGGAGCCTGGTAGCGTGAAGACGGTAAATTCCGCTGCCACCCCCATTGTTGGAGTTGCGCGTAATGTGCACGTAGACATTGGCACATGGAAGGGAAATATCGACTTCACCGTAGTCAAGATGGACGACTATGGCGTAGTCATTGGGTTAGAGTTCATGGACAAGGTACGAGCCTTTCCCATTCCCTTCTACAATATCTTCTGTATCCTAGCCGACGGAAGACAACCTTGCCTGGTGCCATTGGAAAGGCAAGCCAAGAAGTGTACCCAGCACTTGTCGGCAATTCAATTTGCCAAGTCTTGGAAGAAAGGCGAGGCCACATTTCTTGCAACCCTAATGTTGAATGAAGGGGAGGAGAAGCACGGGCCTTTGCCGAAACAAGTGGAAGACGTCCTTGTGGAGTTTGCGGACGTGATGCCTAAGGAACTGCCAAAGAAGTTGCCACCAAGGAGAGAGGTCGACCATGCAATTGAGTTGGAGCCTGGTGCTAAGCCTCCCTCCAAATCACCTTATAGGATGTCGCCACCCGAGTTGGAGGAATTGAGGAAGCAACTCAACGAGCTACTTGATGCTGGCTACATCCAACCCTCCAAGTCCCCATATGGTGCACCCGTCTTGTTCCAACGCAAGAAAGAAGGTAGCCTAAGGTTGTGCATCGACTATAGAGCATTGAACAAGATTACCATCAAGAACAAGTACCCACTTCCGTTGATCGCCGACTTATTCGATCAACTTGGTGAAGCAAGGTACTTCACAAAGTTAGATCTTCGATCGGGATACTACCAAGTGAGGATAGCCCCTGGAGACGAATCGAAGACGGCGATGGTGACCAGATATGGATCGTTCGAGTATAAAGTCATGCCATTTGGTCTGACCAATGCCCCCGCAACATTCTGCACATTGATGAACAAGGTATTCCACCCTTATCTTGACAAGTTTGTTGTGGTTTACATTGATGATATCGTTGTCTATAGCAAGACATTGGAGGAGCACGTCAAGCACTTGCGCATAGTGTTCAAGACCCTTCGGGAGCATGAACTCTATGTCAAGAAGGAGAAATGCTCCTTTGCCACAAAAGAAGTAGAATTTCTAGGCCACAAGATAAAGGAGGGGAAACTTATGATGGAAAAGGGCAAGATCAAGGCCATTCAAGAGTGGGAACCGCCGACCAAGGTACCAACACTACGATCTTTTCTGGGGCTAGCCAACTACTATCGGAGATTCATAAAAGGGTATTCAGCCATAGCAGCACCCTTAACAGACCTTCTTAAGAAAAACAAGGCATGGGAATGGACGGACCGGTGTCAAGAGGCCTTTGAGAGGTTGAAGAAGGCCCTAATGGAGGAGCCTGTACTAAGGTTGCCCGACCTTAGTAAGCCATTCGAGTTGCACACTGATGCTTCCGACTTTGCCATAGGAGGAGTGTTGATGCAAGAGGGACATCCGATAGCCTATGAAAGTCGCAAGCTAAACAATGCCGAGAAGAGGTACACGACCCATGAAAAGGAGATGACCGCCATCGTCCATTGCCTTAGAGTTTGGAGGCATTACTTGCTTGGTACCCCATTCATCATCAAGACGGACAACGTTGCCACTAGCTACTTTCAAACCCAACAAAAGCTCACACCTAAGCAAGCAAGGTGGCAAGAGTTCTTAGCGGAGTTTGATTACAAGCTAGAGTACAAGCAAGGAAAGGAGAATGTGGTGGCCGATGCTCTAAGTAGACGAGTAGAGTTAATGGCTACGGTACTCAAGCCGCAAAGCCATCTCTTGGGCCGTGTCCGAGAAGGTTTATCACATGACGTCCAAGCCAAGAACATTGTGGAGTTTGTCAAGGAAGGGAAGACAAGAAGGTTTTGGCTTGAGGACGGCTTGCTATACACCAAGGGCAAGCGGATCTATGTCCCAAAGTGGGGAAGCTTAAGGAAAGAAATCCTTAAGGAGTGCCATGACTCAATGTGGGCAGGACATCCTGGCACTCACCGCACGTTGGCTTTGGTGAGCGATGCTTATTATTGGCCACAAATGCGGGATGATGTAGATTCGTACGTGAAGACTTGTCTTGTGTGCCAACAAGACAAAGTGGAACAAAAGCAACCGGGAGGACTGTTGGAACCACTTCCCACCCCATCAAGACCATGGGAGTGTTTAACCATGGATTTCATCACACATTTGCCCAAGTCTGATGGATGTGGATCTATCTTCGTCGTGGTCGATAGATTCACCAAGTATGCCACTTTCATACCCGCACCCGTGGAGTGCACAGCCGAAGTAGCTGCACGCTTATTTCTAAAGCACGTGGTGAAGTATTGGGGTGTTCCGAGGAGCATAGTCAGCGATCGAGATGCTCGCTTCACGGGTAGATTTTGGAAGGAGCTCTTCAAGCTACTTGGCTCAAAGTTAGACTTCTCCACAGCTTTTCATCCCCAAACTGATGGACAAACGGAGCGGGTTAACGCATTGTTGGAGACTTATTTGCGGCACTATGTTAGTGCCAATCAACGAGATTGGGCTAAGTTACTTGATGTTGCCCAATTCTCTTATAACTTGCAACGTTCGGAGTCGACGGGGAAAAGTCCGTTCGAGTTGGCTATAGGGCAACAACCCTTGACCCCGAACACGGTCATGACTGGCTACACGGGGAATAGTCCAGCCGCTTTCAAAACCGCTAAGGAGTGGCAATTAGCCCACGAACTTGCTCGAGCTCATTTGGATAAGGCTTCAAAGAAGATGAAGAAATGGGCGGATCGAAAACGAAGGAATGTGGAGTTCCAAACTGGCGACCAAGTCTTTGTGAAGCTCAATGCGTCTCAGCACAAGAGTACTCGTGGCTTGCACAAGAGCTTGTTGCGGAAATATGAGGGACCATTCCCTATCATCAAGAAGGTTGGCAAAGCCGCGCATGTTGTGGAACTCCCACCCCGCCTCAAGTTTCACCCGGTGTTCCATGTGAGCAACTTGAAGCCTTATCATGCGGACGATGAGGAACCAAGTCGAGGTGAGTCTCATCGAGCACCCTTTGATGACAGAGGCATTTGACAAAGAAGTGGAGAACATTGAAGCTAAGCGTGTCGTGGTGCGACCAAGACAACCAAAGCATGTGGAGTACTTTGTCAAATGGAAGGGGCTACCATACTCCGAAGCAACATGGGAGAAGGAGTCGTCCTTATGGCAATATAAGGACTTGATCGAGACATTCGAGAGGCAAGAGTCGACGAGGACGTCGACGGCTTAAGTGGGGGAGGATGTCACGGGTCGCATGTTAAAAACAAAGAAAATGCCCAAGACATCATATATCTAAGCCCATAAAGCCTTGTCTTCATGGAAGCTTCTGGAACGTCCCGGAGAAATCAAGAACGTGGCGGAGCATTCAAGATAATCTAGGGCATTCCGGAACATTCCACACAAGTGTACATATTTAAGCCTCACCTAGAATAATCTAGATTAGGCAAGTTGTATCTAGAACTATGCTAGATATTTTTGGATGTAAGTAGAGGATTCTAGAACCCTCCATTGAGGAGGTGACTTAGGCCTATAAATAGGAGGCAAGGCCATTTGGCCAAACCATCCAAGAATTGTAAGCAATTGTAAAGTTCTCTTAACTTTCAATACAAAGCTTCCTTTCTCCCATCTTCTAAGTGATCTTAGCATTCTCCAAGCTATCTTAGCTTTCTTTGTGATTCGATCCGGGGAAGCGAGGCTTCGAAGGCTTACTTAGCTTGTTCATCGAGGTATTCAAGTCTAAGTGCCGCACGGGCGGAAGGCTTAAAGAGTCATCCCGTGACACTTGGTAGTTGTATCCTATCAGCACTGCCTTCTTCACTATTTCTGAGGATTTCCGATCACTCACTCTGTTTTTTGTTTGTTTTTTTTTTTTTTTTGTGAGAGAAGGAGAATTGCATTGTGATGCTCTGTTTTTTATTGCCTTAAAAATTAGAGTTTTATCATTTATTCCGGAATTACAATAATATTTTAATATACAAATCTTTTGTTTAATTAATATACAAGTTGAATAGTTTTTTAATTTGGTTTTGGTTTGGGTTGGTGCCGGCAAAGAAGGACAAGATAAGGACTTGGATGCACGTCCAGGCTTTTAATTGCATAGCAATTGCTGCATGGTATATTTTGCATATTGGCAAGATATTGTGCGAATGACCTATCTTTTAAAATTGCTACAAGTGATCTTAGAGTTATCTTGAAAATATTTGTAGTATCTTAAGCAGTCTTGAATATACCCATAACTTGGCTGTTTAATTCCTGTTTGAACTGTCTTTGGCTGAACGCAGGCGCCACTACCGCCACTCATATACGTTTTTCTATTTGTGTAAGCCTTTTCACTTTTTCTAAAATCAAATTTCTTTCTATGTAATTTGCATGTTAGGTGGGAGACTTGGTCTCTGAAAATTTTCTGTTTTCCGATTGTGTTTCTTGCTGGAATTTGATGTCGATATGGTTATTTGTAGAGATTTTTTTGGTATTTATAGGATACTTGGGAGCAGCCTCTCCATAAATGGGGGTAAGGCTAGCCGACATTCACCTCTCCCAGACCCTGTGTAAAGCGGGAGCCTTGTGCACTGGGTACGACCTTTTATAGGATACTGATTGTATTATGCATTGCATGGTAGGTGGGAGGTAATATTTGGGCGTTTTGGCACCGGGTGTTTCCAGCAACGGGGATAAGATACAGAAAACTGGACGTTTTCAATTTTTGGTCAAACTTATCTACTAGAGGGAGACCAGGTGTTTGACTAAACACATATTTTTTTTTGTAATACTTCTTTTACATGTTTTTAATTGCACTTTTTAAGCAGTATGAAAAACGTGGGAAGAATTGAAGAGAACATATTAGTGATCCTCAATTCTTCCAAACGAGGGAGACCAGGTTATTCAGGCTATTGCATTTGGTTCTAAACTCCTATACATGTGTTGCTCATTGTGGAAGGAAAGACGGATGGAAAAGCCGAGCTCTCTCTCAAGCATGCAAGAAGGTTCGTCTCTCTCTCACCCTTCTCTCGCTCTCAAACCTCGACTTCTCTCTTTCAATTTCTTGCTGAAAACGATTGTTTCTTCAGTACTTTCACTCTAAAACAAACCATAATGTCTTCTTGCTGAAAGTAGTGAATCTGGTGTCGATTCGAAAGAAAAACTTAGCCCATAAAAGGTATTGTTTTCTATGAGTTATCTACTGGAGTAATTTTGTGTTTTCAATATTGTGTGTTTAGATGTGTAAATTTGGATTTAAAAATAGGTTTTGTGTTCAAATTTTGTTTTTGTAATTTTGGGGGATTTTGTTTCTAACCTCGGATTCTATATTTGTGTTTAATTTGGTTTTGTTTTCATACTCGGGAGACTTTTTTTTTTCTTCAGATTTTGGGGCTTTTGCTCTCTGTACTCAAGGTAACATTGGCCTCGAGGTGACATCTATGAATCTGACATATTGCTATTTAAATTTAATGAAAAGAATATTATGCTTGCTTCGAGCAATGAGGAAATTAACAAGATTGCTGTTTTCCTTTATTAGCATTATGTTGAAAGGTTGGGTTCAATGAAGAAGTATGTACCTGTTGTGTCATTGCCTTCAAAGTCATTTTTCAGAAAGTGAGTATCTTTCTTCTTATACACTTCCATTTCTATTAATCAGTAACGATGTTTTATGCCTGACAGCTTCAATCCTTTTGATTCCCACTTATGGCTTGAATTTTATGGATCCCCATCTGATCGCACTGTTGATCTCTTCGGAAATTTATATCCGTCCACCTGCTTTGTTTATGTATTTTCGACATTCAACATCAAACACTCTTCTATTATTTTGACTAATCTGTAGGTTTATTGGGATATTTGTGCAGGTTATTCAATCATAGTGTGTCATGGGATGCTTGGGTGCCTATATTGTTATTCTTACCACAAAAGAGTAATGTTATTCTTACCACAATTTTATATCACATTTCTTTACCATATTAGGTGGTAGATAAGTTGGACAAGCTACATCATTTAATTTTAATCTTTTTATTAATTAAAACGCTTAAATAATCTTAGGTGGAAGAATGAGACTTCTCATATACCACAATCATCATTTAATTAACAATTTTTTATTAATTATTGATTAACATTTTGATTAAATGCTAATTAATTTAGATTATGTGCCTGTCCAACTCATCTATTACCTAAAATGGTAAAGAAATATAATATAAAATTGTGGTAAGAATATCATTTTTCACAAAAAAATAATAGATCATCATGCAACTCAAAACCATGATATTTCATTATATACTCCTGTTGCTGTCCGCATTGCCACTGATCAAAACGACATCAATATCTCCAGGAAAACAAGCAGAATCACTCATCAAATGGAATGACCACTTGTCTCCATCATGGCCACCTTCGCCACTCAATTCATGGTCCCTCACCAACCTCAACAGCCTTTGCAACTGGACTGCCATAGTCTGCACCAAAACCAGAACAGTTTCCGAAATAGACCTCTCCGGTATGAACATGTACAGAACATTGGCTCATTTCGACTTTTCCCTATTTCCAAATCTCACGCACTTCAACCTAAGTGGCAACCATTTCCTAGGGCCTATACCATCTGCCATTGGAAATCTCTCCAGGCTCACAACTTTGGACTTGAGTGGCAACTTCTTTCTTGATGACACTCCATACTCTAAAGGCAACCAATTCTCTGGCCCAATTCCGGACAGTATAGGTTTGATTTCTGGTCTTCAACATATTGACCTGAGTTGGAATCGTCTGGAAGGGAAAATTCCACCCTCTATAGGCCAACTCAGGGAGCTCCAGTACCTTGATCTTTCAGCCAACTCATTTATCTCGTCCAAACTTGAAAACAATAGCTTCAGCGGAACCATTTCAGTAGAAATTGGGTTGTTGATACAATTGCAGTATCTAAGCTTTTATTCCAACAAATTCAGCGGAGAGATTCCTCAGAGTCTAGGCAATTTATCTCAGTTTCAGGTACTCTATTTGTTCGATAACCACTTGACAGGAGAGATTCCTCAGAGTATAGGCAAATTGACTCAGCTTCAGGTACTCAAATTGTCCCATAACCACTTGACAGGAGAGATTCCTCAGAGTTTAGGCAAATTGACTCAGCTTCAGGTACTCCATTTGTCCCATAACCACTTGACATGAGAGATTCCTCAGGCCTCGTTTGGCACGTCGTATAAGAGCACCGGATAGTATTAATAGTACGAAACAGATGTTTGGTGAGTTTCGTATTAAATAAGCACCGGATTATTTAATCCGGCCCACTCATTTTATACACCTCCCACCCGCTTATTTATCCCAACCAAAACCTCTGTATAATTTAGTCGGGTAGAATGTCCATCTCTCTCACTCACTTCGTCCTCCCCCTCTCTCGCTCACTTCGTCCCCCTCTCTCGCTCACTTCGTCCCCCCATTGCTCCGCCACTCCTTCCTTCCCCAATAACACCGACCCCCGAACCTCCACATCTCCTCCGCCGCTCCCAGCAACCCAACTCCTTCTTTCTGCAGAATTCTCAGAACTCGAGCTGCAAAACGCTAACTTTTCGAATTGGGTTTCTCTAGGAATTGCAGAGAATTATAGGACTGGAGATGTTTTATGAGTTTTTAGCTTAATTGTTCCCTGATTTTGTTGATGGATTTGGGCGATTTGGGGGTGGGACGGAGAGATTTGGGACAACTTTGTGGCTGCTGGGTTCTTCCTGCATTTGACAACTTTGTTTTTTTCTATTCTTTTTCTTTTCCAGTAATCATCAAACTGGGTTTGGGGGGTGCAGAGAGATCTGCGAAAGAGAGAGAGGGATGGAGTTTGGGGGGTGCAGAGAGATCTGCGAAAAAAAAAGATGATTTCACTTCTTTTTTTTTTTAATTTTATTTTAAGTTTGATTTCTCTTATCCGGTATAATACCAAACACAGTATAAATAATACGGTCATTAATCCGATACTGCACCAAACGCCCGATTAATTTAGTCAGTACTATCCGATGACTATTTATCCTATCCGATAGAAATAGTCAGTACAGTCCGAGCTGCCAAACGAGGCCTCAGAGTCTAGGCAATCTATCTCAACTTCAGATATTCAATTTGTCCTCTAACAACTTGACAGGAGTGATCCCACGAATTTCAGGTATGTTGGACCTTAAGCTTCTTTCATTGTCTAATAACAATTTGACAGGGGTAATACCAACTCATCTGTTTCTCGCCGCAGGCTTAACACGTTTGTTCCACTTGGATCTCAGCAGCAATTCACTATCGGGTGCAATACCATCAGAATTGCGCATGCTCACAAGATTAGAGTATTTCAATGCCTCACACAATAATCTCTCAGGCGAAATCCCATCAGCATTATATCACATGTTTACTCTTAAGTAGATATGACTTCATATAATAAATTGACAGGGTCATTCCCAACTTGTGGCATTTTAAAAAATGTGCCAAAAAATGCTTTTGTTGGGTTTTGCAACAGTTGCAATTGCCTCCGTAAGGAAATAAAGAAAACATATACTATATTCTTGATAGCACTTTTGGAATTTGTATTGGAGGATTTACATTCAAATGTCCTTCTGCATGACTCCGTAAGCCATGGTTACCAACAGATACTATATTCTTGATAGCACTTTTGGAATTTGTACTGGAGGATTTACATTCAGTTAGTCCTTCTGCATGACTCCGTAAGCCATGGTTACCAACAAAAGCACTTTTTGGCGCATTTTTGAAAATGCCACAAGTTGGGAATGACCCTATCAATTTGTTATATGAGAAGTCATATCTACTTAGAGTAAACATGTGATATAATGCTGATGAGATTTCGCCTGAGAGATTATTGTGTGAGGCATTGAAATACTTTAATCTTGTGAGCATGCACAATTCTGATGGTATTGCACCCGATAGTGAATTGCTGCTGAGATCCAAGTGGAACAAACGTGTTAAGCCTGCGGCGAGAAACAGATGAGTTGGTATTACCCCTGTTAAATTGTTATTAGACAATGAAAGAAGCTTGAGGTCCAACATACCTGAAATCCGTGGGATCACTCCTGTCAAGTTGTTAGCGGACAAATTGAATATCTGAAGTTGAGATAGATTGCCTAGACTCTGAGGAATCTCTCATGTCAAGTGGTTATGGGACAAATGGAGTACCTGAAGCTGAGTCAATTTGCCTAGACTCTGAGGAATCTCTCATGTCAAGTGGTTATGGGACAAATAGAGTACCTGAAGCTGAGTCAATTTGCCTAGACTCTGAGGAATTTCTCCTGTCAAGTGGTTATGGGACAATTCGAGTACCTGAAGTTGAGTCAATTTGCCTATACTCTGAGGAATCTCTCCTGTCAAGTGGTTACGGGACAATTCGAGTACCTGAAGCTGAGTCAATTTGCCTATACTCTGAGGAATCTCTTCTGTCAAGTGGTTATCGAACAAATAGAGTACCTGAAGCTGAGATAAATTGCCTAGACTTTGAGGAATCTCTCCGCTGAATTTGTTAGAATAAAGGCTTAAATACTGCAATTGTGTCAACAGCCCAATTTTTGCTGAAATGGTTCTGCTGAAGCTATTGTTTTCAAGTTTGGACGAGATTAATGAGTTGGCTGAAAGATCAAGGTACTGGAGCTCCCTGAGTTGGCCTATAGAGGGTGAAATTTTCCCTTCCAGACGATTCCAACTCAGGTCAATATGTTGAAGACCAGAAATCAAACCTATACTGTCCGGAATTGGGCCAGAGAATTGGTTGCCTTTAGAGTATGGAGTGTCGTCAAGAAAGAAGTTGCCACTCAAGTCCAAAGTTGTGAGCCTGGAGAGATTTCTAATTGCAGATGGTATAGGCCCTAGGAAATGGTTGCCACTCAGGTTGAAGTGGATGAGATTTGGAAATAGGGAAAAGTCGAAATGAGCCAATGTTCCGTACATGTTTATACCGGAGAGGTCTATTTTGGAGACTTCTGGTTTTGGTGCAGACTATGGTAGTCCAGTTGCAGAGGTTGGTGAGGGACCATGAATTGAGTGGCGAAGGTGGCCATGATGATGGAGACAAGTGGTCATTCCATTTGATGAGTGATTCTGCTTGTTTTCCTGGAAATATTGATATCGTTTTGATCAGTGGCAATGCGAACAACAACAGGAGTATATAATGAAATGTCATGGTTTTGAGTTGCATGATGATCTATTATTTTTTGGTGGAGTTTTTCCCTTTGTCCAAGGCACAAATAAATCGTACGCGAATTGACTTCCAAGGGACGCGTAATGACAGCTTTCCAAGGGACGCGTAATGACTTCCAAGGGACGTAATGATAGCTTTCCAAAAAATAAAAGGGACGCGTAATGACAGCTTTCAAGGGACGCGTAATGGCTTCCAAGGATTGCGTAATGACTTCCAAGGGACGTAATGATAGCTTTCCAAAAAATAAAAGGGACGCGTATTGACTTCCAATAAAGGACTTCCAAGGGACGCGTAATGACAGCTTTCCAAGGGACGTGTAATGACAGCTTTCAAGGGACGCGTAATGACTTTCAAGGATTGCGTAATGACTTCCAAGGGACGTAATGACAGCTTTCCAAAAAATAAAGGGGACGCGTAATGAGGACGCGTATTGACTTCCAATAAAGGACGCGTAATGACTTCCAATAAGCTCAATGGATTGCCGCTGCCGGGCCCGCCGAAAGCTTCATTGGGTCGGCCGTTCCGAGAAGCTACCAGAAAGTACAAGTTTTTCTGAATTTCCTTTGTTTTTTTTTGTCGCAAGGTTTTTCTGTTTTTCATTTACTTTTTATTATATTATATGCATATGTTTGTGGTTCCTGAATTCTGAATTTCCATGGGCATTTGCAAATTTGTCCATTTCATTAGCCAATTGGCTAATTTTGTCGAGTGTGAAGATGTTTACAAATTTGTCCATTTGAATTTCTAGTTTAATTAATTTGATTAATTGTTACTTGAAGATTTTGCAAGTGTTTTGGTAAAAGACATGATCAACTCGGTTCACTTGCTGCTCTGCTGTTTGCTTTATTTGAAAATCACTCATCAGAACATCTGCTGCACTCTTCTAGATATTCTTTTTATTATTATTATTATGTGTTATGTGTTGTGTTTCTCGTGTTCACATGTGACACATTTCCAGTGTTCTAAAAGACGCTCTAGCGGCCGCCTAGACGGCGGTGCTCCGCCCCGATTAACCCAAAATCGTTTACTAAATCGGTAAAGTTATTAGGCGGCGTAAGGCGGACTCCTGGGAGGCCTAAACGGACGCTGGGCGGGCTAGAAGGAAGCTAGATGGTCTGGGCGGCCTGGGAAAATACGACTGGTCTAGCAAGAAGCAGGCGGACGCTGGCCAATCTGGGTGCTCTGCGCCTCACCGTCTTCTCTCCCCAAGCAAAGTCCACCTTTTCTTGCACAAGGATATCGACTACCTTTTGGCTGAAACCACACTTGGGTTCATCTGGTTTTCCCTTCATAACAGCACAACAGGGCTTTTATTAATCAGGCTTTCGAGTCGAGAGTTAAGAGTATCACTCACACCAGTAGATGCTGAGATTCCACCCTTTCCGCTTCCAGCATCAGTTACTTTTGCGGCGCGCCGTCTCCCTCTCGGTGTGACGATGGTTTACCAGACGAGAGAGAGTATGGATCTGCAATTGCGGATGTGATGATATGGCTGACGGCAACAATGGTTTTTGCAGTGAGCAGCTTAGGGTTTTATTGTGAAAAAGGTGAGTCGGTGAATGCATTGATTGGGAATCGGGAGGCTGTAGGAAATATAAGATGACAAATGGATAAGATGGCTTTGGGTTTTTGGTTAGGGTCCATTGCGCCCATCTATAATGTACTGGACAATTCTATTCAATGGTGAAACAAGGAATACAAGGTCCAAACCTTACATTTTATTAATGAAAAAGGCCCAAAAAAATTTATAGGCTTAGAAAATAATACAAAAGGTTAAAAAATAACATATTATTCAATGTATATTCACATATTATGTAGTAAATTGAATTAATTTATATGATGTACAATAAAATTACTTAAATCCGCCTAGGCCGCCTAGGCGCCCGCCTAGACCCGCCTAGGCGTTAGGCGCCAACCTGCCGTCCGACTAGCGCCTAGCGTTTTTTAGAATCTTGCACATTTCCATGCCTCAACCCACACACTAGACGTTGACGCCTGACATTTATTCGTCAACTTCACACTTGACCAAGACAACTCTTAATTGAGTTGAAAAATCCTTTCCAAATTTCCAAGCGTAAAGAAAGGATTAGAAACTCTATGCCTCCGAAATTTCACGCAGTTAGACTACGAATAAACAAAAAATTATTGCAAACAAATTTTGAGAAAAGAAATTATCGTATAAATACTAGCGATAAAACTTACAACTAGCAGGAACAGAACAGACCAGAGCCAATTGTAACTCACTTACTCTGTTTCACACAAAGCACTAGGGAGTCCGGGATACACGTACATCAGAGGGCACCAAAACACCAAAGGGAATAGGCACCTGCAAACAATGAGGTTGCAAACTCAGACGAAAATGGATGTTTAAGTTCTAAATAAAACATGGGTGATATGAAGCTCATTTGCCTCATACGAACCATTACATCCGCAGAACCTAAAACAGATAGCAAATACGGGTCGCCAGGACATTGTAGAATTCATGTTTTGCTAGTTGCAAATACCAGTGCTTGTGTCATTTTATGATATTACTTTTTTTTAACAGCATTCGTGCTGATACATTGACACGAAATAATTCGCCTCAGATCGACTAGTGAACAAAAGAAACCATATAGACGCGAAAACATGTAAATCCGATAACAAAGTAAATGAGATACCAATCTTCAAACCATTCGATAAAACACTTTGAAACTCCATTAACATGTGAATATTTTCGTGTGGTACTTATCAACGAAATTGAAAACGGTGATCCAAAAATGGACGGCAGAATTATGAGGTATCAAAACTTCAATTTCCCAATAGGGACCAACATTTCAGTTCCAAGTATTTCAGTTCTAATTTGTTACACAACGGCCTGAATGGATCCGCCTCTCACTGCAGCAACTCAATACCATGGCAATGGTAAAGTAGTGTCTTTTTCCGCTCGTAAGTCAGTCGTAGTTATTGTTTTCGAATCTCAGAAAACAGCTAAAACACAACTAATAAGAAACAGAAACTAAATCCTCAACTCCCGAATAAACATAAATTTCGTGACACCGCATTAAACAAGAGAATATTGCACAATTTTTTTGAGAAACAAAATTATTGCCCAAATACAAGGAATTTAGATTTAAATATAGCAGGAAACGGAAATGGCACAAGTCAGTAGTAACTCACCTACTTAGGAGTCTAGGATACATGAGCATCCGAGGGCACCAGAACACCAAGTGAATAGAGCCCCAAAAGCTGTAAATAAGACATGGCACACCATATTTGACTGATATCAATACTATGCCAAATACTACCAAACTGAATGAAGAAATCTCACTACGCATTTGCAATGAGATGCAAACTCGGAGTCCCGGACTAAAATTGATGTTTAAGTCCTAAATAAAAAATGGGTGAAATGAAGCTCATTTGCCTCATAAGAACCAACCAAAAACAGAGAAAATGCCTCTGAAATGTAGAGGCTTAAACATCTGCAGGACTTAAAACAGAAGCCAAACACGGGTCACCAGGACACTGCAAAAATTCATGTTTTTCTAGTTGCAAATACCAGTGCTTGTGTTATTTTATGATATACTTTTTCTACAGCGCTCATCTTCGCCTCGGACTAGTGACACAAAACCGAACGTAATGGCGTTCTAGGATTCATATAGCCGACCCCACTTAGTGGGAAAAGGCTTTGTTCTTATTGTTGTAGACTAGTGAACGAAAGAAACCATATACAAGCAAAATTCATGAAAATCGAACAATAAATAAATAAATGAATGCGATATCAGTCCAAATTATTCAAGAAGGAATAACTTGTTGGTTTCATCAAACACTTTAAAATTCCAGGAACAAGTGAATAATTTCGCGTAGTACTTTCGGACAAAATTGAAACCGGTGTTCCACCCTGGTGGATTCGGCCTTCCACTTCAACCCATTGCATCCCACCTCTCAAACCCCCCTCTCTACCCATAGTTTAGAATATAGCATAGATTATCCTATCATTTGTAATAAACAAAAAAAAAATTGTGACCCTACCTTGTTGTATCCTACTATATTTCGGAGCAAAAACACAGATAAATTCCATTAAATCACTAATTAGCCATTTATCTAATTCTTAAAAAACTGGTGTCATATAAGTTACTTTCCTAGACATGATCTCTATGTACTCCAATCGATTATATGCAAACAAAGCTTTGAGCTTACTGCCAGTCGGATCCACGCTATTGGCCACGACGTTGACCACCAACTCTCCGACCGGTAGACCTTCCCGCACTCTATCCCAATTCCCAAACCCGGGAAATTTTTCAATGTGCTCGGGATCTTATTATATAAATGGAGAGAAGTTTCTCTTTTTCCAAGTGTCCCTAGACTTCCTGCACTTGTATAATGATATATAACGTATGTAACCGTGTTTCGAGCACACTGAAAATCTTTTCCATTTTATGCCCTGCCCTCTTTAAATGTTCCCTTAAATTTTTATTTTAGTTGGATTGGATTTGTTTGATTTCATATCCATATTTTCAAGGGAAAATTTTCCAATTTAGAAACGAAAAAAGCATACCATTATTTGCTACCAAGTAATGTGCATTTTGGTAATTATAATTTTAAATACTTTATAGTTTACTATATCTAGAAGATTTTGTTTTCCAATCATTTGACTCATTACCATGTTTGGTAATTAGAAAATAATGGTACTCCTACTATAAATAAGGGTACATCAATCTCCGTAATTTCATCTTTTACTCGAAATTTCATTACTAATCACACATTTTGACTCTTGGAAAAGAGAGATGGAGAAATCCACACTCAAGTTGACTTTCTTGGTGACTCTTCTGGTTTTTGTCTTTTGTAAGTCTTTCTCACATTGCGTTTTGTTAACATACTTGTATGGTTATTTGTCCGCAATCCACGTACTTGAACATACCGCTTCACGAGCTCTTTGTTGATGTCACATTATTAGTTGATTTCAACTACAAGAATATTGACAGTGTTTAAAATATCGATATGCAATTTTATGGAAATAACGATTGATAGATCGATATTGATGCCTTCGATGAAAATTACAGAAATTTGCAATGAGGTGGGTATATTAACTCATTCATATTTAGTTGAAATTAGAGAAAAAATTCTCAAAAATAAATTCAAAAGTTCAAAATCTGCAATAGGTTCCGACCAAATTTTTGTAGTAAATTAGTAAATATCGTCGATATTAATTGATTTTCTTATATTCCGTAGATACAGGGTGAAGTTTGCATTTCACCCCCTAGCAATATCGATCCTTGATTTTTCGAACATTTCGACAGTAATATCGATAATTCCTTAGATAATTTAAACAATGCATATTGTTATGATATGGATAACTATATAATCTATGTATCCATGAAATCAATAAATAGACGACATGTCTATAGTTGGCAACATGTCTGTTGATGCACAAAATCAGTAGGGACTTTGGTACAACATAAAGTGTCAAGTTTGTGACATTCGCTAGATTGCTCCGGTCACTAGTGTAGATAAATATACAAATGGATAGAGACAGGAAAGCAAACACGAGATGCACGTGGTTCACTCAGATTGGCTACGTCCACGGAGTAGAGGAGTTCTCATTAATTGTGAAGGGTTAACACAAGTAGATAGGTTCAAACTCTCCTTTAGTGAGTACTAGTGAATGATTTAGTACAAATGACATTCGGAAATATTGTGAGAAAATGATCTTTATTTATAGAAGAGAGTTTCTAGTTTCATTCTGACATTGACACGTGTCGTGTTGTGATTGGCTTATGATGTTGACACGTGTCGCGCTATGATTGGCTTCTGATGTCGACACGTGTCGCGCTGTGATTGGCCTCCTGGTTGGAGGGAAACTCTTCTGGGTCCTTGACGGTATATCGTTGACCGGTGCTCAGTAGTTTCGGGATTGATCAAGTATAGTACAAACAATGTCGATATGATTTTTGACATCTGGTGGTTGGACATGCCATGTGATCTCGTGGCATGCCACATGGTTCTCTGTATGAATAATATTTTATAAAATGGCAGGTTTTTCAAAAGAAACTGAAGCAGCAAGAGTCCCAACAGATGGAGTTGGACTTGGAGGTTTGGCATCTGTGTAACCAGCAGAAGGTGAAAAGAGGTGCAGTTTTTGGTGGCAATGCAGCCAGATATGCCCTCCGGGATGCGACGGCAAAGTTTGTTATCGTGATGGACGTTGTGGATGTACTTGCTAAACCATTTTTTGTTTTCTTAGGAGAATAAAAAAAGATGATGTCTTTGAACAAGAAAAACAATAGAAAATAAATATTAAAAATCTAGATAAATTGAACATAACGTTTCAATTTGATCTAATTTACATAAAGATGATATCCACGTGTAGTGCCTCGAGAGATATTTCAGTGTGACCAGTACACAGGGTGATACATTACGTGTCACTATATAAATAGTGAGATATGTGTGTTAACAATTAATAACTTAAAAAATAAAATTTCCCACCACTTATATAAAAACACGTAATGTACCATCCGTGTTCCATTTATAATGAAAAATTTCTCTAATGCCTCGATTTCAATTTTTTTGGTCATTGTGATTGGTTTGGTTATAAATTTTAGTCAATGGCGATTTATGTTTGGAAAAAACAAATCCGTTTGTTTTCAGAAAAAAAAAAAGATTTTTTTAACCAAAATGATCTGTGAGATTTTCATAGCATCTCATTTTGGTTGCTGAGATTTAAATCAATAGAAGTGGTATTTACCGTCAATCATTTTGTCCATTTGTGAAAAATCTCCATTAAAATTCAAGAAACCACCAATTCAAGGTGAGGGGGTGATTTGATACCATCAATTTAACGAATATTTCTTATTGAAGAATCAAAATCATTTTAGGGTGATTTCAAATTAGTCTCAACTTTTTAAAACATTTTAAATAACTACCTAACGTTTTAAAAATTAGACATATGTTAGGTCACCGACATTAAGTAATGACTTTACCAACATTAACTGATGATGTTTCTAGCATTAAATGATGGGGTAGACAAACAATAAAGTTGGTCTTTACTAATCGACATCTTTGGAGCTTTGATTCACCAAACCTACTCCTTTCAACCAAGTTAAGCCATAAATTTGCTTAGCTAAAATGCATTGATTTGGAAACTCAAAGCTTTATAGACGACTTCAGAGTAAAACTATGCTTTAATTGTCCACATCATCACTTAACGCTAGTGAATCTATCAAATTTTTACTTTCTAAACGTAAATAGCTATTCGGAATGTTTTAAAAGATTAGGACCAATTTGAAATTACCTCTTAAAATTCGATAGTTGTCCGACTAAATTATTTATATTTTTTCTTCACCATTAAAATGTCATATGGTCGCCATTCAGTACTACGATCTGGTGGTATTCCTCTTTACTTGGAAGTGAGAGATCTTAGGTTCGAACCTCGTGGATGGCAAATTCGATACCAAATTAGGTTGTCCATTATGTGGTTTAGCCAAACTCTCCCTTCCCTAATATAATATCGATGTACTCAAAAAAAAAAAAAAAAAGTCATATGGTCACCCAATGGGCCACTTATCACATACCCAAATGCCCATATTCTATAAGGCCCAGCAGTCCACTCTCAAAATCTATTTTTCTTTCTTATTTTTCTGAAAATAAAAATTAATTTAGAAAGGAAAGAGCAGAGAAAAATTGAGAGAGAGAGAGATGGGGAGGGAGGTATCAGAGAGCTGCGTGGATAGTCTACTAACAGAGATGGTCTCCATGTACTGCAATCGGTTATACGCCAACAAGCCCGAGCTCGCCGCCAGTAGGATCGACGCTATTGGCTACCAGGTCGGCCACCAGCTCTCCGAGCGGTACACCTTCCCGCACTCTATCCCACCCACCCTGCCCTCTCTAATTGTCCTTTAATTTCATTGTAATTGAATTGCCTTTGTTTGATTTCACGGATTATGGGTTTTTAGATCTGAAAATGCATATTTTCAAAGTGTTTGATTTCGAAATTTGTCCACTTTTTTCCGTTTTTAATCGTTTGGTAGAGTGTTTGGTTGCTTAGAAAATGTGGGAAAGTAATTCCAAGTGTTTGATTTCGAAATTTGTTCTCGTTTTTCCGTTTGTAATGATTTGGCGGAGTGTTTGGTTGCTGATGAAATGTGGGAAAGTAATTCGAAGTGTTTGATTTCGAAATTTTTTCTCTTTTTTTTTGGTTCGTAGTGATTTGGTAGAGTGTATCGTTGCTGATGAAATGTGGGAAAATAATTCGAAGTGTTTGATTTCGACATTTTTTTCTCTTTTTCCCGATGATTTGGTATAGTGTTTGGTTGCTGGGAAAATGTGGGAAAGGAAAGCACATGTATGTGGCATTGAATCCTATGCTATTTTAGGTCTGCTTATAACTTAAAGTAAACAAAATAATGCTCATTGTAAATCCTAATCAAATTGTAGGAATAGGAGTGTGATTATGGTTATATTTTACTTGTTAGGTACACGATGGAGCGGCCTCGGTTTACTGATCATCTGGATGCAATTAAGTTCATCTGCAAGGACTTCTGGTCCGAGCTCTTCAAGAAGCAGATTGACAACTTAAAGACGAATCATAGAGTAAATTTTTAGAATCATTTACTGAATTGGGGTTCTATATAGGTTCTTTGTTAAGGTTAATTTGATAAGACTAAGATGGTGTTTGTGTTGTAGGGTACTTTTGTATTGCAAGATAATCGATTTCGTTGGGTTTCACGCATGTCACTTGATCCTTCCGAGAATGGAGACTTGTCTCAAGAAAATGCTGAGGCGGCTGAAAACAAGGCAGCACAAGAACCAAACATGCATCTCCATTTCTCGTGTGGAGTCATAAAAGGGGCTCTTCATAACTTGGGGATTGCTTGTGCCGTTTCTGCTGACCCGTCCCAACTTCCTGCATGTAAGTTGTTCTCTCTTTAGTGCTTTAGAATTATGAATACAATTTCTGTGCACATTTTAGATTCATCTAGCAATGCTGTATATGATATTTTGTTTGACAATAATAAACCCATTGATGTAAAGTTGGAAAATTTGATATATCTGCGATAATTCATTGTTTTTGGAGTAAATCATCTGTAGAATCTATACCCTTTGCTATCCACTTATATGTTAAGCATCACTTTGCAGTGTCAGCTGCCAATATCCTCTTTGTAATCTTACCAAAAGTGGGTCAAGTTATAAAATTTTGGGCTAGTGAATAAATGTCCGTCTGTATCCCGCTAGTCAAGAGATGGTGATTTGAACCTATGATAGTTGCTTTAGTGTTTTTTGACTTATTTTAGGCGGTTCATGTTTAATTAGAGAGCAGTATATTACTTTGAAGTGTAGTAGACGGGAAGAGGACGGGAATTTTGTTGTCCAGCCATGCTTAGAATTCCATATTTCCTGGATAAGATGTGACGAAATCAATCATAATCTGCCCTGTGTATTCTGCTCGTGGGCTCAAGTTTCTGTTTCCGAGAATCAACACTTGGTGTATCACGGGTTTCACTTTGACTGCCTTACTCTTGGAATACAAATGGTGTTGGTTGATTCAATAGCTTGTCATGCAAACTTGTTTTATCCTATAAAAGCATCAAAAGCCTCAACTCTTGAATATTTGGAGTTTTGGATGGTTTTATCCTTTGGTTTTTTGACGTCGTGCTGCTTGCAGCTTGTTCCGTTCTTGCAATTTGACATCAATAAATATCTGTGTCTATTTTCTTTCATACATATCTGTCTCGTTATTATTTCATGCACTGAAATACTGAAACTGATATGATCTCACGACTCTCTCGACGTATATTCCATTCGTTGGCAAGTTTTCTTAAACTAAAAGATTATATCTGTTTGGTTTGCTGGCCTCCTTGTAGTAATGATCGATTCTTTTTGCTGAAATTGTTGAACAGGTTCATTCGTGGTTCGTATAAAGCCCTGATGAATGCTTGTCCAAGGAACTTTCGGAAAAGTTGTGGTTTAATTCATCGGCTCGTGAAGATTTGTAAATCTTCTCCTTTCTCTTATGTACAAGAATTTATACTTTGATTTCGGAATTTCGTTGTAACCTTCAAACTGAGAAGATTCATCTGGGAGAAATCACAAGATTGTTGTACCTACTGGTGTTGTGAGTGTGCTAATGTAGGAGAATGTCAACAAACATAAATTGTTTTTATCCAAAATTCCTAATACAGGACGTTGAGACCACAAGATTTACTTGAACCATGTTTCTAAATTATCCGATCGATTGCCACTTAGTACTACGATATGGTATTTTTCTTCACTTGTAAGCGAAAAGTCTTAAGTTCGATTATAGCTAAAGGCGAATTCAGACTAACTTAGTATCAACTGGATCAGGCACTGACATCTATTTTCATTGTTAAAATATTAAAACCAAAAGCTCCACGCTCCTTGTCTATCTATCCAAGGACCCTTAGACCAACAAACTAAGCCATCACACTCAGAGGACAAACTGACATAAAACGGGTTCACCGTCATGTAGCGTCTCAATATACTAAAATAATGGCATGTGTTGAAAAATGCTTACATATGTTATCATTCTATTAAAACATGATATTATGATGACAGTAAATTGTTTCCATATAAGTCGTCACTTTTCATCCTAGTTGCACGCCCGCCCCTCTTGGTCCCACTTGTAGAGTGTTGGCCGTGCTGCCGCATGTTGTTAGCGTGAGCGTCTGGACCAAAGACTTTCTCCATTCCAAGGGATGGAAGAGGCGGAGGCCTCATGTTTTTTTTTTTTTTTTTTTCCCCTTATTCTCCATGGCCATGTGTTACTATGCAAGGTAGGTGTATTGTTTATCATCTAGTTATGAACAACACACATGTTTTTCACAAAATAAAAACAAGACCACATAGGTGGGTCCTACCGCAAGGTATTACATCACTAAACAGTAACGAGTATATTCTATTTACCGTCAACTACTCGTCATTTTGATGAACAACACACATGTTTTTCACAAAATAAAAACAACACCACATAGGTGGGTCCTACCTTAACGTCAGTTATCGTAAGGTATTACATCACTAAACAGTAACGAGTATATTCTATTTACCGTCAACCACTTGTCATTTTAAATTTTACTAGCATATGAGCACACACGAAGTGTAAGAAAAATTTTTATTTTTGTTTTTGAAATAGAAGGAAAGAGGAAGAGAGTGATAGAGAATGTGGGAGTAAGAGAAGTTTTTTTATTTTTAATTAGAGATATGTTAGGATGACATGTAAGTGAGGCTTTGAAAACAAAAAAAGCAAAATTTAATTGTGTGAAATTACATTTCTACCCCATATTTCTTATTCACGTTCTGTTTTAATTAGAAGGTTAAACTGGTAATTTCATAAGATTTTATTTGACAATGAATGTTTTATTAATTAGCAGAGATTATTTTTCGGATTTCAAGTAAGTAATCATGTCCTGCTAATGATTCCAACACCTATCCTTAATTATTTCAAGTAAATAAATACGTCATTAAATCTGAATTATTACTAATAAGAGCAGTTAAAAACTTATTAGGAAATTTACTAGATTTAGAGATTGTTTGGATGTGCTTCTGAAATGATTGAAATTACTTTTGATGAAAATGTTTTTAGAACCAATCATTAGTAAAGATGCACGTAAATCCTGGAAAAAGCACTTAAAGTGCTTTCTGGAAGAAGCACATAACTGATACTTCTTGCAGAAAGCACTTTAAGAGCTTTTTAAACCAAAAAAATATTTTTTCTAAAAATGATTTCAATCATTTTAAAAACACATTCAAACGAGTCATTGATTAGGTAAATAAAAGCTCTTTATCATCACCGACGAATTTGCAGCATTTTATTTAACATCCACGCTGGCACATTCCAATTGTCGTCCACAAAAGGTCAAAACAAAACCAAAGTCAAAAAGTAAAGCAATTCAATTCAAAGGAAAGGGATTTCTTCGGATCCCTTCTTCCTAATTCATTAAATTCGAAAATTCAAATTATTGAAATTTGATTTAACGACTAAAGTTATTATAATTTTTAAAATGAATATCTATTTGTAGCCGTTGAATCAAAATCAAATTTCAGTAGTTCGAATTCTCGAATTTGATGGATTAGAAGAATTCAAATCCAATTGGAAAACGTATGGACCATCTAGATTCGCACACGTGGCAACCTGCATGCTTTCGTGGCCCCACCACTCACCCCACTCCTCTTTGCGTACTGAAGCAAAAGTCGGTTTTCTCTTTGACCTATTTAAACGATAGGCAGCCGTTCTTTAACCACAGTTTGAGAGAGTTTGAGAGAGAGAGAGAGAGAGAGAGAGAGAGCCCAGACGGTTTTCTTGTGCTCTTGTTTTCCTTGCTTCTCCGCCACCCCGACGCCGTTTCGCTCAGGTTTATGCGGCGGCGGAGATAATGGAGAAGATAGAGGCAGAATTGAAGGAGGCGGAGACGAAGCAGAGGAGTCTGAGCAAGGCGTACGAGTGCGTACACGCGCAGGCGACTGCGCTTATTATCTTCGCCGTGCAATGGAAGGACCTGGAGGAGCACTTTGAGTCGACTCGGTACTCGCTCGAGTCGCGATTCCGGGAACTCGCCTACCGCGAGACGGCGGTCCGGGTCCGGGACGAGGAGTTGGCGGAGAAGGAGATGAAGTTCTACACGGAAGTTGAATCGAAAGCGGACGAGTTGGGGAGGATTCAGATTCTGATCGACGAGAAGGCTGAGGAGGCTATACAGAGTAAGAACCACTTGCAATCTCTCCAGTCTTTGATTCTGGAACATAACGATGAGGTTATGGTGCAAGAGAAGAGGTTGATGGAGGTTGAGAGTTTCGTTGGGGAGAAGAAGAGGGAGTGCGATTCGATTGAGAGACGGGTTAAGGAGAGGATGAAGAAGTTGAATTGGGTTGAGAGAATGGTGGAGGAGAAGTCGAAATTGGCTGAGTTGAAGGGGGAGAAATTGAGGGGGTTTGAAGAGGCGTTGGAGAAGTGTGTAGAGAAGACTGAATTGAAGGAGAGGGAGTTGAATGAGATTATCGGGTCGATTGAGGAGCGCAAGGAGGAGTTCAGTTGGATAGGAGAGCAGATTTTGGAGGCGGAAAAGCTGATTAAGGTGCAAGAGGAGCAGTTGGATTTGAAAGAAGAGAAATTTAAGGAGGTGCAAAAGGCGGTTGAAGAGTGTGAGAAAGAGTTGAAATTAAGAGCGGAGCGGATTAAGGAGGCTGAAAGGGCGGTTGAAGAATGTGACAAGGAGTTGAAAATGAAGAAGGAGAAACTTAGTGCGATGGAGAAATCGTTAGTGGAGTGCTCGAATGCCATGGAATCAAGGGAGACAAAGATTAGGGAAATGGACTCGAAAAAAGATAAAGATTTTTGCTTGCGTGAGAGATCATT
The DNA here is from genome assembly GCF_042453785.1 of Malus domestica. Lineage (NCBI taxonomy): Eukaryota > Viridiplantae > Streptophyta > Magnoliopsida > Rosales > Rosaceae > Malus > Malus domestica. The sequence goes on along the minus strand of NC_091672.1, from coordinate 29,310,726 downwards.
GGAGGAGTGGTCCTGTAAGCTTGAGTTTAAAGAGAGGGAACTTGTATTGAAAGAGAGAAATGTCGAGTTAAAAGCTGGGGAACTCCGAAAGTCTAAAGAAGAAGGCGAAAAGTATTTGGAATCTCTCTCACAGGGACTTAAGGAGAAAGAGAACCAACTTCAAGGCCTTGACAAAGAGCTCAGATTGAAGCAGAAAGAACTTGATTTGATCAAAAAATCCACTCAAGAACGCGCCAAAGACCTGGAATTGAAAGAGAGGCAGCTTGAAGATCAGGCCAAAGAGTGTTCGTTGAAGCAGATAGAATTTAATTCGATCAAAAAGTTCACTGAAGAACGCAGCCAAAACCTTGAACTGAAAGAGAGGCAACTTGAAGACCAAGCCAAAGAGCTTGAATTGAAGCAGAAAGAATTTGATTCGATAAAAAAATTCTCAGAAGAACGCAGCCAAAAACTTAACCTGAAAGAGAGGCAACTTGAAGACCGGGCCAAAGAGCTTGAATTGAAGCATAAAGAGTTTGATTCGTTAAAAAAATTCAGCGAGGAACACACCCAAAACCTGAAAGCGAAAGAAAATACTAGTATTTTTCTTTCTCAAGTGAAAATTGAGCAATTGGAACAAATCCCTGCCAACAATGCTGTTGTTCCTTCTCTCACAAGTAACCAGTCCAGCGTCAATATGGATGGTAGAGGCTCGCTGTTGTTCATAAATGAGCATTTGAAGAACTATGTTCTAGTGGGTAGTGAAATCTCAGCTGTTCTTCAGGTGTCACCAGACCCGGCAAAACTGGTTTTGGATTCTATGCAAGGGTTTTACCATTCAAATTCAAGGGCGGACAAAAGCGGGTGTGGTTTTGATTTGAGCATTACCAGGGTGAGTTGTATCCTTTTGTTGGAGACTTTAAAGAGTATCTCCCCCAAAATTAACCCTGAGGTGAAAGAAGAAGCAATTAAGTTGGCAGGTGATTGGAAGGTTAAAATGACGACTGGGACGGAGAATTGCTTGGATGTTTTGTGTTTTCTGCGGTTTGTTAGTACATACGGAATCACCTCTTTTTATGATGCGATTCAAAGTCTTTGTGCGATCGTTGCTGAGGATGAACACACAACTGAATTATCCTGTGCCCTTGGTATCAGTGATAAGGCACCCGGTAAGCTCTTTTTTCTTGTTCATGTACCTAAATTTCCAATTTGGTTATATCTTAATTCCTGATTTACTTTTATAAAGTCGAGGGTTTCCTATTATGTTTCTCATCCATGTTATGTCAATAAGTAGAACTCTATATCAGCAGCAAGCCAGCAACGATGCCTTTTAAGGGATCGTTTGTTGTCCTTTGAAGATGAATTTCTCACTAAGGAAACTTATCTCTTCCGATCCTCTCCAAAATGGTAGGATAAGAATGAGAAAGTTTCTTTTCGACATGCCTTATAGTTGTGCCGTTTAGAGCAGGATTGTATACTAGTCCCTTCAGAAATTCTCAGCAGGGTAATTTGCCCCAAGTTGCAACTACGTTGCGCATCTAGTTCTCTTCTTATATCTCAGAAGAATCTCTTCTTTTGGTACAGTTTCATCTATCTTATTCCAAAATTGTTTTTGGGAAATTATTCTTACTGAAAATTTTGCACTTTTTAATTATTATTTTTTTATATATCAACTCTTGCTTCAAGTTTTCTTCTCATTTATCTCATCTTCTTTTGATACCATTTCATCTTGGATCTTCTTATTGCACATTTTACATATACTTCCAAATTGGTCTTTTAGGCCTTCTTTATCTCCAATGTGCCCATAATACCATCTTATGCTCTCACATTTGCAAAACAAGCCTCGTTCACTCTAGCCAGTCTTGGTACTCTCCCTCGTTATCATCAAATATGTTCTGCTCATTTTCATTTACCCACTCTCTCAGCGAATCTTCTTTCCGGCTTGAAAAAAAAAGGCTTATATTCTCCTACCTCCTGTCTTGAACTTATTTACTTTGGCTTTGATAGGATCCTTAAGTGATAGCTTATGACTTCCACACCTTACCGATTGACTCAAAGCACGATATGTTAAATTTGGAACTATTCACTCTCTAACCGGCCTACTGCATTTTCTTTGTTTCTTACCACAGCCAAAACTGAGACACCAGAATCTTTACTGGCAAAAAATGCTGGGACCTTTTCTTCTCCGAATCTTCAACTATCTGCCACCACAGATGCTAGTCATTTGCAGGGGGTTTTAAATGAGATTTTCAGTAGGGATCGTCTGTTGCAGAATGAAACTTGGGCTACTTTTCAAATGTCATCAGATCCAGAAAAGTTTGTGATGGATGTGATGCAAACTTCTTTTGCTAAATACTGCACAGTAGAAGATGTTGGTTTTAGAGAAACTGTCATGTCGAAGTGCATTTCACTACTCGACAAGCTAATGAGAATTAAACCACATGTTGGACCTCATGTTAACAAAGATGCCCTAAAGCTAGCAGTCCACTGGAAATCAAAAATTGGTGCAGGCACCCAAGCCTTCGAGCTTTTGGGTTTTTTGCAGTTCATCGCTACATATGGATTGCTTTCTATGTTTAATAAAGAGATTTTAGTGTTTCTTGGGAGGATTTCTCAGCAGAAGCAGGCGCTAGAAGCATGTCAGACACTTGGTTTAGCTGATAAGATCCCTGGTAAGTGTATAATTTAATGCTTTATAGATGATGGAGTCTTTTTTATTTCTTTCCAATTAAAACATGCACGAAATTGGATATGATATCAGAGAAAGAAAATAAAATATGTCGATAAAAAAATTTAAAAACGAGAAATTTTCTTTTGCACATGAAAGAACTTCATCACTTCGTCCCTCTTCTTAAATGTCAATAGCGAAGCTTTTGCAATTTCTATAATCTTTCTTTCTCAAGATGTGATCTTCAACGTTATCCTCCTTATGATATTTGAAACTTCTTCAGAGCAATTTGATAAATCCTGTAAATCTGTTTTATATGTAGCAGATTTCATTCGGAATCTTATTGAAAAGAAGCAACTAATTGAAGCTGTTCAATTGATTTGCCCCTTCAAGTTAATTGACAAGTTTCACCCAGTACCTCTCTTGAAAGAATTTGTGGAGAATGCAAAGAGGTTGTGCATACAAAATAGCAAGAGAAGTAAATCACTTGATGAAAAGGTACCTTGTAACTTCTTTCGACATCCAATATCTCTTGCTTAAAAATAGTTAAACATAGCACCATCTTCAATGTAAATATACATATACTGAGTCATGGACACTTTTTACGTTTGTTCACAGGATGAATGTATAAACAACCAGATTGCTGATCTTAGAGTTGTGATTCAATGTATCAAAGGTTGCAATCTCGAGTTCGAGTACCCTTCCAGGTTCATTGAAACACGAATAGCTTTTCTGGAAAAACTAAAGGAGGATCGGAGACGTCCCAAGACATCTCCTCCCTCCAAGGTTGAACAACACAATCAGAAAAATTCTCCGGTCTCCAAGGTTGAACAACAAGAGCAGAAAAAGGCTAGTGCCTCCAAAGTTGAGGGACAAGAGCAGAAAAATTCGCATGCCCCTAGGGTTGAAGGACAAGAGCAGAAAAAGTCTGCTGCCTCCAAAGGTGCGGGGCAAGAGCAAAAAAAATCTCCTTCCTCTAGGGTTGAGGGACAAGAGCATATCGAATCTCTTGCCTCCAATGTCAAACAAGGGGCAGCAAAGCCCCTTGCTTCCATTGTTGAGGGACGAGAGCAGACAATATCTGTTCCCTCCAAGGTTGAACCAGAACACCACAGAAGCGGTCAGAAAGTTGAGGGACAAGAGCAGAAAAAGTCTCACGCCTCTAGGGTTGAAGGACAAGAGCAGAAAAAATCCGCTGCCTCCAAAGGTGCGGCGCAAGAGCAAAAGAAATCTCCATCCTCCAATGTCGAACAAGGGGCAGAAAAGCCTCCTGCTTCCACCGTTGAACAAGAACAACACAGAAGAGGTCAGAAACGGAGACCCAACACTTTGCCTCGTCAGTTTCAACCACAGCAACAGCGTCAAAGCAAGTATCATCGGACATCTGAATCAATCGGCCCAGGGTATCGGAAGCCATCTTTGTGGCATGAAAACCATAGACACCGTGGTCAGTTCGGTAGGGATGCCAACAGCTATGAAATTGGTGCTAATGCTGGTACCGGTTTTACTGCCATCCCGAATCCTCGTCCTTGTGTTCCTCATTAGACCCTGTATAAACCTGCTATACATGCTAACTACGAAAGACCGGTGCGTAACTCTGGCCCGTCCCAGTTCACAGTGCTGCTTACGGGTAACTTCCTCGTAACGTTCCTCCTAGTTTTTTTGGTGGCACGACTTTGGTAGGTTGGCAGCCCGCTCTCTTCTGTAAGTTGCACTACTGCTATTTAGGAGAAGCAACCTAATCTGGCCTTACTATTGTAGATACCCTTTGACATAGTGTCATTTTTTTCCCTTTGTTTTTGTCCAAAGTTGACATAGAGCTGTTTTCAAATAGGATAATGCTGGGATATCAAAAATTTTAAATCAAATTTACAAATTAAATGATGTAGTTGTTAATGATTGGATTGTTACTTATGTGTTGTTTAACGTTCTTATTTTCTAATTTTTTATTTGTGACACGTCATTTGATTTGTAAATTTGGTTTAAATTTTTTGTCTCACTAGCATTACCCAATTTTTTTGGTTTGGACGCTCGCACCACTCTTGTTGTCTGACTAGGACTCATTGGGTAACACACATTTATTTTATCAATTAAAATTAATTTTATCAAACTTGCAAATATATATAAAAAAAAATTACAAGAGTTTTGGCCCCAAAATTTATAGATGCTGAAAGATTTTTGTCTATGGGTTGAGCAAAATCGACGTTTAATTTTTTTTTTTTTTTTTTGAATAGGTAACATTCATTACCAACAACAAACATTACAATACAAAAGACTAAAATTTACAACACAAGGAACCAAAATTTACAACACAGGCCCAAAAAACAAAAAACAACAGTGGCCCAACCAAAAGGTAAGACCAAAACAAAAGAAAACATAGAAACAATCGGATCCGTTGTGTCTTCCGCCATAACCGCAACTGCAACCACCAAAACGGCAGGCATGCATGTCGATCCAGCCAAATTTTTGCCCCAAATGAAGCCTTACCTCATCGATATCAGCATCCAATCCCAAGCTTCACTCTTAGCACAACTACAGACAACTGACAACCTAAGCAGTCCACAAGCAACACTGCCAGCAAGGGCAAACAACAAAGAGAAGGTGGTGGTGCAAGGAACACCTGACCCAGTGGAAGCACTAGATCTACACACCAACTCGAAACACCACACCCAATCATAGCAAAGAGTGACTGAAGCTTAGAAATTGGATGTATATGGATGAGAGACAGCAGAGGGGAGAGAAGAAGGCAAATCGGCCAATACATTATAAAACCAGGGAAAAAACAACTTAAGGAAGAAGAGAGAGAGAGAGAAATAAACAAAAGAAAATCGACCGATTCCAGCCGGAGCTAGGATCGGCAACACCAAAATTGGACACGATTAGAAACCATTCGCAAAGATCGGTGAGAATAACCCTCAAACAGAGGGAAGGTCTCTCATTGAGAGAGAAAGGAAAGTTTTTAATCGACGTTTTAATTTGTCAACAACATAATCAAATGACTTCGAAACTAAAAAGTAAACAAGAGATTAAGTGCTTAATCCAAACTCAAAACATAATCAAATGGTAAAAAATACAAAAAAAAAGAGATTAAGCGCTTAATCCAAACTCAAAACAAGTCAAATAACGGCCAGGACAAAAAGGTTGGACACGTGGCAAGTTGCATGGTTCCGTGGTCCCTCCTTTGTATCTAAGTGGCAAAAATACGTGAACATAGTAGTGGAACGAAGTATAAATTCTTAGAAAAATTAATGAAAATGGTTTGAAAACTTTGAGTTTTAACGATAAAGAAAAAATAAAGGATAAAGTGAATAGTATCAGAATTGACTTTTTAGGGTAAAAATATGATTTTTCGTTAAAATAAACAGTACTAGAAACTTTTCGTTAAAATTCCCTAAATTCTTTCCAATTCATGCAGAAGTTGTTGCTTAAGGTTCACTGTTACGAGATTACATGATATAATACAATTGATTAAAAATTTTTAAAAAAAATTAACAAATTATATTATGTCATTTAGTATACCGTATAACGTGTTTCTAACGTAGTGAAAATTTTATCCACTGCCAGCTCATAAAACAGACTGTTTCTTCTGGTCTCTGACTCCATTCCTGAAATGTTTCATAACTTTGGTTGCTTGGTTAAATGGTAAATTCACTTTTTAAGAAAAACAAAAAAAACAAAATTTGAAGATGCGGGACACGTGTCGAATTGTAAAAGCCTGTCCAAATGTCATTTCAAAGACATGATCTTTGAGTATTTGTATTGTACAGAATCACCTGCATGATTCAGAAACGTTGAACTCCAGAGCTCCAGACACAGACAGAGCTTCAAAAAAGTGACAAAAACCTTGCAGGCGCTGGCTGGAGGTTGAAGACGAAGAAGCTTGCCCTAATTTTCCCACAAAATCCACTGCAAGAGAAAATTTGAAAGACCCAACTCGAAGGTATGTCAAATGAATCCCCATCTCCCTTTCAATTTCTGGGAAAATGAATAGTATTTCTAGGGTTTGGAGAAAATGAACAGTCATTTTAGGGTTTTTATGGGAAATGTACCTTCCATGGCAGTGATACCAAGCACAATGTTTTTTTTCTGCTCTCCCCTGTTACTCTGTTTTTAGGGTTTTGGGAAAATGTGTTGTGCGGAAGCATCAAATATGACAAGACAAATAATTCAAATAACACAATGATTTATACTGATTCGGCTTAAGCCTACATTCAGTTTAGAGACGGCGAGAAAATTTCACTAATAATCAAAATAGAGATTACAAATAGAGTTCAACTCTCAAACTCCAAATCCCACATACATCCGCTAGCTCTCACTCATACAAAGAACAAATGGAGAAGATGGAAACACATACCAAATCCTTCTCTCCTCCCAAAAGCCACGAAACGTAGCACCAATATCTTTGATTGAGTGATTAATATCCAAAGGGGTTACAAACAAAGGGGGGAAGCAGCAACTCTTTTTCCCATGGGAGAGCCGAATGTTCTCCCTGGTATGGCTCTCATCCACTGCCGCTCCTTCAAAACCGTAAGGCATAACAAATGCCTTAATATATGCTGCCAAAAGAAGGCTCTGCCTTCTCTCACAACAAAAGGCCACCGCACTCTTCCTACTTTTCTGCTTCTTTTCCGAAGCTTGTCTGCTGCAAACAAAAGTCAGCAATGGCTGCCAGCTTTCACACTTCTTTCGGCTGCTACATGAAACCAACAGCAGCTTCAGCTGCCTTCGAAAAATGCCAAAAGAAAAAAGGAAGGCTACTTCCTAGCCTTTATTTTTTCTTCCCCTAGCAAACGTCATCATTGCTAACTTTTACTATTAGCCGAAAGTAGATGCAATTTGGCCACATATTCAACAAAATGTACCTTCCAATTTCCATGGCGGGGGAGCTTTTCAGGGGAAACCAGGGTTTTTATGTTTATTTTTTATTTGCTTGAGCTTTTCAAACTCTCTGTTCTCCGTGGCTGTGTTGTCTTAACAAGTTAGGGTTTTTACAGGGGCAGGAGAGTAAGAATGGAAGAGAAAGGTTTGAACTTGGAAGAATCAGAGTTGAGGCAGAGAAAGGTGGCCCTGCAATTTAAGGACCTTTTGGACTCTATTGATTCCATCCGGGACGAGATCCTCAGTCTAGTTCAAGAGGTCCAGGATAAGGAGAAGCAAAGTGGAGTTTTGCGGAGCCAAGTCAAAGCCAAATCCGAGGAATTGCATGGACTTGAGAGGTTGATTGAAGAGAAATCAAATGAGGTTGAATCACTTAAGTCCTCCTTGTGCGACTTTCAGTCATCGATCGAAGAGCACAATGAGGAGCTTTCTGCTAAGGAGAAGCGTTTGGAAGAAGTTCAGAGATTGGTTGGAGAGAAAGAGAGGGAGTATGATTCGATCAAAAAAGGGATTGAACATGGAAAAAGTAAATTGAACTGGTATGAGGAAGCTGTGGAAGAGAAGTCAAAATTGGTTGAGTCGAAGGAGGAAAAATTGAAAGGGGTTCTACGAATGTTAAAGAAGTATGATGAGGACATTGAGTTTAGAAAGATGCGATTAAATGGGATTCGGGGGTCAATTGAGGAGCGGAAGAAAGAATTTGCTTTGAAAAAAGAGCAAACTAAAGAGGCGGAAAGAAAGGTTGATCAATGTGACAGAGAGATGAAGGATAAAGAGAAGAAACTTAGTTCGATTCGGAAATCGATTGAGGAGTCCTATAAGAAAATTGAATCGAGAGAGAAAATAATTGATGCAATGAATTTGAAAGTGAAAGATTTTTCTTTGCTGAAGAAATCCATGGAGGAGTGGTCCACTAAACTCGAACTGAAAGAGCGAGAATTTGAGTCAAAAGTTAAGGATCTTACTTTCATTCAAACGAGAGTGAATGAATGCCTCAATGAGGTTCAGTTGAAAGAACAACATTTCGATTCACTTGAAAAATTGATTCGAGAAGGAAAAAAGAATTTGGATTCACAAGAAAAGTCGTTACAAGAATGCTCCAATGGTCTTGAATTAAAAGAGAGGCAGCTGGAGCAGCGGGCTAAAGAACTTGAATTGAAACAACAAGATATTGTTTCGATTCGAAATTCTGCCTCTGATAACAGTGTCATTGTTTCTTCTTCCACAAGTAATCAGTCCAGCATCAATAGGGATGGTGAAGGCTTGCAGTTACTCATGAAAGAGAGTTTGAAGAGAATTGATTCATTGAGTAGTGAATTGTCAGCTTTTCTTCAAGCGTCATCAGACCCAGCAAAATTGGTTTTGGACGCAATGGAAGGGTTTTACCCTTCAAATTCGACTGAGGACAACATGGGGCTTAATTATGATTTGATAGTTATTAGAAGGAGTTGTGTTCTTTTGCTACAGGAGTTGAAGAGGTTAACACCACAGATCAATCCTCTGGTGAGAGAAGAAGCAATGAAGTTGGCGGATGACTGGAAAGAAAAGATGACGGTGGTGGCTGAGAATAGCTTAGAGGTTTTGGGTCTTTTGTGGCTTATTACGGCATTTGAACTGACCTCAACTTATAATGCGAGAGAGCTTCAAAGTCTTCTTGCTTTAGTTTCTCAGCCAGAACATGCACCTCAACTGCGCCAGGCCCTTGGCATGACACATAAGGCATCTGGTAAGAACTGCCATTTTCTGCTAAGCTAAAACATATTGCGCGTGTGTGTTATATCATACGAGGGATATTCTTCTCAACTAAACATATATTTATATCTAAGTTACTTTTGAATGATATGCGAGGGTTTCACATTCTCATTATGATTCTGATTTTGGAATAATAACAGATGGGATATCAAAGTTGGAATGTTTATAATGATTGCATTGCCTATATAGATACAATTTACTATATATAGCTAACCCTTGTTAAAAATAATCTTGGCTCCGCCACTGCGTAGAAATGATCCCTGCATTAGCTGGTATTTATTTAGTCATTTGGATGGTAACTGGCATGTTTTTAGCTATGCATCACACACCTCCTTTGGATCTAGCTTTCAACCGCGTAGAGTACATTATGAGAGTTTAATAATCAGGTACACCCCGGGGAAGGCTACTCGTTCTCTAATATTGGCCGGTGGTGCAAATTTGGCATATACTCTTAAGTTTGCCTTCTAGGCTGTGCCCTTCTAATTTACGCATAATACCATCTGATATCTGAACTATGGAAAAGAAGCATTTTCTTATTTATGTTTAGGTACTTTTTTATTTATATGAGTTTTTCTCGGTATAATTTGAATCAAAAAGTATGCCCACCGCCACCTATTGGTTAACTCTTAGAAGCACAAATGCCACATAATGTTGTAGATATCTTTTATTCAAAGTTATTCGTGTACTGACCCTGTGCACTGCCTCGATTTGTTTCCTTTTGCAATTCCATAGCAGATAGTGCTCTTTCTATCCCTATCAAAATTGAGGAACCAGAGCCCTCAACAGTCAGAAATGTGACTGCTTCTCCTTCTCCAATTCTTCAACTAAATGCGAATGCCCCCACCGATGCAAGGAATTCGCAGGGGCGTCCAAATGAGCATTTAAGTGGGAATGATTCAGCTAATAATGAATTGCTTGATGTTTTACGACTGCCGGTAGACCGAGAAAAAATTGTTTTGAACTTGATGCAAAAATCTCTTCATCAGTACTGGAGCAATAGAAATGTTGGTTTCATAGACAATCTCGTGAAGACCTACATTCCCATGTTGAATGAGCTGATGATAACCTCATCAAATGTTGCCCTCGATGTGAAAAAAGAGGCAACAAGCCTAGCAGTCCAGTGGAAAGCAAAAATGAGAATAGATAAGGAAAATTCATTGGAGATTTTGGGTTTTTTGCAATTTTTGGATGCATATGGATTGCTTTCGACCTTGAGTGTAGATAATACTGTGATGCTTCTTGGGATTATATGTCAGAATAAACCGGTCCTACAATTATGCCAGATACTTAGTTTTGCAGATAAGATCCCTGGTAAGTTTCTTGACCATTGACATTCGTACGTGATGTTTGTATTCCATTACATTTCTCTACAGTTTACTATATTTTGGCTATAGATGTTTGTAACTGTGAATGCCTTAGATGTCATTTCTGTGTCCATAGTGTTGGGTGATAGCTTGGGGTTGGTTACTGCCTTAAAAAAATCGTGTTTCTTGTAGATGGCTTTGCTAACTGTAACTTCAAGTTTGGGTGGTGAAACTGATCAGGAGCAGTTTGACGAACCTGCCTCTTTGTTTTGCAGGTTTGATTTGGAATCTGATTGAAAGGAAGCAGCCGATTAAGGCTGTTAGATTGATTTGCACCTTCAAGTTAACTGACAGGTTCCCGCCAGTGGTACTCTTAAGTAAATATGTGGAGGATGTAAGGAAGTCTTTCCGTGCAATATTACAGGGAAAGAAAACAATTTATGAAAAGGTATCTTTACTTCTTCTGGACATCCAATAGCGCTTCTTCTTAAATAGTTAAACCGAGGACTCCTTAGTGTATGTATAATATATATTTATCAAGGCTTATTTTTTCTCACAGGATAATGTAATAAACAACCTAATAGCTGATCTGAGGGGTGTCCTTTGTTGCATAAAGGATCACAATCTTGAGTCCGAATACCCTTATAAGGACATTGAATTGGAAATAGTTCAGCTGGAAAGTCTAAAGGAGAATTTGAGACGCTTGCCAACGGCTATTGCCTCCACTTGTGAACAACAAGAACATGAAAGAAGGAAGAGATGCAGTACTAGTTCTGCCCCCCAGTTTCAACCACCAGAGAAACGTCAAAATAGAAGCCATCCAACAGCTGTAGCAGCTGCTGCTAGATCCTGCACATCTTTCCGTTTGCAGTTAAATCCGTCATCTCAGCTATTTGGAAATAATGGACACCCTGGGCAGTTTAGTATGGCTGCCAACCACCATGAAACTGGTGGCAGTTTTGGTTCTATGCAGTTAACTTCGTCGTCTCAGCTGTATGGAAACTATGGACACCCTTTTCAGTTTGCTATGGACCATGAAATTGGTGCTAATTTTGGTCGCATGCAGTTCAGTTCGTCATCTCAGCCGGCTGAAAATTTTGGATTCCCTCCCTTGGCTTCCAACGAGCATGGGATTGGTGGTAATTTCAGTGCTGTGCAGGATGCCGGTTTACATAACTCTAATCAGTTCTCTCCCGGCGCTCATGGTTCTGACCCTAGCGAAACCTAGCAGGGAACCCTCCACACAAGCTAACTTTGACGAACCACCTTCAACCCCTGTGTACAGTTCTGATTCTAGCGTACACCGTCCTTGTACGGTTATAACTTCTTCCTTGAGTCACACGTAATTGTATCTACGACACGAATTCGGTAGGTCGCCAGCCTGCTTTCTGTTTGTGGATTGCATTACTTCCCACTGTTGTAGTGTATAAACCTGGAGATGGATAGTCCTTGACATGTTTAGAAAACGTTATTGCTTAGGATGTTGCACAAATTCTAGCTAGTGAAGTTCAAGGCATTTTGGGGATTTTCTATGGTGCTCTGGGGTATGTTATACAACAGAGTTTTTAACCGTTAGAATATTATTGGTCAAAAATACACTGACCAAGTTTTAACGGTTAAACCCACGGTATAGGATGGTTAAACCCACGTTATAGGATATTTTGAAGCATCGTAGAAATTTCGACCATTTGGATAGCAAGTCAAAACAAATGTCTTTCCTATTTTGATGCCAAATTATAAGTTTTTGTTTGCTCTATGCAAAACACAACCATACTATGAACTCTTTCAGCTGATAACTCAAAATATGTCATCTTTCTGTTTCTGTATAAGCTATATTGGAAGAGGGAGAATTAAACACATGACTACAAGTGTAGAGGTCAATGCTCGTAACTTATTGAGTTATAAGCCATAAACGCTTTTAACTTATTGAGTTATAAATCATAATGGTCGCAATGAATATCAACTTCCTCAGTATTTTCTCCTAAAGAAAATACTTATCAAATTTTTTCATTGAAAGATAACTATTGATCAATTTTTATTTAAATAGGTATGATGTCACACCATATAATGGAGAAATTTTCAATATGTCAAAAAAACAGCTCGATATACCAAGTGTCACAATATAAGTGATTACTTTTTTTTAAAAGTATCTATACTTATATTATGACCAAAATATGGATCTATTTAACCACAAGCTGGTAGCCTAGTGGTAAATGGTGGATTGCGAGACTTCCTTCAAATAAAAAACTGGAGGTCTCGGGTTTGAAACCCGCTGCTGGGCTAGAAACCAGACTTGTGGCCAGGGAGAAGCTGAAATGCTTCTGTGAGTATTTCCAACCTTTGAAAAGGGTGAATAACCGTGATTTGCCACAAACCTTTTAAAAAAAAATGGATATGTTTCCCTGAAAACGGTATTTCCTTGGAATCCCCATTTCCTTCTAACATAAGACCAATTTTGACCGATCACAGGCCAAGGCGGGAAAACGATAGACACGTAGCATGTTGTGTGGAAGCGTCAAATATGAAATCAATAAGCAACAACGGCAAAATATGATAAGACAAATAATCCAAATGACACAAGGATTTATACTGGTTCGGCGTAAGCCTACGTCCAGTTCCAAGACTGCGAGGAAATTCCACTAATATCAAAATGGAGATTACAAATAGAGTTTTAACTCTCAAACCCAAATCCCACATACACCCAATAGCTCTCACTCTCACAAAGAACAAATTGAGAAGATGGAAACATATACCAAATTTCGTCTCTCCCAAAAGCCACAAAATGTAGCACAAATATCTTTGATTGAGTGATTACTAACAAAAGGGGATTACAAACAAATGGGAAGGATAGAAAACAGCAACCCTTCTCTTTCTTCTCTTTAATCTGCCGTTCCCAACTCCTATTCCAAAGGCATAACCAAATGCCTTAATATAAACAAAAGGCCCCGCCTTCTCTCTCTCATCTTCTCTCTTTCGGCTGCATTCATCACACAAGGCCACATATTCTTTGCCTTTGTAAAAGCCACAAATCAAGGGCTAGACATCATAATGATGTCCCCCTTTTCCTTATTCTATTTTATTAGCCGAAATGTATTTTGGCTTGTTGTCCACTTGGTCACAAATCCAACAATCTCCACCTTGACCAAGTTCCGAAAGCATCACAGAGAATCGAATCAACAATCACCATAAGCACCCAAAGTACAAACTAAAGACAACGGAAACTAAATCAAATTCCCCAAACTTACCTGTGCTCATAACAATTTCCACCTCGACTCAAACTGTACCAAAGCCAACGAAAGTGAACATTTCTCTACCGTCTTCTCCAGATTTCCAAACCATAAGTGTCTTGACCAAAACAAAAGTGATTCAAACGAAGAATTGAAATTCTTCAATATCGCCAACAAAAGATCAAGCACACCATACCAAAGTTGGACACACAACGAACTCCACCTGCTCACAAACACCATGGTCTTAAACTGCACCAATAGACTCATTCACATAGCATGGCACATTCTCCAAGTCAAAACTGATTACAAATTTGGCAACAAGGTCTCACATACCACATACAAAAAATATGCCCTTCACTCAAGTTTACCATCATCACATGAGCACCAACAGGACAACCAAAATTTCAAATTCAAATAATCAGCAGAAGATCCAAAACCATACCTCAACTGGAGTCTTCAAGAAAACTAATTGCAGATGATGGAGACCAACAGACCAAATAGCAGTGGCAAACAAATCCAACCAAATGTCCATAGACCAAAGTTAGAAAGCATATAACTTGCCTTCTACAAGAGGGTTCCACACAAATGTTCCGCATTAGGTGTCTCCAAAATAGTGTGGTGTCTCACTATCCAAACTTGCAGAACTTAACAAATTGGCCCTCACTGAATTCAACTTTACCAAAAAAAAAAGCAAAACCATACCAATATCCAAAACAATAAAAACACCGATGAAGAGCAACTGACATAACACAAACATACATAGAGGCTACTAAGCAACTTTCTCAAATCATAACAAATAATCCTTACAAACTCTTAAATCTCCATATGTAGCAAAGAGATTTAAGAGTACCCACAACACCAGATTCCTTTTTTTTTTTTTTTTTTTTTTAATTTCAAATCTGGTGTAGCCAACTGTCATCATAGAACAAAGTCGAAGTCGTCATCGACGACATTCGCACTCGCACCAGCATTATCTTTCAATTTTGGGCAATCAAATTTCCAATGCCCTTCCTTGCGACAATAGTTGCATGTGTTGTTTCTGGTCTTAGACTTCGATCTCAAATTTCCTTTATTACTACCTGAACCATATTCCCTATCTCTGCCTCTTGCTATAAAAGCCTCAGAACGAGAATCATTCAAATTTCCAATGCCCTTCCTTGCGACAATAGTTGCATGTGTTGTTTCTGGTCTTAGACTTCGATCTCAAATTTCCTTTATTACTACCTGAACCATATTCCCTATCTCTGCCTCTTGCTATAAAAGCCTCAGAACGAGAATCATTCAAATTTCCAAATACTTTGTTCTTTAACTCTCTTGAATTCAAAGCGGCTTTTACATTCTCCATACAAATAGAATCTCTCCCATATAACAAAGTTTCAACAAAATTCGAATACGAAGGAGGTAAAGAACACAACAAAATCAAAGATTGATCCTCATCATCAATTTTATTATCCATACTTTTCAAATCCATAATAACCTTATTAAACTCATCAAGATGGTTTTGAATAGGTGTACCTTCAGTCATACGGAGAGTGTACAAACGTTGCTTCAAATACAAACGATTGGTGAGGGATTTGGTCATGTATATACTCTCCAACTTAAGACACAAACCAGCTGCAGTAGTTTCATTTTCCATCTCACGAAGAACTTCATCAGATAGTGATAACATAATTGCACTATGTGCTCGATTCAAAGTGTCTTCTTTTTCTTCAGTAGACCAATCTTGTGGCAAGGCCTCCACACCCCGTAACGCCTTAAGCAACCCTTGTTGAACTAGCACAGCTCGCATCTTAACCCGCCACAGGCTAAAATCATTCCTCCCATTGAATTTTTCAATATCATATTTCACCGACATATTCGAAGGTTTCATAGACATATTAGTACAAAGCCTCCAAGTCGAAACCCGAAGCTCTGATACCACTTGTTGTGCGGAAGCGTCAAATATGAAACCAATAAGCAACAACGGCAAAATATGATAAGACAAATAATCCAAATGACACAAGGATTTATACTGGTTCGGCGTAAGCCTACGTCCAGTTCCGAGACGGCGAGGAAATTCCACTAATATCAAAATGGAGATTACAAATAGAGTTTTAACTCTCAAACCCAAATCCCACATACACCCAATAGCTCTCACTCTCACAAAGAACAAATGGAGAAGATGGAAACATATACCAAATTCCGTCTCTCCCAAAAGCCACAAAATGTAGCACAAATATCTTTGATTGAGTGATTACTAACAAAATGGGATTACAAACAAATGGGAATGATAGAAAACAGCAACCCTTTTCTTTCTTCTCTTTAATCTGCCGTTCCCAACTCCTATTCCAAAGGCATAACCAAATGCCTTAATATAAACAAAAGGCCCCGCCTTCTCTCTCTCCTCTTCTCTCTTTCGGCTGCACTCATCACACAAGGCCACATATTCTTTACCTTTGTAAAAGCCACAAATCAAGGGCTAGACATCATAATGATGTCCCCCTTTTCCTTATTCTATTTTATTAGCCGAAAGGTATTTTGGCTTGTTGTCCACTTGGTCACAAATCCAACATGGCAGTCGCCGGTACGGAACAAGACTCGTTTCTGATTGGCCTAATGGCCATACCCGGTTAGACTCAATCCTATCCGTTGATTCACCACATCTCTAAACCAACAGCCCAGATGCATCTTACAATTAATAAACCCACTGAGCTCTGTAGAGAATGATTTCTGCATGAGCTCACTCCTCTGAGGCTGAGCTACTGAGAACGTCGAGCTGAAGAAGAAAGCTTGAAGCTTCCGCCATTGCCGACACGGAGTCGTATTGTAGCAAAACTGACTCAGGTACGTCGACACGGTGTCGTATTGTAGCTCTCTCCCTCGCATTCTGGTTCAACATCTCACCTCCTCTGTTTTAGGGGCTTTTTTTTTTTTTTCCTGAGAAAATTGGAAATGTACCTTGTCTGATCGCCATGGCACATCAGGGTTTTATCGTTTTTCTTTCTCCATTTTCATAAGGCATAGTATTGCGGAATTTAGGGTTTCGATTTTTTGTTTTGTTTTGTTGCAGAAGTTGCAGAGACGTCAAAGATGGAAACTATGGTGTCCGGTTCGGATGAACCGGAGTTGAAGCATAGGAATCTGGTCATGCAGTGGAAGCATCTTTTGGACCACATTGACTTGCTCCAGACCCAGTTTGAAGAGCTTCAGGAACGGTTCGACTCGGAGCGGAACTCACTCCAGACCCGGCAGCGGGAGGTTGAGGAGCGCGAGGAGGAGTTGGGGGCTAAAGTTCTGAACTTTCAATCGGAAATGGAGTCCAAAGCTCAGGAATTGTATGAAATCGAGAGAATGGCGAAAGAGAAAAGAAGGGAGGTTGGTGGTAGGGAGAAATGGTTGTTGGAAATTGAGGAGTTGGTTAGGGGGAAGGAGAGAGAACGTGATTTGATAAAAAATGATATCGAAGAGCGAACGGAGAAATTGAATTCGGTTGTGAAAAGTTTGGAAGAGAAGTCGAGGGAGCTGAAGGTGAAGAAGGAGGTCACTGAAGTGAACGGAAGGCGATTAAATGCGATGAAGGGGTCTATTGATGAGGCCGTGAAAGATTTGGTTTCGACACAAGAGCAGGTTAAAGCGGTGCAGAAATCTCTCCAAGAATGTCACAAGGAGATTCAATCGAAAAAGGTGATACTTGGTGGCCTTGAGAAATCGATAAGGGAATGTTACAATACACTCGAATCTAAAGAGAAAACCATCAGGGCAATGGAGTTGAAACAAAAACAATTTGAGTTGATGGTTCAAGAGTGCCAAAAGCACTTGGAGTCAAAAGAAAAGTTGTTGCAAGAAGGTTGCCATGGACTCGAAATGAAAGAGAGGCAACTTGAAGAACAGGTCAGAGTGCTTGAATCGAAACAAAAACAATTTGAGTTGATGGTTCAAGAGTGCCAAAAGCAATTGGATTCAAAAGAAAAGTTGTTGCAAGAAGGTTTCCATGGACTCGAAATGAAAGAAGGGCGACTTGAAGAACAGGTCAGAGAGTTTGAATCGAAACAAAAACAATTTGATTCGACGACTCAAGAATGCCAACAACATTTGGATTCACAAGAGAAGTTGTTACAAGAAGGTTCCCATGGACTTAAAATGAAAGAGAGGCAGCTTGAAGAACAGGTCAGAGAGCTCGAATCAAAACAAAAACAATTTGAGTTGCTGCGAAAATCCAAGGAAGACATCCAAAATCTGAAATCCAAGGAGAAGAATAATTGTCCCTGGGATGGCAGATGCTTGCAGTTGCTCATGAATGAGCACTGGACGAGAACCGATTTTGTATGTAGTGAAATTGCAGCTGTTCTTCAGGCGTCATCTGAGCCAGCAAAGCTCGTTTTGGATGCAATGCAAGGGTTTTACCCTTCAAATCGGACCGTGGACACCACTGAGTTTGTCTATGATTTGACAGTGATTAGGAGGAGTTGTGTTCTTTTGTTACAGCAGTTGAAGAGATTCTCACTACAAATCAATCCTCAGGTGAGAAAAGAAGCAAGGGCTTTGGCGGCTGAATGGAAGGCTAAGATGACTGTGGCGACCGAGAATGGATTGGAGATTTTGGGTTTTCTGGAGCTTGTTTCTGTGTATGAAATCACAACTGTTTATGATTCGAAGGAGCTTCAGAGTTTTCTTGGTATAGTGGCTCAGCATGAGCAAGGAACTGAGCTATGCCAGGCCCTTGGTATCACCGATAGGGCACCTGGTAAGCTCTTTGTCAGTCCTATTTATGTGATCTGTTTAGTCATTTCAGAATTGCAGATTATTCCTCCCAATTTTATAACTGTGTTATTTAAGGATTTCGCATCTGCTGTTTCATGTTCTCTTCTCATTTGTCATATAAGTATCTTAGTGAAGGTCTCTGGTGCCGCAAATACTCTTGCTTTGAACCGCTTCATCCCAGATCTCGTTATTGGAGTTCTGCAAATTCTTCTAATTCGATCTTTTAGTTAGCCTCCATCTCCAATTTGCACATAACACCATTGGTGTCTGATACATGCAAAACACAATGGCATGCCATACTCCAATCCTACTGCTTACCACTTTAGTAAAGCACAACCCCGGCAAGTAATCTTTTTCTTTGTTTCTTCTTGCAACTGCACAGCAGGTAACAGCGTTTCTTTGCCTATAAAAATTGAGGAACCAGAATTTTCACCTGTTATAAATGTAGCAACTTCATCTTCTCTGGATCTTCAACCGAATGCAAACACAGATACAAGGAATTTGCAGGGCTCTACAAATGAGCATTTAAATGAGAACGAGTCAGTACAGACCAAAATGCTTTTTAATCTACAAATGTCAAGGGACCCAGCAGAAGTTGTTTTGAAGTTGATAAAAGAATCTTTGGCTCAGTGCTGGAGAAAAGGAGATGTTGGTTGTGAATCTGCTGTCATTGAGGATAGCATTTCCCTGTTGAATGATCTAACGGATGTCTCCACACCTATTGGACCAGATGTGATAAAATATGCAAAAGAGCTAGCAGTCCAGTGGAAAGCAAAAATGAGAGTTGATTCCGAAAATTCAATGGAGATTTTGGGGTTTTTGCAGTTTATAGTTACATATGGATTGGTTTCTACCTTTAACAGAGATGAGATTGTAAAGCTTCTTGGGACGATTTGTCAGCATAAAAAGGCCTTGGAATCATGCCAGGAAATTGGTTTTGCAGATATGATCCCTGGTAAGTATCTTGAAAATCAACTTTCATAGTGTGGTGTTTTGTTCCGGAACCATTGCTCTTATCTGTTTCTTTTGGTAGTTCACAAATTTTCGGCTTTAGCTGGTTGCAATTATGTGTCCTAGCTAGATGCCATTCATGTGTCCATTGTACTAGGGTGATAGCTTTGGCTGGTTTTACACTACCTTTGGGATGTAATTGGTTGAATATTTGCCAATGGCTTGAAGATGATCGATGGAAAACTTCACGATTCAGTATAAACAATCATGAAAATGTACATGAAGTTCAGAAAGAGATTGTTTACAGGCTAGACTGAATTTTCTTTGTGGATGGATGATATATTGTAAGGCGAAAATTTTATTACTGCGGTTCAGAAGCTCCGAAAAATTCACACACAAGTGTGTCTTGATTCGTTTGATAGATAGTTTTTCTGAATGGTTCTCTTCTCCTCGGGTGAGAGTTCCAGTAATTGGGAACCAAGTTAGGATTGCGTTCTGCGTTTTACTTGCATAATTAGGTTGCGTTCAAATTTCTTTCCCACCTCAAATATGTTTTCTTTTGATAATGCATTTGCTAGTGGTGACTTCTTTAAGTTTAGATAGTTATAATTTGCAATTCTCCTTAGGGAAATTCTCTGGAGCTGTTTGATGAATCCGTCAATTTTGTTTTACACGCTGCAGATTTTGTTCAGGATTGTATTGAAGGGAAGCAACTGATTGAAGCTGTCAGCTTGATTTGCACCTTCAAGTTAACTGACAGGTTCCCGCCGGTGTTACTCTTAAAAGAATACGTGGAAGTTGCAAGGAAGTCTTACTGCACAAAATGGCTGGTAAAAAGATCACTTGATGAAAAGGTACATTACATCTTCCTTGGACATCATATAGCTGCTGCTGCTTAAATAGTTAAATTCGGGATCATTTTCGATGTAAATGTACATGTTTCAAGCCTTTACTTGTGCTCACAGAATGAGGTGCTGGACGACCACATAGCTGGTCTGAAGGCTGCGATTCAATGTATCAAAGACAACAACCTCGAGCCAGAATTCCCATGCAGGGACATCGAAAAAGAGATAGTGAAGCTGGAAAAGCATAAGCTGAATTGGAGATGCTCGGTTCCACTTGCTGCCTTCAAGGTTCAACGAGAGCCCGAGAAAGGGAAGAAACCGAATACCACCCGTGTATCCTTCAAGATCAAACCGCCAGAACAGCGTAACAGTAAGCGCCTCAAAACGGCTGGCCTGATGGACTAGTGTGCATAGTAAAACCGGAAACCTTGACCGTAGTTTTAGCCTCTAATTACCTGCTAATTGCAAAGTTTGATAGGTTGTTGTCAGCTGCTTTCTTTGGAGTTGCATTACTTGCATTTAGGAGAAGCAACTGTTTTAACTGAAAGGAAATGCCTTGAGAGATATATGAAGAGAAATGCCTTGACTAAAGCAGAATCCCTTTTGTTTATAATATATATATATATATATATATATCTGCTTGGTTATTGTTTTTGAATTTCAAAGTTAACTGATAAAATTGCAAGAATTGGAGTTTGGTTGATTTTATTTTTGTAAAGTTTACAATATTATTTAAATCAATTTCTATGTACTTTAAAGCATAAATATGAGGATGGTATTTTTTGGAACTGGATCCTCTCCAAGGCAAACCCTCGGGATCCTGCTGAGTGACAAACACGGACCGTTGGATTTCGATCAAACGGCTATAATTATTATAACTTTAAGAGGGCCCCTCTGCCCGTGTTTGTTGCGCATGATCTCGAGGGTTTGTCTCGGAGAGGATCTAGTTCCAAAAAAATCACTACGAGGAGGCCTAGTGGTTAAGAGCGGATTTTAAACCCTTATTCCATACAACGTATTTTGCGTTCCATTTATAGCGTTGGTGGTCAAGAAAGGCTAAAATGCATCTATGAGTCTTTTCAACCTTCAGCTATTAGGTTGTTTGTTACATTAAAACATTTAACCGTTAGATCTGTCTTTAATGAAATTCTGTGGTTGAGATTCTGTGGCCTGTAATTTAATCTCAACCACAGAATTTCATTAAAATTAAATCTAATAGTCAAAAGGTGTTCCCATTTTTTTGAAAAATGGATATCTCTTCCCTTAAAAGGACCTGCAAATATATATTCACTGAGGAGCTCTCGGTTTAACTATTTAAGAAGAAGCGCTATTGGATGTCCAGAAGAAGTAAAGGTGCTTCCCTGCATTTGTAGCATTTGAAATGATGGCAGTACCTCTTCGTGTAGCATTTGTGTTCGATGAACTAACGTGTTATTCTTGTGTTGCGTTGGCGTTTATGATTTCAGTTTACTGCCTGGATCTTCACACTAGCAATGGCGGATTGCAGAGCAGTCCTACGCTGCTATGTACGGAAAAAAATTCATTGGAACGGAATACGGGTGGTACACCGCGTGTTTTTATGTAAGTGGTGGAAAATTTTATTTTTTAAGTTATTAACTTTTTAACACACATATCCCATCATTTGTATAGTGACACGTGGTGTATCACCTCGTATGCCGGTTATGTTGTGCTAGGATAACATCAAGCCTTATGGAACCAACTCAAGCTAACCCACATCAAATATATCAAATTGAATGCAAGAACAAAATATTAAAGACACCAAGATTTTAATGAGGTTCCTCAGCAGTCAGTGTAACTGGAGTACGTTCTCGGAGCAGTAGGAGTTCACCCAATAATCTACTATCAATCAAATGGGAGTTAACAAAGTGTTGGCAAGCTCATAACCTAAAACCCCAATACAACCAATAACTCTTACACACTAAAGAAACAAATAAAGAGAAATATAATGAATAATTTCCTCTCTATACAAAACTCAAAACTATTACAACAACAACAACTACCTTGATGAATGATTACTAACAAATGTAGCAGCTTTCTTGTTTTAGGCCCTCTGCATCTCTCTCTGCTCTCGGCAGCTCTCACTTCTCTCTGTGGTGCTCTCCATTTTCTCTCAAATTGCTCCAAAAGCAACAACTTTCTGTTAAGAACCAAAACCCACGGATGTAGATGGCCAAACAAATAACTTTAGACAAGGTACCTGTTTTTTCTCCCCAAAACAAGGAAGGGACACAATGATGTTATCCACTTTTTTTTTCTTTTATTTAATCAAAAAGCATTTGCAAGTTGGCCACTAATTTTGGCCACTATCCAACAGGTTAATTACACTAAAAAATTTCTCGCTATGTACACTGCAAATGGGAACAACGGTGGACCAAATGCTGATTGAGAGATGCACAAGGCTAAGGAAATCGGAGCAGATATTGTGGCAATCAGGCTTGCCTGTTTGAGAAACTTCAATCCTCAGGGTGATCTCGAAATTCTTATTAAGCAGTATGCTGCCTACCCTCTTGTTACTTATAGTTAGAGGTAACGAAAACTTTTCAGTTGTCCCAGCTGAAAAATGTCGCAAATCATACTATCCTAGCGGCTGACGAGGAAGGTTATCTACTTAGGACACTTTAACGAACGTACAAACATCACAACCAGAATCGATCATTCTCTTTATCTTATCTAATTAAAGAAATAGATGGTTCATCATGTGGGCTACATGTTATTATAACCGTTTATTTGTTTGTCACATATAGATGCTTAATCAATTTCCTAATCGAATGAATTTTTCTAAATGTTGTTTCTATTAGTTTATATGATTACAAAAAGAATGAAAGATTTCATTAATTATGAAGTTTGTACAGTAAAATGATACTTGAGAACTTTCATAAAAGGATCAAACCAGCACTAGTTGCACTGATTAGTGCAAAATTGAGGGGCAACAAAAAATCAAATACAACAATAATAGATGTTTGCTCACCTACACACCTAAGTAGTGCGCATGATCCGGTAGATGATATATTGAAAATATAACTTTATTATAATGATAATACATAATGTATTGTCATTATATCATCAATATAGTGAAGAATCTACCTCGTCAATACGAATCATACGGAAACCAACCCAAAACGTGAGTACTAATGTCCAATAATGATATGGGGAGGTCAGGTAACACACATTCTTATACTTTGTTTTCTCTATACACATCAAATCAACTACATTTTTGGAAAGCTCAAGAAAAGTTTGAATGGCAAGGGCGGGGCCAACAAAATGGACTGACCATCTGGAAAGCTCAAGAAAAGTTTGAATGGCAAGCGAGGGCCAACAAAATGGACTAACCAACAAGTTTGTGGTGTAGTTTGAATGTTATGTTGTATTGTTATTCCATCAACATCGAACCCAATACGTAAAAGTACATGCATAAAACATAAGCGCTCTTGAGCACATGAACTACAAATACTATTAATTAACATTTTCGGTTATGTATCGAAGATGGAATAAATATATGAATAGATGCCTTAAACTACTTGAGTAGCAAATTCTACTAAAATCTTCAGTTCTGTGTCTAACACATACAACTTAAAACTGAAAAAAATAGGTTTGAGTTTTTTTTGGTCTTCAAATGAAGAAAGATTAGGCGAGATTAGCTTTTTGACAATGGTCGCATGCGAGTCACCTACTCGCCCTCGAAGGGGTGAGGACCATTACACCTAGAACTCCCCGCAAATCCATTCTCCACTTTTTTTTTTTTAAATTTTAATTTTTAAAAAAAAATTTATAATAAAAAAGGTAAACGAAAAAGATACATACCAGGGACTATGCCAAGAACCACAAAGACAAAAACGATCAATGAAAACAGTAATAAGGACAAAACGAAATGTCACGAGTATGAGCAGAGGCTACAAAATCTGAAATCGTGGACCATCGGTAATAAGCATAACTATCTACCCCAAAAGAAGCTAAAGCATTTGCAACCTGATTTCCTTCTCTATAAATATGTGTACACTTCAATCGCATTTAACAAATTCACTAGAGACAATTTTATTCTATTATGAAATCAATTGACAATATAAAGGGTAACAACTATTTATAAACACATACAACATTAATTGATTCTCGATACGAGATTAATACTCTCAACAAAACGCTCTTATCCACTTAATTTAAATTCCAAACCTAACCTCTACATTTAAAGAAACACAAGTACTAATTGACTACTTTGTCGTCCCAATCACTCGAGAGTCAAGATCCATAAGGTGGTTGTGGACCAACTCCATCGGATGAAAAGCATGGACTCCCGTGAAATCACATGTAACATTCAGGATTCAGAACCAAACAAGTATAAAACATTGTTGACCAAGAAAAATACATATGAAACATTAGTAGATAAAACATGTTTTGTACGGATATCTAGAAAAACAGTTCCCACCTTACAAA
This sequence comes from Malus domestica, assembly GCF_042453785.1. Taxonomy (NCBI): domain Eukaryota; kingdom Viridiplantae; phylum Streptophyta; class Magnoliopsida; order Rosales; family Rosaceae; genus Malus; species Malus domestica. Next base: position 29,285,933 of record NC_091672.1, on the reverse strand, counting down.
ATACAAATACAAAAAAAATAAAAAACTCGAAAACGTTAGCTGTTTTTATTTTTGTTTTTTTATTTGCACAGTTCCTCTGCAACTTGCATAAACAGATGCAGATACAACCAATACACCCCAGCTCCAGGACATGCAAGGGAAAGAGACAAAATAATACCTACACAAGTGTTATATTATAAGTAGTCTGAATTTTTTTTTTTTCCAAATATCCAACCATTTATATTATGACGCTTGTATTGGGTCATGTCCCCCAGCACACTAAAAAATCTCTTCAATTCTTAGCTCACTCATAAGTTAATTTTTTTTATAGGTAACAATATGTAACATCCCACATCGTCCAGGGAAGTGGATCTTGTAAGCTTTATATGTATATTTTCATTTCTACGTAGTACGAGGCTTTTTGGGAGCTCACTGGCTTCGGGTTCCATCAGAAATCTGAAGTTAAGCTCGTTCGCACGAGAGAAATCCCATGATGGGTGACACATTGGGAAGTTCTCGTCTGAGTTCCCAGAAATAAAACCGTGAGGGCGTGGTCGGGGCCCAAAGCGGATAATACCATACTACGGCAGAGTCGAGCTCTCGTCTGAGTTTCCAGAAATAAAACCATGAGGGCGTGGTCGGGGCCCAAAGCGGATAATACCATACTACGGCAGAGTCGAGCTCGAGATATGATAGGGGTCCGGACCGGGATGTGACAATATATGTCGAACAAATCGACGATTATAATTATGGTAACAAATAATATTTTAATGATTGATTGTCAATTTATTGATTCATATGAATAATTAAATAATCTTTAAATCGAAATAATTTGTAGACTTAATAAAAAAAAGTGAACAAGTCAAGATCGAATTGATAACTATAAAAAAAGTCGTACCCAATGCACAAGGCTCCCGCTTTACGTAGGATCTAGGAGAAGTGAATGTCGGCTAGCCTTATCCATTTAAAAGAAAATCCAGACATATGAAAACTTATCAGAAGTACGGAAGGAGAACAGCTTGATAATTCCCACTTGCTTCGTCTACCTACTACCTTCGCGGCTGCTGCTTTGCTCCTCTGCCCCTCTGTCGATGAACTACCGATTCCAAACTTTCAAAAGTTAGTTAGTGTCGGTGAAAAATTCATTCACACAAATGCAAAAGCGAATAGAAGATTAATTTACTGCCATTTACAGATTGAAAATCCTCCATTTTTTACTTTGCAGGATCGGAAAATCCTCCATTTCTATATATTTCCACCTAACCCCAACCACCAACCTCACTTTCTCTCTCTCTCTCTCTCTCATCTCTTTTTCTCTCGCTTTGTATAAAATAGGAGTTTATTTTGCTGACATTGGTCGCCACCTTTGAACCTCCAAAGCTTCACGCAATCGACGGACAATGACGCTCGACACCCTTCCGGTAAACTTTCTCTTTCTGCACCTAAAGTTCTCTCTCTACTCTGTTTTATCTCTCCTCTCTCGCTCTCTGTGTGTTCTGTTTTGTTGTTAAGAGGGCAGTGAGGATTGTCATTAGTATTTTTCGGATTTGAATGCTACTTGTTTGATTCTTGGCTTTCTGGGGACCGAACTGGTAAATAATCCGACCCTTTTGTTTGGTTGCTGAGAAAATGGAGGGAAAAGGAAAATGAAACAGAAGATTTGGGGTTTTGGGTTTAGTGGGTTTTTTTAACTTTTTATTTGTTTTCATTGCTAACCAAAAAAGTCAGTTCATTTTTGCTTCAAATGTATGAAAAATCTGATGCCATTTGGTTCTTCTCGCCTGTTTTCGAAGAAAATTCAGGGGAAGAAATTTAATAAGTAGGTGTTTAAGCTTGATTTTACTTTCCTGCTTTGAATTGTATACTCATTTTTGTTTGATTTATTTGGTGAGTTTTCAGTTGGCTGCTTCGGATCTTCATATCATGGATAGAAGTCGAAGAAATTCGACACTGATATGTGCGCCGGTGATGGCGAAATCAGTTGATCAGATGCTGGTCCAAATGGGGAAGGCAAAGGAAGTTGGCGCTGATCTCGTTGAAATTCGGGTGGATTTCTTGAAGAACTTCAGTCCAAGACGAGATCTCGGCGTATTGATTAAACAAAGTCCTTTGCCTACACTTGTCACTTACAGGTAATTGTCGAATATATTGGTTTATCACCTAGGGCAGGTTTGTTTGCCCTCACTAAGCTTCATTAGACTATACTAGCTTGGCTGGGATTACTAGTCCGTGTTTAGTGCGAATAAGGACTAAATTTAATGAGACTAAGTTGGACTTGTGTCGACTAAGTCCTTCACTAGGTGATCTTAGCAACACCCCCCGACACGTATGGGATTGCTAATCCCATCTCCAAACCTGCGTTATTTGCATGCTTGCAGACCCATGCCCAGATCTGAAACCCAGCCCCACCCACCGCCTAAATCTCATACTTCACCCCCAAAAATTGAAGCAAAAAAGTAAAACAATAACAACGACAATCCAATAGAAAATTTCTTCTTTTTTTTTTCCAGAAAATTTCGAGATTTTTAGAAAAAAATCAAAGGAGGCACGAGAAAAGAGAGAGTGGCTGCGAAGTCCATGGCGATGGTCCCGAGAGGACGAAGCCATTGCACAATTTGAACTTGCCTTAAAAATAATTTAGTTTCATACTCCGATACTGAATTAAATGCTTTATTATTTTTATATTACTTAGTCCAATTCAAGTTAATTTTTAGTCCTTGAAGCTAGTCCAATTCAAAATAGTCTAATGCAACAAACGCACACATAGTTTGATACAATCTGTTCACATTACTAGTTAGTCACAGTTCCGGATTTTAAGAATTTGATAACGAATGCATTGCCTTTTATGCGTATGGGATCGAATAATGTCTGCCGAGAGTCTCAAGTTATGAGTTTTTCGGTGCTGAGCAAACGCGTTAGATTAAGGTCTACAAGCAGTTTGATCGATTGCTTTGTTTATGTTGTTTTAGTTGCTTCATGTTCAAGTGGCCTTGTTGCTATTGATATGTTTTCGTATTTATCGAATTCAATTCGGCAGTGTAGTGTTTCTGTTAAGTGTTGTAGTCTAGCAACATTTCTTACGCATCATCTACCTTGTAGGCCATCATGGGAAGGTGGACAGTATAAGGGCGACGACAAACAGCGACAAGATTCACTGCGTGTAGCCATGGAATTGGGAGCGGATTTTATCGATGTTGAACTTAAGGTACGAATCTCATGTATCGTTGAAAAGTTTCTATAGAAAGCTTTTATCTTCTTCCGATTTTACTGACTAGAGTTTTTCTGTTTTGAAGGTAGCCGATGAGTTCTACAATTCCATAAAAGGGAAGAAGCCAGAGAAGGTCAAAATCATTGTTTCGTCGCACAACTATGAGAAAACTCCGTCCTCTGAGGAAATAGGTGATCTTGTTGCAAGGATACAAGCTACGGGAGCTGACATAGTTAAGATCGCAACAACTGCCTTAGACATCACCGACTCTGCACGCGTATTTCAAGTATTAGTGCATTCTCAAGTAAGTGACTCAAGCGCGTTGATCTGAATTTGAGTTGTCTCATTATACGACATCTTCTGCAGCGTGTGAATCACATTTCAACTGATACTGTAGGTACCAATGATAGCGCTTGTTATGGGCGAGAAGGGTTTGATCTCACGCGTTCTTAGTGCAAAGTATGGTGCATTCCTCACATTTGGTACGATAGAGGCAGGAGTAGTATCAGCTCCTGGCCAGCCCACCGTAAGAGATCTATTGGACTTGTACAATTTCAGAATTATAGGGGCCGATACCAAAGTACATGGCGAGATAGGAAATCCTATCGGTCATGTCAAAAGCCCTCATCTTTACAATGCAGCATTTAGATCTATCAATTTCAATGGAATTTATCTGCCCTTGTTGGTTGATAACGTTGCGAATTTTATTGATACCTACAACTCACCGGATTTCGCTGGATACAGGTATAATCTGATCTCAGAAGTTTCAGAATAGCATACTTTTGAATCTGGAAATAACTTTTGCATGTGTGTAACAGTTATACAATTCCTCACAAGGAGGCAGGATTGAAATGCTGTGATGAAATCGATCCACATGCCAAGGTACCTTATTTCTTTCATATCTTTTCGGACATTTTGTCATAGCATCCCATCCCGACTCCTTTCAATATTTTGACATTAAATTTCTCTAGGCAAGATCGTTGAGCCTTCTAGCAGTTGTATTTTTCTCAGTAAAATCATTTTACAGGAAATAGGAGCTATTAATTGCATGATCAGGAACCCGGCTGATGGGAAATTAAAAGGCTACAATGTTGACTATCTAGGAGCAATTGCAGCAATTGAGGAAGGACTGCGAGGTTGCTTTGCATTTCACAAGCTATAGAATATTCATGTACTAACCATTTAAAAAAAATATGGACTGAGCTATTTTAGTAGGTTGAATAACCGCTATAACTTTCTCCGCAGCGTTGAATGGTTCAAGTAATGGATCTGGTTCCCCGTTAGCTGGCAAATTATTCGTGGTCATGGGAGCTGGTGCTGCTGGAACAGCACTTGCCTATGGCGGAAAACAAAAGGGAGCAAGAGTGGTAGTTGCCAATCGCACATATGGTGAGAATCCAAATTTCTCGGTCTTAAACTCTTAATCCGTGATGAGTTAAATGTTTAAAATGATGGGAAATTAAGAAAAAAATGGAAACCGAAACATGTTGTAAAGGTTAATTAAATCCATTCTCTCCTTGTCAGCTTGAATTGGCCATCACATTTCTTAGGAATTCATTTTTTTTTTTCCTTCCAAATGCTAGACAAAGCCAAGGCACTTGCAAATAAAGTTGGGGGAGAAGCTATTACTCTCGCAGAACTGGAAACTTTCCATCCAGAGGATGGAATGGTTCTTGCAAACGCCACATCGGTTGGAATGGAACCAAGAAGTGATCAAACACCGTTATCTAAGGTTTGTCTGGATGACATGTGAAGTGATCAATTTGATAAAAACATTATGCTTTCTTGGATTTGTGTGGCAATTATGTAGCGGTACATTATATGATTATGATTGTCTTGCAAATCTCTTTATCGTTTGACATATCTTCGCTCTTTCTTTTGACAGAACGCTTTGAAGAACTATTCTTTAGTGTTTGATGCCATTTATACTCCTAAATGGACAAGACTCTTACAAGAAGCACAAGAGTCTGGAGCATCCGTTGTTTTCGGGACAGAAATGTTCCTCAATCAAGCATCTGTACAGGTTGAAAAGTTTTCTGGTTCACCTGGTAAGTTCAATAGGAAAGGCTTAACAATTTTGTAACTTTCTCCCTAAAATCTTCCTGCATACTACCCGCCATTTCAACCGTTATCTTATCATGCTCCTTTTCTTTCATTGTTCACAAATGCAGCACCAAAGCATCTGATCAGGGATGTGCTGGCAAGAAATACATGAGGAATGTGTCTCAAGTCTCCCGTTCCCGATCAATCCTGAACTTTTCCAGTTGTGGTTAATTCATTTCGATTTGGACTTTTTGGCAAGTAGCTATTCACTTATCCTGTTGTACCAATAAAAGTTTCAATTATCTCGCCTATGGGATGTCAAATTGTCAAGTAATTCTGTGAACATGAAGTTAGAAACTTTTCGAGTCTACGCCAGACTGTAAATATTTGGCGACAAGGGTCCTTCGACAAGAAAGGATTTTTCTTTTTTTTTTTGTAGCGAAACCCCTAAAACTTCTAGAGAATGTTTGAAGTCCATTCTGGTCTCTTGTGTTTGAGATTTCAATGTCACTAGCACAATGCAATGCAAAAAGAAAATATGGAGAAACAATAAGCACAAGTCTATTAGGTAGATATATATAAAGCCAACCATTTTGGTGGGGAAAATTGGTATGTGACTACATGTAAATGCAAAAGAGATTGACTTGTATTGCAATCTGCATGACTTTGGAAGGCAAGAAATAAGCTCTCTGTTTCACTGCATGAACAAATTATAAATGTATTTTAATTGTGAAAAATACAAATTCATAATTTGTTCATGCAATGCAACGGAAACCATATTTCTTACTTCCCAAAATCATGGATATTGCAATAACAGTCATCTAGCTCTTTTGCATTTGGATTTAGTCACTACTAATTTTTCCCACCAAAATGCTTAGTTTTAGGTTGACTTTATGTTTATCTACGTAATAGACTTAGTGCTTATCGTTGTCCGCATATTTTGTTTTTTTCATTTCATTGCGCTGGTTAAAATGGTTTATGCTCTTTTACTTTTTTTTTTTTTTTAATTTGTTTGTCTTGCTTAATTTTTGCTTAATTTCTTTTAATTTTTTTTAATCTTTTGCAATGTTGAATTATAAATATATTTTAATTGCGAAAAATGCGACTTCATAGCTACCACCCAGGAAGACTTAACTAATCACTATGGACTAAAGCGTAGAAAAATACATGTGCTACGTATGCAAACAACTTTATAATTTTAAAGATGGGATGGTAGCAAATGCCTTTGTCTCACACAAAAAAAGGAGAAAAGTTCTTCAATATCCGCTATAATATGTATTACATGGAATCTGACAAGAAGGAGCACAAGTGCTACATCAGATTCCATGTAGTACAAATTACAGCCTTCTAGCAGAAGAACTTTTCCTATTCTTTTTTGTGTGACACATAGGCATATGCTACTATCCCACCTTGAAACTAAAAAGTTGTTCGAATATAGACCTATAATTTTCCGTATTGACATGCTTAAGTCCATCGTGGTTGGTGAAGTGTTCCTTGATGTTAGCTATGAACTCGCAGTTCTCACAATTATAATATATTGTTAATTAAACAATGCAAAAGAGGAAAAAAAAAATATTTAAGGAATTAAGCAAAAAAATAAGCAAGACAAACAAATTAAAAGGAGAAAATAGAAAAAGGAAAAGGGAAACAAAGCACAAACCTTTCTAAGAGCAATGAAATGCAAAAAGAGAGATGGGAAATAAGCACAAAGTCTATTAGCTTCATATATATAGGTACAAAAATGCGAAAGAGATAACTCTTATTCCAATCTGCATGACTTTGGTAGGTAAGAAATTTGCGTCAAAACACACACTTTCATGATTTATGGAAGAAAATAAAAAAGCATCAAACACTTTTTTATTGTAGTGTTGCAAAGGGAATAGAAAACATGTATATATAAGCTAGGTTTGTATATAAGTGCTTTTAAAATGACTTAAAGCATTATCGATAAGAGTGTTTTTGGAACTAATACTTAATAAAAATGCAAGTGCATCATAGAAAAGAATTTGAAGTGCTACTTGCAAAATATACATAACTGGTGTTTCTTGCCGGAAGCACTTCAAGTCTTCTTGGAACTCAAAAATTTTCAATCATTTTGAAAGCGCTTTCAAATGAGCTCATATAAACTGCTACGTCATATGATTTACAAAATTTAATCTAAATAGTTGGTCTCCTTAGCATTACCCAACTATAAATATGTGCATCATGGATGGATGTACGTATTTATAAAAAAAGGGTAAATACCGCTTCCACCTCTTGAGAGCATCACCTTGTCCACGTATTTTATATTAACGTATTTTTAACGTAAATATTTTATATTTATAGCTATTCATTTACTTAAGGAGAATTAAACCCAAAAATGGAATTTCATGGAAAACTCAAGACTCCTCCCCCAACCCCCCACCTCACCAGTACCCCCCTCTCGCTAAGTAATTAATTACATGAATCTTCCTCTTTACATTACGAGAAAACTTTCACTGTGCTTGAAACACAAGGCGAAACATTACATGTTATTATATAATTAGAGAAAAGTTTTTTTAATTTTCTTTATGGTTGGAGTGTTCCTCTAATTGTACAATGACATGTGGTGTTTCATTCCGTCTTCCAAGCACACTGAAAACTCTTTCCTACGGTACAAGAATCTCCTCTACACACCATATGAAGTCTACTCACTCTAACATGCTCTGCCTCCAAATGTTCCTTTCACATTCGCTTCCTCTCTCTCAGCGGAAAGCCTAGCAATCTACAATCACCAGTAAGCTCTCTCTCAGCGGAAACCCTAGCAACCTCTAGTGTCGATAGGAGGAATATGGGGACATTTCTTTGCTCCAACCATTTTCTGTGATTTTAAAAGGCTAAACACTTGTAACTCGAGTGAAAGGAGAAGACTGTTGGTAATCAAAGTTTACTAACTCAATACCAAAATATGTGGGTGATAAGTTTACAAACTCTATCACACCTCTCACTTTGCACTCTCAATAAAATTGAACAAACGAAAGGAAAGGAGTAGCAAGCTTGGTGATAACAAACACTTTGAAATATTAGAAGAGTATAGGGATTGGAATGGAATTGAATTGGATGATTCTAAAGCCTAGCAAGAAGACCTATTTATACAAAACAGAAATTGATAAACAATACAATAACACATGCAATGAATGATGGTGTTTACCTTCTTTACACCCTTTCAAACACATGCAGCAACTTTGGATAGTTGGCACACACATGCATTGCATCATTCCAGGTTGGAATCACAACCTTTGGGCTAGCACACAGCAGCTCACATCTCTGCTGTCTTTCAACACACTTTCAGCTAGCACATGGAGGAAACTTTAGTCTTTGTAGTTGCAGCAAGTGTAAATACAACCCGTAAAGAAACTAACAGCTAGCAGCAACCATTTACAACCTGTTTTTATTTGAATTTCCAACAAAGACCTAATGTTTGTCTTTCTCCCAAAGACCAGTTGTTTCTTCATTGTCTGTATTGCGTTGTGCTTATGGTTGTTTGAGTTGGTTTTCCTAGCTCTTTTTTGTGAAAGGCACGGTGATTTTGGGATGGGAAATTAATAAGAAGATTTTAGAAGGGAGGGCTGGATGTTTTATTTATGGGATAAAAGTATGCTTTTGGGGTTCACTTTAGGCTTGTTTCTTTGAAAATCTGGGGACTTTCCATTTCTCCGTTACTTTTATATTTGCTGTTTTTACAACTACTAGTCTCGGCTTATGGTTTTTGTTTTACGTATGCTAGAGCTTTACTATGGTTTTTATCCTCATAGATTGTATTTGTTTTGATTCTAAATCAGTCATGGAGTGCAACAAAGAGGAAGCGTCAACGACTCTTCCCTTGGCTTGAGTGCATTGAGAAATTACATACAGTCCGTGAAGTTCACTGTTCATCGGAGAACAAAATAGGTGGATTTGAAATGGACTGGTATAGAATTCTTCAGATTCAAAAATCGGACGTGATGATGTAACCATCAAGAAACAATACGAGAAGCTGGCGTTGTTACTTCATCCTGATAAGAATACGTTTGCTGGTGCGGAGGCTGCTTTTAAGTTGATCAGGGAAGCAATAAGCGTGGCAGACCAAGCAAAGCGCTCTACGTATGACATGAAGCGTAGAGCTCAAGTGAAAACCGGTTCTTCACCATCAGCTCATCCGACAAATGGAAATTTATTTGTCAGGAAACAAAACAATACTCCTCAGTCACAGTTCCCACCAGACACATTCTGGACACTTTGTCCTTCTTGTAAGACAAAATACCAATACTTCAAAGACTTTGCAAATCGATTGTTGCGTTGTCAAAAATGCAGAAGAGCCTTTGTTGCTCAAGATTTGGGTATTCAATCTCAGGGTGCTCATCCAGAATCTGCCGGAAATATCAACTTCCAAACCAAAAAGAACCTAAAAGTCAGGGTACTTCAAATGCAGCTCCACAAAGCAATGGTGGCACTGGAAAACCATCCTCCGCACGATTTAATAACGGAAAGGCAGCCTCAAATCCGGCACCAAAGGTGGGAGTTGCTGCTGATGTTAAGATGTCCAAGTCTGGTCCTGTGAAGTCCAAGGGTTCAAAAACTTCAGGAAACATGAACAAAAAAAGAGGAAGGGAACCAGTGAAAGTTAACTACAAGAAGGAACAACCGAACAAGTATGTGAAAACTGAAAAATCTCTTACACACTGTGTTCCAAGTTCAAACTCTCCTCATTTTCTTAATGTAGATTAGTGTACAGTATCTCTAGTAATAAAAAAGAAAAAAATCTCTTTAACAAATCAATATTGACCAAATCGACGATTCTAGTAACAACTAATATTGTCATTATGAATGTGCGATCAAAGTTTGCTCGATCAACAACTCCTATCGGCATCATCGAAAAGAATATCCCTTCATCAACGGAGCAGAGGGTGCCACATGTCACACAATAGAGATAAATGTCATTCATTGAATTAAGAATTTCGAAGTCGTTCACTAAATCGACAATTTCAGAACTCTCAACAACTTTTCAGCTTTTCAAGAAAATATCTCTAATGCATTGAAGATCGATAATTTCAAAGTTATACATTAAAATCGACAATTTCAGAACTCTCAACAACCATTCGGTTTTTCAAGAAAATATCTCTGACGCATTGAAGATCGATAATTTCGAAGTTATGCATTAAATCGACAATTTCAAAACTTTCAACAACTATTCAGTTTTTCAAAAAAATATTTCTAACGCATTCAACTTCTAAGGCTAACACCGCACCATTTTAACTAAGTGATCATCCTAATGCTAGTCAATGCATAAAAACCCTAACACTGCAAAGTCATCCAATCCAAAGGTCCTTATTGGAGATCAAGACCACCTCGAAGACCAGAGTCTCTAGACATTTCCTGAAAAATTCAAATTTAAATAATGGAAGCCAATGTCATTGAGAGTTTGACACAGTAAAGTGAAATTCCCAAAAAACCCAATCATCCCGAGAACAAAATTAAAAAATCCGGAGAAGTAAAACCCAAAATTGGAATTTCACATAAAACCCAGAGACTTCCCCCATCTCACCAGTACCACTGTACCACCCCCCCTCTCTCTCTCTCTTTGTCCGCTCTGCCTGTAAATATTTCGCTCACTTTCGCTTCCCGCTCTCTCTCTCTCTCTCTAGAAGCCGAAAAATACATTCCCCAGTAAGCGCTCTCTCTCTCTCTCTCCATATCTCCGAGCTAACTCTGGTCAGCAACATTTCTAGGTTTTTGAAATTTTTGCATAATTACAAATTGCCCCTTCCGATCCTGGGTAATTTTATTCCAGCTCCTTGCTTTGTTCGAATTCTTATTTTCTGAGCTTAATTTTGGCTGTTTGGTTCTCCAGCTCTGGTTCTCCGATCATGCATTTACTTAGATTTGTAATTTTTGTTTTGTTTGGGGTTATCATTTTTGGGTTTTTTGTAATTTATGTATATTTTTGGTTGATTTTATTGTGCACCGTGAAAATAGGATTGTTTGTGAGGGTGTGTTTGGTAGCTGAGAAACTTAGTGTAAAGAGTAAGAAAATTGAGTGCCTCAAGTCTTGTTCTTTTTTAAAGTATGCTGAAGTTTCTGTGATTTTTTAATTAATATGGTCTTTTGGGTAATGTGGTTGGTTTTTTTTTTTTTCTTTTCGAGTTTTGAGCGTTTGATTTGAAGGACTAATTGGATGCATCGGATACGGATACTTTTGAAGGGGATTACATTAATGTGAATTTTCGTGTAGCATAGCGCGCACGCATCGCATATGCATGTCTGGACATGCATTGATGCATACAAATTTTCCATGTATCATAATGTTCCCACAGCTAGAATGGCTTCTGTGGCCTTCTTGTAATCGTTATTGGGAACTTTTATTTTGCAACCCTCGTGTCGGTAGAAGGAGATGGAAGTAGTTGGGGGATATTTTCTTTGGTTCAACCATTTTCTGTGATTTTAACAGGCTAAGCACTTGTAACTTGAGTAAAATGAGAAGACCTAATGTTTGTGTTTCTCTCAAATGGTGTTTCATGTGTTGGGACCGTGGACCAGTCGTTTCTTCATTGTCTGTATTGCGTTATGCTTAGGGTTGTTTCGGTTGGTTTTCTTGGATATTTTTTGTGAAAGGCACAATGGTTTTGGGATGGGAGGAAGACTAAGGTAGTATAAAGTTGCGGGGTGTTGGCTGTATAATGGGGAGTGTGGCGGGAAAGGAATAAGAAGATAAATGAAGATTTTATAAGGGAGGGCTAGATGTTTTATGGGACAAAAGTAAGCTTTTGGGCTTCACTTTAGGCTTTTGTTTCTTTGAAATTCTGGGGAAGTTCCATTTTTTCTCCATTCTATATTTGCTGATTTTAATATTCATCTTGGATGATGGTTTTTGTTTTACGTATGTTAGAGCTTTATTATGTTTGCTCGGTTGTATTTAATTGATACCTTGTCCTCATAGATTGTAATTGTTTTGACTTCAATAAAAGTTTGTTTATTATATAAAAAGTTAAAAACACCCCTATACATATGTGCAATTTATATGCTAATTGTTTCTGATTCTTTAAATATGGATTGGGTCTGCAGGTTTGAGATCTCCTAATAAGGCTTCTGTGCTTTGGGTGGTAGTTTCATGTCATTGGGACTGTCCTGAACCTTTTGGTCATGAAAAGCCAGATTGTTGATTCTCATACTTTACAGGATATCTTCTTCTTATCATTTTGATTATACTTACTGAATGGTAAGTGAAATTATTGTATCATGTTAATTAGATAAATACGTACCAGGGGGGTGCATGCTTGACTTAAGTTGCTTCGCTTGTATACAGGGTCAAGATTTTGGATGAGTAGAGAGTGGGCAGGCAGGGTGGACTTCATTTGCTTTGTCTTGGTGTATATCCTGTATGTGAAAGAACTTTAGGTGAATTTTAAATCTCAATCACCCATGGAGTGTAACAAAGAGGAAGCGTACAAGGCAATGCAACTTTCTGAAGTAAAGATGCAAAACCATGATTTTACAGGAGCAAAGAAGATGGCACAAAAGGCACAACGACTCTTCCCTGGGCTTGAGAACATTGAGAAATTACTTACAGTCTGTGAAGTTCACTGTTCATCGGAGAACAAAATGGGTGGATTTGAAATGGACTGGTATGGAATTCTTCAGATTCAAAAATGTGATGATGATGTAACCATAAAGAAACAATACAGGAAGCTGGCGTTGTTACTTCATCCTGATAAAAATAAGTTTGCTGGTGCGGAGGCTGCTTTTAAGTTGATCGGGGAAGCAAACAGGGTGCTAACAGACCAAGCAAAGCGCTCTGTGTATGACATGAAGTGTAGAGCTCAAGTGAAAACTGGTTCTTCAGTACCATCAGCTCATCCGTCGAATGGAAACGCATTTGTCAGGAAACAAAACGATACTTCTCAGTCACAGTCCCCACCAGACACATTCTGGACACATTGTCCTTTTTGTAAGATAAAATACCAATACGTCAAGGACTTTGCAAATCGATTGCTCCGTTGTCAAAAATGCAGAAAAGCCTTTATTGCTCAAGATTTGGGTATTCAATCTCAGGGTGCTCATCCAGAATCTGTCGGGAATCAATTTCCAAATCGAAAAGAACCTACAAGTCAGGGTGCTTCAAATGCAGCCCGACAAAGTAATGTTGGCACTGGAAAACCAAATGCAGCCCGACAAAGTAATGTTGGCACTGGAAAACCATCCTCCACACGATTTCATTATGGAAAGGCAGCATCAAATCTGGCATCAAAGGTGGGAGTTGATGCTGATGTTAAAATGTCCAAGTCTGGTCCTGTGAAGTCTCCTGTGAAGTCCAAGGATTCAAAAACTTCAGAAAATATGAACAAAAAAAGAGGAAGGGAATCCACTGAAAGTTGTAAACCTTCCGAACTCAATGAAGGCCATTGCCATAGGAGATCTTCGAGGATCAAACAAAATCTTTCTTACAATGAAAATATAAATGATGATGATGGTTTTGTGAGTCCGCCCAAAAGGTCGACGGATTGTCAATTTTCCCGTGCTACTGAAATGGAGAGGAAGAATGCTGCTGCGGATGGTGCTGTATCTGAAAATAATAGTCAACCCGATTGTGCTACTACTGCTGCTGTGGGTGGACAGAAGAAAGAGGCAAAACAAAAAGTGATTCCCCCTCTAGAAGAATGTTTGCCCAACAAAAGAAGCAAAACTGGTGAATTTGAGCAAAGGGTGAAGGAAGCAGCTATGCCAGATAACGTTGACAAGAAGTCCAAGGCTGATGATGGTTCTAGATCAAATTCAAATGTCACACCCATACCAGAGAGCGTTGTGGTTCCTGATCCTGAATTCAATAAGTTCATGCTTGATGTGGATACGTTGGAGAATATGTTTAGTGCTAATCAAACGTGGGCTCTTTACGATCCACTAGATGGAATGCCAAGATTCTATGCTCGTATCAAGAAAGTATTCTCTCCTGGATTTAAGCTGAGATTCACCTGGCTAGAGCCCAGTCCAGATGACCAACGTGAGATTGCTTGGTGTGACAAGGAGTTGCCTGTTGCTTGTGGCAAGTACACGCTTGGTGCCACTGAAGAAGTTACAGATCATCTTATGTTTTCTCATCAGATGCACTGCATAAAAGGCAGTGGCAGAAGCTCTTTTTTCGTATATCCTAAGAAGGGAGAAACCTGGGCCCTCTACCAGAATTGGGATATTGGGTGGAGTTCTGAGCCCGAAAAGCATGCACCCTACAAAATTGAACTTGTGGAAGTCTTGTCGGATTTTGTCGAAAATCATGGCTTTGCAGTAGCTTATCTGGGCAAAGTAAAAGGATTTGTCAGTCTATTTCAGAGAATTGAGCAGCATGGGTTTGTCTTGTTTCAAGTACCACCGAATGAGCTATATAGATTTTCTCATCGAATTCCCTCTTTCAAGATGACAGGTACTGAAAGAGAGGGTGTTCCAGAAGAATCCTTTGAGTTTGATCCTGCTGCTTTGCCCACCAGTTTTGATGATTTCATTGATTCGAAGACGGACAACAGAACCAAAAATACTGAAGCTAACGGTTCGTCCTGTGACTTGACCGAAAGTAAAGCCAAACCTTTAATGAGTTCTGGGAGAGTGTGCTTAGCTGAGAAACAGGAGAAGAACTATCCAGAAAGAGTGACTTCAACACGTAGATCTCCACGAATGTCGAATGGCAAGTTTGCAAATTCTGTTAAGCTAGAAGCAACTCAAGGTGTTACCGAAGACAATGGCATAAACCAGAGTAACCGAACTCAATCTAGGGGAAGTTCTACTCCGCAGAAGGCTGATGAGAGTATCAACACACCAAAGAAACATCAGAAAAATGATTCCGATAGTAAGTCTTTTAGTCTCAGAAGATCACCAAGGGATTTAAGCAAGAAAAGTCCCAGACCAAATGTACCTGATACCTGCCCAGATTCCTCCAACGATGCAAGCCATGCCAGCTTCACTCCAACTAAACTCAACTCTACTTAGATTTAGACAGATGGCAGGATGCATTCGAGCGTGAAGGATCATCCTTCTGTCAGTTCCGTTACAAGCCCTGTTACCCCTAGTGTATCCAAGCTCAGTTCTACGACTTTGATCGGCAAAAGTCCGAGGACAATTTTCAAGCTCGATCAACTCTGGGCACTGTATGCTGAATTTTCAACCGCACGTAGGGTTGCTCGAACCGTGCCTACAGGAAGACACGACTGAATGTTGACGGATCCAAATAGTTATTCAGGGCCTCAAGGATCTACAGATCGAAGAATGGCATGATCGACATACAGCAGCCTGAGTTCAGTAGATTCTCTCACCAAGTTCCTGCTTTTCTTCGTACCGGATAGATAAACTTCCGGCTTGCAAGCCGTTAGGATCCTTTTGAATTAAATTTGGCATGTGGTAAATTGTGGCGTCCTTTTGTTTACCGTTGATGTATCGATTAACTCTTGAGGGGTTGCTGCATGTGAAAAATGGAATGGACTTCAAAATTATTTCTCTTTGCTTGCCTTGCATTGTGGATCGGCTTCATATGTCGCATCGTATGCATGTTCTGTCATTGGGACGCTATTGTGGCGGTGTCTCGCAATTCTTGAGTCTCGAGTGCAAGAAAGGTCTAAATTAATGACATGTTACTTACATCGAATGAGTATTCGTTTTACTCCGACTCTTGACTCGCTAAAATATGAGAGCAAGTCCAGCCATTGGACTTGGACGGGGGACAGGCCCCATGTGGGAGCTCGAGGGCCAGTCAATCCAATTCCAGCGTTGAAGGGCCCGAGTGAGGGTGGGAGCCCGAGCTCAAGGCCCGTGGAAAATCGACAGGCCTGTGGCCTGAGCCCAGTGACGTCAGCGTGACGCAAGGGTTGGGTCCGGCCTTTTTTTTTTATTTTTTTTGTGTCAGGCGCGTGCCCCTCACTCGCGAGTTGGGGCACGTCGCCCGACAAGATTTCAGGCGCAAGTGGCCGGCGTCAATGACCGTTGGGAAGCCACGTGGCTTCCCATGGTCCGTTCGATCCTAACGGATCTTTAATAACAACCGTCCGATTTACAACGGTAAAAAAAAAAAGCTGATTTAATATCAACCGTTCGATCTGAGATCAACGGTTGATATTAATCTGCTTTATAAATTTAAAAAAAAAAGAAAAAATAGTTTTAAAATTAAGAAAAGTTACCATTGTGACACGTGGCACAATCTGGAGTGTTGGAATTCAAATTTTTTAAATCCAACGGTAGAGATTAATTATTTGAATAAAAATTTAAAAAAAATGTAAAAAATCCGAAAAAAATGTAAAAAATCTGAAAAAAAAATTGTAAAAATTTGTTTTTACTTTTCTATAAATACCACTTCTTCTCCATCTACCTTACACCACAAT
The DNA here is from genome assembly GCF_042453785.1 of Malus domestica. Taxonomy (NCBI): domain Eukaryota; kingdom Viridiplantae; phylum Streptophyta; class Magnoliopsida; order Rosales; family Rosaceae; genus Malus; species Malus domestica. The sequence continues at coordinate 29,269,352 of NC_091672.1, read as the reverse complement.
TTCATATTTTCTCAACTACTTTCAATTAAATTCCTATCTTTCTCTCAAAGTTTCAATCCAATTTTTTTCCACAAAATGGCTACTGATGCAGGTTCGAATTGGTTGCTTCTTGAAGATGTTGCGTTGTGCACTAGCTGGGTTGAAGTTACTCATAATTCCCTTACGGGTAATCAGATGCAATTGCGAGAAATGTGGAGTTTAATTCATACCAAATTTGTTGAGCAAATGAGTGGGAAAAGAACCAAAGAATCGATATCCAGTCGTTGGAAAATACTTAGTCATTCCTTTACTACGTGGAGAGATGCCTTGACACAAACTAGTAATAATGTTCGAAGTGAGGCAAATTATGCGGATGAGGTAAGAATATATTATAATTATTTGTTTGTATTATTATTTTGTTACCTAATTTGATTATAATTATTTGTTTGTTTCATTTATTTGTTACCTAATTGTTTGTATTATTTCTTTGTTTGCAATATTTATTTGTGACCTAATTTCATTATTATTATTTGTTTGTATTATTTATTTGTGACCTAATAATTTCATTATTATTATTTGTTTGTATTATTTATTTGTGACCTAATAATTTCATTATTATTATTTGTTTGTATTATTTAATTGTTACCTAATAATTTCATTATTATTCATTTGTTTGTATTATTTATTTGTGACCTAATAATTTCATTATTATTATTTGTTTGTATTATTTATTTGTGACCTAATAATTTCATTATTATTATTTGTTTGTATTATTTAATTGTTACCTAATAATTTCATTATTATTCATTTGTTTGTATTATTTATTTGTTACCTAATAATTTCATTATTAATCATTTGTAGCAACTTCAAGCACAAGCATGGTATGGTGCCAAAATCAAATCAAGAAACAAATCATTCACCCGGTGGGAATGTTGGAATATTGTTAAAGATTGTCCTAAATTCAAAGTTGTGTCTGTTGGTCCAGAAGTATGCATGAATAGCATCCCTCTACACAGCACCCCTCCACACTCTACACCCGATCATGGCCCCCATGTTGATGAAGAAGATGGAGAAGAAATGCCTGAAACGCCCATTCCTGAACAAGCGTTGGGGTCGACCCGTTATCCAATTAGGCCTCTAGGTAAGAAGGCTTCAAAGAGGAAAGGGAGTGCTTCCAAGAATGATTATGGAAAGTACATGCAAGAACTTGCTCGTCAAGGTGAATTGACGTTGGCGCGGGAATTAGCGAAATATGAAGCTGACAAGGCTAGAGATGAGGTAAAAGCTGCAGCTATTCAACAAGCATTTCAAGCTGAACAGAGGGAAAGAGAGCTACTTAGGCAAGAAAGGGAGTTGCTTAGAGAAGAAAGAATTGCACAACGAGATCGTGACATTATGAACACGCGTTTAGAAGGGATGTCTCCAAATTCTAAATATTTTTGGCAGTCGGAGAAGCGAGATGTGGTGCAAAGGAGGCGTGCAAGAGAAGCGAGATCAAGACAAGATGGTCCTAGCACAACAAGACAAGATGATCCTAGCACCACAGATTGGTTAAGTGGTGAGGAATAAGGTACTTTTGTAATCGGAGCCCATAGTTTTCCAATCACTTTAGGTTGTAATTTATTATTTATGTTGTTTCCATGTAATCGGAATAGGGTACTTTTGTAATCGGAATAGGGTACTTATGTAATTTATTATTTATGTTGTTTCCATTTTATTGAAGTTAGTACTTTATTAAAAGTGAGAGTACATGTATTTAATTTCGTAATATATTTATCCTAATAAAATTACATAAACATACCAAACAATTCACACCAAATAAAATTACATAAACATACGAAATAATAAAAAACTCACTACAAAAAACACACCAAATAAAATTACATAAACACACCAAACAATTCACACCAAATAAAATTACATAAACATACGAAATAATAAAAAACTCACTACAAAAAACACACCAAATAAAATTACATAAACACACCAAACAATTCACACCAAATAAAATTACATAAACACACCAAATAAAATTACATAAACACACCAAATACAAACAAACATACTAAATAAACTTAAGTATCTTCGGCTTGTTTCAATGCGCACTGGTGCTCTATCAAGTCAATTTGTCGATCAATGTGCATAGATGACCTTTGAAGTGCAGTATATCGTTGAATGACCCTTTCATTGTAACGTCCATCCCTTTCTAATGGGTCGTGTTGCACGGGTTCTTCGGTGGCATCATGCGCAAAATATATCCGTGTTCTTGAATTGTTCATCGTGTCTGCCTCTGGCTCATATTCATCAACCGCATCATAATCGAACTCATCTTCCACAATCATGTTGTGAAGAATGACGCACGTCATCATGATGGATCGAAGTGACTTTACATCGAACATTCTGGCAGCACCCCTGACGATCGCCCAACGAGCTTGAAGGATACCAAAACAACGCTCCACATCCTTCCTGCACCCCTCTCGACAGGTTGCAAAGTGTTTTTCCTTTGCACTTCGCGGACGTGGCACTGTTTTGACAAATGTTTCCCACCGTGGGTAAATGCCGTCAGCTAGGTAGTATGCCCCTTCGTACCTACGTCCGTTGACGACGTACGTGACTTTTGGTGCATTTCCTTGCAGGACGTCGTTGAACACTGGGGATTGGGCAAGGACGTTGAGATCATTTTGAGCCCCCGGAACCCCGAAAAAGGCGTGTCATATCCATGTATCAAAAGATGCCACTGCCTCCAAAATGATAGATTTTGATCCTTTTCTGTCCCCATATGCGCCTTGCCATGCACTTGGACAGTTTTTCCACGTCCAGTGCATACAATCGATGCTTCCTATCATCCCAGGAAAACCTCGCATCTCGCCCTTCTTCAGAAGCCTTTGCAAGTCCCAGCGAGTAGGTTTTCGGAGGTACTCTGCGGTGTACAAAGATTCGACTGCTCCGCAAAACCTCATCAGGGCCTCAAGAATGGTTGATTTCCCCATCCTCGTTATCTCATCCACTTGGTCTGCAGATGCTCCATACGCAAGCATCCGCAACGCAGCAGTGATTTTTTGCTCAGGCAGGAGACCCATAACACCACAAGCATCCTTCTTTTGCACAAAGTAAGAATCATGGTTGCAAACATCAGTCATGATTCTGTTGAACAAATGTCGTTCCATTCTAAAACGACGTCTGAAGTACGTATCAGGAAATGCACTGTTATGGACAAAGTAATCGTCCAACAGCTCTTCACCCCGTCGTTGCCTGCTTCTATCAAGGTTTCTTGAACGATTGGGCCTGCATATCTGAGCAACAGTCTGGATGACTCGACGGGAATGTGAGGCTCTGGCCATTCTTGTTTCGTCATCTCTCATTCTACGCTCCTCATCCTCTTCCATCTCATTTTCGACTATCTGAAGGTTGAACATTCCTTCAGATTGGTTAAACAATTCTTCCTCTTGTTGATCGATTTCCCACATCATCCTTGATGAAGAAGAAGACATTGTAATGATGGATGGTGAAGAAGAAGCAGAAACTATGATTAATGAGATAGAGGTGTTGAGAAAATTGGTGTGAGATTTGTGAGGATGGATGGTGGATTATATGGACGATTCAGAAAGGATTGGATTGTATATAAGGCCACGTGGCATGCCGTCATTCGTTAAAAATCTGATCGAAATCTATCCTCAAAGATTCTGAAAAGATAATGACACGTGGCACGATCGTATTGGATAAAAATCTTATCGAAATCGATCTCCAATAATTATATTTTCGGATAATGACACGTGGCGCAATTTTGAACGAGTTAAAATCTAATCGAAATCTATCGTCAAAGATTCTCAAAAGATAACGCCACGTGGCACGATGACATTGGGTAAAAATCTTATCGAAATCCCTTGCTAAAAATAATTGTTTTTTTTATAAAATGACACGTGACGCAACGACAACGATTTAAAAAATCTTATCCGAAATTACAAATAATTTTATTTTGTATTATTTAAACAAACAAAAAAAACTAATATTTTATTGCCTATTGCCAGGGGGGAGGGCTCCAAGGGTGGAGATGCAAATGACAATTACTGTTCATTTATGGCAGTTACTATTCATTAAAGGCAGTTACTGTTCAAAAGGGTGGATTCAATAGTGGATTGCCAGGGGGAAGGGCTCCATGGGTGGAGTTGCTCTGAGTATTGGTTTTACTTCCAATGTGATTACTAACATATTCGAAATAAAAATATGAGTAAATTACACTTGCATACCTCAGGTTTGGGGTCTATTTCAATTTCTTACAACATATTCAAAACATTTCACTTTCATACCTTAAGTACTATTTTATTTTAAAATAATAACTCCGTTACATTTTCCATCCATTGATCCGTTAAATGATGACGTGATTGCCACATATATGCCACGTGGCTGCCAAATGTTTGCCACGTGGCAAAAAAAATATCCTTTTTAAAAAACCTGAATTAAAAAAAAAAAAAAAATCGAAACCCACTATCCCTTCCCCCAGCGACCCTAATCTCGGGTGGAATTTTTGGAGGTGGGTGATGGGGGATTTTTTTGTTTTTTTTGGGGGGGGGGGGATGAACTGGGGCTTTTTTTTTTGTTTCCTTCTTCTTCTTCTTGTTGTTGCTGGGTTAGGGTCGCTTGGGGGTGGAAGGGATAGTGGGTTTCTTCTTTTTTTTTCCTCCCTCTTCTACTTCTTCTTCTTCTTGCTGGGTTAGGGTTGTTGGTTTTTTTTTTTTTTTTTTTTTTGTTGTTGTTGAGAAAATTCAGGTTATAAAAAAAATTAAAATTATTTTTATATGCCACGTGGCAGACATTTGGCAGCCACATGACATATATGTGGCAGCCACGTCAGCATTTAATGGATCAATGGATGGAAAATGTAACGGAGGTATTATTTTGAAATAAAATAGTACTTAAGGTATGAAAGTGAAATGTTTTTAAGATGTTGTAAGGAATTGAAATAGACCCTAAACTTGAGGTATGAAAAAGTAATTTACTCTAAAAATATTGGTAGGGCAACTCGGGAATCAAACTCGAGATTGTCGCACACAAAGCAAGAATCCAAATGTCCCGTCATGTTAATAATTTCTACTATTTATCCAATATGTGTCCTCCAACTTAACTAAAACTTAACGCTGTTAATTTTTATTATTTTTTGTTTAAAAAAAATCAAATTAAACAGATGTCAAAGCCCCCCACACCAACTCAGCCGCACAACCATTCTTCTCGTTGTCGTGGTCGTCGCATATTTGATTAGATTCTTAGAAAAACTAATGAAAAATGATTGAAAACTTTGAATTTTAATCAAAATGACAAAAAAGTATTGTAAGTGAATAGTATCAGAAGTAACTTTTTAGAGTAAAAATGTCATTTTTCGTTGAAGTGAACAATATCAGTTGTGTTTTGTTAAAACTCTTTAGATTCTTCTACCCCGGTTCATATTGATTGTTTGTGGTTGGTTTGGGAATTGTTAGACAAGTTTATTGTAGTATATGTTTAAATTTGGTGCAGCAGCAGACATAAAGTGAGCAAACTGTAACGCGTGGATGGGTTGTTCGCGTCAGGAATTTCCGTCGGGGATGTTTCCTGGCCGACGAGCACACAGCTCCCCGGGAGGTTGGCGCCGGTTGAGGGCTGCTATCGGGCTTCTGCTTCACTGTCGGGCTTTGTCGGGCAAGTCTTGTCGGGCTAGTGTTGTCGGGCAAGACTCCTCGAGCAAGGCTCGTCGGGCAAGGCTGAAAGAGAAGGACATAGTTAACTTTGAGAGGTGCCTTTGTGGGGCCTTAGGTGTAGGCCTTGAGGCTCACAATCAAAGTTAACTTTTAGGTGCTCAGGCGTGCCACTGCCATCTTCAGTATGGCAGATGTGAAATGGATGTCGAGTTTTGGTTGTATATATGTATATACCCGAGAAACCGTGTTAGTTATGACAGGTGGTATAGACTGACCAGTTATCTGTTTTAACCGTGTTAGTTATAACCATATCCAAAACCATAACCAAATAATATTCACGGTTTTTCCCCATACCCAAAATACACCCAAATTTTCATACCCAAATCCAATCCATTCGAACGGTTATCCACAGTTATCTGTTTTAAACGTTAGAATTGTCATCCCTAGTATGAAGGTACATTAACCAACAAGATTGTTAAGGACATTTTAGTAGAAGTACTACAACAGACATGTTTGAATTGAAGTCACTTAGTTGATAATTAGCCTATTGTACGATGTTTTCACATTACATATTCTGTACCAAAACTTATGTATCGATACATTCGTACCGAAACTTATGTATCGGTGCAATCGTACCGAAACTTATGTACTGATACATTCGTACCAAAACATATGTACTGATACATTCGTACAAAACTTATGTACCGATGCATTTGTACCAAAACTTATGTACCGATGCATTCGTACCGAAACTTATGTACCGATACAATCGTACCAAAACTTATGTATTCGTGCCGAAACTTATGTACCGATGCAAACGTATCGAAACTTATTCTTTTGTTCCAATCAAATATGTATTTTCTTTACCTTTCTCATTTAAATTAAATATGTAATTCAGCATCAGATTTTTTTAATTCTAATATTTTTGTAATCCATTTGTGATGAGTATTATGGCGAAAATATGTGGGGTTTAATCTCTATTTTGAATTTGTGCATGCATGTCATCACAGCGACGAATTCCGACGAATGTTGTTTAAGTTCGAAGCTAGGTGGTGACTGTCTTCTTGGGAACCCACTCATCGTCTTCGTTTCGCCTCAAAGATCCGAGCTTTAAACTTTTAGCTGGATTTTTGTATGTATATATATGTGTATGCATTTGTGTTTCTGGAGACTTGGGTAAACTCAATTGGATCAAGTAAGGCCTTTGATTTTCTGTGTGTTTGTTCTAGTTTGTATTTCGTGAATTTTGAATTTGCATGTTTCATCAATTAAAATTTTGCTTTTTACACTTGTATTTGCACCTTTTGGTAGAGAGATGATGAATTGGGTTTTGTTTCCTGTTCTGTTTTCATAATTTATTTCCAAATTTGGTGTTAGTTATGCGAAATTTTGTAAAACTTGAGTGTTTGTTGGTTTGATTTGGGTTCATTTCTTGTTGCTTTTGAATTTGTTTCAGGGCTTGGTGTTACTAATGATGTGGTGTGGATTCAGTATATTGAGCTATGGTAACAATAAATAGCGAATTTAGGCGATTTTTATGGCTTTTTCGATGTATATGTTGTTGAATGGACGAGATCCTGGTATTTTCTTTGGCGGTGTGGTCTGGTTATTGCTTAGTTGTAGTTTCAGCTTTGCTGTTGAGAGTGATATAAACTGCTTGAAAAGTCTAAAAGCATTGCTTCAGGATCCTTTAGGCTACTTAAACTCATCATGGGATTTCAACAATAAGACCGAAGGTTTCATATGTAACTTTCTGGGAATCGAGTGTTGGCACCCTCATGAAATCAAAGTTTTAAATATCAAGCTTTCGGATTTGGGACTCAAAGGCTCGTTTCCTCGGAGTGTAGCAAATTGCACAAGCTTAACAGGATTAGATCTTTCGAGCAACAAGCTCAGTGGACCTCTTCCTGAAGATATCGGGAGAATTATTTCGTTCATTACAACTCTTGATCATTGTGTAGAATGAATACACTAGAGGTGTGATTTGTATGTGTGTTTTGGTTCCTCCTATTTAGTTCTTAAGAAGAGATTATTGCGTAGAAAGTGGTTGTTTATATTTTTTTTAATTATAAATATATTTTCTGTCGGTTTCATCCGACAAGAATGCTTTTATTGATTTTTATTGATAAATTTTCTGTCAGTTATAGCCGACAGAATTCCTGGCGGTTTTAGATTTTCTGTCGGTTTTATCCGACAGAAATTCTCTTATTTATTTATTATAAATATATATAATGTCGATTATATCTGATAGGATTTCTATCGATTTTAGAGTATTTTATGTCGGAAAATTCATTTCCTGACGCAGACAATTCTGTCGCTTATTATATCCTCCACTGCATCCATTTCCTGTCGGATTTTGCGTAATATTCGACAGTAATATACATTTTTTTGTCGGTTTTTGAACCGCCATTTATAGATAATTTTGTAAATATTATTTTTTCATTAAATATTAGATGTATAAAATGATTTAATAAATGGATCTTGTGGAGCATAAAATTAAAGCTAAACATTAATAATGTTAGCTGATCTTTGATATCTCCCATAAGCACCATTGAATTTAATAGATTTTGATTCTTACCAAAATTTTTGAACTATCGCACAAAATGCAACTCACACAATGCAATTTTTGTATTCTCAAGGTAATGGATTCGGTGAATAATGAATATATATATACTTTAATATTATATATAATTATATTATATATTATTCGGTTCAGATTCGGGACTCTTATAACCATATCTAAAACCATAACCAAATAATATTCACGGTTTTCCCCATACCCAAAATATACCCGAATTTTCATATCCAAATCCAATCCATTCGGGCCGGTTATCCACAGTTATCTGTTTTAACCGTTATAATTGTCATCCCTAGTATGAAGGTACATTAACCAACAAGATTGTTAAGGACATTTTAGTAGAAGTACTACAAGACATGTTTGAATTGAAGTCACTTAGTTGATAATTAGCCTATTGTACGATGTTTTCACATTACATATTATGTACCAAAACTTATGTATCGATACATTCGTACCGAAACTTATGTAATTGTGCAATCGTACCGAAACTTATGTACTGATACATTCGTACCAAAACATATGTACTGATACATTCGTACGAAACTTATGTACCGATGCATTCGTACCGAAACTTATGTACCGATGCATTCGTACCGAAACTTATGTACCGATGCATTCGTACCGAAACTTATGTACCGATACAAACGTATCGAAACTTATTCTTTTGTTCCAATCAAATATGTATTTTCTTTCCCTTTCTCAATTAAATTAAATATGTAATTCAGCATCAGATTTTTTTAATTCTAATATTTTGCAAGGACTAATGTTCAAAAACCCCTAAAAAAACCTTTTAATTTTTATCCAATTAATTAGTTTGCTATATTTGGTATAATTTCAAGGACTAATGTCCAACTAATTATATTATATTACAAGGACTAATGTTCAAAACAGCAACAATGATGCATATTTCGGTAGCGTTTGGTACGCAAACAGGACGGGACGGGACGGGACGGAACGGGACGGGACGGGATGGAACAGTGGTCCCATGTTACGTTTGGTACGCGCAGGATAGAGAACGGAACCAAAATATGAAAATGACTAACTTATCCCTGTTCAATTGAACTTCAGATGTGCAATTCGTATCCTAAAATGGTTACTGGTACTAATTCTATCTAAAAATAATACCCATTTCTGCTATTTCTTTTAATTTCTTCAACCTATTTGTAATTAATCCGCACAAAAGAACAGCTGCGACTAGACAAAAATAATAATATGGCTAAAGGGCTCCAATTCCAGGAATGAAACTGGGAACTCAAGGAGTTCAAATTAACTGTGAGAATTTTTTTGTTCAGAAATGAACATGTTTTTTAATTTTATGATTTTATTGCTGCAGCAAACTAAATAGAAGGGAAATCCCAAAATCAAGTCTTATATTTTGGAGGCGTGTTTTCACCAAATCAGTGTTCGTGTGTCCCCAACAAATTGAGTGAGTTGATGGCTGTTGCATATAAAGCTAGATTGGAACTCTAATACATTAGGATGGTGGGTTCCAAAAATTTAAGAGTATAAACAGAAAGAAAAATGCATCAGATCTCCTGGAAGCAATTTTTTTTTTTTCAATTGCAGATCGAAGCAATACAAAGAAAGAGAGACCGAGAGGCAGATCGTACCTGGACTGGAGATGCAGAGCTGAAGTTCACAGAGAAGGTTGCAAAGGGGAGATGCAGAGGATGAGGAGGAAGGTTGCGAGGGGGGGAGATGCAGAGGAGAGGAATGAGGAAGACAGCGGTAGGCAGAGAGAAGAGATATTGTTTTAGGGTTTGTAATGATTTAGATGGTGTAATTTTTGAAAAAGATATGGGGTATATTTGTCTTAAAATTGTAAAATATTGTGTTCCACAGGCATGGAACAACCCGTTCCAGGGGGTAGACGCGGGACCAAAAAACACTCAAATTATGTCCCGTAGAACAGCGCGTTCCACCCTTTTTTAGCGTACCAAACGCGGGACGAAACGCTTCGTCCCGTTCCTTCCCGTCCCGTCCCGCGTACCAAACGCACCCTTCATGTTGTTAGTTGGATAGAGCCAATAATTACATGAAAAAAAAATTCCATGGAAGGGAAAAGGAGAATTCAAAAAACCATCCACTACATCATGCAATTAGAGAAAGGATAGGCCTAAACAAACAAAACAACAACAATCAAAAACATAAAAAGAGGGTGTTTCCTAAAGGAAAACAATTCAGGACCAGCTCCAACTTGTTATCTTTTTCTGGTGAGACTCTCATCTGATTTGGGACAGGGTGGAAAATCATCCTTGATTTCAATAGAATCCTCGTCTTCATTATCACTTTCTTCTATCTCAAGCACCGTTTTTCCCCATCACATTTTTTTAAATACAATTTAGGTAATTTTTTTGAAAAATTAGGATCCTTTGATTAAAGTCCTTTGTCTTTGTACACATCAACATATTTGCATTTAAAACATGACATTAAATGTAATTTCATTACCTATCAAATTTTCATAAGATTGGTGAGAACTAATCAATTCCTACATTTTAGGCAAAAGAAAATATGTTTTCGTGGATACATTTTGATTTCATTTGTATCTTAGTTTGAATTCAAATTATTATTTCTTTAATGCGTACATGTGTAAATTAAATGTACCCATTAGTGCATTTGGGATATTTGTACCCATAAATATGTTATGGTTTTTCTGGACTTTTAACATGTACAATTTTTATAACATGTATATAATATACAATATATTTGAGTTCCACATTACAATTGGTACGCATTCATTCTCTCACAATTTCTTTGTTCATATAACATGTATATAAACATGTTTCATCCAAATTTTCCCCAGATATTAGTCCCAACCCAAGAGTAATTTGCACCTAAAATCTTTTATTTTGTTCTCTCTTTGGACAGTCAGAAAATATAACAAGAAGTCAAGTGCAGGTACTAATTTCAAATGATCAGTAGAGTTTAAACCAATGATTTCAATTTTGTTCCAAAAAAAAAACAATTATTGAGCTGCAGATTAAGCCATCCAATGAGCTTGCTTTGGAAGACTTGGTGGGGCATTTCTGTGGTTAATTTTAGGGCCCACTGCATGTGTATTCATCTTGTGTTCGTATTTGTACGTAAAGGGGTTTTTCGCCATCTAAACATGTAGAGAAAATTTTCAAGACACAACCAATTTTGGAAAGAAAGATGGTTGCTCCTTGTTTAATTCGATGGTGATGTGCATTTATAGTGGGATCAAATGTAAGAGTTTAGGCAACAACAAAGTGAAAATTCTATCAAAACTTAGTGTTGGTTGAAGCGACTAATTGTTAAACATTATTTTCCGATTTATACAAATTGTATTTGGCAAAGACGGGTCAATCAATTATTAGAAAGAAGCTAAAATCATGGAGACTGATATTTTATTATGCCAAGCAACCATAGAGGTCAAGGTGGAAGACAAAGAACAATTTGAGATATTGTTGCAAAATATTTCCCAAAACATGACAACTCACAAGTGGAGACTTAAGAAATTCAAGATATGGGTGATTCTAAAATTGTTATGGTTTTGGAGAATCAGCAATCTAATAAATTGGAATTAAATTTCATTGTTGACCAAACAAGAAAACTGGGGAAGAAAAAATAATTTGATTATCGATTGGCATATTTCAATCTTGATTATGAAATTAATTTCATGATTATTCCACCTAAATACATTGAAATTGGGAAAGAAAAAATATTTTGATTGTCGATTGGCATATTTAATATCTTATTTAATTTTAATTTTAGAACAAATATTCTATTGCGGTCTTACTTTCCTGATATGATTATTCAATTTTGGGTTTTAATATTTGTAATAAAATTTATGCTATTTTGATTTAAATAAGACCCCTACTTAAGCTTTTTGGCTTCTGTTGTAATATACATTCAAGAATTAATCAAATACAATTCGATTTTCTTCCTAACTCGGGTGGATTCCAGAACATTGTTCTTTTGTGGTTTACGTGTGTATCTCTTGTTAGCTTGGGCCATGTCATTATGACTAATTAACAAACGAATTAGAGAAAAAATATCAGTTAATGAAACGAAATACACACGTAAACCACAAAAGAACAATGTTCTGGAATCCACCCGATTTAGGAAGAAAATCGAATTGTTTATAATTTGATTAATTCTTGAATGTATATTACAACAGAAGCCAAAACGCTTAAGTAGGGGTCTTATTTAAACCACGCATATATATATATATATATATATATATACACAAGACATTGTTCTTCATTGCAACCACGCATCCAATAATCTTTCTTCAGGAATCAGAAGAAGAATCCGATCGAAGATGAATTCCCAAGAGTTCCTTTCGGGTTTCCCTTGCTGCCATGGCCATATCTGCTGCTTTAGTAACCTCGAGTACTCTTCCTATCTCTCTCATCATTATTATTTTTATTTTTCTCTAATTGATGCTACAAACCCAACACTTTTCTCAACTTTATCATATAGATTTATCTTCGTTTTAACATGACGTGGCAGTGTGATAGAGTTGGGAAAAGAGTTGCACCGATTTAATTTTTCCCTATATCAAAACTTACAATTAAGCAGGTAATTTAGAGGTTGAAGCTTTTGTGTGTTTTTGTTTGAATATTGCAGGAGTTGTGGTATGTGAAGCGAAGGTGCGCCCGGTGCCCCCCCCCGACCCTTTTTGCTACGGACTCTGCAGCAACACGTTTAAAGATGCCGAGTGTCATGCAGTGTGCCAAGCCAAAAAACTCAGTGGCGGGCATTGCATTTTCCAAACCGAGAAGCTACGTTGTTGTTGCAGTATTCCTGACCGTGTCAACAATGCCCTACGCTCACATCAACCTTAGCAGTCATGTTTTAAATTATCTTAATCTTTAAAAGTCTATAAGAATAATGATTAATCTCGTTTGTAAGGGCACATGTCTCCAACTGATCTGCCTCCTCAACTCTGCTATCTCAACTCTCAGTTCATCATGTCTTCTTTTTCCTTCTTCAATATAATCTAAAGGGTACTATGGTCTCACATTTTTTAGAATATAATTCTAAAATACTCTATTTTATATAAAAATAATAATTAAACTAGTGTACATTGACACATAATCTATGACAGCAGTACATATAGCTCACCATATTTCAAAGAACTCAAATATGTCAACGAGAGACAAAAACAACTAAAAGATTTTTGAACAATTAAAATGTCTCTTTAGGGGTTTTTGAACATTAGTCCTTGCAATATAATATAATTAATTGGACATTAGTCCTAGAAATTATATCAAATATAGCAAAATAATTAATTGGAGAAAAATTAAAATGTTTTTTTAGTGGTTTTTGAACATTAGTCCTTGCAAAATATTAGAATTAAAAAAAAATCTGGTACTAAATTACATATTCAATTTAATCCCTTAAGCTTTGTTTGGCACCCCGTATAAGACACCAGATAATACTATATAATACAAAACAGATGTTTGGTGGGCCTTATACTAAATAAGCATCGAACTATTAGTCCGACCCCACCTATTTAATACCCCATATGCCTGCTTACTTATCCCAAACAAAACCTTGGTATTATTTAGTCAGGTTCACCGTTCACGCCTAAAACTAAAGCAAGCTGGCTTTTCTCCAACCCATCTTGCCATCTGCTCTGCAGATCGCAAACTCGTTTCTCTCCCTCTTTCTCCATCCCCACCTCCGATCAGCATCAAGAAGATTTCGAACGGAATCCAGAGGTGGCAGATCGAACCCAAGTCCCGCCGGTTCTGTTCTGGAGACATTATCTGAGTTTTTAGCTTAATTGTTCCTTGATTTTGTTGATGTGTGGTGAGTAAGCTCAAAACTGGGCAAGATTTCTTCTGGGTCTTGATTTCAATGGATTAGAAACTCAAAATTGGGTTTTTGGCTGCACTGATTCCCCTGTAAATCATGGAATTTCTGCTTCAGTGTCGTCATCTTTCATGGAATTTTTGAGTTCCAGCATTTTGACAGAGGACGATATTGAGTTCGAAGATGAGAAGCTGTTGGTTCAATTTGAGAGAAGCCATTAATTGATTCGAAGATGATTGCAACGAAAGCTAGGAGAATCTGCTTGAAGCTTCCATTAACAAGGGATTGTGGATTTTTATTGTTGGATTGTGAATTGTATTTTGAAAAACACTTTGTGAATTTTTTTTTGTTTAAATTATCAATTCAAAAGTATTATTAACAAGTACTAAATACATTATAAATAATATAGTTATCAATCTGATATTGCATCAAACGTCGACAAATTTAGTCAGTTGTATTTGAAGACTATTTATCTTATTCGACTAAAATAGTCAATACAGTTTGAGCTGTCAAACAAGATCTTAAGGTGTACTTTTATTAAAATGTATATTCTATTTTTGTTATTTAATGTCTCCACATTAAAATTTTAATTTTATTAATATGCACATGTTAGCTCTTTCCATTGTAAATGAACATAAATGAGTAAATATTCAAAAAAATTAGTGACACATAAATATGCAAATACATAAGTGTACAAAAATGACTGTACCGAAATATTTGTACCAAATTGCTTCAACATTAGAGAAGGAGGGAAGAACCTTGGTCGTTCCTGCTGCTTCGAATGATTTGAGTAAATTTTTGTCTCAATTCATGCCACGGCGCTGCCAACAGTTACTAGACTCCAGCACAAACACAAATTTTGCATCTATATACATACTGATTGGATTGTATCAAGCACTTTTGAAGAAAGCCATTTCATGACTCTTGAGAAGCCAACTTTGTATTGCAGGTTCTTCCTTTTTTTTTTAAGGAAAACTAATGAAAAAGGCTTGAAAACTTTGAGTTTTAATGATAAGGACAAAATAAAGGGTAGAGTGAATAGTAACAGGATTGACTTTTTAGTGTAAAAATGTGGTTTTTCGTTAAAATGAACAGTACCGGGTGCTTTTCGTTAAAGTTCCCTTTTTTTTACTAAAGAAAACATCATGGCTTATTCCCATTTGTGCTTCGCCTACGATGTTCATGGTTACGTTCTGCAATCTACTTGCTTATCCTTTCAGGCACTTCTCATACAGGAGTGGTCTTCTGTCCCTTTGATTTGGTTGTCAATGAAACGTAATCTGTTTTTTCGCAACCCTTTTTGCTTTCGAAGTTTACTGCTCGGTTAAATATTTGTACTAAATTTTTCATGTTGTTAAGATTGGGTAAATTTAGGCATTCATGATTGGGTCCATGGTTGAAGCTCCGGAAAATTAGCTCAGTCGGATCTGCAAATGTACCTCCATTTTTTCTATGGTTTTTGAAGAATGGATTTGATAGGAATCTAATTGCTCTGCAAATATGGTTGCGCCTCTGATTGTTTGCTTTCTCTTGGGTGCCTGTGATTCACACAGGGTAAGAAAGTACGATAATTTAATTTTAATTTTCAAAACATTTTCCTTTAATTTTCATTTTTTTGGTAATCAATTTTTTTTTTTTTTTTCAACTGTTTTGGTGTATTACCGAGTCGATTCGCAAGTAAAGGAGTGAGTAACCCTTTTCAGATCAAGTTCTAAATTTTACTTTCAAAATCCTAATTGTTTATAGAAATTTCACTTTTTTGCTTTGCGGAAATGGGTATTTTGAGTAGATAGTAGACAAGAGTTGAACAAAAAGCCTTCATTTGTGTTTGTTGGTCCTTTCGAATGTTGGAATAAAGTGCCTATCACTGTTAAAAGTAAAATTACTTCTCTCGGACCTCTAACATAGCATTTGGGTGATGGAGTGTTAGATCAAGGAAATTCAAAATGATGGAATCTAAAAAAAAATAAAAATTTATCATTTTCTTGTTTAACGTTTCAATTTTCATTTTGTTTACATTAATACGATTCATTTACCTTCACATAAAAGAAAAAAAAAACACATTTTTTTACTCGATCAAAATATAGAAGTCTTCAACCTAAACAGCTACTGCAAAGACTATAACTTCCCACGCCTAATCTCTTGAATGCTTTTTCTTTGCTTTTTCGTTCAAGTATGTCTCTTCTTAGCACATTTTGTTATTGTCAAATACGTATTGGATTGATTTAGACCCGCCCTTTTGTGTCAATCGAAGTCATTGCTACTAGGTAAGCTAAAGTATGATATACATTGACCTTTCTCTCTTGGTGCAATTCAAAATGTACTGAGTTGTTAGAGAAGGTGATCGTGTTTCTTTTAAGTTTCTAATTTGACTTATAAATAAAAAATAAAAAATATTGAAGCAATTTATGTATATAAATACATTAAAAATATGTAAGTTAAGTATAATACGTCGTAATTTAAAAAATACTTTTCGCACGGACATGTAATTAGAAAGAGACACTAAAATGGGTCAGCAGACCGCGGCCCACAAAATCACGAAACCAGCAGAAGTGCACGGCGCCAGTTTCTGAGCTTCCGAGTTGTTCATTACCGCTGCCTTCTTTTCTTCTGTTTCTTCGCGTCTTTCCACCGCCGCAACCGTATTCTCCTGTTTGAAATCTCCCATGACGACGCCGTTCCTTTCCACACGCCGAAGGGGGCTCCTCTCTCTTATCTCCGGGTCTCTCTCTCCCCCTCTCTCCCTCTCATGTTTTTGTTTGAAATTGGGCATTTGCCAATGTGGATTGCAGTCTCTGTAAACTTGAAGAATCTCATAGAAAGTAATACTGATATTAATTGTTTCAAAATTTCCAGTAATGGGTTTTGTTAAATTTAAAATACTTGAATTTCTAGTGCTCCATTAGCTTCACACAAAAGGGAACAAATTTGGAAGCACAAGTTTCGTCCTTTTCCTTTTCTTTTTGCATTGCCTCTCACCTGTTCGATGAAATGCTTCAAAGAAGTGACTGTATTTCTCTGCGTTGGTAAATTTACATTTCTCAAAGGTGTTCAAAGTGTCTTTCTTTATGGTTATGTGTTTTTGCTTGGTTTTCATCTGATTAGACACGAGTAGGACGACTCTCGTTAAGGTGTCTTGTGTGAGTGAAAAGGGAACAATGTTAAAGTAAGCCTTTGGGAAGGCGTGGAGCAAAGGGGTTTACGCGTATGGAGGAAACAGAGCCATGCCTTGCTTGTATGTGCCCACGAGTGATGTTAACAATGGACAGGTACATTCGAAATCCCAATTTCCGACCCCCCATTTGGCTTATATTCTCGAATTATTTGTCACAGAGCCTTGCATTAGTTTCAAACCAATGTTTATCTCCGGAAAAAATCTATGAAAGTTGATAAAGATTTATGCTTGAACGAGGTTTGAACTTTTTCTGTGCTTGGATGATGCCATGAAGATCTGCTAGCCATCTAGTTTCTTTCCCGTAGAAATTTTGCGGTGATATCAACTGCCATCTGATTGTGCAATTTACAGGTCCACTGCGCACCGAGAAGTTTTTTCGGGGTAGAGGATTTCCTCGATGATGACAATAGCCGCCCATACACTTACCAGAAGGAGAAGAAGTCCAAAAATCCAACAAAACATATATCATTTAAACAGCGCACCGTAGCCTACATTGAACCGTTTACACTCGATGTGTTCATCTCAAAGCGGTTTGTGTCAGCCTCGATCACCCACGGGGTCACAACCAAGCAGGTTGCAACTGCCGGTACCAACTCCAAAGACATTAAAGCTGTACTCAAGTCACGTTGCGACATACCTGCCTGTTTGGCGGTCGGCCAAATTTTGGCCGATAGGGCAAGAGAAGCCGATGTTTATACTGCTGCTTATACTCCCCGGGACAGGGACAAGCTTGAAGGGAAGATTAGAGCAGTTGTTCAATCCCTCATTGACAATGGGATTGATGTTAAAGTTTATCTTGACTGAATTAGGTTTTATTTTTCTTTGAATTTGATTTTCTTTGGAAAATTTAGGAGGCTTGTATGTAAACTCTTGTGACTATAAAATCTTTTGCCAATTTCTGAAAATTAGCTTTCTTCTGCTCTCTAATTATATGATGAATTGGCAATTGTTTCTCTATCAACTACCCTCCTTTAGAGAATCACTTACAAAAAACTGGACCAGCAAGGTTTCAGAGTCTCAACTAATCATACGATGTCATATGGAGAAGTTAAAACATGTGGGAAGTGTAAGAGGTTTGAAACAACACCTCGGTATAAGTCCTTTCCCTCCTTTAGGAGAGTAACTTATATCGAATGAGGTCACCACTATAATTGCATTATGGTTCATGTGGTAATTTTCGTTCTGTGTAAGTCATTATCTTTTAAGTGGTCAAATTGTTTAAGGTTGACCAATGACATGGACAAGAATGGCCAAAACAATTTTCTTGCGTTGACACTAAATGAAATTTAGGGAGAAAAAAAATACGATTAAGCAAAAT
Source organism: Malus domestica (assembly GCF_042453785.1). Taxonomy (NCBI): domain Eukaryota; kingdom Viridiplantae; phylum Streptophyta; class Magnoliopsida; order Rosales; family Rosaceae; genus Malus; species Malus domestica. The sequence continues at coordinate 29,250,846 of NC_091672.1, read as the reverse complement.
CAATTGGCAACTTAATGTCATTACAAGTTTACAACAACCTCCTGAATGTCTGCCATGTAGGCTGGAAAAAAACAAGTAGTACAACAGCCATTCTGAATGTTTGCCACGTGGATTGGAAAACAAAAACAACTGGATACGAGTTGGATAGAATAAATATCATAAAAAATTTAGAAAATAAATCATTTTAAGGAAATGCAGATAAATTTTAAGGTATATAGAATGAAATGTGGCTTTGTTTTATTTTGCAAATAACACAGAAAACATTCAAATTTCATAGTCAACTCCAAAATGTAAGAATAGGAAAAAATAAAAAGAAAAATCAAAATGGGATTTAATTAGGTTTCTAAATTTCGGTGTCCTGTGTTGTGTTAAGGATATATCGAAGTTATAACACTTATTAATGAGGATACACGTACTTTCTAGTACTAAATCGATGTGTCACGTGCATTATGATCAAATAAAAATAATGTCATTACGAATATGGATTAATACGTATACAAAGTAACATATGCGTGACGGATAGGGTGTGCCCTGTTGAACCTAGGGCTAAATCTTTTTTATTTTATTACGTGAGTTACATACCCGTGGCGGATAGGGTGTGCCTCTTGAACCTAGGGCCAAATCTTTTTTATTTCCTTCCCTTTACCTAGATTTTTTTTGTTATCGTTGGAAATATGATTGATTTTTTTTACTTTTTATGCCCTTAAAAAAAGTGCGAAAGTCATTTGGTACTACGGTTTAATGGTATTCATCTTCATTTGTAAGTGAGAATTCTTAGGTTCGATTATCGTCAAATACAAATTTGAATCACATTATTAATAGTTCATTGTGAGGCTTAGCCTAAACCCCTCCCCTTTAGTATATAATATCGTTTGTTAAAAAAAAAAAACTAATGGAAAGAGTTTGAAAATTTTGAGTTTTAACGATAAGAACAAAATAAAGGATAAAGTGAATAGTTTTAGGATTATATTTTTAGTGTAAACATATAATTTGTCGTTAATGGGAACAGTACTGGAGTTTTTCGTTAAAATTCCCTAAAAAAAACATGCGAAAAGAGGAGAAAAAGGGTTATAAAAGGAGGGCAGTTTGGTCATTGAAAAAATTTAGACTGGAAAGAGAGCTAAACCGTCCTTAAATTGTTCCTTTCCAGATTTTCTCTTCCTCCTCCGTAACGTTCGTTGGATTCTCTCCGTCTCAGTCTCTGGTTCCTTTTGAAGGTACTCTCTCTTTCTCTCATCTCTCTCTATCTTACTCTATCTCTCTCTCTCTCTCTCTCTCTCTCTAAAACCACAACAGCTTCTCACTGATTAAAAAATTTCTTTTGGTTTTGGGTTTTCAGATTCTCTGGCTTCTGTTTGGTCGGTGGGAGAGGTAAGGAAACGAAAAAGATATTGAATTTTCAGTGGTTTTAATTGAAATATGAATGCTTGTGTTTGCAAGCATGGACTGTGAAAATTTTATGCTGAATTTGATCCTGGTAGTTTTGGGCTTACAATTTGATCCGGGTTTTATAATGCTGCTGAATTAAAATTGTATGAGATCTGAGTCTTAGATATTAAGTTGATTTTGTATTTTATGCTTCCATTTATCTGGGCAGACAATTAGATAAATAGAGGGGGTGTTGAATCGTTGTAAAGCTTGATTGTTTGCAATTTTGCACTAGTCGGGTCGATTTTAAATTTGATTCAATTGGTTGTTGGATTGCTCTTTTGCAATATACTTGCATGATCAAAACTGGGTTTTGATCAAATGATTGGTTTTACTTGAGATAACAGTAAAGATTCTCTATTTTTTGTTGTTAAAAATATGCATCTGGGCTTCAGTCTTTCGGGGCATATCATTCATTCATCAGAATCATCACCACACATGTGGGTCTGATCGAATGAAAGTCTTGGCATTGCCATGGAAGCATGAGGTTTTGTGGTAGTAAAGGCTTTAGATGTGATTCTAATCTTTATTGTGTGCTTAGAGTGTTTATGGCGAGAGTAACTATATTACCGGTAATAACAAACAAATGGCGCGCACACTTTTGTTTTGGATTTCTCTTCGAATTAGGACACGTAGTATAATGGAATCGAGTCCCTCAGATTTTCAACGGTTATTTCCGTTACCTTAAGGAAATAACGTAAATCTCAGTAACAACGGTACTAGGAGAGAACAGGAAAAGAAATTGTGCATATGAAATTTGTTGGTCTTGATGCTGCCAGATGTACCAAAAGTGCATGCGTGGCATTAGCATGATAATGCCAAGCCGCCCTGTATGGAAAAAACTTAAATAGTCAAATCGGTGTCATGCTTTTTATTAATCATTCAATTTGGTTTAATTGAGTAGATCAGCTAACAGAGCAGATTCCTTAGCTTGCGATATTTTTCGCATGTACAAAATTTGCACATGTTGCACGTTTCTGTTCAGCCAACAAGTGTGGTAAAATGGTCAGGGACTTAGTAGTCAAGCCTTTGTCATGATTTTTACTAGAAATTTATTGATGTGATCAATTGTGACAGAATTTTCATTAGATTGAGGTAGTGAACCTACTAAATTTTCATCTGTTGTTAGTCTGGAGTCTTCTATTTGATTACATCTGTCACAATTTAGTTTAAATGGCTTTGATATAATTGCAGAAGGGCGGCTTCTGGAGTTAGTCTTACTGTTACTTTTGTTCCCACTTCCTGTGCGATTGAATATAATGTGATTATGTTTGCACATACATATAGTATAGTGGAGAAAGAGATTTGTGTTCCTCATGTTTCTAGTGAAATTACGACGACATTGTAGTTTTCACACTGGATGTGTCCTTTGTTGAATAAAATGGGGAATGTGACATCCACCTAAAGGTGTGGAAGTTATTGTTCTCTCCATATGCACAACGTCACACACACACACATACTGATCTTGCATGGATATACCTAATGGCCACTGTAATGTATAATTATATACATATATAGGGGTACGCACACACATGTACACAGAGGTATATCTTTTAGTTTGATAACTTCAATGTTGTTTTTTGTTTTGTTTACTTCGTTGTGTATACAGAGGAAGGGTGTTTTTTGTTTTGTTACTTCGTTGTGTATACAGAGGAAGGGGTTTTATCTCTATAGGCAGAGCTTATGTGCACAGACTACCTGTCTTTCTTTAAACATAAAGGACCATCTGTCTTTACTCCTTGTAACATTCATGCTTCTAGGGTTGGTGTTTTTCAGTATTGAAACTGATTGATATGACAATGGCTTGACATTAGAAACCCATTCTGTGTTATGCACTGAAATATTAAAGAGGACTTTGAATTTGAGCAATTCTCTTGGAATGACAATGATACTGTTCCGCTTAGCTAAAATGTCTCAATGGATTTACTGTATTGCCTATAAAAATATAATTTCAATGCTGCTCAAGTTTTTACATATAGCCAGAACAGGGCGAAGTATGGAAGGTGCTTTACATTCATTCCATTTATTTTTCTTTCTGTTGCTTTTACATTCATTTCCTTTCCTTTTCACTCAGTTTTTCTTTCCTTTTCATTCTCACATTCGATTGACTCATCTCCTGGACGGGATATGTGGTTCCTGTGTTCTTCTGTTTTTGATAGAAAACAAAAGAAATCACTTCCTGACCATATCATTTGCAGGATTCATTGGGCTTTGTGAACCCGATTGTTTGGTATATGTATATACTATGGAACTAGATGATAACTATATGGAAACAGATAACAGGAGGGAAATAGAGAGTCCTGCAGAAGTGTTTAATAATCCAGAGCCATCTGAGCAAATCATCTCTCCGGCAGAAACAACCAGCCCACTGGAGTCATCTGAACTGAAGGTCCCCTCTTCTGCTGAAGTGATCAGTGTACCTGCTGAATTGTTGAATAATCCAGAGCCATCAGAACAAGTCCCCTCACCTGCAGAAACCTCCAACACCCAAGAGTCATCTGAACTAAAGTTCCCTTCTTCTGCTGAAGTGTTTGGTGGACCTGCTGAAGTGTTGAATAATCCAGTGTCATCTGAACAAATCCCCTCTCCTGCAGAAACATCCAGCACACCAGAGTCATCTGAACTGAAGGCCCCCTCGTCTTCTGAAGCGTTCAGTGGACCTGAGTCAGCTGAAAAGAAAATGGCTTCTCCTGGGGAAGGGTCTAAGAAACCTGATTTATCTGAAAAGAAAACTTCTTCTGCGGGAGCATCCATTTCTGGAAAGAGGATCCCAAGATCATTGAAGGGAAAAGCTAAAATCGTGAAGAAAACTCCTATTCAAAACAGTTTGAAAATTAGTAGAGGTGCAGATACTTCACAGGTTAATGGGAGGAAAAGGAAAAGGAATAGGGGTAACAACGTGAGTAGAAAAACAAGAGAACAAGATGGCAAAAAGCTGAGTTCAACGAAAGAGAACCAACAGAATATCTCGAACGAAGAGGCTACAGAGAAGAGCCATCAGGTTCAAAAGAATCCAGGAAAATCTGATGAATCCGAAAAGAGCCAACAAAAACAGATGAGTACAGAAAAACGACGTGAGTCAGACAAGAGTGCCAAGAGTGAAAAGAACAGTGAAAAACGTGATGATAAGAGAGAAAAGCTTGGCGGTTTGATCTTCATGTGCAGTGGAAAGACAAGGCCAGACTGTTTCCAATACCGTATCATGGGTGTTACAATGGGTAAAAAAGAAGTTGTTTTAGGTATCAAACCTGGGTTGAAGCTTTTTCTCTATGATTTCGATCGTAAGGTTTTGTACGGGGTTTACAAAGCATCCTCTTCTGGAGGCTTAAAACTTGAGCCAAAGGCTTTTGGTGGGGCCTTCCCTGCTCAGGTCACATTCTCTTAGATCCACCTCCTTGTTTGCGTTTTTATAGTTAACCAGATTTGTGTGCTGATGACTTGCAAATTTCAGGTGCGGTTCAATGTGGAGAAAGATTGTCTCCCTCTGCCTGAAAGTGTTTTCAAGAAGGCAATAAAGGAAAACTATGATAAGAAAAACAAGTTCAAAACTGAACTTACAGTCCGACAAGTAAGATAACCCGCTCTCCTTTTATTAATTGCTTTTTTTTCTCTTTCCTGTTCTGAGGTGCCATCGTTTTGTTACATTTTTGCGGGATTGTATCCAATATTTTTATTTCAGGTCAGGAGGCTCACAGCACTTTTCCGACCAGCTCAAGTGCATTCATCGGTTTTAGCCCCCCGTTCCTCGCCGGAAGCAAAAGCTCGGGATCGGGGAGTTCATGAGGGGGTGAGAGAATCACGGCCACTTTCACAAAGGGATGCACATACTATAGATCCTTATGCCCATACTGATGCTAGGAGTTATCCGGTGTTTGCCCATGAAAGGGACCGGCGTGTTGCATACCGAGAAGTGGCACCTGCAAGAAGAGAGGAGACTTCTCATGATTTGTACATAACTGAAAAGGAATATCGAGCTTATGGTCTTCGGGGAGACAGGGGAAATGTGACTTCTCATTCAATTACTTCTGGGGAATCGCGCCGTAGGGAGTATGAAGGAGAGCATCTTCTACGACAGACAAACTTCATTTACAGAGATGATGTCCCTACACATCGAGAGAATGTTCATTCTGATCGTCCTTACTTGAATGACACTCATACTCTTGGCACCAGACATGAATTGCCACCTGCAACATCTGCTACTGCCGTGGATGCATATGCAAGGGATCCATATTATCGCTCCTATTATGATTCTTCATTGTCGGACCCATACCTGGCTCCCAATAGGAGAGAGGATGTTATGTCAGGGCCTTATTCCGTTGGTGGAAGGAGGGAGAACTACCTAATTGAGGCTGATCCTGTGCAAAGGAGAGAAACCAGCAACAGACGAAGAGACAGTTACCGGATTGAGACTGATCCTGTGTATAGGAGAGAACCCGTTCGTCATGTAGAGAGATTGTCATTGTACTCGAGGCAAGATGCTGCTGCTGCTGATGCTCCATTAGGTTATAACCTTACAGAAGCCTACCAGGTGACCAAGCCGGATCCTGTGCATGCACCAGTTTCCTCTCGTTATGCTTTTGCAGGTCCGTCATACACCTTCCGCTAAATGAAGTTCTTGCATCCCCTCCGTCTATGCAGGCCGGATCTTTTCTTCGAACTTTTTTCTTAACCGAAAAAAAACAAGAAGAAAAATAAAACTTTGTATCAAATATTTAAACTTTCGGATCGAAATTAGGGACAAAGTCTTGAACTTGGTACTGTTTCTGTTAATTGGTACTGCTGAAGGTTGACAGCATTGTCTTTGACAGATGACAGTATGTTAGCTTTTGCCATGGCAGGTTTAGGTTATGAAGTGCAGCTTACTCTGTTTGATAAAAGGGAATGATTTCCGTGCACTCTTTTTTCAATTTTGCAGACCATTACAGAGCGAGAAAATGAGTTTACGGAAATCACTTCTCTTTGATAAATGCTGTGTCTACTTGTTGTAGGGTGCGTAATGCGCTCACATGAGGAAGTGGGCTTTTTGGATACAAAAGTTTTAGTGCTGGACTTGATATCTCAAGAAAAGTCCATGAGTGGTATAGTTCTTCTCTTAGGCCAATAATTCTCACAAACAAATAATAATCTCGATTTTCGTAAATGTTGTTACATTTACAAAGATTTATTTATAATTCAATTATTTAGTAATTATTGAGCGGATAAAATTAATTTAGTAGGTGACTATGATTATGCTCCATGTCCATGTCTATAAAAAATAGGGATGTGTTAACCACACATTCCATTTTACTTCTTACACACTCCTGGTTAATTTATATCCATTGATTTTCTTCAATTCATCCGATCCGACGGTCGAAAATTAGAATGGTGTGTGAAAAGTAAAATGGGGTGTAAATATCACACCCCAAAGAATATTGTTAAAATTTTTATGAATGAATTGTGGTACATCTTAAAAACTTAATAATTAAGTGTTACCATTGGATTTTTGTAATTTTTTCTAAATTTTGTTTGAATTTTAAAAAATTATTCTTACGAAAATATCAAGAACCGTTGGATTAGAATGAAAATTTGAAAGTAACCTCTTATATTTGGCCACGTGTCGAGTACATTGGAAGTAACCATTGTGGCGGGCGCCACACTCCCCTAGCGTGTGGCGTCAATGCCATGCATTTAGATCTAGACTCATAAGCGACTGGTGCCATGACTGGTGGGCCTTGACGACCCAAAAACGTGTAGATGTGTGTTTTGGGTTGGATTTGAGACATGGTCATATCAATTTAACATAGGTGAAAATGCTCTCCAATTCCCTTCCTACAATTCGCCGTGTGAATGAACATGACGAACAAGGACGGCATAGGAAGCATGCTCACAACACAAGACACGAGACCAACTTTCATAACATTGAATAATTTTAATCATAATATTTCGTACTAATAATACAACTGTTATGTAAATAAAGGTTTACGCGTAAAATTTATGCTTACGCGTAAAATTTATATCATTGACAATAAATGTTCATTTTCCGCGAGGTTGTCGTTTGATGACTTCACCACGTGTAACGTGCATGGGAGTCTTGCGTGCAAATGCAGTCACAAGTTCGTTCACCATGGAAAATACTAATCAATTCCGATGTTTGTTGGAATATCAACAACTTCAAAACTTACCCTCAATGTTTCCGGTCTTTCCAGCACATTCCTGCATCATAATTCTCTCTCTCTCTCTCTCTCTCAAATTTCCAGTCTTTCCAGGACATTCCTGCAAATATTATAATCCTCTCTCCCTGATCAAAATTTCCAGTCTTTGCAGGACGTTCCTGCCAATATCATAATGCTCTCTCTCTCTATGTATATATATAGAGAGTCTTATCCAAAGGAATTCCCCAAATTTTATCCGTATAGAGAACCTTATTCAAAAGTCCTCATTTATTTGTCTTAGAACATAGTATTTGTTAATTTTTTAATTCAATTAGATGCCTTAAATGCTACTTGTTATTACGATTTGGTGATATTTTACTTTACTAAATGAGAGGTATTACATTCAATTCTCGTGAAACGCGAATTTAAATGAAAGTATTGTTAGTTCATTGTGAGACTTAAAACTAAAAAGAATAAATATTTCAAATATTTCTTATTTGACTAATATTTTGCAATGATGATCTATAAAGTGCAAATTAAAAAATAAACGGTTCAAACTATTAAATGTCACTAATGGATAGGCTCAATAAATAGTCCTCATTTTTTACCAAAAGAATAGATTTTTTTTAAATGATATTATCTACACTAAATGAGAGATGGCGGGTTTAGCCTTATAGAGAGTTAGCAATAATATGGTTCGAATTCGTCTTTAATGAGAATCGAACCTAAGACCTCTTACTTACAAGTGAAGTGAAAAAAATATCTCTAGATCGTAGTACTAAAAAAATCCCTTTAAATAAAAGGTTTGTACATTTATATATATAATGGTAAGAAGAACTCTTAAAAGTGGAATACTCCTCTTCACCGCCTCATGTTCATGATTTAATTCATATACCAATATAATAAAATATTATATCAAAAATATAAAATAACGAAAATTGATGAAAAGTCATATTTTAAGAGGATCTTCGTAATCATTTTCGATACAAATTTAATTTACATGTTGGCGGGTTGTTGGAACTTGGACCGGTATCGTTAAGTTCAATCAAAAAGTGGAATTGGTCTCCGCCCAGTCAGCAATCGTCAACCCACGACCTTTTCCAGATGCATCATGCATGTATGTGAAGAATATTCATTATTTTGTATTATAATACATTTTCCAAGCAATTAACCATAAATATTTAAAATAATAATGCAACTAATTAAGCTAATGTAATATATTACAAAGAAGAGGATCATCTTTGGATTCGCTTTGTGAGGATCCTAAGGACAGAGGCGGAGCTACTAAGGGACCAGAATAGTCCTGGGCCCATCCTGCCTTTTTTCTTACTACAATAACATATTGTTGTTGCTGCGCCTTATCAGTGGAATACCATTAAATTCAAGTGTGCCCCTTCTTAATCTAAACTCTATTTTCCTTTTACATGCCTCGTTTTTCACTCCATCTCTCTTATTTCAGTGCAGACTTCCCTTCCCCTCCTTTTGCTATCAACTTTTCTTTGTCATTTCTTTAGTCCTTCTGTTATATTTTCAAATCTTTCATGCTTAACTCTTACTTCGTATTCAAGTGTTTGAGTTTGCACAATGTTTTTAGTTCTCTGTACTGAATTTGATTGGTTTTCCAAATGTGCAATTTACTACAACTTTTCATGTTGTGGGGCCCTTCCTCACATGAAATTCTGGCTCCGCCACTGCCTAAGGATCTCTATATCCTAACCGTTCATCGTACATCGTGTAGTCAGTTTTTGTCATGTACTTTTTGTGTTTAATTTTAAATAAAAAAGATTAAATAATTTTTGACCGCACAATGCACGATGAATTACTAAAATGTGAGGATCCCTAGATCCTCATAATTTAGATCCGAATGGGATCCAAATCCTTTCTATACATGAAGGGATATTTTGTGTGATCTATATTTCACATTGTATTTAAACGATCTAAACGTGTACAATCATGCAGAGGCGGATGCACATTAGGACCAAGTGATCTTAGGACCATTCAAAGTCTAGGAAATATACATGTGAACGTCTTCCAACAACCCTCAGTTTATTTGGTACATGTCTTTTAGTGCCCACCAAGTATTTGATGTAATTTATGCTATGCATGTCTTGACAAGTTTCCCTGACATCACTTGACAAATTCTCTCGATATCACTATTGTTTCGGCATATGTCGATATGTGTTGACATCTATTCAACATAGTTTAGCTGACGACAACAAACCCATTAATATTCCATGAAGTACCTCAGTAAATAAACTAATTTTTTTTGCATGTTTCGAGCTTTGTTTCTGTCTAAAAACTTGAACTTTTAACATTGAAACCTCCTGAAGTCCAAATCTTGAATCTGTCACTGCACGTATGTATGTGTGATCAGTGAAGAAAATATCGATAATATCGGCGAAATATCGCCGATATTATCGTTTTTTTGGGACCTCGATATTTTATTAACTATCCAACTTGTTTTTGGAAAAATATCGCGATATTATCGATAATATCAATAATATCGCGATATTTTCGAAACTATCGCGATATTTTGTATCTGCTAAATCGGAGAACAAAGCCGGAGCAAATAATCCGAATCCCTAAATCCCCAAATTCTAATTCAAAGCAAATGAACTGAATCCCTAATTCCTAAATCCCTAAAATCGATTTCAGTACAAAAATCAACATGCAGAAAAATCGCAATCTGTACAAAAATTGTAATTTACAAGCCGAGAAGAATGCCGGAGCAAATTAACCGAATCCCTAAATCCCCAAATTCGATTTCAAAGCAAATGAACTGAATCCCTAATTCCTAAATCCCTAAAATCGATTTCAGTACAAAAATGGTGCAACATGCAGAAAAATCGCAATCTGTACAAAAATTGTAATTTACAAGCCGAGAAGAACGCCGGAGCAAATTAACCGAATCCCTAAATCCCCAAATTCGAAATCAAAGCAAATGAACTGAATCCCTAATTCCTAAATCCCTAAAATCGATTTCAGTACAAAAATGGTGCAACATGCAGAAAAATTGAAATCTGTACAAAAATTAAAATTAAAAGCCGAGAAGAAGAGAAGTAGGAGCCTGGGAACGTCGTCTTCCTCACGAATCCAAGACGGCTGGGACAATGTAGTGCTCCTCAGTGGTGTCGACGACTGGGACTACGATGAATTCCGGTCCATCTCCATGGAACAAGGTGGTTTAGAAGGCGGTTATCGAGTGGTGTCGACGGCTGGGTTTAGGGCGGGTGAGATGGGAGGAGCAGAGGGAGACACGGACGAGGAGGATCGAGAGATGATGTCTGTGTGTGTGTGTGGAAGAACTGGAGAAGGGGGAAGGGAGAGAGAAGACTGAGAACGAAGACTCAGAGAGAGAAGAGAAAGAAGAGAGAGATTGAGACGATTCGAGAAAGGAAGGAATGATCGAGAGAGAGACTGAGCTCCGTGTGTGGTGTGCGTGTGTGGTGTGGTGTGGGGGTTCTCGAAGTGTGTGTGTGGTGGAGTGTGAGTTCTTCACTGTTTTTGACTATCTGTGTGCTGGCGTGTAAGAAAAAAAAAGCATCAAATGATCCAAATAATTCAAAACCAAATCATTCAAAACCTATCTCTAGCTCTCTGATCCAATGATCCAAATAACTTTTTGCAATTTCAGAGCATGGACAACAAATAATACTGCTTTCATAATGAAATCGTGTGACAGTCAGTAAGATTCTTTCACATGCAAAACAGTGTCAGTGTGTCAATGTCTGTTATATACTTACATTCTTTCACCTTATCAGAGGTGGAGTATCAGAGGCATTCACAGAATTTTCGTTTCTTCTTCTTCCCATACCATTTTCAAAACCATTCCATATCCATTCCAAAGCTTGAACACAAAGGGTTCCATATTTAAGGTAAGTTTACAATCTTAAATTTATATTATTGTAATTTATACAACAACAAATAAATTTGTGTGGACTCGTATGTTAATTTTTTAAGTAATTAATACTTGCATGTTAATTTTTGTAAGTAATTAAGTAATGTTAACAATTACATGTTAATTTTTTTAAGTAATTAAGTAATGTTGTTGTAGACATCGAAATTTTGGTAAATAAATGTTGACCGATAAATCAAAGTTTCAACGCTCATGTATTACATAAATTTTACACGTAGCGTGTGACTCAACGAAAATTGAAATGAGTTGGAAAAGTCATCAAATAAGACACGTGTCAACACCTGGCAGAAACGACTTATTTCATCTGGAATATTATATTCAAAATTAGGCCTTGGAAATTTCTATAAATACAAGCCCATTTCATTCATTTGGGGGAGGAATTCATATTACACCTTGAAGCTCTGAAGCTCTGAAACTCCGAAGCTCTCAAGCATCCAGGTTCCCGAAGAATCAAGAAAGCTCTCTTCGTTCTTCGTTCTTCGTCCATCGCTCTTTCAAGATCAAGCCCCGACGGCCCTAGAAGAAAGCACCATCGTTCATCATCCGTTCATCCAAGATCAAGCCACAACGGCCCTTTGGATCAACAATCATCCACCTTCAAGATCAAGCCTCGACGGCCCTTGAAGAAAGTGTTCTTCGTTCATCGTTCTTCCAAGATCAAGCCCCAACGGCCCTTTGGATCAACAAACGTCGACAAATCCACACATCCAACCGCCCTTCAAGATCAAGCCCAAAACCCCTTGAAGATCCGTTCATTACTGTTCTTCAAGATCAAGCCCAAAAGCCCTTGAAGATCCGCTCAAATCCACCTTCAAAGATCAAGCCCACGACCCTTTGAAGAAACTTCCAACTGTTCATCCAAGATCAAGCCTCGACGCCCCCCTTGGATCAACGAAACATCCACAAATCAACACCTTACGGAGATCGAATCAGATGATCAAATTAGAGAGAGATTGTAACCCAAAATCGTCAAATACAAATATTTGTTTGTGCACGTCGTTTCTTGTCTCTTTCGTTTCAGGAATTTTCCGTGTTCACAAATTGGCACGCCCAATGGGACAATCTCTACCTCTCATCTCTTTCTCCGTTCAAGGAATCCAAGCACACCTCAAAGTCAATGGCATCAAGCAAGGGACAAGTCGTTCTTGCAACCACTGAGGGAAGGATCCTAAACACTTCTGCCGCAAATGGACAATCCATTGGCGCCACAACCGCTCCTCAACATGCCACTTCAAAATTGGTGCCGCTAAAAGAGCAAGGGGAGCATCCAAGGTGTGAGTATGTCATCAACCTGACCTCGCTGGGGGCACCAAAGCACGATGTTGAGGTACACAAGATGACATCCCAAAGCAGCCAACGACGTTCTTCATCAGCATCCTGGATGTCTAAAGGAAAGTCATGACTATCGGCGTTACCTCTGTTGAAGAACTACTGGCTCAAATGAATGAAGCAATCGCAAGGCTAACCCGAACTGTGGAAGAAAAAGACTTGCAAATTGCAGCACTAGTCAACCGATTGGAGGCGCAAGATGGCGATAAACCCGACCCAGAGGATGATCCACTAAAGGGAGGAGCTGGCGGAGATGAAGAACCCTCGGTGAAGAAAATCGATGGGAAGCCGGAGCCAGACCAAGCAGCGGCACTCATGGGATCTCTTTCTATCCAGCAGCTGCAGGAGATGATCACCAACACCATCAAGGCACAGTACGAAGGGAGCTCACAAACCTCATTGTTCTACTCGAAGCCCTATTCCAAGAAGATTGATGCCCTAAAGATGCCAAGGGGTTATCAACCACCAAAGTTCATGCAGTTTGATGGAAAAGGAAACCCAAAGCAGCACGTTGCACATTTCGTCGAAACTTGCAACAACGCGGGGACGGAGGGAGACTACCTCGCCAAACAGTTTGTGCGCTTGCTGAAAAGAAATGCCTTTGAGTGGTACACGGACCTAGAGCCTGAGTCCATCAACAGCTGGGAGCAATTAGAACGGGAATTCCTTAACCGCTTCTACAGCACCCGTCGCACTGTGAGCATGCTAGAGCTAACGAGCACAAAGCAGTGGAAGGACGAGCCAGTCATTGACTACATCAACAGATGGCGCACTCTAAGCCTCGACTGTAAAGACAGGCTCTCGGAAACCTCTTCAATCGAGATGTGCATCCAAGGCATGCAATGGGGTTTGCAATACATCCTTCAAGGCATTAAACCACGGACTTTCGAGGAATTGGCCACTCGCGCCCATGACATGGAGTTGAGCATCGCCCATCATGGGAAGAAGGAACCGATCGCCGACTACAAAAACGACAAAGTTCTTGGGCCAAAGGTGGAGAAGGCTACGTGGAAACCCACCAAGGAAGCAATGACGGTCAACACAGCTCCCGTCAAAATCCCTACACGAGGCAAGGCGATTCAAGCCGAAGGCTTTCGTGATCAAGAGATGCGTAGACACACTTTGAAGGAGCTTGAGGAGAAAACCTATCCATTCCCCAACTCTGATGTGGTTGCCATGTTAGAAGACTTGCTGGAAAAGAAGGTGATCGGCTTGCCTGAGTGCAAACGGCCAGAAGAGATGAATCGCACCGACAGTCCAAGGTACTGTAAATTCCACCGCTTCATCAGTCATCCGACAGAAAAATGTTTCGTGCTGAAAGATCTCATCATAAAGCTGGCTCAGAAAGGAATCATCGAGCTAGATCTTGACGAAGTGGCGAAGTCAAACTATACCACCTTCACTTCTGGCTCTTCCGACTCAAAGTTTTCACCTCAACCGCTGGGGGCATCCTCCAAGACAAGCAAAATTGAAGGATGGACTCAAGTCACTCCTAAGAAATTGCACAAGAAGCATACGTCTCCTCCACAAGTCCGCCAATCGGAAAGGGGGCAAAGCAGCTATTATCAACCTTCAAAGCAACGTGAACGTGTTGAAGATGATGAAATTGCGACACAAAAATCGTCCGTTGCCATCACGATGCGCGACTTCTTGCCCGAAGACTTCTTCAATCACGCGGTCAAAGCTCCTTGCTATGAAAATTGTGAGGAACGCCTCTCCCGGATTGCTTGACAAAATTCACAAATGCTCATCACCTGCACGAGCCTAAACTGCATGGCACAATGCTCCTTGTTCGCACGAGCCTAAACTGCACGAACCAAAGCTCTTTGTCTGTAAGAGCCTAAACTGCAAGACACAAAGCTCCTTGTCTGTAAGAGCCTAAACTGCAAGACACAATGCTCCTTGTTCGCACGAGCCTAAACTGCACGAACCAAAGCTCCTTGTCCGCACGAGCCTAAACTACATGGCACAACGCTCCCGATCCGCACGAGCATAAAAGGCGACATCAACGCTCCTGATCCGCACGAGCATAAAAGGCAACACCAAATGCTCCTTGTCTGCACGAGTTGAAACTGCATACGACACCAAACGCTCCTTGCCTGCATGAGTTGAAACTGCAACACGGCACCAAAAGCTCCTTGTCTGCACGAGTTGAAACTGCAAACGACACCAAATGCTCCTTGTCTGCACGAGTTGAAACTGCAAACGACACCAACACTCTTTGCCTGCATGAGTTAAAACTGCAAACGGCACAAAAAAAAATATACCAAAAATATGTATGTATTTGAACTACGTTACGACTTGATCTCTTTTTTGGAGGGGTACGTAGGCAGCTCGAATATTCAAAATTTGAGTTCAGTCACACCAAAATAAGGAATAAGGATTTAATTAAAAGTTTTGATGCTATTACAATTTCTTTGTACAAAAAAAAAAAAAAAAAAAAAGATACATGTTTTACGTATTTACAAAAAAAAAAAAGAAAAAAAAATACATATGTTTTATGTATTAAAAAAAAAAAATATATATATATATATATGGATCCCAAAGTAACACCAGGCCCAATCTGCTGCAAGCCCATCAAAAGAAGTCGTCCTAATCCAAAAGATACCAAAGGCAGCCCACTCAGCAACCTGTCGACATCAACATCATCATCAGCCGCGTCAGTCTCTCGCTTCAATTCCCACGACGCTGAGAAGCCACTCAAGTTTCTGATCTATGCCGCACGGGTCGGGTCAACGGCATCCTCGGCAAGCTCTCAAAACCCAATCCGGGATTAAGGTTATCGGTGTTCCCAAATCGCGCCGCAGTCGTCCCTGCCCAACTCCGGAGCCGCTATTTCTACCTCGAGACCTCCTGCACACACCCGGAGCAAGGTGGCCTCCACCACCAGTTCACCGCCGCCTTCCACCACCTCTCTCTCACTCCCAAGCTCCCAAATTTCCCACTCCCCGCAACCCCCTTAGCAAAACCCAGGACCTTGAAGCTGAAGATCACCTTCTGTTTGTCTCTACAGCAATCCAATGACCAAGCTCTCGCAACCCAAAACGCCGTCGTCGACAACCTCCGCGTGGTCTTCTCCGCAGGCGACACCGGAGGCCACATATACCCGGCCGTTGCCATAGCTGACGAGCTCCAACTCACAAAACCCTTCTCCAAAATCCTTTTTTTGGGTTCACCCAACAGCATGGAAAGCACCGCAATACCCTCCGCCGGCTACGACTTCGACACCGTGCCCACCACCAAATTACACCTTCCCAAATTCTCCAGCCCCACAGGTTTGAAAGCTTCACAAGAGTCTTCATCTTGGAGTTTCCATGGCGGCTTGCTGCTCTTATCTTCGGTTTTCAATGCCGGGTTTGCCGAGGCTTTGTCAAATGAGGAAGCACTGGGGCAGACTGTGAGTGGTGGAGGTGGAGACTTGGAAGTAGGTGGGGTTCTTGACAGTGTTATCAGTTTTGTGACCGATAATCCTGCAGTTATCACTGGCGGTTTCGCAGTTTTGGCGGTTCCATTGATTCTGTCTCAGGTTCTGAAGCCTCCTAAGCCGTTTGGTGTTGACTCTGCCAGAAGTGCTTATGCAAAATTGGGTGAGGAGGCCAATGCTCAGTTGCTTGATATAAGATCGCCAGCGGATTTTAGGCAGTTTGGTACTCCGGATGTCAAGGGTTTGGGGAAGAAAGCGGCGTCCTCCGGTTCTAGATTCGACGGCGGCGTCTCGCATAAGAGGAGAAGCGGCATGAACGGTGCCGATTCCATCACTAGACGCAGCCCAACAACGCCTCTCTCATGGAGCCGCGGCACCGGCTCCCCATCCGCCATCGTCGACAGCTTTGAAGAGTCTAGCTGCCCCATATCCAAGGGCAATGCTGCATATGAATCCACCAGCACCACCACTGACACCTGATACCTTGCCGTGCTCCATCTCCGTCGTCTTCGTTCCTCCTGCAAATCTCCCGTCCCGTCCGCCCTCATCGACTCCAAACTCGAGTCCCTCAAGCTCCACGTCATCACCTTCCTCGAGGAGTTCTCCGACCAGCAGCCCCAAAACGCCGGCGTTATCACCTCTTCCGTCCAAACTTCACGGCTATGCTTCTCCCGCTGCTCCAGCTTCTGTGCATCCTTGCCGTCTCTGCCGCAACGACCTCAGCCCTTGCCTCCCTCCATGCTATTCCCCATCCATATATATATATATATATACACACACACATGTATGCCAGAAGAATAAAGAAGGGATGGTGGAGTCTTTGGTGCTCTGGCACCATGTGAAAAAAAATGGAATCTTGATTCATCATGGCACCATGTGTGAGTACCACCGAAAAAAAAAATTATATATATATACAAATAAAAAAAGGAGAAGGAATGGTGCCTCTGGCACCGCAGGAAAGTATAATAAAAAAAAAAAAAAAGGAAATCTGGATTGATCTGGCACCATACCTAAAAAAAATAAAAATAAAAAAAATAAAGAATAAAAAAAGGGAAAGCAAGTAGGAAGGTGGGATGGTGCGGATTGCACCATGTAAATATACATATACATGTATGTACATAATATATGTATGTATATAGCAAAAAAAAAAAAAAAAAAAAAAAGCATCGAGAGAAATAAAGTCCGTTTTTCTTTATTTCTTTTTTGGAAATTTTACATAAATTTGCATTGTACATACATACAAAAAAAAAAAAATCAAAACAAATTTACAAGAGGGGATCTTCAAGGACGTCAGGTGCTGCCTCACCACTCGGCAGAGCTCCAGAAATGAGAGGCGCTGGAGGTTGACTGTTTGAAGCCTCACCAATCGGCGGAACTCGAGGAAGAAGAGGAGCCAAAGGTTGATCATTCGGAGCTTCATTACACGGTACAGCCCCAGAAGACGAAGGCAAATGCTGCTGGAACAAACCCACAAACCTCTGATGATCAAGTAAAATCTGACCATCAGATTCTTGCATCTGGTCAATCTTCCTCTTCATGTTTGTCGCATAGCTATGTGCGAGCTTATGCAACTGTTTATTCTCCTGCTTGAGCCCTCTAATCTCCTGTTTGAGACTCATCACTTCCGCCGCCAATGATTCAACTTGACGGGTTCGAGCAAATAGGCGTTGGACCATATTAGACACAGAACCTGCACACTGCACACTGAGAGCCAGAGAATCCTTAACAGCCAACTCATAAGACCGTTTGGAAAATAGTCTGTTATCTCTGGGAGTGACAAGGTTTCGGCCCACCACCGCAGCGGTCATATCATTCTTCACCACCGAATCCCCAACGGTAAGAGGACCAGTAGGGGATATGAAGGATGGGCGCCATATGTTGTCTGGAGAAGGCGGGACTGCCTCTTCACCAAGGTTCAAATCGAAACGACGGTCGGAGGGTCCAGACATTTTCAAAGTGTTGAAGAAAGAAGAAATCGGACAAATCAAGATCTTAGAAGTACAAGAAGGGAGTTTTCACAAGCGAAAATTCAAGTGTGCTTTGAAATGAACTGTATGCCTCTATAAAAAATCAGCACTCGACGGGATTTCAGAGATCGAAGAGGCGAGCTCAGAATTCGAAGAGGCCATTCAAAAATCGAGAGTCAAGCTCGGAAATCGGAGAAGCATCTTGCTTTTCCAGACGCGTCGGCACCCATCACACGCAAACTCAGCTTTGCGGAAATCACGGGTAATTTGTCGAAGCGCCGATCCCAGATATCAAAGAGGCGCCAGTCTTTTTCAGTCGCGTCATCACCTGTCATATGCACACTCAACTTTGCGCAAATCACGGGCAATTTGTCGAAGATTTTCGGTGAAGGAGAAAGCACGTGAAAGTTTACTGTTCAATCACGCGTTAGTTGCCGACACGAGTGAAAGAATAGTACCTCTACAGGTATCAAAGAACTTCCTATAACTGTCCACCTTCACCTTCCATAGCAAGGCAGACATACAGAACCTTTCTTCATCTCCAAAAATGCTTTCCCAACGAAGCCTCTCGAGTCATTCAATGTTCCTTATTCCTTGGGGTACATCTGCAAGCCAATGACTCCAAAGCAAAAGTATCTCATATCACCAGGGTAGAAAGCAAGAGTATCTCATATCACGCGTTCTCCCTGTCCTTTCCTTTGTCCTTGTTCTTACCTACAAAAACAAGGATAAAGAAAACAATATGCCGGAACTTCCACTCAAACTCGGGTAAGGAACTGACTGCTTGGAACCCTTCCCTGATTGCCTACCTAGCACTGCTCTCGAGTACTCGTCTCCCACTGCTGCTGTACTTCCAAAGAAGCTACCACATCTGCCTGAAGAACAGATAAGGCAAGTGAAAATGATACCTTGCAGCATGTGGAGACAAGGTGCAGAAGGAACAAGCAGAGAAGAATGCGGTCTGCACAGTCAACTCAGCAGAAGGAGTCCGAACTGAGGAACTCGAGAAGCTGCCACATCTGCCTGAAGAAACAAGCAGAGAAGAATGCAGCATGCACAATCAACTCAGCAGAAAGAGTCTGAGATGAAGAACTCGAGAAGATGCCGCATCTGCCTGAGGACGGTGAACTTGTTTTGACCCTCAAAGTCTTGGGTCGACTTACTAGCCGTTGTGAGCTGCACGTGCCGATTCACCACCCTTGAATCGAATCCTTAAAGATCAAGTCACCAACTGGAAGAAGAGTTCATCAATCTTGAATATCATACCGTTGACCAAACTGCTCAGGTGTGAATTAGAAAGATTGAACAAAGAAACAGGTTGTCACATTTACCTCGTGCCTGCTTACCATGTGTTCAAGTCAACCTTCAAGAATCAAGCCTCAACGACCCTTGAAGAAGTTTCCGGCCAAATTCAAGATCAAGCATCGACTGCCATCGAGGAAATCACAAGTCCGATTCAAGATCAAGTGTCTACCACCCTTGAATCAAAACCTAGTTCAAGAATAAGCTGTGGAAAATCAACAATTGGAGGAATCCAGAAAATCCTCCAACCCAGTTCAAGATCAAAGCTATGGAAAGTCAACAAGCGCAACAAAATACGTGCCGATTCACCCACTACCACAGCCAAAGATCATCTACCACATGAAGCTCCTTGTGGTCCAATTTCAACCTTCAAGATCAAGCCTCGACGGCCCTTGAAGAAATTTCAAACAAAGTTCAAGATCAAGCCTCAACGGCCCTTGAAGAAATCTTAAGCCCAATTCAAGATCAAGCCTCAACGGCCCTTGAAGAAATCTCCAGCCCAATTCAAGATCAAGCCTCGACGGCCCTTGGATCGACGTCTACAGTAAGGGACTTCAAAACGCATCTCCTACACGCGACAAGCACATGTACACGACGCGACTTGAAGTGGGGGCATTTGTAGACATCGAAATTTCGGTAAATAAATGTTGACCGATAAGTCAAAGTTTCAACGCTCATGTATTACATAAATTTTACACGTAGCGTGTGACTCAACGAAAATTGAAATGAGTTGGAAAAGTCATCAAATAAGACACGTGTCAACACCTGGCAGAAACGACTTATTTCATCTGGAATATTATATTCAAAATTAGGCATTGGAAATTTCTATAAATACAAGCCCATTTCATTCATTTGGGGGAGGAATTCATATTACACCTTGAAGCTCTGAAGCTCTAAAACTCCGAAGCTCTCAAGCATCCAGGTTCCCGAAGAATCAAGAAAGCTCTCTTCGTTCTTCGTTCTTCGTCCATCGCTCTTTCAAGATCAAGCCCCGACGGCCCTTGAAGAAAGCACCATCGTTCATCATCCGTTCATCCAAGATCAAGCCCCAACGGCCCTTTGGATCAACAATCATCCACCTTCAAGATCAAGCCTCGACGGCCCTTGAAGAAAGTGTTCTTCGTTCATCGTTCTTCCAAGATCAAGCCCCAACGGCCCTTTGGATCAACAAACGTCGACAAATCCACACATTCAACCGTCCTTCAAGATCAAGCCCAAAACCCCTTGAAGATCCGTTCATCACTGTTCTTCAAGATCAAGCCCAAAAGCCCTTGAAGATCCGCTCAAATCCACCTTCAAAGATCAAGCCCACGGCCCTTTGAAGAAACTTCCAACTGTTCATCCAAGATCAAGCCTCGACGCCCCCCTTGGATCAACGAAACATCCACAAATCAACACCTTACGGAGATCGAATCAGATGATCAAATTAGAGAGAGATTGTAACCCAAAATCATCAAATACAAATATTTGTTTGTGCACGTCGTTTCTTGTCTCTTTCGTTTCAGGAATTTTCCGTGTTCACAGTTGTATAATTATTCCCTAGGATAATTTTAATATGTTTAATGTTATTTATTATTTTATTTCCCTTACCATTTTCAAAGTCACTCCAGATCCATTCCAAAGCTTGAACACAAAGGGTTCCATATTTAAGGTAAGTTTACAAACTTAAATTTATATTATTGTAATTTATACAACAACAAATAAATTTGTGTGGACTCGTATGTTAATCTTTTTAAGTAATTAATACTTGCATGTTAATTTTTGTAAATAATTAAGTAATGTTAACCATTACATGTTAATTTTTTTAAGTAATTAAGTAATGTTGTATAATTATTCCCTATGATCATTTTAATATGTTTAATATTATTTATTATTTTATTTCCCTTACCATTTTCATTATCAAATTGGATTATTATTCATTAATATTAGGTTTTTTTTATTATCAAATTGGATTATTATTCTTTTATATTAGGATTATTTTTTTATCAAATTGGTGGATTATTCATTAAATTGGATTATTATCAAATTGGATTATTATTCATTAAATTGGATTATTATCAAATTGGATTATTATTCATCACTATGTTTTATATTAGGATTATTTTTTTATCAAATTGGATTATTATTCATTAAATTGGATTATTATCAAATTGGTGGATTTTTCATTAAATTGGATTATTATCAAATTGGATTATTATTCATCACCATGTTTTATATTAGGATTATTTTTTTTATCAAATTGGTGGATTATTCATTAAATTGGATTATTATCAAATTGGATTATTATTCATTAAATTGGATTATTATCAAATTGGATTATTATTCATCACCATGTTTTATATTAGGATTTTTTTTTATCAAATTGGATTATTATTCATTAAATTGGATTATTATCAAATTGGATTATTATTCATTAAATTGGATTATTATCAAATTGGATTATTATTCATCACCATGTTTTATATTAGGATTTTTTTTATCAAATTGGTGGATTATTCATTAAATTGGATTATTATCAAATTGGATTATTATTCATTAAATTGGATTATTATCAAATTGGATTATTATTCATCACTATGTTATATATTAGGATTATTCATCACCATGTTTTATATTAGGATTTGTTTTTTATCAAATTGGTGGATTATTCATTAAATTGGATTATTATCAAATTGGATTATTATTCTTTAAATTGGATTATTATCAAATTGGATTATTATTCATCACCATGTTTTATATTAGGATTTTTTTTTATCAAATTGGATTATTATTCATTAAATTGAATTATTATCAAATTGGATTATTATTCATTAATATTAGGTTTTATTATTCCATATTATTTGTATAATTACTTAAATTTTTACAATCATTTTCTTTACTTTGTATTTAATTCTTCTGTAGAATAACTTTATTATTTAGGTTCTCTTATTTTATCAAAAAATAATTGTCTAATTTTCATGAAAAATAAATATAGGTACGTTTAAGATGTCCAGTAAACGTGATCCAGCTTGGGAACATGGAGACCCAATAGACGGAAACAAACATGGCACAATTTGCAAATATTGTGGTCGGGTAATGAAGAGTGGCGGAGTGACACGACTGAAGTATCATCTTAGTGGATTAGATCCATCAAAAAATGTCCAACGATGCGATAATGTCCCCCCAGAAGTGAAGGCATTCATCAGCACATTATTAAAAAATAAAAAACAGCAGAAGGAAAAAATAACACAGGGAATGGAAAATATTCGAGCTGGGCTACAGGGAGAAGTCTATGGCCAAGCGGTTGACAGTGATGATGATGACGATGAGGACGAATGTGATGATGACATGGGACCTGAAGAACGACGCAGTTTGAAACAAGCATTACGTGCCTCCAAACAGTCAGCATGGGAAAAAGAACACCTTCATAAAATTCCTAATAGAGCATAAGGTTCCGGGACAAGTGGTGGTGCACAAATGAGACGGGGAGGCAGTCTTAGAGAATCACAACCAACACCACCAATAGCCCCAAGTTTATATAAGTCATCCAAAGCACGTCAAAAGAGTGTTTGGAGTTATTTCACTGGAGGTAATGTGAAGAAGGGAATGGGGTGTCTAATTAGCAAGTTCTTTATCTATGATAATGTCCCTGCTGCGAAGGCATCATCACATCATTTCAAAAATATGGTAGTGGGATGTCAACAGGCCGGTGTTGGAGTACAACCTCCCACTCCCTATGAGATAAGAAACAAATATTTGGATATGGAGTATAAAGACATTGGCGAGTATGTTAACAAGTTGAGGTCAAAGTGGGAAACTAATGGTTGCACAATCATGTGTGACGGATGGACCGGCCTGACCAGATTATCTATCATCAACTTCATGGTATACTCCAAGGGAAAGACAATTTTTTTGAAGTCTGTTGATGCTTCAGACCATATAAAGAATTACAAGTATATTTACAAATTATTGAGGGATGTAATCATGGAGGTGGGAGAGCATAATGTTGTCCAAGTCGTGACCGACAACGGTTCTGCATTTGTCAAAGCTGGAAAAAAGTTAATGAAGCATCATAATGTGTTTTGGACATCATGTGCAGCACATTGTATTGATCTCATGTTTGAGGCAATGGGGAAGAGAGAGAATGTTGCTACTGTGGTCAAAAGAGCTAGAACGATCACAAATTATATTTACAATCACGGTTGGTTGTTGGCAAAGATGCGTGAATTTTGCAAAGGAGAAATTATTCGTCCAGCTACCACTCGATTCGCCACCAACTATATTGCATTAAACAGCCTACTCAAGAAGAAAGCAAGGTTGAAGCAACTATTCACTAGTGACGATTGGGCCAACCACAATTTCAGCCGCTCAAATACAGGTCGTATGGTGGAAAGTATAGTGCTTGATTATGCTTTTTGGACTCAAACAGAACATGTGTGTCAAGTGTTTGAACCTCTTTACAAAGTTTTACGGATCGTTGACACAGAAGTGTATCCTACTATGGGGGCAGTATATGAGTTGATGTGTGTAGTGAAGGATGAATTGGAAAGAAAACATAGTGCAAGGTGGGTCATAAAAATAATTGAAGACCGATGGTATAAAACATTATACCACGATTTGCATGCAGCAGGTATAAATTATGTCATAATTTGCAATTCATTTCTTTAGTTGCATAAGTATTATTTCTCTTATTAGAGTATGTGTTTCTTTGAACAGCATATTATTTGAATCCCCGATACCAATACAGACCCTGTGTTGGAGATGATGGTAACCTTATACGTGCTGTACATAATGTATACTCTAAATTAGACCCTGCATCACCAGCAGTTGGCCAATTTGGAAATGAGGTACACAATTACTTAAATTATAATAATTACTTTGTTGGATTAAACTAACACAATTTATTGTATTCAGCTAACATGGTTTAAAGATGCAAGAAGAACATTTGGAGAACCAACATCAGTTGTTGCTCGAACAAATATGTCTCCTAGTGAGTATAAACATATTTCACTATAAGTTTATAATAGAATTTGTTGGAGTTATTAGGCTTATCAACATTATTTTTCATTGTAGCTGAATGGTGGATCATGTATGGGACCGATGCACCAACTGTGAGAAAGTTAGCAATAAAAGTATTATCACAAACAGCTTTCTCATCTGCTTGTGAAAGAAATTGGAGCACATTTGCACTCATACACACAAAGCAAAGAAATAAGTTGGCTCATAGTAGCTTGGAAAAATTAGTTTATTGCTACTACAACATGAAGCTTCAAATTCGAGATAAGGAAGCAGAAATCGATCATGTCGACCGTGGTGACCCACTAGATGTGTTTGATATTGTTGGTGAAGATGATGATACGGAGGGTAACCAACTTTTTCAATGGATTAGACCTCTTCATTTAGATGATGATGAAGGCAACCCAGCTCCCAGAGTTGCTGAAGAAGCACGTAATGAAGGGATAAATGTAAAAAGAGTATTAGAGGAGGAGGTGGGATCTAGCAGCTCTGACTCTTTCGAAGAACTTTTGCACCCAAGACCAAGAAACACTGGAATTCCACCTTCTTCCAATCCTACACAACCACAACATCGTGCTGATACTAATGATAGCTCTAGTACAAGATCAGGAGACTCACCTACCACCGGAGGTGGGAATGATGAAGGACATAGTGGAGCTGGAGGTAGTGGAGCTGGAGGTAGTGGTGGTGGATATGGAAACTATTATGGACCACCACCTCCCGGATATATGAGCCCCTTCACTGGTGAGGCAAACTTCAGCATGCAACACAGGATGATGATCATGGCAGTAGGCGGGCAGGACCAGGAATTGGTGCCATAGGGAAGGACTATACTCGCAGAGAAAGAGGCAAGGGGATTTTGTCAAGTCAAGAAGATGACTCGTTATCTAGAACTTCAGACTCTGTTGGATTGGGAAGTAGTAACTACGGTTATACTCATAACCAACCATTTCCCTACCCTTCATATCCCATTCCTGTTGGGATGGAATCGAGCGACTCATGGAAACAATCCCAGACTCAATCTTCAAATGATTTTTCTTATGGACAACCTCAACCAATCTCGGATCCATATGGGTGGCATATTAACAATTACATGCAAAACTATTTTGGGGATTTATCATTTGATAACTACTCTTCACAATAGACTCATTCTACACATAGAGATGATGAAGATAGTGAAAAATTTGAACCTCATAGGAACTCTATGTGGTACTAAAGTGTAAAATATTGTACTAATTCATTATATATAAATGATTATGGTGTGTTTAGACTTCTTTCATTAATTACTACATATTTTCTACACTCACAATATTTGTCAGATCGCTATATAATCAACTTGATAATGTTAAATCCATCATGCAATGCATTTCCTTCCAATTTTTTATGATAAACTAATAGATAATTGACTAAATAAACATCCTACAAAATTTCAATAAAAATTTCCAAGTTTTTCTTACAATTTCCGTGGTTTCCATGTAATTTTTATCGATATCGATATTTTACCGATATTTCCGTGTTTTCGGACTACCGATATTTCCGATATTACCGATATTTTCTTCCTTGTGTGTGATTGAGGTGTTAATAATGTTGCAATGAGATGGTCAGCAGCAAGCATATTTACCCAAGAAATTGTTGATTACTTTATCTAAAGTTGATACCTGATCGTGATATACCATTTGATTTCATGCATGCTTTCGTGATAATATTGACGTCATTCTGCTGACGCCAACATATTGAAGTCAACTTATATGGAAAAAAAGAAGAAGACATATTGGAGTGTCATTAGGTTTATCCACAAGTATTTGTTTCCCATTTTATATTTCATTATTGACACACGCCACACGGGGCACTTACGGATCCCGCTGATGGGAGTATTGCAAAGGAAGGTAGAAATTTTCCAAGTCAACTTTGAAGAGGAAAAGGAAGAGATTGGCTACTCTTACCACTAGCGTTAGAGAATATCTACAATTTTAAGTTGAAAAGACTTACGCATAACATCTAACTGTCAACTGCTACATATATATATATATATATATATATTTACGTATAAACTTACAGATCTCGCACCAACGAGAACTATTGGATGAGAGAATCGAACTTGAATTAGGGTTAACCACATGCACGCCCTTACCAAATGGACCAACCCTCGTAAGCAATTTCAACAATTCAGTTTGATTTGGTTCGATTCCATTCAATCCTCAAACTAGTAAACCAATCTATTTGATGGATGTTTTTATTTGGTTATTTCTCTTCATAAACAAAATGAGCAAATATTGTGCTTCATATCATTCTCACTAATTTGGTTTAGAAAATTAGTAATTCATGAAACATTTTCTTAAAATTTAGGAAATTATTTTAATTTTATTTCTTCATTATTGTGGTCTTCTTTATTTTTTTGGGTGTGGAGGATTGTTGTAGAAGTTGGAGTTAGGTATAGATCGTTCATCTGCTTGATTATCCTTTGTGCTTCTTTTTCAAGACTTCTTTTTCAAGACTTGTGAGCAATGGTAGATCGATGAAATATATTGGGAGGAGTTCAATAAGAATAGAGAGCAAAATTTCTTTTAGGCGGAATGGCAAGCAAATTAGCATTTTATCGACTCTTGGTAGGTCTGAGGTCATTTGTCAATTCGTATTGCACACATGTCAACATCTTTCGAGCAAGCATGTCTACTGATGTCAGTAGTTTTTAAGCGAGTTTGTCGACAGATGCCAATATATGCCGAGTGAGCCTATCAACAGATGCATATAGCAACACATACAAATGCATAAGGCTAGCAACTATCATGCCTAGGAACCATAAAGGCAATTCAAAAAACAGTTGGAGGATAGCTTTCAAGAGCATCTCAGATTTTCAAAGGCAATATCCAGCTCTTGCATGGAGGATTTCTGAGTTTGTGGAGAGGTCAAGTGACCCACCTTGTCCCAAAGTGAATTCACCCCTACTTGTGAGGACCTCTTTCGTATGATCTTTCAGATTTATCTAATAGTGAATAAACTTATAGGTTTAAATTATTCTTATTTACCGAAACATAAGGAATAATCTAAGGGAATTGTTATTAACATTTAAAAAATCTTATTCTACACTCCTCACAAGTATTTTTTAACTAATTATAGAAAGTTTGGAGTGCAAAATGAAAATTTTAGAGTGCCAATAACGATTCCCTAATCTAAACTCATAAGTTTATTCACCATTACATAAATCTGAAGTTTCATACGAAAGACGTCTTCACAGGGCCTCAAATTAGGTGAGCAATCTTGGTACTTCACACGTTTTGCTGCTTTCTTTTCTTATAATTAAAGTATTTTCCCAACAACAACAACAACAAAGCCTTTTCCCACTAAGTGGGGTCGGCTATATGAATCATAGAACGCCATTGCGCTCGGTTTTGTGTCATGTCCTCCGTTAGATCCAAGTACTCTAAGTCTTTTCTTAGAGTCTCTTCCAAAGTTGTCCTAGGTCTTCCTCTACCTCTTCGGCCCTGAACCTCTGTCCCGTAGTCACATCTTCGAACCGGAGCGTCAGTCGGCCTTCTTTGCACATGTTCAAAATCACCGGAGCCGATTTTCTCTCATATTTCCTACAATTTCGGCTACTCCTACTTTACCTCGGATATCCTCATTCCCAATCTTATCCTTTCTCGTGTGCCCACACATCCCACGAAGCATCCTCATCTCCGCTACACCCATTTTGTGTACGTGTTGATGCTTCACCACCCAACATTCTGTGCCATACAACATCACTAGCCTTATTGCCGTCCTATAAAATTTTCCCTTGAACTTCAGTGGCCTACGACGGTCACATAACACACCGGATGCACTCTTTCCATCCAGCTCGTATTCTATGGTTGAGATCTCCATCTAATTCTCCGTTCTCTTGCAAGATAGATCCTAGGTAGCGAAAACGATCGCTTTTTGTGATCTTCGCTAGATTGCTCCGGTCATTAGTGTGGATAAGTATATAAATGGATAGAGATAGGAAAGCAAACACAAGATGTACGTGGTTCACCCAGATTGGCTACGTCCATGGAATAGAAGAGTTCTCATTAATTGTGAAGGGTTTACACAAGTACATAGGTTCAAGCTCTCATTTAGTGAGTACAAGTGAATGATTTAGTACAAATGACATTAGGAAATATTGTGGGAGAATGATCTCGTAATCACGAAACTTCTAAGTATCGGAGTGTGGTGTCGTCTTGACTTGCCTTATCTGTCTCATAGGTAGATGTGACATCTTCTCTGGAAGTACTCTTCCTCCATCCAGGGGTGGTATCTTTAACTGGTGGAGATGCACAAGGTAATGTATCAATTTCACTTGAAGCTTACTTGTAGTTTCAGGCTTGGTCAAGCGCGATACAAACCATGTAGTAAGAGTCCCCCAAGTCGCCGAGCTAGGGGGTCTGCTGAAAGAGGTGACATACAAGGTAAGCAATCAGAGCTCCGACTGATTGTTCACCTTCTCCCCATCTTGCAGCAGCATGAAGGATAAAGAGAAGAAAAATGAGAAGAGATGATATGAGATACTTTTGCTTTTGAAGAAGTAACTTTCCACAGGCTTATTCTTGAACTGAGCTGGAGGGTTTTCTGGTTTCCTCCAGAGTATAAGGCCGACTGAAGAATTTGAGGGTCAAAACAAGTCCATCAAATCTAGAGTACGTTCCACCCTGCTGATATGGGATACTTTTGCTTTTGACAGAGTAATGAATGTATCGGCACGTGTGCTGTTACGCTTGTCTCCACATGCTTCCTTGTATCCTTCGCACTTGCCCTATCTGTTCCTCAAGCAGATGCGGAATCTTCCCTGGAAACATAAGATGTTGAAGATGAGTACTCGAGAGCAATGCCAGGTAAGTAATCAGGTAAGGGGTTCCAGGCAGTCAGTTCCTGGCTGGAAGCTTGATTCCAAGTGCTGACTGATTGC
This sequence comes from Malus domestica, assembly GCF_042453785.1. Classification (NCBI taxonomy): domain Eukaryota; kingdom Viridiplantae; phylum Streptophyta; class Magnoliopsida; order Rosales; family Rosaceae; genus Malus; species Malus domestica. The sequence goes on along the minus strand of NC_091672.1, from coordinate 29,221,433 downwards.
TCTCTTTCTCCTTGTCTTGCAGGTAAAAACAAGGCCAAAAGAAAAGACAGGGAAAAAGCATGATATGGGATACTCTTGCTTTTAACCCTGATGATATGAGATATTCTTGCTCTAGTATAGCTTGTTTGCAGAGGTATTATCGGGGGGAAAGAAAGCTGAATATTTCGAAAGGCTTCGTTGGGAGTGCCCTCTCAGATATGATGAAGGGTTGAGCATTTTTGCAGGTCTGCCTGTCCGTTGGGGATGAAGGTCGACATATATAGGAGTCTCCCTAACAACAAGTAGTAATGCTATTCCTTTACCCTGCTTGGTCATATCACGGTAGTGGGAGCTGCCAGTTTCACATGTTTTAACTCTGTCAGAGCACTTTGAAAAAGTGGTTTGTGGTATCTGGCTCTCGAGATTCGGAGAACGATGCATCTTCGATTTTTGAGAAAGCAATCATGCTGGGGGTATGACTCTCGAGATTCGGAGAGCAGTGTCTCTTCGATTTTTGAGGAAGTAATCATGTTGGGAGTCTGGCTCTCGAGATTCGGAGGGCGGTGCCTCTTCGATTTTGGAGCAAGCAATCTTGTTGGGAGTGTTGTCTCGAATGTGAGTAAAGGTTGGGCATGTTTGCTAGTCTACCTTGCCACGAAGCACAAAGGTTGACACACAGGGACTTTCCAATTATCCAGCAATGGTACTGTTCCTTTACCCTCTCTTCGATTTTGAGAAAGTAGTCATGTTGGGAGTCTGGCTCTCGAGATTCGGAGGACGGTGCCTCTTCGATTTTGGAGCAAGCAATCTTATTGGGAGTGTTTTCTCGAATGTGAGTAAAGGTTGGGCATGTTTGCTAGTCTACCTTGTCACGAAGCACAGAGGTTGACACACAGGGACTTTCCAATTATCCAGCAGTGGTACTGTTCCTTTACAGTTGTGGGTAATAATATGGTAGCTAGACCTTCAAAATTTATGTGTCTAAACTTTTGTTAGTGCTGTTTCTTTGCTATTCTTTTACCTTTCTTGGTCAGAGCGATGTAGTGGGAGCTGCAAGCTTCACGTGCTCAACTTTGGCAGAGAACTTTGGCAAAGTTATTTGTGGTACCCATGAGCTATTGTTGCGTGTGGGAAGTGGGTGATTGAACAGTAAGATTCATGTGCTTTCTACTTCACCAGAAGTCTTCGACAGAATGCCCATAATTTCTGCAAAGCTGAGTGTGCGTGTGACAGGTGCTGACAAGGCTAGAAAAGTAGGTGCCTCTTCGATTTCTGAGATCGGCCCTCGTGGTCTCTGAGCAGCCCAGCTTTTGAGAAAGCGAGCGCCTCTTCGATTGATTCGGAGAACGATGCCTCATCGATTTTTGAGAAAGCAATCATGTTGGGGGTCTGGCTCTCGAGATTCGGGGAGCAGTGTCTCTTCGATTTTTGAGAAAGTAATCATGTTGGGAGTCTGGCTCTCGAGATTCGGAGGGCGGTGCCTCTTCGATTTTGGAGCAAGCAATCTTGTTGGGAGTGTTTTCTCGAATGTGAGTAAAGGTTGGGCATGTTTGCTAGTCTACCTTGCCACGAAGCACAAAGGTTGACACACAGGGACTTTCCAATTATCCAGCAATGGTACTGTTCCTTTACCCTCTCTTCGATTTTTAAGAAAGTAGTCATGTTGAGAGTCTGGCTCTCGAGATTCGGAGGACGGTGCCTCTTCGATTTTGGAGCAAGCAATCTTATTGGGAGTGTTTTCTCGAATGTTAGTAAAGGTTGGGCATGTTTGCTAGTCTACCTTGCCACGAAGCACAAAGGTTGACACACAGGGACTTTCCAATTATCCAGCAGTGGTACTGTTCCTTTACCCTTGTGGGTAATAATATGGTAGCTAGACCTTCAAAATTTATGGGTCTAAACTTTGTTAGTGCTGTTTCTTTGCTATTCTTTTACCCTTCTTGGTCAGAGCGATGTAGTGGGAGCTGCAAGCTTCACGTGCTCAACTTTGGCAGAGAACTTTGGCAAAGTTATCTGTGGTACCCATGAGCTATTGTTGCGTGTGGGAAGTGGGTGATTGAACAGTAAGATTCATGTGTTTTCTACTTCCCCAGAAGTCTTTGACAGAATGCCCATAATTTCCGCAAAACTGAGTGCGTGTGACAGGTGCTGACAAGGCTGGAAAAGGCTGGAAAAGTAGGTGCCTCTTCGATTTCTGAGATCGGCCCTCGTGGTCTCTGGGGAGCCCAGCTTTTGAGAAAGCGAGCGCATCTTCGATTTTTGAGATCGGCCTTCGTGGTCTTTGAGCAGCCCAACTTTTGAGAAAGCAAACGCCTCTTCGATTTCTGAGATCAACCCTCGTGATCTCTAAGCAGCCCAGCTTTTGAGAAAGCAAACGCCTCTTCGATTTCTGAGCAGGCGCCTCTTCGATTTCTGAAGCTTCGTCGAGTGCAGATTTTTATAGGGGCTGGCATTAAGTTCCAAAGCACACTTGAATCTCCACCAGTAGAAGCTTCATTCTTGCACTTCTAAGATCTTGATTTGTCCGACCTCTTCTCTCTTCAACACCTTTGAAAATGTCTGGCCCCTCCGACCGTCGTTTTGACTTGAACCTTGTTGAAGAGGCAGCCCCGCCTTCTCCAGACAACATATGGCGCCCATCATTCGTCTCCCCTACTGGTCCTCTTACCGTTGGGGATTCCGTGATGAAGAATGATATGACCGCTGCGGTGGTGGCCAGGAACCTTCTCACTCCCAAAGATAACAGACTACTTTCCAAACGGTCTGATGAGTTAGCTGTTAAGGATTCGCTGGCTCTCAGTGTTCAGTGTGCAGGTTCTGTGTCTAATATGGCCCAACGCCTATTTGCTCGAACCCGCCAAGTTGAATCATTGGCGGCTGAAGTGATGAGTCTCAAACAGGAGATTAGAGGGCTCAAGCATGAGAATAAACAGTTGCACCGGCTCGCACATGACTATGCTACAAACATGAAGAGGAAGCTTGACCAGATGAAGGAAACTGATGGTCAGGTTTTACTTGATCATCAGAGATTTGTGGGTTTGTTCCAAAGGCATTTATTGCCTTCGTCTTCTGGGGCTGTACCGCGTAATGAAGCTCCAAATGATCAACCTCTGATGCCTCCTCCTTCTAGGGTTCTGTCCAGTACTGAGGCTCCAAATGATCCCCCTCCGGTGCCTTCTCTTTCTGGGGCTCTACCGACTGCTGAGACTTCTCCTAAGCAACCTTTGTGAAGGCTCCCTCTTGTGTGCTTATTTTGACTCATGTATATGTACATATTTGTAGCTTATCGGGGATATCAATAAATAAGCTTTCCTTCATTTCAACGTATTGTGTTAAATACACCAAAGCCTTCTTTGCTAAGTTCTTTGAATTTTCTTTTGTTAAAGCTTGTATGTTGAAGCTTTCTGAGTGGAGCATGTAGGTTGGGGTAGTGTTCCCTTAATTTCCCGAGTGAGGAAAACTTCTCGGTTGGAGACTTGGAAAATCCAAGTCACTGAGTGGGATCGGCTATATGAATCTTAGAACGCCATTGTGCTCGATCCTGTGTCATGTCCTTCGTTAGATCCAAGTACTCTAAGTCTTTTCTTAGAGTCTCTTCCAAAGTTTTCCTAGGTCTTCCTTTGCCCCTTCGGCCCTGAACCTCTGTCCCATAGTCGCATCTTCTAATCGGAACGTCAGTAGGCCTTCTTTGCACATGTCCAAACCACCGTAACCGATTTTCTCTCATCTTTCCTTCAATTTCGGCTACTCCTACTTTACCCCGGATATCCTCATTCCTAATCTTATCCTTTCTCGTGTGCCCACACATCCAACGAAGCATCCTCATCTCCGCTACACCCATTTTGTGTACGTGTTGATGTTTCACCGCCCAACATTCTGTGCCATACAGCATCGCCGGCCTTATTGCTGTCCTATAAAATTTTCCCTTGAGCTTCAGTGGCATACGGCGGTCACACAACACGCCGGATGCACTCTTCCACTTCATCCATCCAGCTTGTATTCTATGGTTGAGATCTCCATCTAATTCTCCGTTCTTTTGCAAGATAGATCCTAGGTAACGAAAACGGTTGCTCTTTGGTATTTCTTGATCTCCGATCCTCACCCCTAACTCGTTTTGGCCTCCATTTGCACTGAACTTGCACTCCATATATTTTGTCTTTGATCGGCTTAGGCGAAGACCTTTAGATTCCAACACTTCTCTCCAAAGGTTAAGCTTTGCATTTACCCCTTCCTGAGTTTCATCTATCAACACTATATCGTCTGCGAAAAGCATACACCAAGGAATATCATCTTGAATATGTCGTGTTAACTCATCCATTACCAACGCAAAAAGGTAAGGACTTAAGGATGAGCCTTGATGTAATCCTACAGTTATGGGAAAGCTTTCGGTTTGTCCTTCATGAGTTCTTACGGCAGTCTTTGCTCCTTCATACATATCCTTTATAGCTTGGATATATGCTACTCGTACTCCTTTCTTCTCTAAAATCCTCCAAAGAATGTCTCTTGGGACCCTATCATACGCTTTTTCCAAATCTATAAAGACCATGTGTAAATCCTTTTTCCCATCTCTATATCTTTCCATCAATCTTCGTAAGAGATAGATTGCCTCCATGGTTGAGCGCCCTGGCATGAACCCGAATTGGTTGTCCGAAACCCGTGTCTCTTGCCTCAATCTATGCTCAATGACTCTCTCCCAGAGCTTCATTGTATGACTTATTAGCTTAATACCCCTATAGTTCATGCAATTTTGTACGTCGCCCTTATTCTTGTAGATAGGCACCAAAGTGCTCATTCGCCACTCATTTGGCATCTTCTTCGTTTTCAAAATCCTATTGAAAAGGTCAGTGAGCCATGTTATACCTGTCTCTCCCAAAAGTTTCCACACTTCGATTGGTATATCGTCTGGGCCTATTGCTTTTTTATGCTTCATCTTCTTCAAAGCTACAACCACTTCTTCCTTCCGGATTCGACGATAAAAAGAGTAGTTTCTACACTCTTCTGAGTTACTCAACCCCCCTAAAGAAGCACTCATTTCATGTCCTTCATTGAAAAGATTATGAAAATAACCTCTCCATCTGTCTTTAACCGCGTTCTCTGTAGCAAGAACCTTTCCATCCTCATCCTTGATGCACCTCACTTGGTTTAGGTCCCTTGTCTTCTTTTCCCTTGCTCTAGATAGTTTATAGATATCCAACTCTCCTTCTTTGGTATCTAGTCGTTTATACATATCGTCGTAAGCCGCTAACTTAGCTTCTCTGACAGCTTTCTTCGCCTCTTGCTTCGCTTTTCTATACCTTTCACCATTGAAACGATCAACTCTACATTAATAGTTGAGCCAAAAAAGTGAACTTCATTAATAAATACCAAAACGTAGGCGAGTGAAATTCCTTTTCTTAACTTTTGTATTATTCTTTATAAAAAAAAAAAGAACTTTATATAAATTAACTAAATTACAGAAATGAAATGAGGATTTGAACTTGAGACAAAGGGAAGTACCATATTGCCAACTCGACTAAGCTGCAAAGTACAAAAAATATTAAGATTTAATTCACCTTCTTTTAAAAGCACAAAATATTGCTACTTAGTATTATGGTCTAAAAGTATTTTTCTTCACTCGTAAGTGAGATATCTTTTGTTCGATTCACCAAAAGTGTATTTGAACCACACTATTATGACCGCCCATTGTGAGGCTTAGTCCATTCATATCTTTTATGAAAAGAAAAATTCAAAAAATATTAATTTCTTCATTCTTAATATGAAAACTATTTTATGACTTAAAAAAAGTATTTGACTCCTAAAATGAGTTCTTCCTCAAACTATTTTGTGGTCGATTTACAGAATAATAGGGCAGTTCAAATAATAATTCATTATGTAAATATATTTCTACAAAAAAAATTAATTAAAAAATCGTTTAATCAATCAATTTTAGCAAATAAATAGATGATTCGTGATGGTTTTACAAAATTCATTGAGAAGTTTTTATACAATTCAATAACTGAACGATCTCATAATTTATTAGTTTTTTGCACATATGATCTTTACATAGTTATTTACAATATAAACGGTTTTGATTATAAGTACGAAGTTTCATAAATCGACCACATAGGAAATTCAAAACTTCTACTCACATTGAGAAGCCAAGTTAATTTTATTATATTTGTCTAAGATTTTTATTGATTTTCCATTAAGAAAAAGGACTTTTCTTTCATTATTTGGAAATACTTGTGGTAAATTCCATAAAATGGTAGCTTAATCGAATTACCCCTCCTTTTGTATAGAAATATCGATGCACGGAAAAAAAAAGTTTCGAGGAAATTACTAAGCATCCGCGTTCGAGAAAATTTCCGGATAAGGCAGGAAAACGTATAAAGCACCAACTTTGCATTCCTCTTATATATATGCAAGACACGATCACACTACCTATATATATACATATATGACCATCGCAAAGAATCAAATACCATAATACTTAGGGTTTAACGAAGCTTAATCACGAAAAATCTCCTAATTAGCAGACTGATTTTGCGATTAACAGTCGCAATTTGCTTCTAGGGTTCTCGAATTTCAGAGAGACGAAGAAAGAGGAGAGAGAGAGTACGGATAAAGGTTTGGGATTTTTGATTGAAGGGGATGGGAGGATGCTTTTCGGACGTGAGGGGAGGCAAGGACGCCGTGGGCGGAGCCCTGCCAAGGCCCACCGAACCGAACGCCAAGAACGACGGCGCTCACAACGATGCCATTGAATTCTTTTACAGGGCGCATGGTGCTTACCCGCTTTTTACGCAACTCGAGGTACAACTCCGGCACTGCTTCTGAAGGGTGATCGATTTGCCTTCAAATCCCTACTCCTACGAACCTTTGAATTTTCTAATTTCTTTGTTTTTCTGGAATTTCTATTTCATTCTTTTCTTGGAATTTCTTATTTAATTTACATATATATTGGGTTTTTCGAAATATACATATATATTAGTTATTAGTTATTTTGGCTATAAATATAACCTCACAAGATCTTATTTTATTTTATTCATACATTGAGTGCATATATTTTGAGTTTGCAAATATTATTTTGTAGTTGTATTTTGAAAATATTATTTGTCTCAATTTTTGTTTTTTTCCTTTTATTGCAAATGTGTTTTAGTTATTGAGTTTTTTAGCATTACGAAAATGTTGCTCATTTATGATCGAAAGATCACAAATTCGAGTCGTGAAAACTTGTTTTATTGTCGTGCAGTTTAGGTTGCAGAGAAAATTGAATAATTCAGCCGATTTTACTATTATATTTTTGTTGTCGTCGAGTTTCTGCTGTTAGGTTGCAGAGAAAATTGAAAAGTTCAGTCCATTGTACTATTATATTGTTGAAGTCTTGAAGATGAAGTTTCATTCATAGTTCATTGCAAGGTGGCGTGTTACCCATGTATCCACAATACCCACTAAAATGCCAAGCGTCACAATACCCACTCATCCAAATGTTGGTGAGACTCTTGTGTTAGGCGGTCTAACCACATCCGTCTATTAACGAACACATCACGCGTTATTGACTTTCAACATATCTTCCAAACACATTATGTGAATATGCTTGTTAGTGAAATTATTAAAGTGAAAACTAAACAGTTATACGCTTGTTAGCGCAAACATCTTATTGAATGATTGGACAAGACATGAAATATGACCGCCTGAAATAAGATTTCCCCCAATATTAAGGACCCAAGTCATATTTGGTTTACAATGTGTTCCAAATGTTTGACCAAAATACTATGTCAACTTTATGTGTATCATGTTTATTTGCATGGATGTTTCACAAGTGATTGGTGTGTTACGTGAGGCTGCATGTTGATTTGAGCCGCCTCCTTTTGGCTGAATTGAAAAATGGCCTACAGAGGGTCTCACAAACAGGACATTAGCAAATTCTCATTTTTTTTTTTTGTTATGCCAATGTTGACTTGGGGACCATAAGACAAAACCTTTTTTACAATGTGATACTTTGCTGGGTCCAAATTCCAAAAGCCTTGTTTATTTATTTCCTCTTGATTTTATCTTTTATTTTTTGTCTTCCAAAACCAAGTGCAGTGGCGTACTAGGAGTCATACAACTGATGCCACTTAGTGAATTAGGCTTGGTTGTTGTTTTTGTTGTTTTGTGTTAATGTTTTTCAATTTTTTGCTACAGTTATCCTTTTCAGCATCCAAGCTGCTTGATCTTGATGTCACTTCAAAGGTATGTTATCCATGTCACCTTACTTGTGATAACATAGCAGTTAAAATACTGGTTAAGTTTTATCTAAGTTAGTAACAAAGTTATTGTAACAGTGTAATCTGACCGCTACGAGTTTACTATCGAGGCTAAAAAAATCTCTGGTTTTCTTTCAGAGTGATCCTATGGTGGTTGTATACCTCAAGAAGAATGATGGTAAGCTAGAGGAACTCGGGCGAACTGAAGTCATACTGAACAATTTAAATCCGGTATGGATACAGAAAGTTTCAGTAGCTTATCAGTTCGAGATGGTGCAGAATTTGATGTAAGTTTCTCTTATTTTCTGTAGCACCTATGTTTCTGAAGATATCTTTGTAGTTTATCTGACGTTTGCTTATTTTCTTTTCTTGTGTTCTCCTCGAAGATTCCGTGTCTACGATGTTGATACACAATACCACAATGTACCTGTAAAGGTATGACGAGACTTCTTTGAATTTTTAGCGTTTCTTTTAGAACAAAAAACCTAATACAATTCATGTGTTAACCTTCTTATTTTGTTGCCTTGCAGACTCTGAATTTGAGGGATCAAGAGTTTCTTGGAGAAGGCAGTTGTATCCTTTCAGAGGTAATTCTCTTGAAATCTGTTCAGCTCATATATTTTCATTGAGCTGGTGTGATGCAGCTAAGGAAAGATATCGATATAGCTTGTAGTGGTTTCCTTTATTTAATCATATGCAAAACCGTTGGCCAAAATGTATTGAAATAGGTACCTAATTTACAGTTTGCTGTGTACTCTCTTTTCTGACGGCAGATTGTGACTAAACAAAATCGAAGTTTAACATTGACTCTGAAAGGCAAAAACGGGCTTGGAGGTTTGAGAAACTTTGGAACACTCACCGTGCATGCCGAGGAAACTATTGCTTCTAGGAGTGCTGTAGAGATTAAATTCCGCTGTGCCCACTTGGACAACAAAGATCTGTTTTCTAAAAGCGTATGCATTTCAAAGAAGCTTCGTGCGATCTTTTTACTTGTATATACAAATTTCTTATATTGTATGATTCTTAGGTTTCTCTTCCCGATTCTTCACTTCAGGATCCTTTCTTAAGAATATCAAGAACTGTTGAGACTGGGGGTTCTATTCCAATTTGCAAGACTGAGGTGGTGGATAACAATTTAAACCCGACCTGGAAACCATTATGCCTGAGTATGCAACAGTTCGGAAGCAAGGTAAGCTTGTGAATTATTGCTTGGTTACCTGTTAAATTAGAGTATATAAATTTTGGTAATTGAGAAATATGATAGAGAGATCATATAACTTTCTTCAATTTGATGCAGGACACCCCACTGGTTATTGAGTGTTTTGATTTCAACAGCAATGGCAACCACATTCTTATTGGGTAATTATTGATTGGTTCCAACTCTTTATTTTGTTACTTATTGCATGATATCATTGTTTTGTGCCTGGAACACAAAAAAATGAAGGTTTTGAAATTAACCTCTCTATTCGTTTTACTCAGGAAACTCCAAAAATCAGTTGCAGACCTTGAAAAACTATTCAAAGAAAAAAGTGGGGTGAACTTTTTTATTCCATCTTCTCGTGCGGGTCATGAAAAGGTATTTATTCAATCTTGCAGTGTCCAATTCCTTAGTATATCATGTCAATTTGAATTTACTCACGTTTGCTTTGTAATATGCTAATGTAGGTTTTGAAGGGTCAGCTATTTGTGGATCAATTTTGTGAGAAAGAACAATTCAGCTTTGTTGACTATATATCTAGTGGATTTGAGCTTAACTTCATGGTTGCAGTTGATTTTACAGGTAAGTAATGTCAGATAGTCTAGTAATTTAATTCATTCTTCATTCTGCAAAAGTTCATGGGTTTGATATATTTTCTTGTTTCGAATATTAAATTTTGTCCAGGTTCAAATGGAGATCCTAGAAAGCCCGAGTCTTTGCACTATATTGATCCTTATGGCCGGCTGAATTCTTACCAGCAGGTAAGCATGTGCTTCAATAGGGATAGTTCTATCTTATCCACCATATTCTTTTTGCAGACGTGTATTGAGTTCGTACATAATTAAGGTCATTTGTTCTCGAGCTTTTGGTGTTATGGGTACTTTTCTGTTCGATATTTAGCGAAAGCGTATTGATTGATTAGATGTTGTCATTTGCAGGCTATAACAGAAGTAGGACAAGTCATTCAGTTCTACGATGCTGATAAGAGTTTTCCTGCTTGGGGCTTTGGAGGAAGGACGGCTAATGGAACTGTATCACACTGCTTCAACTTGAATGGAAATGCAAGTGAATCTGAGGTAAAGGAGTAGTTTAACTCTTTGCAATGCTCTTTTACCCTTTGTTTGCAATCTTATTCAACACACCTGAACTATATTTTGTTTAACCATCTCAGTAAATTCAATCGTGTCATTTATTTAACAGGTTGTCGGAGTTGAAGGCATAATGGCTGCTTATGCCAATGCTCTACGCAATGTTGCTCTGTCAGGACCGACGTTGTTTGGCCAAGTGGTTAACAGGGCTGCTGAAATTGCCGCCAGGTCCCTCTCGTCCAACAACAACAAGTACTACGTCTTGCTCATTATAACGGTAAGAGCATGACGAATTCAAATTGAATTTTTAACTCCTCGGTTCTTTGTTTTACCAAAAATGATAATATAAATGCCATCTTGTTTTCTAGGATGGAATCCTCACTGACCTTCAAGAAACAAAAGATGCTTTGGTGAGGGCATCTAATCTTCCTCTATCAATCCTCATCGTTGGAGTTGGTAATGCGGATTTCAAACAAATGGAGGTAACACTTGTGCTTATTCAGGATTTTCACATACTGGTTTTTGATTTCTGCATATCGTGAAGTTTCGTCTGAATCCTTTGTATTTGGCAGATCCTTGACGCTGACAACGGGCAACGATTAGAAAGTTCTACAGGTCGCATAGCTACGCGTGACATTGTCCAGTTCGTTCCAATGAGAGATGTGCAGAGTAAGTATCCATGACCTCCATTTCTCTTTCTAAACATCCATTGTACCTTTAGGTGCACGTCAACATCGTGTGATGCGAAGTTACTAGAACTGTCATTCATCCTGTACTAATTTGGCAATCGTAATTTTTTTTTCTCGGGTCTTCTTTCGTATTTTAGCTGACAAAGTATGTGGGGTTTGTAATTTGTAAGCAGGTGGGCAGATTTCCGTTGTTCAAGGTCTTTTGGAAGAGCTGCCCGGACAGTTTTTGAGTTACATGCGTTCCATGGACATCAAGCCGCTCACCTTCAATGCCGCTGCCCAAGCATCATCTGCCTGACCGTCAACGGATTTCTTCTTTCGTTTTGAGTCCCTCCATTAGATATTACAAAGCATGTTTAGTTAGTTAAGGATGGTTTTGGAACATGAAGCAGTTAAAGTTCAAGCCGAAAAATGAGAGAGGCCACATTAACTATGGCAAATCTTTGTACCCTTGTAAGGGGACATCACGAATACTTTGTAGTATCGAGCATTCATGCTAATGCAGTGTGAAATGTAAATATGAATGCTCGATACTACAACAACGCATTGGATATTACAAAGCATTTCATTGGTTGATAAACGTGAAATTCAAGAATCTATCAGAAAACTATAAAATCTCTAAATTTCGATCTTTCTTGCAGTCCAAGCATCTGCCTCAATGATTTTTGGCATGATTAAAAGTTTTCATGACAACTAACAATGCTTATGACTACGGTTGACAAGAAAATGAAAGCACTCATGTATTATAGAAGTGTTTTTTGAAAAAGCGCGCATGAGATGCTTCTTCAGAAATTATTTCCAAGTGATGTGTTTGTAAGTTGCGAATGAGTCCTAAATTTTTTTTTGAATTTTAATATAATGCTTGCGCAAAAGTACTTCTTAAAAAAAATTTCTAACTTAGTCCTTAGTAAAAATTGAGCAAATATTGTGCGTCATATCATTCTCACTAATTTGGTTTAGAAAATTAGTAATTCATGAAACATATTCTTAAAATTTAGGAAATTATTTTAATTTTATTTCTTCATTATTGTGGACTTATTTATTTATTTTTTTGGTGTGGAGGATTGTCGTTGAAGTTGGAGTTAGGTATAGACCGCTCATCTGCTTTTGATTATCCTTTGTGCTGTGCTCACCTAAAGCTTCATTTTCAAGACTTGTGAGCAATGGTAGATTGATGAAATATATTGGGAGGGGTTCAATAAGAATAGCGAGCAATTTTTTTTGGACGGAATGGCAAGCAAATTAGTATTTTATCAATCCTTAGTAGGCCTTAGGTCATTTGTCAATTCGTATTGCACACATGTCAACATTTTTCGCACAAGCATGTCTACTAACGTCAGTAGTTTTTTAGCGAACTTGCCGACAGATGCCAATATATGCCGAGTGATCCTATCGACAGATGCTTATAGCAACACATACAAAGGCATAAGGCTAGCAACTATCATGCCTGAGAACCATAAAGGCAATTCAAAAAGCAGTTGGAAGACAGCTTTCAAGAGCATCTCATATTTTCAAAAGCAGTACCCATCTCTTGCATGGAGGATTTCTGAGTTTGTGGAGCTCAAGGGACCCACCTTGTCCCAAAGTGAATTTGTCCCTACTTGTGAGAACCTCTTTCGTATGAACCTTCAAATTTATCTAATAGTGAATAAACTTATGAGTTGAGATTATTCCTATTTACCAAAATATAAGGAATAATTTAAACCCATAAGTTTATTCACCATTAGATAAATCTGAAGGTTCATACGAAAGACGTCTTCACAGGGCCTCCAATTAGGTGAGCAATCATAGTACTTAGGTGAGCAGTCTTGGTACTTCACATGTTTTGTCTGCTTCCTTTTCTTATAATTAAAGCATTTTCCCAACATGAAAAAAAGAAACGATCAACTCTACATCTATATATAAAGCCAATGAAAACGATGAATAGTGATTTTGATGTCATCAAATTTCAACAAAAAAAAGTTGGTACTGCCGAAGGTTGACAGCATTGTCGTTGACAGAACAGTATGTTAGCTTTTGCCTTGGCAAGTTTAGGTTATGAACTGTAGCTCACTCTGTTTGATAAAGGGGAATGATTTCCGTGCACTTTTTTTTCAATTTTGCAGACCATTACAGAGAGAGAAAATGAGTTTACGAAACCACTTAAATGCTGTGTCTACTTGTTGTAGGGTGCGTAATGCGTTCAAATGAGGAAGTGGGCTTTCTGGATGCAAAAGTTTTAGTGGTGGACTTGATATCTCAAGAAAAGTCACGTACAAATAATGATCTCGATTTTGGTAAATGTTGTTACATTTACAGAGATTTATTTATTTTTAATGTATAATTCAATTATTTAGTAATTATTGAACGGATGAAATTAATTATTGAACGGCTGGATTAGAATGAAAATTTGAAAGTAACCTCTTATATTTGGCCACGTGTCGAGTACATTGAAAGTAACCATCGTGGTGGGTCCCACACTCTCCTAGCTAGGTGAGCGTGACGCCAACGCCATGTATTTAGATCAAGACTCATAAGCGACTGGTGAGCCTTGGACCCAAAAACGAGTAGATGTGTGTGTTTTGGGTTGGATTTGAGACCTAGTTATGTCAATTTAACATAGATGAAAATACTCTACAATTCCCTTCCTACAATTCGTTGTGTGAATAAACATGACGAACAAGGACGGCATAGGAAACATGCTCACAAGACATGAGACCAACTTCATAACACTGAGTAATTTTAATTGTAGTATTTTGTACTAATGATACAACTCTCATGTAAAAAAAAGTTTACGCGTAAAATTTATGCTTACGCGTAAAATTTATATCATTGACAATAAACGTTCATTTTCCACGAGGTTGTCGTTTGATGACTTCACCACGTGTAAGGTGCATGGGAGTCGTGCATGCAAATGCAGTCACAATTTCGTTCACCGTGGAAAATACTAATCAATTCCGATGTTTGTTGGAATATCAACAACTTCAAAAATGTTTCCAGTCTTTCCAGCACATTCCTGCATCATAATCCTCTCTCTCTCTCTCTCTATGTATATATATAGAAGAGAATCTTTTTAAAGCATTTTCGATACAAATTTACTAGTTGGTGGGTTGTTGGAACTTGGACAGGTATCGTAAATTGCAATCAAAAAGTGAATTGGTCTCCGCCTAGTCAGTCAATCGTCAAACCACAACCTTTTCCACATACATGTATGTGAAGAATGTTCATTATTTCATATTATAATACATTTTCCAAGCAATTAGCCATAAATATTTAAAATAATAATGCAGCTAATTAAGCTAATGTAGTATATTACAAAGAAGAGGATCCTTTCACTTTATGAGGATTCTAAGAGTTGGTTTGGTATTGCTGTACTTTAAAAAAAAGCTGTTGTGAGAATAAGCGGTTGTGCTGTGAGAATAAATAGCTGTGAAATAAATCAGCAGAGTGTTTGGTAAATTTTTTTGTAAAAGTGCTTTTGGAAAAAAAAAACAGTTTGATAGTGGATCTTTTCATTAAAAGAGCACTGTAGCTCCATGTGCTTTGAAAAAAAGACAGTTTTCTAAAGCTGCAAATAGCAGCTTCAGTTTTTTCCTTTGATTTCAGCTTATTCTCACAGCAGCTTCCAAAATAAGCCTTTTTTTTCAGTTTACTAAACACCTAAAACCCTCACAGCTTTTTTTCATGGATGCTTTTTGTTTAAGCACCTCACTCCCAAACCACCCCTAAGGATCCCTACATTCTATCTGGTCATCGTATATCATATAGTCAGTTTTTGTCATGTATTTTTTGTGTTTAATTTTAAATAAAAAAAGGTTAAATAATTTATAACATCACGATACACGATGAATTGTTAAAATGTGAAGATCCCTCAATCCCCACAATTTGGATCCGAATGGGATCCAAATCCTATTTATACATGAAGTGATATTTTGTGTGATCTATATTTCACATTGTATGTAAACAATCTAAACTTGTACACACATGCAGAGGCGGATGCACATTAGAACCAAGTGATCTCAGGACCATTCGAAGTCTAGGAAATATACATGCGAACGTCTTCCAACAACCCTCCGTATTTGGCACGTGTCTTTTTGTGCCCACCAAATATTTGATGTAATGTCTGCTATACATGTCTCAACAAGTTGCCCTGACATCACTTGACAAATTCTCTCGATATCACTTATCAAATTGTTTCGGCATATGTCGATATGTGTTGACATCTACGCAACATAGTTAGCTGACGACAACAAACCCATTAGTATTCCATGAAGTACCTCAGTAAATAAACTATTTTTTTTTTGCATGTTTCTCACTTTGTTTTTGTCTAAAAACTTGAACGTTTAACATTGAAATTTCCTAAAGTCTAAATCTT
Source organism: Malus domestica (assembly GCF_042453785.1). Lineage (NCBI taxonomy): Eukaryota > Viridiplantae > Streptophyta > Magnoliopsida > Rosales > Rosaceae > Malus > Malus domestica. Next base: position 29,205,897 of record NC_091672.1, on the reverse strand, counting down.
GAATCTGTCACTGCACGTATGTACGTGTGATTGAGATTTTAAAACTGTTGCAATGAGATGGTCAGCAGCAAGCATATTTACCCAATAAATTGTTGATAAATTTATCTAAAGTTGATACCTGATCGTGATATACCATTTGATTTCATGCATGCTTTCGTGATAATATTGACGTCATTCTGGTGACGCCAACTAAACCGTTGTAAGAAGTCTTATCTAAATAATTTGCTATGGACTAAGCTTTATCCATAAACATATTGAAGTCAACTTCTATGAAAAAGAAAAAAGAAGGACATATTGGAGTCGAGTCATTAGGTTTATCCACAAGTATTTGTTTCCCAATATTTTATATTGCATTATTGGCACACTCCATAAGCCACAGTAGTATGAATGGGACAGGAACTCCTCGACCTCTTTGAAGAAAAAAGGGAAGAGATTGGCTACTCTTACCCCGACAGGAGTATTGCAAGGGAAGGTAGAAATTTTCCAAGTCAACTTTGAAGAAGAAAGAGAGAGATTAGCTACTCTTACTACCAGCGTTAGAGAATATCTACAATTTTAAGTCGAAAAGATTTACGCATAACATCTAACTATCAGCTGCTACATATATAGATTTACGTATGAACTTACAGATCTTGCACCAATGAGAACTATTGGATGAGAGAATCGAACTTGGATTAGGGTTAATCACATGCACGCCCTTACCAAATGGACCAACCCTTGTAAGCAATTTCAACAATTCAATTTGATTTGGTTCGATTCCATTCAATCCTCAAACTAGTAAACCAATCTATTTGATGGATGTTTTTATTTTGTTATTTCTCTTCATAAACAAATTGAGAAAATATTGTGCTTCATATCATTCTCACTAATTTGGTTTAGAAAATTAGTAATTCATGAAACATTTTCTTAAAATTTTGGGAAATTATTTTAAAGGAAAACTAATGAAAAGGGCTTGAAAACTTTGAGTTTTAATGATAAGGATGATGCGAGAATTACTTGACACACAAATTAAACCCTCTTTTTGACAATTGTAGTATAGATATAAGTAGGGTATCGTTCTAGGCCGGGGATTAGGAGGGATTGCTAATCTATTCTAAATTAATTTAAAAATATTAAACAAGACTCAAGGACACAAAACTAGGCTAAAAACTCTAATAACTCGAAACACACTTAGAATGACTCAACATAATGAAAACAATCAATTTAGACACTAGGAACTGAAATGGACGGAAATTGAATTAAAAGACTAACAACAATGAAAACTAACTAAATAATATAATTTAATAATGGGGGGGGGGTTTGGTTTTGACGAGAAGTAAATTAAACTTAAATAAATTACAGAATTGACAAAAGCATGAATTAAGGTGAAAGGATAGGTGACGGACTGGCTAGAGGGTTCTTCTCCACACATGACACATATGCAACCTAAATTGATTTTCAGTTGTTCTTTCAATAAATTGTAAATCTCAACGCCCCAAATTAACCGTGAATTGCACTAATTAACCCTTAATTTTTCCACAAGTTATTGGGTTGGATGATTGCATACGACAACCCAAAACATTCCCTACAAGTTCCCTACATGAATTGCATAATAGAGATACAAGCAAGAATCATTAAGTTCTATGAAAAACATAAGCATTGACGAGGCACTCGTTACTATGATTTGCATGAAACTTATGCCAAGAATTTACTTAACGTGATTGTGAATAGCAACCTTCACTACTTGTGAATATAAGTTCATAACGATTAGGTGAAACTCCCTTATATTCTAGCATCAAATTCATGCATGTAAATTAAGTATGCATCCTTAATCGACATACAAAAATAAGTTATCAATCAAGCAGTTAAGCAAATTAAATCACAACTCAGAAATCACAACTGAAGGTAATCAATTCATATTACAAATATATTCATGGCTTTGAACTTCCCTCTAGCTAAGTAGGGGATTAGTTCCTCATACTTGCAATTAAACAAAAACAATTGATATTAAACATAGAAAAACAAAGTAGAATACACCTAGAATGCTCCAACAACTCCAATGGAATGGCTAGCAAAACTCCAAGCACTCCTCCTTCTTTGCAAGCCTTGGAACTAATGTAAATGTGTATGAATTTCTGTCTGTTTTGAATGAGGTTGCTGCCATGGTATTTATAGGAAAAGGATGGACTTGTTTAACACAAAATTTTGGTGGAATTGAGTAGGTGAGCAAGGCAAAGAGTGGGAATTGTTGGTGGGTTAGGTATTGAGTCATCCATTCACATGTCATGGTGAGTTAAGCATTGCATCATCCACTCACATGTCATGGTGATTTAAGCATTGCATCATCCACTCACATGTCATGGTGATTTAAGCATTGCATCATCACTCAAATTTATGGTGAAAGTGAATCAATGCCCACGGCATTGAAGAATTTCTTGGTTTTGAGTGAAGTTTTGGTCAATCCTTCTAGAAATTTATCCCTTCTTGCAACTTGTATTTGTTTCACCAGATTTTTAGCATGTTCATAGCCTCTTTTGTCTTCAAATTCGTCCATCCTCATGCCTCCATGCTTGCACAATCCAATCTTGGCCCAAAAATGCTCTAGAATGTTCCAAATTGCTTCTTTTTGCATACTTTGACACTAAAACCTGAAATTGCACGAAAATAACTTTAAACACTATAATTATCATAGTTTAGCTAATTAAAAGCAAGAAAACAAGCTAACTAAGTCGTATAAATATGCTCCTATCAAAGGACAAAATAAATGGTAAAGTGAATAGTACCAAGATTGACTTTTTAGGGTAAAAATGTGGTTTTTCGTTAAAGTGAACAGTACCGGGTGCTTTTCGTTAAAGTTCCCTTATTTTAATTGTATTTCTTCATTATTGTGGTCTTATTTATTTTTTTGGGTGTGGAGGATTGTTGTTGAAGTTGGAGTTAGGTATAGACCGTTCATCTGCTTGATTATCCCTCGTGCTTTCTCACCTAAAGCTTCATTTTCAAGACTTGTGAGCAATGGTAGATCGATGAAATATATTGGGAGGAGTTCAATAAGAATAGCGAGCAAAATTTCTTTTAGGCGGAATGGCAAGCAAATTAGCATTTTATCGAGCTTTGATAGGTTTGAGGTCATTTGTCAATTCATATTGCACACATGTCAACATCTTTCGCGCAAGCATGTCTACTGATGTCAGTAGTTTTTGAGCGAGTTTGTCGATACATGCCAATATATGCCGAGTAAGCCCATCGACAGATGGCTATAGCAACACATACAAATGCATAAGGCTAGCAACTATCATGCCTAGGAACCATAAAGGCAATTCAAAAAGCAGTTGGAGGATAGCTTTCACAAGCGTCTCAAATTTTCAAAGGCAATATCCAACTTTTGCATGGAGGATTTCTGAGTTTGTGGAGGTCATCAAGTGACCCACCTTGCCCCAAAGTGAATTCACCCCTACTTGTGAGGACCTCTTTCGTATGAACTTTCAGATTTATCTAATAGTGAATAAACTTATGGGTTTAGATTATTCTTATTTACCAAAACATAAGGAATAATCTAAGGGAATTGTTATTAACATTTAAAAAATCTAATTCTACATTCCTCGCAAGTGTAATTTTTTTTCTAAATATAGAAAGTTTGGAGTGCAAGATAAGATTTTTGGAGTGACAATAATAATTCTTTAATCTAAACTCATAAGTTTATTCACCATTAGATAAATATGAAGGTTCATAAAGACGTCTTCACAGGGGGGGCTCAAATTAGGTGAGCAATCTTGGGACTGCACACGTTTTGTTGCTTCCTTTTCTTATAATTAAAGTATTTTCCCAACATGAAAAAAAAAAAATGAAACGATCAACTCTACATTAATAGTTAAGCCAAAAAAGTGAACTTCATTGGTAAATACCAAAACGTAGGCGAGTGAAATTCCTTTTCTTAACTTTTGTATTATTCTTTATAAATAAATAAAATAAGAACTTATGTTTTGACAAAAAATAAAATCTTTTATATAAATTAACTAAATTACAGAAATGAAATGAGGCTTTGAACTTTAGACAAGGGGAAGTACCATATTGCCAACTCGACTAAGCTGCAAAGTACAAAAAATATTAAGATTTAATTCACCTTCTTTTAAAAGCACAAAATATTGCTACTTAGTACTATGGTATAAGAGTATTTTTCTTCACTTATAAGTGAGATGCCTTATATTCGATTCGTCAAAGGTGTATTTGAACCACACTATTATGACCGCCCATTGTGAGGCTTAGTCAATTCATATTGTTTATTAAAAGAAAAATTAAAAAAATATTAATTTCTTCATTCTTAATATGAAAATTATTTTATGACTTAAAAAAGTATTTTTAAAAATGGGTTTGACTCCTAAAATGAGTTCTTCCTCAAAATATTTTGTGGTCGATTTAGAGAATAATAGAGCAGTTCATATAATAATTCATTATGTAAAAATATTTCTACAAAAAAAATTAATGAAAAAATCGTTTAGTCAATCAATTTTAGCAAATAAATAGACGGTTCATGATTCTTTTATGAAATTCATTCAGAAGTTTTTATATAATTCAATAATTGAACGATCTCATAATTTATTAATTTTTTGCACATATGATCTTTATGTAATTATTTACAATATAAACAATTCTGATTATAAGTACGAAGTCTCGTAAATCGATCACGTAGGAAATTCAAAACTTCTATTCACATTGAGAAGCTAAGTTAATTTTATTATGTTTGTCTAAGATTTTTATTGATTTTCCATTAAAAAAAAAGACTTTTCTTTCATTATTTGGAAATACTTGAAGTAAATTCCATATAAAATGGTAGCTTAATCGAACTCCCATTCTCTTAATATAAAATATTGACGCAATAAAAAAAAATTCCATAAAGTGAAGCTTCGGGAAATCCGCGTTCGAGAAAATTTCCGGATAAGGCTGGATAACGTACAAAGCACCCAGTTTGCATTCCTCTTATATATATATGCAAGAAACACGATCTCACTGCCTATATATACATATATGCGCATCGCAAAGAATCAAATACCATAATCCTTGGGGTTTAACGAAGCTTAATCACGCAAAATCTCCTAATTGGCAGACTGATTTTGCGATTAACAGTCGCAGTTTGCTTCTGGGTTCTCGAATTTCAGAGAGACGAAGAAAGAGGAGAGAGTACGGATAAAGGTTTGGGATTTTTGATTGAAGTGGATGGGAGGATGCTTTTCGGACGTGAGGGGAGGCAAGGACGCCGTGGGCGGGGCCCTGCCAAGGCCCACCGAACCGAACGCCAAGAACGACGGCGCTCACAACGATGCCATTGAATTCTTTTACAGGGCGCATGGTGCTTACCCGCTTTTTACGCAACTCGAGGTACAACTCCGGCACTGCTTCTGCAGGGTGATCGATTTGCCTTCAAATCCCTACTCCTCGAACCTTTGAATTTTCTAATTTCTCTGTTTTTCTGGAATTTCTATTTGATTCTTTTCTTGGAATTTCTTATTTAATTTACATATATATTGAGTTTTGCGAAATATACATATATATTAGTTATTAGTTATTTTGGCTATAAATATAACCTTACTAGATCTTATTTTATTTTATTCATACATTGAGTGGATATATTTTGAGTTTTGCAAATATTATTTTGTAGTTGTATTTTGAAAATATTATTTGTCTCAAATTTTGTTTTTTTTTCTTTTTATTGCAAATGTTTTTTATTTACTGAGTTTTTTAGCATTACGAAAATGTTGCTCATTTATGATCGAAATATCACAAATTCGAGTCGTGGAAACTTGTTTTGTTGTTGTAGAGTTTCTGCTGTTAGGTTGCAGAGAAAATTGAAAAGTTCAGATCATTTTACTATTATATTGTTGAAGTCTTGAAGATGAAGTTTCATTCAAGGGAGTTTTAACGAAAAGTTCACAGTACTGTTCACTTTAACGAAAAATCATATTTTTACACTAACAAGTCAAACGTGATACTATTCACTTTATCCTTTATTTTGTCCTTATCATTAAAACTTAGGGTGCGTTTGTTGCACCGGACTATCTCGGACTGGACTAGCTTCAAAGACTAAACTAGACTAGCTTAGACTAGATTAAGCTGGACTAATTTAATGAAGCGTTTGGTGTAGTACCGGATTAAGAAGCAGGATAATAAAAATAGTACTGTTTACACCACCAAGTTTGAAAAAACAAGTTTTTACTTGGGATATTGATAGATCTCCATAACATTTCTGGGTTCCACGCCACCAAGTTTAAAACAAACAAATTTCAGATTAATCAGATAACCATAAAGATTGAATCTTTACTAAACTGTAAAATTGAGAAGTAAAAATCTGGGTCATATTATTTTGTTGACAATAAAATCATACAACCTTAGATATAATCATACAACAAACAAAGAGGGAAACAAATTAAAAACCTTAATCAAATAGAAAAACAGAATGAACTCGCATAAAACACAACAACTCCAGAAGTGTAATCAGCTGGCAGCTTAATGGAAGCACTGAAAATCCCATGCTGATAGAGGTCCTGAGAAACAAATCCAGACCCTGCAAATATACATAGCCACCAAAAACCAAACAAAGACAACAACTTCAAGATTAAAAGACCCATAATATGCCGCCAATTCAAAAACCCAGAAACCAAAAAATCAAAACCCTTTCACATGATTCTCAAGATAGAAACCCAAAAGGGAAATGATTACAAACCCGTTCGTTCATCTAGTGAGAGATGGACGGATTTCCCATCTCTCAGGATCATCAAATTGTCAAGAAAAATTGAAAATAAATGGGTAGCAATCAATTAAAAAACACACCCAATCACAGAACACAATCGCACCCAATTTTTGTGATAAAAATTCAAAAATTTCAGAGATTTGGAACCCAAAACAACAAAATCGATAAAAAAAAAATCAATAATAATTTCAGATCTGCAAAACCAAATCGGAGAGGAGCAGGATGAGGACGAGGATGAGAGAGCAGGACGACGATGAGAGAGCAAGACTAGGATGAGGGAGCGGGACCAGCAAGACGAAGACGAGAAGCAGGACGAGCGAACTCTTTCGAAGACGGTCTTAGCAATCCCGTCATTTTTTAGGATGCTCGCTAAGAACTCTTAGCGAAGGAGATAGTCGGAGCGAGTCCGATTGAATCCCACTTAACTTAATCCCATTGCCTAACAAACATGGGACTGGACTAATAATTAATCCAGTCCAGTCCAATGAAAGTTTGTGAGCCCAAACAAACACACCCTTAAAGTTTTCAAGCTATTTTCATTAGTTTTCCTTTCATTCATAGTTCATTGCAAGGTGGCGTGTTACCCATGTATCCACAATACCCACTAAAATGCCAAGCGTCACAATACCCACTCATCCAAATGTTGGTGAGACTCTTGTGTTAGGCGATCTAACCACGTCCGTCTATTAACGAACAGATAACACGTTATTGACTTTCAACATATCATCCAAACGTATTATGTGAATATGTTTGTTAGTGAAATTATTAAAGTGGAAAGTAAACAGTTATACGCTTGTTAGTGCAAACATCTTATTGAGTGATTGGACAAGGCATGAAATCTGACAGTCTGAAATAAGATTTCCCCCAATTTAAGGACCCAAGTCATATTTGGTTTACAATGTGTTCCAAATGTTTGACCAAAATACTATGTCAACTTTATGTGTATCATGTTTATTTGCATGGATGTTTCACAAGTGATTGGTGTGTTACGTGAGGTTGCATGTTTCACAAGTGTTTATTAGCATGGATGGCCTAGAGAGGGTCTCACAAACAGGACATTAGCAAGATTCTCATTTTTATTTTGTTATGCCAATGTTGACTTGGGGACCATAAGACAAAACCATTTTTACAATGTGATAATTTGCTGGGTCCAAATTCCAAAAGCCTTGATTCTTTATTTCCTTTGGATTTTGTCTTTCATCTTTTGTCTTCCAAAACCAAGTGCAGTGGCATACGGAGAGTCATACAACCGACACCATTTAGTGAATTAGGCTTGGTTGTTGTTTTTGTTGTTTTGTGTTAATGTTTTTCAATTTTTTGCTACAGTTATCCTTTTCAGCATCCAAGCTGCTTGATCTTGATGTCACTTCAAAGGTATGCTATCCATGTCACCTTACTTGTGATAACATAGCAGTTAAAATACTGGTTAAGTTTTATCTAAGTAACAAAGTTATTGTAACAGTGTCATCTGACCGCTACGAGTTTACTATCGAGGCTAAAAAATTCTGTGGTTTTCTTTCAGAGTGATCCTATGGTGGTTGTATACCTCAAGAAGAATGATGGTAAGCTAGAGGAACTCGGGAGAACTGAAGTCATACTGAACAATTTAAATCCGGTATGGATACAGAAAGTTTCAGTAGCTTATCAGTTCGAGATGGTGCAGAATTTGATGTAAGTTTCTCATATTTTCTGTAGAACCTATCTCTCTGAAGATATCTTTGTAGTTTACCAGACGTTTGCTTATTTTCTTTTCTTGTGTTCTCCTCCAAGATTCCGTGTCTACGATGTTGATACACAATACCACAATGTACCTGTAAAGGTATGACGAGACTTCTTTGAATTTTTAGCGTTTCTTTTAGAACGAAAAACCTAATACAATTCATGTGTTAACCTTCTTATTTTGTTGCCTTGCAGACTCTGAATTTGAGGGATCAAGAGTTTCTTGGAGAAGGCAGTTGTGTTCTTTCAGAGGTAATTCTCTTGAAATCTATTCAGCTCATATATTTTCATTGAGCTGGTGTGATATGTATATAGACTCATTTAATTAATACTTCGAGTTATGTGTTTCTATTCTGCTCACCGTTGATGCAGCTAAGGAAAGATATCGATATAGCTTGTAGTGGTTTCCTTTATTTAATCAAATGCAAAACTGTTGCCCAAAATGTATTGAAATCAGTACCTAAGATTTCATAGTTTTCTAGTAAATGAAGTCAAACCTAATTTATATTTTGCTGTGTACTCTCTTTTCTGACGGCAGATTGTGACTAAACAAAATCGAAGTTTAACATTGACTCTGAACGGCAAAAACGGGCTTGGAGGTTTGAGAAACTTTGGAACACTCACCGTGCATGCCGAGGAAACTATTGCTTCTACGAGTGCTGTAGAGATTAAATTCCGCTGTGCCCACTTGGACAACAAAGATCTCTTTTCTAAAAGCGTACGCATTTCAAAGAAGCTTCGTGCGATATTTTTACTTGTATATACAAATTTCTTATATTGTATGATTCTTAGGTTTCTTTCCCGATTCTTCACTTCAGGATCCTTTCTTAAGAATATCAAGAACTGTTGAGACTGGGGGTTCTATTCCAATTTGCAAGACTGAGGTGGTGGATAACAATTTAAACCCGACCTGGAAACCATTATGCCTGAGTATGCAACAGTTCGGAAGCAAGGTAAGCTTGTGAATTATTGCTTGGTTACCTGTTAAATTAGAGTATATAAATTTTGGTAATTGAGAAATACGATAGAGAGATCATATAACTTTCTTCAATTTGATTCAGGACACCCCACTGGTTTTTGAGTGTTTTGATTTCAACAGCAATGGCAACCACATTCTTATTGGGTAATTATTGATTGGTTCCAAGTCTTTATTTTGTTACTTCTTGCATGATATCATTGTTTTGTAATTAACCTCTCTATTCGTTTTACTCAGGAAACTCCAAAAATCAGTAGCAGACCTTGAAAAACTATTCAAAGAAAAAAGTGGGGTGAACTTTTTTATTCCATCTTCTCGTGCGGGTCATGAAAAGGTATTTATTCAATCTTGCAGTCCAATTCCTTAGTATTTCATGTCAATTTGAATTTACTCACGTTTGCTTTGTAATATGCTAACGTAGGTTTTGAAGGGTCAGCTATTTGTGGATCAATTTTGTGAGAAAGAACAATTCAGCTTTGTTGACTATATATCTAGTGGATTTGAGCTTAACTTCATGGTTGCAGTTGATTTTACGGGTAAGCAATGTCGGATAGTCTAGTAATTTAATTCAGTCTTCACTCTGCAAAAGTTCATGGGTTTGATATACTTTCTTGTTTCGAATATTAAATTTTGTCCAGGTTCAAATGGAGATCCTAGAAAGCCCGAGTCTTTGCACTATATTGATCCTTATGGCCGGCTGAATTCTTACCAGCAGGTAAGCATGTGCTTCAATAGGGATAGTTCTATCTTATCCACCATATTCTTTTTGCAGACGTGTATTGAATTCGTACATAATTAAGGTCATTTGTTCTCGAGGGTTAGTTGTTATGGGTACTTTTCTGTTCGATAGTTAGTGAAAGCATATTGATTGATTAGATGTTTTCCTTTGCAGGTTATAACAGAAGTAGGACAAGTCATTCAGTTCTATGATGCTGATAAGAGTTTTCCTGCTTGGGGCTTTGGAGGAAGGACGGCTAATGGAACTGTATCACACTGCTTCAACTTGAATGGAAATGCAAGTGAATCTGAGGTAAAGGAGTAGTTTAACCCTTTGCAATGCTCTTTTACCCTTTGTTTGCAATCTCATTCAATACACCTGAACTATATTTTGTTTTACCATCTCAGTAAATTCAATCGTGTCATTTATTTAACAGGTTGTCGGAGTTGAAGGCATAATGGCTGCTTATGCCAATGCTCTACGCAATGTTGCTCTGTCAGGACCGACGTTGTTTGGCCAAGTGGTTAACAGGGCTGCTGAAATTGCCGCCAGGTCCCTCTCGTCCAACAACAACAAGTACTACGTCTTGCTCATTATAACAGTAAGAGCACGATGAATTCAAATTGAATTTTTAACTCCTGGGTTCTTTGTTTTACAAAAAATGATAATATGAATGCCATCTTGTTTTCTAGGATGGAATCCTCACTGACCTTCAAGAAACAAAAGATGCTTTGGTGAGGGCATCTAATCTTCCTCTATCAATCCTCATCGTTGGAGTTGGTAACGCGGATTTCAAACAAATGGAGGTAATACTTGTGCTTATTCAGGATTTTCATATACTGGTTTTTGATTTCTGCATATCATGAAGTTTCGTCTGAATCTTTTGTATTTGGCAGATCCTTGACGCTGACAACGGGCAACGATTAGAAAGTTCTACAGGTCGCATAGCTACGCGTGACATTGTCCAGTTCGTTCCAATGAGAGATGTGCAGAGTAAGTATCCATGACCTCCATTTCTCCTTCTAAACATCCATTGTACCTTTAGGTGCACGTCAACATCGTGTGATGCGAAGTTACTAGAACTGAGTTCAGACTTTCTTTCATCCTGTACTAATTTGGCAATCTGTGGGGTTTGTAACTTGTAAGCAGGTGGGCAGATTTCTGTTGTTCAAGGTCTTCTGGAAGAGCTGCCCGGACAGTTTTTGAGTTACATGCGTTCCATGGACATCAAGCCGCTCACCTTCAATGCAGCTGCCCAAGCATCACCTGCCTTAGAAATTCTATGACAAGTCTTCCGGGACAAAACATGTTTTGTTAGTTAAGGATGGTTTTGGAATCCATTGGGAAAAATAGAGAGAGGCCACATTAACGATGGCAAATCTTTGTACCCATGTAAAGGGACATCACAAATACTATGTAGTATCGAGCATTCATGCTAATGCAATGTGAAATGTGGATATGAATGCTCGATACTACAACAATGCATTTGATATTACAAAGCATTTCATTGGTTGATAAACGTGAAATTCAAGAATCTATCAGAAAACTATAAAATCTCTAAATTTTGATCTTTCTTGCAGTCCAAGCATTTGCCTCAATGATTTTTGGCATGATTAAAAGTTTTCATGACAACTAACAATGCTTATGACTACGGTTGACAAGAAAATGAAAGTACTCATGTATTATAAAAGTGTTTTTTGTAAAAGCGTGCATGAAATGCTTCTTCAGAAATTATTTCCAAGTGATTTGTTTGTAAGTTGCGAATGAGTCCTAAAATTTTTTTGAATTTTAATATAATGCTTGCGCAAAAGTACTTCTGAAAAAAAATTCTAACTGAGTCCTTAGTGAAAATTGAGCAAAGATTGTGCGTCATATCATTCTCATTGATTTGGTTTAGAAAATTAGTAATTCATGAAACATATTCTTAAAATTTAGGAAATTATTTTAATTTTATTTCTTCATTATTGTGGTCTTATTTATTTATTTTTTTGGTGTGGAGGATTGTCGTTGAAGTTGGAGTTAGGTATAGACCGCTCATCTGCTTTTGATTATCCTTTGTGCTGTGCTCACCTAAAGCTTCATTTTCAAGACTTGTGAGCAATGGTAGATTGATGAAATATATTGGGAGGGGTTCAATAAGAATAGCGAGCAATTTTTTTTTTTAGGCGGAATGGCAAGCAAATTAGTATTTTATCGAGTCTTAGTAGGCCTTAGGTCATTTGTTAATTCGTATTGCACACATGTCAACATTTTTCGCACAAGCATGTCTACTAACGTCAATAGTTTTTTAGCGAACTTGCCGACATATGCCAATATATGACGAGTGAGCCTATCGACAGATGCCTATAGCAACACATACAAAGGCATAAAGCTAGCAACTATCATGCATGGGAACCATAAAGGCAATTCAAAAAGCGGTTGGAAGACAGTTTTCAAGAGCATCTCATATTTTCAAAGGCAGTACCCATCTCTTGCATGGAGGATTTCTGAGTTTTTGGAGCTCAAGTGACCCACCTTGTCCCAAAGTGAATTCGTCCCTACTTGAGAGAACTTCTTTCGTATGAACTTTCAGATTTATCTAATAGTGAATAAACTTATGAGTTTAGATTATTCCTATTTACCAAAATATAAGGAATAATCTAAACCCATAAGTTTATTCACCATTAGATAAATCTGAAGGTTCATACAAAAGACGTCATCACAGGGCCTCCAATTAGGTGAGCAATCCTAGTACTTAGGTGAGCAGTCTTGGTACTTCACATGTTTTGTTGCTTCCTTTTCTTATAATTAAAGCATTTTCCCAACATGAAAAAAAGAAACGATCAACTCTACATCTACATATAAAGCCAATGAAAAAGATGAATAGTGATTTTGGTGTCACCAAATTTCAACAAAAAAAAAAAATTGGTACTGCTGAAGGTTGACAGCATTGTTTTTGACAGAACAGTACGTTAGCTTTTGCCTTGGCAAGTTTAGGTTATGAATTGTAGCTCACTCTGTTTGATAAAGGGGAATGATTTCCGTGCACATTTTTTTCAATTTTGCAGACCATTACAGAGAGAGAAAATGAGTTTACGGAAACCACTTCTCATTGATAAATGCTGTGTCTACTTGTTGTAGGGTGCGTAATGCGTTCATATGAGGAAGTGGGCTTTTTGGATACAAAAGTTTTAGTGGTGGACTTGATATCTCAAGAAAAGTCACGTACAAATAATGATCTCGATTTTGGTAAATGTTGTTACATTTACAGAGATTTATTTAATTTTTATGTATAATTCAATTATTTAGTAATTATTGAACGGATGAAATTAATTATTGAACGGCTGGATTAGAATGAAAATTTGAAAGTAACCTCTTATATTTGGCCACGTGTTGAGTACATTGTAAGTAACCATCGTGGTGGGTCCCACACTCTCCTAGCTAGGTGAGCGTGACGTCAACGCCATGTATTTAGATCAAGACTCATAAGCGACTAGTGAGCCTTGGACCCAAAAACGAGTAGACTTGTGTGTTTTGGGTTGGATTTGAGACCTAGTTATGTCAATTTAACATAGATGAAAATACTCTACAATTCCCTTCCTACAATTCGCTGTGTGAATAAACATGACGAACAAGGACGGCATAGGAAACATGCTCACAAGACATGAGACCAACTTCATAACACTGAGTAATTTTAATTGTAGTATTTTGTACTAATGATACAACTCTCATGTAAAAAAAAGTTTACGCATAAAATTTATGCTTACGCGTAAAATTTATATCATTGACAATAAACGTTCATTTTCCGCGAGGTTGTCGTTTGATGACTTCACCACGTGTAAGGTGCATGGGAGTCGTGCATGCAAATGCAGTCACAATTTCGTTCACCATGGAAAATACTAATCAATTCCGATGTTTGTTGGAATATCAACAACTTCAAAACTTACCCTCAATGTTTCCAGTCTTTCCAGCACATTCCTGCATCGTAATCCTCTCTCTCTCTCTATGTATATATATAGAAGAGAATCTTTTTAAAGCATTTTCGATACAAATTTACTAGTTGGTGGGTTGTTGGAACTTGGACCGGTATCGTAAATTGCAATCAAAAAGTGAAATTGGTCTCCGCCTAGTCAGTCAATCGTCAAACCACAACCTTTTCCACATACATGTATGTGAAGAATGTTCATTATTTCATATTATAATACATTTTCCAAGCAATTAACCATAAATATTTAAAATAATAATGCAGCTAATTAAGCTAATGTAGTATATTACAAAGAAGAGGATCCTTTCACTTTATGAGGATTCTAAGGGCTGGTTTGGTATTGATGTGCTTTAAAAAAAAGTTGATATGAGAATAAGCAGTTGTGCTGTGAGAATAAGCGGCTGTGAAATATCAACAGAGTGTTTGGTAAATTTTTTTGTAAAAGTGCTTTTGGAAAAAAAAAGCAATTTGATAGTGGGTCTTTTCATTAAAAGAGCACTGTAGCTCCATGTGCTTTGAAAAAAGCCAGTTTTCCAAAGCTGCAAATAGCAGCTTTAGCTTTTTCCTTTAATTTCAGCTTATTCTCACAGCAGCTTCCAAAATAAGCCATTTTTTTTCAGTTTACCAAACACCTAAAACCCTCACAGATTTTTTTCATGGGTGCTTTTTGTTTAAGCACCTCACTCCCAAACCACCCATAAGGATCCCTACATTCTAGCTGGTCATCGTATATCGTGTAGTCAGTTTTTGTCATGTATTTTTTGTGTTTAATTTTAAATAAAAAAAAGGTTAAATAATTTATAACATCACGATACACAATGAATGGTTAAAATGTGAAGATCCCTCGATCTCCACAATTTGGATCCGAATAGAATCCAAATCCTATTTATACATGAAGTGATATTTTGTGTGATCTATATTTCACATTGTATTTAAACAATCTAAACTTGTACACACATGCAGAGGCGGATGCACATTAGAACCAAGTGATCTCAGGACCATTTGAAGTCTAGGAAATATACATGCGAACGTCTTCCAACAACCCTCCGTATTTGGCACGTGTCTTTTTGTGCCCACCAAATATTTGATGTAATGTTTGCTATTCATGTCTCAACAAGTTGCCCTGACATCACTTGACAAATTCTCTCGATATCACTTATCAAATTGTTTCGGCATATGTCGATATGTGTTGACATCTACGCAACATAGTTAGCTGACGACAACAAACCCATTAGTATTCCATGAAGTACCTCAGTAAATAAACTAAATTTTTTTTGCATGTTTCTCGCTTTGTTTCTGTCTAAAAACTTAAACGTTTAACATTGAAATTTCCTAAAGTCTAAATCTTGAATCTGTCACTGCACGTATGTACGTGTGATTGAGATTTTAAAAATGTTGCAATGAGATGGTCAGCAGCAAGCATATTTACCCAATAAATTGTTGATAAATTTATCTAAAGTTGATACCTGATCGTGATATACCATTTGATTTCATGCATGCTTTCGTGATAATATTGACGTCATTCTGGTGACGCCAACTAAACCGTTGTAAGAAGTCTTATCTAAATAATTTGCTATGGACTAAGCTTTATCCATAAACATATTGAAGTCAACTTCTATGAAAAAGAAAAAAGAAGGACATATTGGAGTCGAGTCATTAGGTTTATCCACAAGTATTTGTTTCCCAATATTTTATATTGCATTATTGGCACACTCCATAAGCCACAGTAGTATGAATGGGACAGGAACTCCTCGACCTCTTTGAAGAAGAAAGGGAAGAGATTGGCTACTCTTACCCCGACAGGAGTATTGCAAGGGAAGGTAGAAATTTTCCAAGTCAACTTTGAAGAAGAAAGAGAGAGATTAGCTACTCTTACTACCAGCGTTAGAGAATATCTACAATTTTAAGTCGAAAAGATTTACGCATAACATCTAACTGTCAGCTGCTACATATATATATTTACGTATGAACTTACAGATCTTGCACCAATGAGAACTATTGGATGAGAGAATCGAACTTGGATTAGGGTTAATCACATGCACGCCCTTACCAAATGGACCAACCCTTGTAAGCAATTTCAACAATTCAATTTGATTTGGTTCGATTCCATTCAATCCTCAAACTAGTAAACCAATCTATTTGATGGATGTTTTTATTTTGTAATTTCTCTTCATAAACAAATTGAGAAAATATTGTGCTTCATATCATTCTCACTAATTTGGTTTAGAAAATTAGTAATTCATGAAACATTTTCTTAAAATTTAGGAAATTATTTTAATTGTATTTCTTCATTATTGTGGTCTTATTTATTTTTTTGGGTGTGGAGGATTGTTGTTGAATTTGGAGTTAGGTATAGACCGTTCATCTGCTTGATTATCCCTTGTGCTTGCTCACCTAAAGCTTCATTTTCAAGACTTGTGAGCAATGGTAGATCGATGAAATATATTGGGAGGAGTTCAATAAGACTAGCGAGCAAAATTTCTTTTAGGCGGAATGGCAAGCAAATTAGCATTTTATCGAGCCTTGATAGGTTTGAGATCATTTGTCGATTCGTATTGCACACATGTCAACATCTTTCGCGCAAGCATGTCTACTGATGTCAGTAGTTTTTGAGCAAGTTTGTCGATAGATGCCAATATATGCCGAGTGAGCCCATCGACAGATGGCTATAGCAACACATACAAATGCATAAGGCTAGCAACTATCATGCCTAGGAACCATAAAGGCAATTCAAAAAGCAGTTGGAGGATAGCTTTCACGAGCATCTCAGATTTTCAAAGGCAATATCCAACTCTTGCATGGAGGATTTTTGAGTTTGTGGAGGTCAAGTGACCCACCTTGCCCCAAAGTGAATTCACCCCTACTTGTGAGGACCTCTTTCGTATGAACTTTCAGATTTATCTAATAGTGAATAAACTTATGGGTTTAGATTATTCTTATTTACCAAAACATAAGGAATAATCTAAGGGAATTGTTATTAACACTCCAAAAATCTCATTCTACACTCCTCACAAGTGTAATTTTTTTACTTAATATAGAAAGTTTGGAGTGCAAAATGAAATTTTTGGAGTGACAATAATAATTCTTTAATCTAAACTCAGAAGTTTATCCACCATTAGATAAATATGAAGGTTCATACGAAAGACGGCTTCACAGGGGGGCTCAAATTAGGTGAGCAGTCTTGGGACTTCACACGTTTTGTTGCTTCCTTTTCTTATAATTAAAGTATTTTCCCAACATGAAAAAAAAATTGAAACGATCAACTCTACATTAATAGTTAAGCCAAAAAAGTGAACTTCATTGGTAAATACCAAAACGTAGGCGAGTGAAATTCCTTTTCTTAACTTTTGTATTATTCTTTATAAATAAATAAAATAAGAACTTTTGTTTTGACAAAAAATAAAATCTTTTATATAAATTAACTAAATTACAGAAATGAAATGAGGATTTGAACTTGAGAGAAAGGGAAGTACCATATTGCCAACTCGACTAAGCTGCAAAGTACAAAAAATATTAAGATTTAATTCACCTTCTTTTAAAAGCACAAAATATTGCTACTTAGTACTATGGTATAAGAGTATTTTTCTTCACTTGTAAGTGAGATGTCTTATATTCGATTCGTCAAAGATGTATTTGAACCACACTATTATGGCCGCCCATTATGAGGCTTAGTCCATTCATATTGTTTATTAAGAGAAAAATTAAAAAAATATTAATTCTTCATTCTTAATATGAAAACTATTCTATGACTTAAAAAAGTATTTTTAAAAATGGGTTTGACTCCTAAAATGAGTTCTTCCTCAAAATATTTTGTGGTCGATTTAGAGAATAATAGAGCAGTTCATATAATAATTCATTATGTAAAAATATTTCTACAAAAAAAATTAATGAAAAAATCGTTTAGTCAATCAATTTTAGCAAATAAATAGACGGTTCATGATTCTTTTATGAAATTCATTCAGAAATTTTTATATAATTCAATAATTGAATGATCTCATAATTTATTAATTTTTTGCACATATGATCTTTACGTAATTATTTACAATATAAACAATTCTGATTATAAGTACGAAGTCTCGTAAATCGATCACGTAGGAAATTCAAAACTTCTATTCACATTGAGAAGCTAGGTTAATTTTATTATATTTGTCTAAGATTTTTATTGATTTTCCATTAAAAAAAAGACTTTTCTTTCATTATTTGGAAATACTTGAAGTAAATTCCATAAAATGGTAGCTTAATTGAGCTCCCATTCTCTTAATATAAAATATTGACACAGTAAAAAAAAATTCCATAAAGTGAAGCTTCGAGAAATCCGCGTTCGAGAAAATTTCCGGATAAGGCTGGATAACGTATAAAGCACCCAGTTTGCATTCCTCTTATATATATATGCAAGAAACACGATCTCACTGCCTATATATACATATATGCGCATCGCAAAGAATCAAATACCATAATCCTTGGGGTTTAACGAAGCTTAATCACGCAAAATCTCCTAACTGGCAGACTGATTTTGCGATTAACAGTCGCAATTTGCTTCTGGGTTCTCGAATTTCAGAGAGACGAAGAAAGAGGAGAGAGAGAGTACGGATAAAGGTTTGGGATTTTTGATTGAAGTGGATGGGAGGATGCTTTTCGGACGTGAGGGGAGGCAAGGACGCCGTGGGCGGGGCCCTGCCAAGGCCCACCGAACCGAACGCCAAGAACGACGGCGCTCACAACGATGCCATTGAATTCTTTTACAGGGCGCATGGTGCTTACCCGCTTTTTACGCAACTCGAGGTACAACTCCGGCACTGCTTCTGCAGGGTGATCGATTTGCCTTCAAATCCCTACTCCTCGAACCTTTGAATTTTCTAATTTCTTTGTTTTTCTGGAATTTCTATTTGATTCTTTTCTTGGAATTTCTTATTTAATTTACATATATATTGAGTTTTGCGAAATATACATATATATTAGTTATTAGTTATTTTGGCTATAAATATAACCTTACAAGATCTTATTTTATTTTATTCATACATTGAGTGGATATATTTTGAGTTTTGCAAATATTATTTTGTAGTTGTATTTTGAAAATATTATTTGTCTCAAATTTTGTTTTTTTTTTCTTTTTATTGCAAATGTTTTTTATTTATTGAGTTTTTTAGCATTACGAAAATGTTGCTCATTTATGATCGAAATATCACAAATTCGAGTCGTGGAAACTTGTTTTGTTGTTGTAGAGTTTCTGCTGTTAGGTTGCAGAGAAAATTGAAAAGTTCAGACCATTTTACTATTATATTGTTGAAGTCTTGAAGATGAAGTTTCATTCGAGGTTTAACGAAAAGTTCACGGTACTGTTCACTTTAACGAAAAATCATATTTTTACACTAAAAAGTCAAACGTGATACTATTCACTTTATCCTTTATTTTGTCCTTATCATTAAAACTTAGGGTGCGTTTGTTGCACCGAACTATCTCGGACTGGACTAGCTTCAAAGACTAAGCTAGACTAGCTTAGACTAGATTAAGCTGGACTAATTTAGTGAAGCGTTTGGTGTAGTACCGGATTAAGAAGCAGGATAATAAAAATAGTACTGTTTACACCACCAAGTTTGAAAAACAAGTTTTTACTTGGGATATTGATAGATCTCCATAACATTTCTGGGTTCCACGCCACCAAGTTTAAAACAAACAAATTTCAGATTAATCAGATAACCATAAAGATTGAATCTTTACTAAACTGTAAAATTGAGAAGTAAAAATCTGGGTCATATTATTTTGTTGACAATAAAATCATACAACCTTAGATATAATCATACAACAAACAAAGAGGGAAACAAATTAAAAACCTTAATCAAATAGAAAAACAGAATGAACTCGCATAAAACACAACAACTCCAGAAGTGTAATTAGCTGGCAGCTTAATGGAAGCACTGAAAATCCCATGCTGATAGAGGTCCTGAGAAACAAATCCAGACCCTGCAAATATACATAGCCACCAAAAACCAAACAAAGACAACAACTTCAAGATTAAAAGACCCATAATATGCCGCCAATTCAAAAACCCAGAAACCAAAAAATCAAAACCCTTTCACATGATTCTCAAGATAGAAACCCAAAAGGGAAATGATTACAAACCCGTTCGTTCATCTAGTGAGAGATGGACGGATTTCCCATCTCTCAGGATCATCAAATTGTCAAGAAAAATTGAAAATAAATGGGTAGCAATCAATTAAAAAACACACCCAATCACAAAACACAATCGCACCCAATTTTTGTGATAAAAATTCAAAAATTTCAGAGATTTGGAACCCAAAACAACAAAATCGATAAAAAAAAAAACCAATAATAATTTTAGATCTGCAAAACCAAATCGGAGAGGAGCAGGATGAGGACGAGGATGAGAGAGCAGGACGAGGATGAGAGAGCAAGACTAGGATGAGGGAGCGGGACCGGCAAGACGAAGATGAGAAGCAGGACGAGCGAACTCTTTCGAAGACGGTCTTAGCAATCCCGTCATTTTTTAGGATGCTCGCTAAGAACTCTTAGCGAAGGAGATAGTCGGAGCGAGTCCGATTGAATCCCACTTAACTTAATCCCGTTGCCTAACAAACATGGGACTGGACTAATAATTAGTCAAGTCCAGTCCAATGAAAGTTTGTGAGCCCAAACAAACACACCCTTAAAGTTTTCAAGCTATTTTCATTAGTTTTCCTTTCATTCATAGTTCATTGCAAGGTGGCGTGTTACCCATGTATCCACAATACCCACTAAAATGCCAAGCGTCACAATACCCACTCATCCAAATGTTGGTGAGACTCTTGTGTTAGGCGATCTAACCACGTTCGTCTATTAACGAACAGATAACACGTTATTGACTTTCAACATATCATCCAAACGTATTATGTGAATATGTTTGTTAGTGAAATTATTAAAGTGGAAAGTAAACAGTTATACGCTTGTTAGTGCAAACATCTTATTGAGTGATTGGACAAGGCATGAAATCTGACCGTCTGAAATAAGATTTCCCCCAATTTAAGGACCCAAGTCATATTTGGTTTACAATGTGTTCCAAATGTTTGACCAAAATAGTATGTCAACTTTATGTGTATCATGTTTATTTGCATGGATGTTTCACAAGTGATTGGTGTGTTACGTGAGGTTGCATGTTTCACAAGTGTTTATTAGCATGGATGGCCTAGAGAGGGTCACAAACAGGACATTAGCAAGATTCTCATTTTTATTTTGTTATGCCAATGTTGACTTGGGGACCATAAGACAAAACCATTTTTACAATGTGATAATTTGCTGGGTCCAAATTCCAAAAGCCTTGATTCTTTATTTCCTTTGGATTTTGTCTTTCATCTTTTGTCTTCCAAAACCAAGTGCAGTGGCGTACGGAGAGTCATACAACCGACACCATTTAGTGAATTAGGCTTGGTTGTTGTTTTTGTTGTTTTGTGTTAATGTTTTTCAATTTTTTGCTACAGTTATCCTTTTCAGCATCCAAGCTGCTTGATCTTGATGTCACTTCAAAGGTATGCTATCCATGTCACCTTACTTGTGATAGCATAGCAGTTAAAATACTGGTTAAGTTTTATCTAAGTAACAAAGTTATTGTAACAGTGTCATCTGACCGCTACGAGTTTACTATCGAGGCTAAAAAATTCTGTGGTTTTCTTTCAGAGTGATCCTATGGTGGTTGTATACCTCAAGAAGAATGATGGTAAGCTAGAGGAACTCGGGAGAACTGAAGTCATACTGAACAATTTAAATCCGGTATGGATACAGAAAGTTTCAGTAGCTTATCAGTTCGAGATGGTGCAGAATTTGATGTAAGTTTCTCATATTTTCTGTAGAACCTATCTCTCTGAAGATATCTTTGTAGTTTACCAGACGTTTGCTTATTTTCTTTTCTTGTGTTCTCCTCCAAGATTCCGTGTCTACGATGTTGATACACAATACCACAATGTACCTGTAAAGGTATGACGAGACTTCTTTGAATTTTTAGCGTTTCTTTTAGAACGAAAAACCTAATACAATTCATGTGTTAACCTTCTTATTTTGTTGCCTTGCAGACTCTGAATTTGAGGGATCAAGAGTTTCTTGGAGAAGGCAGTTGTGTTCTTTCAGAGGTAATTCTCTTGAAATCTATTCAGCTCATATATTTTCATTGAGCTGGTGTGATATGTATATAGACTCATTTAATTAATACTTCGAGTTATGTGTTTCTATTCTGCTCACCGTTGATGCAGCTAAGGAAAGATATCGATATAGCTTGTAGTGGTTTCCTTTATTTAATCAAATGCAAAACTGTTGCCCAAAATGTATTGAAATCAGTACCTAAGATTTCATAGTTTTCTAGTAAATGAAGTCAAACCTAATTTATATTTTGCTGTGTACTCTCTTTTCTGACGGCAGATTGTGACTAAACAAAATCGAAGTTTAACATTGACTCTGAACGGCAAAAACGGGCTTGGAGGTTTGAGAAACTTTGGAACACTCACCGTGCATGCCGAGGAAACTATTGCTTCTACGAGTGCTGTAGAGATTAAATTCCGCTGTGCCCACTTGGACAACAAAGATCTCTTTTCTAAAAGCGTACGCATTTCAAAGAAGCTTCGTGCGATATTTTTACTTGTATATACAAATTTCTTATATTGTATGATTCTTAGGTTTCTTTCCCGATTCTTCACTTCAGGATCCTTTCTTAAGAATATCAAGAACTGTTGAGACTGGGGGTTCTATTCCAATTTGCAAGACTGAGGTGGTGGATAACAATTTAAACCCGACCTGGAAACCATTATGCCTGAGTATGCAACAGTTCGGAAGCAAGGTAAGCTTGTGAATTATTGCTTGGTTACCTGTTAAATTAGAGTATATAAATTTTGGTAATTGAGAAATACGATAGAGAGATCATATAACTTTCTTCAATTTGATTCAGGACACCCCACTGGTTTTTGAGTGTTTTGATTTCAACAGCAATGGCAACCACATTCTTATTGGGTAATTATTGATTGGTTCCAAGTCTTTATTTTGTTACTTCTTGCATGATATCATTGTTTTGTAATTAACCTCTCTATTCGTTTTACTCAGGAAACTCCAAAAATCAGTAGCAGACCTTGAAAAACTATTCAAAGAAAAAAGTGGGGTGAACTTTTTTATTCCATCTTCTCGTGCGGGTCATGAAAAGGTATTTATTCAATCTTGCAGTCCAATTCCTTAGTATTTCATGTCAATTTGAATTTACTCACGTTTGCTTTGTAATATGCTAACGTAGGTTTTGAAGGGTCAGCTATTTGTGGATCAATTTTGTGAGAAAGAACAATTCAGCTTTGTTGACTATATATCTAGTGGATTTGAGCTTAACTTCATGGTTGCAGTTGATTTTACGGGTAAGCAATGTCGGATAGTCTAGTAATTTAATTCAGTCTTCACTCTGCAAAAGTTCATGGGTTTGATATACTTTCTTGTTTCGAATATTAAATTTTGTCCAGGTTCAAATGGAGATCCTAGAAAGCCCGAGTCTTTGCACTATATTGATCCTTATGGCCGGCTGAATTCTTACCAGCAGGTAAGCATGTGCTTCAATAGGGATAGTTCTATCTTATCCACCATATTCTTTTTGCAGACGTGTATTGAATTCGTACATAATTAAGGTCATTTGTTCTCGAGGGTTAGTTGTTATGGGTACTTTTCTGTTCGATAGTTAGTGAAAGCATATTGATTGATTAGATGTTTTCCTTTGCAGGTTATAACAGAAGTAGGACAAGTCATTCAGTTCTATGATGCTGATAAGAGTTTTCCTGCTTGGGGCTTTGGAGGAAGGACGGCTAATGGAACTGTATCACACTGCTTCAACTTGAATGGAAATGCAAGTGAATCTGAGGTAAAGGAGTAGTTTAACCCTTTGCAATGCTCTTTTACCCTTTGTTTGCAATCTCATTCAATACACCTGAACTATATTTTGTTTTACCATCTCAGTAAATTCAATCGTGTCATTTATTTAACAGGTTGTCGGAGTTGAAGGCATAATGGCTGCTTATGCCAATGCTCTACGCAATGTTGCTCTGTCAGGACCGACGTTGTTTGGCCAAGTGGTTAACAGGGCTGCTGAAATTGCCGCCAGGTCCCTCTCGTCCAACAACAACAAGTACTACGTCTTGCTCATTATAACAGTAAGAGCACGATGAATTCAAATTGAATTTTTAACTCCTGGGTTCTTTGTTTTACAAAAAATGATAATATGAATGCCATCTTGTTTTCTAGGATGGAATCCTCACTGACCTTCAAGAAACAAAAGATGCTTTGGTGAGGGCATCTAATCTTCCTCTATCAATCCTCATCGTTGGAGTTGGTAACGCGGATTTCAAACAAATGGAGGTAATACTTGTGGTTATTCAGGATTTTCATATACTGGTTTTTTATTTCTGCATATCATGAAGTTTCGTCTGAATCTTTTGTATTTGGCAGATCCTTGACGCTGACAACGGGCAACGATTAGAAAGTTCTACAGGTCGCATAGCTACGCGTGACATTGTCCAGTTCGTTCCAATGAGAGATGTGCAGAGTAAGTATCCATGACCTCCATTTCTCCTTCTAAACATCCATTGTACCTTTAGGTGCACGTCAACATCGTGTGATGCGAAGTTACTAGAACTGAGTTCAGACTTTCTTTCATCCTGTACTAATTTGGCAATCTGTGGGGTTTGTAACTTGTAAGCAGGTGGGCAGATTTCTGTTGTTCAAGGTCTTCTGGAAGAGCTGCCCGGACAGTTTTTGAGTTACATGCGTTCCATGGACATCAAGCCGCTCACCTTCAATGCCGCTGCCCAAGCATCATCTGCCTGACCGTCAATGAATTTCTTCTTTCGTTTTGAGTCCCGCCATTACACCGGCCGGTCGAAAAATGGCCGTAGAAATTCTGTGACAAATATTAGCTAGTGATTAGTTAGTTGGGGTCCTTTATGAAATCTTCCGGGACAAAACATGTTTAGTTAGTTAAGGATGGTTTTGGAACATGAAGCAGTTAAAGTTCAAGCCGAAAAATGAGAGAGGCCACATTAACTATGGCAAATCTTTGTACCCTTGTAAGGGGACATCACGAATACTTTGTAGTATCGAGCATTCATGTTAATGCAGTGTGAAATGTAGATATAAATGCTCGATACTACAACAACGCATTTGATATTACAAAGCATTTCATTGATTGATAAACGTCAAATTCAATAATCTATCAGAGAATTATAAAATCTCTAAATTTTGATCTTTCTTGTAGTCCAAGCATCTGCCTCGATGATTTTTGGCATGATTAAAAGTGTTCATGACAACTAACAATGCTTATGACTGCGGTTGACAAGAAAATGAAAGTACTCATGTATTATAGAAGTGTTTTTTGAAAAAGCGCGTATGAGATGCTTCTTCAGAAATTATTTCCAAGTGCTTTGTTTGTAAGTTGCGAATGAGTCCTAAAAAAATTTTGAATTTTAATATAATGATTGTGCAAAAGTACTTCTTAAAAAAAAAATTTGACTGAGTCCTTAGTAAAAAATTTGATTAATTCAACTGCTTCACAAAAAAGTTGCTTTCAGACCAAAAAACGCAAATTTTCTTTAAAAAAACTTAACTAGGAGCGCTTTTGATTGTCGTAAAACATTTTTGCCTATCCAAAAGCAAATTTCAAATGGGATCCTGCTTGCCAAATGCCTATTTCAGCATGTGATAATTTGATTTCTTTTTCCTAACAGAAATTAACTGGACTCGGGAACAAAACAGTTGTTTATATTAGAGAAGCACTTTCGCTCGTAAGCGTTTTTGCTCGAAAGAAAAAAGAATGCGGAATGGAGGAGTTAAGAGGACGGCAAAACCTGTTGCGAATATCTTGTAAAACGAGGGAGAGAAAGTGGAGGATGAACAGTTTAGCAATTCCACCACCAACATTGATCTGCCGTTACAAAAGCGAAAGCAGGTCCAGCCGCCCGGAGCGGAGTACTTGGAGGAGGACCTACTGAAGGCGGCGTTGCCTTTCGGGATAGAAGACTGGGATCAGCTGGAACAAGTGCACAACAACTTCAAGGGGGACTTCTCTAATCTCCGACAAGCTTTCGAACAAGGCCGAAAGCTCCGTATCGACACTTTTGACAATAACAACAATGTCTACCTCTTCCGGAGTACGGAGAATGAATATGAACATGTTGTTATACCAACTCTGGTGGCGGTCGTGCCGCCTTCTCCGCCTTCCCTCAGAGATAGCAATCCGAACATCCCGAAAACGATTTTAAGGAAATCGTCCCGTTGAAGAAGATGAAGATGGGTTGGATCCCATACTGTCCCTCATCCAAACACGACATTCCTCGTACTCGAATATTCGTGCTGGGTTGCAGTTGCACTCAGAGAAGGGCTGCTTTGAACCGCATTGAGGAAGGCCGGTTTGAGCAGTTTCCGGACTGCATGCTGTACGTGTTTAACACGCTCGAATCCAATCCTGTAGACCAAACGAGGCTCGAGAGTGACGAGCAGCTGAAGCTGGAAGTGGAGGAAGCCAAAGTGCGCAGAGCGGTTTTCGAAAATATGAGGATTTACAAGTTTTAGTTTTACCCACGAAATAATTAGTTTGCTAATCACTAGTTAATTAGTTATAATTAGTAATTATGGTATGATGGTGGTGTATGTCTCGTTTGGATGTGTTTTTTAAATGACTGAAAACACTTTTGGTTAGAGGATAATGCTAAGGAGATCAAAATTTTAAACCAAATTTGCAAACCAAATGATGTGTCACCAATAAGTAATAAGTCCGTTAATCAACACTTAAGTAACAATCCAATCATCAATAACCACTTTATTTGGTTTTAAAACTTTGATCTCCCTAGCATTATCCCTAGCGAAAAGCACTTCAAATGATTTTTTAGGATTTGCTTGCATTTTTACTAATGATTGGTTTGAATAACATTTTCACCAAAAGTGTTTTCAATAATTTTAAAAACACTTCCAAATGAGACCGTAGTTGTACTCTCAAGTTTAATACACGTACTTATCATATACATTTTAAAATAAAAAAATTATTAATTTTGTTTTCACATGTAGACATGAGAAAGGAAAAAAAAAGAGTGCAGAAATTACGACACTTCGGAGGTACAAGTTTGGTTCTCAACCAAGAAGGATGTAAGGATATCACAAGTAATTCAACTATCCAACAACAGAACGAAGATTTAGAAGGATCAATGCTGTGCATTGCACACATCCTACCAAAATCTAATTCACTTTTACGTCTGAAAAATTGCAAAAATGCAGCCAAAGTACGTTCAGTTTCGTTCACTTATAAGGGAAAAGGAGAGGCGTCTTGACGATTAGTTCAAGCATACGAATGATGTCTATGGCGATCCTTATCCCGGGAAGAATACGAGGAACTGTCATAGTCACGATCGCGTGATGAGTGATGCCTCGATTTGTCTGAATGCCCCCTGAATCATTTGCTCTATCCTTTGAACGACGACTCCGATCCCTGTTTCTGTCCCTCTCGGCCTCCTCTCGATCTCGTTCTCGGTCAGAATCCCTGCCCCTATCACGATCCCGAGCCCGTATTCTGTCCCTGTCCCGGTCCCTTTCCTGTGGTACCGAGTGGGACAGGACGGAACGCAGTGGGACGAGACATTCCGTCCCATATCTGGTGCGCCAAATTGATTGAGATACATCGTCCCATAAAACGAATTTTAGTCATTTTTTGGTTCCACCTTACCCCTGGAACGACTTGTTCCAACCCATGTGACAAAAAATTATAATTTTTTTGGACAACAATACCCCTTCTCTTTTTCTTTAATTCCACTGTCTACCCTCCCTCTTTCTCCCATAGCCTCCCTATCTCCCGTAGCTTCATTACCCTCCCTCTCTCTTGTAGCCTCCTCCTCCACCACCAACCCAGCAACCCAAAAGCAATCATTTTTTCGTGAAAATCACTCTTTGTTGTGGACAAGGATAGTGATGAAATGTCCAGATTCAGTTTGAAAGAGCAAGAGAAAGACCCTGATTTATTGTAATTACAACTCTTTGGGAAAACAAAGATACTGATTTTTTGGTTTTGATGATGATGATGCCAGGACGACAACAGGCTGGTTTTGCTCAAAACTTTTGCCATCGATGATCGATCGATCGATCTCTAAATTCAATTTCCACCAAAACCCCCAAACAAACAAACACCAAACCCGGTTCTGTCGCATAGCAGAGAGGAGACCACGGCTGCCGGTTCAGTCCCTCCGCGCTCTACCTTCTTCTCCGACGCTCCGATAAAGCCTCTGTAAATTGAAAAAAAAAAACAATTTGGGATTTTTTTCTGTGTTTGGTTTGAAGAGAAAGAAATTAAAAGAAGAGAAATATGGGTTTGAATTGAAGAAAAAGAAAATGAAATGAAGAGAAGGTATGGTTTTGATTTTTACTAGGATCAATCTGGGCATGCGAAGAACAAGAAACATATGGAAGAAGAGAAAGTAGAGAAACGGAAGAGAGAGAGAGTCAAATAAAAAGGTAAGTTAGTCATTTAATCCTGTTCTATTCTGTTCTATCTTGCTAGTATCAAACATGACACGAAATCTTTGTTCTGTCCCGTCCTGTTCCGTTCTGTTCTATCTTGCCAATATGTAAAGCCCATCTTCATCTTTTGGGTTGGATTACATTTTGTTTTACCTTGTAGTTTGACTCAATTTGTATGGACTCTATTTTTTTTATTTTGTATATTTTTGTTGTTCAACAATGCTGACTCACACTCATTGGTGTAACATCTTATTTGCTAGGCTATTGTGATTTTCTCACAGAGGAAAAGTTGCTGCAAGCAGTAAAAGTTGGGCAGGTTGTTACTTCTTTTAAGTATGTAGTCTACGTGCTGCACGAGTTATATTATTTTCAGCGTTCTGTAATTTTTTATGTTGTTTGTTGTTCTAAACTTTTGACCTTTTTTTTTATTGATCTTTGTTATTTTTGTTTTGGGGGTATCTGATAGGCCAAGGTTGCCAAATCTTGGTTGTACTTTTTTCCAAGGCATGGCACATTTGAAACTTTGAATTCTTGAGTTTATACATATTTTAGTTCTCATTAGTTAATGCTCAATATTTGGCCTTCTGTTTTGAGATTAGAATGAAATCATTCCAATTTTTTGGTGTATTTTTAAGTGAGGTTTGGGATATAGTATAGTTTGGCATGTGTGAGTGACACTCTGCCTGAGGTTTAATTAGCTTATCAAATCTTTTTAACCTCCTTACTCTGTATAAATTTTGATTTAAATAAGGCATTTAGGATTGTTTTTAATTTTTTTTTTTAAATAGGATTTAGCATGACACACCCAGACCCGGAATGTCCACTAGGACTCTGAATCGATCTGTGCTGGCCAACACCTGGAAGGTGATGAAGCCATAAAGTGAGATGATGTGGAAATATTGTGAATAAATTTAAACCTAAAAGTGCCTAAATACCAGAGTGCACTGGTGAGCGGGAATAAACTCACTTCTCACGTGACGTTAGAGCATAAGCAAGTACAGAAGAGTGAATTAAGAATCGTACCCTCGAATAATCTTCAATACTAAGAATTGTCACGATTCCTCGACGATAAGAAAGCTCAGCTAAGAAGACCTGGGGAGGAAGACAAGACAAAGGTGAGTGGCCCAGTAAATGAAATTTTAATAGAAATCATGTAAATTTCTATAACCCATCACTACAACACCTGTATAATTTCTAGACTTAGAATATAAAAATATACATCTTTATATACATATATCGATTCAAGTCATGCTTCACATATTTATAATCATATGTTAACTTATTGCATATTCATCACGTCTGCTAGCTCATCACGTATTCACCACATATGTTAGCTCATCACATATATTCATTATATATATGCTAGCATTTCATCATATATCCCATCATAATTATATGCTAGCATCTAAGTTGAAGTCACCTCTAGTGATATATCGACATATTCATATCTCATCACATATCTCATCCATCATGGCTAGCATGTAAGTCGGAGTCATCTCTAGTGACCTATACGACATATTCATATCTCATCAATCATGGCTAGCATATAAGTTAGAGTCACCTCTAGTGACCTATACAACATATTTATATCTTTTCACATATCTCATCAATCATGGCTAGCATGTAAGTCAGAGTCAGCTCTAGTGACCTATACGACATACTCTGCACACAAGTCGGAACCATTGAAAATGTCTGTACGACAAGACTGGGTGTAATATAGTTATGCTCAATTCTACACACTCAAGATAGCCATGCGATAAATCGCTAGTCACCTACGAGTCGGAACCACCTATGGTGGTCTGTACGATAAGACTGTGCACCTAAATTGGATCCAATGTGAGCATAGGGTGTGGGATGTAACATTATAAATAGGCATGTACCATATCTCTGGCTAAATCAAAATCACCCGGGGTGCAAGTTTATAAGCTTTAAATGCATCTAATACAACATGTATGACTCATAGGCAACCTGTACGACAATGCCGGAATTGCCTATTATTGCAACTTATATGACAGTGTCGGAGTTGCTAAAAACGAAAATGTAGTTATATCATAACCCCATCAATTCAACTAATACCGTATACTTACTTGAACTTACCTGAATTTACCTGTGTGTCCTGCGTTCACTTTTGCACTTCAGAGCTTTCACAACACCACAATTATATATATATATATATATATATATATATATATATATATATGTAAACAATTCAACTCATCGTTTAAGCATTATTCAATAGGTATGGCATTTTTAAAGCATAAATCATTTAATTGCATTTTCTAGGAAAAACATCAAGCGTATACATATATACTTAAAACCAAAAGTCCACACACATTGCTCAATTCCTTAAATAAGGCTATGGTCTCGATTATTTAATCTCATTTCTTATATAGTTGCATCTAACGTCTCGTTAGACTGCCTACTACCCTAAACAGGGATCAAGCCATTCGTAGTTTGCAATAATAATTTATAGTGATACGCATATGGATAGATCACAATGAAATCTAACTAAACCATCTCATAGTAAATTATAACGTATAAATATATATATATATATATATATTTATGTCATGACATAAATTTCTCAGTTTTATTTAAAAGCATTTATATAATTATCAATCATGAAACATATGATGAGCAAGGAAAGATCCACTCACCTGGAGTCCGCGCTACAACTTCCTAGCACGAACATCAAGGCGTCCCAAACGATCGGCGCCTCTGACCAATTATCAAACCATATCTCAGAATTCTCGTTAATACAATACATAACTTACATCGCACATAAGTCTACGCAATTCGGTCCAGAAGATCTACAACTCAGATCTCTGATCCGTAACTTTCAAGGATCCACATTATACTTATAGAATAACATACTAAATTTTCGAAACGATCCAACCGTCGGATCTCCGCCAATTGCCAAAACTAAGTGGCGGTTAACATTTTATTTTACGAACTTACCAATCCAATTCGAGAAGATCCGTACGTCGGATTCCCAATCCGTAAGTTCCTATATTCCTAAAAAATTATGAATAATAACCTAGTAAAATTGGATGACGATCCAACAGTCGGATCGTTGATTCATATAATGGCATATTAACGTATCTTAGAGAATTTTGGCTCTAACAATCAATCTACGTCATTCAATTCTAAAAAATGAATTCAAGACATCACATATAGCCTAAAAATAGCATTGGCGGCCCTCTGGCTATGCGTCGCCGTGGGTGGTGGTTGGCCATCCCGACTCGCCAGAAAAATCAACTATCTCTAAAAATTACTAAAATTTGCAGATTTGAAGATCTCAATGAGTAGAACAACTTTCATACCTGTGACCAAGGCCAATTTTGCTTGAAAATGCTCCAATTTTATCAAAACCCATCGGAAACCCTAGTTTTGGGTGTGATTGATTCGTCCTCTACTCAACTCCACCGCCCCAACCAACAATTGGGCATTGTTTCTAGGCTCAAGGAAGTGTATGGGTAGTGGTAATTGAAAGAAATTGTTTCAGAAATGGTAGATTTGGAGCAAAGATCTCACGGCACCCGTGTGGGTGTTCTTCACGAAATCACAACAAAACTCGTTGATTTTTGGGTCGAATTGGATGCTGGGATATCTTGAGAGTGTTTGAGGGTGATGGGAGGTTGAAGAAAACCGAAAATTTGGACGGAAAGCCGTCGGGAAACCACCCTACAAAACCAGGTCTTCGCGCGGGTCGAAAAAAAACCCTACTGCTCCCCTCATTTTCCTTCTCCCTCCTTTCCCTCCTTTCCCTCTTCTGGTTGGCCATCCTCTCCTTCTCTCTTCTCCTAATTCGCCCTCTCTTCTTCTTCCAGGTTGGGCAGCTTTGCCCAATCCCTTTTTTTTTCTTTTTTCCTCTGTTTTTCCTCCGACTCTCTTCTTTCCTTTTCCCTATTCTCTCCTTCTCTCTTCTCCACTATGCTATATATATATATATATATATAAGTATTTTTGTTTCTGTTTTTCCTCCCTCGGGCGATCCGGCCCTGTTCCACCCACGGTCCCTCCAGCAATTCATCCCGCTGGAGTTGCTCTAAGCTTTCCAGTTTCCATTTACTCACCAGGTATTAAAGGCAGTAAACAGAATTAAAAGCTGGCTTATTTTGTCCTGTGGTTGATGCATCGGTCAGAGGGTTGTTGGGGGAGGAGAGGAGGGGGACAGAGGGACTGACAGATTGGAGAGAGATGGGAGCTACGGGTGTGGACTGAGTGAGAGAGAGATTTAGGTAGGTTAGGGCCTATGCGATTTTCTCTGATTTTACAGAGAGAGATGGACAGGGAGAGAGAGAGAGAGAGAGAGAGGAGAAAGCATGGCTGTGTGCATTTGGCCTTCCTTTCCCCTTTCTCAAACCCTGGCAGCCAGAACCCCAAAACTGAGCTGATCTCTTCAATAGCATCGGCTCCTGCCTCCATTTCTGTAACTCGGAGCTTCCTCTCTCTGGGGTTTCAAAATTATGGGCTTCCATCATTTCCCCAACAATCCCAGAGCCTCCATTTCTCCCGCTAAGCAAAAGAAAATTGTTTGCAGTCCGCCACTGCAGTCGGTTTGGAAGTTTTGATTAGTTGGTTGTTTTTAATGGGGCATTGATCAGATTAGGGTTCTTGGTTTCTGGCGAGGGAAAATTCTTTTTTATATTTGACATTATGTCTGGAAGTGTTTGATTTACTTAATTTGGGTTTGCTTACTCTAATTTAATTTTTTATGGGTTATTTTCTTTTGAGTTGATTTTTGGAATTTGAATGCAAGATGCAAATACTTTCTTTCAAATTTGGTATTAGTACCATTTATTGATTTTTGATTGGGTGCAGGAACTGTGCGAAACAAGTGTATTCGGGTATGGATTCTTAACCTTGGCTATTTCATTGACTTGGATTAGTGTCAATTAATCCAATTTTTTGTCATGATTTTCTATTTGGAATTATTATTATTTTTTTTTAAATTTTTTTTTATGAAACTTAAGTATAGGGTTTTGACATGTAGGTGGATTTGACACAGCTCATGCTGCGGCTAGGTAAAAAGACTTCCTCGGTTGTTTTGCTTGGATTTTCGTACTGTTTGGGTCTAGACCACATAAGCACAGTGGCTGTAGGTTTGAACTTTGAACTAAGAATTGATGCAGTTTTGGATTCTTAATTTCTTATGGATAATCCAATAGAATTAATACTGAAAATTTACCAATGGATAACACTTCGAAGTTGATTGTATAATGTAGTTGTCCTTACTCTATAATAATTTCGATTTTTCGTATAAAGTTTGTTACTTTGAAGTATACCTATATAGTACTTTCTCTTATATATGATTTGTATAATCATGTTTTTTGCACGTGCAACAATCTGATTGTCGGTCTTTCAACATGTGAGAATCACTGTAACAGTGCATTACCCTGTGTAACCCAACTAATATAATATTTTGTATATCTTTTGCAAACAATGAGTTGACATTCGAAGTGATTGAGAAACTTTGGTGGGCTTAATCAATAATAATTTCAATTTTTCAGTATAATTTATGTTACTCAAAGTATATGCGTAGAGTGTTTCTTCTTATATATGGATTAAGTGGATTTTGATTGATTTGCACCGTGTTCATTTGTCTGTGTTTTGGTTGCTTTCTGCCCTTTGCTTCTCAAGAAACCAAATGCAGGTTCCTTTTTCGTTTCTTATTTACATACTCTTTTAATGAATGTCCATAATTTAGGCTTTTGATTTCTGGCTGGTGAATGTGTAATTTGATGGTCAATCTGAACTGCATTTGTAGTTTAGCAGTAGGTTATGAGGTGGTGGACTACTCTTGGGAACTTGCATAATACTGAGTGGGGTATTCTGCTCTGGTTTTCTTCATGTTTCAGGCGGTTGCTACTTTAGGGACTTATGACAGCATTAGAGATGGGAAAGAAGGTGATATGTCAAGGGTAATTTCGTTATCCGTTCAATTTTGATGGTGGTCCTTATCTTTAGTTATGTTTATTTTCTATGTTGTATATATCCATGTACATATGCGTGTGTATGTGTAGATTGATCATCTAACAAAAAAACATGCTAAAACTATACATTGGTTTTCAAATGGCATGCTTGATTCGTTCAAAAGGACCAATGAATTAACTGTTCTAATCAATAATTCCCCACTTTGAGAACTTGAGACCTTGGACTGATATGCATTTCTGAGAATTTTTTTTATAGAATATTTAAAGGTGGTTTTAAACTTTTAGTGTAATTATAAAAGTATGGATCTTTGATTCAATATAAATTGCTGTTTATATATGTGAATTCAAGAGGGGAGCATTTGTATGTGGAGGTAATAAGGAGGGGTGGCTTTGAGAAGCTTTGGCTATCTATTTTATCTGTAGTTCTTCATTTCGCTTCGAATTTGCTCCAATTTCCTCTTATCCTTTGTTTGGTTCCTTAGAAACTGAAATGATAGGAAAAGAAAATGTTTATCTGTTTATTTCTCTGACTGTTGCGAGATCTCCATGTACCTCTTTGAAGGTACCCAAAGAAAGATTAGGTTTTTGTTAATTTTTCTAATTGGAGTTGCTAATTTTTTCGATTTTTTGATTGATTTTGTTGAATTTGATTTGATATTTGATATTAATTTTTAAATGTTTGTTTACGTGGCTGATAAGTTGTTATGTACATGTATTTTGTGTAGGAAGTTGGTTTGATTGATTAAATTTGATACCTTTGAACCAAAATTGTTTTGCTTTCAGAGTTTCAAAAATCTGCAGTAAGGGTTGGAGTAATTGAAACTTATTTCAGGCACAATAGATTATTGAAATGGTTGTCAAATCTGTTGGTCTTTGTTTTTGGGTTTAACCAATAATTTTTTGGTAGATATAATGTTGGTCATGCAGGAAGAAATTGCTTTTCTGATTCGCAACATTTTTTAATTGTGAGAATTTATTTTGACATGATTGGAAGTGACTTTGGTTAGAATTTGGGTTTGCTGATCATCTTTACCAGTTATCCATCTCGTTTTGATGGAGAGCGTAGATTCGGTGTTGACACGGATGGGTATTATGGAGGACCCTGTGCGCTCAGTGGTGACTTTGGCGATAAAGATGGAGCTCCTGCTGATTTCAAGCCTTCTTTCGGGGTAATTTTTCTGTTGCCAGTAGTTTCTAATATTTTACCGTTTGGAAGGTAGGAAAGCAATTGGCTTTGTTCAGCAACGGAGCTCACTATTTTTGGAAATTTTGATAGTCTGTTATCTACATCCATGGAGCTTTTTACTGATGCCTTCATAAACTTAAATTTTTACTGCCCATTTGTGTCACATGACTAGAATATTTACTCACTTTTGGAATACGATGCATAGTCTAACTTGAAACTGACTCATAAGACGAGCTGTAATAGTTCTCTTTTTGGACTTTGACTCATCTTCCTTTCTTCTTACTTGCCATGTCTTGGCATATATTGCTGCACATCGTCTGAAAACCTTAAAATATATATTCGCTTATTGCTTTTGTATTGCAAGGCCCTGGTTCTTTTTGTTTGGTTGCTAAGAAAATGAAAACTTTTGTTTTTCGGATTAGCTTAGAAGCTCAAATTGAATATTTTTTTGCTGCTGGTACTGAGGAATTTCAAAACGCAGCCTTTTTTTTTTTCTCTTAATCAAGTTCTCATATGGGTTTCCTTAGATCGCAGTAACTTTTGTGGGGAAAGGGTTAAAGGGTTTTAATCGGCAGAGCTTTTAGCTTTTATGGATGCCAAGAAAACGAGCAACTATCATATGCCCGGTTTGTAATTAAAGCTTGCATTCCAGGAACAAAATCTTTGATCACTAGAAGCGGAGTTGAATTAAAGGTACAAACGGTGCAAGGGGAATATGAACAGGCATTTATCCTTTTGGTTATTTGGATTCCTGTTTTTTGATACTTATAGTTTCAATCTCTTGCAGACTGTTCTGTTCAGTGATATGTTCTGATCCTAAACTCGATTCACACCGTTTCAATGATATTCTTAATGAGGCAATAACTGCAGGTGCGTATGTTTATTAAGCTCCAGTTTCATAGTAATTTTGGTTCATGTTTTTATGCTTGGATATAATGTTTGTATTTATCTGATTGAAGGATTACATGGATTTCAAATCATTCATTGGACATAGTCATTTCAGTTTCAGTTATTACATTAAATCTGATCATTTCGTGGATTATATTATATCTTTATGGTTCTAACAAATCTGAGCTTATTGTCAAAATGTGGATTCATTCTTTTAAATCCTTATATCCAATTGAAGTCTTTGTCTCTTTATCTTTAAGAAAAAAGAGCGAAAACTCCAGTCCTTCTACCACAAATTTAAGTATCAATGTTACTGGGAATCATCTTTTTCTAAGTTCAGTCCTGGCTTACAAACCATGGCCGATTGGTTCTTAAAGATACTTAAAATACAACCACAGGTGATGAGATTCACTATGAATGTTAAACCAGATGGCCCTTTTAGTCAGTTCCTTAGAGTTAAGAGATGCCTCATTTTGAAGAAGCTGAGATCCCCAGGCTTAAGGAAGTGAATCAGGCCTTACTCACAAGCAATAAAAGGACATGATATGCTAGGTAAAAAGAGTTGGAAATGTTTCGTAATTTATTGCTCCTAATCTTCTTTGGCTTGCATAAGATTTACCACTTCTAAATAAATTTTAAGATCAGCTCCTATCCATGTTTGTTTAACAATGTTATATCATTCATTGTATAACTTCTCAAAAATCATGCATAATTCTTGGTGAACTTGGTTTGGTTTTCTTTTATTTAGGAATGGAGTGAGCGATTCACAGTTTGGATCATTTAGGTTTTTCTTTGTCAAGTTAAATTTTCTTTTATTCAAGTATGCTAAGTGCTTTAGATTTCAAATTTTGTGTGTTAAATATCAGGATAGAGAAACTTTTCTCTAAAACACCATCTGATGTTGATGCCTAATTGTCTTTTTATTTTTCTTTTCTGTGTCAGTGGAACCAGCAAAAGTTCACTCTCTGGAGTTGCTCCACTTGAAGCAGTAATATTTGATATTGATGGAACGCTGTGTGATTCGGATCCAATTCATTACTATGCCTTCCGTGAAATGCTACAAGAGGTAGAGTATTAGTCTTCTCTTTTTGTTTGGTCTTTTCCTTGTTCTTACGAGTTGTCGGGCAATAAATTTACCTATTGTTAACTACATTCATATTGCACTGTGAAAAGTACAAAAGGTGCATCAACCGTATTATGAAAGTAGCTCATACTTTTTATAAGCTTTATATACAACTGAAAGGTGTACTGAAGTGGGACAGTTAACAGATAGGTTTCAACGGAGGTGTTCCGATTACTGAGGAGTACTATATTGAGAATTTCGCTGGGAAGCATAATGATGATGTTGCCAGGATACTCTTTCCTGATGACTTCGAAAGAGGCTTAAAGTTCACAGAAGACAAGGAAGCCATGTTTCGCAGGTAAAAGCTTCACTTTCTCTGTGCTGTGTGCATAGCATTTCTTTCTGGTTCCCACCTTATATAATTTCCCTGATGGAAACAGATTGGCTGTATATAAATTGAAGCCCGTGAATGGTCTCTATAAAGTGAAGAAATGGATTGAAGATCGTGGGTTGAAATGGAGAAAATCCATGACCTCATTGGAACTCATACTGTTCCCGCACCTGATATGGGCACCAATGCTCAGACCATGCTTAAATATCTATTTTTAGACGTTCAATTTCTCCATTTATTATCCAGTACTTTTACAAATTTTAAATCTAGGATTTTTTTTCACTTAGTTATTTGATGGTTTGAAATTTATGAATACAGGTTTGTGTTTTTTTGTCCAAATACTATTTCAAAGCTGAAGGAAACATTGTTCATGAATAGCACATTGTCTACAAAGACGACATAGAAGACATTTTACTTCATGTGAAAAAGAAAGGTTAGTTTAGTTCTCATTACTTTTTTACATTATTTGAAATCAAATTTGGTCACATTGAGCTTAGCTTAATCATTTTGTTGCATACATTGAACGGCTCTGGTGTTTCCTTTTGGGGGTGTTTCACTGAACAAATTCTTTTCTCTGTTTTAATTGCAGGGGTGTGTTTTTTTTTTTTTTTTTTTTTTTTATCAAATTTTGTTCGTTCTGCTTTCATGGTGTTTTGCGTTTAATTTAATATTTGCAGGCACTGCGTTTGCTTATGGGCAGACCAGTAGTGGGAAGACTTTTACCATGAACGGTTCCGAAACAGACCGGGTATCATTTATTGAGCCGTTAGAGATGTTTTTGACAGAACTCAGATGGTAATAAGCTATTTATGCTTTCTTAATTTCAAATTTATTGCTTGCTTATTGAATTTGATGCTTAATGTTTTCAATTGCATGCGGTTGGCACGACCACAAAGAGGAGACATTGTTGGCGATATCAAAGCTTCTCAAGGAATTGACCGAGGAGGACATGAAAGTACAGATTTGGATTTCATCAGCACGACCAAGATCATGAGCATTTTGATTGTCTGCAGCTCTCAGTTCTTGGTAATTCTTCTTACATTTACTCTGGTTGAATTTTTTATTTTGAGGGTTTGGAAATGGGTTTGGAAATTCAAGTTTTTTTTCTGCAATTTATATTTCCATTGAAGTTTTTGAACTGTTCTGTTTGGTTGCCAGTATGATTATTTATAGACTATTTCGCCATACGCATTTGCTACAAAATGTAAACTTATTTTAAATGAAACATGTTGAAGTCTCTTTGCATTTGCATAAGCTATTGTGTGTTGTTAAAAGAGGGGGCATCTAGCATACAACACACACGCCATGGTTGTACAATTAAGTTTGCCATGGAAGGATTTCTGGATTTCTTCAATGCCTCTCCTTCAGCCAAGCCTCTGCATTTACATGATCATTGTCAAACACTGTAGCAACTATAAGTTTGTCAAAATTTATAATTATGGTTATTGATTGCTGGAATTTTGATCGTAGTGGTCCAGATTTACTTGCTCATGATCTTTTTATTGCTTTACTGTGAAAAGATGGATAATTTACTGCAAAATATGCTTAATTTAATGCAGATTTGCTAGGTTTTTAATACAATTAGGTTAATTGGATAATGAATATTGGCGATTTTGCAGTAAGTTCAATGCTTTTTGTGTATCTACTTCTCCGTTGATTAACTTGTCAATCTTACAGGCTTAGATTCAAAACCATAATGGATTCCCCTTTTAACACTGGACCTCTCTGAAAACTCTCTAATCATCATTGATTGCAGACTAAAATTTAATGCATTAAATTTCCTTCCTCTTTCTTCTCCAAATTTTCAGGTCTCCACAATGGTTCAGGTTGTCGGCATTATTCCTTCCTTGCACGCAGCTACTAAAATTTCCGGTAGTGCCCAAGGTATAGTGACAGTTGCCAGTAGATGGCATGCGTTAATGACATGTAGTTCTAATGATTCACCGCATAACAGAAGTTCAGACAGTTTGGTGAACTTTGAGGCTGCCAACAGATTGAGCTCACTGCATACATGTTACTCTGAGAGTGATTTGGAGTCAACGGATTATGTTCATGTGCCTACAAATTCCCAGATGGCTTCACATATGGCTTCATACCACAAGAGACAAGCTTTTGGTATGCATCAGCTTATGCTGTTTCAGTTTTACCCGTTCATATTAAACCTTAAATTTCAAGCATTCTGTTTACCATTTTTGTGTTTGTAAAGATGGCTCTTTTGGTCGTCATTTATGGTTTTCGTTTGTTCATTTCCCGTGGTTCAGTCTTACTGGTTGTTGATTGTGGCTCATACTCTATTTATATTTCTCTGTAAACTGCTAATTTTGGAATATACTATCGTTTCCTTGCTAGTACATTAAAATGAAAATATGAAAAGTAGTCTCAATCTCGCCCGAGGGTGTTGCAGGTCGATTCGATCCTGTAAGGCACTTCGTTTAGGGCTATCTGAGGGAGAGAGGTGTTGGGTGTCTGAGACAAAGGGGTTTTAAGGATTAGGTTTGGATCGGATTTCAAGGATTAGGTTTTGGTGGGATTTGAATGATTAGGTTTGGGTTTTTGTTTGTGCGATTGGCAGAGAGATGAGGGGGGTCTAAGATAGGATTAGGAGATTTGGTTTAGGGTTTGCAGGTCAGAGATAGGGGGTGTCCGAGAGAGATGTGGGAGGATTTAGGCGAGGGATTTCAGGGATTTGGTTTTGGGTTTGTTTTCTTTGATTTGCACAGACAGAGAGACGGGACAGGGGTGAGAGAGATGGGAGGATTTTCTGCAAGGGTTGAAGGGAACAGGCAAGGGAGGTATGGGTTTGTTGTGATGGGGTTTAGTAATTTTCAATATTCTTTCACTCTTTTTAATCTGCAAAATCAAATTACCTATGGAATTTATAACATGCAATCAGTTTCTTTTTTGTTGAGTTCAAATAATGTTGATTGTGCTGTTATAAAGCTCTTTTTTATAGCTAGGTTGAAAATCATATCGATATATTCTTTAGTTGGTCCTTTTATTTTTGTGTGAAATTATAATGGAATTGCAAGTCAAAGTATATCTTAGATTCTTGGTTGCATACTCATCTTCCCACAACTATTATATTGTCTCTTGACTAGATGAATTTTTGTAATTTCCTGGATCTACGGTTACAATGCTTTTAATAATTTCCTAGATCTATCCTTTTTGTTTGTACATGATTATGTTGAATGTTTTTCGGGTTAAATGTGTCTTGTTTATGTAGTTAAAGCTGGTGCATTCAAGTCTCGCAGCATCGTGCGCGCATATTACTAGTCCTATCTATACATGAAGGGATATTTTGTGTGATCTATATTTCACATTGTATTTAAACGATCTAAATGTGTACACGCATGCAGAGGCGGATGCACATTACACATTAGGACCAAGTGATCTCAGGACCATTCGAAGTCTAGGAAATATACATGTGAACGTCTTCCAACAACCCTCTGTTTATTTGGTACATGTTTTTTTGTGTTCACCAAGTATTTGATGTAATGTTTGCTATGCATGCCTCGACAAGTTGAGCTGACATCACTTGACAAATTCTCTCGATATCACTCATCAGATTGTTTTGGCATATGTCGATAGGTGATGACATCTACGCAACATAGTTTAGTTGACGGTAACAAACCTATTAGTGTTCCATGAGGTACCTTAGTAAATAAACTAATTGTTTTTTGCATGTTTGTTTCTGTCTAAAAACTTGGAACTTTTAACATTGAAACTCCCTGAAGTCCAAATCTTAAATCCGTCACTGCACGTATATATGTGTGATTGAGATTTTAATAAGGTTGCAATGAGATGGTCAGCAGCAAGCATATTTACCCAAGAAATTGTTGATAAATTTATCTAAAGTTGATACCTGATCGTGATATACCATTTAATTTGATGCATGCTTTCGTGATAATATTGACGTCATTCTGGTGACGCCAACTAAACCGCGGTAAAAAGTCTTGTCTAAATAATTTGCTATAGACTAAGCTTTATCCATAAACATATTGAAGTCAACTTTTATACCCAATTATTTGTTTCCCACACGCCATACAATTCAAAATTTTCCAAAGTCTAACTTTGAAGAAGAAATTAGGAGATTGACTGCTCTTATCAACAGCGTTACACATAACATCTAACTGCTAGCTACTTCTTATATAGAATTATGTAGAAATTTACATATCTCGCACCAACGAGAAATATTGGATGCGAGAATCGAACTTGAATTGCGGTTAACTACATGCACGCCCTTATCAACCGAACCAACCCTCGTAAGCAATTTCAACAATTCAGTTTGATTTGGTTCGATTCCATTTAGTCCTCAAACTAGTAAACCAATCTATTTGATGAATGTTTTTATTTGGTTATTTCAGTTCATAAACAAATTGAGCAAATATTGTGCGTCATATCATTCTCACTAATTTGGTTTAGAAATTAGTAATTCATGAAACATTTTCTTAAAATTTAGGAAATTATTTTAATTTTATTTCTTCATTATTTTAATTTGGTTTAGAGAATCTTCTAAAGCATTTTCGATACAAATTTACTAGTCGGCGGGCTGTTGGAACTGGGACCGGCATCGTATATTCCAAACAAGGACAAGGATTGTCTGCCTCCTTGTTCTCATGTCCTTCTATATACCATCCTGTTTGTGTGGTCACGGTTAAGTCACGTCAATATTTTATATTACTATTTATTTTGTCTTATTATCTCTATAAAAAAAACAATATAAAATGTTGACGTGACTTAACTGTAACCACACAAAATAAAAGAGTACAGGAGGGCATGGAAACAAAAAGGGCAGACAATCCTTGTCTTTCAAACAAAAACTCGAATTGGTCTCCGCCTAGTCAGCCAAAATCGCCAACTACTAATCGGTCAAATCGCCAACCCTACTAATCAGTCAAATCGCCAACCCACAACCTTTCCAAATGCACATGTGAAGAATATTCATTATTTCCAACCACATAGGAAAATCAATCAACTAAGGTCATCTCTAACCGAAGGGTCCAGAGGGCTAGAGGGCCGAAAATAGCCCTAAAACCGTCTCCAACTGAGGGCTAGGCCAGAGGGTTCTGGAATCTGGGAGGGCCCCACGGGATCAGAGAGGGCTGGAGGGCTGGCTATTTTTTTTTTATAGTTTTGTTATTCCTGTCGGTTATAACCGACAGGAATACATACTATTATTTAATATACTAAATAATGGTGTATTCCTGTCGGTTATAACCGACAAGATTGTTTTAAAAAAAATTCAAATGAAACGGCTACTAGCCGTTGCATTTGATTTAAAAAAAAAAAATTTTTACATTATTATTATTATT
Organism: Malus domestica; assembly: GCF_042453785.1. Taxonomy (NCBI): domain Eukaryota; kingdom Viridiplantae; phylum Streptophyta; class Magnoliopsida; order Rosales; family Rosaceae; genus Malus; species Malus domestica. The sequence goes on along the minus strand of NC_091672.1, from coordinate 29,162,515 downwards.
TTTTATTTACAAAATTTTTCATATAACTTCTATTTTTTCCTATAACTTCTATTTCACAAAATTTGTTTCATATTTTTTTTAAATTCTATTTTTTTCCTATAACTTCCTAAGCCATTATACAACATTAAGTTAAATTAAGTAACATGAAACAACATTAAATAAAATTAACCAACATAAAAATTATACAACATGAAACTTAAACAACATTTTAGTTGTAGTTTTTAAATAATAAATTATGTTTGGCCCTATGACCCTTTGGCCCTCGGTTGGAGACGGTTTTTGGTGATAGGGCTAAAACGAGCCCTCTGGCCCTCTGGGCCTCGGTTGGAGATGGAGGCAAATATGGCCATGTACTGTTCATTAAAATATTAATATCTTGGAGAATCTTGGAGAGCCAGAGGGCTAAAACGAACCCTCTGGCCAGCCCTCGGTTAGAGATGGTCTAATGTATGGAATAGTCCTCATTTTTTACCAAAAGAATAGAAATCTTTTTTTTTTTTAAGTAAAAGGTTTGTACATATATATATATATATATATATATATATATATATTACCAACGAAATTTTCTTAAAAGTGGAATATTCCACTCCACCATCTCATGTCCACGGTTTAATTCATAGGCCAATGTTATAAAATATTATGTTAAAAATATATAGTGACTAAAATTACAACGGAAGAGGATCCTCTCGGGATTTACTTTGTGGGAATCCTAGGCATCCCCATATGCTAGCTGTTTATCGTACGTCGTGCGGCTAGTTTTCGTTAGGTACTATTTGTGTTTAATTTTAAATAAAAAAATGTCAAATAATTTATGAACGCATGATGCACGATGAATGACTCAGATATGAGGATCCCTAGGATCCCCACAATTTGGATTCGGATGGGATCCAAATCCTTTCTATACATGAAGGGATATTTTGTGTGATCTAGATTTCACATTGTATTTAAACTATCTAAACGTCTACACGCATGCAGAGGCGGATGCGCATTGGGACCAAGTGATCTCAGGACCATTCGAAGTCTAGAAAATATACATGTGAACGTCTTCCTACGACCCTTTTCTTTTATTTGGTACATGTTATTTTGTGCCTATCAAGTGTTTGATGTAATGTTTGCTATGCATATCTCGACAAGTTGCGCTGACATCACTTGACAAATTCTCTCGATATCACTAATCAGATTATTTCGGCATATGTCGACATGTGTTGACATCTATGCAACATAGTTTAGCTGACGACAACAAACCCATTAGTGTTCCATGAAGTACCTCAGTTAATAAACTAAATTTCTTTACGTGTTTCTGGCTTTGTTTCTGTCTAAAAACTTAAACTTTTAATATTGAAATTCCCCAAAATCCAAATCTTAAATACGTCACTGGACGTATGTACGTGTGATTGAGATTTCAATAACGTTGCAATGAGATGGTCAGCAATCAGCAGCAAGCATACCCAAGAAATTGTTGACAAATTTGTCTAAAGTTGATAACCTTTTTTTTTTTTATATATAGAATATAAAGTTGATATGTCATTCTGGTGACGCCAGCAAAACCGCGGTAAGAAAAATTTCCATAAACATATTGAAATCAACTTCTATGGAAAAAAAAAAAAAAACATTGGAGTCGAGTCGCTTAAGTTTATTCCCAAGTATTTGTTTCCCACATGCCATACAATTCAAAATTTTCCAAAGTCCAACTTCGAAGAAGAAATGAGGAAATTGGCTACTCTTACTATCAGCGTTACGCATAACATCTAACTGCTAGCCAAGGTCTAAAATATCGATGATATCGGAAATATTGGTAATTCAAAAACACGAAAATTTCGATGGAAATATCGGGATATTATTGATATCGATAAAAATTGAATAAAAACCACGGAAATTGTAAGAAAAACTTGGAAATTTTTATTGAAACTTTGCAGGATGTTTATTTAGTCAATTATCTATTAGTTTATTACAAAAAATTGGAAGGAAATGCATTGCATGATGGATTTAACTGATGTAAGTTGATTATATGGCGAGCTGACAAATATTGTGAGTGTAGAAAATATGTAGTAATTAATGAAAGAAGTTTAAACACACCATAATCATTTATATATAATGAATTAGTACAATATTTTACACTTTATACATTGTATGGTAAGATACATGAGTGACTTAATACCACGTAGAGTTCTTATCAAGGTCTAAAATATCAATGATCAGAAATATCGGGATAATATATCGATATTTTAAACCTTGCTGCTAGCTACTACTTAATAGATTTACATAGAAATTTACATATCTCGCACCAACGAGAACTATTGGATGCGAGAATCGAACTTGGATTGCGGTTAACCACATTCACGCCCTTACCAATTGCACCAACCCTTGTAAGCAATTTCAACGATTCAGTTTGATTTGGTTCGATTCCATTTAGTCCTCAAACTAGTAAACCAATCTATTTGATGAATGTGTTTATTTGGTTATTTCAGTTCATAAACAAATTGAGCAAATATTGCGCGTCATATCATTCTCACTAATTTGGTTTAGAAAATTAGTAATTCATGAAACATTTTCTTAAAATTTAGGAAATTATTTTAATTTTATTTCTTCATTATTTTAATTTGGTTTAGAGGATCTTCTTAAGCATTTTCGAATACAAATTTACTTGTTGGTGGGTTGTTGGAACTTGGATATTTCAATAAAAAACTTGGACCGGAATCTTCTTAAGAATATTCATTATTTCCAACCAAGTAGGAAAATCAATCAACTATTCACCTGTTCAACTATTCCACAAATTGAAGCTTCAAGGAAATTCCATAAGGTGAAGCTTCGAGGAAATATCCAGGTAAGGCAGGAAAACATATAAAGCACGCACTTGGCAGGCATTCCTCTTACATACATGCAAGAAACGATCTCACTGCCTAAATATCAAATACCATAATCCTCAGGGTTTAACGAGGCCCACCGAACCCAAGTCAAGAACGACGGCGCTCACAACGATGCCATTGAATTCTTTTACAGGGCGCACGGTGCTTATGGTGCTTACCAGCTTCTTACGCAACTGGAGGTACAACTCCGGCACTGCTTCTGCGGTCTGATCGATTTGCCTTCAAATCTCTGCTTCTACTGGATTGACTTAGCTAGGATTTCTAATCCGTGTTTGGTTGGAACAAGGATTAAGTTTAATGGACTAAGTTGGACTCAGTGCCGACTAAATCCTTCACTACCAGTTCTTAGCTAGGCCGCCCGAAACATATGGGATTGCTAATCCCGTCTCTAAAGCTGCGTACAATGTCTGCACGCTGCAAGTCGTCTGCTTCTCTGCAACTCTGGCAACCTATACCCAGAGCTGAAACCCACCACACCCACCGCCCAATTCTCAGAGGGGCGAGAAACAAAGTGGTTGTGAAATCCATGGTGCTGCAGAGAGGAGCGTTTGCACGATTTCAAATTTTCGTGGGATTTGAAGTTGGGAAATCAGAATCTGTGGTGCCATAAATAATTTAGAGGAATCACAACAGCAAAGAAAAGGAAAGAAAAAAAAAAAAGAGAGAACAAAAGGGGGTGATGAATGACGCTGTTTTGAGGGAGGAGAGAGTGGAAAGGAAAAGAAAAAGATGAAGGGAGGGAGAGGGTCGGAGCAAAATTAGGAATAAAAAGGAAGATCAGAGGGAAAAAAAAATTAGGAATGAAAAAAGAAAGACAATGGTAATAATAAAATATTACTAAATATGTATTAAATAATATAAAATATTAATTTAGGGAATTCCTTTGGATAATAGAGAGAGGATTATGATATTGGCAGGGATGTCGTGCAAAGACTGGAAATTTTGATGAGGGAGAGAGAGGTTTATGATATTTGCAGGAATGTCCTGGAAAGACTGGAAATTTTGATGAGGGAGAGAGAGGTTTATGATATTTGCAGGAATGTCCTGGAAAGACTGGAAATTTTGATCAGGGAGAGAGAGAAAAGCCCCTTAATAGAAAATATCCTGAAAATATTGATGTATTAAAAATAGGGGCTTTTAGATCCAGCTCAAAAAACATAAAGTGTTTTTAGGAGGGAGTCCAATTATCTAATTATATGTTTTCATTTTTTTTATACTTATTTTATATTTTCTAAAAATATTAAAAATCAATTAAAATTTTCTAATATTATGCATTTTCCAACTCTAAAAAATCTAATCAATATCTTATAACAAAAAAACTAATATACAAACATAAATCTATTTGCAAAACATTCTACCTAATTCAAGTAACAAATATATGAATGTATATTATACCTATAACTGAGATATGAAATCTAATTAAAATGTAGAAAATAATAATATACCTACAAACAAGACACATTAATCTATGACATGATGTTTATAAAAAAGAATCTGTCATATAGGTAGATAAAATACAATTAACCTGTGGTATAGGTTGATTATAAAAATTAAAAATAAAATCTATAAATGAGGTTTAAAGCAGGGGGAAGAACAAAGAAATAACAAAAAGTAAATAAAAAGAAATAATCAAAGAGATAATTACAAAGAAATTGATTTTTATAATAATTCTTATCACTGAAGAGATAATTATTGATAATTAAATAATTAAATTTATGAAATTAAACTTATTTTAATAAGTTAGACTATTCCTACTATTGATTCAAAAAATTAGACTTATATCAAGTTTCCTTAAAAATAATTTCATAAAGTGAAGCTTCGAGACATTAAACCATCTATTATCCGCGTTGAAAAATTACTGTTAAGGAGGATAATGTATAAAGCACCAATATATATATAATATGGGATCAGGATCCTCTCCTGAGCAAATGGAGAGGATCCTCCCGACCTGATCCATCGGACCGTTCAAAATTTATCCAACGGCTACAAACAGAGAGCTCTACTAAAATTATAATAATCGTAGCCATTGGATAAAATTTGAACGGTCCGATGGACCCTGGCAGGAGCATCCTCTCCATTTGCTCAGGAGAGGATCCTGATCCTATAATATGTATACATATATGCGCATCGCAAAGAATCAAATCCCATAATCCTTAGGGTTTAACGAACCTTAATCACGCAAAATCTCCTAATTAGCAGACTGATCTTGCGATTAACAGTCGCAATTTGCTTCCGGGTTCCCGAATTTCAGAGAGACGAAGAGAGAGGAGAGAGAGTACGGATAAAGGTTGGGGATTTTTGATTTAAAGGGATGGGAGGACGCCTTTCGGACTTGAGGGGAGGCAAGGCCGCCGTGGGCACCGAACCGGACGCCGAGAACGACGGCGCTCACAACGATGCCATTGAATTCTTTTACAGGGCGCATGGTGCTTACCCGCATTTTACGCAACTCGAGGTACACCGGAATTTCTATCTCATTCTTTTCTTGGATATTAGTTATTAGTTATTTTGGCTATCAATATAGGGAGAGGATCCTCCCCGGACCCAAACCCACCGGAACCTCCGGATCTTCCTCCTTCTTCCTTCTTCTCTGCAGATTTGGTTCTGCTTCTTCTTCACTTCCTTCTTCCTTCTTTGTTTGTCTTCTTCTTCAATTATGCATCTTCTGCATCTTCTCCGACAACCAACTCCGAGGAAAGCACGACGCCGACTCCGGAAAAGCCCACGACGCCGACTTGGCCTTTAAAGAAGACGGATCCGGAGGCTCCGGTGGGTTTGGGTCCGTAGAGGATCCCCTCCCGAGATAACCTTGCGAATCTTATTTTATTTTAAGATATTTTAGAAAAAATTACGTTCTCATCTTTCTTTTTACTACTTCGATTAAAATTTTATGTTTTTAAATTTTTTTATGAAAGTAATTATGTATTAATAGCATCATTAATTATTTAAATAATAAATTTTTTTTATTTTTAAATATATTCATTTAATGTTAAAAATATTATAATTAGTATATTTATATTTATGATTAATTTTTTTATTATATATTTTTTAGTTTTAGTTTATACCTATTTTTAATTTGTAATTCTTTTTTTTTTAATTTGTACTATTTTTTTTTTTAGTTTTAATTTGTACCTATATATTAATTCTTTTTGTGCCCATATTTTTTAAAGTTTATTTGTATTTTTATTCATATTTTTTTTATTTGTACTTTTTATTTTGCTAAATGTACCATGCTAATTATATGTACCCATTCATGTAAAACCTTTTAATCTGAAAATGTACTCATTCTTAAATATATCAATTTGTTATATGTAAAATGTACCCTTTTTTCAAATAAAATCTATTCAATTTTTTTCTAATCAATTTTTAAACTTATATGAATATATTAATTCTTTTTTCTTTAATTTTAAAATATATCCATATCAAGTTTAATCAAAGAAATTTACTAATATTATTAAGCCTAATATCTTTATTTTTTTTTGTGATTTTGAAGAATGTACCCATGTTTTGATACAATAATTTTTTTGGTTAATTTTGATGAATGTACCCATGTTTATATATATATACACACACACAATAGTATATTTATATTTTAATATTTTTAATCCCACAAATTATGGTTTTTTATTTAAAATATCATTTATATAAACAACTAAAATTTCTAATTTTTAATTTAAAAAATATAGTAACGTACATAGAAATAAATTATCATATTAATTTCAGATACTTCGATAAAAAATTAAAAACCAATAAGGTTTCAATCAAAGAATATTTATATCTAATGACCGCATCCAAAGTCTCATTTTATTTTATTCATACATTGGGTGCATATATTTTATAACCTCACAAGATTCTAAAAAATTTATACTCCCACAATGTGATCATCTTTCTTAATTTTGTAGCTGTATTTTGAAAATATTATTTGTCTCAAGTGATTGGTGCAAATTCCAAATTCCAAGGGCCTTGTTTCTTTATTTCCTCGTCTTTCACCTTTTGTCTTTCAAAACCGAGTGCAATGACAAACTAGAAGTCTAATGAATTAGGCTTGATTGTTGTTTTTGTTCTTTTGTGTTAATGTTTTTCAATTTTGTGCTACAGTTATCCTTTTCAGCATCCAAGCTGCTTGATCGTGATCTCTTTTCCAAGGTATGTTATCCATGTCACCTTACTTGTGATAACATAGCAGTTAAATTACTGGTTAAGTTTTATCTAAGTTAGTAACAAAGTTATTGTAAATTGTAATAGTATCATCTGACCGCTACGAGTTTACTATCGAGGCTAAAAAATTCTCTATTTTTCTTTCAGAGTGATCCTATGGTGGTTGTATACCTCAAGAAGAATGATGGTAAGCTAGAGGAACTCGGGAGAACTGAAGTCATACTGAACAATTTAAATCCGGAATGGATACAGAACGTTTCAGTAGCTTATCAGTTCGAGATGGTGCAGAATTTGATGTAAGTTTCTCATATTTTCTGTAGCACCTATGTTTCTGAAGATATCTTTGTAGTTTATCAGACGTTTGCTTATTTTCTTTTCTTGTGTTCTCCTCCAAGATTCTGTGTCTACGATGTTGATACACAATTCCACAATGTACCTGTAAAGGTATGACGAGACTTCTTTGAATTTTTAACGTTTCTTTTGGAACGAAAAACCTAATACAATTCATGTGTTAACCTTCTTATTTTGTTGCCTTGCAGACTCTGAATTTGAGGGATCAAGAGTTTCTTGGAGAAGGCAGTTGTGACCTTTCAGAGGTAAGTCTCTTGAAATCTGTTCAGCTCATATATTTTCATTGAGCTGGTGTGATATGTATATATAGACTCATTTAATTAATACTTTGAGTTATGTGTTTCTTTTCATGTTTAATTTTCAATGTTATAGTTACTGCACTACTCACCCGTTGATGCAGCTAAGGAAAGTTATCGATATAGCTTGTAGTGGTTTTCTTTACTTAATCATAAGCAAAACTGTTGCCCAAAATGTATTGAAATCAGTACCTAAGATTTCATCGTTTTCTAGTAAATGAAGTCGAACCTAATTTACAGTTTGCTGTGTACTCTCTTTTCTGACGGCAGATTGTGACTAAACAAAATCGAAGTTCAACAATGACTCTGAAAGGCAAAAAGGGGCATGGAGGTTTGAGAAACTTTGGAACACTCACCGTGCATGCCGAGGAAACTATTGCTTCTAGGAGTGCTGTAGAGATTAAATTCCGCTGTGCCCACTTGGACAACAAAGATCTCTTTTCTAAAAGCGTACGCATTTCAAAGAAGCTTCGTGCGATCTTATTACTTGTATATACAAATTTCTTATATTGTATGATTCTTAGGTTTCTTTTCCCGATTCTTCACTTCAGGATCCTTTCTTAATAATATCAAGAACTGTTGAGACTGGGGATTCTATTCCAATTTGCAAGACTGAAGTGGTGGATAACAATTTAAACCCGACCTGGAAACCAGTATGCCTGGGTATGCAACAGTTCAGAAGCAAGGTAAGCTTGTGAATTATTGCTTGGTTACCTGTTAAATTAGGGTATATAAATTTTGGTAATTGACAAATACAATAGAGAGATCATTTAATTTTCTTCAATTTGATGCAGGACGCCCCGCTGGTTATTGAGTGTTTTGATTTCAACAGCAATGGCAAACACATTCTTATTGGGTAATTATTGATTGGTTCCAACTCTTTGTTTTGTTACTTCTTGCATGATATCATTGTTTTGCGCCTGGAACACAAAAAAATGAAGGTTTTGAAATTACCCTCTATTCGTTTTACTCAGGAGACTCCGAAAATCAGTAGCAGACCTTGAAAAACTACTCAGAGAAGAACGTGGGGCGAACATGTTTATTCCATCTTCTCGTGCGGGTCATGAAAAGGTATATATTTAATCTTGCAGTCCAATTCCTTAGTATTTCATGTCAATTTGAATTTACTCACGTTTGCTTTGTAATCTGCTAACGTAGGTTTTGAAGAGTCAGCTATTTGTGGATCAGTTTTGTGAGAAAGAACAATTCACCTTTGTTGACTATATATCTAGTGGGTTTGAGCTTAACTGCATGGTTGCAGTTGATTTTACGGGTAAGCAATGTCTGATAGTCTGGTAATTTAATTCAGTCTTCATTCTGCAAAAGTTAATGGGTTTGATATATTTTCTTGTTTCGAATATTAAATTTTGTCCAGCTTCAAATGGAGATCCTAGAAATCCCGAGTCTTTGCACTACATTGATCCTAATGGCGGGCTGAATTCTTACCAGCAGGTAAGCATGTGCTTCAATAGGGATAGTTCTATCTTATCGACCACATTCTTTTCGCAGACGTGTAATGAATTGGTACATAATTAAGGTTTGTTCTCGAGTTTTTGTTGTTACGGGTACCTTTCTGTTCAATATTTAGCGAAAGCATATTGATTGATTAGATGTTGTCATTTGCAGGCTATAACAGAAGTAGGACCAGTCATTCAGTTCTACGATGCTGATAAGAGGTTTCCTGCTTGGGGCTTTGGAGGAAGGACGGCTAATGGAACTGTATCATACTGCTTCAACTTGAATGGAGATTCAAGTGAATCTGAGGTAAAGGAGTAGTTTAACTCTTTGCAATGCTCTTTTACCCTTGGTTTGCAATCTCGTTCAATACACTGGCCTAATTTTGTTTGACCATCTCAGTAAATTCAATTGTGTCGTTTATTTAACAGGTTGTCGGAGTTGAAGGCATAATGGCTGCTTATGCCAATGCTCAACGCGATATTGCTCTGTCAGAACCGACGTTGTTTGGCCCAGTGGTTAACAGGGCTGCTAAAATTGCCACCAGGTCCCTCTCGTCCAACAAGTACTACGTCTTGGTCATTATAACGGTAAGAGCCCGACGAATTCAAATTGAATTTTTAACTCCTCGGTTCTTTGTTTTACCAAAATTGATAATATAAATGCCATCTTGTTTTCTAGGATGGAATCCTCACTGACCTTCAAGAAACAAAAGATGCTTTGGTGAGGGCATCTAATCTTCCTCTATCAATCCTCATCGTTGGAGTTGGTAATGCGGATTTCAAACAAATGAAGGTAATACTTGTGGTTATTCAGGATTTTCACATACTGGTTTTTGATTTCTGCATATCATGAAGTTTCGTCTGAATCTTTTGTATTTGGCAGATCCTTGACGCTGACAACGGGCAACGATTAAAAAGTTCTACAGGTCACATAGCTACGCGTGACATTGTCCAGTTCATTCCAATGAGAGATGTGCAGAGTAAGTATCCATGACCTCCATTTCTCTTTCTAAACATCCATTGTACCTTTAGGTGCACGTCAACATCGTGTGAGGCGAAGTTACTAGAACTGTGGTTCAGACTTTCATTCAACCTGTATTAAATTGGCAATCGTAAATTTATTTTTTCTCGGGTCTTCTATCGTATTTTAGCTGACAAAATCTGTGGGGTTTGTAACTTGTAAGCAGGTGGGCAGATTTCTGTTGTTCAAGGTCTTTTGGAAGAGCTGCCCGGACAGTTTTTGAGTTACATGCGTTCCATGGACATCAAGCCGCTCACCTTCAATGCCGCTGCCCAAGCATCACCTGCCTGACCGTTGACGGATTTCTTCTTTGTACCGTTGTAAAGGGACATACCGAATACTTTGTACTATCGAGCACTCATGTTAATACAGTGTGAAATGTAGATACGAATGCTCGATACTACAACGCATTTCATTGATTGATAAACGTCAAATTCTAGAATCTATCAGAAATTTATAAAATCTCTGTTTGACCCTGGTGGTGTTCTTTCTTGCAGTCCAAGCATCTGCCTCGATGATTTTTGGCATGATTAAAAGTTTTCATGACAACTAACAATGCTTATGACTGCAGTTAGTGGCAGATTCAGGATTTTAACTTAGGGTGGTTCCAATATAAAAGCTCCAAAAATAAAAACAAGACGAAAATATCATTGAACAAATAAATGGTAACTACAATTTTCATTCATAATCTTTGTGCTAAACAAGCTAGAAATACTAAATTTGTACACGATGAGATCTCATATTTTGAAAACGTGCCATGATAGTTTCATTGTCAATACAAGAAAAAACATATTTCTCAATGTAAACAACTAAGCTGTCATTTAACCATTGATCCCCCATTCTATTGCAGAGGGGACTCTTTATGATATTCATGACGGAAAATGTTCTCTTTCACTGAAGCAGTTGCAACAGGTAAAACCAAAGCCAATTCAATATGTAGACCAAACGAGGCTCGTGAGTGACAAGCAGCCGAAGCTGGAAGTGGAGGAAGCCAAAGTGCGCAGAGCGGTTTTCGAAAACATGAAGATTTATAAGTTTAAGTTTTACACACGAAATAATTAGTTTGCTAATCACTAGTTAATTAGTTATAATTAGTAATTATGGTATGATGGTGGTGTAGGTCTCGTTTGGATGTACTTTTTAAATGACTGAAAACACTTTTGGTGAAAGGATAATGCACGGAGATCAAAATTTTAAATCAAATTTGCAAACTAAATAATGTGTCACCAATAAGTAAAAGGCCCGTTAATCAACACTCAAGTAACAATCTAATCATCAATAACCACATTATTTGGTTTTAAAACTTTGATCTCCCTAGCATTATCCCTAGCGAAAAGCACTTCAAATGATTTTTTAAGATTTGCTTGCATTTTTACCAAGGATTGGTTTGAAAAACATTTTCACCAAAAGCGTTTTCACATGCGGACATGAGAAAGAAGAAAAAAAGGTGCAGATATCACGACACTTCGGAGGTACAAGTTTGGTTCTCAACCAAGAAGGATGTAAGGATATCACAAGTAATTCAAGTATTCAACTATCCAACAACAGAATGAAGATTTAGAAGGATCAATGCTGTGCATTGCACACATCCTACCGAAATCTAATTCACTTTTACATCTGAAAAATTGTAAAAATGCAGCCGAAGTACGTTCAGTTTCGTTCACTTACAAGGGAAAAGGAGAGGCGTCTTGGCTATTAGTTCAAGCATGCGAATGATGTCTATGGCGATCCTTATCCCGGGAAGAATACGAGGAACTGTGATAGTCACGATCGCGTGACGAGTGATGCCTCGATTTGTCTGAATGCCCCCCTGAGTCTTTTGCTCTATCCTTTGAACGACGACTCCGATCCCTGTTTCTGTCCCTCTCGGCCTCCTCTCGATCTCGTTCTCGGTCAGAATCCCTGCCCCTATCACGATCCCGAGCCCTTATTCTGTCCCTGTCCCGGTCCCTTTCCCTATCTCTTTCCCTGTCCCTCTCTCTGTCCTTGCTTTTATCACCGCTTGATTCCATGCGGCGTTCAGACTTTGACTTCATATTGACATCTTCTCTTGCCTCTCCCTCAACAGCCATGCTCTTGGCTTCATCACCACTCTCTTTAGAGTCCTTTGGCTTGTCAACGGGTAGCTTGACCAACACACCCTTTGATCCACTAGATTCAGGATTCAATGCTGTTGTATCCTTTGAATTAGAGGTATCATCAATAGCTGCGGGAGCGGGAGCATTCTTTGGAACTTCCTACAAAACAGCAATGAGAAGGAAAAATCCACGTTATGTAATTTTCATTTTCTTCATATTCTCCAGCTGCATTCTTGGTTGCAGCCAGCAGTGCTGCTGTTAAACCACCGATAAGCAGGTGATTGTATGAATCTAATGAACCTTCCTAGAGAAAAACAGCAGCACTTACAGTATCAAGATGCAATAAGCTGTTGAAAATGGCAGCTGTAGAGATAAGAGAGAATATCATAGAGCCCCCTGGCTCTAAATAAATCATAACGGGGAGGGGAAAAAATTAGAAGAAAACGAGTCAGAATTACCTTTGTAACTGGCAGAGACGAAATCCATGACTTGTTAGAGAATGTAAAAGAGTCACCCTCTTTACAGACTGGTATGTACTTTGCTTTAGGAAGGCTGTACAAATGAGCCAGAACCCTACAAATTTCGTCAATCCCTGATTTCTCAGCATCAAATGCCTTCCACCATGGTGGATTTTCAGGAAGTGGTACTTGAAATCTCCGAGCAGCAGCATAAACCACACCGCAAGCAACCACCTCGCTCTTGAATCGAACACACAATGTTGTGCGCAAACTGCAAGTAAAAAGTTCGTGAGAATTTAACCAACAATCAGAATCTATACATATACCAAGCAAAAAGAAAATTTTAAATAAATAAACACCAATATAAAGTTTGAAGGTCTCAAAGTAAATTAGCAATTGGGGTATGTTGAGAGAAGTACCTGTCATTTGCTAGATTCCAGGCTTCTTGTGTTAATTCCCGAGGTGTTTCCAGAGTGGCAAGGTAATTTGATATGAATTTATGAGGATGTTCAACATGACAAATGAAACCCATCTCTTTCAAAATATGCCTTTCTGTTCTACTCAACTCCATCTTCAAGTCCGAATATTTCTGGAAAAACAAAAAAACAAAAAGCTTGAAACTTTGATATGCTTTACTAAGTGTGATAATAAAAGGACTAAAACCATTCACTTGTGCACACCAAAGAGGGAGACAATAGATTTGATCCGTTGGGTTCAAAAGGATGATAATGAAAAACAATGATTGTAGTATGAAATCTATACAAATATAGCATATGTCGGTCTAACCTTTGAATATGGATCCAAATGCTCAATGGGTAGGTTCTCCCTCCTGCATTCCATCCGGTGGAAAACAATGATCACCTGTCTGGCTTTCTTAGGGCATTCCTCCAGTTTCGATGCAAGCCACACACAGCTAGCCGCAACTTTCTACAAGAAAACATCACATTACTAAATTACTAATGCAAATATGAAACGAGAGATTGGAGAATACTGAAAGAAAACAAAGAGATAAAAGCTACTCATTTAACCTACTACAGCTACAGCGGACATCTTTTTCCTAATAAACGCTGTATGCGATTGTATGAGGTACATTTTCATCAGCACACATAACAAAAAACTTAGGAGGAAAAAAGTTAAAAGGAATCAATCATTGCTCTCAATTTCAAAACATGGGTTGTCAAAACAACGTCGTATAATACAATTATATGGGCAAATCGAAGATATAAGTACACCGAACACTCCTAATCGCGGTGGAATGCTTCAGGTAATCGCAATAAATGAATAAATTAAATGCACAGATAAAGCAAATACCTTGACATTGAAGCGAGCAAAGGACTTCTTGCAATAGAAGCGGTGAAACAGAACCTGACCAGTCGCCATTACAGCTTGAGGTCTGCAAGTGATCAAATCAAGCAAATCAAAATTTAGTAATTCCCCCTCAAATTAAAGAAGAACCATAATCGCTACAAATTTAAACAAAAAAAAAATGGAAACAGCATACAATTTGAGCAGAATTCCGCTTTCTTGGATCAAATCACAGCCGTAGATTCTGAGCGTGGTTTCCTTGGGTTCATCAATCCCGTCCTTCCTCGACGGCGAGTTCTGCAACTGCTCGTCGGTCAGGTAGAAGGTGTCTATCGCCGTGTATATCATCGTCCAAAACCCTAACAAGCTTCTGCACAAAATTAAATTTCCAAAAAAATTCAATTAAATCTGAAAAAATAAAAATAAAAGTTTCGATATTTACAGAGAAAAATTGGTAATCGAAGGGACGAGAACGAACCTTTACCTTCCCGTTTGGTTGCCCAGAAGTTAATCGAAGAGAAGATGCATGAGACCAAGAAATTGGCTCTGAGCATTTCAGAATGGTAGTGAAACGACGACGTAAAGAGATGGCTGTGTTTTGGGGGAAAAATTAACTGTTTTTTGGTTCTGCTCCCTGTTTGTTTTGGGTTGTTTTCAATTGGCCCCTTAACTTTTGTGTTCTTTTTAATTCCTGCACATTTACTGCACCTCTTTTACAGTTTTACCCCAGATTAGACTTTTGTTTTTTTGGCAGAAAATGTATAGGGGGGAGGTGAAGCCATCTCATTCCAAGGACAGGGTATATCACAAGTCTCTTTAAGGACTTACAGAGAGGGTTTTAGTCATTTTTTTCGTTTTCACAGATCGTCTACCAAGAGGGATTGTCGGCAACGGAACTCGACTCAGGCTTTGATATAGCGAAAAAAACGGTATTTACCAACTCAATCAACTCTCGTTCGCCCAAATTAGTCTTTTTGACCGGCTATAAAAATACAAGCTTTCGATCTAGCAACCATGAGAGTGCGAGTGGAGATTCTTAACTATTCTCTGTTTACGTCAGCATGTATGAATTTCTCTCATCACGTGACGTAACGAGATACAATAGGTGATAAGATTTCCCCGAATGGGAGGCGTAGATATCAAATAACATAGCGATGCAAGTTTAAAGAATAATTGAATCATTCTTGTGTTGAATAAGTGAGTAAAGTGTATCATGTTACAGAAAATAAAAGAGAAAAATGTCTGGCTAGCCTTTTATACAAGCAAAATCCCCTAAGCTAAATGACACCATTTGTACGCAAATCGACTTTTGTCAAATAATCCGCCAACCACAAACATTCAGCCTAGCCCCTAGGCATCCGCAAGAACCAGTTATGTTACAGAACGCTAGAATAAGCATCCGATCGTGCTACATCTGCACAGCAAAAACACTCCGTCTCTTGCTGTTGCTGGCCATTGAGAAATTTTGGGTTGACAGGCTCTGAAGCCGATCAGTTGGTGGAAAAAACAACGAGAAGCAAGCATACAACATCAACAGGAAGCCAGAAGTCTTTCTTAGCCAGACTTTGATTTGGTTTGCGAAGCCAGCGGTCTTCTTGAGAGGGGAACAATGACCTCAAGAATATTCTGGAAGAATCCTTTATCGTACATGTTATTTTTAACCACAACATCCACCTCTTTGAGTGGTGATCTTCGGAAAATGGCTCTCCATTTGCTCTCTGGAGGTTTTCTTTCACTATCTGTCCCATTGATACTTGCTTTGAGTGCTGCAGAACTCGCCCTTGCTTCATTCAGCTTCCTCTGCCAGCTTAAGTAGTCTTGCCACTTGAAAGTCTGTTTCAAAAGAAGTAAACACGCTAAGTTCCACTGTATCAGCAATAAAAGAAGCCATGTTCATTAAAGCTTTCTTATCTCCTGGGAGTCCTTCTGTTGCAGCGGTGAAGCCTAATGAACTATCCCCGCCTAATTAACTCTAGCCTACCTTTCTTTGGAACTTTACCAAGACATTAACAAATTAAATTATTAGCAAAGTTGGAGAGCGAAATAGACCTCATTAGTTGTAGTGTTTGAAAGACAAAGTTTTGCATGGTAACCAAAGAAACCCGCCAATAGTAGTGAAACAATTGCAAGAAACACCATTAGAAGTATTTGAATGTTGTAGGCGCCCAACAACCACTGTCAAACATCAGAAAAAAAATTAAGCAATGAGCGACATGGAAAAGCCAAAATAATAAAAAGAGCCGATATCTCAAGCCTACAGTTCATTATTGGAGACATCATGGAAAGTAAATGAATGGTGAAGTCCAACTAGGCCTTTTCTACCAGTTAAAGTGAACGGTTATTTGTCACCTCCATGTAAAGACAGGCTCTTTCAATACGTTGTATCCAGAAACACAATAATGGCTAAGGGATCACCAGAAGTACAGTAAGTCAGCTTGACAATGAACAGAGGGTACAAGTTTTTTCACTTATGTTATGTATGCTTATATAAATGTTTCCAAATATGCCGAGAACAGCAATATACAAAAATGATTTTGAACTTCAGAAACTGAATTATTTATCATTGGAAGCTATTGCTCGTCTCAATTCCCATAACAAAACAAATCAACGTACCTGCACAACATGTGGCGTTAAACGGCGAAAAGAATTATCTACACCATAATAAACTGCAACGAAGAAATTAAGGAAAGGAACATCAGTTAGGTTCAGATGCAACACAACCAAGTAGGAGGCTTGGTATGAAAATTAATTTACCAAATCAACTTACCGGTTAGAATATCAATAACTTTGAATTCTTTAACTTGTCCAGCAAGAATTAACCCAATCGCCACTGTTCCATATATGCAAAGTAAAGTGTGCCTGAAAAAGCACTAGATAAATGATAACAAACAACAAATAAATGATTACCATATATTACCTCACAGCTATAATAAAGTTAAAATTGACTGAGCATTTAGACGAGTAACTTTAAGACAGCAATCTTGGAGCTTCTCCAGTGTAATTTGCTCTGAATTTCAAGAGTGAAATGGAAAAATCCATGACCTACAAATTTAAAACCTCAAAGACCATAAGTTCTAAAAGTTTTCTTATCTTTATTTACGTAAACATCATACGCCAAGATTGGATTGCTAAAATTCAACCAGAGATTCTAGGTGATAACATTGATTATCAGTAAGCACATTCTCAAACCGTAAAACAATTGCTACCATCAAAATCCCTATCAACAATTCAATATGTATAATCAATTCTTTGGGAAGCATAGGCGGTGAAGAAAAAAAAGGCCACACAACACAAATAAACATACACTTGCTGCATCACTATAGAACTCACCACAAAAGAAAAGCTATGAAGTACCGGGTGTTTCTCTCACCTATACAATTATTCTGCAATAAAAACAGTGGGGTCAAATTTACAATAAGCAACAAATGGAATGCCCAGATATGGAGGGAATGGAGGAAAAAAGAAGAATAGTTGGAGAGTTTCGGACCATCCATCCACAATGATGATCAAAACGGGCAACACATCGATCACATATGCTGCAATGCTTTGACCTAGCAGGTCTAAACCACAGAGGAAGAGTGACAAGCAAAAAGGAGAAATTAAGAAAAGAAAAGGAAGGAAGAAAAATCAAACAGCACAAATTTATTTTAAAAACAATAACCATGGGGGTGAGGACTCACTTTGGAATTTTGCATGTTGAACAGTCTTTCTCAGAATATATAATATTATCGTAAGGATAAGCAAAGAGATACAGAGAAACATTATCAGCTTTCACCGTTCCTGGATCAGAAAAGCTAGCCAATAGAAAGAGTAGGACACCAACGCCAACAGCCAACAAGCTCGCATACCTGAAATAAATAAAAAAGTTGTGTAGAGGATTCAGTACAAAGAAAATGGAAAACTTTACATAAACTTAATCCATGACGCATACCTGTGAATTTCACTTATATAATAGCCAGGAATGTAACGGAAGGAAGAAGTTGCAACCAAGTAATAGGTTCCTCCTACTATTGCAAAATAAATGATCTACAATAAGCAGAAAGCTAATGATTAATACCGAATCAAAGGTAAAAAGGAAATAATTCCGAGTACATTACTAATGGAAACATAGAAGGCATTCATGTTTACGGTCATACCTAGTTTTTTTCTTTCTCCTATTGCAGCATTTTCCCACCTAGTTCCTAGTGACTGAACATTGAGCAATTCCTAATGATTCTTTCAAATTTACAAACTTTAAGCACATTCATACATCTCTATCTGGAAATTCCGTAACTTGGGAGCATCAGATCCTCCATTGTCAAGTTCCTCATATAACCACATTTCCTCACACTTTAACTCCTCCCCAACAATTTCCCGTTTCCTACTTACTCTAAGCAACTAGATAACCAGAAATTCAACAAAATGCAACTACCAAATGGAACAAAAATCCCATTGCAAATGCATATAAAAGCGAAAAACAAAACCTTTCTGATGTAGGATAGAGTTGGGCAGCGGAATTTAGATATTTTAGCGGAAGCGAAAGTACAGAAACCTTAATGAAAACAACAATAAAGGATAACTGGAATCAGCCTCTCACCAAGAATTTAAAATACTAAAACACCCATTGATTTAGGAAAGCCACCACTTCTGTTCCGCATCTCTTTCGCTGAGTCATCCGATAAAACTAAGTTCAACTTTAACCAAAAGTAACAACACCGTGAACCCGAATGATCCCATAACTGAACCCACAATTTCAATTCCCAAACAAATTACAACTTCATGAACAAATTCAACCAACCAGAACCCAAATTTCTCCAAAATTCTTCAAATTTCAATCACAAAAGTAAAATTCAATTCTGTTGCTGGGAAAAAGAAGGAACCTGTAAGATTGGATTGGGTCGATCGCAGCAGAAATACTCCGCGGAAGCTATGGCATTTGTCCCCCTGGCTCCAAACACAAACCCAACAAACCGTCTGCGCAAAAAAGATCAGAAATTAAATCTGAGAGATAGAGAGAGGGGAGGAGAGAGAGAGAGAGAGAGAGAGAGAGAGAGAGAGGATGCTGAACTGAAAGTAATCGTAGGCGCCGAAGGTGAGGAAGTGGTTGATGCGTTGGATGGGGGTGCCGTCGAAGATGGGCCATTGGCCGCAGAGGAAGGAGACTAGAACGAGCAGTGTGACTAAACCATGGCACACCAGAATCCACTGTACCTCCATTCTCTCTCTCTCTCTCTTCTGTACTGTTTCTCACTCCTCTGACTTTCTCTCTGACTGAGATAAGAGAGAGACAAAGGGCCGCCGGTTGATTTCAGGACTTGCAGTTGCTGACTGCGCGTCGTTACCAAGAATGTGCCCTCAATTGCAAATTAGACAAATTTGTAAATTAATCAAAAAAAAAAAAAAAAAAAAGGCTTACATTTTTATAAAAATAATAATGTTGTAAATACTAACTATTACGGTTTTTAGGCTGTTTTGCAAGATAAGACAAAAATCGTCACAAAATCAATAGGCTTTTACCTTCAATGTCTCGTGGAATCGTGAAAATTCATGTAAGATTCTTTGTTAATATTTTTTAGGATAGAGTCCTGTTTCGTTAATGTTTTGAGTCGCACTATTATTTTATTTTATTTATTTTCAATTTTCAGATTAAATATTCTATTGAAATATATTTTTGGTTCAATAAATGGTGAGAACTCTTTTTAAATGCATTATAAAGTTTTTCTTAATCATGATAAAAAATCTCTCCTAAAATTACAAAATTTGCATTTTCCTCAAATGTGGACTTAATAATCACGATTTTTATGCAATTTTGTAAATTTGTGCAAAAGCCATCATAAAATCTATTTGCTTTCACCTTCATCGCACCGTGAGGTTAAGAAAATTCATGTAAGACTTTCCGTTGATAATCTTAATTTTGGAATCCAATTTCAGTAATGTTTTCCCCCAATACTATTTTTTCTCATTTATTTTTCAATTTTCAACTTAAATATTATATTAAAAATATATTTACAGCTCAATCAATGGTAAAACTCATTAATGTATAATTTTTTTTAGTACAACGATATATTTTACAAAAGAAAAAGAGTTAGGAAACTACACAATGAACAATCTAATTTGGTATTAAATTCATTTTCACTTGTAAGCTTTTGATAATACTTTTTACAAGTGAAAAACCCATTAAATCCACTGTTACAGATTAATACAGGGAACAATGTAATTACGCCCAACCCAATTGGGGATAGCTTGAATGTTTCGACGGGTGACAATGATTTCAAATATTGGCAGCCCAATCACATTGGGTTGGCCAGCAGGTTTGAGTTCACAACAAACCGAACCACCCGATACCCACCTCTAACTAAACGGGTTGCGTTTCTTTCCCCCATTTTCTCATAGACAATCAACTCAAATTCATACCAGGACGCTCGATCATGAAAACAATCTATCTTTTACAAAGATAGATAAAAGTGGATTAAATCATGAAAACTTTAAAGAAAAATTCCGGTATTATTTTCTTTAACAAAAAATCATATTTTTATAGACGACCACTTCATTTACGTCATAGAAATCCCATGTGCATCTCAAGGTCTACTAAAAGAAGGAAAAAGAAAGCCATCATATCATACAACTGCAGCGACTGATCATCTCCACTCCACAAGAGAGACCTAGAATTCCTGAGAGGCCGAACCGATATCGCCCTTGCCTTTTCCACCCTTGTTCGGCAAGAGGGTTTGGTGGATATTTGGCAACACTCCTCCATTGGCGATGGTCACAGACCCCAACAGCTTGCTTAGCTCCTCGTCATTCCGGACCGCGAGTTGGATGTGCCTTGGTACAATGCGGTTCTTCTTGTTGTCCCTTGCAGCGTTTCCGGCGAGCTCCAACACCTAGACAAAATTTCACACGAAAAAATCAGATCAAACCCATTAAAGTTCGAGATATACAATGCCAAAAAACATGAAAATCTTAACCAATCAAACTCCAGGGAATCGAAACCCACCAATAACGAACAAATGTTGAATTTCAAATCCTAATAACACATTACTAATCCGATTTGTATCCAGATATCGGATTATACCCAGAAAATTATACTCATAATTAGATCGACCCAAATTCCAAAAACATGAAATTGCACAATCAAAATCGAACCCAAAAACAATAGAACCCACAGATGAAAAACAAGCTAACCTCAGCAGCGAGGTATTCTAGCACGGCGGAGAGATAAACAGGTGCGCCGGCACCGACACGTTCGGCGTACTTTCCGGACTTGAGAAATCGGGCGATCCTACCCACCGGAAACTGAAGGCCAGCCTTATGCGACCTCGACACAGACTTCGAGGCCTTCGGCTTGCCTCTGCCTCCCTTCGTCGACGCTCCTTCTTTCGAACTCATTTTCCTGCGACGGAATCACAGAAATAGCGAACAGAGAAACCCTAACCCTAGAAAAAGATCGAATCTTTGACGACAGTGAAGTATGCGCGAGACAGAGATGGCGCTTGTGAAATTGAAATGTGTTGGGGTTGGGAGAAATTTTTAATTGGGATAGGAATATAAATGGTACATCGTGTTTAATAAGAGTGGTATTAAATTTTATTTTTAAAATTATTAATTTTTTAATATATATATTTTATTATTTGTATAGTGATGTATTATTTCGTGTATTGTTTACACTGAAAAATCTTTCGGGATTTGGAATATATAGGAGGCGACGCTATGATCTGATTGGGTGAGAGGGTAGGCGCACGGATTGCCAGCGTGGCACCTAGTGTGGAAATTCGCGGGAATTTAAATATTCGTTTTTCATAGTCCACCGCTTTGGCTTTCCCGTTTTGCGAGCTTTTTCTTTCGTTGGAGTATTTTTCCACATTGCCCCCCGCCCCGCTTAACTTTTACATGCTGTCGATTTGGTCCCCAAGCCTTTATTTTGGCCAATGTTCTCTTTGAACAAGCAACTAGCCAATTGCTCACATCCAAATGTCCCATCTATAAATGTCATTTGTTATTTTTAGTATTTTGCAATATCCCCCCCCCCTCGGCCCTAAACTCTGATCTACTGCACGATTTGCTCTATAAACTTTTATATTGGCCAATTTTCCCGCTAAATGAATATAAATAATTATTTGCTCACGTATTTACTCGTACGTCTTTCAAATTTCTATTTAATATAAGTACGAATCAATTGTTTAACTTAAAAAACGCAAACAAATATAAAAAATTGTAAAAACGCATGAAAAGTAAAATAAAGTGTGAAAATCACCGTCCAATAAAAGCGAGAGTGGAATGGAATCGGCAAGATGCACATTTCGTTGACAACCAATAAACGATAGCGTTTGGTTGAGTCAGTGGTGCAATTGTTTTGGGCCGTTGATCCTGAGCTCAATTGTTTTTCTTTTAGTCAAAATCCGTAGCCCAATTGATCAAGCGTGCGGGGATTAGTACCAGTACGATTTGGGTTGGGCCCACGAAACAAGATTCCCAGGAATCTTTTGAGATGCTTTTGCTTCCAGCTGCACGAATCATGATGGAAGAGTCAGTTCTGTGAGAACTGGATAAGACTGACAAGCAATGAAGGTGAAGGGGGATTTGGATCCCATTCCGATCCAAATTGTGGGAATCCTAAAGATCTTCAAATCTTAGTTATTCATCGCGTACTGTGAAAATAGAGATCATTTGACTTTTTTTATTTAAAATTAAATACAAATAGTACCAGACGAAAATTGGACGAACGATGTACGATGAACAGCTAAGATGTGGGATCCCCACAAAGTGGATCCGGAGAGGATCCTCTTCATGTGAAGGGTGCACCGTAATGACACTTTTTCTCGTACCGCATCTAATTAGATCCAGCGACCACGTTCTCTCGTTTACTTTTGGATTCGTGGGAGGAGTAAGAGGAAAAAAAAAAGGCTAATTATATTAACACCCCACAAATTGTTGAATAAACCCCACAAACTTAATACACCCCACATTTGTTTTTTCACTTAAAAATTATCTTAATACACCCCACTTACTTTCCCATAATACCCCACACCCCACATTCTCAATATACATCTTATATTTTGTACATACACCCCACATTTTCTTTACACCCCACATTTCTCAAATCTTATAACACTCATTTTTAATTTTCAAGGATTGAATCTAACCATATGAACACTAAAAGATGAATATGAATATAGAAGTTTAAATAATGCAGCAAACACAAGATTAAATAATTATCGATGTCATCGAAATCACTAAAACAATGAAAACTATGAAGTCTTACCTCATGTGAAGCTTCTGAAACATCGATTTCGTGTTCCATTCGTCAAAAACAATTTTTCTTAATCAACATGTTTGATAGTTGAGAAGATAAATAATACGTTAAAAGTGATTTGGGGTGTATTTATAAATCTTTATTTTTTTTTTAAACCTAATAAGGTCAAAATTGTCATTGCATAGTAGAGTAAATAAGTCATTTAATATTAAATTTTAATGTGGGGTGCATTCAACATTTTGTGGGGTGTTAATATAAAAACCCAAAAAAAATTCATTTCCAGCTAGGTTTAATTACTACTGGACTCCCTTATTGGAAAGAGAACTTTTCTGCAACGAAAATGTCATCGTGAGTTCATGGAAGTATTTCAAACTGATTGTGCGATAACGTTTGAGTGAGACAAGAATCATGGTCGTGCGTGAATAGGTTGGGATATTGCGACGTTGTCACATGTTTCTTTCTCCATGTTCGCGTATACGACGAAAGGATGGGATTGGGATCTTATTCTTGTTGGACATGATGTGACAACTTTTTGTGATTTTACACACTCGAGAATTGTCTCTAGACACTCTATTATTGCCAATAAACAACTGAGAATTTCGGCCGTCCATAGGACTATCAGAAAAATTCTATGGATGCCCAAGACAAGTCGGAAGTTTGACCTTATCAGGCTCGTGGTCCAACTTCCCCTAAACCCAAAGAAAAAGAATTATCCAATCTAAGCCCATTTCATAGTTCAGAGTCCAGACCCACAACAATGCAAGCCCATCAGGCCCAAAATGAAGGAATGAGAGGGGAAGATAGAGATCATGAACACGTCGACCAGGAAAGTGGCAATAGAAGAGCCAAAACTGCAGAACAGGACAAATAGGGTAATACCTGTATTTCCACCATGCGCGTATTCTCTATATGCAAACAACGTATCTTGATCAAATAAAATTTACGATAAAAAAACGTTTAATTTCTTAATTTTAATTGAAGATAATTTAGTCATTCAACTATATAATAACAAATAGACTGTGTATGTATTAGAACATCAAATCACGAAGATGTCATTCACAACTTCATTTGTTTGAAATACATAATCATTTTTTAGCATAATTGTCATATAATTAACTAAGTGTATGCTTGCGTACGACAGACTTTCTCTTCCCACATCCTTGGAAAACAGGTAACCTTATTGACTTGTTATATGGCTAAGTATCTCTCTCATTATCTGACATCGTTATATCACGTGATTAGTATTTCTCTCGTCACGTCATGAGTCTCATGACACGTAAATGGTATTCAAATAGAGCCAGGACTTAGTGGGATGATGATAGCAGGTTTGTCTCTTTCCTTTGGAGATGGAAGGATGAAGAAGGAAAAAGAGAAAGGAAGGGCAAAAGGGTTAAAGGCAGAAGGATGTTTGTCTCTTTCCTTTGGAGATGGAAGGATGAAGAAGGAAAAAGAGAAAGGAAAGGCAAACGGGTTAAAGGCAGAAGGGATCCAAAAACAGTTCCTAATTGTTGACCTAGCACTTACTCGAATGCTTGCAAGGGGCAGTGGGCTACAACAATAAGTGAAAGTCCCACCCCAACTAGAAGTTTGATGGTGAAAGCTTCGTCGACAACGACCACTTGAGTCCCGACTCCAGCACTACAAAGATGATATGATGCACCTGCTTTTCTTTCGGAAGAGGATCCTCTCCGGATCCATTTTGTGAGGATTTAGGGTATTTCTACATCTTAACCGTTCATTGTATATCGTATGATCAGTTTTCGTTACATACTATTTGTATTTAATTTTAAATAATAAAAAGTCAAATGATTTATGATCTCACAATACATGATGAATGGTTAAGATGTGGGATAAAGTAGATCCAGATGGAATCCAATTCCTTTTCTCCTTTTTATCTTCTTATTTTTTTCCTCTTTTTTGATATTAGTTTTTCCTACTTTACATGCAATAATCAAGGTATATAAAAGGACAAACTTGCTACCTCATTACTTAATTATTGGGATGAGTACATTTATCTGGACATTGTTCGGCTGCTTATATACAGAGTCATTTCTTTTTATTTGAGGTAAGTATGGCTTACTTTCGTCTAGTTTGACTGGTGTGTCTCAAAATCAAGCAGTTTATATAGTTATACTCAACAAACACAATTGATATAATCAACATATATATTATTAATGGATTCTTAAATACAATAAAATGAATTTAATCATACATGTTCTAACTTGCTGGTAGATGAATTTAAATTTGAGTACGTAAGTGGGCTTGGTTGCTCTAATGAGCTGCTAAACGATACCATCAACTCTTTGAATTCATCAACATGTTTTTTGCAGCGTACCTTTAATCCATCCCGCGAGAGTCTTTTTCACACAGAAATTCAAGATCATATGGTTGGTTTTCATCTCTATTCGACGTAGTTCACACAGTTGAGTAGTTTATAAAGTTATACTCAACAAACCAACTTTTTTCCTTTTGCAAAGCAACGACAACCCAACTTGATTAACGCTTCAAAAATATACTAATTTGTCGATAATTGGACTTATGGTTTACATAGTCAGATAGTTTATATAGTTACACTTAACGATAAACCAACTTGCATAACTCACATTTATTAAAATAATTTGCCTAACTCGCATTCACATTTGACTTTCGAATCCGAGACGCATGATGGAAATCCAACATCCTCTCCATTATAATATTGAATTACATGCTTTAATTACACTCTAATAAGTCAATAATTGAATTTTAAATTTAAGCACAATAGTGGACACATTGTGTTGATAATGTGTTAAATGATTGCGGTAGGTTTTGAAAGTCATCATCATGTTTTATGCAACATGCATTTGTGAGTCCTACTGAGTAAGGAATCTCGAATATGGTTTGTTATCATCTTTGTTCGACTTGTCAAACAACGTATACAGTTACACTTAATAATCAATAACCCAAATTTGTATGAACAACTTGTCAATTTCATTTTCACATTTGCATTATTAATGAATTTAAGTACCAAAATAAAAATGTGTTAATTAACAAATCTAATTACACCTAATTTGTCAATAACTGCATTTAAATTTGATTGCGATGGTGGGTACATTGTTACAGTGATATGCTAAATGAATGCATCAACTCTTGAGAGTCTTCATTCTATTTTTTGCGACGTACACTTGAGAGCCATTCCACAAGATAATCTCATATATGATTGGTTTTCTTTTCTTGTCAACATTATTCACACAAACAGTTTATATAGTTACCTTATTGACAAAACCAACTTGCATTTACATATGCTTATTATTAATGAATTATTAAATACAAAAAAGTTGAATTAATTAACAATTTTATTTACACTCTAATTTGTAAATCGTTGAATTTAAATTTAAGTGTGAAAACATGCACATTGCGTTGATGATATGGTAAATGATTGTGTCAGCTCTTAGGAATCGTCATTATGTTTTCTGCGGTAGACACTTGAGAGCCCTTCTACAAGGGAATGTCGCATATTGTTAACGTTTGTCTCTGTTCGACATGGATCACACACTGTTTATACAGTTATGCTCAACGACAAACCAACTTACTGAAACCACATTTGCTTGAACAACACTTCTACAAAGGGAGATATCAATGGCGCTATAAAACCGACAAAAAATACCACTTACTATCGGATTTTTGGTAAAAATCCGACATTAAATCGTGCAATGTCGCATAGTGGAACCGACACCAATACTACCGTCACAAAAGAGTATTGGCGTCGCTTATCCCCCTTAATCCGTCACCAAGAAGGAAAGTATTATAAAATAAAAAAGAACAACAGCGTCGCTTAAAAGCGACATCGAAGATTGCGTCGCCTACAAGCAACATTAAGTACCAGACTGGTGTCGATCCTAACCGACACCACCTGATAATTGGATAAATAAAATAACCACTATAATGTCGCCTATAAGTGACACCACCTAATAATTGGTTTTTTTTTTTTTTTTTTTTTGCCTCTTTCCAGAACTCTTTCTTTTTCATGGTCTTCTTCACCCTCTCTGTATCCTCACCTTCTTCTCATAGGCCCTTAACCTGCTGCAAGATTTCATGCTTCTAAAGCGGATTTAATCCAAAACTCATCGGATGTTCTGATACCATGGGAGTTCAATAACAGGTGTTGCTGGAACAATTCTGGGGAATCAACGAAAGTTATGCATAGGTTAGCACCTCCAAATTTAGGTAAATTCAAACATGCAGAGCATGAAATGTTTAATGAGAACCCATTCGAGCTCAGGGGACCCTCAACATTACCGAGTTCCTCGCCAGAGCTCCACATCAGAACCTGGGGTGAAGAACAAACCACAAAGGTTAAAGACCCAGATTTCGAATCCATATTTAATCTGAGATGCAAGAAGACATCATATGAGAAATTCCATAATTTGGGACAGGTTTGATTTAGAACTCGTCGGAGTTCTGCCAGAGGAAATTGCCAGATGCTAGAATTGAAGAACAGAAAATTACTGGCATTTTAGACCTTGGATTCCAAGTCGATTCGAACATGCATGGCTTGAAAACATTACCAGAGATTGAATAGGAGGGTTGATGGGTTGAATTAAGGACTAGAACATCAAGTTCCATCCCCACTCGCTAAAAACCATGGTGTTCTCTATGCTACACCATCCTAACTCCAAACCCAACATACAAGACCACCATTCGGTTTCCCAAGTCAGGGTGATGAAGGATTTCATAAAATTAAAGTGCTAATTTAGTTGGATTTAAGTCCTACCCATCCCTAATCCCTACTTTTCTTCACCCAACAAAAAACGCCCATAAACCCAGAAATTGCATGAAGTACTGCACTGGCGACTTGTCCACTGAAAATAAATCTGAGAGAAGAAGCCAAAATAAATATCAAAATCTGAAGAATTTGTACACAGAATTTGTAATCGGTTTGGCTCTATTGAATTTGAAACCGCGATTGTTGTTGTTGCTGTTGTGGCTGCGAAGAAAGAGTAAAGAATGAGCTGCTGCTGCTATGGCTGCGAAGAAGGAGCAAAGAAGGAGCTGCTTTGCTGTAGGGACTGTGATCTCTTCCTTTATATTTAGAATTTTGTGCGGGAGTCTACTAGAGTGTTGTGAAAATTTCAAATTTGACAATGTTTGAAATTTTGTAAAGTTTAGTGACCCGCCATTTTAATTTTTTTTTTCCAAAACTTGATGTCGGTTATAAGCGACATTAGTATTAAAAATATTAAAATAGTTTTTTTAATGCGACACTAGTATTAAAAATATTAAAATTAATGTCGATTATAAGCGACATTAGTATTAAAAATATTTAAATAGTTTTTTTAATGCGACACTAGTATTAAAAATATTAAAATTAATGTCGGTTCTAAGCGACATTAGTATTAAAAATATTAAAATAGTTTTTTTAATGTGACACTAGTATTAAAATTATTAAAATTAATGTCGGTTATAAGCGACATTAACAGTTTATGTCAGTTACAACCGACAGTAACTCCGACACCATATTAAGTGGATGTCGGAATGTCTTATTTCCCCACTATGTTGTATAAAAGCGACATCACCCACCAACACAATAAGGCCCTTTTGTAGCAACTTGTTTAACTAACATATGAATTGCAAGTGACCCTTAACCACAGTGGTGGAGATAAATATTACCTTTTATACTACGGCGTGAGTTCGAATCCTATTAACCCCTAGTCTAACAAATCTACCGTTTGGCCAAAAAAAAAAAAAAAAAAAAAACTAACATGAATCATTAATAAATTATTAAATAAAAACAAAAATAGTGGAAAGCGCATAGGTTGGAATCCCCCTAACCCGAGTTCGAATATTGTATGAGATTTGTGATTTCATCACATGAATACACTACAGTGAAAGGTTTCCCTTGAGACCAATGGGTTAAGAGAGTACGATCTTAGAGAGAGAGAGAGAGAGAGAGAGAGAGATTCAAAGTTAGGTGCTTTTGCTTGCTCGTTTTGGCTGCCTGGCTTTGCTTTTTAGTTTCTGCTTTTGCGTTTGCGTTTGAATACGTGAGGTTTCTTAAGATGGGTTTGCTGTGCTCTCGAAATGTGTTGGGTTTTCTTCAAGCGTAGATTTTGGAGTGGAAATTCTTCAGAACCGGTTTCCATGGCTGGGGGCAATGAAGTCAACGTTAATGAATCCAGGGTAACAACTTTTCTTTGGTTTTTGCTGATTCAAAGTTTGAAAGTTTGTTTTTTCTTTGTTTTTTAATGTTGTATGGAGTTATCTTAATGGATTCTCTGGGATATGGTGTTTAGTTTGTGATTTTGTTGTTAAAAAGCTGATTTGTTTTTGTTTTGTTTCTTTCTTTGGGATGAAGACGTTGTTCTTGTTTGAGTTGAGGTTTTTAGCTGTTTTTAATGTTTGACATGGATATGCTTATTGGGTTTGTTTTGCTTGTTCGAGCTCATCATGTTCTGAAGATGTTCTTGTTTGGAGATTTGATTGTTTGATGGATTTAATATTGTGGTTTTGTCATGGGAAAGCTTCCGGTCTAAGAAAATGCTACAGATCATGAACATGTTTTTTTTGTTTTTTTCGGTTTGTTCGGTCGATTCTACAGCTTTATGGGAATGATTTTGTTCGTTTTGATGTTTCTATTCCCCTTGAATCGTAGCAAAACCTTCTTCTTTTTTTTCCAGATGTGATGAAGCCGGTATTATAATACCGGCAGTGGATTTGATGCTTTTTAGTTGCGGTTTTGGATTTTTAGTTGCGGTTATGTTGGAATAAGACATTGACATGTGTAATTTTTTTTCTGGGATCTGATGCTTTTTTAACAGACAGTGGTTCCACTGAATACATGGGTCCTCATCTCCAATTTCAAGCTGTCATACAATCTTCTACGCCGCCCTGACGGGACTTTCAACCGCCACTTGGCGGAGTTCCTTGATCGGAAAGTGCCAGCCAATGCTAAACCCGTTGATGGGGTTGTCTCGTTTGACGTCATCATCGACCGCGAAACTAGCCTGCTAAGTCGAATCTATCATCCAGACAATGCTGATCTATCCCCGCTGAACATTGTTGATCTTAAGAGACCTGTGAACAAGGAGGTTCTTCCTGTCATAGTTTTCTTCCATGGTGGGAGCTTTGTACACTCCTCTTCAAACAGCGGTATATATGATATTTTGTGCCGCCGACTAGTTGGTGTCTGCAAGGCTGTAGTGGTTTCTGTGAACTATCGCCGGGCACCTGAAAATCGTTATCCATGTGCCTATGATGATGGGTGGACAGCCCTGAAGTGGGTGAAATCTAGACCATGGCTTAAAAGTACGAAGGACTCAAAAGTTCATATCTATCTCGCTGGCGATAGCTCTGGTGGGAACATTGTACACAATGTTGCTTTAAGAGCTGTAGAATTTGGAATCAATGTACTGGGAAATATACTGCTCAACCCTATGTTTGGTGGGCAGGAGCGGACTGAATCTGAGATGCGATTGGATGGGAAATACTTTGTCACCATCCAAGACCGGGACTGGTACTGGAGAGCTTTACTCCCTGAGGGAGAAGATAGGGACCATCCAGCATGTAACCCATTTGGTCCCCGGGGTCAAAGCCTCGAAGCTGTCAAGTTCCCGAAGAGCCTTATTGTGGTGGCTGGTTTGGATCTTATTCAGGACTGGCAATTGGCTTATGCTAGAGGGCTCGAGAGGGCTGGCATAAACGTGAAACTCATGTATCTTGAGCATGCCACAATTGGTTTCTACCTGTTGCCGAATAATGAGCACTTCTACACCGTGATGGATGAGATAAGTAAATTCGTGTGCTCCGACTATTAATAGAATTGACTTTTACCATGCGGTGACGTATAACCTAAGGTTGATATTCCCTGAATAATGAAGGGTTTGTTTGCAGTTTGTAAGATTGTGCAGCTAGCTATAGTAATTACTGTTGTATTGATAAATGTGGTACTAAGATCCTCCTTTCACCTGGTTCTTGTCTGCGGAGGGCTAGCTTTGGTTGTTAGATGCAAACGAGTGTATGATTCTGTATCTAGCTAGATCATCGTATTTTGTTAGTTGGTTCGATAAAGCTTTTGCAGACCCCACTCAGCGGGATAAGGCTTTACTGTTGTTGTTGTTCAATAAAGCTTTTGCAGACAACAGAATCTATCCACGGTCGAGTTGTTCTTGTAATGTTTATATATATATATATATGTGTGTGTGTGTGTGTGTGTGTGTGTGTGTGTGTGTGTGTGTGTTCTAATGTTGTGTAAGATGTTTGTGTATTGGCAGTTGCCAATGTTTGCTATGCTCTACGTGTGTTAAGAAATGTTAAAATCAGTGGATGTTTTGTTGAAATCTCTGCTCAAATTTTCAATGGATTTGAAACTCCTCGGTCTCTAATCTGCTACATTCTTTTGGTAATTAATCTGTGAATGGTACTTCTTTTTCCGCTTAACTTTTGGAAAAGAAGGAGAACTACCTTGTTTCCTGAAGAAGTTGAATGACTTACATCATCCACACAAGCTGCTAAGCATGTGAAGAACGGTATATATGGTAGGAGAGATTCAGCCTTATCATGGGAATATATTTCTATTTCAACGTATGATTTGAGAAATTCTCTTGTCACTAATCACCACGTAGCAAGCTTTCACTGAATTGGTGGTTCACTTTTCCAACAACATGATAAACATTTATTAAATACGTGATTCACTTTTTGAATACGTGACAAGCGTTTATTGGACGGTAATGAGATTGAGATTGTGCATTTGCAAAAAAAAAATCGCTCGTCTCATTCCCTACGTATATCTATAGCCATAGCCAAGATTTTTCCATCTGTGCAAAAGAGATTCTGCTTTTTCACTAGCCATCCTCATCTTTTATGTCTCAATTATGACATATATCTTTTGCAGTACCCAATATCATCTCACTGATCATGTATAGGCAAAATTTTTCCTTATGAGTAGAGCGAATGATTGATTACATTTTCGAACAAGTGACCAAAAGGTTTCACAAAAGGGAGAAAGGAAAAAGAGGGCAATTGGCTAGGGGACAAAGTTTACCAGCACCAAAGTACAATATAATTGGTCGCATCCAAGCATCTCTGTGCATATTCGTTTCAAGAGGGTGAAAAAAAAAAAAAAAAAGGAAGTGGGTTACTTTTGTCCTATTGGGATTCTCTCTGCATCTCTCACTTCAGAGTTCACAAATCAGGTAATTCGGAGTTTTTAAGAGAAAGAGATATTTGAGCGTTGGAGTCTTGGAGAGAGAGAGATTGTGTGAAATCACTACAAAAAATATGGACAACACGCACAATAAAATTATTTGTGCCCTTTGAGGCCAAAGGGCACCAACATATGTGTCCATAGACCAATAACAACAGTGCAGTGTGTGCCCTCTAAGAACGTTACCTTTAACCATTGGGAACCATATAGTCTTTTGTGCTCAAAGAGGTAAGCACAAATAAGGGTCTTTTTGCTCTAAGAACGTTACCTTTAACCATTGGGAACCATAGTCTTTTGTGCTCAAAGAGGTAAACACAAATAAGGGTCTTTTTGTGCCTCTTTTCCAAGTCATGTTAGCACAATTTTGTTATTGTGCCTAATAGGTTAAATATATTAAAAAATAAATTCAAATATTACAAATAAAATCAAATAGTAATACCATATGTAAGATCCCACATCGTCCACGAGTGTGGATCCTATAAGCCTTATATGTATATTCTCATCTCTACCTAGCACGAGGCCTTTTGGGAGCTCACTAGTTCCATCGGAACTCCAAACTTAAATGAGTTCGCGCGAGAGCAATCCCAGGATAGGTGACCCACTGGGAAGTTCTTGTCTGAGTTCCCAGAAACAATCGTGCCACGGTAGAGTCGAGTCCGGGATGTGGTGGGGGCCCGGGCCAGGATGTGACACCATCAATAAAAAAATTATTCATACAGATAATGAAAACAATTCCTAATACATTTTTTCTTCCATGAAAAACTCAACTAAACCTAAGAATCTAACAATGTAACAAATACCATTACTCTTTGAGTTCCTCGCAAGCCAAACAACCCTTAACCACCGCAAACAACCTTCAGCCCCTGATCTAGCCTTTGAAAATAAACATGAGTAAGAAATATATCGAGCAGTAAAAGCAGTGATGATGCATTGCTACCAAGGTATAAAAAATCGATAATATCAGCGATATTATCGTTTTTTTGGGAGTCTGATATTTCTACACATATCCAATAGGTTTTCGTCCAAATATCGAGATAATATCGATAATATTGATAATATCGCGATATTAGCGATAATATCGCGATATTAGCGATATTATCGCGACATTGCTTGAAGGTGACGCCGATGGAGTAGATGGCGACGGCATGAGGGCCTTGAGCATCTGGATGAAGGAGACGGAGAGGAAGATGTAGGCGGAGTTGGAGAGCCAGAGGGAGAGGGAGTAGAGAGCGCCGATGGGGACGACGGAGGAGAGGTAGAGGTCGCGGGACATGGTGACGGCCTAGCTCGACGAGGAGGAAGGCGAGGGAGGAGCAGAGGGAAAGGAAGTAGAGGGCGCCGATGAGGATGACCGATTTGAGGTAGAGGTCACGGCACGGGAGATGGAGACGACGCCAACGAGGCGGAAGACGCAGACAAGAAGGATCGAGAGATGATGTCTGTGTGTGTGTGTGGGATAACTGGATAAGGGAGAAGGGAAGGGCGAAGACTCAGAAGAGAGAAGGAAGAGAGAAGATTCATAACTCAGAAGAGAGAAGGAAGGATCGAGAGACTGAGCTCAGTCTCTGTGTACGTGTGTGGTGTGGGGGGTCTCGAATCTCGATCTCTGTGTGCGTGTGTGGTGGCGTGTGAGAAAAAAAAGCATCCAATGATCCAAATAATTCAAAACCTGTCTCTAGCTCTCTGATCCAATGATCCAAATAACTTTTTGCAATTTCAGACCATGGACAACAAATAATAGTGCTTTCATAATGAAACCGTGTACCACTGTGAGTCTGTGATATTCTTTCATATGCAAAACAATGTGCCATTGTCTGTTATATTCTTTCACCTTATCAGAGGTGGAGTATTAGAGGCATTCAGAGCATTTTCGTTTCTTCTTCTTCCCTTACCATTTTCAAAGCCATTCCAGATCCATTCCAAAGCTTGAACACAAAGGGTTCCATATTTAAGGTAAGTTTACAAATTTATATTTATATTATTGTAATTTATACAACAACAAATAAATTTGTGTGGACTCGTATGTTAATTTTTTTAAGTAATTAATACTTGCATGTTAATTTTTGTAAGTAATTAAGTAATGTTAACAATTACATGTTAATTTTTTTAAGTAATTAAGTAATGTTGTATAATTATTCCCTAGGATAATTTTAATATGTTTAATGTTATTTATTATTTTATTAATATTAGGTTTTATTATCAAATTGGATTATTATTCATTAATATTAGGTTTTTTTATCAAATTGGATTATTATTCATTAAATTGGATTATTATCAAATTGGATTATTCATTAAATTGGATTATTATCAAATTGGATTATTATTCATCACCATGTTTTATATTAGGATT
Source organism: Malus domestica (assembly GCF_042453785.1). Classification (NCBI taxonomy): domain Eukaryota; kingdom Viridiplantae; phylum Streptophyta; class Magnoliopsida; order Rosales; family Rosaceae; genus Malus; species Malus domestica. The sequence continues at coordinate 29,127,764 of NC_091672.1, read as the reverse complement.
ATTTTTTTATCAAATTGGATTATTATTCATTAATATTAGGTTTTATTATTCCATATTATTTGTATAATTACTTAAATTTTTACAATCATTTTCTTTACTTCGTATTTAATTCTTCTGTAGAATAACTTTATTATTTAGGTTCTCTTATTTTATCAAAAAATAATTGTCTAATTTTCATGAAAAATAAATATAGGTACGTTTAAGATGTCCAATGGAGTTACTAAACGTGATTCAGCTTGGGAACATGGAGACCCAATAGACGAAAACAAACATGGCACAATTTGCAAATATTGTGGTCGGGTAATGAAGAGTGGCGGAGTGACACGACTTAAGTACCATCTTAGTGGATTAGATCCAGCAAAAAATGTCCAACGATGCGATAATGTCCCCCCAGAAGTGAAGGCATTCATCAGCACATTATTAAAAAATAAAAAACAGAAGAAGGAAAAGATAACACATGGAATGGAAAATATTCGAGCTAGGCTACAGGGAGAAGTCTATGGCCAAGCGGTTGACAGTGATGATGATGACGATGAGGACGAATGTGATGATTACATTGGACCTGAAGAACGACGCAGTTTGAAACAAGCATTACGTGCCTCCAAACAGTCAGCATGGGAAAGAGAACACCTTCATAAAATTCCTAATAGAGCACAAGGTTCCGGGACAAGTGGTGGTGCACAAATGAGACAGGGAGGCAGTCTTAGAGAATCACAACCAACACCACCAATAGCCCCAAGTTTATATAAGTCATCCAAAACACGTCAAAAGAGTGTTTGGAGTTATTTCACTTGAGGTAATGTGAAGGAGGGAATGTGGCGTCTAATTAGCAAGTTCTTTATCTATGAAAATGTCCCTGCTGAGAAAGCATCATCACATCATTTCAAAAATATGGTAGTGGGATGTCAACAGGCCGGTGTTGGAGTACAACCTCCCACTCCATATGAGATAAGAAACAAATATTTGGATATGGAGTATAAAGACATTGGCGAGTATGTTAACAAGTTGAGGTCAAAGTGGGAAACTAAAGGTTGCACAATCATGTGTGACGGATGGACCGGCCCGACCAGATTGTCTATCATAAACTTCATGGTATACTCCAAGGGAAAGACAATTTTTTTGAAGTCTGTTGATACTTCAGACCATATAAAGAACTACAAGTATATTTACAAATTATTGAGGGATGTAATCATGGAGGTGGGAGAGCATAATGTTGTCCAAGTTGTGACCGACAACGGTTCTACATTTGTCAAAGCTGGAAAAAAGTTAATGAAGCATCATAATGTGTTTTGGACATCATGTGCAGCACATTGTATTGATCTCATGTTTAAGGCAATGGGGAAGAGAGAGAATGTTGCTACTGTGGTCAAAAGAGCTAGAACGATCACAAATTATATTTACAATCATGGTTGGTTGTTGGCAAAGATGCGTGAATTTTGCAAAGGAGAAATTATTCGTCCAGCTACCACTCGATTCGCCACCAACTATATTGCATTAGACAGCATACTTAAGAAGAAAGCAGGGTTGAAGCAACTATTCACTAGTGACGATTAGGCCAACCACAATTTGAGCCGCTCAAATGTAGGTCGTATGGTGGAAAGTATAATGTTTGATCATGCTTTTTGGACTCAATCAGAACATGTGTGCCAAGTGTTTGAACGTCTTTACAAAGTTTTACGGATCATTGACACAGAAGTGTATCCTACTATGGGGGCAATATATGAGTTGATGCGTGTAGTGAAGGATGAATTGGAAAGAAAACATGGTGCAAGGTGGGTCATAAAGATAATTGAAGACCGATGGTATAAAACATTATACCACGATTTGCATGCAGCAGGTATAAATTATGTCATAATTTGCAATTCATTTCTTTAGTTGCATAAGTATTATTTCTCTTATTAGAGTATGTGTTTCTTTGAACAACATATTATTTGAATCCCCGATACCAATACAGACCCAGTGTTGGAGATGATGGTACCCTTATACGTGCTGTACATAATGTATACTCTAAATTAGACCCTGCATCACCAGCAGTTGGCCAATTTGGAAATGAGGTACACAATTACTTAAATTATAATAATTACTTTGTTGGATTAAACTAACACGATTTATTGAATTCAGCTAACATGGTTTAAAGATGCAAGAAGAACTTTTGGAGAACCAACATCAGTTGCTACTCGAACAAATATGTCTCCTAGTAAGTATAAACATATTTCACTATAAGTTTATAATAGAATTTGTTGGAGTTATTAGGCTTATCAACATTGTTTTTCATTGTAGCTGAATGGTGGATCATGTATGAGACCGATGCACCAACTGTGAGAAAGTTAGTAATCAAAGTATTATCACAAACAGCTTCCTCATCTGCTTGTGAAAGAAATTGGAGCACATTTGCACTCATACACACAAAGCAAAGAAATAAGTTGGCTCATAGTAGCTTGGAAAAATTAGTTTATTGCTACTACAACATGAAGCTTCAAATTCGAGATAAGGAAGCAGAAATAGATCATGTCGACCGTGGTGACCCACTAGATGTGTTTGATATTGTTGGTGAAGATGATGATACAGAGGGTAACCAACTTTATCAATGGATTAGATCTCTTCATTTAGATGATGATGAAGGTAACCCAGCTCCCAGAGTTGCTGAAGAAGCACGTAATTAAGGGATAAATGTAGAAAGAGTATTAGAGGAGGAGGTGGGATCTAGCATCGCTGACTCTTTGGAAGAACTTTTGCGCCCAAGACCAAGAAACACTGGAATTCCACATTCTTCCAATCCTACACAACCACAACATTGTACGGATACTAATGATAGCTCTAGTACAAGAAAATGAGACTCACCTACCACCGGAGGTGGGAATGATGAAGGATATAGTGGAGCTGGAGGTAGTGGTGGTGGATATGGAAACTATGTTGGATCACCTCCCGGATTGGTGAGCCCTTTCACTGGTGAGGCAAACTTCACACATGCAACACAGGATGATGACCATGGCAGTAGGCGGGCAGGACCAGGAATTGGTGCCATAGGGAAGGACTATACTCGTAGAGAAAGAGGCAAGGGGATTTTGTCAAGTTAAGAAAATGACTCGTTATCTAGAACTTCGGACTCTGTTGGAGTGGGAAGTAGTAACTATGGTAATACTCATAACCAACCATTTCCCTACCCTTCATATCCCATTCCTGTTGGGATGGAATCGAGTGACTCATGGAAACAATCCGAGACTCAATCTTCAAATGATTTTGCTTATGGACAACGTCAACCAATCTCGGATCCATATGGGTGGCATGTTAACAATTACATGCAAAACTGTTTTGGGGATTTATCATTTGATAACTACTCTTCACAATATACTCACTCTACACATAGAGATGATGAAGATAGTGAAAATTTTGAACCTCATAGGAACTCTATGTGGTACTAAGTCACTCATGTATCTTATCATGCAATGTATAAAGTGTAAAATATTGTACTAATTCATTATATATAAATGATTATGGTGTGTTTAGACTTCTTTCATTAATTACTACATATTTTCTACACTCACAATGTTTGTCAGCTCGCTATATAATCAACTTGATAATGTTAAATCCATCATGCAATGCATTTCCTCCCAATTTTTTGTGATAAACTAATAGATAATTGACTAAATAAACATCCTGCAAAGTTTCAATAAAAATTTCCAAGTTTTTCTTACAATTTCCATGGTTTCCATGTAATTTTTATCGATATCGATATTATCCCGATATTTCCATCGATATTTCCGTGTTTTCGGACTACCGATATTTCCGATATTTCCGATATTACCGATATTTAATACCTTGATTGCTACTTTGTTATACCAAATTACAGCAGACAAAATATGCAAACTAAAATGAGCATCTAAACTATCATCACTAGCAAACAAGATGTACAAAACATTAATTTATAAGAAAGATGGCATCTGCTAAAAACCCTGTAAGTATATTGAAATCCAACATTGCTTATAATCAAGTAGGTTCTAGCTTTAGTGCTGTCTTTCATGCTTCTACTTGGTAGGGGGACTACACAACATTCAACAATATAACATACAAGATCATCGTAAGTTATCATTTATTAGTTTATAAGTTGGAAGAGAGGTGAAAGACTCTACAACAAACAGTTTATAACCTCAGAATAGCAATACAAAATTTAAAAACTAAGATTTCATTCAACTTATAGCTGTTTCTTTTCAACTCCAAAAACATTTCGAACAAGAAATTGAGCCAACGGTTCAGATACACAATGATTGAGGAAACCAAAGACATGCAACATAATTTAGGGAAGTTTTAACTAAAAAAACCAGAAGCTTATCAAATTACTAATAGTGGAAATGCTGCATATATAATTTACCAGAATATCAAATTTCCAGTCCCATACAGCAAAAATCATGATAATAAACTATTTTCAATTGCCCAGATCCTAATATTTCATATGAATGTGGAAATCATGGAAATTTTATAATCCTAAAATTCCAACTTTCTCTATCAGAACAACTTTGGGCTTCACACAGCTGAAACACAACAAGGATAAATTGGGAAACATGCAAGCCATTCAATTGTGTTATCAAATTAGAATCATTCATAATATGTTGTTGGAAGGCTTTTAGGTTTACCTCAGACCCAGCTGGAGGACACACACTGGAAACCACGATTGGAAACCATTTAAGGTGTTTTCGAAGCTAACCTCTGGAAATTTTCCATAGAAAAATTAGTAAAGGAGAGTGCTTACGTTTTAAATAAGTATATTGCAAAGCACAAGTGTATGAAGCAACCTTGTTTGAAATTTTCCATAGAAAAATTAGTAAAGGCTTACGTTTCATACTAGAATAAAGGCACAAATCCATACTTGTGCCAACATATTCTTTTGTTGTATGAGGAAGTGTAATGATTTATTATTTATTAATATTTACTGGACACAATTTTTAAAATTTGTGTCATAAAAAGGAAATTTATAATTATTAATATTCAATGGGCATTTATTTTTAAATTGTGTCATTTGTCTATCTTAAGACCGAGAAGAGATCCTCTCCGGATAATGGGCAAAATTCTCAATTGTGCCCTTAGTTTTGTACACAAAGCCCATTTTTCTTGTAGTGAATGGACCTGTATAATGGGCAAATGGGGATCACAAGATTTAAATTGAACAGTCAAAATTGCTTGGTCCACAAATTCCAAAGTGTGAGATCCATAGAGGATGTCAATTCACATGTGTCCTTAAAAATAGTTGAGGCTTTGAGCCAATGTTTCATACGACAGACAATGTGACCCTAATTATAATATAGATAATGTTAGGGAGATTAAAATTTTTTAAACTAAATTATGTGTCACCAATAAGAAACAAATACGTTAATTGACACTTAATTAAAATATTTGATTTTCCTAGTATTATCCTTATAATGTTAAAAAGATTTGACCCAAGATTTTCTTAAGGAAAACTGAAAATCTTTGTTTATAATTCTCTATAGGTTGCTAAATGATTGAAAAATAGTTCATGTTTGGGAGTGATAGAGACTGATATTCGGTCATGCTTGTCATTTCATGAATTGAAGGCCTCTCATTTATACATGGAAACAAACTTTGTAAGAACGACTTCGTTAGGGCTGCATACGAAAAAAACTTGAGTATGGAAGATCAGACAACTCTCACAATTCACAAAGGGTGGAAAACTAGGACCCTGTGTAATAGAAGTAGTACCTACGTCAACTATTCAGCTAGTTAATAAACTATCATATCATGTGAGATAAGCACATAAATAAAACTTATAGATTTGGAGTTTTAAACTTTTATAAGAGACGTCGTACGGATGACATGATCAGACGTCATTAGCTAACTAGTTAACTCAAAAGCTTATGGGGGAAAATACAAAAAAATTGAGGGTTGTGCTATTCACACATCATTTTTTACTTTTCACATTCTTTTTAATTTTCGACCGTCGGATCAAATAAATTGAAGAAGATCAAATAACAAAAATTAACAAAAAATGTATAAAAAGTGAAACGAGATGTGTAGATAGCACAATTTAAAACCCGACTTGTTTCTAAAGGAAAACAAAAGTCCAAAATTTAGTGGTGGTTGGCATCCGTGGGAGTCGCTTTCTCCAATGAAAAAAAATACAGAACTGTTAGAAACAGCTAAGCTTCTGGAACTGACATGATGGACCCTTGTTTTAATTTTACTTAATTAAATTAATTAATTATGTTTTACTTTAAAGTAATCACGAGGCATGCTAATAGTTAATTAACACGAGAGAAACACAAGTGGGTTTTTTGTTCTGAAGTTGGTTATTTGTAAATAAGTTGAGAGTGAGTGCCACATACACGATAATACATTGTGTCGTTATACTCATTTATTAAGTTGTTGAATGATAAAAGTTGATAGATGAAGATGAAACTGTTTTTAAAACAGATTTTTTTGGTATGGCCGCAACACTAATTATACATTGTCGTCAATATACTTAATATTAAGCTATTGAATTATACACTGTTGCTCTCAATTTATGAACCTATACTAGGTGAAATAATAATATTGTGTGACATTATGATGATCCTACGCATTTGTGCGAATTTACAACTATTTTTGGAAAATTCTCCTTGAAACACACTAAAAGGTCGATATCAAAAAAATATTTTTCGGTTTTCAAGTGAGTCTAAAAGCCGATAATGAAATTAAACGGTTTCTAAATTTTCAAGCTCTAAAGACTCTGAAATATCCTAATCTAATTTAAGCAACAAAGATTACAATTCGAAGTTGAATAGTGAACGAGGGACATGCTGCTTTAACTAACTTGTCTGTGTCTGCAGACACATTTGAAATTTTAAGTGGAAAAGACTTAGGAAGCCAGTTCACAAAAAGAAAAGGTTTAGGAACCAATACATACTTCTCCATTCCATAATATTGGGCCTTGGCACATATAGCACAGTTCTGGTATAAATAGTGGCTTCAACACACCTTTTATTTATTTATTTTGTGCACACCTTTTATTAATCATGACCATTGATTTTACATTATGTCTTACACTTGCATTATCGCTCTAATCTCATCGCACGTCAAACTAACAAATCCTCCAATTAGTATATCTTTCATCATGTAACGTGTGTCATGTGATGATATAGACAATAACATGGGCATATACCACAACTGTATTAAGATAGGACTTTCTTGGGTACTTCGGAGTATCCAGTATTCCGGGCATTTTAACCGTTATACCTTGTTGATAGGATTTTTACTACTCATGTGAACGAGCTTAAATCTCCTATTTTACTTGCAAGAATCACAAGGTTATTGTAGTATAAACGGATTTCGCAAGGTCGTCTTCATAGGGATTATTAAATAATTCGAACTAATCAGATTCCATTTAATTATTGTAAAGTAGAAATTGAAGTGATTGATTTTATAATCTAATTAAAATAAAAACGAAATTAATGAATAAAAATAAACAATCTGCAATATTAGAGCTAGAGAAAGAAAACAGTTTGTGGGAGAATAAAATTAAGAAAGCACTAGGGTTCCACCATCACCTAGCAATCCTATGAATTTTTACCAATTACTTATAATCTACACATGCCACTTTGAAGGTTAGATTTTCCTAATTCATATTTTACTTAGAACCTCCAACATAGAACGTATATCTCACATGCAACCCGTCCGGACGTTCGGATCAAATATAAACATGAAAGACTCATTATGCTTTATGAAAATCCTTTGAAAAACCATGCAATTCTTAAAACGTGATATTCATCCTAAGAGAAATTACAATTATTAATCACAAGAAGCCAGCGTCAATTTCAGGGAACCTTCCGACCAAAATTGCATCAAATTACTTTTCTAAAAATCCTAATGGTGATCAGGCATTAAAACAATTAGATAGTTTTTATCCCGGTGATTAACAATTCAAAGTACGCATGCAATCAATCATAAGTAATTAAATAAAAATCACATATTCATGCTAAGGCTCAAGGCTTCGCCCTAGCAAAATAAATTAGTTCCGCATATTCATAATTGAAATCATAAAAAATATATTCAAGAAAAGGATTGAAAGCACCTTCAAGTAAAAAGTCTTCAAAACCCTAACAATTCTCTTTGTCTCCAAAATTGCATAAAAGAAAGCGTCCCGAAAAACTGTAGACGGCCAAGCAATATATCTGCCAAGCCTCCCTCGCAAACCCTAGCAAACTAAAATTAATAATCCTCCTCAAACTTAGGAAACATAACCCTAAATTAAATGATAAAATTCGTCTAAAATCTGAACAGCCACGTTTTGGCCCATAAGCTGCTCCAAAACTGCCCCAATATAGCTGGATTTAATGTTTGGGATATTCTGAACACTTTTCCAGAAGGCCATGAACCCATCCGAGGTCATCTTGGGCTCCAAAAACTCAATTTAAGCCCAAAAACGTCATTTTCCAGCACTGCACACTACTTCTTTATTTCATCGTCAGAAAATAACCGCGTGGTGGAAAAATCCCAATTTTTGATACGATCAAGCTAAGTGACTCACGAACGTCCTCCAACTAGAATTACTCCAAAATTCGTCCATTTGATCCTGTTTTGCTCCAGAGGAAGTCGAAAGTCCTATATTGAAAATACAATTCAAAGTATCAAAATTCTTCTAATATATTAACCAAAATATACTAAGATTATGGTAAAATATATAATATAAAATCTACTCATCACTTGTCCAAAATAAAAATAAAAATATTAAGATCTAACAGTTAAAACATCTGAAATACCAGATACTTCAGACCACACAAGAATTTTTGGTACCAAGAATACCCCTCATTAGACTGTAAACGGATTGAGTTTATTGGGTTGGGGTCAGGTTGAACCCGACCCGTTAAGTTAACGGATCATCCGAACCCAATCCATTAAGCTAACGGGTCATCCGTTTAACCCGTTAACAATTATTAGTATTATTCTTTTTTGCATAGAGTTTATATTTTGTTGTTAAGACTTTATTGAAATTACTAAAATATCATCAAGTAACGGGTGCTAATGGGTCTAACGGGTTGACCCAAAGTGATCCGTTATTTAACGGTTGTTAATGGGTTCACTTGTTAGTGACCCGACCCGTTAAGCATCCACCCAAATACTAATATTAACTGGTTGGGGTGAGCTAACGGATCGGGTCCAAAATGCCAGGTCTATCCCTCATTACACATATACCATAAAAAAACTTAACAATTATTGTTTCTGCCACCAAATACAAGGTGAATGATTTACCAACCAGCAGTACTAGGATTTGGCAGACTCTGGTCTTTGGATGGTGAATCAGTTGAATATTTACCGTGTCAAAAGGACAGAGAATCCCATTGATTGCAGGTTAAGAAAGATGGTTTCTTTTCATACAACAATGATTTTGTAGTACGAGAAAAACTTGTGTAGGAGCATCCGAATGGAAGCGACTGATCTAACAAGCAAATGTTTCCTAGTTCCATGTGGAATGACACAGATCATATGAACAGCAATAGGAAGGAAGCTACCGTTATAACGAAATTGCACATAAACGGACATGAAGAACAAGATTAGATATTCATATTCCTTCATGTAGAAAAAGAGCACAGCATATCAAAGTATCCCATCGAGACCTATTTCTGCACCAAAAACATTATTATCTAGATTAGAAGTTGAAAGGGGTCGTGCCGTCAAGTAGCCCTTGACAGGTTGATCCAAGAACAAAACTGACTAGCAAACCGAGCCACTCAGCGCGCTTTGGAAACATATGCAAAAGATGCTGCAGCAATAAGGGTTGTCGCTGATGAGATCAAGGTCCAGAAACTCTTCTTCTTCTGTGCCTCGGATGACTTCTGCATAGACTCGAGTTGTTTCTGCAAGTCTCCAACCATCTTCTCCTTGTTTCTGAAAGCAGTCTGTATGGCATCCAACTCCGCAGCATATGGCTTAATTTCTTCGCCAACCTTGAGATCATTGGTAGCCACTTCTTCCTTGCCTTCGGACTTCAAGGATACACGTGCTGCAGTGTTCTTCAGCAGAGTCAAAGCAAGCTCCATTTTGGTTCCTTCTGACTCAAATTTAGCCTCCCAATCACGAATTTTCCTCTGAGCCTCAACAAGGTTCTTCTGCAGCACATCTTTTTCCTTCACCAATGTTTCCAATCGGCTCTCCATGGCCTTATTTTTCTCAGCAACGTTCTCTTGCACACTCCTCAGTTTCTCCAACTCTTTCTCGATTTCTTTGATTGTCTTCTCCCTCCCCGAAATGGTCAGCATTAAGTCTTCCACTTTCTTCTTCTCCCCATCCAAATTCTTCAGAGCCTCTGCCTTCTCCTCCGTAACACGATCAAGAGCATCTTTATATCGACTAACTTCAGAAACCAACTGCGCATTCTTCTCCTTCTGCTCGTTGCATGAATTTCGCAATGTAGAAACAAAATCCCTTTCTTCTTTCACTTGACTTGTCAACTCAGCAATTTCCTTCTCTTGCTTCACTTTTGCCTCCTTGATCTCATTCTTCTTTAGCTCGATTTCCTTGATTCTTTCCTCCTTTTTCTTCAGTTCCTCAGTAACCATATCCAAAAGTTCCTTCTGTGATTTCACTTCCTCAGTCAACTTCTCGAAACTCTGCTCTTTCTCCCTCTTCTCTTCCCCCAAAACCTTAATCTCCCTCTCCAACACCTCTCCCTTCCCCATAGCCTCCTCAACAATCTTCTCCAACTCCAAAACCTTCACATGCAACACTGCATTCTCCTTCCTCAAACCCAATTCGATCTTACTCAACTGCCCCGCTTCATTCTCCAATTGAAAAATCCTCGCTTCATGCCCGCTCTTTTCCTTCTCAATCTCATTCTTTTCCATCACAACCCTTTTAATCTCCCTCTTCAAATCATCGATCACTCTCTCCGACTCATCGCGCTTCATCTCAGCCAACTCCTTCTCTCTCATTGCAATCTCAACCTCCCTCTCCTTCCCAGCCTTGTCCTGTACCAACCCATTGCAATGCACTTGCAGCTTCTCGAATTCCTCCCCGAAAACCCTCTCCTTCTTTTCCATTTCCACCACTTTCAACTTCAACCCATTCGCCTCCTCCGAGAGGCCACCGAAATCCCTCTTCACACAATCCCTCTCCCAGCACACTCTGCTCAGCTTCCCCTTCTCGATTTCGAGTCCACCCGCAAGCTCCTCCACTTCCCTCTTCAACTCCACAATCTCACCATCTCTCTCACTCATCGCCCTCTCAATCTCAACTCTCTCTCTCATCATTTGCCCCATCTGGGCCAGAACAAAAACACCATAAACACTCTTCTCCAACTCCAACCCAACATTTTCCTCGCTCTTCTCACTCAACTCGCTCACAAGCGACTCACTCTCCACTCGGAACCGACTAAGCTCGGACTCCAAACCCGCCTTGGCCTGCACCAGCGACTCCACCTGCTGCCGGCGGTCCTTGGTCTCCTTGAGCAGCAGAGAGTTCAGCGACTTGAGGTTCTCGAGCTTCTCGGACGGCTCGTCCATGGCGGCGGCGGCGGCTTTGTGGGTAATGTGGTGGGTTTTGGAGTGATGGGTTTCTTCTTTGGTGTCATTGGGTTGGAGGGTCACTTTCTTTTTGGCCATTTTTTGTGGTTGATGTTGGTGGTAGGAATTGTGAGATTGGGGATTTTAGAGGATTAGGGTTTTTTCTAGGGTTCTAAACTTTCAATGGCTGAGATGTGGGGTTGGTAGGAATATTTATAAAGGACAATGATTTGTGAGAGGAGAGAGAGAGAGAGAGATGGTCATTTGTTTTGAATTTGGGGGGATGGTTGGGATTCAAAATTTGGGGCCCATTTGGCTCTTCTGATCCAGAGACTGGAAAAAGTTTTTGATGTGCTCGGAACACGGCACGGTACGCTGTATGTTACTATATGATTGGAGGGACGTTTGAAACAAAAGATTTTTTTTCAATTGTATATTGACATGTGTATAACGTTGTATTCCTGTTATATTGAAAAATTTCTCCATCCAACGAGTACTTTTCAGACTTTTTTCTTTTTTCAAAAAGAAGACTAGTTGGTAGTTTCGTCATGACAATCCACCATTTTAGAAACCTAAAAGACTCTTAGAAGCATTTCAACTTCTTTGGCCACTATATGCGATTTATTGTACTTTTCATATTTTGATAAGCCCTAAAATTTAGAAAATTGGAAATTGGGAAAGTTGGTTAACTAAAAATATATGGGGCTGGCTGTTTCAATTTTATTGGATGTCCCTTTGGGGACATGGGGCTGACTGTTGGGTGATGACTGATGAGTAGTGAATGCTCCTCACGTATCGAGAAATTATTGCCCAGAAGTCTAAACGACTGGATGGTTTTGTAGAAGTCTAAATGACTGGATGCTTTTGTATAGTCATTCGAATAAAAAAAATAATAATTTTAATAAAATACTCGGTACTATTTATTTTAACGAAAAATCATATGTTTATACTAAAAAGTCAATTATAATACTATTCACTTTACTCTTTATCTAACTCAAAGTTTTCAAACCATTTCCTTAAAAAAAAAATTAATGTTGTCTTACTTCTATAGGAGAATAGGTAATTCAAAGGTTTTGTTTCCCCTTCCTTTGTATGGGTGTATCCAAAGAGAAACAAAATGCGTGCAAAATATTTTTTTTTCTATGTATACATCATTAAAGTCCTCTAAATAGGAAGCAAATTCTCTCTAGATCTATACCTCCGGAGCTTAGGAATCAAATAATCTTAGCATTTGAAATTTATCTTGTGGCCAAAAGTTATTGTAGCTTTCAAAAGTCTTCTCTGCCTTTTCAATGGCAGCAAGAATCCAGAATGCACTTGTACTCCGTCTGTGTGGTGATAACGAAAATAGATCCTCTCCGGATTTCTCCCTCAAAAGCCCAAGGATCAAGTGATCCGGACCTTTAAAAATTTGATCCAACGGTTAAAAATTATTATAGCTTTTGATCGTAGGATCAATTTGAAAGGCGAGGATTATTTGATCAGTATGCTCTGTATGTCTGTAGAGGATCTGCCTCCCCATAATTTTCATATTCCACGGAATTTCAGCAAATCAATTAACAAATGTTCTAGTTGGGTTGATTGGGGCGACTCAATATTTATTAGACTATAACCTACCAAAATGAGAAAAAAAGTACATAAACCATTCCCATAATTTATATAGATAAGTTAATATTGCAAGTGATGAATTGTTATGATGCGGTGGTGGATTTTGAATTTTAATTTTGGAGGGTCCTTGTTAAAAGATCTAAGCTTCTTTTAGACGGAAATAGGACGATCCTTTTAGTTTTTTTAAGTGAAACATTTCGTCAAGGCATTTTAGTCAAAATGGTTCGTAGAATAGCATAAATCCTCATTTTGGTTTATAAGATTTAAAATTAATAGAAGTGGTCCCGGAGTTGGTCTACCTTCAATCATTTGGACCACTTCGTGAAAAATTTATGTTAAAGAAGTGTCAAAACGACAAAAATATGTTCAATTTAATAAAAATGAACCCAAATAAATTGACAAAAATTAAAAGTACTTTTGCCATATTTTTCTTACTTAACGAAAATTTTATAAAATTGTCAAAATAATTGACGGTAGAAAACTTCAATTTTATATTTAAGAATCTAAGTAAGTGAGGATTTATTTGTTAATGTCAGAATAAAATGGCGTTCGTCAAACACTTGGCGGCCATGCACTCATCTGCGGCTTCCAAGCAAGTATATCAACGCGTAATGTTGAGTGCCGTTAACCTGTGTTCCCGAGTGATATCGGCTCATGCTGCAGCGCGTGCAGAGATTTGCCAAGTGATCAGTTCATCCAACACCTGGTAAGTTGAACTCGCATCTTCCCCACTTGGAATTGGAACCCAGATATCGCATTGAAGAGGACGATGATGGTGGGAAGAGCTGTTTGGATGCTGACTGTGATTGGATGGCTTGGAGGTGTGCAGCTAAACCCAGTGGAAGCTCACCCTCACCGGATTCTTGTCGATACAGATGTGAACGTTGACGATGTTCTTGCTTTATTTTATCTCTTGAAGCAAAACAAGATGGAATTCGACTTAAAGGTTTCATCTTTTTCTCCTCTTTTTTTTTATTTTTTTTCCTGCATTTCATCAATTTTTCGTCCTAGAAATGTTGTAAATATGATTCTTTAAGCTTCAGACAAAATCGGGGCACTTCACTGTAAACTGAATTTGATAATTCATGTTAAGTTGAAGATAATTATTGGGTTTGTTTGGAACTGGTTATGTAGGAAGCACTTTTGCTATAAGCGTTTTTGAATTTTGATGGAATTGTTTCTAAATTGAAAATTTTATTACAAGTCCAAGTTATTTCTGAAAAAAGCAGTTGGAAGTGCCTGTGCGTATTCAGGAAGCACTTATATGACCCATAAAGCACTTTTAACTTTTTTATGCCAAGTGAAGTCAAAAGCGTTTTGGTTGTCAGAAAGTGATTTTAGCCCTAGAAACACCGCTAAAAGGATCCATAATTAACAGCAGTAATAGTTGATTTCACTTTGGAAAAACTGTTGCTGGCCAAAGAAAGATCATGATGTGCCATTTTGTATGAACTATATGTCAATGGTGATAGATTGTAAGGTAATGGAGGTTTGTGCAGGCAATTACTGTTAATACAAATGGATGGAGTGATGCCGGGCACGCTGTTCATTATGTATATGACATTCTTTCTGTGATGGATCGTGATGACATTCCGGTTGGTGTTGGAGGTGAAGGTGGTATTTTTCCAAATGACACCATCCAGCCTAATGTTGGAGGTTATCTTCCTATTATTGACCAGGTGTGTGTATAACCGAAAAGTGTTCAACTTCAACCAAACTAGTTTGCCAATTATTTACGTTAACAGCTTGTTATAGGTTTGAATGTCACGGTCATACCAAACTTTGGATTTTGTTTACAGGGACCATCCACTGCAGGTGGCTGTAGATACAGACAATCAATACCACCGGGTCAAAGTGGTCGTCTAGATGTAAATACAAACTATGGTATGCGCAAGGGTTTACTTCCTAAGGTACCAAATTGTACCCTCATTTTGTTTTCCTGATTTAGTTTTCCAATTTAAAGTTTGTTGAGCTAGGCAATCATTATATAAACTCAGGTACCGTCATGTTATATCTGGCAACTATATATTCCTGTGTTTACAATGAACAGAGTAACAGAAAATATGTACCGCTTCAGCAACCTACGGCTCAACAAGTGATGAAAGACGCGATATCTGCAGGTCCCATCACTGTGTTTCTTATGGGTATTCAGACGAATTTTGCCATTTTTCTTATGACGAATCCTCATTTGAAGAAAAATATTAAGCATATATATGCCATGGGAGGTGCTGTGAGATCAACCTGCTCTGGAAATCCCACTTCAGTGCTGTGTGGTGACATTGGTAATCTATTTCGCCCAGATAGCAATCCGCATGGAGAGTACAACATCTTTGGAGATCCTTTTGCTGCGTACACGGTAAATTGTTGTTTGATGGACATTCTATGCTAAGTTAAAGTACAAAATTGGTAAAGATTATAGACATATCAGGTATTGCATTCTGGCATTCCAGTCACGCTCGTTCCTCTGGATGCAACAAGAACGATTCCTCTAGATGAGCCTTTTTTCAAAGCATTTGAGAAGAAACAGGATACATATGAGGCACAATATTGCTTCCAGTCCTTGAAAATGGTTCGTGATACATGGTCGAATGATGAATTTTATAAGGTAGTTTCCTATGATATCTTATTCTTCTATGTATGAGCTAAAATTCTGCAATTATACACTGATTCTTGAATCTTAATATTAAGATGAATGTCAAATGCATAGTTTAGAGAGAGGTAGTTTCCTATGATATATTTCATAAGTTATTGACTATTTCGCAGGAATTTTGCTTGTGGGATCCTTTTATGGTTGGTGTAGCATTATCTCAAATGCATAGTTTAGAGAGAGGTCACAGAGAAAATGAATTTGCTAAATTGGAGTACATGAACCTCACAGTGGTTACTTCAAACAGACCTTATGGAATATCAGACGGCTCAAACCCTCTCATTGATGGGCATTTGATCCCAAAGTTCGGTGTACAGAAGAATGGGGTGCATAGTGGTCATGTTCAGACGGGAATGGAAGACCCGTTTTGCCTCATCAAAGAGGGGAAGGGAAAATGTCAGGTATGCTTTCAGTTACTACACCAGTTTCTCTATAATACGTTTATTGATTTCTTAATAACCCTACGCCTTTTAATTGTAACAACTAACTGAAGTTTGGACAATGCTAATAGGATGGTTATACAAAGGAGACAACTGGTGCGGAAGCAGTTACCGTACTTGTTGCAACTGGAGCTAAGCGAGATCGTGATTGCAACAGCATTCGTGCCAAAGATTTCTATGGCAGTTTCTTGGATGTAAGTTTATGATCAAAATCTATCAATTTTGGGTCCTCTCCGGTACGACATACAAAAGTTTGTTGGAGAACTTTTTTCCCTTCGTACTTGATTCAGAATGATAACTTCATAATTGTGTCAAATGCAGGTTATAAATCGACCTAAGAAAACTGGACGGCCGAATATTAGAACACAGTTTCCACTCCATGAGAGTGTACTTCAAAAACCAGATTTTGGTAAGAAATTGATGGGTAAGGCCCTCATTTTTGATATGGATATGAGCGCTGGGGACTTCCTAGTTCTTCTATATCTCCTAAAATTACCTGTGGAACGGGTCAACCTGAAGGTACGATACTGCCTTTGTAAGCTTTGTGAGGTTTGGTGCTGCAGATGCACTAATACAAATGAATAGCCTAACTGAGTACCTTTGTAGGGTGGCATGCTAGCAATTACACATTTTGAATAGTATATGTTGTGACTTTGCTACTAGCTTCCGGATTCGACATACAAGCCTTTGAAGATATAGCTCTTACTAATACAAAATGATGTTTCCAGGGAATACTAGTTAGTGCTAATGGGTGGGCAACCGCTGCAACCATAGATGTTGTTTATGACATACTGCATATGATGGGCCGTGATGATATTTCTGTTGGTCTTGGAAATGTATTTGCAGTTGGTCAATCTTATTCATCTTTCTCTTCTCTCGGAGACTGCACATATATCAGTTCCATTCCTCAGGGTAGTGGTGGTTCCTTGGACTCTGACACACTCTATGGATTTGCTCATGCCTTACCTCGTAGTCCTAGGAGGTAGCGCTATCTATTTAAACTAGTAGACATCTAGTTGCAATGATGTTGTGTATGAATCTATGCGCATGATAGGCAGATTTATTACATGGCTTCTTTATGTCTATCTCAGATACGGATTCACAACCAAGGAATTCCCCGGACTCGGACAGCCAACTGCACTAGATGTTTGGAAGTCCATTGTAAAATCACTCGATCCAGGATCCAAGATTACTTTGTTGACCAATGGACCTTTGACAAATTTAGCCGAAATCATTCCTTTTGAGAACTCAGACTCAGTGGTCGAGGTAAATGTCATCGCTTTGGAAAATTAAGCCTGAATTTGTATGTCATGCCTTTCTATTGGATTGACATTTTCATTGTTATGATTTCCCTGCAGGATGTATATATTGTTGGGGGACACATTCACCATGATAACGAGCAAGGAAATCTGTTCACTATTCCTTCAAACAAATATGCGGAATACAACATGTTTCTTGACCCTTTGGCTGCAAAAGCAGTTTTTGATTCGAAACTGAACATAACATTGATTCCATTGGGGATACAGAAGCAAGTCAGTTCCTTCCAGAATATTCTTGATAAATTAAAGCTAACAGATTCGACTCCTGAAGCTGTATTTGCCCGGCATCTGCTTTCGAGGCTATGGAAACTGAAACAGAAGCATCATAGATACCGTCACATGGTAAACTTCCACACACTCAGCTGTATATCTAATGCATGACACTTTGTCGATGAACTTACATGGTTTCCATTGTGTTAACTTCCCACTTTCACAGGATACATTTCTAGGGGAAATCCTTGGTGCCGTAATCTTGGGAAGCAGTCATCCTCAACTAAACCCAACCTTTAAGTTTACGCCTCTCAAGGTGGTGGCCGAGGGAGACGTTTCAGTAATCGGGCAGCTACTCGTTGATGAACATCGATCAAAGATGGTGAAGATACTGAGCAGTGTAAATCCAGAGGCATATCATGAAGAATTTGCTAACATATTAGGTGAACAAAAGCAGTCTGCTGTCGTAGCAAGCTTTGTTGAGGAAAATATGGTTATCGGGTGCCCAGGACCAAATCGTGGATCCGGATTCACATCATCGCGGCCGTTGATTCATAGTAATGATAATTTATTCTTCTGCCCAGCAGATGATGCTTTTGGTTGACAATTATCATGTATTTAGTTGCATTGTTAATCATGTGCTCTTCTTCCATTTTTGGCTGTAATTTTATGCTCATCACAATCAATTCTTGGAAGAAACACAACTCTGTAATTTTCAACTATCGAATAAAAATTTGCGTTCCATAGAATCTTCGTTTTTTTAATTTTATTTTATTTTTGAATTTTTTATTGTGTCAAGATAGACGATGCAACGTAAATTGAACAAGACTGAAAAAATGAAGAGAACCACATACTACCAAGCTCCGTTTACCTTTAAAATCCGCAAAAGGTACTCACCACACAAATTAACGTGATGCATGAACTCAATTTGTCCCAACACAATGAACCTAATACCAATACTTATGATGACTCTTCGAAATTCCTAGTACGTACGTGAAACATTATTAAAATCCAAAATTACTTTCTAATACAATGCACAGACTTCCTTGTGCATGAATTTTGTTCATTATAAAGTTTGGCAACCCCTACAATATCCCCATCGTTGAACACCCCATAGCATTTGGGAATTCTGAAATATAAATTTAAAATTGGCAAAACAATTATTTGTTCATCTTATGCAGCACATGGTTGATATCTATATACAAGGTTCTAAAAAAATGTTAAACGCTAGTTGAGCGGCGGGCAGGAGTTTAGTGCATAGACGGTTAGACGGGGCCTGGCCTAGGCGGTTTAGACGGATTTATATAAATTTATCATATATCTTGTAAATAAGTGTCTATTTACACTTTTAAAAAACTAAACTTGTATGAATAATAAAAGAATGACAAAATGCAAAAATAAAAGTATAATAATACAAAAAGTACATCCATCCAACAAGTTCAATATTTAAAAAATAGTAAGCATATAATCATAATGAGGAGTATTCTTGGATGATATACTAAATTCTTTTTGTTTATGATCCTTGCATTGGATTGGACATAGACTAAACTATTTAACGCTGTTGTATCTAGTTTTTTTTTTTTTTTTTTTTTTTGTATGTATCCCCCCCAAAAGTTCTCAAAATCACAATTGGATGAACTTGTAGTCAATCTATACTTTGCAAATTAGGTACACCATTTCCATAAGTATACCACCATGAAACTAAAAAATAAAAAAGCAAACAATTCATAAATAAAAAAACCAAATCCGCCGAGGACCGCCTAGCTGTAGACCGATTTTTCGAAACGATTTGCCCTAAATCATGAAGGGTCTTCACCGCCTAGCACCTAGGCGCCGCCTAAGCCCTTTTTTAAAACACTGTATATATATAAAGTGGTGCCATCCACCCTTAAACAAAAGATCACGGGATCCATGCATGCAGTATTCTTTGTGTATAATAAGCGCTGTTCTATTTACCATATTTTTAATTAAGGACATTTTAATTTTTTTTTTTCAAATTCAGATATAGTTTAAGGAAATTATTTTTTTGCACATTACCTTTCACTTTTAATTTTTCTTTTTAACAATTTTAAACTGAACAATTCAAAGTAAAATCAAGAGTTAGACGGAAATAGTGCCCTAAGCCTGCCAAATTCTTTTTCTTTTATTTTTTTTGGGAGCATTTTGTCAAATACTTAGTGGGCATGTTGTCAGCTGCCGAGTGATGTTGCATAGCTTCCAAACGAGTCCATTGACACATAATGTTGAGTGCTATTAATCTGGTTTGCCAAGTGATGTCGGGTCGTGTTGCAGCGTGTCTCGAGATTTGCATGGTGACCAGTTCACTATCTTCAAGGAGTGGTAATGCTCATCATTTAAGTTATTTTTTGTAGAATGTATTTAAATTTTGAAATTTTTGTTTGTTCATTAGACAAATTTTGAAATTTAAACTTATTTAACAGTAATAAATAATGTAATAAACATCACATCAATCGAGGATAGTGAGAAAAACATTCTCTAATAAATAATAAAAAGTTAAGATCCTGTCCAAAATTTTGTTTACGGAAAACTAAAAACTAGTATTTTAATGTTTTTGATTGGACTTAAAAAGTCAAGCTGGTAAGTTGAACTTGCATCTTCCCCACTTGGAATTGGAACCGGGATATCACATTGAAGAGGACGATGATGGTGGGAAGAGCTGTTTGGATGCTGACTTTGATTGGATGGCTTGGAGTTGTGCAGCTAAACCCAGTGGAAGCTCACCCTCACCGGATTCTGGTAGATACAGATGTGAACGTTGACGATGTTCTTGCTTTCTTTTATCTCTTGAAGCAAAACAAGACGGAATTCGACTTAAAGGTTTCATCTTCTTCTCCTTTTCCTGCATTTCATCAATTTTTCGTCCTAGAAATGTTGTAAATTTTGATTCTTTAAGCTTCACACAGAATTGGTGCACTTCACTGTAGACTGAATTTGATAATTCATGTTAAGTTGAAGATAATTGTTGGGTTTGTTTGGAACTGGTTATGTAGGAAGCACTTTTTCCATAAGCGTTTTTGAATTTTGATAGTATTGCTTCTAAATTGAAAATTTTGTTATTAGTCCAAGTTCTTTCTGAAAAAAGCAGTTGGAAGTGCATGTGCTTGTTCAGGAAACACTTATACGACTCATATATCACTTTTAACTTTGCTCTGCCAATTGCAGTCATAAGCGTTTTTGGTTGTCAGAAAGTGATTTTAGCCCGTCTAGAAACACTGCCAAACGGACCCATAATTAACGGCAGTAACAGTTGATTTCACTTTGGAAAACTGTTGCTGGCCAAAGAAAGGTCACGATGTGCTATTTTGTATAAACTATATGTCAATGGTGATGGATTGTAAGGTAATTGAGGTTTGTGCAGGCAATTACTATTAATACAAATGGATGGAACGATGCAGGGCACGCTGTTAATTATATATATGACATTCTTTCTGTGATGGATCGTGATGACATTCCGGTTGGTGTTGGAGGTGAAGGTGGTATTTTGCCAAATGATACAATCCAGCCTAATGTTGGAGGTTATCTTCCTATTATTGACCAGGTGTGTGTATAGCCGAAAATTGTTCAACTTCAAGCAAACTAGTTTACCGATTATTTACTTTAACGGCTTGTTATAAGTTTGAATGTCACAGTCATGCCAAACTTTGGGTTTTGTTTAAAGGGACCGTCCACTGCAGGTGGCTGTAGATACAGGCAATCAATACCACCGGGCCAAAGTGGTCGTCTAGATGTAAATACAAACTATGGCTTACGCAAGGCTTTACTTCCTAAGGTGCCAAATCGTAGCCCAATTTTGCTTTCCTGATTTAGTTTTACAGTTTAGAGTTTGTTGAACTAGGCAATCATTATATAAACTCAGGTAACGTCATGTTATATCTAGCAATATATATCTATATATATATGTATTTATTTCTGTGATTACATGAACAGGGTAACAGAAAATATGTACCGCTTCAGCAACCTACAGCTCAGCAAGTGATGAAAGACGCGATATCTGCAGGTCCCATCACTGTGTTTCTTATGGGTATTCAGACGAATTTTGCCATTTTTCTTATGACGAATCCTCAATTAAAGAAAAATGTTAAGCATATATATGCCATGGGAGGTGCTGTCAGATCAACTTGCTCCGGAAATGCCTCTTCAGTGCTGTGCGGTGACATTGGTAATCTGTTTCGACAAGACAGCGACCCGTATGGAGAGTACAATATCTTTGGAGATCCTTTTGCTGCATACACGGTATATAGTTGTTTGATGGTCATTCTGTGCTCAGTTAAAGTACAATATTGGTATTGATTATGGGCATATCAGGTATTGCATTCTGGTATTCCAGTTACGCTCGTTCCTCTGGATGCAACAAGAACGATTCCTCTAGATGAGCCCTTTTTCAAAGCATTTGAGCAGAAACAGGATACGTTTGAGGCACAATATTGCTTCCAGTCCTTGAAAATGGTTCGTGATACATGGTCGAACGATGAATTTTATAAGGTAGTTTCCTATGATATCTTCTTCTATGTATGAGCTAAAAATCTGCAATTATGCAATGATTCTTAATATTAAGATGAATGTCTACCTCTGATGTCTATTCATGAGTTATTGACTATTTCGCAGGAATTTTGCATCTGGGATGCTTTTATGGTTGGTGCAGCGTTATCTCAAATGCGTAGTTTAGAGAGAGATCACAGAGAAAATGAATTTGCTAAATTTGTGTACATGAACCTCACAGTGATTACTTCAAACAGACCTTATGGAATATCTGACGGCTCAAACCCTCTCATCGATGGGCGTTTGATCCCAAAGTTTGGCGTACAGAAGAATGGGGTGCATAGTGGTCATGTTCAGATGGGAATGGAAGACCCGTTTTGCCTCGTCAAAGAGGGGAAAGGAAAATGTCAGGTATGCTTTCAGTTACTACACCAGTTTCTTTGTTATACGTTTATTGATTTCTTGATAACTCTATGCCTTTTTAAGTTGTAACAACTAACTGAAGTTTAGACAAAGCTAATAGGATGGTTACACAAAGGAGACAACTGGTGCGGAAGCAGTTAGCGTACTTGTTGCAACAGGAGCTAAGCGAGATCATGACAGTAACAGTACTCGTGCCAAATATTTCTACGACAGTTTCTTGGATGTAAGTATATGATTAAAATTATCAATTTTAGGTCCTTTCAGTTATGACATACAAAAGTTTGTTGGAGAAATTTTTCCCCTTTGTACTTGATTCAGAATGATAACCTCCATAATTGTGTCAAATGCAGGTTATAAATCGACCTAAGAAAACTGAACGGCCGAATATTAGAACACAGCTTCCACTCCACGAGAGTGTACTTCACAAACCAGATTTCGGAAAGAAATTGATGGGTAAAGCTCTAGTATTTGATATGGATATGAGTGCTGGGGACTTTGTAGTTCTTCTATATCTCCTAAAATTACCTGTGGAAAGGATCAACCTCAAGGTACGATACCGTAAGCTTTGTGAGGTTTAGTGCTACACATGCACTAATTCAAATGAATAGCCTAACTGAGTAGCATTGTAGGGCAGCATGCTAGAAATTACACAATTTGAATACAACTATATGTTGTGACTTTGCTACTAGCTTCCGGGTTCGACATACATGCCTTTGAAGAATGAAGATAAAGCTCTTACTAATACAAAATGATGTTTCCAGGGAATACTTGTTAGTGCTAATGGGTGGGCAACCGCTGCAACCATAGACGTTGTTTACGACATACTGCATATGATGGGCCGTGATGATATTCCAGTTGGTCTAGGAAATGTATTTGCAGTTGGGCAATCTTATTTATCTTTCACTTCTCTTGGAGACTGCACGTACATCAGTTCCATTCCTCAGGGTAGTGGTGGCTCCTTGGACTCTGACACACTCTATGGATTTGCTCGTGCCTTACCTAGTAGTCCTAGGAGGTAGCACTGTCTATTTAAACTAGCAGACATCTCGTTGCTATGATGTTGTATACTAATCTATGTGCCTGATAGGCAGATTTATTATAGGATCCCTTTATGATATCACTTCTTTATGACTATTTCAGATACGGACTAGCAACCAAGGAATTCCCCGGACTTGGACAGCCAACTGCACTAGATGTTTGGAGGTCCATTGTAAAATCACTCGATCCAGGATCCAAGATTACTTTGTTGACCAATGGGCCTTTGACAAATTTAGCCGAAATCATTCTTTCTGAGAACACAGACTCAGTGGTCCAGGTAAATGTCGTCGCTTTGGAAAATTAAGCGTCAATTTGTATGTCATGCCATTATATTGGATTGACATTTTCGTTGTTATGATTTCCCTGCAGGATGTATATATTGTTGGGGGACACATTCGCCATGATAACGAGCAAGGAAATCTGTTTACTGTTCCTTCAAACAAATATGCAGAATTCAACATGTTTCTTGACCCTTTGGCTGCAAAAGCAGTTTTTGATTCGAAACTGAACATAACATTGATTCCATTGGGGATACAGAAGCAAGTCAGTTCCTTTCAGAATATTCTTGATAAATTAAAGCTAACAGATTCGACTCCTGAAGCTGTATTTGCCCAGCATCTGCTTTCAAGGCTATGGAAACTGAAACAGAAGCATCATAGATACCTTCACATGGTAAACTTCCACACTCAGCTACGTATGCAAAGAAAATTCTTTTTATCCTGTTCTGTTAATTTTTCCATCTGATTGAATTCAAGTTTCTATAGTCCTGGATTGGGAGTATTATCTTCAAATACTTGATGGTTAATTTTCTTATTCAAGAATGCAAAATATATGAAATATTAAAACTTGCGGTTTCAACACAAATCCTTGGAGCTGGCAGACAATTACTGTAGGATAGATTACAATTACGGTAAACTAAAGTTAAATGACAGTTTAAGATGGATGATAATTATTTTGATAGACTTGAAATGCACAAAGTGCTAGGGTTCTTCATTCAATGCATGACACTTTGTCGATGAACTTACATTGTTTCCACTCTGTCACTTCACACTTTCACAGGATACATATCTAGGGGAAATCCTTGGTGCCGTAATCTTGGGTAGCAGTCATCCTCAACTAAACCCAACCTTTAAGTTTATGCCCCTCAAGGTGGTGGCTGAGGGAGATGTATCGGTGATCGGGCAGCTACTTGTTGATGAACATCAATCAAAGATGGTGAAGATACTGAGCAGTGTAAATCCAGAGGCATATCATGAAGAATTTGCTAACAAATTAGGTGAACAAAAGAAGTTTGCTGTTGTAGCAAGCTTTGTTGAGGAAAAAAAAATTATCGGGTGCCCAACGAAATAGTAATGATAAATCTGCCCAGCTGGTGATGTTTTTGCTTGACAATTATCATGTGTCTAGTTACATTGTTAATCATTTTCTCTTCCATTTTTGGGTGTGATTTTATGCATATCACAATAATTTATCGGAAGAACACAACTCTGATTTTCAAAATTTTCTGCTATAAAAAAAAATTGCGTTCCATAGAATCTTAGTTTTCTTATTTTGTGTCGAGCGAGAACTCATGAGACGTAGAAAAAACCTAATAGATGATGCAACATAAATTGAACAAGACTGAAAATTCGAAGAGAACCACATACCACCAAGATCCGTTTACTTTTAAAATTTGCAGATGTTTGAGCGTTTTATCTTGTTTTTGCCTGGTTTTGTGATTCTCTACAAGTATTTATATGTTTGATCTCCCTTTCCATGCATTGAACTCATCACACAAATTAATGTGATGCAAGAACCCAACTAATCCCAACAGAACGAGCCTAATACCATATCCTTATGAAGACTCGTATATATTCCTAGTACGTACATGGAATATTATTAAAGCCAAAATTACTCTCTAATACAATGCATGAACTTCCTCGTGCATGAATTTAATCGCAGTAATTCATGTCGGTAAATGCTACTTTGTCCGCATGAATAGATGGGCTGCACTAATTCATTGGCATAACTAGTCTAGTGATAATTCTCTCCATTTTATAGACAAAAATATTGCCCTTTTTATGTTGGATTCGATTCCTATTTAGGCATTTTTGTTGCTACTTATTGCCAAAATGCGTGAATATGTGTTAGAAATGAATTAAATTAATATCTGTGCAGAAATAGACACATGAATTTCAAATGATTCAATAGTATTCAGTTATTTGAAATCTATAAAACTGCACCTTCTCTTTTCTCTGTTCTGTTCATAGTGTGTTGACAATACTATGACAATGATGTTCGGAAGAGTGCTTTGGATGCTTACTGTAATCGGATGTTTCCGAGTTCTGCTAAATCCCGTCGAAGCACAACCTCGCCGGATTCTTGTCGATACAGACGTGGATACAGATGATGTTCTTGCTCTCTTATATCTCTTGAAGCAAAGCAAGACAGAATTCGACTTGACGGTGTTCTTTTTAATTTCCTCTGAGTAACATTTGTACCTTGTTGGCTAAGCTATTGTCTAACTAGAGCATAACTTAATTTTTGCTGCAGGCTATTAGTGTAAATGTAAATGGATGGAGTGACGCTGGGCACGCTGTAAATTATTTATACGACATTCTTGCTATGATGGATCGCAACGACATTCCTGTTGGTGTTGGAGGTGAAGGTGGCATTTTGCCTAATGGAACCATCCTTCCAAATGTTGGGGGATATCTTCCTCTTATTGACCAGGTTTGTGTGTGTTTAGTTAAGAAGTGATCAACATTTGAGATATATACCTAGCTACATATATATATTATTTTTTAATTAAAACAATAATGTCACTTCCACTCCAGCGTTACTATCATAGAAAAAGATATTACCGTGTTGTATATATATATATATATATATATATATTTAATTAAAACAATAATGTCACTTCCACTCCAGCGTTACTATCATAGAAAAAGATATTACTGTGTTGTATTGAAGAAGACAAAATAAAGATACAAGAACCTCTATGCCAACAAAATCCCAACAAGCTTGAAAAAATTGACTAGTGTAACCATCAGGGCTTGGAGCACTATCTGCTTTCATAGAAAGTACGTCTTTGATGGTTTGAGAAGACGAAATAGCAAGCAGCAACAACAACAACAAAGTCTTATCTCACTAAGTATGGTTGGCTATATGAATTCTAGAACGTCACTACACTTGGTTTTGTGTCAAGTTTTTGGTTAGGTCCAAGTAGTCCAAGTCTTTTTTTAGAGTCTGTTTCCAAGTTTTCCTAAGTATTCTTCTACTTCTTTGGCCCTGAACCTTTGTCTCGTAATCACATCTTTTAACTAGAGCATCTCTGCAAGTCTTCGTTTCATGTGTCCAGACCACCTTAACCGATTTTCTCTCATCTTATCTTCAAGCTACTCCTAATTTACCTTGGATATCTTCGTTCCTAATCTTATCATTTCTCTTGTGCCCACACATCCAACGAAGCATTCTCATCTCCACTACACTCATTTTGTGTATGTGTTAATGCTTCACCGCCAACATTCCGTGTCATAAAGCATTGCTGGCCTTATTACTGTCCTGTAAAATTTTCCTTTGAGCTTTAATGGCATACAACGGTCGCACAACACACCTAATGTACTCTTCCCCTTCATCCATCCAACTTGTATTCTATGATTGAGGTCTCCATCAAATTCTTTCTTTTTTGGCAAAATAGATCCAAGACGAGATAGCAAGCAAAGAAGAATTTTCTAATTTTGACGCTAGTGAACGAATTAATCTTTCAACAAGACCCGTATCACACATAACACCATCATCCGTCAATGCCATAGTAAAGTGACCAATTATGTTACTACGCAAGATATTGGGATCATCAAGTAGATCATTATCGATACGAAGAGAAGATATATGAGAACAAGTGTATGAAAATAATTGGTGTTCCGGTCTCCTTGTGTAGGGAGAATTTTTTCTTGTTACTAGAACATGGGTGGTACACCACGTGTGTCTATATAAGTGGTGAGAAATTATATTTTTTAAATTATTAATGTTTTAACGCACATATCCCACCACTTATATAAATTCACGTGGTGTAACACCCCGTGTTCTGGTCACACTGAAAAATCTCTTCTTTGTAGCCCATTTTATCTTACCTTTTGTAGCCCAAAATTTTTCCTGAACTAACAAAGCTTGTGATGAATTTTCGTTAGCCAAAATTTCTTCTGCATATCGCGCTTCAGAGAAACCCTCAAGCGCCAACATTTGATATAACATTCATACAATGGTTGCACTTGATTACAGGGCGACTCCACAGCCGGCGGTTGCAGATACAAGCAGGCAGTACCGCCAGGCCAACATGGTCACCTAGATATAAATACAAACTACGGCGTACGCAGGGCTTTACTTCCCCAGGGTGACAAGAAATATGTACCACTTCAACAACCTACAGCTCAACAAGTGATGAAAGATGCAATATCTGCAGGTCCTATCACTGTGCTTATTATGGGAACCCACTCAAATTTAGCCGTTTTTCTTATGACGAATCCTAGTCTGAAGAAAAATATTGAGCATATATATGCCATGGGAGGTGCTGTCAGATCAAACTGCTCCGAAAATGCAACTTCAGTGCTGTGTGGTGACATTGGTAATCTGTTTCGACAAGACATCAATCCATACGCTGAGTTCAATATATTTGGAGATCCTTTTGCTGCGTACACGGTATATAGTTGTTTGATGGCCATTCTATGCCTAGTTAAAATACAATATTGGTAATGTAATTTACATATCAGGTATTGCATTCTGGCATTCCAGTCACGCTTGTTCCTCTGGATGCAACAAGAACGATTCCTCTAGATGAGCCATTTTTCAAAGCATTTGAGCAGAAACAGGATACATATGAGGCACAATATAGCTTCCAGTCCTTGAAAATGGTTCGTGATACATGGCCAAATGATGAATTTTATAAGGTAGTTTCCTATGATATCTTGTTCTTCTATGCATGAGCTAAAATTCTGTAATTATTCACTGCTTCTTAATATTAAGTTGAATGTCTACCTCTGATATATATTCATGAGTTATTGACAATTTCGCAGCAATTTTGCATGTGGGATTCTTTTATGGTTGGTGTAGCGTTATCTCAAATGCGTAGTTCAGAGAGAGATGACAAAGAAAATGAATTTGCCAAATTGGAGTACATGAACCTCACAGTGATTACTTCGAATATACCTTATGGAATATCAGACGGCTCAAACCCTCTCATTGATGGACGTTTGATCCCAAAGTTCGGTGTACAGAAGAAAGGGGTGCATAGTGGTCATGTTCAGATGGGAATGGAAGATCCGTTTTGCCTTGTCAAAGAGGGGAAGGGAAAATGTCAGGTATGCTTTCTAGTTAATGCACCAGTTTCTTTGTTATACGTTTATTTATTTCTTGATAACTCTGGCTTTTAAGTTGTAACAACTAACTGGAGTTTAGACAATGCTAATAGGATGGTTACACAAAGGAGACTGCTGGTGCGGAAGCAGTTACCGTACTTGTTGCAACAGAAGCTAAGCGAGATCATGACAGTAACAGTACTCGTGTCAAAGATTTCAACGACAATTTCTTGGATGTAAGTTTATGATTAAAATCTATCAATTTTAGGTCCTTTCAGTTATGACATACAAAATTTTGTTAGAGAACCTTTTTACCTTCGTATTTGATTCAGCATAAGATCTTCCATAATTGTGTCAAATGCAGGTTATAAATCGACCTAAGAAAACTGGACGGCCGAACATTAGAACGCAGCTTCCACTCCACGAGAGTGCACTTCGAAAACCAGATTTTGGAAAGAAATTGATGGGAAAAAACCTAGTCTTCGATATGGATATGAGTGCCGGGGATTTCCTAGCTCTTCTATATCTCCTAAAATTACCTGTGGAACGGATTAACCTCAAGGTACGATACTGCCTTTGTAAGCTTTGCCAGGTTTGGTGCTACACATGCACTAATACAAATGAATAGCCTAACTGAGTAGTTTTGTAGGATGGCATGCTAGCAATTACACACTTTGAATACAATCAATAGTATCTATATGTTGTGACTTTGCTATTAGCTTCCGGCTTCGACATACATGCCTTTGAAGATATAGCTCTTACTAATACAAAATGATGTTTCCAGGGAATACTAGTTAACGCTAATGGGTGGGCAACCGCTGCAACCATAGATGTTGTTTATGACATACTGCATATGATGGGCCGTGATGATATTCCTGTTGGTCTTGGAAATGTATTTGCAGTTGGTCAATCTTATTCATCTTTCTCTTCTCTCGGAGACTGCACGTACATCAGTTCTATTCCTCAGGGTAGTGGTGGCTCCTTGGACTCTGACACACTCTATGGATTTGCTCGTGCCTTACCTCGTAGTCCTAGGAGGTAGTACTGTCTATTTAACTTAGCAGACATCTAGTTATGATGTTGTTTAAGAATTTAGGTGCATGATAGGCATATTTAATATATGGCTTCTTTGTGTCCATTTCAGATACAGACTAGCAACCAAGGAATTCCCCGGACTTGGACAGCCAACTGCAATAGATGTTTGGAAGTCCATTGTAAAATCACTCGATCCAGGATCCAAGATTACTTTGTTGACCAATGGACCTTTGACAAATTTAGCCGAAATCCTTCTTTCTGAGAACGCAGACTCAATGGTCCAGGCAAATGTCGTTGCTTTGGAAGATTAAGCCTGAATTTGTATGTCTTGCTTTTATATTTGATTGACATTTTCATTGTTATAATTTCCCTGCAGGATGTATATATTGTTGGGGGACACATTCGCCATGGTAACGAGCAAGGGAATCTGTTCACTGTTCCTTCAAACAAATATGCGGAATTCAACATGTTTCTTGACCCATTGGCAGCAAAAGCAGTTTTAGATTCGAAACTGAACATAACATTGATTTCATTGGGGATACAGAAGCAAGTCAGTTCCTTCCAGAATATTCTTGATAAATTAAATCTAACAGATACGACTCCTGAAGCTGTATTTGCCCGGGATCTACTTTCAAGGTTATGGAAACTGAAGCAGAAGCATGACAGATACCGTCACATGGTAAATTTCCACAAACACAGCTATGTATCTAAAGAAAATTCTTTTTAATCCTGTTCTGTTAATTATTCCATCTGATTCAATTCAAGTTTCTATAGTTCCGGAATGGGAGTATTATCTTCAATGCATGACACTTTGTCGATGAACTTACATTGTTTCAGTTCTGTCACTACTTTCACAGGATACATTTCTAGGGGAAATCATTGGTGCCGTAATCTTGGGTAACAGTCATCCTCAACTAAACCCAACCTTTAAATTTATGCCCCTCAAGGTGGTGGCCGTGGGAGATGTATCGGTAATCGGGCAGCTACTGGTCGATGAACATCAATCAAAGATGGTGAAGATACTGAGCAGTGTAAATCCAAAGGCATATCATGAAGAATTTGCTAACATATTAGGTGAACAAAAGCAGTCTGCTTCGTAGCAAGCTTTGTTGTGGAAAAAAAGATTATTGGGTCCCCAACCAAATTGTAATGATAAATTAATCATCTGCCCAACTGATGATGTTTTACCTTGATAATTGAAACTTGTTTTGTTACATTGTTGACCTTTCTCAGCCATTTTTGTTTGACAGTGAAGAAAAACTAAAAGGAAAGTTATAAGCTTGAGAATGCTCTTTCTCCATTTTCTCAATCTTGACTTTACCGTTTTATGTGAGTCATTTTCGACAAGAGTTCTTTCTCTAAGCCTGCACCTATAATAATTACCCTCCTTTGTAACTCTCATTTTTCATTCACGCCCCCTTCGTTTTCCCTTATTTGATTAAGATGATATTTAATAATCTAATTTAAACTACAAGAAGAGAAATTTGATGTTATGTGTAGAGAAGATAGCACATCGTTTTAGTTCACTTGGTTAAAGCCAGGTTCAATAGTTGGAAGATATCTCTATCATCCTACTCGACCAAATCATGAATAAGGATTGGAATCATGGAATTATATGGATATGTTGAGTTCATAATATATGCCTACTACTTGCCCTTCAAATGTAGGTGCATAGTTGTCAACGTTTAGAGGTGGCTATCCGTACCTCATTTTATTTAAAATATAAATAAGAAGGAAGAAAAAAGTGGTTCATCTTTGGAACATGGAAAAATAAAAATACAAAAATATTAGATACAGTTGGACCAAGGAGCACAAAATCATATATAGAAGATACTTTGGCACTACAGCATGCATGTATATGTAATATATAATTAATGGCATTTGTTTCCACACTGCTCTCCATCCAGAGTGTCCTGAGATTATCCCACGCCTCATTAAAATATTTGAGTGTAACTTGACCTTATACAGATCAACTTTTATAAATTACTAGCCTTGGGGTCAAGAAATCTATTAATTTAGTGGAATATTAAATAACCGACAAATTAATAATTTAATTTATAGATTGACTAATAACTTATTGATTTATCAATTCAAGATAGTTTTATTTATATTTAAATATTATACATTGTATTTAGTTTTTCATTTTACAAACTAACAATTCTATATATTTGTTTAATCAAGTAAAATTCATAAATTTACTTTTTTTCTTTTAAAAAATAGATTGTACATTGTTCAATGTACTATATTATTCCAACTTTTGAGATCCAAGGTGACATCAATTTCCAAGAAGAAACAAATAATGACTGAGTCATATTTTAAGAAAGTCTCATAGACAAAGCATAAACATTATGTATCTGGAAATTATTAAGTTGTATAGTACGTGGGATCTATTTAAATATATATATATATATTTTTTGATAATGTTTATTTTATAAATTTAGTAAATTATTAGTTTAACAAATTATCCACGAGTTAGGACCTGCCAAAAATATTATAGAACCGAGGTTATTAAGTTTTTCTTAAATTATAGAATAATCTTAAGTTTTTCTCTTCTAATTTGTTTGGGTAAATATATGAGAGGAGTGCTCCAATAGTTTTTGGCAGAGAAGCCACCAATTTCCTCTTTTTGATGGAAACATTGAAAAGAAAAAGAAACGTCTTTATCAAACTTATGATAATGTGGCACAATACCCTCTTTCATAATGATGAAAACTTCCTCATAAATTTCCACAACCACAAATCATTGTGTTTTTTTTTTCTTAAGATTTAGGGTAATTCAATAGATCGATTGAGGTAATGTGTCTGTCTCTATACATTTAAGTTTGAATTCTTCATGTGCCACTTAGTGATGTTTCTCTTTACTGGTAAATGAGAGATCTTAGATTCGATTTTCGTCAAAAATGAATTTGAACCACATTACTAGCCTATTGTGAGGATTAACCCACTCTCGTACCCCTTAGTATAAATAATATTGTTTGTTAAAAAAAAGTTTGAGTTCCCCACCTTACCTTTTCCTTTTTGTAAACTAAATTAGTTTAGATTATATCTTATAAAAAAAGGAAAACTAATGATAAGGGCTTGAAAACTTTGAATATTAACCAAAAACCATGTACTAACTTTATTTAATGGTTAGGACAAAGCCCAATACTAAACTAGCCCAATTAAAATGACCTAAGCAATGAATTTTCTATTTTGCCCCTGACTGCAATTTAATGTTCGTTTACCATCCATAACCTCAAATCTCCTTCAATCTTGGCAATTCCAATTCCAACTCTGAACCAGAAAAAGCAAAAGATTCAAAATTCAAATCCAAATCGTTCAATCCAAACGGGATGAATAAGATAATTTTCAAGAAAGATTGAATAATCCATATTATTTGATAGCTTCTTGATGAATTGGTGGGTGGGGTCTTGGAGTCCAAGACAGAGCGTCTCCTGTGTTTAAAATCTCTCTCCGCTGTATCGTCGACCACCCGGCTTGCAATTAGAAGGCTCTCTACGTCCCAATCGGCCACCGCGGCCATGGATTTGAATCTGGGGTTGAATATAATAGCATTGCCGATGGTGCCTCTAATTTCGACTTCAACTGAGTTTGATTCTCTTTGCTGGTTTTTATCGGACTTTGTTGTGGCTCTTCTTTCCCCGCCAGTTTTCGTTTTCCGTTTTCAAAAAATACATAACGTATTAAATATCTTTTGTTTTATGTTTGTTACGTGTCTATATTTTGTATACGTATGGAGGTATGCATGTGTATGTGTAGAGTAGCGATCCATTGGGATCAGGTAATAGGTAATCTCCCCTATTTCAGTTTGAAACCTGCACTGCTAACAAGCTAGGTGGCTTAAGTGCTTAATGTAAATTCGCAGGATGGATAAGTCTAGCAAGCTTGGAGGCGAGACCTACACAAAACGTGCCAACATTTGTTCAATGCTGTTGCTAGTTAATTGACACGTTTTCATGCATGTGTCAATTTCCTTAGATGATTATGCTGGCATATTGTTAACACAAATACCTTCACAAGCCTAATCATTTACCCTACATTTATCGACATATTTACTTGGCTGCTAAGTACTTGACTACTAAGCCTTAGTAGGTTTGTAGCCGACCTCCACATCTATAAATAGCGATCACCACTTCTGAAATTTTCATCTCTCTTCCTACCCGTCAGTCACAATGCAGGCATATGTTGGAGTAGTTGCACACATAATATTAGTATTATATCTATAGAGAGATATTAAAAAACAAAAGAAAAGAGTGCAAATGTGTCAGTAGATTAGAGGTGATACAACCCACTATGATGCAGTTGCGAATCCAGCAGCATCTGGAGCACTTTCAGTCGGATTGAAATTAGCTCGGTGCGAAACAATGCCTTGGAAAGGCAGTGAAGGTAAAGCTGAATGGAACGAGGGTCCCTATAAAGTCATTTCTTGATTATGTTGACCCTACTTACAATATGATCAATTATTATCATATGCTTGTTGATTAAGATCAAGATGCTTAATTATTATTATTATTCTATTATTTTCTTAAACGAACACTGACTATTTATCAAACGAACACTAGTACTATGACTATTTTGTAAACTAAACAATGACTATTTCTTAAATGGAACACTAGTACTATCACTGTTTCGTAAACTAAACATTGACTATTTATCAAACGAACACAAGTACTATCACTGTTTCGTAAACTAAACACTGACTATTTATCAAACGAACATTAGTACTATCACTATTTCGTAAACTAAACACTTATTATTTCTTAAACGGAACACTAGCACTATCACTTTTTCGTAAACTAAACACTGACTATTTCTTAAACGGAACACTAGTACTATCGCTTTTTCGTAAACTAAATATTGACTATTTATCAAACGAACAATAGTACTATCAATGTTTCGTAAACCAAACACTGACTATTTATTAAACGAAACACTAGAACTATCACTATTTCGTAAACTAAACACTGATTATTTCTTAAACGGAACACTAGTATTATCAATGTTGTACTATCATTGCTTCGTAAACTAAACACTGACTATTTCTTAAACGGAACACTAGTACTATCACTTTTTCATAAACTAAACACTGACTATTTCTTAAACGGAACAATAGTACTATCACTATTTCGTAAACTAAATATTGATTATTTATCAAACGAACACTAGTACTATCATTGTTTCATAAACTAAACACTAATTATTTATTAAACGGAACACTAGTACTGTCACTATTTCGTAAACTAAACACTGATTATTTCTCAAACGGAACACTAGTATTATCACTATTTCTTAACTGAACATTGACTACTTCTTAAAATGAACATTATTTCTTAAATTAAACACTGATTATATCTTAAACCGAACATTAGTACTATCACTATTTCTTAAACTGAACACAAGTACTCACTATTTCGAAAACTAAACACTGACTATTTATCAAACGAATACTAGTACTATCACTGTTTCGTAAACTAAACACTAACTATTTCTCAAACGGAACACTACACACACACACACATGAGTTCAATTTTATAATGAGATAGATCGAATGCAATTGCACGAGACTTCCAAACATAATCATAAACTAGTTTAAAAAAAATAACATAATCATAAACATTGATGTCAGTCTCGCACTTTAAGTTTCACTGATCCAATCTTCCCTTAACCTTCATTATTTTGTAGTGATTTGTGTAGAAGTTTGGATTATACAAGTGAATGTGCAATGTGATACACTCGGTGAAATTATGCCATTTTCGAATCTAAAGTTCATTATTTTGTAGTGATTTGTGGAATTTAATTTTTTTTTAAATTTATTTGATGGGAGGCAAGGCGAGGAATTGGAGTTAATTAATTATGTTCGGGGTTAATTGGTATCGACTAGCAAAAGATTTTTTTTTTTGGACGAATCCTCTAGAAAATGGCATATTTGTAAATAAATGAGGCAATGACATATTTGTAAATAAATGAAAGTTTAATTATAACAAAAGTGGGCTAACGGAAGGCAAGGGCATGGATGGAAAATGAATTTCTTATTTTGCACGTGAGGCTTCCTTGTTTTGGTTATTCTTTCTAGTTTTTGTCCTTTTTCATTAAAGTTTAAGTCATTTTTATTAAATAAAGTTAGTAAATGGTTTTTGGTTAATAAAAAGTTTGAAAAAGCTTTTTTCATTAAAGCTCCCTATAAAAAATGAATTATTATGTTGGCTTTCCCTTGGGTGATCCTACTTGAAATATGAAAAAGTAACTTTCAGTGTATTAGTTATTAGATTTGAGAAATTGGTTTTTACTATTGATTGTACTCAAAGTTTACCACTCTAGCTCCCATATCAGAGAAAAAGTGCAGATGGTGACTTATTATCATTTGGTTTTTTTTATGCGAACAACAAACGTATTATTTGCATAGGAAACTTCTACCACAAATTTAGAGGTGGAAAGATTCATTAATTCACATTATTTGCCATAAGATCTCAGCTCAGCTCAGCTCAACTCCTTTTGAGCCCCAAGTAATTTGGATGCTCAACCACATAGGAGATCAGATAAATAAAAAGAAGAAAGTAAAAACAGCATAGCTTTTCTGAATATCTAGCAACAGCCCCACAATGCGCTTCCCTCAGTTATTTAATCTGCTGTTAATCATAAAGTTCCCCTCTTCACTGGATCTCACCATTTTGCATTACCTTGGAAGCGAACTGCCGGCCGCCACAACCTGTCTCTGCAGCTACATGTGAACAAAAATAGAACATCAAGGCTTTGAGACTGAGACCTAGGGAAAAGGTTTGATATAATATGAAACAAATATTTCTACTACTTACCTCGAAAAGATTTTCCAGTTTATTTTTCACAAGTAAATACTCATGCTTCACTTGCTGCAGACATTTTACGCACCTACACCAATATTAAATTTATGATTCAAAATTTCAGATAGATACGCAAATCTTCATAATGTTACTAAAGTAGGGTTCAAAATCTGAATATTTTTACAATCATGGTAGAGAAAGATTAAATTTTATTTACCCTTCGACGTTCTGCTCCTCGGAGAAGTTCCGGAATGCAATGCATGCCCTCTGAACTCTCTGAGCACCAATGCTGTTATTTCAAGGAACAGTTTTCTTCCTCAAACACCAACAGAAGAAGAAACGTATACAACTGAAATACTTTGGAAATGTTATATTTTCAATGTACATTTCTTCACGTTGAACAAAGTAGGAAAGAATGACCATCTTCCAATTTTCCAAGAAATAAATAACTTAAAAACTTGGACTATACTTTCTGATATATGGCATATCTGCTTGATGATAATTGACAAACCTTCCAAATTAAAAAAACAAATCATCCAAATTAATGGAGCTTTTAAGTCATACTTAAATCTTCATTTCATCAAAACTAATAAAACTAATGGAAATTACTTCATATATATTTTTTTTCAATTGAAACAACATATATATTATATATACCTGGAGCTGCTACCCTTCAATTGGTGAACACTTTTATCCACAAATTTATAGTTAACACACTGCTGATCTCTGCACCCAAAAATTTAAAAAATAAAAGAAAAAAGAATGAAGAGATCCTGACTGTAGAAAACCCTACCAAGGAAAGAAAACTACTTTAAAAAAGATTAAAAACTTGAATATTAATGATGGGAGAGTTCTATGAATTCTTACAGAGCTTTTGCGAGTTCATTAACAAGCCTCTCAGCATCTTGAAAGAAAAGAGACACCACTTCAACTACAAAGTCTGGGTTATTCTCATCTTGCAGCTGCTGAAGTTGGTTGAACTGTTCATCCAGAAATGCCTTCACACAAAAGAAAAAACAAACTTATCACCCAAAAATAATAGAAAATCCAACCCAAAAATCTGCAAAAACAAGCACACAAGTCCACCTGTAAATAAATATATATCATCCTATACATACGTATATATACTGACCTCCTCAAAGAGTGAAGCTGAGTAGTCAACCAGCTGCTTCTGCAACTGAGAAACACCATCCATTGCATCACTCTCAAGCTTTTCAACATCCATTTTTTTTTTTAATTTGAATTTTTGGAGGATCTTATGAATCCATTGCACCCTTTCTTCCCCTTTAAATAGAAGAGAACCCAATGGAGGGGTTGCTCAAATTTTTATTTTGGAGAGTGAGGAGGGAAGCTCTAAGGTAAGATTCCTACCTTTGTGGGCTATACATGATGTATATAGTACATGGACTCACCTTTTCTAGTATTCCTTACTTGACTACCAGCTAGCCTATTTTCGTTTTCTCTTTCCATTTTTTTCCTTTTAAAAGCACCACAAGATCCAAAACCTCATGCCATGTACCATTCACCTTCCCCTTATTTTTCTTTAAGTAATTATTTATCTCTCTCCCGTAAAAAATTTTAGTAGGACTGTCACATTAGGTCATCTATCACATTGAATAGAACCGGTATGGATGGGTGTTGAATAAAACCAAAATATAGGAAGTTAAATTTTTAGGAGAGCATACCCACGATTGCAAATGACGTAGTCTGGGTATCCTACACAAATTTTTCTCCTCTCTCACTCACATTTTATTTCATGAATCGAGTTTTCTCTTTTGCTTTTAAGCAAACATATTTGAGATTATATGAAGAGATAAAGAGAGATTTTAGTGCTCACAAGTCACAAAAATACACTCACTGTTTTAACTGAAGAGAAAGCTTACCCACATTTGAGTCAAATTCAAGTGACATGATGGGAAAGTGACCTCAGACAATATTGTTGCATCCATATCTTCTGGATTTTAACTAGGATTTTGGATAGATTTTGTCTTTTCGTAAAATAAAAATAATAATAAGTTATTACTCATCACATTAACAATAAAAGCGAAATTTTAACATTTCTAAGCACCAAGATTTTAATTTATAGAAGTTAGTATAATAAAGTATTAAACTTGGTATAACAAAGTTACTGAAATGTTTTATTGGTCATTCAGTGATAAAAAATTATATGATAACTAATTTTCAATTTGATATAAAAAAAGGAATAACAAATGAATATATTTAGCATTTTGATATCTACTCTTTATATATGTATCGTTAATCTTCAAGTGAGAAGACGAAATTTTGGATTCTAATAAAGTAATGGACTTTTGTTGTCTGGATTCTCAAATAAAAAGCATACTTTATGTTAACCACTCCACCTTTCGTTTGCACTTGCATCAATATTTAACATTGATCTCTCAATTTTTTTTAAGATTCTTTATAATTAAATCGATGTTGGTCATGTCTTTGTTGGTTGTTTGTGTTGTTGCAGTTTGATTGGCAGCTGCCGTTCGTATCGATCATTGGGTAGTATGAGATAACTAGGGACAATTCATTCAGCACAAAGGCCTCTCTCTGCCAATTGCATATTATATATTGATTG
The DNA here is from genome assembly GCF_042453785.1 of Malus domestica. Taxonomy (NCBI): domain Eukaryota; kingdom Viridiplantae; phylum Streptophyta; class Magnoliopsida; order Rosales; family Rosaceae; genus Malus; species Malus domestica. The sequence continues at coordinate 29,088,344 of NC_091672.1, read as the reverse complement.
TTTTAGTCCTGCTCCTTCCACAAACCATGTGGTTTCAGTTGATCTTTCAATTTTAAACGTCATTTCTCTGCCATTTATCTAGGATTAAGATTAAGAGGGGTGATTAGGGGAGGATAATCTTTGCTCGCATAGGACACGTGTCGGTAGCTCAAGGCATTGTGTAGGGGTAGACAATGTATAGATGGGATTTTGGCTGCATTTGTTTTGTTTGCACAAGTGTCACAAATTTTGAGGCATAGTTCATTGGGTTGAAGGTGAATTTTGTCATCTACATGTAGCATGTTGCAAGTGAGGACTTATATTAACCGGGACGCTAATGCGACTGTACTTTAAATCGGCATATTATGTTATGTAAGAAAATTAAGTCATGTGGCTACGAAGGATATAGGTTTGCAAGTTTGTCATCCATTGAGTCCTTTTTTTCTCTCTCTTGCAATGGCTGCGTTAGCATGATTTCATTCAAATGGGAAATTATTTTTTATTAGGGTTTTGTGAAAAATGAGAATGCTTTCATGATAAGATTCACAACATGAATATCGCTTGACTCGTTTTCTAGAAGAAGTATCATTTAGTGCAATCATAGTTTGATACTATAAGTAGACAAAATTTACAAAAAATACTGACAAAAAAAATAATTTATACACGCGTATCGAACTATTATTACTAAATAAGAATGAGTATGTCAAAGTGAATAATCCAACAATTTTCCTTATAATCATATCAACAAGTTTGAAACATATACCATTCCATAGTTCAAGAATGATGTCTATCTTTTGTGGCTCAATTAGGATTGAATTTTTCTCCGAATTTTAGTGTCCGGATCCTAAGGACTAAGAAATTGATTGGAGTCATTGATTTGTGTGAAAGAGAAATCGGAGCTCTTGGTTTATGTGAGGTGGGTCAACGAAATCAATTAATGGGGACCGTCATATTCAATTTGAGTGATCCAAATTGCCAAATCCTTAAGTTTCGAACAATGAAATCCGAAGTTGAACTCTTTCCATTAGGATTAACGTCAATGTGTACAAATCCCTTTGGTGATGATCAACTTGGTTGGAAACCTATGACTTTGGAATCTGGATAAGCTTCGATCTGATCTAATTCTTTCTTTGAGAATTTTTCATTCAATCTTCAATATTCTATACCCTTCAAATTCAATCAAAGTTCAAATCCACTGGCGACTCTGTGACATCTTTTCACATATACAATTCCCAAATGGATTGAATGGAGAATTACCGTGGGGCCTCGCGTGAATTATAAAGTCTTTTGCCTTGACCCAATTTCGTTCAACTGTTGCTTACCAACAAACACTTTCTACAACCTTATTTCCCAAAGAAAGAAAGAAAAAAGCACTTTGTACAACCATTGTTGTTCATGAAAGTTCTTTAGTGAGTTGGCCATTGGCCATGGCAATGGTAAGTTATCCAATTCCCATACCTAAAAGCTTCAATGAATTGGTGATCCAAAAGCTTCCCCTTAAAGCATACAACATTGTTAGGATTAGGTTTGCTTTAAATGGTAAGTAGCGAACTCAAAACTAGCCACATACTTAGAATATGGGTAATTGTCCGACAATTACAAATCCCTCTTGATGAGATTGGAAAACCAACACGACTAAAACCTCGTTTGGATGTGCTTTTAAAATGACTTAAAGCGCTTCTGGTGAAAATATTTTTAGAAACAATCATTAGTAAAAATATTAGTAAATCCTGAAAAAAAAAAACTAAAAATATTTTCTCTAAAAGCGCTTTTAGTCATTTTAAAAGCACATCCAAACGAGCCCTAATAGGACAAAAACAGAGAACACTTGAAATGTCTAAAATGTTTGTGTAATATATATATATATATCATGTGAAGCAATACGATTGATGTGATAATATGTAACTGAAAGTTATCCGTTAAAGATTTTACTTGTTACGCTCCGTTTTGATTATATCAGTTGTGTTGACTTTTCTGTTCCAAGCAAAATAGATTTGTAATTGTCATATATAACGGCCAAATTTCCTAGAATAATTGAGAGAAATTTCATTGTCACGATTATTAGCCTTAGCCCCTGTCCTACCGACGATATTGCTTTTTGCACCCATTAGAAGAGACTTCCATGTCACGGGTTCATACTCCTCTCGTGGCAAGTGAAGTACTTTCACCCCTTTTAATACCTCAAAGGACAAAACCCTAGACCGTTTTCAACCCGACCGAGCATGTCATGGGGTTCCAATGTCACAGGGCCCCAAACCCTAACTCCCCTTATGGCTTCTTTATACAATCACACTATTCAATTCAATCATGTAGCGTTCAACCAGTCTAAACATAAATATGTAAACTAATTTACATGATTAGACTGAAATATTACAGTAATGGTAAATCCCCCAATTAAATTTGGATCACAATATTTGGTAGGGAGATTTGTAAGTATAAAATGAGGGACCACCCCATTCTCCATTCTCTCCCCCCCCAAAAAAAAAACTTCCTCTTTATATGGAGAGATTTCCGGACACTGAAAACATGGTCTGGCACATTGAAATTTTTTTCCTTGATATTAAGGTCATAAAAGACAAAATTTTAAATAATACCAAAGAATTGTACATCAACAGAAGATTTGATTGAAATTATGGTGGTGCATCTCACTGATTGGGAAAGCTTGAAAAATGGCCACAAGTCTTTCAACAATATTTTTCTTTTGTTTGTCCTCCTCGAAACAAAAGCATATGCACACCATAAACACACAAACCCATACTACAGCTCTACAGGAGCGATCTTGTGCCTATGTTTCCATCCTTATCTATTTCGAGTTGGAACTTTTTCTCGATCAATAATTTATTTACTTTTTGGCTCGTTTGGTGTGCTGGACTGAATCCGGTTAGGTCACTCATTGGTTTTAGAATATGTTGAGGGAAGAACTAAAAAGAATTGTGTCAAAATTGAAAGTAAGAGATAGATTACTCGTTATCTCTTTGAATTCCCCCCAAAATGACAGGATTAGAAGGAATAAATTTCATCCGTGTCTAATCTCCTAATTCTCTCAAAATGAAAAATCATTCACCTCCACCTTCTATATACCTTAAATTTTATGAATGACATCCAATACAACCATAGGCGCTGAACGAGCTCTTAACCTCTAAACTCTAGTAACTTCTTTACAACGGGATACCAGTGTGATGGTATATTATGCAAAGTTATGATTAAAAGCTAAAACACATTACAATATCTAACCGGGTTGAAAAACAGCCACAATGGCATTCTTCTCCGTGTCGGTAAGTTTATCTCCTGACAAAATTATAGGCCCACAAGACTGCAAAAAGGCCATTGCTAATTAGGTACTTTTATTTTTCGAAAAAAAATTAGGTCCTTTTATTTAGTCCAATGGATTTTTACGATTACCATCCAAATAACTAAACTTTCAACTTCTTCCGGACCAAAGAAAATGCCATTTGTGCGGAAAAAAATGACTACCCTAAGCCAACAAAACTTTCCACTTTGCAAGGGTTAGAAGAAAAGAAGAACGTCTATCGTACGCAGTCTTGCCCTTGCTTTGCAAAGAGACTGTTTTCACGACTCGAACCTACGACTTTTTCAGTCAAATAGAGCAACCTTTCCATGCAATTTGTACAGAAACTAATCATAAAATTAATGCAATCTGTATATTATATGTTCTCTTTAAATTTTCCTTTATTCTTTTTTTTTTCTTTTCATTGAAGAATAAACAATGTAAATTATACAACACATAAAAGAACCTGTCCACACAAATCATTTCTACTTATGAATCTCAATTTACATGTACAATGAGAATTAGAAGGGAAGTACCAGGCATTTGCCCCGGCGGCACTACAACGGCGACGAGCCAAAGATTATATCACTTGTATCAATTAGTCAGTAGCGTTTCCGGTGTCGAAAAGAAACAACCTGAAACTTCATCAATTAAATTTCAATACGGGCATCTGGCCGAGCTTTGAGCAAACCTTTTTACAATACTCGTGGATAATAACGAAAGGAGTCCGATTACTGCAGTGCAATTTGAGAACCGGAAGGTACATCATCCTGAAACGGAAAGCATGGAAGCGTCAATGGCTTACAGATCCAATTTCCCAACAGGGGAAAGCTACATGCCTGTTCCATCAGGTTCCGTTGATTGTAAAGCTACTCACAATAAAATAACATATAAAGATATATAACACATGAACATGAAAGGCGATAAATCCTTAATCTAATGTTAATATACACAACTGTCATTACAAATATCTCAACGCAACATGTTTGGAGAACTTTACTTGACCGATATATGATCCCATTAGAGTAGTTATGTAATACTACGTGACTGCTCAACATCTATACAACATTCCCGCCCAGTCTGACAAGGATAACTTATTTAGTCTAAGAAACCGTACGGTCTAAAATGTACTATACCCAAACATAGTGTACCTAACATCCCACAAGAGAGGGAAATCAAGAAGTGCATAAGGTGTTAGAACATGAATGAGAAGTCAACGAAGTATTAGTGAAATTCAGTAGAAAACGTGATTGCTCCATAGTAAACACAATATAACAAGTTCAAATCAACGGTCAGTACTCAGAAGCATCCATCTTCAGTTGTAAACATTCCATAAATGAGACAACTTCTAATTAAAAGAAGTGATCAAGTGATAAATGTGTCGTAATCTCACCTTCCTCGGAGAAGGCAAATACACCACCAAGCATGTCGTCATTGTCATCATCTTCCTCGCTTTTCTCCCTATCACAGGGGCTGTCAACATCAGTTACAACTTCAGTCGACTCACGAAAGTTGCTCAGAGGTGATGCTTTGCAATACCCCTCTTGGAAAAATGGCTCAAAATCCGGTGATTTGTGTACTGGTCCCTCATCGAGCATGTTCATACTCAGATCAGAACGGTTAGAACCTACATTGGAACCTTCACTGGCCCCACCACTATTCACCGACTGAACCTTTGTTGCAATAGTTCTATCAGCTGAAAGGGAGCTGCTTGTTAAAGTGGATAGACTATTTGAAAAATTACTATCGTCACCAAGAGAAACACCTGAGGTAGGTTGTTTCAGGGATACTGAGGTAATATTTTTCTTTGTGGAGATATAGTTCATGTGAGGTGATACCGAAAATGATCTCCCTCTTTTTTCGCCATTCTGACCATTTCCAGGTTGGAGAATAAATGGATAATCACCTAACCATTCGTTAAAGAAAAAAGGTTGCATTAGAAAATCCTCTTGTACTCATAAAACAATAATAATATTACATCAGAAATACCAGAATTCTTACCAGCATTTGGGTTTTCAGCTGAGCCTATAGGTGTCAAATTCTCACCAGAACTACCAGAATTTTCCTGAAACTTTTCTTTATCTTTGTGAGAATCAGAAGATGAACTCGAGCATCCTCCTCCAATTAGATGCCTGCATAAAGCCCCCAATAAATTCAATAGGTCGTACCCAGTGCACAAGGCTCCCGCTTTACGCAGGGTCTGGGAGAGGTGAATGTCGGCTAGCCTTACCCCCATTTATGGAGAGGCTGCTCCCAAGTCTCGAACCCGAGACCTACCCCAATAAATTCAATCAATGTTTAAAAATTAAAACATTCAAAAGTACTATTTCCGATACTTTTTAATTGTTATTTAAAAAAAACATGTCCAAGAAACCTCTGGCCTCTCAGAAAAGGTCATCAAACCATATAGAACCACAAACACAAATCACATATGACATGCAAAGATGCAAATTTTCAAGGAAGCTCAACAACCTCCAGGAGCAAGAAAAAAGATGCAAGATGGATTCGTACAAAATGCTACAAGGTGCAAATTCATGTTCATTTTAACATTAACACAGCAGCAATATTACCTGCCATTCCAGTCAGACTGAAACCTATGAAAAGGATGAACAACAGGTAGCAAATATTTCCGCCTCATTTCAACCTCGTGAACAGGAACCTTCTCTATTTCCATCTCTCCGCCGGTAAGATCTTTACCAAAATTTAGCTCACCAGCAGCAGACGGACTCATTGTATAGAAATATATCTAAGACATAAATGAAAGGATCACAAACATGTTTGACAATGGTGATAAGCTAAGAGATCTCACTGTCAAAATTTAAAAGGTACCTTAGACTTTTGCCAGATTGGAATCCTTCCAGAATTGATCTGAACCTCAGCATTAGAGAGGTACATGTGAGATCGTTCAAGGGGTTTTGCCAACTCCTTATCCTCAACATCATTGTCATCACAGTCAGAACTATCAATTCTGTCAATATCGTCTTGTTTCTCAAGTATAATCCCAGAAATGCCTTCCTCTCTTTCAGGCCAATCATTTCTTCGGCAAACATCCAAGAAATGAAGAGATTCAACTTTCACTCGCAAATCTTCATCCTGTATCTGAACTGAAGAACCTGGCCCTGCTCCTGAAACAGAATCGCCTGCCTCTCCTCCCAATGAAGGCAGTAGTTTATACTGAATTACATGACCAGAAGCAGTATAAGCCAATAAGTGCTCCAATGCAGTGACCTTTGCATGGAAAGATTGCAGACCATCAGGTACAGAACTATGGAATACAGCGGCAACAGCCCCAGATCGAAAGGAACCTTTTCCTGCTGCAGAAGATGCTGCATTACTAACAGTGTTGAGCCACCCGGAGTTATTTTTTATTCTGCTAACCACAGAAAGGGTAGCTGCCGGAGGTGGAGAAAAGGTTTGCTGACTTCTTGTGAAATATGGAGTAAACCACCATGGTGCAGATGGAACCGTTGAAAGAGTAGGTCTGTCAACATGGGAATTTTGTATTTGCAAAACAGTGTCACCACCGAAGGGAGATAAAGCAAAAATATGGCTAGTTCCCCTGGATGTAACAATTGTAATCCATTGACTGTATGGACTAAAACAAATGTCTTGGATCACCTGTATAATAAGCACAGGGAAAAAGAAGCCACATTAACATAAGGAACATAATGGTAATAGCCTAAGATGAAACAACAAACGACCAAAACTTACAGCAGAGGTTATGCCACGATGTAGTTTGTAAAGGTGCACATGCGAAGAAGTCCAGTCAAAGCCCTGAGTGCATGATCCATTACGCGAGCAGGATGGCATTATTCGAAAAATGTTTATATTGTTTCCATGTATTGAGGCAGTAACTAGAAGAGTCCCACTTGGGTCAAAACACAGGGCAGAAATGGGACTGGTATGTGCCCTGAATTGTGACACAACAGCTCTGGAAACAAAGTCTTTTATAACAACCTGCAAAGGCCATTTCACTAAGTAAATATGGTTCAAGCAAAATTGCTCAAGGTAATAAAAATAAACCACAACCCCTATGCTATTTAGTATTTTTCTAAACTGCTGAAAACATTGACCACGTCAGAAGATCCTTATTCTCATGCGATCACTCAAACAGATTGTCTCAAGAAAATGAAACATAACCAAAATCTTTTCTCTTCTTGTAAGTATACTGAAACAATGATGATTCCAGAGTGAGATTAAAATATAACTTTCAGCTAAAAAGAATAATTACAATTCCAGCAATATCTGTCTCGGTTGAATGTGATACAACCCTCCCAACTTTCCAGCTAGAATTTGATGACACAGGAGAGCTAGAACCATCTGGTGTTAGATCTTGATAGTACTTGGACAAAGTTTTGTAACCCATGTCTCCAAGATTAAGTAACCCGGAAGCTAACTGTTTACTAGATTCCATTGCATATCGAGCCATCAGACTTCCACTACTTGGCGAAGTTGATGGACTTACACCAGGTGGAGTAAGACTTTGAGGACTGAGGCGGCCTGTGTTTGACATCAGAGGGTTGTTGGAAGCATAAGCCAACCACCTGGGACCAACAGCCATGGGACCATACCCGATATTGACCCCAACCAGTCCTTGAACTCCCAACTGGGGGACAGGATAAGTAAGGACACTGAATTTGTTCTCAAGGGTGACAGCATCGAAGCAGTATATCTGCCAGAAAAATTAGAAAACATAAGGGACTTAAAGACATGTTTGAATACTTCATTACCTATTTAGTAATAATAATTATATAACATTCATATTTAAATGATGTAGCTTCCCCAGTGAATGAGTGAAACCAGTAGCCTGCAACCATCCAGTCTAATTCTTCTGATTTGTTACACAGGAACATGGTGACTTCCACAAACACGCACACACCCAGAAAACATCTAAGTTATTCAGCCTCTTACAGTTTGCTGGAAAAACAATTCATTCCTAAATGCGTATAAAAACAGTGAAAACATGGGATACGCAATGCTTACTTGTGATGCAAGACCCACAGCTACTACTTGAGGACTGCATCTAACCATATACACAGTTGAACGGAATCTTAGAACATGAACATAACTACAAGACCTTAGCGAATAAAACCGAACAGCTGTAGGAGACAAAGCAGAGTTTCCTGTTTGGGGCTCAGAATGACCATTGGCCAACCCATCTCTCCCTGTTTGCATCATACCTGAGCTCTTTTCATCACATGCAACAACCATGAGTATAGGATGTGAGGATCTGAATCCTTCATGACCCTCACACTTTGCAGGCAGGGGCTGCATCTGTAAAAATGTAACTGGATCATCATGCCTTGAGACAAGTTCACTGAAATTAGAGGCATCTTCAACATCAAGGACTTGAAATCCATTGGAATAACCAAGTAGCAGAACATGTTTGAAGGAAGATGGACCAAGCTCTACTTTGTCGAAGCAAGCCCACAACACCTGTTTGCCACAATAAGTTAAATCACACTGATACATCTTTCTCAACAAAAAAAAAAAAAAAAAAAAAGAATCACACTGATACATGTAATAACAGTGTAAAGAAGTTAATGGAACCCGTTAAATCAATTGCACTTCACAATCAAAAGGAAAACAAAGGATTTGGCTGTAGAAAATGTTGAATGTGTACATAATGCCCCTTAAAAAAAATAATTACTTTTAAGCAACGAGATGCTAAAGCATCTTCAAAATAATTCTGTGACTCACAATTTTTCAACCACTCACAGCTCAAATCTATTCAACCATCTCAGAGCACGAAACACATACAATTAAATTCTCAGTTGATTGCTGAATTTGGGCATAAAATACCCCTCCGATTTCTTACGCGTATATGCTACTTCTGAAATGGTAATGATCCAATGGACATTAATTGGATTCTTCTTTGAAGAACATCAAAACCTCAAGACAGTGTACTTAATTATGTTACACCATATACTTCACTAATTATACGATTATCAATTTGATCACTTCAGTAAGTTATGATGATTGCAATCTTCCAAAGTTGATATCATCAGTCCACATTCTTAAATTTCATATTAATACGCATCATAAAATTGGTCATATTTCAACTTCTACATTAATTAATTAACCAGGACTTCATTAATTCCACCCCTCCTCAGACTACTAAACTAGTTGAAAACATTACTTCTTACAAAAACAACCCTGCTCAACAAAGCATGTACAAACTTCAGAAAATTCAAATTTTTAGAGCCAAAAATCCAGACCGGTCGAAAAATTCAAACTTCCCCTCACATTTCACATCTTTGTCCTGAACTTTTCTCAGCCGCCAAGCACAAAGCCCGAACTCTTCATTTCACTCTCTGTCACTCGTTTTCCTCACTAACCAGAACGGACTAAAATTTCACCCACATTAACTCACAAGTTCACAACCAAAACAAAACAAAAATTCAAAACTCCGTAAACTTTCAAATTTCTATGTTTTCTCCCCCAAATTTAGTAAGTTTCACTTTCAATCCCACTCTCCAATTTTCCGTGCAACCAAACAAAAATCAACCAAAATTCCACACAAAGCAATCGCTAATCCTATAATCGTATTCCAAAAGCATCATAATCAAGAAACATACGAAAATAAATGAAATTCTAAATTAAAAAAAATAAAATTAAACCTGGTCTCGGCAATCGTGAGAATCGACGGAGATGGAGGCTGCGACGGAGGCGGCGCCCGACCTTACGCCGGAAGATGCAGTTTTAATGCAAGAAGAAATGAATTTGAGAGAATTCGGAAGGAAGCCATTGTTATTGGCGTGTTGATGATGATTACTCTGAACAACCTTGGTGCCGCCGTTTCGGTTCTTCTTCATAGTCAAGCAACAAGTCCCGGGAGAATGCAACCGGCCACCGGAGATTCACCTGAAGGAGAGGTCCCCACCGCCGAGGGAAGTCGCCGACTTACTGCGATCACCAATAGCATAAAAGATAGTCCGGTGCAGCAGCAGGGGCGGGGAACGACTTCGTTTATGGTGGTTCCGGTGGCGGTGCCCGCGGTGGTTGGATTTTGACCTGGAAACGGAGACGGTTCGTTTCGTTCGCTTTGATTTTCTGTCCCCCTCTCTGGCTTTTTAATTTTTTTAAATTTTTTAATTTGCTTTTGGAGTCCGTCTTGTGTGTGTTGCTTGGTGTTAATTGCACAGTATGCTAACTCGGGAAATGTCAATTTGTCCCGCTGGGATTTGGATAATTTCGCCGGCACCCCTGCAAATTTAATGCGAAATGAAAATTATTTACCTGACTTTACGATTTTGCCCTCACGCGCTTTCTTACCCAAAACGCAAAAGGAGATGATAAGGTATAAATGAAGAGATTCTCGAGTATCGTACCATTATTGTTACGGTGTCACGTGTTTTTAGAACAAGTTACAATGTCACGTGTTGTTATAATTATTTAAGATTTATTACGTCATCGACTTGTGATAAGATTATATATACGAATAAATACGAGGATTTGTTTGTAAGTGTTTTTAAAATAATTGAAATCAATTATTAATAAAAAGAACTTAAAATATTTTTGGAACCCAAGATCAATTTCACCAAAAACGTTTTTCTGTCTTTTAAAAAGCACTCCCAAACAAGTCTGAATTATGAGTATCCCTTAATTTTGGAAGATGTTCCTCGTCGGATCCTTTTCCTAGGGATCTTAGGGATCTCGTGATGGTGATCGGGACCGTTCATCATACATCGTACGGTCAGTTTTCATTAGGTACTATTTATATTTAGTTTTAAATTTTAAATTTTGAAATGATCTCAGACCGCATAATGTACAATGAACGATCATGGGATCCCTATGATTCCCTGAAAAAAGATCTTGTTTGATTTGGTACATTATCTCTTACACGTTTATATATATTTTTTTCCGATATTTTTTATTTATTTGCTCGTAATAACATAAAAATACAAATATTACTTTTTTTGGTTAAACAACGAGGCTAAACAGCCCAAAACAAAAGAACAAAAGAAAACTAGCCTGATTCTGTTCTATACAAATGATTCTCTATCTTGAACAGAGACTCGACTTAGCCAACCTAAATTCGAATATTACTTTGATTGGTGGATTAAATAGAGTATGCATATTACTTTTATTACTTTTATTCTTGAACATAAAATTTGAGTAAATTTACTTGTCAACTTATCATATGGTTGGATCTGGAGTGGGTAGCCTGCACATTATGGTGGTCAAAATAGTCTTTTTGCATCCTATTTGAAGCATTAATTTTTTTTTTGGGGGGTGGGGTGGGGCCCTCTGAATTGTAGGCTTAACGTGAGGGATAAAATAATTTGAAAAATAGGGGGACATTGGTTACTTTACGACAAGGAACGAGAATATCTTAAGCCGAGACGCCGAACCATTACACTTTACACGTTTGTTTTTCTATTTTTCTATTTTTCTTTATTTTTGAACAAAATGAGTCTCGGATGCGGACTTCTATGAAATCGAGACGTGATTTTTTATGTATCGGAAGCTTAGTAATAATGTAGTTCAAATTTAACTTTGACGGGAATCAAACGTAAAACATCTCTTACCAGTAAAAAAGAATACTATTAGACCGTAGTAGTAATTGAATACATAAAAATTAGTTGAAAATTTAAAAAAATGCGAAAATACATCTAGATAAGAAATTGTGTCTAGATTGTATTGGGTCAGGCCGTTTATGGTAACCCAATTATATTTGGAGGAGGATTCTCTATCCTCCTAATCTCTCTACCCTTTCATGCCCTCCTATTTGAACGGTCACGGTTAAGTCATATTAACATTTTTTATTAATTTTTTTATAGAGATAATAAGACAAAAAATAACGTGTGAGAAGAGGAGATGGAATGAGATGAGAATAGAAGGGTAAAGAATCCTCCTCCATTATATTTTAGATATGGTGCATGTTTAACGACCCACAAACAAAAGTGAAAATGTTTTTTATCAAAAGTCCATTATAGTTTGCGGGTTTGGCCAGTTGATTAGGACAATATACTCGCCTCTATTCCAAACTGCATTCACGTAAATCAGAGTAGTTCAATGTTGACCTCATTCAGGAGAGTTGAAGAACCCATGAAGTTGAAATTTTTCTTCCAAAAGTCCAAACAAAAGTAATTCTCAAGCAGACATATAACAGGAAATTCTTTATACGTGCAGTTTAAACAAGTACATCCTGGGGTTTTCATATTTCGCGCATCCGACTTGAACTTGCAATGCAGTTGTGCATACTTGATCATTTTCGGGGCCATCAGAAACATGCCGGTGATGCTGTTTTTCGACATAAATGGCTAGCAGCACTGTTCTCAATCACTTTCTCGATTTCCATGGGGATTGCAAGCACCCCGGAAACTGATAAGTCTATGAGAGCAGCTAGAATTAACATTGTTTAAATGTTCTATCCGCCTATCTCAAGAACCAAAAGCGACCTGCTTGTGTCGGTTGAGATCGCCCAGATACTTTGTTGAATTGTACTCTTGTGCATCCAGTAGTTCTTCCGAGTATGTTCTTTGTATGGACCTCCTTTTCGACTCTTTTGCACATTTGGATACGTATTCATCGCCTCTCAGCAGCACCACAACCTGCACCAAACCAAAACACGTCATCATCCCGCTATCCATGCATCTCAAACATTGTAGCGATACTAGGAGGCTGAACTTCATGAAACAAGGTAACTCAGAAAAATAATGGGATATCAGTCTGAAATTTTTACGTGCCTGACTCATGCGAGGACGTAGAATAGAAGACTGCTCGATGCATAAAGCCGCTGTCAAAATCATGTGATCCATCTCTTTCTGGTCATAGTTGTCGCCAATATTAGGATCAACAAGCTCCTTGATCTCATTGTTATCAAGCAAAGGCTTTGCCTACAACGGAGTAAAAAATTACATCCAGCTAAGTGCTTGTATATATCGACAACAATAGATGTTATTTTTCTAATTATGCAGAAGCAAACTTACCCAAAGAACAAGGCTGTTCTGAAGATCATCCAAAGCTGGACGCCCGGTTATAAGCTCCAAGAGTAGGACTCCAAAAGAATAAACATCGGTTTTTTCATCTACTATTCCATGCATGAAATACTCGGGAGCAAAATACCTGCCATTTAAGGGTACAAAATGAAGATTTGAAATATAAAGAGAGTAATTTATAGGAAATGAAACAGTTTACATCACATACCCGAATGTGCCTTCAGATTTAGAGACATTGTGATGAGTCCATTGTTTGGGGAGCCACTTTGCAAGCCCGAAATCACATATCTAGCATGAATTGGCTATACTAATCAGTAAGTTGATTATATAGAGAAACGAAAAGGACACCTAGTTTGGGTCCGTGTGCGGTCAGCAATTAGCATACGAGAAGGCCAATATGATTCATATATAGTGGTGTCAATTTCTCTTTGTCAATATGAAAGAGGCAAACAGAGCGAACTCCAAGAGGAAAAGATGTAAAACACAGTCTGTGTTAGCATAATAAGAAACACCAGACAGAGCCTGAGTAAGCAAGCTAATGAAAGCTCGACAAAGTATTATGTGCTTTTGTGTGCTTAGAACAGAGCAAATAAGTATCGAGATTCCTTAAAATTCTTTATGATTATACATTTGAAAGCATATCCTTAATCTTGTGACCTTATTTATCTCATGACTGTAAAGTTCACCCTTGGCTAGGCTTATACATTTGAAAGCATATCTAACTATAATATGTAGCTAAACTTGTTAGCATATTGTAAACTCTACAAAATAAACCGGGAAATTGGAAATCGGAAGTTTTTCAGGTTTCAATGTTTGAGTAATTTTAGTTGTGAAACTTGGAAAATACCTGAGGCACAAAATCCTCTGTGAGCAGAATATTATCGGCTTTGATATCTCTATGAATGATTCGCCTTTGGCAACTCTCATGAAGGTATAGCAGACCATCTGCTGTCCCCAAAGCAATTTTGTATCTTTTACTCCAATCAAGTTTGTTAGCCTTCGGACCTGGAATATGCAGATGACTTAAAAACAAAACGCATAAACCGATAAGCAGTTTAAAACTAAGAACAGGAATCCACTGATCATGCACATACTGTGCAGGAGCGATCCTAAACTCCCAAGTGAAGATAATTCAAAAACGAGGTACATTCCTCCTTCAACGCAACATCCAATTAACTTAGCGGCATTAGGATGATCAACATGAGCTATAATGCCAAGTTCAGATAGAAAGCCTGCTGTTTTCTCATCTGCTGTTCCTTTCGTCAGCCGCTTGACTGCTATTAGCTGCCCACTTTTCAAACAACCCCTGTAAACTTCTGAATAACCACCCTTTCCAATTTGGTTTTCTGCAAGAAATAGGAACCACGGAAAAAATGTCATAATCAAAATGAAATTAAAATTTCCCCAGTTTTGCGAATTCTGCGATTAATGGTAAACATATGAGTCCAAATATCGGAATTGGATAGTAGGTCTTAATATCTGGAGGTAGTTACTGACCACTGTTAAAATTATCGGTCGCCTTTTGGAGCTCAGAGCTGGTAAAGTTCACCAACGAAGACTTGAAGTTGTATATATTAGTTAATGCTGGATCCTCTCTTGCACTCCTGATTCTTCTTCGTGATGATATCTTCGGCACACCAAGCGGAGGGAAGGAGGCTAAGCGCTTAAGCGATCTTTTACTCCATTGTTTAAAGAACTTGCGCCAGTGAGAAAGTGAATTCGAACTTGAACAACGCACTGATGACTCACTCGTGCCATTTTCAGTCGTGCTGTTTTCGGAAGTACTAGTCTCGGATTCAAAGCCTCTCACGCAAGCTTCTAAAACTCCTCTAGGAGTTTGGACATCCTCCTTCTCTTTTTCTATGTCGTTATACCTCAAATCTACAAACAAGAAACCGAGCATTACGACGTAAGAATTAGAACACGAAAACAGATAATTAAACATCTCAAATCACGAGAACAGATAATTAAACATCTCAAATCTACAAGGTCTACCTTGGGCAGAAGCAGAAGTAAGTAGAACTTTCTGTTTTCTCTGTTTCACCTTAGAAATCTCATTTGGGACCTTCAGTGACAAGTTTTCGGTTTCCTTTCCAGCTCCCCTGGATAGAAATTAACAAAAATATTGGCAAAAAAATCTGAATTCACGATAAACGACGGACTTAAAAGGCTAAGAAATCCCCTCAAAGATTATATTTCCATATATATCATAAACCTTTTTGTTAAGGTAATAAAAGTTTACCAACTTCCTCAAATGCCGAAAAGGTAAAAACTTTAGACCATTCATTGCCATTGCTTGCACAGAGATTGAAAGTCCATAGAACCCATTTGCTTAAAAACTCAAACAAACACAGAAAAAGTACGTATATACACACACAGATATATATACAACAATCAAGCCTTATCCCACTAAGTGGAGTCGGTTGAATCGTAGGACGCGCTCCGCTCGATTTTGCGCCAAGGCTTCCGTTATTTAAAACAGCCATATACATTTATGCAAGTATAACATTGAAAACCAAAAAAACCCACCACAACAATCAATAGAAAAGATCAGAAGAAAATTCTAAAAAAAAATAAAAATTCTATCTCGGATGCAGCAAAAACCAAACTTTTTCACATTGGCATACAAAATCCACAAACCCCAGAAGTTCCGCTCAATATCATCAAAAAGATAATTTTGAAATAAATAAAAGTAAAAACACAGGAAAAAAAAAACCAAATGAGGGAACATGAAGGAGAAAGCAGGCATACCATGAACAATAAGGTCCTTGCACTTCACCATTCGCCATCAACACTCCCACCAGATACACAGAGAGTGCTGCTTTCTTCAACAAAGGAGGCCCTGCAAATTTATAAACCAATATCTCTGCTTTCTTCAACAAAGGAGACCCTGCAAATTTATAAACCAATCTCTCTGATCTTTTAAGCTATAAAAATCTGGTTGTTGCTATCCATATTGATAAAGAAAGGAATCCAGAAGCTAAATGTTTGAACAGAGTCTCATCTCATTCTCTCTCTCTCTCTCTCTCTCTCTCTCTCTCTCTCTCTCTCTCTCTCTCTCTCTCTCCTGTTTGACACTGTATGGTTTTCGGTTTCAATGTGTTTTTTGCATCGTTCCGAAACAGTCGCTGCTGTGTCGAACTGGGTTACTGACAAGTGTTGAGATTTCGACAGCGAATTCTGCTCACAACCTTAAATCCAAGTGAGAAACTTTCAGACACGCAGAGAGAGAGAGAGAGAGAGAGAGAGAGAGGACGTTGGTCGTGGTGTTAATAAAACATTTTTTGGGGTTTTGCGCAGAATTTATTATAAAGGCCTTGGTTTCTGAGATATCTCCACTATTGCACAATTAAGATGCCAAAGTTTTCAATTTAGGGGGCTTCGTAATTTGTTTTTTCAGTTTTGACCAAAAATATTTGAAATTTATATTGAGAAATGGTAAGGATATTCTATAAAGAGGGGGATGAACTCTCTGCCGCTTCATGTTTATGACACAATGTTTATAATGTTGGTAGAAAAATTGACGTTAAATTGTTAGGTACCAGAGAATCCATAGAGAATCACATTTGCAGAGAGCCCCTTAACATTTCTCTTTATGCATTTCTTGTTATTCATTCCATACACAAACTTTTATGTTTTGGTAACATTACCTAGATGAAGGGGAAGAATTCTAAATATTCCTATAAGTTACATAAATAGATTGATATATTATAATTGGGGTAAAAATTATACCAATTGATTTGGACTTCTATAATTGTTCTCGAGAAATTTATTCATGGACTTCTCGATGTGCTTTTCCACTTATGTTGGAGAGAACAAACACTATCTCTAATAGTATTCTACTAACGCTTTTTATATTAGCACCCCACAAAATGTTGAATGCATCCCACAATAAAATTTAATATTAATGACTAATTTATTCTACTATGTAATGACAATTTTGACCTTATTAGGTTTAAAAAATAAAAAATAAAATTTAAATACACCACAAATCATTTTAACGTATTATTTATCGTTTCAACTATCAAAACCCCTCTCATTCTCCATTGTTGAATAAAACCCTAAGCAATGAAACTACATACATGTTGATTGAGAAAAATAATTTTTGACAAATGGAACACGAAATCGGTGTTTCGAAAGCTTTGAAATCATTATTATTGTTATTGAAAAACGTTCAAATGAACCTAAATATTTTTTGAAATCATTCGGCAAACTAACATTCAGATAGTTTGAAATCATTTGGCAAAATAAAAATGAGTGTTATAAGATTTGAGAAATGTGGGGTGTGTGTAGAAAATATAATGTGTATATTAAGAATGTGGGGTGTGAGGGTATTATGGGGAAGGAAGTGGGGTGTATTAAGATAGTTTTTAATTGAAAAAGTAAATGTGGGGTATATTAAGTATGTGAGGTTTATTCAACAATTTGTGGGGTGCTAATATAATAAGCCTTCTACTAAACAGAAAAGTGTTTGAGTTGAGCGCTTATCTTATACTTGACACGTGTTGAACAACCTTAGTATCAGTTTTGGGCAATTTTTTTTATTTGAATGTAGTCGCTTCTTATTAAATGACAAATTTGTTGACGACTAAAAAACAATACAAATTAAAAGAAAGACAAGGAAGTTGATGATTGAATTATTACTTTGCTGTTATTAACATGCTTATTTTCTTATTCGTAATACATCATTTAATTTGCAAATTTAGTCTACCTAATGTTACCCAACACTAATTTCAAATTAGAGAAGAGAAAGAAGTATGGATACAAATAATGAAAAAAAAAAATTAATCAAATTTAAAAAGTTTGTAGCTCAATTTGATTAGAAGTATTTGCCGATGGCCTTATATTATTGCTTCCCTCTTCCCACCATTGTTTGTATAAAAACCAAATAGGAAGGGTTGGTTTGATTGTAATTTTTTTTTCTCTTTAAATTGACCCATGAATATGCAAAATACAATTTTAAGACGGCAATTTATTTATTTTTTGAGATGCACTAACATATAAATGGTATGTGCTCACCAACTTTAAGCATAAACATAATTAAAATTACCTCTTTAATACTAGAAATTAAAAGACCAAGCAGTTATGAGTTCAATGGAAATTACATCTTTAATTTGCAATCACCTAGAAAACAAGATTAATTAGATAAATAAATTTTCTTTTGGAATTAAAGGTACGCTATATTATGAAAGTTTTGATTACACTAGGGGATTGGGAGTATATAGAGAAAAAAACAAGGGCTATTGAGCAAAAGAAATATGATCCCCAATGTAAAGGGAGTGAGAGACCCCAAAACGACATAATATGAGATTATGGAAGAATGTTGTGTTGTCCCATTGCAAGACAACCCCAATAGGGTCAATAAAATAATACTTCGTGACCTACACGAAATATAATATGAATATTCATTCTTTACGAAGAGGCAGAGAAGAGGCGGTGTCCGAAAGCAGAATGACTTACATGACATGTAAGTACATAAGTTTTTATTTATATAAATATTGTATCATAGACCGAAAGTAAATTATTTCTATGTATGTAATGCAAGCTGTTCTTATTGTTGATGTAAAGTGTAAACTCATGTACCAATGCATATTACTTATAGGATAATGGTAGAAAAATCAAAATTTAACTAAATTTACAAATCAAATGATGTGTGATCAATAAGAAATAATCATATTAATCAACACTTAAGTAACAATCAAATGATCAACGTCCACATCATTTGGTTTACAAAATTTAGTTTAAAAATTTGGTCTCTCTAGTATTACTCTTACTTGTATTAGTGAAAGTGAAATGAAGAATAATTAAAATATTGCATGGCATTGAAGAGAGAACATAGTGCAGAGAAATTTTTCAGTACGCTAAAAATATGATTTGGTATACCAAGTGTCATAGTGCAAGTGGTTAAAATTTTGTTTCTAAGCTTTCAATCACTTGTATTAAGACACTTAATATACCAGATCATGTTTCCAACGCATTAAAAAATCTCCCATAATATGAGATTATGTTGGTGCATATCTGTTAGGTATGGTATGGTCCGAATAGTGAAATCAGATTAAGAAATGGACCCTGATAGGGCGGTTGGCAGATGTGTTTGGTCTGAGTCATGGTTCTATATGAATGATGGATTTATGCTTCTGGCCATGGAGATGTAGACTTTCAAGCTAAACAAATTAATTTTGTTGTTGCTTGATCTGATGGTCGATCTGATACAACAACAACAACAACAAAGCCTTTTCCCACTAAGTGGGGTCGGCTATATGGTCGATCTGATAAAAAAAAAAAAAAAAAAAAAGATCTGATGGTCGACCCTATAAGCACATCAAGTGGACAACTAGTGTAAATGTTATACCACCGGGTATGCTAGCATCAGTTGCATGTGGGAATGTCACACACGATTGAACTATAGTATATTCTGTTGTATCTTACTTAGCTCTTTATTTGTAATGAGTTATTACTTCTTAACCGCACACGTATGCAAGGTAACTCGTTAAAACACTAAAAATAAAAGTTTATAAACATGTGTCAAATTATAATTTGTGGACAAAGAGGAATAACTCACTATATAAGAAGCCAAATATTTTTTTCTTAGGGATAGAAGCAGTTTCAAGGCTAGCCAAGTTAGGTAGCTAATGCAATGTGTCACATCTGTCTTCAAGTTTGAATCACAAAATTGAAATGTTATTAGAATGTAAATCTTATTAGCCTATATTGATTGACACAAGTAAATAACTAACCTGGAGACACCGTGAAGTAAAAATTAGTATGCATAGTCTTTTTCTTCCTTCTCTGTGACTTCTATTCCAAAACATAAGACGCCTCTCCGATGTTTTTCAACTCAAATTTATTAGACAAGAAAAGTTTGTCTCATGGAGTGGGGTAAGATTAATGGTAGCTAGAAAAATGTATTCTTCATAGAGGACCAAGACGAAGTTCCTCCCACTTAATTTAAGATATGTGTACTCATTGGACGGATTTTCTATGAAACCAAAAATTTGTATAACTTGATCAAATTTCATGTACATTGTCTTGAGGCTTGTTTCAAACCATAAATGGATTTCTTGAGCTTACACACCAAATTCTCTCTCCCTTACTAAATGAACCCTTCAAATGGCTTCATTGAAATTTCTTCATCTAAATTGCCATTTAAGAATGCAGTTTCATGTAACAAAAGTTGAATTGAGCTACAAGTGCCCCCTAAATGAATCTTTGGTAGATTCTGGAAAAAAATATTTTAGTGCAGTCAATTCAATTCCTTCATTTTGAGTGAAACCCTTAACCACTAATCTAACCTTATATCCCTTTAAGTCTTCCTTAGAATATTTTTGATTTTGAATATAGCCTTGCACCCTTTTAGTAATTGAACCAACTCCCAAACTCCGTTCTTACGCATTGATTCAAGCTCATATTTCATGGATTTCAACCACTCTTCACTTTGAGAACTAATTATGACTTCTTTATATGTAAGAGCACTTCCATCGGGGTGCAAATGTGCTAGCACCCAGTCAAAAAACCAAGCTGGGGGTCAATCCATTCACTCCAGCCCATAAACTTGCCAGGCACCCAGCCCAAGAAAGGCAATAGACCAGCCCATTTTTTACATATCCAGAGACCGGCCTATTTGGCTGGCGTGTGCAGTTCACTCGTGAGTGGGCGCGAGTAGGAGACATGGGTGTAGGCGGCGAGGCCCGTTGTCAGCCCACTTGTTCTTCACCTGGAAGTAGGCGATGTGGCCCTTTCAGTGTCGTTGGATTTCCAACGGTAAAAAAATTTTAAATTTTACTTTTACAATGGACTGTCCGATCATAGATCAACGGTCCACCTTTTTTTCCTCAAAAATAAAAATAAAAATAAAAAGGCCCAACAGTCAAAATTATGATCATTGGCCACGTGGTAGCTCCTTGGCTCTTAGATTTGAATATTTTTCAAATCCAACGGTCCAAATTAATTAACTACATTAAAATTTATTAAAAATTATGAAAAAATACAGAAATTTTTTAAATAAATTAATTTTTTTCTATAAATACCTAACCCTCATCTTCCACCTTACACCACCCTTCAATATTTTCTACACTTTCTACATTTCAATATTTTTTACACTCTGAGAGAAAAAAATGTCTACATGGAAGCTCATTCAAGATGTTACATTGTGTGAATGTTGGGTTCACACAACTCATGACCCGATTATGGGTAATGATATGGATAAGCGAGAAATGTGGAGTAAAATTACGAAAGCGTTTTGCGATGTACATGGAAAAGACGCCAGAAGTAGTCAAGGTCTTCAAGGTTGTTGGAAAAAACTCAACGCATCCTTTACTTGTTGGAAAAACACCATTTCTCATGCTTCCGGTAATCTATGTAGTGGGACAAGTTTAGCGGATTAGGTAACAATATATTTATTTATTTATATGTATACCATCCGCATCAATATTTTAATTTATTTATTTGTGTTACACCCACATTTTTTTATAATACTGTCTTATCCCACATTTATAGACACTACAAGCACAAGCTTTCTACAATGCGAAGAACCACAACAAATCATTCAACAAATGAGAATGTTGGCAAATTGTCAAAGATTGCCCCATATACAAAATTGTGTCAACCGGTCCAGAAGTTGTCATGCACAACATGGGTCTACACAGTTAACCAGAACCAGACATGGCCAAACAAGAATGTGACACATTTGAAGACACAGAACGGACGCCTGAAGAAGTGCCGGAGACCCAACCGACTCGTTAGTCCCTCAGGCCTCAAGGTAAAAAGGCATCAAAGAAAAAATGTAGTTTTTCCAAAAATGACTACACTAAATATATGGAGGAACTTGCTCGCCAAGGTGAACTGAACATGGCACGGGAAGCGGCTAGAGATGAGGAAAAAGCTGCTGCTATGACAACAATATTAGCAACTACTAAGAGACGTGATGTGGCGGCTGAGAGACAAAGAGAAATAGTTAATAGAGAGAACGAGATGATTAGAGAAGCACTTAATCGAGAAAATGAGATGCTTAGAGAAGAAAGGATAGCTCAAGCAGATCATGACATTATGAACAAGTTTCTAGTAGGACTGTCTCCGAATTCAAAATATTTTTGGACATCAGAAAAAGAGACGTAGTGCCAAGGAGCCGTGAAAGAGATACGGAAACAAGTCGAGGGGGTTATAGCTACACAAATCCTAGCAACGAAGATCCTAGCACCACGTATCCTAGCTCCAGAGACTTTGTATAATTTCGTATTTATTTGTAGTACTTTATTTAATTTCTTGTGTAATTTCTTATTTATTTGTAGCTCCAGAGACTTTATGTAATTTCTTATTTATTTTTATTTATAGATGTAATTTCTTATTTATTATTGGTACTTTGTGTAATTTCTTATTTATTATTAGTACTTTATGTAATTTCACATTTAATTTTAGAACTTTATGGAATTTCAAATTTTTTTTTTGTACTTTATTTAAACACATCAAATAAGATTACATAACCTCACCGATTAAAAAAAAAACACACCAAATAAAATTACATAAACTTAAAAAAAATACATTTTATTCTTCAACCACAAGCTCATTTTAATTATGTTCACCTTCTTGCAATCCCACTGGTGCTCAATCAAGTTATTATGGTGGGTTACGTGCCAGTATGGCTCTTGCACATCAGTGTACCGCTGAACGATCAATTCATTGTAACGTCCATCCCGTTCCAACGACTCGTGTTGCACGGGATCTTCGGTCCGGTCATGAGCACAGTAGATATGTGTTCTTGAGTTGTTCATCGGTTCCGGCTCACGACATCATAATCATACTTATCTTCCACAATCTTGTTGTGGAGAATAATACACGTCATCATGATGGATCGAAGAGCCTCGACATCAAACAGTCTAGCAGAAGATCTGACAATCGCCCAACGAGCCTGCAGAATACCAAAATAACGCTCCACATCCTTCATACACCCCTCTTGACATTTTGCGAAGTGTTTTTCTTTTTCAGTCTGTAGATGTGGCACTGTTTTGACAAACGTATACCACCTTGGGTAAATGTCGTCTGCAAGGTAGTATGGTCCATCGTATTTAGTGCCATTAACCTAATATGTGCATCTCGGCGATTTTCCTTGCAACAGATCGTAGAACACTGGAGATTGAGTAAGGACATTTAGGTCATTCTGAGCTCTTGGAACACCAAAAAAAGCATGCCAAATTTGTATCAAATGAAGCCACCGCTTCCAAAATGATACTTTTGGCTCATTTTCTGTCGCCATAAGCTCCTTGCCATCCTTGCCATGCACTTAGACAATTTTTCCAAGTCCAGTGCATGCAGTCGATGCTTCCAATCATGCCAAAGAAGTCTCGCATCTCACCTTTCCTCAGAAGCCCTCGCATGTCCCTTAGCGTGGGTGTCCAAAAGTACTTATTGGTGTACATGGCTTCAATTCCAGAGCAAAACCGTATCAAGGACTCTAGAATAGTTGTTTTTCCCATCCTTATGATCTTATCCACTTGATCTGCAGATGCCCTATATGCAAGCATTCACAAGGCAGCCGTAATTTTTTTCTCTGGAAGAAGACCTAGAACACGAAAAGCATCATCTTTTTCCACAAAATATGGATCATGGTTGCAAATAGCACTCATGATTTTGTTGAACAAACTTCGTTGCATTCTAAAACGACGTCTAAAAACATGATCAGGGAATATACGTTGTTGGGAATAAAATAATCTTCCAAGAGATCTTTACCTCGTATTTCCCTTTTTCTATCGAAGTTTGCGACACATCTGGGTTTGGCTATCTGACCTACAACTTCCATGACACGACCCCTCTGCCTTCTATGGTCATCATCCAAGTCCTCCTTCATTGCAAAAGCCTTATCTCCACCTCCACCTTCCTCGAGATTGATCAATTCTTCCTGTTGTGCCAACAATCTTTTCTGTTGCTCCATAAATTGTTTATGCACTTTCCTTGAAGAAGACATTGTAAAAAAAACTCAAGATTTGAAAACAATGAAGAAGGATTCTGAGCTAAAAAGAAGGATTGAGTTTTGTGTGAAGATGGATGTAGAGATGTAGGGTTTATATGGACAAAAAAAGAAAGGGTGAGGTTCTGGACAATGCCATGTGGCACTATGTGATTGGTTGAAAATCTTATCGAAATCTTGGCTAAATTATTGCAAACAGGAAATGACACGTGGCGTGTCGGGATTGGTTGAAAATCTTATCGGAAATCTATCTACAAAATAGTACGTTCAGATAATGACATGTGGCGTAATAAGATTGGTTGAAAATCTTATCGTAATCTTGATTAAATTATTGTAAACAGATAGTAACATGTGGTGCATCGAGATTGGTTGCAAATCTTAGCGGAAATCTATTAACAAAATAGTACGTTCGGATAATGACACGTGGCATTACGAGATTGATTAAAAATCTTATCCGAAATTAAAACTATTTTATTTATTTATTCTTTTATAAAAAAAATTTAAAATATTTTAAATGGGTTGGGTGCCAGCGCATTTTGTAGGGGTGAAGATCGTTTGTGCCAGCGTATTTTTAAATTGGGTGCCAGCGCATTTTTTTAGGGGTGGAGATGCTTTGGCGTATTATTGTTCACTGGGATCTATTATTGTTCACTTAAGTGGATACATGCGCTGAGTGCTAGCGTAAAATCTTTAAAGGTGAAATTGCTCTAACTGGATCATCAAACTCTCCCAAATTAAATTCCGATCCTTGAAACAACAAAGTCATCTGATATGAAAATGTGGGCTTTTCAGAAAAAAGAAAAGAAAAAAAGATGGGGTTTTTTCTGTTTTGATTGATGGGTTTAGTACCTGCGCAAAACGAACTAATACAGATCGGCTTACTAACAAGATAAAATTCCATGGATGGACTCCAATCTTATGGCAGTGGTGTGAAGTAGTGACCTTTTTCAGTAACTCCGTTGTACTTTAGTCTCTCATTTGTTCCTTAAAATGCTTTATTTGATTGATATGTATGTCACCCTATATTGTCAATGTACCTGGTAACAAAAGCATAAACTCATGCAAAAATACTAATTAATGGTGCCAATTTCTATACCAAGCCAAGCCTAGCTCGAGCTCTAAAAAAGTTTCTATGTTAGGAACCAAGCCAAGCCAAGCCTATTTGAATCTTTTGAAGCTTGATTAAGCTCGGCTTGTATAGGAACCAAGTCAAGCCTAGCTCAAGCTCTAAAAGTGTTTCAATGTTAGGAATGCCTATTTTTTTTTTCTTTAAATATTATTACAAAAAAAGTGTTTATTCTAATTGTTTTAGTATAATTACATTATTTGATCAGTAAAGTTTCCATTTGTATTGACATGATTATGTCAAATGTATTGACTTGATCATATCAAATGGAAACTTAACTAAACAAAGAATGTAATTATTCTAAACTATTACTTTGATCACTAACTTAGTCTTTCATAAGTTCTTATTTCTTCTGGATTAAGTTCGTCGTTAGCATTGGATTTAAGCTCCTTAATTATATCCATAATCATATTTTTCAACAGAGGGAAGAGATTTCAAAGATAAATATCATATTTTGTTAGGTTTGAGAGCATAAGTATTGATTCCAATAGATTAGGACAACTGAATAAGTTAATTAGAATATGACATCACTAATCCAACCAAGAAACATTCGGACAAACTTAAGGCCAATCAGGTCTCTTCCTGGAAACTAATCATTTCTTTGTTTGTTCTGCTTAATAGACGCCTAATATACTCACGATTAGAATAAGAGTATCGCAAGGCAACTCTATGTAGAAAAAGAGTATAAGTGTGAGTATACACAACCAAGACCCCAAATTTAAAATTCAGTTAGAAGTTAGGACCACATCCACAAATCAATTTAAATTGCTTCCCTCCAACAGTGACTGCCAAACTTCCATTCCACTTTCAAGGAAAGTGATCCTCACCGGATCTCTTCCACCAAATTCATCCAATCAAAGAATCCGGACCCTTGAAATTGGATCCAATGACTAAAGTTATTGTAATTTTAAAAGGAGCACCCTATTTTTAGCTGTTGGATCAAATTTCAAAAGTCTGGATTCATTGATTGGGTGGATTTGGTGGAAGGGATCCGACCCTTTCCCACTTGCAAGGCTTCAAACCATTTGTGATCTCCCAAAGAATGAAGTCAAACTTCCCATTCCATGCCAAAAAAAAAACCAAAATTCCATAATCATTGCTGCATCCTGCAAATCTCAATGAAAACCCTAATGATCTCTCAATTTCTTCAACTCCTTGGATTGGTCTTACTGTTCACTAATTCCAAAGCAATTTCCCATGGAAATTTCCATAGAAAATTGGGCACTGCAACTAAAGCTCCATGCCCATTGAATGTCGACCTTCTCCACAAACTCATCACCCAAAACGCGCATCCATTCCCCTTGCAAGATATTGCGACCGAGTGCCAGTACATGATACAAGGAATCCGTCTCCTTCGATCAGAACATCTTCGAACCACTGGATTGTTTTCGTTGTCTCCAGATGTCCTGGATGCCTGCTGGGATTTGTATGTGAATCTGGTCAATGAATTCATTCCCGGGTTTGATATCATGTCCACATGTGGCTTGAAGACCAATTTCATGTCACAAACTTGTATGAACATCACAACAAAGTCTGATTTCGAAACCTTGGTTTCACGAGATGAGTTGCAACAAATGAAGGGCTCTTGTGATCAGTCTTTGAAGAACAATTCTGCTTGTACTTCCTGCGTGGATTGCTTGTCAAGAGTTCGCGCATCTTATCTCAGAGTCTCGAACGATGGCAATGTTTCGGATTGCAATGGCTACCCGTTTATATATGCTGCAGCATTTTCCAACAGGTTTGGACCAACAGATATAGGGACTGCCAAGTGTTTGTTTCTGCTTGATTTCTCGCCGTCTAATAAAAAGTCCGGAGACCCCAAGGCGGTGATGTGGGGGATCGTGGTTGGTTGTTTTTATGGATTTATCGGGGCATTGGTTGTGGTTTGGTTTCTTTGGATATGGCACAAGAAATGGAAGAGGAAGAAGAGGGAAACTTTGGCTCAAATCAAAGAAGTTTCGAGTGGGGAGATGGAAATTCGCGGTCAAATTAGTACTTCGACAAAGTTCAGCTTCGAGGAAATACAAAAGGCTACGAGGAATTTCTCGAGCGAGAACATAATTGGTTTCGGAGGATATGGGAATGTTTACAAGGGAATGTTGCAAGATGGCTCTGAGGTTGCTTTGAAAAGGTTTAAGAACTGCTCTGCTGCCGGAGACCAAGTTTTCGCACATGAAGTAGAGGTGATTGCAAGCGTAAGGCATGTGAATCTTGTGTCCTTGAGAGGCTATTGTATCGCTACGGTGAATAGAGGAGGCCACCAGAGAATTCTAGCTTGTGAATTGATGCAAAACGGAAGCCTCTATGACCATCTCTTCCAACCGAAATTCAAGAAGCTTAGCTGGTCAATTCGCCAAAAGATTGCGCTTGGAATTGCTCGCGGGTTGGCTTATTTACACCACGGCGTGCAGCCTGCTATCATCCATCGTGACATCAAAGCGAGCAACGTGCTTTTAGATGAAGCATTTGAAGCGAAACTGGCAGATTTTGGCCTTGCAAAGTTCACACCAGAGGGGCAGACACATATGAGCACTAGGGTTGCCGGCACACTAGGTTATGTTGCTCCAGAGTATGCTTTGTATGGCCAAATATCTAAAAAAATCGATGTGTACAGTTTCGGGGTTGTGCTGCTTGAGCTTTTGAGTGGGAAGAAAGCAGTTATAGAATTCAACGACGAGAATAGGCCTTTGTTATTGTCAGATTGGGCTTGGTCACAAGTCAGGGAAGGCAGAGTTTTGGATGTCATTGATGAATCCATGCCCGAATTAGGCCCTCCGGAAGTGAGGGAGAAGTATTCGTTGGTTGCTGTGCTTGCTTCTCATCCAGTTCCAAATGCTAGGCCATCAATGGACCAGATTGTAAAAATCCTGGAAAATGATACCCCAATTCCAACCATCCCTGACCGTCCGTTTGCTCTTTTAGCACATTCTGATGATGCAGAGGGATCAATGAGCTTCAATAGTTTGTGTCTACAAAACAAACACGACTGAACAAAAATGTACATTTACTATTATACGTTCATCCATTTGTGATATATAGGAACTTCTTTGTGCGAGAAGGCCATTGTAGCAATAAGTGATTAGTTTGAGATAGTGTATAACATTGGGACAGTGAGTGAAAAATTGTTTAATTCATTCATGAATGAGATGGCTTTTACTTAATTAACTTAGAGAAATATTACGCTACTTAGTATTACAGTCTAGTGATATTTTTATCTTAGATTCTCGAAAGAAGTTAATTTGAACTAAATAATTATAAGTGTCCCATTATATTATTTAGTCCAAACCCTACCTCTTACTATAAATATATTATTATATACAAAATAACATAGAGAAATGTTTCAAAAGCCTTCGATGCTATTTTTTGCTTTAGAATTAAAGATTCTGAAGGAATTAATAAGAAATAAGGTCAAATCCATGGTTGATCTAGGGCTAACAATTTAATTCAAATAGGGCAAAAACATATGTCTGAACTTTCAGTTCTAGCCTAAACCCCAAAAAGAATCGGCTTATTAGAGCTGGGGCGGATACAGCGACACTGCTTCTCCGGTGTGCAGTCGCATGATTTGCAAGTAGGGAAAATACACATGCAGTCTTGATCAGTATTGCAATAGGGAAATTATTTCTTTGCTTCAGCATATTGCCGCAGACCTGCCAACAATTTATTTACTGTTAAACCAGAAAATTTACAGGACTATCAAATTAAATACTAGGGATTACTTAGTAGGCTTTGTGCATGGTATCTTAACATACCAAGGGGTTCTTTACAGTAATACATTTAGTCAAAGATGTAATGACCAAGATCTAACCGCCAATAATTTCATAGGATAAGAGACTCTGAAGCATAATAAAATTTTCTTGAAAAGTATACTTTACCAGATGCCATAACCATGAGCACAATCACCAAAAAAGCCATTTTTTATGAAGACTTGTCCATATCATTTTGACCTTGCAATTAGGTAGCAGGAATGTCTAAAGATAGTTGTGGCGTTTGCTGCTGCACTGAAGTACTTGGAACCCTAAAACCAGTAGCATATATTTGGTTGTGTCCAGTGGCGGAGCCAGAAAATCAAATTAGGAGGGCCCTTGAAGTCATAGAAAGAAATTAGCCTTTGAAATATAATTAATGAAAAAAAATTAAGGCCTCGTTTGGTAGATCGGACTGTACTGACTATTTCTGTCGGATAGGATAAATAGTCACTGGATAGTACTGACTAAATTAGTCGGGCATTTGGTGCAGTATCGGACTAATGATCGTATTATTTATACTGTGTATGGTAATTACTGGAAAGGAAAAAGAATAGAAAAAAACCCAGTTTGATGATTACTGGAAAAGAAAAAGAACAGAAAAAAACAAAGTTGTCAAATGCAGAAAGAACCTAGTAGCCATTACACCATCGTGGGTGGATGGTCAAGCAGCAGCGCAGAAAGAACCCATCACAGACAGGCGGGTTCAATTTACAGAAGCAAACCTCCAGATTCATTCATTCAAAAATGAAACGCACTTAAAAAATCATCAATTCCATCCTTCCAGGGGAATCATGGCAGCCAAAAACCCAATTTTGAGCTTCTAATCCATTAAATTAAAAGAACCATATAAAATCTCGCCCAGATCTGAGTTTCTAATCCATTGAAATAAAAACCCAGATGAAATCTTGCCCAATTCTGAGTTTAATCACCACACATCAACAAACAATGAACAGTTCAACCAAAAACTCAGATAATGTCTCCCGGCGTGATTTGAGTTCGATCTGCAACCTTTCTGTTTGAAATTTGCTTGATGCTGATCAGAGGTGGGGATGGAGAAAGAGCAAGAGAAAGAATACCTTGAGAAGCTAGTGATGTGCAGAGCATATGGCGAGATGGCTTGGAGAAAAGCCAGTGTGTTTTTGTTCGCGTGAACCCGACTAAATAATCCCAAGGTTTTGGTCGGGATAAACAAGCGGGTGTAAGGGAGACAAAATAGGTGGGGCCGGATTAATAATCCGGTGCTTATTTAGTATGAAAGGTCACCAAACACATGTTTCGTATAATATAATACTATCCAGTGTCTTATACGGTGTGCCAAACAAGACCTAAATGTTTTGTTTTTTGTATTTGCATGGAAAATTCTAATCAAACAAGAATGGTGGAGCTTTACTTTCTCTATGAAAAAAATTTAGTATTGAAATGATTATATCGTAAGAATAAAACTTGTTTACAAGCTTGGATAATTAAAAAAAAAAAAAAGATTCAAACAAAAATTTAAGATCATAACTTAAAATTAGATTTTGCTCGGCCCTTGATTTATATTGACTGGCCAAAAGAAGGGGTAGATTTTTATATGTTAAAACATAAGGCTAATTATAACCAAAAAAGACGGGCTTAGTTTTATTATGGTAAAAAATAAGGAAAACTAATAAAAAGGGCTTGAAAACTTTGAGTTTTAATGACAATGACAAAATAAAGGGTAAAGTGAATAGTACTAGGATTGACTTTTTAGTGTAAAAATGTGGTTTTTCGTTAAAGTGAACAGTACCGGGTGCTTTTCGTTAAAGTTCCCTAAAAAATAAGGCAAATTATAAGGATTTTTTTTCTTTCAATTTAAAAAAATCTAAAATATGTTGGAACACAAGCAAATCTCGAACCAATGCCATTCGGATATACAAAACGCCAAAATCCGAAGAGCTGCATGCTCATTTTTTGTAAAAGCTTGCAGACAGTAGGTATTAGAGCTAAAATTTCAAGATAGGCCTAGGCCATCACTGGTCTCTATGTGGCTCCGTCATTGGTTGTGTCACCAAGATTCTCTTGCCATCGCAAATCTTGTCAGATTCATTTAGATTGATCTCTCATTGATTATAATTGATCGTAATCAATTAGACTAGCTATTCAAGTCACCTATTGTATACTATATATGTTTGTAGTATTACACAAATTAATTATAAAAAAAATCAATTTCCACGTGGTACCAGAGCATCCATGAATACATAGAAGGAAAATGATCCTCACTGGATTCTTTTTCTGGGAATTTGGAGGATCCAGAAATCATGTATGTTCATCTTACATTGTACGGTCAGTTTTTGTTAGATATTATTTATCTTTAATTTTAAATTTTAAATGATTTTTAGCCGTACGATGTACGATGAACTGACATGATTTCGAAATCCCAGGATCCCCAGGATCAAAAGATTCCGACGAGGATCCTTTTCCTACATAGAAGATGCATGAATACTTGTCCGTCTCAACCTTTAAACACTTGTCATGCTTATTAATTACGTTTTTTAGGGAAAAGCTGATTAATAGGATGCAATGTAGCTAGGGAAATAATCGACGTAGTAAAACCTTGTCATGCTCATTAATTGATCACAATCCCTCTTTTTATTTATGCCTTCGATTGATTTTCATATGTTTTCTCTCGTAATTTTGATGTCTTATGATGAAAGGACGCTTGTAATTTCTCACTACTTTAAATGTGTATGGTTTATATTGCCTCATACTTAGTCCGTACAACAAGTAACTAGGTACGATAATAAAAACACTTCTTTTTGAAGCAACTCGGGAAATGAGGGGCCTTGTCCACATTATGAATAAAATTCAAATAAAGTGAACTAGCGAAAGAGAAGAAGAAAGAAAAAAAACAATATGTTGTCCATAATTACCTTGTTACCCTTAAACAATTACCATGTGTTGTGCACGTGACCACGATGGATGAAAAATTGGATGAAAATTTCAAAAATCTAACGCCATAAGGGAAATTAGCCAATTATAAAAATTCAAGAGGATAATTGGCTAAAATTAAAGATCTAGGGAGAAATTGACCAATTATAAAAGTTTAAGGGGTAATTGACTAAAACTGAAGTTTAGGGAGAAATTGACAACCCCTTACAAGTTTAGGGGAAATTAACAACCTTTACACTAATCTTTGTATTTGAACTTTTTCACCTCTTTACATGACACGGTCTAATTGAGTAATTATCTTTGTTGGATTCTTGTTATCGGAGTTTAGCCAAGAAAACAAAAAATTGAGTTTGAGGAAAATGTTTGGTGGATATATCTAGTTGCATATGCCAACCCAAGTCAATTCACGAGGTTTTTTTAAGGCCACCGGCGAAATACACGTGAAATACGTGCAGGATCATCATTAGGACCAATATATTTGCCAACCATCAATGAATTGATCGATAAACCAACCAAAGTTAGCTTGCGCATTAGGACCAATATATTTGCCAACCATCAATGAATTGATCGATAAACCAACCAAAGTTAGCTTGCGCACTGCAGGGATGGTCCTTGTAAGTAGATGACTCGTCAAGCAGTCGGAGCGGGGCTTCTTTGGCAAAAAGGGGTTTAGATTGTCAAAATTCTTGAAAATGATCAAATTCCCATATCACAGAGTCCATGTTCTCTTTTAGCACATGCTGATAATACAGAGAGATCAAGAGTATGGCTGGGTTGTAACTAACTGGGTTTTATCAATAATATTCAAACCCAGTTAGTTACAAAGCACCAAAAAATTTGAGATCCCCTTCTTCTTGAAGGCGTGAACCATTTTTTCAAATATGAAATTTTCTAACAACGGTGAAAATTTTGAAATAGGTCCCTCTCGCCTTTTCATACATGAAAAGCAAAAAACAAAAAACTCAAAAGGAGAGAGAAGGGTAGCAAACAACCCAGAGAGAGATGGAGAGAGGAAGGCGATGTGGAGGAGAGAGACGGTAGGGAAGAAGACGGAAGGTTTCACACGAGAATTTTTTTTAATTTAATCACTTCGTAGAATCAGTGTAACATAGATTATTTAAATTGATAGTTTAACCTATCATGTTTTTACAATAAGATAAGAGGAGAGACATAATTTATTAGATGTTATTCATCTCTAGGGATTACAGTTTTATTGAACTAGGGCAACAAAATCAGCTCTTACTTTATTTTTAGTTGAATAAGATGCTTTATTCAAGACTCATAAACACTTGAAGACAATACATGTTGTCTGAAATTTCAGTTCATGGCCAGAATTGAAGAAATCGGGATCAGCGGCCCGGACTCGGATCTGGTGCAAAAACACTTCTTATACAAGCACTGGCAAGTTTTGCAAATGCCGCACCAATCGAAGCAGTCTTGATTTGATTTGCAATAAGGATCCCCTATGTTCCTTGCTTCAGCACATAGCTCCAGACCTGCATGCCAAACAGTTCATTTATAATTTGATTCAATTTAACCAATATAATGTATGCCTCCCAAATAAATAATGAGAGGATCATGAGATATAATATCTTACCAGATGCAATAACCATGAGTACAACCAAAAAAACCAGTTTTGACGAAGACTTGTCCATGTCTTTTGAGTTAGAAATTTAGCGGGAATGTATAAGATGCGGTTATGCTTCTTGCTGCACTGAATTACTTAGAAGAATCCTTGTAATAATATTACATTATATAGGTTAAAAATCGGTTATGCTTCTTTCACGGCTCCCTCTAATTGTAACAAGAAAGAAAAGGTAAGAAATCGGATACCTACAGATCAGAAACATGTAATTTTTTTCCTCTTTTGCGAAAGGAATTAGCTAAAAATAGTACGAAATCAGGATGGGTAGTGATTTGATTATGTCTAAGGATTAAATTCCTTCCAAATTGTAATAAAAAATGAGATAATAAATTGAATACATATAAATAAAAATGGATCTTTTCTCTTTTGGTAAGTAACAAAAAAAATGCATATGTTTTTTTTTTTTTTTTTGGAAGCAACGATAGTAGTATACCATTGATAAGAAAGTCGGATACAAAGAGGGAAGTCAGTTAAAAAAATGCATATGTTGAACCAACGGTAACATGTCGATGCTTGGAATGGATTTGCTAACTTTGTCTCTTAAGAGTAATGTTACCCTTTTGGGAGAATTAGGATACGATCTCTAACTACTAATGTTATTTGACTAAAACCTTTGTGGTTTTCAATTTTTTCTCCCCTAATATTAATGTGATAACGTATTTTTATGTAGGTTATTATATTTTTAAATTAAAAATTAAAAATTGTAGTTGTTTATATTAATGAGATTTTAAATAACCCATAATTTATGAGATTAAAAATATTAAAGGATAAATTATCAATATAATCTCTAAAAATTAGTATTGCAAATCAATATGGTTATTCCATCACAATTTCGTCAAATATTTCCTTTCAACAAGAAGTCCATTTGGAAAATCTAAGTAATATAATAGGTGTCATCCAATTTCATAGTTACAGTGTTCCTCACACTCGAAATTAAAGATGAAATCGATGATTGAGTTAGAGCTAACAGAGTAGAATTCACCATTGTAGAAATCAAATTGCTGCAGTGCTAAGCAATCGAAGAATCAACCCAGAATTGCAACAGCTAACAGATGCAACAGTACACAGAATTGCAAACAACAACAATCAAGAATTGCAAGAAACACTCGCAACGTAGAATCAACAGCAATCCCCAATCAAGAACTGTGAGAATCAACAACTTTAATCAAGTAATCAGCAAGTAGACGAGATGTCAGATAAAAAAACACCTCGCAATCGACGAATTTTGGACCGACGAAATCAAGTAACAGCAAGCACCGACTTTGACGAAAAAATCCCCAATTTTTTTTTAGGTTCCAACCACTGACTGCAAATAAAGATGTAATCAACGACAGAAAACACCAACGACCAAGAACGACGATGTCACAACCAGAGAATAGAGGTAGCAGAAGCACAAGGATCTTCAACCGACGGTGGCAGCCATGGTCGGCTCTGATACCATGTCAACTCTACAAGTAATCTTACACACTAAGTAATCTTGAGAAAGAAGAGAGAAGTTAGAGAGAGAGAGCTGTGAAAAATGTAATGATATTTCATTAATTGTCATTGTAATAATTACACTCAAGTATTTATAGTTTACATCTTATAACAACCTTAAGACATCTCTTCATTATAATCTAAAAATACATGTCACTATCCAGGTCGTCAATTCCATTACACAATCTATCAATATTTTGGTGTATATAAAGTTAGAAAGCCACTAAATTTAATCACGAGCTAGTGGCCTAGTTGTAAATGAAAGATTGCGAGGCTTTCTTCAAATTAAAAACTGGAGGTCTTGGATTCGAAATCCGCTGTTGGTGTGGAAGCCAAACTTATGGCCATAAGGAGACCGAAATGCTTTTGTGAGTCTTCTCGACTTCTGAAAGGGTTGTCTCCCTTTTTAAAGAAAAAAAAGAAAGAAAGCCACTGACTTTCTTAAATGTGTAAAGAAGAGTGTCCTATAGCTAGAATTCTTGTAGTGTTATAAACATGGATCCGATCTTGCGAATTTCGGATAACTTTTGATAGAAAAGCTTCGGTTTCTTTGGGAAGTGATGTGCAAATAAGCCAAATAAAATGCAGCTTTGATGAGCCCTAATGCTTTTCTCAGCTATTTATCTAAGATCCCCTGATCACTCAAACTCAAGGTGTTGAGAAAATATATTAGCAAGTTTTATAAAAGATGCGGACACTTTAAAAAAATAGTAGTCCAAAACGTGGACCGACTAGAAATAAGGTTTACATTATATATATATAAAGAGAGAAAAAAATCTCAACAGCCCACAAACTAAAAAATAGAGTTCTTGTCTATCCAAAACTCTCCTAAGCTCCCACGTTCTCAACTCAGTAAAGTGATGGCCTTCCTCAACTTCCCCACACCCCGGGAAAGTAGAACACGTAACAGAACATGGAAGAGGTTAATGGAACTGCTCCTTGCGTCTATAAAAAGGGGAGGGCACACAGAAAAGAGAGGCGAGGACAGAGACAAAAAAACGTTGCAGAAGTTGAGAGACAACGAAGAAGAACAGAAGGTAGAAATCTTGAGAAAGTTGGACAGAAATCAAAGAAGTGAAGTGCCGCGGAAATTCAAGGAGACAAATGCAAATAGAGAAGAGAATACACGGCAAAGGAAAGCATTTAAAGGTATAAATCCATCCTTCTAAATCTTTCTTTGTTTGGTTAGGAAAAAAAGAAGCAATTTGCTTCTTCAACCTCTCTCATTCCCCGAAGCAAAAATGGAGGTGGGGACTCTAAATAAGCAAGCCCAAATTCTTTTCCAATCTCTCATGTTTCTCGGATTCTTCACCAAAACTAATGGAACTTCTCCAAGTTGTTCACCTTCAGCGACTCGGATCTACCCGTCAAGCATTTTCTCGGCACATTATGTCTCTACGTAGATACGGAGGTGCCGGAAAGTGATCTGCACGGGACAGTCAAGACCTACTCATCAAGCATTTTCTCGGCACAACATGTCTCTATGTAGACACTGAGGTGCCGGCAAATGATCTTTACGGGACTGTCAAAATATGCTAGTCAAGAAATGTTCTACACCACGAAGGTTTTAAAGACAACAGCGCTTAAAAGAAAAACGAAGAAAGAGAGGATCTGGACTCTCCACCAACAGCAACCATGCCGTGACCTCTCTGCCCAGCAAGTTCGTCCATGCCGTGACCCCTCTGCCTAGCAAGTTCGTACATGCTGAGAAGAAAAAGGAGCAGTCCGTGCCGCTCCCCGCTAAGCCATCGCTGTCAAGAATTCCTATACACCGTAATGGGGCTATTGAAAACTCGGTATCTGGAGAAAGGCTACCAGGAAGAAGATCGTTGAGTCGTTTTTCGAGCAGCCTAAGAGTTTATGCCTTGTCCAGTAAAAAAACAACCAAGGGACAACCTCAACATTTTGTGCACCAAGCCGTAGAAAATGGTTCTATAAAAGCAACAAGACAACGGCGCAGACATGGTGTTTCCCTCGATTCGTCACTCCCACAAGTAAGCATGAACCTGCAACAACAACAAGCATAAACCTGCAATGTGGAAAAGCAGCAACAAATCTGAACCTACAGTGGATGAAGACAAAGAAAGTAACTCGACACCACTGTCCGTGCTCACATATGCAGCAGCCCCTCAACTAACGCTCTCCAAAATCAAATCGTCAAGGTCTCTGCCGGTCATTGTAGCTGTTCGGCATGGGAGAACAAAAAGTGGTCCTTGCTTATTAAAGATACTCCGAAGATGGTGAAGAAGAGAAAAGATGAAGCGAGCGATAAACCTGCAACGGAAGACTAAATGAAGTATCCCCATCATCGCTGTCTCGGAGTCCAGAAGAAACCGAAGTTGATGTCGGCATTGACAAAGAAAGCTGCGCTCACGCATAAAGTGCATAAAAAATAATGCAGGTTGTTGCCCAAATCACTAGCGAAAAAGAAGATTGCTTAAGTCATTGATGGAGAACAACGGTGCATAAAAGAAATGCACAAGGTCTTCTCAGAGCACCAGAGAAACGAAAAGCAACAAAAATTCCTTCATATCCTCAGCAAAAGCACAAATCTCCGGTCAAGTCTGCTTGTTATCGGCAGAAGTCCAAGTCTCTGCACAAAAGCTATGTTGCTGTCGAAAGAATGCAGAGATCAAGAAAGTAATTTTAATAAATATAACCTGCCATATTTATTGTATTAAACTAAGGGACTGGTGGAGACAAGGAGAAGGTGCAAGAGGATTTATGGGATCCTAATCCAGTGAAGAGACCTGTTTAAGTTGAACTCAGAAGGAGAGAAAGAGTCAACAAGACTCTAGCGCCTTTCTGCTTTCATTTTGCTGACTTTGTAAGATTCCAATTCTATAAAAAGGCATGCCAATTCAAAAAATTGGCCCCACAAATGAGAAAACAAAACTTGCCTGCTGCATAAGGAGAGATTTTTCAATGTGATCGGCATACGAGGTGGTGCACTACGTGTTATTATACAAATAGTGAGATATGTGTGTTAAAAAGTTAATAATCTAAAAAATAAAATTTTACACCACTTACAAAAAACACGTGATGTACCACTTGTGTTCTCGTCACAATAAAAAATTTTCCCTGCATAACAACTCTCTAAATTTCTTTATGGCAAGGGAAAAAAATTTCTTTATGGCAATCTAAATTGTGCCATTTCTAATTGGATCCCATTCTTCTCAAACCATTAAGGAATCAGACATGGCAAGATATACAATCTCAATTTAGGCCTTATAAAATATAACTTTGGGCCAAAATAAATGGGCAGGAGCCCAATAGCATGATGAAGGCACATCATGTCCAAGCAAAAAATATATATGAAGACTGATAGAGATTTTTACCACCTGCAAAAGTAGGGATAAAAATACTTGCAAGAGTACAAGGTTGTCGTAGTATAGCAGCTCAAGTAAGGTCGTTTCCACAAGAATTGAATGAATAATTTGTATTTATACTAATCCTTAGCTAATTATTTAGAATAAAGTTGTGAAAATGATGACTTTGGAATTTAAAATAGTAAATACGAATTTAAATTAAAAACAATTAAATAAATTAACTAGAAAACAATTTAAAGAAAATCAATTTGTAAAAGCTCTAGGGTTTAGCCGTCACCTTAACAATCCTACGTAATTCTTTCAATTACTTATGAATTACCCATGCATATTTTGAAGGTTAGGTTTTCCTAATATATATCCTACTTGGAACCTCCAACATAGAACGTATATCTAACATACAATCCGTCCGGACGTTCAGATCAAATTTGAACATGAGAGACTCATTATGCTTTATGAAAACCCTTTGAAAAACCATGCAACCCTTAAGATGTGATATTCATCTTAAGTGAAATTACAATTATTAACCACATGAAGCCATCGCCAATTTCAGGGAACCTCCCGACCAAAATTGCATCAAATTACTTTTCTAAAGATCCTAATGATGATCAGGCATTAAGACAGTTAGACAATTTAAAACAGTCATCAATAATTCAAAACATGCATGCATAATATCATAAATAAATTGAAAAGAAACTACATATTGTTGCTAAGGCTCAAGGCTTCGCTCTAGCAAAAGAAATTAGTTACGAACAATTATAAAACAAAATATTATTGAGAATAAGGATAGAAAACATTTAGAAAATAAACTTGAATTGTCAAAGGCTTGTGCGTCTCCTCCTCTCTTATCTAAAACCCTAATGGCTAAATATCTTTATTTATACTACTACAAAACAAAACCCTAAAAGATCATAGAATAAACTAGGAAACATAATAAAATAATAAAACAGAAAATAAACGGTTTCCTATTTGAACTAAAATTCGGACTTCTAAAAAAATCAGACTTTTGATCGACCAAATCAACTCCGATTTGGTCCCAAAAGGTCTCTTTTGAAAGCTTAAGTCGTCCCCTACAAATCCTTAAAAGGAATCTTCCTCAAAATAAACACCCAAAATGTCCAGAAACGTCAATCTGAGAAAACTGCATGCTGGGCCTTTATTTCATTGCCACGGTCAAACGGCTTGGTAGAAAAATATGGAATTTTGATACAATCATCTTGAAAGACTCACGAACAACTTCCAATTGGAATGACTCCAAAATTCATCGTTTTGATCTCTTTTTACTCTAGAGGAAGTTGAATGTCGTACATTGAAATTATATAACAAAAAATCAAAATTCTACCAAAATAACCAATAAACTATAACTAAGAATATGCTAAAATATATGGTATAATATGGACTCATCAAAGACGTTGCCAACATCAAACTCGTGGATACAAATTACTGCAAATACCTTGGACGCAAACCATCACAAACCACAAAACTTGATGGACTTACCACCTCAAATTAATGGGTGTGCACTATGTCAAAACAAACAACATGAAGCCGTATCAAATCTCAAAGGCACGAAGCCCAGTCTCGCCTTAAATGGCACAAAGCCATGTCAAATCTCAAATTGGCATGAAGCCACGTCAACTTCAAGTGGCACTAAACCACACCAAATCCCAAATGGCACAAACCGCTACAAATGACACAAAGCCGATACAAATGGCACGAAGCCGCGACAAGACTCAAATGGTACGAAGCTGCATTTTTCTCCAATGGCACAAAGTTCTTGCCTGCATAAGTTGAAACTGCACAAGGCATCAAATATCAAGTGCTCATTGCTTGCACGAGCTGAAACTGCACAAGGCATCAAAATCCCAACAAATACATTGTGAACTATGCCGGTTTGATTTCGCCAAGGATACGTAGGCAATCTAATACCATATTCTAGACGCAACCACAAAGCTCAAACACAAAATTGAATCCTTGGTTCATTCAACCAAATTCACCCAAATAAACCAAACACCAAATCCTTTTTAGTGGGTCATTCACTCACTAAATCCATATACCAATACATAAAGAACTACTAGTGACTTGGTCCCTCAACGAGGGTATGTAGGCAATCTATGGCTCGACCTAGGTGCAGTCACAAAATCAAACACCCAAATCCCCAAGTTATGATTTATTCATATTGGAATCAAAGGGTTTTTCCTTTTAACGAAGCTCACGCTTAAATCCCCAACCTACGCGTGTGTTGTCATGGCCGTCTCGTGGAGTACATACGCCTCTGTTGGAGGTACTATGCTCCGCAGCCGTCCACGGCGGCGCCGACGAATTTTCCAATGACCCATCTCGGCGTGTGGTGGCGTGTGCTGTAACGATCTGTTCCCAAATTTTATGGTTTTTATAATCTTAATGTGTGAATTTACGAAAATGACATTCGAGACAAAAATGTTGACTTTTGTTGACCACCTTGCCGTGTCACGTAAGATCTATTTTCTTGGTATATCCGTGTAGCATTCGTCGTTACGAGCGCATAAGCACAAATGGAATCAGAATTGGATTTGGAGTTACGATAAGCATTTTACGGAACTACGAAGTTGAAGGGCAAAATAGTTATTCCACTATTCTAGATATTAAGGTTTAGATATTTTATTATTTAATTAATTTCTGGCACGTGGGGCCCACACCCTATTTCTCCTTCTATCACATGTCTTTTCTTCCCCAGTCTCTAGAACTCTTTCTCCTCATTTTCTCTGTCGTCTCTTTCTTTCTCCGACAACCCACCCTATAGACTACCACCTTAACTCGCAGTTCTCTTTTCCCCAGACTCTCCCTTTTCCCTATGTTCCTTATTCTCTATTAAACCATCACTGGCCACCCCCACTCGCCATATTCGTCGGTGAGTCTTCGCACTACCAAATCACCACTATCACATCATATTTAAGCTCTAGAGCGATGACTATAACACGTAGGAAAATCAACTCGAGGACTCTCGACCTCTGTAACAATCACAGAGCCTTTTCGGTGAAACCTCCACTCTTCACTGGTTAGAAAATATGAGGACAGATTTCCCCAGCTTTTCGGTGAGGAATCTGGTAGCTTCTAACCCTTTTTCGGCTAACTCTGGCCACGGTCAAGAAAACTAATGGTGCATCGGCGGGAAGTGACACCAT
The DNA here is from genome assembly GCF_042453785.1 of Malus domestica. Lineage (NCBI taxonomy): Eukaryota > Viridiplantae > Streptophyta > Magnoliopsida > Rosales > Rosaceae > Malus > Malus domestica. Next base: position 29,046,779 of record NC_091672.1, on the reverse strand, counting down.
CCTCGCTAGTTCGAGCAGCTCTCGGGCAATGGGAGTAGATCCCTTCTAAACTTGCATGTTTTTTTTTATAAAATATTAGGCTTGCATGCATTGCATATTTCATGAAATGAGCATGTTTTCTATTATGTCTTATGGATTCTATATTCATGCTTTTTGAAAAATTTATGATTTATATAAATTGCTTTTACGAAATATTTAGAATTTATTGAACTACGTTTTATAAAAGGTTATGAATCATTGGGTTTTCGTATATGAAATTGTACAGATTACGAATACGATTTGTTTTACGGATTTATGAATATGTGCTATCATGGATTGATGAGATGAGGTTTTGAGCTTTTGAGCTCCAGATTTGGTGATAGACGGGTACTGCCTTCGGGTGACTATGATACCCCTAGAGAGTACAACATTGATGAGATTTACGGATTTACCTTCGGGTGGTGATAACACCATTATTGAGCATCGTTTTACACGTACATGTTTTACGAACGCATTTCATGGCATGATAGAGTTTTCAAAAAAATTATGTAGTGTCATATGTGTTTTCAAAACATGGGGTTAGTATGTTCAGAAATAAAATAGTTTTTTGTATTATTAGTATTACTATAAACTTTGGTCCACTCATATTTTCTTTTTTGTGCTCCCTCAGGAGATAGAATCGAGGCACACAATCCCGACATCAGGGCACGTCCACATAGGTATATTCGAGTCTTCTCAGTTTATGACTCTTCCATTCGCTCATACCTTTTTATTTTAATTCTTTCATATTAGTCTTAATTAGTTGTATGCTCTGGACATATTCTTGCATTAGCATTTTCGTTCTAATTACATATTTTATTCGTAGGCATGTTTAAAATGGCTTCCTCACCCTCTAATGTCGACCAGCATGTGCATACCCTAATATTTAGGGATATCGGGGTTGAGGCGTGTCATGTGCGGTGGCGCGTGGCCTCCTGGGCCACCACCTCGTTGCGGCGCGTGGGCGAACCTGAGGTCCCTTCTTGGGTTTTTTGACATGCCGAATCCGAATCTGCTGTCCATTTTTCCAAATTCTATCATTTTGGTAGAGTTTTATTAAACGGTCTCTATTTGTGTTTTGGTGCATCGGTGGGAAATGACACCATCCTCCCTAGTTCAAACGGCTCCCCGACAATGGAATATCTGCGAGTAGACCTCTTCTTGACTTGATTGTTTTTATAAAACATTAGGCTTGCATTCACAAAAAACATGATTTCATGTTTATTTATGATTTATTGAGTTTACGTTTTACGAAAGGTTATGAATCATTGGATTTTCGTATATGAGATTCTATGGATTTATGAATATGAATTATGATGGATTTATGAGATGAGGCTTTGAACTTTTGAGCTCTGGATTTGATATGAGATTTTTGAGATACGTTTTCGGTGCTTATTTAGTATGTTATCATACAACACATACACACAACACGGGTATGTAAACGTCTATGACCATAGGACACAATTGAGGATATTTATGACATACCCCCAGCTTCACTAGCGAAACCAGTGTCAGACAGCTTCATTAGCCATGGCTAGTGTCGATGTGTTATGTATATGTCTCTTCTCTGGCATAACCCAGAGTCGTACAACTTCACCTTCGGGTGATGGGGCCTACCATGTTTCTTCACTGGCGTAACCCAATGTCATATAGTTTCACCTTCGGGTGATGGACATGTTATGCCTTCGGGCAACTATGATACCCCTAGTTGAGTACGTCATTGATGAGATTTACGGATTTGCCTTTAGGCGGTTGTATTACTATTACTGAGCACTGGTTTACACGTACATATTTTTACGAATGTTTTTCATGGCATGCTAGAGTTTTAAGAAAACATACTGTGTAGTACTATATATGTGTTTGCAAAACAGGGGGTTAGTATGTTAAAAGGGAAATCGGTTTTCTTATTATTAGTGTTATTATTATAAACTTTGGTCCACTCACCCTTTTGTTTTGTGCCCCCTTTAGGAGTTAGAATCAAGGCATTCAATCTCGGCGTCAGAGCACTTCCACATAGGTATCTTCAAGTCTTCTCAGTGTAGGACCCACTCCTTTGTTCGTACCATTTTATAATAATTATTTTACATTATTCTTGATTAGTTGTATGCTCTGAACACGTTTCCGCATTAGCATATTTCTTTCTAATTACATATTTTATCTGTATACATGTTTAAAATGACTTCGTCGCCCTCGGGTTTCGACCAGCACGTACCTACCCTGATATTTTCGACCTGTCCAAGATTTGAACCCTTTGAGCTCTCCAAAGAATTGAATATCAATAACTTGGATCAGTAATATCTGTAGAAGAGTAGACAATGAGTCATAACATATGGCACCGAACCAGACTTTCATAGTAGTACAACTAACAACATCAAACCAACATTTGAAATCATCTCCCAAACCAGGATTTTTCTTCTTTTATTGGAATAAGATGACAACCTATATTCCTAAGATTTCCTCGTGGCTCAAGACTTCCTGGTGTAGTGATGGATGGTGTAACTTCTTGAACAAGACTTACATGGCTTTCCAATGATGTATGACTCTCTAGGTAGAAGTTACTGAAACTGAGTCAACTTTGAGGACGAACTCAGATGATATGCGCAGCGCTTCTACATATTCATTGTCATGGACTGCATCACTTAGGGAAAAGGGAGAAGTTGGATGGCAGGCGGAAAGAAGTTGGATCTTCCTCCGCTTAGTTTCCAAACTTGGAAGCAAAGCGGATCAATGTGTCATCAACCCATCTGATAATATCTTGAGCGATTCAATTCTCAGCTGAATAGCAAGCCTGGCTATCACTGAAGCTGCTGCTTCTTGATCAAACCCAGCAGCAATTTCTAGTGAACGGCCCCCAACCCATCTTCTTGCTGCAGTTGTTACCCTTTTCCGGATTCCCATGTTCCCATGACGGTATCGTATTATGAACAGTATCAAGAATGCCGACCCGGGTTGAACTTTCTGCTCATCACTCACTTGGAAGAAAAAAGCAATGCATGTTTTTTTGGTGATTGTGCCCATTTTCCATGTATAGGTACCACCTAACGAAAATATCGAAGGAATATACTTTTACTTGCAACTATTAAGAACTCAAAAGAAAACTTAATAAAGATCGTTTGTCTATAGTTTGGTCCTGCTGCTTGTAGAAGAGTTTTTCGAGATTGCATGGTCAATTTTTGGTGGTTTCTGCCAAGGTATTGGTGTTCGTAACTCTTTTTATTTATTTATTTATTTTTTTTTTTTGCAAAACTATCAACAATTATTATTGATGTAGAGTTTGCATATCAGTGGGTTGGCATTGTCTTTGGCTAGAAAGTGACTCTTCTAGTGTTATTTTTGCTCTCAAATCGACTGATTTTGATCCTCTTTGGCATCTTCATACGCAATAGTCTATTGGTTTGGACCACATTCGAAAGATGATTTTCTACGCACATATATTGTGAAGAAAATGTTGTTGAGGATAGTTTTATTAAGATGGGCTTGTCTTCTCCAACTTTAGCATGACATGATTCCCCTCCGTTGGCAATTCATGCTGCTTTGTTTTCAGACTATGCTGGCTTTCCTGGCATCCGCTTCTCAACTTAATGTGTATCTCGGCATATAGGTTTGTCTCACTTTTTTTCTTTCTCTTAACCTTGTGATGTTGCTCGTTCTATTTTGCAGGTTTAGACCTTTAGTTTCAGCTTTAGAGGGGTTATGTTTCATGTCCTTCCTCTTTTCTTTGTATCTTTGTTATTTTTGTTTCTAGAGGAGTAAGGTTTATGCCCTCTCCTTTTTCATGTCCATTTTTTGTTGTATTATGAGAAGTTAGGTTTATATCTCCCTGGTTAGGTGTACTTTTTTTCTTTTAGATATCAATAAAATTCACCTCGCACGAGGTTTTCTAAAAAATAAATAAATTAATTAAGAACTCAAAAGGTTTACGTTGGATTTTTAGACTTCTTGTTAGCTAATAAAGTTTCTGTATCTATTTTTTTGAAGAATTTTACAAAATAAACAAGATGCATTGTTTCAATTCTAAATATATATTTTTTGTAGTATAGATGCTTAGCCATTCTTTGGAAAGTGATAGGCAAATTGTTGGAACTAAATATATCTCTGCCCTTCATCATGTCCAAGTCAGCAAGGAAGACCAAAAGAAAGCAACGGCTAGTTTTTCGGTTTGAATGTTAAATAGAATCAGGTGGAGTTGTATTATAGACACATGTAAGGCTAAGATTAGTATGTGTTGTAAGGAATTCAATGAATGAAACCCTAAAACATTCTCCACTTTATCATCTATTGCACATCAAACTATCAGTTTCTTATTAGAATTTTAACACAAAGCAGGCAGGTAAAATGCAGTTTTGATGAGCCCTTCGAAAGCTTTTCTCTGCTATTGATCTATGATCGTCCTACCAGTCAAACTTCATGAACTGAGCTAGATATATATGAAACTTGTATAGAGTAGGATTAACATATTCAAATACCTAATCATTTATTTAGTGGCGGAACCACATAGAGGCCTATCTTGAAATTTTAGCTCTAATACATACTGTCTGCAAGCTTTTACAAAAAATGAGCATGCAGCTCATTGGATTTTGGCGTTTTGTATATTCCAATGGCATTGGTTCGAGATTTGCTTGTGTTCCAACATATTTTAGATTTTTTAAAACTGAAAGAAAAAAAATCCTTATAATTTACCTTATTTTTTACCATAATAAAACTAAACCCGTCTTTTTTGGTTATAATTAGCCTTATGTTTTAACTTGTAAAAATCTACCCCTTCTTTTGGCCAGTCAATATAAATTAAAGGCCGAGCAAAATCTAATTTTAAGTTATGATCTTAAATTTTTGTTTGAATCTAATTTTTTATTTATTTATCCAAGCTTGTAAACAAGTTTTATTCTTATGATATAATCATTTCAATACTAAGTTTTTTTCATACAGAAAGTAAAGCTCCACCATTCTTGTTTGATTATAATTTTCCATGCAAATACAAAAAACAAAACATTTAATTTTTCTTCATTAATTATATTTCAAAGGCTAATTTCTTTCTATGACTTAAAGGCCCCTCCTAATTTGGTTTTCTAGCTCCGCCATTGCATCTATTTATCTACAATCATCTTACCAATTAAATTCCACGAACTGAACTAGATGTATATTAAACTTGTATAGAGTAGGACTACCAAATTCAGCTACCTAACTATCAACGTCACTGTACATACACATGATTCACATGAAACGGATAGGTGAAGTTTGAACCAAAGGCATGGTTCGTAATAAAATCTTTGAGAGAGATCTTTAAGGAATAAAAAATTCGTCAATCATAACCAGTGAATAATGAAGAATTAAAAATAAAAATATAGCTGTTTTTATGAATACCTGCATTTCTCATTCTTCTGCAAACGATTTTTTTTTTCTCCACGTATTAATACAAAGAAGGGTGTGACAGAAAAGGGCTTTTGCTGGTTTGAGTATTAATACAAAGGAAGGAAACTCTAGTGGGCAAGGTAGTGAGTCCAAATACAAGAAAGCTTGGAAGGGAAGGGATAAAAAGTGGGGTAATAAGCCTACTTAACAAGTAAAGCAAAACAATGGAAATGATGCTACCAAGACCAAGTGCAAAATTTTTAATAAATTGCACTATGTATATGTTGGTTTAAGGGGAAACGCAAGTGTTTCAAATGTAATGGATTTGGTCACCTGGCAAATGCTTGCAATCCAAGAAGAAATCAGTTGGCTACTTATTTGTCTTATATGCTTGCAATGTCACTACTGTTGAAAAGAATAAATGATATATGGTACATAAATAGTGGCTGCAGTAACCATATAACAGTTCACGAATCTATGCTTATCAACACTGATAGAAACTTCAATGACAGAATAAAAATGGGAAATAGGCAGCTAGTGAAAGCAATTGGCAAGGTAACAATTGTGATTAAAACAAGAAGAGGCAAAAAGTTCATTAAGGAGGTGATATGTTGGTACTTGGCCTTGATGAAAACCAACTAAGTGTTGGTGAAATAAAAGGTCGTACCTAGTGCACAAGGCTCCCACTTTACGTAGGGTCTGGGAGAGGTGAATGTCGGCTAGCCTTACCCCCATTTGTTGGTGAAATGATCATCATTATTTTCTGTTGTTTGGGGACAACATGGTTGAAGTGTTTGATGATAGAAGTCTCCAGAACTCAGTCACAAGGGTCGGGATGACTGAAAATCGAAGCTTTCCACTACTGATGTAGTATCACAATTCTATAGCTTTGAAAACTGAAGTTACAGACTACACCAAACTTTGGCATTAAAGATATGGGTAGCTGAACTACTAAAGTTTAAATGACCTACAAAAATTAAGCATGGTCAGTGGCTTGCCAAAATTGAAGAACTCAGAGAAAGTATGTGAAGGGTGTAAAATTGGCAAGCATCACAGAGAAGCATTTAAGAGTGGAAGGTCTTGGAGAGCATCAGAACCTCTTGAACTCAAACACATAGATGTGTGTGGTCCAATGCAGACTGCAACTATGAGTGAAAACAGGTATTTCCTCTTGTTTTATTGATGACTGCACAGGATATGCTGGGTTGACTTATGAGATACAAGTCTGAAGTCTTTAGTATCGTCAAGAAGTTCCAAGTCCATGGTAGTGTTGCAGAGTGGATTCGAGTCAAGAAACTAAGGAGTGATAGAGGTGATGAATATACCTCGCTTGAACTCAAGAATTTATGTGAGAATATTGTCCTAGAAAGAAAACTTACAGTTTCTTACACTCCACAACAGAATATAGTGGCAGACTGGAAAAATAGAACCATAGTCGAGATGGCCAAATCCATGCTCTATATGAGAAGAAAATGCCATATATTTTCTGGGGTGAAGCAGTCAATACTGTTGTCTATTTGATCAACAGAAGCCCTACAAGGGCTCTTCACAAGACGACACCATTTGAAGCCTTCAGTGGTAGAAAACCAGGTGTTGGAACTAAATGCATATCTGCCGTTGATCTTGCCTTAGTCAGCAGGAAGGCCAAAAAAAAAAAGCAACGGCTAGCTTTTCAATTTAAATGTTAAATAGAGTTAGGTGAAGTTTTGTCTTATAGATACGTGTAAGGGTAAAATTAGCATGTGTTGAAAAGCTTAGATTGAAGAAAACAGCTGTTAGTGAGTAGGTAGCTTTGACATAGTTAAGCTTGTATTACAGAAATAGAGGAATCCTATTGAAGTCAACGATTGAAATCATCACTGCAGTAGCAGCACCGTTTTGCTCCGCAATTCCCTAAATGGCTAAAACATTCTCCACTTTTACCATAGATTACACACCAAAATATCAGTTTCTCATTAGAATTTTAACACAAATCAGGCAGATAAAATGCTATTTAACTTCAATCGTCCTACCAACCAAACTCCACCAACTGAACTAGATATATATTAAACATGTATAGAGTAGGACGAACAAATTCAAGTTCAACTACCTATACATACACATGATTCATGAAACAAATAGGTGAAGTTTGAACCAAAGGCAAGGTTGGGAATAAAATATTTGAGAGACATCTTTACAGAATAAAAAACTCGTTAATCATAACCAATGAATAATGAAGAATTAATAATAAATTATGGTTGTTTTTATGAATACCTGCATTTCTCATTTTTATGAGTACCTGCATTTCTCATTCTTCTGCAAACCGTTTTCTTTTTCCCCGTGTATTTTTTCACCTTCTTAACAAGAAGATAAGATTTGTTTGGATCATAGAGAAACCATGGAAGAAGGACTACTAAGAGACGTGTCCAGTAATGTAAATGGGGATGCAGTTGATGGGAGTGAAACAATGCCCGGTGGGTCCCCATCAGTCACCATTGTTGTTGTTCTAAGCACTTTGGTGGCCCTCTGTGGATCTCTCTCTGCTGGCTGTGCCGTAAGTAATATTGTGATTTACAATCCCATCTTCTCCTTCTGCACTCCTCTTGTTTCCGTGCCTTGATTCTCCTTTGACATATTAATTCAGTCAAAGTGCTTGAAAAAGGGGAGGAGTACAAGAGGATAAGAGGGACGTGCAAAAATCATCTTCCGGTTTTAATCTTGATAAACATTAATCACAATGATCTGCTGCAGACAGGATATTCATCAGCTGCTGAATCTGGGATCGTTGAAGACTTGGACCTTACTCTTGCTGCCGTAAGTACAATAGTGTGGGTTGAGATACCCCAAATCATTTAAACTATTACGCAATTCTTTAGTCTCCCCACGTGGGATTCGGGTATTAAATATGAAGTTCATCAATTAAGTCTTCCCATTATGGAATTTACAGACATGGATTTGGTTTCGTAAATTTTGGATGCCGAAGAAAAGTTTCAGATTCTTTGGGAAGTTCTCTGTTTGCATTTTGACAAACTTTCTTCTCATTACGCAGTACTCAGTTTTCGGTTCAATACTGACAGTAGGAGGAATGATTGGCGGATTACTAAATGGAAAAATGGCGGATATGATCGGTCGTAAGGGTGTAAGTTTTTGTATTAACTACCCTTTATATTTAAATTATCTCATGAACTAAACACTTCTTGTTCTTAATTTCCCTGCTCATTTTATGAAACAGACAATGGGAGTCTCTGCAATATTCAGTTCTGCAGGGTGGCTCACTATTGCATTTGCCAAGGTTTCTTCTCTCTCCCATCTCCATATGTATGATTAGATACTAAAATTTAGCAGATGTGATCGTAGCCACATTGGCCAAAGCGAATGTGCTGCACCCGAATTTCAGACCCCTCCCCGCAGTTTAAATTAGTTTAAAGTAGAATGTCACTTAAGTTTTGTTTTCTCCTTTTTTCCGAGTCTATCAGTACTTGAATTAAATACTTGATGTTAGAATGCTTGGTGGCTGGATACTGGACGACTGTCAGTGGGATTTGGCGTGGGGATAATTATGTACGTGGTATGTGCGAATTTCCTACGAAGTATAGATATTTTTTCCTGAAATCTTTTGAAATGATTTCTAACTTATACATGAACAGGTACCTGTCTACATATCAGAAATAACACCTAAGGATCTCAGAGGAACATTTACTTCAGCTAATCAGGTATGATGTCAATAACAAAATCACTGTGAATATGAGATAATCTCTAATTACCTCTTCATTAATTACTAGCCTAAATTTCATGAATTACACAGTTGTTCATTAGCTGCGGTTTTTCGCTATTCTATTTCATTGGAAACGCCCTACCCTGGCGCACCATTGCAGTAATCGGTAACTTATCCCGCTAGTCTTAAACCTTATGTTAAGTTTATCTAGGCATACAAATTTACTGGAATACTTAACACTGAGATTTTACATTATCAGGTGCAATTCCAACTCTACTACAAATTATAGGTTTATTTTTCATCCCAGAGTCTCCAAGGTGGCTGGTGAGTGCGTGTCTGGTAAAGTTTAAATAAATCAAGCGCTCAAGTAACTAAAACACTTAGCTCCGCAGGCCAAAATTGGTAAACAAAAAGACCTTGAAGCCACTCTGCAGCGTCTTAGAGGAACGGAGGCTTCTGTATCTCAAGAAGCAGCTGATATCATGGTAATTTTCCAAGTTTCAACAATTTAAGGTTAAAGATATTTCTTTCGGCATACAAACAAGAAATGAGATCGTGTTCTCTTTTATCGTGGCAGGATTATACAGTAATGTTTCAGCAGCACTCAGAAAGTATGCTAGACTTGTTCCATAAGAGATATGCTGACTCGCTCATCGTATGAATTTCTCAAAGAAAATATAATTACAGAATTCATCAACTGTTTCACCTCCCCTTTTTCTGATGTGTCCGACATTTGCACACACATTTGATTCGTCTCAGATTGGTGTCGGGCTGATGTTTCTACAACAATTTTCGGGGGCTAACGCGACAGCTTTTTATGGAAGCTCTATATTTGTGGATGCCGGTAAATCAAACGATATTTTTATTTTACTTCATACAGTTGAAGGGCAACATAACGAAAAATATGCTCTCATGTCCATTTTCGGGCAGATTTTTCAAGTAGTGTCGGGACTATTGCATTGGCTATTAGCGGGATACCTTCTGTTGCATTGTGTGTTTTCTTGACGGACAAATCTGGACGACGACCACTTCTAATGGTGAGAAAGGCAAAGAATCTAACTTTTCGATGTTGAATACCAGTAAGTCCATAACGAAGTTGCGTAATGTTTGCAGGTTTCTGCTGCCGGAATGTGCTTGAGTTTGTTTCTTGTGGGCTTGGCATTCTATTTTCAGGTTTCTCCCCAAACGAAACTTTGATTTGCTGTTTGCTTCGTACATGTTTGATCGTGCTTTGAAGTACATTTTTTCGTCATGGCAGGACCTCGACCTGTGGAAGAAAGGAACTCCAGTTCTCGTGCTCATCGGCATGCTGGTACAATGTAACCGATCACATCTTCCGTCTTCTTGTAAGTCATTCGAGAAATGGGAATATTTGAACTAATTGATGTTGCATTCAGGGTTATGGTGCGACATACTTGATCGGAATGTCAGGATTACCGTGGGTTATTATGTCAGAGGTACAGCTCTACCAACTGATTATCCGAAACTTGACGGGAAATCGAGTTTTATAACGAAGATTCGATACGTTTCTTTTCAGATTTTCCCGGTAAACATTAAGGGTTCGGCCGGAAGCCTGTTGAGTTTGGTGTACTGGTCTTGTTCTTGGATAACAACTTACACATTCAATTTTATGATGGAGTGGAGCTCGGCAGGTGGGTATAAAATCCACTCCCTCCTCTCTTCTGTGCCCTTTCGGTCTTTCTGCATACTAATAACTGTTCGAAAGATTTCAGGAACGTTTTTCTTCTACGCGGCCATAGCCGGTTTAACTGTTTTGTTCATAGCAAAGCTAGTGCCGGAGACCAAGGGGAGAACCCTAGAAGAAATACAAGCATCAATCGCCCATTTTGTTTAATATCTGTTGAATTTCAAGTCATTTGAGCATCAATTTGCCATTTTGTCGATACTGTCGATCATGTAATGATAACAGATACTTAGAAAATAAAATGACATGTTATCAAAAGCACAGTGGGTTAATACAACTAGACACCTTTTTCTCTTCAAAACTATACACAAAAATACCTTTGTATGACGAGAAAATCGAAAATCTATATAAAGTGCTCCTCTTCATCAGCCTTGCACTGCAAGGACCTGCAAGTGATCTAAAAATACCTGCAAGCTCAGATCATCGGTGAAAATAATATCTGAACCGTCAGTGTGTGTTGAATTCTGGGTAACAGATGGATTCAACTTTGCAAGAAGAAACCTCGCTTGGCTGCCATGCTGGTCACATTTAATAAACTTTGGTGCAGGAACTCGGTCAGCCATCAACTGCTCTGCATCAATTAAAGGGGCTTCCAACAGCTTCCTCAAATTCTCATGGTTTGGGTCCTTGTCATACCCAAGCTTCCTCCACTGAGAAACTTTGGACCCGTAATGAATAACCACGTGAAAGTATGAGTCAAAGAGCAAGATAACATCTGGAGAGATGGAGCGAACATCTAGGAGGACTGGAACAGGTGGACCATCAAAGGAGTATTGGAAAAGCGTGGGCTGGATCATGATAAGGGAACCCACCACCCCCTCACGATTCAGCATTAGCCGGAAGAAAGCAGTCTCATCTGGACTACTGTTGAAGACATCAATAAACTGAGACCTCCTCAAGTAATACATGAACTGAGGGAAAAGGGAGAAGTTGGATGACAGGCGGAAAGAAGTTGGATCTTCCTCCGCGTAGTCTCCAAACTTGGAAGCAAAGCGGATCAATGTGTCATCCAACCATCTGATAACATCTCGAGCGAAACAAGTCTCAGCTCGGTGAATAGCAAGCCTGGCTATCACTGAAGCTGCTGCTTCTTGATCAAACCCAGCAGCAATTTCTGGTGAACGGCCCCCAACCCATCTTCTTGCTGCAGTTGTTACCCTTTTCCGGATCCCCATGTTCCCATGACGGTATCGTATTATGAACTGTATCAAGAATGCCGACCCAGGTTGAACTTTCTGCTCGTCACTCACTTGGAAGAAAAAAGCAATGCATGTTTTATTAGTGATTGTACCCAACTTCCACATATAGGTACCGCCCTCCCCAATCTCACTGCTACTCACTAAATCGTTGACTTCCCGAAGAGATACACAAGGACCTAGGGCTCCAGAGATTTTAATATCTCTAGTGGTTACTATCTCAATGGTTGCATCAAAATACATCTTCAAATATCCTTCTTTATCACGAGTAAAAATGTGGCTTAAACATTTTCTGAATTGATTTGACGCAAATGACTCACCTAGCATCATGAAACCACCTGACTTCTCAACAGGGACCTTCAGCTCTGCAACTCCAGATTGATCAAGAGAACAAGCAAACAAATCGAGAACAATAGATGCATCAGTTAACCTCTGCGACACTTGCCTATAAAAGCTGCAAGATCTACTATAGTAAGGGGCATGACCATTGATGAGGTCTCGGTGATTTCTGATGGACTTGCTAAGATTGGAATCAACGATTATTCCTGGGCCCAAAGTTGCTGGTCCAGATGTGAAGACCATGATCCTGGAACCCGTGCTCCCTGAACATCCTTCCAGAAGTCCAAGTGCAGCTGATATTGCTGCTCCTGTACACCTTTGCGGACGATGACCAGGCTTGACTTGAACTGAACAACGGATCTCTTCAATTGCAGTTGTGATGTTGAACTCACATTCAGAAACAGGTAGCAAAAAGCCCTGCTTTTGATTAACTGATATCTTTCCGAGTTGCTGATGCATTGGTCGCCTAATGCCTAGAAATTGTTGGGTCTAAGAGTTCAAAATATAAATGTAATGCATTAAATTCCAGTTACATACAGGATGAGTTAAAACTTAAAATGCATTCAATGAGAAAACTCAGTAATTCAAATTAGGCACAGAACATTCTCTATGGAATATGAAGCGCATAAGTAGGAGACTAATACTTGATTGCTTTCAACCTCTGAGCAAACTAGGAGACTAATACTTAAAGGGGGAGAGCATTCTAGTTTCTAGAAGACCCAAAAAGCACTGAGATTTCCACAAATATCAAAATGGATGAAGTGATAAAACTACTACTTCAGAGTTCAGACCATCAAATTCAAATGGACTGCTTCAAAATTTAAACTCCAAATTGAATGTCTTCTAAACTTCCTACAGAAACTCGTTAATAACCAACAATTTGCTAATAAGTAAAAACACGAAAAATGAGACACATTCCTACTTCAACACACCAAAATAATGGCAAATTTAAACTCAAAGATCGTAGATTTATGTAACACGTATCTACTTCATTACCAAGAATAGCCAATAATTATAAACACGTAAAACGTAAGACATACTTCAACACACAAAATTTTAAACTTCAAATGGTTAAATTTCTCCTAAACTACCTAAAGAAACTCCCTGATATCCAAAATAGCTACTAATAAGTAAAAAAACACGAAGAATGCAACATATTTCACTTGAACACACCAAAAATTATGGAAAGCAAAGAAGAAACCATCTACCTGAAGCGACGACAGCTCCCGTTCGCCGTGAAGCACCACGGCTCTCGAGCACTCCGAAAACCCGAGATCATGAACACGAACCATCGAATCAAACGTGATCAGACCCACCAAAGCAGTCTCCGGAAGCTTCTCCACAACAAGCAAGAGCTCATTTTTAAGTGCCCCAAGCTCGTCCCCAGGCGTGCAAGCATCCACAACGAACACAAACGCCGGCTTCACCCCTCTCGAATCCCCATTCGACACCGATGACGCTGCCGCCGACGACACCATAGACGACAGGGACGACGATGACGACAACCCATTTGCCCAATTCTGGGAATTTGAGCCAGAATTGGGAATTCCATGGGCGGTTTTGGCGTACTCGACGGCGCTGTAAGTCGGAAAAAGCTCGGCGGGGAGGTTGGTCTCGCCGATGTTGGAGTAAGAGTGAGGGAAGGAGTTCTTGTGGTGGCAGAAGGAGCAGAACCAGATGCGAGAAGGGTACTCGACGCGGGCGTAGGGGTTCAAAACGGCGCGGCATCGGAGGCAAGTGACGGGGTCGTAGGGGAGTATCGGCAGCTCGGCTTGTTGCATCAACGGCGTGCACATGACGCTGAGAGGGATAACGAGGGCGGCGCACTCGGATTTTGACGGCGGCCATGAATTCCAGGACCATCGGAGGCCCTCGATCGCCTCCAGTTCCACGAAATCCATGGCGGAGATTCGATCAGGGTTCGGTAAAGTTTGAATCTTTCTGTTTCATCGGCTTGGATTCGCCGTGCGTGTGAAGAGACGGGCGCAGATCTAGAGAGAGCGTAGTTTTTCGCTTCTTATTTTCAAAATGTCACGTGCTTGTCACGTGATACCGAAAGGGGTACATGTTCGTGGAGTACAAAGTGTCACGTGTTTGTCACGGTGTATCAATTTTCTCTCAAAGCACCATAATATTTGTTAAATCATAGCAATTTTCTTCTACGTTTGTATAATCTTTTGATATGTTAAAGTGATGTTGGAGCATTATAGGACCTAATTATGTAATCGGAAGTGACACTCGCATCACACACATTAAAAGTGATATCATAAAATTTCGGTTTTTCCTTAATCGCTGTTTTATATTCTTGAACAACAAGCAGAATTAGTTAATTTGTTGCAAAAATGGTTTATTCGCAGAACCTATGAACAAATTCTATATCATCAATTTAACCGAAGATGAAATAGTCACATGAAAAATGTAAATAGATACGATTTTAAGTGTTAAACCCCACCCCCATATTTCCATTCTATTTCTATTTTTCCCCTAGAACATATTTGTTTTCTATCACTTTAGTCCCTTATTCTCTTTTAATCCTAACCTTTGATCTAGAAATGTTGTTTCTCTTAAACTGCCATGTGGCAGCTCTCAGATCTCTCCCTTCTTCCCTCTCTTCCCGAAACACTCCCAATCTCAGAACCTCTCCTTTTTTTTTTTCTGTTCTTCTCTCTCTCTCTCTAGAGCTCCGCGAGCTCTCACCATTTTCCCTATTCAAATTGTAGACAAATCAAACCAACAAATTATGAAATCTTAATCCCTAAAGCTTAAGGAACCCAACCATAGCATTGCATGTGACATCGGTGTGTGGTAGGTTGTTCTGCCATTGAAGCCGTGAACTTCAAAGCTCAAAAACTCGAACCCAGGTGAGACTCGTGTTCTTCTTTCAAATTTCTGGGTTATTCTTGCTATTTTTGATCTTTGATGAAGATTTCATGTGAAAAACTCGAGGGTTTTACCCTCTGTCGAAACTGGTATATCGAAATCGATTCCGACGACGAACTCCGGCAAAATGCCGTCGAGTTCTGAGTTGGTGGGTATCTTAGTGCATCTGATCTCTTCCTATTTGTCTTTGTGATAACTGGGAGGAGGTTTGAATCCCTTATTCAAGTCCTAACCCCTGCATGCACCTCAATCTTTATTTTCCAGTTTTCGGCAAGAGAAGAAGGACGAACTCCGGCGAGTTTGTTGCTGTGGGTGCACGGACCCCTTTGATTTCGAACCCAGGTAATTATTTACCTGTTGTTCTTTTTGACAGTGTGTGTGTATGTGTGTTGTTGAGTGTAGCGTGTGTATGTGTCTGCATGCCATGCATGCAGCAGTATGCCCTGTGTGTGTGTGATGTAGTGCAGGCCCGTGTAAGTGTGTGTGTGTACGTCCGTATGTGTGTGGGTTGTATGGATGTATGTACATGCGTGTTTGTGAGTGTATATATATGTATGTACTGTGAATGTGTGCACATGTATGTATGAGTTGCTGTGCTCAGTGTGTGTGTACCGTGAGAGAGTCGGGTTGATATTGCAGGGATAGGTATATTATGCAGGCCATGTACAGTGAGTGTGTGTGTGTGTATGTGAAGTGTGCAGTGCTTGTGAGTGTGCTGGTGTGTATGTGTGGGCCGTGAGTGTGTGTGGTTTTGTGTGTGTGCATGTGCATACTATGCATGTGCAGGAGTGTGTGTGTACACGGGTTGGGCTTAAAGCCCGGCCTTGTTTGTAAAACTTTTGGGCTGTGTATGTGTGTGCAGTGTGTGTAAGCATGGGTTTGGGCTCAAGCCCAAACCACATCTTGTTCCTAACCTACCCAAACCCAAAAACCCATTTCCATTTCCTAAAATTCTATCTTTTGGGTAGTTTATTAAATTGTACATTTTCGTGCTTAGGTGAAGTTGTTAGTGGAGACTTCCTTAATCTTTTTCCGCACAATTCTGCTGCTTCGGAGTATCTGTGAGTGGACCACCTTCGAAAATTACATGTTTTATTGATAGAATTGCATAATTTAATAGCATGCCTTGCAGAATTATTGATTTGAGAAATACTTTACAGGAAGCATGATGATTTAATTATAATTGATTCTATATATTTTGAACTATTTTCATTATATTGTATTTTCTATAGAACCTTCATTCTGGTAGACTATCTGATCGATGACGATAGGATGCTAAGAATGTGTTTCAAATGACTTTCGAACACCTCTTCGTAGTATAGAGGATTGATGAATTTATGCTACGAAGTTGTATTTTAGAGATGAATTATGTTTTGTGCGTACCTAGTGAACACTATGCCGCCTGGGGCGAGGATCTGGTGTTGGCATTGAGGCCGGGAGAAATAATCCCTAGCGAAAGGCTGAGGGACACGGAGACAGGCATTGGGCCGGGAGGGAGATATCTCTGGCTACGGGCACAGAGACTGAGGTGCAGGCATTGGGCCGGGAGTATTATTATTCAGTGCACTCACTAGCAGCACAATTTGTGTTATGCTTCCTGATACGATTTCTGATATGATTTTCTGAGATTGATTTGCAGATAGATATATGAATTGTTTTATGGCATGCTAGAGTTTTCAGAAAAGCTATCACTTATTATGCTAGTAGTTTTCATTATATAAACTGTGGGGGTTAGTATGTTCATAACTGTTTTTGTACTATGTATATATACAAGATTGGTCCAAGGCATACAATCCCGGCATCAAGGTACTTTCACAGCGGCATCTCCGAGTCCTCTCGGGGTAGGACCCACTCCTTTGTTCATTCAATCTTATCTTAATTCTTGTTAGTGACTAGGTTTAGTTGTATACTCTGAACACGTTCCTAAATTGTTAATTCATTGTTTTTTTTTTAAATTCATAACCCGTATTTATTTTTTATTCCTAGCTTTTGTATCAATTAATGGCTTTCGTCACCCTCGGGTGTCGGCCAGCACGTGTCTATTCTGGTATTCGGGGAATATCAGGGTCAGGACGTGTCATTAAGACCTTGAGATATACTACAACTCCATTTGTAGATGATAAGAGTGAACCGATTGACCTTGATTATTGCAAATTGCACTTAGATGTTCGCCACCTTTGTATATGTATCAAGTAGGCTATAGTCTCTTCGGTTTTCAGTCCTCTGCATTTGGTAAACTTTCTTCTCCTTGTGCAGTACTCAGTTTTTGGTTCAATATTAACAATCGGCGGAGTGATTGGTGAATTGGTAAATGTAAGAACAGCGGATCTCATTGGTCTTAAGAGGTGCAAGTTTTCGCATTTTCCATTGTCCCTAGGCCTAGTGCAGATGCTCAAACTTATATTAACTATATTTTTTTTTTCGTTCTTTTCATGTTGATATCTTGAAACAGACAATGTGGCTGTCCGAAACATTCAGTACTGCAGGGTGGCTGCGTATAGCATTTGCACAGGTTTCTTCTCTTTCCTGTCTCCATATACATATGATGAATGCAACGTATTGTTTTCTATTTCTCTCTTTTTTCCTGCCTGCCTTTTGTTTTCTTCCCTTATTGGGTTTCAATCAGTAGTTGAGTTCAATGCTTGATGGTAGAATGCTTGGTGGCTGGATTTTGGACGACTGTTTTTGGGATTTGGCATTGGGTTAAGTATGTACGTGGTTAATGCAAACTCCGTCTCGTTCTTCTTCAAATTTAAATCAGTTTCTAACATATCCATATAAAACATATATAAAATGATCAAGTTCTCTCCCATTAACAGGTAGAATCAATTACGGTACACTAGTTTGCAGGCTAAAATTGATAAATAAAAGGACCTTTACGCTGCTCTGCAACGTCTTAGAGGAAAAATTCTTATATATCTCAAGAAGCAGCTGATATCATGGTAACTTTCCAAATTCGAACTTCATATTATCGTTTAAAGGTTATTTGTTTGGTATCCTGAACTTGAGGAATTATTTTGGAGATAAATTATGTTCTTTAGCTTTTAAAAAGAATAAGACATAATATTATATCGTGGCGGGATTATACTATGATCTTTCAGCAGCAGTCAGAAAGAATGCTGGACTTGTTTCAGCGAAGATACGCTCACTCACTGATTGTAAGCTTTTTCAAAGGTAATACGATTGAACAAGTCATTTACTGCATTACCTTTTCTTTTCATGAGGTGTCTTACCTTTCTACGGATATTTTAACTGGATTAGGTTGGAGCTGGATTGATGGTACTGTAAGAATAAACTCTAACAGTTCATCAATCTAAAGAACATGGATACAACCAATTAAATCACAACTCCACTTAACCAATAGATGAACAAAAACATGAGAAAAGCTCGAGAACTTACCTGCAGAATTGGAACCAGATGAAGAAGCCATTGCGACTTCACAGCTTACTGCCTTCTCCTCTTTTACAAATCTCAATGGTTCTTCCAGACAATAGGACTTGGAACTCTATATAACCGTATATTGCAAGAGCAGTGGCATAAGCTTTTATAGCACTCCTATTGTCATTCCCTATCAGAATAGACTTAGGATTCAAACATCACAATTGATACAACATATCAATCCCAAACATGTTCTATTACCGAGTTCTAATCCCACAAGGATTATTCAGAATCTCACAAAACTTATTCCACAAGGAAACCAAATAAGTTAAGGCTTTTGACCAAGACTTTTCCATATCAATCTTAAACACAAGAACTGATTCCTTCCATAATTCATACTCATAAACTTACAGGTACTACAACAATTTGGGGGGTCCAGTGCAGCAACATTTTATGGAAATCATATTTTCTGCTATACAGCATTTGATGCTGGATCGAAAGCTTTTATTTTGCTGTATAGCAGAAAATATGATTTCGTATCCATTTTCTGGCAGATTGATGACATTGAGGTTTCACCATAAAATCAATGGCAATATGGGGACTAGTCCAAGATCATATAAGCACATAGCAAACCTTGTCCCTCACTGATGTGGGACAACTCTCAACATGCCACCGCACGTATGACGAATTTTCAAGCCTACACGTGGACAACAACTGGGTGATGTGGAGCACGTATGGCCGTTGGGCTTCACACGTGGACAACCTGACTCTGATACCATGATGAAATTGAGGTTCCACCATAAAACCAATTGGCAATATGGAGAGTAGCCCAAGATCATATAAGCACATAACAAACCTTATCCCTCACTGATGTGGGACAACTTTCAACACAGGTTTCTCAAGTAGCATTGGGACTATATCATTGGCAATTATTGGGGTACATGAGTCTGAAAACTATCACTCCACAAGCGATTAGATAGTTTCGTTTGATGCGTATCTCCAATGAGTAGATATTTCTTTCGTGTTTTACATATACCTGGTGTTTTATTGAGTATGCTATTAGCAGATAAATCCGGAAGACGGCCACTTCTGGTGGTAAGAAATTGAGAATGGCGAAAGAACGTTTATTTTATGATATCAGTAAGTTCACAGTAAAGCCATCAAACATTTGTGGTTTTACTGGGATGTGCTCTGGTGCCTTTCTAGTGGGTTTGGCATTTTTTCTTTCAGGTCTCTACCAAAACTTGTTCCCACACTTCTCAGCTTGTGTTGTTGCTTGCTTCATTTGCAAATTCATATTTTGACGTACATCTTTTTTATACGGCAGGACCTTGACCGGTGGAAGGAGCTTGCTCCCGTTTTGGTGTTTATTAGCATGCTGGTAAATCCAAACAATCCACATACAAGTATTTTTTCTTCTCTTGGAAATATTGGTCACATCTTTAGCAACGAACAAGTCACGTGCATCTAAAATGCTCTCCATACCAATAGTTAAGTTAGTTTTAGTTAATACTGGTCCTGCATTCAGGCTTATAATGTATCATTCAACACGAAAAAGTCGTCTTCACGACCATTTGTGGTTTAACTGTTGTATTCATTGCAAAACTAGTGATGGAGACCAAGGGGCAAGCGCTAGAAGAACTATACGAGCGTCAATTACTCATCTTGTCTAATTAGATGAACTATGAAGACATGCTAGCACACAAGAGGCCCTTATCTGAGCCCAAAGCCCGGTTTTACACTAGAAATAGGATGCTTATTGCCACTTTCGTGTAACATATAATCACTTTTTGTGGTATCGTGGCAATTCTGCTCAATGTTCGAAGAAAATTGACTCCCAAATTTCCTTTTTTCACGGTTTTTTTGACACGGAGAAGTTTTTAGTGTAACTCACATTGTGACATGGTATTATCAATCCACTCATGTTGTAACGAGTAATGGTACATAGTGGTGTGACTGTTGAATTAAAAGGAGAATTAAGAAATGGTTGGAGAAAACATAAAATAGAACTCAATTCCTCTGCACGTCAAAAACATTAAGTCTAAGCCCTATCGCGGTGGTGGCAGTAATAGCAACGACCGTGCCAGAAATGAATACGGAAGTAAAAGTTGGTCATCAGCCAGCACTTTGGTTGTGGTCAGCACTCTGGTTGCTGTGTGTGGCTCCTATTTTTGCACTACAAAATTGTCCACTAAAGACTTACAAGATCCGAAAATTATGCAACTAAAAGTACAAATAATGAAGTCTGAAGAACCAATAATGCTAATTTTGTCATCTAATTCGGGTGTGGCAGAAAACTTACAAATGATTCCGGGTCATTTGAAGTGCATGTCAAGAAGCACTGTTTAATAAAAATTTCAACGTGTATAATAAGTGTTCTTTTGAAAATACTACTTTAAAACTCATTTCTGCTTTTTTAACCCGTAGAATAGAGATTTTCAAAGTGTTCGAAACACGGGATGATACACTAAATGTCATTATACAAGTGGAAAGACATTTGAAAATTAAACTTCCCCCAACTTATATAATGACATGTGGTATACCAGCCCTTATTCGGGTCACACTTAAAAAAATTCTCCGTGCAGACACTTTTAACTTTGAACTGAGAAAACGCGTAGAAAAAAAAAAAAACTCTCTATGTGCTGAAACACAAACCCAAAAGCTCTTTTGCCGCCGGCCTTAGCCTTTAGCTTAGGTGTCAATGGCAACCTCCCTCTCCTCCTTCCCTCTTTGCAGCCTGCTACACCCTCCCTCTTTCCCTCTCATCTCCTCTCCCATTTCCCTCTTACAGCAACCCCCATCTCTTCCTTCTCTCCTCACAACACGCTACACCCTCCCTTTTTCCCTCCCATCTCATTTTCCCACCTTGTGAAATCCCGTTCCTGGATTTCACTATTGTAATTTACGTATTTCGTATTCGCAGGATTATATATATATTTTTTCACTAATTTAATTTAATTTAATTAATTTTAAAATTTTAATTACTTAGTTGCAAAGTTTGAAATTTCAAAAACAATCATTTAAAATCCATAAGTTCGAGGTTAAAATTAATGTTTTCGAATAGAGCTCAATCCCATGAGCGCGTAAGCACAAGCCGTTTGCGAATCGAAGCGAATGGAAAAGTTACAGACGTTATACTTCTACTTAAATGGTAAAATATATGGTTTTTGGAGAGAGGGAGAGTTTCCCTTAAGGTGGCAGGGGGGACCAATGAGGAAGGAGGAGAGGGGGCAGATGCTCAAATAGAAAAATGAGAGGGAGAGCAGGGACCAACAAGCCAAGAGAGAGAGAGTAGCAGCCAATCATGGAAAGGGAGACTGATAGGATTTTTCTCACCTACGAAAAGAAGGTTAAAATCACACAAAATACTTGCAAGTGTATAAGGATGTTGTAGTATAGATGCTCATGTAAGGTTGTTCTCCACAAGGATTATTTGGATAATTTATGTAAAAACAATTCCTAATTAACTACTTAAACTAAAAATTGAGAAAAGAGATTTTAAGTAAAAACAAATAGTAAATTCGTCCAAAATTAATCCGATAAAAGAAAATAGTTTTAAAATACCAATTTATAAAAGCACTAGGGTTCTGTCATCACCTAGCAATCCTATGTATTTTTACCAATTACTTATGATATACACATGTCACTTTCAAGGTTAGGTTTTCCTAATATATATTCTACTTGGAACCTCCAACATAGAACGTATACCTAATATGCAATTCGTCTGGACATTCGGATCAAATATAGGCATGAGAGACTCATTATGTTTTGTAAAAACCCTTTGAAAAACCATGCAACCCTTAAGACGTGGTGCTCATCTTAAGTGAAATTACAATTATTAACCACAAGAAGCCAACATCAATTTCAGGGAACCTTCCGACCAAAATTGCATCAATTACTTTTCTAAAGATCCTATAATGCTGATCAAGCATTAAGATAATTAGATAGTTGCATGCAATCAATCATAAGCAATTAAAAAAAAAATTACATATTCATGCTAAGGTTCAAGGCTTTGCCCTAGCAAAACGAATTAGTTACACATATTCATAATTAAAATCCTAGAAAATATTATTATGAAGAAAAAGAATGAAAACACATTAAAGTAAAAGTCTGAAATTCTTCAAGAACCCTAGCCAATTTCCTATCTCCAAAGTCGCATAAAAGAGAAGATAGAAAAGCTAAGGCCGGCCAAGCCTTAAATAACCTACAGTTATCGCATAAACCCTAATTGAAAGTCTTTCGTTCCAACTAGGAAACCAAATGATAATAAAATATCTTGGAAAATAAAATCCTAATTAAGTTAGGATAATCTGTAAGGAAACTGTACAGCCACATTTTAGCCTCAAATATCCTTCAAATCCGGCCCATAATAGCTTGTTTTAAAGATAAGAATGTTCTGAACACATATCCAGAAGGCCACGAACCCATCAGAGGTCATCTTGAGTTCCAAAAACGCTATTCAAGCCCAGAAACGTCACTTTCCAACACCACGCATTGCTCCTTCATTCTATTGCCAAAAAATAATCGCTTGGTGGAAAACTCCGATATTTTGACATGATCAAGCTAAGCGCAGAGGATTTCGAAAGTCCTATATTGAAAATACAATTCAAAGTATCAAATTTCTTCCAAAATAATAGCCAAAATATACTAATAATATGGTTAAATATATAATATAAAATCTACTCATCAGAACCCAGCTAACCCGGTTTACCTATCGACCCATTTCCTTGCTTGAAACCCGACTTCGACCCAGTTCATGGTGAAATTTCTGATGCCATTTTCGTCAGTTTTCTGGTGAGATGAAACCACCCATCACCACCACATGACTCACCAACCTTATACCTTATATTCCCACCCAAGTTTGACGAGTTTTGGTTCTCGTTTTGCGACGAATGAACTTGTCAGTTTCGAGAGTCCCTATCGGCAACCCGTCGATCCTACAAGAGTTCCCTTCGACCACCACCATCCAAAGACTTCTTTTGAGCTCAGGAACATGTCCCAAACCAGTTTGGGGTCAGCGAAGCACTAGAGAAAACGAATCGAAGTTTACCCATTTTTGGGCTTTCGACGGTCTAGAATGATTTCAGGCCACTTCTCGGTCAAATTGGGTTTTGTCATAGGTATAAAATTTACTCCTCATCTCATGATCTTAATTTTGGTATAATTTGAGAAAATTTGGAGTTAGGAGAATTTTCTGGTGAATCAAGGTCGTTGGCTGTTGCGTGCGGCGACGCGTGGCCTAATGACCCACTTTGTCTTTCTAAATTTGATACCTCGGTTCCATACTTGACACCCAATTAGTGAAATTTTTTCGTTTAAACCTAACTTCATTAAGGTCTGCCACTTGATCATTTTAGTGAATGACAATCCGATCGTTGGATCGTCACTAAACTATAGTATGTTATTGTACGTAATATTTGAAAACCTTAGGAACTTATGGATTAGAAATCTGGTGGGTGGATCTTCTAGATTTGACTACTAAGATTGTGGACCCTACCGTTTACCTATGATCGACAGTTGACTTTTTAGTCAACTAGCCCCGAGTTATTCTAGCTTTTCGTTTATTTTAGAATGTTGTTGAGGTTTCATGGAGCTTAATTGGCTCATCACGATGGCATGTCTTTTCTAGTTGACGTGTATCTCGATTTATGTGCAAATGTCACCTTATTGTGATATACATGTATAGAACTTCTAAATGATACAAATGAAATGTATGATTATAGTTTAAAAATGCAAACATGGAATCTTGTTAGAAGTATTACGTAGAACTTATATGCTTGTATGACAAAATAGTTAGTGGTCATAAGAAGTTGATATTGGACACTAGTACAAAAAAGACTTTGCGTGACGTAGGTCCTTCGTCGCACAAAGTAAAAAAACGTCGCGCAAAAATTAACCCAACGAACCTTCATCACGCACCCACCATCGCGCCAAGGCAGTGAAAGCAGGGTTTGCGCGACGAAGAAGTGACTAGCATCGCGCAAAAGTACTTTGCGTGACGTAGGTCACTAGGTCACTTCTTTGTCGCTCAAACCCTTTTTTTTTTGCAAAGAATTTTTTATTTAATTTTTAATAGATATTGTAATTAAATTATAAACAATAATTAATAAACCAAGAAAAAGTATTTAATTATAAAATATATGAAAATGTACATACAAGATGTCTGAACAAAAAAGAAAAAACTACAAGTCTTCTAGGTTTAATACATCATGCTACTGGGTATCGGCTGGACGAAGTGGCTGGGAAGTCGAAGGTGGAGCAAGATCAGGTGCTGGCATCGGGATTTGGAGGCCGAACATCGCTAAGGCTTGTACAATCATACTCATTCTCTCGTCCTGAGCCCTAATGTGCTCGTCCTGGGCCGCAAGTTGACCTTTTAGGGTTGTCACTTCCTCCTTCATGGCATTGACCTCTCTTGTGGACGATCTGGAAGAGGAGGCACCCGTCTCACGAACCCCCGCCTTCCACATTCACCGAACAACCTTGCCATGACGACGACCCAACTTCTGATCAAAGTAGTGTGATGCATGTTAAATTTTAACCAAAATTCGTAAATAAATGCACACATAGATGCTTAAAAAAAAGATGGTTGAATTAACTGGTAAAGGAATGTAATATTCTAATTCAGTCCATGTTGAAAACAAATGAAAATGTAATTCTTAGTTTGGCCAATCCGCTCTGTAACACTGTAAAAAAAAGGGCAAATAAGGTCTAGTTTACGGAGCTATTTATCGCAAATATTATTAGTCTATTGCAATCAATGAACTCCCATTTGAATATGCTAGTTTGCTGGTCTGTTACTCTCCCTTTCACATTGTACCTAAATGACCCCATACTGTGTGCTCTATCTTTCTCTCTCGCACCTTGTTTCATACAGTTAGCAGGGACAGCAAAATCTAGATTCTCTGCAAAAGATTACAGTGATCATATGGCTCTTTTTCGTGCATATGAAGGATGGAAAGATGCTGAAAGAGAACAAACGGAAACCAACACGGCAAAGAAAACTGACCTTAATTGCATTTGAAACTAGAAGAAAAAAGCAAAGAAAACTGAACAAACATTAACCGAAGATTAAAAAGTGTAATGAATCCAAGGCAGCACTACGATTGATTAAAAAGAGTCAAACCTAAACCAAGAGACCTATCCTAATCTGTCAAACCCCCAACCCAACTTTCTATAATTTGATCCCCCAGGCTTAGTGTGCTTGATCACAACAATTACTAATCGAAGGCAGCACGATGGACTGTTTTTTTTACTGCGTATAATTTGATCTCCCAGGCTTAGTGTGTTTAATCACAACAATTACTAATCAAAACGACTAAAGAAAACAAATTACCAAATCCATAATCCTTTGCAAACAGACATGAGGAAATTAAAGTTACTTTTGCATATCCATGAGCCATTACAAAGAAATAATAGCAGCATTATGAAGTAATAACTTTTGCTAAATTTGATCATGCTATTTGCAAGCTAAATCCTTCATCTCACGCTCACAGAATTGATGATAGAATAAGCTTACGTACTCTTGGAAGAGATAGTGAAATGACAGACCTTTGTGTTTTTCTTTTTGCTAACATGAATTGCCAACAGACACGACATAAACCATGAACAAATTATTCAACGTACAACCTAATATTCTACAGCCGGCCAATCACTCTTACCATCCTATCCTTCCATCTGCAAGCATTTACATCTCCAATCACTCTTACCATATTTGAAAAAATGCCAAGAGGGAAAATGGGTCCGGAATTATAATCACATTAGCTAGGGTTTTGAAACGATAAAAGTGAATATATTCTTGCGCCATGAAGTAAAGACACAGGAAAACCAAATGTACAGAAACACATGTTGGACTTCATTACTCTTATCATCCCTACCAATATCAGATCACCATCCAATGCTCAATTCACATCCAAATATCCAATTTCATCAAACAAAAAAAATATACGATTTAAGCAAATAACCGGCAGACAAGATTCACTTTAATCAAAATCCACATCCGATTACTGGTTTTCTCATCAAAATTCAAGCATCAGCATATGACTTGCAAAAAAACAAACAGAAACCAACACGGCAAAGAAAACTGATCCTTTCTTGCATTTGAAACTAGAAGAAAAAAGAAAAGAAAACTGAACAAATAAACCAGGCCCTGTTTGCTTTGGAATTTTGGGAAAAACAAAAAGTACACACTGCCTGCAGTAACATGCAGCAGTGGACCTTTGGGGATGAAAGCAAAGTATTTTCCTTCTGGTCTATGGTGAGATTAAATTGTTAGCATCTAATCAAACTGCCGTGAAAAAATACAACAATTGTGATTGACATATAAGTAGGAATGAATCTTCCCGTTCCGCATTATAATTGGAGAGTGTTAAGTAGGAAAGGTAAACCCTTTCAATACAATACTTGAAAAAGAAATAACATATATATAAAAATAATAATAAAATAAAACTGACATGAGGAAATTAAAGTTACTTTTGCGTATCCATGAGCCATTACAAAGAAATAATTGCAGCATTATGAAGTAATAGCTTTTGTTAAATTTCATCATTTACCCTTTCAGGAAAAACAAGTTAAAGTTGCTATTTGCAAGCTAAATCCTTCATCTCACGCTCATGGAATTGATGATAGAATAAACTTATGTACTCTTGGAAGAGATAGTGAAATGACAGACCTCTGTGTTTTTCTTTTTCCTAACATGAATTGCCAATAGACAACGACATAAACCATGAACAAATTATTCAACATACAACCTAATATTCTACAGCCAGCCAATCACTCTTACCATATTTGAAAAAATGCCAAGAGGGTAAATGGGTCCGGAATTATAATCATATTAGCTAGGGTTTTGAAACGATAAAAGTGAATATATTCTTGCGCCATGAAGTAAAGACACAGGAAAACCAAATGTACAGAAACACATGTTGGACTTCATTACTCTTATCGTCCCTACCAATATCAGATCACTATCCAATGCTCAATTCACATCCAAATATTCAATTTCCTCAAACAAAAAAAATATACGATTTAAGCAAATAACATGCAGACAAGATTCACTTTAATCAATATCCAATTTCCTCAATCACCTAAACCTTCCTTCCTCACTAGTCCAGCAAGAACACCTCCATGTTCATACACAAAACACACATACAGATCAACAAAATTGCAAAAACTTCAGACAATCAACTTGAATCACATCACGAAAAAAAGCAATTTGACCCTAAACCAGAACCAACATCCAATTTTATTTGGAGATTTCGACAAAGTACTCAGAAATCAACCTTGATTTTAGCCTAAACCCTAAATAATAAAAACCCAACGAAAATCAGAAACCCTTACCTTGATTTTAGGACTTGATTCACGTCGGCTTCGAGATTCGTGTGGCGGCCCGCCGCTTAGAACGAGAGGGAGAGAGACAACCGATAGAGTAGTGGTGGTGGTTGGATTCGAGATCGTGAAGAGGAAAGAGAGGTATGGGTTCAAGATTTGGGTTTCACGGATAAGAGAGAGGTCTACGGGAAAGAAAGAGTTGGGTCCAAACTTGGAAAATTGCAAAAAAAATGCCTATTTTTCACTATTGCATAGCCAAAATTATCACAACTGGCGCGATGTAGGTATACAATTTAACGTCGTGCAAAGTAGTTTTGTACGACGATCACATTAAGGCGTCGTGCAAGGTTTTTTTTTTTTTAATTATTATAAAAATTACTGAAAATGTAACTTTCCTCCTTTCAAATTCAATTTTTTTTTTTACATAAACCCCACAATAATATATTTTTCTAACAAAAACCCACAATAATTTTTGTTACACATATATCATTCAATTTCTTAAGTGTTATAAGTATAAAATAAATAAATTAAAATCTACTTAGTAAATATATATACCATTGAACTTGATGGAAAACGCATTGTACGAAACTAGTTTCAAAGATCCAACCGTCAAACTTATTTGTATATGCTTCGAGATAGCATACGTCAAAACTCACAGAAAAAAAACATGTAGGAATCAAGTAACCAAACAAAACTTTTTGACGGTTATAAATGAAAAAAGCACGATTTAACGGTAGTTTTAACTCTGATTTTGATGATTTTTAACAGCTACACTCCTGGATCCTATATGAATACAATGAACTAATTCGATCCTCAATTTAAAATATTTACACAAGTGGATATCACAAAATCTTATGTTTTACTTAATGAAAGTATAAATAAACTATAAGTGTTAGTGAATCTATCATTTTGATGGGAACGCATTGTACGAAACTAGTTTCAACAATCCAACCGTCAAACTTATTTTTATATGCTTCGAGATCGCATACGCCAAAAATCGCAAAAAATAAACATTCAGATATCAAGTAACGGGACAAACCTTTTCGACGACTATAAACAAAAAATCACAATTTAACAGTTATTTTAACTCCGATTTTGATGATTTTTTTTACAGCTACACTCCTTGATCCTATATGAATACAATAAACTAATTCGATCGTCAATTTAAAATATTTACACAAGTGGATACCACAAAATCTTATGTTTTACTTAATGAAAGTATAAATAAACTCTAAGTGTTAGTGAATCTATCGTTTTGATGGGAAACACATTGTACGAAACTAGTTTTAACGATCCAACCATCAAACTTATTTGTATATGCTTTGAGATCGCATACGACAAAAATTGCAAAAAACAAACATTCAGATATCAAGTAATAGGACAAACCTTTTCGACGGCTATAAACGAAAAATCACAATTTAACAGTTATTTTAACTCCAATTTTAATGATTTTTTACAACTACACTCTTTAACCCTATATGAATACAATAAACTAATTAATTTGATCGTCAATTTAAAATATTTACACAAGTGGATACCACAAAAGAAAAAGGCAATGCAAGAACCCAAAAAAAAAAAAAAGCAAAAGGAAAAAAAAAAAACTTCGTGCGACGTAGGTACACCCGCGTCGCGCAAAACAACTTTGTGCGACACATGTGTACCTACGTCGTGCAAAGTTTTCTTTTCCCTTTTGCTTATGAGTACAAATAAATAAATTAAAATCTACTTAGTAAATATATATATATATATACCATTATACTTGATAGGAAACGCATTGTACGAAATTAGTTTCAACGATCCAACCGTCAAACTTATTTGTATATATTTCAAGATCGCATACGCCAAAAATCCCAAAAAACAAACATTCAGTGATCAAGTAACGGGACAAAGCTTTTCGACGGTTATAAACGAATAATCACGGTTTAACAGTTATTTTAACTCCGATTTTGATGATTTTTTACAGCTACATTCCTTGATCCTATATGAATACAATGAACTGATTCGATTGACAATTTAAGATATTTACACAAGTGGATACCACAAAATCTTATGTTATACTTGATGAAAGTATAAATAAACTCTAAGTGTTAGGGAATCTATCATTTTGATGGGATATGCATTGTACAAAGTTTTTCACAACTAAAATTCCAACTAAAATTCTCCAAAGTTTTTCACATTTTTTGAATCATGAATAACCTTCTAACTCACATTAAGAAATTGAAACACTTGACAAGCCCCAATTTTCATAGAATAAAGAATGAACACATCTATCACTACATTAATCATGGATTTAATTTCTGCATATTTTGATCCCAACAGGTAATTAGTCATTCACAAACAAACAAAAAAGATCAAAATTTTCAATATATTGGGTAATATTAACCAAAATTTCAATACAATCATATATAAAAAATGGAAGAATACCAAAGTTTCAAAACAGTTTGCGCGACGTAGGTGCACCCTGCGTCACGCAAAGTTGGGAAAAAAGTGGTAAAGCATTCTTGGTTTGGCACCAAAATCTTGCGCGATGCACAAAACGTCACACAAACATACTTTGCGTGACGAAATTTGTTGCGTTACACAAACATGTTTTTGTACTAGTGGCATGTGCTTACATTGTAAATCATAGGGGTTGAGGTAGGGGTAAGTTACGTGTTGATCTAACTGCACCATGTAGCGGTTGAGGTAGGGGTTGAGGTACTAGTTGTCATGCTTGGTATATCCACGATGGGATACGTGTTTTAGGGGTGATCATGCTTAGTATATCTGTGATGGGTGATCACTGCCTACATGATTAGACTATGCTTATGGTTCTTCCTGGTATATCTGCAATAGGGGACCATACGCATTCTAGGAGTGATCATGCTTGGTATATCTACGATAGGTGATCACCACCTAGAGCTATAAGATACGGTTTTGTTTGGTAGATCTGTGATAGGGGACTGTACGTATGTTAGGCATGATCATGCTTGGTATATACGCGATGGGTGATCACTGCCTACATTATTAGACTATGCTTATGGTTCTGCTTGGTTTGTCTACAATAGGGGACCATATGCATTCTAAAAGTTATCATAGTTGGTATATCAGCGATGGATGATCACTACCTAGAGTTAGGATATGTTCCTTCTTAGTATATCTGCGATAAAGGTACATATTTCAAGGGTGATCATGCTTGGTATGTCCATAATGAGTGATCACTGCCTACACGATTAGACTATGCATATAGTTCTGCTTGGTATATCTGAAATAAGGGATCATACGTATTCTAGGGGTAATCATACTTGACATATCTGTGATGGGTGATCACTGCCTACCTTGGGCTAGTTGTACTTGGTACATTTCGATAGGCAACCATATTTTAGTTGGATTCCATTGAGTGGTCCGGAATCCCTACTCTTGTTCATTTCCAAAAAGTTAGTTTGAAACCTTAGATCGAGTGAATGAGAATTGCTCACAGTAGGCATTGTGTTTATAAATTGATTTACCATGTTATTACTTGGAATCCAAGTAGAGAATCAGGTAGAGTTCCTTTATTAAATTTCATGAAATGATATGTGATCTTGTTGATTGATTAATGTAGTTAAATGTTAATACCATGCATCTATGATTGTGGAATGGTGTTGGATTGCATGTGACATTTGTGAACGATGAAATAACAAATCGTGGTTGGTATATGGTTGTTATGCAGTGTGGTAGCCTATGTTTTCTACTAGGAAGTGTATTAAGAAAAGTTCAGAGTTGAATGAAAGGTGAGCTACGAATGGCTTGATCCCTACTTAAGCTACGTAGGCATTCTAAGGTGAAAGTTAGATGCAGCCATAAAATAAAAGAAAGTTAATGCGTGGCAAAATCATTGATTGTGTTTTACTTTTGTCTCAAAGGCGAGACATGATAGATGAACAAAAATGTGGTGACGTCATGTTTCGGTTTTGGATGTCTGTCAAGATTGGGACCTCTTCGTTCCCTCTTTGCAGTTTTTGTTGAACTTGATCTGAATTTCTCTGAGCTTGCCTCAGATTTCGGCTTCATGCCGCTTATCTGGAGTTCTTCTCCTATTTTTATTGCTTTATGTCTTTTACTTTTCCGTCCTCTCTTCTCCTTAGTTGTGATATTCCATCCTCACACCATCTTGTGCTTGGATCTACAGTCTCCAATAAGAAATTGGATATCAGATCCACTTCCTGCCCTCACGTTATTTCCTTCAACTAGCATACCGAATTCCCATAAAGGCCAAGTGTTTTGTGGCATTTGCCACAGTAGGGATATTTTACATACCTCTTAACCTTACTTTCTATCCATAAGATATTTTGTTTGTATATATTTGCAGGGGTTAGTGAAGGGCACTTGGATTCGTGTCTATTTTCTCGGTTCGAAGTTTGGCTTCCTCCGAGGATGTGATGACAGCAGCGGTTTGGTTTATCCTGGTTCAGATGACGGTTTTTTTGTTGTTTGTTTTTGTTGCCTTCGGTTCTAAGCTTGTGAGGCCTCCAGTTGTATCTTGGGTTGCTGTTCATCTTTTGCTTGAGCCTTTTACTTTATCTGTTGTTGTTTTGCCAGCTTTTTTTGGGCCTTGTTCTAGTTTTTAATGTAAGTAATCTTGTTTGACAAAAAAGAAAAGAACTGAAAGCACCCTACCTGCATATTTTAGGAAATTGCAAAAAATGACCTATTTTCTTAATCTTAGGACTAAAATACGATTTTCTGAATATGCATAGAGCATGCAAATGTTATGCACAACAATAGGACAAAAATAGGATTTTCCTAAAATTTACAATTACCAAATTACCCTCCCATATAAATGGGTTACCCATAAATTCGAACCCTCATTTCTGATTTTGTAGAGAAAGAAACATAAGGGAGGAAGAGAAACATGATTGACAAAATTTGATCCCGATGGGTGCAAAATCTTAAGGGAAATGGGTTGTTGGTTTCTTGGTCCGACACCATGGCGTTAGCAATGCCACCTACATATAGTAATTGAATAAACAAAAAATCAAAAGCTCTTCAATTGTTGCCCAGCCTTCTCTCCTCTGCCACCTTCAATGGTGTTCCTCCCTCTCTTCTTTAGGGATAGAGGTATGGTGGGGTGGGGTAAACACCAAAAAAGTTGAAATTGAGTGATGTTCTGGTGTCTAAAATATTTTGGCATCTCCAAACAGGCTTTGTCTTATTGATGCAATGGGTCATTTTCCGGAATTTAAGTGTCGTCGCAAAGATCAGAGCTTTCATTTTTTTTTAATTTGGGATTTTTTTTTACTGTGAGAAATTAGGATTCTTGATGCAATATTTGGAACGTGTGTCGGTTTTGTGGTGGACATGTATCATGCAATTAACGGCGTTGGGGATATGTGGGGGCCTAGATTATGGAAATCCCTTAAAGATATGCTATTTATAAATCTTTAACCTGAACCTAGATTTTGAAAGTCCCATTAGAAATCATCTTTTTCTAGTTACATGCACGTGATATGCACATATCTAAGCCAACCCAAAAACTCAAAGCTCACAGCTATCTCTTCAAAATCAGAAAAATGATGTCATCACCAATGAGTTTTTACATTTTATATGTGGGTATTTTAGTCAATTAGCTTTTGTGCATGGTGTGCATGCCTTGTGCATAACTGGTTTGTCCTATTTTAATCATAAGATTAAAAAAATAGTTCATTTTTTACAGTTTCCCCATAAAATCTTCCCAACAGGCCCTAATAAATACTTTTCACGACTAGAGCAGCAATCGCTACCCTATTGCATATTTTACACAGCTAACAATTTGCATCGTTTCCTATTCGATCGAAATACCTTCCCATGAACTTTTCGACAAACTCTACCTCCCTTTAAACAGCCAAACCTCATTACTTGATGAGTCAATATTTTACCCTAATTGTGGTATTAATTTATTGGTTATTTTGTGAGATTTTGATACTTTGGATTATATTTTCAATGTAGGACATTCGACTTCCTCTTGATCATAAAGTAATCAAACGGATGAATTTTGGAGTGATTCCAATTGGAGGAGGTTTGTGAATCTTTCAAGATGATTGCATCAAAGTTTCAGATTTTTCTACTTAGCCGTTTGACCGTGGCAATGAAATAAAGGCCTAGTGCGCATCTTTCTCATATTGATGTTTTTGGAGGTTTTGGGTCTTTTGGAGGTCAAGATGACATATTTTGAGGAAGATTCCATCTAAGGATTTGTAGGGAACGTCTTCAGATTTCAAAGGAGACCTTTTGGGACCAAATTAGACTTAATTTGTTTGGTCAAAAGCCTAATTTTATGAGAAATCCAAATTTTAGTTCAAATAGGAAACCTTTATTTTCTGTTTTATTATTTTATTATGTTTCCTAGTTTTATTTTAAGACCTTTTAGGGTTTTATTTTGTAGTAGTATAAATAAGACTTTTTAGTCATTAGGGAAAAAAAAGAGAGGAGGAAGAACGTATAAAATTTAGGGAGAGAACGCACGCCCTGACACACCCCGACCGAGGTCAAGGCATGCTGGCCGTCACGTGAGAGTGACGTAGCCATGTGCACAGTGCGGAAACGATAAAGATAAGAAATATATGAATAATAAAAAACCAAATTACTAGAGTGCACTACTAACAGAGAGTGATAGGAGTTAGTTATAACAGTAAACACTCATAATCAGAGCATAAAGTCTAGGTGCAGTCCAGTAGGACAAGTACTAGTTATACAGTACCAGGAATGTCCTACTATTATTTAGATAAGTCAGAACTGCCGACGTCCTCAAGCCTTCCAACAAAAAGCTTACTTAAAACCTGGAGGGGCGCAAAACAGAAAACGTGAGTGGGCAAAAACAAATGTTTTACAAAATCATTTCATTTATCAATATAACTAACCCCTCGCCGTAAAATATGTATAATTTTCCTAGAATCAAGATATAAGCATATACATATATATATCTGAAATCATATCAAATCAGTTCAATTCATGCTTCACATAATCATATTCAAATGTATGCCATGCCAATATATAACAAAGTAAGCAATTCAAGCAAGAATGATTTCATAGAAATATGATATGTTAGTCGGAACCCCTGTGGTAGTCTGTACGGCTGAATTCATAGCTCAACTCAATCTAGCCGGAGTCACTACTATGAACTATACAGCAACATACTGCACATAAGTCGGAACCACTAAAAAGGATCTGTACGACAAGATTGGGTGTAATATAATTATGCTCAATTTTACTCTCTCAATGCTAGCTGTGCGATAATACGTTAGTCACCTACGAGTCGGAACCACCTATAGTGGTCTGTACGACAAGATTGTGCACCTAATTGGATCCAATATGAGCATATGGTGCGGGATGCGACATAATATACAGGCCTGTGCCAACTCTCTCTCTGGCTAAATCGCAATCACCATGGTGCAGGTTATGAGCTCAATGTTCATTAATGCATTTATAATCATTCCATTCACAACTAAGGCCTTTGTCTCAATTAATGTATGACTGCATCTAACATTTTGTTAGACTGCCTACGTACCCTGAATAGGGATCAAGTCATTTGTAGTTCACATAATCAAACATAACTTACCTGAACTTACCTATAACTCCACAGCACCACATTTATATATATATATATATATATATATATATATATGAAACTATAAAATGCATAACCAAAATATAAAGGCATTTGGCATGGAAATTCAAGGCATACTTTCATTTAAATGCATTTCTAGGAAATGTATCAAGTATATAAATATATATTGAAAACTAAAAGCCCACTCATTGATATGTTGAAGGGTCGTGCCCTCGAGTCGCCCGTGGATACGCTCGTCCTCGGGATAGGCCTCACTGGAGAATTCCAAGAAAATCGGCCAAACTTCGTCCACACGATCCCGACATCCAAAACCTTTAAATGAAGCACTTCGAGCTTCCTTGGGACCTTACTAAGCTCACTATAAGCTTAGATTGTCCTGAAATGGGTAACTTTGAACTCGTATGGTCTTCACGAACACAATGGTACTAATTTTGGCCACGATCCGTGAAGTTTCAAGGGTCTTGGGTGCTTATCCGTACCCTTTCGAAGGAGAGAGGGTGAAACCGAGATAGAGAGAAAGAAGAGAGCACGGGAGAGTGAGAGAGAGACAAGATGTATGGTTCAGATTTTTGGGTCACTGATCAAAACAACCCATTTTCCTTACTTCCAATTGGGTCCAAAATAATAGGAACTTAACACATTGGTCCTCAACCACACATAGTCCTACAATGCCCCAAACGCTCAAGGGCATTTTAGTCTTTTCACATCAACAATAACAAAATAATGTACATTTCCGGGACGGGTTGTGACAATCTCCCCACCTTATAAAATTTCATCCTCGAAATTATACATAACAAATACATCCACTAATAATCATAAAACAATCGTGGATACATCTCTCTCATCCGATCTTCTGTCTCTGGAGTAGCTTCTTCCACTGAATGATTTCTCCATAATACTTTCACCAAGTGTACGGTTTTATTCCTCAGTTCCTTATCTTTCCAATCCAACAGAGTCATTGGTTCCTCATCATAAATCAAATCCAGATTAATTTCCAAAGGTTGAGGAGGAATCACATGCGAAGGATCTGAAACATAATGTCGAAGCATCGAAACATGAAACACATCGTGCACCTTGGACAACTCTGGAGGCAACTCAAGCCTATAAGCAACCTCACCGATTCACTCGGTGATCATATATGGCCCAATGTACCTAGGACTTAACTTTCCTTTCCTTCCAAATCGTTCAACACCTTTCCAAGGTGATAGCTTCAGGAATACCCAATCGCCTACATTATACTTTCGATCAGTGGCATGTTTGTCTGCTAAGCTCTTTTGTCAATCTTGGGCTGCTTTCAGGTTAGACTTAATTACCTTAACATTTTGAGTAGTCACATCGACAATCTCAGGGCCCACTAAAACTCTTTCGCACATAGAGGCGTACGACAAGATTTTCCATAAAGTGCCTCAAATGGTGCTATACCAATGCTCGAATGATAACTGTTGTTGTAGGTGAACTCCATCATATCCAAACAGTCATGCCAACTATCTCCAAACTGCAGCACTGAAGATCTCAACATATCCTCTAATGTCTGAATGGTCTTCTCAGATTGTCCATCTGTCTGAGGATGATATGTCGTACTATAAAGTAATTTCGTACCAAGAGCTTCTTGGAATGCTATCCAGAACTTGGAAGTAAATCGAGGATCCCGATCCGAGATAATATTAACCGGCACACCATGATACTTCACAATCTGTGCTATAAACAACTTAGCTAATCGGCTTAACGAATACTTTTCCCTTACTGGAATCAAATGTGCTAACTTAGTAAGCCGATCAACTACCACCCAAATGCCATCATAACCATTCTGTGTGCGAGGAAGCTTGTACACAAAATCCATAGTAATATTTTCCCATTTCCACTGTGGAACGGGAAGTGGCTGCATCAACCCAAACGACTTCTTTCTTTCAGCTTTAACCTATTGGCAAATGGCACACCTACTCACATATTCAGCAATTTCCCTTTTCATACCCAGCCAATAATAAAATGGTCTAATGGTATGATACATTTTAGTACCTCAGAGATGCATCGCATATGCCGAAATATGTGTTTCATCCAAAATTTCCTTCTTTAACTCTGCATTGTTCGGCACATACATTCTGCTTTCCTGCATAAGTATGCCATCAATTTCTCGAATCTTGAAATCTTTCTTTTTACCTTGATTTCTTGCTTGCATTATTTCCTGAGTCTCCTCGTCATTCATCTGAGCCTCAAGCACACGATCAATTAAAATTGGTCTAACCTAACAATTAGCAAGCAAGGCTTCTTCTTGATCTTCCACTCCTATCTCCACTCCAGTGGACCTCAAATCTGCTAGGAGAGGAACGTGACAATCATAAATGACATTAAGTCTGGTTGGAGTCTTTCTACTAAGTGCATCCACCACTGCATTTGCACGACTAGGATGATACTCAATCGTGCAATCATGGTCACTAAGTAATTCAATCCACCTCCGCTGATGAAGATTAAGATCTCTCTGAGTCAACAGATAATGGAGACTCTTATGATCTGTGAAGATCTTACATTTCTCATAATGATAATGTCTCCAAATCTTCAAAGCAAAGATGATAGCTGCTAATTCCAAATGATGTGTAGGGTAGTTCTTCTCATGAGGTTTCAATTGTTTCGAAGCATAAGCAATCACCCTACCATGTAGCATTAATACACAACCCAAACCATTCAAAGAAGCATCACTATAAACCTCATAATTACCGCTATCATCTGGAAGTGCTAGAACATGAGCATGAGTGAGGTAGTACTTCAGCTGTTGGAAACTTTGCTCACATTTATTATCCCACTCAAACTTAACATCCTTTCGAGTTAACCTCGTCAATGGCAGAGCAATCACTGAAAAATCCTTAACGAACCGTCTATAATAACCTGCTAAGCCAAGAAAACTCCGTACCTCGGTGACGGTTCGAGGTTGCTCCCAATTCTCCACAGCTGCCACTTTTTGAGAATCCACTTGAACACCTTGAGCAGAAATAACATGTCCCAAAAATGCCACCTGATTCAACCAAAATTCACATTTGCTAAACTTAGCATATAGCTGGTGTTCCCTCAAACTGCTCAACACCAACTTCAGATGTCTAACATGCTCAGTCTTAGACTTAGAGTATACCAGAATATCGTCAATGAAGACAATAACAAACATGTCCAAATATGGCTGGAATACTCGATTCATCAAATCCATAAAAGCTGCTGGTGCATTAGTTAACCCGAATGACATCACAAGAAACTCATAATGACCATATCGAGTCCTAAATGCGGTTTTAGGGACATCTTCATTTTTAATCTTTAAATGGTAGTAACCTGACCTCAAATCAATCTTAGAAAATACACATGCACCTCTGAGTTGATCAAATAAATCATCTATACGAGGCAATGGATAACGGTTCTTAATAATTACTCGATTCAATTGCCTGTAATCAATGCACAGCCTCGAAGTTCCATATTTCTTTCTCACAAATAAAACTGGAGCTTCCCAAGGTGAAGTACTCGGCTGAATAAAACTTTTATCCACTAACTCTTGTAACTGCACTTTCAATTCCCTTAATTCAGCAGGAGCCATTCTATAAGGAGTTAAGGATATGGGATTCGTACCTGAAAGCAGATCAATAACAAACTCCACCTCTCTATCTGGCGGCAATCCAGGTAAATCCTCAGGGAATACATCCGGAAAATATCTGACCACACGAACATCATCCACACTACTAGGAGCATCATCATTCAACACCACATGAGCCAAATATCCCTAACAACCTTTCGACATCAGTCTCTTTGCTTTCATGGTTGAAATAATACCATGTCTCACCCCACTAGGTTCTCCCATA
Source organism: Malus domestica (assembly GCF_042453785.1). Lineage (NCBI taxonomy): Eukaryota > Viridiplantae > Streptophyta > Magnoliopsida > Rosales > Rosaceae > Malus > Malus domestica. Next base: position 29,007,496 of record NC_091672.1, on the reverse strand, counting down.
AATGTAACTTCAGGTAATCCAGGATAATGAAATGTAACTGTCTTCCCATAACAATCTATCTTGGCACGATTATAGTGCAACCAATCAGTGCCCAAAATCACATCAAAATCCATAATATCCAACGGCATAAGATTAGCCGGCATAATAATATCCTCTACTATCATTGGACATCCTGGATTTACCCGATCCACAAAACAGCTATCCCCTCTAGGCATAGAAAATTCTAAATTATATCCTAGAGGTGTGGGATAGGGTTGTGTCACTTGAGCAAATGTATGAAAAATAACAGAATGTGTAGCACCACAATCAATCAATACTCTAGCAAAATGACCAAGAATATTTAACGTACCCATGATTAAATCTGGATTATTCTAGGCATCTTGCAGTGACATGTTGTGGATACGTGCCTAGTTCTGCTGTCGTCCACTGCGACCTCTGTTGGCATGAACATCACGTCTTTGTCTCTGCTGACCCGACTGCCTCGAAAACCTTGCACTACTAGTAGCAATATCTCCCTACTGGGGCTGTCCCCCTTGGTACCACTGAGATTCTCCGGCTAAATGTGGCTGATAAGACATAGATTCTCCCTGATACTGAGGATACCCACTCTGATACTGAGGATCCTGAGAGTACTGCTGCTGTCCTGAGGTGTAGGGAGTAGCGTCACCCTGATAGTGGTAGGCACCTCTTCGTCCAGCCTGAGTATAACCACCTGATCCTGAAGTGTGCTGGGTAGGTGCAAGTGGTGGGAATGAATGCTGCTGGGGTCTCTATTGACCCTGAAGGCATTGAGCAACCCTATGACCCATCTGTCCACAAGTAAAACATCCATTGTTGCCTCTCCTACACTCCCCAAAATGCCGATTATTACACATGCGGCATAAGGGAACACCAGATCCACCTGGACCACCAAAATCTCTTTGCCTTTGAAACCTAGGGCCTTCAGTAAATCTACCACCTTTCATCTGCATATTAGTACTCAATCCTTCGTTAGAAGAGCTGGAACTGACACCACTCATCTTAAAGTTCTGGGTCTTGTGGGTTCCCTGAAATGCTTGCCATTTTCCTTTGTCATCTCGTCTCTGGCCCCCATTCTTTCCTTCCTCATCCTCACTTTCACTAGGCATGTTTTCTGTGGCCTCAATCCTTAGTAGAATCTCATAAAACTCCTGGTATGAGGCACAGTGAGTCGATGTCTTTATGGAATGCCATTTCTTCTTAGTACCCAAACTGAAACGGCGAAGCATCTCTACCGGATTAGCAGCAACTTCCAGATCATATTTCAACAGATCAATAAACATCCTGTAATACTCATTAGCAGACATCTTTCCTTGCCTCAGATGAGTAAACTCCTGTTTCTTACTATCGATATACGCATGAGGAATGAACCTTTTCCGAAACAGCTCCTTAAACACTCCCCAGTCCACAATCTCTGCTGGGATCAACTGGTAAGACTCATATCTCCACCAGGATGTAGGCTATTCTCCCAAAAACCTGGTAATCGGCTCGACCCACCTATCAGAAGAAAGATTCCCCTGACTCTGCATCACCTAAAAGGTATTCTCCACATGATTCAACCATTTTTCTGCCTCCTCATGACCTTCATTTCCATTGAAGTGAGTCAACTTCAGATTATGAACGGTCTCAAGAGGTGTCATCTGGGGAGTACGGAATGCTGTCTAAATGGCGGAAACTATAGCTTCCCCTAATTGAGCAATATCAGGGAAACTAGATTCAGCTGATTGATGGGGCTCTCTACGAGGCAGCATAGTTCTGAAATAAGACATCACAAGGATTAGAATATTCAAGAATTATACAGGACTGCTAAACCGAGGCTCTGATGCTAAACTGACACACCCCGACCGAGGTCAAGGCATGCTGGCCGTCACGTGAGAGTGACGTAGCCATGTGCACAATGCGGAAGCGATAAAGATAAGAAATATACGAATAATCAAAAACCAAATTACTAGAGTGCACTACTAACAGAGAGTGATATGAGTTAGTTATAACAGTAAACACTCATAATCAGAGCATAAAGTCTAGGTGCAGTCTAGTAGGACAAGTACTAGTTATACAGTACCAGGAATGTCCTACTATTATTTAGATAAGTCAGAACTGCCGATGTCCTCAAGCCTTCCAACAGCAAGCTTACTTAAAACCTGGAGGGGCGCAAAATAGAAAACGTGAGTGGGCAAAAACAAATGTTTTACAAAATCATTTCATTTATCAATATAACTAACCTCTCGCTGTAAAACATGTATAATTTTCCCAGAATCAAGATATAAGCATATACATATATATATATATATATATATCTGAAATCATATCAAATCAGTTCAATTCATGCTTCACATAATCATATTCAAATGTATGCCATGCCAATTTATAACAGAATAAGCAATTCAGGCAAGAATGATTTCATAGAAATATGATATGTTAGCCAGAACCCCTGTGGTAGTCTGTACGGTTGAATTCATAGCTCAACTCAATCTAGCCGGAGTCACTGTTATGACCTATACGGCAATATACTGCACATAAGTTGGAACCACTAAAAAGGATATGTACGACAAGATTGGGTGTAATATAATTATGCTCAATTTTACTCTCTCAATGCTAGCTGTGCGATAATACGTTAGTCACCTACGAGTCGGAACCACCTATAGTGGTCTGTACGACAAGACTGTGCTCCTAATTAGATCCAATGTGAGCATATGGTGGTGGAGGTGACATAATATATAGGCATATGCCAGCTCTCTCTCTGGCTAAATCACAATCACCCTGGTGCAGGTTATGAGCTTAATGTTCATTAATGCATTTATAATCATTCCATTCACAACTAAGGCTTTTGTCTCATTTAATGTATGACTGCATCTAATGTTTCGTTAGACTGCCTACGTACCCTGAATAGGGATTAAGTCATTCGTAGTTCACTTAATCAAACATAACTTACCTGAACTTACCTGTGCCTCCACAACACCACATTTATATATATATATATATATATATATATATATATATATATATATGCAACTATGGAATGCATAACCAAAATATAAAAGCATTTGGCATGGAAATTCAAGGCATACTTTCATTTAAATGCATTTCTAGGAAATATATCAAGTATATAAATATATATTGAAAACTAAAAGCTCACTCACTGATATGTCGAAGGGTCGTAACCCCTGAGTCGCCCGTGGATACGCTCGTCCTTAGGATAGGCCTCACCGGAGAATTCCAAGAAAATCGGCCAAACTTTGTCCACACGATCCCGACGTCCAAAACCTTCAAATGAAGCACTCCAAGCTTCCTTGGGACCTCACTAAGCTCGCTATGAGCTTGGATTGTCCTAAACTGGGTACCTTTGAACTCGTATGGTCTTCACGAACACAATGGTACTAATTTTGGCCACGATCCGTGAAGTTTCAAGGGTCTTGGGTGCTTATCCGTACCCTTTCGAAGGAGAGAGGGTGAAACCGAGAGAGAGAGAGAAGAGAGAGCACAGGAGAGCGAGAGAGAGACAAGATGTATGGTCCAGATTTTTGGGTCACCAATCAAAACAACCCATTTTCCTTACTTCCAATTGGGTCCAAAATAATAGGAACTTAACACATTGGTCCTCAACTACACATAGTCCCACAATGCCCCAAACGCTCAAGGGCATTTTAGTCTTTTCACATCAATGATAACAAAACAATGTACATTTCCGGGACGGGTTGTGACATGCCCTACTTTGGAAGATTCAAGTTTATTTCCAAGGTGTTTTTTTTTAATAATATTTTGTTTTATGATTGTCAGTAACTAGTTTCGTTTGCTAGGGCAAGACCACGAGCCTTAGTAAGAATATATAGTTTCTTTTCAAATTTTCAATTTGCTTATGATATTATGGATGCAAGTTTTGAATTATTAATCACCGGTTTAAACTATCTAATTGTCTTGATGATTGGTCACCATTATGATATTTAGAAAAATAATTTGATACAATTTTGGCTGAGGGTTGTCCTTGGAATTGGCGCTGACTTCTTGTGGTTAATATGTGTAACTTCTTAGATGTGTAAGTCATAAGTAATTGGAAGAACTACGTAAGATTGTTAAGGTAACGGCGGAATCCTAGTGCTCAAATTAATTTTCAAAAACTATTTTCTTTTAGTTTATTTTATTTTGTCACTTTATTTAATTATTTTCTATTAAATTAGTTTTTATTATTTTAAATCACAAAGTCAACATTTTATCAAATTTAGTTTAAATAATTAATTAAGATTTGATTTACCATAAATTATTCATTCAATCTATGTGGAGAACGATCTTACTAGAGCCGACTATACGGCAATTAAGTGGATATCATGAGGCCGTATGACCAATATAGTTCAAAGGGCCTACAAATAATTGAGAGGGAGCAAACAACCAACTACTCCAACACAGGAACTCTCTGGAATAATGTCATGATACTATAAATCCTTCTAAACGCTCCCCCACGTTTATTACTGTACATAAATCCAAACTAATTAAGTACATATATACGAAGTGGACGTAGCTCAATTAAGAGTGAACCACTTGAACCGGTGTTTATACGTATGAATGGGCGACTACCAAAGCTAGATCGCTCCAAGTCTTAGTTGAGAGATATTATCTTCGTCTTCCAATAATTTAAGATTTATTTATGGATCCTAGAGAAACCATGGAAGAAGGACTGCTAACAGTTTCAGAGAACTTGGTACATGAAGAAGGAGCTGGCAATGATTACAGCGATGCAACGCCGGATGTTGGGTCCTTACCGGTCACCGCTGTTGTTGTTCTCAGCACTCTGGTGGCCCTCTGGGGTTCCCTTTCTTTTGGGTGTGCTGTAAGTGACTTACCACCTTATTCAACAAATTATTTATCCTGTTCTTTTCACTTTGCTGCATCAAATTGTTTATGGTCTTGAATAATCATTAAATATTCCTTAAATACAATTAGGAATTAGAATCGTGTGACAGATTTTTTGTTGCAGTTAGGATATTCATCCGCTGCTGAATCTGGAATTATAGAAGAGTTGGACATTACTCTCGCAGAAGTAAGTTCTCTAAGACTACTCTCAAGGTATTCCATATTAAATTCCTATCTAGCAAGGAATCAATCCTACAATCAAGGTACAAAATAAGAAGCCAAACATATACAAATCAGTTGCATATTTGTTTCTTAATCTAAGCCATGATATCCGGGATAGCATTGACTTCTCAACACTCTCCTCAAGTTGGAGAGTGGATGTCTAGAACTCCCTTGTAAACACATCTTCTAGTTGGTAAGAAGAAGAAACATGTTTTGTGACGACCAAAACCATCTTGAATTTCGTTGAAATGACAATATGTCCCCCTACATGCTTTGTTCGTTCATGGTATACTGGATTAATTTGCAGCAATATGAAGAGATCATAACGTATAGTGCCAGCTTTGAATGCCATAATTGCAAATCCCTCAATATATATCGAAGTCATAACAACTCTCCAGAAGCTTCGGTCATGGTTCTTTATTCGTCTTGCGCTGGAGATAAGAAATTGTCTTTTGTCTTTTTTATCTCCAAGAAATCAAAGACCCTAAGAAAAAATAACATCTTGTAGTCGATTGTTCTGGAACAATTCACAAAGTAAAATCATGAGTAATAATGTAATTTCACACAAACTAAATTTTTTTTTTTTTTCCCTTCAAATCTCACACGAATGTCGTCCATAGCATCTCTAATAAAAAATAAAATAATAAAATAAATAAAATAAAATAAAAAACTAATGAAAATGGCTTGAAAACTTTGAGTTTTAATAATAAAGACAAAATATAAATGATCAAGTGAATAGTACCATGATTGACTTTTTAGTGTAAAATTGTGGTTTTTCGTTAAAGTGAACAGTACCAAGAGCTTTTCGTTAAAATTCCCAATTATAGTTTATTTTTATTTTTTTTATTTTGAGACTTTTAGATCTAGGTCCAAAAATATAGATGGTTTTAGGAGTGAGTCCAGTTATTTAATTACATGTTTTTATTTCTTTTATGCTCTTTTTATATTTTCTAAAAATATTAAAAATCAATCAAAATCTTCTAATATCTTATAACAGAAAAACTAATATACTAACATAAATTTATCTGCAAACATTCTACCCTAACTCAAGTAACAAAAATATGAATGTATACTATACCTATAAATAATATATGAAACCTAACTAAAAGGTAGAAAAAACATAATATACCTACAAACAAGACATATTAATCTGTGACAGGTTGATTATAAAAAAAGAATTTGTCATATAAGTAGATAAATATAATTAACCTGTGATATAGGTTGATTATTAAAAATTAATAAATGAGGTTTAAAGCAGTAGGTAGAACAAGAAATAACAAAACAATAAATATAAAATAATAATCAAAGAGATAATTAGGAAGAAATTTGATTTTTATAATAAATTTAAAGGAAAACTAACTAAAAGGGCTTCAAAATTTTGAGTTTTAACCAAAAACCATATACAACTTTATTTAATGATAAGGACAAGAAAAAAAAAATCCAACCCAACCGCGTGTAAGCACGCGCCAACCAATTCAATTATTAAATCAAGCCTTTGTTGTGACTGTGAGCAAATATAACTGATAAGAAGACTAACGTGCAGTGCAAAATAAGTAGTGGGAGTAGTACCATGAATGATGATATGGAATGGATGGATGAAATAAATTATTTTTAAAATGATGAGATGGAATGGATGGATGAAATAAATTATTTTTAAAACATTTCATTGGGAAGGAAAACGTGAGAGTGAAGCTTCAATGGCTTTTATTCTTTTAGAGAGGGAGAGAGAGAAATCTGTTTACGTACAGAAAGAAAGAAAAGAAAAGTAGTAATTTTCAACAGAAAATCAACAGTGCAAAAGCAGCACCCAAATTACTTTTTAAATATTTCATTGGAAAGGAAAAGGTTCAGAGAGAGAGAGGGAGTGTAAGGAAGAGATTGTGAGGATAGAGCCAACCAAATCCTTTCAAACTGACATCAACAAACTCCAAAAAAATTTAAAAAGAGAGAGAATTTTGAGATAAAAAAAATATATTGCTGACATCAATGCATGACAGTAATTTGTAAGGAAATAGTTTAAAAAATAGTGGTAGTGCTAGTGTTCGATTTTAAGAAAATAGTCAGTGTTTAATTTACAAAATAGTTAGTTGTTTGTTTAAGAAATAGTCAGTGCTTAGTTTACGAAATAGTTAGTTTTTTGTTTAAGAAATAGGCAGTGCTTAGTTTACGAAATAGTGACAGTACTAGCTTACGAAATAGTGATAATACTAATGTTTGGCTTAAAAAATAGTCAGTGCTTAGTTTACGAAAATAGTGATAGTACTAGCTTACGAAATAGTGATAATACTAATGTTCGGTTTAAGAAATAGTCAGTGTTTAGTTTACGAAATAGTAATAGTACTAGCGTTTATTTTAAGAAATAGTCATTGTTCAGTTTACGAAATAGTCAATGTTTAGTTCAAGAAGTAATGATAGTATTAGTGTTTCGTTTAAGATATAGTTAGTGTTTAGTTTAAGAAATATTGTTCAGTTTAAGAAGTAGTCAATGTTTAGTTTAAAAATAGTGTTCAGTTTAAGAGGTAATAAATGTTCAATTTAAGAAATAGTGTTCAGTTTAAGAAGTAGTCAATGTTCTGTTTAAGAAATAGTCACAGTATTAATGTTCATAAAACTTAATAATGAAATTTTTCTTTATTTATTATTTTGTAATATTATTACTTAGTTTGTTCTAAAACAATTGAAAGAATAGTCAAATAAACAAATAATAAAATAAAAATAAAATGTTTATGCAATGAGGTGAAAAAAAAAGAGAAAAAGTTGATGTGGATGGGTGAGGTAAAATGAGAGAAAAAAATGGATGGGAATATATGAAAAAGGAAGAGAGAGAAAGAGGTTGAATGGCTAAATGAGGAAGAGTGTGTGTGTGATGTGACGTGAGCGACTGCGCGTCAGTATATGTTTTTTTTATGTTTTTGTTTTTTTTTATTGTTATGTAAAACTTTTGTCATTTTCATTAAAATTTGAATCATTTTTATTAAACTTTAAGCCCTTTTTATTAAATAAAGTTAGTAGATGATTTTTGGTTAATTAAAAGTTTTGAGAAGCCCTTTTCATTAAAGTTCCCTAAATTTAATCATTGAAGAGATTATTATTAATAATAAAATATCTAAATTTAAGGAATTTGACTTATTTTAATAAACTGGACTATTCCTACTATTGGCTAAAAAAATTAGACTTGTATTAAGTTTATTTACACATGCGTAGTGTGTGTGCTTCATCTAACATATATAATGTAACATCCCACATCGCCCAGAGGAATGGATCATATAAGCCTTATATGTATATTCTCATATCTACCTAGCACGAGGCCTTTTGGGAGCTCACTGGCTTCGGGTTCCATCGGAACTCCGAAGTTAAGCGAGTTCGGGCGAAATCATTCTCAGGATGGATGACCCACTAGGAAATGGTGTGAGTTCCCAGAAAAAAAACCGTGAGGGCGTGGTCGGGGCCCAAAGCGAACAATATCATGCTACGGTGGAGTCGAGCCTGGGATATGGTTGGGGCCTAGGCCGGGATGTGACAATTTGGTATCAGAGCCAATCCCTAGCCGGAAGTGTGCCGACGAGGACGTCAGGCCCCTTAGGGGGTGGATTGTAACATCCCACATTGTCTAGGGGAATGGATCATGTAAGCCTTATATGTATATTTTCATCTCTACCTAGCACGAGGCTTTTTGGGAGCTCACTGGCTTTGGATTTTATCGGAACTCTGAAGTTAAGCGCGTTCGAGCGAGAGCATTCCTAAGATGGGTGACCCACTAGGAAGTTCTCGTGTGAGTTCCCAGAAACAAAACTGTGAGAGTGTCGTCGGGGCCCAAAACGGACAATATCGTGCTACGATAGAGTCGAGCCCGGGATGTGGTAGGGGCTCGGGCCGGGATGTGACATATAAAGTTAGAGTTCGCGGACACATGATTTTGACACACATTTTACATTTTTGTGCAACCCACTCCAAAATGTATTCAATTATCTAACCGTCGATCTTTTATGTCTTACCTCAATGATCATGTCTACTAAAAATTACGCAAATCTAAAACATATGACTGTTGAATTAAATTTAGTGTTTCTTTTTAACGTTGTATTAATCCATTTTCTTCACTACAAATGATTGTCTTAATAGTTTTGGATTTGTCTAATTTTTTGCAACTACGATCTAGAAATGATGTATTTAAATATAGACACATTACAAAATAGGTGTCCAAAGAGAGAATTAATGAAAAATAATAAAGGAGATAGGGAGAGGGAATATTAAATCAAAATCAAAGGTTTTTAGAATTTTGTTTTTAACGCATATTTACATAAGAAATAAAATAAATTGAACTAATAAGGTTACTTCTCAAGCATTAAAAGTGTATCGATCTAATGGTGACACAGATCCGTCCCATATACAACCATATTCCGCTCTAAGAAAGAGGAGGATTTCTACTAAGGGAAGGGGGTTTGGTTAGACCACACAATGGATAGCTACAAACTAGATATTGAACTCAACACAAATACTTCATTGCCATTCATGTGAATTGAACCTGAAATTAAAAAAATATCACTAGTACTAATTGGCTAGTTGTTAGTTGAAATTGAACTAAAAGGGTAAAACTACTTAGCTTTGAAAATATAGAGACATATTATTGGACTTCAAAAAGAACGTAACCCAAGCACCAATGCCACAACTCAATATTGTAACATCCCACATCGCCTAGGGGAGCGGATCCTGTAAGGCTTATATGTATATTCTCATCTCTACCTAGCACGAGGCCTTTTGGGAGCTCACTGGTTTCAGATTCCGTAGGAACTTCGAAGTTAAGCGAGTTCGCGCGAGAGCAATCCCATGATGGATGACCCATTGGGAAGTTCTCGTGTGAGTTCCCAGAAACAAAATCATGAGGGCATGGTCGGGGCCCAAAGCGGACAATATCGTGCTATGGTAGAGTCGCGCCTGGGATGTGGTGGGGGCTCGGGCCGAGATGTGACAATTTGGTATTAGAGCTAATCCTTAGCCGGAAGTGTGCCGAAGAGGACGTCGGGCCCCTAGGGGGATGGATTGTAACATCCCACATCGCCCAGGGGAGCGGATCCTGTAAGCCTTATATGTATATTCCCATCTCTACCTAGGATGAGGACTTTTGGGACATCCCACATCGCCCAGGAGAGCGGATCATGTAAGCCTTATATGTATATTCTCATCTCTACCTAGCACGAGGCCTTTTTGGGAGCTCACTGGCTTCAGGTTCCATCAGAACTCTGAAGTGAAGCGAGTTTGTGCGAGAGCAATCCCATGATGGGTGACCCACTGGGAAGTTCTTGTATGAGTTCCCAGAAACAAAACCATGAGGGCATGGTCGATACCCAAAGTGGACAATATTATACTACGGTGGAGTCGAGCCCGGGATGTTACAAATATTGTGCACCGAATGGTGGATGAAATATGGCGACTCCCGGGATGTTGCAAATATTGTGCACCGAATGGTGGATGAAATATGGATTGGAAGCATCTGTTTTCGTTTCAACCATCCTTCATCTGAAGATCCTTGTTCGTTAACCGTGGGGAAGGTCTACGGAATGGAAAAGGAAACACACTGCCTAAATTTGCGGTGGCGGTAAAAGGAAGCTGCAGAGCTACCATGTAAAATAAGGCAGAAAAATTATTAAACAGCAAAAGTGAATTCTCTGATTAATCAACGAGAGCTTTTGTACAACAGGTTTTCCTATCTAGCAAGGAATCTATCCTACAACCAAGTACAAAATAGGGAGCTAAATATACACAAATCAATTACATATTTACTTCTTATCTTAAGCCAATGTGAATGCAATTGGATGTTTGCCTCCCTTTGTTTATATATCAAGTAAGTTATAGTCTCTTTTTCAGTTCTATGCATTTAAATTTTCTTCTTATTCTGCAGTACTCAGTTTTTGGTGCAATGCTGACAATCGGAGGAGTGGTTGGCGGATTGGTAAATGGGAGGATAACAGATCTCATTGGTCGTATACGTGTAAGTTTTCGTGTTACCCATTGTGTATCGACCTAGGGCGGATGTTTAAATTATATTATTTAACACCTTTTCGTTCTTTTTATGTTGATATCTCGAAACAGACAATGTGGTTATCTGAAATTATCAGTATTGCAGGGTGGCTCAGTATAGCATTTGCCAAGGTTTCTTCTCTGAAATTTCAGTATACATATATATATATATATGATCAATGCAATTAAGAAGTCTAAAGTATAGTGCATTGGAAATAAGTGCGGTAACATTTTATAGCAATTTTTTCTGGAAATTTCAACATTCAATTTTGAGCTCAGTTCAATGCTTGATTGTAGAATATTTGGTTGCTGGATTTTGGACGACTGTTATTGGGAATTGGCAGTGCGTTAATTATCTACGTGGTAATTGCAAATTGAAAATTGCAAACAAACTCTGCTTCTCTCTTCTTCAAAATTCATATTAGTTTGTAACTTATCCATAGAACACTTGTATAATGATTAAATTCTTTCTCATAAACAGGGACCTATATACATAGCAGAAATAACACCAAAGGATTTTAGGGGGAGGTTTACTTCAGCAAATCAGGTATGACATATTTAGTTCATCGTGCATATGAGATCCATTGCCAACTTATAATTTATTGTGCTTCCTAGTTATTACTTCCCCCTTCTCTAACTGTTAGTCTAAATCTATTAAGTGCACAGTTGATGAGTAGCTGTGGCTTTGCACTTATGTATTTCGTTGGAAATGCCCTAAACTGGCGTACCATTGCTCTAATCGGTAAATTATCTTTTATTCCTGCCCTATATTAATTTGATTCTTGCATCATCTTTAATTTGAATCAATCACTTAATACTAATTGATTTTATTACTCTAGGTGCTATTCCATCTCTACTGCATATTATAGGTTTATTTTTCATTCCAGAGTCTCCAAGGTGGCTGGTGAGTGCAATTCAATAATTTCTATACAATGTTAAATGAAGATGAAGACTCTTTAAATTGCTTGACCTTATTCTTCCAACAGTACACACGAGTATATAAATCTTTTACTCCTAAATAAAATTCAGCAGCGAAACAATTTCCTTTAGAATGCTCAAATCATTGATGGTACACTTGTTTGCAGGCAAAAATTGGTAAACAAAAAGAGTTTGAAGCTGTGCTGCAGCGTCTTAGAGGAAAAAATGCTAATATATCTCAAGAAGCAGCTGAAATCATGGTAACCTTCCAAGTTCCGGCTTCAAGCCATCGTGAAATATTATCTGTGTGGTGTCCTCAACTGGAGGATTTGGAGTTAAAGAATATTCTCTTAGCACATAAAAACAATAAGACATTCTCATATTTGCCAGGATTATACCGAAATCTTTCAGCGGCACTCAGAAAGAATGCTAGACTTGTTCCAGTGGAGATACGCTCACTTAATCATTGTAAGCTGTCTTGCAAGAAATACGACTGAAAAAATCATTTGCTGTTTAACCTTTGTTTTTCATGATGTGTCTGACCTTTCTACGTTTATTTGAATTTGTTTAGGTTGGAGTGGGGCTGATGTTTCTGCAGCAACTTGGGGGGCCTAATGCGGTCTCTTCTTACGGAAGTTCTATCTTTGTAGATGCCGGTAAATTGAAAGATTTTTATTATGGAAGTTCTATATTTGAACAAATGCCATATAATGGGACTGTATCACTTTCTGGCAGATTTCTCAAGTACCATTGGGACTATATCGTTGGCTATTATTGGGGTAAAATGAATTTGAAAACTACTACTCTACATGTGAATTAATAGAGTTCCATTTGATGTTTCTTTCTTGTTTCACAGATACCTGGAACAATATTGAGTGTTCTCTTAGCAGATAAATATGGAAGACGACCACTTCTGTTGGTAAGACATTCAGAATGGAAAAAGAATAATACTTTTTTATAATGAATACCAGTAACTCACCGTGAAGCCACCAAACGTGTGTAGGTTTCTTCTGCAGGGATGTGCTTGGGTGCCTTTCTTGTGGGCTTGACTTTTTTATTTCAGGTTCCTACCGAAACAAATTTCGATACCTCTCACTAGCTTGTGTTGTTGCTTCATACGCATGCAAATTGTCATAGACTTTGAAGTAAATCTTTTCGATATGGCAGAACCTTGGCCGGTGGAAGGAGCTCACTCCCATTTTTATGTTTATTGGCATGTTGGTAAGTACAAATAATCCATAGGCAAGTATTCGTTTTCTTTTCCGGGGCTGCTGGTCGCATTTTCCCGTTTTTCATTGTTCTTTAACGAACAAAAATATTTTAGATTGTGTGATTTTTGTACTGTGATTCAATGGATCTAAGAAAGATTTCTGGAAGAAGGATTGAATAATTTCAAAGAGCTTCACAGTGATGGAAGCCTCACACACATTTCATTGAATTGCTCACTCTTTCTCTTACATTGCAAAATGAATATTACCGTTGCATTGAGGAGGGAATATCGCCCTTCTCTCTCCTATAACAGAATGAAAACAATCTCAGCCATTCATGTCATCTATCCTATGAGATAGCTACATGTGTCACTCAACACCACTTACTCTAACTTAATCTAGAGCATCCATTTGGAATGTAATCCAAGGTCTCTGATTAAAACAAGTAAAACATAAATTTATTTAAGCTAAAATCACTTAAATACTAACACTCCCTTCTAAGTGTTTAGCTGAAATCACTCCCAAAGCTTTCCTCAAGTACTCAAATCAATCCCTTGCCAATGCTTTTGTAAATATATCAGCAACTTGTTCCTCAGTTCTGCAATAGATCAAGTCAACTTCACCATTCTACACTGCATCTCTGATGAAATGGAACCTTCTGTTCATATGCCTTGTCTTGTGGTGTGCTACTTGATGTAAAGAGTTGCCTCACTTGGACTTCTATGAAAACCAAAATTACATAAATAAGAGTCAATCTCTTTGTACCAGGCCCTTGATGTCTGTTTTAAACCATACAAGGCCTTCTTGAGCTTGTAAACCTTGTCCTCATTGCCTTCAATTACAAAACCAAGTAGCTAGTCTACATATACTTCTTCATTAAGAACCTCATTCAAGAATGCAGATTTCACATCAAGTAGGAACAGCTTCCATCCTTTCTGTGCAGCAAGCCCAATTAGAGTCCTACTAGTGTCAAGCCTTGCCACAGGGGCAAATGTCTCATTGAAATCGACCCCATGTTTTTTAGAGTATCCCTTAACAACTAACCTTGCCTTATTCTTCTGTATAGACCCATATAGGTTCAATTTTGTTTTGCAGATCCACTTGACATCAACTACTGGTTTATCAAATTGTCTATCAACAAGTTCCCAAGTGCAGTTCTTCTCTATCATGCCAATTTTTGCCTCTATTGCCTTCTGCCATGACTCATCTTGTGCTGCCTCTTCAAAGTTCTCAGGCTTAACAATGCACAAGTTGCATTTTGCATATACTTTTGTCAAGCTTTTGAACTTCAAATGAGTGTGATCATAGTCTTAAAGACCTATGTTATTCTGCATTGGAACCAATCTTGAGCCATTTTCAATTTACTCACAAGTTTTAGATGCTGACTCATCATTTACATTACATTTGTCACTTGAACTCCCTTCTTCCCTTTGTTCACACATTCCCATTTCAGGCATGGGTACACTGATGGTCTTCTCAAATTGAGATTTCCAATCCCAGCAAGCATTTTCATCAACTATCACATTCCTTGACACAATTATCTTATTTGAGACAAGGTCATAAAGTCTATAACTTTTCTCACATGTGCCATATCCCAAGAAAATGCATTTAGTACTGGTTCCATCTAGTTTCTGTCTAAGTTGACTTGGAATGTGAGCATATCATATAGAACCAAAGATCTTTAAGTGTTTGATTCCTGGCTTCCTCCCATTGTATGCTTCAAAGGGGGTCTTCTTATCAAAAGACTTAGTGGGACATCTATTTAAGATGTACACTGTGTGTTGACAGCTTCTGCCCAGAAATTAAATGGAACACCCTTCTCAACCATCATACACTTTGCCATTTCCACTATGGTTCTATTCTTAGCCACACCATTCTTTCGTGGTGTGTAGGCCACCGTTAACTGTCTTTCCATGCCCATTTCTTCACAAAACTCTTTGAATTCAAGATGTATACTCCCATCCTCTATCGCTTCTCAAATTCTTCAATTTGTAACCACTTTGTAATTCAAATGTGGCCTTGAATTTCTTGAATACGTTAAACACCTCAAACTTGTTTATCAAGAAATATATCCAACACATTCGAGTGCAGTCATCTATAAAGGTAAGAAAATACCTATTTCCAACCTTAGTAGTGATTTGCATAGGCCCATAGATATCTGAGTGAATGAGCTTTAAAGGAAGAGAAGCCCTCCATAATACTTCATTTGGAAATGCATCTCTGCAATGCTTCCTAAAGGCACACCTTACATATATCTCATCTACTAACTTAAGCTAAGACATTCCCAGTACCATATCTTGGTCTTTGAGTTGCCTCAGACTGCCCATATTCAAATGTCCTAACCTCCTATGCCAAATTGCAGAAGATTGACATACAGTAGCTTTTAGAGCAATCTGCATTTCAGGTTTAATTTTCAAGGGAAAACTCATGTTTCCTTTCATTGGTATTTTGGCTACCAAGTTCAACATAGAGCTATCATCATATATTGCAGCAGTTGTACCACCAAACACCAAAAAGTAACCATGTTCCATCATCTACCCTACACTGAGCAAGTTTTCTTTTAAACCTGGAACTAACATCACTTCCTTGATATATATTCTCCTGGTTTCAACTACCAAATTTCCCTTGCCAATGACTTCAATAAGCTGACCAGTGCCCATTTCAACCTTAGCAGTCATTGTTCTATCAATGTCAACCAACAAATCCTCTATTCTAGTCATATAGTTGCTACATCCACTCTCTACATACCATGTGTCTTCACATTTCTTGACTGTGGCATTATTGTAGACATAAAACATTGTAGGAGTGTCATTGACTTGATTAACAAAGTTTACATGTTGGTTAGCCTTCTCATTCTTCCCATGGCAATCTTTTGCAATATGCCCCAACTTATGGCAATTATGGCACCTAGGCTTATCCTTGAACCAACATTCACCAAAATGCAGCTTATCATAGTGTATACAAGGATTCTTGGCTCTTTCAGAGGTACCTATAACTTTTCCAGTTTGATTTGCAGGTCTATTATCCCATTTCTTCCACTTTGACTTCCAATTCTTCTGTGGTTTAAACCCTTGATTCTCATTGTACTTATTTTGTTTTGGAGCAATATTAAGACTAACAAATGCCTTCTCAGTGTGAATCTCATCATGCCTATCAATTCTTTGTTCATACCCCTTTAGAATAGCAACAACATCTTGAACATCAACAGTGTCTAGATCCTTAGTATTTTCAATCACAGAAGCAATACTATCATACGATCTAGGTAAGCTTATCTGCAACTTTTGGACAACTCTCTGATTGCTAATATCTTCTGACACGCCCCGACCATGATTTTCTCCGTACACCAGGGTAGGCATGTGCTAGCCGATACCTGAAGGTGACGCAAGCCATTTAGAATGCATGAGAATTAAAAATACGAATAAGATAATAGAAATTTAATTATAAATATTATGCACATGAGGACCATGTTCAGAGCATACAACTAAATAGAACACTAAAGGAAATAATATAAAATTGAATGAATAAAAGAATGGGTCATACATCGAGAAGACTCGAAGATGCCGATGTGGAAGTGCCTTGACGCCGGGATTGTACGCCTAGATTCTAAGTTCTGAAAGGGGCGCAAAACAAATATGAGTGGACCAGAGTTTATATACATATAAAAGAAACAGTTATCAACATACTAACCCCAGATTTTATGAAAATTCAATAGCATAATATATAGTAGGTTTCCGAAAACCCTAACATGTCATAAAACATCTCATAATACAAATCTCGTATATATGTGCTAACTAGTGGTATCAGTATCAATAACAGCATTAGAACTCTTCATTTTCCAAACATACATATATATCATTTGCCAAACAGGCATATCAGTATCAATTGCCAAACAGGCATATCCGTATCAATTGCCAAACATGCATATAGTGACCACTAGGTACGCACAAAACGTACATATATCTCAAAATCATCTTCATAGTATAAAGTCATCCATCATTTATACTATAAAGAAGTGTGTGAAAACATGTTCTAAATAGTATATCGTCATCCATCAGATATCCTACAAAGAACATAGTTTTGATAAAAAATATGGTATTCCAAAATAAGCTCAGGATAGCATGATAATCAATTTCTCATAAAACGTTCACAAAATGTATTCAGTAAATCATGTTTTTCATATATGCATTTCTACTATTAAAATATGCATTTTAGAAAGGGTCCATTCACAGATACTTAGCCGCCGACGAGCCACGCAACTAGCGAACACGAAATCGTCACAAATGATTGCCCATGAGCACATAAAGGGTCCAATTAATAAAACTCTATTAAAATAATTGAATTTGGAAAAACGGACGTCGAAAACGAATTCATGACGTCGAATTACCCTAAGAAGGGTCTCGGTTAAATTTTTCGAAAAGTTAACAGTGAAATATTCCAAGAATATTCCAGGAATATTCTGTCTGATTGGTTTGAGGGTTTAGGCCTAAGGGCCCTAGGATTTTTGAGCTTGGGCCCATGCTTCACACGGCCCAAGGGACTTAGTTCACTTAGGATTTTGGGTTGGGTTTTAGAATTAGGAAATTGGGTTGGGTTTAGGTAAATGGGCTAAGGGGTTTAAGCTTAAAGGGTTTTGGGTTTCTAGGTTAATGGGTTAGGGAATTGGGTTGATAAAAGGGTCTGGGGTAATTAATTGGGCTTGGGCTTAAAAGGGTAACGGGTTGGGCTGGAGGCCCGTGGGTTTTGGGCTGGTTTCAAAGGACTTGGGTCAGGTTGACCCAATTTCAGGCCAAATAATTGGCTAGTTTCTGGGCACCACTTCAAAAGTTGTAGTACTCGACAAGATGAAGAGATTGATACCCTGCATGCTGGCCAACTCGCCATGGTTTGACTGAAAAACGCCTCGAAATGGGCGGTGCTTGTCTCGGAAAACTGGGTTTTTTGGCTGAAGGTTTGGGGAATTTTCAAAACTTCGTAACTTCTTCGTGACTTAACCAAATTGAGTGATTCAAAAGCTAAAATGTAGTTAGGAATGTGGAGCAGAGATTCATACCAAGTGGTGGCTGGAGTTGGCCGAAAAAGGGCCCGAAAGATGGCCAAATGACCACGGCCTAGAATTTCTAGATTTCTGGAAAATGCCCCTCGAGTTGTTTTTATTACTAAAACCTTCAGCAAATCCATTTTAATCACTAACCAAGTAATGTAGACTACAAGGAAGGAAGATCAAAGGAGTCTCGAAGCTTACTTACATCGAAAAATCCTCGAAAGTCACCAAAGTTCGTCGGGGGATTAAGCACCGTGACTACCACGGTGAAGCACTTCCTTGGCTTAGGCTTTTCGAGATCATAGTCCAGGTGTGGTGGTGATGGTTGCTGTGTGTGTGTGTGTGTGTGTGTGTGTGTTTTCAGGGAAGAGGGAAGGAGAAAGTTGTAGGGAGTCGAGAGGGAGAGATAAGGGATAGTAAGGGAGAAGAGAGAGAGTGAGAGACCGGGGGACACAAAAACAAGTTGGGCCTCATAGGCACACCTATTAAGGCCCTAAAAACAATTTTTTTAAATAAAAACCCAAAATTACCTTTAAAATTGAGGGTGGGGTGTAACATCTTCACCATAACTCCTCATTTGACTAAGCAAATCAAATAGCCTAACTAGACATGCAAAGAAAGCTTCATTTTCACCCATTCTAGTATATTCAAAATCACAGCGTAAGCCTTGGAGTTTTACAGCTCTTATCTGTTTATCTCCCATAAATTCTTGCTTCAGGACATTCCAAGCTGCGTGTGCAGTCTCTTGGATGGTGATTCTCAGAAATATCTGAACGGAAACCGCCCCTTGGATGATTCCAAGTGCCTTTGCATCTTTGACTATGTTTTCCCTCACCAACTTGCTCTCAACTTCAGTGAGTTCTTCATCTTTCTTCGCCGGAGTAGCGAAACCCTTCTCGACAACATCCCATAGTTCATAAGATCAGAATATGGTCTTCATCCGAATCTGCCAGAAATTGAAGTTGTCTCCATTGAATATCGGTGCTCGAAGATCAGCACCACTTGACCCAGCCATATGAGATATTCGATTCAAGATCACTGAGATTTCTTCTCTGAATTTTCCTTCAGCAACAAAGCTCGACGATTAGTTCGAGTTCTTCACTGTGCTCTTCACATATTCACGCCCAGTTGCAGATGATGCAACCTGGCTTTGAGGCCATGTTAGATTGTGTGATTTTTGTACTGTGATTCAATGGATCTAAGAAAGATTTCTGGAAGAAGGATTGAATAATTTCAGAGAGCTTCACAATGATGGAAGCCTCACACACATTTCATTGAATGGCTCACTCTCTCTCTCTTACATTGCAAAACGAATATTACCGTTGCACTAAGGAGGGAATATCGCCCTTCTCTCTCCTCTAACAGAATGAAAACAATCTCATCCATTCATATCATCTATCCTATGCGATAGTTACATGTGTCACTCAACATCACGTACTCTAACTTAATCTAGAGCATCCACTTGGAATGTAATCCAATGTCTCTGATTAAAACAAGTAAAACATAAATTTATTTCAGCTAAAATCACTTAAATACTAACAAAATCATGCTTGGATCTAAAATGCTTTCAATAACAATAGTTTGTGAATTAATTCTGTATATCATTTGAGATATTTAATATTGGTACGTACTGCATTCAGGGTTATTATGCATCATACACAGCAGGCATGGCAGGACTTCCGTTAGTTATTATGGCAGAGGTAGCTAACGTCGTGTGCTTGACCTTCATGTGCTTTCACTAATTTATTACTGCAAGTTCAGCGGTGCAATAAACTTCTGTTACAAAGAACGGATGATTTCAATTTCAGATATTTCCAATAAACGTCAAGGGCACTGCCGGAAGCCTGGTGACTCTGGCGAATACGGGCACTGGTTCGATTGTTACATACACCTTCAACTTTGTGATGGAATGGACCTCATCAGGTATCTCAGCAACCAACTCCCCTACTTTTCTTTGTATCTCTTTTTTTCATTTCTTCCCCTGCGTTCTCGTAATCGGTCATATGATTTCAGGAACATTTTTCATCTTTGCGGCCATTTGCGGTTTAACTGTTGTGTTCGTTGAGAAGCTAGTGCCGGAGACCAAGGGGCGAACGCTCGAAGAACTACAAGCATCAATTGCACATTTTATCTAATAAGATGAACTATGAAGCCATGCTAGTACAGCAGAGGCTGTATTTAGAGCCCAAAGCCTGGCTTTCTCGTGTCATATATAAGTTTGTAATTTGTGATTCCCGCTCTTCTCCACAACTGCCCAGTTCGAATTCCCATCGAACTCTGCAGCGGATAGAGCAGAAGCAAAGTCCTACTCCATCCACAACTCTCCCAGCCGCGGAATGCCATAATTAACTGACTAGAAATAAATCTATACTGTAACAAATTATAAGTCGTGGGTATATATATTTTAAATGATTTTGTCTTGTGTATATATATTTTAAATGATTTTGAAATGATTTTGTCTTGGGCATATATATTTTAAATGATTTTGTAATTATAGAAATAAATCTTTACTGTAACAAATTATAAGTGGTGGAAGCCTTGTTAGTGTGTAAGTTGTTGAGCAGATTAGAAAACATTACAAGGTTGTTATGTGTGTTATGTTTCAGCTCATAGGCTGAGTTATTGTGTAAAAATGTAATGTGTTGATTAAGTCTCATAGGGCTTATCATTTGACAAGTGTCTTGATCTTAAGATAGGTTGTTATGGTTGGTTGAGATTGAATTGAGGTTATGTCTCTCTCTCTCTCCAACGTCGGTTAAGTGTCTTTTCATGCTCATATGCTCAGTAAGAAATACAATGATAGAACTTCAATAGTTGTGCTCTGTGTGTGTGTGTTCTTCTTTCGAATTCATCTTCTAAATCTTTCGGAGTATCCATCTCAAATACTGTTAGATCTATTGTGTAGTTGGGTTGCTATATTCTAATATGGCCTCAGAGCCTAGTTCGATCTAAACTTCTAGGCGTCATTTCTACGAGGGGGTGAGCTCGGATTCACAGCAAAAGATTATTGCAGTGATTCGAGTGTCTAACATGGCTGGATCTAGAGGAGGAGAACTCCGAGCGCCAATCTTCAATGGCGAGAATTTTGATTTCTGGCAAATCAAAATGAAGACCATCTTTCGCTCGTATGAACTGTGGAATATGGTGGAGAGTGGGTACAGAGCTCCGGTGAAGGAGGAGGAACTCACAGAGGCGGAGAGGAAGCTGCTGCGTGAAAATGTGGTCAAGGATGCTAGAGCACTGGGTATTATTCAAGGTGTCGTTTCAGATCAAATTTTCCTGAGGATCGCAACTCAGGAAAGTGCGAAGGCTACGTGGGACATCCTGAAACAAGAGTTCGTTGGTGATAAGCAAGTAAGATATGTGAAACTTCAAGGTCTTAAGCGAGATTTTGAATAGACTCGCATGAATGATAGTGAATCTCTTTATGTGTATATTGCAAAATTGTTTGATCTGATTAATCAAATGAAGAGCTATGGTGAAAATCTGAGTAATCAAAGAATTGTTCAGAAATTGTTAATCAGTTTACCTAAGTCCTATGATAGTATTGCAGCTGTGATAGAGAATACTAAGGATTTAGACACCATAGATGCACATGATGTTGTAGCTATCTTGAAGGGGTATGAACAAAGGTTGGATAGACATGGAGAGAGTAGTATGGAGAAAGCATTTGCTAGTTTGAAATTTACCCCTAAGTCCAATAAGTTTAATGGCCAGCCAAACAGTAGCAAATATCACAAGAATTTTAAGCCAAAAGAGAAACAATGGAGTACCAAGGGTGATTGGAGTAATAAGGTTGGATTCACTGTGAGAATGAGGCAAAAAACACTGGGGATAAGTGTAAATTCTGTGATAGACATTATGGAGAGTGTTGGGTTAAAAACAAGGTCAAGTGTCACAAGTGCAACAAAATTGGGCATATTGCAAGGTATTGTAATGCGAACAAGACTGTGCAAAAGGTGAACTTTGCTAATCAGGTTGATGAAACTGGAAATCTGTTTTATGCAAATCATTCTGGAGAAGTGAAGAAGATAAGTGATGAATGGTACATAGATAGTGGATGTAGTAACCATATGACATCCAGAGAAGACTTACTTGTTGATATTGACAGAGGAGTGAAAGCCAAGGTCCAAGTTGGCACTGGAGTCTTGGTTGAAGTTGAAGGGAAGGGAACACTGATCATTGAAACAATAAAGGGTCGAAGATATATAAAGGAAGTTATGCTTGTACCTGGTCTTGCAGAAAATTTGCTAAGTGTGGGACAGATGACTGAGCATGGTTACTTTCTTTTATTTGGAGATTATAAAGTGGATGTGTTCGATGATAGATCCTTACAAAACTTGGTGGTCAGTGTGAAGCAGAAAGGAAATAGATGTTTTCATTTAATTCTCAACACAAATAAGGAGCTTGCATTGAGGACAAATGTGCAGGAGTGTGTTAGGATATGGCACAAGAGGTTTGGTCACCTCAATTTCAGCAGTCTCAAATTATTACAAAGTCAAGGGATGGTTTTGGGACTGCCTGAAATCCAAGCCAGTGAAATTGTATGTCAAAGTTGTGCACTGGGGAAGAATCACAGGGAACCATTTCCCAAAGAATCATTGTGGAGAGCAAGGGAACCACTTGAATTAATACACTCAGATATGTGTGGTCCCATGAAAACATCAAGTCTAAGTGGAAATCGATACTTTATTACCTTTATAGATGATTATTCAAGAATGTGCTGGGTATATTTCTTGAGAAACAAATCAGAGGCCTTCTATGTGTTTAAGAAATTTAAAGCCATGGTTGAGCTTCAAAGTGGATACCATGTAAAGAAACTGAGAGCGGATAGAGGAGGAGAGTTCAACTCAAATGATTTTGGAAAGTTTTGTGAAGATTTGGGGATAGAAAGACAGCTCACAACTGCATACTCTCCACAGCAAAATAGAGTAGCAGAAAGGAAAAACAGGACAATTGTGGAGATGGAAAAATGCATGATTCATGAGAAAGAACTTCCATATAATCTCTGGTGTGAAGCAGTAAACACATCTGTGTATCTGCTAAACAGAAGTCCTACAAAGGCAGTGAAGAACACTACACCTTTTGAGAAATTCAGTGGAAGAAAACCTGGGGTTAAACACTTAAAAGTGTTTGGTTTAGTATGTTATTCTCTTATTCCAGGGAATCTAAGGCACAAATTAGAAGAAACAAGTGTCATGGGTGTTTTCATTGGATATGGTACTTGTGAAAAGGGGTATAGGGTACTGAATCCTTTAACTCAAAAGGTCTTGTTATCCAGAGATGTAATTTTTGATGAAAATGGTAGATGGGACTGGGAGAAACACAAAGTCAAGGAAGTTTGTATTCCTTTATCTGCAGTTGAATTTTCAGATTTTGATAAAATTTATGAGATGTCTGGATCTTATGAACAAGAAGGATTTGATGGGTCTCAAATTCAAGCTGGAAATTCTCCAGTCACTGCTATTGGTGAATCAAGTAGCTCACTGGTCTCACCTCAGTATGATAATACTCCACTGAGGTATAGGAACCTGAGTGAGATCTATGAGAGATGCCATCTATGTATTGTTGAACCTGAGTCCTTTGATGAAGTTGCACAGGATGAAGCATGGAAAAAGGCAATGATGGATGAAATGAATATGATTGAGAAAAATTAGACATGGGAGTTGGTGAGAAGACCTTCAAATAAGCCTGTGATTGGAGTAAAATGGGTGTATAAAACAAAGTTGAATTTGGATGGGACAGTTGAAAAGAACAAAGCTAGACTTGTTGCAAAAGGCTATGCACAAAAGCCCGGAATTGATTTTAACGAGACCTTTGCACCTGTTGCAAGGTTAGACATAGTTAGAACTCTAATTGCACTGGCAGCAAAGAATAAATGGAAGTTATTTCAACTAGATGTGAAATCAGCTTTTCTGGATGGTGTATTAGAAGATGGGGTATATGTTGAACAGTCAGATGGGTTTGTTGTGCAAGGAGAGGAAGAAAAGGTTCACAAACTACATAAAGCTTTGTATGGTCTAAAACATGCGGGCCTGGTATGGTGAAATAGACTCATACCTTATGCTTTGTGGGTTTAAGAAAAGCATCAGTGAGGCAACTCTGTATACCAAGTGCAAGGGAGACACAGAATTGATCATAGTATCCATTTATGTTGATGATATTATATATACTGGAAATTGTCAAGAGTTAATGGATGTTTTCAAAACTGAGATGATGCATAAGTATGAGATGACATATCTTGGTCTTTTACACCATTTTCTTCGTATGGGAGTGATACAAACTGAGGAGTGTATTTTCATTCATCAAAGAAACTATGCTTTATCTCTATTGAAGAAATTTGGACTTCAGAATTGCAAATTTGTGAGTACTCCTTTGGTTCTAAGTGATAAACTGAGAAAAGAAGATGGAAGTGGAGCTGCAGATGAAGCTCAGTATAGACAGATTGTAGGTAGTTTGTTGTATCTCACAGCAACTAGACCTGATATAATGTATGCTGCTTGTCTATTATCTCGGTTTATGCATTGTCCCACTAACAAGCACTATGGAACAGCAAAGAGAGTATTGAGATATGTTCAAGGAACTCTTGATTTTGGTTTGGAATACAAGAAAGGTGAAGGAACACTCTTAATGGGATACTGTGACAGTGATTGGAGTGGCTCGGAGGATGATATGAAAAGCACATCCGGGTATGCTTTTACCTTTGGCAACGGGATTTTCTCTTGGTCTTCAGTCAAGCAACAATGTGTTGCATTATCCACAGCCGAAGCAAAGTATATCAATGCTTCTGAAGCAACAGCACAAGCTACTTGGTTGAGATTCGTTCTAGAGGATTTTGGTGAAATGCAAACAGTTGCAACACCAATGAATTGTGACAATAAATCAGCCATAGCCATCACTAAGAATCCTATCTTTCATCAGAAGACCAAGCATATAAACAGAAGATACCACTTCATAAAGGAAGCATTGCAGCAAGGAGTAATTGATTTGATTTACTGTCCTACTAAGGAGCAAATAGCAGATATTTTTACAAAAGCATTGACAAGGGAGCAGTTCACTTACTTGAGAGATCTTCTTGGAGTGAAATCAGTTCACAACTTAAAGGGGAGTGTTAGTGTGTAAGTTGTTGAGCTGATTAGAAAACATTACAAGGTTGTTATGTGTGTTATGTTTCAGCTCATAGGCTGAGTTATTGTGTAAAAATGTAATGTGTTGATTAAGTCTCATAGGGCTTATCATTTGACAAGTGTCTTGATCTTAAGATAGGTTGTTATGGTTGGTTGAGATTAAATTGAGGTTATGTCTCTCTCTCTCTCTCTCCAACGTCGGTTAAGTGTCTTTTCATGCTCATATGCTCAGTAAGAAATACAATGATAGAAGTTCAATAGCTATGCTCTGTGTATGTGTTATTCTTTCGAATTCATCTTCTAAATCTTTCTGAGTATCCATCTCAAATACTGTTAGATCTATTGTGTAGTTGGGTTGCTATATTCTAACAAGCCTCACTCATTATTCTCGAAGTGGTGGGACACAATTTATTTATTTATTTATTTTAAATTTTATATTTTAAAATGTCATAATTGACTGATACATAATCATCGACGTCACGCTTTAACAGAGTTATTAATAGTCAACCTAACGAAACTTAAGAAAGTATGAATCTAAAACAAACAAAAAATAGGTAACTTTAAATATGCGACTAAAATATATAAAAAAAAATCATAAAATTTTAAAAACTACTATATTTCAAAATAATAAAATGAGAATTACTTTGTCAAACTTTTTAAAATTTGGTTAATTAAACTTTTGGTTGGTGGGGTCGTGGCACACCGCGCACATGCCTCGTTTTCTGACTGTCTTACTTGTTCATATCTTCTGCTTCTTCAGCTCCTCCATTCACGGCTGAGTGCCGTCTTCTTCTTCCTCGTGCGACGGCCAGAAGCTTCACCGACTCAAAGGTCGAACCTTTCCGACCCCGCTAACAGAAAGAAATCTTGGATTGCAGTTCTTCGGTGATTGATTTTCCGTTGGTGCCCCTCCTCACTCCTCAGTCTGAGGACATTCTTGATCCTCACGTACAACACTACAAAAATACATCAAAGAAGATGCATTTTTTCTTTCATAATTTCTGCGTTTTTTCACTTTAATTCTCCACTAACAGTTTTAGATAAAGCTTTTGTAATATGAGAGATTAATAATAAACGGGTAATCGAACCAACGCTACACCAATATTGTATTCAATGTGAGAGCCAAGATTTCTTGTGAAGAGAACATCTCACAAAGTAAAAGAAAAAAGGGTAGTATTCATAAAATTACTAACCAAAATATCATAATATGCATCTAAAATAATCATATTTATCCTCGACGAGTTTTCATATTTTGAAACAACATTCCCTTTAAAGGAAGGGATCCCCACATTTTGAAAAAAAAAAAAAAGGATTAGTTGTGGGATCCACTTTACATCGAACTTCAACGATCCGAACCATCTATTTTGTAAGTCTTGATACAAAGATTGCAAAAATTCAATTCAATCCAAAACTATTTGCCTATTTAATTATCACGATGAAATTTCAATGTTTCTTAGGGAACAAAATATTCGTAAATTTCTTTGAGCTCAATTAAATGACTCAAATATTTTCGATTTGATTAATATTTAAAGATGATTTATGAGGTGCAACTTGAAAAATAAACGGTTTGGATTGTTAAACTACGATGCGGAGTGGGCCCAACAACTAATCAGATCCCTTCCCTAAAAGGCTTCCTTTAAAACAATACCATGATAACCTAGTCATCTATACTATTGAAAGAATTATTAGACTCAATAGGGAGAACTAATAAAAAATTTATAAACCCTAGCACTCAAATAAGAGGTAGAATAGAACATAAATGAATAAAAATGACACACAATAATAGAAATTTACAAATTTTATTGTTACTTACTCAATGGATTTGTAATTTTTTGTTCGATAAGTTGAATGGGTTTGAAATTTGGAATGACAAAAAAATATGAAGGTTCGAGAATGAGTAGGAAATAGCTCTCAAATCTCTGGATTGTACAGTGAAAGAGATCAAATTAGAGTGTGTTGCAAGATTTTTTAGTTTTAAAAATAAAAGTGAATAATGGGTTTAATTTGAAAGGTTTGAATTGTGATAGTTAATGACACGCCCCAACCCTGATATTCCTCGAATACCAGGATAGACACGTGCTGGCCGACACCCGAGGGTGACAAAAGCCATTAATTGATTACAAGAGTAATGATTAAAAGAAAATATTCATGATTAACATCAGAATTTAAAAGTAATTAACAAGGTTTAAGGAAGTGTCTAGAGTGTACAGAACGCAATCTAAAACAAGATTTACAAAAAGGAAAGATCATTACAAGATATCACACAAGTGAGTGATAGATTGCTACTGGTAGGGGAATGCCTCGTATGCCGTCTCGTAGTCCTCGTTTCTATGACCTAAATGGGGGCGCAAAACAAAGGTGAGTGGACCAAGTTCATATATACAATAATAATAAAACAGTTATCAAAGTACTAACCCCCACAGTTTATATATAATGAAAACTACTAGCATAATAAGTGATGGATTTAATAAAAATCCTAGCATGCCAAAAATATCTCCAAATTCATATCGTGGAAAAACATCGCGGAAATCAAAACAATAAACGCATCGTAGATCGTCTCGTAAACGCGGTGTGCTGCTAGAAAGATCACTGATTAAATATAACTCTCGGCCCAATACCTGCTCCGTAGTTTCTGCGCCCGTAGCTAGAGATTACCAACTCCCAGCCCAATGCCTGCTCCATGTCCCTCAGCCCGTAGCTAGGGATTATTTCTCCCGTCCTAAATGCCAACACCAGATCCTCGCCCCAGGCGGCATAGTGTCTACTAGGTACGCACAAATAGTTACGCCTCTCATAAATAACCACTTCATAGTATAAAGTCATCCATCATCTATACTATAAAGAGGGGTTTCTAAAACATGTTCTAGCATCCTATTGTCATCCATCAGATAGTCTACCAAATCATGGTTTTTATAGAAAATACGATATATTAAAATATAGCTCAAAATAGGCTAACATTTATTTCCTCACCAAAAACCCGATACGAATTCAATAAATTCAGTAAATAGGCTTAAAATAAATCGAATCATAAATTCGTAGGCATGCTAATCATTTATGCAATTAAATTATAAAATCATGAAATTTTAGAAGGGGTCCACTCACAAATATTCCTTGGCAGAAGAGTTGCGTGGATAAGGATTAAGAATTTTTCCACTAGCAACTTTACCTAAGCACAAAAATGTAATAAATAAATAAAAGGATTTTCTAAAAGATTTGAGTTTGAACTAAATAAAATAAGGGAATTAGGTTGGATGGGTTAGGCCCTAATAGATTTTAGAATTCTATGGTTTTGGGTTATAAGGGTATTAGGGTGAAAATTGGTGGTTTGGGCTTAAGCCCAAACACACACACACCCCACTGGCGCACACACATGCACGGCATGCATATACACACGCGCACACACACACACACTAAACACACACACACACACACACACACACGGGCTGCACAAGCAGGGCACAACCCTCACAACACACACACATACAAAAAGGCAGGCCCTAAGGCCTCATAAAATAAAAGGCTAGGCTTGAGCCTTTTAACAAAAACCGGCCCAAGGCCCTTTGGGTTTTTAAAACAAATAACTAAAAATAAAAATCATACGGGCTGGGGTTTTGGGCTAAGGTACAATGGGCTTAAGGCCCGTGGGGCTTTCTAAACGGCCTGAGAGGCCTGGTTTGTCGAGGAAGAAGAAGGCTGGAGCTGCTACAGCTCCGGTCACCTAAAAACAGAGGTTCTAGACTCCGATCTAAGTACGAACATGAAGAACAAGAGGAGAGGAAGAGATTGCTACCTTCAAATAACCCTAACACGGTCGGAGGTGACCGGAAATCACTTCGAAGCTCACGAGTTCACCGGAAAAATGGGTGTGCTTAACCCAACTCGATTCCAAGGCAAAACCTACTTAAAAAGGTAAGGGTTTAACTCAAAAAACACCACCACACATCACACTAATGGAGAAAGGGAGAGATCCGTGACTTACCTAACGGAAAAAGGGAAAGGTTCGTCGGAGCGTTTTGCTCTCATGCCGTCGAACTCACAGGGAGGAGTCCTGGGTTCGCTATGGGCCTCCCTTGGTGGTGATAGGGTCCTAGTGTCCCGAGGAAGAGAGTGAGGCGAGAGGTTGAGAGAGAGATACGGGAGAGAGAGAGAGAGAGAGTACAGAGATGAAGAAGAGAGGTCTCAGGGTTATGGGGGACAGAAAGAGAGAAGAGAGGGGAGTTAGATGGCTGCCACGTGGCAGTTTAGGGTAAAATAATATATATACACATATAATTGGGGGTGGTTGTAACAGTTAAAAGACCATAACAAGGGATGTTGAATTTATTTGAAGTGTTGAACAATATGAGGGATTTAGAGCAAGATATACACACATATATAGCTATACTTTTTTTAAGGTTAGGATAGGCCCAGGGCCACCATAGTCCCTTGTGGAGTAGGATTCTCGCATCTCTTTTTTTTTTCTCTCTCATCCTATTTGAACAGTCACTATTAACTCACTCAACATCTTATATTAATTTTGTTTTTAAAGAGAAAATGACAAAATAGAAAGTGTGAGAGAAAGAAAGGGAAGAGAATGAGAGAAAATAAGAAGGGAGAGAATCCTATTCTGTTACTTGGTGCCTCCGCCGGTGATTGTGTAAGCTTAACCACCTTCACACTATCTCACATGTGTCATTTAAATTTAGTGCCAGCACGTGAATACGATGTACATTGTGCCAACTTAACCAATCGTACAGCTACCTTGAACGAAAAGCAGTCCTCACCAAATTTGTGACCATGTCAATTGTGCCAACAATTCGACTGTACAACTGCACACTATTTCACCTCTTTGCTAACTCACCTGTGCTTTTTAGGGATCTAGTAGCGTAATTTGCTTTTCCAAATTTTGTCAACGACCTTTCTCTACCAATTTATCACATAATTGCTAACTTTGTTTGTTTAGTTGAAAGCCCAGCTGCTAGCTTTCCAACTGATATTCTATTCTCTGCGTATGAATACAAGTACAACCTTCTCACTTCATTTATTGTTTAGGTAGTGCTATTCACATGTCCATTTTTACTTCTAACATACCCTTCTCAATTTTTTGGCTATCAGATCAAATGAATTGAAAAAGATTAATATTAACTGTAGTCAGGATTTTTATGTATCATACACAACGGGCATGGCAGGATTACCGTCAAGTTTATGATGGAATGGATCGGAGCTCAGCAGGTATCTCCGCAACCAACTCCCCGACTTTTCTTTGCATCTCTTTTCTTCATTTCTTCTCATGCATGCTCACGATCGATCACACAATTTTCAGGAACGTTTTTCATCTTCTCGGCCATTTGCAGTTGAACTGCTGTGTCCATTGCAAAACTTGTGAGGGAGACTAAGGGGAGAACGCTTGAAGAACTACAAGCATCTATTGTACATTGTGAAATCAGATGAACTAAGAAGCCATGCTAGCACAGAGTAGAGGCTGTCTTTTGAACCCTATTGCACATTTCATTAATCTTTTGATTAGTTCAGTAAATGAGATTTGTTTATGATCATTTGAAGCCAATTGTCCTTTTTCAATCAGAAGAGAATATTCTTATAAAACGATCTTAAGGAGAAGGTCTAGTGTAAATTTTACACCGTTACGTAGTATTACCAATTTATTCATGTTATAGTATGTGAATCTATTTAATAATATTATATCTTACATCTATGAGGTATTAAATCTATCGTTTACCTATATTTTAAGAAGTGCTTTAATAACATCATGTGATACTATTACTATTATATTTTCTTTTTTTAATTCTTTAGAAAAGAAAAAAGAGAATGACCTTTTCACTTGTTTTCCTAGACATATGTACAAAGGAATAGTGGTCACCATCATCGATAATTTAACGGTAAGTGGTCTTTAAAAAAAAATTGGATAACTGATAGTAAGTGGACCTATAATTTTTCTTGTATTTTTTTCCTTATCATTGAATTGTATCAAACAGTAAATGACCAAAATTTCCTCGGACCTTGAGATCTAGGAGAACCGGACTCAAAATACATGTCATAAGCCATGACACCCAAACAATTCCCACGAATTATTACACAGAGAGGATGGATGGTCTCCAACTTGGTCAGTGTCTCGCTAACGATGTTTGATCAATAAGTGTTGATAAACTAGAAAACGACAACTTTGACACCGTTACATGGAAAGCAGCTTTAACAATACGACAAACACATCCACATGTCTCTCACTCTTTCCCTTGTTTGTTTTAGATATACTTCAACGCAATTGTTCTGAGTTTCATATGATTCCTTTGTCTTCGAAGGAGTACTAAAAAATGAGCAGAGAAAACATAGAAGAACTCTCAAATCCTTTGCTCGTCAAAAATACTACATCCAAGCTCCATAGTGGTGGCAGCGGCAGCGGTGGCAGCAATAACAACGGTGGTGCTAGTTATGAAGAAGGAGGTGAAAGTAGCTCATCAGCCACGATTATGGTTGTGGTCAGCACTCTGGTTGCTGTCTCTGGCTCCTATGTTTTTGGGTCTGCGGTAAGTATAGTATGAGTATTTTGACACATGATAGCACATGATTATTTTGGAATACTATCAATTAGGCATAGATGTTATAGCGACAATATCTCAAGTCAATTAGACACGTGAAAAAGTTAGAATGCATAATAGTTATTATTTTGGAATACTGTTACGTGGATAAATTTCATGTTCTTAAATGTTTAAACTTGATTAGAAACTTTTGGGTTTGAGGAAACTAAATATTTTCTGTTGTGTACGCATTTTGTTTTTCTAAATATTTTGGTAATCAATTGTTGTGTTGGAAGATAAATATTTTGGTGTCTCTATGGAATAGTACTAGCCGTTTGATTGGTTTTCGAATCGATTTCGAATGGCGTGTGATTGATTTGCAGGTGGGATATTCCTCACCAGCTCGGTCTGGGGTCATGAATGATCTGGGCCTCACTGTAGCTCAGGTTTGCATAATTTTTCCATTAATATGGATGGAGCATGTGTGTGTGTCTGTGAATGTATGTGTCTTATGGTCGCTGTCCATTTTGCAGTACTCGTTTTTTGGTTCAATATTGACAATCGGAGCAATGATAGGAGCAGTAGTGAGTGGAAGAATAGCAGATTATATAGGCAGAAGAGGTGTAAGTTTCTTCCTTCCATTCAACTTTTCTCATTTCAAGTAATCTTGTAACATTTTAACTCCGGACCAAGTTCGAATCTCTTCAATTTTGCTTGATTCGGGTTTATTTTGATGAAGCAGGCAATGACATTTTCCGAGATATTCTGCATTTTGGGATGGCTAGCAATAGCTTTCTCTAAGGTTTTGCATCCTTTCGGCCATCTCTCTTTACTTGTTCTTTATATTCAAAAGAGTGGAACTTTTTGTTTAGCTCATGTTTTTAAGTTATGTTCTTCTCGAAAGGTTGCTTGGTGGGCGGAACTTGGAAGACTGTTGGTTGGATGTGGAATGGGGCTTCTTTCTCATGTGGTAATTTTTGTGAGGATTGCAATTGCATACAGAACTCATGTAAGATTTTTGTCGAAGTTCTGCGTAAAATTGTTTATGATTTGATAACAAACAGGTGCCTATATACATAGCAGAAATAACACCGAAGAATCTGCGGGGAGGATTTACAACTGTTCATCAGGTAAAGTTAAAAAATTTGGAAACCAGCTGATTGTTTGTTCACCTGCTCACCAGTCACCACTGATTTTACAGTTGATGATATGCTGTGGCGTGTCGCTGACATATCTTATCGGGGCTTTTTTGAACTGGCGAGCTTTGGCTCTCCTCGGTAGCTTTCTCTTCCTCTATGTTGTAATATAGGATTCCCACAAACTGTACCTTGCAGTAGAATTGAAAATTGTTTGGGTTAAAACTGGAACTTTGGGCTCAAAAGGAAGTTAGCCCATAAGAAGGTATAAAAGGAAGGAAGCCCAAGGTTCAGCTGAAGCCCAGAAGGAGGAAGAAGCCCTTTTCCCGACTAAGTGCAGATCACTTGAGCCACTTGCTCACCTACCTAGAAGTCAAGTGGTGTAGACTAGCCAGCTAATCAGCCCAAAAGTACTTTACAATCGCAGTACAAGTAAAAAACTGATGAGTCACTACCCTTCAGCCGCATTCGGGCAAGATCGATGATGCAGGCAGCCAAGCCAAATCATCTATAAAAAGGGAAAGAGAAATCAAAGATAATGACACTCAATCAAACAAACAAATACACAAACTCTGCTCAAGCCAGATTTGCATACGAAGCTATAGTCAGCACCAAGCCTTCATCCTTTTCAGGATCAACCTTCACCAAAAACCTTTGTAAAAGCTCTGTTACCTTGTCTGAATTTTGTTGTAGTATCAATTCCCTCCTGTAAACTCATCTCCCAATCTCCCTTTCTAGCATTCAAACCCTTTGTAAATCACAAAGAGAGGAAGTTGCAAGACGATCAGCCTTGCCCGACAAGGTGAAACCTTGCCCGACCCTTTTTATTCTGTCTTTTCATTCATAAATCTAGTAATATAATGTATACTCCCATCTGTATCCAAGTTATTTCTAGTAAGTTTATGATTAAAAGGTTTCTTGGTTCTTGGATCTGGTCGGTTTAATGGTGCCCAACCATGCAAATGATAAAGTTGGAATCCGCGCTCATAGCTTGACCAGATCTAAGTTCTAACCTTTCGGGCATACAAGATTTATCAATCAAAAGTCATTGGTCTCAAGGCATAAAAAAGAACTTTATGTGGACGTAACCCATCCACGACAATCCTTGATAACAAGTAGTCTGAAGTTACTTGGGGCGCAAGTAATCAGCCTATTTCTTAGTTTTACTTCTGTTATATTATGATTGCTACAAAACGCTTGAGTATAGAATTAATTCTGATGGGAAGCCTCAAGGCCTATACTTAAGGCCCTACAAAGGCATCTATCTGGGTTCGTTCTGCTCTTCGGGCTCGGGTGATTAAAGTATAACAGTTGTAAAACTTCTGCAACAATGAAACAACCATTATATGTTCGAGTACTTGGTTAAGTTTTGATTGCAAGCCTCAAGGCCTACACCTAAGGCCTTACAAAGGCACATTTCATAGATAACTTGGTCTCTCAGGCATATACAATTAAACTAAACATCTGTTTTACATCTGTCATGCTAAAGATGGCAGTGGCACGCCTGAACATCTAAAATTAATTTTGATTGTGAACCTCAAGGCCTACACCTAAGGCCTCACAAAGACACCTTTCAGAATTAACTCTGTCTTTTTCTTACAGCCCGCCAATAAGCAGAAGCCCGACAGACAATATCAACCGACGCCTACCTCTTGGGGAGCTGTGTGCTTGTCGGCCAGGAAACGTCCACATCAGAAATTCCTCCAGACAAACAAAAATGACATCTGGGAGAAACATAACTGAAGTACTTGACAGAGGTTTCTTTCGTCTAAATTTCAGGCACTATTGCATGTGTTATACAGATTTTAGGTCTCTTCTTCATTCCAGAGTCTCCTAGATGGCTGGTGAGTCAATTAGTTAATTGTGTCATCAGAAATGTTATACACATTCATCATTTTCTTTGGAGACGATATGGAAAAGTTGAGGATCCTTTGACATGTTCTGCTTGTGAGACCATTTTCAGGCAAAGATCGGTAAATGGAAAGAGTGTGAAGTCGCTCTTCAGCGCCTTAGGAGGGAGAATTCCAGTACTTCTCAAGAAGTAGCTGAGATTAGAGTAAGTTTTGAATTACATCTCTTTTGTTTCGATTTAACTAGAAACAAAATATGTTTCGAGTATTGCTGTATATATTTACTGTCAAGATGGTAGCATGGAAAAAGGACTGATATATGTTTGTTTCTCTGATAGGATTATACAGAAACTCTGAAACGGCTTTCAGAAGCGAGAATTCTTGACTTATTTCAAAGGAGATACGCTTATTCCCTCGTTGTGAGCTTCTAAGCTAATCCCTGCTATGACACGCTTCCTTTCTTTTTGTTATCTTTCATAATTTGTAAATTCCCTAGGTAGGAGTTGGGCTTATGATACTACAACAATTCGGAGGGGTCAATGGCATTGCCTTCTATGCAAGTACTATATTCATTTCAGCTGGTATGTCAAAAAGCCTTCTTTGCGAGCTTCATTTGTGTATCTAATAATTTCCAAAAGAAAACAGATGATAAACGAAGTAAATCTATGGCTTATGACAGGATTTTCAGATAGCGTTGGGACTATAGCTATGGTTGCAGTTCAGGTGCTTCACTATCTTAGATCAATTCCAATTTTGGTTTCCTGGTTGTTTCTTCAGACTCATAAATCTAATTTGTCTTCCGCAGGTTCCAATGACAGCATTGGGTGTAATTTTGATGGACAAAGCTGGACGGCGTCCTCTTCTTCTGGTATGAACCGAAAAGATCGAGAATTCTGGTGTAATTTTGGGATCAAATGAAAATCCAATGCTGAAGTCTCATAATTCGTATTTCTTATAGGTATCTTCAGCAGGAACATGCTTAGGTTGCCTCCTTGTCGGGTTGTCATTCTCGTTGCAGGTTTACTCTTGAACAAAATCTAATCCTCTTTCAGTTTCGTATTGTCCTTTGTAAATTGCCTTGAAAGAATGAAGTGTACCCTGTGTAGAACCTTCAACAGTGGAAGCAGATTACTCCCATTTTGGCACTTGTCGGCGTTTTGGTAAATCCGACTTAACTTGAATCTCAGAACTTGTTTTTCTTTCTGATATATGCCAATAGGCAACAGACTCACAGTATGGGTCAACCTATTTGAAATCTACAATCAGGTATTTACTGGATCGTTCTCGTTGGGCATGGGAGGCATTCCTTGGGTTATAATGTCAGAGGTAGGCTATACTCAACAAGCATGACCTCAACAATATTGATAGAAATGTTCGAAATTCAGTTCAGTCTCATACATTTTGATATACCGCATTTCTAACTAATTTAGCCTAATTTCGATTTCAGATATTTCCCATAAACATTGATAAATTCTGGTGAGTTAGTCTGGTTCCTGGAGGCAGACAAGAAAATGAAGCAGAGAACACAGAATCGGGAGGAATGTGAAAAGTTTCTTATCTGTGAAGTAATCACAGATATTTCAATAAATATCAACTTATAGGATATTTCCTTACAAGCTAATCTAGAGCAATCTCAGCCCTTGATTCAAAACAAAGATCTAAAGCATACACTTGTCTTATGAGACTAGACATACAATTTTCTATTGATTTCTTTCTTCTTAAACACTTGAACAAAAACTGAATTCTATTTAATTCCAACACTCCCCTTTAAATGAATTCTGGTTTTGATCCCAAGCATTCCTCTGAGATAGACAAACCTTTCCCTCGGTAGAGCTTTGGTGAAGATGTCGGCCATTTGATCCTGTGATTTGCAGTAGATCAGTTCAATGGTATTCTCCTGCAAGGCTTCCCTTATAAAGTGAAACTTCCTTTTGATATGCTTGGTTTTCTGATGAAAAATAGGATTCTTGGTCATAGCTATTGCTGATGTGTTGTCACACATAAGTGGTGAAGCATCCACTTGCATTTCACCAAAATCTTTTAACACAAACCTCAACCATATAGCTTGGGAGGTAGCCATTGCAGCACTCACATACTCTGCTTCAGCCGTAGACAATGCAACACTTTGTTGCTTGACAGAAGCCCAAGAAAATATCCCAGAACCGAATGTAAATGCATATCCTAAGGTACTTCTCATGTCATCTTCACTGCCACCCCAATCGCTGTCACAGAAGCCTACCAGAATTGCTTTTTCTCCCTTTTCATATTTGATTCCATAGTCCAAGGTCCCTGAGATATACCTTAGTACTCTCTTAGCAGTTCCCATGTGAATTCTCGTGGGATTATGCATAAACCTTGATAAGAGACTGGCTGCATACATAATGTCAGGTCTTGTAGCAGTCAAATAAAGCAGACTTCCAACCATCCTTCGGTATAAGCATTCATCAGCAGATTCAGAACCATCCATTTTACAAAGTTTCTCATTCGTGATCAATGGTGTTGCCACAGATTTGCATCCTTTCAGATTGAATCTTTCAAGCAGTGATTGTGCATACTTCTGTTGATGTATGAAAATCCCAGTAGCTTCTTGTATTACTCCAATTCCTAAGAAGTGATGCAACAAGCCAAGATCCGACATCTCATATTGTCTCATCATTTCCCTTCTGAATTCTTCAATCATTTCTTCACAATTACCAGTAAAGACCACATCATCAACATATATAGACACAATAAGCATCTCAGAGTTCTCACCAGTTTTTGTATATAATGTAGCTTCACTAGGACTTTTGTTAAATCCACTCTTGCTGAAATAGGAGTCTATCTCACTGTACCAAGCCCTGGGGGCTTGTTTGAGTCCATACAGTGCTTTGTTTAACTTGTAGACCTTCTCCTCTTTATTCGGCACTTCAAATCCTTGTGGTTGATCCACATACACTTCTTCCTCCAAAATGCCATTTAGAAAAGCTGATTTGACATCTAACTGGTGAAGTTTCCATCCCTTTTGGGCAGCAAGAGCAATCAAGGTTCTAATGGTGTCTAACCTTGCCACTGGGGCAAAGGTTTCATTGAAATCTACCCCAGGTTGTTGTGAGTAGCCCTTGGCAACTAATCTTGCTTTGTTCTTCTGTATTGATCCATCCAAATTCAGTTTGATCTTGTAAATCCATTTCACACCTATCACAGGTTTATCACTCGGTCTATTTACCAATTTCCAAGTAGAGTTTTTCTCAATCATGGCAATTTCTTCACTCATTGCTTTCTGCCATGATTGATCCTTCTCAGCTTCTTCAAAACTCTCTGGTTCAACAACACAATAGTTACACACTGCATAGATCTCATTTAAACTCCTCATTCTCACTGGAGTTGTTTCAGGGGAGGAATCCTGTCATTCTTGTCCTTCTGCATTTGAAGTAGAGGACTGAGATCCTTGTGTTGGAGTTGAAAAGTCAGTTTGACTCTCATCTTGTATAACAGGTTCATTCACATTTTGCACTTCAGCTTGTGCTTCTTCCATTGCTAGTGGAAATGAGATAGTGTCTATGTTATTGGTTTCCCAATTCCATGCTTCATTCTCCTTGAACACCACATCCTTTGAGAGAATCACTTTACGTGACTCAATATTGTAGAGCCTATAGCCCTTTTCACAGCTTCCATAACCTACAAGGACACACTTGACACTATTGATCTCAAGCTTGTGTCGTAGTTGAGATGGTATATGTGCATAGCAGATTGATCCGAACACCTTCAAGTGCTTCACACTTGGTTTTCTGCCACTAAATGCCTCAAACGGTGTTTTCTTCTCAAGTGCTTTAGTTGGACACCTGTTTAGGAGATACACAGATGTATTGACAGCTTCACCCCAAAAAGAAAGTGGCATTTTCTTATCATGGAGCATTGACTTGGTCATTTCAACCACGGTCCTGTTCTTCCTCTCAGCCACACCATTCTGCTGTGGTGTGTAGGCCACTGTCAATTGCTTCTGTAATCCTGCTCCTTCACAGAATTCTTGGAACTCAAGTGAAGTGAATTCACCACCTCTGTCGCTTCTTAGCCTTTTGATCTTGAGACCACTCTGAAGTTCAACCATCATTTTGAATTTCTTGAAGATTGAAAAGACTTCATTCTTGTTTCTCATAAGATATACCCAAACCATCCTGGTGCAGTCATTAATGAATAGCAAAAAATATCTGTTCCCACTGAGTGTAGGTGTCTTCATTGGACCACACACATCTGTGTGTATGAGTTCTAGAGGTTGACTTGCTCTCCATGCACTTCCAGTTTCAAAAGAGTCCCTGTGATGCTTCCCCAATATGCAACCTTCACACGGTTCTTTAGTCTCTTGTAACTCAGGAAGACCAGTCACCATTTGTAGTTTCTCCAATCTCTTTAAACTGTGAAAGTTGAGATGTCCGAACCTCTTATGCCATAACCAAGAGTTTTCTGCAACACTTGCTTTTAGAGCAATTGAATCATTGTAATCTAGCATAAGTGGAAAGCTTTTGTTTTCTGTCATGCCAACTTGTGTTACCAAGTTTTGGAGGCTTCTGTCATCAAAGATCTCCACCATATTGTCTCCAAAAAGTAAGAAGTAACCATGAGCAATCATCTGTCCCACACTAAGGAGATTCTCATCAAGACCTGGTACAAGTATTACATCCTTGATGAATCTTCTTCCACCCTTTGTCTCTAGAACAAGAGTTCCTTTTCCAGTAGCTTCCACTAGTTGTCCATTCCCCATTTTAACTCTGCAATTGAAGCTTCTGTCAATATTGATCAGCAGGGATTCATATGCAGTCATGTGATTACTGCATCCACTGTCAATATACCAGATTCCTCTCTTGTTTTCAGTTTTTGCAACACTACAAGCATAAAAGACATTTACTTCCTCTTCTTCTGCTCTATGTGCATAGTTGACAACTTGGTTCCTTCTTGGATTACAATCTTTTGCTAGATGGCCAAATCTGTCACACTTGGTGCATTTGGGTTTTCCCTTGAACCAGCAAACACCATAGTGTAATTTGTCACAGATTTTACACTTGGTTTTGGTAGACTCACTGCTAGATTCTGATTTTGATTGTGAAGTATGGTTGTTGTCCCATTTCTTCCCTTTTCCTTTCCATAATTTCTTTTGATTTGAGTTGCTCCCCTGACCCCTGTAACTGCTATCTCTCTCAGTCACACTTAGGCTAGTAAAAGCCTTTTCAGCTAAGTTTTCAGAATGCATATTTAACCTCTGCTCATAGCCTTTCAATGTACCAATCACTTCTTGAACCTCAATGAAGTCAAGGTCTTTAGTTTCTTCTATAATAGATGCGATGGAATCATAAGATTTAGGCAAGCTAATAAGTATCTTTTGCACTAATCTTTGATTTGTCAGTTCTTCACCAAGAGTTTTCATTTGATTCACAATATCAGTCAATCTTGTTAAATAAACAGATAGAGCTTCACCATCATTCATCCTAGTATACTCAAAATCTCTTCTTAAACATTGTAGTTTGACAGACCTAACCTTTTTATCACCACGAAATTCTTGTTGAAGAACATCCCATGCAGTCTTGGAGGTTTCAAAGTTTGAGATTCGAGGAAAGATCTCATCAGACACTGCCCCTTGAATGATACCAAGAGCTTTTGCATCTCTGGTTTCATTAACTTTCATTGCTATCTTCCTCACAGACTGTTGATCTTCATCGCTAGAATCATCTTCAGTTTCTGCAGTTTCATAACCCTTGTCCACCAAATTCCAGAGATCATGTGATTTGAATATGGTCTTCATCTTGATGGACCAAAAAT
Organism: Malus domestica; assembly: GCF_042453785.1. Taxonomy (NCBI): domain Eukaryota; kingdom Viridiplantae; phylum Streptophyta; class Magnoliopsida; order Rosales; family Rosaceae; genus Malus; species Malus domestica. Next base: position 28,966,814 of record NC_091672.1, on the reverse strand, counting down.
CGTAGTTGATCCCATTGAAAATAGGAGCCCTCAGATCTCCTCCACTGCTCGAAGTAACCATGTGAGGCTTTGTAAGAACAGATGAGATTTTCACGATCTGGGTATGTTTTTCCCCCTTTTTCTTTTCAGAGATTCGAAGCACACACACACAAAACTCCCAGTCCTGAATTTGATCAGAACCTAAGCTCTGAGGCCATGATAAATTCTGGTGAGTTAGTCTGGTTCCTGGAGGCAGACAAGAAAATGAAGCAGAGAACACAGAATCGGGAGGAATGTGAAAAGTTTCTTATCTGTGAAGTAATCACAGATATTTCAATAAATATCAACTTATAGGATATTTCCTTACAAGCTAATCTAGAGCAATCTCAGCCCTTGATTCAAAACAAAGATCTAAAGCATACACTTGTCTTATGAGACTAGACATACACTTTTCTATTGATTTCTTTCTTCTTAAACACTTGAACAAAAACTGAATTCTATTTAATTCCAACAAACATGAAGGGGTCAGCCGGTAGCCTAATAACATTGGTTAGCTGGTTAGGTTCTTGGATAGTCTCATACGCTTTAATTTCCTAATGGATTGGAGCTCCGCAGGTAATGCCACAAAATTTTTGCTTCCTATTTCTGTCTGGATTTGAGCAAGACTCCCTCTTACACATTTGATATTATTTTTCCGTTTCAGGAACTTTTTTCTTGTTTTCAAGCGTATCTGCTGTAACCGTTTTGTTTGTTGCAAAGCTGGTACCGGAGACAAAGGGGCGAACGCTGGAAGAAATACAAACATCATTGAATCGATTTTCAGAAAAATAGATAAACGGTGCGCCTGCATTATGACATTGTCAATCGATTTCCAGATGTGGTTTTACCCATGATTGATTGCGCAGTGCAGCATTGCAGAAGGAAGTATGCTCTGAATGTCAGCAAAGCTTTGCAATTCAAGGATCTACAGTGGCTCAGATCCATGAGACTAATTTCATTTTCTTTGTATTAAACCAGTTGGTGATTAGCACCTTCGAAAAATAGTGTATTTTTTCATTGGTCCAGGGTTATAGACTAAATGCTGCCTGTAACACACGAAGGAGAAGCATCTCCCAAATATTCAATGTTATACGTAGTTCTAATTCCTAAAGATTAGCAATATATAATACGTTAATAGCATATTTACTAATCCGTAATCAAAATTGGAGTAATTGACTTGAGAAAGAGTAGGATTGAGGGGGAGGCCAAATATGATTTCTGTTTGAAATTGTTTATTAATCTGTAGGGAACCGGAATGGAAAATTTTTTTGGTTACTTCAAGTTAGACAGAAATGACCTATAAAATCATCACTAATGAAGGTTGAAGGTGCACAACTCTTGAGATGAGTAACTAGCTAGTTTCAAGATTCTAGAGTCGGACTAGTGGCCACTACTAATCGCACTGATAACAACTCATCAAGTATTCAGTTATTAAAAATGAAACGATTCAATATAAGGTGTAATTTATTCTACCAAACTTCCGATGTAGAAAATGCCTTCTTTCAAACATCTAGCATATGAGTTAATTTTCTGGCACCAGTATCCTCGCCGGATCGATTCCCTAGGGATCCTAGAGATCCCGCAATCCTATTCGTTCATCGTATATCGTGCAGTCGGTTTTCGTTAGGTTCTATTTACATTTGAATTTTAAAATTTAAATTTTAAATCATTTATGACCGCACGATATACGATGAACGGACAAAATTGTGGGATCCCTAGGGAATGGATCCAGCGAGGATCCTGGTCCAATTTTCTGGTCATATTAGGTACCTAGCTAGCAAGGGGCCTACATATAATCGTGAGGGAGCAAACAACCAACTACTCCAAATTGTAACCACCAGCACCTAAAATTACGATTTTATAACTTGTAATATTATCTTATGATTTTATTACCGTCTATTTTGTAAGTCTCAATATAAAGATCATCTTTGCAGAATTTCAATTTTATCCAAAACTGTTTGTTTATTTAATTATCACGATGAAATTTCAATGTTTCTTTGATAACAAAATGTTCGTAAATTTCTTTGAGCTCAATTAAACGCCTCAAATATTTTCGATTTGACTAATATTTAAAGATAATATATGAGGTGCAACTTAAAAAATAAACGGTTTGAATTGTTAAAGTTCGATACGGTATGGGCTCAACAACTAATCGGATCCCTTCCCAAAAAGGCTTCTTTTGAAACAATACCATGATAACCTAGTCATCTATACTATTGAAAGAATTATTAGACTCAATAGGGAGAATTAAAAAAAAAAAATTATGCACTCAAATAAGAGGTAGAATAGAACATAAATGAATAAAAATGATACACAATAATAGAAATTTACAAATTTTATTGTTACTTACTAAATGGATTTGTCAAAATTAGGTTCACATCCTTCTTTTTGCTACTACATTGATTAAAATCCTATTCATTTTCAATTTTTTATTAAGGTTCTTGGATATTCATAACATCATTAATTATTTGAATAATAAAATATTCCTTTAGTGTTAAAAATGTTACAATTAGTATATTTATATTTATGGCTAATTTTTTAATCATATATTTTTATTTTTAGTTTGTACCTATTTTTAATTTGTACCAATTTTTTTTATTATTTTTAATTTGTACCCATATATTAGTTTCTTTTTGTGCCCATATTTTTAAAAGTTTTATATGTGTTTGTACCCATATGTATACCGTTATGTGATATTGAATATTTAATCAATGATAGAAAAATTACATATGGTATATTTATGTTTTATGCCTAAACTTTGTATCATATATTTATATTTTTAGTTTGTACCCACTTTAATTTTGCAACATTTTTTTTTAATTTGTAGTATTTTCTTTTTAGTTTTATTTTGTACCCAAGTATTAATTTCTTTTAGCGCCTATATTTTAAAAAAATTCATTTGTACTCATAATTTTTTAATCTTTTATCTGTACCCTAATTTATTTATAATGTACCCATTCTTCTTTATTAATGTACCACTTTGTTATATGTGAAATGTACCAATTTTTTTAACACTATGGATACATTCTTTTGCCATTTATTATTTCTTATTTTTACATAGTTTTTATCCATTTATTCAATCAAAATGTTTGAATTTTTTTATTGTAACCATTTCTAGTAGTATTATAATGAGGGATTTTAAATTTATAGGATTATAAATCTCATAAAATATCAAACAAGTAATGTCAAAACTATAAATATTAATTGTAATATAATGAGGTGTACAAAGTCAAATTACTTTGATCACTGTAACCATTCTGTTTGTTGCAAAGCTGGTACCGGAGACAAAGGGGCGAACGCTGGAAGAAATACAAACATCATTGAATCGATTTTCAGAAAAATAGATAAACGGTGCGCCTGCATTATGACATTGTCTATCCATTTCCAGATGTGGTTTTAACCATGATTGATTGCGCATTGCAGCATTGCAGAAGGAAGCATGTTCTGAATGTCAGCAAAGCTTTGCAATTCAAGGTTCTACTGTTAACTATGATCAATCTTACACAATAAGGAAGAATAAGAATGTAACAGACTTAGAGAGAGAGAGAGAGAGAGAGAAAGAGGAACTTAGAGAGAAGATGAATATTTCTGAACTGTTTTCTTAACCTCTAAGTAATACAGTGTTGAGGTATTTATAGTTTTACACTTACACAGCTAACTTCCTTAACTAACTTCTTCTCTAATCTAATTACAAGTGTCAACATCTTAAACACCAATATCTTTATCCTATCATCCCCCCGCAAACACATGATTCGATGCTCGAATCATGAGATTGGTACAATGAGTACGAAACAGAGGAGAACTCAACCCTTTAGTCAAAATATCAGCAAACTGCTCTTTAGATGACACAAACTGAACAGAAAGTTGTTTCTTGGCAACACGTTCTCGCACAAAATGAACATCAACCTCGATATGCTTAGTGCGTTGATGTTGAACCGGATTAAAAGCCAAAGCAATGGCGGACAAATTATCACAAAACAAAACCGGAGGTGAGGACAGAGGAACCTGCAGAAAGACCAACAGTTGCTGAATCCAGTCTAATTCAGCGGAAGTAAAGGACAAGGCTCGATATTCCGCCTCTGTGGATGAGCGAGAAACTGTTAATTGTTTCTTTGAGGACCAAGAGATAGGATTGTTGCCTAAAAACACAGCCATGCCAGTGGTAGAACGCCTATCATTCGGGTCACCTGCCCAATCAGCATCACTGAATGCTTTCAATTGCAGTGGGCCGTGGGAATAACAGAGACCATGATGAATGGTACCCTTGAGATACCGCAAAATGCGTTTGACAGCAGTGAAATGAGCAATCATAGGCTGTTGCATGAATTGACATACTTGATGGACAGAAAATGCTATATCCGGCCTTGTAAATGTAAGGTACTGCAGTGCACCTACTACACTCCTGTACAACGTTGGATTGTTATAAGGAGCACCATCATCTTTGAGAAGCCGGTTATAGGGCAAACAAGGAGTTTCACATGACTTGGACTCAAGCATCACTCACCTAATCCTGCATCAGGGCAGTCTCAATTCTTTTCTGGAGGATATAAGCAGTTTAATGGGAATAAGAATGTAACAGACTTAGAGAGAGAGAGAGAGAGAGAGAGAAAGAGGAACTTAGAGAGAAGATGAATATTTCTGAACTGTTTTCTTAACCTCTAAGTAATACAGTGTTGAGGTATTTATAGTTTTACACTTACACAGCTAACTTCCTTAACTAACTTCTTCTCTAATCTAATTACAAGTGTCAACATCTTAAACACCAATATCTCTATCCTATCATCTACTGTAGCTCCGATCCATGAGACTCATTTCATTTCTTTGTATTAAACCGGTTGGTGATTAGCACCTTCGAAAAATAGTGTATTTTTTCATTGGTCCAGGGTTATAGACTAAATTCTGCCTGTAACACACGAAGGAGAAGCATCTCCCAAATATTCAATGTTGCACGTAGTTCTAATTCCTAAAGATTAGCAATATATAATACGTTAATAGCATACTTACTATTCTGTAATCAAGATTGGAGTAATTGACTTGAGAAAGAGTAGGATTGAGGAGGAGCCCAAATATGATTTCTGTTTGAAGTTGTTCATTAATCTGTATGGAACCGGAATGGAAATTTTTTTTGGTTACTTCAAGTTAGACAGAAATGACCTATAAATCATCACTAATGAAGATTGAAGGTGCGCAACTCTTAAAAGATGAGTAACTAGCTAGTTTCAAGATTTTAGAGTCGAACTAGCAGCCACTGATAACAACTCGTCAAGTATTCAGTTATTAGAAGTGAAACAATTCAATATAAGATGTGATTTATTCTACCAAACTTCCGATGTAGAAAATGCCTTCTTTCAAACATCTAGCATATGAGTTAATTTTCTGGGATTTGGATCCTCTCCTGAGCTAATGGAGAGGATCCTCCTGACCAATTATCGTGGGACGTTGAATTTTTATCTAACGGTTATAATTATTATAATTTTAAAGAGACCTCCTGTTTGTAGCCGTTGGATAAAAATTCAACAGTCCACGATGATTGGTTAGGAAGATTCTCCCCATTAGCTCAAGAGAGGATCCAAATCCAATTTTCTGGTCATATTAGGTACCTAGCTAGCAAGGGGCCTACAAATAATCGTGAGGGAGCAAACAACCAACTACTCCCAATTGTAACCACCAGCTCCTAATTACGGTTTTATAACTTGTAATATTATCTTATGATTTTATTACTTAATATTTTTATTTAATATTATTTTATGTCAGACTTTTTTGGTCCATGGGGCCCACATCCCACTTCCTTCTTTTTCCCGTTTGTTTTCACTTAAACTCTCCCGCTCTCTCTTCTCTCATTTCTCTTCTCTCTCGAACCTTCCCTCTCCGGGACGTCAACACACAAACAACAACGACAACACTCCCACCACCGCCAAACCAAGAGCATCATGAGCTTCGTATCGTCCTCACGAGCTCAGAACACCCAACCTCACCTTGAATTTCCTTCCGGATCGTAGGGATCAAAATCCAAGTCGGGCTGCGACCTTTCAGCCATTTTCCGGCCACACCACGGCGATTTAGTTGTCGATAAAGGTACCATTTTCTTCGTCTCATCTAGAAATATGATTTTCGTTTTTTAATCACCATATTTCGTTGAGTATTGAAGAAGTTATATTCATTTGAATCTAACCCGGTTTTCCGGCGAACCCGCGACCTTTCAGGCCATTTTCCGGCCAAACAACTACGAATTAGGAGTTTTGAAAGGTGTCAATATGTTCGTCTCGTTCGAGGTATGATTTTCGTTTTTTATTCACTCAATTTCATTGAGTTTTGACGAAGTTATGGAGGTTTGAAAACTTCCCGGATTCCAGCCTTCTTATTAGCAAAAACCGGCGACCTCAGTGAATTTCAGGCCAGATTCAGGACATCTCCGGTAGTTATTGGACTTAAAAATAGGTATAATCTTATTTTACACTTTCCTAGCTTCGTTTTGATACATTATAGGTTGAATTTGGTTAAGAAACGAAGAGGTTACAAAGCTTTAAGAGTGAACCACTTTTATACGTATGACTGCGCGACTACCAAAGCTAGATCGCTCCAAGTCTTAGTTGAGAGATATAATCTTCGTCTTCCAAGAAGTTAAGATTTATTTATGGATCATAGAAAAACCATGGAAGAAGGACTGCTAACAGTTTCAGAGAACTTGGTACATGAAGAAGGAGCTGGCAATGATTACAGCGATGCAACGCCGAATGTTGGGTCCTTACCGGTCACCGCTGTTGTTGTTCTCAGCACTCTGGTGGCCCTCTGTGGTTCCCTTTCTTTTGGGTGTGCTGTAAGTGACTTACCACCTTATTCAACAAATTATTTATCCTGTTCTTTTCACTTTGCTGCATCAAATTGTTTATGGTCTTGAAGAATCATTAAATGTTCCTTAAATACAATTAGGAATTAGAATCGTTTTGTTGCAGTTAGAATATTCATCCGCTGCTGAATCTGGAATTATAGAAGAGTTGGACATTACTCTCGCAGAAGTAAGTTCTCTAAGACTTCTCTCAAGGTTCCATATTAAATTCCTATCTAGCAAGGAATCAATCCTACAATCAAGGTACAAAATAAGAAGCCAAACATATACAAATCAGTTGCATATTTGTTTCTTAATCTAAGCCATGATATCCGGGATATCATTGACTTCTCAACACTCTCCTCAAGTTGGAGAGTGGATGTCTAGAACTCCCTTGCGTATAAAGGTTGATCGAGAAAGTTTCCTTCCTCAAAGCCTTTGTGAACACATCTTCTAGTTGGTAATAAGAAGAAACATGTTTTGTGACGACCAAACCATCTTGAATTTCGTCTCGATTGAAATGACAATATGCCTCCCTTCATGCTTTGTTCGTTCCTGGTATACTGGATTAATTTGCAGCAATATGAAGAGATCATAACGTATAGTGCCTGCTTTGAATGCCATAATTGCAAATCCCTCAACATATATCGAAGTCGTGACAACTCACCAGAAGCTTCGGTCATGGTTCTTTATTCGTCTTGCGCTGGAGATAAAGAAATTGTCTTTGGTCTTTTTTATCTCCAAGAAATCAAAGACCCTACGAAAAAAAAACATCTTGTAGTAGATTGTTCTAGAACAATTCACAAAGTAAAATCATGAGTAATAATGTAATTTCATACAAACTAAATTTTTTTTTCCCTTCAAATCTCACACAAATGTCGTCCATAGCATCTTTAATTAAAAAAAAAACTAATGAAAAAGGCTTGAAACTTTGAGTTTTAATAATAAGAACAAAATAAATGATAAAGTGAATAGTATCATGATTGACTTTTTAGTGTAAAAATATGGTTTTTCGTTAAAATGAACAGTATCAGAAGTTTTTCGTTAAAGTTTCCAATCAAAAACCCACATTCTCTCTCTCTCTCTCTCTCTCTCTCTCTCTCTCTCCTTTCTCTCCATCTTCTCTCTTTTTCATATTATAGTTTTTTTCTTTATAAAATTTGAGGCTTTTAGATCTAGGTCCAAAAATATAAATGGTTTTAGGAGTGAGTCAAGTTATCTAATTACATGTTTTTTATTATTTTTTATGCTCTTTTTATATTTTCTAAAAATATTAAAAATCAATTAAAATCTTCTAATATCTTATAACAAAAAAACTAATATACTAACATAAATCTATCTGCAAACATTCTACCCTAACTCAAGTAACAAAAATATGAATGTATATTATACCTATAAATAATATATGCAACCTAACTAAAAGGTAGAAAAAAAACATAATATACCTACAAGTAACACATATTAATCTCTGACTGGTTGATTATAAAAAAAAAAAATTGTCATATAAGTAGATAAATATAAGGAAAAATTAGTATCTGGTCCCTAGTTTTTACTGTTCATTGACTAAGACCTTATTAGTTCTCAAATTTTGATTCAAGTCCCTAGCATTAATGTGATAATGAATTTACTTGTTTATTATATAATTTTTTAATATAAAAATTAGTAATTAATTTAGGGTTTAATACTCACACCTCTATTAAACTTCTAATTAATTTTCAATTCAAACATTTCCAAAATAATAAAAAATTAAATTAAATTAAGTTTGTACCTATTAGTTTTTTTTATATATATAAAAAGATTCTCAATTTTTTAATCTTAAATGTACCCATTCATATAATTTTTCAATTTTTTTAATCTTAAATGTACCCATTCTCAAATATATCAATTTGTTATATGTAAAATGTACCCTTTTTTTAATATAAAATCCATTCAAATTTTTTAATCCATGTTTAAACTTATATGGGTACATTCTTTTTCGTTGATTTGAGAATGTATCCATGTTTTGGTACAATAACTTTTTTTGTTAATTTTGGTTAATGTACCCATACATGTATGTATATATATATACACACACACACACACAATATAATAGAGAGTATAATTTATATTTTATTATTTTTAATCCCATAAATTATGGGTTTTATTTAAAATCTCATTAATATAAACAATTACAAATTTCAATTTTTAATTTTTAATTAAAAAAATATAGTAACTTACATTATTACATTAATGTCAGGGACCTCAATCAAAAACTAAAAACTAACAAGGTTTCAATCAAAGAATATTGATAGCTAGGGACCACATCCAAAGTGTCCCTAAATATAATTAACCTGTGATATATGTTGATTATTAAAAATTAATAAATGAGGCTTAAAGCAATAGGAAGAGCAAGAAATAATAAAACAATAAATAAAAAGAAATAATCAAAGAGATAAGTAGGAAGAAATCTGATTTTTATAATAAATCTAATCATTGAAGAGGTTATTATTAATAATAAAATATCTAAATTTAAGGAATTTGACTTATTTTAATAAACTGGACTATTCCTACTATTGGCTAAAAAAATTGGATTTGTATTAAGTTTATTTACACATGCGTAGTGTGTGTGCTTCATCTAACATATATAAAGTTAGAGTTTGCGGACACATGATTTTAACACACATTTTACGTTTTTGTGGGGCCCACTCTAAAATGTATTCAATTATCCAACCATCTATCTTTTATGTCTTACCTCAATAATCATGTCTACTAAAAACTACACCAATCTAAAACATATGACTGTTGGATTAAATTTAGTGTTTCTTTGTAGAGTTGTATTAATCCATTTTCTTCACTACAAATGATTGTCGTAATAGCATTATTCTAAAAATCTCCGCCTAGGCGCTAGGCGGTTGGCCACCGTCCCGATTAATGCTTAGTCCGCCCAGACTCTCCTAGACACCCGCCTAGGTTGTGACTCACTTAAACAGAAAATAGATAACTTTAATTTTGCATTTAATTTTTTCAATAAATTGTAAGAGATTTGTTGAATACTTAAAGGAACACACATTATATACTTGTTCTCCATGTTTTCATTATGTTCCAATAGCTTATAATATATATGTCATTCTATTTTGTAGTTTATAATGATATCATATATATTTTAAGTATAAACAGACACTTATCTACACAAAATATAATAGATTTAATAAATCCGCCTTGTCCGTCTAGGCGCCCGCCTAGACCCCACCTAACCGCCTAGGCGTTAGGCCTCAACCCGCCGCCCGACTAGCGCCTAACGTCTTTTAGAACCTTGCCTAATAGTTTTGGATTTGTCTAATTTTTTGCAAATTACGATCTAGGAATGATGTATTTAAATATAGACACATTACAAAATAGGTGTCCAAAGAGAGAATTAATGAAAAATAATAAAGGAGATATGGAGATGGAATATTAAATCTAAATCAAAGGTTTTTAGAATTTTGTTTTTAACGCACAATTATATCAAAAATAAAATACATTGAACTAATAAGGTTACATCTCAAGCATTAAAAGTGTATCGATCTAATGGTGATACCGATCCGTCCCATATACGACCATATTTTGCTCTAAGAAAAATGAGGATTTATACTAAAGGAAGGGGGTTTGGTTAGACCACACAATGGATAATGTTATATCCCACATCACCCAGGGGAGTGAATCCTGTAAGCCTTATATGTATATTCTCATCTCTACCTAACACGAGGCCTATTAGGAGCTCACTGGCTTCGGGTTCCATCGGAACTCCGAGGTTAAGCGAGTTTGCTCGAGAGCAATCCCATGATGGGTGACCCACTGGGAAGTTTTCATGTGAATTCCCAAAAACAAAACCGTGATGGTGTGGTTGGAGCCCAAAACGGACAATATCGTGCTATGGTAGAGTCGAGCCCGAGATGTGGTGGGGGCCCGGGCCGGGGTGTGACAATTTGGTATCAGAGCCAATCCTTGGCCGGATGTGTGCTGACGAGGACGTCAAGCCCCTATGGGGGATGGATTGTTACATCCCACATCGCACAAGGGAGTGAATCTTGTAAACCTTATATGTATATTTCCATCTCTACCTAACACGAGGCCTTTTAGGAGCTCACTGGTTTCGAGTTCCATCGGAACTCCGAAGTTAAGCGAGTTTGCGCGAGAGCAATCCCATGATGGGTGATCCACTGGGAAGTTTGAGTTCCCAGAAACAAAACCGTGAGGGCGTGATCGGAGCCCAAATTCCCAGAAACAAAACCGTGAGGTCGTGATCGGAGCCCAAAGCGGACAATATCATGCTACGGTGGAGTCAAGCTCGAGATGTGGTGGGGATCAGGCCGGGATGTGACAGATAGCTACAAAATAGATATTGAACTCAACACAAATACTTTATTGCCATTCATGTGAGTTTGAATCTGAAATTAAAAAAATATCACTAGTACTAATTGGCTAGTTGTTAGTTGAAATTGAACTAAAAGGGTAAAACTACTTTGCCTTGAAAATGGAGAGACATATTATTGGACTTCAAAAATAACGTAACCCAAGCGCCGATGCCACAACTCAATAGATCGTAGGACAGCGTACGTTGTGCGAGGGTTTGCAGAAATTGCTGATAATACTGTGCACCGAATGGTGGATGAAATATAGATGGATTGGAAGCATCTGTTTTCGTTTCCGTCTGAAGATCCTTGTTCGTTAACCATGGGGAAGGTCTACGGAAAGGAAAGGGAAACACACTGCCTAAATTTGCAGTGGCGGTAAAAGGAAGCTGCAGAGCTACCATGTAAAATAAGGCAGAAAAAAATATTAAACAGCAAAAGTGAATTCTCTGATTAATCAACCAGAGCTTTTGTACAACAGGTTTTCCTATCTAGCAAGGAATCTATCCTACAACCAAGTACAAAATAGGGAGCTAAGTATACACAAATCCATTACATATTTGTTTCTTATCTTAAGCCAATGTGAATGCAATTGGATATTTGCCTCCCTTTGTGTATATATCAAGTAGGTTATAGTCTCTTTTTCAGTTCTATGTATTTAAATTTTCTTCTTATTCTGCAGTACTCGGTTTTTGGTGCAATGCTGGGAATCGGAGGAGTGGTTGGCGGATTGGTAAATGGGAGGATAACGGATATCATTGGTCGTATACGTGTAAGTTTTCGCATTACCAATTGTGTATCGGCCTAGGGCGGATGTTTAAATTATATTATTTAACACTTTTTCGTTTTTTTTATGTTGATATCTCGAAACAGACAATGTGGTTATCTGAAATTATCAGTATTGCAGGGTGGCTCAGTATAGCATTTGCCAAGGTTTCTTCTCTGAAATTTCAGTATGCATATATATATATGATCAATGCAATTAAGAAGTCTAAAGTATAGTGCATTGGAAATAAGTGTGGTAACATTTTATAGCAAATTTTTCTGGAAATTTCAACATGCAATTTTGAGCTCAGTTCAATGCTTGATTGTAGAATGCTTGGTTGCTGGATTTTGGACGACTGTTATTGGGAATTAGCAGTGTGTTAATTCTCTACGTGGTAATTGCAAACAAACTCTGCTTCTTTCTTCTTCAAAATTCATATTAGTTTGTAACTTATCCATAGAACACTTGTATAATGATTAAATTCTTTCTCATAAACAGGGACCTATATACATAGCAGAAATAACACCAAAGGATTTTAGGGGGAGGTTTACTTCAACTAATCAGGTATGACATATTTAGTTCATCGTGCATATGAGATCCATTGCCAACCTATAATTTATTGTGCTTCCTAGTTATTACTTCCCCCTTCTCTAACCGGTAGTCTAAATCTATTAAGTGCACAGTTGATGAGTAGCTGTGGCTTTGCACTTATGTATTTCGTTGGAAATGCCCTAAACTGGCGTACCATTGCTCTAATCGGTAAATTATCTTTTATTCTTGCCCTATATTAATTTGATTCTTGCATCATCTTTAATTTGAATCAATCACTTAATACAAATTGATTTTATTACTCTAGGTGCTATTCCATCTCTACTGCATATTATAGGTTTATTTTTCATTCCAGAGTCTCCAAGGTGGCTGGTGAGTGCAATTCAATAATTTCTATACAATGTTAAATGAAGATGAAGACTCTTTAAATTGCTTGACCTTATTCTTCCAACAGTACACACAAGTATATAAATCTTTTACTCCTAAATAAAATTCAGCAGTGAGAAAATTTCCTTTAGAATGCTCAAATCATTGATGGTACACTTGTTTGCAGGCAAAAATTGGTAAACAAAAAGAGTTTGAAACTGTGCTGCAGCGTCTTAGAGGAAAAAATGCTAATATATCTCAAGAAGCAGCTGAAATCATGGTAACCTTCCAAGTTCCGGCTTCAAGCCATCGTGAAATATTATCTGTGTGGTATCCTCAACTGGAGGATTTGGGGTTAAAGAATCTTCTCTTAGCACATAAAAACAATGACATTCTCATGTCTTGCCAGGATTATACTGAAATCTTTCAGCGGCACTCAGAAAGAATGCTAGACTTGTTCCAGTGGAGATACGCTGACTTAATCATTGTAAGCTGTCTTGCAAGAAGTACGACTGAAAAAATCATTTGCTGTTTAACCTTTGTTTTTCATGATGTGTCAGACCTTTCTGCGTTTATTTGAATTTGTTTAGGTTGGAGTGGGGCTGATGTTTCTGCAGCAACTTGGGGGGGCCAGTGCGGTCTCTTCTTATGGAAGTTCTATCTTTGTAGATGCTGGTAAATCGAAAGATTTTTATTATGGAAGTTCTATATTTGAATAAATGCCATATAATGGGACTGTATCATTTTTTCTGGCAGATTTCTCAAGTACCATTGGGACTGTATCGTTGGCTATTATTGGGGTAAAATGAATTTGAAAACTACTACTCTACATGTGAATTAATAGAGTTCCATTTGATGTTTCTTACTTGTTTCACAGATACCTGGAACAATATTGAGTGTTCTCTTAGCAGATAAATGTGGAAGACGACCACTTCTGTTGGTAAGACATTGAGAAAGGAAAAAGAATAGTATTTTTTTATAATGAATACTGAAAATATAACTTTAACCCCTAAAATTTAATTTTCTCTACATAAAACCCGAGATAAGTTTTTGTCTTGAATAAAACCATTGACTAGATTCCACATCAGCAAATTCATTAATTATGTTTGACTTCACATATTAAAAAAAAATTCGGATGCCTAAAATACCCCTATTTGAATATTTTTATTTTTTTATAAACCCTATTTGAATGTTTGATGTACATAATTAATGCCATGCGGATGGATGGTAAGGGAGAATTAATGATTTTATACAAAAAATATAAATTCATTGCCTAATATATAATAGCATAAAACATGTGTAATATATTTATTATACATGCTTAATTAAGTCAATAAAATTATATTTTACATATTAATGTAGGTAAATTATTTCTCTCTCTCTCTCTCTCTCTCTCTCTCTCTCTCTCTCTCGCACACACACACTCACATATATATATATATATATAAATGTCTGATATATGTAAAATTCATGCAAAATAATTTACCTACAAAAAAAAAACATTTGATTCAAACAGTGCACCTACTATTAAAATTTTTAAATGTTAGATTGCTTAAAAAAAGAAAAATAATATACCCAGTATATGTAAAATACATGAAAAATAATTTACCTACGTATTACAAACCCATATATGCAAAATAAAGTACCTATTATTTATTTTTTACGAAAATTGTGAAACTATTATGTAATTTATAAAAAAAAAATTACATATTGTTTATTTTTTTTATGCAAATAATGTAACTATTGTTTAGTTTTTACAAGAAACAATGTATCTACTAGTTTATTTGTACCTTTTTTTTTTATTTTCACAAGTTAATGTATCTACTTTTTCAATAGAATGTATATTGAACTAATTAGATTTGGATTAGGCGATTTCACAGCAAAGAAGAAAAGAACTTCCATTTTTTTTTAAATTAAAAGCAAAAAAAAATTAAACTAATTGAATGTTGTTGACAAACAAAAGACAATAAATTAAAAGTCTACAAAAAAAATCATAATAGCCATATTAATGTTGGTGGCATGGTGTTGTAAATAAAATTAAATGTATGGACATCTTTTATCTCACATGGCATCAAAATTCAAAATTTGGGTTTATTTAGATGTTTTAATATAGGTGGGTTTATATCTAGAGTTCATCAGTTGTAAGGGACTAAATCTAAAGCACCCTAATGAATACCAGTAACTCACCGTGAAGCCACCACACGTGTGTAGGTTTCTTCTGCAGGGATGTGCTTGGGTGCCTTTCTTGTGGGCTTGACTTTTTTATTTCAGGTTCCTACCAAAACAAATTTCGATACTTCTCACTAGATTGTGTAGTTGCTTCATACGCATGCAAATTGTCATATACTTTGAAGTAAATCTTTTCGATATGGCAGAATCTTGGCCGGTGGAAGGAGGTCACTCCCATTTTTATGTTTATTGGCATGTTGGTAAGTACAAATAATCCATAGGCAAGTATTCCTTTTCTTTTCCTGGGCTGCTGGTCACATTTTCGTGTCCTTTCATTGTTCTTTAATGAACAAAAATCATGCTTGGATCTAAAATGCTTTCAATAACAATAGTTTGTGAATTAATTCTGTATATCATTTGAGATATTTAATATTGGTACGTAATGCATTCAGGGTTATTATGCATCATACACAGTAGGCATGGCAGGACTTCCGACAGTTATTATGGCAGAGGTAGCTAGCATTGTGCTTGACCTTCATGTGCTTTCACTAATTTATTACTGCAAATTCGGCGGAGCAATAAACTTCTGTTACAAAGAACGGATGATTTCAATTTCAGATATTCCCAATAAACGTCAAGGGCACTGCCGGAAGCCTGTTGACTCTGGTGACTGCGGGCGCTGGTTCGATTGTTATATACACCTTCAACTTTATGATGGAATGGAGCTCAGCAGGTATCTTAGCGACCAACTCCCCTACTTTTCTTTGTATCTCTTTTTTTTCATTTCTTCCCCTGCGTACTCGTAATCGGTCATATGATTTCAGGAACGTTTTTCATCTTCGCGGCCATTTGCGGTTCAACTGTTGTGTTCGTTGCGAAGCTAGTGACGGAGACCAAGGGGCGAACGCTCGAAGAACTACAAGCATCAATTGCGCATTTTGTCTAATAAGATGAACTATGAAGCCATGCTAGTGTTGGAAATTATATATTATAGTATAAAATATTGTAATATATAATTTTAATAATTGAATGAAAAATAGTGTTAATCATATTTCTTTGAAAGTTTATGTTATTTAGGTGCATTCCCTTGTCAAATGATGTATACTTATAGATGAAAAGTTACATCTCTTTAACAAGAAGTACTTGGATTCTATATAAACTCATGAAACCATGGCATTAAAAAAATAGAAAATTAGAATTAATTTTTATTCTTGAGAAATAGGGTTTTCCCACTCTATTTCTCTCACTCTTCGTTTTGTCAAATTCCAAGTCGTGTCTTGGGAGTACGGAATATACAAGCACAATAGTAGGGGCAAAATTCTGTCTTTAGGACACTACATTTATGCAAGCCTCAATCTCTCACTAGTTGTTTTTATTAATCTCATACATAATTGGTGTTGTGATTTTCTTTATGATTACTTTCATTGAAATTCTTTTATTATTTTCATATTTTATAATATTGCTCCAACATTCTAAAGACAGAATTACTTATGCGATAATTGGTAAGTATGAATGTGAAGAAGATGTTAAAAACATTGAAAGTAACCCTAAACCAAGAAACTATGGTTTTTTACAGAAAAAGGTATGTCCTGGTGAGCTTGATTTTTATTTGCTTATTGATATATAACATAGTAGTATCTTTGACGTTGGCATTCAAATTGTATTGTTAAATGTATGATACAATTCAAATATATTCATCTATATATATATATATATACACACATGAGCAGTGTTTGCTTGTTGATTCAATATGTGACTATAAACGTGTTGAGCAACATAGAGTGTTGTATTCGATGTGTAGCCTAGCCCCTTTATGCTAATAAGATTTGCATAAATTGATGCAATTAAGACTTCAATCTCTATGATTTTAGTCGTGATGACTGGAGTTAGATGGTGGTTTGGAATTATCCATGGGGAGCAGTATCCATGCAACCGCTTGTTACTTTGAAAAGATAACAATTCAAAATTAAAACTTTCTGGGCAAATGCAACACTTTGACGAAAAGGCGTTGGCAGTTTATGGGTGGTTTTGTATGGGTGATTTGGATCACTGGTATGTATATGCATGCTTACGTCTATATGTGTCTGCAAGTTATCTTGAAAGCATGAATTGCATGGCTCATATGATATGTCTTATGGATAAATTTCTTAATTTCAAAGATCAACAATAAATATTTATATCGTACATGCACTACTGGAGGTTACTTATCACAAGTCATAGGTGTAGAAATGAAATATAATGGTTGCCTGGAAATTCATTCCCATTCGTTATATATATATTGAGAGCTCCAGTTTGGTGAGGAATTCGATAAAACCAAAATACCCTTATTTCAAAAAATAAAAAACTACAAGACTATCCCAATATAATACGGTTAAATGGTAATACACAAATATAATAAGGTTAAAATTGTCATATAAAAAATAAAATATTGAGAGATGTTTAGATGCGGACAATATATCTGCACATATAATAAATGAGAATTTACAACCATCAAACGCAAGGCACCAACACTTTCAAATTAATTGAGACCCTTGGATTACCTATCACATAAATAATGAACTACATCCTTCTCCCAAAGCGCATTTCTCCATTGGAATTTCAAAAGGAAAAGCACAATATAATTTCCTCCACGTTTTCGGCATTAACAGCACATACTTTGTAGTTACATGGAGAAGCGATAATACCGTTCAGTTTTAAACTGCTATTTTCGATTTCCAATCTCTCACGTACTCACATGGATTTCATTCCAATTAGTATCAGAGTTCCAGTTTCAAGCCCTTTGGAAGCGAGACCGTGCTATGCTGTTTGGATTAATTTGGGGATTTTCTTAACACAAACGGCTTTTGCCAACCAGTCATATCCATCTTGGGTAAAATCTCATATCTCAAATTCTATTTTATAGTGAAAGCTTGCTTTTTTATTTTTAGTTTTTTGCATTTTCTCTTCTTCTTTTTGTTATAGGCTCCAGAGGATTCTATGCGTGTTAATTGCAACCATTGGACAAGAAGCAGAGTTCAAAGCTTTGACTGATCGTGGGTAAATCTCAACCTTACCTATTCAGTTTTTAGGATTTTTTTTTATTATTTGCTTTTTTTTTTTTTTTACTATTTGTATGTAGTATCTCTAAGTAAATTTTAGTTTGTATTTACTGACACGAATCAAAGAACAAAGACTATCATAATCAAGGGTTCATATTATTGTGTTAATTTACACTGCATATTATTTTGATAAAAATATCTGCATATTATATAGGGTTTTAACATCCAGATGGCAAAAAGTTTAATTTCTATCTAACCAAAAATCTGTTTACTCCCAGCCCTTCTCGATGGGATACGACGACTTCTTCTTTGACGCGGTTGTAGAATGAGGTCAAAGGTGACTAGGCTATGTAAATTATTGAGATTCCAAGACGGAGAGGGTTGGGATGAAGATCAAAGATGTATGTCGAGAACCTAGGCATTGTAAGTTTCTATATATACCAAGATGTAATTAGAATTTAAATAAATTGCCCTACGCAATTGGCAATTGTACTGAATAATGAAGGAATAAATATGTGTGTTCGATCCTATTTATCCATATATATAAGCAGTAGAAGTGTTTTAAAATTAAAATCTCAAATTTGGACCTACGATGACCTGTGGCATGTTTTTTCTAACAAGTGTGGGGGAAATGTACTTTTCCAGTCAAAACGTCACTAATGTAGTCTTCCAGAAAAGGTACTCAAGAAAGTTTTTCGAAAAGCAAATACTGAATTTTTAATTCTTTTTTCTTAAATTTAATTTGATGGCAATTTAAAGCGTTGTTTTGTTTGCTATCATTTAGACATAAAGTTCTACTTTATAGTGGCCTTTGTTATGTAAGAGATTGATAGGAACATCATGTTTAGCTTCATTCTGTTTATGTTCTTTTCTCTTTTCAAGTTAGGAGGCTTAAAATATCTCAGTTCAAACTTCAAAGACAAGTCATTTTGGCTTCTCCATTTATCCCATGAAAATACAAATTTGGAAGGATCAAGAAAAAGTTAAATTTTATTTGCCATAAAAAAGTGCACGCATTCAACATCCAAGCCAAGAAGGGGATTGAGTTCATATGATTAACAAACATGTTCATCCATAACATAGATTATTGACCTGTTGAATTGTACTTTTTGATGGTTTGGCATACAAATTTGGGAGACCAACGAAAGAATAGAGACAGGATAGTAGGTCATTTCATCTTATTTTTTTGTTAATTTTATACTCAAAACAACCTATGAACGGGTCCAAGTCTTTTCCATGATCATGGTGGAACTATGTACGTCCTGATAATAATAGTTTATTGTACTGAAATTTGGCTGTTTAGCTTGGTAGCTAATTGTGATCTCCATGCTAATTGTTTGTGTGGGTTGTTAGAAAACACTAGAGAGAGCGAGACAATTTTATTTGATATTGGATTGGTTAAAAGAGAAGACAATATGTTTTTCTCAATAAAAATGCAAGTTTCATTAAACTTGGAGTGACCAACCAAGTTTAGTGAGTTTGTATGTAACCTAAAACTACAGTGTCACTATTAATGTCTATACCAAATGGATAACAATGGTAAATAACTATTTGCAACACATCTTTAGAGGTGCGTAGCATCCGTGATTAAAAAAAGCCTCTCGCATGAAAGTGAGTGCGTGCGGAGAGGCTTGTGTGTGTGTGTGTGTGTGTGTGTGTATGGATTGATTTATTCATGAGTATGATACATCTCATTAACTGGGCATATTTTTCTGCGATTAAAGTTTTCGTATCTTCTTGAGTATTGGTAATGATTGCAACCCTTAATTAAGTCGTATACGTAAGAACAAGTTAACTACTTTGGCAATGCGCCTAATGTAGTTGGGCAGAATCAATAACTGCTTATGGGTTTATGAGTTTGGTTCTACAGAGTTGCACAAAAAATGAGTTGCATTTTAAATTGAGGAAGTAAATCCCTGTTAGCGGTTGTGAAGCCTTTTTCTTTCCGAAAGAGAAGGTTTTTCTTATGTCAGTATACATATGGCACAGAACTTGTGGTTGTATACTGAAGATGTGTGAGGGCTTTGAAGCCATAGTGATATGGAAACATGAATGTTTGAGTTTTTTGTTTCCCAATTAGCTACAAGATCATAATGTTTAGTTGTGGCTGGACATCTACGAATATAGGCTGTATGATCTGCAAACTCATTGATTGAATTAGCACATATATAGAATGATGAGCACTTCCTGATAAAGGAGTAACATGTGAAGGCAACTACAAAAATGAGTTTTGCTCATAAGCCATGTTAGTCATGGATAAAACCAATGCCAATTCCTTTGCAAAGAATTATACACTGAAAGTGTGGGGGTCTTCGTAAAAGGAATGATGAGGCACTGAAATTGATGCTTATTGAGTAAGCATACACAATTAGACATGATTATTCTTATTAAGCAAGGAATATGAATGGACATGTTATGAATTCAATGATGCTGGCTAATTGAATTTTGATAATTTAAAGTCAAAAGTACATATAGGTGGATATGCAAAGGCATAATCTATAATGGAATTGGATACAGTCTTAAGGCTAGAGAAATGTACTTTGTGATAATTTAGCCGAGTGCGGGCTAAACACGATGTCCAAATTGTAAACAGTAATTTGTTTATTAAAAGGGAAAGAATAAAAAGCAGTTATCTCTTATAATGAGTAACTTTAAGGTATGAAGAGTTAGAGGCCTTCTTACAATTACCTTAAATGTGGGGGAGTATGCCCAACTGTTAGCAAATTACTTACTAAAGTCCCAACATGTACAGTTAAGGACTTGACATTCTAAACAACTACTCTTGTATGAAATATAATTTCATATAATGGATTATGCACACCATTAAAGATAGTCAACCTAAATGGTACCAAATATTAAAGGTTTGACTAGAGAGTAAGTTGATCATCTAGGGGAATGAGGTTAAAGCCAACATAACTAATGAATCAGCCGAGCGGAAACCTAACTTAGTTGATTGGAGATCCTATGGTCTAAGTTCAATAGGCAAATTGGTTGGGCATGATTCAAAGAAGTTAAACACACTATATACCTCATTCATATGATGGAAGAAGTGTGTTGTTTGTAGAAGTTTTAGGATGTATATTTAATGAATATGGGATTTGTTCAGAACCAAAATGAACACAACTGTATGAACGGTAACATATTAGGATTAGTGATGTGTGTTGCTTATTGTCTCGGTTTATTGCTACGGTAAACAGTTCAAGATCTTCTACATCCACTGCATCACCAAGTAAACCCGATAAGTATTCACTATAGTAGGTTCAAGTCCAAAAGACACATCTTCCGATGCATCTCTTGTCTGCCTATACTCTCAAATTCTTCCTGATTTTCATTCATGTGGGGGATTGTTGGAAATTATATATTATAGTATAAAATATTGTAATACATAATTTTAATAATTGAATGAAAAATAGTGTTAACCATATTTCTTAGAAAGGTTATGTTATTTAGGTGCATTCCCTTGTCAAATGATGTATACTTATTGTTGAGTAAAAATTGTACACAATATGTAAACAAATAAATCACTCGACACGATTTCACCCTTGTTCATTTTCTCTGAAGAAGGTTTTATTAATTTGAGTTCAACCCATTCTTGGCTACGCGCCTATTAATTACAACCCTTCTTTTAGGAAAGGAATACCCTTTTGATTCTAATATGAATAAATCGTAACTTGGGGATTTGGATGTTTATTTGATTTTGTGACTGCATCTAGGTAGAGCCCTAGATTGCCTACGTACCCTCGTTGAGGGATCAAGTCACTCGTAGTTCCTTGTATGCTTGATACTTGTTTGGATT
Source organism: Malus domestica (assembly GCF_042453785.1). Classification (NCBI taxonomy): domain Eukaryota; kingdom Viridiplantae; phylum Streptophyta; class Magnoliopsida; order Rosales; family Rosaceae; genus Malus; species Malus domestica. The sequence goes on along the minus strand of NC_091672.1, from coordinate 28,944,916 downwards.
TAATGCCTTGTGCAGTTTTAGCTCATGCAGGTGAGGACTTTGCGTCATTGGAGCGTTTAATGCCTTGTGCAGCTTAGGCTCTTGCAGGCGAGGACTTTAAGCCATTAAAGCTTTTGATGCCTTGTGCAGTTTTAGCTCATGCTGACGACGAGCAAAATGTAGCTTCGTGCCATTTAAGTCTTGTTATGGCTTCATGCCTTTTGATACTTGATACAACTTCATGCCATTTGAGATTTGATACGGCTTCGTGCCTTTTTGAAACTTGTTGTGGCTTTATGCCAGTTGAAATTGGAGTGCGGCTTTGCACCATTTGAGTGCCTAAGTGAAATTAATTCACTAATAATATTTTGACTTTGGCTCCGTGTAATGTTTGGCTTGGTATCATTTTTTGCTCCATGTTTAATTTTAACTTGATGGAGGCCATTGGATTTTGTAGGATTTTAATCCTAGTTGAAATAGGATTCTAAAAGCATGAAAGTTGGAGCCTTTTCCATTATGAAAGACTCGATTGACTTGGACTTTTCCTTTGAATTTTTAAAACTACCCAGTGGATGTAGTAGAATAATCCATTTTTCCCTCTTTCTTCTTCTCGGTTTTGGTACATTTGTCACTTCGTTTCCATGCTTGCTCTCTTTCTTTTTGTTATTGACTTTTGTCTCTTACACAACAGATTGCAGACTTAACGAGTCTCTGTTTTCATTTTGTTTAATGAAAACATAAAAGCAAGTGTCAAAGTAGCACCTCAACTTTGTACGAAAAATCTTTGAGATGGCTTTTCCTTTTTTAGACTTTTTACGTGAGTCTTTCACCAAGCTTTATTTTACAACCTTTTTTTTTTTAATGTAAGCTTTTCAAGTTCAAAATAGGATTTTGCTTCTTCTTCTTCTTTTTCGTCAGTAACCTCTATTGTGTGACTTCCTTCTCCAATTTTGTGTCAAATTCTTTAAGTCATATTCCTCTTCACTCGAAGTTTCCAATGAGCTCCTAAAACGGAGTAGCAGTAACGGCCAAATTCTTCGAAATGACCTCTTAAAACGGAGCAGCAGCAACCATTTCAACTTCGGACTGAGCTCCTAAAACAGAGCAGCAACAACCGCCAAATTCTTTGAACTGAGCTCTTAAAACGGAGTAGCAGCAACCATTTCAACTTCAGAATGGGCTCCTAAAAGGGAGCAGCAGCAAGCTGGCAGTGGAAGAGTTGACGGCGGCAAGGATGGTTATTTCTTCTTGATGTACATAGAGGTGTCGAAAGACACGGTCGCTGGGAAACTGGAGGTTGTCTTTGAGAGATCGTGGGGACGAACTTGGATCATCTTAGTTGCTGCTATATTCAATCCTTTCCTTCACTCCGGCGGCGACCCTCAAACACCGTTGTTGGGCATGGACCGGTGGTGTTCCTTCGCATGAATCAGACTTCCATTGACGGGCAGGGCTGGGCTTTTCTCCTTTGGGAATCTTGCCTCTGTGTGTTTGGCAATCTCTAAAGGAGAGTGGGAGATTGGGAAAGGATTTGAGCTAGCTTTCTTTAGAGCCCCTACCTCTATTTGTGCTTCAGGGAATGGGAGAGATTTGAAGAAGCACAATGTTTCCCTTTTTCTGCCCCAAAAAAAAATGATTTTATACCTTCGAGTGCTTTGAATGCTTGTTGCTTTCTTTGTTTTTTTCTTCATTGTCTTCTCCTCTCAATGTCTCCTTGAACTTCCGCAGCACTTCACTCCTTCTTTGATTTCTCTCTTAATTTCTGCAAAGTCTCTTCCTTTTTTTTGTTTCGTTCCCCTTTTCTAATAGCAGCTGATGCCTATTTATAGGCATCCTAGGAGGGCTTTAGAGCTTTTACGTGAGGGAGATAGTGGCAGTGTCTTTCGCCACTTTCTCTTAACCTCTCCCACTGACTGTGCGATCTCCCACGTTTTGCAGAAAAAATATGAAGTCCTTGTTCCACGTTACTTCTCTTTGACCGAAAGTGAAGTCGTCTCGTCTTGGCGTGGTAAGTTGTTTTGAAAAAAAGAATTTAATTTGATGGGGGACATTATATGCATGCATTGTACAACTTGGATTTCCAAGTCTAAACTCCTCACGTGGGCAGCATTCCTATTTTCTTTTGAGATTGTTACGAACTTCTCTTTATTTTATTTTATTATTTTTTATTTAGGGGTTTATCTCATGGCAGGTGGCTTAACAGAGAAAAGAATTCAAATTCCCCCATTTTAGTGGTTTTAGATAAGTTCCAAATCCTTTTTGAACTTCTTTTATCAGTTCTTCTGCACGAGCTTCTCTCATATCATTCTTTACTGTTCATTTTTTTTTGGAGAGAAAAACAGAACGGTCAGTAAGGCTTCATACTTTTTCGTTTTGCTTGGATTTGAATGATCATTCCGCAACTTCATTCGATGTATATTTTTTATTCTTGATTTGTTGCAGGTGTCTTTTGGTGGAAACTCTTTGCTTTGGAAGATTGCCTGATATCTTCGTACAAAATAGTGGGATTTTTTATCCCTTTAGTTTTGATGTGCAACTTTATGCATCTTTATTTTATTTATTTAATTAATTTTTTTTTTGTTCCACACATGCATCCAAATTCATGCAAAAGACTAGTGATTAGTCATCTCTTGGGCTCGTACCGTGGATTCATGACAAATCAAATCCTTCCAAGATGGGACACAGGGGGTATACTTTTCAGTAGATAGCTATACCATTATTCAAGCATGGCTGTTGCTTTTAACTTTTGGTCAAGCACAGCTGATGTGTAGCACCTAAGAATAAATATAGTTTTTGATAGACATGGCTTTTTCGTAATCAAGCATGCATGACAATATTATTTTTTTTCAATGATATTTGGACTTGGCCTCTTCGTAACCCAGCATGCATGATGATTATTGTTTTTCAATGCATTAGACTCCCCCCATTTTTTTATGCTCAACACTTATTTATGAAAAGTTACATCTCTTTAACAAAAAGTACTTGGATTCTATACAAACTCATGAAACCATGGCATTAAAAAATAGAAAATTAAAGTTAATTTTTACTTTTGAGAAATAGGGTTTCCCCTCTTTATTTCTCTCACTCTTCGTTTTGTCAAATTCCAAGTCGTGTCTTGAAAGTACAGAATATATAAAGTTCACCAGAGTTCAAAGATTGAAGTGCTTCGACTTTAAATTATAGATTGTTGAATCTTGGGAAACAAGACGCATACCGAACTACAAGCACAAGAAAATGGGTGAAATTCTGTATTTAGAACATTGCATTTATGCAAGCCTCAATCTCTAAGTTTGTCAGTATTTCTAACTTTCTCACTAGTTGTTTTTATTAATCTCATACATAATTAGTGTTGTGATTTTCTTTATGATTACTTTCATTGAAATTCTTTTATTATTTTCATATTTTCTAATATTGCTCCAACAGAGGCTGTATTTAGGGAAATTTTGATAACTAGCCGCTTTTTGTACTACAAAATGAATTTTAGCCTACCTTTTACATTTCTTACAAGTTTAACCATATGTCCCTGTGAAATTTCAAAAATATCCTTAAATTAAAACACTAATTCCCTCTCTCACTCATCCCTTTCCTTTTCTTATGCTACAGAGAGCCCGTGGCTTACCTATCATACCCCTTTATCGTCACCCACCCATTTTGTACATGTTCATTCAAAAACAAAATTAGCATTACCAAATCAATATCAATGGTGTCGTGAATTCTAGTATCGAAAGCAAGCTTAAGATTTATCCTGACACTATCTGTGCAAACATTATGTGGTTATTGTTAGATCCCACATCGTCAAGAGGAGTGGATCTTCTACGCCTTATATGTACATGCTCACCTCCATATAGCACGAGGCATTTTGGGAGTTCACTGGCTTCAGAGTTCATCGGAACTCCAAAGTTAAGCGAGTTCGCGCGAGAGCAATCCCAGGATGGGTGACGCACTGGGAAGTTCTTGTGTGAGTTCCCAGAAACAAAACTGTGAGGGCGTGATCAGAGCCCAAAGCGGACAAAATCGTGCCCGGGATGTGGTGGAGCCCAGGTCGGGATGTGACAATTTGGTATCAAAGTTAATCCCTGGCCGGAAGTGTGCTGACGAGGACGGAATGCATGCAGTCAATCCTACAAAAATAATTTTATAATTTCCGCCTTTCATAATGATTGAAGTATGGAAGCATGGCTAAGAATGCATTCCATCGGACAAAGATACGAAGTAAAAGAAAGAAAGTCGTTGTGAATAAATCGACTAAAATGGATTGATATTGGCCGGAAATGTGCCGACGAGGACGTCCGGCCCCTAAGGAGGGTGGATTGTTAGATCTCACATCGCCCAGGGGAGTAGATCATCTATGCCTTATATGTACATGTCCACCTCCATATAGCACAAGGCTTTTTGGGAGCTCACTGGTTTCGAAGTTCATCGGAACTCCAAAGTTAAGTGAGTTTATACGAAAGCAATCATAGGATGGGTGATCCACTACGAGGTTCTCATGTGAGTTCCCAGAAACAAAATTGTGATCCACTAGGAGGTTCTCATGTGAGTTCCCAGAAATAAAATTGTGAGGGTGTGGTTGGGGCACAAAACGGATAATATCGTGCTACGACGGAATCGTGCTTGGGATGTGGTGGAGCCCGAGTCAGGATGTGACGGTTATGGTCGTTGGCGGCCACTTTGGGAACAAATGAACTCCATTGATTTTATCCAACACACCACCACCGTCGGCTGTGTACCTACCTCCTGCCATGGATCCATCAATCAAGTACAAAAATTATGTATAAATATGTGTGTACATATGTGAGATAAATATGTAATTCAGGGACTTGGGTTATCTGGAATTCAAATCAAAATTGTTCAAAGAATTCGTAATCGAAGCGATAGCTCTTCCTTTTTTCTAGAAAATCAAAATTAAAATCATAATCAAAATTCAAGCTTCCAAACATTCCGATTTAGAAGAAGATATAGCAAGCTGTGGTATTAAAACATTTGGAAAAATAACCCAGTTTAGCAAATGTGCAAGTTTTTAGTCATTAAAGGTATTTTAGTACTTTTATATCAAACTTTGGTTACAATTATCATAAACTTAAAAGGGTGGTTATAATTTTATATGGGTTCTGAATTTTGGTTATTTTTCCAAATTTCCTTGTATTTAGAGCCAAATGCCTGGCTTTCTCGTGTCATAGATAAGTTGTAATTTGTAATATATTTTGAATTAAGTCTTGGGTATATATATTTTGAATTATTTTGTAATTATAGAGATAACTCTATACTGTAACAACCTCATAAGTCGTGGAAGCCTCACTCATGTTTCTTGAAGTGGTGGGACACAAATTTTTTATTTATTTTAAAATTTATATTTAAAATGCCATAATTGACTGACACATAGTTATCGACGTCACGCTTTAACATAGTTTATTAACGGTCAACTTAACATAGGTACGAATTTGGGAAAAAAATCTAACTTTAAGTATGAGACTGAAATTAGCCATTAGCCACTTAGTACTACGGTCTAATGATATTTCTCTGTACTTGTAAGTAAGAGGTCTTAAATTCGATTCTCGTCAAAAAAAAATTTGAACCACATTATTGTTATCTCATTGTGAAGCTTAGCCTAACCCCTTTTCTTAGTGTAGATAATATCTTCTTAGTGTAAATAATAAAATGAGAATTACTTTGTCAAATTTTTTAAAATTTGGTTAGTGTAAATAATACCTTCTTCAGCTCCTCCATTGACGGCTGAGTGCGGTCGTCTTCTTCCTCGTGCTACGGCCAGAAGCTTCACCGACTCAAAGGCCTAACCTTTCCGACCCCGCTAACAGAAAGAAACCTTGGATTGCAGTTCTTCGGTGATTGATTTTCCGTTAGTGCCCCTCCTCACTCCTCAGTCTGAGGACATTCTTGATCCTCACGTGCAACACTACAAAAATACATCAAAGAAGATGCATTTTTTCTTTCATAATTTCTGGGTTTTTTCTCTTTAATTCTCCACTAACAGTTTTAGATTATGCTTTTGATGTAATATGAGAGACTAATAATAAACGTGTCATCGAACCAACGCTACACCAATATTTTATCAAGTGTAGCAAGATTTCTTGTGAGGAGAACCTCACAAAGTAAAAGAAAAAAAGGTAGTATTGATAAAATTACTAATCAAAATATCATCATATGCATCCAAAATAATCATATTTGTCATCGACGAGTTTTCATATTTTGAAACAACATTCCTTTTAAGGGAAGGGATCCCCATGTTTTGAAAAAAAAATAAGGATTAGTTGTAGGATCCATTCTACATTGAATTTCAACAATCCGAACTGTCTATTTTGTAAGTCTCGATATAAAGATCATCTTTGCAGAATTTCAATTCTATCCAAAACTGTTTGCCAACTTAATTAATTACGATGATATTTCAATGTTTCTTTGATAACAAAATGTTTGTAAATTTCTTTGAGCTCAATTAAACGCCTCAAATATTTTCGATTTGACTAATATTTAAAGATGATTTATGAGGTGCAATTTAAAAAATAGACGGTTTGGATTGTTAAAGTTCGATACGGTATGGGCCCAACAACTAATCGGATCCCTTCCCAAAAAGGCTTCTTTTGAAACAATACCATGATAACCTAGTCATCTATACTATTGAAATAATTATTAGACTCAATAGGGAGAATTAATTAAAAAAAATTATAACCCTAGCACTCAAATAAGAGGTATAATAGAACAGAAATGAATAAAAATGATACACAATAATAGAAATTTACAAATTTTATTGTTACTTACTAAATGGATTTGTCATTTTTTTTTTGTTCGATAAATTGAATGAGTTTGAAATTTGGAATGACAAAAAAAATATGAAGTTTCGAGAATGAGATAGGGAATAGCTCCCGAATCTCTGGATTGTACAGTGAAAGAGATCAGATTAAGGTGTGTTGCAAGATTTTTTAGTTTTAAAAATAAAAGTGAATAATGGGTTTAATTTTAAAGGTTTGATTTGTGATAGTTAAATGACCATAACAAGGGATATTGAATTTATTTGAAGTGTTGAACAATAGGGACTTAGAGCAAGTTATACACACATATATAGCTATACTTTTTTAAGGTTAGGATAGGCCCATGACCACCATAGTCCCAGGATTCTTGCCTCTCTCTTTTCCCTTTCTTTCCCTCCCATTCTATTTGAATGGTCACTATTAACTCAAGTCAATATCTTATATTAATTTTTTTTTATAAAGAGAAAATGACAAAATAAAAAGTGTGAGAGAATGGAAGGGAAGAGAATGGAAGAGGAATAAGAGGGGAGAGAATCTTACTCTGTCTCTTGGTGCCTCCGCCAGTGATTGTGTAAGCTTAACCACCTTCACACTATCTCACATGTGTCATTTAAATTTAGTGCCAGCACGTGAATACGATGTACATTGTGCCAACTCAACCAACTGTACAGCTACCATGAACGAAAAGCAGTCCTCACCAAATTTGTGACCATGTCCATTGTGCCAACAATTCGACTGTACAACTGCACACTATTTCACCTCTTTGATTACTCACCAGTGCTTTTTAGGGGTCTAGTAGCGTAATTTGCTTCTTCAAATTTTGTCAATGACCTATTTATCACATAATTGCCAACTTTGTTTGTTTAGTTGAAGCCCCAGCTGCTAGCTTTCCAATTGACATTCTATTCTCTGCGTATGAATACAAGTACAACCTTCGCACTTCATTTATTGTTTAGGGTAGTGCTATTCACACGTCCATTTTTACTTCTAACATACCTCTTTCAATTTTATGGTTGTCAGATCAAATGAATTGAAAAATATTAATATTAACTGCAGTCAGGGTTTTTATGTATCATACACAACGGCATGGCAGGATTACCGTCAACTTTATGATGGAATCGATCGGAGATCAGCAGGTATCTCAGCAACAACCAACTCCCCGACTTTTCTTTGCATCTCTTTTCTTCATTTCTTCTCATGCATACTCACGATTGATCACACAATTTTCAGGAACGTTTTTCGTCTTGTCGGCCATTTGCAGTTTAACTGTTGTGTCCATTGCAAAACTTGTGAGGGAGACTAAGGGGAGAACGCTTGAAGAACTACAAGCATCTATTGTACATTGTGAAATCAGATGAACTAAGAAGCCATGCTAGCACAGAATAGCGGCTGTCTTTTGAACCTTATTGCACATTTCATTAATCTTTTGATTAGTTCAGTAAATGAGATTTGTTTATGATCATTTGAAGCCAATTGTCCTTTTTCAGTCAAAAGAGAATATTCTTATAAAACCATCTTAGAGCAGTTCCACCGGGGAACTGATAGGCCAGCACCCAGGCTATCTACTCCAGCCCAGCATTTTGACCGACATCCAGCCCAAGCCAAGCAAGAGATCGGCCTAAAATAGACAGACCCACATGTCGGGCCATCTGACGGTGGCCGGACCATCAACCTCCCTCACGATCAACGCGTCACAGAGAGATCTTGGTGCAGAGCTCCTCGAGGCTGAGGTTGATTCCGGGTTCTTGGTGCAGAGCACCTCGGGGCTGAGGTTGATTCCGGCCGTGCACGTTAGCTTCTCATACCCTTTTCCCTTCTCGCCTAGCTAACGAACGCCTCGCATCCCATTCTCACCGCCCCTTCGCCACCATGAACCAAGACATCGACGACCCAATCGAAGCTATATTCCGGAAAAAGCGGTTGCTCCGATCCAGAATCCGCAAAGAACTCAAGAACATGGACCCGGTTCGGAGGTCCGAAGAAGGTAATCCATTCAAGTTCGAGCTTCCTCAAATTACCGTCTAAGTGTTTGTGTTTTTGTCTGACTGAAACTGTTGAATTCTCAAATGCTACCATCTGATTGAAACTTTTTTTTTAATAAAATTTTTATTTTTATTATTTTATAATAAAAAATAATAATATTTTAATAAAATTGACTAGGCTATTTGGATTTAGGGGTGGAGATGTTTTGGCCTATTACTGTTCACTGGGGTCTATTACTGTTCACTTGAGTGGATAAATGGGCTGGGTACTGGCGCAAAATCCTTAGGGGTGGACTTGCTCTTAAGGAGAAGGTCTAGTGTAAATTTTACACTGTCGCGTAGTATTACCAATTTATTCATGTTATAGTATGTGAATCTATTTTATAATATTATATCTTACATCTATGAGGTATCAACTCTATCATTTACCTATATTTTAAGAAGTATTTTAATAACATTATGTGATAATATTACTATTATATTTTCTGTTTTTAATTCTTTAGAAAAGAAAAAAGAGAATGACCTTTTCACTTGTTTTCCTAGACATATGTACAAAGGAATAGTGGTCACCATCATCGATTAATTTAACGGTAAGGGGTCTTTTTTTCTTTTTCTTTTTTTTAAAGGGGATAACTGATTGGAAGTGATCATTTAATTTTTCTTGTATTTTTTTTCTCTATCATTGAATTGTATCAAAAACTCTGTCTATGTAAGTTTATCTTACATTGCCGGTCCCAAGCCCGGGTAAAGGAGGAGGGGGAGGGCGTCAGGTAGTCGACAGCCGGCACTCCACAGTTACGTCGAATCCTTATGAAAATGAATTCAAAACGAAATCGCGCTAAAGCTAGGGCGTCACCCGTAAGTGGCGCGCTGTGTGGCCCGAGCACAGTGATAAGTGAGCAAAGGTCGCTATATCTCCATAGGCACCCGGATGCAGTGTTAAATGAGCAAGGGGGCCATAAAAACTTCTTTTCGAACGACTCCACTCAAAGTTGTTTGGGAGCATATGCACCTATCAACTTTACACGGGACACACAAAAGAAGTACTTTGATTCCATTGGACGGGGGAGGGTGAAGAAGCTAGGACAGAAGGGTAGAGTTCAGGAGAGTAGAATGCGTTTAGGAACGTGGAATATAGGAACCTTAACGGGAAAATCTATGGAAGTAGTGGAAGTTATGGTGAGGAGAAGGATAAATATTATGTGCCTACAAGAAACTAAGTGGGTTGGTCTTAAGGCAAAGGATCTAGAAAACTCAGGGTTTAAACTTTGGTACTCAGGCACAAATAGAACGAGAAACGGTGTTGGCATCATCGTGGACAAGACCTTGACACAAGATGTTGTAGATGTCAAGAGGGTAGGAGATAGAATCATGGCAATCAAGATTGTAATAGGACAAGAACTTATCAATGTGATTAGTGCGTACGCACCTCAAGTAGGGTTGGATATGAGTTCGAAGGAGAAATTTTGGGAAGACCTTGGAGACTTGGTGCAAGGAATTGCTCAGACGGAGAAGTTATTTATAGGATGAGATTTAAATGGACACGTGGGCAGGGAGACAGGCAACTATGGAGGTTTTCATGGTGGCCATGGTTTTGGGGAGAGAAACGAGGATGGGGAAGCTATCTTGGATTTTGCAATGGCATATGATCTCTTCTTAGCCAACACCTTCTTTAAGAAGAGAGAAAAACATGTGATCACCTACAAGAGTGGGTCGTCAAAAACACAAATAGATTTTCTTCTAATGAGGAAAGGGGATCGTATAACTTGTAAGGATTGCAAAGTTATACCAGGAGAGAGCGTGGCTAATCAACATCGCTTGTTGGTGATGGATGTACATATCAAAAGAGTGAGAAAAAAGAACAAGACTTGGAAGTGCCCAAGGACTAGATGGTGGAATCTAAAAGAAGAAAAACAAGTCATTTTCAAAGAGAAAGTAATCACCCAGTGTGTGTGGGATAGAGAGGGGGAAGCTAGCCAAATGTGGGATTCCATGGCTAGTTGTATCCGAAAAGTAGCAAAAGAGGTATTAGGAGAGTCCAAGGGCTTTGCCCCACACCAAAAGGAATCTTGGTGGTGGAATGAGGAGGTACAAACAAAGGTGAAGGCTAAGAAGGAATGTTGTAAAGCCTTATACAAGGATAGGACCGATGAAAATGGTGAAAGGTATAGAAAAGCGAAGCAAGAGGCGAAGAAAGCTGTGAGAGAAGCTAAGTTAGCGGCTTATGACGATATGTATAAGCGACTAGATACCAAAGAAGGAGAGTTGGATATCTATAAACTAGCTAGAGCAAGGGAAAAGAAGACAAGGGACCTAAACCAAGTGAGGTGCATCAAGGATGAGGATGGAAAGGTTCTTGCTACAGAGAACGCAGTTAAAGATAGATGGAGAGGTTATTTTCATAATCTTTTCAATGAAGGGCATGAAAGGAGTGCTTCTTTAGGGGAGTTGAGTAACTCAGAAGAGTGTAGAAACTACTATTTTTATCGTCGAATCCGGAAGGAAGAAGTGGTTGTAGCTTTGAAGAAGATGAAGCATAGAAAAGCAGTAGGCCCAGACGATATACCAATCGAAGTGTGGAAAGTTTTGGGAGAGACATGTATAACATGGCTCACTGACCTTTTCAATAGGATTTTGAAAACGAAGAAGATGCCAAATGAGTGGCGAACGAGCACTTTGGTGCCTATCTACAAGAATAAGGGCGGCGTACAAAATTGCATGAACTATAGGGGTATTAAGCTAATGAGTCATACAATGAAGCTCTGGGAGAGAGTCATTGAGCATAGATTGAGGCAAGAGACACGGGTTTCGGACAACCAATTCGGGTTCATGCCAGGGCGCTCAACCATGGAGGCAATCTATCTCTTACGAAGATTGATGGAAAGATATAGAGATGGGAAAAAGGATTTACACATGGTCTTTATAGATTTGGAAAAAGCGTATGATAGGGTCCCAAGAGACATTCTTTGGAGGATTTTAGAGAAGAAAGGAGTACGAGTAGCATATATCCAAGCTATAAAGGATATGTATGAAGGAGAAAAGACTGCCGTAAGAACTCATGAAGGACAAACCGAAAGCTTTCCCATAACTGTAGGATTACATCAAGGCTCATCCTTAAGTCCTTATCTTTTTGCGTTGGTAATGGATGAGTTAACAGGACATATTCAAGATGATATTCCTTGGTGTATGCTTTTCGCAGACGATATAGTGTTGATAGATGAAACTCAGGAAGGGGTAAATGCAAAGCTTAACCTTTGGAGAGAAGTGTTGGAATCTAAAGGTCTTCGCTTAAGCCGATCAAAGACAGAATATATGGAGTGCAAGTTCAGTGCAAATGGAGGCCAAAACGAGTTAGGGGTGAGGATCGGAGATCAAGAAATACCAAAGAGCGATCGTTTTCGTTACCTAGGATCTATCTTGCAAAAGAACGGAGAATTAGATGGAGATCTCAACCATAGAATACAAGCTGGATGGATGAAGTGGAAGAGTGCATCCGGCGTGTTGTGTGACCGCCGTATGCCACTGAAGCTCAAGGGAAAATTTTATAGGACGGCAATAAGGCCGGCGATGCTGTATGGCACAGAATGTTGGGCGGTGAAGCATCAACACGTACACAAAATGGGTGTAGCGGAGATGAGGATGCTTCGTTGGATGTGTGGGCACACAAGAAAGGATAAGATTAGGAATGAGGATATCCGGGGTAAAGTAGGAGTAGCCAAAATTGAAGGAAAGATGAGAGAAAATCGGTTACGGTGGTTTGGACATGTGCAAAGAAGGCCTACTGACGCTCCGATTAGAAGATGCGACTATGGGACAGTGGTTCAAGGCCGAAGGGGTAGAGGAAGACTTAGGAAAACTTTGGAAGAGACTCTAAGAAAAGACTTAGAGTACTTGGATCTAACGGAGGACATGACACAGGATCGAGCACAATGGCGTTCAAAGATTCATATAGCCGATCCCACTCAGTGACTTGGATTTTCCAAGTCTCCAACCGAGAAGTTTTCCTCACTCGGGAAATTAAGGGAATACTACCTCAACCTACATGCTCCATTCACAAAGCTTCAACATACAAGCTCCAACAAAAGAAAATTTCAGAGAACTTAGCGAAGAAGGCTTTGGTGTATTTAACACAATACGTTGAAATGAAGGAAAGCTATTTATTGATATCCCCGATAAGTCACAAATATGTACATATACATGAGTCAAAATAAACAAACAAGAGGGAGCCTTCACAAAGGTTGCTTAGGAGAAGTCTCAGCAGTCGGTAGAGCCCCAGAAAGAGCAGGCACTGGATGGGGATCATTTGGAGCCTCAGTACTGGACAGAACCCTAGAAGGAGGAGGCAGCAGAGGTTGATCATTTGGAGCTTCATTACGCGGTACAGCCCTAGAAGACGAAGGCAATAAATGCCTTTGGAACAAACCCACAAATCTCTGATGATCAAGTAAAACCTGACCATCAGATTCCTTCATCTGGTCAAGCTTCCTCTTCATGTTTGTAGCATAGTCATGTGCGAGCCGGTGCAACTGTTTATTCTCATGCTTGAGCCCTCTAATCTCCTGTTTGAGACTCATCACTTCAGCCGCCAATGATTCAACTTGGTGGGTTCGAGCAAATAGGCGTTGGGCCATGTTAGACACAGAACCTGCACACTGAACACTGAGAGCCAGAGAATCCTTAACAGCCAACTCATCAGACCGTTTGGAAAGTAGTCTGTTATCTTTGGGAGTGAGAAGGTTCCTGGCCACTACCGCAGCGGTCATATCATTCTTCATCACGGAATCCCCAACGGTAAGAGGACCAGTAGGGGAGACGAAGGATGGGCGCCATATGTTGTCTGGAGAAGGCGTGGCTGCCTCTTCAACAAGGTTCAAGTCAAAACGACGGTCGGAGGGGCCAGACATTTTCAAAGGTGTTAAAGAGAGAAGAGGTCGGACAAATCAAGATCTTAGAAGTGCAAGAATGGAGCTTCTACTGGTGGAGATTCAAGTGTGCTTTGGAACTTAATGTCAGCCTCTATAAAAATCTGCACTCGACGGAGCTTCAGAAATCGAAGAGGCGTTTGCTTTCTCAAAAGCTGGGCTGCTCAGAGACCACGAGACGTTTGCTTTCTCAAAAGTTGGGCTGCTCAAAGACCACGAAGGCCGATCTCAGAAATCGAAGAGGCGCTTGCTTTCTCAAAAGCTGGGCTGCTCAGAGACCACGAGGGCCGATCTCAGAAATCGAAGAGGCACCTACTTTTCCAGCCTTATCAGCACCTGTCAGTTTTGCGGAAATTATGGGCATTATGTCGAAGATTTCTGGTGAAGTAGAAAGCACATGAATCTTACTGTTCAATCACCCACTTCCCACACACAACATTAGCTCATGGGTACCACAAATAACTTTGCCAAAGTTCTCTGACAAAGTTGAGACACGTGAAGCTTGCAGCTCCCACTACACCGCTCTGACCAAGAAGGGTAAAAGAATAGCAAAGAAACAGCACTAACAAAGTTTAGACACATAAATTTTGAAGGTCCAGCTACCATATTATTACCCACAAGGGTAAAGGAACAGTACCACTGCTGGATAATTGGAAAGTCTCTGTGTGTCAACCTCTGTGCTTCGTGGCAAGATAGACTAGCAAACATGCCCAACCTTTTCTCACATTCGAGAAAACACTCCCAACAAGATTGCTTGCTCCAAAATCGAAGAGGCACCGCCCTCCGAATCTCGAGAGCCAGACTCCCAACATGATTACTTTCTCAAAAATCGAAGAGACACCGCTCTCCGAATCTCGAGAGCCAGACCCCTAGCAGGATTGCTTTCTCAAAAATCGAAAAGGCATCGTTTTCCGAATCTCGAGAGCCAGATCTCCGACAGGATTGCTTGTTCGAAAACCGAAGAGGCACCACTTTCCCAACTTCAAGAGCCGGATCTCCTTGGATAAAGCTTGTCTGTAATCTTTACACGCAACATCAGCTTTCCAGATACCACAGACCACTTTTTCAAAGTGCTCTGACAGAGTTAAAACATGTGAAGCCGGCAGCTCCCACTACCGTGTTATGACCAAGCAGGGTAAAGGAATAGCATTACTACTTGTTATTAGGGAGACTCCTATATATGTTGACCTCCATCCCCAACAGACAGGCAGACCTGCAAAAATGCTCAACCCTTCCTCATATCTGAGAGGGCACTCCCAAAGAAGCCTTTCGAAATATTCAGCTTTCTTTCCCCCCGATAATACCTCTGCAAACAAGCTATACTAGAGCAAGAATGTCTCATATCATCAGGGTTAAAAGCAAGAGTATCCCATATCATGTTTTTTCCCTGTCTTTTCCTTTGGCCTTGTTCTTACCTGCAAGACAAGGAGAAAGAGAGCAATCAGTCAGCACTTGGAATCAAGCTTCCAGTCAGGAACTGACTACCTGGAACCCCTTACTTGATTACTTACCTGGCATTGCTCTCGAGTACTCATCTTCAACATCTTATGCTTCCAGGGAAGATACTGCATCTGCCTGAGGAACATATAGGGCAAGTGAGAAGGATACAAGGAAGCATGTGGAGACAAACGTAACAGCACATGTGCCGATACATCCACTACTCTGTCAAAAGCAAAAGTATCCTATATCAGCAGGGTCGAACGTACTATAGATTTGATGGACTTGTTTTGACCCTCAAATTCTTTAGTCGGCCTTATACTCTGGAGGAAACCAGAAAACCCTCCAGCCCAGTTCAAGAATAAGCCTGTGGAAAGTTACTTCTTCAAAAGCAAAAGTATCCCATATCATCTCTTCTCATTTTTCTTCTCTTTATCCTTCATGCTGCCTGCAAGATAGGGAGAATGTGAACAATCAGCCGGAACTCGAAATCAAAGTTCTGATCTGGGACTGATTGCTTAGAGCTCTGATTGCTTACCTTGTCTATCACCTCTTTCAGCAGATCCCCTAGCTCGGCGACTTGGAGGACTCCTACTATATGGTTTGTATCGCGCTTGACCAAGCCTGAAACTACAAGTAAGCTTCAAGTGAAATTGATACATTACCTTGTGCATCTCCACCAGTTAAAGATACCACCCCTGGATGGAGGAAGAGTACTTCAAGAGAAGATGCCACATCTACCTACGAGACAGATAAGGCAAGTCAAGACGATACCACATTCCGGAACTTAGAAGTTTCGTGATTACGAGATCATTCTCCCAAAATATTTCCTAATGTCATTTGTACTAAATCATTCACTTGTACTCACTAAAAGAGAGCTTGAACCTATGTACTTGTGTAAACCCTTCACAATTAATGAGAACTCCTCTATTTCGTGGACGTAGCCAATATGGGTGAACCACGTACATCTGGTGTTTGCTTTCCTATCTCTATCCATTTATATACTTATCCACACTAATGACCGGAGCAATCTAGCGACGATCACAAAAAGCGACCGTTTTCGCTACCTAGGATCTATCTTGCAAGAGAACGGAGAATTAGATGGAGATCTCAACCATAGAATACAAGCTGGATGGATGAAGTGTAAGAGTGCATCCGGCGTGTTGTGTGACCGTCGTAGGTCACTGAAGCTCAAGGGAAAATTTTATAGGACGGCAATAAGGCCAGCGATGTTGTATGGCACAGAATGTTGGGCGGTGAAGCATCAACACGTACACAAAATGGGTGTAGCGGAGATAAGGATGCTTCGTGGGATGTGTGGGCACACGAGAAAGGAGAAGATTGTGAATGAGGATATCCGAGGTAAAGTAGGAGTAGCCGAAGTTGAAGGAAAGATGAGAGAAAATCGGTTACGATGGTTTGGACATGTGCAAAGAAGGCCTACTGACGCTCCGGTTCGAAGATGTGACTACGGAACAGAGGTTCGGGGCCGAAGGGGTAGAGGAAGACCTAGGAAAACTTTGGAAGAGACCCTAAGAAAAGACTTAGAGTACTTGGATCTAACGGAGGACATGACACAAAACCGAGCGCAATGGCGTTCTAGGATTCATATAGCCGACCCCACTTAGTGGGAAAAGGCTTTATTGTTGTTGTTGTTGTTGTTGTATTGAATTGTATCAAACAGTAAATGATCAAAATTTCCTCGGACCCTGAGATCTAGAGAACCGGACTCAAAATACATAAGCCATGACACCCAAACAATTCCCACGAATTATTACACAGAGAGGATGGATGGTCTCCAACTTGGTCAGTGTCTCGCTGACGATGTTTGATCAATAAGTGTTGATAAATTAGAAAACGACAACTTTGACACCGTTGCATGGAAAGCAGCTTTAACAATACGACAAACACTTCCACATGTCTCTCACTCTTTCCCTTGTTTGTTATAGATATACTTCAACGCAATTATTCTGAGTTTCATATGATTCCTTTGTCTTCGAAGGAGTACTAAAAAATGAGCAGAGAAAACATAGAAGAAGGAGAACTCTCAAATCCTTTGCTCGTCAAAAATACTACATCTAAGCTCCATAGTGGCGGCGGCGGCAGCGGTGGCTGCAGTGGCAACGGTGGTGCTAGTTATGAAGAAGGAGGTGAAAGTAGCTCATCAGCCACGATTATGGTTGTGGTCAGCACTCTGGTTGCTGTCTCTGGCTCCTATGTTTTTGGGTCTGCGGTAAGTATAGCATGAGTATTTTGACACATGATAGCGGAAGATTATTTTGGAATACCATCAATTAGATAGAGATGTTACGGTGACAATATCTCAAGCCAATTAGACATGTGAAAAAGTTAGATGCATAATAATAATTATTTTAGAATACTGTCACAGTGACATCTCTAACGTAGATAAGTTTCATGTTCTTAAATCTTTAAATTTGATTAGAAACTTTTGGGTTTGAGGAAACTAAATATTTTCTGTTGTGTACGCGTTTTGTTTTTCTAAATATTTTGGTAATCAATTGTTGTGTTGCAAGATAAATATCTTGGTGTCTCTATGGAATAGTACTAGCCGTTTGATTGGATTCCTAATCGATTTCGAATGGCGTACGATTGATTTGCAGGTGGGATATTCCTCACCGGCTCGGTCTGGGGTCATGAATGATCTGGGCCTCACTGTAGCTCAGGTTTGCATAATTTTTCTATTAATATGGATGGAGCATGTGTGTGTGTCTGTGAATGTATGTGTCTTATGGTCGCTGTCCATTTCGCAGTACTCGGTTTTTGGTTCAATATTGACAATCGGAGCAATGATAGGAGCAGTAGTGAGTGGAAGAATAGCAGATTATATAGGCCGAAGAGGTGTAAGTTTCTTCCTTCCATTCAACTTTTCTCATTTCAAGTAATATTGTAACATTTTAACTCCGGACCAAGTTCTAATCTCTTCAATTTTGCTTGATTCGGGTTTGTTTTGACGAAGCAGGCAATGGCATTTTCCGAGATATTCTGCATTTTGGGATGGCTAGCAATAGCTTTCTCTAAGGTTTCGCATCCTTTCGGCCATCTCTCGTTACTTGTTCTTTATATTCGAAAGAGTGGAACTTTTTGTTTAGCTCATGTTTTTTAAGTTATGTTCTTCTCGAAAGGTTGCTTGGTGGGCGGAACTTGGAAGACTGTTGGTTGGATGTGGAATGGGGCTTCTTTCTTATGTGGTAATTTTTGTGAGGATTGCAATTGCATACAGAACTCATGTAAGATTTTTGTTGAAGTTCTGCGTAAAATTGTTTATGATTTGATAACAAACAGGTGCCTATATACATAGCAGAAATAACGCCGAAGGATCTGCGGGGAGGATTTACAACTGTTCATCAGGTAAATTTAAAAAATTTGGAAACCAGCTGATTGTTTGTTCACCTGCTCACCAGTCACCACTGATTTTACAGTTGATGATATGCTGTGGTGTGTCGCTGACATATCTTATCGGGGCTTTTTTGAACTGGCGAGCTTTGGCTCTCCTCGGTAGCTTTCTCTTCCTCTATGTTGTAATATAGGATTACCGCAAACTGTACCTTGCAGTAGAATTGAAAATGACATCTGGGAGAAACATAATCTGAAGTATTTGACAGAGGTTTCTTTCGTCTAAATTTCAGGGACTATTCCGTGTGTTATACAGATTTTAGGTCTCTTCTTCATTCCAGAGTCTCCTAGATGGCTGGTGAGTCAATTATTTAATTGTGTCACCAGAAATGTTATACACATGCATCATTTTCTTTGGAGACGATATGGAAAAGTTGAGGATCCTTTGACATGTTCTGCTTGTGAGACCATTTTCAGGCAAAGATCGGTAAATGGAAAGAGTGTGAAGCCGCTCTTCAGCGCCTTAGGGGGGAGAATTCCAATACTTCTCAAGAAGTAGCTGAGATTAGAGTAAGTTTTGAATTACATCTCTTTTGTTTCGATTTAACTAGAAACAACATATATTTCGAGTATTGCTGAATATATTTACTGTCAAGAAGGTAGCATGGAAAAAGGACTGATATATGTTTGTTTCTTTTATAGGATTATACAGAAACTCTGAAACGGCTTTCAGAAGCGAGAATTCTTGACTTATTTCAAAGGAGATACGCTTATTCCCTCATTGTGAGCTTCTAAGCTAATCCCTGCTATGACACGCTTCCTTTCTTTTTGTTATCTTTCATAATTTGTAAATTCCCTAGGTAGGAGTTGGGCTTATGGTACTACAACAATTCGGAGGGGTCAATGGCATTGCCTTCTATGCAAGTACTATATTCATTTCAGCTGGTATGTCAAAAAGCCTTCTTTGCGAGCTTCTTTTGTGTATCTAATAATTTCCAAAAGAAAACAGATGATAAACGAAGTAAATCTATGGCTTATGACAGGATTTTCCGATAGTGTTGGGACTATAGCTATGGTTGCAGTTCAGGTGCTTCATTATCTTAGCTCAGTTCTTGGTTTCCTGATTGTTTCTTCAGAATTCAGATTCATAATTCTAATTTGTCTTCCGCAGGTTCCAATGACAGCATTGGGTGTAATTTTGATGGACAAAGCTGGACGGCGTCCTCTTCTTCTGGTATGAACTGAAAAGATTGAGAATTCTGGTGTAATTTTGGCATCAAATTAAAATCCAATGCTGAAGTCTCATAATTCGTATTTCTTATAGGTATCTTCAGCAGGAACATGCTTAGGTTGCCTCCTTGTCGGGTTGTCATTCTCGTTGCAGGTTTACTCTTGAACAAAATCTAATCCTCTTTCAGTTTCATATTGTCATTTGTAAATTGCCTTGAAAGAAGGAAGTTTACCCTGTGTAGAACCTTCAACAGTGGAAGCAGATTACTCCCATTTTGGCACTTGTTGGCGTTTTGGTAAATCCGACTTAACTTGAATCTCAGAACTTGTTTTTCTTTTTGATATAAGCCAATAGGCAACAGACTCACAGTATGGGTCAACCTATTTGAAATCTACAATCAGGTATTTACTGGATCGTTCTCGTTGGGCATGGGAGGCATTCCTTGGGTTATAATGTCAGAGGTAGGCTATACTCAACAAGCATGACCTCAACAATATTGATGGAAATGTTCGAAATTCAGTTCAGTCTCATACATTTTGATATACCGCATTTCTAACTAATTTAGCCTAATTTCGATTTCAGATATTTCCCATAAACATGAAGGGGTCAGCCGGTAGCCTAATAACATTGGTTAGCTGGTTAGGTTCTTGGATAGTCTCATACACTTTTAATTTCCTAATGGATTGGAGCTCCGCAGGTAATGCCACAAAATTTGTGCTTCCTATTTCTGTCTGGATTTGAGCAAGACTCCCTCTTACACATTTGATATTATTTTTCTGTTTCAGGAACTTTTTTCTTGTTTTCTAGCGTATCTGCTGTAACCGTTCTGTTTGTTGCAAAGCTGGTACCGGAGACAAAGGGGCGAACGCTGGAAGAAATTCAAACATCATTGAACCGATTTTCAGAAAATTAGATAAACGGTGCGCCTGCATTGTGACATTGTCAATCCATTTCCAGATGTGGTTTTATCCATGATTGATTGCGCATTGCAGCATTGCAGAAGGCAGCATGTTCTGAATGTCAGCAGAGCTTTGCAATTCAAGGTTCTACAGTAGCTCCGATCCATGAGACTAATTTCATTTTCTTTGTATTAAACCAGTTGTTGATTAGCACCTTCGAAAAATAGTGTATTTTTTCATTGGTCCACGGTTATAGACTAAATGCTGCCTGTAACACACGAAGGAGTAGCATCTCCCAATGTTCAATGTTGTATGTAGTTCTAATTCCTAAAGATTAGCAATATATAATACATTAATAGCATGTTTACTAATCCGTAATCGAGATTGGAGTAATTGACTTGAGAAAGAGTTGGATTGAGGAGGAGGCCAAATCAGATTTATGTTTAAAGTTGTTTATTAATCTGTATGGAACCGGAATGGAAAAGTTTTTTAGTTACTTCAAGTTAGACAGAATGACCTATAAATCATCACTGATGAAGGTTGACGGTGCACAACTCTCAAAAGGTAAGTAACTAGCTAGTTTCAAGATTTCAGAGTTGGGCCAACGGCCACTACTAATCACACTGATAACAACCCGACAAGTATTGAGTTGAAGTGAAACAAATCAATATACGTTGTAATTTATTCTACCAAGCTTCCGATGTAGGAATGCATTCTTTCAAACATCTTGCATATGAGTTAATTTTCTGGTCATATTAGGTACCTAGCTAGCAAATGGCTGCATAAATCACATGTCATTATGTTTCTTATGGCATAGAAATTAGGCCATTTTTGGAGTCCCTGACGCTATCCCTCTCTCAAAACAGAGTCCACATGATTTACACCCTAAACTCTAATGTCCTCATTTCCTATAAAGCATTGCCCTTTACCATCTCCAACGGAAAGCGAATTAATATAACCTGAACTCCCTTCTTCTTTCTCTCCATGGCTGAGGTACCATCTTCCGAGCAACCACGCTCACCGCCTTCCCCTCCCAAGATTCTTAAGCACAGCTCAAACCACCCTATCCACCAAACCCTAGCCAGTGCGGCCAATCTCGATAACCTTTTACCAACCGGCACAATCCTTGCATTTCACACCCTTATTCCTACTTTCTCCAACAATGGTTCTTACCAATTACCAATGTGTACCTCACATCATGTATCACTAAATTTTGTGCTCTCCTTTGTTTCTTATCTTCGTTTACCGATAGCTTCATGGACAACTACCGAAAAATCTACTATGGAATCGCTACATTCAAAGGCATGTACATTTTCAACTGCAGTAACACCGAGGACATGGATAGGGACTTGAAGAAGCATAGAATAAAGTTCATAGATTTTGTTCACGCCTTTATGTCACTGCTTGTGTTCTTGGTCTTTGAACTCAGCAACTCCAGTGTGCAAAGCTCCTTTTCTGAACTGGGAATCAGTGAACTAACCATGAATTTGCCACTCGGAGCTGGGAATTTGTCGAGTTTCTTGTTCACAATCTTTCCGACTACTTGTAGAGGGATCGGATGCGGAGATATGGTTCCCAGGCATTGTAGTGTTAGTAACAGTAATTACATGCACATTTTGTTGAGAGTCGGTGATGTGAGGACAATTTGTCCCACACATCGGTGAGGGACAAGTTAATACAAAGACTTGTAAGATATTAGGCTATTCTCTTTATTGTTAATTGGTTTTACTATGAAACCTCAACTTTTTAATGGTATTAGAGCATGTTGCCAATGCAATGCTTAAACCGAGTAGTCATAACTTACAAGGATTTGAAACCTATCTTCTTTTTTTTGTTAGAATTTTTTATTATATTCCTGTATCACATGTTTAATTGTTATCTACCTATATAATAGGTTTTTGTTCATAATCTACCTATAACACAAATTATTTGTATTATATGTTTTTTTTAAAAGGATAAAATTGGTATAAAAACATGTAATTAGATAATTAGATCCACTGCCAGTGCCACCACCAAATCTAGTAAAATCAAGAAATCAACATCATCTTTCAATCATTGAAACCAGCAATGGTGGCATGAGGCTCACAAGCCCTAGCAGCTGGAGTAGGCTCCACATCAGGAGTAGGCTCCACAGGCTTCCCAAGTAGCTCTTCAGGCAAGTTCTTGCAAATACCCTTGAGATAAAATGTGTAGAAAAGTTTAAAAGGGTACACAAGCTGCTGCAACTTCACTTGACCATAGACACCTTCGAAAATTCCAGACCCTCCTTTCACAGACAAATAGGTGTCCTCATAAGTCAGATAAGGCCCCTGCACAGAAATGTGACCATAGTCTCCAAAGTAGAAGCTGTAGATAGCCTCGTATCGATCTCCACTATTGAGCTTCTCCGGATAGTGTTGGATCAAAATGGTTATCCCCGCCGTGATTCCAATGCGTTTTTGCAAGTCCCCGGTGTACAGCTTGTTCGTCAAAGGGACAAGATCGCCAAGGGAGTGGACTTCTTTCCCGCTCAATCTTAGGTAGACCGGGCTGCCACGGTCACGCTCATTGATCTCATACACATGAAGTACTTGTGGAACTTCAGAGCCAGGTCTTTCATCAGTTTCGGTTGAGGGGTTGGCCTGGCTTTCGCAAGTGAACGAGGATGTTTTCAGCATGGACATCTTGTTAGAATTTGAGTAGGAAGTATGGAGTTTGAGATCAACTGGGTTTTGAAGATTCAATGACTTGGAATAATTGGCAGGTGAATAATGAGCAAAGGAGGGCAGCAGCCTAGGGTTTGCAAGTTTCACAGAGGGGACGCAAGTGAGAGAAGAGGTTAAAGAAGCCATTGATTCTAGCTAAGTTGTTTTCTTCTTCTTTTTTATTTTTTATTTTTTTTATGAAGTAGTGATTGAGAACTGAGAATGTGGTGGAAAATGCATAAAAAAGATTGTGTTTATGTAGAATTAAGAGGACGACGGATAGTTTTCCTACAAATTTATTGGATGAAGGTGGAAGGGTAGGAAATTGTGAATGACTGACTAATCGTATTTTCAAAATAAGTGAAAGAACTGATTTCAGTGCGTTATTGATTTCATTGCATGAAAATTAATCGATTTCATTGATTTTTCAACTTTAATAAAAAGGTAATGCTAGAGTTTAGGAAATTGTGTTTATGTAGAATTAAGAGGACGATGGATAATTTTCCTATAAATTCCTTGGATCAAGATGGAAGGGTAGGAGATCGTGAATGACTGACTCATCAGATTTTCAAAATAAGTTAATGAACTGATTTCCGTGCGTTATTGATTTCAGTTCATTCACACATATAAATTCACTATATACCATTTTGCTTTAAAACACTGTTCATAAGCACAGTGTTGGTCCGGTTTTACCCTCTCTTAGTTTCTGTTATTTCAAGTCTGCCACTGTTTATATATGCCAAATATTTGTTTCTCCATTTCTTCCTCCTGCCTTCTCTCTTCCGTTGTGCGCGCAACTCACCAAGCCTCCCAACCACAACTACTGTAAAACGACCACTACACTCCTCTGAACCACTACCAACCTATCCCTCTCACTCTTCTTAGTCAAGCTCTCGCCAATTTTGTCGTTGTTTTCGTGTAACCAATAGTTAAGGTTTCAGACATATTTTCCAGCGGCCCAATTCCTGCCGATCGCCGGCGAATCGGGCCTCTCCGTTACCTGGAAACAACTTCTCTCACTCCCAGGAGATACATTAAGGTATTGCATGTTCAATATTAGTTCATTTTAAGATGGATTGAGGGAAACTGTATAATCTGCATATGAATAAGTTGCTTTGTCCGTCCTCTCTTCCCCCTTTCTTTTCTGGGTTGGTTTTTGTTTTCAATTTTTTAGCTTGGGATTGTTCGTTTTGATCGGATTTTCGATTTTTGTTGTGGGTTTTCTTTTCTGGGTTTGATTCAGATTGTTTCTTTGCTGCTGGAGAATGGAGCTGATGCCAATTCTTGGAATTACTGCGGGCAGGTACGAAAGTTGGTGCTTTTTCTCATCTAGATTATGATTGTTTGACAGACAGTAATTTTTAATTTGTGTTTCTGAATCCCCATTAGAGTAAATTTTGGCATTTGGGTATTGATCTGGGTAGAAAGTTTAGTGATTGGTTCGCTTTGTCGCATAAATCAAACCCTCTTATCGAAAATATTGAAGCTCATGAGGGGATTGAACTAATTTCATGATTAAGTTTGTTGAGGCCACAGATTTCATTTTAGCGAAAATAGATGGGGAAATGCTGCTGCGATATTTTCCTTTAGGTATGTTCAACGGATTTGTTGTTTCGTGTTTGATGCGAATGTTGATTAAGTTGTTTGATTTATGTGTTTAAAGACAGCATTGATGCAAGCATGCCGATATGGACATTGGGAAGTTGTGCAGACCCTCTTGCTCTTCAGATGCAATGTTATTTTTTATTCTCATTGGTTTTGTGTTTGATAAGTCAGTGAGCACAATGAAAGATTCAAGCATGTTACCAGTGGTTTTTAAGTGCATTAATGTTGTATGTAAAAAGTAGGGCATATATTGACTGGGGTTAAGTTCATAGATCAGATTTCTCTCTGATCTATGAATTTTTCATTCGAATAGGCAGGCCTTTGCAGAGGAAATGCTCATGTCTGTCTTTTAAGGATTTCTTCCAAATATTTAGATATGTGGTCTGCACTTTGAGTCCTACTATACATCAATGCATTTTAAGTTGCTTAGATATTCCACTTGCTACATATTTATGGATTCTTGACCGCATATTCAGCCGTTAAATTCAGTAATATATGTTGTACATGAATTTCTACATAGGTTAGATAAAAGGAAGACCCGAAAACTAGAAAATGAGGGATCTCTTTCATTTTCATGTATCGCCCATTGGCATATGTATAATTGATTTGTAGCTTTCAGGTCCTGCATATGGTAGTAAGCATTAAGCAGTCGAAAGAAAGAGCTGTAAATATTCTATGCATATTGTATATTTTCCATGCAACTGCTTATGCCTATTCAGGTTGGTTCTCTTCCTCTCTAAGGCTGAATCATATGGCCTTGCTGCAATGAACTATTGACCATATGCTTTAACTTTTTCATCACAATTTGTGGCAGTTGTTAGGGTTTCTACGGAGGTAAAAAAAGATGTGGAATTAATGTTGGTTGTAGATATTTCGTTTGAAGTGACCCCCACCAAATTTCGTTTGAAATTAATTTGGGAGAAAAACTAATGAAAAGTGCTTGAAAACTTTGACTTTTAATGATAAGGACAAAATAAAGGGTAAAATGAACAGTATCATGTTTGACTTTTTAGTGTAAAAATGTGGTTTTTTGTTAGAGTAAAGAATACCGCGTGCTTTTCGTTAAAATTCCCTATTTTTTAAAGGAACAAATGTTTGTTAGTGGCTGTCTATAGATCATGGATTTTTCCTTATTTATTTATTTATAATATTTAAACTTCCTAAGATTTGGATTTATGTTTGGTAGTTTTCTAATTCATGTTTGTATTTCGATTTTTGAATTGCAATTTGCAGGTGTGTGAATCGTAAGTTTAGCATTTCAAGGCATATAGGATACGAACTTATGTTGATAACTAGTTAGGTGGGATTAGAGGAGACAATTGGTGAAGGAAATTGGGATTGAATTTGGTTTGCAGCGAATCAAGTGGTTCTTAGTGAAACCCTTTTCCTGGTTTGCTTATATTTTTCATTGAAAAGGTTTTTACTATTTTTTTTGTATGAGTTCAATTGTTTAGATTTACCCAAATCATATATTGCAAGGCAGCTTCCGTATGGTTTATATTAAGCTGACTATTTGAACTATCTACTAAATCTTTTGCATGTAAATAGTATTTAAATACAAATCAATTATTATTTTTTGTATGAAAATAGTACTTTGTACAAAAAAAACATTATACAGTTTTTAATCCTGCGGCATCGCGTGAGTATCATTTGCTAGTAATTAAACTTAAATGATTTCCAAAACAATTAAGTTTTTCTAAATACTTTAAAGGATGATAAACAGCGTGAATGATTCCGATCATCTTTAACTTTATACTGAACTTGATTCCAGTGTTAAAGGTAGAATCTGTATAAAACGAAAAAAAAAAACTATAATAGAAATTGAAGGAAAGAACAGAGAAACACAGGTACTGCGAAGAAAACTAAATTCGTATGCAAAATTTTATAAACTAATGACATAGAAGTTAATAATTAAATTCGTACTTATTTATTATTAATGATACATCATTTAATTTGTGAATTCTAAAAAACAAGTAATTGTGAAGAGAAGATGGTGATCGTTACACGAGATGGTACATCACGTGTCGTTATATAAATAGTATGATATATGTGTTAAAAAGTTAATAACTTAAAAAAATAAAAAATTTTACAATTTTTATAAAAACACGTGATATATCATATGTGTTTGTCACATCTAAAAATCTATCGGTGATGAGGATTGCTTATGAACGCTAGTGGAATATAAAGGCAGATGTCCGAGGCCATCTTACGTGGGACCCAGCATCCTTTGCTCCCTACTCTCCATCACTACAGCTCATATAATTTCTCTTTTCTTTCTATCACCACCTTTTATACTTTCTTTTTTATAATTGGCATCGTCTTCGGATTTCTATGTTCGGAATCGGCGAACATAGAATCCGAATCATTTATTTAAAAATTTTACGATCTTTATTAATCGATTCAACTCATTCACTTTACATAATTAAAAGTTCATATTTCTTTCTTTCCTTTAAACGAATCAGATTTTAGATCCGTGAACTAAGAAATCCAGAAAGGATCTCCATTTTTTTTTCTTTTGCCACGCTGGCACTTTCTTCACCATTCTTCCCACTAGTACCACCCACTATACTCTCTTTCTCTTTCTACCATCATGCATTTGGTTGCCCTATCTTTGTCGAGAGGTCTATATTTTAATATCATTCCCACTCCTCTCTTTCCTCCCCATTTTTCCTTTGCGAATTACAAAATCGAACGCTATTTTTTCTTCTTGTTTCCTTTCTATGTGCTACTACTACTGCTGTCCTCTCCTCCTCCTCCTCCTCCTCATGCTTCTATTCATTTCTCTATTGAATCTATATAAAAATAATAAGTTTAGTAATATTATAATTGTTTTAAATCCAATTATGATGATTAGCTTTTGTAAAAAGATCACTCCTCACTCTATCCTTGGCCTCACCACAAAAACTACTACCACCGCCACAACAACAACCTCCATTGATGGTCATGAAAAGCTCCCATTAAAATGTCACCATTACATTTCTCCTTTAAGTTCTACAAGATCAGGAGGAGGAGGTTTACTAGGTTTGGTTGCTGCAACCGAAAACGATCACAAAAAAAGCCAACCCCTTGTTTTGGAATCTTCATCCATCAAATCCTCCTCGTCCGCAGCCTCCTCCTCGTCATCACCATCAGATTCATCAACACCAGCTTTGTCGCCGGTGGTGTTTGAATTTGGAAAAAAGAAAGATCCAGGTGGGTTTGGGTTCATAGACGACATAGGAGGCGGCGTGGACGGCTTGACGTCGTGCACGGAGAGTCTAGGGTTTGAAAGTTCAAACGAGAGGCTGGTGGACGATCATCAGATCATTGAAAGAATTAGCCATGTTCATGAGAAGGCTAATGAGAATGATCAAGATGGTGTCGAGGAGGATGCATGTTTGAGGATGATGAGGCACTCGATGAAGAGAGAGCCGAAATGGACGAAGATGGGGAAGAGGAGAGTGGAGCCCAAGAAGTTTCCTCCACCGCTTTCATCGTTGAATCAAAATGGACACCCTAGGTATTATCTGAGGCCTGAGAGGAAAGATGGGAGGTTGGAGCTTACGGAGGTAAGGATTTATAGGCCTGAGATTTTTAGAGCTTATCGTGAAGATGGACGGTTGAGATTGCTTCTTGTTAGCCACGAACCTCACATTCAAGAAGATGAAGAACCAATATTAGAAGGCATAGAAGAAGTACAAGGAGAAGAAAAAGCATTTCTTGATGATGAGGAGGAAATTATTGAGGAGGAGGAGAAGGAGGAGGAGAAAGAGGAAGACAGTGGTGGAGAGTGGCTGAAGGGAGGAGCAGAAGGGTTTCGGCGGTGTCAAAATCTGGTGAACCACCACCATGTCCATCACCACCACCACCACGACGGCAACTTGCCTGTGTGGAGCCAGCAGCAGCATTGCGTGACAACCAGGTGATGATAGCATGATCTCATCACTTGGCTAGCAGATCAGGAGAACATGGCATGATGTTCAAGTGGCAGCGTTGAGACGGAGACAAGTGTACGTGTAGTTAATTAGGGCATTTTCTCGAAATTAGGGTTAAAAGGGCCAACTTAATTAATTAATGGTAGAGAGGGTACATTTTGGCTTAGCCAAAACTGATTAAAGCAGATTGCTCTTTCTCTGTATTAAGTTCGAATTTACTCATTGTAAAGTTTAGATGAATTTATCATAGATTTCTTATTGTTTGTCAAAAAAAAAAAAAAAAACTAATTGTAGTGAGGGAATTAGCAATTAGGAAGCTAGGTGTCATGTATGCCTCCCGGTCGAGTGTAAATCATCTTATGTACGTGCTGATTAAGTTGGTTAATTAGCATTAGTACTGTTGTGAGTGTCAGCGAAATATAAATTGCATGGTTGACGTGTCTCAACAGTTTTCTGCCAATTTAATTTGAAGACGGTGTCAAATCTCTGCCGTTGACAGCAGGCAGGCTCTGCAGATGAAGGGCTCTGGAAACGCAGACCCAGAAGGCAGGAAATAACAAACAAAAAATAACTACAGGCTACATTATTATGCATGTTATTATGCAGTGCATGCAGGCGCTAGCAAAGAAACACACATGCACAGATATCACTTTGCGTTTCCCAAATTCAGGAAGTTTCTGTTTTACACACATGTTATTATGCAGTGTAATTTGCTACTTGTTTCTGGTTTTTTAAGTACCATTAATGAGGTCAGTTGATGTTAGTTCTACTGTTTTTGGAGAAATTTTTCATTACACGTGGAACATAGTACGGTACATTAAGTGTCACAAGCAATTAGTTGAACTCTTTTTGTGAAGTATTTAATTAATTATTGTAACACTTGATATATCAAACCATGTTCTGATACATTTAAAAAAAAAATCCTATTTTCTTTCACATACATGATATATACATCATCCTATATTATATTATCCGTCCTATTTTGTACATAGCAATAATTTCAAATATCCACACTTGACTATCTTTTCATGCAGATATTTCTTTCAAAAAATATATATTATATGGAATTTGATAAGATGGCTTAAAATTTTGATGTTCACTGATTAATTGAGGCACTTAAATTGATCATCAGTACTGACATGCACCAGTCTAATACCATGTTGGTCGTTTAGAATTTGAGATCAGATCTTCAGCACTCACTTTGTGTTGGCTTCTCTGTGGTCATTTTATTGATTGACACATTTTAATAAACTTAACTTTTCTTAATTTTGTAACTATAATTTTAACACGTATTAATCAGCCATTCAAGTCACAGAGAAGTAAAGTACAAAATGAATGGAAAATATTGGATCTCTTGAAATTTGGTAATTATATGTTGCACACGTGTTGAAGTTTGGCTGGCTAGCTAGTTAATTCACTAAAAAAGCTACCTAACCACTCATGGGCTTCATGGGATTCGTGTTGAAGTTAAGATATGTGCATGCATAAGTCAATTATATATATGATTAGAATGTTGGCCATATGATTTGGGTGACAAGTAGTTCATAGTTACTACTTGTTTGGGCCCAAAAATATTGTTTTGGGCCGAGTTTAGATCTTTCTCGGCCATTGTTAGATAGGCCGAGTTTAGAATCCTTCTCGGCCTAGAAGTTATGTGCAAGTGTCATTGGGAGATATTCAGCCCATGGGCCGCGCAGTCGAAGTTGGCCATATCCTATCGGAAATTGAGAATGTGGACGAATCCTGTTAAGAGAAGAAGTTTCAACGAGATCAGGATGCTGGGATTGAATATGGTCTGATAACGAGTTATGTTCAAAGTCCTGGTAAGAATAGGATTGGCCGAGATAAAGTTGGATCATGAGAAGGAGTTTTAATTCGGGAGTGATTGGGATTCAATACAGGTTGGCTGCTATAAATAAGGAGGGAAGACATCGAAACAGACCCCTTTAATTCTATACACAAACTGCCTTGCGCAAACCCTCGCTCTATGAGAAACCTTTCAAACATCTTGAGATTTTTTATTTTCCTTTTTCGCCAACACATCTTCAGTTTGGATAAACAGCACTGTTGCCGTAGAATCAACCGACCGAGGAGCAACATCAGTTTGGATAAACAGCACTGCGACAAGGTCGACTAGTTATCTATCCAAGTCTCGGTCGAGGAGGATTTTTGAATCCTTATCGGCAGAGGTCATCTCGTTAGCCTTTTCAGCGAAACGAGGTGTTGCAAGTTACTATACTCGGCACATTGAATGCCAAGTCGTTTATGATTGGTTATTCGCAAGTAGATTTTAGAGTTCGGCATTCTGACGGCCGAACCACTTTCACAATCAAGACATACATTTGTTTTGAGTATTTATGTCCCTATACTTTGGTGTCGATTCGGCGTGCTTATACTCTCACGAATATAATCACCGTGACCGAATCCGGCACCGACGATTTGTGAACTTCGCAGAACTAGTAGCTTTGTCTTCAAGCTCTAGAACCTGAAGGCCGAGATGTGTTCCTTCATCGGCCACAGTTGCGAGATCAAGAAGTCAGCCGCGCGCTAGTTCAACGCAACATCAACACATTTTACTCCTCGCCCGAGCTCGGCAGACGAGTTGGCACGCCCCGCATACAACCGAAGAACGTAGTTAGCTTACTAATTACTCGGCTTGCGTACCACGTAGGCTTGATAGTTTTTAGGGTCAACACTACTATATAGATAAGCTTGAGCTAATAATATTGTTATCACCACCAGTCAACTGGAGAGAAAGGGATTGAGAGGGACTTGTTGCGAGGTAACGTACAGATTAAAGACAAATAAATATAAAGGAACGAAATTAAAAGGGTTAGGGTTTTCTGGGTATGTTGTTGACTGCTAGTCTGCTACCATTAAAAGGTGGGAAGACTTCGACCAACAAAAAAGTCATTGCCAGCTACAATATGATAACAGCATCGTAAGAGACATATACATCAATGATATATTATTGACTAAAATCTATACATACTTATAGTAGTGATCGTTTGATAATTATTCTATTTTTTTCGGTCTATTTTTATTTTTATTTGTTTGAAATAGATGTATATATATTGGAGAAAAAAGGATTAAGAAAGGTGATGAGAGGATAAAAATATAATTTGATAGTAAAAACAACTTACAACGTCTTTTGATTTTTAGTTTTCATTTTGCGTGTCTTTGTTTGTGCATTGCTTCTGCATCTCTTCAACTATATCCTTACTTCACGCTTCTGTATCTTTTATTTCTTCCAATGTATTTCCCGTCCTTTCTAACACAAAACTTAAAACAAAACAAAAATGATGATTATGAACGAGCCTTAATAACAATTTAATTTATAAGTTCTTTAATTATTGCCGTTCTTAATTTGTTACAGCATATTCAACTGGTTAGCAAGTAGATTTCAGTTATGTTATTTGCCAAAGGAATTGATAAAGGGGTGTGTTGATCTTCTTCAATTCATCCGATCCGAAAGCCGAAAATTAAAAAGGTGTGTGAGAAGTAAAATGGGGTGTGTGCCCCTTGATAAATAATTAAACAAACAAAAAATCAGTGGAACTAAAAGTTAATTAAAGGAGAAAAAAATGAAATAAAATAAACGTCGACAGCAGGGTTCGAACCTGCGCGGGCGAAGCCCAACAGATTTCAAGTCTGTCTCCTTAACCACTCGGACATATCGACATTCATGTCTTTCCTCACTTCTACTAATATTTTACGAGCTTCGAAATCTATTCAGATCGACTTTTATTTTTGAAAAAAACTATCATGAATCCACTGACTAAAGAAGAAAGTTAATATCAGGTAGTGCTCGCCCAAGGGATAAATTTTGAGCACTGAAGACATCAATGAGTAAGATTAAATTTATTGGGTTTGTGGATGAGAATTATTGGAGTATTAGCCGTTGGATTTACGATTGTTCAAATATTTGTCCCTTGTTAGTTTCTTAAGAAAACACTAAGAGTTGTACATTATCTCTATACTATATATGTAGGAACATAACATCCCCTAAGAGCCTGTCAATTCAATATTGTTGTGTTGTGTGGATGTGATTGGGTAAAAAAATGATAATAACAAATTAATGGGCAATTTGTTAATCATTTTGCTTTCATTTTTCATTTTTTGTTTTAACTTTCTTGAAAACTAAAATCTTGTTTGATAACTATTTTCAGTTTTCAAAAAAATAAAAACTGAAAACTATTTCCTTGAGTTTTCAAAATTTAGCGTTGAGTCTTCACATTTTCGTTTTCATTTTTTATTTTTTTCAAAATTTGAAAATTGAAGACAAAATGATTAGCCAACGGCCTCTAATTGATATAAATTATAGTTAACCATTGCGCTTTTATAGAATGAATAGAAAGGTACAAGCTAACATCATCTCTTTTCCTGCTTAAATAAATGTACTTGGTTCAATTAAACAACATCGGGGACGTAGCTCATATGGTAGAGCGCTCGCTTCGCATGCGAGAGGCACGGGGTTCGATTCCCCGCGTCTCCATTGTGTTTTTCCATTTTCTCTTTTATTCGTCGCCGTCGGATGCGACACTGGGTATGGTGGACCGGTGGTGGTCTGAACCGACACGTTTAATACTTAAGTGTTGCGTTGGTAGTCGACCCAAAGTAGTGGGTCACCATTTTCACAAAATACACATTCTCTTTTTGTTTGTTATAATACTTTTAAAAAATATATATTAAAAAAAGTTATATGAGAGTGATTTTAAAAGAACTAAACTATTATAGCCGGTTCAGTGATTAACAACGAATTTCAAATATGTATTTCATACTACATGTTATGAGTGTTATTTCTTAACGCTGATAAATCACACAATAATAATTAATAGAACTAAAATACTTATGTAAGTCTTTCTTATCCTAAAAAAAAAATTTATCGTGACGAAACTATGGACTATTACCTTTTTCAAAGAATACGAAAAAAGTAGTGTTAAAAGAACAGGGAGAGTCCATAAATTATGGAAGTGAAAAACCAGAGGCCAACATTGTCGCACTCCATCATTTGAAATTCTGATTTTCCAGTTCCAATTTCCGTACTGAAAATCTTAGAACGAGAGAGAGGGGAGAGAGGAGAGGTCTTAAAATGCAGCAACAAAATTGCAAGAGGAGATTACAGCCAGTTCTACCGAAGCGGATAATCCTAATGCGGCATGGCGAGTCCGAAGGGAATCTCGATCACGCCGCCTACACCACCACCCCCGACAACAAAATCCCACTCACCCAAGAGGGCCTGGCACAGGCCCGGCTCGCCGGGGCCGAGCTCCACCGCGTCGTCTCCGACACCACCGGCGCCGACAGCCCCAACTGGCGCATCTACTTCTACGTCTCCCCTTACGAGCGGACGCGGTCCACGCTCTGCCAGATCGGACGGTCATTCTCCAGGACGCGGATCATCGGGGTCCGCGAGGAGTGCCGGATACGGGAGCAGGATTTCGGGAACTTCCAAGAGCAGGATCGGATGAAGGCCACTAAGGAGACCAGGGAGCAGTTCGGCCGGTTCTTCTACCGGTTTCCGGAGGGGGAGTCCGCCGCCGACGTCTACGATCGCGTTTCGAGTACGTCTTTTTTTCCTCAATTTTTGGATTTGGGTTTTGTTTATTTAGCATTTTGGAAGTTCCCAATTGGGAATTTTTGGTTGTTTGTAGTAAAGCTCAAAACTTTTACGTTGTTTTTATTTTTTGGTGGTTTGGCATTTGGGGAAACATTTAGGTAAAGTACGTGTATAAATGCGTCGAACTTTGACAAGGCGATATTCTAAACTACGGGTTGGAGGATTCGAACTTAGATGCTAAGGGGCGAGCGCACTACCGTGGTCAACTTTGCCTAACCAATGTCTGCATTTAGAAAGAGTGTTAGTCTGTTGGGTGCCGAACCCCTTGCACCTTAGTTTGAATCCCCTCCTTGTAGGTTTGAGTAGTGTAGGATATCGCTTTGTTTAAAGCAATGAAGATTAAAGTATTGTCTTGCACACAATTAAGAGGTTATTGACGAGATACTGCTTCATGGTCCAAAAATGGAAGATGGCAAGAGCCGTAAATGGAAGTTCATTTTAATAGAACTGCCATACGAACAATGCTTACTCCGTGCAGCTATATGAACTAGAACACTAATCTTCGGGAATTCTGTGTATGTTAAATTTATAGCACTGGCTTCCAGTAGTATTCATCGTTAGAGTTGTACGATCAGTTTGACATCACTCTTCCTGATGAGATGAATATATGAAGGTTTCGAAATTCTTTTACGCTGAAAAGTGTAAAAGTTTTGGTTTCACAGATTTCTCTACTGAAATGAATATGTTGCCTAATGAGACAGATGATTGCAGGTTTTCTTGAATCCTTATGGAGGGACATAGACATGAACAGGCTTCGCCACGACCCTTGCCACGACCTCAATCTTATAATAATATCGCACGGGTTAGCATCACGCGTCTTCCTCATGAAGTGGTTCAAGTGGACGGTCGAGCAATTTGAGCTCCTAATCAACCTTGGAAATTGCGAATTTCGAGTGATGCAATTAGGAAAGGGTGGAGAGTACAGCTTAGCAATTCATCACACTGAGGAAGAACTACAAGAATGGGGTCTCTCACCCGAAATGATAGCGGACCAAAAGTGGCGAGCCCGCGCCAACAGGGTTGATTGGACTGAACGTTGCCCCTGGTACCTTGATTCATTTTTCGACCAACTAGCTGAGTCGGAAGAAGACAACGGAGACAGTGACGACATTTGGCATGAAACTGATGAAAAAATTCCGCAAACGAATTGATTATGCAATTTTAGCATATGAACATAGGCTGCCCCAGCAATTGGGTTGGGAATCCCTTTGATTTGACCTTGTACTTAGGGCTGGTTTGGTATTACTGTGTTTTGAAAATAAACTGCTTCTGCTGTACTGTGAGAATAAGCAGCTGTGAAATAAAGCAGCATAATGTTTGGTAAACTTTTTTGTAAAAGTGCTTTTGAAAAAAAAAATAGTATTATAATGTTTGGTAAACTTTTAAGTAAAACGGATGTGAAAAAAAAGCTGGTTTTTCAAAGCTAGGTTTTGCAACTTTGTGTTTTTGGTTTTTTTTCACCCAAAATTGTGAAAAAAAACTGAAACTGAATGTTTACCAAACACAAAAAAACTCCTAGTTTTTTTTTATACCCATTTTTTTTTCAGAATCACTTCAATACCAAATCAGGCCTTAATTGTTGTATGTTCATACTCTCGAGAAAATTTGAAATAAAAATTAGCAACAACAAATTTGTGTTCAAATGATTTCAGCATAGGAAATACTCTGATTCCATTATAAAACAGATGTTTGATTTGGTGGATGTTTTCTTGATTGAATGCTCTCTCTCATTTGTTCATGAAGTGCTAAACTACAAAGTGCAGCTTGATGTTCTTGCTCCAATGCATTTAGAATATTCTAGTTGAAGGGAAAAAAAGAAATGAGATGAAGCATTTGACAGGGGATTGGGTGCGAGAGGAGAAACTTAAAAATGAAACTAGGGATATATCTCGAAATTAGTACCGCTCTCATTATGTGAGATGTTTCACATGATGACACAGATACTAATGTATCACATAACAAGAGATATATTAATGTAAGTTGTCATTACAAAATAAGAGAAATACTAATGTGTAAATATATCATTGCTTACACAAAAATCCCCACCTGAGAGAGTGACACATGATGTAACTAACAAACATTGGCCAAACCAAATTCGATATTTCAGAAAACAAGGGCTTCCATCAATAATTAATTAGTGGAAGGGTCTCTCTCTTTGTTTCTCTCTCTAGAAGTCCAAATCCAGTAGCTCCATCCCCAATTTCAAGCTTCAGCTACCGCCCCTTGCTCTTACTTGGGGTAGGCGGCAGCCTGCTACTCCTTCTTCCCTCATCTCTCCTTTGCCTTTTCCTTCTTTTTCCTCCCCTCTCATCTCCTTTGCCCCATCCCCTTCCTTGCATCCAACTCTTCTTCCTCCCCCTTTCCAGTTTCCTTCCTACGTTTTTATTCCCGGTTCTCCTCTAAGTTTATCTCAGTTTTCCCTAAGCCGAATCTCAACTATCCCTTGAGCTTGTCTCAAATTTGGGCTTCATGCCCCTTATCTGGCGTTTTCGCCTACTTTTATTGCTTTCTGTCTTTTAATTTTCCTTCCTTCTTCTTAGCTATGATACTTCATCCTCATCCCACCATATACTCGGATTGGCAGGCTCCAATCAGAAATTGGATACTAGATCCATTACCCCCCCCCCCCCTCACTTCCTTTGCCCCAACCAACATGTCGGATCCCCATCGAGGTCAAGTGTTGGGTATTTTACATATCCCCTTAGCCTCACTCTCTACCCATATGATACTTTATTTGTATATATTTGCAAATGTTCGTGAAGGGGATTTGGATCTGATATCTATTCTCTCGGTTTGAAATTTAACTTCATTTGAGGATGTGGCGGCGGCGGTCTGATTTATGCTGCCTAAGATTAGAATTTTTTTGTTATTTATTGTTGCAATCTTCGAGCCAAAAATTGTGAGGGTCTCCCGTTATCTTGGGTTGCAGCTCTACTGACAAAAAAAGAAAAACAAGGGCTTCCTGATTTCAACGAAACAGCATCATTAAAGGCTAAAGCAGCATGCTTGGTTTAACCCCAACTCGTAAACCGAATATTTCCTTTTCTCTCACATCACACTACCAAATACCAATCTCTCTCTCTCTCTCTCTCTCTCTCTCTCTCTCTCTCTCTCTCTCTACGCGCAAAATCCAACAGATCGCAAGTACTCCTTTACACTTTACCGGGATCTTGGTCTCCTTGATCTCAGTGAAGTCCTAACTGAAAATAATAATACACTGGTGCACAATAGAATTTTAACTTAAAATCTTTTGATTTTAATGCTTAAAATCTAATCTTCTTGTAAAGATGCATACTTGATGATTTAGTGCATGTTTTGTCTTGACCATTTGGCTAAGTTTATCAAAATTAGGATGTAGACTGGCTAATTACTATTTTGATTCGAACCTGTTCTAAAAAAGTGGAGGCATTTTGAATTGTTTGTTGACACAACAAAGTCAAGGAAAACCTATGAAATTATTTCAAAATTGGACCTTGGACATAATAGTTTTGAACAGAATCTCTTTAGAAAGAAGATTGTTTGTCTCATGGTAGCCTACTCCAATTCCCTTAAGAAACTTTCATTATTCGGTTAAGCATACACTTTACATGTTTCTAGCGATTCACGTGGCATTATTCAAGAGTCTTGGGTCCGAGAAGGGCATGATAAATACCACCATTAGCTGCGTTCATCTCAAAGCATGATTTTCTCGATTATATTGGAATATTAACCTTGTTTTAATTTCTCACTTTACCAGATATTATCAATAGCTCAATTTCAGATCAGTTTAACAACCTGTCTTGCATCCGTTTGTGTGATTAATAAAGTTTAGTTATCGATGATGTCACTGCTACTGTATATCCCTGTCGTAGGGTAACTTCCTCTCATGTTTCAGATGAAGAACATTGTCAATGACGTGCAGACTGTGGACAACATGAACCAGAAATGAAAGAGGAGATAGAGAAGGAATCATCGCCTTGATGTCGGAAGGGGTAAGTTTGCTGAAAGCCATAGCCAACAAAACCCTGCAACGGGCCAATGCAGCGTTAACGGGAGCTAGGAGAGTCTCATCACTCTTCCAAAAAGAGGCAGAAAAATGTAACGTGGATACAAATTTTCTTTCGTAGTTGTGGATACAAATTTTCTACTAATGTTTCATAGTTTTTGAGATCAAAATTCATAATATCCATGTATCCAAAATTTTGAATGCCATTGAGAAAGTGTGGCAAGAAATTGAAGAGAGAATGCGAAAAAAAAATACACGAAAGGGTTCTTTGGCTTGTTAGATCTCAGTAACATATCGGATCTTGTTGCGCATATGTTTTGTTTGAGTAAATAAATCGATGACAAACTGTTTAGCTCTATAAACTAACCCGTTTCGAGTATAATTTGGAGCCGACTTCTTCAGGTTAGATATAAACTATCTAAGACTGCAAATCCAGCTGCAACTCCACCTTCATCTGATGAGGAAACCTTTGTCCGCATCAGGTAGCCGCATTGGTCGTTCAAGATCACTTTATCCTTGTTCCTGCATCAATGAAAACGCGGCACTATGATTCCACGCCTTTTGGTACAGCTTTGTTCGCACGACATAAACAATGCCAACAGAAGTGGATTGTACCCGTGCATATAAAGGGAAGGAAGAAAGAAAACAGAAACCCGAAGATTTAAATTTTAGTCATAAAAGTCATATACCTTAAGTAAGCACCGTATACCCCGAGCTCAGATATGGTATCATCTTTATAACATATGCCCTCACGCATCAAGAATGTGTGAGAAACAGTTGGGAATATCCTCTGCATTAGGATATAAGCAGCATCTGCTTCTGACCCTTCCTTCTGCAATCGTACAAGGGCTTCCCTTACGTCATCACCATAGATATTGTTCCCTGAAGTGTAATAATGACTCGTTAATAATACTTGTCATTACAACAATTGGCAGAACAAAGTCTAAATTCATTCACCTCCGCCTTCTCTTTGGGGCTTCATAACAAATAACCCGGGGATCTCTATTGCCTTTCTGACAATATCCGAGTCATCCAAACTCCACAATCCTGCAAAGCATTTTCGCAGTTTTGCAATGTCCTCTTTATCATTAAGGAACCTGCTCACATGAAGATGACAAAAAGTTATGACGTTACTGGTTGTAACAATGGTAACCGTTCTTCCCTAAAATTATGATACATAACACGAGGAAAATATTGAATGGAGTTGTAAGCCAGCAATACCTCTCAAGAACGTTAGGCTTTGCAAGTTCTTGTTGAATCTTTTTGGTCCCAACTAGATGATAAGAAATTGAGGGGCACTTGATGGCAGATGACTGCTCCATAAGGAACCTTGCTCTCCACTCCTATAAATTGAGAAACACGGTATTAAAAGCCATATAGCAGACATCGTCACACCCCGAGGTCATATTATGCAACTGAAGTATCATTTTTCTTTTATGAGTAACACGTAAAGTACCATCTTAAGCATATTTCAAAACGCAACAAAGAACCGCAATGAGCAATTACAAGTTTTACACGGCCAAGTTACATCACTACATGCATGCAAATTATTTCAAGTCAGGTTATATAAATAAAAGACGCATGCAAGCAGACAGAGGTCGCTGTACCCATACTTATAAAAACAAAATATGCAGGATTAGCCAACCAAATTTACCCCCGAACAGACATAGATAAATACATGAATTTAGGGACATGAAATTACTTTTTACCCTTTTTGTGGATAAGTAACTACATTTTCTGCTAGTGAACAACAGATGTTCACTACTAAAAGGAAGAATCTCCCATTATTCTTGAAACAGAATCAGTATTTCAGAGTAAGACTTGCTTACTGATTCAGATGGATAATCAATTGGTGTATACCCAGCTCTGAAATAAACAATTGCAACTTCTTGGCCACCCCTGCAAGTTCGAATCTTTCTCAGATATTAAAGTCAAAGATATAACATGCTAGATCCACAAATCTAGAAGGGTACATACACAACAAGTGTTCCATCTGGTCGAAGCTTCCCCTCTGAATCAATTTCAGCCAATGTTTTCCGAAGAGTTGATACATTATGTGTGTTATACAGTTAAGGAACATTACTAACTAGTTCATTACCAAAGATATAAGCATAGAATTGATAATTATATATTTTTCCGAGAAATACCACTTTCACCAACATGAAAGTTTGTTTAGAGCTAAAAAGGATATCTTTCTTTCAACAGAGCAGAAAGCCAGTGTTGGTCATACATGTTCCGCTCTTCAGGCTGAACCACGAACAGGATTACGGACCTGTACATATATGCCAATTTAACTACTCGTTTAATTGCTTCACTGAATATAGCAGGAGCAGAAGAAAACAGATGAAATATTGTTTCAGTTCTAACCTGGGGTTATTGTATTCAGTCCAAGCTTTAGCCAAAGCCTCTACAAACTGAGTGGCTGCAGGATTATTAGGAACTCTTCTGGAATCTAATCCAAGATATTCTCCATAGTGATTAAGTAAGCTCCTGTAAAATGAGAGGCTAAGGGTAAAATAATTGGTATTATTTGCGCTGAAATTTTTGGCATTGGAAATATGAGATTTTAACAGATGTACACATATCACTGATACACAGGAATAATTTCATTAGTTGAATCTAGCATTAAATTGAGAATTCAGAAATTCAAAAACAAACTACGGAATACATGTTAATCACAACATCTCTTATTACTTAACCTGTGAAGGTCGCTGACAAGACAACCGAGTCCCGGAAATGAAGATGAAATTGTGTTCATCTCTATTTGAAGGAGTTGTTTAGTTTCTTCATCAAGCATATAATCTGAGCGATGTAAACCCAAGCGTATATCCTAATTCAGTAATTAGAAAAGTTTAGCATCTTCACCACCAACAAACAAGAAGATTCTTACACACAAACAAAAGCTAAGTTAAATCAAATCAAATGAACACATGAGTGGCATCCAGAACTACATACTGTAATGGTCCTTTTTTCCGTTGTATCACATCATGGGTATGTATATCTATCACATAACTTAAAATATATGTATCTAAAAGAACTCCATCCAACAAGTTTATAAGAAATGAATCAGTTGCTAAACAAACAACATACACTAGATTCATTCAACTAATGAATCACATTCTATGAAGTTCTCCTCTTACAATAATCAGTGTGAAAATGCTGTATTGAAAGTTTACCTCTTTCTTGTTAATCTCTAGCATCTTGGAGTGAATATCTAGAAGTCTAGATGTAAAAGCATCCACTTTCTTCGTTCTGCGATTTGAAGATTACAATTAAATTACTTCAAGAATTGCTCTAACCTCTAGAGCCAATAGATAAAAACTGCAGATGTCACGTATGTTAATTCTCTCTTATCCCCATGCACAATTGTTAAAGTTCAAAGTAAGTTTGTTAGGGGCAAAGTTTCTACCGAGATGGTGAGACACACAAAAGGGTATGGCTGTCCTAACCCACAATTGATCTTACATGATACACCAATCTCACTC
Source organism: Malus domestica (assembly GCF_042453785.1). Classification (NCBI taxonomy): domain Eukaryota; kingdom Viridiplantae; phylum Streptophyta; class Magnoliopsida; order Rosales; family Rosaceae; genus Malus; species Malus domestica. The sequence continues at coordinate 28,903,055 of NC_091672.1, read as the reverse complement.
AATGTGAAAAAGTACCTGGACAGTGAATCCTGCAGAAACTTTGCATCCAAACTCACTCGATCGACAAGTTCATTAAATATGGGGGATAACTCATATGCTTGCTTCCAATGACTTTCTGGAAACGGCATCGGAAACAAAGCAAATGGTGCATGTACCATGCCTACACCAGGTACTTTTCCTGATCTCTGTAATTTACAGCATTCAACATCAACGTCAACGTCAAATTCAAGAATTTAAGTTATACCTTTACATATTTATTGTAGATTAAAAATTTCCTATGTTGTGGCAACTAAAATCCTTTAAATTTGACCTCAAAGTAGTGTTCTTCTTCACATACAACTACAAAGCACAAGTTATGTGCTTCTTGTAGGAAAAAGTTCAAGTGCTTTTGGAACCAAAAAACATTTTTACCAAAAGTGTTTTCAGTCATTTTAATAGTGCTTCCAAATGAGGCTTAAACTAAAACTAGATTGAATTCTCAGATATCTCAATCCAATCTTCTACAATACATGCTGAATCAAATGTTCCTTTTTTTCAACAAACTAAAGACTTCTGTACCAATCAGTTCAAAACCAGACAAAAATTCAGCAGAGCAATAAAAACACAGACCTGAACGGACTTGTCACCAACAACAAGCCCATGAAGAGAGCTCCAAACAAGAGCATCATACACCATCTTCTCCACCAGCCCCTCATCAATCCCATGAAAATCAATCATGGGTCTTTTGGAAATTCCCTCCTGGGTCTCCCCAACTTCAACTTTCCCACCCAAAACCTGAGAGGGTTTCTGGGACATGATCCTCAGATGGGTCTGCGGAATTTGGTGGGTGGAATGGAATTTGGAATCGGGATTTGGGAATCCTGATTGCTTAAAGGCAGATGATTTGGGGTGCGTGAGGAGGAGGGAGTGAGTGGAGAGTGTGGTGGTGGAATGAGAGCACGAAGAATATGAAGTGCCCATGTTTGACCATTTGGGTGGTGGCCTTAAAAGTGGCTTTAAACTCATAAACTGGGCCTGCGTTGCATGTCCTCCATGCCTTTTGCTTTGAAATTGGCAACTCTTTTTCTCACGATTACGTCCAAATTCAGTGTTAAATTTTTCAGAGTTTTATCGAAACATTTTTTATACTGTTCACTTTTAATGAAAATGATATTTTCATTCTAAAAAGTCATTCATGATACTATTTACTCACAACACTTTTTTGTTATTTTGATTAAAATTCAAAGTTTTCAAGCCCTCTTCATTAATTTTTCTTATTTTTTTTAAGGAAAACTAATAAAAATGACTTGAAAACTTTGAGTTTTAATAATAAGGACAAAATAAAGGGTAAAGTGAATAGTACCATGATTGATTTTTTAGTGTAAAAATATGGTTTTTCGTTAAAGTGAACAGTACCATGTGCTTTTCGTTAAAGCTCCCATATTTATGGTTTAAGTTATGATTTTGTGGGCTGCGTGGACTTGTATTTTCGTTACCCTGTGATCACAAAAACAATAAATGAATGTTCGATAGAATAATAATTTTTGTTAAATATGCGTAAATAGTATCGATTATAAATTTTTAATAAAAAATAAAATTAATAAATGCTAAACAAACAGTAAGCCGTATGTAAATGCAGTTTCAATGTCCTTTACTGTCTAAGTAGTATTCATCCAGTTCTTCGTTTGATTAAGTTTTGTAACCGAATTTGTTTCTGTATATATTACGAGAATATTAGAAGACAAAGTAACTTTTTTGGTAATTACCAAACTTCAAGGGAAACAAAAGACTATAAACATTCATAATTAACCATCTCCATATCATGTTTAATCAACTGGTGATGACAAATTAGTCGGATTCCGTGACCTAGGACTCACAACAGATGATAACAACCACACCAACAGGAAAACCTTATCCCACTACGTATGGTTGGCTATATAAGTAATAGAACGCGACTACGCTCAGTTTTGCGCCAAGCGTAGTGGCGTTCTAGAATTATTACAGCCTACACCACTTAATGGAATGAGGTTTTGTTGTTGTTGTTGTTATCAAGACATGATAATCTAATTCCAGCTGCAAACCATGATAAACTGATAAACTCATGAATATGTGGTAGTGGTTGAATTCTCAAATGTGCCCATCTTCCCGCTCAAGATCAGAACCCACCTTCAGAATGGATCTTAACGGTCTTGGCTCATCTCTTCCTACCTCTAAACATTTCAACTTTTTCAACGATTTTCGTCTTAGCTTCATCACTTCGTCTATGTCCTCCACCCTGTGATGTATGCTAACCATTTTCTTTGAAGCTTCTGCTTGGTGTGCAACCGCCGTTACTTGATCTTGCGTTTGGTACTCTCGAGCCATCGGGCGCACGTTTCGGCCTCTTCTGGTCCCGGCTTCATTAGGGTTAGCATCAGATATGGCCGTTTCGGGGTAGCGTTGGTTCATCGGAGGGCCTAGTTTCACGGTCTTGAAGGGTTGCGAGGCGAGGCTTCTCGTGATGAAGTTGTAGAGCCTTTGGCAAATGCCCAGAAACTGGAAATGCTCCTCTCTTCTATCCATCCGTTGATCTTTTTCCCCTAAAAAATAATTGTGAAACGTCGAATACGACTGCAGAACTGAGGAGAAGATAATGTGGAGTTTTGGATGAAAGGTTTGCTGGTGTGGATACCATTCTTTGGAGTTGTAATTTGAAACTTTGAAGCAAGGTATTCTCTCTTTCTTAAACAAAAAATAGAAAACAAAATAAATTTTCCTGTGAAACTTGATGGAATGAAAGAGTACCAAAAATGGCATTGCCCTTTCCTATGGAGCAAGACAGAATATCTAGGAAGACATTGTTTGGAAGAATGGCACGCCTGAGACGTACTGGAATACATTTCCGGTACATTCTCGGTGAAGATACACCTTGCAAAAAGGAGAGTTTCTTTAGAATTGCAAAAGAATAAGGTACAAATAATGTTAGAATGCTCCAAGGATCGATCCCCAAGCGCGTAACTCGGGTTAAAAGTTGAATTCAACAATAAAAGCTGTAGCTACATGCATACAACTAGTATGGTAAATCGTGATATGCTCAGTTTACAAAATTGGGTAACAGCATATAGTTCGTCATCAACACGGTAGATTTATGGGAAGGATAGCTTGCTTAGACAGAAATCCTCCCGCATAGACGCCAGAAAGCTTTAGGCTGGAAGAGAGATTTTTCAAATACCCAGATATCGCGAACAAGGACCTACAGAGCACGGAAAGCATGTCATCATCACTTGGAAGAGGAGAAAAAGGGAACCCTTAATATGTTTGGTGTTATTGGTAAATATATTCTTGTCCACCGGTTTTCTTCTCTCTTTTTTTTTAACCGGACATTCACTGGTTTTTTTAATTTTTTTTTTCTATCGCACTTTACCTCCTTCGATTTATCTCCAGCTACAACAGCACCCTTCGAGTCATATGCTTCGAATTTCTGCCAGAAAAACAAAGAGGAAAAAATAAAAGAAGTAGCACTCTCAGTATGTTGAAGTTTTGAATTAAAAGCAAACAATGAAAGAAAGCAACATAAAAATGATACATAAGCCATGAGTCTAGCTGTTCATGTACCTGCTTTGTCAGAAACTCAAGCGTAAGCTGTATGAACACCTTCTCAAGATCATTTCGATCAACGCCAATCTGTGATTAAAAAGAGAAAAAGACATGGCATAAAGTAATTGTAAAAAACAATAAGACACCGGTGCACTAAAATCAAGGAAACATTCAATTGTTCCCAAGCTTATGAGCTACGGAAAAAATGTAACATGGCTTATCAATTGTTAAATTTGCTTATCTTGTAAAGCATAAGAAATACAAAGCTTATCAGCTGTAACCCTGTACTAAAGCTTCAATTTCTTCAAGTTCTATAACGAAAAGAAGCAAAAATAGCTAAGATTTTGATTTCAAAGCAATTTATGTGATGGATTCTAACAGGAGTATTAACTTCGGGGCTCATGGCAACTAAGAGATGTTAACTAACAAAGCCAAGAGATATCTAGAGAACCTATTATACAGAAGAAGGACAGGAATACAGCTGGGAGAGAAGAGATGGCAAACAAAAGTAAAAAAAAGGGAAATTTTCCTTTAACCTAGCAGTTAAAACTTTACAAGTTGATATCAATAATTCACTCAATTTGATGGTTTGAAAGTTTCCTCAAACCTAAGCAGCTAAATATTCTCACGATTAGTAAATCCTCTTTTCTGTTTTATAGAAGTGCTTCCATAGTGTGAATAAAAAATTATACTAATTAGACAAACACTTACCAGTCGTGCTCGCAAAGTTCGTATTTTCACAACTGGTTCCACCAATTCCCAGTACACCTTACTCCAGATGGAATCTCTTTGTTTTATTTCATTCTTTAGTTCCTGCATACGAAAAGATCATAAATGATGTGTCAGAACTTCAACAGAAATTCCTTTACATCAGAATAATCAGTATAAATACAGCAGAAACTTAACAGAAACAAAAAAGTACAGAAGCATACGGAAAACATTTTCTCTGTAACTGCTTTCCTTAAAGTATTTTTGTCCCCGTTTGCCATTAAAGTATTTATCTGGAGAAGAAGGTGAACGGATTAGCTACAGGAGAAACTCATACAACGCAGCTAAAAGAAGCAACTCAAAATTGAAAGGACCAGAAAAGCTGGAATATAAGAAATATAAAATGCATAAACCTAAGAAAGAAACCGAGAAGTAGATATAAATACCTCCTTGTATAAGTTTATTGCTTCTTTGTAGAATAGATTCTTTGAATACCCCTTTTTTCTTAATTTGGCAATGGCATATGCACTTTTGAGCTGAAAAGTTAAAAACCAGAAATATCAACCTTAGATGTCAAAATCAGACCTCAATTGACTGAAATATCGATAATTAAGTTCAATCAGCAATCTATATATATTACGAGTTACCATCCCAATCCAAAACATAAAAAAGAGTGGGTCGGAATTTAGAAAAACTTGTGGGAATGAAGGACAGTCATGAAAGAATAGAAGAAAGAAGCTTCAACAGAATTAACCAGAAGATTGAATCACTAAAACAAGACAGCCTTAGAACTTCACCTCTATAATTATATCTTCTTTTGTTCTTTTCCACCCGCTTCTTGTGAACCATCTGATACATAAAACATCAGAATTTTCATATATAAGAACAGGAGATTGAATAAAAAAAATATAAGTAACCAAGTCTAAAATTATCTAGTGAAACTAAAGCTAAGAGAGTTTAACGAGAAACCTAGCATAACTAATTTCTATAATTGTTAAAGAAAACAAAGATTATACTATCAATCCGGTGAAAAGTGAGAACTACCTAAAATTTGTAGTGATACTCAGTAGAGTTCCACCAGTTTGCAAGCCTACTCTAATTACCATTTTCTACAAGATCAATAAAATTCAGTTTTGAAATAACTAACCTTTTGAAAAATGAGACTTTTTCACGAGGTGTATAAGGCTCATAGATAAAACCTGGACTCAACATGGCTACTCTAAGAGCACCCTGCATATATCATAAGGAAACCACACACGGTATTATGATCTGTCATGCCAACGAGCAGACTAAGGAAACTAGAAGTTCATTGGTTCTCTTGATCAAGAGCACAAGATGACAGATACAACTGTAACCTTTAAAAATGGATACTTGTTTCAGTAAAGAACTAACATAATATATTAAGAAGAAGCAAAAGCACTGATCATCGTCCACATAAACTGAACCGAAAGGGATTAAATAAGAACAGTTGAGCGAAAAGATAACATACCATTTGTCTTGCTTGTGCAGGGGCTTTTACTTGTGTTGATAGTGACCTCGTGTCACTCAAGAAAATCGGAAACTCAACAGCCTAAATGAAAGACAATGAAGCAATAAAAAAAGGAGTTTTAGTAACTCAACACAGCCTAAATGCACAATGAAGTACAATCAAAAGGGATGCTCATAATCCAGATCTAGCATTGGCACCAAACCAATTCAAGTTATAAAGAAACAATTAAAAGGGATGCTCAAAATCCAAAATTAGCATTGGCATCCAAACTATTCAAGTTTTAAGTTTTAGTAATCAACAGCCTAAATGCACAATAAAGAAACAATTAAAAAGGGATGCTCATAATCCAAAGTTTAGCAGTGGCATCGAACCGATCAAGTTACAAGTTTTTGAAACTCACCAGTGCAGAACGCAATGTTATAGAACTTCCATGAGTCCAAGGAAGGCCCCCATGGCTGCCCTTGTACAAGCAAGACGATACGTTCCGGCAATAGAATCCAGGGACTGATCACAGGCAAAAAAGTATGTCAATTTCCAAAAACAAAGTGCATCCCAACCCAATCAATTTCCAAAAACAAAGTGCATCCCAACCCAATAAATCCATAAGAAATTACTCCCCCACTTGCGGAAAAATCAAAATTACCATTTGAAATACCAGTGGCATAGCCTCTGGAGCTTCCAAGCCTGAAAATTCAAAAAAGATCCAATCTTTGAAATACCCATTTCAATTAATCATCAGAAGCATTTTCCTTTGCAGTCCAAAGCTTGGAAAAATTCAAAATTTCAAATTCTCAGTGACCAAGCAGGACATTAACCAATAATTTTTACTCACAGATGGGAGGATTCTGCAATCTGGGCCGTACGATAGAGAGCTCGAATCCGGTGTAAACTTCTGAAAGCCATCGTTAATCACAAATCTTCGAGAACCCCAATTTGAGTTTCTGTAAGTAACATGGAGAGATCGATAACAGAGGGAGAGAGAGAGGAGGGGTTCTTAGTTGGCAGACTTCCAGAGTAATAGGGTTTAAGGAGGATTTATACGGTGCTTCGCAGTTATACCACTTGGTCCCCCATCCACACATCCAATAATTTTTTTTCACAGAAATTAAAATTTTATTTTTATTTTTTTGGAGAACAATTAAAATTTTATTTTATTTAAAGTAAAGATGATTTCGTTTCTTATCGACTAGGATAATTCTATCGGAATTACACGATATTGCAATTGAAAGGCTCAACGAGTTGAGAGCATTTTTACAAATTTGGATCATGTCCGAACTTTAGTGTTCGGAGCTTAAGTATCAGGTGAACGTAAATCAAAGATTTTAGTTTGCGTATAGGAAGATTAAAACTCTTTGTTTGTGTAAGGTGTGCCAGCAAAATAAATCATTAAAAACTGTCGAATTTAATTTGAGTGGTCCTAATTATTTAGGCTCCGGACAGTGAGATCATGATACAATTAAAAACTATCAACATTACTTTTTTCCAAAATTAAGAAACAAAAGGGTGGTAATTATATTTTGCTCAAACGTTCTAATTTTTTGCACATATCACATTCTACTTCATAAGAACGAAAAAAGCAGACTATCTAATCAAATTGCATCTTCCCATAACCTATCAAAAGTAGTATAATAACAAAAGCAGCAACAACATAGTATGCTACTTGTATGTCTCTCGATCTTTTGCTCCCGAAGTTGATTGGATAAACGGAACTCTTGTTCGGATAAAACAGACCCCGGTGTTGCTCCACTGCATCGCCGGGCTTCATGTTCTCATTAAACATGGAAAAAATGTACGTCTCGATGGAGCTTCCCGGCAGCCTTGGAGTTCCCCTGGACGACAACACATGCTTTATTAAATTCGAGTTGTATGTTTGCGCATTGCCGGGTGCTGTCACGTTTCCATTCCCGTCGGAGGGCCAACCGGCCTCAGACACCACCACCTGGACACGAGGTGCCGCTGCTTTCTCCAGTGATGCGTATAGTCCATCCACCATGGCATCAAACAGGTTGTAGTAACTTAGACCACCATCGGTCACGACAGCACTGTTAGAAGTGAACAATGCATAAGGTAGGGGGATGTCTTTTGAGTTTCCACTGTAGGAAAAATAAGTATACACATTGGCTAGTAATGGCACAGTGATGTCGTTTAGGTATCGCGCGATAGGTGCCTTGTAAGCCATGGCGGCTTCAGAAAAGTTCGCGGTCAAAGGAAGGTAAGATTCACCCAAAACTGATGTTGCAATTGAAGTTGAGGCCTTGATGTGATCAAGACCCCCAGACCTCAATGCCCTTTGCAAGGTTTGCATTGCTGGGAGGACATATTGGGCAAGCTCTCCTGGGATGACCTGCCGACGGCAATGTATCAAAATTGAACATGGGGCGGATAAGGCTTGGTGTTTATTGTAACTCAGTTCTCAGCGGTGGAGTTGGAGCTTGCAAGTTGTTGAAGATCCTCATTCTTCACATTGACCAGGAGATTGATGCCAGAATTGCGAAGGGCCTCAAGTGCTTCTTGGTTTGGATTGTAGAGTCTCATTCGTTCATTATTATTCAATTTGTGTACATGTACATGTCAATTACTTCTCTTGGTGGTGGCAAGTTGTTGGCACCATTCCATAGCATACTCCGATTGGAGAACCACCTGCAGAATTCGGTCCAAGTGCTAGCGAAAGTGTGATGGAGAAGACGACAGAAAGCAATTGAAAGGTACAGGCCATTGCAAAGATTAGATACTTGAAACACAACACTAAACTTGTTTTATACTCTTACAAACCACGATTCAATCGGGAGAGAAAACATGGGTCCTCCTTATTCACAAAGGAAACCAAACTCAAACGGTTTTAATTGGTGCAAAACAAAAGCTAACTAACAAGAACAGGAAGATTCCTACAAGCATTAGGGCAAAGCCTATGACAGGTCGGTCCTATACATGTAGATCCTAATCGAAAAACAAACGACAATTTCATTGATGGGAGCAATGTACGAAACTAGCTAAATGTATTCAACAATTAGATCCCTAATATTGAGTACTATGCGATTGAGGAACCGAGAAAGAAAACTGCTCCAGGGCATGTTTACAAGCAAAGAACCAAGTACGCTGCAAAACCCGAAAAAGAAACCTAGTCCCAAGCTCAGGTAGAACCACTTGTCTTTAAGTAGACGATATTCTCCTACATCTTGCTTGACTGTTGGTCGTACCATCCTACTTTCACTGCAATTTTTGTCGAGTGGAGGTCCGCAAATTGCGTTGCCTTTAAAGCTACATTCATCAAGGCTCTGAAGCTGATGCTTTTCAGAATTTCTCCTGTCCAGTTGTTGTAGGACAAGTTTAAGATACTCAGAAATGTCAAACTCCTTGTGCTTCAAGGAATTTCACCGTGAAGTTGGTTCCTTGATAAATCCACAGCCTGTAACCATTTTATGTTACCAATCTTTGAAGGGATTCTCCCGGTCAAAAGAGCTTTCGGTAATTCAACGATTGCAAGCCGGTGAGGCTGGTTAGTTCCTCCGGGATCTCTCCAGATATCATGTTGTCTGAAAGGTCATCCTATAACGGTATCCCGCTTGTGTCCCTTTAGTCACCAATGAAAGAGTTTAAACTAGGTTTCTAGAGACTGATTTCATATATTCAACTTAATTGAATTTTGTTGAGTTACTCTACAACAGCAGCTTGATCTTTATACAAGATTTACATACACACATGCAATAATAAAAGCTACGCATGCAATAAACAACTAACAGAAAGTGTTTGTCTAGCTGTGTTATTCTTCTGTCCATCTTCATAAGCACATGGCTTAGCCTGTGTTATTCTTCTGTCCATCTTCATAAGCACATGGCTTAGTAGCAGCATAATCATTTCAAGTCAGCAGCACATGACTTGGTTTATCACGCCCCCGCAAGCTAAGCGGTCGACCAAGAACGGGAAGCTTGGAAATAAGAAAGTGAAACCGAGTGGAAGACAAGCCTTTGGTCAGAAAATCTGCTACCTGATCCGAAGATGCAACATATCCCACAATAATTTCCTTCCGAGTAACCTTCTCACGAACATAATGATAATCAACTTCAACATGTCGCATTCGTGCTTGATATACAGGGTTCGAAGCAACGGCAAGAGCACTTATATTGTCACACCATAACCGAGGGGGTGTAAGAGAAAGATGAAGATCATGAAATAAATTGCGAAACCAAGACAAAGTAGCAGCAGTATAAGCGAGTTGACGATACTCAGCTTCAGTGCTTGAGCGAGAAACACCACGTTGTTTCTTGGAGCTCCATGAAATTAAATTAGATCCAAGAAAAATACAATAACCGCCTGTGGAACGACGATCATTAGGATCACCGGCATAGTCCGCATCCGCATAAGCGGTGATGGAGAGGGAACTTGGACGATAGAGCAAGCCATGATCATGAGTGCCTTTAAGATAACGCAAAATGCGTTTGACAGCAGCCCAGTGTACCGTTGTGGGAGAGTGCATGAACTGACATACTTGATTGACAGAGAAGGCAATGTCGGGACGAGTAAAGAGCAAATACTGAAGGGCACCCACGATACTACGGTATTCAGTAGCATCAGAAAGAGGATCTCCTTCGTGAAGAAGCAAACGACGGCCAGGAGATGATGGCGTGTGGATGGGCTTGCAGTCGGCCATGTGTGTGCGTTGAAGAAGGTCCCTGATATATTTGGCCTGGGACAAATGAAATCCAGATGTGGTACGAGTAACCTCCATGCCTAGAAAATAATGGAGAGGCCCAAGATCTTTCATAGAAAAAAGTGATCCAAGCTGAGCAATGAGGCGAGCAATCTGCGAACTATGATTTCCAGTGACCAAAATGTCATCAACGTAAATCAAGAGATAAATAATGGTGGTGCCATCAAAGTAAGTAAATAAGGATGAGTCAGCTTGGGAAGCAACGAACTCGAGTCCCTCTAGATGATTGGAGAAGCACTGAAACCACGCCCTGGGGGCTTGTTTGAGTCCGTAAAGCGAACGTTGCAATTTGCAGATATGAGTTGGGAACTGAGGATCAACAAAGCCCTGGGGTTGTCGCATATAGACATCTTCAGAGAGGGAACCATGTAAGAAGGCGTTCTGAACGTCCAACTGTCGGATAGTCCAATTGTAATGCAGTGCAACAGAAAGAATTAATCGGATGGTGGCGTGAGTAACCACAGGACTAAACGTTTCAGCGTAGTCGAGGCCTGCCTGCTGATGAAAGCCATTAGCAACAAGTCGTGCTTTAAAGCGTTCGATGGAGCCATCGGATTTGCGTTTGATTCTGTAAACCCATTTGTTGGGAAGTACATTAAGATGTGGTTGATGCGGCACAAGAATCCAGGTGCCTGTGCGTTGGAGAGCGGTGAACTCCTCAGCCATGGCTTGACGCCACCGTGGACATTTGTTAGCCTGTGTAAAACTGGAGGGTTCAACCAAAGGATTAGCAACAGCAATTAAAGCATAGCGGGGATTAGGTTTACGAATGCCATCTTTGGCTCGGGTAAGCATGGAGTGAGATGGTAGAAGAGGTGTCAGGGGCACAGTGCTCGTGATCCCAATATTCGCAGGGGAAGGGTTAGAGGTAAGGGAAGGAATAGTGGGTGGTATGAGAGGGATAGTTGGGTTGGCAAACGGTGGAGTGGTAGTGGATAAAGGTAGAGATGGGTTAGGATTAGGTGGCAAGGTTATAGGGTGGACACGGTGGGAAGTGTGGGTGAGTGGGTTTGGAGGTGGCAGGATGGGATCAATGGTGATCATGTCAGGGGATGGAGTATGCAAAACCGGAGGAACAACCATATCCTTATAGGGAAAGCATTTTTCATCAAAAATAACATGGCGAGACATAAAAAATTTACCCGTGGATGGATCAAAACAACGATAGCCCAGCTGATTTAAAGAATATCCAAGAAAAATACACTTTTTAGACCGGAATTGAAGTTTGTTTTGAGTATATGGGCGAAGATATGGGAAGCATGCACATCCAAAAACCTTTAAAAATTCATAGGTAGGAGGAGTGGAGAATAATGTTTGAAAGGGAGATGCATTATGTAAAACTTTGGTGGGCAAGCGATTAATCAAATAATTGGCAGTGTGAAAAGCCTCTACCCAAAACGTGACAGGTATGGATGCATGAGAAAGAAGGGTAAGGCCAGTTTCAACTATATGTCGATGTTTACGTTCGGCAAGGCCATTTTGTTGAGGGTGATGAGGACATGTAAAACGATGATGAATGCCATGAGAGGATAAATAGGTTTTAAAAACATGATTCATATATTCACCACCACCATCGGTTTGCAAAGATTTGATGTGTCGACTAAACATATTTTCAACGAGTTTCTTGAAAGTGACAAAAGTATTAAATACTTCGGATTTTAGTTTTAAAGGATATATCCAAGAGTAGCGCGAATAATCATCAATAAAAATCACATAATATTTAAATCCATCAATCGAGTAAGACGGGGAAGTCCATACATCCGAATGAATTAAATCTAAAGGAAATTTGGAAATTGAACGTGAAAGCGGGAAGGGAAGCTTGTGACTTTTGCCTAGAGGACAAGAGTGACATAGAGCAGAAGTCACATGACCATGAATTGGCAATTTATTTCTAGCAACTAAAAACTTTAAAATAGAAGAAGAAGGATGCCCTAATCTAGAGTGCCACACTGCATCAGAGACGCGACCACCATAAAATGCAAAAACGCCATGTTTATTGTTTGATGAAAGACTGGAAAAAGGATAGAAGCCGTTCTTACTCCGGCCTTGCAAAAGGATCTTCCCTGTTGTTAGGTCCTGAACACGATAAGAATGGGGATATAAGGTCAGGGAGCAGTGGTTATCCATAGTAAAACGATTGATAGAAATAATATTGGTGGAAGCATTGGGACAATATAAGGTGTTGGAAAGATTAAAGGTATGGGAGGGAGTGCGAATATGTGAGTGACCAACTTGAGAGATATGCAAACCTGTGCCGCCAACTACACCATTCACATGGTGATTTCCATTGTACTCTCGGGGATCAGCCACTTGTGTCAGATCATTCGTAATATGAGCATTAGCTCCAGAATCAAAGAGCCAATTTTAAACTTGAGGAGGAGCCACGGGGAGATGGTCAGGAGCATGAGCAGCGGCAGCAAAGGCCTGAAGCTTGGGCGCAGGAACACGACCTTCGTATGCCATGTTCATACGATTGTAGCAATTGATAGCAGAGTGACCAGGTTTGTGGCAGATTTGACAATGAACACGACCATTGGGATTAAAGCCATGACTTTGCTGAGGGCCAACACCAAGGACACCATCATTAGGAGCACGAGCTCCTGGCTGTTGAATCACGCCACGACCACCAGAAAAATGACCACGGCCGCCACGACCCGCAGCAGCATGAAAGCCACGACCACGACCAGCACCGGCCTGAAAACCGCGCCCTCCACGGCCAGCAATGAGAGCAGTAGGGGCAGCATCAAGGTGGACCACCTGACTCATCTTGTGGCGACGTTCGGCACCGAGAAGCAAGGCCTCCAAAGCACCATAGGAGATGGCATCCTCGCGAGCTTGAGCAGACGAGACGGTGCTTTCAAACGCAGGACCAACATTGTTGAGAACAATGGCTACCAAGTCCGAGTCTGAAACAGGAGACCCCGAGAGAGATAGAGTGTCAGCGAGAGAGTTCACACGATCCAGAAAATCAGCAATGGATGAATCACCACGATGCGTGTTCATCAGATCACTCCTGAGTTGTAAAAGACGACCAGTTGATGTGGAAGCATAACGTTCTCGGAGAGAAGTCCAAGCGGAGTGAGAACTATTTTTGCCAATAAGAGTGGCCAAAACAGTGGGGTGAACGGAACTGTTGATCCATGATATAACCATGGCATCCTGCTGCATCCATAGTTCGAAAGCAGGGTTGACAGCAGTGGTGAGATTGCCGTCAGTGTCTTTTAGAAAAGCCGAAGGACACAGATTAGTGCCATCAACGAAGGAGACGAGGTTCCTGCTACGAAGCAGGGGAAGCATTTGCGCATGCCAAAGAGGGTAGTTGGTACGATCAAGCTTGATCGTCAAAAAATTGGAGACATTAGGGATAGCAGAAGGGGTTAGGGCAGAAGAGGAATCGGAGGAGGAAAACGCAGAAGAGGCCATAGCGAGAAAAAAAAAAAAAAATTCTAGGGTTGTCGTGAGACTTTCTTAGCTCTGTGATACCATGAAAGAGTTTAAACTAGGTTTCTAGAGACTGATTTCATATATTCAACTTAATTGAATTTTGTTGAGTTACTCTACAACAGCAGCTTGATCTTTATACAAGATTTACATACACACATGCAATAATAAAAGCTACGCATGCAATAAACAACTAACAGAAAGTGTTTGTCTAGCTGTGTTATTCTTCTGTCCATCTTCATAAGCACATGGCTTAGTAGCAGCATAATCATTTCAAGTCAGCAGCACATGACTTGGTTTATCAACCAACACCACAAATTCCAAATAAATGTCAAAGTACTTCAGCAATTTGTGAGCATCTGGTGAGGCCATGGCACTGGAATTGTGGAAGCATCTTGGTATTGTTCCAGAAAGGTGGTACTACTACCACACCGGACTACTAGCGGCAATGTATTCTCATGTATAATACTCAGCTCGTAACATTCATTTCTAGTGCAATAATCTTATCTCCTTATAAGTTGCAATTTCGTATGCTTAAATTTTTGCGCAAATATAGATAGAATCGATAGTGGCATAGCCAGAAATTCATATTAAGAGTCCCTCTTAGATCGTGGAAAAAAAGAGAGGATGCTCTAACTACAGCAAAAGCTTCACACTCTCACTTTACAAAACTAGAACAACATGCTTCCTAATTTGACCATCCATAAAAAATAATTAATTTTAATTTTACATTTATATTTAGGGGTGTGCTATCCACACACCCCTTTTTACTTCTCACACACCCCTTGTTAATTTCTGTCTGTTGATCTTTTTCAATTCATCCGATCTGACGGCTGAAAACCAAAAAGGTGTGGGAGAAGTAAAAAGGGGTGTGTGGATATCACACCCTTATATTTAACCCTTGATCTCAAGGAGTATGTTCAATATGTTCAGTATGTTCTGCAGCTTGATCTTCTGCTGCACCACTAGGTGAACCAGGAACAAATGGAACAAAACCCCGTCCCCCGAAAACCGGTCTCATGAACTTGTCATCAAACTTCCTCCAAAAGTAGTGAACAGTTGAAGTTGGATATGTGATTAACAACCTAAAGCTGCTTGGTTTTCTGGCTGGCTCACTGTTGCCTCCCTCACTTGCCTCGCCGGTTTCCAGGAAACGTAGCCTCAAGTCTTCTAGGCTAGGCATATCAGTTGCATCTGAATTGTTTGCTTTTGCATGTGGGTGCATCAGAGCTGAGATTAATGGCTTTGTGATGGAGCCAAATACCTGTTTGGATAAGAGGAAAAAGGATTCTAAAGACGGATTTTCATATATGTGACAAGTTCAATGACCAAGTACAAAAATGGCGATTTTCTTTTCGTGCTTCATAGCACCAAGTGAAAACAGTAGTAATGTACAAGTCCAGGGACTCAAGCTACCAACCCGAGATGATATGAAAAGTGAGTTCGCACTTAGTGCTCAGAAGTGCTCAGGAAAAATCGACACAATGGACCTTACTGCAATGAGTCCTACAACTATACATCAATGGATAATATGCATTGCCCTCTCAGTGGCCCAGATTCACTCGTGAAATTCAGCAATGCACGATATCCATTGAAGTATTCTAGAATTTTCATATTGTGCAATATAAGTTCTAGAGACGCAAGCATACCACTGTGCTGAAGAGAACAACAATTATGGTACTGGTGATCATCAAAGAACGATCTTGCGTTGATGTCGTTTTGGTATTGTCTGCAAACTGCATTATCAGATTGTGCTACTTAGTACTTTTGCAGAACCAAAAAATATTGATCTGTTAGGTTTCGAAACAGCACAACTTACTTCGTTGTATGACAACGCAATAGTGACTGCACCCCTCATTAGGCCTGCCCACCACATTGTAAACTGGTCTTTGAACTTGATTTTCGTACCTTCTCTATTCTTAAAACAGTTTTTGATGTTCGCAATCGGGAAGACAAATGCTGCCCTTCCGACTAATACTAGTCCTAACAAGATTGAACTGACACCAACTGAAGTCCCTGGACTGAACGAAAGAGTATGTTACAAGTCAGGCATAACATGTTTCAACGTTACAACATCAGAGTCGGGAAATATACAATTTCTTCAAACTTGTTTTTCGTGTTATTATGAAGTATTAATAAAGATAATATTAAGATCACTTAGATTAGTGAGATAATTACCTTGCCTTGCTGGCTTTCCATTTGTCAATGTCCAAGGCATCCATGCCAACATAAAGGAATATAAAGGTTTCTGCAATGAATGACAATGTTGCAAATGCATGCCTGAAAGAAACCAGCAAACAATACGGATTAAAGATTCATATCTCGCATTTCCTTTCAGGCTCGTACGAATAGTAACTCAACCAGCAGATAATCTGTTCTTACTTGGTTGTTACCCTCGAGCTTTCTGTAACATTGTGCCATGTATAATGTGACATAACTATGCCGCAGAAAAACACTGTCAAAATTCCACTTAGATTCAGAAGCTGCAAAAGAAAGTAAATTTAGATATAGTTTGCTCTTATATCGTTAAATTCCACTCTGAAATCAGTTCATTTGATCCATTGTGATTAATGTTTTTGTGGCAGATACTAAGCAAAGTTCATAAAATTAGTCAAAACCAGATTCTGATTAGCAAGTTTTGCATTTGCTAGATGTTTTTGGTGGGATTGCCGCTAAATATATAGATGATCGATTACCATAAATGCATGAACAAGGTAGACTGATTACAAGATATCGAGAAGAGCTAGAGAAGTACTTTGGTATTAAAAGTCAAAATCAGTTCTTAGTTCTCTGAGGTTGACACCTAGGTAGTGTAAAAACCAGTACTAATTATGGGATTTTTGTTTAAGGTACCTCAGCCAACATGTATGACAAATAAGCCATAAGAATCATCAGCGCAACTTCACGATCTGTAGAATGCCTGTTCGAAAGAAAGTCATAATGTCAGGGAACGCAACTTATAAGTATGGAACATCTAGAACAAGCATAGAGTTACACAGATGAGGAAATGCAGCATCAAAGGCTAAAATTTGAAGTGTCTGCTCATACCTTCCAAAGTAAAGCGTTTTTATGATAAAAGCGCTAATCAGACCAGCCTGAAACATTTTGATAAATCAATGTTAGAACACAGATCAAGCTCTCTGATACAGTCCAAACAAAGTGATTCCTCACTATTTAAGCAAGAATCTACAACTTACTGCTATACCAAGAAGAGTACTGGTGAAGAAGAGGTAAAGAAAATTCCCCAACAAGGTCAACGCTGTAAGCGCGCTGAGGTTGCTGACATCTAGCGATTGTACTGCATTGAAAAGCACAATGGAGGTGGCATCATTCACTACTCCCTCCCCAAACACGATACTGTAAAGAAACGGTGTCTCATCTTGATTTAGAACCTTTGCACATGAGAATAAGATTACAAGGTTAGACATGAGTTGAAGAACGTTGTATACGGATTGAGATTATAGATTACCTGCAATGTACAAACTGAATCAGTTGCTGAGAATATGGCACCAATCGCTGCACATAGAGGAACCCGTAAGCACAAATGATAACTATATAATATAACCATGAAAACGTATCATTTGTATTGAAACCATGATTCGTAAATGGATTTGTACTTACCTAGGATGTCCTTAATGGTCAGAGTTGAGAAACCAAATCTATTGAAAAGTAAATAGGCACCTACAAAATGTTTCCAAAAAGAGCAGCAGTTAGAAGATAAATTAGTCATAATTCCATCACATAAGCAATTTCCGCACTCCTGTTTATGTCTGGCCTCTGAGAAGGAGAAAAGTTGTGTGCGGAAATCATTACCCTTCCATTAAATTTCAAAAGATTTCAGGTCTTACCTAGTGATATGAGGCAGAAAGAAATTACTGTACCGACGATTCCAAACAACAAAATTGTGGTGAAATTCTTGAAAAACTGCTTTTTCTTGACCTGGAAACTGAACAAGATCAAAACTTCAGAGATCAGAAACAATTCTTAATCATAACTTGAAGATCCCATGTTACAAAATTTAAGATGTGCATCCTAAATTCAACCACACAGGTGATATTTCGAGATCCAAATTCGAACATCATGAAAGAAATTTCAAACCAAGCATTGAAATCGAAGCTGAAATTTCATAGAATTGAAAGATGATTCATACCCGGCATTGAAAATGATTGGAGGAAGTAGATACAGAAAGAACAAGTTCTCGCTAAAGATCAAAATCCTCGAGCTTTCGAACCCTGTCACCAGCAACACCACCACTCCAGCAACCAAACCCTGACACCCAACAACACAAAAACAAAGTTAAACAACACAAAACACTGAAATTTTGCATAATTTTTGTGTTCTTGGCCAGAAAATGTCGACACAAAAACTATATGACACAAACAAAAGTGTACAACATTTTACACACCAAGAGAAGGGCAGTGATCGATTCATTGGCCCAGCGGTTCTCTTCGAGCAAATGACCGATAATTATACAAACGCAGAGGAGCGTGAAGAACACAGTGAGTGAAACGACAGTGCTGGTGTTGAGAAATGAGGATTCTTGAAGTGGCAACTGAGACCGTATGGTTTCAAGAACTGCCATTTTTTTTTTGGGTTTTTGTGTATATGAATTTGGCATTCACCTGGTCGGATTAGAATTCGATCCGAATGGAGACGAGAGGACAGAGCAGAGACACACTGGAGTTTCTGGACCATGAAAAAGAATTGAAGTTTCTTCAAGTGATGAGGCTTCTGTGTTGGTTTTGTGTATAGTTGTCTTTGAATAGGACGGGTTTGGTTTGGACCATAAAAATGGAGGGAAGAATGGTAGTTGATGGTCATCTATCTCAACTGTTCGTCCTTGCCAAAAGTGCCACTTTTACGACGTAGTTTTTGAAGGAGGATATCCACTTTGTGGGATACAGGGATTCTTATATCCTAGTTGTTCGTACGGTTAGTTTTTATCAGATATTATTTATGTTTAATTTTGAAAATTATTATTAGCATTCTAAAAATTTCATTTTACCATATATTTTTCTTGCCAAATGTAGAAAGTTTGGAGTGTAGAATAAGATTTTTGAAATGCCAATAACAATTCCCTTAATTTTAAATAAAAAATGTCAAATGATTTCTAACTATACGATACATAAAATGTGGGGATCCCTAAAATCCTCACAAAGTGAATTCAAATGGGATCCAATTCCGTAGTTTTCGCACATTTAATTTTAGTAAATTAAGAAATAATTTACACACGTTTAATTTTATTCTAGTTAGTTTTGTTTCATATTTTAAACGGATGTTGTTTTTCTTTTTCTAACTTTTAGATTCGATTGAATCAAAAATCGTGTGCAGAATAAAAAAATACGTGCGAAAATTACTACTGATTGCACATATACAAGTAACGCTAACACAAGATGTAGTGAATCTTACAGTAGGGCTTCGAACATAACAATGGTAGTGATAGCATTGTCCGGCCACACACTTTTCACAACCGTATGATATGTGTATGAGACTTTGTTCTTACATTTCCACGCATACGAGACGGACGTGCCGTATCATATGTGTGATGATCCAGTGTCATTCCAGCTTCCACACAGGCAAACGTGGCAAAAGTTTCCAATCAAAACATATATGTTGATTTGCAGGTGACGACCTGAGGGATCCCACTTTGATCAGATCTTAATCTTACTTCCCTCCTCGAATACGAGGTATTTTTCAAAGTGACTGTCACATAATGTGGTAAATCATGTGTTCTTATATAAATAATGAGATATGTGTGTTAAAAGATTAATAACTTAAAAATTAAAATTTTCACTACTTATATAAAAACACGTAGTGTATCATCCGTATTTCTGTTACAACTAAAAATTTCTCTTCGAATACCCCTCTGGAGAGAGAGTGATCAACGATGATGATGCATCGTGCATGATCAGGTGACGGATCTCAAACTCCAACTCCACTCAAACTCCGACTCCAAGTAATTAATCAATAAATTAACACCTTTAAAAATCAAGTTTTAATTATCCAAGATAGTCAAAGTTTTAATTATCCAAGATAGTCACCAGAACAATCAAGGTCTTCTTTGGCTCTATTTGGGAGAATTTTGTTTGCGTATACGGCCGAGTGTATACGTGTAATAAATAATTAGTTAAAAATTAAAAAATAAATTAACTAATTATATTATTATATTTAACGTTTCTGACTGTATTTTCAGCGAACTAAAAGTTTTCTCATTTGGGAACATCACGGGTAATCTACAGTTCCAACTTTTGTAACTTATGCAAATGCACATGATATTTTACGTTGTTTTTAAATATTGTTTTTATTAAAGTAGAATTCTCGTACCCAACTACTATCGAAGAGATCACGTAGTATAATATTTCTCCACCTAATACTATATCAAAGTTATAAACTATCAAAAAACGATCAGTATCTTATAATAGCAGTCTTTTGTAGGCCAATTGTTTATTTGTTGCGAACTTGCAAGCAAGCATATGGGGTCAAATTCTCAAATATAAATTTAGTTATTACATCGATCGAGCTAGAAGACCACTATTAGAAAATGTTTAGTTAAATCGACAAAGTCTCATATCACTTGCCATCACATCAGTTGATTGTACTTAGCTAGAAAATATTGGGAATGAATTGGATCTCTCTGAGGCAATGCCTCGGGATCCTACTGATCGGACAACATAGGCTGTTGGATTTTGATCCAACGGCTACAATTATTATAACTTTTAGAGGGATCTCTTATTTGTAACCGTTTGATCAAAATCCAACAGCTCATGTTGTCCGGTCAGTAGGATCATGAGGCATTGCCTCAGAGAGGATCCAATTCCAAAATATTGAGCTTCTTCACCTAACTAATCTGTTTTGCTTTTTAGATTGTTAGTCTCGGCTGCCTGCATGTATGATTGTATCTCCTTATTATACACATTAAAACAATAAAAAAATTTGCAAATGAATAATCAAGGTTCTAAAAGATGTTAGACGCTAATTGGGTGGCGGCCTGAAGTCTAGTGCCTAAGTGGCTATGCGGACTTAAGTAATTTTATTATTTCTTATAAAAATAAATGTATGCTTATACTTAAAAATTACATAACTTAATTGGGATACATAAACTGGAAAATAAAATGACATATAGATTATAAAGTATTAGAACACAATGAAAACATGAGAAACAAACGTATAATATGTGTTCATCTAAGTATTCAACAAGTCTTTTTGACAAAAAAAAAAATCAACAAATCTCCTACAATTTATTAAAAAGGTAAAATGCAAAATGAAAATTATCTATTTTCTGTTAAAGTAAGACTCACGACCTAGGCGGGTTGCCTAAGCAAATTTAGACGTCATTTCTTAGTTTTCAAATGCTTAGGGATTAATCGAAGCTGAAGCTACCCGTCTAGCACCTAGACAAGGCCTGAGTGCGTTAGACGGAAATATAGTGTGAATAATTGAGGAAACAATAGTCATTCGATTTTAGTTTTTTTAGTTTTTATTTTTTGTACTTTGGAGAATGGTAGGAGAGACGAAAAGACAATATAGAAGAATAAGTAAACAAAATATCTTTAAAAAACAACTTAAAACAATTTTTAGTTTTCGTTTATCGATTTTATTTTCTTAGGCATATAATTTTAGGAAAACTAATGAAAAGAGCTTGAAAACTTTGAGTTTTAATGATAAGGACAAAATAAAGGGTAAAGTGAATAGTAACAGGATTGACTTTTTAGTGTAAAAATGTGGTTTTTCGTTAAAGTGAACAGTACCGGGTGCTTTTCGTTAAAGTTCCCTATAATTTTCCCATCATTCTTCACCTACCCCTCTCATTTCCAATTTATCTCAGGTTTACTCCCTCCATCTTTAACAAAAAATAAAAAAATAAAATTAAAATAAAAACTAAAAAATAAAAAAACGATACAGTTATCAAAGCCGTAACTATTAATTTGATGTTTGCTAGTCATCACTACGTGACATGTTAAATGATAGTTGATTAAGACTTAACTTTCAACTTGCATGCGTAATTACTGATCTCCTGCCGCTGATTGACCATCACGAGACTAATGACTATATATCAACCAAGGAATATCAAATATGCCAGTTCAATCATCTTATCATCTCAAGCCAAATCATATTAATTAAGTTAAAATCCAATTAGATATTTGTTTTGTTTTCTTATATCAATAATTTGTGGAAATGTTGAGACGATATTATATTCAATGGGCGCTGCCGGATTTGCAAGCTGCTGATGTCAACGCATTTAATGTCAGATGTGTAGAATTATCAGAGAGACGGGCTATACGGCCCACTTCCAACAACATCGATATTGTCCTCAACTTGGTAATTATCACCTGCACAATCCGTCAAGTGTGAGGTTTGATCACAAAATGCCTCGGTATTAGTTGGAGTGATGTTAGGATATTTAAACTCTTATTTTTCTCATTGATACGGTCGATATGAGACATTTCAACACGTCCCCTCACGTGGGACCCAATTAGTGGGTCACACGTGGAAGATTCACACATCTACAATCACGCGGAGCCAAGAGGACTCACCCTACACGCGAGGCCAAAGGACCCACCATCGTCTCGAGGGGCCAAGGGGACCCACCTATCACATGGCAGTACAGTATAGGCCCGCTCCGTGGCTCTGATACCATGTAGAATCATTAGAGAGACAGGCCATACGACCCACTTCCAACAACACTAATATGGTCCCCAACTTGGTAATTACCACCTGCACAATCCGTCAGGTGTGAAGTTTTATCACAAAATATCTCAGTATTAGTTGAAGTGAGGTTATGATATTTAAACTCTTATTTTTCTCATTGATATGGTCGATGTGAGACATTTCAACATGATGCATATTGGGACCTACATAGCTCTAGGACCGTTCAGAGTTTGAGAAATATACATGTAAAGGTCCTTTGATATCCTCCAAATTCAAAATTTTCACAAAAAATTGTTTACTCTCTACATCTCCAACTCGTTTTCTTTCCAAAGCATCCAAAAATACAGCCGAATCCGATATGTTTTCAGTCATTTGATTGTGAAATCTCATAAAAACTGGGGGTACTGATAGTTTTAATGACGTTCGTTTAACAAAACTCGGATTAATACGCAGTTAAGCACCAGTAATGATCCGCTAACGATTTGAAGCCGAAAGAATTGTACACCACTCAAACTGTCAACATAATTTCGACAAGGAATGGCCTTGTAATGTCTCAACAATGATGCGAGGAGCCTCGACTGTAACCTTAATACAAGCTATCCTGCTTTCACACCGTCTCCAGATGACTCCAGAATTCGTCTACATTTCAAAAATTTTGAGCTGCAAATCTGCAACGCGCGTTTCAAATCCGACATCCAAAAAATACTACAAAACAGTCATCGATATAGCAGCAGAGCGAAGCTTCACGCCATCATCATTCCACTTAGACTCCGGGGCAGTAGCTCCGGCGATATATGTCTATAACGAAAAATGGGGAGAAGTGTAAACTTGATGAAGATATAGAAACCTTTGGACGAACGGTTCTATGAGATAATAGTGTTCAAGTTCAAAGGTAGGGTTTTGAATGTTTTGAAACTATGTGTTGACAAACCTTTCCACCGTTAACAGCAGCTACAAGTGCCGCATGCTGTTGTTGTATACCAAACTCGTAGAAATAATAAGTCCTGAAACGTGTGGAACAACATATATCAAGATACGTATTGCAAATGCTATTTGCAAAAACATCTGAAAAATAACCTATGTTCTCATATGTTCTTCCACCAGCTATATTTTACAAATAGAGCGGAGTTTTGAAGCCTTCCGAGTAGTGTATTTACAGACAAGAATTCATGATATTGAGTTAAATGTAGGGAATGAAAGAATGGCGATAGCTTAACAGGCGCAACTTCTTTCTTGAGAGAAAACAAACTTACCTAAAACCTTCTTCTTCCTTTATCTTTATAGCTCGGGCAGAGTATACAGTAGATCCAACTGCAATTGCAGAATGATTAGGATTAAGGATCAATACAAGACAAAGCTGAAGGAGGATATGGAGAGAAGCTGACTAGACGTCTGCACACATTCCGATATTAGAATTTAGAACAAGGAGAATCGATCAGCCCTTACGTAAAATCTCGATCAAACTCTTATGTAAAACTAAAGTTTTAAATCTACGTTTTTGGTTTACCAAAAAAAGAGGCTGAGAAGGCACAGATTGTGCTACAATACACATACCTGGAACGAAGATTTTTGCAGCCTCCTTCAAGGAACCTAAATCCGTTATGTCTTTGGCCTGTCCAAGTTAGCATATATTATTGTAAATAGCATTTTATCAAGCAATTGAGAAAGAGTACATAAATAAATCACCTAATGTGGATTCATGACGATGTAATGGAAGATGTTATGCTTCTAAAACCTGATCGGCCATGAATAAGACGACAAAATTACTCTAGGATATCTAAATATATTGCAAGGTTTATATCTTAAGAAGCCAATATGTCTGAAGGGCCAGACTAGTAACGAAAGGTGAGCATTACGAAAGAACATTTCTGATAAGTAGCCGTAGTTTGCAAAACTATGAATTCATGCCTCCCATGATACATGGGATGAAAGGGAAGTCAGAGAAGGCTAAAAACTATCAACAAATCCATTTAGATGGCAGAAATCCAGTCAAACATAAATCTATGAGGAGAAAACTTGCTATAGCACATCTAATATAACTGCAGAAGTTCCAGCCTGCCAAACTTTCCATCATTCTCCTTGCGCACAAAGAACACCAGAAAATATAACAATAAGCCTACGCAAAATGAAAAAACGACCCCTATGTCTACCAAACATTCCATTCGGCCAGCCACCACCTCAACCAACGTAGTGGCCATAAACCAAAAAGTTAACTAGAGAGAGCGAGAGAGAATAAGAAAAGGCCACAATATCCACAAACTAAAGCAGTACTGTTGTAAATTCACGAGTGTGCACAGCACACACATGCGTTAGCAATGAAACGACATAGTAAATCAGTTCAGGACAAATTTTATAAAGAAAAATCAATGACTGTCATTGCAAACCTCTAAAAAGGTGATCTTGAGTGAATTCGATGGGCGAATAACAACACTCACAACCTCATATCTGCATCAACAAATAACAAGGAGAAAAACAAATGAAAACCAGTACGAATCACTGAAAAACATAACGTTCTACATTGTTAGCTTTGCTTCATGTAGAAAGAAAGTTATCTTTAAAGATGTAATTTAGACCACACCGAGACCAATAAGTTAACATAACAAAAACTTTGAGGAGCAGCGAACTTGTAAAAATGGCATACCCATCAGCAGATGCAAAACGTGCTGCAAAGGTCTTGGTCTTTACCTTGTCTCCATAAAGAGACAACCCAGAATTGTAATCCTAGATTGTAAACATAATAACGCAGTCAGTTAGCAATGAAAATTTCGAGATTACGTATTCTGAATCCTAATAATACTGGGATAAAATTTAACTTAAAGAAACAAAAAAAAAAAAAACTCCAAAGTATCTTATATCTGAAGTTTCTGAAGAAGCAAAATTACCAAGTAACATAATCAACCCAAAAGGCAGTGGATTTGCATTGCCCGAAAAGGCAGTAACTTTACCAAATGGTGGTATGTTCTGGTACAAAATGCACAACTTGAAGAAACAAAAAATGAATTCTGAAGTATCTATATCTGAAGTTTCTGATATCAGAAGCAAAAATACCAAGTAATACAATCAACTCGAAAGCGAATTTCACATAAAAGGCAGTAACTGTACCAGTTATAAACTCTATGTATATCCAGAGAACGAACTTCCCCTAAAGACTACCATTATCTCTCCTCCAAAATTAAGCCTAAAAAGTGGATGCAAAAACATATGCTGCAAATTGGAACCACTCAGAGTACCGAAAAACATATTGAATTTATCTAAAATGTATGGGGGACATAAGAATTTAGAAAATACTTAAAAGTTGTTGAATGCAATCTTACCTCGGGCTCCTGAACGTCCTGAAACTGAGGAGGGACCCTAATGGCGAACCCATCTCCGAAGAACTGGAACCAATTTTTCGTGTTGGCGATGCCGGAAAGAGCCGGCCTTGGAGGCGGCGGAGGAGATTCCGGTGAAGAATGGGCAACTGGGTATTGCTGAGGGGTCAGAGAAATGAGGAAGAGTGAGGTTGTCTTGAGGATCAAGTTTCTTTTGGAGGAGGTAGGAGTGGTGGTGGTGGGGAGAGAGATTGTGGGTCTTGGGGTGGTGGGATTAGGGTTTTTGGGAGGATTTGGTGGGTGGGGAGAGAGGGAGAGAAGAAGAATGGCCATGAGAGAATGAGGATGGCTTTCATGGCTGTTGAAAAATTTGGAGGGAGATAATGTGGGACAGGATTTGGGGGTTTTGTATGTCACGATTGGGAAAGTTGGTTTTAGGGATTTGAAATTTTGGTTAAATGAAAAGGGTAGTTTGGTCATTTGGACTAAATTGTGCAATAACATGGAGACTTTTGCAACTAAATTGGTCACTTGAAATAATTGGATATTTTGACTCTTAACAAAAAAAATTGTCATAACTAAAGTTTAATCCAAAAAGTTAAAAAGTAAGGTAACAATTACGAGCATACTCGGTTTGAAATTCACCATTTAGAATTTCAGATTTAATATTGAGTGATGTTGCACAACATAAGTTACACGTTTTATGCAATATATTAACATGTTTTGATATAACATTTGATAAGATGGCGTGATATAACTGATTTACCCAACAAATTAACCCGTATACTCGATTTGGAATCCACCATTTACCCAATAAATTTTTAAGTCAATTAGATTCTAACAAAGAAAATCCGAGCAGAGGATTTTTTTTTTCTTACAAAATGAGGATAACTGGTGGCAAGTCATAATTTTTTTTTGTGTTCTGAGAGACTATGGTGAATTTCATCCTACTTGTGACTACAGTTAAACAGACTCACCAGTTTGAAGTATCGAACATGTGGCCTCTCACAATTTTTTGTTTACTAGAAAGTTGCATTTTGTGCCTTTACCACTGGGCGACTTAATGTTGTTCCAAATAGAGGATTTGGATCCCATAAAGCTACAATTTGGGTTCATTTTTGTGTAAATTCCATTTTTACCCTTGCTGTCAAGACTCAAGCAGGTCAACCAATCAAGTGGTGTTGAGTTCACCGGAAGTAGGCACTTTTGAAACCAACAGAGAGCCTACCTGTTATCCACATTCGAATTCAGCCATCCAATCAAACAACAAAAACAAATCCAAAACCCCAAAAACAACACAAAAACATGTAGAAAATCACACATCCCTCTCCCTCCTCTAATGGTTCACCATTCCTGAAACTCTTGTTCTCTCTCTCTCTCTCTCTCTCTCTCCCCCCAATGGAAACCATGATTTCTTCTCCCTCACTCTCTCCTCTCTTAAACACAAAACCTTCTTCTTTTAAGACCCCTTTGCCCCCCTCCCTCCAACCCAATACCAAACCTCTCCTCATCACTTCAAGCCTAAAAAATCACTCAATCCAATCACCAAAAACATCTCCACCAACACCCACAAATTGGGTTTCTTTTGCTCAGCAAGGACTAGCTGCTCTTGCACTTTCATTGGCACTAAACTTCTGCCCAATATTGCCTGATGGCAATGCACTAGCATCTGAGTTTGATGTGCTCAATGAAGGACCCCCAAAAGAGTCCTATGTTGTTGATGATGCCGGCGTACTCAGCCGCGTGACGAAAGCGGATATAAAGAATTTGATGCAGGAATTGGAGTACAAGAAGAACTTCCGGATCAATTTCATCACTGTTAGAAAGCTCACTGTAAGTTTCTTTCTGTTTTCTAAGTGTTTGCTAATGTATGTTTGTTTTAAGTTTTATAAATTATGACCTTTTTTGGGATCCCCTTTTGAGTTTAACTTTGTATACGTAGTCTTTTAAGTGACTCAGATTCACCTGACAAATACCTATAGTATTTCAGCGCACATCCAACCGTTAAATTAAAACATATATGTCGTACATTAACGACTCTAGAGTTTTTTATGGTTTGGTTGCAGAGCAAAGCTGATGCTTTTGAGTATGCTGACCAAGTTTTGGAAAAATGGTACCCTTCTGTTGAAGAGGGCAACAATAAGGGCATTGTTGTGCTTGTCACCAGCCAAAAAGAAGGTGCGGTCACAGGTGGTCCTGCATTTGTTCAAGCTGTTGGAGAAAGTATCCTTGATGCAACTGTATCTGAAAACCTTCCTGGTAACCATATGTCTTTACTTTTCTTACTTCAAGCAACGATTTTTTACGATGCTAATATTTCGTGTCAAGTCATAGTTTCTGAGCATGATTCAGATCATATGTAATATGAAACTGAGAGTTGAAGTAGTTTTGTTCGATTGAAATGTCCGGTGGCGGAAAGTAGAGAAATATAATATGAGTACTGAGTACAACACAGGGGAAGTAGGATCTAGTTAGAAATCTTTGTAGGCTGGAAACCCGTATAATCATTAGAAGACTGTTGAAGTGAATAATTCCTGCAAATTAAAGGGACCAAGTGCACGGCGAGCCCTTGCAAAATGTTTGGTGAAGGACTACATGTCCGATAGTTCCATACATGGTACGGCATAGTTTTAGTTTGTAATAATTTTGCAGCTAATGTTGATGAGATTATTGGATGTGTTGATGGCAGTCTTGGCAACAGAAGAAAAGTACAATGAAGCCATTTTCAGCAGTGCCAAACGGCTAGTTGCTGCGATTAACGGACTTCCAGATCCTGGCGGACCCAAAGTTAATGAAAACAAACGCGAATCCAACTTCAAAACCAAGGAGGAGACAGACGAGAAACGCGGGCAGTTCAGTCTTGTAGTTGGAGGATTGCTGGTGATTGCCTTTGTTGTTCCTATGGCACAGTACTATGCTTATGTCTCAAGGAAGTAAGCATGGAACTTGTTCATCAGTTAGGTTCGTCTTTCATTATTTCTCTTAAATTTCGAAAACATGCATAACATGCAGTTGTACAAATCGATCGAATTCAAATGGTTGATGAGAGACTTGAAATCAGAGAGGAACATGGTTCTTGTTGATATCTGTAAAAATATATGATCGAATTGAGTTGGTTATATGCGAATGCTTTCATTTTCGGCCACAACCTGTCTGCTTGCGTATGATGCAACGGTGTATACCCGCTTATACAGATGAATTTTTATGTGAGAAATATGCATCCAGTGCCACACTTTTGAAATGGAATTTCTGTATAAATTTGTGAGAACTTAAGGTTTACTGTTACATTTAAGAGTTGGCCTTACAAATACCAGACAAATGTTTAAATATGTAAATAAAACATGTTGGGGCTTCAGAACTTGAGCTTCAGAAGGAAAGGCATTTTATCCGAGAAGGGTGGATCAGAATACTTCCCGGTGAGTATCTTGGACGAGACATACTGATTCGCAGCTTCGGTGTAATGAATTCCATCCCAACTAATGTAATCAGAACTATCTGTGCATCCTTTGGCTGTGACAGTTGTTCCATTCAACGTCTTTGTTTGTCCACAGGTAATGTGACTGTCGTAGTTCAACGGGGGACCTCCGTAACCGCAGCAAGCCATAATAGGTTGCTCAAATCCTGCAGATACAATCCATAAAATCAGATATGAGATGATTAAAACAGAAAGAACTACGTATATATGTAATGCACGATATAATTCGCAATGAAGAATCACAAGGCACTCAGATGTACTAACCATTTTTCGAATAATTTGAAATGAGCTCAGATTTGATCGAAAAGATATCAACATATATGACACTTGCATTCGAGTACTGGCCTTGCAACTTTTTGGTGAGAGCATGAAGCTGCAGGTTAAAGAGTTTAGCAGCTTGGTTGTGGTTGCTGACGCATCCTTGTTCGTCAAACTTCGAGGGATCAGTTCCAAACTTGGCAACATTCTGCGTCAAGCATCCGAGAGGACCTGTGTTGTGTATCCAAAAGTTCCTACCTCCTTGGTCATATAATCTCTGAAACGAAAACAAAGAATGTCAGGTGGATGTTCTTCTTACTTAAATTCAAAGTATTGACCATCCTTGTTGTGTTAATGTACTGACCTTTACTCCAGTTTCGAATTCTGTCAAAATCATTGGAATAGAAGCGAGAATCTCATCCAATGATTTCGAATAAAATGCACCGGCGAGATCATTCTGGCCTATATCGAACATGTAGAGCCCTTTCGCGAAAAAATCTTCCGTGGGCAGATACTTGGGAGAGCTTTCTTTTTTAGCTAGCAACTCAAGAACCTTGGCTTTGAATCTAAAAAACTGGGAGACCTGGACCCCGAAAGAAAATGGGCTGATCGATGTTGCAGTTGCAGGAAGTATAGTTGACCCCGCCGCGGCAAAGTTGCAACCTTTTTGGAAACTCGGCAGGCCAACTGAATCCAAGTAGGCATTGAGAAACGGAAGCTCCATTGCATCCACTACAAAAACATTACACAATAAAGAGCAGTCACGAAACAATTTTTAAAAAAAATTAGAACTAACATAAACTTGAGATCAAAGTCGAACTCATAACGTGAATTAAACGCAGCAGAACAAAGCTTAGAGGGAAAAAAAATGGAAAATTACTAAGAAAATCGACGATGAGGCGGCCATCGGAGTATCTCCCAGATGGGGTTTTGAAATAAGATTGTCCATAAGGAGAAATAATGGTCTCAATGCCTGCGGAAACAAGGTTGCCAGTGTCGGAATTCGAATCGCCAAAGTTGAAAACGGCAGGGTGGTTGAAGTGGATGGATTTGGAAAGAGGCAAGGAGATGGAAATCAATGTGAGAATTTGGATAATGCAGATATTGGTAGCCATGGAAAATGCAACAGGAAGTTCTCTCGCTTCTTCGGCTGTTGCTTTCACCTAAATGCAAACAAACCAATAGAAAAATATATTATACTTTATGAAGCCTTTGTTGATAAGTTTCTGTTTGGTGAGCAGTGGGGCTCAAGTGTAAGTTGTTGGTTTGCTTTCACATGTGGAAAGCCAAAGGCCCAAGACAAAAGCGATATTTAATCCATGGGGAGGGAGGGTTCGAACTGAGAGGTAAAGAGCGGACATACTGTCTTGACTAACCAGTCCAATCCTATATCTCAAACAATATCCATATACATTTACATGTGTAATGTATAAAAATGTGAAAGTTGATTAAACCGAAAAATTGCAGGGTAAAGTAAACTGAAAAATTTACTGAGAAAATCTATGAGGAGACGGCCATCACAAAACCTCCCGGAGGGAGTTTTGAAGAAAGACTGTCCATAAGGTGGTGGGAGCTTGAAATCAAATCCG
Organism: Malus domestica; assembly: GCF_042453785.1. Classification (NCBI taxonomy): domain Eukaryota; kingdom Viridiplantae; phylum Streptophyta; class Magnoliopsida; order Rosales; family Rosaceae; genus Malus; species Malus domestica. Next base: position 28,871,872 of record NC_091672.1, on the reverse strand, counting down.
GCAGCAAGCACGCCGGTGCCAGAGTTTGAATCGCCGAAGTTGAAAGCGGCCGGGTAGCGGAACTCCGTTGAGTTTGAAGGTGGTGGAAAAATGGAAAGTAAGGTGAGAATTTGGATGGTGAAAATTTTGGTGGCCATGGATGAAGAGGCTTAATGTTCACGGATGTGTTATGTCCCAACCACCAAAATATAAGATCATGCATCATGTCATGTGACGTATGGAGCCAAGTTTATGAGCATGGTGAAAGCTTGAAAAGTTTGCTTTGACTTATGGAGAGGATGAATGATGGCAAAACGCCAAGTGTACAAGACTACAAACTACAAACCCCAATCAACAAAGTTATATTTTATGTAAGCAATGTAGCATCATTCTCCTAAGAGAAATGCTAAGGAACTCTTCCATAATATATCTGTCACTTTACAGTTTTAACGTTAATTTTCGTGCTAACATTATAAAATATTGTGTCAAAAACATAAGGTGTCAGAGAGTCTACATAGAGTCATACTTTTGAGAGGGTTTTAGCAGTTCTCTTCTTATAAATATTAAAAGTAATGACTTTCACACTCCTCGTTTAATTACTTCAATTTTAAATTGAATAGTTTCTATTTTTCTGTACTCAATATATATATTTGATTTAACACATTAAAAAGAACATTTATACACTTAATACGAAAGTGATTTTCACACTTTTATTTTCTTACACATGAATATGTCCAAATTAAAGACACTGTTCTACATAGCTTATATATATGGTAATACTATCCACACACCCATTATTACTTTTCATACACTTTTATCAAATTTTGGCCGTTATATCGAATGAACGAATGAATTGAAGAAGCTCAATGACAACAAATTAACAAGGGTATGTGAAAAGTAAAAATGGATACGATATATACATAATACACTTACTAGTGCATGCACGAGATACACAGTTGTTTATCAACATCCGGAGGTAGTGCATGTGACTATGTGAGTAATAAGGCCAGAAACTTACTTAGAAAATCTACGATCAGACGGCCATCGCAAGACCTTCCCGATGACGACGGAGGATTGAAGTAGGTCTGTCCATAAGGCAGTGGAAGATTGAAACCGAGCCCGGCACCGAGCTCGCCGGTGTCGGAATTTGAATCCCCAAAGTTAAAAACCGCCGGATAGCTGAACTTTATCGAATTCGCAACCGGTAAGACAATCACCAGGAAGGCAAAAACTTGGAGAATAATGGAGTTCTTGGCAGCCATGGATGTTGGAATTTGAAAAGCTTAATGTTCAAAGAGAGAGCAGCTGCAATGTGATTGAAGCATTAAGCATGTGAGACAAGAAGTAATATTTATAGGGTAGTTTTGGGTAACGGAGCCGAAGTTTTCTTTTCCTATTTTTCGTTGGAAAGCCAAGGTTTCCTTTGAGTTTCGGAAAGACTTTCCAAGTTTCAATGTTGCCAAAAAAGCAAAGTATAAAACTACGATTATGCCCTTAACATGTTGTCTATCTACAACTGAATGTACCAAAACACCCAACGAACACAGCTATATTTGTTAATTTCTGTCATTTGATCTTCTTTAATTTATCTGATCCGACAGCCGAAAATTAAAAGAGTGTGAGAGAAGTAAAAAGGGGTGTATGGATATCACACCCCTAAATTGAATTGTATAAACTTAATGATGTGGTTGTTAGTGATTTGATTATTAATTAAATATTGCTTAACATGCTTATTTTTTATTAATGACACATTGTTTGATTTGCAAATTTAGTATAAAAATTTGATCTCTCTAGGATTATCCTTTGGCTAATTAGTCACCCAGAATAAGTATGCTCGATAATTTTTGCACGATCTTTTAACCCAACACGAAAAAACAAGTTTTGGGTCAACTCCTTAACGAATGGGTCGCTATCAGGTCACCTTTTAACAATTCGGATCGTTATCGGGTCACTCGTTAAAAACCCGATAAGATATCATTTGTCAAATCCAGATATTAGATGTGATAATTTTTTGCATGACCCATTAACTTGACACAAAACGACATACTCCGTTAACGAGTCGAGTCGTTATTGGATCACCTATTAAGAACTTTTTAAAATAACGGGTTTGGCAAAATACGACCCTTTAAGATAACATGTATGACTCGAAAACAACACGAACACGACAAACACAACCGTTTGCTAGGTCAAATAATAAGACAGGTTCCAAGGGGTGTATTTGGAATTTTAGAAAACCGGATGGGACTTTTTACTACTTTAAGCAAGAACTACATGAAGGGCAGTAAAGCAAGCAAGGGCTCAAAACTTGTATTTTGAAAACGTATAACAAAGCTTTTCTTTTTGTTCTGTGATTCATATAAGATTTTGTGAGATGCAATTTTGTTCGATTGTAGAAAGCTTACCAATCAGGCAATATCATATTTGAGTTCTAAGTCCCGTTGGACCTAACATCCAAATACGTGCTTTTCTGAAAGCTCAACACAGTGCGATCTGGATTGTTTGCCCTCCCTATCTCATACTTTTCCCATCATCTCTTATTTCTGTAGTCACAGTTAAGCCATGTCAATATTTTATATTCCCATTACTTTTTGTCATATTATTTCTTTAAAAAAATCAATATAAAATTATTGACGTGATTTAACCGTGACCACATAAATAGGAGGCGATGAAAATGGTATGAAATGAGGAGGGGCAGACAATCCAAGTCCAACACAGCGTGTCCGCTCTCTTGCATTAAAAATTGATCCGCATCGTTGTATATTACAGTGACAATAATGCCTTGTTAAAAAAGATAATTGGGCTTTTAAACTAAAACACTTTTACTCCTCAAAAGCCCAACGCAAGATATCTCTTTTTATGTGGACTGAAAAGCCCTACCCAAGATCTCTCCCCAAACCAGTTTAATAGGCGCATACTCCTCTAGCAAATATTCTATATTTCTACTTAGCTTTGATAGAATTCAGTAAGGCTGCCTTACTAGGGTAGCTAGACCGGTTAGCACTACGTAGGGTTGAGTGAGACCAAAATACAGAGGGTCTCATGCTTTTGTGAGAAATGCTCTATGTATGACATGGTCGGTGCCTCTACCCTACTGTTGCAGTTCTTTAAAATATGAGCGATGTTCGATTAATCTCACATGTAAGGCAGGATTATACTCTTTATCATTTCAACAACTTGATAGAAGAGAGTGACCTGACCCGTGACACAACGGAACTGATAATTCCTGAAGGTTTATGCAGAACAATTGAAGTATCTCCAGCCGCTTCGCTTTGTGCATCCAATCTTTTAGCAGCTGCTAATTCGTTCTTCAGTGCCTTATTCTCTCTCTTAAGCTGCAACGGCATAAAACCGGCACAACAAAATTCATATTGAAGAAAGTAGACAAGGCTGTTTACACGCCATTCTCGGTACCAAGTAGCACGTACCTCCTCAACAGTGGATGCAAGATCTTCCACTGCTTGCTGCAGTAAGGTAATCGTCTGTGAAGTAACATCCGCCAATGCTGAGTCTACCTCTTCAGGCGAAGAAGGATCAAAGAGAATTCCGCTCAATGTGAACAACTCCTCAAGTAACTTCACATCTTCGGCATCAAATCTCTCCCTCAACTATAGTATGGAGGTATTAGAAGCTATGAAAAAAAACGTCACAGAAAACATTTTCACTAGAGTATTCTAACCATCCCAAGAATTCTCTCGCATGACTCGTCTTTAGTTGGGGAGGGAGGTCCGTTCCTTTTAGCAGATTTATCTTCGTTACCCTTGAGACGCGGTGACATCTTTATATGCTTTGCCCTGGCAAAGTAAGAATCTAACCTTAAGAATCCTGAGATTCAATTTTGAGTCCTAATTCGTAATTAAGCGATATGGGATGTTGAAAAGCATACCTCATCCCAAAGCGAAGAGTGGACAGACTCTCCAATGCATTAGAAGGACTTGGAGAGCAACAACACAACAATGCAGTACGCGAGTTACCTCCCTGCAAGATGAGAACCAGTAGATCTTCAGTACAAATCGACAATGCTATGGCGAGGACTAAAGGGAGGGAAACTGACCAGTGAATCTTGTAAAATCCGAGTGAGCTTGGAATCGCGGAAGGGAATGTGGTTTGCTTTGCCCGATGACCCGCATGTCAGAGCATTTATCACATTTCCAAGGGCTGAGAGAGACTTGTTGATGGTCTTAGCTTCTTCAAGAACTTTTCCCTCAGCTCCAGTTTTCTCTACTTTCTCAGATCCAGCCAAGTCTACAAGAATTAACTTTCCAGCTTTCGACCTGTACATGAATTCAGAATGTTCAAGATCATACAATTGAAAACTTGACACCAATATAAATTAAAGAAATTTTACCTCTCATCTTTCTTTACTTCTTGCTGAACTGTGAATATGTATATGCAGTGGCTTCTGCTGCTGGACACATTCATTTCTATATCGATGTTAAGTTTTACAGAAAATGGATAACATTCTCAGCCAAAAATGAATGCTGCTATTTATACTAGGAAATTAAGAAATAACTAGAACGGAAAAAGAAAGCAAAGGATACGGGTCTCTCCCACAGCTCTGTTAGCTATGCCATTCTGCATTATCAACATCGCCGTTAGAATGTAAACCATATACACAAACTATAAGAGATTTCTGAAGAAAATATATCTTACAGATAGGCTTTGCAATGCTTCTGCAGGACTCGACACAGAGATCTACAAAAAAAGGGGTGGGAACTTGGAGTCAGTTTGTAATCGTCAGTTTTCTTGGGCTCAAAATAGTAATTTGTGTGACAATAAAGGATTCAAGCAAGCAACAGATTCAAAAATCAAAACATGACTGGGATGATTCAAAAATTCGATAAGTACTCCCATTGATATCATGGGTATACAACTTATTGCTTCAAAAGGTAAGCATACCTCTGTTACTCCATTTAACAATATCCCCTGCGATTTACTCTCCTTAATCTGTATGTTGTCTTTTGCTAAATCAAAAAGGTCCCTGAATAAAAAGAAGTACTGTTAGTACTAATCGCAAGTATAGTATAGTTATTAGAACCTTCCTGGAGTTCCATCCTATTCAGCTTATTTCATGTTCCAAACAGATAGTGCATTCAAGCCAAACTGAGTTATTACGGTTACACCTACCTTACTCTTTCCATGTAGATCTCTACCTGAAAAGAGAAACAAACAGATTCAGAGAATTACATTGGTAGAGAAGTTACAACTTGAAACCAATTATGTCACCGGAAGATAAGCAAATCTCAATACCATTGACAATTTGATTGAGTGCTTCATTGTTCTTCCAGAAGATTTAATGCAATCAAACAGACCCTCAACAACTCTTGGAAGTAATCCTCTCTTCTGCTCGTCACGTACCAGTATGCTAGGCCCCTGCACCAAATACGCAAACATTACCGTGTGGGAGCTTAATTAATTGAATATCGATTAGCAGTCATCACTACAATATTGTGAAACTGCAGCCTCACCTCCATGCTATATGTCTTCCCCGCTCCAGTCTGCATTCATTGCAAAAGGTTTCGTGAATTAGAACCAACAAAACAACCAAGACATGCAATTACTAGATAGAAATTTAACACATACAGGTGATCGCCATAAGGAGAAAAGTTAGACAACTACGTCACCTGTCCATAAGTAACGATCGTCCCATTGATTGCATCAACAGCATCTGTATCATGGTCAGCGCAGATAAATAGCAGAAATTGAGTTGGAAATACACAAAATCAGTAATTCAGACTAAGACGATTCCCAATTAGTAAGACCTTCAATAAGCTCAGCCGCTACGAAAATGTAAGGGAACACTATATACCAAATCAATTAATTTCTACGCAAAGGCACATGGATAAAAGATTTTTAGAGTTTAACCGGAATTTCTTGCCTTTTCTTTCAAGTAAATAAGCAAGAGAAGCGTAATTCATCAATTAATGTCATTTCGAAGATATACCTCGCACAATAGGCGAAGCTAGAAATTCATACACTTGTGCCTGCTCAGATTTCTCGTAGAACACCTTATCAAAGCTAAATGTGAATTCTTCATCCTTCTCATCCTAGCCGTACAATAATTCAAATCTCTTCAAACTTTGTTTCTCAAACAGTTTTGCACGAAAAGATAGTAGCAGAGTTACAGGAATCCATGGATTCATGAGAAAAAACCTTGAAACTGAAAGTTTCGGAGTCTACGTGTTGAATGCAGACTGCATCGCCGTGATCTCTTCTCTCTTTGGAGCTCAAAGGCCGGAATCGAGCACATATTGTCATACTCGCCATTATCTTGCCGCGATCAGAAGCTAATTCGAAGCTGCAAAAAATAAAAACACAGAAAGAGCGTCAGTTAGGAAGGAAAACTCGTACGATCTGTTTGGTTGCCGGAAAATAAAAGAAAATCGGAATTCTTATGCGAGATTAATGCTACTGTTGCTCAAAATCTGGAGAAATCTTAGAAATTGAAGTGAACGATCGCGTTTGAATCAGATTAGAAAAGTGAAAATTCGATCGAAACTCAAATGACGTAGGTTCATTTTCTCAGCAGCCAAACAGCTAAAAGAGTGAACAAATCTCAATCGTTCCGGAATCGCGAGCTTTAAAATCTGTTTGGCAACTGAGAAATGATAGATAAATTGTAAATCGAAGGAACTTTCCTACAGTTTCCAGGCAACCAAACAATCAACAGAGATCGAGAGACGGAGAAAGTACCTTGGATTTTAGGCGCGAAAATGTGAAGTTCGAGAGCAACACTACGGACACTACGGAGTGGAGCTGTACCAGGTTATTAAAAGCGCTCACACCAACCATACAAGTGAAACTACGACGTGTCGTTCTGTAATTTTGTGGGATTAGGGGCAGGCGTTTGAACGGATAAAGCATTGAACCGTGCTGATATGAACCAGAAAAAAAATTGAAAAACCAATTTTGGTTTGACCGGTTCGGTTCTCGGCTTCACCCTATTTCACAAATCCTCATGCCTTTGGCTAAGCACGTGTCGACGTACCAACTTTAGTGGGGCCAAATCGAGTACAACCGATTAGACTGAACCGAACAAGACTAAACCAGACCTACTACTTCCTTTAGTGGGACCAAACGTATTATATTATCATCACAACGATGTCATCGCTCTTTTTTTTGCTTATATGGCTGGTGGTAGTTTCTGCGGCCCAACGGATAAGGTGCAATTTGGGTTGGGTCAATCCAAATCTGTTTATGTTCAACTCAACTTAATTTTAACCCGATTATTAATTGGGTTGAGTTGGGTTGATCATTTGCTCATTCATCCTCAACCCGACTAACAAAACTCAATCTAACCAGATTATAACTCATATCAATTAATGCTCATAATACATCCAAGTGAGCCAAGTCCAAAAACCAACGCCATTTCTAATATTTTTTTTTAATAAATTACCCTTTATAATTACTTAAGCTTTTAGGGAATAAGAGACTTCAATTAGTTAGCCTATATTCATAGTCCTTAAATTCTAAAGCTTTATAGTAGATTGATTTATGAAATGAAAGTTAGCTAGCTTTGATGTTACTTTGCTTAATTTTTTAAGGAATTCTTAGAAACTAAGTTGTTACAAGATTAAATTTAAAAAAGTTGGACAACTCGAACCCAATCCAAGTAAACCCTAACCCAATTAAACCCGAATGAAACCCAACCCAAACCCAAGCCCGAATTGTCAAAGTTGGGGTAGGATTGGGCTGACCTTCCAACCCGCCTGAATTGCACCCTTACCAACAGACATTCCTTTTTTTTTTTTTAGTACATCGATATTTTTACACTAAGGAAATGGAGAGTTCAGCTAAGCCACATAATGGGCAACCTAATTTGGTATTGAATTCACCATCCACGAGATTCTAACCTAAAACTTCTTATTTACAAGTGAAGAGGAATAAGGCCGTAGTATTAAAGTGGAATGGTGGTTTGAGGGGTGATGTAAGAACTGACATGTGTAGGTGGTGTTTGGTGGTTTTTCATGAGAGCGGCAAAAAATATAGAGGGTTTTCTGAATTCTATGAGCGTGTACAGTGTTTGAGACTTTAAGGGCTGGTTTGGTATTGCTGTGCTTTGAAAAAAAACTGCTGTGAGAATAAGCGGAGCTGTGAAATAAATCAGCAGAGTGTTTGGTAAACTTTTTTGTAAAAGTGCTTTTGGGAAAAGAAAAAAAAAGCAGTATGATAGTGAGTCTTTTCATTAAAGGAGCACTGTAGCTCCGTGTGCTTTGAAAAAAAGCCAGTTTTCCAAAGCTGCAAATAGCAGCTTCAGCTTTTTCCTTTGATTTCAGCTTATTCTCACAGCAGCTTCCAAAATAAGCCTTTTTTTTTTCAGTTTACCAAACACCTAAAACCCTCACAGCTTTTTTTTAAGCACCTCACTCCCAAACCACCCCTAAGTGTTTGAAGAATGTGAGGATTTTTTTTTTTAAGGAAAACTAATGAAAATGATTTCAAAACTATGATTTTTTGTTAAAGTAAACAGTACTGAAAACTTTTCATTAAAGTTCCATTTTTTTTAAGAGCTCTTCATTGTTTTTGAGCCTCGTACTTATAGGCTTTTCCATTTCTTGATTGAGGTTTGAACCAAATCAATTAATTTGACCCATACCAATTAATTTAGCAATTTGACCAAATAAATTTAATTAACAAAAAAATCAAAACGTGATTTGAACTTAATTCGTGTCCAATTTCTCTTAAAAAAAAATAAAAAAAATCGCATCCAATTTGATTTTATCAAATAATCTTGATTTAATCAAATCAATCAATCAACTTATCCTTAATCTAGTCATTCTTATTTGGTCAATCTCCCTATTTGACATCCACTTTATTTGTTGATTATCTCCCGTGATTTGTTTGACTTAAATCAAGGTTAATTAAAGATTTTTTTTAATTATCTTCCATCAAATATTGACATGTGTCATGACTCGTTTTATGAGTCATATGTCATGTGTACAACTTGTGACACTCACAATGAGTGCCACGTAATCTTTGACATGTCAAAACTTTAATTTGTTAGTGATATATCATCAAAACTTCCGAAGAATTCTTTTATGGTAAAAAATATGTTCACCTTGTCAGTTCAACAAAATCAAAAGCGTTTTTAATTGTTAAAAACGGCAACACAAAAACAATTCCAAATAAGTTCAAATCTCACATACAATTAGTAAATAGTAAATAGAAAAAATAAATGCACTTTATAGTATTTATTGCATAATCATCAGTTACTTTCCTCTACATGCAGTAATTTGCTCAGATTTCTCAAAACTTCAAAATCCCAGTTGATCCCTCAAAAAGTTTGGGAATTTTAATTTCAGTCCAAACCAAACCACCATGGAAGAGCTCAAGAACCAAGCAGAAGCTGAAGTGGAAGCGATTCACTTATGGGCTACTCCAAGATCACTGTCTACCAGCCTCATGTACTCCTTTGCTCATGTGCCCTCCAGTCTCTTCAATATTATTTTTTGGCTTCTGAAAGGCCTCGTTTGGGACTGCTTCTATTCCTTTGCTCATGTATTCCTTGTGCTCGTATTGCTTTTTCCAGAAGCACTTTTTAACTATCATAAACGCTTTTAGCCAAGCAAGAAGCAATACCAAACAAAGTGCAAGTTAAAGATTCTGTCTTTCATGCAGAAGAAGAAAACATAAATTTTGTTTTATTTTTTTATTTTTTTTATTGTTTTGTGTTTAGAGGGATGACACAGAAGTGCTTGATGAACCACTGTATGCAACTTTCCTGCAAGTGACAGGTTCTGATAGGCCCTACAGGGAGGAGGTTCTTTCCAAAATGGTAAGTCAGTAAACAAGTTTCATCCCTAATTATGAGTTTAGTTGCTGTTGTAAGAATAATTTTACTCAAGTTATTTACTTTTTACTCTTTTATTTGGAAATATTTTTTACTTTGGTAGGATCTCAATTGGTTTTTGTTTCAATAATGATTTGGTTGATCATAAAAGTTCGTGAATTTGTCAGTTTTTTTCCATTGGTTATATAGCGAAGATGGGACCTCAAATGCATAGGTGAATGCTCTTAACCAACTGAGCTACAAGCCACGTGCTTTCTACAGTTGTTCGTGCTAGCATCAGTGGCAGTGGCTGGTGTAGGAAAAGTAGATCTATGCGAGCAGGGTTGCCTTTTGCCAATGTTATGTTAAAACTTAAAAGCGTTTTTTCTAATTTTTAGATTCCTTACTTTGAGGTTAAAATGGAATTTGGAGGATTTTAAGAAGAGGTTACTTCGTTGGTTCTTGTCAAAACATAAGATTGATGTGATTTTCTGTTATTCGACAGCGTGATTTCTGATGTCTTTTCCTGTGGATTTTGTTGTTTGCATCCAAATATTCATTTCCCGTAAAAATTTGACACGGTGCCTCTTAATCTAAACTTTGTGTTATGGCTCTAATTTATAATTTGTTGAAATGTGGACATCAGAAGAAGTTTTCATCGTATATGATCCTCTTTTTACTGATTCTTCACTTTGAGTTTTTGTGCCATTTGTATCAGGAACCTGATGGAAATAAAGTTGTAAGAGATATCATCTACCGTCCAGGAAGAAAGAAGTATCGCCTCTGTAAGGTGATAAACGATATTTTCTCTGATTTGAGCAGACTAATGGCTGTGTTTTTGTTAACTTAACTGGACCACCCCAAAACTTGCTTTCTATGTATCGGTGTTTTTTCTAGTTAATTTAATACTGGTGTTGGTATTTTCATGATCCACAGCATATCGCAAAGCAACGTGTGCCTGAATTACCTAGTGATTTTATGAAGGAAGGAAAACACTTCCTTCTGATCCGGAATCCACTTGACATTTTGGTAAGAGTCTTTGTGTAAACACAGATTGATCTCTTCTGTGGTTTTACTGACGTCACTGTTTGATGTTTGTCAGGCATCCTTTGACAAGGTTGTTCCTCCGTCCCTGGCTGAATTAGGTTTGGCAGAAATGGTCACCATATATAGTGAGCCCTCCCAACTGGGGCAGCCCCCTCCCATCGTTGATGCAGCAGAACTTCAACTAGATCCTGAGGTATTAGAGAGTTTTTTTTTAATATCTATCCACAATTTATCATAAGTGATTTCTCTGCATTGACCAAGCATTGCATATTGTCTATGTATTGCTTAAATAAAACTTTCTCAATCTTCTGTTTTCTTTTCACCTTTATCTCGTTGACGATGCAGGCTACATTAAGCGGTCTTTGTGAAGACTTGGATATTCCTTTTCAGCCCACAATGCCCAAGTATGCCGACGCTATTCCATTTAAGTTGATACTCTTCTGGTCTAGTTCTTTTTGAATTAATGTAGATACTGTAGTTTAGTTTAGCCTTTTTGTTCATGAAAAGTTTCCAACGAAACTTCCTTTTAAGATGGGAGGCTGGTCCAAAAGCGATAGATGGTGTTTGGGCTCCATGGTGGTACGAAACTGCGCATAAATCAACAGGCTTTCAACCACCAACAAAATATCCTGTGGTATGCTGTTTTTGCGTTACGTTACTTTAGATTTGCATATGTTGAAACCTTACGAGTTGTATATTTAATCAAAGATGTAGTCATTAAAATGTGGTTCTCTTTGAAACATACTTAATTCTAGTTTAAGTGCTAGATTTTGATCGCATGCTAGGAAACAATAGACACAAAGATCATCCGAAATATAGATAATTAGGTTATACTACATGTACTCGTTGGACGGACTGCAAATAGTTAAATGTCTTTTTTCTCTTAGTTATATAATTGTGTATTTAACCTTTTTCTTGCCTGTTCCCACAATTTTGCATTTTGATAGATAATGACAACTCAAGTTACAGCATGACACAACGTCTGAGAATATGCTCTATGTGTGTTTTTTCAGCCATTCCCTATGTCTCTGTATGACGTACTTGAGCAAAGTCTACCTTTCTACAACTTTCTTAGGCGCCATGTGAGGCAGACATCGAGCCTTCTGAAGTCTCCTTTGCCTGAGCCCGATCTTCCAGTTCCAGAAAATAAGAAGCTACTTGCATGGGTTGGTGATCAGATTGTACCGCGCGAGAGTGCAAAGATACCTGTACACGAGACACTTGATGTTCTCCAGTTGACAGATCATCCCTCCAGTCTTTTGTTTCGATGCTATAGTTATGGATATTTATTTCTATCCTGTCCAAGGTTTCTGTGTTCAACTCGGTTGTCCAAGGCGGTGATTCAGTTTGGGAGGGTCTTCGAGTTTAGGATGGGAAGATATTTAAGCTTGAAGAGCATTTAGATAGGTAAGTGGAGGAAAATCAGATTTTCGACAAGATTGATGCCTGGTGACTATAGATAAGTTGGAAAACTTTTTTTTCCAAAGAGTCGTAAATCTTTCACCAAAATCACTGTGCCTTTCACAAAAAAAGAGCTAAGAAAACCAACTCAAACAACCCTAAGCACAACGCAATACAGACAATGAAGAAACAACTGGTCTTTGGGAGAAAGACAAACATTAGGTCTTCTCCTTTCACTCGAGTTACAAGTGTTTAGCCTTTTAAAATCACAGAAAATGGTTGGAGCAAAGAAATATCCCCATATTCCTCCTATCGACACTAGAGGTTGCTAGGGTTTCCACTGAGAGAGAGAGAGAACTTTTTTTTTTTCCTCCACTTACCTATGCATTTTCTCACCTGACTATAGATTTACGACTTTTTTTTCGTTTTTCTTTTACCAGAATTTGGATTCAAAGATTCACCACAATAACCTACTCAATAATATACTTGCAAAGGTAAGTTCAGTTTGTGTCATCAGCTGGTAACATGTCATGTGCGGTGTATTTGATCTTGCAGAACTTTGAGCTACCTTTGTTCAAGTCATCTTGAATATATTGCAGATAGAAGGCAACAACGCAAATGCTGATGATGCAATCATGCTTGACAATGATGGCTATGTGTCTGAAACAAACGCTACGAACATTGTAAGCCTATGCTTTTTCTCTTCAGGTTTCGTTGCTGTATGAAAATTTGGTGGCTAGGTTCCATTTTTCAGGATGTAGTTTTCCATTGTTATTTCCGATGCTTTCATTCATGAAAGCATCAGAAACATGTCCATGTAAACTAGTCTCAAGTGAACGTTAGAGGGCTGGATCAACTCGCTAGTTTGTAACATTTTAATGAGCACAAAATATAGACCTGTTCTCCTTAAGTAATGCAATGTCATAGTGACTTCTGCTATTGTATTATCACGTCCTATCACTTCCTTCCACTCCGTCTCAATTACGTGACATCCACACTGTAAACAAACTCTGTTTGATTATGCAGTTTTTGGTGAAGAAAGGCTGTGTTTTGACTCCTCATGCTGATTGCTGCCTTCCTGGCATTACTCGAGCAACGGTAAGTTGTGTAGATTCCCTCTTATTATTGGAATTTCCATCGTTCTCCATGAATTGAAATATTGTTCTCCTTCAATTTGGTGGTAATGAGATTTTAACCTTTGTACATCGATCCTTGACAAAGACGCCCCAAACGTTTTGTTTGGTAATAATATTTTACACTTGGTTTTCCTCTGACTCACTGATCGATCTTTTTGAATTTTGCAGGTGATGGACCTTGTAGTGAAGGAGAAGTTGGTCTTAGAGGAGAGAAGGATCAGCCTATCAGAGTTCCATACTGCGGACGAGGTTTCCTTGTTAGAGTGTGATTATGATTCACACGGTTTAGATATTTCAGATTAGTATAAAGTGATAAGGTCTCAGTTTGTTTATAAGAGTAATCCAGTTTTGGTTTGGATTAGAACTCTATTTGGGATTTGAGTTTAGTACTCTTGATTGTACAAGGATTTAGTTTCATATTCCTTGTAGGATTGTTCTAGGTGATCCGGAACTTGTAGTATAAAACCACAAGCCCCTGCTCCCGCAAAGATACACTCTGAATTTCGTTCCAGTTGCCTATAATCTGGAGAGTATCGAGCTTTGCAGAGAGGAGAAGGTTTTGTGCAGATTTCCATATCTTCTTCGTCTGTGAACATGTCTACAGGTATGCACTGATGCAATTATTTCTGTTCTTACATTCATATTGCGTACATGATCAAAGGGTTGTGATTTAATTGTTTAATCCTTGTGTTCTTGAAAGTGAGATCCGATAGAACAGAAATAATTGCATCAGTGCATACCTGCAGACATGTTCACAGATGAAGAAGATATGGAAATCTGCACAAAACCTTCTCCTCTTTGCAAAGCTCGATACTCTCCAGATTATAGGCAACTGGAACGAAATTCAGAGTGTATCTTTGCGAGAGCAGGGGCTTGTGGTTTTATACTACAAGTTCCGGATCACCTATAACAATCCTACAAGGAATATGAAACTAAATCCTTGTACAATCAGGAGTACTAAACTCAAATCCCAAATAGAGTTCTAATCCAAACCAAAACTGGATTACTCTTATAAACAAACTGAGACCTTATCACTTTATACTAATCTGAAATATCTAAACCGTGTGAATCATAATCACACTCTAACATTCTCCCACTTGAGTATGATTCACCATAGTAAAGAATCATTTCAAATTAACACAACAGTAATTGCAGAAATCTCATAACAATGTTTCTCAACCAAAAAAAAAAAAACACAAAACTGAAAACATGCGCTAAGACAATGAACTTATAATCTTCTCTACAATACAATATGCAGAATTGACTTACAAATCACAGTGTCTAACTCATGCTCTCAGCAAAGTGATCCAAAATAGGAGTAAACCAAAACTTACTCACTGATGTTGTCCAGAAATACAACAAAAGTTCTTGAGCTATTCATCAATAAGAATAACCAAGTTCAACTCTCAAACTATCTTTATCAAAACGAAATTTTGACTCAAAGATTTTATTGAACTATCAAAAATGTTTCCTGTGAACAACCAATCACAGATTTGTCTGAAAAGGTTGAACTAAAAGAAACCTCAACTAACTGCTAAATCACAAAGAAAGTTGTAACTAAATAAATTACAATACCTAGCTCCAGAAAACTTTGCTACGACACTCATCCTTTGGAAAAGCATCCTATAACTGTCTTCCAAAAGCTACATAAAATAACTTCAATCACTCTCACTTATCTAAAGCATCTATAACTCCCATATGAGTAACATGTGCTTTAAAAATCCCATTTGGCAGAGCTTTTATCTGACAATAATGGCGGCTTAGGAGTGTCTAATGCAATATCAAATTCATTAAGAGTCAGTAGCAGACCGATTTCTCGCCTCCACTTCTTGTAGTTACTTCCCCCCGTGAGAATCGGAACACTTGCAAGGTTGAGTGTTTTAAGCGAAACTGCAGACATGGACAAAATGAAATCTCAATAAAAGAACCAAAAGTTCTTGATTTCAATCCACTTTCACTTAATACACAATGTTAATGAATCAATTTAGTCATATATATAGATTTCTCATGAGCATGAAAAACATATATAGATGAAACAACCCATTTGTGTATGCATAAACTCACTCATCACGCAGATCAGAATTTCATTTGTGACAAGAAAACAAAAGAGCAGTATGTCAATAATCTATAGACATGGAATTGAATGCATTGCATAATCTTTGTACACCAATCTTAAGCAAACATAGCAAAAATTCCATAATACTTCTTTATATTTTAACGCAATATGGATGGAGAAGAAACAGAAAATTACCTCAATTTGCAGATATCATAATCTACGCAGCGGAAGCAATAGTTATACAAGAAATTTGTTTTATGATGTTTGAGAAAAACGATATTGCCATATCAGATTACGGATCTTTCTCACACAGAATGAAAATCGAGGTTTTTTTTTTTTCTTCGATTGCAGTCAAAAACCCAGTCCAACAGTCATAATATTAAAGAAGATTAATAAATTAAACGACGTCGTTTCTTGCAATTTCGAATTTAAACAGACTGGTTGCCATAGGTCAGTTTTGTTTTGCAGATTAAAACGATTTCAAGATTGAATTTAAATGAAGAATCCATTGGCTCTGATACCTCATGTGAGAAGAGATAGAAACTTATCGATCAACTCAACAGCCAAGAACACAAGGATTAAACAATTAAATCACAACCCTTTGATCATGTACGCAATATGAATGTAAGAACAAAAATAATTGCATCAGTGCATACCTGCAGACATGTTCACAGACGAAGAAGATATGGAAATCTGCACAAAACCTTCTCCTCTCTGCAAAGCTCGATACTCTCCAGATTATAGGCAACTGGAACGAAATTCAGAGTGTATCTTTGCGAGAGCAGGGGATTGTGGTTTTATACTACAAGTTCCGGATCACCTATAACAATCCTACAAGGAATATGAAACTAAATCCTTGTACAATCAGGAGTACTAAACTCAAATCCCAAATAGAGTTCTAATCCAAACCAAAACTGGATTACTCTTATAAACAAACTGAGACCTTATCACTTTATACTAATCTGAAATATCTAAACCGTGTGAATCATAATCACACTCTAACATTCCTTACATAAATTCACATAGTTTGTTACACAATAGTAATTAACGGAAGTGTTAATCCCACCTGTTTGTTTTGAACATATCCTTCGTTCTGTTCTGAATTACGTAATTATCATGGACGACCTGCAGGTATGGACGACCTGCAGGTATGGACGACAGGAACAATGGGAGAACTCAGTCCGGTGAGTACTTTATAGATATTTCAATCTTGGTTGCATACTACATATTCAACTGTTCATGCTTCCATTTATCGACGCTGTAATGGTTTCCTCTTCACAAGAAGCAATAGCTGATTGGATTTTATTCACCAGGTTGTAAAGATTGATGGTCGTGAAGTTGGCGATGGAAAAGTGGGACCTGTGACTCGAAGATTGCAGATTGCTTACAAGGAACTGACTGCAGCGTCCGGAGTGCCCATACCAACCTATCAGGAAACTTGATAACTTTGGAGGGTGAGCGTTCACCTTCCATATATACGATTAAGAAAACCATGTCTTGGGACAGGTTTTCGATCTGAAATGCATACTTACTACTTTCATTTCTCTGTTAGTCTTCGCAAAAAGACACAGCTTCGTGAATGGCAGGTTGTCGCTAACAAGCAGTGGAGGAGTGAATTTCATGGACGCCACTGTGCACTGTTGAAATTGGATTGAGCTTCTCTCACAGATATATATGAATAAAAGTACCAATTCTTTTCTTATAGGCATCATAATTTTCTTTCGAGCGGCCAAAAATGTCATTTTTCGTTAAATTGGAGGGAATCAAACGCTGAATCTATGTTAATCTTAATTACCCTATATAACAGTATGCTCGATATCCCGAAAGAAAACGATCTTCAACATAAATCAGTTCTCTTTACGAGTGCATCCTAACAATCTTTCCTCTTGCACCTCTTTTTCTTTTTGACGCAGCACGAAGCAAAAGGACTACAAACGTAAATTTTGAAGAACTAGAGTTTTCTGGAATCTACCAGTTTAATAGAAATCCCAAATAATTTGATTAATTGAGGAGTTGATGATTACAATGGGAAACAGGCACGACTTAAATAAGCTGTTTAAAACACCTTAGGACAACTCAAAAGCCTTAAGAAAAATGAAAGTAAATGACATTAATCGGATGACAAACAAAAAGTAGGATTTTTATTACAAAAATTAAAACGCAGTTTTGGAAGCCTAAACAGTCTCGGATGGCTCAAATCCATCTTATGTCTCAGCATAACAGTGAGTTTGAACCGCGGCGTCATTCTCTTTCTAAAAATATTTTATGGACACAAATTGGAGCTCGAACTCCAAATCTAGAAATTTTTGCTGTGTCCTTTTTTCTAGTTGTTGAATTAATAAATTAAAGGAGAACCGAGAGACGTGAACAAAGAGATGAGTGTATAACGAGAAAACTAAATTCTTCTTGCCGATATGGCTTATGAAATTATCATTGCTTACGGCCGAGTCATATCCTTAATTAGTGGGTTAATTGAAAACTAAACAACGTTAAACATTACTGGTGTAATTGCTTTTTAGTGGAAAGGTTTAAAGGAGTAAAGCTACTTTTACAAGTTGGACAAATTTTACAAGAATGTACCCTTTTTTTTGGAATTTGGATTCTCTACGGATCCTAGTGTGCCTAAATATCAGAAAATTCGGACTTTGGTTTGTATGAAAGAGAATTGGAGCCTTTAATTTGTGTAAGATGAATCAGCAGAATAAGTTAATGAGAACTATCAGATTCAAATTGAATGCTCCGAATTACCTGATCATTGAACTCCGAACAATGAAATCCGGAATAATCAATACCCACAAGCTTTCGTGTGGAATGCACCCTCCACTCAATTGTTTAATGATATTTCCTACCAAAATCTCCAAAAGATAGATTTTGCTTTCGGTCAATCTGTATTGTTTTATTGGTAATTTGCTGGTGGCATTTGTGTGGAATGCGCACTTCACATAATTAACACTTATTAGGTATTTGAACAATGGTAGCACTTCCCCACTACATACACCATGTGGATTTGAATAAGAAGTTGCACGCACACAAACGCCACCACGGTTAACAAGGAAAAAAAATTTAGTGTGCTGGGAATAGCTCAGTACAACAAATGTAATAATATAATCGGTTAAATTGTTTTTTTTTTTAAGTTTATAACCAATTGTATTATTACACTGAGTATATCAGACCATGTTCTTGACATACTAAAATCTCTAGTTAAGATGCACTCAAGATAGAAGTAATGAGCCCAAAACTTAAAAAAACGACATATTTAATAAAAAAAACTTACGCTATTTACACATAAGAGATTATTCATTCTCTTAGACAAATCAAAACTTGACATATGTGTTGAAGTATGTCTCACATCGAAAACCTTATGAAGTTTAATCACTCTTTTATACTAAATGGTTCTATTACTAATTATGTTGAGATTTTTTATGGTAAAACTCCACATTAGTCATATTGCAATTTAATTATTTAAGTTGAGTATTGTAACGATATTGATTAGTGGTGCATCAGTATACTTTGACAAAAAACTTTTCATTTTATGTCTCTGAAGACTGTCATTTGCGGTGGATAATGACATTTTATGTCTCTGAAGACTGTCATTTGCAGTTGGTAATGACTCCAATATACAAAGCCTATTTTGATCAGCCATTAATCTTGATTAAGTAACTCTTATGGAGAGTGCCTTCCACATGTAGTGTCTCCCTCCTTATCACCACTAAGTTCCAATGGTCCATCAACATGTGCCCTAACCACAATAGATAAAAATCATAAAACCCTACCTCTATAAATACCCTAATGAGGGCGTGTGTCCTCCACAAGCAATCAATATCCTAATCTCTCTTCTTTCCCTTTCATACCAAATCCTACACTTCAAAACTTCAGACATGGCTTCCCAACGTGACCAAACTTCAACTAACCACATAGAAATTGCAGTTTATGGAAATGTGACTGATCAACCAAGACAATCTCCAATCCCAGAAGGCGACGAAGATGATTCCTTTGATTACTCCCAGAGGACACAGTGGCTTCGCGCGGCTGTGTTGGGAGCCAATGATGGGCTGGTTTCTGTTGCATCGCTCATGATGGGCGTGGGTGCTGTGAAACAAGATGTGAAGACCATGCTGATAGCCGGTTTTGCGGGACTCGTGGCCGGGGCGTGTAGTATGGCAATAGGAGAGTTTGTCTCTGTGTACACTCAGTACGACATAGAGATATCTCAAATGAAGAGAGAGATGAAAGAAAATGGTAGGACAGAAAATGTAGAGGAGGCAAAGAAGAAGATGCTGCCGAATCCTGCGCATGCCGCCTTGGCGTCAGCCATTGCGTTTTCGATAGGCGCGGTGGTGCCTCTGTTGGGAGCTTCATTTATAAGTGAGCATAAGATGAGGCTGGCCGTAGTGGCGGCTTTGGTGAGCGTTGCGCTGGTTGTGTTTGGAGGGGTAGGAGCGAGGCTGGGGGGGTCATCGGTGGTGAAATCTTGTGCAAGAGTACTTGTTGGAGGATGGATGGCTATGACTATAACTTTTGCACTCACCAAATTAATTGGGTCTAGTGGTTTGCAGATGTGATAAATTACATGTTTGTTGTTGTCATTATGTTTAATTTCTGTTCTTGTTGACGTTGCTGGTATTGCTAGTGGTGGTTTTGCAGCTGTTGCCAACACCATTTGCATAGAGGCAGACATGTAAAATCATAGTGTAATTAAGTTGTGTTTATCATATAACGTTGCTATGCAACTATTTATTGGTTGTGGTTAAAGACTTATTTGTGATTGTTTCTAGAATGGTAAGCAGTTTTCGGCAACGATAAGTGTTTCTCATTACTTTGACGAGAAATGTTATAAGTTCTTCGAGGTAATAGACCAAAAGTTTTTGGGAAAACTACATACCACTTCGAAGGTTAATAAAATCTTCAACATGATTTAAAAAAAAAAAAAATTCTATGAAAAGCCCTTATGAGCAGACAAACTTACACTAACCCTCCAGTCATATAGTACCCATCAAGCCCTATATGAGGGAGAGGCTTGCATGCTCTCACTAATTTAGCGCCACTCTTGTAGGAAAGAAACTTGCATCCACTTGTTGTTTATAATACTCATCAAGTGATCACCAACCCCTCTTCTCCACATAACATATAATCACATGACCAGATCACGTGATTTTGTACAGCTACAAGAGAGTATACACTTGGGGCTATGTAAGTTCTTTCCTTGCTAGCAAACAGTTAGTTGTTGACTCATGAATGTTCATTTGCAGAAACCTAGCCATCTCATGATCGTGCACGCAATGAACACTGAAGATTTTAAAAGTTTTTCAAAAGTTCCGTTTGCTGGACGTTGATAAAGTTTGTTTATTTTGTGTTTTTGATTGAGTGTTTGAATCGGTTTCTTGGGTAGGATAGTAGAGAAATTGAAAAAGAAGCAACTTGGAGATTGGTTTCTGCTATGCAAATAATGCAGCAGACTTAATTGAATAAGTAGAGTGATTTTTACACAAGAGTATGGTGCATTTCCATCACCCATACTTCTACAAAAGGTGATTGACAAGAGGCTTTAACAACCATTAAGCCTTACTACTCCAGATTACATCCTAACCCTTCATTTTGGGGTTAAATGATTTAATCTGGAGTGTACACTTGTCACTCACACACTTACACAAACATTTAAAAACAAAACTAGCCGTTGGAGACTAGAACCCTTCATTTTCTTTCTTCTTCTTCGATGCAGATGACATCCTTTTGCTCGGGAGTATCTTGCTGCCTTCGACTCCCCGACTCCAGGAGCTGGTTAGCTTCCAACACTCCCTTCTAAACTGCTTCTGGGAGTCAATCCGAGCAAACCCCTCAGGTAATTGAATCTCTCATTCGGTAGTGCTTTTGTGAATATGTCTGCGATCTGATCTTCTGTGCTGCAATAGATTAGCTTGATTGTGTTGTCTTGCAATGCTTCTCTGATGAAATGATATCTTCTCTTGATGTGTTTTGTTCTCTGATGAAACACTGGGTTTTTAGTCATGGCAATTGCAGAGGTGTTGTCACACAGAAGTGGTGTGGCTTCAACTTGCAATTCGCCAAAATCTTTAAGTATGAACCTTAGCCAAATAGCTTGAGATGTAGCTTCTGATGCACTCACATACTCTGCCTCGGCTGTGGACAGTGCAACACTTTGTTGCTTCACAGAGGCCCATGAGAATACCCCTGATCCGAAAGTGAAAGCATAGCCCGATGTGCTTCTACTATCATCCTCACTGCCACCCCAGTCACTGTCACAGAATCTAATTAGAATAGATGACTTTCCCATCTCATATTTGATCCCATAATCAAGAGTTCCTTGTACATATCTTAGCACTCTCTTAGCTGTGCCCATATGTATCTTGCTAGGATTCTGCATAAACCTAGAAAGTAGGCTTGCTGAGAACATTAGATCCGGCCTTGTTGCAGTTAGATACAATAGACTGCCAACAATGCTTTTATAGAGACTAGCATCTGCAGGTTCACTTCCATCCTCCTTCTTGAGCTTCTCATTTGCAATTAAGGGTGTAGAAACTGGTTTGCAACCCTTCAAACCAAACTTTTCAAGCAAAGTTTCAGCATACTTCTTTTGATGAATAAAGATGCTACTTGCTTTTTGAATTACCCCAATGCCAAGAAAATGATGCAAGAGGCCTAGGTCAGTCATCTCGTACCTCTTCATCATTTCTTCCTTGAACTCTTCCATCATTGCAGCATCATTTCCAGTGTAGACAACATCATCCACATAGATTGAGACAATGAGTGTCTTGTTGTTGCTTTCTGTCTTGGTGTAGAGTGTAGCTTCACTAGGACTTTTCTGAAATCCTTTCTCAATGAAATATGAATCAATCTCACTGTACCAAGCTCTTGGAGCTTGTTTTAGGCCATAAAGAGCCTTCCTTAACTTGTACACTTTTTTCTGGAAACTCTTGATTTGTGAACCCTTGAGGTTGTTCCACAAACACTTCCTCCTCTAGCACTCCATTTAGAAATGCAGATTTAACATCCAATTGATGCAGCTTCCAACCCTTCTTGGCTGCTAGTGCTATCAAGGTCCTTATGGTGTCTAACCTTGCTACTGGAGCAAAGGTTTCATTGAAGTCTACACCAGGTTTCTGTGAGTAACCTTTGGCCACTAACCTGGCCTTGTTCTTTTGCACAGAACCATCTAGATTTAGCTTCACTTTGTACACCCATTTTACACAAATCACAGGCTTCTCACTTGGTCGATTTACAAGTTCCCAAGTGTCATTCTTTTCTATCATTTCAAGCTCTTCCTTCATTGCTTTCTTCCAAGCTTTGTCTTTCTCAGCTTCTTCATACGTTTCTGGTTCTACTACACAGTAATTACATGTAGCATAAATCTCATCCAGATTTCTCAATCTTACTGGAGTTGAACTAGGAGTTGTTGTCTGTGATTGACTTGATTGTGGACTCATAGTAGCTTGCTGTGGGGTCCTTTGTATGTCACCATTATCTGTGACTTCTTCTTGAACTGAGGTCTCTATAGGCTCCCTTGTTTGCCTTTTGTTTAGGTCAATTTGTAGAGAGACACTGTCCTTTTCCTCTACCATTGTATCCCAGTTCCACATTGAGTCTTCATCAAAGATAACATCCCTTGATAGGATTATCTTTTGAGTCAATACATTATAAACTCTGTATCCTTTCTCACTGGTACCATAGCCTACAAAAACACCCTTGTTACTTGATTTCTCCAACTTGTGCCTTAGTTGATGAGGGATGAGATTGTAGCATACTGAGCCAAACACTCTCAGATGCTTCACAGAAGGCTTCCTTCCACTGAACACTTCAAATGGAGTCTTCTTCTCCAATGCCTTAGTAGGACACCTATTCAATAGATACACTGAGGTGTTCACAGCTTCACCCCAAAATTTATAAGGCATGTTCTTCTCATGCATCATAGACTTAGCCATTTCGACTATAGTCCTATTCTTCCTTTCTGCAATCCCATTCTGTTGTGGTGAATATGCCACAGTGAGTTGCTTCTCCAACCCTACATCTTCACAGAATACATTGAACTCATGTGAGGTGTACTCACCACCCCTATCACTTCTTAGTCTTTTGATTTGGTATCCACTTTGCAATTCCACTATTGCCTTAAACTTCTTGAATATTGTGAATACCTCAGACTTGAACCTCATGAAATACACCCAACACATCCGTGAATAATCATCAATGAAGGTTAGGAAATACCTGTTTCCACTGATTGTTGTTGTTCTCATTGGTCCACACACATCTGAGTGAATCAATTCGAGTGGCTTTGTTGCCATCCAAGCCTTTCCAGCTTCAAATGAATCTCTGTGATGTTTGCCAAACACACACCCTTCACAGATTTCATTGCATTGATCCATTTTTGGTATACCTTGCACCATTTCATCCTTTTGCAGATTTTGTAAGCTTGTCATGTTTAAATGACCAAGTCTCTTGTGCCATAGTTTCATAGAACTTGTCACACTTGCTTTCTTTGCCACTTCTTCTAAGTACTTCAGTACAAGTGGAAAGCTTCTGTTTTTCACTTCCACTTTGGTCACCAAGTTTGATAGGGATCTGTCATCATAGATCTCAACCACAGTTCCCCCAAAGAGTAGGAAATAGCCATGCTCCATCATTTGACCCACACTAAGTAGATTCTCATCCAATCCAGGCACTAGCATCACCTCCCTTATACATCTTCTTCCTTTCTTGGTGTTGATAACCAGAG
Organism: Malus domestica; assembly: GCF_042453785.1. Classification (NCBI taxonomy): domain Eukaryota; kingdom Viridiplantae; phylum Streptophyta; class Magnoliopsida; order Rosales; family Rosaceae; genus Malus; species Malus domestica. The sequence continues at coordinate 28,847,762 of NC_091672.1, read as the reverse complement.
TTCCTCTTCCAGTGGCTTTGACAATGTTTCCATCACCCATTTTCACTTTTCCAGTGAAGTTTGTGTCGATGTCAATAAGTAAAGACTCATGTGCAGTCATGTGGTTGCTGCAGCCACTGTCAATGTACCACACTTCATTGTTTCTCTCCATTTTTGCATTGAAAGCACAGAACACATTTGCTTCTTCTTCCACTTGATTTGCACAGTTTACTTGTTGCACATTCTTTGATCTGCAGTCCTTCATAATGTGCCCAAACCTGTTGCATTTGTGGCATCTAGGCTTGTCCTTGAACCAACACTCTCCAAGGTGGAATTTATCACAGTGCTTACATTGTTGCTTGGTTCTTGGACCTACATTGGTGTTGCTGCCTTGGTTAGGTCTTGAGTTGTGATACCCTTTTCCTTCCCATTTCTTGCTTTTGCCCTTCCACTGTGGTTTCTGATTGCTTGCACTGGCTTGACTACTAGATCCAACATTGAGTGTTTGAAAGGCTTTCTCAGGTGCAGAGTCAGCATGCCTCTCGAGCCTTTGATCAAAAGCTCTTAAGGATGCCATCACCTCTTGTACACTGAGAGTTTCAGTGTCTTTGGTTTCTTCTATGACACTCACTATTGAATCATAGGGTTTAGTCAAACTAATCAACAGTTTTTGGACAATTCTTTCATTAGGCAGTTCCTCACCATATGTTTTCATCTTGTTTACAACATCAAACAGCCTAGTGAAGTAGTCTTTTAACAGCTCATTTTCCCTCATTCTTGTATACTCAAAATCTCTTCTAAGGGACTGAAGTTTTACCTTTCTAACTTTAGTGTCTCCTCTGTATTCTTGCTGTAAAACTTCCCAAGCTCCCTTTGCAGTCTCTTCATTTGCTATCCTCGGAAAAATGGTGTCTGAGACAGCACCTTGAATGATTCCAAGTGCTCTAGCATCCTCCATCCGATTCTGCTTCAGTGTTTTGAGTTGTGTTTCTGTGAGATCCTCCTCTAGAGCATCGATCTCCATCTCAGGTAGTTCATACCCATGTTGAACCATATCCCATAGATCATAGGATTTGAAAATGGTTGTCATTCTTATTCTCCAAAAATCATAATTCTCCCCATCAAAGACTGGAGCTTTTAGCTCACTGCTACTGCTGGATCCTTTCATTTCCAGAATTGTTTGTTGATTATTGTTATAGAAGACACTACGTTGGTGCTCCCAAAGATCTTATCTTGCACAGATTACGCCCCGAAAGTTGTAAGATCAATAACAAAGCTCTGAGGCCATGATAAAGTTTGTTTATTTTGTGTTTTTGATTGAGTGTTTGAATCGGTTTCTTGGGTAGGATAGTAGAGAAATTGAAAAAGAAGCAACTTGGAGATTGGTTTCTGCTATGCAAATAATGCAGCAGACTTAATTGAATAAGTAGAGTGATTTTTACACAAGAGTATGGTGCATTTCCATCACCCATACTTCTACAAAAGGTGATTGACAAGAGGCTTTAACAACCATTAAGCCTTACTACTCCAGATTACATCCTAACCCTTCATTTTGGGGTTAAATGATTTAATCTGGAGTGTACACTTGTCACTCACACACTTACACAAACATTTAAAAACAAAACTAGCCGTTGGAGACTAGAACCCTTCATTTTCTTTCTTCTTCTTCGATGCAGATGACATCCTTTTGCTCGGGAGTATCTTGCTGCCTTCGACTCCCCGACTCCAGGAGCTGGTTAGCTTCCAACAGACATACAGAGGTGGCGTACGTACGTGCAATATTTGCACTTTCGAAACCCCTCATGCACTTTTCAGATGCTATTCGTATTACAGAACAGTGTGGGAATGCAAAAGCAGTAAAACCTAACACTTCTCAAGATAATGTGTATATTGATCGGTTGGTGGATAAGCATTACGCATGCTGGTAGGTAACAAATAACTTTTTATCCAGTCCACTGAATTTTGTTTTGACAAACTCATGATAGTACTCTTATTGATTAGTTTATGGACAAGCATTATGCATCCTACTAGACGCAAACAACTTTCTTTATGTCTCTAGTCCACTAGATTTTGTTTTGACAAACTCATGAGGGTACTCATATTGATCGGTTAACAGATAAACATTATGAATGTTGTTGGGCTTAAACAACTTTCTATTTATGTTTTCAGTCCACTGAATCATGTTTTGACAAACTCATGATAGTATAATTGATTGATAGTTTTTATTTTTTTGTTAAAAAAAGAAAAGAAAAAAGATTGATAGATAAGCATTATGCATGCACGGTCAACAGCTGAGCGGCAAAATCCTGGAAATATATATTTTCTGGTTGCTAATAAAACTCGTCATGCTTTCATGGAATTAAAGTTGAAACCTATCCTCGTATAAGCATTCAACCTAAATCAATTGATGTTACATGTGGCATGTCAATTATATAATAATCCAATGGCTCAAATTTATGTTGCATGTGGCATATAAGATAATAAGATGCAAAAGAAGATGCCAAGTTTGTTAACCCACTGAGATTGATTCTATGATGTGGTCCTGACATCGTTTTCGCCTGCGCATTCCGAGGGGGTTGTGGGACAAGATTGGGACATGTTCTAAGACCAAACCCCACAAGGAGGAAGAGGGAGAAGCAACTTGAGGAATGTATGCTGAGATGGGGCAACTGGAGGTGGAAGAAGTGGAGGCTGCTGGGTTATCGGTGAGAAGTTTGTAGGGTTTAGGGTGGAGGCATTGGTTGTGACAAAATTGTCCTTGGTTGTAAATAAGTTTCCATTTGCTGTTGGGGTTCCAGAGACGGTGCAGAATGATTGGAGGATTTCCTTATCATGATTCCTTAATTTAACCGAACATTTGAAATGGAAATAACACAACCAATACATTCAAGAATAATTAAGGAATTGAATTCAGTTACTATTCCCATATTAACATTCAAGTCGAACAAACGAGGCCATATTGATCGGTTGATGGAACTCATGTACTCTTATTGGCGATAAGCATTATGCATGTTACTAGGCGCAAACAATTATCTATTTGTCTTCAGTTGACTGGATCCTATTGACAAACTCGTGACAATTCTCTTATTGATCGTTGATGAATAAGCATTACACATGCTGCTTGGCGCAAACAACTTTCTATTTATGTCTCCAACCCTCTGACTTTTGTTTTGACAAAATTGTGATAGTGCTCATATTGATCGGTTGGTGTATAAGCATTAAGCATACTGCAATGCGCAAAAACACTTTCTATTTATGTCTTCGGTCCACCGAATCCTATTTTGACAAACTCATGATAGTACTCCTATTGACCGATTGATGGATAAGCATTACGCATGTTGCTTGGCGCAAACAACTTTCTATTTATCCCTCCAGCCCACCGAATTCTGTTTTGACAAAACCATGAAAGTACTCCTATTGATCGGTTGATGTATAGGTATTACGCATGCGCAACCAGCAGCTGAGCGGCAAAATACCGCAAATATGTATATTATAGGAGCTAATAGAACTCCGCATGCTTTCATGGAAAGAAAGTTGAAACCTATCTACATATAAGCATTCAACCGAAACCAGTTGGTGTTGCATGTTGCTTATCAATTATATTCTAATCCAATGGTTCAAATCAATGTTGCATGTGGCAGATAAGATGTAACAGAGAGTGAAAGTTTCCTAACCCACTGAGATTGGATTCTCTAACGTGGTTCTGACATCGTTTTTCACCTGCGCATTCGGAGGGGTGTGGGACAAGATTGGGGCATGTTCTAAGACCAAAGCCTACAAGGAGTTAGAGGAAGAAGCACTGCTGTTTGATGGGCTGGTTGGGATAGATTGTGACCAATTAAAATTGATTTGAGTCTAGTTTTTTATTTGCTATGTAAAAATGTAAAAAGGACATAACTGATATGATGGGTTATGAATCCACAATAAAGCATGTTATCTAATCTTTTATGATGCATGAGTTACGAGTAATGTCTTACATGTCCCTATCAATCCAATCATATTCCTAAGACTCAATCTCATTCAGCCTACCAAACGAGACATTAGGGAATGGATGCTAATATGGGGCAGCTATAGAGGTGGAAAAGTGGAGGCTGCTAGAGTTACTGGTGAGAAGTTTGTGGGGTTTAGGGTGGAGGCAATGGATGTAACTAAATTGGATGTGACTTGATTGTCCTTAGGCTCCCGTTAGATATGCTCTTACGATTCACCTACATGACTAACTACGGGTTTGTGATTAGAGTAATTTTACTAGAGAAGAGAAACTTGCATACACCAGATTGTAAATCACTTGTTCTTACAGCATGCCCAACACCAGGATGTGTGGTAAAGGAACAATGGGGCACACACCTCACCAACGAGACCTCGAGACATGCAAGTCTTTCTCCTGCAAGAGAACGAGTAGTCATATTCCACTATTTCGAAACAGGACACTAACAAAATCCGAAAGCACCATCTCATTCTCAATCAATTATGGACTGCCTACATACAAAACTCGAACACGAAAGTAAACAAAATCGATAAAAAAAGCCATAAACTTCATGAAAAGTAATAATCATAATTATGCAGACAGCATTCCATGGCGGAAATGGAACAATAATGGGTTCAAAGTTAACCAGAAAAGAAACAGAGCATCTTTGAACAGGAAATCATATAGCCAAAAACTAGATTCTCCAAAAATAAAACCTACTTCAAAGCTACAAGTGAACAAAAGAAAGAAGCATACCTCGTCTCAGCAAACAAACCACGGGCAGGAACAGAAAAACAAGGCAATTCCAACCAAGTGCAATGTGATACGGAGATCCAGAGAACAAAACAGTCAAGCGGTTATTCAACTCATCAAGAATGGAACTCTCCCAATCATGTATCGAAAAAGAGCAGATCCTGCCAGAAGGAACTCTCACACCAGTGTGCTCTGTATAAGATGTGGGGCTTTTATGTTGAGTTAAATTGCAGATGGCTTGTTCTGGCCGAAAATACTTAAAAAAAATTTAGGTAAAAACTATCATGTCCAATTAGTAACACAGAAACCCATATCATGGATCGAAAAGACCAGATCCTGCCAAAAGGTTAATAACATTAATATAGCAGGAATGGCAAAGTAAGAGATATCATGCGTCAAAGTAACTTACAAGAGAAAATTTAGCCGGTTCACTCCCATTTACTAGTAAAGATACAGAAAACAGGGCAGCCAAAAGTACATTCTACTTATAGGACCACTTCTACTTTTTGATTAAGTAACTCTTATGGAGAATGCCTTCCACTTGTAGCGTCCCCCTCCTTATCACCACTAAGTTCCAATGGTCCATCAACATGTGCACTAACCAGAATAGATAAAAATCATAAAACCCTAGCTCTCTATAAATACCCTAATGAGGGCGTGTGTCCTCCACAAGCAATCAATATCCTAATCTCTCTTCCTTCCTTTTCATACCAAATCACACTTGAAAGCTTCATACATGGCTTCCCAACGTGACCAAACTTTACCTAACCACATAGAAATTCCAGTTCATGGAAATATGACTGATCAACCAAGACAATCTCCAATTCCCGGAGGTGACGAAGATGACACCTTCGATTACTCCCAGAGGACACAGTGGCTTCGCGCCACCATGTTGGGAGCCAATGACGGGCTGGTTTCTGTTGCATCGCTCATGATGGGCGTGGGAGCTGTGAAACAAGATGTGAAGACCATGCTAATAGCCGGGTTTGCAGGTCTCGTGGCCGGGGCGTGTAGTATGGCAATAGGAGAGTTTGTCTCTGTGTACACTCAGTACGACATAGAGATATCTCAAATGAAGAGAGAGATGAAAACAAATGGTAGGACAGAAAATGTAGAGGAGGCAAAGAAGAAGATGCTGCCGAATCCTGCGCAAGCCGCCTTGGCGTCAGCCATTGCGTTTTCGATTGGCGCGGTGGTGCCTCTGTTGGGAGCTGCATTTATAAGTGAGCATAAGGTGAGGCTGGCCGTAGTGGCGGCTTTGGTGAGCGTTGCGCTGGTTGTGTTTGGAGGGGTAGCAGCGAGGCTGGGGGGGTCATCGGTGGTGAAGTCTTGTGCAAGAGTACTTGTTGGAGGATGGATGGCAATGACTATAACTTTTGCACTCACCAAGTTAATTGGGTCTAGTGGTATGCAGGTGTGATAAATTACATGTTTGTTGTTGTCGTTGTGTTTAATTTCTGTTCTTGTTGAAGTTGCTGGTATTGCTAGTGGTGGTTTTGCAGCTGTTGCCAACACCATTTGCATAGAGGCAGACATGTAAAATCATAGTGTAATTAAGGTTAACGACTTATTTGTGATTGTTTCTAGAAAGGTAAGCAGTTTTCGGCAACGATAAGTGCTTCTGTCTACTTTGACGACAAATGTTAAAAGTTCTTTGGAAAACTACATACCAATTCGAAGTTTAATAAAATCTTCAACATGATTTAAAAAAACAAAAAAATCTAGGAAAACTGCTTATGAGCAGATAACTTGCACTAACCCTCCAGTCATATAGTATCCATCAAGCCCCATATACGAGGGAGAGGATTGCATGCTCTCACTAATTTAGCGCCACTCTTGTAGGAGAAAAATTTGTATATACTTTTCGTTTATAATACTCATCAAGTGATCACCAACCCCTCTTCTCCACATCACTCATACATCACATGACCAGATCACGTGATTTTGTACAGTTACAAGAGAGTATACACTTGGGACTATGTAAGTTTTTTCCTTGCTAGCAAACAGTTAGTTGTTGACTCATGAATGTTCAGTTGCAGAAACCCTAGCCAGCTCATGATCCTGCACGCAATGAACACTGAAGATTTTAAAAGTTTTTCAAAAGTTTCTTTTGCTGGACATACAGAGGTGGCGTACGTACGTGCAATATTTGCACTTTCGAAACCCCTAATGCACTTTTCAGATGCTATTAGTATTACAGAAGAGTGTGGGAATGCAAAAGCAGTGAAACCTAACACTTCTCAAGATAATGTGTATGTTGATCGGTTGGTGGATAAGCATTACGCATGCTGGTAGTAACAAATAACTTTTTATCCAATCCATTGAATTTTGTTTTGACAAACTCATGATAGTACTCTTATTGATTAGTTTATAGACAAGCATTATGCATCCTGCTAGGCGCAAACAACTTTCTTTATGTATCTAGTCCACTAGATTCTGTTTTGACAAACTCATGAGAGTACTTATATTGATCGGTTGACGGATAAACATTACGAATGTTGTTTGGCTTAAACAAATTTCTATTTATGTTTTCAGTCCACTGAATCATGTTTTGACAAACTCATGATAGTATAATTGATCGATAGATTTTTACTTTTTTGTTATAAATAAAAAATAAATAAATAAATAAAGATTGATAGACAAGCATTGTGCATGCGCGGCAAGCAGCTGAACGGCAAAATCCTAGAAATATGTATTTTTTGGTCACTAATAAAACTCGTCATGCTTTCATGGAATTAAAGTTGAAACCTATCCTCCTATAAGCATTCAACCTAAATCAATTGATGTTACATGTGGCATGTCAATTATATAATAATCCAATGGCTCAAATTCATGTTGCATGTGGCGTATAAGATGATAAGATGCAAAAGAAGATGTCAAGTTTGTTAACCCACTGAGATTGATTCTATGATGTGGTCCTGACATCGTTTTCGCCTGAGCATTCCGAGGGGGAGTTGTGGGACAAGATTGGGACATGTTCTAAGACCAAAACCCACAAGGAGGGGGAGGGAGAAGCAACTTGAGGAATGGATGCTGAGATGGGGCAGCTGATGGTGGAAGAAGTGGAGGCTGCTGGGTTATCGGTGAGAAGTTTGTAGGGTTTAGGGTGGAGGCATTGGTTGTGACTAAATTGTCCTTGGTTGCGAATAAGTTTCCATTTGCTGTTGGGGTTCCCAGAGAGGGTGCAGAATGATGGAGGATTTCCTTATCATAGTTCCTTAATTTAACCAAACATTTGAAATGGAAATAACACAACCAATACATTCAAGAATAATTAAGGAATTGAATTCAGTTACTATTCCCATATTAACATTCAAGTCGAACAAACGAGGCCATATTGATCGGTTTATGGAACTCATGAAGTACTCTTATTGATGGTAAGCATTATGCATGTTACTAGGTGCAAACAACTTTCTAGTTATGTCTCCAGTTGACTGGATCCCATTTTGACAAACTCGTGACAATTCTCTTATTGATCGTTGATGAATAAGCATTACGCATGGTGCTTGGCGCAAACAACTTTCTATTTATGTCTCCAATCCACTGACTTTTGTTTTGACAAAATCGTGATAGTTCTCATATTGATCGGTTGGTGGATAAGCATTAAGCATATTGCAATGCGCAAAAAACTTTCTATCTATGTCTTCGGTCCACCGAATCCTATTTTGACAAACTGATAGTACTCCTATTGACCAATTGATGGATAAGCATTACGTATGCTGCTTGGCGCAAAACTTTCTATTTATGCCTCCAGCCCACTAAATTCTATTTTGACAAAACCATGATAGTACTCATATTGATCGGTTGATATATAAGTATTATGCATGCGCGCCCAGCAGCTGAGCGGCAAAATCCTGCAAATATGTATATTATCTCTACTAATTAATAAAACACTTATTGTCAACCAAAACCCTATGAAATGATCAGTTTAACCCTCTAATTAAAACAGAACATAAATAAGAAATATAGGTGGAAGAAGCGGAAGAAGTGGAGGCTGCTAGAGTTACTGGTGAGAAGTTTGTGGGGTTTAGGGTGGAGGCAATGGATGTGACTAAATTGGATGTGACTTGATTGTCCTTGATGAGGGGCCTTACATAAATAAGGTTCCATTTGTTGATGGGGTTCCAGAGAGGGTGCAGAATAATTCTCTCTATTGGTGCTTGCCAGGGCCTGTTGACGTATGGAATCAGATTCTGTTGGAGGATATGAAGAAAGGGAATCAGGGGAAAATACTTTTTCGGTTTTATTGCTGGAAGGGCCAGAGACAAGGATTTTAAATGTTAAGCGAGTTCCACGGGATCCTTTTCCACCTAATCCACCTAGTTCGGGATTCGGACCGTTAGAATTTAATCAAACGACTACAGTTATTATCACTTTTAAAGAAAACCCCCTATTTGTAACCGTTGGATCAAATTTCAACAACCCGGATCCTACCGGTCCGGATCCATGGATCAGTGGATAGGCCACGCTGGCCAAGCCTTGTACTGGGGCTACTTTGGCCTCGTAAGGTGCCTATGCATCAATTTGACTAGGCAAATTTTGTCGGACTAGAATTTTGTTTCAATTTTGGAGCAAGATTATTAATTTCGAAACAGGACACAACGAGACCTCGAGACCTCACCGACGAGACCTCGAGGCATGCAAGTCTTTCTCCTGCTAGAGAACGAGTAGTCATATTCCACTATTTCGAAAAAGGACTCTTAACAAAATCCTAAAGCACCATCTCATTCTCAATCAAATACGGACTGCCTACATGCAAGACTCGGAACACGAAAGTAAAGAAAATCGATAAAAAAGCCATAAACTTCATTAAAAGTAATAATCATAATTATGCAGACAGCATTCCACGGCAGAAATGGAACAGTAATGGGTTCAAAGTTAACCAGAAAAGAAACAGAGCAGCTTTGAACAGGAAATCATATGACCAAAAACTAGATTCTCCAAAAATAAAACCAAATTCAAAGCTACAAGTGAACAAAAGAAGGAAGCATAAGAACCTCGTCTCGGCAAACAAACCACGGGCAGGAACAGAAAAACAAGGCAATTCCAACCAAGTGCAATGTGATACGGAGACCCGGAGAACAAAACAACCGAGCAGTTATTCAACTCATCAAGAAAGGAACTCTCCCAATCATGTATCGAAAAAGAGCAGATCCTGCCAGAAGGAACTCTCACACCAGTGTGCTCTGTATAAGATGTGGGACTTTTACGTTGTGTTAAATTGCAGATGGCTTGTTCTGGCCGGAAAAGACTTTCAAAAAATTTAGGTAAAAACTATCGTGTCCAATTAGTAACACAGAAACCCATATCATGGATCGAAAAGACCAGATCCTGCCAAAAGGTTAAAAACATTAATATAGCAGGAATGGCAAAGTAAGAGATATCATGCGTCAAAGTAACTTACAAGAGAAAATTTACCCGGTTCACTCCCATTTACTAGTAAAGATACCGAAAACAGGGCAGCCAAAAGGACATTCTACTTATAGGACCACTTCTACTTCCAAGTAACAAGAAGCAAACTCCCAATAGCGGACCCCTCACAAACTATCCCCGGACATACCACACATCAAATGACCTTCCAATATCGCAATTGCCAATGCAAAACAGTCAACAGGAACCAAATGACCTTCCAATAATTCAAGTGCCCAAGCAAAACAGTCAACAGGAACAGACAGCAATCATAGCATTTGCAGTCACCGATGCATGAAAGTCACAGACAACCACCAGTCGTAATGGAATTCATAGAGTATAAGGCCAAATTGAAATATCATTTGCAAGCAAGCATAAAATTCCACCGGATCAAACATTCGGTCGAGCATTTAGCAACAAAAAACAGGTGATACACTTCAAAGATCCGCACTTCAAAATACTGGTCCAACTAAATTAATCCACCCAGAAAATCATCAGAGAACACATCCAGCAACAAAAACTTCAAAGCATTGCAGACAGTGACAGTCAGCCGAGCAGCTCCTCAGGTTCCTAAGCTGCAATTAGCACATCAACAAAATTACCTTCAGTACAATACTAATTGTGAAAAGCATAAAAATCATTAAACAAACGTGAGTTTTACGTACCACTATCAGAAGCAATTATTCTATCCTGAACGGAAGCCTCCTGTACTCCGACGTTCATATGGCCCAGAGCGGTCACGACTATATCGATCACTTCCAGAACCTGCACGACTACCAGAATCCCTGCTGCGCCCACTAGATGGTCGGTCTCCATTTCGCTCAGGTCCATAACGACCGCTACCACCGCCGCCGCCGCCGCTGCTACCATACCTATCATCCCTACCACCATACCTGCCACCCCCTCCTCTTGAACCTTCACTTGGACACTCTCTGGCAAAATGTCCTGGCTTGCCACACTTAAAGCAGTCTCCTCCACCTCCACGTCCACCTCCACCACCAAAGTCGCGACCACGATCACGATCACGACCGCGGTCACGACCACGGTCACTGTCAAAATCTCTACCTCCACCACCTTGGTGAGGCTGAGCCTTATCAACAGTGATGGTTCGTCCATCCAAATCCAATCCATTCATTTCCTCAATGGCCTCTTCCATTGCTTTTTTATCATCAAAGGTGACAAACCCAAATCCACGCGAGCGTCCAGAAAACTTATCAACCACCACCTATTTGAGGAAAATAATTGCCACCGCAAAAGTTCCATAGAAGAGTATTATGAATGTCAAACAAAATCATATTGGATAAAGCACAAACAATTAGCACCTAATTTTTCAATCAAACCAAATCAAAATCATATTTTCCCTATTTATAGGACATCAAAACCAGATGCACTAATCAACAGAAAGAAGATAGTTACAAACAAATGCTTGATTGAAATCAAATATATCCTATCTAAACTGTATCCCCAAACATTAAAGGGAAACAATAATAAAGGATTACCTTAGCTTCAACAAGCTTTCCAAACTTTTCAAATGCTTCTCTTAGACTTCTATCAGATGTTGACCATGCAAGGCCACCGATGAAGCATCGATACTCCAGCTCTTCTGACATCTTCTAAACTGAAATTTTGCAACAACAGGCATCAATCATGGAAGCAAAACAAATGGAATCAAGATAACCCATTCAACAAACAAACATGATTTTCCCCCAATATTGCAAAATCCAGAGAATATTAACAAAATCCCCATCGAAGCAGAATAAAATCCCCGACTCCAACACAAGATACAACAAAGTACAAGCTTTCAAGCCTGAATTTGCCACAACCAATACAAAATCTGCTCAGTGAGAAAAACCTTTCATATCCCATAAACCTATCAGATTCAAGATGTTCTTATTCATATAGATAGACAGAGTCTGAATCAATTCAAAAACCCAATTAGGGTTTTGGTCATATGTATCCTACAACTCCATGCGAGCACACAAACACAAGCATATAACTTGAAATTATCCAAATCCCATGATTTATTAAATAATCGAGACCTAATAAACAAATTAACCACACAAAACAGCAAAAATTTCGGAAAATTAAACTCATAGAAATTCAACGAATCTGCCCCAAATCTGTAATTGAATGCAAGAATACCAAAATAGGAACTAACAAACAATAAGCGTGGAAGAAGTTGAATTTACATACCAGCGAAGAGAGGCTAGGGTTTTAGTCTTTAGATCTCAAACGCGCAGAGAGAGAGAGAGAGAGAGAGAGAGAGAGAGAGAGAGAGGGGGTTTTGGCTTTCGGCTTTGAACACAAAACCTAAAGAGAGAGAGCTTGTGGATGTATGGATGGGAACCGGGTCGAGTCAACGGGTTGTAGGGTTTTCTTTTGGATTCCGGACTCTGATTGGGCCACGTGGCCACTACCGTGAGATATTTATTCCCTTACCAAGCACATTATTTTCTCTTTTTTCATAAACATGATAAAACTTGCTTTTTCTTTAGCTATTTTTTTTTCTGTTTTAACAAATGGTAAACTAGCCGCTTAATTCTTATGGTCTAATAATATTCTTCTTTACTTGAAAATTAAAAGTTTTAGGTTCGATTTTCGTCAAATGTGAGTTTGAACAATATTATTGCTAACTCATTGTGACGCTAAGTCCACATCCTCCTCTTAATGTAGATAATATCATTTGTTCAAAAAATAAATAAAATAAAGTAATCTATACTAAACTCATTTAAACTATAGGTTTCCAACGCAGCATCTCGAGTACATGGACGAATATTTTTATCCAATTGAATTACAAACTACTTGCTATTTAATTAAAATTTGAAATGTAATTAGTGATCCTTCAAGAAAATAAAATCTTAATTGTTAAAATGATTAGAATTAAAAATAAGAACATAACAGCCATATATCGACAACATTAATAATTAAATTATTGATAATATATTGAAAACTGATCATTCGAGCAATAAAATAATTTATTTGGTCAATATTGTTTTTATTTTATATTAATTCAAAATTATCATTTACGAGATTCGAATTTAAACCTTTTAATTTACAAATAAGAAAAATATCATTATTATGTAATATTAAGAATCATAATATTAACTTACTATATAAAAAATATATATATAATTTTCACTTTTGAGTGAAAAATCCCAAGATACACCGGCCACATGCTTGATCCAGCAAAAGGGTTTAGGGTTTTTCCCCTCTTTTGCTTCTGCGAGTCGCCATCAAAAATCGAAACGCAGAGAAGAAGAAGAAGAAGATGTGGTATCTGTGCATGTTCTACCACCGACTGTTAGACTACCGGAAAGCCGAGGTGGAATCTTTAGCCCAACTATTCGCCAACGACGAAGAAGATCAGTACAAAACGCAGCGTTTGAAATGGCGGCTGCCGCTCCACCACCACCCGGATTCCCCTTTCCATTTCGTCGACCTCCCTTCCGAAGACGTCGCCAGGAACGTCGCCAATCGAAGTAAGTATTGCTTTCCTTCACTTCCCAGTTCTCTTTTCTGCATAATTTGCCCGAATCGAAAGCAATTTTGAAGAAATGTTGAAACTTTATTAATTTGATTGAGTGGAAATTTCAAATTAGGATTAGATTTGTCAGTTTTCGAGAATGATCATTGCTGTAAACTTGTCTTGTTAATCTGCTCGAATCGAAAGCAATGCTGAAGAAAGTTTGAAACTTTATTGATCTTGTCGTAAAAATTAGCCTTGGATTACTCCGTTTTTGAGAAAACCGTGGTGGTAAACTTTTGTTTTTCGATTTGATGTAATCTCCTCAAATAGAAAGCAATGCTGAAGAAACGTTAAAGCTTTATTGATCTTGTTGAGTAGAAATTACTATTAGTATTGGATTTGTTGGTTTTCGAGAAAGTTCGTTGTGGTAAAGTTGTGTTTTTTCATTTGTTATGTGGTAGGTATACTTGTGAAGGGAATGTATGAGCTTTGGGGAGAAGGGGGTAGCTATGAGGAGCTGGAAGAGGCTATTAGAAGTTATCCGGATGAGCGGAAGTTGCCGTACCTAGAGCCTGATAGTACTTTCAAGATTAATGTTGACACATTTGGTAAGGTCATCAGCCTCCAGGAGCAAACACAACGGATTCATGGACTTAGCTACATCCCTTTCAAGGTGAATTTGTTACTGTAACTTATGCATTTGGGTTTTCAGTTTAGGATTGATTTTGCATTACTCGATTGAGATGGAAGTTTTGCAAGATATGCACTTGAAGTATCCGCATTTTTGCTCCAGTGATTTCGAATTATCCTTCATTGTAAGTAATGGTGATGTTTGCCACTGATCAATATGTTGCAGGGTCGAGTTAATTTGAAAAGTCCAGAGCACAAGTTCTGGCTTATGGAAACTGATGATTATGGAGTTAACAATGGTCTTCCGCCAATTGTCCAAAGAAGAATCTTTTTCGGTCGCGAAATTGGTGGTGCTGATCGAAAGCTTCTACCAACATACCAGTTGAAAAGCCGTACTTATCTTGGCCCAACAGCCATGGATGCAGAAATTGCTTTCTTGATGGCCAACCAAGCATTGGTCACGCCAGGGAAGCTTGTATACGACCCTTTTGTTGGCACCGGGAGCATTCTTATAGCTGCTGCTCATTTTGGAGCCATGACAATGGTTTACACTTCTTTCTCCATTGTCTGAGTTTTAGTTTTGTCACAATTGGTACTTAAATTTATGTCAGGTATGCAGTTAACTATCTCTCTAAATGGACTACATTAATTTTTTTTCAGGGTGCAGATATTGATATCAGGGTGGTACGAGATGGCCGTGGCCCTGATTGTAATGTCTGGAGTAATTTCAAGCAGGTAAATATGCTTTTTGAGATTGAGTTTTGGTTCGAAAGCTGTTGTTTATGGTATCACCAAGCACATGATTTGCTTATGATGATGAATATGCCAAGACTTCTCTTTGTGCAAAGTTTGTGATATGGAAACCTATTAGTGATTTCTACTTACTATATTAGATCATTCATGTTCTGTGCCACAAACTTTGAAATTTCTTTTTCTTGAAAAAGAGTGCTAGTGGTTGTAATCATTAAGTTCATACCTTTTTGCAGTACGGATTACCAATGCCAATTGCTTTGTTAAGGGCAGATAACAATCTACCTCCTTGGCGTACTGGATTGAAAGAGGTACTCTCCCTCTCTCTCTTTACATATTATATTTATGTGTATCTTTCTCTCTTTCTATACACACACATGTATATATTTATAATATTTTGGTTCTCATTGCAATGTAAATACTAGTTTTTTTAATTTTATTTTCTACTCACAACCTTAAAAGCCTTCTGTAAGTAGCAAATGCTTTCTTTTTCTTCCCAAGTGGTGGTTACTAATCTACCTGATTCTCTTTGTATTTTTTACTGTGGCATAGTGTTGGGTGATATAGACCATCATGCCTTAAACCACCTGATGAAAGCAAACTTTTCCACTATTTTACTTCCGGAGCACTTGAGTAGCCTATTAGTTTTCCGATTGTAGTTTTTGAAATTAAAGGGTTGAAAAGAACATGTAGTAGTTGAACACTCAGAGCCATAAAGCATGACAATGTTGTGGCTGTCCTTGTTGTTTATATCTTATCTGCTTCTTAATCTCGTCGCTTTTCGTAATCTTGGAGTTTCACCGCTTACTCTAATAAGAATCAAGTTCCATACCTCTCCCTTTATGAAGGGGCATAAAATCCACCCGCTAGAAGGCCTAGTTATCTTGATATCGTTGATATTCAACGAAAGATTGCCTATCTTTCAATCATTTGTTACATAAACAGTGTAATTTGTTCGTAATTTGTTTTTTGCATTTTAAGTCATTTTGTTTTATCTGTTGAAAAATGTAAATTGTCTAGTTTGCATTGATAATTTTGTGTTTGGTCATTTTTGCTTGTGTAGGTCTTTGATGCCATAATTTGTGACCCTCCTTATGGTGTTCGTGCTGGGGGACGCAAATCTGGTGGCCGGAAGTTGATGAAAGGGGTTGTCGGCCCTTACACCGTTCCTGATGACAAGAGGACAGACCACATACCATCAACTGCATCTTACAGCTTGGTCGAGTGTGTGCACGACTTGCTTGACCTAGCCGGCAGGATGCTTGTAATGGGTGGGAGGCTTGTGTTCTTCTACCCTGTAGTGAGAGAAGATGATAATGTCAATAACTCTTTCCCAGAGCACCCGTGTTTCCAACTGATTGCTACTTCAGAGCAGATACTGAGCTCACGTTACAGTAGAGTACTACTGACCATGGTTAAGACAAGTCAATACACCGAAGAAATTGCAGAAGAAGCCAGATTAAAACACAAAGACTTCAAGGAGAACCATCTGAAGTGGTTGGAAGATGGAAACCTTCATTCCGCAGTTTTCAGTCCTTCTGATCTTCAAGTGAATGGTGCTGCTGATGCCAAAACCAGTAAAGAACCAAAGCCAAAATACAGAGGCAAGTATGTGTAGGTTTTACATATAGGCTCTTTAGCTTGGCATTGACTATGATAGATTCGTAACAGTAGAAGTAGAATGATTTTTGGGTTGTTTATCCATCCCTGTATTCCTCATAGGAGTTGAGTGAGTGATAGAGAGGTTAAAAGCGGATTTCGTTGTTGTAATTCTAATGAAAGACTAATGCGATGCACCTTTTCATATATTTCTATGTTATAAATCGTGATATTATCAACTCTTCAACCTTATCTTGATCAGTTCAATCCGTCATTTTATCTTATAAATTTTATGTTACTTGTATGCATCACTACGACATTAAGTGGTTTGTAAAGGTGGTACGAAAATATGGTCTCTCAGCATTACTCTCGGCATCAAGACCTGAGTAGATGGGGAAGGGTAGGTATGAGCGTTTTCATCGGACTAATGTGAGTAATGGGATAAACCTTTGGATTAGGGATGCCATACTTCACATAATTTGCAAACAGTTCTTTGTTCATTTTGTGGAAGAGTTGTGAGGGCAAAAGCCCAACAAAAACAAGAGAAGAGCATAGCGAAGGCTGCCTATCCAAAATATGCGAGCCCAACCGAAGATTATAGCTTATATCCATAGGACGTCGCCCGTTCGTTGTCATGTGGAAAATATCAAACGGATGGCAGCGAGTGATTGACTTGGGATACCACCGCACTTCTGTAGTAGTTAACATGGTTTTGCAAAATTGAACAAAAATGGAAATGAGCATGGATGTTTCATGGAGGAAAATGCTTTGGAATCAATCTTATTCCCACTCATGTGAGAGACATATGTTGGTGTAGAGCGTTAGTAAAATTATCAACCCAAACCACAAAATAATAACTTTTGAAAGACATTACATGAACCGCTCACCTTAGTAAGAGAAACCCAACAATATTGCAAATTTGCAAGATGGGCATCAACTTTTGGTGAAAGATTTTCTTTTGCAATTAAGACATAGTTTTAGTGATGTCACCAGTTCATTAGACACTTAAAAAAATGAACCATTTGTAATTAGCAACAAGAGAGCATGTATCCTTTTAGAGGTTTACTTCATTTCTCTCTACCCAAACAAACAATATGTAAGCAAATTGACCAAAACCAAAGACAATGGATACGTAAATTTTCTTAGGGAAAACTACGAAATGTTATTGAATTACAAAGGGAGATATAGTACATGCAAATACAACAACAACCCACTTATAGGAGGGTTCCACAAATAAAATAGCTCTGATCATACAACTTCGCTGATTTGCAGAGCAATGAGTTGGGTGGGTACGCATGTTCGACAGGGAATGACCATTTTTCCAAGTTCTCTACACACTATTTTAATTGTCAACATAGTCTTTAACACACCTGTTTTTTAGCTTTTTACACACTTTTATCTAATTTTGATCATTGGTGTTGTGTTGATTTATTCATTGAGAATAATAAAAATGCATTTTTTTAGCTTGTCTAATTCTGATAATTGATGTCGTTTGATATATTCGCTTCAATGGTTAACAATGATGAAAAGATGTGTAAAAAGTTAAAAATAATGTGTAAAAATTACTTGAGCATAACAATTTGTAACCTTTTAGTTTTATGATTATCCTTTCTGTTAACTATTTTCTTTTTCTTTATTTCTCTTTCCAACATGATGTTTGCTTAAAGGCAATATAAACCCCACCAGCATATCAAACTTTAAAAATTACCTAGGGATTCGACATTGAACAAGGTACGGCTTCTGGCACCAAATCACCTTCAAAGCGCCAATGATTATTATCCTCTCAAAGCATTCGGGGAATTTTTTTACAGTGGTCTAGAGAATTCGATACGATCTAAGTTTTTTTAATTGTTAAATCTTGAGTTAAAAAACATAAAACGCTTAAAGTATGTTATACTTTGAAACACAATAGACTTTTGACTTTCGGAGATATATAAAATCATGAAAGATATCACTTACAAGATACAAAATTCTATGAAAATGTATGTCAAGCATCATTTCTTTTAAAGGAAAACTAATAAAAATGGTTTGAAAACTTTGAGTTTTAATGATAAGGACAAAATAAAGGGTAAAGTGAATAGTATCAGGATTGACTTTTTAGTGTAAAAATGTGGTTTTTCGTTAAAGTGAACAGTACCGGGAGCTTTTCGTTAAAGTTCCCTTCTTTTAACTATTGGATGTAATGTGTAGATTGCTTAATTACAATGAAATAATGTAATGCCGAAAATTCTATATTCATTGCATTAGTTGTAGTTTGATATATATGCAGAGTTGTATAGGAACAAAAATGCTGAGCTCTTCTAAGCTTGTTCATTCATGGCACTGATGGCAGCGCTTCCGGCGAAGTTTGAGCTTTATTGACAAAAAGGTTTTGTCGAGAAAGCCATATTTTTTTCCTTTTTACTAACGTATAGGTCATCTCTATGAAATATTAGAGAGTGAGTTGAATGTGCTTTTAATATTTTTATAAGAGCTCTTTTTGTATTCTTCCAAATCCATCACATGTTCGATGCTTGATGGTATGTAACATCATCATTACAAGGTTATTTTCACTACTTAAAACCCCCTAAATGGCTAAGGATAAAAAAAATTAGTTGACTAAAACTCGTGGGACATATCTTCCACTTCCGTGATAACAAATTATATACTCAACGAAGTTTTTACCCAAAGTCATCTAGAGTTATTCAAGTGGTGAAAATACATATGAAGAAGTGCTCATGTGCACAACAGATGATGAGTTTTTACGAATTTTCTAATGATGATTGATAGAAGTGGTAAAACACACTATAAAATCCAAGTCTAGATGGTAAATCACCAAGATTTTTAATTTGGATGGTATTTACATACACCCTAAATAGGTCAGGTCGTGCAAATTATATCCATTATTTAAAAGAAAAACAAACAAAAGAGAAAAATATGAAATGAGAGAGAAGACTCACTCTCAGTCTATTTTATCTAAAGAAAAGAGTTTCTTAAACTGAAATTCAGAAGAAGGAAAAAAAACAGAAAAAAAAAAAAAAAAAAAGATTTGAAGATCAGTTCAAATTCAGCATTGCCTCTTCCTGAATCCTAGCTAGCATCTCATGGACAGCTGTTGCAATCTCATCCACTGAAGTCAGCATGCACTCATCTTCTACCTGCATAATTTTTTAAAATTCATCACAAAAATATATACAAATTCCTTAATCTTAATCTTCTAAATTTTCTTCACAAAATTAATTTTTGAATTGATTTTCCAATTACCTTGAGACTGAGAGAATAGAGGACAATATCATCAACAGTGACAACATTGAGATGGAGAACGGTAAGGTGCATATCATGCAACCCTGAAACAATTTTCAAGAGTTGCTTTGGGACCTTTTTGGATCTTACTTTGAGGCTTGCATGGCTCTCCACCATTGTCACTTCTATGTCAGCTGCAATTTTGCTCAACCTGCACTCGAGCAGCGGCAGCTCCGCCATGGCTGACACCGCAGACTCATGATCACTAGTAGATGACCTCGATGAGTACTGGGGGAAGGTGAAGAATTCGGAAAAAGGCGCACGATCATTTGGCTTTTGGACGCCCAAGAATTGCACTTCCTGCTCTAGCTCCTTCACATAATTAATCGCACCCCCAATGATTGATGCTTGGTCTCCCTAATAATACAACCCAAATGAACATTTTTTGGTCGGTCCAATAATTAAGTGCATGTGTAATAACATTTTGAGTTTCAGTTTTTAACTGAAAATAATTATCAAATAAATTTTCAATTTTCAGATACAGTGATAAAAAATTGAAAAATAAAAACGAAATTGTTATCAAATGACTCCTAACTTTACCATACAAATAACAATGACATTAACAAAGTAGTAGTGCGAAGGTATATGTAATTATGTACCCTTTGGACGTACGAGTCGGGCATTATCGATCGAAGCACAGAGAGATACTCATTCATCTGTTTTCTCCTGTTGCGCTCAACTGCAATGTGAGTCATTCTCTGGTTCTCAATCTCCTCCTCGTTCTTTTTACTCTTGGCACGACGTCGTTTCGCACGAGAACTTCTAGACATGTTGATTGTGTCCTCCAATGGTAGTTGAAATTCGGGTTGATCACCAGTAGGGTTTGTAGTGCTGGCAACTGGGTTTGGATTGGAGAGGTGCAATTCGTTGAAGTGAGGTACCATTGAAGGCGGTGAGGAATACGTAGAACCATAGTTAGGGTAATTCTGGTCTGTTTGGTAGTCGAGAAAATCAAGAGAGGCTTGCTGCTGATCATCAACATAGCTCAAAGTTCCTCCTAACAAGTTGTAGAGGTCTTTGTTAGCAGTGTAACTAAATGGGTCTTGAGGGAAAACGACGGCTTCCAGAGCCATTTTCTCTGTGCCAGCTCTCTGTGTCTCTTGTTAGTTGGTACTTTGGATTTTAAATGCAATTTATGAGTTATTTAAGGTTGCGGAAACTGAGCTTTTAAAGGGTTTCATGATGAACCAAATCCACAAGAAATTTCCCTGTGTGTGGGAAATATAATCATATTATGTTATTATTTCACGTGTTATAATAAAATTGATCTATCTTACTTTTAGAATATATTGATAAAAAATATATATGCACGCATTATAATTTGAGTGAAATAATAACATCATAAAACCATGTTTGTCAGTACACCAAAAGATCTCTCCAAATCCACAGCAGACCACACGTGATATAAAGTTGAACTAATTATTGCAAGAGAGGGAATTTAACTTTGCATCCTAGCTGCACATCAAGTGATCTTGGTTAGAAGATTATTTTATCCATGTGTATATGCATTTAACAAAGACACATACAATTCAGACATATATACACATGTCACGTCATGAATGGATTGAAAATGATATTTAATGTCAAATCTTGCTGATTTGAAAGTATTAATATTAAAATCAACAATAATGATATACACTTGTGATAATGATGACAAACATTATGGATTATTAATTATGAAATTAGAATAAAAATATTACACATCATTAATTTGGCTGTAGTTAGTAAAGTTGGGTAAAATAGTGTGCTTATCTTTATGCACGTAAGATCAAATATCCCTCATTATAATTTAAATTAATCCATAACAAATTATCGCTTCTAAATTTCATAATCATCTATTACTAGTTCTTTTGTTGCTTTTCAAAGATTTAGTTGAGTTTTGGCATGTCAAAGATAAGATAAGTGTTTGTAATTCATGAAAATTGTAACCATGTAAGTAAGCTTTATTATTTTTATGAAGATTTGAATAAGTAACTTTTTCTTTTCGTGACTAATTTTACGATGAGAGCGATGAACATAGAATTGTATAAAGCTAGTGATTGGGTAAATAAACATTCTCCTTCATTACCCGTGGAAGAAACAAATTAGTGAACTAATTATGATGTTTTGCATTAGGTAATAAAGTGTGGTATGCACGACTACTCTGCCAGCTAGCTGTAATTGTATGGAAGCTTGAGGAACCTGTGAGCCTGTGACTCTGAGAGGCCGAAAGGCATTGTCATTTGGTAATAATATGGTCGGATCGATATAGTACAATCTGATGGGAGAGAAGACCGAACCAAAGGGTGATGATCGATGCAGAGATTCTTACTAAGTTGAGACCATAAAAGCGAGAGATTTTTCAATGTGATTGCAACATAAGATTGTACACTACATATCATTATATTAATAGTGAAATATGTGTACTAAAAGTTAATAATTTAAAAAAATATATAATTTCTCACTACTTGTATAAAAACACGTGGTGTACCATGTTCCCGTCACAATGAAAAATTTCTTCACAAAAGCCTACGAACTTTGAGAGAGCCCTGCACGTATGGCAGCAGCTGTCAGCTAGGCTTGTACAAAAGAATCAATGTTGTATATCCAATACAAACAACCAATTGCTACATCACCACTCTACAATGTGACACAATCACTGTAGATCTCTCATTTTTGTGTGAATTATATGAAGTATGGGTGGTAGGAATCTTCTCGCTCACACATTTTCGTTCTACTTTCTTAGTTTTTCTCAATTTGTAATGTTACAAAATGATTCAAATTGTCTTGTTTTTAGTTCACCGGTTAAAAATAAACTCTGTAAAAAAGGAAAACGTGTAATTGAAAGAAAATGATTTATACACGACTTTTGACTTTCTGCACACCATGTTAATTATGTCTATTCATTCTCCTTTGAATTCTTCAATCCAAATTAATTAACAAAACTGAACATGAGTGTGAAGGAAAATGGTATGTGGAAATCACTTCTTTAGTTGAGAAACATAATTCATCTATTTATTGGATAATTATATGGTAACTAAACGCTTTCGATTTTTTTTACACATGATCTTTAAAGAGTGACCTATAAAATAGACGATTAAGATCATGCATCATGTAATATAAATGAGAAGGAGAATAGAAAAAGTAGAACAAGAAATTTCAAATGAGAAGTTTCCTAACATTTTCCTTGTATGAACTAATATTCATTGGTACATGTATAATGTATATATATATGCGTGTACATGTTTTGCCATAGGTCTATTATAACCTCCATCATCTCCCCCAAAGACTAGTGTAGTACTACTTGTAGGGCTTCCAAAGAGAGGAGTTTCACTTCATAGCCTTGATTAAGATGTCTATAAGTAGATCATATGCAGGAGTCCACTGAATTTTAGGCTACTGTGTTTCATCTTTCATTTGTACTAGCTAGGTTCATCTTTATTGAAACTTGAATAAGGAAATATTGTATATCAACATTTCGATCTCCTTTAAAATTGTTTTCTTTTTAACTAAAAATGTAATCGGCAAAGGCAAAGACATGTTGCAGTAACATGTTGAAGAAAGTTAAGATTCTATCATAAACTCAATTGGTAATATGAAGAATAACTTAACTTATTTATAAGTCCATGCGGGATTCATTATCAATGTGGGATTCATTATCAACATGTCCCCTCACGTATGGAAAATTTTCAAGCATAACACATGGACAACACAAACGAGAAGATGTGGAACATGTGTGGTTGTTGGGCTTCACACGTGTGACAACCTGCTCTGATCCCACGAAGAAAGTTAGATTTCCACTTTCCACCATAAAACCTATTGACAATATAGGGAATATCCCAACTTTCTTATAAGTGCCCATTCTCTCATCATCATTGGATTCATTCTCAAATACATATCATAATCGAGTATTTGTGGTACCAAGACCAATGAAAGTTGGTGGAATGCATAAAAGTTTTAGAACGAAGTAAACATTTTGAGTTTAGTAAGATGGTATCCTAAAAGTATTTGTTTTATCAAAATATAGGATTGGAAATCTCTTATCTTATGCATGAGTTCATGCTAACTGCCACCAATAAAACACCGAATCAGGCCTTTAAAAACAATATATATTATTAGACTATAAGTAGTTCCTGAACTTGGTTAATGTTATATGGATTTTTTTTCGGTTCATGAAATGAGTTTTTGCTGGCACTTAGAAATACAAATCTTTTTATGGATTGAGTCTACTATATGAGGTACACAATGCTATAGATTCTCAAAAACCACATAACATTAGTCTTAATAAAAATTAAGGGTAAGAAACTTATGCTCTAAAAACTAGTAATTTTAAGTGTATTTGGATGTAACATCCAACATCGCTCAGGGGAGTGGATTTTCTAAGCCTTATATGTATATTCTCATCCCTACCTAGCACGAGGCATTTTGCGAGCTCACTGGCTTCGGGTTCCATTGGAACTCCGAAGTTAAGCGAGATCGTAGCAAGAGCATTCCCATGTTGGATAACCCACTGGGCAGTTCTCGTGTGAGTAATTCCCAGAAACAAAACCGTGAGGACGTGGTCGGGACCCAAAGCTGACAATATCGTGCTACGACGGAGGAGGGGCCCAGGATGTGGTAGAGCCCAGGTCAGGGTGTGACAATTTGGTATCAGAGCCAATCCCTGACCGGAAGTGTGCCGACGAGGATGTCGGGCCCCTAAGGGGGTGGATAGTAACATCCCACATAGCCCAGGGAAGTGGATCTTCTAAGCCTTATATGTATATTTTCATCTCTACCTAGCACGAGGCCTTTTGGGAACTCACTGGCTTCGGGTTCCATCGAAACTCTAAAGTTAAGCGAGATTGTAGCGAGAGCATTCCCATGATGGGTGACCCATTAGGAAGTTCTCGTGTGAGTTCCCAGAAACAAAACTGTGAGGGTGTGGTCAGGGCCCAAAGCAGACAATATTGTGCTACGGCGGAGGCGTGGCCCGAGATGTGGTGGAGCCCGGGTCGAGGTGTAACATCGGAACAGTCATGTAATTTTTTTATTATTTTTTCCAAATTATAACACATTTATTTTTTTATTAATATATTATAGAAGTGACACATATTAATCATATCGTCCACTCATATTAAAACACTCATATTAAAACATGTAAAATAATACCACTATATAAGAGTGTTCATTATATATACAAAAGTTTCTCCTAGAGCTCCAAGACATGTGCAGAATTAATTCACCATTTGCTTAGCTTGATTTCTTGGGATTTGATAGAATAGAAGAGAATACTTGTATGAAACTACGCACATGATCGTGTTTTTGGTTTAAAAATTGACTCCTACTTTCACCAACCGATCTAAACCCATTAAAGAAAGCCTTAGACCCAACTGGCCCTCGCTTGGATGCATCTAATACAAAACAATTTTGGATTAACCACTCGTTTAGTAGCTAAACGATTTGTCTTCGACCTTTTTATATATGATCTAGACTGCAAGCATCTTCTTGAAAATATTATAAACCATTACAATGTCCGTGGTTGAGTTAATCTATTATGGGAAAAGGATACAAAAAAGTGCTACGTGGTCCTATCATAGTAGAATTTTAGTTAAATAGAGTGTTCGATGGTATCAAAACCATGCTAAAAGCATGTGAAACATACATGGCGATTGCTTCTTGAGTTGCACAATCTCTTTGTCTTCGCTTTTTTTTTTTTTTTTTAGATTCTTTGGCTGTTTTTTTTTTATATGTTTTTGTGCCGAAGCTCTTTTCTTATCAGTTGCACAATTTCTAAATTTTGCGGGGTTTTTTTATATATTTTTTTAATGATTTTGGCTGTTTGGAAAATTCAGAACAAGTTTATTTATAAGGGCAGATCATCTCTCTCCATTGTCTTTACATGTCTATTATTTTTGGGCTGGTTTATGGTGGGAAGTTTAATCCTGTATACTCTCAAAATTTAGATACTCGTATCATTTTTTCTCTAGGGATTCATGACATTCCTCACAAAGCCCCTACTATTCTTCCCGTGTTATGGTCTTCTTTTGTGACTCTTGGATTAAACATAATACAAATAGTTTGTCTAAGGAAAATCCTGATCCTACTACATACGGTGGCGTTTTCAGGGATTGTCATGGTTGGTTTCTTGGTGGGTTTATGTAAGGGTATTGGCCATTGCAATTCTTTCTTTGCAAAACTTTATGTAATTATTAATGCGTTCTTTGGTGGTTTGTGTTGCTTTGTTTTCAGACTTTGTTGGCTTGTCTGCCTTCCACTTTTCAAATTAATGCGTTCTACACCTTTTCGGTGGCAGATTGATTAGCTAATTTTGGAGTTGATCATCCATGTGGTTTATTAGCACTTCGCTTGGCTCGGTTTGAGACTTTGGTTCCAAGTGAATGATGTATTGTTTTTCTTTGTGGGTTTTGGCTTCTCCCGCTTGTATTTATTTTTATTGCTTTTATATTCAATAAATTTTCAGAATAGAGGACGAGGAGGGGGCTTGTTGCATCAGCGAATTAGCCCTTTCTAATTGCTCTGAGCGGGAAGGAAGTAGCCTTACTTTGTACTTCATGGCTAAAACTCAGGGTCTTGGTTCTTTCTAACCATTTTGTGCAGGTGTAGAGAGTAAGACTGCTATATGGTAAATCAATGATCAAGATTTATGTGTAGCTTGACTCACCTAGTCAGTTATTATCCTTTTAATAAAATAAAAATATGTGGAACACTTGTATAGATATATACTATAGTATCGCTTACCCATTTGAAGACAAACCAAATTTATGTTATTTCCCAGTGTATTGTCTCATTTGATGCAGAAAGTATTATAAATTGTACTGATTGTTATATATATATATCTATGTATGTACATGCCCTTTAACAAGAGGGATCCCCATTTAAAAAAAAAAAATTGAGACACCTTCTTGACCATTGGATTGGCTTTAATGAAATTGTATAGTTGAGATTAAATCACAGGCCACACAATCTCAACCACACAATTTCATTAAAGTCAAATCCAACAGTCAAGAGGGTGTCCCTATTTTTTTAGAAAAATGAGGATCCCTCTTGTTAAAGGATTCCTATATATATATATATGAAATATGTGGAGACACAGTGTGTGCTAGCCCTAGCCCCCCAATATTGGACATTAGGTAATGCAATATTGCGGAAAAAAATTGTTATCTACAAACACACGTTCACACTTTGATGTAATTTTGGACCTTAGGTCTAGAGGTAACGTGGACAAAATTGATAAGAAATTCAAAGGATGCATGATTTTTTAGAAGGTAGATCATCGATCCTGCGAATACAGTCAAAGCTGGTCTGCAGTTAGAGCTAGATAGTCCAGTCGATTATTAGGCATTAGGCTGGCCGGCCGGTTAATTGGTCTCATGAATTAGGTCTCTATAAGATGGCACCAGCTAATTAATTTTTACATTATGTGTTAAGTTTGATCCAGTCTCTCACATCAATTAACACTTTGATCAAGTCATGTTTAAATAAATAAATTAATCAACTAAACTTCTCATTTTCCTTGAACAAATTAATCGGTTCTTTTTCATAATATTCAAAGTCTTCCAATATCGAGCTTGAACCCAGATTTTCTTTTTGATTTCAAGTTTTGGTGAAGTTGATAGTTCAAATGCATGCATGAATTCGCAATGCTGCGTTGCTCAGGGAGTCGGTGGATAATTAAAGGATAGGCCTAACCATATTTTAGCATAGTTTTGAAGAATTGAAGCAGACATGTTTAATTAACAAGAATGAGAGATGAAATGAAATCCAACGACTTAGGGATAGGAGAAGTAAGGGAAGAAAATTATATATATATATTTTTTGTTAAATGATAGATTTGTTAGATTTAAATGTTAAATTCGGAATATATTTAAACGAAGGAAAGAAATTAAATCATTGTTAGTAAACGCATGAAATTTTTTAAGAAGTTGAATAATTCACGTACCCATATTTTTAATGCATGCAAGTTATTTAACATTTAGTATAGTACATTGTGATTGTAATATATGCCCAAAACTTTGACTGTATCATGTAGAGTTGGGGAAGGAAACAGATGTCAACATTGTCAAGGATTTGGATTTTGTGATAGTAACATATGCCCAAAACTTTGACTGTATGTTTAGTCTTTGTCCAATATTTATTAATCTATTTGGTACAATGAAAACCCTAATTGTGTTTCACAGCTCAGTACTCTAATTATGCTTAGGGTAGTGATATTCACATACTCCTTTTTATCTCTCACATATCCTTATTAGTTTTTGTCTATTGATCTTCTTTAATTTGTTTGATCCGACGGCTAAAAATTAAAAAAGATGTGTGAGAACTGAGAGATAAAAATAAGTGTGTAGATAGTATCACCGACCCTTATGTTTATACGATTCTTTACCTAACTAAAAATTATCATAACCAACATAATTAAGCATGACTGATCTTAGGGTCTATAGTAAATTCCCTATTCATCACTTTCACGTGGACTCAAGTATTTGAGTAAAAGCCATATAATTCAGAATAAGTAGAATAGTGGATCGTAGGGTCTATAGTTAACATTAATTAACAAACTATTTACTACATAGTTCTATGGCACTACTAGCAGTGATGGAGGTAATATTGAACTTTATGTCATTTAGAGATAGATTGATTGAGCTAGCATGTTTCTGTAGATGGGCTGCCTCGTGCAGTCGTGCTACTATAAATCTGTCTCCCTTCATATGTAGACCTAGAGATATATCGACCATTAAAATGTAATCGTATTGTTGGGTTTATTGTACTTAGGTATAAACTGTTGTATATAAGTCGCCCATTGGAGAATTGATAAAATAAAATACAATATATAAATTTGTATATTTTCACTTTTAATAATACCGAAATATTTTGTGTGAAAACCTAACATCTAGCAATAGGTGGTTAAGGTGTGGGAGAATATCGGTGTGTCTAGTGGGCTAATGGCCCGCCTATCTGAATATTTGACATGGTATCATAACGGGTTTGATTGTGGGTCATGTGGGTTTGTGTCGTGCTCGAGTTACCGGGTTTAATGTACCACCATAGTTTCGCGCTTAATGTCCGATCTAGGATTGGTTGCACGTGTGGCCAACTATGTGTTGGTCTCACGTGAGGGGGTGTGTTGCATATAAGTCTCACATTGGAGGATTGAAAAATCAAATAAAATATATAAGTGTATGGTTCCACTAATAACACTGAGATCTTTTGTGAAAAAAAAAAAAAAAGTCCAACACCTAGAAATAGATAGTCAAGTTGAGACAATACCAGTGTGGCTAGGAATTGCCCAATGACGCATCTCTCTGAATGTCAGTAAGGTAGATAAATTTGGTTGGTTGCTTATTTCTAGCTAGGAATTGGCCAATGTTCTGACATAAACAACCAACCAAATTTATCTACCTTAGCTAGCTTGTTTAAGGGACAGTCCTAATGTTCTGACGGCTCTATGTATACCTACAAATGCATTAAGGGAAACTGATTGCAAAACTTTGACTTTTTCATAGATATAAGAGAAATTTTTTTTACAAGATTTCCAAGAAAACTACACCTTTCCAAAATGTAAGTTTGTATAGAGTTACAAGAGGTATATTTATAAAGATCTAACAAACAGAGAGCAATCTTAATTCTTAAACCCTAATAGCAAATAAGAAATTTATTATAATTTCTATTCCTACTGGAAAACCCTAATACTAGGAACAAAGCTAAAACGATAAGTTTTGCTGCTGAATACAAAAGACTGTCCAAATACCCTTGGTCGGGCGCAGCAGTTTGCATAAGATCGGCATGCGATGCGATTCAAGATAATTTCCATTTAATTACGACCTTAACTAATGATAAGTAACACCTTTCTTCACTTCACCGGAGTATACAATTGTTTAGTTTTGTTCCTAGATAGAACAGTCAACAGTACATGTGGTACAGCTGCAGACTATACATAATTCTCAGATCCACGGCCATGATTAATTAGACCATGCATTCCATTTGCTCTTGCTGTTCCCAAAGAAACAATGGTTTCTTTTCTTTTTCATTTTTATGGTCCAACTAATCAAACAATGGTTGCTTTGCTTTATCTTTACTTCATGAGGAAACACCAAAGGACTTTGAAAGATAGCTATAAGACGTCCGTACAATCTACAGAGTAAAAAATGAAAACACTATTTGCTTTGTATTCCTTGTATTCTATCATGTGAATTCTCAATACCCCACCACACCCTCCTTCTTGTGGGCACTCTCTCTCTCGTGCATGATTATGATAAGTGCTTAATTTATATATTCCCTCGATCTGACTCCAAACTCGGGAGAATTGAGAAACCTTGTGTGATGATATATGGGTATAATATTGTTACACAAATCATCATGTATAAATTCGTGTTTTGTACTTTAGTTTCAAAATACTGTAATAAAAAAGTGTTCATACGAATTAAATCAAACAAACGCACTAACTGGATTTATGAGGTAATAGACAATCCTTTTGAATCTCTCCCGACGGGCTAGTAAGGATTTTCAATTGGTTTTTACTCAATAGGTTATAATATCAAACGAGGAGAATTATTTTATGACGTGTTTAATATGAATTTTAGGATATTGTATAAGCTAAATAACCCTAATGGGTTTACACTGAGCAACACAAGTCCATTAAAAATCCTTATGCATCTATACTTTCCTTAATACAATCAGTTTAGTCCTTAATACATTTTCTCACTAAACCATATATAAGCACAAGATATGTTTACTTCTTTTTCAATTTCCAAGCAATTTATGATATTGCTCCCAACAAATACAGGATAGGTTTTGTTTTATTTTTCATCTTAATCTATGATATGTGAGGATATATATGAAGGTAAAAGAGACTCTCACATCGGTGAAAGGAAAAACCTTGCATAGGCTTATAAGTGTTGGGCTACTTCCTATTTTACCAATTAATTTTATGATAAAACCTCAACTTTCTTCGAGATGTATCTAGATTAATGATAACTACATTTGTGCATAGAGTTTGTGTTTTGTTGTGCATGCAAAAAATATTAGTATATATGTATAAAGGCCTTTGAATTACCACTGTGGTTGGTCTATTTTAGGAATTCAGATCCTCGCCGGATCCTCTTTGTGAGGATCTCGGGGATCTGTCAATCATATTCATTCATTGTACATCGTGGGTCATAAATTATTTTAAATATTTTTATTTAAAATTAAACACAAACAATACTTGACAAAAACTGACCGCACAATATATGATAAACGGACATGAGTCATGGATCCCCAACATCTTCACTAAAAGGATCCGGAGAGGATCCTGTTGGCTATTTTAGTACCAAAATCAGCAACAAAATACATAATTAAAGGCAGACGCTTTCTCCAGATCCATTGTAACAAACAGCAAAAATCGCTGTCGTCTAAAAGCTTTAATCAATCTGTCGACCGCCCCCGTACGTCTTTCACCAACCTGTCCTACACTGAATACCTTTGCTTCATCATTGTTATTATTTCCAATTCTAACAAGAAAAAGTGTATTCGCCTGCCTCCAATCAAATCCCTTCTTCTCAAGGCTTTGATTTCATCTCATCTAAGTGGCTAAAAAGCGCTTTCACTTTTCTAAAGTGTATATATAATAGATTATCTGTATGGGGATTTTGGATTTTGTTAATATGTATTGTTTACTTTACATGGTTACTATATGTTTCACTTTTCTAAAGTGTATATATAATAGATTATCTGTATGGGGATTTTGGATTTTGTTAATATGTATTGTTTACTTTAGATGGTTACTATATATATATATATATATATATGTCTAAATTAATGCTGTTTAATTTACTTGGTTTGGTGTACCAAATTATGAACTTCTCTTTGTTCTCTTGGTTTAATTTACATGAGTACTATATATTTATGTCTAATTGTGGCCAAGTGCTGCTCTTCAATCTTGCAATTAACAATAATATTTCCATGTTTCATTCATAAAAAGAAATGGGAGAAATAGGGGCATCAATCCATATCGACTCCATATGGACGTTTAGATGAGTGATAATCGCAATTACGTGGTGTGGAACTCATGATCGATAAGTTACATTACTCAGTTAGACATGAAATCAAAACCACAATAAGAATTAAAGTCAGTAGTAAGCTCAAGTAAAGGCAGCTTTGAACATCAACAACGAAAATTTTACAATGCACCTACAGTTGTAGTAGATGCATTGGTGCAGTGAACGGTCGAATTTGCATACTTTAATTAAACATTAATTCCAGTCTAGTGGTCCACTCTGGTACAGCTGCAGTGTTATATGCAGAAGGACTCCATCAAACAATTATATACATTCATGATTGCTAGAAAATGGGCAAGTTTTGTTATACCACATAGGGCTATGTAGAACAATCCTTTGGTGAATTTTCCCAGGGATGACTTTATAGTGGTCTAAAATCCGAGAAAATTTTCATTCTGACTGGAACACAAGGTACACCACGTGTTTTTATATAAATGGTGGTGTTTGTACCATAAGAGTCAAGGATCCACAAGAGTCTCCCTCCAAGGACTGGTCAACATTATACCGCCAAGGACCCACAAGAGTCTCCCTCCAACCAGAAGGCCAATCATAACGCGACACGTGTCGATATCAGAAGCCAATCATAGCACGACACGTGTCAATGTCAGAATGAAACTAGAAACTCTCTTCTATAAATAGAAATCATTCTCTCACAATATTCTCTAATGTCATTTGTACTAAATCATTCACTAGTACTCACAAAAGAAGAGCTTGAACCTATGTACTTGTGTAAACCCTTCACAATTAATGAGAACTCCTCTACTTTGTGGACGTAGCCAATCTGGGTAAACCATGTACATCTTGTGTTTGCTTCCCTGTCTCTATCCATTTACATACTTATCCACACTAGTGACTGGAGCAACTTAGCGAAGGTCACAAACTTAACACTTTCTGTTGCACCAAAGTCCTCACTGATTTTGTGCATCAACAGGTGGGAAATATTATTTTTAAGTTATTAATTTTTTAACATACATATTTTACCATTTATATAATGACAAGTGATGTACCATTTCGTGACCGATTGAGAAAATTTTCTTAAAACCCTAGTTAGAAATTGCAAGACATGTAACATGCATGCATGTAATGCATGCAAAATTGCTATTGAACTGTCATTATTTGTGGACCGTAACTTTTACCTGATTAACGTTTGCCATACTGTTCGAAATGACATAAAGAAATTTGTCCTCATGCATTTGGAAGAGCACCTCCATGCATGGCTCCATCTCCATGGCCCGGTTTAACCCTACACGTGGCAGATGATTATGATTCCTCAAGAACTTTTGCATTCATAAGTTCCCTACGCGAGGGCAGCCGCTCAGGAGTCAGGAAACAGCGGCTGCAACAAATACCACTTTCTGTAGAAACAGCGGTTTCAGCGGGGATTCAGTACTGGTTTAGTACTACGTGTTTTTATAAAAAGTGGGTATAAAAAAAAGTTTAGTTTAAAAATATATTTGGTAAATACTTAAAAACAGCTTATCTTTACAGTTTTGGGTGAAAAAAAACTGAAAACGTGAAGCAGCAAAAATAAGTTTATTTTCACAGTACATCAGAATCAGTTTTTTTTTAAAGCACATCAATACCAAACCAGCCTGAGATTTATACACAAAACCAAACATGGCCATATTTAGATGCAGAAAATACATACGAACAAAACTAATAATTCATATTAAACCATCGACTGCAAGCTGTTAGTTTCCATTATTCTTTTCAAATCTTTGTCTAAATTAATAGTACACACTGAGTATATATTAACATGATTGAAGGGAATAAAACTGGTTCAGCTAGGTCTCCATACATGTGAAGATGATGGACGTTGACATATGAATAACACTTCCTTGAGCAGAATTTATAGAAAAGCAAAGTATATGCAGATGTTGACTTATTTAAGCTTTTCCCTTTCAAGTTTGTGACCCCATCGAAAAAGAGTTTGAAATATCAAACAAGAAATTCCGGATACCACCAAGGCAACAACCAGATTATCTAAATTGTGTTCCCTTAAATTAAATTTCTCCAGTGTTGACTGCTTCTGTTCTTTTCTAAGAATTACTTTGTGTTAATTTGAAAGTAACACAAGCGAAGCCACTTGTGTTGGAACTGGAATTGTTGCTGAGATTCTTGTTGTGATTGAGGCCATTTAGATATTGCTTGGGAGACAGCGTAGCATCATATGTGATTGAGGTCATTTTCTATCAGCTTGCTCTATATATGGATGTCATAAGGTTTCTCAGAGTTCCTTGGGCAAATGGTTTATAATATATATCTTGCTTGCGTTTGCATTTTTCGCACATTTTCAGGGGTTACTAAGTGTTCTCATATAGTTACCTACTATGTGCAGGGATCACTAAAATGAATGTGACGAGCTTATAATTACAACAATGACCAAAATTGCTATGTTTATTGGCATGCTAATGATTATTTAAACTACTAGACAAAGCTTTAATTACCTGATGTGGACGATTTGTTAAAGTTGACATCCATTTTGTCCTTCAACTATATTCGATCTAGTGAGTGATCTAATTCAGTGTTAAACACAAAACGACATCTTATGGGATATGATGATTTTTTTTGGCTTAAAAGTAACAGTATATGACATTATCACAAATGTTTTCTTTACTAGATTTATTCAATAAATAATGTGTTTTGCGTACATGTTAGAATCTTAGTAATTAAGCCTAAATGAAATCCAAAATATGCCTAAACCTGAATAAACAACACTAATACATCATCTGGTGAATTACAAAACTTAATACAACTCTGTGCAGCAGCACCAGTCGAAAAGTTAATGAGGATTGCTGATAGGGTTTAGTATAATTTCTAATCATTCATCATGGTTAGGGTCGATTTGTGATAATAGCTACTTTGAATAACCAAAACAAAAATCCAGACAACATAATATTAGGCCTAGACAGAGAGAGCCTAGAGAGAACATTTGGTGACATCCATGCCCATTATTCCTCATCCTCATCCTGCACTGCTAACTTGTTGGCCCCAACCCGAAGTTGACATTGCCATGATTTCTTTTCGGTTTCTTTGAAAATTTGAATGACCACTCGTAAAATTTTTCAAAGCAAAATCGAAATTTGATTGCAAAAATTGAATAGACCCGGTTTCCCATATGGGGTTCCTTTTTTCTTTTTGCTTTTTTTTTTTTTTGAGCCCGCCAAGTCACCATGATGGCAACTTTTTTGACCAGTTATATACTTTTTCATTACAAAGAAACAAGCCACCTTTTTAATCTCCATTAGATTATGTATGAACAAATTAATCCCTTCTTGTCTCAGTAATGGGTATTATTAAAGGTAGTGTTATTCACACCATTTTTTACTTCCCACATATCCTTGTTAAATTTGTCTATTAATCTTCTTCAATTTATTCGATTTGATGACCGAAAATTAAGAGGTGTGTGAGAGATAAAAATGGGCATATGAATAACAAACCTAGCTTCTCTGCCCTCCCACTTCCCATACACTCTCATCCCCTCCTATTTGTGCGGTCATGGTTAAGCCACGTCAACATTTTATATTGATTTTTTTTATAGAGATAATAAGACAAAAAACAATAGTAATATAAAATGTTGATGTGGCTTAACCGTGACCGCACAAAATAGGAGGGGCTGAGAGTGTATGAGAAATGAGAGGGTAGAGAAGCCGGGTCCTATGGATAACATCATCCAATTAGCAATATGCCAATAATATTGTTGTTCTGGCAAGATTTTAGGGTTTGAAAGACATACACTGTGACCTATCCATACTAGCTAGAAAGACCATCTGTTTGTTTATGATTGGCCAAATACTCCTACAGCTTTGATGACATGATTGCACTTTTCACAAAAATATCATTGTCCTTCTCTTCATGGATCATTGGCACCATTGGCTCAACATAGCTAACATTTTGAAGAAGGTAATGCAACCATTTTGTGCGCAAAAGGCCTAAACCAAAGATTGCATTGTTAAAAATACGCCTTTCTGATCGTATACATCGAACACGAACTCAAAGGGTTCTCATACTTCGATTTTCACTCTCACGTACGAAGAACCGAGTAGGAGGTGTGTTACGATCAGTCTTCTAACCTCACTAGCTAGCAAGGTCCCCCAACTGATGCCAGCAAAATCCTCCAAATATCTCTTTAGTTTTATTGTGCGTACGTACAACCAGACTACAGGCTTAGAGTGTCAAAGATGACCTTCCTTGGAATCCACATTAACCCGTATGGGCTGCCGATGCAGGATCCCGGCATCAGAGATTTATGTCTCATCTTTTTCTTTTTGTTGTCTGAAAACTCTGCAATGAAAGCCCAATGGAAAGGGGGAGAGAAGTAGTCAGGCCCAAAGAGGATAAAAACCCAACAAATCTCTATCAAAGCTTTTGAGCCCCAAAAACAGTTTGAACATAACTTAGATGATTAGAAACGGATGACATGTGTGTGTGCGCGCGCGCACATATATATGTACATTACACACGAATATAATGTTTACATCCCAAATTGGCTTATCAAGTTTTCTTCAAATCAAATACACATGTTTTCTGCTTACATATATGCAATCAAATGCGCAATTGAATCGCAGGTATGCATGCAGAACCAATTAAAACCGTTTGATACTATAATATACTAGTATTTTTCTTTCACTTGTGAATGACATATCTTGGGTACAAATTTACTTGTAGAATGCGGAATGTCCCATTCATGTGACAAGGAAATGAAGAATTTAATTGAAATAATGGAAGATAGGGTTTTACTTTTTGGGGAGATATTGGACTTCATATACAAATCTTGGTGGTCGATGACCTTGAATTAATCAAAGTGTGGCTCTACCATATGGCCTTTGGGGATTAATTTAATTAAAAGTCAATTTCTTGTTCACAAAATTATAACTTTTTAATATTCCTATATCTCTCTTGGAGGAAAAGAAAGGATTTTACGTCAACGAATTTCTAAAATATGTGACGCTTAAATCTTGAAAGTTTGGGTTTATCTGCAGCCACATAGCACATATAATGAATGGTAGAGTCAAATTAATTACATAAATTAATCACATAATTAGGGTTTGATAATCAATTACAGTCCTACTAGTCCACGTTGTAGCTAAAAACTAAGAAGTAGGATTATCTCATATCTTTTTTCCCCTCTCCTTTCATCCCCTCCTATTTGAACTGTCACGGTTAAGCCACGTTAACATCTTATATTAATTTTTTATAGTAAGAGAAACGCAAAATAAGAAAATGTCAGAGGAGGAGATGGAAGAGGATGGAGAGAGTAGGGAAGAAAATCATAGTCCAAAAACTAAAGCGTCAACTCCGACATCATGAGCATAGAGTCAAATTTAATCAGTATGGTTTGGTAATCAAATTTTTTCGAGAAGGTTGCCAAATTATCAAACGAATTTTACAAACACAATGTATAAGGACTGTTTGGAAGTATTTTTAAAGTTATTGAAAGTGCTTTTAAAGAAATTGGGTTCCAAAGGCACTTGAAGTGCTTTATGGAAGAAGCACCAGTTATGTGTTTATTCCAAGCAGCACTTTAAATGTTTTTTTAAGATTCACTTGTGTTTTTACTAAGGATTGGTTTCAAAAACATTTTTATCAAAAGCGTTTTCAGTCATTTGAAAAACACTTCCAAACGAGCCTTTAATCACACATGATATTGGCACTCTCAATTTTACTAAATGTTTGCTTCTCATTGATATCCAAATCTATGGAGATTTAAACTTGGGGAAACTTAATATGAGTCCAATTTTATGAGCCATTATTAGTCATGGTCCAATTTTGTTTAATTTTTGGGTTAGCTCTAGTGATTCATTGTCCACATAAGCTTATTTGTATTCTCTTACCAAATTTACCCTTAAATTGACCAATTAAGTAATTACTGATTTTTTTAAGTTTGTGATTAATGTTAATCTTATCCTTAATTATAGGATTAGGGATTTAAATCTCCTTTTTTTCTTCCCCTTGCCCAAACCGTTCATTTCTCTTTTCTTGTTTCTCCCTCACAATATCTCTCTTCCTCCATTATTTTGCACAGTAATCTTCTTCCATAATATTCTTCTTCTCCTCCTCCTTCCATAAAGTATTATTTCTTAACAACTGTGTATTGTATTTTGATATGTTTATGTAGTTGTTGAGCATTAAAGTAATTATTAATTTTTTTTTATAAATTAAATGTCCTTCCCGACAAAACCAGTTTTGTCAAGACAGAGAAGACTATGCCGACGAAATATCCATGGTGACAAACATATTTTGTTGGCTTAAAAGTACTATTGGTCGGCTAAAATGCCTTTTACCGACGAAAATATTTGTCGGGACACATGGAAATGCCGACAAAAAACTGTTTGTCGGTAAAATTTGAACCTTAGCCGACAAAATACCAAAATTTGTCGGGAAAACTCTTAGGTGACATGCTTTGCGAGACAAAATGCCCGACAAATTTTTTCGTCGGAAAAGACTCTTTGCCGACAAATTTTGGCCTTTGCCGACAAAGTAGTTTTGTAGGTAAAGTCAAAATTTGTAGTAGTGATACATTTGATTGGTTAAAAAAATATATTGCATTAGTCAATTTTGTATTTTGGGTTCTTCTTCTCATCTTTATTTTAGTTTATTTTTTGCTTCATTCTCCTTTTTATATTTTTTTTAACTTTGAAGTTTCATCGAATTAGCATTTTCTCTAGTGTTTCCTCCCTCAATATCATTTTTCTTCACAATTTTTTTTTTGTTTTTATGACACACCCTGACACAAAATGTCTACCTGGACTCCGAATCAAACTGTGATGGGCGATACCTGGAGGGTGACGAAACCATAAAGTGTATTGATGTCAAAATGTGAATAAATTTAAAACCTAAAAGTGCCTCTAAATACAAGAGTGCACCTGTGAGCGGGAATGAACCCATTTCACACATAACATTAGAGCATAAGTAAAGTACAGTAAAGTGGATTGAGAATTATACCCTCGGGGATAACCACTTATACGAAGATTTGCCATGAGTCATCGTCGATACAAAAACTCAGCTACTAAAACCTGGAGGGGCGAAAAACAAAAGGGTGAGTGGGCACAAAAATAAAAGTTTATAAAAACCATTTGCTTTCTAAACATACTAACCCCTTACTGTAAAACACGTATAGTTTCCTAAAATCATACTACGTATAAGTATGAAATCAAATGCATGCCAACAATTGAATCAGAAGTATGCCACAACATAATAATTCAACAGCAATGTAAATATAATCATTTGCTCAACAGTCAATACTAGCACGCCAGTCAGAGTCATCTAATGTGACCTGTACGATTGCACCTATTGCTCATCAATCTATGCTAGCACACAAGTCGGAGTCACCTAATGTGACCTGTACGATTGGGCTAGGTGTAATAATATACGTTATAGTGCTACAATCACGTGAAGGCTAGCGTTAATTGCTGTCACATACGAGTCGGAATTGCCTATTACAATTTGTACGATAGGGCTAGCACCTACTTGGATCCAAGGCGAGCGTGCAGTGCTGCAATGATGAGTCACTATATGAATACGAGCATGCCATAACTCAGTCATTCCAAACAACACAATAAACTCACTTGAACTTACATGCGCGTCCCATAGAATTACTTTAGTATTTCACAACACTATAATATTTACGAGCAAGTAAAATGCACATGAATATGCTGTGAAAATATAAAATCTTAGCCACATAACAGCATTTTTAAAATTAAGTAAATCGTGGCATAATATGCATAAACCAAATTAAAAGCATTTGTGGAAACTATATAATATATATATATGAAAACAAAAATACCCACTCACATATCATGTAGTCAAGTCGAACCTGTCTCGTAGCATCGAGAATCCTTGCGATGTGTTTCGCCTAAAAACGAAACCATTAACGTAAATATATAACGTACTAACGTACTTATGCAGTTTCGTACAAAGTACGGCTAATAAGGTAACTATTTTAAAACGGTCGAATTTCAGAAAATGGAGAATAGATTCAGGTTCGGCAAGTTGAGAAACCTAAGGAGCGACTTCGGTTCCTCCATGGGCCGCCGCACGAGCCACCACAAGGTCACGCGCGCCCACGTGCCTTCCTCAAGAAATCTGCAGAATTTGCAGATTTCGGCTGACTTCCAAAGCTCATTTGGAGCTCGATCTCCAACGAAATTCAATGATTCAAAAGCCATTTTGAAGTTAGAAATGTCGGGAACAAAACCATACCAAAGTAGGGCCGAATTAAGGTCGGGGCTGGCCGTAAAAATAGCCTGAAAGTGGCTAAATGGCCACGGTCTAAGTTTTCCAGAATCTAAGATATTTCATCCCAAATTTGAAGGCTAATTTAGTGTCCAATACTTAACCATTTTTAGTGATTAAAAAACAAGCATGAAGCTAGAAATGTAGTGAACAACGCTATACCATTTTCGAGGGCCAAACATCACCGAGATGGCCGGAAAAATCCTCTGAAATGGGCTAAATGGTCACGGGTCCAAGCTTCCAAAATATCTGGGGAACTCCCCCGAGGTTCATCTGCACCAACCTTCCCCCAAATCTCATTTCAAAGTTGAACAAAAATATAAAACTTCAAAATAACAAGGAGTTGAGAGTTCGAGGCTCACCATGGTAGGTTAAATGGGTGAACAGTAATGGTTCTCGCTGAATGGGAAGTAGACCACAAGTTAGGGTGCCCTGAGCAAAACGGCGGGAGGGAGGAGATGGTGGTCCACTCGTGTGGTGCTGCGATGGTTTGGGTTTCGTCCTATCTTCTCTGTGGTTCACAGTTTTGTATTTATTGAAATAGCCTTCTACTTCATAGTTTTGTGAAATCTTCATCGTAGCTCCGATTTCAATTTCGGTTGTGCTCACGCGTTCGTAGTGACGAGTACTACGACGATATGTTAAGAGGATGGTTCATAAGTATTTCAATATGACGGTCAAAGAAAGTCAAAAATCTCGCTCCTAGTGGTATTTTCGTCATTTCACTCATTTAAAATTTATAAAATAGTAAAAGGGACACTTTGGATGCGGTCCTTAGCTATCAATATTCTTTGATTGAAACCTTGTTAGTTTTTAGTTTTTGATTGAGGTCCCTGACATTAATGTAATAATGTAAGTTACTATATTTTTAAAATTAAAAATTAAAAATTGAAATTTGTAATTGTTTATATTAATGAGATTTTAAATAAAACCCATAATTTATGGGATTAAAAATAATAAAATATAAATTATACTCTCTATTATATTGTGTGTGTGTGTGTGTACATATATGTATGGGTACATTAACCAAAATTAACAAAAAAAGTTATTGTACCAAAACATGGATACATTCTCAAATTAACGAAAAAGAATGTACCCATATAAGTTTAAACATGGATTAAAAAATTTGAAAGGATTTTATATTAAAAAAAGGGTACATTTTTACATATAACAAATTTTTGATATATTTGAGAATGGGTACATTTAAGATTAAAAAAATTTAAAAATTATATGAATGGGTACATTTAAGATTAAAAAATTGAGAATCTTTTTATATATATAAAAAAACTAATAGGTACAAACTTAATTTAATTTAATTTTTTTATTATTTTGGAAATGTTTGAATTGAAAATTAATTAGAAGTTTAATAGAGGTGTGAGTATTAAACCCTAAATTAATTACTAATTTTTATATTAAAAAAATTATTTAATAAACATGTAAATTCATTATCACATTAATGCTAGGGACTTGAATCAAAATTTGAGAACTAATAAGGTCTTAATCAATGAACAGTAAGAACTAGGGACCGAATACTAATTTTTCCATAGTAAAATTAGGAACGGGTTATCAAAATCTACCTATATCACTTGTCCTTTTATATATATATATACATATATATATATATATGTATATATCTTTTTATATTATACTGTGCATGTATCATGAATAATTGTATTTGTCTACCTATATATATATATATATATTACATATTTTGTTAATAATCTATCTACGATTAATTGTGTTTATCTACCTATATATCACAAATTAGTTGTGTTATCACAATATGTTTTTGTTCATAGTCTATATGTATCACAGATTATTTTGTATTATCCATCCATACAATAGGTTTTTGTTCATAGTCAACCTCTATCATAGATTCTACATACATCACAAATTTTTTATTTTATTTTTT
Organism: Malus domestica; assembly: GCF_042453785.1. Lineage (NCBI taxonomy): Eukaryota > Viridiplantae > Streptophyta > Magnoliopsida > Rosales > Rosaceae > Malus > Malus domestica. The sequence continues at coordinate 28,805,769 of NC_091672.1, read as the reverse complement.
ATCTACCTTTGGCAATGTTTCTTTTAATTTTTGATAAACTTATAAGATTTGTATTAATGTGTTTTTAATTAGAAAACAGGTAGATAAAGGTATTTGAAGATTTAAATTTTAAAAATTCAAATTTAAAGAATTAAAAAAAATTATTTTCAAGGGGCAAAACAAGTGTAATTGAAAATCAAATAAAATTGGACCCAATTAAAAAACAACTGAATTTTTTGGACCCTTTAAACTTCAATCTTTGCTTTAAATTATTCGTTTAATTTCTACTCCCTTTATGTTATATCTTATAGAAATGTATTCAAACATGGTACGTGTTCTTAGTTTTTATTTGGGTGTGAATATGTATATTTCTAAATATTTTTTTCATGTTAGAAATTATAAATTTGCCCATTATTGTCTTCTAATTTCTTAAGGAAGAATGTGAACTTGTGTCTGTTTCTAACATTGAGAATGCGAAGTATTGTCAAAGATATGCATGCATGAGATTAGGCTAAATCGTTCAATTGGTCAACTATATTAGATATTGTTAATACTAGGCACTTTTAGGCTCATATGAAGGTGTCAGCCTGAAAATGAGGTATGAAAAGCCCAAGACAAGGTCACGACAAAAAAGGCCCAAGGGGCCTAGAAAAGGACACGTCCGTTTGGTAAGTATCGATCGACCAGGGTAAACGAGGGGTTTGTCGACTCTCAAAAGTACGTGGGCAGGTTGATAGCTTTGTGGCATAAGTGTTCAAGAAAATGTGTAACATCCCACATTGCCTGGGGGAGTAGATCATCTAAGCCTTATATGTATATTCTCATCTCTACCTAGCACGAGGCCTTTTGGGAGCTCACTAGCTTCGAGTTTCGTAGAAACTTCAAAGTTAAGCGAGTTCACGCGAGAGCAATCCCATGATGGATGACCCATTGGGAAGTTCTCGTGTGAATTCCCAGAAACAAAACCGTGAGGGTGTGGTCGGGGCCCAAAGATGACAATATCATGCTACGGCAGAGTCGAGCCCGGGAAGTGGTGGGGGTCCGGGTCGGAATGTGACAATTTGATATCAGAGCCAATCCTTAGCCAGAAGTGTGCCGACAAGGACGTCGGGCCTCTAAGGAGGGTAGATTGTAACATCCCACATCGCTCGGGGGAGTGGATTCTCTAAGCCTATATGTATATTCCCGTCTCTACCTAACACGAGGCTTTTTGAGAGCTCACTGGCTTTGGGTTCCGTAGGAACTTTGAAGTTAAGCGAGTTCGCGCGAAAGCAATCCCATGATAGGTGACCCACTCGGAAGTTCTCGTGTGAGTTCCTAGAAACAAAACCGTGAGAGCTTGGTCGGGGCCCAAATGGACAATATCTTGCTATGACGGAGTTAAGCCTGGGATGTGGTGGGGGCCCGGGCTGAGATGTGACAATTTTGCAACCCGATCGCGACGGTGTGGCATATTCTCTTTGATGCACCCACTCTGACTTAATTTTTCTTTATATGTATATTCTTCTTTCTATTTTTGAGTATTTCAGTTTAGTAAGTAATTTTAAATTTCGTGGACGAAATTCTTTTTAAGGGGGTAGATTGTTACACCCCACCCCCAAATTAATTTGTAATTTCTCTAAGTTTGGGTTATTTTCTTTTAAAATTGTTTTAGGTCTTAATGTGTGTTCCCGGGTGGCCCCTTTTTTCTTCTTTTTGGTTTCCCCTTACCCGGCCCCCTTTCTTCTCATTTCCCTTGGACCTGTGAGTCCTCTCTCCCTTTCCTCTCTCTCGAAACCCTCTCATATCTCTTCCTCTCTTGCACCGTGACCTCACCCACACACAGTTGCACCATCTGCGAGGAAGACACCACAATCAACATCATCAAAACCTCGTCATTCTCTCTCTCCCCCCCCCCGTCGCAGCAAGACACCGAAAGCCCCAGAAAACTCTTCTGCAGTTTTGTTTGGACCCGATTTTACACTATCGGCTTGTGCAACCAAGGCCGTTGATGAACATAGCTCTCAACCGTTGGATGACAGAGTAGTTAAGATAATTATTATTAAAGGATATATTATGGTTTTAATCATGGTATTATCTTTTAATGGTGAATTATTTTGACATTTTCTTATACGGGTGTTTGGGCCCAAATTTACACAATCGGTCTGTGCAATCAAGGCCGTTGAGTGAGCATAGCTTCTAACCGTCAGATGGAAGAGTGAAGATAATTTGGTTAAAAGATAGCATTATGATTTTTATCATAATTATATTTTTATATTTATCTTGGAGTAGAACATCACGGTACGAGTTGGGACTTATCGCGTGGCATGGCTGGTAAATGGTGATGATGGGCGTCATCTTACGGATGAGATAAGGAATGGCAGAGGGTTGGTTTGCATGCATGAATCCTGCCAAGAATCTAATTGCATCAACGTGGGATTTGATAATCACCTAAAAGAAAAATAAGAGTTTTTGGATATTGGTGAATAAAGAATAAAAAAACCTAAGTAGGTTAGGTTGTTTAGATAAGTTGTCAGACGGATAAGCTTTTTTGGATGGGTGATGGCTTTGGTTTTTTAAAGATTTGAAAAGTCAACTTTTGAAGATAGGCGTGAAGCCAATGCCGCATATCAGTTTGAGTTATAGTTGGACTCTGCGAGCACCATAAGGTCGTGCCAAGCATATATCCAACGCTATAAATACATGAGGATGTGCAACGTTGAGAGCCCCACAAAAATCAATACAAAATTGCCCTGCGCAAACTCTCACAACTTGAGATCTTTTTTCTTTTCCTTTTTCGCTGACACATCTTCCGTTGGCATCAACAGCACTGTGGAAGCAACCGGTGATATCTTAAGTCGGCATAGATAGCTCTGTCACCGTAGAGTCGGTCGGTCTCGCAGTATCTTCCGTTGGCATCAACAGCACTGCGGCGAGAACGGTCGACTGCCTATCCAAGTCTCGGTCGAGAAGGGTTTTCGAATCCTTGTTGGTCGAGGTCATCTCATTAGCCTTCTCGGCGAGGTGAGGTGTTACAGTTATTACATTCGGCACATTGTAAGCCGAATTCGGTTCGTGAACTTTGTAAGAAATAGCAGCCTTGTCTTCAGGCTCGAGAACCCAAGAGGCCGAGACGCGTTCCTTTCTCGGCCGCAATCGCAAGACGCAGAAGTCAGTAGCGCGACCCAACGCAGCATCATCAAATTTACTCCTCGGCCGAGCCTCGGCCGACGAGTTGGCACGCCCCGCAATCACCGAAGGACGTAGTTAGCTTAGAATATATTCGGCCTGCGCGCCACGTAGGCTTTGTAATTTCTAGGGTCAACAAGTTTTAATTGTTTTTCCAGTTAGGTAAGTTCGGATTTTCCTCTCTTTTTGTTCTAGTGTGAAGCTTGGAAGAGATTTATTGAGTTTTACTCGTTATTTCCAAGGTTTTAAAGTAAGATCGGCTCAGGGAAAAGCCAAACCCAGCTTCGGCGAGCCCGTGGTTGTCGAGGGGTTTTTCAACCACCACCGGCCGTTCTACAGCAAATCAAAGGTATAATTATACTTTTTTGTTTCAACCAAAGCCTTTCAGGCCATTTTCTAAACCCACGGGCCTTAAGCCCGTTTTGATGCAGCCCAATACCCTCACCTATTTCCTTTGAGCCGTTTCTTAAGGCTTTTGGCCCCGTTAACTCAACCCAAAACCTTTTCAAATGTGGCCCTCGAGCAGTGTGGGTCTGGGCCGAGCCCAGAAAGCTCCTAACCTAATTCCCTATTTCTCTAAACCTATTAACCCTAAATTTATACCCAATCCCTAAGGCCTAAACCCTAAACTGGGTTGACCTGGTTTGACCAACCCGTTTGACCTGGTCTGACCCGGATCCATAACCCGTTGACTTTGACCCGGTCTGACCGTTGACTCGGTCAACGGTTAGCGTTGACTTTGATCGTTGACTTTTCGGGTTTTCGTTCGGGACCTCTCATAGGCTAATTTCGGCGTCCTGCACCCGTTGTTGAAGTTCGTTTTTCCAAATTAAATTGTTTGAGTAGAGTTTGACTAAATGTACCATTTATGTGCTTAGGGGCAATTATAGTAGCGTTTCTGTCTTCGCTAGTTGCGTGGCTCTTTGACTGCTAAGTATCTATGAGTGGACCCCTTCTAAAAATGCATGTTTTAATAGTAGAAATGCATACATGGAAAAACATGATTTAACAATTATGTTCTATGAAACGCTTTGAGATAACATGCTTACTGATGCTATTTTGAATTATTACTATTTTTCCTATAACCCGTGTTCTTATAGAATATCTTATGGATGACGATATAATATTTAGAACATGTTTAGAACACCTCTTTATAGTATAGATGATGGATGACTTTATACTATGAAGTTGTTTTTTTATTGTACATATCTTCCATGGTTTTGTACTTACCTAGTTGTCCCTATTCCACTACGGGATGAAAGGATAGATTCCGGTCCGTCCTGGGCGACGGTTATGGTGTTGGCATAGGGCCTTAAGTGTTTTTCCTCTGGCTATTAGCATAGGGACGGGGAGTCAGCATGGGGCCTGTAATGTGTTTTCCTCTGACTGCCGATGCAAGATCTCGGCATCAGAGATTTATGTCTCTCCTTTTTATTTTTCTTGTCTGAAAACTCTGCAATGAAAGCCCAATGGAAAGGGGGAGAGAAGTTATTAGGCCCAAAGAGGATAAAACACCAACACATCTCTATCAAAGCTTTTGAGCCCCAAAAACAGTTTGAACATAACTTAGATGATTAGAAACGGATGATACATGTGTGTGTGTGTGCGCGCGCGCACACATATATATATGTATATTAAACACGAATAGAATGTTTACATCCCAAATTGGCTTATCAAGTTTTCTTCAAATCAAGTACACATGTTTTCTGCTTACATATATATGCAATCAAATGCGCAAGTGAATCGTAGGTATGTATGCAGAACCAATTAAAACAGTTTGATACTACGATATACTGGTATTTTTCTTTCACTTGTGAATGACAAATCTTATGTACAAATTTACTTGTAGAATGCGGAATGTCCCATTCATGTGACAAGGAAATGAAGAATTTAATTGAAATAATGAAAGATAGGGTTTTACTTTTTGGGGAGATATTGGACTTCATATACAAATATACAAATCTTGGTGGTCGATGACCTTGAATTAATCAAAGTGTGGCTCTACCATATGGCCTTTGGGGATTAATTTAATTATGTCAATTTCTTGTTCACAAAATTATAACTTTTTAATATTCCTATCTCTCTCTTGGAGGAAAAGAAAGGATTTTAAGTCAACGAATTTCTAGAATATGTGATGATTAAATCTTGAAAGTTTGGGTAGCACATGTAATGCATGGTAGAGTCAAATTAATTACATAAATTAATCACATAATTAGGGTTTGATAATCAGTTACAGTCCTACTAGTCCACGTCCACTAAAGCGTCACCTCCAACATCATGAGCATAGAGTCAAATTTAATCAGTATGGTTTGTAATCAAGGTTTGGTAATCAAGTTTTTTATAGAAGGCCTAGGGTGTCAAATTATCAAACGAATTTTACTACGCAATGTATAAGGACTGTTGAAAGTGATTTTAAAGAAATTGGGTTCCAAAGGCACTTGAAGTGCTTTCTGAAAGAAGCACTAGTTATGTGCTTGTTCCAGGAAGCACTTCAAATGTTTTTTTAAGATTCACTTGTGTTTTTACTAAGGATTGGTTTCAAAAATATTTTCATAAAAAACGTTTTCAGTCATTTGAAAAATACTTCCAAACGAGCCTTAGGTACTGTTTGGTACGTGGGACTGGACGGGACGGAACAGGATGAGCCGTTCCGTCCCACGTTTGGTACGCCTAAAAACTGTGGAACGGGTTGTCCCATGGGACGAAATTTGGCTGATTTTTCGTTCCACCTCTTCCCCCTGGAACGACCCGTTTCACATCCGTGGAACACAAATTTATAACATTTTATGACAAAATTTCTCCTTATCTTTTTCAATATTTACATCATCCGTTCTGTCCTGTTCCGTCCCGTCCCGTCCCGTCTTGTTCTGTCCCGTCTGCGTACCAAACGGTACCTTAAATCACACATGATACTGTCACTCTCAATTTTACTAAATGTTTGCTTCTCATTGATATCCAAATCTATGGAGATTTAAACTTCAATCTTTGCTTTGAATTATTTGTTTAATTTCTATTCTCTTTATCTGATATCTTATAGAAATGTATTCAAACATGGTACGTGTTCTTAGTTTTTATTTGGGTTTGAATATGTATTTTTCTAAATATTTATTCATGTTAGAAATTATAATATTTGCCCATTATTGTCTTCTAATTTCTTAAGGAAGAATTTGAACTTGTGTCCGTTTCTAACATTGAGAATGCGAAGTATTGTCAAAGATATGCATGCATGAGATTAGGCTAAATCGTTCAATTGGTCAACTATTAGGTATTGTTAATACTGACACTTTTAGGCTCATATGGAGCCTAAAAGTGTTGGCCCGAAAAGGAGGTATGAAGAGCCCAAAGCAAGGTCACAACAAAAGAGGCCCAAGGGGCCTAGAAAAGGACTGTCCGTTTAGTAAGCATTGACCGACCAGGGTATACGAGGGGCTTGCCGACCGCCAAAAGCATGTGGGCAGATTAACAGCTTTATGGCATAAGCGTCGAAGGAAAGGTTTACTCAAACGTCAATCAAGCCACATAGTAACTGTAAGTCGGCAGCAGGGACCCAAGATGGGACGTAAATAAAGTTGAAATGATGCTCGGAAGGATTAGGTTTGATAACCGAGACTGACCATGAGGCTCAGTCCGCTTTACATTGGGAGTGCGTGCTATCTCAATAGGACACCCATCACTTCACCACCAAATGTTTGATTTGTAGGTGAAAATGTGTCAGCAGGCTAGTCAAGTATGCGGCACATTGAATGCTAAGTGGGAAAGGCCCAAGGCTGAAGTGTTCACTGAGGGCCTACATAAAGGGGTGAAAACCTCCAATAAGGGGGTCAGACAAACAACAAGAGAAAAATTCATGTATTAACCGAGTACTATCTTTAGCCATGCAATTAATAGAATTTGTGCAATACAATAGATGTAGCTCGATTTTGAGGAGTGAACCTGTTTGGGCTCAAAATAGCAGTTTGGGCCGAGGGAGGAATCATTCTCGGCCCGGGAAGCCGTATGGCGAAAGGGTCATGGAGCGCTCAGCTCATGGGCTTCCAAGCCTAGGTCGGTTAAATCAGAATGCAAGTCGAGTCCTAATACAATAGGGACTCTCGACGAGATCAACAATCTAGAAAGCGAATCCGGCTCAGTTAAGGACTAGATTCGTAGTCCTAGCGGAGATAGGACTGATCGAAGGGATGTTAATCCGGAGAAGGAAACCTAGTCTGAATAGGATTGGAACTCGGGCTCGGTGTTCTGCTACTATAAATACAAGACATTCAGCAACGGAGAAGCCCACAAAATCAATACAAAATTGCCCTGCGCAAACTCTCACAACTTGTGATTTTGCTTTTTCCTTTTTCGCTGACACATCTTCCGTTGGCATCAACAGCACTGTGGAAGCAACCGGTGATATCTTAAGTCGGCATAGATAGCTCTGTCACCGTAGAGTCAGTCGGTCTCGCAGTATCTTCCGTTGGCATCAACAGCACTGCGGCGAGAACGATTGATTACCTATCCAAGTCTCGGTCGAGAAGGGTTTCTAAATCCTTATTGGTCGAGGTCATCTCATCAGCCTTCTCGGCGAAGTGAGGTGTTACAGTTATTACATTCGGCACATTGAAAGCCGAATTTGATATTGAACTTCGTAAGAATAGTAACCTTGTCTTCAGGTTCGAGAGCCCAAGAGGCCGAGACGTGTTCCTTTCTCGGCCGCAATCGCAAGACGCAGAAGTCAGTAGCGCGACCCAACGCAACATCAACAAATTTACTCCTCGGCCGAGCTCGGCCGACGAGTTGGCACGCCCCGCATTCACCGAAGGACGTAGTTAGCTCATTAATTACTCGGCATGCGCGCCACGTAGGCTTTGTAGTTTCTAGGGTCAACAGAACCACTTACATTTTGTGTCCATTTTATTACAATTCACGTTCAAAGGCCATCAAGGGTTTAATATTCTAGTTTATTAACCTGCAAATGTTGAGCATAATCATGTATTAATTACGTCACTTATGAGAATTGAACTTGAGACATCATTCTCATAAGTGAAGAGGAATAATATTAGAGCGCAACGGTAGTTTTCAAATGGTTAAGAATATTTACACATAAACCGGAGGTTCTAAGTTACCCTCCTAGCTAACACTTGTATAAAGACAAAAAAAATAAAATACCTCATAGAAGAAATAAGTTTTTTTTTTCTTTTATGCCGAGCACAATGACATCATAGACATTTGACATGTGTATGAGAAATTTATTGGCAGAACAAACTTATTACATGAAAATTCGTGAGTGTGGCTAATCAATGCAACCTCACCTTGTACGTTCAAGACACAAAAACATCTTATTTGGACCGTTGCCAATGTTTCAACCCCACCTCCGAAGAACTTCCTCTTATTTCGTGGTGGTGAATGCAATTTTACTTCGACCAAAACAAAAATGATGTAAAGCCAATGCCCCTTTGAATTATAACAAAAAGAAAAATGGTACTTTACATGAACGTCAAGTTCAAAGTTCACACCTTCCCTTCCCCTTCCTAGTTCCCTTCGGACCACGCTACTTTTTTCAGTGGTTCCCTAACCAATTTGATTTGCGTTGAACATCTTGCATGCTAATATTTTTTTTTAGTACATCAATATTTGTACACTAAGGGGAGGGGAAGTTCGGTTATGTCATATAATGAGCAGCCTAATTTGGTATCAAATTCGCATTCACGAAATTCGAACCTAAGATCTCTCACTCCAAGTGAAGAAAAATACTTTCAGACCATTGTATTGAGCGACATCTTGCATGCTAATTAAAGATGTAGAGTTTAGATTCTTCTGGAAGCTTGTATGGTACTTCTTAGTTCTTACATTCCAACTCTTCTTTGCAGTACTTTCTGACAGCCGCTCGATTCGATTTCCTTATTGATCGTAGTATGATGTTGACCCATATTTCTCGCGAGTATGCTTTCGGCTGCTGAGAATAAAGTTGCTCAACTTCTTGTGATTTGTTTGACCCACTTTGGTCAAACCTTTACCCAATTATTATTATTATTATTATGATTATTATTATTTTAATACATACCTTTACCCAATTTAGTCAGTCTTAGTCTCCATTTTAGCAAAATGAACTCTTAAGATTTACAGAGCAACTGATCAGCTATATATTAAAAAATAAAATAAAACTCAAGGATGAATCCTTGAGCGAGGAGAAAACGAAACGAGATAAGACAAATTTAGAAATGAGTTGGTTGATTTTGAATTCTTACTAATGAAAAAATGTTTGAAAATTTTGAATTTTAACGATAATGACAAAATAAATAATAAAGTGAATAGTACCAGGATTAACTTTTTAATGTAAAAATGTGATTTTTCGTTAAAGTAAACAGTACCGAAATTTTTTCGTTAAAATTCTCTTTTATTAAATGATAAAACGATAAGGAAAAAGACAAGAAAAAAGTAGTGAATCTTCGCTTTTTATCCTTGTGCACTCCTCTCTTATTCTAATTTTTTTCTTTTTCCTTTAAATTTGATCGTGCCAAAAAACATAATAAATGAAATAATGGAAGAAAAAAAGAAGCGAAAATCACTTTCCATTAAAAATCTCTATCCTTGTTGGAGGAGTCATCAAATCCATTAAATAATCTGAAATAGGGTATAATCCACCATTTGGATTATGATTTAATTCCTGAATTAGTTAAAGCATTTAAAAAGGAGGCAGATTGTTTGCCGTCCTGTTATGGTGCTCCTTCCATTCCCTCTTATTTGTCTGGTCATGGTTAAGTTATGTTAATATTTTATATTTCTATTACTTTTTATCTTATTATCTTTATAAAAAAAATAATATAAAATATTAACGTGATTTAACAGTGACCGTATAAATAGAAGAGAATAAAAAGGACATCATAGCAGACAAACTCTCTTCTTTAAAAAACAGTTTCTAATTACTACAGACACTGGATTGGAGGCATGCATATTGCCAGGAGAATTATTTAAAGGCAGCGCGTGAGTGGATGTGGAACGCCACCCATGACCAGCTGCTGACGTCATCCACCCCCACCAGTCCCTCGCGGAAAAAGCCAAAGGAAGTCCCGAGAAATTAGTAGATGGTATAAACTATAGTATCACCACGCGGAGATTTTTCATCGCGCTTTGAACACGAGCGGAACAATTACAATTGGAGAAATATTTAAAAAATAATAATTTCAACCAATTTATAATGATATGGGATGTTTCGCGTCATGTTTCAGGTACACTGAAACTTTTTTTTCATTATGTGACATTAGCAGTTAGTAATACCCACCAACTGAAACATAACACATAGTAGAGCAGCTGCTAAAGAAAAATAAGGACTGCAAATACATATTCTTATTTAGCATAAGAACCCCGGCACGGGGGGGGAGGGGGTTCTCAAAATGTAGGTTTTATACAAAGTGATTGCTAAAATATTATAAATAAGGTAAAAATAGTCATGTTTGAAGCATGAGATGCCCAATGCACCTTGGTGTGGGTTGATTAACCCACTCACACTATCTGTGTGTAGGTGGAAGATATGTTTAAATGTGTGTTGGTTCTGAAATTGATGTATTTTGTGGTGAATATTTGTATCATATCAGCCAAAATTCCATTTAGTCAAATGAAATGAATTAGTAAGAACAATGACTTGTTACGAACCAAAGGAATTTGTCAATTTTCTTCTAAACTTGTAAAGAGTTGTTAATTTTTATATGAATTTAATTTTAACTCATTATCTTTTGAATTTTTATAATTAGCCAAATTTTCCCCCAACTTAGACTTTAGAATTTTCCATTGAATTCAAACCATTTGGGCCATATGAGAAATGTTTAAGGGCAATAAATAAAATAATTTTATTCTTCATATGAGAAATGTTAAAGGGCAATAAATAAAATAATTTTATTCTTAATGTAGACAACAAATTGCTTTTTCTTCTTCTTATTCTCTTCCACTATTTGACTTATTTATGTTTGAATTAGCCATGATAGCCAATTAGTAGCTGCAAAGTATTGGTTTTGCACACAGTTTACCAAAACAAAACTACCGTGTTTCCCCTCAAGCATTTGCTATGCGATGTCCACGTGATTAAGATGGATAAAAAAAATTCTAAAACCTAACGCCAGAGAGAAAATATGCTATTTAAAAAAGTTTATAAGAGTAATCGATTATATTTTTTTTTTTGTTGCCAAAAGTAATCAATTAAATCTCATTAAAAAAAATTGACAATTTTATACGAATTTAAGAATAAATCGACAACTATGCTTTAAAAAAAAAAAAGGATAAATTAACAGCGTCAAACTTAACGCCACGTCTCATATTTCTGGTGGTGGGTAATAAATATCAGTTGCCATCAGTGCCAAGTGGAGTTTATGTATCATGGTAATGTCCGGGGCCGAGGGTCCCACTCCCATCCCCCCATGGCTTGAAAGTCCTCGTTTCCTATCTTCAGTTCTTTGATCCACACGACACCTTCCCGGACGCTACTTGTCCACTCTCTCTCTCTCTCTAGCTTTCTCTCTCTAACATTCGTTTATATACTCTCCTGTCGCCTCCCTCCTCCCTCCTCTGTCACACTCCCTCTCTTTCCTCCTTCTCCAACCTCTTTCCCGGAACACGTTAGCACACCACCATGCCTCCGCTCTTCTCCTGCGCCGCCAGGCACATGGCCCTCGCTCTCTTCTTCTTCCTCCTCCTTTCTCCACAAATCTCGCTCGTCAGAGCTCAGCCCGGACCGGACCGAGCCGACCCTTACCGCTACCAGAGGTTCAGCCCGTCGATGGCCATCATCATCGTTGTACTAATCGCCGCCCTCTTCCTCATGGCCTTCTTCTCAATCTACATCCGCCACTGCTCCGAAGCCAACCAACCCGGCAGCGTCCGCCCCGGAGGGCCCCACACCGGCCGATCCCGACGCGGCGCAGCCTCCCGCGGCCTCGACGCCGCCGTCCTCGACACCTTCCCCACCCTCGACTACGCCGAAATCAAAGGGCTTAAAATCGGGAAAGAGGCGCTCGAGTGCGCCGTCTGCTTAAACGAATTCGAGGACGACGAAACGTTGCGTTTGATCCCCAAATGCGACCACGTGTTCCACCCCGAGTGCATCGACGAGTGGCTGGCGTCACACACCACCTGTCCCGTGTGCCGGGCCAACCTCGTTCCTCAGCCCGGCGACTCGGCGCCACAACTCACTCAGTTGGGATCGGCGCAGCAGGCGGGCGACGTCGAAGCTCAAAACGACGCCGTTAACTCGGCGGCGGAGAGAGATGACCAGGTAATGCTAGAACGACCACAACAAGAACCTGAGCTGTTGAACTTAAACCAGACGCTGAATCGGAACCGTACACGCGGATCGAGATCAAGCAGGTTGCTTAGATTGTTCCCGCGGTCGCACTCGACCGGACACTCTCTTGTCCAACCGGGAGAAGACACTGAGCGGTTCACCTTGAGACTACCGGTTGAAGTGAGAAAACAGATCATGAATCGGAAGCTGAACCGGTCCACTAGCTTGTTGGTCTTGCCCCGAGAAGGGAGTTCGAGGCGTGGTCCTCGAACCGGCGAGAGTGGCAGTACTAATAGAGTGAGGAGCTACAGAAGGCTCGAGCCATTGGACCGGCAATTCAAATCGGACCGGTGGGTGTTCTCCAAAACGCCGACGTTTCTCACGAGGATGTCGAGTCTCTTGTCGCCAAAGGTGGCGGTAAGTGACGGCGAGAAGCCGACCGAGCCAGCGATGTCGAGGAGTAGCTCCGCTCGGCCTCCGGTTTAATTAGTTTTGGTTAGATAACTTTTTTTTACATTTTTACCTCCACTACTTAGGTCAATTTGTTCAACGTGTATAAATTTTTTTGTACCTTATCTATCAAATTTCTGAAATTTTAAATTGAAAAAGACTGGGTGTCATGTATGTAGATGACAATGTTGACGCTCATATTATATAATCAATGGAATGAGATGTGGTTTTTCTGATTAACATGTCTTGTTTTATCTACTGACTGTATGTGTACTGCCTTAAACTAACGGGTTTATAACTTGGTAAATATTTTTCCACTCTGTACTTAGATCTCGTGTTTGGTTTTTACTTTTTAAACAATTAACCAAAATGATTCGACAAAAATTGGGGTATTTTTGTCATTTTGTTCTTCAATTTAACGAAGATTTTCACGGAATGATTAAATTAGTTGATGGTGAACAAATTCAGGTACCAGTTCTATCGATTTTAAATTTCAAGGAACAAAATAAAGTGTAACATCTCACATCAACCAATGGAGAGAGGGTGATGTGTCTTATATGTACATGCCCACCTTCTATAGCACGAGGCATTTTGGGAACTCACTGGCTTCGGGTTATATCGGAACTCCAAAGTTAAGCGAGTTCGGGCGAGGGCAATCCCAGGATGGGTGACCCTTTGGGAAGTTCTTGTGTAAGTTTCCAGAAACAAAACTTTGAGGGCATAGTCGGGGCCCAAAACGGACAATATCGTGGTACGACAGAGCCGGGATTGGGATGTGACAAAATCGTTTCATAGTCACTCTGCTGTGTGATGTGACTATGCCGACGAGGATGTCGGGCCTCTAAGGGGTGAATTGTAACATCCCACATCGACCGATGGAGAGAGGGTGATGTGCCTTATATGTACATGCCCACCTCCTATAGCACGAGACCTTTAGGGGACTCATTGGCTTCGGATTCCATTGGAACTCCGAAGTTAAGCGAGTTCGGGCGAGCGAATTTCCAAGATGGGTGACCCACTGGGAAGTTCTCATGTGAGTTCCCAGAAACAAAACAATGAGGGCGTGGTCAGAGCCCAAAGCGGACAATATCGTGCTACGACGGAGCCGGTCTGGGATGTGACATGAAGAGTTATGCTAATCTCCAGAACAATTTTAGCTTAAAAAACCCCTTTAGTTTTTTATTTTTTTTTTGTTAAAAATATAAAAATCTAAGAATTTGAAGAAAATATAAATTAAAGAGGATTTTGGGAGGAAAAAATAAATAAATAAAGGACCAAAGTTAGTTAAATCTTCTATTCATATATTTGAATTGAACGTGATGACCAAAAATGAATGGGAGGGGAAAATACAAAAAGAATTGTTCGTTGGACCAAAAAAGAAAGAAATTCTTTGTTCATCTAATGACTTGGTCATGGTTTGACAAAAAAATGAAAGGGCTACAAGTTTTTTGCTTGGTTACCTTTAACGTTGGAATTTAGTAATGTTTATCTTCATTTATAAGCGATAAATTTAAATTTAAATTTACATAAACACAAATCCTATACGCATGATAATATTTCATTGTTTGTGCTTTCTAACAGCATGCTAATTATTGCATGATGCCTTTCAAAAAGTAACATTTCATTATTTGGGGTTTGGAGTGTTCCCTTTATAATAATAGTCTGGAATTCTTGACCATTTTGCTTGGAATTCATCATCCTTTTGGTGCGAATTGTTTGACAACTTGTGGAATCTAATTCCCTTATCATCTTGTGACTTAAGGCACCAATTCCTACCACTTTCCCTTCTTAGAATATAAAACAGTTTTCTAAATTAATTAATTTTTTTTTGGGTGTGAAAACATGTGAAAATTGAAACTCAACCGCTTAATTAATTATATGGTTTGGAAATTACCAACCCCCACCTTCTTTTGGAGCACATATTCAAATTTTTTGCCTTTTTTTCTTTGACTCTCAAGTGCCATCAAAATAGCATTCGAATTTGGAATCCTTGGCCCTTCAGAAGCGTTCACATCTAATTAATTAAGATTAGTTATGTAATTAGCAAATTAATAGCTGGGACAGCGGCCAAACTTGATAAAGCAGTTGGTGTGTGCCTCACAATATTCACGATCTTGGTATTAATCTCAAGGTTCCGAGGATCATGACTCTTCACTCTTTGGGCATGCTTCAACTCCAAGTTTTGCCAACCACTTCTCACAAGTTTTGCATGCTCAAAAAGTGTATGACTCACCCACATAAACAAAACTGTGTGTTTATCCTTGTATAAAATAAAATATATGCGCCAATATTTTACACGATTCGTTAATACGATTCGAATTTGTACGAAAAAATTATGGTTTCGGATTAAGGCTTATTGGTTGGGCTCGTTGAGATAATAATTCAGTTTGTGCAAATTTGTTTTTCTCATATTTTTCGAGAGGGCAATCAAGTTTTTGATTCCTTAGCTAATTATGTGGTTGATCATGTTGGCTCTCATTGGTGGGATCATATTCCTGCAATTTTATTATAGGAAATTTTCAAGATTCCCTAGCTATCGTTTTTCATGACTTTGTTTCCATAGTTGCTTTTGCAGGGTTTGGTTTTTTTAGTAATTTCATAGACTACCAAAGTAAAATTTATGTATGTTTACTTGACATGAATGGAGAAAGTAAAAAGTTCGGGACTTTTTTTTTTTAGCAAACGTTATTAGCTAAACTAAATGGGTGGGGATAGACTTAGCCTCGCAATGGGTTAACAATAATGTGATTCAAATTCACCTTTAGCGAGAATCGAATCTAAGACATCTCATTTAAAGTGAAAATGAATACCACTACAACAAACTATCGTATTCATGTTCTTCATAATATATTTTTCCGTGCAAAATCTATTATAATTCGTATTTAAACACTTGTATTCAACAATTTAAAACCTAAATTTAAAGATATTTGAACCTTTTTTACTTTTGTTAATTTTCTTTTATCTAAATCTGAACAACATATTAATAGAACCTTCTTTGTTAACCAAAAGAGGGTGAAAGACTATTTAACAAAACAAAATTTTGCTATTTTTTTGTTTAAGCCTCACCTACAAGCTATGGAGGATCCAAGAACAATATTTTAGGGGATCACTTATAAAAGTTTACAAACATTTTTCAGACATATAATAACCTTAAAAATTAAACTATAGTTCCATCATTCATAACTTATAGAATAGATAACAATATAAGTTACAATAGTCTCCAACGTGTTTTTATATTTTGAAAACGTTGCATTATAGCTTCATTGTCAATGGAAGAATAAACATTCCTCTCAATATAAACCACCATGCTAAGGATCCGAAACTATGTCGTTTTGACAAAGTAATATTTATTAAAAAATAAAATTAAGAAGAGCCACTCTTACAGTTGGAGGGCATGTACGAAGTCAACTCTAGTCTTTAAAGGGGTGCCACCCAAGTTACCCACGAACATTTTAACTTCTCTCAAATATACATTTTAACATCTCTATATTTTTCACTTATTTTTTTAATTACTTTTGGGCTAAAATATTCTACTAAATTCTCAATAAATAGTAAATCCACTTCCAAATACATTATAAAGATTTCCTTAATGCTCACGGGAAAATATTTCGAGAAAATAAAAAATTTGCAATTTTTACAACAAAAAAAACATGGATTAACAACGGTTTTCAATTGGTTTTGCAAATTCGTACATAAATCACTGTTCAATATTTTTATTTTCACATTTGCCTCACTGTGAAGTTTTGAAAATTAAGGTGAGACTTTCCATTGATATTCTTGAGAGTAGAACCCCATTTGACAGCTTTCTAAGCCTCACTACTATATTTTTCACTTATTTTTTTAGTTTTCAGCTTAAATATTCCACTAAATATACATATGTTGCTCAATAAACCGTAAAACTGCTTACAAATTCCTTAAAAAGTTGAACTTAACGCTCAGGAAAAATATTTTACAAAAATAAAATATTTGCATTTTTGTCAAAAACATGGGTGTTAGACGGGCTCGACACACACAAAACGAGGTGGAAGCTCGACACACACAAAATGAGGTGGACTTAGCTCATGAAGAATGAGACGAACCATGGCACGTAAAACAAGGTGAGCTCGGCTCACAGAAAACAGGATGGGCTTCTGACACGTAAAACGAGTTAGGACAAGTCGCACGAAAATGAGGCGGGATTCATCACACAAAGCGAAGTGTGCACGAAGATCGAAGTTAACTTCGTGCACGTTAAAACCACGCGGGCTCGTGAACGCAAAAATTGGCTGGCTTATGGAAGCAAAACAATGCGGACACCTCATATGCAGAACGAGGCGAACCCAGACACACAAGGCGAGGTGAACTTCCGGATGCTTAGAAAATGAGTCGGGCTCCACAAATGAAAAAATATATTTTGAAGAATATGAATACGATAGTTTGTTGTAACGATAAGTGTGTTGGTACCATATTATATTGGGCATCGCTACTTAGGCTTCCAAACATTGAGCCCATGATTCATGTAAAAGGGGAGGAGCCCTTAGTCTATAAAAAGGTCTCCTCACCCTCACAATCCTCAAGCTCTCATCCTCACATACAAAGCCACAAGGCTCACAAACAGATGAGCTCTCTCAAACTCTCTCTTTCTCTTCTCTGGGGGACTTCCCCTCACACTTGTATCCATACATACAGTTACCGAGAAATACAATCAACATCAATGTGGATGTAGCCCAAACATTGGGGTGAACCACGATACATCTTGTGTTCTTTACTTTCTTGCAGATTCACGGTCAGATTTACGTTGTTCCAAGACCTCCTGGTTTTGTGTATCAACATTTGGCGCTGTATGTGGGAAACGACACGAAAAGCTATGTCGGTTCTCTTTCATTTTTTCACCTCCACCGTGAATCTGTAAAATCACAAAAACCCAAGAAACCAAATCCTTCTCTTTCTCTTCTCTCGGTCAGTCACACACAGAAACAAAAACAAAAAGAAATCCAAAAAAAAAGTCACAGTCTCTTTCTCCTATCTCAGTCAGTCACACACGAAAACCGACCTAAAATATATCATCCCACAACCCTAAAAAGCGCAGCAGATCTCGCTTCATTTCTAGAAACTTCGTCACGACAATAAGAGAGATCCTGCACATCCAGAAACAGCTCGTCGAAGTTTTCTCTCTCAGGAATGAGGACGGCCGCTCCATCATCCATGTCGCCGTCTTCTCAGGCCTCTCCGAGGTGGCGGAGTTGCTGATTGCTGCCGATGAATCAACGAGTGTGGTAAAAACACGGATGATGTTCTTGATGATAGCTTCCGCTGGAGAAAGTACTGAAGAATCCCTACGCTCTCTCTCTTTGCATCTCACTCTCAGATCTCCATTGATGAGCTAACGAAGAGCACTGCCTTCACTCTCGTGCCCTCTCAGATCTCCACCACCTTGCTCCGGTGACATGACCTAGATTCCCTTCCATTTCAGTCGAGTTAAGCTCAGACCGTGCACCAATCAACGAGCACCGAAAAAATCCACGATGATGCCACCGCATGCCGATCTGGACTGTCAGATTGATCACCTGATGCAGTGCAAGCCTCTGCTGGAGACGGTGGTCTGCTGTGGTTGGAATTTGAGTTTGTTATGGAATGGTGGTTTGGGAAGTGGAAAGTGGGCTTAACGTAGTGGGGAAGTCAAGGAGTTTGGAAACATGGCTGAAATCTATGAAGGCTAACCGGTTTGAAGCCACGCGACCCATCTGTAATTTTGTAGATCAGGTCTTGCACGACGTGGCGGTGATGAACCAGGTTGATTTGTTTGAGATTTTGTACAAGACTCTCGATGGAATTAATGTGAATTTGGTTGACAAGGAAGGTCGAACTCCGATTCATATGGCAGTTTGCCAGTCGAGTCAAACCTCATCGTCGGCAATTGCACCAAGAAACTCTCCTTCATAAAGCTCGGACTGGTCCCACATGTCACCGTCACCCGCAACCTCTTCGAACCGTTTCTGTCGGTGATGCCATCGGAAATGATGAGTCTAGATAGCTTTAGTCGACCACTCACATGGATGGCTTTTGTCAACCAATCACATGGAAAAGCTATAGATGTGTTTGCTATAAAGCAGGCATGCGAATCTGCAAATGAGCATGCTCTGAAAAATGGATCCATTATTCTTGAAATGGGCATTTACAGTACTCCAAAATTATTCGGCAGTCTGCCGCTATTATCACCCACTAGGTGATCAAAAGTACATCCAGTACTCCAAAATTATAAATGAGCATCACTCATGTCAATCATACATTAACATTCATGAGCATCACTCATGTCAATCATACATAAACATTCATGACCATTATTCATGTCAACATTTCTGAGCATCACTCATGTCAACATTCATGAGCATCACTCATGTCAATCAACATAAACATTCATGAGCATCACTCATGTCAATCAGCTTCAAAAGCTTTATTTACAAAAGCTCCAGCTTCAAAGCTTCACTTGCAAAGCTTCACCTACAAAGCTTCAGTGCAGGGTATACAAAGACCGCCTCCGAACAACCGCCACTTCGGCCCATACATGGATTGAATTTGAAGTCTCCAGCCAACA
Source organism: Malus domestica (assembly GCF_042453785.1). Classification (NCBI taxonomy): domain Eukaryota; kingdom Viridiplantae; phylum Streptophyta; class Magnoliopsida; order Rosales; family Rosaceae; genus Malus; species Malus domestica. Next base: position 28,786,345 of record NC_091672.1, on the reverse strand, counting down.
ACCTATATTGACTGAAGACTTGGGGGACTACACTATGTACTATATACTGGGCTTCCGCAACTGGGCCTCATGAAAAATACTTGGGGGATTTAGCCCATTACTTATGTATTGAGGAGCGAGCCCTTATTCTATAAAAGGGACTCCCTCACCATCATTAGATAGCATCACCGCCTGCTGAGCAACCGCCTTGCCGCGAGCATCAACTCTAGCCTATCATTTATGTATTGAGGAGCGAGCCTTTATTCTATAAAAGGGACTCCCTCACTTTCAACGCCATAAGCCGAGCCAACCAAGGCAACATAAGCCACAAGCCGAGCAGCCTGCGCAACACATGCTACTTCTAGTTGAGCATCATTTCACATTGAGCACCACCCCATATCGAGTATCAGTTCTAGACGACATCTAGTTACTTCGGCCCACACATGGACTAAATTTCAAGTCTCCAGCCAAAAGACTCTCTTGACTGAAGAGCTGAATCATGCGTTAACGACAGTTCTACATGTTAACAAGGCTGATGTTGTTGTCACTCTTGGTACTGCATTCGGGGTATGCCTCCAGTATTGCACTGAGAATTCATTGGCAGAGAATGCGGTTTTTGCTTTTTAGCAATGTTGAAATATCATGCTAATGTTTTGCAGTCTCTTTCTCATACCATGGATGTTTAGATAGAAGATCAAGCTCGTTGCCCTGGAATTGGAGAGCGTAAGGTATCACGTGTGTTCAAAACAGTCTTACCTTTTTTTTTTAAGACCAATATTCGACAGGAAATAGCAATCTTACTTTTCATTTTTTGCCTTACTTATCAGGTGAAACGTTTGTATGATACATTTCATGAACCATTTAAGCGTGTGGTTGCCAGCCACCCTGCTGCTCCGGAAACCTCTCCCCCGAGCAATGCTGAACCTCGTTCAGTGGATGAAGATGAAGCAGCAGTGGAAACATAAGATGAGAGCAAACATGGGAAGACGAACCAAAATTGAGTGTTTAAGTCAGCCTTGTCCGCCGCCTTTTCCAGATATGCTGATAAAGTTAATCCAAAGAGCAGCAAGTCACAAGGAGAGAAAAAAGGAGAAACAAGTACTGCCATGGAAGCTGAAACTGAAAACAAACGAGCAGCTTCGCAGCTGGTAGTTCATCGACAAAGTTTCATTGCCCTAAATCCATCTGCTATAAAACCATCTTAGGCGGATTTAGGGTTCTGGAAACGTATTCGGGTTATGGTTCTGTTTTCGAGCCATTTAAAGACCATGTTTAGGAAACTATTACAAATTCTTCTTGTACATTCGTCTTTGAAGTCAAGGGTTTGTTTGTTACTTTCTTAAACGACTGATAGCTTGTTTAGTATCCTTCTTGGATCAAATTTTTTGTTTTTGTCATCTAAAGTAAGAATTTAGAAACATTCATCATTTTTTTAAACTATAAAGTATTTTTAAATGGAAAGCCAAACAACTCCTAATCTTTATATTTGCATCAAGAAAACACTCTTAGTCATCGGTCAGTCGCGACTCGCAATTCGAAAACAATCCAATACTGAGATTGAACACCACAAATCTCATCCACTTGTAAAAGAGAGGTTGAACATATACATCTCTGTCTAATGGCTGGAAAGTGATTTCACCACATCGTTTTTTTCATCACGTATATTGGTTTATTGTCTTTATAATAAAAGTTAAACAAATTAAAGTAGAAGTAACGGACAAATAGCTCTATTTGTCACATGAAACTATTAGATTTTTAATTTCAAATAAAATTGGCCAACTACAATAATTTGGTATTGACATTAATGGATGGTGAATCTAATACTAAATTATTATGGCTGACCGGAATAATTCACCAATTTTACTTAGATTTTGGTTGAGTCAAATTTTATTCCGTCCTTTGAACATGATGTGCTCCTTAAGAGTTTTTGGCGAGTCCTAGGGTGTGACAACCCATCCCTAATTTTACAATTTTATAAATTTTAAAAGAGTGATTTAACGAAAATGCCCTTGTGGTGAGATTGTTGACTTTTGTTGACCGTCTTTTCATGATGTGTACAAGCTACTATTCTACCGTATTCATGAAGTACTCGACGATACGAACGTGTAGGCGCAAGCGGAATTGAAATTGTAGCTATGACGAAGATTTTACGGAACTACGAATTTGAGAAATACTTTTGTGAAAAATTACTATTTTATATTTTATTTAATATATTATTATATTACTATTTTAATATTTCTGATTGGATATTTTACATATTTTAATAATTTATTTTGGCATGTGGGAGCCATGCCTCACTTAACTCTCCTTTCCTGTCTCGCCACCTAGCCTTTTCCCCCTATCTTAGGGACACACTTTCTCTCTTCACTTTATCTCTCCCGCATCTGTCTCTCACCTCTCTCTTCCTTCTTCCTCGGCAAGCACCAAAGGGTGCAACTGCCTTAAACCACCACCACTCGTACCTCGCCAGTAAGCCACATCACCATCACCCCAGCTCGTCCCATCTCTATATTCCCGAGCCTAGAACCCAAACTTTTAAACAACTCTCAGACCTCACATTGGAGAATAATCGAAAATGGAGAACTCTGGCGAGTTCTCGTCGTCCCTGGCAAAGGTAAGCCTCGAAAACCCCTAAGATATTCGTAGATCGTGTTTAGGAGCACAATTATGATGTTTTTGAGATGTTCTAGTGTTGTTTGGACACATAAATACCCCGAGAGTAACAAACCTAGTTTTTCAGCAGAGATCCAGCAGCTTTCGAGCCATTTTCGGCCAATTCTGGCCACGGCGGAGGAAACCAAAGGTATATTCTGATTTCGTGTTCCCTGAGATTCGATTTGATTTATTGGAAAGATAGGTTTAGTGAAGATTTAGTGTGGTCGGAACTGGGATCTATCGCGACGGTTGTAGCGGTAACTGGCTAGAGAAGAAAAAGAAAGAAAAAAAATAGGAAGCCTAGATCCAATACCCGGATCCAGATTTGTTACTCGGATCCAGATCCGAACCCGGGATCCGACCCGGCCCATCTCTGAATTGGGCTTGGAATATTCTTTGGAATATTACTTGTAATGTTCTTAGAATATTCCTTGTGTTGACTTTTTCCAAATTTTCTCGAGAGAATATTCCTTGTGTTGACTTTTTCCAAATTTTCTCGAGAACCCTCGTAGGCTAATTTGATGTCCCGAGTTCGTTTTTGACATCCATTTAGTGAAATTCTGAAGTTTTAATATAGTTGACCATCGGGTGTCTGGTTAACTTCTTAGGGTTGACGGTCGACTTTTTTGTTGACTTTTTATAAAATTTGCCCAGGACCCCTCTTAGCATATTTCGACGTCATGATTTCAAATCCGCACTCCATTTTCCTAAATTCAAACATTTTAATCAAGTTTTAATGGGTCCCAATATTATGCTTATGTGTGGTTACTATGGGAGACTCCGGCTTTCCTAGTTCAAACGGCTGCGACCTCACAAGTATCTGTGAGTGGGCCTTTTCTTTTATATAGTATATATATAATTGTTAGTTTCCATTTACACATTTCATAAAGAGTTTTCTACAATATGCCTCGATTAACGTGACGTTTATAAGATTTAGCACATTAATAGAAATTACTGGTAGTTATGCTACGTCCTACGGGATGCACATGTATGCGTATTATTATTGATGCCATAATTATATTTATGACTATGAATAATATTATGTTGATTAGAATTATCGAATCATTGTGGCATGACTATATTTATGTTATCTGTTCATCGTTTGCTGCATTGGTGTTAGTACTCGCCCGGCCCAGGGCCAGTCTTTCAGGTGTATGTGCACATCGCACCGTCCACTCACTTTGGATCCATTGTAGGTGCCAGTCCTGTCCTAAATTGCTATAGGTAATTAGGACTTGTATGTGCTACGCATAGCGCCAGACTTCACGTGATTGTAGTATTAGAGCATCAATCATTATTACATTCAGTCATGTCCATGTCAGAATACCTCTGTATGAACTCGTGTGTCAGCATGGGTCGATGAGCACTCAATATTGTATGTTTATTTATGAGAAAATATGTGTTTACAAACGTCATGTGTTTATTTACGAAAGTTTGTGACGTGTTGCATTTTTTAGATATTACTAGCTCTAGTAAGTATTTTCATACGATACGTAGTATGTATATTTTGGAAACTATACTTGTTTTACGGTGAGGGGTTATTATGTTTTCGAAAAAGTTTTTATAAAACTTTATTTTTAGTCACACTCACCCTTGTTTTTCACCCTTCCAGATTTTAGTAGCTGAGCTTTTGTATCGTTGAGAATTCTTGACAAATTTTGGTATCGGTGGTTACCTTTGATGGTACAATTCTCATCCTACTTTACTGTACTTTACTTGTGCTCTGACATCACGTGTGAACTGGGTTCATTCCTGTTCACAAGCACACTCTTGCATTTAGGCACTTTTAGGTTTAAATTTACTCACATTTCCACATCACTACATGTTATGGCTTTGTCACCCTCCTGGTGTTGGCCCACAGTTCAATTCGGAGTCTAGGTGGACGTTTCGGGTCAAGGTGTGTCATAGGAGATTAAAATTCTCTTCGGATCTGTGTATGGAGCTTGAAGATTGAGAGATTCAGACCACTTAATTTCAATCCTACGACCTCTTTAATCTATTGCACTAACCCAGTGCACAAAAAACCCAAAAATTTGAACAACCCATATTTTTGTCTCTCTCTTGAACGACCTGAATCCTCTCAATCCGCGAACTCTAGACATAGAGACCTCGAGTGGATCTCATTGCAGTCCTAAGTAACCCACACTACCATTCAAATTAAAGCACGATGTGCAAATCTCATGCGAATCTCTACGCATAAAGGGATTATAAAAAATAAAAAAGATCAGGATTAGGATTATGGTTAGGTGCCTCCCTATATAAGATCGTGTTTCTTCTCATTATCGTGAATCTCTACCCATAAACCATGGCAAATAATTCATGTTCCGATCTTCCGATTCCAATCTTGAACCTAATCACTGAACGTCTTCCGTACTATGATTTTGTTCGTTCTGCTGCGGTATGCAAGACTTGGCAGCAAGCTTTTCATGATGGGGTTCAAGCTCGATGCAAAAACCTTAGTATATGGGTAATGAACCATGGCTGCTTCAATCATGACGGAGAAATCTTCAGCATACTGGAGCTCTCTGATCCTTCGACCGAACAAACTTACTCCATCAGAGATATCATAACACAAGAAGTTAGAGAATTATTCGTGGACGCGAAACCTTGTGCATCGAGATATGGTTGGCTGCTTCTCACGAAAAAGGTAAAAGTAGAAGATGGTAGTTCAACTAAGTTCTTTTTCTATATTCCTTTCAAGAATAAGGTTATTGAACTATCTTCTCCCTTGATTTTGACCAACAAAATCGCTGGACATAAAGCCACATTCACGGAACGTCTTGAAGCTTGGGACATGATTGATTGCTCCGTTTTTGCAAACAAAATCAGGTGCAGTGGATGCGAAAACTGTTACAGTACGTCCCGATACGTTTACTACTTGGTTGAAGTTCCTTTTAGTAAGGTCTATTTGGTTGCTCAGCAAGATCACTATCATGAATTGCATGCTTTCGAATATGATGGATCAGATAATAAATGGTTTGAAGTTGAGAGCTTCATAAAAACATTCGAAAATCGAGCACTATTTATCAAAGGGCCATCATCAGTTGCAATTGAGGAGTTTTCGGATGAATTTAAAGGAGTGTTCGCTGGTAAATATTCCATAAATCGTCTAATTTGTGGTTTCAAAACAAATTGTAAACCGGCATGTGATATATTCAAAGAATTTGCTCGGCTTGGTGACTTTCTTACAGAAAGTTTGATTCAAATTGTTCCGGAGGTGAGCATTATTCATAAGCATGCCCATGATGATGACACTCAGATTCTCTCTCCCTCGCTCCTTCCCCAACTGTCGGCATCCCTTTTGGTTCCGGTGGAGGAGGAGGACATGACAAGGAAAGAGATAGAGAGGGAGATGGAGAGCAAGATGGAGTTGAAAATGAAGCGGAAGAAAGATAGGAATGTCAACATTCGTTATGACTATGACATGCAAGATCGTAGGGACAGGAAGTGGAAAAGGTGGATGGAGATGCAGAGAGAGATAGAGTTGGAAAGGGAGATGGAGAGGGAGATTGAACGGGAATGGGAGAGTGAGAGGCAGGTGGAAACAGAGAGGGGGAAGGAGAGGGGGAGGGAGAGGGAACACAAAAGAGAGAGGAGAAGAAAAAATATAGAGAGGAAAAGAGAGAAGGATTTAGAGAGAGAGAGATGGAGAGAGAGAATAAAAGAATGGCTAGAAAAAGGAGGGAGAAGCAGGAGGTGCAGGTGGATATTCAGAGGGAGAACAAAAGAGAGAGGAGACGAAAGAAGAGAGAGGAAGATGGGGAGGGAGGTGACGTGGGATAAAATGGGGTTGAAGTTGAGTGAGAGTGAGAGTGAGAAAGTGAGCGAGAGTGAGGTGGAGAGTGAGTTAACTGATGAGCATATTCTTCTAGTGGTGAAGGAACAAGATCTTGTTCCTTCTTCCCCGCCACATTCTCCTCAAACACCAACAAATGCGGTTCCAGTGGTGGAGGAGAGGAGGAGAGAGAAGGATAATAAAAGAGAGAAAAAACAAAGAAAGAAAGCGAGGAGGAACACGATGCAAAGAGGGACGGCTGGCGGAGATGGGTGGTGTCTGTCGGTTTGGAGGTTGTTGCGGCTGCTGGTTGTATTTTTTGTATTCTATTTTATATTTATTTGTTCATCTTGTGTTAGGACCATCCTGACCATCTTGTTTGGACCTTTTAGCTCTTTATCTCAGCCCACACTTGTTAGCCTCCAACTAAGTTTTGCTCAAGGCCCAGCTTGTTTGACGCTAGGGTTTCCTTATTCAGATGTGTATAAATAATGTGCTGTATTCTGAAATGGGCATGAATGATATTGACTCTTCTTTCCTTTTCAGCCTCTATTCTCTTCTCTTCTCCTTTATAATTCCTGCACTGCTTTGTCAAATTACTGTTTTCTCTATTGTGGACCGATTGGGCATACCAATTGGTATCAGAGCCCATCGATTCCATGGGCAAAAACAATCCTTCCCCTAGCTCTGATCCCGACGCCGTCGCAGCGGCTTTAGACGTCCGCCAGGAACACCTTCGTACCCAGGTCGAAGATGTCTGCGATTCCATTTCGGCTCTGGAGACACAACAAACTTCCTTCCAAAAATCTCTCGATCAACTGAATGACTCTAATGCTGCCTTTCAAAGCACCATGGCCTCCCAGTTCGTAGCATTCCAGTCCCTGATGCTTGAGGAGCTTCGCCACCTCAAATCAACCTCTCCCCCTACGGCGACTACCACTGTGCAACCCACAACAACCCCCACCCAGCCACCCCGTTCTTCTACCCAGAACCCGCAACCTTCGTTCCGCTCCCTTTTTCCCCCACCCACAACCACCTATACGGGTTTGGGCCTCTCTCACCCCCCACCCACCTCGCTAGCCCAACCACCTCTTCTAGCGCCATTACCCACTTATGTTCCCTCAACCCGTCCCACCCCATCTTCCACTACCATTACATCTCGGCCCGCTCACTCTCAGACCCACCAGGCCTCTTCCTCTCTATTTTCCCCCCACCCTTACACCCCAACCTCATCGCACACCCATTCTTTCCATATTGCACCTTCGCCCACCCCATATTCTACTACCCACACCCCGCCATCACCAACTTATTTCCAGCACCCCCAGCCTCATTTCAGAGCCATCAAAATGGAACTCCCTCGTTTCAACGGGGACGACCCTTACGGTTGGTTAGCCATGGCTGAGCGCTACCTCGACTATTATGAGGTCCCCCCTCAACAGTGGGTCCTTGTTGCTGCATGTAACTTTGGTGCTGATGCTTCCATTTGGATGCGAGGTTTTGAACAGAGATATGGTAGAAATAATTGGGGCTTGTTTGTTGAACTCTTGCTTCAACGCTTTGGTGGAGGTGATCGAGCTAATATTGAGTCTCAGCTCACTCATATCCAACAAAAGGGGTCTGTCGATGATTATATAGCAGAATTCACAAAACTCTCTTGTCGAGTTATTGATTGGACCGAAAACCAACTCAAACATGTTTTCCTTGGTGGCTTACGTGACGATATCCGTCACGACGTTCTTGCTCTCGAACCTGAGTCTTTACACCAAGCACAGAAACTAGCCAAAATATTTGAAACCAAAAACCAAGCCAAACGCTCTTTCCGTCCTAGTTTTTCTCGCCAACCCCAACCTCCCCCTTTCTCCCGCCCCACCTTTCCCACCTCTCATTCGCCAGGAACCCTTTCCCCCTTCCAGCCCCCAACCCCACTGCCCCTTTCAAACGCCTAACCCCTGCGGAGGTCCAAGACAAAATCCAAAAAAAAGAATGTTTCCATTGCACCGAACCCCATTTTCCTGGCCACAAATGTAAGACCCCTATGATCGTACTCTTGGACATAGATACCCCGGATGATGACCACCATGAATTCCATGATTGCACCACCGAGGATGAAACCACCATTGACCCACCTTGCCATATGTTGGAGTTATTCTCCATTCCGGGATGTAATATGGGTCGACCCATGCGGTTGAATGGCTCGATCGAATCAACACCTATTCGGGTCTTAATTGATTCGGGAGCTGCTTGCAACCTGCTGCGGGTTGACATTGCACAACAGTTGGGCCTACATATTGAGCACATCTCCCCTGTTCCATTTACCACTGCCTCTCATACCAAAGTCACAGCCACCATGAAGGCCCACAATGTGTCAATAAAGCTTCAGGACTACACCCTTACTGGATCTTTTCTCCTATTAAACATACCTGGATATGATTTAATATTGGGAGCTGAATGGCTTGAATCGCTCGGCTACATTGGGTGGCATTTCAGGAACAAAACTATGCTCTTCACAGTGCACGGCACAACCTACACCCTCCAAGGCCTCATTACAGCCCAACCCATACTTGCTCCTTGCCACTTCACTCCATACCCATCTCCAGTTACTACACCTCACCCTGCACCCATCTACATCACTGACAACAACCTTACCCCACAGTCCACTTTCCCAACCGACACCAACATTTCTCTACCACCAAATCACCATCCCGCCATTGCCTCTCTTTTGTCTCAATATTCCTACCTTTTCACAATCCCACAGAGCCTTCCACCACAACGGCAAGTTGACCATACCATTCCTTTACTACCTAATACCAAACCCGTAAATGTACGACCATATCGTTATCCATATTCACAGAAAGCAGAAATTGAACGACAAGTGCAGGAATTGCTTGACTCCGGAGTTATTCGCAATAGTAACAACCCATTTTCTTCACCCGTTCTCCTGGTCAAAAAGAAAGATGATTCATGGCGGCTTTGTATTGATTACAGGGCACTCAATGCTGCCACTGTCAAGGATAGATTTCCAATTCCAGTGGTTGATGAACTGTTGGACGAGCTTCATGGTGCAGCTATTTTTTCCAAACTTGATCTCCGGTCGGGTTACCACAAGATCCGCATGAGCACAGAGGACATAGCCAAGACAGCCTTTCGTACACATGACGGTCATTTCGAATTCATGGTCATGCCATTTGGTTTATCCAATGCTCCATCTACGTTTCAAGCTTTAATGAATTCGATCTTCCGTCCGTACTTACGTAAGTTTGTCTTAGTTTTTTTTGATGATATACTTGTGTATAGTCCTTCTCTACACACTCACCTCTCCCATTTGGAGCTTGTTTTCCAACTTCTATCCACACACAGCTTGAAGGTGAAGCTCAGTAAATGCTCTTTCGGCCAACCCAAGATTGATTACTTGGGCCACTCCATCTCCGGCAAAGGTGTCTCGGTGGACACTTCCAAAATCCAGGCCATCATTGATTGGCCCCAACCCACTTCAATCAAAAGCCTTCGCGGATTTTTGGGGTTGACCGGCTATTACCGGAAATTTGTCCATCATTACGGGTTGATTGCAAAGCCCTTGACAACCATGTTGCAGCAGGGCAATTTTTCTTGGTCCCCTGACTCCATTGCTGCCTTCCAGAAACTTAAGCAAGCTTTAGCATCCACTCCAGTTCTTGCTCTCCCAGATTTCACCAAGCAATTTATTGTGGAAACTGACGCTTCCGGTATTGGCATTGGGGCCGTGTTAAGCCAGGAAGGCCACCCAATTGCCTACCTCAGTAAAGCTTTATCAGGACGAAATCTCGCTCTTTCAACCTACGACAAAGAACTGCTCGCCATTGTCTTTGCCGTCCAACATTGGCGACCATATCTTTTAGGCCAACAATTTTGAATCATTACAGATCACAAGCCAATCAAGTACTTCCTGGAGCAACGTATTACGACTCCACATCAACAACAATGTCTTGTCAAACTTTTGGGGTACAACTATTCTGTGGAATACCGACCGGGGTCTCAAAATAGCGCTCCTGATGCCCTTTCCCGCAAGGCCGAGTCACAACCACTTATGGGACTTTCCTCTCCCATATTTGAATGCATTACAGCTTTCCAACAATCTTATGCCACGGACCCCACAGTGAAGGATGTATGGCCTGCCTTGCTCAACTCCCCAGATACAACCATACGTGGGTTTTCAATCCTTAATGGCGTACTCCACTACAAGAACAGAATTTTCGTCCCCTCTACTTCACAATGGCGTCAACAGATACTAGAAGAATTTCATTCTTCTCTACAGGGCGGTCACTCGGGTTTTCTCCGGACTTATTACCGAGTGAAACACAGCTTCCTTTGGCCCGGTATACGAAAAGATGTGAAGACATATGTTGCACACTGCACCGAATGCCAGCGATAAAATCATGAGAACATCCAGCCACCGGGTCTCTTGCAGCCCTTACCAATTCCCAGCGGCATTTGGCAGGACATTGCCCTTGATTTTATCGACGGGTTACCTTCCTCTAATGGCTACACGGTCATCTTGGTAGTGGTGGACCGATTATCCAAGTATGGTCACTTCATTCCCATCAAACATCCATACACTTCCGCCTCAATCGCAGAGACCTTCATCAAGGAGATTTTTCGTCTACACGGCATGCCGAAGTCCATCGTCTCTGATCGTGATCCAACCTTTCTTAGTAACTTTTGGAAAGAATTTTTCAAGCACCAAGGTAGCAAACTTTGCCATACATCAGCATATCACCCTCAATCGGATGGACAAACAGAAGTGCTCAACCGGACCTTGGAACATTATCTTCGTTGTTTTTCTGTCGACAAACCAACCAAGTGGTCTTCTCTCCTTCCATGGGCAGAATGGTGGTACAACACCACCTTTCAATCCGCCATCAAGATGTCGCTTTTCCAAGCTCTGTATGGAGTCTCTCCTCCATCCATTCACACATACCTCCCTGGCACAACTGCAGTCCAATCTGTGGATACAGCTTTACAAGACCGTGATCGTTTGCTTCGTCTCTTACGGGCCAACTTGCAGCTTGCCCAAAATAGAATGAAGCAGGTATATGATAAAGGCCACACAGAGCGTGAATTTGTGGTGGGTGATTGGGTCTTCCTCAAGCTGCAGCCGTATCGGCAACATTCCGTCGCTATGCGCCATTCACACAAACTTGCACCCAAGTTTTATGGTCCATTTCAAATTCAGGAACGCATTGGCTCCGTGGCTTACCGTCTCCAGCTCCCACATGACTCGAAAATCCATCCAGTTTTCCATGTGTCTTTGCTCAAAAAGAAGGTTGGTGCAGCCGCTTCTCCAAATCCTACCCTTCCACCATTCGACACCACTGGGGTGTTTCACTGGCAACCTGAACAAATATTGGACAGAGGCATGTTCAAGAAGAAGAACACTGCGGTGACAAAGTGGCTAATCAAATGGGCAGGTCTGCCGGCAGAAGATGCAACATGGGAGGAAGCCAACGACATCATTGCCCGTTATCCTGAGTTTCAGACCTGAGGACAGGTCTCCTCTTAAGCGGGGGGGGGGGGGGGGAGTTGTTAGGACCATCCTGACCATCTTGTTTGGACCTTTTAGCTCTTTATCTCAGCCCACACTTGTTAGCCTCCAACTAAGTTTTGCTCAAGGCCCAGCTTGTTTAACGCTAGGGTTTCCTTATTCAGATGTGTATAAATAATGTGCTGTATTCTGAAATGGGCATGAATGATATTGACTCTTCTTTCCTTTTCAGCCTCTATTCTCTTCTCTTCTCCTTTATAATTCCTGCACTGCTTTGTCAAATTACTGTTTTCTCTGTTGTGGACCGATTGGGCGTACCATCTTGTCACGGTAAAGTTGGAATACTTAGGGAGAAAACTGAAGGGGGAGGGGAACAAACAAGTTGCGGGGTTTTCAGTATATTTTGTTGAGAGTATCTGACATTGAAGGATGAAGTCTAACATAAAGGCTTGAAAATCCTTAACCGCAATGGCAAAAAAGATGAGAAACAAGTGTTTTCATAGAAGTCCAGTTTTGCTTTCAGAATTCATATTGGCAGAGAATGTGCTTTTTAGTAATGTTTATTTAAGTCTAGCATAAGAGCTTAAAAGATATTGGTCGCAATCGGCGAAAAAGAGGAGACACAAATGTTGTCAAGGAAGCTAAAGAAGGGTGTTCAAGTAAGATGGAAGTGATCAACAAGTTTAGTTGCACAATCTTTTTTTGTTATAGATCTATCCATCTACTTAGGTTATTTTAATGGTTTAGAAAATGTACTTTGGTTGCTTCTTCTGCTTCTTTCTCTTTTAAAGACCAATTCTTGAACCTGATGTTAATCAATTATTAATTTAGAACCCAAAAAAATGTGTTAGAATGCTTGTAAACAGGAGGTAATCACAGCTAATAAATTAGGACTAATTAACCTGTTTTCAAAGTTAATTAAACTATACTAGCCGATCAAGAATGCATGTGTACCCTCATTGAAATTTTGCACTTGTTGCTCCTATGTTTGTAAGGTTGGTGCTTTCCCATATTATTTGAAATGTGATCCAAATGAAGCATTTTTACCTTCAGGAGTCAACCGTACTTAAACTCAATGAAAGATCGATCCACATTTTTGCTTCAATTTGCAGTTTTCACATGAACCCTAATCCATTTTTTTTTCTTTTTATCTGGAGGAAACCCTAATACCTTGGACTTGGTGTTTGATTCAGAAACCTAGACGAACCAGAGGAAGCACCATAACAGGAGTTTTTAACCAGAGGAATTAGAGATGGTACGACATCCGTCATTAGAGGCCGATATTCAGCTTCTGGCTGCACACACATTGCTGCAATAGCTGCTATCTATAAAAACAACAATTATGACAAGAAAATTGTGTTAGTTAAACCATTTAGAATCAATAAGTTTCTGGTGATGATTATATAATTAATAGGAACCTAGCTAAGCTGACCTGAATTAGATCCCGCTGTGAGAATTGCCCCTGAAGAACTGGATCAACCATTTCCAATACTTTCTCTCTGTTAGTTAACCTTGGAAGAGCCTGATTAATCACATTACAAAAAATTTATCTACATTTAGTTTCCAGTTTGCATACATGCAGACTCACTATTAACAGAAATTTGCAGTTGACATACCCACGAGACAAGGACATGCTCTCCAGGAGGCCGTTTTGTGTCTATTGGCACGCGCCCTGTTAAGAGTTCTAAAAGAACCACGCCATAGCTGAATACATCTGATCTTGTAGTGAGCTTTCCAGTTGAGGCATACCTATATCACCAAAGATCCAAAAACTTCTTGAAGAATAAACGATCACAGTCATTAAGTTAAGAAACTAGTATTTACACAATGCCTTCTTGTACTCGGGATATTTGTAGATTCTTTTAGAAAAATGAAATCAGCAGACCTCTGTTTTTTTTTTTCTTTTCCCCTTCAATTCTTTTTTCATTTAATCAAATCCAAAAATTAGAAGAAAAAAAAATATTGAAAAGAAAAAAAAAATGTGCGAAAATTACTTCTCTTTTATTACAATATATTTTGCTCTACCCAAGTAACACTAAAGATGATAAAAATTGACAGCTAGTGTAATAGTGACATCGTATATACACCCATGTGCATGGATGCTTCTATTGCTGTGCCTATATTTGTGGTACTGAATGATAGTGAGAGGGGGTTCCATTACAGATGATATGTAGCACTCACTCTGGTGCCAGATATCCCGTGGTCCTCAGCACCTGCGTCGAAATCTGACCGTTGATCTTGTCAGAACCCATCTTGGCCAATCCGAAATCCGACACCTTGGCACGAAAGTTTTGATCCAGTAGAACATTGGTGCACTTGAAGTCTCGGTGTATAACAGATGGGGTGGCATGTTCATGGAGGAACACAAGGGCCTTGGCACAATCAAGGGCTATCCTCAATCGGGTCCCCCAATCCAACGGCTGATGATTGATTGTAGGATGCAGATGGCGTTGCAGAGTACCATGGGGCATGCATTCAAATATGAGGAGCCTATGGTGCTGGTCAGCACAATAGCCAAGTAGCTCCACCAAGTATGGAGAGTGCAACCGGCTTAGCAGATCAACCTACGATAGGGAGAAAATAGAAAAAATAAGGCATTTTTTTATAATAAAATATTTTTTTATAATAAAATAGATGATTATGCGATGGTAGCTCTATAGAATAGAATAATGTAGGACGTGAAACATTTCTCCTCATATACAAAGGCAAAGGATCCTATATGCTTTGAATTAGGCAATATATTAGGCATTTGGTATTTGGGATTTTTCAATTTGCTCTCACACCCCATGTGCAGAAACTAAATAAAACAGTTTAAGAATGGTATTGAATCCTGAAATTCAGACTCTAACTTTGTTTAATAAGACATAAACACACATTAAAAACAAAACTCATTTATCAAAACATTTGAAGGAAGCATAATGTGTGTGAGGGAGGGTTATTTAAGTCAACCCCTAAGTTTTGCTTTCCTAAGTGAGTTTAGATAAAACACAAGAACTAGGTCATAGCATTTTTTGAAAGATGTGTGTCTTGGTGTGTGCATGAGAGAGGGAGAGAGCCAAAAATCTTTTAGTGGAGGAGGATTTGCTTGCCACGAGGATATATTCCTCTCATAACATGGTGTGCCAAAGATTTTTTAGTGGAGGAGGACTTGCTTGTCATGCGGATATATTCCTCTTGTTTTTATGTGTTTCTGTGTCTCACCACCTAAAAGACACAAATGTATATATCCTCTAATTCAAGCAAGTTTTCTTCCGAATAAAAAATGACTTAAATGAAAAGGAGATGCTAAGATATTGGTGTTTAATACCAATTATGCAACACCGTGCATGGAATTTAAAATTATATACATCGTATTATTTCCATATTTAGTGGCCGACCCCACTTAATAAGAAAAAGCTTTATTGTTGTTATTTTATTATTTCCATATTTAATGTTGGGTAGGTTATGAAAGGTGTAGATAAGTCTCTTGGCCTAGGTATCTTCTAATGCATGTGAGTTTGTGTTGACATACAAATGAGCACCCTTAAGAAAAAAAACAAAATTTAGCTGAAGAAATAGAAGGATCAAATAGGAGGAAAACGCTAAATAAATTAAGTCACTCACCTCAACCCTAAAGGCACGCTCGCCTTGCCTGCCTTCCCTGCGCAGCATCTTAATTGTTGCCACTGTCCCATCTCTTAGGACCCCCTTATACACCACTCCAAACCTACCATGCCCTATCACATTTGCCTCGCTGAATTTATCAGTGGCTTCCTCGAGTTCTTTGTATGAGAACACTTGGACTCCTTTGTATCTACTTGGTGTTGTCAGTGCAGGTGCCCTAAATGACCTCCCAGAATTCCCTCCTTGGAGACACCCACCCTTCACATCTGCTCCAATTTCACACATACAAACATTAGAACTTGGACTTGCTCAAAATCATCTGTTTGGTTACCCCTCAAAATCATCTGTTTAATTACAATGGGATATAGAAGGGGTATTCCAAGTCATTCACAAGCGATGTCATGCGTTTTAGCATTTTCTCATACCAAATGTGACTAGCTTGGGATAACGACAGAGTGAGAAGAACTTACAACCGCAATCCCACTTTGGTGTTACCCAAAACCAATCATGCATTGCCGTGCATTTTAATTTTAGCACAGGGCATTGTGTGATTGAATTGAGACATGGCGATGGTGGCATCTTGATGTATGTGGGTAAGTTTCTTTTTGATAGATACATATGAAAAGGAAATAAAAGATGGGTATGTTTAATTACCTGGGCTAGAATTTAAGTCCACTGTGGTTTGAGCAATGAACCTGCTTTTTGTATTAATCAAGCTAGTCTCTTTGTAAATGTTACCATTTGTTTTCGTGGACTTGGCGAGCCGTCGAAGCATTAATAAGATGAAGATTATAGAAAGAATGACCATAACTGAGATGGTAGGTATGATGACAATGAGAACAGATTTTGAAAGAAAGAATCCATGGTGGTGGTGGTGGTAGGGCTGAGAATTTGAAAGGTGGTGTTTGTTAGTATGGTTTTTTCCGGCAAGGTCAAATGGCCCTGAGGGTGCAACAGTTGTGGTGTTAACTTCCATGAGCACAAAGCAATGCAGGAGAGGGAGAAAGGGAGAGAGGGAGGGAGGGAGGGAGGGAGCGAGAGAGAGAGAGAGAGAGAGAGAGAGAGAGAGAGAGAGAGAGAGGGGGGGGGGGGTGAGGTGTAAGTTTGTATATTGGGGGTTGAGTTTGTTTCCTTTCTAAGGACTCCATCTTTCTCTCCCTCTCTCCAAGTATGGTCATTTCACATGTTTCCTCTTTATCTCTCTCTATCTCTACCTCGTGAATAGCAAGTGGTTGTGTACTTGCTTCGTCTCTTCTTTTCTATTGTCTATACGAATTGTATCTGTGGTTGTATCAGAAAAGCCTTGGAGGTTTTGTCATCGATTCTCCACTCAAATCATTCAACTTTTCTTCGATAGTATGAAAAATAAATAACTGAAATTGAAATAAAAAAAATTAATAGTTGTGTAAAAAAAATCTAACAGTTAAAACACTTAAAATACTGAAGCAACATTATAAAAAAAATTTATTAAACACCAAAAAGATTTTGCTATTATATTTAAATAAGAATCTAATGGCAGAAAAAATCCTAATGTATAAAATATCCCCAAACATACTGGAAAGACCACAATCATTATTTCCAAATTATACAACAATCCACAACTTCCGAAATTTCCGTATTATCTGCATGCATACATGACTTGCAGACATGTGGATAATGACTTTTTTCACCAGTTGAGATGGACTTGGCAGATGTGCCAACCATGTATATAATTGCCACAGAAACGATAAAACAGTGATTGCCATATATAATTGCCACAATAACGAAATTTCCGTAGTGTCTGCCTGCATATATGACTTGGAGACATGTGGATAATGGCTTTTTTCACCAGTTGAGATGGACTTGGAATATGTGGTGTAATTTTACCTATGGATACTGAAGGGAAAAATCTTGCTCTTTTCTTCACCCAAAAAAAATTTTATTTCTTGCTTTTTTTATTTACCTTCAGTTGATGAAATTAAAATTTTTGTTTTTCTCTATGGATTCTTTGAGTGCTTCATGACCCGATGGATTTCCTAGTTCTTTCTATCAATCATGTTGGGATACTGTTAGTTTGGACGTTATTACTTTCGTAATAGCGTGTATGATTTTATCTGAATGCTAATTGCAACTTTGTGGTACTTATCCCTTAAGTAGAAGGGGATGTCGCTATTTGCTCAGTATTGGCCCATTGCTCTTGCTAACTTTTTGTTCAAAATTATTCCTAAGATTCTTGTTGATCAGCTCGGCCCTATTGCCCATTCTATTTTTAAAACGTAGATGTATTTCTAATTGCATTGGGCTGGTTTCAGAAGGGTTCAATTTATGGACAAAAAGGCTTATGGTAGGGGTGGGTTCAAAAAACCGAAAACCGAAAAAAACCGAACCGAAACCCGAACCGAGACCGAAAAAAACCGAACCGAAAAAAAAACCGAACCGAAAGTGTAAAACCGGACCGAACCGAATGTGGTTCAGTTCGGTTCAGTTTCTGGGGTTCGGAAACCGGACCGAACCGGACCGAACCGGACCGAACCGATTAATGGAAAAACGACGTCGTTTTCAGCTTCAGTTCACTCTCTTCACTTCAGTCTGAAAGACTGAAACCCTAAACATATCCATTCCCTTCCCTTTTCCTTATCGACGCCTCCCTCTCCTCTGTACTCTCACTGTGGACCATCTCCTCCCAGCTCCGCCGCTCTTCCGCTTCGTCTTCTTCCTTCCCAGTGACCTGCAACCTGTCTCACACATCTCTCGCCGACGCGACGCCGTCTCACACTCGGTATCTCACCCCCCCTGACCCGTGACTTGTGACCCGCGCACGACCCACGGCTTCCTCTCGCCGTTTTGAGTCTCGACCAACAAATTCCCTCCTTTGCAAGGTTAGTTTGTGATAAATTTTGGATTAATTTGTGATAAATTTTGGTTCTGCACTGTGATGCTTGCTTGTTCTGCACTCTCGCCATGTCTGCACTGTGATGCTTGCTTGTTCTACACTCTCGCTGTGGTCTAACACTCTCGCCGTGTCTGCTAACTGCTATGTGATGCTTGCTTGTTCTGCACTGAAATTAGGGTTGTTAGGTTCTGTTAGGTTCTCTCGATGTAGGAACTTGTGGGTTGTTAGTTTCCGGAACAATATCCTTGCCAGCATCTACAATTATCTGTTCTGTCATTATACAAATCTGGGTACGTCATTGGAAAAAGTAACCACAGGAAACCCCGGGTTAAATTTCAAACATTTTTATTGCAGTCAAGGATCGATACCCTTGAGCCTGTGATGGGAAGCAAAAATGAGAAAAAGCTGACCTACCTACCTAGAACTACAACGTCATCAAGCGAAAAAGAGAGAGGGAATGGAACCTGCTTTCAAAACTCTAAAAATTTCCTTCATGGCCTTGTGTTTGTCTGTGTTCACAAGTAACTTCATCATTCAACTTCATGATTGCTAATTCACAAGTAACTGTTGTTTAGTTTACTGTGTGACATGTGAACTGCTGCCTTGTGTTGTGTATTGCCTGGTTATTTTGTTGCACAATGATTGGAACAAACAATTAGCTCTCAAGAATCCACTCTCTCTCAGTAATCGAGTATGATTCCATGTGAAAGAACAAATTAATTTCAAGCAAAGTTTCAAAATAAAGCAAATCTAGGTTTATGATCTGCTTTGTCCATTCAAATTCTCATTGGATAAATATATATATTGACTTAGAGACCAACTAATCTTTGATTTAGTCATAGCATGTGTTCACTAGTTGAACTCCGCCTATGTCTTACATGGCCGGTCCCAAGCCCGGATAAAGGAGGAGGGGGAGGGCGTCAGGTAGTCGACAGCCGGCACTCCATGATCACGTCGAATCCTTATGAAAATGAATCCAGAACAAAATCGCGCTAAAGCTAGGGCGTCACCCGTAAGTGGCGCGCTGTGTGGCCCGAGCACAGTGATAAGTGAGCAAGGGTCGCTGTATCTCCATCGGCACCCGGATGCAGTGTTAAATGAGCAAGGGGGCCATAGAAACTTCTTTTCGAACGACTCCACTCAAAGTTGTTTGGGAGCATATGCTCCTATCAACTTTACCCGGGACACACAAAAGAAGTACTTTGATCCTATTAGACGGGGGAGGGTGAAGAAGCTAGGACAGAAGGGTAGAGTTCAAGAGAGCAAAATGCGTTTAGGAACGTGGAATATAGGAACCTTAACGGGAAAATCTATGGAAGTAGTGGAAGTTATGGTGAGGAGAAGGATAAATATTATGTGCCTACAAGAAACTAAGTGGGTTGGTAGTAAGGCAAAGGATCTAGAAAACTCAGGGTTTAAACTTTGGTATTCGGGCACAAATAGAACGAGAAACGGTGTTGGCATCATCGTGGACAAGACCTTGGTACAAGATGTTGTAGATATCAAGAGGGTAGGAGATAGAATCATGGCAATCAAGATTGTAATAGGACAAGAACTTATCAATGTGATTAGTGCGTACGCACCTCAAGTAGGGTTGGATACGAGTTCGAAGGAGAAATTTTGGGAAGATCTTGGAGACTTGGTGCAAGGAATTGCTCAGACGGAAAAGTTATTTATAGGAGGAGATTTAAATGGACACGTGGGCAGGGAGACAGGCAACTATGGAGGTTTTCATGGTGGCCATGGTTTTGGGGAGAGAAACGAGGATGGGGAAGCTATCTTGGATTTTGCAATGGCATATGATCTCTTCTTAGCCAACACCTTCTTTAAGAAGAGAGAAGAACATGTGATCACCTACAAGAGTGGGTCGTCAAAAACACAAATAGATTTTCTTCTAATGAGGAAAGGGGATCGTATAACTTGTAAGGATTGCAAAGTTATACCAGGAGAGAGCGTGGCTAATCAACATCGCTTGTTGGTGATGGATGTACATATCAAAAGAGTAAGACAAAAGAACAAGACTTGGAAGTGCCCAAGAACTAGATGGTGGAATCTAAAAGAAGAAAAACAAGCCATTTTCAAAGAGAATGTAATCACCCAATGTGTGTGGGATAGAGAGGGGGAAGCTAGCCAAATGTGGAATTCCATGGCTAGTTGTATCCGAAAAGTAGCAAAAGAGGTATTAGGAGAGTCCAAGGGCTTTGCCCCACACCAAAAGGAATCTTGGTGGTGGAATGAGGAGGTACAAACAAAGGTGAAGGCTAAGAAGGAATGTTGTAAAGCCTTATACAAGGAGAGGACCGATGAAAATGGTGAAAGGTATAGAAAAGCGAAGCAAGAGGCGAAGAAAGCTGTCAGAGAAGCTAAGTTAGCGGCTTACGACGATATGTATAAACGACTAGATACCAAAGAAGGAGAGTTGGATATCTATAAACTAGCTAGAGCAAGGGAAAAGAAGACAAGGGACCTAAACCAAGTGAGGTGCATCAAGGATGAGGATGGAAAGGTTCTTGCTACAGAGAACGCGGTTAAAGACAGATGGAGAGGTTATTTTCATAATCTTTTCAATGAAGGACATGAAAGGAGTGCTTCTTTAGGGGAGTTGAGTAACTCAGAAGAGTGTAGAAACTACTCCTTTTATCGTCGAATCCGGAAGGAAGAAGTGGTTGTAGCTTTGAAGAAGATGAAGCATAGAAAAGCAATAGGCCCAGACGATATACCAATCGAAGTGTGGAAAGTTTTGGGAGAGACAGGTATAACATGGCTCACTGACCTTTTCAATAGGATTTTGAAAACGAAGAAGATGCCAAATGAGTGGCGAACGAGCACTTTGGTGCCTATCTACAAGAATAAGGGCGACGTACAAAATTGCATGAACTATAGGGGTATTAAGCTAATGAGTCATACAATGAAGCTCTGGGAGAGAGTCATTGAGCATAGATTGAGGCAAGAGACACGGGTTTCGGACAACCAATTCGGGTTCATGCCAGGGCGCTCAACCATGGAGGCAATCTATCTCTTACGAAGATTGATGGAAAGATATAGAGATGGGAAAAAGGATTTACACATGGTCTTTATAGATTTGGAAAAAGCGTATGATAGGGTCCCAAGAGACATTCTTTGGAGGATTTTAGAGAAGAAAGGAGTACGAGTAGCATATATCCAAGCTATAAAGGATATGTATGAAGGAGCAAAGACTGCCGTAAGAACTCATGAAGGACAAACCGAAAGCTTTCCCATAACTGTAGGATTACATCAAGGCTCATCCTTAAGTCCTTACCTTTTTGCGTTGGTAATGGATGAGTTAACAGGACATATTCAAGATGATATTCCTTGGTGTATGCTTTTCGCAGACGATATAGTGTTGATAGATGAAACTCAGGAAGGGGTAAATGCAAAGCTTAACCTTTGGAGAGAAGTGTTGGAATCTAAAGGTCTTCGCCTAAGCCGATCAAAGACAGAATATATGGAGTGCAAGTTCAGTGCAAATGGAGGCCAAAACGAGTTAGGGGTGAGGATCGGAGATCAAGAAATACCAAAGAGCGACCGTTTTCGTTACCTAGGATCTATCTTGCAAAAGAACGGAGAATTAGATGGAGATCTCAACCATAGAATACAAGCTGGATGGATGAAGTGGAAGAGTGCATCCGGCGTGTTGTGTGACCGCCGTATGCCACTGAAGCTCAAGGGAAAATTTTATAGGACGGCAATAAGGCCGGCGATGCTGTATGGCACAGAATGTTGGGCGGTGAAACATCAACACGTACACAAAATGGGTGTAGCGGAGATGAGGATGCTTCGTTGGATGTGTGGGCACACGAGAAAGGATAAGATTAGGAATGAGGATATCCGGGGTAAAGTAGGAGTAGCCGAAATTGAAGGAAAGATGAGAGAAAATCGGTTACGGTGGTTTGGACATGTGCAAAGAAGGCCTACTGACGCTCCGATTAGAAGATGCGACTATGGGACAGAGGTTCAGGGCCGAAGGGGTAGAGGAAGACCTAGGAAAACTTTGGAAGAGACTCTAAGAAAAGACTTAGAGTACTTGGATCTAACGAAGGACATGACACAGGATCGAGCACAATGGCGTTCTAAGATTCATATAGCCGATCCCACTCAGTGACTTGGATTTTCCAAGTCTCCAACCAAGAAGTTTTCCTCACTCGGGAAATTAAGGGAACACTACCCCAACCTACATGCTCCACTCAGAAAGCTTCAACATACAAGCTTCAACAAAAGAAAATTCAAAGAACTTAGCGAAGAAGGCTTTGGTGTATTTAACACAATACGTTGAAATGAAGGAAAGCTTATTTATTGATATCCCCGATAAGCTACAAATATGTACATATACATGAGTCAAAATAAACACACAAGAGGGAGCCTTCACAAAGGTTGCTTAGGAGAAGTCTCAGCAGTCGGTAGAGCCCCAGAAAGAGAAGGCACCGGAGGGGGATCATTTGGAGCCTCAGTACTGGACAGAACCCTAGGAGGAGGAGGCATCAGAGGTTGATCATTTGGAGCTTCATTACGCGGTACAGTTCCAGAAGACGAAGGCAATAAATGCCTTTGGAACAAACCCACAAATCTCTGATGATCAAGTAAAACCTGACCATCAGTTTCCTTCATCTGGTCAAGCTTCCTCTTCATGTTTGTAGCATAGTCATGTGCGAGCCGGTGCAACTGTTTATTCTCATGCTTGAGCCCTCTAATCTCCTGTTTGAGACTCATCACTTCAGCCGCCAATGATTCAACTTGGCGGGTTCGAGCAAATAGGCGTTGGGCCATATTAGACACAGAACCTGCACACTGAACACTGAGAGCCAGCGAATCCTTAACAGCTAACTCATCAGACCGTTTGGAAAGTAGTCTGTTATCTTTGGGAGTGAGAAGGTTCCTGGCCACCACCGCAGCGGTCATATCATTCTTCATCACGGAATCCCCAACGGTAAGAGGACCAGTTTGGGAGACGAAGGATGGGCGCCATATGTTGTCTGGAGAAGGCGGGGCTGCCTCTTCAACAAGGTTCAAGTCAAAACGACGGTCGGAGGGGCCAGACATTTTCAAAGGTGTTGAAGAGAGAAGAGGTCGGACAAATCAAGATATTAGAAGTGCAAGAATGAAGCTTCTACTGGTGGAGATTCAAGTGTGCTTTGGAACTTAATGCCAGCCTCTATAAAAATCTGCACTCGACGGAGCTTCAGAAATCAAAGAGGCGCCTGCTCAGAAATCGAAGAGGCGTTTGCTTTCTCAAAAGTTGGGCTGCTTAGAGATCACGAGGGTTGATCTCAGAAATCGAAGAGCCGTTTGCTTTCTCAAAAGTTGGGCTGCTCAAAGACCACGAAGGCCGATCTCAGAAATCGAAGAGGCGCTCGCTTTCTCAAAAGCTGGGCTCCCTAGAGACCACGAGGGCCGATCTCAGAAATCGAAGAGGCACCTACTTTTCCAGCCTTGTCAGCACCTGTCACACGCACACTCAGCTTTGCGGAAATTATGGGCATTCTGTCAAAGACTTCTGGGGAAGTAGAAAACACATGAATCTTACTGTTCAATCACCCACTTCCCACACGCAACAATAGCTCATGGGTACCACAGATAACTTTGCCAAAGTTCTCTGCCAAAGTTGAGCACGTGAAGCTTGCAGCTCCCACTACATCGCTCTGACCAAGAAGGGTAAAAGAATAGCAAAGAAACAGCACTAACAAAGTTTAGACCCATAAATTTTGAAGGTCTAGCTACCATATTATTACCCACAAGGGTAAAGGAACAGTACCACTGCTGGATAATTGGAAAGTCCATGTATGTCAACCTCTGTGCTTCGTAGCAAGGTAGACTAGCAAACATGCCCAACCTTTACTCACATTCGAGAAAACACTCCCAATAAGATTGCTTGCTCCAAAATCGAAGAGGCACCGTCCTCCGAATCTAAAGAGCCAGACTCCTAACATGACTACTTTCTTAAAAATCGAAGAGCGGGTAAAGGAACAGTACCATTGCTGGATAATTGGAAAGTCCCTGTGTGTCAACCTCTGTGCTTCGTGGCAAGGTAGACTAGCAAACATGCCCAACCTTTACTCACATTCGAGAAAACACTCCCAACAAGATTGCTTGCTCCAAAATCGAAGAGGCACCACCCTCCGAATCTCAAGAGCCACTCTCCCAACATGATTACTTTCTCAAAAATCGAAGAGACACTGCTCCCCGAATCTCGAGAGCCAGACCCCCAGCATGATTGCTTTCTCAAAAATCGGTGAGGCACCGTTCTCCGAATCAATCGAAGAGGCGCTCGCTTTCTCAAAAGCTGGGCTGCTCAGAGACCACGAGGGCCGATCTCAGAAATCGAAGAGGCACCTACTTTTCTAGCCTTGTCAGCACCTGTCACACGCACACTCAGCTTTGCAGAAATTATGGGCATTTTGTCGAAGACTTCTGGTGAAGTAGAAAGCACATGAATCTTACTGTTCAATCACCCACTTCCCACACGCAACAATAACTCATGGGTACCACAGATCACTTTGCCAAAGTTCTCTGCCAAAGTTGAGCACGTGAAGCTTGCAGCTCCCACTACATCGCTCTGACCAAGAAAGGTAAAAGAATAGCAAAGAAACAGCACTAACAAAGTTTAGACACATAAATTTTGAAGGTCTAGCTACCATATTATTACCCACAAGGGTAAAGGAACAGTACCACTGCTGGATAATTGGAAAGTCCCTGTGTGTCAACCTCTGTGCTTCGTGGCAAGGTAGACTAGCAAACATGCCCAACCTTTACTCACATTCGAGAAAACAGTCCCAACAAGATTGCTTGCTCCAAAATCGAAGAGGCACCGTCTTCCGAATCTCGAGAGCCAGACTCCCAACATGACTACTTTCTCAAAATCGAAGAGAGGGTAAAGGAACAGTACCATTGCTGGATAATTGGAAAGTCCCTGTGTGTCAACCTTTGTGCTTCGTGGCAAGGTAGACTAGCAAACATGTCCAACCTTTACTCACATTCGAGACAACACTCCCAACAAGATTGCTTGCTCCAAAATCGAAGAGGCACCGCCTTCCGAATCTCGAGAGCCAGACTCCCAACATGATTACTTCCTCAAAAATCGAAGAGACACTGCTCTCCGAATCTCGAGAGTCAGACCCCCAGCATGATTGCTTTCTCAAAAATCGAAGAGGCATCGTTCTCCGAATCTCGAGAGCCAGATACCACAGACCACTTTTTCAAAGTGCTCTGACAGAGTTAAAACATGTGAAACTGGCAGCTCCCACTACCGTGCTATGACCAAGCAGGGTAAAGGAATAGCATTACTACTTGTTGTTAGGGAGACTCCTATATATGTCGACCTCCATCCCCAACGGACAAGCAGACCTGCAAAAATGCTCAACCCTTCATCATATCTGAGAGGGCACTCCCAACAAAGCCTTTCGAAATATTCAGCTTTCTTTCCCCCCGATAATACCTCTGCAAACAAGCTATACTAGAGCAAGAATATCTCATATCATCAGGGTTAAAAGCAAGAGTATCTCATATCATGCTTTTTCCCTGTTTTTTCTTTTGGCCTTGTTTTTACCTGCAAGACAAGGAGAAAGAGAGCAATCAGTCAGTACTTGGAATCAAGCTTCCAGCCAGGAATTGACTGCCTGGAACCCCTTACCTGATTACTTACCTGGCATTGCTCTCGAGTACTCATCTTCATCATCTTATGTTTCCAGGGAAGATTCCACATCTGCTTGAGGAACAGATAGGGCAAGTGCGAAGGATACAAGGAAGCATGTGGAGACAAGCGTAACAGCACACGTGCCGATACATCCATTACTTTGTCAAAAGCAAAAGTATCCCATATCAGCAGGGTGGAACGTACTCTAGATTTGATGGACTTGTTTTGACCCTCAAATTCTTCAGTCGGCCTTATACTCTGGAGGAAACCAGAAAACCCTCCAGCTCAGTTCAAGAATAAGCCTGTGGAAAGTTACTTCTTCAAAAGCAAAAGTATCTCATATCATCTCTTCTCATTTTTCTTCTCTTTATCCTTCATGCTGCTGCAAGATGGGGAGAAGGTGAACAATCAGTCGGAGCTCTGATTGCTTACCTTGTCTGTCACCTCTTTCAGCAGACCCCCTAGCTCGGCGACTTGGGGGACTCCTACTACATGGTTTGTATCGCGCTTGACCAAGCCTGAAACTACAAGTAAGCTTCAAGTGAAATTGATACATTACCTTGTGCATCTCCACCAGTTAAAGATACCACCCCTGGATGGAGGAAGAGTACTTCCAGAGAAGATGCCACATCTACCTATGAGACAGATAAGGCAAGTCAAGACGACACCACACTCCGATACTTAGAAGTTTCGTGATTACGAGATCATTATCCCACAATATTTCCTAATGTCATTTGTACTAAATCATTCACTCGTACTCACTAAAGGAGAGCTTGAACCTATGTACTTGTGTAAACCCTTCACAATTAATGAGAACTCTTCTATTCCGTGGGCGTAGCCAATCTGGGTGAACCACGTACATCTTGTGTTTGCTTTCCTATCTCTATCCATTTATATACTTATCCACACTAATGACCGGAGCAATCTAGCGAAGATCACAAAAAGCGACCGTTTTCGTTACCTAGGATCTATCTTGCAAGAGAACGGAGAATTAGATGGAGATCTCAACCATAGAATACGAGCTGGATGGAAAGAGTGCATCCGGCGTGTTGTGTGACCGTCGTAGGCCACTGAAGCTCAAGGGAAAATTTTATAGGACGGCAATAAGGCCAGCGATGTTGTATGGCAGAGAATGTTGGGTGGTGAAGCATCAACACGTACACAAAATAGGTGTAGCGGAGATGAGGATGCTTCGTGGGATGTGTGGGCACACGAGAAAGGATAAGATTGGGAATGAGGATATCCGAGGTAAAGTAGGAGTAGCCGAAATTGTAGGAAAGATGAGAGAAAATCGGCTCTGGTGATTTGGACATGTGCAAAGAAGGCCGACTGACGCTCCGGTTCGAAGATGTGACTACGGGACAGAGGTTCAGGGCCGAAGGGGTAGAGGAAGACTTAGGAAAACTTTGGAAGAGACTCTAAGAAAAGACTTAGAGTACTTGGATCTAACGGAGGGCATGACACAAAACCGAGCGCAATGGCGTTCTAGGATTCATATAGCCGACCCCACTTAGTGGGAAAAGGCTTTGTTGTTGTTGTTGTTGATGTGTTCACTAGTTGGATAAAGTTGTCTTCTCCTTTCCGGTTGAAAAAAAAAAGCTTTATATTCGGCTCAGATGAAGGCAATGACATACATTTTGACATAAGCTTGATGTCTAGTTCTAATCAACCGGATTGTAATGAGGCAGCAACTATAATTTTTAGTGATTTTAAACTGTAATTTTAATGATTTGATGCAATTGCTTGCAGGAGGCAGCATTTTTTCTATCATATCAGATATCAAGTGCTTTTAAAACTCAACTGCATTTTGATTGAATTTACTTTTTATTTCAGTTTTCACAGTTTTAAAACTCAACTGCATTTCGACTGTAACCATAAATTTCTTCATCATCTGTGACTTGATTTGAAAACCCACTACCCCATAATATTACTAATGATAATAACTACATTTGCTTATTAATTAGATGAAGTCAAGTGCATCAAAGGCCTCGAGCTCAAGCTCAAACTCAATGAGATCATCAAATAGCTCCCGTGAAAAAATAAATTCATCTACGTCTACTCCCTCGCAAGTAAGTTGTCATCTCTATACTTTCTCTATGGTTCTTAAGTCTGTAGTTTATTTAATACTTAATTGTAATAATTCTTTCTTTTATTTTTGAAGGGCATTGTTGGTGAATCAACTCTACCTCAACTCCCCATGGTGACAACTCAACATACTTCTCTTACTCATGGTGGATCCAAAAAATCCTCCGATGCAACTCCAAAAGAAGGTTGCTCAAGTGATCAAGTAAGTAACGAAGATACTCTCTTGGATTCACTAAAAAGTCATGCAAGGTCTACAATTTGGGAGCACTTTGATAGGATAATTGAGGGAGGTAGAGTTAAAGGGGTGTGCAAGTATTGCAACAAATCGTATATGGCCGACACGGATAAAAATGGTACAACTAGTATAAGAAATCACTTAGTTAGATGTAGGAGCTACGGTCCTAATAAAGAAATATTTGCTGCAACTAGGCAAAAGATCTTAACCTTTGCCAGCACAAAAGATAAATTGGAAGCTATAGGTTTTTCTCAAGTGGAAGTTACTAAGGCTTGCGTTGAGATGATAATTATAGACGAGTTACCTTTTTCTTTCGTCGAGGGAGAGGGTTTTCGTCATTTTTGCATGCATGCATGTCCTTTATGGAGAGTACCTAGTCGTAAGACAATAGCTAAAGATGTACTTTGCTTGTTTTACTCAGAAAAGGAGAAATTGAAAAGTCAGTTGAAGACATTTAGGGTGTGTCTGACAACGGATACATGGACTTCTATTCAACAAACAAATTACATGGTTCTCACCGCTCATTTTATTGATGATGATTGGATGTTGCATAAAAAGATTTTGAACTTTTGTGTCATTCCAAATCATAAAGGAGAATCCATTGCTCAACTTTTGGAGGAGTGTTTGGTGGAGTGGGGCATAGAGAAGGTGTTAACTATTACGGTTGACAATGCTTCGGCAAATGATGCTGGCTTAAGGGATTTGGTGCACCGAATAAGTGGGTGGGGGATTCCTAATGCACTTTTGCATGATGGAAAATATTTGCACATGAGGTGTGTTGCTCATATTCTTAATTTGGTGGTGAATGATGGGATAAAAATGTTGAATACCGCCATACAAAGCATTCGTAATGCGGTTAGGTATGTAAGATCTTCCCCTCAAAGGTTGGAAAGCTTTAAAAGGTGTGTTGAGAAAGTGAGAATAGAAAGCAAAGGGCTTGTGATTTTAGATGTCCCTACTAGGTGGAATTCCACATTTTTAATGTTGGAATCGGCTTTGAAGTTCAAGATGGCTTTTGATAGGTTGAAAGTAGATGATGGTCATTACCTTCCTTACTTTACTAAAGAAAATCATGATAATATAAGGGAGGGGCCACCTTCGACTTATGATTGGAGTGAGGCGGGAATATTTGCATCCTTTTTGAGACCTTTCTATGAAGTCACTTTAAAAGTGTGTTGTTCTAATACTCCAACAATTCATACTACTTTTGGTGATTTGTTTAAGATCAAAAGTCTCATCCTTGAAAACAAAGATAATGAATTCTTGTCTATGATTTCCAAGTTGATGCAAGAAAAATATGACAAGTATTGGGGTTCAATTAAGGATATGAATCAATATGTTTTTGTTGCACTTGTGCTTGATCCTCGCCATAAATTGGAGAAAGTGGTTGATTATTATGAGATACTATATGGCGAGGAGGACGAGGAAAAAGTTGAAATTGCAACCAATGCGGTGAAAGATTTGTTGTTTGATCTTTACAAGATTCATGAAGAGTTATCTTTTGATGCACAACAAAGCACAAGTAGTGGTGGTAGTTCTCAATCGGCAACTACAAGTGGAGATCCTTTATCAAGCATGACAGAGATTGAAAGAAAGTTGAAAGAAAAAAGTGAAATGAGAAAAGCAAAGAGAGCTCGTATTGTGCATAATGATTTAGATAGGTATCTTTCGGATCCTAATGAAGGGGAAGAAGAGGCAAACTTTGATATCTTGAATTGGTGGAGGGTGAATGGGCTTTCTAAGTATCCTATTTTGGCACGAGTTGCAAAAGAGATTTTAGCTATTCCCGTATCAACCATTGCTTCGGAATCCTCCTTTAGCACAAGTGGACGAATAATTGATCCATATCGTAGTTCTTTGAGTCCAAAAATGGTAGAGGCTTTGATATGTACACAAAATTGGCTTAGGTCAATTCATGTAGCATTACATCATGAGCCAACCATTGAGGAGATTGAGTTTTGTGAAGAAGTTGAGAAAGGTAATTTTACTTATTGCATTTGGTTTTATTAGACTATTTTAACTAGATGCTATGTTTCACGCTTGCTTTACATCATGTTCTTTTTTTATTATTATTTGTATGTAGAAATGGCAAGGGAAAGCTCAAAGAAATGTGCTATGTTGCCTCCTAGGCCGCCTATGCGTTGAGCTTGAAGACTTGGAAGATTTTATTTGTACAAGACATGAAGTGATGAAACCTTGAAGGTTTATTTGACTTGTGTGATGTTTAAATTTGGACTTTTTGAAGACTTAAACTTTGATGTTTAATTTGGACTTTTTGAAGACTTAAACTTGATTGATGATTGATTCTATTTCTAGTTGGACTTTAAATGTTTATTTTCATTTTTTGAAGACTTTTAGTTTTATGAGACTTTATGTTTTTAGATTAATTAGTAAGTAGTAACTTCCCTCATTAATATTGAAAAACCGTCCTAGAGAGATGGAAACATGTCATATTTTCTATTTCTATCTTATGTTGTGGTTGTTTTGCATTTTTTGGAGGAAAAAAAAACAAAAAAAAAAAAAAAAAAAACCGAACCCGAACCGAAAAAACCGAACCGAAAAAAAAACCGAACCGAAAAAAAACGAAAAAAATATGGGCCGAACCGAACCGAACCGAAATTTCGGTTTGGTTTCGGTTTTGGCAAAAAACCGAACCGAAAAGAACCGAACCCAGCCCTAGCTTATGGTGGTAATTTGGGCATAAAAGTCGATACTGCTAAAACTTTTAATACTTTGAACTAGAATTTTCTTTTCCATGTGCTTTCTATCTTTGATTTTTCTCGTACTTTTGTGGACTGGGTGCATGCTTTAGTATAGTCAACTCGCCTTTCAATTTTAGTAAATGACACAACCATGGGTTTCTCTTGCTCTTAGGGTCTATGTCAGTGAGACCTTATTTCTCCACTCCTTTTCTGTCTAGCAGATGAAGCTCTAAGCAAGGGTCTATCTTGTTTTTTTTACTAGACGAATTACTGCTATTTCAGCTATGCGACGTTGTTGCCCTCCTACTCATGTGTCTATGTTGATGATCTTTTTATTTTTGTTGTAGGAATGTTTGATCTCTTTGTGCTCTTCAAAATTTCTTGGATAAGCATGGTTGTGCATTGAGACAACTTATTAATGCAACTAAGAGTAATTTTTATCTTGGGTCCACCTCTACCCACCATAGAGCGCATGTTTCGAGACATCTTGGCTTTTATTTGGGTGTTGTTCATTTCACTCATCTTGGGGTACCCATTTTTCGTGGTTAGCCAAAGAGACTTCAGTTTCAAGTTTGGGTAGACAAGGCTGAAGCGCCTATCAGGGTGGAAAGTTAAACTTATCTCAATGGCTAGACGACTACAATTAGTGTAGTTTGTTTATCAAAGCTTGTTTCTCCATAGTTTCTCAATTTATCAATTGCCAACTTGGCTGTAAAAGCATCTTTCTACTTGTGAAAGGAATTTCATTAGGTTAGAGGACTTAACTTCCCCGAAATTAGTAACTTTTGGTTGGAGTATGGTGTGTAACCTAAGCAGGAAGATGAGTTTGGTCTTCGTGATTTAGCTTTTTTTGAACTTAACGGCTTTGCTTAGTTTTGGTTGGGATCCTTTACAATCCTCTTCTTTGTGAGGCTCTTTCGCTCAGCAATGTTTTCCTCTTATACTACAAAAAACAAGATATCTATTTACGGTCTCCTGTGTGGCATGGTTTAAAGCTTGCTTTGCTTATTCTAAATAATAATAGTTGTTGGGTTATGGTGTAGGCGGTCAGTTTCCTTTTAGTTCAACCAATGGTTGGATGACCCAATTATTAATCCTTGGATATCTCTGGTCATTTCAACTATGGTTCTTCCATGAATTTCAAATGCTATTAAAGTTCAAAGTTGGTCTTTGCCAGATTATTTTGTAGATTTATTCCCTTTTGTGGTGCAACATCTTTTAAGTCTTCCTTTGCCTTTAAATGTAGAGGAGAACAAGTTGATTCAAGAGCCTTCGCCTACTGGGATCTTTTTCTTTTCCTCTGGTTATCATCATATTTGAAGGAAACATAGTGATGGTGCTTGGGCTAAGGTTTATTTGGTGACATTTTATTTTACCTCGACTATCTATTTTGGCTTGGCCCTTTGTACATGATAAACTTTCAACCAATTGCGTTCTAAAATGACGTGGTATATCTTTGGCATCTATTTGTTGTTTATGTCATAATCTTGAGGAATCTATTGCTCATCTTTGTCGGATATCTAGGCAGCTTTAGAGGTAGTTAGCATGTCAATTTGGTACTTCTTTGCCTCTTTTAGATTCTTCGACTGTATTTTTTAATGTCTCAGTGCGTAAGCCCTTTCCCCAATAGTTTCATAATCTCTGGGTTTTTGCAGGTCTTTCTACTATTTTAGCTATTTGGAAAGCTCGAAATAAGTTTGTTTTTTAGGGTCGACCAATCCACTTTCATCGACTTTGCATATTTATAATTTCTGGAATTATTCATGGTGGGAAGTTTATTTCTAGTTACTCTCAGGGTTTTGACACTAGTATCATTTCTTCTCTTGGGATTCAACCTATCACTTGCAATGCGCCTATTATTCTTCCTGCACTTTGGTCTCTTCCTTGGTTTCCTTGGATTAAGCTTAACACATATGATTTGTCTAAAGAAAATCTTGGTCTTGCTGCATGTGGAGGAGTTTTCAGGGATTGTTATGGTCAGTTTCTTCGTGGTTTCTATTAATGGATTGGTCACCGCAACTCATTTTTTGCAGTATTATCAACAATTGCTATTGTTGCAGAGTTTGCATATTAGCGAAGTTGACATTGTCTCTAGTTGGAAAAGGACTTTTCTAGTGCTATTTCTACTCTCTAATCGACTGATTTTGATCTTCCTTGCCCTCTTCGTAATGGTCTATTTATTTAGACCGCATTCGGAAGATGACTTTCTACATTTCTCGCATATATCTCGAAGGAAATGTTGTTGCATACAGTTACATTGGCTTATTTTTCTTTTCAACTTTGGTATGGCATGCTTCTTCTCCATATATTGGCAGTTCGTGCTACTTTTTGGACTATGCTAGCTTGCTTGGCTTTCGCTTCTCAAATTAATGTGTTTCTTGGCATACATGTTTGTTTCACTTTCTTGTTTTTTTTTCTTTCTCCTAACCTTGTGGTGTTGTTCAAGTTGTTTTGCAAGTTTAGACCTTTTAGGTTTGGCTTTAGAGGGGTTAGGTTTCATGTCCCCCCTTTTCTTCCTTGTATCTTTTTGTTTTTGTTTTTAGAGGGGTAAGGTTTATGTCCCCTTTTTCTTTTTCATGTTCTTTTTCCCTTTGTTTTTTGCATTATGAGAGATAAGGTTTATGTTTTTCCCTAAATAGGTATAACTTATTTTTTCGTCAATAAAATTTCCCTTGTATTGTCGAGGTTTTCTATAAAAGAAAACCCAGAAGACAAGGAGAATAAATAGTAATAGAATGCCCAAATACCTGCTACAGCTTCTTTCAAATAGGTTTTATAAGGATAAAAAAGGTAAGTTCGCTAGGTATATAGGTGATTGGGTATGAAGCTGATCATTATTTATTTATCATTTTTCAAGGACTTACATGTCACCCGAATATATTCCATGTCTGTCTCATTCGATATATCCCACTTCTTTGTCTCATGTGATAAGTCACAAATAAGTTACAAATAAGTCACATGAGAAGAGAGATAGAGACATTGTGAGGGTGTCATAGAGACATGAGAGTTATATCATAGGTAAGTGTTGGAATTTATTAGGGTTATTTAGGAATTAATTAGAGATTTGATTTGATTTTGTATTAGGGTATTTTTGGTATTTATGCATTATGGTTTCTTAGGTTTATATATAAATATAGCTTGTATTTAATTTGAGAGAATAAGTTAATCAAGATGTAGTCTTTATGGGTTATGTAGTCTTCAGGGCAATCTTTCTTTTCCGTTAATAAAATAATATTAGTTTATAGTTAATTTGTTCGTTTGTTCGTCAATTTACAGACATTGTGAGGGTGTCATAGACACATGGGAGTTATATCACAGGTAAGCACTTCGAAGATAATAAAGAATGATTAGTTTCATGCCAAGAAAGAACTACAACTGCTCTTTTGTGTGTGAGTAACATGTGGTCCTCACATTTGGTACAAGTTAGCTGGTGCATAACATGTTAAAGAGTCTCAACTACACAAATGAAATTAAGTCTTCCCAATCTGATACCCGAAAGTATTTGAAATTCCGGCCAAGCTAATCATGTTAGTCTTCACGTTGTTCACCCGTGTATAGCTGATCAATCAATATCTATCACGTTACAAACCTTTATCTATTAGACGACAATATCGTTTAGGATACTTGCTTGATTCCCCTTGATCTTAGGAGTAGAATTGATCCGTATGAATCAATGTAAATTATCTTTATTTCCTTCTTAGAATAGACTTCCTTGTATTATATAAGTCTTGTATTCTATTGTAAAAGCGTGAGAGATATTAAAAAGTGGATTCCCAGACTTCATATTTCTAAACCCTAGCCGAGTTACTTTTCAACATTATCTAAATTGCACATCATGCCGTTTCAAATATGCATCTCGATCGATAATATGCAAAAGACTATATGATGGATACATTCAGTAAAAGTAATTTAATTTTACAATTCCATCAATCATCTGCAAAACCAAGAGACCTGTTGAGAAGCTTGTCAACTAGTGTCGCATCACCTGGATGTATGGAACGAGGGAATCCAAACTCATATCCAGTATAACGTGATGAAGTGTCTGTGGGCGAGCATAGTACAAATGTTTCCTGTCTGCTAGTTATTCGGCCAACTCACCTTGGTGGTTGTCCATCAGATCTTCATTCAAATCGTAGTTGGCAACGTATGTGGATATAAATTTTTAATTTTGAGCTTTTAGAGTTACTTTTACAGATTTGACAAACCGTAATTTAGAAAAGTCAGAAAATTAGTTAAATTAAACTCAAATGAGCCATGAGTCCATTACGTCAAGGCGACCAAGCTCGTCATGCCCGTGGAACCACAGAAACCATTCTGCAGCACGACGGTAGCCAACCATTATATTTGGCAGTTCCATACAGTTCAGAACAGTTTTGTAATTTGTAATTTTAAGGTTTAGGGTTCGTCATCTTCACATGCTTATTGGTTTTTTTGTTGTGCACTTCACAAGCTTGCTAAATCCTCATGTGTGAGCTGTGCATTATTGAGTACAGATATCTGTCACAGTTTAGACACAAGCATAGCTTAATGAAGTTGTTTGTCATGTAAACCGTAATGCTTCCGAGCATACCATCATCACTCTCAAGTTCAACACAATGAGTTTGAACCATTTGTCTCTTGCATAGTATGTATGGTAGAACAGAGAGGGAGGGATGGAAAGAACAGCATGTTATAAGTTAATCACTTAATGATATCATTTTAGTTTTCATGTCTAAAGTCAACCCCTTTTAAGTTTTAGCTGTGTGCTTGGTTCAAAGATATGGATCAAATCTAATTTGGTTGTGAAACTTCAAATTTCAAGGAATTTAGGCATAGTTATGAAGAAATAGATTACAAAACATTACATGAAAGAGATTAGGAATGCACCACATGAGCTTTGTAAAAGGCAAATGAGAGAGATTTGAAACACGACTACTTGGCAGGAGTCGTTTACACATCTATCTTACATGCCTTTGTAATGCTCATATAGTGCAGTTTCTAGTTTCTCATATCTAACTTTTTATCAAAATACCTTGAAATTAGAAAGTCTCTCACCCAAACATACCATGAACGTTCATCTTTGATTTTGGATGATTAAATGCGGAGATAAAAGAAGAGAAAACATGTGGTACAAAAATGTGACTCCCTGAAGAAGCTTGAACGTTCATCTTTGACAGCAC
This sequence comes from Malus domestica, assembly GCF_042453785.1. Classification (NCBI taxonomy): domain Eukaryota; kingdom Viridiplantae; phylum Streptophyta; class Magnoliopsida; order Rosales; family Rosaceae; genus Malus; species Malus domestica. The sequence goes on along the minus strand of NC_091672.1, from coordinate 28,750,114 downwards.
TACTATTCTGAAGATGCTTTGATTCTTTTGTGGAAAGTAGTCATTTCTATTTAACATGTTAATCAAACTTTGCGGTGTGTGTAGATCAATTTTTCAATTTGTGCTGTCAATGAGTTATTTTTTTATGTTTGCTCAACCGTGATTGACAAAAATCTGAAAGGAAATGATAGATGCAAGCATGCACATGGCAGTTATTGCAGTTGCAGAAAACAATCATGCTTATGCACTCTGGTGCGGATTTGATCCCCACCGATTCCCCTCTTTCCTAACAACTAACTATTTAACTCACTATAGTCTACACACTATCATTCTACTCAAAAGAAAGGAAATGATACATACAAAAACCAATATTAGAGGTGTAAGAATGTGAAGTCATAAGGCAAGAGCTCAATGAGGCCAATGTGATGATCCAAGTGAAACACATATTTTAGACTTGCTGGAAGGTAAGAGTTCAACTCTGAATTAATCTCTCAAATTTTGAAGAATGCAAGTTACAAACTTAACCATCGTATGAACACAGTATGGAAAGACAGATATATATCAAGACAAAGCGTTCATGGTCTGATCTTTGCATTGAACTCTTAAGCCTAGTGGCTCAAAGTCTTTCCTTTTCGACGGGGTTCGCTTCAGTGTGGCATGTAAGAGTTGGAGGCAAGTTGTTCTTGATAGGGTCCTAGGTCGACCTGTAAACGATTTTCCATACTATGTAAACTACGGTTGGTTCAAGCGTAACGGAAAAATCATAAGCATATTACAAAACAAACTTACTCCGCCGGACAAACCATAAGAGAAGATATGAGAGAATTGTTTCCTGAGGCGGAAGTTAGTGCGTCGAAATACGGTTGGTTGCTATATTAACAACTACAGGGACTTCATGTATCTTGTTTTTCTGTAGTCCTTTTTGTAATAAGATTATCGAACTGCCACCAGGATTTATGAGCATCTACCACATTCACGAAGGCTCCAACTTCTGCTGATGGTTGTCATGTTTATGTCGTATTTGGACGTGATGACAGCATAAGATCATGTAACCTCAGGAATCGAACATGGAGTACTATCTGCATAACCCATAATCTTCGTCACAGACAAATGTATGATCTGATATACTTTGATGGAATCTTACTTGCTAGTTTTCGATCAAATTATTTGGGTGCGCTCAGTGCCGAACTTCAAGTCTGGGAGATGACTGCCTTGTTCTCTTCCTTAAGAGCAAGTCCACTCCTAAAAAATGAGTTGGCCCAAATTTCAATTAATCCACTCAAATGAATAGTAATTGACTCCAATAAACAGTAATTGACAAAATGCATTTACACCCCAAAAAATGAGCTGGGCCAAAGCATAGTCAATTTGTATTAAAATATTTTTGATTTTTTTATAAAATAATAAAAAAAAATTATTTTTAATTTCGGATAGGATTTTTAACTAATCTTTAATAATTTTTGTTTTATTTTTTTTATATTTTTAAACAATTTTTAATAATTTTTATTAAGTTAATTAATATGGACCATTGAATTTCAAAAAGATTGAAATCCAACAGCCCAAAATTGAACACGTGGCCAACGGTAATAATTCTGACATTTTCCTTCTTTTTTTTTAAGTTTTTTTGCTGAAAAATCTGAACCATTGATCTAGGAATCGAACGGTCCAGATTTTGCCACGTCACTAGCCATTGGGTTTAAAATTCAATTTTTTTTTACCGTTGGAAATCCAACGGTTCAGAAGACTAGCCATTGGAAATCCAACGACCGTAACCAAGCCGCGTGGCCCATATCCCGCACCCCTTTAGTGCGCCTACAGCGTAGGCCAGGCTCCTGTCGCCTTGTCGAGGACGCGTGCTCACGTGCTTGGTGCAAAAAAATATATATGTTGTTTGCTGACGTCATGCTAGCGTTAGCATGATGCTAAATAAGCCGGTTCATACCTCAGCCCATTTTAGACCGGGCTACAAACTGACTTGAACTTTGGGCCGGCCTATTTTTAGGGATGGAGTGAATTTTTTGGGTGCCAGCCTAAAAGATAGACGTCGTCAGTGCAAAAGACAAGACTGGGACTCATCCTGTAACTCTTACTTGGTTGAAGAGTCCCACGGGAAACTTTATTGGTTAGTATGTGTATCTTGGTTGTATGCTCTTCAATTTGATCGGTCAAACAAGAAGTCGGTTAGGGTTAAGAGCTACGCATAAGTGTTTGGAAAAATGAAGGGTGTTTTACAGGTGCCTATTGTCAATTTCAACATGTCCCCTTGTGGGGAAAGCAAGTGATGTATTTGCAAGCAAAACGTTCTATAAAACGGAGATTGACATCCTAAATGAGAGATATAACAAATTCCAAATCAAATCGGCTATGATTCAACTTCCAGATTCCATTGAGTACAATAAATGAATGTTGAACAATTTTTTTTGTGGCAAAGCAATATTCTAAACTACTTTCATTCACCTAATGAGGATTCGAACTCTTGTGCAAGAGAATAAGCAGACTTATCAACTAATCTAACTCACGGAATAGGTACATGAAAAATTTGATAGGGGTGTAATATGGGCTTTATTTCTTTTTTTCTGGGGTTGTGGGCATTCTTGTCTCTGTATTGCCTTTTGGGTGATCAGCTGGCCCAAACTCTATTCTTCAATGGGCCATTAGTTGGAGCGCTTTTGTAGTAGTAAGTTACTGTATTACTAAAACTACAAGGCATCTTTACCCAAAATAAAAAAGGAAACTTTAATGAAAAGCACCCGGTACTGTTCACTTTAATGAAAAACCATATTTTTACACTAAAAAGTCAATCCTGGTACTATTCACTTTACCCTTTATTTTATCCTTATCATTAAAACTCAAAGTTTTCAAGCCCTTTTCATTAGTTTTCCTAATAAAAAATAATAAAACAATGCATCGCGAGCTGCGACTTACGAGCATCATAGGACTTATCTTATGTATCCATGGTGCATAAGACGAATCTCTCGCATGTTTATATAATGCAAGCAACACGTGATTATGAATATAATACGTCCATTACATGTTGATAAGATTTTATTTCTGCCTAGTGAACTTTCTAGTGTTTATCGTGTTTGGTTATATAGACTTCAAAGTTTTTGAAGGCGTGTGTGACTCCAAAGTTAATTGGACAAAGGGAGGGAATATTTGAGATACAAGTTGAAGTTAGCAACTTGGAGATGTTCAAAGGTTTGGGTTACGAGAACAAATGAGGGGGGACAAAAGTGAGGGTCTTCAGTCGTGATTTGAAGTCTAAAGTGAAAAAGCAATCTGAGTGTCTATGACTGTGACCATACTTATTGTTGGGGATTTGAATCTTTTCTTGGATTTCTTCCTCCTTTTCCGTACATTCGTTTTTCTGTGTTTTGTGCATCTAAATTTTCCCAAACATATAAATTTACTATTTGTGCAGTTTACATGCTTGCCAACTCCACATGTGCGAGGTGTGATATAACCCAACACCTTCAAAGCTGTGTAGGTGATTATATTGAGACAATATCAATATGATTAGTTGTGAATTGCTGGCCTGACGTAAAATCTTAACATATTAGTGTGATCGCTTTCATGTATTTAACCACTTTTTAGCTATGTTCATGGACTCAAAGATAATAGTTATTAGGATAGAAATGGATGAAAATTTCTCTTCGAATTAAATGATTGTATGAAGAGAAATGAGAAAGAAAATGTGTTGTACGTATTAATAGTTGTATAAAATTATTTTCATCGCATGACCAATCATGAGATTAACACGTGATTATAATGCAAAAAATAAACACAATTATTAAAAATAGTGACGTCCAATAACGCTTCGACGGAATGAGACTTTTAAAAGCAAAAAACTTGATTAGACACAGACGCTGCTCGTTTGAGAGAGCACCTCTAATAAAGCATTCTTACGAAAGTTTATTAAATACCAAACCTCAGTAAAATCTGTGTATACTTTCATGGGAAAATTTGAAATATGTCTAATTTTATAGACCTACTTTTGAAATATGTCTAATTTTTAGTGATTTTTTACTTTTGAAATAGATCCAATTTTTAATTACTTTGTATCCATATCAAAAGATACATTCTTTCATCACTTTACTTTTTCATCCTTCCTAGTTGCTACAACTGCCAAGCAAACACACCCATGGATATGATGCTAAAGAGTTTGGCTAAATTCGATCAGAAAATGAGTGAATAGTTGGAAAACAAATCCTTGACCAAAAAAAAGAGAAATTTTAAAATAGGCTTAATTTTTAGTAATTTTTTATTTATGAAATAGGTCTAATTTTTAGTTATTTTGAATTTATATTAAAAAACCTAAAAAAAAAAAAAAAAAAGTTGGAAAACAAATAATTCAATTTACCCCCATCAAATCCAACGTTGAGAGAGAGCCCTGTATCTGCATCAAAGATGTGACTGCTCACCAACTTCGGTGGTACCTGACATAATTTTATCCCAACCCACCAACACACCAATGCCCAGTCCATGAATATGGACTCTTTCTGGTCCCTGACTTAATTGTCTCCTAATGAGCCTGCCCCATCACCGCTTCTTGGGGTCCCAACACTCCCAGCTGAGCGACGACCTAAATTGAGAACAAGGATTGTCTGCCCTCCTTGTTTCCGTACCCTTTTATGCTTTTTTGTTTATGTGTTCACGGTTAAGTCACGTCAACATTTTATATTACTATTCATTTTTGTCTTATTATATCTATAAAAAAATAATATAAAATGTTAATGTGGCTTAACCGTGACCACACAAAACAGGAGGGCACGAGAGGGCATGAGAACAAGGAGGGCAGACAATCCTTGTCCCCTAAATTGCTCGCCTCACCGTCTCTAGAAATGAATCATTTCCGGATCCCTTTCGTCTAATTCTCTTTATTAAATAATTTAAGCTTTTAAAATTTGATCTAACGGTTAGAAACAGAAGTCAACTTTAAAAGTTATAATAATTTTAGTCGTTTGATCAATTTTTAAAAATTCAAATGATTTAATAAGAATAATTAAGTAAAAGAGATTCGGAGATGATCCCTTTCCACCGTCCCCAATCAGCTGTGAACTCAAGGTACTCAACAGGTACCTATTTGGCCTCTTCTAAGTAAAAGTCCTATTCCATTTTTCTTTTACCAGAACTACGCTCTCCTCAAATTTCATACCCAAACGAGTAAAATGCATGGTTCAAGTAATCCAATCCAGTCTAATCCAGTCCCAAACTACGGCTTGACTTTATTTCACACAAGATTTTGCAATCTTTTCCTATCGGACTTGGATTGTCTGCCCTCCTAGTTGTGGTGCCCTTCCATGCCATCCTATTTTGTGCGGTCACGGTTAAGCCACGTCAATATTTTATATTTTTATTATTTTTTGTCTTATTATCTTATTAAAAATTTAATATAAAATATTGACATGGCTTAACCGTGACCGCACAAAATAGGAGGGCATGAAAGGGCACCATAACTAAGAGGGCAGGCAATCCAAGTCCTTTCCTATCTACTGGTTTGAAAAAAAAAATGGTTATATGGTGCAAATTCTTGTCGTAGGAGCTGGACAGGTTAGGCATGCGTAATCCATAGAGAAGAAGCCAAAGTTCATTCGAGGAAGATTAGGGTTAAAGTATTAAATAGTAGCTTAAGTTCCAAAAACTATGATCCGAAAGCGAAAGCAGATCATCGTTCCCCATTGCTTTTAAGGATTCGAATGCTAAACACTTTCACAGGGTTCAACACCATAGCTAGGTATTGGTCAGCATGCAGCCTACATTGATTTGAACCATACAAGTATAGGAAATAAATTTATACGTTATTTTGACACTTTCAAAAGTAAGTTGAGGTCGGACTGTTGATTCTTGTTATATTTTATTTATTTATTATATTGTGCTACGATAGACTCGAGTTATAATATATATTTTTAACCAAAATTTGTAAGCCAAATCGCTAATCAAGAGAAATTTCATTAAAAATAGGGTGATAGTATTCACACACTCATATTTATCTTTCACACGCATTTTTTAATTTTCGAACGTCGAATTAAATAAATTGAAAAATAATAAAGAACAAAAATAATTAAAGAATGTGTGAGAGATAAAAATAAGTTTATAAATAGCACAACCCTAAAAAAACGTCAAATATGATCTTTAAAACAATTCAAAGACCGCACATGCTAAAAACACTTAAATTCAACAATTACGAACCCGCCGATTCTCATAATCTTTTGATCTCCAATTATTGGAGAAGAAGATTTGTAGTCAAATTTTGGGTTTCGAAAGCCATTTTGTGAGCGATACCCTATGCAGCATAGAGCATTTTAGTAAGGTTAATTTTTTGTTTGTTTTTGGGTTTGTAACTTTGTGGTGTGTGTCTTGGGTGGCTGCTTGTCGTCACCATTCAAAATATCTTTTACAAAGCAAGAATATTGGTATTTCTTTTCTGTTTTTCATATTTTATTTTATTTATACAAAAGGGAAACTAAAGAAGAAATGAGGACAAGATTTTCTTCACGGGTTCGGCTTTTAAGGAGGACAAGCAATCATGTGGTTGCAAAAGAAGGGTTCGTACTCAGAAATATCGTTTTTTTTTTGTTTCACATCTGAGGTGGTTTAGCTTTCTCTTTGTTGATAGAAGCCAAATGGGGAGTTTCGACCACATAACCTCAAATGCAAAAGTATACACTTTTAACCGCTTGAGATGCAAGTTTTTCGCAAAATGCAAGTCTTTTGCAAAATGGTTTAGCTTTAAAATGCTTTGTTTACTTGGCCTTGTTTGAATCTACACTTCTATGCCTTTTAATCACTTCAGCTGCAAATTCGTCTCCAGATGGTTTAACTTTAAAATGGTTTGGTTTGTTTGGTCTTGTGTGTATCTACAATTTCACTCTTATCGATTCCCCAACAATTTCACTCTTGTATAGTCATTATGGTCGATCTGACAACCATGCAAGAGTGCAATCGAGTTCGACCTGCTACACAAGCGATTGCGATTACATCACATCTGATTTTGTTTTGAATTTTTTATATATATAATAAGACAAAAAGAAGAGTGTGAGAGAATGAGATGGTAATATGAGTGGAGATAATCCTTCTCCATATAATAAGATGGCAGCACTATATGGCAAGAGAAATGCTGAGTAGATTTTCCTACATGGAACTCTCTATAATTTTTTTTCATCTCGCAATTTAACGTCAATTCTTGTACTAACGTTAAAATCCTATGCAAGAAATATAAAGTGACAAAATTTTTATAAAGAATCACTTTTAAGAGAATCGCTTAGCAGTTCTCACCTGTCAATTGCATAAGCTCTATTGCCGCCATCATGTTTAAGCCCTCAAAGATTCGAAACTTGCTGTACTTGATATTACTCAAAAGAGAACCTCTTTCTTTTCTTTATTCATATGTTTTTTTACTATATGTGACAGGGCTGGTAAAGTAAATGTACCGACTGTAATTCCTCATGATTATAGGTACCGTTTGGTACGCAGACGGGACGGGACGAGAAGAGACGGAACAAGACGGAACAGATGATGTAAATATGAAAAAAAATAAGGAGAAATTTTGTCATAAAATGTTATAAATTTGTGTTCTACGAATGTGGAACGGGTCGTTCCAGGGGGAAGAAGTGGAACGAAAAATCAGCCAAATTTCGTCCCATGGGACAACCCATTCCATAGTTTTTAGGCGTACCAAACGTGGGACGGAACGGCTCGTCCCGTTCCGTCCCGTCCCGTCCCACGTACCAAACGGTACCATACGGTACCACAAAATATATACCTATACTCATGATGTTTGGTTGGATTTTTTTCCTTTCCAAATTTAAAGTAATACATTCGTTTGAAAATATTTTTAAAATGACTCGAAGCGCTTCTACTACAAATATTTTTGGAAACAATTCTTAATAAAAAAATTAATTATTTTAAAATCACTTACAAACGAGTCCATAGACCATTTAATTATATCTAGCAAACTAGTTTAATCATTTGTAAATTATTATCGACTAAAACTCAATTATAACATATTCTCTTCACTTAAAAGAGAGAAGTCTTAAATTTGAATTTTGTAGATGATGAGTTCGAAACCAATTTATTATCTTATCTTTTAGTGTAAATATAAGATATAAAAAAATGACTATAGTTTTTTGTCCTATATTAATTTTTCTCCCTCTTTGAACAATCTCATACAAACTAATCACACATTTACTTAGTCAACCAAGACAGCAACAGAAATAACATACCAAAATAGTTAGCTATAAATAAGTTTTGCACCATTTACCCTATGTTTCAATGCTGATTTAGAAGTACGGAGAATATAGATAAATTAGTTAGATATGGACCACGAAACATTCAAGGAAAAGAATTGAAAATGCACTATATATTTTTAGAAAACACAAACAAAAGATTAATCGTTTAACTGCTTTCAAGTAATCTGCTTGATATGGCCACGAATAGAATGCATTTTCCAATTAGCCTTCTCTAAGCACGAAATGAGTGAATAACTGTAGTTCGCTATTTATTGTCCCATTAAAAAAAAGATTAAAAAGTAATCACTTTCAAACTTGTATAATGCATTAATAGCTTAATTAAATTCATTAATATTTGAATATTCTTGGTCCAAACATATTTCGTTGGTACTTTTAATCTCGAACCAGAAGAAAACATACACAATTATGATTTTGGGATCAAAACACATGCAAATAAATGACCTAAAACATGCAAATTGTTACATTATTCGACACTTCCAAATTGTTACATTATTCGACACTTGCAAATTGTCAAATAATTGTAAAGATATTTTGTCTGATGAGCCCTTATGGAATTAAGATTCAGTCTGAATTTGTGTCCGCAATTGAAGATCCGAATTATTTATTTTAAATTTTGTGATCATTATTAGTTTATTTTATAAACATATTTTACACAAAATTAAGAATTCAGATCTCTTTTTCTTTTTTTAATGATTTAGATTTTCAGACTTTCAAGTTCCAAACACAGAAATTCGAAGAGAATCTACCGATTCTAAAGGGCAAGACCTTGGAGTGTAGTGTTGCAACCCTGGCTCATGATCCCAGACAAATGGGTAGGACCCATGGCCAGTGATCTTTAGGCTAATCATGTCTTCCCCTACCAATATTAGTTGTTAAATCGCTTTTTGAGTGCCATACAATTATATAGCCATGTTGTCCGAGAGCTTAATATAGACAGAGTCGTGTCCATCCAAGTTTCCAACCTATCTCCAGCTATTTTGTTAATAATGTACAGAAAGTGCTTCAAATCATGTTTATGCATGGCTTAATCGTGTTTAAGGTTGTAGTAACGATCGAAAGTGGGGGAAAAGAGAGCACTTCCCTTCGAATGCCTTTTGTTTTTATATACACCTGCTTTAAAGGTGTTGTGAGCACTATTGTATATGACCATTTGATCTACATTTAAATTCTACTTACTTATATTTAACAATCCTTTTGTGTTTTCTTTGTTAGTTAGAGGTTTGGGCAGTGGTTTCTCTAAAGCAACATTCTCACTCAAATCTTACTTTCTTGATTCTCATTCTCATCTCGAATCACATCATCTCTTCAAATCACATTTTAAGATTAACTCTGTAAAATATCAGTCAAACTATAAATCGTTTAAGTATTTAGTTTTAGTCACATTTTAAAGATTCTTTGTAAAAAATCAATTAAACCACAAATGATTTAATTATTCAGGTAACATTATCAAATTTTCAATGCTCAAATTTTCAATGCTTAAGTGGAAAACATATTTTGTTTATTTATTGGGCAACCGTTAAATAAGTAAAAAATTTCAAATATAGTCAATTTTTTGCATAAAAGATGTTTAAAGGGTGACCTAAGAAATAACGGCTCGAACTCGCGTAACATTGCAGAATAAACAAGAGAGTTGAAAAAGTAGAACGAGATTATCCATATATTATGAAAATGTTGCTAATATTTCTCTTCATCTTTTATGTTTTCAAGCTTTAGGGTAAGACATGAAATACACAGTTCTTACAAACTAAACTCATGTATGAGTTGGTTTAAGAGCAACTCCACCCTTGGAGCACTTCCCCCTGACAATTCATTATTGAATCCACCATATTGAACAGTAACTGCCTTTAATAAATAGTAACTACCATTAATGAACAGTAATTACCTTTTGCATCTCCACCCTTAGAGCCCTTCCCCTAGCAATATGTAATAAAATATTAGTTTTTTTTTGTTTGTTTAAATAATATAAAATATAAAAAAAAACATTGGAAATGGGGCTGCAGGCCCTCGGGCTAACACAAAAAAAATTAAATAATGCCTGGCCCTCGGGCTGCAGGCTGGTGGATTCCTCACGGGCCTTGTGCTCGGGTTCCCACCCTCACTCGGGCTCTCCATGGCTGGAGCACTGTCCACCGGGCCTCAGGCCCTTTCTTCTCCCCTGTCCCCCGAGCAATCCACATGGGTGGAGTTGCTCTTAATGGGGTTTCCTTGACTCAAATATAATAGTATTTCCTTTGTGTTTTCCAATGTTCATGCCGATTAGGGGTCATATCTGAATCCTTTTCACATAATTATCTTCATCAAATAATTCAGATCTTTGAAATTTGATTAAACGGTTAAAATTATTATAACTTTTACAATGAATTCGTGTTTTTAATCGTTAAATCAAATTTCAAAAATCTGAATTATTTAATAAAAATGATTAAGTGGAAGAGATCCGAAGGGATCGCTTTCCGTTCATGCCGACCAAAGCGATTAATGTTTCTTCACTGTTTTCCAGACACAAATAAAAAAAGCTAGTCTTGCTCCCTTCCCTCCTTTATTTTATTGGATTACCATTTTTCAACTGCCATCAATCTTTGTGTAACCATTTAAACCTCTTCTGAAACTGTGCTCAGTAAATATCCGATTAACAAATCAGGCCGCGGTCTTTCAGCTACAGCAAACCGACTTCACACACACTCTCTCTCTCTACCCTCGAATAGAGGGAAAGAGAAGGTTAAAAGATAAAGTGTTCAATTCTCACCAACCAGCTTTGAACTCTCTCTCTCTGTCTCTCTCTTCTCACTCCACCCTCTCTCCCTCTCTCCTCTCTTTATATTCTCAGCTCACAAGCAGAATACCTGTTTGCTCTTCTCACTCTCTCTCTAAACAATGAGTAAACAGGAAGTGATGAAGCTTCAGGTACACACCCTTTTCAGTTTTCACTATTTTCTCTCAAAACTGGTCTGAAAATCAAAGATGTTTAGTTTAGTTTAGAACCCTTTTCATTATCTTCTGTTTTCTCTTAATTATGTTTCTCATTACTATAATCTATATAGTAAGTTATTAACTCAGTCTAATTTGGTTCGTTTCTGATTAATTTTACTTGCAGACATGTGTTCTCAAAGTTAACATTGACTGTGATGGATGCAAGCACAAGATAAAGAAATTGCTGCAAAAAATTGATGGTACTTTCCTCTCTTCTGTTACCATATTCTCATTTTTCTAACCCAAATATTATTCTTCTCTTTGTTTAGTAACAACTCCGATTTGAGCTTAGTAGAAACTGAATGTCGCTAGACGAAATATGTTTCAATTTACCATAAATATTGACATTGTTTTAGTGTAGTGGTGTGAACTTTAATTGGTTTATTTACTTAGGGTAAAACACAATTTTGATCGCCGCGTTTAGGCTCGAAAATGGTTTGAATTTTTCGATTGTGGTACTTTCTTCTGTTACCATATTCTCATTTTTCTAACCCAAATATTATTCTTCTCTTTGTTCAGTAACAACTCCGATGTGAGCTTAGTAGAAACTGAATATCGCTAGACGAAATATGTTCAATTTACCATAAATATTGTCATTGTTTTAGTGTAGTGGTGTGAATTTTAAATGGTTTATTTACTTATGCTAACACACAATTTTGGTCACTTGTTTAGGTGTGTACACAACAAGTATTGATGCAGAACACAGCAAGGTGACTGTGACAGGGAATGTTGATCCACACACAATCATCAAGAAACTTGAAAAGAAGGGGAAACATGCAGAACTCTGGGGAGGGTCAAAGGGTTCAAATTTCAATCAAGCCCAGCTCAACAACCAGTTCAAGAACATGGCAATGCCGGTACAGAATGCGAAAGGCGGGGGACACCAGCAACAACCACCAAAGGGCGGAGGAGGCCACCAGCAACAACCGCAAAAGGGCGGAGGAGGCCACCAGCAACAGCACCAACAAATGAAAGGAGGCAATGGTAATGTTATGAAGGTGCCTCAGAAGAACCAGAAGTCTGTGAAGTTCAATCTGCCGGAGGCGGATGACTTTGACGGTAGCGATTTCGATGAGTTTGATGATGAGTTTGATGATGAGTTCGATGATGATGAGTTTGATGATGATGACTATGATGATGAGGAAGAGCTTGATCATGGACATCATCAGATGGCTAAGAACAAGGTGATGGGTAATATTGTAAATGGGCCACAAGGAGGAGGGCCATATGGGAAAATGATGCCAATGATGCCAATGATGGGTGCTAATCATGGGCATGGCCCACATGGGCCTGCTGGGATGATGAATATGCATGTGATGAACGACAAAAAGCTAGGTGGTGGGGGCGGCGGTGGGGGAGGGTCTGCCAAGAAAGGTGGGGTAATTGATTTCCCTGTGCAAATGAAAGGTATGGGTGGAAATAATGAAAAGAAGAATGGCAAGGACGGAAATGGCGGAAATAAAGGCGGTGGAAATAGCAAGGGTGGGGATAAGAAGCAAGGGGGTAAAAATAAGAAAGAGGGCAAAGATGGCAAAAAAGGAGGTGGATTGCTAGGGTGGCTCAGCCGGAGTACAAGTATCGGACGCGGCGGTTCCAAAGACGAGAAAGGTAACGGCAAGGGCAATGGAAGCAAAAAGGGCGGGGGTAAAGATGGAAAAAATGATTTTCATGAGATTGATTTCAAAGGGAAAGATACCAAAGGAGGGAAAGGAGGCAAAGGTGGAAAGGAAAGCAAGGAGGGCAAAAATGGAAAAGGAGCCAAAGAGGGCAAAGGAGGGAAAGGCGCCAAAGGTGGTGATGATGGTGAGGATATGCGGCAAATGGGTTACATGGGCCAAAACGGACAAATGGGTCAAAAGGGTCAAATGGGTCAAATGGGTCATATGGGAAATATGGGTCAGATGGGGCAGAGACCTCAAATGGGTCAGATGGGTCAGATGGGTCAAATGGGTAGCTATCCAATGGGGCAGATGGGTAATTTTCCTGCAGTACAAGGACTGCCTGCACAGGCAATGATGAACGGCGGAGGAGGATACTATCAAGGCGGTATGGGTCCCGGAAACCCGTATAATCAGCAGCAGCAACAATACTTGGCCATGATGATGAATCAACAGAGAGCAGCAGCCAACGGTGGAAATGATATGTACCATCAGATGATGTACGCCCGCCAGCAGCCGCCGCCGATGAGCTACATGCCCCAACAGCCAATGCCGTCAGGACCTGCATCTGATCCTTATGCCAACTACTTCAGTGATGAGAACCCTAATGGTTGTAGTATCATGTAGAAGTTATTTCTAGGGTTTCAGGCTATGTTTTTACTTATTTTTGTAGGATTATTGTGTTGTGGTGCTAAGCCGAAAATAGTTTGAAAGTATGGAAGTACCATTGCTTATGCTACTTGGTAAATGGTAATGAGTAAGTTTTGTAGCTTGGTAAATGGTATTGCTTAACCTGTTCAATGAGTGAATTATTAACTTCTGATTCGAAGTTTTTTAGGGTACAAACACGTATGAACTCGATAGATTACGACAATTGTAATTTGTTTGTATTGTAGATGTGTTGTAATTTCAGGGACGTGTTTGAGCCTTCTCATCCAATTAGAATAGCCATTGATGATTTGTTTAGGCATTATTGCGTTCGGCTTTGCGTAGTGGTTCTCGAATTCAAAATGCATCGCGTGTAGGATTCAACTTGGAAATATTTAAAGGATCAATCTCTATCTGTTCAAATTATTAGGACCATCTCTTGACTTCCATACCCTCACCTCACCAGTATCCACCCACTTTCATCAGGTCTTTTGCTTGGAAAACGCAACTTTATTCGCATTTTATATACAGAGCTATCAGTGCACACCAATATTAAAAGAAAATTGTGCCATATCAATATTTTTCTTGCTTGGTGGGGTATTAGATATGTATAGGTCGTTCTCTAATCTCTACCTAACTAAGGACATGGGTTCCATAAAAAAATAAAAATAAAAAATAAAAACCAAGGAGATGGGTTTTATGAGCGTTTTATCATCTAAATAGACCATTAATAGATTATACTATGCTTGGTGGCTGGATTGAGTTTAAGCCAGTACTATAAAGTCTTGCCTTTGTAGAAGGAGATAGACTTTCGCGTAACGAGTTTACTATACGAGATAGACTTTTGCATAAGGAGTTTACTATCATAGCGATATTCCGAGTCATTAGGTTAGGTGTAAGACTTTTTTCACATGAATTTATATTAGTGATTTGGAACGTAATGATAGCAGTGAATTCTTTCCACCTAAGTCCTTCTCTAGGAAGAATTTGTAAAGCACATTAGGTTGGATTGTTATCCAATTTAATAAGTGCATTCCTAGTTCAAATCGAACCATCGAACCGGCATGCAATCTAACAAAAAAAAAAAGGAGAAATTATACATCCTGCACCTGTAATTTTCTTATTGAATAAAAACCTACATCAGTCAACTGAATAAAAAATAGTTGACTGGTTACCTGGGAAATTTGATGAGTAGCAGCCCATTAAATGATGTAACAAAAGGCCATGAGCAGTGAAGATACCAGGACTATGTGTCCAAGCCATATATATGTGATACAATTGTCAATAAATAGAACGAAGATATCCATAACATAGCTATCACATGTAGGTTATGTAACTTATGTTATATCGATTCTCTCTAGAATGTGTAAAGTGCATGTCGTTTACCTCATTTCTTGTATTCTGTCAAGCAACCTTAACGAATATAATCCACAATGTGTAAAGAGAATATGAATATTATCACAAGAACTTAACATAGCATATATTGCTAAGAATGCAAGATATTTATAATGTATATACAATATTTTAAATTGTAAAGGTTTATAGAATTAAATTAAGATTGATGAAGATTCAAAGTAATTACTTTGTTTAGGATAACAGTTTTTCATTTGGAATCTGTAAAAGCAAAATTTTGATCATATCACACATCGCAATATACTAGGCCTTCTATTTCTTTAAGAGGTTTATCTAAAAGATTCGCGATATAACTAAAGAAGACTAGAGTTTGCAGCGGAAGTGATTGTGAAGACAATGATTACTAAGGTGATCAATCAAACAAACAAGTTACATGCATTCATTATAATAGTGAAGTAAGCATTCATCCACAAACAGGAAAGATATTATAGTGAAGAAAGAGTCATGTCTAGGGCTTCATACTAACCCCTAACTACAAAGAGTTTAACTACTCATGTGCAATAATAAAATAGCAAACTAAAAACTCATCAAAAGCTTGAAAAAACTGAGAAGAGACGGAAGAACGAGAGCAGAGAGTACCAGAACAATTCTTGTCTCGCGCGCGGCTGGTGTTATAGAAAATCATCATTTATTTAAGCTGTTGATTTAATTTTGTGTATCTTTTATCTTTAATGATTAGATTAGAAGACCTAAATACTCTTTTAAAGTAGTGTCCCCACTTGTGCCTTGAACGCTACTAAATCTCTAAAATTTCGACAATATTCGCAAATTTGCATGAAATCGTCATTATGAGTTATCTGTGGTAAAATACCAATAAAGTCTACTAGAAAACTTGAATCATAAACTGTAAAATTCTCCAAACTAGACATTTAGAGCTTTCCACATATGAGGTTCAATATTTGATTTGTCCCGAGGAAGTGCAATTTAATCTTCCAACTTGACTGATCTGCACGTCAAACCTCTACTTCCAGGGTGGAAAACGTCTTTCAATCCTAAAACACTCTGTTTTAGCTTTAATTTCAATGTTATTGCTTGGGAACACAAATTTGAACAAAATTAGTGAAAAGCAAAGAAAAACATAAAATACGACACAAAAATTAAGTCTAAAAAGCAATAAAAATAGGTACGGAAACGAACCTATGCTCCTAAACACTTAACAATGCTCCTAAACAACTAACAATTCTCCCCTTTCTCTCTTTCTCCCTGCACCAACTACCGTTAATTAGGACCGACTACTGTTTGGCCATGCGCATGTAATCTTGCTTTATAAACAGTTAACAATGCTCCTAAACAAATTAAGAGAGATGATTAGGGTTGTTTTTGTTTCAATCTGTCAAACTAATAGCGGTGTCAAGTAGAAGCCAGAACCCAGTGACACTTTTTTGTTTGTTACTTAAAGCACAAGCTTTTGCATGGCTGGGTACAGGCCTCTTCACTGCCAAGTGCCAAGTACCCCTACACACTCACCAAGACTTTGTTTTCATGTCAAGATTTATGCTCATCTCTTTCCCTTTACATGTGAACCCCCTCCCCACATTCGTAACGTCACATAAACTGGAAAAGTTTTCCAAAATCTATCAAAGAAGAACTCAATGCTGAAACCCTAAAATGTCCACATGCATGTCCATCACACTCTAGAGCCTGCCCTAAATTAGTAACCCTCGCACTATAAATTGCGAACTCTTCTGTCTCGTTCTTTGCCAATTCCCACGTTTCCTCTCTAGCCTCTAGGTATACAAAAACTTCTTCGTTCCAACTCAAAATTTGTTTCCAATTCCATCCATGGCTTCTTTCCTTCCCAATTTGCTCCTACTCTTCTCTTGCTTTTCCCTTCTCATTTTCACGTCTGTGGCCACAGTAAAAACCCGACCCCAAATCCCCATCAAGCCAAATAAGCTTGTCCTCAAGGTGCAGAAAGATGGGGCAACCAATCTTCATGTGGCCCAAATTTACAAAAGAAACCCTCCAGTCCAATTCCCCTTTGTGATAGACCTAAATGGGAGGTTCTTATCAGTCAATTGTGAGAATCAGTACTTGTCATCGGGCTACAATGCTCCCGTTTGCCACTCAACACAGTGTGCTAGAGCCAATCCTAATAGCCAGATGACATGCCGCACATGCAGCTCGTCTAGAACCCGACTAGGGTGCCACTCCAACGCGTGTGGGCTCATGACCACAAACCCTGTGACGCGCCAAAGCGCCATGGGTGAGCTTGCTCAAGATGTCCTCTCAATCCCATCAACCCAAGGCTCGAGCCCTGGCCCAATGGTCCAAGTCCCTCAATTCCTCTTTGCATGTGCACCTTCAAATATTATGCAAAAAGGGCTACCCAAAAATGTTCAAGGTTTTGCTGGCCTAGGCCACTCCTCAATTTCCCTACCCTACCAACTAGCCTCCCACTTTGGCTTTCCAGCAAAATTTGCCGTGTGCCTCCCTTCTGCACCTGGCCAGAATGGCGTCATTTTCTTCGGGGAAGGACCCTATCTCATGAACCGGGGCATCGACGTGTCGCGCAAGTTGACCTACACCCCACTGACCATAGGCAGGCAAGGAGAGTACTACATAAACGTTCAATCCATCAAAATCAACAACAAGGTGGTTCCACTCAACACCTCTCTCTTGCCCTACTCACCAAAACGAGGGGTTGGTGGGACAATGATCAGCACCACAACTCCCTACACAATCCTCCAAACCTCTATCTTTAGGGCAGTCACTCAGCTCCTCATCAATCAGCTCCAAGGGGTACCCCAAGTGAAGCCCATGGCGCCATTCGGGGTGTGTTTCGATGCGAAGAAATTTGCCAGCAACAAGGCAGCGCTTACGGTTTCTAGCATAGACCTTGTTCTAGACAACAACCGGAACATCTGGAGGCTGTATGGTCATAACGTTATCGTTCAGCCAAGTCCCAACGTGGCGTGTCTAGGGTTTGTGGACGGTGGGTTGAGGCCTCAGGCTTCGATCGTGATCGGAGCACTCCAGTTGGAGGATAATCTGCTGCAGTTTGATTTGACGAACTCAAGGTTGGGATTTAGCTCTTCGTTGTTGTCCCGCAGGACTAGTTGTTCCAACTTCAACTTTGGCAAATCCTCCACTGGTGCTGAAGAATCTACTGAATCCACCGATGAGCCATAAATTATGATCTCCCTTGTGAGAGGTGATCTATCTGAGGGTGTTTGTGTATGTTGATCAAATAAAGTCTATGTAAAATGTGAAGCTTTGTGCTTTGGTGTACGCAGTCTCGTCTATATTAAGGGACTGGATAAATAAAACTTTGTTAATTATTTGTTCATGTCTTCTTCTTGGTACCAACTCAAACTCATTCATGCTTGGTATTCTTAGATGGATTCAAACTCCAATTTCATATTTCTAACAATTTTCCGGATTGAAAGATTGTTGACGTCAAGTTGCAAATAGTAGTGTGCTCCTTTTTTTACACTCAAATTTGAATCTATCTTTCTCCAGTATAAATTAGATTAAAAATATCATTCCAACATAAAAAGAAACAACAATTTTCTCTTGTGATGACGACAATTACAATGACACATTGTTTAACACTATATACCCTAGGCCCTTTTTGGTGTGACGACAACAATTTTTTAGTGTGACAACGATTACAGTGCCACATTGTTTAACACTATATACGTCTTTTTGTGGTGACGAAGGTTATAGCACCAGGTAGTGTTTTAACTCTACACTCTTGTCTCTGGGTCCATAACGTTGTTCACCTAGAACAAAATCAAGTGTATGGTGTTTGCCAGGCCTAGGCTTGTCTCTGGTTAAGTTTGTTGTTGGGCTATATATCATTTTTGTAAGCCAGTTAAGGGCAGCCTTCACTTGAAGAGCCCAAAGAGCCTTGTTATTCTTTATTTTTTGGAAGTTTTAACGAAACACTCATGGTACTGTTCTTTTTTAACGAAAAGAACATTTTTATTCTAAAAAGTCACTTCTGGTACTATTCACTTACAACACATTTTTGTCCTTTTGATTAAAACTCAAAGTTTTCAAGCCATTTTCATTAATTTTCTTCTTCTTCTTTTTTTTTTTCTATTATTATTTTCCTCTTTATCTTTAAATCAAATAAATTTAAAACTATTAAGAGATAAAAATAAACATAAATATACAAAAATAAGATAAGCTTTAAGGTTCGATTTACTTACTTCAATATAAATAAAACCATCATCATGCACTCCTCCATAACGCAAAGAAAACTGAGTTATTAGTAAAAACATGTATTCTTTGAAAATACAGTTCTACCTTGTAATTTTATGAGGAGGGCGAGTATAATATAATATTTTTACAGTTAATTCAAATGTTTTTATGAGCAAAATTCAAATTTTAGAATTTAGTATTTATTTTTCATTCTCATATTATTTGCATAGTACTTTTAGCTCAATTAATTAAGAACATTACTTCTAGGTCTGAGGTTGGAGTTCAATTTTACTGTCTCTCAGTATCAATGGTATATGAACGCAATATTAGATAATACTTAGGTACTGATTTGTGAATATTTTATACACTCACTTTCGAATTTGACCTAATAAAAAAAAAGTCACATATTCCTTACTTTTCAAAACAATAAAACATGTTTTAATTTATTATTGGACAAAATTAATGACGTATTTCTTACTTTTCAAAACAATAAAACATGTGTTAATTTATTAAGGAAAATTAATTAAAATAGATTAAAAACTTTAAATTTTAACGATAAGGATAAAATAAAAAGTAAAATGAATAGTACTAATATTGATTTTTTAATGTAAAAATATGATTTTTCGTAAACATTAACAGAAGTTTTCGTTAAAATTCTTAATTTATTAGAAGACAATGGGCCCCACCGACGTGTCTTGTCCAATGACTGAGCGGTATAGCAAAAGTTCACATTCTCTCTGATCTCTACATGTGTTTTATTATAAAGACCTCTGAAGTCTTCGTCTCTTCAAAACCCACAAAAAGCGCACACATTTTTCTTTCTCGGACCAAAACCAGACGAAGCAGAAATCCAAGAAAAAAAAATCCCAGAAATAAAGAAAGAAGGTAGGAAAATGCATTCGTTCGGGTACAGAGCCAATGCTCTGCTGACCTTCGCAGTTACAATTTTGGCACTGATGTGCGCCATGGCCTCCATCTCCGATAATCTCAACCACCCCACTCCCACTACGCAAGTCCAGGTTCTCTCGCTCTCTCTGTGGGGCAGATCTACGATTTCAAAAAATTTTGATTTTTGGGTTCGAATTTAAATACCCAGTTGGATTTTGTTTCTGATATGCTTGTTGGGTTTTTCTCTAGGTGCTGAATATTAATTGGTTGCAGAAGCAACTGAACGGGAACGACGAGGTGCATTTCTTTCAATTTTTTTTTTTTTAATAATTGGATTTGTAGTTTTTGGGTTATATGTGAAATTTCTTTGAATTTGAATTCAATTTTTTATTGGCTGAAATGGGTGTTCACTGAATTTCGATTATACTGAGTCTCTGGATAGTATTTGATTAATCCAGTTTAAAGATTGGTACTTTGGGCTTTTGTGTTTATTTTCTGTATCAAATTTTCATGGGCATGTGCTGTGTGTGTGTAGGTTGTGTGTGGGTATGCAGGTTTCGGTGCTAAATTTCCTGGTTTTGTGTTTTAGTTTCAGTACATGATATGTGAATTTGATCTAGGTATGCATTTTGTGAATTGAAGGTTGGGTTAATACAACGGTAGTATTAGGATCCGTAGAGAGTTTAATCACCCCTTTCTGACATGTTGGTGCGAGCCCATTGGCTTATGGGTTTATAACTAAATTACTGATTAAGTAGTTGTATCACTGTCTTAAAAACTTGTAAAAGTGTGGTATTTTGGTATGCTCCTCAGTCAAAATGGAGGCCTATAGTCAAATTATAGGTGGTAGTTTCCGTGTTGAGGTTTGGGACGGGATATAAGAGAACAGAGTGGGATCATTCCAATTGGGACGGGATTGTTTCCGTGTTGACGCCTAACATTTCTCTTTCCCAATTTTGGCTTGAACTTTTAAGTAGATAAGGTATAACATTCTATTTGCGTAGTTAATATTAAGGTTTATTTATCTGGGCTGGGGTGGGTCTAGAGATTGGGTGCAACCTCAGAGTACTGACAGATAGTTACACGTCTACAGGGCATGAGCTGAGCTCACAATATTTATTTAAGTGATTCCTCTACCAATAGGAAAGCAGGTAAAATAAAATACGAGGGCATTTGCTAGAGCTGAAAGTTATAGTAAACTGACTGGCAGCAATTCAACTGCTCCCTAGGTTCTTGAACTGTTGTCCTATTTCCGTTGGTTACACTTTGAATCATGAACTTCGGATTTGCTTCTTTGATTTATAGTGACCATGATAGTTGGGTGATTGAAAAAGGAAGATTATGTGTACGAATGAATCACAGTTTGGTATGAACTAAAATGATTTTCGTTTTATGCAGGTCAGCATGACTATGAATATATCAGCAGACTTGCAGTCATTGTTTACATGGAATACAAAGCAGGTTTGCAATTTCACAAATTTGTGTGTGTATGTGTTAGCATTCATGATCACTTAAATTATTTTAGTATATTCTGTGCATGCGTTAAGTAGTCTTTGGGTACACTGTGCGGAACTCTATGATAATGATTTTTTAGAGAGTGATGGCAACTATCATGCATAGGACTAGAAGCACCAACCAAAATTCAAAACCTACCATTTGTGTTGAGAAACGGTTTTTGTTGGCATGGTTGACTGCATTATTTTATGGGAACTTTAATGAAAAGCACCCGGTACTGTTCACTTTAACGAAAAACCACATTTTTACACTAAAAAGTCAATTCTGGTACTATTCACTTTACCCTTTATTTTGTCCTTATCATTAAAACTCAAAGTTTTCAAACCCTTTTCATTAGTTTTCCTTTATTTTATAGGGTCTGGTGAAATTTAAGTTGTGCATACCACAATTAGAAAATTCGGTCTCTTTATTTTCCAGCCAGTACCCTGATCCCTTTTACTTTATCTGCAATACATGACAGGTTTTTGTTTTTCTAGCCGCTGAGTATGGAACCCCAAAGAACTCACTGAATCAGGTATCTGCACATATATGTTTCAAGTTATATTTCTGGTTAGTTATATGTTTCGATTTTGCTTTTCTTAAGGTAAAAAATTGAGATTAACAACTCTTCTCTTTCACTGAATAACTGTTCTTCCATTTATTTTGCTTGTATGTGTCCCTCGGATCCGCATATCCACTCTATAGTATCTTCTAGGGCTTGTAGGCTGCACAGTGCTTTAGTTATTGCTTAAATAAGTCTTTGCTTAAAGTTTTAACACTATTTTACAGATCTCTCTTTGGGATGGTATCTTACCAACCAAAGAACATGCCAAGTTTTGGATTCATACTTCAAACAAGTACCGCTTCATTGATCAGGTACGAGCAGTCTCTTTCATTCTTTGCATCTGTTTCTTGGCTTCATCAGAGACTAAGATCTGTTGTAGTTTCTTGGCTCCATCGATAACTGACTCTCTTTGTAATTCATCTTTGTGTAGGGAACCAATCTCCGGGGTAAAGAATTCAACTTGACATTGCACTGGCACGTCATGCCCAAGACGGGCAAAATGTTCGCTGACAAGGTCGTAATGCCGGGATATCGCTTGCCACAAGAGTACAGATGATGAGGAGGTGCTTTGTCTTGTGTATCTTTTTCTCTGTAGGTTTAGCCTCTATTCCTAAAGGGATACAAATTAGAGACATATAAACAGGGAAGGTTTTTTACTTGTTATGAGAAAAAGAAATATATGAGGTTTGATCTTATTTTGGTTTCTCTTAACTTTGGTTGCTAATTTATTGCCTTGAACTGGAAGGTATTTGCAGGCTTGTGAACGGAAGTTGTATTAGATTTGGATAATGTTAGGGAGACCAAATTTTTAAACTAATTTTTTAAACCAATTGATGTGCCAGTTGATGATTAGATTATTACTTAAGTGTTAATTTCTTATCGGTGATATATCATTTGGTTTGAAAATTTGTTTTAAAAATTTGCACAGCCACATTTTCACATAAATATTGCTTTAAAATATCTTAACATTGCCACAAAATGTCTTAAGAAGATTCGCTCGATCCAAAGAGAGAATCAGAGATAAAAGTAGCAGATCAGCTGGTGGTGGGTTACTAGGTTGTATGTGGTGACAGTGGTGTGATGGAGGGAGATCGGAGAGGGTGGTTGTAGATTTGTGGCTGGTCGGAGTTGAGGTTTGACATTGAGATTCGAGAGTTCAGTTCGAGAGAGAGTTTGACTTAGGGCTAAGAAAAACATTAGACGGTCGAGATCCAACGATCATCAATTTTCTAAATTTAATATATATAGATGTATTTATATTTGAACTTTCAATTTGTTATCCTACTGCTGTTAGTTATAGTTTTATTTTTAGATGTATAAAATTATTAAATTAATATTTTCTTATCATGTAACGGGTTACTCACGTGTATAACTGGATTGATCCGTTATCTTAGTAGGTGCTTATCGGGTTACTAGATAACGACCTGATTCCTTATCGTGTCGACCAAAAAACCTATTAATTTTGTGTCGTTTCGTGTCGGGTTAATAGGTCGTGTCAGAAATTGTCAGGCCCACCCAGATCCGTGTTTTAATTTAATCCAAAAGGATTAAAGAGAGAGTAAATTAGGGATTAAGGGTTTACAAATCCAAGTGGGAAAAGGGTTGGACGAAAAGGTCGGGGGGAAGTCGAGTGTGGGACAAGACCGGAGTAAGATATGGTCAAACATATAGAAGTTGGATGTCCCAAATAAACTACGACATTTCATTTGGATGGGTTGTAAAGATATTTTGGCGGTTAAAATGAATCTTCAACATCGAGGTATTCGTCTTGCTACTACTTGCCTGACTTGTGGTGTTGCAGATGAAACCCAACGTCAAATGTTCTTTCAATACCCGTTTGCACGGATCTTTTGGTTTGGGGCACCTATTCAATGAGATTCTACCTTGGTGTAGGGAGGTGATTTTTTTGAATGTTGGGAATGGCTCATAGACCATTATGAAAAAGAGGAAGATCTGGAGAGATCTAAAATGGGTGGTATTTGGCTTGTGGAGAATTTGGAAGTCTCGGAATTGCTTAGCATTTGAAAAGAAAAATGTGGAGCCAATGGAGTTCATAATGCTATTGATGAAACAATGGTGCTAAACTTATAATAAACCAAAAAGAAAAACTTATGATTTATTTGTATCATCTCTCTAATAGAGGTAGGACCCATCGATTCAAATGACTCATCATTATTAGAGGAATAGTATAAAGGGAAATTTTATTTAAACTCATCTAACCTATTTCTACATCCAACTTACTCTTTGCACCCATTTGATTTTTAACTAAACTATTAATATCTTTTTAAACCCAAATTTAATACCTAATATACCCACATAAACCCAATTCAATATGTGAATTTATTTTTACACTCATTTGATTTTTAGAAGCTAAATTTGATGGGAGGAAGCTCCTCCTGTAAACTGAACTTGATTTCTTTAGTCTGGCCCCCGTACTTAATCCATTCCACAGGACACTCCCACCAGGACTTTGCATGGGGCCGCCATGCTCCTTGACAGGCCACCCAAACAAATTAGGATCAGTAGATGCTTTTGTGGCAAGTGATTCCATGCACCTTTTTGGAATGTTGAGTTCTTCAGCATAAGGGAGAGTGTCATCACAAGTTTGAAGTGCCTTTAGAGAGTCCTTGCAATGTCAAAGAACTACTTGATTGAGAAAGGCTTCACTTTGTGTGATTAAGTTGTCCTTCCCGTACTCTTCAGTCATTTCTAGATGCCGGAATTGACAATGAGAGAAACTGGAAACAACCAAGGTTGAGCAGAATCGTATAGTTTTCTAATTGCAATTAAGGCTAATGAAATTGTTGATCGTATCGAAGTCAGATCATGGTTTTCTAATTGCAACTCATGGTTTGCCAATTCATAAATTGAAATCAAACGAACAAAAAATTTATAAATTGAATCATAACTTGGTTGGAGGATTCAAAACTTCAAAATCACCATCCATCAATAACAAAACTTATTTTTCTCTATGACAACTATTAGGGCGTGTTTGTTTGCACTCACTAAGTATCACTGGATTGGACTGGCTTACTAAGAATATTAATCCCGTGTTTGGTGCGAGCCAGGATTGTGTTTAATGGGACTACGTCGGACTCGTGCCGACTAAACTCTTCACTAACCGGTCTTAGCGAGACCGCCCAAAAAGGATGGGATTCCTAAGACCATCGCTTCGCTTCGTTTGCTTGGTCTTCGTCTTCCTCAACTCACTTTGTCTTTGTCTTCCTCAACTTGCTTCTTCTTCCAAATCCCGCACCAACTGTCACGCCCTACTCGAGTTTGCCAAGAGAAGATGCGCCAGCAAGTTTGTCTCTTTCTTCTGCAAGATCGATTGACGTTGATTTGGAGAGGTCGATTGAAATGAATTTGCAGATCCGACGATCCGACGAAGCCTCTGCAAATTGAAAAAAAAAATTGGGGATTTTTCTGGGTTTGATTTGAAGAGAAAGTAAGTAAATTAAAAGAAGAAAAATATAGGTTTGAATTCAAGAGAAAGCAAATGCAAAGAAGGAAAAATGTGGGTTTTATATTTTCTGGTTTGAGTTTTACTGAGAGTGAATCTGGGCGTGAAGAACCAAAGCAAATGAATGAAGAAAAGAGAGACAGGGGAGAGAGACGGGGGGGGGGGGGGGGGGAGAGAGAGAGTCAAATAAAAATAGTTGTATTTTGTTTTTTTTTTAAGATAAAAAAGGTGTATTAATAATAGTAAAATGAATTAATGAATGACAAAAGAAGTTTTGAACTCTAAACACTCCACTATTCTTATCCAGCTTAGTCTAAGTCAAGTCAGTCTAACTTAGTCCAATTCGAGAAAGTCCGGTACAACAAACGCTTCCTGAAGTCAAATAAAAATAGTTGTATTTTGTTTTTTTTTTAAGATAAAAAAGGTGTATTAATAATAGTAAAATGAATTAATGAATGACAAAAGAAGTTTTGAACTCTAAACACTCCACTATTCTTATCCAGCTTAGTCTAAGTCAAGTCAGTCTAACTTAGTCCAATTCGAGAAAGTCCGGTACAACAAACGCTTCCTGAATCATGTATGTTTCTTTCATTGGCAAGAATATTTGGTTTTTATATTTTTATTGAGTCTCACTCTAATCCAATATTATTAATTTTAATAATATCTTTAATATAAAAAGTAATTAAAATAGAACAATAATGTAGTCATAATATAAGCAAACATCAAATTGGTAACAGTACTTTTTTAATTATCCTGCTTCTTAGTCCGACACTGCATCAAACGCTTCACTAAGCTAGTCCAGCTTAGTCTAGTCTAAGCCAGTCCAGCTTAGTCCATGCAGCTAGTCCAGTCCGGGACAGTCCGATGCAACAAACGCACTCTTAGGGTTTTAGCTAGAATAAACGTAGGATAAACAAGCAGAATCGTATAGTTTTCTAATTGCAATTAAGGCTAATGAAATTGTTGATCGTATCGAAGTCAGATCATGGTTTTCTAATTGCAACTCATGGTTTGCCAATTCATAAATTGAAATCAAACGAACAAAAAATTTATAAATTGAATCATAACTTGGTTGGAGGATTCAAAACTTCAAAATCACCATCCATCAATAACAAAACTTATTTTTCTCTATGACAACTATTAGGGTTTTAGCTAGAATAAACGTAGGATAAACAAGCAGAATCGTATAGTTTTCTAATTGCAATTAAGGCTAATGAAATTGTTGATCGTATCGAAGTCAGATCATGGTTTTCTAATTGCAACTCATGGTTTGCCAATTCATAAATTGAAATCAAACGAACAAAAAATTTATAAATTGAATCATAACTTGGTTGGAGGATTCAAAACTTCAAAATCACCATCCATCAATAACAAAACTTATTTTTCTCTATGACAACTATTAGGGCGTGTTTGTTTGCACTCACTAAGTATCACTGGATTGGACTGGCTTACTAAGAATATTAATCCCGTGTTTGGTGCGAGCCAGGATTGTGTTTAATGGGACTACGTCGGACTCATGCCGACTAAACTCTTCACTAACCGGTCTTAGCGAGACCGCCCAAAAAGGATGGGATTCCTAAGACCATCGCTTCGCTTCGTTTGCTTGGTCTTCGTCTTCCTCAACTCACTTTGTCTTTGTCTTCCTCAACTTGCTTCTTCTTCCAAATCCCGCACCAACTGTCACGCCCTACTCGAGTTTGCCAAGAGAAGATGTGCCAGCAAGTTTGTCTCTTTCTTCTGCAAGATCGATTGACGTTGATTTGGAGAGGTCGATTGAAATGAATTTGCAGATCCGACGATCCGACGAAGCCTCTGCAAATTGAAAAAAAAAAATTGGGGATTTTTCTGGGTTTGATTTGAAGAGAAAGTAAGTAAATTAAAAGAAGAAAAATATAGGTTTGAATTCAAGAGAAAGCAAATGCAAAGAAGGAAAAATGTGGGTTTTATATTTTCTGGTTTGAGTTTTACTGAGAGTGAATCTGGGCGTGAAGAACCAAAGCAAATGAATGAAGAAAAGAGAGACAGGGGAGAGAGACGGAGGGGGGGGGGGGGAGAGAGAGAGTCAAATAAAAATAGTTGTATTTTGTTTTTTTTTTAAGATAAAAAAGGTGTATTAATAATAGTAAAATGAATTAATGAATGACAAAAGAAGTTTTGAACTCTAAACACTCCACTATTCTTATCCAGCTTAGTCTAAGTCAAGTCAGTCTAACTTAGTCCAATTCGAGAAAGTCCGGTACAACAAACGCTTCCTGAAGTCAAATAAAAATAGTTGTATTTTGTTTTTTTTTTAAGATAAAAAAGGTGTATTAATAATAGTAAAATGAATTAATGAATGACAAAAGAAGTTTTGAACTCTAAACACTCCACTATTCTTATCCAGCTTAGTCTAAGTCAAGTCAGTCTAACTTAGTCCAATTCGAGAAAGTCCGGTACAACAAACGCTTCCTGAATCATGTATGTTTCTTTCATTGGCAAGAATATTTGGTTTTTATATTTTTATTGAGTCTCACTCTAATCCAATATTATTAATTTTAATAATATCTTTAATATAAAAAGTAATTAAAATAGAACAATAATGTAGTCATAATATAAGCAAACATCAAATTGGTAACAGTACTTTTTTAATTATCCTGCTTCTTAGTCCGACACTGCATCAAACGCTTCACTAAGCTAGTCCAGCTTAGTCTAGTCTAAGCCAGTCCAGCTTAGTCCATGCAGCTAGTCCAGTCCGGGACAGTCCGATGCAACAAACGCACCCTTAGGGTTTTAGCTAGAATAAACGTAGGATAAACAAGCAGAATCGTATAGTTTTCTAATTGCAATTAAGGCTAATGAAATTGTTGATCGTATCGAAGTCAGATCATGGTTTTCTAATTGCAACTCATGGTTTGCCAATTCATAAATTGAAATCAAACGAACAAAAAATTTATAAATTGAATCATAACTTGGTTGGAGGATTCAAAACTTCAAAATCACCATCCATCAATAACAAAACTTATTTTTCTCTATGACAACTATTAGGGTTTTAGCTAGAATAAACGTAGGATAAACAAGCAGAATCGTATAGTTTTCTAATTGCAATTAAGGCTAATGAAATTGTTGATCGTATCGAAGTCAGATCATGGTTTTCTAATTGCAACTCATGGTTTGCCAATTCATAAATTGAAATCAAACGAACAAAAAATTTATAAATTGAATCATAACTTGGTTGGAGGATTCAAAACTTCAAAATCAGCATCCATCAATAACAAAACTTATTTTTCTCTATGACAACTATTAGGGTTTTAGCTAGAATAAACGTAGGATAAACAAAGAATGATCGTAGGTTTAATTATAGTGTTTGAGTTTAATGATAAATTTGAGTTTTATTATTAATCTCATTTTGTACTTAATAGTAATTATGCAATAGGGTAAAATAAACAATTAACATTTAAAATTTAAGTTGAGTGTAAAAAGAGGTTAAATAGGTTTAAATAAAATTTCCCTAGTATAAATAATAGTAAGAATATTTCCATGAGGTTAAGAATATATTCATTCGTGAAATTAGCCATCTACCCATACGCGTTCAAGAAAATTTCCAGATAAGGCAGCAGGTTAAGAATATAACCATAAAGTGAGGCTTCGTGAAATTACCCATCCACCCATCCGCGGTCGATAAAATTTCCAGATAGGGCAGGAAAACGTATAATGCACCAGGTTTGGTTCCCCTATATATATGCAAGAAACGATCTCACTGCCTAGCCTATATATATATATATATATGCGCATCGCAAAGAATCATACTTACAAATTTAGCTCATACTCACAATTTTTTTCTAGGGTTTTCGAATTTCAAAGAGACAAAGGAGGGGGGAGAGAGAGAGAGAGATTACAGAAGGGTTTGGGATTTTTGATTTAAAGAGATGGGCGGATGATTTTCAGACGCGAGTGGAGGCAAGGACGCCGTGGTTGGTGCCCTGCCGAGGCCGACCTAACTGAACGCTAAGAACGACGGCGCTTACAACAATACCGTTGAGTTCTTTTGCAAGGACTGCACTTGCTGCTTTCTTTCTCTCTCTAACATTGACCATTTTTCATATACTTACCTTGTGAAAAGAAACACTCAGGACTCATGGAGGGATCAAGCAACTCCCACTCGAGAAACCGAAAAACGAGAGAGATGCCGCTGAGACAAGTGGTGCTTGCTCTCGCGGCTCCCAGTGCCCTTCCTCCTCCGCATCTCCGCTCCGCCACCACCAAAAGGACAGGTAAAAACAACAAAATTTTGTTTTGTAAAATTATGTTACTGTCTTTAACTTTTTTGTTGTGGTAGAAGACAAAGATGTCTTTTCACATTCTTTTAGTTGACAAAGAGTGTTTCATTAATGTAGTTTTAGATATCATTTTTTATGAAAAAAAACAACTTTTCTTTTGGCAAAAAATAAAATCATTTATACAAATTAAACTAATGGGTAATGTTAGGAAGATTAAATTTGGAGACTAAATTGCAAACTAAATGATGTGCCACCAATAGGAATGAACACGTTTATCAACACTTAAGTAATAAACCAATCATTAACTTTCATGTCTTCACTAGTACAAAAAACAGTTGTGCGACGCAGGTGCCTTCGTTGCGCAAAGTCAAAAAACGTTGTCTGAAAATTTGCCTAACGACATCTTCGTCGCGTGCAAACCGTCGCGCAGGGTCTGTGACTACAAGGTTTACGAAATGAATGCACACCTTCATCGTGCAAAGGACGTTTGCACGACACACCTGTGCGTCGTGCAAGATTTTGGCGTCAAACCAAGACTTTTATCGCTTTTTCCCTAACATTGCACGACGACTTCGTCGTGCGCTGTTTTGCGCGACAGAGATCTTAGTCGCTCAAAGTTTCGTTGCGCAAAATGCCTTTGGATGACGTTTTGTTGTCACCGTTGCGCAAACATACTTTGCGCGACGCAATTTTCTCCGCCGCTCAAGTATGTTTTTGTACTAGTGCCCTCAGTTTTTAAAATTTAGTTTACAAATTTAGTCTCCCTAGTATTATTGTAAATTAAATTACTTGAGGATTTGAGGCAGAGGGAAACACCATATTGCCTTTTTGACTAAGCTGCAACAATATAAAAAATATTAAGATTGAATTCACCTTCTTTTAAAAGCACAAAATATTAATTTATTCATTGTTAATATTATAAAACTATTTTATGACAAATAATATTTCTAGAAGAGTTTTGCTCCATAAAAGTGAAGTTTTTATACAATTCAATAACTGAACGATCTCATAATTTATTAGTTTTTTACACATATGATCTTTACATAGTTATTTACAATATAAACAGTTCTGATTATAAGTATGAAGTCTCGTAAATCGACCACATAGGAAATTCAAAACTTCTACTCAAATTGAGAAGCTAAGTTAGTTTTATTATATTTGTCTAAGATTTTTATTGATTTTCCATTAAAAAGGACATTTCTTTCATTATTTGGAAATACTTGTGGAAAATTCCATAAAGTGAGGCTTCTGGAAATTAGCCATCTACACATCCGCGTTCGAGAAAATTTCCAGATAAGGCAGGAAAACGTATAAAGCACCAACTTTGCATTCCTCTTATATATATACAAGAAACGATCTCACTGCCTATATATATATATGCGCATCGCAAAGAATCACACCATTAGAAGATTGATTTAGCTCATACTGACAAATTTTTTCTAGGGTTTTCGAATTTCAAAGAGACAAAGGAGGGGAGAGAGAGAGAGAGAGAGAGAGAGAGAGAGAGAGAGAGAGAGAGAAAGAGATTACAGAAAGGTTTGGGATTTTTTATTTAAAGAGATGGGAGGACGATTTTCAGACGCGAGTGGAGGGGTGGTGTCCTGCCGAGGCCCACGTAACTGAACGCGACGGCGCTTACAACGATACTGTTGAGTTCTTTTACATGGACTACACTTGCTACTTTCTTTCTCTTTCTACTTTCTCTCTCTAACATTGACCATTTTTCATATACGTACCTTGTGAAACGAAACACTCAGGACTCATGGAGGGATCAAGCAACTCCCACTCGAGAAACCGAAAAACGAGAGAGATGCCGCTGAGACAAGTGGTGCTTGCTCTCGCGGCTCCCAGTGCCCTTCCTCCGCCGCATCTCCGCTCCGCCACCACCAAAAGGGCAGGTAGGAGAGACAAGCCGAAAGAAGTAGTGCTTGCTCACTCTGCTCCCAACGCCCCTCCACCGCAGGTCCACCCCACCACCAAAAGGGCAGGCACGATAGAGAAGCCGAGAGAAGTAGTGCTTAATATGTGCGCTCCCAACGCCCCTCCATCGCCTCTCCAGACCACCACCAAAAGGGCAGGCACGAGAGATAAGGAGGAAGAAGTAGCATTTACTCTCTCCCTTCCCAACGCCCCTCCACCGCAGCTCAACATCACCACCGCTGCCACCAACGACGGCACGAAAAGTGACTACAGCCTTCGACAGAAGAGAAAACAAGAAGAGAGAGCAGCAGCGCCGGATCCCACGGAGTTTTCGAGCGATGATGATTATACTCCACCAGTTACTAATGGTCGTAAACAAAAAGAAGTTGAGATCGCCCACGAGATAATAAAAGATCAGAAAAACCAGGAGAAACTTGTTGGTGAGAATATTGTTATCAAGAAAGAAATTGGCTCGTCGTTTTCTTGTGGTGAAAAGGTAAAAAAATCATCGTCGACTTCTTCAACAGCAGGTAAAAAGGAGACGAAGAGGAAGGAGAAGAAGAAAAAGGAGACGAAGAAGAAGACGACGGAGGTGGTTGATGTTTTGTATGACATTCCTGGGGAGATTCCCGATCTGGATTTACTGGAGAAAAAGTATCATATTCATGGGCTTTCGTATACGTTCTTTGATGGAATTCCCGAAGACTGAGGAAATAGCGCCTGTTGTGGAGTAAGGATTGTTGCTGATCATCAACCTGCAAGATTGTACCAGGATTGCAGGATTGAAAGAACAAACTTGTTGTAGAAACTCATTGCTCTGTGAGAGAAATGCTAGGAGTAGAGAGAGAATTGTAGTGAGAGAAACTTAGAGAGAGAAGTTGTTGTGGAGAAAATGAGTCTATTTCATTCATTCCAAACTGTGTGTACAACAAGTATAAATAGCAATCATAGCTTAACAGCTAAGTAAGTTCTTATTCAGGTACATCATTGACTGGTACTCCTATTGTATCCTTAACACACCCCCTCAAGCTAAAGTGTTACACTTATTCCTAATTTAAATTGTATTTTCACTAGGTTTGAGATTATCTTGCTTTTAAAATGATTTTTGGGTCTTAAATGATGTGCCCAAGGGCCCACCCCTTGTTTTGTCCCCCGGTTCCCTTTCCCTTTCTTTTCTTTTTTTTTCTTTTTATTTTTTTTCTGAAAAGTCTTCCTCTTTCTCTCTTTTCCCTCACTCTCCCTTACACTCTCTCGGCTCTCTCTATCTCAGCCCATTCGAGGGCTTGTCTTACCAACAAACATCACCACAACAACATCAACATCTCCATTAGTCCATCTCCAATGGTGACTTATAACATAAATTTTCCCTTCCCCCCTCCAAATCCACTCCAACCCAAAACCTAAACCAAACCTAAAACCTAAAACTTAAAATAAAGGCAAATACCGGTCACAAATTTAGCCCACAAATTGAAGTGGGACCCATGGATGAGACTGAAATTGTGCTGTGAAGCCCAAATGCCCAGCCACACTTCCTCCACGCGCAGACGCGCAAGTCATTCAGCCGAGGTGGACCCTCACCCACGTGGGTGTGTCCCCCGGGGTGTCAGAAAATATATGTAGCCAACGGCTAATTTTCTCCATCACACGGCTGTGGTAATTGGACCGTTGACGGTCCACATTCAAATGGTTTTTTTTTAGTTTCATATTTATATATTTATTGAATCCAACGGCTTAATCGAATATAATCAAATCTAACGGTAAAAGAAAAAGGTCTAACGGTCCAAATTTAAATCTAACGGCTAAAATAATTTAAAAAAAATAATTTAACTTAAAATTCAACCAAAAACTCTATAAATACCTATGTATTTGTTCAAACATCTACACAAAACTCACTTTTCTCCTACAATTCTTCCAATTTTTCTTTCTATCATTTCTTCTCATTTCCAAATTTTTCAAGATGGCAAAAGAGCATGTTAGAGGTCGTAATTGGACCTTTGACGAAGATATTGCTTTATGTTTGGCATGGATTTCTGTTAGTGAAGATGGTGTCGTTGGCACCAATCAAAATAGAAAGGTTTTGTGGGGTAAAATCGTTGATAAGTTCCATGAAAACTCCAACGCCGGTCAAAGGGAAGTTGGTGGTGTTTATGATTGGTGGAAGATTATCAACAAAGCATGCACTTTGTGGAAGGGAAGCTTGGAAAGAGTCATGGTTGACATGCCTAGTGGAAGGGGCGCCTAAAAAATTGTGAGTTTCTTTGTTGATATTTTATTTATCATGTACATAATAGGATTTTGCAACTAATTGTTTTTATGTATTTGTTGCATAGGGTGACAAAGCAATGACAATTTACAAGACAAGAACTACATCAAAAAATCAAGCTTTTAAGTTGCATCATGCTTGGAACATTCTCAAAGATTGTTCGAGATGGGGTGTTAAAACCCACCCCCATTCTTTTTAAAAATGTTTTTTTAAGTTTTTAATTGGTGAGCCAAGGGGTCCACCCCTCTTATTTTTTTTTTATCCCCGTGAACCCCCCCTTCCTCATTTCTTCTTCTTTTTCGTGTTCTGTCTCTCCCCGTAGCTCTCTCTCCCTCTCTCCCTCAAACTCTCCTTTCTCTCCCTCCCCCTGGACTCGCGAGGACCTTAGCACCATCAGGAGAGACTCCCCACGAACCCGGGGACCCCTGTCCAACGAGATAGACGGCTCGGAGCAAAGCTCCGACGAGTCTTCTTCCTGTTTCAGTTCGGGTAAGCCTCTAATCTCTCACTC
The DNA here is from genome assembly GCF_042453785.1 of Malus domestica. Classification (NCBI taxonomy): domain Eukaryota; kingdom Viridiplantae; phylum Streptophyta; class Magnoliopsida; order Rosales; family Rosaceae; genus Malus; species Malus domestica. The sequence continues at coordinate 28,715,691 of NC_091672.1, read as the reverse complement.
TCGTACCTAGCTTGAAGTTTGGTGGTGATTTGGAAGTCTAAACCTTCCATTTTACGTAGGTTTTTCTTTGGAAACGGTTTGGGTGAACACACCCACTTTTCCGGCGAACCCGTGCACTCCGAGGACTTTTCCGGTCACCTCCGACCGAGTTACAATATTTGGAAGGTATAAATCTCTTCCTCTCTCCTTGTGCTTCACGTTCGTACCTAGATCGGAGCTTGAAGCTCCAGTTTTCAGGTGACCGGAGCTGTAGCAGCTCCGGCCTTCTCTCTCGGCAAGCCACAGGCCAACCGGCCTCTCCCATTTCCCCCGCGGGCCTCCGGCCCGTTTTGTTTAAACCCAGTACCCCAACCCTTTCAGTTTTTATTTTTAGTTATTTAAATTTTAAAGCCCAAAGGGCTCGGGCCTTAGTTTTTGTTTTGGCCTAGGGCTGGTTATGTCCTAAGCTTAAAGCCCTGTTTTCTATAGTGAGGCCCGAGGGCCTTGTGCCTGTGTGTGTGTGTGTGTGTGTGTGTGTGTGTGTTTAAGTTTATATGTTTGGGCTTAAGCCCAAACCCCTTTCCATACCCTTTTAAATCCAAAAGCCCTAGGTTCCCAAAACCCATTAAAAACCCTAAACCCATCCAATCCCAAACCCCCTAATTTAATTTAATTCAAAACCAATCTTTTAGAAAAATCCTTTTATTTATTATTTGTACAATTCTTGTTCTTAGGTAAAATTGCTAGTGGAGAAATTCTAAATCCTTATTCGCGCAACTCGCCTGCTAAGGAATATTTGTGAGTGGACCCCTTATCAAATTACATGATTTGATAATTTAATTTCATAAATGATTAGCATACCTACAGATTTATAATTTAATTTATGTGAAGCCTGTTGATTAAATATATTGTTTATCGTCTCGTGTTTTGGTGAAGAATTAATTGTTAGCCTATATTGAGCGATATTTTAATATATCTATTTTCTATAAAAACCATGATCTGGTAGACTATCTGATAGGTGACGATAGGATGCTAGAACATGATTTTGAACCCTCTTTATAGCGTAGACGATTTTCGGTAACCTATGCTATGAAGTGGTATTTATGAGAGACGTAAATATTTGTGCGTACCTAGTAGACACTATGCCGCCTGGGGCGAGGATCTGGTGTTGGCATGTAGGCCGGGAGAAATAATCCCTAGCGAAAGGCTGAGGGACACGGAGACAGGCATTGGGCCGGGAGGGAGTTATCTCTGGCTACGGGCACAGAGACTGAGGTGCAGGCATTGGGCCGGGAGTTATATTTATTCAGTGATCTTTCTAGCAGCACATCGCGTTTACGAGACAATTTATGATACGTTTATTGTTCTGATTTCTGCGAATGATATTTCGCTATATATATGGTTTTTGAGATATTTGGCATGCTAGGATTTTTATTTCATCCATCACTTATTATGCTAGTAGTTTTCATTATATAAACTTTGGGGGTTAGTATCTTGATAACTGTTTCATTATTATCGTACATATGAACTTGGTCCACTCACCTTTGTTTTGCGCCCCCATTCAGGACTTAGAATCAAGGCACCTAATCCTGACGTCAAGGCACTTCCGCAGCAGCATCTCCGGATCCTCTCGACTGTAGGACTCACTTCTTTATTCATTCAATTTTATCTTAATTCTTTTTAGTGATTAGGTTTAGTTGTATACTCTGAGCACGTTCCTAAATTATTAATTCTTTGTATTTAAATTTCATAACCCTTATTTACTTCTTATTCTTAGCTTTTGTATCAATTAGTGGCTTTCGTCACCCTCAGGTGTCGGCCAGCACGTGCCTATCCTGATATTCGAGGAATATCAGGGTCGGGGCGTGTCATGGGGAACCGATGCGAACCAACAATGTGGAAGATTATTTCATAGTGAAGCCCCACCCCCAAATGATGTCAATGAAGGTGTGAATTTTGCCGACAATGAAGGTGTCAAACAAATGAACCCAACTCCTTCTTTTGCAAGGCCCCCGGGTAGAGATAAGCAAAATGAAGCAAAGAGAAAAGGAAAGTCCCAAGATCAGATACGTGCACAATTTGCTAGCGAAATGGCAAGAATGAATGAAAACCAATGTCGTCGGGAAGAAGAATCGGCCCAAATGCGTTTGGCCATGAAGGAAGAATTATTACTTAAGTGTTAATTAACAAGCTTATTTCCAATTGGTGACACGTCATTTGGTTTGAAAATTTGTTTTAAAAATTTGGTCTACCTAACTTACCGTTTAGATAGGGAAATGTTATTGGCACTCCAAAAATCTCATTTTACACTCCAAATTTTCTATAGATAGAAAGAAAAATAAATGATTGTAGAATGAAAATTTTAAAGTGTTAATAACAGTTCTCTTTTATTACAAAAAAAAAACACTTATGTGGACCCAACACCCAGAACTTTGAGTTTTCCACTTTCGCCCTTATAGTTTGTTTGATTTAGGTACAAATTACTAAGGGCTGTTTGAATATAGATACGAAATAAATTTTCATTTCTCCAGAATCTGAAAACTAAAAATAAGCCGAATTCCAAATGTGCACGAGAATAGCTCTGAAAATAATTACTAAACAAGTTTTTAATTTAAAATAAAAATAAAAATAAAAAAAAGAATAAAAATAATAGTTTATCAAACGACACTTTATACAAATTTGTGAGAACCAAACCAATCCTCGGATTTTTTTGGTTTATTGGACTGGGGGAGAGGGAAGGGAGTGGAGGGATAATCGGAGATCCGACGAAGAGGCAGAGCCGGCGGTGGTTGGCAGTGCGTGAGTTGGGGTTGAGAGAGAGAGATGTAGAGCATCGATGCAAGATATCCCTACTTGTTCCTTCCTGCATGGTGACGAAGATGGAGAGAAAAATGGTAACTAAATACTGAAGAGTTAAAAGAGTTGTCGATGCCTAACGATGATCCTGCTCGTATATCTTTCTTTCTCTTTCATTTCTAAAAGAGAAGTTATTTTGGACAAATTCAAGTTTACGTTTGTCTTCAGAATAAATAAATGGAGGGCAAAAATTCCCGTTGGCGATCTTAGATCATTACGATCAAATCCCTATAAAAATACAGAGACTTGCTACTTGTCAACCAAGTCCACACACTCTGTCTAGTTTCTCACTCTAGATCTTGTTTCCTCTGCGTGCTAGACTGCTAGTAGAACCCTAACGTTTGAAGATATTGTCCTTTGGGCGCAAGGAAGTAAACCCCTTACCTACTTGGATTTGGAAACCCCTAATCCCTAATTTACTCTCTCCTAATCCTTAATCCTTTTGAATTAAATTAAAGCACGGGTTTGGGGAAATTGCACCGTTTAAGTTACAATCCCTATAAATACACATATACACTGGTTCTTTGTAGCCCAATTCCACTTTTCTTCACTACTCTTGCTACGTACGTACTCTCTCTCTCTCTCTCTCTCTCTCTCTCTCTCTCTCTCTCTCTTCGTTCTCTCTCTAACATTGATATTTTTTCATATGCTTTGTGAAACGAAGCACTCAGGACTCATGGAGGATTCAAGCAACTCCGGTTCGAGAAAGCGAAAAACGAGAGAGATGCTGCTGAGACAAGTCGTGCTTGCTCTCGCCGCTCCCAATACCTTTCCTCCGCGGCATCTCCAAACCACCACCACCAAAATGTCAGGTAGGAGAGAGAAGTCGAAAGAGGCAGTGCTTGATCAGTGCGCCCCTCCACCACAGCTCCAGACCACCACCACCGCTACCACTACCGACAGGGCAGGCACAAGAGAGAAGACGGAAGAAGTAGCACTTGCTCTCTCCCCTCCCAGTGCCCCTCCACAGCCGCTCAACATCACCACCAACGACGGCACCAAAAGTGACTACAGCGTTCGACCCAAACCACCACCCTCAAAACCCGCCTGCCACGGACAGAAGAGAAAACAAGAAAAGGTAGCAGCGGCGTCAGCATTACAAGGACCTGAAAAGGAGAAGCCGAGCTTGGAGGTGGTTCGCGTCCGCTTTTTGGACCCGGATGCCACGGAGTCTTCGAGTGATGATGATCACACCCCACCAGTTACTAATGGTCGTAAACGAAAAGAAGTTGAGATCGTTCACGAGATAAAGATACTGGGGAAAAACCCTAATACAAAGAGGCGTAAGACGCAAGAAACGATTACAAAAACAAGAAGGAAGATTAAAAAAGATCAGAAAACTGAGGAAGAACTTGTTGGTGAGAAGATTGTTATTAAGAAAGAAATTGGCTCATCTTCTTGCGGTGAAAAGGTAAAAAAACCATCGTCGACTTCATCAACGGCAGGTAAAAAGGAGACGAAGGAGACGGAGACGAAGAAGAAGACAACGAAGGAGGTTGTTGAGGTTTTGTGGGACATTCCCGGGGAGATTCCCGACCTGGATTTACTGGAGCAAGAGAAACATCGGCTTTTGTATAGGTTCTTTGATGGAATTCCCGAAGACTGTGAGGACATACCGCCGGAGGTGAAGGTTAAATAATCTTAATTGCTTTAATTTTTAGTTTTATTCCACTTTTAACAGATATATGTAGCTGGGTTGTCATGATGATGAGTTTTTCAATGTGCCCGGAACATGATTCAATATAGCAAGTGTTATAATACAATTTTGATAAAAAAAAATAAGTGTTATAATACAAGTGGTTGGATACTTAAACAAATTTTTTTTCCAACTACTTGTATTATGACACTTAGTGCACCAGCCCATGTTACTGGCATACTGAAAAATTTCTCGTCTACCACTACGATCACAAACTCTTGTAACTAATTAAATTTTATGAATTCTGATTAATTTTATTATGATTTCTTGAGATGCATTTGGTGTTCTTAGCCATGGATTTTTGGGTAAGTTTGTACATTATATGTGTAGCTGGTTATGATACAAAGATGATCATGCTTGTAACTGGTTTTTTGAATTTTGATAATAGAGAAAATTTAATGAATTCTATTGTATATGTTCAATTAATTGTGATTATTTTATGAATAATGTCCCAAGGCGAAAAAACTACTTAATTACAATCTCGAGATTTTATTATTTTCTCTAAATTGTAATCACGTGCTGAGTGCTATTGGAACATGAGATATCTCTGTTACATTCAACATCTCTGCCCAATTTTCTGGGAATGAAATGAAATTTGAAGATAACAAAATATTTCATGATTTTGCTTAAAATTACACCATACAAATTACCCATTTTTTTCTCTTTTGGTAAAAGAAAAACGAAATTTGTCAATTTGTTGAAGGAAAATTTTGGGAGGGAGGATAGGAGTGAGAATTGGAGAAATTTTTTATTGTGACGAGAACACGGGTGGTACACCACGTGTTTTTATGTAAGTGGTGGGAAATTTTACTTTTTAAGTTATTAACTTTTTAACACACATATCCCATCATTTGTATTGTAACACGTGGGGTACCACTTTATATGTCGGTCACACTCAAAAATCTCTCCAGGAATCGGGATGGTGAGGGAGAGAGAAAGGAGAGTTCAGCGGTTATATATTTACTTACAAAAATGCTACTTTTACCATCTAGTTGTATCATGTATCTAATAAAAATGAGGCTCACATGCGTTGGTGGACCCTATCTCTATTAGAGATATGATACAAATGAAGATACAAATAGGTGATAAGTGTAGCATTACTCTTTTACTTATGCTTTTTGGTGGACTTATACCTTATCAAGTGGGCTTCACTTGTTTCACAAGTAATACAAGTCATAAAGGATTAAATATCCAAAATTCTCTTAAAATCCTACTTCTAAATTGCATAATTACATTTTTGAACAATAGACTCGTTTGCTTTAAAAATGATTGAAAGCAAATGAAAGTATTTTTGAAAAAACAGTTCAAGGGTTTCTTGCAACGGAAGAGTTATCTTTTTGGAGTTAAATGGATTGAACAGAGTTCAAATACACATTGTAGAGGCAGGTAACCACTCAATCAGTTGGATCCAAAAATTCAAAAATTCTGACTCTCTCACACTCTCACCAAAAACTTGACGCAAAGATTGGAGCTTTCAGCTTGCTAAATGGCATGGCCATCTCTCTCTCCTCCTCTTTCAAAACCTGCATTCTCTCTCTCTCTCTGTCTCACTCCTCTCCTCCTTTCTCTTCTTCCTCCTCACTACCCCAACTCCCGATGCCCCAAACTAGCCCTCCCTAGCTCCCGTAACCCTCCACAGGTCCCTCATCACCACCGCAGCAAAAACTCCACCCTGCTCCTCCACCGGCCACTCCAATGGCCTCTTCAACTACCTCTACCTCCACTTCTGCCTCTTCCGCCAAAACCCATTACTGTCTCTCTCCTCCCTCTCTCTCATCCAGGATCACTTCTCTCTCGTCACCACAAAGCTCGTCTCTTCCCTCGATTTGACACCCAGCATGGCCGCCGTCACCCTCCTCGCACTCGGCAACGGCGCCCCCGACGTCTTCGCGTCGGTTGCGGCGGTCCGGACGGGCCAGTACCGAACTGGGTTCGTCGCAATTCTGTCCGCCGGCACGTTCGTGTCGGCGTTCGTTGTGGGGTTTGTGGCGATTTACGCCGCGCCCTTTTCGCTCAATCCGGTGCCGTTTGTGAGGGACGTGCTGTTTTATCTGACGGCGGCGCTGTTCTTGTTCTATGTGTATCTCAGCGCCGAGATTTATCTGTGGCAGGCGGTTGCGTTTGTTGGGTTTTACTTGCTTTTTGTTGGGTTGGTGTTTTGGATGGATTTGGGGTTGGGCGGAGGAGGAAAGAAGAGCAGGGTTGAGGTGGGATTGGTCGGAGATTGTGAAATGCAGAGGGGTTTGGTTGTCCCGGATGCCGGAATCGGGCATGTTAAGCGGAGTTTCAGGTTTCGGAGAGCTCTTGGAATGGTATGTTTCAGATGAACTTGTGTTCTTTTTTTTTTGTGTTTGTTCTGCAAAAGTTTAGGTGGATTGTGCATTGTATGCAATTGTATGATTGTATCTGTATCAGAGTTTAGAATTAGTGTCAATGGTTTGTTACATGTTTTCGAGAATTCGATCAGAATTTCCGTTGTTGGTTGGTTGTACTGCTCTGAGAAGAGCTACCTAATAGAGGAATTTTGGTTGTAGTATCAATCTATACAGCTTGCTAAGTAGCTCAGCACTTTGGTTTATATGTTCTGATGGTTTTGTTCCTAAAGCACATTGGACCAAATAATTTCGGTAGCTGAATGTAGGTGAAAGTTTTCGTGCCTAAAGTCCTTGAGATGAAAAACTTTGGGCATATGAAATGGATGACATTAGCCAGAAGTGGAGATCTTCGAGAGTTGGAATTCGCTTATATATCAATTACAATGCACAGAATTAGGAAACTTCAATCTATGAGCAAGGATAACCTTAACTGGAGATACCTGATTGTTGTGTGATATAAATTTTAGAAGCATGAACCGGGAGAAAGTGTGGAACTTTATATACTGATTGAGCTCATTTTTCACCTATACAATTTTATTAGCTCATTTCAGACATTTGTTAACTCTCTTCATTTTGTATGCAGATCTCAAAAGCATGGGAGCTTCCAGTCTCAATTCTTCTGAAGCTCACAATTCCTCAAGCTGCACCTTCTGAATGGAGCAGATTCTACTCATCAGCCAATATTGCTCTTTGCCCTCTAGCACTTCTATATGCTTGCAATTCGTTCATACCATTCCATCATCCTGTTGTTTTTCTCCTTTCCGACACCCATTTGCCTCTATGGTTTGTAATCCTCTTGGCAACCTCCTCTCTTGCACTTCTTCATTATGCAGTGGAAAAAGAGCCCCCCAAAACTGAGCAACTACCCGTATTGCTTATAGCATTTGTAATGAGCGTCTTTTGGATATCCACTACTGCCGGAGAATTGCTGAACTGCCTTGCTGCTCTTGGAACACTTCTGGAGTTGCCACCTGCACTTCTGGGGCTCACAGTTCTTGCATGGGGGAATTCGGTGGGGGATCTTGTTGCTGATGTCACCGTTGCCAAGGCAGGCCACCCTGCAATGGCCATGGCTGGGTGTTTTGCTGGGCCAAAGTTTAACATGCTTGTTGGACTTGGAACAGCTTTGGTTATACAGACATACAATGTTTATCCCGAGGTGTACGAGCTTCAGTTCCACGTGGGTATAGTGATTGCATTTGTTTTCTTGCTTCTGAGCCTGATGGGGTCTCTATTGGTGATTACATTCCGGGTGCCTAGGTTCTGGGGTTTCTGCCTAGTTGGTCTCTATGTTATTTTTATGGCAGTTAGTTTGGTAATCGCCAAGTTTTCAGGGTGATTCCAAGTTCATTTAGGTTGGATCTGCCATCGGAAAATCCAAACCAGGGATGGTATAGAGCTACAACGTATCTCAAGCTTGATCATGCCAGCTCTAACCCGGATGGATTGTGCACATTATACAAGCATCATTCATTGACAATTTAAGAAAGAATTGACGGATCAAGAAGGACATTGCATATTGGAAGAATCATCCACCCTCTTTCAAGTTTTTACTCCCCGGATGTAAGTGATATGCAGCTTCTAGGTATTTTTATTGTTTTCACACCGGATAGGCAGATAGATGAAATTCTTTGGACTACTAGAAGGGTTGTGCTATTCACTCACCCATATTTACTTCCCACACTCCCTTTTCATGTTTTAATACTTTAATCTTCTAGCGTTTGATCTTCCATATATGCCCTTGCTGCTTTTTGACCTTTGGAATTCAGAATCATGTTCATGAATCATCTCAACACTTGATAGCTTGAACTATAACTTTTACTGCAGAGTGAAATGCCTCGAGTTCGAATGCCAGCCCATTTTTACCAGAGTTCAAGTCCTCGTCCTCTTCTTCATAGATTAGAGTAGTTTATATAATCGCTTTATTGACAAAATAGGCTTTAACTGCAGAGTGAAATGTACAAAGAAATAGATGCATAGATGGAAAACAATGCCAAAGGCTTTGCAATGGCTTTGCCCAACCCCCAAAAAAATCAACCTAAAAAACAGTGTGTTCATATTAGTATGAGGAGACTGAACTTATTGTACACCAAAGTGTGTCTTATAATTCAAAATGAGATCATCTACGCATCTATGCCTCTAGAGCAGACAGATCCTAAAATTTGAGTCATGAGTGAGAGAGTAAAGGGCGTGGTTTTGTGTGTAAGGTGGGTCAATGTGATGGGCTAATAGGGGCCGCAAAGTTTAAATTAAATGGTTTAGATTTCTGGATCCTTCTGTTGTGGGGCAGAGATCGAAAGATGATTTCATCCCTTATAATTCATTCACAACCAAAAACCATATCGGACACATGATTGATCGATAACATTATATTTAAGTAGATCTCACAATGTATATACAGACATCAACATTCACACGCGTCCGGCAGCTGAACCTAGCAAAATCCTTACTAGGATGGTAGTTGGATTTCAAAGCGAAGTTTCAATCAAAAGTGAAGTGGTCCATGACTCCATACATGTGGTGGGTTCGATCTCGTCATCTGAATCTGCAGTGGTCCTTCAGATGAAGGTCAAGGTCACAATCAACATACATTCAAGTTTTAGGGAACAAAAACTTATGCTAATTGGGTTTGATTTACCTTAAATTATTAATGTCCAACGCTTGCTAATGATATTATTAGGGACCAAAGGATTTTTGGTTTATGAAAAACCAATGTCGATACATGTTGACTAGTTTCATAGAATTTTACTTTATAAAAAGAGTAGGAACTTCGTGACTCTAAAAGGAAATTTTCCATAAAAGATATAATAGCAAACTCTAGCATTGGTTCCCGAACTTTCATCTTTGTTTAGATTTAGTTTTTAAACTAAATTTCCGTTAATTTACAGAGTTAGGATGGAGGGACTAATTCTCCACATTGACAAAAATTCAATGATGTAAATTAACAGAAATTTAGTTCATGAATCAAATCTAAATTAAGGTGTAAGTTCAGAGACAGATTCTATAGTCAAGCTGAAAGATATAAAGTACTTTTTTTCTTTTCTTTTTCTTTTTGGTACTACAACTACTTTTTCTTTTTATCCTCCATGTGTTACGAAATATAAAAGCAAAATACACTTGTTATCTTAGAAAAAAGAAAAGAAAACCCATCAAATATAAAAGTTGTAAAGCATGTTTTTGCAAGGCCATGAATAAAAATTGAAATACATTTTCGAAGAATAGCTAGTTTCAAACCAACATTCCTCACTTGTATGGGACGTCAAACTCAATTAAATTACGCTAATTTTTGTTATATCAAGCATAAATTGTTAATCAGCAACTTTGAAGTTGGTGTACACTAAAGAAAAGAAAATAAGATTCGGATCCACAACTTGTGCAATGAGTAAATCAAAACTTGCAAATTTAATGAAACGACCAACTAATGTCTAAGTTTGCAGCTCGTCCCACAACAACAAACTCCATTTAGCGCCCATAGCCGTTTGGAGTCAGCAGGAGTTGAATCTGGTTCACCAAGATTCCACTCCAATTAACCCCAACAGGGTTGTAATAAATAAATTGAATGATAGTAATAAGATTCACATTAATGGTGAAAAAAGATGGAATTTTTAAGTGATTCTTCGGTTTGCAAAATGGGTTGATAACGAAATTCTACATGCTGGTCCCCGACACACGAGAATGGAAGACTTTTGTTCTAGTGTTTAGAAATACTGGAAAGTAAAAACTCGGAGAACTCAAACAAAATTATTCAAGTAGTAAGTACTGGTTTGGTACTGATGTACTTTTATAAAAAGTGAATATAAAAAAAGCTGAGCTCAAAAAAATATTTGGTAAACACTTGAAAACAACTTAGTTTCACAGTTTTGGGTGAAGAAAAAAAAACTAAAAACGTGAAGCAGGAAAAATGAGTTTATTCTTACAGCACAGCAGAAACAATTTTTTTTCAAAGCACAGCAATACCAAACTAGCCCTAAGAGAGAGAAGAAATTTAACTTTAACTTATGCAAATTCTTGTAGAAATTTAGGTTTAACTTATGCAGTTGCCTAGTTGGTCTCTATGTTATTTTTATGGCAGTTAGTTTGGTAATCGCTCGCCAAGTTTTCAGGGTGATTCCAAGTTCATTTAGGTTGGATCTGCCATCGGAAAATCCAAGAAACCAGGGACGGTATAGAGCTACAACGTATCTCAAGCTTGATCATGCCAGCTCTAACCTGGATGGATTGTGCATATCATACAAGCATCATTCATTGACAATTTAAGAAATAATTGATGGATCAAGAAGGACATTGCATATTGGAAGAATCATCCACCCTCTTTCAAGTTTTTACTCCCCGGATGTAGGTGTCATGCAGCTTATAGGTATTTTTATTGTTTTCACACCGGATAGGCAGATAGATGAAATTCTTTGGACTACTAGAAGGGTTGCGTTATTCACTTACCCATATTTACTTTCCACACACCTTTTCATGTTTTAATACTTAATCTTCTAGTGTTTGATCTTCCATATATGCCCTTGCTGCTTTTTGACCTTTGGAATTCATAATCATGTTCATGAATCATCTAAACACCTGATAGCTTGAACTATAACTTTTACTGCAAAGTGAAATGCCTTGAGTTCGAATGCCAGCTCATTTTTAACTAGAGTTCAAGTCCTCATCCTTTTCTTTATAGATTAGAGTGGTTTATATAATCGTCTTATTGAAAAAATGGGTTTTTACTGCAGAGTGAAATGTACAAAGAAATAGATGCATAGATGGAAAACAATGCCAAAGGCTTTGGCCAACCGCAAAAAAAAAAAAAAAAACTAAAAAACAGTGTGTTCACTTTAGTCTTGTACACCTAAGTGTGTCTTATAATTCAGAATGAGATCATCTACGAATCTATGCCTCTAGACATTGTTTTAAAAAACGGCCTAGGCGGTGGTGAGCCGAGGCGTTTTCTTGCAAATCGGTTGGAAAAATTAGATTGGCTCTAGGCGGCCGCCTAGGCAGGGTAGGCGGGGCTAGGCGGGGCTAGGTGGTTTTTTTTTTCATGAAATTAAAAAATAAAATAAAAAATCCTATCTAAGTCTAAGTGGTTGAAAATTGTGAACTTGTTGTACATTTGTCATCCTACAATACTCCTCACTATGGTTATATGGCATTGTTTGGACCCAAATTTACACCGTCGGCCCATGCAATCAAGGCTGTTGAGTGAGCATAGCTTTACACCGTCGGATGAAAGGTGAAGATAATTTTGCTATTATTAAAAGATATAGTGTGGTTTTAATCCTGGCCCTATCTTTGTCCTTCTCTTCACAGATACATATTGGTGGAAGAATTGTAGTTCATTTGCAATTCATTAAGTCAGCGCATGCATATACGTATGGGAAAGGATTTTACAAATGGTGGAAATAAAGAGGGAAAACATTGATGTGAGGGCACGGTTCTTTGGAGGCCTGTGAAGGATAAGGAAAAAAAAAGTTTTTCTTAATGGTGAGGAAGTATGTATATATATAATTGGTGGTTGTTTAGATGTTCATCTCCAGGCGTGCAGTTTATTTTGGGACTCGATGTGATAAGGCTGAGCACGGGTTGAATTTGGTTGTATTTTTTACTAAGTTCAGAGTCTTGGGAATATAAGGCTTATCTGACGCGATTAGTGGAAGAGTTCTAGTACATGGTAGAAGCCTATATTGGCTTATCAACCAACGCGCATATGTCCCTATAAATATAGAGGCAGTGGCAATGGAAGAAGATTCTCCAACTCAACACACAAACTGCCATGCGCAAACCCTCGCTCTACGCGAAACCTCTCAATAACCTTGAGATTTTTATTTTCCTTTTTCGCCAACACATCTTCAGTTTGGACTGTTGCCGTAGAATCAGCCGACCGTGAAGCACCTTCAGTTTGGATAAACAACACTGCCCGAAGGCCGAGGCGTGTTCCTTCCTCGGCCACAGTCGCAAGATCAAAAAATCAGCAGTGCACCCAACACAACATCAACAAATTTACTCCTCGGCCGACGAGTTGGCACGCCTACACACAACCGAATGACGTAGTTAGCTTATTAGTTACTTGACTTGCGTGCCACGTAGGCTTGGTAGTTTTTTAGGGTCAATAGGCATATATGCTTAATGTGTTTTTAAATTTTGGACTTGTTGAATACTCTTTTTGCATTTTATCATTTTTTTTATTATCTTATCCATGGATTTCATACAAGTATAATTTTTTGTAAGTGTCAATATGCACTTATTTACAAGATATACAAGAAATTTATCTAAATCCGCCTAGGCGCCCGCCTAGCTCCCGTCTAGCCGCCTAGGCGCTAGCCTGCCGCCCAACTAACGCCTAGCGTTTTTTAGAACCTTGCCGCTAGAGTACACAAATCCTAAAATCTGAGTCATGAGTGAGAGAGAAAAGGGAGTGGGTTTGTGTGTGAGGTGGGTCAGTGTGATAGGCTAAAAGGGGCCGCATAGTTTAAATTAAATGGTTCAGATTTCTGGATCTGTCAGCTCTAGGGCAGAGATCAAAAGATGATCTCATCCCTTATAATTCATTCACAACCAACAACCGTGTCAGACACATGATTGATCGATGACACTATATTTAAGTATATCTCACAATGTATCTACGGACATCGACAATCACACGCGTTCGACAGCTGAACCTAGCAAAATTTTTACTAGGATGGTAATGACGTAGGATTTCAAAGTGAAGTGGTCCATGACTCCATACATGTGGTGGGTTCGATCTGATCATGTGAATCTGAAGTGGTCCTTCAGATGAAGGTCAAGGTCACAATCAACATACATTCAAGTTTTAGGGAACATAAACTTATGCTAATTGGGTTTGATTTACCCTTAATAGGTCTTAATAATTAAATTATTAATGTCCAACACTTGCTAATCACATTATTTGGGACCAAAGGATTTTTGGTTTATGAAAAACCAATGTCGATACATGTTGACTAGTTTCATAGAATTTTACTTTATAAGAAAAAGTAAGAACTTCGTGACTCTAAAAGGAAATTTTCCATAAAAGATATAATAGTAAACTCTAGTATTGGTTCCTGAACTTTCATCTTTGTTTAGATTTAGTTTCTAAACTAAATTTCCGTTAATTTATAAAGTTAGGATGGAGAGACTAATTCTCCACATTGACAAAAATTCAATGATGTAAATTAACGGAAATTTAGTTCATAAATCAAATCTAAATTAAGGTGTAAGTTCAGGGACAGATTCTATAGTCAAGGCGAAATATGTAAATTAACTTATGCATTTGCCTAGTTGGTCTCTATGTTATTTTTATGGCAGTTAGTTTGGTAATCGCTCGCCAAGTTTTCAGGGTGATTCCAAGTTCATTTAGGTTGGATCTGCCATCGGAAAATCTAAGAAGCCAGGGACGGTATAGAGCTACAACGTATCTCAAGCTTAATCATGCCAGCTCTAACCTGGATCGATTGTGCATATTATACAAGCATCATTCACTGACAATTTAAGAAATAATTGATGGATCAATAAGGACATTGCATATTGGAAGAATCATCCACCCTCTTTCAAGTTTTTACTCCCCGGATGTAAGTGTCATGCAGTTTATAGGTATTTTTATTGTTTTCACACCGGATAGGCAGATAGATGAAATTCTTTGGACTACTAGAAGGGTTGCGTTATTCACTTTCCCATATTTACTTTCCACATGCCTTTTCATGTTTTAATACTTAATTTTCTAGCTTTTGATCTTCCATATATGCCCTTATTACTTTTTGACCTTTGGAATTCAGAATCATGTTCATGAATCATCTAAACACCTGATAGCTTGAACTATAACTTTTACTGCAGAGTGAAATGCCCGAGTTCGAATGCTAGCCCATTTTTAACCAGAGTTCAAGTCCTCGTCCTTTTCTTTATAGATTAGAGTAGTTTATATAATCGTCTTATTGAAAAACTAGGCTTTTACTGCAAGAGTGAAATGTACAAAGAAATAGATGCATAGATGGAAAACAACGCCAAAGGCTTTGCAATGGCTTTGGCCAACACCGCCCCCGCCCAAAAAAAAAAAAAAAAAAAAAAAAACTAAAAAACAGTGTGTTCACTTTAGTCTTGTACACCTAAGTGTGTCTTATAATTCAGAATGAGATCATCTACGGATCTATGCCTCTAGAGCAGACAAATCCTAAAATTTGAGTCATGAGTGAGAGAGAAAAGGGAGCGGGTTTGTGTGTGAGGTGGGTCAGTGTGATGTGCTAAAAGGGGCCGCATAGTTTAAATTAAATGGTTCAGATTTCTGGATCCGTCAGTTTTAGGGTAGAGATCCAAAGATGATCTCATCCCTTATAATTCATTCACAACCAACAACCGTGTCAGACACATGATTGATCGATGACACTATATTTAAGTAGATCTCACAATGTATCTACGGACATCAACAATCACACGCGTCTGACAACTGAATCTAGCAAAATCCTTACTAGGAAGGTAATGAAGTAGGATTTCAAAGCGAAGTTTCAATCAAAAGTGAAGTGGTCCATGACTCCATACATGTGGTGGGTTCGATCTGATCATGTGAATCTGAAGTGGTCCTTCAAATGAAGGTCATGGTCACAATCACCATAAATTCAAGTTTTAGGGAACTTAAACTTATGCTAATTGGGTTTGGTTTACCCTTAATACTTAATAATTAAATTATTAATGTCCAACACTTGCTAATCACATTATTTGGGATTTTTGGTTTATGAAAAACCAATGTTGATATATATTGTACTAGTTTCATAGAATTGTACTTTATAAAATAAACATAGGAACCTCGAGACTCTAAAAGGAAATTTCCCATAAAAGATATAAGAGTAAACTCTAGTGTTGGTTCCTGAACTTTCGTCTTTGTTTAGATTTAGTTTCTAAACTGAATTTCCGTTAATTTACAGAGTTAGGATGGAGGGACTAATTCTCCACATTGACAAAATTCTATGATGTAAATTAACGGAAATTTAGTTCATGGATCAAATATAAACTAAGGTGTAAGTTCAGGGGCCCATTCTATAGTCAAACTGAAAGATATAAAGTACTTTTTTTTTCCTTTTCTTTTTCTTTTTTGTACTACAACTACTTTTTCTTTTTATCCTCCATGTGTTACGAAAAATAAAAGCAAATTACAGTTGTTATCTTAGAAAAAAGAAAAGAAAACCCATCAAATATAAAAGTTGTAAAGCATGCTTTTGCAAGGCCATGAATAAAAATTGAAATACATTTTCGAAAAATAGCTAGTTTCAAACCAACATTCCTCACTTGTTTGGGATGTCAAACTCAATTAAATTATGTTAGTTTTTGTTATATCAAACATAAGTTGCTAATTAGCAACTTTAAAGTTGGTGTACACTAAAGAAAATAAAATAAGATTCGGTCACATGAACCAGCTCCACAACTTGTGCAACGAGTAAATCAAAACTCGCAAAGCTATTGAGATGACCAACTAATGTTTAAGTTTACAGCTCGTCCCACGATAACAAACTTCATTTATCGCCCATAGCCGTTTGTAGAGGAGTCGAATATGGTTCACCAAGATTCCACCCCAATTAACCCATCAGAGTTGTAATTAAATAAATTGAATGATAGCAATAAGATTCACATTAATGGTCAAAAAAGATTGAATTTTTAAGAGCCTATTTGGTATCCTATTTGAAATTTTTTATCATTTCTCAAAACATTTCTTAAGAACATTTCCTGAAAACAATTTTCTTTAAAACTCAAAAACTTGATTGGTTTGCGATTTAAAAATTTTAAATCTTATGACTTAAACTTGATTGGATTGGAGGAGAGACGAAAAAGGTAAAAAAAAAAAGAGAAAGAAAGAAGAAAATAGAGAGATAGATTTAGAGTGAGAGGGGAGGAAGGAGAAAAAAGAAATGAGTGAGTTTAAGTTTAAAAACTTTAAAAACTCTAAAAACTCTAAAAACTCATTTTTTATGTTTTTAAAGAATAAACTATATTTTTGAGTTAGTCTTGAACTCAGTTTTTTAAAATAGTCATACCAAACAAGTTTTTAAGGCCTAAAACTTGAAAAAAAAAATTTGAGTTAAAAAAATTAGATTCAAGTATAGTACCAAACAGGCCATAAGTGATTCTTCGGTTTGCAAAATGGGTTGATAACGAAATTCTACATGCTCGTCCTCGACAAACGAGAATGGAAGACTTTTATTCCAGTGTTTAGAAACACTGGAAAGTAAAAACTCGGAGAACTCAAACAATTATTCAAGTAGTAAGAGAGATTAGAAATTTAAGTTTAACTTATGCAAATTCTTGTAGAAATTTAGTTTAACGTACGCAAATTCTTGTACGAAAAAAAATCAAAATGACAACTAATATAATACTCAAGACTAATCCAAATTCTTTCCCTTCTTTCCAGATTGTTAAGATAACATTCCAATTTAATTTTTAGGAAAAAAAATCAAAATGACAACTAATATAATACTCAAGACTAATCCAAATTCTTTCCCTTCTTTCCAGATTGTTAAGATAACATTCCAATTTAATTATTTCCTATCCCTAAAAATAAATTAAGAGTAAAATTAAGAATCTATAGATCTGGTGACAATCACAATTCTAAATAAGTGAGCTGAGATTCTCTCTGGATCTTTGTATTCAGTGACCAAGAATTCGGAGATCCGAGCATTTGAAAAGAGAGAAAGAAAGATTCGGATCCTTGGTTTTGTGGGGTAGGGTAGTGAAATGGACTAATGAGGATTGCATAATTTAAAAAGAAAACTAATGAAAATAGTTTGAAAACTTTGAGTTTTATCAAAATGACAAAAATGTGTTGTATGTGAATAATATCAGGAGTGACTTTTTAGAGTAAAAATGTCCTTAACGTTAAAAGTGAACAGTACCAGAAGTGTTTCGTTAAGACTCCATAATTTAAAATGAGTGGTTTGACTCTCCCGGTCCATCAACTTTTGACACAGAGACCAGATAAGAATTTCAAGAGATCAAATCTTCTGCATCCAAAATGGGCATATGTGTGACCTCAATCATTAACTGACACATATTTATAAACTTCACTTTTCTTAATTTTATTATTATAAATTTAATATGTGTTAATCAATAATTAAAATTATAATGAGGTCACATCCATTTTAGTTACGAATGATTTGATTTCAGAATTCCAAATAAGTAGAACGAACATCGCCACGTATCATCGGAAAACTCGGAACCATAAGACCATTTACCCCTAATAGTAAAATGCCAACTTCCACCAAGGGCAAAACCGTCAAACAGAAAACCAAACTCCCATAAAAGTTCAATGTTTTCTGACAAATCTAAGTCAGAATCCAACACTCCCTCGCAGCTTTTGTTCTTCCTTTTTTAGGTTTGTCTTCTAAAAACATCATTAATCTTTACGAAAAAAAAAACTATAAAAAAACTATAATCCAATGTGGTTGCAAACCCAAGAACCTCCCAGAAATCCTGGATCTTTCTTCGTACGATTAATTTCCCAAAACGGAAAAAAATATATAAAAAATTCGGACTTTCTTCTCATTGCCCAGATGGATGTTTCCGAGTCGCTTTTTTTCTGAAGATTTTTTTTTTTTCCAGGTACTCGGTAATCTCGAATCCTGCGTAGTAGCAGCGCCCACCACCTGTTTGATAAAAGGTACCAGAGAAACGCGCACACGCCCACGCCCACGCCCACACACGGTTTTCTGGGTTTTTTTTTTATATTTCTGCGTTTATGTGTGTAAGCGTGTGGGTGGTGGGTTTGATCTTAGATTGCCAAATGGGCGATCTTTGCTCTTTTCCCATGCAACATTTTTGTTTTTCGGATGTGAGTTTTGAATTTTCGGTTGTTTTTGGTATCTGTCAGAGATCGAATTTTGGATTTTGTTGTCGGGTTTGATCCTGTTTTGCATGATTTTTGTTGGTGGAAACTGTTTTTGGCTTAATTGCATGATCGTATCTCAAGCGTTTCGACCTCGAATTATAGTTTTCATGGAATTTTATTCACATTTTCTTAGTTTTTCTAATTCTTTTTTCTCTAAAACATAATTTTAATTAAGCTGGTGGTGGTAGAATGATTTCTGCAGAGTAGAGAATCAAATTATCAAAAATTGTCTTTTGTGAGGTGGGTACTATTTCGAGTGGCAACCAGGTGGCGGGATGCGAATCTCGTTGATTTTCTGTAGATGTTTAGTTGTAAGATAGCATTTAGAGACCCTTCATTCAGTGAATTGATAAGTTTTTCTGCAGGAGGGCTATGCCTGCTTAACCGAGTGCAATGATATTCTATGATTCATACAGCCGATCCTATTTAATGGGATAAAGCTTTGTTGTTGTTTTAGTATTCTTAATATTTGGTTGTCTAAAGAGGAAAAACGAAAAACGAGAGAACAAACTGTTTAGATTTATCTGCAACGTAGCACAAGATGGATCGGTCGGAATTAACCATTCATTGTGTGTGAAAAGGAGATCCCTTGGTATTTTAGGAATGCATATAGTAACTATTAGGTTTCTAAAGCAGACACCTTTTCCGTTCTTTGTTTCAATCAGGGCCGAGTTGCAGAATTCAACCAGGATGGATCCGCAAGGGCATAACCAACCCCAATCTATGGGGATGGTAGGTAGTGGAGCTCAGTTGACTTACGGTTCTAACCCTTATCAGCATAATCAAATGGTTGGGAGCCCAAATCCGGGGTCAGTTTCCGCAACAGTGGGAGCTATGCAATCCGCTAGCCAATCACCTGGAGCTCAGCTTGCGCAGCACCAGCTTGCTTATCAGCATATCCACCAGCAGCAGCAGCAACAACTTCAGCAGCAGCTGCAAACTTTCTGGGCAAACCAGTATCAAGAAATCGACAAGGTCACTGATTTCAAGAACCATAGCCTTCCCTTGGCAAGGATCAAGAAGATTATGAAGGCCGATGAGGATGTGAGAATGATATCAGCCGAGGCACCTGTGATATTTGCCAGGGCATGTGAAATGTTCATATTGGAATTGACATTGAGGTCTTGGAATCACACGGAAGAGAACAAGCGGAGGACACTCCAGAAGAATGACATTGCAGCTGCAATCACAAGGACTGATATCTTTGATTTCTTGGTAGACATTGTCCCAAGGGAGGATCTGAAAGATGAAGTCCTTGGGTCAATTCCGAGGGGTACAGTTTCTGTTGGGGGGCCTGCCGATGCACTTCCATACTGCTATATGCCACCTCAGCACGCACCTCAGGTGGGGGCTCCTGGAATGATGATGGGTAAGCCTATGATGGATCCGTCTATGTATGCTCAGCAGTCTAACCCCTACATGACTCAGCCAATGTGGCAGCAGGCTCCAGACCAGCAGCAGTCGCCATCAGATCATTAGTGGGCACAACATGGAAGCGGAAACCTGTAAGTTCCTTCGTTTTTGTTCTCCAGGCTTGTGACTGAAAGCTGAGAAAAAAGCAAAGTGGTGATCTTAATGTGTTCAAACTCTGGGAGGTTTTGTAATTATAATGCAATTTCTTACCTTTATGCTTAACATCTGGTATCTGTCTCGTAGATTCTTCGCTGTAAAACAATATTGTTGACGATGATGCAGTTGTGAACTGATTTTTCTCTACCCTTTTACAGTAAAAAAAGAAAGAACATGACTAGCATATATGCTGTTTTCAACGATTTAGCTAGTATTTGTTGACATCCCCCCTCCTCCGACCCTTGCAAAGGGGGGTGCCTTGTTGGCTCGAAGTCGTCCTTTATCATTTATCATACATTTCTTGTGATGTGATAAGATCCTGAAGGGTGTAATGGAACTTCTGGTTTCATTTGTTGACTATTTTTGCGTACTTGGGCAGTTGAATTTACCCTTTTGTTCATAAATTTGAATCCCCTTTTGCGAAAAATATGTTTCAATTGATTCAGTTGCAGTTCAGATAGAGGTACTCCACATGGTTTTGATTAAAATCACTTTGGGAAACCTCCAGTTGAGGAGGAAAACTTAGCTATATCAGTTTCATACCCCCTCCTTTTCTCTGCAGAGA
This sequence comes from Malus domestica, assembly GCF_042453785.1. Taxonomy (NCBI): domain Eukaryota; kingdom Viridiplantae; phylum Streptophyta; class Magnoliopsida; order Rosales; family Rosaceae; genus Malus; species Malus domestica. The sequence continues at coordinate 28,694,800 of NC_091672.1, read as the reverse complement.
GAGAGAAACGGAGGAGGTATGAAACCTGTGACATGGAAGTTTTTCTTGTAAAGAAGACATTTTAAATATCCCGTGCTGTAAATAAATGGTGTTTTATGTTCAGGTAGGGATAGTAGGCGGCAATAGCAATTCAAGAAAAGCAATAGGGGTGTGTGGGTGTGCTATCCACACACCCCATTTTACTTCTCACACACCCCTTGATAATTATGTCCATTGATCTTCTTCAATTCATCCGATCCGACGGTCGAAAATTAAAAAGGTGTGTGAGAAGTAAAATGAGGTGTGTGGATATCACAATCCAAAGCAATGAGGATCCACACACCCCAAAGCAATAAGGTGTAATTTTTTATGTCTATTCGAAACACCTCACTCGTATTATAACTCGGACTAGCATTCGAGTCACGTGGTATTTGATTTTACTCATATTATAACTCGGGTAATGATCATCACGCAACAGTGTTAAGGTTCACAAAAATTTATGCGAGTGAAACATTTTCAACTGTAAGGTTGTAATAAGAAGAGTAGATGAGTAAGAAGCATTCAATGATATCCATGGTTTGTGAAAACATATATATGTACCACTAAACCAATAAATTTGTACAATTATTCAACGACAAAGAAGTAACTAACCCTTTTAGCGAAGGTTAGTTGAGTTCGTAAGGATTGTTCTCTACGTTGAATCAAGGCCTTTGAGTCCTGCAGCCGGCAATCTCTTTTGATTTGTTGATTTGTAAAAATAAAAAATGGGCTAAAAACCACTATGTAAGTCTTCAAAAAGCTTTAATGGATAATTTGCATCGAAATGTGAATTCAGATAAAATGTTTGGTTTAGACTTTATTGATAACAACAAAGATATTAATGAGAGTTTTTTTTTCAACGCATGAGTGATACTAACTCGATACAAACTCGACGAATGATTTGTACGGTATTAAGAAAGCTTATTGTTACGAAGCACACTTAAATGCAAGTCAAAATATCATAAATTAATCAAAACACTTGGAAACAGCCTTGCTGCAACGAAAAAGTTACTCTTTGTAATCAAGAATTTAAGCTGCGTAAAATAGACGTTTGTTATTCTGATCCTCACAAAGCGGGAAGCCTTGTTGACTTTGTGTCGTCCTATAAATACACTTGGAAATATTTATGGTGGTAACATGATTGTTACTAAAAAAAATATCATTTAATATAATATTACGATGTCTACAATTTACACGTACCCCCCTAAAAAACAACAGTTTTTTGTTTACGGTGCACCTCTTTGCACCCGATTACCCTAGCCTATATAAAGCACCTCATTTTCTTTAGTCCGAGTAGCACCTCTCTCTCAGCTTAAGCGCAGGAAGCGGCAGAGACCCGAAGAACCTCCCCGTTGCGACGCCGTGCAAATCTCCTACCTCTCTCCAATGGCTTCCCCACCGCCGTCTTGGTATACTAACACACATCTCCTTTCACAGATACATAAAGTTTATGTATTTATATCTCTGGACATATCAATTTTACACATATAAAGTCGAATTTTTGCACAGCAATTTTCAGTTAATTTTATACATTTTTTGGGGGCTCAGATCGGCAATTGCATGTATGATTTTTCACGCACACATATGCACATATGTATATAAGTGTATCTATATGTCTGTGTGTGTGTATCTACAGAATTGCTTGTTATATATTTGCATGTTGGTGATGAATTTCTTGTAGTCTTTGCATAAAATGCTTTTATGTACTTGAAATCGATAACGGTCTGTGTTTGGAATTGTTCCAGTTTCTGTATGTGTAAAGGAATTTTTTTCTTTCAGGAAATTAGTTGTTATGAGTGTGACTTTATTGAAAAGGAATAAGAAAAGATAAATACTTTGGGAGTTTTGTGGATTAAATTGATGATGAGGAGTAAGGAGTTGTTTGGTGGGTAGATTTCTGAAACTGTTCCTTCGATAAGCATGTGTATTAGGCTAGAACAGCATGTTTTTGAGGAATGCTAGGGGTCGTCGCAGTTCAAATGTGATTTTAATGGGAGATCATGTTTCTGAAACTGAAAATGAAATATATGAGATATTGGTTTTAGGTCATGGTCATCAGTTAAGGAAACGTGTTTCTTCCTAAAAATGTTCAACGTGTCATGCAATACGAAGTGGCACCCTGTATGCAATATGCATTTCCCGCGCTATTTCAAAATGTTCCTATTTTCGGAAAGAAAAAACCATTTTGCGCAAATGGGGTCACAGAAGTTTGATTAGTTCTTTATATTTTTCTGAAGTGTTTATTGTAGAATGAGTATGATTGATATGGAAACGAAGCTTTCCAATAGATTTGTGTCATTTAGGAAATTAGGAGAATTGAACAAATAGATTAGCCTATTTATTATCATTTGCGTTCCAATTGATTTGTGTACCCTATGATATTTGGACATTTCCAATTAGGTTATGTCGAGTGAATCATAAAACATTCAGCAAGGTTAGATCCCCGGTAAAGTTAAACATAAGGGAGAAAAAGGGATGAATCATGCTAGTTGTGATACTGAGAAAACAAGTATTTTGGGAAAAAAATATCCCACAAAGAACTTGTAATAGGAAAAACACAAAAAAGGGATAACAAAATATAACAAGAATTTTAGAAAATGAAGAAAGGAACAAACCACGGGAAGACAATACTAAGTTTAGCAAGGGTATCTGTGTTTGCTTCTTTAGGCAATGGTGGTACATGATGTATATACATATACACAGATACATATCCTCAGGATTTAATGATAATGTGTTCTTTATGCGTCTTACTTCACTAAAGTATGGTTTGAACTTAAGTGTAAAAGAGTGCTGATTACTTATACATATAATATCTAAGTGTATGCGTTGAATTTCTTTTCCAAGTGTAGGAATAGTCCAAGAAAAATTGCGTTATGTCTGTCGGTTTGAGTCAGCACGAGCCCAGTAAGGCCACCGGGCAAAGTATGATACTTTAAATAGGGCCCAAAATTAGATCCAAGTTACATATGTACTTTGGAAGGATGTTTTTTAAGTGTTGTACTAAAAGATCCAGCCCAATCTTCATATGCCCTTGTTTGTTTAAGAGAAACCGGAAAACCTAATTGCCTAAATTTCTTCCTCTCCTTCTAGTTTGCTCTGGTTCTCCCTTTGTTTTTGCCAAAATGCCGTTTAGGTTTGTTCTTTCTTCGATTTACTCTTGATCTTCCCTATTCTTATTGTGCTTTGATTTCTGCCCATTTCTTTGACTGATGTTTCTCTTCTGTTTGTTTTTTTAGTTGTTTTTTTTTTTAAATTTTATTTTATTGATGATAGATTCTATGTCTCAGTCAACTGTATTTTAAAGAGAATGTTTTTATTTTATGTTAGTTAATTCTTTCAAGAGAATTGGGTATATAGGATGAGACTTTTGTTTCTTGTATCTGTCTTTCTTTTTTGGATGATGGGTGCTGTAAGTGCCGCCTCTTGAACATGGGAAATGATTGGGGGGTTTTTGTCATGGATTTTAGGGTATTTCATGTTTATGGTGTTGCTATATTTTGAAGTGTGTAGCTTCCAATATCCCGATGATTTTTTTTGCATTCCCACCTATTGTGGTTGAATGAAAAAAAAAATCATGAACTCACCAAATTATGTGTATTTTTTTATAAATTTTTTTAAGTCTGAATGCTTGCAACTAAACAATATTGTTTGCACCTTATAACTTGGTGATAAAAGATTTTTTATTATTTTTTATTTTTTTATTTTTTATGCCAATGTAATATGAGGACCACATTTCATTCTCAGGACCCTAAATGCCAGTGGCTTACCCTGGTTCGAGTGCTTTTTGTGATTACACCTGATAATATATAATAGTTAAATATAAAACTCACTTTTTGAAAGCTGCAATTAGAAAATAATCATTTATCACATTCCTTTGGAAAGTGAGTAGAAATATATGTACTTCTCTTGTATATGTCTGTATGTGACTAATATCTATTATTTTATTATGGAGGTGCTTAATGCCTGAAAATGCAACTTGTCTAATAGACTTTATTGCACCCTATTTGCCTGCTGTGATAAACTTTGAGGTATTCTTGTAGGTTTGCGGGAACAAGTAAGACTAATGAACCAGATCAATCAGATCCTCAACAACCAAAGTTTGATCCTACACAACCCATATTATTACATCCAACACCTCTCAGAAGTGAGCCTTATATTCCGCCTACAATGGATTTATCAGAAACTACAGACTTTGATGCAGAAGAACAGATGCAGCAAGTTATGATAGTTCTACCAACTCAGTCAACAATAGAAGAGAAGAATAAGATTTTGGAAACCAATGAGTCAACGATTATTTTGACTGGAGCTGCTGCTGCATTGGCACAAGGGGGACCAACAGTAGGATCAGTTGATATTGGCGAGAACGAAGACTCATACTTATTCCGTGTCTCTATACCAGGGGCTTTGAAGGAAGATAGTGAGTATGATCACCTTGCGTCAGTTTGTTAAATACTTGATTGTTATTGTTATACGTTCTTATAACTTATTATTCCTTTTTGTTAATTGGATGCACTATGAATGGAGACCCTTGTTCGTTGACTTAGCATTCTTTATCTCATATAATAATGGTTGATTGCTTGAATGCTTGTAGCATATTAGGCTAAGTATATACATCTTTGACAAAGGCGTGATTATCAGTCAAAAGTTAATTTGTTCAACATTAGTCATGCATGTGTAACTAAGCAGGGCATATCTCCCAGATTTTATTTAGTGAAAAAGAGTAAGATTCTCCATTTTTATACCGCATAACATTTTGACACCAAGCATCTCCAATTGCATCTTAGCCTTCGACCCATCTTCTAGCTTTATTTTCCTTGTGTCTTCTATGATTATCTTTAGCAACAGTGTGAAAGAAGTAAGTGTTCTTATCACCTTACTGGATTAAAGTGATTGATTGGTGATAGAGTAGAGGTCGAGTGAGGCATGGTGTTTGAAATCAGTTCACCACCATATGGTGTTGTGAGGTCACCTTAAGAATGCCCTAAGCTATTCAGGTTAGTAGGGCACAACATACACACAACAAAAACATTAGTCAAGCATGTTGACATTTTTGTATGTTTCTATAATGTGTTCCTATTAGACTTTGAATAACTGGGTTATCTGTTTATCATGAAGCTGGGTTATCTATTTGTCTCAACATGTCTTGATACTTATTATCATGCTTAATGAACCACATCTCTTGTCTTTGCCAATGCAGAATTTAGTTGTAATGTTGATCCTGATGGGAAAGTATTAGTACAAGGAGTAACTACGACAGGAGGGAAAATCGTATGCAGGGATTTCCATGTCTTTAAGATGAAGACACAAAATCTGTGCCCACCAGGTCACTTCTCTGTCTCGATCCAGCTTCCTGGTCCAGTTGAAAGTGAGAAAAAAATTGTCTCTCTCGAGAATGAGGGGATTTTGGAGGGCATTGTGAAGAAAAAATTACCATAAATATTCTGCTTTGAGGAGCTTGTATGCTTTCTTATGATGAAGAGGTCTGAATTGAATGGAGAAGACTCCATATGTTAGGACTTAAGATGTAGACAATAAATAATTGCCTCTGTTAAGCGGAGGATGAGGCCTTGGATACGAGCTAGAGGTGATATACAGTACGCTTGCTTGAGCCCAACTAATAGTGAACTGGGGCTTTGCTAAGCTGTTTGTATGCACTCATTTTAAGACTGGAAGCTGTGTTCATGGGTGGACTATGTTTTATTTTCGTTGAAAGTTCTCTCTACCAAGACCAGTTCATGGTGAAACAGCTGGTAGTTATCTTGAGACTTGCAAGATACTTAGCTTTGTTTATTTTGTGGAAAATTGGTCTCTTATGGATTTATATTTTTATGAAGAGTACTTTTGGAAAAAATTATATATCGTTTGAGTTTACTAAAAGCGCTTTTGATGAAATTGCTTTTGGAATGCAAGAAGCACATAACTGGTGTTTCTTCCAATTGCACTCCAAGTGCTTTTGGAACCCAAAAGCACTTTCACCAAAAGTGTTTCCAGTTATTTTAAAAGCACTTCCAAATGTGTGTATATGTTTTGGGTGGGTGGGTGGGGTTGACCGTAAGGGGCTGACATTGGTAGTGGTGCTTTGGTTGTGATTAACAGCTTGCTGGTCGGAACACCAAACTGCAGGTTTGAACTTTGAAACCCAAATTCAGACCGTTTATAAGTTTGTTTTCTTTTCTTTACCAGCCTCTTGGATATCTGAATGAGTGGGCAAGTGTTTTGTTGTATTGACCAAAAGATTTTTTAAAACTTCCTCATGCATCCGTGTCCTGTGAAGGTTAAGACCTACAACCTTAGCGTCTTCAAAAAATTTCTGGTTCATTCCCAGTTCACATTTTTTTTAGATTCTCTGATGAGAATTTGTGGCATCTCTTACTGAGAGTCCTGCTTTCACTACTGTACTTCCCCTGACTGCTACTGTTTTGCATTCTTAATTTGGCTCTACAGGTTCCTGCATTCTTAATTTTTCATTTTTAGAGGTTACTCTGCCAAACTTCTGCCAGCAAATTCTTGGTTTGTCTCACACAAGATAAACTGACACGTAAACTTTTCGATATTCACAGTTAATGGTTGAAGCAATTTTGGCATCATAAAGTTTGCTTGCCATCTGGAATCGCATAATTTGTAGAGGTATTACTTTCCTGACTGTCTTTTATTGTATGCAGTTATTTTCTTCCCAAGTTAGTAGATTGTGAATTGTATAGAATCTATAGATATGGTAAGCCAGTTTTCTTCCTCTGTTAAGGTTTTAATTATTGCTTAGTACTTGGAAAATCATCTAATGGTTGTCTTACTATTTCATCCTTTACCATATCTTACAAAATACAATAATGCCATTTGTACTGCGTTTATCGACTCCGTAACTGACCACCCTTCTAATAGAGGTCGGCCCACAAACATGTTTGGCCACCCTCTGTTAGAAGGTTGGTCAGCAACGGGGTCAATAAATGTGGTGTAAATAGCAGCACTCTGCGAAGTATTTTATAGATGTCTAAATTCTTCCGTCACTGTTATGGTATAGACATAAAAGTTAAAAGGTCGTTGGTGAAATATGCGCTTAGTGCAACTAGAAAAGGTTTTTTTTTTTATAATTTATAATTATATACAGGTATAAATATAAATAGAATGTTTAGCATTTCATTTTTGGTGTCTTCAATTTTTTGCCCAATTTTCATATTTTCTATGATTGGTACGGTTGAATGATATGATTCAATGTTTATTTTGGTTGGAGCTAATAGATGATTGCTTCTTTGTCATACCAATTATTCATATAAGCTGACAATGCATCTTTATGTTCAAGCAATAACACATATATCATTGGAAGTCATTTTTTAAGTCTCAGATTGTCTTCTTCCCAAAAAAAAACCTCCTCTTAATATGTAAATATGTCGTCGCCTGCCTGTAGAGATTTTTTTCTTTACGAGTAAAAGAGTTTTTTGTTGTAGTTGTGTTAGACGGTGTTGGATTTGGTCACTCCATCTTTCAATGGGGAATGTAGTGAAGCCAAACCTATTCGTATGTTGGATGTTCTCTACATGTATGCAAAGCACAGGTACAAAGTGCATCTCGTTCATGTTAGGAAGATAGATGAGTCCAGATTTGTGTTGCTTGAATTTTTAAAGGCCTTGTTTGGTGAGCCGGATTAGGGCATGAATCCTGTTTGTTGTTTGCTGGAGTTAAGTGTAGCATGAATCGGATTTGAATCTTGGATTTATATTCCAAATAAGTGGGATTCTGTAACCCAACCTTAGACATGGGTTTCCACGCCGGTACCCAAACCCCAATCCAAGCCAGCCCACTGAACATGCTACTAAATGGGTAGGTGGGTGTAGGTAACGCTCTTCCCATGTGTGCACTGCATGTTTTCCGCATGCGCGCTGCTGCGTGGTCTGATTAAGTCTATAAGTACTGCCAGTAGTTGCATCCCCAAAACATATCTGTTAGTCATTTGTAGGTAGAAATCAAAATTATCCAAGGTCCATTGTACCAATCTCTGTTTTTGTGTCTTGCAGTCATGATTTCGGGAGAAGGTGCCGGTGAAGGTGATGTTGAAGATGAGGACGATGGACATGAAGCGAATCCATGATGGATTACAGTAAAAAATTTCGAACATCTCAAAATGCAGATGTTTGAAAGTCGGATCCATGAGCAAAATTACCAGAATATATTAATTTCCCTTTGTATCGGTGTAAACACCGAATTATGATCTGAAAAATGAAGAAAAGAGGTATAAACTTTCTTCTTCAATTTGTTTGAGTTTCTTGAGCATTGTGTTGGAAGACTCTTATTTGCTTTTGTGGAAGTGATTTTGTTACAGAGGTTGGATGTGTTAAAAGACTTGAAACATTCCTCAAAATCCCCCAGAATTCATAACTTTTTAAAAGGAAGACTAATGAAAAGGTTTGAAAATTTTGAGTTTTAACGATAAGGACAAAATAAAGGGTAAAGTGAATAGTATCAGGATTGACATTTTAGTGTAAAAATGTGATTTTTCGTTAGAGTAAACAGTATTGGGAGCTTTTCGTTAAAGTTCCTCTTTTTAAATCCTTGAAAATTAAATCTTTGATTGAATACATTTGGATTTTCATGAACTTTATAAACTCCAAGTCCTTATCATTCTCGCCTTTGGACTTCGTAACCGCATTTAAAATCCTGATTAAATTACTCCTGGACACCCTCCTCAGACAAATCACAAATTGATGTGTGTGTAGACAAATTACAATTTGACATGTATGAGGACTAATTACACATCATTTCTTCTATCAGCCATTCTACTTTGCAGACAAATTATAGTTTGATGTGTAAAAAAGAATTTTTCTTTTTTACCCATAACATAGCTCTATAAGGTATGGGTCGCCACAAATTGAAGGACGCAAGCAACATGTGCATTGTTTAGTTGGGACGGAATTTATTATAAATAGTCGATACGAATACTTGAGACTTTGAACTTCTCCTTTCAATCTCTTTGTTTACGAAATTCTATTATGCTTCGGGAATTGTTCTAAAAATCTTTGCCTAGCGTCATCTAGGCCCTGCTTAGGCGCTAGGCAGCTGGTCACCACTTTGATTAATTAGTACCTAGGCGCTTGAAAATTAAGAAATGGCGTCTAGGTAGGATCCTCTAAGCACCTGCCTAGGCTGCATCCTCACTTTGACAGAAAATAAATAATTTTCATTTTGCATTTAATTTTTTCAACAAGTTGTAGACTTAAATACTAGAATAAATATTCATTATATGCTTGTTGCTCATGTTTTCAATATACTCTAATACTTTATAATCTATACGTCATTCTATTTTGCAATTTATCTGTATAAGTAAACATTTATTTATATGTTATATAATAAATTTAATTAATATTAAAAAACCACATTGGCCCCGCTCCAAGACGCCTCCTAGGTGCTAGACCCCTGCTCGTCGTCCGACTAGCACCTTTTAGAACCTTGGCTCCAGGTATCCTATACTTTGAGGTTTTTTGTCGTTGGAGTCATTTTTATCCTCAATCAAAAATCTAACAGCTAAAAACTCCGAAGTATAGGATACCTCCAAGAATACAAAAAAATCCTGAGACCTTCAGCACTTCTTCAACCACTTGCTCTGATGTTTTAGTTGGTTACTATTGTGAACATTCTTCAGGGCTTTTGCTGGCAGTGGTCTCATTCTTCCATTGCAAACTTCAGGTTGCCACAGTTATGGGAATGGAAGGTCTTCCCATTCGCACAACCGTGACAACCTGCAGTTTGCACTGCAAGTAACTTCGATCTGATCCTCTTCGGTACAGCTTACTCCTGATAATTTTTCTGAATTATTATCGAGATTTTCCGGAGGATTTCGAAGTATTGGGATTGAAATATTTGTTTCAGTTGAACACAAATGACCAAGGCTTTGGACATACCTGCTCTTTTGAGATTATGACAGGCAGAACATACACATATATCTCATCTGGGAATGTTTTAGTACACTTACGAACTTAACAACTCCATTTCGACCGAACTATGCCCGAGATTTTTGGCAATATTCCTGTTTTTCATCAGTTCTCTAACCCGATTTACCTCCTGCCATCGACCAGCCCTAGCGTATATATTGGACAGCAGAACATAAACTCCACTGCCATGAGGTTCCATCTCTATTATGTATCTTCTCACTTGGTCAGCTAGATCAACATTTTCATGTATCTCGCAGCCGTTCAAGAGAGCTCCCCAGACAGCAACATTGGGTTGGATCGGCATCTCTTCCAGCAGTCTCATCGCCTCATCAAAGTGGCCTGCTCGACTCAGAAGATCAACCATGCAGCAATAATGATCCGCAGTCGGCTTTATGCCGTAAAGATTTACCATTGAGGCAAAATGTCTCTGACCCTCCTCTACAAGACCGATATGGCTACATGCCGATAAAACCCCAATGTAAGTGATCTGGTCTGGAATAACACTAGCATCCTCTTGCATTTTTCTAAATGTATGTAGCGCTTCCATACCGTGTCCATGCGTAGCTAAACAGATAATCATGCTAGTCCATGCCATCACATCTTTCTTCTGCAAGTTCTCGAAAATTCTTCGAGCACTTCCTGCATCTCCAATTTTAGCATACATGTCAACTAAGGCAGTCCCGATTGTAGTATCTTTGCCCATGCTAGTTTTCGATACATATGAATGAAGATTTCGTCCGAATGCCAAAGCCCCCAACTGCCCACAAGCACCTATTACCCCTAGAAAGGTGGTTTGGTCCGGAACAAAACCAGCAATCCGCATATCAGAAAAGAGATCGATTGCGTCCTCAGCCCGGCCATACTGATTATAAGCACTAATCATGGAATTCCAGGTAACCAAGTTTTTTTGAGCCATTTTGTTGAACAGATCCCTTGCAGTTCTCAAGCTGCCACATTTTGCATACATATCTAATAAGGCAGTTGCAAGAACTACATTAAAGTTAAAACTTGAACCGAAAGGATCAAACCCTTGTTGGCGAATACGACTGTGAACCAACTTTCCTGTACCAATATCCCTACTTCGAGCACAAGCGACTACAACATGCACCATGGTGATCTCATTAGGCTGTACATTGTGAAGTTCCATACTCTTGAACACCTTTATAGCCTCGATAGCCCGACTGTTATTAACAAGCCCGGAAATCAAACTAGTCCAAGCAACTACATTCCACTTGGGAATAATATCAAACACCTTGAGTGCAGATTCCATATCTGCACAAGAAGAATACATTCTAAGCAAACAAGTAGAGCCATAGACCTCCAACCCATACCCAGTTTTCACAATGCAGTTATGAACACATTTTCCATAATGGTAATCAGCGATCACAGAACACGATTTAAGCACGAACGGGAAAGTAAAATTGTCGGGCAAGTAACCCCTTTGCAGCATTTCTCTGTACATAATCAAGGACGCAACCGGGTTCCCACTATTGGAGTAGCCTCTGATCATTGAGTTCCAGATGTAGACACTAGGCTGACTGATCTGCCGGAAAACTTTCTTCGCGTAACCGAGGTCTCTGGCCTCGGAATTGGTACAAAAATCAACAAGCCTACTTAACTGGATTACATTGTTAACAACTGAGGCGGTGATCATCAGCCCATGTATTTGTTTCAATTCACTCATGCTTCTGCATTTTTCCAAGAGTGAGAGAATGATTTTCTGGTGTTTCTTCATGAATCATGAGCTTTTTTATTCACATGGAAGAACTTGATGGACTGATCAAAAGAAGATCTTTGAACTTTGAAGCTCGAGACTAAAAATGAATTAGTAACATCACGTGACAGTAATATGACGCTACAAAAGTGACATAAAAGAAGTAAACATCACTTCACTGTAGAATGGAAGAATTAAAATTCATTGCAAAATTGGTAACATCTCATATTTCGTAGTGTTTGAGGAAAAAAAATTACAAGATTCCATAAAAAAAAATTAAAAAAAAAACCTGCTCTCTCTCTCTTGTCTCTCAGAATGCTCTTCTTCCACTTCTTCTTCTTCTTCTTGTTCTCCAAGTAACAGTTTCCATTGCGGGACAAAAAGCCCTAATCTTCAAACCCAATTTCTGCAATTCCTCTCTCTGAAACCCTAGACCCACCAAAACACCCCCAAAAAAGATTGCAAAAATGCCAATCTTGTCCCACCACTGAACCATAGCAACCCCAGAGAGCCCAAATCCCAATCCGTAGAAAAGCACATTGCTTTCAACATCTCCTCCAAACAACAATCCCAACGCACAAATCACCAGAACCCCATATAACAGAAACAGCAACAAGGACTTCCTCTTTCGTTTTCTTCCAAACCCATCGCCGCCGCCTCCGAACCCCTTCCAGATCCCCAGACCCCCTCCACTGCCGTCTCCGCTGCAGAATTCTTCAACAACCAGATCCAGCGGCTGAGGCAGTATCTTGAAGTTCGATACGATGGCCGGCACCAATTGGAGCAGCAATCTTGTTAATCTTTGAGACCCATTGCGGCGTTTGTTCTTCCTCGCACATAGAATTGGATTGTGGGTCTGGATTTGATGATAGAGTGAGAGTGGAATGGTAAAAATTGGAGATTTTGGAGCAAAGAGATTGCTTGGAAGCGAAGTTTTGGTTTTAACAAATGGGTAGGAGAAGCAAAGAGATTGCTTGGAGAGGACCGGTTGAAATTGGAAGTGAAGGATCTGCTGCATTTCTACTCCCTGCTCTCTGATCTCAAAGATGGAGAGGAAGAAGAAAAGATGACCGTTTGAACTTGAAGAACATTCTTATGTGGGATTTTTTTCACCAAATATAAAATAAAAATACAAGCTTAAGTGGGATTTATATATTTATATTTATATTTTATTTTCATCCCTTGTGATTCATCTAGTGTCATATGAAATTTCAATTTTGTTTTTAGGGTTGAGAATACCATATTTCCTAATTATAGGGAAAACAAAAATTGTATTAACTCTCTCCAAAAAAAAAAGTATTGTATTAAAATTATGGGTTGCATAATTACGACAATTCTCACACTAAATGAGAATAATGTGAGTGTGAGTTTAAATAAGACTAAAAATACATCAAAATCTTAAGTATAACGCAGTAAAATATACAAAAAGAGCTATACCAAATTCCAAAGTATAAAAAATCTCATGTTTTGGTGAAAAATGTTCGGCTAATGAACAATACCCTCCACAAGTTTTTTTCTCCCACCAACCAAGTTCAAATTCTTTTGACTTTGCCGTCCAAAGTTTACAAACTACAATAGGGTAGACAATTTGATTTATGAAATTGAGCGAATGCTCCAAAAATTCAGTCTGATTTGGGTGGAAATTGCCCTCAATGATTGATTCAAACTAAAGTGATGGTGATGGAGAAAAAAGTATTATGTTTCTTATTTTTTATTAGCTATAAAGTCGAAAAATGGGTCTTTGTTAATGCTGTGTATAAGTGAAACTTTGAAACTGTTTGGGTTAAAACTTAAACCTTGGGCTCAGAAGGGAGTTGGCCCAACGAAGAGGAGGAAAGCCCGAAGTTCAGCCCAAGTCCCGAAGGCAGAAGAGGCCTTTCCCGACTAGGTGCATATCATTTGCACCACTTGCTCACCTGTCCAAGCGCCAAGTGGTATAGACCTGCCAGTTAATCAGCCCAAAAGTACTTTACAATGGCAGTACAAGTAAAAAGCTGATGAGTCACTACCCTTCAAGCTGCATTCGGGCAAGGTTACTGCTACAAGAAGACAAGCCGAGTTGTCTATAAAAGAAGAAAAAGAAGTCATGAATGAAGACACTCAAACAAACAAATACAAGCACAAACTCTGCTCAAATCAGATTTGCCTTCAAAACAAAGCTGTAGTCAGCCCAAGCCTTCATCCTTCTCGGGATAAACCTTTGTAATAGCTCTGCTACCTGGTCAAGAACCTGCTGTAGTATCGATTTCTTTCTGCAAACTCATCTTCCTACCCCTTTTCTAAAAAGTTCTCAACCCCCTTGATAAACTACAAAGATAGGAAGTTGCAAGACGATCAGCCTTGCCCAACCCCCTTTGTTTTTGTCTTTTCATTCACTAACCTGGCAATATGTTGTATACTACAAGTTGTATTCAAGTTATTTCTAGTAATATGGTTATTAAAAGACTCTCCCAGCGCTTAAATCCGATTTGAATATGTTTTCATAGTTCAAGCCATATCTAAGTTCTAAGCCCTCGAGCATGTAAGATTTGATCATCTAAAAGTCATTGGCTTCAAGGCATAAAAAAGAGCCTTATGTTGACTTAACCCATCCACGACAAGCTTTGATAAATAAGAAGTGCGAAGTTACTTGGGGCGCAAGTAATCGATCTATCACCTAGTTTTATTTATATTATATTATGATTACCATAGCACGTTGAGTATAGAATGAATCCTGATGGGAAGCCTCAAGGCCTATCTAAGGCCCTACAAAGGCACCTATTTGGATTCATTATGTCATTCGGGCTAGAACGTTGAATATACAATGAATTCTAATGGGAAGCCTCAAGGCCTATATCTAAGGCCCTACAAAGGCACCTATTTGATTCATTCTGTCATTCGGGTTCAGGTAATCAGAAGTATAATGGTTATAAGATTTATATAACCAAGGAAACGAACCATATGTATATATTCAAATACTAAGTTAGTTATTAACGGGAAGCCTCAAGGCCTATACCTAAGGCCCCACAAAGGCACCTGTCATAACTAAAATAGTCTCTTGGATATATATACAATTAAAATTCAACATTCGTTCTACATCTGCCATGCTGAAGATGGCAGTGGCACGCCTAAGCACTTAAAAGTTAATCTTGATTGTGAGCCTCAAGGCCTACACCTAAGGCCCCACACAGGCACCTTTCAAAGTTAACTCTGTCCTTCTCTTTCAGCCTTGCCCGATCAGCCTTGCCCGACAAGCTTTGCCCGACTAGGCTTTGCCTGACTAGGCTTTGCCCGACAAGCCCGCCAGTAAAGCAGAAGCCTGACAGGAAGCATCAACCGGCACCGACCTCAAGGGGAGCTGTGTGCTCGTCGGCCAGGGAACATTCCCGACGGAAATTCCTGCCACGAACATAGTTTTGGCATGCCCAGTGGGATTTCTCTTTTTGATCAAAGAGATATGTCAAAGGGATCAGATGATTTGCAAACTGCTTCGTTATGTATGCTACAAAGATTGGAGAACGCCTCCGCAGGCTCCAGAAAAGAAGATGACCCGGTTCTAAGACCACCTAGTCCTATATCTTTACCCCATCCTGGGGAGAAAGATGATAGGGGGACTTAAAATCAAACGACCAGAAGAAGCAGCGGTGATAGATAAACATACGGATCCCTTCTCAGAAGCCCCTATAAATATGATTAGTATGGCCTGGACGGAGAAAGGGAAAAGAGAAGAAGAAAGAAGGTTGGTTGACAAACCCATAAAAGGGACACGCCCCGATCCCGATGTCCTCGTGACATCAGGATGATCACGTGCTGGCTGACACCCAAAGGGTGACGAAAGCCATTTAAATTAAGTAAAAGCTCAAAAATAAGCTAAAACAGGCAGCAGGACTAGCCACATAATACTAAAATTCAACTTCTAATTAATAAAATTAAGATCATAACATCAGTTCAGAGATACGTCTATTACAGAGTACAAACAAAATTCAAGATAGAGGTCTGTTATATTACAATAGATATCGAAGCAGAGGAAATATAGCACTGGATCACTGGTAGGGAAAAGCCTCGTAGCTTATATCGTAATCCTCGTTCGTAGGTCCTGAAGGGGGCGCAAAACAAACATGAGTGGACCAATTTGATATAAATATAATAAAACAGTTATCAACATACTAACCCCCAGGTTTATGAAAACATATATATCATGATCAAAATAGGTTTTCCGGAACCTAGCATGCCGTGCAATATCTCAAATTCATAACTTGTATAAGTAATAAACACTAGTGAGTTGTCCGATAACCCCCAGGCCCTTTGCCGGCTCCCCATCTCTGAGTAGACAGTCAGAGGAAAATACACTACAGGCCCTTTGCCGGCTCCCCGTCCCTGGTCTTAAATGCCAGAGGAAACACCCTCCAGGCCCTATGCCAACACCAAACCGTCGCCCGGGACGGACCAGAATCTATCCCTACGTCCCGTAGCGGAAGGACCACTAGGTAAGTACAAAACCATTGAACACATATATATATATATATATATATATATATATATATATATATATATATATATATATTGAAAAACAACTTCGTAGTATAAAGTCATCCATCATCTATACTACAAAGAGGTGTTCTAAACATGTTCTAAATATCATATTGTCATCCATCGGATATTCTATAAGAACCTGGGTTATAGGAAAAATAGTAATAATTCAATCTAGCCTCAGTAAACATGTTATCTCATAAAGTACTTCATAAAACATAAGTATTAAATCATGCTTTTCATGTATGCATTTCTAATATTAAAACATGCTTTTGAAGGGGTCCACTCACCGTACACCGACGGTGCAAAGCTATACCAAAAAGGTATAACGGAATCACCGTTAATAATTGCACCTATTCACATAAAGGAGTACCTTTAGTCAAACTATATTCAAACGATTGAATTTGGGAAAACGAACTTCAAAAACGGGTCCAGGACGTCGAAATTAGCCTAGGAGAGGTCCTGAACGAAACCCTGAAAAGTCAACTAAAAAGTCAACGTTGACCATTGACCGGTCAAAGTCAAAGTCAACTCTGACCGTTGACCGAGTCAACAGTCAACTGGTCAAAGGTCAAAGTCAACTGGGCTTTGGGTTTTGGGCTGGGCCAAAAGGCCTTAAGGGTTTTGGGGGAAAGGGCTGAAAGCCCACCTTTTAAATGGCCTAAGGCCTTAATTTCTAAAACATAAATTAAATAAAACCTTAAAAGGTTTTAGGTTGGGTCACGGGCTACAGGCCCTAAACATAAACGGCCCGAGGGCCTTTGGTCTTAACAAAATAATTAAATAAAAACAAAAATAAAAGAATTTGGGTTTGGGCTTGGGCTCCCTCACCACACGGGCCTAAGGCCCGCTTGCTATAGGAACCGGCCTGGGAGGCCTGGCCTCGCCAGAACACCACCACCGGAGTTTCACAACTCCGGCCGACTACCACACACAACCCTAGACCCCGATCTAGGTACCAAAATGAAGAGCAAGACGAGGGGAGTGTTTTTATACCTTCCTTTCGTCGTGGAACGGCCGGAGGTGGCCGGAAAAACCCCCGAGGTCGCCGGAGTTGGGTGTGCCTACACCCGGCTTCGATTTCGTCCTAACAACCTCAAAAATCACGAAATAACCTCCATTAAAATTCATTCACCAGATTTTAGGATGAAAAAGGGAAGGTTTGGAGCTTACCTCACCGGAAAAGCAGAAAAATTTGTCAGAGTTCCTCTCCGGATTTTACTGGGGTCGCGGGGACGAGAGGGAGAGAGAGAGAGTAGAACGAGATTGACTTCCTCACGCGGGGAGATGGGTGCGTGTGTGCGTCTCAGTGTGTGGGTGTGTGTGTTGCGGTGTAAGAAGAGAGAGAAATGAATGATGAGAGAGAGCCGAGAGACAGATAGAAGCAGGAAGAAAAGAAAACAGAAAAAGAAGAAGAAAGAAGGGAGGAGTTCACGGGGGGGGGGGGGACAAAGAGAGAAGAATGAAAATTTCTTGGGGTGCTGCCACGTGGCAGTGTTAGAAAGAAAAGATCCAATGCTTTAATTTCTGATTGGATAGTCAAAGAGGAAGAAATTGATAGATTATACACGTTTAGGGGTAAATACAAACATATATTTTTATAATTAAGGGGGTGGGTGTTACAGTGGTTAACTTGCCCAAATATCCAAGAGTCGCCAGAATCAAGGGGAGGGTGCTGTGCAGTAAGTGCCAATATGAGTGTGAGCTCGAAATACGGCCCACGAGAGCCCTCATAGATCATGAACTGATCAGGAGGGATGAAGAAGAAAAGAGAAAATAGGCACAAGAGAAAGCTCGGCGAACTCTAGAAAGGGATACCTCTCGAAGTGTCTTTCAGCGATTAGGAGGTGATTCTCAGCCAAGGGCTCTATAAGAGATATTTCGCAACCATGAAGTTACTGAAGAAGCAGAAGATAAAGATGCCAAGAAGCTGAAAGAGAAGGGTGTGGAATACTCTAAGTATGACCATATGGGAAAAGAGGTCAGGATGAGTGACAAGATAACAAACCCTGTCAAAAAAGATAATCATGCCCGCCTCGGGCGAAAATGGTATGTGGTTGGAAAAAATGGACAGCCTGTTAAGCAAATGGGAGCCTCCATGGTCAGAAGGGCTCAAAGGCAACACAAAGCCTACATGAATTCCTTAAAAACCCTGCGACGTCGCAAGCCTCCAAAAATCAAAAGTTAGAGAAAACATCATATGGGGGAGTAGTCAACTCCGCTAGAGGAGTAAGAAGGAGGTGGAAAGGGCTAATAGCAAGACTGATGGCGAAGGAAACCATGTGCCATAAAGCCTACACCCTGGAAAATATAGAATCTTGAGGAGAGCTCAAGAGGATATGGTTATGGTGCCAACTCCCGGATGGAAGCCAGAGCAGCCTATTTGTTTTGGAACTGTCTCACCAGAAAGAAAACAACCTTCTTTATCATTAGTGGATCCCTTCGGGGAAGTTCCAAAGCAAACACTAGGTGTGAATCAACTAGATGGGGCACCAGAACCACTACTTCCACCAGATGCGATGGCTTGGTTGGATGAGTTAATGGACCAGATTGGAAGCAAGAAAGAAGAGCTGCCGGAGCCCAGCAACTTTCATATAAACATGGCGTATGTACTATTCGCCATGTTTGGTGCCCAACTAAATCAGCCTGCCACCATGGAAGGAGATTACGTGACAACTGAGCCAATGATGGCTCATGTCAGCATAGAGGTAGCTGAAGAGGGAGAATCGGGGGAAGCTGAATCATCTGAAGTGCCCAAGGATGGTCCTTTGAGGATCTATATAGACAAGATGGTGTTCAACCGCCCGAGTATTGCACTCGCCAATCATCTGAAACCCATATACGTTACAGCCCATGTGGAATGAGTACCTTTCAAAAGAGTTCTAATTGATGGAGGAGCGGTTGTTAACGTACTGCCAGCCAAACAAATGAAAAGGTTGGGGAGAGGTACATAGGATCTTATTCCTACAGACCTCACTGTTTCTAGTTTCTCGGGTGCTATCACCAAGACTCATGGGATATTGCCTTTGGAAGTAGATTTGGGGTCTAAACAGATTATGCTGGCATTCTTTGTGGTGGACTGCACCTCCACCTATGGAGCCTTACTCGGAAGAGATTGGATCCATCAAAGTCTTGCTATACCCTCCACTCTACATCAACAAATGGCTGTTTATCATGAGGTAAGCGCAGAAGAGCCAGGTTTTTGGGAGATGGTAGAGGCCGAATCACGGCCATTTCTTCCCACAGCCAATATAGCGGAAGCAAGTTTTTACAATCCCAATGTAGGAATCTTGAAGTGTTTGGGAGCGGATGAGAACGGCCGCCCTACCAAGGTGACGGCCCAAAAGCTTCTAGAACAAGGAATACTCCTTACTAGAGATGAGTGAGATAGACCTTGTATCGTCCCAACACCCCTACCCCATAAATGACAGAACAAAAAAGGAATGATCAGGTAATAGCAGTCAGATCCCTGATTAAACGGCTATTAGTGTATGGGAAAGGAAAAAGACAAGAACATGAGCTCTTAGACAAAGAAGAGCAGGAATGGCAGGTATGAGCTTTAACTAGCCAGGATGAAAGCAAAGAGGAATCTTGTCGAGAAGAATTGGAAAGGGCTATTCAAATGGCCGAGTGCATATACGACCTAGATGAGCCCGACGACTTGCCCGAGAGCCTGGAGCTGGTCGAATTTTTGTGTGTAGAACCTAATAAGCCACCACCAGAGGTCTAAGATCATTTGGAAGTTATTGAGCTAGGAACAAAGGAAGATCCAAGACCAATTCAAATCAGTGGTTTATTAGAAAGCAAGGCTCGGGAAAAAATTATCTGTCTCCTGCAAAAATTCAGAGATTGTTTTGCTTGGCATTACACTGAGATGCCAGGTTTAGATGCAACCTTGGTGGAACACAGAATGCCCATCAAGGAAAGATATAAGTCGGTTAAGCAAGCACCACGAAGGATGTCAAAGGAGATAGAAGAGAAGGTCAAAGAAGAGATTGAGAGACTAGTAAAAGCCGGATTTATTAAGCCAGCGAAATATGTGGAGTGGTTAGCCAATATTGTACCTATTTTAAAAGCCATAACAAAAGCAGTACGATGTTGCGTTGATTACAGAAATATTAATAGCGCTACCCCGAAAGATGAGTATCCCATGCCCATGGCAGATTTATTCATAGACGCAGTAGCAAAACACAAAGTCTTATCTTTTATGGATGGAAATGCCGGGTATAATCAGATAAAAATGGCTCAGGATGATATACATAAAACAACTTTTAGATGCCCTGGGCATGTGGGGGCTTATGAATATCTGGTCATGTCATTCGGGCTCAAGAATGCTGGCGCAACATACCAAAGGGCAATGAATGCCATCTTTCATGATCTGATTAGCCATAATATGGAGGTGTATATTGATGACATCGTGGTGAAATCCAAGACAGAAGAGTAGCATCTGATAGACCTCAGGCATGCGTTGACAAGAATGAGGATCCACAAATTGAAGATGAATCCGAAGAAATGTGCGTTTGGGGTGAGAGCGGGCAACTTCTTGGGATTCCTGGTTCATCAAAGAGGTGTAGAAGTGGACAAAAACAAAGTGCGGGCAATAATGGAGTCGCCTTCACCTACCAACAAAGTTCAACTCCAGAGGCTGCTGGGCAAAATTAATTTCTTGAGAAGATTCATTGCCAACCTAGCAGGCAAGATCCAGCCGCTGACTCCTTTATTAAGACTGAAGGATAAGGAGAATTTCGAGTGGGGACCACCACACTAAAAGGCTTTCGATAGTATCAAAATTTACTTAACTTTTCCACCAGTGTTGGTACCACCTCAAAGGGGAAAACCCTTAAAGCTGTATATCTTCGCTTTAGAAAAATCAATCGGGAGTTTGCTAGCTCAAAATAATGAAGGAGGGAAAGAGCAGGCAGTATACTACCTCAGTAGAATTCTGACTGAAGTAGAAACGAGATATTCCCCAGTGGAGAGATTGTGCTTAGCTTTGTATTTCATTGCTAACAAGCTAAGACATTACATGTTACCTTGTCACGTGCACATTATTTCCAAGACAGATGTGATAAAGTACATGTTGTCAAAACCAATGTTGAGAGGAAGGATTGGGAAGTGGATTCTAGCATTATCCGAATTCAGCTTTTAGTATGTTCCCCAAAAGGCAGTCAAAGGCCAAGCAATTGCTGACTTCTTGGCGGAGTATCAAGAATCTTAAGATGAAATAATCAATATCCCAGGAACTCTGGAAGTTACTAATGTTTGGATTCCGCCAAGTCAGGGGATCTCGGGCAAAGAGGAGTGGATCCAGCAGGAGATAAGGAGAGTGGCTGGTTTGTGGATTACTCATTGGAAACTATATTTTGATGGTTCCTGCACTCAGAAGGTTGCAAGAGCTGGAATTGTAATTATCAACCCTCAAGGAGTTCATCATTATTACTCATTTCTTCTGGATTATCAAGGGAATACCAATAATCGGGCAGAATATGAGGCCTTAATAATTGGTTTGGAAATCTTGATGGATCTGGGGGCAACAGAGGTAGAGGTGTTTGGTGATTCAGAATTAGTAATAAACCAGCTAAATGGGGAGTTCAAGTGTAGACATATCACCATGGCCGGATATTACTTGGCGGCCATGCAATTACTGAGTTATTGGGATTCTGAAATATCAGTTAGTCATGTTCCTAAAAGAGCCAACCTAACGGCCAACGAGGTGGCGCAACTAGCCTCAGGTGTGCCAATACATGAGAGGAAATATGGGGTAGATATCAAGGTCCAAAGAAGAAACCTTCATTCTATCCTAGAAAGGGGATTTAGTCTGGATATAATGGTTCTAAAACCCGAGGTAGAAAATTGGAGGTCACCTATCATCCGTCATTTAAAAGATCCCTCTTCACCCACCAGCAAGAAGGATAGGCAGCAAACGACTAGGTATGTTTTATGGGCGAAAGACTTGCTAAGGAAAACTTCAGACAGATTATTACTAAAATGCTTAGGCCAAGAAGAATCCATGAGAGTGATGGCCGAAGTACATGAAGGAGTATGTGGAGCTCATCAGGCTGGAATGAAAATGAGGTGGTTACTTAGGAGGTATGTTTATTTTTGGCCCGACATGGAAAAAGATTGCAAGTCAGATGCTCGAGGGTGTGAAGAATGTCAAAGGCATGGTCCTCTCCAACATGTACCTTCAGTACCTTTGAATCCAGTGGTCAAGTCTTGGCCCTTCAGAGGGTGGGCAATGGATTTCATCGGGCAGATCTATCCAGCTTCTAGCAAGGGGCATACTTTCATAATTGTGGCAACATATTACTTCACCAAATGGGTAGAAGCATCGACAGTAAAATCCATAACCTCAGCCACAGTCAAGACTTTCATCGAGACCAAGATTCTGTATAGGCTTGGGGTGCCCGAAACTATAGTAACGGATCATGGGCCATCTTTTATTTCAAAAGAAGTTGAAGAATTTGCAAGCAAATACAAAATAAAGATGATTCAGTCCAGTCCTTACTACCCGCAGTCAAATGGCCAGGCAGAATCCAGCAACAAGATTTTGGTAAACATTATCAAAAGAATGGTGATTGATAGTCCGGAAATGTGGCATGAAAAGTTGGGAAATACTTTGTGGGCATACAGAACTTCAAAGAGGGCAAGAACAGGAACAACTCCTTATGCTTTAACTTTCGGGCAAGATGCAGTGCTTCCCATGGAGATCAATGTAAGTTTTGTCAGAATTCAAAATCAGTTTGGGTTACATAGCGAAGAGTATGTCAAAGCCATGTGTCAAGGGATTGAAAACTTAGACGTAGCCCGAATTGAAGCCTTGAACCAGATTCAGGAAGGAAAGAAAGTTGTTGCCCGAGCTTATAATAAAAAGGTGAAAATAAAGTCATTCAAGGAAGAAGATTTGGTGTGGAAGACGATCCTTCCTTTGGGAGCTCAGCTTAGGGGCTTTGGAAAATGGAGCCCGACATGGGAAAGGCCTTTCATGATTAGTCAAGTCTTGGACAAAGGGGGATATTACTTAGCGGACCTCGAAGGGAATTGACAGAAACATCCCATTAATGTTAAATTCTTGAAGAAATATTGTCCTACATTATGGGATATTAGAGATTGTTATATTGAGGAAGATGCAAAGTAAAAGCAGGTTTCAGGATGCTAAAAGTGTAGTGTATATTTATCAGTCATTCAAGAAGACAGAAAGACACAAGATGGTTAAGATCATGTCTATTTCATTTCGACAAATTGGTGGAATTTACAAACAATTCAATTCAATTCTGATGTGCTGCGTTCGACTCCTTCCAGGTGTAATGGTGTCTCAACTGATCTTCCGATGTCTTCATGGATAGAATCCGATCAGGTGATCGGGTTGTGCGGCCAAGATGAGCCTGGTAGAGGATCCCCAGGCAGAATCATCACCATGAGTGATGGTGAAGCCTGATTTATCATGACAACAAGCAGGAGGGCAAGTCCTTATGAGGAAACCGTCTGACCAAGGGTGTTGGAGATAGCGGGGCATCTGACCAAGGTGTTGGGGATAGTTATCTGATGAAAACTCTTTTTCTCACGAAAAGGGAGTTTTAGGAAACCCCACTTAAATCCTGAAGAACTCTTTTTTTTTTTTAGTTTTGAGAAGAAAACTAAGAAGGCAGAGGTATTCAAGATCGATAAAAGCAAAGACTGGAGGAAGTTTGTTGGCTGAACAAAAGCAAATTCAAGCCTGAATTTATAAAGACTTCAGAGGATAACCCAAAGGTCGTGAGAAGAGCAAAAGACGCAAGAGCGTAGGCCTCCCGCCTAGGAAAACATGAGTTCCAAGAACGGGTATGCAAACAGGCGGATATCCAATCAATATTGGCGCCTGAGATTCCAGTCTAAATATTGATTGAATGGGGCACTGTTTGGGTTAAAACTTAAACCTTGGGCTCAGAAGGGAGTTGGCCCAATGAAGAGGAGGAAAGCTCGAAGTACAGCCCAAGTCCCGAAGGCAGAAGAGGCCTTTCCCGACTAGGTGCATATCATTTGCACCACTTGCTCACCTGCCCAAGGACCAAGTGGTATTGACCTGCCAGCTAATCAGCCTAAAAGTACTTTACAGTGGTACAAGTAAAAAGCTGATGAGTCACTACCCTTCAAGTTGCATTCGAGCAAGGTTACTGCTACAAGAAGACAAGCCGAGTTATCTATAAAAGAAGAAAGAGAAGTCAGAAATAAAGACACTCAAACAAACAAATACAAGCACAAACTCTGCTCAAACCATATTTGCCTTCAAAACAAAGCTATAGTCAGCCCAAGCCTTCATCATTCTGGAGATAAACCTTTGTAATAGCTCTACTACCTGGTCAAGAACCTGCTGTAGTATCGATTTCTTTCTGCAAACTCATCTTCCTACCCCTTTTCTAAAAAGTTCTCAACCCCCTTGATAAACCTCAAAGATAGGAAGTTGCAAGACGATCAGCCTTGTCCGACAAGGTTAAACCTTGCCCGACCCCTTTTGTTTTTGTCTTTTCATTCACTAACCTAGCAATATGTTGTATACTACAAGTTGTATTCAAGTTATTTCTAGTAATATGGTTATTAAAAGACTCTCTCAGCGCTTAAATCCGATTTGAATATGTTTTCATAGTTCAAGCCAGATCTAAGTTCTAAGCCCTCGGGCATGTAAGATTTGATCATCTAAAAGTCCTTGGCCTCAAGGCATAAAAAAGAGCCTTATGTGAACATAACCCATCCACGACAAGCTTTGATAAACAAGAAGTCCGAAGTTACTTGGAGCGCAAGTAATCGATCTATCACCTAGTTTTATTTCTATTATATTATGATTACCATAGCACGTTGAGTATAGAATGAATCCTAATGGGAAGCCTCAAGGCCTATCTAAGGCCCTACAAAGGCACCTATTTGGATTCATTCTGTCCTTCGGGCTAGAACGTTGAATATAGAATGAATTTTGATAGGAAGCCTCAATGCCTATATCTAAGGCCCTACAAAGGCACCTATTTGGATTCATTCTGTCCTTCGGGCTAGAACGTTGAATATAGAATGAATTCTGATGGGAAGCCTCAAGGCCTATATCTAAGGCCCTACAAATGCACCTATTTGATTCATTCTGTCATTCGAGTTCAGGTAATCAGAAGTATAATGGTTATAAGATTTATATAACCAAGAAAACGAACCATATGTATATATTCAAATACTAAGTTAGTTATTAACGGGAAGCCTCAAGGCCTATACCTAAGGCCCCACAAAGGCACCTGTCATAACTAAAATAGTCTCTTGGATATATATACAATTAAAATTCAACATTCGTTCTACATCTACCATGCTGAAGATGGCAGTGGCACGCCTGAGCACTTAAAAGTTAATCTTGATTGTGAGCCTCAAGGCCTACACCTAAGGCCCCACAAAGGCACATTTCAAGGTTAACTTTGTCCTTCTCTTTCAGCCTTGCCCGACCAGCCTTGCCCGACAAGCTTTGCCCGACTAGGTTTTGCCTGACAAGCCCGCCAGTAAAGCAGAAGCCTGACAGGAAGCATCAACCGGCGCCGACCTCAAGGGGAGCTGTGTGCTCGTCGGCCAGGGAACATCCCCGACGGAAATTCCTGCCACGAACAGAAACAAACTGCATTGTGTCTATTGAGCCGAAATCCACTGGTTATGTGTTTCAGATAAGTTCTGTTACAGGTTCATTTTGCGTTGGACGGAAGTTGTTACTCGCAAACAGTCTTGCCCGCCGGATTGTATAAAGTGTCCTCTTTGCAAGGTCAGTTTGTTCATACCGCATTCTATTCAATCAAATTTTGTTTCTTTTTGTCGTAGTGCTGAATTTTAGTGGCTTGACGCAGACGGAAAATGTCTGCATAATGTATGATTACGAGGGATGTTCTTTTCAAAAGCATTGCACTGATCAGAATTCAGGGTATGCGCATTCCGCTTCTTTTTTCTCTGCTTTGAGATCATATGCCTATATCTAAGGCCCTACAAAGGCACCTATTTGGATTCATTCTGTCCTTCGGGCTAGAACGTTGAATATATAATGAATTCTGATGGGAAGCCTTAAGACCTATATCTAAGGCCCTACAAATGCACCTATTTGATTCATTCTGTCATTCGAGTTCAGGTAATCAGAAGTATAATGGTTATAAGATTTATATAACCAAGGAAACGAACCATATGTATATATTCAAATACTAAGTTAGTTATTAACGGGAAGCCTCAAGGCCTATACCTAAGGCCCCACAAAGGCACCTGTCATAACTAAAATAGTCTCTTGGATATATATACAATTAAAATTCAACATTCGTTCTACATCTGCCATGCTGAAGATGGCAGTGGCACGCCTGAGCACTTAAAAGTTAATCTTGATTGTGAGCCTCAAGGCCTACACCTAAGGCCCCACAAAGGCACATTTCAAGGTTAACTCTGTCCTTCTCTTTCAGCCTTGCCCGACCAGCCTTGCCCAACAAGCTTTGCCCGACTAGGTTTTGCCTGACAAGCCCGCCAGTAAAGCAGAAGCCTGACAGGAAGCATCAACCGGCGCCGACCTCAAGGGGAGCTGTGTGCTCGTCGGCCAGGGAACATCCCCGACGGAAATTCCTGCCACGAACAGAAACAAACTGCATTGTGTCTATTGAGCCGAAATCCACTGGTTCTGTGTTTCAGATAAGTTCTGTTACAGGTTCATTTTGCGTTGGACGGAAGTTGTTACTCGCAAACAGTCTTGCCCGCCGGATTGTATAAAGTGTCCTCTTTGCAAGGTCAGTTTGTTCATACCGCATTCTATTCAATCAAATTTTGTTTCTTTTTGTCGTAGTGCTGAATTTTAGTGGCTTGACGCAGACGGAAAATGTCTGCATAATGTATGATTACGAGGGATGTTCTTTTCAAAAGCATTGCACTGATCAGAATTCAGGGTATGCGTATTCCGCTTCTTTTTTCTCTGCTTTGAGATCATATGCCTATATCTAAGGCCCTACAAAGGCACCTATTTGGATTCATTCTATCCTTCGGGCTAGAACGTTGAATATATAATGAATTCTGATGGGAAGCCTCAAGGCCTATATCTAAGGCCCTACAAATGCACCTATTTGATTCATTCTGTCATTCGAGTTCAGGTAATCAGAAGTATAATGGTTATAAGATTTATATAACCAAGGAAACGAACCATATGTATATATTCAAATACTAAGTTAGTTATTAACGGAAAGCCTCAAGGCCTATACCTAAGGCCCCACAAAGGCACCTGTCATAACTAAAATAGTCTCTTGGATATATATACAATTAAAATTCAACATTCGTTATACATCTGCCATGCTGAAGATGGCAGTGGCACGCCTGAGCACTTAAAAGTTAATCTTGATTGTGAGCCTCAAGGCCTACACCTAAGGCCCCACAAAGGCACATTTCAAGGTTAACTATGTCCTTCTCTTTCAGCCTTGCCCGACCAGCCTTGCCCGACAAGCTTTGCCCGACTAGGTTTTGCCTGACAAGCCCGCCAGTAAAGCAGAAGCCTGACAGGAAGCATCAACTGGCGCCGACCTCAAGGGGAGCTGTGTGCTCGTCGGCCAGGGAACATCCCTGACGGAAATTCCTGCCACGAACAGAAACAAACTGCATTGTGTCTATTGAGCCGAAATCCACTGGTTCTGTGTTTCAGATAAGTTCTGTTACAGGTTCATTTTGCGTTGGACGGAAGTTGTTACTCGCAAACAGTCTTGCCCGCTGGATTGTATAAAGTGTCCTCTTTGCAAGGTCAGTTTGTTCATACCGCATTCTATTCAATCAAATTTTGTTTCTTTTTGTCGTAGTGCTGAATTTTAGTGGCTTGACGCAGACGGAAAATGTCTGCATAATGTATGATTACGAGGGATGTTCTTTTCAAAAGCATTGCACTGATCAGAATTCAGGGTATGCGTATTCCGCTTCTTTTTTCTCTGCTTTGAGATCATACCAGTGTTGAAAATGTGACTTGTGTTTTTTTCGTTAATGGTATCTGCAGCTTTATCTTATCAAATGAGCATAAGTATAGATTGCAGTGTTATTACACTGAAACAGGTTTTGTGCTTCTTGTCATTTTATTGGTTGTGTTGCTTCTCATTTTATATCCCTGCAAAACGCCGTCACTGTTTACATGTCTTCCAGTTGGTTACCTTAAGTGACATATTTGACGTACCACGGTGTTGGAAGTCCCGCAAGTATATTCAGCCAAACTGCTGGCTCCAAAGTTGGTTGAGAAAGGAAATCCAAGCTTTGATGCAGGTCTTGACTTCTTCTGCATAAATTTTTTCTCTTGGTGACACGAGGACATTTCAACATCCTACGGAGTTTCATTTTTTTTCTTTGGCTTGGCAATGAACTGGATCACCTAGTCTAATTAGCTATATCATAAAATTGTGTGTGTGGTCTTTCTTTATCTATGACGATCAGCCGACCACAGTAGAACATGCGTGTTACAGTTATTCGGATGACTCTTTATGGCTAACTTGCTTCTTTTGCTGCTTGTAGGAGGAAGATGTTGACATCGTCATGCACCACATACATGGCGTGATTAATTCATCCCTGACGAGGTGATATGTGTTACTCCCTAGATCTTTAATTGAAAAATCGAATAACGTTCCAAAGTTTAGTTCCCGTGTTCATTTGGACAAGATATGAGAAAGAACAACGTTGAAGTGCTTGAAAACCTGCAAAATTTCAATGAACTCTTTGTCTGAACTTTTACCTGAACGATGCATTTTCAAGGGATGAACAAAAAGGTCGAATGACAGCACCTGAAGAAAAACAAAGAGAATTTCAAGAATCAACCTCTGATGCAGCAGGGCCTCTCTCGGCAGCAAGAACCAATCGGTCTGTATTGATTTTCAAGGATTGAATTGTATTTCACTCATAAGTTCTTTTACAATTGTACAACAATATATAAAAGGAATAACCTCACGCTTTACGATAGGCTTTGGAAAAAAATAAATAATAGCCCCTTGAATTAAGGGATGTTGACACCCTTGAATTAAGGAAGTTGTCTAACTTAGGAAAGATAAATAACATCCCCTTGAATTAAGGGATGTTGACAACCTAAGGACAAGTTAATCATAAGGACCGACTTCCAATACTCCCCCTCAAGCTGGATCCAGAAGGTTTATGGATCCAAGCTTGGACAGAAGCCGTTGAAACTGATGAGAAGCCAAGGGCTTGGTGAAAATGTCAGCCAGTTGGTCGAAGCTTCGTGTATACCGTGTCTGAATTACCTGCGTCTGCACCTATTCCCGAACGAAATGACAGTCAACCTCAATGTGTTTCGTTCTCTCGTGAAACACTGGGTTATATGCTATATGCATGGCTGCCTGATTGTCACAGAATAAAGACATTGGAAAAGTTGCAGGAAACCCTAAATCACACAGAAAACCCTTGAGCCAGATCAACTCACACGCAGTGGAAGCCATTGCACAGTACTCAGCTTCGACACTGGATCTGGCGATAACAGTTTGCTTTTTACTTTTCCAGGTGACCAAGTTTCCATCGACAAATGTACAGTAGCCGGAGGTGGACTTACGATCTGTTGATGCACAAAATCAGCGAAGACTTTGGTACAACAGAAAGTGTCAGGTTTTGTGACCTTCGCTTGGTTGCTTCGGTCACTAGTGAGGATAAGTACGTAAATGAATAGAGACAGAGAAGCAAACACAGGATGTACGTGGTTCACCCAGATTGGCTACGTCCACGGAGTAGAGGAGTTCTTATTAGTAGTGAAGGGCTTACACAAGTACAAAGGATCAAGCTCTCAAATTAGTGAGTTCTTGTGAATGATTTAACACAAATGGCATTAGGCAATATTGTGGGGGAATGACCCCTATTTATAGAAAAACTTGTAGCTTTGTCACATTGACATGTGTCATGTTGTGATTGGTTCTTGATGTCGACACGTGCTGCGCTCTGATTGGCTTCTAATCTTGACACGTGTCGAGTAGTGATTGGCCTCCTGGTCGGAGGGGAACTCTTCTGGGTCCTTGACAGTATAGCGTTGGCCGGTGCTCGGTAGTTTCGGGATTGGTCAAGTATGGTACAAACAGTGCTCCCCTAAGTTCCCGAGTGAGGGAAACTCCTCGGTTGGGGACTTGCAAGATCCAATCCCTTGAGTAATCACGAAACTTCTAAGTACCGAAGTGTGGTCTGATCTTCATCTGCCCTTCTCTGGAAGTACATTTCCTCCATCCGGGAATGGTGTATTTAGCTGATGTTGACGCACAAGGTAATGTATCAATTTCACTTGAAGCTTACTTGTAGTTTCGGGCTTGGTCAAGTGCGATACAAACCCTATAGTAGGAGTCCCCCAAGTCGCCGAGCTAGGAGATTTGCCGAAAGAGGTGACAGACAAGGTAAGCAGTCAAACTTCCAAGTAAGCAACCCAGGAGCAGAGGTTTGACTTCGGCTTTCGGTTGATTGTTCTCATTCTCCTTGTCTCTCATTCAACTGCCAGGATAAGGAGAAGCAAATGGATAAGAGATGATATGAGATACTTTTGCTTTTGAAGAAGTAACTTTCCACAGGCTTATTCTTGAACTGTGCTGGAGGGTTTTCTGGTGCCCTTCAGAGTATAAGGCCGACTCAAAAATTTGAGGGTCAAAACAAGTCCATCAAATCTAGAGTACGTTCGACCTTGATGATATGGGATACTATTGCTGTTGACGGAATAATGAATGTGGTATGGAAAGGTGTCGTGCTGTAGTGATCTGTTTCAGCCCACCGTTGAACCTTCTGCTTCAATCTTTTGCATGGCAGAAGTGGTGTGCAACCTTTGCATTTAAATGGTCCTTCAGAACATTCCTTCATAGTGACTCATTCACGCTTGGCAGCTTCAGTGTAAAGAGCCAATATCTGATCAACTGTCATGAGGTATTTGCCGGTGGAATTCGTGACCTTGACAGCAGTTGAGGATGAGCACTCGAGAGCAATGCTAAGTAAGCGACCAGGCAAAGGCTCCAGGCAGTCAGTTCCAAATTGGAGGTTTGATTTCAGGTTCCGACTGACTGCTCTCTTTCTCCTTGTCCTGCAGGTGTGGACAAGGACAAAGACAAAGACAGGGAGAAAGCATGATATGGGATACTCTTGCTTTCGACCCTGATGATATGAGATACTCTTGTTCTTGGTGTGGCTTATTTGCTGAGGTATTATCGGGGGGAAATAAAGCTGAGTATTTCGAGAGGTTATGTTGAGGGTGCCTTTTCGAATGCGAGAAAGGGTTGAGCATTTTTGCAGGTTTGCCTGTCCGTTGAGGAGGGAGGTCAATGTATATAGGGATTTCCCAATAACAAGTAGTAATGCTATTCCTTTACCCTTCTTGGTCACAGCAATGTAGTGGGAGCTGCCAGCTTCACGTGTTTTAATTTTGTCAGAGCACTTTGAAAAAGTGGTATGTGGTATCTGGAAAGCTGATATTACGTGTGAAGATTACAGACAAGCTTTATCTAAGGAAATCTGGCTCTCGAAGTTCTGAGAGTTGTGCCTCTTCGGTTTTCGAACAAGCAATCCCGTCGAGGATCTGACTCTCGAGATTCGGAAAGCTGTGCTACTCCGGTTTTTGAGAAAGTAATTATGTTGGGAGTCTTTTCTCGAATGTGAGTAAAGGTTGGACGTTCTTGCCAACCTGTCTTGCCGCAAAACACGGAGGTCGACACACATAGGGACTTTCCAGTTGTCAAGCAGTGATGCTGTTCCTTTACCCTTATGGGTAATAGTAGGGTAGCTGGAACTTCGAAATTCTCGTGCCTAAACTTTGTCAGAGATCTTTGACAAAGTTATATGTGGTACCCGAGGAGTTGATGGTGCATATGGAGAGCGGTGATTGAACAGTAAGATTCACGTGCTTTCTACTTCACCAGAAATCTTCGACAGATTGCCCGTAATTTCCGCAAAGCTGAGTGTGCATGTGACAGGTGCTGACGAGGCTGAAAAAGCAGGTGCTTCTTCGATTTCTGAGATCGGCCCTCGTGGTCTCTGAGCAGCCCAGCTTTTGAGAAAGCAAACGCCTCTTCGATTTCTGAGATCGGCCCTCGTGGTCTCTGAGCAGCCCAGCTTTTGAGAAAGCAAACGCATCTTCGATTTCTGAAGCTCCGTCGAGTGCAGATTTTTATAGAGGCTGGCATTAAGTTCCACAGCACACTTGAATCTCTACCAGTAGAAGCTCATTTCTTGCACTTCTAAGATCTTGATTTGTCTGACCTCTTCCTTCTTCAACACATTTGAAAATGTCTGGACCCTCCGACCGTCGTTTTGACTTGAACCTTGGAGAAGAGACAGCCACGCCTTCTCCAGACAACATATGGCGCCCATCCTTCATATCCCCTACTGGTCCTCTTACCGTTGGGGATTCTGTGATGAAGAATGATATGACCGCTGCAGTGGTGGCCAGGAACCTTCTCACTCCCAAAGATAAC
This sequence comes from Malus domestica, assembly GCF_042453785.1. Classification (NCBI taxonomy): domain Eukaryota; kingdom Viridiplantae; phylum Streptophyta; class Magnoliopsida; order Rosales; family Rosaceae; genus Malus; species Malus domestica. The sequence goes on along the minus strand of NC_091672.1, from coordinate 28,662,215 downwards.
AGACTACTTTCCAAACGGTCTGATGAGTTGGCTGTTAAGGACTCTCTGGCTCTTAGTGTTCAGTGTGCAGGTTCTGTGTCTAATATGGCCCAACGCCTATTTGCTAGAACCCGCCAAGTTGAATCATTAGCTGCTGAAGTGATGAGTCTCAAACAGGAGATTAGAGGGCTCAAGCATGAGAATAAGCAGTTGCACCGGCTCGCCCATGACTATGCTACAAACATGAAGAGGAAGCTTGACCAGATGAAGGAATCTGATGGTAAGGTTTTACTTGATCATCAGCGGTTTGTGGGTTTGTTCCAAAGGCATTTATTGCCTTCGTCCTCTAGGGTTGTACCTGGTAATGAAGCTTCAAATGATGAACCTCCAATGCCTCCTCCTTCTGGGGTTTTGTCAAGTACTGAGGCTCCGGATAACCACCCTCCGGTGCTTTCTCTTTCTGGGGCTCTACCGACTGTTGAGACTTCCCCTAAGCAACCTTTGTGAAGGCTCCCTTTTGTTTGTTTATTTTGACTCATGTATATGTACATATTTGTGGCTTATCGAAAATATTAATAAATAAGCTTTGCTTCATTTCAACATATTGTGTTAAATACCCCAAAGCCTTCTTCATAAAGTTCTTTGAATTTTTGCTTTTGTTGAAACCTGTATTGTTGAAGCTTTGTGAGTGAAGCATGTAGTTTGAGGTAGTGTTCCCTTAATTTCCCGAGTGAGGAAAACTTCTCGGTTGGAGACTTGAAAAATCCAAGTCACTGAGTAGTCACGAACTTTTGAGTACCAAGGCGTAGTAGCATATGGTGGGAGTCCCCTAAGTCTCTAGTCGAGGGAGTTGACGAATGAGGTGTCTTGCTAATAGTCCATGTCGTAAGTACCAAAACTTCATTCTTTTGTTTTCTAAGTGGTAGCCCCGGACTTTTTCTTCATATATTTTGTTTATGAAGGTTGCTAGGCCCGAATAAGTGGAATTGCAGAAGGTGTAACGGTTGGTAGCTGTTTTATGGAAAGCCATCTGACTACGATAGTCTTGCACATGATGACTATAGGGAGATACACACACATACTGCTATGATAGAGGGTGTAACCGTTGGTGCATTACAATCATAATGGAAGCATCACAATGATGGAAGCATCACAATGATGAAAGCATCATAATGATGAAAACACCATAATGATGAAACATCATAATGATGTTTCTTTGGTGGAATTGGTTTTCATTTCCCCTAACAACCTGAATTGGTTTTCAATATAAGACCATCAGCTGTAGCTCGAATCACAAAGTTGTCTTCATGAAAGTTGTTCTTTAATTCCTTAACTACAACATATCCAAATTTGAGAGCCATCAGATCAGTACAACTCTAGAAATTCAGGTACGACGAGTGATTGTTCATCATTTGTCTGTCAACACGTCAGACCTGTTGTGAGCTTCAAAAACTCCATATTCTCTTGCTTAGATCAACAAACTTTCTTCAGCGAAGTTGTTCCTTAACTTGTGAACTACAACATATCCAAAATTGAGATCCCTCGGAGCTGTATAACTCAAGAAATTCAGGTATGATGAATGACTGGTTATTATTTTTCTGTCAACCCGTCAGATTTGTTGTGAGCTTCGAAACTCCATTTTCTATTGTTCAGATCAGCATGCTTTCTTCATTGAAGTTGTTCCTCATCGTCTCTTTCATAACATATCAAAAATTCAGAATGAACTAATGGTTAAATATTTCCAGATCTTCGAAACATCACAGCAGCTTCGAAATCTGCAAGAATCCGACTGTCATGCTTGGAGCTTCAACACTTTAATTTCCGTGGCTCAAACAGAAATGGTTCCTTCTTGAAAGTTGTTCATCTGCTCAAGAACTAGAGGGTGTCCAAAATTCAGCTCCATTGGAGAGAAGCAGCAGCTGCAAAAATTTGATAGAGAAAAGGAGGCGAAGCTTTGTTGGATTTCTAGGCTGGGGAAGATTCCAGTTTTTGTAGCAACTTCAGTACTGGTGAATTGCTTGTATTTTTGTCCATAACTAAATTTTGGACTTTGAATTATTATTTGATCTATCATAATATGTTTGGGAACATATATAAGTGAATAAATAAGAAGGAAGATTTTGGGCCCTTGTGGGTGTAAAACAAAAAATGTTTAGGTTTTGTGAACAAAATTTGTTTATTTGGAGCAAGGTTTTGTGTTGAAGCTTTGTAGGTGAAGCTTTGGTGTTGAAGCTTTCTAGGTGAAGCTTTGATGGTGAAGCTTTGTAGATGAAGCTTTGTAGATGAAGCTTTCTAGGTGAAGCTTTGATGGTGAAGCTTTGATGGTGAAAGTATGTAGATGAAGCTTTCTAGGTGAAGCTTTTTTAGGTGAAGCTTTGTAGGTGAAGCTTTTTTAAGTGAAGCTTTGGGCCCTTGTGAAGCTTTGGAGGTGAAGCTTTTCGGGTGAAGCTTTTTTGGGTGAAGCTTTGTGGGTGAAGCTTTTGAGGTGAAGCTTTGTGGGTGAAGCTTTGGAGGTGAAGCTTTTCGGGTGAAGCTTTTTTGGGTGAAGCTTTGTGGGTGAAGCTTTTTAGGTGAAGCTTTGTGAGTGAAGCTTTGGAGGTGAAGCTTTTCGGGTGAAGCTTTTTGGATGAAGCTGTTTTTTTTTTTTTTTTTTTTTTTTTTTGGCGCTTGACACGGTCTTCATTTGCTTGTTTTGTAGTGACTGTGGAAGACGGATTGCTTTCTGATTGAGAAGGGTTCCGGCATCGCTTTGCACCATCTTCATGTGGGTAATATAGGAACTTCCTTATGTTTTGATCATGCATGTAGTGATAGAATTTGTTTCTTCTTATTGTAGATGTCAGAGCCTGGAAGTTCTAGTGATGAGGGCTCTTCTAGCTTTAGCTCTAAGTCTGAGTCTGCAATGTCGGAGTCTTCAGGGTCTTTGTTAGAGTCCGGTACTAGAGAAACATTGGATGATCTTCCCAACCGTCAAACTTTAGCTATTGCTAGTTCTTCCTCCATGGCGTTGGGTGAGGGGGTTGTTTTTGATGCCATACCCATAGTTCGCTCTGAGTTCACAGCAGACCATCTAAAGAATAACTTGTTAGATAATGAGAAGCAGGTTGAGGCGCTAAGGCAGTCATGTAATATCCCTCGTAGTGTAGGGATACGTTTGGTACATGATGAAGAATGGCCTTCTGAGCCTCCCCAGGGTCATGTTATGTTCTACACCCAGATATTACTGACTTTAGGGGTGAGACTACCTTTACATCCGTGGTTGCAAAAGATGTTATCTTTGATCGAATATGCACCTGGGCAACTCAATCCTGGTTTCTGGGATACTTTGATTGGATTTTATATCATTTGGATGGAGTGTGGGTTGTGTGAGCCTTCCTTCCATCAGTGGCGTTACTGTTACAAGATGCTCCCAGCAAAATCATGCACTGGTTATGCCGAGTGTGCATGTCGGAGTGAGAGAGAGCGTATTGTGTATGGTAAGAAAAAGGCATACTACACATGGAAAAACCGTTGGTGCTTTCTGTATAATGATTGGGAGTATGATAAGGGTGTCACGCCTGAGCGACGTGTGCTTACTCACTTCCAGACTGTAGGTTGTAACGTATCAACCGTTCGTACTATTTGCTATTTGTTGTGGTCTTTTCTTGCTTCTAACACTTTGCTTCATGTAGTGACGCGGGGCACCATCCAACTGTTTGGGCAGGAGCTATCTGACATAGAGAAGGTGTTAAGGGTGCCCAAAGAGGATAGACACTTAAGCAAGCTACGACCCTTATTTCGTCGGTACGGTTTCCAACCCTTAGTTTCCGAGAGCCAGGGACGATCGAGTAAGTTGTATCCTTCATGTAAACTTAGCTCAATTCCTTACTTTATTTGGAAAGTTGTATTTCTTATTTTGATTTTCCTTATGCAGTGGAGAAGGTAAGCAAGAAAACAGGGACTAGCACCCATAAAAGGAAAGCACCAGTGTTAGTTCCTTCGGAAGACATCCTACCGCATAAGAAAATTCATAAGTTCCGAGGGGAACCATCCGTTAGACCTAAGTCCCAAGATGGGGTCCTTAAGAGGTCTGCCTTTAGGAAGACTGGAGTCGAGGCCGTTGATAATGCTGCTGCCGTAGTTGCAGGAGAAGGGAGCCGACTGTTGCCTCATCCTCTTACTATGGAGCACACTGTCCAGGAAAGTGATCCTGGTTCCCGCCATGAGGGGAAAGGCAAGGAAAGAGCTGGCAGTGTCCCGTGGAAGGACTTGAGGGTTGCCACGCGGCCAAAGGATTTTGGGGATATCAACAATTGCTTGGCAGGGCGTCGATTCACCTTCGATGAGCTCGGAGAGCCCTTAGCTAAGGATGAATCGGATTGCGACCGGATGTTGAAGCTGTCTTCATATGTGAGTGTTACTTTGTCATTTCCTTACTTTTTCCTCTTTATTATCATTATTTAGGTAGTGATGATCGTCTTGCCATGCAGGTCATGGCCGAGTATCACGACAGACTGCAAGAGGTTGAGCGGTACAAGGCAAAACTGAAGGAGAATAAGCAGCTTGTGGACGAGGCCCGAAGGAATAAGGGACTTTTGACTCAGGCTCTCCAACTGAAGGACGAAACCATGGAGAGCTTGAAAAGGCGAAATGGTGAGAACCTAAGGCTTAAGAAATTGTTTGAGGCAACTAAAAAACAGTTGGAGGTGGCTACCTTGGAAGTATCCAAGGTTAGGGGAGAATTGGATGGTGCCTTAGTTGAGATTTCTGAACTGGAGAAGAGCATTCCAACTGAAAGGGAGGCTGCTGTGCAAGAATACTTAAGTTCTTCGACCTTTCATCTTGCTATTAAACCCTACTGTGCTCAAGAAGCTCGCTTTGAAAAAAGGAAATGGATGGCCGTCCTTGATCGTTATGATGATGGGAGCATTCTTCGAAAATACCACGAAGATATAGATGAGCATCATCGAAAGGGCGAGACATTTGTCCTTGCTGTTGATCCTAGCAGCGAAGATGAGTCTGATAATGAAGGTAGTGCTGATGCACAGACTCAGCATGGTGAAGAGGATCTTGGGGATGCAGAGGATGATGGTAGGACGCGGAGTGATACTGCCAGGGGTTCGGCTTCAGATGAGAATGAATAGCAGTGTCTTTACTATCTGCATGTATTCTGGATGTAGTAGTCTGATGTGTGTATAACATGTGCCCATGTTATAAGCTTGAGAGTTTTGGATTTTAGGTGTTTATGAGTGTTTGCACTATTATTAATGCATGTTTGGCTATGTATGAATAGATCTATTGTTTGGATATAAGCCATTGTTTGGTTGTTCCTTTCTTTGTATAGTCTTGTCGACCAATACTTAGATTTTGTTTCGTGTTGGATATATCTGCTTTGAGGTTTCAACACTTGAGTGTTCCCTTGCTAGGAATGTAAAAGAGTGAGGGCTGAGTTGGCTAAATTACCTCTTTATTGAATTCATTGCCAAATGGCCTTCATTACATAGGATGCCGAACGGCTATAGCTCAACACTTGTACATCGTGAGTCTATTTGTAGTAGTACTTCAAGTGATCAGCGTTCCATGGATGGCCAAGGGTCTTGCCATCGGAGCTTCTAAGTGTGTAAGAGCCAGGGCGACTGATGCCAATGACTTCATACGGTCCATCCCAGTTTGGACTAAGTGTGCCTTCACTCGGGACTCTGTCGCAGAGTAATCTTTTCTTTAAGACCCAGTCTCCTATTTTGAAAGAACGAAGCTTGACCCTAGAGTCATAATAGTTGGAGATGCGCTGCTTGTAGGCGACATTCCTCAAGTGAGCTTGGTTTCTGTGTTCCTCGACTAAATCCAAGTTGAGGGTGAGTTGTTTGTCATTTTCACTTTGAATGTAGTTCTGGACTCGGAATGTTGCTTGCTCGAGCTCAACAGGGACAACCGCCTCTGTGCCAAAGGCAAGTGAGAATGGAGTTTCTCCTGTTGAAGTCCGATATGAAGTGCGATATGACCAAAGAACTTGGGGTACAAATTCTGGCCAACAGCCTTTAGCTTTGTCCAAGCTGGTTTTCAAAGTGCGCTTGATTATTTTGTTGATGGCCTCAACTTGTCCATTAGACTGGGGATGAGCTGGAGAGGCAAAGCATAAGTTGATGTTGAACTTAGAGCAGAACAACCTGAACTTCTTGTTGTCAAACTGTCGCCCATTGTCAGTGACTATCGCATTGGGAATGCCGAATCTACAAAGGATGTTCTTCCACACGAAGTCTTCTATCTTTGCCTCAGTAATGGTTGCCAAGGGTTCTACTTCGGCCCACTTTGTGAAGTAGTCCACTGCAACGACTGCGTAACAAACTTTGCCCTTCCCTGCCGGCATTGGGCCGATCAAATCAAGTCCCCACTGGGCGAAGGGCCAAGGGCTGATCATAGGAGTAAGAGGCTCTGGAGGGGAATGAGGAATAGTTGCATATCGTTGACATTTGTCACATGAGCGGGATACTTTGATGGCATCCTGGTGGAGTGTTGGCCAGTAATATCCTTGGCGAAAAGTCTTGTGTGCTAGGGACCGAGATCCAGCATGATCTCCACAGACTCCCTCATGTATTTCCCGAAGGACGATTTCCGCCTCGGCAGGCGTAAGACACCTTAAGTATGGCAGGCTAAAACCTCGCTTATAGAGTTGATCATTGATGATCAGGTAGCAGGTAGACTTGTATCGAATTTGCTTAGCCTGGACTTTATCATTTGGGAGGGTGCCATGAGCAAGGAAATTATAGATCGGGGTGATCCAACTATCCCCCTGTTGTAAGTTGCATACTTCTGCGGCCATGGTGCTTGGTGTTGCCAACAGTTCGACATGAATTTTTCTTCCAATCTTGTCTTCCACAGCTGAGGCGAGGCGAGCCAGGGCGTCTGCATGACTGTTTGCCGCTCGAGGAACTTGGGTGATCTGGTAGTGGAAGTGCTTGAGCAAAAGTTGTGTTTGCGCAAGATATGCTGCCATGGAGCTGTCCTTAGCATCAAAGTTGTTGGTAACCTGGTTGACCACTAATTGGGAGTCACTGAAAATATCAATTTGTTTAACCCCGAGGTGTTTGGCCAAACGTAATCCTGCCAGAAGGGCTTCATACTCGGCCTCATTGTTTGATGCCTTGAATTTGAAACGAAGAGCATACTCCATTGCTACTTTGTCGGGCGTAGTCAAGACTAGTCCCGCTCCACAGCCCTGTTGGTTGGATGAGCCATCAACATACAAACTCCATGCTGAGGTCGTTGATTCTACCTTCTGAGCTTCCGGGGGTAATGAAGCCACTGCTTCAGGTGTAGAAGCAATGTCAACCGGATATGTGAAGTCGGCAATGAAATCTGCTACTGCTTGACCTTTTTCGGCTGGTTTTGGTTGGTAGGAGATGTCAAACTCACCCAATGCTATCGCCCATTTGATCATTCGCCCAGACGTGTCAGGACTCTGGAGTATCTGTCGAAGAGGGTGATTGGTAAGCACGATGATGGCGTGTGCTTGGAAATAAGGGCGAAGTTTCCGAGCAGACATGACCAATGCTAGAGCTAATTTCTCAATGTTGGAGTATCGTGTCTCCGCATCTTGTAGGGCTTTGCTAGCGTAGTAGACAGGTCGCTCAATATTCCCATCCTTTCGAATGAGAACGGAACTTACGGCTGAAGCTGATACCGATAGGTAGATAATGAGAATGTCTCCTACCTCGGGCTTGGAGAGTAGAGGGGCTTTACTCATGTACTCCTTGAGGTTTTTGAATGCCTCGGCACATTCATCAGTCCATGTAATGTACTTCCTACTTCCCTTAAGTGCTTTAAAAAAGGGAGCACATTTGTCTGTGGCCTTAGAAATGAACCTGGTTAAGGCCGCCACCTTGCCAGTAAGGCTCTGGATGTCCTTTGAAGTTACCGGTTCCTTCATGTCGAGGATTGCTTTGATCTTCTCGGGATTAGCTTCAATGCCTCGTTGGCTAATCATGAAACCTAAGAATTTGCCAGAGCCTACGCCGAAGGCACATTTGTTGGGGTTTAACCTCATTCGATACCTCTTCAAAATAGTGAAAGTTTCAGATAGGTTGGTGATGTGTTGGTCAGCATGTTTGCTCTTGACTAACATATCATCAACGTAAACTTCCATGCTCTTCCCAATCTGCTCGGTGAACATTGAGTTGACTAGTCTCTGATAAGTCGCTCCTGCATTCTTTAGGCCGAAAGGCATGACTTTATAGCAGTATAGTCCTCTGTCGGTAGTGAAGGCTGTGTGTTCTTGATCCGAAGGGTTCATGAGGATTTGGTTGTATCGTGAGTAAGCATCCATGAAGCTCAGGAGTTCACACCCGGCCGTAGAGTCTATAAGTCTGTCAATAAGAGGAAGAGGGAAGCTATCTTTCGGACACCCTTTGTTTAGGTCGGTGTAGTCAACACACATTCTCCACAAGACCTTTTGAAGCAAAAGACTTTCTTTGGTCGGATTTTTCTTAACAAGGACCACATTTGCTACCCATGTCGGGTAATTGACTTCGCGAACAAAGCCTATGCCTTTGAGTTTTTCAACTTCTGCTTTCATTGCCTCGTATCGTTCAGCGTCATAAGATCTTCGCTTCTGTCTCACCGGCTTGATCTTGGGGTCAATACTCAAACGATGACAGATGACATCGGGAGAGATGCCTGGCATGTCCTCGTATGACCAGGCGAAGACTTCAGTGTTCTCTTTCAAAAAAGATATCAATGCTAACCGAAGGGGTGGTGACAATGTGGTGCCAATCTTCACCATGCGATCTGGATAATCTCTTGAGATAGGTACCTTCTCCAACTCTTCAGCAGGTTGGGCTTGCTGGGTGAAAGAGTCATCTCGAGGATCATCGGGTTGATTGTTGCTATCAGGAAGATCCAAGTTCGCTTCATCTAGGCTGGTCTTTGTGACTTGGTCATGTACAGACAGGGTTTCCTTGGGTCCGGGCAAGTGTTGTTGCTTAACTGAAGTGTTGTAACATGATCGTGCACTAAGCTGATCTCCTCTGATGTAGCCGTTGCCATGGGGGGTTGGAAATTTCATCAACAGCATATGCGTGGATACCATAGCCTTGAGATCATTGATGCCTGTGCGCCCAAAGATGACATTGTATGCCGTTGGGCAGTCAACCACTAGGAAGTTAGTGGTAATGGTAGCCGTGTAAGGGCCTGTACCAATAGTAAAGGGTAAATGTATGCTCCCTAAGGGTTGCACGATATCACCGGAGAAGCTTATCAGAGGAGAAATCGAGCGATCGAGCAAGTGTTCAGCTACACTGAGCGCCCTGAAAGCTTCGGCAAACATGATATTGACCGAAGCCCCTGTGTCTACGAGGATTCGTCGAACATCAAAGTTGGCTATGTGAGCCTCCACGATCAATGGGTCGTTATGAGGGTAGATGATGCCTCTTTCTTCCTCAGGGTAGAAACATATCGGATCCCAGTTAGGTTTTTGATACTTCCCTCCCCTGATGTCTTCCACGTGAAACACTTGGTGACCAGGCCTCAGACTTCGTTCACTGTTTTTCATGGCCCTATTGGAAGATTCAGATATGGGTGTGCCGCCGCTTATGGAATATATGACATTCACCTGGCGTTGGTTACGGTTATCCCTTTGAGGGTGAAGAAGGAATTGATCAATTTTTCCTTCTCGTGCCAAAGCTTCAATACGATCACGGAGGATGATACATTTCTCGCTATCATGGCCGTTATGCTCATGGTAGCAACAAAACGTGCCCGTGTTATTCGGGGGCGTGTAATCTGGGTGCCTCGGCTTTGGTTTTGGTATCAGGTGAGCTATGCTGGGGTAAATGGCCGCGCATGTGGCATTCAAGGGCGTGTATGTCTCATACCTTGGGGTAGGGGGTATCTTGACGCGGGTTTAACCCACTGCATTGACTGCCTGGGGGCGAGCGTTATTGTGGCGATACCCTTGGTTATCGGGATAGTGTCCCTTACTCTTTTTACTGAAAGGAAAGTGGTGAGGATGGAAATCCTTCCTCTTGCCTTGAAATTGATATGTCTGTTGATTCGGTGAAGCATTATGCAAGGCATGGGGAGGTGCCACTGCTGTTTGGGAAGTCGAGGTCTTCTCATTTAGGTGAGTCTGGCTTCCACCTCCCACTTGTTGATAAAGGATGGTTGTAGGGGGTTTCTCCTGATATGTCTTTGCCTCGGCGGAGGCATGGTTATAAGCCTGCGCCATCACCTCAGAGTAAGTCTTCCAAGTATTGGCATTGATCATGTATTTAAAGAAACAATCACGTAGGCCTGCCGTGAAGGCTTTGAGGGCAGTCTTGTCATCTGCCTCGGCACACCGGGAGTATTCATGGCTGAAGCGGCCAGCATACATACGTAATGACTCGTCTGGCTTCTGGCGGATAGTGTACAAGTCATCTGCAGAGTGCAAGCGATCGGTTTGGAAAATGTGTTGGGAAACAAATAGTTTCCTCAATTCCTCAAATGAGTCTACCGTCTCAGGTGTAAGACGACAATACCAATTTAGAGCTCCACCAGAGAGGGTGGAGGGGAAGAGAAGACATCGCTCTTCGTCGGTGTGCATCTGGTATGCCATGGTGGACTCAAAGAGGTTAAGGTGCTCAATCGGGTCCTCTTTTCCAGTATAAAGTTGCAAGCCAAGCTTTTGCTTTGTCTTTGCTTGAAGGGGGGTGTTGAGGATCCTCCTTGTAAGAGGGCCAGGCCTGGGTTGGTTCCAGTCAGGTATTTCAGCCTGACGTTCAGCCTTCAACTTGTTTACTTCCTCAAGAAGTTGTAGGACAAGGGGGTCCTGAGCGGAGTTATGTGTCACTGGAGCTTTCTTTCGTAAATCTCCATCTCCTCTTAGAATTAGGAAGGTTTGATCAAGGGCATGTGATTTTTCCCTGGACTCGCTGTACTGGCTTCCAGGGTATGTCTGTCGGAACACCTCTGAGTCCCCTGTACCCTCATGTCTCTCTGGGACTTGTTGCCCCTTCCCCAAATTGGTGGCCGGCTTGGGCCGTGGCAGGGGACCGAGTCTCTCAGAAATCCTTGGGTCATTAATCTTTGAGCTTATATGGATGGAATTCTCTCGACGTTGCTTCAGGAAATCCCGACAATCGCGAAAGACGGCTTTCGATCCTTCTGCCCCTTCAGTAAAGAGGTGTCTCCCTCCACTTCTCATGGTTCGGGTCGAAGCAACTGGGTTAAGAGAAGCCTCATGTTGATTATCAAGTCGAGGGGTAATATGTTCCCTATCAGGGATATCTATGTCGAATGCATGTGACCCTCCATGTTGGAGGGCACCCAGTTGATGGTTGACTTCCACGGGGGCAACAAGCTCGCGTGTCTGAGCTTGCCTAGCTTCGTGGAGTGTCTCGAAGAGCTTCTCATATTGCTCCTGGAGGACCTCATTCCTCATTGCTATCTTGTTGTTCTGAGCTTCCAACTCATCGACTTTAGCTTGAAGAAGAACTCGTTTTCCTTCCTTCTTTCGTTGTTTCGCACTATGTGCAAGGGGGGTGTCATTCTGTGTGCTGTGGCTTCCTTCGCTTCCCATGTTGGAGAGGGATGCCTGGTCAAAAGAAAGTGTACGAATGATAGAAACCAGCTTGACACAGCTGAAGAGAGTAGGAATAAGTGTCGTTTCCCACAGACGGCGCCAAATGTTGATGCACAAAATCAGCGAAGACTTTGGTACAACAGAAAGTGTCAGGTTTTGTGACCTTCGCTTGGTTGCTTCGGTCACTAGTGAGGATAAGTACGTAAATGAATAGAGACAGAGAAGCAAACACAGGATGTACGTGGTTCACCCAGATTGGCTACGTCCACGGAGTAGAGGAGTTCTTATTAGTAGTGAAGGGCTTACACAAGTACAAAGGATCAAGCTCTCAATTTAGTGAGTTCTTGTGAATGATTTAACACAAATGGCATTAGGCAATATTGTGGTGGAATGACCCCTATTTATAGAAAAACTTGTAGCTTTGTCACATTGACATGTGTCATGTTGTGATTGGTTCTTGATGTCGACACGTGCTGCGCTCTGATTGGCTTCTAATCTTGACACGTGTCGAGTAGTGATTGGCCTCCTGGTCGGAGGGGAACTCTTCTGGGTCCTTGACAGTATAGCGTTGGCCGGTGCTCGGTAGTTTCGGGATTTGTCAAGTATGGTACAAACACGATCGATTGTGTTGCCTGCCCAATCAGCATCACAATACCCTACGACTTGGGTGTTGTCATTCTTCCGCATGATGATACCACGACCCACTGAACCTTTTAAGTAGCGTAAGATCCGTTTAACCAAAGTCAAATGTTCAAGAGTCGGGGAGTGCATGAATTGGCTCACAAGACTTACAGAATAGGTGATGTCGGGTCTAGTGATTGTGAGGTAGATCAATTTTCCAACCAATCGCTGATAATGGGTGATATAAGTGAGTGATGTGCACTTCAAGCTAGGTTTTTGCTTACTGTCAAGAGGAGTGGTGGTTGGTTTAGCATCGCTCATGTTAGCATCCTTGAGCAAATCCAAGACATACTTTCTTTGGTTAAGAAATAGTCCCTTGTGTGAGGTTGCCACTTCTATACCAAGAAAGTATTTCAATATCCCAAGGTCTTTAATTGCAAATCTTTGTCTGAGAGACTGTTTGAGAGTGGAGATCTCGTCAGTATTATCACCCGTAATTATCAGATCATCAACATAAATCAGCACAACCAATGTGCCCACAGCTCTTGTGCGAATAAATAGTGAGGAATCGGCGTTGCTGCTTTTGAAACCAACACTAATGAGAACTGAACTCAGTTTGGCATACCAAGCTCGTGGGGACTGCTTCAGGCCATAAATGGCTTTGTGCAATTTGCACACCACATTTGGTTCATTGCTTTGTGGATGCCCTGGTGGCAATTTCATATAGACTTATTCTTTGAGATCACCGTGCAATAATGCGTTCTTCACGTCCATTTGGTACATGGACCATCGTTTGTTTACAACTACAGATAATAGCATTCTTACTGTGTTCATTTTGGCCACAGGTGCAAACGTTTCTTTGTAATCCACCTCGAATGTTTGAGTGAATCCCCGAGCCACCAATCTTGCTTTATGTCTCTCAATTGAACCATCTGACTTGAATTTGAGTTTATAAATCCATTTGCAACCCACTGCTTTCTTGCCTGTTGGAAGTTTAGTGATGCTTCAGGTATTGTGTTGATCTAGAGCTTTAAGTTCTTCTTGCATTGCCTCTTTCCACACTTCTTGGTTGTTGGCCTCATGGAAATTCTGAGGCTCCTGGTAACTGGATATAGTGCTTAGGAATGCAGCATGATCCGGTGTCATTCTCTTGTATGACACACAATTGGAGATGGGATGTGTGAGTTTGTACATGACAAAATCCTGAAGTCTTGTGGGAGTTTTTCTAACACGCATTGGATTGCGTCGAGGAGCTAGAAGAGTTATTTCACACTCGTTCACATCATCTTAATTGTCACAATTGTCATGTAGTGTATCCTCAGAGTGAGACCCTTCATTGCTATCTTCATTGGGAGAAGCATCAACATTGGCATGACTGAGCTCTCGTTGTTGTGGTCCCTCCAATTCAATTATTGGTAGTGGGAACACATCCAAGATGCCATCCCCTTGGGCTGTGATTTCACTTAACTTGCTGAAAAAGGGGTTAGTTTCATGAAATCGCACATCTTTGGACACAATCAATCTTCTTAGTTGGGGATTATAACACTTATATCCCTTTTTTTTTTGTAGAGGAATAACCAAGAAAAATACATTTGGCAGCTCTATGATCTAATTTATCTCGGTAAAAAGATTGAATATGCACAAAACAGATGCAGCCAAACACTCTAAGATGTGAGAGGTCAATTTTTCTTCCTTTCATGACCTCGAGTGGAGACTTGAATTCCAAGACTCGGCTGGGTAATCTATTGATGATATATGCAGCTGCCATAACACCTTGAGACCAAAATCTCTTTGGTACCTTCATTTGTAGCATTAGTGCTCTTGTTTTTTCAAGTAGGTCACGGTTTTTGCGTTCGGATACACCATTTTGTTGAGGTGTTCCAACACAACTTGTTTGATGCATGATGCCATGAGTGCTGAAACATTGTTTCATGATATGGGACATATATTCGGTGCCATTGTTAGACCTTAAGGTTTGAATTTAAGAGGAGAAATGGTTTTTAACAAGGTTATGAAAGTCCTTAAAAACTTCCATAACTTCATTCTTCGACTTTAAGAGATATAACCATGTGACTCGAGAAAAGTCATCCACAAAAATCACAAAATACTTATAGCCATCAAATGATTCACTAGTTGGTCCCCATACATCTGAATGAACTAGTTCAAAACACTTACTAGTTCTAGACAAGGAAAAGTTAAAAGGTAGTCTAGTAGACTTAGACAAGCGGCATGTTTCACATGAAATAGCATCATTTCCTAAGTTTGGAAATAGAGTTGACAAAATGGGTGAAGAAGGATGAGTTAAACGTTGATGCCACAATTGATTATCTTGAATGAGGTTGAGCTTGGCCTGAAACCCTTTCGGATTGCTCTTTGATATGTAATAGAGACCATCTAAATAAAACCCTTCACCAATCGTCTTCTTGGTGGCACAATCCTGAAAGATAACATTGTGAGGAGAAAAAATGGCTAAGCAATTCAAGGTATTTGTGATCTTTCCCACATATAGAAGTTGAAATGGGAAAGAAGGAACATATAAAGCCATTGATTCAATTTCATCTGACATTAATTTTATTTTTTCCTTTCCTAAGACCTTTACATTCTCACCATTTGCAATTGAAACTTGAGAAGGGTTTGCAAATTTTTCAAATTTTTAAGACTTAGACACATGGTTGGTCATATGATTTGTGGCACCCGAATCTACAACCCAAAAATCATGCAACATATTTATTTTAAGAGCAATTTTAAAGGCTTTCATGATACCTTGCATGTCCTCTTGGGGTATGGATTTCGTGTCTGCCAAGAACCCTGCAAACTTGCCGAGCAATGCCGTCGAGTTCCCTTCTTCTATGCTATCAACACGATCACTTCTAGCACCTCCTTTCTTGCTTTGAAGATATAACATAAACTCGTTCATGAGTTCAGCTGGATTCACGATGAAATTCTTGAGTGGATCTGGCCCATTGGAGGTGGAGGTAGATGCATGATTCGCTCGATGTGGAGTACGGTTCATCCTTTGCACACCCTTGTTGTCATTCATGAACTCAGGCTTTAACTCTGGGTGTAAAATCCAACATGTGTCTTTGACGTGACCCGTATTATTGTAGTGTTGACACTTCAAGTTCGGATGCTTTCCTTTGTATCTCTTTTCGTTGGTTATATATGCCCTAGCCTCAGGTACACTAGTCGTTGTACCCATGTTCATGACTTTCCTCCTTACTTCTTCTCGTTGAATCGTCGCACACACTGGTGAAGGAATGAAGCTCAGCGTTCATGAGTATGTGACATCGAAGGTCTTACGTTGAATCAAGACTGGACAAGAGTTGAAATATCTTGTCTTCTTCTGCTCTCTTTCGTAGTAGTGCTACGTCAGTTGTATGAGGGCGATAGATTTCCAACTCATTCCACATGTTTTTCATGCTTCCTATGAGCTGCACAAACGGTTTGCCATCTTGCTACAGATCGGAGATGTCCTTCTTTAATTGGAAGACCCGTGCAGCATTGTTTTGGCTGCCATATATTTCCTTGACCGCTTCCCATAGCTGGTACGAGGATTCTAAGTAGCTGAATATTTCAGCTAATTTACGTTCCATGGAATTCAAGAGCCATAACATAACCAGCTGATCCTTGCTAAGCCAGGATTCATAGTTTGGTGAGGAATCATCAGGTACTTCGATGCTTCCATTTCTGAACCCCAGCTTGGACCTTCCACCTAGCGCCAATGACACAGCTCTCGACCAAGGCAAGAAATTAAACTCATTCAATACGATTGAGCTTAATCTTTGATTTGGGTTAACGTCCATCTCATGCACGTTCATGGAGGAAGGCACCAGTGAGCTTTCAGCTTCAGATATCAACAGATTGTCTTCAGACATTTTGAAGGTTGAACACGCTCGGATAATAGTATAGCAGACGCAGGTTAATTTTCCTCTCTGATACCATATTGATTTTCAAGGATTGAATTGTATTTCCCTCATAAGTTCTTTTACAATTGTACAACAATATATAAGAAGAATAACCTCATGCTTTACGCTAGGCTTAGGAAAAAAATAAATAATAGCCCCTTGAATTAAGGGATGTTGACACCCTTGAATTAAGGAAGTTGTCTAACTTAGGAAAGATAAATAACATCCCCTTGAATTAAGGGATGTTGACAATCTAAGGACAAGGTAATCATAAGGACCGACTTCCAATAGTTTGTAAACGAGGTGGAACTATTTCTTGCTTCGGGTTTGAACATTGAAGCATACGACGCTGCGTGCATGCAACGCTTACGTTGGAGTGCTCCCGCGAGTAACTACAGAGCCAGCAGAGGGGGAACTCGCCGAGCACAGACCTGTGATCCCTTATTTGTACATATTTTATGATTCCGACTGCAGGGAATGAAAGTTCGTCTGCATATGTATGGAATTGCCACTTGAATTTTTTTTTTCCAGTGATAATTCATTGTGCACTTGCGTTGAATCCATAAGCTAAGAAATTCACAATATTCTCATAGAATTTTTTTTTTAGCCTTTTAGTCAAAATAGTCCATGAGTTTGCAAAAATCCTCACTTTGGTCCTGACAATGACAATCGATGGAAGTGGTCCTTGAATTGTCCTTCTTTTTACGGGTATTTTGTCAAATCAACCCCTCCCCTTAACGAGGATATTGATAGATTTTTTTACAAAATGAGCACAATAATTTACGTTGGACAAATTCAATGACCACTTGTATCGATCCTCAATGTCTAAGGACCACAGTGAGGACTTAAGCAACCTCCAGAATTTCCACTTTGCAACAACATATTTTTTTTTTAAGGAATAATATATGTCCTTGCATTTGAATAGGATCATCGTATGATTGATGAGTTGACACGCCCCAATCCCAATATCCTCAAATACCAGGGTAGGCACGTGCTGGCTGACACCTAATGACGATGAAGCCATTAAAAACATGCATACTGATAAAATATGTAATTAGAAAGATATAAACCGATGCAGAATCGTGTTACAACTACTAAGAATAATATGAAATGATTACTAAGAAAAGATATGAACAAGGAAATGATACCTATACTGGGAAGACTCGAGGATAACTAAGCTGAAGTGCCCTGACGCCGGGATCATGTGTCTCTATCCTAACTCCTGAAGGGAGCGTAAAATAGAAATGGTGAGTGGACCAAAGTTTATAATAATAATACTAATAATAGGAAAAATATTTTATTTTTGAACATAGTAACCCTCTGTTTTGAAAACATATATATAATACTACATATAGGTTTTATGAAAAACCCTAGCATGCAATGTAAAACATTTGTGAAACATTGTAAATCATATCTGTGCTGTACTCAACTAGGGGTATCATAGTTGCCCGAAGGCAATACTTGTCCATCACCCGAAGGTGAAGCTGTATAACTTGTCCATCACCCGAATGTGAAGTTGAATAACATGTCCATCACCCACACGTGAAGCTGAATCAAATAGCATAACATCCACACCGACACTAGTCGTGGCTAGTGAAGTTGTCCGACACCGCTTTCAACGGTGAAGATGGGGGTATATAATATATTATATCTCATTCCTCTATCATCTGTGTCCTATGGCCATAAACATAATACCTGTGGTGTGCAGATGTGCCGTATGATAACCAGATAAGTACAAAAAACATATCTCAAAAACTCGTATCGAACATCGGAGCTCACTAGCTCAAAATCTTATCTCATAAATCTAAGATAAATCGTATTCATGAAATTCCTAAGATAAAACACATTCGCAAATTTGTAATATAAATCATACTCGATAGCCATAGAATTCATATAGGTAAATCCAATAATTCTTATCCATAGTATTTATATAGGTAAATCCAATAATTCTTATCCATAGAAATACATATATCCAAACCCATAATTCATAATCTTTAGAAGAATGTAGTTTCGATAAATAAAAGGTATTTGTAAAAGTAATTTTAATAAATCTTAATTTCTCTTAAACCATAATTATAGAAAACTATAAAGGCATAATATAAATCGTATTCAAATCATGAAGTATGTCATGCATGCTAGGCTAGTATTTTATAAAAATATATAGTTAAGAAGGGGTCCACTCACAAGTTTTCCATTACTCGGAAGTCGCTCGAACTATCGAGAATGTGGATCACTTCCTGCCAACGCGCCTAAACATAATTAGGAACCTTTTGGTAAAACTCTACTAAAACATTATAATTTTGGAAAACGGATGGCGGATTCAGATTTGACAAGTCGAGGAACCTCAGGTTTTCCTCCACGCGCCGCCGTGGTGGCGGTCAGCCGCCACGACTCGCTGAAAAACCCAACAACTGCAAAAATTCCCAAATTTTACAGTAATGAAGATCTCGATGAGAGGAACAACTTTCATTCCTGCGACTAAAGCTAATTTGGCTGAGAAAAGCTCCAATTTCACTAGAACCCGTCGGAAACCCTATAAATGGGTGTCTTCGATCCCTCACCTCTGGTGCTCCGCCGTCCCTATAGTTGTTTGGGCTTTGTTCTAGGCTAAAGGTGGTGGTAATTGGAAGAGTTAGCTTTAGGATTTAAGGAATTGTCGCACCCACCAACGGTTTCGTTCTTCGTGAGACCAAGGCCAAACTTCTTCAATTTTGGGTGGAAATGGAAGATGGGATGACATCGAGTTGATTGATGGTATTGGTTGGCTACAATTTGTCGGAAAATCGAAGGAAAACAGATAAAAACCGTCAGAAAACTTGAAGAGAAACGGGCAGGTCACGCAGGGAGGAATCGAGTCAGGGTGATCCGGTGCTCCTCCATTCCCTCATTTCCCCTCATTCCTCTCCTCTTTGATTGGTCAGTTCCATTCTCTCTCCTCTTCCAATTCACCTCACATCTCCCTTCTTTCTCCCCTTTATCTTCTCTCCCATCCGTTCATCTCTCATTTCCTTTAATTTCAGTCATACATTTGGTTTTCCAGATTTTTCTCCAAAAATCTAGAGCCTTCCAGAAAATATTCAAATTACCATTTTGTCCTTAATTATACATGCCCATAACTTTTTCGTTATAACTCAAAATCACGTTCTATTTGGGCTCACGCGTTCGTAGCAATGAGTACTACCCAAATATGCCAAGAAAGCGGATCTTACATGACACGACAAAATGGTTAATAAAAATCAATGTATTTACCTCAAAAGAACATTTTCGTAAATTCACATTTAAAAATTATAAAAACTATCATTTTTAGGAACAGTTGTTACATGAGTGGAGAGCTATTCACTTCTGTCGTCAAGTGAGGAGCTGCTTCTGAGGCTGAGATTGTCTGAGACAGCAGTGGTAGAGAGAGATGGCGATAGACTCAGATCATGGAGCTTTCGTGGAGAAATTCCTTCTCCGACCGCCGTCTTCGTCACATGACCTTCCTCTGAGCGGCCTCACCTTTGCTGTTAAAGACATGTGAGAGCTACTCTCTTAAATTTTCCTCAATCATATCACTCTTCTATTTGGTGGATGCTTCAAATTTTGTAGTGTTATACTTAAAATTCATATGCTTTTGTGCTTATTTCCGGATTGCGGATTTGGGTTCAATCAGTTTTCTCCAAGAACCCAATTTTGTGTGTCGTTTCTGTGATTGGGCGTTTCTTCATTTGAGAATGACTAAAAGCACTTTCAGAAGTTCAAATGTTTTTTTTTTTCTTTTCTGAAGCACTTGAATTTTTAATGAAACTTTGTGGTGGATTTGTTTCTACTAAAGTTAAAATACTTCCAACAAAAGCACTTATGATGAGAAGTGCTTTTTCAGGGAAGCGTTTTAATAAATCTTCCTGCTTTGTGTGGTTTTATGCGTGCTTGTGGAACCATGATGATGCACTTCAGGGTGTTGAATTGTGCATTTTTTTTTCATGTGTGTGTGTGTAAAAGCCAAAATATTTTTGTGTTCACTGAAATTTGAACTTTGAGGCAGATTTGATGTGGCTGGACGTGTGACTGGGTTTGGGAATCCTGATTGGGCGAGGACTCACCCGGCTGCTGAATCAACAGCTCCGGCTGTTTCGGCAATATTGAGTGGAGGTGCCACAAGTATTGGTATAACTGTCATGGGTGAAATGGCATACAGGTTAGTGCAAAGAGACCTTATCCTACTTCACATGCTTAAACTTGCATTACTGTTTTGTTTGCAATAATTTTGACAACTGATTGATCGCTACAAGTCTCTTTTCGTGGTAAAAGTATTTATATCATGATTTTGTGCATTCAAAAATCACTCGACAGAAAAGGCCCTTGAATTTGTTGGCAGTATAAATGGAGAGAACAAGCATTATGGCACACCCAGAAATCCGTGTGCACCAGATAGGGTGCCTGGAGGCTCTTCTAGCGGTTCTGCTGTTGTCGTAGCTGCAGGCCTCACAGATTTTTCCTTAGGTAAGCTATTCCTAGTGTGCTTTTGTTGTTTTCTTGCTTCTTTATGTTGAAGCACAAGACCTTCACTTTTTCAGGAACTGACACTGGAGGAAGTGTAAGAATTCCTGCTTCATATTGTGGAATTTTTGGGTTTCGGCCATCTCATGGTGTCATTTCTACTTCTGGAGTTACTCCTCTGGCACAAAGTTGCGATACAGTGGGTGAGAAATCAATGACATTTCATATTGCAGACTGGCTTAGGAAATAGATTTCTGGTTGTGACAAAAAAAGGGTCATGTTTCGGTTTTTTTTCCCTCCATTTTATGTAACAGGAAATATCTCTCTTTATTTCTAGAAAGTAGCTAACTTCTTCCGCTTCAATGATTCATATGCCATCCATACATTCTGCATCTTTGTTGATTATTACACGTGACACTTCTGTGTTTAAGTTTTTCTGCAATTGGAAATATAGTACTTCGAAAGCTTTACCTATGCGAATGATCTATCTAGCACTCTAAGCAATCGGAAACCATCCCTTTGACACTAACTTCTGATATAGGATGGTTTGCAAGGAATCCTGCGATTTTGAATAGAGTTGGACGAGTGTTACTCCAATTGCCTGATACGGGTCCTGTCGTACCCACTCAGTTAATCATCGCAGAAGACTGTTTCCAGCTTTCAAGCGTTCCAAGCAGTCGAGTGAAACAAGTACTTGTTGACTCAGTTGAGAAGTTATTTGGGGGTAAGTGATTTGACCGTATTCATCTGTTTCATCTCTCGCTGTAAGTATTTTGATTGACATGAATCGAGTCCAATTTATAATTCCCCGCGTTTTAAGACACAAATAGGCCATTAAATTCATTAGACAGATTATTACCTGAAAATCATCATTCTCTTTATTAAATTAGGTCTCCTACTGAGATAGGGACAAGCTCATAACATGGAAAGAAGAGGCTCACTCGTTATATCTGCAAATGCAGGTCATGTTATAAAACATGCTAACCTCGGGGACGTTGTCAAGGACAAAGTTCCAAGCTTGAACTCTTTCTTGGATAAAGGAAATCCAAGTGAAGAGTACATTATACCGTCATTGGCAGCCCTATCAACCGCCAATCGTCTTCTCATAAGGTGCTGATTTGGTGGACTTGAATATGAGTGATCATTTCTGCATCTTCATCTTGATTAACAAAATTAAATTTGTTGTTCATAATGAATTCCAAATTTATTATTTGGTTGATAGATCAGGTATGAATTAAAGAGCAACCATGGTGAATGGGTTAGTACAGTCAGACCTGACTTAGGTCCTGGGACAGCAGAACGTATATGGGCAGTTGTTCGGTCAACAGATGAAAATGTTGATGTTTGTCACTCCGTGATGACTGAATTGCGTGCTGCTCTTACTGACCTTCTCGGGGTACTCTCTCTCTCTCTCTCTCTCTCTCTCTCTCTCTCTCTCTCATCTTTGCACACGCCAAAGTTCATTTTAGGAATCCATCGCTTCATATCAAATGAGTTCATTTTGTTAGAGTAGAGAGACTGAAACTGTCATTTGTTAGCTTCTTCCTTCCTTTTGCTCTTAAAATGAAACTTTTAGCAGAAAAAATGGATGATACATACTGTCTCTAATGAATACGTAACACAATCTCTTTGATTTACTCATCAGGATTTCGGTGTCCTCGCAATGCCTACAGTTCCAGGGGATCCACCAAAGCTGCAAACAGATCCTACTACACTGGGAGCTTTTCGTGCCAGGGCTTTCAGCTTCCTATCCATTGCCGTAGTTTCCGGATTCTGCCAGGTTTTTAAACCCTCTATCTATCTCTACCTCTTCCTCCCCCTCTCCATGTTTGTATACAACTTATTACGATCTTTTTCTTCGTCATTGACTGCAAGTATCTTGCGAAAGTTTGTAACTTATTTCTACGTATTTGCAGGTGAGTATACCACTAGGGATGTGCGATAACCTACCTGTTTCTGTTTCCTTGCTGGCAAAGCATGGTTCGGATGGGTTCCTGCTCAATCTTGTGGAGACTCTTTACGACACTCTCAAAGAACACGTCGGGAAGTTGTGAGTGTTGTCTACAAGATTTTGAGTTGCAGATTCTGATAATCTTTTCCTAATATATGTGCTTGTAAGTTCTGCTAGTATGGTATTGTTATGTTTTAAAAAAAAATTGTTTCTGCTGTGTTTTGAGGATAAACAGCTGTAAAATAAAGTTGTTGAGCGTTTGATAAACTTCTATCGTAAAAGTGCTTGTAAAAAAAAAAGTATAAGAGTGTTTTGTAAACTTTTATATAAAATTGATGTGAATATGTTAAATACTAAAAATGATATGACATTTAATGTGATATAATAATTGTCAAAAAGAAACTATTGTTATTTTGTAAAATATGCAGGGGGTATATTTGTTATTTGAAAATTTCATTAAATGCCCACTATTCATTATGCTTAGAAATTTTTAGAAGCATACTAGACCTGCTTCTGCTTTTCTTTGCTTTTCTGTTGTCATTGACAACAGTTTTTTAAATAAACATTTTTTTTTGTTTTACCAAATACATTTGATGTTCGGGATTTTTTGACAAGTTGTTTTTTATAAAAGCACCACAACCGCCAAATCACTCATACGGTTTTAAATAGACAGGAATTTTCCTGCTTTTATCCTTGTGTATTGTCCATGAGCAAGTTATCAAGCTTATATATTAGCTTTCATTGTGGAGGAAATTGTAGTAATGATTTCTCAATTTTAACCTAATTGGAGTAATGGTTCCTCAACTAAAAATTCATTACCATTGGTCCCTAAACTCATTTTAACAGAGTTCTGATAGAAGTTGACGAAAATGACCATAACTTCACGTTTTGATGAGTTAAGGGACCAATGTGAATGGATTTTTGGTTGAGGGAACATTGCTCCAATTTGGTTAAAATTGAGAGACTATTGCTACAATTTACTCTTCATTGTCGCATTTTAACAAAAAAAGTGGTTTCCTTACTCTCCCTTTCACCTCTTGTATTTTCTTTCTTAATTTTGTCCTTAAATTATCAATACAACGGCTAGAAAGTAAAAGGGACTGCACATGTCCAAATGAGAGTAGAAATCACTCCACTGCTTTTCGTAATCTCTCTTGTGAGGAGAAAATACCCACTTCATATACTTGGATAGTATAAGGGTGGCTTTGGATGCGATCCCTATTTATTAATGTCCTTGGATTGAAACCTTTGGTTTTCAGTTTTTTATTAAAGTCTCTGAAACTAATACAATAATTAATTTCTATGTAGGTTATTATAATTTCAAATTAAAAGTTGATATTTTAATATGGGAATTTGTAGTTAGTTATATTAATGAGATTTTAAATAAAATCCATGATTTGTGGGATTGAAAAAAAAATTATACTTATATAAAAATGTATAATTTATCTTAATCACATGATTTGTTATTAAGATAAACTATTTTTAAATAAAACCCATGATTTGTCATTACTTATATTAATGACATTTTACATACAAAAAATCGGTAGCCTTTATATGTACATTTTTTACACACCTCGATCCGGAATGTCCATGCAGTCATCCGAATCGCAATGTGTTGGCTGACACTCAAAAGGTGACAAAGACATAAAGTGTAGTGATATGGAAAATGTGAATAAATTAAAACCTAAAAGTGACCAATTTAGACTGCACATGTGAGCGGGATTGAATCCATATCACACAAGTGATGTAAAATCATAGATAAATTGCAGTAAAAGAAGAGTAATGACATTTACAACGAAATGAGAAGTCTCCTACATAACAGCTTTTACCAACAATCCTCGTTGTCATGAAATCTCTGCCACCAAAATTCCTAGAGGGGGGGGAAAACAAGGATAAGTAGGCCTGAAAAATAAAGTTTTGCAAATCGTTTTCGAAAATGTGTAACCCCAATTGAAAAAAAATTCAATCTAGATATGATAAAATCGAATCCAAATTCAATTCAAAGTTGATAGGATTATAACTAACTAGAGATAATGAGGAGTAAGTTTAGGAGGCCAAGTACTTTAATGGTGTCATGATGCCTTCCTATTCTTTTTTAGCATACCCTGCTGAAGATGACGATGACTTTTTTTTTCTTTTAGTTTTGGTTTTCAGTCTCTTATTTTACTTTTAGTTTTAAATCTTTAAAAAATAGTTTCTTATAGTTAATTCACGTGGCGTCATATGATTGAATTAGTGGGACAAAAAATATTGACGAAACTTTAACGGAATAATTAAATTAACATGCAGTATTGAAAGTCAAAGACCAAATTTATTGATTTTTGAAACTCAGAGACCAAAATGAGGAGTTGGATCAATGTTAAGGACCATTTGCGATAAAAATCCTTATTTTGTGTAATCCACATGTCACAATTTCATTGAATTTGTGGGTCCCGCATATAAACTAACAGAATAGTTGACAAAATCTTAACGGAATAACCAAATTGATGTTCGATAGTGAAGGTCAGGGACGACATTGATTCATTTTGAAAGTGAGGGACTAAAATGATGAGTTTGATCAATCTCATGGACCATTTGTGATAAAACCCTAATACATTGTGTACTTGCGTTGGATCCATAAGCTAAGAAATTCACAATATTCTCATAGAATATGTTTGTTATTGGAATCAATGTCGTTGGGTCCCGCATATAAACTAACAGAATAGTTGACGAAATCTTAACGGAATAACCAAATTGATGTTCGGTAGTGAAGGTCAGGGACGACATTGATTCATTTTGAAAGTGAGGGACTAAAATAATGAGTTTGATCAATCTCATGGACCATTTGTGATAAAAACCCTAATACATTTTGTACTTGCGTTGGATCCATAAGCTAAGAAATTCACAATATTCTCATAGAATATGTTTGTTATTGGGAAGTGTTATTGACATTCCAAAAATCTCATTTTACACTCCTCAGAAGTGTACTTTTCTTTCCAAATATAGAAAGTTTGGAGTATAGAATGAGATTTTTGGAGAGCCAATAACAATTCTTTTTTTTTTTTTAGAATTTTAGTCAAAATAGTTCCTGACTTTGGCAGAAAGGGTGTGTTATCCACACATTCATTTTTACTTCTCACACACCCTTGTTAATTTATGTCCGTTGATCTTCTTCAATTCATCAAATCCGACGGCCGAAAACTAAAAAAGTGTGAGAGAAGTAAAAAGGGGTGTGTGGATATCACACCCCTTGGCAGAACTCCTCACTTTGATCATCATAATGAAAATCGATAGAAGTGGTCCTTGAATTGTCCTTCTTTCTAAGGATATTTTGTCTAATCAACCCTTCCACTCAACGAGGATATTGACAAATTTTTTAGAGCAAAATAATTTACAGTGGACAAATTTAAAGACCATTTCTATCAATTCTCAAAGTCTAAGGACCATGGTAAGGACTTACTACCTCCAGAATTTCCACTTTGCCCTCACTGACTGAAGTGACCACCTATCAACAACAGATTTTTTTAAGGAATAATCTGTCCTTGCATTTGAATAGGATCATCGTATGATTGATGAGTGGAGAGCTATTCACTTCTGTCGTCAAATGTGGAGCTGCTGCCGAGGCTGAGATTATCTGAGACAGCAGTGGCAGAGAGAGATGGCGATAGACTCAGATCATGGAGCTTTCGTGGAGAAATTCCTTCTCCGACCGCCGTCTTCATCACATGACCTTCCTCTGAGCGGCCTCACCTTTGCTGTTAAAGACATGTGAGAGCTACTCTCTTAAATTTTCCTCAATTATATCATTCTTCTATTTGGTGGATGCTTTAAATTTTGTAGTGTTATACTTAAAATTCATATGCTTTTGTGCTTATTTGCTGATTTCGGATTTGGGTTCAATCAGTTGTCTCCAAGAACCCAATTTTGTGTGTTGTTTCTGTGATTGGGCGTTTCTTCATTTGAGAATGACTAAAAACACTTACAGAAAAAAAAGTTCAAATGTTTTTTTTCTGAAGCACTTGAATTTTTAATGAAACTTTGTGGTGGATTTACTTCTACTAAAGTAAAAATACTTCCAGCAAAAGCACTTATGATGAGAAGTGCTTTTTCAGAGAAGCGTTTTAATATATCTTCATGCTTTGTGTGGTTTTATGCGTGCTTGTGGAACCATGATGGTGAACTTCAGGGTGTTGAATTGTGCAATTTTTTTCATGTGTGTGTAAAAGCCAAAACATTTTTGTGTTCACTGAAATTTGAACTTGGAGGCAGATTTGATGTGGCTGGACGTGTGACTGGGTTTGGGAATCCTGATTGGGCGAGGACTCACCCGGCTGCTGAATCAACAGCTCCGGCTGTTTCAGCAATATTGAGTGGAGGTGCCACAAGTATTGGTATAACTGTCATGGATGAAATGGCATACTGGTTAGTACAAAGAGGCCTTGTCTTACTTCACATGCTTAAACTTGCATTACTGTTTTGTTCCCAAAAATTTTGACAAATGATTGATCGCTACAAGTCTCTTTTCGTGGTAAAAGTATTTATATAATGATTTTGGACATTCGAAAATCACTCGACAGAAAACGTGACACGCCCCGACCCTGATATTCCCTGAATACCAGGATAGACACGTGATGGCCGACACCCGAGGGTGACGAAAGCCATTAATTGATACAAAAGCTAGGAATAAGAAATAAATACGGGTTATGAATTTAAAAACAATGAATTAACAATTTAGGAACGTGTTCAGAGCATACAGCTAAACCTAGTCACTAACAAGAATTAAGATAAGATTGAATGAACAAAGGAGTGGGTCCTACCCCGAGAGGACTTGAAGATGCCGCTGTGGAAGTACCTTAATGCCGGGATTCTATGCCTCGTTTCTAAGACCTGAATGGGGGCGCAAAACAAGGGTGAGTGGACCAAGTTTATATACATACGTAGTACGAAAACAGTTATGAACATACTAACCCCCACAGTTTAATTATGAAAACTACTAGAATAATAAGTGATAAGCTTTTCAGAAAACTCTAGCATGCCATAAAAACAATTCATATATCCATCTGCAAATCAATCTCAGAAAATCATATCAAAAATCATATCAGAAATCGTATCAGGAAGCATAACACAAGTTGTGCTGCTAGTGAGTGCACTGAATAACAATACTCCCGGCCCAATGCCTGCACCTCAGTCTCTGTGCCCGTAGCCAGAGATATCTCCCTCCCGGCCCAATGCCTGTCTCCGTGTCCCTCAGCCTTTCGCTAGGGATTATTTCTCCCGGCCTTAATGCCAACACCAGATCCTCGCCCCAAGCGGCATAGTGTTCACTAGGTACGCACAAAACATAATTCATCTCTAAAATACAACTTCGTAGCATAAATTCATCGATCCTCTATACTACGAAGAGGTGTTCGAAAGTCATTTGAAACACATTCTTAGCATCCTATCATCATCGATCAGATAGTCTGCCAGAATGAGGGTTCTATAGAAAATACGATATAATGGAAATAATTCAAAACATATATATATATATATATAATCACGTATAATCAAATCATCATGCTTCCTGTAAAGTATTCCTCAAATCAATAATTCTGCAAGGCATGCTATTAAATTATGCATTTCTATCAATAAAACATGCAATTTTCGAAGGTGGTCCACTCACAGATACTCCGAAGCAGCAGAATTGTGCGGAAAATGATTAAGGAAGTCTCCACTAGCAATTTCACCTAAGCACGAAAATGTACAATTTAATAAACTACCCAAAAGATAGAATTTTAGGAAATGGAAATGGGTTTTGGGTTTGGATAGGTTAGGATCAAGAGGTGGTTTGGGCTTGAGCCCAACCCATACTCACCCACACACACACACATGCAAAGCATGCACTGCACACACACACACTTGCATATATATATATACATATATAAACACACACACACACACAGCATGCATTAGCATGCGCTGCACCCACACATGCATATATATATATATATATATATATATATATATATATATATATATATATATATATATATATATATCTATATATAAACACATACACACGCAGCATGCATAAGCATGCGCTGCACACACACATGCATATATATATATATATATAAACACACACACATACATATACTTACACACCAGCACACACACACACTCCCACGCATGCACACATACATTCACACCAACACACACACACTTGCATAAATATATATATATACACATATATAAACACACACACATGCACAGTCTGCATATGCATGCACTGCACACACACATGCACACGGTACACACACACACACACACCTGCACCGCACAACACACACACCCATAATCACATACACACACGCACAGTATACACGGCATGCACAGCATGCTCACACACACACACAGTTCGCGCACACACACACACGGACACACATACACACCTGCACACACACACCTACGAACTCGCCAGAGTTCGTCGTCGGAACTAGATTATTAGCATAGGGAAAAACTGAGATCGAAACCCTTGAGTTTTGTCATAAAACCAACATGCATAATTCAGAAATTTGAAGGAACACAATCCTCACCTGGGTTCGAGTTTTAGAGCTTTGAAGCTCTCGGCTTCAATGGCAGAAAAACCCACGGTGCTCAGATGGCGCATGCAAGGGTACCATTGAGTTCGTTAGGTCTCAAGGATTCCAAATATATGGTTTTTGGGGTTTGATTTGTGAAGGAAATGAGGTGAAAGTTAGAGAGAAGCTCTCGGAGCTTAGAGAGAGAGAGAGAGAGAGAGAGGGAAGAAACTGAAAAAAATAAACAAGAAAGAAAGGTTCTGTGAAGGGGAGTCTTTCGGGAATAGAGGGAAGAAGGGAGAGATATGAGAGCTGCCACATGGCAGTCTAAGAGAGACAACATTTCTAGATCAAAGGTTAGGATTAAAAGAGAATAAGGGACTAAAGTGATAGAAAACAAATATGTTCTAGGGGAAAAATAGAAATAGTATGAAAATATTGGGGGTGGGGTTTAACAAAACGCCCTTGAATTTTGCATTGTGTTGTTGGCAGTATGAATGGAGAGAACAAGCATTATGGCACACCCAGAAATCCGTGCGCTCCAGATAGGGTGCCTGGAGGCTCTTCTAGCGGTTCTGCTGTTGCCGTAGCTGTAGGCCTCGCAGATTTTTCCTTAGGTAAGTTATTCCTAGTGTGCTTTTGTTGTTTTCTTGCTTCTTTATGTTGAAGCACAAGACCCTCACTTTTTCAGGAACTGACACTGGAGGAAGTGTAAGAATTCCTGCATCGCATTGTGGAATTTTTGGGTTTCGGCCATCTCATGGTGTCATTTCTACTTCTGGAGTTACTCCTCTGGCACAAAGTTTCGATACAGTGGGTGAGAAATCAATGACATTTTATATTGCAGACTGGCTTAGGAAATAGATTTCTGGTCGTGACAAAAAAAGGGTCATGTTTTCGGTTTTTTTCCCTTGATTTTATGTAACAGGAAATATCTCTCTTTATTTCTAGAAAGTAGCTAACTTCCTCCGCTTCAATGATTCATATGCCATCCGTGCATTCTGCATCTTTGTTGATTATTACTCGTGACACTTCTGTGTTTAAGTTTTTCTGCAATTGGAACTATAGTACTTCGAAAGCTTTACCTATGTGAATGATCTATCTAGCACTCTAAGCAATCGGAAACCATCCTTTTGACACTAACTTCTGATATAGGATGGTTTGCAAGGAATCCTGCGATTTTGAATAGAGTTGGAAGAGTGTTACTCCAATTGCCTGATACGGGTCCTGTCGTACCCACTCAGTTAATCATCGCAGAAGACTGTTTCCAGATTTCAAGTGTTCCAAGCAGTCGAGTGAAACAAGTACTTGTTGACTCAGTTGAGAAGTTATTTGGGGGTAAGTGATTTGACCGTATTCATCTGTTTCATCTCTAGCTGTAAGTATTTTGATTGACATGAATCGAGTCCAATTTATAATTCCCCCACGTTTTAAGACACAAATTGGCCATTATGTTCAATAGACAGATTATTAACTGAAAATTAATCAATTAATTAAATTGGGTCTCCTGCTGAGATAGTGACAAGCTCACAACATGGAAAGAAGAAGCTCACTCGTTATATCTGCAAATGCAGGTCAAGTTATAAAACATGCTAACCTTGGGGACGTTGTCAAGGACAAAGTTCCAAGCTTGAACTCTTTCTTGGATAAAGGAAATCCAAGTGAAGAGTGTAAGATTGTGAATGATAATGAATGTTGTATTGGATCGTTTTGTTGTAAGCCACTTGTCTATCAAGTTGTTAGCAACCAAAGTGATCCGATAGTCCTAACATAATAAGGATTATGGAGTCTAAACCTTTGCAATTGACTTAAAGAAATCTGATGGATTTCACTACAAAGATATAGTATCATGGTGGGACTTAAACACTTAAGTGATAGGATTTGATTTTCACAACCAATAATAGGCCGGCTGTGATTAAACCCTAATGATATAAATACTATGGTTAAGTCCCTGCTTCCATACGCTCAATCTCTAAAAATACGCTAAACCCTATTCACAGCAGAGAGATATTTTGAAGTACTGGAAGTAGAAGACGACCAAGAACTCTGCAATGTCTTCCGTATTCTACAGATAAGTTTAATATAATTAGTCGATCTCTATTTTATATATTGATTTGATTTATTCGTGATCCTAATGTCTTGTTGTTGTGATTTCAGAATATGTCTTACATGTGGTATCAGAGCCGCACAACAAGCTTAGGGTCCGATATAAAGGTATAAGCAAATTTGTTTATTGAAGATGATTCACATACTAAAGAAAATTTGCTTATCATTTTGGTTGGATGCCTTCTACTGTTCCATCTCATGAAAATTTGTTTTGATGCTTCCGCAATTTTGTGTTGGTATGCAATCATTTTCATGGTTAATAACATATGGATTGGATTGGGGGTGACTATGCATACTGCTGCCTTTAAATAGTTTTCATGAAATTTAATTATTTATTTTTCTTGTTGGCTCTCATTTAATTATTAAGAGTGGGTTTGTTTTGGTTCGATTAATCGTGCTCTTGTGATATGATTCTGGGGTTTTTCTTGCTTCCGCGTTTTTTTTTTTTTTCTTCTTGAATGGATATGTTAACCTTGTATTGCCGAGAAGATTGTGTCATCTGTTGTGTTTTCTGCAAAATTTTTCTTGCAATTTTTTTTATCACGTTTACCTGGGCATCAAGATAAACTGAAATTAGGTATACAACTCCAACTAGGTTTGTTGTATGCGACTTTATGGACTGCTATTTGATAATTATGAATTGATAATTCATAAATATATATATATATATATATGCAAGGTCACTATTGTTTTCGGTGAACGATGACCTAATCTTATCTTGGGTAATATTTTGATTTATTATATAATTTTTTGATTATTAATTTAGTTGATAAATATTACCGGTTCCTATTTGATTAAAAAAAAAAAAAAAAAAAGGAAAGGGTTAAAACATGCGAACAGTAAAGAATTTCTCCCCCGTGTGAGGGTTTCTGTTCATCAATGCCTAGCTTACACCAACCTCCTTCAATCACTGTAATGCTCGAATTGAAGCTTGAAATTTCGGGGTATTCATGCGAAGGTATGAAACTGCTTTTCATAAATTATTGCAATTTGGTTGAATTGAAATTAAGCTTTTGTTTCCAATTGAATTGATTTTGTGATATTATAATTGAGAAGTTGAAAACTATCATGTTGTTTCTGAGCAAATATAGTGTTTTCATTTGGGATTAATTCAATTTTGCAGTTTTCGACTCTTATCCTTATAGTGCATATGCAAATGAATAAGTAAGTTTTAGTTCTTGGTTATTTCTCTATGAAGTGATAGTCGCTTCTATTATTGCAATGAATATTACTTTTAGTATTCTTTGAAATCGATTGTCCGTTTCAATTATGACATAGAAAAGAATAAACATTCCTTAAGTGTTTTTATGTGACTGATGTAATTTTGATATGAAAATCATTCATATCAATAATTTCCGTTTGATAAGACTTCCCTAACATCAATAACATATAATATTTTGTCATGTAAATGGATTTTAGACGCTGGTATTTTTTCACGTTTTTTGGACCAGAAATGGATTTATGGTAAATTTTTAAGTGTGATACCATAGTGTTGGAATTCTGCAGACTTCCGCAGAATAGTCTGCTTGTGATATTATTTTGAAATATCTATGTGACTCATAAATTCATGAAATTTTAGTATGATATACATTGAGATATTTATTTCAAATCTGGAAATTTTGACGAGCATTGGTTTAAAAATGAATTATTGGTGAATTTTTAATCTCGGGACTGTCTTGCAGAATTTATGCGGTTTCTGCAGCAAATTCCATTTCGATTTTATTTTTAGCCCACTTTTAAAATCGCATAAATCATGGAATTTTGGGTAACAATAAATTTACATGTCTACTTTATTTCTGCAAATTTTCATACACATTGGAGGAAGATTGAAGTTTTGGTGAATTATTTAGTCTCGGGTATGTACTGAACATTTTCTGCTGTTTCTGCAGCACCTCTCTTTTCAAATTCATTTTTGGCTCGCTTATAAGATTTTAAAAATCATGAAATTTTGCAAAATAGTAGTCATATATGTCTAGTTCATACTTGAAAATTTTCATGACAATCTAAAGAGAATTGAGTTTTTAGTGAATTTGCAAACTAAAGTAGTACTGCTGAATTTTGGTACTTCAAACTAGTTTTGTTATGTGATATTGTTTGACTGATTTGTGTACATCAATTGGTACCAATTATTGTACAAGTTTATGGTTCCAATATGTCCTTATGTTATGCAAATTCTCAATACTAATGAATTTTATAAACAACACTGATTAAATTTTGATTTAAAGATGTATTGGTTTGTTTTGCTTAAACCAATGTTTTGTTTGGTCTTCAATTCTGATTATGATGATAATTGTCTTTTGAGAAAATTGGAAAGTGGAATTAGTTTACTAATTGATCATTTTGGTCCCTATCGAATAACTGAATAACCATGTTTCTTCTTTTGAGAACTCTATTGTTCAATGTCAACAACGACATACTTTTTGTGTCTGATTGAATCTTTTGAGAATCATTGAATATCCAACAAAACGGTTATTTAATACTGTTCTAAAAGATTATTTTGAAAAATCAGAATTCTAATTTATATGGTGAATACTTTTGTCCCAATGGGAAATTCAGGAAATCACTCACCAATTATAAATTAGTATTATAACAAATCATAAAATACTTTTAACATATGTTCATCTAGCCAAAGCTGTTGAAGCTATATGTATTTTGTGTATTTTATGTTTTGGCTAGCTACGCAGGTATTTTCTTTGCATGATTAGTTTCTGCCCAAAGGTGTAACAATCATACAAATTGGAGTTGGTTCGATCCTCCACAACTCAACTACTTCCATGATGAATCTTGCAGAATCGAGAATGAGTAGGTAAATTTGCCAATCTTTTGCCTTAATTTTCAGTGAATTCTAAATTGGATTAAAATTATTGTTGAAAAAGTTGATGTTGTTGAGATATCTATGTGTTTACTTTTATCGACTTTGTTTTAGAATTAAAACATAAATTTTGAGTTTGGATTCTCTTATTAGGTTTCATTTTACTTTATGACCTAATCTTTAACACATATGTGGGTCTTCTCTCATACACTAAAATAAATTTTGTAGCCATTGGTTTATCTAATCACTTGTCACTTTTAGATCGATTAATAATGTTGAGATATTGTTCCTTTTATAAGCCTAATTTTGATACATGGATACATATAGATTGGTTTATTATGTCCAAACCAACTATTTTGTGACTCAACAAATTTGTGTAAGAAATTTTAATGTTTTGGGCATATTAGAGGTTATTTATCTAATGAAATGAACCTTTAATTTATTTAAGAAATTTTTGTGTTTTGAGCATATTAAAGATTGTAAATTGGTTTTATTTAAATTATGATTAAATCTAAAATTTTGGTAGAGCTTGGGAAATACTGATGGAGTTTTTACATACCTTGCAACAAATCCTATTTGATTACAATTTTGATAGATTTTCTAACTCCAAACTTTGTAAAAATTTGTCATCTTATATTATTAATGGATTGTGTACACTATCTTTATTGATTCAACTAGCCTATATTTTGTTATATGAAAACCACTTTCTCTAGTGTTTAATCTTGTAATTTTGAGTGTTTGCCCAAGTGGGAGAAATAATGTATTATGGGCTTCACACTCATCAATTTTGCATGCTTTTAATGATCATAGTTTTGGTAGATAAAACGTACATTATCATACTTGTTTATATTTTATTTGTTACATATGCAACTAATCTTGTAAGAAATTCAAGAAGGGTTAATGAGTATATTCTGCTCAAAAGTGTTTTGCTTATTAATTCTTGTATGTTGTTCAAGAAATTGAACTTGTGATTTATATGTTATTGATGAATAATTAATCTGCTCAAAAGTGTTTTCTTATTCAGTACAACTATAAATCAATGTATAGTGAAGCATGGAATTGACAAGATTGTATATACTTCATCTGCTCAAAAGTGTTGAAGCTATATATGTTTGCCCTTGTATTTTATGTTTTAGCTATGCAAACCTAATATAATTAGTTTCTGTCCAAAGATGATTCTAGAATTATATGCTTTTGATGCATTAGAAAACATTCAGTTAAAGTTTTCTATTTCTGTCAATTGTTAGATGAACAAAACTGACCAAATAATTTTGTATAGTTTTTCAGTCATGAGAATCACTTCCCTACAAATATCTAAAATAAAGATGTTGAGCTCATAAATTTTATGTTTTAGATCCCATGACTAATGTTTTGCTAATGGGAGTATTTGAAAGGTGTCTGTTTCATTTTATAGGCATTTATAAAGTTTTTTTTTACTCTCTTAATCAGTGGGAGTAATAATTTGTTTATCTCTACTAATCAGTGGGAGTAAGAGATTACCTTTTGTGTTAAAAATTTGAAGTGTTAGTGGCTGATATTTTAAGAGTAAATTTTGTTTAAGTTTTGTTCATAAGTTTTAATAAGAGGTTCTAATTTTGTAAATAGTATGCCGTATTTTACTCGTTCTCTTATCATATTCTAAATTGACAGAAAAGTTGGATGTTGTTACCAACGTTGTTGAGTTCTTTTATGAACTACTTTTGTACTGAAATATATTTTCATATTTTCAGTTCGACTATTGTGAGCTAATGTTTTGACTATTAGCTCTTGACACCATGACTTAGATAGCAACAAGGTGCTTTAAGTTGAATGTGTATGTGATCTTGGAGTGCAAGGAACAGACCAAATTGTTCTTTGTTTTCTTTGGTTCTGCATTCGATTCAAAGTGACAGGTTGCTAGGAAAGGTTATTGCATACTTATGAAGACTCAGTGATCACCATGAGTTCTTATTTTGTTAGGATGAATCATTGACATTCAAGTGGGAGAATGTAAGATTGTGAATGATAATGAATGTTGTATTGGATCGTTTTGTTGTAAGCCACTTGTCTATCAAGTTGTTAGCAACCAAAGTGATCCGATAGTCCTAACATAATAAGGATTATGGAGTCTAAACCTTTGCAATTGACTTAAAGAAATCTGATGGATTTCACTACAAAGATATAGTATCATGGTGGGACTTAAACACTTAAGTGATAGGATTTGATTTTCACAACCAATAATAGGCCGGCTGTGATTAAACCCTAATGATATAAATACTATGGTTAAGTCCCTGCTTCCATACGCTCAATCTCTAAAAATACGCTAAACCCTATTCACAGCAGAGAGATATTTTGAAGTACTGGAAGTAGAAGACGACCAAGAACTCTGCAATGTCTTCCGTATTCTACAGATAAGTTTAATATAATTAGTCGATCTCTATTTTATATATTGATTTGATTTATTCGTGATCCTAATGTCTTGTTGTTGTGATTTCAGAATATGTCTTACATGTGGTATCAGAGCCGCACAACAAGCTTAGGGTCCGATATAAAGGTATAAGCAAATTTGTTTATTGAAGATGATTCACATACTAAAGAAAATTTGCTTATCATTTTGGTTGGATGCCTTCTACTGTTCCATCTCATGAAAATTTGTTTTGATGCTTCCGCAATTTTGTGTTGGTATGCAATCATTTTCATGGTTAATAACATATGGATTGGATTGGGGGTGACTATGCATACTGCTGCCTTTAAATAGTTTTCATGAAATTTAATTATTTATTTTTCTTGTTGGCTCTCATTTAATTATTAAGAGTGGGTTTGTTTTGGTTCGATTAATCGTGCTCTTGTGATATGATTCTGGGGTTTTTCTTGCTTCCGCGTTTTTTTTTTTTTTCTTCTTGAATGGATATGTTAACCTTGTATTGCCGAGAAGATTGTGTCATCTGTTGTGTTTTCTGCAAAATTTTTCTTGCAATTTTTTTTATCACGTTTACCTGGGCATCAAGATAAACTGAAATTAGGTATACAACTCCAACTAGGTTTGTTGTATGCGACTTTATGGACTGCTATTTGATAATTATGAATTGATAATTCATAAATATATATATATATATATATGCAAGGTCACTATTGTTTTCGGTGAACGATGACCTAATCTTATCTTGGGTAATATTTTGATTTATTATATAATTTTTTGATTATTAATTTAGTTGATAAATATTACCGGTTCCTATTTGATTAAAAAAAAAAAAAAAAAGGAAAGGGTTAAAACATGCGAACAGTAAAGAATTTCTCCCCCGTGTGAGGGTTTCTGTTCATCAATGCCTAGCTTACACCAACCTCCTTCAATCACTGTAATGCTCGAATTGAAGCTTGAAATTTCGGGGTATTCATGCGAAGGTATGAAACTGCTTTTCATAAATTATTGCAATTTGGTTGAATTGAAATTAAGCTTTTGTTTCCAATTGAATTGATTTTGTGATATTATAATTGAGAAGTTGAAAACTATCATGTTGTTTCTGAGCAAATATAGTGTTTTCATTTGGGATTAATTCAATTTTGCAGTTTTCGACTCTTATCCTTATAGTGCATATGCAAATGAATAAGTAAGTTTTAGTTCTTGGTTATTTCTCTATGAAGTGATAGTCGCTTCTATTATTGCAATGAATATTACTTTTAGTATTCTTTGAAATCGATTGTCCGTTTCAATTATGACATAGAAAAGAATAAACATTCCTTAAGTGTTTTTATGTGACTGATGTAATTTTGATATGAAAATCATTCATATCAATAATTTCCGTTTGATAAGACTTCCCTAACATCAATAACATATAATATTTTGTCATGTAAATGGATTTTAGACGCTGGTATTTTTTCACGTTTTTTGGACCAGAAATGGATTTATGGTAAATTTTTAAGTGTGATACCATAGTGTTGGAATTCTGCAGACTTCCGCAGAATAGTCTGCTTGTGATATTATTTTGAAATATCTATGTGACTCATAAATTCATGAAATTTTAGTATGATATACATTGAGATATTTATTTCAAATCTGGAAATTTTGACGAGCATTGGTTTAAAAATGAATTATTGGTGAATTTTTAATCTCGGGACTGTCTTGCAGAATTTATGCGGTTTCTGCAGCAAATTCCATTTCGATTTTATTTTTAGCCCACTTTTAAAATCGCATAAATCATGGAATTTTGGGTAACAATAAATTTACATGTCTACTTTATTTCTGCAAATTTTCATACACATTGGAGGAAGATTGAAGTTTTGGTGAATTATTTAGTCTCGGGTATGTACTGAACATTTTCTGCTGTTTCTGCAGCACCTCTCTTTTCAAATTCATTTTTGGCTCGCTTATAAGATTTTAAAAATCATGAAATTTTGCAAAATAGTAGTCATATATGTCTAGTTCATACTTGAAAATTTTCATGACAATCTAAAGAGAATTGAGTTTTTAGTGAATTTGCAAACTAAAGTAGTACTGCTGAATTTTGGTACTTCAAACTAGTTTTGTTATGTGATATTGTTTGACTGATTTGTGTACATCAATTGGTACCAATTATTGTACAAGTTTATGGTTCCAATATGTCCTTATGTTATGCAAATTCTCAATACTAATGAATTTTATAAACAACACTGATTAAATTTTGATTTAAAGATGTATTGGTTTGTTTTGCTTAAACCAATGTTTTGTTTGGTCTTCAATTCTGATTATGATGATAATTGTCTTTTGAGAAAATTGGAAAGTGGAATTAGTTTACTAATTGATCATTTTGGTCCCTATCGAATAACTGAATAACCATGTTTCTTCTTTTGAGAACTCTATTGTTCAATGTCAACAACGACATACTTTTTGTGTCTGATTGAATCTTTTGAGAATCATTGAATATCCAACAAAACGGTTATTTAATACTGTTCTAAAAGATTATTTTGAAAAATCAGAATTCTAATTTATATGGTGAATACTTTTGTCCCAATGGGAAATTCAGGAAATCACTCACCAATTATAAATTAGTATTATAACAAATCATAAAATACTTTTAACATATGTTCATCTAGCCAAAGCTGTTGAAGCTATATGTATTTTGTGTATTTTATGTTTTGGCTAGCTACGCAGGTATTTTCTTTGCATGATTAGTTTCTGCCCAAAGGTGTAACAATCATACAAATTGGAGTTGGTTCGATCCTCCACAACTCAACTACTTCCATGATGAATCTTGCAGAATCGAGAATGAGTAGGTAAATTTGCCAATCTTTTGCCTTAATTTTCAGTGAATTCTAAATTGGATTAAAATTATTGTTGAAAAAGTTGATGTTGTTGAGATATCTATGTGTTTACTTTTATCGACTTTGTTTTAGAATTAAAACATAAATTTTGAGTTTGGATTCTCTTATTAGGTTTCATTTTACTTTATGACCTAATCTTTAACACATATGTGGGTCTTCTCTCATACACTAAAATAAATTTTGTAGCCATTGGTTTATCTAATCACTTGTCACTTTTAGATCGATTAATAATGTTGAGATATTGTTCCTTTTATAAGCCTAATTTTGATACATGGATACATATAGATTGGTTTATTATGTCCAAACCAACTATTTTGTGACTCAACAAATTTGTGTAAGAAATTTTAATGTTTTGGGCATATTAGAGGTTATTTATCTAATGAAATGAACCTTTAATTTATTTAAGAAATTTTTGTGTTTTGAGCATATTAAAGATTGTAAATTGGTTTTATTTAAATTATGATTAAATCTAAAATTTTGGTAGAGCTTGGGAAATACTGATGGAGTTTTTACATACCTTGCAACAAATCCTATTTGATTACAATTTTGATAGATTTTCTAACTCCAAACTTTGTAAAAATTTGTCATCTTATATTATTAATGGATTGTGTACACTATCTTTATTGATTCAACTAGCCTATATTTTGTTATATGAAAACCACTTTCTCTAGTGTTTAATCTTGTAATTTTGAGTGTTTGCCCAAGTGGGAGAAATAATGTATTATGGGCTTCACACTCATCAATTTTGCATGCTTTTAATGATCATAGTTTTGGTAGATAAAACGTACATTATCATACTTGTTTATATTTTATTTGTTACATATGCAACTAATCTTGTAAGAAATTCAAGAAGGGTTAATGAGTATATTCTGCTCAAAAGTGTTTTGCTTATTAATTCTTGTATGTTGTTCAAGAAATTGAACTTGTGATTTATATGTTATTGATGAATAATTAATCTGCTCAAAAGTGTTTTCTTATTCAGTACAACTATAAATCAATGTATAGTGAAGCATGGAATTGACAAGATTGTATATACTTCATCTGCTCAAAAGTGTTGAAGCTATATATGTTTGCCCTTGTATTTTATGTTTTAGCTATGCAAACCTAATATAATTAGTTTCTGTCCAAAGATGATTCTAGAATTATATGCTTTTGATGCATTAGAAAACATTCAGTTAAAGTTTTCTATTTCTGTCAATTGTTAGATGAACAAAACTGACCAAATAATTTTGTATAGTTTTTCAGTCATGAGAATCACTTCCCTACAAATATCTAAAATAAAGATGTTGAGCTCATAAATTTTATGTTTTAGATCCCATGACTAATGTTTTGCTAATGGGAGTATTTGAAAGGTGTCTGTTTCATTTTATAGGCATTTATAAAGTTTTTTTTTACTCTCTTAATCAGTGGGAGTAATAATTTGTTTATCTCTACTAATCAGTGGGAGTAAGAGATTACCTTTTGTGTTAAAAATTTGAAGTGTTAGTGGCTGATATTTTAAGAGTAAATTTTGTTTAAGTTTTGTTCATAAGTTTTAATAAGAGGTTCTAATTTTGTAAATAGTATGCCGTATTTTACTCGTTCTCTTATCATATTCTAAATTGACAGAAAAGTTGGATGTTGTTACCAACGTTGTTGAGTTCTTTTATGAACTACTTTTGTACTGAAATATATTTTCATATTTTCAGTTCGACTATTGTGAGCTAATGTTTTGACTATTAGCTCTTGACACCATGACTTAGATAGCAACAAGGTGCTTTAAGTTGAATGTGTATGTGATCTTGGAGTGCAAGGAACAGACCAAATTGTTCTTTGTTTTCTTTGGTTCTGCATTCGATTCAAAGTGACAGGTTGCTAGGAAAGGTTATTGCATACTTATGAAGACTCAGTGATCACCATGAGTTCTTATTTTGTTAGGATGAATCATTGACATTCAAGTGGGAGAATGTAAGATTGTGAATGATAATGAATGTTGTATTGGATCGTTTTGTTGTAAGCCACTTGTCTATCAAGTTGTTAGCAACCAAAGTGATCCGATAGTCCTAACATAATAAGGATTATGGAGTCTAAACCTTTGCAATTGACTTAAAGAAATCTGATGGATTTCACTACAAAGATATAGTATCATGGTGGGACTTAAACACTTAAGTGATAGGATTTGATTTTCACAACCAATAATAGGCCGGCTGTGATTAAACCCTAATGATATAAATACTATGGTTAAGTCCCTGCTTCCATACGCTCAATCTCTAAAAATACGCTAAACCCTATTCACAGCAGAGAGATATTTTGAAGTACTGGAAGTAGAAGACGACCAAGAACTCTGCAATGTCTTCCGTATTCTACAGATAAGTTTAATATAATTAGTCGATCTCTATTTTATATATTGATTTGATTTATTCGTGATCCTAATGTCTTGTTGTTGTGATTTCAGAATATGTCTTACAAAGAGTACATTATACCGTCTTTGGCAGCCCTATCAACCGCCTTTCATCTTCTCGCAAGGTGCTGATTTGGTGGACTTGAATATGAGTGTGATAATTTCTGCATCTTCACCTTGATTAACAAAATTTAAATTTGTCGTACATAATGAATTCCAAATTTATTATTTGGTTGATAGAATAGGTATGAATTCAAGAGCAACCATGGTGAATGGGTTAGTACAGTCAGACCTGACTTAGGTCCCGGGATAGGAGAACGTATATGGGCAGCCGTTCGGTCAACAGATGAAAATGTCGATGTTTGTCACTCCGTGATGACTGAATTGCGTGCTGCTCTTACTGAACTTCTCGGGGTACTCTCTCTCTCTCTCTCTCTCTCTCTCTCTCTCTCTCTCTCTCTCTCTCTCTCACACACACATCTTTGCACACGCCAAAGTTCATTTTAGGAATCCGTCACTTCATATCAAACGAGTTCGTTTTGTTAGAGTAGAGAGACTGACAAACTGTTATTTGTTAGCATCTTCCTTCCTTTTGCTCTTAAAACGAAACTTTTAGCAGAAGAAATACTGTCCCTGATGAATACGTAACACAATCTCTTTGAATTATTCATCAGGATTTCGGTGTCCTCGCAATGCCTACAGTTCCAGGGTATCCACCAAAGCTGCAAACAGATCCTAGTATACTGGACGCTTTTCGTGCCAGGGCTTTCAGCTTCCAATCCATTGCCGTAGTTTCCGGATTCTGCCAGGTTTTTAAGCCCTCTATCTATCTCTACCTCTCCCTCCCCCTTTCCATGTTTGTATACGACATGTTACAATCTTTTTC
This sequence comes from Malus domestica, assembly GCF_042453785.1. Taxonomy (NCBI): domain Eukaryota; kingdom Viridiplantae; phylum Streptophyta; class Magnoliopsida; order Rosales; family Rosaceae; genus Malus; species Malus domestica. The sequence continues at coordinate 28,619,744 of NC_091672.1, read as the reverse complement.
TTCGTCATTGACTGCAAGTATCTTGCGAAAGTTTGTAACTTATTTCTACGTATTTGCAGGTGAGTATACCACTAGGGATGTGCGATAACCTACCTGTTTCAGTTTCCTTGCTGGCAAAGCATGGCTCGGATGGATTCCTGCTCAATCTTGTGGAGACTCTTTACGACACTCTCAAAGAACACGCCGGGAAGTTGTGAATGTTGACTACAAGATTTTGAGTTGCAGATTCTGATAATCTTTTCCTAATATATGTGCTTGTAAGTTCTGCTAGTTTGGTGTTGTTATGTCTTTTTTTTTTTTTTTTAAATTGTTTCTGCAGTGTTTTGAGAATAAACAGTTGTAAAATAAAGTTGTTGAGCGTTTGATAAACTTTTATTGTAAAAGTGCTTGTAAAAAAATAAAACAGAGTGTTTTGTAAACTTTTATATATAAAATTGATGTGAATTTGTTAAATACTAAAAATGATATGACATTTAATGTGATATAATAATTGTCAAAGAGAATATTGCACGGGCAACGATTGTTATTTTGTAAAATATGCAGTTGCCATTTGAAAATTTCATTAAATTCTCACAGTTCACTATGCTTAGAAATTTTTAGAAACATAGTAGACCTTGTTTCTGCTTTTCTTTGCTTTTATGTTGTCATTGACAACAATTTTTTAAATAAGCACTTTTTTTTTTGGTTTCCAAATTTTTTCATAAGCTGTTTTTTTATAAAAGAACCACAATCCCAAATCAGTCATAAGGTTTAAAATAGATAGGAATTTTCCTCGTTTTATCCTTGTGTATGGTCCATGAGCAAGCTATCAAGCTTATATATTAGCTTTCATTGTAGAGGAAATTGTAGCAATAATTTCTCAACTTTAACCTAATTGGAGCAACTATCCATTAACTAAAAATTCATTAACATTTGTCTCTAAACTCATCAAAACGTGCAGATATGGTTTTTTTTTTTTGTCAACTACGTTAGAACTTCTGCCAAAATAAATCACATGCTATGCACATGAGGCCAAATTAAGGGGCAAATATGAAAAATCAAATAAGAAAAATTGTATCAATAGTCTCTCAATTTTAATCCAAATGGAGAAATTGTCCCTCAATTTTAATCCAATTGAAACCTTGTTGGTTTTCAATTTTTTTATTGAAGTTCCTGAAATTAATACAATAATAAAGTTCTATGTAGGTTATTATAATTTCAAATTAAAATTTGATATTTTGATATTTGTAGTTACTTATATTATTGAGATTTTAGATAAAATTCATGATTTGTGGGATTGAAAATATAAAAAAATAAATTATACTTATATAAAAAAGTATAATTTATCTTAATGACATGATTTGTCATTAAAATAAACTATATTTAAATAAAACCCATGATTTGTCATTACTTATATTAATGATATTTTACATACAAAAAATTGGTATGGTACATTTTTGACACATTTCGACTTGGAATGTCCACACAGACACCCAAATTGTGATGTACTAGCCGACACTCAGAAGGTGACGAAGTTATAAAATGTAGTGATGTGAAAATTGTGAATAAATTAAAACCTAAAAGTAACTAATTTAGACTGCACATATGAGCAGGATTAAACCCATTTCACACAAATGATGTCAGAGCATAAATAAATTACAATAAAAGAAGAGTAATGACATTTATACTGAAAGGAGAAGTCTCCTACGTAACAGCTTTTACCAACAATCCTCGTCGTCACAAAACCTCTGCCACTAAAATTCCTGGAGGGGCGAAAAACAAGGGTGGATGGGCCTAAAAAATAAAGTTTTGTAAATCGTTTTCGAAAATATGTAACCCCTCGCTGTAAATCGTTTTTTGTTAATGGTATCTGCAGCTTTTTCTTATCAAAGGAGCACAAGCATAGATTGCAGTGTTATTACACTGAACCAGGTTTTGTTCTTCTTGTCATTTTATTGGTTGTGTTGTTTCTCATTTTATATCCCTGAGAAACGCCGTCACTGTTTACATGGTTTCTTAAGTGACATATTTGATGTACCACGGTATCAGAAGTCCCGCAAGTATCTTCAGCCAAACCGCTGGCTCCAAAGTTGGTGGAGAAGGGAAATCCAAGCTCTGGTGCAGGTCTTGACTTCTTCTGCATAAATTTTCTTTCGTGGTGACACGAGGACATTTCAACATCCTACAGAGTTTCATTTTTGTTTCTTTGGCTTGGCAATGAACTGGATCACCTAGTCCAGTTAGCTAAATCATAAAGTTGTGCGTGTGGTCTTTCTTTATCTATGACGACCACAGCAGAACATGCATGTTATAGTTATTCGGGTGACTCTTTATAGCTAACTTGCTTCTGTTGCTGCTTGTAGGAGGAAGATGTTGACATCGTCATGCACCACATACATGGCGTGATTAATTCATCCCTGACGAGGTGATATGTGTTACTCCCTAGATCTTCAATTGAAAAATCGAATAACGTTCCAAAGTTTAGTTCCCGTCTTTAGAGTTCTTTTGGACAAGATATGAGAAAGAACAACATTGAAGTGCTTGAAAACGTGCAAAATTTCAATGAACTCTTTGTTTGAACTTTTACCTGAACCATGCATTTTCAAGGGATGAACAAAAAGGTCGAACGACGGCACCTGAAGAAAAACAAAGAGAATTTCAAGAATCAACCTGTGATGCAGCAGGGCCTTTCCTGGCAGCAAGAACCAATCGGTTTGTAAACGAGGTGGAACTATTTCTTGTTTCGGGTTTGAAAATTGAAGCATACGATGCTGTGTGCATGCAACGCTTAGGTTGGAGTGCTCCGGGAGTAACTACAGAGCCAGCAGAGGTGGAACTCGCCGAGCACAGACCTGTGATCCCTTATTTGTACATATTTTTTTATTCCGACCGCAGCGAATGAAAGTTCGCCTGCATATGTATGGAACTGCCACTTGAAATTTTGTTTCCATTGATAATACAATGGAGTTTTTATCACAAATGGTCCATAAGATTGATCAAACTCATCATTTTGGTCGCTTACTTTCAAAATCAATTAATGTCATCCATTACATTCACTACCCTACATCAATTTGGTCATTCGGTTAAGATTCCTTCACCTATTCTGTTAGTTTGTAAGTGGGACTTACTTTCAAAATCAATTAATGTCGTCCATGATATTCACTACCCCACATCAATTTGGTCATTCCATTAAGATTCCATCAACGTGAAATAGTGACATGTGGATTACACAAAATTAAAGTTTTTATCGCAAATGGTCACTGACATTGGTCCAAACCCTCATTTTGGTCCCTAAGTTTCAAAAATTTATGAATTTGATCCCTGACTTTCACTATCGCACATCAATTTAGTCATTTTGTTTAAATTTCATCAATATGGCTCCACGTGGATTAACTATAAGAATTTTTTTTTTTTTTAAGATTGAACCAACATACGAGTATTCCGCATTGATATTTTTCTCGCATCCCACAACCCCAATTGAAAAAAATTCAATCTAAATTTGATAAAATCGAATCCAAATTCAATTTAAAGTTGATAGGATTATAACCAACTGGAGATAATGAAGAGTAAGTTTAGGAGGCCAAGAACTTTAATAGTGTCATGGTGCCTTTATTTTCTTTTTTAGCATACCTGATGAAGATGACGATAACTCTTTTCTTTCTTTTAGTTTTGGTTTTCAGTCTCTTATTTTACTTTTAATTTTAAATCTTAAAAAAAAAAGTTTCTTATAGTTAATTCACGTGACGTCATATGATTGAATTAGTGGGACAAAGAATATTGACGAAACTTTAACGGAATGATTAAATTAACATGCGGTATTGAAAGTCAATGACCAAATTTATTAATTTTTGAAACTCAGAGACCAAAATGAGAAGTTAGATCAATGTTAGGGATTATTTGCGATAAAAATCCTTATTTTGTGTAATCTACATGTCACAATTTCATTGAAATTGTGGGCCCCGCATATAAACTAACAGAATAGTTAACAAAATCTTAACGGAATGACCAAATTGATATTTGGTAGTGAAGGTTAGAGACAACATTGATTGATTTTGAAAGTGAGGGATCAAAATAATGAGTTTGATCAATCTCAGGGATCCTTTGTGATAAAAACCCTAATACATTGTGTACTTGCGTTGGATCCATAAGCTAAGAAATTCACAATATTTTCATAGAATATGTTTTATTTTTTGGGAAGTGTTATTAACACTCCAAGAATCTTATTCTACACTCCTCAGAAGTGTAGTTTTCTTTCCAAATATAGAAAGTTGGAGTATAGAATGAGATTTTTGGAGAGCCAATAACAATTCCCCTTTTTTTTTAGGGTTTTAGTCAAAATGGTTCCTGACTTTGGCAAAACCCCTCACTTTGATCATGATAATGAAAACCGATAGAAGCGGTCCTTGAATTGTCATTCTTTTTAAGGATATTTTGTCTAATCAACCCATCCACTCAATGATGATATTGACAAATTTTTTAGAGCAAAATAATTTACGGTGGACAAATTTAAAGACCATTTGTATCAATTCTCAGAGTCTAAGGACCATAGTGAGGACTTACTACCTCCAGAATTTCCACTTTGCCCTCACTGACTGAAGTGACCACCTATCAACAACAGATTTTTTTAAGGAATAATCTGTCCTTGCATTTGAATAGGATCATCGTATGATTGATGAGTGGAGAGCTATTCACTTCTGTCGTCAAATGTGGAGCAGCTGCTGAAGCTGAGATTATCTGAGACAGCAGTGGCAGAGAGAGATGGCGATAGACTCAGATCATGGAGCTTTCGTGGAGAAATTCCTTCTCCGACCGCCGTCTTCATCACATGACCTTCCTCTGAGTGGCCTCACCTTTGCTGTTAAAGACATGTGAGAGCTACTCTCTTAAATTTTCCTCAATTATATCACTCTTCTATTTGGTGGATGCTTTAAATTTTGTAGTGTTATACTTAAAATTCATATGCTTTTGTGCTTATTTGCTGATTTCGGATTTGGGTTCAATCAGTTGTCTCCAAGAACCCAATTTTGTGTGTTGTTTCTGTGATTGGGCGTTTCTTCATTTGAGAATGACTAAAAACACTTACAGAAAAAAAAGTTCAAATGTTTTTTTTCTGAAGCACTTGAATTTTTAATGAAACTTTGTGGTGGATTTACTTCTACTAAAGTAAAAATACTTCCAGCAAAAGCACTTATGATGAGAAGTGCTTTTTCAGAGAAGCGTTTTAATAAATCTTCATGCTTTGTGTGGTTTTATGTGTGCTTGTGGAACCATGATGGTGAACTTCAGGGTGTTGAATTGTGCAATTTTTTTCATGTGTGTGTAAAAGCCAAAACATTTTTGTGTTCACTGAAATTTGAACTTGGAGGCAGATTTGATGTGGCTGGACGTGTGACTGGGTTTGGGAATCCTGATTGGGCGAGGACTCACCCGGCTGCTGAATCAACAGCTCCGGCTGTTTCAGCAATATTGAGTGGAGGTGCCACAAGTATTGGTATAACTGTCATGGATGAAATGGCATACTGGTTAGTACAAAGAGGCCTTGTCTTACTTCACATGCTTAAACTTGCATTACTGTTTTGTTCCCAAAAATTTTGACAAATGATTGATCGCTACAAGTCTCTTTTCGTGGTAAAAGTATTTATATAATGATTTTGGACATTCGAAAATCACTCGACAGAAAACGCCCTTGAATTTTGCACTGTGTTGTTGGCAGTATGAATGGAGAGAACAAGCATTATGGCACACCCAGAAATCCGTGCGCTCCAGATAGGGTGCCTGGAGGCTCTTCTAGCGGTTCTGCTGTTGCCGTAGCTGTAGGCCTCGCAGATTTTTCCTTAGGTAAGTTATTCCTAGTGTGCTTTTGTTGTTTTCTTGCTTCTTTATGTTGAAGCACAAGACCCTCACTTTTTCAGGAACTGACACTGGAGGAAGTGTAAGAATTCCTGCGTCGCATTGTGGAATTTTTGGGTTTCGGCCATCTCATGGTGTCATTTCTACTTCTGGAGTTACTCCTCTGGCACAAAGTTTCGATACAGTGGGTGAGAAATCAATGACATTTTATATTGCAGACTGGCTTAGGAAATAGATTTCTGGTCGTGACAAAAAAAAGGTCATGTTTTCGGTTTTTTCCCCTTGATTTTATGTAACAGGAAATATCTCTCTTTATTTCTAGAAAGTAGCTAACTTCCTCCGCTTCAATGATTCATATGCCATCCGTGCATTCTGCATCTTTGTTGATTATTACTCGTGACACTTCTGTGTTTAAGTTTTTCTGCAATTGGAACTATAGTACTTCGAAAGCTTTACCTATGTGAATGATCTATCTAGCACTCTAAGCAATCGGAAACCATCCTTTTGACACTAACTTCTGATATAGGATGGTTTGCAAGGAATCCTGCGATTTTGAATAGAGTTGGACGAGTGTTACTCCAATTGCCTGATACGGGTCCTGTCGTACCCACTCAGTTAATCATCGCAGAAGACTGTTTCCAGATTTCAAGTGTTCCAAGCAGTCGAGTGAAACAAGTACTTGTTGAGTCAGTTGAGAAGTTATTTGGGGGTAAGTGATTTGACCGTATTCATCTGTTTCATCTCTAGCTGTAAGTATTTTGATTGACATGAATCGAGTCCAATTTATAATTCCCCCACGTTTTAAGACACAAATTGGCCATTATGTTCAATAGACAGATTATTAACTGAAAATTAATCAATTAATTAAATTGGGTCTCCTGCTGAGATAGTGACAAGCTCACAACATGGAAAGAAGAAGCTCACTCGTTATATCTGCAAATGCAGGTCAAGTTATAAAACATGCTAACCTCGGGGATGTTGTCAAGGACAAAGTTCCAAGCTTGAACTCTTTCTTGGATAAAGGAAATCCAAGTGAAGAGTACATTATACCGTCTTTGGCAGCCCTATCAACCGCCTTTCATCTTCTCGCAAGGTGCTGATTTGGTGGACTTGAATATGAGTGTGATAATTTCTGCATCTTCACCTTGATTAACAAAATTTAAATTTGTCGTACATAATGAATTCCAAATTTATTATTTGGTTGATAGAATAGGTATGAATTCAAGAGCAACCATGGTGAATGGGTTAGTACAGTCAGACCTGACTTAGGTCCCGGGATAGGAGAACGTATATGGGCAGCCGTTCGGTCAACAGATGAAAATGTCGATGTTTGTCACTCCGTGATGACTGAATTGCGTGCTGCTCTTACTGAACTTCTCGGGGTACTCTCTCTCTCTCTCTCTCTCACATCTTTGCACACGCTAAAGTTCATTTTAGGAATCCGTCACTTCATATCAAACGAGTTCGTTTTGTTAGAGTAGAGAGACTGACAAACTGTTATTTGTTAGCATCTTCCTTCCTTTTGCTCTTAAAACGAAACTTTTAGCAGAAGAAATACTGTCTCTGATGAATACGTAACACAATCTCTTTGAATTACTCATCAGGATTTCGGTGTCCTCGCAATGCCTACAGTTCCAGGGGATCCACCAAAGCTGCAAACAGATCCTAGTATACTGGACGCTTTTCGTGCCCGGGCTTTCAGCTTCCAATCCATTGCCGTAGTTTCCGGATTCTGCCAGGTTTTTAAGCCCTCTATCTATCTCTACCTCTCCCTCCCCCTTTCCATGTTTGTATACGACATGTTACAATCTTTTTCTTCGTCATTGACTGCAAGTATCTTGCGAAAGTTAGTAACTTATTTCTACGTATTTGCAGGTGAGTATACCACTAGGGATGTGCGATAACCTACCTGTTTCAGTTTCCTTGCTGGCAAAGCATGGCTCGGATGGATTCCTGCTCAATCTTGTGGAGACTCTTTACGGCACTCTCAAAGAACACGCCGGGAAGTTGTGAATGTTGACTACAAGATTTTGAGTTGCAGATTCTGATAATCTTTTCCTAATACATGTGCTTGTAAGTTCTGCTAGTTTGGTGTTGTTATGTTTTGTTTTTTTTTTTTTTTAAATTGTTTCTGCAGTATTTTGAGAATAAACAGTTGTAAAATAAAGTTGTTGAGCGTTTGATAAACTTTTATTGTAAAAGTGCTTGTAAAAAAATAAAACAGTATCTGAGTGTTTTGTAAACTTTTATATATATAATTGATGTGAATTTGTTAAATACTAAAAATGATATGACATTTAATGTGATATAATAATTGCCAAAGAGAATATTGCACGGACAACGATTGTTATTTTGTAAAATATGCAGTTGCCATTTGAAAATTTCATTAAATTCTCACTGTTCACCATGCTTAGAAATTTTTAGAAACATAGTAGACCCTGCTTCTGCTTTTCTTTACTTTTCTGTTGTCATTGACAACAATTTTTTAAATAAGCACTTTTTTTTTTGGTACCAAATACATTTGATGTTCCAGATTTTTTCATAAGCTGTTTTTTATAAAAGAACCACAATCCCAAATCAGTCATAAGGTTTAAAATAGATAGGAATTTTCCTCGTTTTATCCTTGTGTATGGTCCATGAGCAAGCTATCAAGCTTATATATTAGCTTTAATTGTAGAGGAAATTGTAGCAATAATTTCTCAACTTTAACTTAATAGGAGCAACGATCCATCAACTAAAAATTCATTAACATTGGTCTCTAAACTCATCAAAACGTGCAGATATGATTTTTTTTTTTTGTCAACTACATTAGAACTTATGCCAAAATAAGTCACATGCTATGCACATGAGGCCAAATTAAGGGGCAAATATGAAAAATCAAATAAGAAAAATTGTATCAATGGTCCCTCAATTTTAATCCAATTGAAACCTTGTTGGTTTTCAGTTTTTTATTGAAGTTCCTGAAATTAATACAATAATAAATTTCTATGTAGGTTATTATAATTTCAAATTAAAATTTGATATTTTGATATTTTTAGTTACTTGTATTAATGAGATTTTAGATAAAATTCATGATTTGTGGGATTGAAAATATAAAAAAATAAATTATACTTATATAAAAAAGTATAATTTATCTTAATGACATGATTTGTCATTAAAATAAACTATATTTAAATAAAACCCATGATTTGTCATTACTTATATTAATGATATTTTACATACAAAAAATTGGTAGCCTTTATATGGTACATTTTTGACACATTCCGACTCGGAATGTCCACGCAGACACCCAAATCGTGATGTACTAGCCGACACTCAGAGGTGACGAAGCCATAAAATGTAGTGAAGTGAAAATTGTGAATAAATTAAAACCTAAAAGTAACTAATTTAGACTGCGCATATGAGCGGGATTGAACCCATTTCACACAAATGATGTCAGAGCATAAATAAATTACAATAAAAGAAGAGTAATGACATTTATACTGAAAGGAGAAGTCTCCTACATAACAGCTTTTACCAACAATCCTCGTCGTCACAAAACCTCTGCCACTAAAATTCCTGGAGGGGAGAAAAACAAGGGTGGATAGGCCTGAAAAATAAAGTTTTGTAAATCGTTTTCGAAAATATGTAACCCTCTTTGTAAATCGTTTTTTGTTAATGGTATCTGCAGCTTTTTCTTATCAAAGGAGCACAAGCATAGATTGCAGTGTTATTACACTGAACCAGGTTTTGTGCTTCTTGTCATTTTATTGGTTGTGTTGTTTCTCATTTTATATCCCTGAGAAACGACGTCACTGTTTACATGCCTTCCAGTTGGTTAACTTTGTTTCTTAATTAGTTTTCTTAAGTGACATATTTGACATACCACGGTATCGGAAGTCCAGCAAGTATCTTCAGCCAAACCGCTGGCTCCAAAGTTGGTGGAGAAGGGAAATCCAAGCTCTGATGCAGGTCTTGGCTTCTTCTGCATAAATTTTCTTTCGTGGTGACACGGGGACATTTCAACATCTTACAGAGTTTCATTTTTGTTTCTTTGGCTTGGCAATGAACTGGATCACCTAGTCCAATTAGCTAAATCATAAAATTGTGCGTGTGGTCTTTCTTTATCTATGACGACCAAAGCAGAACATGCATGTTATAGTTATTCGGGTGACTCTTTATAGCTAACTTGCTTCTGTTGCTGCTTGTAGGAGGAAGATGTTGACATCGTCATGCACCACATACATGGCGTGATTAATTCATCCCTGACGAGGTGATATGTGTTACTCCCTAGATCTTCAATTGAAAAATCGAATAACGTTCCAAAGTTAGTTCCCGTCTTTAGAGTTCTTTTGGACAAGATATGAGAAAGAACAACATTGAAGTGCTTGAAAACGTGCAAAATTTCAATGAACTCTTTGTCTGAACTTTTACCTGAACCATGCATTTTCAAGGGATGAACAAAAAGGTCGAACGACGGCACCTGAAGAAAAACAAAGAGAATTTCAAGAATCAACCTGTGATGCAGCAGGGCCTTTCCTGGCAGCAAGAACCAATCGGTTTGTAAACGAGGTGGAACTATTTCTTGCTTCGGGTTTGAAAATTGAAGCATACGATGCTGTGTGCATGCAACGCTTAGGTTGGAGTGCTCCGGGAGTAACTACAAAGCCAGCAGAGGTGGAACTCGCCGAGCACAGACCTGTGATCCCTTATTTGTACATATTTTTTTATTACGACCGCAGCGAATGAAAGTTCGCCTGCATATGTATGGAACTGCCACTTGAAATTTTGTTTCCATTGATAATACAATGGAGTTTTTATCACAAATGGTCCATAAAATTGATCAAATTCATCATTTTGGTCGCTTACTTTCAAAATCAATTAATGTCGTCCATGACATTCACTACCCTACATCAATTTGGTCATTCCGTTAAGATTCCTTCAACTATTCTGTTAGTTTGTAAGTGAGACTTACTTTCAAAATCAATTAATGTCGTCCATGATATTCACTACCCCACATCAATTTGGTCATTCCGTTAAAATTCCGTCAACTATTATGTTAGTTTGTAAGTGGAACCCACAAATCTAGTGAAATAGTGACATGTGGATTACACAAAATTAAAGTTTTTATCGCAAATGGTCACTGACATTGGTCCAACCCCTCATTTTGGTCCCTAAGTTTCAAAAATTTATGAATTTGATCCCTGACTTTCACTATCGCACATCAATTTAGTCATTTCATTAAAATTTCATCAATATGGCTCCACGTGGATTAACTATAAGAATTTTTTTTTTTTTTTAAGATTGAACCAACATACGAGTATTCTGCGTTGATATTTTTCTCACATCCCACAACCCCAATTGAAAAAAATTCAATCTAAATTTGATAAAATCGAATCCAAATTCAATTTAAAGTTGATAGGATTATAACCAACTGGAGATAATGAAGAGTAAGTTTAGGAGGCCAAGAACTTTAATAGTGTCATGGTGCCTTTATTTTCTTTTTTAGCATACCTGATGAAGATGACGATGACTTTTTTCTTTCTTTTAGTATTGGTTTTTAGTCTCTTATTTTACTTTTAGTTTTAAATCTTTAAAAAAAAATTTCTTATAGTTAATTCACGTGACGTCATATGATTGAATTAGTGGGAAAAAGAATATTGACGAAACTTTAACGGAATGATTAAATTAACATGCGGTATTGAAAGTCAATGACCAAATTTATTAATTTTTGAAACTCAGATACCAAAATGAGGAGTTAGATCAATGTTAGGGACCATTTGCGATAAAAATCCTTATTTTGTGTAATCTACATGTCACAATTTCATTGAAATTGTGGGCCCCGCATATAAACTAACAGAATAGTTAACAAAATCTTAACGGAATGACCCAATTGATATTTGGTAGTGAAGGTTAGAGACGACATTGATTGATTTTGAAAGTGAGGGATCAAAATAATGAGTTTGATCAATCTCAGGGATCATTTGTGATAAAAACCCTAATACATTGTGTACTTGCGTTGGATCCATAAGCTAAGAAATTCACAATATTTTCATAGAATATGTTTTATTTTTTGGGAAGTGTTATTAACACTCCAAGAATCTTATTCTACACTCATCAGAAGTGTAGTTTTCTTTCCAAATATAGAAAGTTGGAGTATAGAATGAGATTTTTGGAGAGCCAATAACAATTCCCTTTTTTTTTTAGGGTTTTAGTCAAAATAGTTCATGACTTTGGCAAAACCCCTCACTTTGATCATGATAATGAAAACCGATAGAAGCGGTCCTTGAATTGTCTTTCTTTGATATTTTGTCTAATCAACCCAACCACTCAACGATGATATTGACAAATTTTTTAGAGCAAAATAATTTACGGTGGAGAAATTTAAAGACCATTTGTATCAATTCTCAAAGTCTAAGGACCATAGTGAGGACTTAAGCTACCTCCAGAATTTCCACTTTGCCCTCACTGACTGAAGTTACCACCTTATCAACAACATATTTTTTTAAGGAATAATATTTGTCCTTGCATTTGAATACGATCATCGTATGATTGATGAGTGGAGAGCTTTTCACTTCTGTCGTCAAATGTGGAGCTGCTGCTGAGGCTGAGATTGTCTGAGACAGCAGTGGCAGAGAGAGATGGCGATAGACTCAGATCATGGAGCTTTCGTGGAGAAATTCCTTCTCCGACCGCCGTCTTCATCACATGACCTTCCTCTGAGCGGCCTCACCTTTGCTGTTAAAGACATGTGAGAGCTACTCTCTTAAATTTTCCTCAATTATATCACTCTTCTATTTGGTGGATGCTTTAAATTTTGTAGTGTTATACTTAAAATTCATATGCTTTTGTGCTTATTTGCTGATTTCGGATTTGGGTTCAATCAGTTGTCTCCAAGAACCCAATTTTGTGTGTTGTTTCTGTGATTGGGCGTTTCTTCATTTGAGAATGACTAAAAGCACTTTCAGAAAAAATGTTCAAATGTTTTTTTTTTCTGAAGCACTTGAATTTTTAATGAAACTTTGTGGTGGATTTACTTCTACTAAAGTAAAAATACTTCCAGCAAAAGCACTTATGATGAGAAGTGCTTTTTCAGAGAAGCGTTTTAATAAATCTTCATGCTTTGTGTGGTTTTATGTGTGCTTGTGGAACCATGATGGTGAACTTCAGGGTGTTGAATTGTGCAATTTTTTTCATGTGTGTGTGTAAAAGCCAAAACATTTTTGTGTTCACTGAAATTTGAACTTGGAGGCAGATTTGATGTGGCTGGACGTGTGACTGGGTTTGGGAATCCTGATTGGGCGAGGACTCACCCGGCTGCTGAGTCAACAGCTCCGGCTGTTTCAGCAATATTGAGTGGAGGTGCCACAAGTATTGGTATAACTGTCATGGATGAAATGGCATACTGGTTAGTGCAAAGAGGCCTTGTCTTACTTCACATGCTTAAACTTGCATTACTGTTTTGTTTGCAAAAATTTTCACAAATGATTGATCACTACAAGTCTCTTTTCATGGTAAAAGTATTTATATCATGATTTTGTACATTTGAAAATCACTCGACAGAAATGCTCTTGAATTTAGCATTGTGTTGTTGGCAGTATAAATGGAGAGAACAAGCATTATGGCACACCCAGAAATCCGTGCGCACCAGATAGGGTGCCTGGAGGCTCTTCTAGCGGTTCTGCTGTTGCCGTAGCTGTAGGCCTCGCAGATTTTTCCTTAGGTAGGTTATTCCATGCGTGCTTTTGTTGTTTTCTTGCTTCTTTATGTTGAAGCACAAGACCCTCAATTTTTCAGGAACCGACACTGGAGGAAGTATAAGAGTTCCTGCTTCATATTGTGGAGTTTTTGGGTTTCGGCCATCTCATGGTGTCATTTCTACCTCTGGAGTTACTCCCCTGGCACAAAGTTTCGATACAGTGGGTGAGAAATCAATGACATTTTATATTGCAGACTGGCTTAGGAAATTGATTTCTGGTTGTGACAAAAAAAGTCATGTTTCAGTTTTCCCTCGATTTTATATAACAGGAAATCTCTATTTCTGTTGCTAGAATGTAGCTAACTTCTTCCGCTTTAATGATTCATATGCCATCCAGGCATTCTGCATTTTTGTTGATTATTACTTGTGACACTTCTGTGTTTAAGTTTTTCTGCAATTGGAAATATAGTACTTCGAAAGCTTTACCTATGCGAATGATCTATCTAGCACTCTAAGCAATTGGAAACCATCCTTTTGACACTAACTTCTGATATAGGATGGTTTGCAAGGGATCCTGCGATTTTGAATAGAGTTGGACGAGTGTTACTCCAATTGCCTGATACAGGTCCTGTCGTACCCACTCAGTTAATCATCGCAGAAGACTGTTTCCAGCTTTCAAGTGTTCCAAGCAGTCGAGTGAAACAAGTACTTGTTGACTCAGTTGAGAAGTTATTTGGGGGTAAGTGATTTGACCATATTCATCTGTTTCATCTCTTGCTGTAAGTACTTTGATTGACATGAATCGAGTCCAATTTATAATTCCCTCGCATTTTAAGACACAAATAGACCATTAAATTCAGTAGACAGATTATTACCTGAAAATCATCATTCACTTAATTAAATTAGGTCTCCTGCTGAGATAGGGACAAGTTCATAACATGGAAAGAAGAAGCTCACTCGTTATATCTGCAAATGCAGGTCATGTTATAAAACATGCTAACCTTGGGGACGTTGTCAAGGACAAAGTTCCAAGCTTGAACTCTTTCTTGGATAAAGGAAATCCAAGTGAAGAGTACATTATACCGTCATTGGCAGCCCTATCAACCGCCGATCGTCTACTTGAAAGGTGCTGATTTGGTCGACTTGAATATGAGTGTGATAATTTCTGCATCTTCATCTTGATCAACAAAATTCAAATTTGTCGTTCATAATGAATTCCAAATTTATCATTTGGTTGATAGAATAGGTATGAATTCAAGAGCAACCATGGTGAATGGGTTAGTACAGTCAGACCTGACTTAGGTCCCGGGATAGGAGAACGTATATGGGCAGCTGTTCGGTCAACAGATGAAAATGTCGATGTTTGTCACTCCGTGATGACTGAATTGCGTGCTGCTCTTACTGACCTTCTCGGGGTACTCTCTCTCTCTCTCTCTCTCTCTCTCATCTTTGACAAACTGTTATTTGTTAGCATCTTCCTTCCTTTTGCTCTTAAAAAGGTACCTTTAGCAGAAGAAATGGATGATACATACCGTCTCTAATGAATACATAACACAATCTCTTTGATTTACTCATCAGGATTTCGGTGTCCTCGCAATGCCTACAGTTCCAGGGGATCCACCAAAGCTGCAAACAGATCCTACAACACTGCACAATTTTCGTGCCAGGGCTTTCAGCTTCCTATCCATTGCCGTAGTTTCCGGATTCTGCCAGGTTTTTAAGCCCTCTATCTATCTCTACTTCTCCCTCCCCCTCTCCAGTCTCCATGTTTGTATATGACTACGATCTTTTTCTTCTTCAATGACTGCAAATATCTTGTGAAAGTTTGTAACGTATTTCTACGTATTTGCAGGTGACTATACCACTAGGGATGTACGATAACCTACCCGTTTCAGTTTCCTTGCTGGCAAAGCATGGCTCGGACGGGTTCCTGCTCAATCTTGTCGAGACTCTTTACGACACTCTCAAAGAACACGTCGGGAAGTTGTGAATGTTGACTACAAGATTTTGAGTTGCAGACTCTGATAATCTTTTCCTGATATATGTGCTTGTAAGTTTTGCTAGTTTGGTATTGTTATGTTAAAAAAAAAAAAAAAAACAGCAGAACAGCTGTAAAATAAAGTTGTTAAGCGTTTAATAAACTTTTATTGTAAAAGTGCTTGTAAAAAAAAAGAAAACAGTATCTGAGTGTTATGTCAACTTTTATATAAAATTAATGTGAATATGTTAAATACTAAAAATGATATGGCATTTAATGTGATATAATAACGGAACTGTTATTAGCATTCCAAAAATCTCATTCTACACTCCTCACAAGTGTTTTTTTTCTTTCTAATTATAGAAAGTTTGGAATGTCAAATGAGACTTTTGGAATGCTAATAATAATTCCCTATAATAGTTGTCAAAGATAATATTCCACGGGCAACGATTGTTATTTTGTAAAAAAGGCAGGGGTATACTTGCTATTTGAAAATTTCATCAAATGGCCACTGTTCACTATGCTTAGATAATTTTAAAGCATAGTAGATCCTACTTCTGCTTTTCTATGCTTTTTTGTTGTCATTGACAACAATTTTTTAAATAAGCTTTTTTTTTTTTTACCAAACACATTTGAGGTCGCACTTGGTGCGATGGCAAGTGCCTTCGCCCATGAGCGGTAGGTCTCGGGTTCGAGACTTGAGAGCAGCCTCTCCATAAATGGGGGTAAGGCTAGCCGACATTCACCTCTCCCAAACCCTGCGTAAAGCGGGAGCCTTGTGCACTGGGTACGACCTTTTAAACACATTTGATGTTTCAGATTTTATGGTAAGTTGTTTTTCCTGCTTTTAAGTACCACTTTATCGATTCTCAATGTCTAACGACCACAGTGAGGACTTAAGCAACCTCCAGAATTTCCAGTTTGTCCTCACTGGCTGAAGTGACCGCCTTATCAACACAGATTTTTTTTAAGGAATAATATTTGTCCTCACTGGCTGAAGTGATCATCGCATGATTGATGAGTGGAGAGCTGTTCACTTCTGTCATCAAATGTGGAGCTGCTGCTGAGGCTGAGATTGTCTGAGACAGCAGTGGCAGAGAGGGATGGCGATAGACTCAGAACATGGAGCTTTCGTGGAGAAATTCCTTCTTCGGCCGCCGTCTTCGTCACATGACCTTCCTCTGAGCAGCCTCACCTTTGCTGTTAAAGACATGTGAGAGCTACTCTCTTAAATTTTCCTCATTTATATCACTCTTCTATTTGGTGGATGCTTGCGAATTTCGGATTTGAATTCAAGCAGTTTTCTCCAACAACAACCCAATTTTGTGGGTTGTTTCTGTGATTGGGCGTTTCTTCATTTGAGAATGACTAAAAGCACTTTCAGAAAGAAAGAAAAAAGTTCAAAAGTTTTTTTATTTTTTATTTTTACCTGAAGCACTTGAATTTTTAATGAAACTTTGTGGTGGATTTGCTTCTACTAAAGTTAAAATACTTCCAACAAAAGCACTTATGATGAGAAGTGCTTTTTCAGAGAAGCGTTTTAATAAATCTTCCTGCTTTGTGTGGTTTTATGCGTGCTTGTGGAACCATGATGATGAACTTCAGGGTGTTGAATTGTGCAATTTTTTTTTTCTTGTGTGTGTGTGTGTGTAAAAGCCAAAACATTTTTGTATTCACTAAAATTTGAACTTGGAGGCAGATTTGATGTGGCTGGACGTGTGACTGGGTTTGGGAATCCTGATTGGGCGAGGACTCACCCGGCTGCTGAATCAACAGCTCCGGCTGTTTCGGCAATATTGAGTGGAGGTGCCACAAGTATTGGTATAACTGTCATGGATGAAATGGCTTACTGGTTAGTGCAAAGAGGCCTTGTCTTACTTCACATGCTTAAACTTGCATTACTGTTTTGTTTGCAAAAATTTTGACAAATGATTGATCCCTACAAGTCTATTTTCGTGGTAAAAGTATTTATATAATGATTTTGGACATTCGAAAATCACTCAACAGAAAACGCCCTTGAATTTTGCATTGTGTTGTTGGCAGTATGAATGGAGAGAACAAGCATTATGGCACACCCAGAAATCCGTGCGCACCAGATAGGGTGCCTGGAGGCTCTTCTAGCGGTTCTGCTGTTGTCGTAGCTGCAGGCCTCGCAGATTTTTCCTTAGGTAAGTTATTCCTTGTGTGCTTTTGTTGTTTTCTTGCTTCTTTAAGTTGAAGCACAAGGCCCTCACTTTTTCAGGAACCGATACTGGAGGAAGTGTAAGAGTTCCTGCTTCATATTGTGGAATTTTTGGGTTTCGGCCATCTCATGGCGTCATTTCTACTTCTGGAGTTACTCCTCTGGCACAAAGTTTCGATACAGTGGGTGAGAAATCAATGACATTTTATATTGCAGACTGGCTTAGGAAATAGATTTCTGGTTGTGACAAAAAAAAGTCATGTTTTGGTTTTCCCTTGATTTTATATAACAGGAAATCTCTATTTCTGTTTCTAGAAAGTAGCTAACTTCTTCCGCTTTAATGATTCATATGCCATCCATGCATTCTGCATTTTTGTTGATTATTACTTGTGACACTTCTTTGTTTAAATTTTTCTGCAATTGGAAATATAGTACTTCGAAAGCTTTACCTATGCGAATGATCTATCTAGCACTCTAAGCAATCGGAAACTATCCTTTTGACACTAACTTCTGATATAGGATGGTTTGCAAGGAATCCTGCAATTTTGAATAGACTTGGACGAGTGTTACTCCAATTGCCTGATACGGGTCCTGTCGTACCCACTCAGTTAATCATCGCAGAAGACTGTTTCCAGATTTCAAGTGTTCCAAGCAGTCGAGTGAAACAAGTACTTGTTGACTCAGTTGAGAAGTTATTTGGGGGTAAGTGATTTGACCGTATTCATCTGTTTCATCTCTCGCTGTAAGTATTTTGATTGACATGAATCGAGTCCAATTTATAATTCCCCCGCATTTTAAGACACAAATTGGCCATTATGTTCAATAGACAGATTATTAACCGAAAATTATTCACTTATTAAATTGGGTCTCCTGCTGAGATAGGGACAAGCTCATAACATGGAAAGAAGACGCTCACTCGTTATATCTGCAAATGCAGGTCAAGTTATAAAACATGCTAACCTCGGGGATGTTGTCAAGGACAAAGTTCCAAGCTTGAACTCTTTCTTGGATAAAGGAAATCCAAGTGAAGAGTACATTATACCGTCATTGGCAGCCCTATCAACCGCCTTTCATCTTCTCGTAAGGTGCTGATTTGGTGGACTTGAATATGAGTGTGATAATTTCTGCATCTTCACCTTGATTAACAAAATTTAAATTTGTCGTTCATAATGAATTCCAAATTTATTATTTGGTTGATAGAATAGGTATGAATTCAAGAGCAACCATGGTGAATGGGTTAGTACAGTCAGACCTGACTTAGGTCCCGGGATAGGAGAACGTATATGGGCAGCCGTTCGGTCAACAGATGAAAATGTCGATGTTTGTCACTCCGTGATGACTGAATTGCGTGCTGCTCTTACTGACCTTCTCGGGGTACTCTCTCTCTCTCTCTCTCTCTCTCTCTCTCTCTCTCTCTCTCTCTCTCTCTCTCTCTCTCTCATCTTTGCACACGCCAAAGTTCATTTTAGGAATCCGTCACTTCATATCTAACGAGTTCGTTTTGTTAGAGTAGAGAGACTGACAAACTGTTATTTTTTAGCATCTTCCTTCCTTTTGCTCTTAAAACGAAACTTTTAGCAGAAGAAATACTGTCTCTAATGAATACGTAACACAATCTCTTTGAATTGCTCATCAGGATTTCGGTCTCCTCGCAATGCCTACAGTTCCAGGGGATCCACCAAAGCTGCAAACAGATCCTACTATATTGGACGCTTTTAGTGCCAGGCTTACAGCTTCCTATCCATTGCCGTGGTTTCCGGATTCTGCCAGGTTTTTAATCCCTCTATCTATCTCTACCTCTCCCTCCCCCTCTCCATGTTTGTATACGACACATTACGATCTTCTTCTTCGTCATTGACTGCAAGTATCTTGCGAAAGTTTGTAACTTATTTCTACGTATTTGCAGGTGAGTATACCTCTAGGGATGTACGATAACCTACCTGTTTCAGTTTCCTTGCTGGCAAAGCATGGCTCGGACGGGTTCCTGCTCAATCTTGTGGAGACTCTTTACGACACTCTCAAAGAACACGTCAGGAAGTTGTGAATGTTGACTACAAGATTTTGAGTTGCAGATCTGATAATCTCTTCCTGATATACATGTCCTTGTAAGTTCTGCTAGTTTGGTATTGTTATGTTAAAAAAAAAAAAAAAAAAATGTTTCTGCTGTGTTTTGAGAATAAAGAGCTATAAAATAAAGTTGTTGAGCGTTTAATAAACTTTTATTGTAAAAGTGCTTGTAAAAAAAAAAAAAAAAACAGTATCTGAGTGTTTTGTAAACTTTTATATAAAATTAATGTGAATATGTTAAATACTAAAAATGATATGACATTTAATGTGATATAATAATTGTCAAAGAGAATAGTACACGGGCAACGATTGTTATTTTGTAAAATATGCAGTAGTATATTTACCATTTGAAAATTTCATTAAATGGCCACTGTTCACTATGCTTAGAAAAAAAATTTATTTTTTTTAGAAGCATAGTAGACCTTGTTTTTGCTTTTCTATGATTTTTTGTTGTCATTGACAATAGTTTTTTTAAATAAGCATTTTTTTTTGGTTTTATGAAACGCATTTAATGTTCCAGATTTTTGCATAAGTTTTTTTTTTTAATAAAAGCACCACAACTCCAAACTATCGTAAGGTCTAAAATAGACAGGAATTTTCCTGCTTTTATCCTTCTATATGGTTCATGAGCAAGCTATCAAGCTTATATGTTGCTCTCATCGTCTCATTTTAACATGAAAGTGGTTTCTGTACTCTCCTTTTCACTTATGCATTTTCTTTCCTAATTTTGTCCTTAAATTATCAATACAACGGCTAGAAAGTACAGAGACTTTCTACATTCAAAGGAGAGTGTAGAAATCACCCACCGCTTTTTCGTATGCTATCTATCTTGTGAGGATAAAATATTCACTCTATAGGATTTGGATTCTATCCGGATCCAAATTGTGGAGATTCTAGAGATTCTCACATCTTAGTTATTTATCGTACATCGTGCGATCAGAATTTATTTGATTTTTTATTTAAAATTAAACACAAATAGTACCTAACAAAAACTGGTCGTACGATGTATGATGAACGGCTAAAATATGAGAATCTCTAAAATCCTAACAAAGAGGATCCTCATCCCACTCCATATACTTGGATAGTATAATTAGTAATTTGGTTATGTAGTATTGGGTCGTGTTAACTAATCCACAATCTAAATTACAATACAAATAAAAAAATAAACCAAAATTATAAGTGAAAAGGAAGTGGTCTGAGTAGAAATGCGAGTTGTGTGGTGTGGACCTTGTGGGTGTTTTACTTCGAAAGTATCGAAGAATGTACATGTGATGTTGAGTGGAGAAGGATTTTCATGCAATAAATTAAGGAAAACTAATGAAAATGATTTGAAAATTTGAGTTTTAATGATAAGAACAAAATAAAGGGTAAAGTGAATAGTACCAGGTTTGACTTTTTAGTGTAAAAATGTGGTTTTTCATTAAAGTGAACAGTACTGTGGGGTTTTCGTTAAAACTCCCTAAAGATTAACTATGCAGATATTTTATTTCAATCATGCACTATTTTATATAAAATTTGACATCTATAACAATGAGTGATTGATTTATAAATCCGCATTCCCGTTGTAGGTTAGTAATTTGATTTGTCGGATGAGAAATATTAAGGAGATTCTGTTAAAAGTGGATTATGATTCTAGCTGGATTATCTTTGGGGGGGATTCGGATGATCAATCAATTGTGTTCGTTCATCGTATATCGTACGGTCATAAATCATTTTACATTTTTTTATCTAAAATTTTATGAACAATACCCAATAAAAACTGACCACACGATGTATACTAAACAAACATGATAGATTGAGCATCTAGATCCCCACAAAGAGGATCCGGAAAGGATCCTCATCCTTCAAAAGTGAGACTATCCGTCACCTCATTTCTTTGGCACAATTTCCGTGCCAATATTATAAAATATTGTACTAAAAATTGGCATAGAGTTCACAAACGGAATAAGATCCTCCCCAGATCCTCCTTGTGGGGATCCGAATGATCAATTAATCGTGTCCGTTCATCGTATATCGTACAGTTAGAAATATTTTGAATTTTTTAATTAAAATTAAATATAAATAATACTTAATAAAAAATAATCACACGATATATAATAAATAGATACGATTTATTGATTTCCGGATCCCCACAAAAAGGATCCTCGTCCTTCACGAACAATCTCACTTTTGTCTGAAAGCCATAGTCAACGATGAAGGTAGGGTAAGGTAAAGAAGAGTGGGCGCTGCTTCCCCATTGGCGGTCTCTACTGACAACTGTGTTGTCGTGTGAGTGGCGTAGTTTCCAACCAAAACCCAAGCGCCCTACTTATACTCGTGCAAAGCACGCGGTGCAGTCTCAGAAGCTGGCTCCTGTACTCGTCGATCAATCAAAATCCATCTACGGCTGGTTTAATATTTATGTTTGGTGCACAAAAATGGATATGGATTGAAATATATAAGTTAACCCTGCTCTAGTCTCATTATTTACGTTGTTGTGATATACTAATCTTGATAGATGGTAAACTAAGAAGATTTATTCCAAACTCAGGGTCCGAGACTCCTTATTTGGCCATCAGGATTACATTGGAATGGATAATTTTCAAGGTATGTTGGAGAAAGAGATGAGAAAATTATTCATTTCAATCTGAGACTCCTCATTCTTTAAAATTTCGGGCTAAAAATTTAACATAGAAGGATTGTAGCAGAAAAATTGTTTCTGGGTTAAAAATTTTAGGTTTTAACCTAAGCGTTGGAGCTTAGAAAGCATTGCAACTTCATTTTTCAACCTAAAGCGTTTTTTATAATCTGAAAGCGTTGTTAATTATTTAAAAAAAAACTTCCAAACATAATCCCAATTCAATCTTTTAACAACCCTTTTCAATACTAAAAAGACTTATTCCGAACTCAAGATCCGAGACTCCTTATTTAGCCTTCAAGATTAAATTGGAATGGATAATATTCAAGGTATGTTGGAGAAAGAGATGAGAAAATGATTTATTTCAATCCAAGGTTCCTCATTTTTTTAATAATATCGGGCTAAAAATGGTTAGAGCAGAAAAACTACTTCTGAATTAAAAAATATAGGTTTTAACCTAAGGATTGGAGATAGTCTTAAACCAACTCCAACCCATAACCTAAAACCTATCATTTCCCTTATATTCCCCCCCCCCCCCCAATCCATTCCAACCCTAGTTCTAATTTGAAGTTAGAACCTAAAAAAAAAAACAATCAGATTCCACCCAGGTTTTAGCCTAGAAAATGGTGTGGGCCCCACCAACAAGAGTGAAACTCAGCGCTTGAACACCAGACAAAGGGTTGCGACGCCCGCACCCGAGCGACGCGGCAAAGGGACAAGCCGGCATGGCCCCACCCACGTGGGCATGTCAGCCTCTTGTGTCATATTCCAACGGCAAGTTTTTAAGCAACAGCTGAGATCAATTGGTCATTGGTTGATCCAACGGCTTACATTCAATTTTTTATTATATATTTATCTATTTATTGAATCCAACGACTGAGATCAAATATAATCAAATCTAACGGAAAAAAAAAGATCTAACGGCCCAAATTTAAATCCAATGGCTAAAATAATTAAAAAAACATTATTTAACACAAAATTCACCCAAAAACTTTATAAATACCTATGTATTTGTTCAAACATCCACACACTCACTTTTCTCCTACAATTCTTCCAATTTTTCTTTCTACCATTTCTTTCCATTTCCAAATTTTTCAGGATGGCAAAAGAGCATATTAGAGGTCGTAATTGGACATTTGAGGAAGATGTTGCTTTATGCTTTGCATAAGTTTCTATTAGCAAAGATGATGTTGTTGGCACGAATCAAAATAAAAAGGTTTTGTGGGGTAAAATTGTTGATAAGTTCAATAAAAGCTCCAAAGCCGGGCGAAGGGAAGGTGGTGGTGTTTACAATCAGTGGAAGGTTATCAACAAAGCGTGCACTTTATAGAAAGGAAGCTTGGGGAGAATTGTGGTTGACATGACTAGTGGAAGAAGCGCCGTAGAAGTTGTGAGTTTCTTTGTTGATATTTTATTTGTCATGTACACAATATTATTTTTCAACTAATTGTTTTTATGTATTTCTTGCATAGGGTGACAAAGCAATGACAATTTACAAGACAAGAACTACACCAAAAAATTAAGCTTTTAAGTTGCATTATGCTTAGAACGTCCTCAAGGATTGTCTGAGGTGGGGAACCGATGCAGACCAATAGCAGTACTCTCCGCAGGTCGACAATATTCGTCAATTGAGTCTGTAGAGCACTTATTAGCTAGCATCCAAAATGTAGATGTGAGCTTCTGACGAGGTGATAGACTTCGTCGGCCTACGGGATTTATCTTCCTTGCAAAGTAGTGGTCCTCATGGACAACTGCGTTCAAGATGCTTTCAAAAAACTCTCTCCTCATCCGATACCTCCTCCGAAAATTATGAGGAAGATATCTTGGACATTCGATGAAATAATCCTTCATCATCCGGTCATGACATTCTTCTGTATCACGCTGCACAAATGAACATCCCGTGACAGAACCATGATAGTTAGATTTGGCATGGTGCTCATATTGCATAAGCGAGTTTGCAAATTCAACTTCTTCGCTGTTCATTTTTGCATTCGTAGTTGCAAGGCTTGCTTGGTATTGTGCCATATGCATTGCCAAGCTACGCCTTTTTCTAACACTCATTGATGAGATATTGATGATTTTGAGGAGGAGAAAAACACTTTGAAAGTTGGAAGATTGGTGAATATGTTGTGTGATGATTAGATATTCACCCCATGCTTATATAGAGGATGAATGAAGGTTTGCGTTTCATGTGTGTAGGTTTGTGTTTCATGCGTTTCATGTGTTTTGTATGTATTTGGTATGTGTTTCGTGTGTGTCATGTGTTTTACATGTTTGGTGTGTTATACATCTTTATCATGTGTTTTGTATGTGCTTCATATGTGTTCTGTGTGTATTGTTTGTTTCATATATTTTGTGTTTATACATCTCTATCTTGATTTTCATATTCTTCCATAGTGTTTCATGAGTTTAATATATCAATTTAGTGATTTTTCAATATTTATCAGAATTTAAATATTTTTAGGTTAAAATGTTCATAAAATTAATTTAGGATAGTCTACATAATTTTACGCTAAAAGAATTAAAGCACAAAAACTGTTTCTGGATTGAAATCTAGATTTTCTGGACTAAAAATATTAAGTTTTAGGCTAAAGGTTATAGATTGTCTTAGAAAGCATTGCAACTATATTTTTCAACCTCAAAACCACTTTTTAATTTTTTTTTTGCCGACACTATCAAAAGTGTTTTTGATAAATCTAAAAACCTTGTTAATTATTTAAAGAAAAACTTCCAAACAGACTCCCGATTCAATCTTTTCAACAACCCTTTTCACTACTGGGCACCAACCACCGAGTAATTGGCCTCGAGCGGAAATGATCCCCGCACCATGATCCCCGCAGATGATCCACGCGCCGCCACCGGCATGGAGTCAAAGAAACATGAAAAACAAGAAGCCAAATAAACGAATCAGAAGGCCAACTGTGGTTGGCAGCAGCCCAATTACGACTTTCCCACATTAAATGGCTGTATAAATTATTCCCACATTTAACAGATTAAGTCACCGAGTTCCAAGTTCCGAACTTCCAACCACCACACTCAGAGACTCTCTGGGGTTCTCAATATTGGCACCAAAATATTTGGTCGCCCCGATTGGAATCATTCAGCTAATTCCAGCAATTACGAAAAAAAGGAAAGAAAATGGAAGTGAAAGCAAGAGCTCCTGGAAAAATCATACTCTCGGGTGAACATGCTGTCGTTCATGGATCAACGGCGGTGGCGTCGTCCATTGACCTCTACACCTACGTCTCTCTTCGCTTTCCCACTCCCTCTGGTACTCTCCCTCTCTCTCTAATCTCTAATCTTTACTGGGTTTCTTTTCATCTGTCAATTTATGTGATTTATTCTTTGATGTGGCATTTGGTGCGTTTGATTTGGGATGTTATTTGGAAGATGTTGTATTTGAGTTGGATTCGTGGGTTTTGCTTAGGAGATCATTTTTGGGTTGTGAATGGTTTGCCAATGCAAAAGTTCGCATCTTTTTTATGGTTGGATTCATGGTTTTGCTTAAGCTTTCAAAGTGATAGCATTTCCAATCCAAAAGCAAAAGTTTGCGTCTTTTTGTAAGATAAGTATTCAGCTTTTGGGTTGCCTGAAATCAGGGTTTATAGAAACCCTCTTCAGATTCTGGGAAGTTCTATTGGGTGAGATGATTATAGTGTTTCTGAAACTTCTTTCTGTTTAGGTTCATGGGGTTTGATTTAACATTGTGACCGTGTTACCAACGCAAAAAGTTTGTGTCTATTTTCTGAGCTAAGCTTAAATTTGGTTGTTTTGTTGCTTGAAACTGTGGTTGAAAGAAACCCTTTCGAGATATGTGAAAATCTGTTTTGTGGATGAATCTGAATGGTTACACCTATAGGTTTTAAGTTATGTTCAGAAATCTATTCAGCAACTGGATTACTTGATATCAGGATTTTAAAGAAACACTTTTTAGATTCTGGAATCTGTTTTCGGACGACCCTGACTATTGGCCTAGTTGAATTTATATGGGTTATATTAGAAATCTGACTATTTTCAGGGTCTTAATTTCGAGAATGAGAACATGTAAACGTTTCTGATATGAACATAGTATAAAGTTCATATGTTCAAGTCCAGGTTAATTCTATATGAATCTCTCACTGACCGTCTTTTGCTATTATTCATAGATAATGATGATGCACTAAGGCTCCAGCTCAAGGATATTGGATTAGAGTTTTCATGGCCTATTGGTAGGATAAAAGAAGTCCTATCAGAATTAGATATTCCCAACTCATCAGTTCCAACCTCATGTTCAACGGAGTCGATTAAATCACTTGCTGCTTTGGTTGATGAACTGAACATTCCAGAGGCAAAAATTGGACTTGGTGCTGGAGTGGTGGCTTTTCTTTGGCTATATGCATCTATCCAAGGGTACTCGACTGTTGTTTGTTTGAATAATCGACTACTTGCAGTTTTTGTCGATTTATTCTTATTTTCTCATTCTCTGATCTCTTCTCTTTATGGCTCAGATTTAAGCCTGCTACTGTTGTTATCACTTCAGAACTTCCGTTGGGCTCAGGCCTGGGATCATCTGCTGCATTATGCGTTGCACTCTCGGGTGCTCTTCTTTCTTTCTCAGATTGTGTAAGTCTGGATTTGGGCCACAAAGAGTGGACTACTTTTGGGGAAAGTGAACTTGAATTGCTGAACAAATGGGCTTTTGAAGGTGAGAAGATCATCCATGGAAAGCCGTCTGGAATTGACAATACAGTTAGCACATACGGTATGTTATTTTGTGTCCTGTGCCCAACTCATTATCTTCCTTCATCAATATCTCATTTCTTCTTCTTTTGATTTCTTGCCTTGAATCTTCTAGTTATAAAGTTCTTGGAATCAGTTAGATAAATAGTTTGTCTGGATTAGTACGAAAAGTGTTATGATGTCAAACAGCTACTGGTGAAAGGGAAAATTTTCAATTTACTCGGAAGCTACATTTTTTCTTTCATGAAGAGATTCATTCATCTCTATGCATCTACTTCATTGGTGCTTACTAGTACCCCAAAAATAGTCGTACCAGATCCACATTGTATCTTGAAGTTGCGCTTAGGACTTTTCTTCGCTAAGATAGGAACTCTCTTGGGGTTGATTTGCTTAATCCATTATTTTCTTCTGCCACCTCTTTTATTCTTTTGCAATCCAAGCCTACTGTTGGTTCCATCATCATGTTGTGATTCAGTGAGGAACTGTTCATACTGGCTCATCGTGATTAATCTAGAAACTACTGTTTTTGAATCACCAAAAATTGGGCATTCGGATCTGATATCGCAGTAATTACGAGGTATTCAAATATGCGTAATGGTATCTGGTTTTAGACATAGCTCTCCACATCATCTTTTGGCATATTTGTTGGAGTTCAAACGTTAGAGCTATGGAGTATTGTAGTTTCTTTATCTTGTTTGATGCAATGGATTTACTGCTTTTGACGATATCTTTATACAAATCTCTCGTGCAACAGGCAATATGATCAAATTCAGATCAGGTAGTCTGACTCGCATCAAATCGAACATGACACTCAAAATGCTTATTACCAACACAAAAGTTGGGAGGAACACGAAGGCCTTAGTCGCTGGTGTTTCGGAGAGAACTTTAAGGCATCCGGAGGCCATGGCTTCTGTGTTTAATGCAGTCGATTCTATCAGCACGGAAGTGGCTAGCATCATCCAATCGCCCGCCCCCGATGATCTCTCCATTACTGAGAAGGAAGCGAAAATAGAAGAGTTAATGGAAATGAATCAAGGTTTGCTCCAATGTATGGGGGTCAGCCATGCTTCAATTGAAACCGTTCTTCAAACAACGCTGAAATACAAGTTAGCTTCCAAGTTGACCGGAGCTGGGGGCGGAGGTTGTGTTCTCACACTACTGCCAACCTGTATCCTTTTCATGATTCCCTTTATTTTTGGTTCTTTAGTACATTATCTCATGTCTTCTCATTTTCCTTCTCTAATAGTGGAGAACAATGAACTGATAGTTAGCTGCACACAAACACGGTTTAGGGTCTGTTTAGAATTGCTTATAAGGATTCAACGTAACCAAGGAGGGCCGGATGTCGACTACCTGACGCCCTCCCCCTCCTTCTTTATCAGGCTTGGGACCGGCAATGTAAGATAAACTTACACATAGAAGGGATAAAATTGCTTTCTGACAACTAAAAGCACTTCTAATTAAAACTTAAGAGTGCTTCTGAGTTGTAAGAGTGCTTTATGGAGAAGCACTTGCTATGTGCTTCTTCAAGAACCTCTTCCAAGTGCATTTCCAGGAAATACTTGGATTTTCAATAAAGTTTTCTACATGTTTATAATAAAAGCATTTCTATCAAAAGTATTTTCGAACATAAGTGCTTCCCACATAAGCAGTCTCAAACGAGTTCGTAGTGTCACTTTATTCTCTGTTTAGCGTTCACCTAGTTCTGTTGGTGCTTATTTCCCAATACCTTGCACGATGTTTCCTTGACCACATGAATCAGTGCTATCAGGAACTGTTGTTGATAAAGTAACTTCTGAACTGGAGTCTTGTGGATTCCATTGTTTGACGTCCGCCATTGGTGGAAACGGAGTCGAAATTCGCTTCGGCGGTTCGTTGTAACCTTCCCTCCGAAGTGCCGAGAATAAGATCTTAAACCTCCGTTGCTGACTGGTAGGACTCGAGCTCTATCTGCTGTCTGTAAATTATTTTCTTGTATTCTGAATTTTTATCCGAGAAATTTTCGTCTTCCAAATTTTTGGCGAAAATAATTGAAAAAATGGCAATCTGTGCTAGTTCTTGTAACTTGTTGTCACTCGCAGATTTCTTGTGGCGTAAACAAGATTGTTGCTATGGAATTATTTTTATCTTAATCCTCTTAAATCACAGCTTAGAACTGTTTGAACATTGCAAACACACAGCATGTTAACAGGATAATTTAGGATAATAATCTGTCTTGTAAACGATTGTATATCCTCGTGACTCGTTGGGCTGAATTCTGCCATGTAACTGGTTGTATATTGGAGTCATGCTTCCGAGAGTTTGAAACAATTAAACGCGGAATTGGAGAATCCGACCCATTGTGCTGCGATTCTACCTTGTAACGGGTTGTATATAGGTGATGTGGGATTGTTAAGATTCGCTCCAACTCAACCCAGCTCATCATAAAAGGTACAGAATTTGTTCCATGCTTTATTAGCAAAAGGACATGCTCATTTGTTCATGTACTTCACACAACAGCAGACACACGCAAACCATTTCATGACTCAAAACACGCGCGCGCACACACAAAAACACCAGCCAAAAGACTCCTCCACAAAACCCCATCAAGCATTTACAACAGTTCCACCTGCAAAATTCCACAGATCGTTAAAAAAACACAGTTCTCGTATATAAAAACGTAGCATAAACGCCACCCAAACTACATTAGATTAGTAAGAAATCGTTACCATTAGGATGGAGGACTTGGCCGGTGTAGTAAGAAGAGAAGGCATTGGAAGCGAGGAAGACGTAACTTGGTCCGACCTCACATGGCTGCCCGGCTCGCTGCATTGGCACTTGGTTGCCGAATTGCGAAACTTCCTCCTCATCGAAAGATGCTGGAATCAATGGGGTCCATATTGGTCCCGGAGCTACACCGTTGACTCGGATACCTCGGTTTACCAACTGCAATGCAAGTCCTCTTATGAATGCCACAATTGCCCCCTTGGTGGAAGTATAATCAAGCAGCTTGGCGTTTCCTTTGTATGCATTGACTGATGTCGTGCATATTATGGAGCTTCCTTCTTTCATGTGCTTCAACGCATGCCTTAAGTTCACAATTTCACATCATCATCAAAACTAGAAGGTTTTTAGAGAAGAAACTTCTGAGTACACGTGTTATAATATGCTTATGATCGCACGAAGATGGATTAGAGATCGTTTGGTAACAATTTTGGTTATTTTCTTTAAATTACCTGGTCGTGAAGAAGTAAGAAAATATGTTGGTTCTAAAGACCCTCTCCAAACGGGGCTCATCAATCTCTTCCACGGAGCTTGCTTTGTACTGCTCAGCCGCATTGTTAACCAAAATATCAATGCGGCCGTATGCATCTGCGACTTTCTCAACAACATTCTTGCAATTTTCATCGTATCCGAGATCAGCTGCAAGGGCCATGGGTTCCTTGGCGTCAGAAGTCTTGGCCTGTTTGATCATTTGGATTGTGTCTTGTGCGTCCTTGTCCTCTTGTTCCTTTACATATGTGAAGGCCACGGTTGCACCCTCTTGAGCAAAGAGATGGCACACAGATCTCCCTATCCCAGAGTCCCCACCCGTCACTAGCGCTACTTTCCCCTGCAACACTTGAAACATAAGTATACATACATACATACACATATATATACATACACACACACACACACACACACATATATATATATATATATATATCACTTACACAAGAAAAACTTATATCCTACACAAGATATCACTGTGACGGTAGCCAACTGCCAAGTGTAAATCAATCACGCACTTGCATGCTTTATAACTTTCTCACTTAAAATTTTTCCTGCTAAGTGTAAATCAATCACGCACTTGCATGCTTTAAAACTTTCTCACTTAAAAATTTTCCTACTTCACTTGCAATACCACCACACTGTCATCATGGATCAAATGAAAACTAATGAACTTTTATTGGATCACATGGAAACTTAGTGAAATTTTATTGTAAGATGTAATACTTGGAGCTTGTTGGAGGGTTTGTAATCAGGGTTGGTGAACTGAGGGGTGGGATCCATGGCATGTTCTTTGCCAGGCTGAGCTCCTTGTTTCTGAGGAGGGAACTGCTGCTTTCCACCAGAAGCCATTGTTCTTCTCAAAACTCTCAGAGAATGACTCTTCAAAGAAGTTGCTGGACAGTAACTTTGGATGTAGGGTTTGGGAAGGCACAAATAAAATGCTGGTGAAGATCTGCTTGTTAGGGTTCTTGCTGAGGATGAAGCTAAACGGGAAAGCATATATGCAATGGTTGTATAAGAATTTGACAAGGGGGTTAAATAGGAGATTTGAGTTGACACGTGGGGGAGCACGTGGCAGGGAAGGTGTCTGTACGTGTCCTGACAGTCGCATGCAGCGTGAACATCTGTTGAAGCGGACAGTAGTGTTGAAATGGCCCTGCCTGAGATTAAGGAGAAATTTTTTAATGTGCCCGGCATGTTATTAGACATTTGGAGGTAGAGGTGGATTCACCTTAGAACAAAGTGGGTGACATGTCCCCTAAAACGGATAAATTCTCTATGAAAGTCCTGGGTGCTGCTCTTTTAAATCTGAGATGCCTTTAGAAGTTGCTCATGCTGCTCTTTTAAAATATGAGATGCCTTGAGAAGTTGCCCATGACGAATAGCCTTTGTAGGCATTGGACGGGTAGCTGCTAGCCTTATGACTTTGAAAACTTTGCTATAGGCATGTTTTAATAGGCGCACTTAATATATGTTGGCATCTGGCTTTATGCCCACTCAATATCTATTGACATCAGTCGACATGCTTGTTCGAAAGTTGTTGGCATCTATTGACAGGCTGCAACTTAATAAATAACTTCAACATACCAAAGTTGGACGAAATGCTGATTTTCATGCCATACCGTCCAAAAATTTTTTGTGACTCCTTATATTTTTTGAATCCGCCACTATTTGGAGGGGACATTCTTTTCAAGTGTCTATCGGATTGTACCATAACGTAATCCCTTTTATTTCGAGCGTAAAATCTCTCGAAATCAAGAGTTGTTTACGTACTTCAAGTAAGGTTCTATGAGGTCGAATATCCCAAAGTTTACTAGAAAAGAAATCTCTAGTACGTCCAAAGTAATATATATGCTTTGATATGTTTAGATGTTTTCTCGTATGCTCCGGAGTACTACTATATGAAATTGTAGTCGTTAAGTTTTTGTTCAAGATATAATGATCTAATTGTTGTTAAAAATCCAAATGTTTAAAATACATCAAAACATAGCATAATTTTTGTATGTTTCATTGTCTTAATAGGTTTGTTGACATGGCCATGCCTGAAGATATTCGAGAGGATTTTCTGAAAGTGATAGGTAGAGAAGCACTATTTGGCTCATCGTATGTGGGGATTATCTCTATGCACTCATGTTTAACTGCCATAATTAACCCCTCCGAGAGTAAGAAGCTCATCGTATGTGGGGATTATCTCTATGCACTCATGTTTAACTGCCATAATTAACCCCTCCGAGAGTAAGAAGCTCATCGTATGTGGGGATTATCTCTATGCACTCATGTTTAGCTGCCATAATTAACCCCTCCGAGAGTAAGAAGCTAAGTACTTATAAAAAGTATTAGCTAAGATGATGTAAGATAAAAACAAAAGATGATGTGCATCCCGAATAGAAGTTGAAATTGTCGGCATATTTGATCCGTAAGAGAGCCGTTGAAAAAGGGTCTCGAGCCATGCTTTGCATGTAGTACACGTGCAAGGGCGACAGGCCAAGCAACCGATACATGTCAATTAGGCACCAAGTTTAGCATTGTGTAATCGATCAATACTCGAACACCTGGAAAATTGCCTTAAAGAACAAATATGTGAGGCTTTAGCAACTCATATAACAATCTCTCAACTCTTTCCCTTGTCTCTCTCTCTCTCTCTCTCTCTGGTGCGTTCCAATCTACAAACCTTATTTAACTTCCAGAAAAGGCATTCAGCCGTAGCATTAATTGAAACTATGGCCTCCCTGACCAAACTTAGCTTCTTCTTCTTCTTCTTTGTGATTGCACATGCCTTTGTCTTGCTTTCTCCATTGGTGCAGAGTTCTGGTATGCTCTCTCTCTCATCTGTGTTCTTTTGCATGCAGACATGTTAGGCATAGCATTACTATAAACAGGGTCCCTAGTTTGTCTAATTTAAGATATATATGAATGCAATTTTTGTTCTTGGTATGAATGCAATTTTTCAGTTTCTTGGTTACTCGCAATTAACCAAGGTTAAGGTGTGTTTTACTTTTTCTCCTTGCATTTGATTACTTGCTATTTTCTAGTACAACTGATGAACTTATTCTGTCAAGATTGTTATAAAAAAGTATTAATGTTGTTGTGTCACGGACTATGTGAGTGTATCGAGTCCAAATTATATATGCACCGATATTATCCCAGCTTAATCACTCAGACCTAGGTGTATTAGAAAATAGCAACAAATTAATATAAATGATTAACAATTAATAACCTAATTCTGATAAAAATCCAAGACTAGGCGTTAGATTGTGAATATATGATTCACATATATCCTTGATGGCATGCATGCATGTTTAGCAATTAAGTTAGTGATAGGATCATGGTTGTAGCATTTGGTATTATTTTAGAATTTCAGTGGCTAATTAACCATTTTCAAACTTACCATACCTATTTGCCTGCAGATAAGGATGAGGATACCCTTCTCCAAGGCATAAACAGTTACAGAACCTCACTAAACCTGCCGGCCCTCGTCAAGAACGGTAACGCAGGTTGCCTAGCAGATGAAATTGCTGATGACATGGAAGACCAGCCTTGCAGCAGCCCCACCAATGGAGCCAACATTCTGGCAACCTCGCAGACTCCGCTCGCCAATCTTCCCAAGCACTTGGGAAAATGCAAAATCGATGCGAACAGCGCATCAGATGGAGTTATTCTCCCTGTTTGTGTGCCTAAGTTGGTCCCAACTCTGGTACTTACCAATTATACTCACCAACCGCAATTCGCAAAGTATCTGAACGATACGAAGTTCACTGGAGTTGGACTTGGATCCGAGGATGATTGGATGGTGGTGGTTTTGGCCTCAAATACCCCAACTGGAAGCCTTGCTAATGCAGCAAGCTCTTTAGTTTCAGCCGTTGGTTTTGGTCATTTCTTGGTCTCCATTTTGGTAGGGTTGTGTGTTATTTTGGTCAGCTGAAGCGGTAGTTGAAAGTTTTTACTGCCCCCTCTCTCTGTTGTTATGTTGTACCAAAATATGTGACTTTTGTAGTTGTTAACTAGGGATTTCGATTGTATGTAATGCCTGAACTAATGAACTTTATGTTTTCATTTCATGCAATGTTATTTGCATTACATATGTTATGCAATTGAGCCTTCTTTGTAGTTGATGGCTGATCCAGGGTCTTAGTTCTTTTGACCTGCCCTTTGACCTGCCTTGTGGGTTAAGAGAGTAAGGGCTACTATTGTAGTTTGATGATCAAGCAGCCTCAAGCAGCCTTTTATGTGTAGTTCGATTCACTTAATTTATTACCATCCTTTCATTTAAAACAATAATTTACCAAATGTAGAGTATCCTTGTAGCTTTGTACTTTGTGGTTTTCATATTGAAAAGTTAAGAAACTTTGCAAGGGTTTATAAGGATTTCGGCACCCCATTGAATAGTATGTGTTAGCATGCGTGCTCCACGTTACCAGTATACAATTACTACCTCACATTAGAAAGTTAATTTAGGAACATTGAAAAAGAATCGGGTCACCCTGTTCGAATGGATCCCTCAAACCTTTTTCATCTCAGGTAAAAACCACTTTCATCTCATGTCGTGTAAAAAAGAAATAGAAGTTAACCAGAACGTTCATTGTACTGTATAAGATTTGTCAACCAGAATTCTCTAGCAAAGAATTTAATGAACCAAAAGGAAAAGAGAACTGGAGAAACATCTCTATCCACTTTTCCAATTTAATGAGAATAAGAATACCTTGGCAGCCAAGGAACCTTACAAAAAAGTAAATGAGGAAACCCTAAAAGAATATCTGAACCCACAAGCCATCTTTTTATTCCTTCCCCCGGTGTATATTTTTATGCACCCTCTTCTTGTCACACAGCCATCGTCCTAGCACTAAAACAATGGCCTCCTCCAAACTAAGCTACTTTCTCTTTGTTCTTGTTCTTGGCTTACTCTTCCTTTCTCATCCAGTATTTTCGAACGGTACGTACACTATCATCTTTCTCGCGTCTCAAAACTTCCGCTATATTTTCGTCTTAATTCGTTCGAGTGTAATCATTTCTCTAACATGTTATTTTCTTGGCAGATGAAGAAGACGATCTTTTCCAAGGCCTCAACAGCTTCAGGAAATCCGCAAACCTGCCGGAATTTAAGAAGAACGACAATGCAGCTTGTCTAGCTGATGAACTCGCCGACGAGCTAGAAGACCAACCGTGTTCTAGCGCACACTACATCATCGAGCCAGGCAACTTACCCAGGTTCCCAAGCTTCGAGAAGCTCGTTAAAAAGTGCCATATCGACATCAACACGACAACAGCCGCCATCATTTGGCCTGTTTGCGTGCCGGATTTGGACGAGGATCTTGTGCTCAACAACTACACTCACTCCCATTCCTCAAAATATCTGAATGATTCCAAGTATTCAGGAGTTGGGATTGGTTCTGAGGATGATTGGATCGTTGCTGTGTTGACCACTGACGCGGAAAGTGGAAGCTTTTCTGGAGGCGCTGCTACTTTGGGTGCAATCGGCATGTTTCAATACATGGCGGCTGTTTTGTTGGGGTTGTTCTTGGTTTTAATGTGCTGAATTGGTATTCTATTTTCTATTTTATTGTGTTGGAAAAAGTAATGTGATTATTTTTTCCCTTTGATCTTTACACATAATATCTTAATAATAATGTGCTACACCTCCTCTCTTTTTTTCCTTTAAATGAATAACTAGTGGCTTCATCAAGATATTTTATCTTTTCAGGAACCAAAAATGCTTACAAAGACATTTCAGCCACCTCCCATCTATCATCGTATAATTCACGAGCGTCATGAATCTAATCCACGACGTGCCATGTGCAACAACTCCTCTTTATCTCGTTTAAATTATTTGTTGGTGCCATTTATTAACGCAAAGCTTGATCTTATACTTGTTATTCTATTGAGACAAAGTTATTTTTTTATTTGTCTTTAAAGTTTCTATAATTTTACAAGACTGGTGTTCCATTCTCAACCACTGTAATTTACCATTCTATGCATGCCTTGTGATAGTTTCAATTTCTCAATTAAATATGATTTTTGTCATCCTTAAATAAAGTCTGATATTAAAGAGAATGAATATATGGTAGTGCAAAAACTATCCATGCCCAAACATTTCAGAAACTATAACTGCGTAATAAAAATTAGTGACGACACCGACGGAGTAGAGACAGAAAAATAGAGCAATGACGAGTTTTTGGTGTGGTGGTAAGTGGGTTACGTGGGGTAAGATTCTATTCTCTCATAATCTTTAATTCTTTGATTTTTTTTTTTATTTGAACGGTTATAATTACGTCACATTAATATTTTATGTTGACTTCTTTACATAAAGACAATGAGGAAAGTGTAAGAGAAGAGAAGAAAAGAGGAGGAGATTAAAAGGGAAATAATCATGCTTTAGCTTCGGGAAGGTGGGTTCGCTGGGATTAGAGAAGGGTGATCGTTGTGGGATGGATGGGTTCAGTGTTTAAATTTTTTTTTATACGGTCGATATTTTCGTGAATCCAAAATATCAAGTAAGATATGGAAATGGGGTGAAGTTATATGGAAATGGGGTGAAGTCTAAACTTTACCTCATATTGGAAAAAACTCTTAAATTTAAGTTAAAATCGACAGATATCGTCGATATTTCTTACACATGTTTGACAAATCCTAAAGTTTCATTTTAAAGTTTCATCATTTCCATTGAAAGCAACCGATATCAATAACAACGATATTCGATATATCCGTCAATATTTTCACAAATTTACATATCAATATATCCACTGATACCGATATTTTAACAGTGAGTGTGAGTTGTGGGTTGAGTGGGTTATGGGTTGGGTGGTATTTTTATTTTTTAATTTGAATTTTTATTTTTCTAATCTTTTTTTTTTAAGTGCCCCTAAGTTAATGGAGTTTTGGATGAAATGTAGATAAATTTAGCAGCAAGAGAGAATTTAGCTATGATTCAAAATTCAATGAGGTAATTGACCTAAATTAAAATTCACCTATATAACAAACTCTAAATCTCTTCTATTAAGATCACTGGATCAAGCGATTCTGATTCTTGAAATTTAATCTAATGACTAAAGTTATTATAACTTTTGAAAGATCTCTGCTTTTAGCCATTTAATCAAATTTCAAGGATCTTGATCCGATGATCTTGGTAAAAGAAATCCGGATCTTTTTCCAAACAAATCGAGCTGAGCTTAGCTGGATTGGGTCCTGATCCACGTCATACTCCCACATGCAACAACGAGATCTTAACCAGCGCGTAACGGAACATCCCTCCTTAGACGCACAGAAGCAGAGAGAGAGGCCCACACACAGAGCTTCAAAGCCCTCATAGCCATGGCGGAGGTCGACGACGCCGGGGGCTTCGGAGACTTCAAGTTCGTCACCGCCGTCGATCCCAAGCCCAAGATCAACGGACGAGATTCGACCGTCTCGGACGACGATTGGGGCGACTTCGTAACGGACAGCACGAGTCAGATCAAAGCTCAGGCCGTGCTCTCCAATGGAATCACGTACTCCCAGTCACCTCCCTCCCAAATACCCGTCGACCCTTTGGGGTTTTTCGTTCCTAATGGGTCGGCGCCGACCCGAACGGAATCAGAGCCAATCCAAGTTGAGACTGAGCCCGCGAAGGCTGATAAGACTCGGTGGGTAAAGCCGCAGGGAGCTTTGCCGTTATCGTTATTTTGGGAAGAGCAGGAAGAGGACTCCGGTGCGGGTGAGTCCAAGGTTGGGGACGTTGCAAACGAGGGATTTGCGAAAAAGGAGTCGAATTTGAATGTTGAGATCAATGATTTGATTGCAAATTTGTACGGTCATAATCCAAAAGTCGTGGTTCGAAATGGGTCGGATTCGAATTTCGGTCCTGGAGGTCCCAATTCAACAAAAAAGGGGTTGGATTTCAGTGCAAATGGGATGGATTTGAAGTTTGATGCTCCCATTCCGAACGGAAATGGGAACTTTGGTGGTTTGAATTTTGTTTCGAATGGTTTTGATATGAAATTTGACGATGTGGGTTCGAATTCAAATACAAGTGTGTCGAATTCGGGTTCTGGTGGTCCTCATACGGTAAAAAACGGATTGAATTTCAGTGCAGATGCATTGGATTTGAAGCTTGATGCTCTGGTTCCGAAAGAAAATGGGACATCGGGTGGCTTGAATTTGGATTCGAATGGTTTTGATTTGAAATTTGATGGGGTAGATTCGAATTCAAATACACTTGGGTTGAGGTTGGATTTGGAGGAAGGAAATGGGGACTTTGATGAGGAGGATGAGGATGGTTGGGAATTCAAAGCTGCGGATTTGAAGGTAAAAGTTGTTTTCTTTGGTGATTTGGTGATTTGATGATCTTGTTTATTTAGTCTGGACTCTGTTTGGTTGCTGAGAAAACTGAAGTGAGAAAAAAAAGTAGAACTTCTCCCTCTCTGGTTTGAAATGCGTACTGAATTCTAGGTGGATTAGTGAGGAACAATTCTACTGGCTTTTTAGATTTCTTATAAGCATTGATGAAGATTAAATGGAGCATTGGAAAAACTATGGTCTTTGCATTTGGTACTGTTTATTTATTTTACTCATTGTTTTAATTTTATTCTTCATATCAGGAACAAGGGGTTGTGGAAGTAGCAGGATCGAAAGCGGAATCAAGTGCACACGCACGACCAGGAATCCAGGCGGGTATTGTTTATTGTTGCATGTCTTCATTGTCTTGTTTAGGTGTAGTTTTTGTGTCCCACCATGGAACTTCTCTTTGAAAAGCAGAACTTACTATTTCAATCACCCTCTGTCTCTTCTGTTGTGATTTTTTCATTTCCACACTCAAATAGGGGACTTAGATTTTCTATCTAAATCGAATACTATAGCATGCCATTGTACTTTTAGAAAGAAAAAAAAAACCTGTTCATTTGGTCCCCCAAGTCTGACATTTCTCATTTTGAAGGTTGATGAGAAGTGGCAAGCAAATACTGGAGGAAGTGGATTTAGTGGGGGGTTTTCATTTGATTTCAACCCAAAGCCTGTTACTCAACATAATTTTTTCTTCGATCCACTTTTGAAAAGCAAGCAGAACAGTGCTGCGGATATTCCCAATTCTACTCCAGTTAATGGAAATCTGTGGGAGTTCAAGGATGCATTTTCAGAAACTGGAGCAAAACATAAGTTGGTGAGTTAGTTTTTTATTTTTTTATTTGTATTATTTTTGGTATTTCTGATCTGGTTTACTGAAATGTTGACTATCAAAGAGTGACTTAATTTTTGGTTGTAGGAAGAGGCAAGGGCTGCCAATCCTGCTGGTTTTGTCTCCCGTGCTCATAATGATTTTTTTGCTGCATTTCATGGGGATCCCCACAAGTCTGGAGAAAACTTTGCATTTCCTTTTATCCCGACTTCTAGCAGGAAACATGGTGTAATCTCAGATTCACATTCCAGTGGCAAGAAAGAGGACATTGAAAAAGATTTGAGTAGTTCTCCAGATGTTGGGTCTGATGACAATTTTTGGGAATTTAAGGATGCATTTTCCGAATCTGGATCAAATATTGAGGTAGATGATTCAGTCCGACTTTGATTTGTATTTATATGCATGTTTTTTCATGTACATTAGAAACTTTTAAGGAATTGGAATAGACTTATATTAATTTTGGGTGTAGGGGGAGTTAGTGGTTGGCGGTAATCCTCCCGCCAATATAAAACCATATGTCATGGGTTTTGAAATCCAGGTACTCACGTCGCTCCTGATCTTTCTTTTATTGACACAATCCTATATGTTTTTGAGATATTTATTTTGTTTTGCTTATCATCTGTAGCTGTTCACTTTAAATAATTTGGAGACTAAGAAAAATTCAACTGTCGCATGTTCTTGAATCATCTAAGTTAGCAACTTTACCATCTTGGTGTTAATGTCTTTGTATTAGTGTACTCTAGAATTCCTTGGTCTAGCTTGTTTTTGCCTCATCAATGTTTAAGCTCTCATTAACAAATTGACAATTGTGCTTGTGGTGTTGAAGTTTTTTGTTCATTTATGCTCTATGAGCAAATGCTCCATACTAATTTTCAATTGTTTTCCCTTCTATTTTACAGCATAATGAGGTAACATTGGAAGAAAATCATCGACGAGCCTTGCCCTTGTCCATTTTTGGAGATGATGAACTAGAGACTGATGATTCCTCAATTCAACAAGATATTTCTTCTCTTACCACTGCATCCCACCAAGTAAATACCAACAAAAGCCCTGCGTCCAATTTATCCATCACGGATCTAATATCAAGCTTATACAGTCAAGTGGACCAGAACACTAACACAATTCATGCGCCGAAACCAACTGAAAGTATTATGGATCCTGCCCCAACCGTTTTGGAATCTAATTTTGGTGGTGATGATTTTGATGAAGATTCTTGGGAATTTAAGGATGCTGTTTCAAGTGATCAAAACCAAACCTATATTGCTACTCTTGAAGATTCACCTCACGATTCTTCTGCTAAAGTCCATCTTGATAATTATGTGGATTTATATTGCAAATTGAAGGATGAAACATACGGTCTTGCACTCTACCATCTTGAAAATAAAAAGGTTAGTAATTTACTCAGACAAACTTTCTGTTACGAAATTTTAAGTATTAAGTATATGAAATGTGCATTTTTTTTAGAAAGCTCAAAGTGGTGCTACTCTTTCTGGTGAAGATACAACAATAGAGACTATGGAAGAGGAAATCCAGGTTTGTGCTTTAAATGGTCATTTTATTTTCCTTATTTTTTTTATTACCATGTCTTATGCGGCTATGCCCAAGTAAAACTGAATCGACATGTTAGCTAATTGGTCTTATAGCATTTTCAATGGACTTGGTTTTTGAATGAATTCTTTTGTTATGTTTGTAATTTTGTAATAACTTCTTTTTGTAGCTTTTGTATAATAAGTTTCATTAGAGGATAACATGGACTTTTTTACTTCTTTTATGGCTTTATAATACTTCTTTCGTGTTTGGACTA
Organism: Malus domestica; assembly: GCF_042453785.1. NCBI lineage: Eukaryota > Viridiplantae > Streptophyta > Magnoliopsida > Rosales > Rosaceae > Malus > Malus domestica. Next base: position 28,578,473 of record NC_091672.1, on the reverse strand, counting down.
TCTTGGGAATCATCATGTGTGAATAGCATTAAGCATGAAAATCAGGAACTAACGTTGGTGGATTTCATATTTCTGTTAAATAATTGAATATTCGGCTTATTAATTAACTCAATTATTTTTTGTTTGAGATTTGAAACATTCTTACAGAGACCAAATGATATGAGTGTATGATGGTGCTTAAGTCAGTAGTTTTGTGGAGCTTAACACTTTGTAAGTTAGTTTTTCCTAACTTCTTATGGTCTCTTGTTATAGAAATTGTACAATGAACTGCATCAACACAATATGATCTCCGATCAATTCTGGTCAGGGAATCTTTCATCAAGAAATACACACATTCAAGAAGTTCGTAAACTTCTACAGGATCCAAAGTTCCAAGTTCTTGAATCCGAATACCAGTTGTCACAAAGGTTGTCATTGGTATGTATCTTTGCATTGATATGACGTAATGAAAACTTTTGTTATAACGTGTAAGTGGACTTTGCTTGACACTGCTTATACTTTGGCTTTGATAGGCAGAGAATGATTTGAGATCTGCTGTTGAACTTTCAAGACACGCGGCATCCATGTTAAGGATTCTTAGATTGGGATCAACTGAGGAACAATCTAACTTCATTTCCACCTGGTCTCGAATGGTCTCCTTTTGCGCTGAAGAGTTGAAACATGGTTCTCTAATTTGGAGGCAATCATTAGAAGCGAATGTTCAGAATCAAATACTATCTGAACCTCAAGGTACCCCATAAAAAATTGTTGTTGATGGATTTCATAATTTATGTTACTTCTCAAAATTTTCTGATTAATTTTTTGTTTTTATCTTTTGTGGAAACATAGGCAAGCAGTATATTGTTGCCCTTGGAGAAATTTACAGAGTAGTTTTAGTTCTTGAAGCGTCTGCCAAACTTTACAAGTCATGGATTCTATTACATTCTTCAAACTGTTTTAGTTTTTTTTCTCTTCTGAACGAGTGCTCTACTTTATGGTCAAGTTCGGGACTTGATGAAGCTCTCAAGAGCATTTCGGATGCGATTGATTTTAAATATGACGAGACCGTTGCTGCACTACTAGATTCCATGACATACATTCATCATCTGGATGCATTTGCTCTCCAAAACCAAGTTGTTGTATATGGCCAAGAACCTATTTGTTCGCTAACACTATTAACTGCAGGAGCCGTGCCAGGTATGCAGAAGTTGATTTTAATCACCAACCGTCGTTTCATTACACCTGGCCATGCGATGAATCTCTCTCAACTCTTTTGGTGCTTGCATCGTACATGTCCAGTAAACTTTTGTCCAGTTTAACAATCCTTACCAGACACCAAGCAACACTAAATTTCTTTGTTGCTCATTAAGATATGATTATTTGAGTCAAACTAGTAACATTGTGGAAAATTTCTAAATATTTAGTGATACTTTAGTGAGTTTGAAGTAGTCCCTTTTCAGCTTACCTTTTTTGCAGCGTTAGTATGTTGAAACTGTTGGTAGTTTGGTCATCACTCTTTTGGGTGATAAACTAGGATACCTGAGATGCATACTTGATTTACGTCACCTAGTAAACTCGGTCCTTTTTTCTCTCAAGAAAAGTTTCATAAAACTATTAGCAGTATAGGCGCATCCGCTCACAAGTAAATGTACATCTTCACATCTGAAATCCTCGCTGTATTTTCATATTCATCTCGAACCTATGTTTTGTGTTTCTACTCTTTTAATGTATATGTATTGTGTTTCTGCCCTTTTAATGTATATGTTTTGTGTTTCTGCTCTTTTAATGTATTAGTTTGGTTTGTATGTTTCAGGTATTAAAATGGTGATGTGGAATGGGGAACACTACTTATTGACGCTTGCGAACTTGTGGGCAAATTTAATTAGTCCTAGTCCTCCGGAATTGCCCCACTTGAGTTATAGCTGATCGCAGAATCATGCTCGAGGAATATGAGGACTTTTGACACGCTCTTTGGCGGAAAATAGCCGCTGCATCTCTCCGTTCTCTCTAGAATTTGGCTTTGCCGGACTGAAAAAGCATGACGATCTTTCAGAAAGAACGGTGGTGGCTTCCCAACAACACGATTAGGAAGAAATCTGATCCGAAACACGGTAGGCTGCTCAGTTTGATCCGACCAAACCGTTATCCGATTCTTGTGTTTCAAGCTTGCCATTCATTTTTGTGTAGCTATTGTACGATAGTGATTCGATGTAGAAATTGTTTTTGTATCAGTGTGTGTGTACTTGTGTTTCCGAAGGTAAAACCGGGTGAATAAGGAAAGCATCCTAGAGCCCGGTTTTAGAATTTTGAAACGAGGAAGAAAAATAGGATGTTACATATGTTGGTGCAAAATGGAAATAGAACCTTTTTGTGGTGTAGTACTTAATAATATACTTTGTATTGTGTTTATGGACAAGGATCCTCCTGTGATCATGATCGTTCATCGTACATTGTGCGGTCAGTTTTCGTTAAGTAATATTTATATTTAATTTTAAATTTAAAATGATTTATGATCGCATGATGTACGCTAAACGATCATGATCACGGGAATCCCTAAGAAAAGGATCCGGCGAGGATCCTTTTCTTGTGTTTATAACATGGATGAGCTACAAGGTTATATACTTTGTATTGTGTTTATAACATGGATGAGCTACAAGGTTGATACGTCCTTAACTTATAATATATAATTAATAAATAAACACAGATGCATGAGTGAAAACTGTAACACCACATAACAAATTTTTTAAGGCTCGAAGAGTAGGCCTTATGCACACACAAATCGATCCCCAATATAAAGCGAGGCTTGTTTATTGATTTGTCCTACGAAATTACCATTTAGTCTCATTTTGTTAGCTGAATCTGTCAATATTGTGCCATTTCACTTCATTAACGTCCACGTTAGCTCATCTCTGCCAGCATGGTACGAAATGTCCAAACTGTCTTTTCATTTAATTTTCATGAGGTACAATTGACAGAAATAGGGTGAGGGGACTCGATTTGACAATTTCAGTAGAATATGAGAGATAAATTATGTTTAAAGGGATAAAATGAGACTAAAAGTCAATTCCAAAAGGTAACTAAATAAACCTATAAAGTAATTACTACTACCTCACCATCGTGAAAGAAAAAGCGTCAAATGCAACCAGTCGTACATAAGAACTTGCCGTATTTTAAACTAAAACTTAAAAATAACCAAACAATGTTACGCAGAAAATTTATAAACCAACCAGGGTCATGCAAAAAACCTAAAACACGTGACATAAGATTATTCCAAAGCGAAATGATTGGAGAATTTGACTACCTAAAACACGTGACATAAGATTATTCCAAAGCGAAATGATTGGAGAATTTGACTATCTTGTCGGAAATGTTCTAACCTCCACCCACATTTGGTGCTAAAGCTTGCTCTCCTGCACCAGAGGGCAATGGTGAAGAAGCACTCTGAAGGTAAACATTCTCTCCAGATTGCCGGTCAAATCCTTAATCCGCTTCAGCTGCGTATCAAAACGGTGGTGTTATACAATCATCTATGATCCCGAGTTGGCTAAATCCCAGCTCAAAGTAGCGTGTGAGCAGAAAACAAAGTTGTTGTGGCTGCTGAATTGAATGAGGATGGAACCGAAGACCCGGTTGAGGTCTTTTCGTCGAGAGCTTGCTCTTGGAAAAGGATTGAAGCCCCCTCCCACATTACCCGGGAGCTCTTCGGGTGCAGGAATGCAATTTCGAGTACATGGAGTTTACATGGTTTGATAAAAAAAGAAGACAATCTTGACAAGGATGTGGTTTTTAGCGGGCAATATACGCTCTTCGGGATTAACTCGAGTGTGAATGTGACTGAATATGTTGAGAGTCTGCATCCGCTCTTGTCCAACATTTCAGATGAACCACAGCCTCCAGTAGCAACGCCTGTCACACATCTGGTCACTGTCGAACAGGTTCCTGTGAAAGCCGCTCGCACTAAATTCACTCTATGGAAATCACCATTTCGTTCGGTCCTCCGGAAATTAAAGAGTACAAGGATTGGTAGACAGAACTGCGATCTTTCCACCTGTTTTTCTGTTCGATAACAAAACCTATATCCCACACTTTGGATGATCATGGAGAAAGGCTTTGTCTATGTTTCTCGTTTTCATTTCGATTGATGTACAAACTGATCCTCCCTCTGTGGATGCAATACACGGCCACTTAGTAACCGGATGTCTTTCTCGAAATCATAATAATGAAGTATCACATGAGCATTCATACGACGATGTTCATCTAGCATACCAACGGCTGGGAGTAGGGTACGTAGTGTAGGATCAATGACATGGCAGATTGATAGTTTTGTAATTTAGTTTTACAACTGAGTCTGTTGTGCAGTCAGGATTTATACGTCTACGATTTAGTACAATGTAATGTTGTTGATAATGTGCGGTTACTGCAGTATTTACCGAATTCTCTTTGTTATGCAACAGATTTACTCTAGTTAAATTGAACCAAAACAATATGTTTTTATACGATTTATTTACCGTAGCATTTCTTGAAAGATCACTGTGGTTGGAAACATATGATTAGTGACCAAGTGACTTTTTCTAAGCTTGTTTAACCCGAATTTTGTGATGTTCAGATAAATATCCCCTACCAAACTGTGTCCATGGTTTCGGGTGCTCTGGAATGATGCCGCGGAGAAGAAGTACGATCTAGAAGGATGTTTTCCGACATCTCAGACATACAGAGAACTATTTGCTGCATGCTCCAGGACTACCAAAGGGAAGATGGTGTGGAGATACCAAAACTTTTACAGCCGTACATGCATGGAAACACATTCCTCCTTTTCAAGAACAAACTTCCCCTCAATCTCAAGCCAAAGGGAAGGGAATCGAGAAATCGAAAAAGGCCTAAAGTCGCCGGTTTGTGTAGAGTTTCCTTGGTGAAAGGTGGGTTATTGCATACAGAGTGATAACAATTTCTAGTGAAACTTTTAAGAAATTTCTAAATTCAAATTCCTCCATCTTTTATACCAGCGTTATTTTGCCTTAAACTAGTCTAAATTGCGAAGCAGGAGATTTGAATTGGCTTTAATCATGCATGACTTGCTACATAATGTGAAAATTATTTCGTGTTAACAGCATACCATATGCATGATGTTGTATTTACTTTCGTATGAGAAAAATGAAAACGAAACATGCGTTTAGAAAAGAGATAAAGAAGTTGAGAGGTAAGTTTTAGCGGCCATGATTGCATGAGCAACAATCGTATTCGCAATCACCGGAGTGATACCCCTCATTTGAATTGAACTACTCTTTATTCCAACCCGCATTGAGATCCACACTGAGATATTGAGGGAAACTAAAAAAAATTTGCGCTCATTTTACAAACGAAATAAACCACCTACATCTCCAAATGCATGTCGTTAAACTTGACCACCTTACCTCTCTTATATGATTCAAGTCCAACTGATAATTATAGTCTCCATTTACGAGCTCATCAACGGGCGGAACGAATTCTTGAAAGTGGTAGAAGGTAGTTTTGTGCGAGTATTGAGGCTTGACCTAGTTTCCTTTTAAATCAACATATCATATCTCGTGGTTGACATTTCACAAATTACTCAGACAACATGGGAATCTTCAACAAAATATGTCTCTCAATTTTGTTATGAACAATGGAGGCGACCAACCATCACCAAAGGATGTGTTCATTATAAAACTCATCAGTTTTGTAAAGATAATGTTTTTCAACAACATATGTACCAAGATAATCAAGAATATGTGATATATTTGACAGTTTTGAGAAAGAAAAAAAAAAGATTTAAAATCTATTTTGGTCATTTTGAATTTTAGTTGGTGTTTGGAGGTGAGGGTAGAATGTATGGATAGATCTCAATCCCACAAGCTCGTTGGCACAAATGACACCCAATTCAGAGTTAGAACAAAGAATTTAGAAACGTTTAAATTTTGAGGGTATTGTCATCATTTTGACTAAAAGTTACTATAACTATAAGTCTAACCTCAAAAATCAAAAACACTAAAATGAAAAGTTCTTCCCAAATCAGACCCAATTAGAGCGATCGGGTAAACTTAGCCCGTTTGTGACCCAAACTTTGACTTGGCCGGCCACCATTTTGGGTGATACTATAACTAGCAGATAATAATCATGCTCCCTACTTGTTAATCTCGATAATATCGTATGTATTAAAGGAAAATACTTTCAACCATTAGGCAATCTCTAATCGAAGGAGGGCCAAAGGTTTCCCTTTAGCCCTATAGCTTTATAAGAAATTATATTTTTAATGAGCAGTGATATGCCATATTTTATGGGAGTTTAAACGAAAAGTCCACGATACTGTTAACTTTAACAAAAAATCATATTTATACACTAAAAAGTCAAACATGTTACTATTCACTTTACCCTTTATTTTATCCTTATCATTAAAACTCAAAGTTTTCAAGCTATTTTCATTAGTTTTCCTATATTTTATAAGGAGTTTTAACGAAAAACCCACGGTACTGTTAATTTTAACGAAAAACCACATTTTTACACTAAAAAGTCAAACTTGGTACTATTCACTTTACCCTTTATTTTGTCATTATCATTAAAACTCAAAGTTTTCAAGTTTTTTTTTATTAGTTTTCCTTATTTTATATCATCTTCAACCGAGGAGGCCAAAGAGTTATAGGCCAAACATAACTCTTTGACAAAAAACCATCTCCAAATGACCAAAGGGTCATAGGCCAAACATAATTTATTATTTTAATTAAATTAATATGGTTAATTAAATTAAACTACAATCTAAAAATAAGGTTTTCGAACATATTTTAAGTGTCACTTGTCGCCAAATCTCAATAATTTTTTTGATATGATTTCGAGTAACACGTGTCGCTAACGTGAATAACTCTAAAGATTTCTTATATTTATGTAATCTCAATAATTTTTTGGATAGGATTTCGAGTGACACGTGTAGTTAAAGTAAGTAACTCTCCATATTTCTTATTTTTATGTAATCTTAATAATTTTTCAGATAGGATTTCGAGTGCCAGTCGAGATGTAAGTGGTTGTGCAAATTTTAGATATAATTCTTATCTACGTGGCACTTTTTATCTTCAACTTTCAATGTTGTAGGAATGGTGTAGGTATTTATAGAAAAAAAAAATAGATTTTTTATTTTTAAATTCATTCAAAAAAAAAAAATTCAAATTACAATGGTAACCTGATGACAGCATGACGTTAGCTAGTCGTTGCTAGTTGGCGTCATACTAACACCAGGTACTTGTTGGCATTCAAATGGGATGAGTTGAAACGCTGGCAAACTGTCAAGTTTGACATTTTGGCGCTGGAGGGCGGGCCAAATGTCAAGCTTGACATTCTGGCGTTAGAGGGCTGGGCTGAAAGGCTGGCTGAAAATGGTCAGCCCGGGCCCACAAGTCTTTTGACCTAATCCCCGGTTGGAGATGATTTTCTTGTCATTCCGAACTATTTTTAGCTCTATAACCCTTTGATCGAATCGTTTGGAGATGACCTTAGTGAATAAAATCTCCAAACAGACCTAATAAAAAACAAAATAAAATAAAATAAAGTGAGGCCGATAAAAATCGGGTCGAAGATATGGCCATGGGAAATCGGGGCGGAAATCCAAATCATCGACCCTAAATAGGGAAAATCAAATAAAATACAAGTAGGGTTTTGGGGATCACTCTCACTCAGTAAGGATTAGCGTTACTTGTGCGTTGTTCTTCAGCAAGCATCCAACTTTTTCGGATTCCAAACTTCAATCCGCAGTCGGAAGAAGAGAAAGATGCTGGACATCAATCTGTTCAGAGAGGAGAAGGGCCACAACCCCGAAATAATCCGGGAATCTCAACGACGACGTTTCAAAGGCGTCGAGATCGTCGACGAGGTCATCCAGCTCGACAAAGAATGGCGACAGCGTAATCCCCCATCTCTCTCAATCCATTTCTCTATTTAAAAGCTTGAGTTTTTCATGAGCTTTGAGATTTATTTTGAATTAATTAATTACGATTAAAGTATTGATTTTCGTGGTGAAATGATGAATTTTTAGGTCAATTCGAGCTCGAGAGCCTTCGGAAAGAGTTCAACAAGATCAACAAGCGAGTTGCTCAGCTGAGGATTGTGAGTATTTTTTTTTTCCTATTTGAATGTTATCTTGATGATCGGTTGTTTTCCGAAAATACATCCTTAAGGTTATTAAATCCTGAATTTTTGGACTGTACATGTGTTTAGAAACTCAGAACAACTTATGAAACTCGTATTTGCGAAACAATTATCAAATGATAATAATTGTCTTGGCACCATAAGTTAGGTCAGTTTTAGTAGATTTTCCCACTAGGTTTTGATTGCCTTGATTTCATGTTGCTAGTGAATATTGTAGAACTTTGAGAATTTGTTCTCAGATCACTGACTTTGAAAAATAAGTTCCATTGATTTTGTAATGGATGAGGAAATTGCTTAACGAGGGTCGGGGTGGTGGCATGGAATTGCGGTGGTGATTTTGATGCTTAATTGAGTGTTTATATTATTGTGGCTACTACTGAACTTGTAAGCATATGATTGTAAAGCAGGCCCCTTTGCATATACAGATATTAGAATGTGTGTGGAAATTTGATTGAGAATGTTATCCCGATTCTAGAAACCTAGGTCATTAAAACATTGAATAAGATTTTTTTTAATCCCGCTTTCTCTTAAAAATAAGAACGGATTCTTATAGGGCCATCCAGTGCAGTTTGACTGAGTTTGTTTTCTTTAAGTATGTATGTTTCTATTCTAATACATTGGTTATGTTATCTATGGACTGGATGTTAAAAAATTTCTGGATTAAAAGGCAGGAGAGGATGCAACTGAGGTGATTAAAGACACAGAGGAAAATAAAAGGTTGGCAGCAGAGAAAGAAGTTGAAGTGCGAGAAGCTTTAACACAGTTGAATTCAAAACTGGACATCATTGGAAACCTTGTGCATGATTCAGTTCCCTTTAGCAATGATGAGGTAATGTTGGGTACATTGATTTTTCTTTTGCTATGGGTCTATGTAATTCTTATTTTTATATGTGGTGTTTTTATGTATTTTAGGAAAATAATGCTGTGATTAGATCATGGGGTGACAAACGAGTGGAGCCAAAACTCAAAAACCATGTTGAACTTGTTGAGCTTCTTGGGATCGCAGACTTGAAGAAAGGTATTGAGTTCTCTCTCTTTCTGGGTCTATAGGGTTTGAAAGAATTGGAAAGTTATGGATGATATTGCATTTTTACTTCTTATGACATGTATAATCTCTAGATTCGCCTAGTTCCGCACTAGCCTGTTTTTAACTCAATCTGCTTAAAATGTATAGGCGCTGAAGTGGCAGGAGGTAGAGGTTTTTACCTGAAAGGTGTTGGTGTACGCCTTAATCAAGCTCTGATAAACTTTGGTCTTGATTTTCTTGAGAAAAGGGGATATACAGAACTGCATACCCCATTTTTCATGAGAAAAGATATCATGGGAAAATGTGCTCAATTAGCACAATTTGATGAGGAACTTTACAAGGTAGCTTTTGGTAATATTTGCCAATAGTTTTTGTTTTATAGGGCCATATAGAGTTGGCACCCAAGCTTTTTGTTGTAATTGTGAAATTTTAACTTACAAATATATGGGCCTTGTTTTGTGTTAACTTGTCAAGATACTAGAATTGGTTCGTATTGTGGATGTTTTTCATTCTAAATTTTTAATGATCCATTGAAATCATATTTCCTACATTTGGTTTGCTTAACGTGAGGATGACTTTAATTTATTTTTGTAGAACAGGTTACCGGTGAAGGTGATGACAAATATCTGATTGCTACATCTGAACAGCCACTTTGTGCATATCATATAGATGATTGGATCCATCCATCCCAGCTACCCTTAAGGTAGTAACATTTTGTTGGAAAATTTATGTATAAAAGATGATATTTGTATTCCATTCATTAATTTTTTGGTTTTTTTTCTCAGATATGCGGGATATTCATCTTGTTTTCGTAAAGAAGCTGGTTCACACGGTCGAGATACCTTGGGAATTTTTAGGGTTCATCAGTTTGAGAAAGTTGAACAGTTCTGTATTACAACCCCAAATGGCAATGATTCTTGGGAAATGCACGAGGAAATGATAAAAAACTCTGAGGAATTTTATCAAGCGGTACAGCTTTTTCCCTTGAGAACTTATTTCCTTTTCATACTTTTGCTTTTTGATCAAGTTTGGGAACGACGATTTAGTGACTGGGTGACTTTGGAATGCCAAATGGCATCTGTAGCACATACCCCATGTTTAAGTTTACGTTTATTCTACTTTTGGGAGGAAAATATTTGAATTGCATGGTTGTCACTGTATTGGTTGAGAGATTGATGCAGATACACCTGCTTATTGTAAACCAAAGTTGGATGCCTTTTTATGGATCTGATTAATGTAGATGAAAATCTTCTGTTTAGTAGTTGTTGAGAGTTGAAATGTGAGGAAGAGTTGTCCCACATCGGTGAGGGACAAGATTTGCTATGTGCTTATATGGTCATGGGCTACTCCCCATATTGCCAATTGGTTTTATGGTGAAACCTCAATTTCATCAATAGTGTTATTTCTGAGTATGATATTTTGAATTTTGTCACTTGCAGTTAGGGCTCCCCTATCATATTGTGTCCATCGTTTCTGGTGCTTTGAATGATGCCGCAGCAAAGAAGTATGATCTGGAAGGATGGTTTCCTGCATCTCAGACATATAGAGAGCTGGTTTCTTGTTCAAACTGTACGGACTACCAGTCAAGAAAGTTAGAAATTCGATATGGGCAGAAAAAGGTAGGTTAAATCTGACATTTATCACATATTTCTGATTACTGCAGACTGTACTTCTAATTAACATAAAGATTGATTATGTGTGCCTCAGCAATTTAATTAGCCTCAGCAATTTAATTAGAAAGAAGATAACCACTTACTTTTACCGTAGGTCATATACCATTGAACTGTATGCTCTGATCAAATTTAGGAAATATTCTGTTCATATGGTGTTTATTGAACTTAAGAAGGTTTTGTTGTTACCTATTGAAATATTATTTTCACTCGAGCCTTTGTGCTTTTACAGAGCAACGAGCAGACAAAGCAATATGTTCACTTATTGAACTCAACTCTTACTGCGACAGAGAGAACCATGTGCTGCATTCTCGAGAACTACCAGACCGAAGAGGGTGTAAATGTACCAAAAGTTCTTCAACCTTTCATGGGTGGAAAGGAGTTCCTACCGTTCAAGGAGAAACCGGTCCCTGAAGTCAAAGGGAAGAAATCGAAGGCCTAAAATTCATAATTTTTATAGTTCTTCAACCTTTCTGGATATATCGCGTGCGTAAACCCGTCTACTGATTGTTCTGAGAAACTCTGAAACCCAAAGTCCATGTCTTGATGTAACGAATTAAATATACTTAGAGCTTGTATACCTTCTGATTTCTGATATGCATGGTTCTGTCTGATAAGGCGGATGCTTGACGCGCAAGAAACCTTAATTACATACTGTTTCACGAGTTAATTTACGGAGTTTTACTTCGAACATTGGGAGGGTAAATTGTTCATACATTCTGCTTTCACATTGTCCCCTTTCTGAAAGAAATCTATTTGTTCTTCTGCAGGGTTCACCACCCCGTTCGTTTGATGGGTTGTCAAGAATTCAGGTCATCGTCGATCCTCGAAGTGTTTGAAAAGCCGTTCTTCAACTTTGTCCGGGGATTTGGGTTAAAAAAAATGACCATGATGTTGAAATGACATGAAATCAACTTTCTTTTCCAGTCACTTTTTACCTTAACCCTTGGTTTTGAGCTCACAAATTGGAAATTTTGCTTTGTATGGGGATAAATCTTGAAATCTTAATGAAGCTTCAATTTTTTTAGATGAACGATAGCGCTTTATTGAAACATTAAGGAGCGATACATTCTAGAGTAATGTTAGGACGATTAAATTTGTAGACTAAGTTTTGTAAACTAAATGACATGGAAGTTGATGATTGGGTTATTACTTAAACGGTAATAAATGTGCTAATTATTAGTTACACATAATTTAGTTTACAATGTTAATTTATAAATGTAGTCTCGTTAGCATTACTCTACATTCTAATACAATGTATTGGAGAAAATCCGGAGCTTCAAACCAAAAGTACTCGTGATCAGAATGTTAGACCCCGTCGAACCTTAGCTACTGCACAAATCCTAGATTATAAGCTAGTTGCAGGCTTAAGTCACCACCAATGTAAAACTGACACATGGGCCAATCACCAATGTGAAGCTGACACATGGACCAATCATCACAGCTCCTCCACGAATTGAAGGTGAGGCCGAATCCCGATCATCTTTGTGTGGATTTCAGAGGTTCGTGAATCGTGTTTGTTCATCGTACATCACGTAGTTAGAAATTACTTTAAATTTTTTTATTTAAAATTTAACACAAACAATACTTGAAGAAAATTGACTGTACAACGTACAATAAACAGATACAATTCACGGAACGGGTGAGGATCCTGTTGGGTTGAGCCGACTCGGCTTGTTTCTTTTCAGTTTACGGAGGCTGACTCAGCCTTCATGAAAGAGGAAACTTGTCCTGTGTGAAACACATGAGCTATCCAAAAGAGTTGGTCCCTCGATTTGGGTTATATAATATAATTATTAAAAGAAAACTTTAATGAAAATCTTTCGGTACTGTTCATTTTAATGAAAAACCAAATTTTTACACTAAAAAATCAATCATGATACTATTCATTTTATCATTTATTTTGTCTTTATCGTTAAACTCAAAGTTTTCAAGCCTTCTTCATTAGTTTTTTTTTTATTAAAATAACACATTTTATACATTATGTTGTCGATATCAAATATAATCATATTGTTTTAGTCAATTTTATTATCTTTCTCGAATAACTTTTCATATGCAACAAAATAATCCAGAGCCCACAAATTGAAATATTTTTGCATGATTAGGATTAAAATTGATAGTCGACACTCTATTTTTTACGTCGAATCTTGTAATTAGGATTAAAATCGTGGAAATTACTGTATTTGGAATCTTGCTTTGCTCTCGAAGTCAAAAAGCGACGACTTTGAAGCATCAACTTTTAGATTTATCTTTCTCGCCCACAATGACAGGGAGATTCCCATGTCCCAGATCTTGTCTATTTGCTGTGTTTGTAGGGTTGCTTCTATATTTTTCCGTATTCAACATCAAATCCATCGTTAGTTTTGTTAAGTGGAATTGAGGATGTATAATAAGATTTAACCACTTTCATCCTTCATGTTACACGTGATTTACGTGATTGAAAAAGTCACGCGATAAGTGAGATAAAAAAATAAGTTGATATCCCAGCTACACGAGAAATTTTTCTAGGTACCGAGTACACAAGATAGCTACATGTTGGCACTTGAGTTACCATCTTCCTAATTAGTCCCTAATACTCAACTTTTTAGAAAATAATTATAAAAAAAAATAAAAAACAGAAAAAGTTAAGGGCCTGTTGAAAATTTTAATCATTTCTCAAAACATTTCTTGAAAACAATTTTCTTTAAAACTCAAAAACCTGATTGGTTTGCGATTTAAATTTTTTAATCTTACGACTTAAACTAGACAAAGAGATCTAAAAAGATGGGGTTGCAGGAGAGGGAGAAAGAGGAGAGATGAGGAAAGAAAGTAAGAGATGATTGAAGGAAAGAGAAAAAAAAGAGGGGATCGAACAAGATAGAGAGGAAGAAGAGTGAGAGAAAGAACCGAGAGAATAAAGATAGCTGATTAGAGGAGAGATGAAAAAGGTTAACAAAAAAAAAGGAGAGAGAGATAGATTTGGAGTGAGAGGGGAAGAGTGAGAGAAAAGAAAGAAGTGAGTTTAAGTTTAAAGACTTTAAAAATTAACTTTTTATGTTTTTAGAAAATATACTATACTTTTTAGTTAGTCTTGAATTCCGTTTTTGAAAATTATCCTACCAAACAAGTTCTTAAGACCATCTCCAACCCTTGGGCTAAAAGCCAAATTTTTTAGCCCGGAAAATTTAGCTTTTAGCCCAGAAACATCTTTTCTGCTCCAACCCTTCTACCCTAAAATTTTAGCCCGGAATTATTAAAGAATGAAATTAGCCTAAATTTTTTTCTTAAATCAATTGTTTTTAAAAAAATAAATATGTAGATTATTGTAAATTAATTTTATGAACATTTTAATCTAAAAAAATTTAAATTCCGATAAACATTTCGCATTTAGCCCGGGGGGAAAGCTGGGGGGTATTTGGCCCAGAAATAGCATTTGGCATTTAGCCTAAAATTTTAGCATGGGTTGGAGAGTGTTTGGGGGGGTAATTTGGGGGGTAATTTGGCTTTTAGCCCAGGGTTGGAGATGGTCTAAGGCCTAAAACTTGAAAATTGTTTTTAAGTTTAAAAAATTGGATTCAAGTAGAGTACCAAACAAGCTCTAAATAAAACACAAAACCCAGATTCTCGTTTTAGGTCTTCGACCTCCACCCCACCCCACCCATCTCCCCCTCACCTATCTCTCTTTTTCCCTTCCTCTTCCTATTTTTAATTCTACTCCTCCCTTACGCCGGAGAAGGATCTCAGAAATTGTCAACGACACTCCTAGGCTTCGATCGGAGATCAGTGACTGTAGATCTGAAGGTCGGAGTTGTCATCAATCATTCTTGGGTACCATGTAAAGCTAAGAATGGAAGAGGAGAAAGGAAAAAGTATGAAGCGAGAGAATTTGATGGGGTTTCTCCGGTGAAAATATCAACTTTGATGGAGGTGCGTGGTGGTTGGGTAAGTTCTAGGCGGCGAGGTGGGTTGTGTTGTGAGAGGGAGGGTGATTATTTTTAATTTTTATTTCACTTAAGGGTAAATTAGGAATTCTGATTGACAAAAAAGTATACTAAGTTGACATTTTCCTAATTAAAAAAGGGAACTTTAACGAAAAGCATCCGGTACTGTTCACTTTAACGAAAAACCACATTTTTATACTAAAAAGTCAATTCTGGTACTATTCACTTTACCCTTTATTTTGTCCTTATCATTAAAACTCAAAGTTTTCAAACTTTTTTCATTAGTTTTCTTATTAAAAAAACTAGGTAATAAGGTGTCTAACTTTTATTGGTTAGGAACACCAGCTCAATTGGTGTACCGGTATCTAGAAAAATTTCTCCAGCTACACGTAAAAATTGTCACCGTGATTTGAAAAACTACAAAAGACGAGTGGTTGAAATTCGAACCTTGTATGCAATCATTGCAATGGCCGAAAACTGATCAAAGCTATATGCTCGAGATGATATTTATACTTTTCTAATTTGCAGTAATAAAACTCACATTTACCAGAGGCCAAAAACATATAATTTCTTATAAACCTATAAATCTAGGGTTCCAAAAATACATTACAACAACAACAACAAAGCATTTTCCCATTAAGTGGGGTTGGGGTTCCAAAAATACATTGTATAAAAATAAAATAAAATAAAAGTTCTAAAAGTACAAAAAAAAATGTCTGCACTTTCTGGATTTTGTAACAGACATTAGTTATACATTAAAGTTCCAAAACAAAAAATAGAGCGATCCCAAGCCAACAAGCTCCCCGCTTTGAGAAAGTCAGGAGAACGTTTATCATACGCGGCCTTACCTTTATTTTGCAAAGAGGTTGTTTCCACAACTCGAACTTATGATCTCTCGGTCACAAAGAAGCAACCAATTCTTTCTATAATCCAACCTTTCATGCCATATAGGTAGGTTATGTACAGCTAGCTAGCTTCTAGTGCTAACTGCTAAGCGACATATTTATGTTTTTTTTTTTCTCAACAACCTACCTATTGTGCAATGGGTCAGGAGAAGAAGGCACTTGTCTGTTGATTGTGGCAAAAAAACCTTCATCATCTGACGGGGAGTTGAAAACTTGAGGCTTCTCCAGATTTTCCACCTTCTCGTTTAAGCATCTAGCTCCGGAAACGCCGCCGCTGTCGTTTAAGCCGGAGATGCCCAAGAAGATCAAAAGAAGGCCAATGACTTGATTCCTTGTGATGAACATGGCTTCTGTAGATCCAAAAAATGCTGTCTTTGTCTCCCTTCAGCTTATCTTTAAGCAAACATGTGGAGAGTATAAAATCCAACTTTTGGGTTTCTTTTGGTTGAGAGAGAGAGGGGAGAGAGAGAGAGAGAGAAAGACAGAGAAAGAGAGATAGGGCATGCAGAGAAAGTTGGCAAGTTTTTAAAGGGAAGGAGTTGTAAACTTACAAATGGGAATATGTAATTGGTGGTGTGTGTGAGTAAGTGTGCATGTGTGAATAATTGGTCAGATTCCCAGGTCATAAACTATGATAGGAGTGAGACTTTAACTAATGGCGTTGTGACGGTTGTTTATTTGACTGGTTGTGTGTGACTTGTGTCCTACACCATCCCATGCCATGAACCCCATTGTTTTAATATTGTTTAACATTTCACAATTACCACACCTTAATTAAAACAAAAGATATTTTATATACACGAGAAATATAAGGGGAAAGAAAATTCAAACACAAGCTGTCTAAGTGTATAGTAAAACTTCAGTTGTAACTTTCAAGTTGAATAAACGGTAGCTAGAAAACTGCAGAATTAAACGTTATTAATCACTTGAGTTATAAGGTTATGCAGCTTAAATTAGATGTGATTCACTAATAGTGTTTTGTGTTTAAGTTGTATCTATTGGCAGAGCGAATGAAGGCTCCAGAGAAACACTTGACCTTTCTCACTTTCAAGTTTTTGTTATATGATTGTGTATTTGGCTTTTTATATCAAAATCTTTAAGGTTTTGACCATTGAAAAGTACGATACTTTGATTATTTGACCTGTATTCTCATAGATATAACTCATGAATGAAATTTACAATTTTATATTTTTTTTTCTCTTTATGGTGTCAACGATCACTTATTAGCTAATCACCTAAGCCTAATTATACACTTTATGTCTAATTATGTCATACTAGAAATGTAGAAGTTAATGTACAATACATTTAAAATCATCTTCAACGAGTTTTCAAACTATGACTTTGTGTTATTATATAAGCTTTCGTAAATTTTTTTCTTTTTCACTTTAAGCTTATAGACATTTAAGATTGACCCCCTATGGTAGCATTTCAGGCTTTGCCACTAGTCGTACCAAACTAACCAGTCCAATAATATAAAATGTTATATAAACTACTAGTAATCAAGCCTTAATTCAACTTATGCATTGTCTTCAAAAAGGTCCTCAAATTCAGGATCTTGGCTTTGACTCTTCATTAGGGTTGTCTCCAGTTTCTTCATTCGGATTTTCAAGCGTCTCTAAACTAGTAAAGTGCTAGTATCCACGTGAATATATGCAATTTTCAAGGCTAACGTACGATAATTTTCTATTTCTTAATCCTTGTTTAATTTTTTAATTACGTTTTTATGTTTCAGAAAACCAGGAACTTTGCCTTTTGAAATCACATTGCATCTTTCTGTGTTTACGTTTTCTTGTACTGTAATTATGTATTTTACCATGCTTTTTGTTTCTTCTTTTGGACTAGCTTTTATGGAAGTTTTTCCATTAATGCATCCCTTCTTTCTTTAATCTCACTGTTAAGAATCTTAAGATTTGTCTAATCTTTTCTTAATCTTGTCTGAGATCTCTCTTACCCACAATTAGGTCTTGTGACTGATCATGTGCCTCATCCACTGCATACCAATTAATCTTTGGCTTAGTGGTAGTTATCTGCTCTTGATCAGAGGTCTGGAAACATATGGATGCAAGAACGATATATATTTGTGATGAGAGAGTTTGAATATTAGATGTGGCTAGCTATCCTATGATATGTGCACAACTTTTCTCCTTCTTCTCACAACCGTTTATTTATTATGTCTCTTGTTTCTCATTTGATTTATTCAATCAAAAAAGCCATAACGAGGAATGATTTATCACAACCCTTTTTCACGTCTTGCACACCACTCTTTTCTTTCCAACTATGAGAATCAAGGACCAGAATTAAAAGGGCATGCAGAGGATGAAATGAGTTTATATCCCTATTAAAAACAAATAGAGGTGTGCGTGGTAAGAAAATGGTGCCTTGAGGGTGCGTTTGGTACGTGGGACGGGACGGGACGGAACGGGACGAGGCGTTCCGTCCCGCGTTTGGTGCGCCAAAAATGGGTGGAACGGGCTGTTCCACGGGACAGATTTTGGGTGTTTTTGCGTTCCACCTCCCCCCTGGAACGGGTTTGTTCCACGTCTGTGGAACACAATGTTTTACCATTTTAAGACAAATATACCCCATGTCTTTTTCAAAAATTACACCTTCGTTCCGTCCCGTCCCGTCTGCGTACCAAACGCACCCTGACAGTACAGGAGATTACTATTTACACACTTATTTTTACCTTCCACACATTTTTGATAATATTTTGTCATTGATCTTCTTCAGTTCATTCGATCTGACGGTCGAAAATTAAGAGAAATATGTAAAAAGTAAAAACAAGTGTCTAAATAACTCTACCAGACAACATATTATATAGTTATTTTGTGTTGATTTTCATGTGTAACAGAAACCAGTATGCATTTCAGCTATTGTTTTGGTAAAATTAATGCATGCGTTGCCAAAAGTGATTAAGATTTAAGGGCCAAGTTGCACCCGGTAAAAAGTAAAAATAAAGAACTTTGACATGAGACAAGTATGAATTTAATAAGATAGTGATGCCCTAAACAAACAGGCCTGTTTGATGAATACGTTATAAAAACCAGGTAAAAAGTAAAACATGTTTGTTTAAAAGGCAGAAAAGGGTTAATTTAATCTCTCTCTCATTTCTTTATTACTCGTGTTTAGCACTGTCTCATTCTTCCATTGCAATCTGTCAGTCTTGTTTTTATCTCTCTCTCTCTCTCTCTGTCATTTTTTTTCTTTTTCTTTTGGACCATTTATATTTTTTTACCTGGCATACGGGTTGTATTTGTGTTGTTTTTGTATCATACTCGTTATCTTAATAGGTAGTGTTGTGTTAAGCCATTATGTTAACAAGTTCTTAACAGGTGACCCAATAACGACATAATTCTTTAACGAGTCGTTTGTTTCGTGTCCGATTAACAGGTCATGCTCGAAATTATGTCTAATGTTTAGAATTGGAAAATGGGTTGTGTTCTTGTCATACTTGTTATCTTATTGAGTTCTTAACAGGTGACCCGATAACGACTTGACCATTAACTGGTGACCCGATAACGACTCGAATTGTTAATGAGTTGACCTAGAACATGTTATTTTCGTATTATTTCGTAGGGAATTAGCAATTGTACAAGAAATTGCCAAGCCTAAATTTTTTGCATTAGAAATTTAACATCATATTCTTTTGTAAAAACGAATTCTAAACCATTCTAAGTTTTGTTGAGGATAGGAATTTCCAGTAGCACTACAAACTAGAGGTATTTGTCTTTACAATCTCATGTTTGACATATGTGATTGATCATTTCAATACCTATAAATATATCGAGTCCTTCTCTCCTAAGGTCTCCATTTTGAAGATATGTGAGGATTAAATGCATATTAACCATAAGATTATATCAATTTAGATCCAAAGACGTAAAATCTGACAACTTAATAAAACAAAACAAGAAAATGAGTTTTCTAATGGTTCAAGGATTTTAAGTTGGTTTTGCTTTATTAAGCTCATTTGATCTAAACTAATATAATTTTGTCGCTAATATACATTTTGGCCCTCACAAGTCCTCAAAATTGGGACTTAACAGAGCAGGACTGTAATTATGTCCATCTTCTTGTGCATGTTAGCTCAAAGGGAAATACTAAGGAAACTCTCTTAAAAGTGAGACTCTACATGAACTCTCCACCACTTCATTGTTTTGGCACAATTTTCGTGACAACATTATAAAACCTTGTGCCAAAAACACGAGGTGGAAAATAGTCTATGGAGAGTCTCACTTGAGAGAGTCTCCTTAGCATTTCTCTAGCTCAAATCCTAACATCCAAACATTAAATTGAAAAGAAATTATGAAGATGGGACTTCGACTCAATTCAAGGCCCACATAGATTGTTTTGACCAACTAACCTAACATATGTTTCGAAATCAACTATGAGAAACTAATTTAATGTATTTTTTCTTTTAAGAATTTAAATTCAGGCAAGAATCTTTGTTATTGATTGAACTTTTGAACGGAAAATGTAGATTAATTTAGCCGACATTGACCATGCTAATTGACTTAAAAACCAGATGAAAAATTAGTCGACTTTACCCAGTAGTGTGATGATTATTAAGCTGTGGTTTGTAGAAAAATGAGAAGGAAATCGCCAAATTCCTTTTGTTAATCATGAAACTATAAGAAATCTTGAGGAGCCAACTGTAACTTACATGTACAATTAAGAGCAATACCAAAGTCAATCTCGCACGACACACGTGAGTTGGTATTGGTCATTGTGTACACGTGAGTTGATTTTGACCGGTTATATATGCAGAGTTCATAAATGCATCAATGGTTAGATCAAGAACAAAAAGTAGCATTCTTCTCAAAAGTGTTGGTCAGTTTGAAATCGATGAAATTTAGTCAATCCGCATCTGATCCAATGAATATTGGTTTGTGGATTTTCCAATTTAATCAATGGGATGATTAGTTGAATAATGGAATTAAAATAACGAACTATGAAATAATTCCCGTATAATTGCCGTTAAATCCCCAATCACACATTTTCGGTACATGTAAATGTGAGAAAAAAAAAACAAATTGAATAATAAATGGTGAAATAAAATTAAGTGCTCCATAGGACATTAAACATAGTCCCCATCAACTTAAATTGTTCATAATTTTTTCAATCTCAAATGCTCATAAAGGAACAAAACAAAAAAAGAAATCATGAACCCAACTTGATTGATTGGATTCGATTAATTCTCACAACCAAACCCGCCATCCTATCCAATCTTGACAGTTTTAAAATTAGAGATCCAATCCGATCTGCCAAATGGTCGAACCAACCAAAATCGGATTGGATTGGATTGAACCGGACCAAATAGGCCTGGTTTTATTGAAATTCGAACACCCCTAATTCTTCATACCGTTAATCACACCTCTCAACCGAACCCACCCAAATTGTTCATCAACGAATTTGAACCCAAAGTTTGGTTTTCATAGAGAAAAGCGGACTGAAAAATGGATTAAGAAAAGGCTTATTTTTAGCAACGACACCTGCAACCAAATTAGAAATATCGAATATCGAACACCGAGAGCATACTTTGATACATACGAATTCGTATTGCCGAAAAGAATGGATACAAGATGTTTCTTTAGTTGATGAATGATATTTCAGCTAACAGTAACAAGTAAATTGACCAAAAATATCTTACCGTGTAATCTACAACTCTTTGATGCCTTTTGTGAAAGCACAGTTTTAATCCTAGACCGTGACGGTAAACAAGTAGAGTTTTAGGACGAGGGACAGAGCCAACTGCAACAGAAAGATCGCGGCCACAATCAAGAACCACCTTTCACCTGCTGATACGATGTGGGCGCGAAGATTAACTGCAACAAAGGTGGCGGACATAACCCCAGCTATGCCTGCAATTACCCATCTGAAGATTTCCAGAGGCACAATTGAGAGGCACTGCAACCAAACAGAGGAGGAATGTCAGCTTAAGTATTACTGAGACTTTTCTGTATTTTGACAAAGAGAAGCTCACAACAGAATTCCACGATGGGTACCCATCCCGAACCTATTAAAACATTGGTTCTTACAATAACGAAGGGCAAATTAAGATTTTATAACCGAGTCTTAACCAAGACATTTGTGCCCAAAACTATTAGAATTGACGATGTTTAGAAAAGCTTCTCCGGGATTTTTATGAAATTGGTGAAATACCATTTGACAAAAATTTCAGTACGCGAAATTTCTGGCAAAAGTCATCTTTCCACCTTGAATATGTATACACTAGTATACACCTTAAAATAATTGGCATAAGCTTTTGGGAGAGGATTCGATTTAGATCTTGTACACCTAAACCTTTAAAGAAACATCTTTGCGGTAATAAATTTAATATAAAACTACACCGGAAAACCAGAGACTTACCAATGCTGGAATGAAGACAAACAGAGAGTAACCATAGAGACAAAATAGCTGAACAAGACCTGATGGTGCCGAGAAGTACTTGAGAATTACATACAGTACAAGAGGGACGATAGTGACATAACCATAGAACAATCCCGCTGACCATTGCACCACATTAATGTCATATTCCCAATCTTTACTCTTGACCTTGTGTGCTACATATGTCACAAAAGTGCCAATTGCAGCTGCTACAAATATTAGGGTAGTGCATATCCAGAAAGGTCCATACCTGCACAGCATTTGAAGTTAAGATTGAATGACAGGTGTCTCACCGTAAAGATTTTATAGACAAATAAACGGTTGCAAATATAAACCGTCAAGATACAGAGGAGACTTTTAGTGCAACTTCTACAATGTAGTTCCAAACTATTGAACAGCGCAGACAACCTTTTTCAAATAGTTTCTCAATTTTAAAGATTTTGTTCTAATCTCAAAATCTTTATCCAGAATTATCAATTGTCAAAAAGACGTTTGTTGCTGGCGGCATCTCAGAGGATGTTCAAAAAGTACAATGCAATTTGAAACTACTCAAAATTGCTACTTTAGAGACAGATAATCAGTTAAGTTACCAAAAGAAAACTTACAAATCTGGGCTGTCAGATGTTTTCTCATTGAAGGCTCCACTGAATGGAAGAAGTGAATCTTTAATCCTCTCTAGGACATCGGAAGTGTCAACATCAAAGTATTGCTTGTAAGAAGCTACAGAGAATACCCGTAGCCAACCACCTTGCTGGGGTTCATCAGAACCAGATACAGGTTTAGAAAATGTGTCTGTATCAAGAGAGAAAACATGGATTTCAGACCATAACATGACACAACAAAAAATTGGCATCCATGGAAAACAAAATTTAAAGTCGACAAACAATATTGTGGAACATGTATGGAAGGGGTTACGGCCAGTAGTTTTAACACTCGTTATGAATAAAAAAAGTCTTATCGTAAAGTTTAACACCTCAAAGTGTTCAGTGGCCTATACTTAAACTCATACTCATAGAACTACAATGGAAAAGCACGACGTCCTATCATCCTACATCTTCAAACCATTGTCTCCAAGACTTTAAACTTAGTTTTTAAAAGCCATTAGGTATTGGATCCAAAGATTGTTTTCATTGGACTAGATAGCAGAAACAACATCAGAAAGTCACATATCAAGACAGAGCATGGTTCGCCAAATTCCATATATAAAATTAAAATGTACCATCGGCATCACGAGGAGGGAGGGCACCACCAGCGATCTTCCCTTGCGTCCCAGATGGAGGAAACGTCTGAAGGCTTGAATCTGCATCAGTTTAAATCACACTCTTATTACAATAATAAATAAAAAAAATTAGAGAACTTTACACCCAGAAACTCTAAACATAGCAATTAAGCTGGAAGTTAGTTACATTAAACTCAGCCGATCAGAGGTTTATTCTTTCGATACACTAATCGATAAAGCCCTTTGGCAATAAAATTCTAAACTTTCAACTGAAAATTTAACCTAAACAAAAGACGTTTGATTGCTGAGAAAATGCAAGAAAATTAGGATTCGATTTCCCTATTCGTTTCCTGCATCAATTTCCAACAGCTAAACAAAATACTAAAACACATATACGCATCGATTCGTAGCTGATTAATCCTAAATCTAATCAGGTTTAGCATTATTTTCCTTCCAATTTCGCGCCAACCAAACAAAAGGTACTGAAATTCCACAAAACTAATCACTAATTTCCAGAGCTCAAAAGTAGAAACACGAATTGTACCTTGGAATTTGACGGTGAGGTGGCCTGGATCTGGAACCGCCTGCAAAATTATCCAACATCATTTCATCACAAACATCAATATATATACAATAAATATATGTATAAATATACGTATATTTGAAATTGAATATACTACTTACAGCAGGAACAGATCCCGAGACGTTCTGGTTGTCAATGCTGGTATAATTTCCGGACATCATCTTGCCCTCTCTCCGCTTCTTCTTCTTCCTCCTCCTCGTGTCCGTGCCCTCTCGCTCAGATGAGATCTCTCGGTGCTGTTGGCGACTTGGAGTAGCGCGTCGTCCTTATTATTTTTTTGCTCTTTTAAATTAAATTGAGGGTGACAAATATGTTATTTCTCTTCTTCGTTAGAGATTTTTGTTCGAATCTCATGAATAATGAATTTGATATCAAATTAGATTATTTATTGTATGATTTAACCGAACTTTTATTTTTTTAGTGTAAAATATTAATGTACTAAAAAAAATGTTGGAAGGATAAATTGAGATTGAAGTAAAGTTAAAAGGGGCATAGCAAAAAATAATTCATAATATTTTTCTCACATGAGACAAATATGAAATTGGTGAGGAGGTGAGATTTGAAAAAAAAAATAAAAACTTGGACCAAAAAAGAAAAGAAATAAAAACAAAAAATTGGATATAGGTTTGGCCTTCTCTTGCTTTGGCTGGGTCTAAGTTCAATTGGACTTAA
Source organism: Malus domestica (assembly GCF_042453785.1). Classification (NCBI taxonomy): domain Eukaryota; kingdom Viridiplantae; phylum Streptophyta; class Magnoliopsida; order Rosales; family Rosaceae; genus Malus; species Malus domestica. The sequence continues at coordinate 28,553,966 of NC_091672.1, read as the reverse complement.
TAGATTCGAACACACGACTTCAAGTGTATGTTTGTTAAACGGCTTTAACAAGTTGAGCTAATTAGTTACAAGGTCATTGCAAAACTTTTTTTTTTCTTGTGATTCAAGCAAATATTCTAATCTAAGCTATAAAATAACGATTCAAATTGGGAGCAAAAGGATGGTACAATACTCTAGCCAATTGAACTCGCTTCCAATTTGCATATATATTCGTTCTTTGGTGCACAAGATATCAGGTACATGAATAAATACTCTTAACAACTTAAGTTTCATCCTACCTACATAAATATAATTATCTTACAGATTTCTTGTATACGTTTTTATTCTCGCATTTTCACTTTTTTTTTTGTGCTTAATTTATTGAATTTTAAGATATTTTTATTTATTTGCATTTCTTTGGTCATGAGTTTGATTCCAAACCCCCAATATCGCTTGTATAAGAATTAATAAATTAGATATTCCTGATTTCCCTGTTCTTTTGGCTCTCAATCTGATGTCATTTTTCACTCTTTTTTTTTTTAAACAAAATAATTAGGTAACTGATTAGCTCTAACATTAGTTGAACAGAATTCACAAATAAAATTACTATCAGTAAATCACATTTCCAAGGGTAATAAATCTAACACAGTTAAAATTTATAAATCAATATTTTTGCAGACCAAAATTTCTGCGCTACATTATTTCTCTGAATAAAAGTTTTTCATCCTAAATACTAAGCTCCAACAGATTGACAAGGCCACCATCTTTGAAGCAAGGCCTGAACCATCCTTCTCCTCTAACAAACAAAACTGCTTTATTGCAAAAGTACGAGCCCCTCTGGCCGGATTGGTTGGAGATGGCCTTAGTACCCCGAATTCAAAGGGTACATTCATTTCAGGTAAGCAGATAAAACTCCCACCTAATTTACATGTGAATTCTGCAAATTCTTGTCGACACAATTGCAATCAAGCACTTTTTAGTCTGCCCCTTGTGAGCAATAGAGACCTTCTGATTGAAAGTAGAAGAACCCAAGTAGCGGCGGAGATCTTTTCCTTGATCATCAGAAGCAATGCTGAGCTCAGGACAGTCTTCAAGATCTGAGCATGCAATCCCTTGAAGAAGCCGAGAATCCCTTCCCTTTTCCATATAGCGCATAGGACTGCTGGAATCGTTTTGCTGGACTTTGGCCGGGGGTTTTTGGTTTTTCCATCATCTTCGTCAGCAGCTTGGATCATGACCTTACACCTGTAGTGAGCAAATATTTCAATTGATTCCATGGGTCAACCTTGTAAATAAGATGGAATTTGTGAGAGCAATATGTACCTGATGGCAGGATAGGTCAGAACGGTGGCAACAGTCTTCGAGACTGCACCTAAAACAAATGCTGTGAAGGCAGAAAGGGCTTCTGGCGATGAACCCTTGCCCGATTTATCTTTCCCTTTCAAGAGTCTGAGTTTTAGCTGATCGAACACCGTATACTGAAGTAAATAACAATTTCAGTTTCAGCTTCAGTTACCATCTTAAATATTTTGAGTTGAAGGTAAAACTTAAATTCTAGAGACTTATGGCAACAAAATCAGTAATTTTAGATAAAAAATGACAAGACAACTACCTGAATTGCAGGGTTTGCGGTCAGCAACAGGGAGATTCCAAGACCATCAAATGCATCAATCCAGCTGCCATCTGTAAGGGTCTTCCACAATCCTTTGGATTTTCCAAAGGCACTTGTCTGCATCCTTGACGAGGCTGTATCCAAAGGCTACACAGACGTAGAACAGACAGTCATTAAATTCCAGTCACTAAACCAATATGAATAAATCCATAATCTTCCTATACGCCATTTCACCATCAGAATAGAATCAAAAGTGCGATGAACTGTACACAAAGGGTTCACCTGAGTTAAAATGGCAGTGCAAGCTCCGGCAGCAGCTGCAAGGACTAAGTTTGCTCTCGTCCCTATTGATTTAACACCACTTGTTTCCACATATAGTCTTTTGAAATAGCTATACCCGTAAAAATAAACAAACTGAGCAATGAAGGATTGCAGGCTTTTTGTTTCGAGTCCCTGATACAGTGAAAGAACCTGGCGTGTGGATATTGCTTCCCAAAACACATCCGAAAGGTTCCTATACAAGCCAGAACCAAAGAAATTTAGTGAATTATATACCATATAATTATCTGATCGCTGACTCAAACAATATGTACTACCACAGAAGCTATTGTCTGCTAGCAGTAGAGAACACATTATTAAATGAACCAAATAGACGCCCGGTAAACTATAAAGAAAAGAAAAGCTTCATATATGCACACATGACTGGATAAATTCCGAGTCTGAAAGTCTGACACTCGGGTTGCAACATTCTGTCAGAATCTACAGAATCTTGGATCCCTGCCGATAAGAACTTACCTCCAACTCAGATTTCACCGTGGCGGTATCCCAACCAAAACCGCCATGTTTTTATAACTTTTACACATGGTAGTGCACCATTGATTTGAGATACTACGCCACCGTGGCATCCCACTTATAGGTAAGTTTCTCTCCATGGAGAAATTTTTCCTTGTAATCAGAACACGAGTGGTACACCATATACTTTTATAAAGGGTGAAATTTTATTTTTAAAGTTATTAACTTTTTAACACATATCTTACCATTTGTATAGTGATGTACTTCCCGTCACACTGAAAAATCTCTCCCCTCCATGAAGAACATTTGTTCAACTGTTGCCATATACCAAAATCATTTAACTTTTTCCGATTTCAAAACTTTCCAGTATAAAGTTTTCATTTTATGCTAAAAACTTTGATAATATTGACACCGGTCGGAAATTAAAAACCCGAAAACGATCGTCGAATTGCATTTAAAGTTAGCAAGTTACCACCTTGAGATGAAATCCGATACGACTCACAACCCAATTTTGTATATTCCATAAAACTCCCAAAATCCATCTTCATTACATGCTAATCTAAAAGATTACTTACTAATCACCCAGCATGCTCTCCAACATTAACAACATATTAGTGCCAAACACTACCGACCCAATTAAAATTTACTCACAAATTCTCCCAAAAAATACAGAACATACACAATTAAGCTGGAAAACCAATCAGAGAACGATAATCCAAAGAAAAACAGAGACCCAGAGCAAAAAATGGTTACCTGTATTTGGCCTGACCATTGCCTCGAACTTCGGCTTGGTACCTGGTTTTGCAGGTGTCGAGCGGGTACAGCAGAGTGGTGCTTACGAGTGATCCAACGGCTCCTGACGTCGCCTCGGATATTGATTCCAGATCAAGATCAAGCCCCATCTTCTTTGAATTTTTATTTTATTCTACTTTTTGGTAGATCATTGGAACCGAGACGTTAGATATAAAAATATGTTTATATATAGGCGTTGAATATGGAAGGTTTCGGTGTGGCGTGGGAAGAGAAGTGACGGAAGCAGAGGAGGAGGTGGACCGATGCGATGTCGTTTTGTTAAGATTTGAAAAATCGTGGGCTGTTTTCAGCGTGTCTATGTGTTTTTCTTGGTCGTGGTCCGCCACCGGCCGTATTTTCCCACGCTGATTACATGGCAACCTCATTTCTCAACAACTTTTTAAGCTTTCCATAACAGCACTTTAAATGTTGAGTATGCCCCTCGATATTGACATAAAATAACAGCTTACATGACACGAATAAACATTCACGTATCATTTTGTGTTATGTAAGCATTTCTTCTTGTATGGACTTTGTTACAGGAAAACTAATGAAAAAAATTTAAAAACTCTGAGTTTTAACGATAAGGACAAAATAAATGATAAAATGAATAGTATCAGCATTGATTTTTTAAGGTAAAAATGTGATTTTTCGTTAAAGTGAACAGTACTGTGAGTTTTTCGTTAAAGTCCCCTTTGTTTATGCCAAAGGGTGCCCATTTGTTAATTTTCTTATTGGAATTTGGAGTATTTTATTATGAAGAATTATTCAAAATAAAAAAATTTATAAAAAATAACAAAAATTCCAATTTTATTTAGAATTACAAATACCATTTTAAATTTATGATAATTATAATCAAAAGTTGATATGAAAGTACTAATACATGAATTAGTGACTTGTAATTATTAGTTATGGTTGCAATGAGGAAGAATTATGAGTTCAAAATGGCTAAATAGACTAAGAATTGTTTGAAAGTTAGATGTGTGGATGATAATTGCAAGTGGCGACTTCGTATCAATCTTCGATTTCTCCATTTTGAACCCATAACTTTAAAGGTATATTAATACTTCCATATCAACTTTTGTTTAATATTATCATAAATTTAAAAACATGGCTATAATTCTATATGGTATTCAAATTTTGATTATTTTTCCAAATTTTTCATTAAAAATTAATACTTCAAAGCTCAAATATGAAATATATAATGGAGAATATTAATAACCTTCTCCTTTTGTCTTTTTCTAGCTATTTTCTTCACTCATCACTTGAATACGTGTATCCCACTCCAAACTAAAGGGGAAAATTAAAATCCCTATCTTTTCAATACTTTTTAGATGCAACATTGGCTCCTTTTTAAGATTTAATTAAGGTACATTAAACAATAGTCACGTCAACATATGAAACTATTAAGATATAATGAGAGATTTTTAGTCTGCCGTACATACATATGTCATATGTCATTAGAAAGGACATAGAAAAAAAAAGAGTAAAGTACAAAAAACTACCTCAATTATTGGTGTCACGACACTTTCATACCTCATCTTTTAAAATTGACAATGTCATATCTCATCTTACGAATTTGTGCTAATGTCATACATCTGTTAGTTTTTCTGTTAATTTTTCAGTTAAGTGCTGACGTGGCTAGAGACGGGACCCATTTTTTATTAAAACATTAATTAAATATTAAAAAAATAATTAATTATTAAAAAAAATTTAAAAAAAAACCAAAAAATACCCATTAACCCGTGTCCCCCCTCCCCAAAAACCCAGATCATTTTCTCTCCCACCCAACCCCCTCTCTCTCCTCTCTCTTTCGCCTCTCTCTCTTCTCTCCCTGCAAGGCTGCAACCTGCATCCCTAAAATCCCAAAACCCAGAAACCCAAAAACCCTTCCTACTCGTCCCCCCGAACCTTCCTTCACCACCCACCCTCTTCGATGCCAAGGAGGCCGACGATGACTTCATCCGCAACTTCTTGAGCTGGTCCTTGTTCATGTCGAGGAATCGGGGTCGTCGATGATGTTGATGTTTTCCTCAGGAAAAGATTGAAGGCTCTGATCAACTGCTTCGCATGCACAGGCAGGAAGCTGGACTTGGCGAGCCTGAGAGGGTTTGTAAGCTTGGCGGCGGCAATCAGAGAGAAGGAGGAGGATGAGGAGGTGAAAAGAGAGAAAGGTGATGAGGTGAGGGTGGAGAGAATTCGTGCGTTCCATGGCTTGTAAGTCTGCGTTTTGGGGAGAGAGAGAGAAAGAGATAAAGAAATTAGAAAGGATAGAAGGGGATCTAGGTTTCCGATGCACCTTCTCGAACCTCTCCCATTTTCTAAAACTTGATTCTAGGAATTGAGGGTTTGGGTGTGTAGGAGGGTGATGGGTGTGTAGGAGTGGAAAGGGATCTGGGTGTGGGTTTGGTTTTTTTTTGGTGTGGGATCTGGGTGTGGGCTTGGTTTTTTTGGTTTCTTCAGTGGGGTGATGAAGATGGAGGAAGAGAGGCGGCGGTGGGGTGGTGAAGGAAGGTTGGGTATGGAGGGACCAAGGGAGGGGTGGGTCGGGTTGGGAGGTCGTGGTGAGGGAAGGATGAGTGCGAGTGGGGAGAAGGACGAAGGAGGGAGACCGCATCCCATAGAGAGGAGAAAGAGAAGAGAGAGAGAGATGGTGACTATTTAAGGTTGGGGGGACGGGGGAGGGTTTGGTGGTTGTCGAAGAGAAGAAGAAAAAAGGTTGGTGCGGGTGGAGGAAAGGGAATGCCGGATCCCTTAGGCCATTTTTTTATTTTATTAGTTTTTTCATTTTTAATTTTTAATATTTAATTAAATTTTTAATAAAAAATGGGTCCCTTCTCTAGTCACGTCAGCACTTAACTTACAAATTAATAGAAAAACTGACGGAGGTATGACATTGGCACAAATTCATAAGATGAGGTATGCCATTGTTAATTTTAAAAGATGAGGTATAAAAGTGTCGTGACACCAATAATTTAGGTAGTTTTTTATACTTTACCAAAAAAAAATTCTCTTCACTTGTATTATGACCTACCGCGTATTCCAGACTTATTTTGAAAAATTTATCTTTTAGGAATCTTGTTAACTAATTAAATCATTACGATTTATGTATCTAATTGTGTTTCCAGATAAATATATCCTTGTTATATCCACATATGACTCGATGAAACGACACGCATGGGTACCGCCCTATCGAAACTTCTAGTTTTGGACGTGGCAAAAACGACAAACTCAACATGTAACTCAGCTTGCATAATCAGAGTGAGCATCTTCATCGGATCATATCCGTTCATTATATATAATGTAGTCAGTTTTGATCAGGTATTGTTTATATTTAATTTTAAATAAAGAAATTACAATAATATTTTACTGTACGATGTATGATGAACGGATGTAATTGAATGATCCAATAATGCTAAGGGCAATGCGTCTCTGCCTTTAAAATAAAAAATAAAAAATAAAAAAATTGGGTAACAAAATTACGGAAGCCGAAAACGCTTTTCTTCCTTTGAAACTTCCTCACGCTTCATCTCTCTCTCACCCAGCAGCCACAGCAACCGCTGCCGCAGTCGCCGCCGGGCCAGCTAGGGTTTCTGGTGGGTTTTATCGAATCTTCTCCGACGAAGAAAGAGTTCCTCAAAGCCTCCATCTTTTTCCCCGTTATTCAGGTGATTTACTATTCGTTCCATCGCTTCCATCACTACCCTTCTCTGTGCACTTCCGCTCCTTCACTACGCCGACGCTCTTTGAATCTATTTCTTGATTGCTTGAAATCTCTGCGCCTGAAAAGTGAAGTTATTTACGGGTTTGCCATTGCATCAGTCGCTAGCTTAGCTAAAAGCTTGATGGAATCTATGCCTGATTGAAAGAAAAAAAAATTTGATTCGTGTTTGCCACTAATCGTTTGAGTGTTTTCTGGATTGGCCACTGCACTTATCGCAAGGCTTACGTGCGAATCGCACTTTTATGTTTTTATGTGTTGATAGTTTTTATTGAGCGATTAGGGTTTTGGGTTTTGTTCTGCAGTTTCAATGGCCAAAGTTGCAGCAGGAAATGATCACCCTGTTGGCCAAACTGCAGTCCGAATTGTTGTGGCTGGAGACCGCGGCACGGGGAAATCCAGCTTGATTGTGACTGCTGCCACCGAGAACTTTCCGGCAAATGTGCCTCCGGTGCTGCCCCCAACAAGGCTGCCTGAAGATTTCTACCCTGAACGCGTGCCCATCACCATTATCGACACATCTTCTCGGTATGAATCTCGTAGTTGACATAAGGAAATGATCAGTTTAGTTGCTGATTTTGAATTGTAAATTTTGCTTTGTATGTGTCTTTGAAAGGTCCGTTTTCTGCATAGAATGGGTTGGAAGGGAAGAGAATTAGGTCATAAGTGTTATATTATTTTCCAGTCCAACCATATAAGGGATCATGTCATCTTCGTCAGTCTTCCTCCAGCCGATATCTTTATTATGATACTGAATTGTTTTATTATGTTTACTCGATCAGACCCGAGGATACCAATAAAGTTGCTGAAGAATTGAAGCGGGCTGATGCAGTCGTGCTTACTTATGCGTGTAATCAGCCCCAGACACTTGATCGGTTGAGTACCTTTTGGCTTCCAAAACTTCGTCAACTAGAGGTGTGTGTTTGCCTTCTTTTCCTCACTATACCCGTTCTTCTTCTCCAAAAGTTTTAACACCTGCCTTTTATGGTCAAAAACAAGAAGAAAAAAAAAAACCTGATGAAAAGAAACCTTAATCTTGACAGTATATTATTCATTGTGAACTTATGAAAATGAAGCCTGATAATTCTATTGCTTCACTGATCTGTTTGAAAAGTAGTTTGATATGGAGGTTAATGGAGCAACACTTGTCTTGTAGTATGAACTTATGGTGGGAAAATGTGAAATTTAATGAACAGGTAAAGGTACCTGTTATAGTGGTGGGTTGTAAGCTGGATTTGAGAGATGAGAACCAACAGGTGAGCCTCGAACAAGTGATGTCACCAATAATGCAACAGTTTCGGGAGATTGAAACTTGCATTGAATGTTCAGCATATAAACATATTCAGGTATGCAGTAATGACTCCTGTCTTTTCAAGTTTCCTTTTGTTGGTTAATGTGGGATCAAATTTGCGTCTAACAGTTAGTATATCAACTTTTTGTGAATTTAACATGCACCATATGATGTGTTGCATTTCATTCATACTTTCATATGTGTGTTTGAGCGGGTCATAATGATTTGGGACCTGCGATTGTATTCCACGCATTTCTATGAATTACTTGTGTGCAACATTTACTAAAATGTCAGTTAAAATGGCTACGAGAACCTATTTTCATCTTTATTATGGCCTGAATTAAATGGATGACTTTGCTGACCAAAACCAATGACTCATTGATGGCTTATTGTTTCAAACAGTGTTGTTATTTTGGCATGTACATCAATTCTTGGACTCTATACGATCAATATCTTTCTGTTTGCAGATTCCGGAAGTTTTTTACTATGCACAAAAAGCTGTGCTGCATCCAACGGGCCCATTATTTGATCAGGAAACACAGACTTTAAAGGACCAATGTGTGCGAGCCTTGAAGCGGATATTCATTCTTTGTGATCATGATAGGGATGGTGCCCTCAGTGATGCAGAGTTGAATGATTTCCAGGTTCTCTTTTTTCTAGTTCGCCATATTCTGGTCCTATTCTTAACTTTTGTTCCAAAGTCCTAGTGTTCTGTGTGATTATTTTATATGATCTTATAGCTATATTTTCGAATCTCCTAAGCTGAATTCATGGTAATTTGTTCTTGAGATTCATGAAAAATTTCACTGCTTATTGTGAACAGGTTAAATGTTTCAATGCTCCATTACAACCTTCTGAAATAGTGGGTGTTAAGAGGGTTGTGCAAGAAAAATTACCAGAAGGAGTCAATGAACATGGGCTTACATTGACAGGTTTTCTTTTCCTTCATGCACTATTCATAGAGAAGGGACGTCTAGAGACAACGTGGACTGTCCTTAGGAAGTTTGGATACAACAATGAAATAAGACTTGCAGATGAACTAATCCCATCTCCCACTAAACGAACTCCTGACCAGGTAACACTAATCGAGTTATGGTTTCTATTCTGTGCTGCTATCAGTGATGAGATGGTTTTACTACGTGTTGATATTTAATGTTGAAGTGAAGTAAGACATTCATTGAGTTTTGAATCATCATTTTCTAAAATTTTGTAACTTATTCGTGTTCGTTTTACAACTAATTTCTTTATTTTGGTAAAAATTTCTTATTCAACAAGTGCTAGAGTCCTATTAATTAAGTACCTTATCTACCTATGCTCGTAGACTTGTCATTTTGGACCCGACCCGATCCGTTAATATTAGTATTTGGGTGGATGTTTAACGGGTCAGGTCGCTAATGGGTGAACCCGTTAACAACCCGTTAAATAACGGGTCACTTTGGGCCGTTAGACCCATTAGCATCCGTTAGTTGAGGATGTTTTAGTAATTTCAGTAAAGTCTTAATAACAAAAAAAAAACTCTATGCAAAAAAAAAATAATAATAATAATAATTGTTAACGGGTGACCCATTAGCTTAAAGGATCGGGTTCGGGTGATCCATTAACTGAACAGGTCGGATTGAACCCGATCCAAACCCGATATACCCGACCTGTTTACAGGTAATGCTCGTGTGTGTTGCCTAATTATTAATTCTCTGTACGTAAACATATTCTTTGATAGAACTGTAGAAATAGCCATCAATCCGAGCTGGGCCTTTGGAGACAATACTGAGCCCTATATGTGATTTGCCATAATCATGCTACTTTAAGTACATCATGTTCGTGAGATTATTTTGTGAATTATATCTATTGTTCTAAGTGTGTACTACAGTCTTTTAGTTTCCTTTTAGATTTTCTGGAGATGTTTCATGTTGATGTACTTGGTTGTCATGTGGGCAGAGTGTGGAGCTGACAAATGAGGCAATCGAGTTTCTGAAGGCTAACTTTGACTTGTATGACAATGATGGTGTATGTATTAGTACTCATCCATCCTAAATGCTACATTCTCTATTACATAAATGCTACATTCTCTATTACATTGTTGATTAATTTCCAATATTTTGTGTCATCAAGGATCTTCATTGCGATCTTCACTTTATATAAAAGTCTCTCTATCAGAAAAAAAGAGAGAGAAAAATGAGGATCTTCACCTTGATCTAGCCTTACAACCTCTTAGGTGCCTTAGTTGTTCTCCTAGTTCTTATAATCATGGACCTATATGTTCTTTCCACCAGGATGGGGCCCTCCGACCACGTGAACTTGAAGAACTATTTTCTACTGCTCCAGCAAGGTAAATTTTATTTATTAGTATCATTTCTGTTTCCATTTGTTTTAGTTCATTGCAACTAGTTTGTTTCTTTACTATGAGAGATCCTGTTTGCAGTTGTGTTTCCCCACGCTCCAGGTGGATATCTTTTCCACGTGGTTTTCTTTTCCCCTTTTGTAATTTCTTTCCCTTTTTATAAAATTCTTTCGTGTCCTTTCAAAAAAAAAAAAAATTGTTAAAGCTCATGACATTAGAAAATAGAAACACAAAAGTTTACCTAAATGTTGGTTTTCAGTTAAAAGTTTTGTCAGTAGAAGCTTCATAGTTCATAATGATGTTCAGAAGTTTGTAGTATTAATAACTTAATTTCTCAGTCTAGTTCACTATAATACCTAGCTTTGAAGATCTTGGTATGTTTTGATTTTTGGCGTTTGAAATTTCAGCCCATTTAGTGAACATCCATATAAGGATGCTGCAGAGAAAAATGCATTTGGAGGGTTATCACTTGATGGATTTTTGTCACAGGTAATATATCTCTATTTCTATCTCTCTGTGTTGGGGCAGGAGGAGTATTATGCTCGTTGTTCTTGATTCACATTAAAGATTTGTCATTCAACTCTCAACTTATAGTTTGTATGGACTTTTACTTCCATAGACATTCAGTCATGTTGGCACTTTATTACATTCATTACAACCAACTGTTATTCTTCTATGTGCCTAACTAACTTTATGACAAATATGCATAATTTCAGTGGGCCCTCATGACACTCCTAAACCCAGCTTCTACCATGGAGAATCTGATATACATTGGTTATCCTGGTGATGTTTCATCCACAATCCGTGTGACTAGAAAGAGACGTTTAGATCGCAAGAAACAGCAATCGGAAAGAAATGTTTTCCAATGCTTTGTCTTTGGTCCAAAGAAGGCTGGGAAATCTGCATTATTGGATTCTTTTCTTGGAAGGTCTGATTCAGATTGCTTCTCCATTTGACTTTAATTTTTTAAATTAAATTTTGTAACAATTTTTTTGACAATAACTGGAATTGCTGCAGGCCATTTTCTGATACTTATAATCCCACCACTGGGGAGCGTTATGCGGCTAATGTTGTTGATCAACCCGGGGTAAGTTGTACTACATGAAGCACCTTGTGTCTTGACAATTACATGGAATATACTTTCACTGGCTACGTTATCTAAATATAGGATCACCAAATTTTGTTAAATTCATGCTTAGATTTACCCCAAACTTCATTAATAAGTAATTTTGTATGCTTTCAAATCTAGTTTGATTGATGAGATTTATTTTGTGTGAGGTCTATTATTAGTCCTTTTAGTGGTTTGCTGATTTTCAGTGTATTTACACAGGGACCCAAGAAAACACTAGTAATGAGAGAAATTCCTGAAGATGGAGTTGAGAAATTTCTCAGAAATAAAGAGGCTTTGGCTGCATGTGACATAGCTGTGTTTGTTCACGACAGGTAAGCAGAAGCCTAAAATGGGTGTTTAATATTTCTTGAATCATGTTACTCTTCTGTTATCTTCCGTAGTACAACATGGGTGGTTGTTTCTCTTCTCCTATGTAAGATCCAAGTTTCTGTTTCTTGATTTGAAACCTTTATGGTATGTCTTTTCCTATTTGTTTTTCAATTGTGAAGCCATAATCTAATACAAATGGTAAATTTCTGATATTTTAATTGCTGGAAATATTATCGATAAACATAAACATGTGAAATGGAAAAAGATCCAAGTTTATAAATATTCATCTACGTTTCTGTTTCCAGGATAGCAAGAGTGCCTTGTTGTCAATAATCCGAAAAACAGAAATGTACATTGTTGACAGTGACTTGTATTTGTAAATTATACACGCACATGTTTATTTACCTCTCTCTTTGGGTGCTGCCTGTTGTTGACAACCAATCGTAGGTTGACTCAGAGCATTACTTCGGCATGCATACATTTCTTTCCCTACTGTTAGCAATATCTTACTGTTGAATTATACCTCTTTAATGGGTGGTGTCTTTTTTCTTGCTAGTTCTGATGAGTCGTCCTGGAGGAGAGCAACTGAGTTGCTGATAGAAGTTGCTAGTCATGGTGAGACTACTGGCTTTGAGGTACCTTGCCTCATTGTTGCAGCTAAAGATGATCTGGATGCATTCCCATCGGCCATTCAACATTCTACGAGGGTATGTCTATTTATACATTAACCATTTTTTTCCCTTACTTTATACTTTTTGCAAGTAAAATGGATTTACCTGGTCAACCATTAGTTTTGGTTACAACTATTCCTGAAAGTTTTGGTTACATTAATCATTGTTGTTGTGCCTTTAGATTTATGTTTGCCCTTTATATATAATAGTCTGCTCAGTGTGTATACAGTTTATTCTTCTCTCTTTTTCTCTTCCTGTGTGGGGTTATCCAAAAATAGTTGAAAGCTTTCTGAAGTTTATTTCATTGGTATTCAATGCAAGATGCATTTTACAACATTTTGACAGCATTTCGTTCTTTGACTGAGTTAATTGAAGTTTGTGTGGGTTATTGTGCGTAGTGTTTGAAATAAGTCTGGTTGTTTTGAGCTTGGCATTCCTTCTTTGCATGGCCATCTAATTGGAGTTGTACAACTATATTTGATGTCAATGCATTCTCTTATCTAACCTAATAATTGACATATTTTTAATATACTCGTGCAGGTTAGCCAGGATATGGGAACAGAGGCTCCTATACCTATCAGCACAAAGTTGGGTGATTTCAACAATGTATTTCGTAAAATTGTAACTGCCGCGGAACACCCTCATCTGAGCATTCCTGAGACTGAGGCTGGAAAGACCCGCAAGCAATACCATAAGATCCTTAACCGATCTCTTATGTTTATTTCAGGTATGATGATCTTTTGAATTTTAATTGTCTTTATATGGTACTCAGTCAGTCCTGCTTGATGTGTAACTGAGATTACTAAAGACATGGGCATAATGGCATATCCTGCCCTTGGGTAGAGGGTGACTTCTGGGGTTCCACGCCCGGCGGATGCTATGTTTAAAGCTAACGTGCTCACTTTTAGGAGAAGTTTATGTTAGAAATGCACGTATTCAAATGAAATTTCAGTAATAAACAAAGAACGACAAAGCTTGCCACATTTTATGCGGAGAAAAAAAAAAACTTGGCTTCATCTGTCAGTTTGTTAGGGTCTTTCGTTTTTCAGTGATTATGATTTGTGTTGTGTAGTTTATGGAATTTGTGTGTTCTCTTCACAGTGGGAGCTGCAGTGGCCATGGTTGGAGTGGCGGCTTACCGAGTCTATGCAGCGAGGAAGAACGCCTCCAGTTAAAAAGGATTAAGGATGAAGTACCAGTCGAGTTTATCGGTTGCGACTGCTAGTTGCATTACTGCTTCATGAACTCTTGTAATTTTTATTTGGAGATTAAAACCTTGTAATTAACAAGATTGGTATGGTAGCAACTGGCAAGTGCTATTCTTTTGATCAATCAGGAATTATCTGGGTTCTTGTTAGCTTGCATTGCAAGGAACGAAATGGTGCAAGGTCCACTACTTGTTAGTCACGATTGGGCCATGTGCGTAGAGAGAGGAGTACAGCATTGATAGCGAGGTTGTGGAGAAAATGCTGTGTCAAGAGGAAAGAGAGTAAAAGGGAAAAAATGAAAACATTTTGTACTCTTTAATTGTTTTATTTATACCTTCTAATTTATTCAATTTAAAAGCTAAAAACAAATGAACGTATGTAGAGGGAGAAATGGGGGTTTGAAAAATAATTTCTAACCTCAATAAATGAATGTTCGATAAAATAATAACTTTGATTAAATAATAAAATCCTATTTCCAACTTGGGTTTATGTACTAAGAGGTTCTCCAACGAACATTAAGAATTACAAATTCAATTTAATTCATCAAAATCAAAACAAATTCATTGACAATTTTGATCTTAATTTTCTAGGTCTGAGGTGATGCTCTGTTTTCCCGTCAAACTTTTTATCATTTTCCCGCCACTCGTGGTCCCATGGCAACCATCTCCGATGACCAAGGTAACAAACTTTCCTAGCGTGCCAGCTAGATGTTACATCATCATTGCATACAACGCATGCCATATAACCCCTAGTGCTCCACCCATAAACCATTGCATATGCGGGAAAATCGTTCACAGTCCACATAATTGCTGCCCGCAAAATGAACATGTTCCCAGTACACTTATCGTACGTGCGCACATCGATAACATGGGGTATTCATCATGTATCGAAAACATGGGGTTGGAAAATGAGGATTGCGAGACCTCCGACTTCACCTACCCCATCTCCTTTTGTTGCTACATCTAGTGCATCTCAACCTATTAGGAAGAGGAAGAGAACTAGTAATGATGCTGATGCAAATATTGTAGTTGTTATCAATGAAGGTTGAAATAAAGCAGTTATTGAAATGAAGAAGTTAGGTGAAAGTTTTACTTTCGGAGAAACGAAAGCCAGGTTACCTTCTGAGCTTCAGGCCATGGTTCTCCCATACGATCAAGTGCTAAGAATTTCAATGAGGGGAGGATAAGGATGAGGAGGAAGGCTACGGGAGAGGAGGAGGAGAGGATAAGGATGAGGAGGAAGGAGGAGGAGGAAGGGGAAAGGATGAGGAAAGGATGAGGAGGAGGAGGAGGAAGGCTACGGGAAAACAAAGGCAGCAGCAGAGACGATGTAATGAATATGATAGAGTTTTAGGGTTTGTTTTATGATTTGGGTAGTGTAGATATTGAAAAAAGATAAGGGGTATTTTTGTCTTAAAATTTTATAATTTTGTGTTTCATATGGGTAGAACGAGTTGTTCTAAGAGAGATGATGAACGGAAATTTAAACAAAATTTGTTCTATAGGACAAAGCATCCCATTATCTTTGTCTCACTAAATATGAGACGAAACGTGTCTCATCTCATCAACCAAACGGTACCTTAGGGAATAAAAAGAACTCTTCAGGCTGGCAATGCCCCAACTGCATTAGGAGCTTAGGCCATCTCCAACCGAAGGGTCCAGAGGGCCAGAGGGCCGAAAATAGCCCTAAAACCGTCTCCAACCGAGGGCAAGGCCAGAGGGCTCGGGAATCTGGGAGGGCCCCACGGGATCGGAGAGGGCTGAAGGGCTGGAGGGCTGGCTGCTTTCGGCCAGCCAGCCAGCCCCGGGCTGGCTATTTTTTTTTTAATGTTTCTTATTTCTGTCGGTTACAACCGACAGAAATAACATTTTGAATTCAAACTTCCAACGGCTAGCGCCACTAGCCGTTGTAAATCCTTTTTTTTTTTTTTTTTATGAATTTAAACCTTTTTTTTTTATGAATTTAAACCTTTTTTTTTTCTTTTTTTTTCTATAACTTCCTATAACTTCTATTTTACAAAATTTGTTTCAATTTTTTTAATTCTATTTTTTTTCCTATAACTTATATTTTACAAAATTTGTTTCATATTTTTTTTTTAAATTCCATTTTTTCCTATAACTTCTATTTCACAAAATTTGTTTCATATTTTTTTTAAATTCTAATTTTTTCCTATAACTTCCTAAGCCATTATACAACATTAAATTAAATTAAGTAACATGAAACAACATTAAACAATATGAAACAACATTAAATAACATTAACCGACATAAAAATTATACAACACTAACCAACATGATTTTTAAATAAAATTAAGTTGTAGTTTTTAAATAATAAATTATGTTTGGCCCTATGGCCCTTTGGCCCTCGGTTGGAGACGGTTTTTTTTGACAGGGCTAAAACGAGCCCTCTGGCCCTCGGTTGGAGACGGAGGCAAATATGGCCCTGTACTGTTCATTAAAATATTAATATCTTGGAGAATCTTGGAGGGCCAGAGGGCTAAAACGAGCCCTCTGGCCAGCCATCGGTTGGAGATGGCCTTATCGCCAAATTGGTTTTACTGTTTTAGGTTCTTGTACGGCCTGGATCTGGATATCTTTAAACTCTATTATTTTCAAAATAAATGTTATAATATTATTATGGATTATACTTTCTTCATTTTTAGTAAGCAGGTCTTTCTCCATTAACGTGACATCATTTTAGCGTATAAACGTTATAATTGGAGTTGTTCATTCATTTTATCATCTTTTAAATATTATTTCTTGACGAATTCACTTAATTTGGAGACCGTTTAGTCATCCATATATGTTTATTGTTTTTTTTTTTTAAACAAAATGTTTATTGTTTAATTACATGTTAAATTACTGGAGGAATTTTTATTAGCGAAATGGAAGATTATTAAACTCAATGATTTTTTTTTAATATTTCACGATTTGTTACATTAATAGGTTTTAATAACGGTAACCCCTTTAACAATGATATTTTGAGCGGAAACGCAAGTATTATCCTACCACGCATTTGTGAGTGCCTACTTGGGCCAAAAATGCAAGATACGTTTCTAGCATTTCGAACTGTCTACCTTAAGCCTGTGTTTGGATTAACTATAGTTCACACTTTTTTATATATTTTGGGTCAAAGTAATCCACCTGATTAAAGTAATAGTTTAATTAATTGGAAATTGAGTAAATGTGGTATAAATATTTTTCCAATATACCGTATTATTGTGAGCGGATCTCTATCTTCACTTCGAGAAGTAAAATACATGTTATCAATGACATAACTATTTTAACCACGAGCTAGTAGTCTAGTGTAAATAGCGGATTACGAGGTTTCCTTAAAACTAAAAACTGGAGGTTTCAGATTCAAACCCACTGTTGGTGTGGAAGCCAGACTTGTGGCCATGAGAGGCTAAAATGTCTCTATGAGTCTTCCTAACCCCTGGAAGGGGTAGATAACCGTGACTTGCCATCAGTTGTTCCCCTTAAAAAAAATAAAAATAAAAATGGCATAACTATTTTTTTTTCAATCCATGTAATATTTGATATAAGAGATTAAAAATATTCAAGCTCTTCTTTTTTTCATTAGTTGTTAGTTGTAGATATAGCTAAAGTGTCGTGATTTCTTATTTAATATTTTCTTTTCTTTCGAGCTTATGTCCCGTTGTCAACAAAAAAAAAAAGTTCTACTAACCACTCGTAGTTATCATGACTCTCTCACTCGTAAAAATAGTTCTACTAAGCACTCGTAGTTACTATGACACTCCCACAAACATGAGTGAATTTCACATATTTTTAGCAAAAAAAAATAAAAAATAAAATAAAATCATCCTAGTTACCTAAATTATCCGTATTCAAATATATAAATTTCATCACCGTTTCAACAAAATAAATCTTCAATAAGCTCGCTAGTCTCACTTCATAAATATATTGTTGTATTCTTTACGTTCTTCTGAAAGATTGAGTGTATATTTATGTGGAACAACATTCACTCAAGAGCCAATTCTTCTTCTCTCCTTCCTTGATTCTTTTTATGCTAAGACCTCATTTACAATGATAATAATTAAGACCGGAATTATAAAGTATCAAATTCGCTATTTATGTCATTGTATCTTTGTAAAGAAAAATTTAAACAATGATTTAAAACGCTCTCCATACGCTCGAGGATGCAATCTCATATATAAGCAAATATAATCTTCTCCAACGTCCACCCATGCAGACTTTCCCATTAAAACCCTTTCCCATATACGTCAAATTCCCCTTCAACTCCCCCCCCCCCCTCTCTCTCTCTCTCTCTCTCTCTCTCTCTCTCTCTCTCTCACACACACACACATACATATACAACCCGAATGTACAAATGCTTGCTTCTTCACCAAACTATGTGAATATGGCTTCCAAGTTTTCTTCTTCCTCCTCCTCCTCCTCCTCCTATTCCAAACAACGAGTAGTCCTCTTCGTTCTCTATCTAATTATTCTCTCTCTATTCTTCCTATGCCTAATTATCTCGTTTAACTTTTGTCCCACCCGGTCAAATAATTGCGCTACCATTAGAAACCAACAGGTTATCAAGAATGAAACCAAGAACGAAAGAAAGAACGCAGATTGGTTCGTTGCCATTTCCAAGCTATTCAAAATCAAGGGTAGAAAAATTAAGGTAGGTTTGGTCAACGTAGATGAACACATTCATAGTCAGCTCCATGGACTATCAGATGTAGAGGCAGTCTCAGTGGCATTCGAACGCGTAGCTAGGGATCGAAAATGGAAGGACTATTTTCCCGAATGGATTGATGAAGACGAGAAATGGGGGAAGCCAAAGTGTCCGGAAATCCCAATTCCTAAGCTGGAGCATTACGAGGGCATAGATGTGGTACTGGCCAAGGTTCCCTGTGGACCAAATGGGACGAGTGACAGGGAGGGGATTAGAGATGTGTTTAGGTTACAAGTTAACTTGATGGTGGCTAATCTAGTGGTGGGTAAAGGGTGGATGAAGCCCGATGCTCATCGGACGGTGTACGTTGTGTTTATCGGGGATTGTGGACCGATGGTGGAGATTTTCAGATGTGATGATCTTTTGATGCATAGAGGGAATTATTGGGTTTATAGGCCTAATATTGGGAGATTGAAACAAATTGTGCATATGCCTGTTGGATCTTGCCGAGTTGCCTCAGGCTATGCAGAAACAGGTACTAATTAACTAACTATTTACTAGTTTAATCACAACTGATTTCTTCCTGCAGTTCCAAACATACTTTTCAGTCAGCTGATCGATTCTTATTACTTTTGTAATGAAAATCAACTGATTGGTTCTAGTTGATTTTAATATATATATATATATATTTCTTTCTGTAGGGTTCTGGTATTGAGTAAATTGTAGCTATGGTCCCTTAACTTTAACTCAATTGGAGCAATGGTCCCTCAACTAAAAATCCATTACCTTTGGTCCCTCAACTTATCAAAACGTGCAGCTATGGTCCCTCAACTAAAAATCCATTACCATTGGTCCCTGAACTTTAATTCAAGTGGAGAAATAGTCCTTTAACTTTAATCTAATTGTAGCAATGATCCTTACAATATAACTCGTTTTGACAAATTTTTTGACATAGTTGACGAAAATAACCATAATTATACACTTTGATGAGTTGAGAGACCCTAATTATAAAAATGGTCATTCCAACATAGCTTATTTTGACAAAATTTTGACAAAATTGATGAAAAGGACTATAGCTACACATTTTGATAAGTTGAGGGACCAATGGTAATGGATTTTTAGTTGAGGGACCATTGCTCCAATTTGATTAAAGTTGAGGGACCATTTGTACAATTTACTCTTCTGGTATTATAGCTTTGTTCCACTTGTGTATCATGGAAATTTCAGTTTAGTCCACATCACCCCTAAACTTTAGTTAGTGCCGATGTCCTCTTGCCGTTGTCATGTCAATTATTTCGTAAAATTGAGGGTTAGTTTCGTCCATTTTGTACAATAGACGCGTTATGTAGCAAAAATGCAAGTTTCAATTCTCCTTAATTATTTTTTCGTCTCCTAACTCAATTATCAAAATTCTAAGTATTTCTACTTTTTTGTGGATGTACAATTTTGTTGACGTATATGCTCCTCAAAGTTTGTCATTTTCATTACTCATAATTGACTATTAACAGCAAAATTGTGACAAAATCGACGATTGGGGAAAGGGGAAGGGAAAGGGGATATTGGCATGAATTGAAAGTTTAGGGAGGCTCAAAACCAAGTTGAAAATTTTGAGGACAAAGTGGAATAAGTTCGAAAGTTTAGAACGTTGCTAAAGCTTTTAGTTAAAAGAAGGGGATTTAATTTAGGGGAGTAAAATCTCACACTTATAACTGTTCTATACGGTGCCACTTAATTAGAGTAAATTATATATATGTTCATCTAATTAATTGCATAAAAATGTTCACAAATTATTTAGTCTAAGTAAATTATTTGAATATATTGTTGCAGGCAGAGAAATCTGGAGAAAATTCATGTTAGAAACAAGCTCATGGATTCCATACGAGACACGTAGACTTGCCTATGTGACAATCCTGCACTCCTCAGAAGCCTATGTGTGTGGTGCAATAACCCTAGCTCGAAGCATCAGGCAAACCAACTCCACCAAAGACCTAGTCCTCCTTGCAGATGACTTCATCACTCCCAAATCCATCCAAGGCCTAACCACGGCAGGATGGAAGATCAAGCGAATCCAGAGAATCCGAAGCGCATTTGCTAAAAAGGGGTCGTACAACGAATGGAACTACAGCAAACTCCGCGTGTGGCAGCTCACTGAGTATGACAAGGTTATTTTCATTGACGCGGATCTTCTAGTCCTCAAGAACATAGATAGTTTCTTCGTGCACCAACAGTTGTCAGCCGTGGGGAATAACCGGGTGTTGTTCAACTCCGGCTTGATGGTTGTGGAGCCATCGAACTGCATGTTCGAATACCTAATGCAAAAAACATCCAAACTCGAGTCTTACAACGGAGGCGATCAGGGGTTTTTGAATGAGATTTTTACTTGGTGGCATAGGTTGCCTTGGAGGCTAAATGCGCTAAAATGTTTCGATGGATCAAAAGGTGCAAATCATGAGATGGCTGAGGACCTTTATGCAATACATTACTTGGGGTTCAAGCCTTGGGCGTGTTACAGAGATTATGACTGCAACTGGGAAGGGTATGAAAGAAGCGTTTTCGCGAGCGATTCGGCTCACGAGAAATGGTGGAAATTGTATGATCAGATGCCAAGGGAGCTGAAATCTTACTGTGGTTTGACGAAGAAGATGGATGAAAATTTGAAGACGAGGAGAGTGAAAGCAGCTAAGGCTAATTATTCTGATGGACATTGGAAAATTGTGATTAAGGACCCCAGACAACATCATTTGTATATATAGTCCTTGCTTTTTTTTTTTTTTAAGTTTTGGTCCGTAACTTTATGTAATTGTGGTCTTTTTTTTTTCATGATTTGATTTGATTGGTGCATTGGCTTCCAAAGAACACGTGGATTGTGAAATTTAAACATATGAATACGAGAAGCAGTATTTATATTTTGTTCGAAAAACCGAGTGCAGTGGCGTTTTAAAATTCATACAACCGACTTTATTTAGTGGAATAAAACTTTGCTGTTGTTGTTGATCAATTTCCATTACATTGAAACTAATGAACTACATTAGCTACCAAAAGCAAACACAAGGATTATAGCGGAACATATTATTCATCTACTATTTCATTTGGCTACATTTGTTCCTATAAACTATAGCCAAACATAATGATAAAATTGTTGAATCAAAGACACAATGATTAAATTAACTAAATTAGTAACCTTACTTTTATTTACTTCATAAGTAATGAGGAAGTTTGTATACAATCAATGTTCAACTTAAATCACACATATTTTCAAAATTTTCAACTTAAATCTTGGATGCATTGAGAATTAGAGAATAAAGTTTGAACCAGGCAACCATCATGACATATGCTCCCATTATCTCATTTATAATATAAAGCAATCCGACCAAACCATGGCTTGCCTAGTAACTTTCCGACCATCATCACTTCCTTATCTTTTATTTTAAAAAGTATAAAAGATAGAGATTTGAACAATAGACATTTTTCGAACATTTGATATGAAAGAAAATACGTCAATTGTGTTGCGTAACTTGCATTAAACAAATTCACTGCTATATGATGTCGTAGTTCAATAATGTACTGCCATGTTAACAAACTTACACGTAACATTGTATTATTGGCTTAAAATGCCGTAATGGCAATGAAACTGTTTTATTTAAGACCTCTTGTTGGGAGACAAAAGGAATAAAACTTAACTTCATAGTACAATTTTATCAAAGGGTAAACTATATAGTACAGATTACAAAGTCTGCAACATGTAATTTCCTCTATTTTGGCACTAGCCAAAAGAAGATTTCAGTGCATATTAATATATTATTTTATTAGAAAAATTAAAGAAAATGATTTGAAAATTTTGAATTTTAATGATAAGGACAAAATAAAAAGTAAAGTGAATAGTACCAGAATTAATTTTTTAGCGTAAAAATGTGGTCTTTCGTTAAAATAAACATCAGCAAATAAACAACAGCAAGAACTTTTCGTTAAATTTTCCTTTTTTATTTTCATTTGTTATTATTATTTTTTCAAAAAACTCCTCCACCTTTTTCCCTCCTCCCACTCTCTCTCTCTCCTCCCAAGTTTCTCACTCCACTCTGCCGACCAAATGAAACCCCAAATCAAGAGCAGAACGTAAACGCTATCTTAATCAAATCACACAAACACTCACAGAGAGGGAAATGCAAGACATTTTCGGATCAGTTCGCCGATCACTGGTGTTCCGCACAGCATCGGACAATGAAGACTCCCCAGGAGGAACCCTAGTCGACAAGATCAATTCCTGCATTCGGAAATCCAGAGTCTTCTCGAAGCCCTCTCCGCCGCTTCCGTCGCCGGCAATGGCAAAGGAAAACGCACCTCCGATCCGGTGGCGGAAGGGCGAGTTGATCGGCTGCGGTGCCTTTGGGCGTGTTTACATGGGCATGAATCTTGATTCCGGAGAGCTTCTTGCGGTGAAACAGGTCCACTTTTTTTGTTCTATTGATTTTTCTGCTGCTTTCGGCGTTACTTCTAGGCTCTGAAGTTTGTTTTTTGTTTTTTTTTTCGGTTGTTAATTCCATCTGGGTTTTGGGACTTTTTGCTCTGGGGTTTTAAGCTTGATTTTATATGGATTTTGATCTGGAGGTGGTGCTGGAGCTGTTTCTAATCATGATTGGGATTTTCCCCCAATTTTCGTTTCGGAGTTGATTTTCGTTTTTGATATTTGGTTTAGGCTAAATATTGAGTTTGTTTTTTAGTCATTTTGGAGTATTCAATTTACTAGTTTCATGTCTACATCAGTCTTGTATTTGGTTCAGATTATAGTTTTGAATGTTTGTTGGTTGTTTTGCAGGTTCTGATTGCGGCAAATGGCGCTTCAAAGGAGAAAGCACAGGTTTGAATTGAACTCGTCTTACTGCAAATTTAAGATTTTAGGGTTATATATGCCGTTGGTCATGGTGATTGTGATGGATCAGTGTTGTTGGTCATGGTGATTGTGATGGATCAGTGTTGACTCTTTACCACCTCTCACTTCCTTTAATGCACTTCAAAAGTTGGTTGAGGTCATAGGCAGGATCCTAGAATTTTGGAGAGTTTTTGAAGATGGTTAGTTTTCGGACCCATTGTTGCTAACTTGCTATAGAAGGAAGCATAATTCCATTCTTGTGTATGCCCAGGACGCGTCGAGTCTTGGGTGTCATTGAGGGTGTTGGAGAGCGAGCATAAGTGTCACTGTAAAGTGTGTGAGACTTGAGGTGCACATAGGATGTCATTGTGGTGGATAGCTGCCCTCTATATTAGATGTTTGTTCACATTTATGAGTGAATTTCAGGTGCATGAGGTGTATGAGTGGATGTTGTGTGTGAAAAGTGTAATGTTTTCTGATCTATGTATCACTACTTTTTACATTTAATTTTCAGCAACGGAGTTTAGTATTTTTTGGACATCTGAAACATTTTCTGAAGATTTTCTTTGTATTACTGTTGATATCTTATCATTTTAGTTGCTTATAATTTGCTGATTAATGGTTTTAATGCTACAAGTAGGCTCACATCAAGGAGCTTGAGGAAGAAGTAAAGCTTCTGAAGAATCTGTCTCATCCAAACATTGTAGTGAGTAGTACTGCCTTGTATCTATATCAACTCTTGAAGTCCTACACTTTTCTGACCCTGTAGCATGTACTTTGTTTTGGATTTTAGAGATATTTAGGTACGGTGAGGGAGGACGATACCTTGAATATTCTGTTGGAATTTGTCCCTGGTGGATCCATATCATCACTTTTGGGGAAATTTGGATCTTTCCCTGAGGCAGTAAGTTCTTGCCAGCTAACTTTGTATTCAGTAGGTGTTTTGAATGCTAAATTTAAACAATCTTTTTGAGCAGGTAATACAAACGTATACCAAGCAGTTGCTATTGGGACTAGAATATTTACACAAAAATGGAATCATGCACAGGGACATTAAGGTAGGTATTCCACCTTAACTGTGAGTGATATGCATGTACAAGAATGTTTCTGGACTCTACCTTATCTTACCTTGTAAGTGGCTAATACGCATTTCGTTTTAACCTTCAGGGAGCAAATATCCTTGTTGATAATAAAGGATGCATCAAACTTGCAGATTTTGGGGCATCCAAACAGGTCGTCGAGCTGGTACAAAAACTTGTTTTCCTTCCTTTCTCTTCAGATGTGCAGTACTTTTTATGCATGGTTACTTATAATGCATCTCCTATTGAATTGAGAGGTGCTTTGTTGCAGGCAACCATTTCTGGTGCTAAGTCTATGAAGGGTACACCATACTGGATGGCTCCTGAAGTTATTCTCCAGACCGGTCATAGCTTGTATGCACAATTATTACCGTTTTAACATCTACTTGATTTCAAGCGTGTTATCCAATCATGCTGGCGCTTCTTCCTAGATAGTGATAACAATTTTACATTATGTATTCTATTCTGGATAAGTAAAGAATACTCATATATAAGAATAACTATCCAGCTCTGCTGACATATGGAGTGTTGGATGTACTGTGATTGAGATGGCCACTGGAAAGCCTCCTTGGAGCCAACAGTACCAAGAGGTAATTATTCTGCTAACTCTTTATTCACTTAAGAAAGTTTTCCCCCTTGCTTGTTACACTAATGGCATGTGTTTCTAGGTTGCTGCTCTCTTTCATATAGGGACAACAAAGTCTCATCCACCAATCCCTGAGCATCTATCCTTTGAGGCGAAAGATTTTTTGCTAAAATGTCTGCAAAAGTATGCTACTGATCTTGTTTTCTATAAATGTTGCAATTACCCATTCCGTTTAATCCATAAATATATTTCTTGTGTAACAATCAATTTACTCTCACAATCTAGATAGAGAGACATAGCGATGGGCCACTCAAGTATTTATTTGTTCTGAATTTATATTTACCTTGGTCCTATGGCAGGGAACCACATTTGAGGTCAGTTGCATCTGAGTTGCTTCAGGTAAATTAAAATTCATTTAGTTTTCGTTTTTGTATTGGAGTTCCTTTTCCTGTAATACATGTTGCACATCTTCTACTTCTACTGCAATTTGTTTGTTGCTTTTGACTGGCGATGCTCCCTTCTATCCTTTCAAGTTCTTACACTTTTTCAACTACATGCAGCATCCATTCGTAACTGGGCAGAATATGGAATCAGATCCTGTTTTTCGTACTTCTGTCATGGTAATGAGTGAGATGTTGAATAATGTCGTGTTTGTTTTTCACCATTTAAATCGTTTTAGTGACACTTAATTTGCTATCATCAGGAAGATTCAGAACTCCAATCTCCATCATATTCTCCAAACCTGCACACCTTGTAAGTATTACAATTATGCTTCTTTGGAACTTGTAAAATAGAAAGTTTTTGCTAATGATTTTTCGGAGTCTTTTGACGTGATAGCATCAATTTTGTTGCCAGCGAGATGTCAACTTGCCCAGATTCGGATGATATGTGTAATTTGGGCAGTTTGCAACACTCAACTATACATCCTAACAAGTTGCTGGAAAGTAGAGCCATTTGGGGAAGAAACAGCAATGATGATGATATGTGTCAGATTGATGACAAAGAAGATACTATGGTGGGAGAATTAAAGCTCAGTTCTTCTTTGATGCCTGACAACATCAAGGTACATGAATTTGTGCCCTTGTGAGTTAGTTAAGTTTTAAGCACTCAAGAAATTCAGAAACTAACTGTTTGCATTCTGTTATGCTAGAGCTTTAACCCAATGTGTGAACCCACTGATGATGAGTTGGTGTGCAAGTTTGTTGGAAGTTTAGAAACCAAACAAAATGGAATGGATCTGGGTCTGGATATCAATCACCAAACTGATTTTCCTGCCGGCAACTCTGGAACAATTGGAGAGGGAGAAAAAGATTTTTCATTTCCTTGTGGAACATCACTTGCGGAGGAAGACGATATACTTACTGAATCAAAAATCACAGCTTTTCTGGATGAGAAGGTACAGTTTTGGTTGGAGTCAGTATTAGGTGTCTTCTATGTTTGTGATATAATGCTTTTGTAAATTTTGGTTCGGACTTGATTAATTCTGAACTGTGCTGTTGTTCCAAATCTCAGGCCCTAGAACTTAAAAAGCTGCAAACACCATTATTTGAAGAGTTCTACAACAGCTTGAATGTAATTTGCTCTCCAAATTTTGTGGATAACTTGCCTGATGAACCCACCCCAAGGTACTTGAAATTGCCTCCCAAAAGTAGATCACCCAGTCGGGGGGTAGCTGATGCTCTTAGAACTGGAAGCCCTGGTAGTAATGGCAGGCGGGTTTCAAATATTGGTAATGCAAATGTTCAAACTGCACACGACATGCCATCACCTCCATGCAGTCAGCAAGAGCCAGGCAGTCCAAGGTTAGTTCATGTCATTTCTTTTCTGTTTCCTCTCTCTACCCTTTTGAGTAATCTGATATATGATACTTCTCACAGTATGAGCTCCTCTGAGAGAGAGAGGAAGTGGAAAGAAGAGCTTGATCTAGAGCTTGCGAGAAAGCGAGGTAGAGTTTACTTTTTCCTCGTGTGGTTTCTAATTCCAACTATATAGGGTTATTATAGCAGCTGTCTTTTGTGCTCCATCATTTGAGTTAAAGTTTGAAGGACTGTCTGCATTCTGGTTACAACCATTTAAGATTTTATATTGACTGGCGTAATAGTCCTGAAGTTGTGGGATTTTGATTTGCCCACGAAGATTATATCTCTATACTGTTAACATATCTTGTCTGAAGTTTAGTTGTACAAATGACAAACATGTAAACCAACAAACCATCCTATATGTTATTTAGCAAATGTCACTTAACTAAAATGATTTTATCAAATTTCTTGTTTTTGCAGAGATGATGCGCCAAGCAGGTGTAGGAGGGAAAACATTATCTCCAAAGGATCGAGGTTTAAATCGGCAGAGAGAGCGAACTAGGTTTGCATCTCCAGGCAAATGACTTAGAAGTCAGTCATAGCTTCCTGTTGAGAATTCATCTTTGGATTGGAGTTTCGGTCATAGCAGTAAATGTCTGTAGTTCTCCGGCTTTCCAAAATCCAGTTCCACATGGAAACAGCAGTGCTGCAGCATCTGGTTCGTCCAATTCAATTTCTCTTTGTGCAACCACCTATAGTGGTATTGCTTGTATGTCCTATCAAAGGCCAAGCTAGTGTAAGCATGCCTGTATAAAATTGTTGGATACGAGTATATTCTTTTTGGGGCGGGCGATTCATACATGTTTTCGTGTTTGGTATCCGGTGAATAGAAATTGTATTATTGATTTAGTTATCTGGATCCTATGGCACTTGATATATAGAATGCCACTTTTGATGTGTGTTTCTGATTGTTGCGATTAATAGTGGTTCATGTTTGTAGTAATCTCTGTCTCTCTCTGTCTCTGTCTCTGTCTCTGTCTCTCTCTCTCTCTCTGAGTAGTTACATTGGAACTAAATAGGGTAACACAGTAACTACCAACTACCCAGAAACAAAGAAAGAAGAGCCGAAAGGACACCAAAAGTGTGATCTCCGGAGGAACAGCCAAGTCGCCAATAATAACTTGGTGGACAATGATGTACCGTTTGGTACATAGACGGGATGGAACAGAATGGAGGTTCCATGCTATGTTTGGTGTATGCTCATGCCGGAATGGAATGAAAGATTAAATGACAATCGTACCCATCCACTCTGACGAGTTCGACCTTACCTAAGCCATTGCCGACGAGTTCAACATTATCCCTCACATCTTCTGCCTAATCCTCGCCATCCCATCCCTCAAGCGACAGCATTGGCCATGGCCTTTCATCGGATTTCCCCGGTACCCTTATGTTCTTCCTGTTTGTTTCCCCAAAAAATTTCCCTCTCTTTGGCTTTCTCAAGAACCTTTTATTCGATCTGGATTTTCTTCGTTTTGCTGTTTTTCTTCTTTGAATATAGAAATCAAACGCAAAGAAAATTGCTTTTTGTTGGGTTTTTGTCACTCAGTTTCTCGGAAAATTTGAAGTGCGATCAAAGAAACTTGTTTTCCCGGAAAAACAAGAGAACTCCGTTTTTTAGTTGATCTGTTTTTGTGTTCCATGGGCTAGAGCAAGTCGTTTTGGGGGAGGGTGGCACGAAAGTTTGACTAAAATCCATTCCACAGGACAGCGCGTTCCAGGCAAATTGGCGCACCAAACTTGAGACGAGTGCGTCCCGTCCCACTACGTTCCGTCCCATCCCACGTACCAAATGGTACCTCAGGCCGTCCTTGTTCAGAAACAAATCAAGGAGAGTGGTGGTCTACTGACTCAACAAAAATGTTCCATAATCCTCAATTCAGAAAGCAAAGCAACAGTGAGCCACACCATTAACTTCGCTTCTAGGCCCCTTCCAAACTTCCAACAAATCCTCGAAAAGGTGTTGCTCAGATTCGACTTTTAACAAGAGAGGATATAGTGGGCACCCATCTTTTGATGTTACCATTCAGGCATTTGGTTAAGGTCCCCTGGCTCAGGTGATGGTGGTAAGGACACTCTTAATATCGAAATTGTACAAAGTTTAACATACGAATACAAGGGATGGGGAATCAAAATTAGGACCTCGAGTGTAGGGGCGAAAGCTCTTAAAAAACATAACGTCTCCAAAAAAAAATAAAAAATCAAACTTATTGAATATCACTCGAAAGTCAAATCTTGTACATGAAAAAATGGATGACAAATTCACACTTATAAACGAAAAATGATCAATGAAATTTCGAGACTATGGACATTGAAAAAATATCTGAAACACCAAAAGAATCAAACAAAACCACCAATATATGCATAAAAAATCAAACTTATTGAATATCACTCGAAAGTCAAATCTTGTACATGAAAAAATGGATGACAAATTCACACTTATAAACGAAAAATGATCAATGAAATTTCGAGACTATGGACATTGAGAAAATATCTGAAACACCAAAAGAATCAAACAAAACCACCAATATATGCATAAATATGTTTCAAATTCTCCGAGCTGAAAGTCCCAATGGCACTGAGGGAGTCGGACGCTGTTTCAAACCATGCATTAATAGTGCTCCATCACTACTCTTCTGCACACTCTTTCTGCTCTTCAATGGTGACACCAACCTAGTTGCCAATCTTGACGGCGAAAATGACCTGCGAAGTTTTGAAGCAGTTGACATCTTCGGTGACTTCTTGGCTTTCGTTGGAGACAGAGAAGAAACCAATGGAGGGCTCTTGATCTTGATCTGAAACTTGGAAGGTGAAGGAAACTTCGAAGCAGAAGGCGGGGACTTGATCAAGAACTTGTGCGGAGTCTGAATCCTTGGCCTATCATTGTTACAATCGTTTCTGCCAATGACCGGTGATCTTGTTCTGCAGAACTTCTGCTGCTGAGAAGAATTTGAAGCCGAAAACAAAGGGTTGGGAAACAAGACACTTTTTTTAGCCCATGGCCTATTTTTCGGAGATACTCTGTTTGCCACGTATCTGTTGTTTTCTTTCTCCATTTCTCTCTTGTGTGGAGGTGAGACCTTGAAATTGATCCGGGAACGAGCCCGTTGCAGTACCGGGGAACCGGATTCTGATCGAGTGGACGGAGGCTTGTTGTGCTTCTCCTTCTTTCTCCTGGCCCTGAGCTCTGTGTTTTCAGGGCTCTGCCTTTGTTTCCTTTGTTGTGTCATTGGGGTTTTGGGGTCTTCTGAAGTGGTTTTCTTTGTTTTGTTGCCAACTGCTGCTATTATTTCTCTTGCAAATTGGCTTGCTTGTAGAATTTCTCCGACGGTTTCACCGACCAGCATTGCCGGCAAGGACATTCTCTGCCACTCCCCTGAATTCAATAGCAATGAAGTTACTACCCAATTCAAAAAAATCTTGCTTTGGTTTCCAAAGAACAGGTTAGAAAGGAAAGAAGGAAAATTCGTAGACGTGGGTTAGATTAGTTGGACATCACAGTGTGGCAAACATATTTGTACCGAAGAGCTAGAATACCCCTCCCGTGGATTAAAGCAGTTTAGAATGTCGTATTTTCAAAAACAAAAGGTTCAGATTTTGAACCTAAACTCAATTTTGTTCTTTGAGAAAAGTGAAGAATAAACTTCATGTCAGAAAACCCATTTGGCCATATATCTATGATTTTAGGGAGGGAGAGAGAGAGAGAGAGAGAGAGAGAGAGAGAGAGAGAGAGAGAGAGAGAGAGATACCTCCTGCCTTTGCTGGAAACTTGCCAACAGGAGATTTTCTAGGGGCTGAGCCTTTAATCCTGCATACATCAAAAGACCCTTTTGAGTTCCAATATCAAAACTGACCAAAACTAATCAAAAACTTCAAATTCAAGCAAAAGCTGGGATTTTTTGTTCCTGGTTTGTACAAATCAAATTCAAATCAGATTCTCAATTACCTTGCAGTTTCTTGTTTGCATCGGAGGCTAGTCCTGAGATAACCTCTAGTACTCCGAGGGCTGAGACTTACTCCTGAGATCACCTTCGCACCGCCCGAAACTGTGTACTGCAGCTCCTGCAACCGAGCCATACATCTATCCACCTTCACAAATCCACATAACAACACAAACCCATTAGTCCAAAACACAAGAAATCCCATCAGATAGATTCAAATTCCTCAAAACACAGATGCTCTGCGCTGAGGAAACGAAGGAAAGGCAGAAAACAAAACTTTCAAATTCTTGGTTTTTTTTCTTCTTTCTATGAAATTTTTTAATTCATCTATCCACCTTCACGAACCCACAAAATTACAGAAACCCATTGCTCCAAACCACATGAAAATCCATGAGATATTCAAATTCCTCCAAAGATCGATGCCAGAGTTACAAAGAACTGAACTTTCAACTCTGGAGTTTTTGAACCCCAAGAAAAAAATTGAAGTAGCTCACCTTCTTCACTGTTTCTCTGAGGAGAAGAGGATTGAGAGGGGCTACCATTTTCCTCTGCTTTGGTGGGGTTTTTGCAACCATTTTTTACTTAAGACACGAGAGAAAAACACTTAGTGGGAAGTGGGTCTCCAAGATCTCTCTCTCTCTCTCTCTCTCACACACACACACACACCCTCTCTGCTCCTTTCTCTTTGGCTTCCCTTTTGGCTTTCGCAGTTTGTCTTCCTCAGTGCAGAAGTCAAACCGAGATGGAAGCAGTAACACTTTTGGTAACGGATCCTTTGTTTAAGTCTCTGTTTTGGTGTCCAACGGTCGAATTTATCCAACCAAACGCACGCAAACGGCCACCTTTCATTTATTTTCAATTTTTAATGGGAACCTTTGATTGCGTATTTAGATCCAACGGTCAGTACGCTTTCTTACTTTTATAGTGTACAGCTGCACTCCAACCCGGTTCCTCGCCGAATCCTTTTTGTGAGGATCTCGGAGATCCGTCAATTTTGTCCGTTCATCGTACATCGTGCAGTAAAAAAATTATTTTAAATATTTTTATTTAAAATTAAACACAAACAATATTTGATAAAAACTGACCTCACGACATACGATGAACAAACATGATTAACATATCCTCAATATCCTTACCAAAAGAATTCGGAAAGGATCCTGTTGGCATGAACACCCACGGACACCATGTACGATTAATTCGTTTTTCCACCCATGATTGATGTGTACTTGGTCCAAGACGCAAGCGCCTGTGTAAGTCTTGGATCATGAGGTTTAGTTTCGTGTTTTGTTCGACAACACATTAAGATGTTTACGTTATCATATTTCACTTTCAACAAATCATAACGCAATGATTTAATCTTGGATATCTTTTTCTTCTTTTTTCATAAAAAAAAAATTAGAAAATAAGAGCAAGCACAAGTTTGATGGTGATGGTTTTAAGAGATTCAACTGGTTTTTTATTATTTCTGACTTGAAAAACCAAACATTCCCTTTGATTTTCCTGGTGGAAACATGACCCGTATGGGCCCTCCTTTCTCTCTTATTCCTTCAAATTTGGAGATTTTCTTCTTTTCTTTGGGAAAGGGATCGTCTCTAGATCCATTCCACACAATCCTCCTCATTAAACAATCCGAACTTTTGAAATTTGAATTAATTTCAGAGTGAGTCCGTGTTTTAATTGTTAAATCAAATTTCAAGAATCTGAATTATTTGATAAGAAGAATTAGATGGAAGGGATCCGAAATCCCTTTCCTTTTCGTTGAATGGTGTTGATACATTGCCCATCATATACTATATTTAATTCCACTTGTACACACTCTCATAATAAATTCCTTCACGAAAATGATTTAGGACCATATGAGTGTATAAAAGTGTTCAAGGATTTCAAGGGTGCCAAGTATTTTATTTGTTTTTATCTATTTTTTCAACTTTGATTGCATTATTGGAGATTTTTAATTAATTAGGACCATATGAGTGTATAAAAGTGTATACAAAATATACATATGAAAGTACAACATGCTAGGTTAGCTCAACATGAATTAGTCAAATGATTTCAGATTGAATTAAATTTTTGCAAGAATGATCTATGAATCGAGTCTTACAAAATAAATTGTTCAGATCGTTAAAATTCGACGTGAAATGGATCCCACAACTAATTCCTATTTTAAAAAATAATAATAAGGATCCATCTGCATAAAGTGCATGTATTTACCTAAAGTACATACTAGGGTACCTTTAAGCTATATATTATTAAAACCAGAAACTCCCATGCATGTGATTCGTTCCGGACATGGATCATCTCCGGATCTAGTTGTCCTAATCCACCTAGTTTCTAACTTTTAAAGTGGACCCTTGATCGTAGCCGGTGAATAAAATTTCAATAACTCAAATGATTTGACTATATGGATTAGAACAACTGGATCCGGAGAGGATCCATGTCCATTCGTTCCCACTGAGAATGTGATTGACATGTCTGTTAGTCTATGTCACTATAAATCACTCTTTACATAACATCCCACTAATTAAAGTTAACTTAGCCTTATTTTGCTTCCGACCATACCAACCATCATTTCATAGCATCACTCCACTAAGAAAGTCACTTGTTCAAGCCAATACAAAACTGGAAAAACTTACTCTTGTTGTCTACAGTTACAAGATTCAGTTAAATATTTATTAAATGCACTAATAATTCATCCCAAATTAGCAAACAATGCACACGTATGTCAATTTTGATTGCAAAAAATGTGGGGAATATTAGAATCCCAGCTCGATCATACTTAGCGAAGCTTTTTCAGCTGAAATGGCACCTTCACGGAGAGTGCATTTCATACCATCACTACTCTTTTGTATGTGTCTTGAAGACGATAAACACATTTATTTTAGTTTGACGTTTGGTGTGTATCAATAATTCAATATCAATCTATATATAACACGTAACATCTCTCCCACTCTTCTCTAGTACTCCGTTTGAAGTTAACGGCAGTTAGAAACTTGAGGTGCAAGCAAATGAATCAAACAAAATACAAAGGAAAAATAAGTAGGGCCATTTCCATGCTATAAGGTTATGACATAGACATGTTAATAATTATTTTAGATACCAATCTTATTTGGATACTTAATAATGGTGGCCAATTATAAAACCCTGCATTAGATACCCAATACCAAAAGGACTACAGAGGGAGTGAGCATTAAGGTATAGTTGAGTTGATTGTGGCTGCATTACTAATTAAATAAAAGGAATGGAACTCATATGAGTGTTTACAAAATATACATATGAATGTACAACGGACTAGATCAGTTCAACATGAATTATTTAAAATCGGTCCAATTATATAATATGCAGACTGTACGCAATTTTATGTTAACTGAATATTTTAAAAAGGTATTTATTACAAAAATAAAGTTAGGAGATTACTTTGTGTATACCCACAAGTTTTGAACAAGAATCAAAATCAAAAGGAACATTCTACATGTTTTTCAATAATTTGAACCACATTGCATTAGGAGTCTCAGAATTGTAATTTCGTTTTCCACTTTCATTAAGAAAATGTCATTTCTCCTTTCTCGAATTTCTCGAAGAAAATTTATGCTAACGGAAGAATTAGTGCAACACCGAGTGCAATTATGGTCTAGGATTTATCCTTGATGGATATTTGTGATTTCTGATTCCCACCCCCCTCCCCCTCCCTAGAACTTGTACGGAGTGGTTTCCCCCTCAACTTTTAATTTTAGCCAATTACCCCTCCTTCCCCCCCCCTCCCCTTCCCTCCCTCTCCCTCTCCCTCTCCCCCCTCTAGAATTTTTACAATTAGTCAATTTTCCTATTGAACTTTAATTTTAGCGGATTATCTCTCTAAACTTTTATAAATAGCCAAATTCCCCCTTGCGCTAGATTTTAAATTTTTTTACCTAATTTTCTATCCATCTTGATTACATGGATAATACAAGACAACTGTATGAGGCCAAAAATGATGGAAAATTAGATGGATGAAAATTTGGATGAAAAGTTCTAAAATATAACGCCAGGGGGAAAATTGGCTATTTATAAAGGTTCAGGAGGTAATCTACTAAAATTAAAGTTCAGAGGAAAATTGATAGCTCCATACAAATCCGGGGACAAATCGACAACTACCTCTTCTAATTTATGAAATCTAACTTTTTTTTTCATTCAACAAGAAAGTGCTACAAAGTGGTTTAACAATGAAGGCAAGAAAATACAAAGGGATTATGGGTAGGAGAAATATGAATGATTAGTAGGCAAGAAGCATACATTTTCAGTACTATCACAATAGTTTTACGGTAAAAAAGAAAAAAGGGATTTACTGTTTAAAGGTAGTTGAAAATATAGACAACGACGAATTGTTTCACCGCATGTCATTCGAACCTCGGAGAGGCAGTAACAGTGATGGCCTTCTGTTTTTCATGCCTCTCAGCTTGAGTGGACTCCAAATTACTGGTTTCCGTTGTAATGCAACTGCTGCCGGATGCCTAGCTGCCCTGACTGAACCAGCCAGTGTCGGGGGACTACCCATGAACTTGCTGCTTCTCCTCATTGTGGTTGGCGTTGTCTCTGCTTCCGACTTCAATTCAGGCATCGGAGAGAACAGCCTCGAATACCGTGACTTTCGTGGATCCCTTGCGAACGACAGTCTGCCACTGTTAAATAGAGAGGCAGAGGTGTGGAGGGGTGTTGTCATGTGAGAGTTCGGGTCAGGGCGATATGTAGCAATAGAGACTCGTCTCTTAGGCTGGAGAACCTGTTGTGTTGTTGCGGGTGGAGGTCTGACAGCAATGGAGATTCTTCTCGGTAAAATTTGGTTTTTCTGGTTTCTTCCTGCTAGTGCTGTTGTGGAGATGTTTTCTTTTCCGTCAACTGAAGATGGGATGGGAGTTCTAGAGATGGTTTTTTTGGGCGGTAAAGCAGATGATGGGGGCATGAAGTTGGAAATTCTTCGCAAAGGTAGCCTTGATCTTGGAGGAGCCAATGGCGGTTTCTTCTCTGCAGCAGTCTTCTGAGCTCCTTGTTTCCGGAATGATGATGCTGAAGACTGATGAGAAACCGCTGCGAAAGCTCTAGTCTCCTGTTTCAGTCTGGTCTTCCTTTCCTCAGCCAACTGGTTCTCAAGGTCCCGATTCTAAGAAAAAAATATTCAGTTATTTAACAATGAACAAACAGATAAAAAAAACTCAATAGGAAATTCAAGTCGCCTTGAAGATAGATTACCTTTTCTTGTAGATTTCTGCAAATGTGTTCCCTTGAAGCAAGCCTCAACTGCAGAGACTGTATGCAATCCTGTAGTTTCTTTGTTTCTTTCTCGTCATGTTTAGCCTTTTCAGCCTGTTAAATTTGAATTAAAATTTTCGTAATGTGAAAATCAAGATAAACTAGAACAAAAGTATGCTTTAATTTATAACACATACCATTTGTTTGTACTTGAACAGCTCAGTGAGGTCTGCCTGTTTGCGAGCAGGTCCACTCTCTATTCCCCGCACCCGGCTGGCAAAGTTCAATGAACACAGTGTCTCTCCAAGATCTGAGGCACTTGGGCTGATTTGGACAAACATCAAGGTTTTG
Source organism: Malus domestica (assembly GCF_042453785.1). Lineage (NCBI taxonomy): Eukaryota > Viridiplantae > Streptophyta > Magnoliopsida > Rosales > Rosaceae > Malus > Malus domestica. The sequence continues at coordinate 28,517,577 of NC_091672.1, read as the reverse complement.
CAATCTCCCCCTGCAAATCAAATTTCAATTAAAATCATGCATATATAACCGACTTATAGGAGCCACTCCCATGAAATGAATTATTACTATAAAGGCTCACCTAGAGAACTCTGCAGCATATGAGTAAGCTTCGAATTCCTGGTTTTTTTCAAAAAAGAGAAGTTTAGATATGGTAGCCAAATGTGTTTGTGTGTGTGTGTCTGTGAGAGAGAGAGAGAGAGAGAGAGTTGCCTGTAAGGAATGTGGGCTGTCTTGGATGCAAGGGATGAGATAACATCGCCAAGGGCCGAGAGTGATTTATTTATAAACTGAGATTCCTTCAGTCTTTCACCTTCAACATCAATCCTCCCCACACGTTCACTGCCAGCCAAGTCTACGAGCCACAGTTGACTCCTTGTCTTTTGCCCATTTATCAAGGTCTCCCCCTTCACTGTCACACGTAACAAGCTGTAGAAAACAAACTTTCACTGAATAGTGGATACAACCATACAAAGAAAAATTGGTTGCCTCATATTTCTTTATATTCACTCTGCTTTGAAACATTCAGTGTACTAGTGCCTTTTCATTTAATCTAGCAGAGAAAAAAACGAGAATCTGAAAACGAAGATATTTAGGAGATTTTGAGCATGAAAGTTACCAGTGAGAGCGGCTGCTCTGCTCGTTAGCACTGGTAGATCCAACAGACCTTGCTTGGCTTCCAGACTTTAGCAGTTCCCACATCTCTTCAAAGCCATAAACACGCTCTTCAACAAGTCCTGGAACATCTAAGGTTCCGTCTGCACATTGCTTTATTTCCAACCTTTGAACAGAAAACAAATAAGTACATCCATTAGGGATCAACATTATATCCTCCAACCGAGATTCTTAAGATTGCCAAAGGATGTAACATAAAAAGGTTAGACAGTTAACAGACTTAAAATGCAATTAAACTCGTGGAAGCGCTGAGGGTGGTGAGGGTCAACTATAATCTATTTCTGCAATTGTCTATGTTAATTGCTAAGTAAGCATTTCAATTGTCAATCAGAGGCCAATTCGATTCTTCAAAATCTTAAGATCCCAAATGATGCGTATGATGATACTTGATTTGAATAAACAATTTTTAAATGGCAAGGTTACGGTAGCAAAGCCTACTCAATTAACATCTAAGCAGAAGAAAACTCACTTCCTTGTGGGTTGATTAGTGTTATCGACCAAGAGGTCCCTAATCTTCTCATTATAAACCTCCAGCATACTAACACATAACTCATATCTCATAAAGCCACCTCTGTCTTTTGAAATCCGAAACAACTCCTCCAGAGTCCTGTAGTTAACACCTCTGTTTTCAGAAGTACCCTCCATCGTAAAGGTCTTGCCAGTTCCAGTTTGTCCATAGGCAAAAATGCAGACATTATACCCATCCAACACCGAAGTCACAATAGGCTTCGTTTGAGCAAAGACAGCCTCTGCACATTTGAAAAGCTCAGCATCAAAGATACAAAATCTATCTAAAGGTTATCCATCGTAACAATATCAACTGTGGAGTATTAGACAGTGCAATTACAAAATTGGTAGAGTTCTCAACTACCTTGGTTGTCCTCAGGTCTGAAGACATGGTCAAACTTGAACTGCTTTTTAGAGGAATCAGAACAAAGGACCTGCAGCTCGTTATCTAGGGAGGATTCGAATTCAACAACGGAACCAGATCCGCTTGAAATTTCAGTTTGATTCAAAGGTCTACATCTGCAGAAAACTCGGATGTTGCCTTTAAGCTCAATCACTTCATTGTAAAGTCTCTTTCGCTCGGACGACTCATCTAGGTACTTCTTCTTTAAAAGTTCATGTTCCATACCTAGAGATCCAGAAACAACCAATTACAATCCAAGATAGAAAAAAAGTCAGAAAATAATCGTGAGTGATCAAAACAAAAGGCTCACTTAGTAGCTGAATGGTGTTTAGAACAGAAGGGTCCGGAAAGGAATTCGTTGTGAGCTTGACTTGATCAGACAAGACTGTATGCTCTTTCTTCAAATCCTAAAAAATAAGAGCAAAACCGAAAACTTTTAGCAAATTTTTTCAAAGATTTAAAACAAAAAGAAAGTACAAATGTTATATTAAAGAATTACCTGAATTTTGGTTGTCAAATCAGTGATCTTCTGCAAAACTGGAAGGAACCTTTGACATGGAGAACCTTCTGTTCCGTTCGACGCGCTACTCTCACCAATCAAATCAGAATCTCCGTCGACGGGTTTGGTAGCAATATCTGGAGTACATTCTGAATAATGTTATAATTAGTGCCTGACTTCAACCACCACTCAAAAATTCACATTTCCATTTTGTTAAAATTAACCTCCTTGATTGAATTTCAAAATGTAACAGTTCAGTGGCAACAATTCCTAATTTAAATTACAAAATTAAAAGGGCAAGAATTGCAGAAATTACCCACCTTTGTCGATCACATCACTGTCCACCCGGCTTGCTATCGTCTCTAGGGTTTTAACTGAAGAAAAAGAGGGATGCAATCAAATCAGAATATCTCCAAATTCTACATTTTCTTGGACTGGAAAATAAAATTAAAACTATAAGAAGCAGTAATCGTCGAATCCGAACCTCAAATTCAAACTTTTCTTGTAATTCAAAAATTAAAAAAAGGGGGAAATGAAATATAAAAAAAAAAACAAATCATAAACCTGCTTCGGAGGTTGCGGAAGGCTTGGAGTAGTGATCTGGAAAGACGTCGGTGCAGTTTTCGTGGAACATTTCCACCGTTTGATCTGAATTAAATCAGGAAAATTCGCGATTAATACAGCGTTCGCTCATCGATTTACCAAGAAATTAAATAATAAAAAAACAAGAAATAATTGAAGAGAGAGAGTACCTTCCATGGATTCGAATCGGAGCAAGAATCCGAGTTCTGGAGTGAGTGGGAGAGAGAGAGAGAGGGTTGTGAATGTTAGACAAAGATCTCAGAGAGCTAGAGAGAGAGAGAGAGAGAGAAGGAAAGAGAGAGAGAGAGAGAGAGAGAGAGAGTTTTGAGTTTTGTTTTCAGGGCCGGAGGGATTTGTGAGCGTAGGGTTTTGATTGCGTTGAAGTTTGAATTGAAGGGATCTTAGCCGTTGGTTTAAATGGTGGGAGCTCTTTCTTTCCAACGGCTATCAAAATTTTCTCGCTGGACCACTTCGTAATGGCCCAATAGGCCCAGTCACTGCGAAGGCAAACGACGCTTAGTTTCACGTCGTCTATAATATATAATAGGATGCAACATTCACGTTGTTTACCACTATAACTAATTGCTGCAAAATCGTTCAACTTTCAATAGACAAAGGAGTGTGATATCCACACATCTTATTTTATTTCTCACACACTTTTTTAATTTTTGGCGGTTGGATCGGATGAATTGAAGAAGATCAACGGACAGAAATTATCAAGGGGTGTGTGAGAAGTAAAATCGGGTGTGTGGATAGCACATCCCTAGATAAATAACACATTTCAATTTTTTTCACGTTATCTAACGCCAAAGAAGAAATTAACTATTTATAAAAATTCAAGGAAATAATCTGATAAAATCAAAGTTTATACAAAAATTGGCTAGCTATAAAAATATAGAAGGTAATCGACTAAAATTATAATTCAGAAGGAATTGACAGCTCTATAAAAATTCGAAAAGTAAATACACAAATACGTCTTATAGAAAACTATTACCAAAACTTCAATGGTGCATTTTGTAATTATTCTAAAACATATAGTAAAAAGGTATAGTTGGCCTTTGATTGGTCTTCTTCCTAATTCCTATATAGATCTTCCTCAAGTCAATCACAAAATAAATAAAAAATATATATCTGATAAAAATATAAATCTCTGCAACTTTTGTACAAAGTAATTGGTGTAAGTGGCTGAGTTGATGATGGCTTCCTCCACATCCCCAAACTGCTTGTTTCACTTCAGCTCCCTCTCTTCTTCTTCTTCAGTATCCAACTCAACCACCACCACACATTTGCCCTTATCTTCTTCTCACTCTATCTTCAATGGCTGCGGTGCACTTTCCCTCACCAAATCTTCTTCCTCTTCAAGAATATCTGCCAAGTTTGATAAGTTCCAAGGTGGAACTCCCCAGGAAATTCTTCAAGATGCCACACCACCACCATCTCTAGAAGCTCTTGAGGAAGAAGATGGTGAGCAGGAAGATGATGACAGGTGAATTGTTTTTCATCTTTTTATACGAGCGATATTTTACTTTAAACTAATTTACAGTTGAAGGAGAATTCAAACTTGAATTCATAAGGAGAGCACATATCTCGAGTTTGTGATATGGGAATTAGTCTTAACAAATGAATCATTCAATTGTTAATTGGGTAAAGTTGTTGGACTGATTAGTTGTTGTGGCGTTTGTCCATCTCTCTAATATCTTAATTAACAAATCGTTAAGCCGTTAATTTTCGATCCATAAGTTGATTAATTTGGATTGATGTGATTGTCTTGGTGCGTTTCAGCTGCTTGCCTTCTGACTTGGAGGGTGCAGTGCGTCAATCAGGTGTAGCAAGTGCAGATTTTGTGTCTTCAGGAGGAATGAGAGCCATAGTACGTGCTCTAACAAAAAAAATATAATCTTGTCGATAAAGGTTTAATCTTCTTGTAATGCAGTTTTGAGCATTAAACAAAGCTTTATTAGAAAATAACATGTATTAGTCAAACAGCGTAACGAACTATCTAGCTAATCTGAGGTATAAAACTTTGATTATGTTGTAGAATATGTGCTTAATTTTGTGCTGGCTGGTGAAAAATGGCGAGCACATTACCCGTTTTAGTTGCCAGTCTGCCAAGTTTGATTTGTAAATTCGTTATGTTTTCACAGGTTGAGCTTTTGATCCCTCAGCTGCAATTTCTAGACGAAGAAGGTGCACAAGCTGAGCTCTGGGAATTGTCCAGGGTTTTCTTAGATACGCTGATCGAAGAAACCGGCGGTCAGGTTAGTTGAAAATGTTTCTGTTGCTAACTGCCATTGGCTTCAACCTATAGATAATTTCAGCTGAGAAGTGCTAATTTGATTGCCAGAGAGTTAAAGCTGTGTTTCCTGATGCTGGTGCGGCAGCGCTTCTAAAATACCGTTGGAAAGATGCTGCTTTTGGATTCGCCAGGTGATTTATAATATGAGCGGTTCTCTTCAGTTGAATATGGGACTTAATGGTGCCATGTATTTACTAGCCATGGTTGCCTGCCATCAGTTTATTGTGTTCTTCCAGTTGAGTCCCAAATCTGAGACATGAGCATAATTAATATGGTTTAGTATTGTAGTTTAGTAGGTTGCACCCATCATTTGAATCTATTCGAATTTCTTTTTGAGCTGTGCTCGTATGTTAGATTTCGCGCCTCATTATACAATCTTCTGTCGCCTTGCATTCAGCTTAAGTGACCGAAAGCCTATAACGAGTGAAGATGAGATTGTGGTTATGGTTGTTCCTGATTACCAGATGTTGGGATACGTCGAGAAACTTGCAGCTACTCTCTCAGATGACCCGGTAAGCTAGTGATTCTTCTTATTTCTGAAGTTAAATTTACCTGATATAGACTCCATGCGGTGTAGAGACATGTTATTTTTCGGGTCATTTGGTTTTTTTCAAAGTACATCTCAAAGCAGTTTTCCTCATTTTCTTGTGAATTGGCAGCCAAGGCCTCTCATCATGTGGAACCCCCGTCTCATCAGCGAGGATGTAGGAGTTGGATTCAATGTTCGACAGTTAAGGCAGTACTTTCTCAGGTATTAATTTTTAAGAGACCCCCTAAAACTGTTGGTTGGATGAATATATTTGGCATCTTTACTTATTTTGGGTTATCGACGATCAGTTGTTAGACAGTTAACCGCCTTGTTGTGTCCTGCTACCTTCTGTATTTGTGGTCTGCAGAACTTTTACGACGGTCTACTCAATGAGGCCAATGGAATCTGGTGCTGTATTTAGGTGTTATCCAGGGTAAGAGATGTGAATATTGCATCAAATTCTTAATATTTAGATTGGCCCCTTTGGTCTACGGTTTCTGCAGCTAAGGTCTTGTTCCCCTGCTCATTTACCAGGCTATGGAAGGTGTTCTACGATGACAAGGATAGACCGAACAGATACCTGCTCGCGAAAGAGCTCATTCAGCGCCCCGATGCTGAAGAACTTGAGGTTGGTAGTTGATGCTAACTCCTTGACTTGAACAAATGAACACACAATGTATTAACAAGGTAAACGAATGCGATTTCATCTTTTGCAGATGATATTCGGAAATGTAGACGAGAGCTCAGAGAAGGGCCAATCTTTGTTTGATCAAGCTGCAGGGATGTTCTCTTCGCTAAATCGATTTATGAGGGTCATTTCAAGATAGAATTATAGTCTGCAACGATCTATCTCCTTCACTGTAACGCGATTGTATTATATTTCGCTGCACAAACTGAAGTAGTGTTTGCTTTACATCTGATATTTTCCGTCGAAACAAATGAAAGACAGAAAACTTCACATTTTCGTATTACTGAAACCGAGTTCTGGCATAGATATTCTCGAGTACAGTAGCTTTAACGATGTAATTTACAGGCAACCCTAATCGACATTTCTGCTCTCAGTTTCTTCCTCCTATACAGTGGCATTGATTCCACAAATCAAAACCAATCAACATGCTGTGTCGAAGCTTTTGGCTGCTTCTTCGGTTTCTGATACCGGTTGTTCTCAAACATGGCTTTGACTGTAAGCGAGTAGAGCAAATCTGCCTCTGGCGAACTATCATACGGTGTGTTGATGATACTGCAAAATCAAGATCAACCACACAAAGGAAAAGTTAACGAAGGACAACAAACTGCTTCCTCGTAAAAGCGCTAATGAGTAAAAAGGCTTTAGTAGCACATCCCAACGAGCCCTGATAAAGATAAAGTATGACAAGGTAAATAGTAAATTAACCACCTGTCAAGTAACTCCTCCAAAATAATTCTCTGTGATGGAGTAACATAATGAATGCAACTTCTCGGGCACTGACCAACTGCAAGCTGAACTTGGTAATCATCCCCAAATCCTACAAACATTAATCAAAACCGGGTTTTAATCCGAAAATGTACCAACAAAGACGAAACAAAACGAAGGAAACGAACCATGAGATGTAGCTCTTGCAGTCCCAGTTGCAGCATAAGTGAAGGCATGAGGGGCTCTTTGTACACAAGAATATGGACAACCTGCAGATTGTTTTAAAAACAGAAAAAGTTCGACTCATGTTCTCTCGTAGCTAAGTTCGTTAGAGCATCCGTCTAGTAAGCGGGAGATCTTGAATTCGTCTCTTAACAAGATGAGTTTTGTTATAATGTCATTTGTAAGAACAAGTACAGCTTAATTTAGTACCTTTTCCCACACAAAGAACCTCGTTAACAAAAACATCAAACGCTTCACATTCTGGATTATCAAAGGGATCTACACATTCCCTACAAAGCCAAGCAGAAATAGTGAGCTTAGCGAGCTATAACAACTCAATCATCCTTCGTACGTGCAAATTACAGTCTGACACATATGCATAAGCAAATCACAAAAACTAAACACAAAGTTTACCTTTCGATTATCTCCGATCGGCTGTAACTCGATAACATCTGCACATATTTTATTAACCGCAATGATCACCAATTTTCATTGCTAGCAAAAAAAAAAAAAAAAAAAAAAAAATCTTTTTTATTTGAAAAAGGTTTTTATCTAAAATGATCCATGCGAATAACATAATTCTTCATTTTGGTCTCTTATAATGAAAACCGATGCAAGTGGTCCATGAGTTTGTCCAGTGTAATCATATTGACCATTTCGTGAAAAATTTGTCAATATCCTCGAAAGTTCTGTAATTTCGGTCCTTATGTGATATTAACAGATTTTTCACGAAATGATGAAATGATTCACAGTAAATAAACTCAAAAACCACTTCTATCGATTTTCATTGACAGGACTAACATAAGAAGTTATATCAATGTCAGACACCGTTTTGGCTAGAAACAGTTTGAAAAATATTACGGAAACAGAAATTATAAATAAAAGTGGCATTTTTTAAGATAAAAGAATTACCTCATAGGCCTGAATTACACGGCGAATCATCATATCAGCATCTTTCCCGTCCCTATTTACATCTGGATGAAACTGCTTCACCTATTTTATCACAATAATAATTTTTAAATTAAAATTATGTTTTAATTGAAGAAACAGGAAGAGAAGAATCTGATGGGACAAATACTTTGGCGCGGAAGGCGGCTTTGAGCTCGGCGGCGGAGCAGGAAGGCTGGACACCGAGGATAGTGCAAGCGGTGGAAGTGGCGGAGAGAGGAGGAGCATCCTCTCTGCAGTTCTTCACTGTGAATTTCTGGCGGTTACGAGTTTTAACGGCTTTTTGAAATGGTAGAACCGGCGGTATCTTCCAACCGCACACTGATAAACCTTCCATTTTCGCTCTCTTCACTTCAATAAAGCACTGCTACTCCATTATTTAATGTTAGTAGAAGGGCCAAACGCTGCGTTTCAGTTGGATGGGCCCATCCTTGAATATATTAAAGTTAATTAACAGCGTATCCAATCGTACTCTCTAATTTAAGTCGAATTTTTACTAAAAATTATTTTTGGAGCTCCTTGTAAAATTCTCTTCCCCAAAAAATAAAAAAATAAATAAAAAATCTCCCTATAAAATTCCAACTTCTCCCTATATTTTGGCTAGAAGCACATTTAGGGAGCCCGTTGGAGATGTTCTGCTAATTAATTGATATGTAGGCCTTTCACGGTGATTTGCATGGGTTTGATTCCATATATAAGAATCATGCTGTATTATGAATTTGATTTTCATTTATAAGAATTAAACTCAAATTTTCCGGCATGTTGGTATAATTATAAGAGAAATAGATTATTAATATTAGTAATAGTCATGCATGTACCTTTTAGTGTAGTGACATTGTGGGAAGGGGGTTTAGAACACTGACCTCAATGGCCAGGATAACACTCTTAACCATTTGAGTAACAAGTTTTTTTGTGAAAAAATAATTCTAGACTAGACATGGCCATTATAATACTAGACATAGACAGCTAAACCAGTCATACGCTTTTTTCATATATAATACAACAATGTTATTTGTACCACATTTACTGATCACATTGAGAAACTAGTTTACATATGCATTCTTTTGATCAAGATGTTTCCATTAAGAGAATTACATACACTATAAAAGGACTCTCATATGCCGCCCAACTTCACACACAAGCAAAAGGTGGAAAGAAAGAACAACTTGTAAAAATTGAAGTTCTACTATATATCATCTTCCAGCCGCACTTGAAGTTGGAGCTTCAAATTCCTCTTATTTCCAGACATTTGTTTTCAACATTGACACAACCGAGGACATCGAGGGTCGTTGTGTGGACTCTCCTCTGTGCACATCATCCCTATATCAAGCCTTTGAATGCTGCATAGTTTGAGCTCTGCTAAAGCACCAGGCGTGCCTCGTGAGTATGCCTCCAGCTTCAGTGTGGTGTCAACAACATCCAAAATCCGGCCTGGAAATGCAGAACTCACTCACTTCCTTAAATCAACCTCACCCAAAAAACAAATTGCTTGTTGGTCTTTTGTCATCATCTCAAGCAGAATCACACCAAAGCAATGCACATGCCTTTTAGCAGATACCTCAATTCCCTGTCCATATTCTGTTTCACAAGCAATTTATAAAGATGGTTAACTCAATCAGAAGCAATTTCTCTCAATCGAAGAGTATAAAAAATCAATGTGATATGCATACCTGGTGGGATATAACCAATTGATCCGTGTAGAGAGCCCGTTGTTGACATGTTCTTTCGGTTGGTCAGTTGAAATGAGCTTTCCATTCCCAATATCTGCTACATGAGCCACCATATCAGTGCTGAGAAGCACGTTTTCCAGTTTTAGATCACAATGTATCACTTGGACTGGACAGCCTTCTTATAGATACTCAAAGCGATTGGCAATACCTGTAGCTATTGAAATTTTTTCGTTCAAAGTTAATTTACAAGCTCCTTCCTCTAGTCCACCAGGATAGAGATGCTCTCCCAGGTTCCTGTTGCCAATAAAATCAAGGATAAGAGAGTGTTCCAAGAATATCCTACGAGTCCAACAATTGACTTCTCCAAGAATATCTTATGAGTCCAACTTATTCTTCGAGAAGTCGATTGCTTGCAGGGACACCAACTTTCCAATGCTTGCTGGTAGTTGACCTTCGAAATGACTGTTTGGAAGGTTAATTGAGAAGTCTAATCTTGAAAGAAGGCCAAGCAGTACAGGAATAGAACCTTGCAAGCTGTTGACAGATAAATTAAGAAGCACCATCAGAGAACAGTAAGGTTGACGGGAAATTTACCGGATAGGTGGTTTTCAGACAGGTTAAGATATCTCAGCTGTAAGAGATTACCAAGTGAAGGTGGAAAAGACCCGCCAATCAATTTTTTTTCCAAGATCCAGTACACAAAGGCTAGACATCTTCCCCATGTCATCTGGAATTGATCCAAGAATTCTGTTTTTGTAGAAGTATAACCTCTGCAAATTCCCAAGCTTCCCCATAGATGCTGGAATTTTTCCTTCCAACTAGTTGATTGACATACATAAACTTACTAATCTGCTTAAGTCTCCAACACTATCTGGTATACTTCCAGTAATGTCGTTATCCAGAAGATTGACGTAAAAGAGGTCTTTGAAAGACCGCCGACAGAAGATGGTACATTTCTTCTCCAACAAACATGAAGCAAAATGCAGTTTGTGAGAGCTGTTAAGAAACCAAGGGAAGAATTACCAGATCTGCCGCCACCACCTAAGGCATTGATATGGCAGTAGAGAATCTCAAGGTTCTGTAGCATTCCCAACTCTGCAGGAACTTCCCCCTCTAATTTGTTCATACTGTCAGCTGAGAGAGATTGGAGAGGGTCACTGGAATCCTACCAGAAAGCATGTTATTGATCAGGTACAACTTCTGCAAGTTCTGGAGTTTGGCACCCAGCTCTGAAGGCATTTCTCCACTTAATCAAATATCAATCAGTGCAATCTCATGTAATGCAGTTTAGTTACTAATTGCTGCAGGTATCAACCCCTCATTCAATTAACTACTAGATTAGGATTTAATCATGCGGCCCCAGGTACTAAAACAATCAAGTTGTCAATTCCATAAATGAAGATTACTAATTCATGGTGGCTTTTGCATTTGATACTGACTTGGCAAACTCAAATCTCCAGTTGTCCATAAAGAAGCAAATATCTTGACACCCAAAATAACAGATCTTAACTGCTCAATGTAAATGTAAAAGATAATAATTCATTATACCTTATGCAAATAGGTTTCTCTTTCGTTGTCTACGAAATATTATGATAGGTCTGCAATCCCACATTTCGACAAGGTTCTTTTAATTTTATCCAGCCGCTGAGAGAAAATATTCTGGATGAGAAATAAAAAACCCAGCGTGAAAAAATTCAAAAGTTTGACTTTATAAGGATAGATTAAACATAGAAAATTCGTATAATAAAGGAATGACAAACCTAAATCATTCTTATATGTCTTCATTTCGTTAAGAATGTAACAAAGAATCGGCTCTCATATCTTTTCATCTTGATCCAAATAGTACAGTATAAACCTTTCATCTGGTACATACCCTTCATCTGTCATCAGTCTAAACAGTTCGCCTAAAACCCTATAAATGGGCTCTGCTTGTGGATGCATCCTATCCCCAACAACAAAGCTCTGAACTTTCTTTTCAATCTCGATCCAACTAATACCCGTTTCTTTTGTCACCCCCATCTCCTTCATCCCCTTAATAGTCCTTGCTCTCTCTTTCCACCTTCCTTCAGAAGAATATATATTGGCAAGCAAAACATATGGTGCTGGTGTCTCAGGTGCTGCCAATAACAACTGGTCCGCAGCATATTTGCCAATCTCTGAATCGCCGTGAATGCAACAAGCACCAAGCAATGCTTGCCAAACAAGTACACCAGGATTCTCTGGCAGCTTTTCAATAAAACTTTTGGCCTCAGTGAGATGTCCTGCCCGACCTAACATGTCGACAACACAAGCATAGTGTTCTGGCCTCGGACTCATCCCATGATCTTCATTCATGGATTTCAGGAACTCCATGCCCCTTTCAACGAAACCAACATGGCTACAAGCATGAAGCAGAGACAGAAATGTAACATCTGTTGGTTGTACACCTTCCATATTCATCTTTTCATACAACTGTAATGCTTTTGAGCCATCTCCATGACGGGCAAAAGCTGCAATCATGGAATTCCAAGAAATTGAGTTCCTTTGAGGCATCCGACTGAACACTTTGACTGAATCCTCCAACTCTCCACACTTGGAGTACATATTTATAAGCCCATTGCCGACAAAAGAGTTTGAACCAAAATTCTTCTTGACAATTAAAGAGTGGAGCTGCTTCCCTAGACCTAAAGAAGTATCAACACCAAATACGCCAAGAACTGCTGAAACCATGTTTGGGTCAATGTCAATTCCTGCCTTTATCATTTTCACAAAAATATGGATTGCTTCATCCTCAAACCCATTTTGTGCAAATCCCACCAGGATAACAGTCATAGAAATCTCATCAAGTTCTTCCGTGGATTCAAAAATTTTCCACGCATCTTCCACACTACCACATTTTGAATACATGTCCATTAGTGCACTCTCAATGCACAACTCGGATTGAATTCCCAATTTCCATGCAAGTCCATGAATTTGCCGCCCTACACTTATTGCCTGCAAACCAGAACATGCCATGAGTAATCCCAAATAAGTCATAGAATTTGGATCCACCACTCCACCACGCATCTCCAAAAACAACTCCAAACTTTCAACATAGTATTCATTCTGTGCAAGGCCCGAAATCATCGCAGTCCATGTAATCACATTCCTCTCAAACATCTCATCAAACACCCGTCTTCCGGACAGAAAACACCCACATTTACAATACGATGTGATCAAAGCATTCCCCACAGCAGTTTCCCGCTCAAATCCGTTCAAAACCACCAAACCATGCATCATCTTATTCAAGTGACAAAACTCCGGCCCATCAAAAGCTGCTAAGATTGAAGTCAAAGTCGCTTTATCAAATCGATAACAACCCAATCCACACATTTGCTTGAAGTAGCCAAAACCATAATCCAGCTCCCCATTCCTCAAAAACCCAGATATCATCGTATTCCAAGAGACCGTATCTCTCACGCGCATATCATCAAACAGTTGGACTGCATTCCGTAATTTACCACATTTTAAGTACATTGATAGCAAAGAATTCCAAACAACAAGGGCATTGCGGTGATCATCGTGATTCTCAGGGTGAAAGAATTCAGGGTTCTTGATGAGAGAGGCGTGGAGGGAAGAACCCAGCTGAAAGTTGCGATCTTTTCCACAAAGAGAGAGGAGCAGGCTTATGTCGACATTGTTGAGGACCAATGTTGCCGTTGTTTGTGAATCCGGGTTCCGGTGGAGCTTGGTTTTGAAGGCGGAGATTAGAGAGGAAGCGCAGGAGGGGAAGTGGTGGGAGCTGAGGTTCTGTAGCTGAAAGACCCACCAGGATTTCATCCATGAAAAATGGGACACAGAGACCAAGTACTGACAGTTGAGGTTTCCGGATGCTGGCACTCAGGATTTTTATACGCGAGAACGGGTTCGATATCAAGGAAAGAGATACTCCAGACTTTCGAAATTTCATCAAATGGTCAAAAATTATTATAGTTTTTAACGAATCAAAATAGGTGGCCCGTTAGATGAAATTTCAAAAGTCTAGATCACTTAATCCGGTGATCTTGGTGGAAGAGATTCTCGGATCTCTTCCTCAAACTCAATACTTCGGGTTAAGAATTTTATACGAGTGATATTGAGAAGATAAATAATACTAAATTAAACTGTATTTAGTTAAGTGATACGCTCCTTGCAGTTGAATTTCAGGCATAGTATTTTTCTTTATTAATGAGAATAGGTAATTTGAATGTAGTATTCTTCTAATATTGAGAAGAGAAATGTTGCTAGATTAAGAATTTGACGATCTGAATAAATGCTATCATGTGAATTATAAGCTCTTTGAAGTTGAATCTCATGCTTCTTTTTTTTCTATTTCAAGGCGATTCAATCTTGGTACCTCCTCTAATATTGAGAAAGAAACACCATTAAACTAAGTACTCTTAATCACGTGAATTACAAGAAACACCATTAAACTAAGTACTCTTAATCACGTGAATTACAAGCTCCTTGTTGCTGAAGAAAAAAATATTCTCAACTTATATCTTTGATTTTATTCCAACCATCATTCGAGGAGGTTGACGTAAAATCTTTGTAGAAACAAAGAAAGGATAAACAAGACAAATAATGTAACATGTGGAAGTTGGAGCATGACACCTTGTTGGTCTTCTGCTAGGGGAGCAAGAACTTTGGTGCGAACTATTACAAACAGCAAAGACTGATTGACAAAGGAAAGCAATCTTTAACCAAATGAATGGACTGTATGGACACCATGGTAATTCCATCCGTCGAGAGTAACTCGAGGGATGACACCGGGAGGGACCTCGAAGGAGATCTTTATCGACATAGCCTCACCTGGCACCAGTGAAAAATAGTTGTCCGAGTAATGAACCGGAAGGATTCTTGTGTCTTCTCCTTCCTTACGGTCCTTCTTCACTCCATGTACAGAAAAATGAAGGAAGAAAGCAACGCCTATGTTGGCGCCGTTGATTTCAGCAACCCTCAAACCATCAGTCTCCTTTGTGAAATGTCTGGATATTTTATGAAACCAGCCAACTTCAAGTTTTCTGTCTGCTCCATCATGTGTAGCTTTCACCAACGCTACATCGAAATTGCCATCACCTTGATTAGTAGTGAAATTGTTTTGAAAGGTCAAACTTTTTGGCTCTGGTTTCTTAGATGTGTTCTTCACGTGCATATGCATTTCGTAGGTGGTTCCTTTGATGAAAACCTGAGATGTAACCTTGAGTGGTACTGTCTTCTTCCTATATGGTTCTAACAGTTTGTAATCCCCACCAGACAGATGCAACCAGTAAAAGTTCCTGGAAATAATGCGATAATCTGACTTGTGATACAGCTTGAGAAGAAGAAAGTAAACCGGCCTTGGGTTTTTAGATTTTGGATATTTCATCTCAGCAATCGGTACTGTTCTTTTCGGTGGCATTGACACCTTTTCGTGAACTTTGTAGTATGGGCATGTTCCTTCTAGATCCCACACCAAGGCTTCTATAGCGATGTCGGATAGCTCCTCTGATGTAGTGTTGACAACCTGTTCAAGGGAAGAAGAGAAAGTCATCAGCAGATATTAAAACATGTATATGGTAAACTCTGTGAATAGCACGGTGTAAAAGAGATTATGTTCCACTGATAGGTGTTCCTTCTGTGAGGACTTTTCATTCTTTTTCTTTCGCTTAAATGGAAATTGTCCCCGAAGTTGGGTATGTTGTGAAGAAATCAGGTATTTGCAAGTCATTAATTAGTCTTCTCAAGAGTTTGTTCATTGCACCCAGTTACAGAAATGGATCAATGAACATTAGTTCTACTAAGATTCACATTCAACATGAAAATATTAACGATTTCAACATCGTGAAGGAGATAACATTTGAACTGTGTAACTCTACAACTTACCTCTATAAAATATGTAGCTAAGTTAAGCTGGACATGTATTGGCTCAGCAGCACAGCGACAGCCATAGAAACCTGCAGTTTGGTCCAAAAAGTGATCGTAAAGTTGACCTCTAAGACCTGGCCACGGATTTTGTGTTTTCCAAATCAAAACACCAGTGTATTTAGTCCACATTCGGGAAGTCCACCCCTCCAATAGAGCTTTATACTGGATGTAGTTAGCTAGTTGAGCCTGAGATGATTTAAAGTAAGCCAAATCGTCACAACAGAAAATCAGTCCAAAGTGCACCCTGAATAACCAAAAGATTAGTTTACCTTTAAGCAAAAATCATCAAGATCTTTCGGCGACCCATAAAGCAAAATCTGATCATGAACCTTGCCTGGATTTGAATAAGGCTTGTACTTAAAATGTACCCACATGCCGTTTGGAACTTCTTCATAACCATTTGAAACCTTCTTAAACAACGGAATATGCCATGCTTCTGGAGGCATTGCCGCTCTGATGGTAGCTGCAACTGGTGTGCCTACAGAACCAACTGCAGGATTGAACCCATATTGGTAAAACCCATCTTTAAAGAAGTCTTCGGGATTTTGGATTTCATAAGGGCCAGCGGTGAAGCCTCCCTTTCCATTTGCAAATCCATCCCACAAGGACCCTTGAATGTAAATGCGTGTACCATCAAGATATTGGCTTGGATCCTCTGAAGTCAGGGACAAGTTTTCAACAATCTTGCCACTCTCATTTGAAGAGTTTTCGAAATATGGATGGAGCCTGAGGTCGTGTTTCAAAGCTGTGTTGATATCGTCTGGTGGAATTTGTTCATTTCCACCCACCCAAAGGACAAGACTTGGATGGTTCCTTAGAAGCCTGATAGTATCTCTCGCACATAGCAAGAAAAGATCATGGTCCAGTGGACCATTTAGATTTGATACTGGTTTACCTCGTCCGTTGACATCTCCAGTAATCCAAAACTCTTGCCAGACCTACAAATTTAAAACAGCATCCATATGGTTCACGCGCTACTTAGCCCGTGTTCCTCGATAAAACCTACCGAAATATGCAAAGCTGAAGCGAAAACATAGATAGAGAGGTATGCTTACCAGCAGACCATAAATATCACAGTAATGATAAAATTCTGGCCTCTCAGCCACTCCACCGCCCCAACAGCGTAGCATGTTCAAATTCATATCAGCATGAAACTTGATGGCTGTTCTGTAGCGCTCTTTTGAAAGTCGAAGGAGGCCATCTGACACTGTCCAATTACCACCACGAATAAAAATAGGCTGACCATTGACCTTGAACAACCTGAAGAGCAGATTATACAGGTAACAGAACATAAACACCAGAAAAAGAGTTGACATGTTCAAGCACTACATGTAACCAACATTACAGAAATAATGATACAATAAATCGAATACCTCCCACCAGTGGCAGTATCAATGTGGCTCTCAATTTTGCGGAATCCAAATAATTGGTTCCACAAATCAGATTCTCCGTATCCCTTCACATCAACAGTAATGTCAACATTGTACAAGGATTGCTTTCCCATACCATTTGGCCACCATAAATTCGGCTTGTAGAAGAAGAGCTGTTAAATTATACTATTTAGAAATTAGAATACAGGTCTTGAAAGCTAAATCTAAATAGATAGACCAAATTGAATGAAAGATAAACACCAAAGTGATACTAGAAAAGTGTTGTGTTCTACTAAGATAATGAAAATGCATCATATATTCTTTCACGGACCTCAGGAAATGTATATTTCACCCGTGATCCAGCAGGGATTGACAAATGTTGAGTCTGAAGATGCTCTACTAAGCAAACGTTTCCTTCAAGTTCTGTTGTTACTTGGATATTCAAAGAACACTCAACAACCGAGGCACTTCTATTTTCCAACTCAGTTGTAGCATGCAAATACAACCTCTTGTAGTTGTCAAAAAACGATGAAACCAAGTGCGGATCAATTATTTTTACTGGCTGCACAAAAAAGATAACAAGAAAGAAAAAAAAGAACTTATAGTCTTATACAAATAACTGTAACTGAAAATTGGTATCTGAAGACGAAATTGCATGACCAAATACATTGTCTGTGCAGAATAATATGATTATGAAATTATAAGAAATCACTATTGATCTCATCATGAATGCATCACTTATAGAGAGATTGTAATCTGATTCTGTTTGGAAATTTCAGGAATTTTAGATGCTCGGTAAACTGTAGATCACAAAGCCAAAGAAGTACAATGAGACCAACAACTTCGCATATGATCAAACCATAAAGATAAAACTGTTATCCTTCCCTACGAAATGGATTTTGACATATCATCACAAAGGACAGTTAATCTCATTAAAAATTCTATGGTAGGAAGTGAATCATTATGAATAAAACTCACCCCTGTTACAGAAATTGACACCTCGTCCCATATGCCCGTGTTTCTATCCCTGCAACGTTATATAAGTGGGTTACAACTAAAAATTATTTTGCAATGATAATATCTATAGGATTAGGAAAAGGTACACCAGAGGATGCATTGGTTTTTCTGAGTAAACAATATAGGATACTTCTTGTATCATTTAGCTTTAAACAGGTGGAAAAATCTTCAACCGAAAAAAGAAACATGCTTAAACGTTTTCTCGCATCCCATATTAAAAAGATGATGAAAAACAATTCATGATCACAAAACAGTAAAACATCGTCACCTTATAGGACACATCCAATCCCAACCCTCCACATATTGTGCAGCTACATCTTTCCCTATCTGAAATAAGAATTGGATTATAATAACGCACATTGCCTACATTAGATAATCAGCTTCTGCAGATTCATCATCGCTCGCTCTTGCATCAGTAATTAGTACAATGATAAAACTTTGATCAGATATCTAGAAGAAATAGAATGTATTAAAATAGGGTTCTTGGATATCGATCTGTACCTCGTGATCGCCACCCTGCCCTCCCTCAGGAGGAATAGTCCCTGGATTATCCGGGGGATAAACACGAATAGCAAGCAAATTCTGAGCATTGGGAAGCACTATATCAGTGACGTCAAGAGAATGCCTTTGAAACATCCCTCTTGGCAGGTCTTTTCTGTGCCCATTTAGATACACCTCGGCATAGTAATTGATTGCGCGGAAATTCAGATCCACAAACTGTGTGCTTGACTGAAAAACAAAGATTAGTATGGAGATCGTAATCCAACAAATGTTTCAGAAACTGCAGTTATCATTCGAACGTATCAGCGTACCAGATTACACCGAAAAGTTGTAAAGAGCCAAAATGTATAGTACTGCCTCCCGGAGTCAGAAATGTCTATAATGTAGTCGTTTTGCAATGCGTAGAAAGGATCGGGTACATCTTTCCCCTTCACCAAGGTTGCCAGAACACTGCGGATTCAGATTAATTAGCAGCAGCAAGTAAAGTTATTAAACCCATTTAAGAACTTGAGGAATTGAAGTTAATTAACCAACTTAAACCCAGAAGAGAACCCCAAAAGATTAAAGCTCGAAACTTTAATCAAATTAGACCACATTTGCTGAAATTTGAGAGAGAGAGAGAGATATTACGTTCCGGGAACGACGGCCTCCATCCAAGGAAGGGCGGGGGAGGGAGGGTGGGTGGTGGTGAGCTGGGTACCAGTGACGGTGACTTCCCTGTCCCTGGTGCCGATCCACCCCGAGTCCAGAATCGTCTTCCCTATCGCCGCCATTAAGTTCCAGCTAGCTCGGTTCAGCTCTCTCTCTCTCTCTCTCTCTCTCAGAATCTGAGTGTTTACACTCAGTCTCAGTGTACTTCGGTCGGTGGGTGTGCTGCTGAGGTGGGTCGTCAACAAGGATGGTGTATCATTTAATAGCACGTGATTGGTTGTTTCCAAGCCAACATCCTCTTCGGATCCTTTTGGTGAGGATTATGAAATATGTGAAATATGTTCGTATCGTATATCATGCAGTTAGTTTTTATCAAGTACTGTTTGTACTTAATTTTAAATAAAAATATTTAAAATAATTTCTGACAGCATGATGTATAATATACGTACGGTTGTATCCGTTATATTTTTACAACTGTATTTTGATTTTTTACCGCGCATTCCATACTCACATCCGGCAAACGACACCGTTTGGTTTCGATTTTTCTCGTCAATGGTCGTTTACTTGTGTTTTTTGGTTCAATCAAAGTTTGCTTGGGGTTGAGGAAAAGTTCAGCAATGCCCCAAAATTATCACATTTTCTTCTGGTTTTCACGCTTGAATGGACAGAAGTAATCCACAATTTGAACAAAAACTTGACAGATTTAACGGAATGAGGCAAATTGACACGCTTTAAAATATTAGAGTACTCGTAATCAAATCCAAAGCCTAGAAAGGAAATCAAAATAAGGTACTAAGCTCCGAGATCATTACTAAAAAGTAAGGGCCTGTTTGGTATCCTATTTGAAAATTTTATCATTTCTCAAAACATTTCTTGAAAACAATTTTCTTTAAGACTCAAAAAGGTGATTGGTTTGAGATTTAAAATTTTTAAATCTTACGACTTAAACTAGACAAAGAGATCTAAAAAGAGGGGGTCGCAAGAGAGGGAGAAAGATGAGAGAGGGGGAAAGAAAGTAAGAGATGATTGAAGGAAAGAGAAAGAAGGGAGAGGATCGGACGAGATAGAGAGGAAGATAAATGAGAAAAAGAACCAAGATAATGAAGATAGCGGATTGGAGGAGAGACGAAAAAGGTAAAAAAAAAGAGGAAAGAGAAAGAAGAAAAGAGAGAGATGTAGATTTGGAGTGGGAGGGGAGAAGGGAGAGAAAAGAAATGAATGAGTTTAAGTTTAAAAACTCTAAAAACTCACTTTTTATGTTTTTAGATAATAGACTATATTTTTGAGTTAGTCTTGAGTTCAGTTTTTGAAGATAGTCCTACCAAACAAGTTTTTAAGGCTTAAAACTTAAAAATTATTTTTGAGTTTAAAAAGTTGAATTCAAGTAGATACCAAACATGCCTAAAAAATTTCCCTCAATTTTGAAAATATTTCAAGCAACACTTGTTCTTCACTGTGTATAACTCAGATATATCATATTACAAGGGGCATAGACAAAACAGAACAACTCAATGAACTGTATGGACACCATGGTAATTCCATCCGGCGAGAGTAACTCGGGGCGTGACACCGGGAGGGACCTCAAAAGAGATCTTGATGGGCATAGCCTCACCTGGCACCAGTGAAAAATAATTGTCCGAGTAATGAACGGGAAGAATTCTTGTGTCCTCTCCTTCCTTATGGTTCTTCTTCACTCCATGAACAGAAAAATGAAGGAAGAAAGCAACGCCAATGTTGGCGCCATTGATTTCAGCAACTTTCAAATCATCAGTCTCCATTGCGAAACGTCTGGATATTTTCTGAAGCCAACTAACTTCGTTCTTTGCACCTGCTCCATCCTGTACACAATCCACCGAGGCTGTATCAAAATCGCCGTCACCTTGTTTAGTAGTGAAATTGTTTTGATAGGTTAAAGTCTTGGCATCTGGTTTCTTCGATGTGTTCTGGACACGGATATGCATTTCGTAGGTGGTTCCCTTGATGAAAACTGCGGATGTAAACTTGAGTGGCACTGTTTTCTTCCTGTATGGTTCTAACAGCTTGTAATCCCCACCCGACAGATGCAACCAGTAAAAGTTCCTGGAAATAATCCTGTAGTCTGACTTGTGATACAGTTTGAGAAGAAGAAAGTAAACTGGCTTCGGGTTTTTAGATTTTGGATATATCATCTCAGCAATTGGCACTGTTCTTTTTGGGGGCACTGACACCATTTCGTGAACTTTGTAGTATGGGCATGTTCCTTCTAGATCCCATACCGAGGCTTCTATAGCGATGTCAGATAGTTCCTCTGATGTAGTGTTGACAACCTGTTCAAGGGAAGAGAAAATGATCAGCAAATCGCAAGGACTCAAACCACGTCTAGAGGGTTAGCTCCATGATAGCCAATTTACCTCTATAAGATATGTAGCTAAGTTAAGTTGGACGTGGATTGGCTCCGCAGCACAGCGACAGCCATAGAAACCTGCCGTTTGGTCTAGAAGATGATCATAAAATTGACCCCTAAGACCTGTCCATGGATTCTGTGTTTTCCAAATCAAAACACCGGTGTATTTAGTCCACATTCGGGAAGTCCAACCCTCCAGTAGAGCTCTATACTGAATGTAGTTCACAAGTTGAGCCTGTGATGGTTTATAAATTAAGTCAATCAATCAAAACAGAAATGGATCCAACGTGCACCCCAAATACTCGAGAGATTTGTTTACCTTCAAGCAGAAATCATCAAGATCCTTTGGTTGCGACCCGTAAAGTAAAATCTGATCATGAACCTTGCCTGGTTTAGAGTAAGGGATATATTTATGGTATTCCCATATGGGGTTTGGAACTTCTTCGTAATATTCGGAAACCTTCTTAAACAAAGGAATTTGCCATCCTTCAGGAGGCATTGTGGCTCTGATGGTAGCTGAAACCGGCATACCTACAGAACCAACTTCAGGATTGAACCCGTATTTGTAATAGTCATCTTTAAAGAAGTCTTCGGGATTTTGAATTTCATAAGGACCATCGGTGAAGTCCCCCTTTCCATTTGCAAACCCATCCCACATGGATCCTTGGATGTAAACACGCGTACCATCAAGATATTGGCTTGGATCCCTCAACACTGGGGACAAATCTTCAGTGGACTTGCCACTTTCATTTACCGATTTTTCGAAATGCGGATGGAGCCTGAGGTCATTTTTCAAAGCCGTGTTGATGTCATCTGGTGGAACTTGCTCATTTCCGCCCACCCAAAGGGCAAGACTGGGATGGTTCCTGAGAAGCTTGACAGTATCTCTTGCACTTAGCAAGAAAAGATCATGGTCCAGCGGACCATCTGGATTTGATACAGGGATACCTCGTCCATCGACATCTCCTGTAATCCAAAATTCTTGCCAGACCTACAAAAAAGTTTAAAGTCCAAAGCAGAGCAGTACATATTAGATTCACCCGAGATTTCCATGTCCTGTCAAACCTAGCAAACATGCACTTGAAAGCAAGAACAGGCATAACTTACCAACAAACCATAAATGTCACAGTAATGATAAAAGTCCGGCCTCTCAGCCAGCCCACCGCCCCAACAACGGATCATGTTAAAATTCATATCTGCATGGAACTTGATGTCAGTCTTGTAACGCTTCTTTGAAAGTCGGAGGAGGCCATCTGACAATATCCAATTACCGCCACGAATAAAAATAGGCTGACCATTGACCTTAAACAACCTGAATAGGATAATGTACAGGTTACACTACATACCAAAAACAGAGCACGCATGAATAATGAATCTATATAAAACATTGTCTATTTATATCATACCTTCCTCCTGTGACAGTATCAATGTAGCTGTGAATTTTACGAAAACCAAATAATTGGCCCCACAAATCAGACTCTCCATATCCCTTTACATCAACAGTAATAGATACTTTGTACAAGGATTGCTTTCCCATTCCATTTGGCCACCATAGATTAGGTTTATAGAAAAAGAGCTGCAAATTAACATTTAGTAATGAACACAAGTATCGAAAGCTAAGCCCAATAAATAGAACCAACAACAACAACAACAACAACAAAGCCTTTTCCCACTAAGTGGGGTCGGCTATATGAATCCTAGAACGCCATTGCGCTCGGTTTTGTGTCATGTCCTCCGTTAGATCCAAGTACTCTAAGTCTTTTCTTAGAGTCTCTTCCAAAGTTGTCCTAGGTCTTCCTCTACCCCTTCGGCCCTGAACCTCTGTCCCGTAGTCACATCTTCGAACCGGAGCGTCAGTCGGCCTTCTTTGCACATGTTCAAAATCACCGGAGCCGATTTTCTCTCATATTTCCTACAATTTCGGCTACTCCTACTTTACCTCGGATATCCTCATTCCCAATCTTATCCTTTCTCGTGTGCCCACACATCCCACGAAGCATCCTCATCTCCGCTACACCCATTTTGTGTACGTGTTGATGCTTCACCACCCAACATTCTGTGCCATACAACATCGCTAGCCTTATTGCCGTCCTATAAAATTTTCCCTTGAGCTTCAGTGGCCTACGACGGTCACACAACACGCCGGATGCACTCTTTCCATCCAGCTCGTATTCTATGGTTGAGATCTCCATCTAATTCTCCGTTCTCTTGCAAGATAGATCCTAGGTAGCGAAAACGATCGCTTTTTGTGATCTTCGCTAGATTGCTCCGGTCATTAGTGTGGATAAGTATATAAATGGATAGAGATAGGAAAGCAAACACAAGATGTACGTGGTTCACCCAGATTGGCTACGTCCACGGAATAGAAGAGTTCTCATTAATTGTGAAGGGTTTACACAAGTACATAGGTTCAAGCTCTCATTTAGTGAGTACAAGTGAATGATTTAGTACAAATGACATTAGGAAATATTGTGGGAGAATGATCTCGTAGTCACGAAACTTCTAAGTATCGGAGTGTGGTGTCGTCTTGACTTGCCTTATCTGTCTCATAGGTAGATGTGGCATCTTCTCTGGAAGTACTCTTCCTCCATCCAGGGGTGGTATCTTTAACTGGTGGAGATGCACAAGGTAATGTATCAATTTCACTTGAAGCTTACTTGTAGTTTCAGGCTTGGTCAAGCGCGATACAAACCATGTAGTAGGAGTCCCCCAAGTCGCCGAGCTAGGGGGTCTGCTGAAAGAGGTGACAGACAAGGTAAGCAATCAGAGCTCCGACTGATTGTTCACCTTCTCCCCATCTTGCAGCAGCATGAAGGATAAAGAGAAGAAAAATGAGAAGAGATGATATGAGATACTTTTGCTTTTGAAGAAGTAACTTTCCACAGGCTTATTCTTGAACTGAGCTGGAGGGTTTTCTGGTTTCCTCCAGAGTATAAGGCCGACTGAAGAATTTGAGGGTCAAAACAAGTCCATCAAATCTAGAGTACGTTCCACCCTGCTGATATGGGATACTTTTGCTTTTGACAGAGTAATGAATGTATCGGCACGTGTGCTGTTACGCTTGTCTCCACATGCTTCCTTGTATCCTTCGCACTTGCCCTATCTGTTCCTCAAGCAGATGCGGAATCTTCCCTGGAAACATAAGATGTTGAAGATGAGTACTCGAGAGCAATGCCAGGTAAGTAATCAGGTAAGGGGTTCCAGGCAGTCAGTTCCTGGCTGGGAGCTTGATTCCAAGTGCTGACTGATTGCTCTCTTTCTCCTTGTCTTGCAGGTAAAAACAAGGCCAAAAGAAAAGACAGGGAAAAAGCATGATATGGGATACTCTTGCTTTTAACCCTGATGATATGAGATATTCTTGCTCTAGTATAGCTTGTTTGCAGAGGTATTATCGGGGGGAAAGAAAGCTGAATATTTCGAAAGGCTTCGTTGGGAGTGCCCTCTCAGATATGATGAAGGGTTGAGCATTTTTGCAGGTCTGCCTGTCCGTTGGGGATGGAGGTCGACATATATAGGAGTCTCCCTAACAACAAGTAGTAATGCTATTCCTTTACCCTGCTTGGTCATAGCACGGTAGTGGGAGCTGCCAGTTTCACATGTTTTAACTCTGTCAGAGCACTTTGAAAAAGTGGTCTGTGGTATCTGGCTCTCGAGATTCGGAGAACGATGCCTCTTCGATTTTTGAGAAAGCAATCATGCTGGGGGTATGACTCTCGAGATTCGGAGAGCAGTGTCTCTTCGATTTTTGAGGAAGTAATCATGTTGGGAGTCTGGCTCTCGAGATTCGGAGGGCGGTGCCTCTTCGATTTTGGAGCAAGCAATCTTGTTGGGAGTGTTGTCTCGAATGTGAGTAAAGGTTGGGCATGTTTGCTAGTCTACCTTGCCACGAAGCACAAAGGTTGACACACAGGGACTTTCCAATTATCCAGCAATGGTACTGTTCCTTTACCCTCTCTTCGATTTTGAGAAAGTAGTCATGTTGGGAGTCTGGCTCTCGAGATTCGGAGGACGGTGCCTCTTCGATTTTGGAGCAAGCAATCTTATTGGGAGTGTTTTCTCGAATGTGAGTAAAGGTTGGGCATGTTTGCTAGTCTACCTTGCCACGAAGCACAGAGGTTGACACACAGGGACTTTCCAATTATCCAGCAGTGGTACTGTTCCTTTACAGTTGTGGGTAATAATATGGTAGCTAGACCTTCAAAATTTATGTGTCTAAACTTTTGTTAGTGCTGTTTCTTTGCTATTCTTTTACCTTTCTTGGTCAGAGCGATGTAGTGGGAGCTGCAAGCTTCACGTGCTCAACTTTGGCAGAGAACTTTGGCAAAGTTATTTGTGGTACCCATGAGCTATTGTTGCGTGTGGGAAGTGGGTGATTGAACAGTAAGATTCATGTGCTTTCTACTTCACCAGAAGTCTTCGACAGAATGCCCATAATTTCTGCAAAGCTGAGTGTGCGTGTGACAGGTGCTGACAAGGCTAGAAAAGTAGGTGCCTCTTCGATTTCTGAGATCGGCCCTCGTGGTCTCTGAGCAGCCCAGCTTTTGAGAAAGCGAGCGCCTCTTCGATTGATTCGGAGAACGATGCCTCATCGATTTTTGAGAAAGCAATCATGCTGGGGGTCTGGCTCTCGAGATTCGGGGAGCAGTGTCTCTTCGATTTTTGAGAAAGTAATCATGTTGGGAGTCTGGCTCTCGAGATTCGGAGGGCGGTGCCTCTTCGATTTTGGAGCAAGCAATCTTGTTGGGAGTGTTTTCTCGAATGTGAGTAAAGGTTGGGCATGTTTGCTAGTCTACCTTGCCACGAAGCACAGAGGTTGACACACAGGGACTTTCCAATTATCCAGCAATGGTACTGTTCCTTTACCCTCTCTTCGATTTTTAAGAAAGTAGTCATGTTGGGAGTCTGGCTCTCGAGATTCGGAGGACGGTGCCTCTTCGATTTTGGAGCAAGCAATCTTATTGGGAGTGTTTTCTCGAATGTGAGTAAAGGTTGGGCATGTTTGCTAGTCTACCTTGCCACGAAGCACAGAGGTTGACACACAGGGACTTTCCAATTATCCAGCAGTGGTACTGTTCCTTTACCCTTGTGGGTAATAATATGGTAGCTAGACCTTCAAAATTTATGGGTCTAAACTTTGTTAGTGCTGTTTCTTTGCTATTCTTTTACCCTTCTTGGTCAGAGCGATGTAGTGGGAGCTGCAAGCTTCACGTGCTCAACTTTGGCAGAGAACTTTGGCAAAGTTATCTGTGGTACCCATGAGCTATTGTTGCGTGTGGGAAGTGGGTGATTGAACAGTAAGATTCATGTGTTTTCTACTTCCCCAGAAGTCTTTGACAGAATGCCCATAATTTCCGCAAAACTGAGTGTGCGTGTGACAGGTGCTGACAAGGCTGGAAAAGGCTGGAAAAGTAGGTGCCTCTTCGATTTCTGAGATCGGCCCTCGTGGTCTCTGGGGAGCCCAGCTTTTGAGAAAGCGAGCGCCTCTTCGATTTTTGAGATCGGCCTTCGTGGTCTTTGAGCAGCCCAACTTTTGAGAAAGCAAACGCCTCTTCGATTTCTGAGATCAACCCTCGTGATCTCTAAGCAGCCCAGCTTTTGAGAAAGCAAACGCCTCTTCGATTTCTGAAGCTTCGTCGAGTGCAGATTTTTATAGGGGCTGGCATTAAGTTCCAAAGCACACTTGAATCTCCACCAGTAGAAGCTTCATTCTTGCACTTCTAAGATCTTGATTTGTCCGACCTCTTCTCTCTTCAACACCTTTGAAAATGTCTGGCCCCTCCGACCGTCGTTTTGACTTGAACCTTGTTGAAGAGGCAGCCCCGCCTTCTCCAGACAACATATGGCGCCCATCCTTCGTCTCCCCTACTGGTCCTCTTACCGTTGGGGATTCCGTGATGAAGAATGATATGACCGCTGCGGTGGTGGCCAGGAACCTTCTCACTCCCAAAGATAACAGACTACTTTCCAAACGGTCTGATGAGTTAGCTGTTAAGGATTCGCTGGCTCTCAGTGTTCAGTGTGCAGGTTCTGTGTCTAATATGGCCCAACGCCTATTTGCTCGAACCCGCCAAGTTGAATCATTGGCGGCTGAAGTGATGAGTCTCAAACAGGAGATTAGAGGGCTCAAGCATGAGAATAAACAGTTGCACCGGCTCGCACATGACTATGCTACAAACATGAAGAGGAAGCTTGACCAGATGAAGGAAACTGATGGTCAGGTTTTACTTGATCATCAGAGATTTGTGGGTTTGTTCCAAAGGCATTTATTGCCTTCGTCTTCTGGGGCTGTACCACGTAATGAAGCTCCAAATGATCAACCTCTGATGCCTCCTCCTTCTAGGGTTCTGTCCAGTACTGAGGCTCCAAATGATCCCCCTCCGGTGCCTTCTCTTTCTGGGGCTCTACCGACTGCTGAGACTTCTCCTAAGCAACCTTTGTGAAGGCTCCCTCTTGTGTGCTTATTTTGACTCATGTATATGTACATATTTGTAGCTTATCGGGGATATCAATAAATAAGCTTTCCTTCATTTCAACGTATTGTGTTAAATACACCAAAGCCTTCTTCGCTATGTTCTTTGAATTTTCTTTTGTTAAAGCTTGTATGTTGAAGCTTTCTGAGTGGAGCATGTAGGTTGGGGTAGTGTTCCCTTAATTTCCCGAGTGAGGAAAACTTCTCAGTTGGAGACTTGGAAAATCCAAGTCACTGAGTGGGATCGGCTATATGAATCTTAGAACGCCATTGTGCTCGATCCTGTGTCATGTCCTTCGTTAGATCTAAGTACTCTAAGTCTTTTCTTAGAGTCTCTTCCAAAGTTTTCCTAGGTCTTCCTCTACCCCTTCGGCCCTGAACCTCTGTCCCATAGTCGCATCTTCTAATCGGAACGTCAGTAGGCCTTCTTTGCACATGTCCAAACCACCGTAACCGATTTTCTCTCATCTTTCCTTCAATTTCGGCTACTCCTACTTTACCCCGGATATCCTCATTCCTAATCTTATCCTTTCTCGTGTGCCCACACATCCAACGAAGCATCCTCATCTCCGCTACACCCATTTTGTGTACGTGTTGATGTTTCACCGCCCAACATTCTGTGCCATACAGCATCGCCGGCCTTATTGCCGTCCTATAAAATTTTCCCTTGAGCTTCAGTGGCATACGGCGGTCACACAACACGCCGGATGCACTCTTCCACTTCATCCATCCAGCTTGTATTCTATGGTTGAGATCTCCATCTAATTCTCCGTTCTTTTGCAAGATAGATCCTAGGTAACGAAAACGGTCGCTCTTTGGTATTTCTTGATCTCCGATCCTCACCCCTAACTCGTTTTGACCTCCATTTGCACTGAACTTGCACTCCATATATTCTGTCTTTGATCGGCTTAGGCGAAGACCTTTAGATTCCAACACTTCTCTCCAAAGGTTAAGCTTTGCATTTACCCCTTCCTGAGTTTCATCTATCAACACTATATCGTCTGCGAAAAGCATACACCAAGGAATATCATCTTGAATATGTCGTGTTAACTCATCCATTACCAACGCAAAAAGGTAAGGACTTAAGGATGAGCCTTGATGTAATCCTACAGTTATGGGAAAGCTTTCGGTTTGTCCTTCATGAGTTCTTACGGCAGTCTTTGCTCCTTCATACATATCCTTTATAGCTTGGATATATGCTACTCGTACTCCTTTCTTCTCTAAAATCCTCCAAAGAATGTCTCTTGGGACCCTATCATACGCTTTTTCCAAATCTATAAAGACCATGTGTAAATCCTTTTTCCCATCTCTATATCTTTCCATCAATCTTCGTAAGAGATAGATTGCCTCCATGGTTGAGCGCCCTGGCATGAACCCGAATTGGTTGTCCGAAACCCGTGTCTCTTGCCTCAATCTATGCTCAATGACTCTCTCCCAGAGCTTCATTGTATGACTCATTAGCTTAATACCCCTATAGTTCATGCAATTTTGTACGTCGCCCTTATTCTTGTAGATAGGCACCAAAGTGCTCATTCGCCACTCATTTGGCATCTTCTTCGTTTTCAAAATCCTATTGAAAAGGTCAGTGAGCCATGTTATACCTGTCTCTCCCAAAAGTTTCCACACTTCGATTGGTATATCGTCTGGGCCTATTGCTTTTTTATGCTTCATCTTCTTCAAAGCTACAACCACTTCTTCCTTCCGGATTCGACGATAAAAAGAGTAGTTTCTACACTCTTCTGAGTTACTCAACTCCCCTAAAGAAGCACTCATTTCATGTCCTTCATTGAAAAGATTATGAAAATAACCTCTCCATCTGTCTTTAACCGCGTTCTCTGTAGCAAGAACCTTTCCATCCTCATCCTTGATGCACCTCACTTGGTTTAGGTCCCTTGTCTTCTTTTCCCTTGCTCTAGATAGTTTATAGATATCCAACTCTCCTTCTTTGGTATCTAGTCGTTTATACATATCGTCGTAAGCCGCTAACTTAGCTTCTCTGACAGCTTTCTTCGCCTCTTGCTTCGCTTTTCTATACCTTTCACCATTTTCATCAGTCCTCTCCTTGTATAAGGCTTTACAACATTCCTTCTTAGCCTTCACCTTTGTTTGTACCTCCTCATTCCACCACCAAGATTCCTTTTGGTGTGGGGCAAAGCCCTTGGACTCTCCTAATACCTCTTTTGCTACTTTTCGGATACAACTAGCCATGGAATCCCACATTTGGCTAGCTTCCCCCTCTCTATCCCACACACATTGGGTGATTACCTTCTCTTTGAAAATGGCTTGTTTTTCTTCTTTTAGATTCCACCATCTAGTCCTTGGGCACTTCCAAGTCTTGTTCTTTTGTCTTACTCTTTTGATATGTACATCCATCACCAACAAGCGATGTTGATTAGCCACGCTCTCTCCTGGTATAACTTTGCAATCCTTACAAGTTATACGATCCCCTTTCCTCATTAGAAGAAAATCTATTTGTGTTTTTGACGACCCACTCTTGTAGGTGATCACATGTTCTTCTCTCTTCTTAAAGAAGGTGTTGGCTAAGAAGAGATCATATGCCATTGCAAAATCCAAGATAGCTTCCCCATCCTCGTTTCTCTCCCCAAAACCATGGCCACCATGAAAACCTCCATAGTTGCCTGTCTCCCTGCCCACGTGTCCATTTAAATCTCCTCCTATAAATAACTTCTCCGTCTGAGCAATTCCTTGCACCAAGTCTCCAAGATCTTCCCAAAATTTCTCCTTCGAACTCGTATCCAACCCTACTTGAGGTGCGTACGCACTAATCACATTGATAAGTTCTTGTCCTATTACAATCTTGATTGCCATGATTCTATCTCCTACCCTCTTGACATCTACAACATCTTGTACCAAGGTCTTGTCCACGATGATGCCAACACCGTTTCTCGTTCTATTTGTGCCCGAATACCAAAGTTTAAACCCTGAGTTTTCTAGATCCTTTGCCTTAGAAAACTCAGGGTTTAAACTTTGGTATTCGGGCACAAATAGAACGAGAAACGGTGTTGGCATAATAAATAGAACCGATTGAATAAAAAGATAAACAGAAAGTAATTGCTTCTTTTAGCATAATAAAAATGCATAGTATGTTCTGTCACGAACCTCGGGAAAAGTATAGTGCACTCGGGATCCAGCAGGGATTGACAAATGTTGAGTCTGAACATGCTCTACTAAACAAAAATTTCCTTCAAGTTCTGTTGTTACTTGGATATTCAGTGAACACTCCGCAGACTGGGTGCTCTTATTTTCCAACTCAGTAGTAGTATGCAAATATACCCTCTTGTAATTGTCGAAGAAGGTTGAAACCAAGTGAGGGTCAATTATTTTTACTGGCTGCATGAAATGGGAACGACTTCATTAAGTTATTTCCTAACAAGAATCAATTCATGGAAAATTCAATGACAGGAAATGAATCATTAAGACTAAAACTCACCCCTGTTACGGAAATCGACACCTCATCCCATATGCCGGTGTTTCTATCCCTGTATCATCAATATGCAAGTGAATCAGATTGCAAATCCTTTTTAAAAAGATAAGATCTGTATAACAGTATTCTGCATGGGCAGAGTACCAAATGGAACCGAGAAGAAACTTTCTAGATCAATTTGCATTAGAGTATAAACCAGAGAATGCATGTATATTATTGTTTTTTATCATCAGGAAATTCCGATGCAGAGCATTGATTTTCCTGCTAAACAACAATGGATAGTTTCATGTCTCAGTTTACTGGCAGGTGGTCGAAAAATCTTCCATGACATAAGAATAGAACATGCTGACACAGTTTCTCGCATCCCATTTTAGGAAGAAGATGAAAAGCATACACTCCCAATTCTCAATAGGAAAACGTAATCACCTTATAGGACACATCCAATCCCAACCCTCCACATACTGCGTTGCTACATCTTTCCCGATCTGAAACGAAATTCTAAAATTAACACTATAATAATCTCAGTTTGCACAAGCCATACATTTCATAATTAAGTTATAAGTAGAAGGTTAATCTCTGAGAAAAAAAAATGTTAAAGAATGTCATCAATAGGTTTACGGATATAGAGATGTACCTCATGATCACCGCCTTGCCCACCCTCAGGAGGAATACTCCCCGGATGATCCGGAGGGTAAACAAGAACGGCAAGCAAGTTTTCACCACCAGGATGCACTACATCAGTGACATCAAGAGAATGCCTTCGGAACATCCCTTTTGGCAGGACCGTTTTGTGCCCATTTAAATATACCTCCGCAGAGTAGTTGATTGCGCGGAAATTCAGATCAAGGTGCTGAGTACCTGACTGGAAAATCGAGAATAATCTTATAAATCTTTCCGAAAGGAAACAACACATCGGAAGTCAACCACAAAGTCCATTTCATCATTTAAAAGAATAATGTACCAGTTTACAGCGAAAAGTTGTAAAGAACCAGAACGTGTAGTACTCCCTCCCGGAATCAGCAATGTCTATGATTGACTCGTTCTTTAACCCGTAGAACGGGTCTGGTACAACTTTGTTCTTCACCAGGGTTGCCAAAACACTGCCAAACTAAACCAACATTAGCATTGAGCTTCAAATTCTAGACCTTCATCAATTGGTAATCCAATAACAGTAAATGTGAGAATAGGATCCTCTCCGGATCTTCTTTGTGGGGATCCGGAGGATCAATCAATCGAGTCTGATCATCGTACATTGTGCAATTAGAAATCATTTTGAATTTTGAATTTAAAATTGAATACGCACGATGTACGATAAACAGACACGATTGATTGATTCCGGGATCCTCACAAAGTGAATCCGGAGAGGATCCAAAATTTGAAAAATGTCGCACGACAATTTCAACCAATTTTACCATTACAATTTTCCCCATATATCTATGTCAAGCAAAACAATTCGACAACTTTAAGGATTGAAATTAACTGTGAACCCACAAATACAAGATTAAAGCTCGAAACTTTAATCAAATTAAACCACGTTTACTTAGTTAATCACACTGAAACGTCAAATGTGTGTGTGTGAGACACAGAGAGAGAGAGAGAGAGAGAGAGAGAGAGAGAGGGATTACGTTCCGGGAACAACGGCCTCCATCCAAGGGGATGTGCCAATTGAGGGAGGGTGGGTGGTGGTGAGCTGAATCCCACTGAGACTGACCTCCGTTGACCTCGCCGCGAGCCACCCGGAGTCCAGCTTCGTCTTCCCAATCGCCGCCATTAAAACCCTAGTAGACTCAATTCAGCTCTCTCTCACTCATCAGAGTCTTTCTTTCTCATTCCTGATCAGGGTGTCTGTGCGTGTGGGAGTCGGTGAGAGTGGGACAAAGATGGGGCAGTCTTCGGATCATCCACCGTCCTCAATTATTAGGATCATCTTTGAGTCGCCGAGATTGGATTTTAATGGCTGAGATTTCTATGCGAAACGGTTGTCCGTTACAATAATTTCACAACTACTTTTTGATTTTACCGCGCTCTACAGCACCACCGCACGACGTCGTGTCGATGTTTTGTAGAAATGTTTCATTTATCTTGTGACATTGGTAGCCTGTGGATTTAAGTTTTCCTGCCCATTTCATACCCATGATATTTTCTTTTTCCCATAACTTCTTTCTTTTCATCATGAGGAGTTGAATTTAGGGAGACATAAAGGGAATGACAGATTACAGGCCATGTGAATCATTCAGCCTTTATTTACCTCCAAATTTGCTTAAAAAATAGTGTTTTCTGCACATGTTTTTTGTCTTCTGCACTCCTTTTTAGTTATTATGAAGTAAAAAATAATCAAGAAAATTATGAAGGTGACATGTGGATTTTTTGGTAAAAATGATAAAATTACTCTTGAGGCATATCGGAATTCCTATGAGCATGTAACGAACAATAACGGCTCAATCAAGAAAGAGTCAAAGATGATCAAAATGGTATTTATTCAAATCTCTCTCATCACTCTTCATCAAATCCTTATTCAAAAGGTAATTCCCAATTTTTCTATTTAATTTAGGATTAATTATCATGTTAATTGCAAAACATTATTTCACATAATATCTTACAATTATTCACACAAATTCACCATATATGGCCGGCCACTATTCTCCAAATAGGGCTAGCCACTCCTCTATAAATAGTCATATTCTCCCACTAAAAAAACGAATCATTTACTATCCACAAACTCCTATACACATTCTTTTCATAATTCTAACTTTGGCATTGAAGATTCTTAGGCCAAAACACCCCCCCCAATTCATCGTGTGGTCTTAATCTTAGGTGTTATTATTTTGCAGATGCATTTTCGTCAAAAGAGAAGACAACGGAAATTTATATCCACAGTTATGACTCTGAATTCTTATTTAAATTGTTTAAATTAATAATTAAGAAAAATATTTGTGCAAGAGGTGATAAAAAAAAGAGTGCAGAAGCATTCCATCATGCGTGGTAAATTATCCTAATAACTAAACAGTCACATAGTTAGCTTCAATCTTCCTGCAAAACCCTACATTGTCCAATTATTTCAGGTTCAAATGCATCTCCGCTTTGGGACAGCTTGGTATTCAACAAAATTAAGGAAAAGCTTGGAGGATGCGTCGTTTTATGCATCCGATGCTTCACCCTTGTCCCCTGATGTCATGGACTTCCTTAGGGTGTATGTTTGCTATCTTACCGCATACATTTTAACAGAATTTTACACATTTATCATATCATGAGCTTCATCACTGAATAATGATGGCTTGACTTTTTAGAGATTAAGCCCACGTGGAATCATCCCTCACCTTACCCCTTTAATTTAAGCAAGTAAATTATATTTTTTAACTTCTTAAATAATACTACTGTTACTATATAATCTTATGAATTACGCGTGTCAAAATTCATCTATGGATTTCCGTAGCTGGTTACAAAAAAAACCTTTCTTTCTTTACAGAAATAAAACTGGTAGATGTCCCTGAAATGAACTACACCTCCGGTGAAATCTGTGTCAGGGGTCCCATCGTTTTCCAAGGCTATACTACACAGACGAGGTGCAGACGTACTTAACTCTGTTATGATTATGGTAGATACAAAGTTTATTACTATTGAGGTCTGGTTTGGTATTGAGGTGATTCTGAAAAAAGTGGGTATCAAAAAATGCTAACAGCTTTTTTGTGTTTGGTAAACATTCAGTTTCAGCTTTTTTTCACAGTTTTGGGTGAAAAAAGCCAAAAACGCAAAACCGAGCTTTGAAAAACTAGTTTTTTTTCACATCTGTTTTACATAAAAGTTTACCAATTACTATAATACTGTTTTTTTTCAAAAGCACTTTTACAAAAAAATTTACCAAACACCCTGCTTCATTATTTCACGGCTACTTATTCTCACAGCATAGCGAAAACAATTTTTTTTTCAAAACACAACAATACCAAACCAGCTATGAGTCTACCTGATTGTCCACTTTGAAGGGAAGAAGTGATTGACGACGATGGCTGGCTGCATACTGGAGACATCGGTTTGTGGTTGCCCAGAGGCCAGTTTAAGATCATCGATCGGTGAGATGATCTTACTAACGATCAAGGTATAAAATATCGATAATATCGGAAATATCGGTAGTTCAAAAACACGAAAATTTCAATGGAAATATTGGGATATTATCGATATCGATAAAAATTGAATAAAAACCACGAAAATTGTAAGAAAAAACTTGAAAATTTTTATTAAAACTTTGCAGAATGTTTATTTAGTTAATTATCTATTAGTTTATCACAAAAAATTGTAAGGAAATGCATTGCATGATAGATATAACTTATTTAAGTTGATTATATAGCGATATGACAAACATTGTGAGTGTAGAAAATATGTAGTAATTAATGAAAGAAGTTTAAATACCATAATCATTTATATCTAATGAATTAGTACAATATTTTACACTTTATACATTGCATGGTAAGATACAAGAGTGACTTAGCAAGGTCTAAAATATCGATGATATCGGAAATATCAGTAGTCTAAAAAAATATCGGTAGTCCAAAAACACGGAAATTTCGAAAGAAATATCGGGATATTATGGATATTTTAGACCATGCTAACGATTACATTTTATATTTTTACAGATGCAATTTTAGTTGGTACAGAGACTGAACTTCTTTAAAGGTATAGGGTTTAGGATAACTAATTAAGTGGACTAAACTCAACAATTAAGGTTCCATAGACCGGCACTAATATTACGACTCTTACATGAATAACAAGTTTGATGACAATTTATTTTGGTTAACCAATTGTATGGTTTAACCAAAATCATTCATATACTTTCGTCAAATGCTGTCGTGGTATGGAACCTTTGTAGAATTGACTTTGACGTATGAACAACCCCCCAGTCTTAGGGCTGGTTTGGTATTGTTGTGCTTTGAAAAAAAAAATGTTTCTGCTGTACTGTGAGAATAAGCTCATTTTTACTGCTTCATGTTTTCAGCTTTTTTTCACCTGAAACTTTGAAAATAAGTTGTTTTTAAGTGTTTACCAAACACTTTTTTGAGCTCAGCTTTTTTTATACACACTTTTTATAAAAGCACATAAATACCAAACCAGGACTTACAATATTGTTAATATAATGTATGTATGCGGACCTTTTAAGGGAAATGATCCTCATTGTTTTTCAAAAAAGGGTATTAGTTGTGGGACCCCCTCCACAACTAACTTCAACGATCCTTGAAAAAATTCAATTTAATACAAAATCATTTGCCTATTTAATTATCACGATAAAATTTCAATGTTTCTTAGGGAACAAGGAATTCGTCAATTTCTTTTTACTCAATTAGATGCCTCAAATATTTCTGATTTTGCTAATTTTTTATAAGAATAATTTAGGAAGTGCAACTGGAAAAATAGATGGTTTGGATATTTAAAGTTAAATGTGGTGTGGACCCTACAACTAATCCCTATTTTTATAAAAAAAAATAGAGATCCTGGCTTCCTATATGTATGTATGTGTGTGTGTGTACACATTAATATTTGGCTTTAGGTAGCTTTCATGATTGACTCCGAGGTACGAACAATCTTGCATCATCAGTTCGGAGATCGGACAACTTCCTCCTCCTCTAGTTTGCTTCTCATTAATTTTCTTTTCTTTTATTGATACTAGTTATATATAGTGCTTCCATCAATCTTTATTTTAGTCAGTTGGCCGAGGCACTGCTCATATACATCATGGCTGCTTCAAGTTCAAGAGAAGACATTGAAACCTTGGCAAAGATGGAAGAGGGTGCTGCTCATGATCATGAGCACAACGTGGAAGATATCGAGATGGCGAACCATGCATGAGCACTAGATGGAAGATATCAAGATGGCGAACACTGCAGAGCAATGGAACCAGGAGGAGGAGAGTATTGACAAATGCATGGATCCTGAAATATACGAGCATGCAGCAAATCTCAGTGATCCAAACTATACAAAACCTGAGAGCTCAGTGTAGAAATGTTCAAATAGATGAGCCACCTTGGGAGTTACATGATTTACTTGGCTGAAACCTTTCGAAAGCGCGGAAACAGACAGAAAATACAATTGGGGTAAGGTTCGGAATCTAACCAGATGGGTTTTGAGAGGAGGAGATCCGTGAGGCGGATTGAAGCCGAAGCTTGGTTCTTGTGTTGTGGTTTTTCTCAAGTCGAGGGCGCAGTGAAAGGGAAAGTTTACAGGTGAGGAAAGGATAACGATGAAAGCAAATGGAAAACGAAGGGATTTTTCAACCCTTTAAGGACGTGACAGCACCACGCCCATTTCTATCGTTGCAGGACCCCCGCCAACCACCAGCTACGGATACATTCGTAAATTCACTGTTCAACATAAAAACTAAAGCAGGTGTGAACAGAAAAATATTATTTCCCCCGCTACACTTTAATAATCATAATGACTAAATTCCACATGTAATTGTTATTACTTTGTTAGGCCTGGTGGTTGAGCTAAGAAAATAAAACAAAATAATGACTTCGATGTTCGATCATGAAGTATGAACATCTTGTTGGAGTAGGTGGCCAAGTGGCCAACTTTTAACTATAAAAAATTATAAAGAAAAAAGTGGACAATTAAACAAATCAAAAGAAAAGAAATGACAACATGATTATGTTTTCTTGTTTTGTGGCATGTTTTGTGGCTTTTTTTTAAAGCCATAATTATGAGGCTTTTTCGGATAGAAGAAATAAGGAAGGAATAGCTCATTTTCAGTAAGTGAGCTCATTTTTTGCCAAGAGCAAGGAGAGTTGTAGAAAGCCCAAAAGAAAGAAGAAGTTGCTGCTTCATTTGGTTAGTAATCATCCACCAAAGTAGTTGTTGTTGTAATAGCTTTGAGCTATATGTATAAAGAATAAATTATTCATTATATTTCTTCCTCTATTTGTTTCTTTGGTGTGTGAGAGCTATTGGGTGTATTGGGTTATTTGGGTTGTGAGATTGCCAACACTTTGTAAACTCCCATTTGGTTGATAGTGGATTATTGGGTGAGCTCCTACTGCTCCGAGAACGTACTCTAGTTACACTGACTGTTGAGGAACCTCGTTAAAATCTTGGTGTCTTTAATATTTTGTTCTTGCATTTTCATTAGATAAATTTCCTGTGGGTTAGCTTGAGTTGGTTCTAACGGGTTTGGTGCTATCCTAGCACAACAATTGGTATCAGAGCACTGGTTGCTCTTGGGTACTGTCTAGTTGCCAAAGATGTCAGACGGGCAAGATGAGAATCCTTTTGGAAGCAGCTCCGGGTTTGCAAGAACTACGGTGCAAAATGCAAAGTTAGAAGTGGAAAAGTTTGATGGCACAAACAACTTCGGGATGTGGCAATGTGAGGTCAAAGATGTGTTGGCTCAACAAGATCTACTTGCCGCTTTGGGAGAGAAGCCGGAAGCTATGTCGAAGCCAGAATGGGAAAAATTAAATTTGTGGGCTTGCTCTTCAATTCGGTTGTGCCTTGCAAAAACTCAGAAGTATTTTGTGATGCGGGAGATATTAGCAAGTGTGTTGTGGCAAAAATTGGAAGACAAGTATATGACAAAGAGTGCAGAGAACCGGCTACACTTGAAGAAAAAGCTCTACCGCTTCCAATACAAAGAAGGTACAAAAATGATTAGACACCTTGATGCTTTTAATAAGTTGATTGCCGACTTGTTAAATTTAGATGAGGATATTAATGATGAAGATAAGGCCTTAATATTGTTGAATTCATTGCCGGACTCTTATGAGCATTTTGTTACCACTATTATGCATGTAAAGAAATTGTGAAATTTGAAGATGTGTCAAATGCCTTGATGAATTATGAAATGAGGCATAGAGATAAACATCATGATAGTACCTCTGAAGTTTTATTTGTTAGAGGTAGATCATCGGAGAAGAGATCATCTTCTAGTAGGAAAAAATCACAGTCTCGACCTAGAGGAAACTCTAAAGGTAGAAAACCTTTGGAAAGGGATGAATGTGCCTTTTGTCGTAATAAGGGCCATTGGAAGAAAGATTGTCCTAAATTGAAGACCAAAGGCAAAGAAAGTTCTGAAGCTAATGTTGCTGAGGTTGAAACAGATTTTTCTGATTTTGCTTTAACCACTTCCTCATCATTTGATTGTGCTACTAAGTGGGTGTTGGAT
Organism: Malus domestica; assembly: GCF_042453785.1. Taxonomy (NCBI): domain Eukaryota; kingdom Viridiplantae; phylum Streptophyta; class Magnoliopsida; order Rosales; family Rosaceae; genus Malus; species Malus domestica. The sequence goes on along the minus strand of NC_091672.1, from coordinate 28,477,952 downwards.
ACGAGTTGTACTCATCATATGACTCCTCACAAGGATTGGTTTTCAAGCTTGAAAGAGTTTGATGGTGGCGTTGTGTTCATGGGAGATGACAATCCTTGCACAACAAAAGGGATTGGTACAGTTCGTTTGAAGTTGCATGATGGCATGGTTAAAGAGCTGACAGGTGTTCGGTATGTACCGAATTTGAAGAAAAATCTTATTTCTTTGGGTACTTTGGAATCCAAGGGTTTCAGGTTTCATTCAGATGGACAGACATTGAAAGTTACTTATGGTGCACTTGTTGCGATGAAAGCTCCTAGATGTGGCCATTTGTATTTATTGCAGGGAAGCACTGTGACAGGTGAAGCATCTGTAGTCTCTGAAAATATGGGCACATCTGATTCAGATACTACTAGATTGTGGCATATGAGATTAGGCCATGCCGGTGAGAAAGCTTTACAAGGGCTTGTGAAAAAATGTCTTCTAAAAGGTGCCACGACTTGTAAGCTTGATTTCTGCGAGCATTGTGTCTTGGGGAAGCAAACTAGAGTGAAGTTTGGTACTGCTGTACATCAGACGAAGGGCATTCTTGATTATGTGCATTCGGATGTTTGGGGTCCTACAAAGACTCCATCTTTGAGTGGTAGACATTGGTTCGTGACCTTTGTTGATGATTATTCAAGAAGGTCTTGGGTTTACACTATGAAGCACAAGAGTAAGGTATTGAGCATTTTCTTGAGTTGGAAGAAAATGGTTGAGAACTAGACTGGGAGAAAGATTAAGATTTTGAGATCGGATAATGGTGGTGAATACACATCCGACCCTTTCTTTAAAGTTTGCAAAGAGGAAGGAATTGTGAGACATTTTAGTGTTCGGGGAACTCCACAACAAAATGGAGTTGCATAAAGATTGAATCGAACCTTGCTTGAGAAGGTTAGATGTATGTTGTCTCAGTCGGGTTTAAGCAAGTCATTTTGGGCAGAAACAGTTAATTATGCATGTCACATCATCAACCGGTTACCCTCAGCTGCTGTTCAGGGTAAGACACCAATGGAGATATGGACTGGAAAACCTTCTTCTGATTATGACTATATCCGTATTTTTGGTTCACCTGCTTATTTTCATATGACTGAAAATAAAATTGATCCTAGAGCCAAAAAGGCTATCTTTCTTGGTTTTAGTAGTGGTGTCAAAGGTTACAGGTTGTGGTGCCCAGAATTGAAAAAACTTGTAATCAGCAGAGATGTGACATTTGATGAAGAAAGTATGTACAAAGTCTCTGAGAAGAATGTGAAAGATGTCCAACAGGTGGAGCTTGAGAAAGTTGCTTCTGGTACTTCAAATCCTATTTCCGCTGATGTCGAAGCCACTACAAGTGAAGAAGTTGGAGACCATGAGGATGTTGAAGAAGTTGAACTTGAAGATTCTATTCAAGTTGAAGAGCAAGTTTCACCTCAAGAGTCTATTGCCAAGAACAGAGGAAAGATACAAATTACCAAGCCAGCTCGGTATAGTGACTATGTTGCTTTTGTTCTTCATATTATCATTGATGATATTCCATCCAATTTCGAGGAAGCCATTGAGAGTGAGGAGAAGGAGAGGTGGTGCAATGCCATGGGTGATGAGATGAATTCTCTCTTGAAGAACAAGACTTTGGAGTTAGCTAAATTGCCTAAAGGCAAGAAAGCTATCGGTTGCAAATGGGTGTATGCCAAGAAGGAAGATGCTGATGAGAAAGCAATGTGAGATTCAAAGCAAGATTAGTTGCTAAAGGGTATGCACAAAAGGAGGGCATTGACTACAATGAAATCATTTCTCCGGTTGTGAAGCACTCCTTAATTCGCATTATGTTAGCTCTTGTTGCACAATATGATCTTGAGCTTGTGCAACTTGATGTGAAGACGGCTTTCCTACATGGTAATTTGAATGAAGAGATTTATATGTGTCAACCGGATGGGTATATAGTAAAAGGGAAGGAGAATTTGTTTTGCAAATTGAAGAAATCACTTTATGGCTTGAAGCAATCTCCAAGGCAATGGTATTTGAGGTTTGATAAATTTATGAGAGGCCAAAATTATTCTAGAAGTCAATATGATCATTGTGTGTACTTCAAGAAGTTGCAAGATGGGTCTTTCATTTATTTGTTGATATATGTTGATGATATGTTGATTGCCTCAAAGAATGTTGAAGAGATTGAAAAATTGAAGAAGCAAATGAAAAATGAGTTTGAGATGAAAGATCTTGGTGAAGCAAAAAAGATCCTTGGCATGGAGATCACTAGAGATAGAGCGAAGGGTTTGGTTAGTTTGAATAAAAAACAATACCTTGAGAAGTTGATTCGGAAGTTTGGAGTTCATGATTCAACCAAACCGGTTAGTACTCCTTTGGCTCCTCATTTTAAATTGAGTTCTCTATAGTGTCCTAAAACTGATAAAGAGAACATGCAAATGAAAAATATATCATATGCAAATTTGGTTGGTAGTTTGATGTATGCAATGGTATGCTCTAGACCGGATATTGCTCATGCAGTTGGCATGGTGAGTCGATATATGTATAATCCAGGTAAAGAGCATTGGCAAGCAGCTAAGTGGATATTGAGGTATCTCCATGGTACTCGAGATGTTGGTTTATGCTTTGAGAGAGATGACTCTAGTATTGGTCATTTTGCAGTTGGTTATGTTGATTCAAATTATGCAGGTGATCTGGATGGAAGAAAGTCTACTACAGGCTATGTGTTTACTATGGCTAAATGACCAGTTTGTTGGAGGTCCATTTTGCAGTCGTCTGTTGCCTTGTCTACTACAGAGGCTGAATATATGGCAGTTGCTGAAGCTATAAAGGAGGCCATTTGGATACATGGGCTGATTAGAGATTTGGGGGTTGATCAGAAGCAAATGGAGGTACATTGTGATAGTCAAAGTGCTATTTATTTGGCTAAGTATCAGGTTCATCATGCGAGGACCAAGCACATAGATGTGCGTTATCACTTTGTTCGTGAAATTGTTGGTGAAGGGGAAATCATTCTCCAGAGGATTCCAACTAAAGACAACCCCGCTGATATGTTGACTAAGGTTGTTGGTGTAGCCAAGTTTGTTCATTGCTTGAACTTGGCTCATATTTTGCCTATATAAAGAAGACGTTGAGCAGTAGGAGTTTTGGAGCATTTGGCTCCGCATGAGTTGTTCTTTTGCTAGTGTTTGGGAGTGTTTTTGTGTTGGTTGGCTTATCATGGTGATTTCGGAACTTGGCCAAGGTGGAGATTGTTGGAGTATGTGGCCAAGTGGCCAACTTTTGGCTATAAAAAATTATAAAGAAAAAAGTGGACAATTAAACAAATCAAAAGAAAAGAAATGACAACATGATTATGTTTCCTTGTTTTGTGGCATGTTTTGTGGCTTTTTTTTAAAGCCATAATTATGAGGCTTTTTCGGATAGAAGAAATAAGGAAGGAAGAGCTCATTTTCAGTAAGTGAGCTCATTTTCTGCCAAGAGCAAGGAGAGTTGTAGAGAGCCCAAAAGAGAGAAGAAGTTGCTGCTTCATTTGGTTAGTAATCATCCACCAAAGTAGTTGTTGTTGTAATAGCGTTGAGCTATATGTATAGAGAAGAAATTATTCATCATATTTCTTCCTCTATTTGTTTCTTTGGTGTGTGAGAGCTATTGGGTGTATTGGGTTATTTTGGGTTGTGAGATTGTCAACACTTTGTAAACTCCCATTTGGTTGATAGTGGATTATTAGGTGAGCTCCTACTGCTCCGAGGACGTACTCCAGTTACACTGACTGTTGAGGAACCTTGTTAAAATCTTGATGTCTTTAATATTTTGTTCTTGCATTTTCATTTGATAAATTTCACGTGGGTTAGCTTGAGTTGGTTCCAACGGGTTTGGTGTTATCCTAGCACAACACATCTTACTAACTGTATGACCAGATCTTGCATCATCAGTTCGGAGTCGGACATCTTCCTCCTCCTCTAGTTTGCTTCGCAATTTCTTCTTTTCTTGGTATGAGTTATATATAGTGTTTCCATCAATCTTTATTTTGGCCAGTTGGTCGAGGTAGCGCGCATATACACCATGGCTGCTTCAAGTTCAAGACAAGACATTGAAACCTTGGCAAAGATGGAAGAAGGTGCTGCTCATGATCATGAGCACGGCGTGGAAGATATCGAGATGGTGAACACTGCAGAGCAATGGAATTGGGAGGAGGAGGAGGAGGAGAATATTGACAAATGCAGGGATCGTGAAATACGCGAGCATGCAACAACTGTCAATGATCCGAACCGTACAAGACCAAAGCTCAGGTCAGAAATGTTCGAACAGAGAAGCACCCTTGGGAATTACTTTATTCACTTGGCTTCAAGTGTGGGCGATCTGGGGAGTGTCAAACTGATAACTGAGCTACATCCGTCGCAAGTCCTGAAACAAAACAATGAAGGAAACCTTCCACTTCATTTAGCAGCAACAGCAGGACGTCTATCTACGGTCAGCTTTCTGGTGGAAATTTCCCAAACTAACAATTATAATCTACTGGTTGAGAAGAATACGAGAGGGAACACCGCGTTGCACGTTGCCATGGAAAATCGCCAAAAAGAGGTGGCTAAGTTCTTGATTAATAATGACGAATCGAGGTTTTCTCCAAATATTTATGGCAAGACTCCCTTGTCCATGGCTGCTGAAGCTGGGAATGTTGAGCTCTTTGAACATATGATATTTGGCAGACCTAGTCGGTTGCCCCTTGACAATTTTCCAGAGGAACGATGGGAAGGGAACTCAGTTCTGCGCGCTGCCATTCTAGGAAGGAACAGAGGTAATTTCTGTGTACCACAAATTTTATTTGACCTTTTTTCTGTTGAAATTGTAAGGGAGATCAGTTCGTCAGTGTTGTATTATGTCCGAGTTCCAAGTGATTCGCGCCAGGTTAATAAGGAACATAGTTAATTTCTGACGAACATCCATTCTTTCTGTGTTTCACTTTTATATATAAGTGATGCTAAACACACAATGTTGTGGTTCACCACTTCTATTAGAGGTTGTGTTTAGCAGGTATGTCAGTTTTGAGTGTCGAAATAGCATCGTTGTTTCCTTTTCTTCACACAACTATTCGTAAAATTCTTGTAGAAATCATAAACATAGTCCTGCTATGCATTTCTTCATCTCTAGTCGGGGCAACGGATGAAGAGGGGATAACTCCTCTCACACTTGGGGCATATATAGATGACTTTGAAACTGTTAGCACCGTGCTAGCAACTGTCGGAGGTTCAGCTGCCGCAAACAAAGAGGACAAAAATGGCTTCACTCCCATACATTTGGCTTCCAGAAAGGGCCACATCACGATTGTTGAGTTGCTTCTCAAACATTGCCCACCTCCGAGGAACTTACTTGACAAAAACAACTGGAATATTCTTCACACGGCAGTGTGGCATCGAAGAGACAACATGGTCAAATATTTTCTTGGCAAGTTTGAGTTTCAAGAGTTGATTAATCAAAAGGATAAATTTGGAAACACTCCTCTGCATTTAGCCGTACGGCAAGGGTACCCAAAGACTGTCAGCATTTTGGCATCAAGCAAGAGAGTTAACTTCAGCGTTAGGAACAATGAAGGCCACTCAGCAATGGACATTGCACGAATGTCCTTGATGGGCGAAAAAACCTTGTTTCTTCGCCGGGTAACTAATTTCCTCAACACATTTTATTTCCTGAACGAGCGCAGATTGAATTTTCTCAGTGTTCAGAACAATTCCCTTAATTAACTGCAATTTCCTTCTCCTTGCAGCCTCTAACGGTCATGGCCTTGACATTAGCAAGTGCTTCGCGTTCTCCAGAGAAGAGTATTTCTTCCAAAGTAAAGCCAACGGAAGCTAATTATTTCAACGTCACGGAGCAAAGGGGAGCATTTCTTTCTGTTGTCCCCGAGGACGCTAGTAGCCATATACAGACTGTCAATAATCTCCTACTGGTGTCAACACTCGTAGCCACTGTAACCTTTACTGCTGGCTTCACCATGCCAGGTGGATATATGAGCTCTGGAAACAACGAAGGCAAGTCAACTTTGGTTACAGATTGGCTATTCCAAACATTCTTGATATGCAACACCATAGCAATGTATAGCTCAATCACTGTTGCAATTGGTCTTTTGTGGGCGCAGACGGGTGATATGAGTTACGCTTGTTCAAAAGTTGGACCACCAATTTTAGGCTTAGCTCTTTCGATGATGCTTGTGGCGTTCATGGCTGGTGTTGCTTTGGTAACAAGTAACCTTACTTGGCTTGCCATATTCGTCGTCATCACGGGTTCAATCTTCCTCGTCATTGTATTACTGTTGCTTGTTTCATTGATCATCCCGATTTCTACCAAGCATCGCATTACATGTTTCGTTTTACGTTGTGTCTTCCATATGTTACTGAACATACCCAAGTATGACGATGTTGACGACTGATTATGAAAGAAGATTGAACTTTGGATTCGAAATCTATGCCATGGAAAGTTACAAAGACAAGGCATGTTGAGTAGGGTGTGAGAAGTAAGAAGGATCTTTGCGTGTCCTTCATGTATCTGTTCTGTATGTTTTCATAAATTGAAAGCGTAGGACGACTGTAGAATGCCAATAACATTCTCTTACTTAAATGTAATTTTGCCCTAAATTAGTTTATGAGTGCTTGGAATACCAAAGTACGTTACTTAATTCAATTGAACAATTTAATAATTTTGATAAATATCACTGCCTCCGGAGCACAGCATGTACAAGCTCATATATTTGACTGGCTTATCGTTGTCACTAGCTACTATTCTTCCCAGCCGAGCATCATAACTTATGTGGCCTAATTTTCTTACTTAATACAACATTAAAATTGAAGTGTGTTTGCCTAGTCATTGCCCATAATAAGAAAAAACTAGTTTAATTAATAATGGCATTATTGGAAGTCATCTGTCTAACACGCATGCATGTTTTTCTATGGCAATGGAGGTAAAGAGCGGGGCTCCGAACCGGAGCTCTTGTTTCGGAGCTCCGAAGAAGGCTTGGCGGAGATGGAGAGGTGCAATTTCGGATAGTCAAGGGCGGGGCTTTTGGAGAATGTCAGTCTGTATGTGTATACACAGCGTAACGACATGCCGTTTCCTTCTCACCTGAGAGCTCCAACGAAAAAGCACACACCAAAAGTCGGACCTCTGCTTTTTTTTTTATGCTCCCTCTCTCTCTCTCTCTCTCTCTTACTTTCCCACTTTACTTTTCAGTTCTAATCCGCAGATCAAAAAACCAACCGAAATCCCAGTTCAATTCGAACTCCCCATTTCCCGAAAGCTTCAAGCTTTTTTCAATGGTGACCATCACAGAGGAAAACGAAGGCCAACACCGCCGTGACCCGAAACCGAAACCGAAACCGAAACGGTCGTCACCAGAAGAGATCAAGCCAACTCCACCACCAAAACGCACTTCGCCGCCGCCAAAACCACCGCAAAACTCTCAAAATCCATTCGCTTTCTGGTTCTACTGCACTCTCACTGTCTCTCTCGTCACCGTCGTCTTCATTTCTCTCTCCTCTCTTTCTCCGCAAGACCCAAAGTCTTGGTTTTTGAGCCTGCCAGCCGCTCTCCGCCAGCACTACTCCAAGGGTCGCACCATAAAGGTACAAACTCACCCGAATCAGAACCCGGTTGAAGTTTTTTGTACTGAGAAAGGGTCTGTGGGATCGGAAAATGTTGTTATTGTTCATGGGCTGGGACTCAGCTCCTACTCTTTTCGAAAAGTTGTTAAATTTTTAGGGTCCAAAGGGGTTCGTGCGGTTGCGTTTGATTTGCCCGGAAACGGGTTTTCGGACAAATCGGTGGTGGAGGTTGGAGAGGAGGAAACTGGGATTTTAGGGAGGTTTTGGAATGTATATGGTGAAATTCAGGAAAAGGGTTTGTTTTGGGCATTTGATCGGATAATCGAAACAGGGCAGATGCCGTATGAGGAAATCGAAGCTCGGGTTTCGAAACAGAAGGTTGTGAAGCCGATTGAAATGGGTCCTGAGGAGATTGGTAAGGTGGTGGGGCAAGTAATTGAGACGACAGGTTTAGCTCCTGTGCATTTGGTGTTGCATGATTCAGCTTTGGGGATGGTTGCCAATTGGGTTTTGGAAAATGTGGGATCGGTGAGGAGTGTAACGCTTATTGATACCTCACCCAGATCGACGGGTGCTTTGCCTTTGTGGGTTTTGGGAGTGCCAATGATTAGGGAGTTTGTGCTGAGGTTTTCACATGCTTATGCTTGGTTGGTTAAAATGAGTTGCTCAAGGGGGATTGATGTTTCGGATGTCGATGCACATAGACTTCTGTTGAAGGGTAGGGATGGGACGAGGGCCATTGTTGGGATGGGAAAGAAGTTGAATCATAGCTTTGATATAGCAGAATGGGGGGGTTCGGATGGATTGAAAGGTGTGCCAATGCAGGTGCTTTGGTCTAGCAGTTGGTCCAAGGAATGGAGTGAAGAGGGAAACCGTGTTGCAAGTGCACTTCCACAGGCAACTTTTGTCACCCATTCCGGTGGGCGGTGGCCTCAGGTGAGGATTCGATATATTCATGAACTACTGCTTGTTTTTCTTGTATGTGACAAGGCTAAAAATCTCAATATTTAGGATACGTTTGCCTATGTCTTGGTTTCCTTGGAATAATACTGTTAAAAATTCTATATGTTGGAAATTATGGAACTTATTTAGCGATTAAACTTGTTTCCAGGGGACACAAGACAACACAAAACACTGTCCCTGTTTGGTTGTGAAATTTATGACTTAAAATTGCTGTAAAAGATTACGATATAATGGTATATTCACAAAGAGCATCGGTTGCTGGGTTGAGGAGGCTAGCTCTTGGACAGCCAGCCGAATCAATACAACCGGATAGTTCCTGCTTGAACATGTAGTTGTTAAGCGGTTTGTGGAAGGATTTATACCTATCTTACCAATGTTGTAGTCGATAGGTCAGGATACCTAGTGTATTGGGACAATGTTGTTAGTGAAATCAAAATACTTGATGATTTTGCCTACTTTATGCAAAGGAGTTTGATTTTACTTTCCATTTTTACGGACCAACTTCGTCCTGTGTTGAACAATATGGCATGTAGTTCAAGAAATCACTCTGTTTCAAGGTCTTCTCATCGTCGGTTGTGGAAGTTCTAATGAGCTGTTCTATTTATTTGGTTGATGCAGGAGGACGCAGCTGATGAGGTAGCTGAAAATATTTCTTATTTTGTGTCCTCATTGCCTGCAACTGTCAGAAAGGTTGAAGAAGAGCCGATCCCCGAGCATATTCAGAAAATGCTCGATGAAGCAAAAGGCAGCGACCATCATCACCATGACCATGGTGACGGGCATGACCACCATCATAGTCATGGAGCTAGTTATCCTGATGCGTACGGTCTTGGCCATAGCCATGGATTGGCAAGTTGATGAGTTTTATTGTGTTTTCAACTTTTTCCCAAGTCACCATGCGGTTGAGGTAGAAAGTAGATTCAGGCCACTGGATTAATCCATTTGCTCTGCCATCAACGCTCGGAAATTTTCCTGAATCAGCCGACCCCATTTAGTGGGATAAGGCTTTGTTGTTTGTTTGTACAATATTCCTCGATGAAGACGTTTGTTCTGCTGAATCTTTTAAGTTTGTGATGTATTGTATTTTGTATTCTGAATTTAAGAAAGGAAGCTGGTTGATATCTGTGATCAAATATGATACTTCTTTTTACCAAAAAAAAAAATATATATGATACTTCTGTATTTATATACGTAGTAGGAGTGTGAGACCTCTCATTCTTCCACTTCTGATAATGTATATTCATTACATAAATTTCTATCGTTCAACTTCTTAGTATTTATTTGAAGATCATTTTTACAAAAATTCATTCTAATCAGAGATCATTTAGTCTTCGAAATGTATGGAAGAAATTGCCGTAGTACTAGTAAGTAACATATTCAAGATGAATTGTTCATTTATTTAATACATTTGGATGACTAAACGACATTCGATTCGGATAATTTTTTGTAGGAATGATTTTAAAATGAAGATTAAGAAGTTCAACAGTTCCGATTATGGAGTTATACGATGAAGATGTGTTATCTGTAAAATGTGACGTATGTGTATTCCCAATGGGGGAACATAAGTATTATTTTTTGCAGATATACACCTTGTCTTGCATTAAGTCCACTTTCTCCCATATAATTTCCCTTTGGCATTCCCATTTTCCCCATTTAGAATTTCCTCCATTTTATAAAATGGGCAAAGGAAGATTTTTTTTCCTTTTTCGATAAAAGGTAAATTTTCATTACCAACAACTTAAAAAAACAAAAGCTCAAAAACACAACTAACACAAACAAAAGATGGCCCAGCACAACAACAATCCAACTCAAGGGTTGAGCCTGAAAAAGAAAAGCACATAACAAACTGAAAACCCCTAGTTGCATGGTTCCCCGGCCACCGCTAAAGCATGCTCCGTCGACAACGAACCAGCATCCCATCATACGCCAAAGGTGAAAACCAACCAAGTCCCAACGTCAAAAAGAGAAGCAAACGTCGTCGTCATCAATTGAACTCCACACAGAACCAATCTGCCGCCACAATTGGTAGAAAATCGGAGAGGACGTCAGTGGAACCACTGACACCAATGGTAGAACAATCGGGGAGAAATTGAAACACTCACAGTGAGAAAAGCTCTCACTCAGAGAGAGCTCTCACACGGAGAGAAAACTAATGTTGTCCAAAGAAAAATTCTTAAAACAAATAAGACTAATTATAAGTATGTCTTATTGAAGTAAAATCATTTGCTGCCATAAATTGTTTCACATTTAAAGTATAATTGACTTGCCAGGTATATGCATGATATTTTATAGGGAACTTTAACGAAAAGCATCCGGTACTGTTCACTTTAACGAAAAACCACATTTTTTCACTAAAAAGTCAATCCTGGTACTATTCACTTTACCCTTTATTTTGTCCTTATCATTAAACTCAAAGTTTTCAAGCCTTTTTCATTAGTTTTCCTTATTTTATATTGCTAGAAAGACCAATTTATCCTCAAATAATATCAAATTATTTTCGATGTACTGTCATATTTGACTAATTACAAAGATTTAAATTGTGAAAATTATGTGCAATTAACCTCTTTTTTTTTTGGTCAAAGTGAAATTAACTTTGTTCAAACAACACAATCAAAACAGAGCAGGGACCAAGTATTTACTTGGAACTTTATAAGAAGAAATTAATATTTTCAATCGAAAACTTAAGTTGGTGGATTAGAAACAAAACGAAACTATGAAGACGAATATGATAAGAAAAAAAAAGTAGATGAGAGAAAAGTGAAAATCCGAATAAAATACGAGGACTGTTGGTGAAAAATCGGTGATATTTCTGTGGCCCAAAACTTCTTTATATGGCCCAAACAAGACAAACCGCAAGTTTTTTGGGCAAGTTAGTTGACCGTTAGATGCCCGCCTTTTAATTCTGTTTTATAGCCCAAAACTAATCTCAATTCTCTCTCTCTCTCAGACGACAATGGGTTGCTGCGGGGACGAAGAAAACGACAACGACATCGTCAACCCTCTTTACTCCGACGCCGCCGCCCCAACCCTCGGCGACTCCTCCGACTCCACCACCACGATATCCCCTATGAACTCTCACTTCTCGGCCTTAACTTGCCGCGACACCCTCCGCCTCATCTTCGAGAAGCTCCCAATTCCCGACCTCGCTCGCTCCAGCTGCGTCTGCCGAGTCTGGAGCTCCGTCGCCTCCGATCAGGAGATCGTCGCCAAAGCCTTCAAAGCTCCTTGGAATCTGAAGGAGGTGATCGGAAAGCCGGCGTCTTCAAGCTTCTGGAGGGACAATTCGATCGGAAAATTCGCCATCTCGCACCGGATTGTCCGCGGGGACAGCGTCGCCAGCCTCGCCGTCAAGTATTCCGTTCAGGTACGCAAGCATTTTGGTTCTTAATTCTTATCGTCTGTTTGGTTGCCGAGAAAAATGAAAATGGAAAACACTTTTAGACCAGTTTGGGACTCCTTAGGTAGAAAACATTACATAGAAGTGCTTCTATAAAAGAACAAAAGTCGAAATTTTTGTTGAAAGTGCTTTTTGGAAGAGCAGTTGGAAGTGCTTTGAAGCACATAAGTTCTACAATTTCTTTCAGGTGATGGACATAAAACGATTGAACAACATGATGAGTGAGCACGGAATATACTCTCGGGAGAGATTGCTGATTCCGGTAAGCAATGCGGAGATCCTTTCGGAAGCTACGTGCTATGTTGAAGTGGATAATTATGCTAAGAGAGAGGTGGCTGTGTTGTATTTGGAGGGCGGCCCCGACCCGAAAACCATAAACAGCGGCAGCATCTCTTCGTGCTCTGTTTTGCAGAGCAAGAAAAGAGTGGTTGAATCACTGAGGAGAAGCCTGCGAGTGGATGATGCAACTGCAAGCTACTACTTGTCCATTGCCGATGGCGATCCAAGAGCTGCAATCTCTCAGTTCTCCCAAGACCTTAGGTGGGAGACCAACACCCACCTCGGCTCTGCTTAGGGCTGGTTCGGGACTGCTTGTGTCATAAGCGCTTCTGCCAGTAGCGCTTTCGCCAAGTGAATTTCAACTTGTAATGCTTGTTCTATCAGGCAATGAATCGACTTCAAATGTGTATAAGTGTTGTGATTTGTAATTGTATCCACATTGTCAAAGTGTTGTTATTGATAGAAAGCTTCTTGATTTGAATAGAGAATAGTGTTCCGCTTTTCATTTTTTGATTAACTATCGTTCATGAAATTTGAACTTAGAATCTCCTCCAACAAAGTAGAGACTAGATGTCACTAAAATAAACGAAATGACGGTGGAAATGGAATAGCAAAACATAAAAATGTCTTGATGGATTTTATTCCATTGCATTTCCCAGAATGGGCAGATTTCTAAGATACAAAGTCAGATCAAGAATCGCCGATAAACTTCCCCCTATAAATATGATACATGTAGATACTTCTACGGATTAACCTATGTTTCATTTCATGTTTTATACGTACAAATTGAAAGAGAGATAAACGGGTGGAAGCTACGGGAGAAATAATCGCGGCAGATACAAAAATTCTGCCGCTAAACTCCAATGCCGTGAATACCAGATAAGGAAAAATATAACCAAACCGGAACAGCCTTCGGAAGATTCAATCAGAGGCTTGGCTGCAACTAGCAATACTTTTTTGTTTGGATGTATGCAGATTGTTCGACAACGCAGTCAACTCCTTTTCATGTTCTTCCTTGAGAACGCTTTGTGCACTTGCCGTCACAATCTTGATGAAAAAGTTCATGAGCATGAGCCACACAACAGTGTTCCAAATCGAACTAAAGGATAAGTCCCACTTTTTCTCCTGAAAGCAAAAAATGTGAACAAGTTATATGTTAAGGACAAGCATGCCCAGTTATTAAGTACTCGAAACAGAAGTACCAAATTCCTCGGGTTCAGGAACGTGTATACAGATACAGAATTCAATTTACCAACTGGCCAATAGATTGCATTCCCCCACTTTCGGTCAAAAATCTGCCCAAACACTGTTGTTGGAAAATGAACTTAAACACAACATAGAGATGCTAAAGCCGTAATTCAGAAAACACTACCTCGCTGTTAGAGGCGACTGGAGGTGAGGCGTGTATATACTTGTCTTTCATTGTATGTAATTTGGTGATGAGGTTGGGCACAAACAAACCAAATCCAGGGAAAAAGCTGAACAACCAAATCAATTTATTTTCTACCAAGTCGAGAAGCTGATTGTTGCAAACTGAGATGATGAAAACTGTCTGCAATTACAGGGCAACATAACCACCTCAATTTATGTAAAGTTATGCATTGTTAAATGCAAGGAATCTTTAAATAGGAAATTATAAACCTCGGTAAGCATGTTCGGTAGATATAAAAACAAAACAATGTTTAAACATCTGATTGGACGAGCAGGATCCAATCAGTGATGCACAGATTGTTTTAGAAAAACAGTTCTTAGAACTCATCATAAATGAAGCAAAACACCTCAAAATAACAAGATAAAACCTCTGCCAGGACGAGCAGGCATCAAGAGGCTTCAAAATTTGATATATCTTATAAGTTCACAAACCTGTATGTGAGTCTTAATAAATGCCTTTCCAATCAATGTTGCTAGAAAGAACGTCCAAAATCGAATGCCAAATTGTCCACACAATATCCCAGCAAGGTCAAATAGAGGGTTGGGCACCTGAAATTTATTTTGAATAAACACCCTTAAAGGTCTCAAAAATATTTCTAAAAAAAAAGAGCCAAGAAAATAAAAAAGTGCTGCACTGCAAAAAGGATAAGTACAACATGTGTTGAAAGAACGTTGCAACTCCACGGGTACAAGTACTCAGTAGCATTAAGAAAGAAAAATTACCGAAGCAAGAACTAATATAGTTAAAAAGTTCAGATATTGTGTATGTGAAAGAAGCCATGATTTCATCCGGTTGAGGCGACTAGCTACCATTCCACTGTCTTCAGTTGATGAAGAATCCAATTCTTTCATGACTTCCAATTTTTGACCAGATATACTAGCTGCACTTAAGTATAGATAAGGAGAAATTCAGAAATTAGTGGTTTAAAATTTCAAACGTATCCAACTCACTCATCCTTACGGTAGGCAGTCAGATTAAAGAATCCAGAAAATTATCCTGACTTGTAAAGGGCCATGAAGTAAGTAAAATATGAACATCGCCACATGCGTGCACACAGACACAATTTTCATCATAGTGCCTACAGTTCTGAATTAAGTAATAGCCAGACAGAAAAGCTAACAAGGTACCTATGATATATGTCCACAAATTGAAATTATAGTAAACTATTCAACCAACGGCAGCATTATGAACTACCCAAGAAGTAAAAAAAAATTATACTTTAGAAATGTAGAATGTTAAGGCATCTTATGATCTTTGTACATGCAACTAAGTAACCACATATGCTCAAGATGCATCTATACAAATAAGAACATAGATAATGTGAAAAATTATACCAGATGAAGTTTTTCTAACAGGTTGTTCTTGACTAGATATTGCTTAATACAAAGATGACAGAGCTTAGCTTGTTGTTTTGTACTCACCAGCTCTTGATATGAAATAAGGAGGAAGCTCTCCCAGTGCAGTTCCAACTCCCCATAGAATGGCCTCTAACTGAACCTGAGGCAATATACTGCTAAGCGGAACCCTTGAACCGTGCTGTGATAACAATAGGGGTGTCCCATATTCAGAGCATTCTCTATCCAGCCATGAAGGACCACTTCTCCACTGAATGGTGTCATATGGGGCACTTTTTATGTCAACTCTGCCACAGTGCACGGCTTTCATGGTAAACAGAGCTACATGAGGCCCCAAATACAGCACAAACGTGTGCAAACCAGATCCTGCACAAAATAGTGATACAAGAAAAAACATTCAGAGTTTTGTGACAAATGTGCTACCACAGAATTTAAAAAAAAGAATCAATTGCAACTTCTCCATTTGGTTTAGTGTGTAATATAAATATGTTTCTACACGAGAATTTGGAGACAGCACAAATCCATCAACCCGAAACTCACAGTTTTCATGCTAGTTTGAATATAACTCACACTTACCAAGACCAATAGATGATGCTACACCAAGAGCCAGCCACCAGAGTCCAAATTGCAGATAACGAATAAGCTCCCGGATATGCTGCATTTTGATTAATTGTAAAATCAATAAAGGAAAGTCCAAAAGTACATCAACATTATGCAATAAACATGCCCGATAAAGTATATATAATGCAACATTCATGGGAAATCTTTATCCCAACAACCCATACAAACAATATTAAGCAAACTATATTAATCAAATAACGGTTACTCTAACTAAAAATCTAAATGCAACTGAACAAAAATGTCGCCCTGCGAGTAAATACCTCTTGTTGAGGTCCACCAACTGTCGCAGTGATCACTCCTATACCTCCTGCTAACATAATTAGAAGCAGAAACCAACCACCTCTCGCCATAAAACGCCGAACATATTGGCCAATAGCCAAATTGAAATACTTTAATGTCTTTAACGGTTGCGTTGCAAGCGTTAAATTTTCTAGTTCCTGGTGATGCTTCAAACGGAGTTCTGCGAAATTCAAAGATTACAGACAACCTTCAGATTTTCAATCTGAAAATTGGAAAAAATAAAACTACTTTCCTCAATTGGAATTTGATTAAACATTTAAAGAGTTAAAAGAATCAAACTTTTTGTTTTTATTTACCTACCCATAAAAGTTTGATTTCCATTTTATTTAAAAACGTACAAAAATTGAAACCTTCGGTTTCCATTTGATTTCCCCTTTCATAATTAGCTACAAAATTATAAAAATAAATTAATTAAATTCAGATTATTTTTGCTTCCCGAAAATTTAAAATTACACACCCCCACAATGTGATTGTGTAATTGCAGAGAAAATTATGAAAGGAATTGAAGAAGCTGCGTGCGATTTAACTCACCGGAGATGGAGGAATCCGTGGAATTCGACGAGGCTGCGTCGGTGGGATCCATTCAAAAACCCTAAAAACTGAATCGATACGTGCGATTTGGAATTTTTGGATTGGAAATTAGGGATTCGTAGAGAGAGAAATCGAAGAGCGCGAAAAGTGGAATCGAGCTGCTGGGACGCGGGGAGAGAGCGAGCAAGCACGGTTTAGCGTGTTTGTTGGAGACTTGGAAAGTGCCACGTATAGTGTAGGTTTTGACTCGGGTCGGAATTCTGTTTCTTCCGTTATGCTGACTTGGGCAGTCGTGACATATGCAGATGGACTTCAAAACGACGAGCGTGGAAAGGGAAACGCAGGTTTTTTTGTTGTTGTTGAAAGGGAAAACGTAGTTTGTTTTTTTTTTTTTTGAAAACTTTGATTATAGTGGTAAGATTTGTGTTCGTAGTTTAGTTTCGACCCTTTTAGATCATCTTTAATGGATATGTCAAAATTTATGAACTAGAACATTTTCAGAAAGACAAAGTTTTATTTTCGTATTTAAGAGATAAAAAGAGAGAAATCAAAATATTTATAATTTTTTTATTTCAAAATATTCGATAGATCAGTGCAATCATAACCATTAAAACGAGTTTAATCTAAAGGCCTAAATAAAGTCTAAAAATATTATCTTTATATATATATATATATATATATATATATATATATATATATATATAGGAGAGGGATACGTGACACTATTTTTTTTATATAACTTTTGGCACACATCATTATGGAGCTCGCTTTGTAATTATTTCAACGATCCAAACCGTCTATCTTTTATATATTGTTTGAAAGATCATATCCAATGGATTTTGGTCACCATCACTTAGCCATCCCTACAAGTAATTTTGATAAGTTGTGCTAGACTTCTTCCAAAAAAAATACCGATGACTTGGCACCAATTATAAAAATAATAATAATAACTCGAACGTGCCTCCATTCATTTAAAATATCGCGGTCCTTATTAGTTCATTTTATTGATTCACCTCATACAAATTAAGAGTTCATATTTTTCTTTCTCTCTCTTCAATGCCCGAATCTCTGGATCCTTGAGCTCCGGAAAGAGAGGATCTCGACTCCATAGCAGATGAACATGTACTGAAACTTCTCCTAAAAATGCTCACTTTTCGTTTTCCCTATAAATACCACAGCGCCCTGCTGCACTCTTCCATTACCAACTTTCAACTTTCGATTCATTTCAGCACCCACCTATTTTCTTAATTCACAAAAACATATATATTCTTTTGGTTTGTAAGTCGCAATAACATATGTTCTTTGCTTAGTTCGTATAAAGCAAAACAGAAGAACAAAATGCTGCAGAATATTGTTGGGAAGCTCGCAGGTCACCAGGAAAATGGAAATCATGGAAAGATCAATGGGACTGTGGTGCTGATGAAGAAGAGTCTTTTGGACTTCAACGACATCAACTCTTCGGTTCTCGATCGCGCACATGAGTTGATCGGCCAAGGGGTTTGCCTGCAGCGCATCAGTGCCGTTCATGCTGATGATGCCGGTGAGTTCATTCTTTCAGTGAAAGTTTATAGTTTCTATGGTTTTTTATGGTAAATGGTAAGAATGCATGATTAGGGAGAAAATTGAATATTTGAGTCTTTCATCAAGCCTAGAGATCATTTGAGTTTTGTTTTAGATTGGTTTAAGATTTGAGCCTTTGCTCTTGATTATCGTTTCATTTTTCTTCTGCTTCTTTTTCCTTGATGCAATATTTATCACAAGATTAATCACTTGTCTTGTTTTTTTTCAGAATAATCGATATTCAAACACACAAAATTGACCAAATTACTGACGTACATTCAAATACAAGTAGGTAATATACAACTGTAAAATTTACTTATGTTAAATATTATGTCGTGATTAACTTTGCATAAATAAGATTATTGTAATTGATATGGGAATGAAATTCTGATAGCAACTGTTCTAGTTTGTTTCGAGAGGGTACCCTTTTTTTTTTAATTCATTTTTTTATAAATTTTTTCTTGTACCTTTTACTTGGCTGGGAATGGAAACTGACACATCTTCAAAGTAAACGACTTGGGTCACAAAAATTAGTCTTTTTTTCCCTTTAATATTTAGGTTCTAGAATATGAGTAAAAATACAACCAAGCCTGCTTCCACTCATGAGTCCTATTTAGGCATGAAGGGGGACCAAATCATAAATTTGGATTATGAAAATAGATCATATGCTTAAAGTACAGTAGGAACATTATAAACTTTTTTTTAATAAAATAAGTTCTTAAATTCATCAAAAACTGTTAATTTTATCCCTACTATATAATCCAAAGCTATTCTATTAAATTTTTCATCAACTAAGTCACGTGACTTGCATGTGACTTATTTTAGAGGGTAATACCATCATTTTCTTTCCTACCATCCATAACGTTGCATATTGGTTGTAAATCTAATTTCTAATTTACTCTCCAAAGTAAACTACAGGCTTGGAAAACTATCAATCTATCTTCCAAAGTATATCACATGCAAGTTGCGCGACTCAAAAAGTTGGATAGAATACATTTGAATCTAATATTAGGGATTTAATTAGCAGATTTTAACTAGTTTAAGGATTTTCTTTCAGAATTGTTTAGGGACCTAATTTTCACACGGATAATAATTTAGGGACTAAATATGCACAACTCTTAATATTAAGGGCACTACAGTCAATATATCTTAACAAAAATCAAAATTATGACTCATTTGGAAGTGCTTTTAAAATGGTTGAAAGCACTTATGGTAAAAATATTTTTGGATTCAATTCTTAATAAGAATGCAAGTAAATTCTGAAAAAAAAAAACACTTGATGTGCTTCCTTCGAGTGCTTTTAGAACCCCAAAAATATTTAAGGACCTAATTTTCACTCGCATAATAATTTAAGGATTAAATCTACACATTACTCTTAATTAAAATGCAACTAGGTCTAATTCGAGTATGAGTTGCAACCAAAACGTATATGGTAGAACTTATAGAGGGGTCTTTAGAGGTACTATAGACAATATAGACAATATACCTTAACAAAAATTAGAATTAAATATTAATGGTGCACAACATGAGGAGCTATATAAATAAATATATATATATTTTTTTTTTTTTTTTTTTTGGGGTGGGGTGGGTAGGGCTCTATGATATGGACTAATTAGTCTGGTTGTGATTATGTCATGATAACTTGATAAGTAGGATTAGAAAACTGGTATTGGTTAAGTTCAAAAATTGACCTAATTAAGCTTGTGAAAAATATGATCATGATTTCTAAATTATGGTCATTAGCCATTCCCTTTGTTGTTTTTCTTAGTGGTCATGTCATTGACTGATTAGACGGGTAAATTCTTACCTTTTACAGCCAAATACCTGTCTAAGCCATCAGTTTAACCTGAAAATGAAGCACCATTCAACTGGAGATGGCTTTCAAACCCTTTTTTTACTACAGTTTCTCACTTTTTACCACATCCAATTCTTTTTTTTTCCCTTGAATATTCTGAAGAAACAACTTCAGATTTGTTCATAACAAAACTTGAGCGAGTTAAGCCAGTTGTACATGAGAGTGTGCTAATTCCTTTTCAGTCGAGTTCAAATTCCACTCTTTGTACATCAAAGTAGTTTGTAATATTGCATTATAAAAGATGAAAGTAGAACTTGAGCATGAACTTGGTATATTTTCTTGAATGATAATTATGATTTGATTTTTTTGAGTTAATATATAGAAGTATTTTTTTGAACTTGGTATACTTTCTTGAATGATAAATTATTTTATGACTAAATAATAGATGTGTTTTTGTAGGAAATGGGAAACTTGGAAAGCCAGCATACTTAGAATATTGGGTAACCAAAATCACATCTTTAACACCAGGAGAGTCTGTATTCAAGGTTACATTTGACTATGACGAGGAAGTAGGAGTTCCAGGAGCATTCTTCATAAAAAAACAACCACCACAGTGAGTTCTTCCCCAAGACCGTCACACTCGAAAATGTTCCCGGTGAGGGCCGTGTGCACTTCGTTTGCAACTCTTGGGTGTACCCTACTGAAAAATACACCAAAGACTGTTTTCTTCGTCAACAAGGTAACGAATGATTTGCACGCTTCGTTAGTATCTGCTGTGACTTTTATTGTGAGGTTGAAAATATATGGTATCCTAAGCTAAAGACTAAAGTTCATGCCTGCTATATGTTTGTGCAGACTTATCTTCCAAGCGAAACACCACTGCCGTTGCGCAAACACTGAGAAGAACAACTAGTACATTTGAGAGGAGATGGAAAAGGAGAGCCCCAAAAGTGGGACAGGGTTTATGACTATGCTTATTACAATGATTTGGGGAAACCTGATAAGGGTGCCAAATACGTCCGTCCTGTTCTCGGAGGGTCTAGTGAGTACCCTTACCCTCGCCGTGGAAGAACTGGCCGACCACCAACTGAGACAGGTTAGCCATTTCTAAATATTGCTCTTTTATTTTTAGAGTTAATAATGAGCAGTCATAGTTAATCTAGTTTTCGATTAATGACGACTATCTTCACTGAGATTTTTCTGATCTTATTGCATGCAACAGATCCTAACAGCGAGACTAGTCTGCCGCTTATTAAGAGCTTAAACATCTATGTGCCAAGGGATGAACAATTTGGACACTTGAAGTTATCAGACTTCCTGCAGATCTCATCAAAAGGTAAACACAAAATCTATGCTTTCTAACTTGGAAATGATTTCCGCACACTTTTTTTCTCTGCTTGCAAACCGTGTGTATTTCTAGCGTTTGAATTAAATAAATCAAAAGAGAATCAAGGGGCATAAATAAACCATGGTGTGCAAAAGGAGAAAATGGGGCGTGGAAATTATTTAACTTAGTAATAATATTCATTTCTTGTTTTGATCATATTGCTTTGCCTTTGATCAAAACAGAGGAGTGGCAGTGAAGGATGCAAATTCTCCACACGATCTTCGCTTACTGATCCAGGACTACCCGTCTGCTGTCGATGGGATTGAAATCTGGTTTGCCATAAGAACATGGGTTGCAGACTACTGCTTTTTCTACTACAACGACGACATAATCCAGAAAGACGCTGAGCTCCAATCCTGGTGGAAGGAGCTAGTAGAGGAAGGCCACGGTGACAAAAAAGAAGAGCCCTGGTGGCCGAAAATGGAGACTCTCGAAGAGCCAGTCGAAATCTGCACAACCATCATATGGACTGCTTCTGCGCTCCATGCGGCTGTCAACTTCGGACAGTACCCTTACGCAGGGTACCTTCCCAACAGACCTACCATAAGCCGAAAATTCATGCCCGAAAAGGGAACTCCTGAATACGAAGAGCTCGAGTCCAACCCGGACAAGGCGTTCTTGAAAACAATCACTGCTCAGCTGCAGACAATGCTTGGCATTTCCCTCATTGAAATTTTGTCTAGGCACTCTACTGATGAAGCGTACTTAGGGCAGTGAGACACGCCCGTGTGGACAGCAGATGCCGCGCCATTGGAAGCTTTCAACAAGTTTGGAAAGAAACTGGCTGAGATTGAGGACAGAATTACAAGTATGAACAATGATGAGAAGTTGAAGAGCCGCGTCGGACCGGTGAAGGTGCCTTACACATTGCTGTTTCCTACTAGTGGAGGAGGACTTACTGGCAAGGGAATTCCCAACAGTGTCTCAATCGAAAGCTTCTGTGATTCTGCAATCTGCATATAATTATAGAATTAGGTATACTTAATTAGTATTAAGCAAAGGTTACATGTGATACCTAATTCTATAATTATATAATTATATGCAGATTGCAGACTTCAAAGGTTAAATAATGGGAGTCCCATAATTATAGAATTAGGTACATATGAGACGGATCTGTAGCACTTCAAAGGTGTAGGACTCCCATAATTATAGAATTAGGTATCATAATTCTATTAATTAAGCAAAGGTTACATGTGATTCTGCAATCTGCATATATCAGCATGAGATGAAAATAAGAAACTTTAGTCTAATAAATTTCTTTGAGAGGAAAAACATTCTCCTTAAAAAGCACACAATGTTAATCAACTTAATCCTAATGTTAAAAATATTTTGTGACTATAAGAAAATTAACCCACGTAAATATGCTAGAATTTGAAATCATCAATCAAAGTAATCACTTAAGCTAGCTAACAACTAATTTTCTACAATGGTATTTTAATTTGCAGCTTTATTAAAAGTATTAATTGAACTAACTCCTTATTGTAATTAAAAAAAAGAGTAACTTTTTATTTCTGTTATTATATATATATATATATATATATATATATATATATATTTAGTCTCTTCTTTCATTAAAAAAAAGTCATTGACACTTTCATAAGAAAACTTCATTAATTTAATAAAATTTTACACGTATAGTTATACAAAAAAATGTTTTTAGAACTTAACGAACCAACTTTTGGTACATTTAGATTTTAAATGTACCAAGAAACAAAATGTACAAGATACCATAAATCAAACGTACCAAGATTATATATAATCAAATGTACCTCTAATAAAATTGTAGAAAAAATGTTTAATTAAATTCTAAAAAAATGATGTTTAATCAACCAAATTAAAAACGATGCGCTTATATCAAAACTGTGATATCCTGTTTCGAGATTTATTTTATTTTATTCTCAGTAGTAATGAAATTATCAAAATACCCTTAAGATGCTATTTAGGCATTCCACGTGGATCTCAACTTTCTTTTTATTTTCCAGTCTTATTTTACTATTTGAAAATAATACTCATTTTTACGAAGGCATAATTATAAACGAAACTCAATTTAAAATTATAACAAACAAGTTACGTTAAAAAAATATGTAAAAGTACCTGAGACAAATTCAAAACGCGAAATTTTCTCCTTGTGCAGCGTCTACCGCTGCATGAAATCTTTTTCGAACAAGAGTCAGCTACGTGCAGTTTTAAAAGCTTCCACTTGTGTCTGATGGGAATTCAAGACATGCAATGCAAGTGCCATTAAAATAATAGTG
Source organism: Malus domestica (assembly GCF_042453785.1). NCBI lineage: Eukaryota > Viridiplantae > Streptophyta > Magnoliopsida > Rosales > Rosaceae > Malus > Malus domestica. The sequence continues at coordinate 28,454,494 of NC_091672.1, read as the reverse complement.
TTATTAGTTTTTAAAATGTCTTTTCCTTTCACTATCCATCAAACATCATCTCCCCATCACATTTCAACTTTTCTCCTCACCTAGCCGTTTCAGGTTTCTCCCTCTCTCTCACTTTCTTTTCCTTTTGACCGGTTCTTCCACTCTCTCTCATTTCCCTTACACTTTTTCTCTCTCTCTACCCACTTACCACCATCAGACACTTCTTTACAGTTCTATTAAAATGTACTTTTACTCTCTCACACTCTTTCTTCTTCTTCATCCCTGCAACCTCAATCTCTTACTAACTCCCGAAGCTTTCTCTCTAGCTCCATCAAAACCAGCCACACCAGCACTCGTTCCTTCACAACTTTAACCCCAAATCTTGATACTTCGAACCTTTGGGACATAGGGAACACGACTACAGCTTTGCATGCAGCATCAGAGCAACTCCGAGTGCTCTGCCATTGAAGATCGGAGAGCTTCGAGCTCCTACTCTTAATCTCAGGTGGGATTCTCTCGTTCTCTTCAACTTCTGGGCTTCCGTTTGTGATGGAAATGAATGTTATGTTAAGTTCAAACTTGAAATCCGTGTGTTTTTAGCCCTGTTATCTTCTGCATGTGCATGCATACTTTCCCCGACAACAAACTCCGGCGACCTCCGTGGCTTTCGAGCTATTTTCCGACCAAACCACTTGCGTCTTGGTAAGCTTCAACTCTTTCTCAAGGTTTTCTTCAAGTTCTAACAAGGTTTCATGCATTCATGTGTGTTTCAGTACGTTTGAGAGATGAATATCTAACCCACCATTTTTCCGGCGAGTTGTAGGACTTTTGCTCAAAACTCGGCCAAATCTCTTTGGTTTGGTCGATTTTGAAATCACAGAACTCTTTCCCAAAGTCCGAAGAACTAGTTTCAGGCAGTGCATGCTCAAATGCATCAAGTTTGTGCGAAACTCAATTTTGGCCCTGGCTTTTAAGCCAATTTCCGGTCACCTCCGACCAAGTTTTGTTTCCCCGAGAGGTATAAAAATGTTCCCCTCGTCCTAAGCTTCGTTTTGATACCTCTTGTGTGAAAAATGGTTGAGAAATGACTCTGTTGTGTTATTTTAGAAATTTCCGACAAAAATCCAATTCTTGTGCAAACTAGGGGAAATTAAGTTTAGTGCACTAATTATTATTAGTTTAGTGATTAGTGTAATAACTTCATGTATAGGAGATGATCACCCAGAGAAGTACCGCGAGCAGAATAGTTGGACGATTACAACCTATGTGTATCTGTGAGCGGGTATTTTCGTTTTATATGTATGCGTTTTTTCCGAACAACTGTTTTTAAATATATTCTGATGTGACATGTCATGTCTAGCTTTACAAATAAACTTTTACTGCACTTTATGTTTTTAATATTATTTGTGAGCATAAACTATGACACGACATTTTTACGTTTTATCTGCTTATTACTACATGTTTGTATGGTGTCTCTTAGTTATTTGTACTGTCCTTGGCCAAGGACTAGCTTCACGTGTAGTTCACATGCACCGTTTACATTCGCTTTGGATCCAGAGTTAGGCGTCAGCTTGTCCTGTATGATGTGTTGGACTTATATGTGATGCGACTGGTGCAGCTCACGTTATGTAGTACTAGAATGTAAAACCTACACCCAGCTTGTTCCACTATCTGAATACCTTTGTAGTGGACTTGTGTGCCTACATAAATTAATGAGTATTGTTTTCTTGTGATATCGATTTGAGATTTAATGTTGAGACATCTTGTCATCCTACATCTTACTACATACTATTATTATAATATTTTTGGGAAACTATATACTTGTTTTAGGGGTTACATTTTTCGAGTTTGAAATCACATAACTCTTTCCCAAAGTCCGAAGAGCTAGTTTTAGGCAGTGCATGCTCAAATGCATCAAGTTTGTGCGAAACTCAATTTTGTCCGTGGCTTTTAAGCCAATTTCCAGTCACCTCCGACCAAGTTTTGTTTCCCCGAGAGGTATAAAAATGTTCCCCTCGTCCTAAGCTTCGTTTTGATACCTCTTGTGCGAAAAATGGTTGAGAAGTGACACTATTGTGTTATTTTAGAAATTTCTAACAAAAATCCAATTCTTGTGCAAACTAGGGGAAATTAAGTTTAGTGCACTAATTATTATTAGTTTAGTGATTAGTGTAATAATTTCCTGTATAGGAGATGATCACACATAGGAGTACCACAAGCAGAATAGTTGGACGGTTACAATGTGTATCTGTGAGTGGGTTTTTTCCTTTTTACGAATATATATATGCATGTGTTTTTCCGAACAACTGCTTTTAAATATATTATGATGTGACATGTCATGTTTAGCTTTACAAATAGACTTTTAGTGCACTTTATGTTTTTAATATTATTTGTGAGCATAAACTGTGGCATGACATCCTTACGTTTTATCCGCTCATTACTACATGTTTGCACGGTGTCTCTTAGTTATTTGTACTGTCCTTGGCTAAAGACTAGCTTCACGTGTAGTTCACATTCGCTTTGGATCCAGAATTAGGTGCTAGCCTGTCGTGTTGTATGATGTGTTGGACTTATATGTGATGCGACTAGCGCAGCTCACATGATGTAGTACTAGAATGTAAAACCTACACCCAGCTTGTTCCACTATCTGAATATCTCTATAGTGGACTTATGTGCCTACATAAATTAATGAGTATTGTTTTCTTGTGATATCGATTTGAGATTTAATGTTGAGACATCTTGTCATCCTACATATTACTACATGCTATTATTATAATATTTTTAGGAAACCATATACTTGTTTTACAGTGAGGGGTTACACTTCGAAAAGGTTTTTACAAAACTTTATTTTCAGGCACACTCACCCTTGTTTTTCGCCCCTCCAGGATTTTAATGGCGAAGGTTACGTGACAACGAGGATGGTTGGCAAAAGCTGCTATGTAGGAGACTTGTCCTTTCGGTATAAATATCATTACTCTTCATTTACTGCAATTTGTCTATGCTCTGACAGCACTTGTGTGATATGGGTTCAATCCCCGCTCACATGCGTACTCCAAATTAGTCACTTTTAGGTTTTAATTTATCCACATTTTCCACATCACTACACTTTATGGCTTCGTCACCTCCCAAGTGTCGGCCATCACATCGCGATTCGGGTGTCCAGGTGGACATTCCGGGTACGGATGTGTCAAAAACCTCCCAAAAAATTATATAAATAAATGAGTACAAACTTATTTTAATTTATTTTAATTTTGTAAATGTTTTAAATTGAGAATTAATTAGCAGATTAATGAAGGTGTGAATATTAAAGCCCTAAATCAATTAACCAATTTTTGTTTTAAAAAAAGTTATATAACTGACAAGTAAATACATTAATACATTAAGTTTAGGGATTTCAATCAAAACCTGAAAAATAATAAGGTCTTAATCTTTATAGAATAGATTTTGATGATTGCAATGGCACTCTTCAATTAAACGGCTAAAATATGATTATGTTGTGTTAGGTCAACAAATATGATTCATTGCCAATGCTTTATATCATATTTTTATAACAAAATAGCAAAGTTTATTATATACTTCTTCAATATCACTTAAAACGGTCTAGAGGGTTTGTCCTTGCATATGTGATTTTATGTTTGAATCACTCTTTCTCAATACCACTTTATACAAAAAAAAAAAAAAAAAAAAACCTTCAACCATACGGCCAAGACGCCAAAATGTCAAATTCAAAGATGCAATAATTATATGTATTTAATACAATTATTTTCTGATAGTCACATATAATTCATATAAATATATGTATTTGATACAATCACTATCCGACCGGACCGACCGTTCAGATGATGATTGTATTAAATACATATAAATATTGTAGCCAAATCCAGAAAATCAAACCAACAAATCTAAAGAGGCAAAACTAAAACAGACCTAAACTGCACATGCAACACACGCTTGTAAAATTCTTAAGATTACAAAATGACTGGATGTTTAAGTCATCACCAAGTCAACACCGGAAAAAAATTAAACATTTATTGGATAGATTAGTTGGTGAAGTGTAAAAAAAAGACACGCTTGTAAAATTCTTAAGATTACAAAATGACTGGATGTTTAAGTCATCACCAAGTCAACACCGGAAAAAAATTAAACATTTATTGGATAGATTAGTTGGTGAAGTGTATAAAAAAACCATCACTTTATGATTTCGTTACCTTCTAGGTGTCGGCCATCACATCGCAATTCTGGTGTCCAGGTGGACATTCCGGGTACGGGTGTGTCAAAAACCTCCCAAAAAATTATATAAAATAAATGAGTACAAACTTATTTTAATTTTGTAAAGTGTTTTAAATTGAGAATTAATTAGCAAATTAATGAAGGTGTGAATATTAAAGCCCTAAATCAATTAACCAATTTTTGTTTTAAAAAAAAGGTTATATATCTGACAAGTAAATACATTAATACATTAAGTTTAGGGATTTCGATCAAAACCTGAAAACTAATAAGATCTCAATCAACAGAACATGAACAGCTAGAGAAAGAATACTAATTTTTCCTCATCTTTATAGAATAGATTTTGATGGTAAGAGGATGATTGCAATGACCCTCTTCAATTAAACGGCTAAAATATGATTATATTGTGTTAGGTCAACAAATATGATTCATTGCCAATGCTTTATATCTTATTTTTATAACAAAATAGCAAAGTTTATTATATACTTCTTCAATATCACTTAAAACGGTCTAGAGCGTTTGTTCTTGCATATGTGATTTTATGTTTGAATCACTCTTTCTCAATACCGCTTTATATCAAACAGAAACAAAAAAAACAAAACTTCAACCGTACGGCCAAGACGCCAAAATGTCAAATTCAAAGATGCAATATTTACATGTATTTAATACAATTATTATTTGATAGTCATGTATAATTCATATAAATATATGTATTTAATACAATCATTATCAGACTGGACCGACCGTTCAGATGATGATTGTATTAAATACATATAAATATTGTAGCCAAATCCCGAAAATCAAACCAACATATCTAAAGAGGCAAAACTAAAACAGACCTAAGCTGCACAGGCAACACACGCTTGTAAAATTCTGAAGATTACAAAATGACTGGATGTTTAAGTCATCACCAAGTCAACACCGGAAAAAAATTAAACATTTATTGGATAGATTAGTTGGTGAAGTATTAAAAAAGACCATCACATTAGGCCAAAGACTGACCTGGAAATAAGTACCTAAGTATTTTTCTACACATACATACATTGAACATGAGCTCACAAATCCCTTAAATATACCACAATTACACATCCTTCTGTCGTTTCTGCACACTAAGTGAGAAGTTCAAACCTAAGTTTTCAAACCTTCTCTATATTTTCAACTTTTATTTTTTAGTTCTTGAAGCAGATCAAAGATGCTGCATTGCAAGTATCTCAATCCTCTGAGCTTCAAGACGAACTCAGTTGTTGCAGCAACAACCAACACAATCTCTCTATGTTTCTTTCTATTCTCTCGCCCAGCTAACAAGCAAGCTCTAACCCGCCCATCTATCTTCCCAGTTCTGTTGCCTACGAGTACTATGAAAATGCATGGTTTCTCGTCGATGACCGATGTCACGAGATCTCCTCGAATGTTGACTTTAGCTTTGGCAGCTGCCAAGACATCCCAGAACATCACCACCATTGATGAGTCACGCCCCACAGAAATGGAGGAAGAGAAGACGGAAGTTGAGACGGGTTACAAGGGCAAGAAGATCAAAGGGAGAGTGGTGTTGATCAAGAAGAATTTTCTGGACTTTAACGACCTTAAGGCGTCCGTGCTTGATCGTGTTCATGAGCTGTTTGGCGAAGGGGTTTCGTTGCAGCTTATTAGTTCCGGTGAGAATACAACTTTGCTTTTTAGTTTCCTTCTTGATAACAAGTATTTATTCATAAAATTGTTGAGTAAGTATGTATCTGTTTAAGGGCTGATATGGTATTGCTGTGCGTTGAAAAAAATCTGCTTCTGCTGTTCTGTGAGAATAAGCGGCTATGAAATAAAGCTGTAGAGTGTTTGGTAATTTTTTTTTGAAAAAATGCTTTTGAAAAAAAAAAAAACAATATTATAGTGTTTGGTAAACTTTTATGTAAAACAGATGTGAGAAAAACCGGTTTTTCAAAGCTGGGTTTTGCAGCTTCTTGTTTTTGGCTTTTTTTTACCCAAAACTGTGAAAAAAAAGTTGAAACTGAATGTGTACCAAACACAAAAAAAAGCTTACCAGCTTTTTTCAGAATCAGGTCAGTACCAAACTAATGCTGCTTTACATTTTCATACCAGAACCCGAAAAGAGAAAACAGAACATTTGGAAGCCAACTACCAGTCTAACTGATTAGACGGGCAAACTCTTACCTTTGGAAGCCAACTACCAGTCTAAGCCACCAGTTTAACCTGAAAACGAAGCACCATGCAACTGGACTTGGCTTTCAAACCTTTTTTTTTACTACGGTTTACAACTTTTTACCACATCCGATTCCTTTTTTTTTTCCTTGATTATTCCGAAGAAACAACTTCAGATTTGTTCATAATAAAACTTGAGCGAGTTAACCAGTTGTATAGGGCAGTGGCAGTGTGCTAATCCCCTTGCAGTCGAGTTCAAATTCCACTCCCTGTAAATTAAAGTAGTCTGTAATATCAGATTGTAAAAGACGAAAAAAGGAACTCTTGAATGATAATTATTTTATGACTAAATAATGTGTTTTTGTAGAAAATGGGTTGAAGGGGAAACTTGGAAAGCCAGCATACTTGGAAGATTGGATTACCACCATCACATCTTTAACACCGGGAGAGTCTGCATTCGAGGTTACATTTGACCATGAAGAGGAAGTAGGAGTTCCAGGAGCAATCTTAATAAAAAATAATCACCACAGTGAGTTCTTCCTCAAGACTGTCACTCTCGAAAATGTTCCCGGTGAGGACCGTCTACACTTCGTTTGCAACTCTTGGGTGTACCCTACGGAAAAATACACCAAAGACCGTGTTTTCTTCACCAACAAGGTAACGAATGATTTGAACGTTTCATTAGTGTCTGCTGTAATTTTTTTTTTGTGAGGTTTAAAATATATGGTAAAAGCTCATGCCTGCTATATGTTGTGCAGACTTATCTTCCAAGTGAAACACCACTGCCGTTGCGCAAATACAGAGAAGAAGAACTAGTACATTTGAGAGGAGATGATGAAAAAGGAAAAGGAGAGCTCCAAGAATGGGACAGGGTTTATGACTATGATTGCTACAACGATTTGGGGAATCCTGATAAGGGTGCCAAATATGTCCGTCCTATTCTTGGAGGGTCTAGTGAGTACCCTTACCCTCGCCGTGGAAGAACTGGCCGACAAAAAACTAAGACAGGTTAGCCATTTGTAAATACTACTCTTTTATTTTAGAGTTACCATAGTTAATCTAGTTTTCGATTAATGATGACTATCCTTAGTGTTAATGTTTACCAAAAAGTAAGACTCGATATACTAATTTGGATTTTAATGAACTGGAGATGTTATGATCACTAATTTTTCTGATCTTATTGCAACAGATGAAAAAAGCGAGAGTCGTCTGCCGCTTGCTGAGAGCTTAAACATCTATGTGCCAAGGGATGAACGATTTGGCCACTTGAAGTTGTCAGACTTCCTGGTTTATGCCCTGAAATCCATAGCTCAGTTCATTAAACCGGAGCTAGAATCCTTGCTTGATCAAACTCCTAATGAGTTTGACAGCTTTGAAGATGTACTTAAACTCTACGAAGTAGGCATTCCATTGCCTGAAGGTTTATTAAAGCATATTGGAGACAGCATCCCCTCGGAGTTGTTCAAGGAGATCTTCCGAACTGATGATGCAAAGTTGCTCAAATTCCCAATGCCTCAAGTGATCAAAGGTAACGACAATATTTTGAACTTAGAGGTTTACAAACAATGGCCCACAAAATAAAGCACTATTTTCTTTGGTCTAAGTTCTAACTCTGATGCTTTGGTTTGGCGAAGAGGATAAGTCTGCTTGGAGGACTGATGAAGAATTTGCAAGGGAAATGCTGGCTGGAGTGAACCCTGTCAACATTCGTCGCCTCCAAGTAATCTTCACATCTTTTGTGTGATTTTTTGCAATGATAATGAAATAAATAGACCCGAGCAAAAAATGACTATCTAAAAGTCAAGTTTATTATTCGTTTCATCTCTAATCATACTTCTAATCAAATTTTAGGAGTTTCCGCCTGCAAGCAAGCTAGATCCAAAAGTTTACGGTGATCAAACCAGTACAATAACCGAAGAACATATAAAGAACAACTTGGATGGACTAAGTGTGGATGAGGTAAAATCTTTGATTCATTTCGTTTGAAGGTTAAAAAAAAAAAAAGAAAAAAAAACTCACATACCAATGCTGTTACTTTGAAATTAGATAATGTGAGTTAAAAAAAAACTCACATATCAAATTGTAACGATGAAATTGAAATTGGTTGAACAGGCACTCAAGAACAACAAGTTATTCATACTAGACCATCATGATTCTCTGATGCCATACCTGAGGAGGATAAACTCAACTTCAAACAAGATCTACGGAAGCAGAACTCTTCTGTTCTTGCAAAATGATGGAACTTTGAAGCCATTGGTGATCGAACTGAGCTTGCCTCATCCCAATGGAGACCAATTCGGTTGCATTAGCAATGTCTACTCACCAGCAGAACAAGGTGTAGAAGGCTCCATATGGCAACTGGCTAAAGCTTATGTGGCTGTAAATGACTCTGGATACCATCAGCTTATCAGTCACTGGTTGAACACTCATGCAGCGAGTGAGCCAGTTGTAATTGCTACGAACAGGCAACTTAGCGTGGTTCACCCAATTTACAAACTTCTGCATCCTCATTTCCGTGACACGATGAATATCAATGCATTTGCCAGGCAAATCCTCATCAATGCTGGCGGTATCCTTGAGACGACAGTTTTCCCTGCTAGGTATGCCATGGAGCTGTCATCAGTTGTGTACAAGGATTGGAATTTCACCGAGCAAGCTCTCCCTGCAGATCTCATCAAAAGGCAAACACAAAATCTATGATTTCTGACTTTAAAATTATTTCCGCACACTTTTTTTCTCCGCTGGCAAACCCTGGGCATTAATAAACAGTGGTGTGCAGAAGAAGAAAACGAGGCGCGGAAATTATTTACCATAGTAATAATATTCATTTCTTGTTATAATTATAATGCTTTGCCCTTGATCAAAACAGAGGAGTGGCGGTGAAGGATGCAAATTCTCCACACGGTCTTCGCTTACTGATTGAGGACTACCCCTATGCTGTCGATGGGATTGAAATCTGGTTTGCAATAAGAACATGGGTTGCAGACTACTGCTCTTTCTACTACAAGACCGACGACATAATCCAGAAAGACACCGAGCTCCAATCCTGGTGGAAGGAGCTAGTAGAGGAAGGCCACGGTGACAAAAAAGACAAGCCCTGGTGGCCGAAAATGCAGACTCTCGAAGAGCTAGTCGAAATCTGCACTACCATCATATGGACTGCTTCTGCCCTCCATGCAGCTGTCAACTTTGGACAGTACCCTTACGCAGGATACCTTCCCAACCGCCCTACTATAAGCCGAAAATTCATGCCCGAAAAGGGAACTCCTGAATACGAAGAGCTCGAGTCCAACCCCGACAAGGCGTTCTTGAAAACAATCACTGCTCAGCTGCAGACACTGCTTGGCATTTCCCTCATTGAAATTCTGTCTAGGCATTCAACTGATGAAGTGTACTTAGGGCAGCGAGACACACCCGAGTGGACTGCAGACGCCGCACCGTTGGAAGCTTTCGACAAGTTTGGAAAGAAACTGGCAGAGATTGAGGACAGAATTACAAGTATGAACAATGATGCGAAGTTGAAGAACCGCGTCGGACCGGTGAAGGTGCCGTACACATTGCTGTTTCCTACTAGTGGAGGAGGACTTACTGGCAAGGGAATTCCCAACAGTGTCTCAATCTAAAGCTTCTGTGATTCTTTGTTTGCTAATAACAACTGTTTGAGCTAGTTTTTGGGCCCTTAAGCTACTAAATTATAAGAACAAAGCAGTCTCAGCATAACAGAAATTTGATACTTTATAACCAAGTATGATTTTTTTCTGAATGCCTCTATCTCTATCCGTTTCAAAATTAAAATAAAAATCATCACAGCAGAGAAAAGATTTTGCAAAAACCAAAAACCCAATAAAATTGAAACAGTCAACTGCCTATATAAAATAAAATGGTTTAAATTTGTCTCAAACTCTCACCATTGTACCATAAAATAATGGGGAGTCCTACACCTTGTGAGAGTCCAACACAAACATTTGTCTTGTTGTTTTGGATTACTACTGTCAATTTGTAAGACTTCAAAGATAATGAATATAAGCACGGATCCGTGACATCATTTTTTTTTCCATAAGTTTTGACAGACATTTCTGTGGAGCATATTTCGTAATGTACTTCAGCTATCTGAACCGTCTATCTTTTAGGACTTCCCTCACATGTCATATCTATTTTGTACCATAAATCGCCCAAATTTGAAACCATATGACCATTGGATTAAAGGTTTAGGGTTTCTTTGTGTAACAGTATTTGTCCATTCTGCACTACAAATGAATGTTTTAATGATCTAGGATTTATATAACTTTTTTCTTCAAATGATCTATAAATGATGTTATAAAATATAGACAATTCAAATCATTAAAATACATTATGTATGTGCCCCACAAAAACATAGGTTAAAAATTGTGTAAAATAGGTTGGGCCGTGGTCCACCCCCGTAAATGTAGGTTAATAGTATTTAAGTAAGTGAAACCTTGACAAGTCCAAGAAAAGAACTTTGCAAGTTCATTGCATATCTAAGGTTTTACACTTTTACTTGACTTGGTCTAGTTGTCTTCTACCGTGTGGCTTGACTTTTTTTTTTTTTTTTGAACGATACCATGTGGCTGTTGAGATTTAAGCTGCATACTAGCTTAATATCAAACTGCAGATGACAATCCTGCAGAAAGAAGTGAAGAGAATGCTGAAATCGAAAAGATGAAGAACTTGCTATGTTTAGCAAGTAGCCGTTAGGTTCAAATGTGCAACGGCTAGTTCCATTTTCTGTTTTTAGAATGCGTACAGCTGGTGTTCTTATCTTTTTTAATTGTACCTTGCATTCCCATCTTCTTCCAAGTGGATGGATGATATCCTCCAATGACCATTAATGGCCGGAGAAGGTTTCTAGGTCCCTAGTGTGTAGGATCAGTTTTTTGACCAGTGGTGAGTAATTTAGTCCTTGTAATCTTTATGGTTTCTGATATGAAAAAGATACTGACTCTTGCTCTTCCTCTCTCTCTCTCTTGAAAAGAAAAAACTCTGTTTTCTAAGAAAAAAAAACTTCAACTTCTATCGAAGAATACCAACTAAAACACCATGCCTGATACCATTTCAAACATGGTATCAGAGCACTAGGTCTGATTCCAGAGAGGGGCGTAAAGCTGTGAGAGAGGTTCTTCCTGAAAAAATCTCAGAAGGGATAAAGGAGGTTCCTTTTATTGGTTGATTCACTGACACTCACTAAGAAAAATGGTGGGATCAAGTTCTTCCGGTGGAGATTTACGAACTCCACAGTTTGATGGTGCAAACTACGATTTTTGGGCTGTCAAGATGGAGACTATCCTCATAGCGCATGACCTATGGGATGTAGTAGAACTCGGAGTGCAACCGCAGCAGATTTCCGTCGAGGAAGAAGTCTCTGGAGAGGAAGGAAGTGAGATTGAGCATGTTCCAGTGGAACCACCCACCATCTCCAGAGAAGACAGAATCAAAAATGCCAAGGCGTTGAGTCTCATACAAGGAGCTATAACAGATGAGCTTTTTCCTCGTATCAGAAATGAGAAGACTGTAAAAGGGGCTTGGGACATTCTGAGAAGAGAGTTCAGAGGAGATAAAAAGGTAAGAGCTGTAAAACTTCAAGCAGTTAGGGCTGATTTTGAGTAAATGAGAATGACAGATAGTGAAAACCTAGATGACTATTTGGGTAGGTTTTTTGGAATTGTGAACAATCTGAAATCTCTTGGTGAAGATGTGACTGAACAAAGAATTGTGCAGAAATTATTGATGAGTCTAAGTAGGAGGTATAAATCCATTGTGTCTATTATTGAGGAAACTCGAGATCTGGATGCTATTAGAGTTGAAGAAGTCATTGCATCTGTCAAAGTATATGATAAAAGGGAGGACTTACATGATGAAAGGGATAAATTGACAGGAACTGAGAGGGCTTTTAGTAGTCTCAGAATTGGAAATAATCAAGTCACTGGTACCTACAAAGGTTCACAGAGTAGGCAAAATCAAAAGTGGCAGGGACAAAACAAGAAGGGATCAAATTGGTCTCCAAGTGGGAACTGGAACAACAATTCTGGCGGAAATTGGAATAACAGATTCAATTCACAGAACAAGCAAGGAAGCAGTAGTCAAAGTTCTGTGAAACCACAGTGTCAAGTGTGTCAAAAATATCATTTTGGTGTGTGCAGATACAAAGGAAAACCCAAATGTGGAAAGTGCAATCGTTTTGGTCATATTGCAAAGGACTGTGATAGTCACAAGCAAGTTGCCCACTGTGCAAGGGAAGAAGAAGTAACTACAGGAACCATGTTCTACGCTTGTCACTCATCAATTATGCAAGATAGAAGTGTGTGGTTTGTGGATAGTGCTTGCAGCAACCATATGACATCACAAGAGTCTGCTTTAATAAATATTGACAGATCTGTGACCTGCAAAGTTAAAATGGGCACAGGTGATCTTGTACAAGCAACTGGAAAAGGCACTTTAGTGGTTGAAACTCAGCGTGGGAAAAGATATATAAATGAAGTGTTGTTGGTTCCAGGTTTGGATGAAAACTTGCTGAGTGTAGGCCAAATGATGGAGCATGGTTACTATGTCCTATTTGGGGGTAATATGGCAGTAATCTTTGATGATAGTAGGCTCAACAATGTTGTAGCAAAAGTGATCATGGCAGGAAATCGATGTTTTCCCCTTTCACTAGAGTCTATAACCCCTGCAGCAAGAAAAGCATCTATGGTTGAAGATTCATGGTTATGGCATAGAAGGCTTGGACATCTGAACTTCACTAGCATGAAGAAGATGCAGCAGAAGGAAATGGTACTTGGACTACCTGCTTTGACAGAAATGAGAGATGTGTGTGAAGGTTGTGTGTCAGGCAAGCACCACAGAGAACCTTTTGACAAAGAAAAAACGTGGAGAGCAAGCTGTCCACTTGAATTGGTGCATACAGATTTGTGTGGACCTATGCAAAACGAATCCATTGGAGGGAATAGGTACTTCATCACATTCATTGATGATTTCTCAAGAATGTGTTGGGTATACTTTCTCAGAAACAAATCTGATACCTTCAATGTGTTCAAAAAGTTCAAAGTTTTTGTTGAACTGCAAAGTGGGTTCAGTTTGAAGAAGCTAAGAAGTGATAGAGGTGGTGAATACACCTCAAATGAATTTATGAATTACTGTGCAAGCATAGGAATGGAGAGGCAACTGACAATTGCATATTCACCTCAGCAAAATGGAGTTGCTGAGAGAAGAAATAGAACAGTTTGTGAAATGGCAAGATCCATGATGACTGAGAAAGGAATCCCTGTGTCTTTCTGGGCAGAAGCTGTAAGTACAGCTGTGTACCTTCAAAATAGATGCTTTACAACATCTGTCCTAGATAAGACACCTTTTGAAGCATTCACAGGCAGGAAGCCTGGAATTAAGCACCTGAAGGTATTTGGGTGTATCTGCTATACTCATGTCTCATCACATCTGAGGCACAAATTTGATGAGAAATCCAGAAAAGGGGTTTTCATGGGATATGGAAGCTGTGAAAAGGGATATAGAGTGTATGATCTGCAATCTAAGAAAATAGTACTCTCAAGAAGTGTGATTTTCAGTGAAAACCAGTCATGGAATTGGAAAAGTGATCAAGTAGAATCGATCTCAATACCTCTTAATCTTGAAGGAAATAACTCTACAGAAGAAGCTAGAGAGGAACAAACCGATGAAATCCAGTTTGACAATGCTGAAGATTCCCATTCACACACTATTGTGGATGAGTTGGTTGAAGATAATGGTGGAAGTCATAGTCAAGGCTCCACACCTAGCTCCACCCCAGTGAAGTTGAGAACTCTGGAAGATATATATGCAAGGTGTCACATGTGCATTATAGAACCAGAGAGTTATCAAGAAGCAGCAAGTGAAATAGCCTGGCAGGAGGCTATGAATGCAGAGTTGGAAATGATTGAAAAGAACAATACTTGGGAGCTTGTTGATAGGCCTATGAATAAACCTGTTATAGGTGTGAAATGGGTGTTTAAAACTAAGCTAAATCTGGATGGAACAGTTCAAAAACACAAGGCCAGACTTGTGGCAAAAGGTTATGCACAGAAACCTGGGATAGACTACAATGAAACCTTTGCACCGGTGGCAAGGTTAGATACAATTCGAACACTCATTGCTCTTGCAGCACAAAAGGGTTGGAAGTTGTTTCAGTTGGATGTTAAGTCAGCATTCCTAAATGGTGTGCTTGATGAAGAGGTGTATGTTGAGCAGCCTGAGGGTTTTGAGTTGGCAAATGCTGATCACAAGGTCTATAAGTTAAGGAAGGCCTTATATGGACTTAAACAAGCACCTAGAGCCTGGTACAGTGAGATTGATGCATATCTCTCTTTGTGTAAGTTCAAAAGAAGCACAAGTGAAGCCACACTATATACAAGATCTGATGATGAATGAGGGTTGATAATTGTGTCAATCTATGTTGATGACATTGTATATACTGGAAGTAGTGACAAGATGCTCAGTGAATTCAAAAGGGAAATGATGGAGAGATATGAAATGTCTGATCTCGGCCTTCTACATCACTTCTTAGGTATGGGAATACTGCAAACGGATCAAGGCGTGTTTATACACCAAAGTAAGTATGCTAAGTCTTTACTTGTGAAATTTGGGCTCGAAGATTGCAAACCAGTTTCTATCCCTTTGCCCACTGGTGAAAAGCTAAAGAAAGTGGATGGGAGTGAATTAGCCGATGAAGGACTTTACAGGAAAATAGTGGGAAGTCTATTGTATTTAACAGCAACAAGACCTGATCTAATGTATGCTGCAAGTTTGTTATCAAGGTTTATGAATGGTCCGACTAAGAAGCATTTGGGAGTTGCAAGAAGAGTACTGAGATATGTGCAAGGGACCCTAAACTATGGCATTGAGTATGTGAAAGATAATTCTGCAATCCTCATTGGATTCTGTGATGCAGATTGGGCAGGCAGTGAAGATGATAGCAGAAGCACCTCAGGTTATGCATTCAGCTTTGGCAGTGGAGCATTTTCTTGGGCTTCTGTGAAACAAAACACAGTTGCATTGTCAACCGCTGAAGCTGAGTATGTTTCAGCAGCTGAGGCAACTGCACAGTCAATTTGGTTGAGATTCGTTCTTGATGATTTTGGGGAAATGCAAACTGAGGCAACACCTTTATTTTGTGATAATATGTCAGCAATTTCTATGGTCAAAAATCCTGTATTTCATCAGAGAACTAGACACATAAACAGGCGGTATCATTTCATAAGGGAAGCTCTGCAAGAAGGGGTGATCGAGTTGCAGTTCTGCAGAAGTGAAGAACAACTTGCAGATATATTCACAAAAGCTTTGCCAAAAGATAGATTTAATCAGTTGAGATTAAGACTTGGAGTTAAGCCAGTAAGCAGCTTAGGAGAGGCTGTTGAGATTTAAGCTGCATACTAGCTTAATATCAAACTGCAGATGACAATCCTGCAGAAAGAAGTGAAGAGAATGCTGAAATCGAAAAGATGAAGAACTTGCTATGTTTAGCAAGTAGCCGTTAGGTTCAAATGTGCAACGGCTAGTTCCATTTTCTGTTTTTAGAATGCGTACAGCTGGTGTTCTTATCTTTTTTAATTGTACCTTGCATTCCCATCTTCTTCCAAGTGGATGGATGATATCCTCCAATGACCATTAATGGCTGGAGAAGGTTTCTAGGTCCCTAGTGTGTAGGATCAGTTTTTTGACCAGTGGTGAGTAATTTAGTCCTTGTAATCTTTATGGTTTCTGATATGAAAAAGATACTGACTCTTGCTCTTCCTCTCTCTCTCTCTTGAAAAGAAAAAACTCTGTTTTCTAAGAAAAAAAAACTTCAACTTCTATCGAAGAATACCAACTAAAACACCATGCCTGATACCATTTCAAACAGTGGCTTGACTATAAACTTATATTGTGAAAGCTGAGGTAGGTGGATATGACTTTCATTATTTAAATTTAATATAATCAGTAAATTAATTTGTTTCAGACAAGTTATAAATGTTCTTCAACTTCATAGATGTTGATACAAATGGGAACACAATTTGCTATGGCTTTTGCATTATTTATTCATAAGTTCATACCTATTGCATGTAAACTGTCTGTCTACCATTCCCATTGACATTTGATCACTTAAAATCTGTATATATTTATATTTTAAATGCAGAAGAAGAACATAGCTAATTATGTGATAGGTTTTATCAAAAGTGGTTTTGACTTGGTTTTGATGAATTCTTAAACGGTGAGGGTTTGATTTCAAGTCCGCCTTGACTTATTGTATTTTTTATTTATTAATAAATTCATCTCATAATCACTTTCTATAATAGTAATGTTGGAGTTAGATTGACGTTGTTGCTATAAAAAAAAAATTGTAGCAATAGTCCTCAACTTTAACTCAATTGGAGTAACAATCCCCCAACTAAAAATCTATGATTATTAGTCCATTAACTCATCAAAATGTGCAACTATGATTATTTTCGTCAACTTTGTTAGAACTTCCATTAAAATGAGTCACGTGCCACGCATGTGAGATTCAATCAAGGGGCAAATATGAAAACCAAAAGAATTTTTTTTTTGTAGCAATAGTCTATTAACTTTAACCCAATTGGAGAAGTTATCCCTCAATTTTAACCCAATTAGAGTTATGGTCCCTCAACCTTGATCTAATTATAGTAATGGTCCTCCCAACATGACTCATTTTGACGAAATTCTGATAGAGTTGACGAAAAGAACAAAAGTTGCACGTTTTGATGAGCTAAGGGATCAGTAGTCACGAATATTTAGTTGAGGGACCATTGCGCCAATTGAGTTAAAGTTGAGGGATTATCTCTACAATTTTCTCTATAAAAAAAACAATAAAAAAAAAGCCTAAGCAAGTGGCCTTTTACCATAGTAGTGGAAATGTGTTGAGTCATTGCGTGACGGCGTGTGTCCAAACCTCGTCAGTGGCTCATCTAATTTACTGATTATATATATGACACGCCCCGATCCCGATATTCCTCGAATACCAAGATAGGCACGTGCTGGCCGACACCCAAGGGTGACGACAGCCATTAATTGAAAGCAAATGCTGAGAATAAGGAATAAATAAGGTTTATAAATATAAAAGAATAAAGAATATGCATTTAAGGAACGTGTTCAGAGCACACATCTAATCGAGAATATTAGAAGAATTAACATAAACAAATTGAATGAACACAGAACGGGGTCCTACACCTAGAGGACTCGAAGATACCGATGCGGAAGTGTCTGGATGTCGGGATTGTACGCCTCGATTCTAAGTCCTGAAGGGGGCGCAAAACAAACATGAGTGGACCAAGTTGATATATATATATAATAAAACAGTTATCAACGTACTAACCCCCAGGTTTTATGAAAACACATATATAATGTTAAACATAGGTTTTCCGAAACCTAGCATGTCGTGCAATGTCTCAAATCATAACTCATATATATAATAATCACTAGTGAATTGTCCGATAACCTGCAGGCCCCATGCCAGCTCCCCGTCTCTGAGCGGACAGTCAGAGGAATATACACTACAGGCCCCATGCCGGCTCCCCGTCCCTGTGCTAAATAGCCAGAGGAAACACACTCCAGGCCCTATGCCAACACCAAACCGTCGCCCGGGACGGACCGGAATCTATCCCTACGTCCCGTAGCGGAAATGACCACTAGGTAAGTACGAAACCATTGAACATATATATACTGAAAAACAACTTCGTAGTATAAAGTCATCCATCATCTATACTACAAAGAGGTGTTCTAAATATGTTCTAAATATCATATCGTCATCCATCGGATATTCTATAAGAACATGGGTTATAGGAAAAATAGTAATAATTCAATCTAGCCTCAGTAAGCATACTATCTCATAAAGTATTTCATAAAACATAAGTATTAAATCATGATTTTCATGTGTGCATTTCTATTGTTAAAACATGCTTTTGAAGGGGTCCACTCACAAATACTTAGCCGCCGAAGAGCCACGCAAACTAGCAATCATGGAAACGTCACAAATATTGCCCCTAAGCACATAAAGGGTACAATTAATAAAACTATATAATAGCAATTGAATTTGGGAAAACGGACGTTGGAAACGGATTCGGAACGTCGAATTTAGCCTAGGAGAGGTCTTGGACGAAACCCCAAAAAGTCAACTCAAAAAGTCAACGTTGATCGTTGACCGATCAAAGTCAAAGTCAACTCTGACCGTTGACCGTTGACCAGGTCAACAGTCAACTGGTCAGAGGTCAAAGTCAATTGGGCTTTGAATTGGGTTGGGCTGAAAAGGGCTGAAAAGGGTTTTGAGGAAAAGGGCTTTCAGCCCCTTAACAGAAAATGGCCCAAAGGGCCCTAAATTCCTAAAACAGAAAATAAAATAAACAAAAACCTTAAAAGGTTTTTGGGTTGGGTCATGGGCCACAGACCCTAAACATAAACGGCCCGAGGGCCTTTGGTCTTAACAAAATAATTAAATGAAAACAAATAAAAGGAAATGGGTTGGATTGGGCTGGCCTCACCACACGGGCCTAAGGCCCTCTTGCTACAGGAACCGGCCTGGGAGGCCTGGCCTCACCGGAGCACCACCACCGGAGCTTCACAGCTCCGGCCGACTTCCACACACAACCCTAGACTTCGATCTAGGTACCAAAACGAAGAGCAAGACGAGGGGAGTATTTCTATACCTTCCTTTCGTCGTGGAATGGCCGGAGATGGCCGGAAAAACCCCCGAGGTTGCCGGAGTTGGGTGTGCTTACACCCGGCTTCGATTTCGTCCCATAACCTCCAAAAATCACGAATTAACTCCAATTAAACCTCAATCTCGCAAGAATCAAGGACGAAAAGAGAGAATTAGGGGCTTACCTAACCGGAAAATACAAAAATCCGCCGGAGTTCCTTTCCGGGTTTTTCGCCGAGTTCACAGAAACGAGAGGGAGAGAGAGCAGGACGAGATGATGAAGGGTGATGGGCTTCCTCGCGCGGGGAGATGGGTGCGTGCGTGTGTGCACGGTGCAGAGAAGAGGGAGAGAAGTGAGAGATGAGAGAGAGCCGAGAGGGAGAGACATGAAGAAAGAAAAGAAAAACAGAAAAGAAGAAGAAAGAAGGGAGTTCACGGGGGAAAAGAGAGAAGAAAGAGAAATTGTTTGGGGGGGCTGCCACGTGGCAGATTTAGAAGGAAAAAGGATCCAATGCTTTGGATCCTGATTTGGTAGACAAAAAGGATGAAATAGATATATTTAAAACATTTAGGGGTAATTACAAACATAAATCTTTATAATTAGGGGGCGGGTGTTACAATATAGTTGTGGGGCAGGCATGTATTGGGTGATGCTACAGAGATCAAAATTTTAAATCATCTTTCGTAAACTACATGATTTGATGATTGATAGTTGAACTCCTTATTTAAGTCATTAAAAAATGAGCCTAACTATCAATCCTACACGTAATATAAAAAATAATCTACAAATTTAATATTCCCAGTATTTTCTCCTGCATTACTCACAAAGACATTGGATTCTTCAAATGAATAAAGAAAACCCAAATAAGATTTCAAACCCCGTGAAAATTCTTTTTAAAATATGACAGCTTGGTTGAATTTTTATTTTATCAATATTAGATTTTTTATAGAAAATATTTTATGGTTGGTGGGTGACAATTACACCCTTTAAACAGGACACAATATGAATCCATAATGTTGAGTCCGAGTCTGACTCTCTGACAACGAAATAAAGAACAAAAATGAATTTATGTGGATACAGCATGATTAGGTTGATTAGATTTATCCGAAATTTTGTGTGGCCGTCATGAAATTTTAATTATGTATTATATTTATATTATAATCCTTGAGTTAGTAACGATGCTTACGCGTTCGAAAGTGTGACTGTTAAACTCTAGAAATTTTTCTATATGTGAGGTGATAGAGCTGTAAACATTTGACACGCATCTGTAAACATTAAGAGTTATATCACCATCATCATTTATCATTGAAAGTTCAGACTATTATGATACTATCACCAAAATGCAAGAGTGGGTCTTTTAAGTTGGTGAATTCAAAGACCTCACATTGATGACAAATATACTTTGTTGGGTTTCTTCATTGACTCTATTAAAACTGGTCTCGTGGAATCTGAATGCATGGTTGTCATTACGTATGTATTTGATGAGTAGCTAACGCGTTATAGAAGTCTCTACTTAAGAATTTTTTAAATTGATTAAGTGTACAAATTGTTATTTGATGCGACAGAAATATCAATCATATTGTCACCGAATATTACAAAACTTCGATGATTTTGTTAGTGTAGAAGAATCCGGTTAGGATTCTATTGGACTAGATTTTGTAAATTTATGTAGTTTAGGTTTATTTGTATTGTTAGTCGCTTGACTAGTATATATTTTGTATATTGTAAATCTCTATGGACTTACTTAAACGTGTACTCAGATTTATTTCCAAATATACCATGTTGGAAACTTTGAATTATATACTGTCACCGACTTGTGAATTTGTGGTGCAACTAAATGGTGTATTTTAGGCTTTTAACTTATGCAAGTAACTTTCTACAAAGTATTGAAAAAATAACGTGAAAAAGAAGACGACCTGTAATTGCCTATTTTCTAGAGAACCTAACTATTGTTGAAAAGGGTGTGCTATCCGCATATTTTTTTTTTACTTCTCACATACCCTTGTTAATTTCTTGCCGTTGATCTTCTTCAATTTATCAAATCCGACGACCGAAAATTTAAAAAGGTGTGTGAGAAGTAAACAGGGGTGTGTAGATATCACACCCCTTGTTGAAATCTATCTATATTTGTTGGTGTGGTAAACAAGAGTTTCTAGGGCTATCGCTTAAGGCAATTCTCTTACGGAATAGAACTAACGCGATTACGTATTAGAATCTGAGCATATAACTCAAAATTAATTGGCTCATTTTTTGACGTGGAATTATAATCTTTACACTTAACGAGATCAAGTTACAAGAGATTCTATTATTTTGTAAAATTAATATAATCATTAACGTAATCAAGCAGTTCGACCGAAAATTTTACCTTGATAGGGAGGGTTGAAGCTACCTTAAAAAGGACTAAAACATTAAATCAACCCTAGAAATAGAAAAACACCGAATAAGTTGGTGAAGTTTAAAGACTTTCCACTTTCTCCCGTTTAAAGACCAAAACATGAAAAATCTAGATTTCTAGTACTCATTCATTCAAATGAGAAAGACTGTTATAACAAATATACATCGTTCCGTGATGATTCATATCAATTTACAATGATACGTGTATTTTTTCGCATATAATTGTATTATTGCCAAAAAACGCTACAATATTAGTATAGCCGTGCATGGAAGTTAGTCTCAACTTAACGAGAAATTTTTCAATGTATCATAAATACAGCCGGATACACCAAGAGTTATAACATAATTGGAGATAAGGGTAATAGTACAAGTGGTTTGACCACTTGTATAATGACGTTTTATCACATCCCGACCCGAGTTCTCATCACATCCCAGACTCAACTTCACCATAGCACGATATTGTTCTCACCACATTCCGGGCCCTCACGGTTTTGTTTCTGGGAACTCAAGAACTTCCCAGTGGGTCTCACATCCCGGCCCGGGTTCTCATCACATCCCAGACTCAACTTCACCGTAGCACGATATTGTTCTCACCACATCCTGGGCCCTTACGGTTTTGTTTCTGGGAACTCAAGAACTTCCTAGTGGGTCACTCATTCTGGGATTGCTCTTGCGCGAACTCGCTTAACTTCAGAGTTCCTATGAAATCCAAAGCCGGTGAACTCCCAAAAGGTCTCGTGCTAGGTAGAGATGAGAATATACATATAAGGCTTACATGATCCTCATTCCTGGGCAATGTGGGATCTTACACGTTTTGTAGACTGGGCCGTGTTTTTTGATACACTAAAAAATCTCTCCAATTCAACCAGAAAATTTTCATTGTGCCCGGAACAAAGGTGGTACACCGCATGTTATTATATAAGTAGATGAAAATTTTATTTTTCAAATTTTTAGTTTTTCAACATAAATATCTTACCATTTGTATAATGACACGTCATATATCATCCTATGTTATGGACATGAAAACCTCTCCAATTTTACAAGACTGAATGACCCATTAAAAAAATTGGAGGATTATTCTATAATCATTGAACAGTGAGCTACCAGTTCCTATAAATACCACCAACCCTTCCTTCACATTCTTCACGCTTGTTGGTGTAGTGAGATCTTCAGTTCAAACACTTTTTCTAATTACTTCCAACTTTTTCATATCTTGAAGCAGACAAATATGCTTCAGGTTCTTCTCAAGCAACTCAGTCCTCTTAGCTCAGTTGTTGTTGCAGCAGCAACAACCAACAATCCAGATCGTTCCACGTCGGTCAATGGCAGACCAGGGTTGCTTCAAACGACTGATCCCATGAAAGTATTCCCAGCTGGTTTCTTGTGCGTGACTGATGTGGCACGATCTCAGCCTTTGACTGTGGTTTCATCAACTGCAAAGCCATCCCAGACCATCAACGTTGATCATCGCCCGAAAACTGGGGAGAAGAAACTCAGAGGTACAGTGGTGTTGATGAAGAAGAACGTTTTGGAGCTCAACGACCTCAAAGCTTCAGTTCATGATCGTTTCGATGAGCTGCGGGGTAAAAGAGTTTTACTGCAGCTCATCAGTTCTGTTAATTGTGACCCTGGTAAGAATTTTTTACCAATTTACTTCTTTTCAAGTTCACGGAGTAATGGTCCTTGAACTTGTTATAATATGAGCACCGGCCATTTTCGCTAACTCCATTAGAACTTCATCAAAAATAAAAGGTTTAAAGGAGCATAAATGGATGAATGTTCTAACGGTGTTAGCCAAAATGATTATTTCTCCATATTATAACAAGTTCAGAGACCAATACTCACAAATTTTTAGTTGAGAGATTAAAACTCCAATTGAACTAAAGTTGAATGACCAATTGCTCCAATTATCTCGTCCACAAAATATGTGAGTTTTAGTACAAAGGAGGTTTCGAACCCTAAATCTGTAGCCTACTCCCACACATCGTCCGAATCGATCCGATTTTGCGTGTTCAGGAAAACAACGGCTTTTAAGCTTCAATATTTTTTGTTGCACTGTTTCGGTAAAGAAGTAAATAATCAGTTAAAAAATATGTTGTTTAAGATCTTAATGTCAGAATCCAAAAACAGAAAACAGAACATCTCAATTCTCGGTTTTGTTTTGATATGTGTAGAAAATGGGTGGCAAGGAAAAGTTGGAAAGCCGGCATATTTGGAAGATTGGATTACCAAAATCACTCCTTTAACAGCAGAGGAGACTGCATTTGATGTTACTTTCGATTGGGACGAGGAGATTGGAGTCCCGGGAGCATTCATAATCCGAAATGAGCATCACAATGAGTTCTACTTGAAGTCTCTCACACTCGAAGATGTTCCTGGTGAAGGTCGAGTCCACTTTGTTTGCAACTCATGGGTGTACCCTACTGAAAAGTACAAAAAAGACCGCGTTTTCTTCGCTAACAAGGTAACAATATATAGGATTCATGAAGTTCTTAACTTCCAATTGAATTTTATGTTTTAGCTGATGGACTGTTATGTTATGCTCAATAGTCTTCGGTAAAGCCACGAGTAAGGTTTACGAAATATATAAATTTGTGCAGACGTATATTTCAAGTGATACGCCGGTGCCATTACAGAAATTCAGAGAAGAAGAGCTCAAGAACTTGAGAGGAGACGACGACGATGAAAAAAGAGAGCTTCAGGAGTGGGACAGAGTTTATGGCTATGCTTACTACGATGATTTGGGAAAACCATATAAGGGTCTAGAATATGAGCGTCCAACTCTCGGAGGGTCTAGTGATTTTCCTTATCCTCGCAGAGTAAAAATCGGAAGACAAGCAACTGAAAAAGGTCAGTCAATCTTCCCTATTTCTCAGTCACTGCTCACATGAAAAGATGTATTGTGTGATTATGACTAATTTGCTTTAATCTTAATAGCGAGCCCCATGATGCTTCCCGTGAACATATTTGTGTACGTTCCAAGAGACGAAAAATTTGGCCACTTAAAGACGTCAGACGCAATTGCTTATGCCCTGAAATCGATATCTCAGATCGTTAAGCCTGATGAGCTAGCAACTCTAGTTGCCTCACAAAACGAGTTCGGAAGCTTGAATGATGTACTTAAACTCTACGAAGGAGGAATACGGTTGCCCGAGGGTTTACTGAAATCCGTTAGGGATAACATCCCTTTAGAGACAATCAAGGAACTTTTTCGACTTGATGGTGAAAATTTCCTGAAGTTCCCTGTGCCTCAAGTGATCAGAGGTATAAGAAATTACTTTCAACGTATCTTCATTTACTTCTTTCTTTTACCTGAATGGTCTTTTGAATGATTTATATTAGAGGATAAATCAGCATGGAGAACTGATGAAGAATTTGCAAGAGAAATGCTGGCAGGAATAAATCCTGTTGCAATTCGTCTTCTCAAAGTAAGCTATTGTCTTCTTTTGTTTTGAAGAAAATATGAGACACTAGAGATTTTACATTTGAATCATAATAACTTCGACTTTTCATCCCTGATAGTTATTATTTTTGAATAAACCGCAGGAGTTTCCGCCTGCTAGCAAGCTAGATCGAAAAGCATATGGGGATCAGACTAGTCTAATAACCAAAGAAAACATAGCTCATAACTTAAAAGGACTCAGCATAGACGAGGTAATACTATTGACTAGTTTCTTTCGAAATTGAGTTTGAAGTTTGAACCAGGTAGTCCTGAGGTTGCTTTGTAAGTTTGCAACCCTTTATTCTCGTTATATTCATATTCAAAATAATTACTGAAAATTACTTTCTGCAACAGGCAATCGATAACAATAAGTTATTCATATTAGACCACCATGATTCAATAATGCCGTACCTGAGGCGCATAAACACAACTTCAACGAAAACATATGCAAGCAGGACACTCCTCTTCTTACAAGATGACGGGACTTTGAAGCCATTAGCTATTGAATTAAGCTTGCCGCATCCCAACGGGGATCAATTTGGTTGCACCGGCAAAGTCTATACCCCCTCTAGCCAAGGTGTTGAGAGTTCCATTTGGCAACTTGCTAAAGCTTACGTGGCTGTGAATGACACTGGTTACCATCAGCTCATCAGTCACTGGTATTACACTCGAAAAAAGCCTGCCAAATAAGTTCATTGCATTTTTATTTTCAAATGAATCTTTTATGTGTTCTTGTTTTGTTGCAGGTTGAGAACTCATGCAGTGATGGAGCCATTTATTATAGCAACAAATAGGCAGTTGAGCGTGCTTCATCCGGTTCATAAACTCCTGCATCCTCACTTTCGTGACAATATGAATGTAAATGCACTCGCTAGACAGGTTCTCATTAACGCTTCTGGAATACTAGAGACGACAGTCTTTCCTGCAAAGTTTTCAATGGAATGGTCGTCTGCAATGTATAAGAATTGGGTTTTTCCTGAACAAGCGCTCCCCGTAGATCTGACCAAAAGGTAAATCTTATGACAGTAACATTAATCATATGTGCATTTAGAAAAAAAGATGATAGCGTTTAAGGTAATTAATTAAGCATCTATCCTTTGCTTTGTTCAGAGGAATGGCAGTTGAAGATTCAAGCTCCTCGCACGGCGTGCGCTTGCTGATAGAGGACTATCCATATGCTGCAGACGGGCTTGAGATATGGTTTGCAATTAAAACATGGGTTAAAGACTACTGCTCCTTCTACTATAAAACCGACGAGACTGTCCAAAAGGACTCGGAACTCCAGTCCTGGTGGAAGGAACTCCGCGAGGAAGGTCACGGTGACAAGAAAGATGAGCCCTGGTGGCCAAAAATGCAAACTCGTGAAGAGCTGATAGAATCGTGCACCATTATCATATGGATTGCTTCAGCCTATCATGCAGCAATCAATTTTGGGCAGTACCCTTATGGTGGATACCTCCCAAACCGACCAAGCACAAGCAGGCGATTCATGCCTGAAGAAGGCACTCCTGAATACGAGGAGCTCAAGACAAACCCCGAGAAGGCATTTTTGAAAACATTCACACCGGAGCTGCAGACCCTTCTTGGCATGGCCACAATCGAAATCTTATCAAGGCATACGGTTGATGAGGTTTATTTGGGGCATAGAGACACCGCAGAATGGACAACGGACGCAGACATATTGCAAGCTTCTAAGAATTTCAGAAACAAGCTGAAAGAAATTGAGGAATGCATAAAGAGAAAGAACAAGGATAAGAGATTGAAGAACCGTACTGGACCGGCCAAGATGCCATATACACTGCTCTATCCTTCGAGTGATCCCGGACTTACTGGCAAGGGAATTCCCAACAGTGTCTCAATCTAATGCTTCTCTACTTCGTATCTTATTCTTGGCTTGCTATATATAAGTATATAATTTTTTTTGTCAGAATAAAACCAAAATTATTCATGTAATTTCTCTGCAAATAATGATCAACTACTTCCCTGGTACTACTCTATAAGATGGTCATCAATTCCGCTTGTCTTCGCCTTGTCTTCCTCCATCCTTGAATTTCACCGGAGAGTGATCAGTGTACAAATGTCGACCTTGAAGCCAGCTCTCTGAAGCAATGCCCCTATCTCAATATCACTTAAAGCGGTATAGAGCGTTCCTCCTTGCATATTAAATTATATGTTTGAATGTTCACCTTCTTAATATCACTTGTATCTAACAAAAAAAAAAACAAAATTTCAAACGTATGGTCAAGATGCCAAAGCGTCAAATATATTCAAACTACAATACTTGCATGTATTTAACACGATCATCATCCGATTAAATATAATTCATGTGAATACATGTATTTAAGACAATCATGATTGTCAAAATGATGATTATCTTAAATATATAAAAGTTTAAAGCGGAGATAAGTTGCGCGTTCCACGGACTCGTAAAATTCTTGACAATACAAAAAGACCGGATGTTTAAGTCATCACTGAGTCAACCCCAGAAAAAGAAAAATTAACATTTTTTTTTTGTCAAAGGAAAAATTAACATTTATTGGATAGATTAAGTAGGTGAACTGTAAACAACGACCATCACATGAGGCCAAAGGCTGACCTGGTAAAACTGTCCAAGTCTTTTTCTAAAGTATTGGACCACTATCTTGTATTAATATGTACAAATATCAGTGACACCATTTTTCTTACACAACTATTAACACACGATTTTATCGTCTCACTCTGTAATATATTTTAAGAATGTATGTATGTATAGATAGAGGCCTAATGGTGTCCACTTTGTTTGCAACTCATGAGTCTATCATGCTGACAAAAAAGGCCGTGTTTTCTTTGCAACTCATGGAGGATCATATTTTGTTTGGGAACTTTAACGAAAAGCACCTGGTACTGTTCACTTTAACGAAAAACCACATTTTTACACTAAAAAGTCAATCTTGGTACTATTCACTTTACCCTTTATTTTGTCCTTATCATTAAAACTCAAAGTTTTCAAGCCCTTTTCATTAGTTTTCCATTGATATATCCGCTATAAATGACCAATGTTTAGTGTAGTAAGGAGACTGTGCTTGATAAATCTGTTCACTTTATAACCAATATGAATATGTTCACGTCTGCTAAAAAAATTGGTTAAAATTGCTTGATTATAATTTTATAAACAACGCAAAATGATTAGGTCTTAAAAGTAAACCACCAGAAATAGAAAATGATACAGGTGGATTAAGTTGATTACGTCTAAAAACACCTTCACATGCAGGGCAAGTAGCACATAGGTCTTTTTAAAAGAAATGGGAGACCATTGGGATAGATAATTGATGCTTTACAGATAGATAAGTAAGTGGTTTTGGGGATGGTTATTCGTTCTTTGAACAATTCAACGGTTATACCTGTATAGCTCTTAATGGGCAAGGAATAATTAAAAATCGTGGCTACAATAGTTTTATCTCTAACATAACAGTTGGAGGCAAATACCATTGACGTTGGCTACCACCACCAACATCAAATCGTCTCATAAAAAGTGCTATTGTTGCACCATCAACACCAAAGACGTAATAAGAGGATTTGGTGTAGTGCAGTTTCATAAAAGAAAGCCAACTTGTTCTATGAGGGGTTAGGTTTATGTCCCCCCCTGTCTAGGTGTAACTTCTTTTTTCTTATCAATAAAATTCCCTCGTACCGCCGAGGTTCTCCAAAAACAAAAAAAAAAAAAAAAAAAAAAAGAAAGCCAACTAGCTAAAATGCTAATTAAAACGAGAGAGAGAAATGTCAGTTCCATTGCCAACCTCCAATCTATGAACCGGACCACATAAATTAAAGACTTGTTTGCTCTAACACGAAAAAAATTGTTAAGGTTATTACGAGTCCCAGTATTTAATAGCAAGCGCTACAAAACTGTGTAACAGTCTAGCACCAAGCAACCGTTTCAAAATATTTGATTGCTTTACGCCGGCTAGAAATGTTAAGGAGAATCTCTCAAAGTATGATTCTTTATGGATTCTCTGTCATCTCATAGTTTAACATTAATTTTCATGCCAACATTATAAAATATTGTGCTAAAAAATAAGGCGACAAAGAGTCCATAGCGAGTCTCACTTTTAAATTAATCTCTTTACATTCTCCACACCCAATAATAGTGGTCCATCATGAGTTTCCCCAAAGGGTGTCATTACATAATCTAAGATTGCTAACATTTGTCTATATTTGTTGGTTTGGTAGACAGCCTAAAATTTGTTAAGATAGAAATGGTTGATTAGGTACTTGAAAGTGAAACACCAATCACCAAATCACACATGGACAATAGAAAACAGTAAAGATATAAACAGAGAATTTGTACAACTAATTTGAGAAAAAAAAAGGAGTGCTATAAGAAGACCTAATGTTGCTTAAGTTATATAATTGACCTGCACCAAGCACCAATCCCGGTCCAGACACTTGGATGGCCATGCTGACCGATACCTGAGACATGATGCAAGCCTTCCTATCGTGCTTATGTTAAAAATATGTGAACATGCATGCAAATTTGTGTCGAACATAATTTTTATAAATAAAGTACATATCTTTAAAATTAAAATATGAGAATGCATGGAGATGTTTAGAGCATAAGCACGATAGGATTTTCTTCTGCACCATTGTGTCGGTCTTGATATTATTATGATGTTAGAGCCTTGGAGTAGGAATGTCTTTTGGCACGATTGTTCAATCTTTAGTCTATCTGAGTATCATCTTGTCTCATATCTGAAGTATGTTGGATTTATCCAATATAAATCAACCTTTAAGTGGTCTACTATATGTAATAGGAATGTAATATTGGAGAATAATGTTAATTGTGATTTGATCTCTTAAAGATATCAATCCTATATAAGGTGTCTTATATTGGAAATAGGATTGATGGAATCCTTAATAATATATGATTATGATATTTTACTTGAGAGCCAAGAAATGAGAGTTTTAGTTTTCCCTTATGGACGGAATCTAAGACTTTTTTGCTAGTATATAAACACCGGTCCCTGCTAACCCTAGACACGACAACCAATGCTTCCCATAGAGCATTGTCATAAAGCTAGGAGTTTACAGAAGAGTTGGTGTTTCCGTTTGTCACGGCAAACATAAAAATTGGAGTTTTATCGATCACGTCTTGCTTGCATGGCTGCTGCATCTTAGATAACTACCATTGAAATCAGGTCAGTCACTCATTCGTTTGTGTTTTAATTGTATAACCTTATAAGGCTAACATTGAAATCAGGTCAGTCACTCATTCGTTTGTGTTTTAATTGTATAACCTTATAAGGCTAACAATTGGTATCAGAGCTTTTGGTTATATGATTAAAACCTATTAAGAAAAGTTGATTTTAGAGACTAAAAGCAAACAACTTAATCAGTAACTGATATTTGGATAAACATTAAAAGTCTACTAATCACACGTGCCGCTGATGTTGTTCTTAAATTTTTTAGAGCATGTTATATTTGTTCTGACCTTACATTGGAAAACTGAAGAAGGTCCCCTCCACTTAGCGAGCAAAACAGAGTCATCTACCAAAGCAAAACGGTTTGTCTCATTGAGTTATTCTTCATGATGACCTATGATATTGTACTTTGGTTGGTGTATATATTTAATTGGATCCTTGAAAGCTCAAATTGGTGATAAGATTAAGATATATATGCATAAGTGATGTGCTGCTTATTGTCCAGCATGTAGGTACATTAAATACCATGTTTTAGTTAAGCATGTCATGAATATATATGGATCCAATTCTTATAAATTTTGGCAGCATGTATATCCGAATGGGCAATTGGTATGTTTGAATAAGAACTAATTTTATCAATTTTATGATGTATATGTTTGATCAGGTCATATCAGAACTAATTCGGTCAACCCTAAATATAATGAGCAATTATAAATTTAGGGTATTGCGATTTCTTTGAAATGTTGGCTACAAAAGGTGTCATGTTTGCCATGAATTATATTCTATATGAATTATACTCTACAATTGCTACGCTAATATGACATGAAACAATTGCATTAGTGGTAGCAATTGTCTGATCAAACAAGTACATGTAAGTTTAAAAATCAATTGATTAGTCAAATTTTATTATCACCAACAGTTCTGATAAAGGACGATAAAGAAAATTTGATTACTCAGTTCATTAAATTAACTAAGACTAAAGACTATGACATATTTCAAATTTTCTACTTCTATTTTCATGCTAATATTTTTGGCTAGAATGTTTTACTATGTATTGTCGATGTATTCTCAAATTTTTGAGGTCCCTGTACATCAGCAAGTTCGATGGGGAGGTTCATATATATACATTGGCATATAAAATCCTGGTATAACCTTTCCTTTTGGTCTCCTCGTTTAAACAAGTGTTTTACAGTTTCTTTTAACTAGCAGCAGATCGTTAAGTAATTTTTGCTCCAAATGTTAAAGTTTTAGATGGGGGCTCCTTGACGAATAGACCAAATATGTGGAAATTAGTATGTCTGGGAAAAGTTGAATTTTTAAAGCATACCCAAAATCATACATATGTGCATATATATCTTGTTAGTAGTACATGAATGAGCCTATTGGTTGGCCTCATCAGCTCCAGTCGCAGTTTTCCAGGGTGAATAGACGCAAAGGGGACACTAAGCACCCCTCAGATGCCTCACAGACAGGTTTTGAAAAAAAAAACACCCCAAATCCTTATTACTTTTGATTTCCATGGGTAAAATAAATTCATGCAAATCAAATTTTTTTTAGTTATGATAATGTGTGGGACATATATATAGATTGAATTGGATTGCCATGTCATTGGTTGCTACGGGAAGTAATCAATATGGATTAAATTTTAAATTTGCAAACATGTAGCAAAATGGACATATGGCGTGTTTTTATACAAGGATTGGGTGGTTATATATTGCTTTAAGCTTGAGATGATCCCATACAAGACACACAAATATATGTATAATCTGGCAGATAAGCAATAGTTATGCAGTACTTTTGTTGCTTATGGTCATAGTGATATTAACTCGTAAGGAATATGCATGACTAATCAAATTAGTTTGTCTACAATTTTGCTTTCATATCTCAGTATAGTCAATTGTATATGACTAGTTAATTATGAAATTGATGCATAAATTGTGAATTGACTGAGAATGGCAGAAAGCATCCAGTGGCAAGAACAAGAACATTATACAAGTGAATGAGGTTTGCAGTAATTACGTGACAATTCTCATTTGTATGTTATCTATTTATATGAGAATTCCGGTTGGTCATGTGATTATATATATGTTTATAAAGAAGTGGTGAACAAATGAAGGCATGAGGTATGTTTTTCACTCAAAGCATATGACTAAAATTGATAAACATAAGTTTTCAAACTTGTATATAGTTTGTTAGTTTTTCCTATGCCTAAAGAATTTAAACAATGTTTTGATGAGTCAATTTTATGTGCCATAAGGGGAGAAGAAAAGAAACTTTTCAAAGCTAATGTAGGGCATATATTGGATATATTTTCTATGGAAGAAAATAACTTTGATTGTTTCTTTATTTAATTTTGGTATTTACAAAGCTAATGCATGATTATAATGCTATGATTAGTAGTTTTGTACTACGGAAAGAAACATATAAAAGGAAAGGAACTCGTTTGACTTAAGAAAACATTTGAGCGATTTAGCTTTTAAATTAAAGGAATGTATTGTTCTCTCACATTACATAAAGTATTTCTATTAAGTAATTGACTCCATGACGATAAGTTTTGACATTCTTGTGGTGGAATAAAACTTGTTCTATATGTGATTAATCTCTTTCAAGTATGCTGTCAGGTTTCTTGAGATTAATTTAATGTCAAAGGGAGTTATGAAGGAATTAGTGCCATTTGTTGGCAAGACTTGAAGCTCGAATCAGGTTATCATAATTTTGTCACTTACAGTTAATTAATCCATGTGACTTCTTGTATTATTTCAGGGCGGAGTTGACCAATGCCTTTTCAACTAAGCAAGACGCAACGGCCTAGTTGATGATGGGACTATGTTTTTGAGTTACTTTGGTCAACTTTGCATCTTAATTAGAATAAAAGGGATAATCTTCTTGCCTATAGGTGTGGATTACTTCTTTTAGTTTAATTAAGATGGCATAGTATGGGTTTTATTTCACCGAAGTTGTGAAAATCTTCATCTTGCCTACAGGTGTTGAAGTTTTTCATGAAGGTACTTTTGTGACATAAAATCTAGTACTAGAAACTAGTTAATTTTCTTGCCTACCGGTGTAAATTAATTTAGTTTCATGAAGTTTATTGGGATAAAGTTCCATGCCATTAGTGACAAATATTTCCACAATGAGCCCCATAAAAGGTTGTGGGTTGAAGGCATGGAAATCGGTTGCATCATGACGTATTTTGTGTCTCTTCATGAGACTTGTTGATGCAAAGTATTGGACCCATGAAGGTTAATCAAGGATTGCTAAGGTACTCATTGTTTAAATCTTATGCTTGTAAATCTTTTCAATTTGAATTATGATGTCGGTTTAGGGGATGAAATTTGACTGCTAAAGTTTCCTTTGGACATCGAAATTGAAATGATATGCAGTTGAATTTGTTATAGATGCAAAAATTCATGATAGATAATTCTGGCAGATTACGTGTCTTGATTTAAATCGGGTGAATGACACATCTAATGGTCACCAAATGACCTGAATTTTGGATATGTTCAACATATAGATGTCTAATATGTTTCTGCAAATTTTCGTAATTTTCTGCCATGTATGTTAATTATGGTGAATTTACTAGTAACCCATGCTCGTATAGACAGTTTTTACTGGCAGATTGTGATGTTTTTTGAGACGTGACTTTAGACTACTATTTTGACCCAAAATGGCTCTGTATTTCTATTTTATGAAGATTAGTATGTCTATTTTGATCAGTATAAATTTGGTAGCAATCAAGCTTGTAAATTAATTATGATAAATTCTAAAGTAAGTGTAACTCACTGCTGAAATTCTGTTTGACAACTTTATGTTGGTTGTGATGTCTATTTTATTATGTCTAATATATAAAGACATTTTCTTTAGGTACATCTTTAAAAGAATATATTAACGAGTGTTTGCCCAAGTGGGAGAATTAGTGAACGAAAATTGGGCTTCACACTCATTAACTTATTTGCAAGTATAAACTCTGATAACTTAGTGGGAGTTGTTCTAAAATTTTGAGCATTAAGTGGATTTGCATGAATATATTAAAGCGTTATTCTATCTTCCATGGATTTGTGTTACTTGAATGTCTATAATATATTTAAGTTGCACAAATGGATACTTGATATATGCGTACATTTTTCTGTTATTTGCAATCATTTGGATTTCTTGGTTGATCATTGTTTTGAGACTCATAAAGACTTAGCATAAATACGGACTTATTAATACATATAAGATGGTTGTTGGATGCAAGTTTTATGTAACAGTGGTGAATGCTTTCGTGCTTAGTTGTACCTTTTATTGAGGTAATATGCATTCATTGACTGAGTAAGGCTACTCCCAAAGGCATATTTTCAAAAGTATGATTTAAGTATTGATTTGCAAATTAAGTAACGATGTTGCATATCAGTGGGAGTTTGAGTTTCGTGTTAGTAATGCCTTACAGTTGCAGATGACCTATAAGGTATGTATAGAATCCATGTATTCATTTTAATCTCCAGTTGGATTCATTAAGTCACATTTTTTCGTGTGCTAGTCAATCATCTGATAAAATATATATAAGATATCAAATTGTTATCAAATTGCATATTAAATGGCATGACATGGTTTATGTACTACCTCAGTTGTGAGGATTTCCATCTTGCTCGCAGGTGTTGGAAATCACTATGAAAGTAATTGGTATGGTGCATAGATCAGTGTCAGAAACATATTAATTCATCTTGCTCACAAGTGTTGAATTAATTTGTTTTATGAAGTTTTTGGGATATTTTAGTTGGACATGTGCCTATTTGGTATTTTCAGTTGTGTCCGTTGGCTACAAACATTGTTTGTATTATTACTGATCTAATGAAAGTGATGCATGATTGTTTTGGAGATGTATTCAGACCTGCAGGTTATGGTGGTTTCATTAGATAAAGGATATCTGCATTGGCAGATTTAAGGCTTCGAAAAAGCATAAAATGTAACTTGTGAGTTACAATAAAGTGGACCTGAGATGATATAAAGTAAGACATTTTGGTTAATTTAAAGTTTATTTAAAGTTTCATCTCTTGATCATAATTTGTGTTTCATGTAAATGAGGATCTTAGCATGTGTGATTATGAAGGTTCTGGGTTGTGTCAACTCTACAACCTTGTTAGTTCCATGTTAAGAAATGCATTTGACAGAAGCTGCATTAAGGACGAGATGTTATCACTGTTACATGGCCACTAAAGTGACATTAGTCTCCAATCTCAAGTATAAACATGAATATTACATTTTGTAGACCAAGTGGGAGAATGTTGGATTTATCCAATATAAATCAACCTTTAAGTGGTCTACTATATGTAATAGGAATGTAATATTGGAGAATAATGTTAATTGTGATTTGATCTCTTAAAGATATCAATCCTATATAAGGTGTCTTATATTGGAAATAGGATTGATGGAATCCTTAATAATATATGATTATGATATTTTACTTGAGAGCCAAGAAAAGAGAGTTTTAGTTTTCCCTTATGGACGGAATCTAAGACTTTTTTGCTAGTATATAAACACCGGTCCCTGCTAACCCTAGACACGACAACCAATGCTTCCCATAGAGCATTGTCATAAAGCTAGGAGTTTACAGAAGAGTTGGTGTTTCCGTTTGTCACGGCAAACATAAAGATTGGAGTTTTATCGATCACGTCTTGCTTGCATGGCTGCTGCATCTTAGATAACTACCATTGAAATCAGGTCAGTCACTCATTCGTTTGTGTTTTAATTGTATAACCTTATAAGGCTAACATTGAAATCAGGTCAGTCACTCATTCGTTTGTGTTTTAATTGTATAACCTTATAAGGCTAACAAAGTATGAATATCTGTGGCGGCATTTGCCTCATCGACAACGTTCAGGAATGATGATGGCTTGCGTCACCTTACGGATGTCGGCCAGCACAAGGTTATTATGGTGTTCTCTGGACACCGAAATCAGGACATGTCAATGATTTTACTTTAAATTAATTTAAAGGCAATTTGAGTGTTGCGCATAGAGATAAGTAAACAAAACCAAAGAGGGCAAATATGTATACGTCCACATATGTTCAAAAAATTGATTAAAGTTGTTTGAATTATAAACAAAGCAAAACGACAATAAAAGTTGTTCAAAAGATTTGAACTTGTTCACCCAAAAACAAAAACAAAGAGGGCTGTAGTTCATTGAATCATAACAATGCAAGATCATGACTTGTTCGACATTCAAACCCTAGAAATGGGAAGAAACGTAGTTGGATAACTTAATTGTAAACTAATCTAAATCGTGAGGGGAATCATGTTGAAAGTTGTCCCACATCGGTGAGAGACAATATTTGTTATGTGTTTATAGGGTTTTGGACTACTTCCCATATTACCAATTGATTTTATGGTGGAACCTCAATTTCATCAAATCACACATACAGAGAGGAAGGTACATGTCAAATTAAACCATGCAAATTCATGGTTTGGTCTTTAAGTCAAACCCTAAAAACTGCAAGAATAGTAGCTGGATAAATTCGTTACGTATCGAAAACCTTGACATGCAGGCATGGCAGGTAGCACAAAAGTCTTTAAAAATGTAAAAAATAACGGCTGTATTAAATTGAAAAATATTGAACACGTTGATCTTTAAATACCACACATGCTTCTCCCATCACACTTCAGAGATCTTGAAACCTTTCTCCTTCTGTTAACATTTTCCGTTCTCGATTTCGATAAAGATGCTGCATTCCAAGTATCTCACAGCTCCTTTGAGCTTTCGGAGACAATGTCCGTCTCGGAATCGGATGAAGAACTCAGTTGTTGCAGGCAACAACCTTTCATCACTCAATCACATGAGACCAATACTTTTGCCTATGATTACACGATCTCAACCGTTGAAGCTATCTTCAACGGTTGTTAAGGCATCATCCCAGGACACCACCGTTGCTACGCAGCCGAAACATGATGGCAAGAAGATCAAAGGGAGGGTGGTGTTGATGAAGAAAATTGTTCTCGACTTGAACGACCTTAAAGCTTCGATTCTTGATCGTGTTCACGAGCTGTTAGGCAAAGCGGTTTCTCTAAGGCTCATTAGTTCGGTTAATAGTGACCCTGGTGAGAACTGAATATATAGTATTTTGCCTTTCAAGTTCATAGATTAGATACATAAGCTCCTAGCTTACTTCTTAAATACTTCAAATCGACATTTTTTGGATTTTTGAATTTGATATGTTTTTTTGTAGAAAATGAGTCGACAGGAAAAGTTGGAAAGCCGGCATACTTGGAGAATTGGGTGACTACAATCACCCCCTTAACAGCAGGGGAGACTGCATTTGATGTTACTTTCGATTGGGACGAGGAAATTGGCGTCCCGGGAGCATTTATAGTTAGAAATTATCATCACAGTGAGTTCTACTTGAAGACTGTCACCCTCGAAGATGTTCCTGGCGAAGGTCGAGTCCACTTTGTTTGCAACTCATGGGTATATCCTGCTGACAAGTACAAAAAAGACCGTGTTTTCTTCGCTAACAAGGTACTGAAAATAGTCAT
This sequence comes from Malus domestica, assembly GCF_042453785.1. Lineage (NCBI taxonomy): Eukaryota > Viridiplantae > Streptophyta > Magnoliopsida > Rosales > Rosaceae > Malus > Malus domestica. The sequence continues at coordinate 28,416,940 of NC_091672.1, read as the reverse complement.
TTCAATGAGCAAAATTCCCCCACTAAATCAATAGATTGATTCATATATTTGGACAAAAAAGACCGTTTTCTTTGCTACAAGGTCGTTACAATCGCACAACGTCCCCCGGTAATTAACAGATTGGTTTATGTGTTTGTGCAGACTTATCTTCCAGGTGATACACCAAAATCACTACAGAAATTCAGAGAAGAAGAGCTAGTAAACCTGCGAGGAGACGATGAAGAACGAGGAGAGCTTCAGGAATGGGACAGGGTCTATGACTATGCATACTACAATGATTTGGGGAATCCAGATAAGGGTCCCGAATATGCGCGTCCAGTTCTCGGAGGGTCTATTGAGTACCCATATCCTCGCAGGGGAAGAACAGGAAGACCAGCAACAAAAACGGGTCAGTAAATAAAATTCACTTCCCGCGCCGTCACTACTCAAACTCGGTATTATTAAAAAAGAATAGTCGCTAAGATGTTTATACTTGTCTTGATAGATCCTAACACCGAGAGCAGGCTGAAGCTTATCCAGAGATTAAATGTATATGTTCCGAGAGATGAACGATTTGGACCCTTAAAGATGTCAGATTTGCTTGCTTATGTCCTGAAATCCATCCCTCAGGTCCTTAAACCTGAGATAAAAGCTCTACTCCTTGGTAACAAAAACGAGTTCGAAACCATGGAAGACGTACTTAAACTCTATGAAGGAGGATTAGAGTTGCCTGATGGGATACTAAAACACATTAGTGATAGCATTCCGGAGGAGATGTTCAAAGAACTTTTTCGAACTGACGGCGAAAAGTTCCTAAAATTTCCAGTGCCTCAAGTGATCAAAGGTAATATAGTATAATGTTGTTTGTGCCTTCAGTTTCATATCTGCTTTTCTTTTTAACTGATCCTGATATTTTAATCATTTTTCTACTAGAGGATAAGTCGGCATGGAGAACTGACGAAGAATTTGCAAGAGAACTGCTGGCTGGAGTAAATCCTGTTACAATACGTCGTCTCCAAGTAATCTTAGCTTTCGTGATCTATTATGTTGTATACATTTATTTTTTCTCAATTGTTCATCCCTAACCGCTATAATTTCTGCATAAACTACAGGAATTTCCACCGGCTAGCAAGCTAGACCGAGAAGCATACGGGGATCAAACAAGTCAAATAACCAAAGAACATATAGAACATAACTTAAATGGACTCAGCATAGATGAGGCAATCAAGAACAAGCAGCTATTCATATTAGACCACCACGATGCATGGATGCCGTACCTGAGGCGGATAAACACAACTTCCACCAAAGCATACGCAAGCAGAACACTCCTTTTCTTGAACAATGATGGGACTTTGAAGCCAATAGCTATTGAACTCAGCTTGCCACATCCGGATGGAGATCAGTTTGGCTGCATTAGCAAAGTCTATACTCCGTCTAGCCAAGGCGTTGAGAGTTCCATTTGGCAACTTGCTAAAGCTTATGCACTAGTAAATGACTCCGGCTGTCATCAGCTTTTCAGCCACTGGTATAACCCTGTCAAAGAAATAACAGAAAAACAAATCGTAGCATCTGCAATAGCAACATAAATTCATAAAAATTTTAAATTTATGTTCATTTTTGTTGCAGGTTGAGAGCTCATGCAGTGACTGAGCCATTTGTGATAGCGGCAAATAGGCAGTTGAGCGTGCTTCACCCGATTCATAAACTTCTGCATCCTCATTTTCGTGAGACTATGAATGCAAATGCAGCTGCGCGACAGGTTCTCACAAACGCTGGTGGAGTAATAGAGGAAATAATCTTTGCTTCAAAGTTTTCAATGGAATGGTCATCAGCAATGTACAAGGACTGGACTTTTCCTGATCAAGCACTCCCCATGGATCTGATCAAAAGGTAATATCTTGGTTAGTAGCATTTTTCAAGTACAGTTTTCATCTACAATCGATGGCAATTGAAAGTATGTTCCGTTTTCTATGTTCAGAGGAATGGCAGTTGAAGATTCAAGCGCGTCACACGGTGTGCGTTTACTGATAGAGGACTATCCATATGCTGCAGACGGGCTTGAATTATGGTCTGCAATTAAAACATGGGTTAAGGACTATTGCTCCTTCTATTACAAAAATGATCAAACGGTTCAAAATGATTCGGAACTCCAATCCTGGTGGAAGGAACTCCGCGAGGTAGGCCACGGAGACAAGAAAGATGAACCCTGGTGGCCTAAAATGCAGACTCGTGACGAGCTGATAGAATCATGCACAACTATCATATATATTGCTTCAGCCCATCATGCAGCAATCAACTACGGTCAGTACTCGATTGGTGGATTCGTCCCAAACCGCCCAACCATAAGCCGGCGGTTCATGCCTGAAGAAGGCACTCCAGAGTATGAGGAGCTGAGGGCAAACCCTGACAAGGCATTCTTGAAAACGTTTGCACCTCAGCTGCCGACACTTCTTGGAATGGCCACGGTGGAAATCTTGTCAAGGCACCCCGCTGATGAGCTCTATCTCGGACAGCGTGACACCGCGGAGTGGACAACGGATGCAGACATACTGCAGGCTTCTGAGGATTTTAAAAAGAAGTTGGAAGCGATTGAGGCCAAAATTGAAAAGATGAACAAGGATGAGAGATTGAAAAACCGGTTCGGACCGGCGAAGATCCCTTACACTTTGCTGTATCCTTCTAGTGAACCTGGACTTACTAACAAGGGAATTCCCACCAGTATCAACATCTAAATCTTCTGTGTTTTTTTTGTCTATATTGTATTTTATGTTGTGCCTTGGCCCGTTTATTAGTGCGAAAACGAGATTCAAATTACAACATCACCAAATCACACTCACAGTTGAACAGAATAAAATACAAGAAATAAAGACACCGAGAAATTTACGAGGTTCGGCAAAAACCTGCCTATGTCCCCGGAGAGATATTGCTCTTCACTATGAGAATAACAGTACCAGTACACATGAGTTAAATCAACATAACCCAATCCCTAATCCCTTGCACACCCACTCATAGAATTTTCCCAAGAGCCTCACTCTACCCCAAGAGTTCTTTCACTAGAATACTTTTCACTCTAACTCTCTTGATTTTCTCTCAACCCATGTTCAACATTTCCCATGGGAGAGCCCAATGCTCTCCCCCTTTGGATGCTCTCTTATGCCTTCTCAGGAGAGAGCCGAATTCTCTCTCTCTCTATTTTTCTACCACTTGTGTTCTCCTCTGGATGTTCCCACAATTCTCTTCCCCTCTCACTCGGCAATCCCTACTTAACATGCAACTTCTTTCTTTCTTTACATTAAATTACAAAGAAAGCAAGCACACTTGCATAAAGAAAACCAAAGTTTACGGGGTCATGTTTCCAAAGTCCAAAAGCAAGCCTACTCTTGCTTTGTCCTTTGTAGCAACTTTAAATGATGACTACAAACACAATCATGATTGTCTTCCACAAAACATGCTCCTTGCTTTGCCTTTTAATCAAGCCCCAAAGACACTCACGGGTTACCTTATTGTTGCTAGCTCAAAATATGAGCCAATCACAACATTTTACTCATCTTATATGTAATTCTTTTTGTTAGTAAGAATAAGTTTAGAAATACGAATATTGATTTTGGTACTCTTTTCAGCTACAAGTTTTTTTTTGAATTTTGAATAGACGAAAAGGGTATCAGAAACCATGTCATATTACCTCCTTTTGCGGACAATACTGCTCTGCTTAAAGGGAGTGAATCCGGTTAGGATTCTCTTTCCCTCTAGGGTTAGGTTTTCTACTCCTGGTTTTTTTTTTTTATTTCTGGTCCTAGTTGTGATTGTTACTTGTGTGATAAGTTAGCTTATTTGCCAAGGCATAAATCTTTACATAATTATCTCTAGAATTACGTTATAATCGGAATCGTTGATTTTTTTTACCATCGTCTAAAGTTTATGCAATTATGAAATTGTTGAGTCATATATGAATCAATGAAAAAAATTAACGGTATATCACTTATTACATTAATTGTCCATTTGTTCGATAAATATAAATGTCTAAACGTCTCCAAATCAAATGATTTTTTCTAAAGTAAATGGTTTCAGTTATAAAATGATGCTACGTTGATGGGGAACGAGGAAAGAATCCAAAAAATTGTGGTGGGCAGTAGGAGTAACACTGACCGAAGCCATTTGAGTATACGAACAAACAGTTCTAGCGGTCCACCGCGACTCAAACCCCAGTAGTTATGTGTTTTTTAAAGATTCATTTGCCTCTTTGTTAAATATTGATATCAACGTAATTTCACCAAAAAGTTTTTAGTAATTTTAAAAATAGTTTCAAATTAATCAGAAGCAGCATAACAATAAAATTCAATTTCTTTACCAAATAAAAAAAAAGAATTTTATTCATTTTGTTTACCAAAATGGTAATGGATGGCAAAATTTTAAACTAAATTTACAAACCAAATAATTGTCACCAATAATAAATAAGGAAAACTAACGAAAAGTCTAAAAAAACTATAATTTTAAAGGAAAACTAATGAAAAAGACTTGAAAACTTTTGAGTTTTAATGATAAGGATAAAATAAAGGATAAAGTGAATAGTACCAGGTTTGACTTTTTAGTGTAAAAATGTGATTTTTTCGTTAAAGTGAACAGTGAGCTTTTCGTTAAAACTCCCTAATTTTAATGAAAAATAATAAATAAAAGTATAATGAATAGTATAAGAGAAAAATAAAAATGTGATTTTTCGTTAAAAAGTAAACCGTACAAACATTTCATTAAAACTCCCGTCAACCGCATCATTATATATAAAAAATTTGATCACTTTAACATCATCCGAGTAAAAAACCATGTAGGATACAAAACTACAAAAACAGTTGTTTTTCAAACATAACCGCGGACTTCCTGCGCCAAAAATTGGTGCTTCTTCTTCCTCTTCGCATTTCAGGAGAAAAAGCTCCCCAATTTTTAAATCCTCAGTCAAAAACTCCACTAAACTACTAAATAACCATACTTCCTGCTTCCTTGCGCTTCTGCTGGCGGGTTCAATTCCGTAATTTTGGAAAAATCCGATGGCGGCTTCGGAAGCTTTCAGCGTACGGATCGTCTCCGTCGACTACTACATGGCGCCGCCGATCCCAGGCCTCGATATCTCTTACAGTAGCTTCCAAGGTACGATTTTCCCAGCAGAAACGACGCCGTTTGCTTGGTTAAGCTCATAGCCTCTTTCACTCTGCGTTTCATTGAACTTAGACTTCAATTTCTTCAATTTTTGGAAAGTAGATTTCAATTTCACTGATTTTTGTTAACAATTTGTGCAAAAAAACTGATGATTAAGCGTTTAATCTTCAAATTAGAGAAATTGGTAGTTCATTGAATATTGCAATTTTTGTGTGAATTCGTTGTTAATTGTGGTTCAATTCAATTATTTTTGAAGGTGGGAAGGTGAATGAGGTGCCAGTTATAAGAATATTCGGCGCCACGCCGGCTGGTCAGAAGACTTGCTTGCACATTCATAGAGTAAGATTGTTGCTTATTTCTTCATTTCTAAGTATAATGTTTTTGGTATTTCTTTCCCTGCTTTCAGGTACGCAAATTGAACAGTTTGGATAGCTTTATTTATTGTCTTCGGATCATAAATTGCCACGTTAATTTTGCATATTGGTCGACGGGATACATGTGGGATACATGTTTCTATGTAGTTGTGCTGCTACTTTGCCTTTTTGGCGCTTATTTCTTCGGGCAAATTAATATCTTTTATGATGTGCAGGCATTACCATACTTATATGTGCCATGCGCTGATATCCCGATTCAGCTGCACCAGAAAGGTACATAGTGTGTTTCGAACTAGGCCAGCACCCAAAAGTTGAATGCTTTACTGGGTTGGTGTTATTTTTAGACTTACTGTGTTCTGTTTACCTACTGTTATTAAGAAGATATGAGATGCCCTGCTGGAATTTTTTTTTGTAAAGCTCATTTTTTTTTTACGAGAATATACATTTGTGTCTATTCTTGTCTGAAGTTTAGGGTTTGTTAAGTTTGACCTCCTCTGTAGTTATGCTTTTAGCATGTCGTTTAAAGTCTGATTTGATACAGAAATATATTATTTTCCTGTTTGTTTGACGGCACAGGTGATTCATACACACATGATGTAGCTCTTGCTATAGAGAAAGCTTTGAAGGTATGCCTCATTGAATCAGAACAAGTACACATTTATGCAGTGCATGTTATCTGGTTTACGGTTCTCTGCTTCACGTGTCTGGTACTGAAATACAGTTTTAATGTGTTTGGTGTGAACACTTACAGCTCAAAGGTAATGCTGGTTCAAAGCGACAGCATGTACATGGTTGCAGCCTTGTCCAGGCTAGGAAGCTTTATGGTTACCACTCATCGGAGGAGTTGTTCGTGAAGATATACCTGTATCCTAATCTTGTTTCTATGGATGTATATCCTTAGTAGTCTAGGAGTACAATTGAACACCTTGACAAGAAACTAAGCTACTATCCCCATGATGTCTCTCGTGCTGCAAGTCTTCTTCTGGTACTATCCTCATGATGTCTCTTGTCTGTTTGAGATGTATTATTCTTACTATTGAGTTTTGACGGTTGATGTGTTAGAGATTTCTTCCCCATTCATTGTGGTAATTGATTCTTTGATGTGAAGTTCTCTTTAAGTGCTATCAATTCTAATTTTATAGTCTATAAAGTAGTAAACAATGCGGTTTTTTATTATCTTACATTTTTTAAGTGGAAGCATTTCATTGGAGGTTGTGAGTTCTCAATGATGATTCTGATTCTGTCTTTTTATTTGTTTTATATTTCCAAGTGTTAAACTTGTTAAACTATTTCTTTTGTAGCATGTGCACTTCTGTAAAACCTTTTGTCAACCAAAGATATTGATTCTTGTGGGCCTTAAAACTGATTCTTTGCAAGATTTCACATTCTGTATGGAAATGAGCCTCTTACTTGTGATCATAACCCTTGCGCAAATTTCTCAATCAGATTTTCGTTGAGCTTTTGTTGACCTTCTTTAGATTTAAATGAAATTTGATGATCATGGATCGTTATATGGGTGTATGTTTGCTAGTCACATTATTTTTTGGTCTTGATTTAGCTTGAATTATAAAGTGGACTGAGTGGATGCTTGATTTATCATTCTTATCATCGGTTTTCAGGGAAGTTCAGTTTTTGATAAATGCTTACAGCCTCATGAATCTCACATTCCCTTCATTCTTCAATTTATGGTATATAACTTACTGCTTATTATTTTTTGCTTTGATTTTCAGTTCGTAAAATTGTACATGTTAGCATTTGGTTGCTAGAGGACTAAGTGCTCCCAAAGTTTAACTATGATGTATTTGTCTTTTTTAATATTTGTACACATCTGGTTAGGTTGTTTTGAAAAGGTTCACATATCTAACCACAGTTACCACCACTGTCCTTACAACCTCACTTATAAATTCATATCCTTTTTGGTAGGTTGACTACAACTTGTATGGGATGGGTCATCTACATGTATCAAAGATTAAATTCCGTCATCCAATACCAGATGTTTTCGTCCATAGAAGGTCTGTTTACAATGGACAGCCTAGTCAGGACATAGATAAAACGACTTGCATGTCTGCTGATTTTCAGGTCAACATTTTCTCTTTTCTGCATTTCATATGTTTGAATTGACATTGTTGGTATTTATGCTTTTGGCCAGGATTTGATGAGCATGATTGTAACTTTGAATAATGTTCTTGTATGATGTTTTGGATTTTCATATCAGGCAGATATACGTGGCCATCTGTCTTTGGGTTCACCTGTTTGGATATCTTCTACAATTCCAGTTGATTGGACATGGAATTCTCCTGGTGAATTTGAAGGTTCCTCAGATACAGATATTAACAGCATTAAACGTCAAAGTATTTGTGAACTTGAGGGCGATTCTACTGTAGATGGTTCGTTTTTATTCTCAGCTATGCCACAGAGATTGCATTATCTTTCTTCATCCCTGTTCTTTAGCTAATCAAATCTTTACTACTTTATGGTTTCACAGAGGTTCTTAATCAGCAGCTTAAGATGTATACTTCCCTCTCACAAACTTGTTCAGATGTGAAGATGGTTCAGTCACTTGTACCAATTTTGGAGGTTAGTCTTCGTCTCATTCATTTGCTATATTTAATTTATTGTTATGCGTCTTATATTTGTTCCTTTCTTTTTTTTGTCCTTAGGAGTGTGAAAGGACTGGAATACATGAGGCAGCAATACCACCTGATCCTGCCAAACCACTTGCTGAAGAAGCTTTGAAAACTCTCTCGGTTGGTCTTGAATTTGACAACAAGCTTATTAAAGTGCACAGTGAAGCTGAAAGTTCTCTGTGTCGAACTCAATTAAGGAAAGATGTAAGGTCTGTGGAGCCGATGGCATCTCAAAAAGATGAAGGAAACTTTGCTGGACCCCAAACTGATAATCTTATTGATGGAGAAATAATTGGATCTCTCCCAACACAAGATTCTACTAAAGATAGTGTTCCAAATGCCAAACTATCATTGAATAAGGAACTTCCATCATCACAAGTAATCCCGACGGTAAACATGAAGGTATAAAAATCCTGATTATGCATCTCTTTCATCGCTGATGCTGATTTTTCACTCTTGGGAAATTATTTTCTTGGCCCTGTGAATATACAGGGGCTTGGCTAGTTTATTGCATTTCCTTTTATGGAACTTATTACTGCAAGTTATTTGGAACCGTGTAACTCTTAACGACTAATGATTCAACGCATAGTTGTGATGTCTTTTGTAGGTTGTTAGAGGTTAGATTCTTAGGTGAAGCCTTTCCTTCTGATATGTTGTGTCTTGGCCTTGATAGGAATCATATGTTTTCTCTCAGGTTGCAGATAGTGAAGCACTAGGTCTTCTTAGATGGCTTGCCACTTCTCAGGCCACTGATGATATAAACTCTGATGACGAACTTGTTTGTGAAACAATTCTTAGTCCCTTGTTGCCGGCAACAACAATTGACAATGTTCTAAACAAAGCTAATGTGGATTATGAGAATGAATCCCAAAAGGAGTGTCAGGACATACTTGATTCGGTTGGTGATATGATTGACTTTGAAAGATTGCAAGAAAGAGCTTCTTACCCTTCAGATCGAAAGAATTCTTCAAAAAGTTCGTCTGAGTATGTGATTCCCCAGGTGGATGGTTGTGGGGATGACGATTTCTCAACTCCTTGTAATGGATCAGTTGGAAGCTTTTCTGAAATAGAGGGGATGAGTGAATTTAGGACCTCCAGCCATCAGGTGCAAGATGCTAGCTCCATCTTCAATCATAAGCACAAAAGGAAAAAATTATGGGGCTCTTTACCTTTCTCTGAGACCTCAAAGATGAAGACAGAAGGGGAACATGCCAGTTTACACATTGAAACAAAGGACCCTAGTGGTACAAGTTCTTCTGAAAATGAAGTGGGAAAACGTGCAGGCGCTGGAACTTGTGATGCAAAAGACAGTAGTATGTTGGCAAGATGCTCTGTGAGGGACTTGATGAGGAGAAAGCGATCCTACCGAGTTGAGCCACCTGAAAGTAGTGGGAGGGAGGAAAACGAAGACACACTTCTCTGCGCAAAGCATTTAGATTTTCAAGTATCAGGTGCTGATGAGCTTGACAGGAAGCCTCACGAGTCTTCTAACTTCAGGCTATCATTAGCTGACCAACAATCAGGAAGTTATAAGGCTTATATATATGATGCTAAACCAACCAATCCTGGTTGTTCTCTGTATGGTAAACTTCCACTGTGTTCTAGCAATGACAACATTTTACATGCAAGTACGTTAGATGGAAAATTGGATTCCAATGTGTTGATTGGTGAAGAAGTTGGTGCTGGTGCAATGGCTCAATTTCGGAACTTCTTGATTACAGGCCCTTCTCAAGTTCCTTCTGTGAACAAAAGAATGCATACTTGGTCTGCTGAGCATGAAGTGGCTGATGGAGATGGTTATGTTGAAAGTGGCTTTGAAAGCTTATCTTCCAACGGTGGAGTATATGAAATGTCTTTTGAGAATCCCATGGGTGCAAATGCCACAACTGTCAGTGCTGTTCTAAACAATGAGAGGTCTGGTGTCCAAAAACTGGGTAGGGACTCTGTTTCATCTGGGCTCAGACACTCACCGTCTGAGGTCATCTATCCGGATGATGAGGACTTAATTGGAATGACATTCCACAAGAAGCCTCCTGTTCCAGACTGGAAGGACAGGGCATCTAAAGACGCTTCATCTTTATACGATGGTATTACTAGCATTTGGTTAAGAAATATGTTTTTCAAAGAGTGGAAGTTGAAAACTTTTAAATATTGACTGATGATATTAGCATAAATGCCTTGTGCTTTGCATCCTTTAATATCGTCACCATTGATTCTGTCTCTGACATTAAGTTGGTTCATTCATCATGCTTAGGTTTTAGGAATTATTCTGTTGATTGGATTTGGTTCTGATGTCATGCTGTAGTGCTTGCTAGAAATTATTGCTGACCAGCCTATGTTTTCTATTCAAGGAAGAGCCACGGATGACTATTTCCCCTTCTTTGTGGGAGATTTCCCGGACGAGAAAGAAATTCAGAACAAGTGTGTTAGAAGTGAATCTAGCTCTCATGAAGAATCTGTTATGGGTGTCCCTACTCACTATCAAACTGATGGCTCTTTCTTGTATTTGTTAACACCTGCAACTTCACCCCCTTCTGCTGAAAAGGTGAATAGATGGTTGTCAAGTGATGAAAAAGGTATTTGCTAGAATTTTGTAGATTGAGGCTATTACAATTAGCTCTAAATTTTGGTTATGGACTTCTAGGCGCTACTTCTGATAGCAATGTGCCATTATCAATGTGTGAATCTGAAAATGATAAATTATTTCTTTTCTTGAAAGATATTAGACCTTAGAAAGTACAAATGTTTTCTCATGTGTAAACATTTTCTACGATCTTCTAGGAGTCTGACTAGTTTACAGAGTCCTTTGCTTAATGATTGGGACTAAAGTTCACCTGGATGTGGTTCTGTAGATGATGTTCCACCTATTCTCCCCCAAGGATCTCAAGAGAATCATGAAAATCATGAAGAAGAAAGTAAACATTTCTGCACTGACAGGACGGGAATAGCACAAAGAGAAGGAGATGCTGTTAAAGTTCAAACAAACTCTGAATGCTCACAAGATAATTCTCAGATTTCTGGCCCAGATGGGAGATCAAAGCTCACTCCTCTTAGTCAAATTGGATTCAGGGACCCTGCAAGTGTTGGCGCAGGCCAACAGCTGACATTGTTAAGCATAGAGGTATATAAAGTAGAAGTCTCCTCTTATCAAAACACACAGCAGTACTAGTGTCTACTTTTATTTTTCTTGCTCTATCTGATTTAGAAAATCACAATGATTTTTGTGGAATGATTTGTGCCTATGTTTTAGGTTTAGTGGGTTGTAATATTGTCAACAATTCTTTTTGTTGCTTTATGTATAAGGTTCATAAGAATATTGTGATTAAATTTTGTATATTAAGTTTCCTTGAAACTTTCACTAGTTCAAATGTTTATTAGCATTTGCATTGATACAACTTGAATGCAACATTGGTGACAGGTTCAAGCAGAATCAAGAGGAGATCTTCGACCTGATCCTCGGTTTGATGCCATCAATTTTATCTCTCTTGCTATTCAGAATGATAGTGATCCTATTGTTGAAGTTCATGTGCTTTTGCACAGTAAAGCTGAAGGTTCTCAGAGGTAAAATCTTATTTTTATACTGAAATTTGAATACTTATCTTTCTTCAGATCTTTCTTCTACAATGAGTATGATGGTGCATCGTCCTGGTTGGGATATTTGTAATGGTTGTTTCATTTGGTAGTGACAATTTGGATGTTTTATATACAGTGGAATTTGTGGCCTTAAATTTTTCAGGCAATATGCTTAAATAACTGGAACATTATAAAACCTTTTGTAATATTTAAGAACAATGAAGATATACATATCAATACCATTTTCTAGGTAGTGTTGGCTGGCATTTTATAGTAGCTTACTGTGTGTTTCTTTTGCAGGAGTCTTGATGGAATTTCTGGCTGCAAGGTGTTGGTTTTTTATGAGGAGAAGTACTTATTTGATCATTTTATGAAAATTGTGTGCCCATTGGACCCAGATATTTTGATGGGTTGGGATATACAAAGTGGTTCTCTTGGCTTTTTGGCAGAAAGGGCTTCATATCTTGGTATAGGTTTACTCAACAAAATATCTCGGGCACCATCTGAATCCAAGGTGGAGGGTGCAGATTTAGAAGTTTTGGAGAAAGCAATACAAGATAAAATAATTCCTGAGGCAGTCATTGCCAATTCAGTTGTAAGAGAAGATCCAGTAATTGAGGATGAATGGGGAAGAACTCATGCCAGCGGTGTCCATGTTTGTGGTAGAATTATCCTTAATATATGGCGACTGATCCGTGGTGAAGTCAAGCTCAATATGTACACAGTTGAGGCTGTTGCTCAAGCTGTGTTGAGGCGAAAAGTCCCATATATTTCTAATAAAGTACTGGCAAAATGGTTTTCAAGTGGCCCTGGACAAGCCAGATATCGATGTATTGAATATGTAAATGAGAGAGCGAAGCTGAGCCTTGAAATAATGAATCAGTTGGACATGGTATGGTAACTTCTTGCTTTGGTAATATATATAATTTCTAGCTTGCTTCCTCTGTATGCGCTTGTATGTGTGTTTCATATGTATAAGCATTGAGCAATGATATTAAGAGGCTGCTTTTTAGGTGCCTTTTATCCTTTTTTTCAAGCCTGCATTTCATCGGTTAGATTGGCCTATTCTTATATAAACTTTTCTGTCCTTTCTTTCCATTTGGGCATGATTAAAGTATTTCAGTCGTTCCAATAGTTCTTCCATTTGGTCTTTTGAGATTAAACTTTTCATTTTTATGCTTATCTGATTAGTCTTCTAAATAAATGGGTATCTGATTAGCTTTGCTGAGCTGATAATTTGTCAGAGTAATGTTTATTCTCTTTTATATTTTTCTATTCCACTGCCCTTTTTATTAAGTTCATCATGACTATTTTTGCAGATAAATCGAACATCAGAACTTGCACGTGTCTTTGGCATTGACTTTTTTTCAGTTCTTTCTAGAGGTTCACAATACCGTGTCGAATCCATGTTTCTGAGATTAGCCCATGCACAAAACTATGTTGCCATATCTCCTGGGAGTAAACAGGTTCTTACAAGTTATCTTTTACTCTTTCATTTCCCTCCTAATGATGCCCGCTGGTGGATTGCATTTTTCTATTGTTCCATTGGATTCTCATGCAGCCGTGGATGATATATTAGACCATTTGATGACTGTATGATGATTAATCTTTTGTAGGTTGCTTCTCAACCAGCAATGGAGTGCATACCTCTTGTCATGGAACCAGAGTCTGGTTTTTATGCAGATCCAGTTGTCGTGTTGGATTTTCAGTCTCTTTATCCATCAATGATTATTGCATACAATCTTTGCTATTCTACATGCCTTGGAAAAGTTGTACCTTCAGAGGCAAATACACTTGGAGTTAGTTCGTTTTCACCAGATCCCCATGACCTTCATATTTTAAAAGATCAGATTCTGCTTACTCCAAATGGTGTCATGTACGTACCCGAGAAGGTACTATTGTCGTATTTGTTTCTGTTTTACAGATTTAATGCAATCATACGGAGCATGCATTACAAGTTGATCATGCACTCAGAAGAGGGAGGAGAGAGTAACTTCCGTTTCTTGCTGTGAATCATGTGATACAGGTTCGCAAAGGTGTATTACCCCGTTTGTTAGATGAAATATTGTCAACAAGAATAATGGTTAAACAAGCTATGAAAAAGCTGTCTTCTTCACAGCAAGTTCTTCACAGGGTACGTTGCGTTGTTGAGTATAAAGTTTGTGTGGTTCCTCTTTAGTTCTCAGCACTAGTTGTTTGATATATGGATATTGTCCCTTACAATATATGCATATGCTTCAATTGTTAATTGATTCGTACTCTTCTGAATTCCAATATTTGATTCTTTTGTGACCTATACCAAGATAAAAGAAAGAAGTTCTATTCAATCAGCAAAGTTTCGAAGCTTTGATTTATATTCTGTTATTAATTTTGTCATCCTTCCTTGGATTGCATGTCTGGTGTGGATGTGGTTCAGTTGAAATGTGTTGTTGAATGAGAAGCGACAAATGTCTTTCGGTTGAACAAGTTGTGGGTCCATAATTTATCAAGGAAGCCTCAAATTATGATGCAAATTTACCACTTCATTAGTGCTTTTTGAAAGAAATGATTCTCATAGATACAATGAGTTGTGACATTTTGGAAATTCATTTTTCCATGGATTGTGCTCTTTTAAGTACATAAGGGTTTGAAATTATCATTTTTACAAGGCATCACATTCTTTTCCAGATTTTTAATGCAAGACAGCTTGCTTTGAAGTTGATATCAAACGTAACGTATGGCTATACTGCTGCTGGGTTTAGTGGCCGCATGCCTTGTGCCGAGATTGCAGACAGTATTGTTCAATGTGGCCGTAGTACACTGGAAAAGGCTATTTCATACGTAAATGCACATGACAAGTGGAAGGCAAAAGTTATTTATGGCGACACAGACAGGTATCAGTCAATTTGTGTGATTGCTTGTGGGTCAACGGAGATTTTTGTACAACTTCTTTCTCTTTTATTCGTGCTGAGATGGGAAAATTAACTGGCCTTATGTTTGTAGCATGTTTGTCCTCCTAAAAGGACGCACTCTTGAAGATTCTTTTAAGATTGGCCGCGAGATTGCATCTGAAATTAGTGCTATGAATCCGCATCCAGTTGCTTTGAAGATGGAAAAAGTTTACAGCCCGTGCTTTCTCCTTACTAAGAAGCGTTATGTTGGTTACAGTTATGAAAGCCCTGAACAGATCAAACCTATTTTTGATGCTAAAGGTATTGAGACAGTTCGTAGGGATACATGTGCGGCTGTTGCCAAGACAATGGAACAGTCTTTGAGACTTTTCTTTGAACATCAGGACATGTATGAGGTACAAGCACATGCGTCATGAATTCCTTTTCTTATTATATTTCAACTGGTTTGATAAGAATCAAGGCCAAAAAGGAAAAAGAACAAGATGCCTAATAAATTAGAAATACTGTGTGGTGAGTCAATCCATGCTCCCATGTTACTTCTTTAGTTTCATGGCTATCTTGTATTTGCTGGAGCATTTTGCCTGAAATATTGTTTTGTTGACTTTATTTTCCATGGTTGGGTGATCACCGCCGTTTTTGTGCGTAGGTCAAAACATACTTACAGCGTCAGTGGAAGCGAATCATATCAGGAAGGGTGTCTCTTCAGGATTTTGTATTTGCAAAGGAAGTTCGCCTAGGCACCTATCGGGCAAGTTCTATTTCGTCACTTCCACCAGCTGCAGTTGTTGCCACAAAAGCTATGAAAACCGACCCTAGGGCAGAACCACGTTATGCAGAGCGAATACCTTACGTTGTGATCCATGGGGAGCCTGGGGCTCGTCTGGTTGACATGGTCGTGGATCCATTGAATCTCTTGGCTATTGATTCACCGTACAGATTAAATGATCTTTATTACATCCATAAACAGATAATCCCAGCTTTGCAGCGAGTGTTTGGGCTTCTTGGGGCTGACTTGAACGAGTGGTTTTCAGATATGCCCCGGCCAGCCAGGGAAGCCATTGGTAAACGCGCCTTTTATGCTTCCAATCCACACCGAACCAGAATTGATTATTACTATCTTTCAAGGCATTGTATCTTGTGCGGGGAGTTGGTCCAGGGATCAGCCCATCTATGCAATCAATGTTCTGAAAACAAAAGTTGTGCTGCTGTAGCTGTAATTGGAAGAACTTCGAAACTGGAGAGAGAGATGCAGCAGCTTGCTGCTGTAAGTTCTTTGATCAGTTTTTTTTTTTTTGTTTTTCGTTTACGACACATAACCTCTCCAATTTTTTTCATTCTTTCTTAGAACCTTTGCTTTTGTATCCTTCAAATGAATTGTTACATTGTTTGACATACATTATTGAAATTCGCTTTTACGGATATCAGTTCTCTTCTCTTGCAGATCTGTCGACATTGTGGAGGAGGGGACTGGGTCATAGACAGTGGCATTAAATGCACTTCTCTTGGATGCTCGGTGTTCTACGAGAGGCGTAAGGTTCAGAAAGAATTACAAGGGCTCGCTTCTGTTGCTGCAGAAACCGGTTTCTACCCGAAATGCATGGTGGAGTGGTTTTGAAGACAGCAAGAATTTTTTTTCTTCTGGTCTTTGGCCGAAGGCTGTGTTGTTGTATGGTCGTATCAGTTTTTTATTTTAGTTTTGGTGTATTTATGTGTTTAGCCATGATGTGGTAGAATATTAGTAGGGTCCAAATGCGTCAAGTAATATGATTTTTTTAATAAAATACTAATGGGGCCGTAGAGATGGGATTAGCAATCTCATACTTTTCAGGAGTCTCGCCAAGATCACCTAGCGAAGCACTTAAGCCTACACGAGTCCGACTTATTCTCATTAAAGTTAGTCTTGCTCATACCAAACATGGAGTAGTAATCTAGCTAAGCTAGTCCAGTAAAGCTTAGTAAGGGCAAACAGTTGTACATGGAAGTGCTCTTTATTGAACAGTCAATGGTCAATGTTGAGCAAAAATTGTTACGAAGACAAATAATTCACTTCACACAATTTTACTATCGTTCATTTTTTAAAGAGAGTTTTATTAAAATTTGAGTTTGATCCATTCTAGATTAGGCATTTGTTAATTACGACCCTTCTTTTGAGAAAGGAGTACCTTTTGATTTTAACATGAAAAATATGAAATTTGGGGATTGTTGTTTTTATTTGATTTTGTGATTGCACCTAGGTTGAGCCTTAGATTGCCTACGTACCCTTTTAAGGGATCAAGTCACTCAGTAGTTTATGATTTGGTTTGGGATTTTTAGTGAGTGAATAACCCACTAAAAAAGATTTGGTTTTTGGTTTATTTGGATGAATTTGGTTGAATAAACCAGGGATTCTGTTTTGTATTTGGGCTTTACGGTTGTGTCTAAAATATGGTAATAGATTGCCTACGTATCCTTGATATAATCAAAACGATGTAGTTCACAATGATTTAGTATTTTCAATTAGTGGATGACACCCTAAAGAAATATTTGTATTTTTTAGAGCCATTTGAGCCTTGTAGCGACTTTATCTTATATGAGACTTGTCGCTTCGTACCATTTGAAAGTTGACGAGGCTTCGTGCCATTTGACATTTGATATGGCTTTGTGCCATTTAAGACTTGACGTGGCTTTGTTCCATTTGAAACTTTTGCCTTCCGTGCTCTAGTTGAATTAAGAAAAGAAAATATCTTCCGTGCTCTAGTTGTATCTTTTGGCTCGAGCTTTCCTTTTGGTTCAAGTGTTGGTGATCGTCGGTTGCGGGTGCAGGTTCAGAATTGCAACGATGATGATGCGGATTCAGGGATTCCTTTTGTTGACGGAATTCCAGGAAATGACAAGCTTGCTGCTGCCGCTGCCGCTGCTTGTGACCAGTGACGCAGCGACCGGGGGAAGTGGGGAGGTTGCTGCCTCTCCTGTTGCGAGGCTTGGTCTGAACCTTCCTTCAGTTGCGGAACTCCAAAGGCCTACGGCTTTATACTCTGGTTCGAAATCGCCATGATGGATACCCCGTTGTTGTTGTTGTCGTCGACAGAGAAGAAAGAGAGAGAACCCAGACGGTTGTGCTGATTCACGGGAGAAGCAAGCAAGCCTTCCTCTGGTTTTACTCCATTTTTGCCGAGGAAAGAGAGGGAAAGAGTCCCTGGAAGTTTGATGCGGAAGGAGCAGTTGCCGAGAAGCCAACAGGATCCTCTCCGGATCGGTGAGGATTCTTAAAATCTGTAAATTGAAGTCTGATTAATTTTTATCAAATACTATTTGTATTTAATTTTAAATAAAAATATTTAAAATAATTTCTGATATCGAACGAATATGATAATATGATTTAAATTCGTCAAGAAAGATTTACGAACCCGTCTTTTCTTATTTTGAAAAAGAGAAATATAAGTGGTGTAGTCAAACTTGGATTTGAGAAGTTTTAAAAAAACTTTCAAATCTTAGAATAGTTAATTAAATTTTAAAAGATTTTAGAATTCATTAAAATTCAGGTAGTCAATTAAAAGATTTTAGAATTCATTCAAATTTAGGTATAGTCAATTAAAAGATGTTAAAGGATTTTAGAATCCATCCAAATCTGAATGTATTAAAAAATTAAGATTTTAAAGGATTTTAAAAAATTATGGATTTCGTAGGATTTGAAAGCAAAAACTATATATAACCAAAACTAAAAAAATCCAACCTCAACCCCCTAGGATTTCAAATCATTCCCCCACATTCTATTCAAATTCTTTAAAAAATCTATATAAATTTTGTAAGAGTCTTTAACATGGTTTTAAATATCGATAATATCGGCGATATTTCGCCGATATTATCGTTTTTCAGAGGCTTCGATATTTTTTCACATATATGTCTCATTATCGTCAAAATATCGCTATATTATCGAAAAAGTCGTCGTGGATCCGTCGTCGGAAAGACAGCCGAGGCTGCGTCGTCCCCCTAGCTGCCCAGATCTCTCTGCAATCCAAGCTCAAACCTAAGATCTACGCCTCAACGACGCCGATTCCTTGCCGTTGTCGAAGTCGCGGCGAAAGATCCACAACTCCAGAACGGATCGAGCTCGTAGTTGTAGATCCACAACTCGTGGTCTGTCCCCACGGCGAAGCAGGCGTGGTCTTGGGTTGAAGTAGACGGGGAACAGAGACGGAGGCGAGCGCGGCGCCGGCGGGGCAGGCTCCGGGGGGAGGAGAAGAATGGGTGGTTGTTGTGGAGGTTGAGGTTGGGGTTTGGGGGCGATTGGGGGTCATCGTTGGAGTCAACGACAGAGGTGGGGTTGTTATCGGTGGGATCGGTGAGCAAGGCGGAGAAGGATCAAGAGAACTCAGAGTTCCTGGGTTCGCCGACGAGGCGGAATACGCGGACCAGGAGGAAGGCGAGGGAGGAGGAGAATGCCATGTGGAAGAAGGATCGAGAAAGGTCTCTGTGCGTGTGTATGGGAGAAGGGAGAAGAGAGAATGATCGAGAATTCGAGAGATCTGTCGATCTGTGTGTGTGTTTGTGGGAGAAGGGAGAGGGATAGGGAGAAGAGAGAAGGTTCCAGATATAAGTCGTGTGTGCGTGTGTGGTGTGCGTGTGTGGTGGCATGTGTGATCCTGTGTGTGCGTGTGTGTGTCGGTGGCGTGTGTGTGTAGGTGGTGTGTAACGTTGTGAGAAAAGAAAAGCATGGTAAATAATTCAACTTTTACATCTTTTAGGAATGGTACAATGTATAAAGTGTAAAATATTGTACTAATTTAATATATATAAATGATTATGGTGTGTTTAAACTTCTTTCATTAATTACTATATATTTTTTACACTCATAATGTTTGCCAGCTCGCTATATAATCAACTTGATAATGTTAAATACATCATGCAATGCATTTCCTTCCAATTTTTTATGATAAACTAATAGATAATTGACTAAATAAACATCTTGCAAAGTTTCAATAAAAATTTCTAAGTTTTTCTTATAATTTCCGTGGTTTCCATATAATTTTTATCGATATCGATATTATCCCGATATTTCCATCGATATTTCCGTGTTTTCGGACTACCGATATTTCCGATATTACCGATATTTTCTTCCTTGGTCTTTAATCATCTTAAATCTTATCAAATCTATCATTTTTAAAATCCTTTAAAATCTTTAAAATCTTTAAAATCTTAATTTGACTAAACCCTAAAATGTCCACATGCGAAGTTCTAAAGAAAAGAAAGAAAGAGTTAAATAACCTTTACTGCTTTTGCTCCCTTCTACTTTTGTCAATTTCTGTGTGCTGTTATGCTCTTCTGTTTTCTCCCCCCATTTATCGACTTGAGGGTGACAGAGGAAGAAAATCGGAATTAATATTAAGTTACGTATCTTATTATTTGTTTGTATAATAATACATATATCACTTCGTGTGTACTGATCATATTGAAATATCTATCCACTCAAAGCATCTATTCTTTTCTTCTCCCTCTGGCTCCGCCACATTTCTTCTTTCCTCCCTCTTTTTCCTCCGTGTTGCAGGTGTAAAGCTCATCGCAAATCCTCCAAAACAAGCTCATCATCTTCACCCTCTGGCCGCCGTTAAGCAAAGGTAAGCTTTTCTTCCCCTCTCTTGCTCTCTGTGTCTTTCCTCCGGCTATCAAAGGTATCCTTATACCGTGTTATTTTGTCGAGCAGGTAAAAGGAGAGCCAAATACATCGTATAAATCGATCTGCTAAAATCTCTCATTCTCTCTGTAATGGAGACTTGTAGGGCAAGTAAGAGTAGTGAAAAAGTTCCGAGAGTTAGCTTAGAGTTTAGGGTGGATAGGCTGAGTAGTCTTCCAGACGAAATTACTCATAGAATCCTCTCGTTGCTTCCATTTGGAGACCTCTCTCGCTTTGGGAGTTTATCCAAACGCTGCAGGGAGCTCCATTTGTCAACTCCCAGTTTCAGATTAGATTTGTCTAAAGTTGATATATCAACTTGTGATAAGTGGTCTAGGTTCGCAAATTCTGTGGATAGGTTCTTAGACCATCGTGGGGAGAGCAGAATCCTTCACTTTGGTATTAGATTCGACGTCCGTGAACATATTTTTGGAAATGAAACCCCATGCATTTGTGAGGGGGTAGGACGTCGGTTTATTTCGTGGATCGAAAATGCTTTAAGGTGCAAGGTTGAAATACTTGACCTTGATATCAGTAGGATCCATCTAGCGAATGGGGTAGGTGATATCACCATTGAAAGCTCATCACTAAAATCATTTAGTATTTCGAGCAACAGTTGGACAGTTCGTCGACTTAAAATCATCGGTCATAAGCTTGAAGATGTACGCATAGATTGGCGTTCGGAGTGGTGTACAACAGTAAGCATATTTGCTTCAGATGTCAAGAATTTGGAGTGGGATGGGATTACTGTCAACCACCAGCTCGGGACCTTAGAAAGGGCTGAGCTTTCTTTGGCCGATATAATACGTAGAGATCTATCACCTGATGTGAAGGCAGTTGACTTCCTTACCAGCGTGCACCGGGTTAAAGCTTTAACTCTAAATCACAATACCATCAAGGTAAAGACACTACTCTTCAGGCTAAGTGTTATACGAAACATAATTTAGAGTGAGATGTTTAATTCTTCTTTTTAAATAAACTGCAGGCTTTGTTCAAGAAAGGAATACCGCCCTTAGAGAACGTTTTTTATTTCTCTATGAAAATTGGAAACTTTAGTATTGAATTGGTGTTGGCATTGGTCCCTATTCTTAGGGCAATGCCTAATTTAACTATCTTGGACGTGAAGTCTTCGCCGCCCCGTTGCATTCTAAATGAAGTAAGTAAAATGTTCGGTTTGACAATTATCATTAGTTTCTTGATATGTTTTTGGAACTTTGCAATTGATCTACCTGCTTCCTTCTCAGTGTTCAGGTCTTACTATGGAATACTGGAGGTCAAGCAACCTTCCTTTCCTCTCTCAGCTTAAGGAGGTAACCGTAGACCTTAATCGACACTTCTACGGGACCAACCAAATCGAGTTCATAAGGTTTATCCTTGAGGATGCTCAAAGCCTGAGGAAAATGGTGATTATTCATCCATTAGGCCTTGGAAAGGGGCATCTGAAGAGGTTGAATGAAAGTGAGAAGACTTCCAATGCTCGCATAGTCTATCGCAGGTTCAAGTAATCACCAGTTTCCCTACCAAACGCTCAGATATGGTTTCCTGTATTTCGACGTAAGCAGTATGGTGCAGATTTACAAGCCCCACCTGCTTAGCCTGCACGTTGAGAGGGTCTTGAGGGCTTTTGGGGATATGGTTTTGACAAAGGCGAAGTGGGCTTGGGGGAGATTTGGATTTCCAAGTTGAAGATCCAAGAAAAGAGCAAAGTGCAGATTGGGGATTTCTAAGTTGAAGATTCAAGAAAAGAGTGAAGTGCAGTTAAGAATGATTCTGAAAAGAAATCCAGACACTCAAGAGGGGGGAAAAGTAAGATTTCCAAGGAAGATGATGTTGGCATTCGGGAGGCGTCTTCAACTTTAGAGTCTTCTCAAACTATTATGTATAGAAGTCCTAAAGAAGCAAGAGAGGAATTCCATGGTGAGAAGGCTGATAAATCAAATGAGCCAATGCTGAGATCCTCTCTTAAACCTTCGGGGGCAAAAAAATTTAATCGCTCTGTTACTTGGGCTGACGAGAAGGTGGAACATAGAATGAATGGTTATGATACATTTGGCGGTATCCACAAACCTTTTCTTAAACCTTCAGCGGAAAATGAAGCCGGTTGCTCTGTTACTTACTGGGTCTGATGAGAAGAATGATAGCACCAAGAGTAAAAATGTTTGCGAGAGAAGTGCAAGGTGCCAAAGAGGGTTCTGGTGTATTAGGGAATTTGTAATGGCAACATGATGAACGTTTGGAATCTGCAGAATTCTTGGCCATGGAATTGAGGCAGGCAGCAGAAGCTGTTGCATCTGGAGAATCTGATGTCAATGGTGCTGGTATGTCATTGTTTGGTTTAAATGTATTTAGTAGGTACTATGATGCGTGATGAACCAGGACTGGAAAAGATATCTTTTCAACTTTTTAGTTCATAGGGGCTACTTTCCATGTGTTGATTTTACATGTATTATATTTACTTATATTCAGTTTCGAAGAAAACCATAGCTATCCTTGCACGTTCTGGTTAATGTCAATTCAATTGTTAAAAATAGAACCTAGAAAGTGATTACCTTTAGCTCTGCAGTTAAAAATAGAACCTAGAAAGTGATTACATTATGAAATTACTTCTCCAAACAGAAAAATGTGCCTTATTCTCATAAAAAGCACATTTTTCTGTAGATCGTTCACATTTTAGTTGAGGGTAGATGCAAGCTGACAAGATAGAGCACTGAAAGCTCCAGAGTAATCTCGCTGGAAAAGAATTACTAACAAGATGTGGCATGCATCCCTTGGGAGTGGCAAGTTTCAGGAATAGAACATGCCCATAACTGTAGGAATGAAAATATGACTTTGCATGTAAAACGTATGGAGTCCAATCAATCCATCTCAGGACATACCAACAGATTCAAATGCCAGCTATAATGGCTAACAACATAATATGACCAGGGACAGCAAACTATCAGAGGACCGGTTGTTTTCCAGAAGATAATAAGAATTCAATGACAAAATGGAAAATGAAGCTGAGTTAATGGATGAAGTGAAGTGTCTTTCTTGTAATATGGTCAGCAATATCTCTCAGTGCCCGTAAATGGTATGGCATTACCATATCCAGTAGAAAAGTTCAAAAGACAAACTTTTTTGAGCAATCACATAGACCAACACCCACTGACACATTAGCAAGTAGTAGTAAGTACTCAAGGAGAAATTTGATGAAATGATTATATATAAGATTATAAAACCCTACTTTTTTCACTGGTTTGTCTGAAACTGTATAACTGTTGCATAATGATTTCGCTGGTATGTATTTTGAGTAACAAAATGTGTGTTCATCCTCCAGTGAGGTGGATGCCATTTTTTTTATCAATGTATGGAAATCTAAGAATTCCACACTAGCAGATATTGCATGGTATATTAAAAAGCTTGGCTTGCACATGACATTTCACATTTTCCTTATTGTCCCCCTTTATCCAATCTATGTTAAAGGATATAAATCCAGCTATGGCATATACTATGAATTACTGCCTCAGCATAAGATGTAAAACTCGTCCGTATTAGGAAGATGGAATTATGTATTTAATGCTTCTTACCTCTGTCTCCGGATGTAATGGTGACTGCAATATGATTAATACAGTCTGCAGAGTCTTAAGTTGAACACTTTCATCAGCCATTTCGGCATGCTGTCAGAAAAAGCAAAACTAATAACTTTAAGACGGTAATGGGACTAGCCATGGGATATTAGCTTTTTTAATCACCAAAGTCCGATAACACTCAGCTTCACAGTTTTAACTGTTGTGCGGAACGTCAAATATGAAACCAATAAGTTACAACGTCAAAATATGATAAGACAAATAATCCAAATGACACAAGGATTTATACTAGTTCGGCGTAAGCCTACGTTCCGTTCCGAGACGGCGAGGAAATTCCACTAATTCAAAAGGAGATTACAAATAGAGTTTTAACTCTTAAACCCAAATCCCACGTACATCCAATAGCTCTCACTGAACAATTGGAGAAGATGGACAAACATCAGATACCATATCTTCCAAAAGCTACACAACATGTAGCAGCAACATCTTTGATTAGGGATAACTAACAAAGGGGGATTACAAACAAATGGGAATGAGCAGCACTGTTTCAAATGGGGGAGCCGAACGCTTTCCTTGGTATGGCTCTCATCTGATGCCGCTCCCCCATCTCTCCCACATTCGGCTACAACCTTTATCCATATAAAAGCATCCGATAAAAAATCCAAAGTAAAGGACCATAACCTTCATTTTTCTTTTTAACAAACATCATCATTGTGTCTTTACTCATGATGATGTACACTAAACTTTTCTTTGTTTAGTTTACTAGCCGAAAGACATTTGACTTGTTGTCTACTTGGCCACTAATTTGGCCACTATCCAACATTAACTTCACAAACCATCAAAAAGATTCTCAGTATGCTATCATTCTGCGCAATCTCACCGGGACTCGACAAAGTACGAAGCTGCAAGTTTTACATCAACAAATTAATAAAACAAACTTTGCTGCTTTCCTCTAATAATAGTCCAATTCCATTACTTTGTAACCTAAGTTTACTCCTGGCTAAATAATTATCTTCCCCAACTAGCTAATACCAGATACCGTTTCAGCTTCAATTCCGAGAAACAGTAAGTACTTTCCACAGTAACTCTTTCAGCTTCGGCATCCAAAAATCACAATACCATTAACTTCAGTAGTCATTTCCTTCATTTCCTCCGAGTCAACCAAACATTTGAATTTTCACCAATGACAAAGCATACATACATTCTCACGCATTCAAGCATTAAGAACAGGAGTTTGGAGAATGACACCTTGATAATTGCGTGCTCAGTGCCGTCCTTGACGGCAGGGTAGCGACAGCGGGCTTCGGCGGAGAGCGCGCGAAGATCCGACTCCAAAACCGCCGTGAAAG
Source organism: Malus domestica (assembly GCF_042453785.1). NCBI lineage: Eukaryota > Viridiplantae > Streptophyta > Magnoliopsida > Rosales > Rosaceae > Malus > Malus domestica. Next base: position 28,391,783 of record NC_091672.1, on the reverse strand, counting down.
CCATTGCCGGATAGAGTTCCTCGGGGAAGGAATGGATTGCAGCGTTGCGTGATTAGTCAGTGTGAGATCATGGTGGAAGAATTGAGGAAGCGGGAACAAACATATCCACTTATTCATCAATAATTATATGATTCATATCAATAATCATATGATTCATATCAATAATCAATACCCATATTACATTATAATTCTTATAAAGAAAGTCAATTGAGCAAACATTTATGTTAAATTAGGAATTGATTATTTAAATTTAAAAAAGGCACAAGGCACGACAGTGGGGGTAGGAATTGGGGAAGTGAATATGTGAGGGTTAATTGGGACGAGTGGCCCCCCTTGTGTTTATTTTTTTGTTATTTATTATGCCCAAACGACGTCATCCAACATTTATTATTTTTACAGTTTTAAAGGCAAACGAAATGATCGTCATTTTCACGGACTTGTTTATAACAAAAGAAAACGCGGCTGCTACAAAGATATGCAGCCTACAGCAGCCATGACTTCACCTTGCAGGTTTTTCGATGACATCAGAGAGGTGGACTGTTGTTCCTGAGCTTGATTTCCAATGAGAGGATGATGAGCGGCCACCCGTCTCAAACCTTTTGTAGCTTCACCACTGGTTTAAACTAAACTAAGCTGGACTAACTTAGCGAATCATTTAATGTAGTGTCGGATTAAAAAACAAGATAATTAAGGAATTATAATATTATATTAATTAATACATGTATAGTAATATTTTATATTATTTAATATATATATATATATTATTTTATATTATTTAATATTATTTAATGCATATTTATTATTTATTCACCTTTGACTTTTTAACTCCTGAAAGACAACCCCTCTCGAAGCATATTTTCTTATCTTTTTTCTTGCAAAACGAAGTGTAAAGCTCATCGCAAATCCTTCAAAACAAGCTTACCGTCTTCACCCTCTGGCCGCTGTTAAGCAAAGGTAAGCTTTTCGTCCCCTCTCTTCTTTCTCTCTGTGTCTCTCCTCCGGCTAGCAAAGGTATCCTTATACTGTGTTATTTTGTGTTGGAATTTATTAGGTTTATTTAGGAAATTAATTGGAGATTTGATTTGATTTTGTAGTAGGGTATTTTTGGCATTTGTGTATTAGGGTTTCTTAGGTTTATTGCTCTATAAATAGAGCTTGGAATTTAGTTTGAAATCAAGTCATTCACAATGTAGTCTCTAGGGTTTTTGTAGCCGTTTCGGCATTCTCAATTTGTTCAATAAAATTCCTATTATTTTGTAGTCTTGTTTGTTCCGCACTCTGATATTCAACTTGGTATCAGAGCAGGTTTGATCCTTTGGGATTTAATCTGTTCTTGATTAGTGTCCATTTGTTTGTATCAGTTTTGTTTGTCAGTTTACTGGGTATTAGTTTCGTCCGTCGTCTTCCGCTCATCCGTAGTCGAAGCCATTCTTGTCACCACCACCGCACTGCAATATGTCCAGACAACCCGCACCACCATCTCCGCATCTCCGCTCCTACATCCACCTGTTCACGGTACCCGCACCGACTCCTACCAGTCGGATCTATCACAACCCTATGAAGTCCCCTTCTGCAGGTTGACTTTGCACTAGAAGTTTTGAAGCTTGCTGCAATTGGTTTTGCAAGCCTTGTCTGCTGCAATCGGTTTCGCCCAGAAGAAAAGAGAAGAAAGAAAGAAATATGGTATATTTGGTTGGATTTTTTTTTTTGTTTGTTCGGCATCGGAATTTGCATCGGCATCTACATCTGCATTGGCATTGACATTAGCACTGGAATTTGGAGTTTTGCATCCACATCTTCTGTTGGCAAACTCATGTCGTGTACCGCCATAAGTTTGACGGGGGTGTTGGAAAATATTATTATTTAGTTTATTTTAATGTTTGGTATTTTGGGCTTAGCACGTTAGAATTAGGTTTTGTTAGAGATTAGGGTTAGTTTATTATAAATAGGGTGCTTTGTTATTCATTTGAAATCAAGTCATTCACAATGTAGTCTCTAAGGTTTTTGTAGCCGTTTCGGCATTCTCAATTTGTTCAATAAAATTCCTATTATTTTGTAGTCTTGTTTGTTCCGCACTCTGATATTCAACTTGGTATCAGAGCAGGTTTGATTCTTCGGAATTTAATCTGTTCTAGATGGGTATCAATTTGTTCATCCGTTTGTCCGCTGCGTATCAGTTTGTCATGAAGTTGGTTCGAAAGTTCGCAATTGGCATGGAAATCTTGCACTGGCATTGGCATGGAAATCTTGCACTGGCACTGGCATTGGAATCTTGCATTGGCACCGGTGAAATTCCATATTGAAATTGGCATCGGAAATTAGCATAATGAAGTCTTGCAACCGCATCTGCTTGTTGGCAACCTCATGACGTGTACCACCATGAGTTTGACGGGGGGTGTTGGAATTTATTAGGTTTATTTAGGAAATTAATTGGAGATTTGATTTGATTTTGTAGTAGGGTATTTTTGGCATTTGTGTATTAGGGTTTCTTAGGTTTATTGCTCTATAAATAGAGCTTGGAATTTAGTTTGAAATCAAGTCATTCACAATGTAGTCTCTAGGGTTTTTGTAGCCGTTTCGGCATTCTCAATTTGTTCAATAAAATTCCTATTATTTTGTAGTCTTGTTTGTTCCGCACTCTGATATTCAACTTTTTGTCGAGCAGGTAAAAGGAGAGCCAAATATATCGTATATATATCTGCTAAAATCTCTCATTCTCTCTGTAATGGAGACTTGTAGGGCAAGTAAGAGTAGTGAAAAAGTTCCGAGAGTTAGTCTAGAGTTTAGGGTGGATAGGCTGAGTAGTCTTCCAGACGACATTACTCATAGAATCCTTTCGTTGCTTCAATTTGGAGACCTCTCTCGCTTTGGGAGTTTATCCAAACGCTGCAGGGAGCTCCATTTGTCAACTCCCAGTTTCAGATTGGATTTGTCCAAAGTTGATATATCAACTTGTGATAAGTGGTCAAATTCTGTGGATAGGTTCTTAGACCATCGTGGGAAGAGCAGAATCCTTCACTTTGGTATTAGATTCGACGTCCGTGAACATATTTTTGGAAATGAAACCCCATGCATTTGTGAGGGGGTAGGACGTCGGTTTATTTCGTGGATCGAAAATGCTTTAAGGTGCAAGGTTGAAATACTTGACCTTGATATCAGTAGGATCCATCTAGCGAATGGGGTAGGTGATATCACCATTGAGAGCTCATCACTAAAATCATTTAGTATTTCGAGCAACAGTTGGACAGTTCGTCGACTGAAAATCATCGGTCATAAGCTTAAAGATGTACGCATAGATTGGCGTTCGGAGTGGTGTACAACAGTAAGCATATTTGCTTCAGATATTAAGAATTTGGAGTGGGATGGGATTACTGTCAACCACCAGTTCGGGACCTTAGAAAGGGCCGAGCTTTCTTTGGCCGATGTCATACGTAGAGATCTGTCACCTGATGTGAAGGCAGTTGACTTCCTTACCAGCGTGCACCGGGTTAAAGCTTTAACTCTAAATCACAATACCATCAAGGTAAAGACACTACTCTTCTGGCTAAGTGTTATATGAAACATAATTTAGAGTGAGATGTTTAATTCTTCTTTTTAAATAAACTGCAGGCTTTGTTTAAGAAAGGAATACCACCTTTAGAGAACGTTTTTGATTTCTCTATGAAAATTGGAAACTTTAGTATTGAATTGGTGTTGGCATTGGTCCCTATTCTTAGGGCAATGCCTAATTTAACTATCTTGGACGTGAAGTCTTCGACGCCGCCCCGTTGCCTTCTAAATGAAGTAAGTAAAATGTTCGGTTTGACAGTTATCATTAGTTTCTTGATATGTTTTTGGAACTTTGCAATTGATCTACCTGCTTCCTTCTCAGTGTTCAGGTCTTACTATGGAATACTGGAGGTCAAGCAAGCTTCCTTTCCTGTCTCAGCTTAAGGACGTAACCGTAGACCTTAATCGACACTTCTACGGGTCCAACCAAATCGAGTTCATAAGGTTTATCCTTGAGGATGCTCAAAGCCTGAGGAAAATGGTGATTATTTATCCATTACGCCTTGGAAAGGGGCATCTCAAGAAGTTGACTGAAAGCGAGAAGATTTCCAATGCTCATGTAGTCTATTGCAGGTTCAAGTAATCACCAGCTTCCCTACCAAACGCTCAGACATGTTTTCCTGGATTTCGACCTAAGCAGTCTAGTGCAGATTCACAAGCTCCACCTGCTCAGCCTCCAAGTTGAGAGGGTCTTGAGGGCTTTTGGGGTTGTGGGTTTTGACAAAGGCGAAGTGGGGTTGGGGAGATTCGGGATTTCCAAGTTGAAGATCCAAGAAAAGAGTAAAGCGCAGATTAGGGATTTCTAAGTTGAAGATTCAAGAAAAGAGTGAAGTGCAGTTAAGAATGATTCTGAAAAGAAATCCAGACACTCAAGAGGGGGGAAAGGTAAGATTTCCAAGGAAGATGATGTTGGCATTCGAGAGGCGTCTTCAACTTCAGAGTCTTCTCAAACTAGTATGAATAGAAGTCCTAAAGAAGCAAGAGAGGAATTCCATGGTGAGAAGGCTGATAAATCAAATGAGCCAATGCTGAGATCCTCTCTTCAACCTTCGGGGGCAAAAAAACTAAATCAAATGAGCCAATGCTGAATTCCACACCAGCAGATATTGCATGGTATATTAAAAAGCTTGGCTTGCACATGACATTTCACATTTTCCTTATTGTCCCCCTTAATCCAATCTATGTTAAAGGATAAATTCAGCTATAGCATATACTTTGAATTACTGCCTCAACATAAGATGTAAAACTCGTCCGTATTAGGAAGATGGAATTATGTATTTAATGTCTTAAGTTGAACACTTTCATCAGCCATTTCGGCATGCTGTCAGAAAAAGCAAAACTAATAATAACTCTAAGACGGTAATGGGATTAGCATAATGAGCAACAGCGTCATGAGATATTAGCTTTTGCAAGCACGAAAGTCCGATAACACTCAGCTTCACAGTGTTAACTTCACAAATCATCAAAAAGATTCTCAGTATGTTATCATTCCGCGCAATCTCACCGGGACTCGACAAAGTACGAAGCTGCAAGTTTTACATCAACAAATTAGTAAAACAAACTTTGCTGCCTTCCTCTAATAATAATCCAATTCCATTACTTTATAACCTAAATTTACTCCTGATTAAATAATTATCTTCCCCAACTAGCTAATACCAGATACCGTTTCAGCTTCAATTCCGAGAAACAGTAATTACTTAACTCCATTGCTATATTTTTCACAATCTTTCAGCTTCGGCATCCAAAATCACAATACCATTAACTTCAGTAGTCATTTCCTTCATTTCCTCCGAGTCAACCAAACATTTGAATTTTCACAAATGACAATGCATACATACATTCTCACGCATTCAAGCATTAAGAACAAGAGTTTGGAGACTGACACCTTTATAATTGCGTGCTCAGCACCGTCCTTGACAGCAGGGTAGAGATGGCGGGCTTCGGCGGAGAGCGCGCGAAGATCCGACTCCAATGATAAACAAAGTTCGAAATCTAAGCTTCCAGGCACAACACTCACTGAAGATCAAAATCGAATCAGTCAAAAGGAAGACTTAGCTAAAACTTCCCAACAGTCAAATCCTTTGGCTGTTCAATGAACTTTGAATTTAAATAGATTATTTGTTATTTGTCTTATCTGTAAATTATCTTTAGTTTGCTTTGAAGAGTTTGTTCTTCAGTCAAACACTACTTGTAATCTCTATATAAACATCAAATACAATACACTCAAACTATCGAGCACATTTCTTATATGGTATCATCCTCTCTTCAGTCTCATGACAAACTTCTAAAACTTAATGGCCTCTTCCGTTGCCACTCCTCTGATTAATGTTTCTACCTTCCTACCTTTGAAACTTGATCATCACAATTACCCTTTGTGGCTTGCACAGTTTGTCCCTTTACTTTGTAGTCGAAGTCTGATGCCTTTTGTTGACAGAACGTCCAAATGTCCACCTGCTTTTATGCTAGATGATGATGGTCAACTTACTGATGCAACCCTGGATTCAGCAATACCAGATGGTGCTTTCGTGGCTCACAAGCTCCCTCTCTCCTTCTGTCATGCATGTCGTCAAGTGTATTAGTGCTGCCGACACTTAGAAAGCTTTGCAGGAACAGTATGCACCTTCTTCTCACAATCAAGTATTGCCAATTTTCTGGATAAAATTAATATTTTGGCTGATCAATTGGCTTTGTCTGGTGCTCCCATGTCTAATGTTGATTTGATTGCTATGATCATGAACAATGTTGGATCCTTGTATGAAAATACTGTGGAATCCATCCAAGCCCGTGAAACCCCTATTTCTTATGCAGCGTTGGAAGCATTGCTCCTAAGTGCTAAAAAATGCTATCTCACATTCACTTTGTTCGGCGATACTCATGTTCCTACCATAACTGCCATGGCTGCCAACCGCAGATGTAGGGTTCATGCTCCTGCTGGTTTTGCACGCTGTGGAGAACAAGCTTGTGTCCCTCATCGCCCTAATGGCAATGTTGCAGGTCCTCCTCAATGACGTCCAAGTGTTCTCAGTGCAGGTACCTCCTCTATTGATCGTCCCCCCCTCAGGTGCCAAATATGATGCCGAAATGGGCATTCTGCCATAGACTGTTACAATCGCATGAACACTGCCTATGAAGGCCGTGTTCCCAGTGCTTGCCTCATGGCTCTTGATGTTCAGACTCCTCGTGGCGCCCCAACACCCACTGCTCCAACAACCTGGCTTCTCAAGAAAATTCCTCTCTTTTTGTTTACAATCATGGTTTGGTTCGAATTTATTTACTCATCTATGTTGACGATATTCTCATAATAGGAAACAATATTCAGTGCATTAACACTTTAATAAGGGACATGGCACAACTTTCTCCATGAAGGATCTTGGTCCCTTGAATTATTTTTTGGGCATGGAGGTTCATCGGTTTGGCAATGAAGTGCATTTATCTCAGTCTAAGTACATCATGGATTTACTGAAACGCACAAATATGGTTTATTGCAAACCAGTTTCCACACCTGCAATCAGTGGCAAACGCCTTAGTCTCTACGATGGCGAACCCCTGTTAGACATTACTGAGTTTAGAAGCATGGTAGGTGCTCTTCAGTATCTCACATTCACATGTCTAGATATTGCATTCTTTGTTAATCAAGTTTGCCAGTTCATGAACAAACCTTCCACTACACACTGGATTGTTGTCAAGCGAATTCTTCGTTATTTGAAATCTACACCTGATCATGGTCTTGTCTATAAACCTGGACCTCTAACTCTTTCTACATTTTCCGATTCTGATTACGCTGGAGATCCAGATGACCGCATATCAACTGGAGGCTATTGCATATTTCTTGGTTCTAACCTTGTTTCCCAGAGTTCCAAGAAACAAAAAGGTGTTTCTCGTTCAAGCACAGAGTCTGAGTATCGCCAACTTGCTATTACTGCTGTCACAATTTCATGGTTTCGCCAGTTATTTAATGACCTTTATATACGACTTTCTCCACCAAAGGTTTGGTGTGACAACATTTCTGCAATTTCCATGGCCTCCAATCTAGTTTTCCATGCCCGGACACACCACATTGAAGTGGACTACCATTATATCCGTGAGAAGGTGATCGCCGTGAACTTTAGGTGGGCTACGTCGCTACCCAAGATCAGGTTGCAAACTTCTAACAAAAGGGTTGTCTACTTATCTGTTTAATTATCTTCTGTCCAAGCTTCCCGTTCGCCGGCGACCGCTCAGCTTGCAGGAGTGTGATAAACAAAGTTCAAAATCTAAGCTTCCTGCCACAACACTCACTGAAGATCAAAACCGAATCAGCCAAAAGGAAGACTTAGCTAAAACTTCTAAACAGTCAAATCCTTTGGTTGTTAATGATGTTTGAATTTGAATTTAAATAGATTATTTGCTATTTGTATTATCTGTATATTATCTTTAGTTTGCTTTGAAGAGTTTGTTCTTCACTCAAACACTACTTGTAATCTCTATATAAACATCAAATACAATACGCTCAAACTATTGAGCATCTTATATCCAAAACCATCATGAAAGCCTTCGCCGGATAGAGTTACTCAGGGGAGGAATAGATTGCAATGTTGTGTGATTAGTGTTGGATATAAGTCAACAATCTGTGATAATTTATATATGCTAATAAATAATAAATGCAATAGAAACTAACAGAATATAAACTAGAATATGAATTATAAAACAGACAACTTTAAGATCGAGGCTTGCGTACCGCAATGTCCTTGAAACAGAAATTTCGTCCCTACTCTGTGCTTGTAGTTCTACGGACGTCTGTTCCACCAGGATTCAACGATCTAAGTCAGAAATTCCAGCACCGGAAAATAGACTTCTGGCGAATATTAGTGTGGTTCTCTCAGTAAGGATGTTTAAGATTGCAGGAGGAGATTTATGATTTTTCTATATTGTAAATGTCATGCAGATGGATGTATATATAATGTGATTGTACCTGTTCACAACAGGTATAAGGAAGGGATGCAACTGTTGGGAGACATATGCTGAAATGGGTGTTTTTGTTTCTGCGTTTTCACACTTCAGACTTCATCTGAAAAGATGAGTCTGTTGGAAAAAATAAATAATTAATTAATTTAAATTCGAAATTAAAAATAATTAATTAATTCCGAAAATAATTAATTAATTTAATTATTAGAGCCCAAGAGCCCCAAGGCCCATCTTTTGACAATTAAATATATAATTAATTATATATTAATTACCAAATAATTAATACACCCCAAAGCCCAACCCCAAGGGTGAGCCCAATTTTAGTCTCCAGGCCTATTACTCCAATTACTTTCTTTAAAGGACAAAGCCTTATAAAGTGATAAACTCTTTTGGGAATGGCCAATGTGGGACAAGGAAATTTCTACTCAAACTTCCAACAATACCCCACATTTGAGTTGAAATTTCATTCAAACTCCAACAATGACCCCACATTTGAATGCAAATGTAAATGCAAATGTGTGACTAGGCTGCCTAAAACTGAGAGAGAATAGTCATAATATGCATCCGGTGAAGTGTCTTTTGGACTTGAACTTACCCTAGTGAAAACATATCGGGTTTACTTGGTGATGCAGTGGATGTGGAAGATCTTGAACTGTTCACCGCAGTAGTAAACCAAGACAATATGCTACACACATATCATGGCTGCCACACGTCAATTCATACGGTTGTGTTCATTTTGGCCCTGAACAGATCCCGGATTTCGTAGGAGCTTTAGAGAATTTAGCCATGTCAATTCTCATAAATGTGGCCCCATTTACTCCTATATAGGTGACATTAATTAAGAATAGTCTGCCATATTCCTCTTGATAACAAGATATTAATGTCATTAAATGTATAAAACATAACCCCTCAAACGTCAACAGACAACACACATTTTATCATAAGAATGGGTAAGTTGTGTGTTCAACTTTTGAATCAAACTCAACCAGTTTGCCTATTGAACCTAGACCATGGGATCTCCAATCAGCTAGGTTAGGTTTCCGCCCAGTTCGATTCATTGAATTGGCTTAAGACCCATTCCCCTCGATGTAAATAATATTTGCTCTCTTGGTAGGCCTTTTGTCAAAGGATCAGCTATATTTTCCTTTGACTTCACATAATCAATGGATATTATTCCATTGGAGAGCATCTTCTTAAGAGTATTGTGTCGACGTCTGATGTGACGTGACTTCCCATTGTATACATGACTTTTGGCCCTTGATTGGGCGGCCATACTATCACAATGTATACATATAGCCGTTACCGGCTTTGGCCACATTGGAATATCCTCCAGAAAATGTTTGAGCCACTCGGCTTCTTCGCCAGCCAAGTCTAAAGCTATAAACTCGGACTCCATGGTGGACCGAGCTATACATTTCTGTTTAGAGGATTTCCAAGATATCGCTGCACCTCCCAAGGTAAAAACATATCCACTTGTCGACTTGGATTCTGTAGTGTCAGAAATCCAATTGGCATCACTGAAGCCTTCTACAACAGGTGGATATTTTGTGTAGTGTAATCCGTAGTCAAGTGTATTTTTCAAATACCTTAACACTCTTACTAAAGCATCCCAATGCTCTTGTGCCGGATTACTTGTATATCTACTAAGCCTACTTACTGCATAAGCTAAGTCGGGCCTAGTTGAATTCATCAAGTACATTAGACTTCCAATTACTTGAGAATATTCAAGTTGAGATTTGGCATCGCCTTTATTTTTCTCCAACTTGCATCCAGCATCAAAAGGAGTCGCAGCAGGTTTGCAGTCAAATTGACCAAACCTTCGTAATATTTTTTCTGCATAATGGGATTGTGTAAGGACATATCCTTCACTATTTCTCTTAATTTGAATTCCTAAAATGACATCGGCTTGACCTAAGTCTTTCATGTCAAAACTTGAATTCAACATTTTCTTTGTTTTGTTTATTACATCTTTATTGCTTCCCATTATGAGCATATCATCCACATACAAGCAGACAATAACACAAGTTTTATCATTACCCTTAATGTAGACACATTTATCAGATTCATTTATTTTGAACCCATGTGTCAACAAAGTATGATCAAACTTCTCGTGCCATTGTTTTGGTGCTTGTTTAAGTCCATATAATGACTTAACTAATTTGCACACTTTGCTTTCTTGTCCTTTAAGCACAAACCCTTCAGGTTGTTCCATGTATATTTCTTCATCTAGTTCTCCATTTAAAAATGCTGTTTTTACATCCATTTGATGGATATCAAAGTTGTATACAGCCGCAATCGCTATTAACGTCCTAATTGACGTTATGCGAGAAACTGGAGAATAGGTGTCGAAATAATCCAAACCTTCTTTTTGGCGATAACCTTTGGCTACTAAACGTGCCTTGAACTTGTCAATGGTTCCATCCGCCTTGAGTTTCTTCTTGAAAATCCATTTATGACCAATTGGTTTACTACCGGGAGGTAATTCAACCAATTCCCATGTGTTATTTTCCATAATGGATTCCATTTCACTTTTAATTGCTTCCTTCCATAAAGGAGCCTCAGAAGAAGACATTGCTTCTTTAAAAGTTCTAGGTTCATTCTCGGACAAGAAAGAAATGAAATCTGGTCCAAAGTTTTTAGAAACTTTGATTCTTTTTCCTCTTCTTGGTTCCACATCATTTCCTTGGACACCAGAAGAAGAGGCTTCATCATGACGATGATCATGAACCCTCTTTGTATTAGAACCAGATTCCTTTTCTTTGTAAGGGAATATATCCTCAAAGAATTCTGCATCCGCTGATTCTAATATAGTGTTAACATGTATGTCAGAAATCGAAGATTTCACAACAAGGAACCTATAAGCAGCACTATTATTTGCATATCCAATGAATACGCAATCAATAGTTTTAGGTCCTAGTTTCGTTCTTTTTGGTAACGGAACTTGCACCTTTGCTAAGCAACCCCACACTTTGAGGGTTTTATAAGTGGGTTTATGTCCTTTCCATATCTCATAAGGTGACTCGTCAATCCTTTTTAGAGGAACCTTATTCAATATGGAATTTGCAGTAAGCAAAGCTTCACCCCACAAACTGTGTGGAAGCCCAGAACTATTTAACATGGAATTAATCATATCTTTGAATGTTCTATTTTTTCTTTCGGCAACACCATTTTGTTGTGGTGTGTATGGAGCTGTTGTTTGATGTATAATTCCATGTTGTGCACAAAAATCTGAGAAGGCAGTAGACTCATACTCTCCTCCTCTATCAGATCTAAGTGCTTTGATTTTTCTCTCAAGTTGATTTTCAACTTCGGCTTTATATGTCTTAAACATATTCAAAGCTTCGTCCTTGCTATGAATCAAATAAACATAGCAATACTTACTGCAATCATCAATAAAAGTGACATAGTAATTCTTTCCTCCACGAGTTGGTGTGGATTTAAAGTCACAAAGATCACTATGAATTAATCCAAGTAATTCATTTGATCTTTCCAGAATTGACTTTCTCGTTTGCTTAGCAAATTTCGATTCAGTACATGTTTCACACTTATGATTAAAATCAATTTCGAATTTAGGTAATAAGTCTAATTTAACCATTCTATGCATGGAACGAAAATTAACATGTCCTAATCTTGCATGCCAAATATTAGAAGACTCAACAATATAAGTAGAAGCATTTATTTTATTAGCATCATCAATGACAATTACATTGAGTTTCACAAGGCCATCAGCCACATAACCCTTTCCAACAAACATCCCACCCTTGGTAAGTACAAGTTTGTTGGATTCCATTACAAGTTTAAAACCCTTAGCAATTAGAATTGGTCCAGAAACCAAGTTCCTCCTCATTTCAGGAACATGCAGCACATTCAGCAAGGTCAAACTTTTCCCAGATGTGAATTTGAGTACCACCTTGCCATATCCCTCCACAATAGATGTGGCAGAATTGCCCATATACAGCTTTTCTCCAAGGGCAGCAGGGTGATATTCTGTGAACAGATTTCTGTCAGCGCATATGTGCTTTGTAGCACCAGTATCCATCAACCATTCACTCACATTTGAGACCATGTTAACCTCGGACACAACAGCAGCCAATTCTTCATCGGTGGTTGCCATGTTAGCATGGTTGTTGTTGTTTCCGTGGCCATGATTTCCATCCTTGCGATGATAACAATCTTGTGCCTTGTGACCAGATTTGCCACACACATAGCAGGCGCCCTTAATCTTCTTCAGATTCTTGCCTTTAGGAGCAAGGGCAGATTGCACAAACTGCTTGGTTTTCGGAGCAAGAGCCTTATTCTTTTTCGGCTTAGCCTTGGAGTTTCCTCCTTCAACATAATTCGCATTGGCTTCAATGGCTGCAAACCCTCCAGAACGGTCTGCCTTTCTGTGGTCTTCTTCCACACGTAGCCTCAGAATCAAATCCTCCATATTCATCTCACGACGCTTGTGCTTGAGATAAATTTTGAAGTCATTCCAGGAAGTTGGCAATTTCTCGATTATCGCCCCAACTTGGAAATGCTCATTGATCTCGCATCCCTCAGAATGCAATTCATAGATCAACTTCTGGATTTCTTCGACCTGAGAAACAACAGATTTGGAATCCACCATTGTATATTTGAGAAACTTACCGATAACAAATTTCTTTGAACCGGCATCATCAATCTTATACTTTTTCTCTAGGGATTCCCACAACTCCTTCGCTGTCTTGCACAGAGAATAAATGTCGTAGAGATTGTCATCCAAACTATTCAGGATATAGTTTCTGCAACAAAACTCGGAATGATTCCAAGCTTCAATTGCCATGACAGTCTCTCTCGTCATTGGATTCTCATTAGACTTCGGAGCTTCTTCCTTAACAACATGAGCGAGATTCATTGTTGTCAAGAAGAACAACATCTTCTGTTGCCATCTCTTGAAGTCCAACCCTTTGAACTTCTCAGGCTTTTCTGAGTATTTTGGCACAGCGCCATTCACATTCACAGATTGTTGATCCATATTTTCTGTTAGTTTCTATTGCATTTATTATTTATTAGCATATATAAATTATCACAGATTGTTGACTTATATCCAACAATCTTGAAACAGAAATTTCGTCCCTACTATGTGCTTGTAGTTCTACGGACGTCTGTTCCACCAGGATTCAACGATCTAAGTCAGAAATTCCAGCACCGGAAAATAGACTTCTGGTGAATATTAGTGTGGTTCTCTCAGTAAGGATGTTTAAGATTGCAGGAGGAGATTTATGATTTTTCTATATTGTAAATGCCATGCAGATGGATGTATATATAATGTGATTGTACCTGTTCACAACAGGTATAAGGAAGGGATGCAACTGTTGGGAGACATCTGCTGAAATGGGTGTTTTTGTTTCTGCGTTTTCACACTTCAGACTTCATCTGAAAAGATGAGTCTATTGGAAAAAAAAAATAATTAATTAATTTAAATTCGAAATTAAAAATAATTAATTAATTCCGAAAATAATTAATTAATTTAATTATTAGAGCCCAAGAGCCCCAAGGCCCATCTTTTGACAATTAAATATATAATTAATTATATATTAATTACCAAATAATTAATACACCCCAAAGCCCAACCCCAAGGGTGAGCCCAATTTTAGTCTCCAGGCCTATTACTCCAATTACTTTCTTTAAAGGACAAAGCCTTATAAAGTGATAAACTCTTTTGGGAATGGCCAATGTGGGACAAGGAAATTTCTACTCAAACTTCCAACAATTAGTCAGTGTGAGATCGCGGCGGAAGATTGAGGAAGCGGAAAAGGAAAGCATTGAGATTGGAGAACTGAGAGAGGTGCTGGTATGGCCATAGTGGATCTTGGCGAGCGAGTGAACTCAAGTGTGCGTGTAAGTAATCATGTATGAACTTTAGGGAGACTAAAATCTTATGCACCCAAAAAGCCACATTGTCTCTGTAGCCTCTCTAAAATACAACATGTGGCATCCACTTACTAACGTGTCTTTGTTGTATCGAACTATCTTAAACTGAACTAATTTCTGGGGGAGGGACGAAATTTAAAAGAGTAAAGGGTTCCAAAATAAATGTAGACAACCAAATTCTTTTATATAATAGACAAAATTAATTTTGTTCATATATTTATCAAGACCATGGAAGAAAATGCCGATAATATCGGCAAAATATCGCCGATATTATCAGTTTTTTGCGCAATGGATATTTAAATAGGTATCCGAATGGTTTTCGTTAAAATATCGCGATATTTTTTTAACGGTGCAATCAGAGAAGAACGCCGGAAATGGTGTGCCTATTCCTGAGCCGATTTTGTCCCAAAAACCTTGCGAAAACACGATTTTGAACTTAAATTTCACATATAAGGTTCAAATTTCACGCATGCAAGAGGTAATCAACATATGTGATGTCGGTCAGAGTGCTGAATTTCAATGGAATCTCACCTGAAAACTTGTTATCTTCGAGTCGAAGACGAACCAGAGAGCTCCATCAAAACCAAGGTCTCGCCCGTAGCCACCGCCCCGAACAACCACGAAGAACCCAAACACGTGGAACAGAGGCACGTGAACAGCAACACGCCTTGGCCGTCGGGTAGGGTCGGGTCAGGTTTACGCCGAAGGGCGTGGAGCGCGGCCATGAGGGCGATGAAATTGCGGTGAGTCAACATAACGCCTTTGACACGGCCGGTGGTGCCGAAGGGCGTGGAGCGCGGCCATGAGGACGAGATGGTGATGGTGATGTTCCTCGCGCAGGGAGATGGGTGCGTGCGTGCTGTGGTGCAGAGAAGATAGATGAGGGAGATATGAGAGAGCGAGCCGAGAGGGAGACAGAAGAAAAAGAAAAGAAAACAGAAAGAAGAAGAAAAGAAGAAGGGAGTCACGGGAGAAAAGAGAGAGAAAAGAGAAGAGTGGAGGGGGGCTGCCACGTGGCCACTTCAGAAAGAAAGGGATCCAATGTTTTGGATCCTGATTGGGTAGTCAAAGAGGACCAATTTGATATATTAAAATGTTTAGGGGATAATTACACAAATATATCTTTATAAATGGGGGTGGGTGTTACATATTGCCCTAAAAAACTCCAAGTAATTACAACATCGTATTAGAATTGTAATTGATCCTTGTTAGATTTGGTTTAGAAATTCTATGTAATCTAGTGATTGTTTCATATTAGATTTAGATTTGAATTTTTTACTCCATTCAGATTTTAAAGGATTATAATAGATTTAAAAATTTATGCATTTTGATGAAGTTTAATAATTTTTAAAACTTTTATGTAAAATTTTAAGTGAATTCCCTCAAATTTTCATAGAGCGATTTGAGAATGTTTAAAATAGTATGTGAAATATTTCTAATTTTTTCGAGTTTCCCAACTTTTTAAAAATCTCTTCGAATCAATTTCTAAATGAATACATTTGGAATGTATGAATTTCTTAAAAATCATGATCGAATACCCCTTAAACTTTAAAGAATCACTTAAAATCCTGATTAAATGCCCTTAGATTTTTAAGGAGAATTAAAATGTTTATAAGCCCCAATTGGATGTACCGCTTAATTTAACTAATTGACACAACACAACAAAACCAGTTAAGATTACAAATTAACACAAAAGACGACTTGATGCGAGGTCATATCTAAAAAACTTGCCACAATAAGCCCCAATTGGTGTGTTTAAACTTCTTTCATTAATTACTACATATTTTCTACACTCACAATGTTTGTCAGCTCGCTATATAATCAACTTGATCATGTTAAATCCATTATGCAATGCATTTCCTTCCAATTTTTTGTGATAAACTAATAGATAATTGACTAAATAAACATCCTGCAAAGTTTCAATAAAAATTTACAAGTTTTTCTTACAATTTCCGTGGTTTCCATGTAATTTTTATCGATATCGATATTATCCCAATATTTCCATCGATATTTCCGTATTTTCGGACTACCGATATTTCCGATATTACCGATATTTAATACCTTGATCAAGACAAACAAGTGCTGATGAAATTTTATGCTGCAAATTTGCTACTCGTTCAATAGCTTTAAGGGAAAGGGGCATTGTAGTGATGTCCATCTCTTCGATCATATTACCATATGGCCTCGTTCGGTCAAGAGGATTGAATTTACAGGTTTGTCCATTCAAATTTAATATATACTAAAGCTGAAAATACCCTAAAACACTGTTGATAAGAACAATGGTCTGTCGATTTTACCCTCCTAATTTTACACTAATTTTGATTATATCCTCGTTCGGTCAAGAGGATTGAATTTACAAGTTTGTCCATTCAAATTTAATATATACAAAAGCTGAAAATACCCTAAAACACTGTTGATAAGAACAATGGTCTGTCGATTTTACCCTCCTAATTTTACACGAATTTTGATTATATCCTGATACACCCATCATATATATATATACTGTATTTATTTTATATTTTCTTTTTCTTGGTTCTCCCTTCTCTCTCTTCCTCTCACTCCTCTCCCCTCGACCCAGTTGGGACGACTACCAAACTAACAAAAAAGAACCCTCTCCTCGCTGGAACGTAACGAGGCATGCAACGAGTGATTTCGGTTTCTGAGATGAAAGGGAGAGGATTGGTGTTTTTGGTTCCTCTCTAAAAGTCCCCATCTTTCTCATTCGAAAATTTCTCGCCGCTGGGCAATCGATATGAAAAATATGGTGGGATTTTGAGAAATTGAGGATTTTTCCTAATCTAAGTTTGGTTTGTGCGTTCTGCTAAGTTTGAATTTGAATTTCACAGATGTAAATAAATGGCTGAATAATCAGGGAGATTTTGTGAGGAAATAGAGATGAAATGTCTCAGACCAACAAAAGGATGGATTATGATAAAAAAAAATTAAAAAAAAAGACTGAAAAACAATATGTCATAAAAGGTGGATTAGGATAAAAAAAGACTGAAAAACAAAGCTTGCTGCTGATGCAAAGTCGTTTTATTTTTCAAACTAAGGGAGGTTTTTTATTTTTTATTTTTTTTTTTGGAGGAAAGGGAAGGTATTTAATATGCCGTAAAAGGCCAAAGCCTTTGCTTTAACTTTTAAATCATTTAGGGTAATGCTAATAAGATAAAATTTGTAAATTAAATTTTGCAAACTAAGTAATATAGAAGTTGATGATTGGATTTGAATTATGACTTAAGTGACGATAAATGTGCTCATTTCTATTGGTGACACATCATTTAGTTTGCAAATTTTGTCTATAAATTTAGTCTCTTTAGCATTACCAAATCAACAAATATGCTTTATGTAGAGAACCATGAACATGAATAGAAAATGTTAATATTGATTTTGGTTTATTTTTTATTTTTATTTATAAGTATTTATGTCTTCTCCTAAATTCCTAATTCACTCATTTGACCCTTTTAATCTTCTTGGGGAAGCTAGCCAAATGTGGGATTCCATGGCTAGTTGTATCCGAAAAGTAGCAAAAGAGATATTAGGAGAGTCCAAGGGCTTTGCCCCACACCAAAAGGAATCTTGGTGGTGGAATGAGGAGGTACAAACAAAGGTGAAGGCTAAGAAGGAATGTTGTAAAGCCTTATACAAGGAGAGGACCGATGAAAATGGTGAAAGGTATAGAAAAGCGAAGCAAGAGGCGAAGAAAGCTGTCAGAGAAGCTAAGTTAGCGGCTTACGACGATATGTATAAACGACTAGATACCAAAGAAGGAGAGTTGGATATCTATAAACTATCTAGAGCAAGGGAAAAGAAGACAAGGGACCTAAACCAAGTGAGGTGCATCAATGATGAGGATGGAAAGGTTCTTGCTACAGAGAACGCGGTTAAAGACAGATGGAGAGGTTATTTTCATAATCTCTTCAATGAAGGACATGAAATGAGTGCTTCTTTAGGGGAGTTGAGTAACTCAGAAGAGTGTAGAAACTACTCTTTTTATCGTCGAATCCGGAAGGAAGAAGTGGTTGTAGCTTTGAAGAAGATAAAGCATAAAAAAGCAATAGGCCCAGACGATATACCAATCGAAGTGTGGAAACTTTTGGGAGAGACAGGTATAACATGGCTCACTGACCTTTTCAATAGGATTTTGAAAACGAAGAAGATGCCAAATGAGTGGCGAACGAGCACTTTGGTGCTTATCTACAAGAATAAGGGCGACGTACAAAATTGCATGAACTATAGGGGTATTAAGCTAATGAGTCATACAATGAAGCTCTGGGAGAGAGTCATTGAGCATAGATTGAGGCAAGAGACACGGGTTTCGGACAACCAATTCGGGTTCATGCCAGGGCGCTCAACCATGGAGGCAATCTATCTCTTACGAAGATTGATGGAAAGATATAGAGATGGGAAAAAGGATTTACACATGGTCTTTATAGATTTGGAAAAAGCGTATGATAGGGTCCCAAGAGACATTCTTTGGAGGATTTTAGAGAATAAAGGAGTACGAGTAGCATATATCCAAGCTATAAAGGATATGTATGAAGGAGTAAAGACTGCCGTAAGAACTCATGAAGGACAAACCGAAAGCTTTCCCATAACTGTAGGATTACATCAAGGCTCATCCTTAAGTCCTTACCTTTTTGCGTTGGTAATGGATGAGTTAACAGGACATATTCAAGATGATATTCCTTGGTGTATGCTGTTCGCAGACGATATAGTGTTGATAGATGAAACTCAGGAAGGGGTAAATGCAAAGCTTAACCTTTGGAGAGAAGTGTTGGAATCTAAAGGTCTTCGCCTAAGCCGATCAAAGACAGAATATATGGAGTGCAAGTTCAGTGTAAATGGAGGCCAAAACGAGTTAGGGGTGAGGATCGGAGATCAAGAAATACCAAAGAGCGACCGTTTTCGTTACCTAGGATCTATCTTGCAAAAGAACGGAGAATTAGATGGAGATCTCAACCATAGAATACAAGCTGGATGGATGAAGTGGAAGAGTGCATCCGGCGTGTTATGTGACCGCCGTATGCCACTGAAGCTCAAGGGAAAATTTTATAGGACGGCAATAAGGCCGGCGATGCTGTATGGCACAGAATGTTGGGCGGTGAAACATCAACACGTACACAAAATGGGTGTAGCGGAGATGAGGATGCTTCGTTGGATGTGTGGGCACACGAGAAAGGATAAGATTAGGAATGAGGATATCCGGGGTAAAGTAGGAGTAGCCGAAATTGAAGGAAAGATGAGAGAAAATCGGTTACGGTGGTTTGGACATATGCAAAGAAGGCCTACTGACGCTCCGATTAGAAGATGCGACTATGGGACAGAGGTTCAGGGCCGAAGGGGTAGAGGAAGACCTAGGAAAACTTTGGAATAGACTCTAAGAAAAGACTTAGAGTACTTGGATCTAAAGAAGGACATGACACAGGATCGAGCACAATGGCGTTCTAAGATTCATATAGCCGATCCCACTCAGTGACTTGGATTTTCCAAGTCTCCAACCGAGAAGTTTTCCTCACTCGGAAAATTAAGGGAACACTACCCCAACCTACATGCTCCACTCAGAAAGCTTCAACATACAAGCTTCAACAAAAGAAAATTCAAAGAACTTAGCGAAAAAGGCTTTGGTGTATTTAACACAATACGTTGAAATGAAGGAAAGCTTATTTATTGATATCCCCGATAAGCTACAAATATGTACATATACATGAGTCAAAATAAACACACAAGAGGGAGCCTTCACAAAGGTTGCTTAGGAGAAGTCTCAGCAGTCGGTAGAGCCCCAGAAAGAGAAGGCACCGGAGGGGGATCATTTGGAGCCTCAGTACTGGACAGAACCCTAGAAGGATGAGGCATCAGAGGTTGATCATTTGGAGCTTCATTACGCGGTACAGCCCCAGAAGACGAAGGCAATAAATGCCTTTGGAACAAACCCACAAATCTCTGATGATCAAGTAAAACCTGACCATCAGTTTCCTTCATCTGGTCAAGCTTCCTCTTCATGTTTGTAGCATAGTCATGTGCGAGCCGGTGCAACTGTTTATTCTCATGCTTGAGCCCTTTAATCTCCTGTTTGAGACTCATCACTTCAGCCGCCAATGATTCAACTTGGCGGGTTCGACCAAATAGGCGTTGGGCCATATTAGACACAGAACCTGCACACTGAACACTGAGAGCCAGCGAATCCTTAACAGCTAACTCATCAGACCGTTTGGAAAGTAGTCTGTTATCTTTGGGAGTGAGAAGGTTCCTGGCCACCACCGCAGCGGTCATATCATTCTTCATCACGGAATCCCCAACGGTAAGAGGACCAGTAAGGGAGACGAAGGATGGGCGCCATATGTTGTCTGGAGAAGGCGGGGCTGCCTCTTCAACAAGGTTCAAGTCAAAACGACGGTCGGAGGGGCCAGACATTTTCAAAGGTGTTGAAAAGAGAAGAGGTCGGACAAATCAAGATCTTAGAAGTGCAAGAATGAAGCTTCTACTGGTGGAGATTCAAGTGTGCTTTGGAACTTAATGCCAGCCCCTATAAAAATCTGCACTCGACGGAGCTTCAGAAATCGAAGAGGCGCCTGCTCAGAAATCGAAGAGGCGTTTGCTTTCTCAAAAGCTGGGCTGCTTAGAGATCACGAGGGTTGATCTTAGAAATCGAAGAGGCGTTTGCTTTCTCAAAAGTTGGGCTGCTCAAAGACCTCGAAGGCTGATCTCAGAAATCGAAGAGGCGCTCGCTTTCTCAAAAGCTGGGCTCCCCAGAGACCACGAGGGCCGATCTCAGAAATCGAAGAGGCACCTACTTTTCCAGCCTTGTCAGCACCTGTCACACGCACACTCAGCTTTGCGGAAATTATGGGCATTCTGTCGAAGACTTCTGGGGAAGTAGAAAACACATGAATCTTACTGTTCAATCACCCACTTCCCACACGCAACAATAGCTCATGGGTACCACAGATAACTTTGCCAAAGTTCTCTGCCAAAGTTGAGCACGTGAAGCTTGCAGCTCCCACTACATCGCTCTGACCAAGAAGGGTAAAAGAATAGCAAAGAAACAGCACTAACAAAGTTTAGACCCATAAATTTTGAAGGTCTAGCTACCATATTATTACCCACAAGGGTAAAGGAATAGTACCACTGCTGGATAATTGGAAAGTCCCTGTGTGTCAACCTCTGTGCTTCGTGGCAAGGTAGACTAGCAAACATGCCCAACCTTTACTCACATTCGAGAAAACACTCCCAATAAGATTGCTTGCTCCAAAATCGAAGAGGCACCGTCCTCCGAATCTCGAGAGCCAGACTCCCAACATGACTACTTTATTAAAAATCGAAGAGAGGGTAAAGGAACAGTACCATTGCTGGATAATTGGAAAGTCCCTGTGTGTCAACCTCTGTGCTTCGTGGCAAGGTAGACTAGCAAACATGCCCAACCTTTACTCACATTCGAGAAAATACTCCCAACAAGATTGCTTGCTCCAAAATTGAAGAGGCACCGCCCTCCGAATCTCGAGAGCCAGACTCCCAACATGATTACTTTCTCAAAAATCGAAGAGACACTGCTCCCCGAATCTTCGAGAGCCAGACCCCCAGCATGATTGCTTTCTCAAAAATCGATGAGGCATCGTTCTCCGAATCAATCGAAGAGGCTCTCGCTTTCTCAAAAGCTGGGCTGCTTAGAGACCACGAGGGCCGATCTCAGAAATCGAAGAGGCACCTACTTTTCTAGCCTTGTCAGCACCTGTCACACGCACACTCAGCTTTGCAGAAATTATGGGCATTCTGTCGAAGACTTCTGGTGAAGTAGAAAGCACATAAATCTTACTGTTCAATCACCCACTTCCCACACGCAACAATAGCTCATGGGTACCACAGATAACTTTGCCAAAGTTCTCTGCCAAAGTTGAGCACGTGAAGCTTGCAACTCCCACTAAATCGCTCTGACCAAGAAAGGTAA
Source organism: Malus domestica (assembly GCF_042453785.1). NCBI lineage: Eukaryota > Viridiplantae > Streptophyta > Magnoliopsida > Rosales > Rosaceae > Malus > Malus domestica. The sequence continues at coordinate 28,369,450 of NC_091672.1, read as the reverse complement.
AAGAATAGCAAAGAAACAGCACTAACAAAGTTTAGACACATAAATTTTGAAGGTCTAGCTACCATATTATTACCCACAAGGGTAAAGGAACAGTACCACTGCTGGATAATTGGAAAGTCCCTGTTTGTCAACCTATGTGCTTCGTGGCAAGGTAGACTAGCAAACATGCCCAACCTTTACTCACATTCGAGAAAACACTCCCAACAAGGTTGCTTGCTCCAAAATCGAAGAGACACCGTCCTCCGAATCTCGAGAGCCAGACTCCCAACATGACTACTTTCTCAAAATCGAAGAGAGGGTAAAGGAACAGTACCATTGCTGGATAATTGGAAAGTCCATGTGTGTCAACCTTTGTGCTTCGTGGCAAGGTAGACTAGCAAACATGCCCAACCTTTACTCACATTCGAGACAACACTCCCAACAGATTGCTTGCTCCAAAATCGAAGAGGCACCGCCCTCCGAATCTCGAGAGCCAAACTCCCAACATGATTACTTTCTAAAAAATCGAAGAGACACTGCTCTCCGAATCTCGAGAGCCAGACCCCCAGCATGATTGCTTTCTCAAAAATCGAAGAGGCATTGTTCTCCGAATCTCGAGAGCCAGATACCACAGACCACTTTTTCAAAGTGCTCTGACAGAGTTAAAACATGTGAAACTGGCAGCTCCCACTACCGTGCTATGACCAAGCAGGGTAAAGGAATAGCATTACTACTTCTTAGGGAGACTCCTATATATGTCGACCTCCATCCCCAACAGACAGGCAGACCTGCAAAAATGCTCAACCCTTCATCATATCTGAGAGGGCACTCCCAACGAAGCCTTTCGAAATATTCAGCTTTCCTTCCCCCCGATAATACCTCTGCAAACAAGATATACTAGAGCAAGAATATCTCATATCATCAGGGTTAAAAGCAAGAGTATCCCATATCATGCTTTTTCCCTGTCTTTTCCTTTGGCCTTGTTTTTACCTGCAAGACAAGGAGAAAGAGAGCAATCAGTCAGCACTTGGAATCAAGCTTCCAGCCATGAACTGACTGCCTGGAACCCCTTACCTGATTACTTACCTGGCATTGCTCTCGAGTACTCATCTTCAACATCTTATATTTCCAGGGAAGATTCCGCATCTGCTTGAGGAACAGATAGGGCAAGTGCGAAGGATACAAGGAAACATGTGGAGACAAGCGTAACAGCACACGTGCCGATACATCCATTACTCTGTCAAAAGCAAAAGTATCCCATATCAGCAGGGTGGAACGTACTCTAGATTTGATGGACTTGTTTTGACCCTCAAATTCTTCAGTCGGCCTTATACTCTGGAGGAAACCAGAAAACCCTCCAGCTCAGTTCAAGAATAAGCCTGTGGAAAGTTACTTCTTCAAAAGCAAAAGTATCTCATATCATCTCTTCTCATTTTTCTTCTCTTTATCCTTCATGCTGCTGCAAGATGGGGAGAAGGTGAACAATCAGTCGGAGCTCTGATTGCTTACCTTGTCTGTCACCTCTTTCAGCAGACCCCCTAGCTCGGCGACTTGGGGGACTCCTACTACATGGTTTGTATCGCGCTTGACCAAGCCTGAAACTACAAGTAAGCTTCAAGTGAAATTGATACATTACCTTGTGCATCTCCACCAGTTAAAGATACCACCCCTGGATGGAGGAAGAGTACTTCCAGAGAAGATGCCACATCTACCTATGAGACAGATAAGGCAAGTCAAAACGACACCACACTCCGATACTTAGAAGTTTCGTGATTACGAGATCATTCTCCCACAATATTTCCTAATGTCATTTGTACTAAATCATTCACTTGTACTCACTAAAGGAGAGCTTGAACCTATGTACTTGTGTAAACCCTTCACAATTAATGAGAACTCTTCTATTCCGTGGACGTAGCCAATCTGGGTGAACCACATACATCTTGTGTTTGCTTTCCTATCTCTATCCATTTATATACTTATCCACGCTAATGACCGGAGCAATCTAGCGAAGATCACAAAAAGCGACCGTTTTCGCTACCTAGGATCTATCTTGCAAGAGAACGGAGAATTAGATGGAGATCTCAACCATAGAATACGAGCTGGATGGATGAAGTGTAAGAATGCATCCGGCGTGTTGTGTGACCGTCGTAGGCCACTGAAGCTCAAGGGAAAATTTTATAGGACGGCAATAAGGCCAGCGATGTTGTATGACACAGAATGTTGGGCGGTGAAGCATCAACACGTACACAAAATGGGTGTAGCGGAGATGAGGATGCTTCGTGGGATGTGTGGGCACACGAGAAAGGATAAGATTGGGAATGAGGATATCCGAGGTAAAGTAGGAGTAGCCGAAATTGTAGGAAAGATGAGAGAAAATCGGCTCCGGTGATTTGGACATGTGCAAAGAAGGCCGAATGACGCTCCGGTTCGAAGATGTGACTACGGGACAGAGGTTCAGGGCCGAAGGGGTAGAGGAAAACCTAGGAAAACTTTGGAAGAGACTCTAAGAAAAGACTTAGAGTACTTGGATCTAACGGAGGACATGACACAAAACCGAGCGCAATGGCGTTCTAGGATTCATATAGCCGACCCCACTTAGTGGGAAAAGGCTTTGTTGTTGTTGTTGTTGTTGTTGTATTTTATAATTATCCAGATGAAATTTGTGATTAAGTTTTATTGGATTTTTTATTTAATTTGATCTGTGATTTTTGTAAGTTAAGACTTCGTTGTTGTTGTATGCAGGGGAGTTCAAAGTAAATAGGGGTATGCACATATTAAGCTTATCTATCACAATCTGATTGTTTCTAGATTCTATATGATTTTTAATAGGACTATCTACTAAATCTTTTGTATGTAAATAGTACTATACAAAATTTTATATCGTTTTCAATCCCGCAGCATTGTGCGGGGCATTGTTTGCTAGTAAAACCATATAATCCAAACGAAGCCTATACAAGCAACTCTAGTGTGATATGCCAAATGTGAAAACAGTGATTTATCATAACAATTTGAGTTTTTTGAAAACATATTTACCTAATAAAAATTAACTTTTTTTTTTCAAAATAAAAACTGCAACTTTAAGCAATAGCTGATACGTCAACCCCTTTCAAGCATTAAATTTTGACAAAAGCTACACCCTTTCGAAAAATGGTAGCTAAATTTTGCCTAAAAATCTACAAGTTTGAGGCATCATCTGATTCCCACAGTGAAATTAGCAGCAAAAATGAAGGATCAAACTAGTGAAAAAGCTAGTCTAAATCAATGATCAAATTACAATAAAAATCAGGTAAAAAATGCTTCAAGATTCAATTCTTTAAATTCCAAGGAATAAACATATCCACTTATTCATCAATAATCATATGATTCATATCAATAATCACATGATTCATATCAATAATCACATGATTCATATCAATAATCAATACCCATATTACATTATAATTCTTATAAAGAAAGTCAATTAAGCAAACATTTATGTTAAATTAGGAATTAACCATTTAAATTTTAAAAAGGCACAAGGCACGGCAGTGGGGTGGGAATTGGGGAAGTGAATGAATATGCGAGGGTTAATGGGGACAAATGGTCCCCCTTATGTTGTGTTTATTTTTTATGCTCAAACGACGTCGTCCAATGTCTATTATATTTACAGTTTTAAAGGCAAACGAAACGATGCATCATTTTCATGGACTTGTTTTTTTTTTTTTTTTTGGATAAACTGGAATCGATTAAACCAGGGCACAGAAGCCACAAGAACAATAGAAGCCTACCCAGAGGCAAACAGCAGAGACAACCTGGTAATGCAAGGGGAAGAAATACCCAGACGCATCAAACAACAACCCGCGTCCCCCTTCCCATTACCAAGCAAACTCAAGGAGGACAAGGGAGTCCATCATTTTCATGGACTTGTTTATAACAAAAGAAAACACAGTCGTTGCAAAGATATGCAGCCTACAGCAGCCATGACTTCACCTTGCAGGTTTTTCGACGACATCAGAGGGGTGGATTGTCGCTCCTGAGCTTGATTTCCAATGAGAAGATGGGCGGCCGCTGACACGCCCCAACCCTGATATTACCCGAATACCAAGATAGGCACGTGCTGGCCGACACCCGAGGGTGACAAAAGCCATTAATTGATACAAAAGCTAGGAATAAGAAATAAATATGGGTTATGAATAAAAAAAAAACAATGAATTAACAATTTAGGAACATGTTCAGAGCATACAGCTAAACCTAGTCACTAACAAGAATTAAGATAAGATTGAATGAACAAAGGAGTGGGTCCTACCCCGAGAGGACTCGAAGATGCCGTTGCGGAAGTACCTTAATGCCGGGATTCTATGCCTCGTTTCTAAGACTTGAATGGGGGCGCAAAACAAGGGTGAGTGGACCAAGTTTATATACATACGTAGTACGAAAACAATTATGAACATACTAACCCCCACAGTTTAATTATGAAAACTACTAGAATAATAAGTGATAAGCTTTTCAGAAAACTCTAGCATGCCATAAAAACAATTCATATATTCATCTGCAAATCAATCTCAGAAAATCATATCAGAAATCATATCAGGATTCGTATCAGAAATCGTATCAGGATTCGTATCAGAAATCGTATCAGGAATCGTATCAGAAATCGTATCAGGAAGCATAACACAAGTTGTGCTGCTAGTGAGTGCACTGAATAATAATACTCCCGGCCCAATGTCTGCACCTCAGTCTATGTGCCCGTAGCCAGAGATATCTCCCTCCCGGCCCAATGCATGTCTCTGTGTCCCTTAGCCTTTCGCTAGGGATTATTTCTCCCGGCCTCAATGCCAACACCAGATCCTCGCCCCAAGCGGCATAGTGTTCACTAGGTATGCACAAAACATAATTCATCTCTAAAATACAACTTCGTAGCATAAATTCATTGATCCTCTATACTACGAAGAGGTGTTCGAAAGTCATTTGAAACACATTCTTAGCATCCTATCGTCATCGATCAGATAGTCTACCAGAATGAGGGTTCTATAGAAAATACGATATAATGGAAATAATTCAAAACATATATATATAATCACGTATAATCAAATCATCATGCTTCCTGTAAAGTATTCCTCAAATCAATAATTATGCAAGTCATGCTATTAAATTATGCAATTCTATCAATAAAACATGCAATTTTCGAAGGTGATCCACTCACAGATACTCCGTAGCAGCAGAATTGTGTGGAAAATGATTAAGAAAGTCTCCACTAGCAACTTCACCTAAGCACGAAAATGTACAATTTAATAAACTACCCAAAAGATGGAATTTTAAGAAATGGAAATGGTTTTTGGGGTTTGATTTGTGAAGGAAGTGAGGTGAAAGTTAGAGAGAAGCTCTCGGAGCTTAGAGAGTGAGAGAGAGAGAGAGAGAGAAGAAACTGAAAAAAAATAAACAAAAGAGAAAGGTTCTATGATGGGGAGTGTTTCGGGAATAGAGGGAAGAAGAGAGAGATATGAGAGCTGCCACATGGCAGTTTAAGAACAATAGCATTTCCAGATCAAGGGTTAGAATTGAAAGAAAATAAGTGACTAAATTGATAGATAACAAATATGTTCTAGGGGAAAAATAGAAATAGGATGAAAATATGGGGGTGGGATTTAAACTGGACTAACTTAGTGAAACATTTAGTGCAGTGTCAAATTAAAAAAAAGATAATTAAGAAATTATAATATTATATTAATTTATACATATATAGTAATATTTTATTAAATACTATAATAATATTTTATATTATTTAATGCATATTTATTATTTATTCACCTTTGACTTTTTAACTCCCGAAAGACAACCCCTCTCATCGCAAATCCTTCAAAACAAGCTCATCATCTTCACCCTCTTGTCGCCGTTAAGCAAAGGTAAGCTTTTCTTCCCCTCTCTTTCTCTCTGTATCTCTCCTCCGGCTAGCAAAGGCATCCTTATACTATGTTATTTTGTAGAGCAGGTAAATGGAGACTTGTAGGGCAAGTACGAGTAGTGAAAAAGTTCCCAGAGTTAGTCTAGAGTTTAGGGTGGATAGGCTGAGTAGTCTTTCAGACGAAATTGCTCATGGAATCCTTTCGTTGCTTCCATTTGGAGACCTCTCTCGCTTTGGGAGTTTATCCAAACGCTGCAAGGAGCTCCATTTGTCAACTCCCAGTTTCAGATTAGATTTGTCTAAAGTAGATATATCAACTTGTGATAAGTGGTCTAGGTTCGCAAATGCTGTGGATAGGTTCTTAGACCATCGTGGGGAGAACAGAATCCTTCATTTAGGTATTAGATTTGACGTCCGCGAACATATTTTTGGAAATGAAACCCCATGCATTTGTGAGGGGGTAGGACGTCGGTTTATTTCGTGGATCGAAAATGCTTTAAGGTGCAAGGTTGAAATTCTTGACATTGATATCAGTAGGATCCATCTAGAGAATGGGGTAGGTGATATCATCATTGAGAGCTCATCACTAAAATCATTTAGTATTTCGAGCAACAGTTGGACAGTTCGTCGACTGAAAATCATCGGTCGTAAGATTGAAGATGTACGCATTGATTGGCGTTCGGAGTGGTGTACAACAGTAAGCATATTTGCTTCAGATGTTAAGAATTTGCAGTGGGATGGGATTACTGTCAACCACCAGCTCGGGACCTTAGAAAGGGCTGAGCTTTCTTTAGCCAATATAATACGTAGAGATCTATCACCTGATGTGAAGGCAGTTGACTTCCTTACCAGCGTGCACCGGGTTAAAGATTTAACTCTAAATCACAATACCATCAAGGTAAAGACGCTACTCTTCAGGCTAAGTGTTATATGAAACATAATTGAGAGTGAGATGTTTAATTCTTCTTTTTAAATAAACTGCAGGCTTTGTTCAAGAAAGGAATACCGCCCTTAGAGAACGTTTTTGATTTCTCTATGAAAATTGGAAACTTTAGTATTGAATTGGTGTTGGCATTGGTCCCTATTCTTAGGGCAATGCCTAATTTAACTATCTTGGACGTGAAGTCTTCAACGCCGCCCCGTTGCCTTCTAAATGAAGTAAGTAAAATGTTCGGTTTGACAATTATCATTAGTTTCTTGATATGCTTTTGGAACTTTGCAATTGATCTACCTGCTTCCTTCTCAGTGTTCAGGTCTTACTATGGAATACTGGAGGTCAAGCAAGCTTCCTTTCCTCTCTCAGCTTAAGGAGGTAACCGTAGACCTTAATCGACACTTCTACGGGTCCAACCAAATCGAGTTCATAAGGTTTATCCTTGAGGATGCTCAAAGCCTGAGGAAAATGGTGATTATTTATCCATTACGCCTTGGAAAGGGGCATCTCAAGAAGTTGAATGAAAGCGAGAAGATTTCCAATGCTCATGTAGTCTATCGCAGGTTCAAGTAATCACCAGCTTCCCTACCAAACGCTCAGACATGTTTTCCTGGATTTCGACGTAAGCAGTCTAGTGCAGATTCACAAGCCCCACCTGCTCAGCCTCCAATTGCAAGTTGAGAGGGTCTTGAGGGCTTTTGGGGATATGGGTTTTGACAAATTCGAAGTGGGGTTGGGGGAGATTCGGGATTTCCAAGTTGAAGATCCAAGCAAAGAGCACAGCGCAGATTGGGGATTTCTAAGTTGAAGATTCAAGAAAAGAGTGAAGTGCAGTTAAGAATGATTCTGAAAGAAATCTAGACACTCAAGAAGGAGGAAAAGTAAGATTTCCAAGGAAGATGATGTTGGCATTCAAGAGGCGTCTTCAACTTCAGAGTCTTCTCAAACTATTATGTATAGAAGTCCTAAAGAAGCAAGAGAGGAATTCCATGGTGAGAAGGCTGATAAATCAAATGATCCAATGCTGAGATCCTCTCTTAACCTTCGGGGGCAAAAAAAACTTAATCGCTCCATTACTTGGGCTGATGAGAAGGTGGAACATAGAATGAATGGTTATGATATATTTGGCGGTATCCACAAACCTTTTCTTAAACCTTCAGCGGAAAATGAAGTCGGTAGGTCTGATGAGAAGATTGATAGCACCAAGAGTTAAAATGTTTGCGAGAGAAGTTCAAGGTGCCAAAGAGGGTTCTGGTGTATTAGGGAATTTGTAATGGCAAGATGATGAACGTTTGGAATCTGCAGAATTCTTGGCCATGGAATTGAGGCAGGCAGCAGAAGCTGTTGCATCTGGAGAATCTGATGTCAATGGTGCTGGTATCTCATTGTTTGGTTTAAATGTATTTAGAAGGTACTATGATGCGTTATAAACCAGGACTGGAAAAGATATCTTTTCAACTTTTTAGTTCATAGGAGCTACTTTCCATGTGTTGATTTTACATGTATTTTATTCACTTATATTGGGTTTTGAATTTCTACGCTACTTGAGTACTGTGAGCCGCGACAGCTTGTATACGTTTTGTTATGTTCGGCATGACCTTTATCCGGGTGCTTTAATCAGTATAAGAGACCCTGCAGTGCAGCTAAATACTATTTTAAGTTTGTGAATGTGACATGATTATCATACTTAATTTAATTTTGTATAAACGTAATTCGTTATATATTGTTTAGCAACATGTCACTGAGGTATTTCTGCACAGAGCTGCATGTTGGAGACGATGACTTTTATTGATGCGCTACCAGCATTCAGAATGAAACAATATGAAGTGGTGTTCTCCTTTGCCTTGAGTGTCTCTCTGTTTGCAGGATTCCTACACTCGGTCCTCGCATGCCGGATAGAAGGACACTGAAATGCTGCAGGCTTGCACTGAGAATTCCCCATATGCAGGACCATTCCTAAATAATGCCCCATCATTGTGCCGTGCTCCTTTTGAACCCAAAGGCACTTTAAGGTAAATATAACCCTTGCCTGTGACGGAGTTTAACCACTCGGTCCTTTACTGGTTTCGGACAATCAAGAGATCATATTAGTCCTTTGCTTCGAGATAATCCGATAGATGTTAATAATGAGACGCTTTTAAGAAGTTTTATGTGGATTTGTTTCCACCTGCAGCTCTATATCTGCAATTCTCTCCGTGATTCTGGGAGTGCATTTCGGACATGTGCTTATACATATGAAGGTTAAGTCTCTGATTTGTATATTCAGTGCTTAGCATGTGCATGACTCGGAACTCATTTTTCTTCTGTCCGCGATTACAGGATCATTCAGCCAGACTGAACCACTGGATCCCGACAGGCTGTGCTCTCCTCGCCCTAGGAATTGTTCTTCATTTGAGTCATGTACGGTGCAAACTGTGTCTTGCTGTTTGCAGGATTCCTGCACTCAGTCCACGCATGCACGCCGGATAGAAGGACGCTGTTTCACAAGTTAAGGCCCGATATATGTTTCTTTTTCTTTGTCTCGTTAACTTATTTATTTTACACACAAGAGTACAAAAGTGGATGTACAGAAGAAGATTTAGACAAAAATGTGTTTCGATTTTCTTATCAGCTAAATCTAGGCATGCTTAGACTGTAGTAATTAACGTATTAAACATTGGTTCTCGAGTTTTATATGTTGTATATTCACGAGCTTTTTAAAACAAAAACGTTAACCTGTACATGTGGTTTTGGTTTTGGTTTTGGCCAAATAGGTGCTGGATGGTTCCCAGATAACTGCAGAACGATACGAGCTTACCAAGGATCGTATATTACCCCTAGGCCGAGCACCCGAATTCTCAGCTCAGAGTGGTGCTTAATGGAAAGGAAGGTTGACATCAAATTCTCCACCCGGAGTTGTATTGATCGTAGGCTTGAAAGCTGTTGACTGCAAAAGCAGCATTCGGGAGAACCCTGTTTATGAAACTGATTGTAGAAAAACCGTCCACCGCTGACTCTTTTAGCGGTGGAAGAACGACGTTGAAAATCCCAAGCTTCACTGTACATGTTTTCGGAATATTTTTTGGACTGAAAATGTTGGGTCTAGGACTTACTATCTTTCACTTCCTTTGGTTATTTATCCAAGTGCTTCCTGCAATTCTAAATGCCAGGATAGGATGGAGAGATGAAGCTCATTTGGATGTGCTTTTAAAATAACTGAAAGTGTTTTTTGTGAAAATATTTTTAGAACTAATCCTTAATAAAAATGCAAGTAAATCCTATAAAAGCACTACTCAAAGTGCTTCCTAGAAGAAGCACATAACTGGTGCTTCTTGTAGAAAGCACTTAAAGTGTGTTTGGAACCTAAAAATATTTTCTCTAAAAACATTTTCAGTTATTTTAAAAGATATCCAAACGAGCCCATGAATCTCTAGGGTTTTGGGTTTACTTTGGTTGGACAATAAAGCTTTCCTTAGTTTGTATGAAATCTTTGGAGGAGATCTTCTAAGTTGAATATATTACAGAAAATGGAAGTGAGTTTACAATTTATACTTTCCCACAAAACAGGCCTGGCCCTGAGAGTGGCTGGAGTAGACAAGCCACCTAGGGCCTTCACTCTGTAGGGTCATAAATCATAGTGAAACAGAGAAGAAGATGGACTAGGATTCTCTCTCCTCCTATTTTTATCCCCTTTCATTTCCTCCTCTTACACACTATTTTGTCTTTATCTTTCTATAAAAAATTAGTATAAGATGTTGACGTGACTTAACCTTGACCGTTCAAATAGAAGGGGAAGGACTACAATCTCGTTATCAACACGATGAGTATGGTTCACTAAAGAGTAAAATGTCATAACACCCCTAAAAACTTGTGCCTGACTTCCAATTTCACTACATAACTTATCATTTACAAAATTAAGAACTTAAACTAATGTTTTTTGGACAATTTTTCATTTATGTCTATTTTCTCCACACTCCATCTAAATTTCCATTAAATAACATCATGTGTGCACCACGTAAGGTAATCATAAGTTAAGTACAAGTTTAGGACATATTTTGTTGCCTTAAGAATTTGTTATGTTCATAGATTTGTCAATGTTGCGGACATAGAATGACTAAATTGACCTTAATTTCTATTTTTGCTAGTTGTTGGTTTGAGGAGCCTCGGAGTTAATCCAGGACGTCCTCCTCGAGAATTGTATACACTTTTATAACGTTATGAATAAAACCACACCGTTTCACCAATCGTGCCGTAAGGGTTTCTAATGGTCAAAATGGACTAACATGGGCCTCAAAGTAGCACATGAAAATAGAAAGCCCAAATCACTTCCTATTCCCCAAAAAGAGCCCATTGTAGATTGTCCAAAAATATAGCCCAATGTAGGGTTTAAGCTTACCTTCGTCCTCTCCTCGCCCTCTCTTCCCCCACCATCCATGGAGGGTTTAAGGATTTGAGCATTGAGCTTACTCTCTCTCTCTCTCTCTCTCTCTCTCTATCTCTTAAAATGGCACAGACTCCATACTCCCTGCTCCTCCTCAAACGCCTCTCTCGCTGCTCCCCAAACCCTAAACGCCCTCCATCTCTCCTCTCTCTCCTAAAACCATTCTCCACCTCCCCAACCCCAACCTCCTCCTCCCCGGACCCAAAACCCTCCTCCCTCTCCGCCCGCCTGAGCTTCGTCTTCGACCAAATCGACGCCATCGAGAAAGAACGCTCCGAGAAGGATCAGACCCTCCAGAAAATCAGAGCTTGGCGCGAATCGAAAAAATCCCAAATTGACCCGGAATTAGGGTTGGGAGTTGCCAATCACAGTGGAATTGATGCTAATTTGGTTGATTCTGTATCTGTTTCGGCCGGGTCGGAGAGGCTGGAGAAGCCGGTGGCGGCTAAGAAGGAGGTGGAGGTCGTGCACCCGTGGCCGGAGTGGATTGAACTGATGGAGAGGCTGGTGCAGCAGAATTACTTTGATCATAGGAGGGTGGACGAGGACAGAATGGTCCAAGATATCGGCTTTGATCCAACTGAATATGCTTTGGCGGCTGAGGAGGATGCCCCAGGTATTGATTTCAAGGATTTCAAGGCTGTTCACACAGCGTGTCTTAATTTCGGAAAGGACCGATTCGATATCATAAGGTAATGCTAAAGAAAATGGTGTTTGAGTTTGGTTTTATGAAAAACAAATACTGAACTGTATTCGATATCCTTCGTAGTTTCTTCAGTGACTGATAGGAGGGTGAATGGAGTAGTGATATGATTAAAACTCTGTTTCTTTTCGACTAATCGATTGACTGATTGTATAAGTGCACAATGTGTTCTCTTCTCTATAGATAGCTGTTGCTTATGTATGTGATCGGTTTCGGATGTTGGGTTTAATGCTAGTATGGTTGACAAATTCTGAGACGGTAGAGTAATTTCAGGTCCTTGTCGAGACAGGATATTCAAGTTTTGGTGGGTTTTGGATGCCCGAGTATGGACAAGAAGGTGGTTTTCTCTTCAAAACTATTAAGGAAGCATACCCACCTTGATGAAGGAGATGTGAGTTTTACTTCGAATATTTCCTGGTATCGCTTGCTTATATAACTTGCGTCTAACCACTGACATCTCATTCCTTGTTGCTGGCATTTTGTCAATTTTGCTTCTCTGAAGGGTCCAGTTTCTTTGCCCCAGCCCTCGTATTTATTTTGGCTCATATATATGATTTCTTTTTAAGTAATGAGTATTTCATTTATATGCCAGGTTTGCAGTTCCTGTAGTTTAAGGAGTTCTTGTGAAAGAGCATATCTGATTACTAACAAAGAGGACGAGGCACGGACTATTGATGTAATGCGTGTTTTATTGACTTATGGATTTGATCCTGTTAATGGATCCGTGGCCAATAAGTCACTTCTGAAACAAAAATCTGTTAAGACCGTGGTCCGTAAGTTGCTTCATCAGGTTGTCAAGCTGAGTGCAGTTCCAATCGATCCTAATCTTCCACCTCCAGTAATCAAAAAGCCACCACCAAAAGTAAAGCAGCCTCCTCCGCCTCCAAGAAGACGAGTTGGACGGGATGACATTGAGATGAAAAAAGGGGACTGGCTATGCTCGAAGTATGTTTCTTCTAATTTCTTTAGTTTTATTCTTCTGGATCATGGCCAATTTATTTGTTTTGTTCAATTAATACTCCGGCGGTGATTTTGTGGAAAATACATGTACTTTATATGCCACTTTCCTTGGGAAAAATCTCTCTCTGCCAGGTCTAATATTTTACATTTCAAGCTTGTAGGCATCATTAGAAGTTCTTCGGACCAGAATAATGGGACTGTAGTGTTGACTTTCTTTGAGGAATCATTAATAGTTACGTTGTTTAGATCCCATAAATGGCTTTCCATTGACTTAGCTCATTATAATTTTTTTTTTTTTTGTTAAGAAGCATGGTTGAATTGAATTAGCTAAATATGTTCTCCGAAACTTTATTGTAATGAAAGTTATGATTTCTACAATTTGCTCACGATGTTGAATGTTGGTATCAGGTGTGACTTCATGAATTTTGCCAAGAACAACATCTGCCTTCAATGTGATGCCAAACGTCCAAAGAGACAACTGCTTCCAGGAGAATGGGAATGCCCTGGGTACATTCTAGTATTTTTAATTTTCAGATATCAATTATACTTGGCTGTCATTGTCACCTGGCTTTTTTTGGCTGTTGGCCTCTCCCACGATCTTTAGATCTGCTCCCGAAATACAATTTATTCTATTTTTAGTTTATGAGATTATTGATTTTCTTATGTCTTGTTACATGGCAGGTGCAACTTCTTAAATTACAGGAGAAACATGGCATGTTTTCATTGTGATTGCAAGCGTCCACCAGATGAATACCTGGAGAACAAATTGCAAGAAGTGCAACGTGGCCCTAGGACAAGAATGGAGAAGACGGCTGTTCTTCATGGGGATGCTAATGCCTGGAATTTTAATTTTGATGACAATGAATCAGATGGAGCAGATGTTGCTGCTTTTGAGTATGCAGATCCTTCTGTAAGGGATGAAAATTTGAGTAACCAGGCTCAAGGACAAGATTTTGGACACCGTGAATACAATTTGAGTAAAGATAGCAGAGCACCAAGGGTAAACAATGAAGAATACTCCGATGCTGATACTATTAGGCCCGGGAGAGGGTTTGATGATTTTGATGATTTTGATGATGATGTTGACAATTACGAGTTAGACACTCGCAATAAAACTTCAGCACAGGATGCTTCAATTGATTTTTCTGAGTTTGAAGGGTCCGAATCGGAAGACATAGAAAATTCTGACAATAGCTTGCAAGGTCGTCAAAGAACAAAATCGCCATACAATAAGCCATCTAAGCCTACACGTCAAAGGGCAGCATTCTCTGTTTCGGATGATGATGAACTGGATGTAGATTTTGACAAAGAGCTTTCAGTCCATCCCAACTGGAAATCTAGTCATGTTGCTGATTCTAGATCAAGAGGCAGGGGTAGAACTACACGAGGTCCATCCAAGAGATTAAGCTTCGGTTCTGATGATGAACTTGGGCTGTCGGATGATGGTCTAGATCAAAACTTTGGAGCCAGGCGAGGTAAATCAAATAATTTGGATTCTAAGAGAAAAGGTTTTCAGAGGAGAGGAAATTTAGATTTTGAAGATGATTCAGTTTCTGGTTCAGAATCAGACAATGATTTTCAATCTCATAAAAATAGACCAAGAAGGAATAAAGAAAACAATTTCAAAGGTCGTGGCGGCCCTAACTTTACCAGAGAGACGCGATTTGAATCCAATGGAATGAAGGGTAGGAGAAACTCTTTCAACGATGATTTTGATGGATCAACACGAGGGTCTCGTAGTAATAGTAGAGGGTTTCGAGGGAATGATTTTGATGGGCCGAGAATGAGTAACAGAGGTAGTAATACACGGAGTTTCAACGGTCCTAAAAGAGAAGGATTTGGAAAGGGTGGTGGGAGGAACTCGTTCAATGATGATTTTGATAGATCAGCACGAGGATCTCGCGGCAGTAACAAAGTATTTCGGGAGAACAATTTTGATGGGCAAAGAATAAGTAACAGAGGGGCCGATACACATAAATTTAAGGGACCTAGAAGAGAAGGATTTGGAAAGCAGGAGCGTGGAAGGGTTAATGACTATGGGAGGGACAAGGACAGGGGGCCTGAAGAATTTAGAAACAGCAGACGCGTTATTGAAAGATAGATCCATATTCCATGATTAGAATGGCAGTTCTTGGTTCGCCTTGCCAAGGCTTCGATTGTTGGTTCCTCAGGCAAACGGTTGCAATTTACACAGATGGAAAGGAGTGCCAGCAATCGAAGGTGGACATCGTTCAGTTTACAACCGTCAGCACATACCGGAATCAGATTCACCTCCACTCCATGTATCAGACGGAATTCTCATCAAATCAGAATTTCAGTTCCATTGCAATGCAGGATGCCAGGAACCACGCGGTTGCAGTTTGTAACGAGTCTCTTTTCTGGAGCAGGGTTTCAGGTTGAGCTGTTCTGACAATAATCTTGTTTCGTATGCTGAATCAACGTTACTTTGATCCAAGTTCTTCCGATTTTAGTTTCTGATTTTGTAAATTTCAATGGTAACTTCTGCATCTTACCATGGCAAGTTTTGCGGATTCGGTTGAATCCATACTTTCCGATCAATTCCATACATTCTAAAATCGATATAATTGGATCGGATGACGTATTTTCTTGTGAGAACCGGGTGTAACCCAATCTTGTTGGTTTCATGCACAGTTCAAGGCGTTTGATGGAAATTGGTTAAACACATGATGGCACCAAAACACTATTCTTCAATATTTAGTTTTTAGGTAATTCTCGCTTTACTACCCTCTAATATCGTGAGATTCGTACTCTGCTACCTTTATGGCGCGTTTACGTAAGGGTAATCAGAATCAAGAAACGGAATTGAATTCCGATTACGGTATACTCCGGTGTTTACTAAATCTGGAGGAATCAAAATTTAGTGGGTCCCACACAAATTTTGGAATCCAATACCAATATTTGGCTGATTTGGATTCCTAAGATAAAGGAGGTATTTGGATTCCAGATGGCTTGGAGAATCAAAATGCTAACTTTTTTCCTTTTATGCCCTCACCTACTTTCATTATTTCCAAGATTATCCTTTTAACCCTAGACTATTATTTCCCTTTTCATGCAGCTCCGTTCTGGAACGGTTAGTTGATTAATTCAGTCGATCTAGAGTAAATTCAATTGATCTAAAGTAACTCTGTAAATACATGCAGAATCATTTTGTTACTCAATGCAGAATCAGTTTGTTACTTCATGCAGAATCAGTTTGTTACTCAATACAGAATCAGTTTGTTACTATTATATACTATATCAAATTTTATTTAAAAAAGAAGTATATAAACTATTTGATTTGGGACAAGGGCATTTTAGTAATTATACTGGTTTATTTCCCTTTTCATGCAGCTCCATTCTGGAACGGTTAGTTGATTAATTCAGTCAGCCTAGAGTAAATTCAATTGATCTAAAGTAACTCTGTAAATACATGCAGAATCATTTTGTTACTCAATGCATAATCAGTTTGTTACTTCATGCAGAATCAGTTTGTTACTCAATGCAGAATCAGTTTGTTACTATTATATACTATATCAAATTTTATTAAAAAAAAAGTATGTAAAATATTTGATTTGGGACAAGGGCATTTTAGTAATCATACTGGTTTATATTCCGATTCTGCTGAATTAGTAAACAACTTTATGGAATTGTATTCCGATTTCAAACAGTTTTAGTAAACAATTTCAATAAGAATCTGATTCTGATTCCACCTCATTTCAATTCCTCCTCAATCAAATTCCTCATCAATCCGATTCCTCTCAATTTGATTACGGATTAGTAAACGCGCCATTAGTTTTTTTGACGTTTCAGTTTCGTACCTAAACTTTTTTTTTTTTTTTTTTATTTTAATACTTCCGTTAAACTTTATGTCAAGTTCTCTTAAGAAAACCCATCGCAGGTCGTCTTACAAGGCCTGTGGTATTGGGCCAGGAACTGTCAATGTTATCCCATAAGTTGAGCTTGACCCAAACCCATAAAAAAAGGAATCTGACTGATATTTTAATTGGAAATTGTTATTGGTACTTCAAAAATCTCATTTTACACTCTAAATTTTCTATAATTAGAACAAATGACATTTTATTTGAACCCATCTAATCTCTTTCTACACCCAACTTAAATTCTAAATGTGAATTGTCTATTTTATCTTAATGCATAATTACCATCGGTACAAGATGAAATTAAAAATAAAACTAAAATTTATCAATAAACCTATACTCAATAATTAAGTCCTACCATCACACAATCTTTATCCTACATTCATTTTGACTAAATTCCTAAGAGCTGCCATAAAACCCTGCGATCACCTAATAATCAAATCCGGTTGCTTTTCGTTTCTTCTCGATCAGTAAGAGCAATAATTACAAGCAATATCACCACATGAAACAAAAGAGTCATAAAGCTTTCAACAAATTGATGTTGTTGATCAATTCATCTATTAGAAACTCGACCAAAAGACGAAGCGACTTTTGCGTTCTTGCTCTTGTAATCACTCCATGTGCCATGTGCAAACAATCGAAGCACATCAAAGTAGACATAATTTTCAGTTCCTTCAAGCTGCACATATTCCACAGTAAAAAAAACAAATGCATATGAAACAAGATCCAGTAACAATCAACAATTTTATTTTGTCTTTGGCTGCAACAAAATTCTAATTATACATCCTTTGCTCAAACCCATAAACTACACCACCAAAATATACACAGAAAAATGAAACTTCCACAATAAATAAATAGAAACATGGGAACTTGAAGAACATTAGGGACAACGATAATTTCCGAAAAGGCAAAAAGGGCAGGGTGGGAGGTGACTTTTGTGACATCGAGTGATGAGGCTTGCTTCACGAAGTGATCAATGACCTCCTCTTGCTTTTGCTTTCTAAAAGGGTGTAAAGATGAATTTTTATATATTGAATTGAGTTTGTGAGGGTTGTTTAGATAGTAAATTTGGGTTTAAAAAGAGATTGATTCTTTAATTAAAAATAATATGGGTGTAAATAGTAAGTTAGGTGTAGAAAGAGGTTATATGGGTTCAAATAAAATTTCCCTTAAAAAAAAATACAATTGTGAGGAGTATAGAATGAGATTTTTGGAATGCTAATAACAGCTCTCTTTTAATTTTCACTAGAATTTGATAAACCACGCATTCAGAATATTTCAAATCCAATCCCCTGTACTCATTCGTACAGACACCAAACACCACACTGACCTCAGACCGTCCAGATACCTCACCGTCTCCACGTGTACGGCGATCACCACCCCACAAATAGAAGCTCCGTACTCTCCCTCCTTTGCCCTCATCTTCTACACGCTCTGTGAAACTCTAATGAAAAATAAATTCAAAAAAATTAAAAAAATACAAAAAGTTTTCATTGGCTCTGCATTCTCACCTTTATATTCAAGTTTCGCGGCAACGCCTCCTCTCTATCTCATTCTCTCTCTACACCACGCACTCTCTCTCTCTCTCTCTCCTCCTCCTCCGGACCACTTTCTCTCTCTAGAACGCCCTCGCTGCTGTCCTCTTTTTTATGGTTGAATTCCGGACTTCATAAACTTTACGAAGAGTAAGTACACCTCCGATCTGTGATTTTTAGGGTTTAGAAAAGAGTCATCGGCTCTGAATAATTTGAAATTTGGGAATTAATGCTTTGAGAATGACTCTGAATTTTTGCTGATTTAGGAGTGGTGGTGGGAAGCGGTTCTTTTGAACGAGTATTGTAGGTTTCAGTGATTGTGGAGGGGGTTTTTGAATTTTGGGAGTCGATCTCGAAATGTGATGGGCTTTTGAGGAATTGAGGGTTTTTTCGTATCTGAATTTGGTGTTTGGGTTGTGCTTGAGGTTGAATTTGAATTTTGCAGACTGTTTGGTTTTCAAAAATTTAGTTTTCTATGAGAAAATGATGACAAGCAAAGGGGAAGGTGTTTATTTTGTAAATTGTTTGTGTTCCTCATCACTTGTAATGAAAAAGGAAAGGGATTTTTAATTTTTTT
This sequence comes from Malus domestica, assembly GCF_042453785.1. Classification (NCBI taxonomy): domain Eukaryota; kingdom Viridiplantae; phylum Streptophyta; class Magnoliopsida; order Rosales; family Rosaceae; genus Malus; species Malus domestica. Next base: position 28,350,586 of record NC_091672.1, on the reverse strand, counting down.
GAAGTGGTTGTACCTTGTGGTTTGATGCTCGTTCGATCTCCTGCTTTGGGTTTTTCTGTTTTGGGTCTTAATTTGTTTCAGAGAAAAATGGGTTTTTCTGTTTTGGCTTGTTCTTGAAGAGAAAACATACTGTTTTAGATTTTTGATTGTGGTAGTGTTGCGCTTAGTTGAGTGTCGAACTGTAGTTGGTGTCACTGGGTAGGAGATGGTTTAAATCAGTGGCACAAAAACAGTTCTCTAACTTTTGTTATGTGCTTCAGATACGCGAACCTTGCCATGGCCCCAACAAGAAAAGCCAAAGGTGTAAAGCGGTATGCAACTGTAAATGAGGCATCTCAGGAGAAATATGGCGGAGGGTCAAACAAAAAGAAGCAACGGGTAACTCATGGTTTCTTTGTTTATTTTTCATTTCGGGATTTGTGAAGACTACTTACATAAATTCTTAACTGATGTTTTGTTTGTTCAATTTTTTTGCATAGAAGAGAAAGTTGTCTGATAAGTTGGGACCGCTGTGGAGCAATGGAGAGCTTCAGTGTTTTTATGATGCATACAGAAAATATGGGAAAGATTGGAGGAAGGTATGCTCGTATTTGGTTTCCTGGTTCAATTTGCCTTTGGAAATTTTGTTGACAACTAAAGCTGTTTGGTGGTGCTACTGCCATATATCAGCTTTATGCTAATTGCACAGTACTTGGTGAAGCATATTGTAAGCAAATTTCATTTTGCCTACTTTAATGTTGCACTAATAGTAGTTTATGCTAAAATGAATTGTTCTTTTATGCACTTTATGTTTTCTTTATTCCCTTATCTTTTAGATATTTGATTTCTGTGGATTTCTAGGTGGCTGCTGCAGTGCGCAACAGAAGCATTGAGATGGTGGAGGCTCTTTACAATATGAACCGAGTATGTGTGTTCCATGATACTACCTCAACCTTATCATTAAACTTTCATTATAAGGTGGTCTTTTACCATTTCTGACAATATGAATTGTTTATGCTTCTGATTTCAGGCGTATTTGTCATTGCCAGAGGGGACAGCTTCTGTAGTTGGCCTTAAAGCAATGATGACAGATCACTATAGTGTTATGGTGAGACTGGAGTACTCTTTCAAGTTTGTCCCCTGGTTTTGGATTTAAAACATTATTTGGAATATGTTTGGGTTTTTACTTGGAGATGGTATTCTAATTTCCAAAACTACTACCTGAGGGTCACTGTTGATATGGTTTGAAGCACATCATGGGCTCTTAAGTTTACTAACAATGTCACAGTACGCGTAAAAGAATGAATGTCATTAAAGCTATCCATTTTTTTTCCTTCACATTATATAGTCTTGTATGTGCTATATTAGTATGAACTTGAATATTTCTACTCATCAGGCATCTCTTTGTAACTCAATTTCTTACCTCTAAATTGACAGGAAGGCAGCGATAGTGAAAGAGAGAGCAATGATGCTTTAGGATTTTCTCGAAAACCACAGAAACGCAAGCTTGGGAAAGATCAGCCCAGTGTCTCGAAAGATGTTTTCCACTCTCATCCAAGTGCATCGCTTGAAGGATGCCTGTCATTAGTAAAAAGGAGAAAGCTTGATGGTATGATACTTTATGTGATGAACAACATCATACTGGGGCATCAACCATATTATTTATTTCTTTGTACTAATTGTTCTTTTACCTCATATCCTTTACATTTGAATGGCTGAGGATTAATATGCTGGTTGCAGAGTTAAAGTTGATAAGGAATAAGAAATATAACATAAGAAGTTTGGTTTGTTGGATCTGTGATACCACAGAGTGTCCATAATATCAAATGGGAAATTGACAAAGAGAGTTGGTGTGTGTAGATGTTAGCGTATATCTCAGTGGAAGGAGAAAAAGAATGAAAAGGAAGTAATTTTGTATGGTAGATTACCATGGTAAATGAATATTAGATTTTCTTTTAGTGCTTCAGGTGAATTTGGAAGAACTGTTTTTTTCCTTGTTTTGGTGGGGGAGAGTGAGGGTTGGGACTTCTTTTTATAGGTTGGAAGGTCTTCCTATCGCTACCCAATGATGCTCCATTGGGTTCAGTGATTGATTGATTTTGACTGTGACTAATGTAGTCATATTTGTTTAGGATTTCTTTTCCATGTTGGAAACCTAAATTTCAGTGTAGTAGTAGAGTATATTTATTCTTTGGAAGGCGATGGGTTTTCAGTGCTTATGAGAATCCACAGAAATTAAAAACAATTAGAAAATGTTTACATGCATGTAGCCGGTTGCAGTGTTAGTTCATATATTCTTGTTTTTTGTCATTATATGATCATGGAACTGTCTTGAATATATTTTCTGATGGTATAAATAAATTGAAAAATGATTATCATTTGAAGCTTGCTTTCTGTTATTTTGACTTCAAATTTTAATCAGGTGACCAGCCTCGTGTAGTTGGGAAGAGGACGCCTCGCATCCCAGTTTCATATCCGCATAAGAAAGATGATAAGGAAGCTTATATTTTTCCAATTAAAAAGGGTCGGAAGTCAGAGGGAGACAATGATGATGATGTTTCGCATGTGGTAGCGTTATTGACTCAAGCTTCGCAAAGAGGAGGCTCTCCCCAAGTTTCTCAAACGCCATACAGAAGACCTGTGCATTTAAAATCTTCTTCTGTTCAGAGCTCAGAAAGAATGGTACATAATATGGGTTCACTTGTTCTGGCCCTACATTTGTTGTCTTATTCATAGAGGTTTATTATTTGATTCTCTTTTGTTTATGTAATATAGCATCCACCACCAGGGAAAGCACTTGCCAACCTTCGTCGTGCTTCAATGGACGAAGACTGGTTGGAAGGTAGTATAGGAAGTGGTGGGGCCGAAACAGGAGACTATCCCAGAGATTTGTTAGAATGTGTAGGTACAGTAGAAATGCCTTCAAAGGGAAAGAAGTTGTATAAAAAGAAAGGGAAAGTTAAACACAGTGGGAATCATCAGTTTGATGATGGCGGTGAAGCATGCAGTGGCACTGAAGAAGTACCTAATCTAAGTTCTAGGGCAACAGCTGATATTGAAGTTTCAAATACAAAAGGGGAACAACTTTCTCCACAAGGTCAATGGACGAAGAGCAAAAAACTTTATTTTGGAGGTAATTTTGCTTATGCGCATCATATATTGTTGGCATTCCGGGACAGAATAATGACTATTTAATTGTTACTTTCTTCTTCTTTTTCTTTTCATGCAATTGAAAATTGAAGTAAATGGTGTGATGTTATCTTTTATTTTCTGGAATATGTTTTTTCTTTGTTGTGGAATTTTGTTTTGTTCTTTTCTATTTGAAGTCTGTAATGAACTTAACTTGTTAGGAGACACTGCCATATACAGGAACTCGATAAAAAGGGAACGTAAGTGCTTATTATTTGAACTTATGACAAGTAGTGGTTGTTGAAGTACAATTCAGTCACATTGCTGTACATTTATGTATTAATTGTGCTGATTGTGGAGATTATTTTAGAACCTAGAGGACAAACACTGAATCCAACCATACTTTTGTACATTTACCTTTTATTTGCGCTGATTATTTATGCATATTAATATCACAATCAGGGGCATACAAATACCTAATTGCACAGACACCTTTAATAACCATTTTAATTTTGAATTCCATCAATTGCTTGCTTTTTTTATAAATATTTTTAGTACCATGAACTATATATCTTGAGCTATTTGTATTGAGAGTTGCTTTATATGTCTTGTAACGATATATTGATATTGCAATTATTCTTCTTGCAGATAAAAGTTCATGCTTGGATGCTCTGCAAACTTTAGCTGATTTGTCTCTGATGATGCCAGAATCAATGGAATCTGGTATGTAGATTGTTGCTTAGAAAATTTCCTGGATGGGTGTTGTTAATTTTTAGTGAGACATTTTATCTATACATAGGGAAAATAGATCACCAGGTATAACTTAATAACTTTAGTGAGACATCCATTCGCATTTTACATTTACAATTTTGAGAGGATGGATAAATTTGAAGAAAATGACTATAGATGAATTCATGAAATAATAGTTTAGTGCAGCGTTTTGAACTGCACTTTGTTCTCGGGATTCATGTTTTTATCTGGTTGCAATTGCTAATTTTTCACATCTATTATGCATGGTTAAATGATCAAATATTTTCTCTTAAGGTATGATGTTATCCGTATTTGTTGGATATAGGATCGTCTGTCCAGTTGAAAGATGGAGGAGCAAACGTAGATGCGGAAGATAAATTTAGTGTACCTGAAACCACATCTACAAGCCAATTTAGAAAGAAAAATAAACTCCCCAGTGCAAAACATAGAGTGCCTTGCACAATTTCTGGAGTTGAGGGTACCAATTCCAAAAAGTCCAAAGTTGGGAGGGATCCGGCAATTGATATTAATACTGTCTCAGAATCGGAACAACAATCTCAGTCTACCACCAAGATATTGAAAAGGAAACGGAAGTCTTTGGTACCAAAGGTAAACATAGCAATGAAGGTTGATTATCAATGTAAACTTAACTCTCTTAGAATCTCTCTTACCTTTAATTTGGTGATGACAGCAATTCTTGTTCACGTTTCAGATATCAAATGCTGATGCTCATATGGATATGAATGAACCTTCAAAGACTGAGGTATGTATTGCAGATCCTTTTTCTTCATATTTGAACATTTTTTTAATTGTCTTCCGTAGAGAGCCCATATTTTGTGGTTACTTTTTGGATTCCAAGTCTTGTAGCTATGAGTTATATATGAAGCATGGATATCCATATGATAAAGGTACAACAATATAGCCATTCCAGGAGAAAAAAAGGATATAATCAGTATATAAATGTATTATGTTTGGTACTATTTTATCAATGGGTTGTAAGTTTGTTGGATATTTTGAAACATACAATTGTATTTGTGTTATCCCCAAATGCAGTCACATTCCATTTCCATTAGGACGATATATACACACATACATTATGGCTTCAAATTCTGGATCTTTTGAGGTGGACATTATATTGAATGAAGTAAATGATTCTTTACCTGTCATTTTGTTTGAGTTATGTTTTACTTCATTTCCATGCCATATGTTGTAGGGCTTTGGTGAAGAAGAAAATAAACCAGTGACTAAAGGAAAACGCACTGGTCAAGTCTCTACTCCTTCGAAACAATGGAAATCAGCCAAATCACTGGAAGGATCTTTGAATAGCGATCATAGGCGAACATTGACTGATTTAACGGGATCGACCGCGCAAGTGCCCACGTCAAGCCAAGTTAATTTGCCAACGAAACGAACAAGTAGACGTAAAATGTATATACCCAGAACATTGCACCCCAAAGAGAATTCTTGTGAGAAAAAATTGAAAAATCAACTTAACACACGCTCAAACTCAGTGCAGGACAGATCACTCCATCTAAAGGTAAAGTCATATGTCCTATTTTTCTCTCTAAATTTTTCCATGTTTAGAACCAAAGTATTCTATTCTCATATAATTAATTTGCAGGAGAAGATCTCTTGTTGCTTGTCATCACATTTATTACGTAGATGGTGCACTTTTGAGTGGTTTTATAGCGCACTTGACTACGCTTGGTTTGCCAAAAGGGAGTTTGAGGAGTACTTAAATCATGTTGGACTGGGACACATTCCGAGACTAACTCGTGTTGAATGGGGTGTCATTAGAAGGTGCATATTTCAAGTAGATAGAATATGGTATGTAAATTGTGAAAATATTAACTGAATATTGTTGCATTGCTTTCTTTACATTGCAGTTCCCTTGGCAAACCTCGGAGGTTTTCTGAGCACTTTCTACATGAAGAAAGGGAGAAACTTAAACAATATCGGGAATCTGTGAGGAAACATTATGCTGAACTTCGTACTGGTGTGAGGGAAGGACTCCCAACAGATTTAGCAAGACCTTTATCAGTTGGGCAACGAGTAATTGCTCTACATCCTAAAACAAGAGAAGTTCACGATGGAAGTGTGCTCACCGTTGATCATGATAAGTGCAGGGTTCAGTTTGACCGTCCAGATATAGGAGTTGAATTTGTCATGGTAGGGGATTCTTTTAACTTGTCTACATGTCATTCTTTCCATTTTGTATTCGTTTGTCATCGTGGAAACTTTTTCTAGTCTCATTTTCGACAAACTACTTATTGACAATCTTGCACCCATCTTCACACACCAAAAACTAGCTTATTTGATCTTTAGTGAGTTAAATAGTTACCAATGCTAGGTAAACTGTTTTCCCTCGACCATCCTATCTGAGGATTATTTGTGTGCATAACTCTTGGATTGAGATGCTTGACCTTATGTTTGTAATTAAATATTGAGTTCTACCAGATATATCACTCAAGTTATTACTTTTAGGGAATTATGTTCAAGTTTTCTGTTTAGCTCTTACTGAATTGTTTTATTATCAGAAATTGAAATAAAATTATGTGGCTATTGATTCAAATAAAGACTGCTACACGAACCATAAAAACCTTAGGTTATGCATTCAAAGGTTACAGACTGATTATATACTAATAAAAGAAGATGAACCCAAAAGATTTCAGATGACACCTGCTGTTCGCTATGCAGCTTGATAATTTGATATTTTATTCTTTTGGTTTCCTTTTCTTATGTGCTATCAAGTGCTAGTGAATCAGAATGCTAAATCAAGAAAATCCATCTACTTATTTTGAGATATGACATGAGAAAATTTCTTTGCAGGATGTTGATTGTATGCCTTCGAACCCATTGGATAATATGCCAGAAGCTCTTAGGAAACGGAATATTGCTTTTGACAAATTCTCGTGTACATCCAAGGAGCCAAATAAAATTGGAAATCTAAATTTTGGAGGGCCTATGATGTTTGCTTCAAGTGGACATTTGGTGAAAGCAACTAGCCCCATGGATGCCTTCATAAAGCAGGAGAAGGTCAGCATTTCTACTAAAGCAAAATTGTGAATTTGTTTTTTGTTAAAACTCTTTGCAGTTCATAAAATCCACTGCTTATCTTGTATTCTGGAAGTCTTTTTTCATGCTGTAGATGTTGCATTTGACCTCAGTTTTATCTTTTCATTTTCATTAACATTTTCTGTACATTTTACGGCCTATAATTATGGTTGATGAATGTATGAGGATGCTGGTTCTAGAAACCAAAGTGTGTGGTCGGGAGGTAATAAATTCGAGAAATGGGCAGTTGCCTTTTCACCTAACCATACAACATAGCTTAAGCCCCCAATGACCAGGCTTTTTTACTACAATTTCGCTTGGGAAGCACCAAACGTCATAATGCCCATAGGTTAAATGGTAATCTCTTTCTTCTACCGGTAACAGGCATTTAGTGGCCCGCCCAGTGAATATGTTGAGTAGGCACCTTTTCCTGCATAGATTAGGAAGAAAGGGGAAAAAAAACTTATATTGTTGAACGAACTCTTCTTAATGGTTGAACTGCATTTCATGTCTGTAAAGAGGAATAATAGGGGGGATGTTGAGGCAACATAGATCAGTCTCAAAATTCTGGATGCTAGTTAGTTTTCATGAGTAATCAACTAATTTTCTTAAAATTTTGTACAGTGGGATGCAATTCATACAACTGCACAACCAAAAGCAGCATCAGCTGATATTGGTAGGGCACAACAGACAGCATATAGTCAACCTGGTATCGTGGTGGCACATAATCAAGCAAGGGAAGCTGATATACGAGCTCTTTCTGAGTTGAATAGTGCTCTTGATAAGAAGGTAATCGTGTTTTTTTTTTAACCCTTGAAGATGATTAATAGATGTATTTATTGTCAAATTGTGAACATCCTGATGCCGCATTACGCATGCATTTCGTTGTCTTATCATAAATTCAGTTAGCTTGAAAGCTGTCTTCTGTTATGTATGTAAAACTTTTGTTTCTGTTTCCAACCTTTAAGCCACTCCCTCCTGAACTCCTTAGGTCTTCTAATTTCCTCATTATGGTCGTCGGTGCCCTTTCCCACTTTGGTCAACTGTCTTCGTGTTGTCTTTATCCATCCCTGTGAATCTTTCAGCATCAAGCTTCTTTGCTAAACTTCCTTGAATTTGTAACGATGCTCAGAAAGAGTCACTTTTGTTTTTCGAATTTTAGGAGGCATTGTTGATGGAGCTTAGGAACACAAATAATAACATTTTGGAAAACAAGAACAGTGGAGAATGCACTTTAAAAGATAGCGAGCCTTTTAAGAAGCATTACGCCATGGTACTTGTACAGCTAAAGGAAGCCAGTGGCCAGGCATGTGGCTTCCGTGAATTTATATCATGCTTTACATCTGTTTTTGGTATACCATATTCTGCTCTGACCTTGTAGCGGCCCTAAATAATCACTTCCACATGCAGGTTTCTTCAGCTTTGGTTAATTTGAGGCAACGTAATACTTACCCTGCAAATTCCTTGCCTCCTTGGATGAAACAACCAGCCAATTCCACCATCCATGGTGACCCGAGTTCCTTCGACAGCTCTATTTCTCAAGAGTCAGGATCTAGTGTTGCTGACATTGTTGAAGTTTCAAAATCGAAAGCACATATGATGGTTAATGCTGCTATTCAGGTAACTGGATTTGTTGTAATTTTGGGCTTGTACGATATTGGTCTTCACATTTGGACCGTATTTTTTCAAATGGCTGATAATCCAAACATTAGTTTTCTTCATCGCTGGGGAATATCCAAGCAGTTGCTCTTTTTTCTTTCTTCGTTTTCTTCGGTATTGAAATTGAATGCAGTTAGTGTGGTAACACAATGATGCTATCATTACAGGTAATGGCGTCAGGGAAGTGCGGGGAAGATGCTTACGTTGGGATAAGAGAGGCTCTAGATTCCATCGATAACCAGCATTTCACATCAGAGTCTAGATTACCTGTGAACAGGTCTCAAGAGCAAGTAAATGGTAGTTTGGGCCAACGCAATCAGATAAGTTCCGGCACATCAGGTCCCAACTTGACCAGTGATTCATCTGCGCCGAAGTTGCATACCGACGCTGACAAAAATGAGGCTCAGATTCTTTCGGAGGTCATCTCTGCATGCGTGATGGCTGTACACATGATACAGGTAAACTGAGCTAGTGTCGAGTTACATCGGTAGAGAAAAATGCTAGTGTTCACTTTGACTTGGTCATCTCTTACCTGTAACTGGATTCGTAACTGCATTATGCTGAATATTTTTCACTTGTCCGTGAGCAGACGTGCACTGAACGACAGTTTCCTCCGGCTGTTGTTGCTCAAGTATTAGATTACGCAGCGACAAGCCTGCATCCACGCTGCCCCCAGAACGTTGGAATTTACAGAGAAATACAAATGTGCATGGGCAGAATCAAGACACAGATATTAGCACTCGTACCAACTTGAGTCCGATGCTTCCTTCCAGTCTCCGACTCTCCGGAGTTGTTTTGATTTCTAAAATTATTCTAGACCAAACAAACTTAGCTGACTGCCAATTAAGCGCATCGGATTGAGTTTCTTGGCGCTGAAGGCTGTAAATTAGAAGCTGTTCCGTGTATATAGTCGATCTTCGGTCCTCGTTTTCTCTGATGCCCTGTTGGCCAAAAGAAAAACGAGTACATGTTTCTGCATAATGGTTGCCAATTTCTACAGCTTCTCACTCATTTTCCAGTGAAATATATGACTAATCTACCTTGGAAACTAATTCTACAAGCAACTAAAGCTATAATAACGCCTAACCACAACAACACCCCAATTGGCCAGCACCACGGTGGCACGGCCGGTGTGAGCCATTGCTTAGGTGAGCCATATAAGAACTGTAACCGTTTCGATATTAAGAACATCCAATATAATTTCAGCAAATAAAACGTAACAATACCTATAGCAGTTGGTTTCTTGCGATGCAAGGTACAGCAAGTGCTTTGCAAAAATGTGCACAAAAACTAAACATTGAAACCCACTTTTAAATGCAGCCCACCACAATCATGGATGCCATATACACTTTACACAATATAAAAGATGGGACTAAGATCCACTCCGGATCTCTGTGTGCAAGCCCGCGGACCGAGAGATCCAGGCCACTCAATTTCAATCCTACAACGCCCATTAGTCCATCCCACTAGCCCACTTCACAAAAACCCAAAAAACTTGAACGGCCATATACGCTTTACACAATATAAGAGATGGAAGACAAAGCAGAGTTGATAAGTTAAAGGTTTATACAAATGAAAAGGGGAAAATTTGAATCCTCACAATTTACAGATTTTTTTTTCTCTTTGAAATTTCTATTCTAAAGTAAGGCAGGGCTCAGAAACACGAGGCACCCATGAAAGACTTTTGAGTGATTAAATGAAGCCATTCAGCAAGTGCAAAGACAAAAAACGCGCCGAAAAGAAAATCACCCCCAATCCCACCCCAAAAGCCATGTCATGGTATATAGCAGCTTGACATATTTAAGCTAGCCTAGCAAGAACCTGAATACATCGCTCAAAGAAATAATCCCTTCTACACGCTTGCTGCCGGCCTCCACAATCACAAGTCTCCTAACCCCTAAAAAATTAGCAGGGAAGCGGCGTGTGAAAAAACTTGTTACTAACACAAACAAAACAAAGCAAAGTTATTTACTTGATGGGCAAGCAACTTACCCGGATTAGCCAAGCGCTCCATCACTTTATGCAAAGAATCTGACTGCAAACACATCTGACATCTCTGCCCATTGAAGCTGTAAGGAGGATTTTCACTTTGTCCCAGTAGCAATGCCTACAACATGCAGGCACATTCAGTTTTCAGAGAGGTGTGCATTACCAAACATTTCAAAACTGAAAATTTGCGCTAGAGAATTTTTCATCACTCATTGTCTTTCAATTTTGTATTTTGTCTCCCCCCCATCTATACTTTCGCTACTAATAGGTTGGGTTGCATTATGCGTTTGTGTCAACTAAACTCCAAGATTTGTGGATAATCACATAAACCTTTTTGTTGCACACCGAGACTATTCAAGACATACTGAAGAGGCTAACTACATCACCCACATGTAAAGATCATAGAATGTAACAGAAGTAACACAAACTTGCACCGTTTAGCGAGTACCTGATGGATGCTCAATTCATCAAGGCGAATCTGTGTATAAGCTTTATCTCTGGCCAAAGCAGTGATATCACTGAGGAAGATACAAGAAGCACATTCAACAATTGGTCAAAGAACAAAGTAATTAGCTCTACGTAAAACTTGATGCAAATATAAATGAAATTCATTAGATCACCTTCGCGAATAAATATCCAGCAATGAATCATTACCATCCACTATAGGTATTGAACTAACGTCAGCTGCAAAAGAAAATACGAAATAGGATAAGCCACATAGAAGCAGGAGTCAGGACTGATGTAAATAAAACCATCTGGCTAATTTTGGAGACAAGTAATCAAAACAAGGTAAGATGTGAAGCAGACAGCTAGAAAAGAGAAGAAATATAACCTTGTATCAACAAAGAAAAGGCATCAGCAAGAGATGAATTTGGTCTCAACATTGCCAATGGCCGTCCATTTGACTGTCCAATATTTGGAACCCATGTGCCTAAACGAAACTCAGATATAGGATGTAGGAGTATGGGCAAGGAGCTAGAAGAATGTCTAAAATGCCTGCATATGCCTGAAGTTTTATTACAGATTAGTAACTAAATGTGTAACCTTAATGCTATATTAGAGAAATACTTACATTTTAGTATTCCGCAGAGGGAAGCAAGGTGCAATAGTTGTGGAAATGAACCATCCTGCGAAGTTGAATGGACAATTGGAACCGTTGCCACCTTGTTTTGCAAAATTTTCATAGCAACTTCTTTGAGAGAATCATAAGGGCCAGCCTGTATGTCAAAACAGTACAAATATAAGCATTATCATGATAGGTATAGAAGTTTCTGGATTATATAATTGCCAAAGATAACATGTCATTTAAAAATATAATACAAATTAGCATCTCATGAAGAACTTACAGAGACAAGACGCGGTGCACAGTATCTCCCATTGTCATCAAGTTGTCTGTTAAGATTTATTTTTCCCTCTTTCCATGCTGCTACAGTATGAGTCTCAAGCTCTTCCTCAGTCAAGTTGGATCCATGATTCCCAAGCTTTCATAAGAACCATACATTTTAATTAATTTAGCATGTCACTTCCAGAATAAACTTATATTAAGAACGACAATCTGAGATTGGCAACCATGAAAACTCATGAGCTGCGTGAAACGATTTTCAGGGTAAGGAGAATAAAGAACTTAAGGTTATTTGAAACAAGAAATATGTAATAGAGAAACCGTACAGATGGAATGGGGAAATAAGGAAAAAAGACAAAATTTAAAGACTGTTTTTGTGTGCCCAGAATTCGTATCAAGTGTTGTATTACTATTGCCCATCAAATATAAACTAAATTCTCAGGATGCAGACTCCCTCAAGCACCATAAATTGACTCCAGCAAGGTTTGCAAAAGGAAAATAGATGCAGCATTAGGTATGATGGCAGGAAGGATGTTACTTGTCTATAATATGAATGTTCAGAGATTCACGAGAACACCATTAGTATGCATTATGCACCTTGTAGCACAGTTGAAGTTTAGAAGCCTCTTAGTTACATTTGCGCCTCAAAAATTTAGAACTTTTCAAACATATATAATAAATTGATAAAAGTGTGTATATTACTGTGTTTCATCTAGAACTAGCATAAACATATATTAACAATAAGGAATGACAAAAGTTTTACATGGGACACACCTCTCTCAAGATTAGGATGAAGTCCATTGCGCTAAGAACTCCAACAAATTGGCCCTTCTCAAAATCCCACAGAGGAGCCATAGGTAATCCCTTAAAAGGAACTTAAATTAGTAACCGAACATATAGATAGGTACAAAATGCAAATTATTACCAAAGCAGAAACTGTTTAAATGGCATAAATGTCCTAGGGACTGATGAAAATTGAGCAGAGACAATCAATTTATGTAAGCTGGGGAATTCAAGCTCCCTCCCACTTTTTGTTTGTTTAAGTGAAAGCGTTTATATGTGTTTGAGGAAAAGACATTCACCTGTTCATGTAGGATATGGAATGCTTGCTTCACAGGTAAACTATTATCCAAGGCAATTACCTGTGATAGCAACATGATTAAAATAAGAATGATAAATTACCAGACAAACGGTGGTCAGGCCCACTAAGCTACCTACTATAGCCAGCAGCTGCATAAGGGTAAAGCATTCAAACCTTGCCTGACTCGGGAAGCAACTCATAAGCAGTATGTCTGGACAAGAACATAGATATACGATGACGAGAGATATCGAGATCAGCTTGCGAGAACCTAGGAACTGCTTCCTGCAATAGACCAACTTAAAACATGACCTATTCTGTACTGCAAGACAACTCAAATCCTTGACTTAAAAACAAGTGAAAAACTTACTACTTGTCTAGGAACCATATCTAAGTCCATATTGGATCCACCAGAAGTCTCAGGACTGAAACTTGTAGGAACCACATCTTCTCCAGCTAGAAAGATGGTATTCACTACTCCACCATTCGCATTAACAAAAGGCTGATGCTCATCATGTCGCCATTGGCCATCAACAAAAAATTTGTACTGCAATTATTGGAAATAACACATCTAATATCAGCATGACACTTAAAGAAATTGTATGATGTACCAGTAAGCGAGCATATGTAGCCCTTGGGTGAGAATATCTTATGGCTGCCACAGAGAGATAGCAACAAGACGATATCAGCATATTAGGAGCATCTACCACCACAACAAGCATGTAGGGAATGGTATTATTATCTTCCCTTTACATACATTAAAGCATATAAGGTAAGGAAAAAATGTAATATAATCTTAGCACATTGATTTGTAGAGGTTCAGAGGTTATATATTTTAATGATGCAGGACAAAGTTTTGGAGTATTTATTCGAGTTTCATTTATTTAGCAGAAATATACTTCTTTGCTTCATTCGGCAATCTAATTTGTGGTAGAAGGTCAATCCTTATGGTTATGTTCGCGCTATGCCCTTGATTATGAGGGTGCTATTTATAGCCAATAGCATATTGTACGATAAAAGCCTGATGCCTGTGCATGCTGAACCAATCAGAGTTTCCTACATAAATAATTTTCTTTCGTAACTCTCTATTGGAATGTAACAAATAAGAAATGCCAATTTCTTCCCTTTTCTGAGTATTAGACGGAACATAAGCACGCAACAAACAATGTTACAGCATTCACGAATCCTGATTCATAATATTACATTGCGTATCCTTTATGCAAGCAAACTCAACTGAACTGTTACCACATAACAACAGCAATACCAATGATTACAGAACTCAAATGAGAACAATAAGTAAGATTTTAAACTTCGGCAAGTTGAACCGAGTATAATAGCATTGATAAGTGTAAGAAATAAACCTGATGATACCCGGGCGTCAAATTCCAAACAACTTGAAAAACAGTTGGACACCCCTCCACTGGAGCCATAGGTATCTGTTCCAACCACCTGTACATACAGAAAAATATATCGAATATATCACAACTTTAATCATACATTGAGCATCGACACTAAATTCATATCACAACTTTAATCATACAGTGAGCATCGACACACGAAAAACGACTCTCACTCAAATAACAAGAACTACTACTGGAATTTGATCAATGTCATGGCACACCTTGTGAAAGAACCACTGACAAACACACTCCTTCCGCCATAAGGCCAGACAAACCGCGTCGGAATTAAAACTGGTACTGAAAGTCTACTGCTTTGATGTGCAGCACCCGAACCAGACCCAAACATTTCCCACCAAAGTAGATTAACTTATACAAAAAATCCCAGAAACTGCAAAATTCGACACCTTCCCAGATGATTATTTGCCACAAAAACCCCAATCCCACCAACCCAGCACACTACTTTTCCCAGAATTTAAGAACCCTTTTATCAAATCACACTTCAAAAAAACCCCACTCTGTTTTTTTCCTTTGTTCTTGCTTAGTAATGGGGATCCTCCACAACTGAGCAGAGGACCCTCAATGCTTGCACATGCAGTGCCACCAAATCAAAACCCAAAACACAAAATTTGCTATGTTTCAATCTCAGCACTCTCTGATCAAATTCTCAGTCCAAAAGGTCAACAAATCAGCCGGCAGGAAGAAAACCCACAAAACTCAGCAAAAAGCCAGGGCATTTTCCACAATTTGATCTGTGATCTACCCCAAGTCGGAGACTTTACCACCAAATCCCATCCCAGAGCTCTGCGTCTCTGAAACTAGGTGGAGGAATTCGACTACTATAGTGGTTGTGTTGTAATTTAGTGCATATTTTGAGGGCAACAGAAAGATAAGGAAGAAAACCCTAATACTGAAATATTGGAGAGAGAGAGATAGTGAGTTAGTGAGAGAGAGCTGGGTTTGGATCTCCAAAAGCTGTGTCCTCTGAGTGAAGAATCTGATTGAAAACATCCAAACACTCCCCAATATAAATTAATAGTTACAAAAAAAAATAATAATAATAATTTTTCGGTGTATCTGAAAACTGGCATGTGGAGTAACAATTTTACTTCAATTAACATGTATGCTTAGTTAAAGACATCAGTCTCGTTAATCAGCTGCATTATAATACGTAAAAAAATACATAACAAGACAAGTGTTTTCTGATTCACACAAAATATCTAAATTAAGGTCATTACTATATTAGCAGTTATTACTTTTTTTAATGACAATGATGGCAAATTTCCAGAACTAAAATCATTATTTAAAGGGTAGTAGTTAGATTAACTTTCTACTTTACCTTTATTCATCTTTTCACTAAAAAGGACAAAAGGTTTTTTTCATCCGAGAGAAATTGACTTTTATTAAACTTTTAGTGAATGCTAGCAACTATCTCATTTTGGTACTATCATCTTATTACATTACTTGATGTTCGAATTGTCTTTGCAAAACATAAGTAAATTGGAATCGAGTATTCATCTAAGACGAACCATATTTGCAGTGAACCGCTTGGTTTATATTGAAATTTATTAAATGGATTAAAACAATTTACGTTTCTTAAGCAAAGCTAATTTAAAAAATAAACGGTTATGATCATCAAATAACTTTGCACAATCATTAAAAAAATACAATACTTTACTACTCAAATAATGAGTAGGAGTTCCTATCCAAAACCATTTGTTGCCGATTCACATAATTTCCTGTTCGTATTATAAATCACTCTATAAAGATCGCATCTGCAAAAAAAATCAATTAAAATTGAGATCATTTAGTCATCGAACTATATAAAAACAAATGAACAGAATTGGAAAAGGCATTACGAATTGTCTATGTATTTGTTACAATAAATTGACTAAATGATCTTAGTTTTAATTCATTTTTTTGCAAAGATTATCTTTACAAAGCGATCCATAAAATGAACAATTATGATCATAAACACAAAACGTTTTGCTTCGAACACGAAGAATTTTGAGTAGGAAGTCATACTCATCATTGAGTAATCAAGCATTGTTCTAAAAAAAATGTAAAAATTTGAGAAGGTTGCAAGTATACTTGAAATAGTAGTATATGAGCTCGTTTGAAAGTGTTTTTAATATGATTAAAAGAGCTTAGAGAACAAAATTTGGATTCCAAACGCACTTGAAATGTTGTTCCAAGATTTAGTTGTTGCATTTGTACTAAGAAATTGTTCAGAAGTTCTTTTCACTTAAAACGCTTTCATCCATTTTAAAAGTACTTATAAATGATATTATTTACACTAAGAGGGAAGGGTGGTGGACTAAGTCTCATAATGAGCTAGCAATAATGTGGTTAAATTTATCTTTGGCGAGAATCGAACTTAAAACCTATCACTTACAAAAGAAGAGAAATATTACTATATCATAGTATTAGGTGCCTTGTAACTTGTTTAGTTAAGAATATTCGTCCATACACATGAGATCTTGTATTCGAATTCTCCTCCTCGTAATTGAGATGAATCTATAAAGTTTCCAACAATTTGAAAGAAAAAAAACAAAAAACCAAAAAGACCAAAATTTGATGGGTTGGTGGTTGGCCCCCGCTGGGTATTTGCCGTAAATTGGGTTAATTGGATTTGACGATCATGATTGTGATGTGAAAATTGGACCCCACGGAATCACATCACATCAGACGTTAAGCCTACAACTGCCCAGGACTGATGACTCCCTGTCAACTTCGGCCACTATTATATTTTAAAACATACAATAAATATATATAATTAGTACACGGTACATTTAGTAAAATGAATATATGAAATTTTAACGAAAAGTTCACGTTATTGTTCATTTTAACGAAAAAACATATTTTTATATTAAAAAATCAAACTTGGTATTATTCACTTTACTCTTTATTTTATCCTTATAGTTAAAACTCAAAATTTTCAAACATTTTTCATTAGTTTTCTTATGAATATATGATACAAATTAATCTAAAAAATATATAAATATATTAAAATTTTGAAAATTATGCGGTAAAGATTAATTTAAAAAATAAACATAGGCACGAAAAGAAATTAAAATATATCCGTACAAATTAAACCAAAAATATATTGGTACAAAATTTAAAAAATGGGTACATATTAAAGATAGAAATATATGAAAAATATCAAAAGGGATATATTTAAAAATGACTAAATAAGTTTTAAATATTAAAATTGAAATATGATGACATGTAAATTATTTAATATTGAAATAATGATGTGAATAAGTCAAAGGACCTTGGTAAAAAATGAACAAGAAGTAAGGTTTCAGTCCATGAAAAATGAAAACAAGGGGAGAACCTAATTTTTACTTATTTTATATTTAACGAAAAATACTTCAACTATTATGTTGTTTTCGGTATGGGAATTGTTTTTAGCATTCTAAAAATCTCATTTGGCACTCCAAATTTTCTATAATTAGAAAGAAAAACACACTTGTGAGGAGTGTAGAATGAGATTTTTTTAGTGCTAATAACAATTCCCTTTGGTATGTGTACAAAACATTTCATGTTTTCAACACGCAACTCGTTTATCGACTACAATTTACAAAATGCCAAAAACTTTATTTCTGACTTTAACAGCATTTGCATCCCATCATTTTTCATAATATTGACAAGAGAACACACGATTTTAACGTGCAACTCATTTATATACAAACTAGAAAGTGCCAAAAGCTTACTTCTTACTGTTAAATGCATTTGCGCTCCATCATTTTAGATAATGTCAATGAAAATTGAGGCTTTCAGCGCGTAACTCGTTTATCAATCAGAAAGTACCAAAACTCTATTTCTAACCGTTAAAAGCATTTGCACCCCCTCATTTTTGTATAATGTCAACAGACATTTCGCATTTTCAATACGCATCTTGTTTCATCTAGAAAGTGCCAAAAGCTTTACTTTAGACTGTAAATGTATGTACATCACGTCGTTTTCTATAATGTTGACAAGATAATCGACACTTTTAACGCATGACTCGTTTATCAACTAAAAAGTGCCAAAAATTTATATGAAGGACTTACCAATGAATTTCAAAAGACAAAATATAGGAATTTTCCTAACAGTATAAGGAATTTACATTATTAGCTAATATTAAACGCTCATAGGCATGAGTGAATTTGACATCTTCTGGAAATAGAAGCTTTTATGTTCAGACGCCAAGATCACATGGCCTTCTTGCCATAAGACACAACCAACACCCCCTCCGTCTTTTGCCCCACCCAATGTGTCTTCGATCGAACAGCCACGTTGTTCGATCACCCGACACGAATAATTTATCATCTTTAGGCTATCTTCAATACAAGGGTGAGACATCCTAAAATTTAGTCCCGTATTTTTAATTATTCATCTATATGTATGAGCTCGGTGAGTATGGTGCTTCGTCATACCTATCGGTAAACCAGACCAAATTTGGATGGTTGGAACTTTTGTGAAAGGTGGTACCCTTGGACAAAGTCATAAGCATAATTGCAGCAGTACGAAGTATGATGTTTCCCCGTAACTCATAAGCTGAAATTGGATAAGCAAAAACATGGAATCAAATCAGCATGGCGGCACTTGGAGCTCTGTGCGATAGAGAAGTAGTTAGTGAAGTTATTAGTGGGTTTAAAGGCTCGTTTGGAAGTACTCATTTTTAGGAAAAACGTTTAAAGTGCTTGCAATTAGTGCATCTTGTAGGAAACACTTTAAGTAATTTTCCAAGATTTACTTAGCTCGTTTGGATGTGCTTTTAAAATAACTGAAAGCGCATTTGATGAAAATACTTTTAGAATAAATCCTGAAAAAGCACTTAAAGTGCTTCCTGGAAAAAGCACATATGCAGAAAACACTTTAAATGTTTTGGAACCCAAAAACATTTTCTCTAAAAGCACTCTCAATCATTTCAAAAATACATCTGAACGAGCTCTTATATTTTTACAAATGATTGGGGCCAAAAACATTTTTAATCATTTCAAAAGCACTTCGAAACGAGCACTTCTTTAAACGGAGTTTGTTCGTCATATGGGAAAGTTTTAAGGGACTTGTAGCTCGTGTAGTAAAAGAGTTATGTTCATGCAATCAACAAGTTGTGTGTTATAATCATCCTTCCCCATTATTGGTTGTATCAGAGAAGTTCATATGGTGAAATTATTAGAATTGAAGGTAAAATATTACCAAAAAAAAAAAATTGTTTGAAGTTTCGGTTATACGTTGTTATGTGTTTTAACTTGCTCATATGACATGTAGTGATAGGTTTTGAAATTTCATCACCTTAACGTTCCAGTTATATTCAAACTCAATATTTCACAAGAAAATCTAACTTATTATATAACACCGAAGAAATTTCACAACTAAAATCACTTGGAGTAAAAATGAATAATTTGGCGAATCACCCAAACAGAGAGCAAAGAGCATAGAGAAGCTCTACCTCTACTTCTGAAAACAGTGTTTTTTTTTTCACAGAACAGCAATCCCAAACTAACCCTTAGTCCAGTCCAATATAGTGAAAGTTAATGCGGGCAACAAATGCTCGGAAGAGCTTATACTGGTTGGGGTATTTGCCTTAAAAAGCCATATTGGGCTTTTGCTCTTTCTTTGAATGGGCTTCTGCCTTAAAGTCATATTGGGCCACGTCCGGACAAGATTGTATAGGCGGGAAAGAGTGAAGTACCGTTTGTACGAGTCCGAAAGAAACGACATGTCGTCCCTATAGAAGAACGCAAAATAAGGAAGACACACGAGACACGACACCCTTTTCTCCGTCTCTCTCTTCTTTACTAACTTTCTGCAATCAACTGAGCTAGGGTTTCCGAGTCGCCATGGCCGATTTCCAGAGCTCGACTCACCGAGCCAGGTGGATCTTCACTCCCGAAGAACTGGTAATTCGCCTCCTCCGTATTTCACCTTCTTTTCTTTGCTGGTTTCTTTTTTCTTTTTGTGTTCAGCGAGGGCCTGTTTGGTTGCCGAGAAATGAAGGAAAATATAGTTTCTAACTTTCTAGGTTTATTATTTCCATCGTTGTTGTGCCGAAAATTTAACTGTTTCTTTTGCTTTCGCTCTCTGTTTGATTTGCTCTGTGAAAAAATTGAAGTGGTGGCCAATTTATAAATTGGAGCAATTTTTGATGAAATTAAATGAAGAAGCTTGTTTTCTTTGAGGCATTGATGTTTGCAAGGCTTTGAAGTTGAATCGAAATTTCGTATGCGTTTATTGATTTGATTTTTCAATGTTATAGGTTGGTAAATACAAGGCTGCTAATCAAAGAGCAGTGCAAACATTGGAGAAGGTACGTATTGTTTGATCGAAACAAGTAACTGATATCTTCAGGCAACTCTCGTCGATAGCTGATTGTTTCACTTGTCTGTTGGAGTGAGAGTGTATGTACTAATGCATCGAGTGTACCTAATTAGATAGTTTTAGGAGATGTTTATTGCCTAAGCGGACTAGCAGAGGATGTGATGAAATTAGGGCAGTGTCTTGACATATTGGTTTAAGGATATAATTATACCTTTCTACTAATGCATGTGATTCTGTATGTCATTTGTAGTATTACATGTCGAAGATGTCCACATTTTGTCCCATAGGAAAATAGTTATCTTTCCGCAAAGTGGCTTGACTTGCTTTCCATTTTTCTAACAAACAATTTCTTGTGTAGTATGGAGCAACACTAATGGAAGTAGATGTAGATGGAACATTATCATACCCTAAACCCCAAGTAAATGGTAATGTTCTTTCGAGGACCCCCTCCCTCCCCCTCGTCCCCCACCCACCCAAACATACACGCACACGGAGCTGGTTTTCAATGGCTTTATTTATTTATTTATTGTCTTTAAATACAGCTGATTCCCGTCCAAAACCCATTAACATTGAAGAGGAGCAATTTATGCGAGTATTTTATGAGAATAAACTTCAAGAAGTGTGTACCAACTTTCATTTTCCGCATAAAGTTCAGGTATGTGGTCTCCTCTTTTGACAGAAAAAAAATAGTAATAATTATTTAGGAAGCATGAAACAAAAAATTTATCAATTTTAGCACTATCCATGTCTAATTGGTTTCATTTGCAGGCAACGGCTCTCATATATTTCAAGAGGTTTTATCTACACTGGTCGGTGATGCTACATCATCCAAAAAATATAATGTAAGGTTGGCTTATCTCTATTAAGTATCTCTGTCAATTTTCAGCATATGTGATTGTGTGGAATTTTGGTTCTTCTAGGTAGAAATTCACTAAGATGTTGAGACATTGTAGAAAATCAGGTCATATTTCTAATGTTTATTGTGTTTGTACATGTACCTAATTGTTTGTGGATTTCCAATTTAAATTGATTGACTTTTGCACAGGTTAACCTGTATATATGCAGCTTGTAAAATAGAGGAAAACCACGTATCAGCGGAGGAGCTTGGTAAGGGGATCTCACAGGATCATCAAATGATACTCAATAATGAGATGATAGTTTATCAGGCATGGATGTGCCACACATTTCTTTGTTGTTTTTATTTTGTTTCTGTTTTCTTTGTTAAATATAATATACCTTTATCTTGCAGACTTTGGAATTTGATCTTATCGTTTATGCACCGTACCGCTCAATTGAAGGATTTGTCAATGATATGGAGGTAAAATTTCTAACGGTTATATATATATATTTTTTTTTTTCATAATGCACTTTTAAGTTTTCTTAGAAGTTCCTTCCACGCACTTGGTGACAATTAGTGTTTGATTTGTAGGAATTCTGCGGATTAGAGGATAACCAGCTCCAACATCTCAAGGTAATTGTTGGCTTTATGTTAATTGTTATTTGGCTGAATAGCATGTTGAGTATCTGTATCTACACGACTGAATCTTTAAAAGTCATTCATTGTTGAGATGCTACATTTTGAATAACCAGTCACAGGCAATGTATTGCTTCATGTATGTTTCTTAACCGGCTACACATATGTTGATGGATGTTTTGATGAGATTGCAGGATGCGGCAAAGATGGAAGTTGATAAAATCATGCTCACAGATGCACCACTCCTTTTCCCTCCGGGGCAGGTATGATTTGTCAGTCAAGCTTCTTGTTGTTTACAGCTCAGAATTTTGTTATCAATTTCAAGCTATCTTAATTTGATGCAGTTGGCATTGGCTGCATTGCGTAGTGCAAATCATGTATGCAGAGTCGCTGACTTTGAGAGGTTATCATTTGCACTCGGATTTCCTATCGTTTTTGTTGATAGTTTTCTTTCCTGTATAGTTCTACTTACGCCTTCCCGCCAACTTGCCTGTTGGGTTTGTTGTTGGACGACGCTAAAAAAGTTTCTTGCATGTATGCTCATTTTCAGATACCTGAGTAGCATTCTCTCTCGGCAGAGTTCTGCGCATACCATTTCAGAGCTAGTCGAATTCCTCAATGCAATCGATTCTTGGGTATTAATTCATTGCAATCAGCATATAAATGTGTTGCAAACTTCATAGGCTCTCTGATAGTGGCACGAACGTTTGTGAAAATTTCCAATCTCGTTTCTTCATGTCTAATGTATGTAGGCAAAAAGATACAAGTTTCCTTCAGACAAGGATCTCAAGCACATCAACCGGAAACTGAAATCTTGTTGGGGACTTAGTACACATGACGAGTATGCTCCTTATCTTGAGATAATCACGTTTAATCTGGTTACCTTTTCCTTTTGTATCAATGCCATACATTGACTGCTTTTCAGGAGCAAGAAGCGGGATAAGAAATCAAAGCACAAGTCAAAGAGGAGTTCAAATGAAGCACAAATTCTACCATCTCGTGCTCAAATGTATGCCCTTTTTGGTATTCTGTTGTTTTAATTGAAGGTCTAGTGCGGGTGTGGCTACCATTTGGCGGCTTAGTTTTGTGAAATTCGCGATCTTATCTCGGTTTCTGGGCAATTTCATGCGCTTGTCCCTTAGGGATTGTTGATACACTGCTGCTGGTGTCTGAACAGTTGGAGAGCCCCAAATTTAATTTCTTACTGTATTAACACCTTTCGTCTGGTTTCAGGTAAATTTATCTCGGTCTTTCCATGGGATCCAGTTCGTCAGGCTCGGAAAAATGCTCCAACCAGTTATCCTGTACCGTTTACGGACGACGATAATTTTTACCCGTGCTTTAACTAATGTTTTCTTTCTCCTTATCTTGCTATCTTCGTTTGTGTTCTGTTGTCAAATTAATCTAATTTGTGACTTTGAGTTTGAATGCGATGAAGAATTTTATCTGCAAAAAAAAAAAAAAAAAAAAAAAAGCCAGTAATGAAAGTATCTTCCATTATATTCAACAAAATGTGTGTATTTTCCAATAAAAGAATGCAAGGCTTTTTGGTTTCGACCATAATAGGGCTTCTATCTGAAAACGCTGAAAAGGATAATAGAGAAATGCAAAGGAGATACGTGAGACTCTCTAGTATATTATAATATTGATACGAGAATTAATGCTAAATAATGAGGTGACAGAGAGTTCGTGAAGGGTGAAGTGTTTTATTTTGAGAGAATTTTTTTAGGGAAGGGGATCCTCTTCGGATCTTTTCCATCTAATCCATTTTAGTAAACAATTCGAGCTATTGAAAATTGATCTAACAGTTAAAGTTATTATAATTTTTAAAATGGGATTGATTTTTAGTCGTTGAATCAAATTTCAAGGATACAAATTGTTTGATGAGGTGAATTTAGGTGAAAGGAATACACAAATGATCCGTTTTCTATTTTTTGTATTTCCAAGAAAAGTCATTGAAAAGGATCCCACAAATAAAAAAATTAAAAAACACTTAATAAACTTTCTTTAATCATTAGGACAAGAGGTGGTGCCAATATTATAAATAAATTAAAGCTTGGGCATAATAACAGTTTCGTAATTAAGTCGAAAGTGGGTGACACCGACAACTGTTTCTTCATAAAACCCACAACGGTTTCCTCATACTCCACAGAATTTATTCTAAATTTGCACCCTATTTGTATTTATTCAGATTTTGCACCCCTACTCGTATTTATTCTAAATTTGCACCCCTATTCGTATTTTGGGTTCGGGTACGTATGTTGCTCCTCGGTCTCAGACAAAAGCAGAAACCACACCGTTACCTCAGACCAGTTCAACAAACGTCTCCGTTTAACCCTTCATCTCCTTCCTTCCCACTGCTATACCCTGAAAGGCAGCAAGAAAGAAACCCTAGCTTCTGCCCGTATTTTCCCGGAAACCAAACAGGAAGTAAGTGTTTCATTACTGTAAAATGCAGATCGTTATTTTTTATGTTTTTTTTTTTATTTTTTATATTTTGCTATGCAAACCACAGGAAATGCCTCCAAGAAATTCACCACTTCCGGTCAGACTTTCATGCCAACCAATTTCAGAAGCAGGTTTTGTTCTTCAATCTCGTTTCACGATTTCTTCCATTTGTGCTTTTACTGGTACAGAATTTGAACCGGAATCGGGTTTTTTTCACTTATTTAATTCAAGTTCCATCCTGTTTAATTGTCTGTGATACAAATTTTGTGCTCCTACTTGTACTAAAAGAAATCTTGATATCAGCTTTGACAATGTCATTCAGATGAACTCATGGCTGTTCCGGACACCCGAGAACTTTGCTTAAAACCGACTGTTGCGTAAAAATTAGAGATGAAATACAATGCCAGCGTATTAGTTATTAAGCCCGTGTTTTCGTTTCATCCAGTTACGCTTAGTTCACTGATTAGTTTGCATACGATATCATACTAGTAATGTACAATGCTGATACCGTGCTTGACCATACATGTCCGGAAATTCGGCCTACTGATAGCTGAAACCAGTCCTACCTTGTAACTGTGGTACCTAAACCCAATTTGTATAACATGAATGAGTTTTTCATGGTGGAATCACTTAAGTCTTGATGTTGGTTTTCGTTCACTTGGCGTCCTAATGTGGCATGTTTAGCATATTAACTGTAAAACCTTGAGTCTTTATGTTGCTTGAGAGGGCAGAGAGAAGAAAAAATCATGGAAAGAGATGGACGGAACAAAAAAACCCCAAAGGGGTTAGGGAGTCTGAAAGTTGATATTCTATTGAATCTATTTCGTCCTTGAGGATTTAATGGCATATTCTCTAGAGGATGATGAAATACGATGATCTTCATCTGTATTCATCATTATGTTAAAACTGTACTTAGCCAAGTGTGATTAGGTGCGTCAAAAGGTATAAAATGTATTAGGATTAGAGATGAAATACAATGTCAACGGAAATGAGGTTTTAGACGTGCATCTAATGATCCACTGCATCGATAACGTTTAGACTGAGGATGTATTTGTTTCACTACAACCTCAAAGGCTCCAAATCATCTGCCAGGTTGGGGTGTTCCAGCATGAGTCCATTGTGAAGGTAGAAACTTCTGCCTGAGTTCGCTGATTTTCCGGAAGTTAGCATTCCGTTCGATGATATGTTAACTGAAAATAACATATTAGGGAAGAAACGAAAATTTAAAAAAAAGAGAGAAAATGAAAAAAAACTGAAAGTTTCTTCTTCAACACTTCAAAGGCGTTCCATTTTTTCATGGTGAACCGACAAGCCTATCCAGAACTTAAGCGTTAGGGCATTTGCATTGAACCCTCATACTTATTTATTGTTCCTTCTTGCTCTGTTTAAGCTAACTGTATGAATTACCTTTGCAGTTGCAAAGCCTTCCGCCACTCCAGCAGTACAAATAAAGCCATACCATCTTCGAATCGGAGTTGTCAAGATCATCTTCGGACGCCCTCAAAACCGCTTTTGAAAATTATGTCTTGTTATAGGAATGTACACTCTTGTAGCCACACGATCATGTTTGGTTATTGGGTTGGTCCTGATATTGATGATGGATGGGGCTATGTGGAAGCTTTTATTAATCCAATCACTAGAGTATTGTTCAATATTCCATGTTTTTTCTCCTTATGTTTTGGGATATTTCATAGATTCATTCAAGACACACTTTTTGTATGTGTTAACAACGTCCAATTTGTCGATGAAAACGCGTAAAAATTGTTCAAATTTTAACATGTGAGGGTCAAAAACCAGCAAGGTACATAAGAGCAAACATCGGCCGGAATCGTGCTGGAAGCTGGTGTAGGCTGCTGCCTCAGAAACATGGTCTGATGTTGTGCTGTTTATTAATCCTAACAAATTAAATGCAGCCTTCGAAATGTGTCTTGATTAGGACAGATTGTAACTCTAGACACTAATTTGGTCACCTTTTTCATAGGTAAAGTTGAGCAGCTGCAACTCACATAGATAACCCATGATCTCTTGAGCCCTTTCTCATGGAAAATGAAATATGGATTCCTGTTAGATTACAAAGGAGAGAGATTGTTATGGAATTTAGGAGGAAAATGTATATTTCAGAGAGAGGATTCACAGAGAAATATGAACCAATTTCATTTCATCATCATTGCTTATCGGAATGTGACCGACTACAAAAACAATGTAGGGCATTGTTACACCTTCTCTCTCTCACACAAGAAAGAATACATCACAGCCATTCATTTCATCCATTCTATGAGATAGCTATAGTTGTCACTCTACATTGCTGACTCTCATTCAATCTAGAGCATTCATTTTGGAATGTAATCCAATGGCTCTATTTAAAACAAGTAAAAAAATGAATTGGTTTATTTCAGCTAAAACACTTAAACACTAACACTCCCTTCTAAGTTTTTAGCTAAAATCACTCCCAAAGCCTTCCTCAAATACTCGAATCTATCCCTTGCCAATGCTTTTGTAAAAATATCATCAACTTTGTTTTCAGTTTTGCAATAAATCCGATCAACTTCACCATTCTGCAGTGCATCTCTGATAAAATGAAACCTTCTGTTTATGTGTCTTGTCTTATGATGTGCCGCTGGATTCTTAGAGATTGCAATAGCTGAGGTATTATCACAGAGAATCTGAGTAGGTTCCACTTGTTCCTTTCCAAAATTTGATAAAACAAATCTTAGCCAGATGGCTTGAGCAGTTGCCTCTGCAGCACTAACATACTCAGCCTCTGCAGTGGACAAGGCTACACTGCTTTGTTTGATTGAAGCCCAAGAGAATGCTCCAGAACCAAAGCTAAATGCATATTCGGATGTGCTATTCATGTCATCTTCACTTCCTGCCCTGTCACTATCACAGTATCCAATAAGCACAACATCTTTACCCTTCTCATATGCAATTCCATAGTCCAGTGTGCCTTGGATATACCTTAGCACTATCACAGTTCCCATATGTTTCCTGGTTGGATTATGCATGAATCGAGCAAGTAGACTTGCAGCAAACATGTTATCAAGTCTTGTAGCTGTTAAGTATAACAAACTACCTACAATATACTTATAGAGACTCTCATCAGCTAATTCACTTCCATCTTCTTTGATTAATCTTTCATTTGTTGCAAGTGGAGTTGCAACAGGTTTGCACTCCTTCAATCCAAATTTCTCCAACAAGGTTCTTGCATATTTCTTTTGATGCAGAAAGATACTACCTTCTGTTTGAATGACACCAAGTCCCAAGAAATGATGCAATAGTCCCAAATCAGACATTTCATACTTTCCCATCATTTATGCTTTAAACTCATTCATTAATGCACTGGAACTCCTTGTGTATATAATGTCATCAACATACAAAGAAACAATGAGAATTCCTGCCTCAGTGACTTTGATGTAGAGAGTTGCCTCACTTGGACTTCTGTGAAAACCAGTACTGTAGAAGTGAGAGTCAATTTCCTTATACCAGGCCCGTGGTGCCTGTTTCAACCCATACAAGGCTTTCTTGAGCTTGTAAACCTTGTCCTCCTTGCCTTCAATCACAAAACCAAATGGTTGATCTACATATACTTCCTCATTTAGAACTCCATTTAGAAATGCTGACTTTACATCGAGTTGGAACAGCTTCCATCCTTTCTGTGCAGCAAGTCCAATTAGAGTCCTAATAGTATCAAGTATTGCCACATGAGCAAATGTCTCATTGAAATCGACCCCAGGCTTTTGAGAGTATCCCTTAGCCACTAACCTTGCCTTATTCTTCTATATAGACCCATCTAGGTTCAATTTTGTTTTGTAGATCCACTTGACACCAACAATTGGCTTATCAAGTGGTCTATCAACAAGTTCCCAAGTGCAGTTTTTCTCTATCATACCAATTTCTGCCTGCATTGCCTTCTGCCATGACTCATCTTGTGATGCTTTCTCAAAGTTCTCAGGCTCAACTATGCACATACTGCATTTTGCATACACTTCTGTCAAACTCTTAAACTTCAAAGGTGTGTGATCATAGTCTTGTGGACCTGTGATATTCTACATTGGAATTAACCTTGAACCGTTTTCAATTGATTCATAGACTTCATACGCAAACTCATCATTTACATTGCATTTGTCACTTGAACTTCTTTCTTCTCTTTGTTCTCTCTCTTCTCTTTGTTTTCTCATTTCCACTTCAGGTAGTGGTACACTGATAGTATTTTCAGATTGAGAATTCCAATCCCAGCAAGTATTTTCATCAACTATCACATCTCTTGACACAATTATCTTTTTTGAGACAAGATCATAAAGTCTATAACCTTTCTCACATGTGCCATATCCCAAAAAAATACATTTAGTGTTGGTCTCATCTAGCTTTTGCTTAGTTAAGTTGGAATGTGAGCATAACATATAGAACCAAAAATCTTCATGTGTTTGATTCCTGGCTTTCTTCCACTATAAGCCTCAAAATGAGTCTTCTTATCAAGAGCCTTAGTGGGACATCTATTCAGAGTGTACACTGCTGTGTTGACAGCTTCTGCCCAAAAATCAAGTGGAACTCCCTTCTCAACCATCATACATTTTGCCATTTCCACTATGGTTCTATTCTTTCTCTCAGCCACACCATTTTGCTGTGGTGTATAGGCTACTGTTAATTGTCTTTCCATGCCCATTTCTTCACAAAATTTCCTGAATTCAGTAGATGTATACTCCCATCCTCTATCACTTCTCAACCTTTTCAACTGATAACCACTTTGCAAATTCAATTGTGGCCTTAAATTTCTTGAAGATATCAAATACCTCAGACTTGTTTATCAAGAAATAGATCTAACACATTCGAGTGCAATCATCTATAAAGGTAAGAAAATACCTATTTCCTGCTTTAGTTGTGGTTTGCATAGGTCCACATATATCTGAGTGAATAAGTTCTAGAGGAAGAATAGCTCTCCATGATGCTTCCTTTGGAAATGCATCTTTGCAATGCTTCCCAAAAAACACATCCTTTACATATCTCATATGTCATCTTGAGTTTAGGTAATCCCAACATCATATCATGTTCTTTGAGTTGCTTCAGACTATTTAAGTTCAAATGTCCCAGCCTCCTATGCCAAAGTGTAGAAGACTGACACACATTAGCTTTTAGAGCCATCTGCATTCCAGATTGAAGTCTCATGGGAAAACTTCTGTTTCCTTTCATTGGTACTTTGGCTATCAAGTTTGACATAGATTCATCATCATATATAGCTGCAGTAGTACCACCAAACACCAAGAAGCAACCGTGTTCCATCATCTGTCCCACATTGAACAGATTTTCTTGTAAACCTGGAACTAACATCACTTCCTTGATATATCTTTTCACCATTTTGGTTTCAACTGCTAGATTGCCTTTCCCTATGACCTCAATAAGCTGACCAGTGCCCATCTCAACCTTAGTAGTCATAGTTCTATCAATATCAACCAACAATTTTTCTTTTCCAGTCATATGATTGCTACACCCACTGTCTACATACCATGTGTCTTCACATTTCTTCACAGTGGCATTATTGCAGACATAAAACATTGTAGGAGTGTCATTGACTTGATTCACAAAGTCTGCATGTTGATTTACCTTCTTGCCACGACAGTCCTTTGCAATATGCCCAAGTTTATGACAATTATGGCACCTAGGTTTGTCTTTGAACCAGCATTCTCCAAAATGCAACTTATCACAATGTATGCAAGGATTCTTAGCTCCTTCAGAGGTACTTACAGCTTTTCCAGCTTGATTTACAGGTTTGTTATCTCCTTTCTTCCACTTTGACTTCCAATTCTTTTGTGGTTTAAACCCCTGATTTCCATTGTACTTATTTTGCTTTGGAGTAATATTGAGACTAACAAAAGCCTTCTCAGTGTGAGCCTCATCATGCCTATCAATTCTTTGTTCATACCCTTTTAGAATAGCCACAACATCTTGAACATCAACAGTGTCTAGATCCTTAGTATTCTCGATAACAGAAGCAATACTATCATACTATCTAGGTAAAATGATCATCAATTTTTGGACAATTCTCTGATTACTAATATTCTCACCATAACTCCTCATTTGACTAATCAGATCAAATTGTCTAACTAGATATGTAGAGAAACTTTCATTTTCACCCATTCGAGTATATTCAAAATCACGGTGTAAGCCTTGGAGTTTCATAGGCCGTACCTGTTTATCTCCCACAAATTCTTGTTTCAGTACATTCCAAGTAGCATTTGCAGTCTCTTGGATGGTGATTCTCGGAAAGATCTGATCAGAAACCGCCCCTTGAATGATTCCAAGTGCCTTCGCATCTCTGACTATATTCTCTTTCAATAGCTTGCTCTCAGCTACAATGAGTTCTTCATCCTTCTTCGCCGAAGTTTCGACATCATTTTCGACGATATCCCAGAGCTCGTGCGATCGAAATATTATCTTCATCCGAATCTGCTAGAAATCAAAGTTATCACCATTGAATACCGGCGCACGAAGATCAGCTCCACTCGATCTAACCATATGAGACGAGATCTAAGATCACTACACTTTCTTCTTCGAGTTTTCTTCAGTGAGAAAGCTCAACGGTCAGTTCGAGCTCTTCACTGTGAGCTTCATAGATTCACGCCCAGTTGCAGATGATGCAACCTGGGTCTGATACCATGTTAGATTACAGAGTAGAGAGATTGTTATGGAATTTAGCAGGAAAATGTATATTTCAGAGAGAGGATTCAGAGAGAAATATGAACCAATTTCATTTCATCATCATTGCGTATCGGAATGCGACCGACTACAAAAACAATGTAGGGCACTGTTACACCTTTTCTCTCTCACACAAGAAAGAATACATCACAGCCATTCATTTCATCTATCCTATGAGATAGCTACAGTTGTCACTCTACATTGCTAACTCTCATTCAATCTAGAGCATTCATTTTGGAATGTAATCCAATGGCTCTAATTAAAACAAGTAAAAAATGAATTGGTTTATTTCAGCTAAAACACTTAAACACTAACAATTCCTACTATTCTTATTAAATGGAATTTACTATTTCTTTCATACACGAATCTCCTCTCGCTTTGCGCTCTTAAACAATCTGAGAGTTGGTGTACACCAATGAGGAAAGAAGACATTCCAAGATCTGGTTCCACAACTTGTCCAACAGTTAAATGAAGATAAATGTTGTGACCATTGAGCCTTTTGGAGATTGTGCTTCGAATTAGCTAACTTGGGTTGGAGGTGGATTGTCTGCCCTCCCATTTCCATACTCTCCTCATACCCTCCTGTGATGTGTGGTCACGGTTAAGTTACGTTAACGTTTTATATTAATTTTTTATAGAAATAATAAAACAAAAAATAAGAGGAATATAAAATATTAACGTGGTTTAACCGTGACCACACAAACATGAGGGGTTTGAGAGAGTATGAAAATGGAATGTCAGACAATCCACCTACACAATACGTGCAATTGCAAAATAAAGACAAATGCATTGAGAACTGATCCATTTAGAGTTGATTGGGAGTCAAACTTGAATGAGAACTCATTGTCGCGAATGTACCATATGATATTATTTATGAGTAAAACCATGACATAGTACTAGTATCGTACATCATTACTAAGATCGTTATTCCTTTAATTTATCAATTGATTAACCTTGTGCGTAAGCGTTCATATATGTACTTGTTTAATGATATGGCGAGACAAATCAGAGAGAGTTTGTGATGGTTGATCAGTGGTCCC
Organism: Malus domestica; assembly: GCF_042453785.1. Taxonomy (NCBI): domain Eukaryota; kingdom Viridiplantae; phylum Streptophyta; class Magnoliopsida; order Rosales; family Rosaceae; genus Malus; species Malus domestica. The sequence goes on along the minus strand of NC_091672.1, from coordinate 28,318,248 downwards.
CTAGCTATATGACCTTATAAATGGAAACCCTAGGAAGCATGTTGAGCCCTAACTCTGACAGCTTGTAATTTTATTGGACTAGGATTCTCTCTTCTCCTTTTTCCATTCCATTCCATCTTCTCTTCTCACATTCTTTTATTTTGTCTTTCTCTTGCTATAAAAAATTAATATAAGATGTTGACATGGCTTAACCGTGACCGTTCAAATAGGAGGAGAGGGAAGGGGAGTGAAAAAAAGAGGGGAGAGAATCCTACTCCAATTTTATTAGTACATAGAGTAGGGTTTTTGCACTAATCTTTAACGGGAAGATTACCCTAATCCATATTCCAGAAGCATATAGTAAACTATATTAAGCATGCTTGAGATTCTATCAGACTACTTTAATTTCACAGTAACTCATGTTACCTAAAGCCACAAAAGATTAGTGGTCCTAATCCTAGGGTTAAGAGCAAACCCTAAACCTAGTACTGCATACTGCATTGTTAATTCAGTATACTTGTATTCGATTCTTAATGACTAATCTGCAATTATGTATATATGAAAGCTTCACTTTGATAGTATTTCGGTTCTGTTTGCTAACCATTTCTTTTTCGGTTTTTTGGTTTTCATTTTGTATCTCATTGCTTATCTATTTCTTTGAATCTCTCCCATCATCCTTATCTTTCTTCTCCATCCTTCATTTTTCTATATTTTCTCATCGCTAACAAAAAAGTGAAAACCAAAAGCAAAAATCGAAATGGTTATCAAACAAGCACTTAGTTAATTAACTCTCATGGATATGCTAGGTTGTGGTATTTGATGGACTAGACATGCTAGTTAACTATTCAGTTCAAGATTCTTATATATTCATGCATAATTAGCCCGTAAATATTTGGCATTATTTATTAGACAAGTAAACTGTGTAATTGCAAATCTCCAAGAACACCTATATATGGTTTAGGAGGAAATTTCTAAGATAAGGGAATGAGATACAGTACAGCTCATAAGATATAGTCATGGAGGAAATTTATTCAAGGCTCGAATGGACCAAAGGAAGAATTTGATGACAAAAAATAATTTGCTACAAAAACCAGAGAAAAGATTAGATTAAATTTGAAATAGATAACTAGCTAGATGATATATACACATTTGAAATAGAATTTAAAGGAGAACTTTCTTTGTTTCGTCACTTTCTTTCTTCTGTCAAAATCCTGACATGAATCTATGAATTGTAATAGTCTAAACAAACAATTTTACCTTATAATTCTGTCTTAATCCTTAAATCTGAAATCACTTAAGTGCAAATTAGCACTAATAAATGAAATAAAAGAAAGAAGAGAAGATATTCTTAATCCCAACCATATATATATATATATAGCTCAAATATATATATATATTTTTCTTTTTCAGATTGATATATAACCAGATCTTGAAAGAGAAATCGAGCGAACCCGTAATACACTGTTAAACGCAGCTACAATACTTTTTTTTCTCATTATCCGAAAGCTATACCCCTCCTTAACTAAGAAAAAAAAAGGAAAGAAAAATTAAACTAAAGCGGAAAACACCTGAAGAAATTAAGCATGAATATTTGAGAAGAAACTTGGATTATTTTCCACTTACTAGCAAGTTAATTAAGCCAGTTCATATCAAACCTGATAGTTCACTGACGGCAAAAGTGCAGGCATAACTAATGCCAGCCAAACTCAAACTGTCAAACATCGAGTGGTACGATGAAAAAATCTGACCTAAAACATCATCCGGAAACTTTTTAAGTTTCAACTGAAACTTTATTTGGCCCCAGATCCCATCGGTACTGTATTCTTGATCAAGGTCATGGCTTGGTAACAAGGGAGTTGTCACCTTTCCCAAGCACCCGAAACTCCAGATTTGAAGTTTGATTTTGCTGCGGTACCTGCAGGCCTCCATAACTTTTAATATCTGCTGTGTTTTGGTTGTTGTTAGCTGCAGCTTTGTCTCTTTCAGCTTCCCTGTATTTATGCAAGTACCTTATAGTAGCCTGGGCATAGTTATCAAACCCTAGAGCACTCAGAGCCCAACAGATGTCGTCTCCATTGACGGTCTTGCGATTCTCCTTGTGACACTTGTCAGAAGCCTCGCCAGTTACAAAACTTAGGAACTCAGTTGCACATTCCTGCATTGTTTGTTTGGCTTCTTTGGAAATTTTGGCTCTTGGGGGAAGAATTTGCTTCATGATTCGACCCACGTTTGCAATTGGGAGCATTCCATCTTGTTCCTGATCTACCATGTTGATTGATCGATCCATACAATTAGATTTTGGAGGAGTTAATTTGATCTCTTCTGAGACAGACACATTGCTCTAGATCAGAATTCACGCTTGTTTTTTTATAGATGTTTATGTATATGTGTGTGTATGTACGTATGTGTCGATGTCACAAGTCATGACACTAGTATTAATTAATTCTATAAGTGGTTTAGTATTTGATGATACGTACCCTAACTATTCTATATTAAAATAAGAAAAATATTTGTTTTTAACTACTAATCAAAATAAATTTTCAAATTTTAATGAAGTATTACTAATAAAGTCCAACTTGTCCAAATATTATAATGGTCAAAATAGAGCTTAAGGTGACTTTAAGTAAACTAATTGATCTAATTAGCAAGAAAGAACCACTAATTCTTTACACTATTTCTACAAAATTTTAATTAGTACGTAGTATCTGAAGCCGTATTTGAGAAGGAGAAGTAGTTTTCAACATATGTAGACAGTGGGTTGAAGCCCAAGGTAGGATTTAAAGTACAATGGTCCCCACCAAACCTCTAATCTCTCTTACTAATCTAAAATTAATTAATCCTAAAGTGTTCTTGTAGTTCGTACTACTAGAGAATTTTTTTATTATGACTGGAATACAGAAGAAGGTACATCACGTGTTTTTATATAAATTAGGGAAAATTTTATTTTTTAAGTTATTAACTTTTTAACACGCATATTTCACTATTTATATAAATACACGTTGTATACCATCCCGTGTAATGGTCATATTGAAAAATTTCTTGAAATACTGATCAGTTGAGTGGATGGCGTTTGTGTGGATGGCGTTTGTGCACGTTTCATGTTTATTCGTTTAGGGATGGATCCAACCAAAACCTACCTCAAAGGAAACCTTAGTGTTTGATTAGCTCATGCATTAGGTTTAATTATGAGTTTGTCACTCTATTTGGTAACAAACAGGCAATGCATTTCCTTAATTTTAGCTGTGAATCATGCAAGTAAGTTAGGTTTTGGTCAGGTCGACCCTCCAACTCACTAGTAGAAATGCTGAAATGGGGCCTAAGGCCACATGGTATATGGCACATCTTGGATCTGGGGTCAGTGGAAAATTAGCATTACGTCTTGTGTGAAGAAAAATTAAAATAAACACGATATAAAACTTCTCTTGAAAAAATAACCCAAAAATCTTTACTGGTGTACATAAAATAATAAAATTCTCAAATCTCACATCTAACACAATCTCAGTTTGTCTAGTCATTGTCTTGCCAAATAACTTATCTGTAAAATGAAAAGTGAGGATGCTAAGCAACAACCATCGCCGATAAGTAGAATATGTAATATGCCAATCAAACTTGTCGTTTTACATATACTATAAAATATGATAATAATATCAAGCTTTAGCCATGTAATTCCACATCACATCATCTCTTCGCGTGTTGGTTATCCATTATCCATTATCCATCTTAAAATATAGCTCACTACATGACTCCTAACATCCCCATGTGCCATACATATCCCTCGGATAACCCAACACTAAAATTCACATGCTCCATGAACAATCACAAGAGTCCTCAAAGTGTATATTCGCATATCAAAACACTTCTTGAAAGCTACTTCTTGAAAGCTAACATGCTTGAATTGAAAAATAGATAGAAATTTTTTAAAATATAGCAAATTCCATGATAGCTGATGTTTTTCATATTTATCGCAAAATAAGAAATTTTACAACACATTACATAAATCACTCACTTCGGTGGTTAGAACCTCGACAAGAAAATCCCATTAACAATCTCCACACATCAAACTTACTAATCCTCTCTGGATACATGAATATACACATATATAAATCAAGGGGTGTGCTATCCACACACTCTATTTTACTTCTCACACACCCCTTGATAATTTTTGTCCGTTGATCTTCTTCAATTCATCCAATCCTATTTACTAGTCTAATTTGGATTACTATTAACTAGATGCAAACATTAATTGACTAATATAATTTTTTTTATGAGAGATATTTTGTTAGATAAAACTTTAACCATACATTAAAGCGTCTACAAACATAAAAATATTAACAGTAAAAATAATAAATTAAAAAACGATAAACCACCCACATCACAACGTTTAAGTAAAACGTCAAGTCCATAGTGCTCAGTGAGCTCACCAAAACTCAAAGTAATGTCACAACGAATTGAAGTTGCGCTGCCATAAAACTAATCGCATCTCGCCTTAAATAACTATAAGTTCTTAAATTGTCCAATTCCATATGCATGTTTTAAGAAGCATATGGTCTTGTTGCAAATACAATTATATATAATATTGCTACCTTATGTTACAGTTTGGAAGAACATTTGTAAGATATAACTAGCTAGTTATGCAAAGTGAGATAAGTATAAATAAAATTTCAATTTGTTTAAACCATCCACAAACGTGCTTAATTACTTTTTACATTTTGCATTGTACTTAACGATCCACATTATCACTTATGCATCCCCAATTTAGAAGTTAAACCCTTCCATAATTCCATTGTTTATTCATCAATCGAGATATCCGATCTCCATTAGACTGGTTAATAGCAAACTCAAACTTTGCTTATAAATAAGATTGGATTAGGCCTATAAAGCATATATGCTTTGAATTAAATACGAACCAACTTGTACAAAAGGTTCTTCAATTCCATTAAAAAAATCTAGCCTTTGAAAAATCAATTATTAGGTTGTAAGTAGAGGAGTTTGTTCCTATGTTCCTTCTTTCTTTCTTTTTTTTGTATTTTATTTTTCAAGAGGGGGAAGGTTGATGTCTTCTCTAACTAAGTGTAACTTTACTTTTTTATATCAATAAAATTTCTTCATACCGCCAAAGTTCTAAAAAAAATATGATGCACTAATGATATAGTAATAAACAAATGGAGATGGGTGACACAACACATGACACAAAAATCCTAAATATTCGGAACTTCATATACAATAAAGAATGCTCTTAACTAATTGGCCTGCAAAGGTAGAAGAATAAAACACATCTTGTACTTCCCTCTTTTTGGAGGCCATAATCCGACTTTGTTTTGATTCCTTTCTTTCTCTTTTTACATTACCATCTGATGAGTGGCATTCGATTAAGACAGGAAATGAAGAAGTACTTTTTAATGTTTTTCAGTTAATCCTTTGCATGGAAAGTTCTGGACTTGCTTTAGAGAGAAATATTATTCTTGATGTCCAGCAGGAGCAGATATTGGGCACCTAGCTACTACCTAGCCAGCTAAAAATGGAGTCTCTTCTTCAAATTCTCCTCTTTCTTCATCTTTTATTTGAACAATGACGATTAAATTACGTCAATATCTTGTATTTTCTTTATAGAAAGAGAAAGACAAAGAAGAAAGTGAAAGGAGAGAAGATGAGGGGATTTGGATTGGAGATAATCCTACTCCGCTAAAAATAGACATATATGTACCATATATTCTAGCTAGATCAAATATTCCAGCCGACAATGGATATTTTTATGACTTCCTTTTGTGATGATGTTCTACTGTTTTTTTAACAAGACCACATATATATACACATTCTCTCTAAAGTTATATGAAAATAATGATTCGCAATTGGAGGTTTTCTCGTTTTTAAGTACATAGTTCTTGTTATTGATGGAGACCTAGTGTAGCCTTCTGCTCAATTCTCTTACATGATTCGATCAAGAATTCCGCTCAATACTCTTACATGATTCGTTCAATTGTCTTGATCAAAAGTAAACTTTATTGTAGGGGTGGGTGCGAGTTGGTTTGGTCAAAATTGCAAACCAAAACCGACCAAACTGGATCTAAAACTAATCAGTTCAGTTAACCGAATGTGGCGGGTGGGTTTGGATTGGTTCTCGGTTTATGTGAAGACGAAAATACATAATAAATTTATCTTCCAAAAGCTACAAAACATAACACCAATATGAGTGATTGCTCAAAGGAAAACACAAATGAAGCAGCACAAGGAGAGCACCAAATCAGTAGCTGCTGCGTTCTCCAAATGGTGCCCTTGTTCTTCTCCAAAGGGACTCTTAGACTAATCGGGTTTTGTTTTCATGTAGTGAAAACACGGTAACTCATAAATAACTAACCATTTATATTATTACATGTATTAATTATGATTAAAAAATAAAAATAAATATATGCAGGTCGATTTGGTTAACCGCCCCCTAAAAATTTTGTGAACCAATTGTCAAACACATTAAAGTCAGTACGGTTCGGTTTAATCACTCAAAAGTAAAAATAAAAAATAAACCAAACCAAACCATCTGTTCGGGCTGTTCAATCGGTTTTTTCTTTAAAATGCCCAGCCCTACTTTATTGTATCAAAACTTTAAATAGAAGGTCATTAGTCCACTACTAAAAGGTCAAGTACTGATATTGTTTTCAATTCCACCACCTATTAGACCAACGTGTGTGAAATTAGCACAAAAGACTTTGATAAATTAGAAATAAAGCCAATCAGTATAGGTACACTCTTCAACGAGAAAGTCTTTTGTACGGGTGCCGGATCAGAAGGATAATTAGAGGGGGTAAGACCAATAGTGGGTCGGAATTAGCATGACAGATCAGAGATAGTGGGATAAAGGGTGTTTTCGGTGTTTGATTGTTGGACCTCAGAATTTCTCTTCAACATATTGTGCTCAAATGCGGGATTTGGTTTGTTTTCAACAAGCCCAAACGAGATTGAAAAATGGGTTGCAATTTGGTTTGAAGCCTGCACTGATAAGTCCAGGAGCTAAGAGGCTCAGCTGTGCTTTTCTAGCCTGGATTGTACGCTTGTATTTGGGCCTCGCTTAGCTTGGGGTCTTAGGGAAAAGAAGGGATTTAGTACTGGTTTGGTACTAATGCGATTTTATAAAAAGTGGGTATCAAAAAAAGTTGAGCTTAAAAAAGTATTTGGTAAATACTTAAAAACAGCTTATTTTCACAGTTTTGGATGAAAATAAAAAACTGAAAACGTGAAGCAACAAAAATGAGCTTATTTTCACAGCATAGCAGAAACATTTTTTTTTCAAAGCACAGCAATATCAAACCAGCCCTTAGGCACAAATAGCAAGGGTTGCCTACAACATCACACACGATTGAAAACCGACGAAAACTATATATAGTACTATTTACATATAAAATATAATACTTGATGTGTATGTACATAATACTTGCATACAAAAGTCTCATTGGCCGTCAGACTCTTACATAAGGTATTGTTTGGCATGCAGACGGGACGGGACGAAACGGAGAGACAGCAAAGATGCCCTCGGATGAAAACAAGGAGGAAGAAGAAGAAGACGAAGATGTGGAACGAGTCGTTCCAGGGGGTGAGGTGGAAGGAAAATTCACCCAAAATTCGTCCCTTGGAACAGCGCGTTCCACCCTTTTTAGGCGCACCAAACGTGGGACGGAACGTCTCGTCCCACTCCGTTCCGTCTCATCCCAAGTACCAAACGGTACCTAAAAGAACTCAATATCGGAAGGGTACATTTTGATGTCGTTCTCTTTTTCGACAACTCATGAACTGAAAGGGCATTTTTGATAATTTACTGTACCGGCTTAAAAATAAAGATGAATCAAACAATAAAAGAGGGGTATTTTCTTCTTTTACTGTGCTTAAGAAAAATGTTTTTTTTTTAGGAACTTTAACGAAAAGCTCCGGTACTGTTCATTTTAACGAAAAACCATATTTTTACACTAAAAAGTCAATCCTGATACTATTCACTTTACCTTTTATTTTTTCTTTATCGTTAAAACTTAAAATTTTCAAACTCTTTTTATTAGTTTTCTGTTTTTTTCCATTGGGTTTTAGCATATAGAGTTCATGTATTTCAACCCGAATATTTTGCAATCTTTTGTGCGATCACAATGGAGTGCAGGAGACTAAAAGACGAGCGTTAAAATCACAAAACCTCTCACTGCAAAAAGAAAACAAAAAGCTTCATGGTTTCTGAGTACAAACATGGATGTTAGTAACTATATTGCTCTTGGAGGTTTCTCCAACAATGCAGAAAGGTAGACTTCATCCCTTGATTTAGGGGAAATAGCCCACTTGTGTTTCTTGTATCTCAGCTGCAGAAACATGCACATGAAGTCATCCAAATCCTTTCTAACACAGAAGAACCGGTCAATCCATAACAATCCGCCAGGCCTCAGAATTCGATCCCAATCAAACAGGATAAAATCCAGCAGTTGCAGGTCAATCCAGCCGTCCAGAAATCCAGCGGTGTGAATCATGTCCATTGTGTTGTCAAAGAACGGTATTGATTCAATGTTATAAACAATGGAACCAAACCTCTCGGTGCAATCATCTCGTTGAAAGGCGCCCTGAGGTTAAGAGCAGTAGAGACTACTGTAACGTTATGTTCTCTCATCCTTGCCACGAATGTTCCTGTGCCAATGCCAAAGTCGAGACCAATCCTCATCTCCCCAGGCTTAATAGCCAGAACATCACTGATCCGAAAATCTACAGTAAGTGAGCTATTGGTAACCCATTTAAGCTTTTCCTTCTCCATTTCGAAACATCCGACACACTTGCAATAACCCCTTTTGGTGTTATTTTCCATCAAGCACTTAAAGTTCGTGCAATGATAATTGCTCCACTGCACATTTCTATCATCCGGAAGTTTCCACAGAGACTCGTTGATAGGGTAAGGCTTCTGGTAGACCATGGAGGCCCTTGTCAAGCACCGCATCCGGGGCAAAGGATCACAACCGTTAAGCATCAGCTTCTGAGCTAAGTTCCAATCATCGTTGCAATAAGACCCGATGTCATAGCTCATGTACTCTTCCAACTCTTTCTTGTTCAACACACAAGCATGTCCAATTGTATTATATATCCTCTCTGTTCCGTATATACTAATCTTCCCGGTTCTACTCTCCTTTGGGGTTATATACTTCCTTAACTCTTCAATCACAAAAGTGTTAATCAAAGGCTCCTCTTTCATCGTTGAGTTGTGAATACCTTCAGCTTTAGGTAACCGAATCAGCCTCAGAGAAATATGAGCGGTATAAAGAGGCCTGATTACTTCCTCCTCCAGATACTTCTTGTACTCAAATTTAGTAATGTTAGTTGTGTGCAAGGCCTCTTTGTCCTTCTCAATTTGCTGCACCGCTGACTCGAGCTTTTCCTGTAAGCTTTCTAGTTTATTTAGAACTTCCCCTACTCGATCAGACAAAGCTTTTATGTCAAAACCTTCGTACGCATCTTTGACGCCATTAAATTGTCGGCATATGTCTTCATTGTGAAGGAAAACGCCTGCAGAGTAGAACTTGGACAGACTGCATATGCTGAAAATTATAACAAGGCCTCCCAATAGCATCTGAAGCCAACCCATTAATTTACGCAAGCCTACATTTCGGATGACACCACCTTGCCATCCTGAATAAGGCACGAAACCTCAACTTTCCTTCTAACCAAACACTAATTCTGTACTTCCTTTTCTCGGATTTTCAACCCAGTCGAAAAAACAAATCATAGTGATTACAAAATGATCGGAAAATAAAATGTTCAGCACAAGCCACAATCGAACTTACACGTTTAAAACAACGGATCATTTTACCGAGAAAATGTATGAACTCACAACAGATATGCAATTCGTAAGATGAGCATCCAGTCTTATATAATGTAAAAACCAGAACACAGAAACTCCCAAGATTCAGAAATGTGTAAATTTCAAACAACATGAATCAAGGCCAAACATTTGCAACTTCGATTTTACATCAATTTATAACTTTCTCCCACAATACAAAAGCAAAACATATGAAATTTTCTCTGAAAATAATTTATAACAAAGGAAAAGCCAAATTTTCTCTAAAGTTTCACAGAGGAGCCAATTTCCATTAGTTCTAAACCTTCTACATTTCATTCCCAAAAACCATAACATCAAACACAAGTTAAAAGACTCGGAATTTCCTTTCATTTCCTCAGATTTTCTCAGCATCCAAACAACTTCTAACAAAGGAAAGATAGCCAAATGAAGCTGAAAACAAGTTACTCAAACCATAACTGAAATAAATAACCCAAATTTAAACAGAGCCAGAACCATGATCTCCAGGAATATGCATCAAACTGAAGCCAAAACATCAAACACAAGTTAAAAAAAAAAATTAACTTTCTTTTCCCTCAGATTTTCCCAGCATCCAAACAACATTTAACAAAAGAAACATAGCAAATGAAACTGAAAACAACCCACTTGACCATAAATTAAATAAAATTTCCAAATTTAAACTCACCCAGATGAAGAATCTCCATGATCAAACTGAAGCCAAATCAATCTTCCTGTGCATAAACTTAACATATCTTCTAAATCCAATATCTGAAAGATAAAAAAGATTGAATCTTGTAGTAATACTTCAATTTACTCCAAATAATACACTTCCCAATTGAGCATTAAGAGCTGTAAATTCGTATTTTTCAAGCTTACCCAACTCACAAAATCCACAAAATTCCCCATTATTTATTCCCTTTTTGTTATTTAATTTATTTAGCAGCATTCTTCTTACTCAACAGGCATTGAAGCACGAATCTCCAGAAGAAGAACCCTGTTAAATTCAGGCCAAAAAAATATATATATAATTAATTACTAAATCTTCTGCACACTTGTTTGTTTAATATATTAAAAAAGGAGTTGACTTTACAAATTTGGAGCTGAAAGAAGAACAGCAGTGACCAGTTGGATGGTAGCGGTGTGCCGGGTCAAACCAATTGGGGCCGGTTTAATTTCCATGGGATGGATGGAGGGCAAGAACCCTAAAATGGCGGGAGAGGAGGGAAACGTGACGTCGTTTTATCACATGCACTGCCGTTTACTTATATCGGGATGTCGTGTGACCTAACGGTAAAACGGTTGACGAAGTTACCGTGCTATGGGATGATATTTTTGGTGTCTCCTTTAATGTTATGATGATGATATTTACACACCTATTTTTACCTTCCATATACATACACTCCTCTTAATTTTTGACCGTCAAATCAAATGAATTGAAAAATATCAAATAACAAGAAGATCAAACTTATTTATGTGAGAGTTAAATTTGATCACATTTCAAGTTCTTAAAATTTTGCGACAGTTGTTAGGGAAAAGAAAGGATCCGAAGGATATCTCGACAAGCTTCTTCATGTCTTCTTTTTGGAGTGATGGAACAAGATTTATAAGGTAGGTTCTAGGTTTTACATGATTTGCATACATATGGGTTTGTAGCCAATGTTTCATATATACTCGGCACACAAACGTGTCAACTTTTCAGCATCCAAAAGTATCATGTAATTGCCAACACATCATGCACTCGATGGTAAACATTTTGCATGTTTCACTACTCAACTTTTACACTAAGCTTTAAGCATGCATCTTATCTTTTAGACACTTCCAATGATATAAAATTGTAGTGACAAGATGTCACTAGGGTTAGTTTAGGGGTGAGGGTAAGAGCAAGCTACGTTCAGAGTTTGCAACCCTGCAGCGATTCAATAAAATAATAAAATATCAATAAATTTTTGATATTTTGATATTATAAATTAAAAAAAATCACGATAAATTCAAGCTACAATGATAAAATTTGAACATAAAAAAACGATAATATCCTTTCTATCTTGCGGATATTATCAATATTTTTCTGGCATTTCTTTCACCTCTATTACTTCTGATCTTAATGTTTTTTCACTTTCGCTTGCTAAATGGGTATTTCCATAAGATGGACTTAAGGTTATTTACAATAATTATACAATGGCTAATGTTCGTATGAGAGTTGAGTATCTAGGAGGACACGAATACGTCCTCATTTACTTTTTATTTTATTTTAAAGAAAGAGTCATAATTTGAGTTTTTCAGTCAAATTAAAAAGGGATAATGATGTAATTTCTTAGTTCTCATTTACACAAGTTTGCTCGAAGATTATCTTTATTTTTTATTTTTTAAACTCAATAAATTCAAGAGATTTAAACTTAGATATTATTTTGGTCATAATTTATTTTCTTTCACTTGTTAAATGAGCACTTTTAGATTGAGTTAATGTTGTTCAACAAGTCGTTATGTTTGACGGTGTCTTTTTTCTCAACCTTATAAGAGGTCACAAGTTCAAATCTCCATTTCCCACTAATAACAAAGAAAACATATCTAATGAAATTCGAGTATTTATGAGGACACGTAAAAAATCGTAATTTCGTTTATCTTATAAGGAAAGCTTCATAATTTAAGTATTTTGGTCAAATCACGAAAGGACAACGTTGTAATTTCTCATTTATGCTAGTTTGCTCAAATCTTATCCGTTTTTACTTTTTTAGGTTAATACGACAAATATAATACTCAGATCTCCTGTTTAGCATAATGAAAATATCGACTTTAATGAACTATACAGCTATTGGCGATAACTTAAAGTTTTCACGAGATTCACACTCATATCTTTTTTTCAACCGATAATGAAAATATCGATCTTGCTGGGCCGAACAGTCATTGGCGACAACTTAAAGTGAAGTGTTTTGATTTGTCACTTGGATTTTTGGAGTCTTTATTTTTTATTTTTCATTTATTTTTCATGAAAAACTTCTTATGTGATGCATTTTCTCTTGCACTAAACTCTTTGTTGACGTCTTTCAAGAGAAAAAGAAAAAAAAAAAAACCTCTTTGTTGACACGACGAGACATACATATTCTCTCCTCCGAGCCTATAAAGCCTTCCTTCCTCTGTATGCAAACACCAAACGACACTTTGATTTTTTTGGTTCTCACTTCTCCACTCTCTCCTTCCCTTCAGAGAGCCTGTGAATTCATCTCTGCGAACCCATATGAAAGTTTATCTCTTTTGAACCAGGTACTCTCTCGCTCTCTCCTGTCTCTTTCTCTCTCTTAACTCTTAAGGCTGTGTTTGGTTTGTTCTTATTTATTTGCTCTACTTTTTTGTCGATGTGTTTGATATTATAGTAAAGTTTGGTAATAGATGTGAATCAAAGCTTAACGCGAAAACCCATTTGCGCAGGTCTTGTTTTTCACGTGGGTTCTTGACTTTCAAGCTCTTCCATGGAGGTTAGCCACTACTGAATTCTCTCTCTCTCTAAATACTCTTTTGCATACTGTTTTTAACGCTTGTGAAACAACTCTCTGCATTGTTGTTATTGTTTGCATTTTTCTGGAGTTTTATATGAGCTAAATTTTGTGGGTTAATGAGAATCCGATCAGGGTTTGGCTATGAAAGTTTGGTTTGAATGCTATTTGCTTTGGCTGTAAATTTGTAATATTTTGGTTGTAATTTACATAAGCTTCTGCGTTTTTGTCTCAGAGAGGGCTGTACACGTTTGATTTTCGCTATTTGTTTGGCTTTTGTTTTCGTGACACTGTGTTGTATCGATTGTTTCAACATGCTTGATAGCATTTTTTGTTGTGTCTTTTATCGATATAGATCTAGGTTGGTTATCTGAATTTGGTTTGGTGATCTTGAAATTATCTGCTTTTATGTGTTTTCTTCTTCATTCAGGGGTCATTTTCTCTTTGTAGATATCTTTATCTGGGTTTCATTTTTCATTAGCATCTGCATCCCCGAGTTTATAATTAATAAACCGTGTTGGCTTGAGGAGTGATGATGATAGTGACAAATAAAACCCAATGCAGTATGCTGAAGGTTTCGTGGTGAATGTTTAATGCCTTTTTCCAATCCTAAGTGTTTATTGTTATGTTTCTATAAACTTTGGCAGATGGAATCAGATCAGCCAGATGATGTTGGTAATTGCATCGAAGAGAAATCTGTTCAGCATTTACTTGATCCAGGTAGTCCTGATATAAGCAATATGTTCGGAGAGCAGCAAGTGGCTCCCCGAGTTGGTGATGCATACCAAGTGGAAATCCCTTCCCTGACTATGGACGCTGAGCAGTATAAGCTTTTGACTAATCCTGCTCATTCAAAAGTTGTTGATGGTTCCCATTACTTTCTAGTTGGTTTGCCCGTACCAATTGTATATTCTGACGAAGTGAATAACATTGAAGATCGCAGGCTGGAATCTCCAATTAACCCTGATAATGTGGTTAATGGAAAGAGTTCTAAGGAAGCTAGAAAGAGAAAGAAGGATCCTACTAGACTGAGGAAGAAAAGTTCAAAACTCAAAGTTGCAGCCTTGTTATTTGGGTTGGACAAGGTAGAAGAATCAAAAGCAGAAAATATTGAGCCGCCGGTGGTGGAAGAGAATGCAAATCAGTCGCTGAGAAGCAAGTGCTGTTATCCAGTTCCCGGTTCATCAAGAAGCACTTGGAGTGATGCTGAAGTGGATAGCTTTCTTCTGGGTTTATACATTTTCGGGAAGAGCTTTTACCAGGTGAAGAGATTCATGGAGAACAAAGCCATGGGAGAAATACTGTCATTTTATTATGGGAAGTTTTATAGGTCTGATGCACACCGCAGATGGTCAGAGTGCCGGAAAAGTAGAAGAAAGAAATGTATACTTGGGGAGAAAATTTTCACAGGGTGGAGGCAACGGGAGCTGTTATCTCGTATAATTCCTCATGTCTCAGAAGAATCTCAAAAATGTTTATCAGAGGTACTTCATAATTCACTATTTAAGTTTATATGTGAGATATTTTTTTGCCCTGGAACATAATTTAATAGGATCAATATTTGTAATAGTGTACATACTTGTTGTATCTCACTGAAATTATACCATCATTTATTTTTTTGTCTTGCAATGAAGTCGAAAAGGAAACCTTGTTATTATGCTGTAGATTCCAGAAAAGTATATTTTGTTTGACAGTGCACTTAATGCATGTTGATACCATTTTGTACTCCCATGGCTTCACCGCTCCAGTCTCTCTTCTTTCTTATTGTTCATTCACTTTTTCTTGCTCTTTAAAAGGTGATAGGAGAGTTGTTATATAGCAACAGAATTGAGAGTTTAACGTACGTATTGCTGAATTTTATTCATGGAAGTTTGTTTTCCTCAGTTCAATAGTTCTCTATTAACAATGACAATTAATAAAAATGTTGACTTTCTGTTGTTACAAGTCAGATGCATAATATTTCATGGTTTGGAATAGATTGATTCTTGTATAACATATTCTTAGCTCAGATTCAGAAATAGATTACAAACGCTCCTATGAATGTTGTTGTAGCTTGAATATTCTTTATCTATCTGAGAGGTAAATGTTATGATTCTCACTCCTTGTTTCTCTTGTGATCTGTTATTAGCAGGGTTACAAATTATTTGCAGAGGGGACAACGTCTCTAGAAGAATATGTATCCTTCTTAAAGTCCATTGTTGGCATTCGTGTCCTTGTGGTAGCTATAGGAATTGGGAAAGGGAAAGAAGATCTCACAGGCTTTGCCCTGGAAGCTGGAAAGAACAATCAGGAGCTTCCAGCTTGTCCAAAATTACCAGCTTGCAAAGCATTTAGTTCTCTTACATTCAGTGAAATAATTAAATATTTGACCGGAGGAGTTCGGTTGAGCAAAGGGCGATCTAACGATATCTTTTGGGAGGCTGTTTGGCCGCGTTTGCTAGCAAATGGATGGCATTCTGAGCAACCTACATATTCTTTGGTTTTTCTTATGCCTGGCATAAAGAAGTTCAAAAGAAGAAAATTGACAAGGGGAGATCAGTATTTTGATTCTGTTAGCGATGTTCTGAACAAAGTGGCATCTGAACCAGAACTTATTCAACTTCAAGGTGAAGAAGAACTTGTTCCAGAGGCGACATCAGACCAGGATGATCTATCTAATCATCAACGCCATTGCTACCTCAAACCAAGGGTCGTTACTAGCAAACCAAACCGCATGCAGTTCACTGTTGTTGATACCAGTTTGGTCCATGGAGCAAAATCACGTGGCATAGTGGAACTGAAATACTCACCAGTTGAACTCCAAAGTAATTCAGAACAAACCAATTGTTCAAGAGAAAATGAAGGGGACTCTTGTGAGAATAAATTAAATGGACATGAAAGTGATACTGCTGAAATGCAATTGAACAGTAAAACCAATATGGCCAAGCACCTGAAGCGTAAGAGGTTCACAATTGTCGATACCAGTCTAGTTCATAGAGGAAAATCATCAACAGTTACAGAACTGAGATGCTCGCCAACTGTGTTTGAAAGTGTTTCTAAGTCAACTGGTCTTTTACAGGAAACTGAAGAAAATTCGTCTGCGGATTTACTGGCCAAGCATAAGCCTGATGCTGCTGATATTTCATTGGATGGTGAAGTGAATAATTTCAGCGACAACTGCCATAGGGATATATCTGATATTGGTGGTACAAACCAAATGGAAGACAAAAATAGCTCAGATTCTACAGAAAAAATAGAAGGCCACCCGAATAAAAAAAAGGGGATGTCTGATGACAAGAAGCCGAAGAGGACTACATTACTTAAGTTTAGTCGGAAACAGAAATATAGACATTCAAATTCTGTAGGTTCTCTCCCCAAACGCCGAAGATTAGCTGCTTGTGCTAAGGCAGAAACAGGTTGCCTCGTCAACAGTAGCTCTCAAGGTTTGCAGTCAGAACAAGTGGGATCCCATGGCCCATTGAATTCTCTAGATGCAGGCGAGCTTGTTGTTTCTCTAGCGGGTCCTCTTGAAAGGGAGCCATCAATTGCTTCTCTTGCTGAAGGTAGTCCAGTAAGGGAGAGTAGTTCTGAAACTCATGGTGGGAATTGTTCAGGTGAGCGCATGTCGCATGAGAAGAATGAGAATCATCAAGACCAGGAATCATCCATCCTAAACCTACATCAGGATTTGATGGACAGTAGAAACAGTGAAAACATTGTTGTGTTCAACTTGGAAACAAATGTAGACAGTCTGTGCCTCTCATCAACTGAAGCACATGTTGTAGACACTTTGAGTACCTCTAACATGATCTCTAGGAGGCAAAGCACAAGAAACCGACCGCTAACAGCTAGAGCATTGGAAGCTCTTGCAGACGGGTTATTAGGAATTAAAAAGAGAAAAAACCACTCAGAAGATGTCCCTGGGGAAAATCAAGTATCAAGACCCTCCCGCAAGGCCCGGAAGAGAGTCAGGGTAACTTCAAGTCATGCTGATACTGTTAGTGGAATTGTGGCTTCAGAAGAAAATGAGGTGAACGAAGGTTTGAATGTTAGCAAAGATACGGATAGCAAACCTCTTGATCAAACTGGAGAAAAGTGGCCAACTAGCCACTAGGTGTGTTTGAAGACTTGTGTCATCTTGAAGTTGTGATTTTCAGAAGAATTAACCCTGGTAAGGTACTAATCTATCTTTTGATTTGTAAAGTGGTTTCAAAACTGCACAAAGTAGTAACTGTCAAATCTTCCAGATGGACAAGAATATTGTCAAATATTTTCGAAAATTCAATGATAGGAGATTAAACTAGGCAAATTTGACAGCACTTTTGATAGCTATTCATGGTTTTTGGGGTAAATAGGAAATTTCTCGTCTGAGCTATGGATGACTGTTTCAAGGGGTCACTTGCTGTTCAAGTTTCTTCCAAAACTGTTTAGTTAGTGGGTTTGCAAAGATAATATAGTCTGACATGATGAACAGAACTTTAATTTCTGGTAATCTCTTATGAACTCATCATCGTTGTAAGTTAAACATGTATTCGGAAAAAGATCCGGGGCTGGTTTTGATGACCTTTTTGTTGGCACTTTTTCTATTTCAGCAGGGTTTTAAGGTTTGGTGGGTGCTTTTTTTTGTTGATAGAAAGTTAGTTCTATATCCTATATAGAACATCTCATAATCTCACTGTTATTTTGTGCCCTATAATTTGGTTTCTATTCCCTAGTCCTTTGGCTGTCCTGTTATATCATAGTTCTTGCCCAGCACACCTGATTCCACACATGAGAAATGCTAAGGTCAATCGCCCAGACACAAGACGGTTGCTTCAGCCGTTAATGTGTCATTGGCCCCAACATACATATCAAATGGAAGTAGGGTTTTGCATTTGCTTTCAAAACCTTGATGTTTTAACTCATTTGGTTAGTCTTTGGGCCTTAAATGTTTAGGGCTTGAAATAGGCTTAGGTCTGTTGGGTCTTGTATGTTAGGGCTTCAAGCCTTCAAATATTAGATAGGCTTCCAAACATGGGCCTGCTTAGATTGAAATGCCTTATTAGTTGACCCATTTGACCATTGCTATAATTTCGTTGACTATCGTGATTACCCTTTGCTTTAAAAAAAATAATACCAATATTAAGGGGAGGCAGAAGAGTGCGAACAATTATATTGGGATGGGGTTTTAAACTTAGAACATATACGTAGAAACACAAAACCCTATCTAAATCTAACAAGATATTGGACCACATATTTTTTGTGTAAACACAGTTTTGTCATGTTAATCAGCAAAATTTATAATTTTTCCTACTCATAACAAAGAACAAAAAAATATATATTTGGCTCCTCCATACATGGGTATAGTTACATAATACATTAGCTAAAGTGAATATGCTCCTCTTATGCAGTGACGGATCTAGAATTCGAACCTTCGGGAGTCCTAATGTTAAAATACAAGTTTTTTAGATAGAAGCGTGCAAAACAAATTCAATTTATTCACTGAGTCATTTCGTCGAATACTTTGGCAAGCTTATTGTCATCAGCCAAATCATGTTGCACACATGTCAACAAATATCGACATATGCCAAATCAATGTGATGAGTGATATCGATAGAATTTGTTGAGTGTTTTAGATGCAACCTGTCGAGATATGCCTAGCAGATATTATATCAAACACTTGATAGGCACAAAAGGGATCGGTACCAAACATTCGAAGAGTCATCGGAAGACCTTCACTTGGTCCCAATGTACATTCGCCACTGCTCGTATGTATTTGATCGAGTTCGAAGCTCTCTTCTCACAATTTAGATTAGTTTAAAGTAGAATATCACTAGTAAAAAAAAAATGGTTCGTACCCAATTCCAATTTGCAGATTGGTTTCTTTAGACTATCTCCAATTCATGGGATAAAACTTAAAATATAAACTTTAAAACTCCGCTCCACCAAACCATCTCCAACCATTAGGCTAAAATAAGTCTTGGACAAAAAGTATATTTTTGGGCTAGATTTTGTGGCTTGAATTATTCTGGACCCACCAAACTGTCATATTTCAAGCATTTTTTTGTTTTTTACATGTAATCCAACCGTTGTGATAAAATGAGATCAAATCTAATGGTAAGAAAAGAAAGATTTGACGACCCAAAATTAAATTAAACGTCTAAAATAATTTAAAGAATTTATTTAAGTCAAATTTCACATAAAACTTTATAAATACCTATGTATTTGTATGATTTTTAATTATTTATTGGAATTTAAATATTTTTAAGTTAAAATGTTCATGAAAATAAATTAGAATAATCTACATAAATTTTATTTTCAAAAAGTTATAAAAAAAAAAGAGACTAAAATCATATTTTAATACTCTCGGGCTAAAATTTAAGCCATAAACATTGGATGAAAAAAATAGTTTTAGTTGAATATCAGAGTGCGCGACAATAAAAATTACAAAATAATAAGAATTTTATTAAACAAACAAGAATGCCAAAACGGCTACAAAACTCCAAGAGCTACATTGTGAGTAACTTGCTTCTCAAACTAAATTACAAGCAGTATTAATAGAGTACTAAACCTAAGAAACCCTAACTCGGATGGGCTATGCCCAATTCCTAAACTAACAAGCAAAACCCAAATACTAAAATAAACATAAATACTAATATTTTCCAACACCCTCGTCAAACTCATGGATGTACACAACATGAGTTTGCCAACAAATGATGTGGATGCAAGCTCTGTTATGCTAACTTCTTATGCCAATTTCAATACGAAATTCCATCGGTGTAAGTGCAAGATTTCCATGTTAGTGCTAATGCCAGTGCAAGACAAATACCAATGCTAGTGCAAACTTTCCCGGTGCCAATCGCGAACTTCCGAATAAACCAACAAAAAATCCAGTTTACCGTGTACACAACGTCACTCGAGTGGTCACCAGTTCAAACACTTGGGTGATTGCCGCAAGAACAATCTTCCCAATACAAGCCAAACAACCACCTTCTCAAGTCACCCATGTTGCCCTTAAAAACAACCAAACCACCAATATTTCTTTCATGCCCGTGTGGGCCTCTAAAAAACAAACCACTATTTCTTCTTTTTTGTTTTTTCTCTCCTCTTTTCTTTTCCTTTTTTTTCTTCTTCTGTGCTAGCAATTGCAGAACTCCAGTGAACAAGTGCAGAACTTAAAAAACCCGCTGGTGTGAGATTTCTAGGGATGCAAGTCAGATGCTAGAGTATAGGACAAGAACAAACGATGAACAATGACAACCCCTTTTTTTCAGACTACCACGACTGTCAATACCAGATATCCAAAGACAAAAAAACAAACATAAACAGAGTGACCAAGAAGAAGCAAGGGCACAAATCGAAGTGGAAACCCGTTTTGATACCAAGTTGAATATCAGAGTGCGCGATAATAAAAATTACAAAATAATAAGAAGTTTATTAAACAAACAAGAATGCTGAAAGGGCTACAAAACCCCAAGAGCTACCTTATGAGTAACTTGTTTTTCAAACTAAATTACAAACAATATTTATAGAGAACTAAACCTAAGAAATTCTAACTCTGATGAGCTAGGCCCAATTCCTAAATTAACAAGCAAAACTCAAATACTAAAATAAATATAAATACTAATATTTTCCAACAGTTTCTGGGTTATGACTTAAACTTTTTTAACTTAAATTTTCAGGGCTGGAGATGGTCTTAAAATGTTGAGTTGGGCCTATATGCCCTATTGCCTAGGAACTTTCCTGTAATCATGTTACATGTTTTTCTTCTTTTCATCAAAAAGTCGGGTTTTGAAAAGAAAAAATGATGCATCTTTCATCTTTGGCCACACCTTTTGGCGCTAATGGGACGTCTTTGGCGCCAATAATTAAGAAAATATAATCAACTTAATTCACAAATAAAGAATTAGTAAAATCAAAATCAATCACGATCAATAATTTTGATTCAAAATTTTCCTAGACGTCAAAAATTAAAAAAAGCGTGACGTTCTCTCTAACTGAGAACAAAATGTCAACATTTTGCCAAAAATTCAAGGACGAGAGCAGGGAAAAGGAGAGAATGACTCAGATCGAGTCGATCGACGATGCTCGTAAGTAACTTCGGTACTTCGGGCCCATGCATGTAACTTCCTAGTTTAAAATACTAATATATTTGTTGTCAATTTTAGCATGTTCTTGAGATATTTAGCTTGCAAGATATTCTTTCCAAGTTTTCACATCACTATCCATCTAATAGACTTGTGTCTTGTTTCTTATATATCCTAGCTAATTGTCTACCATCAAGAAATTTTTCCTTCTTGTTTATTAATTCAACCATTTTCGTTTATGAAATTTGAACTAAGAATTTCATTTAGAAAAGTAGATACAAAATGCCGTAAGACTAAATGATCATTGTAAATGTCATAGGGCAAAGCAGTCTCTTGTTCTATGGTTCTACCTACCATTGTAGATGAAGGAGTGAGATCCATTATGGTTCTTTGTGTCCAGAGCCCACGAATTCAAGCCATTCAATTTTAATTGTACAACCCCTATTAATCCATCTCACTGGCCAATATCACAAAATCTAAAAACTTAAACAGCTTAAATCACTTTCTTCTCTCTTGAACAGTGGGAATGTATCAATCCACGTACTTCAAACATAAAGATTCGGAGTGGATCTTATTCCATAGATGAAAACCTTTTGGCCCTTTTATTCATGATTTGATGATTTGATGACACCCCACTTTCTAATTCATCCCGTAATGAGACAACAAAATCTAGGGTTCTGTTTTGAAAGTAGATTTCCAACTATTACCCCGATCCCAATAACAAAAAAAGACAGAAAGTGAATATTAATTTTTTTTTTCGCTTTTGGAAGGGCTACCAAGACCTTATATGGATTTTCAATGGCCAATTTATTTGAAAATATATAGACTATTAAAAGTTTGTTTGAAAATGTTTTTAAAAGAAAATGGATCATTTTCAGATCTCTTTCTCTTAATCTACCAAATCATAGAATCTGTATCGTTGAAATTTGATCTAACGACTGAAGTTATTATAATTTTTAAAGTGAGCCCTTATTTGTACCCGTTGGATCAATTTTTAACGGCATAGATTCCTTGATGTGGTGGATTAGGAGGAAGGGATCCGGAGGATCCCTTTCCCTTTTAAAATGAAGAAAACGTTTATAGTGAAATATATTTTGGTTTCTAAAAACATTTATTAGTGACATTGATTTTGGGTTTCAAAAGCACTTTAAGTATTTTTTGAAAGAATTATCAGATATGTGCTTCTTATACGAACTAGTTAAAGTGTTTTGTTTTTCAGGATTACTTGGGTTTTACTAAGGATTAATTTCAAAAATATTTTCACCAAAAGCATTGTCAGTCATTTTAAAAGCACTTTTAAACGAGTTCCAAAATATTTAAAAGAGAAATAAGTTTCACACAGTTTTTTTACGCATACTTTTATATATTTTGGCTTTGGATAGGCAAAAGGGAGTCAAGCGACAGGAACAAACACATCATTTCTCTGTAAAATGGCGAACGTGCATGGGTTAATGTCAACTTAAAAACAGTTCCTAATCTTCGAGTTATGCTACCTAGTAGATAGCAAAATCCCTTACTTGCTAAATTAGAAGTTGCTATTTAAGAACAAGATATTTTTAATACATTAATTGGTCCCTTTAATATTATTCATGGGATCGGGAAAAACTGGTCTTTATTCAAATAAAAATGGCGGTCAGTCGGTGAGCATTTCAAATTATTTTCTATTAAGTGTACAACTAATATGATTAATCACTTTATCTTAGTCTACGTGTACGAATGTTCATCATTTTAAATCTAATATATAGCTACGAATCTTCTCAATTATTTTTGCTTTTACTAGCTACAATAACCATAAATCATGACTAACAATTCGATGGATTGACCTTTTGCCCCAATGATTGCGGATCAGTATTGACATGGGTGATGGAAAGTTTAACTGAGGTAAATGCATGCATATGCCTCCACTTATATGGACCAATATTACAAGGTTATTTAGTTATTTATATTTTCCAGTATAATAATATTTTTAAAGCGGTGAGAGATAGAGATTAAGTCTTGATATCAGAACTAAATGTTGTGTGTTACGAGTTCGACAAATATAGGTATATATTACTATATGTATGTAGAAGCCTAATTATTGTTTTGCTTTGCGTCATGAATAGTAATTGACGATGTGTGTTTACATAAGAGTAGAGGCTGTTGAGCAATATGACTACAAAATGCAAGACGTATAGTGTTCGTCTGGAGGAATTTTCGATGGGGACGTTTCCTGGCCGACGAGCACACAGCTCCCCAAGAAATTGGCGCCGGTTGATATTGTCTATCGGGCTTCTGCTTATTGGCGGGCTGTAAGAGAATGACAGAGTTAATTCTGAAAGGTGCCTTTGTGGGGTCTTAGGTGTAGGCCTTGAGGTTCACAATCAAAATTAACTTGAGGTGTTCAGGCGTGCCACTGTCATCTTTAGCATGACAGATGTAAAACAGATGTTTAGTTTAATTGTCTATGCCCGAGAGACCAAGTTAGCTATGAAAGGTGCCTTTGTAGGGACTTAGGTGTAGGCCTTGAAGCTCGCAATCAAAACTAACCAAGTACTCGAAAATATAGTGGTTGTTTCATTGTTGCAGAAGTATTACAACTGTTATATTTTAATCACCCGAGCCCGAAGAGCAGAACGAACCAAGATAGGTGTCTTTGTAGGGCTTTAGGTATAGGCCTTGAGGCTTCCCATCAGAATTAATTCTATACTTAAGCGTTCTGTGGCAATCATAATATAACAAAAGTAAAACTAAGAAATAGGCTGATTACTTGCGCCCCAAGTAACTTCGGCCTTCTTGTTATCAAGGATTGTCATGGATGGGTAAGTCCACATAAAGTTCTTTTTTATGCCTTGAGACTAAGGACTTTTGATTGATAAATCTTATATGCCCGAAAGGTTAGAACTTAGATATGGTCAAGCTATGAGTGCGTATTCCAACTTTATTTTTTGCATGGTTAGGCACCATTAAACCGACCAGATCCAAAAATCGATAAGCCTTTTAATCATAAACTTGCTAGAAATAACTTGGATACAGATGGAAGTATACATCATATTACTAGATTTATGAATGAAAAGACAGAACAAAGAGGGTCGGGCAAGGCTGATCGTCTTGCAACTTCCTCTCTTTATGATTTACAAAGGGTTTGAGAGCTAGAAGGGGAGATTGGGAAATGAGCTTACATGAGGGAATCGATACTACATCAAGATTCAGACAAGGTAGTAGATCTTTTACAAAGGCTTTTGGTGAAGGTTGATCCTGAAAATGATGAAGGCTTGATGCTGACTACAGATTCGTATGCAAATCTGGCTTGAGCAGAGTTTGTGTATTTGTTTGTTTGATTGAGTGTCCTTATCTCTGATTTCTCTTTCCCTTTTTATAAATGATTTGGCTTGGCTGTCTGCAACATTGATCTTGCCCGAATGCAGCTGAAAGGTAGTGACTCGTCAGCTTTTTACTTGTACTGCCATTGTAAAGTACTTTTGGGCTGATTGGCTGGCTAGTCTACATCACTTGACTTCTAGGTAGGTGAGCAAGTGGCTCAAGTGATCTGCACTTAGTTGGGAAAAGGCCCTCTTCCTCCTTCTGGGCTTCGGCTGAGCCTTGGGCTTCCTTCCTTCTAGACCTTTTTCTAGGCTAACTTCCTTTTGAGCCCAAAGTTTCAGTTTTAACCCAAACATATAGTATATGCAGTAGCTTATTGATATGGAAAATAGTATTTTATACCTCAACCATGTCTAATTATCGTTGCTTCAGTCGTATTGTATTTGTGTTCATTTGGGTTTTTCCGTATGACCATACAACACTGTCATGTAGACCATATAAGACTACCTTCACGTAGTTTTATCAGTTTACTTGTGTTATAACATATTTATTCATAATATTATGACTTAGGTTAATGAAATATCAACTATATTAACTATCTCATCACTTTGTATTATAAGTTTATAACATAAGAAATAAAAATACCACTTAATAGTGTGACCGTTACGTTAAAAAACTCTGCAGTTGGGGGTGAGTTAGTTTGACAAAGACCCTTTGGACATATATATATATATATATATATATATATATATATATATATATATATATATATATATATATATATATATATATATATAGATAGTTACCTTGCACTTAAGATTACAACCATATATTGTTAGGAAAACTAATGAAAAATGTTTGAAAACTTTGAGTTTTAACGATAAGGACAAAATAAAGGGTAATGTAAATAGTAGCATGATTGATTTTTTAGTATAAAAATGTAGTTTTTCATTAAAATGAACAGTACCAAAATATTTTTGTTAAAGTTCTCTATTATTTAGTATATATTTACAAACACGTAATTTGACTAGCTAGATAGCTGTAATCACACGCACGTACTAACTAATACAATATTGTTTCGGTATAGAATACTAATGCTTGATTAGTGATAAATCCGAATTGAACTACAAACCCTATATATATAAGACAAGCTAGCTAGGTAGCTACGTCCCAACCGCTAGCTAATTAATCAGATCATTAGAATTATATTATTGTTAGTTTAGGCCAAGCAAATAATATAATGAATATAATCCTCTTTAATTATTTTTCTTTCGGGGCTAGCTCTTGCGTAGGAATACGAAAGTCTATAACTGTTTAACTGTAACTGACATCGACATGTTGATAACGTAACCTGAAACTGGAAGTCGGTAACGTACAACACATGAACAAATATGGAGTAAATTTCATGGCATGATGACTCTAATATTGTGAGACAGAATGTGTCACAACGAAATAGTTAGCATTGAACAACGTACATAAAATAAAATCTTATACGCTGAATTTTGACAAGAAACGATAGGGTGGTATTTCATTAAACTTCACAAACAATTATAGAAGTTGTTAATTGGGTACATAAGCTCCAGTGACCAAGAAATTGATTTGGAGTAAATTTGCACAGTAAAACAAATAATAGTAAACCCCTATATGGCTACCACAAACACTGTCCTAACCCTACAAAACATCATTAATACAAATCTGTTACAAAAACACGATAGATGCAATGGACTTATATCAGCGTCTGCATAGGTCATCGTATAAATGCAAGGTCACATAAAATCATCCCAATAGAGCGAGACCACAAAAAATCATCGTTGAAAGACAAGACCACGAACTCAAAGCATAAAGCGAAGACAACATCTAACCACCGCAAACACACGACCACAACATTCATAGGGCGAGGCAACGAAATCAACCACTACTTTGAGAAGGGACCACCGGTCAGCTCATCTTAGCGAGCAGGTCATGAACCAAGACCACACCTAAGACAGTGGCGCCGTCAAATTAGAATTCTCAGGCAGCATGTCTATCAGATATGAATGTGCAAGGATGCGCAACCACCAAATCGGTTAAGGGGAACGTCATTGCCATGGAAACAAGCTGATGGAAGTGAAACCAACCACCAGCAACCACAAAACCTTCCCAAACCACAAACCAGCCCCAATTTGAGGAACCTTGAAACGGGAATGGCTCAGATCTGGGTAGAGGCCGGCACACAACCAAGGACGAGTTACTCACAAAATGGTGGGAAAGAGCTATGGAGGGGAGGCGCTATAAAAGCTAAGAGAGGGTAGGGAGGGGGGAGACGCGGGGGAAGGGGGGGTACGGGGAAGGGGGAGGGATTGAATGGAATAAAAGCGGTGAATGGGGTGGCAGAGGGTCGAGGAGGGGGAGAGAGAGGCCGGGAGGAAGGTGGGGAGTGACTGCCGCCGACCCCAAGTCGGAGCAAGGGGCCGGCGACTAAGATTGCAAAAATCTAGGGTTTGATTTTAGGGAGGATAAAGCTTATACTTTGTTTAGTTAGCATTGAACAATACGTTATCGGCACATTCCTGCTAAAAAGTCATTCTCATTGCATAACGAGCCAAATGTGGTCCTCCATAATGTGATGGACTGAATTTAGCGGCGATCGTACGCACATATAAACAGAGACTCACATGCATGCATGGCTGCGGTTTCAAATTTCCAAGTATCATTAATTATAACTTTAAAAAGGAAAACAAACAAAAAAATCAGAGAAAATTCAAATGAAGATATAACAGTTAACTAAATCCGTAGCCATGCAAAAGTCCCATCATCCTCAAGCGTTGCTGAATTTTGACCAAAAAGCAAGCTTAGCTGCATTGCACTTGCAGAACGTACGGTTGAGATTTGGCGTTCATATCTATTTTCGTACACTTATCTCCCTTCTGTGTTACTATATTCGGTAACCTTCAACCTTTTTAAAGAACTTTCATAAAACAAAAACTTTTAAAGATCAAAAGTAACAGAATGTACCTTTTAAAAATTGGAATAATTGAAATCATAAACTTGAGCCCTATTGAAAGTTTTGTTTCATCACCAGCAATCTGTTTTCAGACCAAAAAGAATTGATGATTAACTAATTAAACCTTAATATAAAAGTACGGCTCTATCTCCATGCAATCCTATATCTATATGAGAGAAGAAGATTATACTCCGGAGGGTTTTCTGATCTGGCCAACGTACTCTTAAATCGAATGAAAATTGTATAAGGTCGAGTGAAATAAAAATGCTGAAAAGTCTTTTTTTTTTCTTTTTTTTTTGAGGTACTTTACTAATGATGTGAAATACTTCAGCGCAAGTTTTTCTCCAATTTATATAAGGTATAAAATTTATCCCATGTTATGTTTTTCTTTTCTAGCTAATACCTGGTTATGCATCTACTAAAATTTGTCCACTAAAATTTTCCCATATTATGTTTTCTTTTGAAGCTTGGGATGCTGGGTTTTGCGTTAATCTAGGGCGTAGAGAGATTCTCAACGCTGAAATTTGGGCATCTTTTTGGGATTACTTGCTTGGAGGTTGGAATAAATGAGTTCAACATCTTTCGGTGAAGTCTGATTCAACAATTGTTGTTTGGTTGATATCACATGGTGCCACAGATAATCATCTTTGTGAATTGATTCAAGCTTCATGCGATGCTACTGAAGATAAAACAATCAGCCCCTTTGTTTAACAAAAAAAAAAATCCATTGAAAAGATTCAACAATCATACATTCTTGTTTATTCTACGAGCGGGTCAATTCTAGGGTTTTCGCGTGTACCAATCTACTTTGTTTACTACCATAGTGGGTTGACGACACGTCATAAACCTATCACCTTTGAAGCAGGCCACGTTGAATGACCAAAATGGCCATCAATTGTTTGGGAAGTATGAAAAATACCCCTTGACAAATTGACCTTGTGATCTACACACCATGTGCCACGTCAATAAGAATTTTTGTGTTCAAGTCGGGTCCTTTTCAAGTAGAACACGTCCAGAGCGCCCACCCGCGAACGTTAGGGTACCGTGGGCATTTCGCCCATTAAGGCGGCTAATTGTGCAGTGGCAATCTTGTGGTTTTGTCTCATTGAAAGTGACCTTTTGGGAACAAAAATTCCTTAATTAATAAATCTCCTCACAAACGGACAAGTTCTCGGCGAGAAGCCCTTGTCTGCCACTGCCCGAATTATTTAAAAAGCTTATACCATTCATACATTTTTTTTAATTTTCGTGTTTAAAATATTTAAGGAATTATCAAATTTTTTTATAGAAATATTTCAAAAATCAAGGATCTATATAGAAAAGGTGTGGTGAAATGCAAACTTTAGCCATTATTAGCAAGATATAGGAAAATCAAAATTTGTATAGTTTCTATCGAAGACAACTGATATAAATTTCTATATATCCATCGATATTTTCGTAAATTACCATATCGATATTTATCCTTTTATCAATATTTTAAACATTAATACACAACAGTCTCAATTTCTGACAGTCGAATTAAATGAATTTAAAAGAATCAAATAATAGAAATTAACAGAGAATGTGTGAGAGATAAGAAGAAATGAGGATCGCACCCTTTAAATGTAATATATCATTAAATTTAAAACCAACAAAGTTACTTTTAGGGGCATATATATAATCTACATCAAAGATAACTGTTTAGGGGCAAAGGAAGACCTGGTTCTTGCGTTCATATTATGCCAACAAAAACTCTCTCTTCACCACAATTGAAGGAGAATTTTCTGGGTTTTGTCTTCTCTAGACTTCCAACAAATCCCATATTTTCTGTTCAGTTTCTCATTGATTTAATTAATTTTTGAAGTAGTAGATATAGCCTTGCTTGAGAGAGAGAGAGAGAGAGAGAGAGAGAGAGAGAGAGAGAGGGAGAGAGAGAGGGAGAGAGAGATAAGTGGGGAAAGAAACAACGGAGAGTTTGGAAGTAAGACAAACAAGAGTGAATAAAAATCTATCTTCCCTTTATCTTCCTTCAATGTCAAATATCACAGGTAGTGCAGCTACTGGGAGCTTCTCTTCAGGAAATTGTGGCGGAGAAGAAGTTCAACAGCAACAACAAGAGCTATTAAATCACCATGCAAACCTCCATGGCTCCAACTCCTTCCTTGCAACAACAACTAATATCGATAGCAATGGTATCTCCACTGCTCAAGTACAAAAGCAACCTCCACCGGCTAAGAAGAAAAGAAACCTACCAGGAACTCCAGGTAGATCAATTCAAACTTCTTACTTTTCTGTTGACGTTCACCAATTTAGTCTGCTTGTCAGCTGCAGACCGGACCATGATGTGTAGTATGGCTCGCCTATTCTTTTGTAACTTGAATATGCTTAATCGAGCTTCATAGATGTTTAAAAAACTTTCATTTTAATTTCTTCAATACGTGTTATTCTTATCTTCTAGTTATTATCTCGAGTTTGCTCTATGAGTAATAATCTTCATTCTATGTATCCTTTTGGTCAAAATATGCATGCTTGCATATATTTAATAATTAGTTCAATTATTTAGTTCTTAGATAGGTAGCTAGCTAGCTAGCTATCTTCAAACAGATTTGATTCAGTTCTTGAAGGAGAGCCGTGGATTATTTGGTTTCCAGACAAAAAAAATATTGATGGGGCCAGAAAAAATGAACTATATGTATTATTGATATATCTATAAGTAGTTTGAAAGGGTTCAATTATTGGTTCAGTGTTTTACGATTATTGTAATAAAGAGATTGAGATCCTCTCCGAATCTCACATTCTGGAGCCTACGGATCAAGCAATCCAAAGCGTTCAAGTGAGAGTGATCATTTGGGTGTTGGAGAGAGAGATTGTGTGTAAGGTGGGTCAGTGAGATAGGCTAATAGGGATCAATTGAACACTCCAAATTATTCAATCTATGGACTCTTGATTGTGAGATCCGAAGTGGATTTCAATCCGTAATAATGTAGACTCTTGGTTTGCCTTGACTAGGGTCTCCCTCCTTTGTTTCTTTATTTGTGTGCTCAACTATTTCAAGTAAAAGATCTTCATATATACATTCTCAGTTGTCTGAGAACCATCTCATTTCCCTTTCCCTCATGTTGCTGACGATTTTCTGTCTTGATAAAATCTGCCTTGTAATCGAGTGTATACAACTGGCCAAAATACAACATATTATCTCCCTCTCTTGAGATAGTAATTTCAAATTGTAGTACACAAGTGTATTTTTTTTGTAGTCTTTTACTATTAAGCTTCCCCATCCACAATAAAAATGCTCCAAATTTCTTAATGCATTTAAACTTCTTAATGCTAATTTAATTAATTTCAAACATATGTACTAATTGTTTAAAAATCCATCTAAATGCAGACCCAAGTGCTGAAGTGATTGCCTTATCACCAAAGACCCTGATGGCCACAAACCGGTTTGTGTGTGAAATTTGCAAGAAGGGGTTCCAAAGGGACCAAAACCTCCAACTGCACAGAAGAGGTCACAACTTGCCGTGGAAGCTTAAGCAAAGAACAAGCACCGAAATCATTAAGCGAGTCTATGTCTGCCCAGAACCCTCCTGCGTCCACCACGATCCATCGCGGGCACTCGGGGATCTTACGGGCATCAAAAAGCACTTTTGCCGGAAGCATGGTGAGAAAAAGTGGAAATGTGACAAGTGCTCCAAGAAGTACGCGGTGCAATCGGACTGGAAAGCTCATTCAAAGATCTGTGGTACTAGAGAATACAAATGTGACTGTGGAACCATCTTCTCCAGGTAAATTAGTATTCCAGAAAGAGAATTGTTAAGCGGGCTCTCTCTCAAACGTGAGACTCTTTATGGATTCTTTATCACCTCATATTTTTAGCACAATACTTTATAGTGTTCGCACGGGAATTGACGTTAAACGCAAGGTGACAGAGAGTATGGAAAATCCTACTTTTGAGAGAGTCTCCAAAGCATTTTTTTTAGAGAAAACTTATAGTAATGTCTATATAATTACAAGAGCATTTTTGCTCACCACCCTAAACTTTGGTGTATGCTCACCATACGCCTAATCATCTGTCACGTGTTCTTACATTTAATCTTGGTTAATTTTTTTTCAAAATTAAAAAAAAAACATTTAATGTAAAACTTAACTAGAATTAAGTGAAAGAGCACATAACAAATAATTAAGTGTATAATGAGTATACATTACAGTGGGAGCAAAAGTGCTCTCGATAATTACACAATTTGAACAACTACGATGACAGATGTTTTGGATAGATAAGTTGTGCCGCTTGTGCATGCATGGACATTTAAAATTAACATATATATATATATAAGAAACTGTTATTAGCATTTTAAAAATCTCAATTTGCACTCCTCACAAGTGTTATTTTCTTTTTAAATATAGAAAATTTGAAGTGCCAAATGAAAATTTTGAAATCCTAATAACAATTCCCTATATATATATATCTTTAATATTGTCAACTTGAATGACTGAAACTAATCTTTCAAAAATTTATTATTGAAAGTGCTAATCATTCTTATTTAAAAAACATTTGTTCCTTGAACCTTCTATGCAATAGAATAATTGTACATGGTAACAATTCCATATATATATATATATATATATATATATATATATATATATATCTTTAATATCGTCAACTTGATTGACTGAAACTAATCTTTCAAAAATTTATTATTGAAAGTGCTAATCATTCTTATTTAAAAAACATTTGTTCCTTGAACCTTCTATGCAATAGAATAATTGTATATGGTACTTGATACATTAATCTTGTTTAATTTTGTCTGTCCTATACAACGCCGGCCATTAATCAAGAGACGTATTCGGTTTATTGTTTGCCTTAACTGGTAGGGCTTTTTGGCCTATAGCAATAGTAAGCACACAGTTTTCACTTTGTTAAATATGTCTGAATTGAGTCTCATAAATGAACTTTATACATTTTAGCTTACGATTACTATTGGCTGTCTATATATTGTGCAGAAGAGATAGCTTCATCACCCACAGAGCTTTTTGTGATGCCATAGCTGAAGAGAACAACGCAAGAAACCAAGGAGTAGTACTAATGTCCAACAATATTATGGGAGCACAAAACTTACAACAAGGCCAACTTTCCAACAGTGAGCTCATCATCTCCACATCAATGCCCATGAACAACAACAAAATCAACGATAACCCACCATCAGCAAGATCAGATATTACTACATCTGGTCAATTTCATCATATTTTTGATGCCAAAAATACCCCTTTAACCCTAGAACCCCAACGACCCTTCCCAATACCCGCAAAACCCTTGAACATGTCACCGAGATCCCTAAACAACAACACTTCATCATCTTCACCATCGTCATTACTCTTCGAATTAAATCACGGCGGGCACGGTCAATCACTCATCCCCAGCTCATCAGGCCACTTATCCGCCACGCAACTTCTACAAAAAGCGGCTCAAATGGGTGCAACTATGAATGGTGGTCCTAACCCTAACCCTGGTAGTACAACCATAACAAGCATGGCACCCTCAACCTATGGTACAACTACTGGTGGGTACAACATGAACCGCTTCATGCAGCAGAGAGATCATAACATTCCGCAATTAGAGACCTCGCCACAGTTTTTCAGCGCTAATTGTGCGCAAATGGGGATGTTTAACGTGTTATTCGATCATCATCAGAACAATGGTTTCTTGAAGAACATGGAACATGAAAACAATGGGACTCCAAATAAAATAGGGTTGAGGGGTGCTAGTAATGTGGGCAGTGGTGATACATTGACAGTTGACTTTTTAGGGCTTGGAGGATCGGGTGATATTAATAGACCAGAAAATTTTCATGATCAGCAGAAACAACAACACGGTCAACAAGATCAGTTGGGGTTTGGAGAATTTGATGATGATGATCACCTAATAATGCAAAGGTTTGGCTGATCATGATCAGTTTCGTCATGAAGGAATGAGATGGCTGATTCAGCGTAGTTTTTAAGTTTTACTTTTTGTACTATTAGGTTTTAGATGCTATGATCTCCATGTGATAAAATTTAGTTTTAGTAAATGAATTGTTTCGATTGATCTTCTTTTTCAAGTTTTTTTTTTTTTTTAAATTTTTATAATGCTTGTGTTCTCCCATGAGAAACCTACTTGTTTCTTCATTTACATGTAACGTCTCTTTACCGTAGGAACATCTTATCGGAACTGTTTATTCTCTTTATCATCATCCAAATATCATATCTACAAAAAATCATTCAACCTGGAGGCCATTTAGCCATTCATATGCATCAACTAAATAGACGGTTTTGGCAACAAGTAGTATCATCATGATGAATCGTCCATTTATTTGATTTATATGAATAACTGAATGATCCCAAATTAAATAAATTTTTATTATAGAATTAAATATGTGTGACCCATACATGTGTCACATAGACAAACTAACAAAAATTTTAACGGAAGCTAACGGGAGGGACCGATGCTACACATTTTGTCAAACTTAAGGCCCTAAATTAAATAATTTTTAGTTCGAGGATGCAATCTAAACTAGAGTGAAAGTTTGGGGAAAAATCCTAAATTTTACTCAATTATATTTGAAAATTAATTAATAATAAATTGTTACTACCTCATTGGCTAGATTATTGCCACTTCAATAAAATTTCTTCTGCTTTTGTGAGGGCTTCTTGCCAAGATTTCAACTCTTTGTGTAGATGTTTGCACCTACTCGAAAGAGATTGCTCGGACCGAGATGTGCCTTGAATATGCTCAATAAATTGGGGAAGGGATCCTCTTCGGATCTCTTCCTTCTAATCCACCAAATCAGTGGATCTATGTCATTGAAATTTGATCTAACGGCTGAAGTTGTTATAACTTTTAAAGTGGGCCCCGGTTTGTAGCCGTTAGATCAAATTTCAATGGTACGGATCCACTGATTTGATGGATTAGGAAGAAGGGATCCGAAGAAGATCATTTTCCAATAAATTATGCATGAATCTTATTCCACATTTGTTGCATCCTCATCTCATTTCATGTGATCGGGTGATGAGCAAACACTCACCCAAGCCCCATGCCAAGCAACATCTTCCATGATCGATCAATTTGTCCTATCACTCTTTTTTTTTTTTTTTTGGTAACAAACGGATTTGGAAAGTTGAAAACAAATATAGGAGTTTGTAGGAAAAATAAATATTAAGTTGTAGTGGGAGAAATGAAGAAGATGGTTGGGTATATATAAAATAAAATAAAATGAAATTCTTTTTTTTAACGATCGAATTAATTCTAACTGTTTGATTTTTCTTACTGCCGATTCCGACACACCAAAACGTGCTACATGGTATAACAGAAACATTTTCAAATTTTTTTTACCGTTGAAAATCCATAATCATTGGATTCTTCCGTTGGACTTGCTGCAGCGGGCCAATTGTTGCAGGTTTTGTCAGCTCACATCCTGATTCCACGCGTGGATTGCAGGCGCCCGTTGGAAAAAAAATAAAAAGATCGTGGCTAATTTCATGCGGACATCAACTGTACCTCTTGACTGAAGGCCGGGCTTAAATTGCACAGGCATTTGGACGGGCATGGCTTGGCCCACCACCTGCCCTTATTTCGGCCTGCTGGAGGTGTTTTGGGCAATTGCCATTTCCCTTTGCCCAAAGGCAACCGTTGAAAATGCTCTCTATGAGTTTTAGAAATATGAAGGGAGTACTAATTCTACCACAACCACTCGTTCGGATAAAACATGCGTTGAACTAAATAAGCCGGCACTAGTGCTTCAACAAAAAGATAAGACAATGCCGGCATTGCCCCAATACTTTCATGCATGCAAACATATATGCCTCAACCTGAACCAGATACGCATAATCACACCGTCCTCCGGCTGCCGGAAAAAGGGTTTGCGAGAGGTGAGAATAATCCGGGCAGAAAGGCCTCCGGCGGACCAATTTGCTTCACTACAATCAGGGTTTAGGCGGCGGCTTCTTCTCGGTTTAGGGACAGCTTCTGTGGTTGCTCTTGGTGCTGATTTTCTCGGAGTCACAAGTTTTCTTCTCGGGTTGTCGCCGGAAAGTAGTAGGAGTCTTAAGCTGGATGTGGTTTATCCCATAGGAGGCTACAGTAGGTGCATTGACACAAATGAAGGATTTGGTCAGTTATGTATTATGCTATTATGTTTGATGTAGTTTCGTCGATAAAATTATTTGGACACACAAAACTGACACGCTTGCTGACACACTCTCTAGTGCAGCTTGGTGTCTAACCTGTACCAAAGAGCATATCAGCATGTCAATATTGAGTGTCTAAATTGCATCGCCCTAATTTTGCGTTTAAGATAAATTGATGAATTAAATTTTTTTGAATGAATTTTGGACGTGACAGAATTTATATACCCAGCAAGTTGGGTTGGAGATCAAACACTTCTGTATCGAGCAGCAGAGAAAAAGGAATTTGAAAGATCACTTGATCCTCCTCCCTTGAACTTCAACACCAAATCCAGGACTGATGGCCGCCGACGAAATGTCAGTGAACCCGTTGTCGCATTTGGCCCGCCCGCAACCACCGGCGAGCTCAATGTTAGCGTCATTGTGTCGCCAGTTGCTCCTGATTTCAAGTAAGCAAATGAAGGAAGTCTATGGTTTCTGCACTTTCATGGCATTTCGATTTGCGGCTGATTTTTGACGTTGTTTTTCGTAGAATTGAAGCATTTGGAGGACCAAAAGAGGTAGGAGAAGCCGTGGTTAGGACCGTCACAGGATCCGGCAAACGCCCCGGCATCAAGGGAACTTTGATCGAATCAAAATTGAGAGAGGATAGTGCAAGCAATGTTAAGTACTACGAGCTTGAATTCAGAGTTGAGAGCCCCTTGTTTCACCGGCATAACATCGCAGTATGTTGCGTTCGTGGTGGTCGGTTATTTACACTTAATGCTCAGGCACCGGAATCAGCATGGCCGGAGTTGAAGTCTGACTTCCATAGAATTGCCGAATCGTTTAGCCTCACCTCTTGATATGAAGAGAGTGCATTGCCGTTTCGTGTTCGGCGATTCTCAGGTCGTCAATCACATAGTTACAGAAGAAAACTATGAAGTGTTGGCATTTACTCACTTTTTCATTAACTAATGGCACAAGTGCTACATTGTTGTTCGAAAAATTCTTCAAGTGCAGCATATAAGCACATTTATACATCGAGAAAAACACGTCAAGGCGTCTAGCCGCCCCTCTAATGAAATTTTCTTCATCTAAACCGTGCAGACGGATTCAAGCACAAGTTATCTGTCTTCGTTTAGTCATTTTCTCCAAATTCTCAGAAACTGCCGCGGTCAGATTTGGATCTTCAAATCCAAGTTCTGCTCCAAGTCTGCAGCAGAAGCATAAAGCAGAAGCCTTTAAATTTGTATCAAACGAAAAGGCCTTAAAATTTACAAAAAGAAATGAAAACAAAGCTTGGAAGGTCGGAGTGGTCGAGGAAAACCTCGGTCTACCCCATTGTCAACGCTCGGATCCCCTACTTAATACGGTGAACTATGTGCAAAGGAAGAGAAATCCAAATCCTATTTCCAGTTCAAATTAGAATCTACTAATGTTATATTATCCCCTGTCCTACACTTCCCTCAATCCATGCACATAAGGCAGCTCGATGCCAGCGGAACACAATGCAAGTGGCCACATATCTTTGTATAGATTTTGTTTTTCCTAATGGATAAAAATGCGGGATCGAACATCAACAAAAGCAATAAGAAGAATATAACGTTGATTTGCTTACTTTGGATCGAGTACCAACTTCTGAATCTCTTTAATGGCTGAACTTGCCGCATAAAGTGATATCTTTCCTACCTGCATTAGAACCCAACCGCGGGAATTGAGAATACCAACAAAAGAAATTAGTCTAGATTAGCGCACCAGACAAGAGAGGGCACAACATTTCCAGAACTGATAAAAAATAAAAAAGGAAAAAGAAGGAAGGCACGGAATACTTCTAAGGAAAATTTCCGTTGTCCAACCTCCAACACTTGTAGCTTTGCTTCATGGTCATTTGGAAGACAGCGAATCTCATCAGCTAGTCGTGCAGCCTCACCGAGGCTTTCAGGAGATAAGAAATCAAGACCCAGCTGAACAGTTGACTGAAAAAAAAAATACATAGAGTATGACTTATTCGATTATATGCTAGAAATAAATGCCCTAAAGATTTAGGATATCTAATGTCCCAGAGACCAAATTGTTTTGCTATGTGACATCCTCGAACGACCAAGAAATAAAAATGGTACAGACGCAAGTAGAATTGTACACTTTACATAAACTACTTGTCAAGCCATTCTAAACCCTTCACAATTTCATTCAATAACACGGAATTGGTACTTCAAAAATATTAATTCAGCTACAAAGAAAACTACCTGAAGACTCCTGACTTGAAAAGGGCATCCAGCGGGAATAAAAACAGCTTGCCCCAAATGTTGTTCAAAGGACCATGGCTCAATTCCTGATAAAACAGGAAGAAAAGCATAAGTATTAAGTTCAGAATTTTTATAACTTGAATGCTGAAAATCTCAAAGAATGCTAAATATCAAGATCACAGCCACATGCACTACAAAAAGTAAAATGACGTACATCATCACTGAAGTATAGACCAGTAACCAGTTAGAAATGCAGGTCGCAGTGTGTAAAGTAATTTGCAGAACAGGGAATTCACACGTATAGTTCAAGCCAGAGTCAATTTGACTTCAATTGTAAAAGTCAAATTCAAAGAACACATGTTTCCGTTTACGAAACATGTGCATTCTTCAATTTTCAACAGAAGTCATGGTAACGACCAGGAAACCAGTAAAAAACAGCAGCTGAGTAGACAGCTGCAGCTTGCCTATGGACATTTTGAGGATTTTTGCTAACTAAACCAAAATGGTACACCAGAAATTGGTACAATGGATGGCTACTAGCATAACTATCAACAGAATGTTTTCCCTAAATCATCTTAGTGGGAAATGTATAAACAAAAGGAGGGAAGGGTGTGGGTGGGTGTTCTCTCTACACAAAATAAATAAAAGAGATATAGTTAAGTCATCCTTACCAAATTCCTCCTTCAATTTTCTTTTATGATCCGCATTCAGGAACAATGTCCCGTCATAAAGAGGCAATGTTACCTGATATCCAAAATGTAGTATCAGTTATTTGCACGGTATGCAAGCCAACTCTGTTGAATCAATTGGGGAAAGGTACAGGTATAAAAGACTTAAGAGATAAACTTACAAAAATATTTGTTTCATTGAGCTTCCCAAATTCTTGCCAATGTATTCTCAAATACTCAGTCAGCTTTGGAACATCCAGTCGACGGAAAACATCCCAAATAACTCCCAGATGAGTTTTTTCAGAGACATCTTTACCGTCTCTCTCTAACTGTTCACAGTTGGCGGTGTCATCTTCAACCATAGGAGTGGATTCATGTCCATGGTCTGCCGTACTCTCATCTTTATCTGAGGCCAAGGTTGCCCCATATTCATTCTCCACATTCTGACCAAGAAGTGATACATCAGACCTTGTATCCTCTCCCATACCCATTTGAAGATCCCCGGATGATTCTTCAACCTCAGATTCCTCGGATTTTTGTGTGTTCTCAATCTTTGTCTTCTGCAAACCTTTTAGCTTTACCTCACATGCGTGCACCAGCAGGTATACCTGACCACAGCAGTTTGATAGGTGAAAATATGTTTATTTGATCCAGATAAAAAATTAGTTCATGAAACATGCAAATCAAATGTTCATCCATATCAAAACAATCCAACGCCAAAGAAATAAAAAAGATATGAAGATCTTAAGTTTAATACCTAAACGTAATGTTGCATCAAAACTTATGCACAAAATTGCATACCATTAGCTAAAAGTTCTGACACGGATACATCATAGTACCAAAAAATGCTTTATGTGCACACGTGTGTGTGTATGTAGTACACACACATGTAGAGGAGGTTTCACTTGCACAGCATAAAAGCATGACTCCCCTTGACAGAGTTGATCACATTTACGTCACTTTGTGGTCCACTCCATCAACAGTCCATGGTGGTCCATGACAACCCTTTATTTAAATGTATATCGTCTTACATCAAACAGATGAATTACAAAATTAATAGCCATGTTTGCAAAGCAAAAACAAAATCTACATTAGAAAAAACGATTTGCAACTTCAACATCAATGGCAATAAGTCAACAAACATGAAGAACGACTAACCATGTCATGCATGTTGAAATGGAGATTGGTCAAGGAGTCGTGTCTACCAAGTTCCTCATAGGTCCCATAAGAAATAAAAATCTTAGGTCCAACCTCGTTTTGCAAAGAATAGTGTGGCAGTTTTGCAGCAACATTTAAAAGACCAAACTTGGAGTGAATATACTCAAGTAAGGGCAGTCTGCTGATAAATTCAGGTCTCTGATATAATAAGAACTCTTCAGATGCACTAGGAGAAGGCCAATCTTTGAGTTTCAACATTTCTGGCATACCATTTTCATTAACTCTTCCCTCGGAGTAGCCTTTCATGAATTCACTAAGTTCAATATCAATCTGCCATCATGTCAAAGCACAGAGGTATACTTTAGGTTTACAACACAATATATTACAAATCAACTAAAGAATTATTTCATTACAACAAGAGTTGGTTACAAACAGCTGATACATAATATAAGAAGGAAAGAAAGGCAATACAGGTAAATACAAGAAATAGCAGTTAGAGCGAACCTCAGACCAGTCACAGCAATTTATGGCCTTCACCCTTCTGTTCTCATCCTTTAATTTCTCATCTGCGGTCTCCCGAATCCCTCTCCATATAACCATTGGATCCCAGCTTGAAATTGATGAGCTATCAAACACCTCCTTAACAATGATGGGCTCACCCCTATGCCAATGCCTTTTAAAATTGCCAATCCCATCAGATTTGATATCTTCAGATGCAGCACAGTACAAGAAATTATCGCTATCCTCTCTATGAGCATACTGGCTAAGTCTTGGATCGTTAAGCCCAGTTTTCTCCAGATTGACAGCTTCATTGACTGTACAGCCACTAACCATTTCCTCTGCATTTTTTAATAGTTTTGCAACCCAGTTCATCTTAAAGATACGGCTTAAATTCAACGATGAATGGCCACAGCCACCATACTCCTTTGGAGGGCAAGGGATACTTCCATCACTGTGGGCTTTCCAGTTGGAAAACTTGTCTGCTAAATTTACTCTGACTTTGGACAATTTTGGTTGCTCCAACTTGGTATCTTTTTCTCGCCTATCCTCACCAATTTGATTCTCTACCACCTCTCCTCTAACACCAGGCATGGATGCTTCTCGAAGATCTCGACAACAGTTAAGGCAGAGATCATACGCGCAGCGGGAACAGTGCCAATGATAATCAATGATGGGAATTCTACAGAAATTGCTGCATAACACACATCAAAAGGAAATGTTCTTCAGAACAGGAAGAAAATGTTTGTGACAGTACAGCTGCAATAAATAGACCTAAAATTGCAGACACATCGACAAAAATAAATTAAAACAAAAACTAATAATCTACAGAAACATCAAGATTTCTTCAGTTTCAGGAGAAAATGGAGTTTTGATTAGTTTATCCCCTTACAACAAGTATGACAGCAACGTCAAGTTCTTTCAGTTTCAGGGTAATCTGGATTTTGGATCGCTCTATTTATGAAAAACATGATAGAAACATAGTTCCTTCAAATTCAGGAGAATATGGAGTTTGGGCAAATTCAGGAGAATATGGAGTTTGGGCAAATTCAGGAGAATATGGAGTTTGGGCAAATTCAGGAGAACATGGAGTTTGGGTCACAAACATGGCTGAACAGCCTCAACTCTGTAGGACCACGTGAGTAGGCCCGATTTAAAATGTTTACTAGTTTATTATACTTATTTTTTTTATTAAGAACATTATTCTATGATATGAAGGGGTAAAGTAATTGAATTACCAGCACATTTGCTCATCTGCATTCAATTTTGTCCGGGCAAGATCTATATCAGTTCCTGCAAAATACATATGCAAATAAAATGGTAAAACAATGTACAAAAGACACAAATATATTGAAATCAAAATGCCATGAACATATTAGATCATCTTACCGCGAAGCTTTTTTTCCAGTTCAACTTCAAAGCATTGTACTTGATGGATTTGCTTAACTATAGGAAGCACTGAAGACAGCAGACAGTGGAGATATTTCAACTTATCTAGCACTGGGATCTCTCTTATCCTTACCTGCAAAACAGAAACATCAGAAATACTCATTCACCTAAGCTGATCATCTCAACAGAAAATTCGTCACAAGTTTTTGGAAAATTTAAACTCAATCATGTAACTAGTTCAAGACTCCTTTGTATGAATTACCTTTACCAAATTATCTCTGCGTAGGCACACTCTGCAATTACAAGTGCCACGACATGCTGGACAGGACCTCTGAATCTCTTCTAATGGGATGTCCGAGTACCTAAAAAGTTAAAGCATGAATACAGAATACGGACATGAAACTGAATCACTTAAACATATGCGTATTGTGTCTTTTCAAGACACTCAACCTCACCATGTTGAAATACAGCTGTCACAGTATCCTCTTCTATCACATTTGAGGCACCAAATGACTGTCTCTCTGTCATTCCTCCGACACTGATGGCAAGTTTGGCCACCAGTTTCTTCAGAGGATTCTGATCTTCCATCAGAGTCTTCCTGCAAGATAAAGGTTTTGCCTCAATATTAGAAAACATAAAAGTAGTGATTATCCAATTCTAAATCGAAACATACAGCTGAATGACAAACAGACTAGCAAATGGGACGTTTCAGTCTTTATTCTTGAATCCCTACATTTGATGTTGATGAACTATAATCTAACTATCTAAGCGATACCGAAATGTACTAAAAATCAACAAGTATAACTGACTATTTAAGCACACTTGTTTTACAGAGCATTATTACCCTGTAGGGGAAAAAGCTCTCTTTGTCATGCGTCAGTATGGAAACTATACTAGCAACAATAGATAGCAAAGATCAACTTATAAAAACTAACTGATGCACCGAAGACATTGTAAAACCAACATACCGAAACTGTCATAGCATTAACATCAAAACTCCTCTGCGGTCTGTTCCTGGATGAGTCCAAAGCATTAGCAGGTGGTGACTTATTAGACCTCCAATTTTCCTCATACTCATCCAAGTCCATTTCGTCCTTTGGTTTTGGAGAATTACGCACAGATAAACCCTTCACGGGTGGTCTCTCAAGTGAATAACGAAAATGATTTTTTGATACCTTCTCCATGTACTTTCTCTCCTGTGACTTCACGCTAGCAAGTGGTACATCCAAATCATCACTCTTACTCTCTAAGTAAATATCACTTTCACCTAACGACTTCCTCTTGGCTTTTTTCAAATTTGCTCGCATTGCAGAATTAGCTGCCCTCTTCTTTGCCTGGATGTAATGTTTTTCACATACTGTTTTATCTGGCATAGACATGGCAGTGCACCTCCACTGTTTCCCATCTGATCTCTTGCATCGCAAATCATCCGGAATCCCGACATTATCGTCACCATTCCCAAGGGCCAAACGTGGTTGATCCATTACAGCGAACTCGTCACAGTTCTTTTACACTGCTTACAGTGTTATGCTTGCAAGACCTACCTACAAAAAGCCCTTTAATCAATGTAATAACATCAAAGAGTGCCTCAGACTCCAAAGAATTAGACATACACTAGCTTGCAACAATGTTGGTCAACTCACAGAAATATCGGCAATGCACAAGCGGAATCACGGTGCCTATGACAAAATTAAAGCATTTTCGCCTAAACAGATCCGAAAGCAACAAACTACCCTACTAAACTCCTAGAACCATACATAGGTTCTGTGAATTCTAATGCGGTTTTTCAAATCATAGCAGATCAGTTTGAGTTAAAGGGCCAAGCAATAAAATTGTCACCATTAATGCCAGGGCAACGTAATTACAAGGGGAGAATGCAGCCTTACCTCGCTTTGCAAAGAGGCTGTTTCCACGACTTGAACCCGTGACCTTTTGGTCATAAAGGAGCAACCTTTCCGTTGCGCCAAGGCACGGTATTTAAGTTAAAAAAACAGTCTCTCCCCTCCACTGCCTAAGTTAAAGACCCAAATCCTGCATTTTTTTCCTCAAAACTAAATTTTACAGTCGACAAACAGTAAACTTGAAAAATCTCAATTAAAAAGTTAAACCATTCAAATTCAATTGTGTGTTTGTTCTTAACAACGCTAAAACCTACTCTAATTCTACCAAACAAGAAGCAACGAAATTAAGAGAGAATAATTAAACTATAATTAAGTAGGGAACCTATGATCAAACAAGAGGTAGAGAAAAATCTATACACGTATCGAGTTTCTTCGTTCTTCAACGACAGAATTTCCTGAGCTCAAAATTCCAGGCAGAATTCAGATCACAGAAGGAGAATTTGAGGTATTTTTAGAAAGAGAAAGTACCTGAATGCTGAAATTAGGGTTTCATTGAGACGGCAGCGGACGAAGGCACTGAAGCATATAAATTCAATGGAAGGAGACGGCGTCTCTCTCTCTCTTTCTCTCTCTAGCTGTCCGTGTCGTTCTAGTGTTTGTGTTTGGGTTTAATTTCGATTTTACCTTTTAACTTGTGTTTTCTCTTTTTGCTCTTCCGGCTATTTTCCGACATCTGTGAAACTATACCAGAAAACCCAGACTTTTTTTTATTTTTTTTATTTTTTTTAAGTTAGTAGAGAATCAAAGCCTATGCCATGTAAGAACTGTTTAATTTTTTTTCTTTCAGTACATCCATATTTTTAGATTAAGCAGAGAGAGTTCAACAAAATCACATAATGAACAACCTAATTTAGTATCAAATTCGTCATTCACGAGATTTGAACTAATACATCTCACTTTCAAATAAAAAAGAATACGATCAGACCGTAATATTAAGTGACAAGAATTGTATAATTTTTAATCGTTATTTAGTAATCATTCCTACACAAAAATTGTATTTGAATCTAAATATTAAAATGAATCAAACAATTATCACGTTGTACAACAATCT
The DNA here is from genome assembly GCF_042453785.1 of Malus domestica. NCBI lineage: Eukaryota > Viridiplantae > Streptophyta > Magnoliopsida > Rosales > Rosaceae > Malus > Malus domestica. Next base: position 28,273,622 of record NC_091672.1, on the reverse strand, counting down.
AATAATATTTCTTTTTATTTGAATTGACATTTGTTTTTTAACACTTTCAAGTTTTACATTGAGCATTAAAAAATAGATGTCAATTTAAATAAACTTTTCTAAAAACAAACGTTTGAGTGGGACTAAGATCCCAACCTAATTTGACTCTCAAAAGCAAACACTTTGACGTCACACGATGCCCACGCCCTTGAAAATCCGGGTTCTCGTCGAAATTTTTTGTGAAAATTTCGAAAATTCGTCAATTGTATTTGTTTATCGTAAATTGTGAATTTATTTTAAATATTTTTATTTAAAATTAAACATAAACAATACTTGATAAAAACTGACCAGCACGATATACGATAAACAACCACAATTCACGAATTATAAGAATTCTTACCAAGAAGATCCGGGGAGGATCTTGATGGCGATAAAACAATTTAGTTCCTTCAGTCGTACTTTTCAAAACCCCTGCCAAACAACCACGCCCTCCATTTTAAATTAATTATAATAAAAAAACCCCACAAATCCCAGAAATAATACGTTTCTCTTTCTCTTACAAAAAAAAAGGGACACAGCAAGCGTAGGCTTCTGAGAGAGAAAACAGAGAAAAAATGGCTATGGCTCGGGCGAGCTCGGGGCTCCAGTACCCCGAGCGGTTTTACGCGGCGGCCTCCTACGCCGGCTTCGACGGATCTCCTCGCTCCACCTCCAAAGCCGTTCGCGCCAAGTTCAGCTCTGAGTCCGCACTCATACTCTACGCCTTGTACCAGCAGGTACATCCCTCCACTGCCTCCTCCGATCCCCATTCCTCTCACATTTCTGAAAATTCGATCTCAATTTTATCTACCTTGATTCCCGATCGCATTGCTCGTACAAATGCGAATTGCGCGGTTAATCTGATTTTTCACTCTGCTGCAACATTTTGCGTTTTGGAATTTTACTGATTGGCAATCCCCTTTCTGATCATTTTTGCTCGGATTTTGTTGCATGGAGTGCTTTATTTGCGTTTTGATGTGGTTTTGATTGGTGATGTGGATTTTGATTGTTCAGTGGAGTGCTTGAATTTTGCGTTGATTCGTTCGTGTTTATTTTCTGCAATGATGATATGTGATATACGTAGATCTGGTTTATCGAATTCCAGATTTGTATATTTTGGATGTTGATCTAATTCTTGGATTGAATTCTCTTTATCTATGCAATTGTGTATGTATCTATTGTGTAATTATGGATGCATGTATGTGAATTATGTCAATGTAATGTGTGTCAATGTACGCATTTGAGTGGTTTTGCATTGCAATTGCAGGCTACCGTAGGGCCTTGTAACATACCGGAACCTAGCGCTTGGAATGCTGTTGAGAAAAGCAAATGGAGCAGGTACACTGCTAGTTACTGCTTCCTTATTTTCATTTTAAGATGGCATACTTGTGTCCGGAGGTTTCTATGAGATTTGCACTAGACACAAATTGCATGTGTCATGATTCTAGTTCGATTAGAAATCATTGATTTGGTACTCAGTAGTTGCTGTTTAGAATCTTGAACTTACCAGTGAATAGCATGTTCTGGTCCATAAGTAAGGAACCGTGGAGGGAGGGGGATTGGGTGTATTGGTATAAAAATATTAGATATAGAACCCGCAAGTTATCTGTGGCATTTTGGGCCTATTACTGCTAGATTTGAGAGAATATGCATAAGCTAATTATGACCGATAGGAGTAGTTTCACTGAAATGAAACCAGCTTTGAAAATACTGGCTGAATCTCTCTCTCCCCATTGTTGCATTTCATTTAGTTATTTTCTCTAGGAACCTCTCCTTTGGTACAATCCTATACAAGTCTTTGGGTAATAGAGTGTGCAATTGTGTTAACCTCAGCTGCACATTGTATTTTATATCTGCAATGTCATGCATTTATTCCCACTGTTGAGTTTTTTTTTAATGGTGTTTCACATAAACAATTTCCAGCTGGAAGAAGATTTCGGACATGGCTTCCACTGAAGCAATGCGTCTTTTTGTGAAAATATTAGAGGTATGTGCAATAAGATTTTCTGGTCCATGTTTTTGCCTTTTAATGAAAAGCTTCACCAATAAATCTTGATTTGCATTATTTTTGAGTAGGAGGAAGATCCAGGTTGGTATTCAAGAGCATCAAACTTTGTTTCAGAGGCTGTGGTAGATGTACAAATGAACGTGAGTATGGAAATTATTTCTATGATATTCTATTTTCTTCTTCGTCCATTGCCAACTGATCATAAACTAAAAGAACTTGCTTAATCTGCAAATCTTTTAGAGACTTAAGGGGTTCGTCAGTCCTTTGTACTTAGTGTTTCTCTCTGTGTTTTATTGTTTTTGGTTGGTTATAGCAATATTCAAGTATTCAGCCAGTTGTTGAGAATGGTAACTCTTTTCCCGAGACCAAGACAATCTCCACTGAAAACGGGAGCGTAGTGGAAGCTCAGGATAAAGATGTTGTCTCCGAAGGCTTTGGATCAGTTGTTGTCTATGATCAATGGATTGAACCTCCAGTGTCTGGCCATCGTCCAAAATCCCGATATGAGGTATTTGGGTATCTGTATCTTCATTTTCTTCATCTTCTCTGCCTTCTTCTTTTTGAGCATAGTGTTCTCACCTTTTCAGCATGGAGCGGCGGTTATTCAAGACAAGATGTACATCTATGGTGGAAACCACAATGGTCGTTACCTAAATGATCTCCATGTAAGCAACATATTTGCATGTATACACCTATACAAATTTACAAATCATAAGTGATCTACATTGGATGGTTGGCCAATTCTTACTATGGTGTAATTGGGGGTTTTGTGTTATAGATACTTTTTCTTGTTCTTGCTAATTGGAAATACAGGTCTTGGACTTGAGGAGTTGGAGTTGGTCAAAGATTGACGCCAAATCTGTGGCTGAGTCAGCTGAGGCACCCTCACCAGTAACAGTAACCCCATGCGCGGGTCATTCGTTGGTTAGTATTGCCCCTCAGTTAATATTAGAGTCAAGGCTCTATTACAAACACATGAATATCCCTCTTTTTTTTATGACTTTTGCTGTAACGATTATGAATACCTACTTTAATGTGCTATCGTTTCTCTGTTTCTGTAGATACCTTGGGATAATAAACTTATTTCAATTGCTGGACATACAAAGAATCCTACTGATTCTATTCAGGGTAAGAACTAATAACTATTATCATGGTGCTCTTTCATTTTCTGCTGACATCAAACCTGGGGTGATATCTTGGTCTTTCTGCTTTAACCATTGCTTAATAGAACCTCTGTCTACATTCAATTAAAGCTTTTCAGGACTGGTCCATTTTTGTATTAAATGTGTGCTTTCAAAGTAGTAAGAAAAACTCCTTTCACGTTCGTGCAGCCTTATTATTTTGCCATATTTTCTTTACCTTGATTCAGTTACTGCTTTCTTACGCTTTTCCTCATGTATTGGCATGACAGTGAAGGCATTCGATCTACAAACTTGCTCATGGTCATTCTTAAAGACTTATGGGAAACCACCGGTATTTATTTATTTGCTCTACTGTTTCGTATTTGTGAAAATCTGTGTGTTAGCACAAGGGTGGGGTTTGAATTTTGGGAATCATGGTCCTTTCCCATTCATGTTTTACAGGCATCACGTGGAGGTCAATCCGTGTCTCTTGTTGGAGGCAGCTTTGTGATTTTCGGGGGACAAGATGCAAAGAGATCTCTCTTGAATGACCTGCATATTCTTGACCTAGAAACAATGACGTGGGATGAGATTGATGCTGTGTAAGATTTTTCTTGAAACTTCAGAAGCACTAGTAACATTTTGTTTTCTCTTTGGATGGTAGTACTCACATAATTGGCAAATTTTGTTAAAAGGATGTATACTGCGGTATGTGAAAAAGTCATTTTTCTGCATTAATGATAATGACAAATGTTGGCACATATTTCTATAAGGGTTTGGAATGGGCTAGACTAGAAAATATATGTTCAAGACATGCATGTTCTTTGATCAACTTGTGATGTTAAATTGTTAATATATTTCAATCTTTCACAGAGGGGTGCCTCCTTCTCCGAGGTCTGATCATACTGCTGCAGTCCATGCTGACCGCTATCTTCTTATATTTGGTGGTGGTTCTCATGCCACTTGTTACAATGATCTCCATGTCCTTGATTTGCAAAGTGTAAGACAAGTTGTCTATTCTGAAATTTCTTTACATGTTTAATAAAACTATCACTCACGTCTTTCATCTATTTGGACTGTATAGATGGAGTGGTCAAGACCCACACAACAAGGTGAAATACCAACTCCACGGGCTGGACATGCAGGTGTAACTGTTGGAGAGAATTGGTTCATAGTTGGTGGTGGGGACAACAAGAGTGGTATGTATGCTATAATTTTGAGTCTGGTTGGTTTTGAAATTCATAAAACTTCTGGTTGATCTACTTTTTAACTGGACTCCACTTTACTCTATGCAGTTAGGTATTTATCTCTTCAATTTTTATCTTTGCAGGTGCTTCAGAAACTGTTGTCCTAAATATGTCCACACTTGTTTGGTCTGTTGTAACTACCGTTGAAGGGCGCATTCCTGTTGCTAGTGAGGTATTCTATTCTTGGGAACTCTGTATAGCTAACCTAGCTTGAGGCTTTGAGCTACATGAGCGATTGGTACCATGTAAAAAGTTGAGGTTATTCACTGCCAGCAATAATTAGTGGAACAACGATCTCATTGTCTCCTTTTTCAGGGACTAAGTTTGGCCATAGGTTCATATAATGGTGAAGACGTTCTTGTATCATTTGGAGGATACAATGGGTGTTACAACAATGAGGTGAGGGTCAGCCTTCATACTTTTGTAGCAAGCACTGCATCTGTTCTATTGTCATGTTACATTTGTTCTTCCTGTTAGGTTAACGTTCTTAAACCAAGCCACAAGTCAACCTTGCAATCGAAGATGATGGAAACTCCTGTTCCGGACAGTGTTTCTGCTGTGCTTAATCAAAGTGCTACCAGAGATGTAGAGTCTGAAACAGGGCAAGAAGGAAAAATTAGGGAAATTGTTATGGACAACGTTGATGCGGATCCCATGGTACGTATTATTAAAAATCATGTAGAGTTTTGACCAGAATGTTGAGTCTTACGTATTATTTTACTCAAATCTGGACTCTTATGCAGAAATCAAGAGGCAAGGTTACCAATGAACATCTTACAGCAACCCTCAAAGCAGAGAAAGAAGAATTAGAGTCATCACTCAGTAAGGAGAAAGTGCAAACGCTCCAATTAAAGGAAGATTTAGCAGAATTAGAGACTCGTAACACTGACCTGTACAAGGTGCTTTATCTTCACAGAGAAATTATGATTGTGCATTTTCAGGGGCACTCGTAATTCTTGTCCAATTCTCCCCACCTTTGAGCTTAGATGGAGATTTTTTATATTGTCCACTGCTGGCTGTGATTGTCCAATTTCTCGAAGGCACACATAATTCTTGTATATCTTTCTTCTTTGGAATTGCCATTGATTTTCTCATACTGTTTTTGTAGGAGCTTCAATCAGTACGTGGTCAACTTGGATCTGAGCAGTCAAGATGTTTCAAACTCGAGGTATGTTTTTATGTTTTAACTGAGTTTACCTTCTGGCTCGCAAATGTGGACAACAATCACTTGATTCTTTTGGTTCACCATGATGTTTGCGCCGCCAAACAAGATTTGCTGCACTTCTGGTTCAAATTTTCTGCTAATTACTCTTTGAACCTGCAGGTTGAACTTGCAGAACTACGACAGAAGCTCCAAACAATGGAGACATTGCAGAAAGAACTCGAACTCCTCCAGCGACAAAAGGCTGCATCAGAACAAGCAGCGTTAAATGCTAAAAGGCAGGGCTCAGGTGGCGTCTGGGGCTGGCTCGCGGGAACCCCTGCTAATGAAAAAGCTGATGACGCCTAAGTAGATTTCGAAACCAATTGGAAATAGGGTTTGTTACTCGTTAGATTCAGTTCTCATTATTGACTTCTCTTTTAGTACCATTCGACGTATTTTTGATTTACTCAACCTAAAGTTCTTTCCTGGGATAGAAGAAATAAGATACGAGGTTGTTATCGGCGAGAGAGGGACGGATCCGGGAACCCCCTTCGGGGGTTTTGCATGAATACATACATGTACTGCAATTTCAGTTATGTAGGTTCACGCATGTGAGTGCTTATTCTTTTGGGTCACAATTTTTTTGTTGGAGTCTGTATTCAAAGTGAATATATATTAAGTGGAAGTGTAGTTCTCATTTGTTATAATTTGTATACAAAACCAAACGTATTGCCGTTTTAAGATCTATACAGCTGATTCCACTTAACGAGATAAAGTTTTGTTGTCGTCATCGTTTGATGAAAATATATTTGAGCGACCTTCTAATCTTTCTTCCCTTGATGCTTTTGAGTTACTTTCTGCTCATTGTAATTATTCTACAATACTTCATTAAAAGCACAGCCATTAAGTTGGATCTAAGGGTTTTAAGTGGCGGAGTATTTCTGTGCTCCGAAGTATTGTAGATGTTATTTGTTTCTTTGCAGGTCACATATTAATGGTGGTTAGAGGTTAACTCAATTGAAAAGAATTAACAAATTCAATTTTCTATTGTTTTTATTTTGAAATATTGAATTAAGAGCATCTCTACATTCAACTCTATGCTGTAGCGTTACTTATCCACTCATGTTTCTCGCAAATTTTTTATTATTGCTTCCTTAAGTTACATAGAAAAATAACCAGACTTTGGAAAACAAATTTAATAAACAAAAACTTTGTATTCTCAAAAAAATTTCTTACAGATGTGACTTAGCCTAGGTTTTTATTTTGAACAAACGATATTATCTAAACTAAGGAAAAGATGTAGGCTTAGTCTCATAATGGACTAGCAATAACGTGGTTCAAATTTAGTACTAAGTGGCTAGTTAATTAGACAATACTTTTATTATTTTGCATTTTAAAAGTTCAAATATCTTTCTCCGATAGAAATGGGCTGAAACTGAAATTAAATTCACTCTGGATTTTTATGTCCCCAGTTCGGGAATCGAAAAATCTAGATTGTTCAAGAGAAATAGAAAGAGATTCGAACAGTTCAATTTTTGAGTTTTTGTAAAGTGGACGGTTGAAATAGGAACCATATAATTAGGATTGAGTGGTTCAAATCTCTCGGTTTGCAGACTCCGGACAATCTAGAGTAGATTTAATTTCTGAAACTAGTGAAAATTGGTTAAGCAAAAACAAAAAAGAAACATTATTTTATTGACGTGGCAGCATCCTAATGGCTATACGTTGCACTGTTGTTGTATTGTATAATATTCCCCTTCTCCTTCCCCGAGAGTAGAGTGAGCCGAAGTATTATTTCATTTCTCGAAAGTCGAAACCCAGAAAAAATCACAAATTTCCCCCCAAATTTTCTTATCATCCAAACACCCTCTCCTTCCCCCTCTCTCTGGGGTTTTATTTGCATCCCTCATATCCCACACTTTCTCGCGCTTTCCTGGAAAAATTTTCACTTTCAAATCTTCAGCATGAGGCAATAGAAAGGTATGCCGCCTCATTGGGACCCGCCAACTCCGTTCGACTAGAGCTTCCAAAGGATTTCAATCGCCGCCGGTTCGGAGAAGGGGATATCTGTGATGAACAGCGATTTCGGATTGGACGGGAAATCGGATGCCACTGGAGAGGCCGAGGAAGCTAGAGCTAGGGTTTCCGAAGGCGGCGTCGGTGAAGATGGAGCTAGGGTTTCGCCAATGGAGCTCGATTCGGGGAGTGAGACTGGCGGAAGATCTGAGGAGGATAGGGCTAGGGTTAGTACGGAGAGTGAAGTTGGAAACGTAGATAAAGTGATGGAATCGAAGGGTTCTGGAATTCAGGTCGACAGAACTAGGGTGGAGGTTTCATTCAACGATGATGAAGATGATGTTTTCGACATTTCGCGGGTCGAAATTGATGACGATTCGGATAAATTTGAGGCTCACAGTGGTGAGCACCCGTCTTTGTTATCTGAGTTTGATGAGTTCGTGGCTAATGAGAAGAGTGGGATGGCGCTCGGAACCACGAGGGCGCTCAGCTACGGGTTCGAAGTGGGTGATATGGTGTGGGGGAAGGTAAAATCTCATCCGTGGTGGCCGGGGCACATATTTAACGAGGCGTTAGCAACGTCTCAGGTGCGGCGGACACGGAGGGAAGGTTATGTTTTGGTTGCCTTCTTTGGTGATAATAGTTACGGGTGGTTCGACCCGGCTGAACTCATACCATTTGATCCCCATTATGCTGAGAAATCTCGGCAGACAAGTCACAGGGGTTTTCTGAAGGCTGTGGAGGAGGCTGTTGATGAGGCGAATCGTAGGTGTGGAGTTGGTCTGGCTTGTAAATGTAGGAATGCCTATAATTTTCGGAGCACAAGTGTGCAAGGGTACTTTGTTGTTGATGTGCCGGATTATGAGCCAGGAGCAGTGTATTCGGAGAATCAGATTAGGAAGGCGAGGGATAGTTTTAAGCCGATTGAGATCCTGTCTTTTGTAAAGCAGTTGGCTTTGTCACCACTCGGTGATGATCAGAAGAGCCTCAGCTTTAATAAGAGCAAGGCTACTGCTTTTTCGTTTCGCAAGGCTGTTTTTGAAGAGTATGATGAGACGTACGCTCAGGCATTTGGTGCGCATCCAGGACGCCCTTCTCGTACTCTAGCTCCAGCTCCAACACGAGGTATATTAATAGTTCTCCTCATCATTGGTAATAATGTTATTATTTTTGGACCTTCGTGTTGTAACTTGTGTCTGTGCTAGTCCAAGGAATGCCTGAGTAGGGTGCGACCACATTGTAGCCAAAACTTTCAATAAATAGGTTTAGTAAATTGGATTGTAGATGTTGAACTCAAAGTTATTAGTTACCTTAATCTCCATTTGTATTTGTAGCTGTAGCTTTTAATGCATATATTTGTTGGTTTAAGTGGATAATGAAATGCTTAATCAGTTTATGGTGATGTGTTGTGATACGTTCTTCACAGGAAGTACCGTTGTAGTGGTATTTAAGTGAAGTATGGGGCCTGCCTAAACCCGAACTATTTGTTTTGTTGATTGGTATTTGTGGGATGATTTATCTTAAACCTTGAATTGGTTTGACCTTTAACATTGTGCAAATATGGAAACAAATTTTTGCCTGAATTTACATTACCATTTGCACTAGTGTATCATTGAGTAGTGAAATTTACAAGTTCGCTGAAACTTTTGCCCATTTTTTTAGTTTAGTTTGTGCAAAAGCAAAGTTAGATGATTCCTATTTGTAATGCAAGTTGAATTCATTGAACATGCTTTTCTAATTGGATTGTTTCCTTAACCAGCTGCTTTGAGTGGTCCCTTGGTGATTGCTGAAGTTCTGGGTGGGCGGAAGACTGCCACAAAACCGATGAAAGTCAAGGACCATTCAAAGAGAGACAAATACCTATTTAAGCGGAGAGATGAACCTGTGAACTCAAAAATCCACCAAACTAGCCAGGGCCAAGCTAGTTCCTCAGCCCCATCTGCTGTCTTGGAGGGACCAATAGCGTTAGCAGATGATAATTATATGTTACAAAAGAGGGTTCCAGATGTATCTGGAAAAGAAGCTGTAATCATTGATCAGGCACCAAATAGCTCTCTCACCACCCGAGATGTTACTGTTGATGCAAAGCCATCTCTTGCAAAGGGAAGGGGGGATCTGCAGGAAGTAAAAGAGGGAGATGGTGATGTAGGTCCTACAACTACAGGATATGTTGATTTATTGGGGGAGGGGACCAAGCAACGTACAGTAGATGGTACATCACAACCGTTAAAGCAGGAAGGTGAGGGTGTGTTTGAGGTTAAATACGAAGAGAGTGAAAAATTGTCTGGATCATTTGAAAATCTTCAACAACCTTCTAATTCTTTGAAAAAAGAGGAAGGAGGCTATGAACGTGGTGTTGGAGATCCTTTGCCAATTGAGGCAAAGAGTTTAGGTGGGAAGAAAGCTGCTGGTGGAGTGAAAAAACTGAAGGTTCTTAAACGGCCTGCAGAGGACTTGGACACCAAGGACTCTATGATGGGGGATAAAAAGAAGAAGAAAAAGAAACAGTTAAGTGCAGAAGCAAGCGTTAGAAATCAGCAGAAGCCTTTGACTTCTGGAAAGGTACTGCCCTCAGGGAGTAAAGAAGCAGGAAATGCCAACCATGTAGGTTTGGCTCCAAGAGAGGATACCCCAGTTGAACATAAGAAAGATGTCACTTCCAGTAGTAACTTGTCTGAATCTGTTGGAAAATTGCCAATTCATGTCTTGGAAAATGTGCAGCTTGAACTATCACAACTGGTAAGTGATTTGAAGGCCCTTGCCCTTGATCCTTTTCACGGTATTGAGACAAACAGCCCTACAATTGTTCGGCAGTTCTTTCTGCACTTCCGGTCCCTTGTCTACCAGAAAAGTTTGGTTCTGTCACCACCCTCAGAGACTGAACCTGTTGAAGGCCGCTCCTCTAAATCTTCATCTGGTGTCAAAGCCTCTGATATATCTCCTACTGAGCAAGTTAGAGATTTATCGTCCTCAAAGCCAGCAAAACCCATGTTCAGATCCGATGATCCTACCATTGCTGGGCGGAAACGTGCTCCATCTGACCGTCAAGGAGATATTGCAGCTAAGAGGAACAAGAAAATTACTGATATAAGAACATTGGCTGCAGAAAAGAAGGCCATTCAGAGACCTCCTATAGACTCCAAGCGTGTAGAGGCAAAGGAATCAGCAACACCGGTTATGCGGAAGTCACTCAAGCCAGGTTTTGCAAAGAAAGCGGACCTTGCATCAAAGGCAGTTGAGCCCACAATGCTGGTGTTGAAGTTCCCTCCCAAAATCTCTCTCCCATCACCTGCAGAACTGAAGGCAAAGTTTGCTCGATTTGGGCCTATGGATCAGTCTGGTCTCCGTGTCTTTTGGAAGTCCTCGACATGCCGGGTTGTCTTTCTGTACAAATCTGATGCACATGCAGCATTTAAGTTTGCTACCGCAAACAGCTCCCTTTTCGGCAACTTCAGTGTGAGGTGTCAAATTCGAGAAGTGGGTGAAGTTCCAGAGTTCGACAAGGGTGACAATCCCAGGGACACCCCACGGGCTAAGGATCCATTGGTTGGGCAATCACCAGCATTGGCATCGGCACTCAGACAGCAGCAGCGGCAGGCTCAACAGAGTGCAGTGCAGCTGAAGTCGATTCTGAAGAAGTCGTCGGGCGAGGAGTCGGCAGGAGGGCAGGTAACCGGTGGGAATGGAAATAGTAAAGGGACTGCACGTGTAAAATTCATGTTGGGTAGGGAAGAAACTAGTAGGACTACTACTTCTGATCAATTCATGATGCCTGGTAATAGAAATAACAACTTCAACAAGAACAACAACAGCGCTAGTTTTGCGGACGTCGACGGTGCACCGTCTTCTACTTCTTCCATTGCTATGGATTTTAATACCTCTAGGAACTTTCAAAAGGTCAATCCTCCTCCAACTTTTTCATCACCATTGCCTCCTCTCCTCCCAAATCCTCCTGGTCCACCTCCGCAATATGCAAACCCCCCACCCCATAGTAATTTTCCGCAGCATTCCGAAATGGCACCACCCAGAAATACTAGTCACAATCTTAACGCACCACCCACCGCATTTCCAAGCACACCCACCAGCACCGTCGATATTTCGCAGCAGATGCTTAGCTTGTTGATAAGTTGCAGCGACGTTGTATCCAACGTGCAGGGCTTGCTTGGCTATTTGCCGTACCATCCTCTTTGACGAAGAAGCCTCAAAAAATTATTACGCTATAAGCCCGCAACAACGAGATTTGAACACAGCGTAAGGCTCGAAAGCTGTTAGAGGGAGAGAAGCCAACGTTACAAAGCAAATTGTAGACTCAGCGTCAACTTTACATGTAGTTTTTGCAAGTTGAATACTCTATTGTACTGATGATATGATATTGATAGTGCCATCTTGTTTGCATTTTTTTGGTTAGGGTTGGTTTGCCTTTTGGTCCGTTGGCCAGAATACAGCATTCCGGCCAACGAAAAAGCTTTGTGTCCGAATGTCGTATTAGGCACCGGACACAAAAGGGGTTGGATGCTTTGTGTGTGCGCGAAAGTTTGTTCATGCGTATAATGATTTTGACAAATTGGTTGTGCGGTTTTGCAAAACGACTAGTCGACTTTATATCCAAGGAATTTTCTCTGCACTTTTTAGTGTCATAGAAGTGTATAGAACTTTACAAAAGACAACGAAAGGAGAAGAAAATTTCTTGTACTAAAGAAAGTGACTTGATTAAATATATGGTTACCAATTAAGCTATGCATTGTGGACTTGGGATTATTCCAAATAGCTCTACGGGTCGCAAATGATGCAGGTAATTGAGTAGGCAAATCTATTTTGATGAGTCGCATAGATAAAAAATAGCACTAGTGGTATAGTATAAGCAATTGAGTTTACAGACTTTGCCTACGTTGCCAAAGTAGACAATGTTGCCTACAATACCATGAGTAAGCAGATGAAGCTTTACGTATCTTTTTATGGTAAAATATTCTATGTAGAGGAAGATGACAAAATTAAAAGGTAAAATAAACGTTAAGATCAAAGAAAATAATAAAATTTAATTTTGCCTACTTGATTTGCCTAATCTACTAAAATGACAAACTTTTTTCATGAGGCAATTAAGTATGCAACAGATCACGTCTACCTCTACAATACAGTTTTACGTATTTTGATTGCTTATATTATTAAATATGCAATATTAATAATTAATTAGAACATTACTAGTTTCTAATATCTTAGCATCCACCAAATTCTTTACTTTTGGTCATACCTCATCACCAACTTTTATAATGGACAAAAGGAGAAACTTGAAGAGGACACAGTGGATGCTATTATATAAAGAGATTCTTAGATGTTACATGTTGATCGATAAGGGTGATTTTTACGTGGTGTGCGTTATAGTTCACCGTTTGTTTTTTTTTTTGTACAAGTGATATAGGGGAAAGGAAATAAAACTCAAAACGCTCGATTGCGATAATGAGTACTCTTAACGAAACCTAGGTATTTGCATATCTTTCAATTAGGTTTTTTTTTTAATAATTTTTTTATCGTTTGATTGAATAAATGAAATAAAAAATAATTAAAAATAAGAATGCAAACAAGAAAAAGAAAGCTTAAAAATTATTTTTCCAAACAATTTGAATTACTTGGTGCTTATAAATTGAATGGTGTAAGTTGTAAAGTTGGAGATGTGGAGGAGGGTAGAATAATGAGAAAAGGACCAACATGACATTAGGCGTGTGCGGTGGAGGTGAAAGCTTATCCTAAAGGAATTGGATCCTCTCCTGAGCACAAGCTCAGGATCCTGCTGATCAATCAAAGTGAGCCGTTGGATTTTGATCAAACAGTTACAAACAAAGAGTCCCTTTAAAGTTACAATAATTGTAACCGTTTGATCAAAATCCAACAACTCACGTGAGTTGATCAAGAAGATCCTGAGCTTGTGTTCAGGAGAGGTTCCAATTCCTAACCTCAATACCATTTTTTTGGCTTTTTATAGGTCAGAATTGTATTCATGTTCCATTCAAATTGCAGCCGCCATATCATCAAAATATCCTTTGAATTTGGGTGACGATGATATATGACGATAGCATCGACCAAAGCGACGCCCACGTCCCCATTTTACGTGTTTTCACTTTTAAGTTCAATGGGGAATTGGATCCCCTCTTGAGCAAATGGTGGGATCATCATGATCACATAACACGGGCTGTTGAATTTTGATTCAACAATTATAATTATTATAATTTTTAGAGGGACTCCCTGTTTGTAGTCGTTGGATCAAAATTCAAAGGCCGGTGTTATGTGGTCATAAGGATTCCCACCATTTGCTCAGGAAGGGATCAAATTCCTTTCAATGGAATGACGTGTGCTTGTCTGGATATGATTTAAAATGATTGAAAGCGTTTTTGATGAAAATATTTTTTTAAACAATTCTTAGTAAAAATACAAGTAAATCTTGGAAAAGTACTTAAAGTGCTTCTTGGAAGAAGCACATAACTAGTGTTTATTGTAGAAAGCACTTCAAGTACTTTTGGAACCCAAAATATTTTATCTAGAAACGTTTTCAGTCATTTTAAATGCACATCTAAACGAGCTCTTAGATTCTCTTCTTGTCAGATGGATTATTTCTTGTATTTGGTTTTTTTTTTTTTTTATGAATTGAGGATTTATATAAAATGGATTTATCATTATACGATGTTCAATTTTAATAATATTATATCATGATTATCAGTGAAAAATGATTTCTATATTTAGAGCATTTTCAAATAAAACGTCAAATTTTAAATATCAAAATAACATTTGTTATTTATGTGGTAATTTGGCATTTTGTATAATTTTTTTGCCCACACGATATGTTAAGTTATAGAATCATTTAACAAGAGGGATCCCTATATATATATATATATATATATATATATATATATATATATATATATATATATATTTTTTTTAAATAGCACGGCATAAAACAACTAGGTTGGAAATACATGTTTTTAATTTTTTGTCACGCTTCCTTGAAACCAAAGAAAGCAAGAAATCAACAAACCACGCGGCACGCGCACCGGAGAAACTCAAGATCCGCGTAAACAAATGTTCTAGGAAATACTAGAAGCCGAAATTAAAACGAATATTACAACGTTCTAAATTCCTTGACCCCTCACTCCCTTGCTCGTAGAAACTTCCTTTGCTCTTGTCTTTAACCTCTCTCCCTCCCTTTATAAATTCAACATTTCTATCCAGCGATCCACAATTTCCACTTCCCGAATTCCAGAAATTCAATTTTCTTCTTCCAATTTCCTACAGCTCTCAAGAAATTCAGTTCCATCCAACCATCGCCATGGATTGCAGGCCTCTGGAGGTAATCATCGACTCGGCCAATGGCCTCAAGGACGTCAACCTCTTCTCCAAGATGGACGTCTACGCCCTCGTTTCGGTCGCCGGCGACCCCCGCAACAGGAAGCAGAAGACCAAGACCCCCGTCGTCAAGGACGGCGGCACCAACCCCCAATGGAACAGCTACCCCATCAAGTTCACCGTCGACGAAGCCGCCCTCCTCCACAACCGCCTCACCCTCAACATCAAGCTCGTCTCCGAGCGCACTTTGGGAGACACCAAGATCGGCAAGGTCAAGATTCCGCTCAAGGAGCTGCTCGACAGCATGGGCGGCGGCGATGCTCAGAAGAAGCAGATGAAGCACGTCAGCTACAGCGTCCGATCGTCGAGGGGAAAGTCCAAGGGGACCATCAATTTCGGGTACAAATTTGGGGACAAGTTTTCGGTTCCGGAGCCCCAGAAGAGATCCCATGAGCCCGTGATGGCTTATCCTGTCGGACACCCCGGGTCAAGCTCCGGGTACCCACCTGCCCAAGCTTACCCATACCCGCCGCCCGGTGCGTACCCACCACCGCCTCATCAGCAACCGGGTTACGGGTACGCGCCACCGCCACAGGCCGGGAACGGATACCTGCCTCAGCCCGGGTATGGGTACCCGCCGCAGCAAGTTGTGCGGCCGCAGAAGCCTAAGAGGGGAGGAGGAAACATGGCGCTGGGTGTAGGAGCTGGGTTGCTGGGTGGATTGTTGATTGGGGATATGATTAGTGATGTGGGTGAGATGGGTGCTTACGATGGCGGGTTCGGTGGTGATGACTTCGGTGGAGGCTTTGATTTCTAGTAATTTTTTTTGTTGGTGTTTTAAATTTGTTTAATTTGTAATTATTTTAGTTTTTTTTTTCCTTGTAGTTTTTGGTTTTTGGTGCGAGTACATAAAATAATAATGTAAACGGAGGTTTTAGCGTTTAATGTCTGTGATGCTGAATAATCATCAATGGATTTTCTGCCTTAACAGTAATTTTTACTCTCGTTATCTCAACGGGTCTTAACGTTTAATCTAATAACGATCTAAATCATTAACGAGTTCTTAACAGGTAACTTAATAATGACTCGATTCGTTAATAGATTGACCAAAAACCTATTGTTCTTGTTGAATTATCGAATCGTGCAAGAAATTATCAGACTTACTCATTTCCCTATTTATTCATCTTTGGACCAATTCTTTCTTTAATTCTTCTGCTGGTGAATGATTTTCACATTCAGCTGTATATATTTTTCTAGCCGTTAGATTGAATCAATCAAAGGATCAGTAACGATCAGGCATACAATTGCATCGCCGGGGAGCAGGATTCGATGCAAGGCTATGGTGGCCTGCGTTCGATGCAGGCCAAGGCCGGTCTTCTCCGAAAGAAGTTCACATCTTTCGGAACGAAAGACCGGAGGACAGTCTGCCAATATACAGGTCTCTGTGATGCATGCGGTAGCAATCTGAGCAGAAAGATTAAAGACTTGTTTCTTGCGGAGCCGGGGATCAAGAAGCTGAGAATGTTATGTACATCTTTCTTTGGCTACGAACTACCGATGCAATGTACAATTTCAACAAAATAACCTCATACATGTAAAATTAACAGCAACGCACAAAGAAACCGAATTGGTTTCTATCAATTACAACGTAACTTAACCAACCACAACTTAAACTAAGTCACATGATGATGAACAATACAGAAGATTAGTAACCGCATATACAATCAGTCTATCTGTTAACCATTCAGTTACTCGTCAATCTATCTGTTAACCACCCGGTTTACTCGTCAGTCTATCTGTTAACCACCCAGTTTATTACGGAGTAGAGTGTAGCAGAACCAATTAACAAGGTAATGATGTAATCGGCAACGACTATCATCATGCCTTGCAGTTGTAAAATTGTCAATCCAACACAATAGTTCAAACAATTCATAAAACCTCCATCTTGGTTCCAAGCATATGCTATTTCAAGTTCCAAAACACAGTAATCTCAAACGCATATTCCTCAACTTACATAGAAACTGCAAAGGTGTTCCGACTCTACTGCTCTATTTCAGAGGTTGGACTGTTTCAAGAAGCTCAGTCCAACATAAGGTGTTAAGTCCGAAAGAGGAAACGAAGTTTCTCAACCATCAGAAAACCTATATAATTAAGGCAGAGACCATGCCTGACATGATTATAATGTGGTTGCTTCTTCAAAGAACTTGCACCCAAACCTACACACTTTTAGACACCCTAAATCTTATACTTGTACTCCTAAACCACATTCATACAACCTAAACATTCGATATGCTCTTTGTTTCCGGAGCTTATAGCATAAAACGAAAGTGGTCAGCGGATGAACTCAGTAGCAATGACAAACTAATTAAACTTGGATCAAAGAATACAAGATACAGCAAAAAAAAGGCAAACAAAACTGGTAAAAGTCAATTGATAATAACAACTACTGCAGCTCCTCGAAAAACAATTCCTCGGTGACAAATCGAACATGTTTCATCATCTAAAAATTTTACAAATACTTAACACAGGTAACAACTATTTGATAAGCGAAAAGGTAACAACTTTCTATCAGTGAATGAGTAACATACTCTGTCTTGGCGGTCGAAAGTCTAGCGCTTAATGTTAAGCATATCTTTAGCCTCGGTCTGCTCCTCCATCAATTCATCACTGGTGTACTTACTCAGCAGCTCCCTCTTCTTCTTCTCCAGCACCATCTTCTCAATCTCCTTATCATCCGGCAGCGGCACGTGCACCACAAACTCCCTCTCCTGCTCACTCCTCTCTTTCAATTCCCTCTCCCTCTGCCTCTCCTCCTCCACCACCTCCTCTTCCTCCTCAAACAAAACCTCCTTCACCTTTGCAGCCGACACCACCTCCCCGCTCTTCACCGCCCTCCTCGCCTCACGCCTTATCTCCTCCATCCTCTTCCACTCCGCCACCGCCTCCGCCCTCATCTTCTCCTCCGCCTCTACCTCAAGCTTCTCCAAAATCCCATCCTCATCGTCCCTATACCCATAATAACTAGCATCAATCCTCTTGTATATATCATACCTCGTCCTCCGCTTTCTCAGCTCCGGAGGCTTCTCGAAAAGCTCCCTGACTCCGGGCAGCTTCTTCGCCGCTCCAAAGTACCGATACCCGGGGCCGCGGCCGCTGGGGTTTGGAACATCGACAATATTGCCGTCGAGGTCGGTCATCTTAGGGGCGTTTTTGGCGTAATTTGGGCCTCCGAGCTCCACAATCCGCCGCTCCCAATGGACCTTCTCTCGAATTAGCTTGTTGATCTCGTCGTTGAGGTCGCGGGTCCGGTGCTCCCCGAGGGCTTCGTTCTGGATCTCGGCAACTTTCCGGCCGATCTCCCCCATGATTTGTTGCCGCCATCTGGAGGCCTCGGCGAGATCGCGGCACTCGGAGGCGAGGTATGGGCGTCGCTCTTTTGGCTTCTTCTTCTCTTCGGCTTTGAGGGTAATGAATCGATTGAGCATCGACTGCGCTTTCTCTTCGTTACGAGCCATTGCGATTGATTAGCAGTAGAGATTGATTCAGGCGAGAAGCGTAGATGGAATTTGATTAAACCCTAAAAAATCCTAGTTGGAGATGGTTTTGGAGAATTGGGGATTTTTTGTTCAACCTGGAGAGTGAAATAGTGGCTGTTAGGGTGAAAATTTGTAAGTGTTGGACTTTTTTTTTTTTTTTTTTACTATAACGAAAAGTGGAAAAATTATATTTTTACATTAAAAGTTAACATTGATACTATTCATTTTATCTTTTATTTTGTTTTTATCGTTAAAACTCAAAGTTTTCAAGCCATTTTCATTAGTTTTTTTTTGTTTTGGTTAAACGATAGATTTTGTTACATTAGATGTTAGATTAGTTATGGACGAAATTTGAACCTATGTCATCATGTAAGGGACTCAACACTTTTTCACCACTGTAAAAAATGGTCACTTGCATAATTGTTGGACATATTTGCCAAACGGGTAATGTTGGAGGCCCCATTCTATTTAAATTATATTGTATAAATTATATAACGTGATTGTTAATAATTGAATTAAGTGTTTTAACGTGCTAATTTCATATATAAATTATTATTGGTTTTTCAAAATTCTCATGTTGTGGTCAAAACTCTCTATGTTCAGAAAGAAAAAAACATTTTAAGAGTGTCAATAATAATTCCCTTTCAAATATGTGACACATCATACAGTTTACAAATTTGTTCTAAAAATTTGGTCTACCTATTATCATCTTTTACCAAATTTATATAGGATATTTCCTAGTAAAAATTTGCTCCTCACTAAGGGTGCAACTTTGAGTTGTGTCAACTCGAATCCATCGATGCGTAACTTGATTTTAAATATGAACATACGAGATAGAACAAACTAAAAATTTGCCCAAACCCAACCCTACCTCAACCCCATTATTTATTCAGTTAGATTTGGTTGATGGTTTGCCCATCCATGTCAAGTTTCAACCTAAATAGAATATAATCTCTACCCTGAATTGCTTATGCACATATTATCAATCTCATATATTATCTATCTCACATATTACCCTCAAAATTGAATACTTATATAATTCCCGACTCGTATAGGATTTAGATCCATGTAAGTGAGAATTTCCTAGTAAAAATAGGAAAATTATTCTAATAATATTTTTTTCATTGGGAAAGGAACATCTCAAATAATTAACCCACGTAATAGAACTCCTATGAAATGGTTTAGTGGTTGTGGACGAATTTCATACTCCTATTTCACACTGTACGTCATGCGTTTAATTCTTGTAACTCGGTGAATTATATGATATCGACTAGAAAGAGGCTGAAATACTTATGTGAGTCTTCTTCGTCCTCAAAAAAATGAATTGTCGTAGTCAAACCATCAGCTGGTTCCTTTATAAAAAAAAACAAAACAAAACCACGTAATAGTGGATGTCTGGGACGGTTTGAATATGAAACCCATTGATATACTTGATTAAATAATTAGTTGGTAGTTGATAGATCTCTCTTTATCGCTATGAAGCCTACAACATAGATAATGTCTTTTGCTAATTTAGCACGTAATTACAAACCCGTAATCAACAAACTACCCTTTATTTTTTGTCACTTCAACAAACTACCCTTTATTTTTTGTCACTTCGCTGTTTAATGGTAATTTTCTTGTTAATATTATAAAATATGTACAAAAAAATGATGTGATAGACATTCTCACTTTGAGAGATTTCCATTGAATTGCTAATAATTTCTAAACCAAATAGGCATAGGTGACCCAGTGAGGATAAATTTCAAGCATGTATTTCACACCAGTACATTTTGGGTTCAATTTTTGACTTTCATGAATTACCGATGATGATCAGAAAAAAACTAAAACATCTCTATGAATCTTCACAACCCTCATAATAATTAACTGCCTTAGTAAAGATACCAGCTAGCCTCCTTAAAAACAAATAAAAAAATAAAAAAACAAGGGTTGTTGTCAAAACATTTTACGTGTCATAAACTGAGAAGGTAAAGCAAATATGTTCATAGCAAATTCGGAATTTAAAAACTATTTATTTTGCATGAGCTATAAATATTTTCTTGCACACTTCGAAGTCCAAAGCTTTACAGCAAAAATCTTCAATTGTCCTAAAATTTGTATAAAAATCCCAAATTTCCAACACTTGCCGGCCACCGTAATTTGATTAGGCCATGACCGCCGTCTCCTCCCCGCCTTTTCAATTCGTCCTTCTAGACTGGACTCCTGATTTACTCAACACACCCAACATGCCGCACCCGCAGCCTCAGTCACATCAGCCTCCCAATTCGGCCTCCGATTCCGAACCCGGCGACTCCCACTCTCTCTCCACCCAATACCCAAGCCCAGGCCCGAACCTGAACCCGAACCAAATCCCCAAGGTCCACCATCTGTCCTTCAACCAGGACCACGGCTGCTTCTCCGTCGCCACGGACTCCGGCTTCCGCGTCTACAACTGCGACCCCGTCCGCGAGCTCTTCCGCCGCGATTCCGGTCAGCGGGGCGTCGGAATGGTCCAAATGCTATTCCGCTACCAAATCCTCGCTCTAGTCGGAGGCGGTCCCGACCCGATTTACCCGCCCAACAAAGTCATGCTGTGGGACGACAACGAGTCGAGGTGCTACGCCGAGCTCGCTTTCCGATCGGAGGTCAGAGGCGTCAGGCTCCGCCGTGATCGAATCGTCGTCGTTTTGGAGCACAAAATCTTTCTCTACAGTATCACCGACTTAACGCTCGAGCATCAGATCGTGACCATCTCGAACCCCAAAGGACTCTGCGAGGTCTCGCAGGGTTCGGGTCACCCAGTGCTGGTGTGCCCGGGGCTCCAAAAGGGTCAAGTTCGGGTCGACCATTACGGATCAAAGCGGACCAAGTTTATTGTCGCCCACGATTCTGCGCTCTCTTGCTTGGGGCTCACGCAGGACGGCCGGCTGCTCGCTACGGCCAGCAGTAAAGGGACTTTGATTCGGATTTTCAATGCTTTGGATGGTTCATTACTACAAGAGGTATTTAAATTTCAATTCTTTTTCTTAATGTTTTCAAATTAATGTGTTTTTGGGTGCTACTGTTCATGCCTACGAAGTTTACTTGAATCCGAATCGAATTACAGTCCTATGAAGTTTTGTCAAAGTTTGGTTTTTGGGAACAATTTGTCTCAGTAATGAGTCTGACATTCATGATTGATAGGATTTAGTTCATGCTTGATTAAGGGTTTTAGGCTCAAAATCGACATGGTAGCGGTTTCCTTGCAACCGAAGTTTGAGCGAAGCCCGAAAACAAAGCATGATTCGGGAACCAATTTGTCATAAATTTAGGTGTTATCTGTGGCATTAGCTGTGGTGCTGTGTGCTATATTTGAGAGCTTACTTGGTATCTTGTGTAGGTAAGGAGAGGAGCCGAGAGAGCGGAGATTTTCAGCCTTGCTTTCTCCTCTGGTGCACAATGGCTAGCTGCGTCAAGTGACAAGGGCACCGTCCATGTTTTCAGCGTTAAGGTTGATTCGGGATCCTTGGGGGGTGAGAGATCAAGCAGTTCATCAGAATCCAGTCACCCGAGTCCGTTGGGCATTTCATCTCTCTCTTTCATGAAAGGTAATATACTTTGCATAGTTTATACTGGATGGCTCTTTGGTTAACTTGCAGACGCTGTTACACGGAATATCCTATGCCTGCTGCATTGGTGTTAAGGAAAGTTACTTGGAATATCCTATGTCTGCTGCATTGGTGGCAAGGAAATTTGTTCCCAAATCTGCAGGCGTTTTAGATTAACGTAAATTTCTAAATGAATAACAGTTGCGGATTCTGATCTTGGTCTCTTTCGGTTTCATTCTAGGTTTATCTTTCTCCGGTGTGCTGCCAAAGTATTTCAGCTCAGAGTGGTCAGTAGCTAAATATCACTTGCCGGAAGGTCTGCGGTACACTGTTGCCTTTGGCCACCAGAAGAACACGGTGGTGATCCTTGGCATGGACGGAAGGTAAGCGATTTTGATATTGTTAGTTCTTTTCTTTCCCGCCTCTGAATATTACTCGTCTAATCCAGTTATCGGATTACCATTACAGCTTCTACCGATGCCAGTTTGACCCCGTAAACGGAGGGATGACTCAGATTGAATACCATAACTTTCTCAAGCCAGAAGAAACATCCTGAAGTAGTGCAAATATACAGTTGTGGTAATGACTCCTATTACGTTACGTCCTTTAGTCCCTTTACATACATTGCTTAGGGTTGAAATTAGTACATTGTAAATATCTGAGGAAATGAGGAATGTGCTAGAGATTGTTCAACATTTCAACATTGTAAATAAACTTGTCTCCAAATTTCTGCTTCGCAGCGTTCGGAATTAGTTCAATTTTGACCTTACTGTACGTTTCTGCGAGATTTACATACGTAAGATTAGATATAAGTCCACACGACGTTCATCCAATGAAGGAAGAAATAGACGATGTTTTAGTTACAAAACGATTCACATCAATATAGTGTTTTTTTGCGCTTACATGAACACGTACAAACTGGCTGGCTAATGCATACACTCTTGTACTTTTTAGTCACATGATTACAGGAATCAGACGCAGCAAACATCTTGTACACAAACGCTTTTCATTCAACAACAATAAAGCTTTAAACCACTAAATAGGGTCGGCTATATGAAACCTAAACGCTTTCCAATCACATATCTGAATTGGACTCCTCTGGGATCACTGTTAAAGTCACTATGTCGTCTCTCGCTCATATAACGACGGCCTTGATGGGCACCCTGACTCGGTCTCCCATTATTTCAATGATCTGTCACAATTTCACCAATAATATGAACCATCATACTGAATAATCATATAACCAAGTCATATGCTAAAGTTTGGAGCAAATACTATCGATGTCTACCCAGACAAATTTTAGTCCAACCCAAGGCCGAACAACCCTCCTGCCAAAGATGACCGATTAGCTTCCCAGATATTGTGATAAAGGAAACCAAATTGTCAAAGACTTATATGACTTTAGACTAATGAGTTTCATGCTGAAAGTATACCCGCTTTTCTTGAAGTGCTCTATGATTTTGGTGACTGAATCGATTGGGAAGGCAAAACTCAATCCATCAGCAGCAAGTACTTTCATAATATTAACACCAATCACTTCTCCGTCAATATTCACCAAAGGCCCCCCAGAATTGCCCTGCACCACGCAAGTGAGAGACCAGAAAAAAGGAGCCAAGTCTTAGGCACATTTCATAGTCATTATTAAGGGACACACACAATTCAGAGTGAGAGAGATACCGGATTGATTGCGCAATCTGTCTGTAAATACTCTCTCCGCACTCCACACAACTAGATTTCAGGGAGAAAACAAAATGAGGAAAAGGCAAGAACTAGTGCTTACCATTGTCAATTTAAGACACAATGCTAGCTTTTCTTACTCAACATCTATCATCTACATAACATGGAAGGCCTGAAATTGTTCGTGTTGCTAGAAGTTCCACTTCATAACTGGTAAAAGAAAAGAACAACTCCTTATTACTCAAAATTATTATAACTTACCTTATAATACCAGCTGTGACAGTATTCTGAAGTGAAAGTGGACAACCAACAGCTATCACCCAATCCCCAGGTTGAAGTTTACGCGAACTGCCGAGCTTTGCTGTTGGCAGTGGGGTTTTAGAATTGATCTTTACTATAGCCACATCTGATTGTAAATCTGCATTGACCACGGTACCCTCAAATGTTCTACCATCTTGCAAAGTGATATGAACCCTTACCAAGTTACACCAAACATCAAACCTACTGCATTTCATAACTCAGTCTTACGACTCTTACCCTGTGGAGCAGAGATGTTGACAACAGCAGGACCGACCTTCGCAGCCGCCTTTGCGAAAGAATCTCTGCCCAAACATCCAGAACATGGCTTTGGGGTCTCTTCAGACGGGGAAACACCAGAAATATCCTTCCTTATATCTGATGATGGAACTGGACTCTTCCTACGGGACATAGAGGAGCCAATAGCTCCGTTTGCCATGGAAGCCACAGTGATTCACACAATGGCGCAGGGATTGACACTGATGCCTTATAATCTAAAACCCAATTCATGAGCAATGATATGATTATTACAGCTACAAATTATGGTCTATAATCACATTTAATCGATCAAAAGCACACTAATTTTTAGCCTCAAATTAAAGTTTATAAATATTAACGCCAAAAACATCTCAAACGAATCACAATCTCAATTCAAATTTTGATCAATCAAAACCCAACATTTGATTTCTAATGTCCTCAATTACCCAGCAAGCAAAAAGTGTTTGACAACAAGAAAAGATCAAAATTCAATATGGAACAAACAAAAAAAAAAGAACTTGGAGCTGACCGGAGTTTCTGCTGCTGTTGGTGTACAAAAAGCCGACCCTGCAGCGGCGGCAATGGCTGCAATCCGGTTCCGAGTTGAAAATTTTCTCTGACGGAATCAGATGGGAAATTCAAAACTTTCAAGAAAAGTAACAAAATTTAAAATTAATTTGAATTAAAGTGCGATAATACCAGAAATTGGTTGATGAGTAGAGTGAAGAAGAATGCTTCTGGAATTTGTTTGGAAGTTCTGGAACGCAAAATACACCAAAACCCCGCGATAAACCCGCCCTTTTGCTTTTGTTGACGGCGCCTTAAATCTCAGAGACCGTACAAGTTTTAAATGGGCTCTACAAACCAACCATCAAGTTTAAATGGGCTTTTCCCATATGAAATCCAAGAAAACAAACTTCTCTCCCCCCCTCCTCAAAACCATTATTTCTTTTAAATGAGCGAAAATGTCGGTAGGTTAAATAGTTGGTTATTAATTTGAAAAAAAAAATCAGTAGGAATTGAATCCGCACTATTTTGCATAAACATGATTTCTTTCGCTACTACGGTAAAACTCCATCTACAACAATTTTTAGAAAAACGTTACTTCTTTTGAAATACTAACCCATGCACGAATTTTCTCTTCCCGCTGCTTCAGTTGAGCAATGATTTTAAATTAATTACATCCTTTTGATTTGCCTACGCTATTCTCAAGTCCTTTAAGACGCGTCAATCGACCATCTACCATTACAACTGTCAATTTTTTTTATATCA
Organism: Malus domestica; assembly: GCF_042453785.1. Lineage (NCBI taxonomy): Eukaryota > Viridiplantae > Streptophyta > Magnoliopsida > Rosales > Rosaceae > Malus > Malus domestica. Next base: position 28,248,130 of record NC_091672.1, on the reverse strand, counting down.
CAGTAAAGGTTATTTTCATGAATCGAAATCTTCTCTGCATCTCAGAGTTTGGAGTCGACACACAAAGTAATCCCAACCATACATTTCAAATTTTACGACCCCCATAGTCCATCTTACTAACTCACTTTATAAAACCTAAAGGTTCGAATCTAACTTTCTTGAACGGCCCAAATTACGCTATCCGTCGGCTCTGGACTACGAGATCCGAAAAAAATCTTAATTCTATTTTCATTTGTTCGCATGGAGAAAGCTAACTGAAAAGAGATCAAATTGACCATTGAAACATATTGGCATGTTTAGAAAATTGGGTCTCGAAGCCAAATTCAAAGACAAAGGAGAAATTAGAAGAACGTTATTAGTTGCATATGTGAGGTAGGCTAATTCGACAGGGCAATGTGTCCAACCGCTTGCATTTCGAAAAGTCAAATTTTCACCAAAAAGGTTGCATTTTGATCACCATTTCCATTCACAAAAGCAAGAAAAATCCATTGGAGGCTGCCCAGAGTATATCCAACCCTCTACAAGTCCCATTTGAGCACTACTCACTAAACCAGTGATTGCCCATTAACCAAAATCCAAAACAGACTAAATTACCTAACTTCCCTACCCAGTCACTGACATTCATGATCATGTAGTTCTTGATAAACCAGAAACACCAGACGACGGGCTCCTCGGAGCATTGGAGGAATTGGGGACATTTTCCTCAACATCAGAAGCTGAATCGGCAGCCGCCGCAGGGTAATGAATTGGGGACATTCTCTTCGGCTTTGAGGGTAATGAATCGATTGAGCATCGACTGCGCTTTCTCTTCGTTACGAGCCATTGCGATTGATTTGCAGTAGAGATTGATTCAGGCGAGAAGCGTCGATGGAATTTGATTAAACCCTAAAGAAAATCCTAGTTGGTGATGGTTTTGGATAATTGGGGATTTTTTGTTCAACCTCGAGAGTGAAATATGGCTGTTAGGTGAAAATTTGTAAGTGTTGACATTTTTTTTATTTTTTATTTTTGGATTAAACGATAGATTTTGTTACATTAGATGTTAGATTAGTTATCGACGAGATTTGAACTTATATCATCATGTGAGGAGCTCAACACCTTTTCACCACTGTAAAAAATGGTCACTTGCCTAATTGTTGGACATATTTGCCAAACGGGTAAGTTGGAGGCCCCATTCTATTTAAATTATATTGCATAAATTATATGACGTGATTGTTAATAATTGAATTAAATATTTTAACGTGCTAATTTTATATATAAATTATTATTGGTATTTCAAAATTTTTATGTTACGGTCAAAACTCTCTATGTTCAGAAAGAAAAAAACATTTTAGGAGTGTCAATAATAGTTTCCTTTAAAATATGTGACACATCATACAATTTACGAATTTGTTCTAAAAAATTGGTCTACCTATTATCATCTTTCGCCAAATTCGTATGGGATATTTCCTAGTAAAAATATGCTCCTCACTAAGGGTGCAACTTTGGGTTGTGTCAACTCGAATCCATCTATATCTAACTTGATTTTAAATCTGAACAGACAAGTTAGAACAAACTAAAAATTCGCCCAAATCCAACCCTACCTCAACCCCATTATTTATTCAGTTAGTTTTGGTTGATGGTTTGCCCATCCATGTCAAGTTTCAACCTAAATATAATATAATCTCTACCCTGAATTGCTTATGCACATAGTACCAATCTCATATATTATCTATGATCTATCCCACATATTACCCTCAAAATTGAATACTTATATAATTCCCAACTCGTTTGGATTTAGATCCATGTAAGTGAGAATTTCCTATTAAAAACAGGAAAATTATTCTAATAATATTTTTTCAAAAGGAAAGGAAAATCTCAAAAAATTAACCCACATACTAGAATCCCTATGAAATGGTTCAGTGGTTGTGAACGAATTTCATACTCCTATTTCATACCGCATGTCCTGCGTTCGATTCTTATAGCTGGGTGAATTACATGATGGTGACTAGAGAGAGGCTGAAATACCTCTGTGAGTCTTCTTCGTCCTTGAAAGACTGAATATGAAACCCATTGTGATATACTTGATTAAATAATTAGTTGATAGTTGATAGATCTCTCTTTATCGCTATGAAGCCTACAACATAGATAATGTCATTGCTAATTTAGCACATAATTACAAACCCGTAATCAACGAACTACTCTTTATTTTATTCTAATTTATACCTAAAATACTCTTTAGTAACTTTCATAATGTAATAATATATATGTTGTGATTTAACTTGTGCAAAAATAAAAGAGAAATGTTAAAGAAATTCTTTTCAAAAGTAAGATTTTGTATGAATTTTTTGTCACTTCACTATTTAATGGTAATTTTTTTATCAATATTATAAAATATGTACAAAAAACATGAGGTAATAGACATTCTCACTTTGAGAAAGTTCCATTGAATTGCTAATAATTTCTAAAACAAATAGGCATAGGTGACCCAATGTTCGAGGACAAATTTTAGGTTGTATTTCACACCAGCACGTTCTGGGTTCAATTCTTGGCGCTCATGAATCGTCCGATGAGCCTTCACAGCCCTCATAATAACTAACTGTCTTAGTGAAGATACCGACTAGTCTCCTTAAAAAAATAAAAAAACAAGGTTTGTTGTCAAAACATTTTACGTGTCATAAACTGAGAAGGTAAAACAAATATTGTTCATAGCAAATTCGGATTTTAAAATTATTTATTTTGCATGATATTTGTTCCCTAAATTCGCCATGGGCCTCGCGGGCATACCGGGAATTTACTCAAACATGAGATTGGTGAGTGCAGGCGTGCTACTACTAGATGCCGCTAGTAGACGAGTTTTGAATGATTGAGGTTGCGCCTGAGATTGACTTCGAACCAAGAGATTGTGTCATTGAATGGGAGTGGCTTGCCTTAAAGATAAGGACTTTACTTATATGGAGAGATGAAACAATATGTAAATGGCAAGGTTGCTGGAAATGTAAATGACAGAGGCAAGTGAATGACTAATATTGTTGATTGCTTGTAGATTAAATGACTGGAAATGAGTTGTACATAAAGACTACAAATGAGATCGATACTACTGGTGAGCAGCAGAGCTATTAAACTAGACAAAAGATGGCTTTTGTGAGGGCTGATCCTGAAAAGGATTGAGGTTGGGGGCTAAATATAGCTTCGTATGCAAATCTGGCTTGAGCAGAGTTTGTGTATTTATTTGTTTGATTGGTTGAGTGTCCATAATCCTTCTGCCTCTGCTACTATATATAGAGATCTTAAAAAGTCCCCTTGCTAAGAACAATGAACTTGCCCGAAAGAAGTTTGGCCAGGTTGCATTGTGAAATAATAAAATAAGCAAGTTTGTATTTCACCACATGATTTCACCTCACATCTCCACCACTTGTAATAAACTAACATTTAAAAGAAGCAATGTGACTTCTTTCACATGTTCTTTGCAAGATTGTCTGCATGATGTCTCCCATCCAAAGCCAAATATCCATCAAAGTTCAATGTTTTGTCTCATCATCCCCCAAATGTCATATTTTACCCAAACACCCAAGGACAAGGATTGTTTGCCCTCCCACTTCCGTGCCCTTCCGTGTCCTCCTGTTTTGTGTGGTCACGGTTAAGCCACGTCAACATTTTATATATTTTTTTTATAGAGATAATAGGACAACAATGAAATATAAAATGTTAACATGGCTTAACCGTGACCACACAAACAGTAGGGTATGGAAGGACACCAGTTGGAGGGCAGACAATCGTTGTCCAATACCCAAATAAGTAAAATGGTACACATTTCAGGTGCAAACACTAGCTATAAATATTTTCATGCACACTTCAAAGTCCAAAGCTTTACAGCAAAAACCAGACAAAAATCTTCAATTGTCCTAAAATTTGTATAAAAATCCCAAATTTCCAACACTTCGCCGGCCACCGTAATTTGATTAGGCCATGACCGCCGTCTCCTCCCCGCCTTTTCAATTCGTCCTTCTAGACTGGACTCCCGATTTACTCAACACACCCAACATGGCGCACCCGCAGCCTCAGTCACAGCAGCCTCCCAATTCGGCCTCCGATTCCGAACCCGGCGACTCCCACTCTCTCTCCACCCAATACCCAAGCCCAGGCCCGAACCTGAACCCGAACCAAATCCCCAAGATCCACCACCTGTCCTTCAACCAGGACCACGGCTGCTTCTCCGTCGCCACGGACTCCGGCTTCCGCGTCTACAACTGCGACCCCATCCGCGAGCTCTTACGCCGCGATTCCGGTCAGCAGGGCGTCGGAATGGTCCAAATGCTATTCCGCTACCCAATCCTCGCCCTAGTCGGCGGCGGTCCGGACCCGATTTACCCGCCCAACAAAGTCATGATGTGGGACGACGACGAGTCGCGGTGCTACGGCGAGCTCGTTTTCCGATCGGAGGTCAGAGGCGTCAGGCTCCGCGGCGACCGAATCGTCGTCGTTTTGGAGCACCAAATCTTTCTCTACAGTGTCACCGGAACGCTCGAGCATCAGATCATGACCATCTCGAACCCCAAAGGACTCTGCGAGGTCTCGCAGAGTTCGGGTCACCCCGTGCTGGTGTGCCCGGGGCTCCATAAGGGTCAAGTTCGGGTCGACCATTACGGGTCAAAGCGGACCATATTTATTGGCGCCCACAATTATGCGCTCTCTTGCTTGGGGCTCACGCAGGACGGCCGGCTGCTCGCTACGGCCAGCAGTAAAGGGACTTTGATTCGGATTTTCAATGCTTTGGATGGTTCATTACTACAAGAGGTATTTAAATTTCAATTCTTTTTCTTAATATTTTCAAATTAATGTGTTTTTGGGTGCTACTGTTCATGCCTATGAAGTTTACTTGAATCCGAATCGAATTACAGTCCTATGAAGTTTTGTCAAAGTTTGGTTTTTGGGAACAATTTGTCTCAGTAATGAGTCTGACATTCATGATTGATAGGATTTAGTTCATGCTTGATTAAGGGTTTTAGGCTCAAAATCGACATGGTAGCGGTTTCCTTGCAACCGAAGTTTGAGCGAAGCCCGAAAACAAAGCATGATTCGGGAACCAATTTGTCATCAATGTAGGTGTTATCTGTGGCATTAGCTGTGGTGCTGTGTGCTATATTTGAGAGCTTACTTGGTATCTTGTGTAGGTAAGGAGAGGAGCCGAGAGAGCGGAGATTTTCAGCCTTGCTTTCTCCTCTGGTGCACAATGGCTAGCTGCGTCAAGTGACAAGGGCACCGTCCATGTTTTCAGCGTTAAGGTTGATTCGGGATCCTTGGGGGGTGAGAGATCAAGCAGTTCATCAGAATCCAGTCACCCGAGTCCGTTGGGCATTTCATCTCTCTCTTTCATGAAAGGTAATATACTTTGCATAGTTTATACTGGATGGCTCTTCGGTTAACTTGCAGACGCTGTTACTCGGAATATCCTATGCCTGCTGCATTGGTGGCAAGGAAAGTTACTCGGAATATCCTACGTCTGCTGCATTGGTGGCAAGGAAATTTGTTCCCAAATCCGCAGGCGTTTTAGATTAATGTAAATTTCTAAATGAATAACAGTTGTGGATTCTGATCTTGGTCTCTTTCGGTTTCATTCTAGGTTTATCTTTCTCCGGTGTGCTGCCAAAGTATTTCAGCTCAGAGTGGTCAGTAGCTAAATATCACTTGCCGGAAGGTCTGCGGTACACCGTTGCCTTTGGCCACCAGAGGAACACGGTGGTGATCCTTGGCATGGACGGAAGGTAAGCGATTTTGATATTGTTTGTTCTTTTCTTTCCTGCTTCTGAATATTACTCGTCTAATCCAGTTATCGGATTACCAATGCAGCTTCTACCGATGCCAGTTTGACCCCGTAAACGGAGGAGGGATGACTCAGATTGAATACCATAACTTTCTTAAGCCCGAAGAAACCTCCTGAAGTAGTGCAAATATACAGTTATGGTAATGACTCCTATTACGTTGCGTCCTTTTGTCCCTTGCATTGCTTAGGGTTGAAATTAGTACATATCTGAGGAAATGAGGAATGTGCTAGAGATTGTTCAACATTTCAACATTGTAAATAAACTTGTCTCCAAATTTCTGCTTCGCAGCGTTCGGGATTAGTTCAATTTTGACCTTACTGTATGTTTCTGCGAGATTTACATACGTAAGATTAGATACAAGTCCACGTTACGTTCTTCATCCAATGAAGGAAGAAATAGACGATATTTGAGTTACAAAACGATTCACATCAATATAGAGAGTGTTTTTTTGAGCTTACATGAACACGTACAAATTGGCTGGCTAATGCATACACTCTTGTACTTTTTAGTCACGGGATTACAGGAATCAGACATAGCAAACATCTTGTACACAAACGCTTTTCATTCAACAACAATAAAGCTTTAAACCATTCAATTGGGTCGGCTGTATGAAACCTAAACGCTTTCCAATCACATATCTGAATTGGACTCATCTGGGATCATTGTTAAAGTCACTATCTCGTCCCTCGCTCATATAACGACTGCCTCGATGGGCACCCCGACTCGGTCTCCCATTATTTCAATGATCTGTCACAATTTCACCAATAATATGAATATCTTTATGATGTTGTTAGGAGTTTCCAGAATTACAGCTAATTCTGTAAATTTCAATGAAATAGTGTTTTAGGAGTTTCCAGAGTCCATTTAAATCCAAAATATCTTTATGGAAAGAAAATGATGAGACGAATCAAACTCGTTATTTTTCCACGACCTAAGATGGATTTACTTCTGCCTCTCCACATAGCCTTATAAGGTTGGACCTTATTTCTTGCACCCCTTGGCATAACTTGGAAACATCGATTGGACTTGGTGGCATGCATGTGAGAACGAGTTGGGTGAAGAGCATGTCGACATCTTGGGAGGGTTTGAGATTTTCTCACACAATTCGCAAACTCTTTGTACCAAAGCATCTCCCTGGCAACACATGTCGACACTATGAGGATATGGTGATCAAATACTATTGGGAAATAAGAATGAAAAATCGAAGTTTCAAACACTCTTGAGAAAAATCTCCACGGCTTACTTGGTGACATCCTCCAAGGAGTCGTCATTTGTGGGCACTTGTGGGGTCCATGTTGTGAGGGGTTGCGAGTTGATTATTGATTTATAATGCATTGTGATTGTAGGTCCATCGCACCTCGATTGCCACCTCAATTTTTTTTATTAGTGTAACAATTAGTACTCACGAGTTCTGTAAAATTTCTAGAATAATGTTAAGAAAATCAAATTTTAAATAATTTAATATTTGACAGTTAATTAATAACCTAATTATCAACAATAATTTTATTTGATAATAAAAAAAATTATTTCCCTAGTATTATCCAAATTTTTACAAAAATGCTAGAATTTTCTTGTATATTATTTTTCTTATGGTGGCACATATATTTGTAGAACATAGTCTTGTTGAGGAAGAAAATAACATTCACATTCTATTTAAAATAGAAAATACACCTGAAAAGAAAAATAATAAAAATTAAGATTGTGTGATAGATAAAATATGTGTGTGAATAGGTAAAGTAGCAAGCCATCCCTACCAACGGTTCTGGTTAGTTCAGCAGGGAAAAGTAGTGATATGTGATGTAGAGCGATGGGAGAAAATGATGCCATCTCTTTTTTTCTTACATTGAACGCACAAATGAGACCTAAATATAAATAAATAAATAAAGGGAGAAAGGAGTCCTCAAAACCCTTTTTATGGTAGGCACTCATGATCACAAGCTAGTGACAACTGATAAGATCATACATTTAACAATAGTACTTACTCTTAATTACCATTAGAGTTTGTAAATAAAAATGTAGACTATATTAGATTTTCGAAGTAGAACAATGTAAAACACGAAATGTATATCCTCATCAAAGATACAGAGTTTTACACATTATATATGCATGATAGCTCAACGCACGTTTCTTATTAAATTAAGAGAAAAAATTAACACCTAGATAAATAGACATGAAGACACTTAAAAAACCTAATTAGATGTTCGATGTTACATGATCAATATCATAATGAGAAACAATTCCTTAACCTAAATAAGGCCTAGCTTAGATCCCCATGAACTCCAAGACGAGGTAAGTTGGATAAAGATTCTCCTACTTATACTTTCACACAATACTGATTTATATAGAGAGTAATTTAAACATTTTCTTGAGTGTTGGCCTCATGAGTTACTATCAGCATCTTTCAGTTCACACCATAGCAATTGGCTTGACATTTTGTTGTGAACCCCACATGCCTTAACCTAACTATAAACAATGTCATAGTCAGGTCCACATAATGTAATTGTCCAGATTAAAAGTAAATAAATATATAACTTTGGTTGAGTTTTGGAGTTTCTTCACCCAAATTCTTCATTCAAAATCAAAATGATGATAGCTGCTACTTGTTTTGGGAATGATTTTTGTATATCATTCACACTTTTGTTTATATATGTCCCGTAATTCTTCTTCGGTTATTTAATTCAAAGATAAAAAATGAATATAAATGAGCATCGATCACTTCTCTTTGTTTATATATATTTTTATTGGAACTATATTCTACCATATATTTTAGAAATAATTTCAAGTTAGTTTGGGCGAAGTTAATGATTCGGTTATGCAGTTTCTTAATCTCTAAAACACAAAATCGGTCCCGATTTACATCATCAGATATTCGGATGTCGTAGATTGGAAAAATTAGATATTCAAATGTGTTACAACAGTAAGTTAATATTTTGTATTTGAAGACAAAACATATGCTGCTGTGTGGGGCCTTTATGTATCTACAATGTTGTCATAGACACTGAGTTCTTACTTGTTAGACGTTGTCAAAGTGCCTCGTAGCTTCCACTATGCTTATTCTGTTTTTTCTCTAGCTGAAGATTAAGTTGGCTTTACAGGAACTGGGTGGCCATATAATTCCAATCAGTAAAAGCGTCTTTCCTAATTCGAATTCAACTTCCTACGATATTGTTATATTAATATTATTTATTCCTTCTTTTTTGTCAGCTTTAATTTTCTCTTTCTACTTTCAAAGGTTTAGATACCATATACAATTAAATCCAGATGCTCTCCTCTTCCATTTTTTCATTTCCCTCCAGTCCCTTTCTATTTGAACACTTACGATTAAACATTTTGTGTTAACTTCTTTATAGGGAGAACAATACAGAGAAAAATATGTGAGAAAAAATAAGAAGAGTGAGATTTTAGAGAGGAGAAAATCTTACTCCTATACAATCATTCTTTTAGGTAGTGCAAGATGTTTTTCGCCCTTGGAAGTTTATTTTTGTTTGACTTCATTTTTAACCTCTAAAGATATGGATTCTTACAAGCAGCAAAAACAATTTGGAAGCGCATTACTTTCATGCAATATATACAATATATATATATATATACAGAGAGCTTAAGAGGAGGGATCCCCATTTTTTGAAAAAAATGGGGATTAGGTGTGGGGCCCACTTCACATCTAATTTCAACGATCCGAACCGTCTATTTTGTTAGTCTCGATTCATAGATCATCCTTGCAAAATATTAGCTAAATTGGAAATGTTTAAGACATCTAATTGGGTTCAAGGAAATGAACGAATACTTTGTTATATAAGAAAATATGAAATTGATATTGATAATTAAATATGCAAATGGTTTCGGATTGAATTGAATTTTTGCAAGGATGATCTATGAATCGAGACTAACAAAATAGACGGTTCGGATCGTTGAAATTTGATGTGAAGTGGGCCTCACACCTAATCCCCATTTTTTTCAAAAAATGGGGATCCCTCCCCTTAAGCTCTGTGTGTGTGTATATATATATATATATATATCTCGGATGAATTGTTCCGATAAAATTAGTTAAATTCAATTGATTTTTATCATCAATGTTTAACCTTTTTTGCATCCTCATCGATATTGATACATATATAGATTGCTAGTCCATCTAACATTTCCATAACTCATCGCACTCTATACTCCAAATATTTAAACAAACCCTAATCTCATTACGTAGACCTTCAAGCAATGGCAGCCCAGAAATTATTCCTTGTATACAACAACAATACCAACACCACCTTATTCCACTAAGTGAGGTCAACTGTTATAGAGATTCGACATGAAAACGAAGTACCAACTGTCGATTATCTAACGCCCTCTCCCACCTTCTTTATTCGTATCGTCGTCGTTTTGGAGCACAAAATCTTTCTCTACAATATCACCGGCTTAACGATCAAGCATTAGATCATGACCATCTCAAACCCCAAAGGCCTCTACGAGGTCTCGCAGGGTTCGGGTCACCCCGTGCTGGTTTGCCCGGGGCTCCATAAGGGTCAAGTTCGGGTCGACCATTACGGGTCAAAGCGGACCAAGTTTATTGTCGCCCACGATTCTATGTTTTCTTGCTTGGGGCTCACTCAGGACAGTCGGCTGCTCGTTACGGCCATCAGTAAAGGGACTTTGATTCGGATTTTCAATGCTTTGGATGGTTCATTACTACAAGAGGTATTTAAATTTAAATTCTTTTTCTTAATGTTTTCAAATTAATGTGTTTTTTGGGTGCTAATGTTCATGCCTATGAAGTTTATTCGAATCTGAATCAAATTATTGTCCTCTGAAGTTTTGTCAAAGTTTGGTTTTTGGGAACAATTTGTCTTAGTAATGAGTCTGACATTCATGATTGATAGGATTTAGTTCATGCTTGATTAAGGGTTTTAGGCTCAAAATCGACATGGTAGCGGTTTCCTTGCAACCGAAGTTTGAGCGAAGCCCGAAAACCAAGGTCCAAGCATGATTCGGGAACCAATTTGTCATAAATTTAGGTGTCATATGTGGCATTACAAGCTGTGGATCTGTGTGCTATATTTGAGAGCTTACTTGATATCTTGTGTAGGTAAGGCCATCTCCAACTGATGGCTGGCCAGATGGCTCGTTTTAGTCATCTGGCCCTCCAAGATCCTCCAAGATATTAATATTTTAATGAACAGTACAGGGTCATATTTGCCTCTGTCTCCAACCGAGGGCCAGAGGGCCAGATGGCTCGTTTTAGCCCTGTCATAAAAAACCGTCTCCAACCGAGGGTCAAAGGGTCATAAAGCCAAATATAATTTATTATTTAAAAACTACAACTTAAATTCAAATTCAATGGCTAAGTAACATCAGCTAGCCGTTGGATTTGAATTTTTTTTTGTTATAAATAGGGTGGATATTGGGATATAATTCACACAACTTTGAATTCAATCTATTTCAATTCAAGTTTGCAATGAATTCCAACTTTGGATCCTCTTCAGATTCCAATTGGGGGTCCTCATCCAATTCCAAAAGAGAAGCAAAATGGGCACAAATGAGACGAGAAAATGAGGAGTCTAATGAAGAAGTTCAAGTAAGACACAACAAACAAAACAGAGTAGCAGCCATAACTGTGGCCATGGTGTGTCAGCCAACTGAGGAATAACCTCAATGGGGTGGCTCTATTACTGGTCGCTGTTACAAACCACGAAATAGAGCGATGACGCATGCCAATCTAATGAACAACTACTTCAACCCTAACTTGGTATACACAGAAGAGGATTTCAGACGTCGCTTCCGGATGAGGCGTCATGTCTTCGAGCGTTTACTTCGTGATGTCCAACGGGTCAATCCGTACTTTGGACAGAAACGGGACAGAGCATGCCGCCCCGGTTTCTCACCTCATCAAAAGGTTACTGTTGCACTCCGAATGATGGCCTATGGCTCCTCAGCTAATTCGATGGATGAAACCCATGGTATGTCTAAGTCTACATGCCTCTTAAACAATTTTGTGACACAATTGTTCAGGTTTACACAGACGAGTACCTCTGCGAGCCAAATCAAGAATTTGAATTGGCTCATTCGCAAAGCTGAAGACCGTGGGTTTCCGGGCATGATAGGGTCATTAGACTGCACGCATTGGGATTGAAAGAACTGTTCCACTAGATGGCAATGAGGCTTTAACGGAAGGTCGAGAAAGCCAACTGTTGTGTTAGAGGCAGTTGCCTCATATGACACATGGATCTGACATGCTTTCTTTAGAGTCCATAGATCCAAAAATGACATTACAGTTCTTGGGCGTTCACCCTTCTTCAATAACTTAACGAAAGGTAAAACACCTCAACTTGACTACTACATCAACGATCGTCAATACAATATGGGGTATTACTTGGCATATGACATCTACCCAAAGTGGGCGACACTTGTCCAAGCAATTCCAAACCCTAGGAATGACGCAGAAAAGTTGCTTACCTTACACCAAGAGGCATACCAGAAATATGTTGAGAGAACTTTCGGTATTCTACAAGCACGGTGGAAGATCATCAACGAACTGGCAAGAGAAGGAGTCAAGAAAATTTAGACTCCATCATGATGTCTTGCATCATATTACACAATATGATAATGGAGGATGAGCGAGATAGGTATATTGATGGAGAGTCCGATGACGACCAAGAAGATCCAAATAGGTCAAGAAGGGCTCGTGCAAAAATATATGATGGGCCTAATTTTCCTTTCAATCCAAGAACTTGTAGTATCTCTATAAATGAGTACATGAGGCGCTATAGAATGATACATTCTCGTGCCACAAATAAGTACCTACAACAGGATCTTGTTGCACATCTTTAGGCCAAAAGAAGCATGGAGTAAGTGTTTAAGTTTTATGTTGTTAAATGTTTTTAAAAATTTTGTTTAAGTTTCATGTTGTTAATTGTTTTTTTATGTTGTATAATTTGTATGTTGGTTAATGTTATTTAATGTTGTTTCATATTGTTTAATGTTGTTTCATGTTACTTCATTTAATTTAATGTTGTATAATGGCTTAGGAAGTTATAGGAAAGAAACATAATTTTAAAAAAATATGAAACAAACTTTGTGAAATAGAAGTTATAGGAAAAAAAAAGAATTCAAAATAAAATGAAACAAATTTTGCGAAATAGAAGTTATAGGAAAAAATGGAATTTAAAAAAATATGAAACAAATTTTGTAAAATAAAAGTTATAGGAAAAAATAGAAGTTATATGAAAAAATTTGTAAATAAAAAATAATAATCAAAACTGTAATATACTTTGCATAGTTTACACTGGAGGGCTCTTTGGTTAACTTGCAGACGCTGTTACTCGGAATATCATATGCCTGCCGCATTGGTGGCAAGGAAAGTTACTCGGAATATCCTATGTCTGCTGCATTGGTGGCAAGAAAATTTGTTCCCAAATCCGCAGGCGCTTTAGATTAACGTAAATTTCTAAATGAATAACAGTTGCGGATTCTGATCTTGGTCTCTTTCGGTTTAATTCTAGGTTTATCTTTCTCCGGTGTGCTGCCAAAGTATTTCAGCTCAGAGTGGTCAGCAGCTAAATATCACTTGCCGGAAGGTCTGCGGTACACTGTTGCCCTTGGCCACCAGAAGAACACGGTGGTGATTCTTGTCATGGACGGAAGGTAAGCGATTTTGATATTGTTTGTTCTTTTCTTTCCCGCTTCTGAATATTACTCGTCTAATCCAGTTATCGGATTACCAATGCAGCTTCTACCGATGCCAGTTTGACCCTGTAAACGGAGGAGGGATGACTCAGATTGAATACCATAACTTTCTTAAGCCCGAAGAAACCTCTGAAGTAGTGTAAATATACAGTTATGGTAATGACTCCTATTACGTTACGTCCTCTTGTCCCTTGCATTGCTTAGGGTTGAAATTAGTACATCGTAAATATCTGAGGAAATGAGGAATGTGCTAGAGATTGTTCAACATTTCAACATTGTAAATAAACTTGCCTCAAAATTTCTACTTCGCAGCGTTCAGGATTAGTTCAATTTTAACATTACTGTACGTTTCTGCGAGATTTACATACGTAAGATTAGATACAAGTCCACACTACGTTATTCGTCCAATGAAGGAAGAAATAGACGATATTTGAGTTACAAAACGATTCACATCAATATAGAGAGTGTTTTTTCGAGCTTACATGAACACGTACAAACTGGCTGGCTAATGCATACACTCTTGTACTTTTTAGTCACGAGATTACAGGAATCAGACGCAGCAAACATCTTGTACACAAACGCTTTTCATTCAACAACAATAAAGCTTTAAACCACTAAATAGGGTAGGCTGTACGAAACGTAAATGCTTTTCCAATCACATATCTGAATTGGACTCCTCTGGGATCACTGTTAAAGTCACTATCTCGTCTCTCGCTCGTATAACGACTGCCTTGATGGGCACCCCAACTCGGTCTCCCATTATTTCAATGATCTGTCACAATTTCACCAATAATATGAACCATCATACTGAATAATCATATATATAACCAAGTCATATGCTAAAGTTTGGAGCAAATACTATCGATGTCTACTCAGACAAATTTCAGCAACAAAAAACTGACTGTAAATATTTCACACTATAGCATTCACTTTCAATCCAAACTGTAACGATATTATTGTACGGGTTCTAATATGGCAATACCTCCTTGATGCTCTCAACAGCGTTTCCATCAAATTCAATAACAACATCACCAGGACTGAACCCAGCTCGTTCAGCAGGCGATCCAGGAGTTACCTACACGAACATTGGGCAGATTATCAGACAAGCGATCCAGCCATCTCAACAATCAAGCAGGAATATGTTCGTTCCCCTGGATGTACAATGTCAAGGTATTCACGATGAAGTTAAAGTAAGAGCATGGTGCATTAATCTTATTCATCGTTTCCTAGCACCCAGTGGAAATAATTGTGTTATTTGTTGAATCCCAACGTTCTATAACAGCCTCGTGTCTGTGTTTGTACATCACGTACCCATTTGGACAATACTGATGCATATCAAGGTAGGGAAAACAACTTAGGCACTATTACCAGATTGGCTATGAAGCCATTTAAAAATCTTGCAATTCAGAAACTGCCATAGGATGGAATCTACTGATATGTTTTCTACACGGATAGATTCAGCTACTATTTGGATAAATGTGCATAAATTTAGGAAGGAAGCAACTGTATACATACCATAGGCACTAGAATGCCTTTCTTCACATTTGGGAATGTAGGATCTCTTTCTTTAAGCTGATTGATGATCATCTCATTGAGATCGATCATCTTTAGTCCAACCCAAGGCCGAACAACCCTCCTGCCAAAGATGACCGATTAGCTTCACAGATATTGTGATAAAGGAAACCAAATTGTCAAAGACTTATATGACTTTAGACTAATGAGTTTCATGCTGAAAGTATACCCGCTTTTCTTGAAGTGCTCTATGATTTTGGTGACTGAATCGATTGGGAAGGCAAAACTCAATCCATCAGCAGCAAGTACTTTCATAATATTAACACCAATCACTTCTCCGTCAATATTCACCAAGGGCCCCCCAGAATTGCCCTGCACCACGCAAGTGAGAGACCAGAAAAAAGGAGCCAAGTCTTAGGCACATTTCATAGTCATTATTAAGGGACACACACAATGAAGAGTGAGAGAGATACCGGATTGATTGCGCAATCTGTCTGTAAATACTCTCTCCGCACTCCACCAAGACCCAAATCAGTGCTCTTTCGGTCAACACAACTAGATTTCAGGGAGAAAACAAAATGAGGAAAAGGCAAGAACTAGTGCTTACCATTGTCAATTTAAGACACAACGCTAGCTTTTCTTACTCAACATCTATCATCTACATAACATGGAAGGCTTGAAATTGTTCGTGTTGCTAGAAGTTCCACTTCATAACCGGTAAAAGAAAAGAACAACTCCTTATTACTCAAAATTATTATAACTTACCTTATAATACCAGCTGTGACAGTATTCTGAAGTGAAAGTGGACAACCAACAGCTATCACCCAATCCCCAGGTTGAAGTTTACGCGAACTGCCGAGCTTTGCTGTTGGCAGTGGGGTTTTAGAATTGATCTTTACTATAGCCACATCGGATTGTAAATCTGCATTGACCACGGTACCCTCAAATGTTCTACCATCTTGCAAAGTGATATGAACCTGTACCAAGTTACACCAAACATCAAACCTACTGCATTTCATAACCCAGTCTTACGACTCTTACCCCATTTTACAACATCCTTAATAATGTCCTAACATGAATTATTTTCAATTTTAAATATGATTTTAAACTTTGAAATACATGCCCTTCCTATATGTAACAATGTGATATTTTAAATGACGAAAACTGGGAAGTAGTTTCTAACCTTCCCTTTTGATGAAGCTCTCAGGCCATAAAAATCAACTACAGTATGAGCACATGTTAAAATTGTACCGTCCTCGTTAATAATAGTTCCAGAGCCTATACTCTTTCCCGGAGTGATCCCATATGCACCTACAAGACTCAGTTGACAAATTAGCATTATTGTCGATTTCACAATATAATACACAACAACCTCAAAATAAAATGCAAAGTAGGAAAAATAAACATCCCAAAATGTACGCTTACCCTGTGGAGCAGAGATATTGACAACAGCAGGACCGACCTTTGCAGCCGCCTTTGCGAAAGAATCTCTGCCCAAACATCCAGAACATGGCTTTGGGGTCTCTTCAGATGGGGAAACACCATAAATATCCTTCCTTATATCTGATGGTGGAACTGGACTACTTCCCACAGAAAATAGAGGAGCCAATAGCTCCGTTTGCCATGGAAGCAGCAGCGATTCGGGCAATGGCGCAGGGATTGACACTGAAGCCGTATAGTCTAAAACCCAATTCATGAGCAGTGATATGGACATTTAACAATTACAGCTACAAATAATGGTCTATTAATCACAGTTAATCGATTAAAAGCACACTAATTTTTAGCCTCAAATTAAAGTTTATAAATGCTAAGCGCAAAAACATCTCAAACGAGTCACGATCTCAATTCATATTTTGATCAATCAAAACCCAACATTTGATTTCTCATGTCCTCAATTGCCCAGCAAGCAAAAAGTGTTTGACAACAAGAAAAGATCAAAATTCAATATGGAACAAACATAAAAAAAAGAACTTGGAGCTCACCGGAGTTTCTGCTGCCGTTGGTGTACAAAAAAGCCGACCCTGCAGCGGCGGCAATGGCGGCAATCCGGTTCCGAGTTGAAAATTTTCTCTGCCGGAATCAGATGGGAAATTCATAAGTTTCTAGAAAAGTAACAAAATTTGAAAATAATTTGAATTAAAGTGCGAGAATACCAGAAAATCGTTCATGAGTAGAGGGAAGAAGAAAGCTTCTGGAATGTGTTTGGAAGTTCTGGAACGCAAAATACACCAAAACCCCGCGATAAACCCGCCCTTCTGCTTTTGTTGACGGCGCCTTAAATCTCAGAGACCGTACTAGAAGTTTTGAATGGGCTCTACAAACCAACCATCAAGTTTAAATGGGCTTTTCCCATATGAAGCCCAAGAAAACAAACTTTTCTCCACCCTCTTCAAATTTTTTTTTTTCTTTTTTGAGTACATCGATATTTTTACCCTAAGGGGAGGAGGAGTTCGGCTAAGCCACATAATGGGCAACCTAATTTGGTATTGAATTAGTCATCCACGAGATTCGAACTTAAGATCTCTCACTTCCAAGTGAAGAGTAATACCACAAGATCGTAGTATTGAGTGACAAATCATTTTTTCTTTTAAATGAGCGAAAACGTTGGTGGGTTAAATAGTTGGTTATTAGTTTGAGAAAAATCAATAGGAATCGAATTTGCACTATTTTGCATAAACATGATTTATTTCGCTACTACGGTAAAGCTCCATCTACAACAATTTTAGAAAAACGTTACTTCTTTTGAAATATTGACCCATGCACGAATTTTTTCTTCCCGCCGCTTCAATTGAGCAATGATTTTAAAGTAATTCCATCCTTTTGATTTGCCTACACTGTTCTCGAGTCCTTTAATATGCGTCAATCGATCATCTACCATTACAATTGTCAATTTTTTTAGATCACATTAAAGGTTATTTTCATGAATCGAGATCTTTTCTGCATCTCACAGCCTTAGTCGACAAAGCAAAGTTATCCCAACCATACATTTCAAATCTTACAATCCCCATAGTCTATCTTACTAACTCACCTTACAAAACCTAAAGGTTCGAATCTAACTCTCTTGAACGGCTCGAATTACGCTATCCGTCAGCTCTAGACTGCGAGATCCGAAGAGGATCTGAATTCTATTTTCATCTATTCGCATGGAGAAAGCTAACTGAAAAGAGATCAAATTGACCATTGAAACATCTTGGCATGTTTAGAAAATTGGGTCTCGAAGCCAAAATCAAGGACAAGGGAGAAATTCGAAGAACATTATTAGTTGCATATGTGAGGTAGGCTAATTCGACAGGTCAATGTGTCCAACCACTTGCATTTCGAAAAGTCAAATTTTCACCAAAAAGGTTGCATTTTGATCACCATTTCCATTCACAAAAGCAAGAAAAATCCATTGGAGGCTGCCCAGAGTATATCCAACCCTCTACAAGTCCCATTTGAGCACTACTCACTAAACCAGTGATTACCCCATAAACCAAAATCCAAAACACAGACTAAATTACCTAACTTCCCTACTCAGTCACTGACATTCATGATCATGTAGTTGTTGATAAACCAGAAACACCAGACGACGAGCTCCTCGAAGCATTGGGGGAATTGGGGACATTTTCCGCAACATCAGAAGCTGAATCGGCAGCCGCCGCAGGCGGGTTTGGAGAAAATTCAGCGGCGGGAGCGGAAGGGATATCGGCGACGGTCTTGGCGGGTTTGGGAGACTTCGCAGCCTTCTTTTTGGCATCACCACCGTTGAAGGCCGGCTTCGGAAGCAAAACGGGGTTTATATGTGGAAGCACACCCCCGCTGGCGATGGTCACTCCTTTCAAAAGCTTTCCCAACTCCTCGTCGTTCCTCACGGCCAATTGCACGTGCCGCGGGGTGATTCGACTCTTCTTGTTGTCACGTGCCGCATTCCCAGCCAATTCCAGAACCTAATTCGACAACCAACCCAAAAAACTCAGCTCTCATTTTCGTTTGCCGAATTTTCTCGGCAACCAAACAGCAAATAGAAACAGAACGATTTCAAGAGAATTTTTCACACAATAACCAGACCAGACTAAAAATATTTTGATTTTTGAGGAAAAAAAATGTAAATTAGATGTAAGACTACCTCAGCAGCGAGGTATTCAAGAACAGCGGCCAGATAAATCGGAGCCCCGGTGCCGATGCGCTGGGCGTAGCGACCGGCTTTTAGGAAACGGCCGATCCGACCCACCGGAAATTGCAGGCCAGCCCTGGACGATTTAGTAACCTTCTTCCTCCCTCCGCCTTTCCTGCCACCGAAGCCTCCGCTGATCGCGGCGACCATTTCCTCGCTCACGGGTTTACAAGTGAAACGATCGTTTTGGAGGGAAAGTTCAAGGGCTTCGTAGCGCTCTGATTTTAAATTTGGGAACCGCGGAATTTGGCCGGTCGTTCTTATAGGGAAATGCGCCACCTGGGCGATCCGTGATTTTATACGATCGACGGCTGCAAAAGAGACACGTAGCTATCCAGGATTTACCGTGAGCGGGTTTGGAGGAGTTAAGGTTCATGTTTGCGTTCCACGGGTTTTTTGGTAAATTGCTAATTAAGAACCAATTTCTGTATTTTCTTTCGGGATTAACCCAATTATCTTGCAAATAAATAAAGATAAACATCTCTTTTTCCTTAATAAATTTTGAGGGGCACTGGTGAAATTTCACGTTTAAATAAATAAAATGAAATTCCAAGTTACGATGGGAAACGGAATTTTAATTCACAAAACCATATTTTTCCACTGAATTCCAGATATACCCTTAATGCATTTTTGCACAACAAACAACACATATCGTTACATCAGATTAACCAAAAGACTAAAATACCCCTAGACTTTGTAGATATTCCTACTGAGAACGGCGTGCGTTTTATGCCTTCTTGGGCGACTTTGCTGCCTTGGGAGATTTGGGCGCCTTCTCGCCTTCCTGGGAGCCGGTTTTCTTCGGAAGCAAGACTGGGTTGATGTTGGGGAGCACGCCGCCGCTTGCGATGGTCACTCCGGCAAGGAGCTTTCCAAGCTCCTCGTCGTTTCTCACGGCCAAGAGCACGTGCCTCGGGTTGATCCGAGTCTTTTTGTTGTCACGTGCCGCGTTTCCCGCCAATTCCAGCACCTGATTTCGATCCGCCACCGTAAATTAATTAGCAAAAATTGAATATCCATACACATATAAACGGAAAAGGTTTAGATCTGAAAAAAGTGGATCGTGAAATTACCTCGGCTGCGAGGTATTCGAGGACGGCGGCGAGGTAAATGGGAGCGCCGGTACCGGTGCGCTGGGCGTAGCGGCCCTTTTTGAGGAAACGGGCAATACGACCGACGGGGAATTGCAGGCCGGCTTTTACTGACTTAGACACCGACTTCTTCCTCTCTCCGCCTCTTCTTCCGCCGGCGCCCTTGGTGACTTTCGTGGTTTCCATTCTCTCTGAGCTTTCTGGGGAAACGAAAACGATGCGTTTAGGAGGGAAAGTGTTTGTTTCGACGCTCTGGGATTTGAATTTGGTCAGGACTGGTTTGGTGAGTGGTGTTTATAATGGGGGTGTGCCACGCTGGCAATCCGTGCGGATTTGGTGCGGCCAATGAGATGAGTTTTAATTGAAGGGAAGGGTTGTGATATTTATGACGATCAACGGCTGTGATTTAATGACATGCTGGCAATCCAAGTCCTTTTGGGTGTGGCGACTAGTTGGAGCGCTGCATATGCTTTTGGATCAATGCTGTGAGACTTTTTTGTCATTCATTAAAATACAATTTAGTCCATGTTCTACAGAAAATTATGAACAGTTTATGTAATTTCGCACAAATTAAATTTTGTCATTTTTTAACTTTTATCATTCATATGTGATCATAACATATGTCTAATTTAAAAGATACAAATATAAGTTGCTCCCACATTTCCCAAAAAAAATTGTTACATACAAAATGTACGGGTTTAGGCTAGTACTTAATTGCACACGCATAGTTTATTGGTTTCATCTAGTTATTTTTAACGAAAGATGTAAAATGTCTTGAAATTTATAATTTACATTTTCTGTTGACTACAAACTTGAAGGCTCTCCAATAAACAGGATTTACAATAGTTATTTTAGTCGGAAATGTATATAAAACTTACATTTTATGAGATACATCTCGCTTGTTAAAAAAATAAAAGTAAATAATGTCCCAAATTTATATTTTCCCCTATTGAGTTCGCTAGTTAATGTGTAAAACTCGTTGCATTCGGCACAAAGAAGAAGAAGAGTGAGGAAGAGACGCCTATTAGGGAGAAAATTACACGATCGATGACACACCCCGATCCTAGAATCAGGGTGTGCTGGCCGTCACGTGAGCGTGACGTAACCAAAAGTGCGATGTGGAAGCAAAAGATATGAGAAATACGAAGGAATAAAAACCAACTACTAGCACTAATATCCAACTAGCATGCTAGAGTGAGTTTAAGTGTGCAGTACACAATTTCAGAGCTTAAATACTAGGTGCAGTCAAGTAGGACTATAATTAAATTACAACACCCGCAGGTGAGTCCTACATGCAGGCAGTCTGTCAGAACGCCGAAGAAAACCTCGTGAGCCACCAACTGCTAACTAGAACCTGGAGGGGCGCAAAACAAAATTGAGTGGGTCAGTAAAACCAAAGTTTTCCAAAACATTTCATTTAAAACAATTAAAACCCCTCGCTGTAAAACCTGTATACTTTCCCAGAAAATAACATAATAGCATTATATTTGTTCAAATCTCTCAAAACATTAATCTTTACCAAAATCCAACAAGTATGCCATGCAATAATGTCAATGACTGAATATGGATGCATCAATATAACAGGTGACATAATGAATCAACCGGAGACCCTGTAGTTGGTCCTGTACGGTTAATTCTATAGCTCGCTATCCAATCCAGCCGGAGTCACCACGGTGACCTGTACGGCGTTACTCTGCACATAAGTCGGAACTACCTGAAGTAGTATGTACGACAAGAATGGTGAAATAATACGCTCTAATGCTTCTCTCATCAATCATTTGCGCGCATAATGTAAGGTCACCTACCAGTCCTAACCATCTCTAATGGTCTGTACGACTAGCATGTCGGAACCCTCTCATGGTCTGTACAACATGCACCTACTTGGATCAAAGGTGAGCGTGCGGTGCGGTGAATACTATAAGCACTAACACCAGAGGTGCAGGTTATGAGCTCTCAACACAATTCATATCATCAATAATTCACATAAATAACATAAAACTCACCTGATACTCACCTGTGCGTCCACAACACCAATTCACATATATATATATATATATATATATATATATATATGCATCAAATATCAATTCATATAATTCACAATATGCATGCATGGCATTTTAAAACCTACTTTCATTTAAATTCAATTTATGGGAAAATCAATAGTATATAGGTATAAACATAAAATATTGCCTATCCACTGGTAAGTCGATGGGTCGTAACCCCCGTGACGTCCCTGGATGCGCTCGTCCTCGGGATAGGTGTCACCTATATGCGAAACAACTATAAAAACGTTAATTAAAGCACATAACCGACAATTCGAAATAACTTCTCATACGGTGCTCAATTTGGGTATATGAATATACCACAGTGACCTACTCGACGTCATGAACGTCGACATATTTTTAGAAAAAAAAATTGGGCTTGTCACGCACCCCCACGCGCCTGGACATGCACGGGTCTACGCGCCCCCATGCGCGTCTCCTAACTTGGGCTCGTGCGAACTGGTTTTTCTGGTGGCCAGAAAACTGGAGATTTTTCAATCTCCTCGTTCTCCGTCATTTCTCAACCAATTTCTTCGTATTTTATATCAATTTGAAGCCCTCAACATGTAGAATCACATTAGACTAATTTAAGGCTCTAAAAATAACGAAATCTCACCGGAAAAATTCTAAGAAAACTTGCCAATTTTGAACTCAATGATCCCGACGTCCAAAACCTTCAAACTAAGTACTCTGAGCTTCATTAGGACCTCACTAAGCTCACTATAAGCTTAGAATTTCCTGAAATCCAACAATTCACGTGTGCATGAACAGTGATCTCAAAATGAGTTTTGGATTTCACGTGATATCGAGGGTTCCAAGTTCTAAAAATTACACCAATGAACTCACAAGCTTGCACGGATTCACAAACTTACCTTTTTGACATCGATCCGTGAAGGTTGGAGGGTTTTGGTGCCTCGTCCGTACGAGTCGAGAGGGAGAGAGGAAGAACTGAGAAGGGGAGAGAGATAGAGGGCACAGGGAAAGGGACAGGGAGTCCCGTGTGTGTGTGTGTGGTCCCTCAAAAATATTCCACTCTTTAATTCTCTAACCACACAAATATATACACACATCCTTTAATCAAATTCCAATTTTTCCAAAACTTAGGGAAGAATATATATTATTCATAATATGTCACACCCATACTTTAGTAACCGCCATGGCAGTTTCGTCGTTTCACAACCTCGAGAATAGAATCTCGGGACGGGATATGACAATCGATATCCATGTAGTTGGATTTCTAAAGAATTAAAGATGAGATATGAGAACAATGGAAGAAAGAAGGAACATAATTAAAGATTCATTACTTTAAGGGATGCCATATAACTTTTCCTTTTGTTTTGCCTGGCATTTTAAGAAAATTGCCCACCATCTTTTAAGGCACATAATGCGTGACATTATCTTTGAAATTATGTAAAATCTCTTTATTATTTGAAATGCATTGAAAATCTCAACATAATTTTTCTCCAAAAGTTACGCTTCTACTGGTTGTTATTTCATATTTGATATGTCTTTTGTAAAAATTGAATCCAAAACGCCTCACTTACAAGTAAAAGAGAATATTATTAAATTGTAGTACTAAGTGGCAATGAATAAATGTGAAAAAGGTATAAAATGTGAAAAAGGTATAAAATGTAAAAAACTAAGTGGCAATGAATAAATGTGAAAAAGGTATAAAATGTGAAAAAGGTATAAAATGTGAAAAACTGGTGCGCATCCAGGGAATCGAACCCTGGTCAGTACCGTGGGAGGGTACTATGATACCACTACACCAGATGCGCTTGTTGTTTATGTTTCTCCAGTTTATACATAATCTGTATAAAAACTGTGCCTAATTAGATTTATGAAGTACAAATCACCTAGTACACCAAAGAACAAAGATGTTTGGACCTGGTTTCTCTTCCCTCCCACTTCCCATACACTCTCATCCCCTCCTATTTTTTGCCGTCACGATTAAGCCATGTCAACATTTTATATTGATTTTTTTATAGAGATAATAAGACAAAAAACAATAGTAATATAAAATGTTGACGTGACTTAACCGTTACCGTACAAATAAGAGGAGATAAGAGTGTATGAGAAGTGGGAGGGCAGAGAAGCCAAGTCCAAGATGTTTTTCCAACTATGTTATCAATATCTCGGTTTCTCGAGTAGGCAATAGCTCAAGGAGAGAATCTGTCATGTATACCAATCATAATTGCGTGTAATAAATTAATAATTAAAGAATGAAAGATGGAAGGGATGACAATGGCCTCGAGATGGTACTTAAGGTGTCTGGTTAAACCTCGGTCACGTCTAAA
This sequence comes from Malus domestica, assembly GCF_042453785.1. Lineage (NCBI taxonomy): Eukaryota > Viridiplantae > Streptophyta > Magnoliopsida > Rosales > Rosaceae > Malus > Malus domestica. Next base: position 28,223,557 of record NC_091672.1, on the reverse strand, counting down.
TCCTCCGTTCTTGCTCCACCATGCAACGTCCAATCGAACTTATGCACCAAAAATTCTCCACTATTCAAGAATCTTTCGTACAATCTTTCAAACAAAGTAAGAGTGGGTTCGGTTATGTTCGGTTCGGTTTTTGGTCGAAATTGGAAACCAAACCGAAGTTACTATTCGGTTTGGTTTTTTTTCATGATTTTTTTTTTAAATTTGGATATTGGTAAAGAAACAATATTTTGGGCTTTAAAGTTTGGGGTTAGAGAGTTACTAAAGGTCTTTTTTAATGCGAAAAACTTTTTATAATGTTCACTTTAACGAAAAATCATATTTTTATACTAAAAAGTCAATTATGCTATTATTCATTTTACCTTTTATTTTGTCATTATCATTAAAACTCAAAGTTTCAAGTTTTTTTTAATTAGTTTTCATTTTTCTAATATGTTGGGCTTAAAATTTGGCAACACATTGGGTTTAGCATATTTGGGCTACAAATTGGGTTTAGAAAATAATACCCAAAACAGATCATTAAATATAAAAACAAAAAATAATTAATTTTGTTCGGTTCGGTTTCTAGACTACTGAAATCGAAACCGAAACCGAACCAAAAGAATTCGGTTCGATTCAGTTTTTTCATTTAGGTTCAGTTTTTTTGTTCGGTTCGATTTTTTCGATCTCGGTTTAGTGTTCAGTTTGGTTTTTTGAACCCACCCCTAATACAAAGTATGCAAAAACACTTTAATAATAAATAAAAATATAAAATGATAGTTTCAAAGGATAAAATGAGATAAAATAAGTTTCAACGGAAAATATAAATTAAATAACATCTGCAAAAGATAAATTAGTTTATAAGTCATTATTTATAATATTGTTCAATGTGCTGATCAACTTATGAATTAAAACGAATATTATACAAATATAGCTAGGTAAATTCGAACACGATCTATTGCCTCTCCCTCATTAACACGATCTATTGCCTCTCACTCATTATTCCATCACGTGTTAAATTGTGGTATTGTGTTAATTTTCTTGAGGGCCACATTCGTACGAGTTGTTATGTTTTCTCGTGTTTATCCTTAAACACAATGGCGTAGCCACCCACAAGGCTAAGGTAGGCTATAGATCATGGAGGTTTTCTGTAAGGGTAGTGATATTTATATACTAATCTTTACTTCTTACACACTTCTTTTAACCGTCGATTGTTCGGATCGAATAAATTGAAGATGATTACTGATAAAATATTAATAAGGTTGTGTTGGAAGTAAAAATGGGTTTGTGAATAGATCTATTCATGCTTATAGTCTATCAATTTCAATACATATTATTATTTATTGTATATTTAGTAGATGATAGGTAGTAAATAATACGTTTTATGCTAAAAATTATAAATTAGTCATATCTCTAGTCCCCTTTATCCTATTATTTAAAGAAAAAGACCATTTACCCTATGTAATTTAGCCTCTATGCTTCTTACTCAAGAAAAGAATACTAATTTCTTTAAAAGGAAAACTAATGAAAAATACTTGAAAACTTTGAGTTTTAATGATAAGGACAAAATAAAGGGTAAAATGAATAGTACTAGGATTGACTTTTTAGTGTAAAAATGTGGTTTTTCGTTAAAGTGAACAGTACCGGGTGCTTTTCGTTAAAGTTCCCTTATTTAAATCCACAATTAAACCCCCTATTTTTGCAATTCCTTACTTTCCGTTGCAATTTTCCAATGAATGTCACCTTTGGTACATTCTTAATCTCTTTATTTACTTATTCTTGATTTAATTAGTATGTTAATTATTTATATGGTCATTGAATTGATTGGTTAGGGTTATAATTTTGAGAATAATTTACATTATATTGTTGTTTTTTTATATTGATTATTATATAACTTTATATAAGCAAAAAAAAAAAAGGTGAAAAACACCCGGTACGGTTCACTTTAACGAAAAACCATATTTTTACACTAAAAAGTCAATCATGATACTATTCACTTTACCCTTTATTTTGTCCTTATCATTAAAACTCAAATTTTTCAAGCCCTTTTCATTAGTTTTCCTAAAAAATAAACATATGGTACTATTTTCAACTAGCCCACCCAAAAAAAAAAATATTGGATCCGCCCTTGCTTGAACAACGAAACTTGAAACCCAAAAAACTCTAATTTTCATTCGGAATTAAAAGTTCGAAATGAATGTTCAAATATACATACTATTACATAGACACTATCAATCATGCTACATTTTAAGCTCTTAACACCCGCCAAAAAGAAAAGGAGAAGAAAAAAGAACAGTGAAACTCTCAAACATTCTGCGTTTCGTGGTTTCTACAGCTCATCATTTGGTTCTTCCTCATCCTGTGAACCACCAGAACTTCCACCACTCTTCTCATACACTTGCTTTATCACCGGATTGCACACTGCCTCCACCTCCTTCAGCTTCTCATCGAAATCATCCTTCTCGGCGTTTTGGTTGTCATCCAGCCACTCGAGCGCCTCCTTCAGCGTGCTTTCGATCTTCTCCTTGTCATCCGAATCAATCTTATCGGCCAGCTTGTCCTTGTCATTGACAGTGCTCTTCATGCTGTAAATGTAGGTCTCAAGTTTGTTTCTGGCATCTATTTTTTCCCTCACTTTGTTATCCTCCTCGGCAAACTCCTCAGCCTCCTTCACCATTCTCTCTATTTCTTCCTGGCTTAGACGCCCCTTGTCATTTGTGATCGTTATGGATTGAGACTTCTTCGCGGCCTTGTCCTCAGCCCTCACGTGTAGTATGCCATTTGCATCGACCTCAAATGTCACCTCGATTTGGGGCACTCCCCTGCAACCAAAAAGTTAAACCATGCAGCTTTCAGTACACAATTCGTCTTTACAAATGTTAGACCAGACCAAATTTACCCCAAACAATTAACTACCTTGGAGCAGGTGGAATGCCGGTGAGATCAAACTTTCCAAGCTCACGACAATCCTTCGTCAAGCTTCTTTCACCTTCGTACACCTGATTAATTTCAAACACATACACTAGTTAAAGTACCAGAAAAGCACAAGCTATGCAAAATGTAAAAATTCCCATCTAACTAGTCTCTGCATTTATCTGTTAGACACACCTTGATGGTTACTGTGGTTTGCTGGTCCTGATAAGTGGTGAAGACTTGAGACTTCTTCGTCGGGATGACAGTGTTCCTTGGAATCAATTTTGTCATGACGCCACCAACTGTTTCGATACCAAGACTTAATGGAGCGACATCAAGCAAAAGAAGATCTGCGGAAAAACAAATTTTAGTCCTTTGCAAATTATGTTGACATCAGCAAACTAAATTCAAAATAAATGCTCTCACTATATGATTACCTTTGGTTTCTTCTCCGCCTTCGCCACTGAGAACTCCACCTTGAACTGCAGCACCATATGCAACAGCCTCATCAGGATTGATCCCCTTGCTTGGCTCTTTCCCATCGAAGTAGTCCTTCAACATCTGTTGCACCTTAGGAATTCGGGTACTCCCTCCAACCAGAACAATCTCATTAATATCTTTCTTCTTCAAGCCTGCATCTTCCATAGCCTTTTTCACTGGCCCCAGGGTTTTCTTGAACAAGTCCATGTTCAACTCCTCGAATCTAGCCCTTGTCAATGGCTCCGAAAAATCAATGCCGTCAAAAAGAGATTCAATCTCCACTCGAACCTGATGCTGGCTACTCAACGCTCTCTTAGCTCTCTCACATTCCTTTCGAAGTTTCCCGAGAGCTTTGTTGTCCTTGCTAATATCTTTGTTATATTTCTTCTTGATCAACTTGATGAAGTAGTCCATCACTCTATGGTCGAAGTCCTCTCCTCCCAAGTGAGTGTCTCCACTCGTAGACCTCACCTCAAACACGCCATTGTCAATGGTCAAGATGCTAACATCAAATGTACCACCACCAAGATCATAAACCAGTATGTTCTTCTCTTCTTTCTTGTCTAGACCATAGGCAATGGCTGCGGCCGTGGGCTCATTGATTATCCGAGCCACATTGAGCCCGGCAATGATGCCTGCATCCTTTGTAGCCTGCCTCTGCGCATCATTGAAATACGCTACAAGAACCAATCAAAGCAAACCCATCAGACCAATGAACACAATAACATAAACCCTATGTCTTCTCATTGTACTATCTAACAACCGTCCACAGGGCTATAAAAGATTTGTCAAAGAGATTTTCGAGCATTACCTGGAACGGTTACCACGGCATCTTTGATCTTCTTCCCAAGATAGGCCTCGGCGGTTTCCTTCATCTTCCCCAAAATCATAGCACTGATTTCCTCAGGGCTAAAAACCTTGGTTTCACCTTTAACCTTCACCTGAATGTAAGGCTTCCCATCTTTGTTCACAACCTTATAGGGTAAATACTTAATATCTCTCTGCACCTCTGGATCATCAAACCTACAGATCAAAACACCAAATCGAACAGAACCCAATTAATTCATAATCCAAATTAAACACACAGATAAGCCACAATTCCACATCCCCTTCCAATCCAATTATCATGTAAATTTTCTTAAATTTCCCATTTAATTTCATAATCCAAATTAAACACACAGATAAGCCACAACTCCTTCCAGTCCAAATACGAAGTAAAGTTTCTTAATTTTATCCATCTAATTTCATAATCCAAATTAAACACATAGATAAACCACATCCCCTTCCGATTAATCCAATTTAGCAAGTAAAAAATTTGCTTACTTTCCCCATTTAAAAGTTAATAATCCAAATTAAAAACACAAAAAAAAAAAAAAACCAGTCTCTTGCAGCCAAATTACTAAGTAAATTTGCTTACTTTCTCCCAATGAGCCGCTTGACGTCGAAAATGGTGCGTTCTGCGTTGAGAGGGGCTTGGTTCTTCGCCGCCTCTCCGATCAAACGCTCCGTATCAGTGAACGCGACCCAGGAGGGTGTGATTCTGTTGCCTTGATCGTTCGCTATGATTTCCACATGACCGTTCTTATAAACCGCCACACAAGAATACGTCGTTCCGAGATCGATTCCGATCACCGTCCCCACCTTCGGTGAATCTTCGGCTGCTACCGCTATTCCACACAGGAATTCTACCCAAAACAAAAATTAAAAACACCAAATTCTTCAGCAAATTATACGAATAAAAAATAATCAAAAGTTCAAACTCAAGGCTGAAAATTATTGATCAACTAAATGAACTAAAAATTTCCGTACGTATATTCTTAAAATCGAGCACATTATCCGTGACAGAATTAACGTTCGTTCTTTAGTATTCATCACTTAATAACACACAGACATTCGTTCCATAGCCGGACTATATTTGATGACTTGGTACCTGAAACAAAGAGAAGCAGAAACGCGAACGACAATGCATGGATCCTCTTCACCTCCATTGATTTCCTTCTCGAAGCTCCTCTGTAATTTGAGCTTTTTCTGTAAATCTTCTCCTTTTTTGTTGAGATTTTTGTGAGCTTGTGAATTTTGGTTTCTGAGTGAAATAGGTGAGGGTGAGGGGGTTGTTTATATACTGTTTGGCTCCGTTCGGTTATGTTTTGATCGGAGGTATTTTCGTCCAATGGCGATGCGCCACGTCGGCAGTTTTGCGTCAGGGCTCGTTGTTGGCTACTTACTGGGACATGATGTCAAAGCTTGTATGCTTTTGACGCGTGGATTCGGTTGGAATCCGGATGCTTCTTGAATTGTGAAGAAGGGGAAAACGGCGCGCGGGGATTCGTGGCGGTTGGAGGGTAGATCGGGTATTCAATAAACGAACGAGGGTGTTATTGTAATTTGAGTCTTTGTTTCAGAGTCTGGGCTGCGCTGGACCACAGTTGCTTTGTTTTGGCCCATTATTACTATGTCCTCACGGAGGCCCAAACCCATCCAACATGACACCGCAACACTTTCCGTGGAGAAATTCTTGGTTTCCGACAGCCGTGCAAGTTATCCGTCTTTCTCAGGACACGTGGGACTCCAGTGTTCGGGTCTACCAAAATGAGGAGAAAATTTTCATTGAGACGGAAACACGGGGTGCATTAAGTGTTTTTATGCAAGTGGTGAGAAATTTTGTTTTTTAAGTTATTAACTTTTTAACACACATATCCCACTATTTGCATAATGACACGTGGTGTACCACTTAATGTTCTGGTTACATTGAAAAATCTCTCCAAAATGAGACCATGTGGAAGCCGAATGAAGGAGAGATTCTGTTAACCAAGCTTTAGTTTTAGTGGCGTTGCTGAAGATTTTCTTTTGATTTTTCAGTTTGGCTTTTTATTTCATTATGAACTCCTCTAATCTTTTAAAACGTGTCAATATAACACACACCATAAATCATAAATCAGAGTAGATTTGACCAAGGATGGGCATACGGGTCTTTGGACCCGTGTTACCTAAACTGATGTAAGACCATTCGGTCCTTATTTTAATTTTCAAAGTGGTCTGAGTTGGACCCAACTTCTGTAAAACTAAGTCTATATTTCTCATGTGCAGGTAACTTGGCCGGGACCGTTTAAGAGTTGTTTTAGCACTTGTCATTTTATTAATGGTCCACAATGAAGCCTATGATCCAATTACATATCTATCAAACCCTAAGAAGTACAACAACAATCAAACTTCTTTCAGAACATTTGTTGGTATTGACTTTGTTAGACGTAATTCTTTCCTAACGGAAACATATAGAGATTGTTTTATATCGTTGTTTTGTTATACTACAAATAATTGAAAATGGATCTATTTAACCCATAAGAACCAGACCATATCAAATGAATTCAAAATGAGGCGATTCCAGTAATAAAAATACATTAACTCGGACGGGCTTGAACTCGTTTACAAACAAAAAAAAGTCAAGTCCACATCCACTAAAATGGACCCCACTCGACCTGCCACAATTCCTAGATATGACAATATGAATTGACACATTTTTAATTAGAAGTTTTAACGAAATACTTCCGGTACCATTCACTTACAACACTTTTTTGTCATTTTGATTAAAACTCACAGTTTTTAAACTATTTTCATTAGTTTTCATTTTTTAATTAGGTATGAAATTCAACCCAGCACAGCCTAAAGGCCAAAACCCTACGTACAAAATTCAAAACCAGGTTATACATTGTTGCTTAGTGAATGAAAATCCATCATATAAACACACCAAAACAAACTCATTAAAATCTACAGCCTATTTGAATGGAGCAAGAGGATTTGGAGTGCGAGCTTTTGAGCTTCTAAGCTCTTTACAAACATGATCCAACATTCCCAAAAAGTCCCTAACAATCACGAAAATCCGAAGCGGATTAGCTTCTTCCTTGCTCACATTTCCATGAAAATACTCTGTAATCTCCTTCACCTGTGACAAAACCCTACTCTCATCACCCTGCAACTCTCTCAAACCCTTCTCTGCATAACATATGAACGATTTCATCGAATCCACCAAATTACCACTCTTCTCATCCATGCACAAATCCTCGTGCACCAGATGTTTGATTTTATCCATTCCATCTGAGAGATTTGATACACTGCTTGCAAGAACATCCAAGTCCAATGTGGCTGTTTTCTTCGCGTTGTAGAGCTCGGTGCTGAGGCCGGAAACTAGGTCAAGCCCCATTCTTCTGTAGTCTTCTTCTTTTTCTTCTACGGTTTTGGTTTTGTTCTTCTGGCTGATCCTCCCCACGATGCTATCCGAAACTCGAATCCCTTCTGTCCTAATAATTTCTTGCACAACAAAATGTAGCAAGGTGGTTTTTCCGTCGGTTCCTTTTATGTCGGAGAGCTTGAGCAGTGTGTCTAACTTGAATGCTTTAGCTCCTCCTCGGATGGTTCCCACATTCATTCGATTTCCTGTTTTCAACACGGCTTCGAGTAGCTTCAAGAAGAGCCTGCTTGATCGCAGTTCCTTGCAGGCCTCCTGTAGTACAAATTAAACCGTAATTTTTACAAAAAGAAAGAGATTAGATTTTCGTTTCAAATATGCTTCTTGATGTATGAAAAAAACACATCTGGCAGAAACGCTTGTAAACAGAAGTGCTTCATATATAAGCATTCCTGAACATGCCCTACCTCTAGCACTGAAAAGGAGTTCCTGAGATGAACCACCTCATCTTCAAATGTTTCTCTGTAAAGCATTGCTTCAACTCGTTGGAAGGCGAAAGGCACATTAAGCACGGCCTTCACAAACCTCTCCGCGGACCCTAGTTCATTGATGTCTCCTTTGAAGCCGGTGAGTTTAGCCTCTTCTTCCTTGGTGGGTTCCATCCTTACAAGTGCTTCCAATTGTTGCAAACACAATCCATTGCCTGTTAATGTTTTAATCTTGTTAGGTTTTCGTTGTTTAGAGTACTAGTCCCACTTTCTGCAAGACGTCATGTCTTTAGAAGTTATACGTTCAAGAAGTTTCATATATACCTTGTACTAGTGCTTCGCATACTTGCTCAGCAGTAGAATTCAGGGCTTTTGAGAGTATGGTTATGTTCTGTAGTCGCTTTGGCTCAAGAACATGCTTGCTTGGAGAAGGGCTCTTGCATTTTGCTTCATCATTCTTCATTGATCTTTGTAGATTGTATCCGAAAAGTGATTCAATCATTTCCTCGTCCAACCTGTTCATGATTAGTGCAGTTTTAAACAGAAAAAAAGAAGAAGAAAAGAAACCGAAATCACATCTGAAAACATAAGTAACTTACTCAAATGAGCTTGATCTCAGCTTGTCCCACACCATGGAATTATCCGGTGCAGCTCTGACTTTGTCCCAATGTAACGGCTTCAGTTTAGGCAACGGAGTTCCATCTCTTCCCAATGGCGCAGCTTGAGGGAGGGGTGGAGGAGGTGGACATTTTAAAAAGCCATTATTCGCTTTCAAAAAGGGAGGTGGGCTGGGTGGTGGAGGAACATGAGGTGGAGTTTCTGAAGCTCTAGAGGAGTTTTGAGGCGAAGCAGAAAATCCGCCTTCTTGGGTTTGGTTTGATCTAGAAGAAGAATCTGATTTTCTTGGCGGTGATAGATTTCGCAATGTAGAAGAAGGGCACGAAGCTTTAGACGCAATTATAGCTGAACTAGGAGAAGAATGGAAATGAGGAAAGTGTTTGATTGGTGGTGGGGGTGGAGGAGGTGGTGCTGGAGGGAATGTGACATTCTTTTCGCAATTGGAAGATCGCGGTGCATTCAGAATTTCGCGTTCTCCATTTCTCTGAGACTGCAATTCAAGAGCCGGAATTGATTTTTGGTTTAGGGTTGTTGGTTGATCTGGTTCTATATTTGACATATTTTTGGAGAGAATGTCTGATGACTCATTTAGGCTACCAGCGGAAGCATTCGAAATGCGGACATTTGATGAATTCGAATCTCCGAAAGAATGGAAAGATTCATCATCGGAAGAATAAGAATTAACGAGAGTAATTTTGTCACCGGTTGCGGAATTAGCACAATCAGAGTCATATTTCACTGACTCTGCAATCATATCCTCATGAATAGACGTAATTTCCCTAGTGGAAGAACTACTACTAGCATCATTGAATTCCGATTTTATCACTTCTTGATTTGTTTCTTCCCTCTCAAGCAATGTATGATTTCGTGAAGAAGTTACAGTTTCACAAGTTTCTTTGGAACAAGAAATCTGCTGATGTTGCTGCTCTAAATCCAACCCTAACGATTCAAGATAAATGAGATCAGAAGTATTAGTGGCAGGATTTAACCTCACCTTGCTTGCTGATTTAGCTCCTCCTTTTTTTCCGAAAACTGAAATCACTCTCGTGGGTTTCTTCTTATGCTTTCTGTGCTTCCTGCAACCCCAAATAATTCCGAACACACAGATAACAACTGCAGCTCCTGTGGAAGCAAGAACCGCCACAAGTATCCTCGTGATTCCCCCTCTATCTTCTCTGTGAATGTTTTGAGGCTTTGTGATCGAATGCAAGCGATGCGGATGATGGGAACCCGCGTGGATGTGAGGCGCCGGAGCAGGAGCAGGAGCTGGACTAGGAGCTTCCTCCTCGCAGTAGGGAATTGGAGAAGGGGAAGGAGAAACGTTTCTACTGTCGCCAACCGATGGCGTTCGCTTGTGGAAGCTGTTCAAACCAAGTAAAGCTCCGAAATTTTCGACAATTGAAACTGCATTCTCTTCATCTTCCCCGGAACCTTTGTGCATTTGTAGGTTTTGGGGAGCGTCGGCATTGTCCTCCATGAAATGCAGGTGGTGTTGTAGGCCATGAACATTCAAGTAGTCCTCCTCTGCATTGTGTAATGATATGAGAAAAGATATGATGACAAAAATCATGAGGAGGACAATCTGAGAGAAAATGTATCCCATTTTTCTCTCTCTCTCAACCCAAAAATCATCAAAGCAGCAATCTAACTTTCTGTTTATAAATCATCTTCTTTTTATTCACTTATTTGGAAAAGGAAAGGAAAAAGAAAAAGTTCTTTGAGTGGGTGTAGCAGAATAGGTGGTGTGCAATGAAGGTATTGCAGAGAGAGAGAGAGAGAGAGAGAGAGAGAGACTTTAAAGTTACTCCAAGGAACCCCTGAGCCTGGTAGTTAAAGTTGGACCGGCCATTCTTTGCCTCTCTGTTCATGCACTCTTATCTCTCCTCACCTCCATTAATCCCTCTGCAAAAACACCTTTAATTTGCTTCCCATGTCTCACAAACAATGTTCAATCTAAACCCTAATTTGACACCATTTATTTTGTCTTATTTTTAACTGTCTTTTATGTGAGGAAAGTTGAAGATGTTTTCTACTATATATTCATCAATTGCCAATCATGAAGTTCATCATTTTTTTCATCAAAATTTTAGTGATGATTTATGAGTTATGAAGGCCACTCTACATGATAATTGAGTCATGGGATTTGCAGTTGAATCATTTCTCGAGTAGAGGTAGACTTGTCTGCAAAATATGATTTCCCTAGCATCACTCATTGTACAAATATATAGGTCCTTAGGTGATTAAAAAGAATGTATGGTTACTTATCCTTGGGTTATTCATGGTGGATAATAAATGAACATGCGTTTAATGTTTTAATCTCAACTCTTAATATCAAATTTAAGGGTGACCATAAACCCTTAGTTATCAAGTGATCCAGAGAACATAACTTAAATGTATTGCTACATTTTCTTGTGGGATTCTTTAATATAAATCGTTTAAATCAGCAATGAAGAATGACTTATATGAAATAAACTATTACGTGATGAATTTGGGACTTCGATATCTTAGCATCCTCATTTCATGCGAGTCTCTCACCCAATGTAGAAGGTGATGGCACTAGATGTCCAACCGTCATAATTGCAGAGAGGAATGTACAAAGAGAGGGGACCATCACTTTCCCATGTGATCTTCGGAAGCCAAAAGCAAAACATCAAGAAAGTGAAGAATCATAAGATCTTGATGCGTACGAAGTTATGTGATGCTTAAAAGTTGATTAGTGACTGCATGTCCCTCTCTCATGTTAACCTTTTGGACTTGCATCCAAACTTTTGTGGGATTAACGTTGGTTTTTCATGACCTAATTCACCATGTCATGAGCTTCTGTGTTGTCCCCTTCACCTAACCAGAGAGAGAGAGAGAGAGAGACTACCTGCATGTCGTTAGCAATTGGCTAGTGGTTGCTTAGAATCTAACACTGTGCAATGGGGGACCTTACCTTACCAAGTTACTTTCATGTACCACTTTTTTGTGAACAATTAGCCTGCAAGGCTGCAACCGACTTTTTAACCTAAGTTATTGAAATTAACATAGAGAAGTTATTTATATTCATAGACAAATTATATATAGTTTAACGTGTGTGTATTACCTTTATTTTATGTGATTTTAATGAGTTATTTTATATATGTTAAGATTCTAATTTCGGAATGTGAGTAGGAATGTCTTGTTAGTTGTGTCGAGCAGTGTCCTTCAAAAGCGAAGTTTAGTCGAAATTTCAAGTTGTGTTTTAGCTCTTGTCCTCAGCTCAATGTGATTTGATCTTGAACATATTTCCTCCACTCTTGAGTAATTTAGACTGGTGGCTTCACCTATACCTACAATGCATATTCCACCATTATTGTCCTCTAGGCCATATCATGTCTGTCCTTCAAGACAAACATGATGTACGGTCACAACTTTTACTTCGAATACGAATCACTATTCTTTTGCTCAAACAACGTAAAAAAACAAAAAGAAAATGATGAATGTAGTTTAGTTTTGGTCGAAAAGATGATGTAGCTCAAATGTACTTTGTTGTTAAAGCAATGACTGATCGCTTGACGCTGGAAAAGATGAATCTGCAAGATTCAAGGCATTAGAAACATCTCAAAAATCCAAGAAAAATGAAGTTTGTATGGTTATGAATTTATTATATGATGGTACTTATGAATGGCTATTTTAAAGAAAATGATTATTAATATAAGGAAAATAAGGACAGATACCCTACAACATAATGGGTAATGCTATAAAAACTTTCTATTTAAACCATGTTTTATAAATCATGTGATGTGGTTGTTCATGATATAAGGCATAAAGACACTGTGAGACCAAAGGCTCAGCTCTTGAGCTTTTATGACTCTTCGCCTCCAAACGACATTTCAATTCTATTTCAGTACGGGCCGGCCTCAAGTCATCCTCAAGTTCAACATGGCCCCAAATTCTTCTACCAGTGTGTACTACGGTGAGAAACTAGAACTAGAAGTACTATTACTTGGCTAAGGAGCAAGACCAAGTTAGGGCTTGTAGTTTCCGTTGATGATATTATCGATTTTCTTAATTAAGTAGTAGGAAGTTGTTTAATGAACAATCTGATGAGTAAGCATACATGTTATTATGAAATCAATGTGATATGTTATGAAATTTTTTAGGTGATCTCACTTGGAATTTGAATGACCATACAAGAGAAGCGAATATTTGTGCAAGCGTTTATTTGGAAGTGTTTTTAAAATGACTGAAACGTTTTTGGTGACATTGTTTTGGGAACTAATCCTTAGTAAAAACGCAAGTGAATTTTGAAAAAGCGCATGAAATGCTTCCTGGAAGAAACACATGAAGCACTTCAAGTACTTTTGAACTCACAAATTTTTCTCTAAAAACGCTTTTAATCATTTTAAAAGCACTTCCAAACAAATCATGAGACTATGTTTAGCTATTTATACTGTAATTTTTTTTTTTTTTGAGAAAGCCATTTATACTGTATTAACTAATAACAAACTACTACCAGAGGGAATGAGAACAGTTGTTAGTTTGCTAATGTGATAACAAATGACATAAATGAATAATAATAAAAAAGTAGCTACCGTCCAGCATCAAATTAAAGACAACAAACACTTCTAATTTACATAGCAGATGGATTACTTATCATAACTAAGCAACACTCTTGAATTACCAACCCGGATCAAGAAAACGTCATTGACCTAGTTCATTACCCTAAACCCTAATTGCTACATGCATACAGGGTGTATGACCTAGTTAATTATTTTTTCAAGCAAACACACCGCGGCAGATTAATCACACAACTGTAGGCGCATCATTCTCTTCAAAACGCGTTGGATCTTTACGTGAAAATGAGCCAGTAGTGATCATGTTCTTGAGACCTGATGTTGACTTGAAGTACATGGGCCGCAACCACTTCATCACCCAAATAAGAAACCGGAGAGTGTGAAGTACACCGCCTATGACCAGCAACACAATCCAAAGAATTATGAATATTGCTGACAAGCTCCATGGTTCCTGAATACCGTAATTAGGGCCGATCATGGACAGCACCGTTAGGTAGGTGAGTGCCAAGAATGCGAGAGTGACGCACATGGACATCGATAAGAGCCATGTGGACAACCGATTGTGGAGAGGAAATCGACTAATGAGCAAAAGAGTGACAGTCAAAGAAGCAAAGAACGAGACGGTGTTGTGTTCTATGAAGCTGGGGAAGTAATCCATGGGATCCTTACTGTGGCCTAAGGTAGTGTCTGTATCATTATTTTCCCTCCAAACTGTTCTACAAGTTTTTGTAAGATTATCAACCCAAAGACGACCAGCTGGGTTGACTACGTCTTGAAAAGTCATGGTCGAGATCACCGTAGCCACAACCATCAGAGAGTCACGTGTCTCCTTCACCCATTCATGCGGATATCCTAACCATATCATCAATTTTCTCCAGAACCACCCTGGTGGCTTTGATCCCTTCTTTTTCTTCTTTACCGTTCTTGGACTTGGCGATACAACAACAGCAGCAGCGGCAACAGCTGAGTTAGGATTATCATTTTCATTATTTTGTCTTCTGATTAATCATGCGTCTATCAAAATCTGTTGAATTTCTAAGCTTCTGCTAAAGTCCTCTCTTGCAACGCTACTGTACTCTAAGATATCTAACATGGTCAGAGACATCCCATTCACACCAATTGCTTCTGCTCTTATAGCATCAACGGAAAGCAGGTAACGTGTCGTCTGTAAATAATATATACACTCTATTATTATGCTCCTAGGGGAACAAACAAACAAGAGAAAGCGCACACATAAAGTTAATCTCAATTTACTATTCTAAAGTTTTTTGGTTTTCAACACTTGATACATCAAGATTTTTTCGTCTAGTTTGGTACTTAAAGTTATAATTAATTTTGGAAGACTTTCATACATCCGTTAAATTTTTCATCAGAATCTTCATTAATTGATGACGTGGCATCTACATAAACAATGATTGGATGCTACATGTCAATATAGACGACATGTAAATGAGGATTTTAGTGAAGATCAATTAAAAACTAAACATTAAAAAAATAAAAAAACTAAAATCCTCAAAACCTAAAGATCATTTAAAAGAAAAGGAGGTCTGTGCAGCTGGCCTTTTGTGGAGGATCTGGATGTGCAGAGGACCAAGCTATCGACAAGCTCTACGGGAAACACGGGAGATAAGGGCAGGGAGTGGGTTGCAGATATGGGGAAGGGAGCGGATTCATTCCACCGCCGCCCATGTGCAGTCGAAGGGAGGGAGATAGTAATATCCACGTGAGCTCATATTGACGTGTGACATCCAATTATTGTCTAAGTGAGTGCCACGTTATCAATTAATAGAGGTTTTAACAGAAAATTTAGAGGATGTATGAAAATGTCTCATAATTAATTATGACTTTAAGTACTAAATTAGGACGAAAAAAACTTAATGTATCAAATGTTGAAAACCTAAAAACTTCATAGTAATAAACTAAGATTAATCCCATATGTATAAAGGGGAAGAAACAAAAAAAAAGAAAAAAAATTTACACATGAACATATATTAATTAATATGGTAAAAAACTAAGAATATCCAGTATAGAAAATGGAAATATATATACGTACCTTAATTTGTCTTAGCATCAAAGCTAAGTGCAGGATGGTCACACTACCATCGCAGCAGCCAGCTCTTGAGTTGAGGAACTCGCCATTACTGTCGTCTCTTTCAACCAACAGTTTCAAGCACTCTAACCGGTTGTGTATAATACACAAGTGCAAAACTGTTTCTTTTTCAACTTTGACATAAATGGACTCAGGATTTATATCAATCAACTTCTGGATCACCTCAACTTCTCCATTCATGGCTGCATAGTGAAGAGGGATTCTTCCCTTTTCATCGCAACGCAAGCACGCATCAGCATACACAGATAACAAAGCTTCGACAGTCTCCTTGTGGCCCTCAGCAGAAGCCAAGTGCAGGGGCGTGCGTCCATCGGCATCCACCCGCTCTGCAAGTTTGGGATTTTTAGTGCAAAGGGCTTTGGTGAACTCAGCGTGTCCGAGCAAAGCCGATACATGCAATGATGCAAGGGGGTTCCGGTTTTTCCGGTCTGCAGGGATACTCTCCTTAGAATGTCTGGGTCTTTTTCGATCAGCCTGTTTAAGTACTCTACACTCCCAGTCCGTGATGCCTCGTACACTTCTTCTTCATCATGCCATCTGATGTCCATTATCTCTCTCTCTCTCTCTCTCTCTCTCTCTCTGAACTTTGCTTCACTTAGAAATTTTTTTAGAGAGCAATTATTTATAATAGCGAACAAAACGTCTTTTTGATTGTTAGAAGAGCACTTCCAAAAGTATTTCCAATAATGCTAGTTAAATTTTTGTTATTGTAGCTAATTAAATGACTCAAATGTTAATTTGGCTAGCCACCACTTCTAATAATATTAGCTATTTTAATGTATGGTAAAATATTTCTAAATCTTGGGGTAATGCTAAAAGGTAAAATAAACGTTAAGATCAAAGAAAATAATAAAATTTAATTTTGCCTACTTGATTTGCCTAATCTACTAAAATGACAAACTTTTTTCACGAGGCAATTGAGTGTGCAACAGACCACGTTTACCTCTACAGTATAGTTTTACGTATTTTGTTTGCTTATATTATTAAATATGCTCTATTAATAATTCATTAGAACAGTACTAGTTTCTAATATCTTAGCATCCACCAAATTCTTTACTTTTGGTCAGACCTCATCACCAACTTTTGTAATGGACAAAAGGAGAAACTTGAAGAGGACAGTGGATGCTATTATATAAAGAGATTCTTAGATGTTACTTGTTGATGGATAAGGGTGATTTTTACGTGGTGTGCGTTATGGTTCACCATTGTTTTTTTTGTACAAGTGATATAGGGGAAAGGAAATAAAACTCGAAGCGCTCGATTGCGATAGTGAGTACTCTTAACGAAACTTTGGTATTTGCATATCTTTCAATTAGTTTTTTTTTTTATAATTTTTGTACCGTTATTAGATTATTATCTAAGTATTAATTAACTTGTTTATTTTCTATTGATAACATATCACATATTTTACAAATTTGATTTTAAAAATTAATTTGCCTAACATTACCCCTAAACTTATCCAGTTAAGTCCATATTCTCCTCTTGCTAAATTTAGCGTGCTATTTTTTCTGCATTGTTTTGTTAAAGTAGCCAAAAAATCTCATTCATCTAGGTTGTTAGAGATTGTATAACCCTTCCAAAAAATAATTTTTTTATAACACCCAGCCTAAGGTGATTCATGCTCACATGACTTAATACGTGTAGCTATTTTAGAGGTAATTACAAAAAGACTCTTTAAGGTGATTCACTGATGCTAAATTTCTAACTGTTAAAGCTCGTGTGGAGCTTTTAAATTATGGACGATCAAGACCAGTCCCCATCCTGCATTCAAGGTGCCATAATCTGATACCTCTCACTTTTAAATTATGGACGAACAAGACCAATTCCCATCCTACATGCATGCTGGTAGCTCTGAGAGCATCTCTAATGGTGTTCTCTATTTTGTCCCTGCAATAGTATAAATGTCCGAAGTCTTCCAATGGGTCAGAAGATCGACAGGACATGGTATAATAAAAATTCCCACAAAAAAGGATCGGTGAGTGACTCAAAATGGAGTGGAGCCCAGCCGAACTTTTGAGTGGGAAACAAGATCACCACGTGAAATGAATGGGAAGCTGCTCTGCAGCTTTCAAAGATGCGCCAAACATGCGCCGATAAAGTTTTTTTTTTTTTTTTAGGTTAAATAGTTATTGAAATTGATATAACTTCTTATTTTAATCTTTATTTTCTGAATTTGTCCATTATTAATTATTTTAGTTCTTTCATGAAAGATCTCTAAAAGTGGAAGCAAGATCACTACGCGAAATTGATGGAAAATGTAACGAATGTATTATATTGAAATAAAATAGTACGTGAGGTACGAAAGTGAAATGTTTTAAAGATGTTGTAAATAATTGAAATCAACTCCAAACCAATTTACCCAAAAAAAAAAAAAAGAGAAATTAGGTTTCAATATATCATTTTTCCAATTTAGTAATTGAAACCTTATTCTTTTTTAACTTTTGATTAAGGTCCTTTAGTTTTTATCGTGTTATAATTTGAATAACAATAGATTTACATGTTAGCATATTTAAATTTTATACTTAAAAATTATTAAACATTTCCAAAACGTTACACTTTGGTATATTTATATGGTTAAATTTTTGTATCATATATTTGTATTTTTTAATTTGCACCTATTTTTTAATCTTTACCAATTTTCTTGTTAATTTAAATTTGTACTCATATATTTAGGGAAAAATTATACTTAGAGTATACTTTCAATACTTAATTATATGTTGAGACAACACTTTTTAAACATTTCAAGAAAGGACATGTTTTAAATCCGCGTAAGATGAAGTCATGTCCGATTTTTTCGTTAGAAACAGAATTACGTATTATGTTAAATAGCGATCGGTGGTGATTCGAATCATTCAAATTATATTTTCGTTTCTCTGCTGTTTTTCTTTCTCTTTGAAGTTTATATGTTCTGATTTATATTTCGCCATCTCCCTTAATTATCTCTCGCCATAATTTCTATTCAAATCTCTCAAGTTTATTTCTCTAAATTTTATGTGTTCCGATTTAGGTTTTTGAAGTGTTGTGTGTTTTTGAATTTATTTCGGTTTAGATTTTGTTCTTGTTTTTTGCAGTCACGGTTTTTTAGTTTTGAAGATTTTGATTCGGTTTGACCTTATTTGATCGAGTGTTTGTCGAAGGTGATTTTTCATTGTGCTGCTTTTGTTTTTCATTGAAGTTCTTTTTGTTTTTTGCAGTATAGTTATCATATATATTTGTTAGAATTGGAATGTATTATGAGTTAGTGAATTATGTGGTTTCTCCATGGGGCGCAGTTTTATTGTTACACTTTGTAAAGCTTCAAAATTTCATGCTATTTTCAAGAATTCAATAGTCCCCATCATCTTCAGTTTGTCTGCTATTGCAGTTAGAGAAGTATTCCACAGAAAAGGAGGGTTACAGCTTCAGTTTATTCACGCAGAGAACCAATATGTCCAAAAATATATGTTACTCGATTCTCAAAAAAAACTGTATGGCATGAAAAAATAAATTTACAAATTGCTAATTTTGTTGTTTTGTATAAAATCTTTGTTCACTCTACTTGAACAGGTACACATGCTAAGATTTCTTTCATCTTATCTTTGGCATAGAAAGCACCATCAAAATTTAAACTTTTTTTTTTCATATTGTTTGTTTGTTTTATTTTCCCTATCTCTCTCTCTCTCTCTCTCTCTCTCTCTCTCTCTCTCACACACACACTCACACCCCTATGCATGTTACTGAGTTAATCATTGTGCTGACCAAAGTAGGTATAAGCATAACGATTGGAGGTCGTTGGTTTAAAACTTCAAGTTGCAAAAACAAAAGAAAATTGTACTACTGTTTGATAGAGATGTAGTATAATATAATGATTTTCAAGGATTTTTGTCTTTGCAGGGTTTTATCTGGCTGAGCAAATGCCTTTGCCATCGCTATGTGGGTTTAAAGCAAGGCAATATAACTATGACATTCAGAAAATGGTTGATGAGGCAACACTGTAACATCTTATTACTTCCTTTATTAGTTTGATTCTAATTGAATAAATTTGTATATTGTAGAGTAGAAATCTCAAACTTCTTATATGAATGATGTTTGCGTGATATAGAGAAGGGGTTGACCTTTGAATTGGGGCTGTTGCTTGATCAACAGGTAAAATTTGAAACTTCTTCTATGAATGTTTGTTTATTTCATGCTGTCGTGTTACTTATGTGTGCTTTTCTCTGCAACATGTCCATGAAGATTTATTGGGTGAGGGAAGTATGCTTATGGGCTTTTAGGGCCGATTTCTAGGGAGGTAGTCTGGTGTCGGTGTCGGTGCCCTTGCAGGGTTGGGTCATGATATGAGGCAGTCTGATTACAAAATTAGTTACTTGAACAAGTCCGCAACAGTTTCTGTTTTTAATTACCTGTTGAAATGACTGTCTACACTCCAGGACACATTAGATATGTGAACTGCATGTTTTTTCTGTTTCTTAAGGTATCGTTTGGTACGCAGACAGGACGAAACGGAATGAGACGGGATGGAACAGGATGGGACGGGACGGGACGGAACAGGACGGAACAGATGATGTAAATATTGAAAAAGATAAGGAGAAATTTTGTCAAAATGTTATAAATTTGTTCGATCTTAAATCTGTGGAATATGTGGATATGTAACTCCAAATGTTCAATTTTATCAAATGAGTGTTGGTTGGTTGGCTATTTTAATCATGAAAAGCAATTTATTTTAGTTGAGCAAACATTATGCATGGACTTGGAACTTCTTCCTTTGAATTTTAGTTGGAAGGGTGTATGATAAATTTAGTGGGGTTTGAGCATAAGCCGGTTGCCAGCCCAATACAACTGATCGCATCTCGCAAGATTAATTTATCCACATTGGAGAATTTCTCATTATACAATTCTACTGCATTTTTTTTTCAAATTTAAATTTAAATATAAATTTTAAAATTTTGGTTTTGATTAAGCAGTTCGTGGATTCTGTGCTGTTGCGGTATATTTAAATGCTGCTGTCCTCCGCTATTTGAGCCTGGGCCTCCTCCACCACCATAGTGGTATATTTTCCTAGGAGCCCACTTTGCATGAATTATTTTGTGTAATTGGTTGACTTAAATCTTTATTTGATCTAACTATTCTGATTTGGCTAATTTGTTTTTTAATTTTTTATTATATTGGAGTTGAATTTGGTATTTTGGGTATGCTATCTGTGGATGCTTAGAAAGATATGGATATGCTCTATAAACAACTGTAAGTTACTTTTGTCTTTGATTTTTCACTAATGGGATTTTGTGATGGGGTTTAGTAATTTTCAGTATTTCTTCAATTATTTTAAATTTGCAAAATCAAATAACTCATGGAAATAAATTAATATTTCATTAATCTGTATGTAAGAGGACTTTACAATATGTCATCAAGTTTAGACCGACAACAATGAATGGCAAACTTAGGATTAATGCCTCTATTAATTTGATGTTTTCTCACGGTCGAGAAATATATACAACTATCTTATTTATTGGACAACATCATTCATCCTCTATATTTAATATTAATTGCTTTTCTTAACCTATTTTTCTGTCAATCTTTTATGCTACATAATCTCATTTGGTTTTCGATTTTGTGAAGCGGGAGTGTGTGAAATGTGTTGATGCTGATGATAATGCCAAATTTGGTGACACTCCTCAACTAGCAGAGCAAGTAACAGAGGGTCAGAGCTTCTTCCAACTCAAATTTAATGATTCAAGCTGCCTAAGATTTGCTTAACATTCCCAAGTTATAGTCGATGTGCCTGAGTGGTTGAGTGCTTGACTAATGAATGTAACCACAAAGATTTGGATTTTTGGGGGGGGGGGGTAAGAAATAACATTGCTAATTTCGGATTTATGGATTTGAATTTTGTCGATTATGTGATTCTGTGTTGTGTGTGTGTATTGATTGACTGATGAAAAAATGTAGCCATAAAATATTGATTTTGACTTTTTTTTTTTTTTTATTTTATAAAAAGGTTGTATGATTTGTAAAGATCCATGATTGATGGTTTGGTGTTTTTGGGTTCGTGGGTTATGTTGATTGTTGAATGCCTTATCAATTTGGTTTTTAATGTCGTTGTTTGTTTATCTATTTCCATAATAATCTTTTCAAATAAATGTTACTTTTTGACTTGAGAACTATAATTTACCTTTCTTATTTTATCTTTTGCTGTAAATTTGATTTATAGGGCTCTTGGGTTGTGAATTGTGACTGAAAATTTGATCCTCACATGGAGTTAGGCAAAAACCACTATTTTTTTCTTATTACTTTTCTTTGAAATGCATTCTAATTCTGAGATTGCCTCTTTATATAATGTACAATTTTTGTAGTTGCCTTCAATGTTATTGTCATTGGCTCTAGTGCTCAAAAGATCCATATAATATGGTTTTGCCAATAATGTGGGTATTGGGTTGAATATCATAAAAGCAAACATTTGTAACTATAGATCTGCAAATGTTTGGTAGATAGAGCAATTTGGGAATTTGTTACCAAAACATTGATGGATAACATGTATATCATTTTTTTTTTTTACGTGAAATGTTGAATGTTGAATGTTGAATGCCTTATCATTTTGGTTTTTAATATGCCATTGTTTATCTATATCCAAAATGAGTCTGAGTCTTTTCAAATAAATGTTACTCTCTGATTTGAGAATCTGTAATTCACTTTTTTTTTATCTTTTCCTATATATTTGATTTACAGAGCTCTTGGGTTGTCAATTGTGATTGTAAATTCTACTCCTCACATGGATCATACGTAAAAAAACACTATTTTCTATTCTTATTACTTTTCCTTCAATTGTGTTTTATTTTGAGATTGTCTCTTTATATATTGTAATTTTCCAACACTTATGCAAACTTTAGAGCATAGAGGAAAGCAAATGTTTTCCATTTTAGGTACAAAGAATCAAATATGTTATCTATGTCTTCAATGAAATGCTTTAGTTTTATTGCTTTTAATTGTTTAGTTTTAACTGATGTTTGGATGCTTAAAAATATTCTTCGTTTTGTCTTTTTGAACCTGAACGGATAATCAAATTGGAATATATTCTTTTTTTTTGTTGGTTTTGCTTATCAGTTTATCTTACTTCTTTGAACCAAATGCAAATTCCAGTCTTGCATTGTTAAGCCCGGAAATTAGAACAAAAAAACTTGCAGAAGCCAAGTGCAGAAGCCAAGTGCAGGGGCGTGCGTCTATCGGCGTCCACCCCCTCTGCAAGTTTGGGATTGTTAGTGCAAAGGGCTTTGGTAAACTCAGTGTGGCCATGCAAAGCCGAAACATGCAAAGGGGTTCCGATTTTGCCGGTCTGCAGGGATACTCTCCATAGAATGTCTGGGTCTTTTTCGATCAACCTGTTTAAGGATTCTACACTCCCGGTCCGTGATGCCTCGTACACTTCATCTTCATAGTGCGGTCTGATCGCCATTATTTTCTCTCTCTCTCTCTCTCTCTCTGAACTTTGCTTCACTTAGAAGAAATTAAATGCCAAAACAAACGTAGACAACAGGTAGCAATTGGAGTCGCCAAACCATGCAATTTTATAGTTGAGAAACACTGTGGGGGAGGGGGGGTAACCATCTCAAAAGTGGAACTTTTCATGAACTCTATCATCTTACAATTTAACATCGATTTATGTGCCAACATTATAAAATATTGTGCTAAAATATGAGGTGAGGTAAAGTCCATGGATAATTCCACTTTTGGGAGTCTCACTTTTGAGAAAGTCCTCTTAGCATTTCTCTTTATAGTTTTTAATGTTTAGCAAAAAATGTAACTATCTCTCTCCTTCTAGTTAAAATTAGGGATTTTTAACATTAGTACTTGCAAAAGATTAAATGTAAAAAAAAACAAAAAAAACCATAGTGCTAGATTACATTTTCAATTTAATCCCTTGAAGTGTACTTTTACTAAAATTTATATTATATTTTTGTTATTAGTGCTGATAAACCTATTTCATTGTCCTATCTTCTCACCCACATTTTAATAAAAATATTAATGACATGTTTATCCTTTTATAAAACAACTTTTTAACACTTATTTATTTATTATAATATAGCTCAAAAAAGAGAAAAAAAAACCAGCTACCTTTCCCCTGCCTCCACCCCGTTTGTCTCTTTCCCCCACCGTCTCTCCATCTCTCTATAGGACAATAACTTGAGCCACCAATGATCAATCCCAACCCTTTACCAATTTAGCCGATTCTCTCATCGCCACAATCTCTGCTCGAAATGGACACCGATTCCTTCATTTTTCCTAGTCAGCCCTACAACAAAATCTCCCTTTTCATAACCCGGCCCCTACTATGATGAATAAAATGAAAATGAAAATTTAAATGTAATTAATACATTAAAAATAGAAGAAAAAAAAAAAGAGAAATGAAACATCAAAATATAATTAATCAATGAGATGATTAAATGTATCAGGAGCATAAAGTTACATTTTAAACTCATCATTTTTCAAGATTAAAATGAAGTTTTCTAAATATATTTGGCTAGTCATTTAGTTAGCTAATAGAATTTTTTTTCTGCATTTTTCCGTCACTAGCTCGGGTTTATCTTCGGGCTCGGGCACCGGTTCCGATTTAATGGCGCCGGTGCTGGTTCAGCTTCGAGTTCAGGCGCTGGCTCCGGTTTAGCTTCAGGCTCTGGCACTAGTCCTGATTCGGATTCGGGTTTCGGATTTGTTGTCTGGTCTGGTTCAAGTCCTTCTGGGTGGGGGGTTGTTCGGCGGTGGACATTGAGGGAGATCGGAGGAGGGATCGGAATTCGCAGAGTGATCCGGCTGTGAAGTTATTGGGGAGAGAGTGGGGAAGAGAGAGAGACGCTCGGCGGCCATGGGCGCCATTGAAGGAGGAGAGTTGCAGATAAAGAAATTAATAAAAAAAATATTCGACGCTGCTGTCAAATTTGACAGTAAGGGAAGAGTTGATATTCCATGTCGTATCATATTAGAATTAATTTTTCGGTTGAAAAATATTGTAGTTGTCTTTTTTTATTATTATTGCTAATTTGAATATTTTGGCATCTTATTTGGAGATATTCTTAATACATTAATGTTAAAAATTACTATTAAAATCTGAAAACTAATAAGTTATCAATTTAAACATTAATAACTAGAAACAGAAAAAAGAAAAAAGTTATTTGGGTGGGTATAGCAGGACAGGCGGTGTCCAATGAAGTTATGGCATTGCGCAGAGAGAAAGAGAGAGGAGAGAGGAGTACGTTTGGTGGACCATAGATTTGCATGAATATGACCTATAGCGCTGGACTGAATGGGACTTATTAATATCCGTCGTTTGGGACTCATTAAGCCAGCTGGACTGGATTTGATTAGTCCTTGGGGTCCGTTGCTGTTCCAAACTTTGCCGCAATCGTATTGTTGTAATGTATGAGGTCTATAACCTCCCAACGGGTCAGAAAATCAGATCATATTATTTTGAAAAATATTATTTTCCGATCTCTCTTACATAAGTTTAGGGATCAAGTGATTCAGACTCTTGATATTTGATCTGTTAAAATTATTATAACTTTTAAAAAATCTCTTTGTTTGTAATTGTTAAATCAAATTTCAAGAATCCGGATTACTTGATCTATAAGCTTAGGTGGAAGAGATCGGGGAATGATCTCTTTCTATATTATCTATATTATTATTAAGAGAAGAGTCTTTGTCAACCTAAAACACATGAAAAGACAACCCTACCCTTACTTTCATAACTTGAGTCTATACACAAGGTTTATGGATTGTGGATATTCATGTCAAACAATGAAAATAATAATTGTGAATAATCATTAAACAATTAAAAAAAATGAAATAACTTCCCCACTTCCACCTCCAAAGCAATTCTTCTCTTTTCGTTAATTTCAGCACTTCCCCGTCAACCTCAACCCTCAAGTTCATGTGATCTTCGGAAGCCAAAAGCAAAACATCAAATCAAGAAAGTGAAAAATAATTTCTTTTTTTTTGTGGTAAAAAAAAAAAAAAGTTCTTGATGAGTGCGAGATTATAGGATGTTTTAAAGTTGGTTAGTGACTGCTTGTCCCTCTCTCATACTTCAGTGATAAATCGTACAGCTCACGAGTTGTTAACCTTTTGGACATGCATCCAAATTTTGGTGGGATTAATTTGGTTTTTTTATGACGCAATTCACCATGTCATCATTAGCTTCTATGTTGTCCCCTTCACCCAACATGTGAGAGAGAGAGAGAGAGAGAGAGAGAGAGAGAGAGAGTCTCGAACCGACAACACAGGGACTACCTGTATGTCGTTAGTAATTGGCTAACCTTGGTGGTTCTTAGAATTCAACACTGTGCAATCTTACCTTACCATGCTACTTCATGGAACCACTTTTTTTATGTGAACAATTAGCTGCAAGGCTGCAACCAAGTTTTTAACCTAGCTAAGTTATTGAAACTAACATAGAAATTGTTACATGTAAGAAGTTATTTATATTCATAGACAAATTATATAGTTTAATGTGTGTGTATTACCTTTTCTTTGTGATTTTAATGAGTTATTTTATATATGTTAAGACTCTAATTCCGGAAGGTAAGTATGAATGTCTTGTTACTTGAGTCAAGTAGTGTCCTTTAAAAACGAGGTTTAGTCGAAATTTCAAGTTGCATTTTACCGCTTGACCTTACCTAAATGTGATTTGATCAACTTTGAACATATTTCCTCCACTCTCGAGTAATTTAGACTGGTGGCTTCACCTATATCTACGTTGCATATTCCACCATTATTGTCCCCTAGGTCATATCATGTTTGTCCTTCAAGACAAACATGATGTACAATCACAACTTTTACATAGAATATGAATCACTATTGTTTTGCTCAAACCAAATAAAAAAAACAAAAAGAAACTGACGAATGTTGTTTAGTTTTGGTTAGAAAGATGATGTGGCTCAAATGTACTTTGTTGTTCAAGCAATGATGCATCGCTTGACACTAGAAAAGATGAATCTGCAAGACTCAAGGCATTAGAAACATCTCAACAATGCAAGAAAAATGAAATTTGTATTGTCATGAATTTATTATATGATGGTACTTATGAATGGCTATTTTAAGGAAAATGATTATTGTAAGTAAATAAGGATATAATTCACCGCTGTATGGCTTACTGGCTATTACAAGCCATTATGGCTTCATGTAGGTGAGTTGTAGCCTACAATCCAAATTGAGGACAAGTTTTTGGAGTTAACTCACCCTCACAGGATCACGACCCTTTAGCTCGGCCATTGTAGCACATGTGTTGCCTAGGGCATAAGGGGCATGATGACTCAATGTCATCCTCACCTTCCTCTGTCTTATGACTAGAAAGCTACTCAGGGTTCAAAACTCAACTGTGGCAACTAGAATGGAATGAGATAAGAATCTTTAGAGATCTCTTTTCCTCTATAAAAGACTACTTCCGAATGGCATAATTGTCCTTTTTTTTAGGGTTGCAAAGTGCAAAGCCCCAGTGTTTGACAACCGTGGTAAGGACAACAAAACCTATGCTTATATGTGTTTGACACTATAAGCGGATCAGTTGTAGGATGAGAGCCTAGTGGCGTTCTGCTCCCTACAACATAATTAAAGAAGATATGATGCCTAAAGACACAGTGAGACCAAAGGCTCAGCTCTTGAAATTTTATGATTGTTCGCCTTCAAATGACATTTGAATTATATTTCAATACGGGCCTCAAGGCATCCTCAAGTTCAACATGGCCCCAATTCTTCTAACTATGTGTACGTAGAGAAACTTGAAATACCATTACTTGGCTAAGAAGCAAGACCAAGTTGGTGCTTGTAGTTCCCATTGATGATAATATCGATTTTCTTAATTAACTAGGAAGTTGTTTAATGAACAGTCTGATGAGTAAATATAATACATGCTATTATGTCATCAATGCGATATATGTTGTGGAAGTTTTTAGGTGATAATGTTTGGAATTACAACGGAAAGAAGTTTACATACAGTTTCACATTTGATATGTGACTTCCCTAACTGTGAACTCTATTACAGTTGACTGTACAAGAGAAACAAACATTTGTGAAAGATCTATAATGCATTTTGATTGATCAAGATCAATAGTATAAAATTATATTTAGCCATTTGTACGGTATCAACATGAAGTTTGAGATCAGGCACAGAGGATGAGTCATTAACATGAGAGAAAAAGATCATGATCAATCAAGAAGGGACACATCTGACATGTCCAATTGACAAAATTGGTCTCAATAAGCTTTAAAAATGTATAACCTTGAAAAAGTGAGCCACATTAGATCCGGAAGAAGAGATAGAGCAGAAGAGAGAGGAAGCCGTTGCCATGGAAGGAGAGAGAAATTTTTTTTTATGTGGGGCGAGTTTGCACAGTAGAGTTTCACATCCTTAATTCGTTGGTACCATATAGAAATTATATATGTGCAATGCTATTTTTACCATATTTTTATGCCACTTTATATGGCATATGATGTGGACATGGATATTTATTTAATTTAAATTGAAAACAATTTAATAAATCAATAATTAATAAAAAATTGGAATTAAATGGTGATTGTGGCATAAGATGAGTCTTCTCCTTCCTTTCCCGTTCAATCTTGCTTCTTCTCTCGTTTCTTCTTCCACGCCATTTTTTTTTCAGCCGCCTCCTAAGGAAGGAGAAGACTCATCGTATACCACAATCACCATTTAATTCCAGTTTTTTTTAATTATTGGTTTATTAAATGGTTTATTAATTTAAATTAAATTCTGATTAATTTAAATGGTATGACTGTTCATATCAGATGCCACATAAGATGATATATAAATGTGGTATAAAAACATGGTAAGAATATCATTACCATTCATGGCAAGTTAGCCACTTTCGAGCCGTTTTCCGGCTAAACCACAGCGAGTTAGCCGTCGAGAAAGGTACCATTATCTTCATCTCGTCGAGAAGTATGATTTTCGTTTTTAAATCACTCGATTTCGTTGAACATTGAAGTTATGAACGTTTAAAGTTACCCAGTTTTTGACGAGTTTTCCAGTTTTTTTTCGCGGACCGGTCACCTTTCAGGCTATTTTCCGGCCATCTCCAGCAACCATTGAGTTTCCAAATAGGTATAATCTTATTCTACACTTTACTATCTTCATTTTGATATATTATGGATCAAATTTGGTTAAGAAACGATTGAGTTACGAAACTTTAAAAATGCCCAAAGAGTTTTAACGGAAGGATCAAAATCATGAATGGTGGACAATCTCAGGAATCATTTATATTGATTTTCAATTTTAGTGACCATTTCTATTGATTATGCAAATCTCAAATACCATTTTGATTATTTAGTCTTATATAGTAACGTGCAATGGAAAAAACACTGTTTCTTAGCACAGTGTAAAGATGGAGATGCCCCTTTTTTGCAGCTGTTATTGACAGCACAGTAAAATTCCGATAATATTCCTGCCTACACGTTGGGGTGCTTTTCCTTTCATCCACACGCTTTACTGTTCCCAAGTCCGGATGCTTCCGCACCCTTTGATCCACAAGCACCTCTTCTTTTCGCTCCGTTTCGTTGCTTTCTCCTCCACGGTTTAGTTCTTGCTTCAGTAACAATCAGACACGTCCCCACACCTTTTCCTTCTTGCTGCAGTTAAGCTTTCCTCCTCCACCACTCAGTTCTTGCTTCAGTTCGAATCAATTTTACCACCCAAAAACCCAGATCGCTGTTGCTCATCCAAAACCCACACAGCCGCCACCGCCACTTCATCCATCACCACGTTTTACGGATTCCTGTTGACTGAAGGTAAGCGAAAGTTGCCCTCTTCATATCCTCAAGTAAATTTGATTATCTATTAATTTCCCCCATTTTTTTTTTCAAATTTATATCGATTGCTAAGATTTTAGAAGGGTGTATGGGTTTGGGTAATTTTCATACGCTTGAGGTAGAGCTTTTGTAGACAAATATTGGTTATCTGGCATTTGAATTGAATTGGTATTTATTATTATTATTTTTTTCATATAATTTTGGAACGATGAGATGGGCCATAGGTTGGCATATTTGAATGATGTATAGATCAGTTTATATGTGTGATGATAATATATATTATATGTACAGAAAGAAATTGAAGGTTGTCGCAACCAGTAACAGGTATTGGGCATACCTATTAGTTTCTAAACCACTTAGATTATAGCAGTCGGCGTCGTCCGAATGCTAAATTTTTTCTGGGTTCAGAGGAGATACCGATGAGCTTTAAGTGTAAATTGTAAATAAGTTGGGAGATTGAGAGATGAGCCGAGGAGGGAGATAGGGAGAGCAGGAAGCAGGCAGCGCGGTGATTTTTTACGTGTTGAGAGGGAGGGTCGGGGGATTGAAATGTTGTGTGAAGGAATAATCCAGACGAATGAAGAGGCAAGGCATATCACTGTGCAGTTTAAGAAAAAGAATAAACAATAAAAAAATTGAAACATGTGTTTTCCCGTTCTTTCGTCGTGTTTGGTACCCACACCAATTAACTTTGATAAATTATCATTCCTCTATAATACAGTCCGACAACAAAGTCCTATATAATTTGACTTGACTAACCCATATCATTTCATAAAAAAAAAGAAATGCATTTTTATCTTTACTATCGCAGAATGTGTTGATTTTATATGTTTAAGATAAATAAGAAAGGTTTGGTTGGATTGGTTTACAAAGAGAGAGGGATTGTTTGTCACGTAAAAGGAGAGTTTAACTCTCTTTCAATTCTATAACGTAAATCTGAATATTGTTATATTTTCAAGTCATATCTTATATGATTAGTTTTTGTACATGGTATAAGTTAGTAAACGTACTGACACGAAGAAGACTATGTCATGCATTTCTACTTCTATTCCAATCCGATGTATATCAGACCGTTCCCGGTTCCCGCAACAGCCTCTGGTGTGTCTTCTACAACTCCTACATCGACGAGCTAGATAGCTGCTTTGCCTGGTAAGATTTTTGTCCTCAATTTGAAATTGGTTGTTTAATTCCTGTTTATTTGCCAAGAAATCTTGAACATACCCATAACTTGCCTCCCTCTTTCAGTTTTGAAATTTAAATTTTAAGGTATGAGGGGTTTCGAACAGGGGCTTAAATTGGGTTAGGGTTTTGTTCAATTTTAATTTCT
Source organism: Malus domestica (assembly GCF_042453785.1). Lineage (NCBI taxonomy): Eukaryota > Viridiplantae > Streptophyta > Magnoliopsida > Rosales > Rosaceae > Malus > Malus domestica. The sequence continues at coordinate 28,193,139 of NC_091672.1, read as the reverse complement.
TTTTTCTGGTTTTAGTTTCAAGTTTTGGCTTCAATCTCTTTACTTATCAAAATTTTCATGAAATTTAAATTTATTTGTCTAATTAGATTGCATATGCCTTCAATTCTTTATTTAATTGTTCTGTTTGCTTTCAGGTGTGATGATCTAAATTTTATATGTTTGGAATTATTCACTTAACACCAATTTGTTACATTCAGGTCTCCACCCCACATTTAACAAGTTCAAATTCCATAGAAGTCGGTTCTGCAGATTGTGTCTGCAATTAGATCAGAGATGAACTGCTCTTTTGTTATCATGCGGAAGATTGCTTTTGGGAAGGATCTGAAGCAGTTCCTATATGTATGTTTACTCTTTGTATGTTTATTGCCATGTAGTTTTGTCTTTTCTAATTGATGTGTGTTCACGTTACACTGCGATTCATGATGATGATTTAATTGTTTCTCGATTTGTAATTGTTTGCAAATATTGTGGCATATTTGAATTGCAATCTGTGTTTGTATGAAAGGGATGGCATATCATGTTGCTGACTTAATTGTTTATGTTTTTCATATTTGCGATGGTGTTATGATCGATCAGGTGATTGCTGACCTGTGACTTTGTTTGGAGCTCACGTGGCTCCCGTTGGATTCAGTATGCTTGAGCTACTGCCAATCTATAGGTAAAGGTTAAATTTACATACAAATTTTTTATTTTTCTTGATTGGAATTTGGGCTTTTTATTCGTCCTTATCCCAAAGTTCTGTAATTTATGCAACTTTGATCAAAAGCCATGGTTTTTATTGCTGAAACTTGTTAACCTCAATTTAGATATTCATTTACTCATTAAAATGGCGTTTTGGGTTCCGTAACCTAACCTCCTTGCTCCTCTTTAACTCTAGAATCTTCAGAATATATGTGGGTTTTGCCTCGAATTTGATAAACCTCTCTGGGTTCGTGAGCTAATACAGTTTATGGGTACTAAGCCGAAATTTTGTTGGATAGGAACCCATAAACAAGTATGAGGAAGTACGTGAATCATTACTCAGCAAGGGTGATTGTAGAGCGATATGGTACACGAGTATAATTTGAAACCAGTTATGGTTGATTGGTGGTGGGGAATTGTAGAGGGGATATGGTACACATGAGTATAATTGGAATGGATACAAGAGTCTTTTAGATGGTGCACGACCTTAAGCTAAAGCTACAGGCCTGTTTTATATAAATACATTTTTTTCACTTGCAGTTGCAGAAGTGTTTCCCTCTCAGTGGGCATATAATCGAGTTCAACATAGTTATATTCCTTGGCTTAAGCTTTCATCTTTCTTCTTTTTTCAAAAGAGGTTAATTTTGTACTCATTTTTCAAGAATTATGCATAGTAGTTGTTAAATAGTTGTGGCATTTGAAAGGTCATGTAACTGACCTTAATGTGTTTTTTGGATTAAAAATTAGATGAGAAATACTGGAGAATGTAATTATAGAGATAACTTGGATTTCTACGTTTCTTGGGTATGATAGTTGCATTATTATGTTAGATAAAGTATATAACTAACATGCTAAATTGTATTGATAATATTTGTAGAACGTGGAAACAATATTGCCTGGTCTTCTAATTTTCACTTGCATACGATGCAATGAAACAGAATATTAGTTGAACTAGAAACGATTCTAATTATCCAAACATCAGGTTGGGTGCCACTTTAAATGTAGGAAAATTAAAAAAAAGGATCTTCAGTTGCTGTTTTTGGACTTGACTATGTTGGCTTCACTGTAAGTTGGAACACACTTTAATTTCGAATTTTCGATACATACGTGCACACATTTATATACTAACAATGTACATCTTACATTTGCGATTCAGTATTTGAAACCTTTTCAGTCGAACAAGATTAGAGTTCAAATATGAAGATTTGGAGACCCAAAGTAATCGGATCTCATGATCGAATTGGTGGTTTTCTAAGCATATTACTTAATTATATGGTGAGAAAATCGTTCAGTTATACTATCTATGTTGACTTACAGTACTTTCACTTATATCCAGTTGAATACAAGTCAAATAGAATATTAGTTGACTTAAAACCGATTCTAATTATTCAACGCAGAACTACCTAATGATCTTACCTGTAACATACATATTTATTAAAACCAATTCTAATGTAATGCTGAATTTTTTTTTTTAAAGGTAACAAAACTGAAAAAGAATCATCAATTGCTCTTTTTTTGACTTGGCTCCGGTGGCCTCGCTGTAAGTGTGAACAAACTTTTTTGATCCCAAATTCTTTATTATTTATGCTTATACATGCTTTGTTAAGATTGCTGAAATTGCAAGAATTTTATGCAGCGTAACAGATGACTCGGCTTGACTTCAATACCAAGAGGTTTAAAAAAGGTATTTATGATATTGTCATATTGATTCACCGTGATTTAACAGGTAGAACTTGGAAATTAAACAAGCACAATCTCAAATCAGGTGCATTTTGCCACATCACCAACATCTACTACTACACATTAGGGACAATTAAACAAGCACGTTGTAGAATCCATAAAAAATCATGTAAATTGTATATAGTTAGGACTTAGAAATTAGCTATTTTGATGGTACATAGGCTCGTAATGCAAATCCAATAGAATCTAGATGAAATTGAAAGACTTATTACACAACCTCAGGCGAATCAATCTCTTCAAAACGCATTGGATCGTTACATGAAAAGGAGCCAGTAGTGATCGTGTTCTTGAGACATGATTTTGACCTCAAGTACATGCGCCGCAACCACTTGGCCACCCAAATAAGAAACCGAATAGTGTGTATTACAACGACTATGGCCAGCAACCCATACCAAACATAGACGGAATACCTGTAAACGCTTAAACTTGAGTTTGCGTAAACCCTTGAATATGAAAAATCGAAAGGAGGAGGGACAATCATGAGCAGCACTTGTAGGTAGGTGGATGCCATGAATGTGAGAGTGATGCACATGGACATCGATAAGAGCCACATGCACAATCGATTGTGGAGAGGAAATCCACTAACGAGCAAAAGGGTGACACTCAAAGAAGCAAGGAACGAGATGGTATTGTAATTTACGAAAGCGACGAAGTCTTCTCCCCAAATGGAGCCTAACACTGCAGTTCCAGCTATGCATGTTCTCTCTTCACTGCAAATTGTTCTGTTATAAATGGTAGTGTTTGTATTATTGGTTTCCCAAACACCACCTGGTGGGTTGACTATGGCTTGAAAAGTCATGGTCGAGATCATCGTAGCCACAACCATCAGCATGCCACGTGTCTCGACCACCCAATTACTCGGATATCTCAAGCATTTCATAAATTTTATCCAGCACCTCCTTGCTGGCGTTGATCCATTTTCCGATGATGCTACTCGTTTGTGAAGCTTCTTTTTCTTCTTTACCCTTCCTGGATTATCATTTTCATTATTTTCTCTTCTGATTAATCCTGCGTCCATCAAAATCTGTGGAATTTCTAAGCTTCTGCTAAAGTCCTCTCTTGCAACGCTGCTGTACTCTATGATATCTAACATGGTCTGAGACATCCCATTCACACCAGTTGCTTCTGCTCTTATAGCATCAACGGAAAGCAGGTAACGTATAATCTGTAAATAATATATACACTTTATTAATTTGGTGGAAATTATGCTCCTAAGGGGAGCATACAAAAGAAAGTACACATATAAATTTGAGTTAATCTCAATTTACACTTTGAATTTTCTTGATTTTTTACATTTGATATATCTAAATTTTTTTTGTCTCAGTTTGGTACTTAATTAAAGTTATAATTCTAGAACAATTTTACAGATCCGTTAAATTTTCCGTCAAAAGTTCCGTTAATTGATGATGTGACGAACATATGAACAATAACTAGACACCACGTATTAATATAGACTCACATAATTATTAAAAAAATAAAAATTAACAAAAGAACTAAAATTAAAAAAAATAAAATAAAATACTATAAACCTACAAACCTACGAACCTAAAAACCTAAAAGGGTGAAGATCATTTAAAAGAAAAAGGGAAGTCGTGCAGCTGACCATGAAGGTCTCCGACGACCACCACGGTAGATTCCAGGCCTAGCTGATCGACGTTTGCCTCTTTGTGAAGGATCTTGGATGTGCAGAGGATCAAGCTATCGACAACCTCTACGGGAAACACGTCGGGCAATGGGTCAGGTCCAGATTTCTAGATGCCCAATAAAAAACAGACCTGAGGTTCCTAACCCATTCGAGACTAAGCTTTCTGTCGGCCGGCCAGCCAACTGGGGTTTTCGGATTAGGCTTTGGCTACGATGGGTTGTCTTCGGATTCGAAGTTGGTGATAGCGGAAGATGCCGAATCGATGACCGGCAACAGTTCTGCTGCTAATACTTCTTGCAACTTTTTGAGATGCAGATGGACGGAATTCTCTTTTATTCCAGTTGAAAGGGAGGTAAGGGAAGGGAGTGGGTTGCAGATCTGGGGAACGGAAACCCATATGCAGCACAAAAAGCAGTGGATTCATTCTACCGCTGCCCCATGTGCAGTCGAAGGGACGGAGATAGAGGCTTTTGTTTTTTTTGGTCAAAGGGAGATAGAGGCTCAAATTTGGTCATTTGCGATTCCTCCTCAATGTTTATCAGATTACTTATGGGGTGTAGTGAAATGAGGATTTTAAGGAGTAGGGATTATCATTCCTCTTTTTTTCTTTCCCTTACCTCATTTTCTATTTGAACGGTTTAATCCACAATAATATCTTATATTAATTTTTTATAGAAAAAAATAAATAAAATAAAGAATATAATGGAGAGGTTAAAATCACAATTAAGGTTTGATGTTATGTTTGCAGTTCCTAGTTCTGGAAGGTCTGGAGGTCTTTGTGCTATGTGGAAGACGGAAGCTAATCTATTGTTACGATCCTACTCTTCTAATCATATTGATCTGGAAGTAGGAGGGGTGGGTGATGACATTCACTGGAGAGTTACCTTCTTTTATGGTTTTCCGGCGGAGGGAGATAGGCATAAATCTTGGAGTTTGCTTCGACAGTTAAAAGATAATTCTAATTTGCCATGGTGCTGCATGGGGGACTTTAATGAGGTTTTTTGTGCGGAGGAACAGGAAGGAGGGGATATTCGTAGTGAACGACAAATGGAAGGTTTTCGTAATGCCATTACTAGTTGCCAACTTCAAGATTTAAGGTTTTCTTTCCCTTACCTCCTCTTCTATTTGAACATGGTTAATCCATAATAACATCTTATATTATTTTTTTGTAGAAACAAAAAAAATAAAATAGAGAATATAAAAGAAATGGATGGAAGGGAATGGAAAGAGGGGAAGAGAATGGAAAGAGGATGTTAGAGAATCCTAGTCCGAATTTTAAAGCATTTTAAAAGATTTTAAAATTATGGTGTAGTCAACTAGGATTTTAAAAGAATTCAAATGTAGGGGTAGTCAATTAAAGAATTTCAAAAGACTTTAGAATCCTAATGTAATCAACTAAGATTTTAAAAGATTTTTATAAAGTCCATGCAAACCTATCGGTATTAAAAAATTCATAAATTTTGAAAGATTTCTTACAATAAGAGATTTTGTAGGATTTGAGAAGGGATTATAAGCATAACAAAATCCTACCTCCACCCTATGATTTCTTTTCAATCCCCTCACTCTTTCTCTCTCTCTCCATTCTGCAACTCGATATTTCTTTCTCACTCTCTATTTTTCTCCAGACATAGAACATGCGAACCTGATTTCCTTTCACGTTTATCCATCACCATCCCAGTTGCAAACTACAACATTTAAAAAAAAAATTATTTCCTTTAGTTTGGACTGTGTAATAGTATTTCTTGTAATGCTTTGATGTGAAGTGTTAATGGCTACTAACTGTTCTTGTAATGATTATGCGTTCTATCTAAAGGTGTTAATTTTTTACCATGTTAATTGAACTCTTCGAAATTACTACTAAGAATCTTATTGTCAATTCAAGCTTTATGTTCTTTTTCATGTAATCATGTTAGTGTAATGGTGCAAGCATCTTCCAAAACCTATTCATATTCGTATTTATATTGGTAGTTGTACTTAGACTGAACAACACATTATGAACTAATCAATTGTTGAGGAAAAATGATTAATTTTGAGACATTTGATTTAAGAAGCATTATTTGTTTTGGTTAGTTAAAATTATTTTTCGTAAAAAAATCACAATTCAAATGAGAAAGGAAAAAAAAAGACATATTTGATTGGTTTATATTTCCATATATATATATATATATGTTTTTGTCTTTTTCAAATTGTGCACTGAGAAAAGAATTTATATTGTAGGAGTTAAAAAGAAATCCTAAGAAATACATGAAAGAAATCCGTATAAATCCATCAAAATCTATAATAGAAATTCATAATAATTTGTCAAAATCCATATGAAATTGTAGAATCTATTAAAATCCTTTGAAATCTGTCACTTAAAAAAATTCATTAAAATCCTTTGAAATCCAAATTGACTACACCCCCTTAGTTTTTTATTTTTTAATATTTTAGTTTTTTTTAATTTGAATTTTTTTAATATCCACGTGTGCCATATTGACATGTAGCGCTTAGTCAGTATCCACGTGAGTGCCGTGTCATCAGTTAACAGAGGTTTTTACGAAAAACTTAACGGATGTGTAAGTGTCCTAGAATTATGATTTTTGGTATCAAATTGAAACAAAAAAAATACTTGATGTATCAAATGTTGAAAATTAAAAAACTTCTTAGTAGTAAACTAAGATTATTCCCATAAACTATATAAAAAGGGGAACAAACAAAATAAAATTAGCACGTGAACATACCTAAACTACCTATTAATAGAACCCTAGTTGTCAATCAAAACTCTATGAAATTATTATTTTAACCCACTTATAAAAACTAAACAAAAATAAAAGGGTTAATCTCAGTTTACTACTTTGAAATTTATTGGTTTCAACATTTGGTACATCAAGTTTTTTTCGTCTTAAAGTGATACATGAAGTTATAGTTTAGGAATACTTTCATATATCCATTAAGGTTGTTGTTAAATCAGTCGCTAACTAGTGACGTGGCACTCATGTAGACAATGACTAGGCGCCATGTGTCAATAGGGCTCACATGAAAATTAAAAAAATAATAAAAAGTAGAAAAAATTAAAAAAAAACCATCGTCTTCTACCTTCCCCGATCCCATCCAACCATTCCTCAATTCTCTCCTCTGCACTCACCCAAACCTCCCTCCCTAAAACGTGCACGATTTAGAACCCTCATGGACCAGCGAAGATGAACAGGATCGCGATGAGATCGGTGGTCAGCAGTCTGCGCTGAGCCCGGAACTACACTGCTGCATTTCCACAACGGTCGTTACTAGGCTATTGGACAGTGCCGAGTTCCTGAACCACCGGAGCAATGACGATTTTAGCAAATCTGGGGCTGGCTTCGAAGTTTCTGGGTTTTGTCTTCTTAAAACCAAAGTGTGAAGGTTTAAGCTTCAATCGAAGCTCTAACAACAACATGGCTAGGTTTTGTATTAGAGAAATTGGAGGTTTGGTTTGTTGATTAAGGGATGTGTGGCTATGATTCTCACGAGTGGATGGGTAAGGTAGGAGAGAATGAAGGTTGGCTGGGATTGGGGTGGGGGGTGGGGTAAAGAGGAAAGGGATCCTTCGGATCCCTTCCTCCTAATCCTCAAAATCAAGGAATCCATGCTGTTGAAATTTGATCCAACGGTTACAAACATGGGCCCACTTTAAAAGTTATAATAACTTCAACCGTTGAATCAAATTTCAATGGTCCGGATCCCTTGATTTGGTGGATTAGAGCATCTCCAAATGAGATGTCAAATATAGTATGTCAAAATTTTATTTGATGGTTGATGTGGCAAATTGAATACGAGTGCTAAATTCTTTTCTTTTCCAATGGATGTGTTAAATATTTATTTTATTATTTTATTGGGCCTAGAGTTACATTAACAATTAAAAAATAATCAAAATTAGTTTTAGTTTTTATTCTATTGGTTGTTAATGGGATTCATGCATTAAAAATTAAATAAAATATATTTGACTCCTTCTTTGTTTGCTGTAAAAAAAAAGCACTAGAAAGCAAAGAGTCAAACGACTCACATGCCACATCATATATGGCATATCCTCTGGAGAGCACTTAAATGTCTTTTAATCCTATTTGGCATATTTGACATCTCCTTTGGAGATGGTCTTAGGAGGAAGGGATTTGGAGATGATCCTTTTTTCAGGGAAAGAGATAGGAGATGGTGGTTTTTTTTTAATTTCCACGTGGGCGCATTTTGACACGTGGCGCCTAGATATTGTCCACGTATGCACCACGTCACCAATTAACGACTGATTTAACACTAACCTTAATGGATGTATGAAAGTGTCCTAAAACTATGATTTCAGATACCACTTTGGCAGTGACGGAGTTAGAAATTTATGTCAGGAGGGACCTTTAAACTAACTGCAAGAAATTAAAAAAAAAACATATAGTAATATAGTTAATTGGAGAACAATTAAAAGTTAAATTTTCTAGCTTTTTAGTTAAAGTCGGAGCTTTAAAATTTAGTATTGAGATGATTACATTATAAAAATAGAGTTTGTTTACAAGTTTTGGTAAAAAAGGATTTCATATGTTAGATTCAAGTAAAAATTAAGGTTATGACTAGCTCAAAAATATTGTAAGATATTTCTTTCAACATAACGTAAAAATTTAAGGTTATGACTAGCGCAAAAATATTACAAGATATTTCTTTCAACATAACTGGATCTTATTCTCGAATGTATAAATCTTATTTTATATGAATTGATAAAAAAGGTAGAAGGTTTTTGGTTGTGGACATCTATTATTGGGAGTTTTAAAAAAGGAAAATTAATGAAAAAAGTTTAAAGACTTTGAGTTTTAATGATAAAAACAAAATAAACGGTAAAATGAATAGTAGAGGATTGACTTTTTAGTGTAAAAATATGGTTTTTCGTTAAAGTGAACAGTAGCAAAAGCTTTTCGTTAAAGTTCCCTTTTAAAAATCTGAAGTTTTGAACAATGTTTTTGGCTATGGACATCTATTATTGGGAGTTTTAAAAATCATTGGCGTCAGCAAGTTTCGAATAGCGGACCTCGTGTTCAACCGAACTCTAGTTAACCATTACACCACATACTTGTATTGATATATTAAGTGGACAACACGTACAAGACTGTAAATTCCAGGATGGGCCTCGCCTTCATGCGACTCCGCCACTACACTTTGGGATGAAAAAACTTGATATACCAAATTTTAAAAACTAAGAAATTTCGGGTTAATAAACTGAGATTAACCCAAAATAAAAAATTTGGGCAATTTAGTAATTACATAAACATAAATTTTGCTGTTTTTTATAGCAACCTCACATCCAAGTTAGTATAGCATGATGTATTTAAAACTCAAAAAAAAAAATTTTGTTAAAAAAGACTTACAAATAAAATAAAATAATAAAAAAAAACTGCTCATCATTATCCCAATTTTCGTAACTAATTTTTTTTTTTAATTTTAAAAACTAGTTACACTTCATAATAAAAAACAAAACAAAACAAAATTGTTCATGCAGTGTGGGCATCTGCTAGTATTAATTTATATAGTAAAAAATTAAGAATATCCAATATAGAAAATGGAAATATATATACGTACCTTAATTTGCCTTAGCATCAAAGCTAAGCGCAGGATGGTCACACCACCATCACAGCCAGCTTTTGAGTTGAGGAACTCATCATTTCTGTTGTCTCTTTCAACCAACAGTCTTTCAACCAACAATTTCAAGCACTTTAACTGGTTGTGTATAATACACAAGTGCAAAACTGTTTCATTTGATCTGTTTTCAACTTTGACATAAATGGACTCAGGATTTTTATCAATCAACTTCTGAAGCACCTCAACTTCTCCATTCATGGCTGCATAGTGAAGAGGGATTCTTCCCTTTTCATCGCAACGCAAGCACGCATTAGCATACACTGATAACAAAGCTTCGACAGTCTCCTTCTGGCCCTCAGCAGAAGCCAAATGCAGGGGCGTGCGTCCATCGGCGTCCACTCGCTCTGCAAGTTTGGGATTTTTAGTGCAAAGGGATTTGGTAAACTCAGCGTGGCCGAGCAAAGCCGAAACATGCAAGGGGGTTCCGGTTTTTCCGGTCTGCAGGGATATTCTCCTTGGAATTTCTGGGTCTTTTTCAATCAATCTGTTTAAGTATTCCACATCCCCAGTCCGTGATGCCTCGTATACTTCATCTTCATCATGCCTTGTGATCTCCATTGTTTTTTTTTTCTCTCTTTCTGAACTTTGCTTCACTTAGAGAGAGCGATCGATTATTTGTAATAGCGAACAAAATGCGCGTATATCAAAAGGACTCTTATAAGGTTATATATAAAAGCAATTACAAAACGACTCAAAGGTGATTCGCGTATGTCCGCATGGACTGATTCTAACCGTACGTTGAAGCTTGTGTGGAGCTCGCAAAACATCGACCCACCAAGACCAGTCCCCATCCTGCATGCGAGTGGCTAAAATCTGATTGTGTAGCAAAATTATTTTCGCGGAGAAATTTGTATGGAAAACAATAAAGGTAGCCGTCTGCATCTCCTGAAGTCGTCCAACAAGTCTTTGTTCATGATAGACCGGAGCTGGTAGTACTAAAAACAAGCTTTGAAGTTTTCCTGTTGTTTTTACTGTGCAATCATGCATGAGCAGGTTCTTAGTTAATTTTTTTCCCCATATTATGACAATTTTCTTTGGCTCATTTATGCAAACCTCGAAGTTTTCTGTTCTCATTTTCCCCAGATTTTGATTTTCTATAATATAGTTAGATCTTGTGTTTGTAATTAATTATAATTTGTGTGACATTTCCATGTTAAATACTACTAATTACTAATTAGTGAGTTCCGGGTATATTTAGGGAAATTTTATTTAGACCTACTTATTCTCTTTGTACACCCAACTTATCTTTTTTTATCTTGAAATTCCGAATGTGCCCAACAATTCTCCTTCTACATTCAAAAGTGAAAAAAAAAACAAAAAATCAAAAATAAAATTTCAGAGGAAACTCCGGCCACCCCATCTCTCCAAACCCCAACCACCCCAAATTTCTACTCCTCCCCAACAAATGCAACTGCTGCAATTTCAATTGTAGTTCTTGAAGAAAGGTATAGCTGCTACCTTTCTGTACAAAGTCTTGGATTTTTATGTGGGGTTTCTTTTTTTGTGCCTTTTTTTTTTCTCTCATGATAATATTAATATTGTTGTGACTGTTAGTTATTAAATTCGACTATTGCATATGTTAAATTTTACTTCAAATTGTAGTAATTGTCATACACGTAAATATTTTTGTGTAGAATTGCAAACCGTTTGAATTTTGGATGAGAGTTTAGAATATTTATAAGTTGGTTCTGTTGTGCGATCTCTATATAGCAAATTTATCCTACTCTGTATTTCAAAAATCGTAGGTTAGATTGTCTACTCTAGCTATACAATTCTTCAGTGTATGCTTTCCCTGATTGATATAAAATCATACATGAATCTTCTCATTCAAATACTGTAGCTAATAAACAAATGAAATTAATTTGTAAAATTGGATTCTGGCATTTGGAAATTAGTTTGAAAGCATGTTTCTGTATAGTGTTAAATATATGCACAAATATATTATAAACTTTACATGCTTTTGGGCAACTATTTTTTAAGTAGGTGAAGTCCTTCTGTTGCATTGATACAACTGTATCTTCAATTAACTTACAATCTATTAACATTCAAATGATTTAAGATGTAATATTGTCACGTGAACATCAGTACTTGCTGACCACCTTTACACATCACAGAACACATGAACTACATTTTTCTTGATTCTGCTTTCAAAAAATATAATTAACAAATTCACCGATTTGGTAAAGTGCTTTTATAGGCACTTTAGAATTGTGCTATCTTCCCAATTTTTGTATAAATTGTGTTTCCATCATTGGGGTCCTCTAATTATGTACAGTCTAGACAGATTCACTGTATAATTACAAGTTTGTAGCTTCTCTACAATTTAAAAAGCAAGAAAATAAGTATTAATGGTGTGAATTAAAAACATCTAAAAAATATTATTTATAATTGAACAATCATATGTCAAACAAGTTTTTAAGATAACACTCAAACATAAGAATGTCATAAGCTGTAACTGTGATAAAATTGATGTAGCAGTACAAAATTCTGCACTACAAAACCTTACACACGTATTTATAGTTCTTAGAGACTTAACATATGTAATTAATTTTTGTTTTTTTTATCAGATATTTGTGTCGCAAGCGACATACGAAATAACTAGAGACCGAACAGAATAGGTAGCGTGCAATGAAGGTATTGCGGGCACGTTTGGTGGGCCATAGATTGGCATGGATACGACATGTAGTGCTGGACTGGATGGGACTTGCCTAGATTCATATTCGTTGTTTGGTACTCACTAGCGGAAAAGAATCCTCGTCAGATTCTTTTTTTGGAAATCTAAGGATTTCGTAATCGTGACCGTTTATCGTATATTGTGCAGTCAGTTTTTATTAGGTACTATTTATATTTAATTTTAAAATTTAAATTTTGAAATGATTTCTGATCGCACGATGTACGATGAACGGTCATAATCACAAAATTTCTAGAATGCCCAAGAAAAAGATCTAGCGAGAATCCTTTTCCCTCACTAGCCAGCAGACTGGACTAAATTAGATTAGATTAGTCCTTGTGGTCTATTGCTGTTCTAAATTTTGTCCCTGCAATCGTACAGTTGTAATAAATGAGGTATAAAACCTCCCAACGAGTCAGAATATCATATCAGATTATTAGTATATGGAGGCAAATTCTCTGCTCTTCTATTTTCCATACATTTTCATCCTCTTTCTGTTTGTGCAGTCACAGTTAAACCACGTCAACATTTTATATTGGTTTTTTATAAAAATAATAAGATAAAAAGAAATAGTAATATAAAATATTAACGTAACTTAATTGTGATTGCACAAACAAAAAAAATGAAAATGTATGAGAAGTGGAAGAGCAGAGAATCTGCCTCCTTAGTATATTCCCACAAATAAGGACCGGATGAATTTTGACTGAAACACAACGTGAAATGTAAGTGATATGAAAGGCGCCAAACGCTGGATCCTTTTCCCTCACTAGCCACCGGACTGGACTGGATTTGATTAGTCCTTGTGGTCTATTGCTAAATTTTGTCCCTGCATTCGTACAGTTGTAATATATGATGTCTAAAACCTCCCAATGGGTAGGAATATCAGACCTTATATCTATAAAGATTCCCACATATAAAGCTGCTGTACCACACATATTTGTTTTCCTTTTTCTTCTTTTAACTCTGGGAATCCAACCGTTTGGATTTCTTCTTGAATTTTTTAATTTTGTAGTCTCTAAATTTGAAGATTATACTATTAGAACTCTTCATTGGAACTATATTTTAGAGAACTGATTATTCTCTTCAAGTCCCTATAAAAGTCCTCAAGAATGATGGTGGAGCCCATAATGACGTGTTTACGAAGAGGGAATGGAACGTGTGGAATGAAATTGCACACAATTCAAGCAATTCAAGTGTTTACTAACATGAGAGAGAATAATAAGGTGGGACCCAAATTAATTTTGAATTAGACTCCGAAATTTTCCGGAGTTGGATTTTCTAATAATAATTGGTATTTGGATTCATTGATTTGGTGTCCTCCGAGAATCATAGTTTTGTTCCAAAATTAGCCTCATTTATGTTCTCAAATTCAAAACAGCCTTACAACTTCATTGCCAAAGCCTACAGAGATACCCATATCTAGGAATGACAATTTTAACTGTTAAAACCGATAGCATTGGATAACTGCCTGAATGAATTGGATTTGAGTATAAAAATTCAGGTATATTTTGGATAGGGAAAAAACCGTGAATAATATTCAGTTATGATTTTGAATATGGTTATAGGAATCCCATTCCCCAATCCCATTCCACAATTTTAACCGTTAAAAACGATAGCAGTGGATAACTGCCCGAATGGATTGGATTTGAGTATAAAAATTTGGGTATATTTGCCTCCATCTCCAATCGAGGGCCAAAGGGACATAGGCCCAAACATATTGTTTAATGTTGTTTCCCAAATCGGAGCTGTTCTTATTTTGAAAAAATTGGACTAATGTTGATTTTAGTTTTCGTCTCTCTCGTAATTACTCTGAACCCCCAAAAGATTTGAAATTTCTGGTAATTGTTCTCATTGTTTTTGACAATTTGTCTTTAGAATTTTTATAAATTGCTGCCATTGTGTTGTGAAGTGTTATGATTATTTCAAAGAACACCGATTCTATCAATTGCAACTCTGCAGATGGCTATTGAAATAATGGCCTGCGAACGGAAGGAAAAAAAAAAAGCCTAGAAAACACCATCGGATGATGTTTTAATCAATTGAGAAAACTGTAATTACTCACATTTTAAGAAATTAAGGTTTCTTATTTCCCTTCTTTGCAGGAAGCTATTAATTCTGCGTCATCGGTGACTCAAACCTTAAGCGGAGAAGTGGCTGACGGTCAACGTAAGCTCATAGCTCTTGCGGCTGCACGAGGAAACTCAAGTGCAGTAAATCCTCTGGTCACATAACTCACTAATGGACCTTTGGGTGGTCTTCATGAGAAGGTTCGTTCGATCTTAAATATGTGGAATATGTGGATATGTAACTCCAAATGTTCAATTTTATCAAATGAATGTTGGTTGGTTGGCTATTTTAATCATGAAAAGCAATTTATTTTAGTTGAGCAAACATTATGCATGGACTTGGAACTTCTTCCTTTGAATTGTAGTTGGAAGGGTGTATGATAAATTTAGTGGGATTTGAGCATAAGCCGGTTGCCAACCCAATATAACTGATCGCATCCCGCAAGAGTAATTTATCCACATTGGAGAATTTCTCATTATTCAATTCTACTGCATTTTTTTTTCAAATTTAAAATTTAAAATTTTGGTTTTGATTATGCAGTTCGTGGATTCTGAGTTGGTGCGGCATATTTAAATGCTGCTGTCCTCCACTGTTCGAGCCTGGGCCTCCTCCACCACCATAGTGGTATATTTTCTTAGGAGCCTACTTTGCATGAATTATTTTGTGTAATTGGTTGTCTTAAATCTTTATTTGATCTAACTATTCCAATTTGGCTAATTTGTTTTTCAAAATTTTATTATATTGGAGTTGAATTTGGTATTTTGGGTATGCTATCTGTGGATGCTTAGAAAGATATGGATATATGCTCTATAAGAAACTGTAATTTACTTTTGTCTTTGATTTTTCACTAATTGGATGTTGTGATGGGGTTTAGTAATTTTCAGTATTCTTCAATTATTTTGAATTTGCAAAATAAAAAAACTCATGGAAATAAATCAATATTTCTTTAATCTGTATGTAAGAGGACTTTACAATATGTCATCAAGTTTAGACCAACAACAATGAATGGCAAACTTAGGATTAATGCCTCTATTAATTTGATGTTTTCTCATGGTCAAGAAATATATACAGCTGTCTTATTTATTGGACAACATCATTCATCGTCTATATTTAATATTAATTGCTTTTCTTAACCTATTTTTCCATCAATCTTTTATGCTTCATAATCTCATTTGGTTTTTGATTTTGTGAAATGTTTTGGAAGTGGGAGTGTGAAATGTGTTGATGCTGATGATAGTGCCAAATTTGGTGACACTCCTCAACTAGCAGAGCAGGTAACAGAGCTGCTTCCAACTCAAATTTAATGATTCAAGCTGCCTAAGATTTGCATAACATTCCCAAGTTGTAGTCGATGTGCTTGAGTGGTTGAGTGCTTGACTAATGAATGTAACCACTAAGATTTGGATTGTTTTTGGGGGTGAGAAATAACATTGCTAATTTCAGATGCATGGGTTTGAAATTTTGTCGAGTATGTGATTCTGTGTTGTGTGTGTATTGATTGACTGATGAAAAAAATGTTGCCATAAAATATTGATTTTGACATTTTTTTTTAATTTATAAAAAGGTTGTATGATTTGTAAAGATTCATGATTGATGGTTTGGTGTTTTTGGGTTCTTGGGTTGTGTTGATTATGCTCTTAACATTAGTCAAGGAGATCCGACTACTTATCGAGAAGCTATAGCTAGTGATGAGCGAGATAGTTGGATAAGTGCTATGACAGAAGAAATGGAGTCTCTTTACAAGAACTCTGTTTGGGAGTTGGTTCCTAAGCCCAAAGACAGAAAGCTAGTTGGATGCAAGTGGGTATTTAGGAAAAAGGAAGGACTACATGAACAAGATGCCGTGAGATTCAAAGCAAGGCTCGTGGCTAAGGGGTACTCACAGAAAGAAGGGGGGATTATGATGAGATCTTTTCACCTGTAGTCAAGCATACTTCTATCAGATTGCTTTTAACATTGGCAGCTCAGCATGACATGGAGATTGAGCAGATGGATGTGAATACAACATTTCTTCATGGGGATCTAGAGGAGACGATTTTCATGGCTCAACCAGAAGAGTTTGTTGAATATGGGAAAGAGGACCTAGTATGTCAGCTAAAAAAGTCCCTGTATGGCCTGAAACAGTCTCCAAGACAGTGGTACAAGAGGTTTGATTCATTCATGCTGAAAATCAATTTTAGAAGATGTTTATATGACTGTTGTGTGTACTATCATGTGTTCCAAGATAGGATGATCATATTGCTATTGCTATATGTGGATGACATACTAATTGCTTGACAAGACAAGTCTAGAATTCAAGACTTGAAGAAGATGTTGAGCGATGAGTTTGACATGAAGGATCTAGGTGCTGCACAGAAGATTCTTGGCATGGAAATTCAGAGAGATAGGACCGCTGGAAGGATCTGGATATCACAAGCCAAGTATATTAAGAAGGTTCTTGAGAAGTTCAACATGCAAGAAGCAAAGGTAGTTTCAACTCCTTTGGCGGCTCACTTCAGGTTAAGTGGGCAACAGTGTCCTACGTCCGAGGAAGAGCAACAAGTAATGAAGAACGTGCCTTATGCTAATGCAGTGGGCTGCCTCATGTATGTAATGGTATGCACACATCCTGACATAGCTCAAGCAATCAGTGTCGTTTCCAGATACATGGCAAATCCAGGAAAGCAATATTGGGATGCAGTAAAATGGATTTTGCGTTATTTGAAGGGTTCTTGGCGACAAAGGATTATGTTTGAGAGGCAAAAGGAAAGTGCAGGGGTGTTAGGATATGTGGATGCTGATTATGCAGGGGACTTGGACAAGAGAATGTCAACTTCTGGTTATGTGTTTACATGTGCAGGATGACCAATCAGTTTGAGGGCACTACTGCAACCAATTACAGCTTTGTTGACCACAGAGGCAGAGTATATTGCATTGGCCGAAGCTAGAAAGGAAGCGATTTGGCTTAGTGGCTTGGTAAGTCAAATGGGAATCACTCAAGATTGTGTGAAGCTGAAGTGTGATAGTCAAAGTGCCATTCACTTGGCAAAGAATCAGGTTTTTTTCTGGAAGATCAAAGCACATTGAAGCAATGTATCACAAAATTAGAGATTGGGTGGAGTCTAAGGAAATTTGGATTGAAAAGGTTCATACGAATGACAATGCCGCAGATTTCCTTACAAAGATAGTGCCGGCCAAGAAGTTCAAGCATTGCTTGAACTTGATCAATCTCGTTGATTGATTAAAGTGGAGCACCTCCTCACTTAAGGTGCAATGAGGCAAGAAGAAGATTGCCAAGGTAAAGACTTTTGAAGATTTCCAGAGCTGCTTCAAGAAGGTTCAAAAATACTCGGGGGTGCAACGATCAAGACTTGGTTTGACTCACCAAAGTGGAGATTGTTAGGATTTTGGCTTATCAAATATGTCCTAATTGGTTTAGGATTGTTTTATGAGACCTAGAGGTATACCGATTCTTGTCCTAGAAGGATTAGGAAAGAATTTCAATTTCCTTATTCAATTTGGGTTTGGATTTCTAGAAGTCTATTTGGATTTTGATAGTGTAATTTCCTAGTCCACTTAGAAATAGGAATTCAATCAGCTTTGGGACATGTAAGCCAACCCTATGTCTATAAATAGGGTGCGGCAAGGCTGATTTTTAAGAGAGAAATAAAACAGCCAGACAGCCAAGAGTTTTGAGATTAGTTTTAGGGTTTGCAAAAGTTCTGTAATCTCTATTATTAATCAAAGGAGCGGTAATTTCTCTACCTAGAGAAATCACAACTGGACGTAGGCAAAAGTTATGCTGAACCAGTATAATTCTTGTGTGTTTTTAAGTTTTCTAATATTTGCTAGTTTAGTTTATTATCATTGGTTACATCAAAGAACAAGGTCTAGTGTGCGGGTTTTTCAACATAGATCTATGTGATGATAATATCTATTATATGTACAGAAAGAGAAAGAAATTGAAGGTTGTCGCAACCAGTAACAGGTATTGGGCATACGTATTAGTTTCTAAACCACTTAGATTATAGCAGTCGGCGTCGTCCGAAAGCTAAATTTTTTCTGGGTTTAGAGGAGATACCGATGAGCTTTAAGTGTAAATTGTAAATAAGTTGGGAGATTGAGAGATGAGCCGAGGAGGGAGATAGGGAGAGCAGGAAGCAGGCAGCGTGGTGATTTTTTACGTATTGAGAGGGAGGGTCGGGAGATTGAAATGTTGTGTGAAGGAATAATCCAGACTAATGAAGAGGCAAGGCATCTCACTGTGCAGTTTAAGAAAAAGAATAAACAATAAAAAAATTGAAACATGTGTTTTCCTGTTCTTTCGCTGTGTTTAGTACCCACACCAATTAACTTTGATAAATTATCTTTACTATCCCATATCATTTCATAAAAAAAAGAAATGCATTTTTATCTTTACTATCGCAGAATCTGTTGATTTTATATGTTTAAGATAAATAAGAAAGGTTTGGTTGGATTGGTTTACAAGGAGAGAGGGATTGTTTGTCACGTAAAAGGAGAGTTTAACTCTCTTTCAATTCTATAACGTAAATCTGAATATTGTTATATTTTCAAGTCATATCTTATGTGATTAGTTTTTGTACATGGTATAAGTTAGTAAACGTACTGACACGAAGAAGACCATGTCATGCATTTCTACTTCTATTCCAATCCGATGTATATCAGACCGTTCCCGGTTCCCGCAACAGCCTCTGGTGTGTCTTCTACAACTCCGACATCGACGAGCTAGATAGCTGCTTTGCCTGGTAAGATTTTTGTCCTCAATTTGAAATTGGTTGTTTAATTCCTGTTTATTTGCCAAGAAATCTTGAATATACCCATAACTTGCATCCCTCTTTCAGTTTTGAAATTTAAATTTTTAGGTATGAGGGGTTTCAAATAGGGGCTTAAATTGGGTTAGGGTTTTGTTCAATTTTAATTTCTTTTTTTCTGGTTTTAGTTTCAAATTTTGGCTTCAATCTCTCTACTTATCAAAATTTTCATGAAATTTAAATTTATTTTTCTAATTAGACTGCGTATGCCTTCAATTCTTTATTTAATTGTTCTGTTTGCGTTTAGGTGTGATGATCTAAATTTTATATGTTTGGAATTATTCACTCAACACTAATTTGTTACATTCAGGTCTCCACCCCACATTTAACAAGTTCAAATTCCATAGAAGTCGGTTCTGCAGATTGTGTCTGCAATTAGATCAGAGATGAACTGCTCTTTTGTTATCATGCATAAGATTGCTTTTGGGAAGGATCTAAAGCAGTTCCCTGTATGTTTACTCTCTGTATGTTTATTGCCATGTAGTTCTGTCTTTTCTAATTGATGTGTGTTCACATTACACTGCGATTCATGATGATGATTTAATTGTTTCTCGATTTGTAATTGTTTGCAAATATTGTGGCATATTTGTAATTGTATGGAGCTCACGTGGCTCCCGTTGGATTCAGTATGCTTGAGCTACTGCCAATCTATAGGTAAAGGTTAAATTTACATACAAATTTTTTATTTTTCTTGATTGGAATTTGGGCTTTTTATTCGTCCTTATCCCAAAGTTCTGTAATTTATGCAACTTTGATCGAAAGCCATGGTTTTTATTGCTGAAAATTGTTAACCTCAGTTAAGATATTCATTTGCTCATTAAAATGGCTTTTTGGGTTCCGTAACCCAACCTCCTTGCTCCTCTTTAACTCTAGAATCTTCAGAATATATGTGGGTTTTGCTTCGAATTTGATCAACCTCTCTGGGTTCGTGAGCTAATACAGTTTTTGGGTACTAAGCCGAAATTTTGTTGGATAGGAACCCATAAACAAGTATGAGGAAGTACGTGAATCATTACTCAGCAAGGGTGATTGTAGAGCGATATGGTACAAGAGCATAATTTGAAACCAGTTATGGTTGATTGGTGGTGGGGAATTGTAGAGGGGAGATGGTACACATGAGTATAATTGGAATGGATACAAGAGTCTCTTTTAGATGGTGCACGACCTTAAGCTAAAGCTACAGGCCTGTTTTATATAAATACATTTTTTTCACAAGCCCAGTGGATATCGAGAAAGCGTCATTGACCTAGTTAATTATTTTTTCAAGCTAACACACCGTGTAGGAGTAATTACACAACCGCAGGCGAATCAATCTCTTCAAAACGCGTTGCATCGTTACATGAAAAGGAGCCAGTAGTGATCATGTTCTTGAGACATGATTTTGACCTCAAGTACATGGGCCGCAACCGCTTCGTCAGCCAAATAAGAAACCGAATAGTGTCCAATATACCGACTACGCCCAGCAAAGCAGTCCAAGTAAGAACGGATATCACGTATAGGTTTAAGGTTGTATTTGTAGGTGTACCAGGGACGATCATAAACAGCGAAATTAGGTAGGTTTGTGCCAAGAATGTGAGAGTGACGCACATGGACATCGATAAGAGCCACGTGCAGAACCGATTGTAGAGAGGAAATCCACTAACGAGCAAAAGGGTGACACTCAAAGAAGCAAGGAACGAGATGGTATTGTATGTTATGAAAACGGGGAAGTAATTGTCGGGATCATTAGGTGGGTTAGGTGGGTTAACTGCGGCTTGAAATGTCATGGTCGAGATCATCGTAGCCACAACCATCAGCATGCCACGTGTCTCGACCACCCAATCACTCGGATGTCTCAACCATTTCATCAATTTTATCCAGCACCTCCTAGCCGGCGTTGATCCCTTCTCCGATGATGCTACTTGTTTGTGAAGCTTCTTTTTCTTCTTCACCCTTCTTGGATTCGGTGATACAACAGCAGCAGCGGCAACATCTGAGTTAGGCTTATCATTTTCATTATTTTCCCTTCTGATTAATCCCGCGTCAATCAAAATCTGTTGAATTTCTAAGCTTCTGCTAAACTCATCTCTTGCAATGCTGCTGTACTCTAAGATATCTAACATGGTCAGAGACATCCCATTCACACCAATTGCTTCTGCTCTTATAGCATCAACGGAAAGCAGGTAACGTATACTCTGTAAACAATATATACACTTTATTAATTTGGTGGAAATTATGCTCCTAGGGGAACAAACAAAAGAAAGTGCACACATAACTTAGGATTAATCTCGGTTTACTACTTTGTATTTTTTTGTTTTTCAACATTTGATACATTAAGTTTTTTCTTCCCAATTTGGTAACTAATTAAAGTCATAATTATGGGACCATTCACAAATTCGTTAAGTTTTTCGTCAGAATTCTGTTAACTGATGACATAGCGACTATGTGGATAATGAATAAGAGCCTCATGTCAATATAGGCACACGTGAATATTTAAAATAATAATAATAATAATAAAAAACTGAATACCTACAAACCTAAAAACCTAAAAGGGTGAAGATCATTTAAAAGAAAAAGGAGGTCGTGCAGCTGACCATGAAGATCTCCGACGACCACCACGGTAGATTCCAGGCCTAACTGATCGACGTTGGCCTCTTTGTGGAGGATCATGAAGATCTCCGACGACCACCACGGTAGATTCCAGGCCTAACTGATCGACGTTGGCCTCTTTGTGGAGGATCTTGGATGTGCAGAGGACCAAGCTATCGACAACCTCTACGGGAAACACGTCGGGCAATTGGGTCGGGTCCAGATCTAGATGCCCAATAAAAAACGAACATGAGGTTCCTAACCCATTCGACACTGAGCTTTCCGTCGGCCGGCCAGCCAACTGAGGTTTTTGGATTAGGCCGTGGCGACGATGGGTTGTCTTCGAATTCGGAGTTGGTGACGGCGGAAGACGCCGAATCGATGACCGGCAATGATTCTGCTGCTAATACTTCTTGCAACTTTTTGAGATGCAGATGGACCGGGAAGGGATCCCCATATGCAGCACAAAAAAGGAGTGGAGTCACTCCACAGCCGGCTCATGTGCAGTCGAAGGGAGAGAGATAGAGGCTCAAATTTGCTCTGCAATTCCTCCTCAATGTTTATCAGATAACCTAGTTTTTAATTTTTTTTATTATTTTTTTATATGTGACACTTAGGGACTTGGATTGTCTGCCCTTCCATTTCGGTGTGCTCTCCTGTTTTATGCGGTTACGGTTAAGCTACGTCAATATTTTATATTGTTTTTTTTATAAAAATAATAAAACAAAAAGAAATAGTAATATAAAATGTTAACGTGGCTTAACCGTGACCACACAAACAGGAGAGCACGAGGAGGTCACCGAAATGGGAGGGGCAGACAATCCAAGTCCGACACTTAGTCATAGTTCATGTGGGTGCTGCGTCAGATTTTGTCGGAAACTTAATGAATGTATAAAAGTATTACAGAATTATGATTTTATGTATCTACTTAAAACGAAAAAACTTCATTATCCCCATAAACTATATATAAAGGGGAACAAACAAATGAAAATTTACACGGGAACATATATTATATACCCACCCACCATCATCATTTCTTCATCCACTTTTTTATGATACTTTTAATGATAATTTTAACTTTTTGCAAAATGACTTATAAGGCTATATTTAACTATTTTATACTCTTGTTTTTGTATTAAATTTTGAAAATAGAAGGAACAAAAATATGAACCCAACAAGTTGAAACCACCGCACGCATATAGCACCAACCAAGTTTAAACCACCGTTTTCCTCATCTCTTATGTCAATTACTTCCCGTCCATTCGAAATCTTTATCAAACACCATAGACCTATTACAATTACCTTAAGAAACCTTACTCTTTTTCTTTTTCTCTCATACCCATTTATAGATTCGGCAATTTGTGTGGAACTGTGCTTAGTTCATCTAATTGACGTGGTTTTGATACCCTTCTTCTATGATTAGTCCTCTACTTGAGTTGTAATTGCAGAGAGTTACTATGAGGTCGACCGAGGATGTTGCTCATCCTCATAGACTTGGGTTTTTCTTTTTTACCTTTTGAGTGGGGTGGAAAAATAAGGTGGGATGAGTCTAGCAGCTCTCTAATTAATATAGTAAAAACATAAGAATATTCAGTATAGAAAATGGAAAGGCTAAATCGCGAAAATGGTTCCTGAGATTTGCATAACTTCTCATTTTGGTCTATGAGATTTCAAATCAATAGAAGTGGTCCATGAGATTGTCCACCATCCATCATTTTGGTCATTCCGTTAAAAACTCCGTTGAGTGTCCCGAAACTCTTGGCCGGAAGTTTGAACAATTTTCAAAGCTTCGTAACTCAATCGTTTCTTAACCAAATTCGACCCATAATATATCAAAATGAAGATAGGAAAGTGTAGAATAAGATTATACCTATTTTGAAGCCTAATGGTTGCTGGAGATGGTCGGAAAATAGCCTGAAAATGGACTGGTCCGAGGGAAAACTAAAAAACTCGCCGAAAACTGGGTAAACTTTAAACGTTCATAACTTCTTCAATACTCAACGAAATCAAGTGATTCAAAAACGAAAATCATACTTCTCAACGAGAAAAAGAGAATGGAACCTTTTTTTGATGCTAAATCGCCATAGTTTGGCCGAAAAACGGCTCGAAAGTGGCTAACTCAAGACCAAGACAGCCACTTTCGAGCCGTTTTCCGTCCAAACTACGGTGAGTTAGCCGGTGAAAAAGATACCATTCTATTTGTCTCATTGAGAAGTATGATTTTCTGTTTTGAATCACTTTATTTTGTTGAGTATTGAAGAAGTTATGAACGTTTAAAATTTACCCAGTTTCTGGCGAGTTTTCCAGTTTTTCCTCAGACCAGTCAACTTTGAGGTTATTTTTTGACATCTCTGGCAATCATTGGTCTTCCAAATAGGTATAATCTTATTCTGCACTTTCCTATCTTTATTTTGATATATTATGAGTCGAATTTGGTTAAAAAACGATTGAGTTATGAAGCTTTGAAAATTGCCCAAACTTCCGGCCAAGAGTTTCGGGACACTTAACGAAGTTTTTAACGGAAGGACGAAAAATGATGGATGGTGGACAATCTCAGGACTACTTCTATTGATTTGAAATCTTAGGAATCAAAGTGATATGTTATACAAACTTAGGGACCATTTTCGCGATTTAGCCCAATGGAAATATATATATATATATATATATATATATATATATATATATGTACCTTAATTTGCCTTAGCATCAATGCTAAGTGCAGGATGGTCACACTCCCATCATTGCAGCCAGCTCTTGAGTTGAGGAACTCACCATTGCTGTCGTCCCTTTCAACCAACAATTTCAAGCACTCTAACTGGTTGTGTATAATACACAAGTGCAAAACTGTTTCTTTCGATCTGTTTTCAACTTTGACATAAATGGACTCAGGCTTTTTATCAATCAACTTCTGGAGCACCTCAACTTCTCCATTCATGGCTGCATAGTGAAGAGGGATTCTTCCCTTTTCATCATAACGCAAGCACGCATCAGCATACACAGATAACAAAGCTTCGACGGTCTCCTTGTGGCCCTCAGCAGAAGCCAAGTGTAGGGGCGTGCGTCCATTGGCGTCCACCCGCTCTGCAAGTTTGGGATTGTTAGTGCAAAGGGCTTTGGTAAACTCAGCATGTCCGAGCAAAGCCGGTACATGCAAGGGGGTTCCGGTTTTACCGGTCTGCAGGGATACTTTCCTTAGAATGTATGGGTCTTTTTCGATCAATCTGTTCAAGTACTCTACACTCCCAGTCCGTGATGCCTCGTACACTTCTTCTTCATCATGCCGTCTGATCTCCATTATCTCTCTCTCTCTCTCTCTCTCTCTCTCTCTCTCTCTCTCAACTTTGCTTCACTTAGAAAAAAATTTGAGAGAGCGATTATTTATAATAGCGAACAAAAGGTCTTTTTCGTTGTTAGAAGAGCACTTGTAAAAGTATTTCCAATAATGCTAGTTAAATTTTTGTTATTGTAGCTAATTAAATGACTCAAATGTTAATTTGGCTAGCCACCACTTTCAACAATATTAGCTATTTTAACTTATGGTAAAATATTTCTAAATCTTGGGGTAATGCTAGGGTGACCAACTATTTAAAGCAAATTTTATAAATCATATGACGTGGTTGTTAATTATTAGATTATTATTTAAGTGTTAATTAACATGCTTATTTTCTATTAGCGACATCTCATATATTTTACAAACTTGATTTAAAAAGTTAGTGTACCTAACATTACCCCTAAACTTAACAATCCAGTTAAGTCCATATTCTCCTCTAGCTAAATTTAGCTAGCTATTTTTTCTGCATTGTTTTGTTAAAGTAGCCAAACAATCTCATTTATCTAGGTTGTTAGAGATGCTCTAACCCTTCCAAATGTATTTTTTTATAACACCCAGCCTAAGGTGATTCTTGCATGCTCACATGACTTAATACGTGTAGCTATTTCAGAGGCAATTACAAAAAGATTCTTTAAGGTGATTTGCGTATACCCGCATATGGACTGATGCTAAATTTCTAAATGTTGAGGCTTGTATGGAGCTTTCAAATTATGGACGACCAAGACCAGTCCCCATCCTGGATGCAAGGTGCAATAATCTGATACGTACACGCAGCAAAATTATTAGTGCGGCCGGAGAAATTTGTATATAAAACAAGCACTACAAGAACTTTGGCTATAAGCCACCCATTTCATTTGGTGGCTATTGTCAAGTGTTTGCCACTACAAACCTTTATGGCCACCAAGCACCCACTAAACTAGAGAGTGCGGCCTATGTAGAGGAATCTGTTGTAACAATGGCTACCAATATTGCATTGGTGGGTATGTGAATAGTACAACATTTTTATATTTTATAATTATTTCTAAAATTCAAAATATGTCATTGTCTCTCTTGTTAGTGGCACTACTACAAAATAGGATTTTCATGACACTTGGTAAAAATTTTAATGACATTCTTTTATTAAAAATGTTATTAAAGTAATATTATGACGCAATTAAAAAAAATGTGCGGAGGTTTTTTTTGTTTTTTTGTTCAATATGCGGAAGATTTTAAAAGGAAAAGTGGAAGATTTATCCCTTAAATCTCTCAAGCAGTTATAGATTATTTCTTTTTAACGCCACTACGCTTGAGAAGCACGTTGTTTATCAACTGAGCAAGGTTGGGAAGTTCGGTGAGATCTTTACCAAGTTTGACAGGAGGTCTGGCAAGGAGATTGAGAAGGAGACAAAGTTCTTGAAGAACAGAGATGTAGTTATGGTGAAGATGCTTCAGACCAAGCCCATGGTTGTGGAGACATTTTCTGAGTACCCTCCATTAGGTCACTTTGTTGTTCGTGGCATGCACCAGACTGTTGCTATTGGTGTTATCAAGAGTGTTGAGAAGAAGGATCCCAGCGGTGCCAAGGTCACCAAGTCTGCTGCCAAGAAGAAGTGAACCATTGTCAGTACTCAAATTTTCACTCACGCAAACTTATGCTTTTATGAAATACAAACTCTTATCTTAGTTGTGTGGTTTTAATTGGTTTAGTCAGTTTAGTTTGTAGTTGTTTCAATTCTGGTCTGATGTCTTCATTCTCGAGTGTCCGATCCTAGAATTGGGTTCTGGATAGTCGGTGGTGACGCATCTGGTTTATGCTTAAGAGAGTAGGTTTGTCTTCATTATTCATATTTAATAGACTGATATTTGCAGATTCGTAAAGCAAGCAGAGGCAATCTTATGGATTGGTATTTAAGAGAGTAGGTTTGTCTAGAGGATTTTTATATGCTTTTGAAAATTGTTCTTGGATTTTTTTTATATGAATCATGACAGGTTTTTCAAAATCAAAATTTTGTTCAGTGATGATGACAAACATCACTCCAAAGGTACACTCTCCCTCCCTCTCTCTGCATGTGTGTTGCTTTTTTCTGTCACTCATCTTCAATTTGGTCATAGGAATAATTTCGTATCCTGCTCATTCAATCTATAATCTTATAAATTTTATGTTTATTTTTTTAGTTCAATTATTGAGATGATAAGTTGTAGCACCACAAGTTCGATCTCAGCTAGTATGCTACAAACTTGCCCTCCACCCAGACCTCATAAAAATTGCATAAGGTTTAGGCTTTGCTTTCAAGTCTTGGATAAATATGTGTTATTCTATTTTTATTTAACCTCTAATTTAAACTGCAAATTGAACCACTAATTTACGGTTTCTATTTAGTTGTGCACAAATCAAGAAGAACGAGGACAAGGGAGACAGGAAGATCCACGGTGATCAACAAAGAGTTTTTCTTTTTGTTTTTCTGTTGTCTTATGGTAAGGATCCTCGCATTCAATTTATTTATTTTTTGCAGGAGCAGTTTGAAGGATAAAAGCTACATACACTCAACAGGAAATTGATGCATTAAGAATAAAGTGGGCTGAGGATGTTCATGAATACATCCCAATAGATGAAACACTAGATTAGCTAGTTTGTGAAATTTTAAATTAAGTGAACTTATAGTTTTATTTTAGTAGGAAAGCTCTACACATTATATTGTCTTTTGTAATACTTTGGTGGTGGGTGAATTACAAATTTATGAAGCAATATTATATTATTTGAGGTAAATATCTTACTTCTTGGATGAATTATGTAAGTCTTGTTTTCAAATTAAAAATACATTACATATGTCATCAAACATATTTCAGGACATGTATTGAATGGTTTATGACAAGCTTTGTGTGTCATTGCTAATATTCAATGACGATGTAGTCCTATAGACATGACGCTATACATATGTCATGTTTAATATATCATGACGCTCATTCCTCAGTTTATGACACATATTCCGCGTCTCAAATTAAAATAGATGACACGCATTTTTAATTCAATGACACTTGTTAGGTGTCTCTAAAAGCTATACATGACAATGTGCGTATGTCATAATTAGTATACTATGACACTCATTCCTCTGTTTATGACACTTATTCCGCGTCTTAAATGGTAGTAGATAACACAAGTTCTTAATTTAATGACGCTTGTTAGGCGTCTTTAAAAGTAATACATGACACTCTTTCAATGTCATTAAAAATATCTTTAATGACACCCACAAAGATGATGCTAAACCCTTGCGTCATTAAACTTTTAATATGACCCATAAACTGCGTCATGTATGTAAAAATTTGTAGTAGTGTGGCTAGATTTGAGACTAACATTGGTGGCTTTCATACTCATACACCCACCAATCCTATGTGTCTGGCTTTTACAGTATAGGCACCAACAATGGTGTGAATCTATAGCATTCCAAATGGCCTTTATGTTCGAATTGTATTACATGGCTGTTAAATCATAGCTCTGCACTATATTAAAACTCATTTTCTTAATATAAACTTCACATTGATTTTAAATTTGCAAAATGATTCACATTGACAACCAACCACACTTTATTACCGATGCTTTTAGGTTGTTTTTCAAGGTTTTGGAATGAAATAACTTTTTTTTTATCCTAAAGAAATTGAAGAGATGATAACAACTATATCAGAACTAACTTATGTATGCAGAGCAGGTATAACACTGAAAAAAATGAGAGCAAAAATCTTTATATTTTCCAGACCTTTATGATAGGTGACTGACTTCACCATTCTGAATGATAGAATTATGACCACAGGTTAGCATGTCAAATCAATAACTAGCATAAATTAGTCGGTGTTTTTGTGATGGACAAGAATTGTCTGCCCTCAATTTCCAATGCCCTCTCCATGCTTTCCTGTTTGTGTGGTCACGGTTAAGTCACGTCAACATTTTATATTATTATTTATTTTTGTCTTATTATATCTATAAAAAAACAATATAAAATGTTGACATGACTTAACCTTGACAACACAAAATAAGAGGACACGGGAAGGACACCGAAAGTGAAGGGCAGACAATCCTTGTCCTTTTGTGATTTATTTGCTTTTGGATTGTGGATTTGGTTCAAATTTTTTGGGTTGCATTTTGTGGTTTTTGCCTAATTGTTATTTAATTAGTTTTCTTTTCTTTTGTTTTTATTTGGATAGGTGCTGTTGTCAAATTTTGTGCATCTCTTTTTAGAAGTAACCCATATGTGCGTTGTACAGGTTAGCCGTATACTCACTTTTTATAAACTATGCATAGTATTTGTTAAATACTGTGACATTTTAAAGTCTTTGCTTCCTTGACCCTGATATGATACTGTTTATTCGCTTTATTTAATTAATTTAGGTATGATGGAAAATTTTAAATTTGCTTTATGCGTGTTTCATTTTTTTTCTTCTCATGTATCAATCTATCGGTTTTTGGCTGGTGTAGCTATCGATTTGTTCTTTGGATTTTACAATTTCTACACATGATGCAAAAAAGAACTAGGAATAACAAAAGGAATCAGATGCTACAAAATGATAGAAATTTTGGCACTCCAATTGGGATTGAAATGTTTACTGAAAATGTTTGTCATACTAATGATGAGCATATGTTACCCGAAAGCTTTACATTTGCCGAACAAAGTTTTGTGATGCAACAAGAGTGCTATTCTCACGCTTCAGATATAGATGGCCTTAAAAAAAATTTTGAAGCCCAAAACAAAAGACAAAAAATAAAAAATAAAAAAATAAAAAAATTTCACATCCTGCAGCAATATGAATACAGCTGAAGCAACTGTAGATGAGATCGAATTTGACAATTTTAATCAGATGGATGGGGGTGGTCAAGCCTTCTTTCAGAGAAGCAGGGTAAGTATGTCATCTTTTTCGCTTACAGTTTTTTCTATTAACTTATAATTGTTTTGTTCTATTACTGATAGGTTACATTTGTTTTATTATATTACTTAAATTCAGTTATAGTAGTTTCCCTTTCATTCAATAATAGTCGAGTTTTACACAGGAATGGCCTCACAATCTACCCGAACATAACCTTCATCTTCATCACCTACACAATCATCAAGTTTATAAACATCTAATGGGACATATGACATGTAAGCATCCTCGTCAAACTTTCCCAAGTCATGGAACCCTTTCGGAGGTGCTTTTAGAACAACATACCAATCAGACGTTTCACTCTCTCTTGAATAAAATACTTGTTTGGCCTGTGAAGCGAGAATAAATGGATCATTTTGAAATTGATTTAGACGATGCAGGTTGACCAAAGTAAATCCATCATCAACTTTAATGCCATTACTAGTATTTGCCCAATCACATTTAAATATGGGGACCCGAAACGTGTAATAGTCCATCACTAGAATCTCTTGAATCACCCCATAGTATAAAACCTTTTTAATCTCTTCGGCGCCATTGACCGATGTTTCAGCTTCAAGATAAACACCACTGTCTTGTGTAGTCTTCTCACTTGCTCTTGTACAAAAACGCCTTCCATTTACAACATATCTTGAATATGACATTACTTGTGTTATCGGTCCAAATGCAAGCCCCTTTAACATGTCCGAGACACTTGTGTCTCCAGTGCAATAACCTGTTCAGTAATTAATGGAATGCTAAAAACATAATATTGTTGGAACTACAAATTACCTACCTAAAAGTAAAAAAAAAGAAAGTAGAAGAATATAAATCCAACCTTATTGCGGAGCCAAGATGAAAATTGAGTTGCATGCATCCTATGTAGCTTGTTCAATTTGCCTACAAGGCTCGGATCTGAATACTTAAGCTCCTCAACATGCATTCTGGAACAAAATAATATGTTATGAAGTTTTAATAAAATACAATGCACATAAGCTTCTAAAAGGGTGCATAACTCACTCTCGATATGGCTCAGCTTCTGAGCTATTAAACAATATGTAACGATGAGCAATTTGGTACATTTCTGAAGACATGGTCATTGTCACACCAGCTGAAATAGGATTCCCAATAACAATTGATTCATCCTCATATCGGTTATGTCGTAAACCGATATTTTCAGCTTGTTTTATGTACTTACTACAAAATTTCACACACTCGTCAGCTAAGACACACTCTACCATAGACCCTTCTGGTCGTGCTCGATTTCTAACATAATCCTTTAACACCTTCATAAATCTGAAAGAAATTTAATCATGTCATAAACTAGTAAGTCATCTAAAATAGAAAAACAAAAAAATAGGCTAATACTAGAAATATAAATACGAAAGTACCTTTCAAAAGGATACATCCAACGATAATGAACAGGTCCACATAGCCTAGCTTCCCTCGCTAAATGGATTGTAAGGTGAATCATAATATTAAAGAAAGAAGGTGGAAAATACTTCTCAAGCATGCATATTGTTTCTGCAACCTCATTCTCCAATACTTCCAGCTTACTTTTGTCAATAACTCCTTGACAGAGTTCGTGGAAAAATACACACAACCGAAAGATTGCATGTCTTGGACCTTTAGGCAAAAGACCTCTTATTGCTACTGGCAACAATTGTTGCATTAGGACATGACAATCATGGGACTTGAGTCCAATTAGATTGCAGTCACTTAGATCCACACAATTAAAAATATTTGAGCTATAACCATCCGGTACCTTCATATCGAACAACCTCTTACAGAAAATATGTTTCTCTGCTTTAGAGAAGTTGTAAAGTGCTGGAGGTAGTTTCGTCTTTTTTCCTTTCTCTTCAGTTATGCATAAATCATGCCGAATACCCAATTCCTTTAAATCTTTACGACAATTAAGTCCATCCTTTGATTTACCTTTAATATGTAGCAATGTGCCAACAATACTTTCACAAACATTTTTCTCTATGTGCATGATGTCCAAATTATGCCTCAAACATAATTTCTGCAAAACAAGCAAAAATAAGCAAATTAGTTGTGAAAAAAATCATACTTTTCTTTATAGTTAAATGTTAAGTGTAATTGTCAAACCTTCCAATACGGCAAATCAAAGAAAATTGATTTCTTTTTCCATATGTTAATAGGATCACTTCCTGTTGTCTGTACACCTTTCTTTACACTCATCTTCTTTTTTGTGCCTTTTTGTGTAGTTGACTTTTTTCCCCAATCCCTTCCAGCTGTTTCGGAAGCATATAAAACTTCTTCACCTGTCAATACCCTTGGTTTTTGCCCAATATCATCATTCCCATCAAACCATTTACCCTTCTTGCGAAACTCATGAGAAGGTGGAAGAAATCTTCTATTGCCGGTATATACATGCTTCTTACTAAACGGCAACCTCAAAGATCGCGTGTTAGCACCACATGCCACACAAGCAAACCTGCCCTTTGTAAAACATCCAGCCAAGTTACCATAAGCAGGATAATCACTGATTGTCCACATCAAAATAGCCCTCAAATTGAAAGTAGAATTTGTAGTTGCATCAAATACACCCACTCCTTCATTCCATAACACACATAAATCTTCTATGAGTGGTTGCAAGTAAACATCAATATCATTTTCGGGTTGTTTCTTCCCAGGAATTATTAACGTCAACATCAAATTCTCTTTCGACATGGCTAACCATGGAGGAAGATTGTATGTAACTAATATAACTGGCCAACAACTATATCTAGAGCTTAGCTGGCGGAATGGGTTAAATCCATCGGTAGCTAAACTAAGTCTCAAGTTTCGTGGATCTGAGGCAAAATCAGGATATCTAGTGTCAATAGACTCCCATGCTGGCGAATCAACTGGATGTCGCATCTTACCATCCTGACTTTTGTTGGTATGATGCCATGTTCAGTCTTTGGCCATGTCATCATCCTTAAACATTCGCTTAAATCTTGGTATAATAGGAAAGTAGCGCAACACCTTTGCAGAAACTCCTTTGTAAATGTGATTATTACGTTTACCAACCTGCCAACGTGAAGAACCACACTTTGGACACGTCTCAAGTTGTTCAAAGTCTTTCCAAAATAAGCAGCAATCATTTACACATGCATCTATTTTCTCGAACCCTAAATCAAACACCTTAAGTAACTTCTTTGTCGAATTCATTGAATTCGGAAGTGTATTACCTTCCGGAAACATGTCCTTTAAGGCTTGGAGGAGCTCGTCAAAAAGCTTATCTGTTGCACCATTTGAAGCTTTAATCTTGTATAAAACTACAGTTGCTGACAACTTTGTGTATTTCGTACAACCTTCATATAAAGGACCTTCAGCTTCTTCAACCTTTTGTTTGAAATTCTCATCTCCAATTAGCAAGTTTGCTTTTCCAGTTCCATCATCTTCAGCCAAGACATCCCTATACATCTGATATGTTTCTGTCACGTTGGCATAGTCATGTTGTTGAAGAATAGGTTCTTGTTCACCATGGAACACCCAAGTAGTATATGAAGGATCTATTCCATTTATAACCAAGTGTTCATACACAATCGCAGGTAGTTGAAAACATTGGTTTTGACATATTATACACGGGCAAATGATCTTATCTCGATTTCCTCCATATTCTTTAGCTACTTGTACAAACTTTTGTGCACCCTCTCTGTATTCTGTTGATGGTCTGTATTATAAATAAATCTTAATCACTTTAAACAGACCCTAGTTATCAATGTCAAAAATGAAATTCATTGAGGTAGATAATATACCTCGAAAATGTTAGCCAATCTTTGTCCATTGCAATCAGATAGTTGACAATGATCGTTTCCAACGATACTTCTCAAAAGTAATCCTAAAATAACCACAACTCACAACTTAATGGCAAAATATACTAAAATATATATATGCGCGTGTATATATGTATATTAAGGGCACCCTTTCTTACTAAACTCTAAGCACAATCTGTTCAACCAAAATTTAATCCAAATCTACTAAACTCTAAGCATGTAATTAATCCCAAAACAAAAATTATATTAAAATAAATTTGAAAATAGAAGCAAGCAAAAAAACAAAAGCAAATAGAAGATTTGATTTTGTTTGCATATAAAATTAAAAAAGTGCATACATTCAACATCCACGTTATGAAGCCAAGAAGTGGATTGAGTTCATATCAGCCTCATCATACCCTTATCTCAATCATTACTCTTATCTAAATCCTAAATTTGTAGCAAATGCATCGAAATAACATAGTGGTACATTGTGTTGGTACAATTATATAGACACGTTATCATTGACATCCCAAAGTTTTTGTGTATACATATGAAAAAATGAAAGGAGAAAAAAGTGCAGAGCAAATACCTATCAGGAGGAGTGATATCAGAGATTTCGATGGGAGCCCAAGACATCAACATACTTCCAACACAAAGCAAGCTTCCTTCATAGTCCACACCATTCTTTGTACCTTCACCAGCAAAAATGGAAGAATTGTAATAATTAGTGCTTAAAGTGAAATTCATAAAAAATTAATTAAGGAGCAGGCAGGTACCCCCAAACTGGGTTGGAAATCAACCAAAAATTTGGACAAAAATTGAAAATCCCAGATAGAAAAAAAAAAAAAGTTGAAACACAACAGATTGTTTTCCCAAAATCCACCCAGCCTTTGCTCGAAAGAAACAACAATTAGCAAAGGGAAACACAGAGACTCTAGTTCAAGTAAAATAAAACATTCAAACAACTCAAATCAAACATTCAAACAAAGTATACTGTCGAGGTAAGACTCACCAGGAAACCCTAGCTTTTTTGGGTAACATTTTCTTCAAAATAAATTGAAAATTTGAAGAAGGTGAGAATCGTGACGGAGAGCGAGAGAGAGAAACGAAAGGAAAAGAAAAACGGAAAAGAAGAGGAAGCAGGAGCTCCAACGATGATCAAAATTCGGTCCCGAATTGAAAAAAAATATGTGAGAGAGAAAGAGCGAGAGACAAACCTGATTCGCTTGCGGAGTCTAGGGTTCCGGGCTTGAGAGAGAGCTCGAGAAATCTGTGGAAGCAAATGAAAGAGCTCTGCCTTTCCACCTTTCTTCCTTTCCCAGATGACCAACACGCGTAAATTCAGCATCATTCCCTTACCAACACGTGTCTAGCATGGACAAAACCGGCATTTTTGCACCCCAAAAACCAAAGAGAAGAACAGCCGGAGGAAAAATCCAGGGGCAAAATGGTCCACCCACTGGTCATCCACAGTACCCTTCCCGTTTGAGTTTTAGTAGATATGACTAGGAAGTGGTGCCCGCGCGTTGCTGCGGAATAAGAAAGTTTGTAGGTAATAACAACTAAAAAATTATTAAAAATAGATTGAGCATAATTTGTAAATTGTTCAGTTTTGACTAAAGTTATATTAATTTATACAAACAAATGCATTGAGATATAAAGAGTAAGTGAAATTGGATACATACCTGGGTTGAGAATTTGGATAACGTCTTAGAAAAGATAAGTTTGTTGCAATTTAGTACAACAAAGATGGATCAGATTTATGTAAATTGGTAAACTCAATTTTGATTATCTGGAGTAAAAATCATCATTTCCGTCTTCTCTTCAGAGGAATTAACTATTACCAATTTATATAGACATCGTACCACTAAAGATAAACCTCGTCCATATTTTCTAAATTTGTGAAAGAACATATTAGATTAAAATATGAGGAGAGGGTATATGTGACGACCCGTCCCAAATTTTCCTATGTAATTTCTCCCCGAGTATATGTATTGACGATTATGCCCTTATTGGCAAGAGACGTGGACTTATTCTTAATGCTTTCCATTTTATTTCTCGCTATCGCATTTAAATTGTACACGCTAGTACGTGTGTGCGTAAAATTTTAAAGTGTAAAATCCTACCCGTGCACTTCCCTTCATCATTCAGTCTCCACTATCCCATTTTTTTTTCTGTACGTTCTGTCCCCCACCTCAATCAGAGAAGCATCTTTCTCTCTTTCTCTTCTCCCTCTCCCACGCCATATTTCTTATTCTTCTTTTTCTCTATCCCCGTGAGCCCTCTCTCCCTCTGCAACTCCATGAGCAAGCTCCAAATCTTCATAGATCGAGGAAACAAAGATCACCATCGTGTTCATCTCGTCAATACGAGTTCATCCATACTAGTTTCAGGTAAGATTTCCACCGTTTTCACGTCGAACCACTTACCTCCGTTTGAGTCACTGTTCATGCAATAATTATTGGTTGATTTTTAGGAGTTTTTAAGCTCATAGTGAGCTTAAGGAGGTTCTTAGGAAGCTCGGAGTGCTTCGTTGGAAGTTTTGGACGCAAAAACACAGAGATCGGAAAGTTCAAAGTTTGACCGGAACTTTCGAGGCATTTTCCGGCCAAACCACGGAGAGTTAGATGTCGTGCGAGGTACCATTCTATTCGTCTATTCGAGAACTACAACTTTCGTTTTTGTTTCACCCAATTTCGTTGAGTATTAAAGAAGTTATACTCATTTGAATCTTACCCAGTTTCCAGCGAGTCCGACGGCTTTCGAGGCTTTTTCCGGTGAATTCCCAGCGAGTTAAGAGTCGAGACAGGTATAGATGTGTTCGTCTCGTCAATATCTTCATTTTTATATAAAGTACGTTGAAAATGGTGAAGAAATGACAAAGTTATGGCAATTTGAAAAACTGCCCAGAAACCGGCGAAAACAGTCCGGCGAGCCGAGGAAGAAGGAGAACCCGAAGTTTTTCGTTCAAGAACCGTGGCCTTTTAGTCACTTTCAAACCATTTTTCTGGTCAACCTCGACCACAACTGAACTTCTTCTAGGTACAAACTTGTTCTCTACATTCCTAACTTCAAAATGGCTTTTGAATCACTGAGTTTGGTTAAGTAACGAGTTAGAAATCAACTCTGGAAGTTAGGAAGAAAATTTCAGTTTCTGGAAATTTTGTAACCGTGGTCGTTTGGCCACTTTCAGGCCAAATTTCCGAACAACAAGGACTAGATTTGAACTTTTTGTAAATTATCGGTAGATCACATTCCTAGCTTTAATTTGGCTTTTGTAGAAGTGAATTTGGTTGAGAATCGAGCTCGTTATAGGCTCTGGAAGTTGACCCAAAAATCTGCAAAACTGCAGATTTTCGCGAAGAAGGCAAGTACAGTGTACTCGCGGGGGCGCGTGGGGGCACGTCCGGCCTCTGACTGGCGCGTGGTTGGTACGTACGCGTTCGTGTCGTCGAGTAGATCGATTTCATATATTTATACCCTAGGTTTGAGCAAACTATGGGGGTTTTATGTAGGTTTCCGTTATGTACGTTAATTAATGATATTTAGTTATTTCACATATAGGGGAAACTTATTCCGAGGATTTTCGAGGCCAAGCTAGGCTCGGGGGCTACGACCCAACGACGTACTTGTGAGTGGGCAGTTGTTTTATACCTATATATATTTATAGTTTCCATAAATGTGTATTTACTTCATTTTTACGCCTACATTGCCTAGTATCATTATTGTGATATAAATTGTGACAAATGCTGCTATATGGTTGTGATATTACTGTCATGGCATTCATACATACTTGTGTACATGCTCATCTTGCTGCACCCGGTGTTAGTACTCGCCCCAGGGCCAGGGCCAGTCCTTCACGTGTATGTTCACATCCGCACCGTTTGCTCACCTTGGATCCAAGTTTAGGTGCCAGTCTTGTCGGGTAGATTGCATTAGGCGATCCGACTTGTATGTGATGTGCTTTTGCACCAGTCTTCACGTGATCGTAGTACTAGAGCATATTGATTACACCCAGTCCTGTTCGTGCCAGAAACCATCTGTCCGAACTTGTGTGTCAGCTTAGATGGATGAGCACTTAGTTATATTGCTTATCACTTGATTATTATTGTGGCATATGATACATCATTGACTTGGCATAATTCTGGTTATATGGTTGATATATATTGGATTTCATACTTACGTAGTATGTTTTGAGGAAACTATACTTGTTTTACGGCGAGGGGTTAATATATTCAAAGATAAAGGTTTTCTTATAAGCATTGTTTTGCTGACCCACTCAATTTTGTTTTGCGCCCCTCCAGGTTTAAGATAACAGAGCTTTGGGTGGCCACGAGGAAATCCAACGGTGTTCTGACAGAATTTATAAAAGTAGGACTCACCCTCGGGTGTTTCATCTTAGTAATTGTATTCTTTAAAGCTTCCGAACTGTGTAAATGGTTACGTCACTCTCACGTGACGGCCAGCATGCCCTCCTTCGGGACGAGGTGTGTCAGTATATCTCTAGTACAAATGTCTACTTTGAAACTTTTGGATATCCAATTTAACCCTTCAATATGCAAGCAGGTAATTTGCCATGTATTTAGATCATGTGAAAAGATAATTTGTATATATATTAGTAATAGCTAAATCCCCTAAAGAGAAAGCTTGACAAAAATTGTAATTAAATGTAAAACGTCAATAAAAAAAATTAATAAAGTATTAATTAATTTTACATAGCTTTGAATGTTCATGTCTTCATTGCTTGAAAACGTATTTGTCAACGCTGTAAGCTCCTTGCTGAATTAGCTATTTTTTTCGTTTCCTAAATTTGTAAAACAAAGTGTAAAAAAAAACGTTTTATGGCAGTTAATAAATAATATGTAATAATTAGTTCACATGGATGGAAAAATGGAGTCATATGTAGGATGAAAGGGTAAAAACTAAATTTGAAAATAACAAATAAAAAACAATTTGTAATCCATCATCATGCGTCATTATCTATTTTATGCTAAACGTAAAATATAAAGTCTATTACCATAAGTGAAGCTAGTGTATTTGGTATGGGTGTTCTAAACCCTAAAGAATTGAGAAACTGAGATTAAGAGTAATTCGGATGAAAGAATTGAGAATTAATAGGAATTGGATCCTATCTTTTCTTCTAGTTTATTACTATTTGGTGTGTATATAATGAAAAAGTTATCTTGTTGCCAAGTTTGAATTTCACTAATGATAGGTTTAATGAACTTTAGACAATTGTTCCATTACAGCATGCAAATATTCTAATGGAAAAAAATCAGATTATAATTGTACAATGATTAATATCAGTGCTATCAACACTATTAATACCTGTACGGTTAGGATGTTGTATGATAGTTTAGCACCATATCAATTTTTTCTGCAATAAGAAGACAATAGTACTGAGAATAGTATCAAGGAGTTTAGATAATGGTTACACAGCTAACCAGAAAAAAACTATAATCATCAGTGATAAACAATTGGCTGACAAAAGAAAAAACACAAAAAAAATTGCTTGGTGATTACTGTTATAAAAAACAGAATCCAAGTTCAATAAACAATAATACAAAATTAAGAAAGTTAAAGAAGCAAGATATAAGAAAAAAAAATTAGAAAAAAACATGTTGAACAGGATTTTCAAAGTAATAAGGTAACTACATTCTTACCTTTTATAATAGAGTTGCACAATTATGCATCAATGCACCATGCAACCACGGAAGCAAAATTTACTTTGCAGATAAGTTTTCAGCAGAAGTATCACTTTTGACTTGTCTTATGCACGCTGAGTGGAAACTGCAAAAATGAAGAATAGTTGGGTTTAACATGTATAAGTTAAAATTAAAACTAACTTTTCAGATAAAAAGGTAACATACACAGTAATGGAAAAAAAAAACTACAATGCATAGATAACGTTGATAAAAGACATTCTATTTTTGTAATAATGCACTATCCAGTTATAAAACTATAATGTAAAAGTAGCTCTAGATTATAACTTAAGCAAAGAAATATGTGAAAATAATGATTCCATATACAATTTAAAGCCATAGTATTGACAGCAACCAGACAATTATCAAACAAAAGGAAGAAATATAATCTTTCACACAATTTTACAAAAGCAAAAAGCACTTACAAACACACTCAATTGCTAGTAACCTTGACAACTGAAAGCTACTTCAGCAGCTAAAATTACTGTAGGAACCGAGATGCAGCAGAGATTTTTTCAAATTGAAATTAATCTGCAAACGACTGCAAACACAAAAATAATTCATTTTCAAATAAAGATAAAACAAACTTAAAATATTTCCAGGGTACTTTCAAAAACAGGAGAATAAAAACGAAGCTTTTATCAACATGACTCTCAATTTTATACAGATTAGCATAATTCAATTTAAGCACAAAACTGAAAGTCTAATGATGACAGAATACAGTGTAAATGTTACTAAAATAACTTGTCATACAGGATAAGCAAGACTTTTAAACTACAATATTAATCGAGCAAATTTATATATCATTATAAATGTTATCAAAATCAGCTAGAATACAAAGCAGTAAAGATTTATATCCGAGGATAATATTTTAGACATTAAACTATAAAACTACTTAGCCGCTCCTGATAAGAATACAAAAAGTTTCTTTTAACCACCATTTTAAAAAACAGAACAACCAATATATACATAATCACAAAGCTTGATCAAATAAAAAAGATGTAACCACAGTGGAGCAAACAAATATAACCTTTTGAATATGGTTTTTTTTTCTTTTTTCACATCATTCCCTGCAAAAAAAAAAAGCAAAAAACTGCGAGAGTGTCAAATGGATTATAACAACACTGTGTGAACGGATGTCCACGTGAAGCTGCGGATGCCAGCCTGATGTTACGAATGCCTGTGTGATTGAGAATAACTTGCACTAAATTCTATATAAAAAAGGGACATATTAACATATTTAAGCTAAGTATTAAGATGCAAACATTCTTAAGATAAGAAATCATATAATTAAGCAGAAAATTGATAATGTATTCAATAAAAGTACAAAAGGAAAAGGGGTTATAGAAAATTACACTTTAAATATTTCCAATTAGTGATTAATCACTTTGATTATTGGCAATCTACAAACAATGACCGATTAACGTCAAATGAAATTGACATAAAATTCAAAGATTTAAGAATTTAATTAAAAATTATACCTATACTATCCGGACCTTATTGTATATAAATAA
Organism: Malus domestica; assembly: GCF_042453785.1. Classification (NCBI taxonomy): domain Eukaryota; kingdom Viridiplantae; phylum Streptophyta; class Magnoliopsida; order Rosales; family Rosaceae; genus Malus; species Malus domestica. The sequence continues at coordinate 28,152,148 of NC_091672.1, read as the reverse complement.
AAATTTAAATAATAAAAAAATTCAAGGTTCCATGATGGATAGTTTTAAAAATCAGAAGCTGAGATGATGATACCTCCAGCATTTCTCAAACTCTCAACATCCTGAAACAATAAAGCAAATCAACAATGCAACAAACATAAATCACATAAAGAAAATAACATACTGTAAAAAAGATGCAAATTTTTTCCCAAAGTTGAGCAGAAAACACACACCTTAAACTTCTCAATCTATTCTTTAGGAGTGCATTAAGGACCCAACTGCATTTTACTGCTTTCTTCTTCAATCTTCCTCTCACTTGTACACTCATCTGCTTTCCAATCCTCACCATTCCTTCACTATCAGTATAAATAAAAATTGAAAAAGATATAACACTCTTAAATCAAACCCCAAAATAATTGGGTAAAAGCATTTTAGATTAAAACCCAAACCTAAACAGCTAAAAGGACCAGCACATAAAATTAATAAATAAATTAAAAGAACAGTAAACATATATTAGTCCCAAGAAAAAGATATCTATTGGACGTAATGTATGTTTCCCACCTTAATCATTTTTATATTGTTATTGTTATCTTGTAAGTACTGTTATCATGTTGGCTAGCACCCAGCGTAGTGATGTAGTGGCGTACAACTTTTCCTTTCTTTATTGTACCAATAGCTCTCTTGCACCCTCATGTTGAGCTCTTCTCTGCATATATACCTCTTGTAAGTAATCTTAATCAGTCAGTTATCATGAATATACAACTTATATTAATTTTCTACAATATCCAACACACAAACATAACAGAAGAAGAAACTTTTACTTAAGCAGCGCAAAAGGATATCCTCTGCATTTCATTCCAAAATCCATCACTCTTATGTCTTTGCCTGCACAGTTTTTGCTCCAACATAGCCTGCCATGATGATAGCACTATCAATAATTAAGACATAAAGAAAGGCTATCCTAGCTAGCCATTATCGTTGGAGTAAACCAATAGCATCGTAAGTAAAGTAGCAGACCAAGTTTTTTTTTAATTGATGTGTTAACATGTTTAAGTAGCAAAAAGATTACAACACATTGGATGTGTTAACACATCCATAAGCTGATGATTCCCTCTCCGGTTTATCACATCATTCTTAATATATTCAACAATGTAGCAACAATGAACTCACATAGACTACGTTTTTTAACTCTCTCTCTCTCTCTCTCTTTCTGATCATCCACATGTGTTTCTGAGAAATGTTTAGCCATTTAACTAAAACACAAAAAAAAAAAAAAAAAAAAATCCTCACCCACATCAAAAAACCGAAACATGCAGAGCAAAACCCAAAAATTAAGGATGACCATCCCATCCCTCTTTTTTTTTTTTTAAGTTTTAGGGAAGGATCGATGCACAGACAATCGATGTACAGGAAAACCTAACCTAAAAGACCAAAATTTCCCAAGATGAAAAATGCAATTAGATGGAACAACCAAACACAAATATCAGAAAAAATGCATAAAACATTCCAAATAAAAAACCCACACACCTTAATCGAAAAGGGTTTCCAAGATTGCACAGAGAAACCCTAAAATTGATAGAGCAGTATTTCTTGAAAGAAAAAATGCAATCAGATTAAACAACGATGCTAAAAACACGAAAAAATTAGGAAAGAACTGATAAAAAAACGCAAAGATTTTAATTTTACACCAATCGATCTACAATTTTTCTTCCTAATCAAAGAAAAGAGAAAAAGAATAAAATAGACAAACCACCTGAAACACCGCAATCAGCCAGAAAAACCACCTTTTCAGACGGCAGACGATGAACACAAACAGAGAAGCAAGGAAACACGAAGATCGAACAGGGAGAAAAGCAGAAAAACAGAGAGCAGGCGAAAGGAAAAAGCAACGGAAGAAAATGAGAGAAGGTTCGAGCACCTTTCCGTATGTAGGCTCATTGTACAGACGCGTGGATGCAATGGGCAAAAGCGGCATTTCGGTGCCCCAAAAACCAAAGAGAGGAACAACCGGAGGAAAAAGCCAGGGACAAAATCGTCCCACCACTGGTCATCCACAGTACCACCCTGATTGGGTTTTAGTATATAAAGATATCCTCCAAAATATTAAAAAAAAAAAAAAAAACATCCACCACAGACCGATGCCGTGGTGAATTTTCAAAAGGCTGTGTGGTTGTTTGAAGTAACCACAACGAGTATATCGCGTGGTGGTTTTGATATTTCATAACGGGATTAAAAACCGTTGTAAATTATTTACTTTTAACAACGGCCCAGAATTTGACCGTGGTGAATTAATGTTATCTACCACGAGCTACATTTAACCGTGGTAATTGAATAGTTTCTACCACAAGCTGTTGATGCCCGTGATGGAATTGACGTGGTAAATATGCTGTTATGTACTAGTGGAGATTGAAAAAAGATATTCAGTTGTTGTTGGCCTAAGTTTGGACAAATTTTAATTTTGATACACACATGCACACTTCTATATACTAACAACAACAACAACAAAGCCTTTTCCCACTAAGTGGGGTCGGCTATATGAATCCTAGAACGCCATTGCGCTCGGTTTTGTGTCATGTCCTCCGTTAGATCCAAGTACTCTAAGTCTTTTCTTAGAGTCTCTTCCAAAGTTGTCCTAGGTCTTCCTCTACCCCTTCGGCCCTGAACCTCTGTCCCGTAGTCACATCTTCGAACCGGAGCGTCAGTCGGCCTTCTTTGCACATGTTCAAAATCACCGGAGCCGATTTTCTCTCATATTTCCTACAATTTTGGCTACTCCTACTTTACCTCGGATATCCTCATTCCCAATCTTATCCTTTCTCGTGTGCCCACACATCCCACGAAGCATCCTTATCTCCGCTACACCCATTTTGTGTACGTGTTGATGCTTCACCACCCAACATTCTGTGCCATACAACATCGCTAGCCTTATTGCCGTCCTATAAAATTTTCCCTTGAGCTTCGGTGGCCTACGACGGTCACACAACACGCCGGATGCACTCTTTCCATCCAGCTCGTATTCTATGGTTGAGATCTCCATCTAATTCTCCGTTCTCTTGCAAGATAGATCCTAGGTAGCGAAAACGATTGCTTTTTGTGATCTTCGCTAGATTGCTCCGGTCATTAGTGTGGATAAGTATATAAATGGATAGAGATAGGAAAGCAAACACAAGATGTACGTGGTTCACCCAGATTGGCTACGTCCACGGAATAGAAGAGTTCTCATTAATTGTGAAGGGTTTACACAAGTACATAGGTTCAAGCTCTCATTTAGTGAGTACAAGTGAATGATTTAGTACAAATGACATTAGGAAATATTGTGGGAGAATGATCTCGTAGTCACGAAACTTCTAAGTATCGGAGTGTGGTGTCGTCTTGACTTGCCTTATCTGTCTCATAGGTAGATGTGGCATCTTCTCTGGAAGTACTCTTCCTCCATCCAGGGGTGGTATCTTTAACTGGTGGAGATGCACAAGGTAATGTATCAATTTCACTTGAAGCTTACTTGTAGTTTCAGGCTTGGTCAAGCGCGATACAAACCATGTAGTAGGAGTCCCCCAAGTCGCCGAGCTAGGGGGTCTGCTGAAAGAGGTGACAGACAAGGTAAGCAATCAGAGCTCCGACTGATTGTTCACCTTCTCCCCATCTTGCAGCAGCATGAAGGATAAAGAGAAGAAAAATGAGAAGAGATGATATGAGATACTTTTGCTTTTGAAGAAGTAACTTTCCACAGGCTTATTCTTGAACTGAGCTGGAGGGTTTTCTGGTTTCCTCCAGAGTATAAGGCCGACTGAAGAATTTGAGGGTCAAAACAAGTCCATCAAATCTAGAGTACGTTCCACCCTGCTGATATGGGATACTTTTGCTTTTGACAGAGTAATGAATGTATCGGCACGTGTGCTGTTACGCTTGTCTCCACATGCTTCCTTGTATCCTTCGCACTTGCCCTATCTGTTCCTCAAGCAGATGCGGAATCTTCCCTGGAAACATAAGATGTTGAAGATGAGTACTCGAGAGCAATGCCAGGTAAGTAATCAGGTAAGGGGTTCCAGGCAGTCAGTTCCTGGCTGGAAGCTTGATTCCAAGTGCTGACTGATTGCTCTCTTTCTCCTTGTCTTGCAGGTAAAAACAAGGCCAAAAGAAAAGACAGGGAAAAAACATGATATGGGATACTCTTGCTTTTAACCCTGATGATATGAGATATTCTTGCTCTAGTATAGCTTGTTTGCAGAGGTATTATCGGGGGGAAAGAAAGCTGAATATTTCGAAAGGCTTCGTTGGGAGTGCCCTCTCAGATATGATGAAGGGTTGAGCATTTTTGCAGGTCTGCCTGTCCGTTGGGGATGGAGGTCGACATATATAGGAGTCTCCCTAACAACAAGTAGTAATGCTATTCCTTTACCCTGCTTGGTCATAGCACAGTAGTGGGAGCTGCCAGTTTCACATGTTTTAACTCTGTCAGAGCACTTTGAAAAAGTGGTCTGTGGTATCTGGCTCTCGAGATTCGGAGAACGATGCCTCTTCGATTTTTGAGAAAGCAATCATGCTGGGGGTATGACTCTCGAGATTCGGAGAGCAGTGTCTCTTCGATTTTTGAGGAAGTAATCATGTTGGGAGTCTGGCTCTCGAGATTCGGAGGGCGGTGCCTCTTCGATTTTGGAGCAAGCAATCTTGTTGGGAGTGTTGTCTCGAATGTGAGTAAAGGTTGGGCATGTTTGCTAGTCTACCTTGCCACGAAGCACAAAGGTTGACACACAGGGACTTTCCAATTATCCAGCAATGGTACTGTTCCTTTACCCTCTCTTCGATTTTGAGAAAGTAGTCATGTTGGGAGTCTGGCTCTCGAGATTCGGAGGACGGTGCCTCTTCGATTTTGGAGCAAGCAATCTTATTGGGAGTGTTTTCTCGAATGTGAGTAAAGGTTGGGCATGTTTGCTAGTCTACCTTGCCACGAAGCACAGATGTTGACACACAGGGACTTTCCAATTATCCAGCAGTGGTACTGTTCCTTTACAGTTGTGGGTAATAATATGGTAGCTAGACCTTCAAAATTTATGTGTCTAAACTTTTGTTAGTGCTGTTTCTTTGCTATTCTTTTACCTTTCTTGGTCAGAGCGATGTAGTGGGAGCTGCAAGCTTCACGTGCTCAACTTTGGCAGAGAACTTTGGCAAAGTTATTTGTGGTACCCATGAGCTATTGTTGCGTGTGGGAAGTGGGTGATTGAACAGTAAGATTCATGTGCTTTCTACTTCACCAGAAGTCTTCGACAGAATGCCCATAATTTCTGCAAAGCTGAGTGTGCGTGTGACAGGTGCTGACAAGGCTAGAAAAGTAGGTGCCTCTTCGATTTCTGAGATCGGCCCTCGTGGTCTCTGAGCAGCCCAGCTTTTGAGAAAGCGAGCGCCTCTTCGATTGATTCGGAGAACGATGCCTCATCGATTTTTGAGAAAGCAATCATGCTGGGGGTCTGGCTCTCGAGATTCGGGGAGCAGTGTCTCTTCGATTTTTGAGAAAGTAATCATGTTGGGAGTCTGGCTCTCGAGATTCGGAGGGCGGTGCCTCTTCGATTTTGGAGTAAGCAATCTTGTTGGGAGTGTTTTCTCGAATGTGAGTAAAGGTTGGGCATGTTTGCTAGTCTACCTTGCCACGAAGCACAGAGGTTGACACACAGGGACTTTCCAATTATCCAGCAATGGTACTGTTCCTTTACCCTCTCTTCGATTTTTAAGAAAGTAGTCATGTTGGGAGTCTGGCTCTCGAGATTCGGAGGACGGTGCCTCTTCGATTTTGGAGCAAGCAATCTTATTGGGAGTGTTTTCTCGAATGTGAGTAAAGGTTGGGCATGTTTGCTAGTCTACCTTGCCACGAAGCACAGAGGTTGACACACAGGGACTTTCCAATTATCCAGCAGTGGTACTGTTCCTTTACCCTTGTGGGTAATAATATGGTAGCTAGACCTTCAAAATTTATGGGTCTAAACTTTGTTAGTGCTGTTTCTTTGCTATTCTTTTACCCTTCTTGGTCAGAGCGATGTAGTGGGAGCTGCAAGCTTCACGTGCTCAACTTTGGCAGAGAACTTTGGCAAAGTTATCTGTGGTACCCATGAGCTATTGTTGCGTGTGGGAAGTGGGTGATTGAACAGTAAGATTCATGTGTTTTCTACTTCCCCAGAAGTCTTTGACAGAATGCCCATAATTTTCGCAAAACTGAGTGTGCGTGTGACAGGTGCTGACAAGGCTGGAAAAGGCTTGAAAAGTAGGTGCCTCTTCGATTTCTGAGATCGGCCCTCGTGGTCTCTGGGGAGCCCAGCTTTTGAGAAAGCGAGCGCCTCTTCGATTTTTGAGATCGGCCTTCGTGGTCTTTGAGCAGCCCAACTTTTGAGAAAGCAAACGCCTCTTCGATTTCTGAGATCAACCCTCGTGATCTCTAAGCAGCCCAGCTTTTGAGAAAGCAAACGCCTCTTCGATTTCTGAGCAGGCGCCTCTTCGATTTCTGAAGCTTCGTCGAGTGCAGATTTTTATAGGGGCTGGCATTAAGTTCCAAAGCACACTTGAATCTCCACCAGTAGAAACTTCATTCTTGCACTTCTAAGATCTTGATTTGTCTGACCTCTTCTCTCTTCAACACCTTTGAAAATGTCTGGCCCCTCCGACCGTCGTTTTGACTTGAACCTTGTTGAAGAGGCAGCCCCGCCTTCTCCAGACAACATATGGCGCCCATCCTTCGTCTCCCCTACTGGTCCTCTTACCGTTGGGGATTCCGTGATGAAGAATGATATGACCGCTGCGGTGGTGGCCAGGAACCTTCTCACTCCCAAAGATAACAGACTACTTTCCAAACGGTCTGATGAGTTAGCTGTTAAGGATTCGCTGGCTCTCAGTGTTCAGTGTGCAGGTTCTGTGTCTAATATGGCCCAACGCCTATTTGCTCGAACCCGCCAAGTTGAATCATTGGCGGCTGAAGTGATGAGTCTCAAACAGGAGATTAGAGGGCTCAAGCATGAGAATAAACAGTTGCACCGGCTCGCACATGACTATGCTACAAACATGAAGAGGAAGCTTGACCAGATGAAGGAAACTGATGGTCAGGTTTTACTTGATCATCAGAGATTTGTGGGTTTGTTCCAAAGGCATTTATTGCCTTCGTCTTCTGGGGCTGTACCGCGTAATGAAGCTCCAAATGATCAACCTCTGATGCCTCCTCCTTCTAGGGTTCTGTCCAGTACTGAGGCTCCAAATGATCCCCCTCCGGTGCCTTCTCTTTCTGGGGCTCTACCGACTGCTGAGACTTCTCCAAAGCAACCTTTGTGAAGGCTCCCTCTTGTGTGCTTATTTTGACTCATGTATATGTACATATTTGTAGCTTATCGGGGATATCAATAAATAAGCTTTCCTTCATTTCAACGTATTGTGTTAAATACACCAAAGCCTTCTTCGCTAAGTTCTTTGAATTTTCTTTTGTTAAAGCTTGTATGTTGAAGCTTTCTGAGTGGAGCATGTAGGTTGGGGTAGTGTTCCCTTAATTTCCCGAGTGAGGAAAACTTCTCAGTTGGAGACTTGGAAAATCCAAGTCACTGAGTGGGATCGGCTATATGAATCTTAGAACGCCATTGTGCTCGATCCTGTGTCATGTCCTTCGTTAGATCTAAGTACTCTAGGTCTTTTCTTAGAGTCTCTTCCAAAGTTTTCCTAGGTCTTCCTCTACCCCTTCGGCCCTGAACCTCTGTCCCATAGTCGCATCTTCTAATCGGAACGTCAGTAGGCCTTCTTTGCACATGTCCAAACCACCGTAACCGATTTTCTCTCATCTTTCCTTCAATTTCGGCTACTCCTACTTTACCCCGGATATCCTCATTCCTAATCTTATCCTTTCTCGTGTGCCCACACATCCAACGAAGCATCCTCATCTCCGCTACACCCATTTTGTGTACGTGTTGATGTTTCACCGCCCAACATTCTGTGCCATACAGCATCGCCGGCCTTATTGCCGTCCTATAAAATTTTCCCTTGAGCTTTAGTGGCATACGGCGGTCACACAACACGCCGGATGCACTCTTCCACTTCATCCATCCAGCTTGTATTCTATGGTTGAGATCTCCATCTAATTCTCCGTTCTTTTGCAAGATAGATCCTAGGTAACGAAAACGGTCGCTCTTTGGTATTTCTTGATCTCCGATCCTCACCCCTAACTCGTTTTGGCCTCCATTTGCACTGAACTTGCACTCCATATATTCTGTCTTTGATCGGCTTAGGCGAAGACCTTTAGATTCCAACACTTCTCTCCAAAGGTTAAGCTTTGCATTTACCCCTTCCTGAGTTTCATCTATCAACACTATATCGTCTGCGAAAAGCATACACCAAGGAATATCATCTTGAATATGTCGTGTTAACTCATCCATTACCAACGCAAAAAGGTAAGGACTTAAGGATGAGCCTTGATGTAATCCTACAGTTATGGGAAAGCTTTCGGTTTGTCCTTCATGAGTTCTTACGGCAGTCTTTGCTCCTTCATACATATCCTTTATAGCTTGGATATATGCTACTCGTACTCCTTTCTTCTCTAAAATCCTCCAAAGAATGTCTCTTGGGACCCTATCATACGCTTTTTCCAAATCTATAAAGACCATGTGTAAATCCTTTTTCCCATCTCTATATCTTTCCATCAATCTTCGTAAGAGATAGATTGCCTCCATGGTTGAGCGCCCTGGCATGAACCCGAATTGGTTGTCCGAAACCCGTGTCTCTTGCCTCAATCTATGCTCAATGACTCTCTCCCAGAGCTTCATTGTATGACTCATTAGCTTAATACCCCTATAGTTCATGCAATTTTGTACGTCGCCCTTATTCTTGTAGATAGGCACCAAAGTGCTCATTCGCCACTCATTTGGCATCTTCTTCGTTTTCAAAATCCTATTGAAAAGGTCAGTGAGCCATGTTATACCTGTCTCTCCCAAAAGTTTCCACACTTCGATTGGTATATCGTCTGGGCCTATTGCTTTTTTATGCTTCATCTTCTTCAAAGCTACAACCACTTCTTCCTTCCGGATTCGACGATAAAAAGAGTAGTTTCTACACTCTTCTGAGTTACTCAACTCCCCTAAAGAAGCACTCATTTCATGTCCTTCATTGAAAAGATTATGAAAATAACCTCTCCATCTGTCTTTAACCGCGTTCTCTGTAGCAAGAACCTTTCCATCCTCATCCTTGATGCACCTCACTTGGTTTAGGTCCCTTGTCTTCTTTTCCCTTGCTCTAGATAGTTTATAGATATCCAACTCTCCTTCTTTGGTATCTAGTCGTTTATACATATCGTCGTAAGCCGCTAACTTAGCTTCTCTGACAACTTTCTTCGCCTCTTGCTTCGCTTTTCTATACCTTTCACCATTTTCATCAGTCCTCTCCTTGTATAAGGCTTTACAACATTCCTTCTTAGCCTTCACCTTTGTTTGTACCTCCTCATTCCACCACCAAGATTCCTTTTGGTGTGGGGCAAAGCCCTTGGACTCTCCTAATACCTCTTTTGCTACTTTTCGGATACAACTAGCCATGGAATCCCACATTTGGCTAGCTTCCCCCTCTCTATCCCACACACATTGGGTGATTACCTTCTCTTTGAAAATGGCTTGTTTTTCTTCTTTTAGATTCCACCATCTAGTCCTTGGGCACTTCCAAGTCTTGTTCTTTTGTCTTACTCTTTTGATATGTACATCCATTTGCAATACAATGAGCGTATTTCGATCCACCATTTGGAATATTTTTACTCGAACAAGTAGATTAGAAACCGAATGCGATGAAATTGGAAACCCAAGGTAAATGGATCTCATAATCAATTTGGTGGTTTCCAGTGCATATTGCTTTGCTTAAATGGTCAGAAAATCATTTCATTATACTATCTATATTTAGTTATAATACTTTCACTTGCATACGATGCAATGAAACAGAATCTTAGTTGAACTAGAAACGATTCTAATTATCCAAACATCAGGTTGGGTGCCACTTTAAATGTAGGAAAATTAAAAAAAAAGGATCTTCAGTTGCTGTTTTTGGATTTGACTATGTTGGCTTCACTGTAAGTTGGAACACACTTTAATTTCGAATTTTCGATACATACGTGCACACATTTATATACTAACAATGTACATCTTACATTTGCGATTCAGTATTTGAAACCTTTTCAGTCGAACAAGATTAGAGTCCAAATATGAAGATTTGGAGACCCAAAGTAATCGGATCTCATGATCGAATTGGATGGTGAGAAAATCGTTCAGTTATACTATCTATGTCAACTTCTCCATTCATGGCTGCATAGTGAAGAGGGATTCTTCCCTTTTCATCACAACGCAAGCACGCATCAACATACACAGATAACAAAGCTTCGACAGTCTCCTTGTGGCCCCCAGCAGAAGCCAAGTGCAGGGGCGTGCGTCCATCGGCATCCACCCGCTCTGCAAGTTTGGGATTTTTAGTGCAAAGGGCTTTGGTAAACTCAGCGTGTCCGAGCAAGGCCGATACATGCAAGGGGGTTCCGGTTTTTCCGGTCTGCAGGGATACTCTCCTTAGAATGTCTGGGTCTTTTTCGATCAATCTGTTTAAGTACTCTACACTCCCAGTCCGTGATGCCTCGTACACTTCTTCTTCATCATGCCATCTGATGTCCATTATCTCTCTCTCTCTCTCTCTCTCTCTGAACTTTGCTTCACTTAGAAAAATTTTAGAGAGCAATTATTTATAATAGCGAACAAAATGTCTTTTTGGTTGTTAGAAGAGCACTTCCAAAAGTATTTCCAATAATGCTAGTTAAATTTTTGTCATTGTAGCTAATTAAATGACTCAAATGTTAATTTGGCTAGCCACCACTTCCAATAATATTAGCTATTTTAACGTATGGTAAAATATTTCTAAATCTTGGGGTAATGCTAGGGTGACCATCTATTTAGATCAACTTTTATAAATTATATGACTTGGTTGTTAATTATTAGATTATTATCTAATTATTAATTAACTTGTCTATTTCCTATTGGTAACATATCACATATTTTACAAATTTGATTTTAAAAATTAAGTTGCCTAACATTACCCCTAAACTTATCCAGTTAAGTCCATATTCCCCTCTTGCTAAATTTAGCTAGCTATTTTTTCTGCATTTTTTGTTAAAGTAGCCAAAAAATCTCATTCATCTAGGTTGTTAGAGATTGTTGTAGACATCGAAATTTCGGTAAATAAATGTTGACCGATAAATTAAAGTGTCAACGCTCATGTATTACATAAATTTTACACGTAGCATGCAACTCAACGAAAATTGAAATGAGTTGGAAAAGTCGTCAAATAGGACACGTGTCAACACCTGGCAGAAACGACTTATTTCATCTGGAATATTATATTCAAAATTAGGCCTTGGAAAATTCTATAAATACAAGCCCATTTCATTCATTTGGGGGAACCAATTCATATTACACCTTGAAGCCCTGAAGCTCTGAAACTCCGAAGCTCTCAAGCATCCAGGTTCCCGAAGAATCAAGCAAGCGTTCTTCGTTCATCGTTCATCGTTCATCCTAAAGATCAAGCCCCAACGGCCCTTTGGATCAACAATCATCCACCAATTCAAGATCAAGCCCCAACGGCCCTTGAAGAACTTCCACCAATTCAAGATCAAGTCCCAACGGCCCTTGAAGAACTTCCACCAATTCAAGATCAAGCCCCAACGGCCCTTGAAGAAAGCACCATCGTTCATCATCCGTTCATCCAAGATCAAGCCCCAACGGCCCTTTGGATCAACAAACATCGACAAATCCACACACATCCAACCGTTCTTCAAGATTAAGCCCAAAAGCCCTTGAAGATCCGTTCATCACTGTTCTTCAAGATCAAGCCCAAAAGCCCTTGAAGATCCGTTCATCACTGTTCTTCAAGATCAAGCCCCAACGGCTCCTTGAAGATCCGCTCAAATCCACTTTCAAAGATCGAGCCCACGACCCTTTGAAGAAACTTCCAACAGTTCATCCAAGATCAAGCATCAACGGCCCTTGGATCAACAAAACATCCACCAATCAACACCTTACGGAGATCGAATCAGAGGATCAAAATAGAGAGAGATTGTAACTCAAAACCATCTAAATACAAATATTTGTTTGTGCACGTTGTTCTTGTCTCTTTCGTTTCAGGAATTTTCCGTGTTCACAAATTGGCACGCCCGGTGGGACATCTCTACCTCTCATCTCTTTCTCCGTTCAAGAAATTCAAGCGCACTTACAAAATTAATGGCATCAAGGAAGGCTCAAACTGTTCCCGCAACCGGCGCAAAGAACAAGAGCATCCTCGCCGCAACTGGTGTCACTTTGGGCATCACGACTCGAAGCATGGCAAGAGCTACTTTCACCACCTCTTTCACCTCTGCATCAACTCTGCCAAGGGAACGAGAGTACCCCAGACGTGAGCCTGTGATCACCTTAGCCTCACTAAGGGCACCAAGGGGGGGAAGCCCAAGGAAATACTCCGAATTCATGCTCTCCGATGCCGATTCAAGCGGCAGTGCAACCATGCAAGTCATGACCATTGGAGCAACTTCAATCGATGAGCAGCTGGCTCAAATGAATGAAGCAATCGCAAGGCTAACCCGAACTGTGGAAGAAAAAGACTTGCAAATTGCAGCACTAGTCAACCGACTGGAGGCGCAGGACGGCGATAAACCCGACCCAGAGAATGATCCACTAAAAAGAAGAGATGACGAAGAAGATGAGCCTCAGGTGGAGAAAAACGATGCGAAGCCGGAGCCAGACCAAGCAGCGGCACTCATGGGATCTCTTTCTATCCAGCAGCTGCAAGAGATGATCACCAACACCATCAAGGCACAATACGAAGGGAGCTCAAATACCTCCGGGTTGTACTCAAAGCCGTATTCAAAGAAGATCGACACCTTAAGGATGCCGAGGGGTTATCAACCACCAAAGTTCATGCAATTTGATGGAAAGGGAAACCCGAAACAGCACGTTGCCCACTTCGTTGAAACTTGCAACAACGCAAGAACCGAAGGGGATTACCTCGCAAAGCAGTTTGTGCGCTCGCTGAAAGGAAACGCCTTTGAGTGGTACACAGACCTAGAGCCTGAGTCCATCAACAGCTGGGAGCAGTTAGAGCGGGAATTCCTCAACCGCTTCTATAGCATCCGCCGCACTGTGAACATGCTAGAGCTAACAAGCACAAAGCAGTGGAAGGACGAGCCAGTCATTGACTACATCAACAGATGGCGCACTCTAAGCCTCGACTGTAAAGACAGGCTCTCGGAAACCTCTTCAATCGAGATGTGCATCCAAGGCATGCAATGGGGTTTGCAATACATCCTTCAAGGCATTAAACCATCATGGGAAGAAGGAACCGATCGCCAACTACAAAAACGACAAAGCTCTGGAGACAAAGGTGGAAAAGGCTGCATGGAAACCCACCAAGGAAGCGATGACGGTCAACACAGCTCCCGTCAAAATCTCCACACGAGGCAAGGCAATTCAAACCGAAGCTTTTCGTGATCAAGAGATGCGTAGACGCACTTTGAAGGAGCTTGAGGAGAAGATTTATCCATTCCCCGACTCTGATGTGGTTGCCATGTTAGATGACCTGTTGGACAAGAAGGTGATCAGTTTGCCTGAGTGCAGACGGCCGGAAGAGATGAATCGTACTGACAGTCTAAGATACTGTAAATTCCACCGCTTCATCAATCATCCGACAGAAAAGTGCTTCGTGCTGAAAGATCTCATCATGAAGCTGGCTCAGAAAGGAATCATCGAGCTAGATCTTGACGATGTGGTGAAGTCAAACTATACCACCTTCACTTCTGGATCTTCCGACTCAAAGTTTTCACCTCAACCGCTGGGGGCATCGTCCAAGACAAGCAAAGTTGAAGGATGGACTCAAGTCACTCCTAAGAAATTGCACAAGAAGCATACGTCTCCTCCACATGTCCGCCAATCGGAAAGGGGGCAAAGCAGCTCTTGTCAACCTTCAAAGCAACATGAACGTGTTGAAGATGATGAAATTTCGACACATAGATCGTCCATCCCCATCACGATGCGTGATTTCTTTCCTGAAGACTTCTTCAATCACTCGGTCAAGGCTCCTTGCTATGAAAATTGTGAGGAACGCCTCTCCAAAATTACTTGACAAATTCACCATGCTCCTTGTTCGTACGAGCCTAAAACTGCACGAACCAAAGCTCTTTGTCTGCAAGAGCCTAAACTGCAAGACACAACACTCTTCGCCTGCACGAGCCTAAACTGCATGGCACAACGCTCCTGGTCTGCACGAGCATAAAAGGCAACACCAACGCTCCTTGCCTGCACGAGCTGAAACTGCAACACGGCACCAAACGCTCCTGGTCTGCACGAGCATAAAAGGCAACACCAACGCTCCTTGCCTGCACGAGCTGAAACTGCAACACGGCACCAAACGCTCCTTGCCTGCACGAACTGAAACTGCAACACGGCACCAAAAGAAAATACCAAAAAAAAAAAAAATGTATTTGAACTACGTTACGACTTGATCCCTTCTTTGGAGGGGTACGTAGGCAGCTCGAATGTTCAATTTTTCGAGTTCAGTCACATCAAAAAAAAAAAAAGAATAAATGTTTTATTAAATAAGGTCAATTTTATTACAAATTTATTTTGTTAAGAAAAATTGCAATTTTCTTTGTACAAAATTAAATTGCAGTTTCTTTGAAAAAAAAAATAATGAATACATATGTTATTATGTATTTAGAAAAAAAAAAAAGAAAAAAAAGGAAATATATACGTATGTGTGTGTGCATATACAAATATAGGCCCATCCACAATTTCTAAAAAAAAGGGGCGGCCCATCTTTCTAAATCCCAATAAGCCCAGCTCTCAAAACCCACTTCGGGTTTTCTCCTCCAACCAAACCCTCCAGTCACCCATCCAAGCTCCATGCGCCTCCTTCTGCAAATCTCCCGTCTAATCCGCCATCAAACCCTTCTCAGAGCTCGAGCTTATCATCTGCAAACTACAGGCCAAACACGGGCCCATCATCTCCCTCCGCTTTGGCTCCCGCTTCGCCGTCTTCATCGGCGACCGCTCCCTCGCTCACCAAGCCTTAATCCAGACACCGGCCGATGGGGTCCACATCACGTACGCGCTTAAGGAGCAGATGATGCTCTCCGTCACATCTGTCGTCGTCTCTCTTGATGATAACATGGTGCCAATCTCCGCCGTCGAATCGCTGGTGGAGTTGCTTTTAACGGTGATCAACCGACCCAATCATGGCATCGACCGTCAGGCGTGTGCGCTGGCATGTGAGTGCCTTCGAGAGATGGAGAAAGCTCGGCCCTCTTTGCTCTCTGAAATCGGCGAACATCTCTAGGAGCTTGTTGCAGAAGAGAAAACCCACCGCCAATCCTCGAGGTCAAGGCCTTCTTCTCCTTCTTCTCAAGGGAGGAGGAGAAGGAGGACACCCAGCAGAGAAAGAAATCAGCAGCAACGGTCGAGCAGTAGGGAGAGACGAACTAGTATTTCACCGGGCAAACGCTCATCTTCTAATGCTAATTCTGCTGCAACTGCCACTTCAACTGCCAATGCGAATCCGAGACCAGGAAAGATGGTTTCCGTCCCGGCAAACTACAGCAGCCGGACAAGCTCCTCGCCGAAACTGCCCTTGGCTTCTCGACCAACTTCACCTGCAACGGCGGCGTCATAGTGCAGGTGGTGGTGCTACAGTGCATTATCTGGGAGAGGTGGGTGTCTTGAGAAATTCTCCTTGATCTCATCCTTGTTGTCTCTGCTGCAACGGATGCGCTTGAAAGATAGGACGGTGATGGCTGTCATTGGGATGATGGAGCAGATCAAAAGGGTGATCTCCGTCATGACTTCGCCATGGATCTGGTCTGCAGCAACGAGCTCTTTGCCAAAATCGTCAAGGGCCGGCTCAGGAAGGACGTTGCCAGATATTCCGGCAGCTCATCTCCGCCATAGATTCCTGCCACAGCCGCGACGTTACCACCAGGATCTGAAGCCGGAGAACTTCCTCCTAGACCAGGACGACAACTTGAAAGTCACCTCATACCCGAGAGCTGTGTGGCCTGCGTGTTCATGTACCTGACTTTTCCTCAATCGAAGCCATGGCCTGTTCCAGCTTCACGAAGCTTAATGCGTCATCATCTCAATGGTGCCACCAGCAGCTCTTCCCCACCAGCACCTCCCTCCCCGCCGCTAAAGTCAACCATCAGGGAACAAAGGGCAATCGGTGTTTGAATTTTCAGAGGATAACTTCAGTGTCTCGACAGCCTAGTAGGAGATGGTAGCGTTTCAAACAAAAAGCTGGGATCGTCTATCCTCTTGGCTCTCGTCTTCTCTCGTCAGGCTCATTGTTCATGTCGTCGGCTATCATTAGAGATGGCGACGGTTGAACGGGAAGCTGGGATCGTCGATCTTCTTGGCTCCCGCTCCGGCCGTGTCCAGCGCGAAGCCTCCCCTCTCAACAACGCCGTTTAAGAAAAGGTGCCACGAGCACGACCACTCCGACGGAACGTCGTGCAAGTTTTCAGCCTCAGAATCTACTTCCGGTTCCGGCTAGTGCCATTGCTCCAAGAAGAAGACCCAAGTCCGCAGCTACAAGTCCGGGCTCGGCTCTCAAAGCCCATCCTCACTCGACTCCAAAGCCTTCATCTCCACCTGGCCTCCCTCGAGCTCGTCACCATGACCACCATGATAGCAAAGAACTTCAACGACCGCCGTCAAACGACTAGCCGGTTGTGAAGCTCGAAGCACCATCTTCCCGGCCTCCTTGTTCCGCTCCCTGCAAATCCTCTACCCATCACCTAAATTTATATAGAAAAATATATAATAATAAAAAATAAAAAAAAAGGGATGGTGGAGCAAAGCGGTGCTGCCACCACGTGAAAAAAAAAAAAGAAAAAAAAAAAAGATGCATCAGGCACCATGTGCAAAGAAAAATAATAATAAATAAATGATATAATAATATATATATATATAAAGGGATGGTGCATCTGGCACCACGTGCCAGCAAAAAGGAAAAAAAGAAAGTTGGGTGTGTGTATATGGTGGGTATGTATTAGATATATGTACGTGGCACCAAAAGCATTATACATAAAAAAATAAATAATAATAATAAATAAATAAATTTAATTTAATTTAAAAAAAAAATGATGGTGCGGATTGCACCACTTAAAAAAAAAAAAAGGGATGCATAAAGAGAAATAAAAGTCCATTTTATTTATGGAAATTTTTACATAACTTTGCATTATACATACAAAAAAAAAAAAAAAAAAAAAAATCAAATCAAATTTACAAGAGGGGAACTCCAGGAAGAAGAGGAGCCAAAGGTTGATCATTCGGAGCTTCACTACGCGGTACAGCCCCAGAAGACGAAGGCAAATGTTGTTGGAACAAACCCACAAACCTCCGATGATCAAGTAAAATCTGACCATCAGATTCCTGCATCTGGTCAATTTTCCTCTTCATGTTTGTGGCATAGTTGTGTGCGAGCTTGTGCAACTGTTTATTCTCATGCTTGAGCCCTCTGATCTCCTGTTTGAGACTCATCACTTCAGCCGCCAACGATTCAACTTGACGGGTTCGAGCAAATAGGCGTTGGGCCATGTTGGACACAGAACCCGCACACTGCACACTAAGAGCCAGGGACTCCTTAACAGCCAACTCATCAGACCGCCTGGAAAGTAGTCTGTTATCTTTGAGAGTGACAAGGTTCCGGGCCACCACCGCAGCGGTCATATCATTCTTCATCACCGAATCCCCAACAGTAAGAGGACCAGTAGGGGATATGAAGGATGGGCGCCATATGTTATCTGGAGAAGACGAGACTACCTCTTCACCAAGGTTCAAATCAAAACGACGGTCGGAGGGTCCAGACATTTTCAAAGTGTTGAAGGAAGAAGAGATCGGACAAATCAAGATCTTAGAAGTACAAGAGGGGGAGTTTTCACAAGCGAAAATTCAAGTGTGCTTTGAAACGAACTGCATGCCTCTATAAAAAATCAGCACTCGACGGGATTTCAGAGATCGAAGAGGCGAGCTCAGAATTCGAAGAGGCCATTCAAAAATCGAAGAGGCAAGCTCAGAAATCGGAGAAGCATCTTGCTTTTCCAGACGCGTCGGCACCCGTCACACGCAAACTCAGCTTTGCAGAAATCACGGGTAATTTGTCGAAGCGCCAATCCCAGATATCGAAGAGGCGCCAGTCTTTTTCAGCCGCGTCATCACCTGTCATATGCACACTCAACTTTGCGCAAATCACGGGTAATTTGTCGAAGATTTTCGGTGAAGGAGAAAGCACGTGAAGTTTACTGTTCAATCACGCGTTAGTTGCCGACACGAGTGAAAGAATAGTACCTCTACAGATATTAAGGGACCTCCTATAACTGTCCACCTTCACCTTCCATAGCAAGGCAGACATACAGAGCATTTCTTCATCTTCAAAAAAATGCTTTCCCAACGAAACCTCTCGAGTCATTCAGTGTTCCTTATTCCTTGGGGGTACCTCTGCAAGCCAATAGCTCCAAAGCAAAAGTATCTCATATCACCAGGGTAGAAAGCAAGAGTATCTCATATCATGCGTTCTCCCTGTCATTTCCTTTGTCCTTGTTCTTACCTACAAAGACAAGGATAAAGAAAACAATATGCCGGAACTTCCACTCAAACTCGGTTAAGGAACCGACTGCTTGGAACCCTTCCTTGATTGCCTACCTAGCACTGCTCTCGAGTACTCGTTTCCCACTGCTGCTGTACTTCCAAAGAAGCTGCCACATCTGCCTGGAGAATAGATAAGGCAAGTGAAAATGATACCTTGCAGCATGTGGAGACAAGGTGCAGAAGGAACAAGCAGAGAAGAATGCGGTCTGCACAGTCAACTCAGCAGAAGGAGTCCGAGCTGAAGAACTCGAGAAGCTGCCATATCTACCTGAAGAAACAAGCAGAGAAGAATGCAGCATGCACAGCCAACTCGGCAGAAAGAGTCTGAGATGAAGAACTCGTTTTGACCCTCAAATTCTTGGGTCGACTTACTAGGCGTTGTGGGCTGCACGTGCCGATTCACCACCCTTGAATCAAATCCTTAAAAGATCAAGTCACCAACTGGAAGAATAGCCCGTAAATCTTGAAGATCATACCGTTGACCAAACTGTTCAGGTGTGAATTAGAAAGATTGAACAGAGCAATAAGTCGTCACCTTCACCTCGTGCCTGCTTGCCATATGTTCGAGTTAACCTTCAAGAATCAAGCCTCAACGGCCCTTGAAGAAGCTTCCAGCCAAATTCAAAATCAAGCCTTGACGGCCCTGGAAGAAATCACAAGTCCGATTCAAGATCAAGTGTCTACCACTCTTGAATCAAAACCTAGTTCAAGAATAAGCTGTGGAAAATCAACAATTGGAGGAATCCAGAAAACCCTCCAACCCAGTTCAAGATCAAAGCTGTGGAAAGTCAACAAGCGCAACAAAATACGTGCCGATTCACCCACTACCAAAGCCAAAGATCATCTACCACATGAAACTCCTTGTGGTCCAATTTCAACCTTCAAGATCAAGTCTCGACGGCCCTTGAAGAAATTTCAAACAAAAGTTCAAGAACAAGCCTCAACGGCCCTTGAAGAAATCTCAAGCCCAATTCAAGATCAAGCCTCAACGGCCCTTGAAGAAATCTCCAGCCCAATTCAAGATCAAGCCTCGACGGCCCTTGGATCGACATCTACAGTAGGGGACTTCAAAACGCATCTCCTACACGTGACAAGCACATGTATACGACGCGCCTTGAAGTGGGGGCATTTGTAGACATCGAAATTTCGGTAAATAAATGTTGACCGATAAATTAAAGTGTCAACGCTCATGTATTACATAAATTTTACACGTAGCATGCAACTCAACGAAAATTGAAATGAGTTGGAAAAGTCGTCAAATAGGACACGTGTCAACACCTGGCAGAAACGACTTATTTCATCTGGAATATTATATTCAAAATTAGGCCTTGGAAAATTCTATAAATACAAGCCCATTTCATTCATTTGGGGGAACCAATTCATATTACACCTTGAAGCCCTGAAGCTCTGAAACTCCGAAGCTCTCAAGCATCCAGGTTCCCGAAGAATCAAGCAAGCGTTCTTCGTTCATCGTTCATCGTTCATCCTAAAGATCAAGCCCCAACGACCCTTTGGATCAACAATCATCCACCAATTCAAGATCAAGCCCCAACGGCCCTTGAAGAACTTCCACCAATTCAAGATCAAGTCCCAACGGCCCTTGAAGAACTTCCACCAATTCAAGATCAAGCCCCAACGGCCCTTGAAGAAAGCACCATCGTTCATCATCCGTTCATCCAAGATCAAGCCCCAACGGCCCTTTGGATCAACAAACATCGACAAATCCACACACATCCAACCGTTCTTCAAGATTAAGCCCAAAAGCCCTTGAATATCCGTTCATCACTGTTCTTCAAAATCAAGCCCAAAAGCCCTTGAAGATCCGTTCATCACTGTTCTTCAAGATCAAGCCCCAACGGCTCCTTGAAGATCCGCTCAAATCCACTTTCAAAGATCGAGCCCACGGCCCTTTGAAGAAACTTCCAACAGTTCATCCAAGATCAAGCATCAACGGCCCTTGGATCAACAAAACATCCACCAATCAACACCTTACGGAGATCGAATCAGAGGATCAAAATAGAGAGAGATTGTAACTCAAAACCATCTAAATACAAATATTTGTTTGTGCACGTTGTTCTTGTCTCTTTCGTTTCAGGAATTTTCCGTGTTCACAATTGTATAACCCTTCCAAAAAATAATTTTTTTATAACACCCAGCCTAAGGTGATTCATGCTCACATGACTTAATACGTGTAGCTATTTCAGAGGCAATTACAAAAAGACTCTTTAAGGTGATTCACTGATGCTAAATTTCTAACTGTTAAAGCTTATGTGGAGCTTTTAAATTATGGACGATCAAGACCAGTCCCCATCCTGCATTCAAGGTGCCATAATCTGATACCTCTCACTTTCAGATTATGGACAAACAAGACCAGTCTCCATCCTACATGCATGCTGGTAGCACTGAGAGCATCTCTAATGGTGTTCTCTAATTTGTCCTTGCAATCGAATAAATGTCCGAAGCCTTCCAATAGGGGTGGGCGCGGTGCGGTTTGGTGCGGTTTCGAGTGAAACCACAACCGAAATCGAAACTTTTTACGATGCGGTGCGGTGCGGTGCGGTTTTGAAGCCAAAACCGAAATGAAACCAAACCGTTTGGTTCGATTCGGTGCAGTTTCAAACGGTTTCGGTTTGGTTTTTGAGAAAAAAATGTACAATTTAAAATATACACATATTTATGTATAAGATGGTCTTATTTTCCTTGTATATTAATTAATGAATATGCACCAAAATTGCACCAAAAACTGCACCAAACCTGCAGCAAAACAACACCAAGAACTGTACCAAACCTGCAGCAAAAAAACTGCACTGAAACTGCAGCAAAAAAACTGCACAAAAAACAGCAACTAAACAGCACCAAAACTGCACAAAAAACAGCAGCTAAACTGCAGCAAAAATTACACCACAACTGCACCAAAACTGTACCAAAAAACTACACAAAACTGCACAAAACTGCACCAAAAAACTGCACAAAAACGCATCACATAATTCACATCTACTAAAATTCAACTTGATCACCAATCAATCACAATAGTTTACTACAACCCAATTGAAAAGTTAAGTTTGCCATAATACAACTAAAGTTCAAACTTCAAAGTTTCAAACAAAGTTCAATGTCAAATGCCTTATGGCATTAGTACAACCAAAAAAATAAATGGTTCATGGAATTCAACAAAATCTTGGTTTTCAACTTACTTTGTATCGTTCAAGTTTCAAACCTTTACCTTTCCTTTTCCTTTTGGACACTTATTCTTTGAAGGTTTAGGAGGCCTTTGAGCTTGTGAAGACCTTGCACTTTGTAAACGCATAAGGGGAGGCTCTTGTGAATTAGAACCTTGAGATTGCTTTGGAGCTTGTTGTGGTTCTTGATCAAGAGTAAGAGAGGCAATGCTTGAAGTCAATTTGGCCAACTCTACACAATACAAAACATAAAAAATATAATTGATGTTTAGTTGAAAAAAGAAAACAAAGAAAGTTCTTTTATTCACACAGTCTATTTGCAGATGTGCTGCTAATTGTTGAGCTGGTTTGGTACTAAATATTGCATTTAAGGATCTATAACCCTATGACTACTGAGAACCATGATGATGCAGCCCTCATTCCTTATGACCGAGTGGATGAATTGAAGATTACCACCTTAATGTAAGCTGTGAGTAAAGAAATTCTTAAACCTTACCACCTTAATATTATTGCAGCACTCTGAAATTATCTTTCTAAGACCCAAACTTCAGAAATTATCTTTCAAGATTATCTTTATTTCGAAAATGGAAGCAATAAATTCAGAAATTATCTTTCAAGACCCAAACTTCTTTTTGAGACAAATAACTAACAAATAACTAAGAAATTATCTTACCATATTAGATGGTAAGCAATGACTCAGTGAGGTCGTAAGGCAAGGCAGATATGAAAGCAAGCAGTGACTCAGTGACTCAGTGAGGTTGCAAGGCAAGCAGTGACTCACTCAGTGAGGTCGCAGTCGCAGAGGCAGACGCATCTTGTGCAGATTGCAGTCAGGCAGTCGCTCGCAGAGGTAGATGCAGGTAGAAGCAATCGCTCGCAGAGGTAGATGCAGGTAGGCAGAAGCACATGCAGAAGCAGTTGCTCGCAGGCAGAAGCAGATGCAAGCAGGTGACCAGGTCGCAAAGGCAGATGCGGAGATGCAAGGAGGCGGCGCAGAAGCAGTCGCAAACCCACTCAGTGCAAGCAAACCCAGAAGTTCTGGCGGCGCAAAACCAAATGTATAAGTATACTGTATAACCTAGTTGAATAATGAACTAAATAAAAATAAAAAAGTGCGGTTTCGGTTTCGGTTTCGGTTTCGGTGCGGTTTTGAAAACCCAAAACCAAAACTAAACCGTTTTGTGTGCCGCGGTTCGGTTTTGAAACCGAAACCGTTTCAAAACCGCAAAACCAAACCATTTGGTGCGGTTTGATTCGATTCGTGTTTCGGTTTCGGTTTTCGGTTCCAAGTGCCCACCCCTACCTTCCAATGGGTTAGAAAATCGACAGGACATGGTATAATAAAAATTCCCACAAATAAGGATCGGTAAGGCCATCTCCAATAGATGGCTGGCCAGAGAGCTCGTTTTAGCCATCTGGCCCTCAAAGATATTAATATTTTAATGAATAGTACAGGGCCATATTTGTCTCGGTCTCCAAACGAGGGCCAGATGGCTCGTTTTAGCCCTTTCACAAAAATCGTCTCCAACCGAGGGCCAAAGGGCCATAGGGCCAAACATAATTTATTATTTAAAACTACAACTTAAATTCAAATCCAACGGCTAAGTGACGTCAACATGACGTTAGCTAGCCGTTGGATTTGAATTTTTTTTTGCTATAAATAGGGTGGATATTGGGATATAATTCACACAACTTTGAATTCAATCTCTTTCAATTCAAGTTTGCAATGAATTCCAACTTTGGATCCTCTTCAGATTCCAATTGGGGGTCCTCATCCAATTCCAAAAAAGAAGCAAAATGGGCGCAAATGAGACGAGAAGATGATGAGTCTGATGAAGAAGTTCAAGTAAGGTGTAATAAACAAAACATAGCAGTAGCCATGGCTGCGGCCATGGTGTGTCAGCCAACTGAGGAACAACCTCAATGGGGTGGCTCTATTGCTGATCGCTTTTACAAACCACGAAACAGAGCGATGACGCATGCCAATCTGATGAACAACTACTTCGACCCCAACTCGGTGTACACAGAAGAGGATTTCAGACGTCGCTTCCGGATGAGGCGTCATGTATTCGAGCGTTTACTTTGTGATGTCCAGCAGGTCAATCCGTACTTTCGACAGAAGCGGGACAGAGCAGGCTGCCCTAGTTTCTCACCTCATTAGAAGGTTACTGTTGCACTCCGAATGATGACCTATGGCTCCCCAGCTGATTCGATTGATGAAACCCATGGTATGTATAAGTCTACATGCCTTGATACTCTTCAAGAATTTTATGACACAATTGTTCAGCTTTAAAAAGACGAGTACCTCCGCGAGCCAAATCAAGAAGATCTGAATCGGCTCATTCGCAAAGCTGAAGACCGTGGGTTTCCGGGCATGATAGGGTCATTAGACTGCATGCATTGAGATTGGAAGAACTGTCCCACCGGATGGCTAGGAGGCTTTAACTGAAGGTCGAGAAAGCCAACTGTTGTGTTAGATGCAGTTGCCTCATATGACACATGGATCTGGCATGCTTTCTTTAGAGTCCCTGAATCCCAAAATGACATTACAATTCTTGGGCATTCACCTGTCTTTAATAACTTGACGGAAGGTAAAACACCTTAACTTGACTACTACATCAATGGCCGTCAATACAATATGGGGTATTACTTGGCAGATGACATCTATCCAAAGTGGGCGACACTTGTCCAAGTAATTCCAAACCCTAGGAATGACGCGGAAAAGTTGTTTACCTTACACCAAGAGGCATATCGGAAATATGTTGAGAGAGCTTTTGGTATTCTACAAGCACGGTGGAAGATCATCAGCGAACCGGCAAAAGGGTGGAGTCGAGAAAATTTGGATTCCATCATGATGTCTTGCATCATATTACACAATATGATAGTGGAGGATGAGCGAGATGGGTATATTGATGGAGAGTCCGATGACGACCAAGAAGATCGAAATAGGTCAAGAATGGCTTGTGCAAAAATATATGATGAGCCTAATTTGCCTTTCAATCCAAGAACTGGTAGTATCTCTATAGATGAGTACATGAGGCGCTATAGAATGATACGTTGTCGTGCCACAAACAAGTACCTACAACAAGATCTTGTTGCACATCTTTGGGCCCAAAGAAGCATGGAGTAGGCATTTACGTTTTATGTTTTTAAATGTTTTTAAAAATGTTGTTTAAGTTTCATGTTGTATAATTTTTATGTTGGTTAATGTTATTTAATGTTGTTTCATATTGTTTAATGTTGTTTCATGTTACTTAATTTAATTTAGGGAGTTTTAACGAAAAGCCCATGGTACTGTTCACTTTAACGAAAAACCATATTTTTACACTAAAAAGTCAAACATTGTACTATTCACTTTACCCTTTATTTTGTCCTTATCATTAAAACTCAAAGTTTTCAAGCTCTTTTCATTAGTTTTCCTTTTAATTTAATGTTGTATAATGACTTAGGAAGTTATAGGAAAAAAAAATAGAATTTAAAAAAAATATGAAACAAATTTTGTGAAATAGAAGTTATAGAAAAAAATGGAATTTAAAAAAAAATATGAAACAAATTTTGTGAAATAGAAGTTAAAGGAAAAAAATGGAATTTAAAAAAAATATGAAACAAATTTTGTGAAATATAAGTTATAGGAAAAAATGAAGGAAATTATTGAAAAATTGAAACAAATATTATAGATGAAGGAAATATTGGAAAATATATTGAAGGAAATATTGAGAAATATATTGAAGGAAATATTGAAAAATATTGAAGAAGGAAATATTGCAAATGAAGTGAAGAATTGAAAGAACTTCACCATATTTATAGAAGAAAAGAAATGTTTAAATTAAAAAAAAAAAACCCAACGGCTAGCTGTCAGCTAGCCGTTATATTAAAAAATATTTCAAACTATTAGTGTCGGTTATAACCGACACTAATAGTAAATAATTTTTTTTTTGCCTATGAATACCTATTACTGTCGATTATAACCGACAGTATTAAAAAATCCTTCTTTAATGATGTCGGTTATAACCGACAACAATAGGAAAACTATAAAAAAAAATAGCCAGCCAGCCAGCCCTTTGGCCCTTTGAAATTCCGTGGAGCCCTCCCAGATTCCTGAGCTCTCTGGCCTAGTCCCCATCATCTTCAGTGTGTCTGTTATTGCAGTTAGAGAAGCATTCCACAGAAAAAAGAGGGTTACACCTTCAGTTTATTCGCGCAGAGAACCAGCATGTCCAAAAATATATGTTACTCGATTCTTAAAAAAACTGTATGGCATGAAAAAATAAATTTACAAATTGCTAATTGCTAATTTTTTTGTTTTGTATAAAATCTTTGTTCACTCTACTTGAACAGGTACACATGTTAAGTTTTCTTTCATCCTATCTTTGGCACAGAAAGCACCATTAAAATTTAAACTTTTTTTTTCATATTGTTTGTTTGTTTTATTTTTCCTCTCTCTCTTTCTCTCTCTCTCACACACACACACACGCACACTCACACCCCTATGCATGTTACTGAGTTAATCATTGTGTTGACCAAAGTAGGTATAAGCATAACGATTGGAGGTCGTTGGTTTAAAACTTCAAGTTGCAAAAACAAAAGAAAATTGTATTACTATTTGATATAGATGTAGTATAATATATTGATTTTCAAGGATTTTTGGTCTTTGCAGGGTTTTATCTGGCTGAGCAAATGCCTTAGCCATCGCTCTGTGGGTTTAATTTTCTTTTAAGCAAGGCAATATAACTATGAAATTTAGAAAATGGTTGATGAGGCAACATTCCTATTAGTTCCTGTATTAGTTTGATTTTAATTGAATAAATTTGTATAATGTAGAGTAGAAATCTCGAACTTCTTATATGAATGATGTTTGCGTGACATAAAGAATGGGTGACCTTTGAATTGGGGCTGTTGCTGGATCGGCAGGTAAAATTTGAAACTTCGTCTATGAATGTTTATTGCATGCATTTGTGTTCCTTATGTGTGCCTTTCTCTGCAACATGTCCATGAAGATTTATTGGGTGAGGGAAGTATGTAAATGGATAGAGACAGAGAAGCAAACACAAGATGTACGTGGGTAGAGGAGTTCTCATTAATTGTGAAAGGTTTACACAAGTACATAGGTTCAAACTCTCCTTTAGTGAGTACTAGTGAATGATTTAGTACAAATGACATTAGGAAATATTGTGGGAGAATGATATCCTTTTATAAAAGAGAGTTTCTAGCTTTGTTTTGACATTGACACGTGTCGTGTTGTGATTGACTTCCGATGTTGACACGTGTCGCGCTATGATTGACTTCTGATGTCTACACGTGTCACGCTGTGATTGGCCTCCTGGTTGGAGGGAAACTCTTATGGGTCCTTGACGGTATAACGTTGACCAGTGCTCAGTAGTTTCGGGATTGGTCAAGTATGGTACAAACAGTGCTACCCTAAATTCCCGAGTGAGGGAAGCTCCTCGGTTAGGGACTTGCAAGATCCAAGCCGCTGAGTAATCACAAAACTTCTAAGCACCGAAGTGTGGTATCGTTTTCACTTGCCTTATCTGTCTCATAGGTAGATGTGACATCTTCTCTATAACTATATTACAGTTGATCGTACAAGAGAAACAAACATTTGTGAAAGATCTATAATGCATTTTGATTGATCAAGATCAATAGTATAAAACTATATTTAGCCATTTATACTGTATCAGCATAAGCTTGAAAAATGTATAACCTTGAAAAAGTGAGCCACATTAGGTCCGGAAGAAGAGATGGAGCAGAAGAGAGAGGAAGCCGTTGCCATGGAAGGAGAGAGAGAAAAAAATTTATGTGGGGCGAGTTGGCACAGTAGAGTTTCACATCCTTAATTCATTCATATAGAAATTATATATGCGCGATGTTATTCTTACCATATTTTTATGCCACTTTATATGGCATATGATGTGGACATGCATATCATTTAAATTAATCATAATTTAATTTAAATTGAAAACCATTTAATAAACCAATGATTAAAAAAAAACTGGAATTAAATGGTGATTGTGGCATAGGATGAGTCTTCTCCTTCCTTTCCCATTCAATCCTGCATCTTCTCCCATTTCTTCTTCCACGCCATTTTTTTTCAACCGCCTTTTAAAGAAGGAGAAGACTCTTCGTATACCACAATCACCATTTAATTCCAGTTTTTTTTAATTATTGGTTTATTAAATGATTTATTAATTTAAATTAAATTCTGATTAATTTAAATGATGTGGCTGTTCATATCAGATGTCACATAAGGTGATATATAAATGTGGTATAAAAACATGGTAAGAATATCATTACCATCCATGGCAAGTTAGCCATTTTCGAGCCGTTTTCCGACCAAACGCCATCGAGAAAGGTACCATTATGTTCGTCTCATCCAGAAGTATGATTTCCGTTTTTGAATCACTCGATTTTGTTGAACATTGAAGAAGTTATGAACGTTTAAAGTTTACCCAGTTTCTGGCGAGTTTTTCAATTTTTTCGTGGATCAGTCACATTTTAGGCTATTTTCCGGCCATTTCCGGCAACAGTTGGGCTTCCAAAAAGGTATAATCTTATTCTACACTTGTAACATCCCACATCGCCCAGGGGAGTGATCCTTAAATGTATATTTTCATCCCTACCTAGCACGAGGCCTTTTGGGAGCTCACTGGCTTCGGATTCCATCGGAACTCCGAAGTTAAGCGAGAAGGTGGCCAGAGCACTCCCAAGATGGGTGACCCACTGGGAAGTTACTCGTGAGTTCCCAAAAATAAAACCGTGAGGGAATGGTAAGCCCAAAACGGACAATATCGTGCTACGGTGGTGGAGCGGGCTCAGGAAGTGATCCGCCCCGGGTGACGATGTGACAAATAGTATCAGAGCCAATCTCTGGCCAGAAGTGTGCCGACGAGGACGTCGGGTCGGCTTCGGGTTCCATCGGAACTCCGAAGTTAAGCGAAAAGGTGGCCAGAGCACTCCCAGAATGGGTGATCCACTGGGAAGTTGCTCGTAAGTTCCAAAAAATAAAACCGTGAGGGAATGGTAAGCCCAAAGCGGACAATATCGTGCTACGGTGGTGGAGCGGGCCTGGGAAGTGATCCGCCCCGGGTGGGGATGTGACAACACTTTCCTATCTTCAGTTTGATATATTATGGGTCAAATTTGGTTAAGAAACGATTGAGCCACGAAGTTTTAAAAATTGCCCAAAAAGTTTAACAGAAGGATCAAAATCATGAATGGTGGATAATCTCAATGATCATTTATATTGATTTTCAATCTCAGTAACTATTTATATTGATTATGCAAATCTTAAACACTATTTTGACTATTTAGTCATATATACTAACGCGCAATGGAAAAAACACTGTTTCTTAGCACAATGTAAAGATGAAGATGCCCCATTTTTTGCAGCTGTTATTGCCCCACTTAAGGGGTGTATTTAATTGAGAATTTGAGAGATTTTAATAGATTTATAAATCCATGGATTTTTATGGAGTTTAATTGATTTGTAGAGATTTCATATTAAATTTTGATTCAATTCTGTTGAAATCTCATGAGAGAGGTGAGATTTGTGGATACTTAAAATACACTACGAAATCTTTCCAATTCCCTCTAATTCCTCAACTTTCTCAAATTCTTTAAAATCAATTTCTAATTGAATACACCTAGAATGTTATAAACTTCTTTAAAATCCTAATTGAATACACTCATATTTCTAAGAATTTTAATAAACTATCTTAAAATTCTATTTGAATACATCTTAAATTTCAGAGAATCACTTAAAATCCTGTTTTAATACCCCAATTGAATACATCCCCTTTAATTTGACAGCACAATAAAATTCCGATAATACTCCTGCCTACACGTTGGGGTGCTTTGCCTTTCATCCACACGCTTTACTGTTCCCAAGTCTGGATGCTTCCGCACCTTTGATCCACAAGCACCTCTTCTTTTCGCTCCGTTTCGTTGCTTTCTCCTCCACCGCATAGTTCTTGCTTCGGTAACAATCAGACACGTCCCCGCACCTTTTCCTTCTTGCTGCAGTTAAGCTTTCCTCCTCCACCACTCAGTTCTTGCTTCAGTCTGAATCAGTTTTACCACCCAAAAACCCAGATCGCTGTTGCTCATCCAAAACCCACACAGCCGCCACCACCACTTCATCCATCACCACGTTTTACGGATTCCTGTTGACTGAAGGTAAGCGAAAGTTGCCCTCTTCATATCCTCAAGTAAATTTGATTATCTATTAATTTCCCCCATTTATTTTTCAAATTTATATCGATTGCTAAGATTTTAGAAGGGTGTATGGGTTTGGGTAATTTTCATACGCTTGAGGTAGAGCTTTTGTAGACAAATATTGGTTATCTGCTATTTGAATTGAATTGGTATTGATTTTTTTTTTCATATAATTTTGGAACGATGAGATGGGCCATAGGTTGGCATATTTGAATGATGTATAGATCAGTTTATATATGTGATGATAATATACATTATATGTTCAGGAAGGAGAAAGAAATTGAAGGTTGTCGCAACCAGTAACAGGTATTGGGCATACCTATTAGTTTCTAAACCACTTAGATTATAGCAGTCGGCGTCGTCCGAAAGCTAAATTTTTTCTGGGTTCAGAGGAGATACCGATGAGCTTTAAGTGTAAATTGTAAATAAGTTGGGAGATTGAGAGATGAGCCGAGGAGGGAGATAGGGAGAGCAGGAAGCAGGCAGCGCGGTGATTTTTTACGTGTTGAGGGGGAGGGTCGGGAGATTGAAATGTTGTGTGAAGGAATAATCCAGACTAATGAAGAGGCAAGGCATCTCACTGTGCAGTTTAAGAAAAAGAATAAACAATAAAAAAATTGAAACATGTGTTTTCCTGTTCTTTCGCTGTGTTTAGTACCCACACCAATTAACTTTGATAAATTATCTTTACTATCCCATATCATTTCATAAAAAAAAGAAATGCATTTTTATCTTTACTATCCCAGAATCTGTTGTTTAAGATAAACAAGAAAGGTTTGGTTGGATTGGTTTACAAGGAGAGAGGGATTGTTTGTCACGTAAAAGGAGAGTTTAACTCTCTTTCAATTCTATAACGTAAATCTGAATATTGTTATATTTTCAAGTCATATCTTATGTGATTAGTTTTTGTACATGGTATAAGTTAGTAAACGTACTGACATGAAGAAGACCATGTCATGCATTTCTACTTCTATTCCAATCCGATGTATATCAGACCGTTCCCGGTTCCCGCAACAGCCTCTGGTGTGTCTTCTACAACTCCGACATCGACGAGCTAGATAGCTGCTTTGCCTGGTAAGATTTTTGTCCTCAATTTGAAATTGGTTGTTTAATTCCTGTTATTTGCCAAGAAATCTTGAATATACCCATAACTTGCCTCCCTCTTTCAGTTTTGAAATTTAAATTTTAAGGTATGAGGGGTTTCGATAGCCGACCCCACTTAGTGGGAAAAGGCTTTGTTGTTGTTGTTGTTGTTGAGAGGTTTCGAACAGGGGCTTAAATTGGGTTAGGGTTTTGTTCAATTTTAATTTCTTTTTTCTGGTTTTAGTTTCAAGTTTTGGCTTCAATCTCTTTACTTATCAAAATTTTCATGAAATTTAAATTTATTTGTCTAATTAGATTGCGTATGCCTTCAATTCTTTATTTAATTGTTCTGTTTTCATTCACGTTTATATACTAACAATATGTATATTTTACTTTCACGTTTGCAATACAATGAGCGTATTTCGATCCACCATTTGGAATCTTTTTACTCGAACAAGTAGATTAGAAACCGAGTGCGATGAAGTTGGAAACCCAAAGTAAATGGATCTCGTAATCAATTTGGTGGCTTCCAGTGCATATTGCTTTGCTTGAATGGTCAGAAAATCCTTTCATTATACTATCTATATTCAGTTATAATACTTTCACTTGCATACGATGCAATGAAATAGAATATTAGTTGAACTAGAAACGATTCTAATTATCCAAACATCAAGTTGGGTGCCACTTTAAATGTAGGACAATTGAAAAAAAGGATCTTTGGTTGCTGTTTTTGGATTTGACAATATTGGCTTCACTGTAAATGAGAACAAACTTTAATTTCGATACATACATGCACATATTTATATACTAACAATGTACATCTTACATTTGCAATTCACTATTTGAAACCTTTTCAGTCGAACAAGAAGATTAGAGTCCAAATATGAAGATTTTGAGACCCAAAGTAATCGGATCTCATGATCGAATTGGTGGTTTTCTAAGCATATTACTTAATGCTGAATTATTTTTTTCCAACATAACGTTTCGTTGCCACTTTAAATGTAACAAAACCGAAAAAGAATCATCAATTGCTCTTTTTTGACTTGGCTTTGGTGGCCTCGCTGTAAGTGTGAACAAATTTTTTTTATCGCAAATACTTTATTGTTTATGCTTATACATGCTTTGTTTAGATTGCTGAAACTGCAAGAATTTTATGCAGCGTCACAAATGACTTGGCCTGACTTCAATCTCAAGAGGTTTAAAAAAGGTATTTATGATGTCATATAACACGTAGAACTTGGAAATTAAACAAGCACAATCTCATATCAGGATTTAGTCTTGAATATCTGTGCAGGTGCATTTGGCCACATCACCAAGAGCTACTACTACGCATTAGGGACAATTAAACAAGCACGTTGTAGAATCCATAAAAAATCATGTAACTTGTATATAGTTAGGACTTAGAAATTAGCTATTTTGATGGTACATAGGCTCTTAATGCAAACCCAATAGAATCAAAATGAAATTGAAAGACTTATTATACCATGTAAATTAAGTTGCTTTGATTAATTTCGGAATTATTTAGAAGTGGTTTTGATAGATTGTGGGTTACGATTCCAAAACCCGCTGCAAAGCGTAGACATTTTTGTTAGTGATAATTCTATTCATACCACAAAGGATTATATATACAAGCATGTATACTTGACAATTAAAGATTTCTACAAATCAGAAATACAATCAAAATCAAGTTACAATATTAATTCCTAAACATTAAGAGAAATTATTTCCTTAGACAAGACTACTTCTAAGCAGCTACCATCCCGCATCACTGACAACAAACACTTCCACTTTGCATAGCAGATGGATTATTTATCATAACTAAGCGACGCTCTTGAATTACCAACCCAGTAAAGATCGAGAAAGCGTCATTGACGTAGTTCATTACCCCAAACCCTAATTGCTACATGCATACAGGATGTCTGACCTAGTTAATTATGTTCTCAAGCTAACACACCATGGCAGAGTAATTACACAAACAAGAACATGATTTTGACCTGAAGAACATGCGCCGCAACCACTTCGTCACCCGAATAAGAAACCGAATAGTGTGCATTACACTGACCATGCCCAGCAAAGTAGTCCAAGTAAGAACGGATATCCCGTATAGGTTAATGCTTGTATCTGTAGGTGAACCATGGACGATCATATACAGCGCAACTAGGTAGGTGAATGCCAGGAATGTGAGAGTGACGCACATGGACATCGATAAGAGCCACGTGCAGAACCGATTGTGGAGAGGAAATCCACTAACGAGCAAAAGGGTGACACTCAAAGAAGCAAGGAACGAGATGGTATTGGATGTTAGGAAATCGGCGAAGTCGTCATCATTACCGTAGCTTAACACTGCAGTTCCAGCTCTACATACTCTCGTTTCACTGCAAATTGTTCTGGTATAATTGGTTCCAGAATAATAAATGGTAGTGTTTGTATCATTATGGTCCCAGACACCACCAGGTGGGTTGACTACGGCTTGAAAAGTCATGGTCGAGATCATCGTAGCCACAACCATCAGCATGCCACGTGTCTCGCCCACCCAATTACTCGGATATCTCAACCATTCCATCAATTTTGTCCAGCACCTCCTTGCTGGCGTTGATCCCTTTTCCGATGATGCTACTCGTTTGTGAAGCTTCTTTTCCTTCGTTACCCTTTTTGGATTTGGTGATACAACAGCAGCAGCGGCAACATCTGAGTTAGGCTTATCATTTTCATTATTTTGTCTTCTGATTAATCCTGCGTCCATCAAAATCTGTTGAATTTCTAAGCTTCTGCTAAAGTCCTCTCTTGCAACGCTGCTGTACTCTAAGATATCTAACATGGTCAGAGACATCCCATTCACACCAGTTGCTTCTGCTCTTATAGCATCAACGGAAAGCAGGTAACGTATAGTCTGCAAAATAATATATACACTTTATTAATTTGGTGGAAATTATGCTCCTAAGGGGAGCAAACAAAAGAAAGTACACATAAATTTGGGTTAATCTCAATTTACTACTTTGAATTTTCTTGATTTTCTATATTTGATGTCTAAATTTTTTTCATCTCAGTTTGGTACTTAAAATTTTTTTTCGTCTCAGTTTGGTACTTAATTAAAGTCATAATTCTAGAACAGTTTTACAAATGCGTTAAGTTTTCCGTCAAAAGTTCCGTTAACTGATGATGTGATTCTGTTGATCCTAAAAACTATCAAGCCTACGTGGTGCGCAGGCCGAGTAATCTATGAGCTAACTACGTCCTTCAGTTGTGTGCGGGGCGTGCCAACTCGTCGGCCGAGGAGTAAAATGTGTTGATGTTGCGTTGGGTGCGCGACTGACTTCTGCGTCTTGCGATTGCGATCGAGAAAGGAACACCTCTCGGCCTCTTGGGTTCTCGAACCTGAAGACAAGGCTACTATTCTTACGAAGTTCACGAATCATCGTCGTCGGATTCGGTCATAGTGATGGTATTCGTCAGAGTAAACTCACGCCGAATCGACACCAAAGTGTAAGGGCATAAATACTTAAAGCGGATATAAGTCTTAACAGTGAACTTGATTCGGCCGTCGGAATGCCGAACTCTAAATCCCACTTGAGGGTATCTAATCATAAAATAACTCGGCGTGCAATGTGCCGAACCCAGCAAACCGTAACACCTCACTTCGCCGAAAAGGCTGATGAGATGACCTCGACCAATAAGGATTCGAAAATCTTTCTCGACCGAGACTTGGATAGATAATCAGTCGCCCTTGTCGCAGTGCTGTTTATCCAAACTGAAGGTGCTTCGCAGTCGGCTGATTCTATGGCAACAGTGCTGTTTATCCAAACTGAAGGTGTTTGCCGGTTGCCTTCACAGTGTTGTTTATCCAAACTGAAGGTGTGTCGGCGAAAAGAGAAAAGAAAAAATCTCAAGGTTGTTGAGAGAATTTGCGCAGGGTAGTCGTGTGTTGAATTGGAGGGGTCTTTTCCGTTGTGTGTAGCTTTGTATTTATAATACCAAACTGCATGATGACCGCCTTGTATAGCCTTTATCGTGAACAATAAATCACGTCTTGATACTAAAGGATAATCAACCAATGTTTGATAATCACATTGAGAAATCCTTATCAACACAATTCGCGGCATGCATGGCTGAACGAGTTCCCAATATTCATGCTGAGTGAATCTGGCTTCATAAAGGTCTTCATGCTGACTCACGGTATAAAAGCATATGCCAATATGGTAAATCTTTTAGCATAAGTTAATTATCTGATTGTTGCTACCTTATCATCACCATCATCCAAAAAGTCCCCGTGTTCCTTCATAACGACCTGATACAGTCCCACTTCAACTCTAGGTTTTGCATGCAATCCTTATTTCCCATAGATGTGATAATGCATGCAATTGCATTATCCCATTTAATTAAAATTCCATGAATATTTGGTGATGATAATTACCCCATCTTGCATGCTTCATCATCTGATGTCGTGCCTTGTAAATTGCAGTCGTATCATTCCACACGGCATTGCCAGATTCTATCAAATCAATCTCCTAATGATAGCAATACATGAATAAGACAAAGGCATCTGCCCATTATTCCATTTCGTTCAAACCGACTGGGTTCTTAGATAATAATAAGTTAAAATAATTTAATATACTATTAAGAGATAATAATTATGATT
The DNA here is from genome assembly GCF_042453785.1 of Malus domestica. Lineage (NCBI taxonomy): Eukaryota > Viridiplantae > Streptophyta > Magnoliopsida > Rosales > Rosaceae > Malus > Malus domestica. Next base: position 28,116,392 of record NC_091672.1, on the reverse strand, counting down.
AAAACCACAATATTGTCCCTCAATAATAATAAGAAATTACCGTAACAATTCCACGAAGGTCTAGAACTCTACTCATTCAACGGTTTCGATCGTTTAGGCCGATGGTGTAATTTTGGGTCTAAACAGATTCTCATGTGAACAATAAATGTACGCCACGTATTAATATGGGCCCAGATGGTTATTAAAAAAAATTAACAAAAGAACTAAAATAAAATAAAAAAAAAAATAAAAATTCTACAAACCTAAAAACCTAAAAGGGTGAAGATCATTTAAAAGAAAAAGGAAGTCGTGCAGCTGACCATGAAGGTCTCCGACGACCACCACGGTAGATTCCAGGCTTAGCTGATCGACGTTTGCGATCTTGGATGTGCAGAGGATCAAGCCATCGACAACCTCTACAGGAAACACGTCGGGCAAATGGGTCGGGTCCAGATTTCTAGATGCCCAATAAAAAACAAACCTGAGGTTCCTAACCCATTCCAAACTAAGCTTTCCGTCGGCTGGCCAGCCAACTGGGGTTTTCGGATTAGGCTTTGGCTACGATGGGTTGTCTTCGGATTCGAAGTTGGTGATAGCGGAAGATGCCGAATCGATGACCGGCAACAGTTCTGCTGCTAATACTTCTTGCAACTTTTTGAGATGCAGATGGACGGAATTTTCTTTTATTCCGGTTGAAAGGGAGGTAAGGGAAGGGAGTGGGTTGCAGATCTGGGGAACGGAAACCCATATGCAGCACAAAAAGCAGTGGATTCATTCTACCGCTGCCCCATGTGCAGTCGAAGGGAGGGAGATAGATGCTTTTGTTCTTTTGGTCAAAGGGAGAAATGGAGATAGAGGCTCAAATTTGGTCATTTGCGATTCCTCCTCAATGTTTATCATATAACTTATGTGGTGTAGTCAAATGAGGATTTTAAAGAGTAGGGATTCTCATCCTTCTTTTTGTCTTTTCCTTACCTCCTCTACGATCACGGATAATCCATGATAAAATTTTATATTAATTTTTTATAGAAACAAACAAATAAAATAGAGAATATGAAAGGAATGAACGGAAGGGGATGGAAAAATGATGTAAGAGAATCCTAGTTTGAATTTTAAAATATTTTAAAAGACTTTAAAATTATGGTGTAGTCAACTAGGATTTAAAAAAAAAAAAACTAGGATTTTAAAAGATTTTTTTTTTAAGAATTCATTCAAATACTAGGTAGTCAATTAAAGAATTTTAAAAGACTTTAGAATCCTAGTGTGGTCAACTAGGATTTTAAAAGATTTTTATAAAGTCCATGCAAATCTATCGGTAGTAAAAAAATTCATAAATTTTAAAAGATTTCTTTCAATAAGAGATTTTGTAAGATTTGAGAAGAGATTATAAGCATAACAAAATCCTACATCCACTCTAGGATTTCTTTTCAATCCCCTCGCGCTCTTTCTCTCTCTCTCCATTCTGCAACTAGATCTTTTTTTCTCACTCTCCATTTTCTTCCAGACATAGAACCTGCCAACTTGATTTCCTTTCACGTTCATCCGTCACCGTCCCAGTTGCAAACTACAACATTTTTAAAATTTTTTATTTCCTTTATTTTGGACTGTGTAATAGTATTTCTTGTAATGTTTTGATGGGAAGTGTTAATGGCTACTAATCATTCTTGTAATGATTATGTGTTCTATTTGAATGTGTTAATTTTTTACCATGTTAATTGAACTCTTCGAAATTACTACTAAGAATCTTATTGTCAATTCAAGTTTTCTGTTCTTTTTCGTGTAATCATGATAGTGTAAGGGTGCACGTATCTTCCAAAGCCTATTCATATTCGTATTTATATTGGTAGTTGTACTTAGACTGAACAAAACATTATGAACTAATCAATTGTTGAGGAAAAATGATTAATTTTGAGACATTTGATTTAAGAAGCATTACTTGTTTTGGTTAGTTAAAAATGATTGTTCGTAAAGAAATCACAATTCAAATGAGAAAGGGAAAAAAAGACATATTTGATTGGTTTATATTTCCATATATATATATATATATATATGTTTATGTCTTTTTCAAATTGTGCACTGAGAAAAATTTTTATATTGTATGAGTAAAAAAAGAAATCCTAAGAAATACATGAAAGAAATCCGTATAAATCCATAAAAATCTATAATAGAAATTCATAATAATTTGTCAAAATCCATATGGAATTGTAGAATCTATTAAAATCATTTGAAATTTGTTACTTAAATTTGAATTTTTTTAATATTCACGTGTGCCATATTGACATGTAGCGCTAAATCAATATCCACGTGAGTGCCGAGTCATCAGTTAACAGAGGTTCTTACGAAAAACTTAACGGATGTGTTAAAGTATCATAGAATTATGATTTTAGATATCAAATTGAAATGAAAAATACTTGATGTATCAAATGTTGAAAATTAAAAAACTTCAAAGTAGTAAACTAAGATTATTCCCATAAACTATGTAAAAAGGGAAACAAACAAAAGAAAATTTACATGTGAACATACCTAAACTACCTATTAATAGAACCCTAGTTGTCAACCAAAACTTTATGAAATTATTATTTTAACCCACTTATAAAAACTAAACAAAAATAAAAGGGTTAATCTCAATTTACTACTCTGAAATTTATTGGTTTCAACATTTGGTACATCAAGTTTTTTTCGTCTCAAAGTAGTACATGAAGTCATAATTTAGGAATATTTTCATATATCCGTTAAGGTTGTTGTTAAATCAGTTGCTAACTAGTGACGTGACATCCATGTAGACAATGACTAGGCACCATGTGTCAATGGGGCTCACATGAAAATTAAAAAATTAATAAAAAGTAGAAATTTTTTTTTTTAAAAAACCCATCGTCTTCTACCTTCCCTGATCCTACTCAACTATTCCTCCATTCTCTCATCTGCACTCATCCAAGCCTCTCTCCCTAAAACGTGCACGATCTAGAACCCTCATGGACCAGCGAAGATGAACAGGATCGCGGTGAGATCAGTGGTCGGCGGTCTGCGCGAAGCCGGGAACTACGCCGCTGCATTTCCATAGTTGTCGTTGTCACATCCCGACTCGGACCCTCACCACATCCTAGGCTAGACTCCACCGTAGCACGATATTGTCCGCTTTGGGCCCTAACCACACCCGTGCCCAGGCCCCCACCACATCCCGGGCTCGACTCCACCGTAGCACGATATCACATCCTGGGCTCGACTCTACCGTAGCATGATATTGTCCGCTTTGGGCCCCAACCACGCTTGTGCCCAGGCCCCCACCACATCCCGGACTCTACTCCACCGTAGCACGATATTGTCCACTTTGGGCCCCGACCACGCCCTCACGGTTTTGTTTCTGGGAACTCAGACGAGAAATTCCCAGTAGGTCACCTATCATAGGATTGCTCTTGCCCGAACCCACTTAACTTCGGAGTTCCGATGGAACCCGAAGCCAGTGAGCTCCCAAAAAACCTCGTGCTAGGTAGAGATGAGAAAATACATATAAGGCTTACAAGATCCACTCCCCTGGGCGATGTGGGATGTTACAGGCGTTGCTAGGCTGTTGGACAGCGCCGAGTTCCTGAACCACCGAAGCAACGACGGTTTTAGCAAATTTGGGGCTAGCTTTGAAGTTTCTGGGTTTTGTCTTCTTAAAACCAAATTGTGAAGGTTTTAGCTTCAATTGAAGCTCTGTCAACGACATGGCTAGGTTTTGTATTAGAGAAATTGAAGGTTTGGTTTGTTGATTAAGGGATGTGTGGCTATGATTCTCACGAAGGGAAGGGGTAAGGTAGGAGAGAATGAAGGATGGTTGGATGGGATTGCGGTGGGGGTGGGGGAAAGAGGAAAGGGATCCTCTCCGGATCCCTTCTTCCTAATCCACCAAATCAAGGAATCTATGTTGTTGAAATTTGATTCAACGGTTACAAAAATGGGCCCACTTTAAAAGTTATAATAACTTCAACTGTTGGATCAAATTTCAATGGTCCGGATCCCTTGATTTGATGGATAGAGCATCTCCAAAGGAGATGTCAAATATAGTATGTCAAAATGTTATTTGATGGTTGATGTGGCAAATTGAATACAAGTGCTAAATTCTCTTCTTTTCCGATAGATGTGTTAAATATTTATTTTATTATTTTATTGGGCCTAGAGTTACATTAACAATTAAAAAATAATCAAAATTACTTTTAGTTTTTATTCTATTGGTTGTTAATGGGATCCATGCATTAAAAATTACATTAAATATATTTGACTCCTTCTTTGTTTGTTGTAAAAAAAGGCAGCTAGAAAGCAAGGAGTCAAATAACTCACATGCCACATCATATATGTCATATTCACTGGAGAGCACTTAAATGCCTTTTAATCCTATTTGGTATATTTGACATCTCCTTTGGAGATGGTCTTAAGAGGAAGGGATCTGGAGATGATCCCGTTTTTGGGGAAAGAGATAGGAGACGGTGGTTTTTTTTAAAATTCCACGTGGGCGCATTTTGACACGTGACACTCTGTTATTGTCCACGTATGCACCACGTCACCAATTAACAGCTGATTTAACACTAACCTTAATGGATGTATGAAAGTGTCATAAAACTATGATTTCAGATAACACTTTGGCGGTGATGGAGTTAGAAATTTATGTCGGAGGGGCCTTTAAACTAAATGAAAGAAATTAAAAAAAAAAACATATAGTAATATAGTTAATTGGAGAACAATTAAAAGTTAATTTTTCTAGCCTTTTAGTTAAGGCCAGAGCTTTAAAATTTAGATAAAATTTAGTATTGAGATGATTATGTTATAAAAATAGAGCTTGTTTACAAGTTTTGGTAAAAAAGGATTTCAAGTAAAAATTAAGGTTATGACTAGCTCAAAAATATTGTAAGATATTTCTTTCAACATAACGTAAAAATTTAAGGTTTGGCTAGCTCAAAAATGTTACAAGATATTTCTTTCAACATAACTAAATCTTATTCTCGAATGTATAAACCTTATTTTATATGAATTGATAAAAAAGGTAGAAGGTTTTTGGCTGTGGACATCTATTATTGGGAGTTTTAAAAATCATTGGCGTCAGGAAGTTTCGACCAGCGGACCTCGTGTACAACCAAACTCTACTTAAACCATTACACCACATGCTTCAATTGTTATATTAAGTAGACAACACATATACGACTGCAAATTCCAGGATGGGCCTCGCCTTCTTGTGGCTCTGCCACTACACTTTGGGATGAAAAAACTTGATATACCAAATTTTAAAACTAAGAAATTTCAGGTTAATAAACTGAGATTAACTGAATATAATAAATTTGGGCAATTTAATAATTACATAAACATAAATTTTGCTATTTTTTACCGCAACCTCACATCCAAGTTAGTATAGCATGATGTATTTAAAACTCAAAAAAAAAATTGTTAAATAAAAAACTTACAAATAAAATAAAATAATAATAAAAAATTGCTCATCATTATACCAATTTTCGTAACTAATTTTTTTTTAAATTTTAAAAACTAGTTACACTTCATAATAAAAAACAAAACAAAAGAAAATTGTTCACACAGCGTGGGCATCTGCTAGTGTTAATTAATATAGTAAAAAACTAAGAATATCCAGTATAGAAAATGGAAATATATATACGTACCTTAATTTGCCTTAGCATCAAAGCTAAGTGCAGGATGGTCACACCACCATCACAGCCAGCTCTTGAGTTGAGGAACTCACCATTTCTGTCGTCTCTTTCAACCAACAGTCTATCAACCAACAGTTTCAAGCACTCGAACTGGTTGTGTATAATACACAAGTGCAAAACTGTTTCTTTCGATCTGTTTTTAACTTTGTCATAAATGGACTCAGGATTTTTACCAATCAACTTCTGGAGCACCTCAACTCCTCCTCTCATGGCTGCATAGTGAAGAGGGATTCTTCCATTTTCATCAAAATCCGAGCACGCACCAGCATACACAGATAACAAAGCTTCGACGGTCTCCTTGTGGCCCTTAGCAGAAGCCAAATGCAGGGGTGTGCGTCTATCGGCGTCCACCCCCTCTGCAAGTTTGGGATTGTTAGTGCAAAGGGCTTTGGTAAACTCAGTGTGGCCGTGCAAAGCTGAAACATGCAAGGGGGTTCCGGTTATGCCGGTCTGCAGGGATATTCTCCATAGAATGTCTGGGTCTTTTTCTATCAACCTATTTAGGGATTCTACACTCCCGGTCCGTGATGCCTTGTACACTTCATCTTCATCGTGTGATGCCTTGTACCCTTCATCTTCATCGTGCGGTCTGATCTCCATTATTTTCTCTCTCTCTTTGAACTTTGCTTCACTTAGAAGAAATTAAATGCCAAAACAAACGTAGACTACATGTAGCAATTGGAGTTGCCAAACCATGCAATTTTATAGATGAGAAACACCAGGGAGTCTCTCAAAAGTGAAATGCATAAACTTTCTATTATATCACAATTTAACATTGATTTCTGTGTCAACATTATAAAATATTATGCTAAAATATGAGGTGACACCGAGTTCATAAATTTAGTTTAAAAAAAATTGGTTTGCAACTTGATTTAAAAAAATTTGGTCTTTCTAGCATTATCTATAAATTTAGTCTCCTCAACATTACCATATCAAAAGAATTAGGGAGATTATATTAACACACTTCAAATTACTTCTCTCACATCTTTTTAATTTTGTTTGTACAATACTTGACCAATCCCGAAACTACTGAGCACCGGTCAACGTTATATCATCAAGGACCCAGAAGAGTTTCCCTCCAACCTAGAGGCCAATCACAGCGCGACACGTGTTGAAGTCTCAGCAGAACAAAACGCCTTTCTGGTTGTTAGAAGAGTACTTCTAAAAGTATCTCCAATAATGCTAGTTATATTTTTGTTATTGTAGCAAACTAAATGACTCAAATGTTAATTTGGCTAGCCACCACTTTCAACAATATTAGCTATTTTAGCTTAAGGTAAAATATTTTTAAATTTTAGGGTAATGCTAGGGTGTCCAACTATTTAGACCAAATTGTATAAATCATGTGACATGGTTGTTAATTATTGGATTATTATTTAAGTGTTAATTAACATGCTTATTTTCTATTTGTGGCATATCACATTATTTACAAATTTGATCTAAAAAGTTGGCCTACCTAACATTACCCCGAAACTTAACAACCCAATTAAGTCCATATTCTCCTCTAGCTAAATTTTGCTAGCTATGTTTTTTTAAAGTAGCCAAAAAAATCTCATTTAGTTAGGATGTTGGAGATGCTCTAACCTTTCCTAAAGAAATATTTTTTTTTAAACACTCAACCTAAGGTGATATGTGCATGCTCGCATGATTTAATACGTGTAGCTTTTTCAGAGGCAATTACAAAAAGACACTTTAAAGTGATTCGTGTATATCCGCACATGAACTTATGCTAAATTTCTAACCACTGAAGCTCATGCGGAGCTTTCAAATTATGGAGGACCAAGACCAGTCCCCATCCTGCATGCAAGTTGCCAAAATCTGATACGTACACGCAGCAAAATTATTTGTGTTTTCCGAGAAATTTGTATAGAATACAATAATGGTAACCGTATGTAGGGCAGGAGCGTCATCTCTTGAAGTCTTCCCAAGTCTTGGTTCGTAATGGCCCGCGACAGGTTACCCGAGCTGGTAGCACTGAGAGCACTGAGAGCACAGAGCATCTCCAATGATTTTCTATATTTTGTCCCTACAATCATATAAATGTCCGAAGCCTTCCAATGGGTTAGGAAAACGATCAGACATGGTATAAAAAAAATTCCCACAAATAAGGATCGGTTTTAGTGACTCAAAATGGAGTGGAGCCCAGATGAATTTTTGAGTGGGAAACAAGATCACCACGTGAAAACATGCGCTGATAAAGTTTTTTTTAGGGAAAATAGTTTTGAAATTCATATAACTCATTACTTTGATCTCTGGTCTCTGAATTTGCCCACCATTAATTATTTTAGTTCTTTCGTGAAAAATCTCTGGAAGTGGAAGCATCGGCGACGTTGTTATCGGATCGAAGAAAGAGCAGCGAGAGAGATAGAGAGAGAGAGCGGGCAACTCCATTTAGAAGATTTGATTTTGCTGTAAATTTCACTTCTTTAGGCTTCCACGAACACCATAATGCTTAGTAAAACGCAATCCTTAGTAAAACGCAAGTGAATTTTAGAAAAGCACATGAAGTACTTCCTGGAATAAGTATATGAAGCATTTCAAGTACTTTTGGAATTCAAAAATATTTTCTCTAAAAGCCATCTCATTCAATTTAAAAATATTTTCAAGTAACATTTTGATTAAAAAGTCCAATTCCAGAGATCATATGTGATAAAAACCGTACACACAAAAAAAAAAGAAAAAAAAGAGAAATTAGGTTTTAATATATCATTTTTCCAGCTTAGTAATGGAAACCTTAATCCTTTTTACACTTTTGGTCAAGGTCCTTTAGTTTTTATTGTGTCCTAATTTGAATAACAATAGATTACATGTTAGCATATTTAAATTTTATAATTAAAATTTCTTAAACATTTCCAAAATGTTACATTTGGTATATTTACTTGGTTAAATTTTGTATCATGTATTTGTATTTTTAATTTGCAACTATTTTTTAATCTTTACCGATTTTCTTGTTAATTTTAATTTGTACTCATATATTTAAACTTTTATTTATGCCCTTAATTATTTTAAATCTTTTATTTGTACTCATAGTTTATAATTCAAAATTTTCAAACATTTTTCATTAGTTTTCCTAAAAAAATATTTTTTTGGAAAGATCAGAGCATCTCCAACATCCTAGCTAAATGAGATTTTTTTTGGCTACTTTAACAAAACAATGCAGAAAACATAGCTAGCTAAATTTAGCTAGAGGAGAATATGGACTTAATTGGGTTGTTAAGTTTCAGGGTAATGTTAGGTAGATCAATTTTTTAGACCAAATTTGTAAATAATGTGATATGTCACAAATAGGAAATAAGCATGTTAATTAACGCTTAAATAGTAATCCAATAATTAACAACCACGTCACATGATTTATACAATTTAGTCTAAATAGTTGGACACCCTAGCATTACCCTAAGATTTAAAAATATTTTACCTTAAGCTAAAATAGCTAATATTGTTGGAAGTGGTGGCTAGCCAAATTAACATTTGAGTCATTTAGTTTGCTACAATAACAAAAATATAACTAGCATTATTGGAGATACTTTTAGAAGTGCTATTCTAACAACCAGAAAGGCATTTTGTTCGCTATTATAAATAATCGCTCTCTCAAATTTTTTTCTAAGTGAAGCAAACTTTTCACAGAGAGAAAACCGGAACTATTCAGTCCGGTATTTAAATCTTAGTTGATTTTTTTTTTCAACACGATTTTTTACGGTTTATTTTATCGCCGTTCAATTCGGTTCCACGATATTTACTCACACCTTAAAAGCCAGTAAAAGTAAGGAAACTTCAAGTTTGTTTTTAGCACTACCAGCTTGGGTAACCAATCGTGGGGTATCACGAACGGAAGATGATCATCTCCTGTGCTCAGGATGGGAATCCTCCTGACCCAATTGTTGGTTCAGTAATGGAAATGATGGTTTGTGTAGTGTGCTAGGGAGTGTCGGTGGGAAGGATCTCACTAAACCCAATTTAAAACTTTACAGAAACTTAACCAAAAACGGGTTCTCAAATCAATCATGGTCATTTCATTGATCTCTGTCTTTTATATTATTTAGTAAATTAGATCTACAATAAATTTTAATTGGCTTATTATATTAACACCCCACAAATTGTTGAATAAACTCCACATACTTAATACACCCACATTTATTTTTTCAATTAAAAATTATCTTAATACACCATACTTCCTTCCCCATAATACTCTCACACCTCACATTTTCAATATACACCTTATATTTTCTACATACACCTCACATTTCTCAAATCTTATAACACTCATTTTTAATTTTTCCGAATGATTTCAAACCTTCTGAACGTTAGTTTGCCGAATGAATTCAAATTGAATGATTTGAAAATAATCAATACACGTCAATTATTTGCTAAAAATCATCATACAACTCAATATCAATATTAGTCTAATACTTTAATTGATAAAGGGGGCGTAGTCTTATGCTCTGTTAGTCTTATGCAAATAATCAATAAAGCTTTTTATTTGGACAAAAAATGCCGACTGGATTTTTGGCAAAAGATGCCGCCTGGGATTTAAGCATATGTGGGCTTGTTTTCAATTCCACCATTAAAACCCATGTCATCTATTTTTAATATTATGTGGTAATTTTAGATGTTTAATTCTTCATGTAACTCATCGCTAAAAGATTAATACGAACATAGAAGCTTAAATAACACAGTAAAACCAAGATTAAATAATTATCGATGTCGTCAAAATCACTAAAACAATGAAAAATATGAAGTCTTACCTCATGTGAAGCTTTCGAAACACCGATTTCATATTCTATTTGTCAAAAATAATTTTTCTCAAACAACGTGTTTGTAGTTTCATTGGTTAGGGTTTTATTCAACAATGGAGGGTGGAAGAAGATAAGTAATACATTAAAAGTGATACGGGTTACACACCCTGACCGAGATCAAGGCATGTTGGCCATCACGTGAGAGTGATGTAGCCATGTGCACAGTGCGGAAGCAATAAAGATAAGAGTTATACGAATAATTAAAAACCAAATTAATTAAGTGCACTACAAAACAGGAAGTGATATGAGTTAGTTATAACGGTAAACACTCCTAATCAGAGCATAATAGTCTAAATGTTTTACAAAACCATTTCATTTATCAACATATCTAACCCCTCGTTGTAAAACATGTATAATTTTTCCCAGAATCAAAATATAAGCATATACATAAATGAATATGAAAATATATCAATTCAAATCATACTTCACATAATCATATGCCTATGTATGCCATTCCAAAATATAACAAAGTAAACAATCCAGGTAAGAATGATTTCATAGAAATATGATATGTTAGCCGGAACCTCTGTGGTAGTCTGTACGGCTGAATTCATAGCTCAAAAGTTAATCTAGCCGGAGTCACTACAACAACCTATACGGCAATATAATGCACATAAGTTGGAACCACTAAAAAGGGGTCTGTACGATAAGATTGGGTGTAATATAATTATGCTCAATTTTACTCTCTCATAATAGTCGGGCGATAAATCGTTAGTCACCTATGAGTCGGAACCATAAATAAGGTCTATACGACAAGACTGTGCACTTAAGTTGGATCCAATATGAGCATATAGTGCGGGAGGTGATATAAATAAACAGGCATGTACTTCATATCTCTGGCTAAATCACAATCACCCTAGGTGCAGTTTTATGAGCTCTCAACATTATTCAATCACATATCACATCATCGATGATTCACATAACCAAACATAACTTACATGAACTTACCTGTGCCTCCACAGCCCCACATTTATATATTTAAGGTATCACTAGGGGTGGAAAAAATTCCCAAAAATCCCGAACCGAACCGAAAAAATCCCGATCCCAAACCAAAAATTTCCCAAACCGAAATTCCCGAAATTTTTGGGATGCTATCCCGAACCGATCCAAAAATTTTGGTATGGGATTAGGGATTGGCTTCTCGAGATTTCGGGAATCCCATACCAAACCGAAAATATATATTATTAATTATTATATATATATATTTATACATATATATTATTCTTTTATAATTGATTATGGACTTTATGGTTTGAACTCATTACAGAGAATGAAATATGTTATGAATTATGATATGACGTAAGCAATGTTGTTTTATTTATGTTGAAACCAAGAATGTTGGATCAACTAGTTACTATGCTTGAGTCTCTTTACTGTTTACACCAATACATGGAGCTTGTTGGCATTGTAAATATGTATTTTACATATGCAGATTACTGGTAAATGGACAACAAAGCAGCACAAGGTAGCAATGCTTGTCAATTAGGTTAAGAGCCTTTAAGCAAAGTTTACAATTTGCAATTGAATGCTTGTGTCCCGATATGAGATTATATTTGCATTTAAACTAGCAAGAGATGTAATAGATTCTCAGTCTCAGACTAACCAGCCTACACAATCTATCACTTCCAAGAATGTGAATGAGACTTGCTTGATATGTTTGCACAATCTAACAATTCATTCAATGAGTTACATAAGCATAATATGTCAAATTTTAGTCCAAAAGCCCCAAACCATTTCGGGATTCCCGATTTGTCCCGAAATCCAGAAACTATTTCGGGATTCCCGAAAATTTGATTTGGGATCGGTATTCAAATTAGGATTCCCAAAAAATTTGGTTTGGGAATCGGGACAAGGGTTTCGGTATGGGATCCCATATTGAACCACCCCTAGGTATCACACACCAATTCATACATGAAACATAATTGTATATGCATGGCATTTATGGCATATTATCATTTAAACATATTTTTCTGGGAAAATATCAAGTATATAAATATATATTGAAAACCAAAAGCCCACTCATGGTATGTCAAAGGGTCGTAGCCCCCGAGTCGCTCGTGGATACGCTCGTCCTCGGGATAAGCCTCAACTATATGCGAATTAACTATAAAACGTTATTTTAAGCACATAGGCAAAAACTAGCTAATAACTTCTCATACAATGCTCAATTTGGGTATATAAATATACCACAATGACCTACACAACCTCAGGATCATCCCCAAATTTTCAAAATAATTTTCTGACCCCGCACGCGCCGGCTAAGGCACGGCAATACGCGCGGCCACGCGCAGGGGATCCTGACGGATTCTACAAACGGCGTCAGGAATATTCTGTTAAAACCTAACAATAACCGTCAATCCTAACTGACGGCGTCAGAATATTCCGTCCAAACTGACGGAATATTCTGTCTTCGTCTTCGGCGAGTTGCCGGTCGTCGAAAGGCTGGAAAAAATTTCTAATCGTCTATTCTTATTCGTTTTTCAACCATTTTCTTCGAAATTTGAACCAAATGAAAGCTTAGAGTGAGAAGAATGGTGTTATACATATTTGAAGCTTCAAATATCACGAAATCACGGTGGGGAAGCTTCGAAATTCCGACCAAACCTGCAACTCTTCATTTCTCGTGATCCCGATGTCCAAATTATTCAAATGAACTACCCCGAGACTCGTGAGGACCTCATTAAGCTTCCTATGAGCTTAGATTCCCCTAAAACACAAGGTTTTACGTGAGTATGAACAGTGCATGAAAATTGGGTTACGGGTTCACGAGTTTTTGAAGGATTCCTTACCTGAAATGGGTACAATCAACTCGTAGCACCACGAGGAACACAATGGTGCACTCAAAACGTTCGATCTGTGAAGTTTGAGATGATTTTGGTGCTTGTCCATACATATAGCAAAGAGAGAGAGAGAGTACGAGAGTGAGAGAGAGAAGGTGATGTGGATGTGTGTGTTGTCCTATTTGCACACCCACTAATTAAACCGATTATTTTCCTTACTTGCAATTGGGTCCAACATTCAAGGGACTCATCAAATTGGTCCTTAAACCAAAACTTAGTCACACAACGCCACCAACGTTCAAGGGCAATTCCGTCTTTTCACATCATCATGAATAAAATAATGTACATCTCCAGGACGGGCTGTGACATGGGGTGTATTTAGAATTTTTTTATTTTTTTTAAACCTAATAAGGTCAAAATTACCATTGCATAATAGGATAAATAAGTTATTAATATTAAATTTTAATGTGGGGTGCATTCAACATTTTGTAGGGGTGTTAATATAAAAAACCTTTTTAATTTTTTTTATGTTTTTTAATTTTGTACATCTCAACATATTAATATTAATGTTATGAAAGTTACAAATTATGAAATTCATAACTCCCTATTTTATGGGATATCCTTCCTTCTCTTTTTCTTTAGTTAAAAATATGAGATATATTATTTAAAATCCGCAATTAATTTCTGGGATATTAAAAACTAAAAGAAATTAATGTCACCCATATAGTTTTTATTGTCACTGACACACCCCGACCGAAGTCAAGACGTGTTGGCCGTCACGTGAGCGTGACGTAGCCTTGTGCGCAAAGCGGAAGCAATAAAGAGTAAGGAAATACGAACAATTTAAAACCAAGCGACTAGCAATCCCAGTTAAGACAGGATACTAGTGCTAGTCTAAGTGTATAAATACACTTTCAGAGCATTAAGAAAGTCTAGTTGCAGTCAAGTAGGACAATTACTAAGATATCACACCCGAAGGTGAATCCTACTTTTTCGGATTCTGTCATAACACCGTTGGATTCCTTGTGGCCACCAAACTCTGCTACCTAAAACCTGGAGGGGCGAAAAACAAAGTTGAGTGGGCCAGTAAAACATACTTACACGAAAACCTTATTTTCCTTTTAATATACTAACCCCTTGCCGTAAAACAAGTATATAGATACTTTCCCAGAAAATAGTATACATAAATATGTATATATCTCAAATCATGCTCAATAAATCAAGATTCATATTTGTATGTATGCCATGCGTATGCCATGCCCAATAACATAAAAATACTGAAAGTAAGCGAGGTGATGCAATTCACAATAACCATCTGCTAGCCGAAGTCACCTGACGTGATTTATACGGTGGAATTTAGAGCTCAACTCAATCACAACATCAATCTCATATCTCATCGTATAAATCATCATGTATATACATCACATATCTCATCATATCTCATCATGTATACACATATCTGCACACGAGTCGGAACCATCTTAAGTGGTTTGATCGACAAGACTGGGTGTAAAATAATAATACGCTCTAGTGCTACGATCATGTGAAGACTGTGCGATAAATCATGGGTCACCTATGAGTCGGAACCACTTATAGTGGTCTATATAACAGGACTGTGCACCTAACTTGGATCCAAGATGAGCGTGTGGTGTGGGAGGTGAACATCACGTGAAGGATTGTGCCCCTAACTCTGGGCTGAAACACTAACATTGGGGTGCAAGTTAATGAGCTCAATATGCATCACAACATCACTATCTAACTCATAAACATTACCAACATAAAATACTCACTTGTAGCTTACCTGGGCCTCCGCAGCACCATGCAACAATATGCATAATTATGATAATGCATATGCTAAAATAAAATGTAGGCATAGCATGGCATTTAAATCACATTTCCTTTATATATATATATATATACTGAAAATAACTGCCCACTCACTGATAAATCGAAGGGTCGTAGCCCCTGAACCTCCCTTGACTGCGCTCGTCCTCGGGATAGGTTTCGCCTATAAGAAAAACAACTAAATAAACGTCCCTTTAATGCACATATACCAAACTATGTAATAACTTTTCATACATAGCTTAAATTGGGTATATGAATATACCACAATGATCTACACAAACTCAGGATCGTCCCCATATTTTTAAAATAATTTTTCATCCACCCACGCGCCACCACGCGCCGGTAAGTGCAAGGCAAGACGCCCGGCCATGCGCAGGGAACCCTAATGGAAATAGTAATGGCAGTTAGGGAATATTCCATTAAATCCTAATAGATTCCGTTAAACTTAACTGACGGCGTCATAATATTCCGTTAGAATTGACGGAATATTCCGTCGTCTTCAACCTCAGACTCCGGCGACCGTCGCCATCGTCGGAAAATTGGGAATTTTTCAAATTGCTATAACTCACTCATTTTTCATCCATTTCCTACGAAATTTGCACCAAAATGAAGCTTACAACTTGAAGAAAATTTCCTTACCAATTTGAAGCTCCAAAAGTCATGGAATCTCGCCGGAGAAATTCCACAAAATCCGGCCAAGCTTGAAACTCACGATCCTGACGTCCAATTTCACCCAATGAACCACTCCGAGCTTCCTTAGGACCTCCTAAACCATGTCCTTAAAATTCCCTAAAAATCAATATTTTATGGGAGCATGAATAGTACCTCAAATCGGGGTTCGGATTTCACGAGTTTTAAAAGGAGTTCTTACCTGAAAATGGTACCTTTGAACTCGTATGGTCCTCACGAACACAATGGTGATCTTAAAACCTTCGATCTGTCATGTTTCAATGGGTTTTGGGTGTTGTCCGTACGAAGAAGGAAGAGAGAGAGAGTTTGCGAGAGAGAGAAAGAATACGGGAGAGAGGAGAGAGAAAATGATACTTTTGTGTGTGTGTGGTTTACAAACAACCAACCAATCACCACCAATTTCCTTTGGTTCCAATTGGTCCCCAAAACTTAGGAATTTAACATATTAGTCCACTTCTAATAGCATATCACACATAACACATCTCAACGCCCAAGGGCATTTTAATCTTTTCACATCAACAATAATTATTTCTCGAGACGGGCTGTCACAGTCACCCACACCACGGTCTTGTAGTTTTCTTCATCACTTGTAAGTGGGAGGTCTTGAGTTTCATTCTTGCCAAAAACGAATTTGAACCGCATTATTGCTAACTCATTTTGAGGATAAGTTCACCCTTCCCCTCAGCGTAAAATATCTTTTGTTAAAAAAAAAAGAATAGAATGTAGGCTGGAAAAAAATCCCAAAAATCCCAAACCAAACCGAAAAAATCCTGATCCCAAACCAAAAAAATCCCAAACCAAAATTCCCAAAATTTTTGAAATGACATCCCGAACCAAACCGAAATTTTCGGTATGGGATTCGGTTTTGCATCTCCATATTTTCAGTATTCCCATACCGAATCGAAAATAAATAATATATATATGTATATAGCATTTTTTAATTATAAGAGAATTATTTCAACAGTTCATTGTTTTGGATTTAATCTGTGCCGTTCATTTGTTTTTAGGTCAGATCTCCCATTTCACTTCCGTTCCATTGATTCAATCGAACTTGAAGCGTATCAGCCTCCCTCACTGATCCCTCATCTCATCTCTCTATATCGAATTCCGGCTAGCCACCGGCCCACCACCACACCATACTATCTCTTCTGACTCTCCAGCCTTCCTTCACCACACAGCCACCTCTCTCTCTCGCGATCTCTCTCTTTCAAGCGATTTTCTCTCACATCACAGAACTCTCGATCCAGCACCAGCACCAGCAACGAATAGTGCAGCTACATGTAATGTTACCCATTCTTTTTGTTACTTGACCACTAAGAAATTTTATAAGAATCGGATTACCATATTTTTGTTTTGGCTATAGAATCTTAGATACGTGGTCTTGCTTTAATGTTTGATAGCAAATCAAGTTTTGTAATTCTGTTTTCTTTGCAATTCTATATTTATTTTTTGGGTTGAGGTTACTTTTTATTGCTTGGAGGTCATCAGATTCTAAATCTTCCCAGAAGAAAGAAATTGAAGAAGTAAGTTTATTATATGTTTTCACTTTTTAGCCTTTATTTGATTTGTATTTATTTATGATCTCTACATAGATGGATGGTAAACTAACAATGCTTGGTGCCCATACTACCTAGTTTATGGATCATAATAATCAACGTTAGTTCGGATAAAGCAATATTTAAATTTTTTGAAGACTTGCTTTGATGCTTTTGAATGAACATGTGAATGAGGGATGTGGATGCAAATTTCCGCCTTCTTCTTCTTGGACAAAATTGTACCTACAAAACAATTAACACCTTAGGTCAAGGCCAAGAGCCTCACTCGCCCACGATGAATTGGGGGGGGGGGCTTTGGCCGAAGAACCTCCGTTGCCAAAGTTAGAATTTAGAGAGAAAAGTATTTAGAGAGTTTTTGGGAGTTTTGCAAGAGTGTGGACTTAGCTTTTTAGAAGAAATAGGGTGATATATATAGGAAATGGGGTGGTATTTTGGTGATTCAATTAGCAATTAATATATTAATTAGGTATAAATATATTAATTGGCTAATTATCATAATAAAAGAAATGTTTTGGGAGGTTTTTGGAGGTTATAGAATGAGGATGGATGAGACAAATTTGAACTTGTTACCTATTTTGGGTACTCCTAATTTGGTTGATGGATGATTCTCCATTGCTCGTGTGTAGGAGACCCGGTATGCCTCGAGGGTAAATTTGTCATCTTCACCAAAAAATCCACGTGTCGCTTTGTGATTATTTTTGGCTCCACAAATGCCCCCACACCTGCTGGTCTGCTCGTAGGAAAGTGCAGCAGGTGTAGAGATCTTCTTACTCTAGGAAACTTAAGACTGTTTCCTGTTTTGATGTAGATTCCCTATTTAATATGAAATTAGATCCTTATAGGAAAATGAAGTAAATTTCTCTCAAAGCCTATTTAAGTCCACCTTAAGTGGGTTATTAAATCAACTTTGGAGAGTGATTTATTCTACCCTACAAGAGAGAGAGAGCTTAGAGGATATTTGTTCCCCCTTCTCTAGCAATCTTCTACATCTTTCCCGTGCAAATGACCGTCTTTCGTAGCTTTCTCCGTCTTCTCCATGCCGCACCAATGTAATAAAAACTTAATTTCTTTTTGTCTTCTTATTAGGTTGTGCTGCCACGGGACAGTCATCGAGGTGGTGCGGCACGTCGATTGGGCAAGGGCCAGGAGTCGGCTTGTTATGGGCCAATGAGGTGGTGTGGCAGAGGCCATTGCTTATGCTGCTCGGCTTGATTGAAACCAAGGATTAGCTCGGCATAAGCCGAGGAAGTGGCGTGGCATGGGTAATGGTTTAGGCTGCCATGTCTGGGCTGCTTGCCAAAAATGAGGAAACTGCTTGAGTTTGATTTCTCAACTGCCGTAGATGGAGCAGTCAAGGATAAAGCTGCCAAGATCGGAGCTGCTGAAGATGAAGTGTCGGATGAGTGAACTGTTAAGTGCAAAAGTGGCTGCTACCCTTGACCATTTGCTGCTTAGTTGATTTTCAAGCGTTCGATCTTTTAAGCTATGTGGCCTTCTCACACTAGAGAGCTTACCCAGATGGGTGTCGAGGAATTAGTTTACCCTCTCACACTAGAGAGCAATTAGTTTACCCTATTGCGCTGGAGAGCAATTAGTTTACCCTCTCGCACTGGAGGGCAATTAGTTTATCCTCTCGCACTGGAGAGCAAACCCATATGGGTGCCAGGGAATTGGTTTACCCTTCCACACTGGAAAGCAATTAGTTTATTCTCTCGCATTGGAGAGCAGTCCATTTTGGGTGTCGGGGAATTGGTTTACCCTCTCGCACTAAAGAGCAATTAGTTTATCATCTCGCACTGGAGAGCAAACCCATATGAGTTTTTAGCAGTCATTGTGGATAGCAGTTAAGCCATGCTTATGAATAACTTCTTGAATCTTCATTAAGAATAAAGAAATAAATCAACTGTGTTGGAAGGCAGAAACTGCATAACAAACTAGATAATCTTCGGCTTGTGAAACCTTGTTCGTCGAGCTGCTTGAGACTTCGAACTTATTTGGCAAAGCCCAAACGAGGTTCAGGGGGTGATGGAGACTTCCCCTGTTTGTGTAGGCTGTTTCGTTGACCTATCAAGATACTCATCGCATCGACCCTCATTTGTCAGCTTCTTAAGGTACTGCTTCCACTTTAGGCAGTCGTTGGTAGTGTGGCCTGGTCCTTGATGGAATGCGCAATACTTTGTATGATCCAGCCTGGTAAGATCGCATTTCATGGGTGGCAGTAGTTTGAACCAAGGTTCGTTCTTGAGTTTGCGGAGAATTTGGCCGATTGGAACTATGAACTTGGTGAATGTTTTAGGCCCTGAGTCTTCTTTGGTCGAGAAATGTTCCATGTGCTTCTTTTCCGACTCATTTCTGTTAGACTACTTGGCCTCGTCCCATAATGCATGCTTTTCTGCCAAAGCATACGAAGTTGCTAGGGTCAGTTCTTCTCCCATGATTAGTTTTCCGAATAAATGATGTTCAGTGGGAAGTCCATTTCTGAATGCTGCAGTTGCTATGTCTTCGTTGCAACCAACAATCTCGGCCTTCTCCGCTTTGAATCTCCTGGCATAGTCGCTAATTGTCTCCCAATGGTCTTTTATGATGCTGAAGAGATGGTCGGATATCCTTTTGATTGAGCAGTTAGACAAATACTTCTTAGTGAAAATAAAGGAAAGTTCGTTAAAACTCCGGATCGACTGCGGCGGCAGAGTGTGAAACCAGTCTTGCGCCTCGTTTTGTAAAGTTGTGGCAAAAATTTTGCACATAAGCGTATCATTGTTCTTGTAGAGGATCATGGTACTACGGTAGTGCTTGAGATGTCGATCTGGATCTTCGTCTCCTTTGTACGAAATGAAGTGAGGCATAGTGAACCCACAAGGTGGATCTGTCTGCTCGATCTCATTCGTGAATGGTGATATGCTTATGTTGGTCATGTCTCGTCGAAGTGCATCATCAGCAGCCTCGTTATGTTGGAAATTATCCAATCGTTCGGTTATGAGTCTCTCAACTTCTTCTTGAATTTCCCTCTGCTAGGGCAGTGAAACTTTCGGCTACCTCCAATTGTGACCTATGGGTCTAGGCCGCTCTTCCCTATGCTCGACTCGTTCATGTCGCGATTGTGGCGCATGTGGCATGTACCTAGCAGGCGAACGGGTCGTTTGTAGGCTGCCGGTTGAACTTGAGTCGGATTGAGTGACTGCTTCTCTCCGTCTGCCGTGCTGCCTACTCCGATGTGAGGTGGAGAATGCTCATTGCGAGCCTAGTTGTGAATGAACATTTCGCCTGGAAGGTTGTCCATGTTGATAATCGGAGTGTGACCTCAACCGTGAACGTATGCTCGTCCGTGGGCTTGATTGGGAATGCACGCTTCTCTGCGCGCTAAGACGAGAGTATACGCTATCCTAATGACCCAAGCGGAAGCGTAAACTGCCAGAACGCTTGGAATGTGGCTGGTTAATGGGCTGTTTACAGGGACGCTGGTGGAGAGGTTCGTCTGCCCTTGTCTTACTTCGAGACACCTCGTCCGGGGCACGTTGGATATTGGTGCATTGCAAGAGTTGATTCACCAAGGTTGTCTGTTGTGCAAGGGCACTCATCAACTCTATGACTTGTTGAGACAAGTGTTGTTCGCCATTTGGATTGGAAGAGCTTAAAAGGAATGTGCCTCATTGAGTAGTGGAAGTGTGGTAGACTCCGGGTGCGAGATTTGAATTAGGAAATGTCAAATCCGCGGAGAAATATGGTGAAAATGCCCCCGGCTCGATGGTTGCTCCAGATAGTTGAGATATTCTCGGGCCAACTTGAGCTGCTTGGGAAACCATGGGAGGCAGGGCTGCGGGAGCAGGCTGGGTCACGGGAGCAGGTTGCTCAATACGTGGTGCATGCAAATGCAAGGCTTGGGCTCGGGCCCATGCAAGCTTGGATGGCATGGCTTGGGCCATTGTGGAACCTTGTAGTGGTGGTGCCACTCTGCTTACGATCGCATTTTGCCTCATGGATCTCCGCGATCCCATTTCTTGAGTATTGGAATTTTCACTTATGGAATTTTCTAAATTTCTAGCCATTATATTTTTCTTATACGTTTTATCAAAGAACCTTTGCAAATAAAAAATTCTAATAATAAGAACGTATGAAAAATATTCAAATGGACTAGAAAATAGAGAAAAAACCTTTTTTTGCCAGAGTCTTATACGAGTATGGATTTCAACTCTCAATGAAAGCACCAATTTATGGATGCAAATTTCCGTCTTCTTCTTCTTGGACAAAATTGCACCTACAAAAAAATTAACACCTTAGGTCAAGGCCAAGAGCCTCATGCGCCCACGATGAATTGGGAGGGGGCTTTGGCTGAAGAACCTCCGATGCCAAAGTTAGAATTTAGAGAAAAAAGTATTTGGAGAGTTTTTGGGAGTTTTGCAAGAGTGTGGACTTAGCTTTTTAGAAGAAATATGGTCATATATATAGGGAATGGGGTGTTATTTTGGTGATTCAATTAGTAATTAATATATTAATTAGGTATAAATATATTAATTGGCTAATTATCATAATAAAAGAAATGGTTTGGGAGGTTTTTGGAGGTTATGGAATGAGGATGGATAAGACAAATTTGAACTTGTTACCTATTTTGGGTACTCCTAATTTGGTTGATAGATGATTCTCCACTGCTCGTGTGTAGGAGACCCGGTATGCCTCGAGGGTAAATTTGTCATCTTCACCTAAAAATTCAGATGTCGCTTTGTGATTATTTTTCGCTCCACAAGGGAGGTCTTCAAAAACCTCCGAAAACAACCTCATCTATATAGTGATAAAGATTGCAAAACAACTTTACCTCAACTGTGCAACTGATAAAGTAAGATGATGACATTAAGTTAACTGGTGTCGTATGTTCAAAACTTTCCAGGCCATTGGTTTTCCCTTGAGTTAGCCATGAAAGTACTAGGCATTTACGAGAAGTGGGGATAATCTCAGAATTCAGAGTTGTTCTGAATTGACTGCCTGCATTATTCCTGATGTCTGATCACTTTTTATATCCTTTGGTCTTCATCGCGTTTATGAGCTTACAACATGAATTTTGTCCCTTTGCCAGTCTATTTTGTTATTTTTGCTGTCTAAATTTGTTTCCATGGTGTTGTACCTTGTAACTAAAAGGTTTTGATACTGCAAAGTGCGATTTCTTATTATCGATGTGATCAAGATTTAAGTTGTTCTGTGTGTCAATTAGGTACTTTCCACTTGACTTGGTAGGATTGTGCCAAACTTGATATCAAGGAAGCATACGAATAGTGCAGCTACATGTAAAGCTACCAATTCTTTTTGTTACTTGACCACTAAGAAATTTTATGAGAATCGGATTTCCATATTTTTGTTTTGGCTATAGAATCTTAGATACATGGTCTTGCTTTAATGTTTGATAGCAAATCAAGTTTTGTAATTCTGTTTTTGTTTCTCATACCATATGACTCTTTAATTGTAAACTACTGGATGGCTACATGTGTACATGTGAAATGTATACTTTCACAACAGTAAACAGAAAAGAAAGTAAGCAAGGAAGTGTTAGACTATGATGAACTGTCATTCTGTAGGATTTATTATAGACACCATGAATAGAATCATAGATCAGATTATTGAAGTATCACATTTTATGCTGTACTCAGGGTCAGGGAGACCATGCTATAAACTAGGACTAGACAGCATCATATGTCAAATTTTAGTCCAAAAGCCCAAAACCATTTCGGGATTTCCAATTTGTCTCGAAATCCCGAAACTATTTTGGGATTCCCGAAAATTTGGTTTGGGATCGGTATTGAAATTGGGATTCCCGAAAATTTCGGTTTGGGAATCAGACAAGGATTTTGGTATGGGATCCCATACCGAACCACCCCAATGTACCAATCTCATTTTGGTTCAAAAATAAAAAAAATAATCTACAATCTCAATAACGAAAGATAAAAATGCCAAGTACCCACAAAATGTACCCCAAACC
Source organism: Malus domestica (assembly GCF_042453785.1). Classification (NCBI taxonomy): domain Eukaryota; kingdom Viridiplantae; phylum Streptophyta; class Magnoliopsida; order Rosales; family Rosaceae; genus Malus; species Malus domestica. The sequence continues at coordinate 28,093,091 of NC_091672.1, read as the reverse complement.
TGATTTAGGGTACATATCAAAATTAAAAATTATGAGTGCAAATAAAAGATTTAAAACAATTAAGGGCATAAATAAAAGTTTAAATATATGAGTACAAATTAAAATTAACAAGAAAATGGGTAAAGATTAAAAAATAGTTGCAAATTAAAAATACAAATACATGATACAAAATTTAACCATGTAAATATACCAAATGTAACATTTTGGAAATGTTTAATAATTTTTAATTATAAATTTTAAATATGATAACATGTAATCTATTGTTATTCAAATTATGACACGATAAACTAAAGGACCTTGATCAAAAGTTGAAAAAAAATAAGATTTCAATTATTAAATTGGAAAAAATGATATATTAAAACCTAATTTTGTTGTGGTCTATTTTTATCTGACAAGGGGAGAGGGGCCGACGGCACAGGAGAGAGGGAAGAGAGATGTGTGTTTGTAGAATTGTAGGGGAATGTGTGTGTTTTTATACCTCCTACATTTTGCCTTTATTTATAGTAGTAAAGGGAGAGAAGATATTCCTTCTTCTCCAAGTAATACAAGTTGTAATAGGAAAAAATAACTAGAATAAAATCTAATCTAGTATTTACACAATCATACTTAAACTAGGAATGTTCACAGCACTCCCCCTTGAATATGTAAATACTCAAGGTAGATTCAGCATCATGCAGAAGTTGAGGAAGTCGACTCGTCCGCACTGATTCCAAGGAACAACGCTTATTCTTAATAAGGTAGGAACTTGCATAAGTAGTAAGTCTCACTAAAAAAACCCTAAGGTTATGGCAAAAACCCGAGTAGGGACAAAATCCATAGTCTGAGGAAAAATGTATGAGAAATGCAAAGTCAAAAGAAACGTCTACAGGACGTCATCAGGGATATGACCAGCCCAAAGTGGGTGCCTCGTTAAAACCTAGTTAGGTAGCAAAAACCCATTGGGAAAAATGTTCATAATCGTAGGGAAAAAGAGTACTTTTAAGATCAAACAAGTATCTACAGGATACTCCCCCTGAGTTTGACATAATTCCAAAGAGAAATAGCAAAGTTACAACTCATAAAGTTTACGCATACCAATTCGATGAACAAACTTCTGAAATGTCGCCTTCAGCAGTGATTTGGTGAAGAGGTCGGCTAGATTGTCTTGTGAACAGATTTGCGTGACTTCAATCTTTTGATGCTCTTGTTGTTGATGTGTAAAGAAAAACTTCGGCGCAATGTGCTTGGTGTTCTCTCATTTGATGTAACCCTTCTTGAGTTGTTCGATGCAAGCTGTGTTGTCCTAAAAAATCATTGTCGGGGCATTAACGGCGGGATGAAGATCGCAGGAGCTTCGAATATGGCCCACTACTACTCTCAACCAAAAGCATTCCCGAGTTGCTTCATGTAAGGCGAGAATTTCAGCCTGGTTAGACGAAGTTGTAACTAAGGTTTGTTTAGTTGACCTCCAAGAGATTGTGGTGCCTTTAACGGTAAAGACATAACCCGTTTGAGAACGCGCCTTGTGCGGATCGGATAAGTATCCAGCGTTGGCATAACCAACAAGGCGAGAATCAACCTGATGAGCATAGGGTGCGGCATCACTCGATGATTCATAGGGATAGAACAAGCCCAAATCCGTAGTACTCTTAAGGTAACTGAAGATGTCTTTCACGCCAGTCCAATGTCTGCGTGTTGGTGCATTGCTGTATCTTTCCAAAAGATTAACAGCGAAGGAGATGTCGGGTCTAGTGCATTGAACTAAGTACAATAAAACGCCTATCGCACTTCGATAAGGAACTTTAGGCTCCAAAATCTCTTCATTATCCTCCTTCGGACGGAAGGGATCTCGTTTTGCATCTAGCGTACGAACGACCATAGGAGTACTCGAAGACTTCGCTTTATCCTCATTAAAATGACGCAACACCTTCTGGGTGTAGTTCGATTGATGTACTAGGATTCCATCCGAACAATGCTTTATCTCGAGACTGAGACAGTATCGAGTCTTACCTAGATCTTTCATCTCAAATTCCGACTTCAGGTGCGAAGCAATTCTTGCGAGCTCTTCAGGAGTTCCGATGAGATTCATGTCATCGACATATACTGCAACAATCGCAAATCCGGAATGTGACTTCTTAATGAACACACAAGGGCATAGTTCGTTGTTCACTTATCCCTGACTAGTCAAATACTCACTCAGACGGTTATACCACATTCTTCCGGATTGTTTCAAACCTTAGAGTGAACGCCTCAGCCGAATTGAAAGCGTGTTCCGGGGTTTGGAAATATTTGAACCAGTCAATGTAAGTCCTTCGGGAACTTTCATATAAATTTCTGTATCAAGATCCCCATAGAGGTACGCGGTTACTACGTCCATCAGCTGCATATCCAGTTTTTCAGAAACTACCAAACTGATAAGGTAGCGAAAAGTAATCACATCCATAACGGGTGAGTAAGTTTCGTCGTAGTCAATCCCAGAGTGTTGTGAGAAACCTTGTGCTACAAGACAAACTTTGTAACGCACAATCTCGTTCTTCTTATTACGCTTCCAAACGAAAACCCACTTGTAGCCAACGGGTTTCACATTTGGAGGAGTAGGAACTACAGGTCCAAACACCTTACGTTTTGCAAGTGAATCGAGTTCGACTTGGATTGCTTGTTTTTAGTTTGACTAATCAGCTCTACGTCCACATTCATCAACGGAACGTGGTTCAATGTCATCGCTCAACATGATCTCAGTAGCTACTGCAAATGCTAATGCATCGTTGACAGTCATCTCATTTCTACACCACACATCATCTAAGCTAGCATAATAGATCAAAATCTCACGATTCTCGAGAGGAGGATTCGACTCTTCAAGGATGCTTCCGTAATCTAGAATTTCCTCATGAGTTGGGTAGAATGAGTAAGCGATAGTTGGATTCACGGTAGGCTCGTCAGGACCTTATGTCGTGGTTTTCTTTTTCCGAGGGTGTGAATCCTTTGAACCAAGGGGTTTGCCACTCTTTTGTGTAAAGGCAGATGATTGGCTAGCTGCTAATGTACGTGGATCACCAGAATTGGCGTCCCGGGCTTCCAGAAGGGCAGTCCGTCGTACATCTGGTACATCCATCTTTGCTGGGGTATTTGCAGCTGGAATATGTAATCTTGTCACGCGCGCTAGATCGGTGAAAACATCTGGCATGCTCTGAGTTATGCTCTGGAGATCTAATATGCGCTGCACTTCAGCTTCAAACTGAGCGGTACGGGGATCTAAATGAGATAAAGTGAGAGTCGTCCACGATAATTCGCGTCGTTCATTAGAAACGTTGACGTTCTTATCTCCCCTTAACAACGGGAAGACTGTCTCGTAGAAGTGACAATTCACGAAATGAGCGGTAAACAGATCGCCTGTCAAAGGTTCTAAGTAACGAATAATCGAAGGAGAATCATATCCGACATAGATTCCCATCCTTCGCTGAGGCCCCATTTTTGTACGTAAGGGTGGCGAGATCGACACATATACCGCACAACCAAAGACGCGCTGATGCGATATGTCGGGTTCGCATTTGGTGACCAACTGAAGGGCACTAATGGTTGTGTCGCAACAGGGCTCAGGCGGACCAACTTTGCTACGTGCAATATTGCATGGCCCCATGCAGCGATCGGGAGCTTGGTACGTATGACCAACGATCGAACAATCATTTGTAAGTGGTTAATGAAAGCCTCTGCCTGGCCGTTCTGGGTGTGAACATGGAGTACAGGATGTTCCACTTCAACCCCAACCGACATGCAATAGTCATCAAAAGTTTTAGATGTGAATTCTCCAGTATTATCCAATCGAATAGATTTGATCGGATAATCAGGGTGGTGAGCCCTAAGCTTGATAACCTGAGCCAACAGTTTGGAGAATGCAGCGTTCCTTGTGGACAACAAGCACAAGTGTGACCAACATGTAGAAGCGTCAACCAAAACCATAAAATATCTAAATGGTCCGCAAGGAGGTTGAATCGGTCCACAAATGTCCCCCTGAATCCGTTGTAGAAAAATAGGAGGATTCGAATGAATCTTGTCATAAGAAGGCTTAGTAATAAGCTTTCCCATAGAACCTGTTTGACATGCGATTTCATGGATCAAACCTAAGCTTCGGGTTAGTGGATGCCTGTGTGAAGATTTGAGGATACGTTGCATCGCTCTTCGTCCAGGATGTCCCAAACGATTATGCCAAAGTGTAATTTCGTGCGCGGTCCTTGTGGTAGGGCCGGCTATATAGTGGCATTCTATGGGGCATATGGTCATAGTATACAGATCACTCGGGATACGCTCAATCTTCTCGAGAATACGCTTCTGGCCATATTCGTAGGAAGTTATGCACATAAATTCAACTCCATTTTCTACGTGGGTTTCATCGTGGTAATTGTTATCTCTAATGTCCTTGAAATTGAGTAACGTTCTTCTGAAACGTGGAGAATAGAGTGCCTCAGCAATGGTCAAGATTGTACCATTGGACAACATTATACGTGTCGTACCAAATCCTTCTATCAGGTTGGATGGGCCTGAGAGGGTTGTCAGAGGTGCATTCTTAGGTATGAAGTTAGTGAAATAGATGCGTTCACGCAAAACAGTGTGCGTGGTTGCACTATCTGCCAGACAACTAACTTTCCCACTAGTCATACCTAGAATGAAAAATTAATTTGAATCGGTCACATGCATAAAAGTTTATAAAAACAAATATCAATTCAAAATAATTTCATTTATTCAAGGATTAAAACTTAATATCCAAAACAAATCGCCAACTAATAATCCAAAACATAAAGGAAAATTGTTCAAAATCAACAAAAAACAAGGGGGTTCTGCCACTAGGTGGAATTCGGCCCCAATGGTCTTATTTTAACTAGAAAATAAGTCAATGTATAAGATTCTAATCTTCCATGGGAGTGGTATCCTCCTGAAAGTCAGAAACCTTCATTTTTATAGTCTCCGGTTCGTCCACTTGCATGAAGTTTGATTCAAGCTTCTTACGACGAGAATGATATTCATCTACAACCTTTTTGGGAGCTCGGCAAACACGGGACCAATGGTCCTTTGAACCACATCAATAGCACATATCGTCATCCATGGTTTTGGGTGGGTGCTTTGCCCTTATTCTTAAAGTTCGGGGCCTTAGGAGCGAGGTTTGGGCGTTTCTGGGCTTTGTTTCCTCCTTTGGATGGGCCTTGGCTCTATTGACTTTTGTGGGATGGCTTTTGGCCTCCCCTACCACGCCTCTTTTGGTGTGTTGGGTGCTGATTAGTGCTATAATGTGCTTCAGGCACAACAGTAGCCCTAGTAGGTCGAGCTTAATGATTCTTCATCAACAGCTGGTTTTGCTTTTCAGCAAGAAGTAAAACAGAGATCAAATCTGAGAACTTGGTGAACTTCTGAGCTCTATATTGTTGATGCATGACAATATTAGAAGCATAGAAGGTCGAGTAGGTCTTCTCTAGGAGATCCTCTTCAGTCAAAGTGTCATTGCAAAACTTGAGAAGTGATCGGATTCGACAAACTTCAGAATTATATTCATTCACAGACTTAAATTCTTGGAAGCGCAAGTGCTGCCAGTCGTGTCTTGCTTCAGGCAAGAATATGTCCTTTTGGTGATCGAAATGATCAGCCAAAACGACCCATAATGCACGTGGATCCTCCTCAGCAAGGTACTCAGTTTACAGAGCGTCATGGATATGTCTTCGGATGAAGATTATAGCAGTGGCTTTTTCAGCTTCGCCAACAGGTTCATCTGTTGCTTCTTCAATAGTAGGATGCAAGTTCTTTGCAATGAGGTGGAGCTTCATATCTTGAACCCACTTGGGGTAGTTCCTTCCAGAGACCTCTAAAGCGGTGAAGTCGAGTTTGTTTAAATTCGACATGTTCCTATCACAAAGTAGATGGACAAGATGTGCTAGTGTAATGGAGAAAAATCAATCCATTCACATAGGAGTAAAACATACAGGTTCTAATAGACATGTATTGGTTTAATTTTGCATGAAAAACTTCGGGTTTTCATGGGTGATATGTTTAAGTGAAAACTTCAGGTTTTCAAACAAGGCATGTTTATAAGAAACTTCAAGTTTCAAAGTAATTATGAACTTCAGGTTCATATATTCCTGCATGCAAACGCAAATATATATGCAAACAAATATGCAAGAAATATAACTTTAGGTGTATAATTATAATTGAATTAATTATTTGGACTGCGGGCCAAATTAAAGTGTGGGTGAAAAATATAAAAACCCAAATTATTTAAAGATATAAAATCTCGGGGCCTAAAGTATGGGCAAAGCCCACGGGTGGCTCATGGGTGAGCTGCAGGCTCACGGGGAGACATGGCAAGAGAAATGGGCTACTGTAGGTAGCAAAAAAAATTTCTTTGTGTTTTTTTTTCACACACAAGCTGCTTCAGGCAGGTCCAAGAAAAATCAAAACAAAAAAAATTTCCTTTTTTTTCGAGCTGGGCCGCTGCAGGCGAGCCCAGAAAAAACAAAAAGTTTTTTTTTTTCACCAGGCCGAGAAGAAAATGGGCCAAATGGATGGGCTATAATCGGGGAGCCCAGATGGCAAGGCTTCAAGCAGAACACCAAAGCCCGGAGGCCTGGTGTTTGTGACCGTGTCCATCTAAGCCCTAATAGGCTCGGGGCTGAACCAAAAACGCCCCAACGTGTGCTGGGTGTGTATCACAGGGGAAGAACATCGATTTTGATCGACGGCGCCACTGCAGGTGGTCGTGTCGAGGTTGTTGGGGCTCGGAGTGAGTCACGGTTGTCATGGATAACCACGGAGATAAGAGAATCTCAACGTTTCAACAACTATAAAACCCTAAAAATTGAAATCGAATTTTTGAGAAAATTCCGACGAGATTCTGGTGAATCTCAGTTTAATTGTCGACATGCGACGACTTCAGGTCGTCGGGAATTTGAACCAAAGGCTCAGGGTTATGGCTGCAGGCCATGCCATGGTCGGGGACACCATGAAAGGTGTCGGATTTCTGGGTTTTCTGGAAAGAAAGAGGGCTGCATGCTCTCGGTTTTGGGTGAAGGAACCCATATGTAGGATGGTGGTCACGGGTTTGAAAGAACCCTAGGTTCCCAAAAATTGTTTTATATATATTTTTTTTTCAATTCAATTCAGTTAGATGCATATATAATTCAATGAATCACATATTTACTTTGATGCATATGCAAATAATAGTTTCAATGCATGTACATATGTAAGATTTAATTCATGAAAAATATCAAATTCACATAATTGCAGCAATTTTGGTTATGAGGCATACACAATTTATGTAGAATCTAAAATACGTTAAACGTAAAGTTGGGTCATACATCATGGTGAATGTTCATATTATCATGGCTTGCAAAATATCGAGTTAAAAGTCGTTGTTTTGAAAGAACCTGATTGCGTGATAATATGGATGAACTGGTTTGATGCAGAAAAAAAATTCTCCAACGTCAGATTCCTAAGCGCAGCGATAGGAGCGTGCTGATAATGTGTCGTGGTCTATTTTTATCTGACAAAGGGAGAGGGGCTGACGGCACAGGAGAGAGGGAAGATAGATATGTGTTTGTAGAATTGTAGGGGAATGTGTGTGTTGTTATCCCTCCTACATTGTGCCTTTATTTATAGTAGTAAAAGGAGAGAAGATATTCCTTCTTCTCCAAGTAATACAAGTAGTAATAGGAAAGGATAACTAGAATCAAATATAATCTAGGATTTACACAATCATACTTAAACTATGAATGTTCACAACAAATTTCTCTCTTTTTTTTTTTTTTGTACAGTTTTTATCACATATGGTCTCTGGAATTGGACTTTTTAATCAAAATGTTACCTGAAACAGAAAATCCATCAATTTGGTATTTGAAACGAAACCAACATATCAAATTGATCGTTCCGTCAAATTTTTTGTTATGTGTTAATATAACACACGAATGGGTTCTACATGTCCATTCATCTCAATTAACGTGGATTAATAAAAACCAAACTTTTATAAATATTTAAAAACTAAAATTAACAAAACTACTCTCTCCCTAGGGTAGATAATATCGTTTGTTAAAAAAAATTAACAAACTAAAAAAAATATATATAAAAACTCAAAAGAAAAACATCTTCTTCTTCAAGGTACCCTCTCCTTTTAAGTGACTGACAGTTAAAACTTAGGGTTTTTTTTTTTTATCTTCGTTACCGATCTAAGAAGAAGGCTCTTGAGAGTCGTTAGATCAAAGATACGGTACAGTGAAGCCGAAAAGCCATACGGGGAAGGATTTTGCCACCAAGATCGATGTTGCAACGACGAACCGCGACAATAGGAAAGCCGGAATAGCTGACTGAGGATAAGAAAATGAAGGACACACGAGATTGATAAGCTCATATTTATATATATTTTACATCAAATTCACTTGTCTTTTCTTAGTTAGTTCCTTATATTTTTGATCTATTTACTTTGTTTGTGTTTTGTAGGATTTGTCAAGCACAGAAAAGAAAAATAGCATAAGTGAGATTTTAAGTAACAAATTCGTCAAAACTGCTTGTGCAGATCAGCTGACTTTGGAAGCAATTTACGAACAGCTCATAATGAATTAAGGAATTAGCCTTATATGCTTGGAAAGCTACGGATGTCTATTTTTTGAAGCATTTCGCGGATTGTTAATATCGTTTTTCTAGAAGAAGTTATGGACCTTTTAACACTGCAACGTTACCAAGAGGTTGAGCAGTTTGTAACTGCAATGAAAGCAATAAACCCAATAAATGTAGCAGCCGAAACTGATTCAGCCAAGAATAAGGCAGCTGACACTTATTCAAATATAAAAGGGAATGGAATTAAAGATGAGGATTAAGAGGGAGTAATTGGCATAAAGGCTACTCAAAGAGTTACAATTGTTTTACCATTTCCTCTCACTTATTGTCATCACTAAATGACTATCTTTTGTTTTAACTTAAGGATTGTGTGTAACTAAATTTTTAGTAGTTAGGGGCTGTTTTGAAGCCCCGAATATGATTGCAAGTTTGTTATGACATTTCGTTTGAATTACTTTTTGAATGGATGAAAATTGGTTCACTACTTGTCTCATTGATGAATTCTTTGTGTTTTCTACGGATGCATACTTAGTAAGCATATCTAGGATTCTAATGCTATGAATACGTGTGTGCCTACCTTTGTCGAATGAGGACCTACATATGTTCTAGAGTAATACTTGTTAATTGCAATTAACATCTGAACCAATTTCTAGGATAAGTAAGACAACGCCAGTACTTATGATGACTCAAACTCTTTTTGTTCTTAATGATTTCTACTTGTTAAATCTATGAATATTCCATTCTAGATTGCATGCTAGGGACTAAGTTAAGTTGAAAACGTCATTCTCTTAACATACTACATAAGAAAGAGTAATAGGTTGAGTTCTAACATTGAGCCAACTTGAGCATCTTCATTTGGAAATAAAAGGAATTTGAATGAAACATAACATGTTAGCATGATTATATGGTGGTGGATAGCAATTCCCCTAACTCATTTTTCTTAATTTGTGAACTACTTAAAATCTGTTTCTGTCCTGTTTTCATTCGATTTAATTTAAATAGCAAATCAACTCCAAAAATCCCAAATATTTGTGTGAGTGTAACTCTGTGTGTCTAGTGTGTTCATATAAAATTTCGTAGACTTTAGGTAAGTGTTAGTCGGTCTAATAATTATTTTTCGGTGGCTGGTCAGTAGGGACAGCAACTCAGTTTTTGTGACATTTTAAGTAGTTAGATAAAACAATCTTCTACAGGAAAGACCCTTATTTTCATATGCTACAATTGACAAATCTTAGTGTTAATAAAGAAAATCAATAGGACATTTGTGTGCTGCTTTGTGGTGTGCTTTTAATCCTATCAGAGATTGAGTGCTCGCACTGCAGCATTACGACATCCGTGGAAGCTTGAAGAAGTAAAATTTACAACAAAATAAAATCTTCTAAATAGAGTTGGGCGCGCTCTCTCTCTCTCTTTCTCTCTCGCTGCTCTTTCTTTGATCTGACAACGACATGACCGATTTCACTTCCAAAGAATTTCCGACAATGACATAGCCGATGATTTCACTTCTAGAGAATTTTCACGGAAGAACTAAAATAATTGATGGTGAACAAACCAAAGACTAGAGATCAAAGTCAGGAGTTATATCAATTTGAAAGACAATTTTGTTGGATTTTTGGATTGCCAGGCCCGTCCCACTCTAATGACACCGATACTATTTCCAACTTTACCACCTGCCCAATCCGTCGGGTATGAAATTTTACCATAAAAAACGTCGGTATTAGTTAGAGTAGGGTAATTCTATTTAAACTTATTGAGTTTCTTTGAACCCCCCATGTGGGACATTTAACAAATTTTACCTAAAAAAACCTTTATCAGCACATGATTGTCACATCTTTCAAAGCTGCAGAGCAGCTTCCCATTCATTTCACGTGGTGATGATCTTGTTTTCCACTAAAAAATTCATCTGGGCTCCACTCCATTTTGAGTCACTTACCAATCCTTATTTGTGGGAATTTCTTTTAGGCCTAATCGGATAAATAGTCCCCGTGGTCATAAGGTATTCAGATGATAGCCCATGTGGTAAAAAAATTCGGATTTAAACCTCTGTGGTCACAGTCTGTTAGGATTTATGCCCTTTTGTCATTCCTCCATTAGGTTTAGGTTGGCCAAATCGGATAAATGGTCCCCGTGGTCATAAGGAATTCGGAAGATAGCCCCTGTGGTAGAAAAAATTCGGATTTAAACCCCTGTGGTCTAAGTCAATTAGGATTTATGCCTGAAATTAGAGGTTCTGTCATTCTTTCGTTAAGCTTATAGGTGGAGCAGAGTTTCTCTGAGTATCTATAAATAAAAAATATCTTACAATAAAAAGAGGGGGGGGAAGAAGATTTCAGTTTATGGTAAAAAAATTCATTCATCTCAGTTATTTCACGAGAAGAAAAAGACGAAAACAGAGGATCTGTTGAATTTCAAATAGTTAGTTTCACCAATAGGATACGAAGACTTACTTCACATTTACAATTCCACAAAAAAACTATTTATCTCAGAGAGGTTTACGTAAAATTCTGGGAAAACTCTAACGATTACTGTCTTATTTGTCAAAGAAAAATAGAATATGTTATAAAGAATTAATTAATCGGTTGGATATTCGGGAGTAAAAAACTCGTTAATTTTATAAAGGCATTTTGAATTATTTGATTTACTAGATCTTGAATTTTAATGAATTATGTGATTTATTAGTTCCACCTCGTTCTGTCGCGTCTCCTCAGAGAAACTCTGCTCCACCTGTAAGCTTAGCGGAGAAATGATAAAACCTCTAGTTTCAGGCATAAATCCTAACAAACTTAGACCACAGGGGTTTAAATCCGAATTTTTTTTACCACATGGACTATCTGCCGAATACCTTATGACCACGGGGACCATTTATCCGATTTTGCCAACCTAAACCCAATGGAGGAATGACATAAGGGCGTAAATCTTAACAGACTTAGATCACAGGGGTTTAAATCCTAACAGACTGTGACCACAGGGGTTCAAATCCGAATTTTTTTACCACATGGGCTATCATCCGAATACCTTATGACCACTAGGACCATTTATCCGATTAGGCATTTCTTTTATATAGATTTTCTGACCCATTGGAAGGCTTCGGACATTTATACGATTGTAGAGACAAAATATAGAACACCATTGGAGATGCTCTCAGTGCTACCAACTCGGGTAACCTGTCGTGGGCCGTTACGAGCCAACACTTGGGAAGACTTCAGGAGATGACGCTCCTGCCCTACACACGACTACCTTTATGGCGCGTTTACGTAACTGTAATTGGATTGAGGAGGAATTGAATTGAGAATGAATTGGATTGAGGAGGTGTCAGAATCGAATTCCTGTTAAAGCTGTTTACTTAAATGTTCTGGAATCGGAGTAAAAATGAAACAAAATTCATATAAGTTGTTTACTAGTTCACCTGAATCGGAATGAAAATTAATATGATTACTAAAATACCCTTAATCTAAATAATAGAAAAATTCACAAGTTTTTAATACAATTTCACACTCACACACTGATGCGATGTAATTTAAGCACTCAAATTAAACCTTCTTTTGACAATTGTAGTATATGTATAAGTAGGGATCGTTCTGGACCGGGGATTAGGAGGGCTTCCTAAAACCTTTAAATTGACTCAAAAAACATAAAAACAAAATTAAAAACGTTTGAATAGACTCAAGGGACTCAAAACAGATTCTAAAGATTCAAAACAACTTAAAAACACTCAAAATTGCCTAAAAGCACAAACTAGGCAGATTTGGACTCTAAATCAACTATGGACGAATTTAGTGTTTTGGCTTGAATCAAAACACTCAAAAACACAAACAAAACAGAAATTTAACACTTTGAAACAAGAAAGTAAAAAGGGGATTTTGGTTTGGATGAATTTGAAATAAACAAGCAAGTTATAAAACTAGGCAGATTCTAAAATGAATTTGAGAAATAAAATGATGGATGGATTAGTTAGAGGTCCGTTCTTCACACATGACACTCTTGTACATGAATCGATTTCCAATTGCTTTTCAATAAACTATTATGCTCAACACCCCAGATTAACCGTGATGCACAAATTAACCCTCAGATTTTCCTTTACTCATTGAATTGGATGAATGCATGCGACAACCCAAATCATTCTCTAAAAGTCCTCTATATGAATGCATAATAGAGTTACAATGAGAGATCATTATGTTCAATGAAAATCATAAGTGTTGACGAGACAATTATAACTATGAATGCATGATACAATTGCCAAGAATTCAATTAATGCGATTGTGATAAACAACCTTCACTACTCATGAATATAAACTTGTAACGATTAGGTGAAACTCATTTATATTCTAGCATCTAATTTATTCATGAAAATTAAGTATGTATCCTTAATAAACATACAAGAATCAGTTATGAATAAAATAGATAATTGAATTGCAATCACAACTTATCAAATCACAATTGGAAGAAATCAATTCATATCTCAAGCATGTTCATGGCTTCAAACTTCCCCCTAACTAAATGGGGGTTTAGCCACTCATAATTGCAACAAAATCAGAAAATGAATTTAACATTGGAAACAAAAGAAACAAAACACCTAAACGCTCCAACGATCCAAGTTGACATCACGCACGTCCAAGCACTTTCCTTTCCTTCCTTTGCTACGGCACAAGGTGTTGGTGAGTGTTTGAAGGTTTGTTTGTATGGAGGAACGGATGTAAATATGAATGGATGTGTTTGGATGAAGGTTGTATTGAAAATGGGAGTGAATGATCTAAAAAAATATATGAACTAAATTTATGTTACACACACTTCCTTTTATAGAGGAAGTGCAAGGCAATGGAGGGGGACATGAAGTGGTGTTGAAATGATTCAAAGGTGAAAGTGAAGTAATGATGCAAAGGTGAAAGTGAAAGTGAAGTAATGATGCAAAACATGGGTAAAATGGAGTGGTGTTGAAATGATTCAAAGGTGAAAGTGAAGTAATGATGCAAAGCATGAGGGGTAAAATGGAGTGGTGTTGAAATTATTCAAAGGTGAAGGTGGAGTGATGATTGATGCAAGAAATTTGGAATGATGGAGGGAACAAGGGTGGTGCTAGGCAATGAGTGAATGAAATAGACAAGGAATGTTGTTGGAACTTAGGGACATTGAGGATTTTGAAAGATTAGATCAAAATAAGGTAATCTTGACTCATGTTTCTTCTTTGGTTGCTGAGCTCTTTGTCATTAATTATTCTTTCTTTTTAACACATTCCAAGCCTCTTTAGTCTTCAATTTCGTCCATCCACCTTGCTCCATGCATGTGCTATCCATTCCAAGCCCAAAACTGCTCCAAAATGCACCAAAATGCACCTTATTGCTTTATAAGGCTTATGAACCTACAATCACACGAAAATAGCTTAAAATACATAATTAACTAAGAAATAACAACATAAATGCATGAGAACAAGCTAACTCACAACAACAACAACAACAAAGCCTTTTCCCACTAAGTGGGGTCGGCTATATGAATCCTAGAACGCCATTGCGCTCGGTTTTGTGTCATAAATATGCTCCTATCACACACACACACACACACACACATATATGTATAGTTTTATTAAAATATTAACCATTCCCGTTGGAAAATATTGGAATATATTGGTTGGCACACCATCGGAGTACATCATCATTTTTTTTTCTATTTTTTTCAGTCCCTTTTCGCTTCGTTCTCTCCGTCCGTTCTCTCTAGCTCTCTCTCTCTCTCTCTAGCTCTCTCTCTTAGTCTCTAGCTATTTCTCATTCTCTCCGTCTAAGCAGCAAACCTTCCATAAACGCAGCAGCATACCCAGAAGCATACAGTTCAAAAGATCTGAGGGGTGGAATCTGAACTTTCAGTGGAGATTTCAGACGAGCCGATGGGCATTGTTCCTATGTAGCTTCGCCAGTGGGTGATAGGTCTTGGTAGTTTGGGAGGTGGTGCGGTGGTTTGCATTGGTTAAGGGTGGGATGGGTGTGTGCTTTGGGTGGTTGAATCGTGGGAGGTAGATGGGAGGGGAGGGCAATTTTGGTAGAGAAGTTTGATTCCAGATGCTGGCTTTCTTCCGGAATTCAATTACCACCTTCAAGTTAGTATTTGGCTTCCGGGAATATCAAGAATCCGATTACTGATTTTGGGTGGAGCCCACTAATTTTTTCATTCCCAAAATTTGGTAAACGCCGGAATCACTTGGATTGGAATTCGATTCCCTTTCTTCTACCTCCATTCCGGTTTGGTAAACACGCCATTATTGTTTTAGGGTTGTGATATTCACACATCCTTAACTACTTTTTCCACATTCTTTCAAATTTTTAATACTTAATTGGTATCCTACTATTTAATCTTTCATATATACCCTTCTTACTTTTTGCCTTTTGAAAGTTGTTTTTTATTTTTGATTTTACTTAGAAAGAATCAACAATCAAGATAAACTCTCAGACTTCTCTCCTTCCTCTGTGCCTCCGTTCCCCTATCCTCTTTGCTTTCATTCATACCTTCCATGAAAAGCCAATATATTACCCTTCTTTATTCCTTCTTGTGAAAACCACAATGGATGACTTGATAATAAGTAGGGTCGGCCCTGAGGGTAGCCCAAGTAGGCGCCCGCCTAGGGCCCCCACTTTGAAGGGCCCCCCAAATTTCTTTATATCATGTAAATAACATATAAATATAGAAAAAGTAAGAGATATCATAATTCCTTTGTTGGCGCAGTGGAAATGTTCAGCTTTCTTTTTCTTTGGGGTGCTGAGCTCAAAACATGAGATGCCTTTTTTAGTCATTAAATTTTTCTTGTTTTTCAAATTTACTGCCAATCCATCTGTCCAACTCCCAATCCATCTATCCAACTGTATATAAAGTTATAAAACTCAAGTCCCTTTGCAATCTTTTTTTCTTTCAACTTCCCAATCTCTCCATTTCTATCGAATTTTTAAACCAACTATCATATGGTCTTGAAGATTGTACTTTAATGTAATCAAAACTTTGAATTTATATTTTGCCTTTCAATAATTTTTTATTCAATGGATTGTTTTAGTATTCGATTTGTTAGTGTGATGTTGATTTTACAGGAAAAAAAACACAAGAAAAACAATTGGCGTTGTTGAATTTATTACACACATCAATCAAGTTTTATTGTTCTTTACTCCCTCGATCATCAAGTTTTATCGTTATTCACTCTCAATCTTAGACTCTTGAGTACAAACATTTAGTACATTTGCATCTAAAAACATGAGCCGTGTAATGTTTAAGTAATGTTACTGTGTATTCGCTTTATTTAATTACAATTTAGGTATGATGGAAAATTTTAAATTTTATTTATGCGTGTTTCATTTTTTCCTTCTCAGATGTCAATCTATCGGTTTTTGGCTGGTGGAGCTATCGATTTGTTCTTTGGATTTTACAATTTCTACACGTGAAGGTAAAAAGAACTATGAATAACAAAAGGAATCAGATGCTACAAAATGATAGTAATTTTGGCACTCCAATTGGAATTGAAATGTTTATTGAAAATGTTTGTCGTACTGATTATGAGCATATGTTACCTGAAAGCCTTACATTTGACGAACAAAGTTTTGTGATGCAACAAGAGTGCGATTCTATCGCTTCAGATATAGATAGCCTTAAAAAAATTTCTGAAGTCCAAAACAAAAGAGAAAAAAAAAAAAAAAAAAAAGCGCATCCTGCAGCAATATGAATACAGCTGAAGCAACTGTAGATGAGATCTAATTTGACAATTTTAATCAGATGGATAGAGGTGGTCAAGCCTTCTTTCAGAGAAGCAGGGTAAGTATGTCATCTTTTTCGCTTACAGTTTCTCTATTAACTTATAATTGTTTTGTTCTATTACTGATAGGTTTCATTTGTTTTATTATATTACTTAAATTCAGTTATAGTAGTTTCCGCTTCATACAATTTAATCCAACTTAATATTAGTCGACTTTGAGTAGGTCCTAATAATCCAACACGTAAATACTTAATAATCCCACCTTTAACTTACATATTTGTTAAAATCCTTTCGTTTTGTAGAAATATAAGTACAAGGTACACAATTTATTCTTCATTACAAACATTTAGTTCAATCCAAAACTAAAGAACATTACTATCTTGACTTATGTATCTGAAGCTAATGTAATGTTGAATATTTTCTTTTCCAAAATTAGGTTTGGATGCTACTTAAACGTAGGAGATTGAAAAAAGGATATTCAGTTGCTGTGGCCTCGCTGTAAGTTTGGACAAACTTTAATTTCGACTCATATGAACACTTTTATATACTAACAATATGTATATTTTACTTTCACGTTTGCAATACAATGAGCGTATTTCAATCCACCATTTGGAATCTTTTTACTCGAACAAGTAGATTAGAAACCGAGTGCGATGAAGTTGGAAACCCAAAGTAAATGGATCTCGTAATCAATTTGGTGGTTTCCAGTGCATATTGCTTTGCTTGAATGGTCAGAAAATCCTTTCATTATTGTTGAATTATAAGTATTTGAGCTGAAAAGTTTTTTAGAATAAGTTTCTGTTTTGAATTGGTGTATTCACTTGTGCAAATGAGGCAAAGTGTAAATGTCTAGTTTTGTAAAAAGGCCATGAGTGCCATGTGTTGAGTGATCCATGAGATTAGAAAGATGTGTGTCTAGGATGAAATGTAGTGTATGTGTGGTCCCAAGTGCTAGGCCATCAGTTATGTAAAAGCATGTGCTTCGTGTTTTTTCATTAACACAGAGAAATATTCCTCTGCAATTTGACAGAGAGAAGAAGAAAACTATTCATCTTCCATTGTGTTCTTCGGTTTGTTTTTGCTCTTAGTTAAGCTTTCTTTCTTAAGTTTAAATCTCTTGAATTCAGAAACACTAACATGGCCTCAGAGCCTGGTTGGATTTAACAATCTGGGCGTAAATCTGTGAAGTTGTCGAGCTCAATCGAAGCTCTCTTGAAACTCTGTGAAGGTTGTCGATTCAGATCAAAACCATGTCTGGATCTGGAGGCTCGGAAGTGAGGACTCCAATCTTCTCCGGTGAGAACTACGAGTTCTGGAGAATCAAAATGGTGACAATTTTCAAATCGCATGGGTTGTGGAATTTGGTGGAGAAAGGAGTTAAAACGTCGGATCCGAAGAAGAAGAAGTCTGAAGGATCGTCGGAGGATGATGGAGATGAAGAAATGTCAGCTGTGTTGATGCAAGACGCAAAGGCTTTGGGAATCATTCAGAATGCAGTCTCGGATCAAATCTTCCCTCGAATCACCAATGCCGAGTCAGCGAAGATGGCATGGGATTTGTTGTATGGAGAGTATCATGGTGGTGATCAGGTACGATCTGTGAAATTGCAGAATCTTAGAAGAGAATTTGAATATGCTAGGATGCGAGATGATGAGTCTTTGTCTAGCTATCTTACACGGTTGAATGATCTAATAAATCAGATGAGAACATTTGGTGAATCGTTGTCGAATGAGAGACTAGTGCAGAAGGTCCTGATAAGTCTTAGCAAACCTTATGATTCTATCTGTTTGGTTATAGAAAATACAAAGTGCTTAGAGACTGTGGAATTGCAGGAAGTAGTTGCAATCTTAAAGAGTCAAGAACAACGGTTTGATTTGCATATGGTTGATGCAAATGAGAGAGCATTCTCTTCACTCTCAGTGAATCCAAAGGAGCAGAACAAGAGTGGTGGTCATTCGAGTTCATCTAGAACTCAGAGAAATTGGAATTCTAAAGGCAAGAAATGGGAATCAAAACCCAAATTTCAGCAGAAATCTCCTCTGCACAATTATCAGAGTGCAAATGCACCTCAGTCTGTGGGTCAGGAGGTTGCAAAGCCTCAGTGCAAAGTGTGTTCTAAGTATCACTTTGGTGAGTGTAGATACAAAGGGAAACCAAAGTGTTTCAACTGTGATAAATTTGGGCATTGGGCTAGGGAGTGTAATGTAGGCAGGTCAGTGCAAAAGGCAAATAATGCAAGTCAACTGGAGATGACAGGAAATCTGTTTTATGCAAACAACACTGTCACAGAACCAAAGGTGAATGGAGAGTGGTATGTAGACAGTGGTTGTAGCAATCACATGACAGGAAATGTCGATTTGCTTGTTGAGGTTAGAACCAATGTAGCTGGTAAAGTCCAAATGCCAACTGGAGATCTTGTGAATGTTGCAGGAATGGGATCTTTAGTTATTGATACAAATAAAGGGAGAAAATATGTTAGAGAAGTAATGTATCTTCCCGGGTTAAAGGAGAACTTACTCAGTGTTGGTCAGATGGATGAACATGGATACTTCTTGGTGTTTGGAGGTGGAATGTGCAATGTGTATGATGGTCCATCACTAGAATGCTTGGTTATGAGAGTGAAAAAGAAAGTAAATAGGTGTTATCCACTGACTTTGTTCTCTGAAAATCAAATGGTGCTGAAAGCAAGTGTTACTCACTCCACTGAGATTTGGCACAGGAGATTTGGACATCTACATTTTGGTGGTCTCAAACAATTGAGAGACAAGGAAATGGTACATGGTTTACCACAGCTTGCAGAGTACAATGGAGTCTGTGAAGGATGCCAATTTGGTAAACAGCACAGAGAAGAATTCCCTAGAAATCAGGTGTATAGAGCAACTGCTCCACTTGAATTGATTCATGTCGATTTGTGTGGACCTATGAAGACTGAGTCACTTGCTGGAAATAAGTATTTCATGCTGCTGATAGATGATTTTACCAGAATGATTTGGGTCTATTTCTTGAGATATAAGTCAGATGCGTTCAACTGTTTTAAGAAATTCAAAGCTATGGCAGAATTACAAAGTGGTTTCAAGATTAAAACATTGAGAAGTGACAGAGGAGGGGAGTTCAAGTCTGCAGAATTTGATCAGTTCTGTGAGAAAGAAGGTTTACAAAGACAGCTTACTCTTGCATATACTCCACAACAAAATGGAGTAGTGGAAAGAAAGAACAGAACAGTGATTGAAATGGCGAAATCTATGTTGCATGAGAAGAGGATGCCATATTTTCTCTGGGCAGAAGCTGTGCATACATCTGTGTATATTCTGAATAGATGCCCCACAAAGGCCTTAAACAACATTACACCTTTTGAAGCTTATTCTGGTAGAAAGCCAGGAATAGCTCATCTGAGAGTATTTGGATCTCTGTGTTATGTTCATGTTCCAAGTGAACAGAGACATAAACTGGAACCAAAAAGTCTAAAAGGAGTATTTGTGGGGTATGCAACTTGTGAGAAGGGGTATAGGGTGTTTGATCCATTATCTAAGAAGTTGTTCTTGTCAAGAGACATTGTGTTTGATGAAGAAGCTGTATGGAATTGGGAAGAGAACTCAGGGTCAACATTTCTTAATACTGGAAGTTTCATGCACAGTGATATAAGCACAGAGAGTAATGACAGAATGGTGTTGTCCCCTACATCACCTATTCTATCTCAGTCTAGAAGAACTCTTAATAGTGAAGACTATGAATCTGAATCAAGGTCACCTATCTTAGGTGAATCTTCAAGCATGTCAAATGCAATTGAAGGACAAAATCAAGCATTTGATAATACACCTTTGAAATGGAGAAATCTGAATGATGTATTGGCTCAATGTAATCTGTGTATCATGGATCCAGAGAAGTATGAGGATGCCAAACAAGATGAGTCTTGGTTAAAAGCTATGAAGGATGAGCTGTTTATGATTGAAAAGAATAGCACCTGGAAGCTTGTTGACAGACCAACTGAAAAGCCTGTCATAGGGGTTAAATGGGTTTACAAAACCAAATTAAACCTTGATGGTTCAGTGTTGAAGAATAAAGCCAGGCTGGTGGCAAAAGGCTATGCACAAAAGCCTGGTTTGGACTACAATGAGACTTATGCACCGGTTGCTAGGTTGGACACCATTAGAACCTTAATAGCTTTGGCTGCACAAAAGAGCTGGAAACTGTATCAACTAGATGTGAAATCGGCTTTTTTGAATGGAGTTCTACAAGAAGATGTCTATGTTGAGCAGCCTGAAGGTTTTGTAGTAAAAGGCAAGGAAGAAATGGTGTACAAACTTCATAAGGCCCTCTATGGTCTAAAACAAGCTCCGAGAGCTTGGTATGGAGAGATAGACAGTTATTTCTCACAGTGTGGTTTCAAGAAAAGCTTGAGTGAACCAACACTGTATATAAAAGCAAGGGGAGAGGATATTCTGATTGTCTCTATCTATGTAGACGATATTGTCTACACTGGCAATTGCAAACCAATGCTAGAAGAGTTCAAAGAAGATATGAAAATGAAGTATGAGATGACAGATTTAGGTCTCCTTCACCACTTCCTTGGGATGGGAGTGATACAAACTGATTCCTGCATCTTCATTAATCAGAAGAAGTATGCTAGTTCTTTACTGAGCAAATTTGGTTTAAATGAAGCAAAGACTGTCTCAACTCCTTTGGTAGCTACGGAAAAATTGTCTAAAGATGATGGAAGTGGATCTGCAAGTGATGAATTGTATAGGAGCATTGTGGGAAGCCTTCTATATCTCACTGCTACAAGGCCGGATATAATGTATGCAGCTAGTTTATTGGCAAGGTACATGCACTGTCCTACCAATAGACACTATGGGACTGCAAAGAGAGTACTCAGATACATCAAGGGAACTCTGGATTATGGCTTGGAGTATGTGAAAGGAAGAAAATCATGTTTAATTGGCTTCTGTGATAGTGATTGGGGAGGTTCATTGGAAGACAGCAAAAGCACATCAGGATATGCATTCTCCTTTGGCAGTGGTGTGTTCTCTTGGGCTTCTGTCAAACAAAACTGTGTGGCATTGTCCACAGCAGAAGCAGAGTACATAAGTGCATCCGAAGCCACAGCACAAGCAATATGGCTGAGATTTGTCTTGGAAGATTTTGGAGAATTACAAACTGTAGCCACTCCTCTTCACTGTGATAACACATCTGCCATTGCTATCACAAAGAATTCTGTGTTCCATCAAAAGACAAAACACATTGATAGGAGGTATCACTTCATTAAGGATGCACTGCAAGAAGGAATCATTGATTTGATATACTGTCCCACTGAAGAACAGATTGCAGATATCTTCACAAAACCTTTGGCTAAGGATCGGTTCAACTTTCTCAGGGATATGCTTGGTGTGAAATCAGCTCAAAACTTAAAGGGGAGTGTTGAATTATAAGTATTTGAGCTGAAAAGTTTTTTAGAATAAGTTTCTGTTTTGAATTGGTGTATTCACTTGTGCAAATGAGGCAAAGTGTAAATGTCTAGTTTTGTAAAAAGGCCATGAGTGCCATGTGTTGAGTGATCCATGAGATTAGAAAGATGTGTGTCTAGGATGAAATGTAGTGTATGTGTGGTCCCAAGTGCTAGGCCATCAGTTATGTAAAAGCATGTGCTTCGTGTTTTTTCATTAACACAGAGAAATATTCCTCTGCAATTTGACAGAGAGAAGAAGAAAACTATTCATCTTCCATTGTGTTCTTCGGTTTGTTTTTGCTCTTAGTTAAGCTTTCTTTCTTAAGTTTAAATCTCTTGAATTCAGAAACACTAACAATTATACTATCTATATTCAGTTATAATACTTTCACTTGCGTATGATGCAATGAAATAGAATATTAGTTGAACTAGAAACGATTCTAATTATCCAAACATCAGCTTGGGTGCCACTTTAAATGTAGGAAAATTGAAAAAAAAGGATCTTTGGTTGCTGTTTTTGGATTTGACAATATTGGCTTCACTGTAAATTATAACAAACTTTAATTTCGATACATAAATGCACATATTTATATACCAACAATGTACATCTTACATTTGCAATTCACTATTTGAAACCCTTTCAGTCGAACAAGAAGTTTAGAGTCCAAATATGAAGATTTTGAGGCCCAAAGTAATCGGATCTCATGATCGAATTGGTGGTTTTCTAAGCATATTACTTAATGATATGGTGAGAAAATCGTTCAGTTATACTATCTATGTTGACTTACAGTACTTTCACTTTCATATAGTTGAATACAAGTCAAATAGAATATTAGTCGACTTAAAACCGATTCTAATTATTCAACGCAGAGCTACCTAATAATCTTACGTGTAACATACATATTTATTAAAACCGATTCTAATGTAATGCTGAATTATGTTTTTTACAACATCAGGTTTGGTTGCCACTTTAAATGTAACAAAACCGAAAAAGAATCATCAATTGCTCTTTTTTGACTTGGCTCCGGTGGCCTCGCTGTAAGTGAACAAACTTTTTTTATCGCAAATACTTTATTATTAATGCTTATATATGCTTTGTTTAGATTGCTGAAACTGCAAGAATTTTGTGCAGCGTCACAAATGACTCGGCTTGACTTCAATCCCAAGAGGTTTAAAAAAGGTATTTATGATGTTGTCATATTGATTCACCATGATTTAACAGGTAAAACTTGGAAATTAAACAAGCACAATCTCATATCAGGATTTAGTTTTGAATTTCTGTGCAGGTGCATTTGACCACATCACCAACAGCTACTACAACACGTTAGGGACAATTAAACAAGCACGTTGTAGAATCCATAAAAAATCATGTAAATTGTATATAGTTAGGAATTAGAAATTAGCTATTTTGATGGTGTACGTAGGCTCTTGATGAAAATCCAATAGAATCTAGATGAAACTGAAAGACTTATTATATCATGTGAATTAAGTTGCTTTGATTAATTTTGGAATTATTTAGAAGTGGTTTTGATAGATTGTGGGTTATGATTCCAAAACCCGCTGCGAAGCGCGGGCATTTTTGCTAGTGATAATTCTATTCATACCACAAAGGATTATTAATACAAGCATGCATACTTGACAATTAAAGATTTCTACAAATCAGAAATACAATCAAAATCAAGTTACAATATTAATTCCTAAACATTAAGAGAGATTATTTCCTTAGACAAGACTACTTCTCTAAGTAGCTACCATCCCGCATCACTGACAACAAACACTTCCACTTTGCATAGCAGATGGATTATTTATCATAACTAAGCGACGTTCCTGAATTACCAACCCAGTAAAGATCGAGAAAGCGTCATTGACGTAGTTCATTACCCCAAACCCTAATTGCTACATGCATACAGGGTGTCTGACCTAGTTAATTATTTTCTCAAGCTAACACACCACGGCAGAGTAATTACACAAACAAGAACATGATTTTGACCTGAAGAACATGCGCCGCAACCTCTTCGTCACCCAAATAAGAAACCGAATAGTGTGCATTATACCGACTATGCCCAGCAAAGCAGTCCAAGTAAGAACGGATATCCGGTATAGGTCAAAGGTTGTAGCTGTAGGTGAGTGCCAGGAATGTGAGAGTGACGCATATGGACATCGATAGGAGCCACGTGCAGAACCGATTGTGGAGAGGAAATCCACTAACGAGCAAAAGGGTAACACTCAAAGAAGCAAGGAACGAGATGGTATTGGATGTTAGGAAAGCGGCGAAGTAATTGTAGACGTCATCAGTACCGTAGCTTAACACTGCAGTTCCAGCTATGCATGTTCTCTCTTCACTGCAAATTGGTCTGTTATCATTGGTTCCAGAATAATAAATGGTAGTGTTTGTATTATTGGTTTCCCAAACACCACCTGGTGGGTTGACTATGGCTTGAAAAGTCATGGTCGAGATCATCGTAGCCACAACCATCAGCATGCCACGTGTCTCGACCACCCAATTACTCGGATATCTCAACCATTTCATCAATTTTATCCAGCACCACCTTGCTGGTTTTGATCCCATTTCCGATGGTGCTACTTGTACAACAACAGCAGCGGCGGCAACATCTGAGTTAGGTTTATCATTTTCATTATTTTGTCTTCTGATTAATCCTGCGTCCATCAAAATCTGTTGAATTTCTAAGCTTCTGCTAAAGTCCTCTCTGGCAACGCTGCTGTACTCTAAGATATCTAACATGGTCAGAGACATCCCATTCACACCAGTTGCTTCTGCTCTTATAGCATCAACGGAAAGCAGGTAACGTATAGTCTGCAAAATAATATATACACTTTATTAATTTGGTGGAAATTATGCTCCTAAGGGGAGCAAACAAAAGAAAGTACACATAAATTTGGGTTAATCTCAATTTACTACTTTGAATTTTCTTGATTTTCTACATTTGATATGTCTAAATTTTTTTTGTCTCAGTTTGATACTTAATTAAAGTCATAATTCTAGAATAGTTTTACAAATCTGTTAAGTTTTCCGTCAAAAGTTTCGTTAACTGATGATGTGATTCTCATGTGAATAATAACTAGACGCCACGTATCAATATGTGCCCAGATGGTTATTAAAAAATGAAAAAAAAAACTAAAAGCCTACAAACCGAAAAACCTAAAAGGGTGAAGATCATTTAAAAGAAAAAGGAAGTCGTGCAGCTGACCATGAAGGTCTCCGACGACCACCACGGTAGATTCCAGGCCTAGCTGATCGACGTTTGCCTCTTTGTGAAGGATCTTGGATGTGCAGTGGACCAAGCTATCGACAATCTCTACGGGAAACACGTCGGGCAATTGGGTTGGGTCCAGATTTCTAGATGCCCAATAAAAAACAAACCTGAGGTTCCTAACCCATTCGAGACTAAGCTTTCCGTCCGTCGGCCAGCCAACTGGGGTTTTCGGATTAGGCTTTGACTACAATGGGTTGTCTTCGGATTCGGAGTTGGTGATAGCGGAAGATGCCGAATCGATGACCGGCAACAGTTCTGCTGCTAATACTTCTTGCAACTTTTTGAGATGCAGATGGACGGAATTCTCTTTTATTCCAGTTGAAAGGGAGGTAAGGGAAGGGAGTGGATTGCAGATCTGCGGAACGGAAACCCATATGCAGCACAAAAAGGAGTGGATTCATTCTACCGCTGCCCCATGTGCAGTCGGGAGATGGAGGCGTTTTTTTTATTTTTTTTTTAAGGAAACTAATAAAAAGGGTTTGAAAAGTTTTAGTTTTAATAAAAAATCATGTTATAATTTTTGTTTAATGATTAGTACAACGTTCATATTAAAGTAGTCCAACTAAAAAATGTTCAACTATAATAAATTATGATTTGTCGATTTTACCCCTAACTTTATTAGGTTGAGTTCCAGATTTTCGTTGTTAATGGAGTTCATCGTTGTTTTGCAGACATTCTTCTTTTTCTTGGAAACAAAAATATAGATCCTCATACTATTTAATTTATATTTTGTATTATTTCGTTGAAATGTGATCGTTGTTATTATTCATAGTGTATTCGAGGTACATTTTTTCTTCGTCAGTGGAGTTCATCGTTTGTTTCTTCAGAAAATAAATTTGAGATCTGCATGCTATTCAATAATAACGATGGGTCATTGTTTTTGGAATGTAAAAATAAACTGTTTCTGGAATCTAAGTCACTGTTTTTGGAATCTAAGTTACTATTTCTAGAATCTAAGTCACTGTTTCTGGATCCAAATGAAATAGACACACTGTTTCTTAAATGTAAGCTAGAAAATAAATAGTGAAATTCACTGTATTTGGATTCAAAGCAAAATAAGCATCATGTTTCTTTATAACCAACTGATGCATGAAAGAAAAGAAACAGTCAAAGGTTAAAATATAGACTGTTTATGGAATCTAAGTCACTGTTTATGGAATTTAAGTCACTGTTTTTGGATTTTGGTTCTTTTCTTTCCAGATACAGTGTTTGTTTGTGCACAGACAAAACAAACACTATATCTGATTTTTTTTTACAGAAACAATGTTATGTTTTGGGTTCTCCAGAAACAGTTTTATGTTTTGGTTTTTTTTAAGACATTTTTTCGTCGATTTCTGCCATTAAACTTCTTTGAACTTGTTTCGGTGGCTTTGTTCCGATGAATGCTTCCCTTTTTTAACTTTGATTTGGTTGTTTTTGAAATGGGGGAATTCAATTTGATAGGAAGACATAAAGTTATTATGGCTGTTTTATGCTGGGTTGAGGTTGGTGAAGAGTTAGGACAATATGAAATCATTTAGGGGTATTTACAGAAGTGTAGATTTGTAATGGTTGGGCTTGTAAGTTTGACCTATGGACAATAGTTTTGGATGTTTTTTTATTAAACTTTGAGCCATTTTGGTTAAATAACATTTTGAGATGGTTTTTGGTTAAATATTTGTTGGTCCAAACTCTTTTCATTAAAGCTCCCTTGTTTTTGGTCAAAGGGAGATAGAGGCTCAAATTTGGTCATTTGCGATTCCTCCTCAATGTTTATCAGATAACTTATGAGGTGTAGTCAAATGAGGATTTTAAGGAGTAGGGATTCTCACCCCTTTTTTTTTCTTTCCCTTACCTCATCTACTATTTAAACGGTGACGGTTAATCCATGATGACATCTTATATTAATTTTTTGTAGAAACAAAAAGATAAAATAAAGAATGTGAAAGGAGAGGATGGAAGGGGATGGAAAGAGGATGTAAGAGAATCCTAGTCCGAATTTTAAAGCATTTTAAAAGACTTTAAAATTATGGTGTAGTCAACTAGGATTTTAAAAGATTTTAAAAGAATTCATTCAAATACAGGGGTAGTCAATTAAAGAATTTTAAAAGACTTTAGAATCATAGTGTAGTCAACTAGGATTTTGAAAGATTTTTATAGAGTCCATGCAAATCTATCGGTATTAAAAAATTCATAAATTTTGAAGGATTTCTTTCAATAAGAGATTTTGTAGGATTTGAGAAGGGATTATAAGCATAACAAAATCCTACCTCCACCCTAGGATTTCTTTCCAATCCCCTCGCTCTTTCTCTCTTTCTTCATTCCGCAACTTGATCTTTCTTTCTCACTCTCCATTTTCTTCCAGACATAGAACTTGCCAACCTGATTTCCTTTCACGTTCATCCATCACCGTCCCAGTTGCAAACTACAACATTTTTTTAAATTTTTTATTCCTTTATTTTGGACCGTGTAATATTATTTCTTGTAATGCTTTGATGGGAAGTGTTAATGGCTAATAACCGTTCTTGTAATGATTATGGGGAAGTGTTAATGGCTGCTAATCGTTCTTGTAATGATTATGCGTTCTATCTGAAGGTGTTAATTTTTTACCGTGTTAATTGAACTCTTCGAAATTACTACTAAGAATCTTATTGTCAATTCAAGCTTTCTGTTCTTTTTTGTGTAATCATGTTAGTGTAAGGGTGCAAGCATCTTCCAAAGCCTATTTATATTCGTATTTATATTGGTAGTTGTAATTTGACTGAACAACACATTATGAACTAATCAATTGTTGAGGAAAAATGATTAATTTTGAGACATTTGATCTAAGAAGCATTACTTGTTTTGGTTAGTTAAAATTATTTTTCGTAAAGAAATCACAATTCAAATGAGAAAGGGAAAGAAAAGACATATTTGATTGGTTTATATTTCCATATCTACACACACACACACACATATATATATATATGTTTATGTTTTCTTCAGATTGTGCAGCGAGAAAAGAATTTATATTGTATGAGTCAAAAAAGAAATCCTAAGAAATACATGAAAGAAATCCATATAAATCCATAAAAATCTATAACAGAAATTCATAATAATTTGTCAAAATCCATATGGAATTGTAGAATCTATTAAAATCCTTTGAAATTTGTCACTTAAAAAATTCACGTGTGCCATATTGACATGTAGCGCTCAGTCATTATCCATGTGAGTGCTGAGTCATCAGTTAACAGAAGTTCTTATGAAAAACTTAACGGATGTGTTAAAGTGTCATAAAATTATGATTTTAGGTATCAAATTGAGACGAAAAATACTTGATGTATCAAATATTGAAAATTTAAAAACTTCACAGTAGTAAACTGAGATTATTCCTATAAACTATATAAAAAGGGGAACAAACAAAAGAAAATTTACACGTGAACATACCTAAACTACCTATTAATAGAACCCTAGTTGTCAACCAAAACTCTATGAAATTACTATTTTAACTCACTTATAAAAACTAAACAAAAATAAAAGGGTTAATCTCAGTTTACTACTTTGAAATTTATTGGTTTCAACATTTAGTACATCAAATATTTTTTTTGTCTCAAAATGGTACATGAAGTCATAATTTAGGAATACTTTCATACATCCGTTAAGGTTGTTGTTAAATCAGTCGTTAACTAGTGATGAGGCACCCACGTAGACAATGACTAGGTGCCACATGTCAATGGGGCACACATGAAAATTAAAAAAATAATAAAAAGTAGAAAAATTTAAAAAAAAAACTCATCGTCTTCTACCTCCCCCAATCCCACCCAACCGTTCCTCCATTCTTTCATTTGCGCTCACCCAAACCTCTCTCCCTAAAACATGCACGATCTAGAACCCTCATGGACCAACGAAGATAAACAGGATCGCGGTGAGATCGGTGGTTGGCGGTCTGCGCAGAGCCCGGAACTACGCCACTGCATTTCTATGGCGGTCATTGCTAGGTTGTTGGACAACGCCGAGTTCCTGAACCGTCGGAGCAACGACGGTTTTAGCAAATCTGGGGTTGGCTTCGAAGTTTTTGCGTTTTGTCTTCTTAAAACCAAAATGTGAAGGTTTAAGCTTCAATCAAAGCTCTGTTAGAGGCATGGCTAGGTTTTGTATTAGAGAAATTGGAGGTTTAGTTTGTTGATTAAGGGATGTGTGGCTATGATTCCCACTAGGGGAGAGGGTACAGTAGGAGAGAATGAAGGAAGGTTGGCTGGGATTGAGGTGGGGGTGGGGGAAAGAGGAAATGGATCATCTCTGGATCCCTTCCTCCTAATCCACCAAATCAAGGAATCCGTGCTGTTGAAATTTGATCAAACAGTTACAAATAAGGGCCCACTTTAAATTATAATAACTTCAACCGTTGGATCAAATTTAAATGGTCCGGATCCCCTGATTTGGTGGATTAGAGCATCTCCAAAGGAGATGTCAAATATAGTATGTCAAAATTTTAATTGATGGTTGATGTGGCAAATTGAATACAAGTGCTAAATTTTCTTCTTTTCCAATGGATGTGTCAAATATTTATTTTATTATTTTATTGGGCCTAGAGATACATTAACTACTAAAAAATAATCAAAATTAGTTTTAGTTTTTATTCTATTGGTTGTTAATGGGACCCATGCATTAAAAATTAAATAAAATATATTTGACTCCTTCTTTATTTGCTGTCAAAAAAGGCAGCTAGAAAGCAAGGTGTTAAATGACTCACATGCCACATTATATATGGCATATTCACTGGAGAGCACTTAAATGTCTTTTAATCCTATTTGGCATATTTGACATCTCCTTTGAAGATGGTCTTAGGAGGAAGGGATCTGGAGATGATCCCGTTTTCGGGGAAAGAGATAGGAGATGGTGTTTTTTTTTTTTAAATTCCACGTGGGCGCATTTTGACACGTGGCGCTCTGTTATTGTCCACGTATGCACCACGTCAGCTGATTTAACACTAATCTTAATGGATGTAAGAAAGTGTCATAAAACTATGATTTCAGATACCACTTTGGCAGTGATGGAGTTAGAAATTTATATCAAGAGGGGCCTTTAAACTAAATGAAAGAAATTTAAGAAAAAAAACATATAATAATATAGTTAATTGGAGAACAATTAAAAGTCAAATTTTCTAGCTTTTTAGTTAAAGTCAGAGCTACAAAATTTAGTATTGAGATGGTTATGTTATAAAAATAGAGCTTGTTTACAAGTTTTGGTAAAAAAGGATTTCATATGTTAGATTCAAGTAAAAATTAAGGTTATGACTAGCTCAAAAACATTGTAAGATATTTCTTTCAACATAACATAAAAATTTAAGGTTATGACTAGCTCAAAAATATTACAAGATATTTCTTTCAACATAACTGAATCTTATTCTCGAATATATAAACCTTATTTTATATGAACTGATAAAAAAGGTAGAAGGTTTTTGGTTGGGAGTTTTAAAATCATTGGCGTCAGCAAGTTTCGAACAGTGGACCTCGTGTACAACCAAACTCTACTTAACCATTACACCACATACTTCTATTGTTATATTAAGTGGACACCACATACGACTGCAAATTCCAGGATGGGTCTCGCCCACTACACTTTGGGATGAAAAAACTTGATATGCCAAATTTTAAAAACTAAAAAATTTCAGGTTGATAAACTGAGATTAACCCAAAATAAAAAATTTGGTCAATTTAGTAATTACATAAACATAAATTTTACTATTTTTTACAGCAACCTCACATCCAAGTTAGTATAGCATGATGCATTTAAAACTCAAAAAAAAAATTGTTAAATAAAAAACTTACAAATAAAATAAAATAATAAAAAAAAACTGCTCATCATTATACCAATTTTCGTAACTATTTTTTTTTTAATTTTAAAAACTAGTTACACTTCATAATAAAAAACAAAACAAAATAAAATTGTTCATGCAGTGTGGGCATCTGCTAGTATAGAAAATGGAAATATATATACGTACCTTAATTTGCCTTAGCATCAAAGCTAAGTGCAGGATGGTCACACCACCATCACAGCCAGCTCTTGAGTTGAGGAACTCACCATTTCTGTCGTCTCTTTCAACCAACAGTCTATCAGCCAACAGTTTCAAGCACTCTAACTAGTTGTGTATACTACACAAGTGCAAAACTGTTTCTTTCGATCTGTTTTTAACTTTGTCATAAATGGACTCAGGATTTTTATCAATCAACTTTTGGAGCACCTCAACTTCTCCTCTCATGGCTGCATAGTGAAGAGGGATTCTTCCATTTTCATCAAAATCCGAGCACACACCAGCGTACACAGATAACAAAGCCTCGACGGTCTCCTTGTGGCCCTTAGCAGAAGCCAAGTGCAGGGGTGTGCGTCTATCGGCGTCCACCCCCTCTGCAAGTTTGGGATTGTTAGTGCAAAGGGCTTTGGTAAACTCAGCCCCAGTTTGGGGTTAAGTGATTTTAAAAAAAGCTCCTATGAAAAAAAGCTGTGAGTGTTTTTGGTGTTTGGTAAACTAAAAAAAAATAGCTTATTTTGGAAGCTGCTGTGAGAATAAGCTGAAATCAAAGGAAAAAACTGAAGCTGCCATTTGTAGCTTTGGAAAACTGGTTTTTTTTCAAAGCACACAGAACTACAGTGCTCCTTTAATGAAAAGACCCACTATCAGACTGTTTTTTTTCTTTCTAAAAGCACTTTTACAAAAAAGTTTACCAAACACTCTGCTGATTTATTTCACAGCCGCTTATTCTCACAGCACAGCCGCTTATTCTCACAACAGCTTTTTTTCAAAGCACAGCAATACCAAACCAGCCCTCAGTGTGGCCGTGCAAAGCCAAAACATGCAAGGGAGTTCCGGTTATGCCGGTCTGCAGGGGTATTCTCCATAGAATGTCTGGGTCTTTTTCGATCAACCTGTTTAAGGATTCTACACTCCCGGTCCGTGACACCTCGTACACTTCATCTTCATCATGCCGTGTGATCTCCATTGTTTTTTTTTCTCTCTTCCTACGTCGCGCAATATTTATCTAACTGCTATAATTTTAAGTGGGGGTAATGCGGGAAATCAAAAGTTTAAACAAAATTTGTAAACCAAATAATGTAAGTCACCAATAAGAAGCAAACACGTTAATCGATACTTAGTTAATAATCCAATCATCTACAATCACATCATTTAGTTAAAAAAAATTAGTCTTCCTAGCATTACCCTTTCAGTGGTTGGATATTTGAACAATAAAATTTCCAACTACTTGTATTTATGACACTTTGTGTATCAAACTGTGTTTCCGACACACATAAAAATTTCTCTGTGTTGGTGAAGAATTCAAATCTTTGATTAATGTTTCAGGTTGCAGTTTATCCGGGGAATGTTTTGGCCCTGCATCACTACTGGGCAATATATCTATGTGAAGATATCTCCCCATTTCAATGGTAATTTTCGGTACATATAGTTTTCATCATCGTTAATATTTAGTCTTCGGTACTTAATTAGTCTCCATATTTTTGGAGGAAATTTTAAACTCAAATTTTATGAACGATAATTGTTGTTAAAAAACGTAAAGCTGACTATAGTGAGAATTGATGTGTGTTTTATAGGCATCCCTTCTCGGTTACTTCGGCTCCCGGAGACAACTACATAAGCATTCATATTCGAACAAATTTTCTCTAAAGTAATTTCATGTGTATAAACATCACTGATTTGGTTGATTTCTTGTACATATTGTTGGAAAATATTAGTATTTTAGGTATTATATTGTTTGAGTTTTCTTATAAGTTTAGTTTAGGCCTAACCTAGTAGTATTAGGATTATGTTTGTTCGTTATAAATAGCATGTTTGTTATTCAGTCCAGAATAAGTTAGCCAATATGTAGTCTCTTACGGTTTCGTAGCTGTTTCGGCATTCTTGTTTATTAATAATATTCTTATTATTTTGTAATCTTGTTTGTAGCACACTCTGATATTCAACTTGGTATGTTTGATCCTTTGGAGTTGAATATGTTCTTGGTAGCTAGTTTGTTTTTTAGTTTGCTTGGTATCAGTTTTGTTAAGGTTTTGTTTAAAAAAAAAAAGGTTTGCGCCTGTTTGCCCCAGCCTACTAGTACTGTCGGTGCTGCTCAACCCGCACCAACCTGACCACTACCAGATCGACCCACCTCTGACCTACACTGTCGCTCGCCTCATCGATTCTTGCATGTACCACCGCTGTTGCTCGACAACCACAAACCACCACTTGTTTTTTGACGAAGTCCAGACCCGAGAACCACAAACTCAGATCGAGTTCGTCTTCACCCTGCACTTTGCCGTAGGCTCGTACCCGCAGTCGACTCCCATGAGTCGGATCTTTCGAACCACTGCAATCATGCCGCTGCTAGTTTGAAAACCTTATTCTTGCTGTTTTTTGTTGGTCCGATGATTGCATTGGAGTTCCAATGCCGTCTGATGATTGCTGCACTAGTTTGCAGTTACACATAAGAGAAGGAGAGAAGGATAAAAAGGTCGTACCCAGTGCACAAGGCTCCCGCTTTACGCAGGGTCTGGGAGAGGTGAATGTCGGCTAGCCTTACCCCCATTTATGGAGAGGCTGCTCCCAAGTCTCGAACCCGAGACCTACCGCTTATGGGCGAAGACAGTTGCCATCGCACCAAGGAGAGAAGGATACAGAAAAAAAAAACAAAAAACAAAAAGAGACATGTTGTTTGAAGAAAAAAGAATGAGAAAAAAAAAGTAGAAAAGAAAAAGGGAAATAAATGGTTAAGTTTGTTTTATGGCCACACGAGTTGTTGGCTTGTTTGATATTGTTTTGTGACTGTAATTCGAGTGCTTGGAATTATGATCACTCGAGTGATAGTGTTTGTGTTTGTTCGTTCATTGCTACAATTGAGATACGGAAATCTCATGAATATTGTATTTTGTAGGTGTGTCAGCTTCCATCTATCGAAGGCAGTATCAAACCTAGGTAATTTTGCAGTACTTGTATTTAGTGAATAATAAAGTCTGTCATTCTTGAACACATAAATTTCAGAATTTTATCTGTATATTATATCAACGACTGAAAACGGCACACAATGACTATCAATTTTGTTGTTGGATTTAACTTAAGCATGTATTAGCAGGATGCCTGGACTCCTGATTGATGGTCCGTATGTTGCACCAGCACAAGTCTACTAAAAATACGAAGCCCTCCTACTTGTAGGCCTTGGCATTGGTGCCACTCCACTAATAAGCATTCTCGAAGACTTGCTTAGCAACAATATTAAGCACCAAAAGGAAGTTGAAGATAATCAAGGGATCAAAGACAACAAAAGGACTTTTGTCACCTAAAGAGCTTACTTCTACTGCATGGATCACGAGAGAGCAAGGCTCGTTTGAGTGGTTTAGGGTGTGATGAATGAGGTGGCCGGAACTGATATAGATGGTGTAATTGTGCTCCGTAACTACTGCACAAGTGTGTACGAAGGAGATGCTCGATCGGCTCTTACCACAATGCTTCAATCTCTTAATCATGCCAAAAACGGCATCGACGTAGTTTCGGGTACGAGGGTTAAGACTCATTTTCCTAGATCGAATTGGCGTGACGTTTTTAAGCGTGTCGCAATTAAGCACACTGATCAACAAGTTGGTAAGTACATTTAATATAACTTTAATGGAACGTTTTCTGGTTACACTATCTGGTAATCATGGGGTTTAAGTGAATTGAGATCATTAATTATATTAGTTCATGCTAAAACGTATGGTTTTACCTAACATGTGTGTTACTTAAGCATTATCTTTTTACCAAAATTTAACAAAAACAAGGAGGTTAAAAATTGTTTTTCTTGCTTTGCTTTTGGAAAAGTGATTTCCGCATATTTCATATTCTCAATTTCTCCTTTGTGTATCTTTTAACTTTTAGATTGAACAAATGAAA
Source organism: Malus domestica (assembly GCF_042453785.1). Lineage (NCBI taxonomy): Eukaryota > Viridiplantae > Streptophyta > Magnoliopsida > Rosales > Rosaceae > Malus > Malus domestica. Next base: position 28,058,208 of record NC_091672.1, on the reverse strand, counting down.
GAAAAATTAACATACAAAAATCAACAAAGATGTATAGAATGAGAAAAAACGTGTGCAAAAATTATTTCTCTCCCTTTTACTGTAAATGTTCAAAGTATTAAGTTGGTTTTCATATGTCCTTTTGCTGCAGGTGTATTTTACAGTGGTGCACATGGATCAGTAGGGGAGTTAAAGAGGTTAGCTCAGGATTTTTCCAGAAAAACCGAGACCAAGTTTGATTTCCATAAAGAAAACTTTTAAATTAACTTCCTTATTGAACTTCCCCTTTTGGGTATAAACGTAATGGCCAAGCAATTAAGTAATGATCTCAGATTCATATAAATTAATTCTATATTTTTATTATTTTTAATTTCAATTTTCCAATTGTATGGTTGCATTTTGGGCGTAATGATCCTCATCCATTCGGAGGAAGATAGGTGCTTCGCACGTGACCATTATTGAAGAGTTAATCTCATCTAATTTTTTTTTAATTTCATTTGAAAGATAATAATAATAGTATTACGCATGATGAAGTTCTATTTAAGTTTTATACTTGTAAGTGAAAAGTCTTAGATTTGATTCTCATCAAATATGAATTTGAACCAAATTATTGCTAGTCTATCGTGAGGTTTAGCCGACTCCCGACCCACCCCCTCAATGTAGATAATATCTCGTATGTTAAAAAATGCTTAATTCTTGCATTATTATGATAAACCGTTGGCAAATTAACTCTAAACAAATGTTTTGGAAAAGCAGATTTAAAAGGCATTCTCAGTGCCATCTGAAAGTTGTTCCTACAGCCCATAGGTACCAAATTAAGCAATTCATGTTAAAAAGCTTCTTGTTTTATTTATTTGTTTGTAAAACATAGTATCCTTTTCTTCAAGCTAACCAATGGACCACTAAAATATGAGATAGTGACTTATATGTAAAGAGTTCACTGTCACCGTGATATCTGATCAGTCCAACAGTAAAATATTATGTGTGAATTTATCTCCTCGTGACATTGCATTTTTTGAATCAAGACGCTACATGACAATAAATGCGTTTAATGTAAGTTTCTCTCCAAATCTAAGGAGTTTGGTGTAATCGAGAGATAATTCCAATAATATAGTATAATCTCTTTAAAGAGAAAGACTTTCATGAAACAATTGTCTCAAACCCGACATGGTGGTTATGTATATGTTAAAACACATGGTGACACTGACACGTGAAAGATTAGAACAATATCACATTGACAGTCATGTTTTATATATATAATCCACCCTACTCTTATAAGCTAGATCATCAAGAAAGATTTCACTGTAAAATTATACTAAACTGTATCTCTATTCTATCGCGTGTGTTGTATGAAAAGTTAAAACCCATAACCTAATTAACACAAAATTTTGTAGGACACTTTGCCAATGGCCATGGAGAATCAAGTTTCTACCCGGAAGAAAAAGGAGGATTATCTTCCCTCTTTTTTTTCCTTTCCTTCCCTCCCCTTCTATTTGAACGGCCACTGTTAAGCCACATCAGCATCTTATATTAATTTTTTATAAAAAATGAAAGACAAAATAGAGAATATAAGAAGAGAAAATGGAAGAGGATGGAAAAAGAATGGAAAAGAATCCTAGTCCGAAGAAAAAAGCATGCAATTGACCTCCATAACCAAAAAGTGTAACTTGGGTTTGATGATTTTACTAGTTATCTACAGTCCAGCATAATGCTTCAGATAATTCTTACTAGTTATCTACAGTCCAGCATAATGGTTCAGATAATTCTCCCCAAAAACCAAAGACCCAATTGATAGAATCTTCGCAACCGAGCCAAATCACTCCATTCTTAATCTCTGATTAAAGTTTTAATTGCAAAAAAGAAAGATTTGGTAAAAACATTGAATGTTTTATTATTCTGAACCTTCCTCATTTCAATGAGAAGTAAGATGATTTGGTATTAAAATATAGACAAGTACTGACTAGTAAGTACCTAATTTACTCACTATAATTTGTGATCCAATAAGATTATAACACCTGTCTATTTAATATTTTCCCAAACCTTTTGCTATGTTGATTACCCCTGCCATGGCAAATCTGCAAACTCGAAGCCCTTAGTCGATCCCATCGCAGCCTTCTCCTCCAACCTCCTCCGTCGAATCCACCCTCGTCCCCTCCACCCAACCTTCTCCCTCATCTCCCTTCCTCTGAAAATCCCACGCCTTCGTCTGCAAATCCCTACCAAACCAGCACTGACCCTCGATTTGCCGCGGAGAGGGGTTGGTGGATATATTCGGGCTATAATCGACGGAAATCTTGGAGGAAGGAGTATGCGTGCGCTCACGGAGGAGAGACAAAAAGGAGTCTGAGGTCTGTCACGTTGGCAGGAAGGGAGGAAGAAGAAAGGTTGTGTTTGGCCACAGGTTTAAGAAAAAAGTTTGTGTTTGGTGACAGTGATGTGAGAAAGTATAAATAGACAGGTGTTACAATTTTATTTGGCCACATGTTATGGTGAGTAAATTGGTTACTTAGTCAGTACCAAAAAAGTTTAAAATTTTAAAATTACAGTGACACCCCACCAAGCACCAACTTCAAGGGATCACACCGTAATTTCCACTGTGCAACTCAATTCCCCCTCAGCTACTAGATCTTTCCCCTCCATCATAAATCCCCGTCCCTTCCTTCTGAAGCATTCTCAGTTGCCACACTCATTGCTAACCCCTCTCTCTCTCTCTCTCTCTCTCTCTCCTCTCTCTCCAAAAACCAAGATCTCTCTCAAAAAACCAAGAGTTGCTTACTCTCTCGGATTCTGTCCAATGCCTACAGCTGAAGCTAAACCAGAACAACCGAAAGGAAGTGAAGAAGTTTTTCAACCCCCTCTCAACTACAAAGTAAATAGAAATTCTAAGAACACCAACTTTGTTATTTTTCAGAAAAAGATTTCAACTTTCAGATTTTCTAACTTCTTTTCTGTTTTGTAGATTTGGGTTTTGAAAGTCCCTATCCACTGTGAAGGCTGCAAGAAAAAAGTCGCAAAAATCTTGAAAAAAATCGATGGTAATACCCTTAAAATCCCTCTGATGTTATAAACCTGTTTTTGTAGTTTTTTTTAATCGTACGGTCCTTATTGATTCGATAGTTTCTGATTTGCATGTCTCGTTTCATCAACCTTTTCAGTTACAGACTTACATTCAGCTCAAATTTCTCGATTTTTACAACATGGGTTTTGATTTTTAATGTGTTCTTATTGTTTTAATTAAAAAATGTGATTTTTACTATTTTTTTGGTGGGTTTTCAGGGGTTTACAAAACAGAGTTTGACGGGAACATCGGAAAGGAAAACAAAGTTACAGTGACTGGAAACGTGGAGCCGGAGATTCTGATCAAGAAACTGGCTAAGGGAGGAAAATATGCAGAGATGTGGCCTTGTCAGAAGGCTAACAACAGCAATAATTCAAATGACAAGAAGAAAAATAAGGAGAAGAATAAGGAGAAGCAGCAAGGCGAAGATACCCAAGGGTCCGAGGACGGCAACCATGGCGGAACTGGAGGCGGCGGTAGTTGTGATAATGAAAGGGAGACGGTTGAGGCTGACGTTGTTCAAGTTCAGGATAATCGTGGTAAGAAAAATAAAGGTGGTAGTGGCGCGGGTGGGAGTAAGACTCCCGAGGGGGTTAATGCTGTGAAAGTGAATGAGGGGGATGGTGCACCGGCGAAATCCGGCGGCGGTGGAAAGGGTAAAGAGGTAAAGCTTGAGGTGGTGAAGCAGGGGAAGCCTGTGAACATGTCTGGACAGCCGGCTGCGGCGGAGAAGTGTTTTGGTGGGGATGACGATGAAGATGACAGTAATTGTGAGGTTGATAAAAGTGGAGGCGGCGGCGGCCCTAGTAGCAGTGGAACTAAGAAGAACAAGAAGGGGCCAAAGGGGAAGGCCAATGCTGATGATTCAGATGAGGTTGACCAATGTGGTGATGCTGCTCCTCCACGCACTGGATCACCACCAAATCAAGGCAATGTACGACGTGGGCCTCCTATGCCTCAGGGGCCTTACATGCTTCCATCTGGTACTCAAGGCCCTAATTTTGCTCCAGCTCTTGCTCCGGCTCCGGCTTCAGCACCAGCTCCAGCCAATCACATGGCTCCACATCAGCAGATGTATGAGTACCAGTATCCCAGGCAGAACTACAGCGGGCTTCCCCTCCAAGCTATGAACTTCAATACGGCCTACCCCGCCAGGAGCTACGGTGCATCCCAGTATGCTGCACCACTACCTCACGCACACTCTTACACTTATGCGTCTCAAAGTGTGGCTGCTGAGAGTGAGCTCAGGTCCTATCATTCGGACTCGTATCCGCAGTATTACCCGTCGCCGCCGGAGTATAATTCGCCGCAGCAGTCCGATTCCTTCGTGATGTTCAGCGACGAAAATCCGAACGGGTGCAGCATTATGTGAAGCATTGTGTTACTTGTATAAGTGCTTTTTGAGAAGATTCTTGTAGTGGTTTAGTGGGGAAGGATAAATGGGTTGTTAATTAGAACAACAATATTACTTTCACTTCAGTATCCTATCACGGAAATATACATTATTGTGAATATATGGAAAGAAAAAAATAAAATAAAGATACAATAAATTACAGGAGATATGAAGTCATACTCTAACAAGAAGTAGAAAACTATTAGAAACAAAAATCAATTAACGCAACTCCTAAGATAAACAAAAGTTTGAAAGCTCTGAAAGATTATGAGCAAAAGCTGCAACTGTATAAGGCAGACAAGAATCCTGCTGCAACTGTAAAAGGCAGACAAGAATCCTTTGCCAAATGTGAGAAAAACGAATATATATGGAAGAGAGAATGGTCCAATAATTTGTCCAACCAACTGATAAACGTCAAGGTACCTTAGAGATCCGTTTGAAAGAAAATGCACTGTCAAAGAAGAATCACACTTAATTCAAAGAGAATGTCAACATTTCTTCAAAGCTATAAAACAGCATGAATAATAGCTCTAGTAGTTCGTCTATTAGGGTTTTACTAGTAGTTGGTCTTTATATCCAACTCTAGTTTAGCTATCTACTAGGGTTTCAGTATCCATATTAAAAAAGCTGTTAATTTGCAGATAATGTTTTACCTTAGCAGTAGAAAATAATTATGCATGTGCATCCTGATTCGGGTTTTACCGTACGCATGAAGAGAAAGAGGTAAAATGGATTTCGACCATTCGAAATTGAAACAAAATTACTTTGACCTGTCTAGTTGCACACAAGAACCCTTTCTAGGTTTCTTTGAAGCAACAGCTACAACACATTCGAGGAGAAACTTATCATATGTCATTGTAGTGATTGATATGTTTTAAGTCTATAATGTATTGACGTGTTTTAACATTTTTGCATGATATAGCATATGATTAGAATGGAATAATGTAAGCAACATTCTTTTGCATGTAAGTTATATCACGTATTGACATTAATTTTAACATTTTTAGATGGATAAATATGATTAGTTTTGAATATGATCATAGTGATATTTTTGTTGCATGGAAGTTCTTGGGTCAACCCTTTCAAGCAATATCCATGGTCATGGGCAGATTCATAGAGAGACCAGGGTAGTCACGGGAGCACTCGAGGTATTGGAAAAACATAAATGGACTCATAAATTGAGTGAACATATATATATTTTTTATATAAATGACCTTACTAGAAAAGGGCCATGATTTAGATTTTGTAACTTATAATATTATTTTTGAACCTTTTACATTAAACTCCCCGGCCTTAAATTTCTGAATTCACCATTGTCCATGAGGCACTTTTTCTTGGTTAGTTTGTAGGACCATTTCAATCTTTCAATATTTGGAAATACTCTCTTAGTGATTCGTAAAGCGGAGAATTATAATGGAGAAAGTGGAAAGATTAGTTAAAACTATTTATTAGAGATGTCCTTCAAAGGATGCTAATCACATTGTTAACTGGAAAGAAATAATTTACAATTGTGTAATGCCCTAGATTAATTTTGTCTCTTTCTAAGCTGTGGAAACCCATTTCTAGATTCCAATAAAATATCCAAAATATCGAGCTAAGGTTTTAGAGATTTTCTTTGCTGGTTTTGTGAAAGAAGAAAATGTTTAAATTGAAAAAGTCTCTTGTTCTTTAATTACTATAAAACTTGAGATATTAAAATAATTTATCTCCTTTGAAAGTTTTACTTTAAAAAGCAATCTCTTACTTCCATCCATTAATCCTTTGGAGTTTGTGGTGGACTGTCCTCTTTGTTTTAGTTTTCATTTTTTTCCTTCTTTTATTCTGTAGACTACTGCTTTTGGATTAAAAGCACTTTTTTTTAGATTAATTTAAAAGCAGATTTGTACGAGTAGCATGTAGGCCTTTTCTTTAATTATTGCTTTTGAGACATGCCTCCTAGGGCAAGCAACCCCACAAGCAAGCAAATGATGTTCAGGATAGAGTCGGAAACAGGAGCAGGATGCTTTTGCTTACTAGCTAATGGTAAAAGTATTTAGACGGTTTCATAAATGTGCATAACTCTTTATTTTGATTTTTAAGATTTAAAATCGATATAATTGATCTATGAGTTTGTTCATAATTAATCATTTTAGTCATTCCAGGAAAACTCTCCATAAAATAAGGATAAAATTATAAAAATATCCTTAATTTTTATCAAATCATTTTGACTTATTGTTTATTATATTGAGGGTAATTTTGTCATTTTGATCCATATTTAACATAATTTTTCACCGAGGGACCATAATGATTGATGATGGACAATCTCAGGGATCACTTCTATTCATTTCAAATCTCAGGGACCAAAGTGAAGAGTTAAGCAAATCTTAAAGATCATTTTGGCTAAAAAACCTATTTAAACATGTAAAATTAATCATATTGTTAACACATTCTCTAATACACTTAGATTTTTACATAAACTGATGGAGTTTACCTGTGAAAGATTTTGCTTTAGCAATGTGATTAGTTTTAGTAATGTTATTTGAACACGTAAAATGGAAACTCACCACATTGATGACATGCCTTAGTTTTACATGCAATGATGGGGCTAGTAGGTAGAGTATCAACAGTGTCTCTTTAAAAGGCAACTATGTCCCATAAACTTTGCATTATATAGGATTTGAGCCACATGGTATAAGTTGGTGTAAAGGTATAAGAGTAGTTAGTCATGACAAAGACATTCACTTCGGATTTTTGTATTCGGAGTCCAAATTTGAATCGTTCAAGAGAGAGAAAAAGAGATCCAGGCCATCAAGTATTTAGGTTTTCGTGAAGTAGATCGTGAGATTGAAATTAAGTAACCTAAATCTTTTCCAGAGCTTTGGACACAGAGATCCGGAGTATAAAACGAAAAAAAAAACATCATAAAAAAAAAAAAGATATAAAACGAAAAAAAAAATATATATATATATATAATGAAAAGTTGCACCTTTCACAACCTGAGACACTGGTTCAAAAGAAGCAAGTAGCTCGAAATGAATGCAGGTTGTAACTCTAAGTACATATTTAACTAATGCAAGGTTAGTATCATAATGCCTGCGACAAGTTTGATGGATATCGATTCTAGCTAGTACCTACATATTACGAGTGTTTTGCTGCCGGTAGTTGTTTACACGCGAGGACATGCCGTTAACATTGAGAACTTATATTAACTTGTCACGAACTCACTATAAAGCATGAAGCTAATAAAGCGCCAGAAATTTATAATTGTGCTAGTTTTATGTGCACGGACAACTGATGCTAATATATCTCTCGTAAAATCAAATAACATAATCAAACCCCACCTAACAAATTGTTTGATAATATTCATATGTTTGTATAGCTTTATATGCCTAAACAAGCAAAAGCAAATTTGTCTAGTAAAACACAAAATTTGAGCCGTAACATTTCTATAAAAACGTCAAACAACACGCCGTAGTGCATAATTTGTGTGGAGAACGACCCGAAGTTAGTGATTGATATTGTTTCAGGATCATGCAATGTTCATTGGCGCTTCATGTCTATCATTGATAATATCAAAGATATTGCAAAATTCTTTGATTTTATTTTTAGGACGCATGTGTTTTAAGAAGCGAAGTTTTTTACGGGCGCTGTTACAAGTACTGGCTTTCGTCATAATAGCCTGAGGAGTGTGGTTCACAGAACCTTTTTATTTGATTGTATAAGAACTGGTTGTAATCGTGGTCATTCTATTTAATTTAAGTGTTCTTTTGCATATAAATAAATAAGTAGTTGGAGGCTTGCGTTTGCTTGCTGTGTTGAGAAATGAGATTTACGCAAAGGTAATGGACCACTGAGGAGTTGAAACAGCAGCCTCATCACATTCAGAATCACATAAACGCAAAGGTCAGGAATCAAATGGGCCAGCTTCCAAGTTAATAACAAATCGCATCATTGTTACGAGTAACTTATATAAAATAAATTTACTATTATTGTATTGACATGTAAAGAAAAACTAAGTTATAAGATTGACATATCATGTGATGGTACACTGTTTTATATAAGTCTTCTACGATAAGTTTAAGTATAAATACTTTTGGGTGGGTTAGTTTCGTATTGCCGTCCCCCCAATTATTTTCGTGGTTTAGGTTACTCTCAATCATTTTTACTTTGTTTCTTTTAGCTACTAAGATGTTTAAGTTGTAGAGTTTAGTCTCAAGATGATTACTGAAGTTTGTCAATTTCAACTCATACGATTAAAACTTAAAGGGTATGCTACGATCAGTCGCTCACGCGTGTGTGAGTGACTTTCAACGCTTAAACTTTAACGGTTGATACATGTGAAACCCTTGATGAATCAATGATTAGGTCGCGGGTGCAAAATGTTCGAAAAATTCTAAAAACTGTTCTATAGGTTTCTAAGAACTATTCTCCTTATAAGAATTATAAGGATTTTAATTAAATCTAAGCTTGTAAAGTTTTGTAATTTTTTTTTTCTTTCAAAATCAAATGCAAGCTTTATAAAGTGAGATGGGCCTATAACCCAACAAGCCCAACTAAGTAAATACCCACCTGGGCCTAGTAACTCCCGCCCAATTCTCTTAATCAGGGTCAAAATCTCCTTCTTTTGGTTTGTTTGACATGGATGTTTGTATATAATAGCAGCGGGTTTTCGAAGAATCACATATCAGGTGTTTCTTTTGATAATCACTCTCATTTTTTTGAGTTGGTTCTTCATTAAAGCTCTTATGCTAGAAGTGATTTTGTCGTAAACAAAGTCATTGCTTGACGAAATATTATTCTTCATTTGATTTCAAAATCATTCTCTTGACTCGTCATTCTAGCTGCCACCCTGAAGAAAATGATCGCATGGAAGAACCTAGAGGTATGTAAGAAAATATTTAGGTTAATCTTGCTTGTTTTATACAACTGTAGTAACTAAAGCTTTGTGCAGTTTGGTGCTATCAGAAGGGTCACAAATTAACGGCGGTGGTTTTTCACAGCACCATCCTAGTAACTGGGTAGATGCAGATGAAGACGACAGTGATGAGGATGAAGAGAATGACCTTTGTATTCAAGCAACACCACCGTACCACAGTAAGATTCGTGGCTGCAGACTGCAGTGATGGTTGGCCAAATTTCTTTTCTTTCTCATGTTGTAAGTCCATCTTTCTTCTTCAACGACATGCTTTATTGGCTTTACTTATTGAGCAAGGCTGCTTTGTGCTTTTCTTTGAGTGATTATCCTATGTAAATAATATGAAGTCATCCACAATTAGATCAGAAACGGTAATGTCATTCTATTCAAACTGTGAAACGATTTCTTGGTGTCAAAGTTACCGAACTCGTACGAAATAGGTCATAGAATTGGTGGGGTTGGAACAAGAATTCACGCACGGGGACTTTGATTCATCACTATCACGCAGCAGCTTATAGGACCCCTAATGAATTTCTGTCTGTCTTGAGATGGTTTTTCCTGACGACTGGTAACGAAGACGATAGGAAAGACTCAGTTGCAGTGATTTTCTGCCTTCTAACTGCAATATTGCTGAGACAACCGATAGAAATGCCAAGTGGGAATATCTTATTCATTATTCATTATTCATTTTACTCGTGGCCATGAATCCATAGAGGACACACAATACATGATGTATAAACTCGGTTTAAAAAGTTTATTATTAGTTTGAAATACTGTCACTGTGACATCTGAGAAGTCCGTCTCCAATTTAGGACCTTAATTTCTTTGGATTGCTCATTCAATTTAGGACCTTTCAAAAGTTGTTGATTGTGAAATCTTAAAAAGGGGCAGGTAGGACACACTTACACCTAGTTGGCTAGTTATCTCAAGGAGTTTGGGGTAATTTGCGTTTTTCTCGTTAATGTCAGCATGATTCCTGAACATATAGCTTACATGCCAGGATGTTATTATTTGCTCTTTCCTTTTGATCTTTCGGCGTGTATGGAATGCAGGTTGTGGATTTCTCATGTGCTTTTTAGCACCTGGACCTGGACCTAATTTTAGATATTAATTATAAAAGAAAAACTTTAACGAAAAGTTCTCTTCACTTTAACGAAAAATCATATTTTTACTAAAAAGTTAATCTTAATACTATTCACTTTATCCTTTATTTTGTCTTTATCGTTAAAACTCAAAATATTCAAACATTTTTCATTAATTTTTCTTTAAAAAAAAACCATTGATAATAATTTGGGTTTTCATCTCCGTGTGGGTAAAAAAATATCAGGATACTTGAGGGCACTTCTGTCCATCTGTGAAAATGTCCCTTGTCCTTTACAACCTTTGAATTTGTTTATTAAAAAAATGTTGCTTCAACAACCACAAAGTCTTACTTTACTAAGCGCGGTCGACTGTATAGATGCTAAATCCTACTGAGTTTAGTTTTGCGTTCGGTATTCCGTTAGCTTCAAGTACTTTATATCTTTTCTTAAAGTCACTTTCCAAGTCTTTCACGATCTTCTTTGCCCTGAGACTACTTTATAATCGTATTTCTTAACCAGAGATCATGTAAGTCTTCATTTCACATGTTCAAACCATCTTAACCTATTTTTTATCATCACTTTTACTTTTACCCGAATATCCTCATCTTATCTTTTAACTACAACTTTTGAATTTGTTTACTAAAAAAACGTTCACTTCTAGAAACAAAATTAAAAAATGACGAGGGAAGATTCATGAATCGTAAGGAAAGAGGGCTTTAATTATAAAACTGCATAAATTATTTATTAGAAAAAAAAGTAGAATATAATAGTATACTTAGGGGAAAGAAATCTCTTAAAAATATGGGGTTAGGGGGAACAGATTGGTAAGGGACCAGCTGGCTTGAGGAGAACTGATGAGGATCTGGTATTGGGACGCGCAAACACCGTCCTCGCGATCTGCGGCGGGCCCACGACCTATCTAACGGCTATGCACGTAGCCGCTCATTCTAACGCCGCTTATTTAAACACACTATCCGTTGCTCCTTTCAAATCCCGTAGCTCTATGATAAAAAAGCGCGGGTATTTAATTTAAAACAATAACAAACGTAGAATCGAATCTGCAGAGCTTTATCGAAAAGAAAGGAAATAGTGCTTAATTCAACTTTATTGTGCTATTTGATCCTCTCTGGACATTATTGTTTCGAGTATATGGATCATAAAATACTGGTTTTTGGTTTGTGTAGAAGAGAGTTCAGAATCTTTATTTTGAATAAGAAGAGTCAGCGTAATAAGTTAATAAGAACCGTCAGTTTCAATTTAAATGGTCTTGATTGACTAGTCATTATGTTCTGAACAGTAAGATCTAGAGAAGATTTATGCCCTTTATTATGAACAATAAACTTAAGAGTACGGATTGAATATATACTCTTATAAATTAGAAAACAAACAAGATGCAATTGAACACAAAACCTTTGATGCATAATTAAATATTCTTAATCAACTGCGTTGCAATCTGCTCTGAGTAATAGCTTTCACTTTACAAATGTCAATGGCATACGCATGAAGAAAAACTATTTCAACCTTTGTGCGTGGATCCAACCCAAATCTCTTTTTCTTTTCTCCTTTAAGTTGGAAGGATTCAACTGATATATTGGATTTGGTAAATTACATAATGGAGGAAAAACAAGAAGAGTAAAATGGGGGACGGTTTTGTTAGAACCAAAAAGTAATACATACAAAGTCAGAAAGGGCAGAATAATGAAGGATGACGCTTATGTTCATAAAAAAGAAGGATGACGCCAACGGGATGGAGGAAGAAGACTACTAGCTAATACTCACTGATAAAATAATAAATAAATTAACTACCAAATAAATAAAGGGGTGTCGGATTTGTGACATCACTTTTTTTATACAGTTTTGACACAATCTTTTGTGGGACTCACTCCATTATGTATTACAACAATCCGAACAATTTATTTTTAGAACATCATTCATAAATCGTACGTCTTTGCAAAAAATTAGACATATCAAAAATCGCAAAACATTCATTCGTAGTGAAAAAATTAGACGAATACGATTATAAAAAGAAATCCTAAGCCCTTACTCTAATTGTCATATGATTTTAAATTTGGATGTCATAATATTTAAGAGAAGACTTAAAAAAAATGATTCAAATTATTGAAATACATTACAAAATAAATCATACAAAAATTTGTGTAAAAAATATTATAAATCTGCGATGCCACGAATCATCAAGTAAATAAATAAATAAAGGAGAGAAATAGGTAGGATAGAAAGAAGAAAACGTGTATAGGTTAACGATTCTTTGACGGAGTTGCCACTTGGGATAGGTGTAATGTAAACCCTAGATGCCGTGTTCCCTCTTGGGCCTCTTCCATATTATATTTTATTAATACACACCCACTCTCTCTCTAATCTCCATTTTTTAAGAGTGAGATAGAGACAAGGGCACAACCAGTCAACTAAGGTTGAATATTAATTAGTAGGTTGGTTTATGAATGTGCATATGATTTTACTTATAATTACTATATTTCCCATTGGTTTTATGGATTTGATTTAAAATGAATTATTAATATTTTTGTACTGTAACTCAGTATAATAGTATGATGATAGTCATTTTACTTGTAGGTAAGATGTTTTATGTTCAAATTTTGTAGATGACGAATTTGATATCAAGTTCGGTTGCCGATTATGTGGCTTAGTTGAACTCTCACTCTCTATAGAGGCTAAAGAAAAGCTGTGCTACAAGCCTACAACTACTGTCTAGTCAAGCAATTAGCTTAAATTATTATGGTTGTTTCTAGTATGTTTCTGTCTCGTAAATGGCTTTTAATTCAATGCTGAATTCGAAAAAAGTATACATGAAGATAGCCACATCGGTCAGGACGAATAAGCGCACGAGGGCGTCTATATACATCCGAATTCGAACTCTCTCCCGTAGTTTTAGTTAAAGGTCCGCTTGACATTCTGCCAGGAGCAAAAATAAATAAATAAATAATCATCAAAGGGGCACCACTGTAAATAAGAACCAATACCAATGTCATTTGTTGGCAACTGTTATAAGTTCTTAACTGAGGTTTAGTCCTTGTCTAGTTTGCTTTGTCCATTCTCTCTCCTTCTCTCTCTCTCTCTCTCTCTCTCTCTCTCTCGGCTCACTGGTGAAGAGAATCAACAAACAAAACGCAAACACAGATCAAGAAATTTAAAATTGAAATACAAAGATTATTAAGGAGCTGAATCAGGAAGCATTGAACTTTGAAGAGAAGCAACAAAGAAATAGTGAGAGTGAAAAGCTTCTTGTTTGGGCAGCAATGGCTAGTCTGCACAGTTTCTCTCTCCTCCTCCTGATCTGCGCCTCAATATTGGCGGTGGGTTCGTCAAGTGAGGACCACCACCACCTCTCCTGGATACCCGCCGCCGCCTCCAAGTCAGCCTGCAAGGGCTCCATAGCCGACTGCGCCTTAGCTGCAGGGAACGATGAGGTGGAGTTTGACATGGACTCAGAGATCAGCCGTCGCATCTTAGCCACCAGCAACTACATCAGCTACGGTGCGCTGCAGAGGAACACCGTGCCTTGCTCCAGGCGCGGCGCCTCCTACTACAATTGCCAGCCCGGGGCCCAGTCCAACCCCTACAGCCGCGGCTGCAGCGCCATCACGAGGTGCAGGAGTTAATTTTTAACCTTTTTTTGTTTTTTTTATTTTGGTTCATTTGGAATTGGAGGGGATGTGTCATTGTTTTTTTTATTAATTAATGGAAATATGGATGTTATCAGATCATATTTTGCAATGTCTCTTGTAAAACTGAACAATTTGGTATCTTTTTCTTCAAATTTTATAGATTTTGGCTATCGAATGAACCCTTATTGATATATTAGTCACTCTTGGAGGGAGATGTGGTGAACAATTTAAGCTCTAATTAGTTTTCTAGAGTACCATATGGTTTAGATAGTCTCGCTATGGAACGAACGTTCTGCACAAAAAATTTGAGACGATTTAGATTGAAGTTAGTTGTCAAACACAATGTTGCTTGATTATCCCCCCCCCCCTCCTCACATTTTTCATGTCCAACAAATCCTTATCTCGATAGAAAATTATTCAAGATGATGGATCATATTTGTTCATAAAAGTTTGCATCTTTTGGGGACTTTGTGTTTGATTGGATGTAGTGCTAAGAGTGTTAGTACTCATTTAGAAACAACATGATCCTCTCCGGATCTTTTTGGCGAAGATTTTAGGAATTTGTGAATTATGTCTGTTCATCGTATATCGTACGATCAGTTTTTATCAAGTACTGTTTGTATTTAATTTTAAATAAAAGTATTTAAAATGATTTCTGATCGTACGATGTACGATGAACGGACACAATTCACGGATCTCTGAGATCCTCACAAAGAGGATCCGGCCTGGATTCCATTTATAAATGCTTTTAAGATGACTGAAAGTATTTATAAAAAAAAATGTTTTGGGTTTCAAATGTTCTTAAGATGATTGAAACATCAGTTATAAACTTCGTTTAGAAAGTGCTTTCAGTCATTCTAAAAGCAATTTCGAACTAATCTTAATTATAGAGAAATTCTCTTTTCAATGTCACTGCTGACTTCTCCTTTTGTTCTCAAACAAGAAAAAGGAAAACCAAAGAATGGGGGCTTATATTGAGACAAAAACCAAAGCAAGTGACAAAGTAAATTTGCAAAAGGTATAAAAATTCATATATAGGTTCAATCTAATGGTGGAGAATTTTTTTTGTTTTCTGTTTGCCTCTGGTCCCTTTTGCAGGATCTCTTTTGATTTAAAGTTGTTTTTATGAAGTATTAATAACTTGATATTGCACACTGTTTTTCCTTATTCTTTCGAGTTCTTTGCTTTGAATGGTATTCAAATATCAGCGCATGATAGGTTTGAAATACTTCCACAAAGTTCTCAAATTTCATACATGGATTGCATAAGCTCTTTCGATTCAAACTTACCAACCAGAACGTTGGAGATATCTCAAGCAAATCATGTACTACTATTTGTTGTAGTTTTATTTCTTTACGATGTGTTGTTGACTTGAAATATCATCACTTTAGAGTTATCTTTAACTGCATTGACAAAGTAGATTCTGTACTTGAGTACAAGGTCTACAATCTTGTCCAACCAATAATAATGGTCTCATAACTCATAAGTCAGAAGGTCATAGTTGCACCTATCTGTTAATTTGAAGCTGCAGATTAAATTCTTCCAAGTAAGTGTATGAAAGCAATTGAAAATTTTAGCTTAATTGTTATGGGAGCTATGTCATCAAAAGATGATATGATCCCCATGATTTAAAATTTATGTTTTGTAGGTGTGTGTGGTGTTCTGTTGGGTTGTGAAATGATTTTAGGTCCTCCATCACATCCCTCACCAATAGGTAAAAATTTTCAGTGTGTTTGGAACATTGTCCGGCACACTAAGTGTTATAATATAAGTGGTGAAATTTTTTTTATCGAGTATTTAACCACTTGTGTTATAACACTTGTATATCAAACCGTGTCCCAACACACTACAAAAGCCTCCAATAGGACAAATGATATCTTTTTTTCACCTGTTCACGGTGGAAAAAGGGGATTCTTTTGGGACAAATTGAACAGAACAAGTCTCCAAAGTTTTATTTTGAATTGTAAATGAAATGGTAAATAGGTTTTTTTTGTTTTAGTTACACCTATACCCAACTTATGACATATTTACGTACTTGAAATGAGGAAGCTTTGAATTGAGAAATTAAAGAATATAAGAGAGAATGAACGAGAATAAAATCAACTACTCTTCCGAATCAATTTATTACATGGGTTTTCAAGTTTTGAATTACAGACCGTAGGCATGCTTTTTCAAAAAGTAAAAATGAAAACAATTTGTGGGTGTTAACCCGCGTTTTTTTGTCAAAAATACAATTTTTTTATTTTAGCGAAATATTTTCCGTGACCATTAAGGAAATTTGTAACGCATTTGGAAACGGTTTGATAACTTATTGAGCAACAATTGTATATTTAGTTGAATATTTAAACCGAAAACAAAAAAAAAATGAAAAATATAGTAGTGAGTCCCAAAACGTTGTCAAAAAGGGGTTCCACCCTCAAGAATACCAATGGAAAGTCTTACATTAATTTTCAAAACTTCACGGTGAGGCGAAGGTAAAAATAAATATATTGAAGATGATTTAGTACGATCATGAGTGTTAACAAACAATTTTTTTTTTGTCAAAAATACAAATTATTTATTTTTGTGAAATATTTTATTGATCGTTAAGGAAATCTTTATAAGGCATTTGGAAGTGAATTTATGATTTTTTTTTCTTTATTTGTCAAAGAAGTGGATTTATGATTGATTGAGCAACAAATGTATATTTAATAGAATATTTAAGTCAAAAACTAAAAAAAAATACGTGAAAAATATAGTAATGAGGCCCAAAACATTGTCAAATAGGGTTTTACCCTCAAGAATCTCAACGCAAAGTTTTACCTTAATTTTCAAAACTTCACAATAAGGCGAAGGTGAAAATAAATAGATTGAACAATGATTAAAGTACGACTGGCGAGAATTGGTAGCATGGTACTGATCTTTCCCTAAGACTATTTGAGACTATTCTGCTATCGACATAATGATACAATATCAGCCATATCGAAAATGTATTTAATAGTTCTTCATTTAAAACATTGTCTATATTGCTACTTAGTACTACTGTGTGATATTCCTTTTTACTTGCAAATAAGAGATTTTCGGTTTAATTCTCGCCAAAGGCGAATTTGTATTACATTATTGCTAGCATTATTGTGAGACTAAGTTTATCATCTTCTTCTATAATGTAGATAATATCGTTTGTTAAAAAAAAAGAAAAAAAAAAGTCTATATTCATATAATTTGGGCCTCATATTATATTGAACCTTGAAACCTAATCCACCTTGACTCAGTGGGCCATAAAGTAAGTTCCAAGAACCTTCTCGAAGTCGCCCCACCGCCGAAACATCCAAAACGTCCTTCTTCCCGTCTCCGTTATCCATCACACGAAAACCAAAAAATCCCCTCACGGCGTTCCCGTTAACGGTGTTAGTTCCCGCTTCGTATTCGCCAAGTAGTCAACGGCGCAACGTTGACGCCAAACATAACCAACTTTCACGCGGAGTTGGATGTTGGTTGGCTTCGCCACCGATCATTTCTTAAGCGCTAAGAATCAATATTCGGTTTTCTTCCTCCTATAAAACCCTAGTCATCGTCCTCCAAATCTCCAACAAAATTACAGCGAAACCCAATCATTACCTTCAATTTTCAGTTCCAACCAACGAGAAAGAAAAGTATTCGGTTATGGCCCAGGAAGATTTGAGCGTGCAGGTGCAGCAACAGATGGTATGGACCATCAAAATTCTCTTCTTCCTTTTTTTTTTTTTGGTTATGTTATTTCTTTTTTGGTTTTTGGTAGAGATTTGTAGTGTTTGGATTGCCCAGAAAATTTTGGAATTGAAAACATCTTGGGGTTTTGAGATATGATTTTGAGAAATACCCAAGTTCTGAAATTTCCCCTTTTGTCGTTGTAAGCAATTTCTTTGTTCATTTTTGGTAGAGTTTGATAGTGTTTGGCTACACAGAAAATTTTGGAATTTATAATATCATGGGGTTGGGTTTTAAGAAATAACCATGTTTTGTAATTTCTTCGTTCATTTTTTTGGAGTTTGACAGTGTTTGGCTGCCCAGAAATTTGATTGTGGTAAAAGTATTTAGGCTGAGTAGCAGTTGCCATAAACCTTTATGATATTGCTTTGTTCATTTGTGATTGGGATTGGGAGTGTTTGGCTGCCTAGAAAGTTTGGAACAGAAAATATATGCGGATTTTAAGAAATAGTGAATTACCCAAGTTTTGTAATTTGCTCCCTTTGTTCTTATCAATTTCTTAAATAGATAAACAAAGAATTATGTGTTAGTATTTATTGATATGTGTTTGTAATTTTTTAGACTGCGGAGGAGGAACAGAGGCTCAAGTACCTCCAATTTGTTCAAGTGGCTGCAGCTTATGCCGAGGTTTGCTTCACAAACCTTTACGGTTATGGCAAGGAAAGGTCAGGGCCCTTGAAGCCTGGCGTTGAGTCCGTGGAGGGAACAGTGAAGACCGTTGTTGGACCTGTCTACAACAAGTACCATGATATCCCTGCTCACCTCCTCACCTTTGTGGATCGCAAGGTACTTATGATTTTTTCATGTTTCAAGGCTTTTTTGGCGCTATTGTGGCGCTTGAGTTATGTTGGAATTCTTGAACCCAAGAGTTAAGAATAACAATGTTCTTCATTACCTAGAATAGAATAACCACGTAGATACTGAGGTGCTTTTATAAAAAAGTGAGTATAAAAAAAGTTGAGCTCAAAAAGGTGTTTGGTAAACACTTAAAAATAGTTTATTTTCACAATTTTGGGTGAAAAAAAACTGAAAATGTGAAGCAGCAAAAATGAGTTTATTCTCACAGCACAACAGAAGCAATTTTTTTTCAAAGCACAACAATACCAAACCAGCCCGAAAAGTGTTAATTGTATGGATGTGATCCTCATCGTGCATCTTGATCAATTGCATCGTGTCTTTGTAGATTTCAATGTGTCTTATGTTATTCGGATTATTGTGTGGCGCATTCAGTTGTATTGAGTTAATCCAAGTCGGGCTGAGGCATCTGCGTTTTGTTCCTTGATAGGATCAATGGTTGCATCTAATTTTCAGTTTCATACTAGCTTTAGTTAGATTGGTGGTTGTTTTACAAATGTGCGAAGCTTCGTTGTGCAAGTTGCTAATTATGTTGGAATATCTTCAGGTTGATTTGTCTGTTACCAAGCTGGACAGCCGTGTGCCACCAGTGGTTAAGCAGGCCTCATCCAAAGCTCTGTCCGCCGCTCAAAAGGCCCCAGAGGCAGCACGAGTGGTTGCCTCTGAGCTTAAGCGTGCCGGGGTTGTAGACACAGCCTCGAGCTGTGCTAAGTCTGTCTACTCTATGTGCGAACCCACGGCCAAAGACTTGTATGCTAAGTACGAACCAAAAGCCGAGCAGTGTGCTGTTTCTGCATGGCGAAAGGTGAATCAAGTCCTCCCAAAGGCGGTTGATGTTGTTGTACCAACCGCAGCATATTGTTCCGAAAAGTACAACCAGACCGTGCAGAGCACTGCGGAGAAGGGCTACCGGGTCTCCTCCTACCTGCCCTTGGTTCCCACAGAGAAAATCGCCATGGTTTTCGCAGAGAAAGCGCCCGAAGCAGAGCCTTTGGTTGCAAGCCACGGTGAAGCTGATGTTGCCATTCATTGATGGATTTTCAGGGTTGATTATGTTCTACCCTTCGGGTTTGTGATTTTATGTAAGAATTTGGGCCATCCTTTAGGCATGGTTTTTTACTCTCTGTCAAATATTGAATATGTATTACATGTTTACTAATTAGAAAATACATTATTTTTTGTATAAGATGTCACTAGTACTCAAAAAATAGTTATTCTGCATTAATATAAGTGCAGGTTACTTAAAATAACGTTAACTTCCAACAAATTTTCTTGAAAATTTATAACTCGAGGCGATTGATCCAAACATAATTCTGATTAGTAGGCTATTGATCCTTGACCCAGAAATGTAATGTCTAGATTTGGTTTGTAATCACCAACATAATGGTAAACTATAACATTTTAAAAAATTTATATGTTCGGATGATTCATTGAAACGCAACTTTGTTCAAGAGAAACTATAATCTTTCTTTTTCTTTTATTTGATTGAGAATTCGAACTTAAACCCCTTCTAACAATATGAAAAAAGAACAATTTCACTCGACTAACAAACTCGTTTGGAAGTGCTCATAAAATGACTGAAAATGCTTATGGTGAAAATGTTTTTGAGACCAACATTTAGTAAACACACGAGTAAATCTTGAAAAAACACTTTATGTCCTTTAGAATCCAAAAATATTTTGTTTAAAAGTACTTTTGAATCATTTTAAAAACACTTTTAAACAATCATTAATCTGTGCATTAGCCACGCAATCTCTAAGGTGAAAAATGCACGTCAAAAAGCATGTGAGGTGTTCATGGTGCCAAGTATTTTTCTTTTTGGGCCATTTTGTGGGCTCTAAAAGAACTCAACAGTCAACACCAAATTTGTCTGGGCCTGAAAGGGACCCACAAGGCCACAACAACATCCCCCCAACTTCTTCTTCTCCACAGTTCCCATCTCAACCCGAAGCTTCAAGCCCTTCTTCCTTCAACTTCAACGAACCCATCTCAAAACTTTCACTTCAGTTTCTTCACCAAGTTCCTGCAGAGAAAACCCAGAAAAGTACTCTAATGGCGAGCAGTTTGCAGCTGCCAATCTCCATATCGTCAGCTTCTACGTCGTCGTTTAGACCCAGAAATGCTCGGAAGTTCACAGCTTTTTGTTCCGTTAACGCGAAAGCAACGGCCAAAATCCCGATTCCTCCGATAAACCCCAAGGACCCCTTTCTTTCGAGGCTCGCTGCGGTGGCTGCCAAGTCCCCGGAAACCTTGCTGAACCGGCCGCCTCAAAATTCCGACTCTCTCCCGTACTTGGATGTGTTTGATGAACCTATTCTCATGGCCACTCCTGCCCAAGTACCTCTCTCTCTCTCTCTCTCTCTCTCTCTAAGTTTTTACTTAAAGTATGAATTGTTTATGTTTTTGAAGGATTGAAGTGAAATTTATAGATTAATTTGATGGGTACCATTGATATTATGGAAAGAATCTTAGTTTTGTATTGGTTAAGCAGGTTTTTGTTCAAAAATTTTAATTTTCAATTAGTTATTTGCATAGGTTTTAATGATATGGTAGTGCTAGTAGAATTTTCAGGTTTTTTCACTGTAAATTTGACTTGTTATTCTGCTTGAACTAGGTGGAAAGATCGGTTTCTTACAACGAGCATAGGCCCAGGAAGCCACCTCCAGACCTGCCCTCATTGTTACTCCACGGAAGAATAGTTTATATTGGCATGCCTGTAAGTTTTTAATCCAATATTTATGTTGTTGTAGATGCCATCTTATGGAAGTATCAAATTCTGCTGTGTTTTCATACTTATCGTGTTATTGGGGTGATAGTTGGGAGGCCAGAGCATGTCTTCGGGGATGAGATGCAAAATCAAAATGGGGAAGTGTTTTTCTTGGTAAAGTAGTGGTTCCGAGTGTATGCGTTGAGGGTGTTCTCGGGGTAATTCAAAAGGGGAAGATATGACTAAACTATTCATAATAGGTTTCAATCAATCTTATTGTCACTTTGTTCGTGCATTTTGTGAAATCTGTTGAAAATTGCTCTTATGTTTCAGTTAGTGCCAGCAGTAACAGAGCTTATTGTTGCGGAATTGATGTATCTGCAATGGATGGATCCTAAACAACCAATATATATTTATATTAATTCGACGGGAACCACTCGTGATGATGGTGAAACCGTAAGTCTGGTGTTTCTGTTCAAAGTAAGATGCATATGAAATGATGTCCCTACCAATTATCTATATCAATGTATTCCAAATGCTTATTTTTCAGGTTGGCATGGAGTCAGAGGGATTTGCTATCTATGATGCTATGATGCAGTTGAAAAATGAGGTGATTCTCTTTAAGAATTGTTGTACTTTGCATAATTATTTGCTCTAACTTGGTGGTGGCCATGATGTTAGTGTTTTGGGTGTGGGTTTGGAGCTACTTGGGGTGTTTCTTGTTAAGTTGGAGATAATGCCATATGCAAGTGGTGGCACCATAGCAGTGGTGCGATGTGATGCTTTACTAATTGGTGCTTGTGGTGATTATTTGGTGGTGAAAAAGTTGGGATGCAGTGAAAGTGAAAATTGTGGGGATGGTTTATAAATTCTATGTAGTAGTGTATATTGAGTTTTATATGCAGATTTATTGATTTTTTTATGTTCCTCTTCCTACTCTCCGAACTACATGTGCGAAGGGATTTGGACATTGGAAAGTAGGGAAATGATTTGCTTTTGGTTATGATATGAATGTTGTACGTTTTACCTTATTACATACTTGTTCTTGCTTATTCAGATACATACAGTCGCCGTTGGGGCTGCTATAGGTCAAGCTTGTCTATTGCTTTCAGCAGGAACCGAAGGCAAACGATTTATGATGCCACATGCCAAAGGTATGACGCATTTGTTTCCAAAAAAAAAAAAAAAAGGTATGACGCATTTTTCTTTAAAAGGTTGCAATCTCAGATCTTTAAAACTTTCATTAATTTCCTTCAATCCTGCTTCAGCAATGATCCAGCAACCTCGTGTCCCATCATCTGGACTGATGCCTGCTAGTGACGTTCTTATTCGTGCAAAAGAGGTGAATTCCTCTTTCATTTATTTCCACCATTTAATTGTTCTAGTCCTAATCACATATTTGTGCATCGCCTCTTTATCTTGGCCTCTGAACTTATTTGGAGGATTCAAAATAGAAGGGTTTCTTTCATTCACATCTATTTTATCTTTTCATTATGCAAAATATAATGATAGAAACTTTGTCGGGGGCTGTGAATTAAGCTTTCATTTCATTTATACTGTAACAATCTTTTGAATTTAATTTATTCTGTGCATTTTGTGGAAACATTGACATTGTGTGAAGTACTTTGCAGGTAATCACAAATAGGGACATTCTCGTAAAGCTTCTGGCCAAACACACAGGAAATGTAAGCTTTATTTATAAGATTTAATCAGTGTACGAGCAAAAAGTAGGGAACTTATGCTATCGTGTTATTTTGTATTAGTCAGAGGAGGCTGTTGCTAAGGTGATGAGAAGACCATTTTATATGGATTCTACAACTGCTAAACAATTCGGGGTGATTGACAAGGTAAGTCCTTTGACATAGTCTTCATGTACCCTTTTTCTTCAATATTTGTGGAAAGTTGACTGTTCTAGGGCGGCAATACCTGGTGCAGATCCTTTGGCGTGGTCAAGAAAAGATAATGGCAGATGTAGCCTCCCCTGAGGAATGGGATAAGACAGCTGGCGTCAAAGTTGTAGATGAACTTGGTGGTCTGTAAGGGAAGCAATGTGGTCATTATAGGTGAGTTAACCTTTTCTTCAGTATTTAACAACTGTCAGTCATGGCTCAGTAATAATTAGGTGCACGGGCATGGCAGGTCAATCAGTGTTTATTTTAAGTGGGAGATTAGTATACGTTGTAGAGTTTCTCCATTTGTTTAGGGGTAATGGTATGAAGTTATGAACGTCCATGTATTGATTAGAAACCTGAGTCACGATTAGAAGAATGTTGTATTTAATATTTATGCATACATTTTTCTGGGTGTGATCCGAACAGAATTTCCACAGCAGAGATTATACGACAGGCGCAGGCTACAAAGCCATTACCTAGTTGTATCTGGGTATGATTGTTGACGAGATATGCATGGCAGGCTGTTTTGCATTTGAATAAAACGACATGAACAACAGATTAAAGCATGGTTAGAATAGAAAGTTGCAAGACACAGTGCAGATTGTTTTGGTTCCTGTATGTTCATAATGTTTATGGTAGCAAGATCCTTTCGGGTAGATTTCTGATCGGAATGCTTTTCTTGTTGTAGGAGTTATCACATGGATACTGTAGGAGTTTTTACATGGTTGGTTGCTTGTCAGGGGCTCTTAGGTTATGGGTCGAAGCATTAATGTAAAGAGCGCTAAATTGTCTAGCGGGGAGTTTAAAGATGGAAGGAACCAGACAGCGACCTGTTTACGTGCAAGGTTTGGATGGAAGAGATTGAACAGTGATGCCAAATTGAATTGCCTCCAGAACAAATCTGAAGGGTGCAAAAAACATGTACTTTTTGAGAGTTGAAGAATGACGACACTTTCTTATGTTCTATATTATCTTGGTTAAGTTTTTTGCAGGACGGAATGAATCCTCGTCTTTTTTTTCCCTATCAAAAAGAAGAAAGCTGAGTTTTTATGTTTGATGTCTTGATGATGGATGACCTAGTGTTCAAGTGAAAAATTCGACGGACAAAACGCTTGGCAATCCAATTTGTGCCGTGTATAATGTGTCACGTCCAAACGAAGTTTCACATCGAAGAAACTTACGATGGTGAAAATTTGAAGTTATACAAACCAAAGTCTTTTCGATGTGAAACTTCCTGTTAAATTTGTTTTGTTTCTCAAAGAAATGGCAACATTTTTCAAACTTCTGGAAGACATGGTGGTGGAAATCCTGTTGAGGCTGCCTCCGAAATCTCTTATGCGATTCAAATGCGTTCAGAAGTCGTGGCACAATTTGATCAATAGCCCTAGCTTCGTGGCCATGCAGCTTTCCAATTCCTTGACGTCCAGTATCATCGTCAAGCATACTGTCCTCAACAACACGAACATTACCGGTGCGCGGGAAATACGAAATACGATTACCCTCGGCGACACATGCAGTAACGAGTAGGAAATCAGATGACGATGATGGAGTAGATAGGGATCAATGTCGTCGGATGTGGCTATGATAGGACTGTGTTGTCTTATGGCTGCCACTGATGGACGTGTTGTCTGCTATAACATCGATACACGAAAGCTCAGGTATCTTCCCGTTCGTGGCGCGGAAAGTCCAGGTTAATGCTAGCTTCTGTTTATGTGAACAGTAGCGTTTCAGTTAAGGGAGACAAAAAGCTTGAGGGCATTGATATATAATTCCTCCAGATATTGATGAATGCGATATGCAGCGGATTGATGTCCGATAAGGATGACATTCTGTATCCCGATGTTCTCCATGGGGTCTCTCTTCTACTACTCATTTTGTATTACATTTAACCTTCAAAGTGTATAATCAATGTGTGTTAACACACACAAAGTTGCACAGTTCCAACATATTTACATGGAATAAAACATATGGAAGCCGATGGCTTGGCTAAATCGAGTCTCTCCTCTGACTTTGGATGCGGTTGGTTTGAGCATCCACCCCTTGCATCTACTCTATTTTTTTCACATATGATGTTTCTGAGATTTTTGGACATAGAGCTACGTTTCTGTACGTTCTCTCGATTAAGCTGTGAATGAGAGAGTAAATGATGGCATCAGCTCTCTAACGGTTACATAGCAGTGGGAAGGTTCCTATGAGCACAGCCAAGTTAACATTCTAATTTACTTAGGAACCAAAGAATTGCTGGTTTGTCATAGATGTGATTGCCTTTTGTGCTTAAATTTGGAGAAAAATTGTAACTTTTGTGTAGCATGTTGATAAATTGTTGCAGAATGATTGCCAACTGTTCCGAAATCAGTCTTCATTGTGTTTGGTTTTAGTTAATTTGGAGATGGAACTGAGATTATGATGAATTTAAGTAGTGTTTGGATTGTCTTGCTGTTTTCTGTACACTAGTTGTAACTGGAGGATGTTTAGTTTAATGTATTAGGCACTTGATGCTGAAGGGTCGAAAGAGGACCGATGCGAGCTTACTAGAACCCCATATGGGAAACGATTCAAAAGTGCGGTTTGCATTGAAAAGAATGGAACTTCGACTTCTGTCTTTCACAGTGACTAATCAGAAATAAGCTACACTGAAATCCTCCTTTGAGGATTACTAACTTCTTCCTCAAATTTTTAGTTCCTCAGTCATATCAAGCAATTATAATTCGTTATACGTTGTAGCGAAACATTTATGTTACACCTGTTGTTCTAATATCACCTCTTTCAGGGTCGAATGTGACTTATGACGATTCAATGAACTCGCCAAACATCGTCTGGCTGGCTCCATTGCCAAGCAATTCAACTAAAGCTTGGGCAGCACCAGGTAACTTCGCCTACCCAGTTTAAAGAAATTAGCTTCAGTGGTTATCATACAGTTATGTAATGCCGCTTGTTGATTTTCAGGTGTTCTTGTAGCGCTGGATGCCCGTCCAGACGGAATCATATATCGATATCTCATAACCGAATATGTAAATACGCAAGGGCTACATGCGAAGGTGCGAAGATTTAACTTATGAAATGCCAAGTTCCAGAAGATTACGAAAAACAATCTTTCATTCGTCGTCAGATGATCTTGGGGAAGTTGCAGTTGATGTCAACTACTTGGATGTGTCGAATGCGGAATCAACGTTCCAGATTTTCATTTGCCGTTGCTCTTTTCAAGGTTCTTAATCTTACCACATGCTTTCCTTTGGTCGCCTTGTCTGTTCTACAGTACCAAGTAACCGTGTCTCACTTTGCTTTGTTCTGTACAGCATTATACTATAAGTTTTCCTTGGTCGTCTTCTTTTCATGGGGATAGCACTAGCGAGGCATGCAAGAAATTGTTTTGATATATTTCAGAAAATAAGATCCGAGTTTACGCAAGAGATTGCTTTGGTTTCTTCCGGGAGCAGATTGCGAGGCATGCAACCCGACTTTGCTGCTGTTGGAGTACTACTATTTTAAAGCAGTCATTTCAATAGTACCCTGGTTTCAACGCTTTTGGTTTACTTGCTTGTGTAGTAAGAAATCCCTTAAAAGTGCAGCATTTTACCGTTGTGCAAGTAACGAGAGTTCGACTTCTTCTAATCATGATGAGATTCTCGTTCTGCATGAAGCATCACATGAGTGCTTTTGGTTGAGAGCAGTCATGGAACATATTTGAAGCACTAATGGTCGTACTTCCGTCTTCAACCTTCCTACGACCATCTTTGAAGACAATGCAGCATGTATTGAGTAGTTAAAAAAAGGATACATCAAGAGAGACAACACCAAGCACATAGCGCCGAAATTCTTTTATTCTCACCAGCAATAACAACATCAGAACATTGAAGTCAAGCAAATCCGTTCTTAGGATAACTTGGCCGATCTCTTTACTAAGTCATTGCCCAAGTCTACTTTTCAGAAGCTCGTCCAAGGAATCGGTATGCATAAATTTTCTAAGTTGAATTGCTTGTAGTTCTCTTATTTGGAAGTTATATCTAACTTAGGGGGAGTATTCGGAAGCATACTGACACACCCCGATCGAGATCAAGGCATGCTGGCCGTCACGTGGGAGTGACGTAGCCATGTGCACAATGCAGAAGCAATATTGAAAAGAAATATGTGAATAATCAAAAACTGAATTACTAGAGTGCACTACTAAACAAGAAGTGATAGTAGTTAGTTACAACAGTAAACACTACTAAACAGAGCATAAAGTCTAAGTACAGTCCAGTAGGACAAGTATTAGTTATACAGTACCAGGAATGTCCTATTATTATTTAGATAAGTCAGAAATGCCGACGTCCTCAAGCCACCAACAACAAGCTTACTTAAAACCTGGAAAGGCACAAAACAGAAAACGTGAGTGGGCAAAAACAAATGTTTTACAAAATCATTTTCATTATCAACATATTTAACCCCTCGCTGTAAAACATGTATAATTTTTCCCAGAATCAGAATATGAGCATATACATAATATATATATATATATATATATATATATATATATATATATATATATATATATATATATATGAAATCATATCAATTCAATTCATACTTCACATAATCATATTCAAATATAAGTCATGCCAATATATACCAGAGTAAGCAATTCAGGTAAGAATAAATTTATAGGAATATGATATGTTAGCCGGAACCCCTGTGATAGTCTGTACGGCTGAATTCATAGCTCTAAGTCCATCTAACTGGAGTCACTACAATGACCTATACGACAATATACTACACATAAGTCGGAACCACTAAAAAGGTCTGTACGACAAGATTGAGTGTAATATAGTTATGCTCAATTTTACTCTATCATAATAGCCGGGCGATAAATCCCTAGTCATCTACTAGTCGGAACCATAATTAAAGTCTGTACGACAAGACTGTGCACTTAAGTTGGATCCAATATGAGTATAAAGTGCGGGAGGTGACATAAATAAACAGGCTTGTACTTCATATCTCTGGCTAAATCACAATCACCCTAGGTGCAGTTTTATGAGCTCAACATCCATCCATCACATACCACATCATCGATGATTCACATAGCCAAACATAACTTACCTGAACTTACATGTGCCTCCACAGCACCACATTTATATATATATATATATGTAACCATGAATTGCGTATTCAGAATATAAAAGCATTTGGCACATTATTTCAAAGCATACTTTCTTAAAAATAATGCATTTCTGGGAAATATATCAAGTATATAAATTTATACTGAAAACAAAAGCCCACTCACTGGTATGTCGACGGGTCGTAACCCCCGAGTCGCCCGTGGATATGCTCATCCTCAGGATAAGTCTCACCTATATGCGAATTAACTATAAAAACGTTATTTTAAAGCACATAGACAAAACTAGCTAATAACTTCTCATACATAGCTCAAAATGGGTATATGAATATACCACAGTAACCTACACAACCTCATGATCATCCCCAAATTTTTAGATAAATTTTTTGAGCTCCTACGCGCCGACAAGGGCATGGCAAAACACGCGGCCACGCGCAGGGAATCCTGACGGATTCCCTAACTGCCGTTAGAAATATTCCCTGGAATATTCCATTAAGTCCAACGGTAACCGTCCAAACTAACTAATGGTGTCAGAATATTCCATCAAAACTGACGGAATATTCTGTCTTCGTCTCCGGCGAGTTGCCGATCGCCGGAAAACTTGGTAAAACTTTAAACTCACTATTCTCACTCGTTTTTCAACCATTTTTCATGAAATTTGAACCATATGAAAGCTTAGAGTGAGAAGAATGGCGTTATACCTATTTGAAGCTTCAAATCTCACGAAATCACGTCTGGGAAGCTTCGAAATTCCGACCAAAACTGCAACTCTTCATTTTTCACGATCCCGACGTCCAAATTCCTCGAAGAACTACCCCAAGACTCGTGAGGACATCATTAAGCTTCCTATGAGCTTAGATGTCCCTAAAACACAAGGTTTTACATGAGTATGAATAATGCATGAAAATTGGGTTACGGGTTCACGAGTTTTCAAATGGTTCCTTACCTGAAACAGGTACCAAACGATTCGTAGTACCACGAGGAACACAATGGTGACAATTACACCCTCAATCTGCAAGGTTTGGGGTGAGTTGAAGCTTGTCCGTACGAAAGAGGGAAGAGAGAAAGTGAAAACCGAGAGAGAGAGAGAGTACGGGAGTGAGAGAGAGAGAGAGTACGGGAGTGAGAGAGAGAGAGAAGGGATGAGTGATGTGTGTGGTCCAAAACTAGTCAACAACCCAATCAGAACCAAAGCTTCTTAGTTCCTAAGTGGTTCCAAAAACCTAGGAAAAGCTTAATTAATCATTTTCAAAACAAATCATGCACCACACATTTTAACGTCCAAGGGTAAATTAGTCTTTTCACATCAACGATAATCATATATTTGGGACGGGCTGTGACACATACTCACTTGATCTTAATGTACTTTTTTTCTACAATTAGGAGCATTTTTCTCACTGGATTTTTGCTACCTGACGAGGTTTTGATGAGGCACCCATCATGGGATGATCATATTCCGTTGAGTTCACTACTTTTGTCATATTTGAAGTTTGTTTTAGACATTATGCATACTTCTCACTTTTCTCCTTAGTCTATGAGTTTTTACCCACCTTAGGTTTTACTATAGCGAGGTTTTTGTGAGTTTTACTATCAATGCATACTTTCCTTTAAATTTGAGACTCGCATTCACTCGTTGTGCCGAGGACTTCATCAACTGTTCTAGCTCATCTACTGAATACCTGATGCGAAGTTTTGTTTAAGTATGTACATAGTCAAGGGGAAGTGTTGCAGTCCTATTAGATTATAAATGTGATTGTATAAATCCTAGTATATCTAGGGATATCTTGATTATTCCCTTTAGTAGTTAATATCCTATTAGAGTTGTAATCCTATAAGGGTAAGGATTTAACATATCCTAATAGTATAAACAAAGGCACAATAGGGTGATACAACACACACACCTCAGAATTACATCTCTCTCTTGCCGTCGGCCCTCTCCCTTTATGTCCTAAATACAATTCAGTCAAATAGGCTTACAACAATTAGATATTTGTAGGAATTTTTAATTAGTTTTTTAATAATTTCGATAATTTTTTAATATTTTTTAATAATTTAAATTGTGGTTGACGTCATGATGACGCCAGCCTTGCGTCATATAAGCAGGGTGCTAGGCTAGGCAATTATTGTCTTACTTCTCAATTGGGCTTGCCTTGAGCCCAATTGCCCAAATGGGATGGAGTGTTTTGGGGAGGGAAGAAAGTGAATTGAGTTGCCTATTATCAAAGCAATAAGCAACGGTGAAGTTGCTCTAAGACTACTCAAAGAAACCTTTGAGCCTGGCAGTTGAAGTTGTACTAGTCATTCTTTACCTCTTTGTTCATGCACACTTATCTCTTCTCACCTCCTTTAATCCCTTTGCAAAAACACTTTAATATGCTTCCTATATGTCTCACAAACAATGTTCAATCGAAGACCCTAATTTGACACCATTTATTTTGTCTTATTTTTTTCGCTTTAACAATCTTTTATTTGAGGAAATGTGGGAGGATAAAATCCGGTTTCGACTCATGGGCCCATACCGATCGTCCAAAGTGTTGTGCAAGACAAAAAGCCCACAAGGAATATACGTTAGGGAACATGCCTAGATAACTACCCCACTACGGAGGAGAAGTGGGAGAGGAAGGCGGGTCGTGTTGTTTGTTCCCAAAACATACAGTTATAGGACGAATGACCACCAAGGAAGTGGGAGGAGGATTGATTGTGGCACTTGATCCTCAAGTATGCAATCCTATAAATAGGGACAGGAGCCAAAGAACCAGGTACGCAAGAGAACCCGAGAGAATCCAGAGAATAGAAAACCAATTAACTGACTTGAGCGTCGGGGTATCTTTTGCAGGTACTCCGCCTGGGCAAGCTACGGAGGAAGATTATTTTGGGACACCTCAAGGAAGGATTCGGTGAACGTGAGGATTGCGGTCAACAAATCTGTGGAGGTATTTCTTCTCGTAGGAAATCTCGCTCCAACAGGAAAGTTGAAGATGTTTTCTACTATATATTCATCAATTGCCAATCATGAAGTTCATTTTCTCTCAAGGTTTGTGATGATTTATGAGTTCATGAAGGCCACTTTACATATTAAGCGAGTCATGAGATTTGCAGTTGAATGTGGCCTTTTTAGTAGATAAAAGTCATCAAATAAAAACAAGTTGGTGGGTTCCATTTTGGTTGCCCTCTACCTAACTCCATAGCGTGAAGATTCTTCTAGATGTAATTAAGAAGAAAAATACTAAGAAGATTATATTTTGTAGAACATATATAACTTAGTTTTCGAGTAGAGGTAGATTTACATGTATTGTAGACTTCATCACTCATTGTAGAAATGTTCAATAAGTCATCAAGTGACTAAAAAGAATGTATGGTTACTTACCTTTGGGTTATTCATGGTGGATAATAAATGAGCGTACGTTTAATGTTTTAATATCAACTCTTAATATCAAATTTAAGGGTGGATGACCATAATTTCTTGGTTATCAAGTGACCCAAAGAACATAATTTCAATGTATTGCTACATTGCCTTGTGGGATTCTTTATTGCCTTGTGGGATTCTTTAAACTAAATCGTTTAGATTAGTAATGAAGAACTATTCCATGATGAATTTGAGACATTGATACTCATTTCATGCGAGTCTCTCACCCTCGGAAGAGTGTGATGGCACCAGGTCTCCAACCGTCATAATTGCAGAGAGGAATGTACAAATAGAGGGGACCATCACTTTCCCATGTGATCTTCGGAAGCCAAAAGCAAAACATCAAGAAAGTGAAAAATAATAAGATCTTGATGAGTGCGAAATTATGGGATGTTTTAAAGTTGGTTAGTGACTGCTTGTCCCTCTCTCATACTGTATCAGCAGGAAGTTTGGGGTCAGGCGCAGAGGATGAGCCATTAACATGAGAAAAAAGATCATGATCAACAAAAAAAGGGACGCATCTGACACGTCCAATTGAGAAAATTGATCTCTGTAAGCTTGAAAAAGTGAGCCACATTAGGTCCGGAAGGAAGAGATGGAGCGGAAGAGAGAGAGGAAGCCGTTGCCATGGGAGAAGGAGAGAGAAAAAAATTTAGGTTAATACCATTTAGAAATAATAATTCCATTCATAGCACAATATATATACAAGCGTGTGTACTAGACAATTAAAAATCTCTACAAATCAGAAATACAATCAAAATCAAATTACAATATTAATTACTAAACCTTAAGAGATATTATTTCCTTAGACAAGATTCCTTCTCTAAGTAGCTACCATCCTGCATCAAAGACAACAAACACTTCTAATTTACATAGCAGATGGATTATTTACCATAACTAAGCGACACTCTTGAATTACCAACCCAGTAGAGATCAGAAAGCGTCATTGACCTAGTTCATTACCCCAGCCCTAATTGCTACATGCATACAGGGTGTCTCGCCTAGTTAATTACTCTCTCAAGCACACACACCACGGTGGAGTAATCACACTGGTTGTAAATCAATCTCTTGAAAACGCATTGGATCGTTACATGAAAAGGAGCCAGTGGCGATCATGTTCTTGAGAACTGATTTTGTCCTGAAGTATTGAGGCCGCAACCTCTTCACCACCCAAATAAGAAACCGAATAGTGTGAAGTACACCGACTATGACCAGCAACGCAACCCAAGTATAAAAGCAATTCTTGCAAATGATTCTATATGAATCGAAAATGCCGTTAACAGGGATGATCAAGAGCAGCACTTGTAGGTAGGTGAGTGCCAGGAATGTAAGGGTGACGCACATGGACATCGATAAGAGCCACATGCACAACCGATTGTGGAGAGGAAATCCACTAATGAGCAAAAGTGTGACACACAAAGAAGCAAGGAACGAGGTGGTATTGTATTTTATGAAAGTGACGAAGTCGTCTTCCCAAACGTAGCCTAACACTGCAGTTCCAGCAGTACATATATTCTCTGCAGTGCAACCAGCTTCGGTAGAGTTGGTAACATCATTTTGCCAAACACCACCAGGTGGGTTAACTACGGCTTGAAAAGTCATGGTCGAGATCATCGTAGCCACAACCATCAGCATGCCACGTGTCTCGACCAACCAATCACTCGGATATCTCAACCATTTCATCAATTTTATCCCCCACCGCCTTGCTGGCTTTGATCCCTTTTCCGATGATGCTCCTTGTTTGTGAAGCTTCTCTTTCTTCTTTACCCTTCTTGGATTTGGTGATACAACAGCAGCAGCGTCAACATCTGAGTTAGGCTTATCATTTTCATCATTTTCTCTTCTGATTAATCCGGCGTCTATCAGAATCTGTTGAATTTCTAAGCTTCTGCTAAAGTCCTCTCTTGCAATGCTGCTGTACTCTAAGATATCTAACATGGTCAGAGACATCCCATTCATTCCAATTGCTTCTGCTCTTATAGCATCAACGGAAAGCAGGTAACGTATAGTCTGTAAATAATACATACAGTTTATTAATTTGGTGGAAATTATGCTCCTAGGGGAACAAACAACAGAAACGCACACATAAATTTGGGTTAATCTCAATTTACTATTCTGTATTTTCTGTTGTGCTAGGATAGCACCAAACTCGTTGGAACCAACTCAAGCTAACCCACAGAAAATATATCAAATGAAATGCAAGAACAAAATATAAAAGAACACCAAGATTTTAACGAGGTTCCTCAACAGTCAGTATAACTGGAGTACGTCCTCGGAGCAGTAGGAGCTCACCCAATAATCCATTATCAACCAAATAGGAGTTTACAAAGTATTGGCAAGCTCACAACCCAAAAACCCCAATACAACCAATAGCTCTCACACACCAAAGAAACAAATATAGAAAGAAATATAGTGATTAATTTCTTCTCTATACAAAGCTTAAAGCTATTACAACAACAACTACCTTGATAGATGATTACTAACCAAAGAGATGAGCACTTTCTTCTTCTCTTCAAAGAGGGGCAATAGCACTTCTATTTTTTCTTCTCTGTTTTTCTGGTGCACTCTACAACTACAATCAGAAATGCTTTCTATTTTTTGCACCTTTTTCAACTCTCGTTCCATTTCTCTCATTTTCAAAGGCAACAAGTGAGGGGACAAAAGCTGAATTTTCTACCTTTGAAAAAAGCCAAAGTAAAAGGAAACATAATCATTTGTCTCCTTATAATGATGTTCTCATATCATTATGTCTTTCATTTTTTTCTTACATGCACCGAAATTTTTTTGACCACTTGGTCACCAATTCAACATTTTCTTGCTTTTTAACATTTTATACATCAAATTTTTTTTCCTAGTTTGGTACTTAATTAAAGTTATAATTATGGGACTCTTTCAGAGATACGTTAAGTTTTTCATTAGAACGACATGTGGCCCATGTTGACAATGAATAAGCGACACGTGTCAATATAAGCCCACATGGAAATTAAAAATTTTAAAAATAATAAATAATAAAATAATAAAAAATATAAAACTGAAAACCTACAAACCTAAAAACCTAAAAGGGTAAAGATCATTTAAAATAAAAAGGAGGTCGTGCAGCTGACCATGAAGGTCTCCAACGACCACCACGGCAGATTACAGGCCTAACTGATCGACGTTGGCTTCTTTGTGGAGGATCTTGGATGTGCAGAGGACCAAGCTATCGAAACCTCTACGGGAAACACGTCTGGTATTTCGGTCGGGTCCAGATTTCGAGATGCCCATAAAAAACAAACATGAGGTTCCTAACCCATTCGAGACTAAGCTTTCCGCCGGCCGGCCAGCCAACTGAGGTTTTTGGATTAGGCCATGGCGACGATGGGTTGTCTTCGGATTCGGAGTTGGTGACGGCGGAAGACGCCGAATCGATGACCGGTAACGATTCTACTGCTAATACTTCTTGCAATTTTTTGAGACGCAGATGGACAGGGAAGTGAACCCATATGCAGCACAAAAAGGGAGTGGATTCATTCCACCGCCGCCCCATGTGCAGTCGAAGGGAGGGAGATAGAGGCTCAAATTTGCTCTGCAATTCCTCCTCAATGTTGATCAGATAACTTAGTTTTTAATTTTTTTAATATTTTAGTTTTTTTTAATTATTTTTGACATGTGCCACTCGTAGGTGCTATGTCATTAACGGAGATTCTACCGCAACCTTAATAAACATATAAAAGTGTCACATAATTATGATTTTAGATATTAAATTAAGACGAAAAAATTTCTTTATCCCCATAAACTATATATAAAGGGGAACAAACAAAAGAAAATTTACACGTGAACATATATTAATTAATATGGTAAAAACCTAAGAATATCCAGTATAGAAAATGGAAATATATATACGTACCTTAATTTGCCTTAGCATCAATGCTAAGTGCAGGATGGTCACACCACCATCACAGCCGGCTCTTGAGTTGAGGAACTCACCATTGTGGTCGTCTCTTGTAATCAACACTTTCAAGCACTCTAACTGGTTGTGTTTAATACACAAGTGCAAAACTGTTTCTTTCGATCCGTTTTCAACTTTGACATAAATGGACTCAGGATTCTTATCAATCAACTTCTGGAGCACCTCAACTTCTCCTCTCATGGCTGCATAGTGAAGTGGGATTCTTCCATTTTCATCAAAATGCAAGCACGCATCAGCATACACAGATAACAAAGCTTCGACCGTGTCCTTGTGGCCCTCGGCAGAAGCCAAGTGCAGGGGCGTGCGTCTGTCGGCATCCACCCGCTCTGCAAGTTTGGGATTGTGAGTGCAAAGGGCTTTGGTAAATTCAGCGTGGCCGAGCAAAGCTGAAACGTGCAAGGGCGTTCCGGTTTCGCCGGCCTGCAGAGATATTCTCCTTAGAATTTCTGGGTCATTTTCAATCAAAATGTTTAAGTATTCTACACCCCCAGTCCGTGATGCCTTGTACACTTCATCTTCATCATGCCGTGTGATCTCCATTGTGTTTTTTCCCTCTCTTTATGAACTTTGCTTCACTTACAAAATTTTTTAGAGAGCAATGATCTATAATAGCGAACAAGACTCCTTTTTGGTTGTCAGAAGAGCACTTCTAACCCTGTCGTAAAACAATTTTATAAACACCCTGCCTAAGGAGATTACTTTAAGGTGATTCGTGTATGTCCATAGACTTATTCTAACCGTTGAAGCTTGTGTGGAGCTCTCAAATTATTGAAGACCAAGACCAGTCCCCATCCTGCATGTTAGTGCCCAACATCTTATTTGTAATGTAGCAAAAAAATTTATAGTGCCGGAGAAATTTGTATGGACTACAATACACTTTGAAGTACCAAAGAAATCGTGTTGATAAGGGTGGGCACTCGTGGAATCGAAATGTTAACAATACACCAACAATAATTATGTTGATTATAAATAGGTCAATCATGTATTATGATACTCAAATACATTGAAAATAGAAGGAACTAACAAAATCTACCACTACAACTGACACTAGCCACTAGGGATGAGCAAAGTAACCATAAGCACGAATAACCACGGTTATCCACCCATTTAAAACTCATGGTTACGGTTATGAGCTATTTACCCATGAAATTTAAATGGGTAGTCATGGATATTACCTGCGGTTATAAACGGTTACCCATTTACCGTTTATTTTAAACTGTTGTTTTTTACATCCGAATGTCCCTGGATGCTATTATTTGCCGCCATGTACCAGTCATCTTCAACCTCCAACATAGATTTGAAGGAAAATTAATGAAAATGACTTAAAAACTTTAAGTTTTAACGATAATGACAAAATAAATGGTAAAGTGAATAGTATCAGGTTTGACTTTTTGGTGTAAAAATATGATTTTTCGTTAAAGTAAAGAGTATTGCGGGCTTTTCGTTAAAATTCCCTAGATTTGAAGGTGGACAGAGAAACCCATCTCGTTTTGTTCTCGGTGATGTTGGGGGCAGCCGCGGCGGAGGTTGTAGTCCAGGAAACAAGAGTCAATGTCCTCCCTGTCGTCCATCAAAACACAACCGTTCAGCCTCGGCAGCATTCTGAAACGGATTTTCCTTTCCCGGTTTTTCTCGGGAAAGTGACGGAATCAGCAGAAACCGAAGTGGTCGGTTGAGATAGAGAGAAATACAAAAGTGAGAGAGCTTTTAAGGGAGGAAGAAATGGAGGTAGCAGAAGGAAAATGGCATAGCTTTATGGCAAGTTTAAGTAAACTACACAACTTTAACAACTAAACAGGGTAAACGGCTTGAAAAGGGGTGAACGAATAAACGGGTATACAATTACAGTTAAACGAATACACAGTTATGGTTAAATGGGTATGCAGATATGAGTATGGTTAATCGTTTATAAACGATTATGGGTATGAGTATAACCGTTTAGGCTTACCCAATGGATAAGCGGTTATGCGGGTAATATTACCTCTTTTAGGGTCAAATGTGACTTATGACGATTCAATGAACTCGCCATACATCGTCTGGCTGGCTCCATTTCCAAGCAATTCAACTAAAGCTTGGGCAGCACCAGGTAACTTCACCTAACCAGTTTAAAGAAATTAGCTTCAGTGGTTATCATACAGTTATGTAATGCCGCTTGTTGATTTTCAGGTGTTCTTGTAGCGCTGGATGCCCTTACAGACGGAATCATATATCGATATCTCATAACCGAATATGTAAATACGCAAGGGCTACATGCGAAGGTGCGAAGATTTAACTTATGAAATGCCAAGTTCCGGAAGATTACGAAAAACAATCTTTCATTCGTCGTCAGATGATCTTGGGGAAGTTGCAGTTGATGTCAACTACTTGGATGTGTCGAATGCGGAATCAACGTTCCAGATTTTCATTTGCCGATGCTCTTTTCAAGGTTCTTAATCTTACCACATGCTTTCCTTTGGTCACCTCGTCTGTTCTACAGTGCCAAGTAACCATGTCTCACTTTGCTTTGTTCTGTACAGCATTATACTATAAGTTTTCCTTGGTCGTCTTCGTCTTCTTTTCATCGGGATAGCGCTAGCGAGGCATGCAAGAAATTGTTTTGGTATAATTTCAGAGAGTAAGATCCGAGTTTACGCAAGAGATTGCTTTGATTTATTCCGGTGGCAGATTGCAAGGCATGCAACCCGAATTTGCCACTGTTGGAGTAGTACTATTTTCAAGCAGTCATTTCAATGGTACCCTGGTTTGAACGCTTTTGGTTTACTTGCTTGTGTAGTAAGAAATCCCTTAAAAGTGCAGCATTTTACCGTTGTGCAAGTAACGAGAGTTCGACTCTTGCCTCGCCCTCGGTGTCTGCTTAAAGCAAATGCTTTACTTCAAAAGTGCAAGTTCCATAAAATTTAGAAGTCATGCAACAATCACTCTTCGATGGCAAAGTAAAGTGTTTTATTTTCATGAAAAAAACTTTTAATTTTTGGTTTAAAGCTTTAGAAGTGATTTCAGCCTCTTTCACAAGAGAAAAACTTACATGAAATGAGTTCACTGCGTTTTATTCAAATAAAACAATGATATATGCAAGTTTCTCAACACTTAAATTTTATTATTGAATTGAGATGCCACGTGACAATGAACTCGTTTCATATAAGATGTTATCGTTTCTCAAACACACCCAAGTGCGGTGTAATTCAAATTGAAAATTACATTTCAACGCCGGAAAGTCAAGTAATCCAACAACACGGGTCGGGTCCGGGTTCTATCCGGACTCCCAGCCTAAACCCCGGCATAAAAGAGGAGAAAAAACCCAGAGGGGATTATTCGGATTCACCAGTCCACCATTTTTCTCGCCCATTTTTGCACTTTCCTAGCCACCAAACACATAAAAAACCTCCAGTCACCTGATCGAAATCCGTTTAGTGTTTCGTCGGCAAGATTTAATTTTCGAGGTAATTAGTTAACTTTCTCTTCTCTCTCAATTTTCTCAGCAACCAAACACAAACTTGCACTTTAAATTAGCTGAGTGACATTTTTTTATTGCTGTGTTCTTGAATTGCATAGACCCACGACTTTGATTTGGGAAATTTTCGTTTTTTCTTACTCGGGTGCTCTTTTTGTATTTTTCCGATTTGTTTAATTGT
This sequence comes from Malus domestica, assembly GCF_042453785.1. Lineage (NCBI taxonomy): Eukaryota > Viridiplantae > Streptophyta > Magnoliopsida > Rosales > Rosaceae > Malus > Malus domestica. The sequence continues at coordinate 28,018,902 of NC_091672.1, read as the reverse complement.
GATGCAAAATTTGGTGTTCTAGGGCTTGATTTTGGGATAATTGTCTATTTATTTGCCCCAATAATTTCTTTTTTGGTGAAATTTCCAAATTTAAGTTTTTCTGCATAACTTTTAGAAAGCATTGGATGAAATTATGGATTGAAGAAATGTTTTGTTTATGGTGTGGCCGATGATAAGTGGGATTAGGCATTGATGCACTTGATTAAGTTTTAAACTTTTCCATTACCACCATATTTTGTGGTTAATTTTCTAGTGGATTTCTATTTACCAGTGTTTTCTTTGGTTGGCGTACGACGTTCAAATTCAAGGTTGTGCAAGCTCTAAAGTGAACTGGTTTACAGTCATGGCCTCCGAGGAGCCAAGGGACCCGTTCAAAGGGGTGGATTGGAAAGCTGTTGGCAATGACATGCAGAAGGACCCCGGTGTTAAACCGGGGATTAAGAAGCGGCTTCCCAGGAAGATCAGGCAGATTCCGGATTGCTATTTTCTTCCTCGAAGATCCCTACCCTATAACATTGCGTTTTTTGGAGCGTGCATTGCTGGTGGAATTGGTGCTGGCATGCTGTTGGAGGTCTGGATAAACAAGAAAGTTAGAGGTATGCCCTGTAATTCCGATGTTGGTTTTCTTTCCTTAAGGCAGGGGTTCGACCTCTAGGGCCGAAAACAAGTGTAGGATTGAACGCCTCGTGTTCTGCATAGTGATCACAAGTTCTGGTCTGGTCAAGACAACTATAATTTCCACCTTTGCAAGTTTAGTAATGCTTTTGGTTATCTGCAATGCTAACATTAGACACTGTATCTTTGAGCCTTTTGCATGATGCGGAATTATGCACTTACGGGTTCTTGGTTTGTATTGGACATCTGAACATTAGGAAATCACGAACGATGTTAAAGTAAGAAATATGTGATCAGACTGCTGACATTCACGGCATTGTTTGTTGTAATACATTACCAAGACATGTACAAGCATTTTTTGTTGTATATACGAACACGTTCGATCTCTTTTGATCTGTGCTATCAGTTTTGGCTAATCTTGGTTGTTCTGAACTGGCTTATACATTTCTGATTGTTTTAAGTTCCGTACTTTGGTTTTTAATCATTTCATTTCGTTTATAGAGCTTATGCTAATATGTTCCTGCTTCGGTGTTGCAGAGGATGGAGGCGTTGTATGGGAGTTTGACAAAAAATAGCCTTAGATGGATGGAATTGTGAATGTGACGGCATTAAAAATGCCCCACCTTCTTTCTGTGCCTCTTTTCTCTTTTGGAATTTGCTTAACGAGTCGTAGGCTGTAAAGACATCGGAATTCGGTTTCTACGCTGAGCGGCTGATGTTTGCTCGACATTTTTGTGTCATGACTAATGAGCGTACGATGTTGTTCTCACATCTTCTTACGGTTTGTTTTACACAATGTTCTGCATACAAGGATTCAGATTTATATAACGTCGAACGAACTGAGGGGCAATATACTTGGGCCTGAAATGGGCCGAGTCTTAGGTTTGTTTGATGCTGGACACCCCCAAGCACTAGGCGGAAAGCCGTTTGTGAGTTTGCCCCATGTTTTGGCTATGACTCTTTCGCTCATGTACTAGTTGATCTAGCGACACAATCTCAAATTGATTCTGTAAGCATTCGCTCATGGACTAGTCGATTTAGCAACACAATCTCAATTTGATTAAACGATTCTGAGTTCAAATCTTTTCATATTATTTGATTGATTAGAAAATTATACACCAATAAAAAAATTCAATGATAATTGTTGTTTCAAAATTACAAAATTGGAGTGAGTGAGTTTATGTAAGGGTTAACAAATTGTTATTTTAAATTACTCTAATCTATACAAACAATAATTCCAAATTGAGTATAGGGGTACACCGCGATTAACTGGCTTAATACGTTTGCTTAGAGCACATATCGTTCATTTACGAGCAATCTTAGTTTGAATCCAAAACACATTAAATTAAAAATAAATATTTTATTCACCAAGACAATCCCTCTCTTGATAAGTTTTTTTTTTTTAAAGGCTATTTTATTTAGACTTGGGGAGAAATTTTTGGGATAATGGATAGTTTGGAAAGCGATCCTCTTCGGATCTTTTCCACCAAATCACCTAATCAGGGCATTATAAATTTGATCTAATTAAAATTATTATAATTTTTAAAGATGTCTCCTATTTGTAATTATTGGATAAAATTGCAAGGATCTAGATTGATTGATTTGGTGAATTTGATGGAACGGAGGATCCTCTCCGGATAGTTTAGGTGCGTACTGCGCACCCGAACACATCGTACAATCCAAACACAAAACAAGCTTTGCCGCATGCTACTTTCCTAACTCTCTTTACTCTCTCTCCTCCGTTTCTCTCTCACTTTCTCTTCGATTTCTAATTCAATCTCTGCAATTCATTCTGCGTGCGTGTGTGGATTGTAATGGCTGCTGCGAGGGTTGAGCGTGGCGATCTATGGAAGAGCAAGGCATTATCGGTACAGCTCCGGCTCAGGCAGCGGTTCAGGGTGGAGGTGGATCGCCGCCTCCGTCACCACCCCATTTTTTCCAACGATGGTTACTTCTCCTCCACGTTCCAGCGCTGGCTCCAGCGCTTTCGCGACTTCCGCCGTGACTCCCTCCCTTCTTCCACCACCTTCTATCTCAAACGAGGTCCTTTCCTCCTCTCCTCTCCTTAAATTAATCAACTTTTTTTCTCTTTTTTTTCGTTTTCGATTGATTGAAATTTTGATTGATACGTTTCTGTGAAGGAATTTCAGTTTCTAAATTATATTTATTAAAACGTTGTGTCTTACTGTTAAAAAATGTTAATTAGCTAACATAAGTGGCAAGATTAGTTACGTTTCAAATTAGAGAAATTTAAAGTTGTAGATTGTGGGCAATTTCGAGCTTGTATCAGTATTGGCTTGCATTTCGTTACGAAATTTTACTACTTTTCTATTTTTTTTTTCATTAGTAAACTGAAAATCTTTGAGCTTGAAGAATTTGCAAATGCTTTTAGGGGTAGTTTATTAGTTTGTGCTTTTGTAATCTACCCGTGTGAAAATTTGTGGCGGGTTTTCGGAGAGGACTGTAGTAAAAGGGGGATTTTTGTTTTTTTTTTGGTGCCTGCAGTGGGTAAGGAATTCAATGCTGAAGAAGAATCAATCATTCTACGCATGCTTCAAGCTGTGGCTGTTCCGGTCATTGGCAATGTTTGTCATGTGTTTATGAATGGATTGAATCAGGTTCAGGTAGGTGAGATTGTGTTGAATTGATAATAACCCGAAGATGTTTTTTGATTAGTATTTTGAGGGCTGCAAGAATAATGTGGGTTTTCGGGTGTCGTAGGTGTATGGTGTAGAAAAATTACATGATGCCGTGCTACGCAGACCCAAGGGAAAGCCTCTTATAACGGTATAGCCCCGTCATCCTATTTTACGTGTCTAAAACTTAATGCATATGAATCTATTGGCATCACTACCATTTGCTCCTTCACTATTTCTGATTTCCTGTTGGTAATTATGGCTACTTTTTTATCTGTTCTCATTTCAGGTGAGCAATCATGTTGCTTCTATGGATGACCCGCTTGTCCTCTCCACATTACTTCCTCGACATGTTCTTCTGGATGTTCAGAACTTGAGGTGGACACTTTGCGCGTCTGATCGTTGTTTTTCAAATCCTGTAACTTCAGCATTTTTCCGATCTGTCAAAGTGCTGCCAGTTTCTCGTGGTGATGGGATTTATCAAAAGGTAATCTTTTAAATATGTCACTAAGTTTGTCGAAAGTGTTGGTAGTTTGTTAGGAGTGCTGTCGTGACTCATATAATTGCAAATAAAACCAAACGTCTGCAGCATGTAAGTAGTGTTTTGATGTTTTATTCTTTTTTTTCACCTGTTTATAGAAATGGGTCTTTTTCTTGTCATAATATGATAAATTAAAAGATAAGATGCTCTATCCTTACTTGTTTTGAACATTTCGTATCTACCTTGGGACTACAGAAGGGCTGAAAGCTATGACAGTGTGTGATAACCATGCCACATTCTCATCTTTATTCTTTATTGATTCAGGGAATGGACTTGGCTATTTCAAAGTTGAATCAAGGTGGTTGGGTTCACATCTTCCCAGAAGGTAGTCGTTCTCGAGATGGTGGAAAAACCATTGGGTCTTCCAAGAGAGGTGTTGGGAGGTGCGGGTCTGATCCCCGTTTTCTTGAAAGATATATTTTTGCTAGATGATTTATATTTGGTTGTGGAGAGGAGTAGGATGAGAAGGAAGAGGAGGAGGGGGGAGTGCTCCCATGCTTTTGTCTGTAAGCTTTTTCAGTAAAGAGAGTAGTGTCCTTTTCATTGAAACACTTTTTGGTAACTATTGCATATTCTTACTTGGCAGGTTGGTCCTTGACGCTGACAATATTCCCATGGTTGTTCCATTTGTGCATAGTGGGATGCAGGACATCATGCCTATCGGTGCTAGCATCCCAAGGATTGGTAATACAGTAAGTCCAATACTTGTTATTGTCAATACATGTTCAGTTTTGAGCAGCTCAGTGTCCTTTCAATAGGGTGTAATCCTTCCAGTTAGATACTCTTGATGCTGTAGCAACCATATGAGTGAGCAGATAGACCTTCTCACCCAGTTTTATCTGCTGTAGGATTTGATTGTTGTATTTATCATTACAGTCCGTGACGCCTTTCACACTTTATGCAATGTTTTGTTCTTTTATAATATGTATTGTCCGGCTTACTGTTTTTGGAAAATGTAGGTGACGGTAGTTATTGGCGATCCAATCTACTTTGATGATTTGTTGAATTCTGAAGGAGCTAAGCATGTATCAAGAGGAAAGTTGTACGATGCAGTATCTTCAAGGATTGGTCATAGACTACGCGAACTGAAAGTTCAGGTCGACAAGTTGGCTCAAGTGACTCAGCCACAAAATCTTCCTGTGCAGGACACAGACCGAGCTACAGTGATTCTGCAGCAGGTTGATTGGGAATCATTCGGAATGGGGAACCTTACATATTCCGAAGATGATGGTTCAGCGGTGCAAGAAACTGAGATCCAACTAGCTGCTCCTCCCTATACAGAAGAACCCCAGTCTGCTGATTGGAGTTACAGAGTGGGTTTCTCTCGTGAAGGTGGCATTGCATCACGGATGCGTTGTTTCATGGACCAGAGTGAGTTTATGGGTTTCGCAGCCAGAGGCATATTTATGAACCGTAGAGCCGAAGAACCCTCTCCGAGCGGTAGAGGGGTTGCCCCCTTGAAGGCGTGGAGACGATACTTGGAGGCCAATGTATTACCACAATGGAATTAGATCTAACATAAATATAGCAGAGGCTTATGTAAATTAAAATTTTGGTGTTCATCATATATGAACTGAAATTTTGGTTGAGATTTTTCCTTTTATTTTAATGTATAGACGGAAGATTCTATGATAATTTTACTTGACCTCCGTTTTCTGATTTTCATCTTTTCGACACAAATTCTAATAAAACTCGTTTTTATCAGTTTGTTTCATTTGGATTGGATAATTATTATTTAATTGTTTTTTTGGAGATTTTGAGTAAGGTCGGAAATTTCATATAAAATCTTCTCAAAAATAATAATTAGAGAAGCATATGGTTCTTTCTTTAGGTTCAACCTGAAACAATTTTTTTTTTTTTTGTCAAACGATAGATTTTGTTAGATCAGTCACCTACTGGATTTGAATTCACATCATCATGCAAGAGCTCAACACATTTCCATCATTGTAGTTAAGAGCCGCTTGCCCCCTCTCTCTCTCACTAAGTGGGTATTTTAAACCACTAATTACTAAATTTAGCTTTTTTTCTTCCGCAAAATTTCATTTCTTGCAACAAACCAGCTGACTTCCTCACTACAAGCAATCGCCTTCATTTCGCAGCATCGAAAGAGTCTGAGACGGCAATCTGGAATCTACACGAAACAAACAAGGTAATCGCTTTTTTTGGGTTTTTAGATATTCGTCTGTTGTTTTATTATCATGTTGTTATGATCCATTTTGTTCGTAATAAGTAATTATAATGCTTGTGATGAATGAAAAGAGAGGAGAGAAGCAGAAAATGGCCGGGTTTTGCGAAATGCCGGAAGCAATGGTGCTGCAGATCTTGTCATGGCTCCCTCCGAAATCTCTGATGCGATTCAGATGCGTCCGCAAGTCGTGGTACAAGTTCATCAACAACCCTAGCTTTGTGGACGTGCACCTCTCCAAATCCATCGACAACAGTTTCCAATCCTCCACATGCATCCTTTTCAAGCGTTACGTCCTCAACGATGCAGACAATGGCTCGAAGAAAATTTTGCTGTCACTTATAGATCTTTGCAACGTCAACAACAGTGATGTCTATTACCTTCAAGATCTCAACCTCAATGTTCCAATTTCTCTAGGGCTAAGGCATGAGTATCTAGACATTGCAGGCCACTGTCACGGAATTATCTGCTTAACTGATTACTCCGAGAAAGTTTTTCTATGCAACCCGGCTCTAAAGGAATCGAAGCTTCTTCCCAAGTCGTGCCTTCGTCTACCTCCCCCGAAAGAAATAAACATATTACAGTCCACAGGAATCGCCGTGGGATTTGGCTACGATCGCAAAGCGAAGGATTACAAAGTCGTTAGAATCGTAATGCATTTCGAGGGTTTTTGGATTTTGTTTCACCCTCACACGGCAGAGGTATACACTATGAGTTCTAACTCTTGGAGAGAGATCAAAGTTGATATACCTAGTAGTGTGGTTTGGTGTCCTTCTTCTCAAATGTACTTCAAGGGTTTTTACTATTGGTTTGCCATAGAGCTGGACAAGCAAACCCTAGACGAAAACAAGAAGGTCATCCTTTCATTCAACATGGATGACGAATTATTTTCTGACATACCCGTGCCAGAAAGTTTACAGGATACAAAAGAATGTTACGGAAGCCTTGCAGTATGGAATGGATCTATCGCTCTTTTTTCTGTTCACGTAGAAAGCGGGGTTCGTAAATCGATTGGTATATGGGAAATGAATGATTTGGATGGTTCTTGGACGAAACACTTAACCATCGTGCCGATTGCAGGATTTGGAATGCCATTGACGTTTTGGAACAGTGACGAACTTGTTATGGTTGCCGCAGATGGACGTGTAGTTTCCCACAATTTCGTTACCAAGATGCTTAAAGAACTTCCTGTTAGTGGCGTGTTTTTAGAACGTTTCCAAGCGTTTGTGTATGTGTATAGTCTCGTTTCAGTGAAATGAGAGCTCATCCTCCTGTTTCATTCTTAAAACTATCAATTCAAATTCATCGCAATTAGACTTTTGGACCATGAGATATGTTTAATCACTCAATATCAATTATTGACATGTCATCCGTATTGTTGAGATTATCGATACTAAGATCATAACTCGATATGATCCGTGAAAGTTTTCAATATAAAGTAAATTATGACAAAGTGAAAATTTTAATGGATGGTCGAACAAGATACGAAACTAAATCTCATAATCCAAGACTTATACATGGATTTGCGTCTCAGACTAATAATGCATCATATGCCAAAAAAAAAAACGAAATTGGTTGATTTTCACGTGTAAAAGTTAAAGAAAAATTAACATTGCTTTGTTGGTCATTTATCTTGATAAGGTGTAATGATCGGACGGACCAGATCATATGAATCATTAACCCCACCAAGTTTTGGTGGTTACAAACCCATCCCCACCACTCAAAGTCGTTTCGGACTCAGAGTCACCGCCTCACACCTCCCAAAGCCCCACAAGCGAACCTTTACAGAGCACACCTCAAACGCTATCCTCTACGATGCGTTCCGGTTCTATCAAATCTTGACTGTCAATTTATGTAGGGCCCGTTAAAACGAACGGCTAAGATCCATCCAGTTCTTCGTGCTTCGCTGAAATCACGTTTCCCTCTCCCCCTGTATACCAGTTCATTTCCCATTCAAATCTCAGAGGAGAGAGAGAGAGAGGAGAAAGGAGAGAGAGACTGAAAACAGAAAAATGGCGGACGAAGAAGAAGCAGAGCTAAGCGAGAAGCAGAAGAAGGAGATAGCAAAGTGGTTCCTCCTCAACTCTCCTCCCGGCGAAATCCAATTCGTCGCCAAAGGTCTCACCTTTCACCCCCAAAAACTTCACATTTTTCTCTAATTTCTATTGAGTTTCGTAAAATTTCAAATTTTGATCGATCGCGCGTATCACATTCTGTATTTGATTTTATCTTCTGTGTTGGCAGATGTGAAGGCGGTCATCAACGACGACGTTTTGTACGAGGAGGCTGCGTCGGAGGCGTTCCCACTGTACAACAAATCCCACTTGATTTCCATCGAAATGCCGGGCCGAATCGGAGACGTAAGTTTTCTTTTTCTGACGAAATATCGGCATTTCGATGAATTTCTCGGGTTCCCAATTGTGAAATTTGCAAACTTTCATTGCTTCTTGATGTACTTTTTGTTCTGGAATCTGACAATGTATGGGGTTTTGCTTCTGTTTGTGTGAGCAGGTTATAGTTACATCATATGGTGAGCTCGCTAAGAACGAGTTCATTGATCCCAGAACGGCTCAAGTTGCTGTAGTTGACCACATCAAACAGGCAAGTGCTTTATTTTTCTTCTGCTATATGAATCCGATGATACCGAAAATGGTGGTGAAGAAGAGAGTTTCTTTTATTTTATTTTTAGAAGATTGGTAATTGTTGATACGAGCGATATTAGGGGAGGGTCGAATTGAACTGGGGAGACTCAGGTGCGAGGGTGAACGCCCTTGACCAACTGAGCTACAAGACCCTTTCTAGGATAATGGTAATTAAGTATTAGCAAAGCATGAACCTTGAAAAGGGAATAGGCTGATCTTCTTTACAGGGAACACGCTGATGATAGAAATCAAGCATCCATGCATTTGTTCCATTACAATATTTTGAGACAATTGATGGGCAAGCACATGAGTGCATTCTTTTCATGTATCCTATTTTTCTCAGTCATTCACCATCTGGACTTGTCCATGCATGTATGAAATGACGTGCCTGTTACTTTCCTTGATTGTTACCCTTTATTAGCATTTTCATTTAAATTGTTACCAATTATTTCATTAAAATGTGCTAAAATTGGTTCAGGTTTGTACAGAGGTGAGACCTGCACTGGATGAGGAACTGCCATCTGCATATGTTGAGGAATTTCGGTATGCCTTATTTGCCACGAAACTTTGCATACGTTTTTTCACTCCTACTGAAATGAGCATTTGCTTGCTCCAAGATATTTGGCTTAATATTAGGGGTTTTAAGTGTCGCACGGGAAAAGTTTCACATTAGCTTCTCTTGAGTAAACTATTCAGCCCTGTAGGATTTACTTTATCTGTTAATTTTAAAGTAACAAACCAGTATTTACTTTACTACAGAATGTTGATATTTAAGAATGCCCTTTCCATAATGGCCGAGAGAGAACGATGAAACAAATGTGTCACTTCTCATCTAGTTATCTTTTGAGGATGCTCGTTTAGGAACTATACAAGACAGAAAATCATTGGCAGCTTGCGGAAGCACCACACAAGTAGAATTACAGTTGTTTTATATATGTGCAATGCATACATTTGTGTGTTTGTGTCTGTGGGAGTTTGGCGGGCTTGTGTATAAGTCAATATTCTTTCCTTTCAGGTGTGCTATGGATGCAGAAATACTTAAATATGTTGGTGAAGCTTATCCAAAAGGAGTCTGCTCAGTGTACTGTGGTAATGGTAAAGATGTGGAGGGCCCAGGATTTGACTTTGAGCTTGTAGTGGTGATTTCAGCTGCTAGACATAGCCCACAAAATTTCTGGTATGTGAAGTTAGTTTTGTGCCCTACCCACGAGCTTGTTTATTGCTCCTGAGCATTGTATTTCAGTTGGAACAGATGTATATATAGTGTATATACTATCCAAAAACCTGTCCTGTTATTATACCAGGTCCTTTCTTAGTTGCATAAAAGAAGAAAAAGTTGATTTTCTTTTTCTTGCCTCTTTTTATGTGGGCATCTTGTGATATAAGTTAATTTTTCATGTTGCATAGCAACGGTAGTTGGCGTTCAGTATGGAGCATTGAGTTCAAAGATGAAATACAAATGCTGGAATTAAAAGGCAAACTGCAGGTATTTCTTATGTTCTCTGCGTTCAGTATGGAGCATTGAGTTCATAATATAAGAACCTAATCAAGAACTAACTGTTTCTCATCCATGTCCTCCTGTTCTTCACCGTCTTTCAGGTGGGTGCCCACTATTTCGAGGAGGGCAATGTGCAGTTAGATGCCAAGCATGAATGCAAAGATACAACAATTTTTCAGGTTAATGTTACGATAGGACTATCTCCATTTATTATCATTGTTATTTTGGTATTGCATAGGATGATCTATCATGCAAGATCATTGTACCTTCTCTTATTTAGACCCTTAGGCCGCGTTTGATAGAGAGGATTGGCTGGGGTAGGACTTTTCACTATATTGAAGGCATTTTAAAGGAACAAATGGATGACAAATTCCTTAGTATGTCCAAGTTGAAGGTTACTCATGAAGAAAAGATTCCCCTACTAATGCTCACAAAAATGGTAGGATTAAAAGGGACGACTATTCTTCATGAGTAACCTTCAACTTGGACAAAATAAGGAATTTGTCATTCATTTCTTTCTTTAAAATACCTTTAATATAGTGAGTAGTCTTATCTAAGCCAATCTTTTCTATCAAACGAGGCCTTAATATATTGGTTTTAGTATAACTTTCTACATAAACTTTTAAAACGAGGGTATTAATCATAACATGTGAACATAGGCACTATATATGACTCTTTTTTTCTAGTAGGTATAGCTAAAGTTGGTAAATAGTAAAAAGTTTATGTATGGATTAGCTAACTTTTCGGTGTGATATTCTTAGTCATCTGACACTTTTTGTGTTTAGAAACAGAAAAGCTATAGTTGAATCTTACGAGATCCCGTGTCATGTTAATGATACATTATCGATAAAACATTTCCTGTGGCTGTATGAACTTTTTTGTTTTTTGTATCTTAACATTGCCTATGATTCATATTTGTTGCAGTCCTCTGAAGATAGTGCGATTGCCATTAGCAACATTATTCGTCAACATGAGACAGAGTACTTAACATCTCTTGAGGTTCAAAATACATCAATTTCTCTAGTTAATAGCTGATGTTTTTCACTTTCTGAGCTCTTCACTAACAAATTTACTTCTGCAGGCATCTTATTCAAATTTGCCCGATACCACTTTTAAGGTACTATTGACTTCCATCGAGAATTGAACTTTTGTATATTTGTACAGTTCAACATATTCGAACATGTTCAATATAAACATGAAACACATTTGCAGAAGAAAATTGTTTCTTTACTGTGCTTAACCCGAACCCAATCCAGTTTTTCACTTTGTTGAATTATTATTATTCTTGATTCCAGTACTAACCTTCAAAACTTAATGAATGTGATACAGGATCTTCGAAGAAAGCTTCCAGTTACTCGCACCCTATTTCCATGGCAGAACACCTTGCAGTTTAGCTTGACAAGAGACATTACAAAAGAACTTGGGATCGGAAAGTGAATTCACCCATTCAACCGAAGGTGTTCAGCCGAGAATGAGTTTCTTCCCATGTGACCCATAGCATGAGTATGTCGCTTGTACTTGGGGTCGACTTTCTGTGGTTCTTCCCTTTTGCTCGTCTCCATACTGAGTCGTGTCTCCGCCATTGGAGCTTCTCTCCCTCAGTTTTGGTACACTGTAATATAATCGCTGTTTATGTTGTGTATAGTAAAAGGGTTGTGGCTGTTTCTCATTGTGTTATGAACTTGTCACTGTGGACGACGTTGCGGAGTTTGTATTTGTATGTGTTATGAAGCGTGGCTTAATTTGTGCCCTTCCTTCTTTTTATCAAATCGAAGATGTTCGTTTCAACAGTACATCAAAGATGTGTATAAAAGTCTCGATAAGACTATTAGAGCAACAGCCTGAAAAGGAAAAACTAAAATGATAAAAAGCTGCACAAATCACATCACGAAATCTAACATAAGCTGTATTCAAGTTTATGTTGTCTAGGCTCTCACATGGAATGACAATATGGGGCTCATTTTATTAAAAAAAATTTTGAAATGAATCATTTGTAAAAATTCAAGTGGATTCTAAAAAACGTTTTAAGTGCTGCCTATAAGAAGGATCATATCACATATATGAGCACTTAAAATGTTTTTGGGACCAAAAATCAATTTTACCAAATCGCTTTCAGTTATTTTAAAAACACTTCCAATCATTTTAAAATCACTTTCAAATGAGTTCATAGTCTACTGCTCGAGAAGGATAAAAATTTCACATGGAAGCTTTCACACAAAATGACACCAGCATGGGTCAGTGGGACCATAATGCAAGAGTTTATGGTTGTGAGAGGTGCCCTATGAATTATATAATCCGATGTCATTACTCAAGTTTTTCTCATCAAGTAATTATCGAGTTATACCTACACGCATTGAGCAGTATCACATAATTTATAAGAAGTTTTTCTTCTCTCTTTTAGGAGAACAACTTACATAAAAATGAGTTTACCATCACATGGTGTCTCAATATATTAGAACAATGATATGTGTTAGAAAAAACTTATACATCTGATTATTTTATTGAAACAAAATGTCATTCCGTGAATCCGTTACATATAAATTATTCTCTTGGCGCAAACCAGCACTCTATAAAAATCATCACTTATTAGTTGTTAGTGAGCATTTGAAAACATTTTCTCGCCGCAATGCTTTTCTTGTTCATAAACTTCCCCTATGATTATTCTCCCTGATGAATGGTGGTGGATGACGATTGGGTTGCATGGCAGTTTGCATTTGCTAGCCTTTCTCACTTTATGGCTTAGAAATTGGTATGCGAGTATTTGCTCTGATTTTAGGGATACGGTTTTGTATTTGATTCTCTATATTCTCACTCAAATTTTGAAACTTTCGTCTTGTATTTGTGCTGAAACTGTTATAGCTGTTTTGTTGGTTTGATTGCAGCTTCCATTTTCTCTGCTTAAACTAATGCAGGGCCATCATGTGATTAGTAAAGTCAAGATCTTTCTCTCAATTTCTGTTTGGTTGCTGAGAAAATGTAGGGGGAAAAGAGAAATCAGGTGCATTTCATTGTTTTGGAGCACTGCAGATAAATACAATATACAATCAAATTAGGAAAAGATAAAGGAATATACTTGATGACTGATTGGTTTAGCTGAGGTTAGTGTTAGACATCATATAGATTTCAGAACAAGATTCATCAGATCTGAGAATGTAACATATTTATATATATACACACATATACAAATTTATATGTAGCAATTAACTAGCATTCAGTTTAACAGCGAGGTTTTCATTAGGAAGCAAAAACCACAGGGGATTACGGTTTAGTTGGCGGATTGGTAGTCTTATTTGTGCTGGAGATCAAGGTTTTCCGGTCTTTTACAATTATTGGTTGTACGTAAGGGTAGATGATAATGTTGGGTGGAGATAGTTTTCAGAGAATGCTGGAGTTACATTCGTAGGAGTACATTCAAGTCGTTTTCTGTCCCTGATGAGGTATTTGTTACCCCTCATAGTTTCGTTCTTGACCATATTCTTCGTTGATAAAATGTTTCCTTCAGCATCTTCTTTGAATTGTCCTTTATGTTTGATCCAGTTTTGACTTTCCCTATCTTTGTGTGCATGTACTGGTTTGAATTTATGTCTTTTTGTGTATGCGTGATTTGTTTCTCTGGGATGATGCAAATTAGCCAAATCATATGTTGATGTGCTCCATGAGGCAATTTTTCCGAAGCACTTTAACAGTCTCGTCTATAGACTTGGCAAGGTTTTCGATGAATTTTCCTTTCGTAGAAGCGTGTCTATCTGATGATACAATAGAGATAGGGTTCCCTGCTGACCAGAATTTGTGTCTATCTGATGATACAATAGAGATAGGGTTCCCTGCTGACCAGAATTTTCCTCTCTTTCTTTGTATTCTGTTTGTTTTGTGTTCAATGGTTTTTAGTTTTCCTTTTGTCAGTTTAAGTACTTAAAACAACTGTATCTATCGGTATTGCAGTGTGAACTAGAGCTCGTCGCCATCACCATAGCCATCGGAACTGCTCTTTGAAACGAGGCAGAAGTTGATGCGTTGAAGATTCAAAAGCTTTGAGCGTTGTTTGACAGATGGTGCCACTGAAAGACATAGTGCCAGCAGCACAGAACAACATAAACACAAGGTTCATACTTTTGGACAAAGGCATCGTCAAGACTACAACTACTACTTTATCACAAGCCCAAAACAAGACGTGCTTGGCGCTAGTGGCAGACGAGACTGCGGCGGTTCACTTCCAGCTGTGGGGGAACGAGTGCGACGCCTTTGAGTCCGGTGACATCGTGGAGTTGAGCAATGGCATCTTCTCTTACTGCAGGAACAACCTTTTGCTCAGGGCAGGCAAGAGAGGCAAAATTGAGAAGGTTGGGGAATTTATGATGGCGTACGTTGAGACCCCAAATTTGAGTGAGATTCGTTGGGTTCCTGACCCTAACAATCCCAAGAAGTACATTCAGGAGGCTGTGATTTCCCCACATTCTCGTATATTTCCACCCAAATACTGATCCATGAAGGTGAAGTTGACGCGAGCGTAGTCACATTGGTTCCCTTCGGGTTCACTTGTATTAACGAAAAAAGTATAAAGTCATCGTTTTGATGCGCTGATGTGAAACTGCTGAAAATATTAGAACTCGTTGTCCTTCTCTAACAGAAATAACATTAATTTGCACTATCTGAAACGGATTTTCTGTGAATACAGATGAAATTACAAGCAAACAACTATTTTCTTTTTAACGTTTTTATTACCACCCCTCAAAGTTTTCGTCTTTTTAACGTTATCCTTAATTTTTCCTTGCACTCGAGGTCTCAAGTTCGATTATGATTTCCTTATCCCGTACATCTCTAGTTTAAAGAAAAAACCAACAAAATTGAACATCAAGTGGCATTAGAGTTATTGATCGGTGATGGAGCGTAAGCTACCTAAAGCATCTCCAATGAAGTAGGCAAATAGGTAGTCGAACCCATTGTGATGAATTATGTAAGCAAAAACATGCTCCAATGGTGTAGTTAATTCAGCAGACGAAGTTTGCCTATACCTACAAAGTAGGCAATATTGTCTGCTTTCGACATTATAGGCAAATGGGGTCACACGTCTCTATTTATAGTAAAATATTCCATGTGGAGGAAGAAGACAAAAATTAAGGATAAAAGTAAATGTTAAAGATGAAAATTTGCCTACTTGGTTTTTGTATTTCATCGGTGTGACATACTTTTTATATGAGACAATTGAGTAGACAACTTGTCACGTCAACCATTATAGTATAATTTTGCCTATTTTTTTTTCCTACACCATTAAAGATGCTCTAAATAAGTATGTCGATTGAAATATGTTCCCACCGGTTGGTGTCTTCCCCCACCAGGGGGGATCAACTCTTCAAAGCTATATGAGTATTTTAGTTTGCTGACCTAACGCATAATTGCATTAATTGTCTTGTTTTTTATCCGGATTGAGATTAGAATTTATTAATGGAATTGAATGGGGAATTCGATCCCAAATTAGGTTACCCATTGTATGACTTAGCCGAACTTCCTCTTTTCTTAATGTGAAAATATCGATGTACTTAAAAAAAAATATTAAAAAAAAAAGCATCTTCGTTCCGACTTCGATTCCATTGCTTCATCAATCTCTTGTTGTTTTGGGCCGGGCCCAACAGCTTTTGAGGCCCAACATTACATAAACAAAAACCTTTCTTTCTTTTTCTCAAGAACCTTTCTTTAAGAACAAGCAGAGAAGCATTCTTCGTCCCACCAACATTCCTGCAGCTGAAAACTCTTGATTTCTGAGAAGAAAAAGTAGGACTAAACGGAATCCGATGGCGAACGTCATGGTAGAAGACACGACCTTTGAAGATGATCAGCTCGCCGCGATGACCATCGAAGACATCGTCAGAGCCACTCGTCTTCTTGACAACAAGATCCGAATACTCAAGGTCCCTTCTTTTTCTCTCTCGCACACTGTTTATGGTTGCGTACTACTAATCGGTGCACAATTGGGATGAAAGACTTGATTTTGATTTTAGGGTTTATTTGTTATTTGAGGTTCGGATTGATTTGCTTGGGAAATTTTGAATTTTTAGTTCTGTACGTTACTTGATGCCTTTGCTCGTGTGTGGGTTTTTCGGAATTTTGGGGATTTGGGATTTTAATATGTGAATGTTTGTGTTTTTTCTGATTTTTGTTTGTGGGATTGAAGGAAGAAATGTCAAGAACGAATTTGGAGCTGGACTCGTACAAGGACAAGATTAAGGAGAATCAGGAAAAGATTAAGCTCAATAAGCAGTTGCCTTACTTGGTGGGCAACATTGTTGAGGTATGTGTGTTTTCATGTATTCTTAATTGTTTTTGTTCGAAATGTCCGTTGCATAAACAAAATTTTGGAGAAAAGTATTGATTTCGTATTGTTAGAGTGAAGTTGAGGTCAGTAAAGTAACTCTCTTTAATGAAAAATAGAATTCGCTGAATATGAGAACCGAAATTGGCATAAGATCTTGTGTTATAGTTTGGGTTTTGCCTTGTTTGAGTTCAGAGTTTGCGGTGCAAGCAAGTTTGATAAGGGAGTGACCCTGCCTTAATATCTCGGAAACAGAAGTAGTAATGATGACTGTTACTAAAGTGCATTGAATTGGAGGACTTGGCTCCTTATGCTTGCCATTTAAACAACACACCTATTTATGGGGAACCCTTATTTTCTAATTTTAGTAATATGATGAGTCTACGAAGATGTGATTTAGATTGTTAGTGGTTAGTCAGTCGTTATGTTTTATTAATGTTGATAGACGATGTTGAGAACTTTAGTCTTGGATGGTGTGTGGACTTAGTTGTTCTGTTAGCCTTACGTTCTTATTGTATTTTTCTATTTTCTCTTTCAGATTCTTGAAATGAACCCAGAAGATGAGGCCGAGGAGGATGGTGCAAATATTGATCTTGACTCCCAAAGAAAGGGAAAATGTGTTGTGTTAAAGACATCTACTCGCCAGGTAAGCCAGCAACTAATGCTATGCACTTATTCTCTTATATCACCAGCAAAGCAAATGACTGCAGTTATCTGCATCATTGCTTTTCTTTTATATTCACGAATTTTAATTTTGTGATATATGTGTCTACGGCTAAAAGAGACTAGTGTGAAAATAATATTTGATGCATTATTCAAAAGCCAAATTATGGGGTTTTGCTTTACTGCAGACAATCTTTCTGCCAGTTGTTGGGCTTGTTGATCCTGATAACTTGAAACCTGGGGATCTTGTTGGTGTGAACAAAGATAGTTACCTGATCTTGGATACTCTACCGTCTGAGTATGATTCTCGGGTGAAGGCTATGGAGGTTGATGAAAAGCCAACTGAAGACTACAATGACATTGGAGGGCTGGAGAAGCAGGCAAGTTTCATACTTTGGACATGCTCTTTTTTGAGGCATTCATGGTTCTTAGATACCAAACATT
The DNA here is from genome assembly GCF_042453785.1 of Malus domestica. Taxonomy (NCBI): domain Eukaryota; kingdom Viridiplantae; phylum Streptophyta; class Magnoliopsida; order Rosales; family Rosaceae; genus Malus; species Malus domestica. The sequence goes on along the minus strand of NC_091672.1, from coordinate 28,001,371 downwards.
TGGATTTTGTACCCTAATTTGTTTCTAATGCAACAGATTCAAGAACTAGTTGAGGCGATTGTTTTGCCCATGACCCACAAGGAGCGTTTTCAGAAATTGGGGGTTCGTCCACCAAAGGGAGTGCTACTGTATGGACCTCCGGGAACTGGTAAAACTTTGATGGCCCGGGCTTGTGCTGCGCAGACAAATGCCACTTTTCTGAAACTAGCTGGTCCACAACTGGTTCAGGTACGGTATAATTCGATTTGATTATTACTGGTACCATTTTTTTTTTCATTCAATTGAGAATGTATGTACATGTTGAGCATGAGTAGGTGTTTTTTTAATGGTTTTGAGAATCGCTCTAACTTACTCTTTTAATTTTGACATACTAGTGCATAATAAATTTGTTTGTAAACTTTGGGGTTCATTGATTTAAATTAGTTGTTCCACCTGTTTCTGATTAGGAGGAACTGATCTTTTTTGGTAGAGTAAATAGTCTCTGTATTAACAAGCTCTCTGTATAAATATGCTCAACGATTGTAACTTCAGATTTATAACTGCGTCCTTAATAAAGTAATTGTACTTGAATGGATGTAGATGTTCATTGGGGATGGAGCAAAACTTGTTCGTGATGCCTTTCAGCTCGCAAAAGAGAAATCCCCCTGCATCATTTTCATAGATGAAATTGATGCAATCGGCACAAAGCGGTTTGATAGGTATGCTGTACTTCTTGAATTCAATTTCATAATGGATATCCAATTTGATCGTTGCATTCTTTCTTGATTGAAATATATCCTCTCATTTATGGTTACAGTGAAGTGAGTGGAGATAGGGAGGTGCAGCGTACAATGCTTGAGTTGCTTAATCAGCTTGATGGCTTTAGTAGCGATGATCGAATTAAGGTTTGTTTCCTTGTCTACAAGTCTATTTGCTTTTCCTGCAACTATGATGGATTTGGAAATACATCATAGATGATCCAGTTCCAGTACTTGGTTGGAATCTTAAATGCAGGTGATAGTAACAACCAATCGTGCTGACATAACCAACTTTATTGTCTTAAATGCAGGTGATAGCAGCAACCAATCGAGCTGACATCCTCGACCCTGCTCTTATGCGTTCTGGTAGGTTGGATCGAAAAATTGAGTTTCCACATCCCACTGAAGAAGCAAGAGCTCGAATTTTGCAGGTTTGTCTCTTACAATTGCATGGGTTTTGTGATTACTTTTGCACTACAACATTCCAGTCTGTTAATATTTTTTTTTCTTAATTTTGTAGATTCACTCAAGAAAGATGAATGTTCATCCGGATGTCAATTTCGAAGAATTAGCTCGCTCAACCGATGACTTCAACGGAGCACAGCTAAAAGCTGTATGTGTGGAGGCAGGCATGCTTGCCCTTCGTCGTGATGCCACAGAGGTGCTTCTCTCTCTCTATTAAACTGTTCATACTGAAAAAGGGTTTTCACTCCTGTTTTCTCCTTTTGCACTCCGTTTGTTTCTGTCCCTTTAATTTCACATTATTGCTAGCCCATTATGAGGTTTAGCCCGTATGTTTCTCTCTCTATTAAACTTTGTGTGTATGCTTAGAAATGCTTTAGGAAGTGTACTAATCTTTGAGTATTTGTTTTGATTCTACTCCAGGTGAACCACGAGGACTTTAACGAGGGCATTATCCAAGTTCAGGCAAAGAAAAAAGCCAGCCTCAATTATTATGCCTAGATTGAATCACGGCAAGTTTTCGGTCGGAAATTCGACCATCTGTGATTTGTTTCTCATTTTTTCTTCGACAGACTTGTATAATTTGTATTTTGAGTCGTCGTATTTCTGCATTTGTTTTTCCCTTTCTGTATCAAGTAACGGATAGGCCGCTGCACCAAGGCGTTCAGCAGTGAATACTTGAAATTTAGTGAAAAGATATTACATCCTTTTTCTCGACTCTCTCCCTCCCCCGGTTTCAAGCTTCTTTCCCGAGCCTCGTCTTCCTTTCCGTCACCTGTATCGCGATGACGATGCAGTAACAGCAAGAACAACTGACGATGACGCCCCTTCATTTGATCTACAAGGAAACGGTGAAGGGACGAACGATGTCGCCCTTTCATTTGATATGCTTTGAGGAGTTATTTCGTGATATACCATTTCCAGGCAACTCCTATGGAAGAAGGGATTGGCATAGGAGCCTTAAGGTTTGGAACGAATCCTTTGCTCTTTGTTATCTCTCATAACCTACTCACAGAGAAAATTAAGTCCCTCCCAAATGGAATTGGATCTCTCTTGAGCAGGAGCAGGAGATCAGGATCCTTCTGACCTAATAACACGGGATGTTGGATTTTGATTTAACGGCTATAAACAGAGAGTCTCTCTAAAAGTTATAATAATAATAGTCGTTGGATTAAAATTCAACGGTCTATGTTAGTGGATCATGAGGATCCTGATCTCCTGTTCAGGAGAGGATCCAATTCCCTCCCAAATGATGATTCAAAGAGTTGGGTATGTACATGGCATTGATCTGGGGCCAAACTAAGTCTGATTATTTTAGTCCGAGTCCTTTTAGCCCTTCTATTGGTGGTGGATTTTGTCATTTTTAAGACAAATATGGCATATAGCCCTTAACTGAAGATGGTGTTGATGGAAGATTAATTTACGAATCATTTGGATATGCTTTTAAAATAATTAAAATTAAAAGTGTTTTTAAAGAAAATATTTTTAGATTTCAAAAGCACTTAAAGTACATTCTGGAAGAAGTATCAGTTATGTGCTTCTTTCAGAGTTTTTTTTTATAGGATTTACTTGTATCTTTACTAATCATTGGTTTTAAAAATATTTTTATTAAAAATACCTTCAGTTATTTTAAAAACACATTCAAACAAGTTCTTGGTAAATTTTAAGACCAAATGTGACTTTAAACCTTGACTGGAGATGGTAAACTTGGTACGATCAGGATTCAAATTGACTGACATCGAGAAGGGTCCCAAGATTCTCAGTGTCAGGGCAATGTTCATAATACTGTTGCATTGGATCAGATGACGTCCTTATCTGGGCCCCTCGTGTGCTCTTGTAGATTGATCACAGCCGTTCACTGGAGCATGGGCATGGAGGACAGTACTGGGGTTCCATGATATGACAAGTGGTGGTCCTCATCTTGAGCCACAGATCATGGGGCTGCAGAGTCCCCAATATGGTAACTTCAGTTTCACTTTCAGTATTTTGGTTAGGATGGTAAGACTAGTTTAAGGGAAGTTTTTCTTAGAGTTCTTTTTTTTTCTTTTTTTTTTTATTTTGATCATCAGATTAAATAAATTAAAACAAAAAACAACAGTTAAGTTTATACATTATTATATGTGAAGATTTAGACACTACAAGTTAGATAGAGCAGGATGAGATTCACAAAAAAGTACTCATGCCGACACGTATTTATTTTAGTGACTTAAACTAAGCGACTAAAGACTGTTTTTAGTTAAAGACCAACACTGAATTTCTTGTAGGTGCACAAAAACAGAATAATGCTTGGCTTCTCAAGAATTAGGCGTATTTCCTCTTCAAAACATTTCATAGCTTATTTATAAAACTGATCATATTATAAATCATTATGTTAAAATTATCTCAGCACAAAGCAATAAAAATTAAAATGATTGAATCAATCAATTGAATCAAATAAAAGGTTGGTAATATTTTCACACATTCGGACAATTTTGGCTTCCAAACACTTCATAGCTTATTTATATAACTGATCATATTATAAATCATTATGTTAAAATTATCTCAGCACAAAGCAATAAAAATTAAAATGATTGAATCAATCAATTGAATCAAATAAAAGGTTGGTAATATTTTCACAGATTCGGACAATTTTGGTCGAAGGTATAGTTTGCTGACTAAATCATCTGTAACTTTACTATTTTTTTTCAGAGATGACAATTTGGTTGAGGTGGCACATATTTTGACAAGTTGATGGAGACAGATAAGAACAAGAACAGTTGGGTTTGCAATGATAGGACTGATGAGAATATAATATATGTTAGTGCAGAGGCAACAGCAGAATTATGATTTGTAATTAGGGTTTCCAATGTCCTGGCATGATGAACAACGCGTGTTGTTTTATGAGCAATTTAGGTCAAAACGCGTGCCATGACAAATCATCCACTTGGCAATTGCAGGGTTTATCGATGCTTGCAAGCAACACAATGGATTTGGATCCTCTATGAGGCAACTGGTCAGGATCTTCTGATCAGTGTTAGTGGATCGTCGGATAAAATCCAACGATTATAAATAAAATGATTTTTTTAAAATTATAATAATTATAACCGTTGGATAAAAATCCAACGATCCACTGACACTGATCAGGAGGATCCTGACCAGTTGTCACGGAGAGATCAAAATCCAAACACAATGACAACATTAAGTTAAGTTTAGGAGATAATTATATTATATAAAAGACTAATATAATGACAGAAAGTCTTGAATAAGTTGAGTTAGCTAACTGTATCTGCCAACTACCTCAATTGTTTATTATTTCATTAACCATGGAAAAGGTTTAAGGTGAAGCATAAGTACCAACTTTTAACCTAAATCTTACTTTTTTTTTCTTTTAAAATGAGGATTAGATTAGATGATGCTTTCGCTATGTTTATTTTTGAGGTCGAAAAGACTCATATAAGTATATTGGCTATCTTCGTGTGATTAACAAGTGCCAAAAATCAAATCCAAAATATATCATTTGAAATACGAACCTGAAATTCGTCCCTAACAACACCTCATGGTGGTTTAACCAAATTCTTACTTGGATCTACACATTTTCTAGGCATCACCAATTTAATTTCAAGGTGTCCATTGTTTTTCTTTTTATTGCAAAATTCATTGAGAATTTTATTAATTTCTTATCAACTAGCCACTTAGTACTACAATTTAATGGTATTCTTCTTAACTTGTAAGTGAGATGTCTTAAATTCAATTCTCGCCAAAGATGAATTTGAATCACATTATTGCTACCACTTGTGCAGGCTTAGCCCACCACTCACCCTTTAATATAAATAATATCGTTTGTTTAAAAATAATTTTAATTTGTTATCAACTCAGTTATAACATGAAAGATCATCATCTAACCTTTAAAAAGTTTACAAATGGAAAAGCAAACCCTTATGCACTTTAAGATAATTAAAAAAATATGTATATTATGCAACCAAATACAAGTATTAGATTTCGTCAAAATTTTAGAAAGACAATTCAATGACTCACTACTAATCATACAAATAATATCTATCAACTTGCGTCTTATATTACATGCACATTACAGAACGTGCAAGAATTTCATCATAAAAAAGCCTTAATGGTATTCAAATACAATCATTCCTTATATGTTGTATATCAATTTTTCGACGTGAGATTCATAAACTATAAACTTTTTAGTAGATTTATAATGAGTCAAAAGCCGTTAGTATAAACACATTATGCATGTGCAATTTATAGAGTCATAAGGGTGACATAATAGCATCAAATATTATGCATACGTGTGCAATTTATACAATTTGTCATCAAATCCTAACATACCAAAAATAATACATCGTCAAACATGGTGCACACCATCTGCACAAACTCACACGGAAGTTTTTTCAACAAGAAAAAAAAATGCACATTTTAGGCAATGCATTGATTGTGAATGAGTTGTAAAGAGCATGGAAGAAAAAAATTGAGTTGTACTTCTCGATCCTCTCCAAATCTTTGTGTCGAGATTGGATGAATTCGTAAATCTGAATCATTCATTTTAAATCATGTTGTCCTTATTAGTCTATTCTGCTTGCTTACCTCAGTCAAATCAAAGGTCCAAATCTCTTTTTCTCTCTTTAATGACCCAAACCTCCAAGTCTTTGAACTCCAAATACAGAAATTTGGAGAGAATCTCCACTCGTACTTCTAAATAGCAACAACATCTTTCCTAACTTAAAGCTCAAGAAAACTATAACATTAAAATACAAAAAAAAAAGAATCCAAACATGGTATTTAACGGAGATTAGTTTGTTGAGTTTTTTAATCTTGGTCGTTTTGTTTTAATGCATTCTGTACATCGGAACATGATAAAATTTTAAATGAATTGGACTGTTATGATGGCTCAATACACAGTTTACCAACCCTTTTTTTTGTCCACAATTACCAAACCTTCTAACCGATAAAGTAGAAACAAAATCTTATCTAACACCAAAACATAAAAAATAAAAATGAAAAACAAAAACAAAAAAGAAATTGAGACAAAACAACAATCGAACCGCAGAAGATCTCCAGAGTGAATATGAGCCGTTGATTTGGTTTTATTTGGACAGCGGTTAACTCGCGAAGTCCAACATCTCCCTAATCCAACGGCCCGTGACGCACGACACGTAGATAGAGAGCTGAGCGACAGCAAAATTTTCATTTCTCGATTGTCCGTCTAAAATCAAAACTTTTTCTCTTCCCAGAACACCGTCTCCGACGACTGACCGTCTTCCTCCGTCTCTGCTTCGATCCTAACGACGTCGTCTTGGTCTCGTCGTGATTCGCCATACCAAAACGCTGTGTTCTGCCGGATTTACTTCGCCTCGGTGTTTATATGTGAGAAAAAAACAGAGAGAAAGAGAGAGGGGAATTGACCGTTGAAACGCCAGCGTCTCGGGATTTGGGGCTTTGAGGGCTCGGTTTGGGGATTTCTATGGGGCTCGGAAGCGATGAAGAGGTTGGGGTTGAAGAAAGCGATGGTGTTGGCGGTGGCGGTGGTTGTGGAGGCAACTCGTACGGAGGTTCTGTTTCCTGCTCGATTTGCCTTGAAGTCGTCGCCGATAATGGGGATAGATCTCGGGCCAAGCTGCAATGCGGGCATGAATTTCATCTAGGTGAGTCAAAATTGAATCTAATTTGGGTTGGAAGTTTCAATTTTTCCCGACTGCAATTTCAAAGGTCCGGGTTCAAATTTGGTTTCTGATTTCGCAATTCTGTTGGATTTTGATTTTCCGGTGATGGGTTGTTTGATTGGTCAAGACAATGAAGAAAGATAAGAAATTGAAGAAATAAATTACGAAATTTAAACTGAATTGTGCTTCATTTAATTAAAGCTTTGGTTTTGTTGGGTTGTCATTGTTTTAGACTTACATATACATATATATACATATATATACATATATAGTTTCACTTCAACTACATTAATAATCTGTTGCTTATGCAAGATATGATGATTAGATCTTTCATGTAGTTGGATTTGTACATTTCGCTTTGTTGTAGTTGTTTGATTCAATGGTTAGAACCATAATTTGTACTGGAAGATGCGAAATTTGATAGAACCTATCAATGAAAATGAAGAATTGCTGTGCATGAGGGTTTCTTGAATCATTTTATTTCCTCAAAACCAGTGGACGGCATTGAAAGTGAACACTTTTGGAGATTTGGAATCTCTGTGAGTCATCAATTAAGTGAACTATATATAATAGGTTTCTGCACTCCCAGTGTCGAAAGTGTGGTGTTGACAACCCGAACTTGTACATCATTGAGACCCTATAAGGTCTAAATTTAGTCAAGGTTCAGTAGATCGTTCTTCAGATTACTTTGATAAAAAATTTCGTCAGTAAATTATTCCGAATATAGTGTTATTTGATTTTAAATCATCTCATATCAGTAAATGGAGTTGCATGTTTACTGAGGCATAGTTATATGGTTCTTATAAGGGCATAAGTTTAGTTATGCCTTTTCAGTAAAGATGATACAGAGCTTTCATGTTCCTTTATTTTTTTGTTTTCATTCTTTCAGATTGCATTGGTTCAGCCTTCAATGTAAAGGGGGCAATGCAATGCCCTAATTGTAGGAAAATCGAGAAAGGTCAATGGCTTTATTCTAATGGATGCCGTTCACTTCCGGAATTGAACATGGAAGACTGGACACATGATGAGGATCTCTATGATTTAAGTTATTCTGAAATGGTATATAGTTTAGATACTTGTTGAATTTTAACTTCTATTTTTCAGTTCCTTTTTTGTGAATATTCAATTTAGTCAAATGCAAACTCTGGTTAATGGTTTTCTATATGCCGACACTATGGTTATGGCCCTTTGTTCCTGTTTAGATATGTCTGTGTGGGTTCAACTTGTGACAAATTTTAAGGTTATAAACAATAAATAAAGTTAACTTACCAAAATGGAATCAATATAGCACCAAAAGGAAGTTCTGCTTCAAAGGCTAGGATAACCCATGCCTTATTAAAGAGTGCATTCCCTTCAAGCCAAAAGCCATGCGTCTAGATTTTCCTTATATGTATGATATTTATTGCTACTCTTAACACGTGGGCAAAATCTCAGTTTTCTCTCTTGCTAGTGGTGAACCCATCACCTCAGCTTATAGGTGCAGGTAATCTACTTTCTGCCTCAGGATATGAATGTCTATTTTGAGTGTAAGCATAATTGGTTGGCTGGTGTGGATGATTTTTGTCAAATGTAAGTTGATGATATTTAGGAGCACACTCTAAAATTGGTTCATAGGTAGAGCCCAGTAAGCTGACAATTATTGAGGAGAAAGAGCTTGAACAGATTAGCGTAAGATTTTAGTATGTAGAACTATCATTAAAAGATTCAGTTGAAGGGTTTATATCAATTATAAGGCTCTCCATTACCTTCAAATTTGGAAAGGAACAAAGTGGAATGGAAGAGAACCAAGGGCGGCCCTTATTGTTTGTTGGTTGTTTATTTTTCTTCCCATTACATTTCAATTGAAGAGTGGAACCTTATGAAGAGTAAATGGATGAATAATTGTAGGTAAAACCTAACTAGAGTCCTTCATGTGAAGTAGTAGTACCAATGAAGAAGTTCGGTACTGCGGTATTTATTTCGTCTCATGAGTAGCTTCCCACATAATTACAAGGACAATGTAATGTCTTCTGCATGTTATTCTGTGTTGGATAGTATTAAATCGAAGTGACATATTTTGACTTTGAACTTCTATGTCCTGTGTATGTATAGATAACGACTTTGATAAACTGATGTGCTCTATAGACTACAATTTAGAAAAATGTTTGTCATTTTGATATATTATTTGTATATAAATGATTTTTGCAGTCCTTTGGTGTGCACTGGTGTCCATTTGGTAGCTTAGCACGACTTCCTTCGTCATTTGAGTAAGTGATCTCATTTGCTAAAGCTCATGCTTAAATTATGTTTGCTGTAGTTAGCGTCTAGTGTCTTGGGTTCAAAAGATAACCAGTTTCCTTAGGCTTTTAGGCTATTAATAAAAGTGATTTTGGCCCGTGTCAATAGCTTGCCAAAATTGAGATTTGAGTTGAGATATGGGTTGAGACGGGGATTCAAGATCTCAACCCACATCTTGATTCACATAGACCACAGCTTGGTCCTTTCAAGTTTAAAGCAGGTGAAGTTTTCTAGTTTGTTTAAAAGAGGTTAGTTTTCCAATGGGCCCCTGCAAAGGGGTATCTTGATCGCAACTTCTTTATGTTTGTTAAATTTGCAAGTTTGAATGGAAAAACATTCGTTTGGTCTTCACAATAAATTATCCCTCCTGATATGTGCAAGGAGAGGATATTTTCAAAAAATGAAAACCAAGGTGATTATAAAGAGTTAGAAAGAAGTAGCATGTGGCTAAGTGGTTCTTTTCTTAATAATTTAACTTCAGTGATGCTGCTAATTTTGCCTACTGGCTGGGTTAAGTAAATCATGTGGAATCATATAGACAAAGTATTAGTGCCAGTGGACCTTTATTGATCTTTTGCACATTTTTGGGCGCAGTTGCATTTTCCTGGGAAGTTACAAGAAAGCACTGAGCACCATCATCTGACTATTTTCTATCTATAGTCTTTTATTATCCTTCTCCTGTGGTCACAGTTATGTGTGGTTACTCTATTTATATTTTTCTTCCCTATTCCTATATGTTTATAAGTTTCCGAAAAAAATTGAGAATTTGGTATTCGACTGGGTGCTTGCTATTTGGACTTCATAATGTATTTGTTGCATCATTTTACCCTTTCATCATTATGTCTTTCAAATTTTTAAATGAAGTTTAAATTTTCCAGAAAAAATAAAGTAGAAGAATTGCAAGCAAATGTTGGATTTCAAATAGAATCACCTCTAATCAACGTTTTATTGCATGCAGACTTTTGTTTTTCATTTTACTTGCGATTCAAGTTTAATACTTTCTCCTATGTGTTGAACTTTTTTTTTTCACAATTAACAGGGAAGGGGAGTTTTCACCAACCTCGTGTAAGACTTTCTTCTTTTCATTTAAGTTGTGATATTCTATTCTGGCTTTGTGGAGGATTATAATATAATGTGTGGTATTCATATGATTAATGTTGTTGTGCAGATCACGAAATACTTGGACAGCATGCTATCTTCGCTGAGCATACAGCTGTATCATCTGCTGCCCATCCTTGCCCGTATATCGCTTACTTTGGACCAATTCACCCTTCATCCTCAAACTCCAGTGGAACTGTGTCAGATGCTTCCAACTTCAACCATCATTGGAGTGGCACATCTGTACCGAGTGAAATGCCCAACTCCTATGCTTTTCCTGCCATGGATCTCCATTATCACAGTTGGGAGCACCATTCCCCGCCTTCATTCTCTACAACCAACAATCATATTGGTGGCGCTGACCAGGCTTCAATTCCATCTGTTACTCAAAGATCTGCTAGGCCAAGCGCAGAAATAGCAAGATCGGGATCTTTTATGCATCCATTCCTTGTCGGTCACAGGTATGCCTTGACAAAATTTCAAGGTGGTTTTTAGATACTTTCCATCCTTGCTTATACTTTTAATTTCTAGAAAAGTTATCACACCAGCAAAATCATCCATGGTTCTCGTATTTTTCATTGAATTTGTTTAATGATACGAGAGTACAAAAAATCTATCTCGATACGGTGGTTGATGACAAGCTGCATAACTTGCTTATAGATAACAGATATGTTATGTTTATTGAATCATTAGTGTTTGCTATCTGCAGCTCTAGTGCTAGAGCTGGCAGCTCAGTGACATCGTCAATGATTCCTCCTTATCCTGGCAGCAATGCACGGACCCGCGACAGAGTCCAAGCTCTTCAGGCATACTATCAACAGCAACAGCCTAGTAATTCACCAACCATGCGTACGCCCATAGTTCACGGAGCCCGAAGATCCAGCAGTCAAAGAGGGGTGGCTCAAGTAGGGCCAGTGGCTTCATCATCAGACCAAAATGGTGGTTTTTATATTTTCCCGTTCGGTTCATCAGGTCGTAACTACCAAGAAGCTGAAAGTCCGTTACCTAGTCGTTTTCATCCATGGGAAAGAGATCACTTGCCTTCATTCTCGATGAATCAGGTTGACCGAGATCAAGGTTGGCCTGCTTTTAACCAAGGTGGCGGTGGGTCAGACTCAGCGATCAGAGGGAGCAGCTTCCGGCAAAGACATGGGTCTGAGAGGTCATCTTCACAAAACCGGTTATAGGCTTTTCTCCCTATCCTTTTGTTGGTGAAGCAAACAACCACTATCTATAACTGAAATCAAAAGCTATGTATGCTTGAAAACGATATATAACGCTTGGCGTCTTGTCATGTATCATGACAAGGCGCCAAAATACTCTGTCGAGTGGCTCTGAAAACGGTCTTTTTGCAGCCACATGGTGGTGTGATGGACATAACATTCGTCTAGTTTCTTCGCCTTAAAGTTAAAATTTGAGCGCCTGCTTGGCCGTGTTTTATGATTTTCGGGTCATCCGAAAATGTCCCGGTTTTTAACCGGATGACAAAAACCAACTGTTCTTGAGGATAAGTAATCTGTGGGTCATTTATTTATGTCCAGCAACATATATTCCTGCAGTGCCTTGGTTCCTTTTGAACAATTTGTTGGATGTACAAGAAATCAAATGTTTACTCTCCCGCCAAGTGCTTGTATAAGCCATGCAACTAAAACAAATAATTCTGTTTTGCACTTAAGATTAAAGTTAATTATATGTTTAGCATGGAGGATAAATTTGGAACGGAACACTTTCTGAGTTCCAAGGCATATTGAAAGTAGATGAGAACGATTTTTCATTTTGAAGGAACCTTCTTTGTCAAATCCATCTATTAGAATGATTCAGTTTTTTTACGAGTACTGCTCGGAAGACTAATTATTTAAGTCGAATTTTTGTAAATTATATAACGTGATTGTTGATTAGATTATTATATAATTATTGATTCACATGTTTATTTTATTAGTGATAACATCACATAATTTGTAAACTTAATTTAAAAAGTTAATCTATCAAACATTACTCTGTTTTTTGAGCAACTCATCTTTTACCTACTATATTTTTTTTTGTCACAAATTTTGAAAAAAAATGCTTTTGAAAAAAAAAAAGCAATATTATAATGTTTGGTAAACTTTTATGTAAAACAAAGGTGAAAAAAACCCAGTTTTTCAAAACTAGGTTTTGCAGTTTTGTGTTTTTGGCTTTTTTTTTTCACCCAAAACTGTGAAAAAAAACTGAAGCTGAATGATTACCAAACACAAAAAAGCTCTCAAAATACCCACTTTTTTTTTTTCAGAATCACCTCAGTACCAAACCAGGCCTAAGACCTCTCATTCACAAGTAAAAAGTAAAGAAAAATACTACTAAACCGTAAACTAAATGACAAATGATAAGACTAATTCTAAATGGTTTATAACAACTTTTCTTACCATCCACACGAAAAATACCGTGAGGGATCTGTGAACACGGAAAATTCCTGAAACGAAAGAGACAAGAACAACGCGCACAAACAAATATTTGTATTTGATGATTTTGGGTTACAATCTCTCTCTCTTTTGATCCTCTGATTCAATCTCCGTAAGGTGTTGATTGGTGGATGTTTTGTTGATCCAAAGGCCGTTGATGCTTGATCTTGGATGAATTGTTGGAAGTTTCTTCAAAGGGCCGTGGGCTTGATCTTTGAAGGTGGATTTGAGCGGATCTTCAAGGAGCCATTGGGACTTGATCTTGAAGAACAGTGATGAACGGATCTTCAAGGGCTTTTGGGCTTGATCTTGAAGAACAGTGATGAACGGATCTTCAAGGGCTTTTGGGCTTAATCTTGAAGAACGGTTGGATGTGTGTGGATTTGTCGACGTTGTTGATCCAAAGGGTCGTTGGGGCTTGATCTTGGATGAACAGATGATGAACGATGGTGCTTTCCTCAAGGGCCGTCGGGGCTTGATCTTGAATTGGTGGAAGTTCTTCAAGGGCCGTTGGGGCTTGATCTTGGAAGAACGATGAACGAAGAACACTTTCTTCAAGGGCCGTCGGGGCTTGATCTTGAAGGTGGATGGTTGTTGATCCAAAGGGCCGTTGGGGCTTGATCTTGGATGAACGGATGATGAACGATGGTGCTTTCTTCAAGGGCCGTCGGGGCTTGATCTTGAAAGAGCGATGAACGAAGAACGAAGAAGGCTTTCTTGATTCTTCGGGAACCTGGATGCTTGAGAGCTTCGGAGTTTCAGAGCTTCAGAGCTTCAAGGTGTAATATGAATTGGTTCCCCCAAATGAATGAAATGGGCTTGTATTTATAGAATTTTCCAAAGCCTAATTTTGAATATAATATCCCAGATGAAATAAGTCGTTTCTGCCAGGTGTTGACACGTGTCCTATTTGATGACTTTTCCAACTCATTTCAATTTTCGTTGAGTCACACGTTACCTGTAAAATTTATGTAATACATGAGCGTTGACACTTTGATTTATCGGTCAACATTTATTTACCGAAATTTCGATGTCTACAAATGCCCCCACTTCAAGGCGCGTCGTATACATGTGCTTGTCACGTGTAAGAGATGCGTTTTAAAGTCCCTTACTGTAGATGTCGATCCAAGGGCCGTCGAGGCTTGATCTTGAATTGGGCTGGAGATTTCTTCAAGGGCCGTTGAGGCTTGATCTTGAATTTTTGTTTGAAATTTCTTCAAGGGCCGTCTTGATCTTGAAGGTTGAATTTGGACCACAAGGAGTTTCATGTGGTAGATGATCTTTGGCTTTGGTAGTGGGTGAATCGGCACGTATTTTGTTGCGCTTGTTGACTTTCCACAGCTTTGATCTTGAACTGGGTTGGAGGGTTTTCTGGATTCCTCCAATTGTTGATTTTCCACAGCTTATTCTTGAACTAGGTTTTGATTCGAGAGTGGTAGACACTTGATCTTGAATCGGACTTGTGATTTCTTCCAGGGCCGTCAAGGCTTGATTTTGAATTTGGCTGGAAGCTTCTTCAAGGGCCGTTGAGGCTTGATTCTTGAAGGTTAACTCGAACACATGGCAAGCAGGCACGAGGTGAAGGTGACGACTTATTGCTCTGTTCAATCTTTCTAATTCACACCTGAGCAGTTTGGTCAACGGTATGATCTTCAAGATTGACGGGCTATTCTTCCAGTTGGTGACTTGATCTTTTAAGGATTTGATTCAAGGGTGGTGAATCGGCACGTGCAGCCCACAACGCCTAGTAAACCGACCCAAGAATTTAAGGGTCAAAACGAATTCACCGTCAGAGTGATTGCAACTTTGATGATATGAGATACTCTTGCTTTTGAAGAAGTAGCGGATGAATCAGCACGTGCTTGGTTGCACTTGTCTCCACATGCTTCAAGGTATCATCTTCATTTCCTTTATCTGTTCCTCAGGCAGATGTGGCATCTTCTCGAGTTCTTCATCTCAGACTCTTTCTGCCGAGTTGACTGAGCATGTTGCATTCTTCTCCGCTTGTTTCTTCAGGCAGATATGGCAGCTTCTCGAGTTCTTCAGCTCGGACTCTTTCTGCTGAGTTGACTGTGCAGACTACATTCTTCTCTGCTTGTTCCTTCTGCACCTTGTCTCCACATGCTGCAAGGTATCATTTTCATTTGCCTTATCTGTTCTCTAGGCAGATGTGGCAGCTTTTTTGGAAGTACAGCAGCAGTGGGAAACGAGTACTCGAGAGCAGTGCTAGGTAGGCAATCAGGGAAGGGTTCCAAGCAGTCGGTTCCTTACCCGAGTTTGAGTGGAAGTTCCGGCATATTGTTTTCTTTATCCTTGTCTTTGTAGGTAAGAACAAGGACAAAGGAAAGGACAGGGAGAACGCATGATATGAGATACTCTTGCTTTCTACCCTGGTGATATGAGATACTTTTGCTTTGGAGTCATTGGCTTGCAGAGGTACCCCAAGGAATAAGGAACATTGAGTGACTCGAGAGGCTTCGTTGGGAAGGCATTCTCGGAGATGAAGAAAGGTTCCGTACGTCTGCCTTGCTATGGAGGGTGAAGGTGGACAGTTATAGGGAGTTCCTTAATACCTGTAGAGGTACTGTTCTTTCACTCGTGTCATTAGCCAATGCGTGATTGATCAGTATGGCTTCACGTGCTTTCTTCTTTATCAGCAATCTTCGATAAATTGTCCGTAATTTCCGCCAAGCTGAGTGTGCATGTGACAGGTGCTGATGTGTCTGGAAAAGACTGGCGTCTCCTCGATATCTGGGATCGGCGCTTCGACAAATCACCCGTGATTTCCGCAAAGCTGAGTTTGCGTGTGATGGGTGCTGACGCGTCTGGAAAAGCAGGATGTCTCTCCGATTTCTGAGCTTGCCTCTTCGATTTTTGAATTGGCCTCTTCGAATTCTGAGCTTGCCTCTTCGATCTCTGAAAGCCCGCTGAGTGCTGATTTTTATAGAGGCACGCAGTTCGTTTCAAAGCACACTTGAATTTTCGCTTGCAGAAACTCCCTTCTTGCACTTCTAAGATTTTGATCTGTCTGACCTCTTCTTTCTTCAACACCTTTGAAAATGTTTGGACCCTCCGACCGTCGTTTCGATTTGAACCTTGGTGAAGAGGCAGTCCCGCCTTCTCCTGACAACATATGGCGCCCATCATTCATATCCCCTACTGGTCCTCTTACCGTTGGGGATTCGGTGATGAAGAATGATATGACCGCTGCGGTGGTGGCCCGGAACCTTGTCACTCCTAAAGATAGCAGACTGCTTTCCAAGCGGTCTGATGAGTTGGCTGTTAAGGAGTCTCTGGCCCTTAGTGTGCAGTGTGCGGGTTCTGTGTCCAACATGGCCCAACGCCTATTTGCTCGAACCCGTCAAGTTGAATCGTTGGCGGCTGAAGTGATGAGTCTCAAACAAGAGATTAGAGGGCTCAAGCATGAGAATAAACAGTTGCACAGGCTCGCACACGACTATGCCACAAACATGAAGAGGAAAATTGACCAGATGCAGGAATCTGATGGTCAGATTTTACTTGATCATCGGAGGTTTGTGGGTTTGTTCCAACAGCATTTGCCTTCGTCTTCTGGGGCCGTACCGCGTAGCGAAGCTCTGAATGACCAACCTCCGACACCTCCTCCTTCTGTGGCCCCGCCGACTGCTGAGGCTCCGCCCGAGCAAACTTCGTGAAGGCTCTCTCGTTTGTTTATTTTTTTTTTATTTATGTATATGTACATATTTGTAATTTATCGAAAACATTAATAAATGAGCTTTATTTCACTTAGTGTCTATATGTACATCTTTTCTTTATTTTTATTTATTTTATTTTATTTTATTTTATTTTATTTATTTATTTTACCAACTCTCTCTGTCTCTTGGCAGACAAAATGAACCGTAATAAATATATATATTTTTTTTAATATTATTATTATTATTATTATTATTATTATTTTTTATCTCTTTTCCTTTTCCTTTTCACTTTTGCTTTGCACCTCTGCCTTTGCTTTTCTTCAGATTTCGAGCGTTTTGAGTGATGTCCGATCTCCCTTTGTCTGACCACTCAGAAAGTATGAACAGATAAGGGAAAATGGATGCATGACCTGGAAATGTATGCCATGGAGGTGGCGGACCCAGGAACAGCGTCAGCACGCATCATTTGAATACGACCTCTTCAACATACTTAATCCCTGTGTCGGTGAGCTTGGTGCCGTCACCGTCAGCATCATTCTTAAGCGACAGCGACGCCGTCAGCACGTCCACGTGCTTCTCGTTCGTCTAAGATGGTGAGCGCCTTCTCGAACAGATGCTCCTCATGTCCATGTCGTAACAAAGAAGTATCTATGCCGTCGGTTTGTAGCTCAGGCAGTATGGCCTTGCCTTGTGTATCGTCTGCTTGATCCTTGAATCTGGTTGTTTTGATCTTGTCGTCCAGATCAGGATAAGAGGCCACTGAGGCCAAAAGATCAACACACGATGTGCTGACACCAAGCGGCCATTAGATATCTGACGGTAGGAAGATGACCTACGTGGTGATTATTCAATCTCAAACATACAGCTAAAGCTGTATGTCTTTGTTTTTTCCCCAAATATGCTGCTTGCTGGCAGGTAAATATGGGCGTTTAAAGCTTTTCCAGCTTTAACAAAAGATTGCTGCATGTGAGTATCATCATTCGCGGCATGTGTTCTGTAATGTTGGTCTGTTTTGGGGTGTATAAGTAAGCCTTCCCGTAAGGCTTTTAGGCACCAAAGCTTGCTGCTTCGTATTTGCGCAGGTTTGCTTGCTTCTCTGAACACCCCAACTACGCAACAATTTCACGGCCGATTGTGCAGCTACTGCATGCTCGCTGCCTCTTACTGTTACTGCCGAGCCATTGCACAACCACCATCCTTGCCCTTATCATTGAGCACAGCCGCCATTCTCTAAGCACTCGTATCTGACTGAGCAGATCATCACTGGTTTGTTTGTTTTTTTTTTTTTTTTTTTTTTTTTTTTTTTTTTGGCATTTGTTGAAGGACCGTGGACCGTGCCCCCTTCCTCTTCCTCATTTTCATTTGAACTTTTTGCAGCCGCTGCTACTTTCAGCCACAGAGACCAGAGAGAAAGAGAAAACACCCATTGGAGACAACATCAAGTTTCTTCTGATCCTCTCCTTGGATATTAACTGCACCCTGAACCCCAATCAAGTTGGAAATGTTGGCCCTCTGCAGCAGGGAGACGATCCGTTTGCATTCCAACGAAATGCTAGGGAGCATGTGATCGTAGGTTAGATTGGGCTTGCAGGCTGTTCTTGATCGAGAGGCCGGTCGTGAGGACGACAGCGTGGATTCGTTTGAGTTGGTTTGGGTGCGCATAGCAGGATTACAGGAGGGCGTGAGCATGGTTGCAGGCCGTTCTTGATCGAGATCCCCTTGTCACCTGGATCTCTGCATGCATATATATATATGGCTGGTACTTGGCCTGTCCCGTCGTTTGCATGCATATATATATATTTTATTTGCTTGCTTATATATATATATATATTTTATTTGCTTGCTTGTACATATATATATATTTTATTTGCTTGCTTGTCTTGTCATCCACATGCATGTATATATATATATGCATTTGTTCTTTGATGCCGTCCATTGTATGCATATATATATATATATATATGTTTGCTTGTCCCATCACTTGTCATCCGCATGCTGACTTTCCATATATATATATGCATTTGTTCCTTTGGCTGGCGTGGGGTCCTCTGCATGCAATATATATATATATATATATATGTATTTGTTTCTATGTCCCGCCATCTACATGCATATATATATATATATATATATATATATATATATATATTTGTTTGTCCCAGTCTGCACATATATAAAATTTCTCATAATGTGCGCTCCTTCACTGATGGATTTCTTTGTCGTAATGCTAGGGATCTTTAATTACGAAGCTTTCAGAGGCGTGGTATTTGGAGTGAGCAGGGTGTGAGCATATTTGTGCCTTCTGCTGCCTAGGGTTTGCACAAGGGACTGCAACGGGGTTTCGTTGTGTAGTGCCTTTTGCTGTCGCTTGGAAGGACTGTCTCGTAGCTACCTGCTTTGCCGTGTTGCTGCTGATTTATTTATTTATTTATTTTTTCGAGGTCATGGTATTTTTTAAGTGCTTTAAGGGCGGCACCCTTACCATTCTTGCCCAGGCCGGTGACTTGCAAGACAGAGGAACGACGTTGAAGCTTTACGAGCCACTGACCGGTCCTAAAGCGCTTGCTCTTCCCGCGAAAGATAACTCCATGCATATTAAGTCGTGGTCTTCCGAAGTATCTTGGGATGTGGTGGATTCTGTCCAAGCATATACGAAGAAGAAGGCGCGCATCTCGAAGATTCTTATCTTGAATCCGTCGCACCATGCCGGTGACAATCATTCGGCCTCATTTAAGCTTCTTGGTGATCACATCCGCATCGGAGCCAAGGCTTGGAATGGTACCTTGTCTACTGCTGGAGAGGTCGTTTTTGATGAGTTTTATTGGGAGTGGCTCGAAGATGTCTTAAGCCGATCTAAGGATGTGCTCACTAAGGTGGACCTTTACCACGCTGTGTATGCGTCTTTGTTTAGTTACGATCGCCATCCTTCCGTTATTCGTGCGTTCTTAGAGTGTTGGTGTTCGGCCACCAACACACTTCACACAGCGCAAGGGGAGATGTCAATTTCACTTTGGGATCTTCACAGGATAGGAGGTTTGCCGATCCAATGCAAGTTTTACGACGAGGTTGTTCCCAGCGCAGAGGACCTTTCTCTTTGCAATAACCGAGGATTGCCTGCCAGTTGCCGCTATTTGTTTTGGGCGTATCACAGGCTTTTCCAGGATGCTCGAGGTAAATCAGGCGTGAGGATTTCCTCATGGATCCGATTCTGGTACTGGGAGGCCATGAGGTATAAGAAGCCTTTGAAGAGAATTGGTCGTAACAAGACCACTAGGCCAAAGGGCGACTCAGACCCGTCCGGTGTTATTGGCGCAACCAGGCGTCGCTCTTCTGACGAGTTGAGAGCATTTGAGGATCTCGGCATAGCACCAGAGCATGTGGATGAGTCTTACCTGGCTGCTTTCTTAGCTTGTTGGCTTTGTAAATTTGTTTTCCCCGCAGGCGACGTCAACT
Organism: Malus domestica; assembly: GCF_042453785.1. Classification (NCBI taxonomy): domain Eukaryota; kingdom Viridiplantae; phylum Streptophyta; class Magnoliopsida; order Rosales; family Rosaceae; genus Malus; species Malus domestica. Next base: position 27,981,575 of record NC_091672.1, on the reverse strand, counting down.
TAGTTCGCCCTGGAGTTTTCAAAGTTGCTAGCAAGATGGCTGCAGGTGAATCTTTTAGCCTCGCTATTCCGGTCTTAGCCAGCATTTACAACGGCTTGAGCATGGTTTCTGACTCGGCAAGCACTGAAGATCGTGCTGCGGTGCTTCCTTACCACTATGTGTATGGTTGGTTGGGTGAATATTTTGGCACTCATTTTTCTCTGTCGACTCTGGATAAGTCAAGACCTTCCTCATCGACCGGAGCCAAGCTAGGGCCTTTGATGACGAAGTATTCTGGTGTGCTCTCCGCGAAGAGCCTTGACGATTTGCAAGCGCGAGCGCTATTTAAGAGTTGTGAAGATTTGAGGATGGACCCCTTAGCGAGAGTTGGCTCGGTGCGGCGAGGCATCGTAGACAACTCGCATCTCCGCTTCTCGGACTTGTCTTATCTTATAAGCCTTCGCTCGGGGTTTGTTTCTTTGCGGCAAGAAGACCGATGTATCATCCAGTCATATAGCCCCCACCGTTTCAGCAGGCAATTTGGTTTTGTCCAAAGCGAGCCAGGCAAGTTGAAGGAAAGGAACCCATCGGTATCCCTGCAAGCCGTGTACATGCATTGGGAGTCTTGTACCCGTTCATGCACAAATGCTGTTATTACGCTGCCGGCCAATGATGAGTTCAGAAGCAATCCAGTGACCCGTGTTTACGCACGTTGGTGGTCAAAGACACATTATGAGAACTCGGGGACGGCAAGTGGCGCCAATTCTTCTCACTTAAGTGATGATACGTCGAGAGAGGGTTATCCTGTGGTTTCTATGCGAATGGTACTCCTTGATCGCGCGAGTGCGGCTCCCTTACAAGATAGACCTGTAGCTTTAACTCTTCAACGTCCATGCTTGTCTCCTCGACATCCGGATGCTTCTGAAGAGGTGGGGGATGAAGGTGACTCGCACGAAGATGGATTTATTTTGCAGCAGCGTCCACGAGTTTCAAACAAGCGACCACTTGAGGATGCTCAGGCTGACAGTGATGTCAATTTCCGTCACAAGAAGAAAGAAGTGTTTAGAACTCCTCAATTCGATGACCGTGAGCCATTTGAGAGAGATGTATATCCTTTATTTTCTCTCATGATTTCTTCTGCTTTTTTCGTTTTGGCTTTTATTTCTAACATCTTTCTTTGTCTTCTTTAGGTTGGGCCTTCCCGTCATTTTGATTTGGCAACTGCAGATGTTTATTCCTATACGGAGATGCTATTTGCAGGTAACCTACCTACAGACGGGGATATCGGGGATCCTCCTGGTGTAGAGCTTGTTCCGAATCCGTCAAACTTCCCGAGTTTGCCACGTGTGGGTGGGGGTATGCAAGAACCCGTCATGCGTCCAACGCTTTTGCCAGCTAGCTCTGAGATCTCTTTGAGAGGACCGAATCTTAGCGGTACTGAGCGACTCATCCATCGCATAAGTCTTGGTGCAGCAATGGAGATCAAGGGCCATATTGAGGCGAGGATTTCTAAGTGTCCACTGGAAGACCTCCCGTTGCTTAATGAGGATTTGTCGAAGTTTGTTTCAGTGATTGACAACCTTAACGTTGATTCCTCCTCCTTGAAGATCAAGATTGCCGAACTTATGGCCGCCTCGACTGAATATTCTTCCTTGCGTGCTATTTCCTTAGAGAAGTTGAGTCCAGATGTCAGAGCTCATCAGCTAACCATGATAGACTCATCACTGGCTCAAGTCTGGTCATTTCAGCAAGCTGTTTCAGGAGATTATCAAGCCACGGAGGCTTCGTTAACTTCTGTCCAAGGGCGTCTAGATGCATTGGCGCGAGAGCGAGAGCAGTTGGTAGTCGAGGCATCACAACTCGACAGCGTCCTCGCAGAGCAGGGAACTGTACTTTCTCAGTACCAAGAAGAGATTTCACGCCTAGAACGAGAGAAAAACACGACTATAGAGTTGCCCGTCTTGTCTCCCACCGAGGTAGAGACTTTGAAGACCTTGGAAGGCTCGCTTGGAGATCGCCTTCGTAGTTTTAGAGACATAGTTTTCAAGTAATATTTCTTGTAATAAGGCCTTGGAGCCAACTCCTTCTTTCAAAGAAATAAAGCATTTATGTTCTTGAATTTGCTCCTCGATCCTCAAAGTGTTTACTTATTATTATTATTATTTCTTTTAGATGATGTGACTGTACTTGAAGTTTTGACACTTCGAGTTGCCTACGTACCCTTTGTTGAGGAGGGATCAAGTCATAACGTAGTTCAAAATACATTTTTTTTTTTATATATATATTTTTTTTTTTGCCGTTTGCAGTTTCAGCTCATGCAGACCAGGAGCGTTGTGCCATGCAGTTTAGGCTCTTACAGACAAGGAGCTTTGTGTCCTACAGTTTAGGCTCGTGCGGACAAGGAGCTGGAATTTGTTGCCTTTCAGGGGTAGTAGCGCTTCAAGAATCTACCGTTGATAGGGCCGATCTTCAAGCCGTCCTCCGCCATGATTAAGTAGGCGCCATTGGTGTAGACTTCTTGTACTACGTATGGTCCATCCCATTTTGACGTGAACTTGCTCTTTGTCTTGTGAGTTGTGATGATAGGCCTACGCAATGAAAGGACGAGATCTCCCATTTGAAAAGACCGAGGGAGAACTTTCTTGTTGAAGGCTTTAGAAAGTCGCGCTTGATAACACTCCAGGTGTTGCTGGGCTTCGAGTCTTTTCTCATCCAGTGCCTCCAGTTCTTGAAGACGTAGCTTTGCATTCTCTTCATCAGTCAAGCCTTCTTGTATAGCCATCCTTAGCGAGGGGATTTGACTTTCGAGTGGTAGAACAGCTTCTACGCCATATACAAGGGAATAAGGTGTGGCTTGGGTAGGCGTTCTATATGTTGTCCTGTATGCCCATAGGGCTTCGCCTATTCTTTCATGCCAGTCTTTCTTTGTTCTACCGATTACCTTCTTCAGGAGGTTGCACAATGTCTTGTTGAATGCTTCTGCAAGACCGTTGGCCGGAGCATGATACATGGAGGATTTGTGCTGCTTGAACCTGTATTTCTCGCAGAGCTCGTCCATGAGTCGGTTTGAGAACTGCTTTCCGTTGTCGGTGACAATGTAGCGCGGCACCCCATATCGATGGATGATATGTCCCTTGATGAAACAAACGACAGTTTCCTTCTTGACTTCCTTCAGGGGTATGGCCTCAGCCCACTTAGAGAAGTAATCTGTTGCAGCCAGGATGTAAGCCTCTCTTATAGATGACTTTGGCGCAATTGGTCCTACGACATCCAATCCCCATGCATCGAACGGCCATGAAGTAGCTGTGGGGTGTAATGGTTCAGGCGGTTGATGTATGAAGTTGGCGTGAAATTGGCAGGCTTGGCACCTTTTGGTGTATTCTAGGCAGTCCTTTACCATGCTTGGCCAGTAATAACCCATTCTTTTGAGCTGGAAATGAAGCTTTGGTCCGGACTGGTGCGCTCCACATATTCCTGAGTGTGCTTCTTCCATGGCTTGATTGGCTTCTTCCTCGCCTAGGCATCTCAGAAGTACCCCTTCAAACGATCGCCGGTAGAGTGTTCCTTTGTAATAGAGGAAGCGGTGTGCTCGTCGACGTATTTCAGAGCGGTGTTTCGGATCATCTGGAAGCATTCCGTGCTCCAAGTAGTTGATCAGAGGCTGTCTCCATTCTTCAACGTTGACCGGAAGTATTGAAATAACGTTTGTATCACTTAATACCATTTCGGTGACAAGCGGGATTACCCATCTTTGGCAGACTGGCACGTTTGTAGCTTCGTCTTCTCCTAATGTCATGCTCGAGGCTAGGTTGGCGAGAGCGTCTGCCATTTGATTCTCTTTTCTTGGCACGTGTTCTAGTGTTACGGCCTCAAACCTTTGTAGCAACTGCGTTGCCAGCCGGAAGTATGGGACAAGGTCATCTTTCCTCACCTCATATTCAGTCAGGAGTTGATTGATTATGAGCTTGGAGTCGCCGTATATCTCAAGGGCTGCGATTTCCATGTTGATTGCCATTTGGAGCCCGAGGATCAGTGCTTGGTACTCAGCGACATTGTTGGAGCATAATTCGCTTAGCTGGAATGAATAAGGTAGTACTTGCCTTTGTGGCGACATGAATACTACTCCTGCCCCCGCTCCGTCTGCTCGTGCAGATCCGTCGAAGAACATCGTCCATGTCGGGAATATGTCGATGCAGAACACCTCTTCGTCGGGCAAGTCGTCTGAGATTTTCCAATCGGCCGGGATTGGATGGTCAGCAAGGAAGTCTGCTAGCGCTTGTCCTTTGATGGCTTTAGCTGAGACGTAGATGATCTCGTATTGATTGAGAAGTAATGCCCATTTAGCTAGTCGCCCTGTCAAAACTGGCTTAGACATGACGTATTTGACCGGGTCAGCTTTAGCAACCAAGTGGATGGTGTAAGCATGCATGTAATGTCTGAGCTTCTGGATGGAAAACATCAAGGCTAGGCACATTTTTTCTATTGGGGAATAGTTCAATTCAGCGCCGGTAAGCGTTCGACTGAGGTAGTAGAGCGCTCATTCTTTCTGGGCCTCGTTTTCCTGTGCCAAGAGTGCTCCAACTGAACTTTCCTGAGCAGCAATGTACAATATGAGCGGTTTCCCTGGTACAGGTGCCCCCAGGACAGGTGGACTTGATAAATACTTCTTTATGCTTTCAAAAGCATTGTTGCATGCTTTGTCCCATACGAACGGAACATCTTTCTTCATGAGTCGACTGAACGGTTGACAACGCCCTGCAAGGTTGGAGATGAAGCGTCTAATGAAGGCTAGCCGACCTTGTAGACTTTTCAACTCGTGCAGGTTTCTTGGCTCGGGCATGCTTTGAATGGCCTTGATCTTTGATTGGTCCACTTCAATGCCACGATGCTTGACGATGAAGCCAAGGAACTTTCCAGATGTGACGCCAAATGCACACTTTAATGGGTTCATCTTGAGGTTGTATTTTCGCAACCTTTCGAACACTACTCGCAAATCCTTCAAGTGATTTGATCTTTTCTTTGTCTTGACCACCACATCGTCTACATAGCATTCTACATTCTTATGTAGCATGTCATTGAAGATCTTCTGCATTGCGCGTTGATATGTAGCTCCAGCATTCTTCAGACCAAAGGGCATTACCTTGTAGCAGTAAATACCTTTTGGAGTGCGGAAGGCTGTTAGTTCCTCATCTTCAAGAGCCATGCGAATTTGATTGTATCCAGAAGAGCCGTCCATGAATGATAGTGCCTCATGGCCAGTGGTTGCGTCCACCATGATCTCAATGATTGGCAAGGGGAAGTCATCCTTCGGGCAAGCATTATTGAGGTCTCGAAAGTCCACGCAAACACGTATTTGTCCAGATTTCTTAAGGACTATGACGATGTTGGAAATCCACTTGGGGTATTGCACCTCTCGAATGAAGCCTGCTTCGATCAACTTGTCAATCTCGGCCTCGATTTGTGGGATGAGCTCGGATCGATAGCGTCTTTGAGTTTGCTTTACTGGTCGCGTTCCAGGCTTGACTGCAAGATGATGCACAGCAATGATAGGGTCGAGGCCGGGCATTTCCTTGTAGGTCCAAGCAAAGACGTCCTTGAACTCTAATAGCAGCTGGTAATACTTCTCTATCTCGCCTGCACTTAGTAATGCGCTTACGAAGATAGGCTTCGGTTCCTCACTTGTGCCTAAGTTGAGTTCTTTGAGATCGTCAACTGTGGCTTGTCCCCCATCTTCGAGTTGTGACGGTGCCGCAATGACATCTTCTTCGAGGCTTTCATCTTCTTCACCTTCTTGGATTGTGATGTGGAAGACGTCTTGGGCTTCTTCTTCGGTGTTAACCTCCCGAGCTAGTTGGCATGAAGATTGTCCAGTGTGAATGATGGTGCGCCTTTTCACTTTCAGTGATCCAACTGTGTCAACCTCCAATATTGCTTGGCGCTTCATTCTTGAAGGAATGGAACTTCGAACGCCATCCTTTTCTGCCAGGCGATCGATCTCTTCTACTTCTGGTGTCGTCTTTCTCCTTTTGGAAGGCTCTTTGGCTTCTCCAAGTCTTTCCATAACTGACTGTCGTGGAGGAAAGCTAGTCGTATTGCTTTGCTTTTTAGGTTTTGATAACCTTTTGAAAACAGAGCCTCGAGATACTAACGTGTTAAGCCTTTTGAAGACGGAAGTTTTGTTTTGACCGCCAATGAGTTTAGGTGCCGAAACTCTGGGCTTTGAACAATTCATTCTATCGAATACTGATGTCCGGGGGGCAGGTTGAGGCTTCTCTCTATCTTGTATAATGTGTACGCTGATGTGTTGGGCGCTAGCATTTTTTGCCTTGCTGGAGATTTTCACCGGTGCATTTGGTGTGAAGCCAAGCCCAGCTTTGTTGTTGCTAACCCCGTAACCATGCTTCTCTAACTTCTTCTGAGTTTTAGTGAGATCACGTTCGTTGTCTTTGACGGTGTTCAAATCATTCTTTCCCAAATTTGCAGAGGAGGTGAAGTTATACCCAGCTTTCGACATAAGTTTGTAGGCGTTTGGATCAAAACCTTCTTCGGTCCTTTTGGTTGGGAGAAAGCTTGGTTCTACCCCCTTTGGCAGGCCTTTTATGAAGCCCTGTGATGGTTTTGCAACCTTAGTGTCGCCTAGCTGGGTCAGAGGCAAAACTGCATTCTTTTTTAGCAACTTTACATTATCTATGTGCCGCTGTGCATCGGCTTTGCTCTCTGCAGTTTCGAACGGGGATTGACCATTCTTTCTTCTCAAGGTCGGGATGTACCGGAAGACGGGTACGCTTGGTCCGTTTGAGGTCGTCCTACTTCCTCTGGTTGTTGCAGGTTTAGAAAGCTCGTCGTCATTTTTGCTTGAAGATGGCATAGCTTCTTCTTCTTGCTTCTTGGGCATAGCTTGCCACTCCTGTTTTTTAGGCGTTGCTTTGCTCATGGATTTAATCTCTTTTGGAAGAGTTTCGGGCACCGTGTCTTCATTTATGTAGAACTTGGCGTCTGCGAAATGTGATTCAGCTTCGGTGAATGGCTTGGTGTCGCCATAGATCACCTTCACTCGTTCTTGGTAAAATTTTAAACATTGGTGAAGGGTGGACGGTACCACTCCGTTTGCATGGATCCAAGGCCTTCCTAAGAGCAGACCGTAGGAAGTTCTTGCATCAATCACGTGGAACATCACGCTTGACTTGAGTTCACCAATGGTCATCTCCACTCGGATCATGCCCATCGCTCTTTGTCCTCCTTGGTTAAAACCTTGGATTAGTAGACGGCTTAGGGATAGTTCATCCACCTTGATGCCGATTGCGGTCATTGTTGACTTTGGCATGATATTTATGGCTGACCCGCCGTCCACAAGCATGCGGCTGACTTTATGCTCCCTTACGTACCCAGAGACGAAGAGAGGTCGGTTGTGAGGCTTGGATCCTAGCAACAAGTCTTCGTCGGCGAAGTGGATTGTGTCCTCGGTGGCATAACATGTGGCACACTCGTGTGGCCGAGGCCTCAAGCCTTCGTTCTTGCTTTCTTGCACTTCGTGGTCGTTCGGACTCGCTAAAACCGTTGCCAATGCCCTTCGTATCTTCTTTGGCAATTGTAGCGCTTCCTCGATGCTAAAGTGTATTGGCAGACCTTCTTCAGGTGTCGGAGTATTTTCTCCCTCAGCGGCGACAATTTTGCCCTTTGAAGGTTCTTCCATTTCTACTTCGACCATGTGACATGCGGTGATAGTGCAATGTTGGAAGAAGTCCTCCGGGAAGTACTCGTGCAATGAGACGGGAATGCGTGGCTTTTGCTTCGCAAGTTCCCCAGCATATATTGGCTTAGCAGCTCTTATGTTTCTCTGAGGCTTCCTATTGCCGCGACGGCGGTGTTTTCTCCCTTGTTCCCCCTTTTGCTTTATAGCTTGCGGTTTTGGTTTCCTCGTCCTCTCATAGGTCACCAATGTCCATCCTTTGTCATCGTCAGTAGGTGCGTCCTGGTTGCTTGCCCCCAGTGACGGTGGTGCAGAATGTGCAGTGTGGTTCGAGTATTGCCGAGCATGGTCAGGCATTTCTTGAAGAAACACGGGATCAAAGGATCCGAACACGACCGTAGTGGTGTGCGTCGCAGCTGTGTCTTCTAGGTCGAGCTCAATCCGTCCTTGTTGTGCCAACTTCATGATGAGTTCTTTTAGGATGAAACACTTGCCCACATGATGACCCACGATACGATGGTACTTGCAGTACTTGGGATCATTGATGCGATTCATTTCTTCAGGGCGTTTGCATTCGGGTAACTCAATCACCTTCTTCTCCAGTAGGTCGTCCAGCATTGCGTCCATGTCGGAGTCCGGAAAAGGGTATACCTTCTGCTCCAATTCCCTCAAGGTGTTTTTGTACCTATCTTGGGTGTGGGAAGGCTCACCTTTTTTCGTCTCCCTTGCTTTATTGAAAGAGATTTTGACGGGCACAGACGAGGTATTGATAGGGGTGGTATTGGTGGTAAAAGCTTCCTTGGCGGGCTTTTCCCCATGATTGTCTGCTCTTGAAGTGAACACCTTATCCCTTTTGAAATCGGTGATTAGCTCCTTCTTTCCATGGTGGGCGATGCTCAACTCCATGTCGTGGGCACGGGTGGCTAATTCTTCAAAAGTTCGTGGTTTGATACCTTGAAGGATGTATTGTAAACCCCATTGCATGCCCTGGATGCACATCTCGATTGAAGAAATCTCGGAGAGTCTGTCCTTACAGTCGAGGCTTAGATTACGCCATCGGTTGATGTAGTCCATGACTGGCTCGTCCTTCCACTGCTTTGTGCTTGTTAGCTCTAGCATGCTCACAGTGCGGCGGGTGTTGTAGAAGCGATTGAGGAATTCCCGCTCCAATTGCTCCCAACTGTTGATAGACTCAGGCTCCAGATCCGTGTACCACTCAAAGGCGTTTCCTTTCAGCGAGCGCACAAACTGCTTGGCGAGGTAGTCCCCTTCGGTTCCTGCGTTGTTGCAAGTTTCAACGAAGTGGGCAACGTGCTGTTTCGGGTTTCCCTTTCCATCAAATTGCATGAACTTTGGTGGTTGATAACCCCTCGGCATCCTTAGGGCGTCGATCTTCTTTGAATACGGCTTTGAGTACAACCCAGAGGTATATGAGCTCCCTTCGTATTGTGCCTTGATGGTGTTGGTGATCATCTCTTGCAGCTGCTGGATAGAAAGAGATCCCATGAGTGCCGCTGCTTGGTCTGGTTTCGGCTTCCCATCGATTTTCTTCACCGGGGGTTCTTCGTCTCCGCCAGCTCCTCCCTTTAGTGGATCATCCTCTGGGTCGGGTTTCTCGCTGTCCTGCGCCTCCAGTCGGTTGACTAATGCCGCAATTTGCAAGTCTTTTTCTTCCACAGTTTGAGTTAGTCTTGCGATTGCTTCATTCATTTGAGCAAGCTGTTCCTCGACTGAAGTTGCTCCAGCGGTCATGACTTGCATGGCTGAACTGCCGCTTGAATCGTCATCGGAGAGCATGGATTCGGAGTATTCCCTTGGTCTTTCCCCCCTTGGTGCCCTTAGTGAGGCTAAGGTGATCATAGGCTCGCGCCTGGGGTACTCTTGTCCCTTTGGCAGAGTTGATGCAGAGGTGAAAGAGGTGGCAGAAGTAGCTCTTGCCATGCTTCGAGTCGTGATGCCCAAAGTGACACCACTTGCTACGAGGACGCTCTTGTTCTTTGCGCCGGTTGCGGGAACAGTTTGAGCCTTCCTTGATGCCATTAATTTTCGAAGTGCGCTTGAATTTTGGAGAAAGAGATGAGAGGCAGAGATTGTCCCACTGGGCGTGCCAATTTGTGAACACGGAAAATTCCTGAAACGAAAGAGACAAGAACAACGCGCACAAACAAATATTTGTATTTGATGATTTTGGGTTACAATCTCTCTCTCTTTTGATCCTCTGATTCAATCTCCGTAAGGTGTTGATTGGTGGATGTTTTGTTGATCCAAGGGCCGTTGATGCTTGATCTTGGATGAATTGTTGGAAGTTTCTTCAAAGGGCCGTGGGCTTGATCTTTGAAGGTGGATTTGAGCGGATCTTCAAGGAGCCATTGGGACTTGATCTTGAAGAACAGTGATGAACGGATCTTCAAGGGCTTTTGGGCTTGATCTTGAAGAACAGTGATGAACGGATCTTCAAGGGCTTTTGGGCTTAATCTTGAAGAACGGTTGGATGTGTGTGGATTTGTCGACGTTGTTGATCCAAAGGGCCGTTGGGGCTTGATCTTGGATGAACAGATGATGAACGATGGTGCTTTCCTCAAGGGCCGTCGGGGCTTGATCTTGAATTGGTGGAAGTTCTTCAAGGGCCGTTGGGGCTTGATCTTGGAAGAACGATGAACGAAGAACACTTTCTTCAAGGGCCGTCGGGGCTTGATCTTGAAGGTGGATGGTTGTTGATCCAAAGGGCCGTTGGGGCTTGATCTTGGATGAACGGATGATGAACGATGGTGCTTTCTTCAAGGGCCGTCGGGGCTTGATCTTGAAAGAGCGATGAACGAAGAACGAAGAAGGCTTTCTTGATTCTTCGGGAACCTGGATGCTTGAGAGCTTCGGAGTTTCAGAGCTTCAGAGCTTCAAGGTGTAATATGAATTGGTTCCCCCAAATGAATGAAATGGGCTTGTATTTATAGAATTTTCCAAAGCCTAATTTTGAATATAATATCCCAGATGAAATAAGTCGTTTCTGCCAGGTGTTGACACGTGTCCTATTTGATGACTTTTCCAACTCATTTCAATTTTCGTTGAGTCACACGTTACGTGTAAAATTTATGTAATACATGAGCGTTGACACTTTGATTTATCGGTCAACATTTATTTACCGAAATTTCGATGTCTACAGGATCATTCATTTATCGCCAAATCTTCGAGTTTTACTCTTTTTTTCTTATTGATTTTGAAATTCTACAAAAGTCATAAAACTTATTTCCGTGTTATTTTTTACTGCACCAAAAGCTTGCTAAAATTCAGGCTAAGCACCAAAAGCTTGCTAAAATTCAGGCACAAGGAGAACAGAAACAACTCACGACGAGACTAGATAACTGCAAGCATACATGGGGTTTGTACCGCAACGCAACCGCTTCAAGTGCACACCAATTCAGCAAAAGAACAGCGTTGGTTAAGATCACTTTCAATACATCATACTAAATTTAACGTCGCTGACTTCATCGATGCAATACAAGACAGTGCAAGGAATGTCCTAAACCGAATGCGTCGCACACTGCATCAAGTTCCCAATTTCCTTCAGTCTACGAGAGACATAGGCAATAGGAAATGATAACGACGCGCATGGAGTCTACACAGACTCGTCCTTCGGATCTCACCTGGAAATCGCAACCTTAGTTAATACCTGATGTTAATATTTGGTAAGAAGTGCAGATAACACACTTATTGACTGAACAAACTGAAAAGTAACAATCATCAGTGAAAATTTTAGCAGTACCAAGCAGAAGGCGAAGGAGACCGAGATACGCTTCTGGACCTTGACCTCGATCTGCTCAGAGACCTGCGGTGAGGCTGCGTAGCACCAATTTCAGATGCATTAGTGGGATGCAATTCCATGAGATCCATCTTGTTTTTCATATTATTGCTCTTTCAATTCAAGAAAAGACGATACAGAGTGAAAACGGAACTTACAATATAATTTGGAGACCTAGATACCGTCCGAGATCTGCAATATTTCCAATAATCCAAAATTAATATCAACAGCATTATTCTTTTCTATTGACCTAAAGGCCCTGACACTGACTTCCAAGAGCAGACTTACCGTAATTGAAAGCGTAGAAAATAGTAATAATCATAAACCTTTTATCCTCGGATGCTCTACACCAAGCACCCCATGATCTTTCCAGCATGTCTTAAAATATAAACCAATTAATAAAAGTAAGAAATCAAAATACCAGCATCACACAACATCTAATCCTAGATGAAAAGAGGAGAAAATCCACGCATCCTTATCGCAAGTTAGTGAATGTACTAGTTTGTGAGCCTTATGCGTCCCCACCGCTAATTTGTGGGTTTTGATAGCTATGCGTTCAACAGTAATCCATCTTTAGAAGTGATTAAAATTATTTGCATTGAGATTGATTTTTTTTTTTCCGGAGGTGCTCATCAACAAAGTCGCGTTACCTCAACTAAGAGTTGCAGGCATGAGCACCACATCCCATCAAGGTCCTAAGATCCAGTCCCCAGATCTCCACAAATGCCAGATCTAGCAAGAAACAAGGAAACCTTCATAAACAGATTAGGATAACCTGCTAACCCTTCTTAATAACCCAATAACCCCTTACACCATCGAAAATTCAGACACATGATTTTGTACACCAAATTTGTGGGAGTGTAAACGAATTTCAAAGATTTGGTAGTAAGATCCCCATGTTGGAAAAGACTAGAAAAGACATATAAACTTCAAAATAGACGTGAACCTTATTATTTTTCAAAAACATACTCAGATTTGTTAAAAGAATAAAAAGATGAAACACAACCACCTCATACCCTTTTCCAAAAAACATTAGTCATAAAGTTTTAAAAGTAAAAGAGACGGGAAATACTTGAATCCTGTAGAACAAATCTAAAGGATTGATAGTTTGAACTATAGCGCACATATGGGTAACTAAGCAACTAGATAGGAAACAAAAAGGTACGGCTACCCTGTACGCCAGAAGCTTCCAAGATTGTGAACCCATCATGAACGAAATTTAATTTGAAATTTTCTTCACATTTATAAACACAATTACACGTCTGATTCGCAATAAAGCAAAAGCTAAGCACTTGGCCAGTACAGCAACACAGCTGCTAATTTGCAATGAGTAACCCCAAACCTATTGGTAGTCGTTCTGAAAATTTATGCTAAAGCTCAATGATGACTAAAGCCCTAAAGGTTATGGATGTCTATATACATAATACTCCGCTACCAGGGAAAAGAAAATGTAGGAGAAACACTAATTTGATAGTGAGAAAAAACCTAGAAAGCAACTACTAGAGAAAAGGTAAGCAAGAGGTAGAACATAATTGAATTACAATCTAACAATGAGAAAAGAAAGAAATACCATGTGTGCCTAAAAAATGAGATCCTCATCAAAATGGTATACTCATTAATTATACCAAAGAAGTAAAAGTTAAGAACTTTTAGGTAGCATATAGGTACCTTGAGCGGGAACGTGAGACAGACCTTCGGTGAGATACTGATGGAGAGCGGCGTGAATATGTTGACTCCGGTGATATGCTGCAACAAGAGAATCTTTGTCAAAATTGCACTGTCCAAAAGTATAATACCTACCTAATGCGAACAGAAAACTGCAGTCGACCTTCTGCTCTGGCCCCCATAGCTATAGCTGCGGCTGACACTTGGACTTCTTGACATATATGGAGAACGACTAGGGCTTCTAGAGTAGCTCCGTCTATAGTCATAACCAGGGCTTCTGGAATAGCTATGCCTAGAATCATACTCCCTCACCTGTACACAGAAGAAGAATAACCAAAATTGCATAAGTGGAATCTCGAATTCAGCATAACGTGCACATCATAGTAATACCCAAACATTAAGTCAAAGTTAAAATAATACCCGTATGTAAGAGCGAGCAAAGGCATTTCTGAATTCAGAGTCATCGAGTTTTCTGATCTGCAGATCACGCCGAATCAGACAATATCAAAATAACAATGCAATTGTATCATCTTTTCATTACTTTAACTTACAGCATATTTCATATCCTCGTAGTTTGTGTAATCCACAATTCCCGTCATGCCTACAAGAATATCGTTATGAAATCTATTAAAAACAACGACCATACCATTTCAACAAAATAAAAGTACACGCTCCAAGCCAATGAATCTGGAAAAAGTACATGCTCCAAGCCAATTAATCAACTCACCACCACGATCACGGAACACTTGAGAAAAGCAGACATCTCCAGCTCGGCGCATGTGATCCTGATCATTACATACAATTAACTAATAGTTAAGTCATATACTAAAAACTTTTCAAGTATCTCTTATAATATTTAATTGCAATGCCAGAAAACAAATGTATAAGAAGATAACACATTTACAGAATAAAAGAACATTCTTACTTTCAGATCCTGCCACGAAGCAGCAGGAGGCAATCCAGTGACCAGCACTGCGCATGGGAGTGACAAATAATAAGTTAAACGAATTCAACTCCAGAAAGCTGAAATAAAAATACTTTTGAACTCCCTTCGTACCACGATAGTCAGAGCGCCGAGAAGCACCACGGCTGCTGCTACTACGACTGTAACTGCTGGAACGATGTGATGAGGAGTGCCGTCCACCATGTGCTAGTTCAACCTACAAAGCCATATGCAAAAAACATATAAAGAAGGAATACAGTAATTCACACGAATTAGCTAATACAAGATGCATTCGAAGAAGGATATATATACAAGTATGACTAACCCGTAAACGAAACCCATCAAAGTCGTACCCATCCCGGCCATAAATTGCATCATCAGCATCACGAGGATCTTCATACTGCAATTAATCATCGAATTTGAAGTAGAACACAGATATCAGCCAACAAAACACAACTAACAAATTCATCAACACTCATATTTAACACTTACCTCAACAAAAGCATAACCTGGCGGTCTTGGAGGGATTTTGAGATCAATGTCAACAATAGGCCCATACTGCAATTTACATAGAAATATTAAAATTAAACCCATTTTTCTGCGTAAAATATAAATCATGATCATCCATGCAAAACCTAGCAAAAAAAAAATTACACTAAATATCTCATTAAATCTATCTTTTTTTTTGTCAATATATCTCGTTAAAACTAACAAATTGTTCATCTTATTCAGAAACAAGAAAAATGGTAGAGATAAAATTATATTTTTACAAATAAATATATCAAATTTATCAACCAAAAAAAAAAACTCTGCAGAAAATAATTAATTTCAATTAAATTGTGAAAATATTAAGAAAAAAATGCGACCTTCAGGAACAAATCTTCAACTTCTCTCATACGAATATCTCCAGGCAGATTGCCGACGTAGATAGTGCGACTCGATCGACTACTCATCTTTTACTCCCCTGAAGAACACAATCAGGATCATAAAACCATTAAAAATAAAATAAAATTCAAACTTTACAGTTTCAAAACTACGAATTTCCGTACCCCAAAAGAAAAACTAGGAATTTATTTACTAGGGTTTATTAATTTTTCGGAAAAATTATAGGGCTTTACCTTTAATTCACAGAGATTGCAGGGGAGAGAGAGAGAGAGAATGAAATGGGTCTGATAGAGTATGGTAGATTCTGGAGAGTTTTGGGAGCTTCTGGATGGATGGAGTAGATAGATTAATGAGTTTATATAGTCAGAGTTTCCAGTGTTTGTATGGCTAACACGTAGCGTTAGATCAACGGCCGGAACGAGATGCGTGTATGGTTAGCGATCTATCAGAACTGTCACATGGCATGTACCTTTTTTCTTCGTCTACTCACATGGCATGCCAAACAAAAATGGATCCTGATTGTCTGCCCTCCATGTCTCATTCTCTCCTTGTCTCCTTTCCATTTGCATCTATTTATGTGGTCACGGTTAAATCACGTTAATATTTTATATTAATTTTTTTTATAGAAATAATAAAACAAAAAATAATGAGAATATAAAATGTTAACGTGACTTGACCGTAACCACATAAATAGAAGGGGATGGAAAGGGTATGGGATGAGGTGGGCAGACAATCCAGGTCCAACAAAAATACTTAGCTACTCAACAGTGAGCATTTTTTTATACTCCCTAATGATTTTGACACAATAATATTTAGGAAAGAGATCCTCTTTGATCCTTTTGATCAAATCTACAAAATCAAAGAATTCGAATTTTTGAAATTTGATTCAATAACTATAAACATAACCCCCTTTAAAAGATATAATAACTTTAGTTGTTTGATTAATTTTCAAATGTCCAAATTCCTTAATTTGATGGATTTTGTGGAAGAGATTCGAGGATCCCTTTCCTAATATTTCAACATTATTATTTTATAAAATAATAAACATGTTAATTAATTCTTTTTTTATTTTAAAAAATAAGAAATTTGTGGGTCCTTTGATTGGACCAAATTAAATAGTGAGTACTTAAATGTTATCTAGTTGAAAGAAAAGTATATTTATGAAAAATGCACGAGTTTTTTTAGTATCAGCACTTAAAAAATAAAATTGGTGATTTCTGTTGTTTAAAATTAATGAGGAGGTCAAAACATTACATGTGTTTATTTATTTTTAATTTTTTATGGATTTTTTTCATAAAATAAACTTATAAAATTTAGTCAAATGATAAAACAAGTTCAACTATAAATGGTGGTTTATACTGTTTAAAATTAACGAGGAGCTCCCAAGTTTGAAATGCTATGCATATTTATTTACTTTCCATTTTTTACGTATTTCTTTTGATAAGAGTGTAAATTTATAAAATAAGGTTAAATAATCAAGAAGTTTAATCAAAAGTAGTGGTTTTTATCGTTTAAAATTAACGAGAGGTCTTAGGTTCAAAACGCTATGTGCATGTATATTCTTTCTAATTTTTGCGAAGTTCTATTTTGGTTGTTTATTTTTTTTAATTACTAGCTAGTGGCTATGTGGGTTGCAGTTTTTAAACTTTCATTCCAATTCAAGTCTAACCTTCAAAATTTTAAATTAAATTTGTAAATCGTGTGACATGTCACCAATATGTTTAATTTAGTGCTCATTCATTTCACCATATGTATCAAATTCTAGACTCGATCATGATTATTATTTTAGTTCCATATTGATAAAGTCAGTAAATAAGAAAAAAAAAACCTCACGATTTATATAAAACTAATTTAAAACTTAAGATGGAAGAAAACAAAACTCATTATCTATCTACTTGTAAGTTTGGGGTTTTTTTGTGACAGCCCATCCCGAAATATTTTATTGTTGGTGTGAAATGTCTTTTATGCCCTTTAATCGTTGAGTTGTGTTGTGTGGTTTAAGCTTTGGATTTGGACCAATCCTTTTTATTCCTAAGCAATTGGAACTTAAGACATTTATTTGTTTTGTCTGGTGACAAAACCTGGACCACACATTTTCCCTCACACATACACATTAGCCGTTGACTTTCTATCTCTTTTCCTCTCGGATTTTCTTCCATTTCCGTACAATCGTATGGTCATTTGCTAAACCAGTATTTCCTTGCACGGATTGAGGTTATGAAGTTGGTCTTTGTGTTCCTTGCGAGTGTAGGAGCTCATCCATACCCTTAGTTCGACATGGGGGCTTCTGAAACTTTAGAACCCAGAAGCTCCGATGAGGTGCACTGTTCATCTAACGTGATTGCGGACTTTTCTTCAAGTTTGGAGGTGTTAGAGAGCCTTAGAACTTATTCACGGAGCTTAGGGAAAAATTTTGGAAGGTTTCAGACGTTAGGAAGCTCGGGTTTGACAAGTTGCAGAGGTGGGCGGATTATCGTGATTTTTCCGGCAAGATTTCATGAGTTTTAGGACTAAAAGTGGTAAGGTTTTGTTCCTCTCATCCTAAGCTTCAATTTGGTACAAATTTCATGAATTTTGGTTGAGAAATGAAGAAGATTTGAAAATTTGAAAATTTTCCAGTTTCCAGTGACACAGACGGCGACGAAATTCGGTGACTCGCCGAATAAGAAGGCTAATATTTTGTCAATTTTGACGGAATATTGTAACGGCGTCAGGTATCTTTAACGGTATATGGTTTTATTTAACGGAATATTCCCTAACACCATTAAGGAATTCGTCAGTGTGCCAGGCACGTGCCTGCGCGTGGGTGGTGCGTGTGGCCGGCGCTTGAGGGCTCGTGAGACATCAAAAAATTATTCTAAAAATATGGGGATGTTTGTGGGGTTGAGTAAATCATGTTGGTATATTCAAATACCCCAATTGAGCAATGTATGAGAAGTTATTACCTAGTTTTGGTTATGTGCTTTAAAATAATGTTTAAATAGTTGTTTCGCATATAGATGAGACCTATCCTGAAAACGAGCGCAGTCAAGCAAGGCTCAGGGATTACAACCCTTCCACATATTAGTGAGTGGGCTTTTGGTTTTCAGTATATATACTTGGTATTTTTCCCATAAAACTTAATTAAATGGTTTGATATTTTGAAATGCCATGTCAAATGCTCTTTATATTTAATTGTGCATTAGTATGGTTATCTATGTTGTTGATTGGCGTTGCGAACATTCAGGTAAGCTTCAGGTGGGTAGATTAATGGTAGTGTTTGTAATGAGTAATTGTGTTGAGATGTATTTAGAGATTATTATCATGCACCCTGGTGTTAGTGCTCCGCCCAAGGACAAGGTCTAGCCTTCACGTGATTGTTCACCTCTCGCACCACACGCTCACCTTAGATCCAATGTAGGTGCCAGCCTGTCGTACATACCACTTTAGGTGGTTCCGACTCGTAGGTGACTTGCGATACTTCGCACAGCCTTCACGTGACCGTAGCACTTGAGCGTATTTATTTACACCCAGCCTGTCGTACGTATCACTTTAGGTGGTTCCGACTTGTGTGCAGAGAACTAGTTGATAAGATATAAACTCAGTCGTACAAGTCATGTTATGTGATTTCGGCTTGCATACTATTTCATATTGATTTATTTCACCTGACTTACTTATTTCTTTATGAGATTTGACATGGTATATTAGGTGGATTTGCTATTTTGAATATGATTTTGAGATATAGTCGTATATGCTATTTTATGAAATTATACAGGTTTTACGGCAATGGGTTACTACTTTTGATAAGTGAAATGGTTTTGAAAAACTTTGTTTTTGCTCACTCACACTTTATGTTTTGCGCCCTTCCAGGTTCTAGTTAGGAGTGCTTGTTGGTGGCTTACAAGGAATTCACGGCAACTCTAACAAATTACCACCAATGTAGGATCACCTTTGGTATTGTATAATTAGTATTTGTCCGGTTGGACTGCACTTAGGCTACCTATGCTCTGATTGTGTGTATTCACACTTAAATCTTGTCGCTTGCACTTGTATTATCGTCTAGTGTTTTAGTCAGTTTGGTTTTTGTTTATTTGCATTTCTTATATTAATATTGCTTCCGCATTGTACACATGACTACGTCACCCTCGCGTGACGACTAGTATGCCTCGATCTAGGTCGGGATGTATCATTTTTGGCTCCCTTCTCTCATTACAAAATAAATTAGCATTTTCGTATTTATAATTTATTGAGTTTGATTTATTTTCGTAAGAATAATTTTATCAAAGTCTTACATGTGAAAATAAATAATTTTTTTTACATGAAGTTACAACATATATTTTCATGGCAATCCGGACCTCAAAAATCTCAATATCGACCTTACATTGGATCACTAAGAAACAAAAAAAAATCAGGAAGATGTCCTATAACAGAAAAATGTGTCATTTGTACAATACGATGTAAGTACTTGTGTCCGGTACACTAGAAATTTTTTTTCAGCTCAGAACAGAAAATACACGTTTGGGGTTAGATTCTTGACGCTGGTGACTCACACAATGATAATCAGAGAAAGTTGAAATATCTTTGTGAGTTTTTCTGATCTTTAAAGATATGACAACGAAGCCAACGACTTGTCTTTTTAAAGAGAAAAAAAGGACGTACTAGGATTCTCTCATTTCCTTTTTACATCTCCTTCCATCCCTTCCTTTCAAATCTATTTTGTCTTTCTCTTTTTATATAAAAAATTTAATATAAGATGTTAACGTGACTTAACCGTGACTGTTCAAATAGAAAGAGAATGAATGGGAGAAAAAAAAAGATGGAAGAGAATCCTAATTTAAAAAAAAAGGACATGAAACATACGAAAAATATGGAGCAAGGATTCTCTCATTTCCTTTTTACATCTGCTTCCATCCCTTCCTTTCACATTTATTTTGTCTTTCTCTTTTTATATAAAAAAATTAATATAAGATGTTAACGTGATTTAACCGTGACCGTTCAAATAAAAAAAGAATGAACGGGAGAAAAAAAAAGATGGAAGAGAATCCTAGTTTAAAAAAAAGGACATGAGACATACGAAAAATATGGAGCACGTGTAATCTTACTACCGCCCACCGATTCGCACACAACTTTGGTTTTACTTTTGCGTCCGCGTCATCGTAACCAAGGCCACCGCCACAACTCCAGAACCTCTTCAATTATTTTCTCTCTGCTAAAAAACTTATAAGAAAAAAAGAAGAAAATCTCTCTCAATAATGTCGGAATCCAAGAGCAAGGTCGATTCTCTCAGGGAATGGGTTGTCGAGCACAAGCTTCGAGCTGTTGGTAAATTTCCCTGCTTTTTGCTCTCTAATTTTGTTTCCTTTTTCCTTGTTTTTAATTGGCAAATGCAAGATATTGTATTTTCTTGGACTTAAGTTGCATTTAGTTATGAAATACATGTTTTATGATCTGGGTTTTACGTTTTGATTGATTTTGGCATCCATTTTTATACTATTGGGGGAAATATCTGTCCTTTGGCTTTATCACCAAATTAATTTTTTAGATATTGTTCTTCAATTACGGCCCTTGGTTTTTTATTTTGGTATCTTAGATTATTGGAAAAAAAATGGTATTTAGATGCCAGATTGCTGCATAATTGTGTGTATGTGGAATCCCTTATACTGTAGTTATGGTTTTTGACGGTTTTTTGCTTTTGTTTCCATGACTTAGGTCTTCTATGGCTCAGTGGAATTACGGGTTCGATAGCTTATAACTGGTCTCAGCCCGGCATGAAGACCAGTGTGAGGATCATCCACGCCAGGTACTTTTGCTATTTGTGGATTCTCAGTTTCTTTTTTGACAGATAGTGATGTGCGGATGTGCTTACCACATTTTGTAAATATATGCATTTACTTAGTTATATAGTTTTATGCGAAACAGGTAGGTCGATCTTTTCACTAAATTTTGTCGAGTCGAGAGTTTTAGGGTTACATACTCGTTTGAAGTTGAAAGAATATTAGGTCGACGGGAGCTTATGAACATTTTCTGATGATAGAAAACTAATGAACAGTACCGGAAGCTTTTCATTAAAGTTCCCTTAATGATACTATCTGCAGTTTGTAATGTTAATGTGTATGCCATCTTGTTTGGCATTTGGCTCTCACTCTTTGAACTGGATGTCAGTTTGTGGTTACTGATTATCTATGCCGCAAACTATGCCCGTCCTGGTATTGGTATTCCCTACCCTGCCAGTGCTATTTGCCTCTTAAGTCCTATCCATGGGTTGCCCTGGTATGAAAGTTGATGCCTTGGCATGGATTTTATTATGACTGGTATAATGGAATTAGTGATTTTCTCTTCCCAAATAAAGCCAGTCAATGGAATACCAAAAAATTGGACCTTCATTTTTAATATAATTTATGTGAGAATATATATTCCAACGTGCAGATACCATTGTTCCCGAATTTGACAAAAAACCATGACTTTGGTGCGAAATTTTCGGAGTTCTTGAACTCCTGCTAATTCATTGTGGCTGTTTACTAATCTTTTAGCTACTTGAGCAATCATATGCATATAATACTGAATGATCCCAATTTGTACAAGGCATTTGATTCTTAGGTTAGAAGTGATTCTGAGATTTGATTGGGTTTACAATTTTTGCAATAGCCGCTTAATGGGATATTTGATGCGTAAGATGGCATTCAATTTGTTAATTTAGCATATGGCAGCAGCCTCTGAATTCTCTGGAAGCAGTGTTATCATAGGAATGATATTTCTTTTCCCCACCATCTTATTCCTTCTCTATTTATTATTTCAGATTAGCATGTCGTTGTTAGGGAAATTGTATCATGAAATATAGTCTCTTGGATCCGTAGCCTAAACCCTGAGATTGCTTCGAACATGCTATTAGTCCAACATGTGCTGGGTCTATCTAGGGGAGCGAGATAAAGGGATAAAATCCTTGATATACAAAATCCTAAGAGAAAATGCTTAAACACACTTGTGGTCTTTAGGGAGTGTGGAGGTCCAAATTGAATTCCCATTGTCAGTGATTCTGGGTATAAATTTTCTTCCCTATGTCGACCGGGAATGCTTCTCACCTTTTCTTGCATCTGATTCGTCTGTTTAACTTCTAATTTGTGCATCTCACTTACCCTTCATTTTCTAATTTTCCTTGTTTGCATTGACATTGAGTACCTGTGTTTTATTCCTGACTTCTTACTCCTCGATGTTTTTCAGGTTGCATGCACAGGCTCTAACGCTCGCCGCATTAGCTGGTGCAGCAGTGGTGGAGTACTATGACCACAAAACTGGAGCAAAGCACGACAAATACGCCAAGTACTTCCCAATTGAGGACTTTAACAAGGATTCCAATTGAGAACTTTAACGAAGATTAAGCATCGCGTTCGACGACCTTGCTTGGGGA
Organism: Malus domestica; assembly: GCF_042453785.1. Lineage (NCBI taxonomy): Eukaryota > Viridiplantae > Streptophyta > Magnoliopsida > Rosales > Rosaceae > Malus > Malus domestica. The sequence continues at coordinate 27,959,233 of NC_091672.1, read as the reverse complement.
AACATTTAACCCCACATAGCATGGCATGGCATGGCCTTGCGCAAGTTTATCCAGAAAATAGTTGGAGGATGATAAGAAAAATAATTGTGTGAACAGTCTTTCTTCAACCATTATTTTGTTTGTTTGTATTAACTCCGATTGTAATCAGGCATGGGATTTCTGTGCTACTGATTTGCAAGTATGCAGTAATTAGGCCTCGGCCTTTCGTGAATTCAACTACATTTTTTCTGCTTCCTTTTGCACAATCTAAATCTCTCTTTTGAGTCCATTTACTTTGGTTATGTGGATTGACCGAATATTCGTGACGTGTAGGGTTGTAGGTTTTCAAGCCGATTGTGCACTGCCATGTGTTTTTAACTTCTATATATAGTTATGCATGACTGGTTTGGACACTGTCACCATGACATTCTTGTTGCATAAGGTTTCTTCTCTATCAGTATTGGTTTAGTGGAAATATGCCCACAACTTGAGACATATGTTGAACATGAAAGTTTGAATATTACGTTTTTGTTTTGATGAAATTCGTAATCTCAAAACTGCTCCGAACATTAGTGTAAATTATCTTATTGTTTGTTGAAAAAACAAGGTCCCGAACAATTTAATCTAAAATATGAAATGAAATTGTGAATGAGAATCTCTGAAATTACACATCATAAACTGCACTTACAAATATTCAGTCACAATATATATCTCTCGACTCTCGACCATATACCAAGAAATTAATCAGAGTGGGAAAACTGAACAAACGACGTAGTTTCTAATTAAAAATCAAGACCAGAAATTGGAAACTCAACAAACAACTAACTAGCACTCAAACATTTAAACAGATACGATGTTGACTCTCAACTTGTTCTTGCAATATATTAAAGCTCGAGTAATAATTAATGTTTAGTAAAAATGCCAAACTCTTTGTATTTTTTATTTTAGATGCCAATGATGTTCGAATATCACCAGTATCAACCATCTCGCTTGCTCTTAATTTTTCAAAAGTATGATGTTATTTGAACATACAAAACTGACACACTTACAGACACGACATCTAATATATAAGGCAACGTTTACATACAATTCACACAAGCAACAGCTTGAAAATCTCCTCGAGACACAATAAACAGGAATATGCATAAGATTTTTGATATTGAAGTTGTAGCTGGCTAAACGTCCATCTTTGTCAACCAAAAGAACCTCCTACCTCTTCCAAAGCATCAATGGATGTCTACCTCTTGATCCAATTCGGGAAAATATAGACTAGTGTTTTGTCCAACCATCGTCAAATTCATCCATCACCCAAATTTCAAAGGGTTCTTCATATCCGCCGTGGTAAAAGCCAGAAAGAGCAACAAATCCAGTTCGGACAAAATTGTTAGTGTCATATTAAGTTACCAACTACATATCATGTTGTTTCTGCACCTCTTAGTTTCATACATACCTTTTGAAAGTTTTATGAGCCCTTAGGGATTAAACTTCCCACTTTGTTTGAGGTGAGAAAATTTCACCTTCCTGTTCAACCTCTTAGGGTTAAAACTTCCAATAGGTAATGTGGTCATGCTCCCCTCATAGAATACCTTAAGGATGGATGAACAAGCATTACTAGGGGAGCTAGGGCTTGCAAGAAATTACCACTTTAAGTCCTTGTTGTAAAGTGATCTTTGTGACGTTTCTTGAATAAATGGTTTGATTGGGTTTGGTTGTCAAGAAATTCAATCAAACAGTGTAAAACTGATGAGCACGTTGTACTTCACTGTACTTAACCGTCTTATATATGAGCATGCGAGGGAATAGTCCCTCGATTGATGAAGATATTTTTGTAAGAAGCCTACAATAATGGTATGACGCAGTCAAGAAACATTGGAGCCTCTGAAACCATAAAAATTGGAAAATGCTAAGAAGAAAAGCAAAATTTGCTTTTGCTCATTCACCATGACATGTGAATTATCGTAGACCAACGCATATGTTTTGGTGTATCTGAAACACCGTCATACAATGTTATTATTTCATTTTAATGATAACATATGTGCGTGTTATTTTTATGTTTATAATTAATAAGTAAGACATATTAACCATATTTTTTTATCTATATCATTACACGTGAACATGGTGAATTTGCTAAAAGACCAGAGTGGCCTTGCCACTGAAGATCGGAAAAATGACTAGGAAAGTCTTCGAGGGACTCTGCAAATGGTTGGTACAGGACCTAAGAGTCCCCACGAAGTATTCGATGAAATGTCCGCCCAACAACATGCATCGATGACACTTAGTAATACATGTTGACACCACTCGATAGTATGTGTTGATAAAACTCGATATGACTCACTCATCATCTTTAGACATTTGTTTACCGATGAGCAACATTAGCTCGACAAATGACTATATGCTTACTAAGTGCTTGATGAAACGACCCACTTTAAGAATAAAAAGTATTTTGCACGTTATACGGATTGTTTCCATCTAAAAAAATAGCTTCAATCTTTTACTATAGCACCCTCTGAAGTAAACCATGAATCTATTATCTATTAAACGATACACCGCGTAACACTTACTTTGCAACTGCAAAAATTTCTCCCAACAACCAAGCATGAATCATGATGATAGCTTTTTTTTGTCATTGAATCATGATGATTGTTGTTTCTACAAGCTTTGACAGTTGTGCATTGCGTGTACAAGCACTCCCACATACGACATATTCCTTCTCGTCCTCTTTTCCCTCTCTCATGTTTAAAGCATTGCTTGCAATTTAAGGTTCGTTCATCAATATATGGCAGGGCAGCACTGCATGTCTTTCCTTCTTGTCCCCTTCCCTCACTTCAATTTCCAGCGCTCCAAAGCCCTATCAGAAATCAAAAGATCAGAGTCCCCCACTTTCTTAGGTAAAGTGCAAGAACCACCCCCTTGCTTACAAACCCTTCTTTTTGACTGTCAAATTTATATAACCTTACGCCATCTTCCTGTCAAAACCGGTCAGTCTCAAATCTATATAGTGTTTAATTTTGAATAGCGTGGTCAATGGAAGAGAGGACTTGCTGTTTGCATAAATTAGTTTAGCTCTTCAACAGATAAAATGGGACTAATGTAGTTTACTTCTGATAATTATGGTTGAAAGTTATTTTCCAAAAATCCTGCATATCACACATTAAAGTTTACAAAAGACTTGACGCAAAATCGAACTCAATAACGTTTTAAGATTCTTACAACCGACCCCACTTAAGAGAAGAGGGCTTGGTTGTTGTTGTCATGCATCTCACAAATTTTAATTTATATTCTATTAAAAATATAATTTGCTCAAAAATAATAATAAATAATTTGTGGTTCAGGATAGTTCTTAAGTATATGTTTGGGAAATTTTAAACATAAATCATTAAATCCAATCGAAATAGCATCACTCCACTACGTACCAATAAAGCTTTCCAGAACCTGCTCATTAGTTATTACTTGACAAGCTTCTTGAGCCAAGGATCTTTAGCATGATGCATGGCCACAATGTTTTTACAGTTTTCTCCACCTGGTTAATTACTTTTTAGTTACTAGTAATTTCTTCTTGTCAAGCTTTGGTTTCGTCATAGTATCCCTTCTCATGTGGCTTGCATCTTAACAAGTAAAAGTCAATACAAGTTCTTTTAGCTAAATAAAACGAACGAAGGAAATGCTAAGAAGATCACATTTATTAATCCTGATAATTTTGCCAATTGAGAGAAAGATTTTTCAATATGATCAGCATGCGAAATGGTACATCACGTGTCATTATATAAATAATGAGATATGTTTATTAAAATGTTAATAATTTAAAAAATAAAATTTCTCAATATTTACATAAAAATACATGATGTCCCATTTGTATTCTCGTTACAATGAAAAATTTCTCCAACGGAGACTATAATTGCAGCAGAAATGTATACAAGTGTCATAGGAGAACTTAAAAAACAACTATTTAGGGCTTGCAAATGGATACAACTGCCCATAAATATTGTATTGAGATTCTCTCTAGGTCTCATACATTAGAGCTTGTGGACCGTGCAATCGGGATTTCAATTTGGTTCCATTAATTAGTTCATTTTGACCCATCTCACATACAATCTTTCTCCAACGCCCAGATATTCTCTGTTCCAAATTGCTCGATCCACAAGCTCCAGAGTATGAGATCCGGATAGAGTATTTCAATCCCATAATATTGACATTCTCTTCTTGCATGCAGAATTCTGTGCCTCTGTGATCATGAGCCAACGTCCCTCACTTGAACTTCTCATGCTAGAGAGAGGGAGAAGAGAAAGAGAGAGAGAGAGAGATGACTACAAATAAAAAAAAAAATTATTATTAGCATTCTAAAAATCTCATTCTACACTTCAAACTTTGCATTCCCAAAATCTCATTCTACAATCCAAACTTTCTATATTAGAAAAAAAATATTTTTATGAAAAATGTAAAATAAGATTTTTAGAATGACAATGACAATAACACTTTCCATAAAAAAAAACCAAAGCATATGAGTTAAATATCTCAAAGAAACGAATTAAACGAAACATGTGATATGTGGCGGTGGAAATCCAAGACACTATGAAGAGAAGACAATCGAAAGTTCTACGTTTACTTTCCTTAACTTTACCATCCTACGCACGTACAGCGTTCACACTGCCTTGTTGATCGAGCTGATGATGCAGAAATGGGGCGAGGAAGAAAAAGAGGTGAGAAGCTTGTGTTGGAGAAGGGGAGCAAGTGCAAAGTTTTTAAGCTCCTGATGAAGGATTGCTCGAGCTAGAATTTGCACGTGCCCTGCTTCTCCAACACGAACTACTCACCCATGCACCATGCATACCCGTCAGAAACTCCTAAAGACCCCCATAACCCTGGCCACTCTTTTACCCATTTCGTTTTGTTTCAACCGAAGAGTGAATCAGAAATGTGAAGGAGCCCATGCATTTATAGATAAATTTTTCAAGGAGAGAGAGAGACTCAAACAGAAATAGAGTAATTAAAAGCATTGAGTCTTGGGAGTGTCTATTCAGTGTCTATTCTTTAAAGACCTCATTTGATTTCACAAGCAACGAGCAAAAGCGATTGATTAAATTTTGAATTTCAAATAGGCATTTCAATTGTTTTTTTTTAATTTATTAACAAAAAATATTACCACTTTTAAGTTACACTATAAAAAAAAATTTAAAACAAAGATTTGAAAGATAACACTTTATTTATCCGAATAATTCATCAGTTGCATCCAATTAAATTGTTTAACTGTTAAAAAGAAAAAAAATAAAGGAATTGTTATTAACACTCCAAAAATCTTATTTGATACTCTAGACTTTCTATAATTTGAAAGAAAAATAATTTGTGAGAAGTGTAAAATGAGATTTTTGAAATGCTAATAACAATTTCCAAAAAGAATTCAAAGTCTTTCATGTATATATTTACTGAGAGACGGTGGACCCTCCCCTCTTCCCATTAAGAGCAGCTCCAACGATGATCCAAAAGTTCAGGCAATTGAGTTGGATTGCCGCCATCCCCTTTGCCCTTACTTTATTTTTACCCATTTTAAAACGGGTGGATTTGTTCTAAAATAACAAGGTCGGTTTTCTGTACAAATTATATGAAAAGTTGATGACATGACATTATAATATATTTGACCCTGCTGTTGATATTGGCTCACTAAATCTTATTCTCACCTGTTTGATTAAGTAGTGCTCTATGTTGAAGTCACGTGGTGCTCTGTATTACGTATGTTAAAGTCACCTTGAGATATTTTCAGCTAACAGTAAACGTCACTTTGTGGGGGTACGTACTGCCTGCCGCCAATTGGCAAAAACCAAGTTAAAATATTGGGTATACCACTGGGAGACAGTCCCATTGAAAATGATCTTAAGAATCTCGTGATCATGATCGTTTATCGTATATCGTTCGATTATAATTTATTTTAAAATTTAAAATTTAAAATTAAATATGAATAATATTTAACGAAAAATAACCGTATAATGTACAATGATTCAATGAACAATCACGATCACAGAATCTCTAATATCTTCAAAAAAAGAAGCCGACGATCCTTTTCCAGTTCCCATAATTATATAGCCTTTAAATATAACAAAGGGGTTTTAACGAAATAGAGCTGGTCAAAGTATCTAAATGTATAAAAACTCGTCGGATATTTCAAACTAATCTTCACATGTGTGGAGTAAGTTGGGTGAGATCCTATCCAATTTTTAATGGAAAAGGGCACACCATGCCCAACATGATGAAAAAGGCACACTAAGTTGGGTGAGATCATATCCAATTTTTTAACACACATATCTCATTAATTGTACAGTAACATGTGGTGTATTGCTCTATATTCCGATTATATTGAAAAATCTCTCAATGTGCTGCAAAAAAAAGTTTAGCCGGTGAAGAAATCAAAGGTCCATATTTATTTTGGGTTTTTTTTTTCCTTTTTACCATTGGAGGTCAATGGAGGAAATTATTATAGGGAACTTTAACAAAAAATACCCGGTACTGTTCACTTTAACGAAAAACTATATTTTTACACTAAAAAGTCAATCCTGTTACTATTCACTTTACCCTTTATTTTGTCCTTATCATTAAAACTCAAAGTTTTCAAATCCTTTTCGTTAGTTTTCCTATTATATATATAAACTTAAATTTAAGGTTTGTACTATAAGAATTATCTTATTGTAGGCAATATTATTTCATAGACACAGAGACTCTTTTAAGTACTTAAATAAGTTCTTAAAGATGATTCCATCCGTTTGTAAGTAGGGATTCCCATTATAAATACTCTCAAGTCGCATTATCCAGTTCTATCTACCAAAAAGATGCGAACATTGCCTGCATTTCTCATCTCTAAGAATTGTTTTCTACTATAACTACAAGTTGCCGAATTGGAACGTTTAGTTGATGACATTTTTGACCAAGAAATGATCACGATCACATTGATTAGATGAAGAGTGAAAGCCGAGTGAAAATTGTACAGATGGAAACTCAACACAGCATGGCAACAGAAGGAGAACAGTGAGTGAATGACAACATGACACTGGCTGTTGAGGGTTTGCGTGTTGGAAGCAAAAGTGTTTGATTAAAGCGAGGACTGAGGGGAGGGTGTTTTTGTGTGTGTGTGTGTTTTAATACATCGATATACTTTACATTAAAAAAATATGAGAGATCGGTTAAGTTATACAATGAATAACTTAATTTGGTATAAAATTCATCATTCATGAAATTCGAACCTAAAACATATCATTTACAAATAAAGAGAAATACTACCGAATCGTAATACTAATGTCTTGTGTGTGTTGTTTAGGAGAGAGCAGGGTGAGTCCCTAGGTTGATATGATTCCCCTATCTTTTCAGTTTTCCCCTCCTCAATGAGACTTCACCCCCTTTTAGTCGGAAAGAGATCCTATCTCTTCCATCAAAGTTATCGGATTAAATGATTTGAATTTTTAAAATTTCATCCAACGGTCTATCTGTTTTAATTTCTTAAAAGTTAAAATAATTTTTTGTCATTTGATTAAATTTCAAAAGCTCAAATCACTTGATCCGATGACATTGATGGAAGAGATCCGAAGATAATATCTTTTCCCCTTAGTTATGGTGGAATTTTTTAGTTCTGACCCCAATATGTCTCTATCATATATTCTGCCCATCACCCACATCGCATTTTAATTTGCTCGTCATCTTAGTATCGTTGTAAGAGTTTAAAATTTAAAATTTATTTATTAGATAAACATAAATTTTAAAATTTATACCTTTTCAACGATGATAAATAAGATGCTACTCACCCTCAAACAAAAATGCACCATTTTGCTACAATGATTCACTTCTTGAATTTTCAATGCATTGCCCATTTACAAAGAGATTTTTATAAAGTGAGTAAAGAAAAGACAAAAAATTAGTAATATCTTAGTTGAAGCATATAGAGCCCGAGGATGGATGACTAATGGCGTGTTTACATAGGGAGAAAGGATATGGCGGAATGGGAATCATTCCCCATTCCTGATTATTCCTCTGTTTACCAACTTAAGCGGAATGAACAGTTATGTGGGCCCCACATAAAATCAGGAATTTATCTCCTGATATTGTCGAAATTGGATTACCTAGAAGAAGGTAGTATTTGGATTCCGGGATAAGGTTCCATTTGGAATAAAAATTTCCTTCCCAAAATGTCATGCACCTTCAGTACTCCTTTCCATCTTCTTGTTGTCCTCCACCATCCTCTCCAACAGCTCTTTGCTCCTCTGCCGCCTCTTCTCGCTCCACCACCTCAAAATCCTCAACTTCCTCCTCCATAGGATTCGGCACAACAAAATCAACCCAAAAATGGCAAGCATACCCAAAGCAAAAATCAAATCTTCATAAAATCTGAACTTAGTTGCCACCATTGATAATAACAGAAAATTCAGCAACAAAAGGAAACGAAAGTGATGGAGAAGAGAGTGGTACCAGAGAGGCCGAGGGAGAGGAGCGGGTTTAGGTGAGAAAGACCCGAATTGGAGCTCAAGGTTGCGGAGTCCGACGCTGAGGCGCAGGCTCCGACGCCCGCATGTCGCCGAAGAAGAAGTGGTAGGAACGGTGATCTCTCCGCCTAGATGAGGCTATGAGCCGTGGGTTCTAGATAATGCCAATTTGGATGAGGACAGTGGGTTATAGGTTAGTAGATAAGCACGAGAATTCCACTAAAAAATCCAAAAATAAAACAATAAAAGTTTTACTAAAAATAAAAAATAATAATGGTTCTCTCTTCTAAAAAAAAATAAAAAGAAAGAATAAAAGATTTACTAAAAATAATTAGCATATAAAATAGATTAATTAAACTAGGGGTATTTTAGTAATCACAATAGTTTTCATTCCGATCCATGTGAATTGGTAAACAATTATATAAATCAATGTCATTCCTACTCTGATTCCAAATAGTTTTAGTAAACAACTTCAAAAGGAATCTGATTCTGATTCCCCCTCATTTCTATTCCTCCTCAATTCAATTCCTCTCAATTTGATTACGGATTAGTAAACGCGCCCTAAATGTTTAGCCAAAAAAGTATGTTGAACCCTCATTTGAATAATAATAAAATTGAAGATTAGTGTGTATAAAGCTCTTGTAAACCTATGTTATTTGGATGTTATTCCAACTGCACTACAAGAAGATTTCGTATAAGAATAGCGTCTCTCGTTGTCTCTTTCGTTCTTTTGCACTTTGCGGGTAGAATGAGACATCGTAACGGTGTTCGTATCCCAATCAAAGCCACCTTGGTATGTGAGTTTTTGCTTGATTTTCTTAGATGTGGAACATTACGGGACAACTTCTACGAATTCTCTTGCGATCCATTTAACGTGCATGTGTTTCCGCTAGTTTTGAAGTTTTAAGACCATCTTCAAAGGAGATGTTAAATATGTCAAATATGATTAAAAGACATTCAGGTGTTCTCCTAATGGATATGCCATATATGATGTGGCATGTGAGTCATTTGACTCATTGCTTTCTAGCTGCCTTTTTTGACAGCAAACAAAGAAGGAGTCAAATATTTTATTTAATTTTTTAATACATGGGTCCCATTAACAATCAATAGAATAGAAACTAAAACTAATTTTGATTATTTTTTAATAGTTAATGTAACTCTAGGCCTAATAAAATAAATATTTGACATATCCATTGGAGAAGAAGAAGATTTAGCATTTGTATTCAATTTGACACATCACTCATCAAATAAAATTTTGACATACTATATTTGACATATCATTTAGAGATGCTCTAACATTTTAAATGGCGCGTGACGTTGGTTATGGTAGTAGCAGTGGTGGTGATGGGGATGACGATAACCGTGGCAAGTTTCAAAAGAAAGGGTCTCAAACAGGCGACAAGCCCTTAAAAAGGCCCAAACTCTAATATCAGGCTAAAAAGGCCCAATGATCATTCCCTTATTTTCTTCCCTTCAGAAAAATAGAAAACAAACGAAATAAAAAACACACTGAAACCTCTACTGTTTCGTTTTGGCAGATTAAACCATTTCGAAAGCTCTGAACTTTTGAGCACTTCAGTGAGTTCTGAATCCATCGCTTCAAGCTTTCTTTGCAAGACATCCAATTCGGTAAGCAACTCTTAGACTTACTTCTCTCTTGGTCCTATATTCGGATTTTAAAGTTCTGTTTGGTTCCCCAGAAAGTTCAGGAAAAATCGAAATCGAAATCCTGTATATTTCCAACTTTCAGTCGATTAAACCCAACTGTCATTGGTGCCAATTTTCATGGGAGAAATTGGCTCTTTGTTAGTTTTAATAAATAACTACGAGAATTTATTTTTCTTGGTTAAATTTCAATTCCCGTTTCATTTTGCGTTTTAGCTTAAATTCCTGGTTACCAAACAGAGATGTCTATAATGTAAAGGTTCGTTCTTTGTTTACTATGTGCTGAATTAGGAAAAACCCATGTCGTGAAATCGATTATTTTAAGCGCAGTTGGTGTGAGTTTGGAGGTTAAGAAGCTGCACCCCAATTGTTTGATAGAAGTTGCGAATGAAAAAACAAAAGATCCAAACATTAGGCAATCACTTTCAATCGCTCCCTTAGAGCTTTTATGTCTCTTCCTTTGATCTGTCATGGGGTTCACATACTCTCTATAGTTACTGTAGAGGCTTAGGGATAGAGAGTATATTCAGGTTTGAAAGTTTGAATTGGAGACCTTTCCTAAATATATTTTGTTTGTTCGGAGTTTTGGTTTGATTGACTGAATCGTAGACCGGTGGAAATTAAGGACTCCCATTCTATAGATGATGGTAACACTGCATTGATGCTACATTTTTCTTCTTGTAGTACTAGTCTATAAATAATTCCGCTGTTTTTCTTCATGTTTCATTTTTTGAGCACCGCATCGTGGTCCACAGATATTCAAAATTTTTAGTTAAGCTTTTATGATTGAAGTTCTGACTTATTTGCAAACAGAAATGGGTATCCCTCCGGTCAGGCCACCTAGTATTACAAAGTATCTAAAGCCTTACGTCCTGAAGATGCACTTCACAAACAAATATGTAAGCGCCCAGGTGATCCACACACCAACTGCCACTGTGGCATCTTCTGCAAGCTCCCAAGAAAAGGCCTTGAGAGAAAGCATGGAGATACGTCGGGATGTTGCTGCTGCTGCAAAGATTGGGAAGATATTAGGGGAGCGCCTGCTGCTCAAGAACATTCCCGCTGTATCCGTCCACTTGAAGAAAGAACAGAAATATCACGGTAAGGTTAAAGCTGTCATTGATAGTGTGGTTGAAGCAGGTGTCAAACTACTCTGAAGAATCACTTGAGTGTACTTACATTAAGGTAGTCAGTATCAGTTGTCCTTGTTCTAGACGGGCTGCCGGGGAATGTAGACCGAAGGATTGTGTGGTAGGATATGTCTTTCGATTGCTATGCTACGGTGATCATGAACACTAGTGGAACTTTTGGTTTTCCGATGTAATGTTCTGGTTGGATGTTGATTTTGATTTCAACGATATTATTCATCGGATTGCAACTTTTGAAATGTCATCACGAGAATCAGCATATCATCAGCTTGGTTTAGGGCCTATTCGGGGTTGAAAGCTCTTTCGAGAAAAACATGAGCGATTTTTGGCCGTGTTTGACAAAAATAACTGAAAGTGCTCGTGGTTATGATTGAGAACGTAAACATGTTTGAAGGATCAGACATATTCAAGTCTTTGGTAGGAAGATTGGATCAAACTTGAAATTCATAGAAAAGCCCGGCCCAAGCCGGCAAACCATACCCAAATCCAAGTTGCAGGCCTAGAAGCCAGGGACCCAAAATGGCAAAACAAACAAAGCAAGCCCAATTGGATGGGATTGTGCAACCCGGAAGTCCAGGTAGCGGTTCCCCAAAACCTTCAGGAATGTCATATGTTTTAATTTACTCACATGAATTGCGCAATTTGTTTTTCCAATAACGTCATCTTACTAACCAAGCCAGATGTACTTCAAGGTTTTGAATGAATGCTCTTAACCAATTTACCTAAATGCAGATAAAGTGAGGCCATTATAGTATCTCACTCTCTCACTTACTGGAGAGATTTTTTAGTGTATGCGAACACTGACACAAACGCAATGCCATTAAGCATGTAGAGAGATACTTCAAAAAAAAAAATTTCATCAACTTATATAATAGCATATAACATACCGCTTTATGTTACAAATCTGAGAGCAATCGCGCTCTTAAAGTATTACCACTAGTCTTTAACCATAAAATAAAATAAAATATCCCATTAGCCTGGGGTCCGCCTTTGTTACCTCGATCTTATCGCCAACTACGTGCTCCTCGCTCTACACGCCACGTCAGCACACCCTCTGGATCCGACGAACGTTCCAGATATGTCTCGATCTGAAAACTTGTTCGACCTTTAACGCCTCCGCCGTCGATAAATAACCACCCCATCTCGTGGCTCATTCCCTCCGTAGAGTCCAATCCCACTACCAAAGTCGTTAAAGTGCGCCAGTTCTGCTACCGTACGCTGATCCTGCAGTAACATGGGACTTCGCCTACTTGACCAGCTTTGGGACGACACCGTCGCCGGGCCGCAGCCCGACAGCGGTCTCGGGAAACTGCGGAAGCACAAAACCTTCAGTTTCCGGTCCAGCTCCGCAACTGGTGCGTCGTCGTTTTAGTACTTTTCCGGCGCCGTGTATTAGCATACGCGATGAACGCAACTAACTGCTAAACCTTTTTTCCAAATTTGCATTAATTTTCCAGGAATAAAGGCTTTTAATCGATTATCTCAGATCATTTGCAAATAGATCAAACGGTTGAAAATGAAATTGCAACATGAAAGTTTTGAGATCATGCGGCTGATATTAATTAAGGGTGGGAATCTTGCCGGAAGTTTAATTGTTTGTTTTGGTTTGGTTGCATTAGGATCGTCAGATGGTGGGAACGTACGATTGTACGGTGAGAATTCCCCGGAGGAGGTGAAAGTTACGAGGAGTATCATGATAATTAAGCCCCCAGGTTATGGGAGCGGTAACGGCGGATCAGCTCCGGTTTCGCCAGCTGGGTTTACTCCGCCAGCTGGGTTCACGCCTCCGGCTTCGCCAGCCGGATCTACGCCGCCGGTGTCCCCGTTTTCTGGTAAGCATTTGAAATGTCAGATATGCCACTGGCTCCCTGCACGGAGGACCTAGTTTCCACAAATGGTATTGGTGGGGCTTCCACTCATCACGGATGTGCAGGGAGACAAGGGGTGTAGTAGTAATTTAACACGCTGTGGAGTCAAATTTCAATGTTCTAGAATTTGGATGGATTTTTGTGTAGGTACATGCAGCTGTTCATATTGTGATGTTTATGTTTGTTAGTTAATTGACATTTATGCCCTTGTTGAGAATAGTATCAAATCTGACCTAATCTTCTTAAAGAGCAGTAAGTGTGGACTATAATGAGTTGGAGAGATTTTTCGCACACGTGTTGGTACCGCGTCTCATTATATAAATAGTAGGATATATGTATTAAAAAGTTAATAACTTAAAAAAAAAAAAATTTCTATCACTTATATAAAAATAGATGGTGTGGTGTGTTCCCGACACAATAAAAAATTCTCAACGAGATAAGCAGTCTTTAATATTCTTAAAGAGTAGTAAGTGGACTTTAACGAGTCGAGCAGTGTTATGAGGCAAATGTTGAGAGTGTTGTGTTTTTAGGTGGCAGGGAGCCATTCGGGCGGTTTCGAAGAAGGTCAGCATCGGATGCATACGAGAAGGCGAGCGAGGTCCCTGGAGCTAGGAGCGCCCGTTCTCCTTACGACGTGTGACATATGAGTTCTTGTCCAATCGAAATCATCCGTGAGATTTGAGATGTGAGCCCTCCTCACGGCATGCGATGAGATGTACATGTTTTCTGTGGACGGTTTAGCCATGGCTGGAAGGAAAAAAGAAACTGTCTAGGGTTTCCACGTAGGGTTTTGGGTGTTGTTTGTTCTGAGTTTCAATCTAGTGCATGTGCGACTATATAAGTATAGTGGTTGAATCTCCGCTGTTGCTAGGGTTTGGGTGTGTTCGTTCCGAGTTGCTAGGGTTTCCATGTTGCTAAATCTGCATAATCTCTGCTGTTATTTGTAAAGAGAGTGTTTAATTTTCCCTTACAAGTTCCTGCTGTTGTATTTTGAATAATAAAACTGCATATTAGTTCGTGCATGTGTAATGTATTATGATGTGGTACTGGATCTATATAATCTGGTGCTTGTGTCAATACTTCTCGTTTGTAGAAAGATATCTTATCCATGGGCGCTATTCGTCGTAGTTGTAAGTGTGGACGTATGGCTGGCGGATTCAGGATTAAGAATTTCAGCCTAAAACATTCAGGTTCTATTTAGATGAATAATGTGCGCGGCTACGCAAAAATTTGTCGAGCATTTGGTGGACCGATCGTTATTGAATTATATTAACAAAGCCAAAGAAACTTGTCAGAGTGCTGTCGAGAGATCTCAGGGTGGGCATGGTTGATACGTCTAGCCAAATGTTGTCAAGATATGTTGTCAAGATATTTTTGGAAGGCATTTCGTCATACAATTAAGGGATATTTTGGATGCGGTTTTTAATCCTTAACATTCTTTGACTAAAATTTTAATGGTATTCAAAGTTTAATTAAAGTTTATTGACTTTGTACACCTCATTATATTACAATTAATATTTATATTTTTATAGTTTTGATATTAATTGTTTGATATTTTATGAAATTTATTATCCTATAAATTTTAAATTCTTCGTTATAATACTATTAGAAACGGTTACAATAAAAAAATTCAAACATTTTAATTGAATAAATGGATAAAAACTATGTAAAAATAAGAAATAATAAATGACAAAAGAATGTATTCATAGTGTTAAAAAAATTGGTACTTAAAAAATATAGGCACTAAAAGAAATTAATACATGGGTACAAAATAAAATTAAAAAGAAAATACTACAAATTTTTTTAAAAAATGTTGCAAATTAAAAGTGGGTACAAACTAAAAATATAAATATATGATACAAAAGTTAGGCATAAAACATAAATATACCATATGTAATTTTTCTATCATTGATTAAATATACAATGTTACATGATGACATACACATGGGTACAAACACAAATAAAATTTTAAAAAATATGCACACAAAAAGAAACTAATGTGCGCGTAACACGTAAAAATTTGTCGAGCATTTAGTGGACCGATCGTTATTGCGTTGTATTAACAAAGCCAAAAAAACTTGTCGAGTGCTGTTGAGATCTCAGGCTAGGCATGGTTGACATGTCTAGCCAAATGTTGTCAAGATATTTTTGGAAGGCATTTCATCATACTATTAATGAGTCTGTGTCATACATTTGGATAGTCCTCGAAAGACCTTCGCATGTATTTTTCGGGCAGTCGGACTGTCGGAGGTTATTGGTATCATCCGAATCTCTATGTCGATCCGGCCATTGCCAGAGGGGACCCTATTTTCCGAGACCCTAACTTGATGCCAGAAACATGGATATGAATCTAACGTCGATTGAAATTTCCGTTGGTACAACTCCGTTATTGCTTATCCATCTGGATTGTTGAAAGATGCTCTCGTTAGTATAACTTGTACAGAGAACACGAGATAAATTTTCCATCTGGGATTCTGGTATCTAGTAGAACTTATCCTAATGCCCATCCGTGATAAGTTAACGGAGCTGTGTACGGACGTATGGGCCAAAAGGGACCATGCCGCTGCCGCTAACCTAACCTAGCATTGATATGACGATAAGCTTATAACAGAATCTTATCTATATGATGAGATTCATATATCTTCACTTTGAAGAGTGGAAAAATACGAGAGATGAAGTTGACACTCCACTAACCTTATTAGGGTAGTGCTATCCACCATTTTTTATTAGGGGTGTGATATTCACACATTTTTTTAATTTTCGGATGTCTGATAAGATGAATTGAAAAATATCAAAGAACAGAAATCAACGAGAGGTCAATATCCAACCGTCTAATCGAATGAATTGAAGAAATTTGATGGTTCAAAATTAACAAATGCGTGTGGGTAAAACAGATGTGTAAATAACACTATCCTGTTATATTAAATACTAATAAAAGTTCGACTGCAATAGTACATACCATTCAAGTAGGAGTTTTATAAAAAATTTAATCATTGCAAAGATAATTAGAACGCAACATGAAAGATCTAACCGTTCTTTATTTTTCTTTTTGAAGCCCTCAATGATACATAACATGGAAGTTTTAAAAAACACAAAGACATTAAAGCAAAATGGATAAGACAAACACGGACACGCTGAATCATGAAGACAATGCCACCAACACCTACTTTGGGTGGGGGTCGATGGCAACCCCCTTCTCTGGCCAATTCCAACTACTTTTCCTTCTCCTTTGTCTCCTTAGCTTCTCTGTATTTTACTTAGACCCCTTGTATTTTGGTTTTCTTGACCTTTCGTCTCAAATTTGGGTTTTTATGCCCCTTTTTTGCTCCAATATTGCTTTCCATCGCAACCCTTAAACCATCCACCTCTGTTTTTAGGCTCATCAGGTGCCTCACTTCGACGCACTTTGGTGTTGTGTAGTTGTTAAAATGCTATTAGCACTATTTGATAAGATTATAGAGACATTTTTAGCATATTGGAATAACATATTGTATGTTATTTATTATTTTTCCGTTGCATATTCAATTATTTAAATTAAATTTATTCCCTAAGTATACCCCTCATACGAGAGCCATCCCATGGTATGTGGGTCCGCCACCTCCTCTTGGTGCTCTAGGGCCATAAGGATTTCAGGCGGTGCTTGACTGAGAATTTGGGAAACGGCGTCGTCCTTTTCTGAGCCACTGTTGCAGTGCACAGTGCACTGTCAATTCCAGATGCAGTGGAGCCCAATGGCAAATCTGTGTTTGGAGAAGAATTAAGAGAAGGCGAAAGAAGGAGAATAAGAATCAAGAAGGGTTTGGAATGGTGAGGCGGTTGAGGCGGTGGGTGATTCTCGTTTTAGGGTTATTAGATTTTTTCGGAGGGGTCACTTTTGGGCCTCTTCGGGTGGACTTCGGCTTTTGGGCCGAGCCATATCTCTTGTAATTTTTTTGTATGCTTTAGGTATAATTGAGAACCTTTACTCATGCGATGAATGTACAAGTGACGTCTCATTTGTACCTACCTCAATTATGAAGCTGTTATCTTTCTACTGCGTCCGTTTGGACTTTGTTATAAAATTCCTCCTTGACCAAAAAACAGAAAGGGTTTGGAATGGTGCCAATTTTTATTTCTCTATTTTAAGCAGGAATAAATTAGAAATATTAGAAATTTATGTGGATGTTTATAGAAATATGTAAAAATAAGTATAGAAACGAAAGGGCAACATATATGGGCCTCCAACCTGAGTCCATGTTTCCCTTCCGACCCAGTTAGAAGTTTGGGTCCATCACCGCAGACCTGAGACCTGTGGTACATTGGGTCACCGGGTACCCACCACAGCCACCGTTCTCACCGGATCGGATTTTGTTTGTGAGTTTTAACGAAACACTTTTGGTACCATTTATTTTTTTTTTATGAAAAACCATATTTTTATCTTTTTTTGTACTATTCACTTACAACTTTATTTGTCATTTTTCAATTAAAATTAAAATTTTTGAGAACTAAGAAACCACCGAGTGATGAAAAATGGGTTGCGCGTCTCTGATCCTGCTGCTCCTTCTCAATACACTCGTCCCCTCTTTAACTGGTAAATACGTACATAAATACACACACACAGATATATATATATATATATATATATATATATATATATATAATATCATTTTTCTTGTTTGTTTTCAGATCCTAATTGTTTGATTTTCGGGACCTTTGTGTTGAAATTAATCAGCGAACAGTTTTGGAGTCGATTTCGTAGTGTCCCAACTTTGCAGCCATCGAAAACGATCAGTTTTTTAGGAGAACAATGACATCATGGATTTGTATTTTTATTTTATTTTTTGGATTGTAGAATTAGTCAAAATCCAGATAGATGTTCAAAAAAAAAAAAAAAAAAAATCCAGATAGGATTCAGAAAGTCCCATCTTTTTGCACTTGATCGGTACAGTTTCAGTCTACTGTATGCAGACATCACTGGATATCTGCTCTGACATGAGAATTGCAACAGTGAGATTTCCATTTTCTCACACTAGGTTAGACTTCTGTCTCCAGTGTGCCAAAACATAAGGTTTGTATGAGCTATAGTTCCGCATTGCGGATGTAACATATTCGGTTGAGGGAAGTTGAGGTAGGCTAGAATCAGTTTGACGTGGAGGCACTGTTCCAAAAATCCCCACCTAGGTGCTAGGCGGTTGGTCACTACCTTGATTAATGTTTAAGCCTTTGAAAATTAAGAAAGAGCGTCTAGACCTGTTGAGGCGTCCGCCTAGACCACCTAGACCACCTAGGCACCTGTCTAAGTTGTGACTTATTTGGTTAAAAAATAGATAACTTTCATTTTGTATTTTATTTTTTTAATAAATTGTAAGATACTTGTTGAATACTTAAACGAATACCCATTATATGCTTGTTCCCCATGTTTTCATTATGTTCCAATACTTCCTAATATATATGTCATTCTATTTTGTAGTTTATAATGAAATTATATATTTTTTAAGTATAAACAGACGCTTATTTACACGAAATATAATAGATTTACTTAAATCCGTCTTGTTCATCTAGGCGCCCGTCTAGGCCCGCCTAGCCACCTAGGTGCTAGGCCCCAGCTTGCCGTTCAACTAACAGCTAGCGTCTTTTAGAATCTTGTGTGGAGGTCTATGTTAATTATGTCTCTGGTTGACAAGCCATGAAGGGGCTTGCTCTTTTTTTGAAGCTGACATAAGGTGTCTTTGGCGTGCCCCGACTGCCTTATCACATCTTACGAGTGCATGGTCATTGTTCATTTTTCATAGCGGTGTGGAAATTGGACGCAATCTGCTTGTTGTTTCCTTAAATCAGCAGAATGGCATCTGCTTTCTGGATTTGGCCTCGTATCGGTGTTGCTCTTGTAATCTGATTTATGCATGTAAGCATGGTTTATCTCTTTAACTTAAAGGCAACCAGAAGAAATTCTGGTTCTTCCCAAGAATCCCAAGCAAGAACGTAATTGCATTTCTTGTGGGGCAATACTTTAGGCTTTTCCGTTTCGCAGTGGCAATCATCTTCAAGAGTCTTAAGTTAACAAATTATTTTGGAGAAATTCAATTCCTATGTAAAGAAGTTTTTACATGGTTTTCAAATGATTTTTGCATGTACGCTAGTTGGTCATTAAACGTTATCTACATCTGTTTTAGTTGTAGGTAAACCTGACAGTGTATGCATTTCTCAAGGCGGTCGTTTCCCACCATTGTCTTCCGAGGGAAAACCTCCAAAACATCTGAGTAAGGGACCCAAAGATCTGACCCTTTGCAGAGTGTTCCGCAAAAAACTTGCTGTGATGTAGCCCAGACACAGCCTGCACTGGTATCCGTTAGGAAGTTGGCTTCATCAGGGGAAGCTGGCCCAGAGTGCTTGCATTTGTGGGAATTACTGGAATGTTCCATCTGTGATCCCTGCATTGGCGTGCAGTCAGGACCTCCAGCTATATGTGCCTCTTTCTGTGACAGGGTTTTTGAGGCTTGTGCTGAGGCTTACTACTCGACAGATGCAATAACACAGGTATGTGGGAGACCTTTAACTTCCAGTCGAGGAATTTTTTTTACCGACTTATAATTTGACATAACCAAATAAATAGGTGATT
Source organism: Malus domestica (assembly GCF_042453785.1). Classification (NCBI taxonomy): domain Eukaryota; kingdom Viridiplantae; phylum Streptophyta; class Magnoliopsida; order Rosales; family Rosaceae; genus Malus; species Malus domestica. The sequence continues at coordinate 27,939,519 of NC_091672.1, read as the reverse complement.
AAACTGATCTCTTTTGGGTGCATTAGGGAATTGCATTTTCTGATTAATTACCTTCTTCCAGGTTCTAGCACCATGTGGAGTAAGTGATTATGTTTGCGGCAGGGCCTCGGAATGGATTCTTAATGGCACAGAGTTCTGCCATGCGGCAGGATTTGCTGTTAAAGATGATGCATCCGTGAGCAACGAAGAAGCATTTTGCTACTGCGGTAAAGCCAGTCTTGAGCCGACCCCACTTAGTGGGAAAAGGCTTTGTTGTTGTTGTTGTTGTTGGTAAAGCCAGTCTTGACTTGATTGCTGATTCATGGAAGGCTTCACCTTCTGAGGTGCTCCAGAAAGCTGAGAGCTTGAGGCTGAATTCCAGCAGAGGTGGAGGGACATGCCATTTAGTGAACGAGTTTCTTGGGCCGTCGGAGGATTGGTTCTTACAGCCGGCCTATTGTCTGTAAGGTATGCCCTTCTTCTGCCGCCACATTTCGATTGCCATAATGAGATTTTGCAGTGTTGCTAACTTGGATCGTTTTTCGCTTCGCTGTTGATCTTTTCTTTGTTCATGTCAATATGCAGCAAACGATAAAGACGTAGCCAGAGCCACAATGTAGCCGCTCTACGAATCAGGAAATTTGAAGCCAAGATCAGCCAGAAATCTCCTGATAGTTCGAGAAGTAGGAAAAACAAGTAAAAGATGTATTTCTAGTACGGAAAACGTTTAGTTTTAAAAAGTTTGTTGCCCCTTTGCTATTCTGCGAGCACCGAAATGTGCTAGTTTTAGCATTTCCTCACTTGCATTCTTCTCAAGCAATCGATCGTCGCCGCGATCCGAACACTTTTCCGGACCATTCAATCGGTACGAGGGGTGGTGTGTACAAAGGGCAGGAACGTAGTCAACACGAGCTGATGACTCGCGCTTACTAGGAATTCCTCGTTGAAGACCAACATCACGATGAAATTTCAAAGATTACGCAGCTGTCTAAGAGGAAATCATAATTTCGTTCATTTATCTTCGCAAAGACATATAGTTCACTGGAAAAGATGTCAAAACATATGCTTGGGAGTTGGGAATTCACCTCTTACATCATATAAGAAAAATACCTCTAAATTGTATCACAAAATGGATATGACCATCTTACGATGAATTTGATAAAGATGATCACTCCACGTACAAATACAAAACATGTAAATACGGTTAGGGTATACTCGTGACTTGTAAAGCTCGGACCTAACACTCCGAAAAACAGTAAAGTCAAGACCACATCGATGAAACTAACATGTGTTCTTCATTTCTTGTTGATGATACCACGGATAGTCTTGAGTATCTTCAATCTAGATGTTCCATCTGCATAGCAAGGCGAAAGATTTAACAACGAAACACTAGTTAAAACACTGGCAATGGCCATAAATACAAAGTAGACACTGACGTACCTTCCAAAGACCATCGTTAAGATAATGCATGTTGTCAACTCCGATTCCCTTGTTGATATCTCTTCTGCAAACCAAGGGGAAGACTCAACTTTGTAAATACGACAATCAGCAACAGATAACTAAGCTAGATTTGAGGTCGGTAATGCAAGTTAGGCTCTCGTATTATATATCTTGTCCTCAATATTCTAAGGGTACCCAAGGCATTACTCTAGGAGAAGCAACGATAATGTCCTTCGAATAAGAAAATAACTTACATTTCTTTTGCTGACATTTTTGTGAAGCCAATAGCAAGAGCATGTTGTTTTCCTTCTGCCATTATTGCCTGAGCGTAATCAGTTTTACAAATCAGAGACATACAAAACAAACTGAACTTCAACATTTCCGTCTCGTGACAAGACAATTATTTAAATCAACTCAACCTAACATTTGAACAAAAAAAAAAGGTTCTAACATGAGTATGACATTACATTAATACAAAGAAAAAAAGAGACATAAAACTCCTACCACGGGAGTTTCTGCACCCACTTCATCATCCAAAGAACCACCGGGAGAAGTTAGACCTGGACACATTATGTTTGCACCAGAGAGAACAAACCTTATGGCGCCCCTATCTACTTGCAACTTTTTCATTATGTCTGGATCTGTAAAACCCGTAAGAAACCCCGAGCTTTCTCAGTTACAACTATTTGGAAGGAAAATTCACCAACTATGTAGCTTTTTATTTGAGAAAAATAAAATAATCCACTCAAAAGAAGAAGCAAATCAAGGATTGCATAACTGGTTCATAGACCAGACTTATTGAGATAAGGCATTTTGGCGGTAAAGAAACTTTTACATTGATGAAGAAGTCTTAGGGTAGGCATATACGGTCCATCACGAATGTTGAAAAATAGTGGCACGTTGTTTACCACCACCAGATTTAGATGGTTCTGACTGCAAAAGTCGAGCATGTGGAAGACAATGTTAGATACATGGAGATAAGGCAGCATGAAACAAATAGCTGAGTCAATAAGTAAAACACAGAAGCAGGACCAACAGAGCGACAAACCATTTAGCCACAATAAGAGGAGATTTCTTTGGGATCAAATCTTCCAACACCTGTTCGAGTCCCGGGTACTGCAGTTGAAGTTAACTTTGTGTTACAGACATATGTAAAGCGTATCTTAAAGCATCCGTGAAATTCCTATGAACCTAATCATCTTACCTCATCTGCAATACTCTGCCGAATTTTGCGCTGGACAGATGCCTTAACTTGATTTTGTGCAGACACCTCTTCAGTAGAAAACCTACAACATTACACACGTATTATGCAATCATATTACGAAATATTCCCCTTACGCATCTATTGCAACACAAAACAAAAATTTGCTACTCCAAACCGCTCCCACACAAAAACAAATATTTGAGAACCCTAACCATCCTCCCCAAATAATTAACCTCATCTTCCATAAAAACCAAAAAGAAGTGACCTTTCAAGCTTCATTTTAACATCAAAACATCCCACATACAGCACAAAACCAACTTTGCTGAGAAGGATCAAGCTTTAGAACGGTTGCTTAAACCACAGAGAAGCAATGGCACAATTCCAATTTATACTTCCACAACAACAACAACGCCTTATGAGTCGGCTGTATGAATCCTAGAACGCCACTGCGCTTGATTTTCCGTCCGTTAGCTCCAAGTATTCAAATTTATACTTCCAATTACACAAAATAACATATAAACTTCAGGGCATAAATCCAAAATTAAAACCCATAAAAGTATATAATCAGAAAACACAAATGAAAACAAAATTGAAACGCTGTTTAATTTTTCATCGAATTAAACCAAACCCAGAAATCATATGCCTCAATGATAAAAAAAAAAAAAAAAAAACTAAGCAAACAAATAACATATATTTAAAAATAAACACCTATACGTACAATATATTGACAATATATATAAAGCTTACTTCTTGAACATTCTGGAAATGGAGGATGAAGAAATCTAAGATCTTCAAGAGCAAGCAAAGAAAACCCTTCAACTGGTATTAAGGTCGAACAATACAACCTTGAATTCTGGTTCGAATTTTTCTTTTGGAGCACTGACTGGTGCGGAATCTAGTGAGCTCAGCCGCAACCATAGCCCGCGTCGGTGTAGCTAGTTGTAAGCCACTATTTAGGCCTTTATAGGTTGGGCTAGCCTGCAAGTAAATTTAGGGTTTGGGTTGGGTTATGTGTTCTTGGGCAAAGTGACTTTTCTATGAAATGAAACTGATCCATTGCAAAAGCCCACTTTCTTTAATTGCAAAAGAGATGTGGATGTCATTAATATCTCGTTTGAAAGTGCTTTTAAATTGATTGAAAAAGTTTTGGTGTAAATGTTTTTGAAATCAATTCTTGGTAAAAACGCAAGTGAATCGTGAAAAAGTACTTGAAGTGCTTTCTGGAAGAAGCACATAACCAGTGCTTCTTCCAGGAAGCACTTTAGTTGCTTTTGGAACCCCAAACATTTTCTCTAAAAGTGTTTTCAATCATTTTAAAGGCACTTCCAAATGAGCTCTAACTTTTTACTACTTTATGAACTTGATTACGAGTGTTATAAATTCACTCATATTATAGCACATGTATTTATTTGTTAATAATATACTCTAGGTTCATAACATCAGCTTAGCCATCTACGAAAACTTTTTGTGTCTTTGCGCACCTTCTCTCTGCACGCACCGTCTCGTAATGTTATTAATTTATGTGGTAGTAATGAGTGATGGTTATTTCATCATATATCATTACCAGATGGTTTCTTAACTTTCTTCTGTTACAATAAGTGCAGGCCACCAACGACCTGTGCACTTGAACCATCTCCAACCCTTGGAGTAAAACCTAAAATTTTTACCTCAGAAAATTTAGGTTTTAACCTAGAACATATTTTCTGCTCCAACCCTTTTATCCTAAAATTTTAACCTCAAATTATTAAAGAATGAATTTAGGCTATTTTTTTTTTAAATTAACTTTAAAAAAAATATGTAGATTATCTTAAATTAATTTTATGAACATTTTAACTTAAAAATATTTAAATTCGGATAAATATTGAAAAATCACTAAATCAATACATGAAATTCATGAAACACTATGGAAGAATATGAAAATCATGATAGAGATGTGTAAACACAAAAGACACACATAATACATATGAAGCACATACAAAACACATGATAAAGATGTATAACACACCAAACATGTGAAACACATGACACACACAAAACACATACCAAATACATACAAAACACATGAAACGCATAAAATACAAACCTACACACATGAAACGCAAACCTTCAATCATCCTCTATATAAGCATAGGTTGAATATCTAACCATCACACAATATATTCACCAATCAGCCAACTTTCAAAGTGTTTTTGACACGCCCCGATCCCGATATTCCCTGAATACCAGGATAAGCACATACTGGCCGACACCCGAAGGTGACGAAAGCCATTTATTGAGTGCACTTACTGAAAACAAGGGATATATAAGATTTATAAATATAAAAGAATAAAGAATATGCATTTAAGGAACATGTTCAGAGCATACAACTAACTAGAATACTAAAAGAAATAATATAAAATTGAATGAATAAAAGGATATGCGTCCTACACCGAGAGGACTCGAAGATGTCGATGAGGAAGTGCCTTGACGCCGGGATTGTATGTCTCGATTGTAACCACCCGTCCCAGGATTTATGGAACAAAAATGGTATTTTTGAATTTTCACTAAGTTTGTGGATAGTTTTCCTTTTAAAAATGGTTTTTGGTCTTAATTGGTGTGCCTAAGGGGCCACATGTGATCCTTGTCCCCCGGTTCCCTTCCCCTTTTCTTTCTTTTTCTGATTTTTATAACTCTCTCAGCCCTCTTCTTTCTCTATCTCTTCTCCTCTCTTTTTCCCATACTCCCTTTCTCTTCTTCTCCTTCACCGCGCCACACCCATAACCCATATCCTAAAATCATCATCAAATCACAATTTTGACATCACCATTGTCTTCATCTCGTCCCTACGAACACAACCAAAGGCATGGCGTCGTCGAAGTCGAACCATGAGGCCCCGTACACGAACTCTGACACAGACCGCCCCTTTCGAGGCAATTTACGGCAAAAACACGGAGATTTGGCCAGCGTTCAAGGTATAAATCTCTTTTTCTCTCTGAGTACTACAACTTTCCTTTTTGTTTCACCCAATTTCGTTGAGTATTGAAGAAGTTATAGTCATTTGAATCTTACCAAGTTTTTGGCGAGTCCGGTGGCTTTCGAGGCGTTTTTCGGCCAAACCACGGTGATTTAGATGTTTTGCGAGTACCATTCTCTTTGTCTCTTCGAGAAACACAACTTTCATTTTTGTTTCACTTGATTTCGTTGAGTTTGGACAAAGTTATGGCCGTTTAAAGTTTGTGTAGTTTTATGGCCGAAATTCGGCCTTCCCTTCCGTTTAGCTTCGGCAAGCAGTAACCACACCAGGCCTTTGGGCCTTTCCTGTCGAGCCCAACCCAAACCCATTTTTGTTTTCTTATTTATTTTGTTTTATTTTTAATTGTTTTAAGTTTAAGGCCCTTGGGCCATTTAGTTAAGGCTTGAGGCCTGTTTTTTGAAAGCCCAAATCCCTTAAGCCTTTTTACCCTAAAACCCAACCTATCCTAAATCTAAGCCCAACCCAATTCCTAACCCAAAACCCTAAACCGGGTTTGACTGACCCGACCCGATGGACCCGTGACCCGTTGACCGTCCCGGTCAACGGTTAACGTTGACTTTTCGGGTTTTCGTTCGAGACCTCTCCTAAGCTAATTTCGACGTCCTGGACCCGTTTTTGAAGTCCATTTTCCCAAATTCAATCGTTTGAGTAGAGTTTGACTAAATGTACCATTTATGTGATTAGGGGCAATTATAGTGGCGTTTTTGTCTTCGCTAGTTTGTGTGGCTCTTCAACGGCGAAGTATCTGTGAGTGGACTCATTCTAAAAATGCATGCTTTGATAGTAGAAATGCACACATGAAAAGCATGATTTAACAATTATGTTTTATGAAATGCTTTGAGATAACATGCTTACTGAGGCTAGTTTGAATTACTACTATTTTTCCTATAACTCGTGTTCTTATAGAATAGATGGATGACGATATGATATTTAGAACATGTTTCGAACACCTCTTTATTGTATAGATGATAGATGACTTTATACTATGAAGTTGCTTTTCAATATATATATGTTCAATGGTTTTGTACTTACCTAGTGGTCCTTATTCCGCTACGGGACGTAGGGATAGATTCCAGTCCATCCCGGACGACAATTTGTGGTTGGCATAGGGCCTGGAGTGTGTTTCCTCTAGCTATTTAGCACAGGGACGGGGAGCCGGCATGGGGCTTGTAGTGTATTTTTCTCTGACTGTCTGCTCAGAGACGGGGAGCCAGCATGGGGCTTGGGGGTTATATTTGGACATTCACTAGTGATTATTATATATACAAGTTATAATTTGAGACATTGCACAACATGCTAGGTTTTGGAAAACTTATGTTTATCATGATATATATGTTTTTTTCTTCATAAAACCTGGGGATTAGTACGTTGATAATTGTTTTATTATATATATATATCAACTTGGTCCACTCATGTTTGTTTTGTGGCCCCTTCAGGACTTAGAATCGAGACATACAATCCCGGCGTCAGGGCACTTCCGCATCGGCATTTTCGAGTCCTCTCGGTGTAGGATCCATCATTTGTTTCATTCAATTTTATATTATTTCTTTTAGTGTTCTAGTTAGTTGTATGCTCTGAACACATTCCTTAAATGCATATTCTTTATACTTTTATATTTATAAGTCTTATCTATCCCTTGTTTTCAGCATTTGCACTCAATAAATGGCTTTCGTCACCCTCGGGTGTCGGCCAGCACGCGTTTATCCTGTTATTCGAGGAATATCAGGATCGGGCCATGTCAGATTGGTATCAGAGCGTGGTTTGTTTAGAGTATACTTAGGACTTTCTGTTACTGTAGCAGTGTGTCGGTTTTGACGTCATTTGGATGTCCTGACTTCCGAAATTGGTGCCATTCGGCGCAGTTGTGCAAACCTTTCTCTGTTTGAATTGTCACATTCGGGTTGAAATAAGAAATCTTGTGTCGGGATTGTGCCTCATCGGTGACGTGTTTGATTTGTTGGACGACTTTCAACATCGGATCAATACTCTGCGGCGTGCATTCCCTGGGAATGGCGGGCAGATTTGGTGTTACTTGGAAGCGACGTGTTTAGAAATCTTTGTTTGAGGAAGTCTGGTCAAGACCAACTGTAGATCCGAAATGGTGATGCCACTCTGCAACATGCGTTCCCTAGGAATTGCGGGCGGAGTCGGCTCTACATCGAAATCTTGGGAAATGGAAAAATCTTAGTGGTGTGTGTTGGTTAAGACCAATTAGAAATATGAAACGGTGATATCACTCTGCAACATGCGTTCCCTAGGAATACCAGGTAGAGTCATATCTTAATGACAACTTCTTGAAACTTTCAAAGTGAGTGTTGGAGGAAGCGAGTAAGCGCTAGTTGTGACGAAGTTAGTATGTGGTAATTGGTGGGATCAAATCAATGTTCTCAAACTCATTACCACTGAAGAAATTCGTGTGGATCTTTAGAACAATTCTTGACGATTATTCTATCGATAACCATCTTGCTTACCCCAACAACGAAGTCAAGTTCCTTAACTTTTGACCGTCAGCTTTACACCAAATCCTTCAAGCGTTGACTTTGTCTAGAGATTATACTTTTCTTGGGAACTCCTTGGTAGCAGACTCTATTCTCATTATTTTTCAAAAGGAGTTGCGATTCTTGTTGTTGTTGTAGTTGGACTTAGATGATGAAGATCCAGTCTTGTTTGGATAAACAGACTCCTTGAACTTCATCTGGGCCTGGTACGTGGTGGTAAATCCTAGCTCCTTGTCCACATACTTTTTGGTACAGGTGAACTTAGCCCATAACTTGTAGCCCAATTGATCAATGTTCTTGTCCATTAACTGTTCAGCCTTGTAATTTTTCAGTGTAATGGCTTGAGATTCCACCATATTCATCATTGTACAAAGATCGAGCTTTGCTCTGAACTTCTCTAGACTCATTAAGCTTTGGTTTCCTCAAAGGCATCACTTTAAGGTAGCCAATCATGTCGCTTCATGCATAAGCAAGCTGCTTCATATCTTTCTTCTTCATCATTCTATTGATTCAGAGGTTCTATGTTTAATTTTTGAACTTTGAAATAGCTCTCACAAAGTATTGTGAATCTCGAAATGTTTTTGGCCTCGTCAAATTTTATTATCAGTTCTTAACTATTCTTAAGCTTAGACCTATTTCCTAAGGCCCTATGGTCTTTGAGGTGGCCTGAAAGGCCTATCGCCAAGAGGGAGACGCCAGAGCTAACCGTAGAAGAACATTGGAATTTGAGGTTTTTCGTCGGAAAACTGGGCTAATTTAAACATCTATAACTTTGTCAATACTCCACGAAATTGAGTGATTCAAGACGAAAATCGTAGTTCTCAAAGAGACGAAGAGAATGGTACCTCGCACGACGTTTAACTCGCTGTGGTTTGGCCGGAAAACCCCTTAAAAGCCACGGAGGTCGCCGAAAACTGGGTAAGATTCAAATGAGTATAACTTCTTCAATACTCAATGAAATTGGGTGAAACAAAAAGGAAAGTTGTAGTACTCAGCTAGACGAAGAGATTTATACCTTGCAGGCTAGCCAAATCATAGTGGTTTGGCCGAAAATTGCCTCGAAAGTGACAGGTTCCTCCCCGGAAATCTGGGGAAGTCTCCCCGACGTGTTTTCATGTCCAAACCTTCACCAAAATCATATTTTAGCAACCATGAATCCTTCTAGACTACTAGAGAGAAAGATGGAAGGGTGTTTCGACCTACTTTCATAAAAAACGATGAAAACTCGTCGGGGAATGTCTGCACCGTGGTGAGAAGGAGAGAGTGGGATCGGAGGGTAGTGCCGTTGTCGAAGTCTCCTTGGGTGTGTATGTGTGTGCTTTTGTATGTATGGGTGTCGATCGGGAAAGAGCCTGAGAGAGAGGTGAGCTCGAAATGGAGAGATAAGGGAGAGTAGGGCTGGGTTCGGTTCTCAACGGTTCGGTTTTTCACCAAAATCGAAACTGAACCGAATCAATTTTTTTCAATTTTTTCTCGGTTTGGTTTTTTTTTTTGGTTCGGTTTTGGTTTGATTTCAGTTTTTTTTCCTCCAAAAAATGAAAAATTTAGGTTGACAGGTTCGTCTTCCCCATCTTCTAGAACAACCCACATTTCTAAATCTTCAAAAAATCAACGTGCTCACATTATCCAATACTAGCTGCGCCTTCTTATGTTGAGCAAGTCTATTCACTTACATTCTGTCAATGTCAATCTTGGAAATGTTGCTCACATAGTCAAAATACCAAACCCAACTCCAAATCCAAGTTCACCCTTATCCAAATGCGCCTTAATAATTAGAAGGGAGAAAAGGATATTTGTCAATTCTGTCAATTCTCATAACCAAGACTTAAGAACAGAAGTATATTAAATTGTTTTTGGAATAGTGTCTATGCTTTTTCAAATGTCCAAGCACTTAACATATTTTACGTTGTTCCAAAGTTTCACTGATTTTGTACATTAACGTGTGTGCTGCGTGAAAAATAAAAGAATGAAACGTATTCCCGAATTCAGTTCTTGTGTGATCTCAGGAAAGAGCAGTTTACGATCAGTGTGGCGAAGCAGGACTGAAAGATATGAAGACGTCAGTGACAGTGGAGGTGGATCAAAATAAATTTAATCCTAAAAATCCAGTGGATATTTAGGTCATCAGGACCTGGGAGGTCGTCATCTGATAGAGAGTGGATCGTTCAGGGGATATGGACGAACATAAATATTTTAGTCGATCATATACTGAGGGCGTTAATCCAAAGAAACAACCAGCATCGGAGAAATTTTTATGACAAAAGAAACAACCACTAGTAGCTGTACGATAACTATGGAAAAATCATGGAAATCGAAGATTACAGAAATCAGGAAAATGTAGAACTCGTGAAAATGGAGAACTCAAAAAATATGGAACAAAGAGAAAAAACAGCTTGAAGAAGTTGACTTTTTCATTTTATTGAGAATTGATGAATTACAAACAGTTATACACATATTTATAGTAGCTGTCAAAACTTAATAAGTAAGCTAGCCTAATTGCTGAGGTGTACATACTAAGCTAACTTAATTGCAGAGGTTTACATTCTGTTATTACTTCCCCTCAATCTCAGCTGGGATATCCCAGTCTGAGATTGGAACAATGATGAACAAATAGAGGGTTGTGTAACCCTTTAGTTAGAACATATGCAACCTGAGCTTCTGTGGAAATATATTGAACCTCCAAATCTCTTTTCTGCGCTCTTTCACGAAGAAAATGAAAATCTGTGTCTAAGTGTTTAATCCGAGTATGAAAGACTGGATTAGAACACAAAGCTAGAGTGGACAGATTATCACAATGCAAGACATGTGGTGAAGAAAGAAATAAGTGAAGATCTTTAAGAACCAATCTTATCCAAGCAACATTAGCTACAACATTAGCCAATGCTTTATACTCAGCCTTGGTTGAACTTCTAGACACACTTCCTTGCTTTTTTGATTGCCATGAAACTGGATTCGACCCCAAAAAGACAACATAGCCAGTGGTGGACCTTCGAGTGTTTATATCAGCTGCCCAGTCAGCATCACTAAATGCAAACAATTCTAATTTCTTAGTAGCAGAGTATGTGATTCCACACTGTATTGTACCTTTCAAATATCTCAATATTCGTTTTACCAAACAAAAATGAAACTCAGTGGGTGTGTTCATGAACTGACATGCATAGTTGACAACATATGCAATGTCTGGCCTAGTAAAGGTTAGATATTGCAAAGCTCCAACCAAACTTCTGTACATTGTAGGATCTGCCAATGGTACTCTTTCATCATTCAACAACTGTATATGAGGTTTACTACGAGTAGAACACGATCTACAAGACAACATTCCTGCCTTATTGAGAAGATCAGTCACATACTTTGACTGATTAATAAAAATATCTCCATTGTCTTTGTAACTAACTTGCAGCCCAAGGAAATAAGTGAGTGTCCCCATATCTTTCATATCAAACACAGAGGACCAATCATCAATCACATGCTGCACTAGCTGGGAACATGAACCAGTAAGTATAATGTCATCTACATATAGTAGAAGAATCACCACATCACTCCCATTGACTTTGACAAATAAACTTGGATCTGAATGAGAAGATTGAAATTGTAAGGCTGGAAGATAACTTGTGAATTTTGCATTCCAGGCTCTTGGAACCTGTTTCAGACCATACAAAGACTTAAGAAGTTTTCAAACATGATTGGGATATCTGGGATCTTGAAAACCTTGAGGTTGTTTCATAAAAACCTATTCTTGCAATTCTCCATGCAAAAATGCATTTTTAACATCTAATTGTCTCAATTCCCATTTGTAAGTTACTGCAAGTGATAAAACAAGTCTTACTGTGGTATGCCTAACAACTGGACTAAAAGTTTCTTCATAATCCAACCCTTGTTCTTGACTATACCCCTGTGCAACCAGTCTAGCTTTATATCTAGACACCTTCCCTTCTTGATCTTTCTTTATCTTATAAACTCACTTACTGCCTACTACATTTCTGTCTTCCGGATATGGTACTAACTCCGAAGTCCCTTGTTTTTGAAGAGCATTAAATTCTTCAGTCATTGCATTTCTCCAACATTCAGACATTACTGCTTGTTTATAATCAACAAGCTCAGAAGAATCATGTATATCTAGAACAACAGTAAAGCCACTGAACATTATATCATCATTATGTGATTTAGGACACAAGTCTTCATTTGTCACAGGAACATGATAGGCTGCATAATCTTTTCTTTGTATTGCACCACTCTTTAACCTAGTAATCATACCATGTATAGAAGTACTAGGAATAACAGGAGGTAATATGTCATGATCAACCTCTAAGGGATTAGATGTTTCAACGTCAATAGACTGCTCAGCATATATATCATGCAGTGGTAATGATTCAGTAAAAGAGTGTGGTACCTTAGTTTGGGAACTAGCATGGACAGGCAACAAGTGAGATGAAGTAGGATCTAGAGTAGTGACTTGAGTAGTGGCTTGTGTTGATTCTTGACTCGAGCTATCAGAGGGACTTATTGCTTGCATAGTCTGACTACTCTAATTAGTATCTTGAAACTGTTCCTCAGACACATTTGAAGATCTTGGTAACACAACAAGTACAATCATAGATGATAATTTCTGGGAAGATGCATGAATAAGAGAAGAACTCATGTTTGGAAGGCAAACTGATTGAAAAGGGAATACACTTTCATCATGGATTACATGTCTAGACATCAACAACCTCTTTGTATTCCTGTTATAACACAATACTCCTTTATAGCCCAATCAATGAATATCCCAGAAAGACACATTCATCACTCCTTGCCTGCAACTTATTGTCACTATAAGGTCTTAAATAAGGGTATACGGCTGTACCAAAGACCTTGAGAGTTGTTAAAGATGGAGACTGTCCAAACAACTTGACAAAAGATGGAGACTGATTGAGGTAAGAATGCAGCACCAAATAAAGTTATAGCAGTTTCAATAATATGTCTATTCTTCCTCTCTGTTAACCCATTTTTCCGGGGTGTATATGGACATGAAACAAGATGTAAAATGCCATGTAACTCCAAAAATTTCTTAAACAATCCACTCATAAACTCTCATCCTCCATCTGATTGTAAAAACTTTATTGTAGTCTTAAAATGATTCACAACGAGAGCATGAAATTTAACAAATACTGCATACACATCAGACTTATTCACAAGAGGGAAAAGCCAAGTAAACCTTGTGCATTCATCTAAAAAAATGACATAATATCTGTAACCTTCAACGGATATAGTGGGTGAAGGTCCCCATACATTGGTATGCACTTTTTCAAATGGAATACGAGACTTATTAGTACTTAAAGGAAATGGTTGTCTAGACATTTTACCCTTTATACAAACTGAACACATCTGAGGATTATTGTCTATAGACACAGAAATAGAAGATTCCTTAAGCATTTTTTACTGCACTTCATTTGTTGGATGACCAAGTCTATGATGCCATATAGAAGACTTCACAAGTTGACCCAAGACAGCCTGTGGTGTAGTATCTAGGAGCTGAAAATACTTGAAGAATTGTTGTTGAGGAATGTAATACAAGCCACTACAACTACTCATTCCTCTCAAGAGAACTTTCTTTGTTGCCTTGTCCTGCACCCAAAAACCAAACTCATAAAAAATAACATAATAGTTGTTATCTTTACAGAGTCTATAAACAGACAATAGACTAGCAGCCAATTTTGGAACATGTAGAACCATGTGTAAAGTTAAAGCTTTAAAAGGAGTGAAGATGGAACCCAAACCAGTGTTGACATTAGGAAGCCCTTCGCCATTGCCCACTGTAATCCTCTCATTTCTTTCAAAAGGAGCCACCAAAGTCAAATTGTCCAAATCAGCGGTCATATGATGTGTAGCCCATATGTCTAGCACCTAATTTTGTTGTGAAGAACCATCAAAATTTGATTGAGCTTGTGTCGTAAGAGCAGAGATAGAAGGAGGTGGTGGTGTTCCTTGATATGCATAATTCCCCCTGTGATAGCAATTAAGAGCAGTGTGCCTTTTCTTCCCACATATTTGACACTCGGGAACTTGAGAAACAGTGCTGGAACTTGTATCATATCAAGAGTAACAATTTGGGGCAGTGTGGCCTCTTTTGTTGCAAATTTGGCATTCAGGAATCAAAGCGCTCTTTGATCCATTATTACCATTCCAATTCTGCCAAGTAGATCCTCCCTTAGCCCCAAAATTAGATCCTCCATTATTACTGGAGCTACCAGAGAAGTAATTAGAATTCTCAGAAAATCTTCCAGAAGATCCATTATTAAACCTTGGTCTGTTATTGAACCTGCCATTGTTAGCACCATTGTTATGATAATTCCTTTGATGCTGAAAAGTTCCATTCCCTTGAAACTGAGGCAAATTGGCTTGTGACACAAATCCTCCAGTTGGTCTTGATCCACGAGCCTGAGAGTTAGTGTTGCTGCCGCTAACAAAGCCAAAACCACCATTGAAATATTGAGAAGACTCTGGAGAATTGTGAGTAGTATTAGAAGATTCACCCTGACAATACATTGTAGATCCAGAAAAAGTCAATGTGGTTAGATTCTTCTGTAAATTGAAAGGACCACTTCACAAAATTGTCATCTTGTAATCGGATAGTTAACATGCCCAGTAGACTGTCCATCTTTATAGCATTCATCACCAGATCACCAATACACCAAGATTATATCAATACACCAAGATTATGCACCAAGATTTGTCAAATCACCAACTGACCGAATCACAAATGAACAAATGAATTCAATTCCTCAAAGAGTTTTGTACTCAAAGAAACAATTTCAGCTGGCTTCGTGCCAAAATGACCAGAAAAATACTCCACAGAAGCTTATATATCAACAATCTAGAATATGCATACAAATTTCTTCGGAATTCACCACACAGACATTAATCTTCACACGCATTGAACATAACAACGAGCTTCGTGCCCTAAAAAAAAATTTCAGGCTTCATGCCCTAAAAGTTCATCATCGCAATCTTCTACAATCAACATATCCAGAAAACAAACTAAGAACTCCAGAAATTTCACGCAGAATTGATCACACAGATACACCGAAGAACGAAATTCAGAACCTGATTCAACGAAGATAGATCTCCGACGAAAAATCGCGAACCAAAAACAGCTACAAATCTCTACGCAACGACTACTTCCATCGCTTGATGAGCCAATCCAGGATCCTTCTCTTAGATTCACCGAACCTAAGCTCTGATACCATGATAGCTATGGAAGAATCATGGAAATCGAAGATTACAGAAATCAGGAAAATGTAGAACTCGTGAAAATGGAGAACTCAGAAAATATGGAACATAGAGAAAAAACAGCTTGAAGAAGAAGTTGACTTTTTCATTATATTGAGAATTGATGAATTATATTTATAGTAGCTGCCAAAACTTAATAAGTAAGCTAGCCTAATTGATGAGGTGTACATACTACTAAGCTAAATCTCGACGTTATATACATGTTCACAAATTTTTATCAAGCATGTATGAATCTACAACTTCCAGAATGACTAGTTTATTGTTGTTCGAAATGCCGAGTCGTTCTTCCAATGGCGCAGTTATAAGCACGAAGCAGCTGCTTCTTAAATCTTGTGAGGTGTAGTCTCACAGTTTGACCTTCAAGGTAAATCTCCTTTGTGTATTCCCATCTTTTTTTTGTTACACTAGCTGGATTTTTAAGAACATGATCATCTTTACCATACTTGTTGTGTAACGAGTTTTCTGTGGTAAGAATTTTGTAGCCGACGTAGTTTAACCCAAGCTTTCTTGCAGGTTTCCCATAGTATTCCTCTGCTGCCCAACTAGTTCCAAGAGGAATAACTTGGATCAACACAGAGCCAGGTCTCATGAACAGAAAATGTTAAAGATGAAGATGCTATATCATAGCTAAAGTTGTTTGTTATATGTTTGTTACTCATGTAATTAGTTTGGTTTATTTGGTTAGTTTAGATAGCCAAATGTAAATAGTCACAAGGACTATATATATGTAATTGTATTATTCATTTGTTCAATTAATGAAAAGTCACAGATTTCTTAATTCTTAAGAAACCTCTCTCTCTTTCTCTCTTCTCTTCTCTTCTCTCTCTCTCTCTCTTACAAGAACACATAGTTTTTATATGGTATCTTTCACCTTCTGCCTCAAGGCCAATTCGATCCTTTCTTCCGCTTTGTTTCTCTGATTCTCGCTGATCTTTTCTTGTAATTCTTGTTTTTGATTACCATGGCATCTCCGTCCGATTTTGCATCTCATGAATCTCTCCAGCATTCTGCCCCCAATTCTTCTACAAACCCTAACGTGTCCAATTCGTATGCTTCTATCACAATTCAGAATATTGGAAGCATGGTGCCAATTAAGCTCAAGAGATCTAACTATCTTCCATGGCGTGCTTTGTTTGCATCGATTCTCAGGCGCTACAAACTTCTTGGAATTATTGAAGGTACTGAGCCGTGTCCACCGTCATTCCTTCTCGATCGATCGATTAATCCAGCTTTTGAGATCTAGTATGAAAAGGATTAGAATCTGTTGATTTGGTTGAATTCTACACTTTCGGAAGATGTTATTCCTTTTACTGTTGGTGTCTCTTCTGCTCGCGATCTTTGGATCAAGCTTGAACAACGGTTTGGTGGCGTCTCCGATGCTCACATCCATCAACTATGATCTCGCCTTCAAGTAATTCAAAAAGGTACTCAATCTATGACGGATTATCTTCAACAACTCAAAGAAATCTCTGATTCTCTTTCTGCTGCTGGTGCACTTATTTCTGATCGCGATCTTATTGCGGCTACTCTTGCTGGCTTACCTGATGAATTCGAATCCTTCATTGATTCTGTGATGTTACGTCTCTCTTCCACGTCTCTGGATGAGTTACATGGTCTTCTTCTCACCAAAGAGCTTTCAATGTCTCGTCGCAAGAAGCTCTATTCCTCCACTACTGAGTCCTTTCAGGCGTTCTCTGTTCAGTCTCAACCGCCTCTTCTTCCAACTCTACCGCCTTAAGCATATGTTGCTCAACCTCACCAATCCTTTCGATTCAACTCTTATCGTGGAAGGAACATCTATAGAGGTAATCACTCTCATAATCATGGTCGGTACAACAACAATCGTGGACACAGAGGCAATTATAGAGGTCAATCTTCCAATCGTGGTCATCACCAAGGTGTTCGCAACTCTTCATTCGGCAGTACTCATGTTTCTTGTCAAATTTGTGGATCTACTAGTCATGAAGCTATTGATTGCTTCGATCGCATGAATCCTGACATCTCTGGGAAGATTCCTCCTGCAAAACTTGCAGCCATGTGTGCACACTACTCCTCCAAACCTTCTCCATCTTGGCTACTAGATTCTGGCGCCACATCTCACATCACTAATGATATTGCCAACATCTCTTCACCAACACCGTATACTGGCGAGGACAAGGTTTATGTCGGTGATGGTAAAAGTCTCTCTATACATCATATTGGCTCTTCTTCTTTGCATTCTCCTAATGCTCAATTTCATTTGCGTAATGTGCTTCATGTCCCTCAAATAAAGCATAATCTGTTATCTGCATACCAATTTCTCAAAGATAACTATTGTGCCTTAACACTTGATTCTGATGGCTCTGTTGTAAAGGATCGTACTACGGGGAAGACGTTTTTGTAGGGTCCAGTTAAAGATGGCTTTTACCCTATGCAAAACTGTTCTTCCACTGCTCAATCTTCTGGATGCACTTATGCTCTTGTCAGTGCTCAAGGTTCAGTCAAACTATGGCACAGTCGGCTAGGACACCCTTCCTCATCTATCTTTCGCAAAATAATCTCTAGTAATAAGCTTGCTATTAAAGGTACAACCTCTGTTGACTTCTTTTGCTCCAAGTGTGCTATTGCTAAAAATCATAAACTACCCTTTAGTTCATCAACTACAACCACCTTTCAGCCTCTTGAGCTCTTACATTGTGATCTATGGGGACCAGCTCCTGTAACTTCAGTGAGTGGTTTTCGATATTATTTTCTCCTAGTTGATGAATTTAGCAAATACAATTGGTGTTTTCCTTTAAAGACTAAATCAGAGGTGTATTCTACTTTTGTAACCTTCAAAGCTTATGTTGAGAATACTGTTGGTAATAAAATCAAGATTCTTCGTTCAGATTCTGGGGGTGAATTTACCAGTTTACAATTTAAATCTTTTCTACATGCTCATGGTATTGTTCAATAACTTAGTTGTCCCCACACACCAGAACAAAATGGTTGTGTGGAGAGGAAACATAGGCATCTTGTTGAGACAACTTGGACTTTATTGGTTGAATCTAGTGTTCCTCATTCCTATTGGGTTGAAGCTTTCACTACTGCCCTTTATCTTATAAATAGGCTGCCTATATCAGGAAATCCTAAATCACCATGGGAGTTGGTGTTTAACAAGTATCCAGATTATTCCAAACTTAAGGTTTTTGGGTGTAGTTGTTATCCATGGTTAAAGCCCTACATTTCTTCTAAGCTTGATGGGAAAAGTAAGAGATATGTCTTCTTGGGTTACAGTTTACAACATAAAGGTTATAGGTGTTTGGATTTGGAAACCAATCGGATTTATGTTTCTAGGCATGTTATATTTGATGAGGTTACTTTTCCTTTTAAGGATGTTACTCCAGTTCAATCCTCTATTGATCAGTGTGCTCCTTCATCTATTAATCTTCATTTTTCAATGCCTATCTCTAACCCCACTACACCTGTGCCTCTCTCAGCATCCCTCTCATCTTCTTCACAACCATCTATATCTCTTCCACCTATGCCTTCTTCTCCTATCATGTCTACCCATCACCCTGTACCTACACAACAACCTGTCCCTACACATCAACCTGTCTCTCCACAATAACCTATCCCTCCCCATCAACCTGTGCATCCTTCTGTTTCTAATGTTCATTCCATGGTTACTTGATCCAAAAATGGATTCATAAACCCAAAGCATTAACTACTACCAAACATCCTCTCCCTTCCTCCACTGATTACATTCCAAATACTTATCTTCAAGCTTCTAAGTCTGAAAATTGGAGAATGGCAATGCAAAATGAATTCAATGCTCGTTTATCTACTGACACTTGGACACTTGTTCCTTCTTCACCATCTTAAAATGTAGTTGGCTGCAAGTGGGTCTTTAGAATTAAAAAGCATCCTGATGGATCCATTGAGAGATATAAAGCAAGACTTGTTGCTAAGGGATTTCACCAACAGGAAGGTCTTGACTATACAGAAACATTTAGTCCGGTTGCAAAGCCAGTTACTATCAGACTTTTGTTATCTTTTGCTATCCAATTTAATTGGTTTCTCCATCAACTGGACATTAGCAATGCCTTTCTGCATGGTGACTTAAAAGAGGATGTGTTTATGGTTCAACCTTCTGGTTTTCAAGATCCCAGCAAACCTACTCATGTGTGTAAGCTCAAAAAATCTCTCTATGGACTTAAACAAGCTCCTAGAGCTTGGTTTGACAAATTATTTCAAGCTCTTTAATCTCTTGGATTTAGTCAATCATCTTCTGATGCTTCTTTATTTGTTCTTCATGCTCCAACTCTGGTTATTGTGCTTGTCTACGTTGATGATATTCTAGTTAGTGGTCCTGATGCTACTATTTGCAATCAGTTCATAGCACAGTTGAGCACTTTATTTCCTGTCAAAGATCTAGGCTCCTTGCATTACTTCCTTGGTCTGGAAGTTCATCGCACCGAAGATGCTACGCTTCTTCATCAAAGCAAGTATTTGATTGATTTGTTACAGAAAACAAATATGGCTGGTGCAAAACCATGTTCCACTCCTCTTAGTTCTACCAAATTAGATCATAGTGGGGAGTTACTTGCCAATCCTACTGAATACAGATCGATTGTTGGTGCTCTCCAATACTTAACTTGGATAAGACCTGGTATTTCTTTTGCAGTAAACCAAATCTGTCAATTTATGCATGCACCTACTGTTCTTCACATGCAAGTAGCCAAACGTATATTGAGGTTTCTCAAAGTGACTATCACTCATGGTTTATTGTTTAAGAAAACTCCCTGCATCTGTCAGCCTACTCTGATGCCGATTGGGCTGGTTGCTCTTATGACTGACGATCCACTAGTGGTTCATGTGTTTTCCTGGGCACCAACTTAGTTAGCTGGAGTGCCAAGAAACAATCAACAGTCGCACGTTCCTCTACTGAAGCTGAATACAGATCCTTAGCTCACACTGCTGCAGAGGTTACTTGGATCTGCAAGGTGCTCAAAGACTTTGGTTTTCCTCTATCTCACAAACCTACTCTCTGGTGTGATAATATCTCTGCTATATCTCTTGCATCTAATCCTGTATTTCATGCTCACACTAAGCATGTAGAGATTGATTATCATTATATTCGTGAGTTAGTACTTGCAAATCTGGTTGAAGTTAAGTATGTGTGCAGTCAGGATCAACTTGCAAATATTCATACCAAAGCCTTGTCTAAAAACAAGTTTCAGTTTCTGCAATCCAAGCTCTCACTTGGACTTATTGATTCTTCCAAGTTTAGCTTGAGGGGGTGTAAAGATGAAGATGCTATATCATAGCTAAAGTTGTTTGTTATAAGTTTGTTACTCATGTAATTAGTTTGGTTTATTTGGTTAGTTTAGATAGCCAAATGTAGATAGTCACAAGGACTATATATATTTAATTGTATTATTCATTTGTTCAATTAATGAAAAGTCATAGATTTCTTAATTCTTAAGAAACCTCTCTCTCTCTCTTCTCTTCTCTCTCTCTCTTACAAGAACATAGAGTTTCTACAAATGTGTCATGGCAGCTAGACCTGTAAACGGGTAGAGTTTATTGGGTTTGAGTTGGGTTCAACCCGACCCATTAAGTTAACGGGTCAACCGAACTCGACCCGTTAAGCTAACGGGTCACCCGTTAACACCCGTTAACAACCCGTTAACAAATATTATTATTTTTTTTTGCATAAAGTTTATTTGTTGTTGTTAAGACTTTACTAAAATTACTAAAGCATCCTCAACTAACGGGTGCTACCGGGTTGACCCAAAGTGACCCGTTATTTAACTGGTTGTTAACGGGTTCACCCGTTAGCGACCCGACCTGTTAAGCATCCATCCAAATACTAATATTAACGGGTCGGGTCGGGTCGGGTCCAAAATGCCAGGTCTAATGGCAGCACCGTGAACCCCGATCACGACATCACTCGAATTAAGAACGCAATAAATCTTTGCCAACTCGGTCCTCGAATTAGGTCTCAGAACTTCAACTTCAAACCCCATTTTTCAGCCATTTTCACCAGCAAATGCTCATTGGTTATCGCTCTTGATCCATTTCTAGATATGATCACTAGTCTAGGCCTCTTGAGTTGATGTGCTTCATGTACTTTTCTCTTGATTTTTAAGGATCTTTTCGATGCGGGAGACATAGAAACGGAGAGTTTCTCTTTTGCTTCTCGTTCGTGAATCAGACTTGTAACTCGAGGACTGTAAGCCCCGTCTAGAAGATTTCGAAAGTCGAATATGCTCTTATTTCCTTCCATATTTGAAGAATCCACAGTGAGCTCATCGTGAATTTGCAGACCGACAGTAGCTTCGGGAAAGCAATGAGTTCTCTTGTCTGCACTGAAATCAATTACTGGATAGTCTGATAGTTGTGAAAGAATGTCTCCATATTTCATAAGCCACCAATTGTGAAAATTAACGATGACAAACACAACCTGTTTCCTCAAATGCTGAGAAGTACTGTACAGCGGCATAATACCATCGTTGAATTCATGATAAACATTACCGGTATAGCCCGCCGTCGAGAAGAATACGGCCGGAACCTCACGTTGGACATCACACTCATGTTGCTTTCCTGGAGTGCCATCTGTCTTTGCAATGAGGTCTTATTCTGTGACGGTGTCCATGATACTTGGTTCCCATTTCCGGGTATACGGTTTGATCTTTTCGCGGTGAAGCTGTTCCTCATTTTCCTCTTCGTTTTCCTCGACGATACTCGATAAATAATTTGTGAAATTACTTTTATCTCTGGATCTGTAGACAAAGATGGAAGAGGAACCGGAGTGTGTTCTTACATCCCCTTTCAGGATACAAACATCTGATCGAAAACTGCTCCTGTCACAAAATATAGTTCCTGCACCCACAACATTTATAGTTAGTGAAAGTAATTGCAGATAGAGAAAATGTAAAAGTGTCACATACAGAAAATAAGTGTACTCAATTAACTTTTAAAACATTGATATTATTTACACTAAAACTTTGGATATTTGGGTGAGGCCATACAACTGGGTCATCTATAATAATTTAGTGTTAGTTTAGGATCGAACCTAAA
This sequence comes from Malus domestica, assembly GCF_042453785.1. Taxonomy (NCBI): domain Eukaryota; kingdom Viridiplantae; phylum Streptophyta; class Magnoliopsida; order Rosales; family Rosaceae; genus Malus; species Malus domestica. The sequence goes on along the minus strand of NC_091672.1, from coordinate 27,917,072 downwards.
ATCTTTCTACTTATAACAAGTAGAAAAATATACCATTAGACTACAGTTATAATAAGTGACGTAAAAATTAGATTTGGCTTTAGGTCTATCAAAACTTAGAAAATTAGGAATACATAAATCATATTTATCACAAATTTTTAAGTGGTTGCGGGGTTCAACAAGCAAGCATGCTTTGTTAGAGTATGAGTGTGATTCTCACAGTTTAGTAATAATCATTGTTATTTCAGATTGGTATAAAGAGGTCTTAATGTGTTTATAAGAGTTAATTCAACTTTGGTTTGGATTGAAACTCTACTGTTGGCTTGAGAATAGAACTCATACTTGTACAAGGATTTGGTCTTGTATTCCTTGTAGGATTATTATAGGGTAATCCAGATTTTGTAGTATAAAAACCACAAGCCCCTGCTCTCACAAAAGGGCGCTCTTATCGTTCCAATTACCTATAACTTGGAGAGCATTGAGTTTTGCAGAGAGGAGAAGGTTGTGCGCTCTTATCGTTCCAATTACCTATAACTTGGAGAGCATTGAGTTTTGCAGAGAGGAGAAGGTTGTGTGTAGAGGGGTGTCTTGGTATGGTTCCATGTGACAGTTGAAGAAGATGGAGAAGTCGGATTGCACACGCAGTGCCACGGCTTGCTGCTTTACGTGTCCTGCTGTATTCTTGAACCTAGTTCCTCCTTGAAACCCTAGCAGTCATAGCTTCTTCTTCCTCCGCTTTGGAAGATAAGTTTATTTCCCTTTAATTGTTTGATTGGTTTATTGTAGTTATATTTGTTATATTTGTGATCCTAGTAACTTGTTGATTTTCAGATTACATCTTACATGCTTAACTTGCAGGCTCCATTCATTTGACTTCAACCTGATGATCCATGGACGATATAAAATTGTGGCGGTTCAACTGGAGCTGAATTAACTATATATTAACTAAATTAATTAGAATAATTAGAACGTAGGGTCTGGGTTCGAATTGACCACTCACCCCGTATGAGTTCCATAAGGAAAGAGAGATAGCAGACCCAGCTTGCTTGTTGAAAAGACTAGAACAGATTAAAAACTAATTTTGAATTTCAGGAATATTATCAATATTGTTTTTATGTTATATTTTTACGTTGTTTTACTAGGAGTTGTTATCAGTAAAAAAATATTGTCTTGCACTCGTCATCTATGAAAACATAAGGAAAAAATATACAAGAAAAAATTAATGTAGAATAATATTTTTTAAATAACAATAATAGTTCCGTATTTTATTGTTTTTGCAGTATCAATTCGAGTATCATCGCAACCGGGGGAGGAGCTACATGAAGGCCAGAATAGGCTAGTGCCCATCCTGAAATTTCAGCTATTTATTTGTTGTCTGCTAGTACTATATAGAGTATATGCTTCATAGGTGGAGTGTAGTTTAAAGTTACTCGCAAGTCATGATCAGTTCAAGACTTGTTTATGCTAACAATTTTCTAATTTTCTTACCTTCTAAGCCTTATAACCAGCCTTCTGATGCAAACGATTTTTTTCAAACCAATTAATCGATAGTAATACTGTCTGGTAAACTTTGCAAGGTATTTATTAACAACTAAAACACAAACAATTAATCGATTCCAAATAGAAGCCACTGAGAAGCAGAGAATTCTACCGTTAGAGATTGAAGAACTCGAGGGAGCATATGCAACCATATCGTCAGCAGCAAGGCCTACAAAACCAAAGGGTACATATTTATTCGTGAATATAGTGGAAAAAAAAAATTAGAGCATTCAACTTAAAATCAAACAGCAATAGATATAGAGTCTATCTATATTATTGTGCATGGCTTACTTTTCACTATGTGAGATAACTCAAAAATATTGTGAATGTTTTGAAAGACGAAGGGTTGAAGCAATTTGAGGTTTCATCACAAAATCAATTGACAATATGAGGAGTAACCCAACTTACTTATAAGCTCACATTCTCTCATTAATGTGAGATTCATTCTTAACACGTTCCCTAACGTGTGGTGATCTTCAAGCCAATAACGTGGACAACACAAACGGAGTTGAATAATCCGAAAATCATTTGATTTTCAATGACTATACCATGTATCGAAAAAGGGTACTTGAAGACGGGGAGAGGGGATAAGGACACTTCATGTATTCTAATAAACTGATGGTTTGATACGTGGTTAGCTTGGTTCTCATACCATGAAAGAGTTAGAACATCCAACTAAAATCAAGTGCATATAGGTGAAGAGACCCAACTGGGTACTATATAAGCTAGGGTTTATGCATGGGGTTCTATATAATCTGGGTACAAGCTAGGGTTTACATAGGGTTATTATATAATCTCAGCATACAATTAAAGGAAACTGAAAGAAAAATGAAAAAATGAAAATGAGAAACTAGAGATAAAAGCTTACGTAATAGAGAGAAAGTGGCATTAGGGTAGAAAAGATGAGGTGCTAATTATGAAGCTGCAAGAGAGGAGAGAGAGAAAGACGAAAGAGAGAAGCTTGGGCCTTGTTCTTTTGTAGTAACCAGAGTTTGAAGACCCCATAATAATGCTCTGACACTCTTCATCTTCTTCTGTAAGATGTTCACCTTTTTTTCCTCTGCTTGTATCTCTGATAGTATACCATATTTTTCCTTATGCAAATAACAGTTTAGAGAGAGAGAGAGAGAGAGAGAGAGAGAGGGGGGGGGGGGCAAATGAACTTGGTCTGCGTTGATTGAGAAGATGTTTCTCTTCATATGTATATCTATGTTTCAACTACAAGAGAGACGAAAGTTGAGAGAGGGAATAATCAAAAAAGGGTGCTGCCAATAAAAGAAGGCTAATTCATGAGAACGACTACCACGAATACACTTTCACGGTATCTTGTGCTTATGAAAAAGGGAACTTTAACGAAAAGCTCCCGATACGGTTCATTTTAACGAAAAATCACATTTTTACACTAAAAAATCAATCATGATACTATTCACTTTATCATTTATTTTGTCCTTATCGTTAAAATTCAAAGTTTTCAAGTTCTTTTCATTAGTTTTCCTTATGAAAAAAAGGATATGTGAGTTAAAACTACATAATTTTATTTTATTGAATGAGGTGAGCTTTAGTGCAATATAAATGTTGCTCATTTGTAACCAAAAGGTCACGGGTTTGAGTCGTGGAAACAATTTCTTTACAAAGCAAGGGTAAAATTGCGTACAATAGACATTTCTTCCCGACCCTCACAAAGCAGAAAACTATGTTGGCTAAGAATCACCCTTTTAGAACGTCATCATAACAATATACCTGTGGATGCAAATTTCTTCCTCCTTGATCTTGGACAATTTTGCACCTACAAAACAATCAACACCTTAGGTTAAGGCCAAGAGCCTCACGCGCCCATGATGAATGGGGGGGCTTTGGCTGAAGAACCTCCGATGCCAAAGTTAGAATTTAGAGAGAAAGAGTGTTTAGAGAATTTTGGGATTTTTGCCAAAGTGTTGGAATTAGGTTTTTGGTGAGAATGAGAGCCTATTTATAGGGATAGGGTTCTTGATTTAGGTTAAATTTAGGAGTTATGGGAATAATTGACTAATTAATTTAGCAAATAAAATTATTGCCAAATTAACTAGCTAACTAATGCGATAAAATAGGTGAATATGATGAGATCAACTAGGGTGGCCAGCCATTTGGGATTTTTTGGGTAATGGGTTATGTAATGGGGGATTAATTGGCATAATGGGTCATTTAATTGGTGATTTAATGGATTAATTAGGAAATAAATCCATTAACTCACCAATTAATCTAATTTAAATGGAATATTTGGAATGGTTACCTTGTGGAGTATATGGATGAAATAACTTTTATTTGTTACCTTCTTTGGGCATTTTTGACTTGGTTAACGGATGATTGCCCGCTGCTCGTGCGTAGGAATCCCGGTATGCCTCAAGGATATTTTTATCTTCTTTTATCTAAAAATCCACGTGTCGCCTTGTGAATATTTTTGGCTCCACAATACTCATGCTATATATGTTCTCCTAATTTACAAGTGGTGCCTTCTATTTGCGGTTGCCTGCGTGGAATAATTAATAATATATGTAGCATAATGCAACATGTTATATATTAATATAGTCTAATCATTTGCAGTCGTTTTTTTTTTTAATTTTAGTGAAACCTTGATATTGTTGGATCACGCGTCCTAATCCAGGAAATTACTCAAATTACACATTGAGAATTAAGTTGAATATAAATTAGAGGTATATTGGCTTCTTGAACCAAAGTCGGGACAAATGAGGATTCCATAGCTGTGTGCTTGAAACTGGACGACATTACATTATAGATTAACTTTTGCATTGGCTTCGTACTCTTAATTAAGAATGTATATGACATAACTTAATTTGAATTATTTTCTTGTCCCGCCTTCAATGAATTAGATGCTCAAGATTAACATTACAATAAATTCTAAAAACTCAAAGTTAGTTAGATTTGTGTACATCAACTCTAGCTCAAGTTGTAATAGATTAGGGTGATTGTTATTGACTCATTGGAGAACTTTCCTATGTATGTAAAACACTGCTGTGCATTGTACTTTTTCACGTGTTATAAGTGAAGGCAGCATGGTTGATATATCTCACTTTTAAAGTATATTATTACACATGTTATAGTTTGAGTCGAATTGTAACACTACGGCAGTGTTTCGAGTAACACCGAAAAAAATCTCCAATTTATGAAATATTTAGTTTTGCATTTATGATCTTATTAATGAACCTTTGGCCTTAAGTTTCAGGTTTCTATTGGTTTTTATTGAATTGTTATCGGCTATGAGATTTGAACTAATAAACCTTTTCCAACAAATGAAGATTGAATTTTACTTGACCAAATGGCCATTTGGGAATACTACCACTCCATAGTAAATGTCAAGAATTTTTTTTTTTATTGTGCACGAAGATTGTCAAAAATATGTGGTCATGCATTGCATTTATTATAAGAAATAGTAATCAATCACGTACGTGAGGGGGAAAAATTGTCAATTGCTGGAGTAAATCTTCCATGCAGTAGGTTAATTTGCAACACATGAGTTTACACAACTTGCGGTGGGGGAAAATTCCAACTTTGTTACTGGTTGTGGGCTTTTCGAAAGCAAATCTTTATGCTAAGTTACTTAAGCGATTACTTCCTTGCTTGCTTTGATGAATAAGTACGTTATTAAGCACTAACAAAGCAAGACAAATTAGTGGAAAATAAAACGATGTTTGTGAATTAGGTCTTTCAATATATTGAGTTTAATTATTGGCGTTTTTGTTTTAAATACAAATATAAATAAGGTACGAGTATAGTACGTGAAACATACATATGTGTATTATTCGACAAGTTTGCTAAACTTTTACAAATTCGGTCATTTTTTTATTTTAGTATTTTATTTCCTGGATAATATGTGAAAAATACGTATAGGAAAAGTGAATTATATATATTTTATTGAAAAAGTGTCAAAATAACGAGTATTAAGCTTAAAACTTGTAGATCTAGGTTTTGATTTTAAGAGAGATGGTCGGGGAGAAAAAGAGAATATTTTTAACATTGAATAACTCCGTATGCATTGGAAATAATATAACTTACACCACGGCATGTGAAATTAAATGTAGCTTTATAATTTTTAACTCTTGAGTTTTAGATTAGAGATATCAGCCTTACACTTGTTGATAAATAAAAAATACTTGAAATTTGTATGCGCACTAAGCCTGCTGGCTGGCTAACCAACCAAGCTAAACAAATACATCATTTTATTTTGTTGTTCTTATTTAATATTGTAGACAATTGCAACAACTGATTCTATTCTTCCCCCATCGTGTGAATTTAGAAAATTTCATGTCATAAAATAATATAGTGGTCGTTGGTGGTTCCTATGGTCATTAGTGAACTACTATTATTATTCGATAAAAGATGTTGGATCCTACTTTTTATCACTATATTTTGTTTGTTTTCAGTTCTGGTCCTTAATTTTCCCAATTTGATTCCTTAGTTTCAAGGATACTTCCCTTACGACCAAAAGAAAGGATAATATTTACTTCCCTCATTCTTAGTAAAGAAGAAAGTCCTCATTAATTTCAAAATGTGACATCATTTTAGTTTACCAACGTCATTATTATAGCTATTCATTTTCTTTATGATCATCAAAAGATCATCTCTGGAAATATTTATTTGATTTAGAGACTATTTAGTTATCCTAGTCAAACAAATCAACGATTACGCTAATAAGTAGCATCACCATGATGAACTCTCATATCTTTGATTCATGACAAACTAAACAGTCTCCAAATCATTTGAACTTTTTTATTGAAAGATGATAAGTGAGTGAATAATTTTGATTACGATACTTGTAGAGTGAAAATTAATGTCACATTAGTGATAAAGAGTACTAACTAAAAAACTTGTGAGTGGGGGGATCCTTAATTTTAAATTTTAATTCATTGTTTTAATGTCTTCCGTGTTGGTCTTTTTAATCCAATTTCATGAAATTGGTGTCAATGGGGATTTAATTTTAATTCATGTGATTTTTTTTTAACTAACGATATTATCTACACTAAGGGGGTGGGGGAGTGGGCTAAGCCTCATAATGGGCTAGCAATAATATGGTTCGAATTTGCCTTTGGCGAGAATCGAACCTAAGACCTCTCACTTACAAGTGAAGAAAAATACTACTAAACCGTAGTACTAAGTGGCAATTCATGTGAAATTTTTAATTAGAGTGCTTTTTGTGATCTGCTTTTAGGGAAATAAAACATGTGAATTAAACCTGGCGCCCCATTATAGTTAGGGAAATTTTATTTGAACCCATATTTTGTATCTCAACACCCAGCTTACTTTTTATATCCACATTGTATTTGATTTATCTATGATTATCTATTTACACCCAACATTATTTTCGAAACCGCCCTTACTTATCAAAACTCAACTCAATCAAACTTCTTTTTACACCCAACTCAATCTACTTAAAAATAAAAAATAAAACGCTAACTAGTTCATCATCTCCATGGAACAAATCCCCTTCTCTCTCTCTTTAAAAAAAATCCTTCCATCTCCCATGGTTGTCATTCTGCACCCCCATCTACTCCTCCGTAGTCATCCAAATCTCTTCCTCTTCCTTTTCTTCATCATTTGACATCTCTAAATTTCTAGAGCACTAATTAGATGAGTTTGGTATGAGTTTGGTATGTTTCAATTAAATGAGAATCTTCCAGCCTCTATATTCCTATATGTGGTAGAAAAATGGGTATGTCCATGATAACTTTTGGTAGATCAATGAATATTTTTAACCGTGGATATTTATTAGATACAAAAGTTGCGAACAACAATTCACATTACATTGAACTGTGGCTAAAAAGTATATCACGTTTGCACGTTTTATAGGCGAACTCATAGCTAAGCAGTTTTTATTGTGGAGCAAAACTTCGGGAATTGATCTAACCTGAATGTGTAATTGTGTTTATGCATTTTAATGATTGAACTGATACATATTTCGACCATATATGGATTTAATATCGTACTATCTTTTAGTCTCTATATGCCACAAAAGTTGCGGGCAAAAATTCACAGTACATAGAACTGTGGTTAAAAAGTTTATCGCCTTTGCACGTTTTATAGATGAACTCATAGGTAAGTAGTTTTATTGTTGACCAAAACTTCGGGAATTGATCTAACTTGAATGTATAATTGAGCTTATGCATTTTAATGATTAAATTCATAAATATCTCGACCACATATGAATTTAATATCGTATTGTCTTTTAGCCTTTATATTGGTATCTGTGGCAAAAAAATGGGTACCTCCATGAGAAAATTTTGTAGATCTATGAATATTTTCAATCTGGATATTTATTAGATACCAGAAATTATAAGTCAATTCACGAAAGTCTAAGTCAATGCCACATACAATATTTGTTAAGACATATTTAGGGAACTGTTATTAGCATTCCAAAAATCTCATTCTACACTCCGCACAAGTGCATTTTCCTTTCTAATTATAGAAAGTTTGGAGTGCCAAATGAGATTTTTGGAGTGCTAATAACAATTTTCTATATTTATATACATTTTATTTTAGTTTGGAAGTCGACTTCCTTTTTTTTTTCTTTCTTTATCAAGTTGGGAGTATCACTGACTATGACCCTGTGCAACTAGTTGTTGATTTGTCTTGAATAATCAACATTATTTCTTACAATGTCTTGGGCATATGAATAACAAAAAGAAAACGGTCATGATACAAGCTAATATTAGTAATACTAATTAGTAAACTACTTGTGCATGATGTTTGCTTATAGCCAAGTGGCATGAAGGGACAAATGTATAGGTTTCATGCATGACTTGGAATAGTATTAGTAAATGCATGATGTTTGCTTATAACCATGTCGCATGAAGGGACAAATGTGTATGTTTCATGCATGACGGTTTTCCTTCTGTTATTTATAAGCCCAAGACATTGTAAGAAATAATGTTGATTATTCAAAACGAATCAACAACTAGTTGCACATGGTCACAGTCATTGATACTCCCAACTTGATAAAGGAAAAAAAAAAAGGAAGTCGACTTCCAAACTAAAATAAAATGTATATAAATATAGAAAATTGTTATTAGCACTCCAAAAATCTCATTTGGCACTCCAAACTTTCTATAATTAGAAAGAAAAATACACTTGTGCAAAGTGTAGAATAAGATTTTTGGAGTGCTACTAACAGTTCCCTAAATATATCTTAACAAATATTGTACTTGGCATTGACTTACACTTTTGCGAATAGACTTATAATTTTTGGTATCTAATAAATATTCAAATTGAAAATATTCATCGATCTACAAAATTTTCTCATGGAGATACCCATTTTTTTGCCACAGATACCAATATAGAGGCTAAAAGATACTACAATATTAACTTCATATGTGATACACCCCGACCGAAATCTAGGCATGATGGCCGTCACGTGAGGGTGACGTAACCATGTGCACCGTGCGGAAGCAATAATGATATAGAGAATTAGGAATAATTAAAACCAAGTTACTAGCAGTACTAGAGCGATATTAAGTGTGAAATACACAACGAGAGCATAAGTAGCCTAATTGCAGTCAAGTAGGATAAAGTACTAATTAAACAACACCCGAAGGTGATCCTACATTTGGTAGTCTGTCAGAACTATCTTGAAACCCTCGCAATGCCACCAACGAGGATTTCCTACCTAGAACCTGGAGGGACGAAAAACAGAAAGCGTGAGTGGGCAAAAACAAAGCTTTTCAAAATCATTTCATTCTCAAAAGTTCTAACCCCTCGCCGTAAAACCTGTATAATTTCCCAGAAAATAGAATACATACGTATCTCAAAAACCATGCTCAGTATATCAAAATCCACTTATGTGCATGCTATGGATATGCCATGTCCAAAATCACAATATAACATAAGTAAGCCAGGTGTGAATACTAATGCAAATAACCAATCTAGCCGGAGTCACCTCACGTGACCTGTACGGCGAAATCTAGAGCTCATCTATCTAGTTGGAGTCACCTCATGTGACCTGTACGGCTCAATCTATAACTTAATCATGTATCTCAACAAGTATACCTGCACACGAGTCGGAACCACCTCTAGTGGTCTGTACGACAGGACTGGGTGTAAATAAATACGCTCTAGTGCTACGATCACGTGAAGACTGTGCGATAAATCGCGGGTCACCTACGAGTCGGAACCACCTATAGTGGTGAAGGAATGTGCCCTAACCATGGCGGGAGCACTAACACTGGGGTGCAGGTTTATGAACTCAAATATATCTCAACATCATCATTCCATTCACAATCACTAACATCATAATGTACTCACCTGTGGCTTACCTGGGCCTCCGCAGCATCATGCAACATTATGCATATTTATACTAATGCATATACTAAAGTACAATGAAAGTATGACATGACATTTCAAACACATTTCATTTTAATACGTTTTCTGGGAAAAACATCAAGTGTGTATATATATATATATATATATATACTGAAAACCAAAAGCCCACTCATTGGTAGGTCGAAGGGTCGTAGCCCTCGAGCCTTGATTGATTATGCTCGTCCTCTGGATAGGTCTCACTTATATGCGAAACAACTATATAATCGTCATTTAAAGCACATACACAAAACTAAGTAATAACTTCTCATATATTGCTCAAATTGGGTATATGAATATACCACCGTGATCTACTCAACCTCAGGAACATCCCAATATTTTTAGAAATTTTTTTTGATGCCCCACGCGCTGGCAAGGGCACGGCCCTACGCGCCCCCACGCTCGGCCAACCCTGATGGAATCCTAATTGCCGTTAAGGAATATTCAGTCAAAATAATAGCATATTCCGTTAAAACTAACCTGACGCCGTCAGTCGCCGTTAGGAATATTCCGTCAACTTTGACGGAATATTCTCCCTTCTTCTCCGATGGACCTCGTCGGAGACCGCCTTCTACAACTCGCCGGAAACTGGAAAATTTTCAAATCTTCATATCTCTTCCATTTCTCAACCAAAATTCATGAAATTTATACCAAAATGAAGCTTATGATGAGTAGAACACATTCTTACCTCTTTTGGAACCTAAAACCAACGGGATCTCGCCGGAGAAATTTAAGAAAACCGGCCAACTCTACAACTCGAGCTTCCCGACGTCCAAAAACCCTCAACTTTCTTCTCCGAGCTTCGTGAGAGTGTTTTAAAGCTTCCTATAACCTTAAAATCTTCTAAAAACACCACATTTACGTGTGCATGAACAATGCTCAAGATTGGGTCTTTTGGGTCTTGGGTTTTCGACGGTTTCAAGTTCTGAAACAGGTATGGATGGACTCGTGACGATGAGATGAAGATGATAGTGCTAACTATGAGCTCGATCTGTGAAGAAATAAGTTGGTTTGGAGTTGACCGTACAAATCGTACGGACGAAGGAAGAAAACCGAGAGAGGAGAGAGAGAAGGGTCAACGGGGTTGCTTTGGGTGTGTGTGTGTGTGGTCCTAATTTGGGCTACCAACCACAACAAATAAAGACTTAAGTCCTAAAACTTAAACTTAAACCACACCACCACACAACAAAATTAACGACCAAGGGTAAAATAGTCTTTTCATGCCATAATTGATAATAGTTCGGGACGGGCTATCACAATATGTGGTCGAGATATTTATGAATTTAATCATTAAAATTCATAAGCTCAATTATACATTCAAGTTAGATTAATTCCCGAAGTTTTGGTCAACAATAAAAACTGCTTACCTATGAGTTCACCTAAAAAACGTGCAAAGGCGATATACTTTTTTACCACAATTCTATGTATTGTGAATTTTTGTCCGCAACTTTTGTGGCATATAGAAGCTAAAAGATACTATGATATTAAATCCATATGTGGTTGAAATATTTATCAGTTTAATCATCAAAATGCATAAACTCAATTACACACCCAGGTTAGATCAATTCCCGAAGTTTTGCTCCTTAATAAAAACTGCTTAGCTATGAGTTCGCCCTTAAAACGTGCAAAGGCGATATACTTTTTAGCCACAGTTCAATGTAATGTGAATTGTTGTCCGCAACTTTTGTATCTAATAAATATTCACGGTTTCGACAAAATATATATATATATATCCACGGTTAAAAATATTCATTGATCTACCAAAAGTTATCATGGACGTACCCATTTATCTACCATAGATAGGAATATAGAGTCTAGAAGATTCTCAATTAAGTAAAACATACCAACTCATTAAACACTCTAACCAGAAGCTCATTTAATTGAAAAGAAAAAGGAATTAATACGTAAAAATTGAACCAATCGATTGAACACATACCAATTATTAAGCTAATTAGTGCTCTAGAAATTTAGAGATGTCAAATGATTAAGAAAAGCAAGAGGAAGAGGTTTGGATGACTACGCAAGAGTAGATGGGGTGCAGAATGACACTTATAGGAGATGGAAGGATTTTTTAGAGAGAGAAGGGACTTTGCTCCATGGAGATGATGGACTAGTTAGGGTTTTATTTTTTATTTTTAAGTAGATTGAGTTGGGTGTAAAACAAAGTTTGATTGAGTTGAGTTTTGATAAGTAAGGGCGGTTTCGAAAATAATGTTGGGTGTAAAGAGATAATGATAGATAAATCAAATACAATGTGGGTATAGAAAGTAAGATGGGTGTTGAGATACAAAATATGGGTTCAAATAAAATTTCCCTTATAGTTATCCCTAAACAAGTTGTTTCTTCTTAAAAAAATATAATAATTGTTACTGACTAAATTGTAGCAATGGTCATTGAGCTATATCACATGTTTAGTTTCCGTCCCTGAACTCTGCTAATAGTTTCCCTCGTCCTCCAATTATGTCATTTGATGCACTAGTAGTCATTTTCGTTTTTTTTTTCTTGTCAAACAATAGATTTTTATTAGATTAGATATTAGATTAGCCACCAACGGAGTTCGAACCCACTTCATCATGCAAGGGCTCAACTCTTTTCCACCACTGTGTTAAAGGGTCACATGCGTAGTCTTTTTCGTTAACTCTGTCAACTTTTCCATTAAGTTAAGAGATAAAATAGGAATTTCATTATAAAAAAAAAGGAGTTTCATCCAAAAAAAAAAATGAAGTTTTTAAAGGGAAAGACTTGTCACTTAGTACTACAGTCTAAGTGGTATTTATCTTCACTTGTAAATGAGAGGTCTTAGGTTCGATTCTCACAAAAGGCGAATTTGAGCCACATTATTGCTAGTCCATTGTGAGGCTTACTCTCCCTTAATGTAGATAGTATTGTTTGTTAAAAAAAAAAAAACAAAAACAAAAAGAGAGAGAAAGACAAGACTTGGCTTCTCAAGGATTGAGGAGGAACTTCTCATTAAAATAACTTGTGATCTATTTACAGAACTTCGAGCTTCTGATCAAAACTCCTTAAGGATTGACTAAACGATTTTAGTTTTAATTTATTTTTTGCAGAGATGATCTTTACATAGTGATCTATAATATGAACGGTTCCGATCATAAGCATGAAATTTTGTGAATAGGCCACGAAGTCTTTTGAGGAGGAACTCCTCCTTAACCTTAAGGAGCCAAGCTATTCTCTTTTTAAATAATTTAGATTTTGTTGTTGTATGAAAATACCATTATACCTTTAAATTTGACGAAAAGGACTACTCATATAAAACATAGTTAAGTTGGAAGATGAGAAAAATTAATAGAGTTTAGGGACGAAGATTAAACATGGGGTAAAATTCAGAAACCTTTGCTACTTCGCACCCGTTATTTCTTATTGATTTTTGGCTTGAGATGGTAACATGTATTAATTATTCTAAAACTTAATTAAGTACTCGTTTACGTGTAAGAGGAAGATCCAAATCATCACTTGGAACATTCTTGTTTTATATATAGATGGTGTATGGTCATGTCTAAATATTCTTGTTAACGATTTAATAGGATAACATATTAAATGGTCTTAACAAGAGAACAGTATATACTTATTTAGAATTCATTTTAATCCCTAAATAAGTTTATTTTTTCAGTAATACCGTATGGAAGATTAAAAATTAAAAATAGTCCTCCACGTCAGATTCTAGTATTCCATGTCATATTTAATCAAATTTTTTATAGAATTATTGTAGTTTTAGTTTCCCTAGTTACCCTTGGGTACAAATCAATGTTTTAATGTTTTGTATGTATTGATTCTTCACATCTCTCCTCTTTCGGTTACAATGGCATCCCCCATCTTTGGAGGCAATGAAGTTTTTTCCTCCTTCTCTGCTGATGATGATGTTCACGCTTCTTTTCTATATACTGAACCTGAAATCGATAGAACTATGTTTTTTTTGGTGATTTTAGTTTTATTACTCATCGTCAACTACACCTACAGTTGTTGTGATATTGACTGGCAATTTCCACGCTTTTGAACCCTTAATCCAATCTAGGATTGTTGATTGGTGTTGGATTTGAAGGCAACCCATTGTTGTAAAAATCATTGTCAAGCTCAGAGAACTGAGCAAACATATATAAGCTTTTCAATTGCAGCAATGGTTAATCTGGTGTTGTTCAGAATCAAATATAAGTCATCAGGTGTTGTTTGGAATCAAACATAAGTTTTCCGTACCTTATTGACTGTACCGAAATGATTGAACCTATCCTAAGTAACGTACCTAACTGATCATACCGAATCGACCAGACCTAAATGACCATATAAAAATTAAAAAAAATGATGGCACTTCACAGCCAGCAAATATTTTAGGCCATATCCTCAATCCCTACCTAGCTACGATGCACATTACATTATTTTGCAATGAGATTTCATCCCCCACCTTCACATCACATCCTATTCTACTTACAATGTTTCCATCTGTGCTTCACATCCTACGTACCTAACTGACTGTACCGAATCGATTGAACCTAATTGGCCGTACCTTAATAAAAAACAAAACCACCAAATGCAAATTTACCACATAGGCTTTCAACAAACACAGTGTGTGCATTGCAAAATAATCTATTCTTGCTAAAACAATGAAAACTATCTAACCTAAACATACCAACTGTAGCAACAAGCTACACAAGTATCAACTAGTGTGTTGATTATGAGAGCTACACACATTTTCCACACCATATAGCTTATGATTAAGACAACAACACAAACCGTACAAACTGTTGTGTTGATTAAAACAATTAAAATACAAACCGTAGCTTACAAGTGATTCTTGGGTTCTGACGAAGGCAGTGAATCGTTAAGCCGAACAATAATTTCTCTTTTTATTGTAGCTTCAAACAGATTTTTATGGAGTTGTAGAAGGTACCAATAGTGTAAAAGGAACATAGTGTTCTTCAATTTCTTTGAACTCAACTAGATGCCTCGAACATCTTCGATTTGGCTAATATTTTGCAAGGACAATCTATAAAATGCAACTTGAAAAATAAACGGTTCCGATCGGTGATGTTCGATGTGAAGTGGGCCCCACTACTAGTCCCTATTTTGATCAAACTAGCATGTCTCTTGACATGTGATGCAAATTCAGACATCGTTTGGGCAAAAATCCTGCATAAATTATTTTTCTCAAGAGGTGTAAACACAATAATGAATGATAACAACAATCAACTAAATTCAAGCAGCTACATGCATATCTCCAGTACACACTACACACACACACATAAAAAATAAAAAATAAAAAAACCACTTTGCCAGAGGGAAAATCTTTGTTGGCTAAAAGGAGGACTCATCGCTGGAAACTTTACCCGACATAGGTTCGTCAGAAAAGCATAGTCGGGCAAAACTCGTCACGCGGGGCCTTAAAAGTACTAGCCACGCTTTAATTTAATCTTGTAGTGAAAGAATTCCTACTAACTTACATGCCAAAAATACGAGGGTTTTTTTTGTACTCATAACGTATATAAAGAAATCCAATACAGTTATTACATTTGAAATAAAAATAATTACTTAGACACACACACACACACACACACACATATACATATATATTTTTTTTAATACGGGGTATTACAATTTACCCTCCTTCAAATAAATTTCGTCCTCGAAATTTGTAACACCTTAATCGTTGCATTCGTAAGGTAAACAAATCTAAAAGACGTAAAAAAATATATCACAAATATTATTGTAATAGTTGAAAAGCATTAGTAAAGTATTTGGTTAGAGTGGTTGCATGGAGACTACCTTTCCATGTCAAGCGGATTGCAATTCTACCACTATAGTGCCTTCCAACTCTAGCATAACACCTCTAAGTGAACATGATAGGAAAACAAAATTAGTCTTTAACTGAAAATCACATAATAATGAAATCAGCATAGAAACATTGATGGTTATACAAATCCAAAATGTAACTCACCATTCACCTTACTAATTAGATTCTTATATTCTCATCACACTTCATTTATAATTTTATGTGGAGGAGTTTTTAGGGATTGCCATGGTTAGTTTCTTGGTGGTTTTTGTCAATGGATTGGTCATTGCAACTCATTTTTTGCAAAATTATCAGCAACTATTATTGTGTCAAGTTTGCATATCAGCTGGGTTAGCATTGCCTTTGGTTGGAATGTGACTCTTCTGCTATCCAATCAACCGATTTTGATCCTCCTTGGCCTCTTCGTACACAATTGTCTATTTGTCTGGACCACATTCGAAATATGGCCTTTTACGCCTCTCACATATATCGTGAAGGAAATGTTGTTGCAAATAAATTTGCTAACATGGACTTGTTTTCTCCAACTTTGGTGTGGCATGACTCCCCTCCCCCGCCCGCTCGTGATGCTTTGTTTTCAGACTATGTAGGCATGCCTGGCTTCCACTTCTCAAACTAATGTGCATCTCGCCATGCAGGTATGTCTTCATTTCTTGTTTTTTCCTAACCTTGTGGTGTTATTGTTTGACTTGTTTTGCAAGTTTTAGACCTTTTAGGTTTGACTTTAGAGGGGTTAGGTTTCATGTCCCCCCCCTCTAGAGGGTAAGGTTTATGTCCTCCCCTTCTTATTCATGTTCTTTTTCTCCTTTTCTTGGTATTATGAGGGGTAAGGTTTATGTCCACCCCTGACTAGATATAACTTTTTTTCGTTATCAATAAAATATCCCTCGTACAGTCGAGGTTTGATTAAAAAAAAAAACTCATCACACAACCCGTAGTTGTATAGGAATGAGAAATATTACTAATGTTACCAACTAGTGTAGGAATGAGAATTTCACTTCGCAATGGCCTTTTCCTTTATTTTCTTTTTCCTTTGTCAGTTGGAATGAAGAATTACCTCCGAATTTGTTTCACAATTAGGAAGCTCTTTGGACGTGACATCTATTCAAGAAGCTCTTTGGATCATGAATAAATTTCTTGATGCGCGCAACTTTGGAAGATTATTTGATAGCAATATCTATTCAAACTTAGTGTCAAATATCATTAGCTCGTAGGACTATAGACTACGATATCCAATATGGCGGATGTGTACCTCTATAATCACATACAAGCAACAACATTCACATAAAGTACCAACAAGTTGTGGACAAACGTATATATATGATAAGTGTGCTTAAGGCTTAAGGGTGAGTATCACACTAAACACATATATGGTCCTCTTTACGATCACAACATGATCTTCCTTAATGCTTAAAATAAGCCCTTATGTCGAAAAGACAATCTTCAAAATTGGCTTGCTGTAATGACAAGTATTTAGAAATAAAACACATCAATCCTTAATGCATATCCATGAATTTTTAATTGAAAAGCAAAATAGCTCCCACTAATTTTAGGCATCTTTAAAGCTTGATAACTCTCCCATTCTAGTGACATGCTTTAAAGAAACTAACTGAGGAATAACTCTATTAATATATATGTAGTCATATCTGTAGTGTGAATATAATCAACACTTGTATATCATTTCCTCACTCTTCCTCTTTCTAGCAAATATTGAGGGCGTCCGGTATGGAGAAAACTTTAACTACCCTGCATGCGTTAGAGCTCCACAACATCCACGAATTAAGTATACATACATAGTACAGAAAAATAACTATTGATTGCATAACATTTGTCTATAATATTGCACCTCCAATTCTAATACAAACGCAAAACTAGAAATTGACTTTAGAAGTATATAATCTACCAAAATTGGAATCTGAATAAACCATTTGTTTCCAACTTTTCTTTCCTCTTGAAAACTAGTATGTGTTTTTATATTGACCCTTGAGATAACACAACATTTTCTTTTGCATATGGCCTATACTTAATCTCTACTCTTTCAAATCTCTTGAATACTTCAAGGCTCTAAAATTTCTTTTGTCCAACTTCTAATAGCACAACTACTTTAGCCATAATTTGCTAACAGTAATGAGCTTTCTCACCTTTTCTCTTACTATAATCCCTTAAGCATTACTAAGCCCTACTTCTTTAAAACCTCCAAATTTCTTGGTTTAAAATCCCAGTTTGCTGTAAAAGAGAATCAACTTTCAAGACAATCAACCAAAACAATTCATACATTAAGCAAGAACCGAAAAGTACATATATTCTTTCCCTGTAAAGAGAATTTTGTCATCGAAACTCAACCTCCTTAATATACAGATACATATCTCAAGGTTTTTGGCCCCTTCAATCCTTCTTAGTCTTAAACGCTCACTTACGTCCTATTGACCCAATACCTTGTTTTGGTTCCACTAAGTCCCACGCTTTATTGTTTTTCATGAACTCTAATTTAGTTTATATAGCTTCAACCCTCTTCCAAAATGTGAACTAGAAATAACTCTTTATTAGTACACAAAATTGAATCATATAGATGACTTTATTTACCTTCAGACCTCTTTGGCTCTTGTTCTGTTGTAGGGCCTTCTATAGAGATTCCATCTTGATCTTCTTCTTATTCGATATCGTCTACATCATCTTTTGGTCTATTTGACTAGTCTGTAGGTTTACAACATTGGTGTGTTTAACTACTAATTAACTCTCCTTCTTCAAAACAAATTATTTATTCACACCATTGTCCTCACGTTCTATGTAATTATTCCTACTTATGGTATGTTTATGATCCTAAAAAACATAAAACCTTAATCGTTTTGCGTAACCAATAAGATAACAATCCACTACATCGGATTTTTAGAAATTGATCACAACTAACATGCGATATAGAACTTCTGTGTTTCACTTACTTATTGATTGGGTTACAATCTCAGCATGAGAAACTCATTCCATGATCTGAAAAACATGGAAGAATTGTATAGCTAGAGTAGATAAAGATCAAAAATAGTAATCACAAAACTCAAATTTAAAGCATAGTTTTGTAGCTCCCAATTTTTTTCTAAGGAATGCAAACACTCTTGCCTACCTCAGATGGCTATAACTCATGAATCCAAATCTCACTGAATCAAGCCTATTCTCTTAAACCAAACATGAAATTGTTTCATGATCAGCAACTAATATGATTTACAACAAAAAAAAAAAAAATTAATCAACTTGAAATCAAATATAAATCCAATTCAATTTAAACATACCAAGCACCAAGCATAACAGAACAAATCATAGATAAACAATCAATCAAACAGAACTGAATGAGATTTAGCTGCTTCAAAAATTTCACATTAAACCCAATTATAAAGCACAAAATCCTACCCAAAAATGAAAACAGAGATAAAACAAAGCAAAAATCGAACAAAAGAAGATGGGTACCTCTGTTTTTGACTTGAGATCTCTGCGTGCTTTGAATTTCTGCATACAAAATATATTACTTCTGTAACACTTGATAAAATTTGGAAGGTCTTTAATAGCTCTACTCTTCGTATCAATTGATTTTTATGATAACATCCTGAGTTGGTATATAATAAGATTCATGTTTGCTGATGATTTTTTTTAATGCCCAAGCAAGAGGATTAGTAATGGTAAAGCTAAAGTTTGGGGATCCATGTGTGATTTGGCTTTTGATGTTCAAATGAAGGAGAATGAATTTGTCAATGTAAGTTGGTAAATATTTGATCGCGTAAAAACTATGTTTAGCCACAAAATACTATCATGTAGTCAGATGGAAGCATTAAGGATTAATTTTCATTATTAGTATTCGATCTATTTGCAGACATTTTGTATGATAATCCTTTTTGGGTGGTTAGGGCTGGGTTCGGTTGGCAAACCGTGCCAAATTTCTTGTGCCACCTGCCAGCCACATATACATAATTACCGAAAATCAATTACCGCTAGCCAATCGTCTTCTTGCGGTTGCCAAAAATCGGTTCAGCCAAAATTATTGGCTGGTTCGGTTGGTAAATGGCACAACCGGTAGTTTCCACTTCTTCCTCACTATCTTCCAGTTCCAAGGGCTCAATTTGATTTTCAGATTGGGATGCTTGTTCGGTTGCTGACACACCCCGACCCGGATAGTCCACTTCGACTTCGAGTCGAGTTGTGCTGGCCGACACCTAGAAGGTGATGAAGCCATAAAGTGTGGTGATGTGGAATATGTGAATAAATTTAAACCTAAAGGTGCCTAAAATACAAGAGTGCACTGTGAGCGGAAATGAACCCATTCACACGTGATATAGAGCATAAGTAAAGTACAACAAGGTAAGGTAACAATTATACCATCATAAGAAGTCGCTCGAACCAAGAAGTACCATGAATCCTCGTCGATACCGAACTTTGCTACTAGAATCTGGAGGGGAGCAAAAATAGAAAGTGTGAGTGAGCAACACAAGGATTTCTAAAATCAATTCAATTATCAAGGTAGTAATCTCTCGCCGTAGAGTATGTATAATTTACAGAAATGATACTATGTATGAGTATGAAATCAAATGTATACTAACAGTAAGTCCAGAAATATACCACGACACAACATCTCATTAGCATATGAAAAATCATGTGTTTAATAACTCATACTAGCACGCACGTCAGAGTCACCTTTAGTGACATGTACAACTGTACTCATATCTCATCAATTATTACTAGCACATAAGTCGGAATCACCTCTAGTGATCTGTACGACTGTAATCATATCTCATCAATCATTGCTAGCACATAAGTCGAAATCACCTCTAGTGATCTGTACGACTGTATCATATCTCATCAATCATTGCTAGCACATAAGTCGGAATGTTGCTCGTGAGTTCCCAGAAACAAAACCGTGAGGGAATAGTAAGCCCAAAGTGAACAATATCGTGCTATGGTGGTGGAGCGAGCTCGGGAAGTGATCCGCCTCGGGCGGGGATGTGACAGTTGCTTTGTGTGGTTCATTTTGGGTTAATCCATGTTGTGCACTAACGGTTGATTGGCTAGACTCCATCATCCTAAACATAAGCAACGCATATACATTCAAAATCATATATATGTACGTGTATATATAGTATCAATAATCATCATGCTATCAATTTTGTTAACAATATTTTCTATATTTATTATGGCATGAATCATATATATATACATATATTTTTTAAACCCTAAAACTAAGGAGTCAAACATATAAAAAATACCTAAAATATCTAAATAGAAAAAAAAAAAAAAATATATATATATATATATATATATATATTGGTAGGTATGGCATACCGCCGGCATACAAAATCAATTACCAAAGCCATGCCATTAATTGTTAGTTCGGTAAAATGCCAACCGATTATGAAAAAATGCCAAAACTATACCATACCATTATGAGCCGACCGGTATGGTTCGGTCGGTAAATCGGTTTATGGCAAAATTTCCCACCCCTATGGGTGGTTAGTCAGATCAATTAGGGATTAAATTTAACTAAAATGGTAATGCTTTTTAACTAAAATTGTTGTAAACTGAAATAGAAATGAACGAAGTTACCCGAAAAAATGTAGAAGCTTTGAGTGGTGAATGATTCATGGGATGAGTCGCGGACTACGTCACTCTCTTTAAGACATTTCACGGCTCTGCCCAAAGTGTGCAAGCAGTTCATAAACACCACGTCGTCCCCAGGATAAAACAGTCCAGAACCTTCTTTTGATAAGGTTCTTCTTTGCACAATGGAAGAACCTTCAAACTTGCACCCTTTCGATATGTTGCTTTCAAAACTTAATTTAAAAAATTATATATAAACTTGTAGTATACTCTATATATTCCATTGATACTTGGGACTTATATTTATATACAAAAGTAAAGAAATAGACGTTGAAGGATTAATAAATTAGGGGCTAGAAATCCGGAATAAATGAAAACCTAAATAATCAAAACGGATAGATTACATATGGAGGTGGATGTGACCATCTTCTCTATTCAGAGAAAGCATTTCAAATTTGTTGTCCAAGGACTAGATGGTGGAATCTAAAAGAAGAAAAACAAGCCATTTTCAAAGAGAAAGTAATCATCAAGTGTGTGTGGGATAGAGAGGGGGAAGCTAGCCAAAGGTGGGATTCCATGCTAGTTGTATCCGAAAAGTAGCAAAAGAGGTATTAGGAGAGTCCAAGGGCTTTGCTCCACACCAAAAGGAATCTTGGTGGTGGAATGAGGAGGTACAAACAAAGGTGAAGGCTAAGAAGGAATGTTGTAAAGCCTTATACAATGATAGGACAGATGAAAATGGTGAAAGGTATAGAAAAGCGAAGCAAGAGGCGAAGAAAGCTGTGAGAGAAGCTAAGTTAGCGGCTTATGACGATATGTATAAGCGACTAGATATCAAAGAAGGAGAGTTGGATATCTATAAACTAGCTAGAGCAAGGGAAAAGAAGACAAGGGACCTAAACCAAGTGAGGTGCATCAAGGATGATGATGGAAATGTTTTTGCTACAGAGAACGCGGTCAAAGACAGATGGGAGGTTATTTTCATAATCTTTTCAATGAAGGACATGAAAGGAGTGCTTCTTTAGGGGAGTTGAGTAACTCAGAAGAGTGTAGAAATTACTCCTTTTATTGTCGAATCCGGAAGGAAGAAGTGGTTGTAGCTTTGAAGAAGATGAAGCATAGAAAAGCAGTAGGCCCAGACGATATACTGATCGAAGTGTGGAAAGTTTTGGGAGAGACAGGTATAACATGGCTCACTGACCTTTTCAATAGGATTTTGAAAACGAAGAAGATGCCAAATGAGTGGCGAACGAGCACTTTGGTGCCTATCTACAAGAACAAGGACGACGTACAAAATTGCATGAACTATAGGGGTATTAAGCTAATGAGTCATACAATGAAGCTCTGGGAGAGAGTCATTAATCATAGATTGAGGCAAGAGACATGGGTTTCGGACAACCAATTCAGGTTCATGCCAGGGCGCTCAACCATGGAGGCAATCTATCTCTTACGAAGATTGATGGAAAGATATAGAGATGGGAAAAAGGATTTACACATGGTTTTTATAGATTTGGAAAAAGCGTATGATAGGGTCCCAAGAGACATTTTGTGGAGGATTTTAAAGAAGAAAGGAGTACGAGTAGCATATATCCAAGCTATAAAGGATATGTATGAAGGAGCAAAGACTGCCGTAAGAACTCATGAAGGACAAACAGAAAGCTTTCCCATAACTGTAGGATTACATCAAGGCTCATCCTTAAGTCTTTACCTTTTTGCGTTGGTAATGGATGAGTTAACATGACATATTCAAGATGATATTCCTTGGTGTATGCTTTTCGCAGACGATATAGTGTTGATAGATGAAACTCAGGAAGGGGTAAATGCAAAGCTTAATCTTTGGAGAGAAGTGTTAGAATCTAAAGGTCTTCGTCTAAGCCGATCAAAGACAGAATATATGGAGTGCAAGTTCAGTGCAAATGGAGGCCAAAATGAGTTAGGGGTGAGGATCAGAGATCAAGAAATACCAAAGAGTGACCGTTTTCGTTACCTAGGATCTATCTTGCAAAAGAACGGAGAATTAGATAGAGATCTCAACCATAGAATACAAGCTGGATGGATGAAGTGGAAGAGTGCATCCGGCGTGTTGTGTGACCGCCGTATGCCACTGAAGCTCAAGGGAAAATTTTATAGGACGACAATAAGGCCGGCGATGCTGTATGGCACAGAATGTTGGGCGGTGAAGCATCAACACGTACACAAAATGGGTGTAGCGGAGATGAGGATGCTTCGTTGGATGTGTGGGCACACGAGAAAGGATAAGATTAGGAATGAGGATATCCGGGGTAAAGTAGGAGTAGCCGAAATTGAAGGAAAGATGAGAGAAAATCGGTTACAGTGGTTTGGACATGTGCAAAGAAGGCTTACTGACGCTCCGATTAGAAGATGCGACTATGGGACAGAGGTTCATGGCCGAATGGGTAGAGGAAGACCTAGGAAAACTTTGGAAGAGACTCTAAGAAAAGACTTAGAGTACTTGGATCTAACGGAGGACATGACACAGGACCGAGCACAATGACGTTCTAAGATTCATATAGCCGACCCCACTCAGTGACTTGGATTTTCCAAGTCTCCAACCGAGAAGTTTTCCTCACTCGGGAAATTAAGGGAACACTACCTCAACCTACATGCTCCACTCACAAAGCTTCAACAAAAGAAAAATTCAAAGAACTTAGCGAAGAAGGCTTTGGTGTATTTAACACAATACGTTGAAATGAAGCAAAGCTTATTTATTGATATCCCCGATAAGTTACAAATATGTACATATACATGAGTCAAAATAAACAAACAAGAGGGAGCCTTCACAAAGGTTGCTTAGGAGAAGTCTTAGCAGTCGGTAGAGCCCCAGAAAGAGAAGGCACCGGAGGGGGATCATTCGGAGCCTCAGTACTGGACAGAACCCTAGAAGGAGGATGCATCAGAGGTTGATCATTTGGAGCTTCATTACGCGGTACAGCCCCAGAAAAGGAAGGCAATAAATGCCTTTGGAACAAACCCACAAACCTCTGATGATCAAGTAAAACCTGACCATTAGATTCCTTCATCTGGTCAAGCTTCCTCTTCATGTTTGTAGCATAGTCATGTACGAGCCGGTGCAACTGTTTATTCTCATGCTTGAGCCCTCTAATCTCCTGTTTGAGACTTATCACTTCAGCCGCCAATGATTCAACTTGGCGGGTTCGAGCAAATAGGCGTTGGGCCATATTAGACACAGAACCTGCACACTGAACACTGAGAGCCAGAGAATCCTTAACAGCTAACTCATCAGACCGTTTGGAAAGTAGTCTGTTATCTTTGGGAGTGAGAAGGTTCTTGGCCACCACCGCAGCGGTCATATCATTCTTCATCACAGAATCCCCAACGGTAAGAGGACCAGTAGGGGAGACGAAGGATGTGCGCCATATGTTGTCTGGATAAGGCGTGGCTGCCTCTTCAACAAGGTTCAAGTCAAAACGACGGTCGGAGGGGCCAAACATTTTCAAAGGTGTTGAAGAGAGAAGAGGTCGGACAAATCAAGATCTTAGAAGTGCAAAAATAGAGCTTCTACTGGTGGAGATTCAAGTGTGATTTGGAACTTAATGCCAACCTCTATAAAATCTGCACTCGACGGAGCTTCAGAAATCGAAGAGGCGTTTGCTTTCTCAAAAGCTAGGCTGCTCAAACACCACGAAGGTCGATTTCAGAAATCGAAGAGACGCTTGCTTTCTCAAAAGCTGGGCTACTCAGAGACCACGAAGACCGATCTCAGAAATCGAAGAGGCGCTTGCTTTCTCAAAAGCTGGGCTGCTCAGAGACCACGAAGACCGATCTCAGAAATCGAAGAGGCACCTACTTTTTCAGCCTTGTCAGCACCTGTCACACATACACTCAGCTTTGCAGAAATTACGGGCATTCTGTCGAAGATTTCTGGTGAAGTAGAAAGCACATAAATCTTACTGTTCAATCACCCACTTTCCACACGCAACATTAGCTCATGGGTACCACAGATAACTTTGCCAAAATTCTCTAACAAAGTTAAGACACGTGAAGCTTGCAGCTCCCACTACATCGCTTTGACCAAGAAGGGTAAAAGAATAGCAAAGAAACAGCACTAACAAAGTTTAGACACATAAATTTTGAAGGTCTAGCTACCATATTATTACCCACAAGGGTAAAGGAACAATACCACTGCTGGATAATTGGAAAGTCCCTATGTGTCAACCTCTGTGCTCCGTGGCAAGGTAGACTAGCAAACATGCCCAACCTTTACTCACATTCGAGAAAACACTCCCAACAAGATTGCTTGCTCCAAAATCGAAGAGGCACCGCCCTCCGAATCTCGAGAGCCAGACTCCCAACATGATTACTTTCTAAAAAATCGAAGAGACACCGCTCTCCGAATCTCGAGAGCCAGACCCCCAGCAGGATTGCTTTCTAAAAAATCGAAGAGGCATCGTTCTCCGAATCTCGAGAGCCAGATCCCCAACAGGATTGCTTGTCTGTAATCTTCACATGCAACATCAGCTTTCCAGATACCACAGACCACTTTTTCAAAGTGCTCTGACAGAGTTAAAACATGTGAAGCTGGCAGCTCCCACTACCGTGCTATGACCAAGCAGGGTAAAGGAATAACATTACTACTTGTTGTTAGGGAGACTCCTATATATGTCGACCTCCATCCCCAACGGACAGGCAGACCTGCAAAAATGCTCAACCCTTTCTCATATCTGAGAGGGCACTCCCAACGAAGCCTTTCGAAATATTTAGCTTTCTTTCCCCCCGATAATACCTCTGTAAACAAGCTATACCGGAGCAAGAATATCTCATATCATCAGGGTTAAAAGCAAGAGTATCCCATATCATGCTTTTTCCCTGTCTTTTCCTTTGGCCTTGTTCTTACCTGCAATACAAGGAGAAAGAGAGCAATCAGTCAACACTTGGAATCAAGCTTCCAGTCAGGAACTGACTGCTTGGAACCCCTTACCTGATTACTTACCTGGCATTGCTCTCGAGTACTCATCTTCAACATCTTATGTTTCCAGGGAAGATACCGCATCTACTTGAGGAACAGATAGGGCAAGTGAGAAGGATACAAGGAAGCATGTGGAGACAAGTGTAACAGCACACATGCCGATACATCCACTACTTTGTCAAAAGCAAAAGTATCCCATATCAGCAGGGTCGAACGTACTCTAGATTTGATGGACTTGTTTTGACCCTCAAATTCTTCAGTCGGCCTTATACTCTGGAGGAAACCAGAAAACCCTCCAACCCAGTTCAAGAATAAGCCTGTGGAAAGTTACTTCTTCAAAAGCAAAAGTATCTCATATCATCTCTTCTCATTTTTCTTCTCTTTATCCTTCATGCTGCCTGCAAGATAGGGAGAATGAGAACAATCAGTCGGAACTCGAAATCAAACTTCTGATCTGGGACTGGTTGCTTACCTTGTTTGTCACCTCTTTCGCAGATCCCCTAGCTCGGCGACTTGGGGGACTCCTACTACATGGTTTGTATCGCGCTTGACCAAACCTGAAACTACAAGTAAGCTTCAAGTGAAATTGATACATTACCTTGTGCATCTCCACCAGTTAAAGATACCACCCCTGGATGGAGGAAGAGTACTTCCAGAGAAGATGCCACATCTACCTATGAGACAGATAAGGCAAGTGAAGACGATGGATACACAAGTGCCTTCTTTGAACTCTAAATATGAGTACGTGTATTCAATATAAGCTTAAGACTTTGAACTCCGACTTGGAGAGTTACATGAATCATTACTCTACATGACAACCATGGATACACTTGGAAATTTGAGTCCGATCAAAGGTAGAAACTCCGGACTTGTCAAGTGATTAGGTGCTTAAACTAAATTTTGAGGACAAAATTTATTTAAGGGGATAGACTGTGATTTGGAAAGTATATTTCTACTGAAATATATTTATAATTGTGTTATTGGGTTTCTTGTATATATGTATAATATGTATGTAATTATTATATATAGGCATATTGGTCAACAGGTGATGACCAAATGCAAGAAAGGGCGTGCTTGTAATTTGAAAGGATAAATGAGTAGGACTACTTGGAGAACACTCCAGTTTGGAGGTGGCAAACCAGTTTTCATCTTTCCTTTTGAGTGACACCTTCACCATCTATTTGATTCTTGAACACTTGAAGCTCGTGCTCTGCATGATGATGAAAAACCCAAGCCTTATCTATTAGCTAGGTGTATCTGCCTTATTTGTTCTTCTCTATCAAGTCGACAGCTCCTCCTCTCCAATTGCCGACTATCCCTTTATATATATTTATCTGGTGCTTAATCACCAAGTATTGTATAAGTATAAATAGGGACCTCAAGAGCTGCAAACTCCAGTAAGAAACGAGAACAGAGAGAGAGGGCAGGGATGATAAAAGGAAGAAGGAGGTCATCGAAAAAGATGGGTCTGCGTCATGAAATAAACATGATTTCTTATTTGGCAACTTTGGACATGCAAAGATTTAGTTAGGGTTCGGAACGATGTGGTCGTGTGGAGGAAATAGCTGTGTTTGAGTTTTCCCAATCTTAAAAATGACGAACGCCGACTATGCGTTGCTTCTATATGATGGTGAGTCTTTTTCCAGCTTTACTGCAAGCTATATGGACTACTTTGTTATGTGAGACTGAAAGGGATCAGTTCATCTACTAGTTGAATACAAGGTTAATCTAAAATAACCATTGTTCTGCATATATCTATATCTATATAAGTAATGATAAGTTTGGGACAAAAGCTGAATTTCTCTTATCTTATCATTTTAAGTATGTTGTTGATAATACCCTTTATAAAATGGTTTCACAAACCATATTCAGTCCACTGTCTCTGTTGACCCTATTTTTTAAGACACAATTTGAAGATTATATATTAATTAGTTAACATAGAAATTATTTAGCCATAGATTAATAGGGTGTTATTTATTATTGGATTAAGTACTTAAAACCCCCAACCGTTTAGTGTCATTCTAAATTGGTCACAACCTTTTTAAACATTCCAAACAAGTACTCAACCTATTGAAAATGACATATTTGTTAAGCCCCAGTTTAAAATCTATTAAATTAGCTAGGGCTTACCACCCCTTCATGTCATCACCTCAAATTCCACCACAAAACCACCAATTCCACCTACAACTCAAGTCGCCAACATTGAGAAGAAGGTCATGGAGGTTGCTGAAATGGTATGGACTATCATGATGTGGCCACCACCATCTTCACCGCTCACAAAGAAGAGCTGAAAGCTTTACGAGTTGAGAACCGGCGAATGAGGAAATCACATGAGCATAAACAAGCTCCTTGAAACCGTAACTAAATTCTTAACCATCTTCTTTGTTAGGAGATTGCCTTCCTAATGTAATTTCAATTTGAGTTCATTTTTTATTCAATCAATACTTATTTGATCATGGGATTCCATTTTATATAATCTATGTTTGAAATTTAGATTTTGATCCAACTAATATTAATGTTGACCATGATATACCCAATTGGTCGTTTTGAATAGAATCTATGTTATTATTAACTGGGGCTTAACAGATGTGACATTTCAATAGGTTGGATACTTGTTTGGAATGTTTAAAATGTTGAAACTAATTTGAAATGACACTATAAGGTTGGGGAGTTTTAGGTACTTAATCATTTAATATTTAATTAAAAATATTATGTTTCTTTATTTATTTGATAACAGTTATATAATTAAGGATCATCTCCGGATCCTCTTTGTGAGGCTCTCGGGTATCCTCAAATCGTGTCCATTCATCGTACATCGTGCGGTCAGAAATTATTTTAAATACTTTTATTTAAAATTAAATATGAATTGTACTTAACAAAAACTGATATCTATATAAGTAACGATAAGTTTGGGACAAAAGCTGAATTTCTCTTATCTTATCATTTTAAGTATGTTGTTGATAATACCCTTTATGAAATGGTTTCACAAACCATATTCAGTCCACTGTCTCCAAACTATTTTGTATCTATGTTTATGTATTGTATTTACTTGGACCAAAACCAAGTTTCTGATTCACGGATTCCCAATAGTGCTTGGACTGAACCAATATAGTTTTCAAGTTATCAACTATATACTTATTGTCCTCACTCGTCTTCTATACATCACTCACATCAAACTGTGATGAATTGGCTTTTTTGGATCTAGATTTGTACAAGGTTTAAAACTTGATTATGCCTTTTCATGTTCTCTTAAAATTTTACAACTGTGATTTCACACCTTCAATAAAAAGAATGCATATGATTGTTCTCAGTTTCACAGACATATGACAAAATATATTACAAGACGAGACATTTCTATGTAGAGCATTTGTGGAGCGTTTTGACACACGTTACGATTGGTGGTATAGTGTCTGCCCCAGCTGTGTAAAACAAATGCATAAGGACCCAATAACTGCGCAGCTAATTTGTCAAAAACACCCAAGCCAAATTCCAACACCTTGGTAATATTTAACATGTTGTGCTGCAATTTTGTTTCTGTCTATACCATGAGTTCATTTTTTTTTACTTTGCAGTTTTCAGTTTAGAATCAATTAATTTTTTGCTCTGTCAATGGTATATAATTTTTCATTCTCACTATTGATATTTTTTTAAACACCTAAATATCTCATGGTTGTTTTTGTTTTGGATATTTCATTGTGATCTTAAATTAGGTTTTTAAATGTAGGTATAAGGTCAATCTGATACTTGAAGATGAAACCAATGAGATAAATGCTTTGATAATTGAAAAATGTGTGTTCGCGTCAGGAATTTCCGTCGGGGATGTTTCCTGGCCGACGAGCACACAGCTCCCCGGGAGGTTGGCGCCGGTTGAGGGCTGCTGTCGGGCTTCTACTTCACTGTCGGGCTTTGTCGGGCAAGTCTCGTCGGGCAAGGCTGAAAGAGAAGGACAGAGTTAACTTTGAGAGGTGCCTTTGTGGGGCCTTAGGTGTAGGCCTTGAGGCTCACAATCAAGGTTAACTTTTAGGTGCTCAGGCGTGCCACTGCCATCTTCAGTATGGCAGATGTGAAATGGATGTCGAGTTTTGGTTGTATATATGTATATACCCGAGAAACCGTGTTAGTTATGACAGGTGCCTTTGTGGGGCCTTAGGTGTAGGCCTTGAGGCTTCCTATCAATAACTAAACCAGTGCTCGAACACATCATATTTGTTCTCGTGATTGCATGAGTCTTATAACTATTATACTTCTGATTACCCGAGTCCGAGAGGTAGAATGAACCCAAATAGGTGCCTTTGTAGGGCCTTAGATGTAGGCCTTGAGGCTTCCCATTAGAGTTCGTTCTTATACTCAAACGTTCTAGACCGCAGAACGGAATGAATCCAATAGATCAATGTTCAATATTTCATTGTGATCTTAAATTAGGTTTTTAAATGTAGGTATAAGGTGAATCTGATACTCGAAGATGAAACCAATGAGATAAATGCTTTGATAATTGAAAAATGTGGTGAAAAACTTTTTGGCATGAGCTGCAAAGATTTGGTTCTGAATCAGAAATTGGTGGACCATCACCAATTACCAAATGAATTTCTTAAACTAGCATTCATTAATTTTGGCATGAGCTGCAAAGATTTGTCAATATGTATCAAACAATATTGCTAATATTTGCCTGCCATGTAAATGTCTCTCTGGTCTGGACTTCATAATATTTTTTGCATGTACATAAACCAGCATTCATTAGTTTTTTGTATGTAAATGCTGGTTCCACTTGAGAGGTAGATGCAAGTGGTAGAATCCAATCAATCACTGTATTATTTTTTGTCTATATGTAAGGAAACAGGTTTTAATCCTTTGTATCTGGATTGTACAAATTTAATATTTTATGTATAAACCACTTCCAACATCTTTGTTTACGGTGATGTAAATATTGTGTGATCTACTTTTTACATCTCTTCAACAGAGTGTTGCACAGAATTTCCACAACTACACTCATTTTGAACTTAGTTTGGAGCAACATTCGGTATACCTTTCTTTTACAGTCAGTTTCATTTGTTTATATTTGAATCAACAAATTTTTTACGGATAATGATTCTTCCAACTGCTCATAAATTGATTCTTTTATTTTTGTTGCAGTTTCGTGCGTTGATCTATTGAACAAGCAATACGTCAATCAGCAATGTGGATTTTTCTCAACATATGACCATCAAATCTTCGTATGTCTTTCATCATATTTCCTCCCTTACAATTATAGAACTGTTATGTTTCTCATTATAATAATGCATTGAAAACAATATTTACATTTCTGTACAGTTGCCGTTTAGAATTTTTTTTGAACAATTGCCGTTTAGAATTTTTTTTGAACAATTGCCGGTTAGAATTAAAATTGGTAATCTTCAAATTCCTAAACCTAATTAATTAAAAAATTAGTGCCGGGCTTCTCCCTCGTTTCTGCCTCGTCTCTCTCGGTCTGTCGTCTTCCGTTCGTGGACTCGAATCTGCGCTCCTATTCTACAAAGTCTTCGATGCCACCTCCTACTCCAACTCTGAAATTACCTTGCAGTCATCACCCTCTAGGCTCTAGATTGGTTTCTCATCCCGATCATCTGGTTAAACACGAAAACCCCAAATCTCCACAAATACCGAATTGTTTCTCTCGCAGCCCACTCCTTTAGCCTCGATCTGCTCCGGCTCACTCTCCTTCGGCCCGTCTATTCAATTCCCAATCACAAACCCGCAACGCGCCAAAGGTATAGCGGTTTAGTTATTTTCTTTTTATTTAATATAATTTTTAATTAACTAGATGCCATTTTGTGTGATATTGGTTTGATATTGATTTCCAATCCATTACATTTTGGAGGTGCCTTGAATGATTTCTTGTTTTGTGTTTGGTTCTTGTAATGGTTTAATTTGGGTATGTTTGAAAGATTTTTATGGTGCAGGGTCAATGCTTGGTTCTTGTAATTTTTCAAAAGTACATGTTGAAGGGAATTGAATAGGTTGTCAAACAAGGTTAGAAAATGGCTTCATATTTTTTATTTGCTCGGGTTTGTTAACTGTGATGTTAACGGTACTTTTCATTTGGTGATATGTGTGTTTTCTGAAGTGAGTTAGAGCAAAGAAACCTTCCCAAGTTGTCCAAGAAGCAAGTCTTTTTGGCACCTTGCTTCACATTCAGCAGGTGACCATGTAAATATTACTATGCTAGTATCATTTGGTTATGAACAGTGCAGTTGTTTAAATTTATTGTATGTTGCATTTTAGGATCTTGTCCTGAAGTGCAATTGGACTTGGATTCAATGTCAACACAGAAAATGCGAGACTTGTACATGGAGTTCTTATGCTGAAAACAGTTTTTGTATGGCATCAGTCATCTCTTAATCTTAATTATGTTACATTGACACTACATGTTTTATTGAACTAATCCTCTTTGTTAGATTTTTCATGTTTGTGTAAACTCTAATAAAGCTCTGTAGTTTGTGGTTTAATCAGATGTTTGATATACCTCGATTGGATGAAAATAACTGAGTGCTTTAGTCAGCTATTACATAAGAGGCTAAAGGAAAACCTCTCCGTACTTGAGGGCTGCTAATTAATCCAAGATTTGAACTGCTACTAATTATTATTTTGTGACTTATTGTACCTCCTTTCATTCATTTTGATTTGCATCTTATTAAGGGACTAAAGAAAACCTCTTAATTGGCAGGTGGTTTGAAATGTTCATTACAAGGTTGGATGAACCATTGTCCTGGCCTCTAAGAATCTATGTATGATAAATGTCCGATGCTTAATCAAACTCACTATATGCTTGATACTAATATGATGTTAAGTTTTCATTTTTTATTGTACTACTGTGGTGTTATTGCAGCTCTGCCCCATTTTCTACTATGGTGCTATATCGTCCAAGGTTTAAGGTTGCAATTGATGCTCTTCAGTAAGCCACCTCTTGCATGATGACAAATGCTCACATTTCTGATATTAGCATTAAACGAGAAATATATAATTGCACTCGTAATATAATCTTTTTAAATGTTTGAGTTTGCATATGTGGGGTTATTGAACTTTTGAAGGTAATTTGATCTAAAGCTAGGAATGCTCATTTTCTTGTGTTGTGGAAATAAAGACTCTAATTTTAGAAGTTAGACTCTGAGAAGCTTCCAGTATATTTTTTACGATCTCTATCATTATATCTATCTAGAGGAATGATATTTAGCACATTTGAGAGCTTCTAATCATTATTTCAATCTAACCGTTTACGAAAACTATGACTACCTCAACAGAATCATGGCTAGTCGATGCAGGGAGTTCAAGTTTGAGTTACATGAGAGTTTGGGTCGCCTGAGGAGCCATTAGCCAATCCTACTGCAGAGATGGACGAGAGACCAGGATAAGGGGAGCTTTTGTATGAACAGTTTAGTCCATGACTTTTGATATTTTTTATTTGGTTCATGTGTAACATTCCTTCAATTGTTTTATGATTTCACTAACGATACTTTTGTATTACACTCTAGATGTACATTCAACATTTATCAA
This sequence comes from Malus domestica, assembly GCF_042453785.1. Classification (NCBI taxonomy): domain Eukaryota; kingdom Viridiplantae; phylum Streptophyta; class Magnoliopsida; order Rosales; family Rosaceae; genus Malus; species Malus domestica. The sequence continues at coordinate 27,883,362 of NC_091672.1, read as the reverse complement.
TCAGTAAAATATTGTTTCTTAACAATTGTCTATTGTATTTTGATATGCATATGTAAGAGCTGAGCATCAAAGCATTTTTTTTTATAAATTAAATGTCTTCCTGACAAAACCAATTTGTCGGTAGAGAGAAGGTTGTGCCGACGAAATATTCATGGCGACAAACACATTTTGTAGGCTAAAAAGTATTATTCGTCGGCTAAAAAGGCCTATACCGATGAATTATTTGTCGGAAAAGATGGAAATGCCGACAAATAAGATTTTGATGGGAAAAGTTGAATCTTAGCCGATGAAATACCAAAATTCGTCGGCAAAACTCTTAGGCGACATGCTTTTCGTGACAAAATTGCCGACAAATTTTTTCCTCGGGAAAGACACTTTGCCTACAAATTTTGACTTTTGCCAACAAACTACTTTTGTCGGTAAAGTCAAATTTTCTAGTAGTGTGTATCCAATCCTTGCTGATAAACTAATTCTTTGTTCAAAACTTGAACCCTAAATGTTGTGACCTATTTCTCTGTATACAATTCATAGAACTGTTAAGTTTTTTCTATGTGTGTCACTGCTAAAATTCAAATTCGTATATTTCGGTAAGAAACAAACTTTTATCTATTTCTTGAGTTAGGCAAAGTTGTAAAAGATTGAGTTAAGCAAAATTGCAAATATAACTTTCTACATATTGTATGCTATTTAAAAACCCGCGGCATCGCGCATGCACCGTTGCTAGTAAGTTCTATAACCAAGACATGACGGGGAAAAAATTAAAATAAATCTTATTTGTAACTAATACACGCTACAATGTAAAGCACTCGCTAATAATGTTTACATAATATATACTTGAATTTACTACATAAAATTTATCGAATATGCATCAGAATAAAAACAAATAAAGGGTAACCCACATGCTTTTATTCTTAGTTTTTGGAGGCCTCCCGCACATTTTTTTTTTTCAGTTTTCAAGTTGAACAATTAAGTAAAAAATAAATAAATTAAATAGGAGTATGTGATTGTGATACGTTGAAAGAGTGTGTTTCTCTTTAATTTTAATCTTCAGATTAAATAAATAAAAATAACATTACAAATTAAATAAGTGTATATAAATTGTTAAAAGATTTTGTGTTTATCATCTTTTTATTTATCCCTTCTCTCTATTCCTCTTTAGATTTACACAGGGAATTTACTTTCCTTGTTTTGGTATGACTAGGAATAGGAAACTCACGATTCTCTTCGTCTCTTTTCCCCTTTGGGTATGGGGAAAGTAATAATTGTACGTTGTAACACTTGTGTAAGTAATTAAACAAAGAATCCAAATCCCAATCATTTATTTCATAGATAAAAAAAAAAAAAAATCGTTTATTTCATAAAGAGTATCACATTCAAAGAAAAAGAAAAAGTTAAAAAAAATCAAAATTTTGTTAATCAAAACAGATGTACAGTGGGCAGACCTAATGAATATTAGATGCATAATGGGCTCAGTGTATAAAATATGTGTGCTGGATGGGCCCTGAAAAAGCATGCATAGGAACCTATAAAATCATAGGAAAACTAATGAAAATGGCTTAAAAACTGAGTTTTAACAATAAGGACAAAATAAAGGGTAAAATGAATAGTATCAGGTTTGACTTTTTAGTGTAAAAATATGGTTTTTCGTTAAAATGAACAGTATCGCAGGCTTTTCGTTAAAACTCCCTAAAATCATACCTTAGAAGTAACAAAATTATTTTTGTTTTTCTTTTCGTAGTGGTGAGGTTTGCCTACTCCTTGAAATGAACTTGTTTACGTGCATTCAATGTATTTGTAACTTGAGAACAGTGTTCGAAACCATTGTCAGACCATTCAAAATCAACGGCGTTCCTTTGAGACGTGTGAATCAGTCCTATGTGATTTTGCCACTTCCACCAAGGTTGACATTTCAGGGGTTTGATGAAAAATATTTTGCAAAGGTGTTGGGGCCAAAAATCTCACATGCAAGCACAATTATACTTCGAAGCTCGAGTACCAAAAAATTGCCACGAGCTGAGCCTAAATCCATGCGAAGATACTGAATTAGGGGTACGTAACTAAATTTACGATCACGTCATGCTAATAAAATATTAACTTATAACTTGAACGTTTGTATAATCACGCCAAGTTTATGCAAATCCATGCAAATTTATCATGCCAAAGTCATGTTATGACGTTCACATCATAGACAAATTGTGCCAACCACGTTATGTGCTAAAATGAGCCCAAGCCACATGTAGGGGCTTGCCAAGTGGATCGTGGTGTGGATGGCTAAGAAAGTTTATTGGGCCTACGTGAAACTAAGGTTATGGAAGACTTTGGGCCTATGTCTTATAAATTCTAGTCATGTAATCCCACCTTAATCTTAGCTGTCCAATTCAAACTAAAAATATCTCTAATTAAATATGAAATAATACTAGCTAGTTTTGTAATAATTTTGTAGAAAAAGATCTTACGTTGAGACTAGTTTATATATCAAAAGTATGAGTTCTTATATAAACATAGTGTAATAAAGAAACCCAAAGAAAAGAATTTATACTTGAAATAAAAATAATTACCACATACACGTGTGTAGGGGTGGGTTCAAAAAACCGAAAACCGAAAAAAATCGAAAACCAAATCGAATGAGGCCGAAAAAAATCGAACCGAAACTTTCAAACCGAACTGAATCGAATCTGGCCAGTTCGGTTTCGGTTTTTGAGGTTCGAAAACCGAACCAAACTGAACCAAACCGATATATATATATTTATTTAATTATTTTTTTTCAATGTTTATAAATAGTTTAGTCATACAATTATAATAAAACAGAACCTGTTGTGAGGTTGGTTTCAGTGAAACTTTCCAAGCTGGTGGAGCGCATGGGTTCAAACCCTCCTCATGCCTCCTGGATTTTGGAGATTTTTTTTTAATTTTTATGACCAAATCAACAAAACCCTAGCGCAACCACACTTTTTCTAATTTTCATTCCCCTCTTCTCTCTCTATCGTTCCCTGCCTCCAGACTTCCTCCATGTCCATTTCTCCATTCTTCTCCATAACCCGCACCCTCCTTTCTATTCCAAGCTTCATATTTGTGAGACCCTCCATGTCCATGCATCCAATTTCTCCCTTTTCTCTATCTCGTCCCCTCTTCTCTCTCAGTCATCCCTCTGGCTCTGGCACCCATCCCCATGGCTGCGAGCATGCTGACCCTGCGACATCCCCTCTTCTATCTCAATCAAAAGGTATTCAACTTTAGGGATTTAGGAAGAGTAACTTAGGGTTTTCTAGATTTAGGGATTTGGGTTATTGATTTGCAGTTAGTGTATGAGATTCAATATTTAGATTTTGTGCTATCCGTGAAGATGTGATAGAGTTTTCATTATAGTTATGGAGAAAAAAATGGGTGGAGATGAATAGAGGTGTGTGCTGCAGATTATGTATTGGTTTTAGATTCAATAAACGGACATAGAGCAAAGAAAGTATGGGTTGCAGATCATGCGTGGGGATGTAGATTATGTATCTGTGTTTGTTTCTTTCCATCTGATTCAATCCAAGTTTTTTTATTTTATTTTTATTGTGTTGGATAAAAGATTCATGTTCTGACCAAAAAAATTAGCTTTTCCCTCTTCGTATTTTGTTGCATCAATATGAGCCCACAAATCCTACAAACCCTAAATGAATGTAATTGTTGTTGTGATTTGTAGATGAAGATAGTGGTTTGATCAGTACCAATATCCAGATTTACCAAAAAATCGAATCGGGCCGAAACCGAACCGAAAAAAACTAAAACCGAAAAAAAATTGAACCGAACCAAAATTTCAGTTTGGTTTCGGTTTTGGCAAAAAATCGAACCGTTTCAAACAGAACCTAGCCCTACATGTGTGTGTGTGTGTGTGTAGTTTGTTTTTAAAATACGGAGTATTACAATCAACCCCCCTTAAAATAAATTTCGTCTCCAAAATTTGTAAAACCTTAATCGTTTTATAAATAAGGTAAACAAATATAAAAGACGTAGAAAAATATATCACAAAAATATGGTAACAGTTGAAGAACATTAGTAAAGTGTTTAGTTAGAGTGGCTGCATGAAGACTACCTTTCCATATAAAATGGATTACCGCCTAAAGTTCCAACTAAAATGGTGAAATGATTTGTCATTAGCTCAACTGAAGTACGGATCCTCCCAATATTGGGAGGATTCGTACGTCAACTAGTCCCCTTGTTCAGCGAATGGATGTCTTAGTTGTTGAGAGGGTTTCCCAAAAGCAGTATATAAGGCGTACAATTTTTTGGTTGATAAAGGGATCAAATAGTATAATTCTTTTGTTGGTAGATTGGAGGATTAGAAACATGACTATTGCTTTCCTCTTGGCTATTTCTGCATTAAATGCTAATTCTTTAATTTACTGATTAGTGTACGTGTCGCATTTGCTTCTCCTGAGGGTTGGTGGGGTAACAAAAATGTTCCATTTTTCGGCACATCATTATGCATTGGATTAGTGTTTCTGGTGGGTATCCTTAATTCTCTCATCTCCTGAACCTATTCGTTCTATATCCAAAAATGAAATGATCCTCCCTCCCAATCCCTTCAGGTTGTGAGACACATTAAAATTCAATATAAGTCCCGAAAATTCAAATAAAGAAAAAAATTAGAAAAATTAGAGGGGGGTCAAAATTTTGTGTTTTTGAATTGTAAAAAAATATTAAATCAAAATAAATAGATGTAAGCTAATAAAAAACCAGTCTCTTGAAACAGCTAATCAATTTCTTGTACTACCAAGAAGAAGCCACCCTAATGGTATCCTTTCACAATCTTTAGGAGCGAAATAGCCAATTTGAGAACCTAGCTATTTCGATGCCTTCTTAATTAGCGTGGAAAAACAATTTCACAAAACCATTGGGTTCACGGATTCAATATTAAAGCTCTATCAAGAAGTAAAAGATCAAGATTAAAATCTTCATCTTTATCGATTATGTACTTACGTAAAGAATTACGGTCATAAATTTCTACTTTTTTTGTTGGGTCAAATAGTTTTCTGTAGTTTGAATAAGTCTCTGTAGCTAATCGTCCATATTCAACTTCAAAAGTTATGCCCTTCAACAGTTGGACAGACATAATATAAACATGCAGATAAATGACTCTTTGTTTCCGAATACAGAAAACATTTTCTTTTGCTGGAAAACTCAAGGGTAACTCAAGGATTGATCATTTCAAATTAAGATGAGATCGATCGAATTGTTGTGTACATTATCTTACTTTTCAACTCAAGGAATATTTTTTTTTTATAAATAATGTATTTTTGTAGTATAAGTTATTAATTTCTTAATCTTAATTTGAATATCATATATACAAAAAACTACTCAAATTAAAGACCGTTTAGTCATCCAAATGTATCAATAAAATGAATAGTTCGCTATAAATCTTTTACTTAGTGTCTACACTGTCGATTGGGTTCATATATTTAAATGATTAAACGATCTCATATTCATATAATTGTTTTTGTTTAGATGATCTGCAAGGAAAGATTATGAAACTGAACGATCACAATATAAAATTTGTAGAATATGTGCATTCCTCATAGGTGGAACGCAAGTATTATCCATTCTTTTACGTACGTAAACAACTTTTGGGTACATGAAACGTGCTTTCTTTTAAATTACAGACCATGACTTGGACTTTAAACTAGGACTTTCAAAGCCAATTTTGTTTACAAATTTTAACCCTTTACTATTCTCATTCTTGTACTAGCAAGAAGAATGTGTAACCACTATACTTTGAAGGGTGTCCAAACCTTCGAAAAAGCCACCCCAATGGAATCCTTTCACAATCTTTAGGAGCAAAATAGCCAACTTGAGAACCTAGCTATCTCGATGCCTTCTTAATCAGAGTGGAAGGACAATTTCACAAAACCACTGGGTTTACCGATTCAATACTAAAACTCTAACAAGAAGAAAAAGATCAAGATTAAATTCTTCATCTTTATCGGTTATGTACTTACATAAAGAATTCTGGTCAAAATTTTCTACTTTTTTGCGAGTCAAATAGTTTTCTACTGTTTGAATGAGTTATTAATTTTTTAATCTTAATTTGAATATCATATATACAAAAAACTATTCAAATTGAAGACTGTTTAGTGATCCAAATATATCAATAAAATGAATAGTTCAATATAAGTCTTTTACTTAGTATCAACACTGTCGATTGGGTTCATATATTTAAATGACTAAACTATCTCAGATTCAAATAATTCTTTTTGTTTAGATGATTTTGAAATAAAGATTAAGAAACTGAACGATCACAATATAAAATTTGTAGAATATGTGCATTCCTCATAGGTAGAACGCAAGGATCATCCATTGTTTTACGTACGTATATACGCAACTTTTGGGTGCATGAAACGTGCTTTCTTTTAAACTACACACCATGACTTGGTCTTTTGTTTTTTTTTGAAATATACCTTGACTTGGTCTTTAAACTAGGACTTTCAAAGCCAATTTTGTTTACAAATTTTAACCCTTTATTATTCTCATGAGCTAGTACGTAGACACCATATCCCTTCCTCCCTTTCTCTATATAAACCCCATGCAATATTCCCGGAGGAGATAACTTAATTATCTCGATCGATATCAAAACTCCCAAGTTATGGCAATGAAATATTCACGATCTTTGCTCTTTGGTGTGCTGCTACTCATTGGCTTTGCATTGACAAATGGCAAAGCAACTAATACAGATCCACCTGTTCATTGCGAATTTCTCAATCGCAGCAGTTTTGAACCAGGGTTCATATTTGGCACAGGTTCTGCATCTTACCAGGTCAGTATATATATATCTTCTGTCTTTATTTACCACATTTTTGGTGTATTTTATACATGCAGCTAGCATCCATGCATGAATTATAATGTTGTCATCTTCCTTGCGTGTGTAGTAGTACTCTTACGTATATGCATGTGTGTGTATTTCAGTATGAAGGTGCAGTAAAAGAAGATGGAAGAGGACCAAGCATATGGGATACCTTCACCCACAAACATCCAGGTCTGTGATTTAATCAATTGGTAATATGAAAACTTTTGCTACTTCATTTCAAAGGAGTAGAAATAGCACCTCATTCTTTTCTTCGTGAGGACAAGTAAACTCCAACCTCTCTAACAGCCATGCACTTTGTTGGGAGACCAACAGTACGTGGTCATGTGATATGTACAATATATGTATATACTTCATCAGTGCGCACGCATATAAAGTACTTTGCACATGATATGGATTTCACCATTATGTTTTTTAATAATTGCAGAAAAAATCGATGATGGCAGTAACGGAGATGTCGCTATAGATCAATATCACCGCTATAAGGTCTAAAACCTCATAACTTTGTCTCTCGACCCTTTATACTTGAAGGGCACATGTTAACATTATAAATTGGAGCCTTTACAAAAAAAAAAAAAAAAGAACAATATATAATGAGATCCTCAATATTTAATTTTAAACTTTTGTCATTCTAGGAAGATGTGGGGATTATGAAGGATATGAATTTGGATGCTTACAGATTATCTATTTCATGGTCCAGATTATTACCAAGTAAGTTGCTCGACGTCCTCATTTTTGGTTGGGACCAATGACAATATTGTGCATAAGAATTATTTTTCCTACAAGAAAATTATTCTCTTTATATACTATTAACTAAAGTAATGTGATCGAGTTATCTACTGGGTAACCCTTTTTTTTCTTGTTATTTTTGTTCTAATTAGATGGAACGTTAAGTGGTGGCGTTAACAGGAAAGGAATTGATTATTACAACAATCTCATCAATGAACTCCTACGCAATGGTTAATTATCCTACCTTAAACAATTATTACATGAATTTTTAGAACATCATTCAATCAGACTTTTAATTTGATTTTACTGATCATGTATTATAGGTTTAAAGCCGTTTGTAACACTCTTTCATTGGGATGTTCCCCAAGCTTTAGAAGATGAATATGGTGGTTTCTTAAGCCCTCGTATTGTGTAAGTGAACAAAATTTATTTTCTCGTTGATAATTTGATAAAATACGTACTGATATACTTAACATAAATTTGTATCTGCAGCGATCATTTTAAAGACTATGCAGAACTTTGTTATAAGGAATTTGGTGATCGAGTCAAGCACTGGTTCACGGTAAATGAGCCATATACTTTTAGTAGCATGGGTTATGCTGTTGGGACTCTAGCACCGGGACGCTGCTCTTCTTGGCAAAACCTAAACTGCACCGGTGGAGATTCAGCCATTGAACCATACTTGGTGACACACCACATTCTTCTTGCTCATGGAGCAGCTGTAGAATTGTACAAGAATAGATATCAGGTTCAATAACTGTTTTTTTATTTTTTTTTATTTTGTTTTTTGGGTTAGATTATTGGCTCCTAATCGAGAATTCTATATGAATCTTTATTATTGAGTTGTAATACAAGAGGGAATACTCTCAGTAGTAAGATAATCTAAAGGTTGTATCTTTTTCTATAACTCCTATTTATTCAACCAAAATTCATATTTTTGTGTAGGCATCTCAGAAAGGCTTGATAGGGATAACATTGGTGTCATACTGGTTTGAGCCTGCTTCGGAGTCAAAGCAAGATAAAGATGCTGCCTTACGATCTTTGGATTTTATGTTTGGATGGCAAGTGTCTTATTAAATTATACATAAACCCAATTACATCATGTATACTTATGACTTGTAACATTGATACTACCTAGCTAGCAGTACTATTTATCTATAATGCTATAATTAGGCTAATATTTGGAATTTTCTTGTTTTGTAGGTTTTTGGACCCTTTAACAAGTGGTGACTATCCACACAGCATGCGATCAATTGTTGGAAAAAGATTGCCAAAATTCACAAAAGAACAATCCAAGTTGCTAAACGGATCATTTGATTTTCTTGGAATAAATTATTATACTGCTAGATACGCAACTAGTACACCTAAGAACAATTCACTACAGGCAAGCTTCGTAACAGATCCTCAAGCTGATCTTACAAGTGAGTGCCAAAGGAAACTTACTTTGAATAGCTTCAGTTCTTTGTTCTTCTTGACCTAGTTTAACCTCTTAATTACATTAATTATATTCTAATATTTACACCAATTGTATTCTAATGTTTGTAAATATTGTGGCAGCTGAGCTTAATGGAGTACTTATTGGTCCACAGGTATACATCAAATTTATCATTTTGAGCTATTTGCATTTGGAGGATTAGCTTTTTTCCCCAACATTTACGTATTATCTTGAAATGGTGTTGCAGACTGCTTTAGATTGGTTATATGTATATCCAAAAGGAATTCACGATCTTGTGCTCTACACAAAGGAAAAATATAATGATCCACTCATTTATATTACTGAGAATGGTATGTAATACGTACTTTTAAGCCTTGATTAATTGCAAAAGTTTCACATATTTATAATGGCGTAAACTGGAACTGCATGTTTTTTTTATATTTTTAGAGGAAAAAACTAAATTTAATTTTTTGTGCAATAATATGTACGTAGGTGTATCAGAGTTGAATAATCCAGAACTATCAATTGAAGAGGCTCTTCTTGATACCGGTAGAATTGACTACCACTACCGTCACCTATGTTACCTTCAAGCGGCGATCAAGTAAGTAGTTATTAACAAATTAATTAAGGTTATATACTGCCTAGCCTTCTTAAGTTATTGTTATTTAATCATTATATTGACCTAATCCATTTGAACATTGGTGTATGTGTGTGCAGAAATGGTGCGAAAGTGAAGGGATACTTTCCATGGACATTGTTGGACGACTTTGAATGGAATTCTGGATACACCGTCCGATTTGGTTTAAACTACGTGGATTATAATGATGGGCTGAAAAGACACCCAAAACTCTCAGCACATTGGTTCAAAAATTTGCTTAAGAAGAATTGAAGAAATTAAAAGAAATTTATTGTTGATTATAAACATTTAAGTGGATAATTTTCCTTTTTATGTATTTGTATTTCAATTCCTTTTGCATTTGTATTTCCTTTCAATAATGTAAGTATTCTTTGAGATTCAATAATTCAATAATAAGACATGTGAATGCTAAAGTAAAACATCTCTATATAAAGGAATAACTTATTTATAGTCATAAACAGTTTCGGTCCCAGTTGGGGTTCAGGAATAAATACCACATTGTAATAAGTTATTATTTTTCTTGGTCCTGTTGTAAAGAAACTCGCCTCGACATAGTAGTAATTGTTAATAAGTACAATAATAAGCAAGGTCACAAAAAAAAAAGTTTAAGATGGACTAAAACATTTCTATACTGTTATTCGGGACCATTTTTTTTTTTCGGAGTTGATACCACAACTTGGAGCTTACGGGCACGTATGTAAAACCTTGTCAATATCTTCTTGTTGAAGTCAAAATATTTCTAGCTCCTCACGATTATCTCCTTCTCCTTCTTGCCTAATTGTATTAGTGATTTTTTTTTCAATTAAAGCGTACTTAACTTTCTGCACAACTTAACGCAAATGTTTTCAATTAGCTAACTTTGCATACGACCTTGGGTGACATGACAAATTTGATTGAAGAAAAGAAAAAGCATACGCTTGAATTGGTCGAAGATTGGATTGTACGTATTTGTCAAATTTACTTAGAAGAATTAAAGAGTTTCAAAACTTATGCTATATATTACAAACGTCAATTTTTTTTATTCTTTGTTGAACAGAAGGATGCTAATAGATTTTAATATATTCCACCTATTTAACACAGTTTTAAAACAAATCGCACGGGCTCAATTGCTTGTAGCAAATTATTTACAAATGTTGATGCACAAAATCAGTGAGACATTGGAACAACGTAAAGTGTCAAGTTTGTAACCTTCGCGAGGTTGCTCCGGTTACCTGTTGAGGATCATAATTAAAGAGATAGAGGTAGGAAAGCAACACAAGATGTATGTGGTTCACCTTAAATTGGGTTACGTCCACGAGGGTAGAGGAGTCCTCATTAATAGTGAAGATTTTACACAAGACCTAAGTTTAAGCATAATCATCATTAGTGAGTCCTAATGACGAGTTTAAGCGCAATAATGATATTAGGAATTAATTGTACGAGAACGGTCTCCTTTTATAGTTGATGAGAGTCTTCGGTCTCCTTGTATGTACTACAATGTTTGACCTTCTGGTACAGTTGAAAGAGATGTTAATAACGATTCATACTGCATGGTGATATAAGGTGAGTTCCTTCATTACTTGGTTACTGAAAAGAGTGGAGCACTGGTTGTACTTTTCATCATTTAGTTAGTGGACAAAGGTAAGTTCCTTCATTACCTAGTTGGTGGAAAGGGTGGTAAGTTGCCAAAGGAAAAAATTATCACCTGGTTGGTGATACGAAGTTGAGTTGCTTCATAACCAAGTGGGTGAGAATAATGACGAGTTGTCGAGGCACATTGTAACACATGCTGAAGGGAAAAAGTGTATGTTGACACCTATTCTGAAGGCCCTGAGTGTTGTTTATAATCTACCACAGTTCAAAAAGAATGCTCGTGGCTGAAGCTACGGGCATATTCACACAATGACTAGTTTGACTTCTGAAGAATGGTGTATAAATGTTTGGCGGAGTGTAAGCAATCAGCCTAGAAGATGCGTTGCACCACAAAAAGTCTCTTAAGATTAGTGAAAGAATCTATTATATCAGGTTGAAGACGACAATACTAATTGAGAGCTCCCACAGATAGAATGAAGGGGAAAATGAGACATCGTTCTTCATTACTATGCCTCGGTATACCATGGTGGATTCAAAGAGATGGATATGCTCATTTGGATCTTCCCTCCCAATTTACGATAGCAAACCAATCTTCTGTTTTGTTTCTCCTTTTAGAGGGGTGCCAAAGATCCTTCTTGTCAGAGGGCCTGGCCTCGTCAAGTTAGGTACCTTGGCATGGCGTTTGGCCTTTAGTCTGTTCACTTCCTCAAAAAACTGTAGGATAAGGGGGTCCTAAGTGGAGTCAGGCACTACTGGAACCCTGCTTCGTAAGTTTCCATCATTTCTTGGAAGTGGAGAAGTTTGGTCAAGAGTATGTGACTTTTTTTTGGATTCACCATATTGGCTTCAAGGAAATTCCGGTTAGAAGTTCCTCGAGACCCAAACACCTTCTTGTCCCTCTAAGTCTTGTCGTTTCTTCCTTAGGTTAGTAGTTGACCTTGGTTATGGTAAGGGATTGATTCATTCGATGACCATTGGGGTCAATGATCCTTGAGTCTATATGGATAGGTTTTTTTTTACGATGCCTCAAGAGGTCTTGACAGTCGCGATAACCAGCTTTTGATCATTCCAATCCTGTTGCAAGGAGATGTCGTCTTCCAATTATCTTGTTTTGGTTTGAAGCAGCTGGGTTGAGAGAAGTCTCGTGTTGATCAATATCTTGGGTAGAAGGCCATTCCTTATTAAGAAGACATGTGAAACTTTGCGTGGGTACCTATGTGTTGATCCGCTGTCATGAAGGCAATGACTCTTGAGATTGAGTCGGTATAGCTTTGTGAAGCATCTCGAAGAGCTTCACATACTGTTCTTGGAGGATCTCATTCCATATCACCATTTTCTTTTATTCTGAGTTCTAACCTCTTGGACTTTAGTTTGAAGAACAGGCTTGTTCCTTTCCCTCATTCGCTGCCTCACACTAGGCATGCAAATGGTGTTTTTCTGCATGTTGTGCCTTCCTTCACTCCCCATGTTGGAGAACGACGCTTTATCAAATAGAAACCAGTCTGACAAAGCTGGTAAGAGTAGGAATCAGTGTCGTTCCCACAAACGGTGCCAAATGTTGATACGCAAAATCAGTTAGACTTTGGAACAACGTTAAGTGACAAGTTTATGACCTTCGCAAGGTTGCTTTGGTCACCTTGTGAGGATAATATGTAAAAAGATAGAGGTAGGGAAGCAAACACAAGATGTACGTGGTTCAACCTAAGTTAGGTTACGTCCATGCGGGTATATGAGTTCTTATTAATAGTGAAGAGTTTACACAATACATAGGTTTAAGCATAATCATCATTAGTGAGTTCTAATGACGAGTTTAAGTACAATAATGACATTACAGATTAATTGCAGGAGAACGGTCTCCTTTTATAGATGAGGAAAGTTTTCGGATCCTGTCCACAATTGATCTGGGTCTCTAGGAGCTTTATTCTGACGTTGACATGTGTCGTTTTTTTATTGGTCTCTTGATTGGAGAGGAACTCGTGTGCTTTGGCAAGGGTGTCTCCACGTTAACTCTTTAGTGGATCCTTGAAGGTACATAGTTGACCGGTGCTCGGTAGTTTCGGGAGTGACGAAGTATGGTACAAACAACAAATATCCAATTTTCCTAAAGCTCTTAAATCTATATTTTGTCTATTTAGACGTGATTACTTTGCCAAATCCCCATGTGCTCATTTACTTTTGTAAGTCTCGTTGTTCCCTTCGAATCCATACATAATGAGCCAAAACTGACAGGATCATTGCTACGTTAACTAGAACATTTTAAACAGTCCAAAACATAAACTTTGGGGAATATGACAATGATAAATAACCTATTAACCTATAAAATAACAATTCTTCAATCATTTTTCTTAATTCAACGTCGCTCCCTTCTTTAATTTTATTGCATTACCTAATTTTATCTTATATTAGTTATAACACAAGAGTGGTCCTTGTGGCTGGTGTTATCTGTAACACGCAACTGTGAAAAAATGAAAGCCCCTGGCTCGAGGATGGGGTTATCCTACAAAAAGATCTACTTGTCATATAACTATTGCATTGAAAGATATATGTTTCGATGAAGATGAAGAAATAGATAAAAGGAAATTCAATAAATCAGAGCCGAGGAATGCTTAAAGGAAGAATATTTTATATTATAAATTATACAAATACGCTATATTATGTTATGCTTAAAAAAAATCGAATGAATAAAAAAACCATACAGACAGATGTCACATTGCACGATTTATATAGTAGTGGGGGATTATGGGACAAAAAATAAATCCATTTGGCATGGAGTTAGAACCTTGTTTCGAGATGTTTTTGCTGGTATTGATCCAGATTTAGATGCTCAACTGGAATTCGGAGCATTCCAAAAGCTTGGAGATCCAACTACAAGAAGACACGTAGTCTGATACAATATGTTTTGTTACTTGTTACTCTTCTTTTTTATTTTCTTTTTGTGATTTTTAGATGGGGTACCAGATAAATCTAGATTTGAATCACTGCCTTTTCTTTGACTCTTCTTCTTTATTTATCCGGGAGACGATCCCAAATAAACAGGTATGGAAGCTATAATTGTAAACCACGATCGAATCTATGGAAGCATTGGTTTAAACATTCCTTTTAGTCTCAACTCTAGGAATAATTTTTTTCGCTATCTTTTTTCGAGAACCGCCTAAAGTTCCAACTAAAATGGTGAAATGATTTGTCATTAGCTCAACTGAAGTACGGATCCTCCCAATATTGGGAGGATCCATACGTCAACTAGTCCCCTTGTTCAGCGAATGGATCTCTTAGTTGTTGAGAAGGTTTCCCAAAAGCAGTTTATAAGGCGTACAATTTTTTGGTTGATAAAGGGATCAAATGGTATAATTCTTTTGTTGGTAGATTGGAGGATTAGAAACATGACTATTGCTTTCCTCTTGGCTATTTATGCATTAAATGCTACTTCTTTAATTTACTGATTAGTGTACGTGTCGCATTTGCTTCTCCTGAGGGTTGGTGGGGTAACAAAAATGTTCCATTTTTCGGCACATCATTATGCATTGGATTAGTGTTTCTGGTGGGTATCCTTAATTCTCTCATCTCCTGAACCTATTCGTTCTATATCCAAAAATGAAATGATCCTCCCTCCCAATCCCTTCAGGTTGTGAGACACATTAAAATTCAATATAAGTCCCGAAAATTCAAATAAAGAAAAAAATTAGAAAAATTAGAGGGGGGTCAAAATTTTGTGTTTTTGAATTGTAAAAAAATATTAAATCAAAATAAATAGATGTAAGCTAATAAAAAACCAGTCTCTTGAAACAGCTAATCAATTTCTTGTACTACCAAGAAGAAGCCACCCTAATGGTATCCTTTCACAATCTTTAGGAGCGAAATAGCCAATTTGAGAACCTAGCTATTTCGATGCCTTCTTAATTAGCGTGGAAAAACAATTTCACAAAACCATTGGGTTCACGGATTCAATATTAAAGCTCTATCAAGAAGTAAAAGATCAAGATTAAACTCTTCATCTTTATCGATTATGTACTTACGTAAAGAATTACGGTCATAAATTTCTACTTTTTTTGTTGGGTCAAATAGTTTTCTGTAGTTTGAATAAGTCTCTGTAGCTAATCGTCCATATTCAACTTCAAAAGTTATGCCCTTCAACAGTTGGACAGACATAATATAAACATGCAGATAAATGACTCTTTGTTTCCGAATACAGAAAACATTTTCTTTTGCTGGAAAACTCAAGGGTAACTCAAGGATTGATCATTTCAAATTAAGATGAGATCGATCGAATTGTTGTGTACATTATCTTACTTTTCAACTCAAGGAATATTTTTTTTTTATAAATAATGTATTTTTGTAGTATAAGTTATTAATTTCTTAATCTTAATTTGAATATCATATATACAAAAAACTACTCAAATTAAAGACCGTTTAGTCATCCAAATGTATCAATAAAATGAATAGTTCGCTATAAATCTTTTACTTAGTGTCTACAATGTCGATTGGGTTCATATATTTAAATGATTAAACGATCTCATTTTCATATAATTGTTTTTGTTTAGATGATCTGCAAGGAAAGATTATGAAACTAAACGATCACAATATAAAATTTGTAGAATATGTTCATTCCTCATAGGTGGAACGCAAGTATTATCCATTCTTTTACGTACGTAAACAACTTTTGGGTACATGAAACGTGCTTTCTTTTAAATTACAGACCATGACTTGGACTTTAAACTAGGACTTTCAAAGCCAATTTTGTTTACAAATTTTAACCCTTTACTATTCTCATTCTTGTACTAGCAAGAAGAATGTGTAACCACTATACTTTGAAGGGTGTCCAAACCTTCGAAAAAGCCACCCCAATGGAATCCTTTCACAATCTTTAGGAGCAAAATAGCCAACTTGAGAACCTAGCTATCTCGATGCCTTCTTAATCAGAGTGGAAGGACAATTTCACAAAACCACTGGGTTTACCGATTCAATACTAAAACTCTAACAAGAAGAAAAAGATCAAGATTAAATTCTTCATCTTTATCGGTTATGTACTTACATAAAGAATTCTGGTCAAAATTTTCTACTTTTTTGCGAGTCAAATAGTTTTCTACTGTTTGAATGAGTTATTAATTTTTTAATCTTAATTTGAATATCATATATACAAAAAACTATTCAAATTGAAGACTGTTTAGTGATCCAAATATATCAATAAAATGAATAGTTCAATATAAGTCTTTTACTTAGTATCAACACTGTCGATTGGGTTCATATATTTAAATGACTAAACTATCTCAGATTCAAATAATTCTTTTTGTTTAGATGATTTTGAAATAAAGATTAAGAAACTGAACGATCACAATATAAAATTTGTAGAATATGTGCATTCCTCATAGGTAGAACGCAAGGATCATCCATTGTTTTACGTACGTATATACGCAACTTTTGGGTGCATGAAACGTGCTTTCTTTTAAACTACACACCATGACTTGGTCTTTTGTTTTTTTTTGAAATATACCTTGACTTGGTCTTTAAACTAGGACTTTCAAAGCCAATTTTGTTTACAAATTTTAACCCTTTATTATTCTCATGAGCTAGTACGTAGACACCATATCCCTTCCTCCCTTTCTCTATATAAACCCCATGCAATATTCCCGGAGGAGATAACTTAATTATCTCGATCGATATCAAAACTCCCAAGTTATGGCAATGAAATATTCACGATCTTTGCTCTTTGGTGTGCTGCTACTCATTGGCTTTGCATTGACAAATGGCAAAGCAACTAATACAGATCCACCTGTTCATTGCGAATTTCTCAATCGCAGCAGTTTTGAACCAGGGTTCATATTTGGCACAGGTTCTGCATCTTACCAGGTCAGTATATATATATCTTCTGTCTTTATTTACCACATTTTTGGTGTATTTTATACATGCAGCTAGCATCCATGCATGAATTATAATGTTGTCATCTTCCTTGCGTGTGTAGTAGTACTCTTACGTATATGCATGTGTGTGTATTTCAGTATGAAGGTGCAGTAAAAGAAGATGGAAGAGGACCAAGCATATGGGATACCTTCACCCACAAACATCCAGGTCTGTGATTTAATCAATTGGTAATATGAAAACTTTTGCTACTTCATTTCAAAGGAGTAGAAATAGCACCTCATTCTTTTCTTCGTGAGGACAAGTAAACTCCAACCTCTCTAACAGCCATGCACTTTGTTGGGAGACCAACAGTACGTGGTCATGTGATATGTACAATATATGTATATACTTCATCAGTGCGCACGCATATAAAGTACTTTGCACATGATATGGATTTCACCATTATGTTTTTTAATAATTGCAGAAAAAATCGATGATGGCAGTAACGGAGATGTCGCTATAGATCAATATCACCGCTATAAGGTCTAAAACCTCATAACTTTGTCTCTCGACCCTTTATACTTGAAGGGCACATGTTAACATTATAAATTGGAGCCTTTACAAAAAAAAAAAAAAAAAGAACAATATATAATGAGATCCTCAATATTTAATTTTAAACTTTTGTCATTCTAGGAAGATGTGGGGATTATGAAGGATATGAATTTGGATGCTTACAGATTATCTATTTCATGGTCCAGATTATTACCAAGTAAGTTGCTCGACGTCCTCATTTTTGGTTGGGACCAATGACAATATTGTGCATAAGAATTATTTTTCCTACAAGAAAATTATTCTCTTTATATACTATTAACTAAAGTAATGTGATCGAGTTATCTACTGGGTAACCCTTTTTTTTCTTGTTATTTTTGTTCTAATTAGATGGAACGTTAAGTGGTGGCGTTAACAGGAAAGGAATTGATTATTACAACAATCTCATCAATGAACTCCTACGCAATGGTTAATTATCCTACCTTAAACAATTATTACATGAATTTTTAGAACATCATTCAATCAGACTTTTAATTTGATTTTACTGATCATGTATTATAGGTTTAAAGCCGTTTGTAACACTCTTTCATTGGGATGTTCCCCAAGCTTTAGAAGATGAATATGGTGGTTTCTTAAGCCCTCGTATTGTGTAAGTGAACAAAATTTATTTTCTCGTTGATAATTTGATAAAATACGTACTGATATACTTAACATAAATTTGTATCTGCAGCGATCATTTTAAAGACTATGCAGAACTTTGTTATAAGGAATTTGGTGATCGTGTCAAGCACTGGTTCACGGTAAATGAGCCATATACTTTTAGTAGCATGGGTTATGCTGTTGGGACTCTAGCACCGGGACGCTGCTCTTCTTGGCAAAACCTAAACTGCACCGGTGGAGATTCAGCCATTGAACCATACTTGGTGACACACCACATTCTTCTTGCTCATGGAGCAGCTGTAGAATTGTACAAGAATAGATATCAGGTTCAATAACTGTTTTTTTATTTTTTTTTATTTTTTTTTTGGGGTTAGATTATTGGCTCCTAATCGAGAATTCTATATGAATCTTTATTATTGAGTTGTAATACAAGAGGGAATACTCTCAGTAGTAAGATAATCTAAAGGTTGTATCTTTTTCTATAACTCCTATTTATTCAACCAAAATTCATATTTTTGTGTAGGCATCTCAGAAAGGCTTGATAGGGATAACATTGGTGTCATACTGGTTTGAGCCTGCTTCGGAGTCAAAGCAAGATAAAGATGCTGCCTTACGATCTTTGGATTTTATGTTTGGATGGCAAGTGTCTTATTAAATTATACATAAACCCAATTACATCATGTATACTTATGACTTGTAACATTGATACTACCTAGCTAGCAGTACTATTTATCTATAATGCTATAATTAGGCTAATATTTGGAATTTTCTTGTTTTGTAGGTTTTTGGACCCTTTAACAAGTGGTGACTATCCACACAGCATGCGATCAATTGTTGGAAAAAGATTGCCAAAATTCACAAAAGAACAATCCAAGTTGCTAAACGGATCATTTGATTTTCTTGGAATAAATTATTATACTGCTAGATACGCAACTAGTACACCTAAGAACAATTCACTACAGGCAAGCTTCGTAACAGATCCTCAAGCTGATCTTACAAGTGAGTGCCAAAGGAAACTTACTTTGAATAGCTTCAGTTCTTTGTTCTTCTTGACCTAGTTTAACCTCTTAATTACATTAATTATATTCTAATATTTACACCAATTGTATTCTAATGTTTGTAAATATTGTGGCAGCTGAGCTTAATGGAGTACTTATTGGTCCACAGGTATACATCAAATTTATCATTTTGAGCTATTTGCATTTGGAGGATTAGCTTTTTTCCCCAACATTTACGTATTATCTTGAAATGGTGTTGCAGACTGCTTTAGATTGGTTATATGTATATCCAAAAGGAATTCACGATCTTGTGCTCTACACAAAGGAAAAATATAATGATCCACTCATTTATATTACTGAGAATGGTATGTAATTCGTACTTTTAAGCCTTGATTAATTGCAAAAGTTTCACATATTTATAATGGCGTAAACTGGAACTGCATGTTTTTTTTATATTTTTAGAGGAAAAAACTTAATTTAATTTTTTGTGCAATAATATGTACGTAGGTGTATCAGAGTTGAATAATCCAGAACTATCAATTGAAGAGGCTCTTCTTGATACCGGTAGAATTGACTACCACTACCGTCACCTATGTTACCTTCAAGCGGCGATCAAGTAAGTAGTTATTAACAAATTAATTAAGGTTATATACTGCCTAGCCTTCTTAAGTTATTGTTATTTAATCATTATATTGACCTAATCCATTTGAACATTGGTGTATGTGTGTGCAGAAATGGTGCGAAAGTGAAGGGATACTTTCCATGGACATTGTTGGACGACTTTGAATGGAATTCTGGATACACCGTCCGATTTGGTTTAAACTACGTGGATTATAATGATGGGCTGAAAAGACACCCAAAACTCTCAGCACATTGGTTCAAAAATTTGCTTAAGAAGAATTGAAGAAATTAAAAGAAATTTATTGTTGATTATAAACATTTAAGTGGATAATTTTCCTTTTTATGTATTTGTATTTCAATTCCTTTTGCATTTGTATTTCCTTTCAATAATGTAAGTATTCTTTGAGATTCAATAATTCAATAATAAGACATGTGAATGCTACAGTAAAACATCTCTATATAAAGGAATAACTTATTTATAGTCATAAACAGTTTCGGTCCCAGTTGGGGTTCAGGAATAAATACCACATTGTAATAAGTTATTATTTTTCTTGGTCCTGTTGTAAAGAAACTCGCCTCGACATAGTAGTAATTGTTAATAAGTACAATAATAAGCAAGGCCACAAAAAAAAAAGTTTAAGATGGACTAAAACATTTCTATACTGTTATTCGGGACCATTTTTTTTTTTCGGAGTTGATACCACAACTTGGAGCTTACGGGTACATATGTAAAACCTTGTCAATATCTTCTTGTTGAAGTCAAAATATTTCTAGCTCCTCAAGATTATCTCCTTCTCCTTCTTGCCTAATTGTATTAGTGATTTTTTTTTCAATTAAAGCGTACTCAACTTTCTGCACAACTTAACCCAAATGTTTTCAGTTAGCTGACTTTGCATATGACCTTGGGTGACATGACAAATTTGATTGAAGCAAAAAAAAAGTATACGCTTGAATTGGTCAAAGATTGGATTGTACGTATTTGTCAAATTTACTTAGAATTACTAAAGAGTTTCAAAACTTTTGCTATTTATTACAAACGTCTATTTTTTTATTCTTTGTTGAACATAAGGATGCTAATAGATTTTAATATATTCCACCTGTTTAACATAGTTTTAAAACTCGTGGCATCGCGCGGGCTCAATTGCTTGTAAGAAACTATTTACAAAAGTTGATGCACAAAATCATTGAGACTTTGGAACGACGTAAAGTGTGAAGTTTGTAACCATCTCAAGTTTGCTGCATCACCTAGTAAGGATAATATGTAAAGAGATAGAGGTAGGGAAGCAACACAAGATGTACGTGGTTCAACTTAACTTTGGCTACATCCACGAGGGTAGAGGAGTCCTCATTAATAGTGAAGATTTTACACAAGACATAAGTTTAAGCATAATCATCATTAGTGAGTTCTAATGACGAGTTTAATCACAATAATGACATTAGGAATTAATTGTACAAGAACGGTCTCCTTGTATAGTTGATGAGGGTCTTTGGCTCCCGTCCCTGGTTGATGTGGGACTTTAGGAGTTATATTTTTAGGTTGACACGTGTCGTGTTGTGATTGGTCTCTTGATTGGAGAAAAACTCGTGTGCTTCGCCCAGGGTGCCTCCACATGAACTCTTTAGTGGGTCCTTGAAAGTATGAAGTTGATTGGTGCTAAGTAGTTTTGGGGGTGGTGAAGTATGGAACAAACAGTGGTCCCCCAAGTTCACGAGTGAGGAAAGTTTCTCGGTTGGGGACTTGTAGAACCCAAATTGGTGAGTACTCATGAAACGTTTGAGTACTAAAGTGTATTAGCATATAATGGGAGTCCCCCAAGTCTCTTATTGATGAGGATTACCGAAGGAGCCGTCTTATATTTCCCGAGTCATTGAAGAAAAAAGACTTCAAAAATTCTTTACTCATGTTTTTTTGGATGTTGCCCAAGTACGATTTTTGTTTTTGGAGTTGATACCACAACTTGGAGCTTGCTAGTACGTATGTAAAACCTTGTCAATATCTTCTTGTTGAAGTCAAAATATTTCTAGCTCCTCATGATTATCTCCTTCCCCTTCTTGCCTAATTGTATTAGTGGTTATGTTTTCAATTAAAGCGTACTCAACTTTTTGCACAACTTAACACAAATGTTTTCAGTTAGCTGGCTTTCCATTTGACCTTGGGTGACATGACAAATTTGATACAACAAAAGAAAAAGTATACGCTTGAATTGGTTGAAGATTGGATTGTACGTATTTGTCAAATTTACGTAGAAAGAAGAATTAATGAGTTTTAAAACTTTTGCTATATACTACAAACATCTATTTTTTTTATTCTTTGTTAAGCAGAAGGATTCTAATGGATTTTAATATATTCCACCTGTTTAACACAGTTTTAAAACAAATCGCGCAGGCTCAATTGCTTGTAGCAAATTATTTACAAATGTTGATGCACAAAATCAGTGAGACATTCGAACAACGTAAAGTGCCAAGTTTGTAACCTTCACAAGGTTGCTCCGGTCACCTGTTGAGGATCATAATTAAATAGATAGAGGTAGGAAAGCAACACAAGATGTATGTGGTTCACCTTGAATTGGGTTACGTCCACGAGGGTAGAAGAGTCTTCATTAATAATGAAGATTTTACACAAGACATAAGTTTAAGCATAATCATCATTAGTGAGTCCTAATGACGAGTTTAAGCACAATAATGATATTAGGAATTAATTGTACGAGAACGATCTCCTTTTATAGTTGATGAGAGTCTTCGGTCTCCTTGTATATACTACAATGTTTGACATTCTGGCACAGTTGAAGGAGATCTTAATAACGCTTCATACTGCAAGGTGATACAAGGTGAGTTCCTTTATTACCCGGTTAGTGAAAAGAGTGGAGTACTGGTTGTACTTTCCATCACCTAGTTAGTGGACAAAGGTGAGTTCTTTCATTACCTAGTTGGTGGAAAGGGTGGTAAGTTGCCAAAGGAAAAAATTATCACTTGGTTAGTGATACGAATATGAGTTCCTTCATAACCAAGTGGGTGAGAATAATGACGAGTTGTCGAGGCACATTGTAACACATGTCGAATGGAAAAAGTGTATGTTGACACTTATTGTTGTTTTATAATCTACCACAACGCAAGAGAATACTTGTGGCTGAAGCTACGGGCATATTCACATAATGACTAGTTTGACTTCTGACGAATGGTGTATAAATGTTTAGCGGAGTGTAAGCAATCAGCCTAGAAGATGCGTTGCACCACAAAAAGTCTCTTAAGCTTGGTGAAATAATCTATTGTATCAGGTTGAAGACAACAATACTAATTGAGAGCTCCCACAGATAGAATGAAGGGAAAAATGAGACATCGTTCTTCATTACTATGCCTCGGTATACCATGGTGGATTCAAAGAGATGGATATGCTCAATTGGATCTTCCCGCCCCCCCCCCCCCCAAAATTTATGATAGTAAACCAATCGTCTATTTTGTTTCTCCTTGTAGAGGGGTGCCAAAGATCCTTCTTGTCAGAGGGCCTGGCTTCGGCTAATTCCAGTCAGGTACCTTGGCATGGCGTTTGGCCTTTAGTCTGTTCACTTCCTCAAAAAACTGCAGGATAATGGGGTCTTGAATGGAGTCAGGGACTATTGGAACCCTCATTCGTAAGTTTCCATCATTTCTTGGAAGTGGAGAAGTTTAGTCAAGAGTATGTGACTTTTTTTTGGATTTACCATACTTGCTTCAAGGAAATTCCGGTTGGAAGTTCCTCGAGACTCAAACACCTTCTTGTCCATCTAAGTCTTGTCGTTTCTTCCTTAGGTTAGTAGTTGACCTTGGTTATGGTAACGGACTGATTCCTTCGATGACCTTTGGGTCAATGATCCTTGAGTCTATATGGATAGGTTTTTCTCGACGATGCCTCAAGAGGTCTTGACAGTCGCGATAACCAGGTTTTGATCATTCCAATCCTTTGCAAGGAGATGTCCTCTTCCACTTATCTTGTTTCAATTTGAAGCAGCTGGGTTAAGAGAAGTCTCGTGTTGATCAATATCTTGGGTAGAAGGCCAGTCCTTATTAAGAATCCCCGTGTTGAAGACATGTGAAACTTCGCGTAGGTACCTATGTGTTGATCCGCTGTCAAGAGGGCAATGACTCTTGAGACTGAGTCTGTATAGCCTCGTAAAACATCTCGAAGAGCTTCACATACTGCTGTTGGAGGATATCATTCCGTATCGCCATTTTTTCTATTTTATTTTGAGTTCTAACCTCTTGGACTTTAGTTTGAAGAACAGGCTTGTTCCTTTCCCTCATTCGCGGCCTCACACTAGGCATGCAAGGGGTGTTTTTCTGCATGCTGTGTTTTCCTTCACTCCCCATGTTGGAGAGCGATGCCTTATCAAAGAGAAACCAGTCTGACAAAGCTGGTGAGAGTAGGAATTAGTGTCGTTCCCACAAACGGTGTCAAATGTTGATACGCAAAATCAGTTAGACTTTGGAACAACGTTAAGTGACAAGGTTGTGACCTTCGCAAGGTTGGTCTGGTCACCTGGTGAGGATAATATGTAAAAAGATAGAGGTAGGGAAGCAAACACAAGATGTATGTGGTTCAACCTAAGATAGGTTACGTCCATGAGGGTATATGAGTTCTTATTAATAGTGAAGAGTTTACACAATACATAGGTTTAAGCATAATCATCATTAGTGAGTTCTAATGACGAGTTTAAGTACAATAAAGACATTAGAAATTAATTGCAAGAGAACAATCTCCTTTTAAAGATGCGGAAAGTTTTCGGGTCCTGTCCACAATTGATCTGGGAATCTAGGAGCTTTATTCTGATGTTGACATGTGTCGTTTTGTGATTGGTCTTTTTATTGGAGAGGAACTCGTGTGCTTTGGCAAGAGTGCCTCCACATCAAATCTTCAGTGGGTCCTTGAAGGTACAGAGTTGACCGGTGCTCGGTAACTTTGGGATGGACGAAGTATGTTACAAACAACAAATATCAAATTTTCCTAAAGCTCTTAAATCTATATTTTATCTATTTAGACGTAAATACTTTTCCAAATCCCCATGTGCTCATTTACTTTTGTAAATCTCGTTGTTCCTTTCGAATCCATACATAATGAGCCAAAACTGATAGGATCATAGCTACGTTAACTAGAACAATTTAAACAGTCCAAAACATAAACTTTGGGGAATATGACAATGATAAATAACCTATTAACCTATAAAATAACATAAACATTGAAAGATATATCTTTCGATGAAGATGAAGAAATAGATAAAAGGAAATTCAATAAATCAGAGCTAAGGAATGCTTAAAGGAAGAATATTTTATATTATAAATTATACAAATACGCTATATTATGTTATGCTTAAAAAAAAATCGAATGAATAAAAAAATATATACAGACAAATGTCACGTTGCACGATATATATAGTAGTGGGGGATTATGGGACAAAAACTAAATCCATTTGGCATGGAGCTAGAACCTTGTTTCGAGATGTTTTTGCTGGTATTGATCCAGATTTAGATGCTCAACTGGAATTCGGAGCATTCCAAAAGCTTGGAGATCCAACTACAAGAAGACAAGTAGTCTGATACAATATGTTTTGTTACTTGTTACTTTTCTTTTTTATTTTCTTCTTGTGATTTTTAGATAGGGTACCAGATAAATCTAGATTTGAATCACTGCCTTTTCTTTTACTCTTGTTCTTTATTTACCTGGGAGACGATCCCAAATAAACAGGTATGGAAGATATAATTGTAAACCACGATCGAATATATGGAAGCATTGGTTTATACATTCCTTTTAGTCTAAACTTTAGGAATAATTTTTTTCGCTATCTTTTTTTGAGAACCACCTAAAGTTCCAACTAAAATGGTGAAATGATTTGTCATCAGCTCAATTGAAGTACGGATACTCCCAATATTGGGAGGATCCGTACTTCAACTAGTCGCCTTGTTCAGCGAATGGATCTCTTAGTTGTTGAGAGGGTTACCCAAAGTAGTACATAAGGTGTACAATTTTTTGGTTGATAAAGGGATCAAATGGTATAATTCTTTTGTTGGTAGATTGGAGGATTAGAAACATGACTATTGCTTTCCTATTGGCTATTTTTACATTAAATGCTACTTCTTTAATTTTACTATTAGTCTACGTGTCGCATTTGCTTCTCCTAAAGGTTGGTTGGGTAACAAAAATGTTCTATTTTTTGGCACATCATTATGCATTGGATAGTCTTTCTGGTGCGTATCCTTAATTCTCTCATCTCCTGAACCTATTCGTTCTATATCCAAAAATGAAATGACCCTCCCTCCCAATCCCTTCAGGTTGTGAGACACATTAAAATTCAATATAAGTCCCAAAAATTCAAATAAAGAAAAAAATTAGAAAAATTAGAGGGGGGGGGTCAAAATTTTGTGTTTTTGAATTGTAAAAAAATATTAAATCAAAATAAATAGATGTAAGCTAATAAAAAACCAGTTTTTTGAAACAGCTAATCAATTTCTTGTACTACCAAGAAGAAGCCACCCCAATGGTATCCTTTCACAATCTTTAGGAGCGAAATAGCCAATTTGAGAACCTAGCTATTTCGATGCCTTCTTAATTTGCGTGGAAAAACAATTTCACAAAACCACTGGGTTCACGGATTCAACATTAAAACTCTAACAAGAAGTAAAAGATCAAGATTAAATTCTTCATCTTTATCGATTATGTACTTACGTAAAGAATTCTAGTCATAAATTTCTACTTTTTTGTGGTGTCAAATAGTTTTCTATAGTTTGAATAAGTCTCTGTAGCTAATCGTCCATATTCAACTTCAAAAGTTAGGCCCTTCAACAGTTGGACAGACATAATATAAACATGCAAATAAATGACTCTTTGTTTCCGAATACATAAAACATTTTCTTTTGCTGGAAAACTCAAGGGTAACTCAAGGATTGATCATTTCAAATTAAGATGAGATCCATCGAACTGTTGTGTACATTATCTTACTTTTCAACTCAAGGAATATTTTTTTTTTTTATAAATAAAGTATTTTTGTAGTATCAGTTATTAATTTCTTAATCTTAATTTGAATATCATATATACAAAAAACTATTCCAATTGAAGACTGCTTAGTCATCCAAATGTATCAATAAAAATAGTTCGTTATAAATCTTTTACTTAGTGTCTACACTGTCGATTGGGTTCATATATTTAAATGACTAAACGATCTCAGATTCAAATAATTGTTTTTGTTTTGATGATCTTCAAATAAAGATTATGAAACCGAACGATGACAATATAAAATTTGTAGAATATGTTCATTCCTCATAGGTGGAACGCAAGCCTTATCCATTCTTTAACGTACGTACACAACTTTTGGGTACTTGAAACGTGCTTTCTTTTAAATTACAGACCATGACTTGGACTTTAAACTAGGACTTTCAAAGCCAATTTTGTTTTCAAATTTTAACCCTTTACTATTCTCATTCTTGTACTAGCAAGAAGAATGTGTGACTACTAGTACAAAAACATGTTTGCGCGACGAAAACTTGCGCGATGCATAAAACTACGTCGCGCAAAGCCGTTTTCCTGACGTAGGTGTACGTACGTCGCGCAAAACGGCTTTGCGCGACGTAGTCCTTCGTCACGCAAACTTTTGGCGCCAAACCCTAAGAATTTACCGCTTTTTCCCACCTTTGCGCGACGTAGGTGGGCATGCGTCGCGCAAAGTCACCAACTTTTTTTTCTTTTCATTTGATCAGTTTGGGAGGCAGAAACTGCATACCCAGTTGCAGCAGCTACCTCCATCGCCCATCTCTCTCTTCAAAACCGTCTACCAGATCAGGTTTGAAGTTTGAATTACTAGGAATAGCCATAATGCCTAAATCTGTAATCATTAGAAACAGTGTTATTATTTTGTATGTCTTGCTCTCCCCAAATCCCACATTAGTTAAAGTCGCAAACTTTTCTTCTTTTTTTATAAGATTGTTTGCAATGATGTTCTTAGTTAGTTTTATGTTAACTTCAAGTTCGTAGATTTTTACTTTCGGAGTTAGTCTTCAAATTCGTATTGCTGAAAATTCTGGTTGATGTAGGATCTGATGAAGGATTATATGCTTGGGTTGTTGCAAACCACGCACTTGGGACTCTGGGTGGTGATCCAATGCAGACAACTGGGATAATTGAACTTGGTGGAGCTTCTGCTCAGGTTAGGTGACTTCTATCTGTTATTCGGGAATTGGTGTTGTATTGGGAAATATGATTAGGTATCTCTTCATCCACAAGCACTAAAAAGTTTAGGTCTTTTCACTTAATAGTCCTTGATAATAGTACATTTTAGAGAAAAATGCTTCAAGTACAATGCTTTTAGAGGAAAATCCGGCTGACGATGAATGGGTGAATAACAACAAGGGAATTTCGCAAGTAAGAATTAGTTAGAAAACGAAAAGTGGCTTGCTGAGTTGTTTTTTAACTCTAGTTAAACTCTTGAGGTGTTTTTTCTAACTTACTGAAAAAAATAACAGAGAAAAGAGTTGGGAGAGTTGTGCATGGTTCAAGCAGTTAGCAATTTGAAGTTTTTAATTTTTGGTTGTCTGATAATGTTCAGTGCAATTTTATTTTAGGTGACATTTGTTTCAAGTGAGCCGGTGCCTCCCGAGTTCTCTCGTGCTGTTAAATTTGGAAATGTCACTTACAATCTCTACAATCACAGCTTTCTTCATTTCGGCCAGGTATTTATTTAGCTCTATTAACTCTGTTTAAAGTTGCCAGCCAAATGGAAGCTTGAAACTTTAATTTTCCTTAAGGCATTACTTTATGGTTTGAAGTTTAGAAGTAATTTGGTTTTGCAGAATGTTGCGTATGATTCATTGAAAGAGGGTATTGTTTCAGGAGACTTCGACTCAGGTAAAGATACAAGCTTTGCTTTCTTCACTGATTATATGAATGCCATGAACCTTGAGTTATGATTCATTGAAAAAGGGTACGTTTCTTAAGCGTTTAGTCCTTGGTTTTTATTGTGTAAGTTTTCCTTCCCCATTCCCCCTGCAATAGCAAGATCTTTGTGTACTTGCAGTTCTTTTATTATCCTTATTGACTGATTTGGCTCTTTTCTCTAGCAAGCAATGCAAGTCATTCAAGGTAAGAGCTGATCAGGTCAAAAATGGTTTGGAGAAAGGTGTTCCTGGCATCAAAGTTCTACTAAACCCTGATAAGGTATACTTAATGAAGGATATTAATGTTTTCCATGGATTCGAGCTTATGTGGATGGAATGATTTAAAAGAAAGGATTTGGATATATTACAATAACGTTGAATTAATAGAAAGACCAAAAACATTAGTTTTATGAATTCGAATTGAGTGGATACAAGGAATCAATTGAAACCATAAAGAATCAGGGGATAAACATTGTTTGTCGACCATTGTATCCTATAACTCACACTATTATCCAATCTTCACAATTTGAGATTAGAATCGTGCAAAACCTTTACTGTTAGGAAAATAGTAAGTGCATGTTTAAGACTAATCTGTTTCTTATCCAAGCCGTTTTTCAAACGATTGCAGATATTCGTCTTACTCTTTAATCATTCAACAGCCACTGAGCACATCTGTTTTTTACTTCCCTCTTGCAGTTGATCATCAAATTAGGAATATCTGCACAGATAAAACCGGTTAAAAACTCTTAACAAAAATTAAACTAGGAAACAATTTGATTAGGACTTTGTAATTGGTTCTGTTTGTTCTTATGGTATTAGTTTGTTTCTTTTCACTTGTTACTGCCTTTTGTAATTAACTTTTTCACTGTCATTATTTACTCTGATTGGTGATGACAGAGGCATGGCTATTGTATCTCATATAAGAGGAGAACTAATAAAGGAGAACTAAGGAGAACTAAGGAGAACTAAGGACTAAATTAAGAGATAGATGCGTAAAGTGAAATAAAGGGTGCATAAATCACTTTATATTAAAATGAAGTCTAAGAGAAATTTAACTACATTTGAGATGTCACAGTGTACATAAATCACTTTATTTTCTTCACTAAATTAATTTTTATTAATTTTATCTATTTTAGTTAGTTTTAGTAATTATTGTGATTTAGTTTATTTGTATGCACATATTTTTGTACATCACCTACAAAATTGTTTTGTGTTGTACGAAGTTAATACTACTTAACTTCGTACCCTTTTCTCAGGAAAAGCTTAGTTTCCTGTTTGAGAATTAGTTGGATTTCGTGCATGGATGCAAAAGCATGACTGCGGTCCAATTAATTCTTGAATTGTCCCATTTTTTGGACAGTTTGGGAATGCCCTAGTTATGTGTTGTAGTTTGCACTCCACGGATTAGGTTTCGATAGTGGAAATTTTGGTAACATTTCCTAATGTTCTTTGAGTACACGGTGGATATTATGTATCTACGACGTGCACTTGAAGAACTGTAAGGAGATGCTGCCGATATTAGCCCACGTCGAAATTTAATCCATTGGAATCGTAAATTACGGCACATAACTGTGCATTCTTGAATGGGATAGGGCCCTGACCGGAGGAATAAGGTGACAAGACAATAGTTTTCATGTCCTAATCTGTCTCATAATTTGCTTCAATTGTACTTAATTCCAATTTTTGAATAAAATGAATGAATGCCAGCAACGGTGTAGATTTTCAATGGCATCCAATTTCATATAGTTTAATTAGTTATATCTCCAATTCCAATTTTTGAAAAAATTCACGCATGTGTAAATAATTGTATATTGTTCTATAAGGAGAACAAAGCGTTGGATAAATGCCCTGTCTGCAATGAGCAGAGGTTTAAAATGACATCACAGAATAGAAACACCAAGATTCCACAAAAAGTAATGTGCTATCTTCCATTGAAGCCTAGACTGCAACGATTGTACATGTCAATGCATACCGCAACCGACATGAAATGGCAAAAAGAAGGACAGGTAAATGACGATGTTATGAGGCATCCTGCAGATGGAGAGGCATGGAAAGAATTCGATCGGATGTACCCTGATTTTGCAGCTGACCCGCGCAACGTCAGATTGGGACTTGCCACCGATGGATTTAATCCGTTCGGGGTGTTAAACCTAAAGCACAGCACTTGGCCGGTCGTCGTGTTTCCTTATAATTTGCTACCTTGGAAGTGCATGAAAAAAGAATACATGATGTTGACTCTATTAATTAACGAAGATCCAGGAAAGTCCATTGATGTTTATTTGCGGCCGTTGGTTGATGAGCTAAAAGATTTATGGGAAAACAGTGTTCGTACATACGATAAATATACTGGGTAGATGTTCACCATGCGAGCGGCAGTGATGTGGACAATAAACGATTTTCCTGCATATGCAATGGTTTCTGGGTGGATGACTAAGGGTTATTTGGCATGTCCAATATGCAAGGAGAACGTAACATCATCTTGGCATGCAAGAAAAGTTTGTTATCTTGGTCATCGTAGATGGCTCCCTTGGGACAACGAGTGGCGTCAGAACGATAAAGCCTTCGACGGCACAAAAGAGACTCGGCTAAGACCAAGAGAATGGTCCGGAGATGAGATTTTGGATCAGTTAAACCGTTTGGAATTTGGTCATTTCGGCAAAGGGGTCAGTAACCCCAGACCAACTACACATCTGAACTGGACGCACAAAAGTATGTTATTTGAGCTTCCATACTGGTCAAAGTTAAAATTGAGACACAACCTCGATGTTATGCATATTGAGAAAAATGTGTTTGACACTTTGGTCGGGACAATTCTAGACATTGAAAGAAAACCAAAAGACACGATCGAAGCTCGCCTCGATTTGGAACGAATGGGCGTTAGGTCATCTTTGTGGATGAAGAATGTCGGTGGTACGTTGAAGAAAGGCCATCCTTTTTTTACAGTTAAGCCGAATGGGAAGAAAGAGTTTTTCAACTTTATTTCTTCTGTAAAGTTTCCAGATGGGTATGCTTCCAATATCTCGCGTTGTGTGAACGTGAATGGGTGTAAATTTCAAAACATGAAGAGTCATGACTGTCATGTGATACTCCAACGCCTTCTTCCAGTTGGTATTCGACACTTATTGCCTCTTGATGTGGTGAAACCAATCGTGTTGTTGTCGAGATTTTTTTCGCAGTTGACTGCAAGGTGTTTGCGGAAGTCAGATGTTAAACAATTGCAGGACGACATTGTGAACATCTTATGCAAGTTCGAACAGATATTGCCCCCAGTGTTTTTTACAAGTATGATTCACGTGATGATTCACTTGCCAGATAAGGCATTGCTTGTCGGACCAGTGAACTGTCGATGGATGTATCCAATAGAAAAGTACTTAATTAAGCGTCTATATATATATATATAACATATTCATGATCAACGAACGCTTTGAATAATTTGTAGCATACCTTTTATTTGTGCAGATATCTTGGTGAGTTGAAAAAGTCTGTTCGAAACAAGGCAAAGCCCGAAGGATCACTTGTGGAGGCATGGGTCGCATATGAGTCACTTACTTTTTGTGCAATGTATCTTGAAGATGTTGAGACAGCTTTCAATCGTTCTCAAAGCAATAATGACGGTGGTGTCAGAAAAGAGAAACTGTCTGTTTTTGCCCAAATTGCGCGACCATTCGGCGATCATGTAAAAGACGAATTGTTTACCAAAAAAGACATGGAGGTAGCGCATTGGTTCATACTCAACAATTGTGACGAGGCTTTGCCATACCTTGAAGAGCATGAACAATTGATGAAGCCGGAACATCCTTCACATTTATATGCCAAGAAGCACCGTGACTTGTTTCCTTCGTGGTTTCACGCACATGTAAGTTGTATGTGGTTTGAATTGAGCATATTTTCCAACTTGTTCATGCCCGTCTTTAAATTTGGTTATACTAACAAGTTAACTTTTTGTATATGTTATATTAGATGAACAAATTGAAGGAATTGAATTCACCCTCTTACGATGGAGAATTATATAACTTGGCGAGAGGACCGCTTCACGTTGAATTGTTCTCAGGTTGTCATGTCAACAGGATCAAGTTCTTGGGGGCAACACGTGATGACAAGTTGTCTACTCAAAATAGTGGTGTCCATGTCCCGGGTGCGGGTGACAGTGAAGACATTGATTTTTATGGCAAACTAACTAGTGTAGTACAATTGCTTTACAAAGACAGGTGTCAAGTGATACTGTTTAAGTGTCTTTGGTTTGATACAAACCCACATAACCGAACGAGTGTTAAGCGAGACCATGGTTTACTATCAGTAAACACTATGAGACATTGGTACGATGAAGACCCATACATTTTGGCAACAATGGCGAAACAAATATTCTATCTAGACGACCCTAAAGCTGGCAATGGTTGGAAAGTTGTTCAAAAGATTGATCGAAGAGGGCTATATGATATTCCAGAACAAGATCATGATGACAATTACAATAACGTCGCTGACCAACAGTTATCATCTTCGATAGAAATTGGTGAAGAAACACTCCGGGATACTAATATTGTCCAAGAACCGTTTGACGTAGTTGGATTTCCTGAATTCGAAATATCAATTGACCTTGGTGATCTACCTCAATACAATGCACCAGAAGAGGCAAACGAAGATGAAGACGAATGGGAATCCGGAAATGATAGTAATGAGGATAGCGAGAATTATTATTGTAGTTCGGATGATGATTAATATAAACTTGTAAAGAAAAATCGTGCTTTTTCGTTTATAACCGTAAAAAAGTTTTGTCCCGTTACATAATCTCTGAATGTTTGTTTTTTGCAATTTTTGGCGTCTGCGATCTTGAAGCATATACAAACAAGTTTGACGGTTGGATAGTTGAAATTAGTTTCGTACAATGCGTTTCCCATCAAGTTCAATGGTATATATATTTACTAAGTTGATTTTAATTTATTTATTTTGTACTTATAACACTTAAGAAATTTAATGATATATATGTAAAAAAAAAATTATTGTGAGTTTTTGTTAGAAAAATATATTATCGTGGGGTTTATGTAAAATAAATTTGAATTTGAAAGAAGTAAATAGTAATTTTTATAATATTAAAAAAAAAAAAAAAAAAAACCTTGCGCGAAGTCTTAATGTAGTCGATGCGCAAAACTACTTTGCGCAACCTCAATTTGTATACCTATGTCGCGCCTGATGTGATAATTTTGGCGCTCCAATAGTGAAAAATAGGCGCTTGTTTTCAATTCTCCAAGTTTGGCAACCTTTTGAACCCCCAAATCTCGCTCTTCCCGTATACCTCTCTCTTCCCACTCGCTCTTTCTTTCCCGTACGTAGACCTGCATCTCTCCCTCTCGCTCTTTCTTTCCCATATACCTCTCTCTCCTCTTCAACCCCCAAATCTCGAAGCCGACGCGACATAGGGTCCTAAAATCAAGGTAAAGGTTTCTCATTTTCGAAGGGTTTTTGTTATTTAGGGTATAGGGTCAAATTGCATGTTGATTTCTGAGTACTTTGTCGAAATCTCCAGATAAAATTGGATGTTGGTTCTGATTTGATAGGGTTTCGGATTTGTGAGGGTTTGAGGTTATGTGGGTCTGTTGAGATTACACCAAAAGTCTGCACCGTTCACCGTTTAGGGTGTGAAATTAAAGAACCACATATTTGGGATGGGGCTGAATGAGATTGGCATACGGTCTTGTACTTTTCAGATTAGCTTGTAAATTTCTTATTAAGGTAAAAAATGCTGAAAATATTGATTATTTTCATGCTGGAGTGTGACTGTTTGGGAGATGGGATAATCGAAATGCTTTTGCAGTTGATTTTAGTATAGATCCACATTTCAGTTTCGGTTGGCCTGGTTTCCCTTTCTCTTCTGGATATCGGAATCAAACAAAAACTATTAAATTTGATTCTTGATGCACTTTACCAGAGAGGGTTCAGATCTTTGAGGGAATATGAGTTTAGCATTTGCCCAGCATATTCCTTTTCTGCCATCTCTTATTTAGATTTGTGTAATTGGTTGGCTCAAAGATGGTTTACAAGGCAGGGCTCTATATTCATCTTAAGATTGGTCCATATATTTGTTCATAATGGAATTTTGGGAATGATCATTTTCCTCGGCAGTTTTTTGTTTCGTCAATGAATTTCTATTTTAATGTTTCTATTTTCTTTAGGGGGTTTCCAGTTTGGCTGAAGTTTGTTCCAGGCATTAGCTTCAGAACAAATAATGAGCCTTTTAAGGTGTGTGCGCTTTTTTTTACTAAGGATACGTAATTTGAAAAGTTGACAATTTCAGTCATTTGTCTTAATTAATCAATGATTAGTTTTTTACCTGCCCCAAAAATTTTAATTTTATTTTCGAGCCCTGATTTCATATTAGGCGCCTTATCTTCATTTGGATTGTTCTGTCTCATATTGGAATCTCAACTTCTACCTATGTAAATTTGATTTCAAGTTTTTTAGTTCATCAGCACAAACAAGATCATGAGCATTTTGGTAGCCTGCAGCTCTCAGTTCTTGGTATTTCTTCTTACACATAATCTGGTTGAATTTTTTATTTTGTGGGTTTGGAAATTCAAGTTTTTTTTTTCTGCAATTTATATTTGCATTGAAGTTTTTGAACTATTGTATTTGGTTGCCATTATGATTACTTATGGACTATTTCGCCATATGTATTTGCTACAAAATGTAAATTTATTTTAAATGAAACATGTTGAAGTCCTCTGCGCATTTGCATAAGCTATTGTGTGTTGTTAAAAGAGAGAGGGCATCTAGCATACAACACACATGCCATGGGTGTACAACTAAGTATGCCATGGAAGGATTTCTGGATTTCTTCGATCGCCTCTCCTTCAGACAAACCTCTGCATTTACATAAATTTTTAGATTGCAGGGTCTAACAGCATCAAGCATATAAACCGTTAGTAGCTATAGATTTATTTTTCAAATCATTTTGGAAAGGAAAATTAATGGATGGTAGAAGTAAAACTGAAATTGAAAAACACCGAGGTTAAACATGTACAGTTGAAACTGTACCATTTGTATAATTTTTTGTATAAAAAAAAAGAGAAAATAAATTAGGGTCACATGGCTTCACCAACCTCATAGCATTAACATTTTGGCATTTTACAGGCAATAGAACTATGGAAGACAAATATGAGGCATCCTCAGGCATCTGAGGTCGTCAACAAGGACTTAATATCGCACTTTGTTCTTCGGCTAGTTTATTGCAGAACGTAAGAACTTGTAACATTTTATTCTCGTAAAAGATATCTTATTTTATGTTGTTAATTTTTATTTTGCATTTTAGAAATTTTCCTTTTGCTTATTTAATTGGCATTGACTTGCATATAGTATTCATGCATGTTAGATGTATTCTGGAAAATCTTGTTCTTTTAGATAGTTGTTGTGAAAAACCTGTATTCTTGTTCTGAAGAATGAGCCCTGCATATGGCTTTTCCAGATTTGTAGGAAGTGTTAACTTTTCACAGGGGATTGAAACTAGAAAACATTTGATGCACATACTTATATATGATATGCCTGATTGCTTAACCCACTGCCTCGAGCTATTACGGTATTACCTTAGATGAGAATTTTACTTCAAAAGACTTGAGCAGTGCAGGACCCGACCATTTAAATACTGTACTTTTGAGCAGTTGCATTATAACCCACATATCCCATGTAAAGTTTATTCTAAACCTTTCATGAGGTGGAACAAATCAGTGAAAAAATCTATCATTTTTGCTCACAAAATACACATACTGCCACGGTTTAACTAATTTGATCTTTCTATAGTGATTCTCTTTTAGGGTTTGTTCAGATGCAAGAAAGGATTAGTTTAAATATTCTTGTATTGATATTATTGCTCTAATTACTTATATTATTTTGGTTGCTATTTTATTAGTTTCAAATGCAAGAAAGGATTAGTTTCTAATGTTATATTTTTATGGTTCATAAAGTGTATAGATGTTGCAGTTGATCACTCGTCGTCGAAGTGTGTCCAATGCAACTCCTGCATTATCAGCATCTAGTGCTTCAGGCGTGAGTGCTCCATTGATTGGGGAGCCTACACCCCTTACGGAGGCTACTCCTACAATGTCCCAGGTGCCCGTATCATCAACGTCATCAGTGTCAGTTGAGCCCCTCAGTGTACGGCGGCCTCACCGGCGCCGCCGTGAGCCGGAGCCTTCTGATCACACTTCCTCGTCCTCCAGAGTCGACGATGGGGCCTCCCAACCAGGTAGTTTTTTTCTAATTCTCATTATTTTGCATTTTTTGTTTCATTTCAAAACTATTACTTTTATGATTGTGAAAATGTGTTGCGGGTTGTGAATTACTGTTTTAAGGTACTTTTATGATTAGGGGAGGTTTTGCCAAATTTTCTGTACAAATTTAAGCTTAGGGTTTTTACCATTTAAGTTTTTTTGGGCAGCTAAAAAAAACACCAGGGGGCCCAATCGAATGTTGAATGAGCTACAACTTGTACGTATGTCTGCCTCCTTGATCAAGATTGCGTATGATGAGCGACATCGTGGAGCGGTTACCTCACAGCAGCATAACAGCGTCGTTAATTGCTGTGGTTTTATTATTAGGAATTTTTGTCCTATGCGGTGGGAGAGTTGGGCAAAAATTCCTGAGGAGACGAGGACCTTGGTGTGAGACAATTTGGAGGTTAGTATTTTAATTTTTAGCAAAGTCAACATCTTTCTCTGCTTAAACTAGTGCAGGGCCATCATCTTGATTAGTAAAGTCAAGATCTTTCTCTCAATTTCTGTTTGGTTGCTAAGAAAATGTAGGAGGGAAAGAGAAATCAGGTGCATTTCATTGTTTTGCACCTGATAGCCGAGTGTTGTTGTGATGAATAATTTGGTCATGTATTTTGCACACTCTTCTTCTGTTCATAATTGGGAGCAGGTGTGGTCATTTAGTTTTGGTTAATTTCAATGATTTGCGGCACTGTTCTTTGTTGTCTGAATGCTTCCTGGGAAGGAAATTGAAAAATAATTCCGTGAACCATTGTTAAAATAATGATTATGTTGGTTAGGTGGAAGGATTACTATCTTATCTGATGCATATTTATGGGTTTTTAGTTTTGGTCTACGTCCTTGCTAAATGATTTATGATAGTGTTTAGGTGAGTATGCATGCCGTCTCTAGTACATTGCTTTGCTTGTGTTGTGCATCAGTTAACCTGATCCATAGTATCCACTGGTTGAGCAGCATCATGATACCTAAACATTATGCCTATACATGCTGTTTTGTTTTAATCATTAAGTGCTTCTTGGGACTGGCTATACTAATCAAGTAATCGATCTTTTACCGAGCGAGTCCTATGTATGGTTCTTGACTTTGCCTCAATTTGATAGTGAATTGTTTTTAGTTGTTGTCCTGGTTTTATTTATTAAAGTGAACTACGAAAGCAGCCTTAAATAGTCGAGTTAAATCCTTTGTTGAGAAATTGTGCTAAGGAAAGGAATTTGATAAATAATTTGAGTGTTAACCTTTTGGTTTGAACATTAAAGGTTTGACACTTGTGTGAAGCTGAGGTTTGACACTGCTTTCCGAATATAAACATTATATTGTTTGCTTCCTAACAAATTAAGATTCTAGTTATTATTGTAAACCGACAAACTTTATCAATATCTTATAAACTAGTTGTCAATTATTCTTATACATGGTCATTTTGTTTGTCATTTTGTTTTTCATATTTGTAGGTCGTTTTTGAAATGGAGGACATATCCCCTGAGGTCAATGCCTACTTAGAGGAGACCTTAGCAAGCCGGTACAAAGATTGGAAGAGCGCTCTTCACAAGCATTTTCAGCTATGGGAATCTCCGGAGATTGCTCGCCTACAGGGTTGCCCACTCGAGTATAAGGAGCGGCGAGAGGATTGGGAATGGCTCTGCACACATTTTACGGATCCAAAATTTTTGGTATGTACATAATACTTTAATAATAATTTATTGTTTTTGTTATTTTATTTAAGCTTTTTTTAATAATTTCTTTCAAATAGTCGCACTAACATATATATTGTATGTTTAACAGAAGAAATCTGCTGTTGGCAAGAAAGCTCGGGACTCAAAGACACTTCTCCACCATTCTGGTTCGAAGCCCTTTTCGTATAGGGTTGAGGCACGACGTGAGGTAAAAGTATATTAATTTTGAAATTTTATACAATTTATTTTATATTATTGATTAATAAAATTTTCTTAATGTTTTTTTTTCTTTAGGAGGGTTCTAAGTTCCCACAGATTGACCTGTTCAAGCATGTTTACGTTCATCCCAACAATGAGAACAGTGACCAGCTTTATGTAAGTATATGTAATTGTTATTTTTCTTATTTTTATGAATCGTTCAAATATTATTTATATTTTGTTATTAAACATTATATGTTTCTTCTTTATTATTACAGGGTGATATGGTGGAAAAGAGCACTGCTATTCTCCAAGAAGCAACATCGCAGCTTCCCCTAGAGACCCCGATCGAGGACGTCATTGTACCCAAGGATGCAGATGTTCAGATCGTGACTGAGGTCCTGGATCAGAAGTTCGGCCGTCGTCATGGTAAGGTTGTTCGGTGTACGGGGAAGGCGGGGGTTCGTGAAACGGGTGCCTCTTCTTCCAGATTGTCCATAGGAGAGGTCAATTCCTTGAAGGAGGAGGTGACAACCCTAAGAGGTCAGGTTGCGGCCCAGGGCGACCACATTAGGGCCCAGGACGAGAGGATGAATATGATTGTTCAGGCCTTAGCGATGTCCGGCCTCCAAATCCCGACGATGCCAGCACCTAATGTTGCTCCACCTTCGACTTCCCAGTCATTTTTCCCAAACGATACCGAGTAGTATGATGTATTAAACTTAGAAGACTTGTAGTTTTTTATTTTTTTGTTTGGACAAACGTACATTTTCATATATTCTATAATTAATTACTTTTTCTTGGTTTATTAATTATTTTTTAGAATTTAATTATAATATTTATTAAAAATTAAATTAAAAAATATAAATGACAAAAAAAAAAAAACTTTGCGCGACGTAAGTAGACACTGCGTCGCGCAAAGTATATTTGCGCGACGTAGATCCTACGTCGCGCAAAGCTACTTTGAGCGACGTAGGTAGGCACCGCATCTCGCAAAGTATCTTTGCGCGACGTAGGACCTGCGTCGCTCAAAGTAGCTTTGCGCGACGCAGTGCCTACCTACGTCGCGCAAACCCTTCCTTCACTGCCTTCGAGCGACAGTTCTTGCGCGACGAAGGTTCGTTTGGCTAATTGTTGGGCGACGTATTTTGACTTTGCGCGACGACGGTCCTACGTCGTGCAAAGTATTTTTTGTACTAGTACTATACTTTGAAGGTGTCCAAACCTTCGAAAAAGCCACCCCAATGGAATCCTTTCACAATCTTTAGGAGCAAAATAGCCAACTTGAGAACCTAGCTATTTCGATGCCTTCTTAATTAGAGTGGAAAGACAATTTCACAAACCACTGGGTTTACCGATTCAATACTAAAACTCTAACAAGAACAAAAAGATCAAGATTAAATTCTTCATCTTTATCGGTTATGTACTTACGTAAAGAATTCTGGTCACAAATTTCTACTTTTTTCCTGGGTCAAGTAGTTTTCTACTGTTTGAATAAGTCATTAATTTTTTAATCTTAATTTGAATATCTTATATACAAAAACTATTCAAATTGAAGACTGTTTAGTTATCCAAATATATCAATAAAATGAATAGTTCAATATAAGTCTTTTACTTAGTATCAACAATGTCGATTGGGTTCATATATTTAAATGACTAAACTATCTTAGATTCAAATAATTCTTTTTGTTTAGATGATTTTCAAATAAAGATTAAGAAACTAAACGATCACAATATAAAATTTGTGGAATATGTGCATTCCTCAGGTGGAACGCAAGGATCATCCGTTCTTTTACGTGCATATATACGCAACTTTTGGAAACATGGAACGTGCTTTCTTTTAAACTACAGACCATGACTTGGTCTTTTTTTTTTTTTTTTTGAAACATACCATGACTTGGTCTTTAAACTAGGACTTTCAAGGCCAATTTTGTTTACAAATTTTAACCCTTTACTATTCTCATGAGCTAGTACGTAGACACCATATCCCTTCCTCCCTTTCTCTATATAAACCCCATGCAATATTCCCGGAGGAGATAACTTAATTATCTCGATCGATATCAAAACTCCCAAGTTACGGCAATGAAATATTCATGATCTTTGCTCTTTGGTGTGCTGCTACTCATTGGCTTTGCATTGACAAATGGCAAAGCAACTAATACAGATCCACCTGTTCATTGCGAATTTCTCAATCGCAGCAGTTTTGAATCAGGGTTCATATTTGGCACAGGTTCCGCATCTTACCAGGTCAGTATATATATATATATCTTCTGTCTTTATTTACCATATTTTTGGTGTATTTTATACATGCAGTTAGCATCCATGCATGAATTATAATGTTGTCATCTTCCTTGCGTGTGTAGTAGTACTCTTACGTATATGCATGTGTGTGTATTTCAGTACGAAGGTGCAGTAAAAGAAGATGGAAGAGGACCAAGCATATGGGATTCCTTCACCCACAAACATCCAGGTCTGTGATTTAATCAATTGGTAATATGAAAACTTTTGCTACTTCATTTCAAAGGAGTAGAAATAGCACCTCATTCTTTTCTTCGTGAGGACAAGTAAACTCCAACCTCTCTAATAGCCATGCACTTTGTTGGGAGACCAATAGTACGTGGTCATGTGATATGTACAATATATGTAATACTTCATCGGTGCGCACGCATATAAAGTACTTTGCACATGATATGGATTTCACCATTATGTTTTTGAATAACTGCAGAAAAAATCACTGATGGCAGTAACTGAAACGTCGCTATTGATCAATGTCACCGCTATAAGGTCTAAAACCTCATAACCTTGTCTCTTGACACTTTATACTTGAAGGGCACATGTTAACATATTAAATTGGAGCCTTTACAAAAAAAAAAAACAATATATAATGAGATCCTCAATATTTAATTTTAAACTTTGAGTAAATTGTACAAATGGTCCCTCAACTTTAATCAAATTGGAGCAATGGTCCCTCAACTAAAAATCCATTACCATTGGTCCCTCAACTTATCAAAATGTGTAGCTATAGTCCTTTTCATCAATTTTGTCAAAATTTTGTCAAAATAAGCTATGTTGGAATGACCATTTATATAATTAGGGTCCCTCAACTCATCAAAGTGTATAATTATGGTTCTTTTCGTCAACTATGTCAAAAAATTTGTCAAAACGAGTTATATTGTAAGGACCATTGCTACAATTGGATTAAAGTTAAAGGACCATTTCTCCACTTGAATTAAAGTTCAGGGACCAATGGTAATGGATTTTTAGTTGAGGGACCATAACTGCACGTTTTGATAAGTTGAGGGACCAAAGGTAATGGATTTTTAGTTGAAGGACCATTGCTCCAATTGAGTTAAAGTTAAGGGACCATAGCTACAATTTACTCTTAAACTTTTGTCATTCTAGGAAGATGTGGGGATTATGAAGGATATGAATTTGGATGCTTACATATTATCTATATCATGGTCCAGATTATTACCAAGTAAGTTGCTCCACGTTCTCGTTTTTTGGTTGGGACCATTGACAATATTGTGCATAAGAATTATTTTGCCTACAAGAGAATTATTCTCTTTATATACTTTTAACTAAAGTAATGTGATCGAGTTATCTACTGGGTAACCCTTTTTTTTTCTTGTTATTTTTGTTCTAATTAGATGGAACGTTAAGTGGTGGCGTTAACAGGAAAGGAATTGATTATTACAACAATCTCATCAATGAACTCCTACGCAATGGTTAATCATCCTACCTTAAACAATTATTACATGAATTTTTAGAACATCATTCAATCAGACTTTTAATTTGATTTTACTGATCATGTATTATAGGTTTAAAGCCGTTTGTAACACTCTTTCATTGGGATGTTCCCCAAGCTTTAGAAGATGAATATGGTGGTTTCTTAAGCCCTCGTATTGTGTAAGTGACCAAAATTTATTTTCTCGTTGATAATTTGATAAAATACATACTGATATACGTAACATAAATTTGTATCTACAGATATCATTTTAAAGACTATGCTGAACTTTGTTATAAGGAATTTGGTGATCGAGTCAAGCACTGGTTCACAGTAAATGAGCCATATACTTTTAGTAGCATGGGTTATGCTGTTGGGACTCTAGCACCGGGACGCTGCTCTTCTTGGCAAAACCTAAACTGCACCGGTGGAGATTCAGCCATTGAACCATACTTGGTGACACACCACATTCTTCTTGCTCATGGAGCAGCTGTAGAATTGTACAGGAATAGATATCAGGTTCAATAACTGCTTTTTTTTTTAATTTTTTTTAATTTTGTTTTTTTGGGTCAGATTATTGGCTCCTAATCGAGAATTCTATATGAATCTTTATTATTGAGTTGTAATACAAGGGGGAATACTCTCAATAGTAAGATAATCTAATGGTTGTATCTTTTTCTATAACTCCTATTTATTCAACCAAAATTCATATTTTTGTGTAGGCATCTCAGAAAGGCTTGATAGGGATAACATTGGTGTCATACTGGTTTGAGCCTGCTTCGGAGTCAAAGCAAGATAAAGATGCTGCCTTACGATCTTTGGATTTTATGTTTGGATGGCAAGTGTCTTATTAAATTATACATAAACCCAATTACATCATGTTTACTTATGACTTGTAACATTGATACTACCTAGCTAGCAGTACTATTTATCTATAATGCTATAATTAGGCTAATATTTGGAATTTTCTTGTTTGTAGGTTTTTGGACCCTTTAACAAGTGGTGACTATCCACACAGCATGCGATCAATTGTTGGAAAAAGATTGCCAAAATTCACAAAAGAACAATCCAAGTTGCTGAACGGATCATTTGATTTTCTTGGAATAAATTATTATACTGCTAGATACACAACTAGTACACCTAAGAACAATTCACTACAGGCAAGCTTCGTAACAGATCCTCGAGCTGATCTTCCAAGTGAGTGCCAAAGGAAACTTACTTTGAATAGCTTCAGTTCTTTGTTCTTCTTGACCTAGTTTAACCTCTTAATTACATTAATTATATTCTAATATTTACACCAATTGTATTCTAATGTTTGTAAATATTGTGGCAGCTGAGCTTAATGGAATACTTATTGGTCCACAGGTATACATCAAATTTATCATTTTGAGCTATTTGCATTTGGAGGATTAGCTTTTTTCCCCAACATTTACGTATTATCTTGAAATGGTGTTGCAGACTGCTTCAGATTGGTTATATGTATATCCAAAAGGAATTCACGATCTTGTGCTCTACACAAAGGAAAAATATAATGATCCACTCATTTATATTACTGAGAATGGTATGTAATACGTACTTTTAAGCCTTGATTAATTGCAAAAGTTTCACATATTTATAATGGTGTTAACTAAAACTGCATGTTTTTTTTTTATATTTTTAGAGGAAAAAGCTAAATTTAATTTTTGTGCAATAATATGTAAGTAGGTGTATCAGAGTCGAATAATCCAAAACTATCAATTGACGAGGCTCTTCTTGATACCGGTAGAATTGACTACCACTACCGTCACCTATGTTACCTTCAAGAGGCAATCAAGAATTTGAGTATGAAGGATTTTTGGTGTGCAACATGTCTCCTCTACAACTAGTAGCTCGCTTGAAGAGACCATTGAGAGATTATTTGCTTCAACAAATTTGAGTATGTCTAAGTTACGGGAACAAGGCTATGTTGGAGCTAGTAATATGAAAGGAGAACTAAATGGCCTTAAAGCAAAGATTTTGAACAAGTATCCTTAAGCATTTTATGTTCATTGTTTTGCACACCAACTTCAACTAGCTCTTGTAGCCGTTGCAAAGGGAATTGAGGGTGTCGCCATTTTCTTCAACAATGCTAGTATTTTGGTCAATACTATTGGATCATCGTGTAAGCGTCGTGACGCATTTAGAGAGAAACAACTAGAACAAATTAAGAAAGCTCTTGATATTGGTGATCTTGAAAG
This sequence comes from Malus domestica, assembly GCF_042453785.1. NCBI lineage: Eukaryota > Viridiplantae > Streptophyta > Magnoliopsida > Rosales > Rosaceae > Malus > Malus domestica. Next base: position 27,838,521 of record NC_091672.1, on the reverse strand, counting down.
GGGTAAAGGGTTAAATCAAGAGATTAGTCTCATGCATCCTTGTGATACACGTTGGAACTCACATTATGGTATTATAGTTAGTATTATTGTCATGTTTGAAGCTGTGGTGGAGGTGCTTGAATGGATTAAGGATGATACCAACCAAGACAATTTTGATGAAGTAAGTAAGTTATTCCATGACATACAAACTTTTGATTTTGTGTTTCACCTTTTTTTTATGAGACTCATATTGGGAATTACAAATGAATTATCACAAGCATTACAAAAGAAAGATCAAGATATTGTGAATGCGATGGCGTTAGTGGAAGTATGCAAGCAAAGACTACAATCCTTGAGAGATGATGACTTTGGGGACTTGCTTGATGATGTACAAAAGTTTTGTCAAGAGCATGATATTGTCGTTCCTAACATGGAGGATTTGCGTTTTGTACCCGGAAAATCAAGACGTAAAGCTCTAAGACTCATAAACTTCCATTACTATCATGTGGACCTCTATTTTCAAGTCCTTGATACACAATTAAAGGAATTGAATGATCGCTTCAATGAGGTAAACACCGAATTGCTTCTTTGTATGGCATGTTTGAGTCCAGTGAATAATTTTGCATATTTTGACAAAGCAAAAATTGTTCGTCTAGCCCAACTTTATTCTCAAGATTTTGATTGTATGGACCTCATGAATCTTCCAATTCAACTTGACAATTACATTCACGATATGAAGATGCATAGTGAGTTTTCATCATTGAAATGAATTGGTGATCTTGCAAAGGAGTTGGTGAAGATCGGGAGGTATGCAAGCTATATGTTAGTGTATAAGCTTCTTACATTGGCTTTGATGTTACCAGTTGCAACCGCTTCGGTGGAGAGAGCTTTTTCTGCTATGAAAATTGTGAAAACACCATTGCGTAACAAATAGGAGATCAATGGTTGAGTGATAGCATGCTTGTTTACATTGAGAGATATGTATTTGCTTTTATTGATAATGAGCCTATTATGCGGCGTTTTCATGATATGAAACCTCGTCGGCAATAATTGTAATTTGTTTGTATTGATAAATTATGGAAGACATTACTATTTAAAGGATTTGGTTGTTACTATTCTTTTGAACCTTGCACTCTTTTAACTTCGCCTATCCTCCTGTCAATTCCTGGTTCCGCCATTGGTTTCACAGATCCAGGACTCCTGCACAGATAGCACACATGCATGAGATAATTTTTCCTTGTTTTCTTTCTGACCTACACTTTGAAGAACGCTCACGAAAATCAGATATACGGGGAAGGACAATTACCTTTATGATTGCTGGGATTTCGAATTTCTGAGCCTCGGAAGCGTCGACATTTCCATGGCGATAGTACAATCTGATGGCTGGGGTTATCTTTGATTCGAGAGGTCCACCGTAGTTTTGATTTTGTGATGATGGTAGAGAATTGAAGTTGAGATAGGCTAAGGTTTGAGAGCAAGATGGAGAGAACCCTCACGGCTCTGGGCTCGAGGTGAAAATGCTTATTTTCAAGAAACATTAGTTGTCAAGCTTATGCTTATTTTCATATTTGGAGATTATTTGTTTCCCATTTCGTTTTAGTTTTCATTGTGTTAGAGATAAGAGAGAAAATGCATAGGTGAAACTAAAGTATACAAGAAGAAAAAGGGGGCGCTGATCACCTTGTTAAGATTAGAGGGCTGGTCATTAAGAATCTAAGATCAAAGAAAAGAAAGACAAGAAGAAAAAAGAAAGACAGGTGTAGATTTTCTTTCAAGTTTGACAAGTGGCAAGCTGCCATTGGACCGTAAATCAAAGGGGTGAGGCGGCATGGGATTAATCCCATCTTTGTTCTTCATTCAGTCGCTGCAAACAGAAGAAAAATAAAAAACAGAGAAAGGAAAAGTTCTATTAATCTTCCAAGATTTGTAAGTTTTAACCCGGGAGTCCGAATTACGAACGGTTTGCATGATCAGTGAATCGAACTCAACGCTCTGAGGTAAGATTAGAGGGCTGGTATTAAGGTTTTGAAAATTCGTTCAGTTTGGTGTTTTCACAAGCCCCGCTTAAGTGATGGAGAACCAAATGAAAAGAAAAGGACTTGAGTTATATGTCGCTAGAATTTCAAGAAATTAGTTAAACTAGAATTCAATTTTGTAACACCCCGACCTGCGAATAAGGACTATTTACGAGTTAGGGCGTGAGCCACATCTTAGCTATACCATGCTATGACAAATAACCATACGACGCGAAAGGAGAATATTTATAACCATACCACGCTATGATAAATAAACCGGACGTTTGTATAAATCACGTCATGCCCATTCAAATCCATGCCTATTCGTCAAACTCTACCACTCTAACTACTATTCACGCTAAAATAAGCACAACTCACATTTCAGGGCTTGTCAAGTGAATTGTGGTGCGGATGGCTACGGAAGTTTATGCGGAACTCTCAAAGCCGTTAGATTGTGTGAATGACTAAAATTTGTTTGAAATTAAGTGGAAACTAAAATAAAATATTCTCTCCCAAAGGTGGTGATCGGATCTTAGGCCCACCCAGCACACATTTTCTATACACTGAGCCCATTATACATTTAATACTCATTAGGCTTGGCCCACTGTACATCTGTTTTGATTAACTATGCAACGCAACACATAAATTTTAGGAAGTTTTAATGAAAAGTCCGTGGTACTGTTCACTTTAACGAAAAATCACATTTTTACAACAAAAAGTCAACTTGGTACTATTCATTTTACCCTTTATTTTTTCCTTATCGTTAAAACTCAAAATTTTCAAACCATTTTCATTAATTTTCCTTAAATTTTAAGCTAATCTCCGAAACTAGTCGACCAAAGTTGGACATATGCATACAGCACACATACGTACAAGTGTTGTGCTCATTAACTCGTCATTATATACATAAGAATTGTCCTTGTTTGCACCTTTGTTTTGCTCTTTTATATAGGTTTTTCATTCTATTTGTGTTTTATAGGTTGTAACAAGCAAAGAGTAGAGAATGAGTTAAAAAGAAAGCATGGAGACTAAAAAGGCTTTTACAATCATATGTGGTCAGCACAGCTTGTGCAGATCAGTCGAGTTCGTGAAATACACTTTACCGACTCGGGAAGAACTAGGAATGAGCCATGCACGCTTGGAAACCTACGGGTTCTATTTTCTATAGAATTTTGCGGTTCGTTAGTATAATTTTTCTAAAGGGCGTTATGACAGTTTTAGTACATGAAGGTCGGACTGCGAGCGAATTAAAGTTTTTTACTGCTTGGCAGATTAAAGGAGGGTTAAAATACCTATGTATAAGGAGTTCGAGCAGTCTTTTTTCCTTTTTTTTTTTTTTTTTTTTTTTTTTTTTTTTATGTTAGATTAACCAGTTGGAAGAAGACGAAGAAGCAAATAAATAAGGAGTTTCGATCTTATGGGACCTTAAGCTTATTAGGAGACAAGGGAAAAGAAGGCTATTAGCCTTCTCGGTTACAAGTAAAAGGGATGTATATCCCTGGTCAGTTGAGCAGCAGGGCAGCGGGGAATAAAACAGAAAAAGAAGGGATATAACGAAAGAAGAGAGCAGGCACCATAGGAGTTATTCTACGTCAGATCACCGTAGGATAGCTTTGTAATTTGAGTTCGTTACATAAGCAAATTTGGAAGATTGAGTCTTGTACCTATGCCAAGTAACAAGAGAACTAGTTACGTTTCCTGAAATTAATTATCATAAATAACCGGAATAGATACCATGTTCTACGATTCGTGTGTTTGTCGATTTCCATTGTATTATGCTTTCTCGGAGTGCAACTTATTAGATACCATGCTAAATAGTTCGAGAATGAAAAGAGTTAGTGTATGGACACCAATGCCTACTTTGTTGTTTAGGGAAATCAGTCATGCCTTTAGGTTGATAAACGTTAAGCATCTATATTTGCTTTGTGTCATTGTGTGTGTCGATTGGTTAGGTGAAAAAGATTAGAGATTGAAACCTAAAAGCCTTCGGACATTATTTTTAAAACCCTTGTTGCCAACTTTTCTTTGCCTAGTTCCGTAAAAACTGTGCTTTTATACTTTCAGATTCAAGTCATCTCAAACTAGTTTGTTAAATCATTTTTGTGCATATTTGATAGCTTTTGTGAAAGAATTAATTTAAATTGTTGGGAAGATAACATATTAGTGCAATCGTCGTGGGAATAACCTCATACTTGGTTTCTATACTGTGTTTGATTTTGTGTACTTGCGAGTTTAAAACGTGTAATTAGTAGCTTAATTTTAGGTTGCTAATTTCATACAACGAGTATCCCAAAGGATAGAATTCTAAAAACACATTTAATCATGGACGTCAAAACACTCTACAAGATTATATATATATATATATATATATATATATATATATATATGTACTGCCTTTCACCATACATACAACCAATCAATTTCATTGTATATATTGTGATCAATTTCAACCAACCAATCAAGTATATAACAAAGCCTGAAACATTTGTATAACAAGAAACACTTGGTATCACGATATTGAATATACCTACTTCAGCATAATGTGGACGAGTGAGTGAATGTGTGGAGTGGCACTATACAACAACAAAACAGTTATGTCCATGTGCGTCCTAAGCAGTGATATCATCCAAAACCTCTGCCGGCGAAGGCCTCTTTGCAGGGTCGTTGTCCAAAAGCTTCAGCGCAAGGCTCTTAAGTGGATGGCCACTCACTTTCTCAGGAAGTATTCCGTCCTTCTTAAAGCCGTTGAGAATGGCACACTTTTCAGCAACTGTCCCTGGTTGTGCAATCAGCTCCACTAGAATCATACCAAGGCTGAACATGTCCCTCTTGAAATCCACTTTATCTTCGGGGGCATCATACATCCGACCTTTAAATTCTTCTTCTATCTCCTCATCCCCGAAAGAATTACCCACTTTCGTGCTGCATAAACAGGTGCTTTAAATAATTTCCCAAAAGTTTACACCATCTTTTACTTTTACTAATAAACAAATTCAAAACACTTACCAATCCCGAAATCTCCTATCTTCCATTCATTGTCTTTTACAAGTACATTTGACGGATTCAGATCTCCATGCACTATACCATTCCCATGGATGTACAGCAACCCTCTTGTTATGTCTGTGAAAACAGGCAATGCCTCATCCCATGCCATGTTACCCTCCCTCTTCAATAGCTCATTACTCAAATTTCTGCAAAAGAGGATTAACCAAACAAAGTTAACATAGGAAAAAAAATACAGAACACATATGTTTAGGTAGTCTCAATCTGGTACCTTTCACAACATTCTTGTACAATGTACAAGCATGGAAGTTGCTGCTTCTCTTTGTTGTTCGTATTCCCAGGTCCTTCTTCAAGCGAACTGTTACTTCCATCATCATCCATACGCAAGCCTTCTTCCTGTTCAAGTTGATCTCTCCCACCAGCAAAAGTCAGATCAGTCCAAGAGGTGTAGTATTGCACCACATTTTGGTGTTTTAATCCCGATACAATTGCAACCTCGCTGCACATGTACATAGAATACCTTTTTAGTTAAAGGTCGTACCCAGTGCACAAGGCTCCCGCTTTACGCAGGGTCTGGGAGAGGTGAATGTCGGCTAGCCTTACCCCCATTTATGGAGAGGCTGCTCCCAAGTCTCGAACCCGAGACCTACCACTCATGGGCGAAGGCACTTGCCATCGCACCAAGTGCGACCTCTAGAATACCTTTTTAGTTAAACGAAAAAAATACAATAGCCTAAAAATACAAATAGAATTTCACGGTAAATTCCAAATTCTTAGTTTCTTACCGTTGGATGGTCTCAAAGTCCAAAGAACGAACCCCTAGAGTAATTTTCTTTGCCGCATAGACTTTGTTGTCTAATAAGTTACTGCAGCGCGCTACGACCCCAAAGGACCCTTCGCCAAGAATCTGCAACTCTTCATAATCCGAGAGATACCTTGAGAACTTTTTAGCATTTTCTTCAATCTTAGGCTCCCAAATGACGATATTTGTGATGGGGCATGTTATTGGCTGAATATGCACCTCCATATTGAACCAAAACCTGCAAGAGTAAAAAAAAATCTTATATATGATCTGATAGGCCCGTAAAAAGCTTCTAATAGGCTTTCATTTTATATGCATCTCCTAGGTTCTCCAGCCTTCCAATAGGCTTTCCATTTTATAAACGTACGCATGAACCATGAAAATGGACAAGTCTGAGACGAGTACTTTCTACTCCCTCGACATCCCTCTCCTTTCGAGCATGCTCTCAAGATATATACAGTCACACAATCAACTCCTTGCCCTTCTCATCATTAACTACCATAAGATGAATTTTATCATTAATCCAGGAAAGTGCAGGAGCAAATTCTTAATCTACAAATACAGTATACATATATATTCCATAAATGAGTGGTCCTCAAACCCAATTCTTGGTCGTTTCCTAAGTTTTCTTTAATCTATCTTACTTATACAAGATTTTATGTTATCAACTGGGAGGCTATAGTGCAGACATAAATTTTCAACCCTAAATTGAAGAAGAATTGCCCCAATTAAAAATTGCAACGCTGTAATAAAAAAAAATTAAAAAAAAACGCAACAATTTCCTCCAGTTCAAGAAATGCTTCATCGCATCAAACACGAAGGAAGTGCATTACACTATCTACTTAGATTCTCCTAATCAATCAAGCAATTCGATTCTCGAAAATATTCTCATCAAGAAAATTCAATTCCAAGAAAAAAATCTAACTACAAACTAACTGTATCAGGAATTAATGAATCTGAGATAAGGACTAAGGAGCTTACAGGTGTTGATCGTTTTCGGTTCGGGACGAAATTGTAGAGGTGCGACTGCGAATCGTCACTCCCGACTCCTGAGCTCTCTCTCTCTCTCTCTCTCTCTCTCTCTCTCTCTCTGCAGCGTTGCTTCTTGCTTCGTAAAGTAGAAAGTGGAAAATGGAGGGAAACACTAAGGCCTCGTTTGGCAGCTCGGACTGTACTGACTATTTCTGTCGGATAGGATAAATAGCCACCGGATAGTACTGACTAAATTAGTCGGGCGTTTGGTGCAGTATCGGATTAATGACCGTATTATTTATACTGTGTTTAGTTTTATACCGGATAGGCTAAATCAAACTTAAAATTAAATTAAACTTATAAAAATAAAAATAAAATCTGAAACCATCCCTTCTTCTTGCCTGTTCTCTCCGCCGAACCCCTCAAACGCCCTCCTTCTCTCTCCCTTCTTCTTCCCCGCCTGCCTGCACATTTGGTGAGCAACCATGAGTCATCAGATCCACATCAACCCAAATCAAGATGCAACAAACGAAACAAACTAACGATTTGTTGACAAGGTTACCTCCTGCACTGCAGCATCGCAAGTGGAATGGACTGGCGGCGGTTTGACAGAGAGAAGGAGAGTAGTTTGTTGGCGTTTTGAGAAGAGAGGTTTCCCAGACACCATGCCGGGCAAGAGAGTGCATGCTTCTTTGCAAGACCCAGTTGCAGGGGAGGACGACGACGGCGACGGGGAGGACGACGATGGTGAGAGAAGGTGACGGGGGGGGAGGACAACGACGCCTAGAGAGAGAGAGAGAGAGAGAGAGAGAGAGAGAGAGAGAGAAGGCCGAGAGAAGGCAAGAGAGAGAGAGGGCCGACTAATAATCCGGGCCTTTTGGTTGGTTTTATTAGTCCGGTGTATACCGTACTAAATAAGCACACCGGTTAATTTAATCCGGCGCTTATTTAGTACGAGTGAACGCCAAACACCCGCGTTCGTATAATTAGTCCTATCCGATCCTCTATCCGATCTGCCAAACAGGGAACAGAACAGTATAAGAGGAGGGCGATACGACGTCGTCCTTTCTGTTAAGAACGAACCGGCCGAAGTCTCTGGGCTCTGGCCCACAACGGAAACTCATAACTTCTGGCCCAAAGATAATATCTTCTTTTTTTTTCGGCCAAAAAATCAGGATTTATTTTTGTTCCCCATTCGTGAACATCCACCGACTTATGTCACGGGCTGACGCATAAGAGTATGATAGGACATTTTCGGTATATTATAATTTATATGTCATTTTTGTTGAGTGGTGTTATACTCATCTCAATATCTGATCTTCTCACCCACCTTTTATTCCCACCCAACAAAAAAAGTAAAAAGAAAACCACACTATTTTTCCACCCACTGTTATTCCCAAAGCGCCCTTACCCCCAACACCTTGATCAATGGCCTCATATCCCATCGTTACTGATCGCTTAAAAACCCCCAAATACTATCATATCAATGCCTGATTTCCTTCCAGACTTCCAGTAACATGTCCTCCATTCTGTTTTCAATTCTTTGAATTTCCAAATATGAAATAATTTTGAAACAAAATAGAAAGGAAAAAGCCGAGCTCACCGGTCACTTTTGATACAATCATACACATACTTTGCACTTCCATTGCAATTTGCATGCCCTGCCTGTGCTTGGTTGGTGCCCAAGTGCCCAGAGCCACAGAAGCAAATGTAGGCGAAGGCAAGGCAAGAAACGAAGTACCAAAAGTGGAATCAAAACTGGTTGCCAATGGATATGTCCATCCTCCAAATCCAAATCAAATCCCAATCCCAATCCCAATCAAAGATACCACCTCCTAGCATCGCCTAGTGGGTTTGGCAGTGGCAGCTGCAATGGCATCTCAATCCGCAATAATCGTCTTCCCTCCAAATGCCTCATCCCCTTCCTCTCTCCTCGCCATTAACCGACATAAAGTAATAGAAACTTGACCTTCACTTGAGTCACCTGTCCACAAGATCCAGTTCGCTTCATAACGTTGATCACAATTGCATTGTCCATTAATATGGAGGTTGGAGTTTCAGAAATGACTGAGAGAGCTCGAATGAGACTGAAACGGAAGCATTGCCTTTTTGCATGTCCTTATATGTTATTTTATGAGAGGATAAATTAGTCATTAAAATTTTAATAAAAATTAGGGTGGGAAAATAAGACATTAGGGTGGGTGTAGTAGCATTCTTTTTGTTAACCGTCAAATTCGCTATTTCGAATACAAAGAATCAAGTAAATAATACATTTTGTAAGCTCATGCAGGTCCACAATCAACAAAACATTTAATACAACATGCAACATATGATGCGTCAATATCCTATATTGTATTCATATGTACGTCTTTAGCCATAAAATCCAGATACAATATAATGTCCCTTTTTATATAAAAGTGCATGCGCCTATTGAAAATGTTAGTCCTACCTATCTCAAGAGGATCTTCAGTAATTTTTTTTTTTTTTTTTTTTTTTTTTGTAAAAATGGGGACTAGTTAGGGGCAGGGGTAGATTCATTCATAGTCCCGAGCGCGAGGGCAAGGAAGAAAACGGGGAAAGAAAAAGCTGTCAGTTAAAAATCTTGAACAAGACAACACTGTTTATCCTTTCATTAAATAAAAACGACATCCGCCATTTTGAAATTAAAAGAAACGACCTGTCAATTTTTTGAAATTAATTAATAGTATGTATGATAAGTATAGATATAGATTTTGAGTTCTTCAAGCGAGTTGGAGTTATTATTCTTAAACTTTATCAAATGTTGATATACTGTTTAGGTTACTGTACTGTATGTGAGATTTTAAAAGTTTGGGGTTGGTTGTAAAGTGAGCCAGTAGGTGATAAAAAACTTTTCAACTTTGAAAAATATTTCGTGTATTATGAACTCGTAATCACTTTAACTTTCATCTCGTACCATCAAATTCACAAAAATACTAAAGAGTTTTTTTTTGATATTTTGTATGTTACATGTTAAATAATAAACCTAATTAAAATAATAAACTCAAATTCTCAATACAAGTACAGTTTTTAAGTGTAAATAGGCATTTATTTATATATGATATATAATAATTTACTTAAATCCGCCGAATACATGGCTATGCCCCTGCCTAGGCCTCGTCAAGGCGCATAGGCGCTAAGCCCCATCCCGCCGCCCGACTTGGACCTAGCGTAGCTTGATTAGGACCACCCGATGTTCGAATCCTGAATCCGCCACTGGTTATAGGGCCAATTATACAACGAACTTCAATTATCCGAACCGTCTATTTTGTAAGTCTTCATTTATAGATCATCCTTGAAAAAAATCAAGTCAATCAGAAACCATTTACTCATTTGAATGTCATAATAAAATTTCAATGTTTTTTGGAACATAGTGTTCGTCAATTTCTTTGAACTCAATTAGATGCCTCGAACATCTTCGATTTGGCTAATATTTTGCAAGGACAATCTATAAAATGCAACTTGAAAAATAAACGGTTCCGATCGGTGATGTTCGATGTGAAGTGGGCTCCACTACTAGTCCCTATTTTGATCAAACTAGCATGTCTCTTGACATGTGATGCAAATTCAGACATCGTTTGGGCAAAAATCCTGTAGAAATTATTTTTCTCAAGAGGTGTAAACACAATAATGAATGATAACAACAATCAACTAAATTCAAGCAGCTACATGCATATTTCCAGTACACACTACACACACACACATATAAAAAAATAAAAAATAAAAAAACCTCTTTGCCAGAGGGAAAATCTTTGTTGGCTAAAAGGAGGACTCATCGCTGGAAACTTTACTCGACAGAGGTTCGTCAGAAAAGAATAGTCGGGCAAAACTCGTCAGACGGGGTCTTAAAAGTACTAGTCAGGCCTTAATTTATTCTTGTAGTGAAAGAATTCCTACTAACTTACATGCCAAAAATACGAGGGTTTTTTTTTGTACTCATAGCGTATATAAAGAAATCCAATACAGTTATTACATTTGAAATAAAAATAATTACTTAGACACACGCGCGCGTGCGCGCGCGCGCACACACACACACACACACATATATATATATATATATATATATATATATATATATATATATATATTCTGTTTTTTTTAATACGGGGTATTACAATTTACCCTCCTTCAAATAAATTTCGTCCTCGAAATTTGTAACACCTTAATCGTTGCATTCGTAAGGTAAACAAATCTAAAAGACGTAAAAAAATATATCACAAAATACGAGGGTTTTCTTTTGTACTCATAGCATATATAAAGAAATCCAATACAGTTATTACATTTGAAATAAAAATAATTACTTAGACACACACACACACACACACACACACATATATATATTCTGTTTTTTTAATGCGGGGTATTACAATTTACCCTTCTTCAAATAAATTTCATCCTCGAAATTTGTAACACCTTAATCGTTGCATTCGTAAGGTAAACAAATCTAAAAGACGTAAAAAAATATATCACAAATATTATTGTAATAGTTGAAAAGCATTAGTAAAGTATTTGGTTAGAGTGGTTGCACGAAGACTACCTTTCCATGTCAAGCGGATTGCAATTCTACCACTATAGTGCCTTCCAACTCTAGCATAACACCTCTAAGTGAACATGATAGGAAAACAAAATTAGTCTTTAACTGAAAATCACATAATAATGAAATCAGCATAGAAACATTGATGGTTATACAAATCCAAAATGTAACTCACCAATCACCTTACTAATTAGATTCTTATATTCTCATCACACTTCATTTATAATTTTATGTGGAGGAGTTTTTAGGGATTGCCATGGTTAGTTTCTTGGTGGTTTTTATCAATGGATTGGTCATTGCAACTCATTTTTTGCAAAATTATCAGCAACTATTATTGTGTCGAGTTTGCATATCAGCTGGGTTAGCATTGCCTTTGGTTGGAAGGTGACTCTTCTGCTATCCAATCAACCGATTTTGATCCTCCTTGGCCTCTTCGTACACAATGGTCTATTTGTCTGGACCGCATTCGGAATATGACCTTCTACGCCTCTCACATATATCACAAAGGAAATGTTGTTGCAAATAAATTTGCTAACATGGACTTGTCTTCTCCAACTTTGGTGTGGCATGACCCCCCTCCGCCGCCAGCTCGTGATGCTTTGTTTTCAAACTATGTAGGCGTGTCTGGCTTCCACTTCTCAAACTAATGTGCATCTCGCCATGCAGGTATGTCTTCATTTCTTGTTTTTTCCTAACCTTGTGGTGTTATTGTTTGACTTGTTTTGCAAGTTTTAGACCTTTTAGGTTTGGCTTTAGAGGGGTTAGGTTTCATGTCCCCGCCTCTAGAGGGTAAGGTTTATGTCCCCCCCCTTCTTATTCATGTTCTTTTTCTCCTTTTCTTGGTATTATGAGGGGTAAGGTTTATGTCAACCCTTGACTAGGTATAACTTTTTTTCATTATCAATAAAATATCCCTCGTACAGTCGAGGTTTGATTAAAAAAAAAAAACCCAGCTCATCACACAACCCGTAGTTGTATAGGAATGAGAAATATTACTAATTAACTTTACCAACTCGTGTAGGAATGAGAATTTCACTTCGCAATGGCCTTTTCTTTTATTTTCTTTTTCCTTTGTCAGTTGGAATGAAGAATTACCTCCGAATTCGTTTCACAATTAGGAAGCTCTTTGGACGTGACATCTATTCAAGAAGCTCTTTGGATCATGAATAAATTTCTTGATGCGCGCAACTTTGGAAGATTATTTGATAGCAGTATCTATTCAAACTTAGTGTCAAATATCATTAGCTCGTAGGACTATAGACTACGATATCCAATATGGCAGATGTGTACCTCTATAATCACATACAAGCAACAACATTCACATAAAGTACCAACAAGTCATGGACTAACGTATATATATGATAAGTGTGCTTAAGGCTTAAAGGTGAGTATCACACTAAACACATATATGGTCCTCTTTACGATCACAACGTGATCTTCCTTAATGCTTAAAATAAGTCCTTATGACGAAAAGACAATCTTCAAAATTGGCTAGCTGTAATGACAAATATTTAGAAATAAAACACATCAATCCTTAATGCATATCCATGAAGTTTTAATTGAAAAGCAAAATAGCTCCCACTAATTTTAGGCATCTTTAAAGCTTGATAATTCTCCCATTCTAGTGACATGCTTTAAAGAAACTAACTGAGGAATAACTCTATTAATATATATGTAGTCATATCTGTAGTGTGAATATAATCAACACTTGTATATCATTTCCTCACTCTTCCTCTTTCTAGCAAATATTGAGGGCGTCAGGTATGGAGAAAACTTTAACTACCCTGCATGCGTTAGAGCTCCACAACATCCACGAATTAAGTATACATACATAGTACAGAAAAATAACTATTGATTGCATAACATTTGTCTATAATATTGCACCTCCAATTCTAATACAAACGCAAAACTAGAAATTGACTTTAGAAGTACATAATCTACCAAAATTGGAATCTGAATAAACCATTTGTTTCCAACTGTTCTTTCCTCTTGAAAACTAGTATGTGTTTTTATATTGACCCTTGAGATAGCACAACATTTTCTTTTGCATATGGCCTATACTTAATCTCTACTCTTTCAAATCTCTTGAATACTTCAAGGCTCTAAAATTTCTTTTGTCCAACTTCTAATAGCACAACTACTTTAGTCATAATTTGCTAACAGTAATGAGCTTTCTCACCTTTTCTCTTACTATAATCCCTTAAGCATTACTAAGCCCTACTTCTTTAAAACCTCCAAATTTCTTGGTTTAAAATCCCAGTTTGCTCTAAAAGAGAATCAACTTTCAAGACAATCAACCAAAACAATTCATAGATTAAGCAAGAACCGAAAAGTACATATATTCTTTCCCTGTAAAGAGAATTTTGTCATCGAAACTCAACCTCCTTAATATACATACACATATCTCAAGGTTTTTGGCCGCTTCAATCCTTCTTAGTCTTAAACGCTCACTTACGTCCTATTGACCCAATACCTTGTTTTGGTTCCACTAAGTCCCACGCTTTATTGTTTTTCATGAACTCTAATTTAGTTTATATAGCTTCAACCCTCTTCCAAAATGTGAACTAGAAATAACTCTTTATTAGTACACAAAATTGAATCATATAGATGACTTTATTTACCTTCAGACCTCTTTGGCTCTTGTTCTGTTGTAGGGCCTTCTATATAGATTCCATCTTGATCTTCTTCTTATTCGATATCGTCTACAGCATCTTTTGGTCTATTTGACTAGTCTGTAGGTTTACAACATTGGTGTGTTTAACTACTAATTAACTCTCCTTCTTCAAAACAAATTATTTATTCACACCATTGTCCTCACATTCTATGTAATTATTCCTACTTATGGTATGTTTATGATCCTCAAAAACATAAAACCTTAATCGTTTTGCGTAACCAATAAAATAACAATCCACTACATCGGATTTTTAGAAATTGATCAAAACTAACATGCGATATAGAACTTATGTGTTTCACTTACTTATTGATTGGGTTACAATCTCAGCATGAGAAACTCATTCCATGATCTGACAAACATGGAAGAATTGTATAGCTAGAGTAGATAAAGATAAAAAATAGTAATCACAAAACTCAAATTTAAAGCATAGTTTTGTAGCTCCCAATTTTTTTCTAAGGAATGCAAACACTCTTGCCTATCTCAGATGGCTATAACTCATGAATCCAAATCTCACTGAATCAAGCCTATTCTCTTAAACCAAACATGAAATTGTTTCATGATCGGCAACTAATATGATTTACAACAAAAATAAAATAAAATTAATCAACTTGAAATCAAATATAAATCCAATTCAATTTAAACATACCAAGCACCAAGCATAACAGAACAAATCATAGATAAACAATCAATCAAACAGAACTGAATGAGATTTAGCTGCTTCAAAAATTTCACATTAAACCCAATTATAAAGCACAAAATCCTACCCAAAAATGAAAACAGAGATAAAACAAAGCAAAAATCGAACAAAAGAAGATGGGTACCTCTGTTTTTGACTTGAGATCTCTGCGTGCTTTGAATTTCTGCATACAAAATATATTACTTCTGTAACACTTGATAAAATTTGGAAGGTCTTTAATAGCTCTACTCTTCGTATCAATTGATTTTTATGATAACATCCTGAGTTGGTATATAATAAGATTCATGTTTGCTTATGATTTTTTTTAATGCCCAAGCAAGAGGATTAGTAATGGTAAAGCTAAAGTTTGGGGATCCATGTGTGATTTGGCTTTTGATGTTCAAATGAAGGAGAATGAATTTGTCAATGTAAGTTGGTAAATATTTGATCGCGTAAAAACTATGTTTAGCCACAAAATACTACCATGTAGTCAGATGGAAGCATTAAGGATTAATTTTCATTATTAGTATTCGATCTATTTGCAGACATTTTGTATGATAATCCTTTTTGGGTGGGTGGTTAGTCAGATCAATTAGGGATTAAATTTAACTAAAATGGTAATGCTTTTTAACTAAAATTGTTGTAAACTGAAATAGAAATGAACGAAGTTACCCGAAAAAATGTAGAAGCTTTGAGTGGTGAATGATTCTTGGGATGAGTCGCGGACTACGTCACTCTCTTTAAGACATTTCACAGCTCTGCCCAAAGTGTGCAAGCAGTTCATAAACAACACGTCGTCTCCAGGATAAAACAGTCCAGAACCTTCTTTTGATAAGGTTCTTCTTTGCACAATGGAAGAACCTTCAAACTTGCACCCTTTCGATATGTTGCCTTCAAAACTTAATTTCAAAAATTATATATAAACTTGTAGAGTATACTCTATATATTCCATTGATACTTGGGACTTATATTTATATACAAAAGTAAAGAAATAGACGTTGAAGGATTAATAAATTAGGGGCTAGAAATCCGGAATAAACGAAAACCTAAATAATCAAAACGGATAGATTACATATGGAGGTGGATGTGACCATCTTCTCTATTCAGAGAAAGCATTTCAAATTTGTTGAAGTAATAAACTTCCTCACGTCTCCTATATAATTAAGAATGGAAATTACTTCTAATGACAGTTATATATATATTTAATATTTCTAATAAAACAAATCATAACCATATAAACATATATATTATTAAATAAAAACTTAACTGCTCCAACAAAAATGATAATACAATTCAATATCCTTCTCTTTGAATTGGAGATCAAGTAGAAAATATTACCCACAAATTCATAATTATGCATGAAAAGTAGAAATGAAAAGCAAAAACTAAATCACTTACATGGCAGGTCTTCAGCAAGAGTAGCATTGCTGCAACCAAAATTGAAGCCGTACGAATCTTATTGATTATGAGTACCAATTCTCTGGATTGAGCACTGCGGGGTAAGATCTGCATTTGTATGTGTTCGACTAAGTACTAAATATGAGTACGTGTATTCAATATAAGCTTAAGACTTTGAACTCCGACTTGGAGAGTTACATGAATCATTACTCTACATGACAACCATGGATACACTTGGAAATTTGAGTCCGATCAAAGGTAGAAACTCCGGACTTGTCAAGTAATTAGGTGCTTAAACTAAATTTCGAGGACAAAATTTATTTAAGGGGATAGACTGTGATTTGGAAAGTATATTTCTACTGAAATATATTTATAATTGTGTTATTGGGTTTCTTGTATATATGTATAATATGTATGTAATTATTATATATAGGCATATTGGTCAACAGGTGATGACCAAATGCAAGAAAGGGCGTGCTTGTAATTTGAAAGGATAAATGAGTAGGACTACTTGGAGAACACTCCAGTTTGGAGGTGGCAAACCAGTTTTCATCTTTCCTTTTGAGTGACACCTTCACCATCTATTTGATTCTTGAACACTTGAAGCTCGTGCTTTGCATGATGATGAAAAACCCAAGCCTTATCTATTAGCTAGGTGTATCTGCCTTATTTGTTCTTCTCTATCAAGTCGACAGCTCCTCCTCTCCAATTGCCGACTATCCCTTTATATATATTTATCTGGTGCTTAATCACCAAGTATTGTATAAGTATAAATAGGGACCTCAAGAGCTGCAAACTCCAGTAAGAAACGAGAACAGAGAGAGAGGGCAGGGATGATAAAAGGAAGAAGGAGGTCATCGAAAAAGATGGGTCTGCGTCATGAAATAAACATGATTTCTTATTTGGCAACTTTTGACATGCAAAGATTTAGTTAGGGTTCGGAACGATGTGGTCGTGTGGAGGAAATAGCTGTGTTTGAGTTTTCCCAATCTTAAAAATGACGAACGCCGACTATGCGTTGCTTCTATATGATGGTGAGCTTTTTCCAGCTTTACTGCAAGCTATATGGACTACTTTGTTATGTGAGACTGAAAGGGATCAGTTCATCTACTAGTTGAATACAAGGTTAATCTAAAATAACCATTGTTCTGCATATATCTATATCTATATAAGTAATGATAAGTTTGGGACAAAAGCTGAATTTCTCTTATCTTATCATTTTAAGTATGTTGTTGATAATACCCTTTATAAAATGGTTTCACAAACCATATTCAGTCCACTGTCTCTGTTGACCCTATTTTTTAAGACACAATTTGAAGATTATATATTAATTAGTTAACATAGAAATTATTTAGCCATAGATTAATAGGGTGTTATTTATTATTGGATTAAACCCCCAACCGTTTAGTGTCATTCTAAATTGGTCACAACCTTTTTAAACATTCCAAACAAGTACTCAACCTATTGAAAATGTCATATTTGTTAAGCCCCAGTTTAAAATCTATTAAATTAGCTAGGGCTTACCACCCCTTCATGTCATCACCTCAAATTCCACCACAAAACCACCAATTCCACCTACAACTCAAGTCGCCAACATTGAGAAGAAGGTCATGGAGGTTGCTGAAATGGTATGGACTATCATGATGTGGCCACCACCATCTTCACCGCTCACAAAGAAGAGCTGAAAGCTTTACGAGCTGAGAACCGGCGAATGAGGAAATCACATGAGCATAAACAAGCTCCTTGAAACCGTAACTAAATTCTTAACCATCTTCTTTGTTAGGAGATTGCCTTCCTAATGTAATTTCAATTTGAGTTCATTTTTTATTCAATCAATACTTATTTGATCATGGGATTCCATATTGTATAATCTATGTTTGAAATTCAGATTTTGATCCAACTAATATTAATGTTGACCATGATATACCCAATTGGTCGTTTTGAATAGAATCTATGTTATTATTAACTGGGGCTTAACAGATGTGACATTTCAATAGGTTGGATACTTGTTTGGAATGTTTAAAATGTTGAAACTAATTTGAAATGACACTAAAAGGTTGGGGAGTTTTAGGTACTTAATCATTTAATATTTAATTAAAAATATTATGTTTCTTTATTTATTTGATAACAGTTATATAATTAAGGATCATCTCCGGATCCTCTTTGTGAGGATCTCGGGTATCCTCAAATCGTGTCCATTCATCGTACATCGTGCGGTCAGAAATTATTTTAAATACTTTTATTTAAAATTAAATATGAATTGTACTTAACAAAAACTGATATCTATATAAGTAACGATAAGTTTGGGACAAAAGCTGAATTTCTCTTATCTTATCATTTTAAGTATGTTGTTGATAATACCCTTTATGAAATGGTTTCACAAACCATATTCAGTCCACTGTCTCCAAACTATTTTGTATCTATGTTTATGTATTGTATTTACTTGGACCAAAACCAAGTTTCTGATTCACGGATTCCCAATAGTGCTTGGACTGAACCAATATAGTTTTCAAGTTATCAAGTATATACTTATTTTCCTCACTCGTCTTCTATACATCACTCACATCAAACTGTGATGAAATGGCTTTTTTGGATCCAGATTTGTACAAGGTTTAAAACTTGATTATGCCTTTTCATGTTCTCTTAAAATTTTACAACTGTGATTTCACACCTTCAATAAAAAGAATGCATATGATTGTTCTCAGTTTCACAGACATATTACAAAATATATTACAGGACGAGACATTTCTATGTAGAGCATTTGTGAAGCGTTTTGACACACGTTACGATTGGTGGTATAGTGTCTGCCCCAGCTGTGTAAAACAAATGCATAAGGACCCAATAACTGCGCAGCTAATTTGTCAAAAACACCCAAGCCAAATTCCAACACCTTGGTGATATTTAACATGTTGTGCTGCAGTTTTGTTTCTGTCTATACCATGAGTTCATTTTTTTTTTACTTTGCAGTTTTCAGTTTAGAATCAATTAATTTTTTGCTCTGTCAATGGTATATAATTTTTCATTCTCACTATTGATATTTTTTTAAACACCTAAATATCTCATGGTTGTTTTTGTTTTGGATATTTCTTTGTGATCTTAAATTAGGTTTTTAAATGTAGGTATAACGTCAATCTGATACTCGAAGATGAAACCAATGAGATAAATGCTTTGATAATTGAAAAATGTGGTGAAAAACTTTTTGGCATGAGCTGCAAAGATTTGGTTCTGAATCAGAAATTGGTGGACCATCACCAATTACCAAATGAATTTCTTAAACTAATCGGGCAAAAGAAAATTTTCCATCTGCGATTTGGAAATAGAAGAAAAATTTCAATCCAAGCAATGTCCTCATTCACAATGTAACCGATGATACAACCATGCAACCAGCAACTCCACTGCCTTTACCAAGAGAAATCATAGGGTCTTCCACAACGGTTTCGTCTTCTACTTCAAGTGCTGAAACTACTGAACAATCGAATAAACGGAAGAGGGAATCAATCAAGAGGGCTCTTTTCACCAACAATGAGCAAAGGTTTGTTTCATAACTTCTTTTCAAAACATAATTTTGGACTTATTCTTCATTCATTTTATTTAACGCTGGTAGCCCATTTAAAATAGAGAAATCGATGAAATTTCAGAGGCAGATCCAAAAGAGTTTGATGAAGTTCTGTAGAAATATAAAAACTGTAAGACTATAATATTAATGGAAGTTGTACTTTTCATTAGTAATCACTGAGTATAAATACACAAAGTCTGTAAGGTTTACAGAGAGTCCTAATGGGACTGGTTAACTCGTAATACAAGTTCTGTTGGGATTACAAAACTCCAAGATAAGATAGGAGATAATCATGCTAACTATGACGAGAGGAAGACGTGGAGGAGTCTCTGCTAACACCCCCCCGCAAACTGGGCATCCTTGGATGAACGAGTTTGGACCGAAGTAAATGGTGACGCGCCTTGAGTAAACCTTTCGTCAACAAGTCCGCAGGTTGATCAATGGAGGGAAGAAAACAAACTTGATGACTGCCGAGAGCAACCTTCTCACGGACAAAATGATAGTCGAGTTTGATGTGGCGTGTTCGAGCATGGAAGACTGGGTTGGCAGCCAAGTATGTTGCGCTGAGATTGTCACAATGAAGGTAGACAGGAAAAGTAGGGCGAACGCCAAGTTCATGGAGCAAGTAGGTGAGCCATGTGGTTTCAGCACAGGCATGAGACAGCGCCCGGTACTCGGACTCAGCGCTTGAACGAGAGACAGTGGGCTGCTTCTTGGAGCACCAAGACACCAAGTTAGCTCCATGGTAGATGAGATAACCAGTGGTAGAGCGACGGGTGTCAACACACCCTGCCCAGTCGGCGTCGGAGTATGCGGA
The DNA here is from genome assembly GCF_042453785.1 of Malus domestica. NCBI lineage: Eukaryota > Viridiplantae > Streptophyta > Magnoliopsida > Rosales > Rosaceae > Malus > Malus domestica. The sequence goes on along the minus strand of NC_091672.1, from coordinate 27,818,077 downwards.
GATACGAGACGAAGGGGGTTGTGGGCGAAGAAGTAAACCAAGATCAATAGTTCCTTTTACGTACCGTAAGATACGTTTAACGGCCAACATGTGGGTCGAAAGAGGGTTGCTCATATATTGAGCAACATTGTTGACGGCAAACGAGATGTCAGGGCGGGTGAGCGTCAAGTATTGCAGGCAGCCTACTAACATACGATATTCAGTCGGAGAAGTCAAGGGTACACCATCATGGGAAGACAAGGAGAGTTTGGCAGCAACTGGTGTGGAGCATGGTTTACACTCTAACATGTTGGCCTTTTGTAACAAATCATACGCATATTTGACTTGGGAGAGGTGCAGTCTGTGGTCAGTGGTGCTGACTTGAAGCCCTAGGAAGTAGTGAAGAGGTCCGAGATCCTTTAACTCAAACTCATGACCTAATGCCGTGATAAAGTGGTGCAGGAGGGAGGAGGCGTTGCCAGTTAGGACAATGTCGTCGACATATAGAAGGAGCCACATACAAGAGGAGCCACGGTTATATATAAAGAGAGAGGTGTCAGCTTTACTTTGGAAAAATCCATAGCGCAACAAATAGGAGCTAAACCGATGAAACCAGGCCCGGGGTGCCTGCTTAAGACCATAGAGGGCCTTAGTGAGACGACAAACATGATGGGGATGGTGGGGATCAATGAAGCCTGGTGGTTGTGACATATACACCTCCTCTTGCAAGTGACCATGTAGAAAGGCATTCTTGACATCAAGTTGATGAAGGGGCCAATTATTCGAAACGGCAAGGCTAAAAACTGTGCGGATAGTTGCAGGTTTGACGACCGGACTGAAAGTTTCAGCATAGTCAATTCCTGGTTGTTGGTGAAATCCCTTGGCCACCAAACAAGCTTTATATCTGTCAATACTACCATCAGAATTCCTTTTAATGCGATAAACCCACTTGCAGCCCACTTTGTTTTGATGGGACGAAGGGGGAACAAGGACCCAAGTGTTGTTCTTAAGAAGAGCATTAATCTCCTCGGTCATGGCAGCCCGCCATTCAGGTTTTCGATTAGCCTGTGTAAAACATGTAGGTTCATCAGTGGTAAGCGAAACGGAAAGAGCATGAGGGAGAGGATACCGAATTGAACCATCAGTCCAGGTCTTAGGTTTGCGCATGCCGGCTTTGGACCGCGTGAGCATGGGATGGGAGGGAAGCACATGTTGTTGGATGCGTGGTGGAGGCACGGGTTGCGGTGGAGAAGCATGAGGAGAAGGTGGGCCATCGGTGGAGGAGGGCAGAAGCCCAGTGTCATTTGGCGTTGAGGAAGGGCCCACGGAGGGCAGTGGGCTAACAGGAGGGGAGGGGACAATAGGGCAAAGAGTGAGCTCCACATAGGCAGGTGGTTGGTGGCCGAGAGCAGTGGCGAAGGGAAAGACTGCTTCGTTGAAAACAACATGGCGAGAGATATAGACACGGCCAGTGGCACGATCAAGGCACCTGTAACCTTTATGAGAAGCACTGTAACCCACAAAAACACACTCAAGAGAGCGAGGCATTAGTTTGTCGGGAACATAATTCCGAAGATATGGAAAACACATACATCCAAAGGTACGTAAGTGGGAGTACACAGGGGGCCGACCAAAAAGAAGTGTGTGGGGGGTAGACCAGTTGAGGGTAGAGGTGGGGAGAAGGTTGATGAGATGAACGGACGTGAGCGCAGCTTCAACCCACAAGGTGAGTGGGGCATGAGCTGCGGTAAGCAAGGTGCGGGTCATATCAGCAATATGACGATGCTTACGCTCAGCGAGGCCATTTTGCTGGGGTGTGTGGGGACAGGAAATACGGTGTTGGATACCGAGATGACGAAGGAATGCTGTAAAGGAGTGGTTGACATATTCAGTGCCTCCATCACTTTGAAAATATTTAATGGAGACGTTGAAAAGATTTTTGGCCATAGCAACAAAAGTTTGGAAATGGGTGAAGACCTCAGATTTCTGTCTCATGGGATAAATCCATGAATAGCGAGAGTAATCATCAGTGAACAATACGTAATAACGAAAACCAGAAATAGAAGTAGTAGTGGACATCCAAACATCAGAATTTACTATAAAAAATGGGGTAGTAGCCCTTGCATTATTCAATTGAAAAGGAAGTTGTGTAGACTTGCCTAAAGCACAACTTTTACAAAAAAGATGGGAAGAAAAAGACTTAGAACCTAGACTAGAGCTGAGACGAGACAAAACAGAGGACGAAGGGTGACCGAGACGTTGGTGCCAGAGGTTGGAGGATGACGCAGCAAGGGCTTGGGGTGATGAGAGCGACAAAGGATAAAGGTCATCTCTACAGGGGCCCTGAAATAATAAGGAACCAGTGTGTAAGTCATAAATGCGGTAAAAAGAAGGAAAGAAGCAAAGGACGATGTTGTTATCATGGGTAAAACGTGCAACAGAAAAGAGATTCTTACGTAAAGACGGAACAAGAAAAACATTGCGAAGACTAAACGGAATAGAGTTGAGAGAAATAGGAATTGTACCAGTGGATGTAATGTTTAGAGAATCACCATTACCCAACTGAACGGAAGTAGGACCACGATAAGGCTGGGGGTGAGAGAGAGCATTGGGATCGCCCGTCATGTGATGGGTAGCGCCGGTGTCAGGAAACCAAGTGGTGGGATCCGGATAGTGGACCACCTGAGAGCCCGCAAAGGGAGGGAAGGAGTCGGGGCCGCCATAACGATGTGGGCACTGAGTAGCACTATGCTGTGAAGTGGAGCAAGTTGGGCACCAAGGGCCGGGACCCAACAAACCAGAAGTGGGGCGACCAGGGAAACCACGCGGGCCAGGCCAGTGAGTCGGAGCAGGTGCGCCGAACCATGGTTGCTGAGAGGTAGGAGGAGGAGGCCCATTCCAATTTTGGTGGTTACGGGAAATTTGGTTTCTGCCAGAACGCCAGTTAGAAGAAGAACGCTGCTGGCCGCCGGAGTGACGCTGGGAACGACCATTCCAGTTTCCAGTGCGAGGGCCAGATGACTGAGATGGAGCACGGGGTTGGTGGGTGGTGATGAGAGCAGTTTGAGAAGCAGCGGGAGCGGGGGAGATGCGCAGAGTTTGAAGGTCAAAAGCTTCAATTTTGGAGGTCAATTCCTCAAAGGTAGGAAGAGGGGTGACATTGATGATAGCAGTGGTAAGGGTAAGGTAGTCAGATCCAAGGCCACGAAGAACAGCGGTGATGAAGTCTTCAGGATCAACGGGACGACCGATAGCAGCAAGTTTGTCAGCAAGAGATTTAGCATGCTGAAGATAGTCAGCAATAGGGCGAGATCCTTTGGAAAGATCAAGCAGTTGGTAACGCAGGGCAGCGGAGTTGAGAACAGAACCGTGGGCGAAGCGCCGTTGAAGACAAGCCCATACGGCTTGAGCAGAGTCATGGCCTACAGTAAGAGCAAGGACAGGTTCTGTCAAGGTGGCGGTGATATAGCTGACGACTAACTGATCGTGTTGGTACCATTGGGCGAAAGCGGGGTTGGGAATGATGGAGGTAGTAATCACGGAAGAACTATCTGAGTCAGAAGCGGCAGAAGAAGGGGTGAGAGTAACGGTGAGGGTGGTCGGTGGAGGTGGGTGGGAGCCATCAACAAACTTCCACAGATCATGACCCACAAGAAAGGGCTTGATCTGACGAAGCCAGGTTAGGTAATTGGAGTCATTAAGTTTAAGAAATTGGGCAATAGCAGGGCCAGGAAGCGGGGAGGTAAAGGACATGATGGGAAGCAGGATCGAAAAGGGTGGTTAAACCGGGGAAAGGGATGATACCATGTAGAAATATAAAAACTGTAAGACTATAATATTAATGGAAGTTGTACTTTTCATTAGTAATCACTGAGTATAAATACACAAAGTCTGTAAGGTTTACAGAGAGTCCTAATGGGACTGGTTAACTCGTAATACAAGTTCTGTTGGGATTACAAAACTCCAAGATAAGATAGGAGATAATCATGCTAACTATGACGAGAGGAAGACGTGGAGGAGTCTCTGCTAACAAGTTCCAATCAAGTTCCTCAAAAAGAAATCGTCACCAACTAGCGGAAAATCTGATACCACTCCTGAAAAAACCTGCTAGGTTGCTATATTTTAAACATGGCTTCCTTTTTTCCTCTACAGTTATTTTGATATATATTTAATATCCATCTAACTGTATTATTTTCTCTCTTTTTCCTAGCTTGCTTGCTTAAGGATGAACGATGCAGTGGCAAAACTCTATCTCCGATACTGAAACGCATTAACCGTTTTTTGTCAATATGTATCAAACAATATTGCTAATATTTGCCTGCCATGTAAATGTCTCTCTGGTCTGGACTTCATAATATTTTTTGCATGTACATAAACCAGCATTCATTAATTTTTTGTATGTAAATGCTGGTTCCACTTGAGAGGTAGATGCAAGTGGTAGAATCCAATCAATCACTGTATTATTTTTTGTCTATATGTAAGGAAACAGGTTTTAATCCTTTGTATCTGGATTGTACAAATTTAATATTTTATGTATAAACCACTTCCAACATCTTTGTTTACGGTGATGTAAATATTGTGTGATCTACTTTTTACATCTCTTCAACAGAGTGTTGCACAGAATTTCCACAACTACACTCATTTTGAACTTAGTTTGGAGCAACATTCGGTATACCTTTCTTTTACAGTCAGTTTCATTCGTTTATATTTGAATCAACAATTTTTTTACGGATAATGATTCTTCCAACTGCTCATAAATTGATTCTTTTATTTTTGTTGCAGTTTCGAGCGTTGATCTATTGAACAAACAATACGTCAATCAGCAATGTGGATTTTTCTCAACATATGACCATCAAATCTTCGTATGTCTTTCATCATATTTCCTCCCTTACAATTATAGAACTGTTATGTTTCTCATTATAATAATGCATTGAAAACAATATTTACATTTCTCTGTATCCAATCCTTGCTGATAAACTAATTCTTTGTTCAAAACTTGAACCATAAATGTTGTGACCTATTTCTCTGTATACAATTCATAGAACTGTTAAGTTTTTTCTATGTGTGTCACTGCTAAAATTCAAATTCATATATTTCGGTAAGAAACAAACTTTTATCTATTCCTTGAGTTAGGCAGAGTTGTAAATAGATTGAGTTAAGCAAAATTGCAAATATAACTTTCTACATGTTGTATGCTATTTAAAAACCCACGGCATCGCGCGGGCACCGTTGCTAGTAAGTTCTATAACCAAGACATGAAGGGGAAAAAATTAAAATAAATCTTATTTGTAACTAATACACGCTACAATGTAAAGCACTCGCTAATAATGTTTACATAATATATACTTGAATTTACTACATAAAATTTATCGAATATGCATCAGAATAAAAACACTAATTATTAGTTTACAAATTAGTTCACTATGGAAATAGGTATCTACCAAATAATAATTAAAATGTAGCAAGTCTTGCAAACACATAAAATATATGCAAATGAAATGCATGAATGTCACTCCCTTCTAATCCCACTAACACATGCCTAAGGCACCCAAGCCAGCACGTTCCATACCATACTTATACCACTTGGCTCTGAATACCTTAGAATAAGAGTTAACTCCCGTTCATTTCTTAAGATCAACTTTTGTGATTTAAATTCTTAATTTCCACTTTATTATATAGACATTTCGCCCGAAGCCCAATTGTATATTTGTGCCCTTCCTCCGATGCATGACATATTCAAGGTTTCAGAATATATATCCAAGGCTTTTTCCAACCCTTGAATATCTTCACAACTCTCACATTTTACACAACTGAGCAATTGATATAGCACAACACTGTTTTTCTTGCTTTATGCATATATATGTAATATGCAACATTGACTTCAAGAATCACATGCTATATTGCTATATGATAATTTTATAAACAAACCAAAAAAATGAAACACACAAATAAATTATATAAATAATAGTAAGGGAGATTGATGAGAGTTGATGATAAGATTATATATCTTACCATCATTCTCTCTTTTTTCATCAAGCAAGCTGTTATAGTTTTTTTTTTTCCTTATTTTTGAACCCTTCCTTTTACTTTTACATCCTTTTGAATCCACCACTCATCACTTCCACCGTTCCACTAACAGAATACTTCACACTCAACTTTATGTTTGTGCCATCCCATAACTTTTGCTGCCTTTCATACAGGGTTCCCCACAAAACACCCCTTGCTCATCATCTCACACTTTGTCAACTCCACAGTCAAGGGTTTGGTGATGGACACGTTGGCTAGAACGGAGCAGTTCTCTTGGACGGTGAGCGCCTTAATAGTATGTATGATCTTAGTCACAACGTCGTCGTTGTCCTCCGTGCCCCGGCTTTCACTGCTTAGTGTGACTAGCCAAGGCCGACGATGGTGCTAAACTAATAAGCTTTTAACTTCCAATTCACAACCGCGCTTAAGCGAGCCATAATTTGTCTTAAGCATTCATTCTTTAGCCATTAATTCAACTGAGATACTTTTTAAGACACGTTAATTCTTTCGAGGTATCTCGAGACTTGATATTGGACACAAACTAGGGGAATTGGGAGTTTCCACTGAAGCCCAAATCCAACTCGATCAAAATATCCCCAACACAAAGCAAGTGGAGAAGAAGAAAAAGAAGAGTGCGAGGGAGAATTTTTGAGCAAGAGAAAGAGGTTAGTACTTTTATAATTACATCACTTCTAGGTTTCTAGCTATATAGTTCTTGAGCTAATTTTTAGTCTTAGGCTATCTCCACTGTCTTTTTTTTTTTTTTTTGAACAAACGATATTATCTAAACTAAGGGGAAGGAGGTGGGCTTAGCCTCACAATGGGCTAGCAATAATGCGGTTCAAACTCGCATTTGGCGAGATTCGAACCTAAGAGACCTCTGACTTACAAATGAAGAGGAATACCATTACACCGTAGTACTAAGTGGCATTTCCACTGTCAATGTTGTGTTGTCATCAGTCATCAGTCTTTCTCAATGAACAACGACCTGGACGACAAATTGGAAACTGTGAATTCAGTTGCTGTTGGACAATGCTGCATTAATGTTTGTGAAATTAAGTTACACCACATCAGATCGAGGAGGCTGTGAAATTAATGTTTGTGAAAACCATTGATGATAGTCTTATTAAGTCAACATTCTGATAATATAATTAGGGTCAATTCTCAATGCTTGCTAGCGTGCCGTAACGTATTAATCGTTGTTGCTCTTCTCCTCCTCCTCTCTTGTATCTGTATCTTATCTTTGAGCATTTGGCTGCACTAGAATTAATATTGCTTTCTTCAATTGGATATAGTATATATTGTATACTAATTTAATTAATTTCTTGAAATTCTAGCAACATATATCTCATGTCTTTTTCTTTTCACCGGGTTCTTCATCACTTAATACGTTTTCGCATCTAACTGATTTTTAATAAATTTGTACAACTTTTTTCTCAGCATTTGATGTACTGAAGATATGCATGCAGCTGCTTGAATTTAGTTGATTATTGTTATTAGACCCATAATCAAGAGTATCTAGATCCAAATTATTATATGCTATATAGTCAATAAAAAAAAATAAAGAGATTATCATATCAGTCATCTATGCATAACTCGTGGCAGCAAACGCTGTCTAGGTTGATACGGACTCAGGTCTTTGCACTGGCGGTGATAATTGAGTCTAGAGAAGGAAGCTACGAACCTGTTGTTGTGGTTTGGGTAATTCCATCTCCTCCATCCCCGCACATAACTGCATTTCGCTAGGATACAAAAAGGGTCTTCTGTCTTTATATACAAAGTAAGAGTCCACATGCCCAATCCAGGAGTCTTTTTCTGTATCACACTGGCAAGCTATTTCCTCACTCAAAATCTTTGCTCCCTTGGAAACTTCTTGTGCTGCTGGAAATGGAGAGCCAACACTCTTCTGAGCATGATCCAGACCATAGAAAGGCATCAAGCAAGCACGGAGCGTGAAGCAAGGAAAGTGATATCCCGGTACAGCTATGTTCAACCGTGTCTCTTGAAGCAGTTTCAGCTTTCTTCTACTTTCTAAGTCATAGCGAAAGATCAGCTTTCGAGTGCCAAAGAACAGCACATGAGAATTTGGACTTATTGCAAACGGTACCAGAGTATCATGACGTTGATTGTACTTGCCATCCGAAGCGAAAAGCACTTTCATTCTTAACGCCATGCCACACACACTATATCTGAGAGTCCATCTATCACCAGATTCACATCCTGGTCGATCATCATAAGACCAAAAATAAAAATTATCTGAAGCATCACGGTTTACATAACAGACAAGGTCCATTGACACCCCAAGAAGACATCCCACCATTGTTTTATCATCATCGTCATGGTCCTCCTCCTCAAGGACAGGACGAGGAGGGAGTTGAAAGGCACGAGCTTCGACAGTATTGAGATCAATACACAAAAGTTTCCCTGAGGTAGCTAAGCTGTATAACACCCCACGCAAGTAGAAAAATTTCCTGCAAAGTTTGAACCTTTTGAAGCCCTCAACAAAAGCGGGGTCAAGTCGCAACCCATGTCGAACCCACTGTCTAGAATGCGACGAGAAAATGTCCATTGGGGTGGTTGTGGTTATGGAGGTTGGTTGTTGCTGGGAATGGAAATAATCAATTCGAACAACTCTGTAGTGATCTGACTCGACAGGGTCATAAGCCAAGGCAGCACAGAAATCGGCCTCCTCGGCTTCCACTACAGGAAGAGGGATGGAGGCGTGTTGCTTAGTGATGGGGTTGCTCACACAAAACTGGTAAGTTGTTGGGTTGAACAACAGAAGTAACCCATTACAAGAGTCCCTGAGATTGTCAGAGAAGTCACGTCTCTGCCACCGACACAGTTTACCGCCCCAATCCACATGCGGTAACGACGATTCGGGGGACTTGAAGAAGGGATAATCATATAAATAGACCAAGGAGAGTAACTGATACATACCGTCGCAAGAGTGGATCGTACGGTAGAAAAGACCCAAGGTAGGAGACCGCGGCCAAAACATCTGCAGCCACACACGGGAGATTATTCGGTGCCATTGCCAGGACTTGGACACCATCTTGCACTTTACCAAATCCCTTTGTGATAATCTACACAAAACATTAAACAATGCATCCTCGCACCAACATAATAATGATAATAAATTGCTCCTCCTCATAACTCCTGAATCTGAAACTGAATTTGAATCTGAATCGTTAAGATTAACACTCAGATTCAGGTCAACGGCAGCCTCTGCCGGAGCCGGAGAGGAAACCATTGACGACGACGACTACCCCGCCGCCACCGCCACCGCCACCAGCTTTGACAGCAAAACCCTACCCTACCCTAGAATGAATGAATTCTGAAACTAAGCAATTAACAGAACAGAAACGTCGTCAATGTATTTCTTTTACGAGTAACGTATTCGTAATGTTTTGTGAGAAGCTGTAAAGGGCAGTAGTTCGTCGATCGATCTAGTCTCTAGATATAGCCCTAAACTCTTTTTCACTTTGCAGAAACCTCATTCACCAAATAAAGGGTAACCCACATGCTTTTATTCTTAGTTTTTTTTGGAGGCCTCCCGCACAATTTTTTTTTTTTCAGTTTTCAAGTTGAACAATTAAGTAAAAAAAAATTAAATTAAATAGGAGTATGTGATTGTGATACGTTGAAAGAGTGTGTTTCTCTTTCATTTTAATCTTCAGATTAAATAAATAAAAATAACATTACAAATTAAATAAGTGTATATAAATTGTTAAAAGATTTTGTGTTTATCATCTTTTTATTTATCCCTTCTCTCTATTCCTGTTTGGATTTACACAGGGAATTTACTTTCCTTGTTTTGGTATGACTAGGAATACGAAACTCATGCTAATAAAATATTAATTTATAACTTGAACGTTTGTATAATCACGCCAAGTCTATGCAAATCCATGCAAATTTATCATGCCAAAGTCATGTTATGACGTTCACATCATAGACAAATTGTGCCAACCACGTTATGTGCTAAAATGAGCCCAAGCCACACGTAGGGGCTTGCCAAGTGGATCGTAGTGTGGATGGCTAAGAAAGTTTATTGGGCCTACGTGAAACTAAGGTTATGGAAGACTTTGGGCCTATGTCTTATAAATTCTAGTCATGTAATCCAACCTTAATCTTAGCTGTCCAATTCAAACTAAAAATATCTCTAATTAAATATGAAATAATACTAACTAGTTTTGTAATAATTTTGTAGAAAAAGATCTTGCGTTGAGACTAGTTTATATATCAAAAGTATGAGTTCTTATATAAACATAGTGTAATAAAGAAACCCAAAGAAAAGAATTTATACTTGAAATAAAAATAATTACCACATACACGTGTGTAGGGGTGGGTTCAAAAAACCAAAAACCGAAAAAAATCGAAAACCAAACCGAACGAGGCCGAAAAAAATCAAACCGAAACTTTCAAACCGAACTTAATCAAATCTGGCCAGTTCGGTTTCGGTTTTTGAGGTTCGAAAACCGAACCGAACTGAACCAAACCGATATATATATATATATATATATATATATAATTATTTTTTTCAATGTTTATAAATAGTTTAGTCATACAATTATAATTAAACAGAACCTGTTGTGAAGTTGGTTTCAGTGAAACTTTCCAAGCTGGTGGAGCGCATGGGTTTGAACCCTCCTCATGCCTCCCGGATTTTGGAGATTCTTTTTTAATTTTTATGACCAAATCAACAAAACCCTAGCGCAGCCACACTTTTTCTATTTTTCATTCCCCTCTTCTCTCTCTATCGTTCCCTGCCTCCAGACTTCCTCCATGTCCATTTCTCCATTCTTCTCCGTAACCCGCATCCTCCTTTCTATTCCAAGCTTCATATTTGTGAGACCCTCCATGTCCATGCATCCAATTTCTCCATTTTCTCTATCTCGTCCCCTCTTCTCTCTCAGTCATCCCTCTAGCTCCAGCACCCATCCCCATGGCTGCGAGCATGCTGACCCTGCAACATCCCCTCTTCTCTCTCAATCAAAAGGTATTCAATTTTAGGGATTTAGGAAGAGTAACTTAGGGTTTTCTAGACTTAGGGATTTGGGTTATTGATTTGCAGTTAGTGTATGAGATTCAATATTTAGATTTTGTGCTATCCGTGAAGATGTGATAGAGTTTCATTTTAGTTATGGAGAAAAAAAATGGGTGGAGATGAATAGAGGTGTATGCTGCAGATTATGTCTTGGTTTTAGATTCAATAGACGGACATAGAGCAAAGAAAGTATGGGTTGTAGATCATGCGTGGGGATGTAGATTATGTATCTGTGTTTGTTTCTTTCCATCTGATTCAATCCAAGTTTTTTATTTTATTTTTATTGTGTTGGATAAAAGATTCATGTTCTGACAAAAAAAATTAGCTTTTCCCTCTCTATATTTTGCTGCATCAATACCAGCCCACAAATCCTGCAAACCCTAAATGAATGTAATTGTTGTTGTGATTTGTAGATGAAGATAGTGGTTTGATCAGTACCAATATCCAGATTTACCAAAAAATCGAACTGGGCCGAAACCGAACAAAAAAAAACTAAAATCGAAAAAAAATTGAACCGAACCAAAATTTCGGTTTGGTTTCGGTTTTGGCAAAAAATCGAACCGTTTCAAACTGAACCCAGCCCTACATGTGTGTGTGTGTAGTTTGTTTTTAAAATATGGAGTATTACAATCAACCCCCCTTAAAATAAATTTCGTCCCAAAAATTTGTAAAACCTTAATCGTTTTATAAATAAGGTAAACAAATATAAAAGACATAGAAAAATATATCACAAAAATATAGTAACAGTTGAAGAACATTAGTAAAGTGTTTAGTTAGAGTGGCTGCATGGAGACTACCCTTCCATATAAAATGGATTGCAATTCTCCAATTACTATGTCTCCCCAACTCTAGCATATAAATAGTGATAGAAGTACTGCAGGTTCACAAACTAATCATGAACATCACCTACATCATATTACTACTGGTAGCTAGTTAGTATAGTTAGAGTTAGTTTTATGACCAGCTGTTGAACAATAAAAATACATGACATATAAAAAATAGAGTCCATGTAAATTGGGCCAAACTACAAGGCCGAAAAAAAAACAAAATGCAATCCAACCCAAAAGATGAGGATGGGCCTTACATACAAAAGATGAGGATGAGCATTACATACAAAACAACATCCAGAAATAAACAAATAAAAAAAATAAAATATGAATTTCTTCCTACAAAAGGGGGAAGAAAACGTGCAACACAGAAACCTCCTTCTCTGCAGGGTGTGAAAAAAAACTGCACAAGTTAGTGGGAGAGGTTAAGTAAAAGTGGCAGGAGATCATGGCCTCCAACTTCCCCCACGTAGCAAATTCTAGAGCTTTCCTAGGATGCCTATAAATAAGCATCACCTGCAGCAAGTAAAAGGAAAAAAGACAGAAAAAAGGAAGGGGAAACTCTGCAGAAAATAGAGAAACTTTGAGAGAATACCAAAAGCAACGAAGTGCTGCCAGAAAAGAGAAGGAATTCAATCTTTCGTGCTTTCGAAGTCAAGAACCAAAGAAGAATATTCATCACCAGGTATAAAAACAAAGGAAAACTAATGAAAATGGCTTGAAAACTTTGAGTTTTAATGATAAGGACAAAATAAAGGGTAAAATGAATAGTACTAGGATTGACTTTTTAGTGTAAAAATGTGGTTTTTCGTTAAAGTGAACAGTACCGGGTGCTTTTCGTTAAAGTTCCCTAAAAACAAAGCCCTGTTAAATTTATTTTTCTCTTGATTTTTGTTATGTTATACATATATACAAGAAACAGAGAAGGACGCGAAAGAAGAAACACAAAAAAATGGCAGCCGAAGACCACCAGGCAATGGTCCATGACATTCCCCTTCATTTGACAATGGTCCACAACGCAAGGAGAAAAAAAAACAGAGAAGGACAAATCAAATGTTCTAATATTTCTTTTAGTTTTTTTTTTGTGTCCTTTGTTTCGTTGTTTGGTATTTTTTCTGCACCAAACATATGGAGGTGGAGATTCTGAACCACTAACTGCAGCAGAAATGATCTCCAAAAATCCCATGAATTTCTTCGGGGTGGCCTAGACCACCCCGTGAAGTTCCAATCAAAGTCTAAGTAACCCATACCTGCCGTCCGTACATTATGCGACTTGAAGTAGATGGGTTTGGCAAATGCCGTGTTGCATAAAGCCAGACGAAACTCATTCTTTGCGGTCCAATGAGAAAACAGATGCATTTGTGGACAAATAAACAAGGGAAAAGAAGCAAAATGCAACTTTTGCTCCCCTTGACTAACTCATATTTGGTCTCTATGAAGAAAAGTAGCAAGGAAGCAACATTTACCAAGATGAAACTCGAGAGGAAAGAAATTATCGTGTTTGGTGTTTTCTTTGCTGCTCACGGGTACAAGATATGGAGCATGCCTTTGGCTAAAAATCCTATGAAAACTTATTGGGGATAGAGTCCAAGAAAAAGGAAAAATGGAAAAGATGGTTTGCAAAGGAAAAGAAAGCCTAAACTCCCCTTGACCGACTCATGTTTGGTCTAAAGTCCACAAAAGAAAGTCCCCAATTCAACCATTGATAAAGACAAGGAAAGAAAGGAAATTTCACAATCTTTAAATAGATAGCTAAAAGAAATTTGCTTCTCTACCACGGAAAAGTTGGATTAAAAAAAAGGTTCAGGCTGTCTCAAGTTGAAAAAAAAATGGCAAGCATCGAAGACAAAACATAAATGGGAACACAAAAAAGGGTGTCCAAATGCTACTGTCAAAGCCAGTCAAGTAAAATCTCTTTGTGGAAACAGAAATACCAGAGTGATAATCACACATGAGTACGTCAAAACTCATTCAAAATATGGCAGATATTATGAGTACGTTACTACAAATTTCAGAGTACAAACTCTCACATTCGGAGCCATAAATCAACAATTGTCTTCAACTAACTCGGGGCTGCAAAATGGTTTTGTCCAACAACCAATCGAAGAGATGTCGTTTCCTGGGACTCCTGCACGAAATAATTGATAAAGTTCATTGCAGCTAGAGTTTCACTTCACTCCAAATACATAAACAAACCCAGAACATAAAGAAAACAAAAATGGGTAACCTGCTCGATTTCTTCCCCCTCTTTGTTTTGAGTTTTCGATCCGCAGAGGAAGCACACAAGCAAAAGAATAGGGCAGCAGGAAGATGAGAACTCTTGTGTCCTGCGTAAAGTGGGACTTTGCGGTTTAAAGAGAAATGACGGAAAATTGAAGTAATTGGAACAAAAAATTTAAACTCCAACAAACCTTACCCATTCCTACTCTGAAATCCATGGATACCCAATCCAAATAGAAGTTTGAAATGCAACGAAGTCCACGGAAGTCCAAATATAGTGGAATAGTCGCTTGCTTCTAAAGGAAAACCACCAGATTTCAAAGCCAAGGGAAAGTGGATCGCTGAAGCCATCTTACCGGGGGATGAGGATGCTAAATCCTCAAAACCATCAAGGAGAGGCACGGCAGGGATAAAAAATCAAAGCATGAAAAAGCAGGGGACCTAAAACCTAAAAAGGCATTTATAAAAAATGGTACTTTACCACTTGCTTTTATTAAACAATAAAGCAAAGATTTGCTTTGCTACTATACTGCCCAGTTAGTGTCAGGCATGAAGACAAGATGGAATGGTTCAAGACAAAGTAAATGAAGGCAAGTAAAAGAAAGAAAGGTTGCTCATCACGTGGGAAGTATGGACTCACCCTAAATACACTAAGATTTGATTATTAAAGGAAAAGGCATGGGTCATACTTGGCAAAAAACCATCAATTCATTTTTTGTTTTTGTTTTGTTTTGTTGCCAGTCATCATCTTTTGGGCACTTTTCTTTTGCCAAAGTCTGAACACAAATCCAAATCAAATATTTTTTATGAACTACGCCGGTTTGATTCCGTTAAGGATACGTAGGCAGTCTGATATCAAGTTTTAGACACAACCGTGAAACCGAAACGAATCCCTGGTTTATATAAACTAAATTCACTCCTGCCGTCAAATACCAAAATGGCACGAAGCCGAAGAAAGTTTCAAATGGCACAAAGCCGTATCAAATCCCGAGTGGCACGAAGCCAAAGAAAAGTCTCAAATGGCATGAAGCCATATCAAATTTTCTATGCTCCTCGCCCGCATGAGCTAAAACTGCACAAGGCATCAAATCCAAACAAGTACCAAATACCTGAACTACGAGCGACTTGATCCCTCAAGAGGGTACGTAGGCAATCTAGGATTCGACCTAGGTGCAGTCACAAAATCAAACAAACACCAAAATCCTCAAGTTACATTTTTATTCGAATTAGAATCAAAGGGTATTCCTTTCCTAAAAGAAGGGTTGTAATTAATAGGCGCATAGCCTAGAATGGGTCGAACTCAAATTAATAAAACCCTCTTCAGAAAAATGAACGAGGGTGAAATTGTGTCGAGTGAATTATTTGTTTACATATTATGTACAATTTTTGCTCAACACCAGCTGTTGCTAGTTGTTGCTAAGTTAAAGTGCTGAGTCAGCATTCATTTGGTGTATGTATAAATACTCTCTCGATGTATGATTCTGATTCATTAAAATGAAAGATTCAGTTTTTTTCACTTTCTATCATGATATCCCTCGCTGATGTCTAACGACGCGTCAATCCTACGCTTCCCCTTTCTCATACTTTCTTGTATTTTCTCACATTTTCTCGTATCCCAAACAGATCTCTGCTTCTCCAATTCTTCAATTTCTGCTGCAATAAGTTTGATTCCTCTCATGACGACAACTCTGAATTCTCCTAATTCCTCTTCTCCAGGAAATTCTTCTGGTAATACTCATCACAATGAGGTCCCCAATCCTTTGATTGTTTCTCTCGGATCGATTACTGTTCAGAATATTGTGGGCATGGTACAAATGAAGCTCAACAGTCACAATTTTATCACCTGGAGCAGCCTCTTTCTTCCTGTTTTGAAGAAATTCAAGCTGTTAGGGCTTGTAAATGGCAAAGATCTATGTCCTCCTCAATTTTTTCTTGATTCAGCCGGATCTCGAGTTCTCAACGTTGCTTATGAAATCTAGTGTAAGCGAGATCAAATCTTGATGATTTGGATTAATTCTACTATGTCTGAAGATTTGCTACCTTTGACGGTTGGTATGGAGGATTCTCGATCTCTCTGGCAATCTCTCGAGTGTCGATTCGCTGGTGCTTCGCGCACACATGTTCAAGAATCTCAAGTATACTTCTTCCGATATTCAAAAAGATCTTGTCCGTGCATGTGCCATTGAAACTATTGGTGCAATTACTAAAGATATAGAAGGTACATTTTTTTTTCTTTTGGTTGATAGATCATGTGATTCTTCAACTAAAGAGAAAATGGCGGTGGTATTGCGTTATGTGAACAAGGAACGAAAAGTAATTAAAAGGTTTTTGGGTGTGCAACATGTCTCCTCTACAACTAGTAGCTTGCTTGAAGAGACCATTGAGAGATTATTTGCTTCAACAAATTTGAGTATGTCTAAGTTACGGGAACAGGGCTATGATGGAGCTAGTAATATGAAAGGAGAACAAAATGGCCTTAAAGCAAATATTTTGAACAAGTATCCTCAAGCATTTTATGTTCATTGTTTTGCACACCAACTTCAACTAGCTCTTGTAGCCGTTGCAAAGGGAATTGAGGGTGTCGCCATTTTCTTCAACAATGCTAGTATTTTGGTCAATATTATTGGATCATCGTGTAAGCGTCGTGATGCATTTAGAGAGAAACAACTAGAACAAATTAAGAAAGCTCTTGATATTGGTGATCTTGAAACGGGTAGAGGGTTAAATCAAGAGATTAGTCTCATGCATCCTTGTGATACACGTTGGAACTCACATTATGGTATTATAGTTAGTATTATTGTCATGTTTGAAGCTGTGGTGGTGGTGCTTGAATGGATTAAGGATGATACCAACCAAGACAATTTTGGTGAAGTAAGTAAGTTATTCCATGACATACAAACTTTTGATTTTGTGTTTCACCTTTTTTTTATGAGATTCATATTGGAAATTACAAATGAGTTATCACAAACATTACAAAAGAAAGATCAAGATATTGTGAATGCGATGGCGTTAGTGGAAGTATGCAAGCAAAGACTACAATCCTTGAGAGATGATGACTTTGGAGACTTGCTTGATGATGTACAAAAGTTTTGTCAAGAGCATGATATTGTTGTTCCTAACATGGAGGATTTGCGTTTTGTACCCGGAAAATCAAGACGTAAAGCTCTAAGACTCATAAACTTCCATTACTATCATATGGACCTCTATTTTCAAGTCCTTGATACACAATTAAAGGAATTGAATGATAGCTTCAATGAGGTAAACACCGAATTGCTTCTTTGTATGGCATGTTTGAGTCCAGTGAATAATTTTGCATATTTTGACAAAGCAAAAAGTGTTCGTCTAGCCCAACTTTATTCTCAAGATTTTGATTGTATGGACCTCATGAATCTTCCAATTCAACTTGACAATTACATTCACGATATGAAGATGCATAGTGAGTTTTCATCATTAAGATGAATTGGTGATCTTGCAAAGGAGTTGGTGAAGATCGGGAGGTATGCAAGCTATATGTTAGTGTATAAGCTTCTTACATTGGCTTTGATGTTACCAGTTGCAACCGCTTCGGTGGAGAGAGCTTTTTCTGCTATGAAAATTGTGAAAACACCATTGTGTAACAAAATGGGAGATCAATAGTTGAGTGATAGCATGCTTGTTTACATTGAGAGAGATGTATTTGCTTTTATTGATAATGAGCCTATTATGCGGCGTTTTCATGATATGAAACCTCGTCGGCAATAATTGTAATTTGTTTGTATTGATAAATTATGAAAGACATTACTATATAAAGGATTTGGTTGTTACTATTCTTTTGAACCTTGCACTCTTTTAACTTCGCCTATCCTCCTGTCAATTCCTGGTTCCGTCACTGGTTTCACAGATCCAGGACTCCTGCACAGATAGCACACATGCATGAGATAATTTTTCCTTGTTTTCTTTCTGACCTACACTTTGAAGAACGCTCACGAAAATCAGATATACGGGGAAGAACAATTACCTTTATGATTGCTGGGATTTCGAATTTCTGAGCCTCGGAAGTGTCGACATTTCCATGGCGGCAGTACAATCTGATGGTTGGGGTCATTTTTGATTCGAGAGGTCCGCCGTAGTTTTGATTTTGTGATGATGGTAGAGAATTGAAGTTTAGATAGGCTAAGGTTTGAGAGCAAGATGGAGAGAACCCTCACGGCTATGGGCTCAAGGTGAAAATGCTAGAAAGCAAGGGAGAAATGGAATGCTAAAACTTAATTTATACTAGGAGCTGTTAAGGTTTTGTCACGTGAACACTACACGGGTGGAGCTTCGCATTAGCATCAGCGCTCCTCGTTTCCTTCAGGCCACGGGTTCGAGTCTCCAAAGCAGTGAATTGGTGCTTTCTTTTTCATTATTTTTCTAGCGCATATTCTCCTTGCACCAGGTCACCACTTCGAATCTCAGGTGTGTCCGTTTCCTTGTCTTTTCTTTTATTTTCTGTTTTCTTTGTTATTTTATACTTTATTTTATTGTTTCTTTCTTTTATTTGCTATTTCTGTTTGGGTGCATTTTTGCTCACCCACATTAACTGGTGTATACTCACCATACACCTTATTAGTTGTCATATGTCCCATCTTCTAACCCTAGTAAACTTGTTAATTAATATATCTTTTTTAATTTTTAAAACTAATTTAAACATGATTAAATAAATAAACTCAACCCCAGAAACTTTTCAACTTCCCCAACCAGCCAACCCCCACCCACCCATGCCACCCTTTCAATCTTCTTGTTCAGAAGCCATAGCGAATCAGCCATCTCCGCCATCCCTCTTATTCCACTGTAACTCTAATTTATTTTATAAAGAAAACTCAACATTTCCAACACAATCATAACATAAGAATTCCAACTAGAATCAAAGACAATGAAAATAAACATTTAAAGTTCAACTAGAATCATCAATCAAATCTTCCAAAGTCCAAATTTAAAATAAACATCACACAAGTCAAATAAACCTTCAAGGTAGGATGCACAAAGTCCAAATTTGATGATCTCGTTGAGTTTGAGCTTGAGCTCGAGGCCTTTGATGCACTTGACTTCATCTAATTAAGATACAAAACATATAATAAGCAAAGGTAGGATGCACATGCAAAAGCTACGGATGCACATAATAAACCGAACTGAAAAAACAACTTTAAAATATTGAGTATATATGAACTTTTGAAAAGATATCAGCATCAAAAAATAAGGATTACAGATAACAGATAATGACTCCATATGGTCCTCACAATATTATAAGGATCAAAGACTACGGATACAGAACATATATATATATATATATATATATATATATATATATATATATATTGTCATGAAACCATTAGCTACCATAATGACTCCATATGGTCCTCACAATATTATAAGAACATATTTATAATTAAGTTTTCTGATGCCATTAACATAATTATAAGAACATATTTATATTCCAGACTTCACGGGTATATGATATGTAAAACACGAATATGGTTGAACCACCTCAAACTTTGGCAGAACCAGGGTTGCATTTAAAAGATGGGCAATACCAACACCATCACATAAATGCACTCCACATAAATAAATTTTCAGGCTTAGCAACTTGGCAATATAAAATTGAGCATATATACAAGCAATCACAAAGTTGCTTTGATCACTCACATCTCTTCTCATCTGATTAAGGCCCTCATAGCAATCCACTCGAATGAATCCATTACTCTTTGATGGCAGAGCTGCAGAAAACCAATGCAATTGTCTGCAATGATAGTTAATTAAGGGAACTGACTCCGAATATCAAAAAACTATATAGTAACCTCACCTCAATCCTAATTCTATTCCCATCAATCACAGCCAAATGCAATGGAAGCAAAATAAGTTGGAATGTACCAGTGAGGTGCCCTTATAGCCACAACTTGCAAGGTCTCCATTCTACCATCCTCCCAACACTCCATATATCCAATTTGCTCCTGCATTCGCAAAGTCAATCAGAAACTCATACTTTTCGCGGTTTTTCGTCCCAAAGTAACCGCAAATCCACACTTCAAACTAGTCCTGAATCACATCGTAATTCTCATTTCTCAGATTTTAACAGCAACCCAACTTAGACACCATCAAAAACACCAAACCCCAAAAGAAAAAAATCACCCGTTAATACCAAAAAAAAAAACATGGAAGACCTTTGAATATATTTCTTTGCCATTTATATAATATGAAAACCTTTCAAGATCTAAACTTTCATGCTACTTCTTTACCAATAAATCCATGAAATTGAAAAGCTACAGATCAGAACCAATGAAATTGAAAAAAAGAAATCTGCAAAACGCATTACGGGGGTAACTAGGTGATAGACTAACCTTGCAAATGAGGGAATTTGTGGGTCGAGACTCGAGACTCGAAATGGTGAGAGGAAGTCATAGGTCGCGCGCGGGTCACGGGTCACAGGGGTGAGAGACTGAGAGTGAGATGGCATTGGCATGAAGAAGACAAAGCGGAAGAACTACGGAGCTGGGAAGGAGATGGTCCAGAGTGAGAGTACAGAGGACAGGGATAAGGGAAAGGGAAGGGAATGGATCGATCGATCTGTTTAGGGTTTCAGACTGAAGAGAAGTCAGTCTTAGTGAACGAGAGAGAGAATAAGGGAATGAAACATAGAAAATGTGTGGCTGCTACTAGTGGCTAGGGTTAAAGGGTTTTGTTGATTTCTCAACAAAATTAAAATAATTCTCCAAGATCCTGGAGGCATAGGATTCGAACCCAAGCGCTCCAACTTGAAAAGTTTCACTAAAACCGACTTGGCAACGGATTCTGTTTTGTTATGATTGTATGACTATTTATAAATATTGAAAAAAATAATTATATATATATATATATATATATATATATATACGTTCGGTTTGACAGTTTCAGTTCGATTTTTTTCAGCCTCGGTCAGGTTCAGTTTTCGGTTTTTTTCGGTTTTCGATTTTTTGAACCCACCCCTAAGGGATAGTGAGGGAGAAGAGAGAAGAGAGAGAAAGACTTTTCAGAAAAATAAAAGAAAATGGAAAGGGAACCGGGGGACAAAATAGGGGGTGGGCCCCTTGGGCTCATCAATTAAGACCCAAAAACCAATTTTAAAAGAAGAAGATCTAGCCCAAAGTGAAATTTCACGAAAATACCCCCTTGTTCCGATAAAATCGGGACGGGTTGTTACAGTTTTTGTTTCCTCAAAATCATCAATATCTCACCAATGGGTGATAGAAGAAGGCGTAGCTTGGCAATGCAGACGGCACAATACCAAGCAAGCCTTGCAACTGCGGATGCAGAAATGAACAACGAAGAAGCTGAATTTGCAAACTCGCTTATGCAATATGAGCACCATGCCGAATCTCGCTTATGCAATTTTAGTTGTTAGATATTTTTTTTGCCGTTAGATTTGATTATATTCGATCTCAGCTGTTGGATTCAATAAATATATAAATATAAAACTAAAAAAAAAAATTGAATGTAGACCGTTGGATCAACCAACAACTCAATTGATTCAAGCCGTTCAATCAAAAAAGTAGTTGTTACATGTTGATGCAAGTGGCCAACATGACCTTGTGGGTGGGGCCATGTCGTTGCCTGCCCTTGGCGCGTTGCTCGCGTCCAACCTTTGCGTCTGGCGTTCAAGCGCCCATTTCCACTCTCACTAGTGGGCCCCACACGTTTCTTTAGGCTATTTCCTGGTCGGAATCTGGCATTTTTTCTGGTTAGAACTCGGGTTGGAATCGAATGGGGGGGGGGGAATAGAAGGGAAATTATAGGTTTTAATGGGGGGGGGAATAGAAGGGAAATTATAGGTTTTACTCCAAGGTTAGAGTTGGTCTTAGAAGAATAAAATAGACCCAATCACCAACCATTACCATACTTCACCATCCATGGCATATGGCCAAGTAATTACTCAAACAATACTAATTGGCTGCTGGAAGTTTAACAGCCACTCCTGTTAATATCCAATTATATTTGAACATGTGTCTAAATAATTAAAAGTATAAAAACAAATTGAACATGTGTTTAAATGTAATTGGGTGTCTGCAGGAGTTTTCAGCAGCCAAGTTGCATCCTTACTCAAACCCAAGGACGCCCACTAATTGCAATAGTTAGCAATTTAACCCAATACAATTATTGGTGATATCTATTGTTTCATCACCTCCACTTTAGCATTTTGCTTTTTAAAAAATTGTCATATAAAAGATAAATATTTTTTGATCGAGAAACTATAAGGGTATTTTATTAAAAATGAGATTCTCGATAGATTTTTTGTTACCTCATGTTTTTAGTATAATATTCTATAATGTCTGCATGTGAGTTAAAAGTATAAACACAAATTGAACATGTGTTTAAATGTAATTGGGTGTCTGCAGGAGTTTTCAGCAGCCAAGTTGCATCCTTACTCAAACCCAAGGACGCCCACTAATTGCAATAGGTAGCAATTTAACCCAATACAATTATTGGTGATATCTATTGTTTCATCACCTCCACTTTAGCATTTTGCTTTTTAAAAGATTGTCATCTAAAAGATAAATATTTTTTGATCGAGAAACTATAAGGGTATTTTATTAAAAGTGAGATTCTCGATAAATTTTTTGTCACCTTATGTTTTTAGTATAATATTCTATAATGTCTGCATGTGAGTTAACGTTAAACTGTGAAGTGAGTATAAAATTATAAATATATTTTTGTTGTACGAAGAATGTTTTATTCAGTCCTGACGCGTGAGAGGATGAAATTTTGCACAGTGTCAGAATCAGGATCTGACGCATTAAGTATTATAATATAAGTAATTAAATTTTTTTTATTTTCAATTATTTAACTAATTGTATTATAACACTTATTATACCGGTCGTTTTCAGACGGTGAAAAAATTCTACTCTCACGGATGAGGAGCACTGACAGAGGACCAAAAACATGAATCCACGTGTTCCACGTTTCTATCATGCGCCCCCACTTGGTCGTCAACTTTGAAGGTTTCAACAAAATTGAAATTACATGGCGCTGCGAGAAAAATGTAGAGATAAAGAAACATTCAAGGCAAATCCCAATTTTCTAAGCCATCTTATCCCAATCAATCATTCGCTTTCACCCTCAATTTCCTTCTGTTGCTTCTCCCATATCCAAAACTCAAATCGCACCATTTTTTTTCTTTTTCTGTTATCTGTTTTTGTTTTGTCAAATTTTGCAGCTAATAAATTGAATTTCTCAGCCTTTCTTTGTTGACCCAGTTGATCTTTCTTATTATTCAATTCAAAAAGTTGGGTTCTTGATTCAAATCTCTGGATTCCAGAGCAACCCATTTCTCCAATTCGTCTGGTTCTTCAGAAATTTGGACAATTTCAATCTGGGTTCTTTCGAGCAGAAAAGATGATGATGATGACAATGGAGGGGATGATGGATAAGGGTGTGTTGGATGATATAATCAGGAGGTTGTTGGAAGGCAAAGGAGGGAAGCAAGTGCAGCTATCGGAGGCGGAGATCCGGCAGCTCTGCGTCAACGCCCGCCAAATCTTCCTCGCTCAGCCTAATCTTCTCGAGGTCCGAGCTCCGGTTCGCATATGCGGTCAGCTTTCTCATCCTCTCTCACAGCCTTTTTTTATGGAAATTATGGTGATTTGAATTGTCCAATTTAAAAGATCATTTATTTTTGGTGTTTGCTTGTGGATTATGTAAATATTTGGTATTGAATAAGAATGTTGGTGGAAAATGGAAATGATACAACAACAACAACCAAGCCTTATCCCACTAAGTGGGGTTGACTACATGAATCCTAGAACGCCATTGCGCATGGTTTTATGCCAAGTCTTCCGTTAGCTCCAAGTGCTCCATATCTTTTCTTATGATAATTCGAATAAATTGGAGTGTGTGAATTTTTGGTTTTTCATGTTCTGTAATGGATAAATAACTTATGCAAAATTCTGTATGAATTTTGAGGAAAATAGGATATTTCCGATGCTATGTTCATTAGATCAATTCGGAATCTGTTTGAGTGATGGAGATGTGTCGAGGTGTTGGCATTGTATGCCATTTTGTTCATTCAATTTCTGCTAAATAGTGTTCATTTTCTGGTCAATAATGACAATGAAAGCCAACGAAATGGTTATTGTTTTTCATAATGACCGGTTTATTTCGCTGGCTATAAGAATAACATAATCACGTACTTTTTTCTTAATCAGCTAACATAATTATTGTGTTTTGCAATGCCGGTTTATTTTGCTGCATTTTGAGTACTCGATATCATTGAGTTTGTGTCCTTCGGATCAGTTTCGTGGTCCTGTTATCGTACATCATGGCACAGTCCAAGATATGCTAATGTAGCTTGCATGAAACACAGGGAAATGAACTTGAAAGCAAACATTAGTACAATTATCTCCTTATATTTCTTTATGTCCTTGGTCTTCCTAATATTGCAGGCGTCTTACAGGTGATATACATGGACAATACCAAGACTTACTAAGGGTGTTTGAATACGGTGGTTACCCTCCTTCTGCAAACTACCTGTTTCTAGGAGATTATGTAGATCGAGGAAAGCAAAGTTTGGAGACAATCTGTTTGCTTCTGGCCTACAAAATAAAATATCCTGACAAAGTTTTCCTTTTGAGGGGAAACCATGAAGATGCAAAGATTAATCGAATATATGGGTTCTATGACGAGTGCAAAAGGAGGTTTAATGTTAGGCTTTGGAAAATATTTACCGAGTGCTTTAATTGTTTGCCTGTGGCTGCACTTATTGATGGGAAGATACTTTGTATGCATGGCGGGCTCTCACCAGAGTTGGAAAACTTGGACCAAATAAAGGAAATTTCAAGGCCAACTGACATTCCAGATAATGGTCTTTTATGCGATCTGCTTTGGTCGGATCCTGATGCTAGGGTTGAAGGCTGGGCAGAGAGTGATCGAGGTGTTTCCTGTACTTTTGGAGCCGATAGAGTTATTGACTTTTTAGATAAGAATGAACTTGATCTCGTTTGCCGGGGTCATCAGGTAATCCTATTTTTATTTGACGAAATTGAATCCAAGTAACAAATGACCTAATTGTATGTCATATGTGTGTAGCCAAAATAGGCCTTCCCACCCCGTCTCACTTTTTTCATTCCCTGGCACATCTAGGCGTCCTTTGTGCAGATAGTTTCCACTATTTGCTGAATTATCTTTCATAGTCACTTAATCCTACTTGTCCTGATTAATAATTATGTAAGTGACACTGCGACAATGTAGGTGGTGGAGGATGGCTATGAGTTTTTTGCAAAACGAAGATTAGTCACAATATTTTCAGCTCCAAACTATGGCGGGGAGTTTGATAATGCCGGTGCTCTGTTGAGCGTTGATGAAGCTCTAGTGTGTTCCTTTGAGATATTGAAACCAGTTGATCATAAAGCATCCCCGAGTGGTTCAAAGTCAAATCTTAAAAAGGTATTTGTGTCGCCATTGATATTTGTTTTGATAATATTCGTATGTGATATTTAATCATGAATTCATGATGTCCTTATGTTGTGCGTCTTTGGGCAGACTCCTAAAACCCGAAAGAACTGATTATTTGGAGATTTCTCACAGCTCAATTAGGGAAATACAACAAGTTTGACAGGTGCTAGAGTTTGGATTCCGTTTTAGAGGAGCTTGACAAGGGAGAAGCGCCCGTCTTAATCCGAGAGTTCAAGCGTTGGATCACATTGAAGACTGTCAGATAATTTTATTACACGAATGTAAATCGTAACTGCATGTGTTATTGCTTGTTCAGGGAAGAGGTTTTCGGTTTAGACTACTTTTTGGTCAAGATTTGCTCGTTTTGGTTTGTTTTTTGTTGAGCATTTGTATATTATGTTTCATCACAGCATTTCAGAATCAACTTCTCTGGTTTCCTCATTAGCCTTCGCTTCTTTAAATTAATGTTCATGTACAAGAGTGTTACTGCAAATAGCACGAGAAGAGGGAAAAAACGAAGAACGAAAGGACCAAAGAAGAAATGTCGGGTTTGTATGAGCGGAGGAGATGACGACGAAATTCTTGTTTTTTGATTTGTTGATCTTCCCATCGATAACGAACTTGGTTTCGATCAACCCCGAGTACTAACAAGTTAGTTAATACGACGCTAATCACTATTTTGAGTCTGTTTTACAATGTCATCCCATGATCGGAGCCGATTAGTTTTTTGGGAACAGCCTCTCCATAAATGGGGGGTAAGGCTAGCCGACATTTACCTCTCCCAAACCCTGCGTAAAGCGGGAGCCTTGTGCACTGGGTACGACCTTTTTTTTTTTTAATGCCATTATCCATCACCCACATTTCAAACGCCACAAAGAGTAAGGGATACATTCCAAGCTACAAGATGGATAACAATAGTTTCACCTAGCCGAACGAGTAGGTTCTCCAACATTGAGTGGTATGGAAAATGAATGGTTAAAATTAAAAGTAAAAGATCAACTAGTTGTGAAAATCAAATCTAACATCTAAAACACCCGTAGCGCATTGAGTGTTGCATAACATTAAGGCCACCAAAAAAAAAACTACACTGACCCTTGGCGACAAATCTCATTGGGCCACTCTCGATAATGGGCTATTTTGGGCCTATATTTGTACATAAATTGGGCCAAAAGCAGAAGCATGTAACAACAGACCCGCCCGGCAGGTCCGGCACCAGCATCATCAATGGTAAAGTTATAAAGCTTGTCAAAACCCTAGCATTCAGTCAGCGGCGTCCCGAGCAACCGAGCTTCAGCACCAGCAGCAACAATGGTATCTCTCTCTCTCTCTTTATTTGTATTAGCACCTGTATTGATATGTGAATAACATTGGGTGTGGTGCGAAACAGGGGATCGATCTCGTCGCAGGAGGTAAGAGCAAGAAGACGAAGCGCACTGCGCCCAAGTCCGATGACATCTATCTCAAGCTTCTCGTCAAGGTATATAATTTCGCGTCTTTGTAAATGTCTACGTATTTGTATTTATCGGATTTTGTATCTCGATATGAATTGGTTGCAGCAAATGAAAGTTTGAATTTTGTTGATTCCGTTTTGTTTATATCCAATTTTCATTTCTGGGTTTTAATAGTTTTGGGGGTGTTGTTGTTTCTGCAATGACGATATATGTGTATCCCAGCTCATTACGAGACCTTTTGTGGTCAAGGAATACAAATAATTCCACATCTATCTGAGCCTTTCGCAACTTCGGTTCGTTAAATCTGATTAACCAAAAACAAAAACAATGTATCTGTTATTGGTGTAAATTGCTACCTTTTGTTCTTGTGTTATGCTGTGATTGTTTGGATGGCGTAAACCGTGCAATGTTGGTGTTGTTTTTCAATTGTTTTGTGATCAAAACATCGAAAAAGCAACTTTGTTTGGTTTTGTATCCCAAATGTTGTAGCTTCCTGTTTTAATGTTGTTCAACTATGGAGAAAATGTTCCCTGTGATGCTTTTGAACCATGCTAATCCTGATTATTTCATGATTATAGTTTTCTAAATATTCTGAGGGAACAAGCTCCTATTTTTCAAATTTGTTCGTTTGAGTTTGTTAACCAGATTTTGTTTACCGGGGTTCATGAAATCGCCCTTATTTTTCTGTAAATAAGGGTCTTTTTAATTATGCATGTAAACGTATGAATGTGTAGGCTGATTGGGTTCCTGGTTTGTTCTTGGTCAGCTATACCGTTTTCTTGTCAGGAGAACTGGAAGCAAGTTCAATGCAGTCATTCTCAAACGTTTGTTCATGAGCAAAGTCAACAAGGCACCACTTTCTCTCTCAAGGTTGATCAAGTATATGCAAGGAAAGGTTAGTTAGTCTGAATCGTCATTTCCTTTTCACTCTTAAGTTACCTGCTCTTTAGATATCTGTATTTTTAATGTTCTTTTTCGTTCTAAAAAGGCTTCGATCTTATACAGGACAGCAAGATTGCTGTGGTTGTGGGGACCGTGACCGATGATATTAGGGTCTATGAGGTTCCTCAATTGAAGGTTACAGCACTGAGGTTCACTGAGACTGCAAGGGCCAGGATTGAGAAGGCAGGAGGAGAGTGCTTGACATTCGATCAACTTGCTTTGAGAGCACCATTGGGTCAGAACGTGGTATGAGTTCTTTATACCGCCGAGTAGTTTCAATTTAAAATCTGCTAAATTGATCTGTACCACACAATGGTATCACTGTTAAATTTAATCTCTTTTCTCAAGTTATTAAGTAAAACTTCTTTTGGCCACCCATGCAGGTTCTCCTCAGAGGTCCAAAGAATTCCCGTGAAGCAGTGAAGCACTTCGGTCCAGCTCCTGGTGTACCACACAGCCACACCAAACCTTATGTGCGGTCCAAGGGAAGGAAGTTTGAGAAGGCTAGAGGAAAGAGGAACAGCAAGGGCTTTAGAGTTTAACCCGATTACAATGAAAAACGGTATTTCTGGAATCCAATGTTGCTTTGGCTTTAGGTGTCTGGTATCGTGTTTACTTTATTTCACTGTTAACTCCAATTGTCTCTATTACCAAAAGAGAAGATTGTTTGATACATTTGAGGAATGCAATTATATTTCCAATCCCGATTCCCCTTTCATAAATTCTCCTTTTGCCATGCTGGTACAGATTGATCTCGCTCATGGTTCGTTAAACAATAGATCGAATTTAACAGTAAAATCGCAAGAACGATCTCTAGAATTGAAGTATTTTAACTCTCAAATTTGTTGGCTCTCTGGATTTGAACTATCCCATTTGTATACACAGTTACATCAAACTCTCCTTCAAACACATGTGAACACAATTGTAGCCGTTGAATCAAATTTCAATAATCCGGATCATTTGATCCCTGGGCTCAGTTCCTTTGGGTCCGGAGGGGATCCGGTTCCGTATGAAACTATGTGCTCGTCGTTATTAATCATAAGAGTCTCGTCGCTCTCCAAAAAAGCAGTGAATTCTTCAATCCAGTTGCGGCCTCAACTCTAGTGTTTCATCAAAGAACCCTGAACGTCACCAGAATCATCCATCTAGGGCTGGTTCGGGTCGGGATCCCAAACCGAAACCCCAAGCCCGAATCCCAAACCGACTCTCTTCGGGATAGGATTCTAAAACCCGAAACTGTACCAGAATTTTGGTATTCCTGAATTTCGGGCATCCCGAAATTGTTTCGGATTTTCGGTTCGGGATTGGGAAAGCATGCAGTAAGAAGATATCAACCTAATTTA
Organism: Malus domestica; assembly: GCF_042453785.1. Taxonomy (NCBI): domain Eukaryota; kingdom Viridiplantae; phylum Streptophyta; class Magnoliopsida; order Rosales; family Rosaceae; genus Malus; species Malus domestica. The sequence goes on along the minus strand of NC_091672.1, from coordinate 27,788,802 downwards.
GGAAGATCGAATTAATGCAATCCCCAAATAACAAATTTCCAGTCCCCTAATCCCAAATTTGCAGAAACCCATAAAAAATCAGACAGTCAAGGATCGAAGAAGCCGTCGATCAAAATTCAAAAGCAGAAAAATACAAAGAAATCAAGCATGCAGTAACTGAAATTAGGGGATTTTCAAAACAAAAATCCTAATTTTAATTCTAAATCCCCAAATTGAAAGTTCAAAACCCTAATCCTCAATTTCAGAATCCAAATCCAAATCAAGGTACAATAATTTCATGAAGTTTGGCACCTTCAGAATAGAGAAGCTTCGATTTGGAGGTCGTTGGAGGTGGAACCATGGAAGTTTGGATTTGAAGACTCGACGGCCGACGTGTTGAGTTTGTGACAAAAGGAGGAGGAGGAGAGCAGAGGCCAAAGAGTGCAGAGACGATTCGAGGGATTAGAGAGAGTGTTGAGTTCGAGGCTGTTGACATAACAGATGAGGAGATGAGAGAGCGCAGAGATCTGAGAGGTTAGAGAGAGTCTGTCTGAGTGAGAGAGAGAGAGCGCAGAGTCATTTGAGAGATAAGAGAGAGAGTGAGGTCTTTTAGCCAACGGTTGAGATTTAATCTCAACCGAATCCAACGCTTATGGTTTATTCAAGTATATATAATATATAAATATAAATATATATATATATATATATATATATGTATATATGTATATATCGGTTCGGGATTCCCGAACATTTGGCAATCCATTCCCGATTCCCATACCGCAGTCTCGGGATTATTTCGGTATGGGTTACCGAATTCTTTGGGATTTTTTATTTCAGGATTTTTCGGTTTCGGGTTCGGGTAATTCGGGAATTTTTTCCAGCCGATCCATCACCCAAACGTGAAAAGAATTGATACTCGAACAAAGATAAGAGCAACAGATTCGTTCCATGCTCCAAGCCGCTTCTCATAAGCACCTTCTTATGGCCGGTAGAAACACGCCGGAAACAATCGAACCAAGGTAAGAAATGAACTCCCTTTGCTTCTCTCGTGCCATCCAACAGCATTTCCCCTTAAGGTACATTTCAAAAGAATAGGGCCAAAACTGTGTAGTTTCTGTTTCTAAATAATCGATCTTGATTTCTCTCCAAGAATTCGAACTCATTGCGTACACTTCTGCTCTCGGAGAACGACAAACAACGCGATCACCATACGTTTCCTCACCACTCGATGCAACGCTAACAAGTACATAATCCTTAGATTTCGGGTTATAGCCGATTCATAATTTTGAAGGCTCGATTCATCGGGAAGAATCCTGAAATCGTTGATCGACGGATTATAAAGAACAATATGGCCAGTGTAAAGAATCAAACATAAAATCCCATCACATTGGCCTATAATGTCTATAGATCCATCAAGCTCACTAGGAAGCTCAATTATTTGACCCCCATTGTTTAATCCCATAGAAACCGGAAAATGCAGGTCCTCAACAACAGAATCTAGGTTATCGAAATCAGCTTCACTATCGTTAGAAGGATCGAGGAACGAAAACACAACTTCCTCCTTGGTAGTTTCCCTTTTTTTGGCCACGGTGTGCTTGAAAAGGATGCGTGCGGAGGAGGAGAATTCGTTGTACGAATGGAGGTGTTTGGCTACAAACTGGGGGTCATTGATAAGGGCATACCACGACTTTCGAACGCACTTGAAACGCGGTAGAGATTTCGGATGCAGCCTGGCTAAGATTTGCGCCACCATCTCTTCCGGCATCTTGCATGAGGCTGCCCTTTTTACTGTGTTTTCGATTCGTAAATCCATTTGGTGTTGGTGGTAAGGAATTGAGGGAACGTAAACAATTTTTGTGGTATGTGGTTTAAGATAGCAAACGATTGAGGATCACTTAATAGTAAACTCCCTAATCACCCCCTCAATTAAGGAAAATTAAACACTAAACCCCAAGATTAATTACATTGTCTAAGAAGCATATGAAATTAACTAGATAGTATGAAGCATGAAAAAAATAAAATCTGAAGGGAATTGTATATTAATTGAATTTTTACTGTAAATGGTCACTGAGATTGACTCAAGCAATCAAAATGGTCCTTGTGTTTCAAAAGCAATCTAGCGTTACATAATTATACATTTGTATACAAATTTCAGACCAACAAAAACAACTCAAACATCATCAAATTATATAACTCAGGTGCCTTTCGAGACCCTACGTAAATGGGGGTAAGGCTAGCCGACATTCACCTCTCCCAGACCCTGCGTAAAGCGGGAGCCTTGTGCACTGGGTACGACCTTTTTAGGTGCCTTTCGAGAAGGATGGAGTCCTTGTAGTTGCAGTTTTCGATTTGTTGCTAGTGGTCAGGCCGGGGATATAAGGAACACCTGAGAGCCTAATCCACTTATCACCCCTGAAGAACCTACCGGGTGTGAAATCTGCAGTATGATTTTCAGTAATCTGCTTGATCCCGCGCCATGTCACGCGCCTTGCCTTGTTAGCAGCAGGGCCTGTGTTGCCTGACTCTGCGTAGAAGCATGTCTTTAGCCCCCACTCACCCTCCCAAGGTAACCAACCTTCCGGTTGGATCACGTCATCAATGTATGAGTCCATGATGATTGTTCTTGAATACTCCTTCCATGGACGACCAAGATATGCCTTGTTCTCATCCTTGACAGGGAAGTAATCAGGTTCGGCAGTGATTGTGCTGTTTTGAATGATGATTGCAGATGGCTGGCGCCGTTCTTTCCTGCCTTGAGCTGTCACAATGCAAGACTGGTTTGGCAATGGCTTGCGGATCAAGAAAGTGCAGTTTTGGAAGACTGCAGTTGCATCACCAAAAACAAAATCTATGGTGCCGGAGATGGTGCAGTCGCAGTAGAATTGGCGTTGTGCGTGTGTGTAAAGGGTGTCTTGGTACCCGTCCATTGAACACCTGTAGAAGATTGCCTCGTCAGCACTCACCCTCAATGCAACAGCCTGATGTTTCTCCGGACCAGCAGAGTTGTCAAACCCTATATCCCTTGCCATGAAATGATCTCCCTGAATAGCTGCATGCATCCTATAACCAAATTAATCATACTTCCAATTAAACATATTCACAGTCTGACAACATAAGCATTTGTACACCAACATAAGTGTGTTAAGAGAAGGTTAAAGATTCACAATCGGTCAACGTAAGCTGTTAAGCGGATATTAAAGGCAATTTACGAGAAGCGTGCTTACCAACGGTGGCAGTATGGTAGGTGGGCGTGCCATCTGCAAAGTTCTTGTTTCCGGTGATCCTAGTCTTATTTGCGCCATCTCCGATCATCATCACGCTCGTCATGCTCCTGGTAACCAGGATATGCTCATTATATACTCCTTCCTTGATGTAGATGATAAAGGTTTCATTGCCATACTTGGGGACATGGTCTAGCGCCTCAGTGATGGTCTTGTAGCTTCCACTTCCATCCTTTGCCACAATGATGTCGGGCTTATTAATTTTCGGAGCAGAACTGGTACTGGTGGTGAGAAGTTCTCTGCCTTCACCTCCATACCACTTGGGATCTTCGAATTCCCCATGACCAATAACGGAGAAGACGGGGAAGACATCGAATTGGAGGAGGCGGCGGAGTTTCTTGCCTTCACCTCCGTACCACTTCGGATCTTCGAATTCCCCGTGACCAATAACAGGGAAGGCATCAAATTGGAGGAGGCGGCGGAGTTTCTTGCCTTCACCTCCATACCACTTGGGATCTTCGAATTCCCCGTGACCAATAACTGGGAAGGCATCAAATTGGAGGAGGCGTCGGAGTTTCTTGATTCCACCTTCATACCACTTAGGGTCTTCGAATTCACTGTGACCAATAACAGGGAAGGCATCAAATTGGAGGAGGCGTCGGAGTTTCCTGACTCCACCTTCATACCACTTGGGGTCTTCAAATTCACTGTGACCAATAACAGGGAATGCATCAAATTGGAGGAGGCGGCGGTGGCTAGAATCAGGGTTGTTCAAGTCAGTGAAGGCTGAAAATACTTGAGATACCATGGCAAGGGCATTGCTACTCAAATGCATAGAGGTATTCAACACACTCTTCATCTCCTCAGCTGCATCAGTAGAGCTAGTAGTATTCTCAAAAGCATCCAAGCAGCTTTCTTGATAAGTGATTGTAGCACTAAGCCAAACCTTCAAATCCACCAACATTTCATTAAACTTTGTAAAATCATCGATGTACCCTAGTCGCACAAGCGACTGCCTGAGCTCACTAAGCGCCAAATCCATAAGCTCTTCGCACGCGTCGAGGGCATTGGAGGTTCGGGGATCCTTCTCGAGCTTTCGCAAGAAGTCGGATTTTTTGGCAGCATCGGTTACGTACTTCATTGCAACCTTGAAGCCGTATTCAATGAGCTCTATTGGATCGGTGGTGGTGTTTCCGGAGGCGTAGCTGAGGCTGTCGAGACATTCTTGCTTGTAATCGGTTGGCTGGCAAATGGTTTTGATTGCTTTCATTGAGGCTGACTTGTCATGGGAGCTACCCTTGCTGCCACTGACTGGACTATTGTAGAAACCCTTTTCCATGATGAAACCAGCTGCCACCGCCATCACCATTGCCATCAATAAAAATGCAGATAGGCTGATGATGACGATTCGCTTCTTCGATCTCCTATCTACATCTTCCCTGTTCGCCATTTTCGAACAATGTTGGAAGAGAAAATTACTATTTTTCTTCTCTATTTGTTGTTTTTGGAAAATGCATAAGAGAAATGTGAATTTATAACTGAAGAGAGAAGGGAGATTTGAATGGTGGTTCTAATTAGGTTGTAACAGTATAGCAAAAGATGTGGCTTGGAGCGCAAGGAAGGTTCTATGCCAAGCTATATGTTGTTACTTTCACAAAAACAAGAACAAGTGTACTTACTGGCAAGGCTAACTTAGCTTTGACACGATTAAGCGTGGCTGGCTTTGACCAGTTCCGGATTATAGTTTTCAAATAGTTTAGCTAAAAACTTACTTCCAAAGGTCTGCACGCGGTTGTATGTAAGTTTCTTTTATATTTTAGATAATAAAATAGTAATATCACGTGACGGTATTTCTAAACTTTTCTTTTGCACGCAATTTTCTACAAAAGTGGTTCTTTGCGTTAAGATTAAGTGAATAAATTATTATTAATTTATATTTTTTTAAGAAGTCGGGAATCAATGAACATAAGAATTCTAAAAGTAAAAGTGCTCGTCTTTAAAACGAAAATACTTGGTGAATTACATGTAAAGAGTAATCCTTCAGGCAAGCAAATGACATGGACGTCATTTATGTCATAATGCAAATTAAAAGATAAGAAAAATATGAGGTAAAAAGTGAATGATACAAGACCTACTTTTGTCCAAAAAATAGAAAATTACACACTTTTTTTATTTATCTTCTATTTTTAGAAAAATAAATATTTCTCTAAAGAACACAAGTAGATTTTAAAAATACTAATAATAGTTCATGTCCAAATAATATTAATGATAATATTTTAATTTAATTACTCAAACCCTGCTGTAAACTTGATACCGGTCGACGGCAACCAAGCCATCCCATCAATAAACCTCCCCACGGTGAAGAAGCTCGCCGCAGCAGCATCCCTGAGTATATGGTAACCACGCCATTTGACCCGACCCGACATAGCTGCACCCGGCCCATAATTCTTATACTCACCATACCACAACGTGCCCAAAGCAAAATCCCCATTCCACTCAAGCCACCCTCTGGGCTGGACCAACCTACTCATATAAGTGTTCATATAAACAGTTCTGGAATATTTCTTCCATGGCCTACCCAAATAAGTCGGCTGGGTGGCCAGAACAAAACTGTCCTGGATTGCAAACCCTGTGCTTTGATGTGGGCTTTTTCTACCTTGGGCAGTGATTGTGATTTTTTGTTGTGGGAGTGGGACCCTTGTGTAGATTTTGCAGTTTTGGAGGACCGCAGCCCCATTGCCAAAAATGAAGTCTACGGTGCCGTAGATGGTGCACTCACGGAAGAATTGGCGGAGCGAGTGAGCGTAGAGGGTGTCTTGGTAACCCTCCACGCTGCACTGGAAGAAGGCCGACTGGTCGGAGTCGACTCTTAGCGCTACGGCTTGGTGGTTTTGAGGGGCGGCTGTGTTGCGAATTGTCAGGTTCCTTGCTATGAATCCCCTTCCGGATACGGCTGTATGAAACATAGTATGCATGAGAAAATACGTCATTTGAATCATCTCGGAATAGACAATAAATATGTTGCCGGAGGCCGGATCCCTTTCACCAAATCCACCACATCAATCAATCCAAACCCTTAAAATTTGATCAACGGCTAAAGTTATTATAACTTTTAAAGGAACTCCTTGTTTGTAGCCGTTAGATCAAATTTTAAAAACCTGAATTGATTGATGGGGTGGATTTGGTGGAAGGGATCCAGAGATGATCCCTTTTTATAGCTTGATTCATAGTCTAACAATATTAGATTTTTCTATATATTATGTGTGAAAAATACGTGCACTCAACATGAAAAGCATAATGTAACTTACCGACTGTTGCAGTTCTAAACGTAGTCCATCCTTGCATGAAACTCCGGTTACCCGTTATGATAGTTTGTCCAATCCCATCCCCAACAAACATAATATTGGTTTTGTTCTTCTTCATTTCGATGTTTTCCCTATAAATTCCCTTCTTCACATATATAACGTACCTGCTAGGGCTGTAGTTTGGAGCTTCATTGACAGCTTCTGTGATCGTACGGTACTGTCCACTCCCATCTGCTGCCACAACAGCATGATTCACACCCGATTTTGGATTCGATTTAACCAGCTCTTGATCTTCCTCACTCATCCAAGCCGGGAAATAATCCCCTGGCGAACTTTTATTCGTTGGGGGACCATGATGCCTAGGAGGCTTAGAGGGCAAGCTGTGTAGTTGAGTATATAAGGTAAGAACATTACCAATGAGCTGTGTCACTTGCTTCACACTTCCCCTAACGAAACTTTCGAAGCGTCGGTCAGTTCCTTCAAAACCCTCAAGGCAGGTATCTTGGTTACTTAAGGCAGCACTAAGCCAAGCTTTTAGGTTTCCTTCGTAGTGAACATTTGTGTCGCCGCCGCGAATTTTGATCATTTCCCCTAGAGACCAAGCCAACTCGGAGAAGGAGTAGTCTAGGAGCTCCTTGCAGTCCTCAATTGCTACACTCTCTCTGTAACTTCTGGGCAAAGAGTTGAACTTTGTGATGATTTGGATAGCATTTTTTGTTTCATTGAGCGTATGCGTAAGAGCAGCAGTTAGGATTGAAACCGAATCTTGAGTTTGAGGCCCCCTTTTTTGGAGCTCGGCTTGCACGTTTGTGAGGCACGAGTTTCGGTCATCGACATCAGTGCAAGTTTGCGTAACCATGGATCGAATGGAAGGGTAGGAAGTAACCCCATAAGAAGAACATGAAAGTGAAAGAAGAAGAAGCAGAAAATTGGCTAAGGCCATGTTTGGCAATGTTGGAGGGAAGGAAGTGATTGGGAAAAAGAAGGATATTTATTTATAGAGCAAAATTTGGCTGTTTAAAAACAAGTAGGAGCTCCTACTCTCATCTAATAACAACAAGTGTCTAAAAAAATTGTAAAATTTAAATTTAAACTAACAATGTGAACACTTATCAAGTTGTTGTTGAGTAAGAGTAAGAGCTCCTGCTTGTATTTAAGCAGCCAAACTTTGTTCTTATTTGTACGTGTGAGAATGAAAGGGAATATAGGAATGGCTTGTTTATAGAGGAAAGTTTTTGTTCTTGGAGATATAAATAATTTGTTGAATATTTCAAAGAATATATATATATATATATATGTCTGTATGTATATATGATATCTTTTTGGCAGAGAGTAGGAAGTTGGGTTATTAAGTCAACAATCATTTCTCTTTGAAATTAAACACTGCATCTTTTTTTATTTGGCGTAAGACATGATGTTTTTTCCTTTTTGGTTCAAAAAAGACATGATTCATTGTGAACAAATATCATCTTTCCTATTTGGCGAAAAGACACGATTCATTGTGAACAAATTCAAAGGTTTTTTTTCAAATCCTCTTTGTGAAGATTCTGAAAATCTGTGAATCGGGTCTATTTATCGTATATCGTGTCGTCATTTTTTTTCAGGTACTGTTTGTGTTTAATTTTAAATAAAAGAATTTAAAAAAATTTTGACTACACAATATATGATGAACAGACATGATTTACGGATCCCTAGGATCTGAATTCGTGAATAAATATCATCTTTGGACATGTGGTTCTCTGCATTAGGTATACCCATTGAAATGCCTTTTGGATAATGCATTGTATATATTCAAACAAACATGACCTCTTCGAACTAATATGACTTCAAAAATTATGTATGTTCGATTAAATTGAACATGTGCAATTCTCTCTATATATTGATAACATGGCAGAAGAGAAAATTCATTCAAAAATTTGTTGTCAACACGATTTCCTTGCCCTCTCTTCTCTTTCCATCACATTAATACAATTTTTGGTTATCTTAAAAGAATTATTAACTTGAGTTTAACTTACTCTGAGTTTTCAGTAGTACTTGAAGGATATTCATATGCAAGTTGGATAACAAGTGCTAATGATAATCAATCTACATCAGGGTGGATTTTTACAATTGTCGGAGGAGCAATTTCTTGGGCTTCAAAAAAGAATATGAATTTATAACATAGTAGTAGCAGGTAAAAAAGCGGAATGGATTAGTTGTAATTGCTTGTAGTAGTTGGGACATGGGAAGGAACCTCATCTATATGAACATAAGAAGTAGTGTCACTTCTACCAAGAGTTGGGTTTTCTCTTGTAAATGTTCATGAAAGCATGATGAAGCACAAAGTCATAATAGTGCTTAATTAATTCGGAAATTTCTTTAAAGAAATAAGACATAGTTATGTGTGTAGTGATTTCGATTTTAACATAAGAATAGATGATTTAAACTTAGGTTACCATCTCATTCGTTATAGTTTTGAATTACTTACACTAATTAAAGGTTTAATTCAAAAGATTCTAAAAAAATCTGTTACCGGGAGACCCATTGGAAGTGAAGTTCACTTATCTTTACTTCGAAACCTTTTCTCGATTCGCCGACATATTAAATAAGAAAAGAAAAAGAGAAGTCGACTAAGCAAACTCATGATTATATCGGTATGCTTATGATAATTATAGAGAGAGACTTGTTGTTGTATCATTTTCTATATATTCTTAAAATAGGGAATGATTGTTGAATATAATATATATATACACACACAAACCTTTTATGCAAAGGGATTCCCATTTTTTTCAAAAAATAGAGATTAGGTGTGAGGCTCACTCCATATCAAACTTCAACAATTTGAACCATCTATTTTATAATTCTCAATTCATAGATCATCCTTGCAAAAATTCAATTCAATCCGAAACCATTTGATTATTTAATTATCAAAATAAAATTTTATTGTTTCTTATGTAACAAAGTATTCATAACTTTTTTTTTGAACTCAATTAGATGTCTTAAATATTTCTGATTTGGCTAATATTTTGCAAGAATGATCTATGAGGTGTAACTTAAAAAATAAATGATTCAAATTGTTAAAGTTTGATGTGTTGTGGACTCCATAACTAATTCCTTTTTTTTTTATTTAAAAAAAAATTGATGATTCCTTTCTTTAAAGGCTTATATATAAATATATATTTATGCGCCATTTTGGCAGAGAGTGGGAAAGTGGGTGATTGAACCAACAATAATCTCTCTTTGAAATTAAACACTGCACCTTTTTCCTGTTTGGGGAAAAGACATGATTCATTTTGAGCAAATATCCTCTTTGAATATTTAGTTCTCTGCATCAGGTATGCACATTGAGATGTCTTTTGAATAATGTATTGTATATTTTCAAACAGACATGATTTCTTTGAACCAATATGACTTTAAAAGTGATGTATTTTCAACTAACTTGAACGGGTGCAATTCTCTCTATATATTAATAACGAGGCAGAAGAGAAAATTCATTCAGAAATTTGTTGTCTACATAAATTCCTTGCTCTCTTCTCTCTCCACCACATTCATACAAGTTCTTTCTAGTTATTTCTAAGGAATATAATTTGGTTTTACTAATCGAATATTTTATACTTTGTTGTATCTTGAAAATGATTTGCCAAGAGCTTTAGCAAACTCATTTGAGTAATGACAAATAACACTTTAAGAAAACAATTTAAATATTATCTTAAAATCATCCTTCAAATTATTCTCTATATTTTTACGTTTACTCTAACATAATTTACCTTCATTTTTTGTGCTTTTTCTCTAGACAAAGTTTAAGGCATTAAGTCATCCCTTCTTTTCTAGGGCGTGTCCCTAATGTTCCATGCTATTTTTTATTGACACGTTAGGGTGCCTTGTCAAACAAGTTATCCGTTTCATACCGCTTCAAAATGTAGGAGAGAAATGTACCCTCGTCTTAGTAATCAGTCTTGAGTTAGAGAAGAACTTACATTAATTAAATATCAGAGTGCGCAACGAATGAGACTAACAAAATAACAGAAATATATTAAACAACCGAGAATGCCGGAACGGCTACAAAACCCTAAGAGATTACATTGTGAATAACTTGATTTTCATGCTAAACTATAAGCTATATTTATAGAGAGCCTAGAAACCCTAATTCAGATGGGCGAGGCCCATATACTAACAAACAAGCAAAACCTAAATACTAAAATAAACATAAATACTAATATTTTCCAACACTCCCCGTCAAACTCATGACGGTATACGACATGAGTTTGCAAACAAGCAAATGCGGACTGGCTTCATTAGGTGGACTGGCAGGCATGCAAACTTAACTTGACTTGACTGGCAAACTGGCAAGAGTTGAGAGTATGGAAATAATCCGTCACTAAAGGGACGAGATTTCCATATCTCAATTGTAGCAACGAACAAACAAACACAAATAATATCACTCGAGTGGTCACAATTCCAAACACTCGAATGACGGTCACAAAACAATCCCAAACAAACCAACAATTCGTGTGGACCTAAAAACAAACTTAACCATTTTTTTTCTTGTTGCCGGTGTGGGCCTCAAACTAACAGCAAACGATTTTTTTAAGGAAAACTAATGAAAAAGACTTGAAAATTTTGAGTTTTAATGATAAGGACAAAATAAATGGTAAAGTGAATAGTACCATAATTGACTTTTAGTGTAAAAATGTGGTTTTTCATTAAAGTGAACAGTACCGGGTGCTTTTCGTTAAAGTTTCCTTTTTTTTTACCTTCTTTTTCTTTCTTTTTTCCCTATCCTTTCCTTCCTTCCCATTTTTCTTTCTTTTTTCTTTCTGGACTTCAGTCAACAGCAGCGGAAGGTTGCAGAAAAACTGGGCACATGAGTGCAGGCTGGTTCGACGAAGGTACGGCTTGGCTTCGGTGATTCTGGCAACAGGAAGCAGGTCATGTCGTCTGGGCTTGCGGAAGTGGTGCAGCAACGAGTGATCGGGTATGTGCAGGTGTGTAGAGGGTGCTGATGCAGTGCAGTAAACGGTGTGGTGATGCGGATGCGGCTGGTGTTGGATGGTGGGTTCAGCGCTGCAGTGGATGCTGGTCGATAATACAGGCAACAGTGTATACGGGAACAATAGTAGATGATGGATCAACTTGATCCAGCGTCGGTGCGAGTCCAAACTTTAATTCCAGAAACTTCTTTCGTTCCTTTTTTTTTTTTTTCCAACTATATGAATGACAAACAAAAAAACTAACCAGAAAATGAAAATATTCCACGATCGAAACTGGAAAAATAAACAAACGCCAATAACGAACAGAACAAGATGAACTAGACGAACAAACAAACTGATACGAATCAAGGGCATATTAAATCCCGAAGGATCAAACCTGCTATAATACCAAGTTGAATATCAGAGTGCGTAACGAACGAGACTAACAAAATAATAGAAATATATTAAACAATCGAGAATGCCGGAACGGCTACAAAATCCTAAGACCATCTCCAACCCTGGGCTAAAAGCCAAATTACCTCCCAAATTACCCCCCCAAACACTCTCCAACCCATGCTAAAATTTTAGGCTAAATGCCAAATGCTATTTCTGGGCCAAATACCCCCCAACTTTCCCTCCGGGCTAAATGCGAAATGTTTATCGGAATTTAAAATTTTTTAGATTAAAATGTTCATAAAATTAATTTACAATAATCTACATATTTATTTAAAAAAAAATTGATTTAAGAAAAAAAATTTAGGCTAATTTCATTCTTTAATAATTCCGGGCTAAAATTTTAGGGTAGAAGGGTTGGAGCAGAAAAGATGTTTCTGGGCTAAAAGCTAAATTTTCCGGGTTAAAAAATTTGGCTTTTAGCCCAAGGGTTGGAGATGGTCTAAGAGACTATATTGTGAATAACTTGATTTTCATGCTAAAATATAAGCTATATTTATAGAGAGCTTAGAAACCTTAATTCGGATGGGCTAGGCTCATATACTAACTAACAAGCAAAACCTAAATACTAAAATAAACGTAAATACTAATTCCAACAACATTTGCTTGAAATGAGTAATCCAAGCAAATGATACACTACTAGGCATCTAGTTACATATTTTAACTTTCCCACATGACAATTGAATCATTAATTTAGGATTTCGAAAGGAGTAATGCTACAACTATTCTAAAAATCCCCGTCTAGGTGCTAGGTGGCTGGCCACCGTCCCGATCAATGCCTAGGTATTTGAAAATTAAGAAATGAATCCTAAACTTGCTGAGACGCTCGCTTAGCCCGTCCAAACCTGCCTAGGTTGCAACTCACTTAGACAGAAAATAGGTAACTTTCATTTTGCATTTTATTTTTTTCAATAAATTGTAAGCGACTTGTTGTAGACTTAAATGGACACACATTATATGCTTGTTCTATATGTTTACACTATGTTCCAATATTTCATAATATATATATATATATATATATATATATGTCATTTTATTTTATAGTTTATGATGAAATTGTTTATATTTCAAGTATCAACTGACACTTATTTACAAGAAAATATAATAGATTTACATAAATCTGCCTAGGCGTCCGCCTAGCCGTTTAGGCATTAGGCTCCAGCCCGCCGCTCGACTAGCAAACTAGCGTCTTTTAGAACCTTACATCTAACACATATTTGTATCATCTGTCTAATAGAGGTATAACCAACCAATACATGTGTGTTTCATTTCTTAAATAGATAGTATAAATATATGGTAAGAGTAGCATTTTTGTTTCAAAACTGTTGCATCCTACATGTATGGAATGGCATGCTTTGGGAAATAATATGCAACCGTGTGCAAGATTGGGTATATACATTCTCATATCAAGAATACCAGAATGGGCTTCAGATTATGGGCCAAGTTGTAGTCAACAACCCAAATCAAATTTGTAATTCAAGCAATCTCCAGGGTCACAATCGGAAATTAGAAAAACCATGATCTGCCTTCCTATAAAAAGGCTAAAACCCTACCCTCTTCTCTCCAGTTCGTCTGTGGCCGTCGCGCACTCTGCTCCTCCGCTTCCAACAAAACCCAGCCGCGTTTTTCTTTCAACCATTTCTTCTCCGATCTCCATTGATTTTCTGATATGGGTTTATCTTTGTTTCTATTTATTTATTATATTAGTTATATTTTGTGCTGTGATGATCTATGATAATCCCAGCTCTATGAGACCTTTTGTGGTCAGGGAGTAGAATGTTATCCATACAAATCTGAGCCCAGAAAGCAATTTTAATTTTATTTATTTCTTTGATTATATATATATATATATATATATATATATATATATTTTTTTTTTTTTTGTTTAGTTTTCATTTGTGTTGATAAACTTATGGTATTTTTTATTTTATTTTTTATTTTTAGTTATTTGTTATATTTTTGCGATGATGATCACTGTGTATCCCAGCTCATTACGAGACCTTTTGTGGTCCGGGAATAAATTAGATTCACATATTATCTGAGCCCAGAATTTAATATTCTCAATTTTTCTTTTTTTTTCTCGAAAGAAAAAATAATTTGATGTTTATATGTTGTCTTGTTTTTAATTCATGTTCTTTTAGGAGGTAATTCTCTGTTTTGTTGTTAATTTCTTTTTGGATGATTAAACCTCGTTTATTTTTCACTCGACCAACAGAAATTTGACGTCTGCACATTGAGGTTGGAGGAGATTAGGCTAATTCGAAACAAATAATATGGAGCTTAAACAGATAATTTCTTTGACAAAAATGAAAGTAATTAAATGAAAAAGGAGGAGAATCATATTCTGCTACTAGAAAAGGAAATATCAAACCCAAATATGTGACATTTTATAATGGTTACAACCAAATTGGTCAAGTTAGGGGATCCAGTTTGAAATTTTAGTAGTAGATGGGAGTTAGTTCAATTGATATTTTGGTCTGTTTTTGTTCTTTCTTTAGGAGTTTGATACTCTTATAATTAGACTTGATAATATTTTTCGTTGATCTAACATAAAATGACATAATAATAACAGGTTTCGTCAACCTGTTAACTAGTAAGGTTGTTATTGTTACCGAGTAAATTGTAGCAATGGTCATTCAATTTTAATCAAATTAGAGCAATGATCCCTCAACTAAAAATCCATTCCCATTGGTCCCTCAATTTATCAAAATATGTAGCTATAATCATTTTCATCAATTTCGTCAAAATTTTGTCAAAATAAGTTATGTTGGAATAACCATTCATATAATTAGGGTGCCTCCACTCATTAAAGTCTGTATTTATGGTCATTTTTGTTAACTACATTAAAATTTTTGTCAAAACGAGTTATGTAAGGACCATTGCTACAATTAAGTTAAAATTAATGGATCATTTCTCTAGTTGAATTAAAGTTGATTGACCAATGGTAATGAATTTTTAGTTGAGGGACCATTGTTGCACGTTTTGATGAGTTGAGGGACCAATGGTAATGAATTTTTAGTTGAGGGACCATTGCTCCAATTGAGTTAAAGTTAAAGGATCATAGCTACAATTTACTATATTGTTACCTATTAAGAACCTGTTAATGAATTACGTCGTTATAGAGTCACTTATTAAGAACTCAATAAGATATTGTTTGTCAGGCCTAGTTATTAGGCATGATAATTTATTGCATGACTCGTCAATCCAGCTCGAAATGACATAATTCCTTAATGTATCGGGTTGTTATCAGATCACCAACTAAGAGATTGTTAAAATAATGAATTTGACACGACACGACCTATTAAAATAATAAGTTTGACACGAAAAATACAAGCACGACAAACACGAGTTGTTTGCTAGGTCTACTTATTATATTGTATAGTTTGGAACTTCGGACTTAAAAATTGCTTTCAGAAAAGAATAAAATCTTATAAATAGGGCAACTTTATCCCACATGATGACATATATGGTACATTATTATATAGGACTAGGACTAAGCTCAATTCTCTCGATAATTAGTCCACCTTTAAGGTGCACACCCTTCACTTCTCTTGGGCTCATCGTTGCATCCTTTTCATCACACCCATCTTCCCGCTCACAGAGACCTCCGCCGCAATCTCCTCCGTCTACAATCCTTGATCTCGAAGCTCTTACCGCCTTCGGAAAATGTTCATGTTCTGATGAGGCTTGCTTCCTACTTTGATCATCGTGGTTGCTCAAGTAAATTGTACCTTGTGATTTGAAATTACCAATTTCAAGTGAAATCTCATAAGGTAGAGTGTCTAACCCATATGCACAATTGGCTAACTTTATAGTAAGATAGGCCCCATAGGCATTTTCGGTGATAGCACATGAGTATTTGTTCTGTCATGCGTTTCGATGAAAATCTCATTTGTTTTCTTATGAACTTGTAATTGTGTGACTTTGTCTCATTTGCTTTTGTTCTTTGTATCAAGTTAACCTATTTTGTTAAGTTGGTCAGGAAAATCGTTAGCTTGGTTATTGTAGAACTAAAGCTAAAACAAAGAAAATGTCGATTTTTTTGCTCTAGTTCCAAATAAGCCAAGTAAATTTACAATTTTCATGATCAACTTGACGAAAAGGAATAACTTTGGACACATAATGAAAGCGCAAGAAGTAAAGTCACACACTTACAAAAATGGGGTTATATACTTTAATTAAGATCATATATGATTAGGGTCACAAAATTGTTTTTTATGAAAGTAGATTAGGGTTAATCAAAGTATGAAAACCTTAATTCAAGACGAGGTCTCCAGTATAGAGGATGGCAGCCTCATGTAATGGAAAGGTCCCTTGCACTTAACATATACCATTTTAGGAAATTTCCCTATGAAGAACATTTGTGCTGTTCATCAATCAGAATTTAATTACTTGACTTCAATCAAAATCAAACAATTATTATACATATGTAATAGAAAACCCCTAAGCCGAGAGCGACATATACCTATACATAAGATACTATCCTAATGACATTCTCAAAAGCTTCACAAACTCTGGATCAAGACAATGTGAAGCAAAACCATTGAGGGTTTTGCATGGAGGATTTTTTGAGCAAAAAAAGGCACAAAAAAAGCAGAAGCAGGTAGCAGCAGCAAAAGCAGATTCTTCAGAGCGTTTGCTTTTTGGAGGGTTGTGTTTGTTGCGAGAATTCAAGCTTATCAGCAAGGATGTACCCCACCAGAAGCATGATTCACGGTGGAGGTTGTGAAGTTGAAGGTGGTGATATGAAAAAATGAAAGAGAACCGACATAGCTTTTTGTGTCGATTTCCACAGACGGCGCCAAATGTTGATGCACAAAACCGGAGGGGTCTTGGAACAACGTAAATCCGACCGTAAATTTGTAAGAAAGTAAATAATACAAGATGTATCGTGGTTCACCCCAATGTTTGGGCTACATCCACACTAATATTGTATTTCTCTGAGAGGATTGTGAGGGAGAGAGCCTCTGTAATGAATATGAGAGGCTTTGAGAGGGTGAGAGGCTTTGGGGATCTCAAGCCCAAAAATTGACTTCCCTTAATGAGGAGAGTGAAGAGTCATTTTATAAAATAATGGTTTATCACTTATTACATATTTACCCCTCTATTTATTACATAATTACATTTGAGTCCTCCGAGTATTTATACGAGGTCTAAATACAGAGGCCCTAAGTATGGTACAAACACAGTTTAATAAGTTAAACTCTTAAAGACGCTAGTGCATCGACAGACGGTAGAACAAATATGAATTTTAACGACTAAACAAATTAAATTCATATTTGATCCCCCGCCTGTCAATGCAAAAGCAACCTTTTGGTGTATCTTCCATGCATCATCTCCTAATTAACTTGTTGCCAAAAGCTGCAAATGCAACAATTGTCAAGTTATTCACCATATACAAGTGTTACACTGTCACATAACAGTTTAAGCATTTAATATTGCTAGACTGTATTGACAAAAGAACATTACGTTTATACGTGATAATTTTTTAATGATGACGCCTACATTTTAAGCCAAAGTAAAATTCCAAAAAACTATTGATTGATCCATTATTTTACTTACGTTTATCGTCTTCAATTAAAATTTACCTTATCACCATCATCTATTAGGCTTGGACTGCATAACTTCATAAAAAAATCTTTGCTAGACATCTGGATAGAATCTCTTTGTGGTCTGATGGCAAAACTCTCTGCTACACACTATCCATATCGGCCGTGGAACGAAACGACGATGAAACTACGAGAAACGACATGCATCTCCCGGAGATGTGAACGATAAAATGTGCCCGAAGCAGTCTCCAGGCAAGCGATCCAAGTTCATCTCTCAAATAGGTGTAACATTACCTGGAGGGAAGCCATATAATTTATACTGCTACATTTTGTACCGAAGAGGGTCATCAGGTGATGTCGTTAACATGACAACATTTTCTTAAAAGTCCGGTCGACATCATGACAACATGCAGGCAACATATATTTGTCAACATCATGACAACATTATGAAAATGAACACTGGGAGAACAATAAAGTGGCCGTGCTCAAGTTGCGGAGAGCAACGAGTTTACCTTCACGTAGCGTTTCGATTTAATAATTCAATGTTTATGTGAACAAAAATTTCAGAATAGTATTGCTTCTACGCGACACTAATAATAATTTTTAAATATTGTAAAACCCGTTATTGGTTGTAGCCGATACTAACAATTATTTTTTAATAGTTTAAAACCCAATATTGGCTGGTTCCTATTACTTCACGTGACTCTCTCTCTCTCTCTCTTACACACATCACAGCACATCATTTTTTAATTTCCTTCTCTTTGGCCGGTTCCCTCACATGGGTACTTCACATCTCATTGACACACATGCCTCATTTCTCTCATTCCTCTCACTTTTTTTCCCCCTCTCTTTTCCGTCTCCATAAGAGCAACTCCAGCCTTGCTGGTTGCTCGGGCGTCAGGCGAGGAGAAAGGGCCCTCGGGCCGGTGGGAGCAAATTCAGCGGGGAAGGGCCCGAGTGAGGGTGGGAGGTTGAGCGAAGGGGGGGTGGGGAGTCGACGGGCCTGTGGCCCGAGGGTTTTGTATTTTTTTTATTTTTTTTGTGTCAGAGAGAGAGAGAGAGAGAGAGATAGCTTTTGTAATTTTTTATTATTTAAACAAACATAAAAAACTATTATTTTTATTGCTTATTGCCAGGGGGGAGGGTTCCAAGGGTGGAGATGTAAATGGCAATTACTGTTCATTAATGGTTATTACTATTCATTTAAGGCAGTTACTATTCAATAGGGTGGATTGAATAGTGGATTGCCAGGGGGGAGGGCTCCATGGGTGGAGTTGCTCTAACGTCTCTCTCTGTACCCACCCACTCAACCTTCGTTCATCCCTCTCTCTCTCATTCCTATTCTATCTCTTTTTCCTCGACTTCTCCATTTCCATCCCTCCATCTTCTTCTCTTTTGGGCGGGATATTTCCCCCCATTTTTTAAACGAAAAAGAGGATGTCAGTCTCCCTATTTCAAGAGGCTCGTCTCCTTCATTTATCTCTCCCTTCTTCCAAGCACACCCTAAAACCGTAGCTCCTCTCTCCACATTTTCTCAAACCTTAACCTCTGTTTCTGCAAACCAAACTTTAATCTTCCATCATCAACCCATAAAACCTCGTAACCACAGATTTACCGCATCACCATAAGGGTAGCAGCACCGATCTTCGTGTCGACGCACTCAAAGGTAAACTTCTCACCCTCCCTTGCTGATTCATGCACTCATGTTCATAGATTGAAATATACCATACAAGAAAAAAAAATCTTCAACTCCTCATGCACTCAGGTTCGTAGATCCATAATTTTTTAAAGGTATAAAACCTGAGTTTAATCTATAGAGATTAGAGCCCTAATGTTGAAGTAGTAAAGTATGGGAGCACTGATCTGATGGCAAGCATGGCAGCATGGAGCTGCTAGAATTATATATGGCAGCATGGAGCTGCAGAATATGGCAACATGGAGCTACAAAATATGCGATCTTCAACAAAGGTAAGCACGGGAAAGCATCATGGCAGCTGCTAGTATTATATGCAAGCATGGAGCTCTGATTAGTATTATATGTAATTGTTAGTTTTTTTTATCTTCATCTTGTAACCGGTTCTCTAATAGCTCATATATATGTGTTATTTGTACTTCCTTATTTATATGAAATAGAATACATTTAACAAGAAATTCTACATCCAAAAACCCCAGTTGAATTCTTGAATAAATTGAATCTGTGAAGTTTGCATCCCATGTATCATCTGTGTAGGAATGCATGATAATTATTTTATTTATCGAGATGTTGGGTAATGTCGGTTAGGACCGACAATAGATTGAGTATTTTATTTGTTAGCTACTAGTTGACGTTGGTACTTAATGTCGCTTGTATCCGACGCAAGCTTCGATGTCACTTTTAAGCGACGATGTTGTTCTTTTTTATTTTATATTACTTTGCTTCTTAGTGGCAGATTAATGGGGCTAAGCGACGTCAATACCCTTTTTGTGATGGTAGCATTGGTGTCGGTTCCTCTATCCGACATTGCACGATTTAATGTCGTATTTTTACTAAAAATCCAATAGTAATTAGGGTTTCTTGTCGGTTTTGCCATCGCCAGTGATATCCCCTTTTGTAGTAGTGTGCTCAAGAGAGGGAGAGAGAGATTCAGGCCGTTCAAGTTTTTTAAGTTTTGTGAAGTGAGTCAGTGAGATGGACTAATAGGAGCCATGGGCTCTAGACACAGAGATTCAAAGTGGATCTCAATCCATGAGAATTACCTAAATTTACACTAGTCGGAGCGCACCCTAGACTAAGGGCGGCTCCGTCTTTGCCTCCATAAGACAAGGAAATTTTTTTCAGAATTGAAATTTACGGAATACAAGAGGAGTCTTGAATTTACTCATGAGCTTGACCTCTATCAATACACAGTCTTTCATTATTATGTAAGTTGGGTTCAAATTGTCCACTATTTATAACTTTTTGATACAACCGATATTGGAGGAGAATGATTCGAACTTAAAACCTTGAGTCCAATAAAAAAACATTCTTAACCAACTTAACTAAAAATCTCGTGCCTAATATTCGTAGTTTTTTTTTTTTAACCGAAATGATAGCTTCATTAGAAATCAAAGGCATTACAAAAGACCTCCAGCAATGGAAGGGGCTAGCTCAAACAATCTTCTAGCAAGAGGTCGGCAATGAGATCCGGTACCTCAAGCCATCTACAAAACCATCACAGTGAAGAGCAAAACGCGCTAGACAGTGGCCGATACCATTGCTTGTCGACTTACGTGGGTAGAGTAACCTCCAGTGATTGTGGACAGGACAACTAGAATTTGAAATCTTCAACAATATGTCCAAAGGAGCCGTCCAAAAATGCAGTTACAATCTGCAGGGAATCGTTTTCCAAAGTTAAATTTTGCATACCCCCTTGATGACATGAGCTTCTTGTTGTGTCCATAGTTAAATTGTTCATTTGAAAGAGCTTTTAAAATGATTAAAAGTGTTTTCGGTGAAAATATTTTTGAAACTAATCCTAACAAAAATCCAAATAGATCATGAAAAAACACTTAAGATGTTTTATGCAAGAAACACATATCTGGTGTTTCTTCCAAACTACACTTAGTGCATTTGAAATCCAAAATCAATTTTACCAAAAAACCTTTCAATTATTTTAAAAGCACTTCCAAACAACGAAATTCTACTTTTGTCCATACAAATCGCACGAACTTGTGCTTAAATATTAGGCCATACATTGTTTTCGTCTTGCTTATTAGGTTAGAATCCGGTGTGCGTCATCGACCAAAAAAATATATATATAATTAAGAAGGGTCAATTATTAAACCAAAACTTGCAATTTTATCTCTGTGACTTGTCACATAAACTGCACAATCTAGCCGTGCACGACAAATTGTTGGTCACAAAATTTAACAAATATTAATCTTCTTCCTAAGAGTATTATTCCTTTATGCCTTATTTTACTAATTACCTTAATTATACGTAATTAAGGATTTTTGATAACCCACTATATATCCCTTTTCGGCATATTCGCAGAGGTAAGCACATAAATTTGAATATTCTTTTTTCTATTGATCCTCCATTGGGATATGCCGTATACGGCATCCAGTACTCTGAGTGCATGAACCCTAATGACATCATAGGTACATTTACCAAAATACCCTCAAGTTATTTTCATGAAAATTGACTTCTATATAGAGAGTTCCTTTAACTAATATTTAGATTTGAGTTCAAATCTCATGGGGGCAGACATCTATTAGAATCGCACCGGTCAAAGCAAACGTAATGAGTTGGTTTGGTTGTGGTTTTGAGCTTTCCAAATTGGTCTAAACCTAATCGTTTTGATCATTTTATATTTATTTTATTTTACATGTCTAGTATTTCACTAGCTAATAACTAAATAAATATGGTGAATTGTAACCGTATTAGTAATTAAACTTGACCAATCCAATTTGAACCGTATCCACTCCTAAAAATAATTGTTGATGAAAAAAGGTAAATTTATAAACTAAATTTAGGTCTAACTTTGATTGCATATGGTCCAGTATCTTAGTGGATAAAGTGTTGAATTTTTATTCATACGCGTCCCGGTTCGAAATTCCTCATTTCCTTAAATTACTGTAATAGTTTCGAAATCTCTCTCCCCCTCCTAATTATAGTAAATTAGAAAGGAAAAGAAAACTATGGAGGAGAGTATAATCTGAATTTTGGTTTCTTAAGTGAAGAATTACAATGAAACAAAAAAAAATTAGAAGGTTACTTTGGACAATGTGGCAAGCAGCCATTGCAACCATCATGAATTACAAATGTCATATCCGTAAATAATAGATCAACTGAAAAACTCCAATTAGTTGGGCTAATTTTTTTATTTCTCATTAGAGAAAATATTAATTCCAACTCTTTATGTGACAACCAAGGTCACCCAAACTGCATGCTACCTACTTCAGCTACTACCACGTGGAATAATAAACGAATTCAAATCGAAGAATGAGCACGTGTCATTCTACTAACCAAACATCATGAAAAACCCCTGGGTTCAAGTTCACCCAAACCAAAAGCCCGCGTTCCTGAATTTCCCGGGAGTTCTGCAAACTATAAAAACCGCTCCATTTGACCATCAAGCTCTTGTTTCTTGATTTATTTCATCTGGTTTTTTCTTAAAAATTCCAAAAGTCTCCATCTTTGGCCTGGGTTTTTCTCAAAATTCCGAAAGCAAGAACTGTCGGATGTCGTCGCAGAAGCTCATTGCCAACGGTTCTGTTAAGTCCGATGCAGTGAATATGAACGTGGGGCCTTTCTCGTCCATGCCGATTTTCGACGAGCTGCCGGTCGCCACCATTGTATCAGTTTCGCGGCCCGATACCGGAGATATTAGCCCCATGCTTCTGTCTTACACCATTGAGTTTCAGTACAAACAGGCAAGCACTATCTCTCTGTATAATTTGTTTAGGATGTTTTTTTTCTTCAGTCAGAATTTCAAGTTTTAGAAAAAATAAATAAATATTAGTTTTTGGGATTGAAATTGTTCATCCGCTAAGCATTTTCTTTGGTGTCATATACATAGTTTGGGAGGTGAATTTCGCACTCCCGTTTTTTTCTCTCCGTGCACTTGTTCCGTTTTAATTTTCTAGTTTTTCGGTTGAATAAATTAAAGGAGAATCGAGGGAATGAATACAGGAGAAAACGTGAGTGTGAAAATCACTACGTGTATCCTACTGGTAGTTTTTGGGTACACTTGTTCAGGATTTGGGATAATCTTTTTGCGCACAGATGTCTCATCTGACAATTTACATGCTAAAATATTTGTTTTGTATTCCTCTTTAAACAGTTCAAGTGGCGGTTGCTGAAGAAAGCGTCACAAGTTCTCTACTTGCATTTTGCTTTGAAGAAACGTGCGATAATTGAGGAGTTTCATGAGAAGCAAGAGCAGGTTTGCTAGTCGCATATGATACGTCAATGCAGTTCTTTATTATTTGAAACATTTACGTGTAGAGGATTTTTCTCATATACATTTGGGCTTAATCGTCGTATAATTTTCATGGGAACCTTGCACGAAAGGTTAAAGAATGGCTACATAGCATAGGAATAGTTGACCAGACAGCGGTAGTACAAGACGATGATGAACCAGATGATGGGGCTGTTCCTTTACATCACGACGAAAGTGTTAAAAACAGGTGATATCTGACTTCGTATCCACTTCTCTTCTGTGCTTGGGCACAAGTTAGGCCGTAATAGTAATTATGATTTTCTAAACTTGGTTGTTCTTCAGATATGTTCCATCTCGTGCTGCTTTGCCTATCCTCCGTCCAGCATTAGGACGCCAGCAGTCCATTTCAGACAGAGCAAAGGTGGCAATGCAGGGTTATTTGAACCATTTTATGGGAAACATGAATATAGTAAATTCTCGAGAGGTACGCTCCTTTCTATTAGTGCTGCAATTTGGTGGTACTCATTTTCACGTTTGTTATAAGAAGTGGTTTCAAATTGTAGGTCTGCAAATTCTTGGAGGTCTCGAAGCTCTCCTTTTTACAGGAGTATGGACCAAAGTTGAAAGAAGGTTATGTAATGGTGAAGCATCTACCAAAATGTACCGGGGCTAATTCTGATGTTAAATCTTGCGCGTACTTTTTTCTTGATTGTTGCAGCAACAACTGGCAAAAGGTTTCGTCAATAAACTTCTTTCTTTGCTTGTTTTTTTACAGCAAAATCAAATTATATTTTCCTACAATTTGTCTACTATTTCTTTCTTTCTAGAGAACCACATTTGTTTATCGTGTTGGTTTTATCCAACTGCAGGTGTGGGCAGTTTTAAAGCCCGGGTTCCTGGCCTTATTGGAGGATCCTTTAGATACCAACCTTTTAGACATTATTGTTTTCAATGTATTGCCAGCTTCCAATGGAGATGGATGGTCTCAAATATATTTGGCTAATCAAATAAAGGAGCATAATCCTCTACGTTATACATTTAGGGTGAGCTCTTGTTTTAATATACTTACAACAGCTGCTGTATAATTTTATTCAATTCTGACGACCGACCACATTGGTTTGTTAATTTCAAAAGGTTGCTTGTGGAAATCACAGCTTAAGGTTAAGAGCCACTACCAATGCTAAAGTTAAAGAATGGGTTACCGCGATCAATGATGCTGTTTCAAGGCCTCATGAGGGTTGGTGTCATCCTCATCGGTTTGGTTCCTTTGCTCCTCCAAGGGGTTTGACTGATGACGGAAGTCAAGCCCAATGGTTTGTAGATGGCGAGGCAGCATTTGAAGCTATTGCTTCATCTATCGAAGGTGCAAAATCAGAGGTTTGTTTCTCGCCATGTTTACGCTAATTAAAGTCTATTTCTAGTGATTATAGGACTCAACCATTAAATGTTTGCTTCCAGATATTCATTACTGGCTGGTGGCTTTGCCCTGAACTGTATCTAAGACGTCCTTTTGATAGCAATTCGTCTTCCCGGCTTGATGCATTACTAGAAGAAAAGGCTAAGCAAGGTGTTCAGGTGCAAATAATTTTCTCTCGTTGTTTGTATTTATTATTTGACATCTATTTCTTGATTCTTAACTTCCGGATGATAATCTCCATTGTTAATTTTGTATGCAGATTTACATTCTTCTCTACAAGGAGGTTTCTATTGCTTTAAAGATCAACAGTTCATACAGCAAGAAATTGCTTTCGAACATTCATGAGAATGTGAGAGTATTGCGCCATCCTAACCGTTTTCCCACAGGAATTTATTTATGGTATGCACATAAATCCTTATCTGATATAAAGATTTAATCGAAAGAATTCTCCAAGTTTATTTTTTTAACTTGATTTTGGTTTGCTTTCATGATGATTCTCCATAAATTATTTATGAAAACGACACGTACAGGTCACATCATGAAAAAATTGTCATTGTTGATTACCAGATTTGCTACATTGGAGGATTAGATTTGTGCTTTGGCCGCTATGACACGGTTGAACATAAAGTGGGCGACTGCCCTCCTCATATATGGCCTGGAAAGGACTATTATAACCCAAGGTATCTCTCTCGAAAAATCATCAGTATAGTTTCCTAGACCAAAGGAGATCAAATTTTCATTGTTGCTTCATACGACTCACACATATTCCTCCAGGAAATTTTGTGCTAAAAATATCTAGTATTTTGATATGAGCATTTAGAAAGAAATAGCCGTTTAACTTTGCCTTTTTGTGGTGGGGTAGAGAATCCGAACCAAATTCTTGGGAAGACGCACTTAAAGATGAATTAGAGCGTGAAAAGTATCCGCGTATGCCTTGGCATGATGTCCACTGTGCTCTTTGGGGACCGCCCTGTCGTGACATTGCAAGGCACTTTGTTCAGCGCTGGAACCATGCTAAGGTTGATTTTGTGGTACTGCTGGTATTGCTGATGCATTTCTTTTTCAATATAGTAAATTTGCTAACGTGATGAACCATTTTCTAGAGAAACAAAGCTCCAAATGAACAGACAATTCCGCTACTTATGCCTCACCACCACATGGTCCTTCCGCATTACATGGGAAGAAGTAGAGAGATGGACATTAAGAAGAAAAACAAAGAAGACAACCAGAATGGGACCAACAGAGAGAATTTTTCCTCACCATCACCGGTGCAAGATATTCCATTGCTTTGGCCTCAAGAAGCGGATGGTTTAGATGCTCCTATTTTAGACCAAAAGTTACGCGCCATGCGCTTGAATCAGAATCTTCTCAACCAGCCAACTGATGGTTTCATAGATGACCTTCATTCTAGGGATCTTAAAAGTGAAGCAAATTTAAACACGGTGACACAGTCTGGCTCAACAACTCCAAATGAATGGTCAGAAAGTTCAGACAATGGCGATCATGCTGTTGCTGCTGATGATTATGGACAAATAGGTCCTCGTACTGCATGCGAAATTCAGGTTAGCAATGCCTCTGGGATACACAAAATTTAAGTTTTAGATTTCATGATTTGCTAGGTATTAATATAGTTCTATCTAATAAATACGTAATGTGTAGGTTGTAAGAAGTGTGAGCCAGTGGTCTGCTGGGTCTAGTCAAACGGAAGAAAGCATACATAGTGCTTATTGTTCTCTCATTGAGAAGGCAGAACATTTTGTGTATATTGAGGTTCCCCACCATCCTCACTTTTCTGTTCAAAGTACTGATTTTCGGTTCTTGCATATACTGATCATTTTGCTATTTTCCATTCTGTTTGCTTCCAGAATCAATTTTTTATATCAGGTCTTTCAGGGGATGACATTATACAGAATCGTGTCCTAGAATCGTTGTACAGTCGTATTGTGCTAGCACACAAAGAACAAAAGTGTTTCAGAGTTATTGTTGTCATACCACTATTACCCGGCTTTCAGGTACCAATTATTGGTTCATTTTCTTAATATGATAGTGCATGACATTTTTCTGTGAACTTTCAGCGACATTGTTTTACCTTGCTTATAATCACTGGTGCATATATTAGGGTGGTGTGGACGATGGTGGTGCAGCTACTGTTAGAGCTATAATGCATTGGCAGTACCGGACGATTAGCTGGGGAAAACACTCAATACTGCAAAAGCTTAAAGTTAAGCTTGGTACCAAGACACATGATTACATTTCTTTCTACGGTCTGAGGACATATGGCAGACTTTTCGAAGGTGGCCCTGTGGCCACAAGTCAGGTACTTTTATGCATTACATATCATATATGCTTAAATGCTTTTGTTCTCAATTAATTGCTGAATTCCGCTTGTTGTATGTATTTACCAGGTTTATGTGCACAGCAAAGTGATGATCATAGATGATTGCATTTCCTTCATCGGATCATCTAATATTAATGACAGAAGTCTGCTTGGATCAAGAGACTCTGAGGTAAGTTTGTGTCATTTTTTAAGTAAGAAGTGTTTCAGCATGTCTATTGCACTGCGTTAGATCTTTTATTTGTGAATTCAGCTTAACTCAACTCAATTTCATAAGTAATCTAATGCTGTAGACCAGAAACGCTATCGTGTGCTGCTGATGATTGAGCATAGAAGTTGATTTTTTACTTGACATCTAGAATAATTCTGAAGAAGGTATAGTGTTTCTTAAGTTGTGTAGTACTCCCACTTCCCTAAGAATTTTTTTGCTAAAATGAGCCGTTCATACTTCCTCGATAGCTCTAGTACGCAGGAATAGTTTTCTTTAGCAGTCAGGTTCACTGTTTTCAGTAGCTGTACTTGGATAATTGTTTATTTTTTCTGAAACTCGAACCAAAAGTGATCCTTCCGACAACATTACCTATGAACAATGTCTCATTTGTTGCAGATTGGTGTGGTAATTGAGGATAAAGAGTTTTTCGAATCATCTATGAATGGACAGCCTTGGAAGGCCGGAAAATTTGCGCATAGTCTTAGGTGCTCCTTGTGGTCCGAGCACCTGGGTCTTCTTGCAGGGGAGGTTGGTAACATTGACGAAACATTCACTAAACTCTCTTTAGTTATTCGTGCATGTCTTCTTCAGATAAATATCGACATTGTTTCTTGATCCGGTATAATTTCTTCAGATACATCAAATCAATGATCCTGTATCAGACTCAACATACAAAGATCTGTGGTTAGCAACTGCAAAGGTAATAACTTGCAAGTCTCTAACAAAGGATTATGGCTATTGTTTGGTTGATCAAGTATTTTGCGATTTCTATAACTATGTCGTGTTTCTCTTTTACAGGAAAACTCAACTGTTTACCAAGATGTCTTTTCTTGCATCCCAAGTGATTCTATCCACTCAAGGTACAGTACTACCAAGGTTTATCGTCCCGCAAACAAAATTTATGTACCAACGTTTTGTATTTTCGTTTCTTTGATGTATGAACTCTTAAATCTCTACTTTTTTTTCCCATCAAACTACAGAACTGCTCTCAGGCAATGCAGGGCTCAATGGAAAGAGAAACATGGCCACACGACGATCGATTTGGGAATAGCCCCCGAGAAGCTACTACAGTCTTGTGAAGGTGGAGAGGTGAAAGAAATAGATCCGATGGAAAGGCTGAAGCATGTAAGGGGACATGTTGTTTCCTTCCCTTTAGAGTTTATGCAGCAAGAAGATTTGAGACCAGTCTTCAATGAAAGTCAATTTTACACTTCCCCTCAAGTATTTCGTTGAGCATGTAATTCCATTAGGGCTTGGAGGCACCAAAAATTTGAAATACATGTGTAAATAGTGGGAACAATTTGTTTACTTACAATTTGTGCATAATTACACACAACAATTTAGAGAGATGGTATAAAAAACACCAAATGTATATATGTACATTTCTTTTCTTTATTAGCGAGGGATCTAGATTGTGAGAAAAACTTGTGTAAGACAGTTGAACCACATGTATTGTTGACTGCTCTCACAAAACAAAGTTCTTGTGTTTTGGTGGTTGCATCCAACCCCACTAATCCCACCCCTTTGAGAGAGGAACCACGTGTACTATCTAATTGCCCTCACAAAACAGAGCCCCTGTATTTTGGTGGTCACATTTAACCCACTAATCTCACCCCTTTGAGAGAGGAACCATGGTGTATTGTCTGACTGCTCTCACAAAGCAGAGCTCCTATATTTTTGGTGGTCGCATCCAACCCCACTAACCCCACCCATTTGAGAGAGGAACCACGTGTATTGTCTGATTGCTCTCACAAAACAGATGCCCTGTATTTTGGTGGTCACATCCAACCCCACTAATCCCACCTCCTTGCAAGAGGAACCACGTGTATAGTCTGATTGCTCTCACAAAACAGAGCCCCTGTATTTTGGTGGTTGCATTCAAACACACTAATCCCAACCCTATTGCGGTAACCTTTATGAAGTTCTTTTCTAGATTGTTTATGAGAAAGTGCAAACTAAAACTTTTAATAAAACAATTCTAGCCATTCCAAAATTACTTTCAAAATGACCCCAAGTGTCTTATAACATCTTTAACTTACGAGCAAGCACCTGTTAGGGTAAGTAAACGAATAAAATATTATGAATCAAGAATTTTCAATTAGAACATCATCACCAGGATAAAAACTACTCATCTTCCTTCTGGTTGAAAACTCATCATATTTGGAAAGAGTGCTGCTAAACCCACCTTAATGTCTTATCTCACCCACATTATAATCTCACCACCACAAAAAGTTAAAATTTTGAAATGCTATTTTCTCATCCCCTATTATTCCCAAAACAACCTCTAATATATATCTAAATTCTTTTGTAAATTAAAAAATAAATATTAGAGTGCTAATATGCCCAACCGGGCCTCCACTCACCGCGAAGGACTCTTCCCGATTTTTATTCCGGTTAGAATTCCAAAATTTGATCACTCTCCAAATCTTCAGCCGATTGCAACCCTTTTTTCTTCCCTCCCTCCAGATCTCCAACGCAACCCTCTTCCCTCCCACTTCCAAATCCCACGACCAAGCCCCATGCCGCATTCCCAAACTTTTGTCCTCATACTGTCATACACCATTTCCAAATTCGCGACAACCCAATCCCACCCCCTCCAAGCCCAATTCCTTCCTCTAGTCTCCCATTTCATTTTTTAAAATTTTTAAAGAATTATGTCATTATTAAAAGGAAACTTTAACGAAAAGTTCTCGGTACTATTCACTTTAACGAAAAACTACATTTTTATACTAAAAAGTCAAAGGAAAACTAATGAAAAGGGCTTGAAAACTTTGAGTTTTAATAATAAGGACAAAATAAAAGGTAAAGTGAATAGTAGCAGGTTTGACTTTTTAGTGTAAAAATGTGGTTTTTCGTTAAAATGAACCGTACCGTGGGCTTTTCGTTAAAACTCCCAAAAGTCAATCCTAGTACTATTCATTTTACCCTTTATTTTGTCCTTATCATTAAAACTCTCAAGCCATTTTCATTAATTTTTCTTTATTATTAAAATGCTTTGAACAACTACTATATATGATTAAACTAAGGGAATAGAAAGAAAAAAAACTAGAAAAAATAGAAAATGAAGAAGATGTTTATTTGGAGAAATTGAGATACTTGCAGACAGATGGTGAACAAAGAAAGAGAATTTTTCTTTTTCTTTTTTATTGCTTTGGTCCTTAGATATCCTTTTACAATAAGATAAAATTAGTATTAAAATTATTAAAAAGCGGTGGGAAGAAAAATAGGTGGGGTAGATTTATCAGCACTCTTCGGAAACCAAGCATCAGAACATATGCTAATGCTCATAAATTACATAACATACTACAAACTTTAAATTCAAAGTCCCTCAAGTGCTTTATAATTTTGTGGAACTCTTCTCAGAGAGGTCTGAGTCTACCTTCTTGCATAGTTCCTCAAAGAAGGTGACTGGGTGAGACCATCAGGAGCAACTGTTGTGTTTTGGTTTCCATTCTTCTGTTGCATCCTCCTCCTAGCCATGTAACCTCGAATCCACGGCGTCACGTCCTCGCTGAACTTGATCATGATAAAGAAGATGATCCGGTACACAACAATCATGCTCAAGATCACACTCAGGTCTATCCATTTTGATCTCGCGGTGTTAATCTGGAACACATTTTCCAGGATGTACTCGCCGGGTATCTTGGGAAGATGATCCGGTGTGTCGTTGTCGAACAATAAGCCGCTCAGGTCGTTCTGATATTGTCCCTGAAGGTGAAACATGTTCATAGACATCAGTTGTTTGAAGCACAATTCACTGCAAGTAATTGTCTACCAGTAAATGTTGTGTTTTTACCTGTAAGGCCCAGAAGTGGAAGCTGATGTATGACATAGGATAACGCCAGACGAGTTTTGGGATGTCATTTGGAAGCCTGAAGTACCCGGAGACTAGCATGAAGATACCCTGACATGTGAAGAAAACCATACAATTCATCAAACATTGTCCAAGAATACGAAAAATGATATGTTCCGATTTTGAAAAACTTCGATTGTTACAGACCTGAATTCCAGCCCCTATGATAATGCCCATGAGGAAGTTGGGGACAACGCTGGCTATCGCCATCATCAAGCTCTCAACGACGGTGACACTTGCATAAAGGCACAACACAAAGAAGAGATAATGCTCGAAGCCCGGGTGGAGCCGGACCATGAAGTAACAAACAGTACCGGCAAGAAAGGTAATAAGTATCAGGAATGGCATTGCAGAGAATGTGTTGCTGATCACAAATGCAGTAACGCCGTAGTGGCCATTCAGCCTCTCTCTTTGGAAAACCTGGGTTGGTGGTGAATAATTAGACTACTAAAAATATAAGTAAATATTTAGGGTCTTTTCGCATGGGGCGAACTGGCGAAGGGTCTAAGGAACAAACCTTCATATCCTCTATGAAAGAAGGAAACCCGCCAATTGACATGAACGTGACAAAACCGAAGACGAAAGATGCACATGAACCCCTTGCCTGTCACATAATGAAAGAGGAGAAACTATTAGTGCCTGAATGAACTTGGGACTTCAGATAGATAGTTCCGCTTTGCAAATAATACATACCAGAATCGAACTGTAACCCGTTCCCACATTCAAATAGATGGTTCCGATACAAACTGTGACGACAATGTAAATGACAAGCCTGAGCCAGTAGTATCCAAAGTCCCTTGACATGTTGATAAATGAACGCTTGGTCAATTGGAAGGCCTGCATAAAAAAACTAGCCTGACTTCCTCCAGAATCTAGCACAGTTCCTTTCTGCATCATATGGCAAAAGAAACATCAGTCAGAGTAATCGAATTAATGACCAACTAGTTACAAATCAGGGTGTATCTAAACACTTACAACTTTTGATATCTCCTCAACTTTTTCTCTAGCTGCGTACGAGTATTGAGAAGAACGATAGGAATTAATCAGAACTCTTATAGCTTCAGCAGTGGTCATCTTCTCCAACGGATCATCACTTGCCTCAAACTGATAACAGCAAAACAAAAAAGTTTTGAATTTTATCAGAAGACCGAAACTATGGCTACAAAGTGTGAACAAAGAGAACAGCAAAAACAAGCTAACAATAACATTTAAAGTAACATAATATAGAGATAGAGAAGAGAAAGTACTATACATACATACCCTGAGTTTCATGGACCCTTTGAGTGTGGCCTTTACTTTGTCGAAGTCGGAGTTTATGCATCTAAGAAAATGATCAGATGGGTTCCTCAAAGCAGGGCAGGGAAAGCCGGATTGTGCAAAGAACTGAAAAAACCGACCAATGTGTCCGTAAGAGCTCTGTTATATTTACATAAAATCAACAAATAGATGTTCATAATGCGAAGACTGAGGCTTCTTGCCTCGTATGCATCCGCCGCCTGACCAAAATAGACAGTTTTGCCACTAGAAAGCAAGTACAGTTGATCAAACAGTTCAAAGACTTCACTACTAGGCTGGTGAATTGAGGCTATAACAGTCCTTCCGTCTCGTGCCAGGGCACGTAATGTCTGAGTCACGAAAAACGCCGAAGCACTGCCACAAAAAACCAAATGATCATTAAGATTTAACTCTATAACATAATAATGAAAGCACTTCAAACCAGTTAAATGAAGGCATACAAACCTATCAAGTCCACTTGTTGGCTCATCAAGGAAGAGAAGTCTAGGCCTCGTCAAGATTTCAAGAGCAATGCTGACTCTTCTCTTCTCTCCCCCACTGATCCCACGCAAATGCCAATTTCCGATAACAGTGTCGGCGCAATCCTGCAGACCCATCTCTATGATTGTACTCTCAATCAGTGCCCTCTTTTCCGACCAAGCCATCTTATCCGGCAGCCTCAGTCTTGCCGAATACGAAATTGTTTCTCGTACCGTTAAAGTTCCAATCAAGTTGTCATCTTGGGTTACATAGGCCTGTTTAAATTTACACCACATATGCAAAAAAACATCATCAATATGTTACATCTAGAAATTTGCCTGGCGCTTGATCAAACATAAAAGTACTAGCGCCTATTTGGGACTGCTTCAGAAAGAACAAAAAACACTTTCGGGCAGACGAATTTTTTTTACTACGTTTGACAAAAAGAAAAAACTTTAAAGTGTTTTTGGGTCATAGAAGCACTTTAGGGTTTAGTGAAGCTCTTTCTGGCTAGGTGTTTTTTCCGGAAAGAACTTGGATTTCTAACAAAAATTTCAAGGTGTTATTAACAAAAGAACTTTTAGCAAAAACGCTTATGAGTAAAAGTGCTTCCTCAATAAACACTCCCAAATAAACCTAAAGCAAACAGCTCAAAATCAAGTAAACGAAAAAGATAATGATCAAATTCCTTAATAAACACACCCAGATGTCCGTTGTTTATCATCACCAACAACACGTATCGACATGTTATGTTATGAATACATTTCCGACAATATCTATATAAAATTAAAGAGAGACAGAGATTGCTACTCACAGCAGTGCCAAAAGAGAGCTTCCGTTTGCGGCCATTGAGAAGTATAGTCCCAGAAAGGAAAGCATTGGCGGCCAACCGACTGGAGAGAGCATCAAGCAAAGTCGATTTTCCAGAACCAGAAGGCCCCATGAGAGCCGTAAAAGTTCCAGGCTCAGCATAACCAGTCAAACCCTCCAAAACCTTCTGCGTCTCGCCGTTGTTCAGAGTCACCATCACCGTCAGATCTTTCCACGTCAGCCTGGCAGACACATCCCCAACAATCTCCAAACCTGGCTTCTCCCTCCACAGAGTCTCACTCAGAGGGCTCAGCCCTCCGGCCACAACCCCGGAGGGCTTGCCTGCTTCTATCTCCATCACTGCTGCGGCCACCGGTGAGCTCCTTGTCTTCTCGTCGTATGCCACGTTAACTAATTTCTCGGTAGCTCGCTCGGCTAGCTCGAACTATAACCGATCAGTCCTTCAAAAAACAGCTCAATCACGATATTGCACACAACCCAGAAGAGATTTATAGTCGTGTTTACGGAAGAAGACGAGGAATCAAAGATGTGAGTGAAGAAATGAGAAATGTGTGAATTTGACTGACAGGTGGTTGCAAAGCATGGAAATTTGAATTCCCATGCAAAACGAGCCCGTTCAAAGTATGAATCTTTTGGTATCACAAACTGCTTAAAAGAAAGGAATTAAATTTATTTTGGTGTGGTTTTCCATTTCTGATTGAGAGAGTTTGAATCTTTGAATTCTGAGAGGTGGTTGTGGGGAGAAGAAGAAGATCCATACAGCTATATTTTTTGTTCTGCAATTAATGGGTTCTGGTGGCATTTTGGTAGGAGCATTTAATACAAGGAACCACTACTACCAGAACCGACCCCCAATATTAACATTTGGCACTCCTCAACATTGTCACACATAACCATCTGTTTTTTGAAACGCTACTACACTTACCATTTAATTGTATCATTCCGCCAATACATGTGGATCTCATATTTATTAGAGAAATGATATAAATAGATCGTAAGTATAGCATTTTTGCTGTTTTTTAATTTTTTTGTGTATATTGAATTTAGTTCACCACATGAAAAATTATCGCAAATTGCTATTGTATTTCGATGAGTGTGATTTAATGAAGTTTACCAATCTTTTTTTCTTTTTTTTTCTTTTTTTTTTTTGGTATATTGAATTTAGTCCTACTTGGTGTAAGAACTGGCATAATTAGTCTTATTAAAAATTATGTTGTCATTTTAACAGTGTGACGATCATATGATAGTCTTATTAAAATTAAAGTAAATTGTGGTAACGGTCTCTCAATTTTAATCAAATTGGAGCAATGATCCATCAATTAAAAATTCATTATCATTGGTCCCTCAACTCATCAAAATGTGTAGCTATGGTCCTGTTCGTCAACTTCGTTAGAATTTTGTCAAAATAAGTTATGTTGGAAGAACCGTTGCTACAATTAGAGTCAATCAACTCATCAAAACGTGTATATATGGTCTTTTTCGTCAACTTCGTCAGAATTTTGTCAAAATGAGTTATGTTTGAAGGACTATTGCTATAATTGGTTAATATTGATGGATCATTACTCCAATTGGGTTAAAGTTGAGGGACAATTTCTCCGGTTGGATTAAAGTTAAGAGGTCAATGGTAATGAATTTTTAGTTGAATGACCATGACCGCACGTTTTGATGAGTTGAGAGACCAATGTTAATGAATTTTTAGTTAAGAGATTATTACTTCAATTAAGTTAAAGTTAAATGATCATTACTACAATCTTGTCGTTTTAACACGATCATACTGAAAAATTAATAGTAAGTGGCGATATCATACTAGCTAGGGCATGGGCATGGGCGTGCATGTGCGTTAATGTGAAAGCTCCTCAATCAATGACAGTCACAACCGTCCGCCTATAGGTGACGGTGCCTTGGTATTGCTTGGT
This sequence comes from Malus domestica, assembly GCF_042453785.1. Classification (NCBI taxonomy): domain Eukaryota; kingdom Viridiplantae; phylum Streptophyta; class Magnoliopsida; order Rosales; family Rosaceae; genus Malus; species Malus domestica. The sequence goes on along the minus strand of NC_091672.1, from coordinate 27,753,125 downwards.
TTATACATAACGACGAGTCACAAACTGCTTTAATTGTGCATTCCTTCCTTCTTCAACCTTCAACCACCTCAACAGGAAGATAAAGAGAAAGAGCTCCTCTCAATCGTCATGGGCATTGCCGCATAAGACACATATGATCTCATCTCGTCCTACTTTGGCCCTCTTCAATGAGGATTGACATCCGTTCTGAATTTCTGTGTTGGAGTTCCTGGATCGAAAAGATCCGGATCACTCAATTTCAATCATATACTCTCTATAACACTATCTCATTGACGCACTTCACAAAAACTCAAAAAATTGAAATGCTATCTCTTCTTCTTCTTTTTTCTTAAATCATCTGAATTTTTGATCCACAGGCTCGAGTGAACCCAAATGCCTTCAATGGGACTCCATCCCATTAATAAATGGATAGAGCTTCGTTGCGGAAAAGATCAGCAGCTACTACTTATGCTCAATCATGGTTGGACAAGTGTCCAAATTTTGATTAAATAATTAAAATTTGGACACGTGTCCAGTCATAATTGAGCATAAGCAGCAGCCAAGTCCAATTCTTAATAAATAAAACAGTTTGGTGGTGGGGGGTCCAATTTCTCAAACTAGTCTGGTAGGCAGAGGTTGTGATAGTCGGGGGATTAATTCCTTTTCTTTCCTATTGGCACCTCACTATTTTGTCTTGTTTGTTTCAATTGACGTACTAATTTTCTTTTTTTTTTTTACTTCTAAGTTCTAACTAAACAGCACTTCTGTTCATTTGCAATGTAGCAATTTTGTATCTTTCCGCCGTACCCATCAGCTACCATTTTAGTTTCATAAAGTCGTAGAGATCTAAAACTCTTAAGTTTCATAAAGTATAGAGATTTGAAACTATGTATTTAGGGTTTTTTTTTTCTTTGATCCACTACGGTTCAAATTCTCTCTTTTCAATGTAGAATATTGTTTGTATTAAAAATTAGAAAAAAATTATTTTTATGATCTGTCTTATATTGTTCCACTTAATAGTACGGTCTGATGGTATTCCTCTTCATTTGAAAGTGAGAGGCCTTAGGTTCAAATCTCGTGGATGGCGAATTCGATACCAAATTAGGTTGCACATTGAATGGCTTAGCTGAACTCCTCCTCCTCTTAGTGTAAAAATATCGATGTACTAATAAAAAAAATGTAAAAAAAAAAAAAAAAACCCACCTCCTAATTATGTATATTTTTATAACTTCTCTTAAACTCCTGGTTTATTCTCATACACACTTTCTTCAAGCCCTCAAACCTAAAAGCTTTGTTTAAGGGGCAAGCGGTCATCAAAAATCTATTCTGTTCGGTAAAACTTGCTTATCGCGGATTAGTGCATTTATGCGCCGCAAGCGTCCTTAAGTCAAATACACAAGTTGATCTTTCTGGTTGGAGATATTTTTCAGTGTGAACAGTACACAAGTTGATCTTTCTGGTTGAAGATATTTTTCAGTGTGACCGGTACACGGGGTGATACACTACGTGTTATTATACAAATGATGAGATATGTGTGTTAAAAAGTTAATAACTTAAAAAATAAAAAATTTCACTATTTATATAATAGTACGTAGTGTACCATCAGTCTTTCTGTCACAAAAAAAAAAAAATTCTCATCTGATTTAGGTTGCATTCATTTTGACATGTGAGAAGGGCTAACATCCCTAGTGGATTGGGCTTGGGAATGCTAAGGTTTAAGCTCAAGCATGTCGAAAATAACACTTTCAAATTTCTTCTCCCAGCTCGATAGTGACGGCGCCGATGGTTCTCCACTACCGCTGCCGCCATCATGGGAGTTGGGGTGGGAGTTTGTGAGGGGGCGGACGATAATTTTATTTTTTTATTTTTTTTTGGAAAAAGGAAAAAGAATGAGTTTTTGGTAATAAAAAAAATTAAATAATAAATAAAAAAGAATGAGTTTAAGTCCAAATAAGTTCGGACTGATTTGGGCAAAACCTATTGAAACCGACGATTCGATTTCATAAAAGCCCAAAACAAAAACACAAAAAAACGAGGTAGGCGGTACGCGGTAGGCCTACTGCTGTTTTGTACAGAGCAGCTACTACCAGTATTCGAATGGTGTTTGAGGAAAGATACAAATTTGCTACATTCCTTCACCTCCTCGTACAGAAAGCTCCCGCCCTTGAAAAACCAAAGAACTTTAAGGTCTGTGACTTTCGTATCGGTTTCTTTTCTTAAAGTTTGGATCTTTTTTACTACATTTTGTTTGAATTTGGGTATCTGGGTATGGTTGATTTGTTAATATGTATCATTCTGTAACTTGATTTTGTGCTGATTTGAATTGGGTGAATGGATTGAAGGAGAAAGATGCGATCTTTTATCTGCATTTGGTTTGAATTGCAATTTTTGAGATGGGTTTTCTGCTAAATTGTTCTTGCCGTCATGAATTTATTTTTTCTTTCTGAATATATGCTTTCTGACTTCTGGGAATATTTTGAAGTGTAAATATATGCTTTCTGTTCTTTGTTAAGTGTGATGTAAAAGATTAAAATTAGTGTTAACCCCATCTTTTCTTATTTTTCATATTTTTGCTTCTTTTGATAGGTTGTTAAAACTGTAAAAAGTTCCAAGTTATAGTTCAAAATTTCAAATGGTTGCATTTTGGTACTTTTTAGTAATTAATTGCATGCAGTCGTCATATTTCAGGTGAGATTTGGATGCTTTTTTTGAAGCTAGCGAGTTTAGTTCATGGCATCATCTGAAATAAAATCTGGGGCATTGGTTACACTGCAAGACCTGCACCCATCTTCCTCGTACTTCAAGCAAGGAGCTTCACTACGAGTAACCGGAAGGTAAGACTTCTGCCCTTCCAATTTTTAGTGGTCCTTTTCAATTGCATCGTGTAAATATTGATTGTGTTCCTCTTTTATTTGCTTTCGAATTATCAGTAACGAATTAAATCCCTGAGTTTTAAACTTGGAAGGTTTGAAACTTACAGATTCAATTCTTTGAGTTTGATCTCATAACTCTATTTATAGTGGCTTAATAGGGTACACGTAGTTTATAGCTAACGCGGGTTCTGTTGGTCTTGCGGACGAGGAAAACTTGCCTATCGCGGGATCTACATTCCCATGTTACTATAGCTCTCAATGTACTATGTCACGTGATGTAAGCTAGATGAACACGCGGATCTGCACCCCGCTACAGGGAGTTCTTGTCCTTGGGGACAGCCTTTGCATCACAATGGTGACAAGATAGATGGAGATGAGGGGAAGAAAAGAAAGATAAACTAGAGGTGGAGTATATCATACGGACTATGTAGATATGATAGTTTCGGCATTTTCGGTGCTGTGACAACATTGCTCGGAACAATTGTGGTTTGATTTAGATTTAGTTAGATGATCGTCAAGATGGTAGTGTCGGAAAGGATGCAGAACTGTCCGAGAAGATATTCTTGAGGCGAATGTGGCATCTCCGGTTGGTGCATTGAGGAGGATGCATATAGTACATTGGTAGCATGATGTGCATGAAGTAGACAATGTGAACCAAGTGCATTTCTTATATTTATTCTTCAATATCATTAAGAAGCTTATGAATATTCATAGGTTACAAGATTATTCTGTAGAGACAGCCATTGCCACAATTGTCGATGGAAGTGAGAGATTAAAAATCAACACTCAGCACCTTCGGGAGCTTAGTTTTCGAGTTGGATCTGTCTACCAGTTCATCGGCGAGCTGCTTATTCAACCGGACAATGAGGTAAGTGGTAAATTACAATTACATTCACTTGATGATTTTTGGTGCCGGTCTTTTTTACGAGTCACAACATATGAATGTGAAAGCAATAAAGCTCAAGTGTTCTTGTTCTTCTTTTTTCTCAGGCAGTATTGCAGGCACGTGTGGGTAGGAATGTCGACGGCATGGATCTCAATCTTTATCATCAGTCTCTTCAATTGTTAAGACAATTTCAGGCCAATCATTTGAAGAACCCAGCAGTTTAGGTATTCCGCAGTAGTTTGAATGAGTGTGATACTCATATAGAGGAATCAAGCAGCCTGAGTTTGATACCTATAACATGCATTAGTGTGAGTTCGATAACTGTGAGAGTCATACTTTAGAACCTAGTAGTTTATAAGGTATCACGCTCAAATTTTCTGGCCAACTATAAGAGTGTGATTCCTATGTTAACTTAATATATTAGCATCATACTCACTTTTTCGAGCCTACCAAGGAAGGCCTTAATACAACTGTACTTTTGGAAAGGCTCATGTGGAGATTTTAAAGCTTATAATATTTTGAAATTTCTCATCTTCCCCTCTATATTATATGAATTAGAAAACTCTTTAGAAATCTTACATTTTGGTGTCACTCTCCATGCACGTCTTTGTTGAGACGAACTTTACCTATACTTGGTATGCCATAATGCTAATATTATAAGTCAATAATGCACTGTCATTTAGTAAAAATTATAATACATGGTACTGTATAATTGATCTAAAATACCTCCACAATTGCATCCCTAGGTATAATTAAGTTTCACCTGCCTTAACGAGCATTCTTTTCGTGAGAAATGATTGTCACACACGTCTCTCACGTCTTTTCTTCTTTTACACCTTCTCTATTTTTTTTATTCTCTTTCAAGTATTCAATTCAAATGTTGTAAATAAACAGGGTCTGCAATCGAGATAAGGAGTATGTGGAAATCGTCCCTCACTTTTTCAATTGCAAATTTAATTGAAAGACCAAGTCACCCCCAACATCCAACCAATCAAACGATGCAGATAGACATTCTAATGAACTTCGTGCGACAATCATTACCACCCCACTTCATAATTTAAACAAACATAATTGGGCCCATATATTTTTAAAGAACATTGTTCGCACAACGATCAAATTTTCTGCATCTAAAATCGATTCTGTTTTGTTGCGGCCTCAATTAGTTTTTGACATTTATTAAGTTTATAATAATAAAATTTTAAAATATTAGATTTATAAATTGGAGTCACAGAAATATCGCATCTATTTCGAACGTAAAAGATTTGATCTCGTTCGGAGGTCCGTGCATGGCCAAAGTCCTTCACCCACCTTTAACGTATTCTCTGGAAGCTTAGCATTGCACGTCGCTATCGAGGGCGCCGCCCCACACATGATTGTTGGCTCTTACGTGGCAGCTGTTGGTTTGTTGGAATTCAGGCGGTGCTGGACCCCAGGTAATCGTTGCTCCTTTGCACCGAGTCACCGACCTCATCATCTTCGTTAACAGTGAGGAGCAAAGGATAATGTTGCAAAGTATCACGTGTGAAACAGCAGCAAGGCGATAATCTTGTGTCTCATGCTCTGAGACGTGATATTGAATTTAGGATTCGAATTCTAGGAGGTTCTAATATTAAGAGTAAATTATAGTAATGATTTTTTAATTTTAATAAAATTAGAGTAATAGTTTCTCGATTAAAAATTCATTATTATTGGTTCCTCAATTTATCAAAATATGTAGCTATGGTCATTTTCGTCAACTTCGTTAGAATTTTGTCAAAATAAGTTATGTTGGAATAACCATTGCTACAATTGGGGTCCCTCAACTTATCAAAATGTGTAGGTATGGTCTTTTTCGTCAACTTCGTCATAATTTTGTTAAAATGAGTTATGTGGGAATGACCATTGCTACAATTAGGCTAAAGTTGAGGTATCATTGCTCCAATTTGGTTAAAGTTGAGGGACTATTTCTCCAATTGGATTAAAGTTGAGAGACTAATGGTAATAGATTTTTAGTTGAGAGACCATAGATGCACGTTTTGATGAGTTAAGGGATCAATAGTAATGGATTTTTAGTTGATGGATTATTGCTCCAATTGAGTTAAAGTTAAGAGATCATCGCTATAATTTACTCTAATATTAATGGTATAAGTTTTTAGATAGAAGCAAAGTACAGAGCTCATGAAAACAAAAATCAGTTTCCTAATTGATGCATTTCGTCAAACACTTAGCGAGTTTTTTGTATCATCCAAATTATGTTACGCACATGTCAACACTCAATATATGTCGAAAGCAATTTGCCGAATGATGTCAAGAGAAAACTTAATATGTCAAGATATCCTTAGCATACATTACATTAAGTATTTAGTGAGCATACAAGGGATTCATACCAAACATTCGGAGAATCCTCAAATGACCTTCATATGTATATTTCTTGAATTCAGAATGATCTTGGAACCAGCTTGATCCAATGTACATCCGCCACTGCTTAGTACTTTGAATGTTTTATTTATTAAATTTTTATGTAATAGTACAATAATTAAGATTAAAATCTCGCAGTACAAAGGACTCTGAAGCACCCAAAAGTTTTGGCTCATGCTCATCCTATTCATGCAGTACAATAAATGGACTCGTTCGAATGAAAATACCTTCTTCTATTTTCCCCCTCCAATAATAAAATTTTGGTAAGAATATTCTGGAGTTCAGATTTAATATATAAATTTGTTTCCCTTTGAATAAAAAATATTATCTACAAGAGGGGATGTGTTTAGTCTCACAATAGGCTAGCAATAATGTGGTTCAAAATTCACTTTTAGCAAAAGTCGAATCTAAAACCTCTCACTTACTAATTAAGATGAATATCACTAGACCGTAGTACTAAGTGATATATTTCATATATAAAGATATGCTCCAAAACCTAAACTTTGATTACTAGAAAATCACCGTTTAAAATGAAGATAATTACTGAACCACATTATTATTAGCTCATTGTGAGGCTAAATCAACCATCTCCCCTTAGTGTAGATAATATCGATGGTTCAAAAAGAAAAATGAAGATAATTACTAGAAAATCACCATTGGAACTTGGAAATGAAGATAATTACTAGAAACTTACCGTTTAAAACGAAGAGTTAAGTGCTAGATGATTAGTTGGTCTACAAATATTTTACTCTTATTAATTAAAAACATCTTAGTTCAAATATCATAGACAATAATTGTGAGTATTAAAACACGCATTGGGTTGCATATAACTAACACAAGTATGAGGAATTATGACATACAGTCATGAGAAGTGAGAACACCCATATTAGGGTTGGTTTGGAATTGTGGTGTTTTTAAAATAAAATAAAAAACAACTTATTAAAAAACTAATGTCAATGAAAGTAGAAAATCATAGAAAAATAGAAGCAGAGTCTACCATGTTTTTTAAAAAATGTTTTTTTCTTTCAAAACTTAGTAATCAATGCTCATTTGATGAACTTTTTAAATGACAAGTATACCCCCACATGTTTAACAAAATTACAATTTTTACCCTTACATTATTGTTTTTTACAATTATTATATCACATTAAATACTATATCTTTTTTAGTCATTTAACATATTCAAATTAATTTATATAAAAGTTTACCAAACACTTAGACATTGCTTTTTTTTATTAAAAGCACTTTTACAAAAAAAAATTTATCAAACACTTAACAACTTTATTTTACAGCTGTTTATTCTCACATCACAGCAAAAACAATTTTTTTTAAAATGCACATTAATACCAAACTAGCCCTTAGTCACATGAAAGTCGTGTAATAGGAGAGATATCACGGAAACAAAAAGCTTTGGTTACATTTATAACGTCAAATCACGTAATAAGAAATAATAACATACTAATACGCCTATTGTTACATTGCATAATTCCCTCGCATAGGTAGTAAGAGAAATAATAACATGAAATATAGTAAGATCAATTGACATGAAATACACATGTCTGCCTTTTCTTTTTAGAAAATTTATTCATTACCAAATTCATCATATCCTTCGTTAAACTCGAAACAAACGAAAAAGAACGAAAGACAAGAACATAAATTATGAATCAACTAAGCCCCTCGTAAGAATCTCCCAACAATAATGTGGTGAGACATTGAAGATGGGGCCACTTACCCAAGTTCATACGGTAAAAAGTTGTTGCCACCAAATATTCACCAACAATTTCGTATGGTGCAGATAAGCCTTGCTGACTATATAATACAACGATTAATCCACGATCATGAATTTCCTTGGACCGACAATATTATGGAAAATCTTAGTCCACTATTTGAGAGGAAAGGGCAGACATCACTGAGAGAAACCAATGAACCATGGTCAAATCACCATCATATTCCACCAGGATATAGGTAGGGTTATATGATAATAATTACGTTTTTTGGAAGAGCAACTTGTGTGTTATTAATTCACCACCATACTACATTTCAGATTAAAATACAAAGTAATATGATAAGAAATTTAACTTGATATTCAAGGGCGAATATATATTAGGATCTAGGTGGCATTGGGACCATTTAGAATTTGGAAAAATTACATGTGTAGGTCTTTTGAGAACTTTTTGAATGTTTGGTACGAGTTATTTTAGTATTTACCGAGTGTTTGATGTAATGCCTTTTAGATATATCTCGACATATTGCTTTGATAGCACTCGACAAATTACCTTGATATCACTCATCAAATTGTTTCTTCAGGAAGAGGATCCTCTCCGGATCCACTTTGTGAGGATCCTAGAGATCCTTACATCCTAGCCATTCATCATACATCGTACGGCCAGTTTTTGTCAGGTACTATTTGTGTTTAATTTTAGGGTAAATTACATAAAACTACCTCAACTATTGGGTCAGTCATAGTTTCATTCCCCGTCTTTAAAAAAATTCAATGTCTACCTTATCTTCGAATTTGTTGCAATGTCATACCTTCTATCAGTTGTCTGTCAATTCCTCTCTTAAAATTTGATGTGGCTTGAGGCGGGACCCTCTTTTTATTAAAAAATTAATTAAATATTAACTAAATTAAATTTATTTAAAAAAAAAAAAACCAAACCCACAAATCTTCCCCATCGACCCGTGCCTCCTCCCCCAAAAAACCTTCCTTCACCACCCCACCGCCGCCTCTCTTCCTCCATCTTCACCACCCCACTGCTACTTAATCTCTTATCCTAAGCCACTGACGTGCCGACCTCGAGCGAACCAAAAAGATCCTTGATTGCAAACGAAGCCACCTCCCGGGTTAGGGTCAACGCCATCGTTTTAGGCGTCCAGGTGCAGATCGTTGGAGGGAAGGGGGTCGTCGGAGAAGGCCGACTTGAAGAAATCCATGGGTGCAGACCGACTTGAAGATTTGGGTGTAGGATAGGAGGAGAGAGGGTTGGGTGGGACGCGGTGGAGATAAGGTAGGAGGGTGCTGGGAAGTTTCACAGGGGTGGGGGGGGGGGAGGGGGAATCCATGGGTGCAGATCTGGGTGTAGGATTGGAGGAGAGAGGGTTGGGTGGGACGCGGTGGAGAAAAGGTAGGAGGGTGATGGGAAGTTTCCCGAAGGGGAAGTTTCCGACGGGGTGTGGGGGGGATCTGGGTGTGGGTTTGATTTTTTTTTGGTTTTGCTGCTTTTTTTTTTTTTTTAATAAAAGTGGGTCTCATTTCAAGTTACGTCAACATTTAACCGAGGAATTTACAAACAACTGACGGAATGTATGACATTGCAACAAATTCGAATATAAGGTATGACATTGAAATTTTTTAAAGACGAGGTATGAAATTGTGACTGACCCAATAGTTGAGGTAGTTTTATGTAATTTACCCTTAATTTTAAATAAAAAAAATCAAATGATTTCTGACCGTACGATGAATGACTAAGCTATAAGGATCCCTTGGATCCCTACAATTTGAATCCGGATGAAATCCATATTTGTTTCTCCATATGTCGATATTGTTGACAGATTACATTGTAACGGTCTCTTACTCTCTTACTTTTTAGGACGTTTCTCCATATGTCGATATTGTTGACAGATGTGATCATGTTACATCGTAACGGTCTCTTACTCTCTTACTTTTTAGGACATCGATATATTTCATGTGATAGATAGATTTCATGTGATAGCTAGATTTTCATGTGATAGCTATATTATTGGTTAGTTGTGCAACATTTTCTTCCTTTTGGTAAGCCCTGCCATTGAGTGCTTTCCTTTCACACTTGAATAATAAGTTTGTTTTCTGTGGAAGTTGTTCTTGTTTTTACCTAACCTATAATATATTGAAAATGTTGAAAAGGAACTTACCAGTTACCACAACGGGAAAATAAAAAAGGTATTTTGATTCTGGTTAAAAAATTCGAGCAGTTGTAGAATTTAGTCCAGTTTTTTTTACCTTTCAACTTTAATTAAATTTCTAAATTTATGCATTTTTACTCAAATTGTTAATTTAAATATGAAAATCTACGATCTAATGGTATTCCTCTCCACTTGTTAGTGAGGGAAACCACATTACTGCTACCTCATTGTGAGGCTAAGCCGACCCCATTTGTTAGGTTATATGTTAGATTAGGTAGCCGACAATATTTGAATCCACGCCGTGGTGTAAGAGCAACACTCATTTTTACCAGTGTGGTAGAGACCCACATAATTCAAATAAATTTCATTCCATATATTTATAAATCCATACTAGTGTACATATCCAGATATATAGTACATACAAAGTAGATCAGCTAACACAGTTAACGTGGAATGGAATAGAAGAAAAAAATTGAAATGCAAATTAATAAATGAAAAAAGAAAACAAAGTGGACTAAACACAATAGTGATTCACAAAATTGAACTTATATCAAGTTTACTCGATAAAGAAATGAATGCATTCATTTCTTCTATATATATGGTATATTAAAATGAATAATTTTGTTTAATTGAAACTTTGTATGGTTTTACATAATTGGAATGTGACAATTTATAATCAACACTTATTTGACTAAGCTCTCTGCTAGCCAACCCCAACAAACTCGGTGATTACTAGATACTCGTAACTATTTGAGTTACAAACCTGTAAAAACTCTTAATGTTTTGTATTTTGACAAGGTCTTAGAGCCATGCTAGTTTTAAAATAAATTATCATAACAAATTTAATAATCAGATTTGTAAATTATTTAAGAATGTGGTATATTGTTAATGATTTTCATGAAATTAAAAACTTAGTTGACTACCTCATGGGCGAATAATTTTCCTAAGCACTTTAAAATTACAGAACAAAACTTAAAAAATGAGCATTACGTATTCAGTAGTTAAATTAGCTAATTATATCTTGAGCTAATGTAATTATTATTTTTCATGCTCACCTAACTATATTCATTTTTGCAGAATTAATAAATTTAACCCAATGATTACGATGGCTTACTACATATATATATATATATATATATATATATTTTTTTTTTTTTTTTTTTTAATTTTAGACATTGCATTCGTCCATGGCTGCAGCTGGCCAAGATACAGCCATGTGTACACACGCTAGAGGACTCTTGATTGATTTTTTTTTATTTGTTTATTTTTAGAAAATGGATCAATGGATGGTTTTAACACGTTTATTCATTTTTTTAGAAGCCATAAAAACTCACAGATTTATTTCAATTTTCCCTAAATATTATCATTTGAATCACTAGAATCAAACTCAAAATATGCGATATAAAATATGAGCATAGAATTGTCCTCAACCACCGACCCATCCTGTGATCGTTGAGGACTCTTGGTTGATAGAGATGAACATATTATTCCATACTATCAAATTAGCATCGACCGTTAGCCTTATTTTTGTGTGGTTATTTAATTGCATATATGATCTGGGCATTCCATTAATTTATTTCAATCATAATTTTTGTTTAAACAATCAAATGTTCCTACATATTTTACTATATATAAACCAAGCATGAAATACTTAAATGAATGAGACATACTTGTCCTTTCTAAATCGAATTAATTTGTAAATTACAGATGCTTTTAGGTCAAGTCAAGTGGTTAAAAATATTTATTTTTGCACATGAAATTTTACGTGTGAATCATCCTTAATATCATTTGTATATATAAAAATTTACAATGATATAGAAGGTTCATTTTGAGTAATCTTTCGTGGTCAGTTTTGCATTATTATTTTTTATTAATTTTTTGTAGAAATGGATTAAACGAGATGAGCTCTTCGTCACTAGGAACCCGTGACTTTTCAGTTACAACTCACAAATGAACAATTTTTTCGTTGTGCCAAGACTCGTCCTCAAATTTAAGCATTTTTATACTACATATAATTTCTGTATATTCACAACAAAATAATTGCCTATATATTAAGAAAAAGAAGCTAAATTATACTATGGGAGCTAAAAAAGCAAAAACCCTTTTGGTTTTTTATGACGTAGACTCGTAGAGTTTGTCTTGAGGAGTAGTGTGTATTGTTTGTTTGTATACACAGCAAGCTCTGTGTGCTTTGTTATCTTCTCCTCCTCAGATTAATTATCACTTCATTTTCACCATTACCAAACAAAAACACGAACACAAATCATACGCAGAAGAGAGACGGGGTGTTATGTTATGGATTCTCATCGATCTCCGACTTCAGTTCCTAAAGTTTTCAGCTATGTTCGTCGGAATTGCGCCGGGGTCCGGTCGGATAAACCAGTTTTCCGGCAACTCCGTCAAGTTCCAGCCTTCTAGCTTCTGAAAATCTCTGGTCAAACCTTGCAGGAGTTGATATCAAGGTTTCAATCTCCTCGTCTGCTTCGGTTGTTTTATTTTCCTTTCTGGTTCTTTTGTTTGGTTGCTCAGAAAATGATGACTTTTGTTTTTGGGGTAGCTTAGAAGCTCAAATTGAACTGTTTTTTGCTGCATATATGAATGTTCCTTTCTGGGTGTTGTTTGGTAACTGAGAAACTTCAAAACCCACCTTTTTTTTTTTTTTTACTCTGGTTCTCTTTAATCAAGCTCTCATCTGGGTTTCCTTAGATCGCAGTAACTTTTGTGGGGAAAGGGTTGAAAAGTTTCAAAGGGCAGAGCTTTTAGATTTTATGGATACCAAGAAAATGAAGGAAAAGATTATAAATTACTTGTTTGTTTCCAGTTTTAGAAGAGTCTTTATTTTACCTACTAATTTTTTTTTTTTAAGTTTCCTTTTTCAATTCAAGAGCCAGATTTATACGAAAGATTAGATAAGAATACGGATTTTCTCATTAAATGTTTTAGAGAAAATTCTAAATTCCATGGTGGAAGTCCATGGTGGAATTCCATGCAAGCCTGAATATTCCCTGAAATGTCCTTCCCATTCCTTTTTTTTTGTACCATTTATTTTCGTATAAAATTACGAGATTCTTTCACCTTTCCGAGTCAGATCATGTCTCTTTTCAGTCACAATACTAGCACCCAGTTCAACTTGCTCAACTTGTTCAACCTTCTGTCCTTTCTCTGAGAAGAACGTTAAATAAAATTGAAAAAAAAAATAAATTCCAAAACCTGACATGTATGTCAAGTAATTTCTTCCCTTAAGTGATGTTTAGTTGTTTTATTAATGGTCGACATTGTCCAGAGTTTTTGAGTCTACAAACACAATTGGGTTGCCTGGAGAAGTTGAATAGGTAATGGAGCAGTTATCCTCCATGTTCAGCGGGCTGGCGCGGTCGCTATCATTGAAGAAGGGGAAGAACAATGATGAGAAGTCCGGTGCAAGAGGAGCTGCAGAAGCAATGGCGAAGGAGGCGAAGAAGAATGACATGATCCTACGCTCTTCTGGGATTGTCTATGTCGATGGTTCAAATAATTTTGCTTCTGTTTTCTCGAAAAGAGGCGAGAAAGGAGTCAACCAGGATTGCTGCTTTGTGTGGGAGGTAAACAAATTTTGCTCATTTTTCTTACCTTAAGCTCCATTTTGTTGCCAATTCAGTAAATTAGTACAATACCAAATTGAATATAAAACAAACATAAATTGGATCAGCTGCTGAAGAATGTAGACATCGCATGTCAAAATTGAGTACAATATACAAGCAAGTGGTTCCACTAGTTTGTGTCTCTGAAATCTCGACATCAGCTACAACAGCCTATCTTAACTCATTTGTTTTCGTTTTAGGGATTTGGGTTCCAAGAAGATATGATGTTTTGTGGGATTTTCGACGGGCATGGTCCATGGGGACATTTTGTGGCAAAACAGATCAGAGAAACAATGCCACCCTCTCTGTTGTGCAGTTGGCAAGAGACCCTAGCTCAAACTTCTATTGTCCCGGATCCAGATTTGGATAAAAAGTGTCACCGATTTAATGTATGGAAGGATTCCTATATCAAAACTTGCGCTGCCATTGATCACGAGCTTGGACAGCATCGTAGAATCGATTCCTTTTACAGCGGAACAACTGCCCTGAGTATTGTCAGACAGGTATCGATAAATTTTCACTTGAACACTAGTTCAAATTGTTGCTAGGCTTGTAATGTAGCTGGATGTTTTCCAGAAAAATCAAGTATAAATTGATGACCTTATGCAGTTTTCATCGGCATTTACATGAAAGTATGTCCAAATTTTTGTTTCTTTAGGGCGAGCTCATTTTCATAGCAAATGTTGGCGATTCTCGCGCTGTTTTGGCCACAACTTTAGATGACGGAAGCTTGGTGCCGGTTCAGCTTACTGTCGATTTCAAGCCTAGTTTGCCTCGTCAGTCTCTATCTCTCTCCAACACATAAAACTGAAGAAAACAACATATGGTTACACATATTTACATGTTTTTAATGGTTTTGTTTGCAGAGGAGGCGGAGAGAATAATTCAAAGCAATGGACGCGTTTTCTGTTTAGATGATGAGCCGGGAGTGCAAAGGGTGTGGCAGCCGGACGGAGAGACACCAGGACTAGCAATGTCTAGAGCCTTTGGAGATTACTGTGTGAAGGACTTTGGTCTCATTTCTGTGCCTGAAGTGTCACAGAGAAATATAACAAGCAGGGATCAGTTTGTTGTGTTGGCGACTGATGGGGTATGTACTGCATTGCTCTTCCACTAAAATTCATTTTGAGAAGGGTTGGCTAAAAGCACTTTCAGATAACCAGAAGTGCTTCTAGTTACTTTTAACATAAATGCTTCAACGCGGTTTTAGCAAAATCGCTAATGAACGAAAATGTACATTTCCCACGGACTCTAAGACATTTTTGCTTGTAGGTTTGGGATGTTGTTTCAAATCAAGAAGCCGTACAGATTGTAAGCTCCACTGCAGAGCGGGGGAAGGCTGCGAAGCGTCTGGTGGAGTTCGCTGCGCGTGCATGGAAGCGCAAGAGGAGGGGAATCGCGATGGACGACATTTCTGCTATTTGCCTCTTCTTTCACTCCACTTCCCCTCTGGCTGAATCCCAGCAAGTTCACCCATTTAGTATTGCCACCCCAAAATAGCAAATGCAGAAAATCTTTGTTCCTTCTCCTTGTTTATCTTATATCTTTGTAATTTTTATTAGACTTTTATTTAGGAAATTGCGCAAGCAAGCTAAGGATGTTGGTTCGAGTTTCAATCCAACTGTTAGGTGTTTCCGTCACCTTGTTCCTAAATCAAGTCTTGAGATACAAGCAAGCACATTTAGAGTCTGATTGCAGCGTGGTAAAAGTGAAAAACTTAATAACATAGAGCCTCGAGTGCCACAAACCAAATCTAAGAAACGAACAATACGCTTTTACTATTGGGTGGTTTCACATTGTAAATACGAACACGTAGACATCGAAATTTCGATGAAATAAATGTTTATCAACACATTAAAGTTTTGACATGACAGGATTTACATGTCATGTGTCACGTGTCCCACAAATAGTACACATGGAGGTTGTTGGAGCAATATTAGAAAATATGGAAATAACACAAGAATTCCATTACTAATAATCATTAAGAAATTTTCAACATCAATTTATGTATGAGATTAACATAAACAACTAGAGAGAAAGTTAGAAAAACTGACAATCTTAGAGATTGAGGCTTGCATCAATGCAATGTCCTAAAGACAGAAATTCGCCCCTACTCTTGGAGAAATTTTTAGTTGTGACGGGAACACGAGTGGTACACCACGTGTTTTAATATGAATGATGAGAAATTGTATTTTTTAAGGTATTAAATTTTTAGCACACATATCCCACCATTTGTTTAGTGACACGTGGTGTACCATCAAGTGTACCACTCACACTGAAAAATCTCTCATACTCTTGTGCTTGTAGTTCAATAGGCGTTCATCTCCCAGGATTCAACAATCTATGATCCAAAGTCAAAGCACTTCAATCTTCAGACTCTGGCGAACTTCATATATTCCGTACTCTCAATACACGACTCAGATTTTTACTAAGACATTGGAGAAAACTCTTTTCTTAATTCTATTAGATAAGTGGGATGCTTGAGTTTATATAGAACTCAAGCCACCATTTTTGAAACATTATGACCGTTGCCTAAAGTTCTAATGAACAGATACAACTCATGAATTTGAATTCAACTATGATACATGACTCTTATTTTTCATTCATCAATTAATCAAGCCTACAATCAAAACTAAGACTTTTGCACTACGTTTGTGCACGCCAATGTGTTTGCACTACACTTGTGCGTATGTTTGCACATAAACATCCACACCAATAGTTGTTATCAAGACACATGAAACTTACCCAAATACCTCGCACAGTAGAACCAGTGGTCGAGCAGAGATGAAATGTAGATACAGTATTTAGTTACTGATGTAACCATCACACACAGAAATTGGTCAAGGGATCACGATTCCCTTCGTGTTATTGGGCTACCAGCGGCGTCCCAGCCATTTGTAGATTACGTCTGGTTTTGGTTGCCTGGCCCAAATAAATAAATGCGACGAGTCGTGCCGACACAAAACATAGGAACGGACACTTCACGACAGCAATAGTAAGACATCGAGGCGAGCTCGAGTGAGGTAAGCGATCAATTTTTCAGTGTGTAGGAAGGAAGGACAACGTTTCTATCTTCTTCTTTTTTTATCTTTTATTTCCTCTTCTCTTGTTTGAATGCTTAAAAAAGGAAGGGGATCATCTCCGAATTTCTTTCTCATAATTCACCAAATTAAGGGATCCGTACCTTTGAAAATTGATCCAACGGCTGAAGTTATTATAACTTTTAAAGTAAGCCCCTGTTTGTAGCCATTGAATCAAATTTCAACGTCACAAATCCCTTGATTCGGTGGATTATCCTTAAGAAAAGATAAAAAAGAGAACATTAGAGAGAGAAGAAAAAAAATACAGTGAAAGGAGGAGAGGGAAAAAAGAAGAGGAGAGAATTTTATTTGTCGGAAACGCAGTTCTATATATCAACGGTTACAATATAAGTGTTTAAAATTTTTTATTTTTAAATATCTAACCAATTGTATTATCTCTACTAATTAATAAAACACTTATTGTCAACCAAAATTCTATGAAATTACCAGTTTAACCCTCTAATTAAAACATAACATGAATAAGAAATATGAGGCAGAAATGTAATTTCACACAACCAAATTTTGTTTTTTTTTTTTTAATCTCACTTAAATGTAATCCTAACATATTTCTAATTAAAAATAAAAAAACCAAAAAATAAAAAATAAAAATAAAAACTTCCCGGTCCCATATTTTCTCTCGGACTTTGTATGTACCCATATGCTAGTAATACTTAATTTAATACCGAGCAGCGTTTTAAGGACACTAAAAGGTCTATTGAGGTAAGCAACCTCGTCCATTCATGCTTGTCGAGTCCCAATAATGAACCTTATCCGAAACTCCGCTCATCTCGTTTCCCGATTATTTCCCGATATATCAGCGACAGAAAAACTGTCACTTCCCTTCATTAAACTCCGCTAATTTAGTGTCCCGAAACTCGAGAGCGACAGTACGAATTTACGGAAATTAAAGGCGTGGTGTTGGAATGGACGTGAGTACTGAGTATTCAACTAAGTTTTATGTTTTGATTTCGAATCCGTGACACCCCACGCACGTTGATAAGTTCAGAAACTACGCAAATAACCACAAGCACTTATCGATAGGCAACTGTACTTATCAGTGATAGGTCAGTAGAATGGGAAAGACTCCTGCATCGAACACAGCGAGACTTCTATAAATCTCTCTCTCTCTCTCTCTTCTCTCTCTCTCTCTCTCTCTCTGTGCAGTCTTTAAAACCCTAGAAATCCTCGAAGCGTGAGAGGCAAAATCGTCAGAAACATCGATGATTTCTGGGATCTTGAGTTTTATCTGAACTCAGGTTCGAAGCGGATCGAGTGTGTAATTTTAACGTTAATCTGTGTCTGTTTGTGTAGTGAAGGTTGAAAGGTCTGGTTTTTGTTCGGGAAAACAGAGGAATCTTTGGGGTCTGAGAGTTTGAGGATCGAAAAATGTCGTCTTTGAGCAGAGAATTGGTGTTTCTGATACTCCAATTTCTGGAGGAGGAGAAGTTCAACGAGTCCGTACACAGGTAAGCTGAAACCTTTCCCAAAATCCTATGTATACTTTCACAATTGTACACGTGTGCACGTGTGTGTGTACGGATTCACACATGCATGTACGGAAACACGTACGTTTGAGCGTGGTTTTGGATTTATGTGCTGGTTGTAAGATTTTGGTTGTTTGAAGTTTATGTCGTTAATTTTAATTTTTTATGGAAGTTGTTCGTGTTTGCTTACCCGGCCGTGGTAATCCCGGTTTAGTGGTTAAAGATGGAGATTTCAGTCCCCCGTACGGGATTAATTGAGGTTCTTACATGCATCATTGGCGTAAATTTTGAGAGATGGGATGATATGCATGTGTAAAGTCCCTTCTTTCGGTTTTTTATTGCGTTGTTTTGGTGCAAATTGCGCTGAAAATGGGGGGAGAGAGGGGTACAATTTACTTAATTTTAGGAAAATAGTAGCATTTAAGCTTAGTTGGTTAGTGAGGATTACTGGATTAGAGTCAAGGCGTCATCCGTCTCTATCTGAAATCTGAATTCATTGAATGATGAATGAGGTTGTAGTGTGAGAGAAATTGAGAAAGTAAAGAAAATATGGAAGATGAAGCTACGAATATACGGAAAACAATAATGATAGAGAAATTCATCTAAGTTGGTTTAGTAAGCTTGGTCAAGCAACCGTTTGGTTTAAATTGCGATTTAGTTTGGTAAATAATGATCACAAGATGCAACGGAAACAAACAATAACGATAGTAGAAAACGAAGGCAAGATTCACAACACTTGTTTGACAAAAATTTCAAGATGATTTCCATGTGTGTAACTGATTTTCCGCTAAAGATCTCGTATCGACATTTATTTTCTTACTTACTCTCCAAAATTGGTCTACTTTGATGTTTGTAAATTTCATTGAAAAAGTTGACAACCTTATGTTGTAGGCTTGAGAAAGAATCCGGATTCTTTTTCAACATGAAGTACTTTGAAGAGAAAATTCAGGCCGGAGAATGGGACGAAGTGGAGAAGTACTTATCAGGATTTACAAAAGTTGATGACAACAGATACTCTATGAAGATATTCTTCGAAATAAGGAAGCAGAAATATCTCGAAGCACTTGATCGGTAATCCTTAAGTCTACTTCTGTTGTTAGGCTTTCTTCGCCTAATGAAAAAAATTATCGGCTTGACTATATTCTTTTTTTCTGTTGTGTAGGCAAGACAAGCCGAAGGCTGTTGAAATCTTAGTTAGCGATTTGAGAGTGTTCTCCACCTTTAATGAAGAACTTTTCAAAGAAATCACGCAGCTTCTAACTCTTGGAAATTTCAGGTAATTCCTTGCATATATTGGGGGTATTGATATTTAGCAAAGGTTTTATGTTGATTAATGCTTCCTTCTATGATCTCGTTAACTGATGACGAAAAGTTGGAAAAAAAGGGTGAGCAAGTTACATTGCGTACTGGGGGTCAAATCTCCTTGATATTGGTTGATCTGTTCACTAAATTTCTTACTTACAAAAAAGTATTGCATTACTTGGAACCCGAGAGAACAAACCAATTGCCCAACCAAGATCAGTTAAAGCCTGCCTTGTTAATGTCGGTTTTTATTACAACAAAGCCAAAGCGGCATATATAAGGGAGATGCAATGTGTAATCTTGACAATTGAGATCTAGATTTAGGGTGGCAAGAGCGTAGCCAATTGGTTGTCGGACCTGTTCGATAATGATCTAAGTTCAAATTCCTCAGCCATATGTCGTAAATTTAGCAGAAAAAATGAAAGAAAATGCACGGCTGTATGGGATTGCTTGTTTTTCTTTGATACTCTAGAACTCCTTTGTTTGTGGTGCATGTATGTAACTAATCTCTTTCTTTGGAAATAACTACCAGGGAAAATGAACAGCTTTCCAAGTACGGTGACACGAAAACAGCTCGCAGCATTATGTTGATAGAGCTTAAGAAACTTATAGAAGCAAATCCCCTCTTTCGCGAAAAGCTTGTTTTTCCCGCTCTGAAGACATCAAGACTGCGGACTCTAATCAATCAAAGGTGAGACCGCGAGAGTGATATTCTTGGATGAAAAAACCTGGATTTCCCCCTTCTCTTTCCTCTCATAGGTGTTACAAACAGTAGTTTTGTGGTGCAAAGTGCAATGATGTTTGATTTAAAATCCAATATTTGACTATTTTCTTATTTAAAAAAAAAAAAAATTTGATGTAGAGATTTTTGTGTGGCCTTCATGAACGACGATTGAATGACTCAAGCTGGTTTTATTTTGAAATTGTGCGCAATCAGCAATCAATAACATTTGTGTTTTTTTCATGTTTTCTTTCTCTTCTTTCCAAAGGGAAAGAAAATCATAAGCTAGTAGAGGCCTTTTGTGCTTTTTTTGGGTCGTATAGCAGTCTGGGACCCTGGTAAGGGTTCGAAGGGCAAATGTTCTTTTAACATTGTCATATTGTAAAGTTGTCGATGGTTCAGGTTATTGTGCTAAGCTGATATTTGTCTGATCTGACACTTTCATGTAGTTTGAACTGGCAGCACCAGTTATGCAAAAATCCAAGACCAAATCCGGACATCAAAACTTTATTCACTGATCACACATGTACACCTTCAAATGGCCCTCATACTTCTACTCCTACACCTGTTACTCTTCCTGTTGCCGCGGTTGTAAAACCCACTGCTTATCCTTCACTCGGAGCTCATACTGTATGATATTATACATCTCATAAGCATTGATCTTTTTTTTCTTGGCCTTCTTGATTATACTTTAGGAATATAAAAGTGTGGACTAATAATTATCTTCTTTGTATAGCCCTTTTCGGTCGGTGCAGCTGCTGCGAATGCCAATGCTTTAGCAGGTTGGATGGTCAATTCCTCAGTCTCTTCATCTGTGCAAGCAGCCGTTGTTAATGCATCATCCATGCCCGTTCCACAGAACCAAGGTAAGAACTTGACTTGGATTTTTTTTTTTTTTTTTTTTTTTTTTAAGTATAATTTCTCTCTTGTTTTCTTTTGGGAAAAAAAAAAGAGAACTAGAAGGAAAAGGATATATGTGTGATGTTGATGTTCTCTGCAACGTTATTCGAGTTCTGTGTTGCAAATATTGTGGAATGAACTTAGGATAAATTTTCAAATTTCACTTCAGTGGGTAGTCAAATTGAAAACTCTTAGCAGTGCTAGGTCTAATATTACTTGATGGGTTCTACTGTTATTCAATTGATATCATCATCGAATGAATTCATCTTTTTCAGTACGAATTTCCTTTCTGCAGATTTACTCATTTCCTAGCATATATATGTCGTAACAATCGATTTTTGAATTTAAGGCGTTGCAATCTTGAAACATCCAAGAACACCTCCACCAGCCCCAAGTATGGTTGATTATCAGACTGCTGATCATGAATTTATGAAACGATTGCGACCTGTTCAATCTATTGAGGAGGTAATCTAGACAATATTCTGTTTTGTATCTAATTTTGGAATATTTGGAATTGCCTTTTTTTTCTTCTTTTTTTTCTGTGTGCAATAATCTTGTCGCTGATTTACATATAGGTTGCATATCCAACGTCTAGACAGCAAAGTTCTTGGTCACTGGATGATATACCCAGAACAGTGGCTTTTACCTTGCATCAAGGATCTACTGTCACAAGCATGGACTTTCACCCGTCTCTCCATACGTTGTTGTTAGGTGTGACATTTTGCCATCTTGTTTGGCCTTTAAACTTTGAGTAGCATTATTCATAAGGTCCCATTTAATACGTTGCATCGCCCCTGGGCTGTCCCCATTCTCTTCTGAGTCCTCTGTACCGTATGCCTCGCAGTTGGTTCTAGTAATGGTGACATTACTCTTTGGGAACTTATGTCGCGGGAGAGGTTGGTTTCAAAGCCGTTCAAGATATGGGATATGACAGCATGTTCACTGCAATTTGAGGTCATCTTTAAGTTATGTTCTTTTTTTCTTGTCAAAATTTTGCTTGGTATGATATTTGTATCGTCTGGTGTTAAATAAAGTAATTTTACGGAAGTATATATAGTGTTTTGGGGATTTGAAATGCAGTTATAGTAACGGTTAAGTTTTAATGCAGGCCACAATTGCAAAAGACACACCCATATCTGTCAGCCGTGTTACATGGAGTCCAGATGGGAGTTTCGTGGGTATGCACATTTCGAAGATTGAAGATGTTTCTTGAATTTTTTTTTTGTGTATCTTATTGTTTTTCTTGCCGCAGGGGTTGCATTTACCAAACATTTGATGCACTTGTATGCTTATACTGCACCTAATGATCTACGCCAACATTTGGAGGTGTGATCATTTTACAATATATATATATATTTTTTTAAATTGATCAAGAAGGTTAAATTTGTAACAGCTGCTGAAATTGCATCCCTTATTTTTCACAGGTTGATGCCCATATCGGTGCTGTGAACGACTTAGCTTTTGCTCATCCAAATAAACAACTGTGTGTTGTGACCTGTGGAGACGACAAGATAATAAAGGTAGAATTAGAATTCTCATTGTCAGATTCGTTTTGTGTACAAAGTTTCCCCTTTATCTAAATTAAGTGAAACAGGTATGGGATTTAACTGGACGAAAGCTATATAACTTTGAAGGTCATGTTGCTCCCGTCTATTCGATCTGTCCTCATTACAAGGAGAGCATTCAGGTATGTTTGCGAAACAGCAAATGCCTTCGTGTGCTTAATCAATTTCTTTCTAGTTTTTGGGAAGCAAATGTTTTCAATTAAGCTAGCTTAAATTCGCATGGTTTTGCTGATTTACCGAATTTTTAGAATTTTGAAGCAACTATTTGGGAATTATAGAACATATTTTTTCTGGATTTTGCTCATCTGAAACAACTAATTACTTTGATTTATTGGTTGAGGGGATCTTTTTGAAACTTATTTTGAAGCGTATGGTCTACTACCCTGCTACCTTGTCTTCTGTTCATTACCACGTGCAGTAATTGGTGTACGCTTGAATTTTCAGTTCATATTTTCAACTGCTACTGATGGGAAAATAAAGGCCTGGCTGTATGACAACATGGGTTCAAGAGTTGACTATGATGCTCCTGGCCAGTCGTGTACCACAATGCTTTACAGTGCAGATGGAAGTCGGTATGTAAAATTTTAAAAGATGGACCCTATGTAAGAGTTATGACGTCAAGTTGAAATGTCGTATCAAAACTTATGTAAGTTCCATTGTGTCCAATTATCTTTCAGATTGTTCTCTTGTGGAACAAGTAAAGAGGGAGACTCGTATCTAGTTGAATGGAATGAAAGTGAAGGAGCAATAAAGAGAACATATTCTGGACTCAGAAAGAAATCAGCAGGCATTGTGCAGTTCGACACAACACGGAATCATTTTTTGGCTGTGGGCGAAGATAGCCAGATCAAGTTTTGGGATATGGACAATAACAATGTTATGACTAGCACAGATGCCGAGGGTGGAATTCCGGTCAGTATGTTGTTGTAATTCTAGTTTATCGCTTATACTCCCCTGGTTGTCGAATGAAGGCATGATGTTATCATATTATATGTTTCAGAGCCTCCCTCGCTTGAGATTCAACAAGGAAGGAAATCTTCTTGCTGTCACAACTGCAGACAACGGATTCAAAATACTTGTAAATGCTGCTGGGGTTAAATCTTTGAAAGCTATCGAGTCCACCGCTTATTTTGAAGGATTAAGGCCTCCCTTTGAATCTACTGCTATCAAGGTTTCGATCATTTATTTAGGCTTCTCTTTGTGAATTCGTTACCAAGTTTTTCTTTATTTACAACTTTGAGAACCTTTTTATTTGTCTCAGGCATCCGGCTCGGCTTCTGTTACAAATGCTAATGCGGTCAATTGTAAACTGGAAAGGAACTCTCCTGCTAGGTCTACTCCAATTATTGTACGTCAGTCGATTTTTTGTAAATATCTTCTTTTTCTTTTAAATATTTTTTTTCTAAAGTGGCGGTGCGTTTATTTGATTACTTTGGCTCTCTCTCAAGCTTGGAGTTGATCACCTCAGTAGAAGTTTTGACAAACCCAGAAGCGTAGAGGATGCAGTGGATAAACCTAAACCCTGGCTGTTGACTGAAATTCAGGATCCTATACAGTGCCGGCAAGTTACCATGCCTGACACAACCGATACTTCTAGCAAGGTCTGTTATGTTGTGTACTTCAAGCTCATGATATTCTATCGAGATATTTTCTGCTACGAAATCCTTAAACCAATGCATTTAAATTTAGGTTGTCCGACTCCTATATACAAATTCGGGTGCTGGCATATTGGCACTTGGGTCAAATGGTGTGCAGAAGCTGTGGAAGTGGGTCCGTAATGAACAAAACCCAAGTGGAAAGGTAACACCTAACCTAGAAAAAGTTCGATCATCTGTTTTTTCTCGTAAATGCAATCTTCTGAAGTATGTGTGTTTAAAGGCCACAGCCAGTGTTGCTCCGCTGCATTGGCAACCAAACAGTGGTCTTCTTATGGCCAACGATGTCTCAGGCGTCAACCTTGAAGAAGCAATTCCATGCATAGCGCTCTCAAAGAACGACTCTTATGTAACGTCAGCTTGCGGCGGAAAGGTCTCGTTATTCAACATGATGACATTCAAGGTAAATCTGTACGTGCATGTCTAGCTAATTTTCTGAAAATTGGGTTTCTTTTTTTATTGTTCTTCGTGTTGTTTGAATTGTAGGTGATGACAACATTCATGGCACCTCCTCCTGCTTCCACTTTCCTAGCATTCCATCCTCAGGATAATAACATCCTGGCCATCGGAATGGAAGATTCTACCATCCACATTTACAATGTTCGAGTTGATGAGGTAATTGCTTCCATTTTTACATATTTTACTTATTCTCTTTCTCGCCTCAAAGATTTGTATTTCGTATGTGGCATTGCTAAAGACCTACATGATTTATCTGTTGATTTTAGGTAAAATCAAAATTGAAGGGTCACCAAAAGCGGATAACTGGTTTAGCTTTCTCAACCAATCTTAATATACTCGTTTCGTCCGGTGCTGATGCTCAAGTAAGTAAAAATCTTGGCTCTTTTGTTCTTGTTTACCACGTTCATATTAACCGCGGAGAATTTTTGTTATGCAAACTGTTATAAATGTCAGATTCGAAATGAAAAATACTGAAGCGGACATGTGCAACAAGTACACGCTGTGTATCATTTTAATCTACCATTGCCAAATGAATTGGTTTCTTATTTGCCGACTTTGATAAAAGGCCGATCGACCCATTTCCATGCTTGATGGTCTTGTCTTTTCCAAATTTAAAGTATACTTTTACCTACAACGTGCAGCTCTGTGTGTGGAGCATTGATACATGGGAGAAGAGGAAGTCGGTTGCAATTCATATGGTTTCTGCAAAGGCAACTGTTGGTGAGACTCGAGTGCAGTTCCATTCCGATCAAATTCGTTTGCTGGTGGTTCACGAGACACAACTAGCAATATATGATGCCTCGAAGATGGATCGCATACGACAGGTAGAAAGTTAGCTCGAATGTTTTGACATAAACAAGGGCAGATAACAGATTTGCTCACTGTGAATTTGTCCTTCCATTTCAGTGGCTTCCACAAGATGCACTTCCTGCGCCAATATCTCATGCAGCATACTCCTGCAACAGCCAACTAATATATGCTGCCTTTTATGACGGTAACATTGGGGTGTTTGATGCCGATAGCCTAAGACTGAGATGCCGTATTGCTCCATCAGCGTACTTACCCCAAGCGGTCTTGAACGGGTAAGCTGTCGAAAACTCACCACGAACTTTCAAGGTTATTATTTTTTCTTAAACTCGTCGTCATTAATTAATCGTGAGGTGCTCTACGTTGTAGAAGCCAAGCCATGTACCCGCTTGTCGTTGCAGTACATCCACAAGAACCAACCCAGTTTGCTGTTGGGTTGGGTGATGGTTCTGTTAAAGTTATTGAACCCAAAGAATCAGAAGGGAAGTGGGGTTCGTCTCCGCCTTTCGATAACGGAATACCTAATGGAAGAACATCGTCGTCTACCACCAGCAACCACGCGCTCGATCAAATGCAAAGACGAGAGTAGTTTCGAGTTCTTGGCACAAGTCCTCGGCTGTAATTTACTTGCATAGAACTCAAAGACATTTTGTGTAGCATTTAGGTGTAGGCAGCTAGTCAGCTCGATTTAGGCCAAAGAAAGATGATCCGATGTGTATTTATGTGATGTTTGTTTATTAAGATGTTATCAGATTCGGTCGTGATTAGAAGTTTTGATTACCTCATTTAGAATTTAAAATATCTCTGCTGTATGAAACAACGGGGCTAAACGTTCAACAAAGAGAAACTACAGTAAAACATCATGATGTCTAGAGATTCCAACAGCGTCTGACACTAGGAGATGTCGTCAAGAGCCAAGAGCTTGATCAAAATAAACTAGACTAAGAGAATGCAACAAACTCAAGTTAGTCAGTTCATCGATCACAAAATTTGTCTCACAATAAACTTGATGGAAATCACAATTCCAATCTCTGTCTAGCAACTCACGACAAGCCTGTACCAATTCACCAAGAGAATGGTCATCACTCACCTTAATAAAATTATATTTCACCAAAAGACGCAAAATCCTTTATTTCAAGCAAGCTGCAAGCTGAATAATACACCCCAAATTTCCGCAAAAAGAATTTCCCTATGCCCAAGGGTAACACAAAACCCATTTTAAAAACAGCAAAACACGACAAGCCTGTACCAATTCACCAAGAGAATGGTCATCACTCACCTTAATAGAATTATATTTCACCAAAAGACGCAAAATCCTTTATTTCAAGCAAGCTGCAAGCTGAATAATACACCCCAAATTTCCGCAAAAAGAATTTCCCTATGCCCAAGGTTAACACAAAACCCATTTTAAAAACATCAAAACAATATTTTTTTTTTTAAGTACATCGATATTTTTACAGTAAGGGAGAGAAGCCACACAATAAGTAGTCTAATTTGATATCAAATTCGTCATTCACGAGATTCGAACCTAAGACTTTTCACTTTCAAATAAAGAGAAATACTACAAGATCGTAACAGCACATCAGAACAAGATTTAAAACCAAAAGTTGATACACATGAGATATTTGCAAATTATCATAAATACGACACTCCGTTTTAAACCTGGCGAGGGCAATTCGTATTGCAACACAAAAACGCACCGTCCAACTCCCCAACGGCAACTATATTTCCTTCATTCGCTGTGATTTTAGGGTTAGGGTTTATCTGTCCCTCTCTCTCTGCCCCCCAAATCCAGAGCTTCGTCCACTTCAATCTCTACGCCTTCCAGCGATGGCGAACCGCACGGACCCGTCGGCGAAGAACATAAGGGGAACGAACCCCCAGAATCTGGTGGAAAAGATCGTACGGACGAAGATATACCAGAACACGTACTGGAAGGAGCAGTGCTTCGGGTTGACTGCCGAAACCCTAGTCGACAAAGCCATGGAGCTCGACCACATCGGCGGCACCTTCGGGGGAAACCGCAAGCCCACGCCTTTCATGTGCCTCGTGATGAAGATGCTTCAGATCCAGCCGGAGAAGGAGATCGTCATCGAGTTCATCAAAAACGACGATTACAAGTGCGTTTCACTGTCTCATTAATTAATTGCTCATTAGAATTGTTGTAATTTTGTTTGGATGGGCTTATATGATTGGCAATGTGCATGTTCTAGTAGCTGGGAGAGTTAGAGTTAAAGGGGGCTGGGAATTTGGAATTTGTGGTCTTTTTATGATAAACCCAATTTCGACATTGTTTTCTTTTGGATGCAGATATCAACCTACCGGTTTTTGTTTGATTAGTATAATATCAGATAAAATTAACTGAAATCGGATAAGTTTGGTGGTTTGGGTTGATTAGATTGTAGTATGAAAGGAATAACCTTAGTTTTTTTATGTAAAAGATGAAGGAGAGATATAATATTCTCTGTTGTGTTAGGTGAAGGTAAATAAAGAAGGCGGGAAGTAATCGGGTCTTCTAGTTTTTATGGTATAAAAAGAAAGTTTTTCTTTGTGAATTTTGGTTTAGGAAGGTTTAAACAGAAAGGGTTTAGATAACAGTGCAAGTTCGTGTATTATGGTGGAGATTGTTTTTGTAGTGTTATGTCTGAAGCAGTAGCCTTTATGATTCTTAATGCTGAATATATTTATTTTTCAAGTTTCATGTGGGCGTGGAACATTTTAAGTTCTTCTCGTTAATGTGATTTAACGTTATTTATTTGGGTTTAGGTACGTTCGGATACTTGGTGCATTTTATTTGCGGCTTACGGGAACTGATACTGATGCATACCAGTACCTAGAGCCTTTGTACAATGACTATCGGAAGTTGAGGAGGAAACTGCCTGATGGGAGTAAGATACATGATCTATCTCTGAAAATTTCATTGATTACTTATTCATGACTGGTCTATGCTACCATACTTATTATGGAATATTTATGAGCATGCTAACACAAGTATGGCTAATCTCTTGCTGTATCAGATTTTACCTTGACGCATGTGGATGAGGTTATTGATGAACTTCTCACAAAAGATTACTCATGTGACATTGCAATGCCACGAATTAAAAAAAGGTTTGTTTATTGGAACAATTTTTCAAGTTGATTTTATCATGGTGGTCTCTTTCGTTTCCTGTTTTTTAGCTGTAGACTAATCAAACAATTTTTCAAGTTGACTTTGAACTTTAGGTTTGTATATGTGATTCCTTTTTATATATACAGATGGACTCTCGAAGCAACTGGTTCATTGGAACTCAGGAAAAGTGCTTTGGAGGAGGACTTTGAGGAGGAGGAAGAGAAAGAGGAGAATGATCAAGTTGATGTAATGGATGAAGATGTCCATGATAGGGATTATTATCGTGGTCGAAGCCCTGCCAGGGAAAGAGATAGGGATAGAAGACGCGACAGTCACAGATACAGGTTCGTTTTCCTGTTTGTGGTTTCTGAGAATGTTAGATTTATTGATATCTTTAAGTATGTTACATTCGTTAGGTTCTTATTCTTTGTGCTATTATATGTGAATGGAGATGGTTTTAGGATTTTTTTGCTTTTAACCCATATGGGGTAAAGTGAAGTTTTGGTGAAAATAGAACACAAGAAGTAAGAGGTGAGGCATAAGAAAACACTTAAAAGAGGTTGAAACTGATTTTATATTTGTTTTGTAAATGAGAGTCAAAACTGATTTTATGTTTGTGAGAATTATTAGACTTGTTTTACCTCATGAGTTTATTATTTATGAAGTGGAAGCTGTTGCCTGACTATAAAAATACAGTCTAGTACATTCATATGTAATTGAGGTTTCTACCATGGCATTTTAGGCCGTAGGTGTAATATGATGGCTTCCTATAGTGATATCAGTGATCCTGCCAGGTTTCTCTGCACTGACAGTGTGCAGTGAGAAGTATGATGGATCATACATTTTGCTTGCAGGATAAATGTGGTTTCCTGGTCTGCTATTTCTTTTTCCTTATTTGGCATTAGAGTATAATTTACTGTGTTATAGCTGTGATTTGATGGCGATTCAGGCGTAAAATTTTGAGAATCATAAGTTCTTTCAGAATTATTTCCATGACGTGGTTATTTGAAAGCCATGGTTGCTCATTTTTGGCACCTGTGTTTAATTTCATTTTAGTGCTGTCCTTTCATTTGTAATTGCTTTTTCTGCTATCCTTTCCCTTGTTAAAGGATTGGAGCTGTCATTTTTAAGCTAACATTGTCATTTCTGTTTCTTTCTCCCCCCCCTTAAAATAGGGACCGAGATTATGACAGAGATTATGAAAGGGATAGAGATTATGACAGGGATCGTGGACGTGAAAGAGAGAGGGACAGAGACAGGGATAGGGATCGAGACCATTATCGGCTAAGAGACGAAAAGGATTATGGTCGTGATAGGGATAGGGACAGGGATAGGGATTGGGACAGGCGAGGGAGGGATCGTGGCAGGAGGAGGAGCCATTCAAGGAGCAGAAGTCGTAGTAGAGATCGTGATGGTGTGGATAGAGATCGCAGGAGACATGCCCGCAGCATTAGTCCCAGGAGACCTGATCGTGAGGAACCGAAGAAGAAGAAAGAAAAGAAGAAGGAGAAGAAGGATGATGGCACAGACCATCCGGATCCAGAGATTGCCGAAGCAAACAGACTCCGAGCATCTCTTGGGTTGAAACCCCTGAAGTAGTGATAATCCTGGTGACTAGTTCACGTCAATGTGTCTGAACTGTCTTTTTACAACGTAAGACTTTCTGCTGTCCGTGCTTTCAGTATCTGTTGTACATCCATTAATTAGCACCAAAGTTCGTATAGAGAGATTGATTTAACGATTAATACATGCCTTGTTCGAGTTATCTTTTCCGAGAATCAACTGCTCTCATGATGAGAAGAACAGACATGCAACCGGGAATCTAGGGTGGCGGTATTTCAAGCCTATCGCACTCCGATCATGTGATTGGTTTGGGATTCTGCCACCTTACGTCGAAAACTAAAGAAATATGGTAAATTCAACCATCTAACAAAAATACAAGGAATTTAAAAGAAAGTATTCACAAACAGAATATCATGGTATGATCTCAGCTACCAAATGCCATCTTGATCGTACTCGAGAGTTTCTGATAAACTCAGTGGCTTGCACTTGCCTCCCATTAGAATCCTCCTCTTGCACAACTCCTCCCCTTCTCTTTCACCTTGCTTCGAATTATCTTCCTCATCAAACTCCCTTCTTAACATTTTCCCCAGGTACCTTCCCGTTCTCGACGTCCAGCCATCAGTTACCATTAACTTCGATGGATCCCCATTCAAGTTGCCGGAACTTCCATGTTCCCCAACCACTCTGTCACTCTTGGTTTCACTTTTCGTCAAGTTTCCGCCATCTGGTGACTTGATCCTCATGCTGCTGAACGCATTGACAAACACCGAGCGGATTTTCATTGTCAGAAGCTTTCCGGGCATCTTCCTTGTTTTCTCCGTCTTCGTTTTCGTGCAACACTGCTGCTGCTGGTCATTATCTCCATCAGCGTTGTTCATGTTGCATCCATAGGGAAAGCGTTTCTGCATGGTTTTGAGCAGGAACTTGGGGTTGGGGACCTTGATCCTTATGTCTGGCTGAGGAATGGAGATCCTAGTAAAGTACGAAAACGGGTGAAGGTTTTGTGAGATTATTTTCCGGTCCATTGAAAAATCCAAGACCTCTACAGACTACTGTTTGTTGTGTGTTCCTTTCACGCTTTCTCCATTTATTTGAATGCAGCATTGTTGGTGGCCTCCGAGAAGATAGGTTTGAATCAAAAGAAAGTGGATATGAAAAGGGAGAGAAGTTGGGAGACGTGTGTGAGAGCAGTTGAGAAAATGTGAGAGCAGGAGAGAGCACTTCTCTCTCCTCCCAACACCTTCAAACGCCGTCATCTCCGTCGATCCCTCCGCCAAAAGGTTAGTTCAGTGCTCTTCTCTCTGACGCGCCCCGTCTCTTTCTTCTGTCTTCCTCTTTCTAAAATTCCAAGACCCAAACCCTATACACGTGTTTTGGCGCAGTACTGGTAATGAATCCCCGACCAAAACCGTGTATGGGCGACCAAAATCACATCAATGGCCACCAGATAATAAATTACGTCGCCCTTGACTTTTCCGTAAATGATAAGGCGACGAACTTTGGTTGCAGAAACCCAGTCGGACGAAAAGTCAAGAAAGGAACGACCAACTGGTTTAGTCGCGTATCACATTTTTTCTCTTCGGAAATGGAATAAATTCACTTAATTAACATGATATATACACCTTACTTGTTGGATCAAATGTTATACACACATATAATAGAAGAAAGGTGATCGCTCTATTGCCTAAATAATAGAAGATATCACTTTCAACATTTGAGCACATTGTTCAAGCAAAATACAATCATAAGAAATTGTTAGACTAAACCGACGTTACGATATGTATAGTTAGGTGAAGACTCACACATCAACATTCAAGTCATATCGCTCGAATAATTGATTCGAAATCCACATGAAACACGATAACTGCACAAGAAAATAAAAGCTTATTTGACATAGTTAATGAGATACAATGAGACATATGATTACTTTGCAACTCAATTGAAATTGCTTTTTCTAAAAACACTGTTACTCTTAATTATTTTAGTGGAAGTGCTTAATTTTTTTAAGCTCCTCCTCACTTCCAGATGCTTGTTTTGATAATAGAATAGTTCTATACAACGGCTTTTTGGTAATCAAATTTATTTTGATTTCGATTCATGCTTGCTTCGTCTCCTGCTTAACCTGATTTATGCTTACTTTGATTTCTGCTTATTCCGATTCCAAATTGGTAAACATGCCCTTAAATTTTATTTATTTATTTTTCCTGAAAAAAATGTCAAGAATTCTTATTTATAAAGCACTTGCACTTGCATGTTCTAAAAGGAAATTACCTATTTTAAAAGGGACAAGGATTGTCTGTCCTCCTTGTTCCCATGCCCTCTCATGCCCTCTTGTTTGTGTGGTCACGGTTAAGCCACGTCAACATTTTATATTACTATTTATTTTTGTCTTATTATCTCTATAAAAAAACAATATAAAATATTAACGTGGCTTATGAATGATGATTTTGTGAAAACATGTTCATTTGAGCAACATCTATAAGCATGCAATTAACAATTAAAGGCAGAATCATGCTAGCATGCACTAAAAAACAAAACATTACCCATGAAATTCAAAGCCTAGTAGATTGGTGAACCAAGACTCAACTCAAAACAAAGTGAGTTGAGAAATTTATACCTTTGTAGATTCCTCTTTGCATAAGTAAAGGCTAATCACCCAAGGAGAGGGTCTTCATTCCTTACTTCTTAGATCCATGGATTTGGATGGAAGAATAGATTCTCCAAGTTCCCAAAATTGAGAACCTCTAAGTTTCCACACTAAGGATGGATTGATGAAGAAATGAGTGACCTAGAGGAAGCAAGATTGCTAGTTAATTTCCTCTAGGGTGGCCGGCCTCTTTAGAGAGAAAATAGAGCTTTGTGTTCTCATCTTTTCTCCAAAAGAAACCCTTTATGAATTTAGGCTATAAAGTCATTTATATAGTCCCTTCAAATAAGTGACTTAAAGAACCAAAAAGTCATTCTTCTAACATGGCCGGCCACAAGGGTTTTATTGGGCTTTTGGGCCTTTGTGAATTAAGTTGTCATACAACTTAAGTCAATGGGCTTGACGTTCGAAGCTCATTGGGCCTTGAGGCCCAAAACTAACCCGTGGTCTTTTAACGAACTTATTTGTTTGATTAATTAACATATTAATTAATCCTTGCCATAAATAATTAAACCATTTAATTATTCTTACTCATCTCCGTTGTTTCTTCAATCTTTACCTTACACGGTGTACGATCCATTAGGTTCCTTTTAGCGAGGCAGTGGGCGATTAGAACTCTTTCAAACCGATTGTGAATTGAAACTTACTTTCAATTCTCCCTTTAGTGATTATACACGTTTAGGGCTTCCACAAACCATGAGTGACACCTAGCAGCATATCATGGTTACCCAAGCTAATCAGAAGAGGTGGAGAACCTATTCAGTTTAGGATTACAAATGCAATACGGTCTTTCTCTAATACAATACTCTTGACCACATTGTTTGGTTTGATAGTTTATTCATGTCTACTATCCAATGTGATTCGTTTACTTATATGATTACCTTGAATGTGATTTGGAACGCCTTCCTAAATCTCATTCATACTCTGATCAGAGATTTTCAATCATATCATAGAGTATTCTTCCCCAAACGGTTTGAAGGTTAGAGATCCCTTGTTGCGCATTCAATTGCCTCCATGGCTAAGTGTCTTAACCCCAACGATGCCGTGGACAACCGCGGATGGGGTGACTTTGACATAATCAAAGATCAAGGACTTAACCACAAGACAACTGTGATGCCTCAGGTCAAAGGACTACTTTGCATTATCCCAACCATGAGTTCTCATGTGACATGAATATGAGAACTCTTCGTTGATCGTGTTCAGTGAACTCATTCTCTATTGAGCACCTACGTACTTGTCTTGATGTCACACACACCAATGACTCGAGACTAGTCACTCTCCCTGAGAGAAGACACAACACGTACTGATCTTAACAGACTGTCAATGCCCAATTGGCAATCCTATGATCAGGAACGTTTAGGATGTGTCTACGAAAGAATGGTCTCATGAATCTAACTTCTTTAGATTGCATTCTCCCAATCACATATTCCTTGGACTTATCGTTTAAGCATATAACATTTATATGAGACGACTCAAACAATAATCTTTGCCCTTTATATTTAAACTACATTAGTTTAACTTTGTGAAATGTCCGTAAAGTATCATCATATGATTGGTTTTAGGGCACATTTCCAACAGCTTAACCGTGATCACACAAAACAGGACGGCACGGGAACAAGGAGGGCAGACAATCCTTACCCTTTTAAAAGCGCTTTCAAATAGGGAAGTTAATCCTTTAAAAATCCAAACTCCAAGAGGAATAGCGGGTCGGTTTATACGAAAGCCCAGCCCAATATAATAATAGCACGAACTCTGCAACCCTACGATAAAAGTCAGGCACCCAGCATTCACTTAGCCCACCATATCCACAGAGAGCCCAATCGGACTGAACCAATCTCCAGTTGGACATCGGCAAACCTAAAACCCTACACTCTCTCCCTCTCTCCCTCTCTCTCGCTCCTCTCTCTGTGCATACAATTGCGGCAACTTCTGGTACGTTCTCTCTCACTCCCAATCTCTCCATCTCTCTATCTCTGTCTCCGACTTCAATTCCAATCAGAAACCTGCTTCTGTTCGTAATTGCTGCCGGTAGCAATCTAATCTGCTCGGATATTATCCCTTTTTTTTGTTGATGTATAAATTTCACGATGAATCCCTGAAAAATATTGGGGTTTTTAATGTAATTTCATGAAATATTGGACCCCGTTTATCTCGCGGATCTTGGATTCGTGAAAAGTCACAAACTTTATCCCCAGAAACGATTCTGATTTGCCCTTTTTTTGGGTAGAGTTTTGTATGATTGTTTGATGATAGATGCATAATGTTTCCCGGTTTCATGATTACGTGATTTGTTTTCGGAGTTTTTTTCGAGCCCTGTGTACTGTGATTTTTCTAATGGAGTTAAACGTTATAGTGTGCCCCGAAAGTTGACACTTTATCTGCATATGTTTTCTAATTGTGTGATTGATTAGTGGTGTAGGCAGACTGATTGGATTTAGATGATTCGTTAGCCGAGTTCAATATTGACGAGATGGAAATTTTCTGGTTCAGGTGACTGTTGCGTTGTGTAAGGCGGCAGGAGTTTTGAATTCAACATGGCGAATTTTGCGAAGCCGGAGAATGCATTGAAGCGAGCTGAAGGTGAAATATGAATGCTTAGTTCTTTAGTTTTATAAGTGATTGCTTGGTTTCAAATTTTACCCTAGCGTTAGTATCTATCTTTCTGTTTCATTACATTCTAGTAATTGGGTAAAAAGAATAAAATTGTTTCGAACGTTGATGTCAATTGCTTGACAGACAATAGCAATTCTGGTCTCAGCATTACCCTATATATCTATGCTGACAATTATAATGTGTGGATGCAGAGTTGATCAATGTTGGGCAGAAGCAAGATGCATTACAATCGCTTCATGATCTTATCACTTCAAAGAGATATAGAGCTTGGCAAAAACCACTTGAAAAGATCATGTTTAAATATGTAGAGCTCTGTGTTGACTTGCGCAAGGGTAGATTCGCCAAAGATGGTCTTATCCAATATCGTATTATATGCCAGCAAGTTAATGTTAGTTCGTTGGAAGAAGTTATCAAGCATTTCATGCATCTATCTACTGAGAAAGCCGAGCAGGCTCGTACTCAGGCCCAAGCCCTTGAAGAAGCGCTTGATGTTGATGACCTTGAAGCTGATAAAAGGCCAGAAGATCTGATGCTGAGCTATGTCAGTGGTGAGAAAGGAAAAGATAGGTCAGACCGTGAAGTTGTTACTCCCTGGTTCAAGTTTCTTTGGGAAACTTACAGGACAGTGCTAGAGATCTTGAGAAATAACTCGAAGTTGGAGGCTCTATACGCGGTAATGCATTTCTGTGGAACAAATTTTCGATTCCATT
Organism: Malus domestica; assembly: GCF_042453785.1. NCBI lineage: Eukaryota > Viridiplantae > Streptophyta > Magnoliopsida > Rosales > Rosaceae > Malus > Malus domestica. The sequence continues at coordinate 27,716,873 of NC_091672.1, read as the reverse complement.
GTTTTTGTTGTTATGTTCCTTTAACAAATTTCGCCCACAAGCATTCTAGCAGTTAAAACCACTCTAACTAAAAATGCTGTAATGGAATATTAATGTTCTCCAAGGTTCTAGTAGTAGTAAAATCAACTCAGCAATTAAATACTCATTTCTTGATTATTAGGTGTTCTCCAAGTTTAACTGGTGGAGATTTATCTAAATTTTTGTAGAAGCCTTGTTCTTGCTCCGAATGACTAAAATAAAGGAATTCAATCAATCAGTAGATAAAATTTTGTCTGATGTTTACTTCGACTTGTTTAACACTTTATAGTTCTTGCAAAGGACCGTTATGGGACCTTTTCTCATGCCAACTCCCAGTGGAGTTGGAAGAATATACTTTATAATGCTGCTTTCTACCTGGATTTTGTTAAAAGCTAATGGTTGCCATTTCTTTTCGAGCTTTCTACACAATGGTGCCATTCTTTTTTTTTCATTATTTATTTTTGTGGTGTGTGTTGAATAGTATTGTACAATTGATGTTACTAATTAAGATTTGTGTTTCATGAAATAAATTATGGAGTCTTATTGAGATTTTTAATCTTTAGATGACGGCACATCGAGCCTTCCAGTTCTGCAAACAGTATAAGAGAACGACGGAGTTTCGCAGGTTATGTGAAATCATCAGGAATCATCTGGCAAATCTGAACAAATATAGAGATCAAAGAGACCGACCTGACCTATCTGCACCTGAGAGCTTGCAGCTGTATTTGGACACAAGATTTGAGCAGCTGAAGATAGCCACCGAGCTTGAACTGTGGCAGGTGTCTAAATTGTTTTTTTGTCTTTTTTTCTTTTTAATTTAGGCGTGGATTCTGTGAACAAATTGAAAAATCTTTGTATCTGCGTGTAAGATCTGTCGATTTCTTACAATAGGTTTTTAATCAATGTGTCTGCAGGAAGCGTTCCGTTCTGTTGAAGATATTCATGGCTTGATGTGCATGGTCAAGAAAACACCCAAAGCATCCTTGATGGTGGTTTATTATGCCAAATTGACAGAGATCTTTTGGATTTCAGCTAGCCATCTTAATCATGCTTATGCATGGTTCAAGTTGTTTACACTGCAAAAAAGCTTTAACAAGAATTTAAACCAGAAGGATTTGCAATTGATTGCATCATCTGTCATCTTGGCTGCACTCTCGGTTGCACCCTATGACCAAACACGTGCTACATCACATTTGGAACTTGAAAATGAGAAAGAACGCAATTTGAGAATGGCTAATCTCATCGGGTTTAATCTTGAACCCAGAGTTGACAGAGGAGATGTGGTATTGCCATTTTCTCTTTTTTATTTTATTTTTTATTTTTTTATTCTTATGATTCCATTTTTAATGAGTTCATCATTCTAACGCTTTGTTTTGTGTGCAGCTTTCAAGATCAGCTCTTCTCTCGGAATTGGTAAAGTTTGTTTTGTTATTTTTATTTACACAGTCAATTGAAATTTAATTCCTTTTTCCTGTGATGGACATTAGCAAAAATTTCTCTTAGCAATAAGGGCAATGCTTCTAATGCTTCTCTGATATATTTTATGATTTTCATACAAATGACAATTTTGCGATGGCGTATCATGTTGAGAATTTAATCTTTTGGTACTTTGAGTAAAAAATTGGCTTTCATTTTGTCATATAAATCTTGCTATGACATAATTTCCTTATGTGCTATTACTTATTAGTACTAAATTAGATTTTCTTTTCAAATGTTTGTCAATGTGTATGCATTGTGCATATTATGACATTGTCTTTATGTTAAGTTTGCAATCAATATGGTCTTATTTCGGTTTTGTTTTCAGGTCTCGAAAGGTGTGTTGAGCTGTGCAACCCAGGAAGTAAAAGATCTTTACCATCTCCTGGAGCATGAGTTCCTACCCCTTGACCTTGCTATAAAGATGCAACCATTGTTGACCAAAATCTCGAAATTTGGAGGTAAGCTGTCCTCAGCATCTTCTGTTCCAGAAGTGCAACTGTCTCAATATGTTCCCGCCCTTGAAAAGCTTGGTACTCTGAGGTTGCTCCATCAGGTGTGTTGAATATTTGTTATCTTAAATGATTTGTAGTAGTATCTCTGTGTTCGTATAAATTTTTAACATTGTTGTTGATTTATCCCTCTTCAATTGTCAGGTATCCCAAGTGTATCAGATAATGAAGATTGAATGTTTATCTCAGATGATCCCATTTTACGACTTTTCTGTTGTTGAGAAGATTTATGTGGATGCTGTTAAACATAACTTCATAGCTATGAAAGTTGACCATATGAAGGGTGTTATGTTGTTTGGTAACTTGGTAAGTTAGAGATTGCATACTCTGCATTTGCCTCATTTTTCATGCTGTACAAGTCACAGTCTGACTGTCTTCTCAATAACTCTGTCAGGGTCTAGAATCTGATGGGCTTCGAGATCACCTAACCAACCTTGCCGAGTCTCTAAATAAGGCTAGGTCTATGATGTACCCTCCTATTAAGGGAGAGTCAAAACTAGTTGAAATTCTGCCTTCTTTAGCTGATACTGTTGATAAGGAACACAAAAGGCTTCTTGCTAGGAAATCAATCATCGAAAAAAGGAAGGAGGAGCAAGAACGTCAACTTCTGGAAATGGTAAGTCTCTGCGTACATCTACCTTGAGTTGCAGTTATTAATAGTATGGAAATGGACAAATCATAGACTAAGCTTTCAATTTCTCAGGAACGTGAGGAAGAGTCTAAGAGGCTCAAACAACAGAAAATAACTGAAGTAGCAGAACAGAAGAGGCTTGCTGAAGAAGCAGAACAAAGGAGGAATCAAAGGATCCGAAAGGAAATAGAGGAGAAAGAAATTGACGAAGCACAGAAGCTCCTTGACGAAACACGCAAGAAAAAGAAAGGAAAGAAACATATTTTGGATGGAGTAAGTGAAAGATTTCTTGTTAGTTATGTTTTAGATGGAAGACCCTATCTTTATCTATATTATTTGTGTACAGGGGAAGGTGACTAAGCAAAGTTTAATGGAGTTGGCCCTGAGCGAACAGCTCAGGGAGAGGCAAGAAATGGAGAAGAAGTTACTAAAACTTGGAAAAACAATGGACTACTTGGAAAGAGCAAAAAGAGAAGAGTCTGCTCCTCTGATTGAAGCTGCATATCAACAACGTTTAGTTGAAGAGCAGTTACTTCATGAACGTGAACAGACGGTATGTATTATGGTTACATTTTGTATTTAGTTTACCAACTAAATTTATCCATTATAATACTCTTGTCAGTTTTGTAAATATCAGTTTTCACTGTAAACTGCATCATTTCTCAATGTTGGCCATGGCCTGCAGTTTCTTCCTTTTACTTCTGCTAATTTTGGCCATTTAATGACTGCGTTATCATCCTTTTCTTTCTCCCTAAATTCATTTTTATTTTCTCTTTGCCTTGTATGCTAACCGTAATTCAATATTCTGCTTTGCAGCTGGAAGTTGAACTGAGCCAACAGCGCCATGAAGGAGATCTGAAGGAGAAGAATAGGCTATCACGGATGATGGACAATAAGGTGAGTTTGCATTTTTATCTGGCCTAACCGTGTTGGATTGCTCAGAAGAGTTACACTTCTGATCTTCATTTTTAACACAGGATACGTCTAGATTATATACACTGCCCTGAAAAATGTTCATGCTATTATTTTTGGGGAGAGAGAGAACAGATGCATGCACAATAATCAATTTTACTATCAACAAAATTATTCTGAGCTTTTTTCCTCTTTGTCAGACTATCTTCCAGGAAAGGGTCTTGCATCGTAGGCATGAAGAATACGAGAGGAGGAGGGCAGAGAGAGAGGAACAGATTAGCCAACTGATTTGGGCCAGGAAGCAAGAGAGGGATGCCAAGAGAAAGAAGATATTCTTTGTGCGGTCTGAAGAGGAGAGACTGAGGAAGCTTCGTGAAGAGGAGGAGGCGCGTAAGCGTGAAGGTAGCTGTCCTCCCTGACTTTTGACTAGTTGACTTTTTCTGATTTCTGCAGTTCTTCTAGTTGTTTCTCAGCTGATGAGGGAAACATTGTTGAGTAATTTTACTATCTATGATGGCTCTTGTGCTTGCTATGTCTTGTTATTTTTGTCTTCTGATGTGCGTCCATCATTTCTGTTTTGAACCATGCAGAAGCTGAGAGGAAAGGAAAAGAAGAAGCGGAGCGCAAGGCCAAACTGGATGAGATAGCTGAAAAGCAGAGGCAAAGAGAGAGGGAACTAGAAGAAAAAGAAAGGTTGAGGAAAGAAGCACTTTTTGGGAGACCAGCCGAGATTCCAAGGCCTGCTGAGCCACGCACGGAGCCTGCTAGTGCTCCTCCTGCTGTTGCACCTGCTCCTGGGAAATATGTACCCAGGCACCTTCGGCAAAGGGGAGCTGAGGCCCCTGGCCAGGCTCCTCCAGAGCCTGACCGAAGGGGAATCAGGCCAGAAGACCGCCCACCGCCTTCAAGTGATAGGTGGCGCAGTGACAGCGATGAGCGCAGACCTGCACTTGGTGGCGGTGGCCCAAGGTGGTCTTCGTCCAGGGGTCCAACCCGCTGATTATGTTGAGTTTTGGTCTCGTTTCTTGATACCTGGGCATTTTGATCTTGTTCAAGCTGGGAGTGTTCCGGGTGGACTAAGAAGGGTTATTTAAATTGAAGCAGTAGACATGCTAGAGCGGATATAACCTTTGCGTTTAGTTAAATTCTTTTTCGCTTGTTTATTTGCCATCTTACGAGTCTCTTCTCGCGCGAATGCTCCTTGTAATCTTGAAAGTTCAAACTTATTGTTCCCCCTGTGCATGTTTGGATTGTTACAAAGCTTGCTTCTCAGAGGTGTGGTTTTCCAATGCTTCTTTGTCGCCAACTTTTCAATCTTCGGAATATCCAAAAAGTAGAGAAGATGTTTGATTTTGAGTACGTTTGAAAGTACTTTTAAAATGATTGAATTGCGTATAAAGTAAATGATTTTGGGTTTCAAAAGCTGTTGAAGTGATTCCTGTAAGAAGCATCAGTTGAAGGAAGTATTTCAAGTGTTGTTTTTTTTTTAAATTCACTTGTATTTTTATTAAAAATTGGTTTTAAGAATATTATTAAAAACACTTTTTGTTATTTTAAAAATACTTTCAAACGAGCCATTTATTTTTATTTCTCCAAAATGTCCTACAAACAAAACCATGTGATAAGTTATACAATGCATACTACAAATGGAGCCAAAAAAAAAATCATTTTCTCCATAATTTGGTTGTTGGAAGGGTAAATTTATTATTCATGTTAACATGTACTAGTAAATTTTTTTTTTTTTAACAAACGATATTATTTACACGGGGATGAGAAGTGGGTTAAGCCTCATAATTGGCTGATAATAATGTGGTTCAAATTCACCGTAAGACCTCTCACTTACAAATGAAGAAGAATATCATTAGACCATAATAGTAACAACATGTACTAGTAAATTTGAATATATTGATTTTTACAAGCTATTTGCATCTCTTATATTGATTAGGAGCATTGACTCTACATTTTGAGTTTGATTTTGCCCTGTCAATATCACTTGTATGAAAAAACAAAAAAGACCTACTAATTTTGTGACGGGTTTGAGTGTGCTACTGTGTCTATAAAAAATTGCCAAATTATTTAATGAAAAGTTATGACGATGAAATAGGGTTTTTTGGTTTTTTTTTTGCTTGAGTTGAATTTAGAATTTCATACTTTTATCTATTTGAGCTACAAACTCTTTTGATTTTTAATTTTTTTTTTCAAAAGCAAAATTAGTTATTTATTTTTTTTTTTCATTAAGGATGCTCATTTAGCTCGCTTTTCTCTCTCTCTGACTCTCGCGCCTCCTCCTCCCAACACCTAAACCCTCCTTGAACCCTCCACGCTCCTTCCCAATTCGCATTTCCTGCACTGACTGACTGAGTTATGAGTTCAGTCGCTGCGCGATTCGCCAAGTTTATGCGAGTCTCCGTTCCTTCCTCGCCCACCTCCTCACTCGGTTCTCTCTTTCTCTCCCAAAACATTATTAGTTTGTATTTGTGCATATGATTCCTGAATGTGTTATTTGCAGTGCGCATTCTGATTTCTGATTTGGTATTTGCTTAAAGTTTTGATTTTTTTTTATGGGTTGTGTTCAAACCCCTTTTAAATGGACTATTTTTCCCAAATGCAAGTTTCTGCAAAATTTAATGATCTTGTTGGTTTATTTGCTGTATTATTTTCACTTTTGTATGTTTCCAGAGATGGGTTTAATCCAGAAAATCATTTTGAATAACTTGTTGCCTGGAATTCAGCATGATTACATGTTTTGTTGGTGAACAATTTCCTCGAATAGTGAAGAATGGGTGTTTTTAGGTTGATTATTTGGTGTATATGTTTATTTTTTACCATTTTTACAGCAGTGGGTGTGCAAAGAAGCTCAAAGTTGTGGTGCTCAAGCATCCCATCTGACTCTGACATTGGCAATGATGACACAAAGAACAATGGGGCGGAAGATGGTTTCGACGACTTTATTGGTGCGAAGAAAGATGTGAATTTGCAACCCCAAGGAGTTGATCCCAGGAGGGGCTGGGGATTTCGTGGTGTGCACAAGGTATTTCATATGCCATTTCAATGGAAAACAAAGACGTAACTGTTACTCATGTGTATGTAATCGAGTTTTCATGCGTGTGAGTGTGTGCATATAGATTTACTTACATGTTTACACATACAAGTCATCATGTCATAACTTGTAAAAGACTTTTAAGGTCTTACGGATGGAAAAAAAGGATATTTCATTGGGGATGCTAGGACACGAACAACATAAATAATCAAATTTTAATTTTTCTTTAGTTTATCAGTAATCAAAAAGTTGAGTAGGGATATGCTCTTTCATATGTTTAAGTGAGGCTCTGCTGAATTTATGTAGGCAATTATCTGTGGAAAAGTTGGGCAAGCCCCTGTGCAAAAGATCTTGAGGAATGGTCGAACTGTAACCATCTTCACGGTTGGGACGGGAGGCATGTTTGACCAAAGGGTAATGGGAGCAAAGGACTTGCCAAGACCTGCTCAATGGCATCGAATTGCTGTGCATAATGAAGCACTTGGGGCTTATGCGGTTAAACAATTGGTTAAGAAGTATGTGTCCATTTTTTAAAATGAATGAATGTCTATATATGTTGTGTCTCTAATGATTGGAGGTTTGCAGTGCATCAATCTATGTCGAGGGTGACATTGAAACTAGAGTTTACAATGACAGCATCAATGGCGAAGTGAAACATATTCCAGAGATATGCATTCGTCACGATGGTATAAATACCAGGATTTTCTTTTCCTTTTACTTTACTAAATTTATTTTTTTAGATTGGTTTTCTTTTTTCTGCAGTTCTTTTGGATAAACTTGTGTTCGTTCGTGTACTTTTGCATCAGTTATAAATGTATTCCAACATTATGTTGCAATGATAACTTGGGAGGATTTATCAATCTAACATTAGAATATTCTCGATGCCCGAAATTCATTGAATTAAAGCTTTCAATGAGGATGAATAAACATGAACACGAGGATTTGTATTTTTGACCATGTTCTGCATTGACAGAAAGTGCTGATATGGCAAATAAGAGTGAAAGGTTCAACTTCAATATTTAGTTTGATTCCGTAGATACTTGTAACCATCCCTCCAATCTTTAAAAATCAAGTATAGAAATAGAAAACATATTCATTTCATGTAGATGCTATATAATTCAAATGTTCTCCTTCCATAATGGCACTGTGAAATTTCTTATAGTGTGATATGATATCTTACAGGGAAGCTTCGTCTTATAAAGACTGGAGAAAGCGTCAGCAGTATATCCTTGGATGATCTGCGTAAGTTCCTTTACTTTATTTAACATTTAAACTGATGCCATGCCCAACTGGTAAATAGTAATCTCCTCCTGTGCTATCGTTTTGAGACTGCGGTTGGATACAAACATTACGTGTGTAATCATTGTTACTTCTGTGCTCCGCTGAAGTTTTTCAGACCAACCACCGCAGTCATTTGAGTTATACCATTCCATCTTTTGACATTTATATTTTGATCAATGTGCTCATTGGTTACTTGCAGGAGAAGATTTGCTTTAGCTAACGGAACAGTTGATTAGCGCATTAGGGAAAACTCCGCTTTGGAAACGGAACATAGCTCAAGCCACTTTTGTAGGAAATATGTTACATTTGCTAGTCTAGTCTGGTTGTAACCCGGCAAAGAGTAATCGATGGAGTTTTGTTCTTCTAATGTGTTGATATATCACTCAGTTTACTCCAGTGAATGAAGCCATTTATCCTTTCCTCTTGTTTGGAGAACGTAGCGTGCTTAACGAATGTAAAAACTATTTATGTTCTTAAATCCCACTAAATGAAGTCATTTACTGTTCCTCAACTATTTTAGGGGCCCGTTTTGAAATGCTTCTCTAAAAAGCGAAAAAACACTTATATTTTGCTTCAGCTAAACATTGTGAGAAGTGCTTTTGATGAATTGAAAGTGCTTGAAGTTATTTTAAAAGCACTTATAGACTGACCCTTATTGTTTTTACTGTAGGACTCAAAATTTGAAAAAACCACTTTGCTTTCTATATAAATTGCCCATCATTGTTCTGCTCATAACTCCATAGTTATACTTTATACAAGCGATTCAGAAGGTGGAAGAATTAAACGATTTTAGGTTAAGAGATAAACGTTTTTAATTACTTAAACAAAAAGTTCCTCGCACAAGTGTTTGCATTGAAAATTTAATTAACATAAGTAGTTTGTGGATGGTTTACGGGGTCAGGGTATAAACCACATTCTTTTAAATATAGATCGTACCATTGACTTGATCTCTTACAATATAGGATACAATTTTCCAATAGACTTTGCACAAGACAATCTTACAGGACAACACATGGCCGTCGACAACCAAGTATTTAGAGGAACGATTCCGCACATTTTTTCTTCTTCTGCATATGAATTTGATTATTTCTCAGAAGAGATCCTCTCTGGATCTCTTCCACCAAGGTCATGGATCAAGTGATCCGGAATTTTAAAATTTCATCCAATGGCCCACCTGTTTTGACCCCTTAAAAACTATAATAATTTTTTGCCGTTAGATGAAATTTCAAAGATCCGAATTAGTTGCCACTTTTGCTTTCTCTCTTGTTTCCTTTTCAAATTAGTTGCCACTTCTTGTTTGTTTCCTTTCCAAATTAGTTGCCACTTGTTATTTCCTTTCCAATGGGTGAAATAAGATAATTAGCTTCACCATTCATGGGAGAGATTTTTCAGTGTCCAAGAACACAAGCACATACGACAAATGTGGTTATACAAGTGTAGGGACATTTAAAAAGAAAAAATTTCCTCCACTTGTGTAATATAGTTTGTGAAATCACATAATCATCATTTGTAAAAAACAAAAACATTACGCTAACTAACTAGCCTAACTCACATATGCCGACTTTTACAACATGTTAATCACATAACTAAGTACATATATATATATATATATATTTTTTTTTTTTAAATTTCCGTATTAATAAACTAATCCTTCTTATGCTAAACCCTAAAAATAATATAGACGTTTAGTTTTCAGCATGTCATGCATCCTCTCTCTGCTGCATTCAGATATGGTTTTCAAACTTTCTGTGTTCATGCTCATCAGTCTTACAACCATCATCAAAACAGTCCACGTGTCAGCTCTTGGTGCTTGCCCTAAACGTGGCAACATGGAAGTTCCGTACCCTTTTGGTACAGACGACACGTGCGGGGGACTCGAGTTACAAACTCTACTGCAACAACAATGGAGAGTTCTCGAGTTCCAGTCAGCTGAAGGCTTCAGCTACAGGATCCTCAGCATTGACCTAGCTGCTCATAAAAACCACATGATCACGTACAGGATGACGACACGTGTCGCTCTACCGATTTCTCCTCAGAAGGTCCGAGACTCTTGATGAACAGTTGCCCTTCAACGTGTGTGCTCAGAACACTGTCACATATTGCTCAACTGCTGCGACGATCTTCTCCGATCGCTTCTCAACTGTTCCCCAAACAGCCTCTGTAGGGTTTGTGAGGAGAACATGTTGGACGGTAGGAATAGTGCATGCAAAAGCAGGCTCTGCCGCAGTTACTTTAAAGACTCACACATGACGTTGCATGTGATTAGGGTTAGGGTTAGGGTTAGAGGGTGCACTGCTTGTACAAGTCTTCCTCTTCCACCGACGGTGCTTCTCTTTTTGTAGCTTTTCGCAAGCACGACCAAAACCACGAAGGATCCATTTGTGGGAAAAAAACAATTGTACAGTTTTCGCAAGCTTGAACGATAATCAAGATGTTACAACCATTTAAAAGCAGGCTTACCATTTATCTGAGTCACATAAGTATTTTTTTAATCTAATTTTTATGTCGAAATAAAGAAATTAATAAAAAAGTTCAAGGTCGGAATATCTTTTAGTCAGTTTTTTATTTTTTGCACAAACAATATCACCAACATTAAGACCATCTCCAACTTTTATGTTAAAACTTAAACCTTTTAACCTAGAAAATTTAGGTTTTAATTCAAAAACAGTTTTTCTACTCTAACATTTTTGAGTTAAATTTTTAGCCTAAAATTATTAAGAATGAATTTTGGATAATTTTTTTTCTTAAAGTAACTTTTTTCAAAAATAATAAATTTTATGTCTGAGTATCCTAATTTAATTTTATGAATATTTTAACTTAAAAATATTTATATTTTGATAAATATTAAAAAATCACTAAACGACATCATAAAACTCATGGGAAAATTATGAAAAAAAATATGAAATACATGAAAGAATTTTTTTTTATTTACTTTAGCTGTTGGATTTAAATTTGAATCGTTAGATTTTTTTTTTTACCATTGGACTTGATCATATTAAATCTTAGCCGTTGAATTCAATGAATTTATAAATATATAAAACTATAAAAAAATACACATATATAGTAAACCAACCCACTAACCAGCGAGAAATCTTGGCCTAAATTTACAAAAATGGTTTTTGGTTAAAACTCATATTTGCCCCAAAAGTTGGAGCAAGTTAGAATGGGTTTAGAACCTAAAAATTGAGTTTTATTCCAACGATTGAAATAGGTTTAAAGGGATGAGAAAGTGAGCTAAACCTCACAATTAAGTAGTCATCATAATGTGGTTCAAATTCATCTTTGGCGATAATCGAACATAATACCTCACAAGTGAAAAGGAATACCACTAGACCATAGTACTAAGTGGCAGTTTTTCATTAGTTTTAACATCTCACAATGTCCAGTACAAACAATTGTGGTGCTTAAATCTTACTCTTGTATTTCAAAACAGCAACTAAACGAGAAAAGCTTGTATAGACCGTATCCATTTCATACAAGACCGTATCCATTTCATGCAAGTTGTTCTTCATTTAGGCACATTTGGAGTAAAACAAAATCAGGCAACTAAAGGCAGCTCGTTACATGAAAAAAAACAGTAAATTGACAAGATCTAACCAGCATTTGTAGGCAACTGCAAACAAGTGCTAAAAAAAATTGGCTATCGATTATATATTCATTTGTTGTAACACAGTAAGTAGAGGGAACAACAATGAGTTAGGTTCGTTCTAACACAACAATTACTCAAACCTTCAATTTACTTACAAATTAAAGCTGATAGCGATAACACTTCAACCCTTTGTCAGTCAGTCAAACAGCCGAGCACAAACCAGAATCGCCACAAAGTTTCGACACACTGCAAAAAGGATATCTCAACTTCATTTCTTACACACATCTATAAATAGTCACCACCTGAAAAACGAAAACCAAGCATATGCTCACACTGCCAGATTAAAAAAAATTACAATTTAGTGAACGTAATCGGGTAAATTACTACAAGACCACTGTGGGTCTTGTCAGTCTTTTTCCTTCCATGGCGTCTTTCTTGTTCTGACACTTTGCGCAGAGGAAGGGGCCTTCCCATGGCTTTGATGCCGGGGAGAAGAAAGGCGCAGAGTTTACTGATAAACCTTCAACTTGGGGCTGATCCACTTGGCAGACTGCGCAACGGAAAATCCCCGAATTAGCATTCAGAGGAGAATCCTTACCCAACCTGTATTTCAGTCAAGAAACGAAAGAAATTAGGGCTGCATTCAAACTAGAAATACAGCATAATAATTAGCAGTTAGATAATAAACCATGCTGAACTGACCTTTCATCGAGCATTGCTGAACCTTCTTCAAACAACTCCTCCACAACTCCGATAGCAGAAAGTTTATTTGTCTTGTTCATGGAGTTCTGATTTTTCTTCCCAAAGATAAGCGAAGCAAGCATGTTTGGTTTCTTAATTGGTGGTGGAGGCAAGACAGTATGGCCTGAAGGGATTATGTCAACAACTACGCAGGTTGTATCATCTTTCAGTCCCCTTGACCTCAGAGCCTCCTAAAACAGAACAAAGAAAATCGGGACTAGATCAGTAAAAACAGGCTTAATTCTCTTGAGCTGTACATAATGTTTGTATTTAAGGAGCATCACCTTAACGACCAGCTTTGCAGCAAGCTCTGCAGGCAATCCTCGACATGACTTGGCAGCCATATCAGATGACAAAGCATCCCAGATGCCATCAGAAGCTATTATAAGTCTTCCCCCAGCATTTGAAAGCTGCATAACCAGGGAAAAAAGTTGCTGAGAATTAAAATTTTGTAAAAGCATAGTAAAAAAGAACCATTGTCAATAGTACAAGATGAAGTCACCTTCACTTGCTTGACATGGGGTATTGGGACAATGTATTCTCCCACATCTGTGTCGCCAATTGACCTAGAAAGGCATAATCCACCAGGCCAACAGCGAAGGGGACCAACCTGAACCATGTAAACATAAGAAATTTAGACCATAAAAAAAAATGGTTCATTGAAATGCCTTTCAGTTTACAAGTAAAAAGGGTGAACAAAATAAACTAGGATATACCTCATTGCCCCCAAAAATATTGAGCCTTCCTACTTCACCTCCACTGGCAGTAACACGCTCCCTCTCTTCTTCATTTTCTTCCAGCCTGTGATCAACAGTTAAGAGTGAAACAACACCTCCCTGGGTGTCTAATATACATCGTGAATCCCCAACAGATGCAACAGTCACAGTCCAATCATCAATCACAACAAAAGTCACAGTTGTACCAGAAGTTTCCCCTGAGGTTGAAATTAAATCAGAAAGCTAAGAAAAACAAAATCAAGCAAATCAAATAAATAATTACTGGAAATCAAATGGCTTGATGTTATACCTTTCTGTTGAAATTCTATATCAGTTTTGACAAATCCTGCAACCAGCGCCCGAGGAAGGGCTTGCAGCCATTCATCCCTACTGGTTCCTTGAGGAATGGCACTCAAAACATTAGCCAATAAATTCTCCTTGGTAAAAATAGCAGCTGATATACCATTATGCCCATCAAAAATCTGCAGACAAATAATTTCAAATTTGTATCAGAAAGAGTGAGGGAATGAAGTGATGCTCTATTGGTGCTGACAAATGTAGAAGAAGAAAAGTTACTACACAGTGATTGCTCATTTATCACACCGTTTCAAACCTGAGAACAACAATGTTCCACTTTACCGGACACAAATGCAACTATCAAATTCACTCAAGGTGACTTTTCACTTTAAATGATTCTCAAATTCTTTTCCTTTTCCTCAGTTTTCAGCAGCCAAACAGAGATCAATTGTCCTTCATATATGTACAAAGACAGAAAATAGAGGGGGAAAGTACCGCAAAGACAGAAAATGATGTTGACGGATCCGAATGAATTCTTTGGCAATCGGTTTTTATAAGAAAGTAATCTTCTCCTTTCTTCGCCAAACCAGCCTGCCCATACTTCAAATAAGGTTTCTCAACTTTCTCACCCCTAAGCTCACGACCAATCAGAGTCGCAAGTGGAGTGAGAGGAGATTTCATCGCCGATACTTCAATCTGGCTCATTTTAGTGTCCGTTGGGACATTTCCAAGACCCAAGTGCCAAAACCCTATTCATCCAAACGATTAAACAAAATCCTGTCAGAACTTCATTGCAAACGTGTACATCTAAATGTACTAAATCACCTCGTACGTCCATCAACTGGCTTAAATGATTCACATATCAAAGTTAAAAATGATAACTAGATAACGGAGCATATGCCACTAAATTTTTACACATTAGAAGCTTTCGCTACGCCTACAGAATCTAAAACCATCCCCGGAAACTGACCCAATGCTTCTATGCACATATTTCATAAAACCGGTAAGCTACAAACGAAACAGAGCTAGATACAATTTCTAATGGAAAACAAAAACCAACAGAATTCATACCGAAAGAAGAAAAAGAAAAAATTGTTCTTGCTAGTATATTTTATAAATTTAGTACCTTTTCCTCGAAACAACAACCGATCAGAAGCCATTTTACACCAACAAAATGAGAAAATTATATCAAGTAAAAGCAATTTACAAAAACCCCCACCTAGCAATAACAAAATTTAAACTTTCATAAATAGTAAAGGGCGAATTCAAATAAAACACTTCACAAAATATGCAAAAATAGTCCCTTTAGACCCCGAAATCCATCGAAAGATCACAGTAAAGCAATCTACTGAATCCTCAAGAAGTAAAATTGAGCTAACCACGAACTATACGAATCATAAATATTGCAAAATTAAAAACCGGGGAAATTCAGAAATAGCCAAAAAAATGGAAAAATCAGAGGGATTTATCGGGGTACCTTCGAATGCAGAGCAAAAACACTGACAGTCAGAGACGGATCGAGCAGGGAGGATCCGACATTGAAGCCCATCTACAAGTCCTCCATTGGAATCGAGCTCGCACTGGTTCGAGAACAAACCCTAGGAGAGAGAAAGCGTCGCACCTTTTCCGTGATTTGATTGGAAGACAGCTTAGAGAGAGAGAGAGAGAGAGAGAGAGAGAGGGGGTGGGATTTTTGGGAGAAAACTGTGTTGTATGAGATTTATGTCCGAATTCTCCGGCGAGAGAATTGCAAATTGGTAGGGGTGAAATGACGGAAGTGACCTCTGATGGAGTGGGTTTGGTTGACAGTTGGGTCCCTTTGACTAACGCAGCTGGATGTGGTTGCCTGCATGATCCACCGGCTGGTGGGGACTTGGGAAGCCACATTGTTCGTATCGTATCTTTTTTGTTTTTTTATTTCGACGTAATATTTACGTTTGTTGCCAACCTCCATTTGTGAACCACGTATATTGATTAGATCAAATAAACGATCAAAATAGTTCAATTTGTTAATTTTTAGGCGAATATCAAGTCAACAAATGTATCAAATAAATAGACGGTTCATCATGAATATATTATTTGATATCTGCAACTCGGGCGGGTTGAATGGTCAACCCAACCCTGATTCATTCTTTACAATTCAGGTTTGAGTTGGGTTTGGGTTCAAGCGGATTTAGTCAAGTTCATATTTTAATTGGATTCAGATTTTATTACACCTTGTTTTCCTTGATTTTCACATTTTGAGCGAAACAACGTCAATTGTAGTTAGATTTTCATTTACACATCATCATCCACACAAAAGTTAAAACAAACAATTTTTAATGTTTCAACCATGCAAATTTGAAATTGGATTACAAGACCTACACAGAGATTCAATAAAAAAAATGTAATAGTAACACTATCATTCATTCATATTCATATGAAGACAAACTATAAAGAAGTATAGTCATTCCAAGACTTATTCATAACTTATATAATATGAAGTGCGATGGTAATATGTGTATGAGCGAATTAGAGCTCAAAATTGGATTGTGTTTCAGTTGACATGGGCGGGCAAAAACATCATGTCAACCCAACCCAATAAATGATCTGGTTGAGGTCGGGTTGGGTTTGGGCGGGTCTTTTCTTCATACTAACCTACCCGATCGGATTTGAAAACAAGTTGGACATGGACGGATTCTGGTTGACCCAACCCAAGTTGCACCCCTACCTACCCTGTCTAGTTATTATATACATTCAAATGACTAAATGATCTCCGATTATAAGTAATTGAATGATTCCAATTATGAAATTTATGGTCAGAATACGTTATTTGTAAGGATGGAATGAGCTCATCCCCCAAGGGGGAAATGCAAGTATTAACCAACGTCAAATGTAGTTTACATTAATTAATTGGGTTAAGATTTAACTGTTGCAAAGACTTATTAAATCCCTACATGCAATATTTAATCGTTAACTTTTCGGACCATGTACTTGTACGTAGTATAGAAGTACAAGTGCAATTAATCAGGGGCACTGTGCTCATCTCTTAGGTCTCGAGTTTGAATTCTCTATTTTCTACTTCATTTGTTTATATCTTAGGGTTAATTTATTTCTAATTAGATGACAATATAATTTAAGAAAAAATTAGTATCCGGTTCCTAGTTCTTACTGTTCATTAACTAAGACCTTATTAGTTCTCAAATTTTGATTCAAGTCCCTAGCATTAATGTGATAATGAATTTACATGTTTATTATATATTTTTTTAATATAAAAATTAGTAATTAATTTAGGGTTTAATACTCACACCTCTATTAAACTTCTAATTAATTTTCAATTCAAACATTTCCAAAATAATAAAAAATTAAATTAAGTTTGTACCTATTAGTTTATATATATATATATATATATATATATATAAAGATTCTCAATTTTTTAATCTTAAATGTACCCATTCATATAATTTTTCAATTTTTTTAATCTTAAATGTACCCATTCTCAAATATATCAATTTGTTATATGTAAAATGTACCATTTTTTTAATATAAAATCCATTCAAAATTTTTAATCTATGTTTAAACTTATATGGGTACATTCTTTTTCGTTGATTTGAGAATGTATCCATGTTTTGGTACAGTAACTTTTTTTGTTAATTTTGGTTAATGTACCCATACATATATGTACACACACACATACAATATAATAGAGAGTATAATTTTATTTTATTATTTTTAATCCCATAAATTATGGGTTTTATTTAAAATCTCATTAATATAAACAATTACAAATTTCAATTTTTAATTTTTAATTTAAAAAATATAGTAACTTATATTATTACATTAATGTCAGAGACCTCAATGAAAAATTAAAAACTAACAAGGTTGCAATCAAAGAATATTTATAGTTAGGGACCGCATCCAAAGTGTCTCATAATTTAATGTAGCACCCAATTGCGTGAACAGTATAGTTTCAAACTTGAGATCTCTTGTTGAAGAGGTAATTTGAATTGTAAGCGCCTTGCTCCAGTCAACCCTAATTTGAAAATCGTAGAGTATTGTACCAATATTTTTATGTGAGATCTCTTGTTTAACAACCCTAACTTGGCAGCCACGCACCAACTCCAATTTCACCAAAAACAAACCCTCCTCCCTTGTTCCGTCACAAAACATGTGACGGAACTTTTTCACCTTGCAAGCAAGAAAGACTCCGACTTCATTTAATGAGATAAGACTTTGTTGTTGTTGTTATATCGGAATGATCGCCAAACTGTAGTTAATTTTGTGTGTACCATACTTGATCAATCCTGAAACTACTGAGCATCGGTCAACGTTATACCGTCAAGGACCCAGAAAAGTTTCCCTCCAACCAGGAGGCCAATCACAGCGCGACACGTGTCGACATCAGAAGCCAATCACAACACGACACGTGTCAATGTCAAAATGAAACTAGAAACTCTCTTCTATAAATAGAGATCATTCTCTTACAATATTTCCTAATGGCATTTGTACTAAATCATTCACTAGTACTCATAAAAGGAGAGCTTGAACCTATGTATTTGTGTAAACCCTTCACAATTAATGAGAACTCCTCTACTCCATGGACGTAGCCAATCTGGGTGAACCACATACATCTTGTGTTTGTTTCCCTGTCTCTATCCATTTACATACTTATTCACGCTAGTGACCGGAGCAATCTAGCGAAGGTCACAAACTTAACATTTTTTGTTGTACCAAAGTTCTCACTGATTTTGTGCATCAACAAATTTCATGTTCCCAGTATATTTCTCCAGTCAAGGTTGATAAAATGTGTACTTAGCAGTTAATTAATTAGTAGGAACTGAATTCTGATGAAATGATGATACTTATAAATCCGCTTAATTACGACATTGATTTGTTTATGTTAATTGATAACGTGGATAATCTTGCATGAACTGGATATTTCAAGATCTTTGTGAAAGGAACAAGTAACTTGCGTTTTTTGTTGGGATTATCAAACTAGTATGATTTTAACCGTGCACGAAAGGCTTGTAGCTCAAGTTGTTTATAACGGTTACCATGCATCCAAGATTTATGTTCAGTTTTCCTCCTCCCCTACCCAGTATTGTTTGTATCGAAAAGAAAAATATAGACTCGCTTCAATCCCGAGGGCAAACTGTAATATCAACACTCATATAAAATAAACTTTGATGGAACGGGGTGCTCGACAACTTACATCTCATGACCACCACCGGAGAAACTCAGGCAACCAGAATTATTGCCTATAGAAAACCTCTCTCTCTCTCTCTCTCTCTCTCTCTCTCTCTCTCTCTCTCTCTCTCTAGGTATATGTGAACACACAAAAATGACCCCGAAAAAACAAAAAAAAGAATCATACAGCCAACTTCCCTCAAAACACAATAAAAAAAGCAACCTCGTCGTCGGTATCACTTTGCACTCCCAGGCCTTCGTTTCCCTTCACCGGACCTTCCACTTAAGGTCCTGTGCAGAGGCTGACTAACTCCATTGGGTGGTTTCCGTGATGGCGAAGGAATAAACGATGGAATCATACTCCTGGTGACAAAGCAGATAAGTTGAAACATCTTATTAGAACATGTCAAGGTACATAAGATATTTTGCATAGGAAACAATATGCTGATAATGCAGCTCAAAGAAAACGATATAAACTTATAGCAGTCGGAGTTTACCTAGTTTCCGGGCTCCTTATTGGCCTCGAATTAGTTTTCTTTGCTTTTGCCCTCAGACCGTTTGGAATGCTGGTAGGTTTCGGAAGGTTTTGCTGCCAAAGCATGTCTGGCTCTGAACAATCACTTGTTGCAGCATCAAGCTGATCATCAGAATCATCGGTATTGGCCATCTCATTCCGACTCCTTTGTACATCATAGTCTTGGCTGTCCTCTTTGCTCGCCGTTAATTTTCCAAAGTGTTGTTCCATGTACAACTTCGGAGGGTCAGGAAGGCTACTCGGTCCAAACATCTCCGGCAACTGTCTATTGTCCATATCCCAACTTCCTAATAGATTCTCTTCTCTATTTGCACCTTCATGTTTGTTCACCATGACCTTATCAACCCAATCTCCAGAAAGTACTGAATCCTTATCGGATTCCTCCTTTGAATTTAGTCCTTGATTACAAGCAGGTGGCCAGGGAGGCGAACGTGCATGCATCATCATATCTTGAGGATCTAAACTTCGCCTTTTTGGCTTCAATGCAGTGTTTTTGCGAACCTAGTGCAATTAGATGAACCTCCAGTGTTAGATTCATCAACTAAAAAGGATAAAATAAAGTTTTCAGCTTATCAATTTAATACTTAGCCAATACCTCTATGTTTCCAAAATCATCTGCTGTTTGCCTGCGAGCCCCGGCCAAATCTCCAGTGCTTTTCCGATTAAAATGCAAAGGGGAAGACCCAGCAGACTTGATTCTAGATCTTTCTGGGCTCATGGATTGAGAATATTTAAGTTGCGCTTGCGCTCCCTCGCTTTCCTTCCTTGCTAAGGCTGCCTTAAGTGTAGCAATCTGGATAAGACAGTAAGAAAAATTGGTGAACAAGAGGTTATTGTACATTATAATTGGATATAATTGTAGAAGCCATAGATTAACCACCTGTTCTTTGAGTTCTTTTACATCTGCACCGTCTTTGTTAACTCGAGCAGCACCAAGTTCAACTGTGGAAACTCTTTCTGCAAATTTGAGTGTACTAAGTGTTTCTCCGAGAGCGTCAGGCTCAGGGCTGATATGAACAAACATGAGCGTCTTTGCTTGCCCTCCTGACACAATTGAGGATGGATCAAATGATTACAATGGAGACCAACAAAAAATCAGAAAAATGCCTCTGTGTGCTCAAGTTTATTAAACAATCTTACCGAGTGAGTCTTGGAGTAGTTGTGTAAGTTTACTGTTTCTGTAAGGAACGTGTGCGTTCTTTTGAGCAAGAGAGGCAATGACATCTCCTAAAGCTGAGAGAGATTTGTTAATATGTTGTGCCTCCTTTAACCTGTCTCCCGTCACCTCAGATTTGTCAACTCTCTCACTTCCTGCCAAGTCAACTAGATGCATACAACCCCGAAGAATACTTCCTGACGTCAGGTCTCTTCCGTGAATATGTACTGTCAAGCAACTGTTTATGATGTCACAGGAGTTAGTTTAGACGGATTCATGGTCACTTCAGAACTTTACTCTTAGTGTGAAACGAGAAGGGATCAACTCACAATTTATCTAAGAGGACATTATTAATCTTACCTGTGCGACCTACTACTCCTGTCATTCATGGCTGTGGCACTCACTGAACGATTCTTATGCCCAAGGTTCATCAAATATATAACATCAGAAGTCGATGATACGGGAACAAGGTTCGCCTCAGGTACATTAATTCCGTTTTGAGAGCTGTTGCGAATTTCTAATGTATGTTGGAGTTAAGGACACAGAGAATTATGATATGCATTGTAAAGAAAACAATAGTAAACGAAAAATAATGAGTGTCATGACTCATGAAGGATATCGTTTGCTAGAACCCTCCACCGCAAGGAGATCCTTGACTTGCTCATTGTAAATTTCAAGCATCTGAACAGAAATTTCGTAACAAATGGTGTCCTTTCTCTGTTCTGATAGATAAAATAAATCACTGAGTGCTCTGTAATTTACACCTCGACTTTCCTCTGTAATCTCCTTCGGTCCAGTCTACATAGGTGAACAACATGAATTTATAACTTGTAAGGAGTCAGTTGGCCAAAGAATGAAGATTATATGATGAAACATCTATGCACATATTTTACCATTGTAAAAGTTTTCCCTGATCCCGTTTGGCCATAAGCAAATATACAGACATTGTAACCATCGAGAACAGACCGAATCAGAGGCTGCGTATCTGAAAACACCTCCTCTGCAGAGAAAGAAAAGTGGCAGTGAAAAATGCTGACAAATATGATAGATTAGGAACGAAACCATATTGAGAGTAGCTAACCTTGGGTTGAAAAGGGACCAAAAACTTTGTTGAAAGTGAAAGATTTCCTTCCCTCTTTGCCATATTTGGAGGGAGTGATAATTTTAAGACTTCTGTCATCTATGTGATCATAAGTACTGGCCCGATTTGGTTGCCCAGGCAAGAAGGGCCGCACTCGACAGTATACCCTTATATTTCCTAACCAAAGTAATTGATGGACCAATTAATCTTGTAGACACGTACAAAACACAAACTGTTTCTTAAACATAGAACTCGAGACCATTAAAGGAAGACCAGAAACACTACCTTTCAAATCCTGCACTTGATTGTATAACTTGCGATTTTCTTCAAGAACCTTCTGATATCCTGTCGCTGCAGAAGCCAAACCATGGAGGTGCTTGCCTACATGCATGGTAAACTAGTTATGGTCCTCCGTTGAGAACGTGAAACAACGTTAAAGTATTCGACAAAACGTGAGCTAAGTGAGCCTTATTAAAAGCATATCATATCGTTTTTCATTTGAAGTCCTACCTAGGTTGTTGAACTCCTGCTGGTACCTCATTTGTAGAAGCTTCATTCCTGCTTTTGTATCGTATAGAGTATGTTTCAATTCCTACAGAATAAAGATTAACATAAGTTTCGCCAGTATCTTAGGGCAGATAAACAAAATTTTGTAGCTGCTAATATGATGTGACCGTAGTTTACCTGGATGTCTTTCTGTTGTCGATCAACCAACGTTATCTGCTTTAAAGACTGACTTTTCGATACCTCGCTTTGGTTGTATATTTCCTCCTCTTTGGTTTCAGAGGAAGCTTTCTCTTCAATCTTAATCATCCATCAATGGCAGCAAAATGTCACCCATTGTGCTAATGATAAAAGATACAAACAAAACCGAGACACGTGCACAAGGATATCATAACGACACAAACTTGCCACTTCTATTGAATCTAAAACTTGTACCTTCATATCACCAGAAGCACATTCAGAGGCACAGTCCGAAAGAGGTCTATCAGGGCCGGACAACGTCATATCTCTGGAAGCTGTTTTCATCTGTCATAAAGAATTCAATCATCCCACATATAACATACTTTCTCGAAAGGAGGCAATGAGCTTTCTTTGGGAGAAAAGCAATGCACATAGGAAAAAGCAAGGCAATGTTGAAGAAATGCTGCTGCTTAGTGCTTACCAGTTCGCCTTGGCTTGCTAACCGATGCTCAAACTCCTCCATGACTTTACTCAGCATATTTTCCACAATCTGTTAAAAGCAACAGGAAATTGTTTCTCTAAGTTATACATATATGCATATATATAAACAGGTGCTCGGGCTGAACGAGTAGATAATCAACATAAAAGGTAGAAGAACCCTTACGATTGGTATGTCTTCCTGCCTCTTGTCTGAAAGCAGTTCACGGACTAGCACATGTAAAGAATGAGAGGAACTCTGAAGAGCAGAAAGCAAAACAATTACTTTCCTGCAATATTATGAGTGCAAAATAAAAACTGAGAAACACCTGATCTCACTTACTGCTTCATTGAGATCTTCACTGGACAAACTATCGTGGGACTTTTCGCCCCATGATAAGGTCATTGGAAAGGAATTTGAAAAGGGTTCTGAATTTTTTCGCACGAAGTATTTCCCGCAGGTAGTTGGTTTCAAAGCTCCACAATATTTCCACGATCCAATTGCACCTCCTTGTTTCCACTCAGAGTATGATTTCAATGCTAGAACGCAGTTCACAATCCTTGCGGATTTCCCTCCCTGTAATTTCAGAATGTGAAAAACTGCCACAGCCGAACAACAAATAAACAAAGTACCAATGCATTTCTTCCTAAATCATAAGGATTCATCAAAACACAATTGTTTTCGGAGTACATTTCCTGAGCACAAACCTGTTCCAAATCCGAGGCTTCAAAGGTTGGAAGCCCCATTTCCTCAACAGACACAAGGAAGTTCCTGACATTTTCGAAGTACTGATACGCTGACAAAGCCGCCCCATCGGGAATAATAACGGAGTCACAAGGGCCTTCAACTACCTAAGAACAAATCGCCAGTTAACATTAGCAAAACCAGTCAATAAACAAAAAGGGCTTGAACCAATGCAAACTGGAAACCAAGTTGGGCCATTACCTTCGGCACAGCTCCGGGTTGAACTTTGTTGAGAACATTGCAGAGGATTATTCCACTGCGCAATCCGAGGCGGAAATCCTCTTCCGAAGGCTCAGCCGGCAAATCTTTACCCCCAACGACGCCAACGGTCTTTCTTAGCCACCTTGCTGCTTCATACCTTCTCAACGCTGCACAATAACACGGCAACATTCATAGGATCAGAAGACTTTCTTGGCCACCTCAAGAAATGCAAGAACCAATCAATTGAAAAAATTAATCTGAATTGAAAGATCAAAAATAAATAAAGGAAAGATGATTACATGCTTCCTCGGCCTTCCTAGAAGCCAAGTCGATATCGTTTAAACGACTCCCATGCTTCTGAAGAACGCATTCAACCACAGAAGCTATGGAGAACGGCAAGACTTGCTCCGTCGCCATTTACCGCCAAAAAAAACCCAGAAAAAAAAAACACCAAAAATCTGGGCGTTAAAATTCAACTCCTACCCGTTAATCCAACTTGCTCAAACTACCCAAATCACAATTCATAAGCCAAAATCGTAATGGGAATTCCGGCAAGTTCGAATCTTTTTCTTTGGAAAAATGTGAAGTTTATGAAAAATTTTCCGGAAATCTCTGAGGGAGAAAGTGAAATTAGAAATGGGAGGAAACTTGGATGTGAAGATAGCAAAAAGATAAAAAATTTGGAAAGTGAAGAGAGAGAAGATTTTTAGGTTCGGATGATTTGATTCTCTCTCTCTCTCTCTCTCTCTCAGGCTTTCTCTCTCTATCTTTCTCTGGTTAGACTAGTTTTAGCTTGTTTCCCTTCTCTCTCCGTTTCTGGGTTTGTCAAATATAGAAGGAAAAATACTACACCGAACCTGGTTCCGAGCCTCTCGGGAAAGCTTGGCTCTAACGGTTTGTATTTAACGGATCCTTTTGTCTCTAAAATTAACATTTTCCTTGTTACTTTGTTATTTCATTTTAGGTTGTGAGAGATGAAAGAATAACTTTTGTCACATGACGTTTTGTGCTAATGGAATAAAAATATGTGAACAAAAAGTTACATATGTCTTTATTTCTTTGAGCAGGACGCTACCATGACAGTATACATGTGCTATATAAGTCATTATCATTGGAGGGATTCTTTTTTCTTGGAAGTGAATTAAAGGGGCATTTCTTCAATTTTGTGGTCACATAAAACCTAATTTGACTCTTGCCCTTCTCTTTGGCCAATTGGACTGGTTGGATTAACAAACTTGTCTTTTGCCTTTGTTTCTCACTTTTTGGTTAAAAAAGAAGGGTGTGGCTTTATGTAAGGTAGATTGATGAGAAAGTTTTTAATATCGTCATGCTATTACAAATTCACATGTTATATTATAGTGTATAATACTACTTATATATTATAAATATAATATATAATATTAACAACTAAATATACATGTTATAACGATTGATGTCTATAAAATTACTCTCAAATACAAGCAAAATAAAGAAGTCAAAACCTTTTATGTTCAAATAGTAATATAATATTCAACACATTTCTTAGAAAAGTCAATATCTTCTCAAATGACTTAGTCATCTAATTGACGTTATGTTAATTGATTGAAATGATTAGAGAAATTAATAATTCAAAAAATAAATAAGTTATTAAATTATTAAGAGTTAGGATATGATCATTAGGACCATTCTACTTGCCCAAAAATTGAGAACTTGGCCTTTTTAGATATATTACTTGATTTGAACTTAATATTATTCAGTAGTTCTCATGCAATTAATCAAACCCTTCATAAAGCACTTTAATTTAATTAAAAACCATATAAACTAATTCAAAATTAAGAAAAACAAAATATAAATATAAATTTCAACTAATGAAAAGGAAATTGAAAGAGGAAGAACACCAGCCTCCAGCTGCATGCACTACCCTATCTTCTTTGCCCCTCTTCCACTTGTCAATGAAAGATGATTGGGGACCCATTTGAATAGCACATGATATATGTGCACCACTTCATGATTTAGGCCATTTGTAGTCACATTAAAAAAAAATCATTTGTATTAGAAGCTTATATACTAATACCTTTAAACTTTGCTAATAATATTTTTCTCTTTTGGGTTCACTTATTTTGAATGTTTTATGGTAAAGTTGCATAGTCCAAGATTCTTCTAGGCTTTGTGAGTGTGGTGGGGTGGGATAAGGTGAAGATGCACATGATCTCAAAGTTTTTTTTTTCTTTTACATTTTTACACTAGGAGAAGGAGGAGTGCGGCTAAACTACACAATGGACAACCTAATTAGAGCCTCCACCTCAATCGAGATCTCCCATCCACCCAAGGTTGTTTCCTTTAATTTGGGGATAGATATGCGACTTTGGGTTGATTTCTCAGTTGTTGGTGGGTTAAATTCATTTCCAACGACTTGATTTCCATAGTGGTGTTGCTTTTCTTGAGATTTGTGGTAGCGTCGCCTTACCTAGCCAGATCTATTGTGGCTCTGCTTGCGGTAGCAGCGGATCTCATAGTTATGAAGTCATAGGTGGTGATGAACTAACTAGTGGAGTGAATCAACCGGTGGATTTTGTTCTTGGGTTAGTGTAGGTTTAGTGCAACTTTTGTTTGTACGGCGTCTAGCAAGTGATGTCTTGCCTAACGAGTGATGTGGCCTTCCTGTTAGTGATGGTTTGATGTGGACTCGCTTCTTGGTGATGATATTGCCTATGCTCTGATATAGGTCTATTGTGTCTGTCATTTTTATGGCAGATCTACCAGCAATGCTTATGCTATTTTCAACGTTGCATATGCTTGTGGTAGTCATTTATAGGATTATTGTTTATATATGAGTTGTGCGAATTATCTCCATATCAATGAATTGATTATTGAAGAACGTATCAACATGGAAACCCTTGTCATTATTATTGTTTATCAATGAAAATTGCTATTGCTTCTTGTTAAAAAAAAAAAAAAAATCACGATCCAACCTCCATTTGCATGAAATGACCTCAAAAATAATAAATTAAATTCAACATTCGCAATGATAAAGTAATTATTATGAGCATCATGGAAAATAAGGGAAAAAAGAAGACACATTTTTAGTTGTTCTAGCAGTATTCAGTTTTTACATGGTTAGAGAATGTTTTAAAGTTTAGTTGACACGAATGCAAGATGACAATATTTATTAATAAATTTATTATGAGTTCGATATCATATTGTTTTTTTGTAAGTAATAAATAAATAAAAAACTTAAAAAGAAAAAGAATATTGTTGTTAATTCAAGGCTAGCCTTAATTCAACTCCCGTTCCGTCTTCCAACGGTTGAATTATTCAAATTTACCCGGTTAGGAATACGAGCCTAAACAGGTTCGGCGCCAATTTTAAATGTTCGTTAGTCGGAGATTCGACAAAAGCCGTTGTGGGGCCCGAAAGTTAGAGGTCCACACGGGTAGGACCCAAAGCACCACGCCGGCTTTGTAATATTAGTTAAGGACATCAGGCTGCCGGCCCAAGCCCAACAATCACAACAAATGGGCTCCACAGGCCCCGCTAAAGACCCGCCCAATAAAAACATGACAACAAATCACATCATAAAGTTTATAGAGTTAATTATAAATTTGTTCCCTTAATTTTAGTGGTTGTTCCACTTTGGTCCTTGTACTTGCTTTCGTTATATTGTTCCTTAAACTTTTGAATGTGTCAAACAAGGACAGTAGTGTTGAATATATTGACATAGAAACCTTAAAAAAAAAAAGGGCTAGAAGAAGAGAGGACTAGCGTTATAGGGCCGATAAAGTGTTTTATGACCAGTTTAACATCGAAACAACCACTCAAATAGCTACACATCTAACAAAATTATTAGACCACATTATTCAATGAGGTCGATTTTATTGAACTTTTTGAAATTGAAAACTAGAAGTAAGTGGTTATGTGTTAGTAGATTGTGAGCATTTTCAGCAAAGTAGATGAGTTACTAAAATGCACTAAAAAATGTAGTCACGTGTCATTGTGCCAATTTTTTTTAAACAGAGGCTACCGTTTATCCTTAATAATTTTATCCTTGATAAACACACTTTTAAAAGTTTAGGGACCAATTTGGAACGAAGCGACATACACATGGTCGAGTAGTTGAGCTATAATTATTAATATCAAATTCAAATGTGAGTAACCTCTTAGAGATAGAGCCTAGAGGCATGTCCCTCCCTAGCACATGTTTAGTTTGCAAATAGACTATGCATACTTTTGAATTTGACCAAAGAGAGAGACCCTCCATTTCCAAACAAGTCAGTCATTGTCTAAAGTTAACTTTGTAGGACACTTATTGAATTAACTAGAATCTCTACACTCAAGGGACACATCTTAATGGATTTCATAATATTTTGTGAATCTTGATGCAGTAATGTCTTCTTTTTTCTTAATGTCATTGTTGTTTTGCATGATCAGGAGTTACTTTTACAAATGATGAACTAATCGTCGATCGTTGTCAGTCGTTGATGTATCTAGATTTTTTTCGTGATTAGGATCGCCATTCCTTTACCATAACAAGCTATAATTGACAGGTTCAAAGAATCAAAGGCTTTAGCTATAAGTCAAGAAGAGTTAGTTCAAGATTAAGAGTACTTAGCATAAATAGTATAACGGTGCCTCATTTCCACCGAATCGCTAGCTTCCAAGACCAAACCCGATTGAAGAGAGGTTATTGGCTTTCTGCGGAGATATATCTCGATCTTTGTATAACACTCAAAAAATTATTTCATTTGTATGCAAGATTCTCTATCTGTCATAAAGAGAAGCTTTTGGTTGTTTGCGGAGATCGATACATCTCCATCTTCCTGATCTTGGTTGCATGCAAGATTTTCTCTCAATTTCGGATCACCAATCCTACACTTTTGGCTATTTAATGAGGAATTCAGGGGTTTTGTTTGCACTTTGCATTTGCTTTCATAGAAATTTAGAAAGAACGTCAAGTGACAACAGAGAAGATAAGGGAAACAGATAAGAAAAATAGCGAAAATTTAGGGCCTGTTTGGTATTCTATTTGAATTTTTTTATCATTTCTCAAAACATTTCTTAAGAACATTTATTGAAAATATTTTTTTTAAGACTTAAAAACTTGATTGTGTACGATTTAAAAATTTTAAATCTTACAACTTAAACTAGACAAAGAGATATAAAAAGAGGGGATCGCAGGAGAGGGAGAAAGATGAGAGAGAATGAAAGAAAGTAAGAGATGATTGAAGAAAAGAGAAATAAGAGAGAGGATGAGATAAAGAGGAAGAGGAGTGAGAGAAACAAACGAGATAATGAAATAGCGGATTGAAAGAAAGACGAAAAAGATAAAAAAAAATAGGAAGAGAAAGAAGAAAAGAGAGAGAGAGGGGGAAGGAGGGAGATAAAAAAATGAGCGAGTTTAAGTTTAAAATTTCTAAAAACTAAATTTTTTTGTTTTTAGAGAATAAACTATATTTTTTAGTTAGTCTTGAGTTCAGTTTTTCAAAATAGTTTTACCAAACAAATTTTTAAGGCCTAAAACTTGAAAATTGTTTTTCAGTTTAAAAAGTTGGATTCAAGTAGAATACCAAACATTCTCTTAGGGTTTTTGACATTCTTTCTTTAGTTTTCTTCTAAGCACAACAAAAGGGTGAAATAGAAAAAGAACGTCAAGGTGCAATGTCGAAATTCCAATTATCTGACCCTTTTCTGTGAAAAAAAAAAATCTCAACCTAACCGGACCCAAAACTTATCATAATTTTGAAAGCACATAAAAAAAACGGGTTGAGGCCATCATATGCAATTGTGACTTGTGAGTCAAGTCAGTCATGGCACTTTTCCCCCTAAATCATGACAGGATCAACATTTCATATCTTTTGCTGCCTCGCCTCTTTGCCCCCTAAACAACTCGTAAATTTCTATCACTTGGTGACATTTCTACACATTGTTTTGTCTAATGGTCCAGCATCATATGCTGCAGATTAAAAAAGTTCAATAATACACCAAAGTAATGCAGGTATCATGTTTGCTAGAGCAGTGTGGCTATCGCACACAAAACTATAATATATTAAGTTAAATTGTCTTGGCACATACGCGTGACGGAAAGAAATTTCATTTTGAACTCCTTATGTCGAATTTGTGGATGCTCCACCTATTTGCAATCGTTGATGTCCGCATCTTCAATTTTACTTGGCAATAAGGGAAGGGAGCCTTTTTGTAACGGCGACAAAGGGTGTTGCTGGACTTTGTTTGCAAAATACATAAATACAACTTATCATATGAGATTTCAGGGGATCATATGCTGCATTAATGGCTTATACTCGTCCACATTTTTATTAAATTTTGTACTGTTTCTAAGTTTGAATCTTCTTTTCCTTCCTATAATTTAGATTAGATTAAATATTGCTTGAATAGAAAAATTAATAAATTAAAGTAATAGGAAGCTTTGTGCTAAAGAACTTGCTAAATTATTATGTCTGCTTTCCTTTAATCTCACACTAAATTCTAACATGGAGGAGTTTTTTTTTTTGCCTTATTAATTTTTTTTTTAAAGGGACCAACTAATGGCTTTGTTATGGTAGTCATTCTTTTGGGGGCCGATAAGACTCACAGATGCATTTGAGTCTCCCCCTGGGCATCATCGTGTGATTCACCAGCGCTAGGAATCAAATTCAGAACGTATCGTATGAAATACGGGTATGAAATTCATCCTAACCACTGGGGCATTTAACATGGATGAGTTGGGGAAATTCAAGATAAGCACATTAATTCAAGAGATTGGGGATTAAAGCTTTGGTGTTCTTCTTTAAGGGGCCAAGTTTCTGTTTTCTTTTGTTCCCAAAACCTTCATTATTTTAAAGCTCTCAGTCACCAGGTCGGTCCATAAAACATTTAGTTTGAGTGGTTATGGATAGGCCTAATAGACAATGCCATTGAATTAGACAACTCAACTCTCTTCCAGTCATATCATGTGTGGGGGAAAAAGGGAAGTCGATGAGTTGTTAAACCTAAAAGAAAGGTGATTGATTCCAATTTTCATGCTTCAAAATATTGTGAAACAATAAGATATGTGAAATAAGTGTCTTCTAGGCTTTTAGAAACCTAAAATACGGCGAACTTAAGAGCATCTCCAACAAAAGTTGTAAAACCACTAAAATTTTATTTTAAAGAGCTAAATCTAAAAAACACATCGTCAACTGACTCAAGGGTGGATCCGTGAGCCAAGGAGAAAAGAAAAGAGAGAGGAGGTGGTTTTAGAAAATGAGTGTGTTGGATTTTTTTTTTATTTTGAAATGATTGATTTAAAGTATTCAACGTTTGTTAAAATATAGTGTGGTTGGATATGAAAAATTAAAGATACTAGCTAAAGTAGTTTTTCGACACTATTCACCAGCTAAACTAGCAAAATTTAACAAAACTGTTTGTTAGAGATGCTCTAAGCTCGTATGATTGGATCAATTAGTTCTTTGTCTAGTGATCCTTAACTTATGAAAGCTCAAAGAAACTTTAAATTTGAATTCCCTTCCCAATGGATTCAAAGAAGAGAGTGCAAAAACCAAAAAGAAGATATTATAAGAAGTGAACAAGGGCTTGAATAAATGAAAGAGGACTCAAGAAACATAATTAAGCAGAGAATTGTAACAGGTTAAAAAAGAGTGCGGAAATCACTTTTGTGCAAAAAATAAAATAAAATGAGACCAATAAGATGAAAGGCCCAAACAAACAGTTCTACTGCTAACCCACAAAAACATTGATCAAAACCCAAATTTGGTATCTCAAGCCCAAGTTTCACTCTTACCCTTGCAATAGGTCCAATGTTGGTTGGATCCAAGTTCAAGTATGTTTTAAAAAGCCCAACCGCTAATTATAAGCCTAATTACCATATATAGTGTGTGGGTTTATCCACAAAACACAATCTTTACCACTAATTGAGCATGAATGGTTGAAATTGCATAAGCTTAAAAGTTAAAAGCATTAAGCACTTGACAAATCAGACCCCATAATATTTTCCGATAAATGCATTTTTTTCCTAATGGTTCTTGTTAAGTGGAAAATACACGATAACACGTTGCAATCAGTGTTATGTGAAATGAACATGCAGAGATTAAAAAGAAATGGTTGACATTGGAGGGGAAACGTTTATGACTCGTTTGGAAGTACTTTTAAAATGGCTGAAAACGTTTTTAATGAAATTTTTTTTGAACCAATCTTTAATAAAAATACAAGTGAAATCTAAAAAAGCATTTCAAATGCTTTTGAAACCGAAAAATATTTTCTTTACAAGTACTTTCGGACATTTTAAAAACAAACAAACATGATGAATCCACATTCCACACCGACAAGGCATTAGAAAACAAATGGCAGTGCGTACCTTGCCTAAGCTGTAGGTCCACGTCATTTTGTGATTAGACTTACAATTATTCGGTGCATTTCCTTACTGAGCAAATTTCTAAGGAATAAGATCATCTCCGGATCTTATTTGTGGAAATTTAGATAATTAATCATTCATATTCGTTTATTGTACATCGTACAGTTAAAATTTATTTAAATTTAAATATAAATAATACCTAATAAAAACTGATCGCACGATACACAATGAACGGACACAATTGATTGATCTTCCAGATCCTTGTCCAATTTCCAATGGTGGAGCTTACCACACATTTTAGTGGGGGGCTCACCAATTAAAAAAAAGAAACCCTTTAATTAACAACAATGATGATGGGAAAATAAAATAAAGAAACAAATAAAAACTAATTAATTAACTCTTTAACTTTATTACTAAATAAATTTATTTGTAAATGCCGTATTTCAGGTTATGATTCTCCATCCGATTTGGACGTTTCAAAATGTATATTTGTTAATGGGAAAGAGCCATGTAAAGAGAAATAATTTTGATTCTTAACAGGCAATGCTTACTTAGATGAGATAAGAAATAATCTTGACATTTTTCTTGCGTTTACCAGAATACAAGAAAATGCGAGTTGTAATGGTGGAGCTTAGCACAACTTTGGTAAGACCAATTGGTTTTATAGAAATGAAAATTTTCATGGTATTCTAGAGTATCGAATATTCTGAGTTATTTAATCATTAAATCTTTGGTTAAAACCACAAAAACTATGATCTAACAATTAAAAAGTTCGGAATATGAAATACTTTTGGAGCACTATAGAATTTTATTTAGATATTCATTATTTTCCATCTCTATTTTACTTTGCTCATTCTGAGCATTCGACCCCACATTTGTCACGTCGTCAACTAATTACTAATTTGACAACATGCAACGAAAGTCTAACATGACAACGAAACAGTAACTTCAAGTACGACACAACAATATTTTACATATTAAATATCAAAACATTAACTTCAAGTATGACATAACAGTATTTTACAGATGAAATATAAGCGTAAAAATATGATCACATTTACTTATAATTTTATGACATAATTTATTTTAATTAAAAAAAATTTGAAACAAATATTGTGCGAAAAAATAAGTCCTTTGGGGGATTTTTTTTTAGAAGAGATCTCGGATCTCTTCTATCACCAAGGTCACCGGATCAAGTGATCCATGTCTTTAAAATTTAATCAAACGGCTCACCTGTTTTGACACTTTAAAAGTTATAATAATTTTGTTACCGTTGGATGAAATTTCAAATATCCGAATCACTTGATCCGGTGACCTTGATGGAAGAGATCCTTAGGTTAAAAGCCAATCAAATCTTTCAAGCCAGTCCTACGTACGCAGTGAAACCAAAATCTACCAAAAACCTACCAAATCCATCCATGCCTGTACGAAATTACGAATAAGGGCCGGCAAAGCATAAGGGTAATTCCGTCACTCCAGAAAAGGAAACATCCAACTTGCGTACGCCGTTAAGAAGCAACGTTTTCTGTTCCCCTCCCTCTCGCGTTTTACGTTTTCGCGTTATTTGTTTTTTGTAATGCTCTCGAGAGGAGAGAGAGAGAGAGAGAGAGAGAGGAGAAACAGAAGCATTTCGGACCATTTTCCATTGTTTCCGGTGCTCGCTTTCTCTCTCAGGTACCCACCACACACGCCCTCTCTCTCTAGAATTTTTTGTCCTTCTGTATTTTTTGTATTTTGTGGTTGTATATATAGGTGTATTTTATGTGTGTGTTCGTATGGAATTTGATTGGTTTTAATTTGAGTTTTTTAGGATGTGTTTTTGTTGATAAGTTTCTAGGGATTTGATTCTTGAATTGGGGATTTGTTATATTTGTTGAATTTTTATTGGTAATTTGGATAAAATTTAGCTGAAAAAATATATATGGAAAATAAAAATGGGAGAGGAGATATTTGAAAATGGAGGTTCTTGGTGGATTTTTTTGGTCAAGGAATTTGGTGTAACTGGAAAGAATTTGTAGGAAAGCAAATCTAGGATTTTTTTTTTAAATTTTAAATTTTAAATTTTAATGCAGAAAACAGCAGATCGGTGTTAGGAAATAGAAAAAAGATTGAGGAAAGATTGTAATTTGATTTGTTTTAGCTGGTTTTGGGAATCTGAAATTTGGTTTAATATGTGGATTTTTGGGTGCGAGGAACAGATGGTAAAGGGAGGGAAGGTTAGTTCCAAGCGAAAAATCAAGACGAGGATTCCGTCAAAGGATCAGGGTTCCGATGATTCGGATGAGGATTATGTGATTTCGGGGGAAGAAAATGAAGTTTCTGAGGATTTAGAGGAGGATTACTGTTCTTCTTTGGATGGAGATGAGTCAGAAGAGAGCTTTGGGAGTTTTGTGGACGAGGAGGAAGAGGAGGAAGAGGAGGAGGAAGTGAAAAAGGTGAGGAAGAACAGTAGATCAAGAGCGAAAAGGGGTTCTGCTGGTTTTATTGTGGAGGAGGAGGAGGAGGAGGAGGAGGAGGAGGAAGACAAGGAGGAAGTGAAGCCGGTTAGGAAGGGAATCAGGTCAAAAGTCCGAAATGGTTTTTCTGGTCGGCAGAAAAATGGGGTTAAACCGTTACGAAAGAGGAGAATGATTGCATATCGTGAGGTGGAGGATCAGGATTATAATGATGAAGATGATGATGACGATGAGGAATTTACACCAGATGAAGATGAATTTTCAGAGGTGGAAGAAAAACATGTGGTGAAAAAGAAGAAACTGGGCAAGCGGCAGTTGAAGAAAAAGGGTCGTTCTGTAAGAGGTGAAAAAAGGAGAAAATCTATGGCTTTAAAGAAGCCTTTGAGAAAGAAAGGTAGAACGAGTCAGGAGTTGGGGAGGAAGGCAAGAAGGGATGATGAACTTGAAAGTGATAGTGATTTTATTGATAGTATTGTGCCCTTGAGAGTAACGAATGAGAAAAAAAGGGTTAGGAAAAGGAGGAGAATGTCCGTACCGTCAGATTCAGATTTTGTGCCTTCTGGAGCATCTGATTTTGACTACACCATCTCCGAGGAAGAGAGAGAGCAAGTACGAGAAGCCAAGGAGTTGTGTGAAAGATTGGAAACTAATTTGCAAAGTTCATCAGTGCCTACTAGCCTTCAGGAGGATACGCTTGTACAGCAGCCAAGAAAGCCTCCTAGAAGGAAGGGCAAAGAGAAGATTGAGCAAGTGAAGGTTGAGGTTGTAAAGCAGGTCTGTGGAATTTGTTTTTCCGAGGAAGATAAAAGAAGAGTGAGGGGAACATTAGACTGTTGCACTCATTATTTTTGTTTTGCATGCATCATGGAATGGGGAAAAGTGGAATCTCGTTGCCCTTTGTGCAAGCAAAGGTTTAAGACAATCAGTAAGCCTGCAAGATCTACGACAGGAATTGATTTGAGAGAAGTGGTGATACAGGTCCCTGAGCGTGATCAGGTACCTTATCGTTTATTTGTTATGTCATGCTTTTTCTTGCATTCCGTTTGCTTCTTCTTCAATATTCTGTTTGTTTGTTCAAAATGGGTTTATTTCTTTATGCAGGTCTATCAACCGACGGAAGAAGAACTCAGGGGTTATCTTGACCCTTACGAGAATGTGATCTGTACAGAATGCCACGAAGGAGGGGAAGATGGCCTCATGCTACTGTGTGATATATGCGATTCACCTGCTCACACCTTTTGTGTTGGTCTTGGGCGAGAAGTACCTGATGGTAATTGGTACTGTGAGGGTTGTAGACCTGTAGCTATGGGATCATCAAGTTCACAGGCTCAGGGTCGGTCGTCTGATCAAAGAAATACAAACAACATTCTGTCTAATAGACCATCACCTGCTGTATATTTTGACGAAGGGATAGACCTTAATGTGGTGTCCTCACCTTGTCCACAATTCACTCAAGGATTTTCCCCAAGAATTCCTGTTGGAGGTTTTCAAGCACCTTCCCCGTTGTCTGGGGCTGCAGCACCGACTCTATCAGGGAGACGCTTAATACAGCGTCATATTCAACAACTCCTTAATCTTAACAGGACGACTTATATGGCCAGTATGAATGAGAGGAACTCATCCAATAATTTGAGTAATGATTTCTCAAACTCTCAAGCTGCTCGGGCGAGGGAAATGACAGTCCAACATACCAGGACAGACGAGATGGAGGCAGCTTATCATACATTCTTTGAGGAGAGATTACAAGATAATCATTTAGCACTAGTGCCAGATAATTTGAGTACTGATTTCTTAAATTCATCAGCATCAACCCCTCAGAGAAGGCAAGCAATCGAGGATCCACCTACTACATCTGCTAATAGATCTCTAAATGGAGCATTATGGCCTGAACTTACCGGGATGAACTCAGTACCAAATTACGGACAATTCCATCACTTAAGCAGTAGACCAAACATTAGTGGATCTGATGCTGGTGTGTCCCCTAATACAGCTGTAGAACAGAGTGGCTTTCACCTAGCAAAGGAAAAACTGAAAGCGATGGTGAAAAACCGCTTGGATAATTTGTCCCGAGATGTTGATCTAGGTATGCGAAGCTTTCAACTTATTTGTATGCTTGTATGTAAACATCTCCTAGTTCATTTTGGATTGATTCAGACTCGGCATTTCTACGCTGAAATGTGAAAATACCTTTGATCTGAATCCGTCCGCTTGTCATTACGAATTATCATTCTCATGTCAGGCAGCCTAGCGCCTATGATCTACACTGCCAGTCGAAATGATCTAACTCTTTGTATCCCCGTGTTTCAGACAAAGATACTTTCAATGACATTGCAAGGAGATCGACACACACTGTCTTGGCTGCGTGCGGACACCAGCACAGAAGCAACGAGGTAGTTGTGGTTCCTCCCCCATCAACCTGCTCCCACATTGAATTAACAGCGTGTGGAATGACAAGTCTGATGAGAGGTTGCTGTTCATGTTGTTTCGAATCTTTTGTAGGGGAAGTCGTAAAGAGGATCCTCGATACCAAACTCCAACATTGGTTGAGTTTAGCTCTCTAGGTATCGAGGATCCTCGACGCAACACGCGTCCTTTTGCTCTTTCCCCTCCCCGTCGATCCTGTTTTGTTAGGAATTTTAGACCATAATTTTTTAGCTAGTTCATAGATTAAACTAGCACTGAAGTCACTCAAGACTCCATTATTCTTATTTAATCCCATTTTTACATTAATTTTTTAGATTTAGGCTGATCCAGATATATTAAATTGCTACGTATTTATCACTTTCCATTTTTGCTCATTGGCTGCGATTATTCCTAGCCGACTCTGCTATTTTTAGATGTTTTCTTGACGGTTGTTTCTTTGTCCAACTTTTTTTAGGCTTTTTAGCCAAAATAGTATTGGCATAACTTTGGTCCAGATTTAAAGTCGATAGAAGTGAATACTGAGATTGTCAACTGTCAATCATTTGTGTTTCACTGAGGAATTTCCATTAAATTGAGATTATTTTTGTTAATTAACTCTCCACTTGAACTGGATTTCTTCTATCTAATGGAGATTATTCATAGAATGGCCAAAATGATTGACGAGCTGTACAATCTCAGGGATTATTTTTATTGATTTTAAATCTCAATGATCAAAGTGAGAAGTTATAACAAACTATTTTAGCTAAAAAGTCTTTATTTTCTTTCTTTTTACTGGAAGTTATTTATGCATTTACTGTTTGGGAAGAATGATGTTTGGGGTAATTATAAAGTTACATTGGGTGAATTAGAATTAACCACTCTCAGTACTGGATTGGTACTAAGGTGTTTTTATAAAAAGTGGGTATAAAAAAAAACTGAACTCAAAAAGGTGTTTGGTAAACACTTAAAAACAACTTATTTTCACAGTTTTGGATAAAAAAAAGCTAAAAACATGAATCAGTAAAACCGAACTTATTTTCACAATACAACAGAAGCAGTTTTTTTTCGGTCACCACCAACCAGCCATTTTTAGCCTTTTGTGTTTGCCCTTTGTTTGTCATCCCACTCAGCCGTCCACTACTTCACCTTTCTAGTACAAATTGACATGTCAATCCCACTAATCTTTTCGCAATTTGAGACCGCTGAAAATACTTGGCTCGTTACATGTAAACCTCTTCTTTGGGGGTAAAGTTATATTTCCAATTATGAAAGATGCTTGGCTCTTTGCATGCAAGAAAATGATTACAGTTTGATGTGTGCAAAAACATCTTTTTTGTAATTGTGAATAAACATGTGTTAAATTATAATTTGCAAAAGCGACAAACATGGCTCTCTCATGCTATTTACATAGATTAGTGATATCCAAACATTTATTTTTACCTTCTTCACACCCTGTTTTAATTTATGTCATTTATTTTTTAACAAACCCTGTTTTAATTTATGTCATTTATTTTTTAACAAACGATATTATCTCCACTAAAGGGAAATGTGGGCTTAGTCTCACAATGAGCTAGCAATAATGCGGTTCAAATTCGTTTTTGGCGAGAATCGAACCTAAGACCTCTCACTTACAAGGGAAGAAGAATACCACTAGACTGTAATACTAAATGGCTAATTTATGTCATTTGAATATTCTTCAATTTATTTGATCTAACCACCGAAAATTAAGAGAAATGTGTTGATAACACCGCACTTCACATATATCCAACGGGTCCTTTTCTTCAACAACTGTATGAATACAAAGGAACCGGCTCCATATGTCACATATCCTTCAATTATGTTCACACCCTCCCATGACCCCTTCCCAATTATAAATATTTAAGGGGCCATTTGTTTTCTGGTTGGTAAGTGGGTGGATATTGACTGCACCTCACCAAAACAAACAGCCAAATTATGATCCTGCCATTAACTGTGGTCCATGTTAGGTACGTTGGATCTCCTACTTTTCTCACCATTTTCTCTCACTGTTCGTCGATGCATTGGTCAATTAATTGAACAAAAACGATAATGCGATATTTCAAATTACTCTACGGAAAGAGAAATATGAATTCGGTACAAGCAGCGACTACCTTGACCGACTGACCTAACTCAGATTTGCTGTGGAAGAACAAAGATCCGTACAAAATGCTTAAAGGGGTTTTGAGAGAGAAGCATTGAAGGAAAAGTAGTTATTTTCTTTTCTTTTCTTTCCCTTTAAAAAAGAACTAAAAAACGACCTGAAAACGACAATTGACGAGAGTTCTGTTGAGGCCTATAAAACTAAAGTTCACATGCCAACATAATTACACTGAAACTCCTACAACTTATTCCACACACTCCTTGTGCTCAATAACCATTGGGAAATACCCTCAGCTACAAACCAACCACAGAATGCAACGGACTTCGCTCTCGGTTGTGAAAACGTTCACTCCAGCGGCGGCGCCATGAGGAAATTCATAAACCGTCGTCAAGAACGGTGGACAACAACATCCCCTGAACAAACGCACACCTTTTCGTCTTCTCTTCCTTATCCTTGATGGACAGAGGAGGCGACTGCACATTTCTGTGGCCAAGCAAATGTATTAGACCTACGACGCTGAAGCATAACGAGGGGAAAACCAGAAAGGCAGAATAGCATGCTCTTTGTAGAATTTTGACAATATCTATGCAAATGCAATCGTGCGTGCCTAGATGGTGTATGAAATTGAAATTGTGTCCAACCAACAAGACCAACCCTTGTCCAAACTTCTTATGCATAAAAGGAGATTTGGCAAGAAATCATGACCGTTTAGGCATTCAGCTTGACCAAGGGTTACAGGATCAGAACTATAGCAAGATAGGAAGATAGGTTTTACGTGCCCATCAAAAGGAATTTTAAGATTAATTAACGTACCGTTCTGATACTTTCTCAACTGAACTTTTCTTGGCTGAGCTTGTTTCAGTTGAGAAGGGTGGCATGCTAACAAAATCATCTGCCATAGGCAAAATAAATTGTGACAACAATGGATCAGGCGCTGCATTGGAGGAGGAAAGTAAACAGGAAGAGTTCCCAAAAAGAGACTGCAAATTTCCTTCCCGCAGCTCTTTCCTCAACAAAGATAGAGTTGAATGAGCTCCACTTTTCCTTGTCTTCCTCTTGCGTTGCATGTAATTACTAGTTAAGGAATTCAAGCATTTGGAGAAATCTTCAATCTGATCAATCTTTGATAAAATGTATGATAAATCTCAGCAGTATGATGAAACCAAAAGAAAAATGCCCTACGAGAGACCTCGTAATGTTCAATCAGAATTGTGGGAATAATGGAGCATGTTTTCATGCAAGAAATTATAAATTACTAGTTTAAACCATTAAGAACTCAAACAATACCGTATGCATATATAATCCTTAGAAAAGTTATTTAAAAACAGATGTCATGTGGAATGCTAATAAATTTGCATTTAACGACAAAGTTGATTACGACAGAAAAAGATAACACATAACATCTGCAACAGATGTCAACTGCAAAGAAAAGGATATCTTGAATATACTTCCATGTTGTAGGGTAATGTGCGCAACCATATCAACCCCCACCCTCATTGCACAAACCGGACATACCTGCAGAAAACAACATTCCTGTTTAGTAAGATTGAGCTCCAAGTAAACCCATTCTCATTAAAATAAGAAAAAGGTAGCATCCAACAAATGGAATATCTTAGCAAGTTTACATAACTTGACCAGCTACCTAATTTCCACTTTTCCCACCACATCAAAACCTTGTATATCAATAAGAAAGCACTGAAATCAATTATTCAAGGGCAAAATCCAACTTTATAAGAAACTGGGACCAACAAAATTCCCTTAATATTCAGAAACCAATTGGCTTTGAATCCAATCATTTTCTGGCCAAAGGTTGTCGTGGCAGTTTTCGCCTACTAAAGTGATGCTTGGATACTTCTTTATAAAACAAAGCATGCAATAGACTCTCAAGAAAAGTTAAAATTTAAGCATCAAGTGGCACACTAATTTCAAGTTATATGCACCAAACAATGATGAAAGTTAGAGTAATTTGGTATTGATAGATATGGAAAAGGATTCATACCCCATTTTTTGCCTCCACTGGGTGCTCTTCATCAATGTGGCAGCACAATCCGACAATGTCAAAGTATTCGGAGCAGAACGGGCATGGAAATTCCTCCCTTATATCATCATCCCCATCAATTTCTTCAAACCCCATGAACATATCTGCATTACACAATGCCATGTTTCAATAGGTGCAAAATCATAAAACCGAAGAACTTCAATTGATTGGGGTTTCACCATTGAAAAACACAAAATTCTGATGTAATACAAAAGCTCGAGAAAGAAATACCTAGGAAAACTTTGGAAGAGACTCTAAGAAAAGACTTAGAGTACTTGGATCTAACGAAGGACATGACACAGGATCGAGCACAATGGCGTTCTAAGATTCATATAGCCGATCCCACTCAGTGACTTGGATTTTCCAAGTCTCCAACCGAGAAGTTTTCCTCACTCGGGAAATTAAGGGAACACTACCCCAACCTACATGCTCCACTCAGAAAGCTTCAACATACAAGCTTCAACAAAAGAAAATTCAAAGAACTTAGCGAAGAAGGCTTTGGTGTATTTAACACAATACGTTGAAATGAAGGAAAGCTTATTTATTGATATCCCCGATCAGCTACAAATATGTACATATACATGAGTCAAAATAAACACACAAGACGGAGCCTTCACAAAGGTTGCTTAGGAGAAGTCTCAGCAGTCGGTAGAGCCCCAGAAAGAGAAGGCACCGGAGGGGGATCATTTGGAGCCTCAGTACTGGACAAAACCCTAGAAGGAGGAGGCATCAGAGGTTGATCATTCGGAGCTTCATTACGCGGTACAGCCCCAGAAGACGAAGGCAATAAATGCCTTTGGAACAAACCCACAAATCTCTGATGATCAAGTAAAACCTGACCATCAGTTTCCTTCATCTGGTCAAGCTTCCTCTTCATGTTTGTAGCATAGTCATGTGCGAGCCGGTGCAACTGTTTATTCTCATGCTTGAGCCCTCTAATCTCCTGTTTGAGACTCATCACTTCAGCCGCCAAGGATTCAACTTGGCGGGTTCGAGCAAATAGGCGTTGGGCCATATTAGACACAGAACCTGCACACTGAACACTGAGAGCCAGCGAATCCTTAACAGCTAACTCATCAGACCGTTTGGAAAGTAGTCTGTTATCTTTGGGAGTGAGAAGGTTCCTGGCCACCACCGCAGCGGTCATATCATTCTTCATCACGGAATCCCCAACGGTAAGAGGACCAGTAGGGGAGACGAAGGATGGGCGCCATATGTTGTCTGGAGAAGGCGGGGCTGCCTCTTCAACAAGGTTCAAGTCAAAACGACGGTCGGAGGGGCCAGACATTTTCAAAGGTGTTGAAGAGAGAAGAGGTCGGACAAATCAAGATCTTAGAAGTGCAAGAATGAAGCTTCTACTGGTGGAGATTCAAGTGTGCTTTGGAACTTAATGTCAGCCTCTATAAAAATCTGCACTCGACGGAGCTTCAGAAATCGAAGAGGCGCCTGCTCAGAAATCGAAGAGGCGTTTGCTTTCTCAAAAGCTGGGCTGCTTAGAGATCACGAGGGTTGATCTCAGAAATCGAAGAGGCGTTTGCTTTCTCAAAAGTTGGGCTGCTCAAAGACCACGAAGGCCGATCTCAGAAATCGAAGAGGCGCTCGCTTTCTCAAAAGCTGGGCTCCCCAGAGACCACGAGGGCCGATCTCAGAAATCGAAGAGGCACCTACTTTTCCAGCCTTGTCAGCACCCGTCACACGCACACTCAGCTTTGCAGAAATTATGGGCATTCTGTCGAAGACTTCTGGGGAAGTAGAAAACACATGAATCTTACTGTTCAATCACCCACTTCCCACACGCAACAATAGCTCATGGGTACCACAGATAACTTTGCCAAAGTTGAGCACGTGAAGCTTGCAGCTCCCACTACATCGCTCTGACCAAGAAGGGTAAAAGAATAGCAAAGAAACAGCACTAACAAAGTTTAGACCCATAAATTTTGAAGGTCTAGCTACCATATTATTACCCACAAGGGTAAAGGAACAGTACCACTGCTGGATAATTGGAAAGTCCCTGTGTGTCAACCTCTGTGCTTCGTGGCAAGGTAGACTAGCAAACATGCCCAACCTTTACTCACATTCGAGAAAACACTCCCAATAAGATTGCTTGCTCCAAAATCGAAGAGGCACCGTCCTCCGAATCTCGAGAGCCAGACTCCCAACATGACTACTTTCTTAAAAATCGAAGAGAGGGTAAAGGAACAGTACCATTGCTGGATAATTGGAAAGTCTCTGTGTGTCAACCTTTGTGCTTCGTGGCAAGGTAGACTAGCAAACATGCCCAACCTTTACTCACATTCGAGAAAACACTCCCAACAAGATTGCTTGCTCCAAAATCGAAGAGGCACCGCCCTTCGAATCCCGAGAGCCAGACTCCCAACGTGATTACTTTCTCAAAAATCGAAGAGACACTGCTCCCCGAATCTTCGAGAGCCAGACCCCCAGCATGATTGCTTTCTCAAAAATCGATGAGGCATCGTTCTCCGAATCAATCGAAGAGGCGCTCGCTTTCTCAAAAGCTGGGCTGCTCAGAGACCACGAGGGCCGATCTCAGAAATCGAAGAGGCACCTACTTTTCTAGCCTTGTCAGCACCTGTCACACGCACACTCAGCTTTGCAGAAATTATGGGCATTCTGTCGAAGACTTCTGGTGAAGTAGAAAGCACATGAATCTTACTGTTCAATCACCCACTTCCCACACGCAACAATAGCTCATGGGTACCACAGATAACTTTGCCAAAGTTCTCTGCCAAAGTTGAGCACGTGAAGCTTGCAGCTCCCACTACATCGCTCTGACCAAGAAAGGTAAAAGAATAGCAAAGAAACAGCACTAACAAAGTTTAGACACATAAATGTTGAAGGTCTAGCTACCATATTATTACCCACAAGGGTAAAGGAACAGTACCACTGCTGGATAATTGGAAAGTCCTTGTGTGTCAACCTCTGTGCTTCGTGGCAAGGTAGACTAGCAAACATGCCCAACCTTTACTCACTTTCGAGAAAACACTCCCAACAAGATTGCTTGCTCCAAAATCGAAGAGGCACCGTCCTCCGAATCTCGAGAGCCAGACTCCCAACATGACTACTTTCTCAAAAGCGAAGAGAGGGTAAAGGAACAGTACCATTGCAACTGGCAGCTCCCACTACCGTGCTATGACCAAGCAGGGTAAAGGAATAGCATTACTACTTGTTGTTAGGGAGACTCCTATATATG
Organism: Malus domestica; assembly: GCF_042453785.1. Classification (NCBI taxonomy): domain Eukaryota; kingdom Viridiplantae; phylum Streptophyta; class Magnoliopsida; order Rosales; family Rosaceae; genus Malus; species Malus domestica. Next base: position 27,673,065 of record NC_091672.1, on the reverse strand, counting down.
TCGACCTCCATCCCCAACGGACAGGCAGACCTGCAAAAATGCTCAACCCTTCATCATATCTGAGAGGGCACTCCCAACGAAGCCTTTCGAAATATTCAGCTTTCTTTCCCCCCGATAATACCTCTGCAAACAAGCTATACTAGAGCAAGAATATCTCATATCATCAGGGTTAAAAGCAAGAGTATCTCATATCATGCTTTTTCCCTGTCTTTTCCTTTGGCCTTGTTTTTACCTGCAAGACAAGGAGAAAGAGAGCAATCAGTCAGCACTTGGAATCAAGCTTCCAGCCAGGAACTGACTGCCTGGAACCCCTTACCTGATTACTTACCTGGCATTGCTCTCGAGTACTCATCTTCAACATCTTATGTTTCCAGGGAAGATTCTGCATCTGCTTGAGGAACAGATAGGGCAAGTGCGAAGGATACAAGGAAGCATGTGGAGACAAGCGTAACAGCACACGTGCCGATACACCCATTACTCTGTCAAAAGCAAAAGTATCCCATATCAGTAGGGTGGAACGTACTCTAGATTTGATGGACTTGTTTTGACCCTCAAATTCTTCAGTCGGCCTTATACTCTGGAGGAAACCAGAAAACCTTCCAGCTCAGTTCAAGAATAAGCCTGTGGAAAGTTACTTCTTCAAAAGCAAAAGTATCTCATATCATCTCTTCTCATTTTTCTTCTCTTTATCCTTCATGCTGCTGCAAGATGGGGAGAAGGTGAACAATCAGTCGGAGCTCTGATTGCTTACCTTGTCTGTCACCTCTTTCAGCAGACCCCCTAGCTCGGCGACTTGGGGGACTCCTACTGCATGGTTTGTATCGCGCTTGACCAAGCCTGAGACTACAAGTAAGCTTCAAGTGAAATTGATACATTACCTTGTGCATCTCCACCAGTTAAAGATACCACCCCTGGATGGAGGAAGAGTACTTTCAGAGAAGATGCCACATCTACCTATGAGACAGATAAGGCAAGTCAAGACGACACCACACTCCGATACTTAGAAGTTTCGTGATTACGAGATCATTCTCCCACAATATTTCCTAATGTCATTTGTACAAAATCATTCACTTGTACTCACTAAAGGAGAGCTTGAACCTATGTACTTGTGTAAACCCTTCACAATTAATGAGAACTCTTCTATTCTGTGGACGTAGCCAATCTGGGTGAACCACGTACATCTTGTGTTTGCTTTCCTATCTCTATCCATTTATATACTTATCCACACTAATGACCGGAGCAATCTAGCGAAGATCACAAAAAGCGACCGTTTTCGCTACCTAGGATCTATCTTGCAAGAGAACGGAGAATTAGATGGAGATCTCAACCATAGAATACGAGCTGGATGGATGAAGTGTAAGAGTGCATCCGGCGTGTTGTGTGACCGTCGTAGGCCACTGAAGCTCAAGGGAAAATTTTATAGGACGGCAATAAGGCCAGCGATGTTGTATGGCACAGAATGTTGGGCGGTGAAGCATCAACACGTACACAAAATGGGTGTAGCGGAGATGAGGATGCTTCGTGGGATGTGTGGGCACACGAGAAAGGATAAGATTGGGAATGAGGATATCCGAGGTAAAGTAGGAGTAGCCGAAATTGTAGGAAAGATGAGAGAAAATCGGCTCCGATGATTTGGACATGTGCAAAGAAGGCCGACTGACGCTCCGGTTCGAAGATGTGACTACGGGACAGAGGTTCAGGGCCAAAGGGGTAGAGGAAGACCTAGGAAAACTTTGGAAGAGACTCTAAGAAAAGACTTAGAGTACTTGGATCTAACGGAGGACATGACACAAAACCGAGCGCAATGGCGTTCTAGGATTCATATAGCCGACCCCACTTAGTGGGAAAAGGCTTTGTTGTTGTTGTTGTTGTTGGGTATAAAAAATTGGGAAATTGTAAAATTCCAACTTTTAATATAATAATGAACCAAGCTTTCTAATTTCTCTCCTCTACCATATATGTTTCTCAGATTATTACCAAAAATTAAGAGGAAAAAAAAACAAAACAAACAGCAGCATTTGCCTAATTCCTCTAAAAATCCATAACGAAACAAGAAAATACAGAGGAAAAAAAATTAAAAATGAATGATAAAATGGGGAAAAAATGAATGTGAGCTTACCAGATCGAGATTGAAGAGCGGATTGATAACGCCGAGAGGCAGAAGAAAGACGGGCGCTCCAGGAATCACCGTCCATAGCTAACTACCCTTTACGAATATAAGCGAAAAGGTAAGGTCTTTGGGGTGCGATTCGCCTTTGGGTCTGATTTCTCAGATTCAGAAACCCTAGAAATGAAGAATTGATGAGATTATTGATATGGGAAAAAGGAATCAGCTTTTGGGGTTGGTTGAGCTGGAGGAGCTGAGGATGACGATGGTTGACGAAGGCGGCGGCGGTGGCGATGGCGGTGGTGGTGATTCTGGAGAAAGAAGGAGGAAGAGCAGGAATGAGGATGAATTTATCTCTCTTACCAGATTTTATCTATATATATCTACTGAATTGTGGAATATCACTCTCTCTCTCTCTCTCTCTCTCTCTCTCTCTCTACGCTGTATATTTCTGTAGTTTTTTGTATTTTTAGTTTTTTTATTTAATTATCTGTTAGGATGAAAGAAGGGAATTTAATAGAGGTAAAAATGTGAGTATGACAAATGGCCAGTAAAATAGTGATGCACTTGTGTTATATAAGTCTTTAAAGAGGAGAATAATTTGTATATTAGTTTATTATGACCTTATTTTGCGTCAATAATAATTTGTATGACAAGAGTTATCGTTATTCAGAATAATATTTCATGCATCGGCCCGTATTCTTGGCATATTGAAAAGTTCTCTTCACGGTGGCTGGCACACATCGTTTTGCAGCTCGTTGTTTGTTGTGACTTTCTCGCTCAGCTGTGCCTTCATAGTAAGTTTCTTCCCCTTTTCAATACCTCCACTTTCACTTGGGTAGTTTTCATGATTTGACACGTGGCCTTATACGAAAGACTCACAACAAAGTTATTTACGAATTTGCCTAGAACTTTTGTGAGTTATTCCACTTTGGTCCTTGAGACTGTGTATTTGGTATAGAGAATTACAACTTCCTACATTGTTGTTGAGGAGGGATTTGGATCATCTCCTAAGCTCAGCCTGCTGAGCCTCCTGAACAAATCACACGGGTCGTTGAATTTTAATTCAACGACTACAAACAGAGAGGTCCCTCTAAAAGTTATAATAATTATAACCGTTGGATTTTGATTAGGAGGCTGAGCTCAAGAGAGGATCCAAATCCGTTGAGGAGTCCGGATCCTCTTTGTGAGGATTCTAGGGATTTATGAATTATGTTCATTCATTGTACATCTGCGGTCAGAAATCATTTTAAATATTTTTATTTAAAATAAATATAAACATTACTTAATAAAAATTGATTGCATTATGTATAATGAACAGACACGATTCATAAATATCGAAGATCTTCATCAAAAGAATCCGAAGACGATCTTGTTGGGTTGTTGAGCTCTCATTCCACAAAAATGAGATAAACTCTACAATTCCTCAGGCCCAGGCCCAAACTGGAAGAAGACGGCGTTCGTAATTGGAAGTTGAAACAACACCGGCGAACTTTCAAACCAACCGACGAAGAAGCCTTAATTACAAAGTTACCAACTCCAACACCCCCCAACCTCTCTCTACCAAAAATTACAAATTCCAAATTCGCCGGAGCACGTGACTCGCCGCCCGCGCCTCCCTCTCCCCGGATCTCCGACCACGTGACCTCCGCCCCCACCCGCCCGAGAGAAGAAGAAGGACCCTTCATATTTTCCACTCCATTTCCCGTATCATTTTTCATGTCAAGGCGCGCGCAAAATCAACGTCTCTGATCGTCCGTTGGATCCGTAGATTTTGTGATTGTCCAGTTCGAATCTGAATCAGGAGCTCAGTTTCCATGGCGACGAGGAATCGGACCTTGGTTTTCAGGAAGTATAGGGATGCGTTGAAGAGCGTCCGCGCTCCCACGAGCTCCTACGCTTCGCCATCTACGAGCTCCGGTGGCGGTCCGGTCATTGAATTGGTCAGCACTTCGCTTTTGAATCCCAACCGGAATTATGCCCCGCTCAGTACTGAGGATCCCGGTAATTCAAGGTCTCTCTCTTCTCTCTTTCCCTCTCCGTCAATTGGTCTGCTCTGTTTAATTTAAGATTTAATTGAAGTGTTTAAGATTTAATTAAGTAAAAGTTTAGCTTGGTTTCATAGATCAATAGTAGAAAAGAAATGAAAGGTTCAGATAGTGGAGAAACAAAGAAGCCTAAAACTGAAGTATGCTGAATGCAGATTAGGTCACACTGAATTGGGATATTTAGATAACAAAATTGAAGTTTTAGGCATTCGATGTCGGGTGGATGATCATTGGGTGCAATGTAAATGTACAATTCAGAGATTGCAGTGATGAACTTTTAGGATTTTGAAAGTTGCGGTCCACGAAGATGATTCATTGTATAGGAGCGTTATGATTCGTGGGTTTTCGTATTTGAGGTAGTTCTAATATGTTTGCAATGTGAGAACCTGAAATGGTTTGGTCCTCGACCCTGCTATTGCAAGAAGGTTGTTGAAAGCCTTTTAGTAAGTTTGGGAAGTTTGTAATTACTGAAATTTGTTGCAGGAAGGGGGATGAATTTGGTTTCAGGGGAATATTATCCTTTTTTATTCTTATACTGCACAGAAAAAACCAATGCATTGGGTGCAAGTATGGGGTTTTTTTATCATTTATCTCTGCAATGGGAAAGTCATTGTGTTTTTATTTCTGCAGTCGTGGTGCACTTACTGTTGGTCTACCGCCAGCATGGGTGGATCTATCTGAAGAGATAGCAGCAAACGTGCAGCGTGCACGGGTAAAAATGGCTGAGCTAACTAAGGCTCATGCAAAGGCTTTAATGCCTTCTTTTGGAGACGGTAAAGAAGATCAACGCTTGATTGAGAGTCTTACGCAAGAGATAACGAATTTGATAAGGAAATCTGAGAAGACACTACAGAGACTTTCTGCAGCTGGGCCTTTTGAAGATTCAAATGTTAGAAAAAATGTGCAGGTATGAATTAGAAGTCACTAGATATTTTTGCCAGCTCAGTAAAATGGTTTGGGGTCAGTTCTAATGTCTGGTTTATTCCAGAGTGTTACTCTCTTGAGCGGGGCATTATATATAATTCAACTATTCCCAAAGGGCAGTGCTAATGTCTGCATGTTTTTTTTGCAGCGATCTCTTGCCACTGACCTTCAAACCCTCTCAATGGACCTTCGCAAGAAACAGTCAACTTATTTGAGGCGACTCAGGCAGCAAACAGAGGTGCGGAAAGAATTTTACCTTTTAACCATTCAAGTCAGTGGATTGTTATACATCATAGCTTTGGTTCAACATTCTGTTCTTACTTTGGCTTGATAATCTGGTTCATACGTAATATTCCATATACTTTTTGGAACTTGGAATTGTGTTTTCATGCATTCAGTTTGTATACTGAGGGTAACTGTGTGATCTGACATGTTATTGGAAACTAGTTAAACTGTTAGTTATATATTTTCAAACATTCCTTTTGTTTTTCTTTTTGGTGATGCAGGGTCAAGATGGGGATGATTTAGAGATGAACCTAAATGGAAGTACGTCGAGAATGGATGGTGATGATTTGGATGACATGGTAAGCTTTCTCTCCAGTTCACTACCATTTTCTCAAGATCTTGTCAATCATGACAAATATGAGTAAACTAAATTCCCTATACTGGTATTTGTAATGTTGTTGAGTGATCAAATTTTTAAGACACTTTTTACCATAGATGAACGTAGTATGATAGTAATACACATATCCTGTCAGATGTTTAATGAGCGTCAGATGGCCAAGATAAAGAAAAACGAGGCAGTCACAGCAGAAAGGGAAAGAGAGATCCAACAGGCAAGTGAAGATCTTTTCGTTTTTTCTACATTGACGGGTGTTTGATCATGCATCTTTCACAGTTGACAAATACTCTTTTCTCTTTCCAATAGGTTGTGCAATCTGTGAATGAGCTTGCTCAGATAATGAAGGATTTGGCAGTACTAGTGATAGACCAGGTTAGTCTTCATGCCCTGTCAATACTTGATATTTATCAGAATATCAGTCGTTAACTAAATATCTTTCTTCAAACAGGGAACTATTGTTGATAGGATAGACTACAACATCCAGAATGTAGCAAGTACAGTCGATGAGGGCCTCAAGCAATTGCAAAAGGTCCCTTTCTTACATCGATAATTATACTTCATCTTTATGTTGTTTTGAGATTCTTTACTGTGTTCTTATGGAATATTATGTTTAACGGATGGGGCTTACAGGCTGAGAGAACACAGAAACAAGGGGGAATGGTGATGTGTGCTAGCATACTCGTTATCATGTGCTTTGTCATGTTGGTCCTCCTAATCCTCAAGGAGATATTCTTTTGATCTGCAAGCGAAATAACAGTTGATTCCAGATTTTGGTTTCATACTAGTTGTCATGACCCTTCGAACTTCTAAATGCGCAAAGATGCTCTCCGTAGTAGAAGATTAGACAAGTTTTGGAGTGCCTTAGTTACATATACTACATCAAGTGACCATCTGTGGGTATTACTGTATTGCTAGGAAAAGGTAAGGGGAAGGGGTAATGATTCATTGGGGAATGAATGCCCCGGAATCTGTATAGAGCTTAAAATACATGTTCTCCATGGGGAAGGGCGTTTTGTTTTCGCCAAGGGATCTATGTTGATTCTTCCGATTTTTATTTGCCGGGATTTTGTGCTTTCATTCCCCAGAACTCGTGTGTAAGATGAGGCATTTATTTGTTCCATTGTATGTTTGATCGTTCAATAAAGTGAAATACATCAATTTTTAGCTCCCAACTTTCTGCATGTACACCTTATATGTACGGAGATGATATAGGAAATGATTTTCGCACTCTTTCTCTCCTTCTACGCATCCTTGTTGATTTATGTCCCTAATAATCAAGGGTGTGCAGAAAGGAAAAATGGTGTGTGACAATCAATTCCTCGAACATTGTGTTGTGGTACAGCTGAACTGAATTGGAGGCAGATTGTCTGCCCTCCTGTTTGGGTGCCCTTCCCATCCCCTCTTATTCGTACGGTCACGATTAAGCCATATCAACATTTTATATTCTTATTGCTTTTTGTCTTATTATCTCTTTAAAAAAATTAATATAAAATTTTGATATGACTTAATCGTGACCGCACAAAATAGGAGGGGATGAGAAGGACATCCAAACAGGAGGGCAGACAATCTGCCTCCGAACTGAAGCCTGCAATCCAAGTTGCAGGACTTCCAAATTGAGCCCGACGTGATGGTAGTACAAGCTAATTGACATAGAATTCGAACTTAAGCGTAGAGGAAGTCAAGACCTACATAGCTTGACTGTCAAATCTCTACAAAATCAAACCTTTCATTCCGAGTTTCCTCGCTAAACGTAGATTGACAGAGATAGGAAGTTCTAAACAAGCTTCCTTCCATTTCCGCGCGAGATCGACGGGCCGAAAATGTTGTTCCACATGAAATGGGGTTATTTGGTGTATTTATATAAGTTTTTTAAGTGAATCCAATACAGATAAATTCTGGGCATAAATTATTAGAAACAACAATGTATTACAGTTACAATGATCAGCTGTTTTCTTTTTCGACCAAACCCTAACAGGTACCGTTAGGATCCTCGAGCAATCTACAGCTCCGACCTGAAGCTCTGCGAGAGGAATCCCACGCCACCAGACCACATTTGATGATTGGTTACGAGAATGTATTTCAGTAATGACCAGAAGCATGCCTATCTGGAACCCTTTTTCTTTGCAGTGCCAGTTTCCGACGCTAAGAAAGCTTCTCCAACAAGGCTGGAAAGTGGGAGTTTCAGAATACAAGTCAGCCTTTGTAAAACTGCTGACAGCACTTTCACGTCGGCCATGGCTCTGTGAGCTGTACCATCCAATGGAATCTGGAAGTGCTCACGAAGGGCTTGCAACGATATACTTCTTGAAGATGATCCTGTTCACAAATAAATTTAAAGGCTTAGATATCTCATCAATTACATTCCACAGGCTTCAGCATGAACACACAAAAACTGACCTTCAGACTTCATTGCTTCACGTCCCAAAGGCATGGTATCCCTGAACAGCCAAGTTGAAGGAATATCTACGGAACAGCGAAGGAATTCACTTCTAACGAAGGGTACATCAAAAGTACGAGCATTGTGAGCAACCAACATTACACAACCTCCCGGTTTTTGACGGCTTTTGACATACTTGACTAAGATTGGTAAGAGGTCCTTGAACCTACATGATATTCACAACAGAAAATCCATAAGTAGAATTTCCGAAAATGTTCACAAGCTTATACTATGTACGTGTTATACACACACACATACTCTTTCCTAAATCTTTCAAGGAACAAATACACTAGCAAACTTGATGATGCTTTGTACATAACAAATGGTTCTACCATAGCTTTGCCATATAGGAGAGTGCTACAAACCAAGGCCTACATGTTGGGTCCGTATGCGTGTGTGTGTGTGTCGAGGTACAAATATCATGTATATTTGTACTTCGACAAGAAAATAATATGCATCAGGTTTACATATGGACCCAGCATGTAGGCCTTGGTTTGTAGCACTCTACTATATAGCTTGGTACATGTTATGCAAACACACACACATACACTTTCTAAATAATTTATCCTCAACCCCTTGAAAATCCCTCATCCAAGCATAGACTTTGAGTGAAAAATACAGAGATACACGGGTTTATTATTCAGCGAAACCAAAACAGTACCGTGCTTGTGCGAGCACATGCACAAACCAAGAAACTTCAGTGAATTTTCCTCTGCTTGTCATAGTCTAATTGCTCAGCTATCATAGCCTGATTGTAAAATTACATATAGCTTTAGGAAAACAAATTTAAACCAGCAGAAAGAACCAGGAGAATTTCCAATTAAAAAAAAAAAAAACACTTGGCATGAAACATATTTCTGAACAATAAGGCCTCATATAAACAAAATTGAAGGCTTTAGGTACTAGTGGGCTGATTCACATACGAGAGTAAAAGTTTCTAGAAAGTAAAAAAGCAGTCAGGGAGGATTACCTTGGAACATCAGGCCTGTTGACCATATCGGTTGTAATTCCATGAACATGTGAATTTAGAACACTGCGTTCAGGGTTTACCAGTGTCTGGAAAGTACTGTTTTCACCCCCTTCAAGATCTTGAAGTGCAATCTCTATGATTCGATCTTTCTCTCTGCTAAACCCAGTAGTCTCAATATCGAAAACAATAACTGTCACTAAGTCGGCTAAGTCTTTATTCTGAGCAATTGCCTGTCGAAAGTCTAAGGGTTGAGTCTGTTGGTATTGACTTGTTTCCATTTTATTTATATTTAATGCAGCGCTTGTTGAAACCGTTACATCTAAAATTTCACGGCTAAGTTTTATGGGGCTTTTGTTTCTTCCTTCTGTTTTTGTGGTCAGAGATCTTCTAGTCCATTTCCTACTGTTTCCTCCATCAACCGCATAAATTCTGGAATCATGTAGCTTAGAGTTACAATTGTATCCACAAGTCCTGCTCAAATTGGGAAAACCTTCACTCCAAAAATGAGCTAAACTATAAACACTGCATGATCTAGGCACTTGCGATAAAGATGAAAAGCACATCGACAAAGTTCTCATCTGAACGCAAGAATCAAGAACAGGCAAGATTACACCAGGAGATTAATTCCCACCATAAAAAGCAATTGGCTTTTACCTGAAAATTAAGATGCAAAAAAAAAGGGCACTGATGAAAAGAATGACAAAACGAATACTAATCAAACCACTACCTCAATAACCAGAGCAGCAAATTAATATGATTCAACCCAGAATGAAGAACAAATTTAAGCTTAGATTAGCCATCAAATGTTGCATATTTATCAAATCTGAGCGCGAAGTAAAGTAGGGATATTAAGTAGACATGAACAAACAAACAAACTTTCATCCTGGTTGTACGAGTTTCAACACTTACATCATCAAATCAAACATAGCAAGGAGTCGAACTAATTTCCAGTTTTATCTCAAACAAACAATTATTGAACGCTCAATTGGAAAATTGATAAATAAATTCAAATGCCACTTACAATAGTCTCAGTCTCCACACACACAAAAGGTCCAACACCAGAATTACATTTTATTTGGAACCTGGAAAACCAATTCCACTTCAATAAATTTACTTCAACTATTTCGGAAAAATCGTGTGAAAATCGTAATCCGAAACTACAAAATGACCATAATATTTCAAATTTTCATAATCCGAAACTACAATACGACCATAATATTTCAAATTTTCATAACTTTTTGAAGTGTTTCCTCATCAAATAAAGGATAAACGAATAACCAAAACAAACCCAAATCGAAACATTTATGGCTAACATTTCGAAATTAACATTTTGACAAATTCAAAGCAAGCAGAGGGGGAGGGGGAGGGGGAGGAGGAAAGAAGCTCTCTTTAAGCTCATACATAACAAATGAGACTGCAATTCATCATATTTACGACAAAACAAATCAACCCATATAAGCAAATAATGGAAGCTCACTGATTCATATGCAAAATGGCCTACAAAATCCAGAAAACAGCAAGGGTCTACCGAAAATTGCAACAATCTTCCATAAGAACTCTAAAGCAAACAAATGCGAGAGAGAGAGAGAGAGAGAGTTACCTGGTATTAGAAATCATTTGAATTGATTAGCAGAAACGTCGAAGATGAAGATTTTGTAGGGATAGGGAGAAAGAGAAGAGAGAAAGAGATGGGGAAGAAATGGAAAATGAGTCGTGTGGGTGTAGTTATGAAGAACGTGGGTAGGGATTGCGAGTACCGACGGCAATGGCAACACTTGCGGATCGCGTGCTCGATCCGGTTTCTTTGAGAAGTATTGCCTGCCTTGAAAGTTCAAATTCCTCACTGCACCAACCCTTTTTCCAACGATTTTTATCTCCTACTTTTATTTGGATAATTTTATTTATTTATTTATTTTTCTGGAAAGGGATCCCCCTTCCTCCTAATCCATTAAGTTCGGAAATCCGGATCATTGAAATTTTATTAAACGGTTAAAGTTATTATAACTTTTAAAGTGAACTCCTATTTGTAACCGTTTGATCAAATTTCAATGGTCCAGATTACCGGATTTAGTGGACTAGGAGGAGAGGATCCGATGTGGATCCCTTTCCTATTTTGCTGGTTTGGAATTAGAATTTTTGACCCAAAAGTTAAGTAGCTTGTAATATTTATTCTATTGTTTAGTACGGTATCTTCCTCCCCAACCTTGGAACCCGGTTCCTCTTCGAATCCCCAAAAACTAAGCTTAAGAATCAAATTATCCGGATCGTTGAAATTTAATCCAACAGCTACAATTATTATAACTTTTAGGGGTCTTTTGTTTGTAGCCGTTTGATCAAATTTCAAGAGTCCGAATCATTTGATCATTAGACTCAGTTTTTTGGGATCTAGAGAGGATCCAAACTTCCAACCTTCAATGAAAAAAACAGAGATGGGTTGTTTTGAATTAAATGTTGGCATTTTAATTCAAAGTATTACTTTGTGTATGGTGAAAATTTGTTGTTGTTGTTGAGGAATAATAGGTACAACTCCATTGTTGGGAAATAATTGAAATGTTCGGGATGAAAGTAGCGTCGTTAAAATCTTGCTCAAAGGATAAAAGCTTCGAGCAAAAGAAAAAAAAAACCGCACCGACGGTCCGACGTATATAACCCTTAGCAATTAAAATGCCAATCATTCATCTCTCCCAAAATACCTTCCTCAAACTCAAGTCAACAGTCACATTTTAGGACAATGAGAACATCGTAGGCCATCATTATTTGAAGAGATTATTCAATATGCCAAGAACACAATCTGACATATCAGGTGTTATAATATAAGTAGTTAGATACTTGGACAAAAAAAATTTCAAACCACTTATATTATGCAACTTGATGTATCGAACCATGTTCTCAGCATACTAAAAAATTTATCCATTCTTTGCTTGAGATTGAAATTGTAAAGGGTTTTTAGGCCAAAATGGTCTATGATATTGACATAATTTCTCACTTTGGTCCATAAGATTTAAACTTGATAGAATTGTTCCCTAAATTTGTCCACCATGAATTACTTTGGTCATTCCGTGATAAATTTTTGTTAAACAAGAAAAAAAATGACAAAAATACTTGAATTTTTGTCAAATCATTGACTGTATTTTTGTTATTTGGTCTTTATTTAACAGAGATTTTACATAGAATAACTAAAATTATTACTTTTATCGATTTCAAATTTCAGAAACCAAAATAAGAAGATACCAACATCAAAGATCATTTTGTCTAAAAGCTAATTGTAAAGCAAGCAAGCGAAATGTGGTACACATACAAGTGAGGTAATGCCAATTTGGCCATGCAATTTACAAGAACCCCTTTTGAAATATGATTCCCTTTCTCCATATATTAAGGGGCAAAGCTGTCAATAAGATGACAATTTGAGAGGACTTGAGCTAGAATTGGCACTGCATCTTTGGGCAGCTTTGTATGGCAGGAAAGGCACCTGCCCAGCTACCCACATATCAAATCTCAGATACTCAAATAATTGGGCCATGCAGGAGGGGGCCGTAGGATGGTAGGGGCCGTAGGATGGTAGGGGCTGGCTGGGCATCATGACCCTTCAATTTACAGGCAGCCCTTAAACTATGGGCGTCACTAGTCCTTTCTCCTTTTGATATGCCCAACATATCACTTTTGGAGGGAAATTCTGTAATGAACACAGTGTAGGGTTAATTAAGGGCTAATATTCAGGCTTACATTAATGTCACAGAATTTAAGGTGAATGTTCCATCGAAAGTGATAAGTTTCCTTCATGTCTAATTTGTCTTCTATCTTCAATGGATAAAAATTGAGAGGTTGATCTCCATGTATTTCTCTAATATACCTCTATTCTAGTGAAATGTTCAATGCAGTGTAATCATAAGCATCAAACGTAACTTAAATTGTCTATTCCCTCTATTTTATTTTTGAAACACAAACAACACATTCGATTAAAACTCTTGAGCTCCGGTACGGCATCTCAATACAAGGTTATATCACAAGGCTATACAAAATGATATGTTTAGAGTTCGATTCCATTCAACTTATTCCTTCCTTCTATGTCGTAATATACATGATCGATATTCTGTAATGATTAAAAAAAGGTAATGTTATTCACACACTTATATTTACCTCTCGTACACGCTTGCCAATTTTTCTCTATTAATATTTTTTAAAATCCCACAACTAAAAATTAAGAAGAATGTATAAAAGGTAAAAAGAATACATCGACCGCTGTCCAAAAATCCCTCAAACATCAAAACATGGGATGTGAGTGTATTTTGGCAAAACAAGCATCCAGAAAATGGCAAATGGAAAAAAAGTAAATAGTGAATTACTCATACTTCCATTAATATGTACAACACAATCAAAGATTGCACCAAAATACAGGATTGTCTTAATTCCCTAAGAAACCATCACCACCCTCTATTTCTTAGACCTTCCCATGTTCCTTCCTATTCATTACTTCCCCTAATGAGCATTAGCAAGGGTATAATAATCCCCCCTAATCTTAATTAGTAAAACTAACTACCAAAAAAAGACCATCCAAAACTATATTTTGACTCCTTTGGGGACTTCATTGTTTACTATAATATTGTACTCCACAACTTTTTGTTCCCCATTAACCAAAAACAGAGTGAGATGACATGGCCAGCAAGCACACAGCTGCTTGCTCCACCTCTCCCATCTCCCTCCTCCTCTTTTGGTACCTCCTTTTCTTCTGCACTGGTGGTGTGCCTTGCAGGCACACATCCTTCCCAAAAGCCACTAACTTCACCTGCAGTGACTCACTCAAGCCTGTGCTACCACCACCACTGCCACCAATTTTGGCTTTTCTGGCAGTGGTGCTCGTGGTGGTGGTGGCAGAAGCAGAAGCAGCAGTGTTTGTGGTGGCTGGGGTGGTGATTGTACTGGTGCTGCTGCTGCCGCCATATGTTTTGTCTTTCTTCCACCTCTTTGGTCCCTTGCACATACTCACAGTAGGAATTTTCTTCCTGTATCTGATCCCACAAGCATTGCACAGTGACTGAAAAAAAAAAAAAAAACCACACAAAAATCATTAAACTAAACAGATGGGTTTTGCTTTGTAAGAAAAGGGAAATAAATGGTCATATATTTTTAGTAATTCACAGCTGCAGATGCATGAAAATTAAGAAGTATGAACAGAGCCAAATGGGGCTTTTTTTTTTTTTTTTTTTTTTTTTTTTTGAAAAAAATAAAGAAGAAGAATCAAATGGGTTTTGTTTTTTGAGAACAAAAAAGAGCAAAACAAGTAATAGTTTGAGAACAGAAAAAGTAGTGAAATCATCAAATGGGTGCAGCAAACAGGAAAAAGACAGCTACAGATCATAAAATACAACCAAAAGTTGGGACCCAAAACATCAATCTCAAAAAACCCAATTGAAATTGACAAAACAAATAAAAAAACCAATTGAAAAGAAGCATTTTTTTTTAAGAAAATTAACATTGTCTGAAGAATGAGGAGGACCCAGCAAACAAAATCAGACCCAATTCCCAAAATGCAACAAAAATCACCTGGGTTTTTGCTCATTGAGCTGAAAAGCACTAATGCATAACATGCTAAAAAGAAAGATCCAAATAGTTAAGGGGAGTCCCAAAAATCAAAACAGAAAAAAGAATGCTGCAGGAGGAATGAAATGACTAGAAAACAAGCATATTATTGTGGACAAATGGTAGGGTGGGTGGTCGGGTCGGGTCTGACCTTGGGCCCAGCCGGGCCACTCCTCCACAAGGGCGTCTCAGTGGCTTTGCAGTCAGTGCAGAACTTCTTGTTCTTCACATTCTTCACGTTCATATCCTGAATTACCTGTTTTCGAGTCCAAAAATGTCACCAAATTTTAATGAAATCTGAAAAATGAAGGAAAACCCAGAAATCAGAAGCAGATGTAGAAACTAAATCTACTACCTTTCTTCTCAGATCCATTTTATCCACAAACCCTGAGAAACTCAAAAGAAGATAGGAAGAAAGAGTGAGAGATTTGGGTTAGTGGGGTTTTAGGGAAGCCTAATGATCATGGTTTAGAAAGTAGAGAGGGAGAGAGGGAGAGAGAGAGAGAGAGAGAGAGAGAGAGAAAGACATGGATTTAAAGAAAAACACAGATAAAAAACCAGAGGAGTGAGAGTGCCATGCATGAGCGCGAGAGAGAGAGAGTGACAGAGACCTCTGGTGGCCGGTGGGAAGGGTCAGGTGGAATGAGTACTCTCTCCGGATTATCTTTGCAAGGATCTTGGAATCATCCAATTATATTTGTTCATTGTATATCGTGCGGTCAGAAATTATTGTAAATTTTTTATTTAAAATTAAATATATATAGTACTTGATAAAAACTGACCGCATAATATACACATTGAAAAATTCTTATTCGTTCGCATCAGGTGGATATGATTAGGGGTGGATTTTTTTGCCAAATTGTCGTGCCAACCGAATTGTCAACCGTGCCATACCGATTTTGTGCCCAATTTTTTGTACCAATCGGTAATGGTACGGTATTGGTAATGGATACCATTACCACGGTATTACCGTACCATACCGAAAATACAATATAATTTATAATTTATCATTTATATAATACATAATTATATAACACATATTTATAATATTCCAATAATTTGAAAATAAAACCCTACTTATATTAGCATTGTTGTTGGTGACTTTGATCTCTTAAAATTATGGAAATCAAACACAAAAGAGTTCCTAATTCTTTCACAAATAGCCAAAATATTTTTGTAACCCCCACTTCTACTGTTGCTAGTGAAAATGCATTTAGTTTAGGGAGGAGGGTTGTGAACCCTTTTAGGGTATCCTTGACTCCTAAAATAATTGAGGCACTAGTGTGTACTAGTGGTTGGCTTAGGGCAGGTGAAGTAAACTTCTACAAGGACCAATGGAAGATATGCTTCAATTTTACAAGGAAATAGAAGAAGAGAAAACAAGAAAGATATGCTTTAATTTTTTTAGTAAATTTGTTATTAAATGGTTTTCAACTTTAATTCTTCTTGCTACTAATTAATATGTTTTCTTTGTTTGTAATGTAAGCTTGACACAAACTCAATCTTCTACAAGTTCAATGCCTCCTCCAAAAGCTTCGACATCTCAAGCTTGAATAACTGATCAATGAATTCTTCTTTTTGAAGTTTACTTCCAATTTTCATTTGGTTTGAAACTTTAATTTCTATTTGGATTGTTAACTTCTATTTGTTTTGGTTCGTAACTTTTATTTGGATTGTAAGCTTAATTTTCATGATGAATCTTAATGCTTCATTTGAATTATTATGTGTGTGAATTGTGAATGATGAATAATAAATGAATTTAATCTATAATGTATGAGATAAAGGTACCAAAAAAAAAGTTTTGCCCTTGAATTGGGTTAAAAAAACAAAAACATATTTTGTCCCAAAACAAAATGGCAATTACCATTGTCATACCATGCCAACCAAACTTTTGGCAATACTGAACTTCGGTATACCGAAAGTTTGGTACGGTAATGGTAATAGATTTTACCAAACCGAAAGTTTGGTACGGTAATTGGTACAAGGATTTTGGTACGGTAACTGTACCGAACCCACCCCTAGATATGATCTTGAAACCAAAAACCCTAGGCCGAGGTGATCATCGTGGAAATGTCGAAAATATCCCCCACTGTGATCCTCTCGTATCATTCGCTTTTATTTCCTGTTGCCTGCTGGTGGCACTGCGTACGGTAGCCAAATTTCAGGCGCAGGGACAGTCACGTGGCAGTTAAAGAATGCGCCTTGTTCCGCCACTCGCAGCGACTGTAGATAAACCAATACTCGCTGCTGCTTGTGATGTGTGAATGAGTTGGTCAGTGTATGGGTTTGCAATACACAGTACACTTACCTACGCACTGTTACAGTTATTACATCACCGTGACATCTTAAAAGTTAAAACAAATATCGCATTGTCATGAATTTAAACAGTTATAAAAACATAATAATACGTTATCGGGAAAATGTCGCGGTGACATGCTATAGCGTATATAACTTTCTCATAATTTTGATATGGGGGACTTTGGGTGAATGCATGTTTGAGATCCACTCCGGATCTCTCAATTACTCAATTTTAATCCTACAGCTCCTGTTGGCTCATCTCACTAGCCCATTTCACAAAATCTCAAAATCTTGAGCCGCCCAAATCTCTCTCTTTCTTGAACGGTTTGGATCTCTCGATACATAAACTCCTGACACAGAGATCCGAAGTGAATCTCAGTCCATGCTTTGGTTACTTGTTTTTTTTTGTGGTTTTGAAAACCCAAAAGAATGTGTTTTGCATGGGGAAACTAGAATCTGATGGTTCCTAACATTCTTTTGGTATGTGCAGATTCTCTGGTTACCAAAACATGAAAGTTTCTAAAGTCAGTGGGGTTCAATGGAAACAGCCACGTAACCATTTGGTGCCTTGGTCGTGGTGCTTGAGGATGCTTGCTGCCACAGGCTGCCTGTGGTTCTAGACAGTGGAACACTTCTGAGAGTTGACGTTCGAATGTGGCTTGGCAATTGGCTTATGGGCAGTTTCAAGAGGGTGCGGATTCCTCCTCAGGCTATTGGGTTTTTAGCTTGATTATAAAAAACATTAGACGCTAGTCAGGTGGTAGGCTATAACCTAGTTCCTGGCGCCTAACGTTTAGGTGGGGTCTAAGCAGACTAGACGGATTTAATTAAATTTATTAGATTTCGTGTAAATAAGTATCTATTTATACTTAAAGTATATATAATTTCATCATAAACTACAAAATAGAATGACATATATATTATGAGCTATTGGAACACAATGAAAACATGGAGAACAAGTATATAATGTGTGTTCAAGTATTCAACAAATCTTTTACAATTTATTGAAAAAATAAAATGCAAAATAAAAGTTATCTATTTTCTGTCTAAGTGAGTCGCAACCTAGACGGGTGTCTAGGCGGGTCTAGACGGGTTAGGCGAGTGCCTAGGCGGTCTAGATGGGCGCCTCAGTAGGTCTAGGCGTATTTTCTTAATTTTCAAACGCCTAGGCATTAATCGAGACGGTGACTAATCACCTAGCACCTAGGCGGAGCCTAGACGACGCTAGGAGGAGATTTTTAGAACAATGGGTATTAATAGGCGACCAACGTTCATACTAAGTCGGGATCAAACTCTACATGAGATTCATAATTACATTACTTATAGCTTCCTCGTTTATATACAAAGCAGATTCGAAATTCCAAGGCATAACTTGTTTATGCCCATTAGCCAGACAGCCCAGACCCACCATAAAAAGTTGATGGCAGTTAGAGGAGATCGAATCCGCATCAAAGTGCATATGCATAATTGCTTTATGCCAGTGCGAGAAAACGCCATCTGCAACCCCATCTGGTCAACATCCACATTTCATTTTTTTAACTTCATTCCTACCAAATTTATAGGGTAATTAAATTTGTTTGAAATTTTACTATACAAAATTCCTTTTGTTAAACCTAAAGCATTAACATAACAAGTAGAAATAACATATTAAGTCCAAAAGTTTTTCTCGATCATATTAAAATCTTTAGACAAATTTTAATATATAACCAATATAAAGGTATACCATCTGGCAATATATTTTGACTCCGACCCAACAACAAATCTGGAACCCGAAAACGGGAAGACGAAGATTCAACAACAGACAGAACCATAAGCAAGAACAGAAATCCTTCGACCGTCGACTACGAAAACGAAGTTTGGGAGTTCCAAAACCACCTGTGATCAACTGTAGTAGACATATGACACCGATATATGACACCTAAAACAAATGGAAAGACGAGAAAACAACTCAAAATCTTGCTTCATGGGACAATTGACCCGACCACCGGAAATAACGACTCCAAAAAAAATAACTCCGGTTCTTTCCTTTAATCTGTGTTGGTGATGTCCCTATGATCAAAAGCCCATGGAAGCCTGAACCGATTTAAACCAGCTGGTTCAAACACCTGAGCCAGCCACCCCCGACAACATTCAACCCTACAACAGGACTCGAACATAACATGACGCTTGACCTGACCTGACCTGACCTGACTGGATTATTGCCTTGCTGAGGAATGTTTCTGCAATTGATACAAGATTACAATTTGAAACATCATTAACACCGTCCACATTCCAAAACAAAAAATTATGTAATTTGTGAAAGGTGCATCACCTCTAGCCGAAGTTGAATCCACCAGATGGGACAGTTGGAACGTCATTCCCTCCAAAGTTGAACGTAGTTGGAGCTGCATCACCTGGTGGCATTGTTTCATCGTCGTCCTCCAACCAATATGTCTCGAGCATCTTTACTGCCTTCTCATAAATCTCTGTATTGTCATGACTCTGCAGAGACTCAATTTTCTCCAAACCATCAGCATCTTCAATCGCCTGAGCATAGAGATTCACACCTCCAGTAGTACCCAAGTTCTTCTCGGCTTCACCAACCTTCAAAATGTTCTCCAGGCCTTCTAAACAAACTGTAACAATTCTAGGATCTGGGCAAACAAGAAGATCACACAGCGGCTTGATACACCCTTGACTAACTAGAAACCTGTCACCGAATAGACAAATTAAATCAGTACAGAACAAAGCTTCATACTTTATCGGTAGTAATAAAGCTAACAAGATTTTATTTGTACTTTATCTGCTCATGAGAACCACCAGATGTAGCATTTGAGATTGCCCATGCAGCCTCTTTCTTTATATCAAACTCAGCATTTTGAAGCAGATTAACAAGAGGGCCGATTATATTAGCCTCAACTACAGCCTGTTAAACCCACCAAGTAATTAGTACATCAGTACCTCAGATGCCAGACTTGACAGAAACTTTAAATCAAGTTCTACACTTCATGATTGCACGAATGTAAATATTCAAAGAAATGAGAATATCTTTGCGTTACCCGGATCTGTTCCTTGTTTCCGGCTGTGATATTTGAAATAGTCCAGCAAGCTTCCTTCTTGATGCTCTTTTTGTAATTGTTAGTCAAAAGATTTAGCAGGCAAGGAAGAGCTTGATGTTGGATGATAACCTAGGAAGAAACAAAAGCTCATTAATTCCAAATGCAGAAACAGAAATGTTACAATGGCAAAGGGACAGATTATTCCATTAAACTTAAAATTTTTATTATTTCGTCATTCTCTAAAAGGGCAACCATAGAGAAGGAATAATATACTGGGTCACATATCATCTAGAAACAAATGGGAAAACAAGACAACCAAAATGCCAAAGAGCAAACAATACCTGAGTTTGCATATCATCTCCAGTAACAATATTTCCAACCGTGCGGAGAGCAGGAATGAGAACTGATGGAGATGGATGCCTGGAACAATGCTTAGAAAAGTCAGAATTTACAGAACTAACAATAAGGGATGAAATACAAACAGAGCACTGTAAGCACTCACATTAAAAGCTCAACAAGCCGGGGGCACACTCCAGATTCAATAACGGCTTGGATTTTGTCATTTGTACCATCAGAAAGGTATGAAAGAGCCCAACAAGCATCAGTCAAGACTTCTTCATCGTTTGAATGAATCAAACGCGCAAGAGCAGGAAGGGCAGGCTTAACCTGCAACAAAAAATTAAAAAAAATTATATATCAAACTACCATTCTTAGTACGGACGCAACCTGAATTGACCTGACATTCTTGCCAAAATATTACAACAGACGGTACTACCAAAGCCATATAACACCTAAGTCACTAGGTTCAGAATCTTTCAAGTTAAACATATCTTTAAAACCCTAACCTGTTCAAATGGAGGCTGTGGTTTGCCCCTGCAAAAATTTGACAGTGTCCAGGTTGCGTTTCTCAGCATAGAGAGCTTTGCATTCTCATTAAGCTGTGAAAGCAATGGAAGCAAAGCCCCATTACCAAGTACAAGATCACGGCATCTAGGGGAATCACCAGCAACATTTCCCAATGCCCAAACAGCCTGCAAGTTAAAGATGACAAAGGGAGGGAATCAATGACAGTCAACACTAGAGTAGATACAACTAGACAAGAGCAACAAAATAAACCTAACAATTTGGAGAAAAACCTCAACTGATCTTCCCAATGTTTACCTGCTCACGAACATCATCACTCGGAGAACTGAGCAGTTTCACAAATATCGGAACAGCTCCATGATCAATTACCACCCTTGTATTATCAGATGTCCCAGAAGCAATATTTGTAAGAGCCCAAGCAGCTTCAAACTGCAGGAAATTGTATGCAACATTTTTTAGCAGACATAAATAAGAACATAATCAATAACTAAACATTAAAAAAGAAAGTATCATACCTGAAGTTGTGGAAAATCCTCCCTCATTAGAAACTCAACAAAGCGAGGAACGACACCCGCTTGTATGACTTCCTCAATCGGAGGGCTACGTTCTAGCATGTAGGAAAAAAAATCAATAGGCACGTACAGTCTGCTGTATGAAGGGAAAAAAATTGTACAGCCCCAAACGTCTACTCACCAATTGAAAGCAACTTCCTAAACTGGGTTGTTGCCTCAAGCTGCATAGTGCCCTCATCACCCCAAACACCAGCAACCATGGATGGTAGATGCTCTAGCTGTATCAAGAAATATTCAACCACTATTAATATTATCTCCAACACAATGTCAAAACTACCAAAACTTAAAGCATAATTAAAATGTTTTACAGGAAAAAAACATATGCATCGATTTTCCTTCATTTCAAACTCTAGAAGGTTTTTTGTGTGGAACTGCACTAATCAGTACGCAGCCACAAACACGGAACAATAACCTTAGCACAGCTCCGTGACTTGAAAACTTAAACATTTGGAATCCTAAAAAATATTTAAAAGTAAGGCAGGACTTGACAAAACAGCAACAAAACAACAGTGATGCTAAAGTCTACTAAATAGAAAACACTCACATCCCCAAATGAATACAATAACTACGCAGAGTGGGTATTCAGCATGCATCTAACAACCGCTCAAAGGATTAAAACTATTTCCCCACAACTCCTACGTCGATCATATGCACTCAAAGTAGCTTCCATTTCAGCTAAAAAATTGATAAGCACAGTAACCAATTAATCAATCCAATCCTAATCCAATAAAACAAAAAGTCACCAAACGCACGCATTCATCTTAATCAGTAAAATCCCAATTTAACAAACCCTACAAATCAATTCAACCAAACCCCCAAATCACTCCAAAATGAAACATTAGGTTTTACCTTCTTATCCAGACCGGCGGAGTGAAGACTGGAGGGCAATTGCTGGGTTTGAAGCCCCTCGCGGCGCTTCTTCTGGAGGCTCTCTTCTCTGCGGTTCTTCCTGATCTCCACCATATTGTCCTCCCTCCGACGCCGCCCCTCCTCCGCGTCCACAGCCACCTTGTACCTGTTCCGGCGGACCTCCGCCCTCGCGTTCGGCCTCAACGACATCGTTTCAGTCCAAATTAAGAATCCGAAACCCTAGAAGAGAGAGAGCGAAAGGGTTTTAGCGAGCAGAGGAGAGAGAAAGAAGAGAGAGAGAGAGAGTTGGGGGAGTTTGGGAGTGGGGTTTGTGCTTTGTGTTTATTTCCTATATTTTTCAAGTGAGAGGGATTGGAACTTCCAGATGGAGAGGATTTTTATAGCGCAAGCGGAGGGGTCGGAAGGGGTTGGTGTTTTGGGCTCGGATCGGCAGGTAATTACGGAGATTGCCACTTGGTTTGAATTTGAAGATGAGGGAAATACCGTCGCTTTCCTTGGGCTTGGTTCGATTGTTCGACGAAGGAAAACGCGGTTTTTACCCATCAAAACCGGCCCCGAACCACTTCGCTGAGAGTTCTATTTGTTTGACGCAACCCACAAAAGTGTCTTGATGTCGTCTACCGGCCGATTATTGTCAATTGATTTTATAGTATAATTTTAACTTCTTTCAGTTCATTTGTCGAGATAAATACACGTAAAACAATAGTAGTAATATAATTATTTTCGTAGGGGTAAAAATGTAAGCAAACGCTGAATCCGTGTGACAGCGAAACGTAATCCCAAGTGTACAGAAAAGAATTAAATTGTTGGGGTAATTTTAGAAAACCAAAATGAATATACCAAAATGAATATGAGAACGACTGAGGTGGCTGACTTTCTTTGAAATTTCTTATAAGGTTAGAATTGTTTTCTATGAAAAAAAAAAGAATTTAATATTTTAAAAACAATAAAAAATCACTTACAAGTTACAAGGAAAATAAATACACGTCATGGGCTTCTCTAAACCGAAGTTTATTGGTCCAGCCAATATGCCCGGGAAAAAGGCCTTTAAACAAGCCCAAATCAAATCGAGTAAACCATTATTGATCCACAATGCTTTACGTAATTTATAGGCCCAATAAATACTTTTATACAATTTTATGGGCCTAATAAATACTTTTATACAATTTTTGGACCAACATCCTGCAAAATAATTCCTTATGAATTTTCTATCATTTATATCTTTTAATAAATAAAAAATTTCTATTCTTTAAATAATTTTTTCTTTGCGGTGTCATCGTACAAGGCCCTAGTTCGAAAGTGCCCTCAATTTATGATTTTATTTTACTTGTATGTGAAATATATACATATCAATTGACCAAATTAAGTTTTTAGTGTAAGTGTTTTCGCGTTTTTTATCTTTGTAGTTCCAACCTTGTTCGAATACCTCCTCCGTCACTTCATCTTTTTATCTTTTCATATTTAAAAGCAAGGAGTTTCGAACCCAAAAATATAAGGATGCAAATAGGTACGCAGTCACCACAGCGTGTTTCATTGAATTTATTTTCTTTTGCGTAATCAATTTACACACAATAAAAAATAAAAATATAAAAGAAAATACAACAACCAAAATTTTAGACCTTATAAGGCCTCCGTTTGAATCTCGCATAGGGCTCCCAAAATCTCAAAGTCGGCTCTGCTCTTGATATAAAATGATTCTGACTCTAAGAAAGGGTTAATATTTGCAAAGAGCTTCTAACTCAAAATATTTAAAAGCATTTACTCATGCACCTGAGATCTTAGGTCATTTTACATTTTCTCAATATCGTAACTCAAAATAAGTTAGTCATAACGATTAGTATCGATTCTATCAAACTTGCCATGAAAGTGAATTAAACTCAAAATTCTCGCTTATAATATAGAAAAGTATCATTAGCAAATCTAGCACACTATAGTTTGTATGGTCTAATAAGAACCAAAGGCAATCTTAAACCTACAACAACCACACTTGTGCCAAACAAATATCTCTACTGATTGCCTAGCTAGCGACTGTGGGACTTGGACTTGTAGTTTTAGACAAACCAAATCCCTAGAATTTTGTTTGAACTTCGAAAGATACCTTGTTACATGCAAAGCAATGTTGCCCTATGCGTATGGTGATAGGCGGGTGCATTGTGTATACGACCATTGTGTGTGGTTGTACAACCATGGGTTCAGAGTGTTGGGCACAAGAGTTTCTTGTCATTCTTTTTTCTAGACTACCTCCTTAATGAACAAGAAACAAGATTTAAAAAAAGACACTAGACGCTGGTCGGACGGTGAATAGAGGCCTAGACTGAGCGTCCAGGTGAGGACTAGGGAGTTTATTTATTTTTATTTTTATATTATTTAATTAAATTACAATAGAATGTGTACTTATACTAAAAAATACATAAATTACAATAGAATGACACATAATTATAAAATTTAAAACATATTAAAAACATATGAAACAAAAGAGTTCATACAAATATTCAACAAGTCTATTACAATTTATTTTAAAAAATACAAAATAAAAATCATCTATTTTCTATGAGAGCTACAACTTAAGTAGAATGCCTAACAAGTCCCTAAGCACGTCTAGACCTATTTATTAATTCTCAAACGTCTAAAATTAATCAAAATGACAACTGACTAGCACCTAAACAGACAGATCCTTTTCCTGAGGATTCAAAAAGTTATGTTCGTTCATTATACATTGTGCGGTCCTAAATCATTTAAATTTTAAAATTAAATATAAATAATATCTAACGAAAATTAATCGTAAATGAAGGTAGATGAATGAAGATAATGTATGAATTCCCTGAATGTTCAGAAAAAGAATCCTGCGAAAATCCTTTTCCCACCTAAACAGAACCTAGCGACACTGACTGGCGTCTTACAATTGTAACACATCTAAGAAGGCCAATTTAATTAATGTACAAGAGAAGACACCAGAAAAAGGCAGACGTCAATGTCAACCAACTACATCAAATTACCAATCACATTGAACCAGAAATAAAAACATCAAAAGGAATAAAGGAGAATTATTTAATTACTAAAACCACCAACATACACGAGTCACCACCACCACCCACAAACTGGATTTAACCCCCCCTTAACCTCCAATCACTTCTTAATCCGGGAATTAAGGATTAAACAAAAGTTCAATCCAGTCCAAATTAAAAACGAAAATTAAAATAAAACACAATTGGGTGGGCCATTTTTGAATAAACAACATTTTCCTTCACATGATCCGCTGCATCGCGCTAGCAGCGAGACTTGGCACCTCTCGACGCACTAACACGTGGCTTCTTGTTCGCCGTCGGATTCATGTCGCCGAAGTCGAATCCCATCATCCCGTCTCCGCCGACCATGTCGTTGAACATCCTCTGGAGATCTTCCAAACTGTCCCCCTGAATAATCAAAATTGTAATTAGATCCCCCCGAAAAGCATTAATCGCGTTTAAGGAAAGTTAAATGATAAAATTACCACATTCTCCTTACCTCGTCTTTCACATTGTTCATCATGGACAGCATTTCACCCATGAAATTGCAAAATTCCTGCCGACAAAAGTACAAAAATTCAGGGACATAACAGGAAACCGAAAAACAGCGACGTAATTTTGTTTTTTTACTTTCTTTTTTTTACCGTGCATTGTGTACGGTGAATAATTTTGTAACGCACCTGGTCTTCTTCTTCGAGGGGGTCGTAGAGCCCGGCGTCGTACATCGACCGCTTCGCCTGATCCGAGAGAACTGCGGACAACTAAAACGGCGTCGTTAGCGCGAGAAATTCAAGGCTATCAGGCTTTTTAACTAACGACGTCGTATGAACGTAAATTCATAACGTTACCGGAGTAAGCCTCTTGGATTTGCTGAAACCGCCGCTTGGCTTCTCCCGCCGCCGTTTGACTTCGCGCCCTATCCGGATGCCATTTCTTCAAATAAAATGAAAAAAAAAATATATCACAAGATCAAATAATACCCAAGAAAATTTCCGAAATCAAGCTGTTGTTAGTTTTGATTTGCAGAAAACGGAGGACCCACAAGATGAACGAGAATGAAAACGGCGGCGTTTGGTGAAGGGGAATTACCAGAGCGAGCTTGCGGTAAGCTGTGCGGATATCAGAGAAGGAGGCGTCCCTGCGGATCCCGAGGACGGCGTAGTAGGAAGATCCGCCGTTGGATCCTCCTTCTCTGTCCATCACTCCACACACCCACAAAAACCCTCAACCCACCCAACAAATCAAAAAATCGAAACAGAGCCTTCAAAATTCAAAGCCGAAGAGCTCCAAGAACTGAAAAGCTTCTCTCTCCCGCAACGGAGCCTGCCGGAGAGAAGAAGAAGAAAAGAGGGAGGCTCTGCGTTTCTCTGGGATTTTTTTTTTTTGGGTGGTCACGTTTGTTTAGAGGCGGAGAAAATATCTTGGTTACGGTACGGAGGGGGAAGGTTCGAGAATTTCATTTCGTGTGTACGAAAACTGACTCCGTCTGCCGGGCGGCTAGATATTTTCTTCGTAATATTCAGAAAGGGCCTGAAGTTAACTTGAATTACGGTGCTCTGCCATTGGGCTTTGTTTGGAGGTCCAGGCATGTCGGGTTCTCAATTGTGGGATTCTTAGGCCTATTTGAAGATGGAATTGGCCCCATATTTACTTTCAGATAATCAAAAGCGTTTTTTACGGTGTTGGACAAAAAAATTATTGCTAATAAAAATGCGTAACGAACAAAAGTATCATTAGTTTGATCAACTTGATTCCGTAACATATTACTGCACACCACGTGTCGTCGTTAATTTGATCAACGTATTATACGTTCGCTTTTACATCTCGCTTTCGTATCTACTTATATTAGAATCTGAAATCATTATACTTATTTTTTAACAAGCTATTGCACTTCACGTGTCATCATCAGTCTGATTCATTAACGCCCATCTTTCGCCCTTTACTTCCTTACTTATTTAATTAGCATCTTAAATTAGTATCGTCCCGCTTCCTTTAACAAATTAGTACACACCACGTTATGGTCAAATAGATTTACGATGATCACAAAAATCTACGCAATTTCTTGTGGTGAAAGTAATAGCTAAGTAAAATACATAAAGCAATAATTTTTATTTCTGTATTCCTTTTCAAAAACCAAATTTTACATAGACCAGTTTGACACTATGTACAATATGATCAATGAACTGCAGAAAACTAAAACCTATGAACTACTAAGCTTAGCACATCTAGGACTAGGAGATATTTTTACCCCTTTTACCTCTAGGGAATTGCTTGCTTTCTACAGCTAGTAAATAGTAATTAGCAAACTAAAACAGAGAAGATGAAACTACATTTCTTCTAGTAGTTCAGATACATAGGAGACCTTGCCATTCTTCTAGCAATCCCATGCCTCCTAACCGAAACCCACCATTTAATGGCGGCACGAAGCTTGCACCAGCATGCCTTGGGTTTCTGTCTAGTCCCTGCGTTATGTACAAAAGCAGGAAGAGGGAAATGTGCGGCTTCTGCTTCGCTACCTGAGGTGAAGTAGAAGCCGCCTGCTTGTTCCCATATTGGGTTTGCAGGAGACCAAGTTGATGCTTGGACCTGGAAAAGGTTTTCTGTCCCTAAATGACCGGTTGGGAGAATTGGCGCTTGGAAACCACCGAGAGGCGGCCAACTGCTTTCTCCATTGTAGATGACGGAGTTAAAGTCCTCCACCGAAAAGCTGTTGCTTCGGAATTGCATTGGTTGGCTTTGTGCTAGAGAAACCATTAACTGATTGCTGCTGCCTTCTGATTGGTAGGCAGATGAGGTTGAAGCTGATCCATGGTTGAAACCTAGTTGTATAGGGAGTTCATCTGTGAAAAATTACTTGGTTTTTAGTTACTTGGAAAGGCATACGTAAGGCAGAACATGCCATAATGTTAAGATTTTAGAGAGACGGACCAACAGATACTACTAATCAACGATAATACTATCCCTAAGCTGCATTTTATTTTATCAGGTTTCCGATGTGGGACTTTAGATTTGTCAGCGGATTGTACCTTATACACAAAGTAACATTTACCTTGATGTGTGAACTGAAATTGAATTTGTTGCAGATCAGGGTTTGGACTGGTGACTTGCTCAGGTTGTGGACATGGCAAGGGCCTCGAAAGGCCAAATATAGTCGAAGCATCGACAGGGACCAAATCTCTTACATCTTGATAAGCATGCTGCTTCAGAGTTTCCACCAGCATCTGCAAACATAACCAGGGAGCTCATCAGTTTCTTTACCCCCAAGGATTATTTTAAAGTTTGCTCCATCAATCATGCAACAATTCTTTGTCTTCTGAACCAACTTATAGCAACCGAAAAATGAAGGCAGATCAAGAATACGCGTGCGAGATTAGAAAATGCAAAGGAGCTCGAAAATGCATAGCACGCTTACCTTCTGATGCACGTCGAGTTCATCCAGAGAACAGAACTGGCCATTGATTATTGCCCCTAAAAGCCTGTGGATGGAATTGAAAATGAGACTTACACCCTCCTCAGCTCTATGGAAGGCATAATACTTATGGTCATCCAACTTACAGGTCATAGCATGCTCTAGGATTGTTTCCCATATCTTGTTTGAGATCCCACCGAAAGCCTACATTTTCGCAGCAGAAAATTAGACAGATATAGATTAAACTACGGGCATAAACTACGGTAGGCACACTGCGCAGCAGAACAAATGATTCTCTTACATTTCGTAGCGAGGATGCATCTCTCATGTACAACCGCAGGAAGTCCTCCACTGTGCTGATTCCATTCTCGCAGAGTCTCTTATGGAAGGCTCCGTCTTTCGCTATCTTTTCCAGGCGCCATATTTCGTCGGTTAGGTGTGGAGGGTAGTGCTTCTTATACACTGAATCAACATTTTGTATGTCAGTTTCATTTAGTTCAATGCCAAAATTGTCTATATTTTAGTAAAGATCAAAGAGTAGTGAGTTAAGTTTTCTTGAACTTACATTCTCCACGGTGATCTTTAACCACAAACGGTTCACTTCTAGCTTCTCTAATTCGTACTTCACTCGAAGATTTGGCCACAACTCGAGCTGCTAGTCTGAACGTTCGGCTTCTTATCCAGCTCGAGTTGTCAGTAAACACAACATCACCAACAAGACCAACTCCCTCTCTTAGTGTAACTTGTATCTCACCCGTCACCAATGGCCTCCTGCCATCCCTTGCACGAACAATGTAGTTGTTGAATTCTCGTTCGGTCCAATCCTCTTGATCATCAGACCCGAACTCACCATTCACGACAAGAAGTTCAATCTTTAGCGAAGATAGGGGACCGGAACGGACTATAGTACCAGTACTGGCATCG
The DNA here is from genome assembly GCF_042453785.1 of Malus domestica. Taxonomy (NCBI): domain Eukaryota; kingdom Viridiplantae; phylum Streptophyta; class Magnoliopsida; order Rosales; family Rosaceae; genus Malus; species Malus domestica. The sequence goes on along the minus strand of NC_091672.1, from coordinate 27,643,400 downwards.
ACTAGTTCAATTTGAAGAGGCGCACCGTTCTCTGCTCCCACCTTACTGCCTGTGAATATGGTACTTAGCAGCTTGTTGATAAAACGCAACTGCAAGCCACATCCTCCAGAAGTACTCCCACTTTCCAGCGGCGGCCTGGATACGCTGCGTGTTTATCATGTAGATTATATCAGCAATTGGAAGCTTTGTGACTTAAGAAAAAATTATAAGACCTTCGTTATTTTATAGAAGACAAACATTTGATTTAAAAGCTAACCTTGGAGATGACATGAGGAAGGGAAGAATACCGCGCTCCACCTCCTCTCGCACCTACACGCGACAAAGATACATGAACAATGAACTCAAGAGACCTCACCAGGAAAAGATTTCGAACAAATTCAAGTTCTAAATGTGAAAAAACAGCGTTTAAACAGTCAAACATGTGTTCTTGTTTTCTATTACAAGAGGGCTAATCAAACCAAACCTAACAGTCAATCCAAGTTTTCATGTTAGCAGCTACTCAACCAGTCTTCTTAATCGAGGAAACAAAGCAAAGTCAAAGTTTAAACCTCTATGTTACGGCAGAATTATACACGAAAACTAAGACGGAATGATTTCTTAAGCCTCAAGTTGAGCTCAGATTCATTCGTGTAGACAAGAACGGAGATTTGAACTTACAATTCCCCGAAAGAAGCGTTCCCACTCGCGTTCATTCAGCGTGGCGTCTCTCATCACATCCCTAACAACACTGCACAACAAGCATCACAAAAGTCAAAAAAAACGAATTCAATCAACCAAAAAGCACCAAACTTTCACTCAGGCTAAACCACCCACTTCCTAAAAGTAGGCCTCCTTTTGGATTCTGGAACCGGAAACTTGAAGTCCTCGCTTCCCTCGTCGTCGCGAAAATGCCTTTTGGGGACCATCAAAAACCCTCCCGAAAACAGCAGCTAGCAGCTAGTTTAATTTAGTTTAGTACCTGAAAAATACACAAGATTTCGAACAGCAGCTAGCTTCTGTGTCCTTAAATATACAATCTTGGATTGACCTTTTGATTACAGAAGGTACGAGGAAGGTTCTTCGTACAGACCATAAACACGCCAAACCTTGAAAGTCAAGCAAAGATTAGCTCACGCTCTAAACTAACAAGAACCCAAGATTTGTATTAAGATATTATTAATTTTAGGTAGCACCAAAGTTGCATCGACTTTTATGTTTGGTTTGATCGATGACTGTCTGCGTTTTTTTGTCTCATTTTTTTAGGAAAGAGAGAAAAGAACAAATATTTTCAGGATTCTCAAGCATTGGAATTTCAGATAGATGACTAATCAAACGCGTCCTGATTGAAAAGTACTAAAAAAATCGCAGTATATTCCAAGAGATCCAGGAAGGAGAAAGTTTAGTGAGAGAAAGTTTGTGTGTGACCGGATTTAGTGAGAGGAGAGATTTTTCCGTGTTCGCGAAACACGACCCGGTACACCTCAGAGAAAATTTGTTTTCATTTTTAAGTGTCCCTCCTAAAGAAAGTTGGGGGAAACAGGGATGTGGAGCACGTGTACGTGTAGCCATTGAACTTCACACGTGGCTCAACCTACTTTGATATTACGAAGAAAATTGAGGTTTTAACATAAAAATAATTTGCAACATGGGGAGTAACCCAATTTCTTATAAACTCTTGAATGGTCTGGTCCCTCACCGACATGGGACTTTGTCCTCACATTCTCACACCTCCACTTGTATTATGACATATGATGTTCTAGATCCTATTCTGGTTACATTGAAAAATTTATCGAGAGGGTGAGAGAGCGATTCCACGTGAATAGAGACAAAACAAAGAACAAAGCGTGTTTAGAGTACTATTCGATGATATGAAGGTTGCTAGAAGTTGCAGAAAATTACAAATTTTCCATAAGTACGCGTTTGTTTATCATTCTTAATAGTGATGGAAGCAAGATGTGGCACTTTAAGCAGAACCCCATTTCCCGGAATTTGACCTGAAATTTCATGTCAACTTCGATGCAAAACCAGCTAATTAAAATTACGATGATACATCGATAACATGTCAACACGTCATGTTATTCAAATATTTGTCAATGTTATCATGTCAACACGTCACGTTATTCAAATATTTGTCAATGTTATTAACGACTTATCGAAACCATATCTAACAACTTGAAATCATAATTATCCGCATGCAGCTTCCACTAACTTCAGTATGTCACAATCTTTATCTGTCCACATGTAAAGGGTTGATTTTTATTGCGAGCAGAAAGCAGAAAAGAGAAGCAAAAGATTAAAAAACCTGAGTCTTTGAGTGAGACTGTTGAGGCTTGAAAGGTAGTTCACTTGATTGATTTGGTGGTTGGTGGAGTTTGCATGATGCAGGTTCTGCGAAACTTTCCGGGAATCTGGTTTTCCGGGAAAGTTCTGGGAATGTATGTGGAAGGGAATGTATGTGGAACTGGAGCCGGAGACTTACCTTTCCCCAAGTCGTCCCCGGACCCAGGGAGACTTTTTTATGTACTGTTCTGAGTTCTGATGCAAGCAAGGCATCAATTTTGACTAACCACTTTTTAATCCACTTTGTTAATGCTCCTAATCACAAGAAGTTATGTTACTGATTTGACTTAAAATTCTAAAAGAATATGATATAAAAAAAATATTCTAAAAGAAAGATAATATAAAAATGTAAAAACAAATATAACGAGTTAGTTTGAGCAATGCGTAGCTTTACACTAAAATTCAAATGTTCTTTATCATCATAGTAGACTATAGTAATGTAATTATTGTTTGTCACAGAACAAATCAAGTATAAAAAAACGTTTATTTAGAGGTACTTTTAAAATGACTACATACGTTTTTAGATGAAATGTTTTTGAATTCATAAGGCACGTGATCACTTCTTGAAGTGATCATATGTTGTTTCAAGATTTACTTTCATAGTAAGAATTGATTTTAAAAATATTTTCATTAAACATTCTTTTAATCATTTTAAAAACTTGTTTTTGCTTTTAAAATAACTAAAATCGTTTAAAAATATTTTTAAAATCAATGCTGAATAAAAATACAAGTGAAACCTTAAAAAAATCACTTAAAACTTAAAAGTGTTTTCTGTAACATCAGTTATGTGTTTCATGTACGAAACACTTTAAGTGTTTTTAAAATCTAAAAACATTTTTGCTAAAAACATTTTCAATTATTTTAAAAATAATTCTAAACGAGTCATAAAAGCACTTTGAAACGAGCTTAAAGATTATTTTGTTGTTTAACATTTAATTATCAAAATTAATCAAATGTTGTTAGCCAAAACTCAGAAGACATATCAAATCATGAAGAAAATAAAAATCCACTAGCTTCAATATTACTTCAAAAAAAGAGCTTCAGAAAAATAGTTTAAAACCAATACAAACAAAAAAGGAAGAAGCTTTTCTCAGTTCGTACCTGTACAAATTTTCCCACCAAATTGAAAACCCAGATACCAATTGCTACCAACAGCAATGGCCTCCCCTACGCCGGACGCAGAGACCCTTTCAACCCTCTTGGCAGCCATTGACATGGGCACCAACTCCTTCAAGCTGCTCATAGTCCGAGCATACCCAAATTCTTCACCATCGACCAATTCAAAGAGCCGGTGGTTCTCGGCCGCGACACCATCTCATCGTCATCAACACCAACCCCTTTTGCCCTCTCGCACCACTCCCACCTCCTTGCTCTCGAATCCCTCAAAAAGTTTCAGAAAATCCTGAAATCCTACAAAACCAGCAAACCCCATGTCCGCTGCGTCGCGACCGCTGCCGTGCGCGAAGCCGTGAACAAAGCTGAGTTCTTGGAATGCGTGAGGGCGGAGGTGGGTTTGGAGGTCGATGTGCTGCCCGGTGAGGAGGCAGCTCGGCTGGTTACAGTACGGAGGGGGAAGGTTCGAGAATTTCATTTCGTGTGCACGAAAACTGACTCCGTCCGCCGGGCGGCTAGATATTTTCTTTGTAATATTCAGAAAAGGGTCTGAAGTTAACTTGAATTACGGCTCTCTGCCATTGGGCTTTGTCTGAAGGTCCAGGTATGTCGGGTTCTCAATTGTGGGATTCTTAGGCCTATTTGAATACGGAGTTGGCCCCATATTTACTTTCAAATGATCAAAAGCGTTTTTTACGATGCTCGACAAAAAAAATATTGCTAATAAAAATGCGTAACAAACAAAAGTCTCATTAGTTTGATCAACGTATTGTACGTTTCACGCTTCACTTTCATACTTATTTAGTTAGAATCTTAAATTAGTATCGCCCTGTTTCCTTTAACATACTAGTACACACCACGTTATGCTGTTATGACCAAATAGATTTACGATGATCATAAAAATTTACGCAGTTCCTTGCGGTGAAAGTGACAGCTAAGTAAAATACATAGAGCAGTAATTTTTATTCTGTATTTCTTTTCAAAAACCGAATTTTACATAGATCAGTTTGACACTATGTACAATATGATCAATTAACTGCAGAAAAGTAAAACCTATGAGCTACTAAGCTTAGCACATCTAGGACTAGGAGATATTTTTACCCCTTTTACCTCTAGGTAATTGCTTGCTTTCTACAGCTAGTAAATAGTAATTAGCAAACTAAAACAGGGAAGATGAAACTACATTTCTTATAAAAAGTTCAGATACGTAGAAGGCCTTGCAGTCATATGCCTCCTAACCGACATCCACTTAACGGCGGCACGAAGCTTGCACCAGCATGCCTTGGCTTTCCGTCTAGCTTCTGCTTCGCTACCTGAAGTGAAGTAGAAGTCGCCTGCTTGTCCCCATATTGGGTTTGCAGGAGACAAAGTTGATGCTTCGACCTGGAAAAGGTTTTCTGTCCCTAAATGACCGGTTGGGAGAATTGGCGCTTGGAAACCACCGAAAGGCGGCGAACTGCTTTCTCCACTGTAGATGACGGAGTTAGAGTCCCCCACCGAAAAGCTGTTGCTTCGGAGTTGCATTGGTTGGCTTTGTGCTAGAGAAACCATTAACTGATTGCTGCTTCCTGCTGCTTGGTAGGCAGATGAGGTTGAAGCTGATCCGTGGTTGAAACCTAGTTGTATTGGGAGTTCATCTGTGAAAAATTACTTGGTTTTTAGTTACTTGGAAAAGCATACGTAAGGCAGAACATGCCATAATGTTAAGATTTTAGAGAGACGGACCAACACATACTACTAATCAACGACGATACTATCCCTAAGCTGCATTTTATTTTATCAGGTTTCCGATGTGGGACTTTAGATTTGTCAGCGTATTATACCTTATACACAAAGTAACATTTACCTTGATGTGTGAACTGAAATTGAATTTGTTGCAGATCAGGGTTTGGACTGGTGAATTGCTCAGTTTGTGGACATGGCAAGGGCCTCGAAAGGCCAAATATAGTCGAAGCATCGACAGGGATCAAATCTTTTACATTTTGATAAGCATGCTGCTTCACAGTTTCCACCAGCATCTGCAAACATAACCAGGGAGCTCATCAGTTTCTTTACCCCCAAGGAATATTTTAAAGTTTGCTCCATCAATCATGCAACAGTTCTTTGTCTTCGGAACCAAGTTATAGCAACCGAAAAATGAAGGCAGATCAAGAATACGCGTGGGAGATTAGAAAATGCAAAGGAGTTTGAAAATGCATAATACGCGTACCATCTGATGCACGTGGAGTTCATGCAGAAAACAGAACTGGCCATTGATTATTGCCGCTACAAGCCTGTGGATGGAATTGAAAATGAGACTTACATCCCCCTCAGCTCCATGGAAGGCATAGAACCTATGGTCATCCAACTTACAGGTCATAGCATGCTCTATGATTGTTTCCCATAACTTGTTCGAGATCACACCGAAAGCCTACATTTTCGCAGCAGAAAATTAGATAGATATAGATTAAACGACGGGCATAAACTACCGTAGGCACACTGCGTAGCAGAACAAATGATTCTCTTACATTTCGTAGCAAGGATGCATCTCTCATGTACAACTGCAGGAAGTCCTCGACTGTGCTGATTCCATTCTCGCAGAGTCTCTTATGGAAGGCTCCGTCTTTTGCTATCTTTTGCAGGCACCATATTTCATCGTTTAGGTGTAGATAGTGCTTCTTATAAACTGAATCAACATTTTCTAGGTCAGTTTCGTTTAGTTCAATGCCAAAATTGTCTATATTTTAGTAAAGATCAAAGAGTAGTGAGTTAAGTTTTTGTGAACTTACATTCTCCAACCACAAACGGTTCACTTCTAGCTTCTCTAATTCGTACTTCACTCGAAGATTTGGCCACAACTCGAGCTGCTAGTCTGAACGTTTGGCTTCTTATCCAGCCCGAGTTGTCAGTAAACACAACATCACCGACAAAACCAACTCCCTCTCTTAGTGTAACATGTATCTCACCCGTCACTGATGGCATGTTGCCATCCCTTGCGCGAACAATGTAGGTGCTGAATTCTCGTTCGGTCCAATCATCTTGATCATCAGACCCGAACTCACCATTCACGACAAGAAGTTCAATCTTTAGCGAAGATAGGGGACCGGAACGGACTATAGCACCAGTACTGGCATCGACAAGTTCAATTTGAAGAGGCGTGCCATTCTCTGCTTCCACCTTACTGCCTGTGAATATGGTACTTGGCAGCTTGTTGATAAAACGCAACTGCAAGCCACATCCTCCAGAAGCACTCCCACTTTCCAGCGGCGGCCTGGATACGCTGCGTGTTTTTTATGTAGATTATATCAGCAACTGGAAGCTTTGTGACTAAGAAAAAATTATAAGACCTTCGTTATTTTATAGAAAACAAACATTTGATCGAAAAGCTAACCTTGGAGATGACATGAGGAAGGGAAGAATACCGCGCTCCACCTCCTCTCGCATCTACACGCGACAAAGATACATGAACAATGAACTCAAGAGACCTCACCAGGAAAAGATTTCGAACAAATTCAAGTTCTAAATGTTAAAAAACAGCGTTTAAACAGTCAAACATGTGTTCTTGTTTTCTATTACAAGAGGGCTAATGAAACCAAACCTAACAGTCAATCCTAGTTTTCATGTTAGCAGCTACTCAACCCGTCTTCTTAATCGAAGTCATTAAAATCGAGGAAACAAAGGAAAATCAAACTTTAAAAGTCTATGTTTCTGCAGAATTATACACGAAAACTACGACGGAATGATTTCTTAAGCCTCAAGCTTGAGCTCAGATTCATTCGTGTAGACAAGAACGGAGATTTGAACTTACAATTCTCCGAAAGAAGCGTTCCGACTCGCGTTCATTCAGCGTGGGGTCTCTCCCTCTTATTGCTAATTGATTTTTGAATTGTTCAGCTTGGGGACATGGCAAGGGCCTCGAAAGGCCAAATATAGTCGAAACATCGATGGGGACCAAATCTCTTACATTTCGATAAGCATGCTGTTTCAGAGTTTCCACCAGCATCTGCAAACATAACCAGGGAGCTCATCAGTTTCTTTACCCCCAAGGAATATTTTAAAGTTTGCTCCATCAATCATGCAACAATTCTTTGTCTTCGGAACCAACTTATAGCAACCGAAAAATGAAGGCAGATCAATAATGCGCGTGGGAGATTAGAAAATGCAAAGGAGCTCGAAAATACATGGTAGGCGTACCTTCTGATGCGCGTCGAGTTCATCCAGAGAACAGAACTGGCCATTGATTATTGCCCCTACAAGCCTGTGAACGGAATTGAACATGAGACTTACATCGTGCTCAGCTCGATGATAGGCATAGCGCTTATGGTCATCCAACTTACAGGCCATAGCATGCTTTATGATTGTTTCCCATATCTTGTTCGAGATCACACCGAAAGCCTACATTTTCGCAGCAGAAATTAGATATAGATTAAACGACGGGCATAAACTACAGTAGGCACACTGCGCAGGAGAACAAATGATTCTCTTACATTTCGTAGCAAGGATGCATCTCTCATGTACAACTGCAGGAAGTCCTCCACTGTGCTGATTCCATTCTCGCACAGACTCTTATGGAAGGCTCCGTCTTTTGCTATCATTTCCAGGCGCCATATTTCATCGTTTAGGTGTGGAGGGTAGTGCTTCTTATACACTGAATCAACATTTTCTAGGTCAGTTTCGTTTAGTTCAATGCCAAAATTGTCTATATTTTAGTAAAGATCAAAGAGTGGAGAGTTAAGTTTTTGTGAACTTAAATGGGGGTAAGGCTAGCCGACATTCACCTCTCCTAGACCCTGCGTAAAGCGGGAGTCTTGTGCACTTGATACGACCTTTACATTCTCCACGGTGATCTTTAACCACAAACGGTTCACTTCTAGCTTCTCTAATTCGTACTTCACTCGGAGATTTGGCCACAACTCGAGCTGCTAGTCTGAACTTTCGGCTTCTTGTCCAGCTTGAGTTGTCAGTAAACACAACATCACCAACAAAACCAACTCCCTCTCTTAGTGTAACATGTGTCTCGCCCGTCACTAATGGCCTCCTGCCATCCCTTGCGCGAACAATGTAGTTGTTGAATTCTTGTTCGGTCCAATCCTCTTGATCATCAGACCCGAACTCACCATTCACGACAAGAAGTTCAATCTTTAGCGAAGATAGGGGACCGGAACGGACTATAGCACCGGTACTGGCATCGACTAGTTCAATTTGAAGAGGCGTGCCATTCTCTGCTTCCACCTTACTGCCTGTGAATATGGTACTTGGCAGCTTGTTGATAAAACGCAACTGCAAGCCACATCCTCCAGAAGCACTCCCACTTTCCAGCGGCGGCCTGGATACACTGCGTGTTTATCATGTAGATTATATCAGCAATTGGAAGCTTTGTGATTAAGAAAAAATTATAAGACCTTCGTTATTTTATAGAAAACAAACATTTGATCGAAAAGCTAACCTTGGAGATGACATGAGGAAGGGAAGAATACCGCGCTCCACCTCCTCTCGCACCTACACGCGACAAAGATACATCAACAATGAACTCAAGAGACCTCACCAGGAAAAGATTTCGAACAAATTCAAGTTCTAAATGTTAAAAAACAGCATTTAAACAGTCAAACATGTTAGCAGCTACTCAACCCGTCTTCTTATTCGAAGCCATTAAAATCGAGGAAACAAAGCAAAATCAAACCTTAAACTTCTATGTTACTGCCGAATTATACACGAAAACTACGACGGAATGATTTCTTAAGCCTCAAGCTTGAGCTCAGATTCATTCGTGTAGACAAGAACGGAGATTTGAACTTACAATTCTCCGAAAGCGTTCCGACTCGCGTTCATTCAGCGTGGCGTCTCTCATCACATCCCTAACAACACTGCACAACAAGCATCACAAAAACCCAGAAGTCAAAAATACGAATTCAATCAACCAAAAAGCACCAAACTTTCACTCAAACTAAACCACCCACTCCCTAAAATTAGGCCTCCTTTTGGATTCTGGAACCGGAAACTCGACGTCCTCGCTTCCCTCGTCGTCACGAAAATGCCTCTTGAGCACCATCAAAAACCCGCCCGAAAACAGCAGCTAGCAGCTAGCAGCTATTTTAATATAGTTTAGTATCTGAAAAGTACACAAGATTTCGAACAGCAGCTAGCAAGAACCCAAGATTTGTATCTAAATATACAATCTTGGATTGACCTTTTGATTGCAGAAGGTTCTTCGTACAGACCATAAACACGCCAAACCTTGAAGGTCAGGCAAAGATTCGAGCAGTTCCACCGTGGAAAGGTCCCAGCGTATTCACTATTTAATCCATCAGTAAATAATAACTTTACTTAATCATAATCAGTAATTGTCTTTTCATCTCCGTCCTAAACAGAATATTAACTTTTTTTTATTTATAAAATAAGAAAAAAATAACGATTAACGCGTTCACGCGTATATGCCTGTCGGTGTCGTGTATCAATATCGGTGACCACTATATATCATCCCTCCATCACCTTCCCATTAATAGCAGGTGCAGATATTTTAATATCCCAAATCAAATAAAATCTGCGCTTGTTTATCTTTCTTCTTCGATCTCTTGCTTTTTGCATATCAAAATCAAAAACCCAAATTTTCAAATCCAATCCAACTGAAAAACGGGTGTTCGGGCCGGTACGAATCCACAGGCCTCTCTCGGGACTGCTCGGGCTCGCTCGCCAGCCAACATTCGGCTTCCTCCCTCGGGCAATCAAGCCCTGTTCCGCAGCCTGTCCCTCGAGCACGAGCTCCCGCTGGAGCTGCTCTTACTTAACTCACGCTCTAAACTAGCAAGAACCCAAGATTTGTATTAAGATATTATTACTTTAGGTAGCACCAAAGTTGCTCGACTTTTATGTTTGGTTTGATCGATGACTGTCTGCGTTTTTTTTGTCTCATTTTTTTAAGGAAAGAGAGAAAAGAACAAATATTTTCAGGATTCTCAGGCATTGGAATTTCAGATAGATGACTAATCAAACGCGTCCTGATTGAAAAGTACTAAAAAAATCACAGTATTTCTCGAGAGGGTGAGAGAGCGAGACCACGTGGATAGAGACAAAACAAAGAACAAAGCGTGTTTAGAGTACTATTCGATGATATGAAGGTTGCTCGAAGTTGCAGAAAATTACAAATTTTCCATAAGTACGCGTTTGTTTATCATTCTTAATAGTGATGGAAGCAAGATGTGGCACTTTAAGCAGAACCCCATTTCCCAGAATTTGACCTGAAATTTCATGTCAACTTCAATGCAAAACCAGCTAATTAAAATTACGATGATGCATCGATAACATGTTATCACGTCACGATATTCAAATATTTGTCAGTGTTATTGACAACTTATCGAAACCATATCTTACAACTTGAAATCATAATTATCCGCATACAGCTTCCACTAACTTCGGTATGTCACAATCTTTGTCTGTCCACATGTAAAGGGTAGATTTTTATTGCGAGCAGAAAGCAGAAAAGAGAAGCAAAAGATTAAAAAAACTGAGTCTTTAAGTGAGAGTGTTGACCGAGGCTTGAAAGGTTGTTCACTTGATTGATTTGGTGGTTGGAGTTTGCATGATGCAGGTTCTGCGAAACTTTCCGGGAATCTGGTTTTCCAGGAAAGTTCTGGGATTGCATGTGAAGCTAGAGCCGAAGACTTAGGTCATCTCCAACCGAATGGTCTTGAGGGCCAAAGGGTCGAAAATAGCCCGAAAATCGTCTTTAACCGAGAGCTAGGCCAGAGGGATGTGGAATCTGAGAGGATCCCACGGAATCGGAAAGGGCCAACGGGCTAGAGGGCTGGCCACCTCTAGCCAGCCAGCCCCGGGCTGGCCAGAATTTTTTTAAATGTGTCGGATTTCATGTTGGTTATAATATAAATGTATTTCTGTTAGTTATAACCGACAGGAATTCTTAAGAAAAAGCTGACTAGCCGTTGCATTTGAATTTTTTTTTTTTTTACAGTTTTATTATTTTTTTTATATAACTTCTATTTTTTCCTATAACTTTTATTTTACAAAATTTGTTTCATATTTTTTTTAAACTTTCATTTTTCCTATAACTTCTATTTCACAAAATTTGTTTCATTTTATTTTAAATTCTTTTTTTTTTCCTATAACTTCTATTTCACAAAATTTGTTTCATATTTTTTTTAAATTATATTTTTTTCCTATAACTTCCTAAGTCATTATACAACATTAAATTAAATTAAGTAACATGAAATAACATTAAACAATATGAAACAACATTAAATAACATTAACCAACATACAAGTTATACAACATAAAAAAACATTTAACAACATGAAACTTAAACAACATTTTTAAAAACATTTAACAACATAAAACTTAAATGTCTACTCCATGCTTCTTTTGGCCCAAAGATGTGCAACAAGATCCTATTGTTTCGCAAAATTGTTCAAGAGTATCAAGACATGTAGACTCATACATACCATGTGTTTCATCCATCGAATCAGTTAGGGAGTCATAGGCCATCATTCGGAGTGCAATAGTAACCTTCTGATGAGGTGATAAACTAGGGCGACCTCCTCTGTCCCGCTTATGTCCAAAGTACGGATTGACCTGCTGAACATCACAAAGTAAACGTCTAAAGACATGACGCCTCATCAAGAAGCGACGTCTGAAATCCTCTTCTGTGTACACCGAGTTGGGGTTAAAGTAGTTGTTCATCAGATTGGCATGCGTCATTGCTCTATTTCGTGGTTTGTAAGAACGACCAACAACAGAGCCACCCCATTGAGGTTGTTTCTCAGTTGGTTGACACACCATGGTTGCTGCTCTATTTTGTTTGTTGCGCCTTACTTAAACTTCTTCATCAGATTCATCATCTTTTCGTCTCATTTGCGCCCATTTTGCTTTTATTTTGGAATTGGACGAGGACCCCCAGTTGGAATCTAAAGAGGATCCAAAGTTGGAATTCATTGCAAACTTGAATTGAAAGAGATTGAATTGAAATAGATTGAATTCAAAGTTGTGTGAATTATATCCCAATATCCACCCTATTTATAGCAAAAACAAATTCAAATCCAACGGCTAGCTGACATCACTTAGCTGTTGGAATTGAATTTAAGTTGTAGTTTTTAAATAATAAACTATGTTTGGCCCTATGACCCTTTGGCCCTCAGTTTGAGACGGTTTTTTGTGACAGGGCTAAAATGAGCCATCTGGCCTTCTGGCCCTCGGTTAGAGACGAATGCAAATATGGCCCTGTACTGTTCATTAAAATATTAATATCTTGGAAGCCCATAAGACTAAAACGAACCCTCTGACCAGCCATCGGTTGGAGATGGCCTTACCTTTTCCCAAGTTGTCCCCGGACCCAGGAAGACTTTTTTATGTACTGTTCTGAGTTCTGATGCAAGCAAAGCATCAATTTTGACTAACCACTTTTTAATCCACTTTTTTAATGCTCCTAATCACAAGAAGTTATGTTACTGATTTGATACTGTTGAATAATCAAATTTATTATTAACAAACTTAAATATTCTAAAAGAATATGATATAAAAAAAATATTCTAAAAGAAAAATCAAATATAACAAGTTAGTCAGAGCAATATGCGCATTTTTATACTAAAATTCAAATTTTCTTTATCATCATAGTAGACTATAGTAATGTAGTTATTGTTTGTCACAAAATAAATCAAATTTTAAAAAATGTTTGTTTAGAAGTATTTTTAAAATGACTAAAAACGTTTTTAGAGGAAATGTTTTTGAATTCATAAGGCACATGATCACGTGCTATTTCAAGATTCACTTTCATTTTTAGTAAGGATTGATTCTAAAAATATTTTCACTAAAAAGCTCTTTTAATCATTTTAAAAGCTTGTTTGGAAGTACTTTTAAAATAATTGAAATCATTTAAAAATATTTTTAAAACCAAGCCTGAACAAAAATGCAAGCGAATCCTCAAAAAATCACTTCAAACTTAAAAGTGTTTCTTGTAACATCAGTTATGTGTTTCGTGCAGGAAGCACTTTAAGTGTTTTTAGAACCCAAAAACATTTTCACTAAAAGCAATTTCCTTCATTTTAAAAGTACTTCTAAACGAGTCAGAAAAACACTTTGAAACGAGCTTAAAGATTATTTTGTGGTTTAACATTTAATTATCAAAATTAATCAGATGTTGTTAGCCAAAACTTAGAAGACATATCAAATCATGAAGAAAATAAAAATTCACTAGCTTCAATATTAGAGTAAATTTTAGCAATAGTCCCTCAACTTTAATCAAATTGGAGCAATGATTCCTCAACTAAAACCCTCAACTTATCAAAATGTGTAGCTATAGTAATTTTCATCAATTTCATCAAAATTTTGTCAAAATAAATTATATTGGAATGATCATTTATACAATTAGGGTCCCTCAACTCATCAAAGTGTGTAATTATGATCATTTTCATCAACTACGTCAAAATTTTTGTCAAAACGAGTTATGTTAGAATGACCATTGCTATAATTGAGTTAAAGTTAAGGGAGTATTTCTCCAGTTGAGTTAAAGTTGAGGGACCAATGGTAATTGATTTTTAGTTGAAGGACCATAACTGCACATTTTGATTAGTTGATGGACTAATGATAATGAATTTTTAGTTAAAGAACTATTGCTTCGATCAAGTTAAAACTAAAAACCAGCTACAATTTAGTCTCAATATTACTTCAAAAAGAGAGCTTCATAAAAATAGAGTTTAAAACCAAAACAAACAAAAAAGGAAGAAGCTTTTCTCAGTTCGTACCTGTACAAATTTTCCCACCAAATTGAAAACCCAGATACCAATTGCTACCAACAGCAATGGCCTCTCCTACGCCGGACGCAGCGACCCTTTCAACCCTCTTGGCAGCCATTGACATGGGCACCAACTCCTTCAAGCTGCTCATAGTCCGAGCATACCCAAATTCTTCACCATCGACCAATTCAAAGAGCCGGTGGTTCTCGGCCGCGACACCATCTCATCGTCATCAACACCAACCCCTTTTGCCCTCTCGCACCACTCCCACCTCCTTGCTCTCGAATCCCTCAAAAAGTTTCAGAAAATCCTGAAATCCTACAAAACCAGCAAACCCCATGTCCGCTGCGTCGCGACCGCTGCCGTGCGCGAAGCCGTGAACAAAGCTGAGTTCTTGGAATGCGTGAGGGAGGAGGTGGGTTTGGAGGTCGATGTGCTGCCCGGTGAGGAGGAAGCTCGGCTGGTTTATCTGGGTATGGTGCAGTTTTTGCCGATATATGAGAAATTGGTGCTGGGTGTGGATATCGAAGGTGGGTCTACTGAGTTCGTGATTGGAAAGGAAGGAATGTCGTTTTGGGGTCTTCGTTGAAGCTGGGGCATGTTAATTTAACCCAAAAGTTTGGGGCCAGTGAAGGGAATGCTGAAATTATGAGGGACCAGATCAGGTTGGTGATTCAGGAATCTGGGTTGGTTGAAAAGATTCGATCTTGCGGCTTTGAAGTCGTTGTGGGGGTCTTCCGGTACGATCAAGGCTGTTGAGAAGGCGGTCCTTTTCGGATATAGCAATGTGAGCAATTTGCTGTAGGTGGGCAATTTGGTTTCTTTTGGGGATGGCAAGAGGGATTGGAAGCTGAGCAGAGGAGAGGTGAAGGGTGTTGTGGGGAGTTTGTGCGGCGGAGGAGAGGGGGAGAGGGTTAGGAAGGGGAAGTTTTATAAAGGGTGGTCGGAGTTTATGGTTGCAGGGGAAGTGCTGTTGGAGGGGATATTTGAGGTGCTTGGAATTGAGGAGATGGGAGGTTTCTCGTTATGCATTGGCAGAAGGGGTTGTTGCAGAGAGTTTGGCAAAGGGTAGTGAGGGTTATGATTTGAATGCCAATTGAAAATGGTCGTCTGTCATGCGGCTTACAATGAGGTTTAATGGCAAGAAGAGGATGAGAGCTGCTGCATAGTGTGTTGATATTGCAAAGGTATATTCAAATTGAATTGAATATCTTGTTTCCTAACGTACTTTTGTGAGATAGACAGAAACTAGTTCTGGATAATTTATTGATGCTTGATACCAACTTAAATTTAGTTTAAGGATCAGTCAAAATGTAGTGTGATGTTGGGCATATTTATGTATTCTATTGTATATTCTTCATTATATTGGGTATGGAGAAGAATTGTATTGCGACGTCGAGTGTTTTTGAGTAGATGTTTTTGCAGGAAACGTTTGAAGCTTTGAGAAAATGTGATCACCTTACTAAGGCCCCGTTTGGGATTGAGGTGATTTTAAAAAAAGCCACTGTGAAAAAAAGCTGAGGGTCATTTTTGTGTTTGGTAAACTGAAAAAAAATGGCTTATTTTGGAAGCTGCTGTGAGAATAAGCTGAAAATCAAAGGAAAAGCTGAAGCTGCTATTTGTTGCTTTGAAAAAAAGCCAGTTTTTTCAAAGCACACGGAGCTACAGTGCTCCTTTAATGAAAAGACACACTATCATCCTGCTTTTTTTTCCAAAAGCACTTTCACAAAAAAGTTTACCAAACACTCTACTGGCTTTATTTCACAGCCGCTTATTCTCACAGCACAGCCGCTTATTCTCACAGCAGCTTTTTTTCAAAGCACAGCAATACCAAGGATCTTGAATATCTTGAAGCTGCATGTGTGCTCCACAATATTGGGATTTCCGTCGGCAAAAAGGGTTACCATAAGCATTCTAGTTCTATCATAACGGTAATGATTTTCCCTCTTCCTAATTCATTTACTGTGCATTGAAAATAAAACTTCAATTTCACTTATTGATCTTAATCTTGATGAGCTAAATCGTTTGTGTAGAAGGGCAATCATCTTCATGGTTATAGTACTGAGGAGGTCAAGGTATGTCAAGTGTTTATTTGTGTGCTATGTCTTGGTGCATACTCTGTATTCTACAGTGATGATCAATTTGTGAATCTGCAGCTGATAGCACTACTTGCAAAACACCACAGGAAGAACTTACCAAACTTTGACCATGTATCCTTCAAGGAGTTTCCAGAACAGGTAGCATTTTATCTGAATATATACAATTATTTGTGCTTTTATGTTTATTTTTGCGTTCTTTCTCTTTTCTGTCAGGTCAAAAAGAAATTCAGGTTTCTATGTGCAATTATCTGTACATCTGCTGCACTACAACAACATTGACTCATAGGTTTCCAACATCTGGAGATCTCGCATTCTCAAGAAGGTTTTAGAATGGTAATCTCCAATCCGGTTCAATTGAACTTTTTTCGAATAAAATTGGAGGTTTTTTTCTTTGCATTTGTAGAATGTTTTTGTAAAACTACACAGGAGTCGAACATATCCTGTACTATTAACTTTGCTGTAGTATTTGTGTTGTTCTTTTAAAGAAAATTATCAATATTTGTATTTGTATACAACTTCTTGTGCTGAATGAGTAAAGAAGGCCTTGGTTTTCAATTGATGGTGTGAAGCAGAACTTTGAACTTTCATCTTAGATTCTGCAGTTAAGCACACCATTAGACTGGTGAGAATATCGTAGTGGTATGGACGTCTACATAGCAATGCATTTTAATTATCACATACACCTGCTTTGTCTGTATGCTTTTCATTACCACAGAATCTGCAGACACTGCAGAGGCTATAAGACGTGATACCAAAGATTTCATCTTATGGCTTATCGATTAACTTAAACCTTGAGTGCTGCTTAATGTGATTAACTAAAGCAATTTCTTTTCTTGAGTTTGGCTAACTGTGGCATTGACCTTGGGATTGTTTTCAGGCATGCAGTAGCATAAAAGATCAAAATTATCCACCTGGCATTGTCCAGACTCTAGCTGAGGATATTGGAGATGAACTAAGGCAAGAGTTAGCGCACTTTAAAATGGTAATTTTCTTAATCTTCCCGTTTATATTAAAATTTTCAAATCAGAATGAAAGGGGTCCCTCATGTTCAGCTGGTCCCATAGAAGCCAAAGCCTTCGGCTTTCTGTAAAATACTCGTTTGGGTGAGGGCTCAGGATTGCCTGTTTTTAATTCCAGGGTTTCTCTGAATTTAAAAAGTTCTCAAATCCTGGCTCAGGACGAATGTTGGCGGCATGCTTAACACATGCAATATTTTCATAACAAATATGGACTTGTTTTTGTTGGCTTCAGGCATTCCAAGAAGAATTGTACATTGTCATTCCTTCAAGTGCTTCAGAATGATCTGAGAGAGGAATATATCGGCAGAAATGGTGTTTTGTGATGTCCTGAGAAAATTCATATACTCCTCAAGTTCGGCCTATTCAAGGTCTATACCGTCTCTCTAGATCATAGAACTGTTTATTCGTTTTGATATGCAGTTTCATATTTGATTAGTGGCATAAACATTATACGCCTTACAATATTAGTAACCTGATAGTAGATCGCACTTTTAATGGAGTACAGGCGTTGAAGCCATGGAAGGCCAAAGGACAGTCACGTTGCGCAAGTGGAAGGATATCCCTTACGAACCATTGACACAGAGCTCGTGGCCTGAACTTGTGTCGATAGAGATTCATTTTGCCAACTGACCCGGGTTCTATTCAAAGTCTGAAATAGAGCACTTGCCGGAGAATTGGGAGGTAACCATACTCGATCATGAAACCCGTGAATTGGGAGGTAACCAACTGACGCGGTTCTAATGACACTCTTGAATCGTATTCTTCAGCTTCTGCCAATTCACAAGGATGCGAAATACAATGAGTCGGGTTTACCATACTCCCTCATTAAAATTTATTTTCTTAAGCAATCTCATGATTCGGTTTTTCGGTTTTCTGTTGTTTCCTTAATCTTCACAATGCGACTCCAATGAGTGGCAGCCTAGTATGAGAGTGGTGTGGATGATCTAGAGGCCATTTCAGATGTTTATGTATGAAGAGGTTCTGTTGTTTCCTTAATCTTCACAATTACTAAACGCTGTCGTTTTTGGTTTCTAATTTATTGCCATGACAGAATTTATCATAGGCAACAAGGCCCAGATGGGCAATGTCTTAAAATGTAAAGTGTCCGTTGTGTGGTTCCAAAGGCCAATCATTATTGAATAGTGAAGTGAATAGCAATTAATAGGAACATACCCGAATCGAGATCCTTTCTGGATCTCGCAATATGAAGCTGAAGGATCGAGAAATTCGAACCACTCATTTTAAATCCTATGTCCTTGTTAGCCCTTCCCACTTCTACCTTACACAAATCAAAGGATCTTGCAATTTGAAGTCGACGGACCGAGAAATCCGAACCACTCATTCTAAATCCTACGGCCCTCGTTAACCCTTCCCACTTTTACCTTACACAAATCAAGGGTCCGAATCTCTCTCCATCTATTGGACGGTCCAAATTTCTCTAGGCTATGGCCTGTGAGATTGGAAAAGGATCTGAACCCAACCCACCCAAACCCAATTTGTGACAGGAATCCATGGATAGACATTGGGTACCTTTCAAGCTAAGTCCACGACATAATGTGAGGCCTATCTCTTCCGCAAATGTTGGTGAGTGGTAGGATTCATTATCTCACGTTCGAAAATATAACAATCTCTTGGAATGGTGTAAAAGTTTCGAATACCTTTTTGGTTGAGAGCATGAATTTCACGTCGAGAAAGGAAGGTCTTGCCTAAAAGTGTTTATGATTATTGATCTCTTCCTCTTATTGCTAATTGATTTTTGAACAAATGCTCACTTTTTAATATAATATCAAAGATTCAAAGCAGATTATTCATGTGTTGAACCTAGTGTCCAATGTGTGGCATTATGTGAGTCTCACACGTGAAAAACGTTACATATATTGGGTGACGTGGAGGGGTATGTATTGTTCTATCCGTGGACTTTTAACAATTAGTAACAAAATGCTCACTTTGGAAATGCTTTTAAAATGATTGAAAGCATTTTTAGAGAAAATGATTTTGGATTCCAAATGTACTTGGAGTGCTTTTTGCAATAAGCACCAGTTTTGTGCTTATTCCAAGAAACACTTTAAGTGCTTATTCCAGGAAGCACTTTAAGTGTTTTTTCAGGATTTACTTACATTTTTACTAAAAATTTATTCCAAAAACATGTACCCTAAAAATATTTTCAGGCATTTAAAAGTATTTCCAAACGACTTCTACGACAAAGTCCACAAAGTGGGCGATTTGTAGGAGGAAATTAGTACAAGGTCAATGTTGCTACCGTGGGCAGAAGACATCATTCAGCACAACTTTAGAGGCAAGTTTTACCCATAAGCTCTTAAAAGTAAGTTTCGCCTATGTGCGTAAGGAGTCAAGTTGGGAGTAAATCTCAAACTAAAATATTTCAACCGAGCTCTGAACCGGACAAAATCTTACAATCGGTGATAGGGCAAGTTTTTCTGGTGAACTGACTTCAATTTAGTTTGAGCTCAAGCTCAATTAATGGGTAAATTATGCTCTTTCTCCAATCCAACATAAGTTGAAGATATTTAATCGGATTACAACCATCCAAGTTGCATCCTTGTCCTTAAGCTATGGTGGAACTAATTTTGTTTTCCAATCTCCAATCATGATACAATTTACAATGCACATTGAGCAGTAACAAGTAGAAAGTCGTAGGGTTCATCACTATACATGACATCCTTAGCATATCTTCTAGGGCCATTTGTCTTGTCACGGATTAAAAATAAACGGCAAAATTTTTAATTATTTTGTTCTAATATTAGAACCAAACGCAATGACGTTCTAGTATTCATGTAGCCGACCCCACTTAGTAGGAAAAGACTTTGTTGTTGTTGTTGTTTGTTTGTTTTGAAATTAACATTTATAGGTTCATAGCCCAAATCTCATAGTTTGGAGCTAACAGACGAGTAATTTGGACTATTCAAGAGAGAGAGATTTAAACCCTTAGTTTGTGTAAAGTGTGTCAATGAGATTGACAAATAAATATTGTAAAATTTAAAATGAGTAGTTTAAATTACTTAATACGGTAGGTTCAAATTGCGAGATCCGAAAAAAATCTCGAAATGACAGTGACTAAGGTGGTGCATCGCAACATGAACTAGGGCTCGCTAGATATAAGTACAGTAAAATGGAATAGACAGCTTAACAAAATGTTTAGATTTGTGCAGTAAGAATTAATATCATGCATCAAATCCAAACCTCCACCACCAATTTGTTAGGTCATCTCAGCTCCGCCTTCTGTTTTCTTTATGTAAAATATTCATAAATCTCATCATTTTCCTTTTGACTACAAGTGAAAAGTTTGGTAAATGACACCTATATATGTCTCGTATAATTCTGCAGAACTCATCGATATTGCATGTCTTGTAGTCATGCACGACGTGGATAACACATATCTTTATCAACCACCAACTTGATCAATTGTAGCATAATTAAAGATAATAAGAAGGTTGTTTCATTTTTAAAAGGTGACCAGCTAGTAGTTTTGTCATGACAATTCATATTTTTTTAGTCGAAAAAACTCACAGAAACATTTCAGCGTATAATTCACCAGCGTTAGGAGTCGAACAAGTCATGTGGAATACGGACCTAGAAGTTGTCCCCAACCACTGAGTTAAGGTATTAGATTAATGTTGTAATCTTGTACTTATTCCACTTGACTCCTTTTAGTTAAAATTCTAATAGAAAATAAGTGAGAAGCGAGTTCAATTACGAAAAACTAAGATGAACAAATACTTAAGATAGTCATCATACATAAGTGGATAAAGATGGATATTGATCTCACAATGCATCAACAATTAAGAGTCATACACTCGTGGACGACTAACTCAAATCGAGCTTGCGTGACAATACTAGTCGCCTATACCAACATTTTCTTAGGCAATTGTCTCATCCTGGCTATTCCTACACATGAAATCGTGCAGTTTTCTATCTTTTGATGTTTGATCTTGAGTGTGACTGTTATGTAACTGAGATATTTGACAAAATGCCTAAAAAATAATAAAACAAAGGGTAATGCTTAGGAAACTAAATTTATAGATAAAATTTTGTAAACTAAATGACATAAAAAATAATAATTAGGTTACTTAAACGTTAATAAACGTGATCATTTATATCGATAACACATTATTTAATTTATAAATTTTATCTACAAAAATAATCTCTCTAACGTTATCGTAAAACAAAATATGAAACTACGAACAACTAGGCAAAGTAGCATGCGAACTTTGTCCCGTTTTGAAAAAGGATATTTTGAGGATCCGTCACTAGGGTTTTTATGGGTTCGTTGTATTTTCCACTTGTTTTATACAGCCTTGCATTGGTACGTGTACACTGTACTTGACGTGTCAACTGGTCAAGTATGGTCCATCAACCCTATATAGCATAGCTCTTGCCCTCAGTACACGTGTCAGCTTTTGGCTTCAGATATTTCAGGGCATCGTCCCAATGCGGAAAGAGGTGGTGTTATCCATACTTATTTAATACTTTTTACTTGCTTTTATCGATTTATACGAGCATTTGTCTACATATTTTTTTTAAGAAAATAAGGAGTGAGGGAGAGAGAACATTGGCAGTGGGAGGTTTTTTGTTTTATGTTTTATGTTTTCTTGGTTTTTTAATTTTTATATTAGAGGTATTTTAACATTATTAGTAGGTGAAGCTTTAATAAAAAATAGTAAAATTTGAACATGTGAAATAACATTATTGCTTTTTTTTTTTTTTTGTGATAGAAGATTAATTTGTCTTTTTATCATCTTTTTGTTGACAAATAATGCTTTATTAATTAGTAGAGATAATTTATTCCACTGCAAATCATTCTATTCGATAATTAAAAATTAAAAGATGTGTGAAACTTAAAAATGAGTGCGTAGATAATACTGTCAAAACGAAAACGCGAAAAATAAGTGTGTGACTTCTTTTTTATTGTTGTTTGTTTTCTGCAGACTGCGACGCATAACCGTGAAACTGAATTTCCAGAATTGTCACTAAAGGCCTAAGGTCACGTTCCCAATAAATTAGGTGAAAGCGCAGACGATGGCACGATGCAATGAACCGTCGTGCAAACTGGGATGCCAGACTTTTTAATAGAGTTTTCGTATCATCACTTTTACTTAATCTAACAAGGTGTGTTTATCAAGTCAAGATGTTAACTTTGGTACATGGAGGCAGCTCACATGTTGCTGAGTTCAGATTATATGACGACGATGACATTTAGTATTACGGTATGATAATATTCATTTTTACTTAAAAGTGAACGGTTTTAATTTGGTAGATGATGAATTTAATATCAAATTAAGTTGCTCATTGTGTGGCTTAACCAAACTCTCCTTTCACTTAGTGTAAAAATATCGATGTACAAAAAAAAAAAACATGATGTGACATGCTCGTTTGCGTCATTATGTATATCTAGTGTATATTAGACTATAAAAGTACGTTCGTTTAAGTAATGAATAATGTTAGATCAGTATGTCGACTAAAACAACCACAAAAAGGTTTGATTTAGTATTAAAAACAAGACAAATATATGTAATTTTTACTTTCAGGTGAGTCAAACTCAAAATCTCTTATAATCAAGCAGAGACTCAAGCTAGTAAGATATTTTTTTATAAGCATTTTTCTAAATAAAATAATAATAAAATTTTTGTTACAAACAATATTCTACACTAAAGAAAATAGGGAAGGTTAACTCGAAACATAATGGGTTGAATAGAAAAACTCTAATTACCGAAGTAATCTACCACTTACAATTTTTTTACAAACATAAAGATTCTTATATATATATATATTTTTTTTTTTTAGGCCGAATAGATGGGGTTGGAGAGAGCTCGCTAAAGGATAAGAAGATCAAGACATTGGGCTTGCAAGCCAGCCCAAGATATCCCGTGACAGAGCGCCACTATCAGAATGAAAGACAACTGCCATCAAACGACCACTCATAGCCCTGGATTGTTTACAAACAAGAAAAGACGAGTGTAGAATTTAAGTACTTTCCAACCACTCAATTTAGTTGGCAAACCTGACAACTTTCTGGCACAGAGCTTTAGGGACATGTTTATACAATCGCCATTGTGGAGCCAAAAATAATCACAAGGCGACATGTGGATTTTTGGTAAAAAGGACAAAGCTACCCCTGAGACATACCGGTTGTCCTACACACGAGCAGTGGACAATCATTCTTTAATCAAGCTAAGAGTGTCCAAAAAAGGTAACCAATTCCAAATTATCTCATCCATCCTCATCTTAGGTAATTACTTTATAACCTACAAATTATTCCATATAAATGGAGATTAATTGGCTAATTAATGGATTAATTCCTAATTAATCTATTAATCACCAATTAAATCACCCATTTTCACACAAAAAACCTCTAAGGGCCGGCCACCTCCATTCCCTATATATATATGACCCTATTTTTTTCTAAAAAGGAGGTCCACACTCTTGCAAAACTCCCAAAAACTCCCCAAATACTTTTATTTCTAAATTCTAACTTTGGCATCGGAGGTTTTTCGGCCAAAACCTTCCCCCCATTCATCGTGGGCGTGTGAGGCTATTGGCCTTGACCTAAGGTATTAATTGTTTTGTAGGTGCAATTTTATCCAAGAAGAAGAAGGCGAAAATTTGCATGCACAAATTGGTGCTTTCATTGAGAGAAGAAATCCACACTCATAAAAGACTCTCGCATAAAAAAAAGGTTTTTCTCTATTTTCTATTCTACTTGTATTTTTTCGTACTTTCTTATTATTAGAATTTTTTATTTGCAAAGATTCTTTGATAAAACATAAAAGAATAATACAATGGCTAGAAATTTAGAAAATTCCACGAGTGAAAATTCCAATATCCAAAGAATGAGACCACGGCAATCCACGAGGCTAAATGTGACAATAAGTGGAGCGGCACCACCATCACGAGTTTCCACCACATGAACCACCACGGTGGCTATCACGATAGCCACCCATGGCGAGGTCCATGGTCTCACCACTTCCACGACCTGTGCCGTGCCACCAAAGCAAGCCCAACGCGAGCCCAAGCCTCGCACTCACATGCATCACGCATCGAGCAGCCCACTCTTGCGGCCCAGCATGCTCCCGCCGAGTAGCCACTCTCGTGGCCCAGCCTGCTCCAGCCGAGTAGCCCACTCCCGAGGCCCAGCCTGCTTCCGTGGCCTTCCAATAAGCCTAAATCGGTCAAAGATTAGTTCAACCGTCCCGACTCCAAATTTCCGGACCAACCATCGAGCAGAGGCATTTTCACCATGTTTCTCCGCGGATTTGACATTTCCCAATTCAAATCTCACGCCCAGAGCTTACCACACTTCCACTGCTCAATGAGACATATTCTTTCCAAGCTCTTATAATCCAAATGGCAAACAACACTTGTCTCGACAAGTCATAGAGTTGACGAGCGCTCTTGCACAACAGACAACCTTGGCGAATCAACTCTTGCAACGCACCAGGATCCAACGTGCCCCAGACGAGGTGTCCTGAAGAAGGACAAGGGTAGACGAACCTCTCCACCAGCGTCTCGGCAAGCAGCCACTTGACCAGTCACGAATTGAGCATTCTAACGGAGTACATTCCCGACTTGACCCCCGAGATAGCGTATACTCTTGTCTTAGCGCGTGGAGGAGCGTGCACTCTCACTTAGGCCCACAGACAAACATACACTCACGGTTAGGGCCATATTTCGATAATCAACATGAGCAACATTCTAGGCAAAATGTTTATTCTTGGCAAGGCCCGCAAAGAACATCATCCACCTCACATCGGAGTAGGCATCACAGCTTACGAAGATAAGCAATCACTCAATCCGACTCAAGTTCAACTAACAGCTTGCGAGTTACTCGCTCTTCTGCTAGAAACATACCATATCGACCGCAGCCGCGGCGTAGACGAGCCGAACACATGGAAGAACAGCCTAGACCAGCAAGTCACGACTGAGGGCTCTGCCACCTCATCAAAGGTAAATTCATGAAGAAGTATAAATACTCCTGATCGAGCGATTGCGCGATTTCCCGCGCAACGAAGCTATTGATAAGGCGCTTCGATGAAACATGACCAACATAAGCGAGTCATCTTTCAATGAAAAGATCGAGCAGACGGGACTACCCCACATAGATTGCCGGATATAAAGACTTCTTCTGTTCCAACAAATGCAGCAGCTCAGCCTAATGGCACGCTGGGGGCATACGAGTACCAAAAGTACACACTAGCCTGACTACCAAGAACCGGGGCAGACCTTGTTCTCAACACTCCAGACAATTCCTCTTACTGCGCACAACCTAGCCCAAGTCAGCCTCATCTTTGATTTCACAACCACGTCTGCTTGCACCACGGCTCCCGACAGCCATTGATCTATCACCATGGCTCATAACTGTGCCAATCTTGAACCATGACTCCCAACCATGCCGATCTTGCCATGTGGCTTGTGCCAACCAAGCCTAAAAAAGGCACACGACGAAACACATGTTGATGGCACAATAATTCTGGGAGCAACTTACTGCGCTTACACCCTTACGCGAGGTCCATAAGCAGTTTGAAGTCTAAAGCATATCGCCAAACATGACCTCGTAGGCTAAGGATTATTTCGGTTGCCCCAGCAGTCAAGTTTTCCTCAGCTGCACACATGACAACGACTTCCATGCTCTCAAGTGCGGGAGGGTAAACCAATTCCCCGACACCCATATGGGTCTGCTCTCCATTGCGAGATGATAAACTAATTGTTCTCCAGTGCGAGAGGATAAACTAATTGCTCTCCAGTGCGATAGGGTAAACCAATTTCCCGACACCTGTGTAGGTATGCTCTTCAGTGCGATAGGGTAAACCAATTTCCCAACACATGTATGGGTCTGCTCTCCAGTGCGAAAGGATAAACCAATTGCTCTCCAGTTCGATAAGGTAAACCAATTCTCCGACACCCATATGGGTTTACTCTCCAGTGCGAGATGATAAACTAATTGCTCTCTAGTGCGAGAGGGTAAACTAATTGCTCTCCAGTGCGAGAGGGTAAACTAATTGCTTTCAATTGCGAGAGGGTAAATTAATTCGCCGACACCTATCTGGGTAAGCTCTCCAGTGCGAGAAGGCGACATAGCTTAAAAGATCGAATGCTTGAAGATCAACTAGGCAGCAAATGGTCAGGGGGCAGCAACCACTTTTACACTTAACAATTCACTCATCCGACACTTCATCTTCAGCAGCTCCGATCTTGGCAGCTTTATCCTTGACTACTCTATCTACGACAACTGAGAAATCAAACTTAAGCAGTTTCCTCATTTTTGGCAAGCAACCCAAACCGTTGCCTATGCCACGCCACTTCATTGGCCCATGCCGAGCCAATCCTTGGCTTCAATCAAGTCGAGTAGCATAAACAATGGCCCATGCCAAGCTAACTCCTGGCCCCTGCCTGCCGACATGCCACACCACCTCGACGGCTGCCCTGTGGCAGCGCCTCCCAAGAAGAAGACAAGGAGAATTAAGTTTTTCTTACATCGGTACGGCGCGGAGAAGACGAAGTAAACAACGAAAGACGATCTTTTGCATGGGCAAGTGTAGAAGATTGTTAAGGAAGGGGGAACAAACATTTTCTAAGCTTTATCTCTCTTGTAGAGTAGAATAAATCGCTCTCCAAAGTTGATTTAACAACCCACTTAAGGTGGACTTAAATAGGCTTTGAAAGAAATTTATTTCCCTTTCCTAGAATGATTTAATTTCATATTAAAGAGGGAATCTACATCAAAATAGGAAGCAGTCATAAGTTTCCTAGAGCAAGAAGATCTCTACACCTGCTGCCATTTCTTATGAGCAGCCCAACAGGTGTGGGGGCATTTGTGGAGCCAAAAATAATCACAAGGCGACACGTGGATTTTTGGTGAAAATGACAAAGTTACCCCTGAGACACACCGATTGTCCTACGCGCGAGCAATGGACAATTATTCTTTAATCAAGCCAATAGTGTCCAAAAAAGGTAACAAATTCCAAATTATCTCATCCATCCTCATCTTAGATAATTACTTCATAACCTACAAATTATTCCATATAAATGGAGATTAATTAGCTAATTAATGGATTAATTCCTAATTAATCCATTAATCACCAATTAAATCACCCATTTTCACACAAAAAACCTCTAAGGGCCGGCCACCTCCATTCCCTATATATATGACCCTATTTTTTTCTAAAAAGGAGGTCCACACTCTTGCAAAACTCCTAAAAACTTTCCAAATAATTTTCTCTCTAAATTCTAACTTTGGCATTGAAGGTTCTTCGGCCAAAGCCCCCCATTCATCGTGGGCGCGCGTAAGGCTCTTGGCCTTAACCTAAGGTGTTAATTGTTTTGTAGGTGCAATTTTGTCCAAGAAAAAGAATGCGGAAGTTTGCATCCACAACCATCTCAAAGCTACGTGTTGGTCACTGACAAGAACAAAAGTCTATGAAGGGACATAAATATTGTCAGACCTAGCGCTTGCATAAAGTGCTTTTGAACCACTCTCTAACGAGCGATGCACTCGTGTAAGAGCTTAGGACTTTTGTGGCTAACTCAGGGCTTATATAAATGGGCTAAATACCCTTATAAGCTGTCGAGGGAAAAATAGTGCTCTTATAATCCACATCAAATATATTAGATCACTTAACCACCTAAATCCTTTCAAAATATAATTTTACATCATCATACTGGTTTTTGTTCATTCCCTAGTTTGAGCGTTAACAGAGCTTCTATGTCAATCATAACTACTAAAACAATCGAGTACCAGCAAAAGATTCCAAATCTAATACACTTGTAATTTGTGTTTTAATGCACATAAAAGTAATTATTTGGAGTCTTAAAAACCAATATCATGATTAGCCAAATATATCGACTTATTTATGTTATAATGTTTTATTTTCTTGGATTTTATATTTGTAGTTTGCTAATAATTGAAGTTTATTTGGAAGTCAATCTTATCCAGTTGCCCAGCACCTGTATCATGCACGATCCAATATCCATGCTCAAGTCCAACCCCCACTTTATAATACAAGCAAGGATGTAGTCCCACGCAACTCCAAGCCCTTTCATACAACCCCATCAAAAACATTTGTTTGATAAGTGCAAAAATGATTTGTTGCTCACGTCGTTAAGAACATTTACAAATATAGTCGTGATTCTAAATTAGATTTTACGGTCGCCAAGCGTTGACCAACCAAAAATAGATAAAAACATTGAGAATTCTCTTTATGGATCATAAGCTTCATTGTGGACCATTAATAAAATGACAAGTGCTAAAACAACCAATTTTAGACTCGTTTTTACACCAATCGGGTCCAACTCGAACCGTTTTGAAAATCAAAAGTAAGAACCAGATGATTTTTCGCTAGGCGGAGTAGTGGGGTCTTAGATAACAATCCCAAAACTCTAAAATGCCCTTGGTTCTGATCTCGTGTCATTCCTTGCAAAGGAGGGCAGTGCCCACCGACGCAGCCGATGCATTTGGACAGAATTTGGCTGCTGAAAAAATCAGCCGCAATTCTCGCTCCTCACCAATAACAGATGGACATGTTTTTAATTTGTATTAAAAATTTAATTATTTGAACACGTATTCATCGTTATTGATGAGGAACAGAAGCTGCGGCTGATTTCTCGGCAGCCAAGCTTTGTTCGGTGCATTTAAGCAGCTCACCCGCCTTTTAGAGAGAGAAAAGATCCGTTAGCGACTCCACAGTAAAATGGAAAGCATTTTTCTTGCCATTTTCGGGAAACAAATCCGGTGGGCCATCCCGTACTGTATCAGTGCCTTCTGATTTTCCATTTTCTTTTTTCTTTTAAAATATTTTACCCCTTTATTTATATATTTAATTTTGTGCAGCAAGTTTTCCATTCTATATATATATAAACACATTTTGGGAGGTAAAACAAGGAAGCTCCGCGGCAGAGTTTGCAGAGAGAAATAACGGGTAAGCTTCTCCAGGCACTGTTTGGTTGCTGAGAAAATTGAAGAAAACAAAAGAAAATTCCGAGTGTTTGTTTTTTTTTTATGTTTTTCTCGTATGTTTTTCTTCTTGTGTTGTTAGAAAACTAAACGTTTGAGTTTGAGCTGATTAAAATAGTTTGTATATCTGTTGTTTTTGAGATTTTTCTTCCTATATATGGTCAATGCTTAATGTTTGTGACATGTTTATGTGATTTTTGTATATGTAAAATTAAATTATGCGTCATATTTGTGTGTTCATATGTTTGTGATTTTATATGTAAATGTTTTTGTGAATGTTTAATGCTAGTTCAGCTGCAGTTTGTTATAATTTTTTTCTTAATGTTGTTCCATTTAATTAGCTAACATAAAACTTGACGCAAAACTCAGCAGTGACGTTCTAGGATTCATACGGCCGACCTCAGTTAGTGGGATAAGACTTTTTTGTTGTTGTTGTTCCATTTAATTGTTGTTTATTTGACTAATTTCGAGTATTTTTTGTGCATTTTCTTCGACTATTTGTGCCTCATACTCTCTCATGGTGATGCATTTGTAGTAATTTTTTGTATACATATGTAAGATTGCTTCCTTCTGTGTAAAGTATTCATTTTTTTTAAGTCTTTCATTAACCCCTTTTTTTGTAAATGGAAACTGAATTGAACTTCCTAGTTGATATGTGCAAATTGTTCTTCCTTAACTGAGTTTGTGTATTAACCATCTGGCTGTTATTTCACCACAGCGTTCGAGTATTGATTCCTTAGGTAGCACCGGTTTTGTTACTTGCAACTGAATGATTTATAAGAGACAAAGAGAGTAAGTTGTTGGGTCTCCCTTTGCTTAGAATGTATCTATTGAATCAAGTAGCGTCGAATGTGATACGCGTTCAGTAATTCACTTACTATTTCAAACTAATTTTGGTTCAGTTTCTGAGAAGCATCACTTCATTCCGGCATGGGGTTGGAGGAAAGAGTTGACAGACATAACAACAAGCAAGGCAAAGTTAATCAGACATCAACTATTTGCAAGCATGCTTTTTCTGACCTGACGCATATTACTCCGTTGGTATTCGTATACCTCTTGAAAGAGTGCTATTTCCATGGTAGGAGTATTTTGCTCTCGATCACTAATTTCACCGTCTTTAAGCATGATTATGTTGTGACGAGGAACTTGATCCTAGCCTGTTGATGTGCCTTTCATGTTAGTGGTGTACCACATTGTGGTCAATGACTCAGTCACTAATTTTTCCTCAAATTAATCCTTCAAGTAGTATATTAAACCGTTCTTCAAAATCCTGCTGCGTATTTTCTGTCACCTAACCGTTTAACAAAGCTTATGCCCCAAGTCATTTCCATACACGGGCAAGATAGAACCTGTCCTAGTGTTGATAGAACCAACTGTTCACTCTTACGATCTAATATTTTGAAAGGCACTCGACCCTCATGAGTGATGAAATACTTCTGTCCTGTGTTTAGATTACCTTTAGAGATCCAGGATGAATTTTTAACATATGCTGCAGTCCAATCCCACAGAAGTTTACTTTGTACTCTATGCTACATTTTTTCGGTTGCAAATTGAACGGAGTTTGGGTAAAAGATCTTATTTTCTCAGCTTTTCTGCATGTACTTTGGAAGTAATGTTTCTTTTCTGCTTGTTTGTTTCCAATTGAAACATGTAATAGGCACATGTAAGGCAACTAAGAAGTTCCGAGCTCTTCAAGACCAGGTTTATCTAGTACTACGCAATGATCCCCAACCTGGACCAGCTACTTTTGTTATTCAGTGCCTCTATGTTTTGCCTATATTTGATTTATACTGTGAAGGGTTCAGTCATTTGATTATATCTGGTCTTCTCCATTTCCTAAAAAAGGAAACATGCTCGGGGGACTCTATGGAAGCAAAAGACCTCGCTGCCCAGTTATTTCTCGATATTGTTGGGGGCTCTGTCAACCATGAGGGGAGGATAATTGAGAAGATACTTGAAGTTTATGGTGTTCAGTTGGTAAACATTGATAAAGTAATGTGCCTGAATGCAAAGAATAATTGCAGATTTGACAATGCAAAAGCGTTTGTTGAGCAATATATATTTGGACTGATAGAGTCTCAATCATATATGACCGCGGTTACTTTATTAGAGCACTTCTCTATCCGCCAGTCTGGCCAATCGTTTCTCCTTCGTATGATAGAAAGCAGTCAATTGAAAGCAGCAGAAAAGTGGGCAACATTCATGGGAAAGCCAATGTTGTGTATTCTTATCCGGGAGTACTTCGGCAGAAACATGCTAAAAAATGCTTATGACATTATACAAAAAAACAATCTCCGACATGAATTTCCTGATGTTTATCATAAGTACAAAGAGAGGTAATTTTTTATATTCATATTTCTGCGTGGTATCAAATTAATTTCTTTTTTCCTTTTCTTTTTCCTTCAATGAATTCTATTTGTTAGTCTTGAATACTTATTTTCTTAAAATAAGAAGAGTTAATCATAAACTTTCAGCACTTTAAAGAAACTAGCAGAAAAAGGTAGCTGGGAAGTTGCAGAAGCAAGGACAAACAGTAATAGGCAACTTCTTGAATATTTGGTATGTAGCTTTTGGAATAGATCATATTTCCGAAATCCATATACGTATGCTTTCATGTGTGAATGTATGCTTGGTTGCATTCTTAGCTTTACGATTATAGTGATACGTGACTCTACTTTTTCTTTATTTCGAAGGTTTACTTAGCAATGGAAGCTGGTTACTCAGAGAAGGTTGATGAGCTATGTGATCGATACTCGCTTGAAGGTTTCTTGAATGGAAAAGGTAGAACTAATGTTACTTAAACCGTCGTGTCATCATGCTTGCATTTATCCATATGGAACTATTTTTCTGGAGTTAGTGCAGTGAAGCTGTCAATCTTGGCAACCCTTCTTTAGCACAACTAGCAGTTTTGGTTTTTCTAGTAATTAAGGACAACGTATGAAGATCGCAATTCAAAGTTATAGATTTTATATAATTTTGTTTTATCTTTTATATAGTACCCAAGGCAAGTCTTCTCGAAAATCGCTATTTGCATCTCAATCAGTTGGTTATAGAGGGTGTTGTTTGGGTTGATGAAGCTGATGCCTTGCATAATGCTACCTCTCACTTTGAGGGATGCAAAGTTGTGGGTCTTGATTGCGAATGGAAACCGAACTACGTAAAAGGCAGCAAACCGAGCAAGGTAATTAGGTCATATTGATTTTCATTCTTTGCTAGACTTCAATTTTCTATTTTTACCTTTTGGCTTCTCATATTTCCAAATACTTGTTCGTAAAAATAATCTCATAGTCCACATGCTTTGTTTTGTTCAAGTGTTTTCTCCACGTTTCAGGTTTCCATCATGCAAATTGCTTCTGAAAAAAAAGTTTTCGTCGTGGACTTGATCAAGTTATTCGCTGACGCTCCTGATGTCCTGGATGACTGCTTAACTCGCATTCTGCAATCTCCTAGGATTCTGAAACTCGGTATGAGAAATTGTAATACAATAGGTGAATTAGAGCTTTCTTTACTATACGAAATAAACTGGAAATTAAGCATGGCTGTGAATTATGCTCCTTGTAGGCTATAATTTTCAGTGTGATATGAAGCAGTTGGCTCATTCGTACGGAGAGTTAGAGTGTTTTAAACACTACGAAATGTTACTGGACGTCCAGAATGTTTTCAAAGAACCTAGCGGCGGTCTCTCTGGGCTTGCAAAGGTAACAGAAGCACGAAATTGAACATACCACATTCTTTTCTTTGTCTCTGTTGATCTATCTTTTTGCATTCTAATGCTCATTACGTGCAATTTACTTTGCGCGTACTGCATCAGAAAATACTGGGAGTAGGTTTGAACAAGACAAGAAGGAATAGCAATTGGGAGCAACGACCTTTGACGCCCAATCAGGTAGTTTTTGTACATTTTGAACTTATAACTCCAATGAGTTATAAAATTGCTTTCGGAGCACAGTTAAGGTCCTCCTTCCATTGTTGAGTGAAACTAGAAGTTAACTATGCCTAAAGAAATCCGACCCTGAAAAGTGTCGTATGGTAATTTTGAGTCAGTAAATTACTCAGTCGTCGTTGAAGTTTTAGGATCTGACACGATTTATTGGTTGAGCCACACATCCAGTTGTTTAGTTCAAATAAACTAGTGCCATATTCTTGTGCAGCTGGAGTATGCAGCTCTTGATGCAGCTGTGCTGATTCACATATTTCGCCACGTTCGCAATCATTCCCAGACTGCCGAGGGAGGAAAACTCGAGTGGAAATCCTGCATCGTAAGTGCAGATGCAAAAACTTATCCGATTGATTGTACTCATGCATGAACATTTCTCCTTTAAACCATCTATATGTTGTATTAATGTACAGGTTTCCCACATGGATAACAAGAAGGCGAAGAAGGGGAGTCGAAAGGGTTCATCAGAAGCTGAGACAATGTAAGAACAGCAACTTAGTTAGCCCCGTCGCGTTTTCCCTGTCGTTGGATTAGGTTGTAATCACCTGTAAATTTATCCATTTGGTCAAATGAGATGGTGTTTAATCATAGATGATGGTCTAAATGTTTTCAAAATTTAATCTCTTCTACTGTGTAATATGCTAAGGGACTCATTTGCTTTGCCTTCGACCGGAAAATTCAAAATTGTTAGGCCAAATATGGTTCCTTGGGTCCATCTTCTGTGCAATTGTGCACGACTATATTATTTTCGTGCTGCATTTTTGTCACTCTGCACGCTCTTGTTTAGTTACGTCCTTTTATTTTTATTTTTTTAATTTATTCAATTCAAAAGTTAGAGATAAACATAGATGTGTAAGTGAGAAAAGAGGTGCCCAAAAAATCACTTTCCTTGTGCACATCCTCCCAACAATAAGAAATTCTTGAGTTCGGCAAGTGGACCAGGTCATCCATTTTCACATAGCTGAGACCTTCCAAGTATTTGGGTCTCCCTCGCTTATATGATGATCTCATCTCGTAGTGCGGAGAAGAATTTGGATGGAATGTGTATACTACTATAGTGACGTTTTACTCCAACGACATAATATTATGTGGAATCAAATTAATATGTGACATTATATTACTAGACTGAGACACTACCGTAGCGGTGTACCCATCCATCTAAGTTTCTCTCCTCATTGTATGCGGAACCGCAGGGGTGACGTGGTCTTCTCGCTGGACCAAAGAATTTCTCATAAACAACCCTAAACAAAGCAACGATTTTTCGACCGATTGGGATTTGAAATGTGAAGGAAGTGGGGTGTGTAAACTATTTGTATCACTAATCTTGTTTAATATAACAAATCAATATTACTCACCAGGGGCAGGACAGTAATAACGTTCAACCATCTAAATTTACTTAGGTTGGCCAACAAAAATCCAACCGGAAGTTCAGCCATCTTAACCACCCTTGAATATTTAAGAAGGCAAAAATAAAATCCTAATAATGCACATAATTAACCGGTTGTCTCGTAGTTTCTGAGCTATCTCCCTCTCCCTCTCCCTCTCTCTCTCGAGAAAAGATTCAAAGAGAAATCTTTTCAGAGAGGGAGAGAGAGATGATGGAGGAGATTCGATACCGCTCGTATGTAACTGCTGATTACCGGAACAACCTAGAGACGGTGAACGTGAGGAGGTTAAGCGAAAACCAAACAATGTACGCGGGGAGGTCACATTTTCATCCGTCATGGGATCCGAATCCCCCCATGAAAATACGACAATGCAGCGATCTTCAAGTGCGGGTCGGGGGGAAGAAGGCGAGGAAAGAGAGATCGTCGTCGACGAAGTCGTTGAAATTGTGGTGGAACGATCCGGAGATTAAGAGAAGAGGGCGAGTGGCTAGGTATAAGTTGTATGATGCCGAGGGGAAGGTCAAGAGGTCTTTGAAGAAAGGATACCGTTGGTTCAAGAAGAAATGTCTCGAGATTGTACGTACCATTTGAAACACTTTGATCGGTTTGAAGACATTGAAAGCTCAAATGTTTAAGTTTTTCATTCAATTCGTGTATGGATGGTGTACGTACGTTTGTACGTACATACGGCGTCTATTCTACGTATGTACAAGTTGTTCATGATTGCAAATTTGCATGGATGCAATGGAAAAGTTGTACCCCTTTGAGATTCAAGCTTCTTACCTAATTTATGACAAACAAAAAAACCCTTTAATTTATTTAAAATTTGTAATATATTGTTGAATTACTTATGTGTTGTATTTTATTGATTTTCGTACCGCATTAGCTTTTATACATTTATTTTTTCAAAGTGATTTTCGCACACAATTTTACTTCCTATGCAGTATGCAAGCTTAGACTCATGCTTACATATGACTTCTGGATGACATAAAATAGAAAAATCAAGGGATAATTTTAAATCGAGTGTGCATAAAAAAATAAAATGATTGAGTAGAAAGAATCATTTTCACTGTTCTATAGAATTTGGATTGAAGTAGTGAAAGAAAAATTAACAAACATAAATAAAAGGATTTGACTACAATACTTACAATTATTATTTCCTTGGTTAGATGTTGGTTGTATTAAATATATACTAACATTTGCCTACACACTTTGTGTGTATGAACATATTTTTTAGAAAATGAGAAGGAGAGATGGAGATAGAGAGAATGTGCGGGAAGTGGAAGGTTTTTGTTTTTGGTTTTTTATTTTATTTTTTAATATTGGAGATATTTTAACATCACCTGTAGGTGAGTTTCAATTAAAAAAAACAATAAAATTTGGACCTGTAAAATTAAATTATTGCCCATCATTTTTTTTTTGTGTGATAGAAGACTAAATAATATTTTCACCCTCTTTTGATTGATACAGATGACATACCCCGCCTCGAATGAGGGCATGCTGGCCGTCACGTGAGTGTGACGTAACCATTTACACAGTTCGGAAGCTTTAAAAATACAATTACTAAGATGAAACACCCGAGGGTGAGTCCTACTTTTGTGAATTCTATCAGAACACCGTTGGATTCCTCGTGGCCACCAAAGCTCTGCTATTTAGAACCTGGAGGGGCGCAAAACAAAGTTGAGTGGGTCAGTAAAACAAAGTTTTTCGAAAACATTTCATTTAAAACATTTCTAACCCCTCACTATAAAACCTGTATACTTTCCCATAAAATAACATAATAGCATATACCTTCAAATATCTCAAATCATCAATCTTTATCAAAACCAGAAAGTATGCCATGCATGCATATTATGAGATTTATGAATTGATAATGATACATATATATATATATATATATATATGTGTGTGTGTGTGTGTGTGTGTGTGTGTGTGTGTGAATTGGTGCTGTGGACGCACATGTGAGTATCATGTGAGTTTTATGTTATTCATGTGAATCATTGATGATGTGAATTGTGTTGAGAGCTCATAACCTGCACCCCTGGTGTTAGTGCTTATATTATTCACCCGCACCGCACGCTCACCTTGGATCCAAGTAGGTGCATGTCGTACAGACCATGAGAGGGTTCCGACATGCTAGTCGTACAGACCACTAGAGGTGATTCCGACTGGTAGGTGACCTTAGATTATGTGCACAGATGATTGATGAGAGAAGCACTAGAGCTTATTATTACACCATTCTTGTCGTACAGACTACTTCATGTAGTTCCGACTTATGTGCAGAGTAGCGCCGTACAGGTCACCGTGGTGACTCCGGTTGGATTGGATATTGAGCTATAGAATTAACCGTACATGACCAACTGCAGGGTCTCTGGTTGATTCCTTATGTCACCTGTTATATTGATGCATCCATATTCTGTTTTTGACTGTTTTGTTTTTGAGAACTCACGAGCAACTTCCCAGTGGGTCACCCATTATGGGAGTGCTTTGGCCTCCTTATCGCTTAACTTCGGAGTTCCTATAGAACTCGAAGCTAGTGAGCTCTCAAAAGGCCTCGTGCTAGGTAGGGATGGGAATAGTAAGCCCAAAGTGGACAATATCGTGCTACGGTGGTAGAACAGGCCCGTGAAGTGATCCGCCCCGAACCGGGATGTGACACAGAGGGTTTCATTAATTAATAAAGATATTCACATGAATTATTATGACCGTCTGATCATGATTATATTAATTACATGAATTATTCAAAATTGAGAAAAAAGTTTGTACAAAAATCACTAGGGCTTACAAAATTTTATAAAAAAAAGGCCAAATCGGATAAATGATCTCTATGGTCATAAGGTATTCGGAAGATAGCCTATGTACTAAAAAAATTCGGATATATACCCCTGTGGTGTACTCCGTTAACAAATTTACTCCAAAAGTGATTTTTCCGTTAACTATCTGTTAATACATGGGTAATATTGTACTTTGACGTGTGCATCTTCTTATTCCTCGTCTTTATACTATCCAATGTATAAGAACAAGGTCTGTAATTTGTACTTTCACAACACCCGCAAAACGCTTGATCCCCCATAAATCCAAGACTTGACTTTGTCTATTAGATCTAGTAGTGAACGATCAGGTATTCCCATCGAATGGCAACAAACCAACAAAGAACAAGGAAGCCGCATCTCTTCCTCCTCCTCCTTCTTCTCCTCAAAGCTAAATTCTTTTTATTCTTCTTAATTTCAGTATAATTAACAAATAAAAATAAAATCCCCCACAATAAAAATGGTGGGTGAATTGAAATAAAAGGTATTTATTTTCTTTCTTTTTATATGATTTTGGTTTCCCTTGTCTCTTGTTTCCTCTTTTTGCAAAAATTTGGAACGAAAACAGAAGGCAAATCCTCCTCCTCATCTTCTTCCTCCAAGAATCACACAAAACAATATCACAGGAGGAAATCAAACGGCACAAGATGCACAAAATCTGACAATATTTACAGCCAAAATAATATCACTAACGAAAGTGCTTAAAAATTAAGCAGTAGCAACAATAGCAACAACTCGAAAAAACTTAAACAGTAAAGAAACCCTAACCGATTCCAGAGTCTTCAAGAATGCATCCGGTGATCGATTGGAGCATATCCTGGCGATTCAATCAGAGTAGCTGCAAGTCCATGAGTCCAAGTAGATTGAAAAACCATGAGAAATCTAAGAGATATGGAAGCCAACGACAACATTAAACGAGATGAAGAGGACAATATGACGGCATACGAGCCAAGCAAAAGCAGATGAAGAAGAACCAGAGGTCTCTATGTAAAGAGAGAGAAAAGATGAGAGAGAGATTGAAGAAATTAAAGGCTGGGAAGACTGAGTATCAAAAGGAGGAAAATGAGGAGTACGGAAAAGGTTCCCTTTCAGTCGGAATTGACTCGTATCTCAAGAAATGCATTTTCTTGTATCTCACTTCTTCTTCTTCCTCCACTTCTTCTACCGCCACCACCGCCACCGTCTTTTATTTTGCCGCTTTCAATTCATGTCAAAGTACAATTTTACCCATGTATTAACAGATAGTTAACGAAAAAATCACTTTTGAACCTAATTTGCTAACGAAGTACACCACATGAGTTTAAATCCGAGTTTTTTTAGCATAGGGGTTATCTTCTGAACAACTTATGACTACATGGATCATTTATCTGATTTGGCCTAAAAAAAATTACCCACTATGCTTTTAATTGGGCCTTTTGAAGGCCCATAACCATGTGCAAAGCCGTGATCCACATGCGACAGCCCACTACAGTCAACGACACCGTTTCCCTCTTCCCGCCGTCACTTATATAGTCGACCGCCGGTAAAATTTTAGGTTTCAAAGCAAATTTAGCGCGGGAGATTAAGCAAACCTTCAATTCCAATCAACCAGAGAGATTAATCAAAAGAAGGAAGAAGAATGGACGGTCGCGATCTGGAAGTGGAGAAAGCTCGATTGCTGAGCTTAGCTCTCGATTCCGGGTTCGATGAAGAATCGGCGAACAAGTGCTTGGATCGTCTGGTCAATCTTTACGGTACTCATTGCTCCTCCCTAAATCCCATTTCAGTTTCTATAATTACTAATTTTTTTGTGAAATTCCTAATTTGAATAGAATAAAATAAATTATATTTTGGGTGCATAATTTTGTGGGTTTGTTTTTTGTTTAATTCAAGCGGGAAATCGAAGTGGGTTTTTTGAATTTTGAGATTTTGTGCTGTTCTGGTAGAAATGCGGTTGGATTATGCTGCAACAACAAGCATTTTTCTTAATTTTCAAGTAGTTATGCTGTTGGGTAATAATTTCCAGGTATAATTATGATTAGATTTTATCATTTTAGTATTTATGATTAAAATTTCAACCAAATTACTGTTTGGTCATCTTGTTCTTTGATCTTGTGTTTAGGTGATGATGGCCTGGATTTTATTACCGTGGAGCACTGCGGCGATGATTATCTCACGGCGCTGGCGGAATCTGTGCAAGACACGGAAGAATGGGATGATATACAAGCAATGGAATCTGAAGCTTGTGGAGCTTTGAGTAACATGTTTGGGAGGGACATTCCGAATGGAGTCGAAGCAGATAATGATGGAGACAATATCAACATGGTAGAAGATTCACCCGAACGTGAAGAATACCCGAATTTTATGGTGTTGGATTCTAGTGATAGTGAAGAATTTGAGTTTATAACTCCAATGAGAAAAAAAGTTGGATCAAATCCCTCGTCGGTGGTAAGAACTAGTTCATTGTTAGTCTCATGGCCATATCGTCTTTAATGTTTGAGGAACTATAATTTTCAAGATAGTGAAGTTGTTTGTTTGCGTCGAAGGATTGCAAAAGCACCATTAGTCAAGATTCAGTTCCAACAATTTCTAGTAAGAAGCAGTGCACCCGAATGTCAAAAGATGAAGTGAAAACTCTCAGTTATGAAGAATTACAGGCTTTGGATGATGCTGAGCTGGCCAATGTTGTAATATTTGGTAATAGGGTATTTCGACCCTTGCAGCATCAAGCATGTAAAGCGGCTATGGAAAAGCGAGATTGCTTTATCCTAATGCCTACCGGAGGGGGCAAAAGCTTGTGTTACCAGGTTTCTTCTCTTACGGCTATAACTGCAACACTTTGCTTAGTTGATCTGTTTGTAATCTTGAAATTTGTTATGATTCATGACTCGTTTGGCTAGTTCAACATTGGAAAGGTTTCTTCAAGTCACTGATTTTATTTATATTTTCGGTGTTTTGCACAGCTTCCAGCGACCCTGAAACCGGGTGTGACAATTGTTGTATCTCCACTGCTTTCCCTTATTCAGGATCAGATAGTAACGCTGAACCTCAAATTCGGTGTACCAGCAACTTTTTTGAATTCTCAACAAACCGCTTCCCAAGCAGCGGCTGTCCTCCAAGAGCTAAGGTAAGGTTTTTTGTTTTCTTCTCTTTTCTGTGGACGATAAAATAAGGAACTTTTCTTGTTCTTTAAGCAGAAAGTTTCTCCTTACAAATTTCACTTATACCTTATTTACAACTGACAAGAACTTGTTTGTGGGGGTTGCATGCGTAATTGTTATTTTCTTAAGATATGCTTTTGATTGTTTCTTCCAGCAATTTGATTCCGATAATAATTTTTCACACACCATATGATTATTATTGTTAAATTTATATCTTAGATTATTTGATTACCTGATGATTCGTCTGTTATGTTTCATTTTCTTGTTTCCAGGAAAGATAAACCATCATGCAAGCTTTTGTATGTGACTCCTGAGAGAGTTGTTGGTAACCCTACTTTTCTTGATGCCCTGAAATGCCTGCATTCAAAGGTGAGGTTTCTAAGGTTACTGACTGATTGTATTGTTACCATGAATGCTTGCATTAGATTTTAAAAGCTGTTATGTATCGAGCTTAGATAGTGCTTGGATTAAATCACAGGGGCAGCTAGCAGGATTTGTTGTGGACGAAGCGCACTGTGTAAGGTATGTCCTGTGTTTCGTTACTCGTATGCATGTTTGTTTTGGTTATAGTTGAATTGTTTCCAGCATTATCAGGAGAGTTTTAGATTGGGGGCTGTCCACCTTCTGGTGGGTAGCTAAAGTGGTTAGGTCATGTTACAAATGTCTGGTGTTTGGGTCACTACTCATCATATGATTTTTTTTTTACAGTGTTCTTAAACAAACCACATCAAGTTATGCCACTCTTATTAAACTATGTAATAAGAGTGTTTTGGTAATAATTATTTTATATTCTTCATCATGCTTCACAGCCAATGGGGACATGATTTCCGTCCAGATTACAGGGGATTAGGATGTCTTAAGCAGATATTCCGTGATGTTCCAGTGATGGCATTAACTGCCACAGCAACTCATTCTGTTCGTGAGGTAGGATGATTTTCAGAATGAATTTGTTTCTGCTGTCTGTTATGAAGTAAAAATGTTTGTATGGATGCGTTGCAGGACATTTTAAAAGCTTTAAGAATTCCCCATGCTCTTGTCCTCGAAAGAAGTTTTGATAGGCCCAACTTGAAATATGAAGTCATCGGTAAGACCAAGGAATCACAGAAGCAGCTTGGAGAGCTACTGAGGAGTCGTTTCCAAAACCAGTCCGGAATTGTATACTGCCTTTCAAAAAGTGAATGCGTTGAGGTATCAAATTTTCTGAATGAAAAATTTAAGATGAAGACAGCATATTATCATGCTGGGATTGCTGCTCGCCAAAGAGTTGCTGTGCAAAAGAAGTGGTACACAGGAGAGGTTCAAATCGTATGCGCTACAATTGCTTTTGGGATGGGAATTGACAAACCGGATGTCGTAAGTCCTATTAACCTTTGCATTTTCTTTCTCCGACTCTTTTATGTAATTTTGAAAGTACTGATCTGGTCATTTGGAAACCTGCACCTTATGTTGGATGATCGTTTAATTCCCTTTTCCTTTTGTCTAGCGTTTCGTCATCCACAACACGATATCCAAATCAGTAGAAAGCTATTACCAAGAATCTGGAAGGGCTGGTAGAGACGATCTTCCTGCTGTATGCATTGTCCTATACCAGAAGAAGGATTTTAGTCGGGTTGTATGTATGTTACGTAACGGTCAAGGATGTAAGAGCCAAAGTTTCAAGACATCTATGGCTCAAGCTCAGAAAATGCAAGAGTACTGTGAATTAAAGGTTAGAAACTTCAAACAATCAAGTGATTAATTCGTAACGAAAGATGTATAATCTAGCTTTGTTATATAATCATGTGTTCTTATAGAAAATGTGGTTGGTTTCCTTGGTTTGATGATTTTTCAGACTCAATGCCGGAGGCAAATGCTACTCAAACACTTTGGAGAGTCTTTTGATGAAAATGCCTGCAAGTATGGTTCCAATCCTTGTGATAACTGTGTCAAGGCTTCCTCTCGAAGATGAATGCTTTCTGTCGTGTGATGAAGGAGATAGGGAGAATGAGGATTATTCCGGGTGTATGTAAGTTATTCTCCGAGGTCAATGCTTTATTATTTGACCTCGGGTGAGTTTAATTATTACTCTGCCAACCTTATGTCTCGTCACATTGACTTGGTTTTCTAGTAGTCAAAGGAAAATGAATTAAGATTTTGATTAAATCTAAGATCTATGATTAAGACTAAGATCTAAAATACCATGAAGAATTAGTTAACAAATGGCACATGCAATCATTAGTGATTAACATATTGTTTACGTGCTGCAAAATAGTTAGCATTAGCAAACCTCATTTCCATCTAAGCTAGATTATGACATGTCAACAACCCTACATAATGTGTTTCATGTGGGACTTATTCTGTCTGCAAGTCATTCCCATCTAAGCTCTCTTAGGCTAGTTTGGGGTTGTTGTGTTTTTCAAAATTATTTCTGCTGTGCTGTGAGAATAAAGAGCGGTGAAAAACGGTTTAGTGTTTAGTAAACTATAGTGTTAAAAGTGCTTTAGCAAAAGAAAGATGGAAGGTGAGATTGTCAATATAAAACTTACCCGCCTCCAATGAAAAAAAAAACATTTTTTTTTATTTACTAAACATAATTAAGGCCTCAACTTTTTTTTAAAAAGCTGCTTTTAAGAAAACATAAGCAATCCCAAACTAGTCTTTAATCACCTATTCTCTCTCTAGGTATTGACGCTTTAAACTAATCATGCAACATCATATGAGAAAATTAATATACATGATGATCCTGATAAATTTTTGAACGTTCTGCCACCTACTTTAGAGATCCCTCCTAAAATATTTTTCAAATATAAAAGTTCGAACCTAGATCCCCTTCGGATCTAAAAAATCTGGGCCTAAGGATCAAATGATCCAGCCGTTGAAATTTGATCCAACGGCTACAAACATAGAGCTCATCTAAAAGTTATAATAATTGTAGCTGTTGGATCAAATTTCAACGGTTCGAGTGATTTGATCCTTAAGCTCAAATTTTTTAGATCCAAAGAAGATCTGAATTCTAAAAGTTCATCTTATATCACGCAAGTCTTAACATAAATGATTTAAAACACCTGTCATTTTAACACCCTATTTGGTGCGAGTCTCTCCCACGTGAGAGGTATTTAAGTGAAGATACCAATATCTTGTATGGTGACGCCACCAGATCCAAAGAGGACAAATGAAAACCAACTTCTTTGGCTAAATATCGCATTTTATTATTTTTAGTAAGGAGACTTTTTGCATGGAATCTTAACGAGCAGCAAAAAAAAGATTTGAGATGGCAACAACACCCCTTAAATTATGGAAAATAATGTCACCGTCCAAAAATATACAAATATAGATGTTTTATAAAAAAGATAAATATACTTATGCCCTTTAAGTTTGAGGTGTTTTTCAAAATTGACTGCGAAGTTTCAAATAATTTTTTTGGTACCAATTTACACATTTTGTTTCTTTCTACGTATAATCATTCGTTATGTGTGAGTTTTTTTTTGTCTATGTGGTGCAAATGTAATTTAAGCGTTAGTTTATGTAAGGTTCTCTAGTTCAGTATGTCATCAATTTAATGAATTATCCTACAATCAAT
This sequence comes from Malus domestica, assembly GCF_042453785.1. Taxonomy (NCBI): domain Eukaryota; kingdom Viridiplantae; phylum Streptophyta; class Magnoliopsida; order Rosales; family Rosaceae; genus Malus; species Malus domestica. The sequence continues at coordinate 27,599,333 of NC_091672.1, read as the reverse complement.
CATACCGAATACGCAAATTGATATAATTCAATACATTAAGGTGCAATATGAGAAAATTGAAACTTCATAAGCCATTTTACAAATCACGCAGATCAATATAATTAACCCAAAGAAAAAGAAGGGAAGAGATTGAAGAAGGAGAGAGCTAGAAACAAAATCCATCTTTGTTCCTTTTTGTCCCTTACATAAAGTTTGAATTTTATGAGTGGGTGAGACAATCTACTTAATTCGGCTGTCGAATACAAGAATTTCTCCCAAGTAAAAGTGAAGTGTTGATAAAAAAGAGCAAGGGAAATCATTGTAACCTCATCTAACATGAAATTTGACCATAATTTATGGATCACTAAAACCCTTAAAACACATACAAATTCACATTTATGAAAGCTTGGAACATAAAAATGGGATAAAAGAGTCATTTAGTATTACGATCTAGTGATATTATTCTTCACTTATAAGTGACAGGTCTTAGATTTAATCCTCGTCAAAAATGAATTTGAACCACATTAATACTAATACATTAAATCTATAAAAAATAATAGGACAAAAGAAAGAAAGCCCGTTTGATTTTGAACTCTCTCGGCAATCCCCTAAGTAGGGTCGAAACCGACGACTTAAAAATTGGAGTGATTTGAACCTTCGATCGATCTGGCATTAAAGGTAGGGCCCATAAACCATCAATTTAAGGTCCACGTGGCATGGCAGCATACGCAGTGGCACATGATTTACCCCAAAAAATATAAATAAATAAATAATAGTGTGGCCCAGTAAATAAATAACCAAAACAAGAGAGTAATGCTATTCACAATTAATTTTTATTTTAATTATTTTTTTCTGTCGGATAGTTCTTTGTTAATTATTTTTTACTAATTCATTCATTTCGGTTGTCGAAAATTAAAAAATAGTGTGTAATGTAAAAATGGGTTTGTAAACCCCATAAGAAAAGGAGCGAAATTTTCGCAAGCTTTGGACTCATCAGCCACTCAGCAGCTCTCTCTCTCTCACACAGCGGTTTGTTTTCTTCTTTCTTCTCCCGATTCCTTGTTGGGTGATAACGTCTCTTCTTCTATCATTTCAAACTCTCTCTCTCTCTCTCTCTCTCTCTCTAACTTTCTCTTTCTCTCTCTCCCCCAGTGTCTGCAAATTCCCTTCTGATTTCTCTCGAGTTTTACACTTTTCCTCTGTTGCATTCTCAAAGACTCTCTCTCTCTCTGTTGCTGAAATTTAAAGACTATTTTTTTACTCTCAAAACCCAAATGATTTAGCTGCTCTACGCTTTCAGATCTTCGATCTTTTACTCCACTCCCGATTTTTCTTGTTTTTCAGCACGAGAAAGAGTCCAAAAATAGAAAGAAAGAGTTGGGGTTTGGAAATGTGGGTTCTTGGGTAAAGTGAATGTGGTTCAATTGACTCAAGGTTTACTCATTCGACTGAAGCTTCTTCTGCGTGTTTGAATATTTGGTTGCTGAGTTCGGAAGCGTCGGATTTGAGTGATTTGGCTCTGTCTTCAGAAGGAAAAAGAAGAAAAAAGGAGTGAACTTTGGAGTGTGTAAAAATGGGGTTCTGCAGATGAAGGATTTCAGGTGAGACTTTGATTGAAAAGATTAGAGATTTGTGCTTTCTATTGATTTTAAAGGGTACCCAATTGCTTTCTATTGATTTAGTGGTATAATCCGATTTTGTGGTATTGATTTGAAAAATGCTGTACATTTTAAGCAAATGATGAAACTTTAGGAGTGTAATTTTGTTTTTTCAATTTGTCAATAAGCAATGTAGGTAAGTTTTAGGTCTTAATTTATGCTAATTAGTTGTTAGTATTGTTATATTTCAATACCTTTGCAGATTTATGGTTCAAGCATTTTAGTACAGATTGCCACATGGGTTCTGTTTAAGTGATCCATTTTGTTTGAATCCCAGGCTCCGATAGGTCTGTGGATGACAAAAATGGAGGTTGAGAAGAAACGTTCGAAAGGGGGCTTTCTTAACTTGTTTGATTGGAATGGAAAATCTCGGAAGAAGCTCTTCTCGGCCAGCTCTGAATCATCGGGTAGATATATTTTCAATTTTACTTATTTTTTGGTGCATATCTTGCTTTTTGATCTGCAAGTGGTGGTCCTTAGTTATGCATTGTGTTTAACTTATGCCATTTTGACTGTAAAGGATTAAAGCAAGGAAAAGAAAATGTGGAGAGTTTCCAGAAGTCAGGGCTCTATAGGGTAGGCAACGATCCTCTACCCTCTTATGTTGGTCATACTAGTGTTTGTCTTTCATGTAATGAAAGTACTGAGAATCTCTGTTTTTACTTGTTATTCGATTGGGATACTTGCAGGTAGAGGTGGATGAAAGTGGAACTGGAACCACTTCAAGTAATAAGGGAAGTGGTGATTGGAATTGTGCTTCATCAGTGACTAGTGATGAGGGATGTAGGGCTAGAGCCCCTGGTGTAGTTGCTAGATTAATGGGTCTGGATTCATTGCCTGCTTCAACTGCCCCTGACCCCGAGCTATCTTCTGCCCTACTCTTTGATTCCCAATCACTTAAAGCATCTCAACATGAGAGGAGCGGTCGTAATTTGTGGAGTGATTTTTATGCCACAGAGTACATAAATGTGCCAAAGAAGCTGGATAGGTTTTCTTGGAATCTTGTAGAGCCTAGGACACAGGGGGTGCCGAGCCACCCAATTGAGAGATTTCAAACTGAAGCTTTGCCTCCAAAGTCAGCTAAGTCAATTCCAGTTACTCACCATAAGCTTTTGTCGCCTATCAAGAGTCCTGGCTTCATTCCACCAAAAAATGCAGCTTATGTAATGGAGGCGGCCTCAAAGATCATTGAGGCAAGTCCTCGAGCATCTGCCAGGAGCAAAGTGTCATCTGTAGGGCCTTCTTCGATTCCCTTGAGAATTCGGGATTTGAAAGAGAAGATGGAAGCTGTGCATAAAGCATCAGGACCTGAAAGACCCAAGGAAGCTAGTGACTTCAGGTATATGAAAGGACTGCCTAGTGACAGGCGCCATAACGGGTCAGATAATGTACCAGTAGCCAAGGCTTCTGTGGATTCAGAAAAACAAAGTTACAGGGATGTGAGGAATAAGGGCAAATCAGTATCCCTTGCAGAACAAGCAAAGGTCAATATTCAGAAAAGGGAGGGGTCGACTTCTTGTCGTAATAGAAGTTTTATGAACCAGAAGGAACAGAATGAGGTCAAACAAAATCAGTTTTCCAAGAGCAAGTCAAGTACACAAAGATCTACGCATAAGAGAACTTCCGTTGAGAGCGCCAGAACTGCGCTCAAGCAGAATAACCAGAAGCAGAATTGTGTATCTAACAGAGATAAAATGACTTCAAAAAGTATGGTTCCTAATCAGCCTACTAGAAGAATGCAGCCACCTAATGGCTCTACTGGGCCAATGAAAACTGTGAATAAGACTATTGTAAGCTCTGAGATTGGATCTGGAAAGTTGGGCTCAAGGGCGACTGCTAATGGAAAAGAGTTTCCGTTATCCACAAGAAAGATTGTTTCTGGAAAGGTAAGGTCTGTTCATCAGGATGATCATTCAGAAGAAACTGTTTCCGATGATTCATATATCGGTGGAGATGAAAAGTCAGTGAAATGTAATTTTTCAAGGAACGGGTGTTCCAATTTGGGCGCAGATAATAGGAACCAAGGCATGGATGTTATTTCATTTACATTCACGTCTCCCCTGAAAAGATCATTCTCTGAATTGCAGTCACCTGGTCAACTCACAAGTATAAATAACAGCTTTTATATTGATTCTTCTGGTCACAACAATCAGCAGTTCTATCCCGAGAATTTCACATTATCTTCTCCTGGGTTGAACGTGATTGGTGGTGATGCTTTGAGTGTCCTTCTGGAACAAAAGCTTCAAGAACTTTCATGTAAAGTTGAGTCATCTCAACGCAACCAATCCAGTGAAGTGACTTCTGGTACTTCTACGTCTTGCTTGCAAGATATGGTTTCCAGTGTGGCAAGCACTACATCAAGAGGCAAGGGGTTCAAAGTTGGTTTAACCAAAGATAAAACTGACAGCACAGACGACTATGATTGCTTGTCAGTTGAGGTTAACCAGCAGGGGCAGGTTAGTTTCTTTTGTATGTAAATTTTTCCTTTTGCAGCTTCTGTTTTATGCTTAATGTTCTTGACTCGTGATTTTTCGCCCTTGGTTTTTCATGATCGAGTCAAAAGGCACTTAAGATGTTTGGGGGGCTCATCTGTTGTTTGTGCTAGGACACGAAATCTAATGCATGGACTAGTTGTACTAACTAAATGAAACAACATTGATAATTGAAGCAAATTATTCAGCATATGGATGAATATTTGGGATGTGGATAGGCCTTGCAGATAATGTAATTAGTAAAACCAGATACGGTGTTAAGTTACAGAAACCACTGTAATTTAGTTTGTTTTATAGGCATCTAAAATATAGGTCGTCTTGAGATATGCATCTGTGCTTCAAGTGAAGATTCTGTATTAAAATTCAAATTCCACTGCGGCAGGGTGAAAATATTTTTGAGAGATCGATGACAATATAAGCAATCAAGATATGGTAGTCTGTATTTGATCCATCTTTGTGAACACGATTCACATTTTATAAATATTTGAAATTTTGGATAAAATTCTTTCACTCTGGTCCCATTAATCTTTTCAATAGCTGCGTTATTTTAAATCTGATTTTACGTTATGAAGATTTACTCACCATGCTAGTCAAATTCTCTTAAACAATTTCAGGGATCAGAAGGGGTGGAAGAGTGTAGCAGTAGCAGTAGAAACATTACAACTGGAAAAGAATTTGATCGACGTCGTAGTCCAGTTTCAATTTTTGAACACTCAGTTGAGAGTCGAACCTGCACAGATAACAGAAGTAGCGCCAATGGTACAACTACAGTCTTCTTTTCTATATCTTCCTTTTCCAGTACATACGTTCATAACTATGACTTAGATCTAAGTGTCAGATTAAAAGAGTTGTTTTGCAATGTGAATAGCTTCAAATTTACTCAGCAGTCAATATCATCAAAGAATAGCCAAAAACCCAGTGAACCAGAGAAAATATGAAGATCTATTCAACGGGGGCGAGTTTTATGTATATGCAAGAACGTGAATTACACAGCTTTGAGTATTTCCATGCCAGTTGATAGTCTTGCATGGTAAATTAGATAAGACAAGCTTAGTGGAACCTCTTGTAAGACTCGAACCGCCCCCTCCCCCTTTCGGCCTCCATTGTACCAAAAAGGAAAAGGGAAACCTCTTTATATGATTTAGGCACTATGTTATAACGAAACATACACATGTTCTTGTGATAGAAAAATGACTTAACATGCATGCAATGCTCTCCATTTACAGGCAGTGACAGTGAGAGATGTTCATTGGCTCAACTTCAAGATCAAGGCAGTTCACTCTCTTCATATGGTGTTTCAGATTTCCTCGACTCAGCCTCTTCAGCTTCTAGAGGGGATGCCAGCGGAAAGAGTACGACTATGATATCAGGTTCGCATTCAAATGACTGGGAACTGGAATATGTGAGATACGTCCTTAGCAATGTAGATCTAGAGATGGAAGATTTCGCCTTGGGTGATGCTCAACATGTCATCACCCCAAGTCTCTTTGAGCATTTGGAGAATCAAGAACAAGAAGAGTATCCGAAGGTCGAGCAGAAGATTGTGTTTGACTGCGTAAATGAAGCCCTGCAGTTCAGATGCAAGCAAATATTTGTGGGAAGCCGCAAAGCGTGGGATAGATTGACCGCATTGTCTCAGAGGAAGGGACGATTAGCTGAGGAGTTGCACAAAGAGATTTCGGGTTGGAAAAACATGAGAGAGCTGATGGGGGATGAGCTTGTGGACAAGGATATGAGCACGCAGCGTGGAAGATGGCTCGACTTTGAAGTTGAAGTGTTTGAGGAGGGTCTAGAGATTGAGAAGGGGGTACTAGATTGTCTGGTGGATGAGTTGGTGTCTGATTTTTTGAACTTTTAGGCCCTCTTTAAGCTTGCCTTGTATTAATTATTTACCTTGTGCATACTACAAAATTTTACTATATTTCGGTGTATGACATGCACCAAGACAATTGACGGCTGAACGTGTGATTCAAGTTGTAATGGAAAATTACCACTGGTGCATACTAGAAAATTCTCCTTCTACTGATCCAATCTCCCAAATGAAGGGAAATTTAACTACACTTCTTACGTTAAGGTACTATTGTCCAAAACTTATCACGCGTCATGTATTTTAACTCTAAAATATCTCAATAACATCACATGATTAGTTTAAGACACTGTCATCTTGTCTTCTTGGTTTTAAGTAATTCTTAGTTTTACCGCTAAGATTCCATTCCTCTGGATACTAACTAGAGATTTTGGCTTGGTGTGAAGTTTGAGTGAGACCTTGTCAGGGATTTTATCCAATTAATGGAACCATGTGATTCTGGTTCTAGTTTTGCTAATGCTACCAATCTGACTCCTAGCACTGGTCCAATCTCAAGGTCGAAATTACTAAACTCCCCAAGTGATATATTCAACCCTACTGAGGAGAAGAAATTATGTAGGGGCATTTGGAACATGTCATCTGTAAGGAAGCTTTTACAAATCAGATAGACTGTATTGTTATTAAGGGACATTCTTAGGTGCTCCGGAGGATTCAGTACTTCGGGAGTTTTAGTCGTTAGATTTTTATTTAAAAATATAAAAATCAAGATCTGATAGTTAAAACACTTGGAGTACACCGAGTACTCTAGAGCACCCAATAATTTTTGTTGTTACTAATTCATCACTTGACAAGCATCTGCTGGATGGATGGTGTACCTTTTGAACACGTGATAAACATCCATTAGATGAGTGCCGACACTAGAATAATGTATTGGTTGCAAGGAAAATCTTTGACCTTGTGTATTCTGGTCTCATCTGACTCACGTTGGTTCAACAGTGAGAACTGCCCTAATCATGCAGCAACGTAACGGGTGAGCTAAAATTGTTATAAAGTAGAAGAAAATATGTTGCGTCATTGCGGAATATCTTCTAACGTATACAACGTAACGAGTGTTATAAACACAAGAATATACATGTCCAGTTATAAGTAGATTCTCTTAAAAATTAGGAGAAAATATGTCATGTCAATGATGAGTATAAACAATCGTGACCTACTCACACAAAGGCAGTTGAAGACTAAGAGTAGTAGTAAACAAATGGGGTAAAATTAAACCTGTCAATTTAACAGGTCTACCCGTTGGTAACCCCTTAAAATGAATAAAATTATTTCCTTTTCTTGTTTAACCACAAACAGAAATAGAGTAATGTAAAAACAGTAAAAAAAAAAAAAAGGAATTTCAACCATGGCAAACCAACTGGCCTACCCTTCATCTGCATTTCTTACCTCCATTGAGGGGGACAAAGGCTAGCTGTGTAGGTCAATAGCCAGAACATGTTCCCAAAACTTCATCACATTGAATTAAAGATCTTCTTTTTTTCACAATTTTTATTTTTGATAAATTGACTTTTTCTTTATTGAATAGCTGCCTAACAGGGTAATAAATAAAAACTCTAACCATTTACTTCAAAATCCAAGAACAACTCTTCATTCATAATGTTTAGGGTTACGCATCATTCATTGATTGATCAAGGTAGCTTTTGCTTGCTTCCAAGTCCAAGTGGTAGCGTAAGAAGTTAGTCGCCATAAGCGAACTTCCGGGCCGAGATGGTATTTTGAAAAGGGAATTTTGAAAACATAATTTTGAATACAGAGATAAACGCTCTTAATTACTTAAGTTGTAATTTTTTTAAAAAAATCAGAAATGATGATGAAAAGAGTTGGAGTTCCACCTTAAAATCAATTGGCAATGTAGGAGTATCACAATTACTTATAAGCACATGCAAGGTCTCCTAATGTGGGATTCATTCTCAACACGTTTCCTCACGTGTGTCGAATTGTCTAGCCAACGTGTGGACAACACAAATCGGATGATGTGGAATACGTGTGGCCGTTAGGCTTCAAACATGGGACATCATGCTCTAATATCTTGAAGAAAGTTGGGGTATAAAACTAATTGGCAATATGAGGAATAACCGAATTACTTTTCTGCACAAGCAAAGTTCCTCATTTCCCGGACGTAAAGGTGGGCACTTGGAACCAAAAACCGAAACCGAAACACGAACCAAATCGAATTGCACCGAACGGTTTGGTTTTGCGGTTTTGAAACTAAACAGCATTGTAAGGAATGATTTGGTTTCGGTTTTGGCTTTTAAAAACCGCACTGCAAATACTAATAAACATTTAATTAGATGTCCATATGAGATGTCATGTTTTAATTGGTTGTTCATTAGAGTTCCATACATTTAGTATCTACTCAACCACACTAGAATATCATCATTCATCATTTGTTGCATGTTTGCTTGCTGCATATATAGTTGCTGCTTGTTTGTTTGTGTATATATTGTCCTAATTTTAGACAGAAATAGATTATCAAAACATCCTCACTCAATGTATTCATTGTTAACATGCGTTCATTAATTAATGTATTGTGTAGAAAATGAGACCGTCTTATGTGTAGATAGATGTATACTTTAAAATGTATATATCTTTCTTAAAAACTGAACCAAAATCGTACCGAATCGAACCAAATGGTTTGGTTTCATTTCAGTTTTGGCTTCAAAACTGCACCGAACCAAACCGTAAAAAGTTTTGGTTTTGGTTTTGGTTTCACTCAAAACCACACCGAACCAAACCTTGCCACCCATACCTGGATGTGGGATTCACTGAAAACAGATAACCATAATACAAACACTCTCTAAACTTTCACTCTCTAAATTGTTGTAAAAGTTCCGAATTCTCCCCCTCTTCCCAATAATAGTAAAAAACAAAAAAAAATCTTTTACCACACAGAGTCATGAAAAGCATACAATAATACAAACACTCATCTATAAATTATTGTAATAGTTCCGAACTCTCTTCCTCTCTCCCTCCCCACAGTAATAGTAAATATATATATATATATATGTATATATATATTTTTTTTACCAGTCAGTCATTAAAAGCATACAATAATACAAACACCAGTTTCCTTGTACCAAACTGTTGGTGGCCTGGTTGGTAAATCATGTGCCAGCAAGTGGGCCTTTTTGTGTGACTTATTGCTCTGTACAAGCTTTGATCAAAACAAAAGGGCTTGTATTAGAGTATTGCTCTAACTAACTTAACCTAACAGAGCTCCATATAAAACCAAAAGCCATAACTGTTGATATCTAATTGGCAAGCCAATTCATGGCTGCCAGAAATTGTACTACGTAGTAGGACTTTTTATTCAAAATGATCTCTGACGTTAGCATAACTCTATACTTTGACCCATGACAATGAAAATTGATTGAAGTGGCCCCTAAGTTTGTTAGCTATAAATCATTTTGGTCTTCCACGAAAAATTTGTCAATATCTTCGTTAAATAGTCACGTAAACGACTACGTGACCACTTTTTTAAGGAATAAGGATTAAAATGATTCACGGTGGACAACTCGGGAATCATATCTATCGATTTTTATTGTCAGAGACCAAAATAAAGAGTTATACAAATCTCATCTTGACTAAAAAGCCTTTATGTAACCACACCGGTATCTTTAAAGGTGGAATAGGATCATCTTCGGATAATCAATTAATCGTGTCTATTTATCGTACATCGTGCAATTAGAAATTATTTTAATTATTTTAATTTAAAATTGAATATAAATAGTACCTAACGAAAACTGACTGCACGATATACAATAAACGGACATGATTGATTGATTCTCAAATCCCTACAAAGAGAATCCGGAGAGGATACTTTTCAGTAAAACCTTACCCTTAATACCCATTTATTTAGACTTAGTAGCGGACACTTGCAGAATTCTTTACCAAACACATCAAGCATAGGGTTCTTTTTGGATGATGATTTTTATGGGTTTCATTTAATGTTCATTGACTAATCGTTGTGGATGGGAAAAAACCAGATTTATGAACATTAACCCCAAGATTCACATTGTGCAAACAAACAAAAAATAGAAGAAAAAAACAGAGCATGTGATGGTGTGGCAAAATGCACATGGTCATGCTCTCAATTTCTTTGCCTAATTTAGATTGGATTTTGGACCATATGAACCAAACTCTATTAAACACATCTTTCAGCTTCAGCTTGGTAGTTAAGTAACTGGACAGGCAATGACTTGTACTCGTTGATTATTCTAGATTGAGAAACGCTAAGGTGATTTTCTCAAACTTGAGATTCCCTGGGGACTCTCCATGTACTATTCGCTAACTCATTTTTTGGCATAATTAATGTTTTATAATGCTAGTACAGAAATTAACGTTAAACTGTGAAATAAAAGAAAGTTTATATGGAGTCTTACTTTTGCAAGCGCGATGTTTACATTTTTCTTTTGGGTTCTAATGTGGGCTCATAATATTTCCCATGCTACATAAGCATGGCCATTGGCCACCTTTCTCTCTATAAAACCAATATTCTTATTTCTTGGATAGAGGGAAATCTGCAAAGAGACTCTCCATCCACAAAGTATGCAGATTACAAGATTAATTAGTATTTTTGTTATCTTTATTCTGATTAAACTATGGTTTTACTTAGGCAGATTGGGGGTTTTATAATTGATTAATTATTAGGGGGGAGAGTATAGGTATAGATGCAGAACCTCAGCCTTGGGACAGCTGCCCAAAAGTTAGGATCCTATGAAGAGAGCTATGGCATAGTGCATGTTGCCCTCTTTTAAATATAATTTTAGATTAGATTATTTAATGGAAGTTTTACCGAAACACTCAAGATATTGTTCATTTTTAACGAAAAATTACATTTTTACCTTTAATTGGTACTATTCACTACACCTTTATTTTTCATTAAAACTAAAGTTTTTTTGAACTTTTCGTTAGTTTTCATTTATTTTAATCGAGTGCAAATCTATATATGTTTTATGAAATGCTAAGAAGACTCTATCAAAAGTGAGACTCTATATGAACTTTCTGTTGTCTCATATTTTTTATATAATATTTTATAATGTTGGCATGAGATTTGACGTTAAACTGTGAAGTGGTAGAGAGTCGATAAAGAATCATACTTTAAAATAGTCTTTTAGAATTTCTCGTGTTTTCTTAATGTAAATGTAATGATCAAAATACGAGTGAGTTTAGTTGTTGACTTGAGAGAGTAATATATGGAGCTTACGAGGCCACATCCATTTACTAAATTGGAGCTAAAATCTTATATCTAAGCCTAAATATAAGTTCAAACTTCTTCAATGCACACGAGATTTAAAACTTATATATAAGTTTTCGAAAAAAATGAAACTCAACTGAGTTTCAATATGATTTGTGTCTAACGTGGAATTCATACCAACAAGGAAAAATATTATTAACATAAGAAAAATAAGATTTGAGTTTTGGCTTCACGTACCCAAGTTGTGAAAACCCTCTCCTCCTATTAAAATACTCAAATCTTAAAATTTGTATTGAATGTCATACAAATCAAACACATAAAACCTGATTTATACGCAGGTTGTCAAATTCATTTGGGTTTGAGTATTTTGGTTTTCTCCTCCAATGCAAATATTTATATAGTCTTATATTTAAGTTTTAAGATTTGAGACATTGCATTGAATAAATAAAAAAAATATTGGAGTCAAATACAAAATTGTGCATTGGAAATAGGGTCGAAGCAAGAAATTTAAAAGAATGATGGCATCCTTAAACAACAAGGTACAATTAAAAAAACTAAAAAATTTACTGCACAAAACACTTATATATTAATCTATAAAGTTTTGCATACAACATCTTACAATATTCTTCAACGCGTTTTTATGTGTTTGACAGCGGTGCATGACAACATCATTACCAAATATCATCAAATATCTCTCTCTATAAAAATAATCATGTTATTATTCATCCATTGATCTCCCATTCGATTTCTCAATTGATTCTTCAAAAATTTCATGGCCGAAAAAGCTCTTTCAACAGTGATAGTAGCAACTGGAAGAATTAGTGCTAATGTCACAAACATGTAAACTAGCGGATACACCTTGTCTTTTTTTCATTGGACCATTTTTTTTTAGAGTTTAATTAGAATTGACGTTGGAATTGAAATGCAATCCATATTTTCATTTGTGGTTTAATTAGGGCTTAGGAATTGGAATGCAAAAGTACACACACACAATTGAGTGGGGGCGGATGCCCCCCCCCCCAAGGCCCTATACAGCTCCGTCCTTGATTGGAAAAGGTTGGACTCAATATTCATATTGAAACCCAAATTTGGATCCCAATTTTGTCGAAAATCAAATATGAGCTTTTAGGTCTCCGGTAAGTTAGAGATGATTAGCCTCGTTATTGAGCTAAAATACAATATTTGAGTTTTTGGTCTCCTGTGCATTGGAGATGCTCCAAAAAACACACATTAAAAATCCCACGAAATAAGGAGGACGGCTATGGCAGAAGCAACTATGCATTGAAGAGGGATGAGAGGCAAACACTTTCTCTCTTCTGTGTAGGTGAAGAGGGAGAGAAGCAAAGCAACCATGATTAATAAGACCTTTCGATTTAGGCCGGAAAAAGTTTGTGTGATACTCGTAAATTGAGCTCATAAGAATTATATTTTAACAGTGGACTGGCAAATTATAAATTACTAGGTTTTAAAGTATGACTCTTATAATGATTGAAGTCATACTAATATAACTGTAATGTTATCAGTATCAACTCAAACAACCTGATTTTTGTAAGTAAACTTCACACCCATTCAAACTACTCTGTAAACAATAAAGATACCAATATTTGAGGGCAATGTGCAGCTCACTCACTCGCCTTTCTCCTCCTCCTCCTCCTCCTCCTCGACTCTCAACACTTAATATTTATTTAAGTTTGTCAACGGAGGTAGCTACTTTCTCATTTTCCAAGGTCCATCCCGGCTCTTCTCTCAATGTTTTGCGGCCTTTTAATTCTTTTTATGCCGTAAACTTGTAGTAGTTGTTAATTGTTGTGGGTATTATTGGAGAACAATTCAGAAATAAACAAAAATAACAGAAATTTTAATATTTTATTAACCAAAATATACTTACTATACAAAACGAAAATTACACAATAAATACAGAAATTAATGTTACTAATTTGATTACAGAAGGTAGAGGCTAGAGTAAAAGTTATGTCCTTTGAACAATATTTTCGTCCCACTCCTGTGCTTGTGGTTCTATAACGTCTGCTCGACCAGGATTCAACTACCTAATTCTACAATCCGCACTGGATTCTAGAACTCTAGCAAATTTGTTTTTTGTGTGTTTACTCTCTAGAAAATTCGTACAGAAGGAAAGAGCAAGAAAAGATATGTTCCATTTGGATACTGTGATTGTAGATATATAGGCTTTTTCACACCCTTTCAAATACATGTTCAGTGTATTTAAGGTACACAACTCTTTCTAAGAGCCGTGTCTTTTAATCAAAATGTTTTTAATTAATAAATTAATTAAAAACTTAATCCGAAAATTAAAATTAATGAATCAGATTAATTTTAAATTCTAAGGAGGCCCAAGGCCCTTATATTGATGAATTAATATTAATTGTATTTAGGCTATATTATACAAGTCTAATCCACACAACCATAAGGCCCAAGCCTTCAATCCGTTTCCAAATGGTCCATGTTGTAATTACTAGACTAAAGCACTAAATCTATATAAAGGCCATTGAAAATCTTGTTTTCCCCAATATGGGACAAGAGTCTCAAAACTTCCAACATGTATTGTTCGCATAAAATCAAAATACATTTCCTCTCTTTTACTCAAACAGATAGTTATTTAGTATTACGATATATTGATATTTCTCTTTATTTGTAAGTTAAAAATTATAGGTTCGATTCTCGTCAAATACGAGTTTGAATTACATTATTACTAATTCATTGTAATACTTAGTTCACTCTCTCATTCCTTTAGTACAGATTAATATCATTTTTTCAAATAAAACAAAAGACCGCCGTGACGTATTTAACTTCTTGCTTGAAGATGATCTTACGACTCGTTGTGAAAATCACCCTAAATATATAGGGTGCAAATTGAGATATGAATTGACCTCTCTTTTCTTGTTCTCATAGCCGTTAAGTGGTAATGTTATTTACTAATTAATAATTAGTTTAATAACATTCCACTTTTGGATAATATAATTCAAAGTGATGACGTGTTGACTGGGTCATAAATGTAAATTCCACCACCTTATTAGATGTTTTGACGTAGACATTTAATTACCCAATATTGCATTAATAATTCCCACTTTTTACATAAAACAAGCTGGTTTAATGGTCCTCACAAATTAACGGAATTTATATCTTTGCTATTTTTATGACCAAATTAACCAATACGGGAAGTAGATTAGTTTAGTTGTTTAGGTTAATTAATCCTAATTAAAAAATTTTAATTTAAAACTTAGACCTTTAGCACGGACGATGGGAGGACCATGGCAAAAAAGTAATAAAGTGAATCTCAAGGGGTACACTTTGGCACCCACTCTGCACACTATATTTTCTGACTCTCTGCTCCTCTTTCCGCCAAACAAAGCTGCAGGGAAAATAATAATGGAGCTCAAAACTTCACCCGGCAATGGCACCCAACCCCCAAACCCTGAACCGAAACCCGACCCTCCAAACCCTAGCAATGGCGAAACCCAGCTTCAAGACCAGCTTTTCTTTGAAGACTACGACAGCACCTGCTCCACGCCTTACGTCAGCGCGCCGTCGAGCCCCGGACGGAGTGGGCCGGTCAGTGGTTTTTTCTACAGTGCTCCGGCGAGCCCAATGCACTTCGGGTTGAGCACAAAGTCAAACTCTTGTTCGCTTGAGAAGAATGGCGGCAACGGCAGCGGCTCTGTTTCTATGGGTTTTGAGTTCGAGTTCTCTGCGCGGTTCGGGTCGAGCGGGTCGGGCTCCACCGGTCCGATGAGCTCTGCCGACGAGTTGTTCTTGAACGGGAAGATCCGACCCATGAAACTTTCGACCCACCTGGAAAAGCCCCAGACTTTGGCTCCGTTGTTGGATCTCGAGGCGGAAAATGGGGAAGACGAGGCGGATCGGGGCGGTTTGGAGCCCGTGAGAGGCAGAGATCTGAGGTTCCGCGACAAGTCGCTGCGGCGGAGGACGAGATCTATGTCCCCTCTGAGAAATGAGCCCTTCGAGTGGGAACAGAGGGACGAGATTATTGAAGCTGATGAGAAGGACTGCAACTTTGCTGAAGATTCGAAAGCGCCGGCGAAAAATGGGGAAGAAGACGAAGAGGGAGCGGAGGAGAGCAGCACCGCCACTACTACTCCTTCGGTTTCGGCTTCGTCGTCTCGGTCGTCGTCGGGTGGGAGGAACTCGAAGAAGTGGGTTTTTTTGAAGGAGTTTCTTCACCGGAGTAAAAGCGAAGGGCGGAGCAGCAACCACAAGTTCTGGTCGTCGATTTCGTTCTCCGCCGCGAAGGAGAAGAAACCCACGAAACAGGGCGGTCAGAATACCCAGGGCTCTGCTCTAAAAGACCCCAAATGTAGCAATCCTTTGAACTTGGGCTCAGAGGGGCAAAAACTGAAGGGAAGTGGGGGTGGTGGTTCGGGGAAGAAGACGGCGGCCGTAAAACCCACCAACGGAGTTGGTAAGCGGCGGATGGCGCCGTCGCTTCACGAGCTGCATTACACTGCAAACAGGGCTCAGGCAGAGGAAATGAGGAAGAAGACTTACTTGCCTTACAGGCAAGGGTTGCTTGGATGCTTAGGGTTTAGCTCAAAGGGTTATGGAGCTGCCATGAACTCTGGGTTTGCTAGGGCTTTGAATCCTGTTTCTTCAAGGTAAGGTCAAATTTATGGTCTCCAATGGCAATCTCCATGGAACTTTGATGTGGTGGATTCAGAAGGAAGTGTAAAGATTTTTTTTTTTTTTTAGTTTTTTTTTTTTTTCTTTGAGGAATTTGTGTGATTATCTGTGTAATTACTGAAGGCTGGCTGGCTAGCTATTTTAGATCTCCTTTTTTCTTCTGAAAAAAGAGGAGCTGCAGCAGTCTTTCTGTATTTTGATGGGTTGTTATATGATGATTAAAATTATGTTGAAAATTCTTTTATTTCCGAGTTTTGCCGCAAAATCGAGTGCAGTGGCGGTTTTAGTTTATTCTCTGCTGTCAATACTACTACTGGGTATGATGGAATCAATCAATTTATTTTATGATTTAATTCCATGGTTTTTGATACTTTCAAGTTTTCTTCATGGGGGTCCTTCAACTTTCAGAGAGGGAGAGATGGAGATCCAGATCCATCTCTTCCTTCAAAGGTTACTCTTGACCCTTGGGATAATGATATGGGAGTGTTTTGGCAAATTCCCCTCAAATTTCCCATCATTAGAAAGACATAATACCAATTTGGGAAAATTAGAAGAAGTGATTAATGTGCATGAACATGATCATTGAAGTAATTCTATTGTATAATTGAGGGTACTGATCTTCGCACACTTATTTTTATTTTTTTACACATCTTGTTAATTTTCTGCCATTGATTTTCATCAATTCGTTTGATCTGACGACTGAAAATTGAAAGGAGTGTGTAAGAAGTAAAAATGAATATGTTGATAACATTATCCCATATATAATCTGTATCACTATCAAAATCCATCTTATCGGTATCTATTTCGTGACGCATTTCGCAAATCATGGAGCAAAACCTAACCATGTGTTCTTGGCAGAAGCTTTGGTGCTGCAAATGCACATTTTGCATGAGATGGTGGTTGGGATGTTTGGTAGAGTTGCTGAGGTGACCCAATAGAATCCTCCTCCTTATGTGATGTTAGCTTGTTTTGGGACCCTAAGAATCTACTTGTCTCAAATAATTACTTGCTTTTTATGGTAATCAATCATTACACCATTAAACATTCAAATAAGTAGATCTTAGATGGAGTTTTTGCAAAAGTGAAATTGAAATCTTAATTTGCAAGGGACATGGTGCCTCCTAGTCCTACACATTATGGACATAAAGGAGGAGGAGGAGGAGGAGTTTGAAATTTTGAGACATTCTCTCATCAACTTTTCATGTCTCAAAACAATCCAAATCCATCATTTTGCATCTCTTTTTTCTCATTATGTAAACTCAACTTAAAGGAGGTCCTAGAATTGGAAAATAATTCAAGTAAAATAGGTTGTAGGGCTAACAAGCTTTTTCTTTTTTCTTTTGACAAGAAAATTTTGAATATGAATGTCTCATCAGGTCATCTGTATTGAATCTCTCACAGAAGCATGTGTACCATGTATTTTAGTCGGACTCGACCTCAACCTCGCGCTGATATAACAATGCCCTAATCATGTAGCTCTGTTGAGCGCACTACTCTGATCAGATGAACTAACCCATGAGAAAGTTTGAGTAGGATTCCCGACCACGACATCATTAGCTAATCTCTCACAAAAGCACAAGTACCTTGTATTTTAACCCAACCCAACCCCCAACTGATACCACCCGATGTTAAAGTTGCCCTAACAAGTCAGCCCCGTCGAAGTTTCTCCCCTACCTCCCAACCATTTGCGAATGATAAGGATTTTCTAGAGAAGCCAAATATCAATGAGATCTGATCTGAGCCCCCCAAATTCCACTATTCTGCTGGCGACATGCAATTTACTTTTTATTTATATTTTATTTTTTAGCATGGAGAAAATAGAGGCAAAATCCCATCATGATCATGGCCCCCTCACCCGGTCTTCATTATTGTTCATAGCATGGGCAGATATTTTCCAGATATTTATTTTATTTCAACGTTCAATTATGACGTCATAAAGTCTTGAATCCAAGTAGGACGCAACGGGAAGATATAGCTGTTTGAAAAACAACAACACATCGATCGATCTCCATCAACTTTTGCACTTCAAAACGTCTGGTTCTTACCCCAAACGGTCCCATCTCCTCTTTAATTTCCTTTGCTTTGCTCATCATGTGGATATATTTGCTGTTTTGCCATTATTATTGGTTTGGCAGAGGTGTTTTTATAAAAAACAGGTATAAAAAAAATTGGGCTAAAAAATTTATTTGGTAAATACTTAAAAATAGATTATTTTCACAGTTTTGAGTGAAAATAAGTTGAAAACGTGAAGCAGCATAAATGTTGGATTATATGTTGAATGTTAGATTATGATTTCTTGTTAAATGTTGGATTATGATTTCTTGTTAAACGTTGGCTGTTTAAGATAAAATTTATAAATATTTTTCTTTTAAAAATAAAGTATATTTAGTAATTCACATTTATTTGTTAAGAAAATTAAATTAATGGCACATCTAGTATTGTACCCTTTTTGGTCATTTCATACAGTTATGGCTGTTTTATATAAAAGTTTACCAAACACTCTAATACTGTTTTTTTTTCTTTTCCAAAAGTACTTTTACAAAAAAGTTTACCAAACATTCAGCTGCTTATTCTCACCGCACAACAGAATCAATTTTGTTTTTTCAAAGCAGATTGATACCAAACCAACCATTAATCTTATGGCTCTTTTAGCTTCAAATCCCCAATCTTGAAAACTAAACCACCATGTAGTTATAATCGGACGAGGATCCTCTCCGGATTCTTTTTGTGGGGATTCTCATATCATGGCCGTTCATAGTGTTATGAGGTCAATTTTCGTTAGGTAATATTTGTGTTTAATTTTTAATAAATAAATTTAAAATGATTTCTAACCGCACGATATACTATAAATGACTAGGATGTGAGGATCCCTAAGATCTCCACAACTTGGATCTGGATGGTATCCGAATCCTTATATTCTGGCCATCAATGTGTTCCACGGTCATAGACATGAGTGTCACCGATGATTAAACTCATTAAAGTACTTGCTTGACGAGTGGAGGAACGTAAAATTACGGTTTGGTTGTATATAAAAATATATTGAAGATTATAAGAACGGGTTACCACCAGAAGATTGACAAATATGATTACACCAATGCCTTTTGTAATAAAATTTCCACGCTAGCATGTTGTGTAGGTAGTAAGATGCAATTGAAGACTAATATCAATTTTTTTTAGTGAGCCGTAACCTGTCTTTATAAAATCTTGATATGAAATGACTTTCGGCGATATGAGATTTTTTGCATGTGTGTCTTGCGAGGAGACGTGTTAAAGGAATACAAAACCCCACATCAAACGATTGACAAAACTAAATGACTAATTACTAATTGTGACTTTATACGTACGTTTTGTTGCACCTAAGCTCGAATTCTCCTCCTCGCAACCACGGTCATGCTAGGGTACAATAGTTAGTACAATAGTTTCCTCTTCTAGTTAACCTCTCCCCAACAACCATAAAAAAGCAAGCAGTTACAGCTCAAGATAAAACTTCCCGACAAGCCAAGCAGTTGCAAAAGGAAAGGTCGATGTTGCTTAAACTTTCAAGCTTTCGATGCGACATGACCTCTCTGTCTTTATCCGCTCCCAAATGATGCCTCCCATCCCATGAACATCGAAACAAGCCCACGCATATAAACGTGGGGTTAAAAGCTTACATCATGATTCATCCATGTGACTATTTTCAGAGAATCATTTTCAAGTACTGTGGCTAATTGTAAGTACTCGTTTGGAACTTCGGATGATGTACCCTGGGATTTGTTTTGGGACCGTCCGATCGTAGCTACAAATCTGACGTCCCATTGTCGGATCACCAACGAAGAACGGAAGTTCAATCACATGGGAAGATCCACAACGGTTTTAAGACAAACGTTGAAGACGAAACAGAACTATTCGATGCAGAAACACTAGGTTATTGTTAATGGTATGCCGGTTATCGTTCACTACTACAAATGATAACTTAAAAGTGCAAAAAATGTTAAAAAGTAAAAGATGTGTATCGATATTACACTGAAAACGCTGTCTCTTCCCAAGATCCGGAGAATTTGGGAGATGACTTGACCGAAACTAGGTTACAGAATCATCCCTCCGTGGGAAGTGCCTCCTCATGAGGATGAAGTGAAGGTGTATAGAATGTTCTTCTTGAGAGTGAACTCGTCGGCCTTAGTTGGGTTGACAGACTGCATCGACAAAAACAAAAGAAAATGTTAATGTCCATGTAGATCAGTAACTGTTGTATGCAGAGACGGTGTAGGTTTCTGTATTAACTTTGTTTTTTCAGCATACGAATTCATTTTTGCAATTCCAAGTTTCGGATCTTCATTGATATATCACCTCACACTAGACAATCCTATAACATATGAAGTCTCAGTCGAATCATGTAAGCTTAACCCCTTCGCTAAACAAGGCCTATGCATCTTGCTAGTACTGGAAAGAGTATAATCTAAGGTCAAACCTTTTCGAGTATGCGCCCAAGCCGCTGAATTTCATTCTTTGCATAATCAGGACCTTTCTCCAAAGAGTTCTTGGCAGCTTTCAAGTAGATCTTACCGTATCTGAAATTCAAACAGAACGAGAAGTTAACATCATGTGAATCAGAAGATCAACTGCAAAAGTACGGATCTAAAGGATCTAGTTAAGATCATCACTGAAAGATTCTTCGTTTTAAGTATGTGCAAGTATCATGTGATCAAACTAGAGAGTGTGTATCAACCTTGCAGCCGAACCCTCAAGTTTCCCAACTTCCTCTTCTATCTTGGAAAAGATTGCCTTCTTCTCATCGTTGCTAGATTTCACAAACTCCTTTACTAATTCGTCCAAATTTTCAAGAACGCCAGCCTACATAAACGAAGAACACTGATAAGAAAAGGACAAGATTTTGATAAAGTGCATTCACGATGAATTTAAGGTACTGACTTTGGAAGTAAGTTGTCCTTTTCCGTCTCTGCTGGTGCCAGATTTTTCATTAATGAACCCTACAAAATCCTCTAAATCTCTGCCGCCACCATACTCTTCGCCCTCCTTGTTGTTCTTTGGGAAAAATTTCAATGTGGGAAATCCACTAACTCCATACCTGCACAGGAAGCCTTGTGTTAGGTCCATTTATTCACCATTTATAAATCCCATTTCCTTCATTTTTCTATCTGAATCATTAAAATATACTACTAATTGAAAACAAAATATAGATTCAGTAGAGTACAACACACAATACTCAAATAAGGACCAGAAGTTCGTGGATACTATTAAACTACTAACTCACTTTTCAGCTAAATCCTTGTATTTGTCAGCATCAAGATTAGCAATCACTACACCGTCCTCCAAATTAAATGCTGAGGCAACCTTCTCATAAGTCTGGATAGAACACAAAATAAATAATCAAGATCAACCGTTGTTCAAGCACCAGATAAAGGGTTGCAATAACGGATTTGAAGGAGCAGGAATACACTTACAGGAGCAAGGGATTTGCAATGTCCACACCTGCCATGAAACGAAAAAGGGGGGAAAACATATTTAGAGTTGCAAAAGCACCAATAAAATTCCACTACGATTTATTGCAAACACGGTGGGATAAATATTGTATAATCCCCCTCTCCCTCTTGTACACCAATTTGGCTTTCATTGACTCAACAACCGACAAAACAGTATTCAATACTAAGCATTCAAAAGGAAAATTGAAGACATAATCTTACCATGGTGCATAGAACTCCACCAGCACATCTTTTGTTTCGTCCAGGACAACCTCATTAAAGTTATCCTGCGTAAGTACCACAACATGGGATGGGGCTACAGCAAGCTTCACATTGGTCCCTGCTTGCAAAGAAGAGCTTCATGATCAATCATAAGCTTAGGATTATTACGTAAATGGATGTGTATATTAGAATTGAACAAACTCAATCAACCAATAAATATCGACATATTTATTCAGTTTATTTTCAGTTGAATAACATTACAAGGTCAAAATAGTACCTCCTTCCTTATTCACAAACTCAGCAAGAGCTTCGGCAGTACGGCCACCTTCATACCTAAATCATGTAAAATTCAATCAGAAAAGGTAAACCAACATTACTAATACAAACAAGGATGGTGAAGGATATTACATTGTCAGAAATTTGGTTAGAGGGTTCGGTGGCAAGAGCACCCATTCAAAAGTAAAACAAATGCTTTCATGTAAACTAAGCAGGGGATAGGGGAAAACAGACTCACTTTTTGGGTTCTAGGGACCCTTTAGGAAACCATTGAATTGTCGGATAGCCGGAAACCCCATACTTTCCACAAACTCCCTTGTCCTCATCACAATCAACCTATTGAGAACCAGCAAATAAATTAAAAACAGTCAATTAATTGTAGTTGTAGACTCCTTGTATGTACTGCTGCAAGACACAAATCCAATAGCACGGTATATAATACAATTATCACAAACTACAATACGGACATCAGTAATATAAAACCTACCTTTGCAATTAAAATGGATTTTGCTTTCTTAAAACTTGAACCGAGCTTCTCATACTCTGGTGCAAGCTTCTTACAATGGCCACACCTGTAACGGGAAGTACGAATCATGCACACCATTAAAAGGAGCGAAATAAAAACTAAAGAAACGTATCCACTATATGCTTCCTGAAATATGGATAAGAAACGACAGGCAAAACAGAACGCATCCGGAGAAATGATGTTAGTCCAATACTAATCGAAAATCGACGAAAATTCACCATAGATACATATAACCCGCATACTTATTACCAAAAATTCCAATTATATATATCAGAAATATGTTGGAACACTTCTATCTTGCCTCGATCAATTATTCACCTTAGATCTAGAATCCTGGATTGCCTATTCGCAGATCTCCAATCAATCAATCAATCAATCTCAGCATCACCATAGCCGATACGATTGACCAATTCCGATTCATGTTTCGCAATTCGAGAAACTAAATTAACCGATTCAATTCAAATAATTTTCAATCCTGAACTTAATTCAACTAATCTCACACTAATTTGCATTCACGTCCTTCACCATTAACAATAAACAAGATCATCACAAAACCTCAGCAGCTAAATTTAGCGTTTTCCAAATCAAATCTCGGGAACCAAACAGCGTTGAAATTAGGAAAGCCTGAGATTACCAGGGAGCGTAGAACTCGACGAGAGCGGCGCGATCTTGACCGACCTCCTTCTCGAAGTTGTCCTCCGTGAGCACGACGACGTCGTCGGCGTAGACCGACGAGGCGAAGAGGAGCGCTAGGGCTCCGAAAGCGAACAGAGTCTTCGAGCTCGCCATCGTTTTCAAACTTTCTGAATAAAGTTGGTTGAATTGCGGTGTCCAGCTATTTTATACCCGCCTTTATTGGAATTTTATTATTTATTATTTCTCGACGGTATCATTTGGCAAATCAAGTTTCGCCACGTGTGCAAATGTAGTCACCGTTGGACTTTTTTTATTTATTATTTATTATTTCTCGACGGTATCATTTGGCAAATCAAGTTTCGCCACGTGTGCATATGTAATCAGCGCAAAAAAAGGAGGGGCGTTGCGAGAATCGAACTCACGACCTCTCGCACCCGAAGCGAGAATCATACCACTAGACCAAACGCCCGAGTTGGCAATGGACTGGAATTCATCACATTTGTAATACTACGATTTGAAAATCCTTGAACTTTTGAGCTCGTATTCCTCTCTGCCTTCTTTCGCTTCTTCTTCTTCTTCTTCCCTCTTTTCTTCAGAGCGTTGGAGATTCGACGCCTCTGCTGGTTAGCCCTCTTTCCAATCTCCACCTCCCAGAGATTCCCGAAATTTCAATTGCATCCGTCAAGGACCAAACTGCAAATTAGCTCAGAGATTGAATTGCGCATCCATGGCCGGCAATAATGTAAGTCCAGTTTCCCAAAAACCCTCACTTTCCATCACTGATGATTATTCAATTTCCTCGGTTGGCTGAACTTGTTGATTCCCAGTAGTTGAAAACTCATGGGAAATTTGTAATCTTTGGGTGATTAAATAATCAGAACTTGTTGATTCCCCATATGTTTGTGTAGGCTGCTGGAGTAGATAATACGTTCAGAAGGAAATTCGATCGAGAAGAGTTCTTGGAGCGAGCTCGTGAGCGTGAAAGACAGGTTTGCACCTCGAAAAGTCTCTTTCTTTTTGTTGGTTTGTAAGTTTGTAATATGTTTTTGAGTTTTTCCTCATCTGGGTGTTTTACAATGTGCTTTAGGAGGAGGAGGGAGGACCGCATAAATCCAAATGTGGGTTTGCTCAATCTTGTATTTCGGTATCTTTGCACTCTTAGAGTTGTTTTCTTTAGTACAAACTGAAATTATTGTTTGCGTTATGTGTGTAGCGAAAGGCCCGCCAGTGCAAAGGAAGCCATTGAAGCACCGGGATTATGAAGTGGATCTCAATTCTCGCTTGGGGAAAACACAGGTGAGCTTTTTATCGTTTCAAGTGCATAGTTCTAATTGGCTGAATTTTGCCCCGTTTGCTTTTAGATTGTTGATCTTTTCTTCGGTTTCCTGAAGAATGAGATTGTTTAAGTTAACTACTTATCGGCCTATGAATTAGCTTTTGTGAAGATGCTAATATCTTTTATTGTCATGGTTAACTGAGTAGAAGCTTTTCGATTTCTAGTGGCTGATATACCGCTGCTGTGTGCAAAGTTAACTTATTACATCTTGATGGAAAATCATCACTTTTGATGCAGTATGTTCACAGAATGATATATTTACTGTTAGAGTTGGTTTTCTGGTTTTGTGAATAGTTTGTAGCAGTAATTGCTGTCAACAACATAATTTTCGGTTTTGGTGTCTAGAAAATAAATGACACTATGAATTGGTGGCTGATATGAAGAAGCTACGGTTCTCTAGAACAATATAGATTTGGATTAAGCAAGTTTTATGGGTGATGTGTGGGTATTCCTATGTGGATAATACTTGCGTTCCTCCACAAGGGAATGCACATATCCCACTTCTTTCGAATAACGTATATTCACCACATAGATTTCATGATTGGAACCGTTCAATTTCTTAATTTTCATTTGAAGATCATGCCTACTAAAAATCATTTGAATTGGAGATCGTTTGGTCATCCAAATGTATGAAACAAATCGACGGTGTGAGTACCAAGTAACATATTCATGATGACCGGCCATTTATTTGATCCATATGGATGATTAAACGATTTCCATTTCAAATAATTTTGTCGCAAGGATGATCTTCAAAAGAAGATTATGAAATTGAATGGTTCCGATTATGGAGTTTATACGATGGAGATACATTATTCGCCAAAAGTGTAATTTATGCATTCCCCATTGGGGGAACACAAGTATTATTCTTCCTATGTTGCTTTACTTCAAAGAAAATTATAGTGGGATGTTTGCCTCTTTCAAATAGGAGTTTCTCATGTCCTGCCTGCTCTGTTGAGTTGCATCAGAACGATGCTGTTTCCCCCTCAATGAATTATCCATAGTATCTTTTAGTGGATATTTTGTTGCTTACAGATTTGACACTTGCTAACTAATTATTACAAGTTTCTTATCACTTTTTATCATTAACTTATTTATTCGTTGTATGTTTTTTCAGGTTGTTACTCCAATAGCACCTCTAAGCCAGCAGGTAAATATTTATCATTCAATATCCAGTTATGGAGTTTATGATTTGCGTTCTCACTGTTATCCTAAATTATTGTGTTTATTAATGTGCTTGTGCTTCTTCCTTTTTTGTTCAGATAGATTGTTTTAGCTTCTGTTCTCTAGACGATTACTGGAGATGCTTCACATTCTCTGTGTGGATGTATGAACAATGAATCCATACGTTTTGTTCCTAAATCATTACTGAGCTTACTTGGGATAGCCGAATTGTTGCCTAACCTTTTATTTTACTTTGATGTGATGGCTAACACTTATGACTGATTGCGGAATCATCCCTTATGTTGACTGTATTATAGACGGTTGGAAGACTGAAATATAGCAATTTAGAAACCACATTATAGCGGCCAGTCTTCTTACTACGGTAGCCAATTTGACTATGCTCACTAAAGGCTTTGTATTTCTGATCTCTTTCTTTCCCTCTCACCCTCGTCTCCCCTCCTCTTTAAAGTATATCCCCTCATTTGTTAGGCTGTGCAGCTTTCCTACAGAATCCTTATCTAGTGTAGGCCGAGTTACCGCATGTGAAGCCAGGATTTGGGTGCAATCATTGCCCTTCAATTATGTGAAAAACACATTAATGTATATGGTACTGTCTCTGTACGGTTATGAGTTGTTATTTTGTAGTCTTTTTATTTCAACATATTGTTCTGTTCTTTTTCAGGCTGGATACTATTGTTCGGTTTGTGAGTGTGTTGTAAAAGATTCTGCAAACTACTTGGATCATATCAATGGCAAGAAACGTATGTAATCCCCATCGGAATGATTATTATAAGAATTAATATATAAATATGTTTCTATTTTCATTATAATTATCTTTTGAATGGTTATTTTCTTTGTTGTAGATCAAAGAGCTTTGGGTATGTCTATGCGGGTGGAGCGGGCATCTCTCCAACAGGTAGAATTTGAATCCTTATTTTTGTGATCAAAATGGAAGTTCCTTTTTAAAATATTTTCCATGGGAATAAGCAAAACTAAGCATTGAATACAGGTTCAGGAACGATTTGAAAAGCTCAAGAAGCGGAAAACTGATGGCACTTTCACAGAGCAAGGTGAGACATTGAAGCAGTGAGATGTAAATCAATCCCTTCAGAGATTTTGGTCCCATAGTTCGCATTTAAGGTGCATCCTGTTCTGACGACTGATAAAAAAAAATGACATCTCTTCCTTCTCCCTCTCAGATCTTGATGAGCGGATCTTGAAGCAGCAGCAAGAAGAGGAAGAGCGGAAGCGCCAGCGTCGAGAAAGGAAGAAAGAGAAGAAGGTTGGTAAAAAAATGGGTTCCCTATTAATGTTTTTAAGGCAGAGATTGGAATCTCCAAATTTGTAGCGTTTGATATCTTTCTTGAATTATGTTGTACTACTAATTTACATAATATTTTGCAGCTGATATTTTTATGTCAACTGATTCTTTTAAATCTTCTTTCCTGGGTTCAGAAAGACAAGGTAGTCGAAGAGGAAACCGAAATTGATCCTGATGTTGCAGCTATGATGGGATTTGGTGGATTCGGTTCGACCAAGAAGTGATCATTTCATGCTAAGTTCAACTTTCACAGCTTCTTTTCGAATCTGAGTGATTTCTATATATATATTTGGTTCCTGAGTGACCCACTGTACCATACGAACCACTCAATTTAGGCGTTCGGACTTGTACACAACGTAGGTTCGTGGGAAAATGGAAGAGATTTTACGCAAAGATTCATAATGCATCTGGGTTTGATTCATCGTTGTTCTGGTATAGCATTTGAAGCTTGTCAATTTGTTTTAACGTTACCAGTCAATCACCGGTCATCTCGGTTCGGTAATTCTAACTCCGAACCGAGGCAATCGCCGGTCATCTTACACAATATCGAATGAAGAATAACATGTTACAAACCACAACGTACAAGATCTTTAGTCGTAGCAGCAATCTATGATTGTTCTTGATGTGTTAAGGCCAAGTGCCTTCCCCTAGAGATGTTTCAGATGGTTGAAGTATTTTTTTTTCAGTGACTTGATTTTCTCCCACCCTTTTTAGCTTTTTACGCACTCATCTTTATTTATGACCATTGGATTGAATAAATCAAATAGAATCGACGGTCAAAATTAACAGGGAGGTGTGAAAAACTAAACGTGTGTGAAATTTGGATTAATTAACTTGATGTATTTTACTTCGACTGCTCGATCTTTTCATACAAGATAACTTCAGTCATGGCTTCTGAGAAATTTGGATTCTCATGCAAGAACCTTCGCCTGTTCTTGCCAGGAAACCACATCCCTTTCTTCCAATCCAGATGAGGCCTCAAGTGAGTAGCCGGATAAGCAAAGTGTTCCGACGTTGTTTCGAAGAACACGGCGCAGAAACCGCCCTTCTCCCCGGTGACGACCCCTGTCCACCACCCGTCGTTGTCGTACGCATCCACCAAACCCCCGAAACCAAACTTTTGGTTGTTTGCAGATGAGCCGCTTGGGCTTGAAGGTAGGGTTTTGTTCGGGTGCGGAGGGCGGACTTCGTGAGCCATGACGGTTTCTTTGTAGAGCGTGCGCTCGTCATCCTCCAACAGCTCCTTGTACTCGACAACGTAGTTGTCCCCCATGTTGGCTACAACCCTAGCTGCGAAGTACGATCCGATGAACCCCTCCTCCTTGCTTAACACTTCAACCTCGCTGTTTGTTTCGAACCACCTTTCGGGGCAGAACTCAGTCGGATCGGAGGGTTGGGAGTGAGATGAGGAAGCAGAAGGACGAGAGTTCGTCGTGTTTTTACGACGTTGGATCGCACTGGAAGGCCCCATTGCAGATGATTTGTAAGTGAAAGAAAGGAAGTAGAAGAACGAGAGCTGATTAACTAGTTGCTGCCAAGGATGAGAGAGTTGATGAGTGCCTTGTTTGTATATATAGAGTCCTCTTCTGTTTGGGAAATTTTGCTTTCCTATTCAGCCCACCTAAAGTGTTACTTTTACGAATTTCTCGCACTTATAAACAGACCTGTAAATGAATCGGATTTGGACTAGATTATTTTAAATTGAAGTGCTAAGTAAAATAATCTGGCCAGATAATCCAACCGATGTTTAATAAGAAAATCCATATATTGATTTGTTAAGTTAACGAGTATCTGATTCGATAACACGATATGATTTCTTAAGCATGTTTTTTCAATAAACCATAAAAAAAAATTTGTTTTCTTAATCAACAATATACTTTCTAAAAAGTTAAGATAACTCTATATATTTGAATGCCAAGTCAGATTGGAACATTATCAATCGGATTAGTTCAAATTCATATTTGCTTTGTTAAGCTAACGGATTTTCAAATTCATATTTGCTTAAGCCAACGGAGTTTCATATTCTATTAATTACATCGAATTCAGATTAAAATCGGGTCAAATGATTCATTAACACGTACTTTTACAAATCTAACCCAATCATAGCACTATAAAAAAAAAACAACAAATTTAAGTGTCGCTGTCCCAAATTTAAGTGGTCTAGACAAAGAACAGATGTGTGTATATAGGACGGATCCGTTACACCACCTGTTTACACAACTTTTGACACGTGTTTATGAGCCACTTCGTAATGTAATTCAACAATCCAAACCGTCTATCTTTTAGGTCTTCAAAGATCATGTCTAACAAAAATCACCCATTATGGGCGTGGGGCAAGAGAAGAGGGTCGAACATATAATTTTGTTGCCGGTTTCACAAGAACGTGAACTATCAAATACCATTTGCTCATCATAAAGAAAAGAGGCAAAAATATCTCCAACAATAAAAAAAGCTTGAATAAATCGGAAACAACAAAAAGCGAGAAGCCTAGTCTTTACTACTTAATGTACTGAGAAAGCCACTGGAAGCCATCGCCATAACCCATTTTGCGAACGATACTGCACATGAAGACCTCGAGGGGACGGACATTCGAGTCTTGCAAGTTTACTTTGCCCTTGCCGGTGGTGAAGTTGTTCAGACCGAGGTGGAAGCGCAACTCTTCTTCTGAGGCCGCATATGGTATGTCGATCTTGTTTCCCAGAACAAGGAATGGAACAGCGGCCAATGACTCATCAGAGAGGAGAGCATCCAGCTCCTTTTTCGATTCTGCAAATCGTTCCTTATCGTAAGCATCCACCAGGTAAACAACTGCATCCACCTTTGCACAACAAATACAAAATGCATTACCAAGGATGAAACGTCGAGATAACATTTCTTTTTCGATCAAGAAAACATAGGGATAAAGTAACTCGAAGCAGCAAGACAAAACTTGCATAGCTTGAAACTTACACTCAATTTCTTAGGCAATTCCAAATCTCAAAATTCTTTCCAATTACAGATTCCAAAATATAGTCTAGTATATAACCAGATGAATTCTTATTCTCTCAATAGGACCTATTCGGGAGCTTTCGCACTTCACCACTATAAATCCCAGCCATCCGTATATGGTTAAAATACATCAACGTAAATCATATACAATCTACGGGGTGAAAAACACACGTGATTTAAGGACCTTATTGGAGATCAAATCAATATATAACACATCTAACTACATCTCCCAGGTTCTACTGTGCACTTTTTCCCTAGCAAATAGAAGTCCTTCACAGGGGTTGAAAAGAAACAAGGTGATCTCAGAATATAGCAGTCGACATGAAAGGTTTATCCCCACTTCTGATCAGACATCTGCATTTTGTTAATCTAGATAGCGAAACTGCAAAGCAAAGGATGAATGTGTGGTAAGGTACTATTAGCATACCTTGTAAAGACATAAGGTGCTATCAGCGAACTACCACTATTTATATCTGCGCCCCATGCGCCCCATGAATCAGGTAAACACAAAAACTTTTATCTGGGATTACGGAAGCATAACTATTCCAAAACTTTACTACACGCATGTGTCAAGAGATGATCATACGGCAGCTATTCTTGCAGGCGAATGCTGCTCGCTAAGTACACACAAACCACATAATTTTCATAAGAAAAAGAAAAGGCCTCAAGCAGTTCATATATGCAGAAGGCAGTTGCCACATCACATGCATACAATACATCCTTAAGTTAAAACATGAATGATACCTTGGCATAGTAATCTTTCCAAACTCTGCGAGCAATCTGATGCCCGCCCAAATCAAAAGCCTTGAACTTGATTTTCCCAATGCTTAACTCCTCGGACGTCGGATACTGCGTCGGTTGGTGTTGAACTAATCTCTGCAACAATCCAGCAACAGCAAAACCCACAGTCAGAAAATCAAATTCCCAGCTACTTATCACAATAAATCAAAACAATGACAACGGTAAACTGGTTTATTCATTTTCTCTCCTTCCAAAGATTACAATTTCAGTGAGTCAATATTGTCTTAACCTGAATTCTTCATTAACCAATTGACGCAGAGCTCCTAATGTGGAAAAATCATAGGAATTATAGGAAGGAAAGGAAAAGTTTTTCAATTGAATAACAACAATTAACAACTACATTCTCAAAACTATTAACTTCAGTCCATATTTTCTTTTCCTTCACTTTCCCATCAACCAAACAGACCCCACACTGATAAAGCATAAAACAAAAACGAAAATTTCAATTGAAACCAAAATACCAATCATTCCAATACCATTGAAGCATTCAAAGATCATAACTTTCAACGCATTTGTAAGCACCCAAAACCCACCAACAAAAGTTGTTAAAAATCGGATTAAAATGATGGGATTGGAAGAAAGACCTCATCTTTGAGCATATGAAGCAACGTCGTCTTGCCGGCATTGTCGAGACCCAAAAACAAGATCTTCGCCTCCTTCTGCCACAAACCGAGCGATGCAAGAACCCCGTAGAACCAATCCAACAAGAACATGGTGTTCGTCAGATCGAAAGCCTCCCCCGAAATCAGAGAGACGGACAAATAGCTAGAGAGAGTTATGTGGAACTGTTACTGGGTTTGGTCCGATCGGACGGCTCCTTAGGGCTATTGTCGGCCGTTAGATTGTAAATTTCGAACAGCTGGAGTCTGATTTTTTTTAGTGTGGTTGAGTCTATATTAAATGTATGAACTCTAACAAACAACCAATTAAAACATAATATTTAATTGAGGTATGGTTTTGATTTCGGGACAATTTTCAAAAGTCAAAATCGAAACCAAACCGCTTCCTACATTTCTGTTCGGTTTCAAAACCGCAATACCAAACAATTCGTTGTGGTCCGATTTGATTCGTGTTCTTGTTTCGATTTTGGTTTTCGGTTTCAAATGTCCACCGTTAATTGTTAACAAATCTAAATACCAGTACTATCGATTTCAAATCACATGAACTAATACAAAGACTGGTACCGAAAAGTGCTTGTTTTTATATAAAGAAGCAAAGTGGACCAAACTTTAACCTTTATGTCAAGTGAACTGAGATATTATATTAAATACTCAAATCTTATCCAAACTCCAGAATCCAGATAATCTTCAACCCTAAACCGGCACACCGTCTCAGAAAACCACGAACCACACAAAAGCCCAAACCCACAAACCGCCCACAGTAATTTCCCACCCATCTTTTTACTACATATACCCACTTCACTTTCCTCTGTTCCATCAACCGAGCTCCCTCCAAAAACCACTTCCGAAAATCTCTCAAACCGTTTTCAAATTGCAACCGTCCGATCGATTAATCATGACTGACGTGGCAGAAGGCGAACGGAGGATCCTCGTGGCCGTCGACGAAGGCGAGGAGAGCATGTATGCGCTGTCGTGGTGCCTGAAGAACATCGTTGCCCAAAATTCCAAAGATACCCTTATCCTACTCTACGCCAAGCCCCCGCGAGCAGTGTTCACCGCTCTGGACGGCACAGGTAGGAGGAGAGAGAGGACCCATCCGGTATTTTGTCACAACATTGAGGTTATTTTGGGAAAGAAGATTCAGTGGTTTTTTTTGTAATTTTCTTGTGAAACAGGGTATTTGTTTTCGTCTGAGACTTGGGCGGCAATGGAGAAGTACGCTGCTGATGTGGCGGACTGCGTGATGGAGAAGGCCAAGAAGACGTGCAGGGACCTCCGTCAGGATGTAAGTGTCAGAATATTGATCTTGTGAGGGTAAAATCGTCATTTGGTTTTTTTATTTTTCATGTGACGTTTTCGCCCCTGATCCAGGTTAAGGTGGAGACGAAAGTGGAGAATGGAGATCCGAGGGATGTCATTTGCCAGATGGCAGAGAAGCTTCGTGCTGACGTGTTGGTCGTGGGAAGCCACGGCTACGGCGGCATCAAAAGGTGGGTCCCAATTTACATTGACAATATGAAGATTGGAGATACTAAGGTCTGGTTTGGGTTGGTTTGGTGGTGATTCTTAATAAAATTGGTATAAAAAAAAGTTAGGGGTTTTATGTGTTTGATAAATATTTAGTTTCAGCTTTTTTTTTTTTTATAGTTTTGGATGAAAAAAAAAGTTACAAACAAGAAGCTACAAAATTCAGCAGTTTTTTTTCACTTCTTTTTTACATAAAAATTTACCAACTATTATAATATTGTTTTTTTTATCAAAAAACATTTTTACAAAAAAATTTACCAAACACTTTACAATTTTATTTTATAGCCGTTTATTCTCACATCACAACTGAAGTTTTTTTTTTTTTTTCTTCAAAGTATACCAAACCCCCTAAACAAGGTCTACGTCTCACGTTACTCGACCGTCCAATACACGATTTCAAAATCTATCTATTCGGGTCACAAAAAATGTGCCCATTTAGAATTGAATGTTTGTGCCTTGGACGGACAGTAACACGAAGGCCTTTACACATGGCACATGGTGTGAGATTGGTTAATAAACCTTGGTATGACAATTTTTATCCAAGGAAGAATGAAGCTTTTGGTATAGGATAACGCTTTTTAAATTTTAAATTAAATGATGTCTTACAATAAGAAATAAGTATCTTAATTAACATCTAAGTAATAATTCAATCATCAATAACCACATCATTTAATTTACGTATTTAGTATAAAATTTTAATCTCCGTAATTTGCAGGGCTTTCCTTGGGAGCGTGAGCAATCACTGTGCACAGAATGTCAATTGTCCCGTCTTGATTGTCAAGAAGCCAAAAACAAATGCCGGGAGCAAAAGCCAATAATTGTGTTTGGTGAAGGGTGCTGGCTAGTGAAGAAAAACAATCGTTTGTATTTGACTGTTTAAGCTTTGGGTGCGCTCGAGGCTTCTCTTTGAATGCATCGTTAAGAAAATTATGCATGTATATGTAAAATTTTGTGTTTGCCGTCTTTTCACATATGTGAATTAGATCAATTTTGGAGGTATTGCACTTAGCCATGTTTTTATACTCAGTGATTTATAACATTAATTGTGCGTGCTGCCTTCTTCATCCAAGTTCGAAGTTTTGCACTCTTCTTCTCGTAGATTAAAGTAATTTGGAACATAGTATGGTTACCAGAAAACCATGATTGGAAAAAGCTACATTCATTCGTGGACAAAAAAAATAAAAAATAAAAACAAAAAACAAAAAACAAAAATCCAAAATATTTTCAACTTTTGAGAAGCTTCTTCAAGCCCTTGATCATGAAAGAAAGTCAACTTTACGAGATCCCTATAAATTAAGAAATTGAGTTTCATTCCGTATCTTTGTGTCTGGAATCTTAGATCGAGAAGTATGGACCATTCAATTTCAATCATCCTGCCTTTAATAGCTCATTCTACTGGTTCACTTCATAAAAATCCAAAAACTTAAATGTCTCGGATCTCTGTCTCTCTCTTTTGAATGGTTTAATTCTCTCGGTCTGTGAGCTTCGAACACAAAGATCTAGAGTTTATCTCATTCCTGAATTAAGCATGCCTTAGGGATATTAAGTACCACGAGTGTTTTAACGTGTCGCGTCACTTTTAACTTGCAACGACGGTCCATTGGACCATTGATATCATATATATAGTTGTACTGGCTTCAATTCATGCTTAATCCGATTACACATTGTCACTGTGTATCAATTTATGCCTCTTTCCAAGGACATGCTCGAATCTCCATCCCAGTGAGAGACGAGACTGTAACTGTTGCCAAAATTGTTGGAAATTGGGTGGATTGCAACAACAAGAAGAGAGTTTTTCACGTCGACGGAAATCCGGTGGATTGCAGGAAGAGAGTGCGGGTTGATGAAAGGGTTGTGGACAGCTACAAGAAGTACGAAATTGATCATATTGCTTGTACTAAAGGAAAAATAACATAGTTATAAAACGATACATAGTTTTGTTAATCTTTAAACCAATGATTCTGAAACAGTTGATCATTTAGCGTATAATCCACATGAGGTTCATATCACTCAACGATAGTTTCGAAATTTACAGAGACTTCTGTGTGTCGCGACAACTAAAGCTCAGCAAGAGAGAAGACATGGCCGGAGGCAGTCTTGACACAAGCTACAATAGTTTACCCAAAAACTTCAGCAACCTTCTCCCAAGTCTGTTGAGTCATATCGTCGTTACACTTGTACAAAACAAGGCGTCTCATCGTGAAACGGAGACCAACGATGCCACCATCAAGAGCAAGAACTTTTTCCTTAGCCTTTTGCTTCTCTTCGTCGGTCAGATGCCCATAGAGGAGGCTCAAATGTGGCATAGGACCTGCATTGATACAATTCGTTGCAACCCAATGGAATAATCGTTAGTTATAAAGCAATAAAAAAAGGGAACTTTAACGAAAAGCATCCGGTACTGTTCACTTCAACGAAAAACCACATTTTTACACTAAAAAGTCAATCCTGGTACTATTCACTTTACCCTTTATTTTGTCCTTATCATTAAAACTCAAAGTTTTCAAGCCCTTTTCATTAGTTTTCCTATAAAAATATGCAAGCAGTCTAATATCTTAATGGATAGAATTTTGGTTTCCACCCATGCATCTCGAGTTCAAAACTTCTCATCTCCTAAATTATATTGAAGTGCTAATAACAATTCCCTTGTCAATTCTCAATTCATTAGTGCTCAGCACCAAACCTTAACAAAAATTGCAGTCAATGAAATGGCAATCTACAAAACCCTATGGAATATATCTTTAGACAAAAGAGTTCCTTTTGTTGGTTCTTCAAAGCAAATGCATATCAACTTAAGAGTTCTGGTTATGGTCGCTCACTCTTAGATTTGATATGGTGTAGAAATTAAAACACTTAAAACGGTTCATGTAGGGTTAGTTTGGAAAGTGCTTTTAAATGATTGAAAACGCTTTTAGAGAAAATATGTTTTTAAAACTCAAAAAACATCTACTCTAAAAGTGTTTTCAATCAATTAAAGTAATTTCCAAACGAGTCATTTTTCTCCGCCCTTTATATCAAATTTAAAAGTGAATCACCGTACATCTCCTACTGCATAATGTTACACCTATCACATTTTTCATATCACATTCGTATAATTTCTTTAATAGAAGTAGGGTCCACTAACACATATGAATTTCATCTCTATTAAAAGATAGTACATATACAATACGAAAAATATAATAAAAATAGCATTTTTGTTTCTACTCACTTAATGATCAAGATAATATTTTGATTCACGACAACAAGTTGAGCACTTCTCGAGAAAAACTCACATTTAACGAGTGTATACATTATCATCTCTCTCACAACAAACATTCATGTGATATAGAACAAAACTTGTAAAAATTCTGCATGAAGTTTTTATTAATTTTGAATCAATAATTTGTATGGGAAGGCAGATTGATCTTACCGAAGCGTCCAAATCTCCCAGCCACGTTCCTCATATGAATTACCTAAGAAAGAAATTAATCGACTACAATCACATAACTAATAACTCTCAATCTAAAAAAGAGATAATTGTTCTTGATCAAACAGGTTACAACAAGTGTGCTCATTTGCAGTTAAGTTTGAATCTATTTTTTTCGTAATATAAAGGAATTTAATATAGAATATCAAATGTAACAATATTTAAAACATCAATACATGTGGAAATACCGATATGCAAATTTATAAAAATATCGATGGATATATCGCTATCGATTTGCAATAGAGTGAGTATATCAACTTATTCAGATTTAGCCAAAATTAGAGAAAATTTCTCAAAAAAAAATTTTCAAAAGTTCGAAATCTACAATGAATTATGACAAAATTTATGTAGTAAATCGGTAAACATCATCGATATTCGTTAATTTTACTATATCTGCATAGGGTGAAGTTTTTATTTCATCACCTTTACAATATCCATCTTAATTTTACGGACATTTGAACGAAAATATTGACAAATTGGTTGATATTTTAAACACCGATATTATATATAATAAAATAAAAAAAACAAGAGAAGATTGATAAAATTTGAGTGAATAAACGAATAGAATGAAACCTCGGGATCGATGAAGAGGTAAACGCACTGGTAATAGAATGCACATGGACTGGTATTCACGCGCTCAATTTTACAATCGTAACTGACTCCCGTACATATCTCTCTGAACTTCTTCACGATGGACTCGTGATCCGAGTGGATCGACACCATAATCGGAATGTGGGGTCGGATCTCCGGCCCACCAAATTCTTCGCGAAGACCGTCCATCACCTTCTTGATCCTCTCCGACACATCATCCGGTGGGACGGCCCATATGGCATACTTGTGCACTCGCGGCTTATCTGGCATGGTGAGAAAAACGAAGAAGATGGATGATTGGTTTTGCAGCGTTTAGGTTAATTGGGAATTGGGGATTATATTGCGGTTGGTGATCAATTTTGGAAAT
This sequence comes from Malus domestica, assembly GCF_042453785.1. NCBI lineage: Eukaryota > Viridiplantae > Streptophyta > Magnoliopsida > Rosales > Rosaceae > Malus > Malus domestica. The sequence continues at coordinate 27,562,187 of NC_091672.1, read as the reverse complement.
GATCGTTCTATTTTTTTTTTTTTAAACAAACATGGGGTTAGACTCATAATGAGATAGTAATAATGTTGTTTAAATTCGTTTTTGACGAGAATAAAACTTCGCACCACTAAACCGTAATACTAAGTATGCGTTCTATTTGAAGCTCAGCATTTTTTTTAATACCCAATTTTTAATAAAATAGTTCTTTCCACACCCAAATTTTGTCTTGGACGGTCATCAACCTTTTATCCATGCATAAAATCAGGGCTATAAAAAAAATGAAAACTAGTGAAAAGGGTTTGAAAACTTTGAGTTTTAACGAAAATGACAAAATAAAAGGTAAAATAAATAGTACCAAGATTGACATTTTAGTATAAAAATGTGGTTTTTCGTTAAAATAAACAGTACCATGACTTTTTCGTTAAAATTCTTAAAAAAAAAGAAATCCGACCCAAAAAAATTATCTAATCATTCAGTAACCAAAATCGAAAAATTCTTGAAAAAGTTTGGTACAGGTGTTGGGATCATAGATCAGTAATATCGAACCGAATTTTATGATTATATAATTTAAATTTTAAATATATAACATATAAGATTATAAATTATTATAGTCGTCGGATTGATTGAGATTTAATCTCAACCGCTCAATTAAATTCAACTCTGTCTCTCTCTCTCTCGACCTCACCTCAGTCCTCCTTTCTCTCTCCCGACTCAACGACTCCGCCCATTATCGATCTAAATTCAAGACAATGAATCGTTTCATCTAATTTCACTCTAATGTTGGAAAAACCAAAAACACCAAGAGAGCGTAAACTTGGCAACCAATCTAATTTGGAAATCCCATGAGGATTTTCTTAGCAATGTAAACCGCAGGGACCATTTTAGCATTCAAGCCAAAATATAAACAACGAAAATATTGAATTCGACAGAAAAATTCAAAGAGTACTCGGTTTAAACTAATCTCATGTGATTATGAAAAAGAACAAACACATCTCATCGTTTTTGTTCACATGGATCAAATAGCTAAATGAGAGATTAAGAAATCAGCAACATTCAACATTTAGCAGTATCTCTTTCCTCTAACACTTCTACAGCTAAAAAATAACGAAGAAAAAAATGGAGCACTTGACGCCGAAGCTTTTCTCCAGAACTCTTCGGTGCTTCCCTTCCTACAGTTCGTCCTGAAAACACAAAGCACAAGGCGCATCAATCAGTAAACAGACTAGTTGTATGGTTGGTAAACCGAAAAAGGAAGAAAACCTACATGTTTCTCAGCCTCCTCGGCGCTCTCTTCAGTTGAGTCTGGTTTAGATTCGGCGTCAGAGTCATCTTCCGCATCATCGGCGTCAGCATCATCTTCTTCCTCGGCCTGAATAACACAGAGAAGCGGTTAGGGACCGCAGAAAAAGATGATGGCTAATAAATTCTCAGGTGTAAGTTTTGTATGCTTACATCAGAATCAACTGGGTCTTTTGCTTCCTGGCAAAAGGATTAAGGCAACAAGTTAATAAGAACGAAAAGCACAAGATTAATAATAGTGTGAATAATTTTGGACTACGTGAATAAACATTAGAGGGAAAAGAGTAGTACCTCCTCCTGCAGTTTCTCTGCTTCCTCGAATGCTGCCTTCTCAGCCTGAGATTGCACGAAACTCAATCAGACATGTTAAAAGAATACTGTTAGAAATAGCTACGGAAAAAGGTATGCTAGATGACATACATCTTTTTGTTTTCCCCACGTTTCGTCAGCCAGCTGCTTTGCATACTCCGGGTCTTCAGCGATCAAGATATTGTCAAACAGGGTTCCAGATTTCACCTAGGACATTCCACATCTTGCTTATCGGACTTTGATTACTGAGGGAACTAAAATAGAAAACTGGAGGAAAGGTAACAGACAATATTACCTGCCACAATTCGATTCCGACATACTTCAAGTTGGGGTAAACATACAGCTCAGGGTCATCCTTGAACTTTGGGTTGTCAATGAGTGGTGCCTTCCACTTTCCCTTGAAGTTGGGGTTCTTGATTTTCTGCATAGTGGGGGACAAAAATTATGACAGAGCACTTAAAAGTTACCTTTCAAGATATTATTCAAACCTGAATTCCACAAACCTTTGGCTTCCATTCACCCTTGTATTCGGGGTTGGGAATGGTTGGGGCAGTCCATTCACCATCTTCCTCATCATCCCAATCTTCCGGCTGAAACACCAAATCACGTTAGTGAGCAACAGAAATACTCTTCCGTGCATGTGTAGTATTTTGCAAACCCACGTCAAATCATTACCTTCTTGGCTTCGGGATCTACTATCTCCTTGGGAATGTCATCATAACCCTACAAACAGACAATGAGAGTCAGCATGCTTGTATATTAAGTAGTTAAAAAGAATAAGCATAGATGATTTGTATATAAAATGCGTGACTACCTCTGGCTTAGTATCTTCGGGGTCAGGAATGTATTCTTTGTCATCCCAATCTTCAGGCTGTCGATATCAGATGGTTAGTTAATCACCACTTCAGTTATGAATAGTTTACTGATATCTCAAGAGTTCAATTATAGATACATACTTTCTTGGCCTCGGGATCCTTGATTTTCTTTGGAGGCAGAAGATCCCAATCACTGTAGAGGCTGCCAGTTTGTTTCTCTACATTGTCAATAAGGATGCTGTAGGTAGCATCTGGGCGGAGGATAAAGGTATAAACATGAGTAAGCTGATCAGTCTCACAAGGGACGTCCTTCTTGATCAAGTTATTTGTGTTATTGTAGTTAAGAATTGCGTGAACTTTCTTGGTGCTGTATCCACAGATATCTGGCCCAAACATGATACTGCAAACCATAAAAGTTTATATACCATGTCAGAAATTATTAAATGAGGTAAACAGATTGACGCAAAGATAACAAAACAGTCAGATCAAATGGGAATATCACTTGCCTGTATGGGGTATCACCGCCAAATTTCTTCTGATCAACATCACCGCTGAGTAACTTGATGTAGCCACCACCACAGTCAAGCTTCTGCTCATGTTTCACGGAAAATTGGAACACTAGTGTCTTGTCCTTGTTGCTGAATTCAGGGAACTCAGCTGAAATGGCATAAAACCTATAATCCTCACTTGTTTGGATGCCTGTACCAAGATGTTAAAGTCATCGAAACTGGTCATCAGGACGATCTTCACAATATAAAAAATCAAGCAAGGAACACAGTAAAAAATCTGCAGATAACATAAATACAAGAGACATAATTGGTTATGAACAGATACCCTTGTCATTAGCATCTCCATTCCATTTGCCAGAGGTGTAGTTCCATTCTCCAGCAAGGCTCTCATCTCTCTTCCAGTCAGATTTAACCCAACGTTTATCCCATCCGTCTTTTAGTATTTGACAAATAGCACAAGAAACACGAGAAAACAGATTCAGAACAATAGAACAACAAAAAAGATCACTGGAAACAGTAAAAAGTAAAGAACCAGAGAAGTCAACATGTTAAATGTACAAGAGAAGTAAGCTTCTTCACTTTTTAAAGACCCTTTTAATGCTACTTGACCTACACATGATACCATTTGACATTCTACGCCTGCCCCACTTTGACTACTACTGTATCAGGCAAAAATTTGTGCCTTTTCGAGCTCCTACCAATCAAACTCTGTCAACATTGCAACATCACTAATAATTGACAAGTTCAACTGCAGAAAGAAACGAGTCTCGAGCCAACCAATGGATTTAGCAACAAAAGAATATCAATTTAACGGAACGGAAGAGATTTAGCTTTAATTCTGTTCAAAATCATATACGAGCTTAACAACCTGTGACACTACAGATTGAAAACAGAGAATGCAACATCTTTGAACTGAAATTGGACTGGAAACCTTACAATTATTGATTTTTTTCTTCTATTCAACACCATTTATCGATTCTAACAAAACCCTAAACCCTATTTTTTGTAATTTACAAACACTTCACTGACCACATTTATCATATACGCACACAGATATATCAATACCCAAAGATTTCCATTCGAAAACATAACCGAAACCACAAATCAAGCTGAAAATTCAAACTTTAATCAAGTTTCTAGCAGATCCAATTGAAAACCGTCAATTAAGCTCACACTAACAGTATTCATAAAACATTAACCACCAACACAATCAGATCGAATCGCAGACTAATAACCAACACCGATCCTCCAGAAATGACATCTGATTCAACTCAATTACCGCACACAAAGCCTCTAAAACCCTAATCAATTGAAAATGCAACCAAAAACCGATGACATCAAATGATCCGTACACCTATAGATACAGAGTGAGAGACAGAGAGAGAGATGTATGTATACCTTCGAACCGTTCTTCGAAGAAAACCTTGGCGGAGGCGATGGCGAGGAGAGAGAGAAGGACCAGGGGCAGCAAGCTCGAGTTGGTTCGAACCCTAAACGCCATCGTTTTCCGCACCGAGAGAGTCTGCAGCTACAGAGACTGATGAGGAAGCTCGATCCCTGCAGGGCTGTTATATATAACAATCGGTTTTCACAGCAGTAGTTTTTATCTTGGGGTAAGAGTCCTCGCTGGAAGACGGTACCAATAGAAACTCGCCACGTGGTTTCGTCTTGTCATTGGCGTGAGGTGGCGGGATCTTATTGGTCCCTCACTGAAGTTTGCGCTGCAGCAACTGGGTGCGCCACGTGGGTTGGAGGAATCGAGTGGGAGTTTACGGAAATGCCTTAGTTTGGTTACTTTGTAACGAGTAAATGTAGCAATGGTCCATCAACTTTAACTTAATTAGAGCAATGGTCATTCAATTAAAAATTTATTATCATTGGTCATTTAACTCATCGAAATGTGCGGCTATAGTCCCTCAACTCAAAATTCATTACCAATGGTCCCTCAACTTTAATTCAATTAGAGAAATTGTCCCTCAACTTTAACCAAATTGGAGAAATGGTCCCTCAACTTTAACCCAATTGTAGCAATGATCCTTCCAACATAACTCATTTTGACAAAATTTTGACGAAGTTGACAAAAATAACCATAGCTACACGTTTTGATAAGTTAAGGGATCAATGATAATAGATTTTTAGTTAAGAAACCAATGATAATGAATTTTTAGTTGAGAAACTATTGCTCTAATTTAATTAAAGTTGAGGACCATTACTACAATTTACTCATTTGTAAAAGGTCTGTGAGGAATATTAATGACATTATCTTTAAATTTAATTAAATGAAATTTGGCCCACTAAAAAAAAGAAAAATTTAAAGGAAAACTAATGAAAAGGGTTTGAAAACTTTGAGTTTTAATAATAAAAACAAAATATAGGGTAAAGTGAATAGTACCAGGATTGACTTTTTGGTGTAAAAATGTGGTTTTTTGTTAAAATGAACAGTACCGGGTGCTTTTCGTTAAAATTCCCAAAATTTAATGTGCCACACACACAGTCCTATACATTAAGTATTATAATATAAGTAGTTGGAAATTTTATTTTTTATATATCCAACCATTTGTGTTTTGACACTTAAGATTCGATTGGTGAGCTGAATGAGATTGAGTTTTAGGGATAAGATTGGATTGACAAACATTGATTAGGCTTTGTAAACAGGACTTGTAACCCGTGTATAATATTGGTTAGATAACATACACTATTGTGAATTAATAACCTATCATGTTCAGTCCTGTCAATCTGACATCTCTATTTTAATTGATTACAACTTATCTCAATCGGGCCAGCAAACAGACCCTTAAGGCCATCTCCAACCGAAGGCTGGCCAGAGGGCTCGTTTGAGCCCTCTGGCCCTCCAAGATTCCCCAAGATATTAATATTTTAATGAACAGTACAGGGCCATATTTGCCTCCGTCTCCAACCGAGGGCCAGAGGGCCAAAGGGCTCGTTTTAGCCCTGTCACAAAAAACCGTCTCCAACCGAGGGCCAAAGGGCCATAGGGCCAAACATAATTTATTATTTAAAAACTACAATTTAATGTTGTATAAATGGCCTAGGAAGTTATACGAAAAAAATAGAATTGAAAAAAAATATGAAACAAATTTTGTGAAATAGAAGTTATAGGAAAAAAAATATGAAACAAAATTTGATTCATATGAAAAGGAAAAAAAAGGGAAAAAAAGAAGTTTAAATTCATTAAAAAAAAAAAAAAAAAAAAAAGAGGCCTAATAATCCAACGGCTACTAGCCGTTATATTAAAAAACATTTCAAACTATTAGTGTCGGTTATAACTGACACTAATAGTAGAACTATTAAAAAAAAAATAAGCCAGCCCTCCAGCCCTCTCCGATCCCGTGGGGCCCTCCCAGATTCCAGAGCCCTCTGGCCTAGCCCTCGGTTGGAGACAGTTTTAGGGCTATTTTCGGCCCTCTGGCCCTCTGGACCCTTCGGTTGGAGATGGCCTAATGTACTGAGCCATGTCCCATCACGCTGAAAAATCTTTTATTTAGAAACATCTTAATACTTAATAGGAGGAGACTAGGATTGGGTTAAACAAATCACAAATTATGATTAAACTTTTGTATTGTTTGACAATGTCTTTGGACTATCCAATTTTATTATTATCGTACAACATCGTAATTTGACAAAATCAAAGTCTTACGTTTCCACACTGGAATATTCAAGCCTGGATCAGAATTCATTGAATTTGTATTTGTATGTAACATTTCTCCAAGTTATTGTGTTAGAATATGAATTAATATGGTCACGGTTTGCAGTTTGAAATGCTGAATTGTTTCTTAAAAGAAAATTATTATAGTTAGCTCATTGTAAAATTTGTAAAAGTCACCATATCTTAAATGCGATTGATATTCAAATAAGCTAGCGTAAACAACTATCGAAAAGAAAAAGTATTATGGAAATATAAAGAAAAATAAATGGATGATTTGTCGTAAAGCTAACTTTGAGATTGGGTGAGAGAGAGACGATAAAGTAAGTAGCTTCGTTTTTTATACAATCACATTCCTAAATAAACACACTAATGACAACAATCTAATTTTTATAAATTGAAGAAAAAGTAAGTAGCTTCGTTTTTTAACTCCATCCTCATGAAAAAGATAAGAAAAAATTTTCACCAAAAAAAGAAAAGAAAAGAAAAGCTCAACATATGGATTGTTCAAACTTGACTACTGTTATACCTTAGCTCTAATAATGTGTGCTGCTTAATTGTTTGTGCGTCTTTTGTCCGCTGTAAGTTACATTTTTTTTTTATATAAGTAGTATTAAGATAGCGGGAAGTTTGAGCTTGAAATATCAAATGTAAAAGTAAATGCTCTTAATCGACTGAACTATGATTGCTTTTGTAGTTTACCCACTTTAGGCTTGAAGGTTTATCTAATGAACTTGTTACTTTTGATTTAAAAAAGAAAGCTTTCCCATATGGATATTACTAAAAATAGTGGGATTGTGACCTTGCTAAGGACAAAAACATAGAAAAAGGCACATAGCTCCAAACCATAAGATAAACTTGTTGCAGGCTTAAATATATGAATTTTCATAGTGGGACGGCACTCATTGTGTTCTGCTGTGCAATTCTTTGGATGCTTGGATTGGAAGTCACTCAAGGCTCGTTTGACTTTAATGATAGGAAATGGACAGAGACATAGCCTTCTTACATGATTTGCATTTGTGCTTATCAATGTTATCATGGTTATTGCTTTTGAATTGATCTACTTTTGTTTTCAAGTAACCTAACTGACGTTTTCAGCCAAAAATTAACGTTGTTCGTGTTACTTCTGTTTTCAACGTTGAAAGAGGTTGCTAGTTGGTTGTATTACTTCTCTTTTTCACCGTTGAAAGAAGTCGGCAAATGGTTGTGTTATCTCTCTTTTCAACGTTGAAAAAGGTGATCATCAGTTTAGATTCCTAATTAATAAAAAATTTAGCCTTTGTATGGAAGTTACTTCTTGGTCCATCAACCTTAATTAACACTAATTAGAGTTAGCCATGACCTAATATTGATTGGCCCATCCTTAAACATGGAATGTGAGCGCTTAGTCCGGAAAATTACTTCCTCTTATCATCTTGAATGTCTAATTAGTAATTTTAACACATCGTTACGTAAAAAAGCAAAAACATTTGATAACACATGAAAAGGCCGAATATCACCACCATGACACTCAAAATGTAGCTAAGTTTCTCTCCTCTCAACACTCAAAGTCAAAACCTGATAATGTTAAAAGGGCGACCTAAGCCAACAGGCTCTCAGCTTTGTGAGAATCGCACACCAGAGGGTGGGGGTGACGTATTTCGTACGCATCTTCACCCTTGCTTTGCAAGGAGACTATTTCATAACTCGAACCGTGATCTTTCAATCACAAAAGAGCAACCTTTCTCGTATAGACTAAAGTAGTTAAAATATTACTTTGACAAAAGAAAAAAAAATTGATAAATATGATTGTGGATACATATATATATTGATACGCAACAAAGAGTAACATGGACATACGTAGTTCTAGTAAAATTGGGAATTAGAGTGAAAAGCTCCGTCTTTATTAACACATATACCGCGGTTAACTTGATTTGCAACTCCATTTTCAAAGCCATTTGAAGAGGAGGCCTCCATGAGCTGCAAAGAAAGGAGCAAACACCAAGGACTCAACTGCCATGAGCTTGATCAGAATATTGAGCGAAGGACCTGAAGTGTCCTTGAGCGGATCTCCGATCGTATCACCTATGACGGCCGCCTTGTGGGGCTCCGAACCCTTGGGACCTAGTGACTTAGCATGTTCTGAAGCGCCGGCCTGCAGGTATAACATAGCGGGTTATTAGAACGTGCACGAGTGGTTTTGGGTTGGATGCTCGCATTCTAACAACAACTGAAGCTCAATCGAGCGCAAAAGCGTGCTTACCTCTATGTACTTCTTTGCATTATCCCATGCGCCTCCAGTGTTGGAAGCAGAAATGGCAATCTGTGGAGGAAAACAAAGGGAGACGCGTCTTAGCAAATGCCGGTAAATCCAACTGAAGGGTGTGAGAAATTCAAAATCTACAGCACGAGAAAGGTTTACTTTACCTGCACACCGGAAACAAGTGAACCAGCAAGAATCCCGGCAAGAGTTTCAACTCCAAAGAAGGTGCCGGCAATGAGTGGTGTAAGCATGACCAAAGCGCCTGGCGGGATCATCTCCTTGAGGGAAGCATCTGTGGAAATCTTGACGCACGTTGCGTAATCTGGCTTTGCTGTTCCTTCCATGAGCCCCGGAATTGTGTTGAATTGCCTGCGAACCTCTTCGACCATTTTAAGCGCTGCACTTCCCACACTCTTCATTGTCATGGCAGAAAACCAGTAGGGAAGCATAGCTCCCACAAGCAGGCCAATGAAGACTTTCGGCGTCAACACATCAACAGTCTCTATTCCGGCTCTGCTGACATAGGCACCGAACAAAGCAAGAGAAACAAGAGCAGCCGATCCAATAGCAAAACCCTGAGACATACAAGAAAACATGTCAAAATCGAAATAAGGAATACAAATCACCATGCTTTCAGAATGCCTCTCGAGAATGCGCCTAGTTTGTTTTACCTTGCCAATAGCAGCAGTTGTGTTTCCAGCAGCATCTAAAGCATCTGTTCTTTCGCGTATCTCATGGCTCATCCCGGCCATCTCTGCGATCCCACCAGCATTGTCACTTATTGGGCCATAAGCATCAATTGCAAGACCTGTGGAGATAGTGCTCAGCATTCCCAAAGCAGCCACAGCAATTCCATACATGGCAGCCAAACTAAAGCTAACGTAGATAGCAAACGCAATGGCGAACACAGGAATGATGACTGATTTGTAACCAAGAGCCAGCCCGAAAATCACGTTCGTTGCAGCACCAGTCCTGCAAGAATCCGCCACATCCTGTACCGGACTGCAAATCAAACATATTAGTCAGCGTAAGGGTTTTGATGAACAGAAATATTTCTAGTGTTGTATTAATCACAACTAATAGGAAATTAATCGGATCACCTGTAAGCATTGCTAGTGTAATACTCTGTAGTGTATCCGATAACAAGGCCAGCCCACAAGCCAATTGCTACACAAAAGAAGAGGTACCTGCAGCACGTAATTCAAATTAACAATTAATTAGTAAATGGATACGTGTTATGACATGAGTGAATTGATAAGACCGTGATGGTGTAACAGTCACAATGAAGAATTACTTGGGAAGAACAGAAGTTGAGGATATAAAGAGGCATACCAGTTCTTGACAGCCTTATTGGTTCCAAAGCTGAAGAGAGTGAACTCTGATGGCAAAGCTACAAAGGTGACCACGGCGATCCCAACAGTCATTAAGACGGTTGAGATAACGAGTTGACGCTTCAAAGCGGGTTCGATCTCACTGACTTTCTTGATCTCAAACAGATCTGTTGCGAAAAGGGTTGTTATCAAACAAACCACAATCCCCATTGAACTTATGATCAAGGGATACGACATAGCGGTGTAGTCATGACCGATGCCAAAGGATGATATGGATGCAACAAACAATGCTGCACAAGATGACTCGGCATAAGATCCGAACAGGTCAGATCCCATCCCGGCAATGTCTCCTACGTTGTCACCCACATTGTCTGCAATAACCTGAAAAAGAAACACAAAATTAAAAGCGCTCATACAACTAAAAAGCGCTTCTGACTACGTTTAACAAAAAAACGTACAACTAATTCTCAAAAGGCCAAATGTGATGCTCTGTATTTGGGAAAATCTAAAACAAATGAGCAGAAAAACATAGTACAAAAGGGAGATGTAGCAAATTACAGCAGGGTTTCGTGGATCATCTTCGGGGATATTTCGTTCAACTTTCCCAACAAGGTCAGCACCAACATCAGCTGCTTTCGTGTATATGCCTCCCCCGACTCTTCCAAAGAGTGCCATTGAAGAACCTCCAAGTCCATAACCAGTAATTGACTCGTACAGTCCTTCCCAGTCATCCCCATAATACAGCTTAAATAGGTTTATGGACGCATACAGCACTAAAAGTCCATTGGCAGCAAGAAGGAACCCCATCACAGCACCCGAGCGAAAAGCGGTGATGAAAGCCTTCCCAACACCCCTCCTTGCTTCTAGGGTTGTTCTGGCATTGGCATATGTTGCGATCTTCATCCCAAGAAATCCAGAGAGAACAGATGTAAAAGCACCGAGCAAGAAGGCAACGGTACTGAAGAAGGCGTTGGCTAGTGCCGGCTTGCACATGTTGCCTGTGTTATATGTGCAGGGTTCACTTTTGGTGCTGAAACCCTTCACTGAGCCAAGGAAGAGGAAGATGATGGCGCTAAAAACGCCAACGAAGATGCTGAGGTATTTGTATTGGGTAAAGAGAAAAGAGGTCGCCCCTAGAAACATTATACGAATCAAAAGTTAGATTTCAAATTTACTGTCACAAAAGTGCAGCAACATAGTTCTCATTCTTTTCAAGTTTGATCCGTGATCGGTACAACAGATGCTATTGCGAGGAAATCTTCCGCGACGAAGATTAAAAAGGTACCAAGTACTAAATTTTCATTATTTTCAGGGTGTGATCACAGATCACTACAACTGAATGATGCTTTGGTGACGAAAACTTCCGCCACAAAACAAAAAAGGGAAGCAAGAACATAGCTTTTTATTCTTTTCAGGCAGTGATGAGTATACAACAAAACGAAAAACACAGGATTAAATTTTCAGCAAACACATTAAAAGGGTAGTAAAAGCATATTTTGTGTTTTTCATTCTTTTCTGGGTGTGATCTGATATACACTACAACAAAATGATGCTTTAACGACGAAACCTTCAGCGAGGATTCTTATTGCTTAAAGAACAGACATATTGTATTAGGATGCAGCTTATACTGGTATGAAATGGTAAAAAAAATGTAAAACAACTACAAGAACGAGAGAGAGAGAGAGAGAGAGAGAGATCACCAATGGAAATGGCATGCTGGATCTCAGCACACTTGATGGTAACCTCAAGAGAGTTAACACCCTCTTCTTCTTCTCCAATGAGCTTGTCCTTGTACCCATTTCGCTCACCATGCCCACCAGAGACCTTCACCCTTGACACCAAAAACCACTGCAGCAAAGCAAAACCAAGCCCCACAACCGCAGCCAAGGGAATCACAATCTGTGTCAGTCCCTCACTCAGCAAACCCATCTTCCAAAATCTCACACACAACAATTGCTTCCTTCAATAATTTTCTTGGTATATCTGAGATATTTATATGGCAAAGGAAAGAAAAATGCTTGGTGGGTATGAACTGCAGCCTCTTATAATCTTAATAATATATTACAACTGCATTATCCAAATCCAAACGATATCCTAGTGGGTTTGGATCATATCCGCTTGTTAAATTTCTTTAAATTCTCGAGCGCACATCTAAACCGTTAAGGTTCTCAATATCTGGTGTACTCTAAAATTATCGTTGCACTGCCTGGGGATTGGAATCTGTAAAGCTATAAAGCTTGCTGGTTTGAAAGGCAGGTGGGAATTGGGGGAAGATTCTTGCATGTACCTTGGACTAACACAACTGGTTGGTTTGATTATTTGGTATAAGTTTTGTCATATGCTCAGAGTTGTCTTGGTCCCTAGGGACACCTTTTTCTCGTTGATGGATAGAGTTGGCCAAATCAGCACCAGCTCAATAATTACTTGATGTAAATCACAAAATTCACGTTTATGCAAATCGCTGTCTTACTAAAACATAAGATTTTCTATTTATAGAGCACGTCAAACAAAAGTCTTTGAGGCGAAGGATGATTGAAACGAATTTTGTTTTAAAATGTTAAAAGTTACTTTTGGTAATTCATAGTTAACATAGCAAAGTTAAATGGCTTTATATGTAGTAGCACCACCTCCAAATTTAATAAAATTAACCTCCAAAATGGCTTTATACTACCTTAGAAAGCAAGCAACCACGACCTCCGATATTGTGTTAAATATTATCTTCTCATTATACTAATGTAACTTGCACCTTTATATGAACCCCAACCACGCCCTTACGGTTTTGTTTCTGGAAACTCAGACGAGAACTTCTCAGTGGGTCACCCATCCTAGGATTGCTCTCGCGTGAACTCGCTTAACTTCGGAGTTTCGATGGAACACGAAGCCAGTGAGCTCCCAAAAGGCCTCGTGCTAGGTAGAGATATGAATATACATATAAAGCTTACATGATCTACTTCCTTGGGCGATGTGGGGTGTTACAAAACATTTCAATTAGGTTATGAAAAATCACAGTTGGTGTTGTACCAAACAAAGTCTAAAGGAAGAAGGATTACTTACCAATTTTTTTATGGAAGCTTTATAATCTCTGCACGCAATTGATTTTAATGCACAATGTGATGCTAACTTGAATACCAAATAAATTCAAATTACAGTAAAGAAACATTTATATATACAACAAAAGGATAACTTGGAAAAAGTCTATATCAAGTCTCATTTTATTAAACGACTAGTCTTCGACAAAACGATACTTTGAACTACTCTAACGTATAGAAAAAGTTAAACTTAAGTGCAAAAAGCGATATTGTACTCTTATCAATTGACTTAATTCGCGTCTACAAATTTAATGGTGGCTGGTGGGAGAAGAATTCTTGATTGTATTCTACAAAACCAACGCGTTTACCGCACTTGAGCCTCGAAAGTCTTTGCTTTACAAATTATTAAAACAAAAATTGAATATAATATATGCAACCAAGATCAGTCTGCCACGCATTTGATCCCTTTCACTCTTACAAGTTAAAATTAAGAATAGTAGCTCAACTACAAAAACATTCTAAAACCTACTAATTTAGACTAATCTGAAACTTAATAAGCACTCTACCCCTTGTTTAGTAGAATATTGCTAACGATGTGGAAACGGTAATATGTATATGTGTGTATATATATATATATATATATTTTGTTTTTTAAAGGAACTAGCTGGTAGCTTTACCACGACAGTCCACCTTTTTAGGGATCGGAAAGACTCGCAGAGGCATTTTAGTCTTCTTATTGCCACCATGTGTGATTCAATAATGCCAGAAATCAAACTTAGGACGTGCTGGGTGAAATACGAGCCTAAAATTCGTTCTCAACCACAGAGCACTTCTATGGTTATTGTGGAAACAATCATATAAAATGGTTAATCTTTCAGCTACAGGATTCAATGAATTAATGATTGGAAAAAGAAAAAAACAGATCGTAAACTTCTTGGAAAATGGTATTTTCAAAGTTGAATTTCTTTGTTTCCAAAGCACTACCGAGAGATGTTTTCTAGTGTGTGAGGAACACAACAAGGTATACTAAATGTAATAATATAATTAGCTGAAATACTTGAAATAAACATTCATTCAATTATATTATGACACCCGGTATACTGGGTCGTGTTTTCGGCACATTGAAAAATTTCTCCATATTATGGTTCTATATTGCTCTAAAATCTATAATTTTAACCACACAGATTAATTCTAAATGAAAAGGACATCATAGTTTATCGAATTGGTCAATGCAAGCGTTTGTTTTCCCTCTAATGTTTCGAGCGGAGAAACTTACCTTCAACCGGATGCCACTGTAAAGTGGTAACTCTTGCACAGGAGTTGTTCTATCTTGTGAGGGAGCTTATTGGACGTCAATGTGTATTGAAGAAGTCTTTGGAGTTGGCCCAAATGATGAGAGAGACAGAATCAAGTAACAAGTTAGGATTATGATCCGTTGGAGGGTTCGTTTTCCCACATTAACAAAAACAAAAGGAAGTGAGAGCATTGTGGAAAGGGATCGTCTCAGATCCCATCCACAAAATCCACCTAATCACCTAATCCAGACTCTTAAAATTTGATCAAACGGTTAAAGTTATTATAACTTTTAAAGGGACTCTTGTTTGTAGCTGTTGGATCAAATTTCAAGGGTCCGGATTGATTGATTGGGTGGATTTCGTGGATCCCTTTCCTTACGCAAAGAGAGAAAAGGCAGAGTCGTACCAAATATGCAAGGAAGAGAAGTTTAACAACTTAAACAGAAGCAGAATTGCAAAGTCAAATCATATGAGAGATATTTGAGAAGAAATGGTACAACAGATTTTCCTTGTAAATTGTTACTTACAAAAGTTCATGACTTTTGATTTGAATCCCAAATCCATTCTCCACGTATGATCGAACAAAGGAGCAAACGGCGAGGTAGGAGAAAGCTGCACTGGCAACTGCAGACCTCGGTAAGCTTGCCTTCGGCATCAAACCTAAAACCATTTTTCGCAGACAATAGCAAGTAGCCATGTTGAAGCGGGAAATATTTGCAAAGGGAAAAGTCTCGAAATTTACAGTTCCCTTCGCATCGAATCAAGTTGGCATACATTTCTCCTTTTATGCATGAAACCTAACCATGATTGGGAGATCTTCTCGAACCCAGGCTTTGAACACAGAACCATTGAACTTAACTAGTGCTGCAACGCCTGGCTGGCCCAAGAAGGTACAGGTGCCCGAAACATTACTGGAAGACCAGTAACAGGGTGCTCAAGAGACAAGCTCTCCGCATGAAGTTCATGGCCGTCATAAGTTGTGCCTTTCCACTCATACACACCCTCATACTTGACATCCCCTCTTATGGAAATTCCAAGATACTGGCAATGCAAGCGAATTTGATGTGTTCGTCCACTCCTAGGACGGGCTCTTACTAAAATCTCATCCTTCTTTGCGTCTCCATCTATTACAGCTTTCTCTTCAACCACTACAACATTCGCTTCATCTTTCTTAAACTCAGATGGCTCTCTGTAGCTCCCTTGTCCATTTTTTGATAAAATTTCAAACGCTGTTTCCATGTCTCTCACCATTGACCCACCTGGAAGTGTCCGCCCTACGTCTGAAGCAGCATACACTCGCCATGCCCCAAACTTAGACCGACCATGACCTGACTTGAGGGTGATTCTTTCCCATTTCGGAGCTGAACCAACACAGCGTGCAATGTATGTTTTGGAAACTTTGTGATCTGTAAATGCCTTTACAAGCTTGGCCGCTACTTTGTGAGACTTGGTTATTATCATCAATCCACTAGTGTCGCGATCAAGTCGATTTGCAAGATGGAGCTCTGGCTGCTTTGTTCGGGTCTCTGCAACTGATAAGTTGAACTCAAAAGCTAAATCAGTGTTCAAGAAAGAGCAACAAAAATCAACTTTTTCCCAAGAAGCACTTTTCTGTCCATTATGGGGTTTAAGACCGTCCATAGTGGTTTATGTGAGTTCGATTCTTGTTTATGAACATTGTCGTTGAACTGGTGCGAGTTTAATAGTTCTGATCGACTATTTTATAGAATCAAACTCACGAGAGCCATATATTACACTTAACAATCGGGCTCACTCTTACTGGCTCAAATTTTCCGACTCGCTATGTGATCACAGGAATCAAACTCAAAATTTCTGGCCCATTGCACTTAACAATCGAGCTCTCTCTTATCGACTTAAGTTTTCTGACTCGCTATGTGATCACAGGAATCAAACTCAAAATTTCCGGCCCATTGCAAGTGGTCAGTATTCCCATATCTAATGAACTAGAAAGCTTTTCCTAAATTAGATTATGGCTTTTCGAATAAGCAGAAGTTGTTTCCAATTGGCTTGGAGAATCTACAATAAAACTAAGCCCTGATCCCAATTAACTTCCATTGATTACATGGATTTTAAACTAATTAGGATTGAAGAATTGGAATATTTCAAACTGGCAATCATCAGAAGCACATTTCAAAATAAGGAAAGGTCATGTTCGTCATAGTGCTGAGAAAAGCACTTCTAAGCCAACATAACGAGAAAAGCACTTGCTTGAAAACAAGAAGCAGACCAGAAAAAAGAAGAGTTAATCTGACTCACCTGACTCGGCCGAGTCACAGAGAAGCTGAGGGACCGATTCCAACACGGACTCACAGTAAACACCCTGAGGCTTGTTAACCACAATGAGCCACTCGTCCTCGTAGACGACGTCGTTTCTCGAGAGGGAGAAGAGGCCGGATTTGGAAGAGGCGGACATGGCTCTCGCTAGCTCTATGTGCTTTGAGATGGCGGGAAGAGGCGGGGAGAGGGGCACGGGGTAGTTCCCTGGGGTTTGCAGCGCAGCTTGGGAACTGGGATTTGCGGCGTCGTGTTGGGCTGACATGGTGGCTCGGCGGCGGCTGAGAAAGACGTAGGCTTTGGGGGCGTACAATACCATGGCGGGTTGGGGAGAGAGGAGAGGACGAGGGAAGGGCATTTTCGTCAACAAAAGGTAACAATATTTTCAAAACGGCATCGTTTCAACTTTTAATTCGACTCGAGCAGCTCCTGTGAAAACCCTCAATTGGAGTTTCTGTTAAACCCCAAAAACTCAAAACATCAGAAAAGATGTCATCTTTCATACTCAGAAGGAGAGCAAGTAGTAGTGGATCCTGCCAGCTTCTCTGCCCAAACCCAGAAGCCAAAAGCGGCTTTTTCCCCAATCTGCTTTTCTCTACTCTGTCTGAATCCCAACCCGGAAATCTAAATCAACCCTTAAACCCTCAAAATGTACTGCATCCAATTGGAAAACATAGGATTCTGGATTCTGGGTTCTCTTCATTTTCTCCCAATACCTCAAAAACCCCATCCGGATCCCTCCAAAATCTCACCTTTTCGAGTAGTATCTTCGTTTCGGGCTCCAAGCCTCTTGCTTTAAGCTCTGGAAATGCTGCTTCAGGGAAAAATATCAGTGGGTGTGGTGTATTGGGGCTGCCAACGGTGAAAAGTTTGTATTCGGGTTGCGGCAGGTTCGGGTTGGTTTGCTTGTTTGGTACTCAGGCTGCTGTGGAGCCGTCGACGTGTGACGGGCTGACGGTTGATCGAATCATTGCTAGTGAGTGGCCGATTCTGGATGAGGATGAGAGTGATTGGAAGAGTCATGCTGCTGCAATCGCACAGTCCATTCATCTTATTAAGAAACGTTTGCAGGTACAATTTGAAATGCGATCATTTTATCATGTTTTTCTGCTAATTAATGAGTTTTATTTAGAAGCATAGTTTTGTTTGCTTATGTTACGGTTCAATCCTTTGGTTTGGTCGCTACTCTGTTTTTTTATTGGAGCGAATTTGATAAGGCTCATAGAACCGTTTTGGCATAAAAAACTTAAAAGTGCTTCTGGCTCGTAGAAGCACCTTCTGGAGCTAGGTGCTTCAGGAAGCACTTCCAAGTGCCTTTTGAGGAAGCAAGTGGTTTCATTAAAATTTCAACGTGTTTCTTGTAACAAAAGAGCTTATTAGTAGAAGCGCTTCCTAGAGAAGCACTCCCAAACAGCCCGTATGTTGTGTTCCTTTGATAAATGCTGAATCAAACTGCCCTTAAGTTTAGTTCCTAGGTTGTATGACATATTTCGGCTTAATTTTGAAGTTCATACATGTCTTCTGTTAGTCTGAGACTCTGAAGTATAACTATTGTTAGTAAATGCTGAATGAATTTCTGTTTTGGATTGTATACGACCGTTTCTGCTTAAATTTTAAGTATATGTTTTCGGTTTATGGTGGCAGTGGAAGAAGCTGCTGGTTAGGTTGGATATGTTATCAGCGGAGGTGAATAAGCTAGACCTGTGGAATGATCCTGTACACGCAGGGAAGATAAGCCGCGAGCATGGGTCTCTTTTGGGTAAAATGAAAGAAGTGCAGGCATTTGAGCGGGAATTGCTTGAGCATGTAGACATGGTAAAGCTTGCCCGTGAAGAGAATGACTCAGAGCTGGAATCGGTGGGCCTTCAATACTTCTCATAGGCATGTTATTTCATGGCTTGTGCCGCCTTGAATAATTAGCACCGAGTTGATGTTTTATTCACTGGTTATAATAGATTTAATGTATGATGGTCTCTGCTATCTGAACTTATGCTTCGAACTATTTAATTAGTTTGTTGTGTATGCCAAATAGTGAAAAGTTCATACTAGTATCTATTTTTCAATGACTAGGAAAAATATACATATAACATTAATTGTTAATGGAGAACGTAGAATCAATGCAATAACACTATACAGTCTACGTAGATGCAAAGAAGGATGGTCAGATGTTGAATCATAACATGAAGTTTAATTCTTTCTTTAAAGTAATAAGGTACTCGAGAACAGCATGCATTGTGCTTTTTAGTTAGTTATACGGATTCCCATATGCAGGAATCCATGAACGCTTTGCTTAATATGAGAAGAACTTCAAAGGAGAAAGAGATTGAAGCTTTGTTAGCTGGGGAGCAGGATCCTTGCTCGTGTTACATTGAGGTCCGTTTCATATATGAATCGTGCTTTCTGCATCAACAGTTCCTATATTTTTTTATTCATGTATTGGCACATAGTTGTTGATATTTTCTACTTATTATATAGATGCTATCATGGTGAAAAATACCGTAGTTGTAATTGATCTATGCCTAGCAGAGCCTTAGATAGTTTTGTCCAATGTAGGTTCAAGCAGGAGCTGGGGGTACAGAGAGCAATGACTGGGCAGCAATGGTCATGCAGATGTATAAAATGTGGGCTCAACGACGTGGATATAACATGACTGTGGTGGATGAAATGCCCGGTGAGATTGCGGGAATCAAGGTTCATCTTCTTATCCACCGATCCTTCTATTCGTGAATGGATCTAAACAACATCTGTAGCAATAATTTGCACAGTAAAGTAAATGAAATTAGCCTATCCCAAGCATGTGGAAATCCACCATCCCACCCTGATTATATTGCAGTAAAGCCCTAAACTGAAGATCATGCTAGTTTTCTAACTTCAGATCAACCTTTCTTGTAGCGGGCAACAATCAAAGTTGATGGTGGGTATGCTTTTGGATATGCCAAAGCAGAAGTAGGAGTGCACAGGTTGGTACGGATCTCACCTTTTGACAGTAACAAGCGCAGACACACTTCATTTGCTGCTGTTGCTGTGACTCCAATCCTGGGAGATGCATCTGAGCATGTACAAATTAATGAATCTGATCTGCGCATTGAGCGATTTCGTTCTGGGGGAGCTGGAGGCCAGCATGCTAATACAACTGATAGTGCTGTGAGGATTGTTCACGTTCCTACAGGAATTACTGCTACTTGTCAGAATGAGAGGTGTTCAACACATTTTTCACTTAATATTTTTGGAACTAAGAATCGTCAACTATCATCCTAATCAAGGAGTTTATTTTTTCTTCAATGTACAGATCACAACATCAGAATAAGGCTTCAGCAATGGCGGTTATTCAGTCACGAGTAGACCAGCTTGAGATGGCACGCCAGAATAAGATGAATGCACAGTATTCACAATCTCTTACAGACATAACCTGGGGTAGCCAGATTCGCAGCTACGTACTCCAGGTATGCTCTAGCACTAGCCGCACACAACTCTTCTCCCCATCACCAATAACGTTAAGAACCTAAGTCAGACTAACTTCCATTCTTACTTTTGATGCAGCCATACCGGATGGTGAAAGATCTTCGGACAAACTATGAAGTCTCAGATCCTGATTCTGTCCTTGAGGGAGATCTAGATGGCTTCATCCTGAGCTATTTATCAGCGTGCTTGGATAAAGACGAAGATGACAACTAAAACGAGTTTTGACATTTCGAGTACAGTCCTGCGTATCTTTGCCTAGGCTGAATCTGTGCTGCATGTCCAGACATCAAACTTCCTGTATTTGACAGGCAAATCAACCAGCTGCGACGACGATCCATACAAAAACAACAAGAATTAGGGAGTGTATGGCATTTGTATATTCAGTGAAAGGGTAGAATGGAAATTACATTACACTATTCTTTGATATCAAAAGTTTCAGCAATAATCTGACTTTGTAATGCAGTAATAGATTGATCAGCTGGTTTCAGTGGTAAAAGTTAATATATTGGATAATCTCTTTTTTTATGGTCCATCTGTTTTATAGGAAGCGTTTCTTTTTTAAGGAAAACTAATGAAAATGACTTGAAAACATTGAGTTTTAACAATAAGGACAAAATAAAGGTTAAAGTGAATAGCATCAGGATTGATTTTTTAGTGTAAAAATGTGGTTGTTCACTTTAACGTGGTTTTTCGTTAAAGTGAACAGGACTGGAAGCTTTTCATTGAAGTTTCCTTTTTTTTTTTTACCGCCTCTATCTGTGAGATTTCTGTTCAAATTTCGTTCAAAAATTGCATATGAAGCTCTCGTGCATGGTTTAAAAATGTCATTTTATAGGTATTTTCCTTATCCGTGAGTTTTAATGACGGCACCATTGACGCTCTCATTAAAGATCATCAATCAGCTCAAAGCCAATGTAATTCTCTCTCTGAAAGTTATGATTTTTTTAGCAGAAATTGTATGTTTTGTTTATGAATTGTGAATTGTAATGGTGATGGTTTTAATGGGTATTTGCAGGAAGAGCTTAAGAACACGACCATTAAAATGGGGGAGCAGAGCAAAGTTCTCAACACTCCCGGGGCCGAAAAGCAGACAAAAAGAGAGCTTTTTGATGCACTAAGGCCATCTCCAACCGAAGGGTCCAGAGGGCCAGAGGGCTGAAAATAGCCCTAAAACCGTCTCCAACCGAGGGCTAGGCCAAAGGGCTCTGGAATCTACGAGGGCCCCACGGGATCGGAGAGGGCTGGAGGGCTGGAGGGCTGGCTATTTTTTTTTTTAATGTTTCCTATTGCTGTCGGTTAAAACCGATAGCATTAAAGAGCTTTTTTTTTTTTAATAGTTCTACTATTAGTGTCGGTTATAACCGACACTAATAGTTTGAAATGTTTTTTAATGTAACGGCTAGCTGAGTCAGCTAGCCGTTGCAACTAGCCGTTGGTTTTTTTATTTTTTATTTTTTATTTATTTATTTATTTTAAACATTTTTTTCTTCTATAAATATGGTGAAGTTCTTTCAATTCTTCACTTCATTTGCAATATTTCCTTCTTCAATATTTTTCAATATTTCCTTCAATATATTTCCTTCAATATTTCCTTCAATATTTCCTTCAATATATTTTCTAATATTTCCTTCATCTATAATATTTGTTTCAATTTTTCAATATTTATTTCAATATATTTTCCAATATTTCCTTCATCTATAATATTTGTTTCAATATTTCCTTCATCTATAATATTTCTTCATTTCATTTGCAATATTTCCTTCATTTTTTTTCAAAAAAAAATGGCCTCATCTGCAATGAAAGGTAGGGCTTGGACTCGAAAAGAAGATGAAGCTCTTTGTAAGGCTTATAGATGGATCTCAGAAGATAGTGTGAGGGGGATTTCTCAAACAAGTGAAGGTGTTTGGACTCGTGTGTCCAAAAAATACTTAGAGTTCTACGAAGGCACCATTCCACCGAATACCCGAAACCACGAAAGTTGTTCTTCAAGATGGAAGAAACATCTTCATCCAAGTTTGAATAAATGGCATCAAGCACTATTAGCAGCAGCAAGTAGACATGAAAGCGGCGCCAATTACTATGACGAAGTTAGTGTTTTTACAGTTTATTTTAAATGTTTAATTATATTACATTAATTTCGTGAATTAATTTCCTAAAATTTTTTTAATTATATTTTCTAGGTACGCCAAGCGGAGGAATTGTATATGGAGGGCAGCTCAAAACCCTTTCAGTTTCACGGTTGTTGGGAAATTTGTAAAGGGTGGGTATTATTTGAAGATCCACCTCAACATAGAGTGGATTCTTTGGAAGCTGCATCCCCATCTGTAGATATGAATGAAGATGGATCTCCTACCATTCAACAAACAAGGGTAGAAAATCCGACTCCGTCCGAAATTTCTTTACCTAGGGCTATGAGACGAAACAAGGCCCGAAGGTTGAGGGAAAATGGCAAGGCAAATGCTGATTACGCCGCTTAACATGAAGTGGCGGCCTCATTTCGATTACTGGCGGAGCAAAATGCCCGTGAGGCGGAAGAAAGGAAGTGTAGACATGAAGAGTGAGCCAAACAAATACGAGAAGAAATGGATGATAAGAATATGGAAATGAACACTTCGAATTACACTCCAATGAGTAAGGCCTATTTTGATAGGAAAAAAAATGAAATTATGGCTCGGCGGCAATTGTTTACCTCTGACTATACTCCTACAATGGCGGATGATGAAGATGATATTGATTATGGATATTAAATTTAAGTCGTTGTAATTTTTAAATTTAAGTTAATGTTGTTTTTAAATTTAATTTGTAGTGTTTAAATATAAGTTGTTGTTTTTAAATTTAAGTTGTTGTAGTTTTTAAATTTAAATAATAAATTATGTTTGGCCCTATGGCCCTTTGGCCCTCGGTTGGAGACGGTTTTTTGTGACAGGGCTAAAACGAGCCCTTTGGCCCTCTGGCCCTCGGTTGGAGACGGAGGCAAATATGGCCATGTACTATTCATTAAAATATTAATATCTTGGGGAATCTTGGAGGGCCAGAGGGCTCAAATGAGCCCTCTGGCCAGCCTTCGGTTGGAGATGGCCTAAGGCAGGAGCTTGAAACCCAAGTGCTCGAAAAGGTCTCTAAGTCTGTTTGGGAGTTGATTTTGGACAACAATGGGTTTGGAAAGGAAATCAGCAGAACTGTTGAAAGGGTTTTCTGTCGATTGAGCGGCTGCGAACCGCCTCTTTTTCCTCCTCTAGCAGATGCCAAAGAAAATGTCAATGCCGATATCAGTGCCAATACTAGTGCCAATGCCAATGTTAATCTGATTACTGATGTCAATGGCAATGTCAACGCTAATGCCAATGCTAATGGCAATGCCAAGGAGAAAGGAAAAGAGAAAGGAAAAGCGAAAGGGAAGGAAACGGCAACACGTGATTCACATGAGAAAGAGAAGTTTAGTATCACTTAATAATTGATAATTTGACAAGGATTTATTCTTGTATAATCGATCTTTCTATGGATTCTAGGATTCAGTGGCGTTATTAATGCATACAACCGACCCTTTGTAGTGCGATAATGCTAATTGGTTGTTGTTGTTGTTGCAATTTTTTGTGGATTCGGATAACTTGTATGATCAGTGGATGTCGAAGTTTTTACACTCGGATTAAATTGGATTAAGCAAGTTATTACAAAATTGTTAAATCGGAATCGGAGAGATTTTAGGGAAATGCCTATTTTGTATGCTCAATCTTGATGAAATTTCAAGAACATCCTTTGGACTCTTCATTGTTTGACAAAAGCATTTCCAAAGCTGAAACCCGAATGCAGTTTTTGAAAAAGTTATTTGGGCTTTAAGATCATCACTAGGTAACGGACCGTACGTGCCATCGATTCCAATAAGAAAGTTAATACTAAGCACTAACTAAACCAAACAAACAGGGAATTAAGCCTATCTAATCCCTCTCTACAAAAATAAAAACTAACCTAACCAGGGGATGAAGCTGAGGCAATATACACTCATCTCCGGTAGGTTTTTCCTTTCATTCGTCTCTGTGAATCATTTCCAGCGGTTGGCCAAATTGTTGTAAGGTGCAAATTCTTCCACAGTCAAATTTTGAGTGAACGATGAAGACGTTGAGTTGTTCTCGGTTATTTGTATCCCTGAGTTCCGGGCAGCCACCCAGCTGCCTGGCTGAGGTGGTGGCAACACCCAGCTGTTCGGTTGAGGCTGAAGTGGGTCATTTGCGCCAGAAACCAAGTTTCGGTTATCAGCCATTTCTTGTACATAATCTGGGTGCTTTATATCAGCTGCTACTGCATAATTCACTTGCTCTGGGAATGAAATGAGTGAGTTGGCCTGGGGCATGACGTGTTTATCGCTAAATTCGATTTGTAAGTCGATCATTAGCTGGTTTTCGAAATTACTCAGCAATTGGGAATCAAGATTAGGGCTTCCTAATCCTTGATTATATACGTTGAAGCTTTGACAAGAAATAGTTGGATTTGCTTGTGCTGCTCCAGCAACAGAAACAAGTCTAGGAAGTTGTTCTCTTCCTAAGAAATCCGCAAAACTGATCATTTCTCGGGTTATTCCTTGATCCCAGTAAACCGGCATTTTTGGATTTTGAACCGCTTGGCTTCCAATAACCTCATCTAAAGGCGAAGAAAAATCCATTACTATATCATCACAAGATATTTGGGGAAACAACATTAGTGTATTGTTCTTCCCAAGAGTTGAAGCCCTAATAAAAGCTTTTCATGTGAAGGAAGCAATAAAAGTACCTGATATTGGTGAAGTGGAATCCTCGATCCTAAGAGTTGGCTTGGGTTGTTCATATGTTTGAACTTGTTGAGTAGGATCAAAACGTGTCTGGACGCACGGCGAAAAGGGTAACTGCAGATTGGAGGGGATTTCCGCCCCGTGTCTATCAAAATTGAAAGAAAATTCAGCAATTCCATTGTGGAAGTCTGACAGAAAGTAAGCAGATCTTTGACTTGGGAAAGGTCTTTGGCTCATCTCTAAAAACCGGTTTTCGCATTGTATGAGCTTTTTGTAGTGTTTGTCAAGGGCGCCTGGGGGAAATTGAACATAATGCCTCCTGCGAACAGAAGATATCGAAAAACTACATCAGCTCAAGTGCTGAAAAATTAGGGTTTAGGAGAAATGTGAAGAGAGAATAAAGATAAGGACCTGTGAATAAGAGCTTGACCATTGGTGAAATCTGATGCCACATTCCACATTGTATGCTTTCTCGGCTGTGGATCCGATTCCCGGTGGAACGTAGGTGGCTGGTTCAGCTGCAAAACATCACCACATTAACACAAGATTCTGAGAACAAAATTACCATAATTAAAGTCAAGTCCAATTAATAGTTAGGGTAAATTATACAAAACTATCTCAACTATTGGGTCATTAACAGTTTCATACCTCGTTTTTAAAAAGTTTCAATGTCATACCTCATCTACGAATTTGCTACAATTTCATACCTTCCGTCACTTGTTCTGTCAATTTCTCCGTTAAATGCTGATGTGGGTTGAGGCGGAACCCATTTTCTATTAAAAAATTAATTGAATATTAAAAAAATAATAATTAAAAAAAAAAAAAAAAACCTCAGCCTTCTTCCCCTAACCCCAAACCAGATCCCCGTCCTTGCAACCCAAATCCAAAACCACCCAAAACCTAGATCCCACCCACGCCAACATCTCTCCCCAGACCCACCTGCTCATTCTCTGCCGTTGCCACATCATTTTGAAGGTCATGAATCCTCAAACCCTCATCGATTGCTTCCTCCAATTCACGCTCAACTCTTTTGCTCTCCTTCAAACTCTCGGATTCGATGTCGTCGTTTCACTTCTTGAAGAACTCTTCCTACGACTCCTTTAGATTTTCATACGAAATGCAGCGGCACATCTTCGAATTTCCCTTCTATTTGCACTTGCAGGCAACATTCGGGTTCTCCTTCTTCGATTTCTTCTTCGTGACGACGAACTTTCTCTCTCGGATCTTGTTCCGGGGCGAACGAACAACCAGGTTTGCGTTCTTGGACGCCGATTTCCGGGACTTCGCTGCCGATTTCGACGCAAGTAAAGCGGTGGGTTTCGGTCCAAGGGAAACATTGGGGTTCGAATTCTCAGTGTATCTCGAGTTATCGTGCTTCTTGGATCGAGACCCATGTTGGTTTTTCACAGGAGTCATTGCTTCGGCGTTCTTGCCGATCAAATCCATCGGAATATGGCGAAAATGAGAGATTAGGAGGTCAAGGGTGGCCGACGGCGAATGCCTGCAGAGGAGGGTGCAATTAGGGTTTAAGGATTTGGGTTTGGGGGTTGGATAGAAGGAGGAGGACGACCGTGGGTGGGAGTGGTTTTGGATTTGGGTTGCAGGGAAGGGGGTTGGGAAGATGGTGTTTAGGGTTTTTTTTTTTTGTTTTATGGTAAATTATTATTTTAATAATTTTTAAATAAAAAATGGGTCCTGCCTCAAGCCACGTCGGCAGAGGAATTGACAGACAACTGACGAAAGGTATTACATTGTAACAAATTCGAAGATAAGGTATGACATTGAAACTTTTTAAAGACGATGTATGAAACTGTTATAATGACCTAATAATTGAGGTAATTTTATGTAATTTACCCTGATAGTTATGAACACGAAGATAAACAAGAGTTACCTCGATTTCTAGAATGCCGGGCTCATTTTCTTTGATAACAGCTCTCATTGCCAAAATATTAGACCACTGCACTTCAATCTTGCTCTTCAAACCCTGATCCAAGATTTCCCACACCAGTTTTCGCTTTGCGTAGTAATATTTCGCCACCAAATCACCTTCATTGTGAGCTACTCTCTGCACAAAACTATAATCAGAATCGAACAAAAAAATTTACTTATGCAACTTCACATTAAGTGTGTCATGGATTGTTTAAAAATTGCCAACCTGCCATGAACCAATTCGGATAAACGATGCATTGAAGTTAGAAGCCTTCAACCTTTCCTTCTCGGTCGTTAACTGAAAAGCATTGAGATTAACTTCGGGTGAACGCTTAGTCTTGATTTTTTCGGGCACAGTCACTTCTGTTAAGTCTATGAAAGAGGGTGTCTCCCCAAGGTTCAAACCAAGAGGACTTAAACTAAGAAGAGTTTGAGCCAATTGAACCTGCAAAGAATGAGTGAAAAAAAAGGTTAAAAAACAATATAGCAAAATGGTAGCATCATTGCATAGGAAAGACATTGCAGAAAATGGGAACCAACGTGTTAAAAAGGAAGGAAATGATAGAAAAAGATAAAGGAAAACCCTAGTTTCCCTTTTTTTCTTTTCTGTTTTTCCAAATGGTAAACTGAAAAGATGAACTTTTTCCAAATGGTTAAACTGAAAAGATGAACATTTAAAAAGAAAATGGAAGAGCAATGCGTGAGCGTATCTATATTGACTTCAATGGATGTACTTTGCACTTTAAATATTAGTCTAAGTGAGTATTGAAAATAGAAGAAAGTCAAAATGATGCATTGCAAAAACCTTAAAAACGCCATGCAAACTCCAAATCAACCCAAAAACAGAAACTAGCATAAATAACACAAAAATAAATCAAGAATTCAAGATCCATCCATCGGGCTGAAAGAAATAAAACAAAAACAACAAACAACAAGCACAATCAAAACAAAAACAAAAACAAGTACAACAACAAAAAAACCTTTTTGTAGGAATCCATTGGAGTTTGTTTGAGCCTCTTATTTGCAGCTTCTGAGATATAAGGCTCACAACAAGAACCAAAACCAATGATACGCTTCGCATTCTTAGAATTCATAGACGAATTTTGCGACCGCTCAGAAGCAGAATCAGAAGCTTCACTACCATCACTATTACTGTTCCACTTGAAATCTCCATTAGAATCCACAACCATTTCTTCTTTTTTGTTCTTATTTCCTTCTTCCTGGTTTTTCGGAGGGAGAGGAGAGGGGAGAGAGAAACGGCGTAAAGAGAGGAAACGGAGGAAAACAAAGCAAATAAACGTGTGCGAGTAGAATTGCAGAGCCAACCATCCGACGGTAGGCTTTGGCTTTATAAAGGGGAGGGATTTTTGGGACTCCTTTTGACGGAGGACTGCTGAGGTATCATTTTACACGTGGATACTTGAACATGACACGGAAGCATTTTGCTCAATGCCATAATTATGATGTATGTTCATCATATATTTAATCATTTATTATCGATCATTTCACTTAATTAATTTATACATTAAATGTTACATTTTTAATTTTGAAAAAAATTAACCAAAATTAAGTTAAAACATAATTTGGAGTATAATGAGCATACACCAAAATTTAGGATGTGAGCAAAAATGCTCCCAATAATTTCCTTATTTGGCTACTCGGCCCCACAAAGTTAAGGGCCATCAATCCCATAACAAAATTAGGGTTTACTCCATTTTTTATTCTCTTTTCTTTTCATATTCGTTTTTCACTTGTTTAGTTGTTCATGGTCTTATTTTCCGAAGGGCGACCTTTGGTTTTGACAAATTCTAATGCTTGCCCAAATGGGTGGTTTTTAAAATTTATTTATGTTCGAAAAATAGCTTCTGTGGAAAAAAAAAATCAAGAATTAAACTCTTGGTATTTGCTGACTGGGTGTGGGCTCTTTCTTTTTAGAACAGTTCAACGGAATTAAGAAGTTGGGTGAGAATCTGAAGACTTGTGCATGACGTGGACCTAAACAGAAATTTCAAATTTTGGCTTAATCACTATGGGGGTATTTGTTTGCCCTCACTAACTGTCACTAGACTAGACTGGACTAATTATTAGTCTAGTCCGGTGTTTGTTATCATCCGGGATTAGTGTTAATGAGACTAGCCAAGACTCGCCTACACTAAAGGGCTTCACTAAAGGTTCTTAGCGAGAGTCCCCGAAAACCATGGGACTAGCTAAGACCTCTCCTTGCTCTCTGTTTCACTCTTTCTTTTCTCTCTCCTCGCCCTGAACTCAAACCCAAAATCAGGCAGATTCGTCACTCACCGCGCGGCGCATCTCGTGTTTATCATCGATCTCGCAGTCGAGAGGCAACAATTCTCCTATGCTCAGATCCTCGACTTGCTCGACCTCCACTCGACTGCGCCTTCATCCGCGACGACACTGTCGCCAAATTCCATGACACCCACCAAAACCCGGATATGGATCTGCCAAAACCCAGAAAACAAAAATCAATTACAAAACCCATATTATATTATTAAAAAATGCTTGAGTTGTAAAAAAGGTGGAGTTTGATGATAATAGTGAAAAGGAATGGAGTTTGATGGTCTGCAATTTCAACATCCAAAAGATGACTTTTTCTGATAATAGTGAAAATGAATGGAGTTTGACGATGAAGGGGAAAGTACAGTGAGAGTGAGAGGGAGTTGGAGGGGTAGGAGAAAAAGATGGAGAGCTTTCGGGAGTGGGAGAGTTTTCTAGAAAAGGGAAGAAAAAAATGTAAAAGATAAGATTTAATTTTTTTATTATTATTTTAGTTATTTAGTCCGATATTGCACCAAACGCTTCACTAAGTTAGTCCAGTTTAGTCTAATCTAAGCCAATCTAACTTAGTCCCTGCAGCTAGTCTAGTATGAGACAGTTCGGTGCAACAAACGCACACTTTCCACTTCAGAGGTTTAATTCTTAATTTGTTTATCACATAGGTTATTTTTTTATTAGCATATCACTATGGGGATCATTTATTTATTTTGTCAAACTATAGATTTTATTAGATTACATATTAAATTTAAATCCACATCATCATGCAAGAATTCAATACTTTTTCACCGCTATGTAAAGGGTCACTCGGGGATCATTTATTCGATTAAGCCTTTATTTTTCGATACTAATTAAAAATAGGAGGCTTATACCATTGATTCTTGAGTATTAAGAGGTATGAGTTGTGACAATTGGATTATGGTGGTGGTGTTGTAAAATCTGTGGATTCTCCGTCATATCATGTTTTTGGCATAATGTTTTATAATATTAGCACGGAATTTGACATAAAACTGTAAGGTGACAGAGAGTTCATAGAGGGTCCAATTCGGAAGAGTTTGCTTAGCATTTCTCATATCTTTTACATGATAGTTAGCAATAACATAATGATTGTCAATTACTTTTTCGTGATCAGCCGGCCATAACAATTACAAACGTACTTTTATAAATGTGTGATAATTAAACATAAATTGTGTGTTAAAAATAAGTGTAAGAAGTATATATATTTGTAACTTATAAAAACAGTATGAATATTAATAAGAACTTGAGACATTGGAGAAAATTAAAAATATGTCATATCAAATATTTGAATATTTATATCGAAATATTCTATAATAGTCATTCTTCGAAAATGTCTTTTGGAAACGACATTTCATTTTTTTTTATTTTAACTCACTCGCACACTTTTATTGTTCTTTGTCGCCATACCTTCTCTTCAGTGTCAATTCAAATTCCATCCACTCTCCCTTTTGTATTATTGTCAATTTAAGTTTTACCAAACTTTCGAAAAATGGATGAAGAATCAAAATGACGATTTTATGAACAAAAACAAACAAAAGAAAAAGTAAAGTCTTACGTAAACCTATAACAAACCCCATACAAACTCCACATAAAACAAAATCTAAACCCCTGTAATAAACCAAACGAAAAATAAATAAACCAAAATCTATAAGAGTTATAATTCATCCATCACAGTCTTGAAAGAATCACAAAAACTAGAAAACAAGATACCAGCAAATAGAAATGCTAAAGAATAAAAACTTTTTGTTGGAATCCATTGGAGTTTGCCAATTTCTAATGCTTGTTAATTAGCTTGGGTAGTTAGAAATGGGTGGAAAATTTTTGTTAGTGAAAACCTTATTCATGACATTTTTAATTCTGTTAATTAAGCAATCTTTCTAGAAGTTTGCTTTTCGTTATATGTACTGTTTATACCATACTTAAGCCTCCGTATTTAGGCATCGTATAAATACTCAGGGGACTTAAATGTAATTATGTAATAAAGGAAGGGGCAAATATGTAATAAGTGAGGAGCCCTTATTCTATAAAAAGACTCCTCACCCTCACAATTAGGGGATGCCATTTCTGAAGTCTTCTCACCCCTCTCACATCCTCTCTCATATTCAGAGGTTCTCTCCCTCACCTCTCAGATAAATACAATAATCAGTGTGGACGTAGCCCAAACATTGGGATGAACCACGATACATCTTGTGTTCTTTACTTTCTTGCAGATTCACGGTCGGATTTACGTTGTTCCAAGACCTCTGGTTTTTTGCATCAACATTTGGCACCGTCTGTGGGAATCGACACGAAAAGTTATGTCGGTTCTCTCTCAATTTTTCACCTCCACCGTGAATCTGCAAAATCTGCAAAAAAAACCCAACAACCCAGAGCTTTTCCAGAAAACTTTCGCAGACCTCCAACCACCTCTTTCTCCTCTCTCAGTTAGTCACACACGGAAACCAAAACAAAAAAAAGAAACTTTCCCATCTCTGTAACCAAACACAAATCGATGCTTTAAACCTGTTCTCAAATTTCGACCTTTTTATTCCATTTCGGCCGATAAATCCCTGAACCTCCCATAAACCGCACACTTCCGCCGCAGCTCACAGTGTCGCAGCCCTATTTCTGATGACCAGCGAAACTCAGCAACACTCAAATGGACATTGATTCCGATTCCCAGAAAATCAAATTCAAATCGCAGGAAGCAGGCGACCCGCCAGTTCCCATGGACTCTGAAAACTCGTCTGCCATAAAAAATGATGGGAAAGAAAATGAGGAGCTTACTAATTCAATGAAGAAACTCCAAGTTGAGGAATCGTCTTTGGGATCAAGGCAGGCAGCAGTGTCCAACTTCAAGAGAAGATCGGTTATCGTAATCGTTGTGGGCATGGCAGGTGAAAAGTGCACTTACTACCAAATTGGAGATGTATTCGTCTGTGAGAACACTAGCCAGGTCCATGTATGTGATGATAATTGCAGAGAAGTCGTTATAGATCCGACCAATAAGCTTTGGGTCTGCACAATACCTGGGCATTGTTTCGATAGGCTCTTATCACCAAAAGAAATAGAGTTAGATGCTGAGCAGCAACAAGGAGCTGTGACAGACGGCAAAGAGGAATAGCACCGTACAGCCCGCGCACTGTGGATGAGGTTTTCACCGACTTCAACTTTGCCCGAGATGGAATGCAAGAAAGGGACTGGTTATCTCTAGTAGCTGTGCACAGCAACGCATGGTTGCTTTCGGTGGCTTTCTACTTTGGTGCCAGATTCGGTTTTGACAAGACTGAAAACGCAGTGAACAGAAACAAAAGCAGAAAGCAAAAGAGAACGACAAAAGCAAAAGAGGGAGGTGCAAGCTGTCACCAATGAGCCCTATTCGTCGGTTCAAGCGAGGCAAACTTCAAAGTTGTAGAGAAAACACAAAAGCAAAAGAAAGGTGCGGTGGAAAAGAGAAAAGCAAAAGTAAAGAATAAACACCTACACTGCAAAAGCAAGGAATAAACACCCCACCAGAATGATGTGATTTACTTTTTTGACAGATGTATGATGTAATTTATTTTTCTTATCTCTCGGAGACATCTGTATAAACCCCATCAGAGGGTAATAATACCAACAAAAAAAAAGGCAAAGCCCAAAGTAAATGGGCTGGAATGTTGTGTGGAAGGCAAAGGCCCATAAGCCCAAAATAGCACTAACCAGGTGACCAAAAGTACGCCCAGTACTACAAAAAATTATTCGGCAGCCTGCCGCTATTACCACCAACCAGGTGACCAAAAGTACGCCCAATACTACAAAAAATTATTCGGTAGCCTGCCGCTATTACCACCAACCAGATGATCAAAATTACACCCAGTACTCCACAATTATTCGGCAGCCTGCCGCTATTACCACCAACCAGGTGATCATAACTACGCCCAATACTCCAAATTTATTCAGCAGCCTGCTGCTATTACCACCAAGCAGGTGATCAAAAGTACGCCTAGTACTTTAAAATTATATATGAGCACTACTCATGTCAATCATACATAAACATTCATGAGCATCACTCATATCAATCATACATAAACATTCATGAACATCACTCATGTCAACATTCATAAGCATCACTCATGTCAACATTCATGAGTATCACTCATGACAACATCCATGAGCATCATTCATGTCAATCAACATAAACACTCATGAGCATCACTCATGTCAATCAGCTTCAAAAGCTTCATTTACAAAAGCTCTAGCTTCAAAAGCTTCATTTACAGAGCTCTAGCTTCAAAAGCTTCATTTACAGAGCTCTAAGCTTCAAAACTTCACTTGCAAAGCTTCACCTACAAAGCTTCAGTGCAGGGTATACAAATACCGCCTCCGAACAACCGCCACTTCGGCCTATACATGGATTCAATTTGAAGTCTCCAGCCAATAGACTCTATTGACCGAAGACTTGAGGGACTACATTATGTACCATGTATTGGGCCTCAACTGGGCCTTATGAAAAATACAAAATACTTGGGGGACTTAGCCCATCACTTATGTATTGAGGAGCGAGCCCTTATTTTATAAAAGGGACTCCCTTATTTTCATTAGAGAGCACTCATGAAAAATACTTGGGGGACTCTAGCCCATCACTTATGTATTGAGGAGCGAGCCCTTATTCTATAAAAGGGACTCCTTCACCATCATTAGAGAGCATCAACTCTAGCCCAAAAGGGGCTCCCTCACCTTCAACGCCACAAGTCGAGCCAACCAAGGCAACATAAGCCACGAGCTGAGCAGCCTCGCAGCATATGCTACTTCTAGTTGAGCATCATTTCAGATTGAACACCGCCTCATATCGAGCATCAGTTCAAGACAACATCTAGTTACTTCGGCCTATACATGGACTGAATTTCAAGTCTCCAGCCAAAAGACTCTCTTGACTGAAGACTTGGGGGACTACTGTTTATACCATACTTAGGGCCTCCGTATTTAGGCCTCGTATAAATACTCAGGGGACTTAAATGTAATTATGTAATAAAGGAAGGGGCAAATATGTAATAAGTGAGGAGCCCTTATTCTATAAAAGGACTCCTCACCCTCACAATTAGGGGAGGCCATTTCTAAAGCCTTCTCACCTCTCTTACATCCCCTCTCATATTCAGAGGTTCTCTCCCTCACCTTTCAGATAAATACAATAATCAGTGTGGACGTAGCCCAAATATTGGGGTGAACCACGATACATCTTGTGTTCTTTACTTTCTTGCAGATTCACGATCGAATTTACGTTGTTCCAAGACCTCCGGTTTTGTGTATCAACATGTACAATGTTACTAATGAAAAGGAGGGACTTATTTGTTATAATCTAGCTGGTTTTTATGTAGTTTTATGGATAATCTCTATTTAGTGCAAAAATTCATGGAGAAAATGGTGCATAATGATTTTTTACATTATTTATAACTGTTTGAACGTCTAATGTTTGTGAAATTGACGGTGTGTTATATGTTGCACAAACTGTGTGATTGGCCTTAAGGGACAAAAAGCATTGATTTAGGAGAAGTTGAAGTTCCATGAAGAATGTTTTTCATATATATTACATTTAGGCTTTACACTTATCGTGTCATTAATTTAATGAAGGACTACACAATTATACTACTCATAGGCATATATCATTATTATTTATATATCATATGATGGGATATGAGAAAATTGAGACTACAGGACTAAATTTGAAAATCACTCAAAAACTAAATGGTGTGAAAATGTAATTCTTGTTGTAGGCCTAATTTATGAACTGTATTTAGGACTAGAGAGGGAGAGGACCGGTGGCAAGAGAGAGAAAAGAGAGATTTAATTATGAGGTGTGTGTTATTCCACCCCATTGTGCCTTTATTTATAGTAGTAGGGAAGGTAAATTCCTTATCCCAATAGGATTACAACTCTACTAGGATAATATATAGTCTAAGAGATATGGTAAAATCCCATAAGGATATCCTAGATATGTTAGGATTTACATGATCACATTCCTAATCTAATAGGACTGCAACACCCGCCCTTGAGTGTGTAAATACTCAAACAAATGGTGCATCAGGCATTCAACAATGAAGTAAGTACATTTGATGAAGTCATTGACACAATGAGCGAATGCAAGTCTCAAATCAACGGAAGATTGCATAAAAGGTAAAACTCACAAAACCTCGCTATGGTAAAACCCAATGTGGGATAAAAACCCATAAACTAAGGAGAAAAGTAAGAAGTTGCATTAAGTTAAAACTATACGTCTTTTGGATGCAAGTAAATGAGCTCACAATGGTATGACCAACCCAAGATAGGTGCCTCGTCAAAACCTAGTTAGGTAGCAAAAACCCAATGTGAAAAATGCTCCTAATCGTAGGGAAAAATAGTACATTAGGATCAAGTGAGTATACTTCTGAATACTCCTAATGAGTTTGACAAAATTTCCAAATGAAAACTACAAGCATTGCATATGAATAGTTAGGCATACCAATTTCTCGGACAAGCTTCAGGAAGGTTGACTTTGGCAATGACGTCGTGTAGAGGTCGGCAATGTTGTTTGGGATCGGCTTGCATGACTTCAATCTCCTGATGCTTTACTGATGTAGATATAGACGTAATATGTCTTGGCGTTGACTTCATTGATGTATTATGTCTTGGTCGGGTTGATATATACGGCATAATCTTTATGGATCATTGTTGGGACTTAACGATGGATCTCAACTATGTCTCACATGTCGCATAGTGAAGTAAGGTGAGTCTTAGAATGATTTGAAGATTTCACAACTAAGGTCATATCGTGGACCTCCAAGATATTATATCCCTTAACAGTAAAGACATAACTGTTCGGGGATGTGCCTTGTGCAGGTTTGATAAGTAATTTGTGTCAACATAACAAACAAGGCAAGCATCATTCCGAGGATTAAGGGGGTCGGATCCGTTCAGGATGTGTTGGGATTAGCCTAAGTCTGTAATACCTTTTAGGGTAGTGGATAAACGTCTTTAATACCAATTCATTGGCTGCGTGTAGGCGCATAGTTGTATCTTTACCAATAGATCAACAACGAATGAGATGTCCTATCTAATGCAATGAGCTATGTACAACAAAGCGCAAAGTTGAACTGACATATGGAACTTTGAATTTCATAACCTCTTCAAGGGTCTCATTTGCATATATATCATAGGTATACTCAAAGGTAACACCTTTGGGGTGTAATCCAACTGGTAGACCAAAGTACAATCAGAACAACGCTTGAACTTCAGGTCAAAGCATAAACGAGTTTTCCCAAGATCTTTTATCTCAAATTTCGTCTTTAAGTGCGAGACAATTTTCTCAAGCTCTTCCAGAGTCTTAGTGAGATTCATGTCAACAACACAAACTGTAACTCTAACAATTTGGAATAAAACTTCATAGTTTAACACACAAGGACATACTTTCAAATTCTTAACTGATCAAAAATCACTTAGGTATACCATATCCGCCGGATTGCTTCAATTTGTAAGTGAACTCCTCAAACAAGTTGAGAGGGTGTTCCATGCTTTGAAAATATTTGAATTAGTCCATGCAATTCTTCGAGAAGTTTCATGTAAATCTCTGTATCAATATCCCCATGGAGAAATACTAACCACATTTCATGATGTTGCAGTCAATCACATGGCGTTTGAGAGAAACCTTGCGCCGTAAGGCATGCATCATATCGCACTATTTCATTCATCTCATTACGCTTCATTTCCCACTAGTAACACAACAGGGTTACCTTGGGCAATGTAGGAACTATAGGTCCAAACACACTTTGGTAAGGAATTTAACCTGGATTGTGATTTTGGTTGTCCAATCAGTTCTACGTTGTCACTAATCAACGAAACACGGTTCAATATTATCATTTTTCATTTATGTCAATAGCTACCATATAAGTGAAAATATCATCGATGATATTCTCATTCCAATTTCATTATCTTATCCAAACTAGTATACTAGACCAAGAGCGTCAAGCCTCGAGAGTAATTCGGATTAATCTCATGAGATGAAAATGATTGAGACAGCGATCAAATATGGATTCATGTTTGTGTCGTGATCTTCATCTTCTAAGGAAATGAATCTTATGAACTGAGTGATCTATTATGCTTCAGGCCGAGACAGATTGATTGGCTATCCGTCGGTGTACCAGACCATCCAACAGGGGCAGTCAAACCGTCCAATAAGGATGGCACATCCTTCGAGGATGTTGACTCGACGTCCGTTAAGTACGTCTATCCTTGTAGGTATGTGTACAACTAGTATATGATCTTGTCACTTTAGTTAGATCAGAGGAATGTGTTTGGAGCAACATTATAAAAGTTAGAATTCATCGCACTTTCTTATCACACTTGTGCGGTACGGGGGTCGAGATGAGACATAGTGGGCAATATCCACGTAAATTTACTTCGTTCTACATGAATGTTGACGTTCTTATCTGCCCATAAGGCGGGAATATTGTCTCATTGAAGTGACAATCCGTAAATGAGCGGTAAAGAGATTGCTTGCAAGGGCTCTAAAGAAGCTAGTGTGAAGGAGAATCATGATCAACAAAGATTCACAACCTTCTGTGATAACCCATATTGGTACATCGCGATGGTGTAACTTGGCACATGGAATGCACACCCAAATGCGTAAGTACGAAACGTCAAGTTCATACCCAGTAACCAATTGTAACGTCAAATAAGTTGGGTGGCAATGGGCCTCAAGGCGGACTAACATAGATGCGTACAAGATTGCATAGCCATAGGTAGAAACTGAAAGCTTGGTGTGTTCACCAAAGTCCAGGTGATCAATTAAATTGCGCTTTATGATCACTCAGCGAGTTGTTTTTGGGTAAACATGGAAATTTGATGTCCAATTATAAACCCAAAAGATATACAATACTTATATATAAAAAAAAAAAAAACCTTCGATATCAACTCTCCTGCATTATCTAGTCTTCCAGACTTTGTGGGATAAGTAGGGTGGTGAACCCTTAAAATCAGCTAGGAGGTTTAGTAGCAATGTGTGTGGACAAACATGTAACCAGTTTGTCGATTCATTAATCAAAACCATAAGTATTCATATGGTCCACATTTTGGTTAGATTAGTCCACAAATATTTCCTTGAATCTGCTGTGAAAAAAGGGTCGTTTCGTATCTTTGCTATGGATAATGTAAAAAATCAATTTCCCCAATGAGCAAGCTTGGCTAATTGTGCTTGTAAGCACAAGATCCTTACTTCGGGTAAGGACATGCGTCGTGGCATCATTGATCGACCTAAGTATCCCAAATGGCTTGGCAGAATATAAAGTCTCTTAAATGGTAATATAGTATCATTCATGCAACGAGGAGTTTGCCAATGTTCTTAATCAGGTTGGATATACCTAAATCCGTTATTAGAGATGTGATTTTTACGTACAAAGTTAGTGTGCGTAGTATTGCATTCATCCAAACAACTAACTTTCCCACATTCGTACCTCATCACGTGTTTAAGTGAATTCGGTCACATGTATTAGAAACATGATTTAATTAACTTATATTCGAGGACAACATCGATAAGATTATCCTTAACTAAAACAAACACCAAACTTGAATCCATAGAAAAATGTTCAAAAAGCAAACCAAAGTTACTAAGGGGATGCGACCAATATGGCCATCCAAGTCAAAATTATGTTATTCCAACAATGTTCGGTGGAGCAAAATTAGTCTCACATATTGACTACGAGAATGGTACTCCTCAACGACATTGGTAGAGGCACCAATAGGTGCATAACCAGTGATCTATTTTATCGAGATGGAAGTAGATTCTATAGGGTTGAGGTTTGGGGATAAATATCCCTTATTCTTGAAGTTTTAGGTCTTAGGTGCCAAAGATCACACTTCAAGCATGATGCCATACCTTGGTTGGCCTTTATTTTACCATATGTTGTAAAAACAAACTCAAAATTTGATTGTGAGAAAGATAGACCCATACTTGGGTTTGAAAAACTCCAGCCAAAGCTGAAAGGTCTGTTCAGTAGGCCACTGCCGAAGTAGAGCAATATCATTTGGTGCACTTTTGTTGAAGCATAGCATGCCCTTTGGTGAACCTCTGTCGAAGCAGAGTATGTATGTTTGGGGCATCTTTGCTGAAGTAGGGCACTACCACTCGGTAGATTCCAATCGAAACTAGGTTTATTACTGAGGTACCTTTCTCTCACAAGTGTGGTAGTAATCAGATCCGAGAATTTGGTAAAACTTCCATTCTTTATATTGTCGCTTCAGAAGCAAGTTAGAAACTTGGAAGGACGAGAAAAACATTTTCCAGTCAAAATTTGGTTAAATTTATAAACTTCAGAATCGTACTCATTCATGGACGTAATTATGGTGTACTTTAGGCAATATCTTTCATGATTAGACAATCCGTAGAAGTGATCTAAAGAGTCATGGAATCCTTGTTCGGGAGATATTTTCATTTGTAATGCTTCTGGCATAAGTCTTCACATGAAGATCATGGTGGAGGCTTATTCAGCTATTCCATGCCATGGTTGGCTTCAATGGTTTCTCAGCTTCTTGATAGTCAAGTGGAGATTCACGTCTTGTATCCACATAAAGTGGTTTCGGTTAGAAACATCCAAATAAGTGAAATCGAACTTGTAACAGTTCGACAACCCACTGAATGGAGGGAACAAAATTATGTTTGGTGATATGAGAAATAAAGCATCCATATGCATCAAAGTTAGAACATTCGGGTTCTAAGACATGGTTTTCATGAAAAACGTCGGGTTTTCATGGGTGTATTATTTTATGAAAACTTCGAGTTTCAAAGGCACTAAATTCAAAACTACAGGTTCAATTTAGTTATGAACGTCTAGTTCATATGTAAGGGTACTTGCAAGAACATAGAATACAATATACAACTAAGTGTAGTGAATTTGTGGATTGCTTCAAGAACCCAAGTATGAGTGTGTTGGGACTACGAAAGATAGTTAACAATTCAAAGAAAAGAAATAATTTATTGAATCGTTAATTGCCAAAAAGTGAGCTTTAGGCCAATAATTTTGGATTAATTGTTAGATTAATGAACTGCGTAAAGATAAAGATGCCAAGTCATAACAGTTCATATAATTTTAGTTAGAAAATCATTCTTGTTATAACTGTATTATTACATCTGTATAGTTTAGTTAGGTGGTTATGTTTACAGGCTGTCATAGATATTTTGGTACATAGCCTTAACTATATATAGATATCGAAATGTAAGTGTAAAGACGAGTTGTGAAAAGTAAATGAGAAGAGGAATATTAAGATAGAAAACATCTCTCTGTTCTTTAAGTCTCTTTATGGTATCCATCGCCACCGCCTTACGGCTCTCTTCGATCATCCTCCCTTCCGCCGTGCTCTCGTCTCCGTTCACTCATCTCATCTTCGATCTGTGAGATATTACCAGTGTTGTTCTTCGATCTCGCATCTTGGATCTTGCATCTTGTTATCTGATAGCGTCGCCCACCGGTTCCTCTTCTCCGACTCCGAATCCCAAATCCTCTTCTTCAAACCCTAATTTGTCTAATTCGTACGCTTCTCTCACGATTCAGAACATCGGCAGCATGGTGCCGATCAAGCTCAAGCGTTCGAATTACCTACCATGGTGTGCTCTCTTTGCCCCTAATCTTCGCCGGTACAAGCTTCTCGGACTCATTGATGGCACTGAGCCCTGTCCGGCGCCATTTCTACCAGATCGATCGATCAATCCTGCTTTCGAGAGTTGGTATGAGAAAGATCAGAATCTTCTCATCTGGTTCAATTCAACACTCTCTGAAGAAGTCATTCCCTTCACTGTCGGCGTTTCGTCTTCCAGAGATCTGTGGCTTAAACTTGAGCAGCGCTTCGGTGGTGTTTCTGATGCGCACATTCATCAGCTTCGTTCTCGCCTTCAGTGCATTCAGAAGAACTCTCAATCAATGGCGGATTATCTGCAGCAGATCAAAGAAATTTCAGATTCCCTCACTGCAGCAGGCGCTTCGATTTCAGATCGAGATCTAATTGCTGCTACACTGGCTGGTCTTCCTGATAAGTTCGAATCATTCATCGACTCCATCATGCTTCGTCTCTCTTCCACATCTCTTGATGAGTTACATGGATTATTACTCACCAAGGAGCTTTCCATGAATCGACGGAAGCAACTTGCCTCTTCTGCACCTACTGAACCGTTTCATGCTCTCTCGGTTCACGCTTCACCGCCTCTTCTTCCTACACCACCTCAGGCTTTTGCTACTCAACAGACTCCTCTCCATAACTCTTCTCGATATAACTCCTATCGTGGCCGGAATAATCGATTTTCTAATAATCGAGGACACATAGGCAATCATCGGGGCAACTACACTCATGGCTTCACTTCTGGATCCAATCGTGGTCATCATTCCTCCTATCATGGTTCATCTTCATCGGGTGCTCGTAATCCCTGCCAGATCTGTAGGAATCCAAGTCATGAGGCAATCGATTGCTTTGATCGCATGAATCCAGATATTTCTGGTAAAATCCCTCCAGCAAAGCTTGCTGCAATGTGTGCGCGCTATCAATCCAAGTCCTCTTCTCCTTCCTGGCTCATTGATTCTGGAGCAACTTCTCATATAACCAATGACATCTCCAACATCT
Organism: Malus domestica; assembly: GCF_042453785.1. NCBI lineage: Eukaryota > Viridiplantae > Streptophyta > Magnoliopsida > Rosales > Rosaceae > Malus > Malus domestica. Next base: position 27,520,363 of record NC_091672.1, on the reverse strand, counting down.
CGTCTCCATCTCCTTATACTGGTGAAGATAAAGTCTACATTGGTGATGGTAAAGGTCTTCCCATCACTCATACTGGTTCCTCTTTGTTACATGCTCCTTATCATTCCTTTAAATTGAACAATGTACTTCATGTTCCTCAAATGAAGCACAACTTATTGTCTGCTTTTCAATTTGTTAATGACAATTCATGTTCATTAACCCTTGATTCTGATGGATCCTCTGTAAAGGATCGTTCTACGGGGAAGATGCTTTTGCGGGGACCAGTTAGAGATGGCTCCTATCCTTTGCAAAGCTTTCCTTCCAGAGGTATCTCTTCTGTTTCTTCATCAGCATTCGTCAGTATTAAAGCTCCAGTGAAGATTTGGCACAGTCGATTGGGTCATCCCTCCTCTACCATTTTTCGGAAAGTAATCTCTAGTAATCGTCTTGCACTGCATGGTAAATCCTCAGTTGACTTCTTCTGCTCAGATTGTGCCATTGCTAAGAATCATAAACTGTCTTTTTCTCCTGCTAAGTCATCAACTCCTTATAGTTTAGCTTTAATTCATTGTGATGTATGGGGACCTGCCCCTGTGACTTCTGTGAGTGGTTTTCAGTATTATCTGTTGTTAGTAGATGATTACACTAGATATAGCTGGTTCTTTCCATTAAGACGAAAATCTGAGGTGTTTTCTACCTTTGTAAATTTCAAGAACTATGTGGAAAAATCTGTTGGCAATCAAATAAAGACTATACGTTCTGATTCAGGGGGTGAGTTCACTAGTGCTTCTTTTCAGTCTTATCTCCATTTGAATGGCATTTCTCATCAGTACAGCTGCCCACATACACCTGAACAGAATGGATGTGTAGAACACAAGCATCGACATCTTGTAGAAACAGCACACACACTGTTAGTAGCTTCTCAAGTCCCTTCAGTTTATTGGGTTGAAGCCTTCTCCACTGCCATTTACTTGATCAACAGGTTACCCATTTCTGGTCTTCTAAAATCTCCATGGGAGTTACTATTTCACACACTCCCTGACTACACTCGCCTACGGATCTTTGGGTGTAGTTGCTTCCCATGGTTAAAACCTTATGTTCACTCTAAACTTGATGGCAAAAGCAAGCAGTGTGTTTTTCTTGGGTACAGCTTACAACATAAGGGTTATAGGTGCTTAGACACAGCCACTGCCCGAGTTTACATCTCTCGGCATGTTCAATTTGATGAGAACTCATTTCCCTTCACTACCAAGACATCTTCATTCTCTCCTTCTACCCTTCCTATCTCTCCTACCTTTGATCTACATTTTCCTATTTCTACCCTAAACTCTGCTCCAACATGCTCTCATCCTATCAACCCTATTACCCCTGCTTCTTCTCCTATTGCTCCTGTCTCCCAAGTCCTGATCCAATCTCCATCACCTTCTCCACCTTTGCCAAGTCATAACACACATCCAATGGTCACTCGATCGAAAAATGGTATTTTTAAGCCTCGGGCCTACAATGCTACCAAACATCCCCTCTCATCCTCTATTGATTATATCCCCACAACTTACAATCAAGCTTCTAAGTTTGCTGAGTGGAGAACTGCAATGCAAGCCGAATTTAATGCCCTCCAATCCACTGGTACATGGATCTTGGTTCCTTCTTCTTCCAATCAGAATATTGTTGGCTGTAAATGGGTATTTAGAATGGAGAAAGGAAAAGGACAAGGGCGGTCTTGCTTGGCGCGAGCCTGATGGAACAGTTGACAGGTATAAAGCCCGGCTTGTTGCCAAGGGATTTCACCAACAAGAGGGTCTAGACTATCAAGAGACATTCAGTCCTGTCGCAAAGCCTGTCACCATTCGCATACTGTTAACCTTTGCTGTCCAGTTTAATTGGTTTCTTCATCAACTCGATATTAGCAATGTTTTTCTTCATAGTGATTTAAAGGAAGAAGTCTTCATGCATCAGCCACCTGGTTTCAGTGATCCAAACTATCCAAATCATGTGTGTAAATTGAAAAAGTCCCTGTATGGACTCAAACAGGCCCCACGGGCATGGTTTGATAAGCTGTTTCAGTCTCTTCAGTCTCTCGGCTTTACTCAGTCCTCCTCTGATGCATCTCTCTTTGTTCTCAAAGCTCCAGTTCTTGTGGTTGTACTTGTCTATGTAGACGATATATTGGTCAGTGGTCCGGATTCTTCAGCCTGCCATCTGTTCATTCAGAAGCTAAGTTCTTTGTTTCCTGTCAAAGACTTAGGTCCCTTACATTACTTCTTGGGACTTGAAGTCCAACGCACCACAGAATGATTATTTTTACATCAAGGGAAATATTTGTTAGACCTTTTGCACAAGACAAAAATGGAGGGTGCTAAGCCTTGTTCGACACCTCTTGGTACTGTCAAACTGGATCACAGTGGTACACCTTTGGCAAATCCAACCGAGTATCGATCCATTGTGGGAGGTCTTCAGTATCTCACTTGGACTCGGCCTGATATCTCCTTTGCAGTCAACCAAGTATGCCAATTTATGCATACTCCTACTGACTTACATCTGCAAGCAGCCAAGAGAATTTTGCGCTTTCTCAAAGGTACATCTTCTCATGGCATCTGGTTTCTTAAGGGTCCTCTTACTCTATCAGCATACTCTGATGCAGACTGGGCTGGCTGCCCATTTGATAGACGATCCATGAGTGGATTTTGTGTGTATCTTGGCTCCAATTTAGTCAGCTGGAGTGCTAAAAAGCAGTCTACAGTAGCTCGTTCTTCTACTGAGGCTGAATATCGGTCTCTTGCTCACACTGCCGCTGAAATTACCTGGATCTGCAAGGTTTTCAGAGATTTTGGTTTCCCCTTCACGCTCCAACCTACCATCTGGTGCGACAACATCTCTGCCATTTCACTTGCATCCAACCCTGTTTTTCATGCCCGAACTAAACACGTGGAAATCGATTACCACTATATCAGGGAGCTGGTCCTTGCCAATCTGGTTAAAATTCAGTATGTCTGTAGTCAGGATCAGATTGCAGATATTCACACCAAATCTCTGTCTAAACATCGGTTTCTCTTCCTTCAATCCAAGCTCTCTCTTGGAATTCCTAGTCTTTCCAAGCTCAGCTTGAGGGGGTGTAAAGATAAAGATGCCAAGTCATAACAGTTCATATAATTTTAGTTAGAAAATCATTCTTGTTATAACTGTATTATTACATCTGTATAGTTTAGTTAGGTGGTTATGTTTACAGGCTGTCATAGATATTTTGGTACATAGCCTTAACTATATATAGATATCGAAATGTAAGTGTAAAGACGAGTTGTGAAAAGTAAATGAGAAGAGGAATATTAAGATAGAAATCATCTCTTTGTTCTTTAAGTCTCTTTACTGCGGGTGACTTTAATTAATTCAATAGATCATAACCATTCAGATTTGATCGTACACGCAAAATAATAACATTTGGGTTAATCTTAGCAGGAATGCTAAAAAAATTATAGCATTGGATTTAAAAAAGCATAGCCTAATATCAGTGGGTTGATTGTCTTGTATGGGGCAAGGCCCTAAAGAGGTTTACTAGGCCACGGGTTGCTATGAAGGCAGCCCAATCATGGTTGTAGGCCATATGCCGGTTCTAGGAAGGAACCCAGCGGCCCAAGCTGCTAATTTTGGGCCAAAATGGCATGGAAGGACACGGGCCCAACACATGTACGATCTGGGGTGTGGGCTAGAAGCCCAACCGCAGGTTGACTTCGATTTTGGGTTGTGTGAACAAGCACAACCATCTGGGCTGGCTGTGGTGGTTGCGGGCCATGATAGGTGGCAAAACCTAACAAGCCGAGGCTTGCTACAGGCGAGCCAAGGCTAGGACAAAGGCCAGCAAGCACAAAAGCTTGCTGGCAAGTTGGGCCAAGCTGTAGGGATAACCTAGCAAGGCTGCAAGCTGCTGGTGGGGTTGAGGCTTCAGGCCCATGGAAAACCCAACCTAGGCTGAAGCATGGTTGTCTGTGCAGGAGTAGCAAGCCCACGGGGCCACTGCAAGATGGTCCATGGTGTTGAAACGACGTCATCCTGGTGATGACATAGCTGCAGGCTAGCCATGTTGGCTCGGCGGTACGGCATTGAGCCGCGGCTCAACCACGAAAAATCCCAATTTTTTTTTCGAATTCTAGGGTTAAAAATAACCCTAATTGATTTTAAATTAATTTCGATGATTTGACTCACAAATTCCACATAGTATAATTGCGTATTGCATGAACAGATATATATATATATATATATATATATATATATATATATTGACAAAATATATGAACACATATGCAATATATATAATTGAAATGAAAATATAAATATAGGGGGTTCATGCATCATGGGGAATGTTTTCCTGCTTCAAGGTCGTTTCAAATATCTTAATTTATTTTAAAAGAACCTAATTGGCAGAAAACGATTAAGCCTTTGATTGTTTAGAAGAGCCTTTTCCTATGATCCTTCAGTTCCTTAGCTTCTGGCAAGAACATGTTGATAACGTGTTGTAGGCCTAATTTATTGAACTATATTTAAGACTAGAGAGGGAGAGGGTCGACGACAAGAGGGATAGAAGAGAGAGATTTAATTATGAGATGTGTGTTATTCCACCCTATTGTGCCTTTATTTATAGTAGTAGGGAATGTAAATTCCTTATCCCAATATGATTACAACTCTAATAAGATAATATCTAGTCTAAGAGATATGATGGAATCCTATAAGGATATCCTAGATATGTTACAATTTACACAATCACATTTCTAATCTAATATGACTGCAACAATTCTCTCTTATATAAAATAGTTTGTTTTTAAAACAGAGTTGGCATTGTTAATGAAATAATGAATCGAGTTTAACCCAACATTTTCTCTACCAGGAATTTGCTTTGCGAAAATATCTTTGGTCCATCAAAGTCAACCAATAACATTAGTGGCGGAGCAAGTATGGGGTCATTGGTTGTCATTGATCCAATAACTCCAAAAACCCCAAATATATTTGTCTATACATTGTATTCGACCACTATAAAGAGTTAAGACAAACTAAATTACAACCTCCTCTCATACTTCTTCTATTTGCTTCTATAATATTTGTCTTTGTTTTCTCTCTTCCTGTATGAAATACTTTAGTTAATGAAAAGCATTGGAAGTCTTCAACATTACTCCATAGTATCTTGCATTCACCCTCGACAAGCCTCTACAAATAATAGTAGTTGTTGACATATGTTGGCATAAACTTTCGACATATATTGACAGGAATTGGCAAGTACCTGTTAGATGCTTGACGAAATGGCCAATGAAGCTTTTTGGTTGATAATTATGACCCCCCCTATTTGAAAATCATGGCTACGTCACTGAATAACATATATAGGCAACAAAGAAGTCACATTGCAATAAATATGCGTTTTAGCGAGGGAGACACTTTGAGAAAATAAAAAATATACTTTGATCCAATTGTTATATGGGAGTAATTCAACTATTTATAAACACATCACATGCAAGGTCACTCTTTTTTCTGATGTGGGATTGCTACTTTCAAGCCTAGCTCGCGGGACATGGAGCACATGTAGCCATTGGGCTTTGCATGTGAGACAACATGCTTTAATATCATGAAGAAAGTTGAATCCCACCATGAAACTAATTGTCAATATTGAGAGCATCCCAACAATTTACACAAAGCGCATATTCATTATAGGGTTGTGCTTCCCCAATTCATTTAACGATAAGGACAAAATAAAGGATAAAGTGAATAGTACCAGGATTGACTTTTTAATGTAAAAATGTGATTTTTCGTTAAAGTGAACAGTATCGGGAGATTTTCGTTAAAGTTCCCTTCATTTAAAGGTATAAAGTTATAGAAACAGGGTTATCACCCTAAGATACATTGATCGAATTGGGTGAAATATATATGTTAATATATTTATACTTATTAGTTTCTCATGTCGTTACTGCTAAAATTCATCTGTTAATTTGTGTATGTAAAAGTACTATTAATTTGGATTAAGAAATGATTTGTATAAATTTCAACTTACCAAATTTCCATTCATAAATGATTTGTTTAAATTTCAACTTATCAAATTTCCATTCATATATGCTCAGCTTGCCCACAGTTCATGTCAGTTTCAGTTTGTCCAATCTAAGCCCTATCCCATAATTTAGGGCTCGGTTAAAAGTACTTTTAAAATGGTTAAAAGCGTTTTTGGTGAAAATGTTGGATTAATTCTTAGTAAAAATGCAAGTGAAACATGGAAAAGCACTTGAAGTGCTTCATATAAGAAGTACATAACTAACGCTTCTTGCATGAGTCACTTCAGTGCTTTTGGAATAAAAAAATCCTTTCTCCAACAACGCTTTTAGTCATTTTAAAAGCGATTTCAAACGATTCTTTAGTGCAATTGCAATAGTCTGCTTGTACAAGAAAATGCATTGTTATTTTGTTTTTTTTTATTGGAAACAAGAAAGTGATTGTAAACATTTCAATAATAAAAATTAATTAATTTTTGTATTACACCATATCCATTGTGTTTGCTGAAAATGAATCGTAAACTTTTCAAAAATTTATTTTATTTTTGTATGGGAACATTATTTTATTCATAGTATTCATTTTATTTTTGTCTGCGCTTTAAGCATTGTGACATGTGATTAGTGAAGGGCAAGTCGATGATCTTTAATGCACGTTATATAATTACATAAGATTACCAGCCTAATGCTCCAATATGTAGCACATACAAGACGTCGGCATAAGAGGATGATGATTTCTTATTAGTTGGTGATTAACACAGAAGTACTATTAACAATTAACACATGATTACTATTAACATGAATTGTTAGAGATGATTAGCACCTACCCCACGTCATTAATTATAGAATTTGAATTAATAAACCCACGTGTTAACGAGGTAGAAAACAATATTTACTTACTTCGTGGCAATAACAAATTATGTCGCAAGTTATTAAATTAATTAAGTGGCTGCTTGCTGTTGTAATCAGAACTTTTGGTGATTGATACATCAGCAAACTCAAGTGTAATTTTTAAGTTGATGGGATGATCCGATATGATAATTGATTAACTTCACTTGCCTAATTAGGAAAAAAATAATGAATATATGAAACTGGTGTTGGAAATGTTCCAAGTGGATGGGGGTGGCAATCCAAAACGTGAGTGAATATAGTCTATATTATCCCGCTCGTAAATGCATTGTTTTTAGACAAACCTACCAAATCAAATCCACTAGGCCTCCAAATGAGAACTTTTGTGCAACACTAATGTCAATGTAGCATTATTTCAAGTCGAATATAAACTGATTAGGAATGTCAGCTTAGCTAGGGTTTTCTGTCCAAAGGCACTTGGGGACCCCTCTACATTTGATTTTAGAGTACATGCATGCTTAAAGATTTGCTGAGAGATGTTATTGAAAACCTGACCTCGGGGTGGGTTACAACTCGTAACTACACTTGAGTGACAAATCTTTTACAAAAAAATAGCATTTTTTCCGAAAGAACGCATTATAAGTTTTTTTAGAGTCTCAATAATAAATTTCTTCACGAAAACGTAAAGTCAAAACGCAAATAATATATAGCGGTACTTGTAACACTTCATGATGTGGATATATCATATCTTTGCATGATATGGATTAGATTGGATAATGGTAGTCGGGCGCCTCCTATTTGCCATATAAAGTAAAAAGGCAAAATGATGAAATCAATTTGGTTGAATGTCACAGGCTCAATTTATATTTTGCAAAAATTTCCTCCACTTTTGACTGATTATACGCACATGATTTAATCTTAGACCTCTCTTCTTTTCTTTTCTTTTTTCTTCCAAAAAAAATTATAAAATAAGAGCAAGCACAATTTCGATAGTGAAGGTTTTCATAGATTCAATTCAACTGGTTTTTGGGGTCCCATTATTTCTGTGACTTTAAAAACCTAACATTCCCTTTGATTTTCCTGGTGGAAATATGACCCAGTGTAGGCCCTCCTTTTTCTCTTCTTCCTCGAGTCATGGCATGCTACTACTTAATCTCGAAGGTTCATGCATGAAATCTTGATGGGGTCCTTTAAATTTGGATACTTTCTTCCTTTCTTGCAGGCTGCAGCTTTATCAGATTTTGGATGCACTCATTAGGGTACCCAAGTTGGGAAATCATTAGGGTTTCCCAAGCAGGTTCATCACTAGGGTTTCCACGTAGTCATTAGGGTTCCCACGCAGGTTAAATTTGAGATTTGGTTTTTATTAGATAAATGCTAAGTAAACTCTCTTTAAAGTTGAACTCTTCGTAAAATAGTGCAAAAAACGTGAGGTGGCAGAAAATCAACGGAGAATACCACTTTTGAGACATTTCTCTTTTAATTAGGGGTGTGCTATCCACACACCCCAAATTACTTCCCACACATCCCTTGTTAATTTTTGTCCGTTAATCTTCTTCAAATCATCTGATCCGACGGCCGAAAATTAGAAGGGTGTATGATAAGTAAAATGAGATGTGTGGATATCACACCCCTTTAATTATTGGTAATGATTTAACATGGTTAATCATGCAATTTAAGGGTCTTATCAGCATTACTTTTCGATTATCTGCAAGCTTCGCTGACATGTAGCTATGCACGCGTGATGACATGGCAACAAAAAGGAGATGTAATCTTCATCATATCACGATTGTAATTAAGTTTTATTTTTCTTGCAAACTATGGTAGTGTCAAACCATCGTCAAAGATACTAATCAATGTTAATCACTTTAGTGGACGTGGGAAATCTCATGTATAAGCACAAGAAAATTATCTTATGATTTTACATGTTATGTTATGTCATGTTTTTAAGAGTATTATTAGGGACGTCTTTGACATTTGGGTTTTGTACAAGTTTTACAAAATATGGGTTCTCCTTAAGATAGTATTCCAAGATTTCATTTTTGGACAATGTAATTCATGCCATATTCAACTAACAAAAAATTTCAACTAATTTTTTTTTTCATGATTTAGGGTAAACCCTTGAAAAAGGAGCAAGGATGAAGAGGTAGAGGAAGACGCTTTGTGTTTATGTGAGAAAATAATACACAAGTTAATTATATTTTTATTGTTTAATTGTTAGATAAATGTAGAAACCTAATATCTTGTATAGTCATATGTTAACTGAAAACTTTTTATTGGGAAATATGTAATATATAGGAGGATGAAAAATTATGGGGCCTTCCAAAATTTGGGCTCTAAAATTGGAGTCCTGTTCCGATGAAATGTTTGCACGTCTTCAATGTTGTCATTGAAAAGTACAAATTACTGATAATTTAAAACATACAACTAAATAAGACTTTAAATTTCAAATTTACTGTTTGACAACGTAAAAGTGTCTAAAAAACTATACTGTCATAGAAGTAGTTTAGGTTGGATTGATACTTGATAAAGTCGTGTAAATAGCATGTGCATTCAATCAAAATCTGAGACTAACTTCTAAAGATATTGGCAAAGCTCAAATCTTTCATGCTGGTTTTGATTGGCGTTTGGAGAGAGAGAGAGAGAGAGAGAGAGAGAGAGAGAGAGAGAGAGAGAGAGAGAGAGCTCCACCACGGCTAAGGAAAAAAAATAGTATCTCATGTTGATACAAAGGATTGCAGATGGAGGAGTTGTCTTAATCTAAAAAATCACACTCGGCAGAAAGCGAAGAGCCTTCTTTTTTTCTCCAAAACAGTTGATGGTACTCAAAGAAGTTACACCGGCCCACTTTCTGACTGTCCAATGAGGTAAGAGGTGGACATACATAATGAATCTTCGGATGTCACCATAACACATCTTGGACGATAGGCAGTGCTATGCGTTTAACTTTCTCATATTACATTATATTATTCCTCTGAAATGTTATAGTGACGTTTGAGGTGTGCATATGTAGGTCTCTCAAAAAGAGGAATAAAGACTTGCATGAAATAGGGAGGTCAAATTAACTGTGCCTGTCATGCGCAAGTGAAGTTTAGGGGTGTGGTGCAAGTCTTTCTAAAAAATGATTTGCATAAAATAAGGACACAAAAGTGATGGTTTTTCAAACCAATTATGAGTATATGCCGTTCGGGTGTGCATGTAAGTCTCCTTAAAAATAGGAATTACATAAACTTGTTAAAAAAATGTCAGTTCTTTTTTAAATCCAAGTGTCAATGGAAACAAAAAGCGAGATCATTATGAAGACAATGGCCTTGTCAAAGAGCACTCGAGCATATTCTGACACACACTCCTTCAAACTCATATTTCACACGGCACATTTTGGATGGTCAGGAAGAGATTGAAATGCTAATATATGCTAATAAGATGGGAAATAATGTAATCAAATCATAAACGCACCACCACCAATCTCAATTGTTTTGATTCATCCTTATTCAGCAGCCCTCAGAAGAAACTCGTTTGAAAGTATTTTTAAAATGATTAGGTGAAATACTTTTTGTACCAGTTCTTAGTAAAAAATAAAGGGAACTTTAACGAAAAGCTCTAAGTATTGTTCACTTTAACGAAAAACCACATTTTTACACTAAAAAATCAATTATGATACTATTCATTTTACCCTTTATTTTGTTCTTTTGGTTAGAACTCAAAGTTTTCAAACCCTTTTCATTAGTTTTCCTAAAAATAAATAAATTCTAAAGAAGCACTTCAAGTACTTTTAGGACCCAAAAATATTTTCTCTAAAAACGCTTTTAGCATTTTTGAAAGCACTTCTAAACGAGCCTTAAATTTATAAAATAAAATATAAAAAAACTAACTTCCATATTTATTAAATAATTCGAAAATTTCCCTCATTCGTTCCACAGATATATCAAAATTCTGCTCAAATGTGCTTGTTACAAAATGGGGCAATTGGATGCTTCAATTTCACCAGAACAGTAAGACAAATATAAAAGTGAATAAATTTAAATAAGAAAAAAAAAACTTGTGCCTTGCAGCCATCCAAATGATTTATCTCTCTTCTAATTTGGCTTAGCCCTGTTCTGATGCTTATGGGGATGGTCCTGACCCAAGGACGACAAGAAAACACGCACCGGGCATGTATGCCAGTTTCAGTTCTATCTTGAGAATTGCTGGGGAAGAAGGCCTATTCGTCCTTGTTCTGGCCATCACCGAAAGCCAAATCGAATATCTGATTGTAGTCCTCTACAAAGTGAACATCAAGACCTTCTTTTACATTAGGGGCAAGCTCGTCGAAATCCCTCCTGTTGGCTGCAGGAAATATAATGGTCTTCACTCCTCCCCTCCTCGCTGCTATAGTTTTCTCCTTAACCTAAATTGTATGCAAACATGAAGTTTCGATGAGTTTGAGATGCACCACGACGTACACAAAAGCATTACAGCAAACTTCGATAAAATTTCCTAAATAGAGAATATAATGCAACTTAAACTCTTAATAAATGTCTGATCGCTTAACCTACCCCGCCAATTGGAAGGATCTTCCCAGTTAGTGTTACTTCACCGGTCATTGCTAAATCTTTCTTGACAGGCTTCTTCATGGCAATGGACAGCATGGATGTTATCATGGTGCAACCAGCACTAGGTCCATCTTTTGGTGTGGCCCCAGCAGGAACATGTAGATGAAGCTTGGAATCGGCAAAGAAGGCATTGCTTGGATCTTTATCGAGCAATATCGCTCTTGCAACTGTGTGAGCAATTTGGGTACTTTCTTTCATAACATCTCCAAGTTGACCAGTTGCATGAAGGCCTCCTTTCCCCTCTCCTTCCTCAACCTGAGTGGTCTCTATGTACAAGGTGGAACCGCCCATGGCAGTCCAAGCAAGACCCATCACAACTCCAACCGGAGTCTGATCATAGAGGCGTTCAGCATGGAAAACAGGTTTGCCAACAAAATCAGACAAGTTTGGTTCGTCAACCAAGATTTTTTCAACTGTTTTTGTTCCTTCACTTTCCTGAATTTTCTCAGTCTCTTTCGCATCCTGTAAAGACGAGTACAACCATTTAATCCTTCAGTTGGCAAACACATTCGGATAGCAGAAACAGATGAAATGGGATTGAATTGAGGGGCAGTTTAACAAGCTTCTTTAAAATAAGAATCATCTTAAACGCTCTCAGGTTGGAGGTTCATAAAGATTGCTAATATTGCATGAAGAAAAATAATTCTTAAGATTGTACTCAAGTTGCACCATTACTCATACAGCTTATGAAGTAACCTCTACCCGGTAACTTTATATGTTATCACATACCTTTGAATCCGTAGGTTCATCAGTATCTGCAACCTCAACTTCACCAACTGCAGGTTCGGCTGGGAGATCCTTCTCTAAGGATCCAGTTGCAGTCTGGTCCACGCTTTGATCTACTTTATCAATATCTTCTACTTTGGTTTCAGAGGTCTCTACAACCTGAGCTGCAAGAACTCCAGGTTCGACTGGGAGATCAATCTGACTAGTGGGAGACTTTTGGTCAGCAACTGCAGGTTCATCTGATGCTCCTTGTCTAACAAGTTGCAGAGCTATCTGCCAGGGCATAAAAGATAGGTTAAAGAAATAAGGTCACAAATTTGTTCCACATTTTCAAGCAGTAGCTCTACAGACCTAAACTTTAAATCAAGTGGATAGAGTTTTATGGTTCGTCATATAGAAAAGGTTCAAGTTTGTGGTAGTGATCTAAATCTAGATATTGGCGACAAACCTTGCGGTAGATCTTTTCTATGTGCTTTTGGAGGTTCCTAACTCCTGCTTCGCGGCAATAATTTTCTATAAGAGCAAGAAGAGCTGCATTGGTCACTTCAACCTGTTCAGGTTCAATTCCACATGCTTCACGTGTGGTCTTCTCCAAATAATCTCTAGCAATGTGCATTTTTTCATCAGTAATATACCCAGCTATGGAAATAACCTCCATTCTATCCAAGAGAGGATTCGGTATATTCTCCACAACATTTGCTGTACAAACAAACAGAACCTGTAACAAAATTTCCAAAGGTAGGATCAAGTTAAGAACAAGAGGAATAAAAAGAAACCATCTGTAATCCTTATTACATTTCATCCATGCCGCAAGGCCCGCAACTTATATTCTAAAAGACATTAATTATACTACTCTAACCTTCACACAAATATGTCAGATTGCTTGAAAATTGCAATTATACTACCAGCAAAAGTAGGGACATCAGAATGCCTAAAAATCACATATTAAAAACTAACCTTTGACAGGTCAATTGGAACATCAAGATAATGGTCAAGAAAATTAGCATTTTGCTCTGGATCAAGAAGCTCCAACAAAGCACTTGCAGGATCACCAGCATGCCCCCTTCCCAACTGCCACAAGACAAGGCAAAGTTAAACAACCATGAACTTATTGCAAAACTCAAAGCACTTCTGGTTTTGTAAATAATCATTTTAGAAACCTTTCCTCACTCTAAACTACAAAAGAGACCGACAATATGATGTCTCTCAGGTACAATATGAATCAAGCCAACCAGCCATAATATATTACCTTGTCAATCTCATCAATCAGAACTAAAGGGTTAGCTGTTCCCACGTTTTTAAGGCATTGTACCATCTTTCCTGGCATAGCACCAATGTAGGTCCGACGATGCCCCTGGATGTGATTTTAGAAGTATATAAGGAATAGCTCATGTTGTATAGTTGTTCTCAAAGTTTCGGTGCACAAAGCTTGCTAAATACCTTAATTTCAGCGACATCGGATAATCCTCCCACAGAGAATCGGTAGAAATTACGGTTCAAGGCACGTGCAATTGAACGACCAATGCTGGTTTTGCCCACTCCAGGTGGACCAGAGAGACAAATGATTTTCCCTGTGATAAATATGCAGAATATCAATAATCCGCACTGCTATCATGAAAACTAGCACAGATTTGCAGCATCTTTTACAACCTTGGATATCAATATAAAATAAGAGTTAAATCAGTGCCTGAGAAACAAGATAAACAATGCAATGAGGCAATGCTCCTAAATCAAGGTAGACAATTGTGAAAGATGAAAACTATACCAACCTTGTGACATTCCTCTAAGTTTCCCGACGGCAATAAATTCCAATATCCTTTCCTTTACATCACTTAATCCATAGTGATCTTCATCAAGAATCTTTTGAGCCCGAAGAACATCAAAGTTCTCATCACTGCATTTGGGATTTGGATAAGAGAAGTTAGAATATTTAGAAATCTGCTAAAAAGTTAAAAATACAATAAGGACACATTACTTCAATTAAATAACAAAATAATGCTTACCACAAAATAATAAGAACAGGACAGTAACTCAAATAATATATCTTATATACCTATCAAATATATCTTTTTATAGTTTTTTTAACATTCTCACGCTAGTATCCATTATCCCATTTTAGATTTATATAAACGAATATTCATTACAGATATTCCTATCCAAGTATGGCATGGTGTTAAATTAACAATAAATGGCTTTATAATATAGTTCAAAGAGTCTAAACAGATTATCTTTCAGCATCCGAGCCACAAATATGACATCAATTATTGGAATGTCGATATCCTTCGCAATTTGATTAACTAAATTGAATAGTGCAAAAACCTGTAATTTCCCCATGGAATGGAAGTCAACCAATCTAGGTAATTACGCGTCACATTAAATTCACTTGAACTAGCCTCCAAAAGCTGCAGTTTTGTGAGCTCTTCTTCTATAACTTGCAACACATGAGGTGGGCATTTTTCCCTGTTTGGTTCAAGTCTCTCCCTGAACTTTGCTGCACCACAGAATCACAAAAATGATGCAGCCGTTACCTTCATGTATATGAACAATCAATATTTAGAATAGATTATCAATGTTATCTACAAACATGCTTGAGTCACATTCAGATAAAAACTGATGTGAGAAAGCACCAACAGCGGCCATGATGTGCACATATTTGCAAACATGGTTGCGAAACTTAATGTTATACAAAGTTGGTCTTAGTCCCGATTGTATGCATCATGTGATCACACAATGCAATACATAAACAACGTTTGTCTTACTAAACATCTATAACAATATAGAGAAGGCCAAACATATATTTGTTTTCGACTTCATGGTAATGTAACAGCCTTTGACTTTTGCAAAGGCAGGGAAAACAATACACACACACACACACACACAATATCTAGGTTTGCGAGAGTGTTAAACTTAATAAAATAAAAATATTAAAAAATAATACTAACCAGAAAGTGCTGTTTTGTCATCCGCCTCCAATCCCAGTTCCTGCATCATGTCAAGCCCCGTAAGGTTACATAATCCCCAAGAATGAAATAAAGGAATGGATATAAAACCCCTCGTAAAGAAAACAGATCACTGAGAAATCCTCATCCACATCCAAAGGGGTAATGGCATAAAAAATGTCTGGATGGTTGGAGCGGGGAGACAAACACCTTTTTTATTGCTTTAAGCTGCTCATTCAACAAGTAGCGGCGTTGTTCACCACTTATCTTCTCTTCAATTGCCTTTGCAATAGATTCCTAGATATAACAAAAAAAGGAATTAACAAAAGAGAATCAAACCAGTGGAGAATATATGCTACAAAACAATGACATACTGGCATGTCATACCTGAATCTTGCTGATTTCTATCTCTTTCTTCACTAGTTCCAGTGTGAGCTTTAAACGTTTATAAACCTGAGCAAAAATTGCACAGTTAAAAAGCATTGTCGATATGATAAGATTGAGTATAAATTCACATCAATCATCCCAGTTACGATTTGATAACCTATGCTTACATCTAGCTCTTCAAGCACTTGCTGACATTGAAACTTGTTTGCACCAGATATAGCCGCTCCAAAATCTGCTAACCTTGGAAAATTAAAATCACCTATATGCTGCACAAATATAAATAGGAAAAAAAGGTTTCACATGTTGCAAGCAAATAAATTTATTTTGAAGTACAGACGCATTCAAAATGAAAGATGCCTTAAATTTCACAGATTATGAGAAACTGAACCTGAGTGTATGTTTGAACATGATCCCTCCAAAGGGAACTAGTCTTCAGAACGTCTCTTAAAGTCGATATAACCTCAAATGACGTTGCCTTTATGACATCATCATCCTTGTTATAGGGTTTGTCCTGAAATACAAAGTATAAACCCATAAGAAAAAGAGAGAAAAATCTACTTTATATGTGGAACCTCCAAAAGTAAACAAACTGAATGGGTAAAAATTGAGACAAATGTGGACCTTGAGATGGTCAACTTTTACAGTCAGAGGATCCTCCTCAACCTGCAGACAAGCCATAAGTTTGCTTAGTTTAACTATACCAATTTGAATTATAAATGTGTTTTGAGCGTGTGTTTGCACATGCAAAATCTACAGGCACATACTTAAATACTGAAAAGTTTCACTAGACTAAAATGTTTTAATCAGTTCAATGAAACGTGAAAATGAACCGCGAGACATATATGAGGTGATGAGCCAAAAAAAGATGCTAAATATGCCTGCTAAAGCCATTGACCAAAAGTTCATGCTTACTGATTAGTTTCCCTCACCATCTCTGTAATTCGAAGTCGCCTATGACCAATTAGAACAACTTGGTCCCCTTGAATGCTTGAAATCTGAAATATGAAGACAACAGGTATAAAAATTCATAAAAACTGAAGGAAATTCTACTGTATGTCCAGTTAATCCACAGAATTAAGGGCATATGGAACTTGGGAGTAAACTAGATACCTGGGCAAGAGTACCGACTTCATGCAGACGGTTAAATAACTCCTTCCCTTTTAAGTCTGTTATGTTTTTATCTGTTTCAGAACCTGAGACCACACTAGGGTCAGTCCCTGGCTCATCCTTGAGAAGAAAAGCACCAGCATATGGAGCATGCCGTTTTCGGCTTTCTTGTAAAGCTGCCAACAACTTAGGATCCTACATCAGAAGCGACACATTAGTTAGTTCAGTAAGTCAAATGTTGTATAACACCTTGCAGTAACTGCAATTCAAGAATCGACCCAACAACCAAAATGCCAACTTGATTTTCACTGTATCCAATAGTCTCATGTACCTTCACATAAATTGGCATGTAGAACCCTGGAAAGAGCGGACGATGCGGCAATGGCAACGCTAAAACCTGACCGAAAGGTAATAGGAAACAAAAATAAATGGATAGATAGGGTATATAATTCATGAATCCATCATCCAACTTATCTGTTGGTTCAGAACACACAAAATTTCTGGCTTTCTACTTAACAAAGCAAAACACTTACACAAACAAACTTGAACAAACCATCCCAAGAACTAAAAACATCCTTAACAACACAAACACCAACATAAACTGAATTGCGAAATTTAAGATTACAATTCAAAAACACAACAATTAACAATAAGTTCCTATATCTTCATTTTCTCCTAATCCAATTAAACTATTTTAGCATAACCAAAAGCTCCAAATCCAAACCAACCGTTAGATAATCGTCGAGTCTCGGATTTGTGGGCACAATTGCCGATGAAGATTTCGACTCAGCGGCCTCTCCCTCTGCCTCGGCTTTCTTTACCTCGATTTCCGCCACCTGATCAGACCCATCTTTCCCGTCCGAGCAAAAATACGCTCGGCCAACCGAACTGGGCCGAGTCAACCCGGTGAGCGAGCTAATAACTCGGAGAAACGGCGAGGCGAGCTCGGTGGGCCCGGGACGGAGCCCCAAATTAGGACCCAGGCTGTGGATTCGGCCCTGGAGGCATGAGGAGGAAGAAGACAGAAGCTTCAGCATTTGTCTTTGGCAGCAAATCGATTGAAATTGTGGGAAAAATCGGAAATTGAATTTAGGGTTTAGGGTTTTTGGTAGCCCTAGCGGAGCAGTAGTGGGTTCGAGAGAACCGCCATTGTTGCGGAGCTTAAAACTCCTTGAAGCAAAAGATAGATATTGGGTTTCTTCAAGCGCTTGAATTTAAAGTTAAAGCCCTTCATAAACCCTTGTCGCTTGTACTTTCATGTGACGAAAATGCCCCTGCAGTTATGAAGAACTACATAAAGAATGGTGCGCGCAAAATGCACGATGCATCCAGAACCCCTGAAGTTTCCAGAGAAAATTTCTTCAAACTCTCCCGGTAAACAAACAGAACCTTCGGCTTCTCTGCTCCACACTCTGCCTCTGCGTCACCAAAAATCCTACCGTGCAGTCCTTCAACATTCCGCTCGTTTCGGAGCTGCTAGGGAAGCAGCACTGGTCGGAGCTCAAAACCCATCTCAAAGGCTCGAGCTTTGCCGCAGCTCTTCACCAGCTGTTCGGCTCCGGCGCCGACCAGAGCTAACTCTCAGGTGCTCAAAGATATGAGCTTTCTTAGATGGGTTCGTCCGAAACAGCAAAATGCATTCGATTTCTTTGATTTTTCACATGGTTTCAACTTTCAATGTGTATGTAGCAAACCATTTTTGTACAATTTCGAGTTCAATATGTTGGTGTTGGCATATGTGAAAAGTTTGCAGACACATCTGGGTTTTGGAGCTTTCAGAGAGCTCGAAATTATGGGTTCAAATTATCTTGTAATCCTTTGTTGAGTGCTTTGTTGAAGGATGGTGAAATTGGTTATGTTGAATAGGATACGCCAGAGCACAGTAGAATTTTCGATGTTGAATGCGTATGGTGGAAGGATTGGGAGGAGAAGTAAGGCTGATTTGTGTAAAGTTGGGAAATTGGACAAGGCAAAGGATGTTGCCAATGACACGAAGGCTTGGGGAATTTCACCAAATGTGGTTGCTTATAAGACTCTGATTGATGGGCTTTGCAAGATGGGTGGTTTGGGGAAAATGTACGAAGTTGATGCCGTTTTGACGGAGATGGTGTCGAATAATGTTCGCCCGAGTCAGGTTTATGTTTAATACTTTGATTGAGGGGTTCTGTAGTAAAGATGAGAATGCAGAAGTTGCGATGAAGGTGTTCAAGGCGATAAGGAAGCAGGGTTTGAAACGGACTGTGATTACGCATAATTCACTGATTGATTGGGGTATTACTGCAACGGGAAGCTTGATGAGGCAGGTGGTTTGCTGGATGAAGTGCTTGGCTTGGGTGTGAAGCCAAATGTTGTTACCTACAATGCCCCTTATAAATGCATTTTGTCGAGTGGTTTTAACGACATTAGAAATCAACGCTTTGCACCCAGTCTTAATATGTTGGTAGATGCCTGTTGTAAGGATGGATTGATGGAAAAAGCAAATGTGTTGCGCAGTTTAATGTTAGAGGGAGGGATTTTCCCAACACTCTGGCATTACTGCCGGATTACTGATTTGTGTAGACAGGGAAACGTTGAAATTGCCATGAAGATTTTACATGAAATGGAGGTGAAGGGCTTGGAAGTTAATCTCATAAATCAGTAACACATAATGTATGAATAGATGGATTGTGCAAAGAAGGCGAGTGAAGAAAGGCATTGCGATTCTTAGACCAGATGGCAGACGATAAAAAAGGGCCTTGTTTCCAGTAACTTGACATACAAATACTCTGATGGATGGCTAATGCAGGGAAGGAAACCTCAGGTCGGATTTGAATGTGAGAGAACAGGTGGAGAAACAATGCGCGCGAGCAAATGTAGCAGTGTATGATGTGTTGATCATAGGATATTGTGCAAAGGGCAAGCTTGAAGATGTGAATGAGCTTCTTAATGAGATGTTGGAGAAAGGGTTGATAGTCAAACTACTTACAAAATAATATGAAAGGAAATGACTGATAAAGGTTTTGTTCCTGATATAGACTGGCACCTTTATAGTCTATCTAGCTCTTAATTATCAAAATGAGAAACCGAATTGGTTTCAATCGCACCCTAATGAAGTGTATTTTCTTCTGCATCACCGGCAAAGCATAATTCAGTAAGCATCTGCACACCAGTGATCATAGTACTCTCGTCTCTTTGGTCTCACCTCTTAAATGTTATGATCCTTAGCTGAATGTTTCGCAAGCTTCCACATCATTCTTTATATATTGTGACTTCAAGCTTCTGCCAGCTCTGAGAATTCTCATGGAGAAAAGAAGACGAGGCCATGTATCTACTTGACATTCGATTGGAATTTGTAAGCCATGTTGGCTAAATTTGATTCAGTTTAATAATACTCTTTGATTGAATGTTTGAGCTGTGGACTACAGCAGAAGCCTAAATTTGATTCAGTTTAATAATACTCTTTGTTGTCTCACAAAGTTATGGGGACAATAAGTTGTAGTGCAACTCTCAAACTTCTTTCAGCTAAAAGCCTAAATCTACCAAACTATATGAAGTCAAGGCAGATGCGGTTTAGGCCAGTTGGGCAAAGCAGTGTGGCTCGCTTTCTTGCACTCAAGTTCAAATCCTCCAATTCATGGTTAATATCTTTTATTTCTAAATTTGTAGGTAAATTCTTTTTTGGGTTCTTGACCCCATTTTACGACAAAAAGGAAAAACCACCGGTCCAAGAAAAAGATTGGCAAGAGGAAAATGTAACAGTATTACTTAGAGTATACATGAACGTAGTCATATTGGTTAGAGCATATGTGTCTTCTTTATTTATTCAAATTTAAATCTTTCTCAAAACACTTTAGAGATTAGTTTAAAAGTACAATAATGTGGCAATAGACTTGAGCTCAAGTGTTTCGAAGCACCGAAGCACTTTAGCTAAAGTCCTAGGTTCGACTAGGGGAAGTAATAATTAAACCGACAACAAAACGCAGCGTTTTATTGTCTAGTCGCTCGAATCGAACCCCACAGGAGAAGCCCATCCTAATCTTCATATCTGGAGTCTTGACTTCCATTCACACGGCTTAAGAGATTCTTCATTGTCATTGAAGCTTCTTCATTTCAGAGCTTTTCTAATCCCATCTCCATTCACCATACAAATCCAAAATTAGGGTTTTTCTTTTCTCCCCAAAAGGACCTTAATAATCCCATGGATTTCCAGAAGAAGAGAATCCAACTACTGCTCTTCATAGTTGGCATCATCGTCCTCAGTATAACAGGTACACAAACACATATATACATCTAAAAATTTTCAATTTATTTTGTATTTATGTGAAAACTGATTGGGAAGAATTAAAAGTTTGAAGTATTACTTTCACCCATCTTCTGGGATTTGAAAATTTTCTTACTTGATTAGGTAAAGATCTGTTCTTTTGGTTGTTTCATTGGCTTAGGGTTTTGGGTTTAGGATCTTCGTATAATTAGGTCTCTCTTTTAGGATCTTTGTAAACCCTAAATCATTGCAAACAAACGGTATGAGTTTGAATGAAAATCCCAAAATTTTATGAACCCAGATTGTATAAGGGAAATTTTATTTAAACGTATGTAACTTATTTCTACATCTAACTTAAATTTTAGTAGTGGTGATATTTCCACCCGATGTCTTATTTCCTTACCCACCATTTAATGATAATGTTAATAACATATTTATCCTTTTAAAAGAAGACTTTTAAACCCCTATTTAATTCAGTACTAAAATTTTGAAAAAACAAAAAATAATAATAAATAATGGTGGGTGGGGTGTGATCTTTGGTGGAAGAGGTTGGGAAAGATTTGGGTTAGAATCGACAGAAAGGTTGGAGGAAGGAATGGGTGTGTACTAGACGAAGACGAGAAACTTCATTGGAGAAAAAAGAGAATTGAGTGTGAGATCTGCGGTTTTGACAAAAAAGAAGGAAGAAGAGTGGTCCCAAGTCTGGGGTCTCTGCAGGACGGCGATAGATGTGAAGGAGATGATGAATGTCTAGATCTTAGGTCTTGCATTTTCTTTCATTTTTTTATTTTTATTTATTTATTTATAATATTATTTAAAGATATATTAGAGTTATTTAAAAATATATATAATATGGCTATTTTGGGAATAATGATGGGTGAGGAAATAACATTTTTTTTTTTTAATTTTTTATGGTGGGTGGTATTATCATGTGGGTGAGAAAATAGAACACTAAGATGGGTCTAGTAGCACTCAATTTTAAATGTTGATTGTCTATTTTACCCTATTGCATAATTACTATTAAGTACAAAATAAAATTAATAATAAAACTCAAATTTATCAATAAACCCAAATACTATACTTAAACCATACAATCATTCTTTGTTTATCCTACTTTATTCTGACTAAAACCCTAAGGGTGCGTTTTTTTGGACTCGTTAACTCTCACTAGATCGAATAGGACTAGACATTAAGGTACTCTGGTGTTTGTTGCTCATATGGACTAAGTTAAGTGGGATTAAACGAGACTCGCACGGACTATCTCTTTCACTAGGAGGTCTTAGCCAATCCCCTAAAAAACCATGGGATTGCTAAGACCTTGCTGCGTCCCATTCTCTCTCTGCGTCGCATCCTCTCTCCTCTCATCTGCTCGCTTCGCTGTTGCCTACACTCGCGAACTCTCCTCTCCCTGCTTGCTTCGTCTGCCCGCTTCGCTGTTGCCTGCCTACACACGCGAACCCAATATCTCTTCGTTTGGGTTTGCATTTGGAGTCTAGGTTTCGTGATTCGAATATGGGATTTGCACTTCCAACGAAGTTGGGTTTTATGATTCGAGCGAATTTGGGATTGGATCTGGGTTTTGTGATTTGAACATGGGTTTTTGCAATTCCAGCGAATATGGGGTTTTTTATTTGTGCGAATTTGTAAAGATCTGCAAAATATTGAGATGAAGCTGTGGTTGCAGAGGCTCCACATGGGGATTATCAGAAGAACCCAATCGAGCAGACAATGATTCTGGGTTGTGAGGATAACATTTCAAGAAAAAATGGAGAAAAGGGAGAGCTTTGTTGACAGAGAAAGTGTGTTCTGGAAAATGGTAAAGGAAAAAGAAAAAAAATATTATTTTACTTATTAGTCCGACATTGGAACAAACGCTTCACTAAATTAATCCAGCTTAGTCTAGTCTAAGCCAGTCTAACTTAGTTCCTGAGCTTAGTCCAGTGCAACAAACGCACCCTAATAGTTCTCGTAGAGAAAAACAAGTTTTTTTTATTTAAGGATGGTGATTATGAAGTTTTGATTCCTCCAACCAATGTACGATTTTGAAATTTTTTTAGATAATTAAGCAGCTTGATTTTTTTCAATTTACAACTGCACACAATTGAAATACTTACGCAACTTCTCCCCAGAGCTTTTATCGTCTTTCCTTGTGCAATTTATATCCTAGTTTGTTCTTCGGTACCATGCTAATTAGGCCTCCGCCCAAAAACGTATAACATTTCTTACCTTTATAAATTGCACAGGGTAAACAAATCCTTTAGAGAGTACCATGAGACATTGAGCAAGGGCTTCCTATGAGAATAATATCAGATTCAACATATACTCTTCAGATTACCATGGAACCTAATCAAATGATTCGCTTTCAAGACACAATGCATAACCTATATTCACCTATAAATCAAACAAGGAAGGAAATATATAATGATGTTAAGAAGAATGCTTTTACGGAAGCCATTGAAGGGGTCAATTATGAGAGTTTGATGTCTATGTATGATTGTCTAAGAATCATGCTTGGAAAGATTTCAAAATATTGTCAACATCTATAGAAGTGTCAGTCTTGTTGTTAGCCATGGCCGAATTCACACCCCAATTCTCGGTGTTCATTTCCAAACGGTGTAAGGATAGAGTTAAAAATCAAATGGGTGTAAAAATAAATCCACATATTGAATTAGGTTTATGGGGATATATTAGGTATTAAATTGGGTTTAAAGAGATATTAATAGTTTAGTTAAAAATCAAATGGGTGCAAAGAGTAAGTTAGGTGTAGAAATAGGTTACATGGGTTTAAATAAAATTTCCCATTGTATAATTAGGTCTCTCTTTTAGGATCATTGTGGTGATGTGATTTGTGTATGATATTTGATAGCATGGAGTATCAAATATCAAATCACCCATTGCCACATAATGCTCTAGCTTTCGATGCTGCGGCGTATTGCCAATGTTTAGGAAATTGGGTGTCTTTCTTATTTTGATACGAATCTGTTGAGGGGAGTGGGAATTTGATTTTTCCTGTAGACCTGAGCTGATAGCTACATAACCTTACAAGGTTTGGGACTGGAGTACCTCGTTGAAACATTGCTCGGAGAAACCCAGTGGGAAAAACCCAAGTGAAGGAAAAAGTATCCCGCACCCTGCCACCCACGTTACAAATCAGTATAGAGAACTTATAAATGAAGATGAATCACTATTTTGATGTTAATGTTTTGTTGTTGTTGTTGTTGTTTAATATTACATTTTGTTCTGGACCTCTGGTTGAATGGAGATGCAAATAAAATGTTTCTATTCCTAATATTTTACTTATGTGATAGTTTAGCGTCTGGAGTTTGTGTTTGTGTTTGTTTAGGTTTTGTAAAGCATTTTGCGATTTACTAATATATGTTATGTAATGCAACATTCAGGGTTTTAGTATTTTTGTATAGAAAATGTGTATCCACTACTTATTTAGATTATTTTTGCCGTAGCCGAAAAATGTCGGCAACTGCTTGGGGAAGAGCGTGCATCTCAGAGTGGGAAGTTTACAGTCTTTGACTGCTTTGATATGAGTTCCGGAACACTAGCTTGTGCTGTGAAAGAGGGAGTGAAGCTGTATGTTAACAACATCAGAGCTGCTCATGTTGAGACGATAAAGCATAAAGCGATTGAAAGTGAATTGTCTGATGCATTGTCGCAGGGGATATCTGCTAAAGATGCAGCCAAACAAGCACAGGAAGTAGGAGCAAAGGCAGCGAAGCTGGCAACTCGGAAAGCCAAGCGGATAATAGGTCCTATCATCTCGTCCGGATGGGACTTCTTTGAAGCCATATACTATGGTGGTACAATTACAGAAGGGACCTTCAGGGGCACGGGAACCTTGTTTGGCACCTATGGAGGAGGCTTTGTAGGAGAGCAAAGGCTTGGGAGATTTGGTTACCTTGTGGGAAGTCAATTGGGCAGTTGGGCAGGAGGTAGGATTGGATTGATGGTATATGATGTGATTGATGGAGTGAACTACTTGCTCCAATTTGGTCTACCCGAAAACAGTGAAGTTCGTGAAACTTCTGCTTATGAAAGTTCTGAAGGTTCTGATGACATTAATGTTGATGAAGTCCCCACATATGAGAACCCTGAAGCTGAAGCCTACAAAACCTATGAGAGCTCCGAAGCATATGAACATTCTGAACTGAGGTGAATGAAATGAATTAGGTCCATTCTGTTCTTTTACGCGCAATCTTATTCTGTAGATGTAATATAAGAAAATAGGTCCGGTGACTCGTTCAAATTTGTGTAATTCCTTTGCATACAGATGGTATATCCACAGAATTGCATGCTTCATTCGTACACCGGAGTCTTTTTTCTCGTTGAAATGCATCAATAAACACCATTTTGCTATCGTCTTACATTTGATACATGGCTATGTTTATTCAGAAAAATAGGGGAGGGGTAGTAAGCTAGTAAGCCTCTCCCATTGAGGTCTCTTGAGTAAATTGGGGTTCTGAAATAGAAGAGACTCACTTGGCAAGTTGGCAACCCAACCCTTGGGCCTAGGCTTTGAACATAATTTCAACAACTTTCCTCTAGCTTAAGAGTTGGGCGAAAGGTCTTTTTCTGCAATAAATTAAATCGATAACATTATTGGACTGAGATGAGCTAAGGTTCCTAGATTTGGGCAGTGCTACAACCGGGACGTTAATGTGGCGGTATCTATTACCCTTTAGCACGTGGGAAGTTTGAAATATCATAACATTAACATATTTGTTTCATGTAAGTGGTTCATCACAAGCAAAACATTAAAGCAAATACAGATCAATTATAGAAGCTAAAAAGTTGTGTACCAGTTTATTCAATTATAGTTGTCATGCTGTCGGCAATTCCTTTTGATAGGCAATATGTAAAAACCAAAAAAAGGGCTAAGACCCTCTCTATAAAGTTCTTAAAGAGACTTGTAGTATGTACTGACCGTGGAATGAGTAGTCTATCCTCCCCCCTAAACTTTTAGAAACCATAAAAATTATATTTGTATCCTGTTCGAGTCACCTGTCATGTCTAAAGTTTCCACTTGTAGAGATGAGTCCAATCAAGTTATGAAGAAAGGGGATCAGGATCCTCTCCTGAGCTAAGGGTGAGGATCCTCATGAGCAAGCTCATCGGGTCATTGAAATTTTGTACAAAGGTTACAATTATTATAACTTTTAGAGGGAGCCTCTGTTTGTAACCGTTGAATAAAATTTCAACGGTCCGATGGGCTTGCTCAGGAGGATCCTTACCCTTAGCTCATAAGAGAATCCTGATCCGAAGAAAGGAACAAAGGATTTCGTTTCACCACGAAAAGAGATTTGAAAGCAATCTGTGAATTTGTGAGGGCTCAAGTTTCGGCGTTGCATGGACTAGCAAATAGTGTGGGTGAAGATCTAATATGCCCATCACACTATCAGGGCCAGTGTAAGGCACATGGAATCGTGTGGGCAACACACACTCGTTGCTCAAATGGCCACGGTTCATTTGACTTCATCCTAACCAACCAATATGCTCATGGCCTTTGCTTTAAATTGATTCTTATTATTTAAAATTCATAAATTAAAGATACGAAGCACTATGATTAACTAGTGCTTGATGGCATAGAGCAGGCCTTCCAATACTTTATGTTAAAGAAAGCAGTTGATACACACAACTTAGGATTGCAGAATAATAAATTAGGAGTGTGAATAGCATCTCTCTTGAAAAAACGAAAAAAAATTAACATAAGCAATTGAAGATCCTACCAAACAAAGATCTACAATATAATATCCAAACACACAAATCATATATGTCAGAATTAATCCATGACATCAACTTAGCACATTTGAAAATCATTGTCAAAAGTTTTCACCAGATGCCCACAAAAATGCTACCATCTAGGAGGGAATTTTGGAAGTTATGTAGACCGGATTAAAAGAACAAAAGTTAATTTAATCAAGTTAACCACATTCAAATTTATGATTTAATGCAGATGTGATTTTAGGGTAATGCTAGAGTGATCACATTTTGAAAAAACATATATGATACAGTGTGAGTTTGACTCGAAATATTTAAAAAGTTCCACAAAATAATCATAGCAAAAGAAAATTAAAAATGAACGTACCAAAATAATTAAATATGTATTTTACTCACTAAACAATCTCAAATTCCCTAAATCCATCTTAGGTCATGGAAAAATAACGAGTTTGACTCGTCTCGTTATTTTCTTTCCATAAAGATATCTTGGATTGAAATGGACTCTAGAAACTCCTAAACACTATTCCATTGAAATTTACAGAATTAGCTGCAATACTTACATTTATTTAGTATAATCATCATCTGAGAATATAACTCATTTTAATATATGTAGTTAATACATGTAAGTATGTATTTAATACAATCACAATTTGACCGTTGAGATTGTAATTGTATTTAACACATGTAAGTATTATAGTCAAATTTAACCAATCTAAAACTGCTTTTCCAGCCCTACTTCACAACAATAAAACATATCCCCGGTAGAGGTTTGACCTATTTCTATTGGTGGTCATACCTTTATCAGGGTCGTAGTACAATGTCGTTTACCCATATGTGATCTCCCGGGTGGCGGTACAATGTGGTTTACCAAAATGTGATATCCTCGTCAAATATCTTCTATGATTTCATATTTATGAAAAGAAAAATATATAAGTTTTCAAAGTTGAACCCACTATTTCTGAAAAGAAATCACAATTTCAGTGTCGAGTAGTCGCGTTGCAGCTATCGTTGGGAGTGAAAGTGGCCAAATTGCCACAAACAAGTAGACTTTATTTCCATCCCTACATTGCATGATAGACTTTATTTCTATCCCCACATTGCGTGCTTCATCCCTTTTTTCTTCCGACCAAAAGGGACATAAAAACATTATCAAAACCCAAATAACCCTATCAGTGGTCTACATCCATGCTTTATTACCTCCCTCAGTGGATTCGATTTCAAAAATTAAGATTAAGGCAAATAAAAATTTTCTTTTTTATACAAGGAATAATTTAACTTTATGTGTGTAAGTTTATTTTACGTTGTCGGTTCTAAGTCCGGATAAAAAAGGTGGAAGAGGGCGTCAAGTAATCGACAGTCAAACAAAGATAAACTTCCAAAGGCGAAAAGCATCTTGTACTACCTAAAAGAATGATTGTATGGGAGTAGGATTTTCTTTTCTCTAAAATCTCACTCTTCCTATTTTTTTCCTCTCATACTTTTCTCTTTGTTAGTCTCACTCTTCCTATTTTTTTTCACATATTTTTCTCTGTCTTTTTCTCTCTATAAAAAAGTTAACACAAAATGTTTAATTGTAAGTGTTCAAACAGGAAGGGACTAGAGGAAAAGGAGAAGATGGAAGAGGAGAGCATCCAGATTCATTTGTATATCGTTTCTAAACCATTGAAAGTAGAAAGAGAAAATTAAAGCTGAAAAAAAAAAGGAATAAATAATATTAATATAACAAAAAGTTGAATTCGAATTAGGAAAGGGGCTTTTACTGATTGGAATTATAGTGGCCATCCAGTTCCTATAAAGCCAACTTAATCTTCAGCCAGAGAAAAAACAGAATTAGCATAGTGGAAGCTACGAGGCACTTTGACAACGTCTAACAAGTAAGAACTCAGTGTATATGACAACATTGTAGATACATAAAGGCCCCACACGATATGTGTTGAAACAGCAGCATAGGTTTTGTCTTCAAATACAAAATAGGGGTGTGCTATTCACACATCATTTTTTACTTCTCACACACCTCTTGTTAATTTATGTCCGTTGATCTTCTTCAATTCATCCGATCCGACAGCCGAAAACTAAAAAGATGTGAGAGAAGTAAAAAGGGGTGTGTGGATATCACACCCCAACAAAATATTAACTTACTGTTGTAACACATTTGAATATCTAATTTTTCCAATCTACGACATCCGAATATCCGATGATGTAAATCGGGACCGATTTTGTGTTTTAGAGATTGAGAAAATGCATAACCGAATCATTAACTTCGCCCAAACTAACTTGAAATTGTTTCTAAAATATATGGAAGAATATAGTTCCAATAAAAATATATATAAACAAAGAGAAGTGATCGACGCACATTCATATTCATTTTTTATCTTTGAATTAAATAACCGAAGAAGAATTACGGGACATATATAAACAAAAGTGTGAATGATATACAAAAATCATTCCCAGAACAAGTAGCAGCTATCATCATTTTGATTTTGAATGAAGAATTTGGGTGAAGAAACTTCAAAACTCAACCAAAATTATGTATTTATTTACTTTTAATCTGGACAATTATATTATATGGACCTGACTATGACATTGTTTATAGTTAGGATAAGGCAAGTGGGTTTCACAACAAAATGTCAAGCCAATTGCTATGGTGTGAACTGAAAGATGCTGATAGTAACTCATGAGGCCAACACTCAAGAAAATGTTTAAATTACTCTCTATATAAATCAGTATTGTGTGAAAGTATAAATTGGAGAATCTTTATCCAACTTACCTCGTCTTGGAGTTCATGGGGATCTAAGCTAGGCCTTATTTAGGTTAAGGAATTGTTTCTCATTATGATATTGATCATGTAACATCAAACATCTAATTAGGTTTTTTAAGTGTCTTCATGTCTATTTGTTTATGTGTTACTTTTTTCTCTTCATTTAATAAGAAACATGCGTTGAGCTATCATGCATATATAATGTGTAAAACTTTGTATCTTTGATGAAGATATACATTTCGTGTTTTACATTGTTCTACTTTGAAAATCTAATATAGTCTACATTTTTATTTACAAACTCCAATGGTAATTAAGAGTAAGTACTATTGTTAAATGTATGATCTTATCAGTTGTCACAAGCTTGTGATCATGAGTGCCTACCATAAAAAGGGTTTTGAGGACTCCTTTCTCCCTTTATTTATTTATTTATATTTAGGTCCCATTTTGTGCATTCAATGTAAGAAAAAAAAAGATGGCATCATTTCCTCCCATCGCTCTACATCACATATCACTACTTTTCCCTGCTAAACTAACCAGAACCGTTGGTAGGGATGGCTTGCTACTTTATCTATTCACATACATATTTTTATCTATCACACACCTCTCAATTTTTAACTGTCAAATCGAATGAACTAAAAATATCAATATACAAAAATTAACAAAAATATGTAAAAATTAAAAAGAAATGTATAAAAAGCACTACCCTACCTGCATATCAAAATTTGTAACTCTGAAACCTAGCTGTATGACTTGGGATCATGGCCATGTCCTCAATTCCGAGAAAAGCCAAGTTTCAGGTTTAAAAACTAGTAAGCACCATCGACTCTGATTGGTAAAGCGTTGAAGGTTAATCTCACCCTTGAATGATATTGTAATGAAAACTAGGATAAACTACATTTTATAATCCTCAAGTTTGAGGTAGTTTTTAAATGGAGTTTAAATTTTCTCATATAACATCATGAAGTTATTAAAATTATATCAATTTATACATTTGTCTCTTTGAATGTCTAATATTCCACTCAATTGAGGACATGCTATATGTGAGACTTATTTCCAAGTTGTCAGACAAACCACACTGTCACTAATAGAGTTTGGACCAAAATGTGCAATTGGTTATCGTTTTAAGGCACAAAGCAACGACTTAAGAGAAGTTCCATATTGAGTAAATATATACTTCACATTAGCCTATACACAGTCATACAATTGATAAGCATAAATTGATACGATTTCAAAACCTAATGGTGCAACATTAGAAAATTGAAGTTCGCTACACCAAAACATACGTTTTATGATGTGCAATGCATGTCGTAGAAGTTGTTTACGATGCACACCGGGCAATCAGTAAAAGGCCATGCCTTAAAAAAGTTCTCATCATTTACTACGTGCATTTTCACGCCTTAAATAAAGAAAAAACACATTGTAAAAGCTTTTTTAGCATTTTTCTAAACTATTATCACCATAATTACTTTCATTGTTATGGCTTGCATGTTTTTAATTATCTAAGGTGTGCACATAGTGTCACAACCCGTCCCAAAATATTATATTTTTAGGAGTGAAATGTCAAATATGCCCTTGAGCGTTTGTGGTGTTGTGTGGTTTAAATTTTGGATTTGGACCAATTCGTTAAGTCCCTAATATTTTGGGACCAATTAGAACTAAAGGACTTAAGGTTTTGTGCTAGTTGGTGACCCAACTAGGACCACACGTGCATACCACATACTCAGATCTCTCTCTCTCTCTCTCTCTCTCTCTCTCTCTCTCTCTCTCTCTCTCTCTCTCTCTCTCTCTCTCTCTCTCTCTCTCTCTCTCTCTCTCATTCCTTTCGAATTTTCTACAAATTTTGTATAGTGTACGGACAAACCTTGGATCAAGCATTTCGTGCACGGATCGAAGGTTTGAAGGGTGGTTTTGAACTCCTAGCAAGCCCAGGAATCCAACCATACCCTTGGTTGAACTCAAAACCTTCGAAAACCAGAGAACCAAGAACCTCCGATTCGAGGTACTATTCATGCACACGTAAATGTGGAGTTTTTGAAAGATTCTAAGGTTATAGGAAGCTTTAGATCGTCTTCACGAAGCTCGGAGAAGAAAAGTGAAGTGATTTGGACGTCGGGAAGTTGAATTTTGACGAGTTGCAGGTTTAGCCGGATTATCGAGGGATTTCCGGCGAGCTCCGTCGGTTTTAGGACTTTTGAAAGGTAAGGTTTTGTTCTACTTGTCTTAAGCTTCATTTTGGTATAACATTTGTGAAATTTGGTTGAAAAATGGAGAAGATATTAAAGTTTTTCGAATTTCCAGTTTCCGGCAACCGTAACCGGCGATTCGCCGGAGAAGAAAGAAGAATATTTCGTCGATATTGATGGAATATTCCTAACAGCAGCTAACAACATCATGTTAGTTTTAACGGAATATTCTAATTTTTAGTGAAATATTCCCTAACGGTGGTTAAGGATTTCGTCAAGGTTGGCCGCGCGTGGGGGTGCGTCTGGCCATGCCTTGGCCGGCGCATGGGACGTCGGAAAATTTTTCTAAAAATATGGGGATGTTCCTGAGGTTAGTAGATCATGGTGGTATATTCAAAAGCCCCATTTGAGCTTTGTATGAGAAGTTATTACCTAATTTTGGTTATGTGCTTTAAATAACGTTTATTCAGTTATTTCGTATATAGGTGAGACCTATCCTAAGGACGAGCGCCATCATCGAGGCTCAGGGGCTACGACCCTTCAACATACCAATGAGTGGGCTTTTGGTTTTCCATATATACCTATATACTTGAGATTTTTCCCAAAAAATGAATTTAAATGAATATATGTCTTGGAAATGCCATGCAAGTATCTATCTATTTTAATTATGCATTAGTAATTGCATACATTCATGATTGGTGATGCAGACGCACAGGTAAGTGCCAGGTAAGTTCATAAATCAAAGGTGTTTGTCCCATACTTAGGGCCTCCGTATTTAGATCTCGTATAAATACTCGGGGGACTCAAATGTAATTATGTAATAAATGAAGGGGCAAATATGTAATAAGTGATGAGCCCTTATTCTATAAAAGGACTCCTCACCCTCCTCATTTGGGGAGGCCAATTCTTAGGCCTGAGATCCCCAAAGCCTTACTCTCACCCTCACAAACAGAGGAGCTCTCATCCTCACATATAGAGGCTCTCTCCCTCACAATCCTCTCAGAGAAATACAATATCAGTGTGGACGTAGCCTAAACATTAGGGTGAACCACGGTACATCTTGTGTCCTTTACTTTCTTGCAGATTAACGGTCGTATTTATGTTGTTCCAAGATCCTCCGGTTTTGTGCATAACAAAAGGTATGAGATTGTTTCGGTTATGTGAGATATGTTGTAATGTATTGAGAGCTCATAAACCTGCACCCCGGTGTTAGTGCTCCCACCCAGAGTTAGGGCACAGTCCTTCACGTGATGTTCACCTCCCGCACCGTATGCTCACCTTGGATCCAAGTTAGGTGCACATGCTTGTCGTACAAACCACTTTAGGTGGTTCCGACTCGTAGGTGACCCGAAATTATTCGCACAGCCTTCACGTGATCGTAACACTAGAGCATATTTACTTTACACCTAGTCTTGTCATGCAAACCACTGTAGGTGGTTCCGACTCGTGTGCAGGATTTGATTTGATTTGATATGATTGAGATTGGTTCTGAGCTATATACTTAGTAGTGCAGTTTGAGTTAGAGAGATTTGGCTGATTCGATATTTGATATTTATATATTTTGCCTGGTTTACCTATAGCATTGCATTGAGATACTTTGGCATGGCATACTTATGAATATCGTTTTCTGAGCATGGTTTTGAGATATGTATATATTCTATTTTTTCTGGGAAAATTATACACGTTTTATAGCTAGGGGTTAGAACTTTTGAGAAATGAAATGATTTTGAAAAGCTTTGTTTTTGCCCACTCACACTTAATGTTTTGCGCCCCTCCATGTTTTAAGTAGAAGTGTTTGGTGGATCACGAGGATTCTAACGGGGGTTCTGACAGAACATCATCATGTAGGATTTGATATTTATATATTTGGCCTGGTTTACCTATAGCATTGCATTGAGATACTTTGGCATGGCATACTTATGAATATCGTTTTCTGAGCATGGTTTTGAGATATGTATATATTCTATTTTTTCTAGGAAAATTATACAGGTTTTACGGCGAGGGGTTAGAACTTTTGAGAAATGAAATTATTTTGAAAAGCTTTGTTTTTGCCCACTCACACTTTCTGTTTTGCGCCCCTCCATGTTTTAAGTAGAAGTGCTTGGTGATCACGAGGATTCTAATGGAGGTTTTGACAGAACATCACCATGTAGGATCACCCTTGGGTGCTATATAATTAGTACTTATTCTGCTTGACTGCATCTAGGATATTTATGCTCTGGTTGTGTATCTCACACTTAATCTCATACTTGCACCTTATCTTATATAGTACTCTAGCTAATTTGGTTTTAGTTTATTTGTAATTTCTTATATCTCTATTGCTTCCGCACTGTGCACATGGCTACATCACCCTCACGTGAGGGCCAGCATGCCTCGATCTAGGTTGAGGTGTGTCACATATTGTTCACCTTAGATAACATTTATTAACTTCACACTTTGACAACATAACATATATAATATAAATATTTGTTGGCGTGAGTTGTAATAAAAAATAGCATTGTAATTATTGTTATTATTTTCCTTTTCAGGTGTATTTTCTATTTTAAATAGAATATTAATGTTATTTTCTTCCTCAACAAGACTATGTACTACAAATATATGTGCCTCCATAAGAAAAATAATATACAAGAAAATTCTAGCATTTTTGTACAAATTTGGATAATACTAGGGAAATAAATTTTTTATTATCAAAGAATATAATTGTTGATAATTAAATTATTAATTAAATGTCAAATATTAAATTATTTAAATTTTGATTTTCTTAACATTATTCTAGAAATTTTACATAACTCATGAATACTAATTGTTACACTAATAAAATAAACTGAAAATATGAGTACACCCCTTGAAATTCAATTTTCTTTAATTAAAACCCATCATGATAAATTTATCTAACAAAAACCCAATGACAAGCAATATCCCTAATTAAGTTTGACTTGGCAAAATTTGTATTTTTGGATGTCTAAATTACCCCTAATAACACTTACTTTGGGTCTCTCACTTATTATCTCCATTTATTTTACATTATTTCATTCAATTAAATGTTCAAATATTTACATGATACCAATGTTCCTTATATAGTTGTTTTCACATGATGCTAACAGGTAAATTAGTATATCCTACAAATATAAAAAAGTTAATTTATTCAAAATTATCAATATTTTAAATGTGACATAGGTAAATTATTTTGCACAACATATATAACAATATAAGTTCCTAGTAAATTATGTAATGATATATGCAAAATAATTTACCTACAAAATAAATAAATAATTTTATTCAAAATTAATTAAATACCAATATTTTGCAAAAAAAAATATATATATAACAATTTACCTACAAAATAAAAGAATGTCGATTGATTGCACACTCTATATAATAATAACAAAATGTGGCTAGTACATATGTAATATCACATGAAAAATAATTTACCTACAAAATAAATAAATTTTTTTTGCCAATTGATTCAAATTAATTAATTACATATTATTTTACATAAAAATATAGATAAATTATTTGTACGCATATATATAATTTTAACAAAATGTGTCTAATACATACATGCAAAATAATTTACCTACAATTATTGTCAAACAAATAAAAGAAATGAAATATATGATGGTAAGAGAAGTATAAAGAAGATAATTTTATAATAATAAGGCACTTATTTCTCACAATTATGGTGGATAATTAAATTCATTAACATAATTAGAGTGTTGTGGCACAATTGTATATAGTTTGAAAATAATAAGTATTTATTTGTTTACATGGCAATTTACTTTAAATTTGGGTCTTATTTGAATGTTTAAAAAGAAATAAGTTTTTGTCAAGAAAATAAATGTTGAATAGACTTATACGTAAAGAACCCTAAAAAAAATTTGTGGCAATCGAGGTGCGATGGACCTACAATCACAATGCATTATAAATCAATAATCAACTCGCAACCCCTCACAACATGGACCCCACAAGTGCCCATAAATAACGACTCCCTGGAGGATGTCACCAAGCCGTGGAGATTCTTCTCAAGGGTGTTTGAAACTTCGAATTTTCAATCTTATTTCCCAATAGTATTTGATCACCATATCCTCATAGTGTCGACATGTGTTGCCAGGGAGATGCTTTGGTACAAAGAGTTTGCGAATTGTATGAGAAAATCTCAAGCCTTGAGAGCCTCAAACCCTCCCAAGATGTCGACATGCTCTTTACCCAACTCGTTCTCACATGCATACCACCAAGTCCAATCGATGTTTCCAAGTTATGCCAAGGGGTGCAAGAAATAAGGTCCAACCTTATAAGGCTATGTGGAGAGGCAGAAGGACTTTTGGAGAATCACTTCTCGACAATCCTAGGCTCATATGAACACCCTCTCGACCATCTCGACATTTTCCCTTACTATTCCAATTACCTCAAGCTTAGCAAACTTGAGTTCAACATCCTTAGCCAACACTTCACTCGTGTGCCTATAAAAATTGCCTTTGTGGGTTCTGGCCCTCTTCCCCTTACCTCAATTGTCTTGGCCTCAAATCACCTCACCAAAACCTCTTTCGACAACTATGACATCAATGCTTCGGCCAACTCCAAGGCCCTTGGCTTGGTGTCTTCCGATCCTGACCTATCGAAAAGAATGGTCTTCCACACCACAGATATAATGGATGTCACAACTGCTTTGAAAGACTATGAAATTGTGTTTTTGGCTGCTCTTGTAGGCATGGACAAGATGGAGAAGCTGAAAATTATCGATCACTTGGCAAAATACATGGCTCCAGGAGCAACTTTGATGCTAAGAAGTGCACACGGTGCGAGGGCTTTTCTATATCCAGTGATTGATCCTTGTGATGATCTTAGAGGGTTTGAGGTTCTCTCTGTGTTTCATCCCACCGATGAAGTCATTAACTCAATTGTCATCGCGCGTAAGTATGCATTGCCTGTTCAGCACTCATCACCAATTGATTCTCAGGGTCTTAATGCTGGTGCCATTATACTTCCCAGCAAGTGTTGTGAGCTTGAAGCCTTCAATCCCCTCCATAAACATGGCAACATGATTGAGGAGTTGGCCTTTGAGGAGCAGCTTTCTTAAAACATCCTTGGATGATCTTTCTTCATGCTTTCATCTATGTTGCTCATATGCATGGAAATAAAATCCATTTATAGTTGGTTTAACTATTATGTGTTTAATGCATATCTGACCTGTTTATCTAGCTACATATTATTGTGGCATATCCAATATGTACTATGGAATCTTAAATTTTAATAAATCACATGGAAATTGGATCCTTTTTTTTTGGATACATAACGTTTGTTGTTTCATTTTGCACTTATGAAAATGAGAAAATTCCTATTCAGATTGTTAATACTGGAACGAAAGGAAAAAAAATTGATTTCAACACACTCTGTTTCTCCATTCCTTTATTCGATCTAAATGTTACACACAACACACAATAAAGCCTTTTTCCACTAGGTGGGGTCGTGGGGATGCAACACGAGAACTTCCCAGGAGATCACCACCCTAGTACTACTCTCGCCCAAACTCGTTTAACTTCGGAGTTCGGATGGGATCCGGTGCATGTGAGCTGGTATGATCGCATCCCAAGGATTCGACGTAAGATAGGAGTGTCGATTGACGACTACCTGACGCACTCCCCCTCCTCCCTTATCCAGGCTTGGGACTGGCAATGTAAGATAAACTTACATAGGCAGAGTTTCGACCTAAATGTTAAAAATAAAAAATATAAAAAGTGTGTGCCGGGAGTAAACAGGTGTGTGGAATTCAATTAGGGTTTATTTTGTTAACAAACAATTAGGGCTAATGTGAGTCAGTTACAAGATCAATTAGCAAGTACAGGAATCTCCAACCTATTCACAATATTCCAAATTAATTAGGGCTGAGAAGGTTGTAACTCAAATTATTCCAAAGTTTGCCAACCATTGATATATGAGACACTAGCTTGCTCATTAATGTTTACTCTGACTTCTGTACCCCAACCAGTTGGGTTTAGGTTAAGAAGAAGAGGTTCTATATTATATGGTTCCAAATAAATTTCTCTCTTTTTTTTGGTACATTGGATGGTTCCGAACCTAGCTTACTCTCACCCTCATTATTAGGCTAACCCCACTTGATAAATTTCCTTTTATGTATAATGTGGATAAGCATGTAGGGTTTTCTTCACAGTTTGAGTGGAGGGGATACCTCTGAGAAAAGAAAAGAAAAGATTGAGAGAGACCAGAATTTTGTTGGGTTTTGCAGTCATTTCATTGGATGAAAATTTGCAATATTGATTGATCCTCGGTTGAAATATTTAGTGTTTTTTGCTTTTTTGACATATTAAAAGGCTGTCACAGTAGGCTATCTGATTGCAAGTCGTTTAGTAAAACAACATTTGATTTGGGTGGCTTTTGTCTAACTTTGATTTGTTCGAAGAGTTTCCCCATTCGTGCTTGTGCTCCTCTATCGATCCTTGTTGCTTTCACATCACATCTCATCTGAAAAGACAAAGATGTGTCTGGCTCTTGAAGCTCCATTAATTTAACATTTTCCCTAGTGGATGCCTATAATTTATCAGCCCTCATTGTATATCTTTGCATTGTGCTATGACTAACTGACCAAGGTTATATATCTGTTATCAAGTCTCTTAACTAATGCCAAGTATTTTAGTAGCTGTATATAGATTTCCATCTGCAATAAATTACAAGATCCAGTGACTAGAGATGCATGAATTTCATCCAATTCTAAAAAATAATTAATTAATTATCTAATTAGAAGGAGATAAAAGAGAGAAAGCTGCAGAATCTTAATTACAGAAATATTACAAAACTCATGTCATTTCATTAGATGAAATTTGCAACATTGATTGATCCTCGGGTGAAATATTTAATGTGTTTTTTACTTTTTTGGACAAACAAGGCTGTCGCAGTAGGTTATCTGATAGCAAGTCGGTTAGGAAACAACAACTGATTTGCGTGGTTTTTGTCTAACTGTGATTCGTTCAAAGAGTTTCACCAATCGTGGTTATTCTCCTCTATCGATCCTTGTTGCTTTCCCATCACATCTAATCTGAAAGGCCAAAGACGTCTGCCTCTTGAAGCTCCAATAATTTAACATTTGCCCTAGTGAATGCCTATAATTTATCGGCCCTCGTTGGATATCTTTGCATTGTGCTATGACTAACTGACTAAGGTTATATATATATCTGTTATCAAGTCTCTTTAACTTATATCGAGTATTTTTCTAGCACAAATTACAAAATCTAGTGACTAGAATAAGGTTGTTTAGCTTTATATAGATTTCCATCTGCAACAAATTACAAGGTCCTGTGACTAGAGATGCATGAATTTCATCCAACGCTAAAGATTAATAAATTAATTATCCAATTAGTGGGAGATAAAATAATGTCAACATTAGAAGAGAGAAAGCTGCATAGAGCCTTAATTACAAAATATTAAGGGGAAGGTACAGAGTAGACTAGTGGAGACTTTCAGGCCTTGAGTTCTTGTACATGTATTTTTTTACCACATTCATTGTCCGGTTATTTAATTAGCTAGAAAGCTAGCAAAGTATACTTGATCGGAAATATATGGAATGGAGAATTCGGAAGTTTCCTAAAAACTATATTTATTGTTTAGATTTGGGCTTGTTGCCCATATCAGTGTGTTCTTCCTTATGCACTCAAGTTTGAATCTCCATCCCCTTAATTAGAAGAATTAGTGCATATAGAATATCGGTTGTATGAAACTCTTAAAAATATATGATTCATTATTTTGGTACATCGATCTAACTTACTATATCAATGTTACATTTACTAACAAGATTTCAGTTAAGTGTATAAGAAAGTTAAAGAGGAAAAATTCGGCTGGGGCTAGGGTTTGTAAACTGTAAGCTCATGCATATGCATGTGGATATATATATAGTGTCGAGTGTCGACATAAAGGGAATGTTGTCATGCATAGCGCACTTAAAATAAGGGCGCTTTTGGAGTGGTGAGTGTTGCCATATGTAGATCTGCAATATGAATCTCTTTCTCATAGTGTCGACATGGGGTGTCAAGGAGAAGAGGTATGGGACTATGGGAGCAAAGCACAACAAAGTTTATAAGTTGTATGAGAAAATCTAAGGGCATCGAGAGTCTCAAACCCTCCAAGATGTCAACATTTCTTGAGTTAGGTTATGGATATATGCTGCACCAAGCCTTGTACATGTTATAGAAGTGTCCAAAGAAAAACAATTATTAACTCACATATTCCAAGTACTCTTTGAATTTTTGGAATAGTAAATCAATAGTAGAGTATTAATGTATAAGAAATTAATTATAATCCCTACAAATTTATATTGAATTTTTATATGTGTTTGCATTCAATTTTGAACAAGTGAACGCAATTCCGTCATGGCTTACATCAGGATGAGCCACACTTTTATTTGTTCATTTGTAGACTTGAATATTTTTTTTCCAAGTATAGCCCTAAATCATTTTGGGTGATGAATACTTAAAATCACCTACATACTAATGTAGTTTGAATTGTGCGTTTTGGACTTTTTTGGGTATGTGCATATATAACATTACCTAATAGCCTAGATAACCAAATTTAATATTCATGTAAATTTAATGGCTATAGTCTGCAATATTTTTATTAGGGACACCACCTTGAGTGAGTTGACCATTCTTATCACCAAAAGAAATTGACATTCCCTTGCATCAATTGACCAACTATATCGATATACACACAAGAGTTTCTCTACCTATAGCCGATTTAAGAGATTTTATGTCACTAGTTTATTATGTGACAATCATTTATTGAATAGTGACGCTACCGAGATTATATAATAGTTGCATGAGAGAACATCTCCTAATTCAAGACTCTTTCACTAGTTGCATTTTTCTAACTTATCAAATAAAATATGAGTTTTTCACACTACAAATAGAGAATAAATTACATAAAACAAAAACGTAATGTCATGCCACGGATCTAGAGTCTATAAAAAAGAGTGACCCAGGTCGAAGGGGCATGACACATAAAGATGATAGTGCTCTTAACCTATCACGCGTTATCATGTAAAGATTAAAACTCATGCCATATTAGAATATAAAAATATATATGTAAGTTCTTCTCCACAAATCAAGATGTAAAATCATGAATAAAGTTAATTCACACATGACTAGACTCTGAGTTACTATAACCAGTAGGATAACACTTGGGCACTCATGTGAGTAATCTATGTACTTAATTTTTTATTTGGTCCAATTAACAAATTTCACGTGTTATTTATTTTTTAAAGCTCAAGAAATATTAATAACATGTTCATTTTTTTTTTCTAACAATAAAATATGTGTTAAAATAGCATGGAACAAATCAAAAGGTAAATACTCGAGACCCAAGTATTCCTAACCAGCATAGGCTATTAGGCATAACTGGCTCCAAAACACTTGCAAAGATTTCAATCCCAAGATTGAATTTGAGATAATACTGACCTTAAGTAGCTAGATAAAGAGGTCAGAAGGCATCCCATCCACACTAGGCACATCAAAATTGCTTGGTCGGAACTCGGAAGACATGCACTTAATTGCCACATTTAGCTTTTGCCAATTGATATTCATGTGCTCGAAAGTGCTCCTCGCACGATTCATGTTCTATTGTTCTGACTTCAATTATATATCTCAAGTACATAATTCAACACCTTATATATTAATAATCTCGGTTGAATAATATTTTTGGTCGATCCCGACTTGAAGATAGTGTGCTGAATTAATAATTTATTAAATTAATAAGATAATACATTATAAAAAAAAATATCATATAGGTCTCACATTGTAACATCCCACATCGTCCAGGGGAGTGGATCATGTAAGCCTTATATGTATATTCCCAACTCTACCTAGCATGAGGGTTTTTGGGAGCTCACTGGCTTCGGGTTCCGTAGGAACTCCGAAGTTAAGCGAGAAAGGGACTAGAGCATTCCTAGGATGGGTGAACTATTGGGAAGTTCTGCTCGTATGAGTTCCCAGAAACAAAACCGTGAGGGCGTGGTCGGGACCCAAAGCGAACAATATCATGCTATGGCGGACTCAAGCCCGGGATGTGGTGGGGGCCCGGGCCAGGATATGACACACATAATATATAAATTAATAATTTCCTGCTACTAGAACTTTTGTTTAATTAAATAGAGTTTTTGCTCTATTAAATGTTCATAATGGAATAATGTAGTACATTGAACAATGTACAATCTATTTTTAGAAAAAAATAAATAGATTTATGAATTTTACTTGGTTAAACAAATACATAGATTTGTTAGTTCGTAAAACAAGAAACTAAATACAATGTACAATATTTAAGAAAATAAAGAATACCTTAATAAATTATTAAGTTACATGTTAATCGATAAATTAATAAATTATCGATTATTTAATTTTCGCTAAATAAACAAATTTTCTTTAGTTCCAAGGATATTAATTTATAAAGGTTTAACTATAGCTAGCAACATGCAAGATAAATGACAAAGGGTAGTGCTATCTACACACTCATTTTTACTTCTAATACACCCCTCTCAATTTTCAGCAATCGGATCGAATAAATTGAAGAAAATCAATAACCTAAAGTTAACAAGGGTGTGTGAGAGACAAAAATAAATGTGTGAATAACATTATCCATAGGGCAATAATACTTGATTGAAATCCAATTCCACCTTAAGCAAGAGTTCCAGGACCAACTATTTTTGCTTTGCCACGTCCAACAATTATTTGGCCTCCTCTCACAAAAGGAAGGATATAAAATATATATAACAATCTTTCTGGCAAACAATTATTTGGCCTCCTTTCACAAAGGAAGGATATATAATATATATAACAATCTTTCTGGTAGCCATTAAACCCGATAACCTTGGATAACCAGGATATATGAAAATTCGGGTATATTATGGATATAGGAAAAACAGTGAACTTTATTCAGTTGTGATTTTGGGTATGATTATATGGGTCC
The DNA here is from genome assembly GCF_042453785.1 of Malus domestica. Classification (NCBI taxonomy): domain Eukaryota; kingdom Viridiplantae; phylum Streptophyta; class Magnoliopsida; order Rosales; family Rosaceae; genus Malus; species Malus domestica. Next base: position 27,477,891 of record NC_091672.1, on the reverse strand, counting down.
CAATCCATATCCGTCGCCGAATCCAAACCGAATAATATATAATATATTTCATATATAATATATATTTTTTTTATTTGAGTAAATCTCTACCATTATTACTATATTCATTATTCACCGCATAAATATTTAGTATATAATATAATAGTATTTGTTGAACCCTATACTATATTCATTATGCATCAAACATAATGCTTATGGGAGATATCAATAACCAACATCATTAATGTTTATTCAATACTCTTATTTTTATACCCTCCAAAATTCATTCATTGTTATGTTTTTTATTATTGGACATGGCTATTTAATAATGAAATTAGTATCTACTAAATTATTGTGCGTCGATTGGATGAATATAATTTTTTGTTTTTGACGAAGATGAATATAACCATTAACCGATGGAAAATCCGTTATCCAGTGAGTATGGTTATGGATAATCTCAATGGTTAATTTATGAATATGAATATTTTTCATGGTTATAAGAATAAATATAACATTTCCGCCCCCAAACCGAACTATTGTCATCCCTATCTAGTAGAAAAAGTGCATTGGTTGAGCTCAAAAGAAAAGGATAGGCTCAGCCCAAAGGAAACCATCTACACAAAACCCAAAAAAGGGTCCAGGAGACCATCAAAAGAAAAGGATAGGCTCAGCTCAAAGGATATATCACAGATACAGAATGTACAACATTTAAGTCTTAACATTACTACAAGTCTTAACATTACTACATTTAGGTCGAATATTAGAATCAACCAAATACTTGATACAATGATATCACATATCATCGTGAATATTTCCAGTTCCAACACCAGTGTCAAACATCATAGGTCCTCCGATGCTCCCGCCGACGCCTTCCTTGAGAGCAAACCTCATGTCCTCAGATGGTTTCCAATGCCTCTTCCTCTGGTTTATGAACCAGTTGTTAATCTGCTTTTGGTCCAATCCAGTCATCTCAGACAGCTGGAGTTTCTCCTCTTCCTATGTACACATCATGTTTACCATCGTCAAATTCTGAAATAATCCTAAACACACACAATTGGGGGGCGAACTTGCATTTGAAATAAGCCTTTACGCTATATATGGATGAATTACACGTTATAGTCCATGTTTGTTTTCCATTAACTTTAATTTTAAACCAGAAAAGAGATGACATTGTAATGAAATTACCGTAGGATATGGCCACCTATAGTGAGTAATCCACCAGTCCGATAGGGTACTCCTGGCATCCTTTGGTAGTTTCCCTTTCTTTCTTTTCTTTAAGAACTCCTTCCTCAAACTGCTAAGGTAGCCACTGTACTTATTCAGCAGCATATCTTTCAGTTCCCGATCACCACTAGAACGAGCACCACCAGTGTCTTGACCCTCTGCTGCTTCCACCTCCCCACAGCTAAGTTCCTCCTCTGAACTGCCGACCCCTTCATCTGCATTACTAAAAATTAGTCCGCAATCCTATGTTAAGCATATAATATTGCAATTTACATGCAAGTCTCACTGTCCCCTAGCATCCCAGCTACTCAAACTTTAGAAACGACCACTAAATTAAGATATCTCAACTGAATGTACCATGAATAAAGAAAGGAAAACATAACTTGGGGTTTTAGAAAAGGATTATTGATTGGAGATGTTATATTCACACTCCAAAAAATCATCTTGCACTCCTTGTGCATGATGATCTTTTTAAAGTGCTAATTACTTTTAATTCAATAGTCAGGCCAAAAGAAGTAGATTAATTTTAATGAAAAATAATGAAAATGACTTGAAAACTTTGAGTTTTAACTATAAGGACAAAATAAAGGGTAAAGTGAATAGTACTATGTTTGACTTTTTAGTGTAAAAATATGGTTTTTCGTTAAAGTAAACAGTACCATGAACTTTTCGTTAAAACTCCCTTAATTTTAATTACTTTTAGCCGACCAGAGATTATGGATCATTTAACCTATCCCCATTATCTTCTACCCAATAGTACACCAAACTTGCGATCGAACTAAGTTGACTAGCGTAGGGTGTTCCTACCCTTCATCCAAGTTCGATTTCAAAGTTCTCTCCATAGTTTATATTAGATTAATTAGAATATCACTCGAATTAAATAAAATACAAAAACTTAAAATCTAGATTTCATTCACAATCTCTTCCTAATAGGATCCCTCCTATTATTAGGAGAACTTACTTATGTATAGAAATGAGAGTTTTTATGTAAAATGAAGGCAGTTTGTTTTTTCTAACTGAAGAAAAGAATTCTCTCTTCAAAACCCTTATATGATCCATTCGCCTTAAGTGGTTTTATAGAGAAACACCGCTCACATATTTCCCTCCATAAGTGATCCTGGTCCTCCTAAAATAACTTCCAAACAGTCATAGAAGGCTTAGTGAAACAAGTGATATCTCAATTGAGTTATGAGGGAGCATAAAAAACACCATCATGTTATTCTCATCCCAAATGTCTATGATTTGTCGATATATAAAACAAAAACCAATTAAATGAAAGCCAGTTACAATCTCGTACGCATACAACGCCCTTTGGACTGATGAATAAACAGATGTATATACATGTACGTATCTTCTTCTTCATACAATTAGAAGAAAAAAGAAACCAAAACCTAGACTGGATGAAAATGAAAGGAAAATGTATCTATAAGCCACTGAGATTAGCCGAGTGGTGAGAGTGGTTAGGGTGATGAGTACGAGTAGGTTCAGGGTTCAAAACCTCATACATAACTAAATTGAAAAAGGAAAATGTATATACAGCGGAAGAGATTTATTTATACCAGAGTGATAGTCCCAGGTTTTTGAGAATGTCCCTTTACAGAGGTTGCTAAGTTGAGTTTGAATGTTGGTCAAGAATGTGGTTGCTTCATCGAATGGTTTAGATAGCTCCTCCTTGTATCTATGGAGAACCTCAATATATGATTCCTTGCAAAACAAAGAAAGAAAAAATATAGATGTAAAATTTCACATCATTTAAGTCCTAGTTTTTCTGTACATTTTCCTTTCTTTTCTCAGCAATCAAACAGAATTTTATGAGTTCAAAATGCCACAAAAGAAATAAGTAACGTGAATAACTAATTAATATGGTGTAGAAGCTTCAAAGTGGATAAAACTGTATACCATGAACTCGTCAAGTTCTGGATCAGCTCCTATCTCACTGCAAGTGCTCATGGGGTGGCTTACCCTTCCAATTTCTTCAAGCAGATTTTTCATCTCCGCTGGTGCTCCAACCTATAAAAATAAAAAAATTATTTTACGAAAAACTCCAAATAACCAATCAGTATAATTAAAACCCTGCATACTGTGTGCTTAATTAACAAATAATGCCCAGTGGTGAGGGTGCGTGTAGATTGATGGTAGGAGTAGGTTAGGTTAAAAGCTCGAAACCCTGAATGTAACCAAAATATTCAACAAATAATGCCACGATTTTGTAGCCTCTGTTACTTCCAGTTGCATCTTCTTTTTTTTCAAGGTACAGTAAGTACTAAATAACCAGAGAATAAACAAGAAATCATTTATGTTTGCAAAATTCAATAAGGATAAAAGAATATTCATGCACTTGTGCATTATTAATTAACCTTTTGGCATTCAAGGTATGCAGCAACTAAATCAGGGAAACGAGGATGACTGGCTATCTGGGACTTTATCAGATCAGACATATGATCGGATCCCAAACCCTCCGTCGCAAATAACAGCATGTTATGATCATCCACCACATGACCACTGCCATGAAACCCACCACAATTGGCGCTGCTAGTACTAGTAGCCATATTTTCAACTTGCTGATGAACGTTCACATGATCATCTGAGCCTGCAGATATCACACCTGCGTTCATCCTGTGAAAATCCTCCATACGTATATTTTTCTCAAAGAAAAAAGGAGCTAAATTAAGCAACAATAATGTAGTGATACTTGTGAGTGAGAGTGCAAGTGTGAGAGAGAGAGAGAGACAGAGAGAGAGATGGGTACTAGGAACCAAGGTTTTTCTTTCTTTCTTTTTTGTTTTTGTTTTCTTGTGGGGGAGTTTTCACATGGAAATTGACCAGACTTTACTTTCTTTTCCGAGAAAAACCTGAGAAAAATAAAAGACAGAGAGAAAGTGGAGATGGAACATCAAGGACCTGTTGTTTGTGCGTGTGAGAGAGAGAGGAGAGGTATACAGAGCGAGACTTCTATTACACAGAGGATAATAGGATGAAACGGTGTAGGCTTTTAGAGCCCGTATATATAGAGGTCCACCAGTTATCTTCCTCAGTGCATGGAACTTTGGAATTGCCTTTAACTGTGACATGACATTCTTGGTACGTTTCAGAACCCTATTGGTTCAGAAACTGACACGTCAATGGTTGGTAGGTCCAGATTCTACTCTGCCTTCATCAAAGGCTTTACTCTCCTTGTAGGCTTGTACTTTATTACTACTCACCCCATTTTCCTGTTCTTTTCACCGCCACAGACATGGTTGGAAAGTGTGGGAACAAGAACCAGATAATTACATCATTTAAATTGGGATGTGTTATTCATGTAGACATCTTTTTTTACTTCTTACATATTTTTTGTTAATTTATGTCTGTTAATTTTTTTCAATTCATCCGATACGACGGTCGAAAATCAAAAAAATATGGGATAAGTAAAAAAGGATGTGTGGATATCACACCTTTTTAAATTTAGGTAAAAAATTCACCATCAAAGACCTGGTTGGATAGTGTCGTAGCAAGAAACAGAAAATTACAGGATCAACCTGATGTTGCATTTAAATCCAGGTAAAAATTTCATTGGTCTCAAATGACATGAATAATTGAATTTGCTGCATGCATGCATGCATGTTGCCATGCTTTCTCTCACACACGAGGTATGTGCAAGATGCACACAATATTTACATGGGTTCTACTTGTCTACAAATCACAGTTTGAAACATATACAATATTTCTTTTGTGATTAAATTACAATTTGGAAAAATAACTATCCCACTATTTTCCTATGAGATCTATAAGTTCTTTTACACGTACCTTCTTGGAAGTCTGTAGCATAATAGACATTTTCTAGTTTCTACCCTCAAAAGTGATTGACTATTGACCCAAAAACACATAAATGATTGTGTTATCTATCTTTTAACAAATTTTTTCCCCTGTTTTTCTATTCTCTTATTAACAGTAGAAGACTAGAAGTCACTCTTTTAAAATGAGAAAGTGCCATTTATCTCAATGCAAAATCTAAGGCGGGTTTTAATTTGTATTTTTATTTTAAGTTTCTTTCTTTTATTGTTCCAAGAGAAGGGAGAGTATATGATGTGTTTTCTTAAAGAAATCTTAACTGAGAGAGAATTACCAAAAAAATAATAATACAAGAAGAGGGGAACATACGATTGGACCCTAAAAAGTGCCTAAAAACAAGCTACAAAACAATAAAGACACCATGAAGGAAGACAAACTTGTAGGCAAGAATGCTAAAAAACTACGAATGAAAAAAGAGGAGATATTATGTCAAACAAGTGAACGCAAGGGTAACTCTAAATTGACTAATTTGTCAATAGCCACATTCTCTTCTCGAAACATATGAAGTAACGGAAAACAATACGTTGCAATTGGGAAAAAAAAAAATTCCAATGAATCCAGAGGGGCCAAGGAGGAGAAAAAGAGCAGGAAGTGAAGCAAAAGATCACCTTAAAAGAGTCACTTTTAAGTCACAAATTTTGTCAACCACGTGTATGAATAAATTCTACAGCAAAGATGACAACTTGAATCTTCGCATGCAAGGAAGTATGATGCCCTGGAATAAACCACTCAAAAATAACTCGTAAAATTTCGAAAACTACACCACAAGTTGTGAGAAAATACATATAATCAAATATCAAGGAATCAAACATTTTAATTTGAGCATAGTTGGTAAAATATGAAACGAGTATTATACGTATAACACGTGTAATATTATGGTTCAATGTACACACAACGCAGAAGGAAAAAAAAACATTAATGTTGTAATCTCGTCCACGCTACCTACCCGCTTCAGGGCTAATATACTATTCCACCTGATATGAGCACCCTGATGCTTCTATGTGAACTGAAACTAAAGTAAATACTCTTATTTGAAAATGAAAACTAATGAAAATAATTTGAAAATTTTGAGTTTTAACAATAAGGACAAAATAAAGGGTAAAGTGAATAGTATCATGATTGACTTTTTAATGTAAAAATGTGATTTTTCGTTAAAATGAACAGTACCATGAGCTTTTCGTTAAAGTTCCCTATTTGAAATGGCCTACAAGTTGATGGCTACTTGTATTTGGTCAAACCACTTGTTTTTATTTGTCACTTTTATTACTCCTTAGCATTTCTTGTACATATTCAACCTAACTCTTTGTTTTATTTTTTGGTTGACAAGTGCGCGCTAAAGTTTTAACTATGTACATAAATATTTCTCTTATCACATTGAAGCCAGAAGGAGAGACAAGGGTAAAGGCCGACTATTTGTTCCTGTGGAAGCAACAGAAAGACCTGTTTAATAAGCTTAATTTACTGGACATAATTCGGTTGAAAGTAATGGAAAATCGTATTGTTTTCGTGACCTATCTCATGTTTAATTGTATCCCTTAAAATTGCATAATGTAGTTAATAAATTTACGTGTAAGACAAGTATTATACATGTACATACATTTTTCTTTTAAATATTTTCATTTGTCGTACACTTATCAATGATTTCTTAAAATTAACGTGTAAAAAAAAACCTTCAACGTACTATACACATACAAACATACTTTTGACATTTAATACACATAATTTTTGCACATTTTTTAGTTATAATTCTACAAGTATTATACACCTATATACATATAATTCTTCGTAAATGCTTCGCGTATTGTTCTCTACCCTATTATATTAATTACGTTGCATAACTAATAAGAAAGGAAAAGGTAATTGCCACACTAAAAAGGCTTTTTTTTTTAGGTATTTTGATATGGATCCAAAGTAATTAAAAATTTGATCTATTTCAAAAGTCAAAAGTCACTAAAATGGATCCAAAGTAACTAAAAATTTGACCTATTTCAAAAGTTAAAAGTCACTAAAAATTAGACATATTTCAAAAGTAAGCCTATAAAATTGGACCTATTTCAAATTTTCCTTTTTTTTTTTAAGTACATCGATATTTTTACACTAAGAAGAGGAAAAGTTCGACTAAGCCACACAATGGGCAGCCTAATTTGGCATCAAATTCGCTATCCATGAGATACAAACCTAAAATCTCTTACTTCTAAGTGAAAATGAATATCACCAGACCATAGTACTGAGTGGTAAAAAAAAAAAATGCACTTAACACTTCTTATCTGCCTCGTTATTGCTGTCGGACTATCTCATATCCGATCATCATTATATTTGGTTGATAATGCAACCTTTTGAACACCAAAATATACGGAGCTAGGAAAAGTGTAAAAGAAAGGATCCTGGTTTTTTGTTTTTTTGTGTCTCACATGATTTTTCTAATTGATTACTGAACAACATTGTCTTCTTTTAAGCATCAAGGATTGTCCTATAATGTTATTATGGTAAATACCAGATACGCCAAAAAATAGTAAAGGAGTGACCAAATGTATGATGGTGCTTCTGGGCAAATGATTGCGGTATGGTTTGGGGTTGAGGTAATTTTAAAAAAAATTGGTATCAAAAAAAGTTGGGGGTCATTTTTGTGTTTGGTAAACTTCCAGCTTCAATTTTTTTTCACAGTTTTTGGTGAAAAAAAACCAAAAAACAAAAGCAGCAAAATGCAGCTTTGAAAACCTGGCTTTTCAGCTTCTGCGCAAACCTCTAAAACACAGGTGAACAGTGACCCTTTAATGAAAGTTTCTGGCAATCCTACCCTGAGCTCTCTCTTTCGCCTCCACACTCCTCCGTTAAACCCACCACTCTCCCACACCTCTTCGCACCCCCTCCGCCTTTCCTGCTCCTTCAAATCCACAAAACCCCCCAAACCACCTTCTTTATCCGCCTCAACAATGCCGCCTACCAGAGAAAGAGTCATCAACTTCGGAAAATACAAAGGCAAGATGCTAGGCACCCTCCATTCAGCCTACCTCAAGTGGGTCTCCAAAAATCTCTGCGCTCGAGACTTCGAGGACTGGGCGAAACTCGCCGACCAGGTGTTTGACGACGTCGTTTACTGGGACCATATTGAGTGGGAGCTGGCGGAGAACGCCCTGAACATAAATCAGAGGAAAACAGACCCAGCCTCTGACGTCGTTTCGTCCATTAAGCTATGGCGGCTCTAAACCCATCAAGAACCCTAATTTCCCAAAACCCATTTCTCCATTTCACCGATACATTCACTCAGCTTAAGCTCAGGCGGTTGATTCCGAGGATTCCGAGCAGGAGGAAGAGAGAGTGCAGAGAGAGAGAGAGAGAGAGCTGAGGTGAGATGGTATGAGATCGAAGGTTTGTGTGTGGGGTTGTCTCGGTGGAGGAGAGAGTGCAGAGAGAAAGAGCTAAGAGGTTTCGAGAGAGTTCGAGAGTGTAGAGGGAAAAGAAGACACAGGGATAAGGGAAATGGGGTGTGGGCCCCACGGCCACACAAAATCCTCACCTAAAAATAATAATATTAAATAAAATATCATAATAATAATATAGTATTATACCTTTTTTGGTCATTTTACACAGTCACAGCTGTTTTACATAAAAGTTTATCGAACACTATCATACTGTTTTTTTTTTTCTTTCCAAAAGCACTTTTACAAAAAAATTTACCAAACACTCTGCTGCTTTATTTCACAGCTGCTTATTCTCACAGCACAACAAAAACAATTTTTTTTCAAAGCATAGCAATACCAAACCAACCCTGCATTTCCCCTTAGTTTACTTCAATTAGTTGTTATAACATCTTCTTTAGTCATCTCTTTAAATGAAAAGAAAAATATTAAACTAGGGCCATTTTGGCGGGAAAATAGTGGACTTTCTTTGTATAATCCTTAACAAGGAATGCTAACACCTTGAACTTTCAACTTTTATTTTTCTTTTTCTCATTTTGCAACGTTGCATGAAAAGATTACTCAGGCAAATCGTTGACTCCACCAAATTGGCTATTCATTTATTTTTTGACAAACGATAACATTAATGGGTTAAATTGTTAATTATTAGAGTAAAGAGGAATCAATGGAGATTGAACCCAAACCATACTGCATTGAATATTTTTGTCACTAAAGTAAAGCCTCGTCTACAAATTGGCTATCCCTTTCAATGACCAGGTGATAAGTTATTGATATTTGCCTAGAAAAATAGTCTTCCACTGCCATAGTTTAGCCTTTTTTTATTTTTTTAATAAACAATATTATCTACATTAAAAGAGGAAGTCAGATAGACTTAGCCTTACAATGAGCTAACAATAATGTGGTTTAAATTTGTTTTTGACGAAAATTGACCCCTCACATACAAGTAAAGAGGAATACCATTAAACTGTAGTACTAAGTGACAACCTTCTTTTTCATTTAAATCTACAAAATTGCAGTCCTTGTCGAAGAGGAAATATATATTAGTAATTTTGTGGCAAGGTTAATTATGACAATAAATTAAGGGTCAACACAAAATAAGAGTTTAAGCATGCTGTCCTCAATTGATAGATTCTAAAAGCCAGGTGCTGATGAAACTATTGCATGCTGGCTGGAAGCAAAAAATACAAGGAGTCCCACGTTTGTTGTTGTAATTATATGCTCTCACTTAGCAGTCTGCTGATGATATAGAAAGGCTGACAAGCAAAGCCACCCAACAGGTAGACTTACACAACGAAAATTTTGGTGTCTCAAATTTATCACTCATTGATACTGATAAGATGAGTTTAATTTATTGATGATCACGTACGCGATAAATTTAGGACACTAAAGTAATTAATAAAAAACGAAATACATTTAAGACACAAAAACAAAAGGTGAAATAAATTAGAGACACTAACATGAAAACGTACTCGTTTCACATGAGTTCTTATTTAACAAGCCAACTACAGTAGGGATTGAGATATAAGAGTAGAGACCACATGCGGACACGTGATATTGAATTCAGATGTACCATGAAAGAGTACAGACTTGAAGAGAAAGGCAACCAGAATTAGGTTAGTAATTGTAGCACTTTCCGTGTACTTTCCGCAATAGCAACCAAAAGAACTAATCCCGCTTAATTTTTCTCTATTTGAAAAAAAAAATTAAACAACCAACAACAGCTGGCTGCATTTACAGCTGCACAATCAATCACATAGAAAGATACAAAAAATTTGTTATAAACATTGCTCTCGTTGCTTTTTTGGGCACCCAAAATAGGTAGGGTTTGTGACTTTCCCTAGCAAGATAAGGCATCTGAGTATTTGCAATGAAAATGGAGGAATCATAAAGAGGTACATAGATATGATGGTATGTCACGTATAGTCCATCAATCATATTGTACCTAAAATTCATGTGAGGGGATTCACACTTATAGGGATAGTATTTTTTTGGTTACCAACGACATATGCTTCGTTGTTTTGGTGTTACCATTCTCATTTTCGAACTCTATTCTTTCGCTATTGGAATCATATTGTAGAAGTATTTTTCCTACCTTGACTAGTTTCTCATGACTCTTTTCAAAGCATGATTGACCCATTAATTTACCTCCAAAACTAACAAAAGAAATTAAGGACAAATAAGTGTGCGAAAATCACTTCTCAAGAAAATGATTAGGGTGGCTATCAAAAGAATAAGCGGTTTTATATGATTCCTTATTTCTCTCTTTTTTTTTCTTTTTTTTTTAAGCGAAGGGAAAGCAAGGCTTGACATGACTGATTAACCTAACGCATCAGATTCAATGGTGCATTTCAGTTGCTGACTTCCATAGGTTTTTCCCTCAAAGAGGATACAACATTTAAAACATTACGAGCAGTTTTCGGCTGTTTTATGATTATAGATATGGTTTGATGAGATGTGAATGTGTATGCACGTATCGGTGTTGTATCCCTTTTTTTTCTATCACTCTCGTCACATGAATTCATTTTTTCTATCTATTTCATCACATGAATGTAGCATACATGATACATGCGAGCATCTGTATAGCAAGGATTTTCTGGAGAGAGAGAGAGAGAGAGAGAGAGATGCATACTACAAACTACAAAGAACATGCTACACTGTATAACTCTAGCTCAATTACCGGAAAAAGTTCGATATAACCTTTTGATAAACTGGGCATGGAAGCCCTCAAGTCAGATGATCAGAGTCGACTAAATTTAGAGCTACTTATCCCAAGATACTGCCTAATACTTTACAACATCGATTACTCTTCAAGAAGAGCGCCTTCTCTACATACTAACACCCAGCTGCCTTGAGGAAGTTGTCAAATGGACTAGCAGGAGGCAGCCTTATAGCCAACCAGGGATCTTGTGACGATGCAGCTCCATGAGCAGGTCCAATGTCACTCGTTATCTGCATGAAAATTAACATGCGCGTCGAACATCAAATAAAGCATAAAAACAAGTACATTGCTACGTTACACAGTTGCTTTCATGAAAAGGAATTTAAATATCAGAGATTCTGAAAAACCAAACTGTACAGCATGGTATCTCAACAGTTCTTCAATAAGCATGTCCGCAGTGTAATTCACTAACAAGCGAAAACAAAAATAGTAGGGAAATCAAACAAGGCCTGACCTTCTGGAGTGCTGCGCGTCCATCTGCAGGAACTGCTGGAAACAATCTGTCACGGACACTGCTCTGATGATTTTCATAGGCCAACCAGTTCGAGAGTTTCTTCCTTGTCCCTGTGCCAAGGGCTTCGCACCGGCTTGCCATGGTGTTGTAGGGGAGAGGTGATGTAGAGACAGCTGTTCCCGCTACTTGACCGGCTACCTCAAGTGCCTAAAAACAATTTTGTTCAGTTTTTGTCAAATGTACAAATACAAGATGTCAAGAACCTGACAACTGTCAAATGATTCAAATCTTGTTGTATATGTGGTTGTGTTGTTTTACACAAAGATGCTTGTAAACACAGAGGGAGGTGGGATAGGGTGCACGTGGTTACCGATTCCATCAGCTGTCCAATGCTGATAACATGGGGCGGCACAGAGGAGGATGTAGGCACTCTGGGAATGAAACGAGAGAGGTCAGCGACAGATGCTTCACTTGTCGCATCATCCTCCTCTGATGAATTTGTCGGAAATTCCTGCAACATGAGGTGAAGTCATTGAGAATGCTCATACTTTCAATGCTATAATTGTTATCGTTGTTGTTTTTCTGAATTGGCATGATACATGGTTGTGATCAATCTGGAACGTCACACTCCAGCAGTAGCAAGAAAAGCTAGACCAAAGAGTATACCCCATCAAACGATGATTCCTTCGAATGGCCTGGCATTTGATTTTGGTCAAAGTCAAGCATTGACTGTGGGCCAAACATGAATATATCATCAGGTGTGAATGACTCCAAAAGTTGCTTTGCCACATCTTCTCCCTTCATCTTTAAAAAGAAAACCAAGCAAATCAGAATTCGTCTGGTTGCATGTGTGCGTGCACGTGCGTGTGCGTGATTGAGAGAGAGTGGGAGAGAAGGAAAGAAGAAAATTGTGGTCCATAGTAAGCCATCATACCTCAGAAACCTTTGATAGAAACTGAATCAAAATTTCCATCATGATATTGTCTGATTTGTATATCTTGTTCCGCAAATCAGATAGTAATGATGAAGCCATCTGGTTATCGGAAACAGATCCATATTTACTAACATCTGCATTAGGCTTTACATAAATCTGAAGATCGTCACTGATGCCCAAATATGGATCAACCTGAATCTGAAGGATTGAGCAGATTTGTTAAAATGATAATATGCTCTAAACTCCTTTCACTTAAAAGCTAGAAAATGTCACACTGTGATCATATTGCTGCACATAGTTTCTACGTAGCAAGAGTATTCAGGATGAGGATAAGGTATACTAACATCATATGGTATTAATGACTTAAGCAAAGGAATGTGATAGATCTTAGCCGCAAACATCAACATGCCAATCGATAGTACAAGCATAGATCTCCGACATGCTGGGGGGAACGTCCCTGCCAAGCATTTAAGAAGTTTTATCACAACTTTACCTTTTTCATCAGAAGTAATGACTGTTTAAGGACTTTTTGCTGCCCATACCTTTGTTAGAATCAAGGGATATATTCCTCAGAGACAGCAGAAATTGAATGAAACGAACTATAAGGTTGTCTGTTGGATTCTGCAAAATTACAAATTACAAAAAAATGTAAGCAACTACAGAAACACTTAACCATGCCGTCATGGCCATGGTCCCTAATAGAGGTATAAAGGTGAAGCGAGAAGAATAGAAACATGATACAAGACATAAATGAAGAAAAAAATGTAATGTAAAAAAAAAACAAAAAAAAAAAAACTTTACCTTCAAATGTGAAGAAATAAGCACTAAACTAAAAGAATGGCCTACAGCTTCAATATTTGAAGGCAAATTATCTGGGAGATTGGCTTGTATCCAAAAAGCAGACAGCAAGTGTGATATTTGATCCTCACTAAACTTCATAACATACGGATCCTGAGGAAAACAACAAACCCAAAAGTATCAACTTAGTCAAGCAAGCGAAAGTAGTCTCCAAATGTTACCAGTTATAAAATAATTAAACTTCTTAATATCTTACTGGCTCTATTAAGCTGACGGTTCCAGCCGTCCTGTCAATAATAGAGCTAATTTTGTAAAAATTAGGGGAATTTTTTCGGTTATGCCCCTGCTTCCAGTCTTCTTCAGCAGGCTCTTTATCTTTAAAATCATCACAAGCATTATTGTTCCCGTGCTTTTCGGCTTTGGGGCCATCTTTTTCCTTCCTCAGCTTTTCAAGTCTGGCTGTGATTGAAGCAAAGGTAGATGCTGTATTCGACTGCCATCCTCTTGATTGGTATCCAAAACCAGATTGTAGAGATGAAGCTTCATGTCGGGACCGGTTAGAACTTGGAATGAGAAGAATAGAAAATATCTGGTGTGCTCCAACACGGACCTCAACATCTGGATGCACCATGACTTTCAGAAGTTGGACAAGAAGGGACTCGGGAAACACCTACAAAGACAAAAATGAAAAATGGTTCAGTATGCCGTATTTTAAAGACAATAGCAGAGAACAATGTACGGCCTGCCATGACTCATGAATCATATCTAGTAGATGCAGTTCCTTATAAAACCAATTTATCACAGTACTGGAACCATGTTCTTCAATTAAATTAAATACATGTTATTTGAAAGTGTGAACCAATTTTTATAAAAGTACGAATTACATATCCACCAATTTACATCTCCCTTACGTACAAATTCAATTTATGTCACCGGAAACCATTGAATCAAACATCAGTGCTAGCCTTCCCTAATACAATTTTCAATTATGTAAATAATCCAGGAAAAGAGAGGGCAGGAATGCATAAAAACCTCCAAAAGCAGCAAACTGGTCAAAGTTCCCTCACCTGCTGTGTACGTGAAGAGATCAACGCTAAAGAGATCATGTGAGCAACAATCATTAACGATCCAATGGTTGCCCTAGCAACAATTCCAGATGGAAGCTTCTCCAGAGTTATAGCCATCATGTCAAATAGTGGTCGTACGTTGCCAATCTATTAAAATAACCAGCGCAGGCTTTTAGTAATAATAGAAGCACCACATACTACAAAAACCAACAAGTATAAAACTTACTCCTCTCGAAATTTCTAGTAAGCAGTCTTCAATGGAATTTTGTAGCATGATGTTAATGTTTGATTCTTGCTCTCCAACTGATTCAGCAGTGGCTTGAAGACTCTTCCTCAAATGCCTACATAGGTCAGACACAAATCCAATTTCTGCCAACACTGCACCAGATCGAATCTGGCTAGCCAAAGCACTAGCAACTTGAATGACAGAAGATTTGAGTTGCGGATCATGCGAAATGTTTTTGTGGTCAAGATGACGGATCACATAGGCTAAAATCAACTGCTGATTCCCTGAAGCCAAATGTTGACATTAGAAATTAGCACCTGCAGTAAAGGGTTTGAGCACGTATGTAATTTTGCAAAAAATATCAAGATACCTGAAGCCTCCATAAAGTATGACATATCAGACAAAACCAGCATGGCCAACCCTTGTCGAGGAACCCAGTGGTGCCCAGAATCAAAGTAGACAAACATTGGATCCAATACTCGGCGCATTGTTGTGCTCTCCTTGGATAACTCTATCATTCTCTGAATACAAATTTGAGCCCACACTTTTGGTGTTTCAATTTCTTCTCTGAAACAATGAACCAAAAGTATTACAAAAGGGCAAATGGATCAAAGCAAAATGCAATTAGCATTGTATACAATTCCAAGTATCAACCAACAACTACAACTCCTCCCTTTTAGACTTCCAATAACTCCTACCTTGTCAGAAGAGCAGGATCCTTCTTTTCGGGTCGTGGCCTGATGATCTTGCAGCTAGGGCTAGCGTCATCGCCAACTACACCAACTCTGCTTTCACTTCGAACCACTTCATCCACCCAATTATGATGTGGCTGCCCTCTCTCATCATCTTCATTATGTGTATCTGGCTCATAGTTATCCAAGGTGACATGTACAATCTGCACTCACGAGAAAAAGGTTTGCAATGCTCAATATTTATGAAAGAGTGGTGCCACTGGCTTGATATCTGATTTCGAAAGGACCAGTGCAACAACTAATTAGACATTTAAATGCCCCAAAAAGTTTGTATAAGAAAAATAATCACCGAAACATTTTTAATAGCTTGAAAGAATGATACTGGAAAAAACTAACCTCATCAAAATCAACAAAAATATACGAAAATTCTGCCATGAATCGCACCTGCCAAGGTGGAAATTTATCAAATTAAGATTGTTCCAACTGAAAAGAAAAACAGTTCTTAAGAGTTTCAATAACTCAAATCATAAAACTACCATGGCTGAAAGGCATTGCAAACTTGATGCTCTCAAGCTTTGATGAACTTCACCACTTTGACGTGCAAGCTTACATACTTTGTGAACCAAACTCTCAATGGTATGTGTGTAAGTGCCGTCTGTCTGTTCAGTGATTGCATCAACAAATGTAACAATAGGTTAATCATATGTATTAATTTTGTACAGAAAACTGAAAAATTTCGAATCGTCCATTAACATAATAAGAAATGACACAGGTAATATCAACCATTATACATACACCATTGTCAACCTATAGATTTACGACACTACACCATTGATAGGCAGATCAAACAACTATTTAGAGAGTGTAACTTCGGAATCACCTGACTATAGATGAAATTCGTTAGGGTTTGGCATCCAAGTATGCGCATAGCATCTTGCTTAGAGTTGTCCAGGAGCTCAGTGACCACATGCACCAGACTGACTGCAAAACATGCCCTGAAAGATACGAAATATATTCAATACAACAAGAGAATTTCATGCAAAAAAGAATTCCCTCTATTTAACAACTTTAAAGAGGCTGGAGTGAAAATAAAAGGAAGAGTGAGTGAGAGAGAGCACGTAAAACACCATTAATGGGCACAAATCTAAAAGAGCACAAAGTGAAATTGTGACTTGAAAACTAGCCAATCACACAAAAATAGTTTCCATCCACGAGATAATCATCAAACAGACCTTTATTTCCACAAAAATCACTAACAGACTTCTATTAAATGGTGAGAGAGAGAAAGGAAACAGCTAAGACTTACATCTGCTCCTTACACAGGCAAAGCAACTTGTTGTAAGCCTCCACAACAATATTGATGAATTTGATGTGCTCCAATCTAAGCTCTTTGTAGCATCTATCTTCAAGATATTTGGCAATCTGTTGAAAAAATAAGCAACAACTTACGGATTAATAATAGCCTCAGCCGTAGGCAATCAATTTACGGTAAGCTCATTTTTATTGACCAAGACATAAATAAATGGGATAGAAAATTTCATACCTTTGGGATTCGAAAAGGATTTTTGGCAGCATATTCGCATAACTTAACAATTTTTCTTTCATTGGGAGGGCAATCCTGAAAATTTTTTGGGACACTTAACTTCAGTATGCCAGCTACTGATAAGAAAAGCATACATAGTATAAAATTTTCAATCTAATATAGTTATATAGACTAGCAAACAATTCTTTGGGGAGCATGCTCTGTTATTTGCTGGTCACAAAAACTTTCAACACTCTCAATTTTGGCTTAATTGAGTTCCTGGGTCCAAGTATTCTAAACCTCATGTATAGATGGAACAAGTTTCTCTTTTCAAACAATCAGGTATCACATGTCGCTAGATTCTCAATCGTGATAACATCATAATCATTTAGACATAAGTCTAACAAGAGAAGATTGCCATACACACACACACACACACACACACAAACATACACCACGTACTATGGGCATAAATGTACTGCTGATATACAAGGAAAGAACCGTTGGGAAAATAAGGATGATATCTAAGCTCCGTTCAGACTTAATAATTAAGGACAAATGAAACATAAAAATTTCAATTGAAAAACCCTTCCTCAAGCATCAAAACCTACTTTCTTATTAATTTCAATTGTTCTAATAAAAAATGGAGGGATAATGTTCAAGAATGAGAAACTAGATAAATTACAAATACCAACTCCAAGGCACATGATCAAGAGGTCAAAATTACCAACTACTATCTGGCGTTCACAACATGTCTGTCCACAATGTCTTAAAATCAAAGGGTTTAATATAGTTTTATACTCACAGGAGACTTGGGAAAGATTTCGGCAAGCAGCTTTTTGTAACGCTTAACGGGTTGTCTAGATCTTGACCTCATAGCAGGGCAGCATATGCACATGCTCTCACACGCTGGGAACAGCTTTCTGGAGATGACCCCCATTTCCTGAAAAATTGAAAGAGTAATGCTAAGGAAACTGAATTTAGAGACTAAATTTTGAAAACTAAACGACATGTAAATTGATGATTGGTTTATTATTTAAGCGTTGATAGACGTGCTCATTTCTATTGGTGACACATCATTTAGTTTGCAATTTTAGTCTCTAAATTTATTCTCTCTAGCATTACTCAAATTGAAAAGCAAAAAATAATGAGAATAAAAAACAGATTGCTAAAAAACCCAAAAATTCTTCCCTGGGGACATGAACAGCACAGTTCAACTAACCTAACAAAATACATAAAACAGGAATTTACCATCCCAGCAGAAAATCCCATATCAAACATAACAAATAAATATACTATACATACTCAAACACTACAATCTAATATTTTTAAGTACAAAAAGAAAACAGAAGGGAAAAAACACCCAACGAGAAATATGTAAGGAAATAAAGAAGTAGATAAAGAGAAGAATTCCCACTGTCTACATAAATTTAAATTTTCCTCGGTTATTTACACACACCAAAGGAGAAAAGGGTGCTAAAAGGAGATTATCTGATACTGCATTGATATGAACATGAACAAGTACACACAAAAGTTGTATCACAGGAGAAACAAACATGAAAAACAAGAAGAAAAAAAACTGATCACAAATTCACAACCAAATAAAAGCATAAAACAACCATAACAAGCCAATAATGATAACCCAGAATCGAAACCAACATAGAAATCCATGTAAACGTGTAAAGTCTTCAACTTTGATAGAAGAAACAGAAACCCAGAAAAAAAATTACAAAAAACATGAAGTAAACAAGCCAAGAACTCACCTTTGTTTTTGCAGAGGCAGATCTGGGTAGGGACAATTTTACCTCCAATGGGGGTTTAAACAGAAGAACAAGTGAGCATGAGAACGAGAGAGAGAGAGAGAGAGAGAGAGTTGAGCTGCTTTCATTCCACGTGATGGGATGTCAGTTTTCTCTCCACCCTTTCTTCCCTCATACTGAAGAAAGGGGACTGCTTTGTTGGGTTTGTCAGAACTTGGAAGACTACAAAACTGTCCTTTATTGGTTTTTCATGTTTAAATACTTTGCTAATCTAGAAGGTAAGATTTTGTCCAACCAAAAAAAACGTTGAATTGTGTTAATTAATCTTAAACAAACACTAATCCAATTGAATGATTTTTTTTCCTAGCTTTTGTGAATGGTAGGGGCATAAAAGAACCTGAAAATTTAACTTTTCCCCCTCAAAACTCTTTTTTTTTTTTAGCCAATAATCCATCATATCATATTTATTTGAATAAAACTCAATAATTAGAATTCAACTAAGCAACTTATCAAATTAAGTGTGTGTGTCAGTTTTATGTTTTTTAGATTCGTAATATACTCTCATCTAAGCCAGTATGGAAATGTCTTGTAATTACGTTTTAATTGATCATGTGCATTGAATTTGGCAAGGTATTGTAGCCATGAAATTTGGTTCTAGATATAGGAATTGATTAGGAAATATTTTTAATTTCAACAATATATTTCAATTTGTATATACCTAATTTAGTGTTTAATTTCAACAATATCTATTGTTTAATTTTATAAAAGTAATTTACCTACCGTATAATTATATGAAAATAATTTACCTACTATGAAAATAACTTACCTACTGTTTATTTTATATGAAAATAATGTACCTATCTTTGAATTTTTACAAAGTTAATGTATCTGCTTTTTTAATTTTTAACAAAATTAATTTACCTACTTCTTTTTATGGTATTAGCATACATAATGTAGAATATATGCCCGTGTATAGTTGATCTAATTAGGTTTTGGATTGGGGGAGTTCACACAAAATTAAAACATATGAGAGATATGGTGGCATGATTTTGTAAATAAACACAAATTCATGGACACATTTTATTCAACATGACATCATATTCAAAATTTGAGTTTTATTTAGAAGTTATCATACATGTAGGTTTTTGTCAATAATTTAAGAGTTGTAAAGGTTTAAATCTTAGGAACCCTAAAATAACTAACCTTTTATTTGAACTTTTTTGGGTCTATACTTTACTTTGAACTCAAATATGCAATGGACAAGGAGATCTTTGTGTTTTCAAAATTTTGTAGGGTGACATTGCGTTAAGCGTTAGGTGTTAGCCGTTATTTCAAGTTAAAGCGTATGTGCGTTTTTACTTTTTACATTATTGACTTTAGATACTGTCATGCTCCAGTTGTATAAGCATTTACTATAAAATAGTCATTTGCCAAATTGGACCATTAATGAGTAATTTAATGGATTGACTGGTTTACTTAATTGATTGAAGAAACTAGGAGTTAAGAACATCTCGATGTTAAAACGTTTACCATGAATTTGCATATTTTTTTCGTGTTTCGCGAATTTATTATGAATTGTTATTGACACTTCATAAATTTTGTCATTTCAATCTTTCTATATTTAATTTTTTTAGATGCCAAAAATATCTAATAGATAAATATTTTTGTCGTGGACCGGTAATAATTTAAACAACTAAGTTAAACATGATTAACAGTTTGAAAGAAATTTATATGCGATGCCCCATATTGTTCAGGACAAAAGAGGGGAAACCTCCCAAAAGAGTACAATTAAAGTAAGGAACCCCACGTTTAATCACCATTAGGGGGCCTTCGTTTTTGGGTTAAAAATCTTTCCCAATAATCTTTTTTTATTTGCTAAAATACTGCCCATATTTTATCAAAATCAACACCTAGACCAAAAAGTTGCTTTCATAGGAAGCATAATTTGCATGTTAATGCAGGTAGTCAACATGCGCATGTATTATATCTTAAGCTTTGTCTTGTTTTTTGATCAATTGGTTAGCCCAAGTTGCTTTGATTAATCTTATCCAAGACTTTTGTGCCATAATGATTTTTGTTCGATGAAGAAATTTTTAGTGCAATGGCCGGCCATAGGCGGCTTCGTAGAAGAACCGTGGTTGGTTTCGGGATCATCCAAGATTTGAGAAAAACGTCCATACAAATCTTTTGACCCTTCAAATGTTTAAGCATGAAAGATCATTATATTCCTAAGGTTATATGTTTTATAGGCTAAGCAGTTTTATTTGTATTGTTAACCACCATACAAACTTATGGCTCATTTTAATGTGCTTTTAAAATGACTGAAAGCGTTTTTGGTGAAATTGATTTTGAGTTGTAAAAGCACTTTAAGTGCTTTTCGAAAGAAGCACCAGAAGCACATTTCTGGTGCTTCTTGTAGGAAGCACTTAAAGTGCTTTTTCAGGATCTACTTGGATTTTTACTAAGGATTGATGTCAAAAACATTTTCACCAAAAACGTTTTCAGTCATTTTAAAAGCACATCCAAACGAACTCTTAAAGAGTCTAAGCAATATCATTTAAGAGGGTGAATGAGTTGTAGGCTGGCACCAGACTCCTCGCGGGAAAAAAAATCCAAGTAAAATCCTTTCCTCTTTTGAATGTCATTATTGATTGTCATACTAATTTTAATGAAGGGGTATGGATTTTTTTTTTAAACCAATATAAAAAAGGAAAACTAATGAAAATGACTTGAAAACTTTAAGTTTTAATGATAAGGACAAAATAAAGGGTAAAATGAATAGTACCAGGATTGACTTTTTAGTGTAAAAATGTGGTTTTTCGTTAAAGTGAATAGTACCGGATGTTTTCGTTAAAGTTCCCGTATAAAAAAGCTATTAATGGACTCATAAATTGAGGGGACGGATTATATATATATATATACGACCTTGCTAAAAATGATGCTTACGATTTAGACTTCGTAACTTGTAATAAATTATGAAAATATGACTTTAGTCCTTAAAACTTAATTTTCTCTACATAAAACTCAACATAAGTTTTTTTCTTGAATAAAACTCATTGACTAGATTCTACATTAGCAAATTCATTAATTATGTTTGATTTCACACATTAAAAAAAATTCGGATGCCTAAAATACCCCTATTTGATTTATTTTTTATTTTTATAAACCCTATTTGAATGTTTGATGTACATAATTAATGTCATGCGTATGGATGGTAAAGGAGAATTAATGATTTTACAAAAAAAAAGAACAATAATGTTATAAATTCATTGCCTAATATATAATAACATAAAACATGTCTAATATATGTTATTATACATGCTTAATTAAGTCAATCAAATTATATTTTACATATTAACGTAGGTAAATTATTTCTCACACACACACACACATATATATAAATGCTTGATATATGTAAAATTAATGCCAATAATTTACCTACAAAAAAAAAAACACTTGATTCAAATAGTGCACTTAGATTGCTTAAAAAAAGAAAAATAATATACCCACTATATGTAAAATACATGAAAAATAATTTACATAATAACAAACCCATATATGCAAAATACATAAAAACTAATTTACCTTATAAATTCATTGTTTAATTTTTAAAAGAAACAATGTTTCTACTAGTTTATTTTTTTCCAAAAATAAAGTACCTATTATTTAATTTTTATGAAAATTGTGTACCTATTGTGTAATTTAAACAAAAAATTACATATTGTTTTTTTTTATGAAAATAATGTAACTATTGTTTAGTTTTTACAAGAAACAACGTATCTACTAGTTTATTTTTACCCTTTTTTTTTTAAATTTTCACAAGTTAATGTATCTACTTTTTCAATAGAATGTATATTGAACTAATTAGATTTGGATTAGGCAATTTCACATAAAAGAAGAAAAGAACTTCTTTTTTTTTTTTTAATTAAAAGCAAAAAAAAACTTAAACTAATTGAATGTTGTTGACAAACAAAAGACAATAAACTAAAAGTCTACAAAAAAATAAAAACAACCATAATAGCCATATTAATGTTGGTGGCATGGTGTTGTAAATAAATTTAAATATACGGACATTTTTATCTTACATGGCATCAAATTCAAAATTTGGGTTTTATTTATATGTTTTAATATAAGTGAGTTTATATCTAGAGTTCAACAATTGTAAGAGGCTAAATCTAAAGCACCCTAATAAATTAATTGAATTAGTGTATCACGTAAGGATTAAAAAATCAAACCGATAAATTTATCATTGCTCATTGTAGCGGGGTTAACACGAAACGAAAGTAGTAGGTGATTGTAAATGGCACTTGATCACCATGTGCAATCCAGAAGACCCCAGGCTCCTCCCCACATATTGATGGTGACTTTGATCTTACATATGTTGTCTATCCTTTTTCTTTTTATCAAAAAGGAGAGCTACGGAAGTCCACTATTTCTGAGTCGGAAAGATTCACAAAGGCATTTCAACCTCTCCTTAGCTATCATCATGCAATTTACCAACGCCAGAAATCAAACTCAGAACAAACCGTATGGAATACGGGCCTAACCACTAACCACCCCTTGGTGATTAATATGTTGTCCAAGTAAGGTAGTCAATTATAAGTGGGGACATGAAGAAACAGGTCATCACCATTAACTTTTTGGACCCCCAGTTGAATGTGACTGAACAATAGAGTATGAAGGTCCACCCTACATAACATAGACGCTCACAAATGCACGTTTTCTTCACGGTCACATGAAATACAGAAATAGCAATAATCTTCTTCCTGAAAGTTCTGTAAAAAGCTTACAAATTCAATTTACAGATGAGGCAAAACTTTGGTTTTTTTCATCGCTTGAGGCAGTACTTTGCACGCAGGTTACCAAGCTTCTCCGCATACTCGATTGGAGTTGCCTCATTGTAGAACACTTCATCCCATATCTTATCAAGATCTGTTTGCAAAGTTATTGGGTTAGTATATTACACGCTGTACTCTACGATATGCAACTAACGGAAAATATGAAACCTAAACCCCCATGAAGATAGGCAGGAAACCGAGCCAATCCAACATATGAGCAGGTAGTAAACGATAAACTTGTGCCACATTAGGAGACCTTGCCCTATAGCCATTTCTGGTTTCTCAAAACCACATTGACTAGACATGCTCTAACGAAAATAACATTTGAAACCTAGGTTACTCTTAGCTTTTTAGCATTTCAAGGAACAATTTGAACTGTAAGGATGCATACCGGCCTTGTTTGAGGATGAAAGAAAAATGATGAGTGTGTCAAATCTTGGAACCTTGGTCAAGTTCTCCAAATAATTGACGGCCAGTTCCATTTCTTCACTGCCAGAGAAATCAAAGGTGGACATAAGGCCATTTCATCAAGCTCAATAAGAAAAATATACTGATAAGATACAAAGCATTACTTACACAAAAAAGGTCGCCACGCAATTGATAATGTCAATTAGTATGGGAACAGTCAAAGCATTTTTGAATATCTGTGGCAATGCACTAGGAGATATAGACTGCATGGAAAACGAACAAAACTAACATGAAACCGGTATGGAAAGTCAGAATTAGTTATGATTTCCTAAGCAATTACTAACTATACATACAATTATATTACTCCTTAATGGACATGTGAACTTGTTAATATAAATAGATTTAATTGGGAACCTCTTGGATGGCAGTGGTCAACGAAATGGATGACCGTCATGCAAAACAAACACACTAAAGGTCACCCACTTTGAGACGACAGAAAGAACACATGAATCTTGATTTTGGAATTCTAAATTATGAAAGCAAAGCACAAGAATATTTTTTCAGACCTTCAACAGACTAGCCTGCAGAGCACTATCTCCAGAGAGATCTCGCCAAGAAACCTCAAATTGATATGCGGTAGTTGGTGGGGTGATGTTTTTCTCTGCAGCTACAACCTTGGCTTTGGAAGCAGCTCGAGAAGCAAGCTCTTGTACCGATGCCTTCACCTCTAGCTTCTTATTTGTATTATCTCCCTACAAAACAATAAATAAATAAGCAATTAAAAATAAGAAGACAATGCCTCTATGATAAAAAGACAAGGTAGGAGTAACTGACGTATAAGTCTGGTAGGAAGCTAACAAATGCAGTTGAATACGGCTTCATAAACTAGTCTATTTTACTTATTAGTACTAAGAACAAAAGGAAAAATCAATTACAACGAAACAAAAATGAAGTAAAAGGGCCAACAAAAGACTAATCCTTCATACCTTAGTATGATCTTGAACTGAAGTTATTTCAGTTATTTGAGCACTGCTTGAGACAGGCTGGATGCCTTTTCCATTTACTTTGGTATCCAACTTTCCCCTTTTCTGCACTTCTTGTACAGAATTTTTCAGTGCTCCAGATGCCTTCTCAAGATTTGACTGGCAATTAACAATTACAATGAGTCAACCCAATAATTCAATGAAATAACCTATGAATAACCATGATATTAAACCATGAAAAGCCAATCTAACTTAACTCCATCTAGCAAAAGTTTGTACTGACAAAACAAGCATGAAGTTCAACTCAAGCCTGGATTAGGCATGTAAAAGACCTCTAAAAGGTCAAGGCAAGCTTATCTCAGATTCTTAAGCATGCCTAACATATAAATATAATAGTTGTACTAGCAGAAATTATACAACGAACAGGGAATGCTAAAATGCTCTCTCTCTCTCTCTCTCTCTCTCTCTCTCTCTCTCTCTCTCTCTCTCTCTTAATTCATGCACACAGTTCAAAGTTTACATACACACAAGGGTAGGTTTTTCTAAAGATTTAAGTAACAATTCCATGGGTGAATCAACACTACTAAAATGGCCCTCAATAATATAATGTAGAAACTTAGAACCAACTACAGATGTGTGTGGAAATTGACTTACTTTGTCATACAAAGATTTGGCTTCCGTGTATTGTTTCTTGATCTCTTGGTTGTGAGGCTCCAACCTCAGGGCAAACTCAGCATCTGCAGTTGGCTATTCTCATTACATCAGACAGATCAAAATTATAATATCAGATAGAACCCATAAATGCAACAATATCAGGAAACAAGGTCATTGTTTAGTTTTCAACCAACCCTCGAATGATTCTTTAAGCTTTCCAAGTTCTTTTCTAGCTGTTGCACGTCGTGAGTATGCTTTTATATAACGATCATCCAAATTCAAGGCCTCTGTACAGTCATCCTCAGCTTCCTGAAATCTAAAGAACAAGATGAAAAAACACATATGCTTCAGAAAAGTACAGTACCTTGTAAGAGCCATATGAAAACTATGAACACCTACTGGAATCCAAAAACTCAAACTTGCATATTTTATAAAATAGCGGAAATAGATAAATAAATAAACAAAATTGCATGCAAGAATTCTCTTATTAAACAAAACAGAGTGAATGGGGCAACGCTTGCCTTCTGATTTTGATATATGCCATTCCCCTATTTGCATACGCTACTGCAGATGGGGACAAAGCGATGCTTCTTGAATAGCAGTCGATAGCTTCCTTAAACTTCTTCTGCTTAAAATACTCATTACCCTATAAGTTAACAGGCAATAACACAATCAGCATCAACATTGACCCAGTTGTTCTGAGTAATCTTAATCCTGCAGTCTTAAATTTATAACTACAGCATAACACCATCAACTCCTACCAATTCTTTTTCTGAAGCAGCATCGGGAAGACTATCTTCGGATCTCAAACTACTTGATATTCTTTTGATGGCATCAAAATTCCTTGAGTAGTCATAATTCCCAGAACTGGTCCCGGAATCTCTAGTCTTCTGAAAAGACAACACTTACATAAAATTCCAATACAAAAACATATCCAAGATTAACAACCCGATCATCAGCTTAGCGAAAACAAAATTTAACAGTAACGGCAAATTACACATCGATTTATGAAATGTTGCCATGCTACAATGAGAAGAGTAAAAAAGCTACCAGCTTTTCCTGCTGTGAAACTTGTGGTCTCATTTTCTTGTCCTTGTCCTTGAGAGAAAGCTCCCAGTCCTGCAAGTCACTCAAAAACCCCTGGAAATCCTGGAAACAGAGGACCAGCACAAAAAATACGAAAAACCCAATACACTACAATCATTAACTAAATACCTAATAACATATTCATAAAAAGAAAAACCAAAACATGAGCTTTTAATCCGAAACTTAATTACATTCTGTTGGTTGAAAACTTGGGAATCGGAAACTGAATTTCACATGTAACCCCAATCATCAATTCTAGGGTTTGATTACATTTCAGAATCCAAATGAAATAATCTTTCAATGGACCAGAAAGTTTCTGATTTTATTTTCTTTGAGGATTTTCCCTCAGCTTTCCCATCTCCCAAACAGATTATTAAGTCGAGTATTAGCTAAAATACTTGGAAGAAGTGATTGGGGAAGTGAAAATACCAGAGCTTGGTCGCGGCCGTGCTTGTTCGGAGGTCTAGCCATGGAGGGCGCGTACCCGATGCTTCTCGTAGAGAAGACAGACTGAACGACACGAACACGAGGGACTCGTCCCTCTTGAGGTTTTTCTCCGCGAAAATTTAGCAATTACCCCTTAATTATGTTCCCTTAAACGAGTTCGAAGCCGTTGCCGGTATGGAAGTCAAACTTGTGGTTAGAGAATCCTGAAATATCTTTACGAGTCTTCTCGGCTTCTAAAATGAGTGGATAACTGTAGTTTACAATCAGTTATCCAATTTTTTAAGGGGTTATTTTATTAACACCTCATATATTGTTGAATACATCCTACATACTTAATACATCCCATATTTACTTTTTTAATTAAAATTTATCTTAATACACCCCACATTACTTCCAATAATATCCTCACACACTACACTCTCAACATACACTCCACATTTTATACAGACAATCCATACTGTTATGTGCATAATACAAACAATTATCCTAGATATGACGATCTTTTTGGGCCCCGCATGCAGAGTGAAGCTCCTCATCCCTTTCCCAGGTAATACGAGCAACCGTCGCTTCCATATTTTTCT
The DNA here is from genome assembly GCF_042453785.1 of Malus domestica. Taxonomy (NCBI): domain Eukaryota; kingdom Viridiplantae; phylum Streptophyta; class Magnoliopsida; order Rosales; family Rosaceae; genus Malus; species Malus domestica. The sequence goes on along the minus strand of NC_091672.1, from coordinate 27,450,269 downwards.
AAACATCATGCTGAAAACAATCCTGATCCATATGGGCTTTACCCGCATAATGAATTGTTTCACCATCCTACTTGCCCTTGCTTCTATTGCTATGACAAACACTTGCGGGGTTCAGCGCAATATGAGATGGTCAAGTGACCTTACTCCCCAAATGGAAAGCTTTGTTTATTCCCATCCAGATAGGGTGGTGTTAACCGGTGGTGGCCGGCCATGTCTTCCATTTTCTGGTGGTGCTCCATTTGTATGTTTAATTAGGTCAAAATTGTCATTACATATTAGGGTTTATACGTTGTTTAAAATGCGCCGGGAGGGGTATTTAGCATTGTTTGGGGTACTAATAAAAAAAGCTTTCTTTTAAAAAAAAATTAAAATTAAAAAATGATGTAGCGGTAATCTGGAAATTTTGGCTAGTAAAACAACCAGGTCACATTCGTTCAAAATTTTATTGTGAACAACTAAAAATGTACATTAAAAGGTACATGATGGAAAATTTAATGAAATTACGGTGAGATGACAATTTAATGGTTTTGTTCATATGACATTTTTAAAAATTGATATGACTACAAATTCATATAATATTTCAAAAAATTTCTCTTTCCCTTAAACAATCATCCCTAAAAAAAATTACCAAATAAAATTATTTGAACCGGAGACCGTTTAGGTTTAGCCATCCAAATGACAAAAACAACACGATTGATATAAATACCAAGTAACATATTCAAAATGAACCGTTTATTTACTTGGTACATTTGAAGGACGAATAATCTTCAAACGAAGATTACGAAGATGAAAAACAAACCATGGATAAATCCAAGCAAATCTTTCTTAAATCCATGGACTTCCTGATTATGAAGTTTATACAATTAAAATACATTATTTATAAAACGTGGGATACGATGGAATGCAAGCATACGTGGGAAACTTGACCAAGCACACGGTTTGTTGTAGCGCGCAAACAAGCTTACAACTTTCCACAGAATATGCAGGAAGTTTTATGTATGATTTGTGTATACAAATTCCCTCCATATATACAGCACACCCATGTAATAACTAATTAAAGTACATATGAAGCGCTGCCGGACTATCCTGCAACTGCAAGTCTGCAAAGCCGGTTTCACAGAATCAACAGGCAGATAGAGGGGCCATCTTTTCATGTATTGCCTTGTAACACCGGAGACTGCACAAAGGGAGCTTCGACTGTGAATCCCGGTACTTGTAAGGATTTGTACAATATGGTCCGGCACACTTTTCTCGGGGAGGAGGGTAACTGAAATCAGCATAAACATAAAAACAAAATACAAAAAATTATCCGATGAACTTCATGATATATTTTGTTTTCTGGAGCTAGAGATATGTGCTTGAAAACCAGGTCTGAGACATTTGAGAAACATTTAAAGCTCAAATGGCTATGAAAAGGCTTCAACAGTCGCGGTGGCTGAATATTAAGGGTGGGTTCAGAAAAGCACGATGATATAGAATTGTCCAAGACCGAAGAGATGCATCATTTACGACAGCGATAGAATTATAGCAGTATCTAGATTTGAGAAAAGAAATTACATATAATCACAGAAATAAGTGTCTAGAATTTCCAAATGCTCTTACCTGCAAGGCTTGGAGTCGAATATAGCTGGCAAGCCCATTTCATTGGGGAAAGTTACAACCGATCCTGATGGACCCATCACCCATCGGACAGAATCTGGCGGAAGTGTGAAAGCATTTGCAGCCCTCTCCTGCAAAAGAAATGAATGTACCATTAATCAAGAATCTATCGCATGATATACACAGAGAGGATGCTATTATGTGCTATCTGTTACCTGAGCCATATCTTCTTGCCGTTTCTTTATCTTGTCTTCTCGTTTCTTCCTACTGGAATCTTGCCCCAGAATTTTTCTGATTGCCTCAGCCTAAGACGGCCAAATTTGAAAGAAAATGATAAGTAACTTCTTTCTAACACATGTATATCACAGGCAAAACAACAAGCTAAAAGACAAGCCAAACCTCAGATTCTCGAGTTGCCTTCTCTACTTGCATCCTACGTCTCTCCGCCGCCTCAGCTTTCTTGATTTGCTGCTCCAATGCACAGGGTTTCTCCTTTTGCTCTATCAGTAAAAGCAACAATTACCATCATCAGAGAAGTCGGTGTGTATTCAACAGAAGCTACTTATGATAAAAGGAAAAAAAAAATATTCTCTTACTTCTTGGTGGAGCCGGGGGCAACCCATTTGGGAACTCAAATAAACCTGCACCTGAGCTGGATGAGACATCTTTGCCAGTGTTAAGAGCCCTTTGACGAGTAGTGACTGTCATCTCCTTCTTATTATATGAGGATGATTCAACAAAGTCCTTTCTCGATTTTTTGCTTTTAGTATTAGGCTCACCATCAGAAACAGGTTCTTCTTCCTCTTCAACATAATCAGTATCATCAGATACGCTTCCTACTCTGGACTTCTTACCATCCTTGCCTGATCTTGGTATGCCATAATCTCCCAAATCTACACTTAGTCCAATACCACTCCCCTTCATCACTGTCGAAATCTTCCTTTCTTTTCTAGTTTTCCTTTCCTCATCCTCATTGTACTCTGCAGTATAATCTGAGGTGACCTTAGATATTTTGAGTTTTTCAAGGTATCGAACTTCCATGTCATCATCATCTCCATCATCAACTGCATCCAGGACGCGTCTCTTAGGGACCCGTTTGCTCTTGCGAACAGGTTCTTCAGCCTTCCCAACACGAGTGACAGTTTTAGATGTATCCTTCCGTGGGACTCCCCGTAACCCACTTCCTTTATCTGAACTAAGGGAAGGACTATCATCCGAGTCTTCCTGCAACAGTGATAGAGTTAGATGTAGTCTTGATGATCCTTGATCCATATATGACCTTATTAATTAAACTACTAAACCCTTTTGTGTGAAGGAAAGGAAGGGAAACTATGAAACCAAAGACCTCAAGGAATTGATTAGATGAACTGAAAGAAGTAACTAAAAAACGAAGGATATCCAAGAAATTAGAACAAAATGACAACCTAGCTATCAAATATCTAATAAATTTTGAAAATTTGAAGTTATTAATCTTTCCATCTTATCTAATTTTCTGTAAAAGCAATCCATATTAATATGCTACCCAATTCAAGATGTCTGCCTGAACTATGTGGATATTGAAATAAAATCACATCCAGATTTGCCACACACAGTGCTTGTCAAATTTAGTAAATCTGGAAGAATATTTCAAGGCAGACTAACCTGAAGAATCAACTTCTGGCGTGGTCGAGGGGCATCTGAAATGCGAGAAGATTTTACAGAAGACGGACCAACAGTAGATGCACCACCAGATGTAGACTTGGCCTGAATTGTGCGTGTAACACCACCAACTTTAAGCTTAACCATTTTCACTTTATTCTCATTCTCTGAGCCATCCGAAACAACTCCAACAGGCCCAAGCTTGTTTGTGCCTTTCCAATTAGCGGGGGCAAGAGCACCCTTATTGGACCTTTTGGAATCAATCCCCCTATGCCTCTGTTCGTCACTGCCTCGAAATGAACCATCATTTGAAGCTTCCTCAGATTCTCCGGAACCTCCTCCCTCACCTTTATCCATATTCTGGACAGTCTCAGCTTCCATAATGTTACTAAACGAAGCCCTTGCGCTGCATAAGTTCAAATTAATGTCTCTCTTTCGTGTAATTGAACCATCATCGTTATTCTCATCACTTTTGCTTACATCTTCCGAAGAAGGAGTTGATGACACATTATCACGACAATCCAAAGGTAGCTGTGACTCGTTCCGAGGACGACGAGACGTGTTACTCCTTTTCTTCCTCACAGCATTGCTTCCATCGCTGAATCCCAAACCTCCAAAACCCTCCATCGTAATCAGAGAGCCAAAACAAAATCCTGCTGCTGCCTTTATTTTCCCATAAAGGGGGCTGAGAAAGTCATGAGCAAGAGGTTAGGGATTGTAAATGTCATACGCATAAGCATAACAACAGACACTAAAGAGGTATTCAACTAAAATCTTCAATCTTGGAAACCAATAAGTGCAAACATTGTAACCGGACGAAGATAGTAAGAAATCAAAGAAGCCCTTCTCAATCTTCAATTAGCAGTCAACGAAACATAACTAGTTCAATACAGTTTATTCTCCGTAGCGCAGAACACAAAATCATCTTCGTTTCCTAAAGCTAAAATGTCCGCTGAGCTAAACCGAATGGTTGCAGAATCAATTCTAGTTTCTAAAATCTAAAGCATGATCATAAATTCGTTATAACAAAAAAAAAAACATCCGAAAACATCTTTGCGCCCAGAGAACAAAATTGCTTCCCCTGAAAAACACCACCATGGAAATGCAAAAATAAAGCTAGATTTCAGAAAGTTATCTCGGGAAACCAAAATTCAACACAAATCAACCACAACAACAAAGCATTTTCCCACTAAGTGGGGTCTGCTATATGAATCCTAGAACGTCATTGTGCTCGATTCTGTGTCACGGCTTCCGTTAGATCCAAGTACTCTAAGTCTTTTCTTAGAGTCTCTTCCAAAGTTTTCTAGGTCCTCCTCTACCCCTTCAGCCCGAACCTCTGAGTCTCTTCCAAAATTCAACACAAATCAATTATCCAAAATTCTCAAATGGGAGAAATTACATTAACACCTACTGAATCCCCCATCAAAATTCAGAACAAACCCAGATTTAGAAACACCCACAATTAACACAACCAATCCACCTTTACAGACAAACCAACTACAAAATCCAAAATTTACATCCACAACCGAAAAATTTCATGTTTTTCCCTTATAATACACAATTAATAGAAATTCACACACAAAAACCCAATAATTCGCCAACAACAAAATAAAAATCACAGAAAATTTAACAATTTGAAACAATCGGGCAAGAACCGAAATTCCCAGATAAGAAAATCAAACAAAATCAGCAAAAACTCAAAAGAAAGACCAAATAAGTCGAAAGATCTTACCTTTAAATTAAGCAACGAAAACCCTCGGAGAAACTCAAGATTATTATCACCCACAAGATTGCTCCGATCCAAACAGTATTTAAGAGTACGAATTGGGTTTGGGTGAATAGGTGGCGTGATGTGATTGGAGGACGAGACGTAGGGAGGAGGAGAGCTGGGTGAAAAGTCAGGGTTTTCGTTGCAGGGGAGGGGACCAAAGATTTCACCATCGTTGCAGTAAATTGAATAGTGCTGGGTTTTTGCTGGGTTCATTTTACTGCCTTGTACGGTTTCCTGTTCCCTCTGTCGAGTTCTCCCATCAGACCGTTGGGTTTGGATCAGGGAGTGCGTAGGTTAGTAACCAACGCACCCCTGGTGCGCATTAGCCTGCATCCAGTTTAAGGTTTTTTTCTTCTTTTTTTTCTCTTATTTCCTTCTTTTTTTTCCCATGATATTTACATAAGTAAAATGATTATTTTGTTCTTCTATTTTTCCAGCTTGTTTTCAGAGTTAAATAATGAATATTTACAAGGGATTTTATCAAAACATATGGTAATTGTAAAATTAACAAAGACGAGTTCAATTACGATAAAGAAAAAGAGCGAAACATTTCAATTTTTTTTTTAAATGTACAAGCGATGTTGAAAAAATTAAGATTTATTTGTTGTTTGGTTTAGAATTTGAATACTAGAATGACGTTTTCTATTTGGAAATAGCCAATTCAGTCATCTTTATGTTCTTGATCATGTGTTAAAGAGTTATGTTAAGGTCAGTCGTTCACGTGCAAATAAGGATTTTCTTATTATAAATTAACGTGCAACTCACTTTTGATCAACAAATGCGCAATGTATAACCAACTAACTTAACGAAATGATGACGACGAGAACAACAAAACTAGTTTATGTAATTTTGTGGTGTCGAAGTAGCTCACTAAAATGCATAGTGAATTATTACAACCACCCCATTAGCATAACACCGTTTCTTAAAGTCATTATTTCTCACGTCTCATTGTACTCAAGTAATGATCAAATCATTCTACTGTCTAAAATATTACAACTACTTTACACATTGTTTTTAGAAGTAGTTTTGAAAATTTTACAAGTTATGGAAAATTTTAAATCATCGTCGATAATTTGAAGATCCCACTAACTCAAACTTACTGCTCGTAGCTTAAAATAGTTTTAAATATCGTCTTGCAAAAAAAAAAAAAATCTCCTCTTATTAGTTAGATTTAGAGTTCAATATAAGATCTCTTTTCATTTTTTATTGGGAATTTTAACAAAAAGCACTCGGTACTGTTCACTTTAACGAAAAACCACATTTTTACACTAAAAAGTCAATTCTGGTACTATTCACTTTACCCTTTATTTTGTCCTTATCATTAAAACTCAAAGTTTTAAAATTTTTTTCATTAATTTTTCTTTTTTTATTTGATACTAAGCTAGCTTCCAATAAATGGAAAATTTGATCAAGTTTGTTGGACTACAGTCAGACAGCAATCTTCTATCTTGTCCAACCCTAGTTGACACGTACGTTCCAAAGAGTACCTCACGTGCGATGGTCTCGTGGGACCCACACCTATGAACTGGAGCTGGAAGTTTTGAGTTGAGACCGAGACATAGGTTGAGATTCACTCTGAATCTTTGTATTTAGAGTCGTGGAATGAGACGTTTGGACTATTCAATTTAATTATACATTTTTTATTAGTGTATTTATTGACTCACCTTACAAAATTTTAAAAATTTGAACGGCTAGATTTCCTTTCGTAAAAAATATTTTGGTTATAATTTTTTTTGCTATGGTCCGCAACGAGGTGAGATTTGTGATATTTTCTTTTTTAAACGGTCTAATTTTAGAATTTTTATGCTCCGAACACAAAGATTTTGAGTGAATCTCAAATCGTGAGAAATGAGAGGAAATAGGGCATCTGAGACAGACAAGTCAGGAGCGAGAAAACGTACGTGGGTGACGCAACCGCCAGTGACGGACAAAAATATGAGGACGGGTGAAAAGACGGGGGACGTTAGAGTGACCCCTCTGACCGCAAATATCAACAACGATCAATCAGTCAATCACAAAGGACCCTGGGGGGGTGACGTGGAAGACAGATCCGACGGTTGACAGCGACTCTGAGGCCCCACTTTTCCTAGACATCACATACACGACAGTAGCGCGCGATGCGCGGGTGCTCCTTTTGTGCACTCCATCCCATGTTATCAAATCAAAAGCTCTCTCTTCCAAAATATTTCACCTTTTTCTTTTCGCTTTTGCCTAATTAATCTTTTTCGCTTGTTTTTAATTCTCTAGACTTATCCTAATCTTTAGAATAAAACTCAAATTTTATGTTCTAAATTTATCCAAACTTGCTTCAATCTTTGGAGCAAATATGAGTTAAAATTCAAAACTCATTTATAGACCAAATTTAGCCTATATTCCCCAAGGCTAGTGGGGCTGACCATCATATATGTATATTTTTTTTTAGTTTTATATTTATAAATTCATTAAATCCAACAGTTAAGATATAATTTGATGAAATTCAACAGTAAAAAACAAAATTTAACAGTCCAAATTTAAATCTAATGGCTAAAGTAATTAAAAAAAATTTCTTTTGTGCGTTTCATATTTTTTCATAGTATTTAACCAATTTCATGGTGTCAGTTAGTGATTTTTCAATATTTGTCAGAATCTAAATATTTTTAGATTAAAATGTTCATAAAATTAAATTATGATAGTCTACGTAATTTTTTCTTTTAAAAAGGTTACTTTAAGAAAAAAAAAATTTAGCCTAAATTCATTATTTAATAATATGGGACTAAAATTTTAACCCAGAAGGGTTAGAGCAAACAAACTATTTCAAACCTAAATTTTAGGTTTTAACCTAATGGTTGGAGATAGTCTTAAAGTTCATAAAGAAATAAAGGTCGTACCCAGTGCACAAGGCTCTCACTTTACGCAGGGTCTGGGAGAGGTGAATGTCGGCTAGCCTTACCCCCATTTGTGGAGAGGCTGCTTCCAAGTCTCGAACCCGAGACCTACCGCTCATGGGCGAAGGCACTTGCCATCGCACCAAGTGCGACCTCTAAAGTTCATAAAGAAATATATGAAAAAAATTGGATTGGTCCTCGAATTTTAATTTAATTTGAACCCTTTACTCTTTTAACTAAAAAACTTTAGTGTTAGAATTTCCACATCTCATTTGCACAATTATTCAACGTCCAACAACAACACACTATTAAGTCGAAATTTACAGTTTTTTTATGAACTCTTTACCAACTTGTTAATTCATTAAGGATTCTTGTTTGCACGGAATTGATGATGTAATATTGGGTCTAAAAAATAAGCAAATTATACCTAGCTAGGGTTTCATACATGGACTGGTTGTGTTTGCTTCGATTTCACTTTAGGGTTTTTTTTGCTAGGATTTCACTTTAGGGTTTTTGTTTTTATTTTCTGAAATTTTTTATATTTTGAAAGGATTAGATTTATTTTCTAAAAGTTAATAATTGACTGTAAAGAGAAATTGGAAAATTGATCATAAAGATACAAAACATGAGTTCAATAAAATTTCTCAACGACTTCAAGCAAAAAATAAGTTTGTATACAAGAAAAAGTCACAAAAACCACAAATTAGTCACTTTTTTTTCAATGTTTACACATAAAAAACTGAGTGCTTCACTACTACTATAAATCTTTATATCCATAAAATTTCGTAGTTTTAACGTACTCTAGATTTCGTTATGTCAATATTCATTCAAAGTTTATAACTGCTTCTTTTTTCACATATTTTTCTAGAACATTATGCAAATAGGCTTTGAAAAATCTAGTAATCTTGGCACAACCATAATCATAATGCTAATTTACTAATATATTAGAAACTCATGACTAGCTAAGCTCATAATATTACATTGACTGCAGACACCATACCAGCCGATCATCTTTTGACACAAAATCATTAACTTGTGACCAACTAATATGTGCCTACCTTACCTATCTAAAATCACAGATTCTTAAAAACCAAGTTGCCATAGAAATATATGCCTATATATATATGGTTGTCTCTAAGATCCACCAGTTGGACTTCCTGGTCCCCCAAGTGTTAAAAACACACCAGGAAGATCACTTCTTTCTTTGGCTACAGATGGATTGGCTCGAATGACCGAAAATGGTCGAGCAACCTGAGGTTGGCTGAGGCCCAGGCCAGACTCCGGCATGGAATTCCTCATTGGTTGCTCAGATAGCTTCAAGGGTGGCTCGTGATGATTCGAGTTTGGAAATGGTTTTGCTTCAGAAATGGGAATTTGGCTTGTTGAAGACGAAGGATTTTGCACGAAAGTTGGCCTTCTTGAGATGATCTGGGGTCCCTGGTTTGACACATAAAGTTGCACAAACAAGTTAACATTGTAAGCACATTAATGAATGGGCAGTGTGATTTTCGGACACCTTTTTTCTCACCCTGCACACCTTTATTGACAAAAATAAAATGACGTGTGGAGGGAGAAAAAGGGCGTGTGGATATCACTTCTAACGATTATGTGTCAGTTTTACAGTGTAGTTGAAATTGGGAAGCTTACTGGTGCAAATAAGACTCCTCTATATATCTTTCCATTAACCATCGCGGTCATTAGGAAACCTGAGTCGAATGCTCCATCAACTTTGCCTTGAACCTCAGCACCCATCTAAGGAGACACAAAACCCCAATAAAAAGCCATGCATTGGCAAAACGAATAATTTTTTTGCCAATTATCGAAGCAAAGTGAAATTAAAGGAATGCATACCATGTTCTGAATAGGCCCTGCCTCCAAGTGTTTTTGTTCTACTGCTTGAAATTGCATACTTGGTCTACCAATGTTGACATGATGATACTGTTCTCGTTTTGGTTCGGTGTGACGCTCTCCTAACAAGTTAAGGTCTGGAGATCTTTGTCCAGAATTTCTATTAGCTTTATGGCTGCTCGTGACAATGGGAGATTGGCCATTGCTCGGACTATGATTGAGTTTCTTAAACAAATGAAAACCTTGAGAACCTTGGTTGGAATCAACAATATTAGGATTCGGGATCTGCTCTTGATCCGAGTGTGATGGTGATGAATGCTGGGAGAGTGATAGAGAATGCTCCTCTTGTTCTGATTCGAGATCTATTGATTTTGTACTTGTGGTTCTTCTCCTCTTTGGATGTAAAGTATCTACATTTATGTTTACGAATGAATACTCATTAACAATGATTTTGTGTACACCTAGAAGAAAGAGTGAATTTTTAAACTATATGCTAACCTGATTTGAACTGAAGAGACCGTCTTGCTTCTGATTCTGGTCCGTGGGTTGTCTCTCGTACTACTACATGATTCCCCATTAGCATAGGTTTCTGCTTTAAGCATTTACAAAAAAACTCCTCTTCATTATCGAAACATAAAGGATGCACTAAAGTACTGCATTGTTACAGTAACTTCTGTACCGTGTTAAAATCTGCTCCCTTTGAGATCCTCCCCCTCTCTCGGTTCCAGTGGCTTCCAAAAATTTTGCACATGGAAACATTGTAACGACCATTGAGATGTTCTGCTCCAAGATGCAACACCAACAACTCATTCAGAGGGCGCTCGTCCTCACCACACCTACAAGTTGAACCAGAAAATTAAGAGGGAACCGAACTATAAGGACAGGACTTAAGCTGTATAATTTATATGGCTAATTACCCTCCGTAGACGGCAATATCAAAATCTGTAACAACAGCAGTATGAGAGAATCGTCCTTGTGGATGTTGGCCACATATTTCAAGTTGAGTCCATGAACAAGTAATCACATCTAGGACCCAAACATCGTTGTAATAATGTTTGTCTCCAACCCCTCCAATGACATAAACCTGCATTTTTTCCTTTAGGTCAATCGCTTTCTCTTCTGAGAATAAATGCTACAAGGCGATACTTGAACTTCATTAAATGTTAAATCGATCATGTACATGATTCAAAGATGGACAATTACCAAAAATAACAATAAACATTTCTTTTCTCAGAAAAGAAAATCTTGTAAGTATCAATGAAATAACTTGCCTTTGTCCCGATACTAACAGTTGCATGACCTGCCCTGGCACCCGGTGAAGATCCTTGAACAGCCAACTGTTGCAAAACAACCTCCATTTGACTCAATTTGTAGAACTTGTATGAACTGTACATTATTCATTTATAAAACTAACAATGAAATTCTGACAGAATAAAAGGAAAACCATACCCTCGACCATGTCAGTGTGTTCATGTCAAGCATATCTACACCACCATAATACCTATCACCACGGTCCCCACCATACACAAGAAGCTTCTTCCCCATCACAATTGTGCTATGACTGTCTCGAGGAACAGGAATATCACCCGTCACCTCAGGAGAAGTCCATCTCATGGTATTAAGGTCTAGAACATGAAGATCATTCAAGTAATTTCCTTTACCTTCTCCACTACCCCCGAATATCACTAATTTTTCATCACCAACAAGGGTAGCAGTATGACTTTCTCGGGGTGAAGGTGGAGTACCCGTACATTCTGGCCGTGTCCATTCTTTGGTCACAAGATTCAATATGTGAAGATCATTTACCTTCTTGGAGCCATTAGTTCCCCCGAAAACTATCATCTTGTGCCCTAGAACAATGGCACTATGGCTGTCTCTAGGACCAGGCCCTTGACCGGTTGACACAAGAGTGTTCCATAACATTTTCTCAAGATCAAGCACAAGAACATCGCTGAAATGCATACCGCCGCAACATCCCTAAATTGGACAAACTAGAAGGATGAGATCAAGATACAGCAAGGCATCACATTACATTGAAAAAAGGCTAAAAGTTTCATAGCTTTCTCGAGTACCATGTCCTACAGAAATGAGTACTATACAGAACAATCCAAGGACAACGAAACACATAGAATCGACTGAACAATTAGTTATCTCCATCTATTGACGCCAATTTCAACAAATGGAATGTAGGATTTTCTAGTCTGCTATAAGAGCTGAGCAATTATCGATCTTTGATGGTGTATAATATCTAACAAATAGGTCTCAAAATGTTCAGATTTAGTCAAACATAATCTGAATTATGATAATCTTAGAGTCAGAAAAAATGCATACTACTAGCCACGTACATATAACTTTAATCCAAATTTATTTCTTTAATAATATGTCCAATTGAACTAAATCTCCTAAACAAAGTGTAATGCAGGAAAACACAAAATTTAATCCCATAACTAGGAGATTAGTGGGAGAAACACGAATGATTTCGTATTGCACAGGGTAAATTCAAGTTAAACTATCAGAAGGAAAAATCTGAAAATTAAAGAGAAAAGAACACAGAAAACTAAAAAGGAAAAATGAAATATGCTAATTACTACATCTGTTTTTTATTTTATTTATGCTAATTACTACATCTGGTTTTTATTTTATTTAAGCTAATTACTACATCAAGCAAAGCAGGAAGGCAACTATCACTTTCCACATAACTGTCCTACTAATAAGAGAAATACAGGAATCAAGGAAAAAGCATTCTGCCATTCTCAAAAGAATTAAAATAGGAGAAATAAGGAAACCACAACACCCAGTTCAAAAGGCAAGTCTGTCATCACCCAAGTATAGACGCATTCCAGATACCAAGAACAAGAAAAATAAAAATATGACTTGATTTTTTGACCAAAACATGCATCAAGAAAATCGACTGTTCAAACTTGCAAAACAGAAGAACTAATACAAAACCCCACGAGATATATATATAAACACAGAGATAAATATCATGCAGCGGAAATTATATTATAGAAAAGGAGAAAAAGGAGCATAATTTAATTTTCATGGAAGAAGATTTAAGCATACCCCAAAAATATACAAAACCCCACGAGAATAGCAGGCAGAGTGCCCCCATCTTTCAGAAGGATTAAATCCCATGATCTTTGGATAGAGCCACATTGCTTTCTTCCTTGCAGCTTCACCTCCCAAAGACCCCATTTTTCTCTCCCCTCTCTCTCTCTCTCTCTCTCTCTCTCTCTCTCTAGCTTCCTCTCTCTCTTCTCTCTCTCTCAAGGCTAAACTTTGAGTATGTATTACTTGAACACAGTGTTGGACAATGATGTAGAACTAGAGGGGGAGAGAGAAATGATATAAAGGGTAAAAAAAGAGGACATGAATAAGGCAAAGTGATGTATCAACTATCAGTATCAAAAGACATGAAAAGATGGGCGCTTTCAAGTTGAAAACACTGTGGCAACCAACAGAAGCTCGTGGTGAAAAACAAAAGATCATTTCTTTTCTCCCTTTAGATAAGAAAGATTTAAAATAGCAGTGTTTCAAATCAACTAAATATTTATCATTTGAAATTTTTATGTGAAATATTAATTTGAAATGTCGTGACAATGATGTTCTTAAATCAATTAAACATTATTATATGTTTTATTTTATATGCAGTTTATTAGTTTAAGATACTGATACAGTAACGTTTATAAATTTATCAAACGTTGCAACTTGTTTTAAATTTTATATACGACGTAATTTTATTAGTTTGAGATACCTCTAGATGTTTCAATACCAATCAAAAACTGCTATCTATTTCAAAGTTTTTTTATTTATCGTGGTTTTATTTAGAGATGTTCCTACGTTATAATATTTTTCAAACAGTACTAGTTGTTTTAACTTTTATATTGGACATAGTTTGATGGAATTTCCTACAAGTGATGCAAAATCATGGAAATATGACTGTAAGGCTGTAACTCTTAATGTTTGTATTGCCTTGCAGTAATTATCTAACGTAAGAGTCAGTCTCATCCACTTTTCACACTTGTCAAAGCGAAAATGATGGGTTTTGGGCGGGGGGCGGAGGGCAGTGGGTTGTGGGTAATGATGAACAAGTGTTTGGGTTAGTTCAGGTAATCTGGAGAGCATAGGTTATAGAGAAGGTAAGAGCTTTACTTTCTATTTTTATAAACTCACATGGTTTGTTTTGTTTTCGTTTCCTTGCTTTTTGCAAGTGTGATATGATATTGGGATTGATGGGAATGGATCTATCTCTCGCTCTCTCTCCTCTCTTTCTCTCTCATAAATTTGCTTTTCAATTTTCAAGGTGTTTGGGTTTTAAGTTATTGAGAATTGTGTCGTTTGAAGGAGAGTTTTTTGGGGCAAGTGTTGTGTTAGGTTTTTGTGTTTATGGAAATTCTTTTTTAGTTTTGGGGAAATGGTATTGGTGCTGGTTTTAGCTTTAAAAAGGTTTGGGTGTTTTCTTGAAAATTGCTCTAAGTGATAAAGGCATTCTCTTAAAATGAAATTATTTATAGACTATTGTAATTTAACAGATTAAAAGTAATTTTATATTAATATTATAAAATATTATACCAGAAATATATGATGGCAAAGAGTTCATAAAAATCATACTTTTAAAAGAATTATTACATAAGAGATTCATAACTTTTTTTTCTCTGATGAAGATCGAGTTGTAGCTTCACTGTTTCAGCCTAGAGCTGCCTAGTACCCATCTATAGTGATTTGAGCCTTACTTTTGACTTTTTCCCAACAAGTAAAAATGAATTTGATTCATCAATCAAACGAAAAAATAAGAAGAATTGATTCCAAATAGGAGAAGCATTAGATGAGTAGTGTAAAGTGTTTTTTATTTTAGTGTGAAAGTTGGTCTCTAATTTGATTTGGGGAGGAGGATTGTCTGCCCTCCTAGTTTCAGTGCCCTTCCATGCCCTCCTGATTGTGTGGTCACGGTTAAGCCACGTTAATATTTTATATTACTATTTATTTTTATCTTATTATATCTATAAAAAAATAATATAAAATAATGATGTGGCTTAACCGTGACCACACAAAACAGGAGGGCATGGAAGAGCATTGAAACTAGGAGGGCAGACAATCCTCCTCCTTTGATTTGGATCTCATGATTTCAAGTAACGGAATAATGTTAGTTTCAACTTTTGAATTAAATTTCATGGTTCTAAATAACAGAGTGTGCAAAAAAATATTCTGTTTAAAATTAATTATGCATATTTAAAGTGTATTTTAAATTCTCATATATAAGAGAAAATCGAGTTTTTAAAACTCTAAACTTATTATAATAGAAAACAATCGATCTCTTAACCTAACCTAATCATTTTAACCCATTCTCCACTCAAACTAAACAATTAACCAAATTTGAGAGCTTATCTTGAAATTCTGCTCAAATAAAAAGAATGCAGCTCTTGCTAACAAAACATCAAACACGTTTCTAATTTCAGCAGCACCTTTAAGTTCGGTAGTTCTTGATCCATTTAGGCCACTATTTTGCTACTTCCGTGAATTTTATTCACTGAAATTTTTAACTTTAATCTTAATTATTGAAAACAGAGTTTAATAGCAAAAAACCTTGATGACACTTTCACTATTTCATCTAAGAAAAAGCAACGACAGGACATAACAACAACAAAAGAAGAACAGTAAATTAACATTAATTTTGGTAAATCATAGCATGCAAATATATAATATAAATGATGAGAAGTAAAATATCGCGGGAGTACGATTATTTTCCTTATTTTTTCTATTTTCTTCTATTTGAATAGTTAAGTCACGTTAACATCTCATATTAATTTTTTATACAAAGATAAAGATAAAATAAAAGAATGTAAGAGGAAGGGATGAAAGGAGATGAAAAGAAAAGAGTAGATAATCCTAATCCAATTTCGCGAGCAATGAGCAGAAGGAAAGCACTCTTACCAACATAAAGTTGACAGCAGCAGCAGGAGGACTGGACTAGAGGAAGAAGAAAGATGTAAAATGCACGCGACAAACACGGGGACGTGATATTTTAGGGTTTGCATTATATTTTTAGATATCACGATTACCATTTAGGTTATACTAATATACATCTGTTAAAAAAATATAATTATATAAAAAATTCCATCTAATCATCTTCAGTTAAGGGTTATATGTCATTTTCATCCTTCTCCAAATTAAGAGTAAAACAGAATTTGCTAAACAAAATCAAGCCTAAATTTAACCAAGATCAGACTACATATAGCAAGCCTCAAGCCCCTTGACCAGCCCTAACACGTGTATTTCAAGCCAAGATAACAAATTCACCTAACATGATTTGAGATGAAAAAGTTTAACCTACAATATTTGTATATTGATTTTTGAAGGGTAACCAGAAAGGCTGCGCTAGGTCTTTTATAAATGAAAATGACCTTAATTTTTAACAAAATTGTTAAAAATGACTCAAATATAAATTTTGAATTATCTTGTAACATTGACGATAATGAGAATCAGAACTCAGAAGAATAAAAGTTCTAGCATTTTATTTATTTATTATTCTATAAAAAGGAAACAAGAAGATAGGTGAAGTTTTTTGGTAAATTACTAAAGCGAAGTGATATTGAAATGATGTCATGAATGACAACTATCTTTTCAGAGGGAAGCAGCATTTAGTTTCTCTTAATTAAAAAAAAAACAAATGATTATTAGTCAAAACTCAAAAGCTTTCACTTTCAAGTGATTAATTTTTTTATTTCCCAAAGCTGATAGATTGATTATACACAAAGATAGTCTTCATGTTTTCGACATATTTTCGACGAGGAGTCGAGGACTTCTATATGACCTGATGAGCGATTGGTTACGTGATTTTTAATAGAGTTTCGGAGTATTTGATATTTTGAGTGTTACAACTATTAAATTTTTTTATTAGAAGTATAAAAATTAAAATCTAATGATTAAAACTTTTGGAGTATAATATATACTAAAGCACGATAAATATTTAGTTGGTCCAAACCTAACATACTGTTTTATGACCTATTATTAATGTTTTTACTCTGATATGATACTCACAAGTTTAGTTTATGATTGCAAAATCAAATTGAGAACATATTGTTTAACTGATTGTATATCCATTTTTTGTAATCAACACCAGAACTAGGTCACATAATTTAAGAGAGAAAATCCGATACACAACCGGGATACACTCCATATTTTGCCCTAGATTAGAGGTGCTGAAATCGATAGTCTTTTATTAAGATATTCAATTAAGGTGTTATAATATCCATGCATAGGCATAGCACAGATACAAACGTAGGAGTTTGACAGGAATAGTTTTATTATTTGTTCTTGGAAGAAGGGGTCGAACAATCGTGACGGGTACGTGCTGTTACTGTTAGTAAATTGGAAACCCAATGCCCGCAGATGTTTATGTTAATGTAGCAAACTAACAACAATTAACCCAGTTTTCTATAACTCTTTCCCCCAAAACAGAAAAAAAAAAAATAAATAAAGAATAGGGCTTTGTGTAATACGAGGGAGATGAGATGCCATAGCGCAATCTGGCAAATTTCTATGTCCACTGTCAGGACTCGGGCTCTCACTGCCTTGCATTCTTGTTGTAATCAAAGTTTTTGGCATATCATTAAACAAGAAGATTCTCAATGTATAAGAAACACGAGTTATTACTTCAAGTGTTATAACATAATTGGATGAATATTGAAAAATATATTTTCTCACCATTTATATTATAATACATGGTATATTGATATACCAACTTGTATTTTAGTTAAGTTAAACAATACCATCAGTCACCAATATTATACTAAACTATCAACCACCTTAAACTCATGCAGGCACTCACACTGATTGTGCACTCAATTTTTTGAAGCTGGACCACCAGAGTTTAAAGAGTTTGGGGTGGATTTAGGAGAGTCTAGGATTGCTTAGAGGGGTTACAAAAATTGTTTTACAGAGAAAGACCTGTCATATACTTTGTCAAGAAGTTCTTGGGCTTTTAATAAAAATGTTGACATTTTTCTATTAGCAGAATCAATGATGAATATAAGTGCTTCCTACAAAATCAATCCCCAACGAGCCTTGGTGGGAATAATCTGCAATGATAAAAGTCAAATTTCATTTATGTGTTTTTCGAGGGATGCGGTTTACAAACACTCGCTTAGTGGGCAAAATCTTAAGTGTAGCCGGAATATGTCCTCTCTGTCTCACATCCTCCCTCAATATACGATATGTCAAATCCATCCCTCCACCAATTGCAACAGTATGTGCCAACGAGGCCAAAAGAAACGTGCAAGGAATCTAGGAGCTAGTTTTTGTATGACCAAGATAAAGTAGTACAAACCAATTGCAGTAGCCCGTTTGAAATTATTGGTACAAAATCCACAACTTTTCACCTTTGTGTGCTCACACCAAAAAGATGGCTAATTTCTCAACTTTTGGTGCTTTTTTTCTCTGCTTTTTTACTGCCTTCATGGCTTTAATGAGAAAGCTATGATGCACCAGGGGAACAAGATGCAAAGTTACCATGAATGAGGGAACCTCAGGAGGAAAAAATGGAATACGATTCACAGCAATATTTCGGCAACCCTGTGAAGGAATTCAGTTCGCACTTCGAATAAAGCATGATTGCCAGGGAACAAAGATTTTGAATAAATTCAATGCTTTACAAATGTTTCAAAATGTATGTACAAAGTTGAGCCAGCTGTAGCTATATAAGCGCATGAACTGCGACCAATAAAACGTATGAACAAAGATATTATTCAAAGGCGCGTTACAGATTCTACACTACAGCCAATAAAACACATGAACTGCGACCATGAGCGACAAAATATACCTCACTGTACTATTGATAGAAAAACATGGGCATTGTAAAAGGTAGTGCTATATCTTGATTCTGAATAACGTAGAACAGCCTTTGCACCAGGGCCACAGAAAGTAAAACTGCAGATAATGCAATTAAGATAGTTCATTCAGATTTGGCAGACATGTAAAATGTATAAGAATTAATGGACTCAAACGAGTAAAAAGAACTTACATCAAATTATTGACACCGAGCATCGAAAGAGAAAAGACTTCTTTGCTCATCTGTTGGATTCAACAACCATCGGCAGAACATCCACGCCGCCCCAACCACTGATAGGAGTGATAGAACTGCTAGAAAGCCAAAATGTGACACGTCATTGGCGATTATTGCAATTCCCAACATTGTAAACTCTGCCAGACTAGCAACAGCAACTTCTGTTGTGCCGATAATATTTGCTTTGGACGATGGAATCCCAGTTTGAAGAATCTGTGCTGCCACAACATCGTATGACATGTGCCCCAGCCTTGATAATACCTGCATATAAAAAGGTACACAAAAATAAAGATACAATAAAATGTCCAAAAAGCACAACAAAACGCACTTGTTCCCCAATATTCTTTGTTCTCCAATATTCTTTCTAGTACATATAATTGCAAGTGGAGCATCTGCTAATACAAATGAAACGTTTACTTTGATGACTAGTCGATGCAGGCGGCAGTCACTACTGAAATCTCCTCAGAATAAGAAACCTCAACATTACTCAAATTTACAGATTTAGCAAAGCAATCTAAGAATCAACAATTCTGAAAAGAATCCATCGTCATGCTCTAAGATCCAACCTAATATCATAAGTCCCATTTCTAATCAAATCACTACTTGATTTTCTTAGCAGCTCATACGTAACTATCATCCAAATCCCAAACCTTGTTTAGAAAAAACAAGAATGATAAATTCTTACAATCAAACACAAGAAGAATAGAAGGGGCCTCTGCTGGGAGGAAGATCCACTACAATAAACAGCAACAGCAACGGTGAGAAGTGAAGCTTGAAATATTAATCCAGCTGCTCCTGCCTGGAAAAGAAGCTCCATTAGATATAGACAGACTATAATGTGATGATAATTATGCAAATTAGCCAACCTTTAAGATGCCAAGTCGCCTGACGAGGCTTGCAGACACAAATGTCGCTGCAACACCCATAAAAGCACATAGTCCACTAAAACCCCCAATAATAGATGGATTTAGACCTGTTGAACAATGTCACAGTATCTTGGAGTTAGAATTGGGCTTACAAAATATTTATATAGCCACAGCATAAGAGGCATATAAATGTCTATAAGAAAATCGATGATGAAGTCGTATTCACACTAAAGCATGATTTAAGCGATCTCCTTGTTTTGCCGACACTGTAGATGTAATAAACAATATGCATGAATCAGCAGGGTCAGTGACTACTAGATGTTGTGCTTGAAAACCTTTTCTCATCACAAATGAAATTTATTGTTATTAGCACGTGCATTAATTGGGAATATTTCAGGGTGGTGTGCTATTGGGTCCAACTCTCTTGGCCGAACTTCCTTATTTTCCCATCCATGTATTTCCTCCCCCTGATGAATAATGTTTACTCCTAAATGCATGTTGATTAGAGCCTGTTTTAACTGAGCCATTCGGTGCTTTCAGAACCTGTACCTTGAATTTATTGAAAACGAAGGTCTTTCATAAAATGCATGTAAAAGGCAACAAACTTCCAACCAAAAAATATAAGCCGAAAGGGCATGACAAGTACCACTTTGCGTTAAAAATGCTGTCATCAAACTGCCTGGAGTGAGTACAACATTAAAATAGAGCAGCACATATGCTAGGCTAGCAGGAAGAACTGGTTGCTGCATGTACTCCTTCCATCCAAGTTTAATAGCTGCCACACCTTTATCCACTGATTAAACAGAACCAGTTAGGAACTTAGGACAGTATCAGAAGTATCTTGCAGTTACAAAACCGGTGGTCAGACTTATTTGTATAAAGATAGAAGTACCAAATTTACCTATGTCGTTGGTATCAAACAGAGATACTTCAGTGGATGTTCTACAACAAGTTTGCGAACATTTTGGGCGGTCAAGAACCCCGCTAGAAAGCTTGTTGGTCAAACATGTGAGAACAATCTGAGGAATGGAAATTCCTAGTCAATAATAAAAGAGCATTTTTCAAGCAAAACATTGAAACAGAGTAAGGAGAAGAGAAATTACGGCAAAAGGCAACGACCACACCATCAAACCTCCCGAAAATTTCAAGCATGTTACTGGGTCATACTTTGATAGAAGAATGCCAAATAGGGATGCACCAGCAATCTGTAATTAATACAAAGTTATAAATCTCCTCAAGCTTCCCTAAACATTGTCATCCTTTTTATTTTAAGTTTTGACCTAAATTATCATCTACCAGATTTAATCTGAATATTATGTACAATAACCATAACCACATGCTGAAAATTTGTTTAAATCTAAGGAATATTTGCATATTAAATTTCAAATAAATGGGCACATATGTCACCATTGACATCATATGAAAAATCCACGCGTTATCATTAAAGAAATTTTTTTCATAAGATTAGAAAATACCTCACAAAGAAGATCAATTCGATAAAGAACAGCATTTGCTTGGGCAAGCGCAATAGGCCTGTTCACTCCTGCCAACTGTTTACGTGGGAATTCTAGTTTAGGCCAAAGATAACTTGGAAAGATAAAACTATGTGCGTGCACGTGTATGTATCGTAACGAAATGTCAAAATAGCAGTACCAGCACCACCCAATCACGCTCCATAGCGACCCCCAATGCGACACCAGATAGCCTCTCTACAGCCCCAGCTAGTACAAGTACAATGAACCAAGGGCGGTGAAGAAGGGATGACGCAGAAGGAGGAACACAATGCGCATGGATTATCATCGCTGCAGATAACAACTGAGCAGCTGCCTGAGAGAAAGAAAACAGTTAGAACACAGAAGTTTAGGATATTCATCCTGCACACATCTTTGGGTGCAATGCAAATCAAACTACTCACCTGGATAATATTAAGACAGTTACACGCAGGTACTCTGGGGAAATGATCCATAAGTGTGCCAACTAAGGGGCCTCCAGCAATTATCGCAAGCTGTTTAAAATGAATTTGATCTAGTTAGGAAGTGTAGTTTCCTACTGCTTTTTCCTATTACTTAATTTATCTCAATGGCAACCTTACTAAAGAAACCTATGAACGCCACCGGTAGAAGGCTTGGATATATCAATGCGATAGCAGAGGGCCAAGCGAAATTCCAAAATTGCTCCACTAAATTTCCAGCTAGACAACTAGCATAAAAAGCTGAAAAATTATGCCCGTCGGGTCAGAAATCACCACAAGGATTCCAAATCATTCACATCAACTATTTTATAATTCAAATGACACATCAAAGACAGCTTAGGAAGGACACATCACCATGCTTTACTTGGACCATTGAAGGAAGGCACTTACCATATAATCCCATTGGATGGGCTGGAGTAGCTGCAAGTGTATGTTGCTCCTCTTTTGATAAAACCTAAACAAAGGTAAAAAATGGCATGATAAATCTGACAAGACCTAACTGTAATGCAGTACTGAAGTGGTAATGAAAACGAAAAAGAAAAGGTTCATAGACCATCATGTAACTTACTGGCAGTGTCGTCAAAAGACAATCTACATAAGTATCTTCAGTTAGTAAACTCAAAGATTCAGTGTCCAGCATATCAACAATTGGGACCGAGCAACTAGAGCAACCAGGCTCTGCAATGGATGATTCCTCCTGGACCTCATTGTCAGTAGCCACGTGGCTGAAGTGTGCATCGGTGTTGGTTATTGAGCACCTTGAACTAAAACTGTCGAATCTGCTATCCAAGGAGCAGGAAAAGTAACGGGGTTAATAAACACATTTCCGTAGTTCTGTCAAGTCATGATCCATGGTTAGATTTTTTTTCACTTACTTTCCTCTAACTAGTTACTGACAATTCAAGATTCAAAGTGTTTTTTTACTACAATATTGCTATTGCTTTAGAATTTTTGAACTCAACTCTTAAAAGGTATCCAAAAATTTATTTTATGCAAACATAAAAAGAACCTTGATAGATACCATTAAATACAAGTCCCACTAAGATATAACAATCCAAAATTCAAACTTCCCACTAAGATATAACAATCCAAAATTCAAACTTTCTGCCCTTCTAGTTTATCTTATTTTCCCTTTTCATCCCATTTTCCTTCACTATTTATCAATCAAACAAGCTTGTCATTAACTTGATTACAACTTTGACTACCAATTGAAGTAAAAACTTTCAAAATTCCATAACATTCTTCCATTTTCTTTCACTTTCTCAGCAAAACCAAAAGACATACAAACACAAAGCACAAAGCTCACCTCTGAGAGCCCACAGATAGGTGCCTCAAACCCAACCACCTGCGAGAATCGATTCGATAGCGAATTCGAGAGGAAGGCCTTGGTTGCCTCGATAAAACAGAAGCACGGCAAGCAGAAAATAAGCTAGTAGATGAATTGGAGAGATAATACTGTGAGAGAGTAACCCCGCAACCGCAACCCAAAGCCATTGATTCTGCTGGCTCCAAAGCTTCAAATCCCAGTTGGGTTCTTGCCCACTCATGCAGACTCCACAACTAAGCTACCCTTTTGCTCAGTTTCTCAGTTTGCTCAGAGAATCCCAGAGGGCAACCTCAAGAATCTTAAAGTTTGGTTTTTTGGGGTTAATTGTTTCTGTGTTGTAGGGTTGTAATTCAAAAGAGAGGAACTTGGTGCAGATAAATCAAGATTTTTCTGATGTTTTGAGTTTGCCTTGCAGAATTGTTGACAATCCCAGATTGGTTCCTCTCAGACTCCATGAACTATGAATAAAAATTAGGATTTTAGGGGTGGAATTTTTGTGAGTAAATGGAAAGAGAGGGATTTGGTGATATAAAACTGACCATTTCAATTATTTTCTGGGGCATATTTTCTGTGGGTTTTAGCTTGGTTACATGGCCTTATCCATGTATGGTGTTTCCTGAGTCCCGCTTGGCGGACAGTTCAAAGTGGTATTTCTATACGTCTCATCTTTTGTGGCTCTAAAATTTCATGGGTGAAAAGAGTCTGAACTTTGAAGGTGTGTAGGGTTGAGGATTGCGGGCCATGAGTGTCTACGTGGACAAATAAATGGACACCTTGTCATGATGGATATCCAATTTTACACGTAAGCATTTGGAATATGAAGCAACTAATAAAAGAAGGATTTTTTTTTTTGACAAAAAATAAATAGAAGAAGGATTTGCCTTCGAGATTCCTTAGTGTATCCAAAACACGAGCTAGTACATTGCGTGTCATGATATAAGTGAAGAGATACTAAATTTTTTTTATTATGTCTCAATTTAGAGGGATGTATTCTATTGAGATTTTAAAGGATTTTAAAGAGTTTATAAAATTTGTGGAGTTTAATGGAGTATCATGGACTTTATGTGTATTTTAGGTGAATTCATTCAAATCTTAGGGTTTTTTTTTTTTTTTTGTGGGGGTTGGGTTGGAAGTCTGATTTTCCAAAGCTTAAACAACACCATAAAATCTGGCTTGTATTTTGTTTACATATAAAAATCTCTCTCTCCTCAAGAAGTCTTAGTTTTATGTGTTTTAAGTTTTTTAAGGTTAATACAAAGATGAGTCGTCAACTCATTACTTATCACATCATGAATTTTACAACAATGATTAGATGTCATGTGTTTTTAAGTTCTCGATTGAGATTTCAAAAATAGGAAAACGACCTACTATTAATGATGCTAATTGTCCACAACTTGCTTCTTACCACTTATTAGCCTAGCATGTTTTGATTTTTTTTAAAAGATATCGGTGAAATTAGGGTTGCATTTTGCACATGAAATGCGGAATAATTCCCTTGTTTTCACAGGGTTGGGAAGTAGAAAATTTCTTTTCTGTTTTCGATAATGCTTAAAAAGTAACAAGGAAATCTCATTTTATTGGGATATAAAATTTGACATTTTCAATTGTAAATTACTCATTCGAGAAGTCTATAAAAAATTAATCCCATTCCACTTTCATCACTTGCAAGTTGAATAAAAAATCCAAGTGAGTTTGGTATATGAAATAATCCTGTCTAAGATTTGAGAGGAAAAAAGTTAGGATTTCTAATGTTATTAATTATATTTGGAAAAAAAATGTTATTAATTATAAAAATTTGATAAATCCTACTCATTAGTGGAAATTGATGTAAAAAGTAAATTCTGATTTGCGAGATATTAATTTATATGAATTATTCATCTATCTTATCTTTTCATTAGTGGAAATTGATGTAAAAAGTAAATTCTGATTTGCAAGATGGTAGGTCGTCCTCCTTCAGTTCATGCTAAAAAAAATTGGATAAAATTCGATAAACCACATGGAATACAGTACTTGGTACAGAAGAATAAAGTAATGAGACATAAGAAGAATTAATTCATTAACAATACAAGGGCCTTTAATTTTAAATGTTATTTAGCTAAAAATCAATATTTTTTTTTACCAATTAGCCATGTATATATTAATGACCTATTTTTGTTTTAGGCCTAATCAACGGCTTATTTTTATTAATTAGACATATGTTAACGATGAATGCCATGTGGACTTTCAGTCATTATAGAACATGACGCTTTTATCCTTCTATCTCTCTCCACTCTGGAGGAATGAATGTGAGATCGTTGAGACCCTATCAACCATGAGTTCATGGTAAGGAGGGGTTACAAGTTAACTTTCTGGTTTTGCTATCGTTTCAAACCATACAATGTCGTGTATGTTTGACTATTCACATCTAATATTGTAACTTTTTATAGACCATTTGAATAATAAATTTCCTTAATTCGACGATAATAAATCAGATTATGTAACGCATAACCTAAATTTACAGATTCTACGTAACAAAAGTTGCAATGCAATTTTGAATCTGTATTGACCTATTTCTAAATATAGAAAATATGAGAAAGGAGGTGTTAGTTATCGTGGCTGCTAGCAGTAGTGATAATTTCGATAATTTCGTTTATTTTGAATTTGAGTATCACAATACATGATTGATCTTGTTATAATTAAAATAAATATTGTTGATACATTATTAATATTGTAGTTTTTTTATGGATTAATACAAAATCACCCTAATTTTAATTTGCTCGAAGGATTTTATTAAAGTGATTAATTTGGGTGCTTTTCTAGCCATCCATCTTGGTTTATGAAAGAAGCTGTATCTGTTAAAATCCTCACTTCCTGAGCCGTTTGGTTCTTCTCCCAGTTGATACGGTGTTCCCTGTTTGCTCCATCTCCTTTGCATTCCACCTCAGCAAACTCAATTGTACCCCTGCAGTTCCATATGTCAAAAGTAATTCACTAAATTGTGATTTTATTTATTTAGGGGGTGTAGTCAAATGAGGATCTTAAAGGATTTTAAAAGACTTTAGAATCATGATGTAGTCAACTAAGATTTTAAAAGATTTTTATAGAGCCCATGCAAATCTATAAAAAAATTCATTCAAATACAGGGGTAGTCAATTAAAGGATTTTAAAAGACTTTAGAATCATGATGTAATCAACTGAGATTTTAAAAGATTTTTATAGAGCCCATGCAAATCTATTGGTATTAAAAAATTCATAGATTTTGAAGGATTTCTTTCAATAAGAGATTTTGTAGGATTTGAGAAGTGATTATAAGCATAACAAAATCCTACCTTCACCCTTAGGATTTCTTTTCAACCCCCTCGTTCTTTCTTTCTTTCCATTCGACAACTCGATCTTTCTTTCTCACTCTCCATTTTCTTTCAGACATAGAACCTGCCAACCTGATTTCTTTTCACGTTCATCTATCATCTCCCCAGTTGCAAACTTGAATTTTTTGAATTTTTTATTTCCTTTATTTTGGAATGTGTAATAGTATTTCTTGTAATGCTTTGATGGGAAGTGTTAATAGCTACTAGCAGTTCTTGTAATGATTATGCGTTCTATTTGAATGTGTTAATTTTTTACCATGTTAATTGAACTCTTGGAAATTACTACTAAGAGTCTTATTGCCAATTCAAGCTTTCTGTTCTTTTTTGTGTAATCATGTTAGTGTAAGGGTGCAAACATCTTCCAAAGCCTATTTATATTGGTAACTGTACTTAGACTGAATAACACATTATGAACTAATCAATTCTTGAGGAAAAATGGTTAATTTTGAGACATTTGATTTAAGAAGCACTACTTGTTATGATTAGTTAAAATTATTTTTCGTAAAGAAATCACAATTCAAATGTGAAAGGGAAAGAAAAGACATATTTGATTGGTTTATATTTCCATATCAATATATATATATATATATATATATATATATATATGTTTATGTCTTTTTCAGATTGTGCATTAATAAAAGAATTTATGTTGTAGGAGTCAAAAGAGAAATCCATACAAATCTATAATAGAAATCCATAATAATTTGTCAAAATCCATATGGAATTGTAGAATCTATTGAAATCCTTTGAAATTTGTCACTTAAAAAAATCCATTAAAATCCTCTGAAATCTAAATTGACTACACCCCTTAAATTGATTACACCCCCTATTTTTATACAAATGATATTCTGTTGTATATTAATTTAAATTTCGAGAGAAGAGATTCAAACTCGGGTACATAGAGAGGAGCACATTCACTCTAACCAAAGTGGCTTAGCCTAGCCTCTAGACAAATCGATATTCTAAACAACCATAATCGACGGATTGGAGAAATCGACCTTAGATATAGATGAGCAACACCAACTAACCTAATTCAGTTCCCACATTCCATAGCTTAGGGTTTTTTTGTAGATAGGGTCTAGGGTTTAGACGTGGCTCATTGACTGGCCAACTAGCCTAACTCGAAGTCCAGTTATATTGTAATATTATCATTCAGAAAATCGACTGGGAGAATGAAAAAGGATTACAACTTACTCATGGCCTGCATTCCATGGATTACCCCAACCCTGTGGGGTGATAATATTGTCCATATCTGTCCGGTAAAACAATACTCTTGAATGAGTCCCATATGCCCTTCCCAGATTAGCAGGGCCACTTCCAGTAATATGGCAATCTTTGAATACAAACCCAGAGGGGTCGTCTGCTCCACCTCGACCATTGGCTGTAATATAGGCAGTTCCCCCTATTACGTCCGTTCGTGAAATTAGTGTGCATTTCTGCAAACAATTAATATTTAAGGTTAATTAATCAAAAGATCATGAGGAAAATAAAGAGCTTTAATTAGTTAATGAAAGGATTCAGGTTTTAATCACCTCATAAATTGATTGGCCATGGCCCCAAATGAAGTCTATAAGTCCTTCAATGGTGCAATCGTAGAAATAGTGACGACCTTTGGCATCACTCAATGTGTCTTGCAAGCTAGAAAAGCTACAGTGATAAAAACTTGCTTTATCTCCAGATACATCTAGGGCAACTGCCCATGTAGTGGTCTTCCTTTTTCCATTGGCATCCAATAGGTCAGTACCAATATTATCGTATGTATTCTGTTAAAGACAAATTTTTTTTTAACACAATTATGAATTAATTATAACCAAAATATGTAAGTAATGTTGAAGAGTTACATATCCAAGATAAGCCGAGCCGTATAATATTGATTTGCAACTAACTACCCAAGACATTAAAACGATTGCTTGTATATATGTGAAAATAAGTGTGTGAGATTTGTCACAACTCCACCCCAAGCCCTCAAGTTTGTAGGGCATAACGGCCCAACTGGTGGTTAGCGACCTTTATGTGTGGTACAATTAAAATATTATAAGTTTAAGCTAGGCTTGATATTTAACCTTGAAGATTATATTTCGTGCCACAAAATTATCTGCACGTGCTTTAAATGTAGGACTAGTGAGAATACTTCCACCGTCCGCATATTGGATCACAGGTTGGCGATCAGAGTCTCCTTCAATATAGATGTATGGTTTGTCTACTGCGATCTGAACTTTTTCACTACATACATAAAAGTAGCTAGCGGATTAGAGCAATGAATTAATACTACAGATTAGAAACAAAAACTGTACTGAACTTTGAGATGATAGTTTACTTACGTGTAGATACCGTAGTTGATGTGAATTCGAGTCCACGCAGTGTTATTTGGTGCTACGGAATCAATGGCTTGTTGCACCGAGGTAAAATTTCCTAGGCCATTCGGATCGACTATGATGGTACTTATAACATTGTCTTGAAGATTATAGATCCCTGGGACATACCTTAAATCCACTGCACCCAATAAAAAGAAGAGAGCCAATGTTGAAGATATAATTAGAAACTGCATATTGCTAACAATATTGAGAATATAAGACACTGTTCTTGACAGATGAAGATGGTGAGTTTCATCATCTTATATAGGGTAAAAAAATGTTCGACTGCAATACACTAAAGGAATTATATTTGGGTGGCAGATTAGATTCAGGCTACCGAATCTACTGGTGTTTGGAAAAAAATGGATGTCAACGGTGAGGTGAACAAATGTCAACGATTCATCTACGAAATCTTCAAAAATAATTGGGATTAATATGGTAGGTGCTTAATCCTCCCCTTAATTAATTACGTGCTACATTGTACAAGAACAGAGTCAGATTACTTGGCAGCTGGCTAATTAGTTGCACCAGTAGTGTCTTGCATGGCATTGATGTAGATTTCACACTTGAACGTTTTTTCTTGATCATTTTTGTTAACTAATTTCTTAGTCCGATTACACTCAAAAGTTCAATTTTGTGATTCCAACAATATACCTGTGGGAAGATTTTTAATAAGTAGATCGCCACTATCTTGTCGATAATAATATTGTGTCATAGTAAGTTTTTCTCAACATACATGATAGTACATTATTGGCTTGAGATGACATGATGACGATTCTCATTATATGTATAAGTCCTTCTCGCAATTTGGGCCATACTCTAATCAATTAGTGTAATACAAGAAAATTATCCAGTCAGATTTTCAGTAATATACCATGTTTTAAGTTTTCATTTCAGTTGCCACTAGTACTATAGTTTGATAATATTTATTTTCACTTATAAGTGCAATGTCTCATATTTAACTCTCATAGACGGTTCAGCTATAATTGTTTTTCTCACCTAATCTTCGAATAGAAAGAGAAATCACGTTGAACTTACTACAATCCAGACTATGCAGTTTTAGTTCCAACCCCGGTAGTGGTTGCAGTCGTTCAATTGTGTATATACGGTCAGGAGGCTGATGACATGAAATCTTCAATCCCTTTTTTTCTTTGCAAAATAATCTTCAATCCCTTCAATACGGGAACAGATAGGATTTCTTGCCAAATATTTTGTTTCATTTTTATAATCGGATTCTTGCCTCTTTTTCAATATCAGATTGTGCACAAATATACTGATGGATGTTGAGTTTGGTAGAAAAATAAATACATATAATGCCATTACGCAATTATCCATTGCCGTACTAGCCGTTGGAAATTTAAGGCTTCCCTGCCAATTTTTGCAGCGTTTCATTAGTGAGATGGATATTGCCTCGTGTTTTTTTTTTAAATATATAAATGCGTGTCTGTGTTCGTTGATTTGTAGTTGCTTGTTCATTTTAACAAAAAACTTCCTGTACTGTTCACTTTAACGAAAAACCACATTTTTATACTAAAAAGTAAATATTGGTACTATTTATTTTACCTTTTATTTTATTTTTATCGTTAAAACTTAAAGTTTTTAAGTCATTTTCATTAATTTTTCATTAATTTTTTGGTGAACGTTGGTGTTTTTGTTTTGGGTTTATGAATTTGTTATAGATTGCTGGTGCATTCTGGTGATTTCTTACTCTCATGCATCTAGTTAACCTAATAAAAATTGGATTAGTTAATAGTTAATAATCCTCACACTTTGTGTTAGTTGAGATTTTTCAGTTTTATTTTCGAAGTTCCTTGTGCGGTGCTACTGTGCTGAAACTGAAGGGATGTGGTTTTACTGCCATACACATAAGGCCATCTTCAACCGAGGGCTAGGCCAGAGGGCTCTGGAATCTGGAAGGGCCCCACGGGATCAGAGAGGGCTGGAGGGCTGGCTTTTTTTTTTTTTAATGTTTCCTATTGCTGTCGGTTAAAACCGACAGCATTAAAGAGCTTTTTTTTTTTAAATAGTTCTACTATTAGTGTCGGTTATAACCGACACTAATAGTTTGAAATGTTTTTTAATGTAACGGCTAGTAGCCGTTGGATTATTAGGCCTCTCTTTTTTTTTTTTTTTTTTAATGAATTTAAACTTTTTTTTTTTAATGAATTTAAACTTCTTTTTTTCCTTTTTTTTTTTTCCTTTTCATATGAATCAAATTTTTTTTCATATTTTTTTTCCTATAACTTCTATTTCACAAAATTTGTTTTATATTTTTTTTCAATTCTATTTTTTTCGTATAACTTCCTAGGCCATTTATACAACATTAAATTGTAGTTTTTAAATAATAAATTATGTTTGGCCCTATGGCCCTTTGGCCCTCGGTTGGAGACGGTTTTTTGTGACAGGGCTAAAACGAGCCCTTTGGCCCTCTGACCCTAGGTTGGAGATGGAGGCAAATATGGCCCTGTACTGTTCATTAAAATATTAATATCTTGGGGAATCTTGGAGGGCCAGAGGGCTCAAACGAGCCCTCTAGCCAGCCCTCGGTTGGAGATGGCCTAAGCTAGCTGCTTGTTATTTTGTTAAATCTTCTTAGTTTGGATAATCAAAACACAAAGTACGAGCATATGAATTATTTAAGGGAGTTTTAACGAAAAACTCGTGATACTGTTTATTTTAACGAAAAATTATATTTTTACACTAAAAAGTCAAACATGATACTATTCTTTTTACCTTTTATTTAGTCCTTATCTTTAAAATTCAAAATTTTCAAACATTTTTCATTACTTTATTTATTATTTAAGCGTACGGGACTTTTTGGTAACTGGATGAGTATCTTTTGGTTGCGTCCACATTCACTTTTTTATTCATTTCACTCGTGATTAGTGCCTCTTGGGTTTTGTAAAAAGGAACTTGTTGGTAACTGCATGAATTTTTGTTTCGTTTAGATGGAGGACGATGGAAAGCTGCTTTGGTAGATGTATAATGTATTACACGGTCTGCAGTCACTCTCTACCCCCGATGATAAATCTTTGAAGTGTGCCCGTTTTTATTTTCGACACATTAAATATTATAATACAAATAGTTACATATTGAAAAAAATTTAACTATTTAGTTTATCAGCTCGTATTATTGGCATATTACTTAATTTTCAAGTAGTTAATATTACGACACTTAATTTACTAGTTCATATTTCTAACACACTAAAAAGTTTCTTGTGCCTAACAATTGAGGCCATTAATTTACATGTATGAACCATATAAAAATATTGTTACATATTTAATCGTACACGATGTAACTAGTGTTCTTGTTACAGATAATATTTATTCACTCGAAAAGTTGTGGCTCATAATTGAGGTACACATAATTAATTGGAAGAGAAATGTTAAGGAAATTTTCTTAAAGATAGATTTTTCTGCTACTTCACAGTATATTGTTAATTCTCATAATAATATTATAAAATATAATATAAAAAATATAAATAGCTGGAAAATTCGAATCCCACTTTTAAAAGAATATTGTTAGCATAAGTGAAACAAAGGTTAGTTTGAGGGAGGAGGATTGTCTGCCCTCCTAGTTTCAGTGCCCTTCCATGCCCTCCTGATTGTGTGGTCACGGTTAAGCCACGTTAATATTTTATATTACTATTTATTTTTGTCTTATTATATCTATAAAAAAATAATATAAAATAATAATGTGGCTTAACCGTGACCACACAAAACAGGAGGGCATGGAAGAGCATTGAAACTAGGAGGGCAGACAATCCTCCTCCTAGTTTGAGATAGAAAAGGCCTTGGTAACCACAGTAGTAGTGGGAGGATACGTGTAAACACACAAGTTAATCCATTTAGCAGCAACATGCGCATAATCTGCATGTCTATATGTCGACATCTGGCTTCTCTTTTCGGGATTACAAATGTAGAAGCGGAGTGGAGTGAAGCCATTCAAGCAAAACTCTCTCTCCTCTGTCTCTGAACATGGAAACTACTGAGAGCGAGAAACAAAACATGAATTCCAATGTGACAGTTTCTGAGTCTGATGGGAAGAGCTTGCTGGAGAACTCGGAGATTGAGAGCTTCTATCAGAGACTTATTAAGCTGCATAACTCATCTGGGATCAACCTTGTGTGAGTTTTGCTAATTTTTGAATTTTGGGGCTTAATTTTTGATACAAAGGCTAGTCAGAGACTTATAGGTTTTCTTTTTTTTTTCTCTGTTTTTCTTATATTATTTGCTCAAGTGGGTTCAAGCAAGGATTTTTATGATGGGTTTTGTTCGCACACACACAAGCACATATATGTATATGTATGTATGTATACATGCATGCATGCAATGTTTGGTATTTGAGAAACTTATGTGATTGGAATGGTAAATACTGGTACAGATATTTTAACCTGTTCCCAGTTGGCGATCTCTGATTGGTGTGTTTGTATGTGAAAATCGGTGTCTTTCTTGCATTGTGCAGTTTTGATCTCAGACAATCCATGCTGGACTTGCATTTGTGTTACAAAGAAGTTACTGCAAGAGGAGGGTTTATTCAGGTAGTTTGTTTCCAATCATTGATGATTCTTTCTTGTTTATGTAGTGAAAACGAAGTCGATTAGACGATAACCATGTTAATCATTTTGTTAGTTGTATCGATGTTCCAAAAGGGACTAATAATTCATTTGGTTACTTTGGTTGTGTTGATTTTGAGTCATGGAATGATAAATTTTCTGAAGTTCTGAACTTGCACAATCGGGATTATCTAGTTTGAAATTAGAATGTCTTGGTGGTTTAGGAGAGATTGTTGAAGTGCTTAACAGCGCGTTCACAGTTACAAATCATTTATTAGATGAAGTATTTTCCAACTTTTCACCTTAAAATTTGAAGGGATGAAGTTGCAGGACAAGATATTAATTAGACATATAACGGTTACTTTCCAGGTTACCGCTGATGAGAGATGGGGCGAAGTTGCACTCGCCTTAAAATTGGATGGGGACAATCTGCAGGATCCTCAACCTCTCTTAAACCTTTATGTACACATTCTCTACCAGTATGAAAAACTTTACTACTACAGGGAACCTCATGTGAAAGCTGCTTTTACTCTAGGTAGAGTACTCCGAAAGCTAGCCAATCGTTCTCGAGCCTATTTTTATATCAGACAAGATCAAGAGAAATGCATGTTTTCTATATGTTTTTATTGCCTTTATTTTTCTGATTAGGATAATATGTCACAGGTCATGCTTTTTATAATACTGGGGATGTCTCAGCAATTGAAAGGAAGTGTAGGGACAATTCATCCCAGATGTTACTGAATCTTGAAAATGCTCTTGTGGAGAAGAAGGTGGCGAAGGAGATGAATTGGCAACCAACATTGATAGGTATGTCGCCGTTGCTTACTTGGTTGATTGAATTCCGCAAACTGAAACCTTACATGTTTCAGTTGTACATTTAGTGGTTATCAAAACTTCTGAAGGAACAGAGGAGGTTGTGGGACCGATTGTTTTCTTTGTGATACAAAAATTGTGAATCAGAAAACTAAAAATTACATGTTGGAATTTGATTAGGTTCTACATCTGCAGAACAGAAGCAGTTCCCCCAGCTGCACTCACAGAAGAAAGAGATGAAAAGACGTCGTGGTTTTCCACGAGGGACACAAAGTGCTTATACTATCTTCCTCAGGAAAGAATGCGAGCGGTTGAAAAATTCTGCTTCAGAGCAACTTAAGGGTCAAAGGATCTTAGACTTGGCCGTCAAGGCATGGAGGTGCCTCTCTGAGAGTGAGAAACAGGTAGAATTACTCAACTTGTACATAGTCTCCGTTAATGTTTAGCCATTTTGTTGCATTCGTTTTTACATGCTTTGTGGTATGGTATTTTAAATCAATCAGCCCCATTCCCTTAAAGCTTTCAAACTGTGAAATCAGTATCTTATACGCTCTCGTTATGTTCGGATCCAATATAATTGGAAAGTTTATTTGCTTAAACCGAGTCTGGAAGCAAAGTTAACAAGAACTTATGCATTTGATTCCCAAATTTTTATATTAAACTAATCCTCTCATACGACGGATAGTGTTGAACTTATAAAAATAATTTTTTCCTAATAGCCTTGTGCACTGGGTACGACCTTTTTTTTACCGTGCTTCAAGGACGATCAGTAATTTATCAAGTGGACAATGTTAAGCGGCATGACTTAGAAAATACAGGCTGATTATTCCTCTCTTTCTGCAACTAACATCCTTCCTCTGAATGTCGGTATGTATTTATTTGCTTTCCTTGCAGCCATATATTGAGGCAAGTAAGAGGGTTAATGAAAAAAGAGCGGCTCAAGAAATGACGGCTGATGAGGAAAACCATGGCATGCAAAATGCAGAAAGAGGGAAGAAGCCTTCACATTCACACAACGGGAACTGCCGCGCGGCATTGCAATCTGATACAGAAAAATCCTGTGTTCAAAATCAAGCAGTGAATTTTCAAGAAAGTCTCCTAGAAGGGATCGACTGGAGTAAGTAATGTGGTTCACCCAAGGGCTCAAGAATTCAGGTGGGGTTGTTTTTGAAATCGGAAACTCTTTATATTCCGGGGAAGGTGGATCTTGAACATTTCATAGATATGTTACAATCTTGTCGGTCTTTTCGTGTATATTTTGTAAATGCGTTCCCTCTGGATGGAAATGTGTGGTAGTCTAGCCTTTATATTTTTGGTGGTGAGCCGGCTGCAAACGCCAAACGGGGTTCGAAAATGTATCCTCAGACCCTTAGTGTAAAGAAAGGTATTTTGCTATATCATCTTTTGTTTCACGCTACTTTTCTTGCATTGTATTTCTAAACAATCTTTCACTGAAGAGAAGATGCTTCTTAGAGGCATGGAGAATGATCGACAGTTGATGAACGTTTCAAAGGACAAAGTTGGTTTCGGCACAGAGAAAATGCACCGCGTAATGAACCGATGAATGCACGAGAAAGAGAGCTTACCCTCGAATTTTGAAACTTTGGTGACCGGTTAAAACACATTCATTAGTAGAGCTAAGGATTTACACGTGTTCTTACCGGTAAGAACACGTTCATTATTTAAGCTGAAAATTTACACGCGTTATTATCGGTAATAATCTTTGTAAATTTTCAGCTCAATCAGTGATCTTCATATATAATTGTCTACTATGTTGTAGTAATTTCCAAAAAAATTATTTAAGGCTTGGGAGCCTTTTTTTTTTTTACATGCTTTTTGCCAACACTTTGCCTACTATTTCGGAATAATTTAGAAGCAAGGCTAGTGTTGGGGCAAACAACGATGTTTTGGCATGCCACAATGCTAGGGTTAGAGCGTCAAAGTGTTAGAAAAATGCATGGCATGACACATTAACTCTCGCATTATGGCACGTCAAAACATCGTTGTTGGCCCTAACATGACAAGCGTTGCAAACTAAAACTAAATGAAACTCAGTTTTCGGATAAAAAACGCTCCAGTCTCTGCGATAATTTCGGCTATCACAATCGGGCTTAAGTGCTAACGAGAAATTCTCTTATGTCATGAATTTATTACATGTTTATTGTTTATCAAATGAATAGTGCCCTTTTTAAACAAGTTTGTAAGCATTTAATTTACGATGATAATACTCAAAACAAATCTCGGTTACCAGTAAACCCACAAGTTAATTAATCCATTTTACATCCACACGCGCATAATCTACATGTGTGTATGTAGACATCTGGCTTTAGTTTTGGGGATGACAAATGTTGAAGGGGAGCAGAGTGAAGTCAATGAAGTGAAAGAGCTCTCTCTCTCTCTCTCTCTCTCTCTCTCTCTGTGAGCAAACATGAAGACTGAGAGCGAGACACAGAACATGGATTCCAATGTGACAATTTCTGAGGCTGATGGGAAGAGCTTGCTGGAGAACTCTGGAAGTGAAAGCTTCTATCAGAGACTCAACAAGTTGCATAACTCATCTGGGCTGAACCTCCTGTGAGTTTTCTCTGATGTTGAGGCTTTTTGGCTTCTGGGGTTTCATTGTTTCTCTGTTTTTCTCCCTCTTTGATTTCGAAATGTGTCAGAAAACAATGATTCTTGTGATGGGTTTTGTTCATATCATATAGGCTTTGTTTGGTTTGGATAAACTCGTGGGAAAGGTCAAAAAAAAAAAGAAAAAAAAAAACAGCAAAGTGAAACCTTGTAATTCAAAAATCAGAAGTTGCATGTAGGATATATAGGCAGCTTATATGTATATATCTTTCTTGCTATGTGCAGTTTTGATCTCAGACAATCAACATTGGACTTGCATCTGTTTTACAAAGAAGTTACTGCAAGAGGAGGGTTTATTCAGGTTTGTAATCACATTTTCTGCCTCTAAGTTTATTCTTTAGTGAAAGAGTCCATGAACATGTAAATAATTTTGTTACTTGTATCGTTCGAGTTCGGGACTAATAATTTGGTTACTTTGATTGTGTTGATTTTGAGTCATGGTATATTGTTTATCTGAAGTTGTGAACTTACACAGTTGGGATTGATCCGGTTTGAAATTAGAATCTCTTGGTGGTTTAGAAGAGAACATGAACTGTTGAAGTGCTTAGCATTGTGTTATTATGCAGTTACGGAATCATTTATTAGATGAAGGGGTTTTCAACATTTCACCCTAAATTTGGAAGGAATGAAGTTACAGGACTAGAAATCAATTAGATTTATAATGGCTGCTTTCCAGGTTACCACTGATGAGAGATGGGGCGAAGTTGCACTCGCCTTAAAATTGGACGGGGATAATCTGCAGGATCCTCAACCTCTGTTGAAGCTTTACGCGCTCTTTCTTTACCAGTATGAGCAACTTTACTACTACAGGGAACCCCATGCGAAAGCTGCTTCTACTCTAGGTAGAGAAGCTACTCTGAAAGCTAGCCGAACCTTCTAGACCGCAAATTTATATTAAACAACTCTAGAGAAATGCAAGTTTAGAATATGTTTTTAGTATGCCTTTATTTTTCTTATTAGGATAAACAATTTCAGGTCATGGTATTTATAGTATTGGGGATAGCTCAGCAATGGAAGGGCAGTGCAGTGATAATTCATGTCAGATGTTACCGAATCTTGAAAATGCTCTTGCAGAGAAGAAGATGCCCAAAAAGGACTTTCAACCAACACTGATAGGTATGTCGCCGTTGCTTACTTGGTAGATTAAATTCAGCAAACTAAAACATTAGATGTTGGAATTGTACATCTAGTAGTTGTCAAACTTATGAAGGAACCGAGTAGGTCATGGTGTTAATTGCTTTTGTTTATGATATAACAAGAATGTAAATATAGGCTATTTCGTGATTCATTCAACTTATTCAGAGCCCCTTGTTTTGCAAATTCGATTAGGTTCAACATCTTCAGAACAGAAACTATTCCCCCAGCTAAGTTCAAAGAGAAAAGAGATGAAAAAGCGTTGTGGCGCTCCTCGAGGGGCACAAAGTGGTTATCATATCTACCTCAGGAAAGAATGCGAAAGGCTGAAAAGTACTGATGCAGGGAAACTGAAGGGTCAAAATTTCCGAGCCATGGCAGACAATGCATGGAGATCCTTCTCTGAGACTGAGAAACTGGTAGAATAACTCAACTTGTACACGGTCCATGTTTAATTTAGTTAATTATTGAAGCTTTCAAACTATGAAGTCAGTATCTATAACGATAGGTTCATGAATCTCAAATTTTTGCATTAAACTACTTCCACACATGACATAGAGCGTTGAAATACCATTTCCAATTAGCGGACAATCAAGAATTTACCAAGCATCGGGAATTTTAAGTGGCATGAATTTTAGAATACAAGTTGATTGTTGATAATTCTTTCTTAAATCGATGTCTTCCCTCCGAATGTTTATACGCTTGTTTATTTGTTTTCCGTGCAGCCATACATTGAGGCAAGTAAGAAGGTTAACGGAAAACGACTGGCTCAAGAAGTGACTGCTGATGAGGAAAACCAGGGCATGCAAAATGCAGAGAGGGAGAAAAAGCCTTCGCTCAATAGGGACTGCCACTTAACTAACCAGAAGATAATGTGGTTCACTAAGCAAACGAAGGAAGTCTAGAGTTTCCGTCGGGGGTTGCCTTTGAAGTCGAAGACGCTTTATATTCCGGTGAAGGGCGGATGCTGTATGTCATCATCAATTATAACCTAGTAGGTCTTGTCTTGTTTATTTTGTAAATATGATCCCCTGATGGAAATGTGGCAGTTTTTATATTTTTGGTGGTGAGGCAGCTGCAAACGGGGTCCGAAAATGTATCCTCAGGCCCTTCCTTTGGTGTAAAGAAACTTCAGAACAATCTCTGAACTACGATCTCTAACTTGAATAGACTACGTTTA
This sequence comes from Malus domestica, assembly GCF_042453785.1. Lineage (NCBI taxonomy): Eukaryota > Viridiplantae > Streptophyta > Magnoliopsida > Rosales > Rosaceae > Malus > Malus domestica. The sequence continues at coordinate 27,411,309 of NC_091672.1, read as the reverse complement.
ATTTAGGACATCGAAATTTTAGTACAATTCATTGTCACACTATTTATATAGACAGAGAGACGACCGGTTTCCTACTAGCCCTAGTAATTTAGTTAACCACCATCACCATAACAGAACAGGGAAGAACTACCTCTCTTCTGCGAAGGTAAACACATTTCTCTTTTTGTTTTTACCACGTTTCAAATTTTTTTATTTCTTGCATACAAACAAACCCTAGCAAATTCCTAAGAGATTTGGAAAGTTTTGTCACCTTTGTCACTTGTAATAATACGACATGTCGTATCTTCAAAAAAGAAAAGATACAAAACGACACGACATTATCCGCAGCAAGACTCTGCATTCTGCAATCCGCACCTACTAGCCAAGACACTGGATAGCACAGCCTATGAGAGCAAAAAGATGAGCACATCCAGCACCACAAATCTTCCTCACAACATCAAACCAAATGAATCCACAGAAGATATCAAATCTCCCACCCCCAAGCTCTCCCAGAAAACAATCTTACACATCGTAAACACGAAATGCGCAACTTCGCTGCAACGTCTCAAGCAAGCTCATGGTGTTGCCCTGAGGTCAGGCCACTTCCAAGACCATTACGTGGCGGGGGCTGTCGTGAAATGCTACGCAAGCAACAACTTCGGGCTTGCGTTGAAGGTCTTCGATTGCGTGTGGAGGCCGAATGTGTTTGTGTGGAATATTGTGATCAAAGGGTGCCTAGAGCACAATGAGGCATTCAGTTGTGTGTCATATTATTGTAAGATGGTGGATATGAATGCCAGGCCTAATAAGTTCACGTATTCCATGTTGTTCAAAGCCTGCACGTTGGCTCAAGCGGTGGAGGAAGGCCTGCAAATCCACGCGCATGTTGTTAAAAATCAGTTTGGTGAAGATGGGCACATAAGGAGCGCTGGGATTCAAATGTACGCGTCTTTTGGGCTCGTGGAGGAGGCAAGGATAATGCTCGATGAGGGTGGGGAAGCGAACGATGTTGTTTGTTGGAACGCGATGATAGATGGTTACATGAAATGTGGAGATGTGGAGGCAGCTAAAGAACTGTTTTATAAGCATATGCCGAGTAAAAACATCGGTTCTTGGAATGCAATGGTGAGTGGTCTTGCTAGGTGTGGCAGGATTGAAGAGGCGAGGGAGTTGTTTGACGGCATGAGCGAAAGGGACGAGATATCTTGGAGTGCTATGATTGATGGCTACATACAAGGAGGGTTTCACAAGGAGGCATTGGAAATATTCAATGATATGCAAAAGGAGAACTTAATTAGTCCGAAAAAATTCGTGTTGTCAAGTGTGCTATCTGCTTGTGCTAATGTGGGAGCACTTGATCAAGGAAAATGGATTCATGCTCACATCAAGAAGAACAATATTCAACTGGATGCGGTTCTTGGGACTGCTTTGCTTGACATGTATGCAAAATGCGGGCGGATTGACATGGCGTGGGAGGTGTTTGAAAATGTCAAACAGAAAGAGATTTCGACATGGAATGCCATGATTGGAGCGCTTGCTATGCACGGGCGAGCAGAGGATGCAATTGAGCTTTTCGCCAAGATGCAGATGCGTAAGTTGGAACCAAATGGAATTACATTTTTGAATGCCTTAAATGCTTGTGCTCATTCGGGTTTTGTCGAGAAAGGTCTTGAAATCTTCAGTTCTATGAAGAGATTTTATGGCATTGAGCCTGAGGTGGAGCACTACGGGTGTGTGGTTGATATGTTTGGAAGGGCAGGGAAATTGGAAGAGGCAGAGCAGCTCATAAACTTGATGCCAATCGAACCCAATGCAGCAGTTTGGGGGGCGTTATTAGGCGCTTGCAGGATACATGGAAATGTCGAAATGGGAGAGAGAGTAGGAAAGATTTTGCTCGAATTGGAGCCTCAAAACAGCGGTCGCTACACGTTGTTATCGAACATTTACGCGAAGGCAGGCAGGTTTGATGATGCTGCAAAAGTAAGAGCTTTGATGAAGGAGAGAGGGGTTAAGACGAGTCGAGGGATTAGCATGGTCGACATTGGTGGCATTGTTCATGAATTCAAAGTGGGAGACGGATCACACCCGAGTACTAAGGAGGTCTATTCGACGCTGGAAAGGATCATAGAGAAGCTGCAGACGGAGGGTTATTCGCCGAGTAGCTCACAAGTCTTGTTTGACATTGCAGAGGAGGAGAAGGAAACTGCACTGCAGTACCACAGTGAAAAGCTTGCCATTGCTTTCGGAGTCCTCAACACAAAACCCGGAACAGCCATTCGCGTCACGAAGAACTTGAGGATCTGTGAGGATTGCCATTCTGCAGTAAAGATCTTCTCAAAAGTATACGAAAGGGATGTGATCGTTAGGGACCGGATGCGGTATCATCATTTTAGAAATGGAAGGTGTTCATGTAAGGATTTTTGGTAACTGAGGTCTTACGGCTCATGATCAAAGCAAATATATGTATACACAAGAGATTAAAGATCGGTTGAAGCCTAAAGCCTTTTCCTACGCTGATTTCAATGAACATTTCAACTCAAAATTTGGATTTCCTTGCCATCCTTTGTTGGTTCGCTACCCAAACGTAGAGATTGGGGTGATCTACTGACCCAAGTAACATAGGGCGTTTGCAAATAGATTTCAAGTACCTTTACCCAACTGGCTCTGATTTTACTGCTACGGAGTACTTTAATGCCCTACTTAATCATAAGCTCACGCTACTAGGTTTAACTTGTCATCCTTTACTTTGCTCAAAGATCAAACAACGGATTCCCGTCAAAAACCACTTCATTATTTCGAAATTCAATTTTTATTTTTTTATTTTATTAAAGTAGCTTGTTAAAAATGTAAAAGTTTGATAATAACATGACCCCTCTTCCCAAGTTGCTCTGTCCAAAGGATAATTGAACTTGAAGATGGAATGAGACTCCTAGATTCTTATCGATGCTATTAATTGTGAATCCGCCAAACGTTATTCACAACATCTAAAGATTAACTTGCACATTTCAGTACCTTTTCTTTTGCCATATTTTTCTTGAAGCTAATTTTGTTACAGATACATTAACCTATAAGAATATTTATTGGAAAGTGAACTTTGTTGTTGATGTCATAACTAATGTAAGCTTATCTTCGCACGCTACAACTGCTCTTTTATTTGATTGTAACCATATTAAGTGTTCGCAAAGTTTCTCGTTTTAATTGATTTTTTTATTTTTTTTAGAAAAAGAAAATCGAAGATGTGAATGAGGGGATACTTGAAGAAGTGGATAATAAATTGAATGTGATCCAATTTCTCCACCACTAAAAACAATTTCGATCTCGTCGGACATCCCTTTAAATCACCATGGAAAATGACCAGAAACCCATACTTATTCCCACGTACAGTTATGCAAAACCAAGGGCATTCGCGTCATAATGCTACAATACATAACAAAATCCCCTTCCCCGCCACACGCAAACAGAACAGTTGGCTGTGAGCTCTCAACTCAAAAACCTCCATGGCCATGAAACTACTATCGCCACCCACTTCTCTCTCACAGCCCACCAAGCTCTGCTCTTTATACGGCAGCTCGAAAGGATTCAAACCCATTTCAGTCTCGACCCGACTCTTCCAGTGGAGGCCGAAACGGTTCGACTTCTCGAAGAAAATGGTTGTGAAAGCTGGTGTGAAAGTGGAGGAGAAAAATGTGCAAGAATCATCGGGAAGTGAGTGGGGGAAAGTGTCTGCTGTGCTGTTTGACATGGATGGAGTTCTCTGCGACAGCGAAGAGCCGTCTCGATTGGCCGCAGTCGACGTTTTCGCCGAGATGGGGGTGCAGGTCACGGTGGAGGACTTTGTGCCATTCATGGGAACTGGTAAAAATTCAATATTTCTTTCTTACTGCTATGGATTCTTGACATGAAGTATTTCTTACAGTGTTTGTTTTGTACATTTGACTTTGGGATGGTAAAATTGCAAAGAAAACCAAAGAATTGTGGTTGTGAATTTTGTAGTTGCAAGTTGAATAATCTGTAATCGAAAGTACAGTAGATTCTCCCCTCAAATTTGGAATTTTAAAATTATTTAAGTTATCTCGTACTCAGTTTGAATACATAAACCAAATTTCGTCCAGCGCTTCTAAGGAGATGTTAAGATCCCTGTTGTTATTTAACTATTGTGTGAGTTAATTGGAACAAAATCGATGTGCATTTTTGTTGTGAAAAAGATATTCTTTTTCCTAAAGTTGGTTTCCGTTTTGCATCAATGTACTAGGAGAAGCGAACTTCTTAGGAGGTGTTGCTTCCGTTAAGGGGGTAAAGGGATTCGATCCTGAGGCAGCGAAGAAGAGGTTCTTTGAGATATATTTGGATAAGGTTAATGATTCTTGTTAGAGTCTATCTTCTTATAACACTAATTTTGAATCATTTAAGTTGCAATAACCGCGACGAAATGTTCTATTTCTTGTAGTATGCAAAACCAAATTCTGGAATAGGATTTCCAGGTGCCCTTGAACTTATTACTCAGGTATTGAGGACACTACGCATAACTGAAAAGATATTACAGTTCTGCTACTTCATTTAGTGATTCTTGATGGTATTCTCTGCTATAAAACAGTGTAAAGAAAAAGGCCTTAAAGTTGCTGTTGCATCTAGTGCTGATCGAATCAAGGTTAATGCAAACCTAGCTGCTGCAAATCTACCGTTGTCAATGTAAACCCATCTGGTCATATGCTGTGCTTCTCAAGTTTATAGTTGTGGGATAGCATATACAATTTTCATTTTTGTAGATCACTGATTTTTGTCACTCCATTTATTTTGTTGTCCTTTTTTTCAGGTTTGATGCTATTGTGTCAGCAGATGCTTTTGAGAAACTGAAACCTGCTCCTGATATCTTCTTGGCTGCATCCAAAATCTTGGATGTCCCGACTAGTGAGGTTCAGAAGATTCTGCCATTTTCTTTAAAAGAAGATTTCTTTTGAGCAAAATAGGAGAAATTTGAAGATGTCATTTTCATGTTCTTATGGTGTTTCAGTTTGGTTGTTTCGATTTCCATTTCCATGTTCTTATGGTGTTATATGCCTGCCTATGTCTTGGCAGTGTATTGTTATTGAAGATGCATTAGCTGGAGTGCAGGCCGCCAAAGCTGCCAAAATGAAGTAAAATTGCAAAAGTTTCATATTTTATCCAATATATATATATATATATATATATATATATATATATATATATATATTGTGGGGAATGAATCACGTGAATCAGCACATGAAGTCGGATCTGTTCTTTTTATTCCTGTGCCAATTACACTAATCATTTGTTTTAATTTTTGAATACTTAGAACTACAGATTATAGTTTTGCAAACTGCTAATCTTGTTCTGCCACTTGTAGATGCATAGCAGTCAAAACTACTTTATCAGAGGCGGAGCTGAAGGCTGCTGGTCCATCCCTAATCCGAAAAGAAATAGGAAATATTTCCCTTGATGATATTCTCGGTGGTGGCTCTGGCTATAGTATGTAGTTTTGAGAATATGATTCAAATGCCTTTTGTACCATCAAGAATGTAGAATATTAAAGCTACACTAGTGCCAATTTTTAAGGAATATTATAAGACCTATTTTCTTGTGAGCAGCATCCTCTGTATTGAAACTCCTTCTCAATTATTTTCAATGCACCCTTTTGATCTAAATAATCTATAGTCTGGTTTCTTGTTCCATTAAGACAGTATCTCATAAGCTTATAACGCCATTCTCCTAGCATTTTTGTGTGCAGACTAATCTTTCACTTTTTATATCTTCTGGAACATAAGGTCTTATGTTGATACGCCACTGCAGATGGGACGATTCAGGGACCTCAAGTTTCTTATATGTCATCTCAAAACACAACAGAAAAGGTCACAGAAATAAATTCTGAGTTAATACAGAAAACTGGTGCTTCCAATGGTGGGGTTTTCTCAGATGGAAGGTAAGAAGGACTCTCTAATTACAACATTTGAAGTACTGTTTTGATTAAATAACCTATTTCTTTTTTTGCAGCATCTATTTTTTTATTGTGTATATTTCAACCTATTAATCAAAGTTATCAAACTTTACATTTTACCCAACAATCAATCTTCTAGAAACAGCCTAAGGCATGTTTGTGCCAATTTTATTTTACACATCTGTGTGTCATGTGTTATTGGGCTGTGTAACCTGTTAACATGAGAATAATTTTCACACAGTTGCATTTTTCGATTAAACAGACAGCATATTGCACCCCCTTAGCTTGAGGCGACAGAATAATTTATGAACAGGTTGCAGGGTTCTTCGGCGAGATATAGTGAGATATGGAAGCTTGGGGATTTCTTTGTCTTGTCTTGCCTTCGCCATCTCAAACTGGAAGGTATAACTCAAAAGAGGAGAATTCTTGACGAGAGTAATTTTCAAGTGACCATTAACATTAATAGATGACATCTTAGATTCTTAATCTTTTCCTCTTCTTTATTTTCTAGCTTCCATAATTTATACATCCTATTGAGATCCTCCACAGGCAATGCAATATACGTCACCTCAAGCTATTTGGAATGTGATATTTGGGATTAACCAGCCATCTCTTAAACAGAAGGAAGGTATTGATGTCACACCTCTGGTGTTGGTATATTCCTTTATCTGCTAAATTTTCTTTTGATTTTGTTTTCCCATCTATTCCCAAATACTTATGAATTCTTAGATACAGCTGAAATGAAAGTCACAAATTTCTTTTCATCTGTGAATTATTTTGTAGGTGAATCAAGATCTGAAAGAATCCAACAATTTGTGAACTACATATCTGACCTGGAAACCAGGTAAATAAGGATTTCACTGCCCAACCTTTTTTTTATGTAATTTGTATTTGTTGCTGTCTTCATATTCATATTCCTATATCATTGTTGTTACTTTACATAAATACACGTATAGCCTGCTTGAATGAATGGTCTTTTTACTTTGCAAGAGGAACTGCTCCTATCGTGCCAGAATTTCCGGCAAAACTTGATTGGTTGAATACAGCTCCCATTACGCTTAGCAGGGTAATTTGTATACAGCTTGAACTTCTAAATGGTTAAACCAAGATTTACTGCATAGGTTTAGTTTTGACAACTACTTTTGGCAGGATCTGAAAGGAAAAGTTGTTCTGCTAGATTTTTGGACCTATTGTTGTATAAACTGTATGCATGTACTGCCGGATCTAGAGTTTCTGGAGAAAAAATACAAAGATATGCCGGTAATATTTTTTTCCCTTCTCTTTCAAATTTCCCAATTCTCGGTCGCCTCAAATTTATTATGTTACAGGCTTCTGCCTTCATCATATTGCTTGTTGTGATAAATTAAGTCTTATATTTCAAAATGTTCAATTATGTTTACCTGGCTTGGTGGAATTATATACTATTGCCTCACGGGTTGATGATATGTTTGTTCTCATTCTTGTGCAGTTCACTGTTGTGGGAGTCCATTCTGCAAAGTTTGATAATGAGAAGGATTTAGAAGCCATTCGCAATGCAGTGTTGCGCTATGGCATCACTCACCCAGTAAGCTTCATGCTTTGTGAATTGTACTTATGTAGAAATAAATTTCTCATTTTATTTGGGTGTTCTAGTACTCTGACTGAGTCCTTTGGTAGTGCTTGGCCATGTATTCAGCTTATAAAGTGCCAAAGTAATTTCAACTGCTATCTACAGCCGGAAGCTATTATTATCTTGGTTTAATGTGTAGTGGAGAACATGAATATTGAATAATGTGTTGCCATGCATAACATGTCAGCGCCTTTGGACAGGGTTATGCTGTCGATCAGAATTTATGAGTTTGATTGAATTTCCTGCTTCTCAACCATAGTAGTGGCAAATAACATTCTGCACTTCTGATATAATTTGTTTATTTAATCTTTAATTGCATAGTGAAGTCTATCCACCGCTATATCTTTTATACCTTTTACTGTTTCAGGTTGTCAATGATGGAGATATGTATCTATGGCGAGAACTAGGTATCAATTCTTGGCCAACATTTGCTATTGTTGGACCCAATGGTAGGCTCCTTGCACAACTGTCAGGTGAAGGTCGCCGCAAGGTACTGATAACAAACTTTGATTTTTTTTTCTTTCATTTCAGGACTGTTATTTCATATTTGTTGTATTTCCAAGCTGTTCGCACTTAATTTGATGGATTTCTCATTAGTAATTGGTCAATGAATAAAACGTATTCTTTTTATTTTTTTTTGGAAGGATCTTGACTGTTTGGTAGAGGCAGCTCTTTTGTTTTATGGCAGAAAGAAGATGTTGGACAATGCACCGATTCCTTTAAATTTGGAGAAAGATAATGATCCTCGTTTAGTTACATCCCCGCTAAAGTTTCCAGGAAAGCTTGCAATTGATGTTCTAAATGATAGGCTCTTCATTTCAGACAGTAATCATAACCGCATAGTAAGCTTTCTCTCTCTCTCTCTCTCTCTGTGTGTGTAAAGAAAAGTACGATAATATATTGATAAATTCACATAATATAGCTTCTGAGCTCCTTGACATAGGTTCTCTTCAGTGGAGATCCTAATTGAAGAGTATACCTCATGTCTGTGGTTCAGTGGGGGTACCCAAACCGTTTCGCTTTCCTATTGACAATAATTTTAAGACCTCTCCCACTAATTTGTGCTAGCAGAAATTCAATGTGTAATTGTGTATTGGATTCTTTTCTAACCATCTTGTTGTGCATGGATTTCAGGTGGTAACCGACCTAGATGGAAAATTTATTGTCCAAATAGGAAGTAGTGGAGAGGAAGGTTTGCGTGATGGTTCATTCGATGATGCCACCTTCAATCGGCCTCAGGTCAGAAAATAAACTGTCTTTAGGAGCATGTCATGCTTGCATTCTGAGTTGTTTCATCTCAAGTTTCATGTTGAATATTGGCTGTTGCACATAACCTTTGGTCATGTGCTTTACTAGGGCCTAGCCTACAACCCAAGGAAAAACCTCCTCTATGTTGCAGATACTGAAAACCATGCTTTGAGGTACATGGTGGCCCCTTGTTCATTTTACTATTTCTAGTTTTGTTTCACCAGCTTGATCCCCCCTTCTACCATACGACATTAAATTATAATTATTTTGACATTCTATGAGTGATCATGTCATAATCTAGCTTCTGTTATTGTAGGGAGATTGATTTTGTTAATGAGACAGTCCGTACTCTTGCTGGAAATGGAACCAAAGGCTCTGACTACCAAGGGGGAGGGAAAGGAAGTACTCAGGCAAGATTACCAGCTAAACTGGACCATGAATCTTGGTTTAACATCGATACTCTGTTAATAAATTTGTAGCTACATTCTTTCAGCTCCTCAACTCACCATGGGACGTGTGCTTTCATCCAGTCAATGAGAAAGTTTATATTGCCATGGCTGGCTCACATCAAATCTGGGAACACAGTACAGATGATGGAGCTACTAGATCATTTAGTGGTGATGGTTACGAAAGAAACTTGAATGGATCAAGGTAATAGATAAAGTGAAGAAGCTCAATGACATAATGAACCTTTATCCGATAGTAGTACTTACAGACTTGACACACTCATTCTTATTTGTATTTTTTTGTGATTCGCATAGCTCTTCAAGCACATCGTTCGCACAGCCTTCTGGAATTTCATTATCTCTTGGTAATGTGTTGCAATATTATGCCACAGTTCATTTCTTTTGACATCATATAAGGAAATTATACGGCCTTTCGCAGATTCTAAACTCTTTTTTGGGTTGTAGATCTCAGGGAGCTATATATTGCTGATAGTGAGAGTAGCTCCATTAGGGCACTTGATTTAAAAACAGGAGGGTCGAAATTGCTAGCTGGTGGTGATCCATATTTTGCGGAAAATTTGTTTAAGGTGATCTTAGCTAATGGTTTTTCCCTTCTTCATCCACTGCATCCACATTCGTATAATATTCTTATGACGTAATTCTGTACAGTTTGGTGACCACGATGGAATAGGGTCTGAAGTACTTCTTCAACACCCCCTAGGAGTCTTATGTGCAAAGAATGGTGAAGTTTATATAGCAGATAGTTACAATCACAAGGTAGTTAGATCATGACCGACAGTAACCATTCTGAGATGTAACATGTGCTTTTGAGTCGAAAGCATCAATTTGATTTTTACGTAAAGTTCATCTTGAGAGATTTTGTGATAGCTTGTAGCAGTTTTGGTTCAAATATTAACTTATCTCTTTCCAAACTCCAGATAAAGAAACTAGATCCAGCTGCTAAAAGAGTGAGTACCGTAGCAGGGACAGGAAAAGCTGGCTTCAAGGACGGAACATCTCTAGAAGCTCAGGTTCGAAATTATGTTGGTTTTCATTTAACGAATTCTTTTGGATGGTAACGGTGCAGATGTTAGTAAAAAATGCGCTGTATAGAAATTTAGCACGTATATTCTTCCAGGAAGTTAAATTATCCTAGAAAATAGGGAGTAGGTTCACCTTATTGATTCATTTTGCTGATAAGCGGTTATCTTCTGGCAGCTTTCAGAGCCATCAGGAATCGTTGAATCAAAAAACGGTGATGCCTCTTTATAAATGCACATGCCACTTAAAATTCAGCATCATTCGAAATTACATTGGAATCTTGTAAATATGAGATTCCATTATATTCTTTCTTATCAGTAACAAGCTGCGGTTTAAGTTTTTCTCTTAATTTTTACAGGAAGAATTTTCGTAGCTGATACAAACAACAGTCTAATCAGATATCTAGACTTAAACAGGGAAGAAGCTGAACTTCTTACTTTGGAGCTGAAAGGGGTTCAGCCTCCCGTAGCAAAATCCAAGTCTTTGAAACGCCTCAGAAGGCGATCATCAGCTGACACGCAGACCATTACAGTTGATGGCGGCCCATCGAGCGAGGGCAACCTGTCTATTAAAATATCAGTACCTGAAGGGTATCATTTTTCAAAGGTCTCCATCCTTCTCTTCATATCAAAGAACACATACTTATAGCTTCCAATTTAGCAGTTCTGTTTTGCATTGGTTTATCATCTATTTATCAAATTCTCCGGCGTTGCATGGCTTTCCGTTTTTGTCACGCATAATTTTAACTGCAGGAAGCTCGCAGTAAGTTTAGCGTTGAAACTGATCCTGAAACTGCGGTTTCCATTGAGCCCGTTGATGGATATCTTAGTCCCGAAGGATCAGCAACTCTTCATTTCAAGAGAGCATCTCCCTCAGCTTCAATGGGGAGAATAAATTGCAAGGTATCACTTATTTTTCGCGTACAAACTAATCATGTCTGCCAAAAAGATCGAATTCTACGAGCTGTTTCAACAATCGTGAACTAAATCAAACTTTGCTTGTCTTGCAGGTTTACTATTGCAAGGAAGATGAGGTATGCTTATACCAATCGTTATTATTCGAAGTTCCATTTCGCGAGGAAATTCCAGGATCCAACCCAGAAGAAATAACACTGGCACACGTTGTAAAGCCGAAAACTTCAACAAGCAGCTTACAACTACCGGATGCGCGCTGACATCAATATTTTGTACAGATCTTGTATAATTTCTTCCTACAACCATTTGTTCACGTGAAAATACGACACCAAATTACACACGGCAGCTGTAGTTACCAAAACGTTGTACTTATTTGTTCAAGTTGGAGAGATTATCATTGATCATAGCCAAATTACGGTAATAAAAATTAGGGAGATCCCTAATTGTGTTTCTTCTTGTACAGCATTATCAATATTGTTGTTAAGGGTTTTGCTTCTAACTAAACAACCGACCATCCACAGTGGCGGATTCAGGGAATATTGTTGGAGAGATCAATAAGAATAGCGTGGGCACTGTGCAAATTTTTTTGGATGGAATAGCATGCAAATTGGCATTTTTTGAGCCTTGGTAGGCCTTAGGTCATTTGCCAAGTCATATTCCACGCACGCCTATCGACATATGCCAACAGCTTCCGAGCTAGCACGTCGATTGATGTCAATAGCTTTTAAGCAAGCATATCGACAAATGCCAATATATCTCTAGTGAGTCTATCAAAAGATGCCCATAGCAATGCATACAAAGTCATGCAACTAGCAACTATCCTGTCCAGTGCTCATAAAGGCAATCCATCAAGCAATTGGAGGGAAACTTTTAAGGACGTCCCAAATTTTCAAAAGGCAACACCCAACTCCAACTCTTCTGTTGAGAATTGGTTTGGAGGGAGGGTCAGTAGACCCACCTTGCCCCAAGATGGATCTGCCCGTGACCATCAATGAGTGTGTGACCCCTGTGGGTAGACAGGCAGTCGTTGATGCATTTGAACTCAAGCAAATCAACGGTTGAGGCGATTTGTCTTAGCCTTTGCTTGGTTGTAAATTGTTGTCATTAGTTTAACACAAAACACCATGATTATGGTTCTTGGGACAAGCAAAGGATGGCTTGCTCACCAAGACATAGGCACCCGTGCGCACCTGTCTACATTTGATCAAATGATGAAAGTTTGATCACTTAATTAGGACTAGGCACCTGCTTAGTGGGTACCTAGAAAAATAAGTACTATTATTAGTTGGAATCAATCTTTGACAAAAGCTCTTCAGACATGATCAAATCATGATGATAGTGTTATCGGTTAATTAGGACCATGTTTGTTTAATTAAATTATATCAAATAAGCCCTACTGATATTATACATAGAAAATGACAGCTTAAAACGTGTTTCTGTCACCAAATTCCATGTTTATCTTCTTCCCAACATTATTGTCCTTTGAATATTTAGTGCATTGCACTAATTGGCTCTGTGCACCCACTTGTACTAACCTCATCCTAATCTAGTGGTTCAAACATGAACTTAATGTTTAATTATGCACCTCAGATTAGGCTTTATTTTTCTTCACAAAATAAGACTCTCATAACTTCTTGTCACAATCACAAGTAGAGATGGCAAAACAACTCATTAGGTTATCAACGAGTATTCGTTAAGACCCGTTTAATTTGATATCACCATAGATGTGAGATGATAATGGTAATGATGATGTAAAGTGAAATCAAACTAAATGAGTCTTAATAGGTACCCAAGAACAATCCTTAACTCCATAACTTCCTTACCAAGATGCCTTAACTTGAGAACTTTCTTACCAAGATCCCAAATCCCAAATGGGTGATCAGAGGTAGAAACGAAGCTACTCAGATTCGATAGACAATGCCTAAGGATATAAGACTAAAGATGTGATGGTTTTTTTAACAGTTAATTCTTAAAGTGTCTTTCACTAACATTAAAAGTTGTCAAAAAGAACTCTACTAATTAATCTATAAGAGTTGTAGTTTTCAAGTTTCATGATTTCCCCAAGACAAAAAGTTGGAGTCTTCAAGTTTCATGATTTCCCCAAGACAAATAGTTTTAGGAAACCAAATGGAGGCTTGACCTGCAAGTTTCATTCAGGTTGGAAATGCTACTACATTGTATCAGAGTCAGTGACCTAACAATTTAGAAAAACATCCCCCCGTGACAGACGAAACCAAACAGATATATAGTTTGCTTGTCAAATTAAAACATCATATTTAATTACCGATTAATGAGATAAAATATAATTAAAAAAACTAAATGATAAACATTTTTAATAATAAATTGAAGAAAACCCATGTTAGGGAGCAAGGCTGCACCAAAACCAATCAAGGGTTTATTGTCTTATGCAGTCACAACTCACAGATCTTTTGCTTCATCTTTGAGATTCAGTTATTTAGTCCCAATCAAATTATTTTATTTAGTGGGGAACACCAAATGAAACCGCATCGGCTAATTTTTCAATTAGTTTAGAGAAGGGGATAAGTAAGAATATTATGGAGGATGCAAAGGAATTAAATTGTATAGTGAATTAGCAAATCGCAAGGAACTTATGGTTCAAGTCGTTAAAAACAGTTATTTTTACAATTGAGGTCCTATATTCGATGCTCGGATAGATTGTTTTTAGCTAAACTTGAGAAGGCTATATATAGTCATGGTCTCAGAATCTTTCTACCTTACTTGCATTACAATTTAACGAGCTTTGACAATTTTTTTGCATGATCCGTTAACCCGACACAAATGACGCAAAAATAACAAATTTTAAGTTAACTTATTAACGAGTCAGATTGTTATTGGATCATCCGTTAAAAGTCCGTTAACAAGTCATGTTGTTATCAGTCACTCGTTTAGAACCCCATAAGTTACTGTTTGCCAGGTCTAAACATTGGGCATGACATGTTAACCCGACATGAAACGACACGACCTGTTAACAAATCGGGTTATAATTGGATCATCTATTAAGAACTTGTTAAAATAACGCATATGACACAAAAACAATACGAACACAATAAACACGATTCATTTGTCAAACCTACACGGAAGGACAGACTGAACCGGTGTCATCACATTATGTATAACATGCATTATTTTATTCTAAAATTTTCCGGTTCAGGTGTTGTGCACTGAATCAAATACTATATAGTAATTGTAATTAAACCATACTTTCTGGTAATGAAGTCTGTCTCATACAAGGAGACAAGCTCTCTGGCGTGTAATTAGTAGGAGGGATCTGATTTTTTCAATTGTTTATCTTCCAATTTGTGAAATCAGGCCCCTTAATGTGTTTACACATATTTTAGGGTATACGATAATCTAATCAATTAAATGTGGAGGAATTATTGTTATTAATTAGTAGATGAGGTCTTTGAAAAATAAATTAGTAGAGGAAAACCTAAAGAGCATGTTGGAAGATAAAATTGTAAGGTAGGCAGGGAGTGTGGATCGAACAAGGCCACATTACATTGGGAGGTCGGTCCAAATCATCTGATAGAAAAATACATAATAATGGCTCAGATGATGGAAAGAGTCGTTAAAACGAGAGATTTTTTTTCAATGTGTTAAGAATGTGGCACAATATATCACGTGTTATAATATAAGCAGTTAATTTTTTTTTTTTTGTATTTAACCACTTGTACTATGATATTTAGTACACAACTGTTTTTCTGGCGCACTAAAAAATGACTCCAACAAAACAACCACATCTCTCTCTCATATTTCTATTTTGTGCGTGTTATAATATAAGCAGTTTATTTATTTATTTATTTTTTTAACCACTTGTACTATGATATTTAGTACACAACTGTTTTTCTAGCACTAAAAAATGACTCCAACAAAACAACCACATCTCTCTCTCTCTCTCGTATTTCTATTTGGTGCATTACCTACTAATCATTGCAATGGTTCTGAGCTAAGGGACAAATTCCAATTGTTCCATGTTAAACCAATTGGATTTGGATCCTGAATCTAAATTATGGGGATCCTAAGGATCCTCACATTTTAATTATTCATCGTGTATCGTACGGCCAGAAATCATTTGACTTTTTTTATTTAAAATTAAACATAAATAGTACCTAACAAAAACTAATTGCACGATATACGATGAACGGTTAGGATGTGAGAATCCCTAGGATCCCCACAAAGTGGATCAGGAGAGGATCCTCTTCCAAACCAATTGATGGAAGCCAACACATTTGGGTTTTGCCAATGACCTATTTCCACATCATCAATCCACAAAAAATAACTCCATAAATAAAAATCAATATGTTTTCTCAAGTAGTGAATGGATATTTCTCAAGTATCTACGGAAGCAATGTTAGAGAGTGGAGAATTAAACTTAGGATCTCGGTTAAATGGAGTGAATGCACTTCTTGCACTATCTCAACCTAAATATCAGTTCATGCGACACATAGCGACAGTTTTCAATTGACAAAAACATATGATAGTCTCTTGTTGGTTGCAAATAAATGATATTCATATATATTATTTTGTTCAAATTTGAATTGTGTTCGATTTTAACCGTTACGTCTGTGTTGTGATCATATCTACCTCAATCAATAGCAAAACAATATAAAAATGATGATGCATTAACTCATTATTTATCGTGATCAAAATGAGAAAAGTAGTGTTATGAATATAATATTAGTTGAACGGCGTTAATTATGTCCAGTTGTGTACATAACAGATTTTTTATCTATATAGATTTCAAGTTATAACGTGTAATGTTCTAGATTATCACCCCAAATAAAATACTACCATATCAGTTAGGACTTGAATTATTTATTTGATTTAACACATTCAAAACTTTAAAACCCTAATTAGATAAATAAATGGACTTAGTGGAAGATTGCAAATATTATAACAAAAAAGAGTCATACCGGCCTTGCAAGACAAGAATCAAGATGACCAGGCACACCCATGTGTTTTTTTTTCTCCTTATTTTCCGGTGAAAAGTTGCCCTAGCGTTCGTTTAATTTGGACCATGGATTGATGAAGCTTTAACTCTATGATTTGGTAAATTTCAAAGTGCATGTAACATTACTACGACTCAGTGGTTAGAGACAAACTTCACGCCCGTATTTTACATAACACGTCTCTGATTCAATTCCTGACGCTAGTGAATCACATAATGGTGACCATGAGACTGAAATGTTGTGAGTCTTTCCAACTTTTAAAATAGTGGACTGTCGTAGTGAAGCTACCAGCTAGTCCTTTTAAAAAAAAAAGGTACATGTAACAGTTTTGGTAGTAAATTATTGGAATAAAATGTGGCACGTTTGAAATGCTTCCATCCTGTGTTAAGAGACACGAGGATGTGTTTCACCTGCCAGGGTGACGTACAACTCAAAACATTAATACCACCAAACACTTCCCATCTCTCTTTAGTGGCACCTAATGAAGGTTTATCTGCTTTACTTGACCTAATTAATCTTTCATTTCTTTCATTTTTTATTTTTTTTAGGCTTTTTAGTTGAAGTAGTTTTTTAGATAGGCATAACTCCTCACTTTTGTTTCTCACAATGAAAATTGATAGAAGTGGTCTATGATTTTGTCTATTGTAAATCATTTTATTCATTCCGTAAAAAATTTACCAATATCCTTGTCAAGTGGAGAAGTTGGTTTGATAAAAATACCCTTTAAAAGGTGGTCACTTGGTCATTTACGTGACAATTTAACGAAGATATATACAAATTTTTCACCGAATGACCAAAATAATTTATGGTGGACAAACTCATAGACCATTTCCATTAATTTTTATTGTCAAAGATCAAAGTGAATAATTATACTAATCTCAGCGATCTTTTTAGCTGAAAAGCTTTTTTTAATTTTTTTATACATGAGCAATATCGGAGAAGGGAGAATACATGACTTGAGTGCATGAGCTAATACTTCCAGCCATTTAGTGCTAGTATTTTTTATTTTTATTTTTTAGGAGAACGCTATTTAGTGCTAGTTTGAGATTGCATTTATAAGTACTTCTGCTCCAAGCACTTGTAAGCATTCTTGTCAAACGTAATTATACAAGAACAACTGCTTTTGATCGGTGAGAAAACTAGAATTGTGAGGATGTGGGGGAGGGGGAATATAAATTTTTGTACAAGAAATAGGTCAATATTGGAGAGTAATGGATTAAAGCTACATGTTTTCTGACTTATTCATGTCTAGATTGTTAAGAGAGAGGGGGGGGGGGGGGGGGGGGTGGGGGGCCATTAGCTGAAGTTGCATGTTCATTATTACCTTTATATATTATCACATGCATGTGGCAAAACAGTGGTTTAAATCCCAATGGCTTTTTATTCAAAATAATATATGAAATTGGTATAATTTTTTACTTTGGTTTTTATGTGAGAAATCTTTGTTAAATTGAGGGTATTTTTGTCAAACCAACCCAACCCCTCCCTTGAACTAGTATTTTCTTCAATTTAACGAAATTTTTTCATAGAATGACCAAAATGATTGACAATAGACAATCTCAAAAACTATTTTTATCAATCTTAAATCTCAATAACCAAAATGAAAAGTTAAGAAAATCTCAGAGACATTTTGGCTAAAAAGCCAATCCCAACATATGAATGACTCCGTCACTGCTTTTGATTGTTACAAAGCAATTTTGGCTGTCCCAAAAAAAAATCTCAAACAGAATGTTAAACTACAAACCCATTATATTTGCTGGAATCGTTTTTCTTATCTTTGTTCACAAGGCTTTATGAACATTGATAAAGTGAATTTTGTGTAACACACGCAATGAAATGTCGTATCCATTAATATAAAAATTAATACAACAAAAATTGTCCGATTGCACATGCTCTCAATCACTAGCATGTTCCATGCGAGGCTCTCTTTTGTTCTTTACTACTACTACTAGTGGTCTATTATTTTTTAATCAAACTTTAATGTTACGCTAATTCATCCCAACGTCTCATAACTGCTCATTTGCCATACATGTAAACAACATAAATTGGGTGACATAGAGCGCATATGGCCGTTAGACTTCACACATAGAACGACCAACTTTGATGCCATGAAGAAAGTTGAGATTCTACCATAAAACCAATTAACAATATGGGAAGTAGTTCAATCTCTTATGAGTCTTTACAAATTTCTTCTTTCACCAATGTGAAATGCTTTTAAATTCACATCCTCACATGTATTTTCAGTTTCATTCGAGTCTGCGTCGTTCTCATCCTGTTTGAGAGATATTCTGATCATGACCCGTGAATGACGGTAATCTAACTTCAGTTATATCTGCGAGGGTAAACTTATCGTGTGTAAGTGCTCTCCTACTAGAGCTGTAAATCCAAGTAAACCAAAATAAGAAAAGAATAGCTGGGAAATCTCATACATAGACTTCTATGAAGAACAAAAGGTTAGTGGATTTTTGGTTAGATGGACGACCACCTGAATATAATATTAATCACACTAGTCATTAAATAATAAAACTTTGTTTTACAGACGCGTGTTAAATTACTAAAATAAGAAAAATGTTTAATTGGATTATTAGTTCTTGTGGTGATATAAAAGTTGGAAGATAGATTTTATGATAAAATTTAATTTAAATCTTTGTGGTGAAGTTGGTTAGGATTTAGGTCCAAAATTAAAGTTTCGCCAACTCTCCATTAATTGTTAGTACGTGAAACTCAAGTGCTAGTAATTAACCAATAATTGACATAACTTTTAATTTTGGGTCTTATCCTAACAGGTCGCACCACAGTAATTTAAATCTTAATTGACCATCATCTAACTATCCTATCACCACGAGACTATTAATTCAATTAAGCCTAAGAAAAATAAATACCAAATATGAAAGCTTTGGCCAACCAAAGCAAAATGAAATATTCTTAATAAAAATGAGAAAAAGGATATAAAGGTGGAGGGAAAAAGGTGTAAGAGCGCCAATAAATGTGATTAAGGTAACGACGCGTGGTTCCCGTGAACGGCTTTTATATTCACTCTCCCCTCTTTCCCCAGCCTCCCCATTCCCATTCCCATTCCCCCCTCTCCTCTCTCCTCCTCTCTCTAAAAACCTCCACCCAAACAAACAAATCGAAACTCCTCTCTCTCTTTTATCAGGTATATCTACATACAATCCTACATGTATATGTATATATATACACATATGTGATTTGCTCATCTTGTTTGCAACGTAATAACAATCGTTTTGTATGTTATATTTGCAGGTGTGTGTATATACACATACATACATACATACATACATACATATATATATATATATATATATATCGGCGATTGTTGAATTGCTTTCTCAACATATTTCGGATATCTTCTTCCATGGCGGCGTCGATGATCTCAAACCTTGACGGAAGTCTCGACGCGTCGTCGATAGAGTCGAGCAGAAAAAAGCGGAGAAAAACCGGAGTCGTGGAAGAGGATCGGAATCGGAGCTCAAAAACCGGAGTTCGATGGAGATCAGAGACGGAGCAACGGATCTACTCGACGAAGCTCGGGGAAGCGCTTCGTCAGGTGCGACAGAGATCGGCTACATCATCGTCGGCGGCAGTGGCTAAGGTATCGGGCGGCGGGAGAGACGTGAAGGAAGCGGCAGACCGAGTTCTGGCAACGGTGGCGAAGGGGACGACTCTGTGGAGCAGGGCGATCCTAACAAGTCGAATGAGGCTGAGCAAAACGCTTCACAAGCGGAGAAGGGCGAGGGTAACAGGGGACAACCGGTTGAAGAAAACGGAGTTTAGGAGAGAGAGGAGGAAGTTACCGGCTGTGCAGAAAAAGGTTCGGGTTCTGAGCCAATTGGTTCCCGGCTGCCGGAAGACGTCGTTGCCGAACCTTCTAGAAGAAACTACCGATTATATAGCAGCTTTGGAGATGCAGGTCAGAGCCATGGCGGCTCTCGCCGAGTTACTTTCTGGTTCACCGGTGAACCGCTCCGGCTCGAGTGGCAACTCTTCGAGTTGACGCTGAGAGTCGCCCGCCTAGGCTTATTGTGCCAGGTGTTTTTTTTTTCTTTTGTAATTTTTATAAATATTTTAATCTTATGAAAGTTATTTCGTGTATTTTATTGTATAGGTAGCTTTTTCTTTTCTTCATTTCCTGCTATCATTTTTCTTTTTCTTTTTATTTTTTAATCTCTAATTTATTGAGTTGATGGAGTATTCCACCTAATTGATTCCCATTTATCGACAGACTGTTAATTAAACAGAGTGTCTCCGGCTTTAATTTTTTATTTTTAGAATTGTTATTAGCATTCGAAAATAATTACATTTTTTTTTATTGAGCAACCGCATGGAAAGTATTTTTTAATGTAAAAAACGATTTCGATCTCAAAAGAAATGATACTCTCGTTGTAAAAAGAAAAGAAAAGAAATGATACTCTCTTTTTTTAAGTAAAAAGAAAAAGAAATTTTTCTTAGATACTTCGGGATCATGCCTGATTTTACTTGAACTTTAAATAACTAGTCGCTTTTAATATAAATTAGTGTAGATTATCGTTTGTATTAAAATAAACTTTGAACAATTTAACCATAATTATTCACATAGCTGTTTTGATTTTGCTACACAACTGTTATCAGATTATCAATGAATATTATAGAGGGTAGTGCTAACTAGAAATCCATTTTTCTCTCTAATTTCTCTCAATTCTCGTAAATTCCTCTCAATTTTCGGTTCTCGCACATCCCACTATTCTATTATGCATTCAGCAAAAATTGAATTGATCAATTGTTCACATTCGCAGTTCAACAACAAATGATATAATAATCCATTAGCTTAAACCTACATAAAGGCGTCAACAGAAGAAGTGTGGTTAGTCTTTGCGTTTAAATCTCGCCTAAACCAAATCTAAAGTTTTCTATGCAGAAACAAAAGCCATAAAGGGAAAGTGATTAGCTCTTAAGTGCGATTAAGACCTATGATACTACGTTTATTAATATTCCCTACTTTACTTTGAAGCTAAGCAAATAATATAAGGGCTAAATTTCCGTACTTAGAGCAGTGTGATTTCTTGTGCAATTATAAGTCGACACTACAAACAAAAAATCTCTTTCTAGATGAAATAATTTTGTTAGGCAAAATAAAATTTTGTTGCCTATTCATATGACGAAAAATGTCGTCGGGCAATGTCAGTCGCTCAAATGCTTGCTCAACAAATTATATAACTCTGTTGAGCGAATAGTCTTTGCCCAACGATTAAAAATTTGCCCGTCGAAATATATTCGTTGGGCAAATATTTTTGAAAAAACCAAAGTGTTGACTATGTTTGTCCTACCAATTATTTCATTTCATCAAATAAAGTTACTTTGGCCAACAAAATATAGTTCGCTGGGCAAATGGTAATTTCTGGTACTGCGAATTTTCTTCTATGTAGTTTAAATTCGTTTGGATAAAAGAAAACAATTTCAAGGTCTAATTCATTTTGGGTCGATCTTTCCCAAAATGAGAAATTAATCAACTTATTTTTTAAGTCAAAGTTGAAAGCAGACTTGAATTTTGTTAAATTGACTGAAGCAATGTGCTCTTTCTTTGCACTCAAGTTTGAAACCTTGCTCCCGTTTAATGTCAACTATATAAAATCAAAGTTTGAAAAGTAGAACTATTAGTTACAGCAACATCTAAGAAAACAAAAAATTTATCAAAATTTACCTTACTTTTGATTTCTATGAAAATGGCAAAATGGTAAGTTTGGCTTGTTTGGAAGCAAAAAATTGGTCTTGTTGTAAGTTTGTATCCAAATGATGAACTGAAATCGGTTCACTCCTCCTTACTGAATTCTACTCCACTTCAGAATGTATCTGACCATGTATGCATTCTCATATTGGAGTTAAGTACAATTAATCAGTTACACTCTTAACTGTTGTGGTCAATTATGTCCTTTCCCTTAAGGCCCACCACATGAATGATGGAGATTACTAGATTAGAGACCATATATGCTTAATCTCTTCCAAAACTTTTGCAATGTTACTCACCCTGATTGCCATACAAAAATGGACCTGCCATACAAAAATGAACCTGCAGCTTATCCCTTGTATTGTATGGCACTCAAGATTTTCATATTGTGTTTGTCATGTTAGTGTTGTTTTCTTGTCATATATGTTATCTTAACGAGTCGTGTCGTTTCAAATCTCATTATCTTAACGGGTTATTTTCAAGTTTCAAGTGCCTGAAAACGATCCGATTCTTTATTGGATCATTTCGTTTCATGTTGGGTTAAGGGGTCATGCAAGAAATTGTCATGCATAATGTCTAAATCTGGAAAACAATATCTTATCGGTTTCTTAACGGGTGACTCGATAACGACTCGACTCGTTAACGAGTTATTAACAGGCGACCCAATAACAACCCGAATCGTTAATGGATTGATCAAAAATCTGTAATTTTTGTGTCGGGTTATTGGGTTGTGCTAAAAATTACCAGGTCATCTCATTAACTTATAAATCTTTTACTTCAAGCAAGAATAAGCTACTTGTACTGCATTTACTGATTACCTTGTTAACCACTTATTTAACAGAAGTGAACTCCATTTGTATATGTGAAATTCACATGGAATAGAGAGGTGGTCAGAAATGTGATCAAAATAGCATCACTCTTCAAGCAAATAATTTGTAGCTCGGTCAGTAAGAGCATTCCTTTATGTACGTACACTCCAATAATTTAGAAGATAAATTGAAACCAACCTCAAAACGAAATAAATAAATAACCATTTTCTTGCATGGTCATCCATAATGCATGCATCTGATCCGAATACTACTATTTGTACTGTCCTCCTCAATAGTCATTAGTCAGTAATGAAAAATAATAGCAACCAGATTTGAAAATGAAATTTGAAGGTTGGGAGGGGATTCTCTGGCGATTTTGGATATTTATGAGATATGAAATCGCGCATGAGGAGGATGTGGTCGGGGGGGGGCGTAAAAAAAAATAGCCCCACTGCCACAGAATTGTTAGCCAACTTGGTCTTACAAGAAACAGCCGCACATCATGTGCCTCAGGGACCCTACAAATATTCCAAGGGCACTGACCCTCCAACGAGTCCAAACCCTAATCTCAAATGCATGCATGTGCGTCCAGAACAAAACTTCACATGCTATTTTAAGCAAATGGGACATGCCCTATAATTAAAGTGTGGAGCTAAAAATAATCACAAGGCGACACGTGGATTTTTGGGTTAAAAAGGACAAAAATACCCTTGAGGCATACCGAGATTCTTATGCGCGAGTGGCGGACAATCATTCTCAACCAAATCAAAAGTGCCCAAAATAGGTAACAATTTAAAGCATGTTTCATAAAATCCTTTCTATAAGGTAATTCCTAAAACCTAATTTATTCTATATATTATTATTTATCTAATCAATTAGCTAAATAATATTTTTCTTTTGTTGATGCACAAAATCAGTGAGGACTTTGGTACAACAGAAAATGTTAAGTTTGTGACCTTTACTAGATTGCTCCGGTCACTAGTGTGAATAAGTATGTAAATGGATAGGGACATGGAAGTAAACACAAGATGTACGTGGTTCACCCAGATTAGTTACGTCCACGGAGTAGAGGAGTTCTCATTAATTGTGAAGGGTTTACACAAGTACATAGGTTTAAGCTCTCATTTAGTGAGTACTAGTGAATGATTTAGTACAAATGACATTAGAAAATATTGTGAGAGAATGATCTCTATTTATAGAAGAGAGTTTCTAGTTTCATTCTGACATTGACACATGTCGTATTGTGATTGGCTTCTGATGTTGATACATGTCGCGCTATGATTGGCTTCTGATGTCGACACGTGTCGCGCTGTGATTGGCCTCTTGGTTGGAGGGAAACTCTTCTCGGTCCTTGACGGTATAACGTTGACCGGTACTCAGTAGTTTCGGGATTGGTCAAGTATGGTACAAACATCTTTCATATTCCCTAAAAATTGATTAATTAAGGGATTAATTACCTAATCAATCCCTTAATTATCAATTAAAACACCCATTCACACCTAAAAATACTAAAGGGCCGGCTATCCCCATTCAAAACCTAATCCATCACTTTTTCTACCTTTTTTCACCATTTCTTCCCTTTTATTAGCCAATTAATTCCATAACTACCAAAACATTTCCTTTTATGTTTAATTAGCCAATTAATTGACTAATTAAACCAAAATAAAACCTAAAAACCCTACTTAGTGGCCGGCCACATTTCCTCTCTAAAGTGAACCAACCTAGCCCTATAAATAGGCTCCTATTTTCACCAAATATTCATTCTAATTCTCTCAAAAAATCCCAAATACTCTAAACACTGTTTCTCTCTAAAATTCTAACTTTGGCATTGGAGGTTCTTCGGCCAAAGCCCCCCCATTCATCGTAGGCGCGTGAGGCTTTTGGCCTTAACCTAAGATGCTAGTTGTTTTGTAGGTGCAAAATCGTCCAAGATCGAGGAGGAGAAAATTTGCATCCACATAAAGGGCACTTAAAAAATATTGATCCACAAGCATTCAAATTTTAGTATGGGAGATTGAATTTCTTTTTTAGGAAACATCGACGATATAAGGAAAATTTTATTGTTATAAAAAAAAAGGTTATACTTACTAAGGAGGACATAAATCTTATCCATTAAAAGACAAGAAAAAAATATATGAAATTATAAAAGATAGTAATTTCTAAGAAAACAAATGGCGACACCCCCTAGGCTTGCCATAGAAGATAGTAATTCCTAAGTAAACAAATGGTACTTTACTTTCTTTGAACCCCAAGAAGTGCTTAACCACAATTTACGATCCCTTGAAGTAGAACCCAAATAAAAAATACTTGTATCCCTTATTGATAAATTGACCAGGGCACTAACTATAGTTATAGAAGAACTTTGTAAATTATGCAAAGTGACCTTATCACCCGCATACATTACATGAGAAGGAGAAATACAACCTCTTGGAGCATAAATTGACTTAGTGAGCCGAGCTAATTAAAACGGAAAATTTAGTAGACCTTAAAAAAGTGGATGTGGAGCAAACAATAATCCGAAAATCCTGAAGCTGACACGTGAACTTTTACTTGCTAAAGACGAGAATGCGCCTATTAAATTGGTAAGGCCCACATTTAATCCACACAGTTCAACATCTTAAAAGGCTTGAGCATCTGATTACAACCTCATTAAGCTCTTCTAGCAAGGAGAAAAGTCAAAGGTATTAAAGATATGATTAATAATTTAATTACTAAATCTTATCTTTATGCTTAAGATTAACACCATCAAACACGGAATCACAATCATATTCCAATCAGGGATGTTACAAGATAATCCCAAGATATTATTATCTTTGGAATGTTTCTTTCCTCATCCATCCTATGGATGACTGACCTTGGCCAATCGAATGCCGCACATATCAATGAAAACCATACACATGTGGTCGACCCTATGCTCTATAATTACCTCATTCTTCACCAAATTTGGTAAGCTCTTGTTACGCAATCAAGTCCTAAACTCTATCTTTTTAGAGAAACTGACTTTGGAATCGGAGATTCATTGGCAAAAAACACACCCCTGCCTCGTGGGCACGTGTAGCTTTAGTCTTTGGTCAAAAGTATTTACTTGTTTTGTAGGTACAAATTCGTTAAAATTGCAGCCGTTGATTTTTGCTACCATAGTAGACATCAGTCCACAAGAAAAGTGGAGAAACCAAAATTATAAAGCACTCGCAAAAAAAAAGACCAATATAAAGTATCAAAAGCCTCAACTATATCAACTTTAAGTCCAATATTTTACAACTACGAGTTTTTTTATCAAGCACATGAAAGCACCTGGGAACAAGGCCAGTGCAACCTGTGATACGTCGGCTAGAAATAAAAGAAGCTTGCCATAAAATATTTATATAAACATTGTGGTCTAGAACAAGGTTTTATAGGGCATGTCCTATCACCAAATGTCACTCTTAGGGCTGGTTTGGTATTGTCGTGTTTTGAAAAAAAACTGCTTCTGCTGTACTGTGAGAATAAACAGCTGTGAAATAAAGCAGCAGAGTGTTTGAAAAACTTTTTGTAAAAATGCTTTTGAAAAAAAAAAAGTAGTATTATAATGTTTGGTAAACTTTTATGTAAAACAGATGTGAAAAAAAGCTAGTTTTTCAAAGTTGGGTTTTGCAACTTCTTGTTTTTGGCTTTTTTTCATCCAAAACTGTGAAAAAAAACTGAAGTTGAATGTTTACCTTTTTTTTATACCAGTTTTTTTCAG
Source organism: Malus domestica (assembly GCF_042453785.1). NCBI lineage: Eukaryota > Viridiplantae > Streptophyta > Magnoliopsida > Rosales > Rosaceae > Malus > Malus domestica. The sequence continues at coordinate 27,384,894 of NC_091672.1, read as the reverse complement.
AATTACCTCAGTACCAAACTAGGTCTTAGGCATTTCAAATTCCTATTTGGGAGACCTTATCAAGTTTGGCTACGTCATTCGGGACAGGTGTCAGGTTGTGAATGGAGACATGAGGGGGGAGATGGCTGAGTGGCATCCCTATCAAGTTGTCTGTATAGAGATCGAAAGGGTTTTCCGAATCAAGGACCACATATTTTGTGTTTTTGTAAGCTTTGCCAATGCATGCTATGTACGTTTTACGGATCCACATTATTTGTGTGCTTTTTGTTCCCCCATTTATTTCTTCATATCAAACACACACCATATACTCACATGCTTCCATGTGCCTTCTTTTAAAACCTATCCTTTCTTTCCTTTTGTTATTTTCGTTATTATTTTGAGTCATATGGGTCTACCACACGAGATATACATGAAATAGTTGCACATCTTTTCGTACGTGAAAACTACGTTACGAGGAACAGACAAAGAAACTGAAAAATGGAAAATGCAATGTGAGTAGCTTAATTTTGATAATTATTCGTTTTCACTTTTAAAAAATCAAAAGACTGAGAAATTATTTGGTATCTGTTTGAGTTTACAAAATTTGGCTTCATTTTGATTTTGACTTATTTAATTTTTTTTTTAAATGATAACTAAAATAGTTATCAAATGGACTATTAGTTTATAGTTCTAGTGTGGATTATTTAGCACCTCCTCACAATTCCAACTCTTGCACGTCCTCTTGATTCCCTAAATTTAAAAGTGAAACATTAAAGTATACTTTATGATACGAATATAACACTCCGAAACAAAGTGGCATAGTCACATTGATTTGAACGGAAGTGCTTCTCTTTATGCACCCGAGTTTAGATCCTCTCCTCCTTCTACTTAGAATAGTTTAGAATATCGCTTGTATCAAAACAAATAGTATAACCCTCACCTAAATTCAATTTATTCTCGTCTTCCTCTAGCTAGTTTGCATCACTGCAATTCATTAAGACTTTAAGATATATCTCATCCCAGATTTTTGTTTTTGTTTTTTTTTTTTGGAAACTATCTTGTTGATGCACAAAACCGGAGGGGTCTTGGAACAACGTAAATCCGACCATGAATTTGCAAGAAAGTAAATAACACAAGATGTATCGTGGTTCACCCCAATGTTTGGACTACGTCCACACTGATATTGTATTTCTCTGTTTGTGAGAGGATGAGAGGGTGAGCGCTTTTAAGGGTGAGAGAGCTCTTTCCCATGGCCTAATAATTGGCCTCCTCCAATGAGGAGAGTGAGGGGTCATTTTATAAAATAAGGGCTCCTCACTTATTACATATTTGCCCCTTTATTTATTACATAATTACATTTGAGTCCCCAAGTATTTATACTAGATCTAAATACGGAGGCCCTAAGTATGGTACAAACAGTAGTCCCCCAAGTCTTCAGTCAAGAGAGTCTTTTGGCTGGAGATTTCAAATTCAGTCCATGTGTGAGCCGAAGTAACTAGATGTCGTCTTGACCTGATACTTGATATGAAGCGGTGCTCAAAGTAAAATGATGCTTAACTAGAAGTAGCATATGTTGCGAGACTGCTCGGTTTGTGGCTTATGTTGCCTTGGTTGGCTCGGCTTGTGGCGTTGAATGTGAGGGAGTCCCTTTTATAGAATAAGAGCTCGCTCATCAATACATGAATGATGGGTTAGAGTTGATGCTCACGGCAAGACGGTTGCTCAGCTAGCGACGATGCTCTCTAATGATGGTGAGGGAGTCCATTTTATAGAATAAAGGCTCGCTCCTCAATACATAAGTGATGGGTTATGAGTGATGCTTGCAGCGAGGCGGTTGCTCAGCTGGCGACGATGCTCTCTAATGAAGGTGAGGGAGTCCCTTTTATAAAATAAGGGCTTGCTCTTCAGTACATAAATAATGGGCTAAGTCCCCCAAGTATTTTTCATGAGGCCCAATATATGGTACATAATGTAGTCCCCTAAGTCTTCGGTCAATAGAGTCTGTTAGCTGGAGACTTCAAATTGAATCCATGTATGGGCCGAAGTGGCGGTTGTTCGGATGCGGTATTTGTATACCCTGCACTGAAGCTTTGTAGGTGAGGCTTTACAAGTGAAGTTTTGAAGCTGGAGCTTTTGTAAATGAAGCTTTTTGAAGCTGGAGCTCTGTAAATGAGGTTTTCGAAGCTGTTTGACATGAGTGATGCTCATGGATGTTGACATGAGTGATGCTCATGAATGTTGACATGAATGATGTTCATGAATGTTTATGTATAATTGACATGAGTGATGCTCATGAATGTTTATGTATGATTGACATGAGTGATGCTCATGTATAATTTTGGAGTACTGGACGTACTTTTGATCAACCCGTTGGTGATAATAGCAGCACGTTGCCGAATAATTTTGGAGTACTGGGCGTACTTTTGATCACCTGGTTGGTGATAATAGCGGCAGACTGCCGAATAATTTTTTGTAGCATTGGGCGTACTTTTGATCACCTGGTTGGTGATAATAGATGGCCTGGCTCTTTTGGACATATGGGCCTTGGCTCTCCACATAACATTCCAGCCCATTATTTTGGGCTTGCCTTTTTTTTTTCTTTTCATTTTTTTTACGATTACCTTCTAATGAGGGTGTATATAGATGTCTCTGAAAGATAAGAAAAATAAATTACATCATTCAAAAAAGAACTGCTGGAACTTGGCGACATCAAGATTTCTTCCTTCACATCAACCTCAGCGGTCCAGCTGTTGGAGGAAACCTTCACGTGAAGGCAAGTTTGGTCAGCAGGTATGGTCTCTTATACCTTGATACTTTTGCATGTTCTCCAGATAGGTTTTTCAAAATGGGAATATGCATGATGAAAGGTCAGTATACAACATGAGATCTAAACACCAGCTAGTGTACTCCAACTGTAAAAGGTCAATATACTTATCCAAGTGCTTTCCTCTTTTTTCTTTATTCCACTTTTGCTTTCTTAGAAAATGATTTGCTACCACCCTGTAAAGAAGATGCAGGGAATGGGTCGCGACTGAGCACTTCTGGGTGGTACTGCAACCCATAGAACCTCCTAGTCGAGCTCTCAATTGCAGCCATCGATGCAGCAGAATAGGGCAGCGATGAATTGATAGGTGACAAAGCGTTGTTGGCAACCCCTTCTTTGGCAAATATTGGAGCTTATCACACTCTCTGATGACCAATTTGTGAAGCAAGGAGAGATTTCCGAGCACCTCCGATATGGATCCAAGATCTGGGAGTCTTTGGATGATGAGGGATGTTATATTGTTGGGAATAAGGTACTATTTTGAGAAGGATACAAGGCCAGGAAATCCATCGACAGTGAGATCATGAAGAGAGTGGAGTTTGTGAAGCCTCCATTCATCTCAATCTCTCTTGCTTTTCCGAACTTCCTCTTCCCCTTTCTCTCTCTCTCTCACTATCTTTAATTTTCTACCATTAGCAGCCTCTGAAAAGCAAGGGAAATCGTGGCAAGAAAAAGTCAAGAATACAGCCAATAAAATTGAGAAAACATCAGAAAGCACCAGAGTTCATCTTCCCATCGCCGTGGCCGACTTGCTATTCCCCAAGTTCTTAGAGACAACTCTAAATCCCGCCAGAAAGTCCCCCTATTTGTCATTTTTGGGCGAATACATAGAGAATATCGGCATCACCGGTGACGTCGTCGGTGAATATAAAGAAGATTTCACCTTCTCAGTAGACTTTCTGGAAACCTTCGAGTACAGAGGTTTGATCAGATTAAGGTATTTCTGCAAAACATCCTTGGAAAATCTCTCTGTTTTCGGGTCTTCCAGCCTCGGATTCTGCCATCCGATTCCACTTCTCCTGGAGCTGTTTTCTCGGGTGAGCTTAAGTGGGTTTTGAGCAGTCCGCCAATTAAGGCATTCAGATCTCAGACGAGTATGCAGGAAAAATGTGTGCTCTGTTGCAGGATCGGAGTGAACTCCCCAATTCCTGAGAGGAATCGACGATTTCTGAGCAGTATCCAAACGGGAAGACCAATTCCATGGATTTGAATTCTAGGAAAAGGAAGTCATTCGCACAACCAAAACCCACAGCTCCACCGCTATCGTCGTCGCCACTGAGGGCGAGTAGGGCCGACTCGTGGGACTCGGGCGAGTCACGAAGGCGGAGCATGGACACAAGTGAGCCCACCGGGTCAGAGAGCTAGCGCCGACATCGCTGCGAGGTCTTTATGAGGCGCCGAATTTCCTGGGCGTCCTGGAGCTTGGAATCTTGGTCGTTTAGTGGGGTGGGTGGTCAAGTAAGAAAGAACAGAGAGGAAAAAATATATGAGTGGGGAAATTTAGAGGCTGAGAAGCGCTCCGAGGAGAGAGAGTGAAAAGATGTCTCAGAGAGAGAGATTATGAGTAAAGAGGGAGTCTGCGAAGGTTTTCTGGAAAAGCCTTGGTTTTTTGGGTTTCTGCATATTCACGGTGGAGGTTGTGAAGTTTCCATGGTGGCGAGATGAAAAAAATAAAAGAGAACTGACATAGCTTTTCGTGTCGTTTCCCACAAACGACGCCAAATGTTGATGCACAAAACTGGAGGGGTCTTGAAACAACGTAAATCCGACCGTGAATCTGCAAGAAAATAAATAACACAAGATGTATCGTGGTTCACCCCAATGTTTGGGCTACGTCCACACTGATATTGTATTTCTCTGTTTGTGAGAGGATGAGAGGGTGAGCGCTTCTGAGGGTGAGAGAGCTCTTTCCCATGGCCTAAGAATTGGCCTCCCCCAATGAGAAGAGTGAGGGGTCCTTTTATAGAATAAGGGCTCCTCACTTATTACATATTTGCCCATTCATTTATTACATAATTACATTTAAGTTCCCCGAGTATTTATACGAGATCTAAATACGGAGACCCTAAGTATGGTACAAATATATCTCATCCCAGATTGTGCAAATATATATATATATATATATATATATATGACTAAAAGAGAATGTACGAATGGAAAAATGTGCTATTGATAAGAGATATAATATCAAACGTGTAATTTTATGATAGCTAGTCTCTCAAATGGTCCAAAGAAATTTAAGCTCAGGAGGGTGTGCGGAGGTTCGAGAAATGGAGTAGGATTTTCTCCCCTTCTATTCTCATCCCTTTTCCTCCCCTCCTCTCACATATTGTTTTTTTGTCTGATTGTCTCTATAAAAAATTTAATATAAGATGTTGGCGTGGTTAAACCGTAACCGTTCAAATAGGAGATGAGGGAATGAGAGAGAGATTAGGATGGAAGATAATCCTCCTCGCCGAGAAATAGCCTTCAAATTCGGGTTTTCCGTTTAAATTGCTACACCTGTTCCAACTTGGCATGCAACATGTCGTTTTCTGGTTTGGGTACCTTATTCTGACATGGATAGTGAATGTGCCAAGTGACATGTCACCATTGGACCAAATCATCAAATAATGCCCGCATATTCTTGTACATTATTTTTCTCATATTCTTCATCCTTCTGGTTTCTATCGATTGATCGACAGATTTTGATCAGGTCACATATTTGACATATACATATCCCTTCAATTTCATAACATTTGATATTTACTTTTCACAAATGTAATTTTTGTCATGTTTTTCGTAAGTTAATTTTGTTGTAGATTGCAGAGTTAAGCTATTTTAAACTACATGAAAGTTTAAATAGTAATATCGCTTGTAATAATATTAAAAAATAACTATGTAAGAAAGTTTAAATTCATTCCATTCATGAGATTGTCCTCAATTTTCAACATTAACCATATAATGTGATGAGATTATCGTCGTGTGTTTATTTCTTCAAAAAATTTAATATATAGCTCCATGTGTTTTTCGTGCATAAGCAAAATGATAGATAGTGTTCCATTTTCATTGGTTAGAGCAGTCAAATTATTGTTCTATGTATTTGTGTTGATTCATCTCCTCTTGTTCGTCTTGGTTTATATGAAAACTCACATTTGTAGATTTTCTAACACCAACAAGCATGTGTTTCTCTTCCTTTTTGCTCACACCAAAGTGTTACACACAATGCCTTCACCTACTAAATTCCTACTTAACTCTCAAATGTTTTTTTTAATACAAATGATGTTCTGTTTTTAATTCAACTCTACTGCGAGAGAAGAATTTAAACCCGAATGTATAGAATACAAAACTTGCGTTCTAGCTAATATGACGATGCCCACCCTTAAGTTAAACCTAATTGCAATTTGTCCACACAAGAGAAAGAGAACATATAAGTAAGCTAGGGATTTGCCAACACCACGTAAGTGAGCTTAGACGACAAATTAGAGGAAGCACTTTGGAGTTGTCAAAGTCCAACAACCACCCAATAAAGAAAGGCCCCGACAACATTTGTCGCTCTTGGAGTTTTGCCCCAAAGCCAAAATGTGTGTCAAACAAGCCTTTGTTTGGCAGGGGACCCTGCAGCTGCAGGTGCACTGCAGCCACTTTGTTTTGTGGTGCTCTCCGCAAAATTAGACAATTGGCAACTCGTGGCACAACCTATGAGCACACACATGCATTTCCATCTCTAATCTTCTGATTCCTTATATTGTGACAAAGTTGACTATTAATATCAATTATCACATTATCGCATGAGGTTTAATATCTTAGTGAATATAGTATTGGATTTTTGTACTTGCATTCTGGATTCAAATTTCTTTATCTTCTTAATTATTGTAATAATTTTAAACTTTTTTTCCTTCTTTTAATAATTTTTTTCTAACAAAAAAATATTATCTACGTTAAAGAAATTCTCTTAATAATATTAAAATTTTAAAAATATATATCACATTACCAAAGTTTCTGGGGACCCTTTTGTTATTTTGCCGCATGTGGGTTCTTGGTGGCAAAAGAAAAGGACCTCTAGGGTTTTGCTGTGCTCTGATGCTTCACTTGTTCCCAACCATTAATTGCTGATTTAGGACTTGGTTGGCATTTCAGATTAAAAAAGGGTCTTGGTTGGCATAAGGACTCAAAAGGTAAATGTTATTAATCACTAGTGATACGGCAAAAATCGGAGGAAAGGACAAAAGAAAGAGCAATGCCCACATTAAGCACCAGTTTGGGGTTGAGGTGATTTAAAAAAAAACTCTTATGAAAAAAAGCTGGGAGTGTTTTTGGTGTTTGGTAAACTTAAAAAAAATGGCTTATTTTGGAAGCTGCTGTGAGAATAAGCTGAAATCAAAGGAAAAAGCTGAAGCTGCAATTTGTAGCTTTGGAAAACTGGCTTTTTTTCAAAGCACACAGAACTACAGTGCTCCTTTAATGAAAAGACCCACTATCAGACTGTTTTTTTTTTCCAAAAGCACTTTTACAAAAAAGTTTACCAAACACTCTGCTGATTTATTTCACAGCCGCTTATTCTCACAGAACAGCCGCTTATTCTCACAGCAGCTTTTTTTCAAAGCACAGCAATACCAAACCAGCCTAAATCAATTGAGTCATCATGGTAGAGAAGAAAATCGGCGCATGTACCATACTCGAGCTTCGGATCAATATACCCAGAAGCAAGAAGTATGCACGCGTGTTTCAACCTCCTAAACTATTGTTAGTGGCGGGTTCAAGAAACTTTCGTGTTAGAAAAGATGTCTAAACACCACTTTTTCCATATAAGCCTAACAATCCTAATAACTCACGCAACTCCACCCAGCCCCTCCCTCCTCTTGAATTACTTAACCCTTTCAAGACTTTTGTGAAACATCCTGCCCTCATGGCAGGAGCAATAAAAGAGAGCTTCCATGAAATTTAAGGAACATCATAGGTAGCAAAAAGGGTTGTCTCGTCACCAAAATCAATAAAATTTTATATTTGTATATGCTATCTATAGATTTTTCCTTTAAAACATTGCAGGTTCTGGCTTTATTCAAAGAAGGTAATCTTGCCACTCAATCATACGCCTAGATAGGCTGCGTATCCATACTAGGAGCTTTCGCGACGAGATAGTCCCAGCAATGGTCTCTCTTTTAAGAAGAATATCATGTGTATAATTGACGGAATTGAATTATCAAGGTATATATACTCGAGTGTGCTCCAAGGTCAATTGGAGAAAGTTTTACTCACCCCATATCTTGAAGGAAGTTAAGACGAAGTTAGAAAAAGGCATGAGGTTTTCCAATGCTACCATTTCCCTTAGAGAAATAAAGTGAACAATTCAGAAAGCTCTTTTGATATATTTCAGATGTTGTTTATGCGCAGTATTACTGAAACTTATAGGTCTACAGGGGCAACTTGTTTAGATTTCTAAATTTTCGGCCTTTAACAGATGTTCGTTAATGTTGTACTGGCAATATTACTGCTATACTGTTGACTTTTTTAGCCTTTTGTTTTACTTCTTGATTAATGTTTTGTTAGTCGATTTTCATAAACTTGTACAAAAGGGAGAAAACGAAGTCTTTCAAAGCCAGTGAACGTTGTTGTTTTAGTGTTACCATGTTCCATTGTGGATTAGTATGTCCATGGAGCATATGCGAATTAGGCCAGTTGATCAGAGGATTGTGCTCTCCCTTTACACTCAAGTTTGAATTTTCTTAATTACCGTAGAGATGAAAGGTTTTGTATAACCTTGTGTATCAGATTTTCTACAGGTTGTTCCAAAGTCGAAGGTTTCAATTTCTACATTCTACTAAAACACGGGCCCTAAATACTGTTTAAGGTAGGGATCTTGGGATCACAAGTTCAACTCAAGGTGTTAACATCATCACATACAACCAATCAATTTAACGTCAGCATCAATTAAGACCTTGACTACTTTCCCTCGCCAAAGATGTTGCCATGAGGAGAAATGGTCTGGATTCATATAAATCATCACCTAGAAACTCCTTCAGAGACTGATTGACTTTAACTAATTAAGATGAAAAATGGGTGTATGCATCTGTAATTCTCGCCTCCAAACTTTTTAATCTGTTGGACGCTTACTAGTTGCAAAGACACATGAGTTGGTTTTGTCAAAATTGCATTTCTTGAATTCATTTCATGCACATTCTTGCATTCCAAAAATGGCGAAAACGTTAACTATTACATTTTTCAAACTCCAGATTAATACAATGTATTTTTTTCTTAATCTGACTTTCCATTGCCCTATGCATATGGAAAAGGAGTCTTTAATTACCATTCATTACTAAGAGGATAGGAATGGTCTGGATTAACATGATCATCAAAAACCTATGTGGGATTTGATATCAAGACTCAATCAAGCTAATCAAAATTATTTAAGTGATTTTCATTTCATAAGAAAAAGGGCGAGCCTTGGCGCAACGGAAAATTTACTCTTTTGTGACCGAAATGTCACGGGTTTGAGTCGTGAAAACATTCTTTTTGCAAAGCAAGGGTAAGGCTGCCTACGATGGACATTCACTCCCAACCCTCACAAAGCAGGGCACCTTGTTGGCTTGTGTTCGCCATTTTTTTCATTTCATATGAAAGGATAGGCATAAAAAAAGACTAGAATCTTAGGGTGTCTTTCCAGTATTCTATACATATCAAATTCATTATGTAATTAAGTTTTAATAAATTCATATGATCATCAAATTACTCGATGTCACCAGTTAAGTCCCATCAATTTCGTCCCGATACCATGTAACATAATAAGTTCCAATAAATCCACGAATTAAACTCAAGGGTCTCAGCCTATATATATACAAACATGCATTTTTTTGTTTACGTCCTACTGTTGGTTTTTTTTCTTTTCTTTTCAAAATGATCCCTTATCATATCCTATCAAAAATGCGTCCCTACGAAGTTGAAGTTCACGGTGTTAAAGTAACGGTAAGTGTAGTGTCCGGAAATGCTCGTTTGATTGATGAAAAAATATTATGGTTGAAGTCGCAGCAGCATAGTAACCGAGTTCTGGGGATTGAACTTAAGTTTTCTATCATACCTCTAAAACCCAAAATGTTGCTTGTTTGTACTGACAGTCGTTGCTTGATTATCCCAAGGCTTGATGAGTTGCTACTGCGTTCTTACCCAACAGATGTTTCTCAATCTGGACTCGGAAGGCTTCTTTCTGATCGGAGTGACTGTTTCGTCGGCACAAATATTAGTAGCTATGTTAGCTGTATTGGTACTTCTGCATCTGCAGTGACATATATGATAAAGAATACGGCAGTTGAATTGGGTTACTTGGCAGCTATGGTACTGAAGAAACCGAGTCTCCAAAAGAAAGGACTATATGAGTTGGCAGGTGAAATTGGTGTTGATGTTAAGCCATTGACTGGGGCTTTTCCCGACACGAATTCCGAAGTTTTTACCGAGGAAGAGATCAAGAATGCTGTTCATGATGTTCATGCTTCTTGTCTTGTTGCGAACAAGGTTCTGGGGATGCTTTAATTTTTTCATACTTGCTTTTTTTGCAAGATAATCTATCTGTATGCACCAGTCCTATTTCCAATAATCAGATCATGAGAAAAAGGAATAAGAACCTTTTGCATTGCTTTAATGCGGTTTTGTTTTATATATTCTCTCTCTTCTACAACTTATGATTTGTACTTTGGTTGGTTGCACTGGACTAAATTTAGAGATTAAGCTAGACTGGTTTAGATTACTAAATTGAAATAATTTAATGTAACGTTTTGTGCATTGTTGGATTAATAATAAAAATTAATCCATTTCTTGAATTCATTTTATGCACATTCTTTCTTGCATTCCAAAAATGGCGGAAAATGTTAATTATTACGTTTTTCAAACTCCAGATTAATTGCAAAAGAACGGAGAATTAGATGGAGATCTCAACCATAGAATACAAGCTGGATGGATGAAGTGGAAGAGTGCATCCGGCGTGTTGTGTGACCGCCGTATGCCACTGAAGCTCAAGGGAAAATTTTATAGGACGGCAATAAGGCCGGCAATGCTGTATGGCACAGAATGTTGGGCGGTGAAACATCAACACGTACACAAAATGGGTGTAGCGGAGATGAGGATGCTTCGTTGGATGTGTGGGCACACGAGAAAGGATAAGATTAGGAATGAGGATATCCGGGGTAAAGTAGGAGTAGCCGAAATTGAAGGAAAGATGAGAGAAAATCGGTTACGGTGGTTTGGACATGTGCAAAGAAGGCCTACTGACGCTCCGATTAGAAGATGCGACTATGGGATAGAGGTTCAGGGCCGAAGGGGTAGAGGAAGACCTAGGAAAACTTTGGAAGAGACTTTAAGAAAAGACTTAGAGTACTTGGATCTAACGAAGGACATGACACAGGATCGAGCACAATGACGTTCTAAGATTCATATAGCCGATCCCACTCAGTGACTTGGATTTTCCAAGTCTCAAACCAAGAAGTTTTCCTCACTCGGGAAATTATGGGAACACTACCCCAACCTACATGCTCCACTCAGAAAGCTTCAACATACAAGCTTCAACAAAAGAAAATTCAAAGAACTTAGCGAAGAAGGCTTTGGTGTATTTAACACAATACGTTGAAATGAAGGAAAGCTTATTTATTGATATCCCCGATAAGCTACAAATATGTACATATACATGAGTCAAAATAAACACACAAGAGGGAGCCTTCACAAAGGTTGCTTAGGAGAAGTCTCAGCAGTCGGTAGAGCCCCAGAAAGAGAAGGCACCGGAGGGGGATCATTTGGAGCCTCAGTACTGGACAGAACCCTAGAAGGAGGAGGCATCAGAGGTTGATCATTTGGAGCTTCATTACGTGGTACAGCCCCAGAAGACGAAGGCAATAAATGCCTTTGGAACAAACCCACAAATCTCTGATGATCAAGTAAAACCTGACCATAAGTTTCCTTCATCTGGTCAAGCTTCCTCTTCATGTTTGTAGCATAGTCATGTGCGAGCCGGTGCAACTGTTTATTCTCATGCTTGAGCCCTCTAATCTCCTGTTTGAGACTCATCACTTCAGCCGCCAATGATTCAACTTGGCGGGTTCGAGCAAATAGGCGTTGTGCCATATTAGACACAGAACCTGCACTCTGAACACTGAGAGCCAGCGAATCCTTAACAGCTAACTCATCAGACCGTTTGGAAAGTAGTCTGTTATCTTTGGGAGTGAGAAGGTTCCTGGCCACCACCGCAGCGGTCATATCATTCTTCATCACGGAATCCCCAACGGTAAGAGGACCAGTTGGGGAGACGAAGGATAGGCGCCATATGTTGTCTGGAGAAGGCGGGGCTGCCTCTTCAACAAGGTTCAAGTCAAAACGACGGTCGGAGGGGCCAGACATTTTCAAAGGTGTTGAAGAGAGAAGAGGTCGGACAAATCAAGATCTTAGAAGTGCAAGAATGAAGCTTCTACTGGTGGAGATTCAAGTGTGCTTTGGAACTTAATGCTAGCCCTTATAAAAATCTGCACTCGACGGAGCTTCAGAAATCAAAGAGGCGCCTGCTCAGAAATCGAAGAGGCGTTTGCTTTCTCAAAAGTTGGGCTGCTTAGAGATCACGAGGGTTGATCTCAGAAATCGAAGAGCCGTTTGCTTTCTCAAAAGTTGGGCTGCTCAAAGACCACGAAGGCCGATCTCAGAAATCGAAGAGGCGCTCGCTTTCTCAAAAGCTGGGCTCCCTAGAGACCACGAGGGCCGATCTCAGAAATCGAAGCGGCACCTACTTTTCCAGCCTTGTCAGCACCTGTCACACGCACACTCAGCTTTGCGGAAATTATGGGCATTCTGTCAAAGACTTCTGGGGAAGTAGAAAACACATGAATCTTACTGTTCAATCACCCACTTCCCACACGCAACAATAGCTCATGGGTACCACAGATAACTTTGCCAAAGTTCTCTGCCAAAGTTGAGCACGTGAAGCTTGCAGCTCCCACTACATCGCTCTGACCAAGAAGGGTAAAAGAATAGCAAAGAAACAGCACTAACAAAGTTTAGACCCATAAATTTTGAAGGTCTAGCTACCATATTATTACCCACAAGGGTAAAGGAACAGTACCACTGCTGGATAATTGGAAAGTCCATGTATGTCAACCTCTGTGCTTCGTGGCAAGGTAGACTAGCAAACATGCCCAACCTTTACTCACATTCGAGAAAACACTCCCAATAAGATTGCTTGCTCCAAAATCGAAGAGGCACCGTCCTCCGAATCTAAAGAGCCAGACTCCCAACATGACTACTTTCTTAAAAATCGAAGAGAGGGTAAAGGAACAGTACCATTGCTGGATAATTGGAAAGTCCCTGTGTGTCAACCTCTGTGCTTCGTGGCAAGGTAGACTAGCAAACATGCCCAACCTTTACTCACATTCGAGAAAACACTCCCAACAAGATTGCTTGCTCCAAAATCGAAGAGGCACCGCCCTCCGAATCTCGAGAGCCACTCTCCCAACATGATTACTTTCTCAAAAATCGAAGAGACACTGCTCCCCGAATCTCGAGAGCCAGACCCCCAGCATGATTGCTTTCTCAAAAATCGGTGAGGCACCGTTCTCCGAATCAATCGAAGAGGCGCTCGCTTTCTCAAAAGCTGGGCTGCTCAGAGACCACGAGGGCCGATCTCAGAAATCAAAGAGGCACCTACTTTTCTAGCCTTGTCAGCACCTGTCACACGCACACTCAGCTTTGCAGAAATTATGGGCATTCTGTCGAAGACTTCTGGTGAAGTAGAAAGCACATGAATCTTACTGTTCAATCACCCACTTCCCACACGCAACAATAACTCATGGGTACCACAGATCACTTTGCCAAAGTTCTCTGCCAAAGTTGAGCACGTGAAGCTTGCAGCTCCCACTACATCGCTCTGACCAAGAAAGGTAAAAGAATAGCAAAGAAACAGCACTAACAAAGTTTAGACCCATAAATTTTGAAGGTCTAGCTACCATATTATTACCCACAAGGGTAAAGGAACAGTACCACTGCTGGATAATTGGAAAGTCCCTGTGTGTCAACCTCTGTGCTTCGTGGCAAGGTAGACTAGCAAACATGCCCAACCTTTACTCACATTCGAGAAAACAGTCCCAACAAGATTGCTTGCTCCAAAATCGAAGAGGCACCGTCCTCCGAATCTCGAGAGCCAGACTCCCAACATGACTACTTTCTCAAAATCGAAGAGAGGGTAAAGGAACAGTACCATTGCTGGATAATTGGAAAGTCCCTATGTGTCAACCTTTGTGCTTCGTGGCAAGGTAGACCAGCAAACATGTCCAACCTTTACTCACATTCGAGACAACACTCCCAACAAGATTGCTTGCTCCAAAATCGAAGAGGCACCGCCCTCCGAATCTCGAGAGCCAGACTCCCAACATGATTACTTCCTCAAAAATCGAAGAGACACTGCTCTCCGAATCACGAGAGTCAGACCCCCAACATGATTGCTTTCTCAAAAATCGAAGAGGCATCGTTCTCTGAATCTCGAGAGCCAGATACCACAGACCACTTTTTCAAAGTGCTCTGACAGAGTTAAAACATGTGAAACTGGCAGCTCCCACTACCGTGCTATGACCAAGCAGGGTAAAGGAATAGCATTACTACTTGTTGTTAGGGAGACTCCTATATATGTCGACCTCCATCCCCAACGGACAGGCAGACCTGCAAAAATGCTCAACCCTTCATCATATCTGAGAGGGCACTCCCAACAAAGCCTTTTGAAATATTCAGCTTTCTTTCCCCCCGATAATACCTCTGCAAACAAGCTATACTAGAGCAAGAATATCTCATATCATCAGGGTTAAAAGCAAGAGTATCCCATATCATGCTTTTTTCCTGTTTTTTCTTTTGGCCTTGTTTTTACCTGCAAGACAAGGAGAAAGAGAGCAATCAGTCAGCACTTGGAATCAAGCTTCCAGCCAGGAACTGACTGCCTGGAACCCCTTACCTGATTACTTACCTGGCATTGCTCTCGAGTACTCATCTTCAACATCTTATGTTTCCAGGGAAGATTCCGCATCTGCTTGAGGAACAGATAGGGCAAGTGCGAAGGATACAAGGAAGCATGTGGAGACAAGCGTAACAGCACACGTGCCGATACATCCATTACTCTGTCAAAAGCAAAAGTATCCCATATCAGCAGGGTGGAACGTACTCTAGATTTGATGGACTTGTTTTGACCCTCAAATTCTTCAGTCGGCCTTATACTCTGGAGGAAACCAGAAAACCCTCCAGCTCAGTTCAAGAATAAGCCTGTGGAAAGTTACTTCTTCAAAAGCAAAAGTATCTCATATCATATCTTCTCATTTTTCTTCTCTTTATCCTTCATGCTGCTGCAAGATGGGGAGAAGGTGAACAATCAGTCGGAGCTCTGATTGCTTACCTTGTCTGTCACCTCTTTCAGCAGACCCCCTAGCTCGGCGACTTGGGGGACTCCTACTACATGGTTTGTATCGCGCTTGACCAAGCCTGAAACTACAAGTAAGCTTCAAGTGAAATTGATACATTACCTTGTGCATCTCCACCAGTTAAAGATACCACCCCTGGATGGAGGAAGAGTACTTCCAGAGAAGATGCCACATCTACCTATGAGACAGATAAGGCAAGTCAAGACGACACCACACTCCGATACTTAGAAGTTTCGTGATTACGAGATCATTCTCCCACAATATTTCCTAATGTCATTTGTACTAAATCATTCACTCGTACTCACTAAAGGAGAGCTTGAACCTATGTACTTGTGTAAACCCTTCACAATTAATGAGAACTCTTCTATTCCGTGGACGTAGCCAATCTGGGTGAACCACGTACATCTTGTGTTTGCTTTCCTATCTCTATCCATTTATTTACTTATCCACACTAATGACCGGAGCAATCTAGCGAAGATCACAAAAAGCGACCGTTTTCGTTACCTATGATCTATCTTGCAAGAGAACGGAGAATTAGATGGAGATCTCAACCATAGAATATGAGCTGGATGGAAAGAGTGCATCCGGCGTGTTGTGTGACCGTCGTAGGCCACTGAAGCTCAAGGGAAAATTTTATAGGACGGCAATAAGGCCAGCGATGTTGTATGGCAGAGAATGTTGGGTGGTGAAGCATCAACACGTACACAAAATGGGTGTAGCGGAGATGAGGATGCTTCGTGGGATGTGTGGGCACACGAGAAAGGATAAAATTGGGAATGAGGATATCCGAGGTACAGTAGGAGTAGCCGAAATTGTAGGAAAGATGAGAGAAAATCGGCTCTGGTGATTTGGACATGTGCAAAGAAGGCCGACTGACGCTCCGGTTCGAAGATGTGACTACGGGACAGAGGTTTAGGGCCGAAGGGGTAGAGGAAGACCTAGGAAAACTTTGGAAGAGACTCTAAGAAAAGACTTAGAGTACTTGGATCTAACGGAGGACATGACACAAAACCGAGCGCAATGGCGTTCTAGGATTCATATAGCCGACCCCACTTAGTGGGAAAAGGCTTTGTTGTTGTTGTTGTTTGACTTTCCATTGCCCTATGCATATGGAGAGGGAGTCTTTAATTACCGTTCATCACCAAGAGGATAGGAATGGTCTGGATTAACATGATCATAAAAAACTTGTGTGGGATTTGATATCAAGACTCAATCAAGCTAATCAAAATTATCATTTCATACAAAAGAGGGTGAGTCATGGCGCAACGGAAAGTTTGTTCTTTTGTGACCGAAAGGTCACAGGTTTGAGTAGTGAAAACATCATTTTTGCAAAGTAAGGGTAAGACTGCGTATGATAGACGTTCATATGAAAGGATAGGCGCATAAAAAAAGACTGGAATTTTGAGTGTCTTTCCAGTATTCTGTACATATCAAATTCATTATGTAATTAAATTTTAATAAATCCATATGATCATCTAATTATTCTGCGTCACCAGTTTAAGTCCCATCAATTTCGCCCCATACCATGTAACAAAATAAGTTCCAATAAATCCACCAATTAAACTCAAGGGTCTCAGCCTAGCTATATATATACGAACATGCATCTTTTCTTAACGTCACTGTTGATTTTTTTTTTTTTTTTTGTTGTTTATTTCAAAATGATCCCTTATCGCATACTATCAAAAATGCGTCCATACGAAGTTCAAGTTCACGGAGTTAAGGTAACGGTAAGTGTAGCCGGGAAATGCTCGTTTGGTTGATGAGAAAATATTATGGTTGAAGTCGCAGCAGCAAAGGAACCGAGTTATGGGGATTGAACTCGAGTTTTCCATGTCTATAGCCAAAATGTTTCTTGTTTGTACCGACAGTCGTTGCTCGATTATCCCAAGGCTTGATGAGTTGCTCAATTATTCTTACCGAAAAGATGTTTCTCAATCTGGACTCGGAAGACTTCTTTTTGATCAGAGTAACTGCTTCGTGGGCATGAATATTAGTCGCTATATTAGCTGTTCTAGCACTTCTGCACTGACATGTATGATACAGAATACGGCAGTTGAATTGGGTTACTTGGCGGCTATGGTACTGAAGAAACCGAGTCTTGAAAAGAAAGGACTATATGAGTTGGCAGATGAAATTGGTGTTGATGTTAAGCCCTTGACTGGGGCCTTTCCCGACTTGAATTCCGAAGTTTTTGGCAAGGAAGAGATCAAGAATGCAGTTCATGATGTTTATGGTTCCTATCTTGTTGGGAACAAGATTTTGGGCATGCTTTAATTTTTCCATGCTTGCTTAGCAAGGTTATCTATATGCACCGGTCCTATTTGCAATAATGAGATTATGATACAAAGGAATAAGAACCTTTGAGAGAGCTTTAATGGTTTTGTTTTATATATTTTCTAGCTCAACTTTTTTTTTTTTTGTTTTTTGGTCAAGGAAGAGAATTTATTCAAACAAACACACATTACGTACAACTGAACAAAGGCCCAACAACACGTATAAACAACAAAAAATGGCTTAAAAACAAAAAAAACATAAACATAACAAAGCCCAAGGGCCCAAAAATGAAAGAATATCCGATAAGCATCTACCACATTCTCTGCCGCAGATTCGAGGAGCTTCCAACCAGCCGATTCTCCGACCACCGTCGATCATAGAGTCTTCCTCACTGATTATGTGAGATCTTCAGTTTTAAGCACTTCCGGTGGCACCGGTCCTAGCTTCGGCTGGGGTCGGTTGCTGGGTTGTCTTCTCCCTCTTCTCCTTCTGCTCTCCCTGCATGTACTGTTGGTTCTCCCAAATTTTCAATTCGGCCTATCCAATTCCTCAACCCCCGTAGGTTTTCCTCTTCCTGGCCCTTCCTTGCTTCGATTTTCAACCATGTTCTCTGTGGAGTTCGTGTGTAGAGTTCCGGTGTTCTCATTGGCTTGGGTGTTTCCAATACCACCACGTTCTCCTTGGTGTCTACCGTTTCCAGTAGTGTTGCTCAGGAATTTTTCTGAGCTTCACACAGGTGGTTGGCCTTTTTCATTTGGGTGCTGATTACCTCTTGCTTAGGGCTGTGCGCAGGAAATGAGTAGGCTTCTCCAACTTATGATTTGTACTGTTACATCTATTATTTTGTTTCGATAGCAAGTTCCAGCTCAACCAGTGTAGAACCCTTTCGTTTTGGGTGGGGTTTGAGGTAGATGCTCTGCGTCCTACATCGTCAGTCATCCTAGTCGGACAACTTAATATCACTTAATCCACTATTTTATTTCATTTTTAAACAGAAGTTCTAGCAAAAGAAACAATACAGATCGATTGAGGCAGGGCTGAAATCACATTCAACACGGGATCAAAGATTTGTAGAAGTTCCAAAATTGAATGTTTTGGTTTTTACATGACATCAAAACATTGGTAATGTTTTAGGATTCATTTTTGGATCGTGCATTTGCAATATGAGGATTGGGGTTTTGTATATTTTGTATGGCATTCAGATTTTTGCTAGCTCTTCATAGTAATGATACTTTATACACGAAAAAAAGTTAAAAGCACTTTCGGAACATGATCCTTTACCAAGGAAACGTTGATCTCGTTTGGTAAGGCATGTTAAAAGTAAAGGTGAATGCTTTTTATATTTGTATTGGATTAGATATGAATGAACTTCACCCTTCTAATCTGATCACTTTAGAGAGTATTGGAATTGATAATTTTGTTCTTGAGCAATATAATACCTACCATTAAGTTGCTCATAATCCCATCATTTTGGAATTCAAGTTTTTCATTTCTTGCTTGAATACTTTGAAAATAGTATCTTCATGTGTCCCACTTGTGTAGTGAATTGATCAAATCACACTCATGTTTGTGCCAATACGATGGTGATGCCATGGTGAGAGAAAATATACTCGTAGTTGGCAGGGATACGTAAAATTCATTTCAAAACAATAAAACTTTGTGGTTGAAATTTTTATTTTTTGTAAGTATCTAACCACTTGTATTATAATATTTGGTGTATCAGATCGTGTTCCTAGTATATTGAAAATTTTCTCGACGAGAAGCTTGACTAAGGTAGTGAAGAAACCCAATTTCGTAAAATGTGGATTAGCGAAGTTGGCAAGTGAAGTTGGTTTTAATATTAAGCCAGCTGCTGCAGGCACAGCCCCAGGTGGAAGGAGATCAAATCTTCTACATTCAAAATAAGTGTGGCCTCTCTATGGTCCCAATAAGACACATTAAATTTATGGCAACAAAACTAAGAAAAGTCAGGATAATAAATACGTGTCAATCACTTATTGAGTCCACTGAGAGACCACACCTATTTTAAATGCAGAAGAATTGGTCTCAAGTGGAAGTTGCATTGTTCCTGATTGGAATGCCAAAGCTTTAACTGAGTAACTGATCAAGTATGCAATTCATGATGATTATGCTTCCCACCTTATTGGCAAGAAGCCCTAAAAGGCATGCTTTAATCAGTTCGATCGCAGAGCTTTTAGGCATGAAAATGGGGGCTTATGTCTCTTTCTTTTCCAACAACACTACAATCATACCAATCATTCTTTTTTCTCCAACGATATTCAATGCTAAACTACTGTTTGTCTGCTTTTTCATGTAAATTTATAGCAAGTTCTTGACAAATAACTAAAGGTCAGTTTAAAATGAAAAATCATGATTAGTAAGGAAAAAGAAAAATAAATGAGTTTCTTAATTAAAAGATAGAGCTCACTTCTATCAAATTCGCATCATTATAGCAATAGTTTTATAGAAATAAAAATTTAAAGTGCAGATTCTTAAATAAAGGAATTAAACTCGCCTAAATTACTACATAAGGCCTAAGTTAAAATGTCACAATAGTTGTCCGATTCCAATAGGGCAACGAACAAAACATCCAAGACAGATGATCCCACTTAACTAGTTAGCTTTTAATTAGCTTTTGTCTAGTAATATTTCTCTCGGTCTCAAGTTTCAATCTCCTTTTACTATTCCCAAAATTGAAAGTTTCAATCTCCAAGTGACATTGATGCTAAAATTACTGACGACGGTTTAGTAATTGAGTGAGATACAGCTTAATTGGGGCAAGAAGACGGATTTTGTATCAGATCAAATGAGTTATGCTAGAGAGAATTAATTTGTAAACTAAATTTTGTAAACTAAATGACATGGAAGTTGATAATTGGATTATTACTTAAGCGTTGATAAACTTATTCATTTCTATTAGTGACACATTATTTAATTTGTAAATTTCATTTACAAATTTAGTCTTTCTAATATTATCTTAGATGAAACTACGACTACATTAACAGATGTACATACTCATGCTGCTTTCCTATATAACTTATTGAAGTCATGCCGTGGAAACCCGGGAATTTGGGTTTTGCCTGTGGGCTTGTGAGACACAGATTTGTGTTTGGACTTTTGCATGGGAATTTGGGTTTTCGAGGCGCACTGTTTTTTTTTCTCTATGCGAAGTATAAACCGAACTCGGCCTACGGATAATATATTACACCTTCTTGCATGCAATGGTGGATTTATAATTTCAATTAGTTTCATATCATTATTTTCTATTAAATTTGGTTCATTGAATAAATCAAGATTAATCTCAAAGGTAATAAAACTAACAAATTTTCCTTAGAAAAATAAAGCAATTAGTGAATCTACAAAGATAAAATTTGTTAATGTAACATATATATTATCAATTGGGAGTTGGGAATAGAGTCTAGGATTAAAAACTTATGTGAATTTGGAAGAAATAAAATTAGGCAGCTAAAGGCGTTAGAACGGTAAATGGTGGTGGGGGATAGGGCAACTTGGGTTTAAAGTTGGAAGGTTGCGAAACCTCTTCTTCTTCGTTATAAGCATTGTTGCCTGCACATCTCTGGAGGCAAAAAGCCTCTCCATTGCACCTAATGGCAGATGCATGATTTTAAGATTGGATGGTCCCAATATAAAAATTCAAACAAATATTAGATGAAAATACAAATTACAAAGACGAAATTTATCCACGACGAAGTGTCACACCCAAAAATATTTCATTATAGATTTATTGTCAACTAGAGCGAAAATATCCAGAATATAATTAAAATTATCTAAAATTGGAATTGAACTATTTAGTTTGTGAAGACTAGGGAGGAGACTAGAGTGGTGATGGTGGGTGTCCTTCGGTTGGGTTGAGAGGTGACTGGAGAATGGGATTAGTCAATTAGGAGTTAGAAATGGAATTGGAAAAGTTCTGACTCTGTTTGAAAGTTGAACCATTTTTTATAATAAAAAAATTACAAAAACTATATATTAAAGAACGTTGTATTGAACGCACCGTTGTACTTAGAGGGTGTTTTCAAACCATACATCAAACGCACAGTTTTCCTAAGTCATTTGAAAAAAAAAAAAAAAAGTATTCTTCCTCTTTCTTCCTTCTAGTTTGCAGAATACCAAAACACTCTGCAGCTCTGCTCTTCTTCTCCTCTACCATACGCCCAACGGCAGAGGCAGTAACAAGGTTACGGTGGGCTGTAGTATAGAAAGAGTTTTAGTTGTTTGAGGTTAAAAATACTAATAATTTAAACTATTTTATTGTTTTTAATTGTTATACCCCCCATAAGTAAAAGTTCTGAAAACTATGGCTACTTTCAGAAAAAGCAAGAATTAATAAATATTAAATAAATTGTTTACTTCAATCAATACAGTAAAAAATTAATTACTCTGTTAAAGTTACTAACACACGTTTCCTAGGTTTTCTAGGGAGTACATAGGTTTTTATATTTGATTAGTTTAGGTTTCTTAGGAATAGTCATCCAGTTTTAAAAAGTAAGTTTTAATATTTTATTATTTTAGGTTTCCTAGGTTTTAATACTTTATTATTTCGGCTTTTTGGGAGGGGGTACAACAGTGGCCGATTTTTCACTTTTCAGAGAGTTTCGTCTGCAGTTCATATAAACCGAGCATACAATTGAGAAAGTTTATTGATATTTCTCATCAATAGGTAAGTTTTTTATCAATTTATTCTTAAGTTTTGATAATTTTATTTGTTTATTGTTTGAATTTTAAGAGTTTGTACTTTAAAAATTCAATTGAAACAAAGAAGTAAGAAAGGTATTATTTGATTGATAGGTTAATTCGACTTGTATTGATTCTTATCGTTTCCACAACAACTATTGAACGAGCTTTTTCAGCAATGAATCTTATTAAAATAAGACTTCGCAACAAGATGGAGAGTGAATTTCTAGCAGATTCAATGGTTGTTTACATTGAAAAAGAGCTTGTCGAAAAGATTGATTCAGATAATAACAAATGATTTCAATTCTATTAAGGATCGAAGGGCACAACTTGAATATGTATTTTTTTTTCCTTTTATTTGTTAGGTTGTTATGACAAGATTGATGATGTCTATTTCTTTCTATTATAAGTTGCAACTTTAAATGTTTTCTTTGTTAAATCTAGTTGAAAACTTGCTTTATTCAGATTTAAATTTCTTACTTTAAATTATTGATTTCAAGCTTGTTATTGTGTAACTTTATGCAAGTAACAAAAAAATGTAACCATTTGATCTCGTAGTAATAATTTTAGTTTAGCCCACCCACCAAATAATTCCTGGCTCCACCATTGCACATGCCCAGACTCATGGACGGAGCCAATGAAGGCTCACTAGGGGCATATGTTCCCACTCAAGTGATTCGTTTGTTAAGTTGTAGACTACAATTATACAATACACACGCGTTATCTTTGAAGAAAATATATTATAATACCCAACATACCTTCATATTACATATACTCCATATTAAATATTATATGAGCAAAAATGCTCTTGTTCTGTGATTCAAACTGAAAAACCTCTCTCGCATGATCATGTATTAATATTTTTCTTATCACTTTGCCACTTTCCACTACTACATTGAAATTTTTGTAACATTGGAATTGTGATGCATCATCATTTGAAATCATCCCTATTATCATATTAGGTATAAGCCATACTATAATAAGGTTTTCTTAGTTGATTTTCTGGTTGCCCCAATAGAAGAAATTTCTAGCTCCGTCCAGACTTGGGTGATCCTCTAAGGTCCTCATAGAGATTATCCCGGCTTCTGAGTGGTCTAAGGCCACCCATGGCCCTTAATAGATCCGTCCCTCTGCACCTGCCTAAATTGTTGGAGGATCCCAAAGATCGATCACAAGTGTTTCTTCAGGCTTCCATAGGGTTTTGGGGGTATCCGCCCCTCCTTGCATGTGTCTTTGTTACAAGAATAATGCTACATGAACCAAAAATTTAAGCTAAATTTGCAAACTACATAATGTGTCATCAATAAAAAATAAGCACGCTAATCAACACTTAATTGATGATTCAATTATCTACAATCACATCATTTTGTTTGCAAATTTAGTTTAAAATTTTGGTCTCTCTAGCATTACTCCTGTAGAATATGAGCATAAATGTAGGAATATTTTGGCCGGATGTTTGGGTTCAAATTGGTTTGAAATGTCTTATTGAAAGAGGTTTAGAATTGGAAATTGATCCTAAATTACTCATTTATGTTAAAATTGGAGACAATGTTTGTTTCTTACAAGGATGCTAATAGGATATTCGTAAAGATTGTTTGCCTATAAAAATAGTGATCATCGCTATCACAAGGGAAAAAAAAAACTCATTATTGAACTGAAGGTCCATTGTTTGGTTGAACATTGTGTATCTGGTAAAGAGGAGAAACTTAATATTGAAGTTGATTATGACTTCATCTTCTTTGGTTTTTAAAGTTATGATGTTTGCTTCCACTATTTCGTTTGGAATCGCAAATTGCAAGATATGTTGTGTCAGTTCGATTAATTTTTGGATTTATTCAGGATATGTGAAATCTGGATTTGCCATTTTCTTTGAAGCTAAATTTATGATGAATTCTTCTTACTTGAACTCACTATAAAGATAATTGAATTGGTATTCACATAGTTGTGAACAGAATACATATATTTGATTCATGAGTATTCTATCTTTTTGTAAAACTAACCTAGCATGAAGATGTATTTTGAGTTTTGCAGAAGAAGTAGTGGTCTTGATTATCTTGTGTTAATCAAGACATTATTGTGATATGATCTAGACATTATAAAAAAGTTTGGTTGATCTTCTTTGATGGATAATGAACCAGTTAAGATCAAACTGAGTGCAAAAATGTTGTGTTTGATTTTCTGATTTTGATCATACTAGAAATTGGTCATTTTGGGTTTATGTGAGATAAGTTTTCCCCAAAGGAATGAGACTTTTTTTTTTTTAGATTATGCATTATTATCTTGGTGACAAATTGGGAACCAATTGGTTTATATATCTGAATTCTTTTTCAGTTGTGCAATACTTTCAACTTATGCTCAAGTGGGAGAATCATATGTTTGAATGTGAGCATAAGTCTAAGGGTATTTAAGTCAGCTATTAGTTTTAAATTATAATTCTTGTCATGCTTTAAAATCGTTTTTGATTTGACAAGGCATTTGGTGGAATTGTAATATAATTATGTATGGTGTTGCTTACGGATTTTTTTTAAAGATTTTTGTGTAAGCAACTGGTTGAATGATGATCATGTTATTCATTATGTTTGAGTAATGAGATAATTGGAACGAAGTATTAATTGTTAATACTGAGTTTGGCATGGATGAGTGGGGCAAACAATTTTGGTTTTGTTTCGCAAGTTGGTTCATGTCTTGTGAAGTTATAATTTATTTTGATGCTTATGAATCATATTGTGGTTTGATTAAGCAAGTGGTTGAATTATTACTTTATTACTCATTGTGTTGGAGTAATTTGAAAGTTAACAAAATTTGTTGTTAACTGAAGCTTAACATTATTGTTGTTAAGTTCGGCGAGATAAATGGAAGCAAATTATTTTGAGTTGGCTTTGTCAATTTGATCACAATGTTGATTATGCAAATTGGATATCAGTAATATTTGAATCCTCTGCATTATGTTTGCATTAGTAGTTCTTTGATTCTATAATTTGAATTGCATCCGTAGATGTTTGATTTCAAGTTGGTTTGGAAAAGTCTTATTGAAAGAGGTTTGGATGTCCTAGTTTATATACTATTGCAATTGGAAATTGATCCTTAATTACTCACTTATATTAAAATTGGGAAATTATGTTTGCTTCCTACAAATATTCTAATAAGATAATCGTAGGGAGGAGAAGCCTACTATAGTAGGCTAGGACTCCATCTTTTCCTTGATTTTTAAAGGTCAAATTATTCTGACATCTTCCCAACTAATTTTCCACTTCGGGATTTATAAGTTCTACTTAGGAACACAATATACAGTTCATCATGATACCTTACCATTTCCTGGAGAAGATGGGTAACTATGAAGTCACAGTTCATGGTGTCAAAGTCAAGGTAAGTGTTGTCACGGATGTTCGTTTGATCGCTGGAAAAATATCAGAGCTGATGAGTTTTATGGAAAAACGTCGTGTTATGGGACTTGATTTTAAGGTTGATCAATATAACCGAGACGTCTACCAGTTGCTTCTTTGTGCTGGAAATCACTGCTTGATTATCCCAGCGATTTTGAATGACGGTAAACCCTTGCATTATTGTAAAGAACTCATGCTACTTCTCTCTGATGACACCATCTGTTTTGTAGGTGTAGCAATGAGATCAAAGGTGAAGCTTTATAGTAGGAACTTTTTTATATGCAAGGCAGGGGTAGAGTTGGGTCATTTGGTAGCTAGGGTTTTGAAGAAGCCCAATCTTGAAATGTGCAGTCAGGTGGTAGTATTGGGAGGTGAAGTTGGCTTGGATATTAAGCCACGGACACCACTAGGGGCAGAGGGGAGTGGTGTTGGGGCTTCTAGTTCTCGGGAACCTAGTTGGAGTGGCAAAGTAGTTTTTTCCGAGGAGGAGGTCAAGTATGCAATTCATGATGTTTATGCTTCCTTTCTTATTGGGAACAAGCTCTTGGGAATACTTTAAACATTCTACTTCTACTTCTTCACCACAATGCATATGTTGAAGTATAGGGATTTTGTTTTACTGTGTTTATGCTTTGATGAATGATTTCTCATGAGTTAAATTTAGTTCAATCATGTTCATTTTTTTTTTCAAAAGAAGAAAGATTAAGCGAGATTAGCTTTTCAGCAATGATGGCGTACAAGGCACCAATCCTCCCCCAAAAGATCTTCGTTTTTGTTTCTTGTTTGATTAGTGATTATAGCACTTTTTTTTTTTTTTTTGCCTCATGCACTTCTTGTGAGAGGATCGCGTGAAACTTTGGAATGTAAATCTGAATTTCTTTAATATTTTCTGGAATGGATTTTCATTAATTGCTTTACTAACAATCGTCCCCTTTCTGATGATAAATATTTGAAAATAATTTTGAGGCTAATATTGTTCTGATGTTATCAAGGATATAGTTTAATTAGAATTCAGTCACAATTGTTAGACATTGCAGTTCATCTGTAGTACACTTGACTTCAAACTTGTATACATAACTTTTCGTTCATCAAGTTCCACCTGCACAAAGAATCAATATCCATCCAATAGGGCAAAGGTCGAAAGGCGCTCACCACATTCAACAAGTGATCCTCTGTTTTTCTTGAGAATAATTTATATGATATGAGTACACCGACACAGTAACGTTTTGTGCCAATAAAATAAAGATATGTAAGTTTCTGTTCCCATGCCCTTATTTCTTTGGCATGAGACACCATGTGACAATGTACTCGTGTCATGTAAGTTATTCTCGTTTTTCTTATATAAGCGGTTGTGAAGTTCAATTCGAAATCTCGAGTACGAAAATGGAGGGGATAAAGTGACTATTGAGTACAGTAGGGAAAGGGGAAATATTTTTCTTTTCTTTTTTTCAATAAAAAAATTATATAAAAATTCACCACAATCCACCAAAATCTACAAACTAAATTCGTTCAAATTCTTTAAAATCCATATGAATTTTGTAGGAGTCTTAAATCCTCTTAAATCCTATCAAATATATCACTTTTAAAATCCTTTAAAATCTTAGTTTGACTACACCCTTCTTAAACTTGTTTATTTAATTCGCTTTTGTTCTTTTCATTTTCAATGACTATCTCTAGGTCTAAAATATCGATATTATCCCGATATTTCCATCAAAATTTCCATGTTTTTGGACTACCGATATTTCCGATATCATCGATATTTTAGACCTTGATAGGAACTCTATATGGTAATAAGTCACTCATGTGTCTTACCATGCAATGTATAAAGTGTAAAATATTGTACTAATTCATTATATATAAATGATTATGGTGTGTTTAAACTTCTTTCATTAATTACTACATATTTTCTACACTCACAATGTTTGCCAGCTCGCTATATAATCAACTTAAATTAGTTAAATCCATCATGCAATGCATTTCCTTCCAATTTTTTGTGATAAACTAATAGATAATTGACTAAATAAACATCCTGCAAAGTTTCAATAAAAATTTCTAAGTTTTTCTTACAATTTCCTTGGTTTTTATTCACTTTTTATCGATATCGATAATATCCCGATATTTCCATCGAAATTTCCATGTTTTTGGACTACCGATATCATCAATATTTTATACCCAAAGTAGCATCAATAACTTTTTAATACAATCGATAATGTAATACGAATAACTTTTTAATACTACCGATAATGACAGGTATATAAGGCATCTTGTTCTAAGAATAACTTTGCCAATTACAAGCTAAAGGAAATCTCTCAAAAATGAGAATCTTTATAGACTTCAGTTTAACGTCCATTTTAGTATCAACATTATAAAATATTATATAAAAAATATAAGATGACAAAGAATTTATGAAGAATCTCACTTTGAGAAATTTTCCTCAACATTTATCTAGCTATAGAATTCTTCAATTAACATCAATAACCTACTATAGATAACGGTAAAAAATCATTTCTCATTGACTTTTGTACCAAAAAGAGCAACAAATGAAAGAATCTGGCCAAAAATAGAAACAGATACGGTATGTCGTCTATAAGGGCACTGCTGTGGTCCTACGACATCATTCCATAATAACCCCAAAGTTTTTCAATATTTTCGAAATAGCCCAAATTAAGATCTCGGCTGCCTGCCTGCCTCTCTCTCCTTCCTCCATCCTTCGCTCTGCAGCCGCAAGGTACGTGCTTTCATACCATTACGATTCCGATCATGCCTTTTCAAATCTGGGTTGTGTTTGGTTACCGAGAAAATGCTGAATAAACGAAGAAATTAACAAGCTTTGGGAAAATTACAATCCGCATTGTCTTTCTCTTTACTTGGATTGAAATGGAGAATTGGGCAACCCAATCGAGAAGTGTATTATTAAGTGCGAGTTGGATTTTATGTTCTCAATCCTTACAATCAGAAAATGTGAGTTAAAATTGCATAAATTGCTTTTGTTTTCTTGCTTTTTCTCGGGTGCCAAACAAACCATGAAGGTTATAGGGTTATTGAAATATGATTATTGTTTGTGTATAACTTATTACAAACTGCATTTTTAATCGGATAAACATTTCGTAGCTATTCGACAGTTTTGTTGTGTTAATTTTTTGTATTTTTGGTATTTTGTGTTGAATGCCAGGATATGAGAACAAATGGGCGCTTTTTTGAGGTTAGGTTGATGACACTGTCGTAAACCCTTTTCGCTGTTTGGGATAAGCTTTAGTTAGGGAAATTCAGAAGCAAATTTTGTAGCTTTTATGTATGAATAGTTCTTACTGTAGGAAAAGACGGTTTCTTGCTTGAGATTAAGGGTTTGATGGCTATAAAGAGGTGTCATTGATCTTAGGAATGGGTTAGCGGACGTAGCTGAAAATATTGTATAGGTTGTTCTGTGTTTGAATCAAAGATTTATTGCTTTGAGGTGTTAGAGGCTAAGAGGGCAAGTCCAAAGTTAGGTATGTAATGGATGAACTAGGTTCTCGAGAAAGTGATCTGGATTTTGACTTGGAAAGTGGTGACACTGAAAGCTCCGATGAAGAAGTACATGAAGAGTCAAGTTCAGATGGTAAGCGTCCCAGGAAAACAATGGCTAGGGCAAGAAGTGGATACTTGTATGTTGATGGATCAATAGCAGCTAGTGATGGACTAAGCACAAGCAAGAATGTTTCGAGTATTGGTGAGAATATGGATATGTTAGGTAGTAGCACGGGGAAAATGACAGAAGGAGGAGTGGAGAATAGAATGGGAGATAAACAGAAAAAGAAGATCCCTAAGAAGCATCCCAAGCCACCTCGGCCTCCTACAGGGCCAGCATTACATGCAGCTGATATAGAATTGGTCAACGAAATTTCAAAGCGTGCGAGGTTGCGGCGTGCAAGGAGAGAGAGAATGAATGCATTGAAGAGAATGAAAGCTGATAAAACCTCGTCTTCAAAGATCAACTTTTTGGCAATGGTTGTAACCGCTATCTTCTTCTTTGTGATAATCTTTCAAGGTAATTCTGTCTCTGCTTGTGGTTACTACGTGTTTTGATTTTTTATGTTACTCTTCTTGGGCTGACACATTTCCATGACAATAAGGTCTAAATTTTGTACTTAAGCTGAGTCAATTCTGTTTAGATTTTGGCCATGGAAATTTTTTTCTATATCGCCGGGACCATACTTTGATTTGTGTTCCGACCACTTAGTTGGAAAAGGCTTTGTTGTTGTTGTTGCATCGTTATTCATATATTTGCCACTATCGATAGGGTGGAAAAAAATCCCGAAAATCCCGAATCGAACCGAAAAAATCCCAATCCCAAACCAAAAATTTCCCAAACTGAAATTCCCGAAATTTTTGGGATGCTATCCTAAACCAATTCCGAAATTTTGGTACGGGATTTGGGATTGGCTTCTCAATATTTCAGGAATCCCATACCAAACCGAAAATATATAATATTAATTATTATATATATATATATATATTTATACATATATATTATTCTCTTATAATTGATGCTAGTAGTTTCTAATTCATGCTTTGCAACCTGGAATGCCCTACATCTTGCATATTTTTCATGTTCTATTTGATATTCATTTGGATTTTATTATTGCTGCTGCCATGACTGATGATTTCAGAAGGTTTGATTCTTTTGTCTCTCAAGATTGCAAAAATGGTTTAATTAATTTGAATTTTGACTATGATAAAAACAGCCAGGCATGCCGGTGTTCGATTAAATGGTAGTGTGAATGAAATGACATTCCTAGTTCATGAATGTGTTCTTGAATTATATATTTGAAGAGCAATTCATAATTTCATATTTCAATTTGGGATTCCCGATTTGTCCCGAAATCCCAAAAATATTTCGGATTCCCGAAAATTTGATTTGGGATTGGTCTTCAAATTCCCGTCCCGAAAAATTTCGGTTTGGGATTCGGGATACTAGTTTCGGTATGGTATCCCATACCGAACTTCGATATACTTCTGTAACTTTTTTATCCACATGAGCGGTAGGTCTCGGGTTCGAGACTTGGGAGCAGCCTCTTCATAAATGGGGGTAAGGCTAGCCGACATTCACCTCTCCCAGACCCTGCGTAAAGCGGGAGCCTTGTGCACTGGGTACGACCTTTTAGTCTTGACACTCTGTTGATATAATTCTGTAACTTTTCTCAGCGATAACACTATCACTTTTTCTTCAGTAACATTTTCTCCTTATTTGGATGGTTTCTGAGCTACAAATCCCAGTTTACTCATTTCATAACATCTCTCTTCAGGTTCAATATTTTTTTGTTCAATTACGGAAGTTCTTGAAATGTCTAGTACTTTAACCGCGAAGTAATTCTCATCGTTGGGATTCAATATACGACTTGAGAGTATTTTGTTCATGAATTTCAGTATGTCAAAAAACATATTACAAAATATTATACCAGAAGTAGCAATTGCATCACCAATAGGGAGATAAGATGATAACCAACTACTCGTTGTTGAATCCGGTTTCTTTTTGTTTGTAATACATGCCTACAATTTAATAAGCATGACACAGTTTCACGTATGTTTATCGTTGACTTCAGGAATCTTGGGTTCTCGTGCATGAACTACGTTTTCATAAATCCCACAGTACAGACAACCCCGTCTGCGAGTGCAACTCATAGGCTGGCTCTGTCTTTACAAGGTAAAAGTGCTTTTTCCTTTCCAACTTCTGATGTAGAATCTGAATTCCGTCTTCAGCTTATTTTCATACCGTTCGATTTATCTGGGAAGATCTTTCGTTTTGCTTGCAGGCCGCGTAGTGCAAAGACAAGAAGAGGCATATGAAATCATCGTAGCTACATTTCTTTTCCTTAGTCATGGTCTCTGAGGTGTAACTGGCACTGGTTGTCTACATTCAATTCTGTTTTTCACCTACTGCAGTAAATTGTGGTTGAGCAGATTCGGCTTTTATAAATTTTGTAAAACCTTGTGCACCGAAGTTGCATTCCACTGTACTAATTTTATTGTTGAAAGAAAATTCAAAGTTTTGTTGCCCCTTCATCTTGCTCAATTGCACGTCTGCATCCTGCTCGATCGAAGGTTTCATCCCTTGCACATACTTTCTCCGTCGATATAACCTCCCGTCCTGACACCTTCTGCAACCGAGGTGCCCGTCCCTAACATAATTTATTCAAAAATAAAAATAAAAGAGATTGACAAATAAAAACATTCTTGCACGTACCTTTAGTTTCATATAGCGGAAAGAGCAGAGGTTTGGTACTCCAAACCCGATCCAAACTCCCATGGAAGAATTCCTTGGGGCCACCGGTTTTACGGAAACCAAAAGTATGATGTCATCTCATGCAGTATCGGAATTGGATGGTGAGAGGCAGTGGCGGAGCCAGGAATTTAAGACAATGGGGTCAAAAGTTGAGCTTCCATTACGAGACAGGGCATGCCGAAAACGCAGGTCTGACGATCTGGAGGCTGCCAGGCCTTAAATTCACGGTGGTGGGAAGATTTAGCAAGGGTCGGAGAAGAGGCGCTGATGGAGTGATGGCTAACAAATGGAGTAGCAGCTCCTGTTGGACCTTAAACTGCTTCTAGTTCCAAGGATCGACGACAGCAAGTGGAGCTCCAATGGATGAGTTGCTGCTGCATCGAAGAAGAAAGAAGAAAAGAAGGGTTTAGTCCTAACGGCTAGTTTTCAGTTTAAATGCTTTGTATGTGTGTGTGAGAGTGACAAGTGTACACTCCAGATTAGATCGCTTAAAACCCCAATGAAGGGCTAGGATCAAATCTGGAGGAGAATTGGTGTAATATTTGTTTAAGTTCTCGTCCCCCAAACTCTTAAAAAATGTTTTGGGAGTTGGCAATGCACCAAACCTTACAAACATTCCTTATTAAATGAAGTGATGGCAGATGCAATTTGCACAGCCTTGTAGTCATCCAACATCTCTGCATTCTTTGTTCCATTTTTCTGTCAAGTTCTAAACCCCAAGAAACTAATCAAACAAACACAAACAAACTTTATTAGCTCCTTCTTCTTCTTGTTGTTTGGCCACAAGGTTATTGGGGTCAAGGAATCCCATTGCCCCCACCTTGGCTCCGCTACTGGTGAGAGGGGACAGTCTACTATGAATATGTGATGGGATACCTTCTATATCAAAACTAGATATCTTCTACCTATGGTTATTTTAAGCATAATGTGTCACATGTGAAGTTTGACGTCATACAATGGATAACAAGATTTTACATTTCATTGTTATATTATAATTGGACTGGGCGCTTAGTACTACGGTATTAGGTTCGATTTTCGACAAATGTGAATTTGAACCATATTATTGCTAGCTCATTATGAGGTTTTAGCTCACTCCCCTAATTCTTAATGTAGATAATATCGTTTGTTCGTAAAAAAAAATATAAAAACAAAAAAAAAAAGGAAAACTAATGAAAAGGACTTGAAAACTTTGAGTTTTAATGACAAGGACAAAATAAAGGATAAAGTGAATAATACCATGATTGACTTTTTAGTGTAAAAATGTGGTTTTTCGTTAAAGTGAACAGTACCAGTGCTTTTCGTTAAAGTTCCAAAAAAAAAAATGGACTGGTGATTCCGTACACGCGTCGTATACGAATATATACGAACTTGCATACGATTCCTGCCAAGCCCCAAACCCGCCTATTATATTCCCGCCTACTCACGCGTACTCCGAAATCCGATTCCCTTTTTGCTTCGCTGTGGCCCTCTGAGTAATTTCATCGAACAATCGGCCGGCGCAATAACACAGAAACCCAGAAGCGAAGCAAAACCCCACGAATCCGAAACGCAATGTCTCTGCGGCCGGGCACGAGGGCCGATGTGCGGAAGAAATCGTATAAGACGGGGGTCGACGCGGAGGAAGCGCGGCGGAGGAGGGAAGACAACTTGGTGGAGATCAGGAAGAATAAGCGGGAGGATAGTTTGCTCAAGAAAAGGAGGGAAGGATTGAGTCAGTCCCAGCAGCAGCTGCTTGATGGGTCCCAGTCCACCTTCGTTTTGGAGAAGAGGGTACTGCTTCGTGTTTTTGCTGATTTTTGTTTGAAAGTTCTTAGCTTTAATTTGTGTTTTGTTCTTTTTGATTAGTGATTAGGGGATTTGAATTATGCTTTATTTGGAATTGTTGTGAGATTAGTTAGTTTATCTGCGTATGCTTGGTTGCTAAGAAAGTGTAAGGAATTGAAATGGGAATTACCGTTTAATAAGAAGTTGATTGTAAGGGTTAATCGATCTTTGTATGCTTATTTCGGATTTCGTTGGATTTTTTTTTTCTGTTGTGCATGAGTACAGAGAAACTGTGGGAAAGTGAAAGGAAGTGCTGAATTATTGAGTATTGTCCTCTCAATGCTTTTAAAGAATAGCACAACTAGTTTGGAAAGCGCTGAATGATACATGATATCTGAAAGTCTTTTCGATCTGAGAAAAGCATGGCTCAAAACTCTACATAGTGTTTGGAATTCATTTGAATGAATGCGTTTGTTGAGAAGATAACTGGAAGCAGGAAGTTATCAGTTCATGCTCTCTATGTTGAAATAAACCTTTTACACTTACGGTTAAGGCATCGGATAATGTTCCTATTTCTTTAGAGTAAGTTATATAGTTTGTTTCATTTTTGTTTGAAGTCTGGGAAAAGGAGAATCTTGAATGAGATAAAGTTCATTCTTTACGTTTCCTCTTCTTGATATTTTATCTTATATTAAAAGGTTTGGTCTTTAATTGATGTTGGTGTTGTTTAACAGTTGGAAAGTATCCCGTCAATGGTGCAAGGAGTATGGTCTAACGATCCTGCACTGCAATTGGAGGCTACTACTCAATTTAGGAAGTTATTATCAATTGGTATGAGCGCAGATCAAATGCTTCAAGTTCATTTTCTTTCCAATATATGTAAAAGATCTGTTTGAGGTTTGTTTTTCATTTTTGTGTAGAGCGCAGCCCTCCTATTGATGAGTTTATAAAAGCTGGTGCTGTCCCTCGGTTTGTTGAGTTTCTTGGAAGACATGATTTGCCCCAACTGCAAGTATGGAAACTTTATTTCTTGTTTAAGTGAAATTATCCTTAAAAGGTGTAATCAAACACTGACGTTGACTTACATCTTTATATGCAGTTTGAAGCCGCATGGGCTTTGACCAATGTTGCATCAGGAACATCAGAGCATACACGAGTCGTTATTGAGCATGGTGCGGTCCCCATGTTTGTGCAGCTTCTTAGCTCTGGCAGTGATGATGTCAGGGAGCAGGTTCCTTCTCCTTACCTTTCACAAGTTTCATTGACCTGAGATTGAGAGCATTGCTAATTAGGCTTTGCACTTTCTGAAATTTTTTTAGTCTTGAATATCATTAATTTTCCAATTTCACTATATAAGTTAATAGCAAGGTTCAGAAATTTCATTGACTTGAGTGTGCTGTGGAAAATGTCTCTGGACTTTCAAAATAATTCTGAGGCTTGCATATCTTGAAATATTTCCAATATCTATAAGTTTTATGAATTATCCTGCTCATTATTTTGGTATATGTTTTGTTAGGTTCTAAGTTTTAATGATTCTATTTTCATAGTCTCCCTTCCTTTGTCAGATATTTCTACTTATTCGACTTTACTAGGTGACGATCCTTGATTTCTTGTTTCCTGAACAGGCAGTGTGGGCTCTAGGCAATGTTGCTGGTGACTCACCAAATTGCAGGGATCTTGTTCTTGGACAAGGTGCACTGATGCCATTGCTAGCTCAATTAAATGAAAATTCAAAGTTATCCATGATGAGGAATGCTACTTGGACTCTATCTAACTTTTGTCGTGGAAAACCACCAACCCCATTTGATCAGGTTTGGGCTCATTTAAGACTTCTATTTTGTTAAAACTTTATAGATGCAGCAGTCGTATGTGTTAAATGTCATCTGGTATCCCTTTGTAGAATAATTTGGGTCGATGCCTTGTCATAACTGTAATAAGTACCCTTTCTGCTTGGTTATCGGCATGTTCTCTTACAGGTGAAGCCTGCCTTGCCATTTCTAAAACATCTCATTTACTTGAATGATGAAGAAGTCTTGACAGATGCTTGCTGGGCCCTATCCTATCTCTCTGATGGTTCAAATGACAAAATTCAAGCTGTGATTGACGCAGGTGTATGCCCGCGGCTTGTGGAGCTTTTGCTGTAAGTCTCTAAACCCTCTACAAACTATTCACATATGGCATTGGTCTTCAATGGATTGATATACTTCAGAATAGTTCTTTGGCATATTCACCTTGGGTGTGTTTTTGTAACTACAATTTGTTTATGGCAGTCATCCATCACCTACGGTTCTTATACCTGCTCTTCGGACAGTGGGTAACATTGTTACTGGTGATGATGCCCAGACTCAGGTATTAACACTAATAGCTATATACCCTTTAGAGCCTAATATCCTCTGAAATCTGCTCTTCTTGCTGGATGGGAGTCTTATTTAAATTTTTATTTTTCATATAATGCCTCAATTTTTCTTCGCTTATATATGGCAACAAACTGACCCCCTTTATGTTTTCCAGTATGCTATTGACAACCAAGTTCTCAGTTGCCTCAATCAACTTCTCAAGCAAAATCACAAAAAGAGCATCAAGAAAGAAGCTTGTTGGACAATTTCAAATATCACAGCTGGAAATAAAGGTCAAATACAGGTATAAAGTTCTGCTAAATTACATTTCAGAGATGTGTAATTGAAGTTAGGGATATGGATTTGATTACTTAGTTTAAATTGTATGCATCTAGTATTAAAAGAAAAGCATAAAAATAAATATTTGATACTCTTTCTTCATGAACTGAAAAGAGAATATGAAAAATATATATTTATTATTTCTTGAGCATTTGAAGTTCACCATGTTCCAGACACTGTTTTAACATGTGGATTGCATTCATATAAAAGCTAATACTTATACTATATAGTCCGGGAAGTCATTCAAATCTTTTCTTTTAAAAAGCACCAATCCAAAGTTCCAAACGCAACATAAGTAATGCTTATCTCATGCATTTGATCCATGCATGGCACCCACTAAATCCTCTATACTACAGTGTTTGTGTTTTGGGTGGATGTCTGGTCTGGTGTTGCATAATCTTCTTTACAAGTAAGATGATTGTGTGGCATAACTTTTATATAGTGGTAGATAGGCTGGGGAATTGTTAGGTACGGTCCCCGCACTCTATACAGTATACATAACATAGCTAGTTGTCACAGGGAAAGAGATATATTTTTAATTAGTTATTTAGTAACACTTTTATTTTGCTTTTGACGTATTTTGTTTCCTGCAAGTTATATCATTACGTTGCAAAGAAAATGCTTATACTTCTTTATTAGTTTTGTGTGGCCTTTGCAAATGTATACATGTGCTTAATACCTTTTGATGCAAGGAAGTTTACTTGATCCTGTAGCTTGGCTTCTTTCAGGATTAATTTGATCCGTATGATTTTTCTCGATGCATCCCTTGCATTTTACTGTATATTGGTTACTATTTAACAGGCTGTGATAGACGCTGGTATCATCTTCCCACTTGTGCAACTTCTCCAACATGCAGAGTTTGACATAAAAAAGGAGGCTGCGTGGGCCATCTCAAATGCCACTTCTGGAGGATC
This sequence comes from Malus domestica, assembly GCF_042453785.1. Classification (NCBI taxonomy): domain Eukaryota; kingdom Viridiplantae; phylum Streptophyta; class Magnoliopsida; order Rosales; family Rosaceae; genus Malus; species Malus domestica. The sequence continues at coordinate 27,347,720 of NC_091672.1, read as the reverse complement.
TCATGAACAAATTCAGTAAGCTCTACCCTTACCACTGGAATATGTCTATTAGATTCATTATGCGATTGTGCTCCCGTTATATTTTTAATTTTTCCAATATTTTACAATCATGATTAATGTTTCTTGCAGATTCTTGGTGACCCAAGGTTGTATTAAGCCGCTATGCGATCTTCTAATTTGCCCAGATCCAAGGATTGTAACAGTGTGCCTTGAAGGCCTTGAGAACATTCTCAAGGTGGGTGAGGCTGACAAAAATATGGGAATGAATGGTGGGATCAATCTTTATGCACAAATCATCGATGAATGCGAGGGGTCGGATAAGATTGAGAATCTGCAGACACATGATAACCATGAAATTTACGAGAAGGCTGTCAAGCTCTTGGAGAGATATTGGACCGAGGAAGACGAGGAAGTCCAGGAGAATGGGAATGGAAATGGAAATCAACAAGGTTATACTTTCGGAGCAAACCAGCCCAACCCTCCTCCAGGTGGCTTCAATTTTGGATGAACAAATGTGGTTTAGGTTTCTAGCAGTGCAGGTTTTTCACCTCCATTTGATGAATTGCCAAACCTCATTCTGCTTTTCTCTCACTGGCAAGAACCAGGGTTGTTGGTTATGAACATAGGCTCGTCTATCGAATTTGATGGAAGTGCTACGGCTGCAAGCGGCTGTCCATTTTATTTTGCGGTTCCATACTTCCTAGTAAGGAAAATTGTCGCTCTTGTTTGTGTTTACGCGGAATTAGAACTAAAATGATGGCTTCTGCCTTGTGTGTTTGTTTCTGTGTTGTTCATTACTTGTTAGAATCCTGAATTTGTTGATCTTTGTTTCGTGTTTATTTTTTCTACCGTTTTTAAGAGTTAAATGTAACGTTTTTGGGGAAGTCTAGAAAGCATTTGGGAAGTTTTCAATAGACCATCACTAATGGGAACTGATTTTGTAAAAATCCGCTTCTCCCCATGTGCGCTCACCTTTGTTATTTTTAGCTTTTGGATCGAATGAAAAAACGGAGAATCAGAGGACAAAATTAAAAAAAAAAAAACACGGGTATGAAGAATGGCAAACAAGGTCGGGTTTAATTAGTCGTGTTGCAAGTAGAATCCAACCCTAATACACCATTGAATATAGAATATACGCCTCCCTTGTTACTAGCAGCAAGTGCAGTGCCATTGCCTACCTTCAGCGTAGGTACGTCCTAGCTGTTTTCCTTCTTTGTGTTCATCAGTGACGATGTTGAACTTTCCGGTTTTTGTAAATATTACTTACTTTTGCAATCAAAGGATTGAACAGAATCCAGCAATGCAGTAAAAAATCTGCTAATAGCTGCTGAAGTAAAAAATACAGCACCCTTTGGACCTAATATAGGCTGATGCCATTTCAAACCTGACTCCTCCATTACAAAACAGATGCAATTCGTACATGCATTTGGATCAAAGGCAAATAAAAAAAACAACAAAATCAAATGACTTTCAATTTGAGAACCATGGTTCATGTAATTTCAATCCATTCATTCTTTGTAACACAACAATCCAACGGCCTAATCTCAAATCCTACAATCTACCGCGAATCCTACTTATGTATCCTAATTGCAAATCCTACTTGGGATTAAAGTCTCACATCAACCTATAATAATCAATACACAGAAAGTACAACCAAATTGTCTACCGTGCCTGTCCATATCTTGAACATGTAGACTTTGTGTGCCACCTTGACCCGCTTTCTCCGTTTCATTTTTGGCACTGCGATATATTAAAAGCATAGACCTTCACAATCATTTGAGCTATAAAAATGTGATGGTTTTTTAACCCTTTGTAACCTTTTGGATTCAAAAACTCATATAAATTCTTTTTCGTCTTTGAACGTCACAAGTCATATATAATAGTCTCCCTCCAACGCATGACCCCATATTTCTACATGATCGTCTAAGATCCTGCATATTGGGGTAAAAGTTAATTAAAAAAACAATCTTTTTTTAACTTACATAACAAGTATAGTATGTACATTCTATCTAATCACTTTTGAGAATAATGTCCACAATATTATATCCATTAAGCTCTCTGGGGTAAACTAAATATGCAGCTTTGTCCTCGCCTCTTCAGAATATCCCTATGACATCAAATTCTTTACTAATATCTTTAAAAGCCTTGATATCATACAGATATGCTGAGGAGGCGTGAGGACAAAGCTGCATATTTAGTTTAGCTCAGAGATCTTGATTCGGGTATAATAATGCGGACATTATTCACAAGTATATAGAATGTACATACTATACTTGTTATGTAAGTGAAAAAAAAAATTGTCTTTTTAATTAACTATTTACCCCAATATGCAGGATGTCAAAGGATCATGTAGAAATATGGATCATGCATTGGCATTTTATCAGGGACCCTATTATATCCGACTTGTGACGTTTAAAGACAAAAAAGAATTTATACGAGTTTTTGAATCCAAAAGGTTACAGATGGTTCAAAAACCACCACCTTTTTATGCCACAAATGATTGTGAAGGTCTATGCTTTTACTATATCGCAGTGCCGAAAATGAAAGGGAGAAAGCGGGTCAAAGTGGCACACAAAGTCTACCTATTCAAGATATGGACAAGCACTATAGACAATTTGGTTGAACTTTCTGAGTATTGATTTTTATATGTTGATATGAGACTTTAATCTCATATAGGATTTGCAATTAAGATAAATAAAAGTAGGATTCGCAGTAGATTGTAGGATTTGAGATTAGGGTAAATAAAAATAGGATTCGCGGAAGATTATACAATTTTCCTCAAACTCAAAACCCTAACCCATGAAATTACTAGTAATCTTCCTCACAAGATCACAAAATCTAAAATCTAAAAGCATGTATGCTAGACGAGTCCGGATCTCACCTTGGAGTTTTTGCGGTTGGGCTGGATTCATCCTATGACTGGATCCTGATTCGGATCCGGGGAAGCTCTTGGCCTTGAATCCTGATCCGAGGAGGCTCTTCTTGGCCTTGAATCCTGATCCGAGAAGGCTCTTGGCCTCGGATCTGGCTTTGGATCGGCGTTTCATGGGTATGGCAGTGGGTGACAGAGAGAGAGAGGGTTTCATGGCTTTGCTGCGGAGAGAGACGAGTTTTTTCTTTGTTGGGGCTTGGGGATTGTAAAGGGTTAAGAAGGTTCGGCCATATAGGGATAATTGAAAACCAAAGAAAATTGCTAGCCGTTGATCTAGTATGTACGAAGATGGCGACAGTGTTGGTTCCTACTGTTGGGTTTCATGATGGTGAAGGCTTCACCGTGAAGTAGAGGAGAGAGACAACCTGGGAGAGAGGGCTGGTTGTTGACGATGGTGGGGATTTGGGGGAGGAAGGCTCAGGGGAAGCACGACGCCGACTCCAGGGAAGCAACGACTGCAGAGAAAAATGAAGAAGAAAGAGGATTCGGTCCGGAGAGGATCCTCTCCCTTCTTTGGATACAAGGTTAAGAAAGAAAAAGTAAAACAAAAATTAACAAATGCCTCTCTAAGAGGGTGTATTCAATTAGGATTCTGAGAGAGTTTCAGGGAATTAATAATTCCAGGGGTATTCAATTAGGATTTTAAGTGATTCTCTGAAATTCTAGGTGTATTCAATTAGAATTTCAAAATAGTTTATTAAAATCCTTAGAGGAAATTGGAGAGATTTCGTAGTGTATAACATTCCAGGTGTATTCAATTAGAAATTGATTTTAAAGAATTTGAGAAAGTTAAAGAATTAGAGGGAATTGGAGAGATTTCGTAGTGTATTTTAAGTATCCACAAATCTCACCTCTTCCCATGAGATTTCGAGAGAATTGAATCAAAATTTTATATGGAATCTCTACAAATCAATTAAACTCCATAAAAATCCATGGATTTATAAATCCATTAAAATCTCTCACATTCTCAATTGAATACACCCCCTAATATTCAGTCACATGACTTTTCAGTATGATTTGCCTACTCAAGCAGGAGAAATTTTTTATTGTGATGGAAATAAATGTTTTTATATAAATAGTGAGAAATTTTATTTGTTTAAATTATTAATTTTTTAACATATATATTTTATAAGTTATATAATAATACATGAGGTATTAATTCGTTTGTCGGTTACATCGAAAAATCTCTACTTTCATATTGGACGCACTGACATTCCACAATAAAATATGCTGAAAGAGTGAAAAACTAATTGATAATGGACACGTTTTCATTTGTTATGTTCGTTCAAGTTTTTAATTTTTTAGTTGTTTTTTGACGTGTCCTTTTGTGTTTGGAGACTTGTTTTATCACGTGTACATCTCTCACCGCACGATCTAACACCAGCTAATTAAGATAAGGGTATGCTATCCACACATCCTATTTTACTTTTTACACACCTCTCGTTAATTAATATCCATTGATTTTCTACAATTCATGTGTTATTATATAAATGATGGGACATGTATGTTAAAAAGTTAATAATTTAAAAAATAAATTTTCTTATCACTTACATAAAAACAGTAATATACCACTTATATTTTCGTTATAAAAAAATTTCTCGGAAAAACATGACTAGAAGACTGTGTTATCCAATAGACGCTTTTACCAATGACGTTTGAAGCAAAGAAAAAAGGGTTTCAACGCGATCCCACACTTTATTTATGACCTGCAGTTACAATCAAATAATCGCCAGTCAGATTTTTGAAAAGTTATCAGCAGCATACACCGAGACCCGTTACTGCTAGCTCTCTTAGTTCATCAGATGCACTTATCAAACCCTAAAGGTGCAGTACAGGTAATAGTTTAAAATTTAAGGAAAACTAATGAAAAAACTTTGAAAACTTTGAGTTTTAACGATAATAACAAAATAAAGGGTAAAGTGAATAGTATCAGGATTGACTTTTTAGTGTAAAAATATGATTTTTCGTTAAAATGAACAGTACCGGAAAATTTTCGTTAAAATTTCCTAAAATCTAACGTCGGAAAATATATGAGGACACAGTAATGAATCATATCAACATCTGGAATTATATCCTACCATAAAATTCAAAACTAATTTTCTTACCCTAGAGGAACACATGCAACGAAAACTTCACATGACTTAAGTATTTGGACTGATCAACCTCAATTTCCACAGATATTCACAAGGAAACATTTCCAGCAATAACCAGAAAAAATCAAAGTTCTGTTAGTTTTTTTCAACACACTGCGTTAGCAGTAATTAGGACGTTGCAATAACCAGAAAAAACTGACGAGTCTTAACCGAAATCAAAGCTGATTACGACCCCTATGGTGGTGGGTTTATTTGATGTTAGCTCGAGCTGAAGTTCTTCAAACTGCAGTTGGTAACAACATTAATAGGGCGCAGTTACGGAACGGTAACATTTTACTATTATAGGGAATTGCGAGCTGTTCGATTTCTGAGCTGGAGGTGGTGATCAATGGTCCAGATTCAAATTTTATTTGTTGGGCAATCTTTAGATTTTGATCTAATAGTTCATAACTTCATGTGTTTTTTCAAATCCAAAGGCCAAAAAAAAAAAAAAAAAAAAATCCAACGATTGAAATTTGGTTGGTTGTGTGTATTAAAGTTTGGTTGGTGGTGTATTAAAGTTTGGTTGGATGTTTGTATATTGAAGTTTGGTTGGTGCGTGTATTAAAGTTTAGCTGGTCGGTTTGTATATTGAAGTTTGGTTGGTGTGTGTATTGAAGTTTGGTTGGTTAGTTTGTCCATTGAAATTTGGTTGGTGTATATTTTAAAGTTTGCTGTGTATTTTGAAGTTTGGTTTGTGTGTATTTTGAAGTTTGGTTAGTGTGTAAATGTGCGGTCTAGTTTAAGTTGTTTAACTAAAGTTCAAGAATCATTTGCTCTAACTGGCTCCGTCTAGTATAAGTGTGTGGTTTCACGAGCATTATTTCACAAACCAACCTCTTCCTCACTCCCTTTTTTCTTCTTATTCTCTTCCCCAAAAACCCTAACCACTGCACACACCCACAGATCCTGGCTAAAACCATGACCATCGCAACAGATCCTAGCTAAACCAATGACCAACTGAACCGTTTTTCTTCCTTTTCATTCCTTACAGTGTTTACCCCAGCTCAACGACATTGTGCGCCTGTTCTCGCTTAGTACGTGTTTGCAACGATCATCAAATACGAGACAAACATCCTGCATCCTATCCTCCATTTGGATCTCCAGCCTTATTTTCTGATGGCTTGCTGGGTTGATCTTCACCCTACACCAAGTAAGGGTACAGGTTTTTCGAGAGGTTATTCCATTAGTTCTTGGTAACTCGGATGAGTCGACTCGTACTTTAATATCTTTTTTTAATTGTACGAACTGAACACTAAACATCAAGTTTATGCATGATACGTGTCTGAGTTGTACGACTAAAAAAAAAAAAGACTAAAGCTCAAGTCGACTCATCCGAATTACCAATAACTGACAGAATTTAATCTTCGAAAATCCACAACCATTTCTTTGTGGAGGGGTGCAGACTGACCTAGCTATGGATAGGAGATACTCTGTCGTCAAAGTCTTCATAGAAAAACAGGGCCGGAGGTGGAGGACAGAATGCAGGAGGTTTGTCTCGGTTAATCGCTCATTAAGAGTAGACATTTTTGTAATTTTCAGTTTAAAATATTTAAATGCCATAAATAGAAAAATGAATAGATATTTTTAAATAGTAATAATATTAATCCATCACTGTTCTGTTTCTATTTTCTCAGGTTTTGCTCGTTGAGCCTTCTGTTCAGGAATAAGTATTTCCTTAGCTTTACAACTTTTACTTGCTCATATCATTTTTTTTCCCTTCTAGTCACGGGACACCTATAAATGTATACAGAGGAACTCAGGGATTTTATGAATATAAAATATTTCAAATTTAGGGGCAATTGTGAAAAGCTCAACAACGACAAAGCCTTATCTGTTGGATAATGGCCAAATTAGTGGCCAAGTGGAAAACAAGCCAAATCACCTTTCGGTTATTAAACAAAACAAAAGAATGAAGGACATAATGATGTGGGAACATCATTAGGAGGTTTTCCTTTATGATGTGGCCACATGAGTGGCAATTATGATGTTTGTTCTTTTTGTTTATATTAAGGCATTTGGTTATGCCTTTGGTTTTGGGGGGAGCGGCATCAGATGAGAGCCATACCAGGGAGAGTGTTCGGCTCTCCCATTTGAAACAATGATGCTCCTTCCCATTTGTTTGTAATCCCCTTTTATTAGTAATTCCTCAATCAAAGATGTTGCTGCTACATGTTGTGTAGCTTTTGGGAGAGATGGTATTTGCTATTATAGCTTATTGGTTTCATATTTGACGCTTCCGCACAACATTATCCAGTTGGTGGGTCGGCTGTATGAAACCTGGAAAGCTACTGAGTTCGGTTTTGCGTCAAGTCTTTTGTTAAGTTCAAGTACTCCACGTCTTTTCTTAGTCTTTTATCAAGTCTTCCTAGGTCTTACCTGTTTTGCCCTAAACTTTTGTCTCATAATCGCATCTTATAACCAGAGCATCGGTAGGTCTTCGAATCACATGTTCAAATCACCTTAACCGATTTTCTTTAATTTATCTTTTCTTGTGAAAAATCCAAATCGGAAAAGCGAAGAGAGTGAGGGAATTTACTTATGATTGTTTTGCCATATGTGATAAACATAGTTTTAGATTCGAGAACATATTACAATGGTGTCATTGCAGTTGAATCTGTTGACCTTCTAAATATTAGTAACCGACCAACAATGATGGCATCCAGCACTAATCAATCTGAATGGCAAGCAGCAGCTTCCTTATTATCCACTTTGATGTCCATTGCACGTGAACAAACCTATGTGGAGTTTGAAAAGGTCATTGCTTTTATATATATATCTCAACTTTGATGGGTGTGTTTACTTGAGCTCATTCTCTATGGCAGCACCTGAAAAATCTTCCATATCGTTTTTCACATGATACACTTTCAGAAAATGATATCCGGAAAAGTTGTTCACGCATTTGTCTTGATATATTCAGCAGTATTATATAATTCTTGTTGTGCATTGGGTTCAGAATTTGTTTATTTAATAAGAAACAGAATCCATTTTGACAAGTTAGATGGTTTCATGTGTTTTGTATTGTATTATTCACCGATATCGTATTTTCATCCTTTGGTTTTTTTGAGTCAGATACCTAAACTCAGATATTGTTAGAACTTACCAAGGGTTATCTGTTAAGCCACAAAATCACTCCTCTAACTCATTCCTAGTATTATGTTTTAGTTATTGATGCTAAACTAACCAGATCAGTGAATCTGAATTAAACAACACTAGCGAAACCTTGATATGCATTTTTGATATCTTTCTTTGTTGTTGATGTTTGCTCCCTAATATGTTGGACAATTATGAATATTTTGGATCTTGCTATAAAATGTCAGTAACTTTTGCTGACCTTGCCTGAAAACTGTATGTGCTCTATTTAAGATCTCTTTTTAGTTTTTTTGGTTTCTTGTTGTCCATCTTCTTTAAATTCGTAATCTTACCAACTTTTATAAGCATTTACTGTATAGGAACATTTCGCAAAAGGCACAACTTGCATTATGATTGTTTTGCGAGACGCCATAATAATGGGGACAGATTCAAGGATAACAGGTTACCATGGTGGCATCCGTGGGACAGCCATTAAACTTCATGAGATTAGTGCTCAACGTCAAGATGTAATGACATGACTCATTAGGCTTATATCGTGGATAGGGTATCACATGATGTGGAACTTAGCGGTCGAATGACGTTTGACCAAATTATTGAGAATGCCAAGTATTATATTACACATAACGACTCTCATCAATGATTTTCGTTACATATTGGCTCTATAGAGGCTGGGGTATGCAATTTTAAACTTTCAATTTTCCTTAATTTTCTCTTTAGTTTTATTCATATATTTTTTTCTGTAGCAATTATATATACACACAACACATATTTTACGCAGAGACCCAAGGCATACTATTTGGAGCATTATGTTTTCATAGATCATGTTTTTGGTGTAAAGACCCTTGTCCAAGTGATCCATTTTCTATGAAAGAAACTGGAGGGAATGTGCATACGGATGGGGAGCGGTCATGGATTCGGAATCAAACATCTCGGTGATCTATATAGTAAAGTCATACATGTTGATAGAAAGACTTTGAACGTCACAAGTCGGATATAATAGTCTCCCTGCAAGTATGTCAATGCATGACCTCATTTTCTTTTATATTGGGCCCGTTAACTGATGGTTCAAAGTCTCTCTATCAACATGTATGGCTTTACCATATAGATCACCAACACGTCTGATTCCAAATCCATAGCCGCTAACATTCCATCCAGTTTCTTTCATAGAAAATAGGCCACCTTGGACAATTACAGAGAGGGTGTTTACACCCAACAACATGATACATGAAAACATAATGCTCCAAATAGTATGTCTTGGGTCTCTGCGTAATATATATATATATATATATATATAATTGCTACAGAAAAAAATATGAATAAAACTAAAGAGAAAACAGAGGAAAATTTAAAGTTTAAAATTGCATACCCCAGCCTTTATAGAGGCAATCTGTAACGAAAATCCTTGGTGAGAGTAATTGTCATTCTCAATAATTTGGTCAAATGTCATTCGACAACTAAGTTCCACATCATGTGATACCCTATCCACAATATAAGCCGAATCAATTATGTCATTACATCTTGATATCGTTGTTTGTGGTTGAGCACTGATCTCATAAAGTTTAACTGTCCCAAGGATAGTAACCTGTTATCCTTGAATCCGTCCTCATTATTATGGGATCTCACAAAACAATCATAAGGCAAGTTATGCCTTTTGCAAAATGTTTTTATACAGGAAATGTTTATAAAAGTTGATGAGATTACGAATTTAAAGAAGATGGATAATAAGAAAACAAAAAAACTAAAAAGACATCCTAAAACAAAATCCAAAAGCATGCATACCAAAGACAAATCCAGATCTCACCTCGAAGCTTCCACTGTTAGGCTGGTTTCTTCCTATTCCCGGATCCGCGGGGGCTCTTGGCCTCGGATCTGGTTCTGGCTTTGGATCGGCGTTTCATGGGAAAGAGAGAGAGAGTGAGTGTTTCATAGGTTTGCTGGGAGAGCGGGGTACAGAGACGAGTAGGGTTCGGGCAATTCTTCCTTATGTACTAACTTTTTCATGTTATTTGACCATGCTGCCCTTCGTATAATTACACCCTTATATACCCATTTTTCTTGTCCGAAAATAAACTGTTATACACTGTCCTTTGACCATGCTGCCCTTCATATAAATACATAGTGGGTCCCAAAAACATGTTAGTCTATGGCTTAGTTAGGCATCACACAAAACGCTTTACAAATTTTTTTTTCAACTCACTTCAAGTCAAGTCAATTCAACTTAGTGGAAGCATGATTCTATAACACATGGTAAGAAAGACTGGAATGCCTATAACCTATGAAGCACAGTTTGGCAAGCCAAGTTTGGGTCTATTAAGTAAGAAAACCCTAATTAAAATATCTTAGAAATTAAACAACATAATCATAAAGGTATTAACTTCTCCAACATGCAGAGTTTGACATGAAAAAGGAGGGTGCATGGGCCGTCTGAAATGCCACTTCTAGAGGATCTCATGAATAAATTCAGTATGCTCCACCCTTACCACTGGATTGTGTCTATTAGATTGATTATGTGATTGTCGCTCTTGTTGTGTTTACGCGGAGTTAGAACTAAAATGATGGCTACTGCTTTATGTGTTTGTTTCTAGTTTATTTTTTCCAATATTTTTAAGGGTTAAATGGAACATTTGAGGGGAAGTCTAGAAAGCATTGGGAAGGTTTCAACTTTGAATAGAATTTTCTTGGAGGCATAACAAGTGTCAAGCCATGTAAGCACTTTGATGGATTTTCTCAGGCGGCAATGGCAACTGCTGTAATTCATGCCCAACAAAGGAGACTGTTAAAAGCCGGTAAAATGGAGTTCAGATTTGTGATTCTGTGCTCCGGTTTGGGCTCACGAAACTAACCAAGTCTTTGGAGGAGGAGTTCTCCTCACATATTTTGCAGTGGAGCTTGGCAAGGACAGGTAGATTGCAAACCAAGCAAGTAGAGCTTGCTTCTTTATTGGACACAGGTCATATCATCGACGCTCGTCCTCCTTACACTGACCGGATTAAGGACTTTCTTGGCAGCTTTCTCTAAATGGAAGACAACCGACCTTTAGAGTCCAGAGCTCAATTTCTACAGATATATATAAGGATCTTGACAACCAAGAATCTCTCGGCTTCGCAGTGGTTAAGCTTAAAGGAGATGTTAATGGCAGTACTAGTACTATTGATAGGTAGGAAGCTACTGAATCTTATTCGATCATGAAGAAAGATGAGGGGAAAAAAGATACAAAAATGATTAGTCTTGAGTGCGAGCCAGAAAGTTATCGAATCATCCACGACCAAGAAGCAGTCGGAGTATGGAGCCACAAGGCAACATGTCAAGATCAAGTTCAGAAGCATAAATATTGACCTCTACTTTCAACTTTTCAGAATCCAACTGCAAATGCAGGATGTGCAAGAACTAATGTTCAAAGGAGCAGATTTCAAATGACATTATGCTCTCAAGGGTATAGAACTAGATTAGCAGTAGGTCTCGGGTTCGAGACTTGGGAGCAGCCTCTTCATAAATGGGGGTAAGGCTAGCCGACATTCACCTCTCCCAGACCCTGCGTAAAGCGGAAGTCTTGTGCACTGGGTACGACCTATTCAGAAAAGAAGGGATTCCTAAAAAACGATGAATTGCTTCGCTTAAAAGAAAAAGATTGTAGAATTTTCATCTCATCAGATGGGATAGTTTGTGAAGGCATGCATCTCTCGTAGTTGTTATGTTTTAATACATCAAGCAATTCTTTAACACCTTTAACATAGGAGTATCCTTTCCCTGTTCATATTTTCAGGCCTGCAAAGTTAAATGAAATACTTTCCTGTAAGATTCAGATTCCAGAAAGAAAGAGCGCATATAGATAAAAGCAAATTGTATGAGAATGTAATCATGTGAAAGCAGAGACTTCAGTTCTTTAGTCTCTCCAATCAATACAACTGACAATATTTTGGAAGTCATTCAGAAGCAATTTGTGATGAAGATTTCAAACGTAACAAAGGAGATAATAAGAAAGTAACAATTCCTGTGGTAATGGTTTTGGAATCAGCACAACGTATCTACATTTTGCAGGATAATGTAATTCATAATAAAAACTATGTCATACGTAGCAGTTGTGACCATTCAACAGGATATATACCATGTTGCAATCTTGACCACCAGCATTTTACAATAGTATATCGTTTTCCCTGCTCTTTTCGAATTTGAAACAAATGATTAACTCTAACAGAAGACTGTGATTGCAAGTTGAACCGTTCCCCGAAAATGCGGATTAAACACAGGATACTGTTTCACATTCACCACGTACTTGAGAGTCATGAAAATATTGATATATTGAGATTTCAATGGCTAACAGTTTATGCTGCAAAAGGTTTTCACAGACTAGAACCCCACAGTTCGTAAACCATTGTTCTTCACTATCAGTGCCAAACTTCATACAGCAAGAAAAATAACCGTTTACACAAGATTATTAGCAGAAAAAACGAAGCAAAATGAAAAGTCATTCTCAAGTACATTCTAACAGCTAAGAATAAAGTAAAAACTAACGAGTGATGCAGTATTTGACATACAAAAATGACCACTGACATGGCTGGGAAGTAGTAAGAAACAACCTTCCAAATCTAGAGGCCTTCCATCGTTAAAGAATGTTCTTGCTAGCTCCACCTGGGGTAAAAATAATTTTGTGATACACAAATTGACATGCTATACCTGGGACAAAAAATACATACTTAAAATGTCCAATTTTGGTTCAATTCCTTTCAAATTGAACAAAACTATACACTTTAACTTGAGTTCTAACATTTATTTTCACAAAAGCTTCTCAGAAGCCAAACTACCAACTGAATCTTAAAACTCTGTTCAAAGTTGTTGACTGAAAGATGAAAAACATGCACTGATATCACATTGGATTCACTTAGCAGTCCTAGTAAACATAATTTTACATCACCAAGTACAAGTGTACCTCATCACTAACTCCCTTATCGAATCGTTCACGCAGTCAGGTGCTTGCATTTGATTTATTCTTCAAAAGACATTCTGCACACAGAATCCCACTTGTTATTAGCTGAATATTAAGTACAACATTGCATGACATCAAAAATTTCAATTTCCATAAAACCAGTGAAAGTTGATAAATTGCTCTCCTTTTCTTGATTATAATACAACCCAATTGAATTAACAAGAGAACACAACACAATTGAAGAAAACAGAAAAAGATAGGGATTGGGGTTACCTAAAGAAGGCAGGGGGACATCGTGGTAAAAGGAGTCACAAACAACGGTGTCCATGATGTCAAAGAGGATTATGAGAAACATTCAAGTGGTACGATGTCGTGGGTTGTTACAGCCATCGTTGCATAGAAACAATCAAATATATATCAGCCTCCTCTCACTTAAAATGACTAAAGCAGTTATTGATGATTCGACATTATGCACAATTACTCAAAACATGTTTAGTTAATCCCTTAAGCCCAGACACCACATTAAAACGTGCACTCACTGGAAAAAACACAGAACAGATGACATTCATTTGGATCAAAAGCAAACAAAATCCACAAATCAAATGGCTTTCAATTTGGGAACTATGGTTCATGTAATTTCAATCCATTCATTCACTGTGATAACAATCCTACAATCTACCGCAAATCCTACTTTTATTTATCCTTATATTAAATCCTATAATCTATCCCAAATCCTACTTTTATTTAACCTAGCTAATTTCAAACCTACACTTTAAAATCCTAGTGTCTCATATCTAATAGTCATTATACTCTATCAGATTGTAGACAAAATCTGTTGTAATCCTTGACAAATATAGTTTACGTGCCACTTTTAGCCGCTTTGTTCCTTCCATTGTGTGAATTGCTACATAATACAATCTTAAATCTTTGCAGTCATCTTAATCATAAAATCTTGGTGATTCTTCAACCATTTGTAATCTTTCGGACTTAAAAAAACCTTCTCAAGTTCACTTTTTCCTGTAAATATCACAATTCGAAGATAAAAGTGTCCTTGGAGATAAGACAACACATAAAGGGAGAGACTCTCGTGCAATCCTACATTCACGTAGACAGTCAAAAAGAAAATAATTTCTTTTTATTTTTTAACATACATAACCAATATAGTATTTACTTACAGAGAATCATCCTCAAGGATAATATTTCCATTATCCTTTAGGTCAAGGTCAGCAGGGTAAACCAAAAATAAAGCTTTGTCCTCCAAACCACTCAACGTAAGAGCACCAATTTTTTTATAAGCATCAATGAAACTGTAGATTTGAGGAGTGTTAGTAGCTTCTGAAGTAATCTCAGCTATTGTTTAGGTTTCAAAAAAAAAAAAACATATATATATATATATATCATTTAAATATAAGACAATGATGATGTTATAATTAACAGTAAAATATTAAATTTGTTATGTTACCTCCAAACGGAGGATCGAAATCCGGATCGTCCAACACAACAATAAACAAAGCATGAAGGGCATCTTCTTATGCTTGAACCAATTCGACTGATATTGAGCCTACCTCCAACTGATGGTTATCAGTTTGTCTATCCTTATAATACATTTTTTCATATAAAGAGCCGAGATGCGTTATAACCCAAAAGAAGATACATTTTTTCAACTGATGGGCAGTGGTATAACGCATCTCGGCTCTTTATATGAAAAAATGTATTATAAGGATAGACGAACTAATAACCATCAATTCGAGGAAGTCCCAATAGCAGTCGAATTGGTTCAAGCAAAAGAAAATGCCTTCATACTTTGTTTATTGTTGCGTTGGACAATCCAGATTATGGTCCTCCGTTTAGAGGTAACATAACAAATCTCATATTTTATTGTTAATTATAACATCATGGTTGTCTTATATTTAAATGATATATGTTATTTTTTAAACCTAAAGATTACTTCAAAAGGTATTAGGACTCTTCAAATCTAAACTTTCACTGATGCTTATAAAAAATTTGGTGCTCTTAGATTTGGTGGTTTGCTTTATTTTTGGTGTAACCTGCTGACCTTGACCGAAAGGATAATGGAAATATTATCCTTGAGGATGATTCTTGGCAAGTAATACTATATTGGTTATGTACGTATGTTAAAAAATAAAAAGAAAATATTTTTATTTTGACTGTTTATAGTGAATGAAGGATTGCACGAAAGTCTCTCTCTAAATGGGTCATGCGTTGGCTTATCTCCAAGGACACTTTTATCTTCGAATTGTGACATTTACAGGCAAAAGTGAACTTGAGAAGGTTTTTAAGTCCAGAAGATTACAAATGGTTGAAGAATCACCAAGATTTTATGATTCAGATGACTGTAAAGATTTAAGATTCTATTATGTAGCAGTTCACATAATGAAAGGAACAAAGCGGCTGAAAGTGGCACATAAACTTTATTTGTCAAGGAATACTTAACAGATTTAGTGTACAATCTGATAGAGTATAGTGACTACTAGATATGAGACACTTGGATTTTCAAGTGTAGGTTTGAAATTAGGTTAAATAAAAGTAGGATTTGGGGTAGATTATAGGATTTAATATTAGGATAAATAAAAGTAGGATTTGCGGTAGATCGTAGGATTGTTATCACAGTAAATGAATGGATTGAAATTACATGGACCATGGTTCCCAAATTGAAAGCTATTTGATTTGTGGTTTTTGTTTACTTTTGATCCCAATGTATGTGTGAATGTCACAAACAATAGTATACTTCAAGTTCATGCATCTTTGGAACACGTTTTTTGCTTGACTGCAGTTTGTATGGAGATTTTATCAACTGATAGAGCAACAATCACCAATGCAGGATGTACTAAAGCAAAAAATCGATCTATCTCTATCCATCTCGTGATTCTTAATGAACAAAGATTAAATCCATCCACTGAAATGAACAAAAAAAGAAAGAAATAGTTGGTTTACCTTGAACAAATTCTCCAAATCAGCCAAAATGATGCTCATGATGTCAAAATTACGTGCATGCATATATTTTTGTAGCCTCTGAAAAGCAAGAGACGAATCCAATCAGCTAAGAATGCTATCGTACGTGATTTCACTATGCCACAATAGATGAAAATTAGCGTAGGAAGGCATAAAAAATCAATATGAGCGGATAGTTTTTACCAGTAAATGAGGGAAAGGAAACATAACCGTCACGACTCGTTAACACCACAACAAAAATGACCACTGTGCACAATAAATGATCTGTGCCCTTTGAGGCCAAAAAGCACCAACAATTGTGCCCATAGACCAATAGCAACAATGCAGCAACTAAAATATTGTCTGTGCCCTCTATGGGCGTCACCATTTGTCAAATGGCACAATAAGGTATGCTGTGTTGAAAAGTGTAAGCACAAATAAAGGTCATTTTGTGCCCAATTCTGACAAAGTTGTCAAGTGACTGCTACCACCCATGTTAGCACATTTATTGTTATTGTGCCCAATATGTCAACTATTTAAAAAAATATTTAAAAACCCAAATCACCTACAAATTGAGATTTGAGGCTAAACAAAAAATTATTTTTTCATAAAATTAAAACAGCCCACAACCACAAGCATCTATAATATTACAATTTACAAAGATATTCACAACCATTATATATAAAAACAACTATAATTTTACATATTCTATCCCCAACTAAAATAAAACTAAAATTATAAAGGTTTAAGTGAATATCGGTTCTCTCAAGAATAAGAACATCAAATATTAAGGTTTTAAGTGAACCTGCACAGTTCTTTTCTCATCTTCTAGTTCCAAAATTTTCTTTCCAAAATGTTGCTTGAGTGCCTCAGTGTCAGACCCTTCAAAATTTACACAGAGCAACAAGAAATGAGTATGTAGTGGCTTCCAAATTTTCAAATTATGATTCTTTATCTTTTATCTCATGAGCTGTTGTATATCCTTCCTCCCACAGATTAATTGGTGTAATTCTGCTATGTATACACGCACTTGTTTGTGATTCAAACATAAAGACTTTTGCCTGACACTTTAATAACATTCTTATATGGATGGCAAGCAATCCTCACACAAATTAGGACATAAAAATAGAATCCAAAGTCCCTATAATATAATTCTCACTCTTTCAAATGTAAATAACTAAAGAAAGAAAGATGCAGAAGAGAAGATGCCACATCTACCTATGAGACAGATAAGGCAAGTCAAGACGACACCACACTCCGATACTTAGAAGTTTCGTGATTACGAGATCATTCTTCCACAATATTTCCTAATGTCATTTGTACTAAATCATTCACTTGTACTCACTAAAGGAGAGCTTGAACCTATGTACTTGTGTAAACCCTTCACAATTAATGAGAACTCTTCTATTCCGTGGACGTAGCCAATCTGGGTGAACCACGTACATCTTGTGTTTGCTTTCCTATCTCTATCCATTTATATACTTATCCACACTAATGACTGGAGCAATCTAGCGAAGATCACAAAAAGCGACCGTTTTCGCTACCTAGGATCTATCTTGCAAGAGAACGGAGAATTAGATGGAGATTTCAACCATAAAATACGAGCTGGATGGAAAGAGTGCATCCGGCGTGTTGTGTGACCGTCGTAGGCCACTGAAGCTCAAGGGAAAATTTTATAGGACGGCAATAAGGCCAGCGATGTTGTATGGCACAGAATGTTGGATGATGAAACATCAACACGTACACAAAATGGGTGTAGCGGAGATGAGGAGGCTTCGTGGGATGTGTGGGCACACGAGAAAGGATAAGATTGGGAATGAGGATATCCGAGGTAAAGTAGGAGTAGCCGAAATTGTAGGAAAGATGAGAGAAAATCAGCTCCGGTGATTTGGACATGTGCAAAGAAGGCCGACTGACGCTCCGGTTCGAAGATTGTGACTACGGGACAGAGGTTCAGGGCCGAAGGGGTAGAGGAAGACCTAGGAAAACTTTGGAAGAGACTCTAAGAAAAGACTTAGAGTACTTGGATCTAACGGAGGATATGACACAAAATCGAGCGCAATGGCGTTCTAGGATTCATATAGCCGACCCCACTTAGTGGGAAAAGGCTTTGTTGTTGTTGTTGTTGTAGGAGATTAGTAGTTGGTCTGGAGTTTAATAGATAGAACACAGAAGTGTAATGGAAAAAAATTATACACCTTGCGATGGGCATCAGAATTAACTATAAGATATAATCAAACTTCACCTTAATCTAAAAGCGCAAAGCTTTATATAATACCCAGGCTTGCAAAGGAAAGTAATCCCAAACCACGTAAGCACACATCAAGAAAAACCCAAACTTAGAAAGCTACAAAAAGGTCTACACATGGACATGCACATGGGAATAAGAATGAGAGATTTGGTACAACGTTGTAAAAAAGAGTCTTAACATTACTGGGTAAAAGTTAGCATACCATCCAATGATGGGCACGGTGCCAACATGAAAAAGAACTGGCTTCCATTTGTATTTGGACCAGCATTCGCCATCGATAAGATGCCAGCTCCAATATGCTTCAACTCTTGTTTTATCTCGTCCTCAAACTTTCCCCTAAAACCCATTATACAAAACAAGTTCTTCACTATGGTTCTCAAATCTAATTAAAATCGGGGGTAAAAAAAAAAGGCAAATTTCAATACATTATGGGAAATTCAAGGGAATTTTTTTTCACCCATAAATGGATTCGCCACCCTTTCCTGCCCCAGTGGGATCACCACCTTGCCCTATGAAATCCTACCCCAATTCCAATTTAACCGTCAGTAATATATATATATATATATATATATATATATATATATAATAATAATTAAATACACTACAAAAGCAGAAAATATGAAACCTGGATGAGTAATATCCTCTGCGAGCGAGCCCCATGAAGTTCTTGCAAGTCCTCGGCGAACGTTTGTAATAAAGCTACTATTTTTAACGATTTGAAAACACAAATAATGTCAAAGATACAAACTTTATGGATTGAATTGTCCGTTTGGTTACTGAGAAAGTGAAAGAAAATTGAAGGGAAAGTTTGGGAAAAAGGAGAATTTACCTCGATGGTGAAGATGTCAATGGTGGTTTCTAGGGTGGCCTCCGGTGGCCCTCCTTTTTTGCTTGCCCACATCTTTCTGACTCGAAGATTCTCCTTCATCAAATCCGGATCAATGTAGCTTGAAGAAGACAATAGTAGGAAAGAAAATCAAATAGATCTATATATTTTTTGAAAATCAAATCAAATAAGAGAGAATTAGAGAGAGACCGAATCTAGGATTTGGGAAAGTAGAAAATAAAGATGGACCGAATCTGGGAGTTATGCTTTGGATTGGTTCATCAAAAACCACCAGATCGGGAAAAGGAAGAGAGACGGACCGAATCTGGGAAGGTAGAGAGAGAAAGGGAGTCGGAGAGAGAGACAGAGGTGAGAGAAAGAGAGTCTGAGGGAGGCAGAGCAGAAGATGAAAGTAGGGAGAAGGATAGATGAGAGAGGGGGAAAGAGAGATCATTTTTACCTCTTGCATCGAGGTCCAATTCCGGCAGCCTTTGCCGGAAATTGGCAGGAAAGCCCACGATCTCCGTTGCTTAGATCTGAAATTGAGGAAATTCGGCTAAGAATTTGGAGAAACAAACTTGGGAGTTGGAAAGAGGACGACAAGAGGATTCTGGAGGTATAATTAGACGGTCGTTGGTGACGGGTGAACAGAGGCTTTGTTGCGTGAAAGAGGAGGGAGAGAGCGAATGGGGGAGAGAGGAAGATTGCTGAGGAGGTCCGGAGGACAAGGAGTTAAGTTTAAGACCTAGTTTGGGAGTGAGGTGATTAAAAAAAAAACACCCATGAAAAAAAATTGTGAGGATTTTAGGTGTTTGGTAAACTGAAAAAAAAAGGCTTATTTTGGAAGCTGCTGTGAGAATAAGCTGAAATCAAAGGAAAAAGCTGAAGCTGTTATTTGCAGCTTTGGAAAACTGGCTTTTTTTCAAAGCACACGGAGCTACAGTGCTTCTTTAATGAAAAGACCCACTATTAGACTGCTTTTTTTTTCCAAAATCACTTTTACAAAAAAATTTACTAAACACTTTGCTGATTTATTTCACAGCCGCTTATTCTCAAGCAGTTTTTTTTCAAAGCACAGCAATACCAAACCAGCTCTAAGAGAAGAGAGAGAGAGAGAGAGAGAGAGAGAGAGAGAGGAAAGGCGTGAACTAAATGTAAAGAATTGAGAATGGGAAAAAGTAAAACCAAAGGACATGAAGGCCTACTTTTAATTTAAATATATTACATTGGAGAGCACGAAAACTTTTATTGTGCTTTAGTAAATTAATAAACAAATCTCATTTCTGACATTTAAGGGTGACACATGCAAGTAGGCACAAATACACTTCATTTTTGGCACACGCCGGTGTTCCTTTTGCTTAGAGGGCACATATAAAATAGTTTTGTGTTCAATGATACTCAAAACGCACAGATATGTATTGGTGCTCAATGAAAATGAAAAGGACACAGATCAATTGTGTTCTTAGCCCACTTTTCTTGTAGTGTAAACATAACCAAAAACTTTATTGACGCAATTCCCTTATAAGTTTCAAGAATTTTATGAGCCTTGCATGGAACTTGGAAGAGAAGTAATCTTCAAGTACCTTGGTTTTCTTAATCGTCAAGTTCAGCAGGAATGCTGGTTGACATGTAATCATCCAAGACCTATTGAAGGTCTTACCCCTCATAACTAATTCCTTCCCAACAACAAGAAGAAAATAGGTTTCTATGAACTTCAAGTTTGTTCATAAAATAACTTGCTTCTTAAATCCGTTCTTGTGTTTCCATTTTTAATTTTTTTTAAAAAAGAAGAGAAACAATTGCCTTATTATATTTTTTTTGGGCCAAGTGCTTTCAGATTAGAAAGGAGATACAGAAAAACCTGCTAAACCAAGCAACATAATGAAAAACACCTTCTTCTTTTTTTTCAAATAACAAAAGATAAAGATGAAGATTTACCTTCTAAACTGCATCTCCGTTTGTAGTTTCGACCAAGTGTGGGTGATGAGCGCATAACAAAACTCATGTCGATGCACTTGGAGATGCAGGTAGAGCTACTGATGATATCGTAATTAAAGCCTTTACTGAAACCTCAACGGACTGAAGGAATAGTACTATGATTGACTTTTTAGTGTAAAAATATGGTTTTTTGTTAAAGTAAACAGTACCAGAAGTTTTTTGTGAAAGTTCCCTTAATTTAATTAGCAAAATAGAAAATAAAATTAATAAACACTGTCTGGTTAAATAGTCCCACCACACAGCAACTCTTTCGGTTATGCCCTTGGCCATATTTGTCAATTTAGTAAAATGATGATATCCAAATAAGGCACATAAATTTAGTATAACAATACAATTGATTAAAATTTTAAAAATGAAATTTTTTAACTAATGATGTTATGAAATTTGGTGTACTTAACTGTATTTTTGGCACACAAAAACAATTTCTCCATAACACGGAAGTGAAACCCCAAAATTTTACAAATTTTACCAAATGTAAACAAACATTGATGGATCCCCTCATCACATATTTATTTATTTTCCTGTTTATAGTATTTAAATATCTGAAATTACAAAAACATCCCCGCCCTTAATAGATGATTAAGAGGTGATTAATGATCGATTAACTATCAAGCCCAACCGTCCTCGACCAGATCCAATAAGAACCAACCCAAAAATCGTAATTTTTGGTTGTTTGCGCGGCAAATCTTACTAGATGTAAAAGCATCCTTAAATATCGTCCCATGTCGTATTCATCCAACTTTTGTTTGAACATCCAAGTTTATGCATGTGGTTTTTTGTGTGCGTGTGTGAGTCGGAGGAGTAAAAAGAAAGAGATTTAAAGAACGAGTCGCTCACCCAAAGTATCAAGAACAGATGGAATTTCAGCTTGGAAAATTCGTACCTGTCTCTTGGTGGAAACGGTGGAGACCGATCTCACAATAGATAGGAGACCCTCTTTCTTCGTCGGAGTCGCCATCTGGAAATGGGGCGGGAGAGGAATGGAGGACATAAATCAGAATGGAGGAGGTTTCTGAAGTTATCGAAGGTAGAAAAAAGAAAAAATGGTTGAGTTTGTGATGGTTTTAGGTAGAATATTTTGCTCTGGCCATGGTTTCAGCAAGAAAGGTTGACCATTTGGGGGTGCGCTGTTGTTCATCGATTTCATACAATCTTCTTGAAGAACACACTGCAAAAACTCAAGATTTAAAAACGATGAAGAAAGAATATGAACTAGTTTGAGTTTAGTGTATGAATTAGGATGAATGTGGGGTTTATATGAACAAAAAAAAGAAAGAATGAGGTTGTGGATAATGTCACGTGAGACTACGTGATTGGTTGAAAATTTTATCGAATCTATTATAAAGGATTATAAACAGATAGTGACACGTGGCGTAACGAGATTTGTTCAAAATATTATCGAAAATCTATCTACAAAAATAGTGCTTTCAGATAATGACACATTGCATGACAAGATTGGTTAAAAATCTGCGATGAGATTGGCTCAAAATCTTATCTGAAAGCTATCCACAAAAATAGTACTTTCGGATTATAACACGTGGCATGACAAGATTGGTTAAAAATCTACGACAAGATTGATTCAAAATCTTATTGTAAATCTATCCACAAAAATAATACTTTTGGATAATGACACGTGGCATGACAAGATTAGTTAAAATTTCGCGATGTGATTGGTTTAAAATCTGATCGAAAATCTATCCACAAAAATAGTACTTTCGGATAATAACACGTGACATGACAAGATTGGTTAAAAATCCAATCCAAAATTAAAAATATAATTATTTTTATTATTTAAAATATATATTTTAATACGAATTGACTAGACCTTGGGCTAGCTCATTTTTAAGGAGTTGAAATGCATTTGGCTAATTATTGTTTATTGAAGTCAATTACTATTCATTTAGGTCGATTAAAGGGACTTTGGGCCAACTCAATTTTTAAGGGTGGAGTTGCTCTAAATTGAATTGGCTTGACTTGAAGTGAGTTGAATAAAAATTTTGTGAAGCATTTTGTGCGATGCTTAACTAAGCCATAGACTAACATGTTTTTGGGACCCACAATGTATTTATATGAAGGGCAGCATGGTCAAAGGACAGTGTATAACAGTGTATTTTTGGATAAAAAATAGGTATATAAGGGTGTAATTATACGAAGGGCAGCATGGTCAAAGAACATGAAAAAGTTAGTATACAAGGGAAGAATTTCCTCAGACATGGCGTCCTCCTATAATGTACTGGAGGAATCAGGCGTGAAATGGCATCAGCCTATAATGTACTGCAGGAACCACAACAAATGGAGACTGAGACTCTCTTCAGATGCTGAGCCCTCACCTCAGCTGCCTTGGAGACAGGGTAAGGTCCATAATCTTAATCTCTTTTGAACATAAGTTCTTGCACATCTTGCATTTGCAGTTGGGATTTTGAAAAGTTGAAAGTTTCTGAACTTGATCTTGACATGTTGCCTTGTGGCTCCAAACTCCGACTGCTTCTTGGTCATGGATGATTCGATAACTTTCTGGCTAGCACTCAGCACTAATATTAACACAACCATTTTTGTATCTTTTTTCCGCTCATCTTTCTTCATGATCGAATAAGATTCAGTACCTTCCTACCTATCAGTAGTACTAGTACTGCCATTAACATCTCTTTTAAGCTTAACCACTGCGAAGTCGAGAGATTCATGGTTGTCAAGATCCTTATCCGTAGAAATTGAGCTCTGGACTCTAAAGGTCGTTTGTCTTCCGTTTAGAGAAAGCTGCCAAGAAAGTCCTTAATCCGGTCAGTGTAAGGAGGACGAGTGTGGATGATATGACCGGAGTCGTGTCCAATAAAGAAGCAAGCTCTACGCTTGCTTGGTTTGCAATCTACCTGTCCTTGCCATGCTCCACTGCCAAATATGTTAGTATTACTCCTCCTCCTCAGACTTGGTTAGTTTCGTGAGCCCAAACCGGAGCACAGAATCACAAATCTAAACTCCATTTTACCGGCTTTTAACAGTCTCCTTTTTTAAGGCATGAATTACAGCAGTTGCCATTGCCGCTCGCTGAGAAAATCCAAACAGACCATCAAAGTGCTTACATGGCTTGACACTAGTTATGCCTCCAAGAAAATTAAGAATCTTATGTAACCGCTGCAAAAGCCCGCTGCATAACCACAAAATGGGAGCTCGTGTGAAACCCTTTATTTTAGGCGTAACAATGATGACTAGGGTTGCATTCAATAACTAAACCCCGACTCTGTTTGTCATTCTATATCCATGTTTTTTTTTTGTCCTCTGATAATCCAGTTGTTTTATTCAATCCAAAAGCTAAAAATAAACAAAGTTGAGCGCGCATGGGTTGAAGCACAGTTTTACAAAAATCAGTTCCCATGATTGTTCTATTGAAAGTTGAAACCTTCCCAATGCTTTCTAGACTTCCCCTCAAACATTCCATTTAAACCTTAAAAATATTGGAAAAAATAAACAAGAAACAAACACATAGACTTAACATGTTTTTAGGTCCCACAATGTATTTATATGAAGGGCAGCATGGTCAGTGGACAGTGTATAACAGTGTATTTTCGGACAAAAAAAAGGTATATAAGGGTGTAATAATATGAAAAAGTTAAGAGTAATACGATTCATATCATGTTTTTGTACCATATTTTCATACCATTTTAAGTGACATTTGATTTGGATAGCCATACTATTTGAATTAATTAGATTTTTAAATTTAGTTCATATTTAATAAACTAATAATTAGGAAAAACTAGTTAATTAAATGATAATTATAATATACGAGGAGTATTTCTCCTTCCTTTTTTTGTATAAAAACATGGTATGAATAAGCTACTATGTTGGAGAAGAATTGGCCGAACCTTAACCCTATCTACGTTACTTACTATAGTCTATCGCCAACCTCGTCTCTGTATCCCCCTCTCCCCACCAAACCCATGAAACTCTCACTCTCTCTCGCTCTCTTTCCCATGAAAAGCCGATCCAAAGCCAGAACCAGATCCGTGGCCAGGACCCTCCGCGGATCCGGGTCAGGATCCCGGGATAGGAAGAATCCAGCCCAACTGCTGAAGCTTCGAGGTGAGATCTGGATCGTCTTTGGTATATTTGCATGCTTTTGGATTTTGTTTTAGGTTTAGGGTTTGTGAGGTGTAAGGAAGAATATTCATAATTTCGAATTTGCAGCTTAATTTGGCTATCTCCGTTTGTAACTAGTTTTCGGTATAAGGAAATATAGAAAGATTGATTGAGTAGTAATTTAATTGTCTGTTTGGCCGGGGTATCTTACCTGGTAGAATTCTAATTCTCAACAAAATTCGTTTAGTTGGGGGGGGTATTAATTTCAAGTTTGGCATGCATATGCTGGCCTTTGTTATCCTCCTCACAAATCAACCCAGACTAAATCAAAGGAATAAGTGAATAAGAAGCGCGCTGTAGTAAGTATTTGATGATTTGGATGAGATTGATCGAGAATACAAATTAGTAATTAAGGGTCTTTATTTAAGTACGTGGTCGATCCAGATAACTTATGTATGGATATATATACTATTAACTATTTGTGCGTTAATTCCCTCAAACACATTTACAGATGAGAAGAAAGAGGTAAGGGTTGTTCAAGACTCTCTCTGTCCACACGGTCTTGGAAAAAAAGAAAGAAGAAGAAATTCCTGAGTGTGAATGTTGCGGTGGTGATGCCGGGGGTCCCCATTATAGTGTAAGCTGCCCGTATCTTCTGCAACTCCCACGGACAGTAAAAAGTGTTGGCAAGGGCTTTGTTATACTGTGTTTGCATTGTGGTTCCATTGATAACGAGTGCAGGCATGAACGAAAGCGTGCTCATAAACCTACGTGTTTTCGTTGTGGAGTGATCGGTGACAACTCGCACGGTGAATGCTGATTCAAGGAAAAAATGGAATTGAGACGTAGGAAATTAGCTGCAGGCAGCGTCTAGGGACATCGTCGTTGTCAAGTCATTCACGGTGGTTGCTTAATTTCCTGTCTTTTTCTTTGAGTAACTTCAGCACTAGCAAGCACGTACTTGTCTGTTCATATGTCTGATTTGATGCGTCGTCGTTCATGCCTGGTGGATGGATAGATACTAATTGGGTTTGGTTTGTGCTTAATTGTACTTACCGGTCTTGGAATAGCTAACGTTGGCTCTTTTTTGGCAATTACTTAATTACCAACATTAAATGGTGAACCTTCTAAGCCGCACTGAGTGAAGCGTCGTTTGACATATGCTTGTAGGGCTTAGCCTGCAGTCATGTGAAATGTCTCTGTAGGTCTTAGCCGGTCCCGGTTGGTTGGGCTCGCTCAAAATGCCTTCTTGGACTAATTAAGCAAGAACTTTCAGTGTTCTGGTATTATTCTCTTGGGTGGAATTTGTCAACAAAACTAGATCTAATCAAGAACATTTATCATCATTGATTGATCGTGGTGCATGGTAGCCAGAAATTGGCAATGAAATCGATCTTGGCCTATCCTTTTCCTTCCAATGCTGGCTCCTGGTCCTGATCCGAATGAACTATCCTTTCCACGAAGATAAGTCTTTAACTGCTAGGCCCTGCCCGGGGGGACTGCCGGTAAATAAGACTAGGACTGGACACTTTTGATCCGGAAGCCAATCCGGGCGGGCGAAGAACAAAGGCTATATGATATAGGTTTTGTTTATGAATGTTTTTGACATACAGCGACCTGAGATAAAACTCCAGAATCTTAAGAACATGAATATCTCAAATCGAGCATAAAACTAGAGTTAATTTTCTGCCATTCTTTGAATTGGATATCCCAGCAGCATGTCAAAGTGCTACAAACGAAGTATGCAGTGTTATCTTTTCGCCTCGTAGTCGGACTCTTTGAAGAAGGAGATTCCCTCATCTCCTAATCTCTCCCTTTCTTTCCCCTTCTATTTGAACGGTTACGATTTAGCTACATCAACATCTTATGTTGATTTTTTTTTATAAAGATAGTAAGATAAAAAATAATATGTGTGAGAGAAAATGAAGGAAATGAATGAGAATATAAGGGAAGAGAATCCTCCTCCTTTTTGAAAGCACATGTCAGGTTATTTACTTCCTTGACGAGACAATCACACTCTCAGGTCCCAACTATAGTTCCCAGATGCGTGTGTATACAGGTCATTTCCCCTAGACCGATGTTTTGTCGATCACTTTTTTTTTTCTTTCAAAATTGTTTGATAAAGAATGTGACTTTTGAGCTAACTGGAAATTTTGAAAATGATTTAAAACTATTACAATAATTTATGAAATGAGGAGTTTTGAATCCATAGTATGTTTAGAAGCTCAATACCCTATCAACTAGAATATTGGACCATATGAATAAAAAAATCTAGTACACATATATTTAAGGAAAAGGATTCGGCAAGGGATTATAGGGTTCCCGTGATCGTGATTGTTCATCGTTTATTGTACGGTCATAAATCATTTCAAAATTTGAAATTTGAAATTAAATATAAATAGTATCTAACGAAAACTGACCGCACGATATACAATGAACGGTCATGATCACGGAATCATTAGGATCCCTAGGAAAAGGATCTAGTTGTTAAATTCTATATATATATATCTGTTGACCCTAAAAACTACCATGAATACGTGGCGCACATACCGAGTAACTATTAAGCTAACTGCATCATTCAATTGTGTGTGGGGCGTGGCAACTCGGCCGGGGAGTAGAATGTGTTGATGTTGCGTTGGGCACGCTACTGACTTCTCGATCTTGCTACTACAACCAAGGAAAAAATATGTCTTGGCCTTGAAGACAAGGTTGCTAGTTATGCGAAGTTCGATTTCAATTCGTCTTTCAATGTGTCGAATGTAGTAACCTGGTAACATCTCACTTCGCCAAAAAGGCTGATGAGATGACCTCTACCAACAATAACTCAGAAATCCTTGTTGATTGAGATTTGGATAAATAGTCAGTCGGTCTCGAAGCAATGTTGTTTATCCAAACTGAAGATGCTCATCGGTCAGCTGATTCTACGGCTCCAATGATGTTTATCCAAACTGAAGATGTCACTGGTTGGCTTCATAGTACTGTTTATCCAAACTGAAGATGTGTTGGTGGGAAGAAAGATAAAATCTCAGGGTTGTTGAGAAACTTTGAGTAGGACAATTTGTAGGTTGATTTTGAGGGGGTCCTTTTTTATTACTTGCAGCTTTATATTTATAGCAAGTCTCCTAGATCGCCAATCCAGGAGATACATTTTCCGAATATATTCCCAATAACTGATATTATCTTTAATATATTTGGGAAAAAATCTCCCTAGTCTCCTTATGCCGGTAGACTTTTACAAGAGGAACAACAGGTGTCCCTTTGAAATCTCGACGTACCCTTTCACACAGCATGCATACTGTAATCCCACCATCAATTCTTATCACTTTAAACTCATCTGACAACACCCATCACCATGCAAAAAAGCCTAGCCCACCTAGGTTTCTTATCTCATCATTACCCAATACCATCAAATCCTAGTCTTATCACATCATCATAACTCCATCACCTTTAACCCATCAATGTATGCATCCTGATGGCTGTCTAAATGAATTTTTACTAATTATCACCATAAATGGAGGTAAGACTAGCCGACATTCACCTCTCCCAGACCCTGCGTAAAGCGGGAGCCTTGTGCACTGGGTACGACCTTTTTTTTTATCACCATATGTTAAAAAGAAAACTAATGAAAATGTTTAAAATTTTTGAATTTTAACGATAATGACAAAATAAAGGGTAAAGTAAATAGTACTAAGATTGACTTTTTAGTATAAAAATATGGTTTTTTCGTTAAAGTGCACAGTACCGAGCTTTTCGTTAAAATTCCATATTTTAAATGGATAATAATCAGTTCAATAAGGACCTCTACCAATAAAGACTCGGAAATCCTTGTTGACCGAGATTTGGATAAATAACCAGTTAGTCTCGAAGCAGTGATGTTTATCCAAACTGAATGTGCTTCTCAATCGATTGATTCTACGACTCTAATGATGTTTATTCAAACTGAAGATGTCGTCGGTTGCCTTTACAATGCTATATATCCAAACTGAAGATGTATTGGCGGGAATAAAGGGGAAGAAGGATAAAATCTCAGGGTTGTTGAGAAGATGTACGCAGGGTAATTTGTTTGTTAATTTGAATGGATCCTTTTTTGTTATTTGCATCTTTGTATTTACAGCAAGTCTCCTTGATCGCCAATCCAATAGAGACCTTTTCCGAATATATTCCCAAAAACAATAACTGATATTATCTTTAATATATTTCGGCAAATATCTCCCTATTCTCCTTATGCCGATAGACTTTTACAAAAGGAACAACAGGTGTCCCTTTGAAATCTCGAAATACCCTTTCACACGGCATGCATATTGTAATCCCATCATCAATTCTTATCGCTTCAAACTCATATGACAACACCCATCACCATGCAAAAAAGCCTAGCCTACCTAGGTTTCTTATCTCATCATTACCCAAAACCATCAAATCATAGGCTTATCACATCACAGTAATTTCATCACCTTTAACCCATCCATGCATGCATCCTGATGGCTATCTAAATGAATTTCAAACTCATTTGTACTAATTATCACCATATTTTAAATGGATAATAATCAGTTCAAAATCTAGCCCTATTAGTAGCTTCCAAGTGACGTCTGCAAATAAACAACATTCCAATATCAACTTAATATCAGTTTGCAGCATACCACTTGAATCTGTCTGCCAAACCAAACTGATCCAATTCTCCAAAAAAAAAAAAAAAAAAACCAAATTGATCCAATCCACATGTCCACACACCAGACATCCCAAATCAATTTGAACTGTATTGCTTGCTTGGGGATATAATTCACATCTTATTTATCTCGTTTAAGAAGATGTCAAGATAATTTATATCAAATAATTATTATGATAAAAACCCTAATATTATCATTTAACAATAACAAAATTATCTTCACTTTTCTATCCGACGATTAGAAGTTATGTTCACTCAACGACCTTTAATTGCACAGGCCGAAGGTGCAATTTCGAGTCTAAACAATATCTATCTAATATGTATGTATGTTTACGAATTAGTGTCTGTTGGGCAAGCTTCAATAGGGTTAATAATAATTCTACATAACATAACCCACTTAGTGGACGGGTAGTCGAGATTTTTATTTTTTTATTTTTTGTGGAGTACATCAATATTTTTATATTAAGGAGAAAGTGAGTTCGACTAAGTCACACAATGAATAACTTAATTTGGTATTAAATTCATCATTCACGAGATTAAAATCTAAGATCTTTTACTACAAGGTGAAGAGAAATACTACCAGAACATTTTACTAAGTGACTGGTAGTCGAATTTTTTACCGAAAATAAATTTGTAGTGCTTAGAACTCAATCCAACTCATATTGGATGGGTTGGTCAGGTTACTTGGTATACGCACTAAAATGCCTCAACAATATAACAGTTATTTCGGACCAAAAAAGTATGTAACAGAGTATTTATACGAAGGGTAGCATGGTCAAATCACATGAAAAAGTACAAAAAGGAAGAGTATGGCCGAACCTTGACCTTCACAGTCCCCAAGCCCCATACTTGTCTCTCTCCCCAACAAAGCGATGAAACCCTCTCTCTATCACTTTCTCTCTCTCTCAGCCACGGGCAAACCAATGAAACGCCGATTCAAAGCCAGATTCGAGGCCAGGAACCTCCGCGGATCCAGGCATAAGAAGAATCCAGCCCAACAGCGGAAGCTACGAGGTGAGATCCGGACTCATCTCGGCATCCACGCTTTTAGACTTTGTTTTAGGGTTAGGGTTTGTGAGGTGGAAGGAACAACAAAATTCGTTTCGTTGGGAGTATCCGTATGGCATGCATATGCGGGGCTTTGTTATCCTCCTTACCAATTAATCCAGAAGGAATTGGACGTAATTGAACGTGAAGCATTGATGATTTGAATGAGAATGATCGATAATACATACCAGTAATTAAGGGTCTTTAGTTAAGTGCGTGATCAATCCAGATGGCTTTATATGTATATACTACTAATACGTGCATTAATTTCCTCAAACAAATGTACAGATGAGAAGAAACAAGTAAAAGCTGTTCAAGACTCTCCCCGTTCACACTGTCTTGCAAAACAAGGAGAAGAAAAGGCTGCTAATCCTTATTGTGAATGTTGCTGTGGTGCTGCGGGTTCCCATTATAGGGCAAATTGCCCGTATTTGAGGTGGCTCCCGTGGAACGTAGATACTGTTGGCAAGGGCTTTGTTATAATGTGTCAGTTTTGTTCTGCCATTGGCGACGACTGCAGGCATCAACGAAAGCGTGCTGTTCGACTTGCATGTACTCGTTGTGGAGTGGAAGGCCACCACGTGAATGGTGCGTGTTCGGTGAAGAATGGAATGGAATATGGACGTAAGATTACTCTTGGGCGCAGACCAGACCCTAGTCTTCGGGGACTGTGGATCGGTAATTAATTTCCTATGCACTCTCTTTGAGTAGCTTCAGCACTAGCCACTACGTATTTGTCTGTTCATATGTCATGTGAGTCTGTCTTTGAATAAGCTCAGACCTGTTCTGTCGTCATCCGTGGCTGGCAGATGGATAGATACTAATTTGTTATCGTTATATCATCAGCGTCTCTGGACTTTGTGTTTGGTTTGTGCTTAATTGTACTTACTGGTCTTGGAATAGCTTGCAATTGCCCTTCTTTTTTTTAACCAATTAGCATCAGGGATAATCTCTTGGGTGAAAAGATGATGACAATCTTTGCACAATGCCTGCTTATGTTCAAAACTGATATGCTAATCAAGAACATTCGTCGTCATCATCAATCAATTAGAAGTGCATAGATCAATGGAACCCGCATAGTAGTCGGAAATTAACAATGAAGAGGGAGAGAGGGAGGGAGGGGGTTGGAAGTGCATAGATCAATGGAACTGCATAGTAGTCGGAAATTAGCAATGAAGAGGGAGGGAGGGAGGGAGGGAGGGAGGAATACGGCCGGGTGCCTCGTCCCATCACAACAGAAACAACCAGACAAACAACAAAATAACAAAAGGCATTACAACCCGTCTTCAAATAAGTCTGCCAGCATGTCGGGGGTTCCTCGAACCGAGACCGAGCAAGGCGATGGGCCATCCAATGAGAGATCTATTAATCGAATGCTCCTGCAAAGTAGTAGCGATATAGATAAATTTTTAACTGTGACGGAAAAAAATGGTATATTATGTGCTTTAATATGAGTGGTGAGAAATTTTATTTTTTAAATTATTAACTTTTTAGCACACATATCTTACCATTTGTATAATGACATATGGTATACCATCCCGTATACTGATCACACTGAAAAACCTCTCTGCGATATGGAGAGAATCACTCTCTAAAATTACATGTTGGAAGCACCTTTTAACAACTAACGCCAGACACTCCGTCAGGCAACCTATAACATTGTTGATGTGTATGACTTTGAAAATTGGTTATCTTCCTCTTCCACCCTCCTGTGTCTCCGTAATCGCCACCACATCTCTTTTCCTTCTTCTTCCCTAAAAGTTAAAACCCTCCAATTTCCCCAAAACCCTCCCTTTAATCTCTCGCAGAATCAGACTCCCCTACATCTTTCCAACCCAACGGTCCAAATTTTCAATATTTCCTCAATTAATGGAACTGCATAGTAGTCGGAAATTAGCAGTGAAGTTGAACTTGGCCATCTTTATCCTTCCAATGCTCAAAACAAGATGGCTCCTGCTCCTGATCAATGTCTTCATTAGAGAGAGAGAGAGAGAGAGAGAGAAGGGGAGATTGGCTTCCGAATCAAAAGCGTCCTCGTCTTCTTAGCAAAATTCAATTTGAAAATTTCGAAGACAAAATGCAACAAGATCGAAAGGTCGTGAGAGTATTTACAAAATTCAGATGCTAAGCCCTCGCCTCGAATGGAAAATGGGAGAGAATCCATTTGATCCTCTATAGTACCGGCAGCAATCCAAAGCTCGCAGCGGGCACGACAGTCATGCGCCGAGACAAACGACCTTTAGCGTCCAAAGCTCGCAGCGGGCACGACAGTCATGCGCCGAGCGACAATCACTTTGAATTGTCATTTGCTTAGAACTGTTGTGCGTGTCAAGTGACAAATTGTTTGTATTGTTGTTTTGCAAAGAGCTACGGAAGACCCATAAGTGTGAGGGGTGAAGAAATGTAAAAACCAGGTCTTCTTACATATATTAAGTTCGAAATCAATTAACTCATATTGACCTGCCTCTCTCTTTGTTCTTGTTGACATTTTTACATCCATATCAGAAACCCAGAGGACATTGTCGCCGTCGTCACAAGACAATGAACTAGCAATGCATGGTGGAATTGGTTATATGCGACATATCATTTCTTAATGGCTTTTTAGCCAAAATAATTCATGAGATTTACATAACTCCTCACTTTTGTCCCTGAGGTTTGAAATCAACGGAAGTGGTCCATGAATTTGTCCACCATAATTGGTCATTCCTCAAAAAATCTCCATTAAATAAAAGATAAAATGACAAAAACACCCTCAAATTTTGTCAAATCATTTTGGCCCATTGTTTATCAAATTGAGGGTATTCTTGTCATTTGGTCATTATTTTACATAATTTTTCAAGGAATAACCAAAATGCTTGATGGTGGACAAACTCAAGGACCACTTCTATTGATTTCAAATCTCAGAAATCAAAGTGATGAGTTATGCAAATCTCAGAGACCATTTTGGCTAAAAAAACCTTTCTTAATTCAAAAGATTCCTCTATTTTCTTCTTTCTTTCTAGTTTTTTTTTTATTTTTTATTTTAGAAACACTTCATTCACATTTCTATTTTGCATGCTCATTTCAAATAAGCACCGGTGGCAGCCTAAAGTAGGCATGAAAAAAAAAAAAATTAAAGAGTTTGATTCAATGCATGAAAAAAAAAAAAAATTAAAGAGTTCGATTTCCGACAATACTTCCGAAGTTGAAATACCATTGTCAGAGCCAATCCTGATACGATCTAATTCGCCGAATTCAACGTGAATCTTGATTCCATCGGTTGGTACTCAAGAAGATAATAATTTTGGTTCTGATACGGCTAAATTGGAGTGAGTGTAATGCCATTTAAATTTTCAGCATCTTTCTTAATCCTCCAGAATTATAGGTTATAATCTTCGTCATGGATTATTATTTTCAGGGCATGCCTTATGTTCTTTGTTGTTGTGTGCGATGATGTTTTAAATCTTTCTTCATAGATGATCATAATTCAAGTGACGACTCTGTTGTTGGAAGAGGAAGATAAACTGCGGTTGTTGCTATCCTTGTCCAATTTAACGGTAGAGTTCAAGAAGAATAGACCTTTGTAAGATTGTCGTTAGGCCTGTAATTGTCCACCAACGTACTGAGTAGAAAAAAAAAAAAAAAAAAAACTTGATATAGATCCAATTTTGTGAGGCACGAATAGTCCAGTTATTTGAAATATGTCCAATAACTAGGATTACACATCAGCATATTTTTATTTTCATACCAATATACCCCTAAAATTATAAATTGTTATAAATATGTAAATGCACATAATCCCTCAATTATAGGATTAATAGTAGAATGAATTCCTTACCTATAGGATTTGAACCAATCCATTATATAATAACTTCAAC
The DNA here is from genome assembly GCF_042453785.1 of Malus domestica. Taxonomy (NCBI): domain Eukaryota; kingdom Viridiplantae; phylum Streptophyta; class Magnoliopsida; order Rosales; family Rosaceae; genus Malus; species Malus domestica. Next base: position 27,312,974 of record NC_091672.1, on the reverse strand, counting down.
TCTGTAGTAAGAATTATAGGTTTATGGCGGCTGTTGCTGGGCATCAAGTGGGAGTAATCATCCCCTTTATGTTGAAGTTATTGCAGCAAAGAACGCTACCTGTTGTTCCATGAGTTGCACGTGGCTACGCTTCGGCTGTTTTTTAGGGAAACTCAATTATGACATTTTTTCGCATTTCATTCCTCATGTCCGTTTTAGTATGGTTAGAGAGAAGCAAACATTGTGACTCATAGGCAAGGTTTGGTGGGAAAGTTATCCGAATGCCACTATAAAAAACACTGAAAATAAAAATTAGTTTACTCCAATACCTAAGTCAAATCAAGTAGAGTACTACCATACATATAATTGGAGAACAATAAATCAATTGAAATAGATTAATATATAGTCACAATTCATACTCTCTTCATAGGTAGTAAGATGAAGTGACTGCATGTAATTTACATGAAATGTATTCTTCTTTGACTTCATGTAATTTGCATCAAATATTATTTTCTTTGATTATGTTTGTTGTTTTCTTTTTAGTTATTCAATTCGACATGTAGAAATAAAGAGGCGTGAGTAGAAACTAAAAATAATATTTGAAAATCAATTCATCTCCCTTCAAATGCTTTGAATTATCATTTTCTTAGAATAGAAGCAAATTCAAGCGACAAATTAATGGAAATTGTTCTTTTGCATGAAGTTGGGCTTTAATAGGCCTTCGTGTGTGTTGTTGGTTCTTTTAGTAGGGTTCTAAATGTTGGCCCATTACACATTTGATGTAAGACGTGATTTTCAAACACTCGTTTTTCTCTTGAACACTTGTATATGTGTCGATAAAGACCTCGGGTTTTCATCACGAGCAAACTAATCTATCAAACATCATTAACTTGTTTTAAAATGCCTTTAAAATGATCGAAAATATTTTTAAAATACTAAAAATAATACTTTTTAAAAGAAGCATCCGATACTTCCCAAACGAGTTCTAAAGGTTAAAGTGAAATGGGCAGAATTTTTAAGAAATAACAATCGAAAGGAAACAAATTGAAAAAAATTGGGAAACGAGCTTACGCGTTAAGTTGATCAGCATGACGCGGCTGCACCGTCAGTCTCTGAAGATAGAGAGATTCTCTACGCTCTCTCTCTCTCTCTCTCTCTCTGTCTATCTCACTGCTTGAGGATTCCCTTCCAATGGGCAGTCACCACCTGGACCACTGACCAGTCAACCCACAGCCACAACCATGGTTGAGTTATTTAGCAGCCACCGTTTCCCTAAGCTTTTCTAATTATTAGGGTTAGTTTTCTATTTTCCCCCTAAACGTTTGTGCTTTATTTCACTTTGGTCGTCCAACTTTCTTTCGTCTCAATTTGACCGTGAAGTTATTAATCTATCAAGAACGATAGGGTATGACTTTCGTTACGAGAGTTGACAAATTAACACATTAGTATCTTGCGAAGAGAATTTCGATAATTCAACTACTTGACTGAAGTTTATTTGTCTAAGGGACTAACAAAACAACCAACTTAAATTGGTCGTTTTGGTTCGGAGCTATTATTTTTCGTCATCAATTGAAATTGATGGAACATAATATTAATTTTTACCTTGGAAAATTGAGTACAAGCGATAGGGTCAAATGATATGATTGAAATATTGAAAGGTGGTTTCAATGTTTCTCTAATTCACGAAACTCATTATCAAATATCAACTAAAAATTGTAGTTCATCTTCTTCCACCGACACATCTCCGTTTTTATAATATCTTCATAGTTGGTAAAATATTAAAATCTATGTTTTATTTAGTGTTAAGAAAAAAGTCCGTTGCCACTATATTTGACATTGTGATTCTCTTCAACAAAAAAAAAAGTCTTGAAGGATGCCTACCACTAGTATTGTCAGCTTCTGTAACTAACGTCATTATAATCGTGCTTTAGAAACTTTTAAAAACAAAAGGATCAAAACGAAAATATCATTTAAGTTGAGGGAGCAAATTTGAAATAAATTTAATTATTATTCAATTATAAGGTGAGCAGCAGCAGCAGCAGCTTGTTTGTTTATATATATAAAAAATACGTACGGATAAGACGACGCGTGTCACCGCAAACAACGCGTTTTCTTCCTCCTTTTAATTCTCCCCGCACCGCCCTATTTATGCACTCGTCTTCTTCCTCACTACTCCTCTCAACACTTCCAGGGCCACCAGCGCCACCTCCACACAGTCTCTCTCTCTCTCTCTCTCTCTCTCTCTCTCTCTCTCTCTCTCTCCTCTGCTTACTTAATCAACGATAAGAACCCCCCAATTCTTCCCAATCAGTCAATTCCCGTAGTACACTTCACTTTCCTCCCCGCTCATCCCTTGCGGAAACCCATTTCCCCAAATTCCAATTTTTCAAAATATTATCTTGAAATCCGATTGATATCACAACAACCCAATTTCCCAAAATATCGATTTTTTTTGGAGAATTTGAGTTGATTGAGCTGCTTTAATGGCGTCGTCGGAAGACGTGGCGAGCATGATGGAGCCGTGGGCTTTGAGGCCCAACACCTTCGCGGACTCCTGGATCTCCGACGCCTTCGCTCGCGACACCAAAACTTTCACCATGGCCCTCCAGAAGTCCATCTCCAGCAACCCGGAGCTGCTCGATTTTTCCTCTGACGATTTGTTCATGCCGTTTCTCAACACCATCTTCCAAACACCCGAGACAGCACCCACCCCCACCGTTTCTGGACTTTCCGGCTCGGACGACCTCGAGTCCGTGGCCGCACCGCTGAAAAAGCAGCAGAGAAGCGTGATTCCGGTGGCGAATGGCGGTGGTAAGGTTTCGAAACGGAAGTCGCGCGCGTCGAAACGGTCCCAGACGACTTTCATCACGGCGGACCCGAGCAACTTCCGACAGATGGTGCAACAGGTGACCGGAGTCAGATTCGGTAACGGACAGGTCACTATGCAGTCGGTTCTGAAGCCGGAGCCACACAGACCCGGTAGCCTGTTGCCCGGAGGGGTTGGCGTCTGCATGCCGACACTCGATACGTCGGCCTATCTTTTGGATCATCACAATCATGAGCAGCAGCTGATGGGGCCCACTTCGACGAGGATAGCTACTGGGCCGTGGCATGGGCCCAACACGACGTTGACCGGGTCTAGCCCAGTGTCGTTTGGCGGGACGGGTGGCGTCGACGTGGCTTCTAGCGGTGGCGTTGCGTCTGGGGGATTAGGTTTTGACTCGTTTGCGAGCTTTCCCACCTTGGAGTCGTGGAAGGTCATGTGAGTGTGGGTAGAGATCCGTTTGACTTTGACGAACCATCATGTGACACGTGGGCGGTGATGTGCACGATGACGTATCTCTGTTGTCTGTATGACTTAATATTAATATGGTTTTTTAATTAATTTTGGTTATTAGTGTTTTGTTTTGTTCCCTTAATTTAATTTCTTTTGATTATGGTGTATTGACCTTTCATTACTCCAGCTTAATGAATTAGACTTTTGTGCATATCAAGTTTTGCATTGTTTTACTCCTTGCCATTTAATTGGAAGTCTCAAGATGCGTGAAAAGAAAAATATTAGAGACAAGAAAAATATTAGAGAGATCATATTTGATATGGTTTGTATGGTGTGTATGTCAAATGTGTTACGACGGGATGTTGTATGCATCACTTGTTATATTGTTATTATCTTCATTTGTTAGCTTGCTTAATATGGTTTGTAACGCTAATTGCCCTAGTTACAAGTTCGATACATGAGTGAACCGTTTGGTGTATGTTTCTGTTTGTAACACTATTCGTCTTAATTTTAAATTCGAAAAACGAAGGAACTAGTTGGTATACGGTACAGTTTGTAACGCTAATCACCATATTTCCAAGTTCGATGAATGAACAAACTAGTCAATAGTCTCGGTCTTTATTATCCCCGTATTGAAACATACCAAATTCACTTTCTTGTGACATTTGTCTTCTTATCTTGATTTTTCCCCATATTGAAACATACCAAATTCACTTCCTTGTGACATATGTCTTCTCATCTCAATTTTGGAACAGAACTCAAATTCGACGAATAAATGCGACTTAACGTGGAGTGGAGTAATTCAGAATTATAATTTGGTGGTATTCCTCTTTATTTATAAATGAGATGTCTTTAGTTTAAATCTTGTAGATGGTGAATTCGATACAGAATTAGGTTGTCCATTGTGTGGTTTAACCAATCTCTCTCTCTCTCCCCTTAGTGTAAAAATATGGATGTATTAAAAAAAAAAAAGCAAAGTTGAGCTGGACTTGACCTTAAAGAAAACTAATGACTTATTGGGTCGTTAATTAATGTAATTAGAGCGACTAATTATGCGCTTTGTGCATGCATTCTTTAAACAAAAATAAAGGAAAAGTGCTATATATTACTTTGGGCAATTAAGATAAGATTATGGTTTATCTTTTTATATTAAACAAAAACAAAGCATCCTGTCTCTCTCTCTGATTGCATATCTTGTTGTCCCTACTTATATCCCAAAGTCAATCCTTCTAGTAAGTTTCATTATTTTTTATATTTAATTTCCCCTTTCACCTTGAATATTTTATTGCCAACTGTTACGTCACACCGAAAATATCGTAAGAATAATTTTTCTTTTAAATATAAAAAACGCAAGTATGAGTCAAAAACTCAAAGACAAAAAAGATACAGTAAGACATAAGAAAATTTAAAAAACGATATGAAATTGAAGTTAACATAAAACTAGATGCAAAATCAAGCGTAATGGCTTTCTAAAATCTATTAACCTCGGAAGAGCAGTGATTTCGATTTTCTACTCTCTCTTTTCCCCACATGTTTATATTTATTTTTTCATTTAATTTATTAAATTACAGGAATAAAAAAAAAATAACAGACTAAAACAAAAGGAGAGTACAGACAAAAAAAAATTGTGCCCGAAAACCTTGTTCAAAAGGCCCAAATGGTCCATTGAACAAATAAGGCCCAAATGGTAGGAAAGATGAAGCTCCAAAATGCAGGGGTATTTTGGTCATTTAAGCATCTTCCCTTAAACCCCCAAACTTCTCTGAAAATCTTAAACCCTAATACGGAGGAATTCTGAATTCTGAAGCACGAGGATTTTTGCATCTTCAATCCAAACAAACAAAATACTCCACCTTTTGATTTTTGTGGGGTTTAAGGTTTGACAAAAGAAAAAAAAAAAGAATGAGGATTGTTTTAGGAAGACTTCTGCAGAGGATGCCACTGAAACAGGTACTTTACCTTCCACTTTCAATACAATCAAACACTTCTGTTTTGTATTTAATTTGTATTTTAATTTTTTTATTTGATTTTTCAAGCTGAATTATCAAATGGGTACTTCTCAAATTGTCAATTTGAATCCAAATCATCCAATTTTTGTTCAGTTGAAGATTATGAAATGGTGATTCGAAGGCCTAAATTTTATTGAATTTTGATGATAAAAATGGGTTCTTTAACTTAATTCATATGGTTCTGCTGTTTTTTTTTGGTTTTCGTAATCTTTTGTATCGAAATTTCCATGTGGGTGTTGCTCAAATGATCGTTTGAATTAATAAAAGTGAAGTAATGCTGCATTTGTGTTTTATGATTCGGGTTTACAGGCGATTGGACGCCGCGCATATTCAACGAAGAAAATTGTTGATGTTGGACAGCCAACTGCTGCATCTCATCCACAGGTACTGCTGATTCTTCACGCCTGTTCATCGTAGCATTCATTGTTCGATATACATTATTTGGTTATAAATGTTGTATGGAATTACAGTTGTTGGTGGAAGGAGAGATTACACCTGGGATAACTTCGGAGGAATACGAATTGAGAAGAAAAAAGTTGTTGGATGTGCTCCCGGAGAAGGGTTTGGCCATTTTTGCAGCTGCCCCTGTAAAGATGATGACTGATGTCGTGCCTTATACCTATCGTCAAGATGCTGATTATTTGTATATTACTGGCTGCCAACAGCCCGGTGGAGTGGCAGTTTTGGGTCGTGAATGCGGTTTTTGCATGTTCATGCCAGAAGCAACGACTCATGTATGCCCAGCCTTTGATAATATTTAACACTATGTTCTATCTTACATGGTTTCAATTGTGGTGGCTTCACATTTCTGTTATTATCGTCATATAGAGTAGCGGTTCCAGACACTTATAAGAAAAAGACTTGAAATTTGATATGCTTACGAAAAAAGTAGCAACTTGAGACATGTTGTTAGAATAATAATCACACATCAATTAGTATCTTTATTTTAGTTTTGGTGTTCAAGGAAGAATTTTTAATTTGAAATGTTATTCTGAAAAATGCATGTATGATGTTGCTACTGTTCTTGTAGAGTGGCTGAGAAAGTTGTCATTTGGCAAGGCTGCAATTTGCGTATATAGTTTGGTAGTTGCTGCTACCTATTTTACAATGATTAAGCTATAGATAAATTCAATAAACAATTTATTTTTTTTTGGGTTTTTCTTTGGTTAGGACGTTATTTGGCAAGGGGAAGTTGCGGGAGTTCGTGCAGCACTGGAAGTATTCAAGGCTGATAAAGCATACCCAATGAACAGATTACGGCAGGTGAGTTGAATACTCTGACAATTTGAAAATTGAAGAAATACTCCAATTAATAACAAAGAATTTGAGTGCAGCCGAATAACTTATTGAAAATATACTTGTATTCATTTCTGTAACAGTCAGGATTAACCATACCCCTTTTGTAATATTTCTTAAAATCAACTACATAGAGATTTCATATAATCAGTATTGTTATAATGAAAATAGTGCCACTGATAAAAATGAATATAACATTGTCGTAGCTGTACTAAAATGTTAACTTGTTTAACCAGAACAACTCCATCCTGAATTAATTTTTAAAATTTGAACTTCTAATTGCTGGGCATTTGTGGGATGACAAGTATTTATGCCCTTAAACTGTCCTCCAACCTTGTTATGCGTGAAAACAATCTTATTTTTTTCAAAAGTGGTGGTGTAACAGGCACTGGACTTCCTTTCTTAGGCATGCTATCATTATATATACATTGCGTTTTCTTTTACTGACTGCAGATCCTGCCAGATATTATGAAGGGATCGTCCGAAATGTTCCACAATGTGCAGATGGCTGTACCAACATATATGGAATTGGATCCATTTCAGAAAGCAGCTTACTCTGGAAAAGTGAAAGATTCTTCGGTTTTCACCCATGAGTTACGGTTAATAAAGTCACCGGCAGAGCTTAAGTTAATGAGAGAGTCAGCATCAATTGCTTGCCAAGTACTTCCAAATCTATTGTATTGCTATTCATTTCATGAGCCCATATCTCCTACAGTATCATAAATCATTGCACGATCCTGTATCTATGAACTCAGTTGGGGTATTACAGTTGGAGTTTAAAAGTTCTACTTGTAACTCATGTCGTAGCTTTTGAACAAGTTCACAATTGTTCGATATCTCTGAATAAGGTTAAAATTTAATGTCCATTGGCTTATTCCCTGACTTATATTTACCGATATATATTGGTCTTGGACAGGCTCTACTGCAGACAATGTTTCACTCAAAGACACACCCTTATGAGGGTAGGCTAGCAGCTAAGATTGAATATGAATGCAAAATGAGGGGTGCCCAGAGAATGGCGTAAGCTTTTTCCCTTTCTGGATGATCGGACATGAAAAATGTAATTTATTGATTATATCCACTTTTTACACTTGAAAATGTGTGGGGGAATGACAAAAGATTGAAATCGAAATTTAGATTTTGATGCTATTGTTTGATAGATGTTCTTCAGTGTCCTTCAAATATCGTAAGGATTTATGATTTCTTTCTCTGTTACCAGATTCAATCCTGTGGTTGGTGGCGGGCCCAATGCTAGTGTAATACATTATGCTCGGAATGATCAGAAAGTGAGCTAAATATCGAATCTACTATCTACTTTTTGTGGTCACAATATATAACGTTAAGAGCAGAAATATTATTTATTTTGTGTAGACCATAACCATTTATTCATACAAAGGTGTATACAATCTTTTGCAGATAAAAGATGGGGAACTTGTCTTGATGGATGTTGGTTGCGAGCTTCATGGTTATGTCAGTGATCTTACTCGCACCTGGCCACCCTATGGCAGCTTCTCTTCAGCTCAGGTAATGGTGGCTAAATGCTTCTAGCTTGTCCAGGACATTGTGGAACATCTGTTAATGCTGTTACAAAGTTTGTTTCACTTAAACAGTCACATGTCTTATATTTAGATATAATCTTGCAGGAGCTGCACACTAAGAATTCAAACCCACCCAGTTAGGCTACTTGTGCATATTTTATTGTTTGCCATCATTTTTGTCCATCTCTTTAGAACAGAGATATGCTATAGATCAAACAGTTGCTGGTATAGAAGATCTAATATTGTTTATATCCATCTCCTTGAACACAACATCAAACTATTTTTCCACCGATGTCTTATGAGTAGGAGCCAAAACTTGGCCACAGCTTTCAGTTTATCTTCTTAGATTGTATTTGAACTCTTCAACTTTATCTTATTTTTTAGTTCTGTTATTGCATTGTAGCATATTATTGATTAATGAAGCTTATCCATGAAAGGTTCGGTCTATATTTCAGGAAGAGCTCTATGATCTTATTCTGCAAACAAACAAGACATGTGTGGAGCTTTGCAAACCTGGTGCTAGCATTCGAGAAATACACAACTTTTCAGTATGTTCCTTTGAGTGAAGCTGTTCTTTGTCTGTTTATTTCACCTGAAATATCTATTTATTGCACCCTCACATAATCAACAAGACCCTTATCTTGCTGCAATCACTCTCTCATGTGTAGGTTGAAATGCTTCAAAAAGGACTCAAGGAGATTGGAATTCTGAAAGATTCTAGAATCAGTTCCTACCATCAGCTGAATCCAACTTCCATAGGTTTCTCCCTTCATTGCTAAATAGAAATTTCAGTTTGTTGTTTTGCTATAGGGCATGAATGAAGATACGTTCTTCATTTGTCTAACTCTGAATTGGCTAGTCAAGATGTTACGTACAACCAACTTGGTATATAACATTATTTTAGATCCTAAGTTCCGAACAAAGATATTTCAAGTAATTTAAGTTGTCAAGGTTTAAGGTGGTCAATCATGATGATATGTGCCACCAAAACATTTTTTGATGATAAATTTTCTCTTCTGTTGTCCAGGCCACTATCTAGGAATGGATGTCCATGATTGTTCTACGGTTGGTTATGACCGTCCGTTGAAGCCAGGCGTTGTAAGTTCTCTCCCTTATTTAAGAACAAGAACTTCTCTTCCTTCTTAGTTTCTCAAATTGTTTGTGTGATGGTATTGTATTTACTACTGTAATCTCGTGTGCATGTGCATGCAAAAATTGAGGTTAAGAGTGCCTTTCTCCAATTGTATGCACAAAAGCTACGGCTAAATATTTGCAAATTGAATGAGTCATTCATTGTAAACATAAATTTTTGTTTTCTATTTTTGACCAAATTGTTTTGTTTTTGCAGGTCATAACAATTGAACCAGGAATCTACATCCCATTGTCTTCTAACTGTCCTGAGTGGTATTTTTGGGCATACTTTTGTCGACAAAACAATTGCTTTTTCCAACTTTTAAATGCTAAAAATCAGATTCCTTACAAGTTAGGCCCATGAGTTCCACTTATACACAATGAACAAGCAGTTGATCTCAAAGAGGTTCAATTGACCAGTCCATCCCAGAAAAAGTTGTTAATCGGACAAGCTCAGTGCGCAAAAATCATACATTTGTTTAACTTTTCTGCTCTACTGCTCTGCAGTGGTGAATTGGAATGTGAAGCTTTTCACTCACGTCATACATGGGGAATTTATCATGTTACCATGTCTTCCAACCTTCATGCTTTAAATGTTATCATACACAAATTGATTTATTGTAGATATATGATGCAGGTACCGAGGCATCGGGATAAGGATTGAGGATGAGGTCCTCATTACAGACACGGGTTATGAGGTATAACTTTTAATAGGTTCCGATGCACTATATGGTCATTCTGAGGCTTACATGATCTAAAATTCATGCTAGTGTTATCCTTAATGTTTGCAGCTTTGAATTTCACCATGACTGAACTCAAATTGTTTGCATGAACCATATTTCATCTTTATGCAGTAGGGTCTTGGTATTCAATATGGCATTGATTTTTTTTCCTTATTTGGTTTGATTCTAGTAAGCTGATCTTTGTCGTTCGATTAAGAAGAGAAATTGGTAACTGCATTAATTTTTAACTTGTTATGATTTCTATTTAATGTTAATAATCTGGGTAATATCGGATCCCCTAGTCTCGTTTGATTGTCCTATTTTCTTGATTTTCTGTTTTATTAATGCCTCTTTGAGTAGCCATATGAATTGGATTATGATTTCGTAGAGGGATTAGTTAGGAGGTATATATTATAACCATTGTCTATGACCGAGGCCTTTCTGAGAGGATTCTGTCTCTTTGCCATAGTTGTCTTCCAAGTAGCTGCAGACATTCTCTATCTTCGATCTTTTTGTACTTGCTAGAGAAATAGGAGGGTGGATTATCATATTCCTAGCCCTTCCCCGTGTTTATCCTCCGGTTTGTTCGAGGTTAACAATGCAGTAATTATTGATTGGCGATCCGATTCACTTCGAGCACATGTAAATCCATAACAAGTACGACATTTTTGTGCATGGCAGGTTCTGACTGGGTCAATGCCGAAAGAAGTTAAACATATTGAATCCTTGCTAAACAACTTTCCCCATGGAAGTGTAATGGAGAACCACATTGCCGAGGGAGCTTCATCCAGTTGATGTTCCCTTGTAAATCAAACAAAGCCAATACAGACGGGAGGAATTCACTCGTAAGGCGCTTTCCGAGACATTCATCTCGTTTCAAATGCAAGGAGCTTATAACTTAATTGTTGTGTATCGAAACTTTTAATCTACATATGTTTCCGTTTCGTTCTGTTACTATCATTTCTGTATGTCATTGCCAAGAATGTATAAACATTGGCTGATTCAACGTACGGCGTATGTTATTATGTCCATACTTCATTCGTAGACGGCGTTGTAGATCGTATTGTATCCATTTAGTCTACAAAGCAAGTTTTGCTTCCAAACTGCTAATGATGACAGTTGCTCCTCTCCGTAATAACTTTGACGTGCGCTCGTATTTTTGCTGATGACAAAGTGATATTTTAAACTACTCTAATTTATTGAAGAGCAAAGAATTCAAACTTGTGTGTAAGATGACGAACGTATTGCCCTAACCAACTCGCGTAATTTACATTTGCTTGAACCAATAATGCTACCAGCTATATATTGTCTCTGTTGGAATTCAATGCATAAATCTTTATGGCACATGCCAAACCTAATCCCAAATCTTTATGTCCCACTCGTTTTTAATAAAAGTTGCTTGGAGGAGTTGACCAACTGAAAAGTCCATTGATTCAAGGCAATTGTCCAATTCATTCAATGTGCATTTAAATGCTTGAGTACTACAGTCAACTATAATATAGTTTGGGCTTTAGACTTTTAGACTTTTATGCTTGTGCACTGAGTACGACTTTTAGACTTTTATGCTCCATTGATGGTTGCACTAGGTGTTTTTCAGATAGGGATATTTAAATTTAATCTAAATTATGAAACAATGATTTCAAAGTAAGAGTAAGGTTGTGGACGATAAACACTTTTTTCTCTCATGATTCTTGTAAAATGGGAAGCTTTATTGGCTTTGGTTCGCCCTTTACAAGGCATAGGTAGAGAGGAAAGGGATAAAACTTGAGTACAAGTGGATATGTCGTCTGTTACTCTAGCTAATTTGGATACGCTCAAATTTACTAGTAATTCTTATTATTTACTGGAAAGTTAGTGCAAGTTAGATGATGAGGGCTAATTTATGTTGTGAGACCATGATTATACGCAATCAGTCCATATTAAAAAATTTCTTCTCCATTGTCCTCATTTCTAGTCCCTTCGACTGAGAGATTTTTCAGTGTGCTCGGAATACGGAATGGTATGCTACTTGTTATTATAAAATTGGAGAAATTTTTTTTTTTAAGTGTATCTCTAATTGTATAATTACATATATTATTCCACCCCTTGTTATAGGGACACTAAAAATCTGTAACTTCGGGGACATCCGATAAAATTGTCTTTATTTCTAAAAAATATTTAAAAAATATTCAATTTAAAGTATAAATGTTTTGACATTAAAAAAAAGAAAAACGTTATCTTTACCAAACTTTCCGTGAATGATGATAACATTTTCTTGATGTGATTTTTAACTCATGCACTTCACAACAGCAGGTTCATGGATCCAACATGATTGAGTTATAAAATAATAACCAACTAGTAAAATGCATTTTTTCCGGCTTGAGATTATGGTTATACTCTAGCGGTGGTAGTGACTAGGGAGAGTAGCCAATCTTCCTCTAAACTTCTAAAAATTTAGTAGAGTACATTTTCTATTTTTGTCTATCGACTTCCTTGGACCCGACTTTTCTATGCAAAAAAAATCAATCGCAAAAAATTAACAAGTGAATATGAGAGGTAAAAATAGGTATGTGAATAACACTCTCCGTAATATATTACACAATATCATTTACATTTCTCTTGTAGTCAAGCTAGAAACAAGATTTGTTTGTTCGTTTGTTTTTTTCCCGAACAACTATTGGCTTTGAAGTTTGAACTAACTCTCGTCAAAATAGCAAAAATGTGTGCTTGAAACAAAATGTAACGCGAAACAAATTCGAAATTACAAAGTATGCCAAAACTTCCAAAAATAAAATCTTACAAATTAAGAAAACTTAACTCATATCATTGGAACATCCTAGGCTGTGATTTAACTTAAAGGAAGAAACCGTGTAGGCTAAGAAAATGTATAGAGATGGGGCATTGACCATTTTGGGTAAACCAAGTTTACAAGTTTCTCCAAAGTTTTGTTTAAGTAATAATTTTACAAAATGTGGAATTTGCAGACCTTTTCCTCATGGAATAGACTGTAAACTTCACTTTCTAAGTTGCCTCATTTTTGGATCGTCACCAACTAATTCTTAGTCCAGTGTCAAACGTGAGCATATCCAGGTTGATTATAGCTAATGTGTTTTACCTCTCTGAATCTAAATTCGAATTTCCTGCTCAACAAAAAATTAATTTAAGAAAATTTATATCCCAATATTGAAAAAAATTCGTAAGTTCAAATTCCTTAAGATTGTAACTTCATTTTCTAAATGCCTATGTTTTTAATTTTTTATATTGAAAAATAATTGATATATGAGATGTGCTATATTAGTAGATGCATGTAAACTACGGGCTCGTTCAGAAAGTGCTTTTAAATGACTGAAAACACTTTTAAAGAAAATGGTTTTGAAACCAATCTTAGTAAAAGAGTAAGTTAATCCACTTCTTGCAGAAAGCACATTAAGTGCTTCTAAAACTTGAAAACATTTTATCTAAAAGCACTTCTCAAACTATTACATTTCTTCCCTCAATTTTTGTTGTATATAATAATCCCTAGCTCTTTACATGTCAAGTGAGGAATTGGTTAGTTGGGAGGTAGCAGCAAAATTGAAGTAGAAGGAGGTGGGGGTGAGGGGCGGTGAGTTAAGGGGAATATAGGTGAGGTGGTGTAGGTTATCGTTCCCCATCCACAACGCACGTGGAGATTTGTTAGTAATTTCGCCGTAGGTCCTCCGAACCGTACCGTAAACGTTTGCATCATGAGGTCTTCAATGGCCCTAACTTTCACCCAAATTACAGGCTGCCCATGTTTATTGAATTCAGTTGGGTTTGTCTTAATTCAACTCAATCATCTTTTGGTTTGGTGATAATTGTCTCTGGGAGTCGACATTTTTTTGAGAGCCACCTTTCTTTTCTAGAAATGTCAAGACATTATGAATTGGACTGATACCTGATTGTTCAGATGTGAGATATACATTTTCTCCGTGATTTGATATTTGGTTGTTCATGTACGTGATAATAGGATTTAATGTGAGGCCCACTTATTTTGTGATTGCAAGATTCATCAATAATCAAAATGGTACTCAATCGTGACATACACATCTGAAATAAGTAAACAAATTATAGTTGTTAGTTTGATACTTAATTGACATGATTACCCCGTTATAGTATACATGAACATTTACCAAAATATTTGTAAAGAATTAACATAAAAAATTCAGTCATTTCAGTATGCCTTTGTCATTATCGTATGATTCACCAGCGCTATGAATTGAACGCATAACAAACGTGTGGACTACTGATCTGCAATTTGCCCCAACAACAAAATGGCACATCTTGCAAATATTGAAGACATACAGGGGCGAAAGTCCAATGGTATTTTGGTAATTTAAACCCCCTACAAGGGCAAAGTATCTACTCCACAACTACATAAACCCCATCACTTCCCTCTTCAACATCCCCACCCACACATTTTCCACTTCCCAGAAAACCCAAAAAAACCCAACAAAAAATAAAAAATAAAAAAACCTCCAGAAATTGAAAAGAAGCAGATCAAAAAACCAAAATGTCTTCTCTCATCACAGCAGAGATCAAGTCCAAGGCAGACGAGCTCTACCATGGAGATGAAATCTGCCAACAGAAATCAAAGGAGCTTCTCTCAGAAATCTGCCTCCCCAATGGCCTTCTGCCCCTCAAAGACATCGAGGAGTGCGGGATCGTGAGAGAAACCGGCTTTGTGTGGCTCAAGCAAAAGAAGAGCTGCACCCACAAGTTTGAGAAGATTGGGAAGTTGGTCAGTTATGCCCCTGAGGTCACGGCCGTTGTTGAGAAGGGCAAGATCAAGAAGCTGACAGGGGTGAAGACCAAGGAGCTTTTGATTTGGGTGCAGCTGAGTGACATTTACACTGATGACCCTCCAACTGGGAAGATCACCTTCAAGACCCCTTCTGGTTTGTTTAGGACTTTTCCTGTAAGTGCTTTTGAGGTTGAGGAAAGTGCTTGTGGGAAGGACGGGAAGGAGAAGAAGGAGGTGAAGGAGGAGGCCAAGGGAGTTGTGGAGGTTTGAGGGATGAGGCGGAAGATTATGGGTGCAAGAATTTGTAGCTGAATGGGAAGGCTTTTGGGTCTTTGGGATTTGTAGGGTTTCTTGCATTTTTTGTTGTGGTTATGTTGTTCTTGTTTGCATGAAAGTCCTTTTACTAGTAATGAAATAAAATTTAGTGTTTTTCTATGAACAATTTCTTTGTTTTATTTAGTATGATCACATGAAGTTTTAGTGTTTTAATACGATATTTTAAATTGTTCTAATTTATTTAAATTATACTTGCAATCTAGGTGATGTACTGTTTTAATCAACTGACCTTACAACGCATACTGTTTTGATCAACTCATCTCACGACGCCCTGTTTTGATCAACCGACGTCACTGCTTTGATTAACTGATCAACCGACGCCTTGCGAGTTGCGACGCTCTCTCTTTCATCAATTGACCTCACCACGCACAAAGATAACGGTGTTTTTGTCAATTGACCTCTCCAGTTATTGGTTCTATTTCTTTCCTTTTTATTATTGGTATTTATGAAAGAAATCTTGAAAATAAACGCCTATTGCTTCAACTTTATGGCTAAGTCACTTTTAAGGTAGAGAAATAATTTCCGTACTTATTTTTTTTTTTCCGAATAATGCTATTCATATCATGTTTTTGTACCACATTTTCATGGGTGACATTTGATGTGGACAGCCACATCATTTGAATTAATCAGATTTTTAAATTTAGTTTATTATTTAATAAATTAATAATTAAGAAAAACTAGTTAATTAAATTATGATTGTAGTATACGAGGAGTCTTGCTCTTTCATTTCCTTGGGTTTTGCAAATTTTTCAAATGATGTGGTCATCCACATCAGATGGCACCTAAGATGGTATACAAATGTGATATAAAAACAATGTATAAATACTATTACTCTTTTTTCCCTGCCTATCTCTATTTATTCCATGCCCAACAACCTGCTCCTTTATAATCAAGCACAAGTATACATCTTTTATTAAGTCTTTTGCTAATTAATTAAAGGGGTTGGGTGGACATGTGAATTGAAGATCTACATATGCTCCGGTTAAAAGATGCAACTATGACACGGAGGTCAAGTTAAAAAGGGTAGAAGAAAACCTAAGAAGACTTGGAAAGAGACTTTAAGAAAAGATATGAGAACTTGGAGTTAACGGAATACTTGATCCAAAATAGAGTGCTATAGTGTTTTAAGATGCATATAACTGACCTTACTTAGTGAGAGAAGATTTTGTTGTTGTTTTGCAAATTAGTTAGCATAAATACCTTGCGACCTTCAATCAAAAGTTTAAGTTAACAACCACTAAAGTGAAAACTTTCCTAAGTAGAGACTGCTTGCAAAAAGACTGCGAGGACTAATTCTGTTGACTTAACCACTTTACCTTTTGCGAAAAAATAAAATAAAAAATAAAAAACCACTTTACCTTTAACCAGTTACCCATTCAATGCCTGGTAACAAATTGCAGTTCAATAAATTCATAGGCAGACATGCATGTAACCACAATAAAGGAAAGTTCCAACCGACTGCCAATGCTTGGTGGTTCAAGTGGTAATGAGCTTGTTCCTCTTAAGCAAGAGCTTGAGTTCGAGTCTTGTGAATGGAGAATTCAGCATTGCCCTCCGAATGGGGTCCGACCCGGCTCGAGGGATTAGTCATCGCCTACGTGCGGGGATACCAGGACTCATCCAAAATAAAGTTCCGACCGACTCTACACTTGCCACAAAAGTTAAAGACAAGGACGCAACAAGTCGTGGATTGTCTTGGTGGATAACGCATTCGGATAAGTCATTCCTCTTCCACCTATTGCATCCCAGTTTCAAACTCTCCCCGCTCCTCTTAGTGCAACTTATAGTAGTAATACTGCTTGTAATAAAAACAACAAGGAGGCAACACCAAGCCGTTCTCATATGCAAAAAACAAAGCTAGAACAACTGATCCGGTAAACGGAAAATACATTCTGCCAAATTCCGATAGCCGGTAAAAATATTTTACAGTTCCGACTATGGTTTCACAAGTTCAAGGTCGATTGATTAGAGTAAGTTCAAGGTTGCTTGATTAGAAGGTCTAAGATTAACTTTTTTGAGGCAAAATGATCACTAGATATTACAAATGTTAAGGCATAAGACAGGAAACCTAACCTCCACTACCATATATAACAAGTCCAGGTCTTGAGATGGAATGCAATCAACCACCAAGGAACCATTTAGTAGCTGATTCTCCAACTGGTCTCGGGAAATCTTTCGTTTTCACCCCTAATCAGTGATTAGTCTTTAAAGCCTGTCAAGAATACACAATCAGCCAACAATTAGTCAAAGATCCAACGACAAATAGATATATTTGACCGTGCTCATAGTCAGCCATTACTATCATCAGCATTCGATGCTGAAACCGCACCCATGAAAGATGGAGTAGTTTTCGGGTGGCAGGTGGAGCTGCATCTCTTAAATATTGATATTTAGGTAAAGGGCTCCAAGTTTAGCAAAAAGGGGGATCAATATGATTTACATAATGGAAACAGGGCTGTGATGCATCACTTAGCTTGAAACATCGAATGATAGGGTAAGTTTGAACCAACTTTCATGCACGCTTATAGAAGTTAAGCTTTTAAATATCATGCATTTCCTTCTATTTTTCAGTAACAATACACTTTCCTTGAAAAAAATGAGTAGTATAGGAGCAAAACTTTGAGACCTGGACCACAGTTTGTTTAGCTAAAAATGTAGTGTGATAACTGTGGACATGTGCCTTCACTTTCTTATAATTTTCAGGTTGGTAAAAGTGTTTTGGAAGATGCTACAGAAGTAGAATTCAACCATTTTCCCAAATCTCTTACTGATTTACATGAGGGTGAGAAACGTACATACACCTGGGATGCCACGGCGGTAGTTTCCTAACCGAATCATGCACTGTCATGTGAGAGTCAAACCACATGGCAGTGCAATTAGCTTGTGATACCGCTAACGTGACATCTCTAGGTGCAGGAAATTCTACTCCACAAGAGAAGGGAGGATCCACATGGACTCTCCAATAAAGTGGATCTCATGTAAAACGGTTAGGAAAGAACTTGAGAAACTAATTAGATTCTAAAGAATATCCAAGTTTTATGATCTATATTACTATTTCCCCTACATATTGGGAAGTGGTAAAACTTCTACTTAATACTTCAATGTCAAGAACATTGCACATGGCTTGGCTGGTTAAGTTGCACAAAAACAGGATATGACACGACACAACACGAAGACACAGAAAATTTCTACAAACTAGGACACTCCATGTGGCATGTCGGACACATATTTTTCTGTATCCTACTTGAGTTGTGTCCTTCTGCATGCCCGACACTTGACATGGCAGTATATTGGAGTGTCCGTGCAGCTCAGTTGCCAGGCCACTGAGGCCAGGATTCAGTTCTGCAGACAACCCATTAAACAACCAAACAACGTAAAACTCTGGTATCAATAAGGAGAAGATCTTCCATGGAATGGGGATGCTACTAAGGCAGTATCTCAAGCAATCACACATTGTCATGTAGGAAGGTTAAAATGGGAAGAAGTGCTGATTGGCTTCAGATGCCGCTAGAGTAGCATCTTCAATGTAAGTTTCTCTCGGCAATAAGAGTATTGGCTGAAAATAGATAGGGATAGATTCATACCCGAGAAGGCATAACCCATTTTCCACCAATCCAGTCCTGATGAAGCCTCAACTCAGATTGCTGAAATTCGATTTCTTCATAGGTGCTCCTGAAGTAGACTATGTACCTTGAGCCACTAAGAACTTTCGAGATCACACCCACCCACCAGCCATCATTGTACAAAGCATCAACCTCTTGAAGCAAACTGAAATGCTCAAAAGCAGTTTCCGGCGGATTAGGTCGTATGTGCAGGGTATCAATCTCTTCTCTCAGAAATGCTGAATTATCTTCAGTCCTCAGGCTCTGGTACTCAATGAGGAACTTGTCATTCCCCACCGCTTCCACTATGGTTGCAGCAAACCAAGCACCAAGGAAACCATCTTCATCACTGCAAACCTCAACCAGCATTCCCTTGGTAAATTTCTCGTGAGTTACAATTGGCACTTTCTGCAATTCAAAAATCTTAACACGTCAATTGTGAACTAAACACAAATGAGATAGAAAACGGCCACCAGTAAAAAGAACGTCCCCCATAAAATCGACACTCTTTACAGCCAAAGGCTAGCAGACCAAAATTGGCATCGAAAATCCACCAAAGAACGAAACTTTTATCATTCTATTTACTCTTTCGACTCATAACCATCCAAATTGATGCACTGAAGCTTCAAATCTTAAAACCTCTAGACACCACTTGCCGTTTTATTAAGACGAAATGTTTTTAATGTAGCAAATAATCGAAACCTCAATTCTTCTTCTTTTTGACAAAGCAATACTTTAAACTAGTCTATTCTTAATCCACAGGAGGAAGATTCGAAATCGGGTGCATGGTGCTTGGGTGCTACACTGCTACTCAGTGATCACAATTCAAGAAATCCCTTGCAATCTTTTACCCACACATTACCACATTTGATCAAACTAGAGCTCAAGAACCCGAATCCCACTTATTTCTAGCTATATATACATACATTTTGCTTCAATTTTTCATCTTTTACTTTTTACAATTGATCAATGAAAACACTGAAAAATCATACACTCAAACTTCAAGATACAAATACAAAAAATAAAATTAAAAACTCCAGAACAATGAAAGAAGGAAACAAGAAATTTGAGTTGTAACTAAATTTCCAACAAATAAAAGGAAATTACATTATTTGGGCCATTTTCTTTCAACCCAAACAGATGATACCAGCATGCAGCATAGCCTAGAAAATAACTCCACAAAAGAAAAAAAAAAAAATCCAGAACTGAAAAGATTTTCTGACCTCTCCTCCATTTTCTTCCAGAGGAACCGCCCGTTTCTTGCCGGGGGATCGCGTGTCGAAATTCGGATCGGGTTTGTCTCTGCGTTTCCGAGGCATTCTTCTGGGGTCCTCTGGGTTGATGCTTAATTTCAAAGAGTAGGAAAATGGTCAGTGTCAAGCCTTTTCACTTTCAGCTTCCTATATCGTGCCAATTTTGCGATACGAGAGTCTATAAGTAGTGTTTCTGCCAGCTCATATATTGGTATATATTGACATAAAAATTCACGATAAATTGTGAAGTATTAGCGAATTTATAAAGAATTTTCGTTTTTAAGAAAATCTTGTTAGCATTTTTTCTTGGGATAATAACTTGTCTGACATATTGGCATCTCGTGTAAATAATGCGAGCATATGAAAACAAAATTAACATATATCTTTGTATTATTGATATAAAACACTACAAATATTCCAAATTTAGGATGTTACAAATCTATCACGTATTATCATTTCATAGCAGGTTATTTAAACTTTCTTACATAGGGAAATATGGCCTTAAGATCAATGCCTTTTTGGGTACAACCCTTAAACATGTACATGAAATGTGGGTGCGTGGAAAACGCATTGGAAGTTTTCGAGGGGACTGCAGAAAGGGGAGTTTCTTCTTGGAATGCTCTTATTCTTGGGTTGGCGATGAATGGCTTGGTGGAGAAGCCACTTGAAACATTTTCAGAGATGATGAGATAACCTTTATGGGAGTTCTTGGAGCTTGTCGAAACATGGGGTCAGTAGATGAGGGGGTCGACATATTGATTCTATGGTCCAAGGACACGAAAGAACGCAAATGTTAAGCATTACGGATGCACGGTTGATCCTTTGGGACGTGCGGTATGCTCAAGGAGGCAGAGGAACTCATTGAGAGTATGCTTATGATACCGGATGTTGCTACTTGGGGTGCCTTACTAGGGGCCTGTAAGAAACACAGAGACCATGATCGGAGCGAGAGAGGATAGGAAGAAAGCTTATTGAGCTTGAGCCTGACCATGACGGGTTCCACGTATTGTTATCCGATATATGTGCTTCAAAAGGTAAATGGGATGATGTTCATGAGGTTAGGGGAATAATGATGCACCATGGGGTGGTAAAGACCCGGGTTGTAGCATGATCACTGTTCTAAAAAACACCCTAGGCGCTAGGCGCCTTGGAACCGAGGTGATTTTGTGCAAAACGGCTGGAAAAATCAGGGTGGCTCTAGGCGGGCTAGGCGGTGCTAGGTGGTTGGGTGGTTTTTTTTTTTTTTTTAAATTTGTTTAAAGTCTAAGTTCTAATTATACCTTGAAATTTTGTAAATTTTATAGAATAAGTGTGTTGTGTACCAACTTAAATTTTGGGATGCTAAAGATAAGTATCTTACATTACTAAATTTCCTTATTTTCCTCATATTTTCCTTATACTCCTCATTATGGTTATATGACATATATGCTTAACGTGTTTTTAAATTTTGGACTTGTTGGATACTCTTTTTGCATTTTATCATTCTTTTATTATCTTATCCATGAATTTCATACAATTATAATTTTTTGTAAGTGTCAATATGTATTTGTTTACAAGATATACAATAAATTTACCTAAATCCGCCTAGCGTTTTTTAGAACCTTGATCATGATTGAAACAGATGGTGTAGTTCATGAATTTCTAGCAGGAGATAAGAAACACCTTCGAATAAAAGAGATTGACGCTACTTTAGATGAAATAGCTAAGAGATTGAAGAAGGAAGGTTACGCAGCAGATACGGATGAGGTTTCCTCTGACATTGATGAAGGAGAGAAGGAAACCGCTCCTTCCAGGCATAGTGAGAAACTCGCGATTGCCTTTGGGCTTATGGCTATCAGTCCACTCATCATCTATACGAATAATGAAGAATTTGCGAATGTGTAATGATTGTCACATGGCAGCTAAGTTGATATCAAAGGCTTTTGCTCGTGATATATTGTGGTGAGGGATCGGCACCTCTTTCACCACTTTAAGCAGGGATCCTGCTCTTGCGACGATTTCTGATAGCAGATTGGCATTACAGACCGAAGTTGGTTAGAACATTTTTTTTCACCTTGTTAATGCTAGTTCAGTACTTTAGAACTTCTCCGTTTCTACCGAGAACTGGAAATACTACAACCAAGAGATGAAGAACAGCAGTCGTGCTGCTCGCGCATGTGCTGTTGGACAAAAGGATCAATTGGGAGTTCGAGAAACACATCTAAATGAAATGATCCGAGTGTGTTTCTGAATCTGAAGACATGTAACGTTTATCAGCAAAACTTTGATATGATTTTACATGCAACATGCTAGATATTGCAACGTCGAGCAACAATTAACTTAACAAAAATTGTGAGCCAAGTCCTAAGAAACTCTTGCTGCAATGAGCTCGGGTGCTGTGTCGTAAGAAATTAGAATCTGACAGAGGCTCGCAATGGAGAAAACTTAATGGGGTGCAGTGAGATGACAATGCAATTCTTTAAATTAAATTGATATTGTATAGTTGGTTTCTTTTTGTTTCAGATTTCTTGCTGCTAATGTTTGTTCTTCTTGGATAACGTTGCAGGTTTGCCGGAGCTGTCAACAAAGAACTCTCGTGGTTCGTTTTTCCCCTCGGTGAGATGGTGTCCTCGGGGAAGAAGGATTTTCGAGGATCATCTTTCGTTATGTTCTTTGATTGTGATGATCGAAGCTTCGCTCATTTCTAGTGATTGTTCTGCACATGATGCTCCTTATACTGTTTTCCTTCTATTAGATAGAATAACAAAACGAATCTCCTCTTTGCCGGAAGCAGATATGAAGACCTCGGGGTTGATCTTGGTCCCGGTGTGAATGCCTCGGAAGCTTCACACCTCCATATCCATGAGCCCCGTATCCAAACATCATGGAAATCCAGGAGGAGGAGAGTCAAGTGTAATGGAGGCTAACCCGTGGGTCGGAGGTGGCAGCTAGAAACCACCCCTCCTCCCACTTCTTCCTTTTATTATTTATTTTTCAATTGTTTTATTTTTTAAATATTAAGAAATATTTAGATTATGAAAGTCAGTTCATTAACAAATTAATATTGAGAAATTTTATTTAAACTATGTCACCTCTTTCTACGTCCAATTTAAATTTTAAATATTTATTATCTTTTTCACCCTATTGCATAATTACCATCAAGATATATTAGTTCTTTAATTAAAAATAATATGGGTGTAGAGAATAAGTTAGGTGTAGAAAGAGGTTAAATGTGTTCAAATAAAATTTCCCTTAATATTTTAGGAATGTTCACAGATAAAAATTTAGTATAAACAGAAATTTTCTGAAAGTATGTTTGCTCAACGCTAAACTTTGATATATGCTTACTACATACCTAATTATTTGATGTGTTGTTTCAACTAACTCTAATTAACTTTTACATTTTTAAATAAAAAAAAAACCAAAATTAAGACATGACAGATAATTAAATGTATAATAAATACACACTATTTACGATGATGAGTAAAAATGCTCATTTTACTTGAGTCCAATTAGATAATGGGTTCCAAAGCACATGCCCATTAAATAATATTTGCTAGGAGGCCCAACATTCTAAATTTTTGTTTGTGAAAGTTAATTAATTACTACTTTAGGAGATCCAAACAGCCACTAATTTATTATTTATCATTAATTTATGTTGCAAGTTACACTGTTTTTTGGCCTTTTCAAAATTTGACAAATTTCCACTATTCCAACTCCAAGTTAGATAGGAACCGGACCTCCTCCTGTTCCTATATATATACGCCAACAATCGTAAAGTGGTGCAACTTCGTACGTGTCGCCATGAGGAGAGTGCACACACAGAACAGGTACACAAAGCCATCACTTTCTCGCACTTTCCCGCACTTTCTCGGCTGCCAAACATGAAACAGCCGTGATGTGCCCTACTTAGTCCTCCCCATTTACTGTTGCTGAACCACAATTTGTTTGGTTTTTCAGGAATTTTCTCTCTCAACACCCTCTGATCATAAAGGTAATATCTTTTTCCTTCCCCACAATTTTATCAGCAAACCAAAACATGGGTTTTTGTGGGGTTTTGATTTTCTCTTCGGAGATATTAAGGTTGTTGTTTGGTTTCTGTTTCTCAACCCTTGTGCTTTGCTAAAATCAAAGGTTGTGGATTTTTAACCCAAGCATGCAATTCTCTTTTTATTGTTGTGGTTTGGTGAATAAATTATGTGATATCAATTTCTTGAGAAATTTGGAAAATTAAGATTTTTTCCAAAACACGTTAAAGACTTTTAAGATGGCTGAAAGCGCTTTTCGTGAAATTGATTTTTAGTTTCAAAAACATTTAAGTGTTTTTTTTTGGAAGAATTTTGTGGAAAATGCTTATGCAAGATCCACTGAGGATTGGTTTAAAAAACATTTTCACCAAAGCGTTTTCGTTTTAAAAGCACTTACAAACGAGCCATTAACTTCTTTTTTCTTAAGATTTGGAATATATAGCAAGCACTTCAAGTGGTTAAAATTCTAAAAATCGAAATAAAGTTGGCTAAAAGTGTTGATCAAGTCCCAAAGTTCGCTACATTTTATAATTTCCCTAATTTCTTGTCCTAGAAAAGATTATCGTTTTTGCTTTTGTAATCTGTTGTTATATCAGTGCGATTATTACTGCTGTTTTTGTTGATGTTGTCTCTGTAATATTCGTAGGCAAACTGTGAAAACTGTTTGTGCTAGAAACTTAGGTGGCAATTTGATTAGCACGTTTGGAAACCTTGGCTTTAATTCGGCGATCGGTTTTGGAATTCCTGAAGAGAGTAAATTATGTGGAAAGTGAAATGATCTGGAAGTATAAACTAGTATCTGTTTGTCTTGTTAGTCACTTTCCTTATTGGTTGAATGTGGTAGGGTTCGTGGGACGATTTTGTTAATAATTTATGAGAGAAACGAGCATGTAGAATGTATTCGATATCTGCGTTTTGTTCTTTTTTTCTGAGAAAGTTTAGGTTAGTCTCATAAAGATTTTTGTTCTTATTAACCACGTAGTCAGATAACGGTTGCAACCTGCTTTCTATCTCTCTTTCTTATGGTGCGTGTGCACGTGTATACAGTGTGTGTATGAGTCTTCAATCAATGCTTAAACTGGTGAGATCTATCCTTAAAGTGCAAATTATGGAATTTCTAAGATTTATTAAAAAAATTGTGTTTGTTTAACGGCATTGTTAACATCGTTTCTTAAATAAAAGAATCAAGGATTCATAATTTAATTTTTATGTGCACGATAATCTTACTGAATATCTTTGTTCAGTGTGGTTTCAACTTCACTTGCATTGCTATCATATATTTCGACAAAGATTCTGCGTGACACTCTAGTACTTTGATAAGATTGTTTTCCTAGACGGGCATAGATTAGCATCATTAATTGTAACTCGAATACGATTATTGTTTGGTCAGTTTATTTTCGTGTTCTTATGTTATATGTGTGAAATATCTCCAAGTATATGCTAATCGTTCTTCTTGTGGCTGAACTAGTCGCTCTGTACGTTACAACCAATTTAGGAGAGACTTAAACAACGGGGATGTCAGACTTGGAATTGGAAAGCGACCTCCTTGAGGCCGCAGGAAGAACTAGTTTGGCTGGGAAAAAGCGGGACCGGCTTCCACCTTCTAGACAGCAACGTGGAGGTTCATATTCTGATGATGGAAGTGACTCCAGAGGTGAAGACTCAGATGATGATCGTGGAAACAGGAAGCCCTCTCAAGTACCTCTGAAGAAGAGGTTTGAACCTACAGAAAGGGGCAGTGACGAAGAACGTGATTCTAGCTATGATGGTTCTGATCATGAGGGTGAAAATAGTGATGAATCTGATTTTGGCCCTGATCTATACAAGAATGATGCTGACAGGAAACGGCTTGCAGCAATGAGTGAACTTGAAAGAGAAATGATTTTGACAAATCGAGCAGAGAAGAAAGGCAGTAAGGATTTCATGGAGAAATTGAGATCAAAGAGAGGCAAAGCAAAATCTACCCAATCAAGGAAAGAGGACTCTCTTCCATTTTCTTGCGGTCCACGCTCATCGGCTCGGGCTGCTGACAAGTCAGCGGCTATGGATGATGCATTGAATAAATTGCGAGCAAAACGTAAGAGGCAACAAGACTCAAAGGATCACCATAAGTTAAGGGACGCGTCAAAAGGAGGTGCAGGTAGCCAGGATATTGTTTCACCAACCAAGCATCGCTCCATTCAAATTGAGACTGTGGACGGTTTGCCTACTGAAGAGGAAGCATTGAATGCGGATGATGAATTCCTTGACAGCGATGAGGAAAGTTCAGAGCTACCGACATTTCAGGACATAAAGGATATTACCATACCAAGGTCAAAACTTGCAAAATGGGTTATGGAACCATTTTTTGAGGAGTTAATCGTGGGCTGCTTTGTTAGGGTTGGATTTGGCATATCATCAGAAGGTCCTGTCTACAGGCTTTGCATGGTTCAGAACGTGGTTGCCACAAATCCTGGCCGGGAGTACAAGCTAGAGGGTAAAGTCACACATAAATACTTGAAATGTGTTTGGGGCAGTGAAAGTTCTGCCTCCAAATGGCCGATGGCTAATGTCTCAGATTCTCCTCCGCAAGAGAAGGAGTTTGAACAGTGGCTTAAGGAAGTCAAGCGTGCTGGCCAAATGCCAAGCAAACAGGAGGTGGTAGAAAAGAAGGAGACCCTTCAGAAATCGAATACATTTGTTTACTCGGCAGCCACTGTGAAGCAAATGTTGCAGGAGAAAAAGGCCTCAGCAAGGCCAGTTAACGTTGCAGTTGAGAAGGAACGATTGAGGAGGCAGTTGGATGTTGCAGAAAGTAAAGGCAACGAGGAGGAAGTTGAGAGGATCAAGACAAGGCTCCAGGAATTAGAAGCATCCAGGCAAACTCAGGGGAAAGATAGCAAGGCTATTAGGTTAGCTGAAATGAACAGGAAGAACAGGTTCGAGAATTTTATAAATGCTTCGGGGTTGAAACCAAGAAATATGAATCTGAAAGCGGGGGAGGCTGGTTATGATCCATTCTCGAGAAGATGGACTCGCTCGAGAAATTACTATGATGCAAGGCCTGGAGGAGGCGATGAAGCTGCTGAGGCAACAGATGGAACTACCGGTACAGGTAGCAACGGGGAAAAGGCAAATGTAACAGGAGAGCTTGGAATGCAAGCAACAGAGGCAGCATTGGAAGCAGCAGCCGGTGCAGGGAAGTTGGTTGATACAAGTGCTCCTGTGGACAAAGGGACAGAATCATATGTGCTGCACAACTTCGAGCTGCCAATCTCGTTGGCTCCACTTCAGAAGTACGGTGGACCTCAGGGTGCTGCGATCGCGTATATGGAGAGAAGACAAAGGATCGAAGCAACAGTCGGGCGTCGAGTGCTGGATGACGGGAGGAGGCATGCTTCGACCTTGACCATTAAGGACTATATGAGACGACAGGAGATGCACCACGCTCACCCTGACCCTGATTCGTAAGCTCTGCTTGTTTAGACTGGGGGAAGTAGCTTCTGTGGGGTTAGACTTGTTACTGTTCTGGACAAAATTGTTGTATATATCTTCTTAGGGCTAGTGTTAATCTTAATTAGTTCACTCTTCATCCATTGCTTATTTACCCTAATTAGATAGTGCCATGAAAGAATGATAATTAGATTATCAAAGGATACCATTTTAGATCCGAATGTATTTTAACGATCCGAATCGTCTATCTTTTAGAGTATCATTCATAGATCATTCTTGCAAAAAATTAGACAAATCTAAAACCATTAAGACTTTCATTTGTAGTGGAAAAAATTGACAAATACGGTTTCAAATTTGATGATTTTGTATAGACATAATTTTTGATGAAAAAATTAAAAGATAGACGTTCAGATTGTTAAAACATATTACGAAAAAAGTGCAGTCGTGGTTCGATTTTAAAATGCGCCCCATAAAAAACGTGTCAAAAATTGTATAAAAAAAGTGCAGTTGCGGTTCGGTCTTAAAATGAAAAAAAATGCAGGTAGAAATATCAATAATCAGCAACAAAAGGTCTTCTTAAGATATACGATCGTGTAACTGTAATACAAGTACACATGTGAAAATTGTTATTGAGTACATATTTCTCATTGTAAATGTGTTCCGATCATCTTAACTGATTAATCGGTCGACGAAACAAATAATGCAGGAAAAAAAAAAAACAACCATGATACATTTTGAATCGGAGTACTCTTCGCTATCCAACTTTTCCGTACCCTATCCTAAACGTGTTACTGTACAGTACGAAGGCCAAACTTGTTGCCCTTGAAAGAATAGGACTTGTTATACAAGAATCTGAGACTTAGCGGCACCTCTGGAGCATTTTTTCCGGCCACTCTTGCTAAGAGCGCAAACACAGATCTCAAGAAGCTCGTAATCCTCGTCCCAGAATAGCAAGGCCGCCTTCTCTGGATTCTCCAGCAGCATTTTAGTTGTAAGGAACCCGGCAATGGTCCATGTTTGGTAAAGCCGCGATTGCTTTCCAATAAACTTCCCTGTTCTTGTATCATAGTACTCGGGCCAGCGGTCAGATCGAAGCCTCTTCTCAGCCAATGCAGCTGCTTTCTGAGCTAGTTCGATTCTGCCCATCTTGATGCATGCCAATGTGAACTGAAATAGGATAGAAAACGCATTTTAGACGGAAAACCAAGATCGAAACACTCAACATAAACTGCAACAGCTTCCGGCCTAAGAACAGAGGAGGCCGATGGTAGTATCATGACAAATAATTCCATAAAATGTCATAATTTCTTGAGCATACACAAAATATTTAGTGTTACTGAAGCAACGCTCACCTGCCACAGAAGCGTCGGCCAGGATCCACCATTATGATATGACCAAGGGCTGTAGGAGTCAAGACAAACATACTTCAGTGAGCAACTGATCATGAACAAGAAAGTTGCTAGAACACGACAACTAGCAAATATAAACGGGCGGCTAGCTCACGTATTCTTTGGGTCGCTGCCGGTGATTATACGCCATTCGTCAAACTCCAAGGCAGGGTATGATATCTTAAGTGGCATATGCCCCACAAGATCATCCCATTTGGCTTCAATAAAATTCAATACAGCATCATTTTGCTTCGGAGTACCCAATGAAGAAACAATGGACCAAAGATTTCCAAGAGTGAAAAACCTGAAGTCCATGTGGGCTGGTTGTAGATTGCCAATAAAATACCCGCCTTCTTCTGGAATCCAGTCCATTAACCATAGAGGAATTTGGTCAGGGTAGATATTGAACTTGTTGGTGGCCTCCGTAGAGTACTCTTCTGTCTTATACCGATATATCTCATTGATTTTTTTCATATCCACCCAGTAATATTCTCTGATGTGGAATGACAAAGCGCTGAGTCTGTTGTTGATCGCCCTTACCAAATTCTTGGATCCATCATTTACACCAAGCATCTCACGGGAGCATCGAAGAGCTGAGTAAAATAAGGTCTGAAAAATCATATTCAGCATAATGACATCATTAGCCAAACATGAGGTAACATAAACAAACTTTGATATGAAGCGTTAAAATTCATAATACAAGGATATAACAAGAATAAATACGACCATATAAAAACTGGTGTGTATCATACAAAAGGGCACGATCAGGACACAGCCGAATATTCTTAAAAAGTCTAGTTTCAACAATTTTCAGAATTCATGTTCAAGAAGGATACACTTACGGTAATAAAACAAAGAAAGTAGCCTCTTCGTAGATTACAGAAAGAAAATAAAGTGATGAATGCATCCTTATTCAAAGTAGCCTTGTAACTCACTTGGATCTCAAGGGGATGGCCATGGATACCCATCCGGCGGTCTATCATGCAGGAGCCATCGGTGACTAAAAGAGATGGAAACATATCAAAACCATCAGTTAAGCACAAGTTCAGAATCATTTTCAAGCCTGTTTGAACATCCACCCTCTCCTGTAATCCATAGTCACCGGTTATCTTTCCGTAAGCCCTCAATAGAATAATCCACCATAATCCTGACAGAGAAGTTACACAACCAACAAACCATTATCCATTAGATGCCATAACTTAGGAAGATCATTTAAAAAGAAAAGTTGCTTTTAAGAAAAGTTACGAAATGCCTATCAGCCTCCAATAACAACTGGATGACAACAACAGCAGACTGTGTTATAATCTACTTACCAGAATCTACGGGTGCAACACGTCCAATAGCTGATTCACCAAAATCTGGATCTAAAACTTCTTCAATCTTATTTCCATCGAGAGGTACAGTTCTAACTTTAAAACTTGCAGGCATCAATCCCTGTCCTGGGCTGTAGCAATCAACAGTTTTCTCCCAACTCTACAATAGAAGAAACATATAATCAGGAGTTCCAGAAGCCTACATTAGTTCAAGGTACATTACACAAAAACGCGGTCAACATGAAAATTTAGTCAAGCTTTGCCAAAACCAACGGAATGTTTGTTTTGGAAGAAAGAAAAAGGAATCATGCCAATTCTGGAACTCCAAAATCAGCAATGTTTAAATGGCCTAGAAAGGAAATTTTGATTATTTGAAAACTTGTTAATTGATAAACTATAGAAAATTTGAGGTTTCAAACTTTCCATTCATGATATCATGTATTCAAAAACGAAAAGGCGGAACAATTAATGCTCGAAAAGAAGGGAACCAAGATAAGTGGTGCACACCATTACCTGCAATTGCAATGTATGAAGAAGGAAGTTCCTCACAATCTCCCCTTCTCCCTTAAGCAAGAAAGCAAGTGCCGATGGAACAAAATCACGGATAAAGACCTGATCATAATTCAGCAGTTGCTTGTCACCAGGTTCATTTGCAGCCACAGTCCCCACGGGATTCCCACAATACGTCACAACCGAATCCCTCAATAGCCTCCATGCCTCCTTCTCAATATCCGAATACTCTCTCTCCGGACTCACAACCGTAGCTTCATTCAAACTTTCCGATTTCTTTTCATCACTAACTTCTATCCTCGATTCTTCCTCTCCCACAATGTTCTCATCCTTATCAATCCTCTCCACCAAAGGCTTCACATTTATACCACCCTGAACATATATCCTCTCGAAGTTGTTTTCATTCACACGGGTCTCAATCGATGTTGAAAGGTTCCGAAACCTGGATGCCAAACTAGCAATCACAGAAACACCTCTACTAGTTGTGCCAATGCCAGCACTATAAGACCTAGTTATAACCCCAGATCGGCCAAAACTCCAACTGGGAACCTGAGAGGCTTTCCGGGCATCATCGAAAACGCCTCCAGAGCTCGAAATACGAAAAGGGTTGGCGTGATATTGGCTGTTCTCCTCAAAATTGACACAAAAACAGGACGAATTTCCAGTCTTTGTCAAACCATGGAGCCATTTTGCAGGCCGTGGAAACCCAAAAAAGGCCGAGTTTCGACGTCTATTGAGGATTCTACAGGTGGGTTTCATTGTTGCGTGACATAGAAGACTCAGGGAATTCATATCAAAGATTTTAAGCCGGATGGATGCTCAGCAAAATCAAATCTTCAAACGATACAAAACATAATATTGGAGCTATATCTATATGCACATACAGATATACAGCTAACCTGATCCTTTGAAGATTGAGATGCAGATTACGGGGTCGGGAGTTTCTTCCAACTTACAGAGAGAGAAGGCGTTCATCGGCGGAGGAAAGAGAGAGGTTGGAGCAGAAGAAAATGGTGTTTCTGGATTGCAGGTTGGTTCAGGAAAGTACACAGGGAAGATAGCTTTTTATGCATGAACGGTGGCGCCTTGGACACTACGGAAAAAAGGGCTCGCCCGGCAAAGAAAATTGGGAGATTTATTCTTAAACGGGTCTGTAATTACTTAAGCTCCCTAAAAGATATTTTCATAATTAATTTCAAAATAGTAAACAATTTATTAACGGCTCGTTTGAGATTATTTTCATAAGAAGCATTTTAAACTCATTTTCCAAAAAGAAATCGTAAATATTTTTAGCTCAAAAAGTGCTTTTAATCGTTTCAAAACAGTGGTAAATAAGTTCGTAAAAATAGAAAGCGTAGCAATGTAAAAATAGAATACAAAGAAATTGTGGATGTTGATACTTTCTCCAACAGTGTCAAAGAATCGCGGGCTTCTCCATGTTACACGGCAACTTTAATTAAGTTGGTGATGTAGGTGGCTATTTGAATGGATTCTATAGCTTTGGGGGAAGTCTTAGTTAAGATTTTTGTTCTAATTTATCCGACTCTTATTTTAAGAGTCGATTTGTGGATGTACTGCTCTCGAGTCATAACATTTTTGCAAGTGTATAGAGACTTCGGACATAAAGAAGGGATAAGTGTTGGTGATGTGTACAATAATCTTTTTGTTTTTTGTTTAAAAAAAAAAAAGAATTAGCAAGTAGTTTCGTCACAGCAGTCTATTTATTTGGAGTTGGAAAGACTCATCGAGACATTTCAGCGTTCTCCTAACTACCACAGTGTGATTCACTAGCACCAATGAAACGAACTCAAGATGTGTCGTGTAGGATACGGACCTGGAATTCGTCCTCAACCACTAGACTACCACGTGGTAGTTGTGATGTGTCCAATGATTGTTATCCACTAATTTTCAATGTTTTCATATGCCAATTTGCTTTTGTCCAACCCCAAATCTTATACACCACTACTATCATGCCTAGTTTTTTTTCGGCCATATATGTTGAAAATGATTGACATTTCAAACCCGGTATGCACAAGTTTTATTCAAACTCGAGTTTCAAATAGGTGAAAATCGACCAAAGAAAGGAAAGCCTTAATGGTGTATTTCGATGAAGGTTAACCAAACAGAAATGATATTCACACACTCATGTATGCTTTTAACTTTCAAATTAAATAAAACAAAAGAGAATTAACGGACGAAAATAAATGGAGGTGGGTATAATTTCCCTTACCAAAGGGTCAAATGGACTTGGAGATATGGTCCATCCTTTGTTGGCCCGTCTTGGTTATAGGGCCTCAAATTCATATGTGCCCTTTACTTTGATTGATGGATAGGATAGGCTGTGGATATAACCAACAAAAACCAAGAAAAAGAAAGCAGGAGGAAGATAGTGGATAGGGAAACATGGCAAGGTTGGTGGTGGTGCAGCAGCAGAGACACCCTTCTCTCTCACCTCTCCCCTCTTCTCTCTCTCAGTTCAATGGCACCAGACTCCACACTCCTCAACTCCAGGTTCTGCTTTCTGCAATTTTTGTTCTACTTTTTGTTCCAAGTTTCACAATGTTGGGAACCTCAATGGAACTGACTTTCATTGTACCTCTACTAGCTTCTGTTGATTTTCCTAGAGCATAGAGTAGAATTGCAGATGTAGATAAGGCCAGTTGGCGGGAGGAGTGTTCCGCCTCGTTGCACCCGAGTTAAAGTTCCCCTCCCTGTAAATTAGAGTAGTTTAGAATATCGCTTTGTCGAAAAAAACATCAAAGTAGAACTAATATGTCATTTCCATAATGTTAAGATTGATGATGATATACCATATGTAGATGGTGAATTTCATGGAACTCCTTCACTTGCAGTCGTAAGTTAGGCTAGTTGGCTAGGATACTTTGCCTTCCCCCTTGCACCCGAACTTGAGTCCCCGTTTATGTAAATCAGAGAAGTTTAGAATATCGTCTCGTAAAACAGTATACTAGCTTTGATCGTTTCCTTCTCTGAGCTTGGACACTAAGTGATGTGGCTTTGTTTTTAACATCAGTACATCATCAATCAATTACAGTACAGGAGTAAGGTTTCACAGCCAAAAGGAACATTACATGTTGCAGCATCAAATGCAAAGGAAATTTGTAAAATGGATGGCAGACTGAAGACATCGATTTCCGAGCACTTTCGAGGCGAATCAGACAGGGATTCTGTTGAGATTTCTTCAAAGGTATGCTAGGAGTCACACATTTGTAAATTTGACATGAAATTTCCAAAAACTTCCACAATGGTTGTGTTCTTACTACATATTTTTAATATATAATCAGACTAAAGATTTTGCAGTTCCTAGGAGGAATGCAATGGCCTTAATCTTGTCAGCTTACATCTTCGCCGGAGACAGTTTTCGGAGTGCTGCATTTGCTCAGCAGTCTCTTGTAGGGTTAAGAGAATACATAGATACTTTTGATGGATATTCGTTCAAGTACCCTAAGAACTGGATCCAAGTGAAAGGCGCCGGAGCAGACATATTCTTCAGAGACCCTTACATTCTCGATGAAAATATCTCCGTCGAGTTTTCATCCCCATCATCTTCCAACTACAAGAGCATCAAAGATCTTGGTCCGCCTCAACTAGCTGGAAAGAAAGTGCTTAAGCAGTACCTGACGGAGTTCATGTCTACCAGACTTGGCGTGAGGCGTGAATCGAAAATCCTTTCCACTTCTTCAAGAGTTGCTGATGATGGGAAGCTTTATTATCAAATTGAGGTCAGTTCCATGCATCTTTAGAAGCTTTATTACCATTAAGAAAGTGTGTTTTGACATGGGTTTTCTAGGTGAACATAAAATCATACGCAAACAACAACGAGCTGGCTGTTATGCCGAAGGATCGATTAGTTCGTTTGGAATGGGACAGGCGGTACCTTTCGGTTCTAGGAGTCGAAAACAACCAGTTATACGAGTTGAGATTACAGACACCGGAAAATGTGTTCGTGGAAGAAGAAAGTGATCTTCGCCGGGTTATGGAGTCCTTCAGAGTGAACACGATTGCTGTTTAGGTACCGTAAGATTGTACAAAATTTTGCATCCAAGGTTCTTATTCCTTTGCTTCAAATGCCAATTGGAGTCTAGTTCTGTAAAACACTCTAATTTTCATTTCTTCAGTAACAGAAAAACCGTTACAAATTCATTTCAGCTAAATCGAAGGCACTCTCAAGACCGAGATGCTATGTTACAAAAACAAATTTACAAATTACAAACTGCAGCACACGATTAATCGCATTCGGAGCAATTTTCACAAATAGGGATTCATATCGGTGCATTATGACCTGACTTCAAATTCCCCTGCTCGAGTGAGAGCTCGAAAACCCTTATAAGGTGGTTTTGGTAGATTCTTCAAATTCAGTTTATCTATTTGCAAGCCAGAGAGAGCAACACCCATGATCCTAAAACCCACTTGAAATGTCGGAAAAACATGAAGGCGCTCTAATCCTGTTTCAAGCACTAATGTCCCTGACATTGCAGGGGCTTTGTCCTTAGGAATCTTCCCTATCGTCCATGAACATGTCTACAAAAAACACGAAGAGTTCGCTATATTAAACCCAAACTCCGACCAGGAGAACTACACATTCTGATCCTTTAAAAACTGCAGAAATTGCAACCAGAACAGTGAAGAATAATTGGGAAAAAAAAAAAAAATACATGAACTACCATTTCATCTACGTACGTATCACAATTGATTATGGAAATTCAAGGCTAGTCATCATTGCCAAGGGTACAAGTGATACGGAAATCCTATGTTCGTACCTTGTTAGCAAGAATGTTCACGGTTCCATAATTTGAATTCAGATGAGCTGATAAAACGCAGGGAGGAAGTTGAAATTGTACAGTTATTGAATCAATCGTCTTTCCAGGATCATTTCGTATTCCAACCAACACACTAACACGACATGTCCCGGCATCTGAGGTTAGCTGGGGCTTTACATAGATTGGAGAGCTCTTCAACTTTCTAACCCTGCATAAAAGAAGCATACAGTTTTTAGAAAATAAAACAAGGACGGAGATACCAAAATACTGCACATAAGTAAGCTTTGAATTTCCCTCAATTTAAGAACTTAGTGTCCCTTTTACACCACTGACCTGTAACTCATCAACTTAAACTTTCTGTCAGGGGGCACAAACGACAGAACTTGATGGGCTTCCCATGGGCGAAATCGAACACATGGATGAAATCTTACATCATCAAGAATAGCAGGGTTTGCAAATGAAATAGTCAAATCAGGGACACCAGAGAGTTGGGAGTTTACTTGAACTTCACCATATATCTCACATTTCACCAGGACCCCATCCCTGAGCAGCAAGCAGAAATCTTTAAGCACAAAACATTAAGATACAATTCATCCAATTATAACTACAAAATCTGCAAATTTAGTAGAGTAATCATCACCATCCATAACTGATAACGTCTTATAAATTTTAGAGCGGTTAAAGGTAAACACCAATTGACTTGTATAACGCGGTTAAAGACAGATGGAGAGGTTATTTTCATAATCTTTTCAATGAAGGACATGAAATGAGTGCTTCTTTAGGGGAGTTGAGTAACTCAGAAGAGTGTAGAAACTACTCTTTTTATCGTCGAATCCGGAAGGAAGAAGTGGTTGTAGCTTTGAAGAAGATGAAGCATAAAAAAGCAATAGGCCCAGACGATATACCAATCGAAGTGTGGAAACTTTTGGGAGAGACAGGTATAACATGGCTCACTGACCTTTTCAATAGGATTTTGAAAACGAAGAAGATGCCAAATGAGTGGCGAACGAGCACTTTGGTGCCTATCTACAAGAATAAGGGCGACGTACAAAATTGCATGAACTATAGGGGTATTAAGCTAATGAGTCATACAATGAAGCTCTGGGAGAGAGTCATTGAGCATAGATTGAGGCAAGAGACACGGGTTTCGGACAACCAATTCGGGTTCATGCCAGGGCGCTCAACCATGGAGGCAATCTATCTCTTACGAAGATTGATGGAAAGATATAGAGATGGGAAAAAGGATTTACACATGGTCTTTATAGATTTGGAAAAAGCGTATGATAGGGTCCCAAGAGACATTCTTTGGAGGATTTTAGAGAAGAAAGGAGTACGAGTAGCATATATCCAAGCTATAAAGGATATGTATGAAGGAGCAAAGACTGCCGTAAGAACTCATGAAGGACAAACCGAAAGCTTTCCCATAACTGTAGGATTACATCAAGGCTCATCCTTAAGTCCTTACCTTTTTGCGTTGGTAATGGATGAGTTAACAGGACATATTCAAGATGATATTCCTTGGTGTATGCTTTTCGCAGACGATATAGTGTTGATAGATGAAACTCAGGAAGGGGTAAATGCAAAGCTTAACCTTTGGAGAGAAGTGTTGGAATCTAAAGATCTTCGCCTAAGCCGATCAAAGACAGAATATATGGAGTGCAAGTTTAGTGCAAATGGAGGCCAAAACGAGTTAGGGGTGAGGATCGGAGATCAAGAAATACCAAAGAGCGACCGTTTTCGTTACCTAGGATCTATCTTGCAAAAGAACGGAGAATTAGATGGAGATCTCAACCATAGAATACAAGCTGGATGGATGAAGTGGAAGAGTGCATCCGGCGTGTTGTGAGACCGCCGTATGCCACTGAAGCTCAAGGGAAAATTTTATAAGACGGCAATAAGGCCGGCGATGCTGTATGGCACAGAATGTTGGGCGGTGAAACATCAACACGTACACAAAATGGGTGTAGCGGAGATGAGGATGCTTCGTTGGATGTGTGGGCACACGAGAAAGGATAAGATTAGGAATGAGGATATCCGGGGTAAAGTAGGAGTAGCCGAAATTGAAGGAAAGATGAGAGAAAATCGGTTACGGTGGTTTGGACATGTGCAAAGAAGGCTTACTGACGCTCCGATTAGAAGATGCGACTATGGGACAGAGGTTCAGGGCCGCAGGGGTAGAGGAAGACCTAGGAAAACTTTGGAAGAGACTCTAAGAAAAGACTTAGAGTACTTGGATCTAACGAAGGACATGACACATGATCGAGCACAATGGCGTTCTAAGATTCATATAGCTGATCCCACTCAGTGACTTGGATTTTCCAAGTCTCCAACCGAGAAGTTTTCCTCACTCGGGAAATTAAGGGAACACTACCCCAACCTACATGCTCCACTCAGAAAGCTTCAACATACAAGCTTCAACAAAAGAAAATTCAAAGAACTTAGCGAAGAAGGCTTTGGTGTATTTAACACAATACGTTGAAATAAAGGAAAGCTTATTTATTGATATCCCCGATAAGCTACAAATATGTACATATACATGAGTCAAAATAAACACACAAGAGGGAGCCTTCACAAAGGTTGCTTAGGAGAAGTCTCAGCAGTCGGTAGAGCCCCAGAAAGAGAAGGCACCGGAGGGGGATCATTTGGAGCCTCAGTACTGGACAGAACCCTAGAAGGAGGAGGCATCAGAGGTTGATCATTTGGAGCTTCATTACGCGGTACAGCCCCAGAAGACGAAGGCAATAAATGCCTTTGGAACAAACCCACAAATCTCTGATGATCAAATAAAACCTGACCATCAGTTTCCTTCATCTGGTCAAGCTTCCTCTTCATGTTTGTAGC
Organism: Malus domestica; assembly: GCF_042453785.1. NCBI lineage: Eukaryota > Viridiplantae > Streptophyta > Magnoliopsida > Rosales > Rosaceae > Malus > Malus domestica. Next base: position 27,274,821 of record NC_091672.1, on the reverse strand, counting down.
ATAGTCATGTGCGAGCCGGTGCAACTGTTTATTCTCATGCTTGAGCCCTCTAATCTCCTGTTTGAGACTCATCACTTCAGCCGCCAATGATTCAACTTGGCGGGTTCGAGCAAATAGGCGTTGGGCCATATTAGACACAGAACCTGCACACTGAACACTGAGAGCCAGCGAATCCTTAACAGCTAACTCATCAGACCGTTTGGAAAGTAGTCTGTTATCTTTGGGAGTGAGAAGGTTCCTGGCCACCACCGCAGCGGTCATATCATTCTTCATCACGGAATCCCCAACGGTAAGAGGACCAGTAGGGGAGACGAAGGATGGGCGCCATATGTTGTCTGGAGAAGGCGGGGCTGCCTCTTCAACAAGGTTCAAGTCAAAACGACGGTCGGAGGGGCCAGACATTTTCAAAGGTGTTGAAGAGAGAAGAGGTCGGACAAATCAAGATCTTAGAAGTGCAAGAATGAAACTTCTACTGGTGGAGATTTAAGTGTGCTTTGGAACTTAATGTCAGCCCCTATAAAAATCTGCACTCGACGGAGCTTCAGAAATCGAAGAGGCGCCTGCTCAGAAATCGAAGAGGCGCCTGCTCAGAAATCGAAGAGGCGTTTGCTTTCTCAAAAGCTGGGCTGCTTAGAGATCACGAGGGTTGATCTCAGAAATCGAAGAGGCGTTTGCTTTCTCAAAAGTTGGGCTGCTCAAAGACCACGAAGGCCGATCTCAGAAATCGAAGAGGCGCTCGCTTTCTCAAAAGCTGGGCTCCCCAGAGACCACGAGGGCCGATCTCAGAAATCGAAGAGGCACCTACTTTTCCAGCCTTGTCAGCACCTGTCACACGCACACTCAGCTTTGCGGAAATTATGGGCATTCTGTCGAAGACTTCTGGGGAAGTAGAAAACACATGAATCTTACTGTTCAATCACCCACTTCCCACACGCAACAATAGCTCATGGGTACCACAGATAACTTTGCCAAAGTTCTTTGCCAAAGTTGAGCACGTGAAGCTTGCAGCTCCCACTACATCGCTCTGACCAAGAAGGGTAAAAGAATAGCAAAGAAACAGCACTAACAAAGTTTAGACCCATAAATTTTGAAGGTCTAGCTACCATATTATTACCCACAAGGGTAAAGGAACAGTACCACTGCTGGATAATTGGAAAGTCCCTGTGTTTCAACCTCTGTGCTTCGTGGCAAGGTAGACTAGCAAACATGCCCAACCTTTACTCACATTCGAGAAAACACTCCCAATAAGATTGCTTGCTCCAAAATCGAAGAGGCACCGTCCTTCGAATCTCGAGAGCCAGACTCCCAACATGATTACTTTCTTAAAAATCGAAGAGAGGGTAAAGGAACAGTACCATTGCTGGATAATTGGAAAGTCCCTATGTGTCAACCTCTGTGCTTCGTGGCAAGGTAGACTAGCAAACATGCCCAACCTTTACTCACATTCGAGAAAACACTCCCAACAAGATTGCTTGCTCCAAAATCGAAGAGGCACCGCCCTCCGAATCTCGAGAGCCAGACTCCCAACATGATTACTTTCTCAAAAATCGAAGAGACTGCTCCCCGAATCTCGAGAGCCAGACCCCCAGCATGATTGCTTTCTCAAAAATCGATGAGGCATCGTTCTCCGAATCAATCGAAGAGGCGCTCGCTTTCTCAAAAGCTGGGCTGCTCAGAGACCACGAGGGCCGATCTCAGAAATCGAAGAGGCACCTACTTTTCTAGCCTTGTCAGCACCTGTCACACGCACACTCAGCTTTGCAGAAATTATGGGCATTCTGTCGAAGACTTCTGATGAAGTAGAAAGCACATGAATCTTACTGTTCAATCACCCACTTCCCACACGCAACAATAGCTCATGGGTACCACAGATAACTTTGCCAAAGTTCTCTGCCAAAGTTGAGCACGTGAAGCTTGCAGCTTCCACTACATCGCTCTGACCAAGAAAGGTAAAAGAATAGCAAAGAAACAGCACTAACAAAGTTTAGACACATAAATTTTGAAGGTTTAGCTACCATATTATTACCCACAAGGGTAAAGGAACAGTACCACTGCTAGATAATTGGAAAGTCCCTGTGTGTCAACCTCTGTGCTTCGTGGCAAGGTAGACTAGCAAACATGCCCAACCTTTACTCACATTCGAGAAAACACTCCCAACAAGATTGCTTGCTCCAAAATCGAAGAGGCACCGTCCTTCGAATCTCGAGAGCCAGACTCCCAACATGACTACTTTCTCAAAATCGAAGAGAGGGTAAAGGAACAGTACCATTGCTGGATAATTGGAAAGTCCCTGTGTGTCAACCTTTGTGCTTCGTGGCAAGGTAGACTAGCAAACATGCCCAACCTTTACTCACATTCGAGACAACACTCCCAACAAGATTGCTTGCTCCAAAATCGAAGAGGCACCGCCCTCCGAATCTCGAGAGCCAGACTCCCAACATGATTACTTCTTCAAAAATCGAAGAGACACTGCTCTCTGAATCTCGAGAGCCAGACCCCCAGCATGATTGCTTTCTCAAAAATCGAAGAGGCATCGTTCTCCGAATCTCGAGAGCCAGATACCACAGACCACTTTTTCAAAGTGCTCTGACAGAGTTAAAACATGTGAAACTGGCAGCTCCCACTACCGTGCTATGACCAAGCAGGGTAAAGGAATAGCATTACTACTTGTTGTTAGGGAGACTCCTATATATGTCGACCTCCATCCCCAACGGACAGGCAGACCTGCAAAAATGCTCAACCCTTCATCATATCTGAGAGGGCACTCCCAACGAAGCCTTTCGAAATATTCAGCTTTCTTTCCCCCCGATAATACCTCTGCAAACAAGTTATACTAGAGCAAGAATATCTCATATCATCAGGGTTAAAAGCAAGAGTATCCCATATCATGCTTTTTCCCTGTCTTTTCCTTTGGCCTTGTTTTTACCTGCAAGACAAGGAGAAAGAGAGCAATCAGTCAGCACTTGGAATCAAGCTTCCAGCCAGGAACTGACTGCCTGGAACCCCTTACCTAATTACTTACCTGGCATTGCTCTCGAGTACTTATCTTCAACATCTTATGTTTCCAGGGAAGATTCCGCATCTGCTTGAGGAACAGATAGGGCAAGTGCGAAGGATACAAGGAAGCATGTGGAGACAAGCGTAACAGCACACGTGCCGATACATCCATTACTCTGTCAAAAGCAAAAGTATCCCATATCAGCAGGGTGGAACCTACTCTAGATTTGATGGACTTGTTTTGACCCTCAAATTCTTCAGTCGGCCTTATACTCTGGAGGAAACCAGAAAACCCTCTAGCTCAGTTCAAGAATAAGCCTGTGGAAAGTTACTTCTTCAAAAGCAAAAGTATCTCATATCATCTCTTCTCATTTTTCTTCTCTTTATCCTTCATGCTGCTGCAAGATGGGGAGAAGGTGAACAATCAGTCGGAGCTCTGATTGCTTACCTTGTCTGTCACCTCTTTCAGCAGACCCCCTAGCTCGGCGACTTGGGGGACTCCTACTACATGGTTTGTATCGCGCTTGACCAAGCCTGAAACTACAAGTAAGCTTCAAGTGAAATTGATACATTACCTTGTGCATCTCCACCAGTTAAAGATACCACCCCTGGATGGAGGAAGAGTACTTCCAGAGAAGATGCCACATCTACCTATGAGACAGATAAGGCAAGTCAAGACGACACCACACTCCGATACTTAGAAGTTTCGTGATTACGAGATCATTCTCCCACAATATTTCCTAATGTCATTTGTACTAAATCATTCACTTGTACTCCCTAAAGGAGAGCTTGAACCTATGTACTGTGTAAACCCTTCACAATTAATGAGAACTCTTCTATTCCGTGGACGTAACCAATCTGGGTGAACCACGTACATCTTGTGTTTGCTTTCCTATCTCTATCCATTTATATACTTATCCACACTAATGACCGGAGCAATCTAGCGAAGATCACAAAAAGCGACCGTTTTCGCTACCTAGGATCTATCTTGCAAGAGAACGGAGAATTAGATGGAGATCTCAACCATAGAATACGAGCTGGATGGATGAAGTGTAAGAGTGCATCCGGCGTGTTGTGTGACCCGTAGGCCACTGAAGCTCAAGGGAAAATTTTATAGGATGGCAATAAGGCCAGCGATGTTGTATGGCACAGAATGTTGGGCGGTGAAGCATCAACACGTACACAAAATGGGTGTAGCGGAGATAAGGATGCTTCGTGGGATGTGTGGGCACACGAGAAAGGATAAGATTGGGAATGAGGATATCCGAGGTAAAGTAGGAGTAGCCGAAATTGTAGGAAAGATGAGAGAAAATCGGCTCCGGTGATTTGGACATGTGCAAAGAAGGCCGACTGACGCTCCGGTTCGAAGATGTGACTACGGGACAGAGGTTCAGGGCCGAAGGGGTAGAGGAAGACCTAGGAAAACTTTGGAAGAGACTCTAAGAAAAGACTTAGAGTACTTGGATCTAACGGAGGACATGACACAAAACCGAACGCAATGGCGTTCTAGGATTCATATAGCCGACCCCACTTAGTGGGAAAAGGCTTTGTTGTTGTTGTTGTTGTTGTTGTTGTTGTCCATGTTGTTGTTGAGATTTTAGTTCTACGTTACAAGTGGTTTACAAAACAATCACAGATACAAAGGCAAACAATAATCCTCACAACAGACACGCATTCTAGAAGAAACGATAATTTAGCAAAACATTCGCTTATCAAATCACAATAAGCAGCAAAAGTATAATCAAGACAATACCTCATATACAATGACAAAGTTATCTTTAATCAAGTCTTCATTCAAGCTGCCAAGATAATCCGTCAGGACATCAGCTACCCTGCACAGAAACTACAAGTCAAACGGTTAAAGTTCAATCTTGTTCAACGCATACAAAAATCAAATCATAAAATCTAACACACATTCAGCAATGATATTCACCTCGATGCCCATCAAAGGCGGCATTTCAACTTGGGTACAAGCTAAAAATGTTATCCCCTCGCGAAGAACTTGGAAAAGATAGTGCGTTGGCGAAGCAATTACCGGTTGCAGCTAATAACAAAATCACACATAGGGTGTAAGAAATGGATTGACAAGCACGCAACCAACTACATATCAACTTAAATGTATGCATAAATAAAGTGAAAAGGGAGGGAAGCATAAGTTATATACATACACAACTAAAAACTGAAAAGGAACAACAACATACAAGATAATAAGCCCAATTTGAAAGATTCATGAAAACCAGATGAAGGTAACAGATACAAATTCTTTTTATTCGGGTGATATTCTACTTTAAATTAATCTAAAGTACGGGAGGAAGATTCAAACTCGGGGTGCATAGAGAGCACGTCCGGTCTTCTCTAGCCAACGTGACTACGCCCATGCCTAAAAATATACAATTTGGCAAAAAAACATAAAAACTTTTAGTAGCTACCTTGGGAGAATCACCTTGAGAAATTGTATGCTCCCAGAACCATGTGCATATCGAACGGTCCACACGCTGCCCAGTAAGCTGTTTCTTCAGCATCACCTCACTGAAAAATCCCATAATTTAGCAACAAAAAATTGAAATTTGCTTTTACCTACTAAAATTCGTCAATTAAATTTTCAGATCAAATGGGAAAAAAATTTCAATGATTTGGTGACTTACCCAGAATCCGATAGAAGAAATATGCACTGCAACATCTCTCTCTCTGTGTAAATAAATTTCAAATACACAAAAGCAAAATCGAAAGTTCGAAGCTTTTCTTCTTCGTATTCTTCATCTTCTCAGCGTTCAGATTTTGGAGTTTTTGCAGAGCACAAAAAAGCCCAAAACCCAAAACTTGACCCAACTCAAAAGCCCAAACCCAACTCACAAATGGGCATTTGGCGCCTTAAGGCGCGAAAGTTTTGACCTTTACGGCGTCGTGTTGGGGAGGTTGAGCGTGGTGGAATGGGAGGCCGAGGAGTGACTGGAGTGTGGATATGGGCAAAACGAAAAGGAGTGGTGGTGGGTCATACCCTCTTATCCTGTGACCGAACGTTCGACTCAGCGAACGCCAAGAGAAAGTGGAAGAAGACGACGACGGCATGAAATATTTCGAGAATTTCAGAAAACCCAACACTCAGAGAGAGAGAGAGAGAGAGAGAGGAAGAAGAAGAAGATTGGATATAGAGTTGTAGAATAGAAGAGAGAAATGGCAAGGTTGGTGGCTGTGCAACCGCAGCAGAGAAACCCATCTTTCTCTCTCCTCCCTCCTTCCTCTCTCTCTGACTTCAATGGCACCAAACTCCTCCACTCCCAACTCCAGGTCCTCTCTTTCTCTCTCAAATATGCATTCTTATGATGCTTTTCTTTGATGGGTAGAATCTAAGTTTCCTTTTTGTTGAATCAATTCGACCCATTTGCCGGAAAGTTTATGTTTTTACTTGCATTTCGTTGTTTTCAACTTAGAAGTTGTCATGTGTTAATTGTTGCAGTGTAAAAGAAGGGCCTCGCAGCCAAGAGGAGGGGCATTGCAAGTTTCAGCATCGAGTGCAAAGAAGATTCTTATAATGGGAGGGACCCGATTCATCGGCGTCTTCTTGTCAAGACTCCTTGTTAAAGAGGGTCATCAGGTATCCTCCTTCTCTTTCTAAATTTCCAAGTTCTCGACTTTTTCATCATTCCCCTACTATGATTTTGCTTTCATCAGTATAAGTTGTGTAACTGTCGCACCGTGGATTTAGTAAGAACGTGTGAATTAGTAGTGTCACGTTGCAATGCGACAGTTACACTTTTTTCTTTTGATACATTGATAAGTTATGACATTGAGTTTACTTTGGCAGGTGACTCTGTTTACCAGAGGAAAAGCACCCATTACTCAGCAGTTGCCAGGAGAATCCGATGCGGATTACACAGATTTCGCTTCAAAGGTATATGATAGTGTCGTTAAGGCTTTGAAAGTCCATTATTTACTTCTAATGCTTTCTCAGATTTTCATTTTCTAGTGATCGTGTTTTGCTAGATTTTGCACTTGAAAGGAGACAGAAGGGACTATGACTTTGTGAAATCCAGTCTTTCAGCTGAAGGCTATGACGTTGTTTACGATATAAATGGTGCGCATAGTCTTTACATTTAGCCTCTGCAATTTGAATTTGCCGCACTAGAATAAAGTTCCTGTTTACTATAGCTTACTGTTCTGCTTCATAATCCGTACTTGGAAATTTTCAGGACGAGAGGCAGAAGAAGTTGTGCCGATAATTGAGGGACTACCGAAGATAGAACAGTAAGAACAGCCTACTGATGAATTTGCTTATCTTCTTAGTAAAGCAACTGAAATTATTTCTCCTTTATCAGCCTATCAGGTCATTTTCTCCTGGATATGGTTTGAGATTAGGAGTGTTCGAAGTAGAAGTAAACAAAACAATACTATCATAAGACATCTGATCTAAATACTTTAGAATATGGCAGATTTTAAAATTCGTCTTTCTGTTATAAAATCAAGTACCTTTGACTGCAGCTTGCCATTTTATTATCCCAGACGATAATAAACCTGGTTTTCGTTAAATATGTTGTGAATGAGGAAAAGCAGCTGACGTTATTCAGGTGTACAGAAGACCAATGGTAATACCGTAGTAGAGATGTGATTGTGAGTAAAAATGGAAGCAAAGAATCAATCATGACCTGGAATGATCAACTTGTATGGTGCGAGCCGATGCTTATAGTTCGTTTGAAAACATTCTAAGACTTAATCGAACACTAACATGGTAGACCTAATGTTTGATGCAAAAATGAATTAAAATTGCACTTATTTCCAATTTTCCACATTATATAGTGGAAATTTTTGGAAGGTCTAAGAATTCCGCTGAATTCTCAGGTACATATACTGCTCTTCAGCCGGTGTCTATCTCAAATCTGATCAGCTACCTCACTTTGAGGTATGTTTGATGTTACAAATGGCTTACTTTTCATTCTTTTGGTCCTACTCTTGTACTGTGATTCAAATCACTCTTGTCATGGCATTGTGGAAATTCGAGCTTAACTCCTAACTTGTTTATTACCAAAAAAAAACTCCTAACTTGTTTTTCCTCTAATTACCTTTTTTATCCTTTCTATTTCATTCTACTTGTCTTTCCATAATTCTAAACTTGACGAATCCTGGTGGTAGATCGATGCAGTTGATCCAAAGAGCAGGCACAAGGGAAAGCTCGAGACAGAGAGCTTGCTCGAATCAAAGGGTGTTAACTGGACTTCAATAAGGCCAGTCTACATCTATGGACCATTGAACTATAACCCTGTTGAAGAGTGGTTCTTCCACCGGTTGAAAGCTGGCCGCCCAATCCCAGTTCCGAACTCAGGGATACAAATTACACAGCTTGGTCATGTCAAGGTTAGTGAAGTGTCAGTCATAATGTACTTATTTAGATTTCTATATTGCAGCATATAAGGGCAATTTTTTTATGTGAATTCGTTTTGCAGGACTTAGCGACTGCCTTCATTAAGGTTCTTGGTAACGAAAAGGCCAGCAAACAAGTATTCAACATCTCGGGAGACAAATATGTAACCTTTGACGGACTAGCAAAAGCATGCGCAAAGGTAATTGCTTGCTGATAAGTTCCTAGATAGACAAATATTCATAATCTTCTCAAACTAGAGTTTATCATATGTTTTCACTTTTTGTTAGGCTGCTGGTTTTCCTGAGCCTGAGATCATTCATTACAACCCCAAAGAGTTCGATTTTGGCAAGAAGAAGGCCTTTCCATTCCGTGACCAGGTAAATATGGTCTTAGAGACGTTTTAAGAATTCAACGAGAAGCTAAAGAAAACTTATGCTCTTACTTTCATGAGGCCGGAACCTGATTAACCAACTTCAATTGTGTTTCTTTTCATTTGATGCAGCATTTCTTTGCATCGATCGACAAAGCAAAGAGCGTGCTCGGATGGAAACCCGAATATGACCTGGTGGAAGGTCTTGCGGACTCGTACAACCTAGACTTTGGGAGAGGAACATTCAGGAAAGCAGCTGATTTCTCAACAGATGACATCATTCTTGGCAAAAGTCTTGTCCTCAGCTAAATCTCCAGACTCTCTTTGCTCCCTTTGATTTGTATCCTCCATTTTTATTAATTATTTCAGGATCAAGAGGAAATCAAATTAATTTTTTCTGTGATGTTGCTGTTTCATATTCAAATGTATTTAATTAGAAGATAAATGAATATATTTCGTTGGTATTTTAGTCCAGTGTCCAAAAACATGTTATTTGAAAATTAAACTCTGCGACTAATCTTACGTTTAATCTGTTCCAATTGGGGTAAGGACATTAATATATTTCTCTGTGCAAAAGAAATTCAACAATCAAAGATGAACAAGTTCAAGCAAATCAAACAGTCAGATTCAACAACGATATTGAAACAAAAGTAAAGGCTGCAAGAAGAAACAAACTTACATGTCACTGCTATATGTTTCCTTCTCTCTAATCTCGAATCCTCAATCTCTTTCTTCACTAGAACAAAAATGAAAATGCCAAGATTCTTCCACACTCAGCCCACATATTCTTTCTGTGCAACATGCAAATATGGGCAGTCTTGTAGAAATATATTGGGCTATTTTGGGTGTGAAAGTATTTTCAATTTTGAGCCCACCTAAGTCCCTAAACCACAATCCAACGATCGACTTGATTGCCAAAGCCTTTTTTTATTTTGTATTTTAGACTTTGGTCAGTCACCCACAAAAAAAAAAAAAAAAAACGAATCCTGAACCTATCATGCTCTGAACTTCAATTTTTTGATGCATTGCTGATGTGAAAAGAGTGTAATATGCTTGATGTTGACTTTTTTGATGTATCATGTCTTGGTCTAGTCAATACATGCAACATTGTCTTCATACATAGTCAGTGAAACACAATGATGGATGAGAAACAGCAGGTACTTCGCATATGCTAAGAAGAGCCCTGAACCATACTTCCTATGTGTGGCGTAGTGAGGTGTGATGAGCTTTGGAACTATTTGAAGATTTTGCAACTAAGGTCTATTTCGAGGAATGCAATATCCCTAATGGTAAAGATATAACTATTTGGAAATGTGCCTTGTGCAAGTTTGATAAGTAACATTCGTCAACATAACAAACAAGACATGCATCATTCAGAGGATTAGGGGGTTGGATCCGCTCGTGATGCGTATGGATAAGCTTAAATCTGTAGAACCTTTAGGGTAGCGAAAATACGTCATTAATGCCAATTCAATGGTTGCGTGTAAGCACAGTGTTGTATCTTCTCAAAAGATCAACAGTGAATGAGATATCATGTCCAATACAATAAGTTAAGTAAAACAAAGCTTAAAGTTGAACTTAGATATGACACTGCTGAAGGTAGCGGTTCGTAGTGTCATGACTCACAGAATTCCAATGAGATTCATCATACAGGGCGGGTTTTGCGGTAAGGGTCCAAAATTCCAATGAGATTCAACCAGAATCTCATGAAACGGTTATAAATTTGAATGGAAACTCACTCGTGGGTCGTCAGAGTTGAGTATCACCTCAGGAATGATGTCCACATATATAGGAGGTGTGTGGTGTTCCGGAATCGACGACGTAGCCGTCGGAGGTACTACAGCCTACTGCTGCTCGAGATTTGCCAAGCCAGAGAGGCGTCAGCCTTGATCTGGGGAAGAAGACAAATCGTAAACGACATGTCGTTAGTAGAAAAGGCATGGTTTGGACATGGCTTGGCACATGGATGGCTGGTGGGGATCGAACAACTACAAACTGTGACTCGCGCGGCTCGGTTCAGCACGGCTTCAGACTGCGGCTCGGACGCTATTTAGAGTTTTTTTTTTTTTATTGTTTTCTTTTCTTATTCACACAATTGCGATTCATCACAATTATATCAATGGTAATATAATATAATTGCGAACAATAATTTAAGTATAATATTAATTAGAAAATTGAAAATTAGAATTTATGCTTGATGGTGAATGTTGCATGCAATCAAGCTAAAAAAAATATCGACAATCTAGACCTTGTTTTAGAAGAACCTGGATTGCGATGATGAATCTTGTGAACAGGCTTGTAGCAAGAAAAAAAACCTTCAGTTCCTTAGCGCAGCAATAAGAGCGTGCTGATAACGTGTTGTGACCTGTTTTACCGAATGGAGAGAGGATTTGGCAGAGAGAGAAGAAGGCTTGAGGAATTATATGTCTTATTCTTGATGTTTTATGCATTTATTTATAGTCAACATGATAGGTTTACTTGCCTTGCAAGTAATACAATTATAAAGGGACATGATCTTTGATTATCCTAAATACAATCTATTAATGATTTTCATAATTACACGTGCTAGAATTTATGTCATAACAAAATCTTATTTATATTCGTAATTAAAGGTGTATTTGTAATCTTTTATAATAAAATGAAACAATCTGATAACATAACATAAATGAAGTCTTTAAAAGAGCATGACTCTACACAAAGCAGATGTTTGTTTTTTTAAGTACAACAATATATTTTACACTAAGGTGAGAGGGAAGTTCGGCTAAATCACAAAATGGGCAACCTAATTTGGTGTTGAATTCGTTATTCATGAGATTCGAACCTAAAACCTTTCACTTGCAAGTGAAGAGAAATATCACTAGACCGTAGTGAAAAAAAAATCATAAATTCCATCCTATCCTAACGAAGAAACGTATAGTCTTTACACACCATTGCAAATCAATTCCTACAAGGAATCCGGTCAAACTCCTGCAAGGAAAAATGATGTATCCTTACAAATTGGAAAAAACCAGTTCAAAAGCCTGAGTTTCATTGATGGTTACCTTAAAAGAAACAAGATGCTTATCTGAATAAAAGTTCGTAGTCAATGTCATTGAGGAATATAACTTGGATATCTCTCTTTTTAAAAAGCCAAAGTCAGTGTCAATATCCTTTTTGAATCATTTCGTTTTTGCTTTTTTTTTTTAACCTTTTGTGACAATGATAGAATGGCGATACATAGGGGAATGCAAGTTAAATATAAAAAACAAAAAATTATGGTGTCGTTTGATAATCATTTTTTATTTTTATTTTTTGCTTTTGGTGCTTCATATATGAGTTACCTATTAAATAATGGGTGAACAAGTATGGTGTGAGGGAAGGGAAGAAATAAATAATAATGAATGAAGACGAAAACTGCTGGAAAAGTTAATAAGTTAGTTTTTGGTTTATTATTTGGTAAGGGGATTTTAGTAATTGTGTTTTAGGGTTTTCTTGTAGGATAAGTCGATAACGATTTGGGTTCTTACCTAATATGATTAATGTTAGTTCTCTATAAATTAGGTGTTTTGAAACACATCATGTAAGTTTAACAAGATGTAATCTCTTCAGATAATGTGGTTTTTTTTGGCAATTTTGGTGTGTTTCTTTGTCTTCAGTTAATAAAGGAGCATTGCCTAATCCATTTGTTCATATATTTTATGCACTATGATTTTCAACTCGGTATTAAAGCATTCAAAAAGGCCAAAAAAAAAAAAAGTTTATTAGAAAGCCGGCCTCCCTCATCATTGCCTGCCCCACTCCCTCCTCCTTCCCCTTCATTCATTGGGTTGGAGGAATTCACAGGGTGCCCGCCCGTTATACATTCCATGAAATAACCTTTCTTTGTATGACTTCTTTTTTGTCTCATGTCGAATGGGGAGATCAATCCTAGAAGCGAGCGCTTCTAGCCCTTTTTTATCTTATGCACGAATAAATTGCGAAAGCTAACATGAAGATTCGATTCAGACTTCATAGAGTCAGTACTAATGTTGTCTATGCGCAGGGCCATCCCCCACTCTCGTCCCGGGGAGCTAACGGCTCATGTATATGAAGTTGGTTTTACATTTATAGGATTTTTCATTTGTTCCTTAATTCTTTCCCTCTCTCCCGTCATGCATCATCCATCAATTTCTTCGTATACCTTCTCATATTTCAAGCATAAAAAGTAAAAATTAAAAGCAAAAAGCAAAAAAACAAAAAAATGTTATCATTTAATTTTTTAAGAACTAGAGGAAGGAAAGGAAGAAGAAAGTCATGCTCCCTTTCGGTATACTTTATTAGCTTTGTTTACATGATATTAACACTCTTATCTCCTTTTTCATGCTCTAGCCTCTAGCCTTAATAAAAAAACCTTTCATTGTGTTTTAGGTCTTAAAAAAAAATCTTCGTATTTGCATTTTACCAATTGATTTTATAATAAATAGCCTAACTTATATTTACCGAAAGACCTAGACTTAGAAGACTTCCAGGAACCACACACACACAAGAAAAACAGAAATAAAAAGTCCGAAAATTCACACTTTGGGTTGCTTTCTCCAGTTCACACTTTGGATTGCTTTTTCCAATTCACACTTTGGTGTAACAATCTCGTACTATGATTATGACAATAAAAAATGTACCGTTAAAATAATTTACTCTTTTTTTTAGAGAACTAGCATAGTAACTACAAACCATTCTAAAAATCACAAGAAATTAACAGACCTTACCAATTAATTTTAAGGTGAAACTTCAACGCAAATTGTTGGACAGGGATGTAGACAATGACTGAGCTAGCAGGCTAGCTATCTTTAGGGGGCCAAGTTAATCATGTGTTTTTTTTATGATCCACCACTTTCGGCATGATTATAAGAGGAGTAACAAGTTAATTATGATGTTTAAGTAAGGGCAAATTAAATAGGGAACTTTAACGAAAAGCATCCGGTACTGTTCACTTTAACGAAAAACCACATTTTTACACTAAAAAGTCAATCCTGGTACTATTTACTTTACCATTTATTTTGTCCTTATCATTAAAACTCAAAGTTTTCAAGCCCTTTTCATTAGTTTTCCTAATTAAATAAGCAACCCAACCAGCTATACTTTTGGAAGCCTCCAACTGAAATTATGGTATATAGAAGCTGCACTTTTGTTTGTCATCTTTGGTTTTTTGCATAGAAGCTGCACTTTTGGTTTGGTTCCTCTGTGGTCCATTTTGTTTGTTAGTATATATTAACCTCCTTGCAAGCTATCTTTTGATTTCTTTTTGTATGAGAAATAATAATCACGCACCATTTTTAGTCTCTTAGACAATTCTTTCTAATTATGTATGTTGTTTTCGTTTTGAATCGAATTAGTCTATTTAATAGTCATAAGTCTAGATGGGTGTGTGAGAAGTTTAAAAAAAATGTGTGAAAACAGCCTTTTTTGTATTTGTTTGTGAGGAAGAATTTGAATATTGTTTTTGGCCCGCCTAAGTGTCAGTAGATTTGAATTTATGAGAACTTAACACTCTTTTGTATTTGTTATTAGAATTTCTTCGTAGTCTCCAAATTAGACTTGTGCAAACCTAAACCAGTATATACTAAATCATTACATCTATTATTTGTGATAGCTTGAATTTTCTGTCTTTTGTAATCTTCGAACGCTTTCACACTACAATTAGGTAATAATATATAAAGGATTTACGTACCATGATATACTGTTGTGTACCAACAATGGATGCCTGGCCCGAAGGTACGTACTCTTTTTCTACGTACTCTCCAACCTTAATTTCTATATATTTTTCATTTCTCCTGTGTTTTTTAATCACACATTTTGCTTTGTCGTTTTAGTATTTAGATCTGGACGCTCTAAATTACCAATGACATTTTTTACTAAAATGCTAAAAGAATAGTAAAATCTCAACTATTTCATAACGTACGTCAGAGCAAATTTTCCCACAAATTCATTAGTTGCATGTGTGACAAGGGCCTCAAGTCACTGTGCCAAACCCTAGTTTTAACTTCTTCCGTGGATGATTCGAAACTTCCCTCCTCCTTGCCCATGTGCATCTGGTCCCGTGCACTTCGTTAATAGAGAGTGTTGTACTGTTGAGAATGGATCATGTTGATGGAAGATGAAACTTTGCATGAACTTATAAATGAGTTGGGCTAATCTCTATTGCAAACTGATTAGCCTAGACTCACATGATATATTACTGAAAGACCTAGACTCAGAAGCCTCTGAAAGACCTAGACTTAGAAGCCTTCCAGGAACCACACACAAGAAAAACAGAAAGAAAAATTCCGAAAATTCTCACTTTGGATTGCTTTTTCCAATTTGCACTTTGGAATGCTTTTTGCCAATTGACACTTTGGATTGCTTTTTTCCAATTCACACTTTGGATTGCTTTTTCCTACATAATATAAACGACTATGAAGTTACCCAAGATGATGAACAAAGGTAAAAATATGGCCACTGGTGCCGGCTGCCTAATTCTGAAGCCAACAAGTAGTCATCATCATCACAAGCAACCTTCTGAGGATGCTAAATTGAGCATCAACTACCATTACAGCAAAAGCCCGACGTCCTCCTCGACAAGCGCCAAATGTTGCACCAGAACTGCCGAGCTGCCCAAGAGTACTAAAAAGCAGAGTGGTAGCAAGACAAAGAAAGGCAAAAGCTGCAACGCCTTCAGGATTGTTGGGAATACTATTACGGGTAACAAATCCGACAAGGTAGGTATCTTTGGGTTTGGCAACACTAAGTACGTCTGCAAAGGTCCGAAGACGGAGAAACGAGACAAGTCCTGTGGGGAAACCGACTACAAGTCTTCCAGTGACGACGAAGAGTGAACTGATTGAGGCTGTACGTGGTTGTAGGGTATGGCCTGATGTTTTTATGCATGTTGCGTATCTTGTGTAATTTGATGTGAAAAATAAAATGTTATCATGGCCAGGAGACTTTAATTTAGAGTTTTAATTCAATGCGCGATAGTTCTAAGATATTGGAAGTGATGTACTGGACGTGATAGAAGTGAGTGATGTACTTGACGTGATGGAAGTGAGTGATGTATTGAACTTTTTAGTTTCAACTATTTGTATAATTCATCATAAGAAACCAAGTACAAGGGAGAAGCTCTTATAGAGAGCTTGAGAGTGACTTAAAGGCTAAAAAGACAAAGCCTAATAATAGGCCATATAAAGAACCAAAAAGAATAAGCTAGCTAATGTGTAGCAAATGTATAATTACAAGTTTCAAGTGAGACATAAGACCATGAATTAAGGAGCGAATTAAGGAACAAAGGAAAAGTGAGGAACAAAGGAAAAGTGGTAGTACATCACTTCCATCACGTCAAGTACATCACTCACTTCCATCACGTCAAGTACATCACTCACTTCCATCATGTCCAGTACATCACTTCCAATACTCCCCTTCAAGATGGATCAAGAGGGTTAATTGATCCAAGCTTGCACAACAACCGTTGAAATTGGGTAGAGTCTAGAGCTTTCGTGAAGAGATCAGCAAGTTGATCATGGCTTCTAGTGTATACAGTGTTGATGACATTGGATTGAACTTGTGTACGAATGTAATGACAATTAACTTCAATGTGCTTCGTCCTTTCATGAAATACCGGATTAGAAGCAATATGCATTGCGGCCTGGTTGTCATAAAACAACGACATTGGTTCCTTGCTGGTGAAGCCAAGATCAAATAGAAGACTCTTCAACCATATAAGTTCACAAGCTGCTGCTGCCATGGCCCTATATTCAGCTTCAGCACTGGATCTTGCAACCACGGTTTGTTTCTTACTCTTCCAAGTGATCAGATTACCTCCAACAAAAGTACAAAAACCTGTGGTGGACTTTCGATCAAGGGCATTACCAACCCAATTAGCATCAATGTAGGCCATGATGTGAGTGGACCCATTTTTCTTCATGAGTATGCCTCTACCGACCGAACCTTTGAGATATCTAAGTATTCTCTTGACAATCTCCTAATGAACCGATGTAGGAGAGTGCATAAACTGGCTGACAAGGCTCACTGAGTAAGCAATGTCAGGTTGAGTAATCGTGAGGTAAATAATTTTTCCAACCATTCGCTAATAAAAACCAGGATTGGAGAGAGGCTCACCTTTAGCATCCAACTGAAGTTTGCTAACAAGGGGAGTGTGAGCAGATTTACACTCAAGCATGTGTGCTTCATCAAGAAGATCAACTACATACTTTCTTTGATTTAAGAATAACCCCTTGGAAGAAGTGGCCATCTCAATGCCAAGAAAGTATTTCAAGACTCCCAAGTCTTTAATGGCAAATTGTTGGTGTAGGGAGCACTTAAAAGCATTGATTTCATTCACATTGTCCCCTGTAATTATAAGATCATCAACATATATAAGCACAACGAGCTTGCCTAGGACACCACTGCGAACAAATAAGAAGGAGTCAACATGACTTCTTTTGAACCCTGCAACTTCAAGAACTGAGCTCAGTTTGGAATACCAAGCTCGATGGGATTGTTTGAGTCCATATATAGCCTTATGGAGCTTGCAAACTTTGTTAGGTTCACCTTCTCGTAGGTGTCCAGGAGGTAGCTTCATGTACACATCTTCTTCAAGATCACCATGGAGGAAAGCATTTTTTACATCCATTTGAAACAAGGGCCACTCGTGATTAACTGCCATTGATAGCAACACCTTCATTGTGTTCATTTTGGCAACCGAGGCAAAAGTCTCTTTGTAATCAATACCGTAGGTTTGTATGAAACCATGGGCTACCAATTGAGCCTTGTGTCTCTCAATGGTACCATTGGAATTGAATTTTGTCTTGTATATCCATACTTCCTACAACCTTCTTGCCTTTAGGAAGATCAACCACACTCCAAGTTTGATTTTCATCCAATGCTTTGAGCTCTTCATGCATGGCTTTTTGCCACACAGGTGTACACACGGCTTCTTGAAAACTTCTTGGCTCAAGATTGTTTGACAATTGGTTTAGAAATAATGCATGGGAGGCTGACAATTTTTGGTAAGTAATAGCTTCAGAGATAGGGTACCTTGCAGAGTACGTAACGTACTCTTGTAACCTTAACGGAGGATGTCGATCTCGAGCAGGGTTCCTTCTTGGTGCTACTACTGATTGTGGAGTTGCAGCTTGTGGTTGTGGTGTTGGAGCACTGGGTACTTCCTCACTGACCACTTCATCAATGTTGGAATTAATGATAGGGTTTGAGGGGTTTGCTTGAATTTTTCCAGGAGTAGGCAGTGGAAAGGTGTCCATTAAACTCTTCCCCTGAGGATTATTCTTAGAATCCTTATGAAAGAAATGAGTGACTTCATCAAACCGAATATCTCTAGAGACAACAAGCTCCCAAGTGTATGAGTTATAACATTTGTATCCCTTTTGAGAACTAGAGTACCCCATAAATGCACATTTCACAGCTCTAGGTTCTAGTTTATCACGATGAGTAGCTTGGATGTGGACATAACAAGTACATCCAAAGATCCTGAGATGAGTCAAATCGATAGTTCTTCCTTTCATGACTTCAAAAGGTGACTTAGCATTCAACACATGAGTTAGAAGTCTGTTAATGATGTAGGTTGCAGTGAGAAGTGCTTGGGACTAGAATCTCTTGGGAACTTGCATCTAAAACATAAGGGGCCTTGTTTTCTCCAACAAATCCCTATTTTTTCACTCGGCTACACCGTTTTGTTGTGGTGTACCGACACAACTAGTTTGATGCAAGATGCCATGATTGCTCAAGTAATTGGACATGTTATTGGATGTATACTCGGTGCCATTATCTGACCTTAAAGTATATAATTTAGAGGCGAATTGAATGGTTATTAGTTTGTGAAAGTCTTTGAAAGCTTAAAAAAAAAATCACCTTTAAACTTTAAAAGATACAACCAGGTAGCCATAGAATAATCATCAATAAAAGTGACATAATACTTGTATCCATCAAATGACTCAACACGAGAAGGTCCCCAGATATCTGAGTGAACAACTTCAAAAAGCTTACTGGTTCTAGACTGAGAGGATACAAAAGGCAGCCTAGTGGATTTTGACATTTGACAGATCTCGCACTCATGTGTGCTTTTACAAAAATTTGGAAATAACTTAGACGTCACTGGTTCTGAGGGATGAGCGAGACGTTGGTGCCAAAGTTGGTACTCCTGGGCATGACTTAGGTTGGCAATGGGATCCTTAACAAGATTGAACTTCTTTGAGAGGTAGTATAGACCATTTAAGAAGAACCCTTCACCAATCTTCTTCTGAGTGACTTGATCCTAAAACACAACATTATGAGGAGAAAATATGGCAAGGCAGTCCAAAGTGTGTGTGATTTTTCCTATGGACAAAAGCTGGAATGGAAATGAAGGTACGTAAAGTGCAGTGGACTCTACATCATTACCCATCAACCTAATTTTTTCTTTTCCTAGAACATGTTCCCCTTTACCATTTGCTACAAATACATGAGTAGGATTAGATAATTTTTGAAACTCATGTAGACAAGATGTTTTATTAGTTATATGATCAGTGGCACCTGAGTCTACAATCTAAAAATCATGTGTGAGATATGCATTGAGAGCAGTGGAGAGTTCACTGATAATACCTGGGATATTGTCGTGTGTTGTGGTATCTAAACCTTCCAAGAAGTCAGCGAATTTTCCAAGCATGGCAGTGGAGTTTTCAATGATCATCTTTTCATTCTTAGTGGTCCCGTTCTTTCTTTGAAGAAAGGTAGCAAATTCATTAATCAAGGAAATCAGATTTGAAGTGAAGTTTGCCATCTCATCAGCTGAACACTTAGTTGCACGGAGGGCTTTTAAAGCAAACCATTTCCCATCTTTGATCATTTTCCCTTCCTTGTCAAACTTAGGTTTTAACTTAGAATGTAAGATCCAACATTTTTCCCTTAGGTGCCCATTAGTGTTGCAATATGTGCACTTCCAGTCAGCCTTCTTCCCATTAAAAACTTTTTCACCAGAGATTTTGTGGTTGCTAGGTTGCTAGTGAAAACCTTAGCCTCAGAGCTAGACTTGTGCTCAATATGCATTACCTTTCTTTGAGTTTCTTCCCTTTGAACTGCATGACACACACTAATGAATGATGGTAATTTTGAGTCATTAGCAAATGACTACGAAGATCTTCATACTCAGCTCCCAAGCTTGCCAACAGTTGAAACACTTTATCTTCATCAGCCCTCTTCAAAAGCACAGCGGATTCGGTTGTGTGTGGATGGTATAGATCAAGCTCATTCCATATAAATTTCATGCTTCCAAGGTGCTGAACGAAGGATTGGTCACCTTGCTTTAGGCCAGCAATACTCTTCTTCAGTTCAAATACACGGGCAAAATTGTTTTGGCTGCCATACATTTCCTTGACAGCTTTCCAGAGTAGGTGTGAAGATCATGAATAGCTGAAGAGCTCTGACAACTTGGGCTCCATCGAGTTGAGTATCCAAGACATTACGAGCTGATCATTTGAATGCCATGCATCAAAAGAGAGTGAGGTGGATTTTGGAGGCTTGATGGTTCCATTTACGTACCCTAGCTTCGATCTTCCTCCTAGGGCAAGAGAGATGGCTCGGGACCAAGGCAAATAATTGAACTCGTTCAACAATACTGAGCACAGTCGTTGGTTTGGATTGATCTCACCATGTATCATGTTGGTTGGTGTTGAGGTTGAGGAACTTGTATCCTTAGAACCGAATGGATTGTCTTCTGCCATCTCAACAAATGATGAACATAAGGAAAAATGAAACAAAAGAAAAACAACAGAGACATGACCCTATGGTTCTTGCTCTAATACCATATTGAACTTTTTAGTTTCAACTATTTGTATAATTCATCATAAGAAACCAAGTACAAGGGAGAAGCTCTTATAGAGAGCTTGAGAGTGACTTAAAGGCTAAAAAGACAAAGCCTAATAATAGGCCATATAAAGAACCAAAAAAAATAAGCTAGCTAACGTGCAGCAAATGTATAATTACAAGTTTCAAGGGAGATATAAGACCATGAATTAAGGAGCAAATTAAGAAACGAAGGAAAAGTGGCGGTACATCACTTCCATCACGTCAAGTACATTACTCACTTTCATCACATCAAGTACATCACTCACTTCTATCACATCCAATACATCACTTCCAATATAAGAGTTATCAAATTAGAGAGTGGAGATGTGTAGTATACAAAGTAGTTATTACTATCATATTATCTGTGAGGTTCCAAAAATTGTATTATTTCCAGATACTAGTTACCGTCGCATAGTGCGAATCTCTATTATGATCTTCGCTTTTGCACTAAAAAATGTTATGAAAAAAACATTTATATATTGTACCACCACTTTAACAAAGATGAGATCTACTTATATTGGTAGGTTATACATCTATTAGAAAAGATGGTACAATGTCGTACAGATAAATGTTTTATCCTTGACATTGCTCATTTTGAAATACTCGCTACAGTCTGGAAGTTTACAGCTATATGTGATCGATCAAAGGATTGACTAAATTAGATTCAAAATTGTAAAGATTTCATGCCACGAAAAAATTAATTGTAGTAGTTTTAAGTCCGTATGAGGAATATTTAAGTGTAATACCCTTAAAGTTTCTTGGGCAAATTGTTTATGGCATATTGCATGGGATAAAAAATGGCATAACATTTGGTTAGAGACAGATTCTATGCATGTCATCAGTCTACTATCAGCTCACTCCATGGATGTTCCATGGTTTCTTAAAGTTTCTTGGGCAAATTGTTTATGGCATATTGCTCGCTTGAATTTGCGTTTTTCGCATATTTTCAGGGAAGGGAATTGTTTGGCGGATGCTTTTGCTAATTTTGGTGCAATGAATAGTAGCTTTACGTGGTGGGACTCGGTTCCTGAATTTGCTGATGCGTCTTATAGAAGAGATTGTGTCGAGCTTCCATTCTTCCGTTCGAGCTCATGAGGAGCAAAATGTTGCTATGGAAGAGGATTTCGGGAAAGAAATATAATCATCTGAATTATGGGAATTCAATTTTAGGTGACTGAAGCTAAGCACCCTTAAACTAGTCCATATCATTTTCAATAATTGTTTTTAGCGGGTTTTGGCCTAGTCCCCCCGTTTGTTCTACTTTTCCTTTTTTCTTCTTATTATTAATAAATTCTTGTAGAGGGGGGATGGGCGGGGGGTTTCTGGGTGCAACGGTCCTTTCTCCTTTGGGAGAGGGTTGGTGCCTCGCACGCGACTGTTGACGAAGAGCTAATCTCGCCTAATCCGTCTCTACAAAAAATTCAAAAAAAAATATATATATATATATATATATATATATATATATATATATATATATAACATTCTATCCTTGATGTACAATATAAGGAACTAATCTTTTTGCGTGAAAAAAAAAAAAAAAAAAAGTGTAATACCCTTAATATTTTAAACAAACAATATTATATACACAAGGGGAGGGGGGTAGGGTTAGCCTCACAATGGGCTAGCAATAATGTGGTTCAAATTTGTTTTTGGCAATAATCAAACCTAAGACCTCTCACTCACAAATGAAGAAGAATACCACTAGACCATAGTACTTAATTTTATGAAAATGGTCATTTACGCATGTATATAACTGTGTCGGAGTTTTTTATAGGGCACTACAAGACATCAATTTATCCACCACAATAATTTTACCACGGACTTTATAAGCTAGTTATAAAAAGTACAAATTTACCACAAGTATAATAAGCATGTGGTGAATAACATTTTTTATCACGAACAAATCTTAGTCCGTTATAAATTAAAAGTGAATGACCATGTGCAAAGTTCCACGTTGTTAATATAATAGGCCACCACAGGCAAAGCTCGTGGTCATTATTATTAGTATCCACATCGTAATTAAAATAAAATTGGAGGGACACCAAAATGTTTCAAAATTTCAAACATATATCCAATTTGGAATTTTCACAGCACTACTCAAAATCTGTAAATATTAGTTGAAAAAAAATCTGTAAATATTATTAATGAAACACTACTTATCAACTAAAATCCCATAAAATTACGGTTATAACTCTCTACAAATAACAAATAAAAATATAAATGATTAAACCCCAGATAAACATGTCAAACACTAAAAAGTGAAAAACACAAATTAAGGGGGGTGTATTCAATTAGGATTTTGAGAGAGTCTCAGAGAGTTTAAATCTATGGAATTTGAGAGAGTTTGAGAGAAAAAAAAAAAAAAGAATTCCCAGAGATTTTGAGTGAATTAATTATAACTTCCAGAGAACTCACATGAATTATGAGAGAATTCTTTACATGAGGTTAGAGAATTGCAGAGAATTTGATCAACAATTTCCTTCCCTTTACAAGCCAAAATCAGTTTCATCTTACTAATACCAAATCGCAATACCAAGTTCAAATGCAATGTTTTCAAGTAGCTATCAAAGTGAAATTAAACATTGGCATCCAAAATCTTGAAAGTTAAGGCTTACAAAATAAACTAGCTATCAAAGTTTTTCAAACACAAATTGCATACTCCAATCCGTAAAAACAATTAATTATATTTCTCATCTTTGAATGCTATCACTCATAGCATATGTCCACATATTTGTAGCTATGCCAGCTCTCCATGCATTAGTAATCTGTCGTTGTTGCTCTTGAGTTTGATTACCTAGTTCATCATCATTTTCTTCATCTTCAGATTCATCATCTTCTTGTTCGATTGGAAATTCATCAGAACGGCACTCTTTGCGAAGAAAGTTGTGCAACCCTGCACAAGCTAACACTAACTTTGCTTGTGTTTTAATTGGAAATGGAGGTGCGGACTTGAAAATTGTAAATTGAGATTTAAATACACCAAATATCCTCTCCACTACGTTTCTCAAGGAAGCATGTCGAAGATTGAACAACTCATTCGCATTTACGGGATCACGATCGTTACCAGCAAAATCTTGGAGATGATATCGAACACCTCGAAACGGAGCTAAAAATTGACGACGATTTGCAAATCCACAATCCACTAGAAAAAAATTTACCTAAAAATAAAACACATAAAGTTATTATTTATGGTACGTCCGAGTGTAAATAAATCAATGAATGAATACAAACCTTCTGGCACTTTAAGTCCATTCCTCCTTGATACAGCATCATGTAACAGTTTGGAGTCATGAGCTAAACCCTCCCATCCGCTAAGAATATATATGAATTCCAAATCAAAGTTACAAGTAGCTAATACATTTTGTGATTATTTTACCATGACGATCAAGATAGCTAGCTACTTCAGGTCCTGATACCATTGCTGGTATATGTGTTCCATCAATAGCTCCAACACAATCCTAAAATAATTATAAGAGTTAATACATAGCTAACAATATGTTCATGAAAGTAAAAAAGACTCTTGAGAAGGGAAAATACGAGGAGGTACCGTGGCATATTATTAACCCTAAAGCTTCTGGAGAAGGGAAAGTAAAAAAGATTGGGACAACAGATTGTTATTAATAGGTTTCACGGTGAAGTTACATTTTTCCCTTCATTTGAAAACCCTATTAAGAAGATGGCTAGTTATGCAAGGAACCCTATTAATAATATGTCAACTTCACCGTGAAGAAATCGTGGGCATCAAAGTTTGGGCCGGCAATGGCGAAGAACCATTGGTTAGGTTGCAGGGTTCTGGTATCTGGAGAAGATGACTATAAAAAGGATTGGGACAACAGATTGATTATATAAAAGAAACAAATTCGCAGCTTTCACAACAAGGACAAAATCGAAGCAGAAGAATAATGGGAAGAAGTTGCAGAGGAAGAAAGATTGTACCTTCGCTCGGAGAGACTGGAGAAGACGCTCTCTGGAGGAGAGAGCAACACACTCAAAATCTCTCAAAGTTTCCAGGGTTGAGGTGAGATTTGCCAAGCTCTTTGGTATTTATACATATCACCTTGAAATCCTCCAAAATCCACCAAATCACAAATCCGCTCAAATCCAATTCCTTTTTCAATACACCTAAATTTTTAGAGACTTTCAAAAAGTTATGATTGAATACACCTAAATTTATAGGGAATTGTAAGAAGTCTTTAAGAATCTCAATCGAATACACCAAGATTTTTATAAAATCTTTTAAATTCCTAATTGAATACCCCTGGAATTATTAATTCCCTGAAACTCTCTGAGAATTCTAATTGAATACACCCCCCTAAAAAAGAAAGAAAGAAAGAAAAGATAAACACAAACCCACGTTTATCCTCTTAATCTTTCTTTGCAGTAGACGTGGGATTCAAATTCAAACCTAAAATCTACACGTTTCTACGGTGTTTTCCCTCGCCCAGTAACTTCCCACTCAATAAACTCGAGTCAGTTGTGATTATTTGCATATGAAAAAAGAAAACTAAAATCTCCAAGCTCCAACCATTCCAAAAGTTAAAAAAGTCGACAATATGAAGTGAAGAACCGAGGTGATTTTTTCTCTAATTTCTTTTCATTTTATTGATGAATTTTCTGTATGAATTTTTTTTGCGCTTTGTTGTTTGTTTTTTTGTATCACTAACTTCTAGCTTTTCCTGTGCACCGGTTACGGTGATCCTCTAACTGGTTGATGAGTAGATTTTATATTATATATTTTACCCTAATCTTAGTATATTTTGGTTAATATTTTGAAAGAATTTTGATACTTTGAATTGTATTTTCAATATAGGACTTTCGACTTCCTCTGGAGAAAAAAAAGGATCAAATGGACGAATTTTAGAGTAATTCCAGTTGGAGGACGTTCGTGAGTTACTTAGCTTGATCGTATCAAAATTTGGGATTTTTCTACCAAGCGGTTATTTTCTGGCGATAAAATAAATGAGCGATGCGAAGTGCTGGAAAATGACGTTTTTGGGCTTAAATTGCGTTTTTGGAGCCCAAGATGACCTCGGATTGGTTCGTGGCCTTCTGGAAAAGTGTTCAGAATATTCCAAACATTAAATCCAGCTTTATTGGGCCAGTTTTGGAGCAGCTTATGGGTCCAAAACGTGGTTGTTCAGATTTTGGGCGAATTTTACCATTTAATTTAAGGTTATGTTTCCTATTTTATTGGATGATTAATTTTAGTTTCCTAGGGTTTGTGTGGTGGCTTAGCAAATATATTGCTAGACCGTCTACAATTTTTGTCTACGCTTTCTTTTATACAATTCTTGGAGACAGAGAGAATTGTTAGGGTTTTGGAGACTTTTTACTTGAAGGTGCTTCAATCATTTTCTTGAATATATTTTCTATGATTTCAATTATGAATATGCGTAACTAATTTCTTTTGCTAGGGCGAAGCCTTAAGCCTTAGCATGAATATGTGATTTTTATTTAATTGCTTATGATTGATTGCATGCATACTTTGAATTGTTAATCACCGAGATAAAAACTATCTAATTGTCTTAATGCCTGATCACCATTAGGATCTTTAGAAAAGTAATTTGATGCAATTTTGGTCGGAAGGTTCCCTGAAATTGACGCTGGCTTCTTGTGATTAATAATTGTAATTTCACTTAGGATGAATACCACGTCTTAAGGATTACATGGTTTTTCAAAGGATTTTCATAAAGCATAATGAGTCTTTCATGTTCAGATTTGATCCGAACGTCCGGACGGGTTGCATGTTTGATATACATTCTATGTTGGAGGTTCCAAGTAGAATATGAATTAGGAAAATCTAACATTTAAAGTGGCATGTGTAGATCATAAGTAATTGGTAAAAGTTCATAGGATTGCTAGGTGATGGTGGAACCCTAGTGCTTTCGTAATTTGATTCTCCCAAAACTGTTTTCTTTTTCCCCCAGTTTTGGTATTGCAGATTGTTTATTTTAATTTATTAATTTCGTTTTTATTTTAATTAGGTTATAAAATCAATCACATAAACTTCTACTTTACAATAATTAAATGGAATCTGATTAGTTTCGAATTATTTAATAATCCATGTGGAGACGACCTTGCGAGATCCGTTTATACTACAATAACCTTGTGATTCTTGCAAGTAAAATAGGAGAATTAAGCCCGTTCACATGAGTAGTAAAAATCCTATCACTGGTGTTCAGGTAATTTCTGTTCTTAAATTTATTCTGAAAAAAAATAAAATTGTAGACGTCATGAAAAAGAAAGAAGGCTTACATGTTTATATGAATTTGCACTATCATAATTTTGTGTATATTTGAGTGTATCCACTTGGTTTGTACCACATGATTATCTTTTCTTTCCGTATTTACTTCTCTTACTTGAGATCAAATTAGTATATTCCCATCCAAGAAGTACAAGATTTTATTTTATTTTTCTTTGTGCTTATGTCAATGCAGATAGAAGTAGACATATAGAAGATGCATTTAGTGAGGTTCGAGCATTAAGGCAGGATGTCACTCGTGAAGGACTTTTTTTTGGAGGTGTTCAAGGAAAAGTAAACTTCTAAGCTAACTATTTCTCAGTAAATGGAGGTGTACTTCATACTTGATACATAGTTTCGTGTTTCTTTTTTTTTTTTTTTTCTTTTTTTGTCAAAATAGTTTCATATTTCTTACTATAGGACATTGGCTTTATACCTGATTTTGTTGTAGTTTAGTGTAATGCTTGTAATTTTTTTTAATAATTGATTAATTAAGAAATTATTGTATTACAGTAAATTTGCAATTGTGTGATTATATATATATATATATATATATATATATATATATATATATTTTAATTAAATATTTTTTTTTTATTTTTTTGAAAATCTTATTACAACGGGCATTGATCGTGGTCAATTAGTGATCCACAATGGTCATAGCGCGTGATGCTAGCTTCCAATTTACCACGGGATAGATCCATGATTATTATTTAATTGATAACGCGCTTTGACCGTGGTAGAAGTTCAAACTTTTCATCACGTCCAGATTACTAACGGACACAATGTCCGTGGTAAATTGCAATCAACCACGGGCATTTACCATGATAAATGTGGGTTTTTCTTCTAGTGGGGCTTTTTTTCTAGCCTTTTAGGGTTACTGTCGCAACTTAATGAATATTAGGTATTTCTAGATCACGACTTAAACGTTCTCACTAAAAAGACCTGGCATGTTAACCATGTGGACACACCTCAAACTCGGCATATATACTATTTGGTCTATTAGTATTCATCTTCATTTGTAAGTGAAATGTTTTAGGTTCAATTCTCTTCAAAAGAGAATCACATTATTCCTAGCCTATTGTGAGATTCAGCCCACTCCCCTACTTCTTAGTGTAAATAATATTGTTTGTTAAAAAAAATAAAACAATCGATAAATTTTAAAGTTTTCTCATTTTTTAAAATTATTTTGTTCTTTAAAATTAATGTTGATTAATTTTCTCTTTGTCGCATTGCATCAATAAGAATGAAATTTCTAAAATTAAGGTGCTAGATTTAGTAACTGGAACAAATGTCTCATATAGCCAATTCCAAAGGTCTAAGTATACACATTTGCAATCAGTCGAGCTTTTTAACGATCAATGGTTCTTTAAGCTTTGTGCTTTACAATATACACCCATTTGCACACAACCGGCTTCTTCCTATGTTGCTGTGAAACTATTCTCATGTACCATTCTTTCGGAGTACCTCCATCTTCACCTCCATTGCGCCTATCCACTTTGGATCCATCAGTACTTCCACTTTTGTTGGAATTTTAAGTCTAGCCATTTGATTCACCATACCTACCTTGATACTTTGGTGACAGTGGCTGATTGGATACATAGTTTGCGATAGCATACTTGACCTTTCCTACGGGATTGGAGCATGACAATATTATAAAGAATTGAAAGCAGCCTTACCATTTTTCATTTCACACAAACATTTTAAATACAAACGGACCTTGAAGTAGCCAGAACAGTCTGGCCTATCAACTATGTATGAATTTTATCAAAATGCTCTTATATTGTGACATTTAGTAATAAAACTCAAATATAGAAGATGGTGTTTATAGCAAAACTCGAAAGAGAGATTACACACTGTATAGAGTAAAATATGCTATTTATAGCAAGTCTTCATACACACACACACACACAAGCGATCCAATTGAATAGTTATGTATATACTGAGAATAAATTTCATATTGATGAGAGTAAGGATCATGTGTATGTGCTTTATAAGTATGTTGACTATTTTTTTAAATTGTTAATTGGTTTTATGGTGAAACCTCAACTTTCTTCATGGTATCAGAGCAAGTTGCCCGCTTGTGAACCCTAATGGCCACACGCGTCCACATCACCCCATTTATGTTGTTCAAGTGTTTGGTTTACAAATTTGCCCCACGTGAGGGGGCGTGTTGAAAATGAATCTCATGCACCGTCCATTTTATTTTTGAATAAACGA
This sequence comes from Malus domestica, assembly GCF_042453785.1. Taxonomy (NCBI): domain Eukaryota; kingdom Viridiplantae; phylum Streptophyta; class Magnoliopsida; order Rosales; family Rosaceae; genus Malus; species Malus domestica. The sequence goes on along the minus strand of NC_091672.1, from coordinate 27,245,808 downwards.
CATTATCTACACTAAGGGTGAGGGAGTGAGCTTAGCCTCACAATTAATGGGCTAGCAATAAGGTAGTTCAAATTCGCATTTGACGAGAATTGAAACTAAGACATCTCACTTACAAGTGAAGGGGAATACTACTAGACCTCTTATTTGTTTGATACATATGAATGGTTAAACTGTCTCTAGATTAAATGATTTTTTGCAAAGATGATCTTTAATAAATAGTGACAAAGAGAATGAGCACTTCCAATTATGATGCTTGTATAGTGGGAAGATGTGTTAATCATAAGTAAGGGGACAAGTACATTCCCTATTAGGGGGCCACAAATTACTATTATCCTTTTCCTTTTTGAAATATTTTAGAATGGCTAATGCCAAAACTTACCATATTTTGTATACTAGGTTCATTTGCACAATCTTTAGGTAGCACCCGTCAATACAAGTAAGTGCCACCTTTATTAAAAATGTGGTGCAAATATTATATACAAAATCTGATAAGAGTAGCATTTTTGTTTTATAATTGTTTCTAATTCCTTCATATGCACAAACAAGTTCATTCAACGCATTACATGCATGCATACAACGGTACGGTTATAATGTAAAACTTAGTAATAAAACTCAAATATTGAGGAGATCATCACTGGATTCATAATAAAATATTTAGATTAAAAGTAAAACCAAGATAAGTAGATTGCACCCGGTCTAGAATAAAATCTGGTGTTCATAGCAAGTCTTACCTCGTATGTATACAAGCCATCGAATTGATCATAGCAATATATGTAGGCAATATATATTTTCCTCAAAATCCAATAAATCGGATTGAGGTTATGATATAGTATTATTACTGTAACTGCATGAGATACATTGAACAATGTCGATGCTAAAAAATGGAAGCTAGAGTTTTGGTCCCATAAATACAAACCTAGCTCAACTCCAATTCTATTCAGACTATTCTCACCTCCGATAACCAACCCACCTGAGCCTTTCATCACGTACAAGAAAATGGCATCTGCATCATGCCCGCGTGTTCCAATATTGCTGGTTATTCTCTTCTTCCTCATGATCAACATCACTCCATCTTTTACTCAAGACACCCAGCAGTTGATTGAGCGTATCTGCAGATCAACGGAGCAGTACGGATTTTGCACCCAAACCTTCAAAGAAAACCTGAAATCCCCAGATGCTGATATCGTCGCCCTCACCCAAATAACCATAGAGCGGTCCGTAGACAATGCTACTCAAACACACAACTTCATCAGGCAAACGATTGATAGCACAAACGACCCAGCAGTCAAAAGCGCTTTGGAAACATGCGAGTATAGTTACGGTTTAGTGATGGAGGCATTTGACTCGGCTGCCGTGGCGTTTTTCCAGAAGGATTACGACACCGTAGAGAAGTCTGAGAGTGGGACGCCGAGAGCAGAAGCCAGCTGTGAAGACTCGCTGAGCAAGACGTCGCCAAATACTGTGAACCCACTGACTGACAGAAATAATCAGATGAGGATTCTGATTGCCATGTCTTTGAATGCTGTGCATGAACTAAAGTCTACCCAGCACAACTAGGGTTTTCTAGAATTTAGTTTTTCTTGTTTTCGCATTTGTTTTTTTTTTTTTTTTTTCAGAAACATTTGTTTTAATTTATAAAATGTTTGGCCACAGACTGACAGTTGTTGTCTATTTGGGCTTTATTTCATGGTCAATAAATGAAGAGACTTTACAATGTTTTTCCTTAAGCTACTCTCAATGATTGTTAAAGAAATTAAAACTATATGTATATATCTAATTAAGCATGTGCATGTGTAAGCAGATCTAGCTAGCTAGCTGCATGCTAACAGAACACACATATTCTTTTTTGTATTATTCGATCGGGTAATGCTAGTTAATAATGAGATTATCTATTTAAACTTTATTTTGAAAATCATGCATATGACGTGATTGTTGATAATTTGACAATTATTTATTTGTTGATTAACGTGCTTATACTCTATTGGTAACGCATCACATAATCTTTAAATGTGGTCTAAAAATTTAGTCTACCAAACATTATTTTGTTCGATCACAATAATTTTTTCCCAGTTTTCTTTATATATTGGAAAAACAAATCTGGTACTCAATTGGAATATATAGAAACACTGGATTCACTAATAATAATAATAATTATTATATATATATATATATATATATATATATATATATAAGTTATAGAAGTGCCACTTAGTACTACGGTCTAGTGATATTCATCTTCACTTATAAGTGAGATGTCTTAGGTTTGATTGTTGCCAAAAGCGAATTTAAACTATATTATTATTAGCTCATTGTGAGGCTAAGCCCACCCTCTTCCCCTTAGTATAGATAATATCGATTTTTCAAAATATATATATATATATATATATATATATATATATATATATATATATATATATAAAAGTTATAGAAGTTACTTTATGCTTGTTGTGGTCTATTTTATCTGACAGAGGGACTAGGGCCGGCGGCAGAGAGAGAGAGAGGAGAGAGATGTGTGTTTGTAGAATTGTAGGGGAATGTGTGTGTTGTTATCCCTCCTACATTGTGCCTTTATTTATAGTAGTAAAGGGAGAGAAGATATTCCTTCTCCTCCAAGTAATACAAGTTGTAATAGGAAAGGATAACTAGAATCAAATCTTATCTAGGATTTACACAATCATACTTAAACTAGGAATGTTTACAACACTCCCCCTTGAGTGTGTAAATACTCAAGGTAGATTCAGCATCATGCAGAAGTTGAGGAAGTCGACTCGTTGGCACTGATTCCAAGGAACAACGCTTATTCTCAATAAGGTAGGAACTTGCATAAGTAGTAAGTCTCACTAAAAAACCCTAAGGCTATGGCAAAAACCCAAGTAGGGACAAAATCCATAGTCTAAGGAAAAATGCGTGAGAAATGCAAAGTCAAAAGAAACGTCTACAGGACGTCATCAGGGATATGACCAGCCCAAGGTGGGTGCCTCGTTAAAACCTAGTTAGGTAGCAAAAACCCAGTGGGAAAAATGCTCCTAATCGTAGGGAAAAAGAGTACATTAAGATCAAGCAAGTATCTAGAAGATACTCCCCCTGAGTTTGACATAATTCCACAGAGAAATAGCAAAGTTACAACTCAGAAAGTTTACGCATACCAATTCCATGAACAAGCTTCTGAAACGTCGCCTTCGGTAGTGATTTGGTGAAGAGGTCGGCCAGATTGTCTTGTGATCGGATTTGCGTGACTTCAATCTTCTGATGCTCTTGTTGTTGATGTGTAAAGAAGAACTTCGGCGCAATATGATTGGTGTTGTCTCCTTTGATGTAACCCTTCTTGAGCTGTTCGATGCAAGCTGCGTTGTCTTCAAAAATCGTCGTCGGGGCATTAACGGCGGGATGAAGATCACAGGAGCTTCGAATATGGCCCACTACTGCTCTCAACCAAAAGCATTCCCGAGTTGCTTCATGTAAGGCGAGAATTTCAGCATGGTTAGACGAAGTGGCAACTAAGGTCTGTTTAGTTGACCTCCAAGATATTGCGGTGCCTCCAACGGTAAAGACATAACCCGTTTGAGAACGCGCCTTGTGCGGATCAGATAAGTATCCAGCGTCGGCATAACCAACAAGGCGAGAATCAACCCGATGAGCATAGGGTGCGGCATCACTCGAGGATTCGTAGGGATAGAATAAGCCCAAATCCGTAGTACCCTTAAGGGAACGGAAGATGTCTTTCACGCCAGTCCAATGTCTGCGTGTTGGTGCATTGCTGTATCTTCCCAAAAGATTAACAGCGAAGGAGATGTCGGGTCTAGTGCATTGAGCTAAGTACAATAAAGCGCCTATCGCACTTAGATAAGGAACTTCAGGCTCCAAAATCTCTTCATCATCCTCCTTCGGACGGAAGGGATCTCGCTTTGCATCTAGCGTACGAACGACCATAGGAGTACTCGAAGGCTTGGCTTTATCCTCATTAAAACGGCGCAACACCTTCTCGGTGTAGTTCGATTGATGTACTAGGATTCCATCCGAACAATGCTCTATCTCGAGGCCGAGACAGTATCGAGTCTTACCTAGATCTTTCATCTCAAATTCTGACTTCAAGTGCGAAGCAGTTCTCGCGAGCTCTTCAGGAGTTCCGATGAGATTCATGTCATCGACATATACTGCAACAATCGCAAATCCGGAATGTGACTTCTTAATGAACACACAAGGGCATAGTTCGTTATTCACATATCCCTGACTAGTCAAATACTCACTTAAACGGTTATACCACATTCTTCCGGATTGTTTCAAACCGTATAGTGAACGCCTCAGCCGAATTGAGAGCGTGTTCCGGGGTTTGGAAATATTTGAACCAGTCAATATAAGTCCTTCGGGAACTTTCATATAAATTTCCGTATCTAGATCCCCATAGAGATACGCGGTTACTACGTCCATCAGCTGCATATCCAGTTTTTCGGAAACTACCAAACTGATAAGGTATCGAAAAGTAATCACATCCATAACGGGTGAGTAAGTTTCGTCATAGTCAATCCCGGGGCGTTGTGAGAAACCTTGTGCTACAAGACGAGCTTTGTAACGCACAATTTCGTTCTTCTCATTACGCTTCCGAACGAAAACCCACTTGTAGCCAACGGGCTTCACATGTGGAGGAGTAGGAACTACAGGTCCAAACACCTTACGTTTCGCAAGTGAATCAAGTTCGACTTGGATTGCTTGTTTCCAGTTTGACCAATCAGCTCTACGTCGACATTCATCAACGGAACGCGGTTCAATGTCATCGCTCAACATGATCTCAGTAGCTACTGCAAATGCTAATGCATCGTCGACAATCATCTCATTTCTACGCCACACATCATCTAAGCTAGCATAATAGACCGAAATCTCACGATTCTCGGGAGGAGGATTCGTCTCTTCAAGGACGCTTCCATAATCTAGAATTTCCTCATGAGTTGGGTAAAATGAGTAAGCGATAGTCGGATTCACGGTAGGCTCTTCAGGACCTTGTGCCGTGGTTTTCCTCTTTCGGGGGTGTGAATCCTTTGAACCAAGGGGTCTGCCACGCTTTTGTGTAGGGGTAGATGATTGGCTAGTCGCTAATGTACGTGGATCACCAGAATTGGCGTCCCGGGCTTCCAGGAGGGTAGTCCGTCGTACATTTGGTACATCCATCTTTGCAGGCGTATTCGCAGCTGGAATATGTGATCTTGTCACGCGCGCTAGATCGGTGAAAGCATCTGGCATGCTCTGAGCTATGCTCTGGAGATCTAATATGCGCTGCACTTCAGCTTCAGACTGAGCGGTGCGGGGATCTAAATGAGACAAAGTGGGAGTCATCCACGATAATTCGCGTCGTTCATTAGGAACGTTGACGTTCTTATCTCCCCCTAACGACGGGAAGACTGTCTCATAGAAGTGACAATCTGCGAAACGAGCGGTAAACAGATCGCCTGTCAAAGGTTCTAAGTAACGAATAATCGAAGGAGAATCATATCCGACATAGATTCCCATCCTTCGCTGAGGCCCCATTTTTGTACGTAAGGGCGGCGAGATCGGCACATAGACCGCACAACCAAAAACGCGCAGATGCGATATGTCGGGTTCGCATCCGGTGACCAACTGAAGGGCACTAAATGGTTGTGTCGCAACAGGCCTCAGGCGGACCAACTCTGCTGCGTGCAATATTGCATGGCCCTAAGCAGCGATCGGGAGCTTGGTACGTATGACCAACGATTGAGCAATCATTTGTAAACGCTTAATGAAAGCCTCTGCCAGGCCATTCTGGGTGTGAACATGGGGTACAGGATGTTCAACTTCAACCCCAACCGACATGCAATAGTCATCAAAAGTTTTAGATGTGAATTCTCCAGCATTATCCAATCGAATAGATTTGATCGGATAATCAGGGTGGTGAGCCCTGAGCTTGATAACCTGAGCCAACAGTTTGGAGAATGCAGCGTTCCTTGTGGACAACAAGCACACGTGTGACCAACGTGTAGAAGCGTCAACCAAAACCATAAAATATCTAAATGGTCCGCAGGGAGGTTGAATCGGTCCACAAATGTCCCCCTGAATCCGTTGTAGAAAAATGGGAGGATTCGAACGAATCTTGTCATAAGAAGGCTTAGTAATAAGCTTTCCCATAGAACATGTTTAGCATGCAATTTCATGGATCGAACCTAAGCTTCGGGTTAGTGGATGCCCGTGTGAAGTTTTGAGGATACGGCGCATCGCTATTCGTCCAGGATGTCCCAAACGATCATGCCAAAGTGTAATTTCGTGCGCGGTCCCTGTGGTAGGGCCGGCCACATAGTGGCATTCTATGGGGCGTATGGTCGTAGTATATAGACCACTCGGGTTACGCTCCATCTTCTCTAGAATACGCTTCTGGCCATATTCGTAGGAAGTTACGGACAGAAATTCAACTCCGTTTTCTACGTGGGTTTCAGCGTGGTAATTGTTATCTCTAATGTCCTTGAAACTTAGTAACGTTCTTCCGGAACGTGGAGAATAGAGTGTCTCAGCAATGGTCAAGATTGTACCATTGGACAACATTATACGTGCCTTACCGTATCCTTCGATCAGGTTGGATGGGCCTGAGAGGGTTGTCAGAGGTGCATTCTTAGGTACGAAGTTAGTGAAATAGATGTGTTCACGCAAAACAGTATGCGTGGTTGCACTATCTGCCAGACAACTAACTTTCCCACTAGTCATACCTAGAATGAAAAATTAATTTGAATCGGTCACATGCATAAAAGTTTATAAAAACAAGTATCAATTCAAACTAATTTCATTTTTTCAAGGATTAAAAACTTAATATCCAAAATAAATCGCCAACTAATAATCCAAAACATAAAGGAAAATTGTTCAAAATCAACCAAAAAACAAGGTAGGGTTCGGCCACAAGGTGGAATTCGGCCCCAATTGTCTTATTTTAACTGAAAAATAAGTCTATGTCTAAGATTCTAATCTTCCATAGGAGTGGTATCCTCCTGAAAATCAGAAACCTCCATCTTTGTAGTCTCCGGTTCGTCCACTTGTAGGAAGTTTGATTCAAACTTCGTACGACGAGAATGATATGCATCCACAACCTTCTTGGGAGCACGGCAAATACGGGACCAATGGTCCTTGGAACCACAACGATAACACATATCGTCATTCATTGTGGCAGGTGCTTTGCCCTTATTCTTGAAGTTCGGGGCCTTGGGAGCGAGGTTTGGGCGCTTCTGGGCTTTGTTTCCTCCCTTGGATGGGCCTTGGCTCTGTTGACCTTGGTGGGATGGCTTCTGGCCGCCCTTACCACGCCTATTTTGGCGTTTTGGGTGCTGATTAGTGCTATAATGTGCTTCAGGCACAGCAGTAGCCCCAGTAGGTCGAGCTTGATAATTCTTCATCAACAACTGGTTCTGCTTTTCAGCAAGAAGTAAAACAGAGATCAAATCCGAGAACTTAGTGAACTTCTGAGCTCTATATTGTTGCTGCAGGACAATATTAGAAGCAGAGAAGGTCGAGTAGGTCTTCTCCAGGAGATCCTCTTCAGTCAAAGTTTCATTGCAAAACTTGAGAAGTGATCGGATTCGACAAACTTCAGAATTATATTCATTCACAGACTTAAAGTCTTGGAAGCGCAAGTGCTGCCAGTCGTGTCTTGCTTCAGGCAAGAATATGTCCTTTTGGTGATCGAAACGATCAGCCAAAGCGACCCATAATGCACGTGGATCCTCCTCAGCAAGGTACTCAGTTTGTAGAGCGTCATGGATATGTCTTCGGATGAAGATCATAGCAGTGGCTTTTTCAGCTTCGCCAACAGGTGCATCCGTTGCTTCTTCAATAGCAGGACGCAAGTTCTTTGCAGTGAGGTAGAGCTTCACATCTTGAACCCACTTGAGGTAGTTCCTTCCAGAAACCTCCAAAGCGGTGAAGTCGAGTTTGTTCAAATTCGACATGTTCCTATCACAAAATGGATGAACAAGATGTGGTTAGTGTAATGGAGAAAAATCAATCCATTCACATAGGAGTAGAACATACAGGTTCTAATAGACATGTATTGGTTTAATTTTGCATGAAAAACTTCGGGTTTTCATGGGTGATATATTTAAGTGAAAACTTCGGGTTTTCAAACAAGGCATGTGTACAAGAAACTTCGGGTTTCAAAGTAATTATGAACTTCAGGTTCATATATTCCTGCAGGCAAACACAAATATATATGCAAACAAATATGCAAAGAATATATGCAGAAATATTGTATAATGATAAGTGAATTAATTTATTTTTGGTCTTCGGGGCCAAATTAAAATGTGGGTGAAAATATAAAAACCCATATTATTTTAAAAAAAATTAAATAATAAAATCTCGGGGCCTAAAAATATAGGCCAAGAACCCTCGGGTGGGATTACAGGCCCACGGGGTGAGAAGAGGGGAATGGGCTGCTGTGTGCAGCCCTAAAATTTTTATTTTTTTTTTCTCGGGCCGTTCCAGGCGAGCCCAGAAACTTTTTTTTTTTTTTTTTTTTTTTTTTTTATGCGGGCCGCTCCAGGCGAGCCCAGAAACTTCTTTTTTTTTTTTTTTTTTAATTAGATGCATATATAATTCAATGAATCACATATTTACTTTGATGCATATGCAAATAATAGTTTCAATGCATGTACATATGTAAGATTCAATTCATGGCAAATATCAAATTCACATAATTGTAGCAATTTTGATGATGAAGCATACACAATTTATGTAGAGTCTAAAATACGTTAAACGTAAAGTTGGGTCATGCATCATGGTGAATATTCATGCTATCAGGGCTTGCAAAATATCGAGTTAAAAGCCGTTGTTTGGAAAGAACCTGATTGCGTGATGATATGGATGAACTGGTTTGATGCAGAAAAAATCTCCAACGTCAGATTCCTAAGCGCAGCGGTAGGAGCGTGCTGATAACGTGTTGTGGTCTATTTTATCTGACAGAGGGACTAGGGCCGGCGGCAGAGAGAGAGAGGAGATAGATGTGTGTTTGTAGAATTGTAGGGGAATGTGTGTGTTGTTATCCCTCCTACATTGTGCCTTTATTTATAGTAGTAAAGGGAGAGAAGATATTCCTTCTCCTCCAAGTAATACAAGTTGTAATAGGAAAGGATAACTAGAATCAAATCTTATCTAGGATTTACACAATCATACTTAAACTAGGAATGTTTACAACAATGCTATAATAAAAACGATTATGCTTTAGACACAGCATATACTAACACACTTGATACATTACAAGGTTCACAAACAATAGTAGGATTCATCTCTAGTCTGTCAACAAATGTGTTACTGAACTGGTTTGGTATATAATAAGTAGCTAGTATCCTGATGATGCACCATCTATTAATTTGTTTGATGCATATGAAAGGTTAAACGATCTCCAAATTGAATGATTTTTTACAAAGATAATCTTTAATAGATAATGATAAATAGAATGAACCATTAAAATTAGGGTTCTTTAGATATAGACCCTTGCAACTCTTATTTCTTAGACAAAAACCCACCTAGTTATAAACATCCAAATAAAACCCAAATTTAAAAATAATTGCCAAGTATAAAAGTAATTGACCTATTATTACAAAATATTTACAATTTGTACCACAATATTCAAAATAAAATCAATAAATGTTATTACTCACCCTAATGAAAATATAATTATTGCACATATTATTACCCCTAACACACACATATATACGTTCAAATGTATATATTACTACCATTAGCTCAATATATATATATATATGTATGTATATGTATATGTATATGCACACATATATAGTTTACCTATATATAAAATACTACTATCCGTTCGCGCACACACACACACACAAACACATATGTATATGTACACATATATAGTTTACCTATATATAAAATACTACTATCCATTCACACACACACACACACACACACACATATATATATATAATATATACATATACATGCACAGTACTACATATATGATCAAACATATTAAACTAATTAATCTACCTATATTTAAATTTAAGAAAAACTAATGAAAATGGCTTAAAAACTTTGAGTTTTAACGATAATGACAAAATAAAGGGTAGAGTGAATAGTATCAGGATTGATTTTTTAGTGTAAAAATGTGGTTTTTCATTAAAGTGAACAGTACCGGGAGCTTTTCGTTAAAGTTCCCTTAAATTTATGATGAGCAAATAACATATATTTTGTACGTAAATTAATATTGAATCAAATAACATTCTTTTATTTTGTAGGTATTTATTTTCCATGTATTATTACATATATTTGGAACATTTTATTATTATAAGATATATGTACTAATAATAGGTAAATTAATCTTGAATAAAATACAATTACTTTATTTTGTAAGTAAATTAATTTTGAATCAAATAACATTTCTTCATTATGTAGGTATTTTATTTTGTATGTATCATCATATATATTAGGCACATTTTATTATTATATGTACAAATAATAGGTAAACTAGTATTGAATAAAATAATAATATTTTTTATGTAGGTGTATTATTTTACATATATTTGGGTTTGCCTTATTATGTAGGTAAATAATTTTGCATGAATTTTTATGTATATCAGGCATGTTTTGTTTGTTGTTGTTATATATACACACACATACATGTGTGTGTGTGTGTGAAATAATTTACCTAAATTTATATGTAAAATATAATTTTATTGACTTAACTAAGCATGTATTACTACATTTATTAGGCATGTTTTATTGTTCTTATATATTATGCAATGAATTTATTATTTTTTTATTTTTGTAAAATCATTAATTCTCCCTTACAATTTGTATGGAATTAATTATTAAAATCAAACATTCAAATAGGGGTGTTTTGGGCATCGATTTTTTTTAAATGTGTAAAGTCAAATATAATTAATGAATTTGCTGATGTGAAATCTAGTCAATGAGTTTTATTTCAGTAAAAAACTTATGTCGGGTTTTATGTGGAGAAAATTAAGTTTCAGGGACTAAAGTCATATTTTCAATTAAAATTATGATGTTTGTACGGTTAAGTTGTGTTAATCAGAAGTGGAGGGACAAATACATTCCCCTATGAAAGGAATGCAAATATTATCCTTTTTCTTGTTGAAATGTTTTAGAATGATGAGTAATGCTAAAACTTATCATATTTTGTATACCCAGAATCGTAGCACCCACCAATACAAATAGATTTCACCATTATTAAAAATAGGGAATTTTAACGAAAAGCTAATGGTACTGTTCACTTTAATGAAAAATCACATTTTAACACTAAAAAGTCAATCAACTATTCAATTTACCCTTTATTTTATCCTTATCGTTAAAACTCAAAGTTTTCAAACCCTTTTCATTAGTTTTCCTTTAAAAATATGGGTTAATCGCAATTTAATACTCTCAAGTTTCTTGGTTTTCAACATTTAGTACATCAAGTTTTTTTCATCTCATAGTGGTACCTAAAGTTAAAATTTTGGGACAGTTTCGTACATCCGTTAAGGTTCTTGTTAAGTCAACCGTTAAGTGATGACGTGATGCTTATATGGACAATGATTGGATGCTACGTACATGTCAATATGGGCCCACATAAATATTAAAATATTAAAAAATTAAAAATTAAGAAAAACTAAAACCCTAAAAATGTTTCCAGATTCCATGATTTGCTTTCAATTCCTCCCTACTCTCTCTCCCTATCAATGTTTTGCAGATCCCTCGCCACCTCTCTCTCTCGCTCCTCTCCTCTCCTCTTCCTTCGTCCCAAAACTCTCCCTCTTCTGCCCCTACCCAAAAACCACACTATCACTTCTCTCTGTTAGAACCCTACTCTACATCTTCCACAATTGCAGAGAGTTAGGTAACAGAACATGAGAACAACAATACAATTTCATTAACTGCCTTTCCAATTGCTACAACCTGCTATTTATCTTCTAACTACTAACTAACTACTAACAACCATGTACACATGTCATCATCTTATTAAGCCACTTGGCAGTATCCTATCACTCTCCAACACCAGATCGGGCTCTTGCAGCTCTCACCCAGAATCTCTTGGCGAGGCAACGATGGTAAGGGCTTAACGGCGGCCGATGAACGCAAGGACTTCACGTGCAGCAAACTACATGGAGCTGCAGTGCAATAAAAGGGGCGGGTTATAGATTCAACAGATCCGGGTTGATTGTGCAGTGCAGGTGGGTCGATTGGATCTCGATTCCGTCAAGTCTGACCCATTTACCCAACCTCAAGGTCCTCATACGGTCGCCGTCGAATCTTAGACGAACAATTGGAAAGGCCGTCGAATCTTGGACAAACAATTGGAAAGAAAAAAAAAGATGATATTTAAATCATAGAGGAGAAATTTGGTGGTGTTTTGGGGAAGCATGGTGACAATGGTAGTCGGCCGACAGAAAATGAGGGGACTGGTGGCTGCGATTTTGGGGAAGGGAGGGAGGGTTGGGTGGGGGTTGAGGTAGGAGAGCTAGATTTTTTAATTTTTTGTATAATTTTATTTTTATTTTTTTAATATTACACCAAGTTATTAGGTGTTACATCATCATCAGTAAACAAATGTTTTGACAGAAAACTTAACAGATGTATAAAAGTGTCCAAAATTTTTTACTTTAAGTACCAAATTAGGATGAAAAAAACTCCATGTATGAAATGTTGAAAATCAAAAAATTTTAAGGTAGTAAACTAAGATTAACCCTATATATATATATATATATATATATATATATATATTTAGTACAAATTTTATATACAAAATCTATCTGATAAGAATAGCATATTTTTATTTTATAATTGTTTCTAATTTCTTCATATGCACAAACAAGTTCATACAATGCATTACACGCATGCATACAACGGATTATAATGTAAAATTTAGTAATAAAACTCAAATATAGAGGGGATCATCATTGGATTAATAATAAAATATTCAGGTTAAAAGTTATAAGTAAAACCAAGACAAGTATATTGCATCCGGTACAGAATAAAATCTGGTGTTTATAGCAAGTGTTTACCTCGTGTGTATAGATATATATACAAGCGATCGAATTGATCATAGCAATGTATGTAGGCATATATTTTCCTCAAAACCCAACAAATCGGGTTTAGGTATGATATAGTATTATTACTATAACTGCATGAGATACATATGAACAATGTTGATACTGGAAAAATGGAAACTAGGGTCTTGATCCTATAAATACGAACCTCTACTTCAATTCTATTCAGATTATTCTCACTTCCAATAGCCAGCACACTTGAAGCCTTTGATCAAAGATATGAAAATGGCTTCTGCTTCATTCCCAGGTGTTCCAGTATTACTGGTTCTCTTCTTCCTCGTGATCAATATCACTCCATCGTTGACTCAAGACACCGAACAACTGATCGAGCGTATCTGCAGGCAAATGGAGCAGTATGGATTTTGCAGCCAAACCTTTAAAGAAAACCTGAAGTCTCCTAATGCTGATATCTTGGCCCTCACCCAGATTACCGTAGAGCGTGCTTTAGACAATGCCACCCAAACACACGACTTCATTAGGCAACTGCTTGAAAGCACAACCGACACAGCACTCAAAAGCGCTCTGGAAACATGCGAGTATAGTTACCGTTTGGTGATGGAGGCGTTTCAATCGGCTGCGGTGGCGTTTTTCCAGAAGGATTACGACAGCGTAGAGAAGTCTGAGAGTGGGACGCCGAGAGCAGAAGCTAGCTGCGCAGACTCACTGAGCAAGATGCCGCCAAATACTGCGAACCCACTGACTGAGAGAAATAATCAGATGAGGATTCTACTTGCCATGGCTTTGGTTTCAGTGCATGAACTAAAGTCTACCCAGAACAACTAGGGTTTCCTAGAAGCAATCATTTATTGGTTTTCCTGATTTTATTTTTGTTATTGTTTTTATTAAGTGCTGTTGTCTATTCACCTTTGATCGATGATGGATAAATAAAATTACAATGTTTTCCTCGAGTGATTGGAAGACACTGAACATTGTCCTCTGTTAATTATTTGATTATTTTAGCTATATTAATTGAATAATATGGTTTTTTCTTTATCAAAATAATAGGTAAGCACATAATTACGAGCTATACATATTTTCGATCTATTAGAATAAGTTTTAGAAGTAATCACTATGATACTATTGTATATGGCAAATGAGTTACACTACATAAGCAAACAAAAAAAAAACAGAACTTTCCTATACGAAAGGATTTCATCGAACAAAATAAGGTTTTGTCGCTTAACGTTTTGTCCAATGGAAATTTGTCGGGCAATATAATAATAGGCAAAGGTCATCACATAAACATTTGCCCGACGAATATTAAAACTCTTCGGTCAAATGCGGGACGAAATTACCAATGACTATTTTGTCAAGCCAAGTGCATTGATCAACTTGACCCGACAAACTTAACTTGGCCGACGATAGCATTTCATTGCCAAAAATAGTTTTTACCCGACGAAAGTACTCGTCGGGCAAACTTTTTAATTTTTAAAATTTGTAATTTAAATTAATTGATTAATTTGATCATATTAATTTCAAAAGAAATAACAATATAAAAAAAAACTATTTAACTAACCTAAAACTAAAATATTCGCACACATGTATGTGAAATATGCAAAACTAACTAACTACTCCTTGGGTGGCTGGCGAGATGGCGATAGAAGGTCGTTCGGAGGATTGGGGAGGCGAATGCCAGAGGCTGTCATTGTCTACACCATTTATCGCATGTATAATCAAAAGTTATCATCCTAATGGTGCACGGCTTCTTCCCAAGCTTCTTCTTGTTGCCGCACAACTCCTCGCCGAAGCATGGCCTCTAACTCCATTTCCAGTTACTGTAGTTTGGGAGACGTCCTACTTGCTCTACTTCTAGGCTGAGAGCTATATGAAGAAGATCCCCTAAGGTCCCCAACCCAACACTCTCCTAAACCGCGAATCTCTCAACCTTTCTGTTGCCCAACCTCATCCATCAGTAACTGTAGAGACAACTGTTCTAAAAATCTCCGAGCACTAGGTGGCTAGCCATCATCCTGATTAATCCCTAGGGGGTTTGAAAATTAAGAAATGATGCATAGACTTGCCTAGGTGCCCACCTAGATCCTCCTAGGTCACGACTTTCACTTAGACATAAATTAGATAACTTTCAATTTGCATTTTTTTTCTTCAATAAATTGTAATAGACTTGTTGAATACTTGGATGACAACTTATTATATGCTTGTTCCCTGTATTTTTAATATGTTCTAATACTTTATAATTTATGTCATTCTATTTTACAATTTATGTATCCCAATGCAATTTGGTAGTTTTTTAAGTACAAGTAGATATTTGTTTATATGTTATATAACAAATTTAATTAAAATTTAACAAAAAAAAAACTTCTAGGCCCCCTAGGCCCTAGGCCTTTGCCCCCCGCCCAACTAGTGCCTTTTAGTACCTTAATAGAGACACATCTGGATCAGGTGTCTGTCAGCTATTGGGTCAGGTTTGTGAGGGCCCTACATTCCACCCTTTTAGAACCTTATTCATTTTTTTTCTTACAACTCGTCCAAGAACGTACTATGTGAAATACAACCTTACAGCTCGTCCCAACCACTGGGCCACCCTGGGTGGTTTACTTATTCATTCCAACACTGAAAACTGCTTGTACACAAGTGGGTTTAGGATTTGACCAAAAAAATATGGGTGTAGGATGTTACACATACATTATTAATGAACTTTGGATTAATTGAACCGGTGAAACTGTGAAACAGCTGCAAATTCTTGATTCATTAACCTTTCCCATTTATTAAGCAAAGGTAACGTAAACATATGTGACCATATTTAAGTTACCAACCCCAAAACAAATTCCCATTGAAGGGCCACACAAAAATGGTTTCATATAGCTCTGCAATATCTGCTCTATTTGAAGTTGTTGCTTCGCTTATCATCCCCACCTCTAATGGAGTCTCCAATAAGATCTTGACCAAAATTTGTTCAAGACTTACCCCAGATCCAGATCAATGCGTTACAATTTTACAATCTGATTTGCGGACAGCGTCGGCCAACCTCCCCGAACTCTCACTGATTTCTTTAGACCTAACAGGGAGGCAAGCTAACCACAACCTGAAGACTTTCAGAGAGCTTAGCAAAAATGCCACTCATGAACCTAAATTGAAAAATGACTTTGATGCATGTGTTAGAGTTTACAAGGACATAAAGCTCAAAATTAAAGCAGCATATTTGTTGTCAAAGAAAGGACAATACAGAAATGTTTCAGATTTGTCTCAAGCAAAGGAATTAGCATTCCGCTGTGGAAGGGATATCAACTCACTAGTTGTTAACGAACTTGGATCTTCTATGGTTTTAAGGTTGTATACTTCCATTAGTATAAACCGATATATTGCTCGCACAAATGCCTAGACTTTTTAGTCGTAGTTTTGATAAAAGCAAGTGTAACTTTTTTAATTGCTTCAACAGAAAAACTACATAAATAATTACGTACGAAAAGTTCTTATATTTGTTGTAGGCCTAAATTTAACTTGAGGAGAGACGGTGCGGCGGCAGATAGACAGAAAAGAGGTGTGGGAAATTTATGTCTTTTCCACTAATCTTATGTTTTCATTTTATAGTAAACATAACGGGCTTACTTGCGCTATAAGTAAGAAAAAAAGTCTAAGATCTTATAATCATATATAAATCTTATACAATCTACTAAAATTTACACAATCACACATGTCTATAATTCTATCTACAAGAACATGCTCGTTTGTGCACTAATGTACCCAAATCAGACAAGGCTGACATACTAAGTAATACTATTGTATAGTTGCCAGCCACTTACAATTTTTTATATTTCGCAATAGGGTCAATCCTGATATTTCACTGCATTGCAATTTACATTCTAAAATTTTGTAGATTTAAACATTGAGTCAAGTTTTTGTTCTACAATTGTGTAGATTCAGACATTACATTGCAGTTTTGTTTTACTATATTCAAATTAGTCATATCTAATACTAGAATTTAGTATGATTTTCAGACTTCTTTGTACTATATTCTTATTCATTTCCTTTGAGTGGGCTTGATGTTCTACGAGGTTTTATTGTATCCAATATTCAACATAGTCACATCTAATACTTCAATGGGAGATGACAATTGAATTGTAAGGAAAAGAAATACATATGGCTGAATACGTAATATTTTGTTAAATGAGAGTTTATAATGTATAGACACACATACCTTGTTTCATTAAAAAATTAATTACAAAAAGTTACAATTAAATACAAATCCTACTCCTACCTAAAATAAGTCTCCTATAATATTTTCAATTTAAGACTCAAGTCAATAAAAGGTTAGGTCAACACTAAAGGGTGGGAGACTTAGATCTTGTTTTAAGTGTTTTTAAAATGACTGAATCACTTTTGGGTTCGTCCCATACGAAACGGGACACCCGAGGCCAAATCAACAAAAAGAAAAAGTGTTTTGGGGATATGTCATTGTGTTGCAGTTTTTATTCTAAAATTGATTTAGATATTGCGTTACAGTTTACGTTGTATAATTGTTTATAGATTCAAACATTGCGTTGTAATTTTGTTCTATTTATTCAAATTAGTCATATCTGATACTTGAATTTTTAATATGATTTTCAGACTATGTATTCTCATTCATTTCCCTTGAGTGGCCACTACATCATGTTTTACGAAGTTTTATTTTAGGGAACTTTAACGAAAAGCACCCGGTACTGTTCACTTTAACGAAAAACCACATTTTTACACTAAAAAGTCAATCCTGGTACTATTCACTTTACCCTTTATTTTGTCCTTATCATTAAAACTCAAAGTTTTCAAGCCCTTTTTATTAGTTTTCCTTTTATTTTATATATTCAAATTAGTCACATCTAATACTCAAATGAGAGATGACCTCTGGGTTGTAAGGTTGGGTCAACATTAAAGGATGGGAGACTAGGGCTCATCTTAAAGTGCTTTTACAATGATCAAAAGCGTTTTTGGTGAAAGTCTTTTTCGATCCGTCCCATAAGAAGGGGATATCCGAGGGCATATCAACAAAAAAAAATTGTTTTTGGGTTTCAAAATCACTTGAAGTTAACTTCCTTCACTAGTTATGTGCTTTTTGTAGGAAATACTTCAAGTGTTTTTTAAGAATTTACTTGTATTTTTAATAAGGATTGGTTCCAAAAGTACCTTAAAAAAAAAAAATCTTTCAGTCATTTTGAAAAAACTTTCAAACACACATGCTGATTAAGGGCCAATTTGGGATTGCTGTACTTTTAAAAAAAAAATTGGTCCTGATGTGCTTTAAGAATAATCAACTGTAAAGTAAAGTAAATGAACTTTTGGTTAACTGTTTTTTGAAAAGTGATGTGGTTGTTGCAATCCTATTAGATTAGAAATGTGATTGTGTAAATCCTAGTAGATCTAGGAATATCTCTTATATTTCTATTAGGAGTTGATTACCTATTAACAGTTGTAATCCTAAAAGGGTAAGGAATTAACCTTCCCTACTACTATAAATAAGGGCACAATAGGGTGAAATGGAACACACCTCACAATTACACATCTCTCTCTTCTTCTCTCTATACCGCACCCTCTCTCTCTATATGGCCTCCATAATTTTCAGTAAATTATGCTTACAATATGTTATCAGCACGCTCTTGACACTGTGCTAACAAGAGAATTTATTCTTCAATCAGAGGAGTATTACGTTTTAATCATTCTTTTCATGATTTATTTAATTATTTAATTGAATTAATATACATGTTATTAATTCAATTTAATTTTTCCGTGTTGAACGTGATACAACGCATTGGAGATGCATTTCGGCTTTCCGATAATGATCTTCTACAAATTCAAAGGTTTTTGTTGTTTTCTACCAATCAGGTACGCTTAAAATAAAATAAGATATTTGAAATGACTTTGGAGTATGAAAACATTCCCTATGATGCATGAACCCCCTATGTTTATATTTTTCCCTCCGATATATATATTGTATATGTTCATGTATTTGTTCATGCAATACACAATTTTTTTCTATGTGGAATACGTGAGTCAAAGAGTCAAAATAAATTAGAAGCATTTTGGATTTTTCAAACCCTAGATGTCAAAACAAAAATAATAATAAATAAATAAAAAGAAAAAAAAGAGGAAAAATCATTGAGTCGCGCCGAAATTGTGAGCCAAGCCGCGTCTAATTGGCCTGAAGCCAAGCCAAGACAGCATCTCCTTCCTTTTTTGGGTTTTCTGTGCACGGAACTCAAGCGCACACGATGGGCTTTGCTTACCTGACAGACTTGCGGCCCGCATACGAACCTGACCCATCTTTGCTGCACGATTGCAGCCTGCATGCAAACTGGGCTGCAAAATAGCTTTTCCCAAGCCCACTTGCAGCCACCTGGGCAATCGTGTCCCCAAAGGCTTGCAACTTTTATTTGCAAGGCCGTGTGTTGCAGCCAACCAAAGTGTGTTGGGTTGCATTCTTTTTTTTCAACCTAATGCTAATTTTTTGCATTCTAAATAATTTTAATCTGAATGTTATAATTATTTTTTCTTCTACGATCAACCCCGAATGGTCTTGATCTATTGAATTAATTAAAAGTGACATGCAGTCCATTAATCTGATAATTAATCCAAAATTATTGACCTGAAGATCACTTTTGGACATTAACGATTCAATATTTTATTTCTTTTCTTTGAACCCTTGACTCACTTTCGTAGTCCCAAAGCGCTCACAATTAAGTTCCCAAAGAACCTCAAATCCACTACACTTAAATCCGCATATTGCATTCTGTGTTTTTGCAGGAACCTCTCTTTTATGAACTAAACATTTATAAACTAAATTGAACCTGTAGTTTCAAATTTAGTGCCTTTGAAACCCGAAGTTTTCATAAAACAAAAACACCCATGAAAACCAAATGTTTTTAATGAAAACCATGTCTTAGAACTCGAATGTTCTAACTTTGATGGTTATGGATGATTCATTCACATGGCACTAATCACAATCTTGTTCCCTCCAATTCAATGGATTGTCGAACCATCACAAGTTTGTTTCCCTTATTTGGACGTTTCTAATATAAACCACTTTATGTGGGGTATAAGACATTGCCTAAAGCACACCATGATTATGTCCATGAATGAGTACAATTCTAAAGTTTATAAATCCGATCGAATTTTGATTAGAGAATACTTTTCTCATCCTTCCATATTTCTAACTCGTTTATGAAGCAACGGTTTAGAAAACAAAAGTTTACCAAATTCTCGAATCTAATTACTACCACAAACATATGGTAGAATCAGGGCCCGCCAGGGTGTGGCATCATGCCCGAAGCGTGATCCTTGGCACCTAAGACCTAAAACTTCAAGAATAAGGGATAATATTCCCAAACCTTAACCCTGCAGAATCTGCTTCCTTCTTGATGGAATGAATCATTGGTTATGCACATATTTGTGCCCCTACCAATGTTGTTAAGGAGTATCATTCTAGTAGTCAATGTGTAAGACTAATTTTGCTCTACCAACACTGTTGGAATGGATGGCCTTGTTGGCTGAATCCACCCTAGTAACTTTGGTTTACTTTGTGAACATTTTTCCATGTTCTTGAATTCAAGTTTGGTGTATGTTTTAGTTATGGATAATCTTATTGATATTGTCCTCGAATATGAGTTAATTGAATCATGTTTCTTAATACATGTGACCGATTCAATTAAACACGTGAATGGGTAGGAGTGTGGGGAAGCTATTTGTCTGGATGAATGCAATACTACACACACTAACTTTACTCCTAAATCACATCTCTAACAACGACTTTAGGTTTATCCAACCTGATTAAGAGCATTGGCATGCTCCTCATTGTATGAATGATACTGAATTACCACTTAAGGGACCTTAAATTCTCTCTGTCATTGAGTTTTTAAGAATATTCGAGAGAACAATGATCATTAATGAAACCACTGAATAAAATAGAGTGAAATATCTTTACACCACCTCCAAAAATGAGCCTGAAGCTTTTGGGTTTTCTCCTAACTAGAAACACGCTAGATGTGGCCGAACTGGAGCTGGGTGATTCGAGCAATTTACTTGTTTTGGCACGACCTTTTGGGACACTTAGGTTGAATAATGATGCTACGACGCATCTCCTTACTCAAAGTAGGGATCTTGTGCTTACAAGCACATTTGCCGAAGCCCGCTCGTTTGGAAAATTTGATTTTTATATCATCCCTTGCAAAGATACGAAACAACTTTCTTTTCACAGTGGATTTAAGGGAATATATGTGGACTAATCCAACCAAAATGCGGACCATATAAATACTTATAGTTTTGGTTGATGAATCGACAAACTAGTCACATGTTTGTTCACAAACATTGCTGCTAAACCCCATAACCGATTAAGGGTTCACCACTTTACTTATCCCTTAAAGTTTGGGAGACTGGATAATGTCGAAGAGTTTATATCGACAGTTTTTTGATAAAGTATTGCATGTATTTTGGGTTTATAATGAACATCGACTTCCCATGTTCATCATAAATAGCCTCGCCTAGTGATCATAAAGCGTAATTTAACTGATCGCCCGGATTTTGGTGAACATACCAAGTTTTAGATTTTTGCCTTGGGCTATACAATCTTGTACGTAGCTATGTTGGTCTACCTTGAGGCCCATTGCCACCCAACCATCTCGACATTACAGTTGGTTACTGGGTACGAACTTGACGATTTTCATATTTATGCATTTGGATGTGCATTCCATGTGCCAAGTTACGTTGCCGTAACATACCAACATGGGTCTTCAAAGAAGGATATGAATCTTTATCGATTATGATTCTCATTCACACTAGCTCTTTTCGAGTCCTTGCACGCGATCTCTTTATCGCTCATTTACGGGCTGTCATTTTAATGAGACAGTCTTCCTGTCGTTAAGGGGAGATAAGAACATCAACGTTTGATAAGAACGACGCAAATTTACGTGGACGTTGCCCACTATGTGTCATCTCGATCTTCGTATCGCACAAGTGTGATAAGCAAGTGCGATAAATTCTAGCTTTCAAAATGTTGCTCTAGACACATTCCTCTGATCTAGCTAAAGTGACGAGATCATATACTAGCTACAAACATGCCTGTAAGGATAGACATATTTAACATACATCAAGTCAACATCCCTAAAAGATGTGTTGCCTCTGTTGGACGATCCGATACATTGACGGATAACCAATCAATCTGTCTTGGCCTAAAGCACGACAAATCACTTGATTCGTAGGATTCACTTCCCTAGAAGAGGAAGACACTACACAAAAATGAATCCATACTTGATCGTTGTCTCAAATCATTTCCATCTCATGAGATTAATTCGAATTACTCCCGAGACTTGAAGTTCTTAGTCTAGTATACTAGTTTGGATAAGCTAAATGGAATTGAAATTAGATTACCATCGATGATGTTTTCACTTATATGGTAGCTACCGACATAAATGAAAAGCGACGATATCAAACTGTATTCCATTGATTAAGTGACAACGTAGAACTGATTGGACAACCAAAATAACAATTCAAGTCAAATTCCTTACCAAATTGTGTTTGGACCTGTCGTTCCTACACTGCCCAATGTAACCTGTTGTATTACAAGTGGGAAATGAAGCGTTACGAGATGAATGAAATAATGCGATATGATGCATGCCCTACGACGTAAGGTTTCTCTAAAATGTCATGTGATTGATAGTAGCATTATGAAATGTGGTTAGTGTTTATCCATGGGGATATAGATACGGATATTTACATGTATATTCCCGAAGAATTACATGGACTGGTTCAAATAGTTCCAAAACCATGGAACACCCTCTTAACTTGTTTGAGGCATTCACTTACAATCTGACGGATGTGGTATACCCGTCCAAGTGATTATTTAATCAGTCAGGGATATGAATTATGCCCTTGCGTATTAAACTATGAAGTTTTATTCTGAATTACTATATTTACAGTTTATGTCGTTAACATGAATCTCACTAAGACTCTGGAAGAGCTTGAGAAAACTGCCTCGCACTTGAAGATGGAATTTAAGATGAAGGATCTTAGGAATACTCGTTTATGCCTTGACATGAAGTTTAAGCGTTGTTCTGACCGTACCTTGGTCTACCAGTCGAACTACACCCCGAATGTGTTACCTTTGAGTATACATATGATTGTCCATACGTTATATGAGAATGAGACCCTTGAAGAGGTTATGGAATTCGAAAGTCCATATTTGAGTTCAACTTTGCGCTTCGTTGTACTTAGCTCATTGTATTAAGACAGAACATTTCATTCGTTGTTGATATTGGTAAAGATGCAGAACCGCGCCTACACACAACCACTGAATTGGTATTAAAGACGTACCCTGAAGGTACTACGAATTTGGGCAAATCAAATCCCGACGCATTTTGAGCGGATCCAATCCCCCTGATCCTCGGAATGATGTTTGCCTTGTTTGTTATGCTGATGCAGGTTAATTGTCAAACCCGCACAAGGCAAAATCCCCGAATGGTTATGTTATTACCGTTAAAGATATTGCAATATCTTGGAGGTCCACGATTTGACCTTAGTTGTAAAATCTTTGAATCGCTCCAAGACTCACCTTACTTCACTAAGCCACAAGTGAGACGTGGTTAGAATTCCTTGTTGAGCATATCGAAGTACTTGCTATTTTCATCCATCGTTGAGTCCCAACAACGATCCATGAAGATTATGCCGCATGTATCTACCCGACCAAGCCATGATACATCAACGAAGCCAACACTAAGACATATTACGTTGACATCTACATTAGCAAAGCATCAGGAGATTGAAGTCATGAACGCTGATCCCAGACAACCTTGCCGACCTCTACACGACGTCACTGCCGAAGTCAACCTTCCAGAAGCTTGTCCGAGGAATTGGTATGCCTAACTATTCATTTTCATTGCTTGTAGTTCTCATTTGGAAGTTATTTCAAACTCAGGGGGAGTATCCAGAAGTATACTCACTTGATCTTAATGTACTTTTTTCCCCTACGATCAGGAGTATTTTTCCCACTAGGTTTTTGCTACCTATCTAGGTTTTAACAAAGCACTCATCCTGGGCTGATCATACCCATGAGAGCTCTTCTAATTGAGTTCAAAAGACATATAGTTTTGACTTAATGCAACTTCTCACTTTTTTTCCTTAGTCTATGGGTTTTTCCCCCACTTTAGGTTTTACCATAGCGGGGTTTTGTGAGTTCTACCTTTTTATGCATTCTTCCATTGATTTGAGACTCGCATTTGCTCATTGTGCCGACGACTTCATCAAGTGTATTTACTTCATCGCTGAAGATCTGATGCACCATTTACTTGAGTATTTACACACTCAAGGGGGAATGTTACAGTCTTATTAGATTAGAAATGTGATTGTGTAAATCCTAGTAGATCTAGGAATATCTCTTATATTCCTATTAGGAGTTGATTACTTATTAAGAGTTGTAATCCTAAAAGGGTAAGCAATTGACCTTCCCTACTACTATAAATAAAGGCACAATGGGGTGGAATAGAACACACCTCACAATCACACATATCTCTCTTCTTCTCTCTATCCTGCACCTTCTATCTCTATATGGCCTCCATAATTGTTCAGTAAATTATGCCTACAACAGTGGTTAGTTTATTCTCTAAGAGACAAAATGCTAGTGTACTGGTAGATATGTCATTTTCAAAAAATTAATGAAGGGAATACAACAACTGAAAATACACTACAAAAAAAAATGAGCACTGCATACAATAAATTATATATGCCCTTTGAGGCCAAAAAGCACCAACATTTGTGCTCATAGACCAATAGCAACAATGCATCAACTAAGTTTATATATGTGCCCTCTATAGGCGTCACCATTGCTAAAAGGGCACAATAAACTGTTTGGTGCTCAAAGAGGCAGGCACAAATAAAGGCCTTTTTGTGTCTATGTTTTGACAAACTTGTCAAATGACCTTCTCCATCCATGTTTGCACTATTTTTGTTATTGTGCCCAGTAGGTTCTATTTAAAAAAATATAGAAATGTAAAATTTTGAAATAAAACCAAAATTTTAAAATTTTCATAAAATCCAAGATGGCAGTCTCGGCTGTAAAAAGCAATCCAATAGTAGAAATGGAATGTCTATAATGAAACTACAGAAATATTCCTTATAAAGAACATGTTTATAAGTGTTCATGATAAAAGACCAACAAAATAATGAGATTTTCCTATCAATGTATCCATGCATTCCTACATATAGCCACCCATAATTGATTTTACCCTTTTTCCCAGCTCGGTGGATTATGTAATCACCTTCCTGAAATCCAAACCAAAGGAAAAATGAAAAAGGGAAAGGATCACATATTTCCAGTGATGTTTAACTACCCAAATATCCAATCAACATTGAGAATTCATTAGCTTTACACATATTTGATAACAATAAGAGTTTCATTTTCTCCGACAAAAAAGAGAACATTTTACTATTGGTAAAACTAAATGTCCAATGTACCTTAACAAGACAAGGAAGCAAATCCATATTGACACTGTGAACCATAATTGTAGAAGGAAGTTCATCCTCTTCCTGGAAAAGAAAGAAATTTAGTAAATATAAGTTTCATAAAAAATAAAAAAAATAGTTATTTTATATATAATAAGAGCAAAACTTTAATAGGACCTCTAATAATGTTGTATATATTTCAAGCAAATAAAAACCAAACTTATTAATGTATGGTACATTAACCACTTACAAAGATGAGAAATAGCACAAAGGTAAAGTACACCTCTACAACACAATATATTCCCATCCTGTAAAAATATGTATAATCCAAAATCAAACATTATATACAAATAACAAGTCATAAAAAATAATAAATTGAAAAAACTTTTGTAATAACAGAAGCAAAATTTTCATCAAATGGATGAAGGCAAGGGCCATGTCTTTCTGATCCATCGGACAAAGTCGAGCAAACTAGAAAACAAGAAGAAAAATGTGTGATGTTTAGGGGAACAAACATTGATATTTGAATCTAAAAATGCCTCTACTAAACTGTGATTTACCACTTCTAAATCTACTACAAATTTGTACTCCTAAATCATAATCAATTAGGAAGGCACACGAAAATTCAGGGCATACAGATAATCAAGTTTGGGAGGAATTACGTGAGTCACAAAATTGAAATACACTGAGGTTTTTTTTTTAATTATTCAGTGCAGGGTGCCGGTTTTATACCTTCAGAACCTCGTGTTCAACATACATAGTCAAAATCTTTCATAAGAATGCTAAATCAAGAAACGGGTAGGAGTTTTACTTTAGTCACTTTATAGCTCAAATAGAATCCTAATGGTGATGGTGTAGATTATTATAGTCAACTAAAAGTCAACTAAAACCTAAAGATTCTCGTACACATATACAACTCATAACTATCTTCAAATTGCGTGTGCATGTCAAATTAAGAAACGGGGAGAGTTGAAACATTATTCAATAGTTCAAGCAGTCTGTCAACAAACTAACCTTTTATTACTGACATTGTACCGATCACCTTATATCATTCATGAGCATCTGCAATGACGAACAAGAAGAAGCAATAAAAGGAATTAACTTTTCGAAATCTTATCTATAATTCCAAGCAATAATCACAAATAATTTTCATTAAATTCCAGAAATGAATTGTATAGTGGTACAACTAACAACTACTAATTGATCTTTTGACATGTCACAACAAGCCACACCGCAATCAAAATTTAGGTCTAGTGACATCAATGGCACTCTAGATTAGAATTTCATTAACCTTCAATGTTTATCGTGTTTGAACTCCAATCCAAATCACTCATGACTATATGTTCGATATATGCAAATGGATTTAAGTGTCTAAAAAGGATTAAAGGCAACTACAGAAGAAGATAGGATGGTGCTTAGACAACTACACTGGCTTAAAAACAGAGAGCTATTCTTCCTACTATCCAATCAACAAAATTTGAAACATCAATTTGTTGCTTTCCTAATTTTATTATGCCAATGCAAAATGCAATGCCAATTAATATGCAGTAAGTTGTGTTTAAGGTTCAACAGTTATTTACCGAAGAAACATGCGAAACTCGCCAGGGCCTAACTCGTCCCATAATCATAGCAAAGATTAAGAAATAATTAGATGATATTAAAACCCATAATATCATGTATGCCTGATGCAAAAATTAACTTAACACACAAATTTAACCCTCTTTTGACAACTGTAGTATAAGTATAAGTAGGGATCGTTCTGGATCGGGGATTAGGAGGGCTTACTAATAACCTCTAAACTGACTCAAAAACATAAAACTAAACTTAAAAATACTTAACAAGACTCACAAGACTCAAAGCAAACTTAAAATACTCAAAACAGCTTAAAACAACTAAATAAACTTAAACTAGACACTAGAAATGACTTTGGACGAAAATTGACTTTTACTTGAATCAAAACATTTAAAAACACAAATTAAAACAGATTCTAACTAATTAGACACACTAAAGTAAAGGGGGATTGAGTTTTGGACGAAGTTGAAACAAACAAATAAGTATGAAAAACTAGACAGATTGTAAAACAAATTTGAGAAATAAGATGATGGATGGGATAGCTAGAGGCTTTTTCTCCACATATGACATGTATGCAAATAATTCGATTTCCAGTTACTACTTCATTGAAGTATGAACGACAATGCTCCAAATTAACCGTGACATCACTAGTTAACTCTCAGATTTTCCTTGTTTTATTGGATTGGATGACATCATTCGACAACCCAAAACATTCTTCTAAAGTTCCTTACATGACATCATAATAGAGATACAATCAAAGATCATTACGTTTAATGAAAATCATAAGCATTGACAAAGCACTTGCAACTATGACATCATGTCACTCATGCTAGGAATTGAACTTAACGCGATCGTTTATAAGCGACTTTCACTACATGTGAATATAAGTTTGTAACGATTATGTGAAACTTCCTTATATTCTAGCAACGGATTTATGCATGCCAATTAAGTGTCGACCTTAATTACAAATACAAATAAGTTATCAATCAAATAGTTAAGCCAATTGTTGGTGAGTGTTTGAAGGTTTGTTTGTATGGATGAATGGATGTGTTTGGATGAAGGTTGTGTTGAAATGGGAGTGAATGATCTAACCAAGTATGACTCAATTTATGTTACACACACTTCCTTTTATAGAGGAAGTGCATGGAAATGGAGGGGAACATGGAGTGGTGTAGCAATTGAGTGCAATGATGCATGAAATCTGAAATGATGGAGGGAACAATGAATGGTGTAGCAATTGAGTGCAATGATTCAATATAATGATGCATGAAATATGAAATGATGGAGGGAACAAGGAATGGTGTAGCAATTGAGTGCTATGATTCAATGTAATGATGCATGAATCTGAAATGATGGAGGGAACAAGGAATGGTGTAGCAATTGAGTGCAATGATATAATGTAATGATGCATGAAATCTGAAATGATTGAGGGAACAAGGAATGGTGTAGTAATTGAGTGCAATGATACAATGTAATGATGCATGAAATCTGAAATAATGAAGGGGACAAGGGTGATTATGCATGGCATGGGTGGAAAGGTGAGTAAGTGGTGAATCAATGAGTGCAAGGAGGTGAGAGGATATTGTACACATGGTAGACAAAGGAAAAGAAGTGGAATGATGCAACAAATGAGTCAATGGAGGGAACATGGATGATGATGCACGACATAGGAATCCAAAGGGAGTGCAATGGTGGTGCACGGCAATGATGGAAAAGTGAATGGTGGAATGACACCCCTTTGTGGCTGAGCTCTTTGTTCTTTTTACATTAATTCTTCTTTCTCTTTAACACATTCCTAGCCTCTTTAGTCTTCAATTTCATCCATCCACCTTGCTCCATGCATGTGATATTCATTCCAAGCCCAAAACTGCTCCAAAATGCACCAAAATGCATCTTATTGATTTATAAGGCCTATGGACCTACAAACACACGAAAATAGCTTAAAATACATAATTAACTAAGAAATAACAACATAAATGCATGAGAACAAGCTAACTCAGTCACATAAATATGCTCCTATCAATGCCACACACAAAAGTAATAGAAGAAAAAAACACAGCAAACATGCAGAGCTATAAACAATCAACCTAAACAAAATTAAGAACCAAACATATGAGTGAATTGTTTCCGCACCTCAGAATCGCTTCGACTTTGTAAAATTTGGAGTCTGGGACATAACCTACGAGCAACCAACAATATGGAGTCAGAAGCCATGCCAAAATTTAAAATTTAAAATCCAAGATACCCAAATCATAATTTGAATGGAATATGCAATAACATTGAAAACCCATGAACCATTTTTCCAGAAAATGGGAAGAAGACGAACCAGAAGAACTTTGTGCTCGTAAGACCGGAACAATGGACACATTTGTTGCGTGCTTTAGAGCGATATTGGGCTAACATAACCTAAATTTTGCGA
The DNA here is from genome assembly GCF_042453785.1 of Malus domestica. Lineage (NCBI taxonomy): Eukaryota > Viridiplantae > Streptophyta > Magnoliopsida > Rosales > Rosaceae > Malus > Malus domestica. The sequence continues at coordinate 27,216,348 of NC_091672.1, read as the reverse complement.
GCTTGGTGTGGATCAAGGTCTAACCCAAAAACGGAAGCTTGTTGAGATGGCAATGGAGGTGCGGCTGACTCCGAATTCGAAGACTTCCACGACGGCGATGAAATATTGATGAGGACCACGACTCCTCACTCTTTCTCCGACTCGCACCTGCCCTTCCCTCACCAACAACTCCTAAACCGACGCACCTTCTTCCCATGATCCCTCCTTATCGAACTTGGATCCCAACGCGATTTCTGATTCAGGCTCTACATCCACCGATCTTCCCAAACCTGACCCACCCCCTCCCTTGATCCCTCCTTACCAGACCCCAATCTTCCTAAACCTTCCTCCATCGCGTGCAGAGGGTTTCTACTAGGGGATTCTGGTGATGATGGAGCTCAAGCGCCTCCATGATTTGTCTGGAGAATGTAGGGAGAGAAAGAGGGGTTAGAGAGAGAGAGATAGAGAGAGAGAGAGAGAGACAAAGGTGAGAAAAAGAATCTGAGAGAGGCAGAGCGGAAGAGGAAAGTAAAGGGAAAGAGATAGACGGGACCCAAGACGGAATTAGGGTAGAATTTTAATTATTATTATAAGAGTTAGTGGGCACAATTGTGTAATGCGGTGGTGGAAATTCAAGATTTTGAATTTGGTGGTGGGAAACCCAAACTTGCACCATAAAATAGAAGGAGAAGTCCAATTTGGAGAAGGGGAAACTTAATATAAATCCAATTTTATAAGCTTGTCACTCCCCGATCCCAACATATGTCTTGAATCGACACATGATGTCATCAAATATTTGTACGTCTATCATACCCCATCTCTGGGATATGGCAAAGCACAACTCGAGCATCGATTCGCAAGGATTTTTTTTTTCTTCCTGATTTCTGATTGGTTGCTCAACCCCACCCCCCCAAACCCCCCCCCCCCCCCCAAAAAAATTCTGATTGGTCCTCCCTTTGGCCTAAATGGCCTCTTTCCCACAAGGTATATTCCTTTAAATTTATAGTTTAGTGAAACGACTTCAAAAGTCCGTAACTATACCGTTATAATCCAAACTTGCGTTCGTGGTCTCGAGATCTATTTGAAAACATCAATTGTGAACTCGAAAGGTCAACGAATTTTAAAGATTGATTACGAAAATTCAAACCTGATAGTTATTCGATTTAATTCCAAAAATCAACGGAATTAAAATTAATTAATGAAAATAACATAAACGTGAAATACAATACAAATTTAAATAATGAGATATGTAATTAATAGTGAAATTCCGGGGATGGGATTTCACAAAGCCATTATTAGTTATAGTCCAATTTTGTTTTAATTTTGAAGTTCTATCGAAGGTTAATTGTGTTTAGCATGATAAAAGGCTTGTGTGTCAAACTTGCGTTGTTCTTTTATTTTTTTTCTTTTTTCTTTTTTTTTTTCTTTTCTATATGAACCAGATGGGAAACATAATTATAAACCAAAAAACATACAATGCCAGGAGTATCTATATCATGGGCCAATTAGAAAGAAAACATTATTATATTGTAATACTACATAAGTTGATAAAGGGACCCAAGAGGAGTCCAGCATAGCATAAGATAATTATAATTTCACACACCAGTGAAATATAACATAATACAAAATATATTAATTGTCCTCGTCAATGCTGCTTAAAATCTCAACGGTAACATTCTGCATATTTCGTGAGCTCATATGTGGGAGAGATAGGCCTCTAGGACGAATTTGTGCTTGATAAGTGTGTGGTTCTTCAATAATAATGACAGAACTAGTAGACTCTTCAGTTGTTGTTTCAACAGAAACCAAATTGACAGGGTGTTGTTCTGTCCTACATGGGCTTGCCCATGCTGGCAATACACATCCTTGAGGTGCGCTTACGCATCCGTTATTGGAGGGCAATGCGTAGCCAAGGCGACCATCAACAGTAGTAAGAATGTATTGATTATCAATAGAACGAGGTATGCGCCCGGCATTAACAGGTTGTCGTGGACGTTGAGCTGGAGGATTTGTTGTGGAATTTGCTGTTGTAATGTTGGAAGCAATAGAAAAATGTGATGCTAGAGATTCGGTTCCAATTCTAACTCCACGACGTCGCATGTCCGCCATTCTCAATTATGTACTTGATCAAATTCAAAAGAAACACAAGTGTATGAAGCAACCTTCTAAATTTCCATATACAAATTAGTAAGGGACTGTGGACGTTTTATACTAGAATAAAGGCACAAATTCATAATTGTGCCAACATATTCTTTTGCTATAGAGTGATTTATTATTTATTAATATTTACTGGACATAATTTCTAACATTTGTGTCAGAAAAAGGATTATAATTATTAAGATATATTCTCTATTTGAAGACCCAATGAGAAGTAGAGTGATTTATTATTTATTAATATTTAGTGTACACAATTTCTATCATTAGTGTCATAAAAAGGAATATACAATTATTAACTCATTTGTCTATCTGAAGACCAACTAACTTTTGCACAGAGACCGACCCTAAAGGCATAATTGTTGGTTATGTGTCACTGCATGTAAGACTTTTAATACAGTAAAAAAATAAGCACTTACTATAAAACCAAATACCATATCACCAAGTATAGAAAACAAACCTGCAGGAAGATAACAATCTAAAAAGCAGTTCAAAAGATATGAATCTAACAAACATTCATTTGCACCTGGAAATGATCCTTTGTAAATCTAAAAGACGCCACTTAGTACTACGATGTAGTGGTATTCTTCTTTACTTGTAAGTGAGAGATCTGAGGTTCGGCTTTCGCAAAAAACGAATTTGAACAACATTATTGCTAACTTATTTTGAGGCTAAAATATTGCACAATAATAAACAGCTCCATACCATTATTTACCACAAATTTATAAATTTTAATTATTGGTGTGCTAAAGGAGGTAAAGACAAACGAGAGAGAACATATAGTGCCTCTAACAAATAATTTTTATAGACAAATTTTTTTGTGCCCATTTTCAGTAAAAAAAAGTTGTCATCTGACCCCACTCGGCACGATTTCCGTGCCCATTACTGTTTTGTGTCAGCTTTTTTTAACATTGGGCACAATAGATGGTGCCCTCTATGGAATGGGAACTGTTTAAGCTTTTTGGTGGTCAAACTGACACAAAATTCTCAATTGTGTCCTTTGTTTTGTACCCAAAACTCATTTTTCTTGTAGTGATATTATTAAATACTCAACTCAGCTTTTTATTAAAGTAGTTTTTAAAAGCAGTCTGTCTAGAGGTTATTGCTTTTAAAATAAGCATGATATTTTACTTTTATCAAACACTTTTTTACTACTTAAATTTAAGGTAAAGCGGTTTCTAGGAAATAAAAAATCAAAAATCAAAAATCAAACGGCGGCACATAAGGCACAAACAAGCATATTATAATCAGTATCGAGAAAAATCTGGTCTATATATAGCAAGTCCTTAATTCATATATGCAAAATAGGCAATATATTTTACTGAGACATTGAGAATCCAATCCAATCGGATTCAAACGGCACATAAGGCACAAACAAGCATATTATAATCAGTATCGAGAAAAATCTGATCTGTATATAGCAAGTCCTTAATTCATATATGCAAAATAGGCAATATATTTTACTGAGAAATTAAGAATCCAATCCAATCGGATTTAGGTATGATATAATACTATAAATGAATGATATTGAATAAAACAATATATATGCTGAAAAAGGAAAATTAGGGTTTTGACTCAATTAATTGATAAACCTAAACCCTAAAACACCAGTCCTATAAATAGACACTCGTTTTCTTCGATTCTAATCTCACTTCAATATTCAACCTTGTTAAAGTCTTGAAACAAGAAAAAAAATGGCTTCTGCTAATAAGTTTCACTCATGCCCGAGCGTTCCGATGCTATTGGTTCTCTTCTTCCTCGTGATCAATATCACTCCATCCTCGAGCCAAGACACCCAGCAACTGATCGATCATATTTGCAGGCAGATGGAGGAGTACGGATTTTGCAGCCAAACCTTCAAAGAGAACTTGAAATCTCCAAACTCCGATATCGTCGCCCTCACCCAAATAACCATAGAGCGTGCCACAGACAATGCCACCAAAACGCACGACTTTATCAGGCAACTGCTTGACAACACAACCGACATAGCATTCAAAAACGCCCTCACTGCATGTGAGAATGGTTACCGTGTAGTGATGGAATCGTTCGATTCGGCTGCAGTGTCGTTTTTCCAGAAGGATTACGACAGTGTGGAGAAGGCTGAGAGGGTGACGCCGAGAGCAGAATCCAGCTGCGAAGAATCGCTTAGCACACAGCCTAATACTCAGAATCCGTTGAATGATAGAAATAGGCAGATGAGGATTTTGATTGCTATGGCTTTGGTTTCTGCGCATGAACTAAGTCAAGCATAACTAGAGGCCTCTATGATAATGCTTCTAAACCCTAAACCCTAGCTAGCTCTTGGTTATAGAAAGAAGAATATAGTAATTTTGGTTTGTTGTTTTTCCTTGCTTCGGTTTTTTTTCTTATTCAAATTGTTTGGCCGTAGTTATGCATGCGATTGACACAAAGATAGCAAGAAAATAGGTTATAATAAAGGGATATGAGACTTGTATTATTCTCACCTATGATATGATTGATTGATGTTAAATATGATGAAAGTTTAGTTTCATTTATTATAAAAACAATTGGTAATATGAGGAGTAGTTAAACTTTTTTTAAGCTCTTACAAGATTTACCTTCACATCCTCACACGCTTCCCTACGTACGGCAAATTTTCAAGCTAAACACGTGAACAACACGAATTGCGACTTGGAACATGTGTAGCTGTTGGGTTTAACAAGTGGACCAACATGCTTTGATATCTTAAAAAACGTTGGTGTTCCACTATAAACCAATTGCAATATGAAGAGTGGCCCATCATTTTCTAAGTCCTCATAATATTTCTCCCTTTCCTTTACCCTCAATGAGTCAAATGATATGATAAAATAATTTTCTCAAGAAATTAAGCAAAGTGTTTGGTTTTCAGTTAAAAAAATAATTGAAAACTGAAAATCAAAAAGTGAAAAACTCAAGAAGGCAGTTTATAATCTTTTGATTGTAGTTACTTACTGGAGGAACTCAGGGAAAAGGAGAACGCTTCTGTCTGACTTTTAAGTTTTTAGAAAGAAACTGGAGTAACTCGGCAATGGAGTTTTCGGGGAAGGGCCTACTAAGGCGGAGATGGAAGAGGTAATATGCTGCAAGCATTACTTTGAGTTCAAACTTTAGTCTCAAAGAGAAGATTTTAGATTTCACGCTGACCTAGCTAAGAATTTTCTCTAGAATGTGATCTCTTAAGTAGTATAAACTTGATTAACTTCTTAAATCCGTCCGCGTATTATGGTGAATATCTTATCCAAGCTAAACCTCTATAACAACTACAGCATTTATACATTATTTTCTTGTACAGCCCACCTGAATGCATCATCAAAATCCCAATTTAACCAGAACGCAGAAACACATAACTGCCGTTGTATTCTTAACTGGAAATGAATACGTAGACATTTGGGATTGAAAGTTGAATTAGTCGATGCTTATATCTGATTGATTACGCACACCAAAGTCGAGGTGAGCTCAAACCGTACAAAACACATTGATTGTAAACTACAGATACCATACAAGTTCTCAGGCAGATCATCGGGCCAACAGCCACACAAGAACAAATTCAAAAGCAAATTATCGGGCCAACAATGCAACACGATCCTTCTGTACTGCCTGTGTTAAGTTGGTATCAAAGAGCTCGCATCGTATAGGCATCTCCATCTCGTAGAAGGGATTCTTCAAGACATAATCCGTGTACAGCTCATAGATATGTTTCAAGAGACCTTCCATGTGCTGTGTCCCAGGCTCAGAGACAACAAAGAATTTTGTCCCTGCAAATAGTGAAATTATATCATCACTTTCACAATCCAAGACATTGTAAAAATTTCCAGTAAAATTTTTTCTTCCCAGGATAAATTGAACAGCCACAGGAAAAAAGAAATTGAGACCAACATCCTGTTCGATAAGAAAGTCCCAATTCAAAAGGAAAAAAAGCGAAGCCTAAAATAACAGACTCAATTACTCTAAAAACAGAAACAAGAAAACTTGTCAACACTGACACAAACAGTAACTTCGTGCTGAACAATTTCTAAACCAGGCAGATGGACCCGAGTCGACATCCTAGATACTAAACCAACTCATTCGCCTTACAAAATTCAAGTATAGGCAGTTGTCAAGATGTGTAATATGTACAGTAAGCTTGTATCATTAGAGCTACTATTTGCTTATGAAGAAAAACAAACGAGTAAAATGGTATCCTAGCAGAAAGTACAGAACTCACAAAATCCAATATTCACTACAATAATATTACGCAAGTCATAGCGGATTGCTAGATATAGAAACTACAAGGAGCAAAACAAAAGGTTTCACCCTTTCGATAACCAGAACAAAGAAGATCCTAATTATGTGGAAATTGATAACATCACACAAGATCATGTAGAGGAAAACACTTGTCCATAGCCCATCTTCAAAATACAGAACCACAAGATAGATGTTGCCGTTGACACCAAATGGCTTACAAGAAAGCACCACCATTAGTTGTGTCAGTTAACAGATCAACTCACTCAATCCCAATATTTAGCAGTCACCTCACTTGCAAAACTCTCATTGTGTACCCATCTTCCAAATTACAGAACCACAAGATATAAGTTGCCTAAATCGTACACTAAATGGCTTATAAGAACACTGCCATTCAACTTGCTCGATGACAATATTTAGCATTCACCTCAGTTATGAATTTATTCCCCCAACCCCCATAATAACTATCATCCGCTAGATTACAACGTAAAGTGGTCCTAAACTACTGCAATGCACAACATAACTCACAAGTAGGACTAGCAACAGATAGATAGCCAATTTATTCGCGATACAAACTCGTTTATCCTTCGAACACAACTTAAGCTCACCCAATTCAAAGCCATACTAACTTTAACATCTACATTCTACACAAAACTTACAATCTGCAAATTCGAAATCAATTAAATTTAAGTGAGACTTCAAAATTTCAATTGAAAATTGGTTGTAAACACAAATCTTTCTAGCTCGCTGACCACAAAATTCACCAAATTTTGCCAATGTGACCAAAACCCATTAAATTACACTACAAATTCTTAAAAAAGAGAAAAAGGTAAAAAATTTGAAACGTACCAGTGAGTGATTGGAAGCAATTAAGATCGAAAGTGTCAGCTTGGAGGAGTTCGATTCCGAAACAGCCCGATACCGGCGACAGCTGCTGAGAAATGGCGTGCATCGAGTGCCACAAGCTCGCAACCCTCAAGGTATCGTTAGTGTCCATCCTTCCCGCCGACCCGTAATCCTAAATTTGTTCCAAAAAAAAAACAACCAAAATTCGTTAACTTTATGTTCGGTTGCTGAGAAAACAGAGGAAAATAAATGAGAAAATCGAAATCTCTAGGGTTTTGTTACCTTGTAGTAGATCAAGCCGCCTGATTTGTTGATGATGTAGAGACTGTAAATTGCTGCCATTTCCAAGGGCTATTTCGGAATCCAAAACAAGTATACAGAAAGAAGAAGACGAAGAAGAGGCTAACTGATTACAAGGGGGAGAAAAACACCTTCAGTCCAGATTCAGGGGTACAGGAGAGAGACTTGTGCGCGTGGCATCACCAACCAATATCGTGATGCCATGTGTAGGAGTTAAAACTAAGATGTTGGGAAACAAAGAGAGAGGATCCTTGCCCGAGAGGATTCCGGAGATCCTCTAATCACATTCATTCATTGTATATCGTACGGGTCAGTTTTTATTTGGTATTGTTCATATTCAATTTTAAATAAAAAAAATTTACAATGATTTATGACCGCACAATGTACAATTAATGAATGTGATTGGAGAATTCCCGGGATCCTCACAAAAAGAAAATAAACTCAGATATGTTATATAGTCTTATACATCGTATTTAATTTTTTCGGTTGTTTCAATTTGATTCATTCAATTTAATGACAAGAAATTTGAATTAAAAGACTTCATCTACAACAAATAAAAAAAGTGTGTGAAATTAAAATAAACGTTTTCATTATTGGTTAAATTATTAAAAGGGTTTCGATTAATCTCAATTTTTATAAAAGTAGTCTATAATTCGATTATAAATAATATTGCGGGCTGCATTTAGTTAAATGGTTAACGGTTTATTAAATTACCAACTAATTATCGCTCTACTCCTTGTAACAACAATGGCATCCCAAGATTTTGAGTGCGTGTGACCAAAAGATCGCAGTATGTTACACACTGTTCTATGAAAAATTAAAAAGAAAAATTAATGAAAATAACTTGAAAACTTTAAGTTTTAACGATAAACACAAAATAAAGAGTAAAGTGAAAAGTATCATAATTGACTTTTTAATGTAAAAATATAATTTTTTATTAAAATGAACAGTATCAAAAACTTTTCGTTAAAATTCTTAAATTAAAACTCGAAGCATGTCATAGTTTAATGCCATAGTTCTTGTGATCCAGTTACACAACCCAAAAAAGGGTCCGACCCGAATCAATGCCCGGATCCGGAGCCTCCAAGTTAGTTGGCCCCGAACCCTTATTTGGTTGTGTGAGTTGCAACGTGTCTGCTTTTCGTTGGAGGACATGGCAAACTACCAACTACCAAGTTCCGAGTTTGTGACTGGGAACTGTCCACGCCTCCTCCACTGAGTCGACTTTCAAACTCGTCCATTGCCGAAAGCTTTAAAGACTCCGTCCCGTTCATGTCACCACACACTCTCTCTCTCTTAATCTCATCTCTCTCTCTAAAAATCATCGACAATGGGTGTGAATCCAAACTCCGAGCCGTCGATCGAGATCAACGGCCTAAAATTCACCTACCCAGGAATCAACGGCCACCCGCCGCCGGGCTCCAAGCCGCTGATCGAGGACTTCAATCTCACCCTCAATGCCGGCGACCGATGCCTCCTCGTCGGATCCAACGGCGCGGGGAAAACCACGATCTTGAAGATCCTGGGCGGCAAGCACATGGTCGAGCCCCACATGGTTCGCGTGCTCGGAAGGTCGGCGTTTCACGACACCGCCTTGACCGGCTCCGGCGACCTCTCGTATCTCGGCGGAGAGTGGCGGCGAGATGTCGCATTCGCCGGGTTTGATGTCCCGATTCAAATGGACGTTTCGGCCGATAAGTTGATCAATGGGGTTGCGGGGATCGACCCACAAAGGAGAGCAGAGCTGATAAAGGTTTTGGATATTGATCTTTCATGGCGGTTGCACAAGGTGTCCGATGGTCAGAGAAGACGAGTGCAAATCTGTATGGGTCTGCTCAAGCCATACAAGGTACTCAATTTCCATGTTTCACAGTTTTGATGATGTTTTTTTTTTATGCACGCCACGTGTTTGATGATTTGTTTCTCAATCCAAATAGGTTCTTCTGCTAGACGAGATAACGGTGGACCTCGATGTGCTAGCAAGAGCTGACCTTCTCAAGTTCTTGAGGAAGGAATGCGAAGAGCGAGGCGCCACGATCATTTATGCTACGCATATATTTGACGGGTTGGAAAATTGGCCCTCGCATATCGCTTATGTTGCGAATGGGAAGTTGCAGCTAGCAATGCCAATGGAGAAAGTTAGGGAGATCTCCAAGTTGTCACTAATGGTGAGTCAAAGGTTTAAATTTTATTTGTAATTGTATGATTCGACACACTGAGATTGGATTTGGGTTTGGTTTGCAGAGGACAGTCGAGAGTTGGCTGAGGAAGGAGCGTGAGGAGGAGAGGAAGAGAAGGAAGGAGAGAAAGGCGAAGGGTCTTCCGGAGTTTGAGCAACCAAATGAGGGAAGCGGTGATGTTCGTTCAGTGAACAATGGTTGGGCAGCTGGACGCCTGAATTCCACCATTGCCGGAGAAGAGAACTTTGTCTTCAGCTCAAACAGAGTTCTCAGGCAATAATAGATACTTTGTGACTCAAAACCATAGTGATGGTATTCTCACTCTGAGTCTTGGTGTTCTTCGTTCTTCTGGGCGTGGATGACAACAGAATTTGAAGATGCATCCAATGGATCGTGACATTTTGGGATTGTAATTGGTTTGATGTGTGTGAATATGTGAGGAAATGCCATGAGTTTGGCTTCTCCTCCATATATATAATTGGATTATTTGCTTGTAATGTAGGTCAAGTCCCAGAGCTCTGGGACTTAGAATCCTCCATCTTTCAATTTTAACATGTATACAATCGTATATCTGAAAGAAAAATTAATAAATTTATTAGTTATTACTTTACCCTCCTCACTCACTGTATTTATTTTTTCTGAGTATTTGAGATGCATTAACAATTTAGGATCCAATTGCCCTAAACCCCTTGAAATTCAACGTTTGGAGTTTTGAGATTTCGCAGCTTCGGCATTTGGTTTTGTGGTTTCGACGATTTTGGTTTTTGGATTTGTTGTTTGGAAGTTTTTATGACAAAGGGCATGAGCCCTGGACAGCAAAGCTATCAGTAGTATTATCGACGTGGAATCGATCAATAGTTCTTCATTGATAAAGCGTTACCATTTTACTACTAATTAACACGAAACATACAGAATATAATGCAGGTGCTTCTTTAATCTGATGTTGGATAATAAGCTGCCATAGCGATGCCACAGAGTCCTTCCTCGGCAGGCACGTCTCTCTGCAACTTCATGTACCCATTATCCCCCCAGTCTTCTCCCCAAGAATTCTTGATCATCCAATACTTTTTCCAATCTTCTTCGCCATATCCAACGATAGTCACAGCATGGGTTAAGTTTGTGCCGCATGGTCCACTGAACACACTATCCGCATAATTCTGGAAAAATTCTCCATTGTCATCAATGGCAACAGAAACTGGCTGGTTTGCAACAGCCTGCAGCAGAGCCGTCTCATTGTTTTCAGGGTCAAGCTCAAATCCTTTTACGGTTATGGCAGCATCAGTGTTGTTATAATCATCAGCCTTGCAACTTCCTCCATCTCTACCCTTGTAACCGTAATCAGCATCTGTTGCCAGGCTCCTGTTTCGCTCAATCATGTATTCGAAGGCATAACCCACCTCGCCATAATGGCAACCATCGTTCACAAGACCAACATCGCAATCAACCAGCTCTTGCTCTGATAGCGAAACTATGTTTCTTGTTTTGAGAAAGTTAAGCCCTTCTATGGCTGCTACTGCCGAGAATGCCCAGCCACACCCTACAAGTAACATCATTGAATCAGAGAAAGAACTGATGTACATGTAAACAAAAATGTAGATGATAGTCTAGTAGCGAAAATTCTTTACATTATCAGACTTTGAACTTAGATTGATTATTGGTTGAATTCACTATCCAGATTCAGATTTGGGAAATATATAAGCATCGTATGTTTTCAGACAATCAAACAAGAAAACATGTTACATGATTTATGAAAGTAAAACCTCATAGAGATAGCTTAATCTTGCATGCTTACCACATTGTCTTTGGTCTTTGACAGTGGTCACAGAGCCAAGTGAAAAATAATCCTTGGATTTTGGCACATCGGTGACATTTTCATATCCAAAATTGTTATTTGGAGCTGCTTTCACAGAGTTGGACATGATCTCCGGGAGGTGTCTCCTCTTGTAGCCTTTATGCATCGCCTCAAACTCCTCATTAGTTAGGTCTGCAAATTTATTGATGCCGAGTGTGTACTGGTTTTCGCCCTTCTTGTTAAAACCTTTTATAAACTCCACATTATTAGGCTTGAATGTGTTGTAACGCCTCTCCTTCTCTTGTGCATCCTTGTAAACACGTCCATGTCGAGCCATCCACTCCTCATGCCTCTCCAACATGGTTTTGTCGTCACCGGAAAGTTGACGACTACAAAAAGCTTGAGAGGAGCAGATGGCCAAAACGAGAACCAAAAATAAGGCGAGGGATTGGCCTTGGTTTGTGATGAGACATGAACTACAAACCCCTTTTTAAGCATTTTTTTCACGTATTTTTGCTAGGAATATCACATTTTGCAAACCACATATGAATCGCCGTGAGACCGACTTGTTTGGTTTGATTTATAAAATGTGGTCTCTCTGGCATCACTCATTTAGCTTTATACAAAGCGTGTTTTGATTAATATTTAGTTCTGTACGGCTCCATGCATTATCTTTGGGATTGAATATATAGAAAGAAACAAATCATATATTTGGCTGGGAAAACTTATGATTTCAATTGATGAACTAGAAGGAAACAAAACATACATTTGGAATAGGAATTGGTGCGACTTGGATGAGAGGTGGTGTTTAAATAGAAAAATTCTACATATAATCATATATTCGGCCTAGTATTATTGTGTAACATGTCTTAGTGAATAAGATGTTAAATTTTTATCTATGCATCTCGTGTTCAAAACTTCTCTTTCTATTAATAATAAATAAATATACGGGCAAGAGTAATATGAAAAACTAGTCACAACCATTAGTAAATAAAATTTTAGCTTTAACAAAAAATAATCAAATTGTAGCCAAGTACATGAAACCGGCCGAATCAAATCAAAACAGTCTTATTACAAGTAGTCAAGCTAATCAGACAGAAAATGGTATTCGTAGATCAGATCATCAGAGTGCTTCTGTTGTTTGTGGAGTCTGCTGGGCACCGGCCACAAGTTCTCGACATAAATTCCTCATGTGTTAAATCCACAAAGTCATTGAGGCCGGCTGTGTATCTACGGCCTTCGATTTTTTTTTAAGCTTCTATATACTCCACAGTGGATTTGAATATCTTGAAGCGCATCTCCTTCTCTTGTTCATCCTTATAAACTCGTCCATATTCCGCCATCCACCCTTCGAACCTCTCCAACATGCTTTTGCTATTGTCACCCTCGACGGAAACCACACTACTGGAGGATGCTTGGGCGGACCGGAAGGCCAAAATTAGCACAAGCAATAAGGCCAAGCAGATCGACCGGCGGTGGTTTGACATTGTTACGAACACAGCCATCTTCTCAGGAAGAAATAGTCCTATAAAATTAATTTAGGACGTTATGTGATATATATACACAAATTACTTGTACAATTCCCTTTCTTATTTGGAATTCATAATCCAAAAGAGTAACGGAAATTCCAATTGAGGTGGGGAATTAGATCTCGATGAACCAAGCGAATTTGAAGAGGAGAGAATCCTACTGTAACAACTCATCCTGATAGAAGGGAGTATTTTCATGAAATTGCATCTTGAGCTAGATCTTTTTCTTTTAAAATTTGTTTTTGGATCTTAATTGACGAGCCCAAGAGGCCCATCCCCTGTTTTGTCCCCGTTTCCCTTCCCCTTTTCCTTCTTTTTCTGATTATATATATATATATATATATATCTCCCCCTTATCTCTCCCTCTTGACAACTCTCTCCGTTCCTCTCCGATGCACCCCCACACCCACACTCAGTTACACACGCACACCCTAGGACCCTCCCAAGCAAGAACTCGAACCCAGGACAGGTCTGTGGTGCACCACAGTGGCGGAAGTTTGTACCACATGATCCAGTGTACACGCCACCAGAATAATACTTGAATTCCTCTGCGTCGATATCAATGGCAACAGAAACCGGCTGGTTCGCAACAGCCTTCAACAATGCATTTTCGTAGCCGGTTATGGTTATGGCACCAGATGTAGGAACAACACTGGTAGTTTTGCAAATTCCTCCATCTTTAGCCTGGTAAGGGTAATTATCTTCAGTTGCAAGGCTCCTGTTTCGTTTGATCATGTAGTCATACGCAACATTTGAATTACCGCCATTGCAACCGTGATCGTAACCACTCGTGTCACAGTCAACTAGCTCTTGTTCTGATAGTGAAAATAAGTTTCCTGTTTTGAGTTTGTTAAGCCCTTCTACGGTTGCCACTTATGCGAACGCCCAACAACTCCCTGTAAATATCTTTGAATTAGATATATTGTTCTCTTGTCAAACAATGTAGCTAGCATCGTAATATGCTTATGCTATCAAACACAATGAATTAAGACCATTGATTAAATTGAAAATCTAGCAATATAACAACTTACGTTGTCTAATTTAATCAGTATGAGAAAGAAAAAAAACATTAAAACATTACATCGTGTAGGTAACTAACTAGATATTGCTTAATAATGCATGCATACCACATTCATATCCTTGGTTTTTGACCGAGGTCACAGCGCCAGACCATCTCCAATCCATATAAGATGGCACATTAGGGACATTTCCATATCGAAAAGGAGATGCTATCAAAGAGTTGGACATGATCCCTGAACGTTCCTTTCTCTTGTAGCCATTGCGCATTGGCCGAATTTCCTCGTTAGTTCTGTCCGCAAACTTATTGACACTGAGTGTGTACTTTTTTCCGTCCTTGTTTTTGTTAAAAGCTTGTATAAATTCCACATTGTTCTTGAATATGTTGTAGCGCATCTCCTTTTGTGCATCATAAAGCGCGTCCATGTTGAGCCATCCACTCCTCATGCCTGACAACTGTGATTTGTTGCCGCCATAAAGTTCGCGACTACAAAATGCTTTCGAGGAGCAGAAGGCAAAAATGAGCATGAGAAATGAGGCCAAGCGGAGGGATTGGCCTTGGTTTGTGATGAGAAGAGCCATGATGGTAAGCAAGGTATCTTAGTGTGCTAAAGCATTTGCCCTAGGATGGGTATTTGCATGGGATTTTATAGACCAAAGCTTTTGCATGTCAAAAACGGACATGGGGTTCTCAAAGCGTGCAATAACTCCCTAAACGATCAAACGCGTCGGATCATACCTTCACACCAGCACAAAGCCTCGCTGCTCCACCACTGCCTTGTCGCACCGTCGGAATCTTCCAATGGGTTTGTTGGTTTTAAGTTAGTCATGATTCTGCCCACTCCAGTCAACCGCCCAGTTGAAATTAGCCAAACCTCTTTGAGTATCTAGAGGGTAGAATATGAAGAAATCAAAATCAACAAACCACTAATTCGATTGTCATTGCCGTATCGGTGTGACGGAGCGGCGGTGCCGTGGTGGAACAGCAAGGCATTGTGCTGGGGTAGCGATATGATGGTAGCTCGGACGCAAAATCTGTAAAATTCCCTCTGTGTCTTTTTGTTTTCCTTCAGTTCATTTTTTCTTCAATCCAGTATTTTTCAACTTTAATTCTTCTTTTTCAGAATTTAAAACATTTTATTTTCTTTATCTTTCTTTGTTGGAAGATCCATATCTTGTCCTACGTCATTGTAACAAAGTGATTTCAATTTGGCATAATTGTAAGACACGAAAGTTATATTGTGGGAGATTCATAAGAAGTTTCTTCCGCTTAAGATATTCATCCTGCACGATCAAAGAAGAGATTAGAGAAAGCATGCATGAAGTTGTTGGGTCAAACTATTAATTCCACTAAAGCCTGCGCCCAAGTCTCAATCTTTCTAAGGTCACATGAAAAATCTAGTCTCCACGTTACAATCTTTCTGAAACTAAATGGTCCTGCACAAAAAATACAGAAGAATGCTTAATTATAAGAGCATAAATGCTACGAGTTTAATACTTTAGATTGGTTTTTCAAAAAAAAATTGATAAACAAGGTTGCAGGTATAACAAAAATGGAAGTAAATTTAAGCAATACCCTCCATCTTGATCTCAAAACTTGGGTGTGTGGATGATGTCGCATGCCACTTCGTTCATATAAACTATAACCCTAAACCCAAACCCCACCTCACAAAGACCACAACCACATCTTCCTCACCCCACCTTAACCTCCTCATTTCAACTGATTGAAACATTTCCGCTGCTAAGTCTAACGCGGTTGATGTAGAGAGCATGCCTGACCCGTTCACCATTCACTAGGAAGATACTTTAAATCTTTCTGATACCCGCCATGGCAATAGCTTGGCTGGGTTTCTCATTGCAAAAGCGGACCAGTAGCCAGTGGAGCCAAGAATGCCCTCAGACGGAAGTTGACATGCAACAATGTTAAAATAGCCTGACAGGGCCATGCCGAATTAATATGTCATAACCGTAGCCTCTGAGGTTGTTGCAAAGAAATTGATTGAAAATGGTCCATGGTTGGTTCATGACGACATTTTCTCCGTCCAACTATGGTTGTTGCACTGTATATGCCGTGCTGGACGTCCTTCTGGGTGCAGGTCCATGGTATCTCGCTAGGGTGGATAACGGTAATGAATGCAAGCGTCATTGTGGAGCAGATTTGCAGAATATCATTGATTCGTAACATGACTCTCCACGTTGCGGATCATTTATACAAGGAATGCCGGAATGGTTTAGAAGTGGAGTATTATTGTAGGTTAATTTACATGTGAATGCATATTATGTTGGTTATGAGCTTTGTTTATTTTTTCACTCATTAAATCATTTTTTTTTTTTATTCATTCTTTAAAAAAACAAATAGAAAGATTCGTTTCTTTTTTTTTAATATTAATATTTTTCTGCGGTTGTGGACGACGGAAAATAGTTGTTTATAATAGATTTTATTTATTTTTAAATGTTTCTGTCGGTTAGAACCAACAGGAACATGATGTCAATCCGACCGTATTTTTAATTTCCTAGCAATTACGAACGACATTAATTGATAATATCCGGTAGTAGTTAAGTATTTATTGTCGCATATATCCGACACAAGTTCTGTCGGTTTTAGAGCCCTAACCGACAAAAAATTCATTTCCTGACGCTGGCAATTCTATCGCTTATTATATCCGCCACTGAATCAATTTTCTGTCCGATTTTGCTTAATATCATACAGTAATATACGTTTCTTGTCGGTTATCATAACGACACTAATAAATGATTTCGTAGTAGTGGAAGACCCTATTGCCAGGTACAAGACTAATAAGCCATTACTGATTGGCTTCCGACTCCCACTCAAGGATGGTTTGAAGTCCTTGATAAGGCCCAGGTATGAAGGTTAAAAACGCTTCTGTTTCAGATGTGGTAGACGGGGGATGGTTCGAGAAGGATTACCATACGGGACTATCCTTGCCACTGATTCCATCAAAGATCCGACTCCTCTGTTTCCAGCAAAGCCAATGAAGAAGCCAAGAGTTCAACTTATGCAGTGTGTTTAGAGAAGGGTCCACGGTAAGTGAGGATTCTTGTTTCGATGTGATGACTTCATCGTCCTCCAAATAAAGGCCGCACTTGTCGAGCTCCACGTGTTGGTCGACATTCATCATGGCAATCCTAGTTGTTGATTTTTTTTTGTTGGGAAAGTGATTTCTACATATTTTTTCTCTAACACACGTCCCTAATTATTTAGGGAACTTTAACGAAAAGTTCTCGGTATTGTTTTATTTAACGAAAAACCACATTTTTACACTAAAAAATCAATCCTAATACTATTCATTTTACGCTTTATTTTGTCCTTATCGTTAAAACTCAAAGTTTTCAAATCATTTTCATTGGTTTTCCTAATTATTTATGGCAATTGAATTGAGTGAAACAAAGAGAATCAACGGTGCTTGAAAATCATATCCCCTTGTGTTTCATTATTTGTTTGAAACCCTAGACAGTCACAAAAAGATAGACATAAAAGTTGGACGACATCTTCAGTTTTGGATATATATTATTGTAGTAAGCATACAGAGATCGAAGGTTGATGGTCGATTAAAAATCTTAACGAGTACAATGGCCCTACTTTTCCAATGGAGAAAACAACTTTGCTGAGAAATTTCAAAAAAACAATTACAACGAAATCTTTCAATTTCTTATTTACTATGTTCAACTTTGTATTCCTCTATCCATCCATGCAGTGAAAAATAAGGGTGGGCCCGGGCCGGTTCGGGTCGGGTACATGGGTCCTCTGTTTTTTTTTTTTCCCACCCAAACCCTTTGTTGCCAGCATTGCAGTCTGATTCCCTTGCTTGTCGACTTTTGAGTAAGATGACGACGACGGCAGTGACGATGATGATGGATGATCGGACCGCGATGATGGGGACGACGCTGAGTTTTGAACCGGCAAAGACACCACCCAACACCTGCTCGCCATTCAATCCACCATCATAGAAACCCCTAAATTAGTAACCCTAGGCCCTAAAACAACACAATAGATGACACGCCCCAACCTCGAAATCACAACACATCAAGAACCCAGAAAATCTTAGATAGAAAAGAGGTAGCCTCACCTGAGTTCTAAGTAGAGCTTAAAGATCTTGGACTCCATGGAAGAACACCTCCAAGTGCTCCAATGGTGCATGCAAAACCACCATATAATTCCTTGTGTCCCATAAGTCTCAAAAGTAGAAGTTTGGGGGTTTGATTTGGACAAAAATGGCGTGGGTAATGGTGGTCTCCTTCTCGAAGCTTAGAGAAAGAGTTAAAATGTTACAAAGAGAAAGTGAGGCTGCTTGCAGACATGAAGGAAAAAGGGTGTGGGTCATGAGTGAGGGAAAGTTGCAAACATGAGGGAAAAATGGTGTTGGTCACGGGTGAGGGAAAGTAACTTGACTTTGGGCCGAGTGAACAAACTACTAATAGTGAGAATAGGGAGAAACGGGCCCAGCCGAGGTCCCGTTTTCTCAGGCCTTTGCACCCGCCCCGCCCCGCCCCGATAATTTTGTGAACCCGCCCCAGCCCGCCCTGTTTTGTCTTTACAAATTTAAGACCCGCCCCAAACCGCATAGAACCGGCTCACTCCACAGGCCTAGGGCCCGTTTGCCCACCCCTAGTGAAAAGTACCGTATGAATTTGATTCATTATTTTACCACAATATATATGTATTTTTGGTCCATTAATGTGAATCGACCACAACATTGAATAGCTATTCATTATTCCTCTATCCATCCATGTAGTGAAAAGTACCGTATGAATTTGATCCATCAACGAGTACAAGGTTGATGGTAAGATCTTGTTGGTTGACACCACAAACAATATGAAATATGTATGAGAGGTTACAAAATGAAATTTGAACGGGCGATCAAAACTTTTCAGCCCAATTTCATGAAGTTGTTAAGTTAGTTAGCTCCGTGTTATTCAACTAAAAAGATCGAACCGATCAAACCCAACTAAAGAGACGGGTTAGGTCGAACAGGAAAGGGATCTGGACTGGACCATGACTAATTAGCTAACTGGATTGGGTCGGAGAAGATAGGAACTGGTAGGCTAACTGGAATGGGTCGGACCGGACATGAACTGGTAGGCCAACTAGATTTGGTCGAGTCGGACCATAACTGGATCTGGTCAGGTCAAACCAAAACTGTTAAGCCAACTGGATCGGGTCAGATAAGACCAGAATGGTAAGCCACCTAGACTAAGTCGAGTCGAGCCGGAATTGGTTAACCACTTAGAACAAGTCGAGCCGAACCAGATTGGGCAGTCGAATTAGGTCAAGCCCAATCGGATCTGATTAGACGGACGAACCAAGTCAAACAGGACCGGGTCGAGCCGATCGAATCGAGACAACCAGACGCACAAAGCTGGTCGAACCAAACAAAAAGGGTTAGACCAGACAAAGCATATCAGACCGGCCAAATTGGGTGAGACCAGACCAGGTCGGACAAGAATATGCATTCCAAAATTATACATATACTAAAACTTAACATAAAAAGATCGAACAGGAATGTGCCCTCTAATTCTTTTGTTATCAGCTATTTTTTCCCTTTTCACATGGCAAAAAGATCGTTTTGACCTCCCTAGCCTACGAGTCATCATCGCTTCACCTCATTCGACAAAACACTATTTGCCTGTATTTTGAATATGTACTAACATGTATGTTTTTATGAATATAAGGGAATTTTTTTTTTTTTATGAAGACTATGATAGAATGCCACTTATTTGTAACATGACTCTCCAGGTTGCGAATCATTCATACAAGGAATACCGGAATGATTTAAAAGCGAAGTATTATTGTAGGTTAATTTATATTTGAATGCATTATTTTTCTTGATGAAGATTATGACAAAATGCCACTGATTCATAACATGACTTTCCAGGTTGCCAGGTTGCGGATCATTCATACAAAGAATACTAGAATTGTTTAAAAACAAAGTATTACTGTAGGTTAATTTATATTTAAATACATATCATGTTTGTTATGCATTCAAATATAAATTAATATACTGCTCTACTTTTGAACCATTCTGGTATTCCTTGTATAAATGATATCAACCTTATGTTACGAATCAGTGGCATTCTATCATAGTATTTATCAAGAAAAATAATGTATTCAAATATAAATTAACCTACAACAATACTTCGCTTTTAAACCATTCTAGTATTCCTTGTATAAATAATCTGTAACTTGAAGAGTTATGTTACGAATCAGTAGCATTATGTTATAGTCTTCATCAAAAAAACAAATTATTCCCCCATATTCATAATACCAATCCGAAATACATGTAAAAAGTGTTTTGTCGAATGAGAAAATGAAGTGATGATAACTCGTAGGCTGGAGGTCAAAACGATTTTTTTGCTATGTGAAAAGTGAAAAACAGCTAATAACAAAAAAAAATTAGAGGGCACCTTAGTCCATTCACTGTTAATGAACCGTGATTTTGTGGCAAGTTTTAGTATATGTATAATTTTGAAACAAACATTCCTATCCGACCCTGTTTGACCTGTTTCACCCAGTTCGGTCAATCCAACCTGGTCCGGTCTTTAGAAAGTATTGTGGTTTTTTTTCCTTGATTGGTTTTTGAATCTACCATTAATTAGCAATACATGTGTCTCCATCAACATCCTGTGCATCTCATTCCTCTCCTCAACAACACGGTCCCAATCATTGCTGTCAACCACGACAATTAACCCTTGGGGTATTTTGGAAACAGCGTCGCCATAAGGTCGAATCTGTCCCAATAAAAACATAATGCACATGTGAGAGGCCATAATATTCAAGAGTGATACAAGAAGGCAGATCTAACATGTGTTTAAAGTCATGAAAACTCTGACAAAGCAAGGAAAGCAGTTGGCATATACCATGAGGAAAAAAACTAAAACAGTTGACACAAGTGAATGTAGCTTATGATAATATTATGTGCTGATGGGAAACAGTCAGCACAAGACCAACAATAAGCAAATGCAAGAAGATCTGATATATCCTTAATGTATTGAATCAACAAAACACATGCTTTAAGTATATAGTAGACGTCCGCCACAGGACAAGTTGGCGCAGGTAAATGCCGCTTATGATTATATGAAGTGCTGATGGAGAACTAATCAGCACAAGATCGTCAATAAGCACACAAATCTATAATAAAAAGTATGTTCACCGCAGCACGGATATTCTCATGTATAGTCAAAGGGGAACCGTGGATAACACGGGTACAAGTAGCTCAAACTACCACCCTAGTAATGAAACATTTAATCAACAAAAGACAGTACTTGAGTAATGTGAAATGTTCACCACCGAGAGGATAGCTTTTCCTTGAAGTAATAGTGGAAAAACTTGAAAGACAAAAGGTGGCAACAATAACTGTAGCTTATGAATTTGTTGTGTGCTAACGGAGGAAAATCTAATCAGCACAAGACCGTCCATAAGCACTTTAAAAACTAACATAACATTAAGGAAACAAGTGTATATGTGATAACTACAAGTTACCACACGCATATTGCATTCGTATTAACATTCATTGAAGAAAAGATCACCCAGAGACATGTTTGATATTCAATTGGATTTCAATACCACAACACACCAAATGCGTCAAAGATTTTAGATCACGATAAGAATTATACCTCATGTTAATGATGACACAAACCCAACATCCCAAACCGAAAAGCTAATGTTCTCGTATTACACAGTTCCACCATTGAATCCTTAAACCAAAACACAGTTGCTACCTGTTAAAACCCAAAAAGTAAACAAAAATAGTCGCAAATTAGTCATGTTAAATAAAAATTGAAACTGCAACAGATATCAGATCATCTAACATTAAGCCACAAACTTTCAACTTGGATTTGAAATCGAATTACAAGATTTTTCCTGAAGATCTGAAACTTCATCAAAATCCAAATGTACCAAAAAACAAATACAAATCCGTTGCCTGACCTAAACTCTCCTAAAAATCTGAAATTTCATCCAAATCCAAACAAGCACAGCAATGATAAATCTAGCGCTAAATCTGAAAGCTACTAATCAAATTAAAATTAAAAACCACCCTGACCTAAAATTTAAAATCGAAATAAAACCAGACGAATATCCAAATCGAAAACCAGTTCCAGATTATCATAAAGCCGGGATTATCATACATCATCGATGCAGAAATATAATGAAAATAATAAATATAGAGAAACAACGAAAAATCCATACCAGAAAACAAACGGAAATCGAAGAGGAAATGATTGAAAGAAAATCGCGGTGGGTTTTCAGGGAAGATGAGAAGGAGAGCAATGCGACGCCAACGAACTGGAGAGAAAAGAGTAGGGTTTCAGCCTTTATATATAGAAAGAAAATCATGGTTTTTCTAATTTCCGATTGTACCCTGGAGATTGGTTGAATTACAAATTTGAATTGGGCTGTTCACTACAACTGGGCTCGTAATCAGAAGCCCATTCTTATATTTTTGACTGAGCGAATATTATAAGCTCATCCAAAACAGTCAATTTTCTAATTATTTTTTGAAATTGTTATTGGTACTCTAAAAATTTTATTTGGCACTTCAAACTTTTTATAATTAGAAAGATAAATACAACTCGTGAGGAATGTAGAATGAGATTTTTTAAGTAGTAATAACAGTTTCCTTATTTTTTATGACGTTTGTTTTTAACTTCGTCAATTCTTCACCAATAAGAAAATAAATACTTTCAAACCTTCTCAAAATAAGTTTCACAAGATTTGTACGGAAAAATAACAGCACAGAACAATATTGTTTTTCATTAATTGGCTAACCAAGAGAGTTAAGAATTGTACTTCTTTCGTGTTATCTGTAATTAGTAGCCAGAGCCAGTAACTATTCTCGAAAGTCAAACGTATGAAAAATGAAGCTTGTTGATGTGTGTGTACATGTATAATGTGACACCTTTCGATTTTCATGCACAGCAACAATGGCACCATCCTTTTTCAAGCGGACTATCTTCAAGAACACCGACTCTAAGAACGATGATGTTTTCTTTTTAAATGTCAATATAATAGCACCCTTGTGATATTTGTTTCTCATGTTCTGATATTCCATGCATTAATAATTAGGCTGTAGAGAGAGTTAAGGCAGTAGTGTCCCCGTACGTTTTCATTCATTTGGAATTTGGGCTTTCGTTTTAAGGAAAACTAATGAAAAGAGTTTGAAAACTTTGAGTTTTAAAGATAATGACAAAATAAAGGGTAAAGTGAATAATACCAGGATTGACTTTTTGGTGTAAATATGTGGTTTTTCGCTAAAGTTAACAGTATTAAGAACTTTTCGTTAAAGTTCCCTTTGTTTTATTAGATTTTTTCGAATTCTTTATTCAATTTAGACATAAAATAAATGAAATGTGAAATTCTTGAGTAGTCTACTTCCCTTTGAATGATGAACTCTTTTTATGCATTTATGAACTCCACGGAACTTTCTCAATTTGAACGCAACTTATTCTTTTTGAGCTGACGTAACAGCAACAAATTTGTTTTGAGAAGTCCAAGATATTTTGCTCTCCTAATATTGGTGAAATTGAAGAACATGGCCATGGCTGGTTTCTATTAGAAATATAGAACTACTGCTTAATATATAGTTCAATCGAAACATAAATTATGATTGACATGACATGAAATTAGGGTTTATTAATGTTGATTACAGAAACTTCCAAATGCATGCATGGATTGATGATCAACGTTTTAAATATATATTATGCTGATGGGACTCTTCATGGACTGGATGGAAATGAAATGGTAGCATAGAGATTCAATGTAACAGATTGTGAACGTTGGGATCTGCTGTTGTGATCTGTTTGTCTTGATCGATCGATCTCCTCTCTATCCCATAACGTCACGGATGCTTTTCGGATGCACTTGCTGCAGCTCCAAGTCGCTTTTCTCATAAGCCTTGGCCTCATCTGTCGTCTTTGTCATGCCTGTTGCTTTTGTTGGCTTCTCATCCTTCGTCTCCTTATTCTTTCCCCAAAGAACAAGATAGAGCCCGGCAACAATCAAAACTGACCCTACAGCACTGAGTCAAGTACAATATGAACCAAGCTAATTAGTATTTAATTTTCATGGGAGATCATCCAAGTGAATTAATTAATAAGAAATTTGGTTAGGTCATTGCGAAAAAATGAAACCGAAACTGTATGTATACGTACGTTCCAACGTATAATTTCTCATCGAGCAAAGCCCAGCTTGCAATGGCAACAATGATGAGGAGCAAGGGACTAAACACCGACACGTAAAGAGGGCCTTTTCGCTGAATACTCCATGAAGAGAGGAAGAATGCTAGTGCAGAACCCATAATTCCCTGTAATTAGTTATTATGCTCATGAGTCACTATAAATTAGCTAATCTAATGATTAATAATTGAAGAATAATTTTAAGCAAGAGTAAGAGCTAGTGCATACAGCAAAGAGGGATGCAACAAGCCTAATGGGATCTTTTAGAGACCATGAAACCGCTTTGTGATCAGCAATTACAGCAATGATCCCACACTCAAAGCTGGCCATCAAACACATCAGTGTGGTGCTTGTATAAGGAGCTGGAAAGCTTTCCCCCACTCTAGCCTGAAATTATATCGGAGGAGGACGGGAGCAACTATTATTCAAGTTCAACAACGATAAAACAACTCCCAATATATATTAGCGTCTGTAGCTATAATTTAGCCAAAGAAAAACTGTAGCACTAATTTTAGAGTTCATTTTTGCTCGTCACCCGTAATGGTGGCGAAGCTTATCACAACATTGATTGTCATCAGACGAGTACATATCATTCCTATTACTTTACACACCGAACCTAATAAAAACATGAAAATGAAAGGGTAATGATGATCGGTTACTTACTTGGATTATGAACCAGAATGCCCAACCTAAGGTGCTTAAGATGACAAAAAGGGGGCCAATAAAGGAGCTTGATTTGGTGCTGGAACTTGCTTCTCCCATTCTCTGCGCATATGTCCAGTGAATTTTGGAGTCACCTAGACCAATGATGTGTCCATGGTAAAATGAAAGTAACATAGCTCCAGATACACACACAATTGTTCCCATCGCCTTAGATAGCCCTGCTTTGCTCTTGAGCTTTGCAGATTCTTGTCTGCAAAATTAAATTAAACGTTCCATTAGTGTTAAACATAATTAATTAACTAATTAAGCGCAAAAATAACATATTTATTAGTACGATGTAATACTATATAGTACCTGAAAATGACTGCAAGGATAAATGTCATGGCTGGAAGTGTGTTTTGCAATGCGCATGCAATCGTTGCGGTCGAAGTCTTTAAACCGAGAAAATAAAAAACCTGATTTGCAGTGGCCCTGCATTTTAAATTCGCGTAATTATAATTAATTTAGTGAATTAATTGGTTTCCAATGATGCTCATGATAAATTTGTTATTAAATTAAGAACAAATTAACACACTTACCCAGTTAATGAGCACAGAAAAGTCTGGAAAAGAATGGGCAACGTGATCTTCGGTCTTGTTTTCCTATTAGAAAGATAGAACGAACATAAAAAAGACATGATGTGTAAAGGAACTTTCTCTAAATTGTTATGCGAAAATTAAAGAAACTGGTATTAATTAATAATTATCATATCCTTCTTTTTCTCTTTTTATATTATTGTTAGGAAAATACTTTCACGCCACCTTGTTCACTATTTTGCAACCAACTTATTTCATAATCGAAATCATTTATTTTTTCAATATCAATCTACGGATTCTCTCTATATAGAAAGTACCAATCAAATTGAAAATTATTTAGTGATTTATATGCAGAGCATATAGAACTTGTTGGCACCAAGTAACATTCACTTATTTGATATATTTTTTATGATGTAAAGATGAACTTAAATGATGACTAAGAACATAAACGAGTCTCACTATAAAATAATAAATTTTGCATAGTAAAAATACATTAAGCCTTAGGTGGATGCTTAATTAAGCCTTAGGTGGATATGTGTTGCATCAATGCACCCCATAGGTGGATGCTTAATTAAGCCTTAATCCTACTGATTTACCAGCTGTATATATGAAATAAGATTATTAATAAAATCATGCAGCCATGAGAGGTCGGGACAAAGCTAATACGTAACGATGGTCTAGAGCTAGGCTGAGAAGAAGGAAAGGACAAATGGTTAAGCATGACATGGCGACCATGCATGCAAGGGTGCTGCCACCTTGAGCCAGTTACGAGTGGCACGTTAAATTAAGCCCCCAAAGGGCCAAAAGAGACAGACTGGAAAATAAGTTGACACACTTTCCATGCATGGCTTTGGCTGGCTTTTTGTGTTTATTGCGTGCCTAGATCAACTGCAAAACCAGACCTAGCTAATTAAATTCGTTCACCAGAGTTTTTCAATTTTCGGATTTTCCAAGAACCATTTTTAATTAAAAAGTCAAGTGCTTTAACTAACGAAATCAAAGCGAGAGTTGGAGAAAAAGTAGGGAAAGAAGGAAAAGAAAGGCTTAGAGCATCTCAAATATTGAACACCAAATTACGATTTGATGATTCACATGGCAGTTTGACATCATGTTAAAATTTCATCTTCAATCGATGTGTTTAATATATTATTTTGTAGGGTAATACTAAGGAGGCTAAATTTATAGACGACAAAATTTAAAAACTAAATGATATGTCATTAATACACTATATTACTTTTTCAAGTCATAGTAAAAGCTAAAAGAAATATAAATAGCTTCTCTTATACCAAATTTAATGCAAGGCCAGTCAAAAGTTATAAAAATAAAAAATAAATAATTATTTGGAATATGAATTTTGAGGCGGCATTTTTGACGTCAACCACCAAGCCTATCTACATCAGCTTTTGGTTGATCGGTTGGGATGAAATGAGATGCTATTTTTTACCGTTACATGTCCACTTGGCAATTTGAAGCATCGGTATAGATACCCTTAGTCACTTTTAACATTTTTTTTAGCCTAATTAAGCTAAAATCCTTAAATAATTAAATCAATCCTCATGTGTGCAGAGAAAGTATCAAAATATTTTAGTTTAAAGTACAAATGACAATTAAACAATGAGTGCAAAAATCACTACTGGAACGGAAAAAACAAATTCTATATGATCATTCAAAAAACTAAATTTCTATTTGTTAATAGCAAAAGGTAAAAGAAGATAAAAATCTGATTGAAATGAAGAACAAAACAAACATGCGGTCTTTATATATATATATAATTTATGATGTTTAAAATCCAGGCCAAGACTTATTATATATACTGAAAATTTGAGACCATTTGACTCAAATAAACTAAGTAACTTACATGCAGGGAGACAAAAATTCGATTAAAACTTGAGTTCAACAGAAGGAAAACATTCGACCACAACAAACATGCAGTCTTTATATATATAATTTATGATGTTTAAAATCCAGGCCAAGACTTATTATATATACTGACATTGGTGCATGAAATCAAACTCAAACCCTAAGAGAATTTAGTGACATGCAACAAGACTAACAGATGCGCACTTTACCATTCCATCAAATAAGCAAGGGGAGCAATGACTGCGGTGGCGAAAACTTGACGATAAGCAACAAGAACAAGAGGGTCCATGTCAGATTCAATAGCAAGCTTTGAAATAATGTTCATTCCTGCATAGCTCGCTTGGACCAAAACCATGGCCATGAATGGCATGTATTCGCTATAGCCAGCCATTTCTGCAGAACCCTAGCTACTTGTAACTTGTACTACAGAGAGAAGGAGAAACCGAGAGAGGGAGAGAGAGAGCTTTCCCTCGTACCGTCGAGGGTTTTCCGAAGAAAATAAGACAGAGAGAGAGAGAGAGAGAGAGAGGGAGGCCAAAGTATTGAAGAGCGTAATTAATGAGAGAGATCGGAGAATGAGAAATGTGGAGGTCACTATATAGAGCTAGGGAAAAGAAGCTAAACAGAAAGTAGAAGAGAGTTTTGCGTGGAAATAAGAGAGAGAAACCGTTAAAGATTGATTTCTTGTAACACTTGGGCTTGTGCATGGCTACATATCTAAATGTGACTGCCACTACCACATAAAGACGCTTTCAGTTTTGTCTTTTGAGCAATTATTCGGTAAACGTCACCCAAAATTGAGGTTGGTATAGGCGTAGCGATTTCAAAGTACCCATTGGAAGTTCCTATGTCACGATTTCCTTAGCCTTGGCATTCGAATTCCTATATCAGTTTTCCTCTTTCCAATACTGCTGAATTTGTTCAAATGTTATGTGAAAGTACCTGTTGTAACTTTCCAATGTCGTGATTCTGATGAAAGAAGTTGTTTTCCTGGAAACAATTAATGAATTTTTTTTTAGGAAAACTAATGAAAAAGGCTTGAAAACTTTAAGTTTTAATGATAAGGACAAAATAAAAGGTAAAATGAATAGTACCATGATTGACTTTTTAGTGTAAAAATGTGGTTTTTCGTTAAAGTGAATAGTACCGGGTGCTTTTCGTTAAAGTTCCCTTCTTTTTTTTATGTGGGATTGATACTCTCAACACACATCTTCACGTGTGGAGAATTTTCAAGTTTAGTACTATTCTAAAAATCCTTGCCTAGGCGCTAGGAGGCTGGTCACCGCCCCGATTAATGCCTAAACGTTTGAAAATTAAGAAATGGCGCCTAGACCTGCTGAGGTGCCCACCTAGACCGCTTAGGCACCCGCTTAGCATGCCCAGACCCGCCTAGGTTGTGACTCACTTATATAGAAAATAGTTAACTTTCATTTTGCAATTTATTTTTTTCAATAAATTATAAGAGACTTCCTGAATACTTAAATGAACACACATTATATTCTTATTCTCCATGTTTTCATTATGTTCCAATACTTCATAATATATATAAGTCTTTCTATTTTGTAGTTTATGATAAAATTATATATATTTAAAGTATAAACAGACACTTATTTTTAACAAAATATAATGGATTTACTTAAGTCAGCCTAGGCGCCCGCCTAGACCCCGCCCAACCGGCTAAGCACTAGGCCCGCCGCCTACCGCCCGACTAGCGCCTAGCATCTTTTAGAAGCTAGTATGGACAACTTGTGGTTGTTGGGCTTTACACATGAGAAAGAATTCTGATTTCATGAAAAAAAAGTTAAGGTTTCATCATAAAACCAACTGACATTATAGAGATTATGCCAACTGCTTATAAGCACATGCAAAATTCCTCATTTCTCCGATGAAAGATTGATACTCAACAATTTAAATAAGGGAAATTTAACGAAAAGTACCTGGTACTGTTCACTTTAACGAAAAACCACATTTTTACACTAAAAAGTCAATCATGGTACTATTCACTTTACCCTTTATTTTGTCCTTATCATTAAAACTCAAAGTTTTCAAGACGTTTTCATTAGTTTTCCTTTTAAATAACGCATTTGCTCTAGTTCTTGAATTCGGTTCTCTCCTCCCGTGTCGGATGTCTATGTATTAAAATGTTAGGTAATTTAGTAATATCGAAGAACTACGAAGTGTCTTCTTATTCAGCCATCTAGCCAATGCTTGCGGTTTAGTACCTCTGTCACCAACCACGAAGATCACATTCACATTCTGACATCAACCACAAAGAATGCATGTATTAACTTTACTTCAAAAGGCATAACCGGTATTAATATACGTATCCACCAAACTTGAACATGTGTTAGCTATAACTGCAAATAGCACATTACTTTCCTACACTGCATAGGGCCTCACCACTCATTATATAAGAGTCCTTATCAATTTAACATCAATCTCTAACGTTTGGACGGAGATTCACCAACAAGAAAAACATCAACCTACATAACGTTTGAATGGACACTGTTTTTAGTAGTGTTTTGTTTGAATTAATACATGACACATTTACACTAAGAGATAATGGATTGAACTAACCCACACTATGAGATAGCATGTTTATTTGGTACGTATCAAACTCTTATCCACAAGATTCGAACAACTAAAACATTTTACTTACAAATGATGAGTAATCCATTAAACTATATAATATATCAGATGCGGCATTGAGGGGGAGTGAAAGGTGCAATGGCACAGGGCCCCCAAATTTAAAGGGCCCCAAAAAAATTTTGGTATCTTATATTTATATGTAATAATGTTATATATTAAAAAAACTTTTATTAGCACTTTAAAATCTTATCGTGCACTTTTATTAATTTTTTTTCTTTCTAAATATAAAAATTTGGAGTGCACAATGAGATATTAGGAGTGCCAACAATAACAACACCTCAAAAAACAATTTTCTTTTCAATTTTATTATATAATAATGCTATATATTCAAGTGAAACTTTAAAGTTAGAATTTTTGAAGCTTTTTTTTTCTTTATTTGGTTGCTTAAGATTGAACTGTTTTTTATTATTTAGTGAAGATTATGTTTGTAACTATTTTTACTTATTTAATGACACTTGTAAACTTACTTACAATCAATGAGTCCTAAAGGTTGTTTTTATTTAAGTTATTATTTTCTAGTACCAATATATTGTCCTACTTTTAAAAATTTATAAAAAAAAATCTTAAAAGGGGACCCTTTTATAAATGTCGCACAGGGCCCCTGAAATCCAGAGACGACTCTGTAATATATACTAAGTGACGATGAAGATTCAAACTTAAGATCGCTTGTTAACTCCTTACAAAGAAGTACATAACCATTAGGGTATGCCTGATGTTTTGGGAACCCCTGTGAATAAATAATAAAATGAATCCCTTAATAGCCCTTACTAGAGTATGATGGTATTATAACCTAAGGAAGTTATCACATAATGATATTGTGAAGAGAGAGATCACTAAATTGTAGTGATCTCTAACGTTTGGACGGAGATTCACCAACAAGAAAAACATCAACCTACATAACGTTTGAATGGACACTGTTTTTGGTAGTGTTTTGTTTGAATTAATACATGACATATTTACACTAAGAGAGAATGGATTTGAACTAAATCACACAATGAGTTGGTCATGTATATTTGGTACGTATCAAACTCTTATCCACAAGAGTAGAATGCCTAAAACCTTTTTATTTACAAGTGAAGAAGAATCCATTAAACTGTATAAGATATACTAAGTGGCGGTGGAGATTCAAATTTAAGATCGCTTAGTAACTCTTTGCAAAGAAGTACATAACCATTAGGGTCATGCTTGATGTTGGAGGTTAGGATTAGGCCAAGTTACATAATAAACTAGTCATAATTAAGTATCGAACTTATCATTCACGTAAATCAAACATAAGATCTCATACTTAAAAATAGAAAGAAAACACCTATAAATTATAGTGCGAATAACGTTATATGGTTACGCCATCCAAATTTGGACCTCGGCCCTCATATAATATATGTTGGGCTCAAATATAAGTAGGCCACAAAACTCAAATAGGCCATGAGATAAGCATGACCTTAAACACAAAGGGATCAACGACCACAAACAACATGTTACCAAATGAACGTTGACCGTAATCCGCATGAAATCTCGTACGCCATGCTTAAATTGCGGACGTCTTTATATAACATTGTGTTGTTTTAGCGACTTAGATTTGAAATGGATTCTATGTGTGTGAGTCAGTGACTCGTTTGAGACCGAACACGGTTGAATAATTGTTATATGAAGAAATGAAAGAAGGAATAAAAAAAGATGACTCTCAATCTTTGCTAGAGAGTGGAAGAATTAACCAAAGGAAAGATAAAGGAGTTTTTGAGGAGGGTGCTTTTGGTCGTCCTCCTCCTACAGCTTTTAACCTAGCTTTCCATCAACAAAACCCAGAGAGAAATGCAGCTGCAAACCATGGAATCTCTACACCTGAAAAGAAGGTATTCCTTTTCACTTTGGATATTTTTCTTTTATTTTGTTTCAAATGTATGATCTTTTTTGGTGTTGCTAGTGACCTTCAACATTGAATCTCATTTAATTTTCGGCAATCTCAATGTACAATCAATTTAAATGGAAGAATTTGTTAGGCTGGATCATTACAGAGAAATATCAGTATTGGAATGGTCTAAATTCATGTAATTTAGTATTTATTTAATTTACCGATTACAAGATCTTGCATCTTTCTATATTCTCTCGAAAATAACTCCCCACTAAGAATCTTTTTTTTGTTGGATCGTATTATCATTATAACAAATTCTTTGAGAATTTTTATGAAATATTTTCAAATTCCATTAGTTTAATCAAACATCAATGAAACATGAACAAAGGATTAGAACAAATTATATAGCATTCGAAGAGCTCGTTTGGCTACCGTCGGCACATAGGTTGACCAAGTTGGTTTTGTACTCCGAGCATTTTTTTTTTTTTTGGCTTGAAGAACTCTCGAATCATATCCGTGATGTTTTATTTGAAGATCGTACTTCTTAATTATCAATAAATCACGATAATTTTTTTTTCCAAAAAATAAACTCCTTTGGTGAATTGGTGTGGTTTGCCTTAAACTTGGCTATGTCAATTAGATTGATCTGACTGATGTTTTATAAATTATAAATACTAAGACTAGAAAAATTAAATTCGACAAGTTCAACATATGGCTAGCACCAAATCTTTTATGTACAGCCTCAAATAAGCAGATTTTTTTCTGCGTTCGTTTTTTCATGGTGAAAAATTACAATTTTGTTTAGGAGAGGGGGTTTGAACAATGAGTGTTATATTTATGTAGGCCAGAGAGCAAAGGTGTCGGTGCATTAAAAAAGAACCATGTTTGAATCTTCCTATATAATGCCTACTTACCTGAAATCAGTCTTGCACACCCATACATTTGGAACCACAACAAGGACAAGTTTATGAAAATATATGACATGAAATTAATTTTTACGCACTACTTTATATATATATATATATATATATATTTATATATATACATATCTGTTTATTTTTTACTTCGAACTGAATAAATAAAAGAATAATTAAGAGACATAAATAAGCAAGAGTGTACAAAAAAAGAAAAAGAAAAAGAAATTGTGAAATCACTTTCCCTTGTGAAAATATATTTTGTTTGCCAAATACTTTCCATAAAAAATACCAATCGTGACATTTCTTATAATTTTTTTCTCTACAAGCAAAAATGGGAAGGGAAGACTTAAACTATGAATATCGAGTGCACGATAATATCTTAATCAGCAGAGTTACAAATTTAGAGACAATTTTTCATATTTAAAAAATAAAGTAAAGTAAGCATTAAAAAAGCAAAGAAAAAGTAGCTAGCTTCAGTATTTATATAAGTCCTCACACAGACAAACACACTAAAGTACTGAACCACAAAGATTGAGTGAGATATATAGAGAGAGAAAGAGGCAGACTCTTCAGTGAAGTGAGTAAAAAATTTAGGTTTGTGCATTTTGTACAGGAGGAAGGTATGTCTTGCACTCAGTCCCTGGGTCTCACTCTCACGTTCTTCGGTGCCGTCCTTCTGATTATTCTCTCAGCCTCCGTCGATGGCCAGCGCAATCCGAGGCCCATCATCTTCAACTTTGGGGACTCCAACTCGGACACCGGTGGACTTGTCGCTGGACTTGGCTTCTCCGTCAACCCCCCCTACGGCCGTACTTTCTTCCGCAGATCAACCGGCCGCCTATCCGACGGCCGCCTCGTCCTCGACCTCCTCTGTAAGTATACCCCCACGCCCACCTTCCAAAATTCATACATTTTAAGTAGCGTTATAGCGACATAAACATGGTTCATTAGGATGATAAGATTAGGAATGAGTCTCGATCACTTGATCTGATCCTGTTGTGAGTCTCCGTCCCATTCACCGGATTTGATTGATCCGAATTTCACTTAACGGATCCATTGTTATTAACGTCTCGATCTACTGATCGACTGAGACATCATGCTATTAATACACGGTCGGGTAAAAGAATGACGTGGTGCGCTGTGCGCCACGGTGACAATGGACCGTTTTATGTATGTTGTCAAATCTGTGTCGGCGGTTTCGAGGGTATATTTTCGATGTTACCGTTACGCGACTAAACCACGTCGTGAGTTACCTTAAGGTAAACTAGGATGTAATTTGGGTTGGACCAATTCAAATCCGTCTGTGTCTAACTCGATTTTAAATTCGAACATATGGATTTTTTTATAGTTATAACTTGTCTGAACCCAACCAAATTTCGACCTGTTCATTGATTGAGTTGAGTTAGGCTGATCATTTGCTTGTCTATCCTCAACCCAACCCGACTAACCAAACTCAATCTAACCAAATTATAGCCCATATCAATTAATGTTCATGCTACACCCAAGTGAGCCAAGTCCAAAAAACTAACACCCTTTTAAATATTTTTTTAATAAATTACCCTTTATAATTACTTAAACTTTTAGGAAATAAGAGGATTTGATTAATCACCCCAAATTCATAGTCTCTAAATTCTAAAACTTTATAGTAGATTAATTTATGAAATTAAAGTTAGCTAGCTTTGATGCTATTTAACTTAATTTTTTTTATGAATTCTTAGAAACTAAGTTGTTACAAAATTAAACTTGAAAAAGTTAGGCAATCCAAACCTAACCCAAGTAAACACGACCCCAACCCAAGTAAACCCAACCCCAAATGAATTCGAATGCAACCCAACCAGAACCTGAGCCCGAATTGTAAAAGTTGGGTTAGAATTGGGTTAACATTCTAACCCATTCAATCCGCCCGAGTTTCACCTCCAAGGTAAACAACGTTGGCTGGTGGGGCTCCACCCCTCAATTTCCGAACAGGGACTAGATTGTAATTTCAAGTACCTAAACAAAAATGATGAGGTGGGGTCACCTTATTTGTACACGTGCGTTGAACTTGAGACTTGCCCTTTACTTGTCTAGACTAGAGTTGGTTCTTCCGCACATGCAAATTATTAATACAATAATTCAGAATGTACGTCGTCAATTAGGCTTAGCAAATCACGCACAAACATTATGATTATAGTTGTTTGAGCTATTAATTAGTACTAGCAAAGGCCCACACTTATATGTGAGAAATTTAATTTTTATTTTTCTCAAATATTGTTTTTTAATTTTTTGATGGAAGTAGTTATTTGTTTTTAACGGGATTGTTAGTCATATGAAAAAAAAAACTAATGAAAATGATTTGAAAACTTTAAATTTTAATCAAAATGACAAAAATATGTTGTAAGTGAATAGTACTATGAGTGATTTTTTAGAGTAAAAATATCATTTTCGTAAATAAACAGTACCAGAAGTGTTTCGTTAAAACTCTAAAAAAAAAAAAAGGATTTAGCAGTTAAGGAGAAAAAAAGAGGAAGAGAGAATGAGTTTATAGAGTACTGATAGGATGACATAGGTGTGAGATTCAAAAAAAAAAAAAAAAACAAAAGCTTGTTTGTGTAAAATTACTTTAATGCCCAAATTTTTTTTTTTCTAATATATTTTTACAGTTATGTATTAAAGATTATAATTATAACTTCATTAATTTTGATTGATAAAAAGAGTTCTAGTAACATGTAGTTTAGATTAGTAAATACTAAACCAAAATGATTCCAACATTCGGATCAATTACATTCGAAACTACAAGTGACAAACTTTGGTTGCTTTTTATCCCTGTGGTCGTTGCTGCGGCCCCGCGGCTTTTAGCTTTGGCAGGCTAAGGTTAGGTTGTGGTTGTGAGTTTGTTTTTTAGTTTTTAACTTAACCAAGTCCTACGGAGTCTATATATTTAGGAGAGTGTTGTTCACACATCATTTTTTACTTCTCACATACCTTTATTAATTTTCGACCATTGATAATCTTCAATTCATTCGATACAACTGTCAAAAATTAAGAGAGATATGTGAGAAATAAAAATAAATATGTGAATAACACTATTCTATATTTATCGATCGTCTTGCTTGTGGTTATGACAAAGTGTCAGCGACTTGAATTATAAAATTACTATGGATATTAAGATAATGTTCTTTTCTTGTGCAGGCCAAAGTTTGAATGGAGGTCTGTTGAGTCCATACCTAGACTCTCTGGCAGGGTCAAGGTTCACAAATGGAGCCAACTTTGCAGTTGTCGGGTCCTCTACCCTTCCGAAACGTGTCCCGTTTTCGTTGAATATTCAGGTCATGCAGTTCATCCACTTCAAGGCTACTGCAGGTATGCATGTATAGTGTAACCATCAGTATTTGGAATTTCAATTTCCGTTGATGCTTTGATTGGATATTGAGCTTGCGGAAGTGTACAAGTCTACGTTGTTTTTCTTCCAAGCACTAAATGTATAAACCAGTTAGCTGATTGTGCTGCTTAATTTGTTTTTAGGTTCAAAACATTTGATTAGTGATGAAGGTTTCCGGAAAGCACTTTACATGATCGATATTGGACAAAATGATCTTGCTGATTCGTTTGGTAAAAACCTTTCGTACGCTCAAGTGACGAAGAGAATCCCATCGGTTATTGCAGCAATCAAGAACGCCGTTCAGGTGAGTCTGGTGCCGTATATACAACGATCATACAAAGGCAGGCTGTTAAGAGAATTACAGAAATCGTCATCAAAAGTACTTTGTTAGCGGTTTGTGTCATTCCAGGGATCATATGGACACTGAAATTTCTGTCACATGAATTGTAGGCTTTATATGATCAAGGTGGGAGGAACTTTTGGATACACAATACCGGGCCATTGGGATGTCTCCCTCAAAAGCTTTCGTTAGTCCAGAAGAAGGATTTGGATCCACATGGATGTCTTTCAAGTTACAACGCGGCCGCGAGGTTGTTCAACGAAGGATTGCGCCATCTATGCAATGGGATGAGACCTCAATTGAAGGATGCTACTATAGTTTATGTAGATGTATACGCCATCAAGTACGATCTCATTGCCAACGCCATGAAATACGGTAAGCCTACTTATATATGCTAATGCAAGTAGATAGCGGGTTTGTTTGATCTAGTTTAGGTACAGTACAATTTAACTTGAGAAATGTTTTACCATGTAGGTTTCTCTAGCCCGCTAATGGCATGCTGCGGCAATGGAGGCCCTCCGTACAACTACAACATCGGTTTGACGTGTGGTCATCGTGGTTCTAATGTCTGCGATGAAGGATCCCGATACGTGAGCTGGGATGGAATTCATTTCACCGAGGCTGCAAACACAATAGTAGCCTCGAAAATACTTTCCACAAAATATTCCACGCCAAGCATTCCATTTGATTTCTTTTGTCGCGGTTAGGTTGTAGAAAACTAGTAGTAGTGTACTTGCCTGCGCAAGTGTTGAACTTATTAGTGGGTTTGTTTCCACTTCTCTTTGTACTTTATTTTCTGAGACTCAAAAGGAGTGAATATAGTGTTGATGCAAGCGTGCCGTTCTGAAGCTACAACGGCTTCAAAGATGACCGATACGAAGTTGCCAAATTGACCCAAGATTACAGACTGCTTAACGACCTCTAGCTATGCTAACAACCCAATAGATCAGATGATGCAACAGGTTACCGAATCAAACACATCACATAGTGACATGTCACTTAATACTCCCCCTCAACCATATGCTTGGTACCAAGTATTCTCCATCAAATTTGATGAATAAGACCGAAACTTCCCATGTGAATTTCAAAGCTTGCCTTCATCTATGCTTAAGAGTATATGAACCTCATATACACTTCATTCTCTTAAAATTCTGCCTTTTCCACTCGTCTCCCCAGCATCATACAGTCGCCCACTCTCAAGTGACGGTGGTGAGAAGAGCAAAAGGATGACGGAGAGGTTTGAGGAGTGGATGGCAAAACATGCACAAGAGAACGAGAAGCGCTTCAAGATATTCAAGGGAGTTTACTTCATTCACATGATTTAAATCTAATATGATATGGATTTTGAATTATTTTTCACTCGTACGCGTTAGGAATAAGAAGGAAAACAATTAATCCCAACCTGTTGAATTCGCCCAACCCAATCCGCCTAAGACTGATTTGAGTTGGTCGATCTGCCCATTTCCTTGAGTGACAATGGGCATAAACAATGTCAACTAGAACCTGTGATCGGTTGGCCAACGGGTTGAAGTCTAATCCGACCATCCCATCCCAAGTAAAAACACTAACAATTCTTAATTTTCTTGGCGTAAACAAGAATCACATATGAAGGCAAGTAACGCAAGGTGAAGAAAAAATCCGAAAAAAATTCCAATGTTGTTTTTGTTCAAGAGAAAAAGATTAACAGAAGTTCTAAGTCGCTAGTCCTCTGCCCAGGGAACCCCATGTTTTGCCCAGGAGATGGTAAGCTCCAACCGGACCTCGACCCCCCAACTCGTACAGCTCCGTTGCCATATTTTTCTTGTCTATCTCATTCAAAACTGGAGTAAGAACGTTCCACGCAGCGGCAAGCTCGTTGCTTCTCAGAAAGAGGTGGTTCTGTCCATCAATGACTTCAAGAAGGAGATGCTCATATGAATCAGGCACTTCGACAGTATAGCTGCCATGACCAACAGTAAGCACATGAATTTAAATGATACCAAGTTACCAACTATATGATTAGAGTAGAATGGAGTAGTTTAGAATATCGCCTTGTCAAACCAAGGTTCAAACCATCTTGACCTCACTCTATCTTCCTCAAAGACTAAAAATTTCACCACCCCATTCACAAAAGTCCTCTTTTTCCACTACCTGGGTTATAAATTCAGCTTGGTTTCCCAAAAAACCAATGGATAAAGCAAAGAAAAACAAATTTGACTTCCAATTTTGGCTTTTCTCTGTCTAAAAAATCAAAACTCTTCACTGCCCTACTCCCATTTTCCCAGACACCAAACACCCCATTTCATCAGTTCAGCTTGGTTCCCTCCAAAAAACACAGAACAAGCAATCAAACAGATATTTTCCCATTTCCAATTCTCCTATTTCCAGTCTTAAAAATCCAAACTTTTCACAGATTCTCTCCCATTTTCTCAGAAACCAAACACCTATTTCACGAAGCACTACACTTAACAATATAAATACACACAAAGATTGAAGTAAGTAGAGCAGCATATCAAATATAAAAATACAGGAAAATATATATTGATGGTTGAGAGAAGAACTCACCCCAAAAGAGAATTGATAAGCAGTGAAGAAGAGACTGCTTGGCCTTGAACCTGAGGATGGCAATAAGAAAGCTGAAAACGACATCGACATCCTTTGACCTCCTTTACCACAGCTCAGTTTTTAATGTCGTTTAAGCTTCTGTTCTGTGACTGTCTGTCCCCAAAGAAAAAAATTAAGGGGACGATTGTAATTAGTATAGGCAACTGTTATAGCAGGCGAGTAACCGTAGTTATTTATTTATAACCATTTAAGTTCATATCTGTATAACCGTTTACCCATTAGGTAATTACATAAATGGTTATACCCATATTCATAACCGTTTATAAACGGTTAACCATATTCATAACCGTGTACTTATTTAACTATAATCGTTTACCAATTTAACCATAACCATTTACCTGTTTTTGAACCCGTTTATCATTTTTTACCCATTTGCCCATTTTTTCACCCGTCTACATGTTTTTTTTAACAACTTGAAAATTACAAAAGAAAAATTTGTCATAATTTTCGTTTTCTGACAATTAGTACATTTTAGCATGCATTTTCCTATTTTAATCATTTAACTCCTCGTACAATTCTAATAATTGAAATAATAGTTTATGAACGATATTTTTCTGTTACACCCAAGCAAGTCTTTAATTATAATTCATATGATTACAAAGTAAAGCTTCTAAAAACAAAAAAGTAGTCATTATCTTGAATACTAGATAATTCAAAGCTCCAAAATATTCTGAAACTAAACACTTGCGAACACTAATGCTTTAGCATGTTCAATCACAAAAAAGTCTCATCGACTCGTTGTCACCAAAAGAGGCCTACAAAAAGAAATGTATAAATTGAATTGGTATCCCATTTAGGAACACCGAGACTAATTAGCATGAATCTAACAGAGGTAAGTGATCATAGTAGGTTTCCATTATACACTCAGTTATCAGAAGAAAGAAAAAAAGAAAAAAAAAGCAAACAAAAGCGGAGTACCAAATCAATTGAGTTAGTATCACCATTCATCAATATGCATAAACAAAAGGTTTACATTCCATGATTTTTCACACACCCATATGCATAAAATTGAATTAGTATCACCAATAACTCCAAAGTTAAAAACAAAAATAAAGATTAGTTTTTACCACATTCACATCAGTATCATCACCGAATGAGGAATCTTCAACACCAGGAGTAGAGTTTGAATCTGGTTCAATAGTAAAAATTAAAATTAGGCTAAAATAGTAAATTTTTGAACATATACATAATTTATATGAAATTTTACAGTAAGTACCTCACATCTGAGAGAGAGGGCAACGAGGAGGGGGAGATAAGCGAGGGATGAGGGCGTTTGAGACTCTGAGTCTAGCGGAGAGATTGAAAATTTAGGATTTTTAATTTTTTTTTTAATTTTACATTTATTTAATTAAATAGGTAAATGGATACTTGTTATGACCGCGGGTAATACCCATAACCGATGGATACCGATATAACCGTGGATAATACCCATAACTGTCCATTTAAATTTCACGGATAAACGGTTATACCCATAACCATTTGTTCGTTTAAACGATTATCCATAATCGTAACCGTAAACTTTAAATGGGTGGGTAACCGCGGTTATCCAAATCTATGGGTATTTTGCCCATCCTTAATTGTAACTAAATGTTTATGGTTGCGGATGCACCCGATAAAACATTTCGGCCTTGTTTGGTACGTCGTATAACACATCGGATATGACTAATAATACGAAGTTGGATGTTTGGTGTCCCTATGTACTAAATAGTC
Source organism: Malus domestica (assembly GCF_042453785.1). Classification (NCBI taxonomy): domain Eukaryota; kingdom Viridiplantae; phylum Streptophyta; class Magnoliopsida; order Rosales; family Rosaceae; genus Malus; species Malus domestica. The sequence continues at coordinate 27,175,611 of NC_091672.1, read as the reverse complement.
AGCGGATTAAATAATCCAGGCCCACCCCTTTTATCTAGCTAATACCCGCTTAGTTATACCGTCCAAAACCACGATATTATTTAGTCGGGTATAAAACACGCATTTCTCGGTCGTTAGTCCAATCAGTGGCGGATGCATTGATGGGCAGGGGGTCAGCTGACCCTCCGAACTTCGATGAACGTCTATGGATACCTTGTGTGCTGACATTCCGAATTTCGGTGAATTTTCATGGATACTTTGGGTGTTGCCCTTTTGAAGATTAGAGTTGGCTTCATACATATCTTCCAATTGTTTGATAAAATGTCTGAAAGAAGAGTGAATGAAATGGTGATCTCAATGAATAACAAATCACCATATTAATGGGATGCAATGATATCAAACATTGTTAATGTGTTCAAATTAAGTGTGTTTCTTTGTTAAGCATTCTTATGAGAGCAGCTTTGTAACATGTTAGTTACCCTCGCAAATGAGGCATTAATAGGTGTGCAGTATGTATTTCCAAATGAATTCAGGCCTATCAAGACTCGATGAAATGACAATATCTATGTTATTTCCAATAAAAAAAAATTGCATGCTATTCTTACTGATCTCTCTAGTATTATTTCCTGGATCCACCACTGAGTCCGATATTATACCAAACGTCTGATTAATTTAGTCAGTATTATCCAATGACTATTTATCTTATCCGACTGAAATAGTTAATACAATCCGAGCTGTCAAAATGAACCTTACTGACTATGTCGAACCTTTGATATTTTTTGACGGGTTGAACCCGGAAATGATTGCCCCGGGTGAGAAAATGGACGACTGTGATGGGAGGGAGACTGTTAGATTTGGTCTGTACTACGTTATATATCATTGTTGTCTACTTGTCTCCTGTACGTCATGTTCGCGTACTTCTGATTTGTCGTCTAGTTAAAACTAGGGGCTCTATCGGTTTGTCCTTATCCAGAAAAATGGAGGGAAAATGAGGTATGAAATTCTGTCATGTTGTTTGTAGGTCTCTTCAATAATTGCCATGGCCCATTAGCACCCAATTTTCTCTTGGATACTCCTTATTTCGAAAAATAATTTTCGCACTCTTCTCTTCTTCGTGTATTTTTTATTTATTTACTTTATTTAGGATTGAAATTAAAAGGAAGACTAAAAAAAAAGAATTATGAATAAAAGTGTGTAGAAAGATAGAAAAAAATTTGTGGAAAACATTTCTTTAACTTTCTAAATTTTTACCACAAGTCATGTGGCTAAGGAGGATAACTTATTGGGTGGTATTTTAAGTTAATTATGCACCTTCATGTGAAAATGTTAAATATATGACAGTGCATAATTAGCTTGAAATACCGATATCAAAAAATTTCTAAAGTAGGTGATTCTCGCATGAAGTAAAAGATAAGTTAGAAATTGATAATCGAATTACCACCAATTATTCATCTTGATTGCTCAATGGTAAAACATTGGACAAACACGTCATACATTTATTTTAGTATACAAATTATCGCCTGAAACAAGTTCATAGAATGCACTCTCACAACCATATTTTCACGTATTGATGACATGATGAGTTAGTATTTTTTTACTTGAAATTGGTGTGATCCGTTATTGTGAATCAGATGCATAATGAGTTTCTATCATTTTCATGAGCTACAAAGAAACATAATACATAATGGATGAGAATCATGAGATACATTTTCCCCAAAACAAAAGTTCATAATGCAATAATTGTGATACTAATTGGTGTTAGGAAAGAAGAAATCTTTGAGTTTAGCAAGTAATTTTTCTATGAAAATTATCACCATCGCAACAATAAACGACAAATCTTTGGATAAAGAAAGAGAAGTAGAACAAAAAAAGAAAAGAAAAAGAAAGTTTCTTACCTAAATGTAACAGTTGCTAAAATCAATCTAGAATTTATGCAAATAATGATAAACCCCAATGGCCTTCACAACCAAATATTCCATAATCTCGCATGAAGTAAAATATAAGTAAGAAATTGATAATCGAATTACCACCAATTATTCATCTTGATTGCTCAATAGTGAAACATTGGACAAACACATCATACATTTATTTTAGTATACAAATTATCGCATGAAACAAGCTCATAGAATGCACTCTTACAACCATATTTTCACGTATTGATGACCCGATAAGTTAATATTTTTTTACCCGAAATTAGTGTGATCCGTTGAATTAGATGCATAATGAGTTTCAATTATTTTCATGAGCTACAAAGAAACATAGTACATAATGGATGAGAATCATGAGATACATTTTCCCCAAAACAAAAGTTCATAATGCAATAATTGTGATACTAATTGGTGTCAGGAAAGATGAAATCATTGAGTTTAGCAATTAATTTTTCTATGAAAATCATCACCATCGCAACAATAAACGACAAATCTTTGGAAAAAGAAAGAGAAGTAGAACAAAAAAAAAAGAAAAAAAGAAAAAGAAAGTTTCTTACCTAAATGTAACAGTTGCCAAAACCAATCAAGAATTTATGCAAATAATCATAACCCCAATGTCCTTCACTACCAAATATTTTAATCTCAGTTAACCATAATAATTTATCTATAGTTTATATAAAGTGGTGCTATTCACAGATTTATTTTTATTTCTCATACGTTTATTTTAATTTTTAACTATTGAATCTAATAAAATGAAAAAAAATCAAAGAATAAAAATTAACAAAAATTTGCATAGCATTAAAAATGAGTGTCTAGATAGCACTTCATATATTTAAACTCTGTTTCTTGTTTTTATATAAATGATCATCCTCACATAATCTCACCACCCTCTCTCTGTCTCTGTCTCTCCTCCCCCCTATCTCCCTTAATCAATCTATTTTGAATCTTAGAGGGGTTGGAAATAAATCATCTGCGAGGAGATAAGACAGGTGGGTGAGAGGCTTGTGAAGATTACAGGCAAGAAAAAAAAGATCTCAAGTTTTATTTATTTATGTTGTATAATTTTCAGAATATATAATCCTGCATGCTTTTTATTTCAAGCTAGTTTTCTGGGTTCTTGGGTATATATCATCTTCCGTTTGATTCCAATTTGGGTTTTCTGTGTACAGTTTTGGGTTCTGATTGCTTTCATAATTTCACATCATCTTGTTTTTAAGTTTGTTGATTGCCTTTGACATTTGATCTTCATCTGCTGTTTAGATACCGGGTCCTCTTGTTTTTCTTGGATTCAAAAATTTTATTGCTTGTCAGCTGGTTTAGTTTGTGGCCATGTTGATTTCCCAATTTTGCATTTCCTGCGCTTTTTCGAATGGAAACTTGTTTTGTTTTTAAAAGTTTGGATGCAATCTCATCAACTATTGCTGCTGTAATTGATAGACTATTGATAATTGATTGAAATTTAACTGCTTTTGCAGTATCCAGCCATATAATTGTTCAATTATTACATGACGTTGTTAAATAGTATGATACGAAGCAAAATTTCGAGGAAGAGGGTTGATATAATGCATCTGTTAACAATCAGCTTTCAGATTTTAGAGTGACCAATGAGTTTTATAGATAAAACCATTACGGGGTGTGAATTGTTTCAATGATACAACATGAAATCCATGTGTTTGTTTAGGAAAGCATGTTGATTGCAGCCCTGGACTTTTAAATGTTCTTGTTTTGTACCTCTGCATTTTGTTTGCTCATTTTCGGTTTTTTCATGCAGGTACCTAGATATCATATACCTCTGATTTGATGCTATAACACATACATCGATTACATATTAAAACTGACAAATGGGGTCTGAAGGGCCTTCGCCAGTAACTATTCATGTGACCGGTTTTAAGAAATTCCATGGAGTTTCGGAGAATCCGACTGAGACAATTGTCAGTAATCTCACGGAGTATGTGAAGAAGAAGGGTTCACCAAAAGGTCTGGTTCTTGGAAGTTGCAGCATTCTTGAGACTGCAGGACAAGGAGCACTTGTTGACCTGTGCAAGACATTGCGATCTGCTATTGGCGAGCAGGATACTTCAAATTCCAGCAGAACTATTTGGGTCAGTTACTCTCATGTCTGGTCCATCGTTTCTTAATTTTGTGTTCGAGAGAAAATGCATGTGTGCAATATATTAATCATTTTCATAGAACTGTAAAATATAACAAAGTTTCCCATAACATAAGTCCGAGAGAATTTCATCGGTTTGATTTTAGTACTTGCATATATGTATTCATCTGGCCCTATACCCTTTCTTAACTTGAACAATTTTTGTGTAGATACACTTTGGTGTTAATAGTGGTGCAACACAGTTTGTTCTCGAGCGACAAGCTTTCAATGAAGCTACTTTCCGTTGCCCTGATGAAATGGGATGGAAGCCTCAGGTTAGATAGATTTCAAATGTTTGTTCTCTAGTTAATTGGGATTTTATTTGAGAGGTCTTCTACATTGTTCAGATTTTTTAACTTTAATCATCTGTTTTGCAGAAAGTTCCGATTATTCCTTCAGATGGTGGAATTGCACATGTGCGAGAGGTAGTATGAGTGGCCATGACTCTTTGATTAGATGTTTCTTTAAAATTTTTAGTAGTTTTTCCTGGACTTTCATATATCGTTTTAATTTACGATGATTACTTCAAGAATACCTGCTTGGAGAACTGAAGCTGTCTTTAAAAATCGGTCGAATTTATACCTTAAAGCATTTTCTTCCTCGTTGGAAGGCCAATAGATTGCAGTACATACAATCATGAGCAATCTTTTTGTGCCGGGATTCTTGTTCCATATAAAACTTGTTTTATGCAAAGGAAATCATAGAATGTATGTTTGTCTCTTTTCTTTTTCCGGATTAGTGTGATGGCATGGAGCCACCCTTTCGGAATAGAGGGATTCCTGTGCATGGTGAATAGCGGAAACCGCGAAGTGATGACTACCGGAATGGTAGTACAACTTCAATAGTATTATAGTATAATGATTGGTTAATGCAATGGTTAATTTGCAGGTCTTATTTGGTATTCGTGTATGACTGATAAACGCATGACTTGAATGACTCATTATTTTCATCAGTCCTGAAGGCTATTTCTGTTCTTATTCTGTGCAGACTTCTCTTCCCCTCGAGGGCGTAACAAAGGCCTTGGCAAAGAAGGGTTATGAGGTGGTGATCTCAGATGATGCAGGCCGGTTTGTGTGCAATTACGTCTACTACCATTCCCTTCGGTTTGCAGAGCAAAACGGGACCAAATCACTTTTTGTTCATGTGCCTCGCTTCTCGACCATAGACGAGGAGACCCAAATGAAGTTTGCTGCTTCCTTGCTAGAGGTACTTGCTTCATCATACACTCTATGATCCTCCATCCACACCTGAATGCCGAAGAGCTGTAAGCGAGCTTGAAGTTGGCACGTTAATTATCGTGGATCAACTCTTCATAAATGGAATGCTCGAATAATCAGAAAGTGTAATCAGAGGGAAACTGTATTGAAAGAACACTTAATTATGATGTATTTTCATAAGTCTTTTCCAGAAAGTTTCCGGTAACTTGCCGGAAATGTTCGAATCCAGTTTGTGAATGACATCCCAGTCTGCTCATGGAGCTTACTACTACTTTTATGAACTCCCATCTCTTACAGTGTGATATAATTGATGAAAGGTAAAATAAGTGAAGGAACCGAAATCAAATGATGAAGGGCCGGTTTAATGATCATATCAGTTTTCAGTTTTCTTTTTACTGAAACGTAATGGTTATCACACGGCTCTAAATTATTGACGGGAATGGAAACAAATTGAAGCACCAAGGCAAAGACTTTTCCATGTAGCAATAATTTAACACCCTCATTGGGAGCTAATTTTTAGAACAAGGGGTGTGCTATCCACACATTTTTTTTTTACTTCATACACACCCTTTTAATTTGGGATTGTTGGATCGACTGAATTAAAGATCAAATAATAGAAATTAGCAAGGAATGTGTGAGAAGTAAAAAGGTCAGCACACTCCTAGAACAATTATCATTTACAAGATTTGAATTAGGACCTTATATAGACAGTAGAGACTGAGTGTCTCTAGGCCAAAGATCGTATGATGGTCATGTGCTAAATACAACTAGCATCCCGATCTACCACTCAATATAAGGTGGGAATTGATTTCAGCAAATGGGAGAAAAGCGGTGTGCAGATGGAAAATAGTGGTGTGTGCAAATCACTTTTAGTCATTTCTAATTACTTTATGCACTTAGGATGCAAAATTTTATAGCATCCCTCACAAAGAAGTTTGGAGCTCAGCTAGTTAAAAACATTACCTGTGTCTGAGGTCTTATGTTTAATGGTGTTTTATCGTGACTTACTGTTTCAAAGGGAAATTTGTAGGCAATATCTTGGAGATGCTGTTGGAATTAGGCTAAACAATGGACTTTTCGTTAGTTTTCCTTTAATTTAAACAAAAGCAGAAAACTGGTGGAACTATAAGGTTCTGCACTGTTCGATAAGCACTCCAGCAAATCAGGTTCGACACGAATTCTCCTTGGGCAGGATATCTGATATCTGAACTGCGGAGGTTTGGTTAGGGCAGTTCTTGGTGAGACAATAGTACTCATCTAACAAAACCCGGTTTCGAACGGTGTCCATGTGAATGGTGTGGAATGTTATTCTTAACACTAACCCTGACCAGTCTTGCCAAACTTTGATCCGAACCCCGTTGTCAGAGTGCTTGATGAGTCCCTAATTGTCATGCTCCGATCCTAGATACATCCAGAATCGACACGTAATTCGAAGATGTAGGGGTACAAAGAATACATAAAAGATACAGAAATGAATACTAAAATGAATACCTCAAAATAAAGCATGCTAGTGGAGTCTCTCCCACATATATATATACAAGTGTAACAACAAAGTACACAACCCTCACTAGGGTACCATGCTCGTAGGCTCTCAAAATAAACATTCCGAAATAATAAGGGTATAAGGGTAACATAGTCACTTCAAGCTCCCTATCCTTTGTACTGCTACCCCACCAGCTCTTTGTATGTACTCAGTCCTGTCACTTGCACGATCGCACGTCAAAGCAAAAACTCATATAAACTGCAAAGTTCGTGTGAGTAACCATAATCAATGTGATAATAATAAACACAAGTGCATATGCAAAGCTCGTGTGAGTAACCATAATCCATGTGATAATGATAAAAACAAGTGCATCGACCTCAGTTTAGAAGCATCAGTTCATAATTCAACCTTCTAAGTTCCGAGTGTAACCACTACCTTAACTTTCTTCAAAAGCAAAGGATTACTAACAAAAAGAAAGAGTTCTCCATACGAAACGGGTCAAAGTTTAAACTGGGTATTAGTATGATCTTTTATGTTATATTGGATCTCATATGTTCTCTAATCCACATTTGCGAAAATCAAGAATAAAAGAAGAAATGAGTACGAGATCAACTACTCTCCTTAATCAATCTAATCTCTCGTTTTCATGTTTGTATTCCAGGAGGCAACATGAGAGCCACATTTTTTTGGGGTCGGTGTTAGTAAACACGAGAAGTCGGGATTAACAGGTCAGACACGATTCAGAAGTTGAGAAAAAGTGCATGTCTGTCCCATCATAAACAGACACGAATCAAACGAAACAAGCATTTCTTGAAAAATGAACTTTATAGTACAGTAGAGGATAGAACACATTCTCTTTAGTCATGATATGAGCAACATTTTTCAGTCAGTACTATAAAACACAAGGTGCAAGCCTACAAGCCTTGATGACAATCGATATCTCATCATGAAACTTAACTACTAGTATGTCAAATGGTTCAAACGAAGTTTATTAGGAACCAGGAAGTTATCCCTACATATAAAGATAAACTTATCCCCAGTCTACGAAAGGAAGCCGCGGATGTCCACCCTCTGGAGGAGGCATTAGGGATGGAGGTAGATTGCTCCATGACGTTCCCGTATGATCTCTGACAACCACATCTGTGAAGCAGAAGGAGGAAAGGTAAGCACTAGGACTAAAGCATTAACCTTGGGAGCAGGAACTACATATATCGCATCTGAAGTCGAGTTTATGAAAAACAAAAACGAAGACGCCAAAGGTCAACTAGCAACATACAATTTGAAGTTACCTGGCAAAGAGCTGCCTCCAACCGACTGATTCTCTTGAAAAGTCGAAGACTGATTATTATCAATCAAAACTGTATCCTGCTGATTGTTCTTGGGATGAAGGTATTTACAAGAATCACCATATGGGCAAGATCCCTACAATACATACCAAGGAAAACATATAAATCCACGAACCGAATAATTTTTCTGACAACGCGACATTCTAAACTAGTCTAATCTGCGGGAGAGTGATTTGAACTTAAGTTCAACGGGGCGGACACACTACCCTGTCAACTGGCCTAACCAACATATGTTATTCTAAACAAATATAAACACAAACTCTGCCTCCAACCCATTACTCCATACCAAGCAAAATTACTTGAGCTAATCAAGGAAAAGTAAAAATCTGCCTCCAACCCATTATTCAATAAGCAATGACATCAATTGGGTAATCAATGAAAACGCGATTAAATTGACAAAGAGAAATCAACTACCGTATTGACAAAGCGGTTGCAGACCCCTTGTGTCGGGTAAGGATGGTTGGGATCTGCAATCAATGGAAACCAGAGTCGTGATTACACACAGAAATGGATAGTGGGGGTGTTTGGTAGCTGAGAAAACAAGGGAAAATGAAAGAAAATCTGAAAAATCAGAAGAGAATGGTTGAATTTTTATGTACCTTTGAAGGAGGCGTACCATTGAGCTCTGGCTCGAAGGTGTTGGCCGCTTTGAAGATGGCGTCTTCTCGAAGGTGGTGTGTCCTGGAATTCCTTCTCGCAGTAATCGCAAAAATACTTCCCCATCGGCATTCCAAGTTCCAAGTTTCCAACTCTCCCGTATTTTTTCCTATCCAATTCCAAATTCTTGGCAGTACGTTACGTTAGGGTGGTATTCATCTTCACTTGAGAGTGGAATATTTTAGGTTCGAATCTTGTGGAATTTGATACTAAATTAAGTTGCTCATTATGTAGCTTAACCGAACTCCTTCTGTACAAATATCAATGTACTCAATAAAAAATATCAAGGTTTCTAAATTCCAAGTATTTATAGGTTTGTGGGACTTTTGGTGGCAAATAAATAAAAATGGAAGCAAGTGACCTTTTATCGTAATGGTAAAAATATATTGAGTTTTTGCATGAAGGTGTGGGTTCAAATTCCGTCGGTTACTAATCTAACATCTAATATAACAGAATCCATTGTTTGACAAAAAAAAATTATTGAAGTTCCTTTGGCTAGTTTTAACCCACAAATAGAAAATAAAACACTGAAACAATATGCAAAATAAAAGCTTTGCTCGTATTTCTGAGTCTTAGTTGGTGACCCAAAAAACATTAAAAAAAGAAGAAAAAATAAGGGAAGAATTCAGTTAACTAATTTAGGTGGTTGTGATTTAGGTGGTTTTACGTGGTTGTGATTTAGGTCAGTAGATCAAAAATTCAGAGCAATTTGTCCGTCCTCTTATGCAGACATTCGTTACACCCACCCTCTTGCGCCAAAGTTTATTATATTTGGTTCAAACTAAATTATCAAATTGTCAAAAAGAAAACTTGGTAGTGATTTACACGCAACGAGTGTTGCAAATGAGATAATTTTGTCTTTTATTTCAATGGTAAAATTTGTAGATCAAGTACGGCATCTTAACGTAACACCTACGAAAAATAATTTCCACATGACCTTGTTTTGTTTATGCATAACCTCTCATTTACATTATTTGATTCTCATTTGATTTATTCAGTCCACCAAAACCCGGAACAATCACGAGCGGCCGGACGTAGAAAGTGTTTGGAAAATGCTTAGTTTTCAGAATCTGATGCAACTTCAGAACAAGACGGATTCATCACACATGAAAAACCCAGACAATTCGAAATCCAAACATTTCCACTTCTAATCTACGGCAAATTTGCTACTTCCTTCAATCAACTCATCTCACAAACAGACCTCGATTACATCGGAAATACGAAATCACCGAACATCGGTACATTGGTCTGTCTACTACAAATACAGATACAGATACAGATAAACATTTAGATAAAAGCTGGTGCTCGTCTTCTATGCGATGCTACAATCTTCGGGGGTTACAGGGAAGTGGTACTCATAAATACCCTTTGCGGTTCGGACATGTCAAGATTCGATAGAACACATCTAATTTTACAAAATAAGGTCATACAATGAGGTACATTAAATGAAAGGGACACAAATAGCAGCCCAGGCAGACGATAACACATAGCTTAATATGGGACCACGCTTGCGGTTACTCACATTTCACAAACTAATCGGATGCCAAGAACGGGACTTGCTTTCTCGCGTGCTCCGGAACCAATTTCATCAAAGTTTCCGCAGGCACCCCCTTTAATTCTAATTGATGGCACAAGCAACATCAAAGAGTAAGAACTTTGATAAAAGGCTTGGAGAACGAAAAAAATTTGGAAGGAAAAAACAAAATTTCTGGGAACGATATCATACCATGTGATTTAAAGTTGAATAAAGGCGGAAGGAAGCGTCCATTTGGCAGGCGGGTGTTCGGGTCACGAAGATCATCAAAGAAGGAGTGGACCAAGGCATCCAGCTGTATATGGAAACACGATTGAAAATTTTTTTACGCCAAAACCACGATTGAAAAATTAACAAGAATAAAGATTGATGGGATTTAAAAAGGGAATTTGACCGAGTTTTCTTTAGTAGCACATATATTTATCGAGTTATTTTGGAAAAAGTTTTAACTATTTGGACATGAAAATAAAATTAAACACTTGGTACTCACAGCTGTGCACCGCAAGTTAGGAGAGTATTGCAGCAGTCTTGAAACCAGATCAACAGCTTCTGGAGGCATACGCTTGTGGAATATCTAAGGAAATAACAGATATAAATATGCTATCTGGTGAATGAAATACAAAAACATACATAATATCTTCCATCATAATACCTTGTGCCACGGGTGAGCTTTAATTTGCGGGAATTTGAACTCTGTATAGTTAGGATTCATGCATTTGATTTCCTCCCTTGTCGGAGTGCCCAAAACCTACCAAGAGAAAAAGCAAGAAATAAATCACTACCACAACAAAAGAGTTAAGTTCAAGATTCTATGTAAGCACCAAGTAAAAAGAGTAATGCATGTCCAATGCTCTAATATAAGCAATCATTTTATACCCATTCATTGAAATCTAAGATTAAATAAGATTTAACTACCGCCAAAGAGATAATAAGGATGAATTACCTTGATAATCTCAACAAGCTGGTCAACTCCACTCTCACCAGGAAAGAGAGGCTGATGCAATAGAAACTCCGTTGTATTAGAATTGCACTATACATATGTTTCATAAAATACAACAGTAAAAGTATGTACCTGTCCGAGCAATAGCTCAGCAAGAACACACCCAACAGACCAAACATCAATAGCTGAAGTATACTCAGTTGCTCCAAATATAAGTTCCGGTGCTCTATAATATCTAGAGCAGATATAAGATATATTTGGCTCTCCTTTTACCTGCTCGACAATAACACAGCATAAGGACATATGTCAATCCAACAGAAGCAAACGTCACGATGAGTATAATTGGAAGAGAAGGGACAGCAAAACTAAAAACCATACCAAAACTTTAGCACTTCCAAAGTCACACAGCTTTACTTGGTGGGTATGTGGGTTCACCTGCACAAAATAAGAACCAAAGTTTATACCCCCTCTATTTATTTACTCCATAAACACCGCCAACCATAACAATAAGGTTAACCAGATATTAATAGGCATATAGGTATACGAGAATCAAAGACCATACCAGAAGATTTTGAGGCTTGATGTCCCGATGACACACTCCAATGCAGCGGTGAATGTAGGATAGCGCCCTAAAGATCTACCAAATATGGATGAAATGAGGCAAATCTCAGCAAAATACAAATAAACCCGCCAGGGTAGGGAACAAACAAAATGCCTTAATGCGGAACTCTGAGATTCAATTAGCCTAAGCCTTGGGCTCATGGAGTAAGATCTTAGTTTAACAGCTCAATTCTTTAATATGGCATAACATACTGCTCAATTTACGTAAAATAATCTACTTCCTAAGAAAGAAAGAAAAAATGTTCCCTTTCCAATATTAAACCAATGCAAATGCGACTTACAGAAAAGTTAAAAAAGGCACACATTCATTGACATCACACCTGGTATGTGTAGAGTTTAACATATATCAGAGGCATCCGTTGGTTCAACTTGTTGTAGTGTTTAATCACACGATGAACCGTTTCAGGGACATACTCAAGCACCAAGTTAAGATAAAGTTCATCCTTTTCAGTCGTTGAAAAGAAGCAATGCTTCAAAGAAACAACATTTGGGTGGTCAAGAAGACGCATGGTCTGTAGCTCACGATTCTTGTACCTCTTGTCTTGCAGAACCTTCTTTATAGCCACAGTTTCACCAGTCTCTAAGCACTTTGCCTGCACAAATAAGAACTCAGAATTCAAAAACTTGAAACTTGCTACCTGTTTGAAGGGCCATAAATTTTCAATAGTGAATTGTAAAGCAAAAGACTAGAGTCTTACTTGGAACACCACTCCAAATGATCCGTGCCCGACAACACGCTCAGCCATGTAACTAATTGTCTATTATGACAAAATATACAACACTCTGTTAGAGGAAATTTGCACTCAAATAATAAACGAAACAAAATATCAGTCGTCCACATCAACGGGAGACTAATGTGCAAATGAGAAATATTATACCTGCTTTGGCTGGCCATTTCTACCACCAATAGTTGTCACAATTATATGACCTGCCTCTGTTCCGTTACCATCAACGACTGCGACTGTGGATTCCATTTCCTACACCAGTGAAGCAGACCATGAGTATTCAATACCAAATATACAATAATCCTAAAAATAAAAACAAAAAAGTGCGAGGAGAAAACACTCTGATAAGAAAACACTTAAACCAAAGGCTTACTTACTTTGTCATCCCGAATTTTCATGTCATTCATCTCCTCCGGCAACTTATCCACACCAACCGCGTGACCACTGGGTTCTCTCACACCTGACGTAGGCGCCACCCCTACTGAAGCCATTCCCTATTCTCTTATTGTTTAGCCTTGATAAAACCAACCATCAACCTACTGCAATCAATCAATCAATCAAGCAACGATAATTAAACTTTTGACTATGAAAATGCAACATGGACAATCTGAATAGCATTTGCTTCACCCATCCATCATCCACAATCCACAAGAACTATTTAAAGTTTTATGATTCATAAGGCACAGGGAATTTGTAGCCAATCAACCGAGCTTAAGCTGACAGTCAAAGTCAATACTTACCAGCATATACATATATACATACACACACATATATATATATATATGAAAAAAAAAATTAAAAACTTGTAAACCAAAGCCCAGAAATTTTATGAGTTACACAACAAAAAAGAACAATAAATGAACCCCACAAATTAGATGAAGCAAGTAAAGGCACCTCTTTGACCTTCTATATATACCCAAAACCAAATCAACATTTACACAGAGATCCAACAATTAAAACGCAAAATTCACACAAGAAAAATCAAACAACTACCTGAATATTCAATCATAACAATTATTCCTCCCCACCAATCCTCCATCACCACCGAAAAACACCAAAATTTTGAATTTTTTTTGTTAAAATGGGCCAATCCCAGATGCCAACACTAGCCGATCTAAACATCCAAAACGACAAAAACAAAACCCACCACAATATATCACAGAAAAAAAATGGTAACTTTAAATGAGAAGAGAGTCAGAGGAAGAAACTTGTACCGACGAAGCAGAAATTGGCGAAGATCAAGGGAAGATCATCTGGAAAACGGAGGGCCTGAGGTTGAATCAGAGGCGTAGATCCACGATCAGAGACAAAGAAGATCTAGGTTTGTTTCTTCTTTTGGATTTGAGTGTTTGTTTGTTTTGTTTATGTTTGCTTTTTTTTGTGTGGTGGTGGTGGTGGCTGTGATGCGCTGGGAACACAGTACGGTCAAAGTATAACCCTTTTATATTATTGGCTCCTACTTTTTTTTTTTTTTTTTAATTTATTAATAATTCTACAAATTTATAAAAAGTTTATTTTAAAAGCATATCTGAAAGAAATGCTAAAATGTACATATCAGCTATAACAGTAAAAAAAGACCAAACTAATATTCTACAATCGAAGTGTCAAATTATATGTGGCAATAATATGGATTGATAACAAAAAAGATTGCAGTCAAATTTGACAGCAGCTTCAAACGTTTTTTTAATTAATTATTAAATGTATTTTATTAATTTTTAATTAATTTAATCAATTATTATAATTAATGTTGTGTTGACCGATGCTAACTATCATACTTTTTTTCTTCTTTTCAATCAAGGAAGGTGAACATATAACATATTAAACTTTAAATTTTAATTAGTTTAACAATTTATTTTATAAAATAATAATTTAATTTGACATATTAATTGGATAACAAATTTTAAAAGATGTCAAAATGCTACATAAGCTGTCAAAATTTGACATCTCTTTTTGTAGATGATCTAAAATTCCAAACGAAAAACAAGTTTATTTAAAAAATAAATAAATAATGAAAACTCTCATGACAAATGAGAAGCCAGTGGCCTTTTCTTTTGACCATTCAAACTTGCTTTTTAATTGGGTTGTTTTTTTATCTCTATATGTGGAGTTTCAGAAAGGAAGGGAAGGGAACTACCAAATTGTGAAAGATATTGATATCTGGCAACTTTTTCACCCACACTTTCACATGTTAGTTTCCCCAAAAATAATTTTATAATAGTGTTTTCCACTCGTTTATTTTTACTCTCACATATTTTCTGTTAATTTCTGTCATTTAATATACTTCATATCATTTGATATGATCATTAAAAATTGAGAGAATGTGTGAATAATAAAAAGAAGTGTGTAAGTAGCATCGCCTCTTTTTATCTACATTGACAATGGAAAATTTGGATCTGATCGCACCATAGTTTGCTATAATAATTATCATAATAGTCATGTAAGTAAGTTGAATATGATATCTCACATTGAAGTAGTTGAGTCATAAAATTACGCTCCAACGTTTTACCCTTAAGTGATGCGCACATTGGTCTCAAACATGCAATTTGAACTTTTTTGGCAGTCACTCATACTCTCATTTTCTAAATTACTTATAGAGAAACAAACACAATAATATATGGTTGCTATTTTAGAACAACGTTGTAATCATTTGGTTTAATAATTCTCCAAAATACAACCTAAGTTTAAGTTTGATATGAATTGTATAAAGATCCGCCTATGTTGTTATAGGTAAACTTTCTTTTGTTTAAAAAAAAAAAGAACTGTTAGTGGCACTCAAAAAATCTCATTTTGCATTCTTCACAAGTATATTTTTCTTTTTAAATATCATAAGTTTAGAGTGCAAAATCATTTTATAGTGCTAATAACAATTTTAAAAAATGTCAAGATATAATTGGAATTTAGCCCTTTGTATCTTTATTGTGGACCTCTGAAATACAACATCCAATTGCTTAATCAGATGATTAGATTAACCACGCGTTGGTGGTCCAATGGTAAATGACGGATTACGAAGCTTCCTTAAAATTAAAGACTGGAGGTTTCGGGTTCGAAACCCGTTGCTAGTCTGAAAGTCAGACTTGTGGCTAAGGAGAGGCTGAAATGTCTCTGTAAGTCTTCCTAGCCCCCGAAAGAGGTAGATAACCATGACTTGCTACCATTTGTCCCCCTTTTTGAAAATTGAAAAAAAAATAAATAAAAATAAAAATCAGATGATTAGATTAAAATGTTTGATAAAACAAATGTTTAGGAGGGTATTTCTGTCTTTTTGAGGTGGGCGCCCAGACTAATAGTCCAACATGCGAATATACTTTGCCGGTAAAAGAGAAGGCCCAACAAAGCCCATCATCCTCCACTGAATTGACTCTTAACAACTTCTTACTTTACCACTTTCAGACCAGCCACGTGTCCAAAACAAAGACACGCTTTGATGCCTATTAGTCAAAATTAATTAAGATAATATCAACTCCTTATCCTAATCCCTTCAATAATACACTTCAATAAGACTTTCTAGAGAGCTGACATAGACAAAGTCAAGTTGACTAAAACCATATTATGTCTCCAGCCAGGTTCAAATTTTCGAGTTCAAATCTTTTACAGTTATTTTGTGTGTGGCCTGAAATCTATCATTGATTGACATAAGTTAAATTTATGGAAAAAAATCAAAGTTAACACGTGTTTACCAATGATAGAGGCCACACACAAAATGAGCGCATAAGATTTGAATACTTGACTAGAACAATGTGCTCGTCCCATCTGCACTCACGTTCAAATCTCCATCTACGTAATTTCGATAAGATTAGAATATGACTCAAAACCAAGGAAAACAGAAAACTCTAGAGACCATCTCTCCATCCTATTCTGGTACGTAGCTTTGCAGCAAGCATTTGTATAGATTACCAAAGGAAGTGAAAAATGGTAAGTCTTAACATTTTCAGTCCGATCAATGTTCCGAAAACATGTACAATGAAGCTTCGGACTTTCAACATCGTTCTTCCAGCGCTGAAAGAGTCAGCGGTGGATGGTTTTCTCCAGTCAGTTTCGAAAACAAGGGTTCTCCCAACTGCTACTTCTGCAGGCAACAGCTTTCAAGTCTACGATCAATACAACTACGAGTGGAGAATTTGAAGTCAAACCTTCCTTTCCATTAAGCACCACTCTGAGCTGAGAATTCGGGTGCTCGGCCTAGGGGTAATATATGATCCTTCATAAGCTCGTATTGTTCTGCAGTTATCTGGGAACCATCCAGCACCTATTTGGCCAAAACCAAAACCAAAATCACATGTACAGATTAACGTTTTTTTTTAAAAAGCTCGTGAATATACAGTATATACAACTCGAGAACCAATATTAATATGTTAATTACTACACAGTCTAAGCATACCTAGATTTAGTTGATAAGAAAAGTGAAACACATTTTTGTCTAAATCTTTCTCTTTACTTCCATTTTTGTTCTCTTGTAGGTAAAATAAATAAGTTAATAAGCTATACAGACACACATATCGGGCCTTGCCTTGTGAAACAGTGTCCTCCTATCCGGCATGTGAGGACCGAGTGCAGGAATCCTGCAAACAGAGAGACCCTCAAGGAGAAGAAGAACAACCACTTTCCATTGTTTCATTCTGAAAGCTGGTAGTGCATCAACAAAAGTCATCGTCTCCAACATGCAGCTCTGTACAGAAACACCTCAGTGACATGTTGCTAAACAATAGATAATGATTTACGTTTATATAAAATTAAAATAAGTATGATAATCATGTCACATTCACAAACTTAACAATGTTAACGTAATATTTAGCTGCACTGCAGGGTTTCTTCTACTGATTAAATTGCGCAGATAAAGATCATGCCAAACATAACAAAACACATACAAACTGTCACAGCTCACAGTACTCAAGTAGCATAGGAATTCGAAACCTAATACAGGTAAATAAAGATAAATGTAAAATCAACACATGGAAAGTAGCTCCTATGAACTAAAAAGGTGAAAAAGATATCTTTTCCTAGTCCTGGTTTATCACATATCATGGTTGAGTTGTAAACTCCACTGAAATCACTTGGATAATGGAAATGCTTGCTGGAAGACCAAAACCCATGGATGTAATGGAGTTACGTATCCTAAAAAATGAATCCTCTACGTGGTTAATGATACATAAACACAAAAGCAAGTGCTTCATCTAAAAGTAGAACGGCGAGGAGAGTTGCATGTATTCCCAAAAAACTAGTGTTCAATATGAAATGTATATAAAGCAGTAAGCGTAAGTTTAAATGTCTGACAATGGCACCATGTGGAAACTGCAAAGTCCTAAAGCAGCCAAAAGGCTTGAAGTCTTGTTTTTGTTATGGGCTATAACATAATACTTAACCATCACATACAAAGTTTTCAAATCTGGTTATGAGGATGTAACTAGAATTATAAACAAAAAGTTAAGGATGAAAAATTATTTGACTATAGGGTACACTAATGCAGGTTCATTCATCAGATTTTCATCAGAATTCAAACAACACATGCAAAAGATTCAAAATAAATACCATTTCTTGCTCCAAACTAGATATTGGTGTTGCAAGCCTAAGTTGGGAAACAACTCCTGGTAGAGTCCGAGCAAGAGATTCAGCCAGAGTTTTCTTGATTTCAGAAGAGTGGCCACCAACCAAGACAATCTTACGGGAATACTCTTTCCCATTAATAGAGAGAAATTCTTCATGAAAGCTTTCATCCCTCCCATATATATATGCTAGTGTAGATGATGTTATCCATGTAAAGAGTGAATTCCACATTGTTAAAAAAGGTGATAACTGAAACACATGAAAGGTATCATTAGCACAAAACTTCCAAAGAGAAATAATATGCAATGACCTTAAATTTACAATCTTACAGTTAAGTTGAAACCCTCTGGCGGATCATCAAACCAAGTATCCTCAGAGTCAAACAAATCAAAATTTGGAATTCCAGGGTTTCTTTGCTGCAGAGGAGCTTGTTCTGGTTCAAGCATGTCAACATCCTCAGTAGGCTCATCTTCATCCACACCATCTGGACGTGGCAATAAAATAATTCCAGCACTCGAAACTGATATTTGAAAAGGACACATGGAAAGAAACGCCATCAAATATCAAACAACCAAGTTCCACCAACATGTAATATGCTACCTACTACATACATTTAAACCAAACAATGACATACCAGCACCATTAACATCAGAATCTCCAGATGCAACAGCTTCTGCTGCCTGCCTCAATGCCATGGCACAGAATTCGGCGGATTCCAAACGTTCATTATCTAGCAATTCCAAATTCCCTAATACACCAGAACCCTCTTTTGCACCTTGCACTTCTCTAACCTCGCAAACATTTTTACTCTTAGTGCTATCAATCTTCTCATCAGACCAGGTAACAGAGCAACCGACTTCATTTTCTGCTGAAGGTTTAAGCAAAGGTTTGTGGATACCGCCCAATGTATCATAACCATTCATTCTATGTTCCACCTTCTCGTCAGCCCAAGTGACAGAGCGACTAAGTTTTTTTGCCCCTGAAGGTTTAAGAGAGGATCTTAGCTTTGGCTCATTTGATTTCTCCTTATCACCAGGGAATTCCTCTCTTGCTTCTTTAGTACTTCTAATCAAAAAAGTTTGAGAAGTCTCTGAAGTTGAAGGCGCCTCTCGAATGCCAACAATATCTTCCTCGGAAATCTTACTTTTTCCCCCTCTTGATTGTTTGGATTTCTTTTCAGAATCATTCTTAATACGAGCGACTTTTTCTTCTGATTCGTTAAACTTAGTTTCACAACCATTCTCCCCAGAACTTGGTGGGATTTTGGACACACTGTATTCATCACTAGCGATTATACAACTCATGAAATCCATCTCATTAAAGCTCATATCTTTCCCGCCACTCGTTTTCGCTTCTTTACCTTTGGACCCTACAATATACAATCCTCACTTTAGAGAACACTAACAGAACACAATAACAACCAACAAAAACAAAACAAAATAATCCTAGAAAACTGAGCAGGCATCAGATAGACTCCTCGACTTAAATATAATACAGTTGCAGCAATAACAGATTCACAAACAAAAACAATAAAGCAGATACCTTTTTTGTTCTTTTTCGAACCCAATGGCTTGGATATCCGCTGATTGTGTGGAACATAGCCCTCAATAGCATTAGAGGGACCAACCACGCCCACATCCCCTAACTGCACTTCACTCTTTTCTTCAATCTTCAACTTCGAAATCCCCAAATCCCCAATCTCCGCTTCGCTCTTTTCTTCGATCTTCAACTTCGAAATTCCCAAATCCCGAGTCTCCCCCAATCCCACTTCCTCTTTGTCCAAACCCACATCCCCAAAAGCCCTCAAGACCTTCTCAACCTTGCCATAATCCAGGACATCGCACCTCTCCTCGCTCAAACTCTGAGCAAAAGCCTTGCTTCCGATGAGACAGCTCGAGGAGCAGTACATGTAGGTCTCATGAAGGTCGTAGACCTTGTGCTCCTTGAGTGAAATGCGATAGTGGCCCTTGCGGGGGTGGGAGGATTCCGGAGGCAAGGCACTGGGGCAAAGAGGGTAGCCGCAGTGGTCGGCTATGGTGCGCTCCGTGACGACGTCGCTGTAATCGGAGCGGGAGATGATTGAGCCGGCCAAGTAGAGTTGGTCAAGGGTTTTGACGCCTTCGAGGAGAGCGAGTTGGAGCTTGTACACTGTGTCTTTCACTGACATGGGCTGCTGCTGCGGCGGCGGCGGTTGGCTCTTCCCCATCATTTCGCTTAGAAAAGGGGTTTTCCGATCGCAATTAGGAAGTTGGAATTTGAAGCAATCTAACACCGATTCTGTCTTGTTCGGTTGATTCTGTTGAGTCCGCGGGTTTTATATTGTGGGTCAAATCCACAGAGGCAACCCGAGCACTTATTGTGGGTCAAATCCCGAGATAAATATATAAAAAACCAACTTAGGTCCAGTTTATTTGGCTACAGCAACTTCTATGACGTGGATATACGTCATACTCATATCTCGGGTCAATAATCCAAAAATATGCAAAGATAAATTCGTATATGTCTTTGTATTATTGATATAGAACGTTATTATGACAGTACAACTGTATTATATAAGTCATTCTCCAATTTGGTGTAACTTATTATACAAGTTATTCTCTAACTTGGCATATATTTTTTAAAGGGAACTTCTATTTATTTTAACGAAAAATCATATTTTTACACTAAAAAGTCAATCATGATACTATTCATTTTACCCTTTATTTTATCTTTATCGTTAAAACTTAAAGATTTCAAGCTCTTTTAATTATTATTTTTTAATTGATTGTTTGACTAAGCCGCACACACATAATTACACTTGTATGTATGCATTCGAACAGGCTCTCCATAAGCATAGAAATCTGATATGGATTTATTCGCTATAACAACTAGACTATAGTACCAATACATAATTTTTAGGATAAATTATAAAAAACTATCTCAACTATTGCGTCATTAACAGTTTTATACCTCGTCTTTAAAAAGTTTCAATGTCATACACCTTATCTTCGAATTTGTGTTCCTCTATTAAATACTAACATGGCATGAGGCAGGGTCCATTTTTTATTAAAAAATTAATTAAATATTAACTAAATATTAAAAAATTAAAATTAAAAAACAAAAAAAAACCCAACCCCTGCAACCTAGAA
Source organism: Malus domestica (assembly GCF_042453785.1). NCBI lineage: Eukaryota > Viridiplantae > Streptophyta > Magnoliopsida > Rosales > Rosaceae > Malus > Malus domestica. The sequence continues at coordinate 27,154,363 of NC_091672.1, read as the reverse complement.
GAAGAAGAAGAAGAGGAAGGAGGAGGAAGAAGAAAAACCAAAACCAGAGCCAAATCTGCAACCTACAACCCATCCTCCACCTCCTCCGCGCACCCATCTTTCCCATCTTCCTCCCCCCTCCACCCGAGCCCAATCCGCAACCCAGAAAAAAAAAAAAAAAAACCCATCTTCTTATTCTTCTTCTTTTTCTTCTTCCAAGTTGCAAGTTGGGTGGAGGAGAGGGGGGGTTTGGGGGGGGGGGGCGAATTGGGTTTTTTCTTTCTTTTCTTTTCTTCTTTTGCTTCCTCCTTTTTGGGTTGCAAGGGGTTGGGTTTGTGGGGGAGGGTGGGGGGACGAACTGGGTTTGGTTTGGTTTGGTTTGGTTTTTTTTTTTTTTTCTCCTTCTTCTTCTTTTTGGGTTGCAAGGGGTTGGGTTTGTGGGGGAGGGAGGGACTAACTGGATTTGATTTGGGTTTTTTTTCTTCTTCTTCATCTTCTTCCTCCTTCTTCTTTCTGGGATGCAGGGGTTGGGTTTGGGTTTTTTTTTTTCTTCTTCTTCTTCTTTATGGGTTGCAGGGGTTGGGTTTGGGGGGGTGGGGGGGTTGGGTTTGGGGAGGGGGGGGTTGGGTTTTTAATTTTTTTTCTTTTGCTTTTTTATTTTTTTTTTCTTCTTCTTCTTCTGCTTCTTCTGGGTTGTGGGTCGGTTTTTTTTTTCTAATTTTAATTTTTTAATATTCAGTTAATATTTAATTAAATATTAAATATTTTTTTAAGGTTTTAATGACGGAATGTATGACATTGCAACAAATTTGAAGATAAAGCATAACATTGAAACTTTTTAAAGACGAGGTATGAAACTGTTAATGACCAAATAGTTGAGGTAGTTTTTGTAATATTACCCTAATTTTTAAGATGGAATAAAAATTAGCTAAAAAAATAAGCAAAGAGATCTGGGTAATATATTATTCTCAGACAAGAGTATATGCAAAACTATAAAATTGTAGTATAGCAATTTTTTTTTTAAGAAAACATCGACGATACAAGCAAAATTGTATGTAATCAAATATAACCTAGTTACAAGCAATCAAGGTAATCACATTCTAATAGAATAATTATACATTGTTCCATTGTTCCATGGTTTACGAAAACAACCACGAGACTGAAGATAAATTCTCCATCAGTTAAATCCAAAAAGCCATTGAGGCCTAGGTAGTATAAATTCTTCTCTCAATTAACTTGAAGTGCTTCTCCTTCTCGTGTGCATCCTTGTAAACTCGTCCCTGGTTTGTCATCCACGCCTCGAAGATCTCCGACGTGCTTCTCCGCTCACTGAGAGATGATTCGGATGACGACCACAATACCAAAAGTAGCACAATAAGGCCAAGAAGATCGATTGATCTCATACACATATATTTATAGAGTTAATTTGAGTATAAGTTGAAGTTTAGGATTCCTTGACGCACAAGGATGCAAAGCCCAAAAAGGCGAGTAATGAAACCCTAATCTTCTAACTAGTGTAGGAAATAGAAAATAGAGAATCCAGATAGAATCTGGAATGGTTTTATTTCCTTCGTCCTTCAATTTTCTTATACAGTAAATTCAATGGAAAACATTAATTTGGCTCTCAATTGAAGAATGACAATATACTAATACCCGAAATGTGACATAACGCACACTTTGATTTAAAGTGTTGACATAAACAGATTCTTATGCAAAATATAGTAAATTCCCTTCTTTTTCCTGTCTACTTTCTTATCAGTACTTGTTTCTGCAGAAGACAATGTGAGCATTGGAAGTCTTCTCGCTTTTTTTCAACTTGTCGAGAGACGCCTTTGCAAAGCGGGGTGGATGAACGATGACCATTTTCTTCAAGTTGCGAGCATGCTCAAGGATAAACCTTGTAAACTCAACTGGGTTAGACCCGTAGGAAAATTGGGAAAGCTCTACAGTTACCTCTTTAAGCTGAGAAACAAAAGGAAGGTTTTGTGACTTCCAGTACTTCGTATTAAAACCTGAACACTGAAAAGGAGACAAGGCAGCAAGTAGATCAATTGCAAAGTTCCTAAAACATATCAAGAAATTCATAATAATTGCCAAATACAATCTAGTACTTACATCATTTTTACGGTATGAAAAGCATGACGGAGTAGACGCCAGGTACAAAATACTCAAATTAGGCATTACCCTAAGAAGAGAAACCAATGGCAACACTAGTTTATCACTAAAGCTCCCAATGTTGATACGGAAATCAGAAACATCATCTAATGGTGGTACTGACACATGACCTTCCTTGAACAAATCCTGCGGTTAATTGAAAAATAAAAATTAAACAAAAAAAAGAAGTAATATGTTGTATTATTACCAAAATCAAGTAAAAAACCATCACTCTCAATTCTGTTTCAGATAACAATTAGCCTGAAGCGTAATGATTTTACCATGATGGTATTTTGATCTAGCGTTAGAGCTTTAACCCGTTGTATGCTGCAAAGTAAGTCAAATGCCTTCCCTTCCGCTTCATATGCTTGAGGGGCAAAAGAAATCTCAGCCTTTTCTAATATCCCCAGCTGGTCGTTGACGACCGTGTTCCCAGGCCATTCCAAATACTTAAGATTCGAAGCAAAGATACTTAATGACCAGCACCACTTTGAACTCCACTCTATGTGTATATCTTCAAGTTTCTCACCACTGATTTTGAGTTGATGAAGTCTATCCTCACTAGTCACAATACTAAAAGATTTCAAAGATGTGCTTTCAATGGTGATATCTCTTTCCCCACAAACACGATCAAGATTTAATTCTTTAATGCACTTGCAGCATGATGAGATCCAATTGAAGAAATCCTGACCTAAAGTTACATATTTCAAATTCAAGCATTCGAGATTAGACAAACAAGCTAAGGAGGGCGCTTTGATAGTTCCATGAAGTATGCGCACCAACAAGGTCCTCAAAGATCCACAAAGAAAGATGCAAGATGGAAATTCAAATGGCTTCTTCACGTCAGGTAGAATCATATGAAGATCAAGCAGTTCCACGTTGCACCTTACAACATTCTTGATCCATGGGATGATTCGACATTCCTTGTCAGCACAAATGCTAGGGGTTTCACAACGGTGATTAAAAACCCGCATACCAATATGTAAGTGATGTATGTTGCTATCCCCACGTAGGGTGAAGAACCTATCAACAGAATCTGAAAACCTTGACCACTCATCACACGTGGATACATCAAATTGCCACAAGCTAAAATTCAATCCCGGGGTTGACAGATAGAGTTCCCTGCAGCGTTTGGATAAACTGCCAAAGCGAGTGAGGTCTCTAAATGTGACTAAGGAAAGGATGTTGTGAGCAACTCCTTCTGGAAGATTACTAAGCCTGTCAGCCGTACACTCCGTATAAACTCCTAGACCCTCACAACTTGCGGCAGCCGCCCGCTTACTCATTCTGTGCCCTAGTTGCAAGATAAGCCATCAAAACATAATTGAAGAGTTACGAGACAGAATTGAAACTGGAACTCAAAACCTGTTATGGCAAGCTCAGCTCCAATCGGAAATCGTTTAAGTCATAACCAATCATCATATGTTTTCATTAGTTATAATAACCACAAGTCTTAGAATATGTGCGTGTGTGTGTGTATATATATATATTATTGAAACGAGAGAAAGGAGGAACCCTAATTTTGCAAGTTTGGGAAAGTCGTATCAGATTTCAAAGTCTGTGAATAAACTCTTGAGAGAGATTTACTTACCTCTGGAAGCAGGAAAAACTGGTAGAATCAGGCGAATGCAAAGCTTACTTCAGCATCTCCAAAGGAAATTGTCAGATCCCTAGGTTCCTCGAGCCCTTTACCTCTTTTTTCTATCTTTCGGACTCCGAATTTTATAATTAAATCAGAATCTTTAATTTATGGATAATGCTAGTTAAATTAAATTTACAAAATCAATGATATGTTACCAATAAAATTAAGCGTAATAATTTAATCATTAACTTCCATATCATTTAATCTCTCTATCATTACTCTTAGGTAAGGAAAAGGATCATCTCTGGATCTCTTCCACCAAATCCTCCTTGTCAAACAATATGGGCCCTTGAAATTTGATCCAACGACTAAAGTTACTATAACTTTTAAAGTAGCTCTATGTTTGTAATCGTTAAAAATCAAATTTTAAGGATCCAAATTAATTGATGGGGAGGATTTGGTGGACCCTTCCCTTAGGAAATTAATTTCTAATTGATGTAATTTGATCACATCAAAGTCCTTTTGTTTTGATTTGATTTGTTTGATGAAGCTCTCAGATGCTGACATATGACACTTTTATTAGGTTTCGTTTGGCAGCATGTAAAAATGATTAGATATGATAAATAATATGGACCCAAATGTTTGGCGTTGTTCCGTACTAAATAGCACCTAGATTAATTATACCAGGCCCACATGATTTATATAGTACATACCTATTAATTTATCCTCCCTAAAACCTCAGGATTATTAGTCGGGTGGGAAACAACGCTCACTCTCTCCCTCTTTGTCCCTTACTCGTCGCGTTCCTCTCTCTCGCATCGTTCACAAGATTCATTTTTGTTGTCGTCGTTCAGCTGCCGTCGTTCTTCTTCTACTTTTCTCTGCTCCGCCCTAAATTATTAGGGAAGTTATAGATCCCTTCAAATTAAGTTTTAGAACTCCATAATTTCGATAAAATTCTATGAAATTACTGACGGATGGACAACTTCTTGGCTAAATTCCTACCGCAATGGAAATCCAACTAATAGATTTGGTTAACAGGATCTAAAACCCAACGACCTGCAACCGCCCTTTTGTCGGAATCTGGAGCAGATCTCATCGATTCCTGGAAAACTTCAAGAGCCAAAAGCTCTGTCAATTCTCGCCGACGTGGTTGGACCGTCGTCTCCGCTTGAAGCCGCACCTTCACAGTGCCTCGATTTGTCGTAAAACACACCCTTAACTGATTCATGTTGTCTGCAGAAGATCAACCAAAAAGGGTTTTATGCTGAAGATGAATGACAAATTAAAGGCAGTGCCTTTGTGGATTATTCTATCATTATTTTTCTTTTCTTTTTTCATTTTATTAACAATTTTTCTCTTAAAACTAATATGGATATTTAGCAATACTACATATACCGTGCGGTACCAAATACAGTATTAATAGTTGATTTTTAGTTCAATACTGCACTAAACGTCCGACTAATTTAGTCAATACTCTTCGATGACTATTTATCATGTCTGATTGAAATAGTCAATATAGCTACCAAACGAGATCTTAGTCGTCTAGTTGATAAGTCAATTGCACATGTATTATGTGGTGCCCACGAGTTGAAACTTGAACCAATTAGCTTTCACTAGTTAAAGGTCAAATTTTAATTAATTGACAGTAGGAATTTTCTAATTGATATGGATTTTTTTTTTTTTTTTGTGATAACGGATAAATTTCAATACCAACACACAACAAGTACAAACATAATCCCTAATACAAGATAAGCACAAAAGAGAAGACATGCAACAAAACACAAGAGGACAAGCCCCAAAACTAGCTTTAGAGCCCAACCCACGCAAAAAACACAACAATGAAACCCAAATGTACAACTCCTCTTATGCCTGTAAACGCTATCACCAGAAAACCCTACAACGATCACCACGATCTGTCGCCCACCACTATCGCCTAAGACACCTGCAGGAACACCAGACTTGATGTAGAAGAAGGATGCATCATCCACCAAGGACCACCATACCAACCGTTGCCACGAAATAAAGGAAGCCTGCAGGAAGAAAGCGAGCAACATCGCCACCAAGGGCGAACAATGGGGAGGACCAACAAGGGCCAACAAAGGTGGTACCCAGGCCAAAGATCTACACAACCTCCCGTAGATCCTCGAAGTATCGCGGTGAATATATGTGGAAGACGATCGGAATTGAGTCTAACTTATGAAAAATATGAAGGGAGATGGATGGAGGGGGATGGAAGGGAATAAAAAAAAAAAGAGAATCCGGATTGAATCAGAAATGTTTTTCAGGCCACCACGCATGACGTGAAATGAAAGTCCTTATTAAAGAACCCTCGTAGTATTCGGCTCAAACTCGTTCCACAGTCGGCCACCCTGAACCCATACTCGAGAACTGCACAACACGACATTTCTAGGAAGGAGTTATCCTAATTATGATGACAAAACTTGTGGAAATACTTTAGTCTCAACTTTTAATCCCTTGGTCCTTCAATTTTCTTGCATAGTAAATTCTTAATAGACTTTCATGACGAATTGCATACTGCCATACCCAGAATCATATTAATTTAAAATTACATATCGATAATTCAATATCCATTTTTTTTTGACATAAAACAAATTCTTTCTGCAAAATATCAAAAGTTTATTTTTCCTCTCTACTTTCTTCTCCCCATTTCTTTAAAGACAACCTGAGCATTTGAACTCTTCTTGCTTTCGTTCAACTTCTTGAGAGACGCCTTTGCAAAGCGGTGCGTATGAACAATGACCATTTTCTCCAAGTTGCGAGCATGCTCAAGGATAAACGTTGAATACTCAACTGGGTTAGAACCGCAGGAGAATCGAGAAAGCTCTATCGTTACCTCTTTAAGCTGAGAAATGAAAGGAAGGTTTTGTGACTTCCAGTATTTCATATCATAACCTGACCACTGTCAAGCCAACAAGCAGATCAATTGCATATTTCCAAAACATATTATATATATATATATATATATATATATATATATATATATATATATATATATCAAGAAAGTAATTATAATTTTCAAACAGAATCTTTTACTTACATCAGTTTTACGGTATGGAAAGCATGATGGAGAAGAATTCATGTTCAAAGTATTCAAGTTCGGCATTCCCCTAAGTAGAGAGACCAATGGCAACACTAGTTTACCAATAAAGCGTCCTATATTGAGGCACAGATAGGAAACATCATCTAATGGTGGTATTGACACGGAACCTTTCCTGAACAAAGCCTGCGATTTATTAAGAAGAAGGATTAAATAGAAAGAAGTAATAAGATCAAATTGCAAAATATTTAGTTTTTATAAACAAAAAAGAAAAAGAAGGGAAAAAAATTAGCCCAAAGTGTAGTCTCTTTACCATGATGGCATTTTCGTCTAGAGTAAGAGCTTTAATCCTGCGTGTACTGCAAAGTAAGTCAAGTGCCCTCCCATCCTCCGTATCTGCTCCAGACCACAAAGAAATCTCAGCCTTCTCTAATACCCCCGACTGGTGGTTGACGAACGTATTCCCATTCCATTCCAAGTACTTAAGATTAGAAGCAAGGTGGAAATTGGAGTGTTCCCATCACTAGACTGATATTAAGATCAAGTACTTCAACGTTGCAACTTAAAGCATTCTCGATCCATGGGATGATTCTACCTTTCTCATTATTACAAAAGCATGGGGCTGCACAATGGTGATAACAAACCGACCATCTAATACCCAAGTGATGTAACTTGTTAAGCCCACGAAGGTTCAAGAACCTATCAACAGAATCCAAAAGCCGAGACCACTCATCGCAAGTGGATGTCTTCACTCCCAACAAACTAAAATTCAATCTCGGAGTTGACAGGTAGACTTCCCTGCAGCGTTTGGATAAACTGGCAAAGTAAGTCAGGTCTCTAAATGTGAGCAGGGAAAAGATGTTATGCGCAATTTCCTCTGGAAGGTCACTAAGCCTGTCTGAGCTACACTTGGTACCAACTCCTCGACCGTCTTCAAAACTTGCAATAGAGGTTAAGCAACGACGCCTACTCATCGTGTGCCCTGGTTTGAAGGATAAAAGATTGAAACACAACTCAAGAAATACTAGATAGAAATCGAAACTTGAACTCAAACTCAAACTCAGAAAAACATGTTTGGATAGCATCAGACAGACTTCAGTATATTTCTTACAAGAAAACTAAAAACCAAAATAAAGGCAAGTAGAAGTATTCAACAAACACAAATCATCAGCAGCAGCTCCAATAATATATTTCCTTCATCTTCAGATTTTTGCATTAGCAATAACATGCACAACTATGTTGGATTTTAGAGCATCTTCATCATTAATAAAACATGAATAGGAATGAGAAAGATGGAAATCTTTATATGAAGGCAGCAAGGCACGGGAGAGATAAGAAGGCAGAGAGCTTTTCATTCAGATTTTCTGATATTTATGGCTCAGCACATAGGTCGACTGATAAGAAAATGGGTCGACTAAAAAAGACAACAGTCAGCCATTTTACACAAATCTAAGCCATACACGTGGCAAAAGATCAGGGACCCAAACCATTACATAAAAGACATAAAAAATAGACAGAAAACAGAAGCAAATGATTAACTTTAACACTCCCTCTTAATGCTTTGCTGCTTCACTCCCAAAAGTTCTCTTAGGTAGATGAATCTGTCCTTTGGTAATGCCTTGGTGAAAATATCAGCAACTAGATCTTCTATCTTGCAGTAGACCACTTCCACTTCCTTGTCTTCCATAGCACCTCTAATGTAGTGATGCTTTAGACCAATATGCTTTGATTTACCATGACAGACATGATTCTTGCTCATGGCAGTAGCTGACTTGTTGTCACAAAGGATATGAGTTGCTGATTCTTATTTCTCACCAAAATCTTGCATAATTCTTCTCAGCCACACTGCTTGAGAAGTTGCAATTGAAGCCGACACATACTCAGCCTCTGCCGTTGATAGTGCAACTAATTACTGTTTCTTAGATGCCCAAGAGAATACACCAGTCCCTAGTGTAAAAGTATAGCCAGATGTGCTCTTCAAGTCATCCACACTACCTCCTCAATCACTATCACAGAACCTATACAATTTTGGCTCAACATGCCTTTCATACATAATACCAAAGTCAAGTGTACCTTGTATGTATCTTAGGATCCTCTTTGCAGCTCCATAGTGAATGCAAGTAGGCTTGTGCATAAATCTGGACAACAAGCTTGCAACATACATAATATCGGGTCTAGTCGCTGTCAAATACAACAAACTCTCAACTAGGCTTCTATACACAGATTCATCAGCATCACCACTACCATCTTCTTTTTGAAACTTTTCATTCACAACTAGAGGTGTTGCAACAGGCTTGCAACCAACCATTTTGAACTTTTCTAGAAGTGTTTTTGCATATTTCTTTTAAGTAATAAAGATACCATCATTTGATTGAATGATACTAATTCCCAAAAAATAATGCAACATGCCTAGATCACTCATCTCATATTTCCTCATCATGTCATTCTTGAAATTCAAGATCATTTTATCACTACTTCTAGTATAAACCAAATCATCAACATATAAGGAAACAATAAGGATATCTGAAGTACCTTCTGTTTTGACATAGAGGGCAGGTTCATTCTCACTTCTTTGAAAACCCCTTTCATTGAAATATGAGTCGATCTCTCCATACCATGCTCTCGAAGCTTGTTTCAGACCATAAAGTGCCTTCTTAAGCTTGTACACCTTGTGCTCTTGTCCTTTAAGTACAAATCCTTGAGGTTGATCAACGAACACCTCTTCTTATAGGACTCCATTTAGGAAAGCTGACTTGACATCAAGTTGGTGTAGAAACCACCCCTTCTGAGCAGCTACAGAAAAAAGGCCTTTGATTGTTTCATGCTTAGCTACTGGTGCAAAGGTTTCTTGGAAATCAATCCCGGGTTTCTGAGAATAACCCTTTGCTACCAATCTAGCTTTATTCCTTTGAACGGAACCATTTTGATTGAGTTTAGTCTTATAAATCCACTTCACTCCAGTGACGAAGTTGTCACAAGGTCTGTCCACTAGTTCCCATGTCTTGTTTTTCACAATGACATTGATCTCCTCTTGCATTGTAGCCTTCCATGTATCTTCTTTCACTGTATCATCAAAGTTTTCCGGTTCTACAACATAGAAATTACAGCTTTCATAGACTTCATTTAAGCTCCTTAACCGAACCGGTGTTGAACTTGGACTCGAAAATGTGGGAGAGTGAACTTGATGACCGTTTTCAGGTGACAGTTGTGGAATTTCTGGCTCAATTTCCTCTTCATTTGGCTGATTTTCTTCTTCAATTCTGATTAGTGCAGACTCCTCTCGTATGGTTGCTTGATTCCAATCCCACGAAGATTTCTCACTAAAGAGAACATCTCTACTAACCTCAACTTTTTTCCTTTTTAAATTGTAGAGTATGTACCCTTTTGTGTGTGAAGCATAGCCTACGAAAATACATCTTTCACTTGACTCATCAAGTTTTTGTCTTAGTTCTTTCGGAACATAAGCAAAGCAAATTGACCCAAACACTCTTAAGTGATTCACATAAGGCTTTCTTCCACTCCATGTCTCAAATGGTGTCTTACCTTCAACTGCCACTGTTGGATGCCTATTCATTAAGTAGACGGCTGTATTAACTGCCTCACCCCACAGATATTGAGGCATTCCCTTGTCATGCAACATTGCCTTAGACATTTTGACTATGGTTTTGTTTTTTCTCTCAGCTACTCCATTTTGTTGTGGAGTGTAGTTGACAGTAAGCTGCCTTTCCAAGCCAATATCTTGACAAAACTTATCAAATTATGTGGATGTGTACTCTCATCCTCTGTCACTTCTAAGAGCTTTGATTAAATAACCAGATTGTCGCTCAACCATAACTTGAAACTTCTTGAAGATTGAGAACACTTCTGATTTATGTCTTAGAAAGTATACCCAAGTCATTTTGGAATAATCATCCACGAAGATTAGGAAATACTTATTTCCCACTTGAGTAAAAGTCTTCATGGGTCCGCAAACATCTGTATGAATAAATTCCAATAGAGCTTTTGCTCTCCAAGCTTTACCATGTGGAAATGAATCTCTATGATGCTTCCCAAGTGCACACCCTTCACAGATTTCTTCATTTTCTTGGATACTCAGCAACCGATGCACCATTTTTTTTTCTTGTAGCTTTTTGAGACTTTGAAAATTCAAGTGGCCAAGCCTTTTATGCCATAGCTTTGAATCTTCTCGCACTTCCATCTTGAGTGTGCATACTCAATTGTAAGAGGAAAGCTTCTACTCTTCCTCATCTCAATCTTAGCCAAAAGTTGTTCACGATTCCTCCGATCATATATCTTGCAAGTATTGTCTCCAAAATACAAGTAGTAGCCATGCTGAATGAGTTGTCCAAGACTTAGCAAATTTTGCTTCAAATCAGGAACTAACATGACATTATCATTAATGAACATCTTTCCACTCTTTGTATGCACGACAATAATACCTCTTCCCAATGTATCGACTAGCTGCCCATTTCCCATTTTCACTTGGGTTAGGTTTGTAGTGTCAACATTATGGAGAATGTTCTTATTCGCCGTCATATAATTGCTACAGCCGCTGTCCACAAACCAAACTTTAGCTTCTTCTTGGACGGTTGTATCATGATCAACATAAAACATATTGGTCTCTTCATCTTCTGCTTCGATGTAATGAGCTAGCTGATTATCTTTGTAGGTACAATCCTTTTGCATATGCCCGAATCTGCTACATTTGTGGCATTTCACTTTTCCCTTGAACCAACATCCACCAGAATGAGCTTTGTCACAAATTTTGCACTTTGAAACATACGAACTCTTCTCAACCTTTTTCTTCTCTTCAAAATTACCCTTTCCTTCCCACGCTTTGTTTTTGCCTTTCCAATTCTTGTTGGACTTGGCTTTGCTTTGACTTGAACTAGCTTGAGTTTTTGGATTCACTGTAAGTGTTTGGAAAGCATTTTCTACATCATTGTTGTCATGCCTAGATAGTCTCTGAGCAAAACCTTTGAGAGAACCAATCAATTCTTCAACACTCAAAGTTGACAAATCCTTAGTCTCCTCTATGATTGAAACTATGTTGTCGTACTTTCTTGGCAAGCTAATTAGATACTTCTGAACTATTCTCTCATTAGACAGGGTTTCACCATAGCTTTTCATTTGATTAATAATCTCAGACAATCTACTCAGGTAATCATCTAGCAATTCATCATCTTTCATTCTTATGTACTCAAAATCTCTTCTCAAAGATTGGAGTTTGACAGCCCTTACCTTAGTAGATCCTCTGTAGACTTTCTCCAGCACATCCCAAGCTGATTTGGCACTTGTCTCATTTGAGATTCTTGGAAAAATTTCATCTGAGATAGCATTTTGGATGACCCCAAGAGCTTTTGCATCTCTCTTGATGTTTTCCTTCAGTTCCTTTGTCTGAGCCTCTATCAAAGCCACAGTACTTAAAGGTACCACATAGCCATCTTCAATCAAACTCCACAAATCATGAGATACAAAAATTGTTCTCAACTTAGTCCTCTAGAAGTCATAATTCACTTCACTGAAGATAGGAGTTCGAATCTCTCCACTGCTACTTGAACCAGCCATGAATTTGAAAAGTTTGATTCTAGGGTTTCACTTAGAATTTTCCCCCTTTTTGAGAATCAAAAAACGCCCAACTCTTTGATCAGATTGGCTCTGATACCATGTTGGATTTTAGAGCATCTTCATCATTACTAAAACTTGAATAAGAATGAGAAAGATGGAAATCTTTATATGAAGGCAGTAGGGCACGGGAGAGATAAGAAAGCAGAGTGCTTTTCATTCAGAGATATTTTTTGATATTTATGGCTCAGCACATAGGTCGACTGATAAGAAAATGGGTCGACTAAAAAAGACAACAGTCAGCCCTTTTACACAAATCTAAGCCATACATATGGTAAAAGATCAGGGACCTAAAACATTACAAATTAGATAAAAGACATAAAAATAGACTGAAAACAGAAGCAAAGGATTAACTTTAACAAACTAGTACTATGAATATATAATTTTATATCATATATATGAATCGACAATAACTCGAACCCTAATTTGTTAATTTGGGATTGTGGTATGAGATTCAAAGTCTGTTCTTCTATTGTTCAGCGTGAGAGATGTTTACCTCCAAAAACCCTAGCCTCATGCCCTTTACCAATTATTTCCTTCTTTTGCGCTCGTATTTGTATGGATTGTATTTGGACTTCTCTTTGTGTGTTTGGCCGTCTCTGTATATGTATTGTGTCGTCTTGGGCCTTGGTTATAATATATTTTTAAACTACCTATGATTGGTTGGTCTAGCAGCATTTGGTTTCCACTAGGATGAACTCTTAAGTTTAGTTTACACGGGTCCTAGATTTAATAAACCAGTTTGTTCTGTTGGCCATGAGTGTGAGGTTGGTCTGCTGAATTAATTGACGGCCATGGACCGCTATGCTGCACTTTCTTCCCCACATCAAACCTTCCCTGTTGTAGAATTTTCAATTTTCCAACCTAACATGATCAGTTGGTCTAGCAACATTCGGTATTCACTTAATGAAACGAACTATCATGTTCGATTTACATAAATACAAGAATAATATATAGAATGAGAAAAAATATGGTATTACAATTGTTGATGCACAAAATCAGCGAAGACTTTGGTACAACAGAAAGTGTCAGGTTTTATGACCTTCGCTTGGTTGCTTCGGTCACTAGTGAGGATAAGTACGTAAATGAATAGAGACAGAGAAGCAAACACAGGATGTACGTGGTTCACCCAGATTGGCTACGTCCACGGAGTAGAGGAGTTCTTATTAGTAGTGAAGGGCTTACACAAGTACAAAGGATCAAGCTCTCAATTTAGTGAGTTCTTGTGAATGATTTAACACAAATGGCATTCGGCAATATTGTGGGGGAATGACCCCTATTTATAGAAAAACTTGTAGCTTTGTCACATTGACATGTGTCATGTTATGATTGGTTCTTGATGTTGACACGTGCTGCGCTCTGATTGGCTTCTAATCTTGACACGTGTCGAGTAGTGATTGGCCTCCTGGTCGGAGGGGAACTCTTCTGGGTCCTTGACAGTATAGCGTTGGCCGGTGCTCGGTAGTTTCGGGATTGGTCAAGTATGGTACAAACAGTGCTCCCCTAAGTTCCCGAGTGAGGGAAACTCCTCGGTTGGGGACTTGCAAGATCCAATCCCTTGAGTAATCACGAAACTTCTAAGTACCGAAGTGTGGTCTGATCTTCATCTGCCCTTCTCTGGAAGTACTTTTCCTCCATCCGGGAATGGTGTATTTAGCTGATGTTGACGCACAAGGTAATGTATCAATTTCACTTGAAGCTTAGTTGTAGTTTCGGGCTTAGTCAAGTGTGATACAAACCCTATAGTAGGAGTCCCCCAAGTCGCCGAGCTAGGAGATCTGCCGAAAGAGGTGACAGACAAGGTAAGCAGTCAAACTTCCAAGTAAGCAACCCAGGATCAGAGGTTTGACGTCGGCTTCCGGTTGATTGTTCTCATTCTCCTTGTCTCTCATTCAACTGCCAGGATAAGGAGAAGCAAATGAATAAGAGATGATATGAGATACTTTTGCTTTTGAAGAAGTAACTTTCCACAGGCTTATTCTTGAACTGTGCTGGAGGGTTTTCTGGTGCCCTTCAGAGTATAAGGCCGACTCAAAAATTTGAGGGTCAAAACAAGTCCATCAAATCTAGAGTACGTTCGACCTTGATGATATGGGATACTTTTGCTGTTGACGGAATAATGAATGTGGTATGGAAAGGTGTCGTGCTGTAGTGATTTGTTTCAACTCACCGTTGAACCTTCTGCTTCAATCTTTTGCATGGCAGAAGTGGTGTGCAACCTTTGCATTTAAATGGTCCTTCAGAACATTCCTTCATAGTGACTCATCCACGCTTGGCAGCTTCAGTGTAAAGAGCCAATATCTGATCAACTGTCATGAGGTATTTGCCGGTGGAATTCGTGACCTTGACAGCAGTTGAGGATGAGTACTCGAGAGCAATGCTAAGTAAGCAACCAGGCAAAGGCTCCAGGCAGTCAGTTCCAAATTGGAGGTTTGATTTCAGGTTCCGACTGACTGCTCTCTTTCTCCTTGTCCTGCAGGTGTGGACAAGGACAAAAACAAAGACAGGGAGAAAGCATGATATGGGATACTCTTGCTTTCGACCCTGATGATATGAGATACTCTTGTTCTTGGTGTGGCTTATTTGCTGAGGTATTATCGGGGGGAAATAAAGCTGAGTATTTCGAGAGGTTATGTTGAGGGTGCCTTTTCGAATGCGAGAAAGGGTTGAGCATTTTTGCAGGTTTGCCTGTCCGTTGAGGAAGGAGGTCAATGTATATAGGGATTTCCCAATAACAAGTAGTAATGCTATTCCTTTACCCTTCTTGGTCACAGCAATGTAGTGGGAGCTGCCAGCCTCATGTGTTTTAATTTTGTCAGAGCACTTTGAAAAAGTGGTATGTGGTATCTGGAAAGCTGATATTACGTGTGAAGATTACAGACAAGCTTTATCTAAGGAAATCTGGCTCTCGAAGTTCTGAGAGTTGTGCCTCTTCGGTTTTCGAACAAGCAATCCCGTCGAGGATCTGACTCTCGAGATTCGGAAAGCGGTGCTGCTCCGGTTTTTGAGAAAGTAATTATGTTGAGAGTCTTTTCTCGAATGTGAGTAAAGGTTGGACGTTCTTGCCAACTTGTCTTGCCGCAAAACACGGAGGTCGACACACATAGGGACTTTCCAGTTGTCAAGCAGTGGTGCTGTTCCTTTACCCTTATGGGTAATAGTAGGGTAGCTGGAACTTCGAAATTCTCGTGCCTAAACTTTGTCAGAGATCTTTGACAAAGTTATATGTGGTACCCGAGGAGTTGATGGTGCATATGGAGAGCGGTGATTGAACAGTAAGATTCACGTGCTTTCTACTTCACCAGAAATCTTCGACAGATTGCCCGTAATTTCCGCAAAGCTGATTGTGCATGTGACAGGTGCTGACGAGGCTGCAAAAGCAGGTGCTTCTTCGATTTCTGAGATCGGCCCTCGTGGTCTCTGAGCAGCCCAGCTTTTGAGAAAGCAAACGCCTCTTCGATTTCTGAGATCGGCCCTCGTGGTCTCTGAGCAGCCCAGCTTTTGAGAAAGCAAACGCCTCTTCGATTTCTGAAGCTCCGTCGAGTGCAGATTTTTATAGAGGCTGGCATTAAGTTCCACAGCACACTTGAATCTCTACCAGTAGAAGCTCATTTCTTGCACTTCTAAGATCTTGATTTGTCTGACCTCTTCCTTCTTCAACACATTTGAAAATGTCTGGACCCTCCGACCGTCGTTTTGACTTGAACCTTGGAGAAGAGACAGCCACGCCTTCTCCAGACAACATATGGCGCCCATCCTTCATATCCCCTACTGGTCCTCTTACCGTTGGGGATTCTGTGATGAAGAATGATATGACCGCTGCAGTGGTGGCCAGGAACCTTCTCACTCCCAAAGATAACAGACTACTTTCCAAACGGTCTGATGAGTTGGCTGTTAAGGACTCTCTGGCTCTTAGTGTTCAGTGTGCAGGTTCTGTGTCTAATATGGCCCAACGCCTATTTGCTAGAACCCGCCAAGTTGAATCATTGGCTGCTGAAGTGATGAGTCTCAAACAGGAGATTAGAGGGCTCAAGCATGAGAATAAGCAGTTGCACCGGCTCGCCCATGACTATGCTACAAACATGAAGAGGAAGCTTGACCAGATGAAGGAATCTGATGGTAAGGTTTTACTTGATCATCAGCGGTTTGTGGGTTTGTTCCAAAGGCATTTATTGCCTTCGTCCTCTAGGGTTGTACCTGGTAATGAAGCTTCAAATGATGAACCTCCAATGCCTCCTCCTTCTGGGGTTTTGTCAAGTACTGAGGCTCCGGATAACCACCCTCCGGTGCTTTCTCTTTCTGGGGCTCTACCGACTGCTGAGACTTCCTCTAAGCAACCTTTGTGAAGGCTCCCTTTTGTTTGTTTATTTTGACTCATGTATATGTACATATTTGTGGCTTATCGAAAATATTAATAAATAAGCTTTGCTTCATTTCAACATATTGTGTTAAATACACCAAAGCCTTCTTCATAAAGTTCTTTGAATTTTTGCTTTTGTTGAAACCTGTATTGTTGAAGCTTTGTGAGTGAAGCATGTAGTTTGAGGTAGTGTTCCCTTAATTTCCCGAGTGAGGAAAACTTCTCGGTTGGAGACTTGAAAAATCCAAGTCACTGAGTGGTTGTGAGACTGCCGAGTATCAAGGTGCAGTAGCATATGGTGGGAGTCCCCCAAGTCTTCAGGCGAAGAGAGTTGCCGAATGAGGTGTCTCGCGTGTTACTAATTTGTCAAAGTAACGAATTCTTGTTTCGATGTCACACATTCGTATATGCTTTATCTAAAAATATTTCCAACTTTTGTGTGTTTGATGCTGCATGCTATTGACTAGACAAGATCAAGTGCAATTAGTAGCTTTTCTCTCTTTTTCATCTTTTCTTTGGTGGAATTGCTTTTCGTTTCCACTAATCAGCCTGAGTGGATGCAAGATAACACCTTTCTCTATAGCTCAGATTGCAAAGTCGTCTTCATGAAAGTTTTTCCTTATCTTGTGAACTACAACATATCCAAATTTGAGATCCATCGGAGTAGTACAACTTCAGAAATTCAAGTATGATGAGTAACTGTTCATCAATGTTCTGTTAATCCGTCAGACTTGTTGTGAGCTTCGAAACTCCATTTTCTCTTGTTCAGATCAACATACTTTCTTCATCGAAGTTGTTCCCTAACTTGTGAACTACAACATATCCAAATTTGAGGTCCCTCGGAGCAGTATAACTCCAGAAATCCAGGTATGATGAGTGACTGTTTATCATTTGTCTGTCAACCCGTCAGATTTGTTGTGAGCTTTGAAACTCCATTTTCTCTTGTTCAGATCGGTATGCTTTCTTCATTGAAGTTGTTCCTCAGCTCGTGAACTACAACATATCCAAATTTGAGATCCCTCGGAGCAGTATAACTCCAGAAATCCAGGTATGATGAATGACTGGTTATTATTTTTCTGTCAACCCGTCAGATTTGTTGTGAGCTTCGAAACTCCAATTGCTATTGTTCAGATCGGCATGCTTTCTTCATTGAAGTTGTTCCTCATCGTCTCTTTCATAACATATCAAAAATTCAGAATGAACTAATGGTTAAATATTTCCAGATCTTCGAAACATCACAGCAGCTTCGAAATCTGCAAGAATCCGACTGTCATGTTTGGAGCTTCAACACTTTAATTTCCGTCGCTCAAACAGAAATGGTTCCTTCTTGAAAGTTGTTCATATGCTCAAGAACTATAGGGTGTCCAAAATTCAGCTCCATTGGAGAAGAGCAGAGGTTGCAGAAATTTGATAAATGAAAGGAGGCGGAAGAGGGAGAGAGAGAAAAAGTCTCTTGGGTTGGATTTCTATTTTGGGGCAGATTCCAATTTTTGTAGCACCTTCATTATTGATGAATTGCTTGTACTTTTGTCCATTATGAAACTTGGGACTTTGGCTTGTTGTTGGATCTATTATAATATGTTTGGGAACATATATAAGTGAATAAATAAGAAGGAAAATTTTGGGCCCTTGTGGGTGTAAAACAAAAAATGTTTATGTTTACCCAAGTGTTTTTGTACAAGTTCAAGGGCATCTTGGGTTTTGTGAACAAAATTTGTTTATTTGGAGCAAGGTTTTGTGTTGAAGCTTTGTAGGTGAAGCTTTGGTGTTGAAGCTTTCTAGGTGAAGCTTTGATGGTGAAGCTTTGTAGATGAAGCTTTGTAGATGAAGCTTTCTAGGTGAAGCTTTGATGGTGAAGCTTTGTAGATGAAGCTTTCTAGGTGAAGCTTTGATGGTGAAGCTTTGATGGTGAAGCTTTGATGGTGAAAGTATGTAGAGGGAGCTTTCTAGGTGAAGATTTTTTAGGTGAAGCTTTGTAGGTGAAGCTTTTTTAAGTGAAGCTTTTCGGGTGAAGTTTTTTTTTTGGGTGAAGCTTTGTGGGTGAAGCTTTTTAGGTGAAGCTTTGTGGGTGAAGCTTTGGAGGTGAAGCTTTTCGGGTGAAGCTTGTTGGGTGAAGCTTTTTAGGTGAAGCTTTGTGGGTGAAGCTTTTTAGGTGAAGCTTTGTGGGTGAAGCTTTGGAGGTGAAGCTTTTCGGGTGAAGCTTTTTGGGTGAAGCTTTTTAGGTGAAGCTTTGTGGGTGAAGCTTTGGAGGTGAAGCTTTTCGGGTGAAGCTTGTTGGGTGAAGCTTTTTAGGTGAAGCTTTGTGGGTGAAGCTTTTTAGGTGAAGCTTTGTGGGTGAAGCTTTGGAGGTGAAACTTTTCGGGTGAAGCTTTTTGGGTGAAGCTTTTTAGGTGAAGCTTTGTGGGTGAAGCTTTGGAGGTGAAGCTTTTCGGGTGAAGCTTTTTGGATGAAGCTGTTTTTTTTTTTTTTTTTTTTTTTTTTTTGGCGCTTGACACGGTCTTCATTTGCTTGTTTTGTAGTGACTATGGAAGACGGATTGCTTTCTGATTGAGAAGGGTTCTGGCATCGCTTGCTATGAATGTAAAAGAGTGAGGGCTGAGTTGGCTAAATTACCTCTTTATTGAATTCATTGCCAAATGGCCTTCATTACATAGGATGCCGAACGGCTATAGCTCAACACTTGTACATCGTGAGTCTATTTGTAGTAGTACTTCAAGTGATCAGTGTTCCATGGATGGCCAAGGGTCTTGCCATCAGAGCTTCTAAGTGTGTAAGAGCCAGGGCGACTGATGCCAATGACTTCATACGGTCCATCCCAGTTTGGACTAAGTGTGCCTTCACTCGGGACTCTGTCGCAGAGTAATCTTTTCTTTAAGACCCAGTCTCCTATTTTGAAAGAACGAGGCTTGACCCTAGAGTCATAATAGTTGGAGATGCGCTGCTTGTAGGCGACATTCCTCAAGTGAGCTTGGTTTCTGTGTTCCTCGACTAAATCCAAGTTGAGGGTGAGTTGTTTGTCATTTTCACTTTGAATGTAGTTCTGGACTCGGAATGTTGCTTGCTCGAGCTCAACAGGGACAACCGCCTCTGTGCCAAAGGCAAGTGAGAATGGAGTTTCTCCTGTTGAAGTCCGATATGAAGTGCGATATGACCAAAGAACTTGGGGTACAAATTCTGGCCAACAGCCTTTAGCTTTGTCCAAGCTGGTTTTCAAAGTGCGCTTGATTATTTTGTTGATGGCCTCAACTTGTCCATTAGACTGGGGATGAGCTGGAGAGGCAAAGCATAAGTTGATGTTGAACTTAGAGCAGAACAACCTGAACTTCTTGTTGTCAAACTGTCGCCCATTGTCAGTGACTATCGCATTGGGAATGCCGAATCTACAAAGGATGTTCTTCCACACGAAGTCTTCTATCTTTGCCTCAGTAATGGTTGCCAAGGGTTCTACTTCGGCCCACTTTGTGAAGTAGTCCACTGCAACGACTGCGTAACAGACTTTGCCCTTCCCTGCCGGCATTGGGCCGATCAAATCAAGTCCCCACTGGGCGAAGGGCCAAGGGCTGATCATAGGAGTAAGAGGCTCTGGAGGGGAATGAGGAATAGTTGCATATCGTTGACATTTGTCACATGAGCGGGATACTTTGATGGCATCCTGGTGGAGTGTTGGCCAGTAATATCCTTGGCGAAAAGTCTTGTGTGCTAGGGACCGAGATCCAGCATGATCTCCACAGACTCCCTCATGTATTTCCCGAAGGACGATTTCCGCCTCGGCAGGCGTAAGACACCTTAAGTATGGCAGGCTAAAACCTCGCTATTGTGGCGATACCCTTGACGCGGGTTTGACCCACTGCATTGACTGCCTGAGGGCGAGCGCTATTGTGGCGATACCCTTGGTTATCGGGATAGTGTCCCTTACTCTTTTTACTGAAAGGAGAGTGGTGAGGATGGAAATCCTTCCTCTTGCCTTGAAATTGATATGTCTGTTGATTCGGTGAAGCATTATGCAAGGCATGGGGAGGTGCCACTGCTGTTTGGAAAGTCGAGGTCTTCTCATTTAGGTGAGTCTGGCTTCCACCTCCCATTTGTTGATAAAGGATGGTTGTAGGGGGTTTCTCCTGATATGTCTTTGCCTCGGCGGAGGCATGGTTATAAGCCTGCGCCATCACCTCAGAGTAAGTCTTCCAAGTATTGGCATTGATCATGTATTTAAAGAAACAATCACGTAGGCCTGCCGTGAAGGCTTTGAGGGCAGTCTTGTCGTCTGCCTCGGCACACCGGGAGTATTCATGGCTGAAGCGGCCAACATACATACGTAATGACTCGTCTGGCTTCTGGCGGATAGTGTACAAGTCATCTGCAGAGTGCAAGCGATCGGTTTGGAAAATGTGTTGGGAAACAAATAGTTTCCTCAATTCCTCAAATGAGTCTACCGTCTCAGGTGTAAGACGACAATACCAATTTAGAGCTCCACTAGAGAGGGTGGAGGGGAAGAGAAGACATCGCTCTTCGTCGGTGTGCATCCGGTATGCCATGGTGGATTCAAAGAGGTTAAGGTGCTCAATCGGGTCCTCTTTTCCAGTATAAAGTTGCAAGCCAAGCTTTTGCTTTGTCTTTGCTTGAAGGGGGGTGTTGAGGATCCTCCTTGTAAGAGGGCCAGGCCTGGGTTGGTTCCAGTCAGGTATTTCAGCCTGACGTTCAGCCTTCAACTTGTTTACTTCCTCAAGAAGTTGTAGGACAAGGGGGTCCTGAGCGGAGTTATGTGTCACTGGAGCTTTCTTTCGTAAATCTCCATCTCCTCTTGGAATTAGGAAGGTTTGATCAAGGGCATGTGATTTTTCCCTGGACTCGCTGTACTGGCTTCCAGGGTATGTCTGTCGGAACACCTCTGAGTCCCCTGTACCCTCATGTCTCTCTAGGACTTGTTGCCCCTTCCCCAAATTAGTGGCCGGCTTGGGCCGTGGCAGGGGACCGAGTCTCTCAGAAATCCTTGGGTCATTAATCTTTGAGCTTATATGGATGGAATTCTCTCGACGTTGCTTCAGGAAATCCCGACAATCGCGAAAGACGGCTTTCGATCCTTCTGCCCCTTCAGCAAAGAGGTGTCTCCCTCCACTTCTCATGGTTCGGGTCGAAGCAACTGGGTTAAGAGAAGCCTCATGTTGATTATCAAGTCGAGGGGTAATCTGTTCCCTATCAGGGATATCTATGTCGAATGCATGTGACCCTCCATGTTGGAGGGCACCCAGTTGATGGTTGACTTCCACGGGGGCAACAAGCTCGCGTGTCTGAGCTTGCCTAGCTTCGTGGAGTGTCTCGAAGAGCTTCTCATATTGCTCCTGGAGGACCTCATTCCTCATTGCTATCTTGTTGTTCTGAGCTTCCAACTCATCGACTTTAGCTTGAAGAAGAACTCGTTTTCCTTCCTTCTTTCGTTGTTTCGCACTATGTGCAAGGGGGGTGTCATTCTGTGTGCTGTGGCTTCCTTCGCTTCCCATGTTGGAGAGGGATACCTGGTCAAAAGAAAGTGTATGAATGATAGAAACCAGCTTGACACAGCTGAAGAGAGTAGGAATAAGTGTCGTTCCCACAGACGGCGCCAAATGTTGATGCACAAAATCAGCGAAGACTTTGGTACAACAGAAAGTGTCAGGTTTTATGACCTTCGCTTGGTTGCTTCGGTCACTAGTGAGGATAAGTACGTAAATGAATAGAGACAGAGAAGCAAACACAGGATGTACGTGGTTCACCCAGATTGGCTACGTCCACGGAGTAGAGGAGTTCTTATTAGTAGTGAAGGGCTTACACAAGTACAAAGGATCAAGCTCTCAATTTAGTGAGTTCTTGTGAATGATTTAACACAAATGGCATTCGGCAATATTGTGGGGGAATGACCCCTATTTATAGAAAAACTTGTAGCTTTGTCACATTGACATGTGTCATGTTATGATTGGTTCTTGATGTTGACACGTGCTGCGCTCTGATTGGCTTCTAATCTTGACACGTGTCGAGTAGTGATTGGCCTCCTGGTCGGAGGGGAACTCTTCTGGGTCCTTGACAGTATAGCGTTGGCCGGTGCTCGGTAGTTTCGGGATTGGTCAAGTATGGTACAAACAACAATAATTATTTTCCATGGTCCTTGAGTTGTCCTACTTTGTATCAATAATTTCTCGATGGTGTATGAGCCAACTTAATCACCATTCATTAGTCAATTTAACTCTCAATCGAAGAATGAACAAATAATGGAATTATCACCCTCAATTAATTTTGAACAAATGTGTTTGTACCATACTTGACCAATCCCGAAACCACTGAGCACTGGTCAACGTTATACCGTCAAGGACCCATAAGAGTTTCTCTTCAACCAGGAGGCCAATCACAGCGCGACACGTGTCGACATTAGAAGCCAATCATAGCGCGACACGTGTCAACATAAGAAGCCAATCACAACACGACACGTGTCAATGTCAGAATGAAACTAGAAACTCTCTTAAATAAATAGAGATCATTCTCTCACAATATTTCCTAATGTCATTTGTACTAAATCATTCACTTGTACTCACTAAAGGAGAGCTTGAACCTATGTACTTGTGTAAACCCTTCACAATTAATGAGAACTCCTCTACTCCGTGGACGTAGCCAATCTGGGTGAACATGTACATCTTGTGTTTGCTTCCCTGTTCCTATCCATTTACTTACTTATCCACACTAGTGACCGGAGCAATCTAGCGAAGGTCACAAACTTAACACTTTCTGTTGTACCAAAGTCTTCGCTGATTTTGTGCATCAACAAAATGCATAATTAGTAATTAGTTCCACAAAACATATTGATTTACATAAACGTGACAAACATCGGTTGTTACTCGCACTAAACATACCGATCATATATAAAAACCACATTGACATTAAACAATTCGTCTGCATAATAATGAAAATGTCCACTTCTATATCCACTCAGTCCGAAAGACAACTTCAGCATTTAAAATCCCCCCGCTTTCATTCAATATATTGAGAGACGGCATTGCAAAGTTGGGTGGATGAACAATGACCAATTTCTTCAAGTTGCATGCATGCTCGAGGATAAACCTTGAAAACTCAATTGGGTTAGGCCTATAGGAACCTTCAGACATCTCTATCGTTACCTCTTTAAGCTGAGAAATGAAAGGAAGGTTTTGAGACTTCCAGTATTCCATATCATACAGTGAACACTGACAAGGAAGCAAGCCGACAAGCAGATCAACTGATAATTTCATATCAAGAGACTAACAATTTGCGTTTACAAAGAAAGGATGACTACGTAGATTTTAACTGCCATAACTTTTTACTTACCTCAATGTTACGGCAGTCTGCTTCAGAAGACTCCATGTACCAATCACAATAACTCATGTGCAAAGTACTCAATTTTGACAACCAAATAGAAAACACCATCTAACGTTGGTTTTGACATGGAAGTTCCTCGAACAAAGCCTGCGGTTTACAAGCAAAAAATACACAAAATGCCAGGAACGATCATATGAATATATATAAAACTGCAAACTATCCAGGTTTTGTTTCTATGCATAAAAATAGAAAGATAAAAACAATTACAAGATGAGTAGTCACTTTACCATGATTGTATGTTCTGCAAGAGTAAAAGCTTTAACACTGTGTATACTGTGAAGTATGTGCGAGATCTTGCCAGAATAACCAAATCCATATGTTGCAGGTCTCAAAATAATCCCAGCCATTTCTAAATGCGATAAACTCCCCAGCTAGCTGTTGATTGTTTCCCCACTCCAGGAAAAATGTTTAAGATTTAGAGTTGTTGGATTTTTGGATCGCCGAGCCCGCCCCACTCTAACAACACCGATATTGTCCCCACCTTTACCATTTGCCCAATCCGTCAGGTGTGTGGTTTTACTACAAAATACCTCGATATTACTTAGAGTAGGGTAATTCTATTTAAACCCATTGGTTCTTAATTCTACAAAAGGCCTCAATACCACCAGGAAAGGTTCTTAATTCCACTTGAGTTTAGAGAAACATATATTAGTGAAGTTAGAGAGTCTTTCCAAGATATCATCTCCTATTTCTTGTGAAAGATCAAGTGCTCGGGGTGTAAGTGTACAATCACACCCTATAGATACAGAAGCATTTGACTCAACTTCTTTGAAATGGAGAAATATGAGTGAAGTATATGAACATTGTAATCTGTGCATTGTTGAACCTAAGTGTTTTGATGATGCTGCACAAGATGAAGCTTGGAAGGTTGCAATGCAAGATGAAATCAATATGATAGAGAAGAATCAAACTTGGAGGTAGGTAAATAGACCACTTGACAAACCAGTAATTAGGGTAAAGTGGGTGTTTGGGTCAAAACTTAAACTTTGGGCTCGGTGGAGGTTGGCCCAAGGGACAGCCTAAAAAGGGAGAGGGATTTGAAGGCCCAGTCGAAGCTCAGCCACAATCCAGAAGACAGGAGAAGCCCGTTTCTAACTAGATGCAGAGCATGCAAACCACTTGCTCACCTACCCAAGGACCAGGTAGTATAGACCAGCCAGCTAATCAGCCTATAAAGTACTTTATAGTGGCAACACAAGTAAATAGCTGATGAGTCACTACCCTTCAAACTACATTCGGGCAAGGTTGCTGCTACAGGAGGCCAAGCTAAGATGTCTATAAAAGGAGAAAGAGAAGTCAGCATCAACGACACTCAAACAAACAAATACAACCACAAACTCTGCTCAAAGCCAGATTTGCCTTCAAAACGAAGCTGTAGTCAGCCCAAGCCTTCATCCCTTTCGGGATAACCCTTTTTTGTAATAGCTCTGCTACCCTGCTCAACTCTTGCTGTAGTATCGATCTCTTTCCTAAAAACTCACCTCCCAGTCCTTTTTTCTAAGCTTTCAAACCTCTTGCAAGACGATCAGCCTTGCCCGACCCTCTTTGGTTTTTTTTTTCTTTTTATTCATTAGCCTAGCAATATGTTATATACTACAAATTGTACCCAAGTTATTTCTAGCAATATGGCTATTAAAAGGTTCTCTCAGTACTTGAATCCGATTTGAATATGTTTCCACTGTTTAAGTTAGATCTAAGTTTTAAGCCTTCGGGCATATAAGATTTGATCACCCTAAAAGTCCTTGGCCTCAAGGCATAAAAAAGAACCTGATGTGGACTTAACTCATCCACTACAAGTTTTGATAACAAGGAATCCGAAGTTACTTGGGGCGTAAGTAATCGACCTATCACTTAGTTTTATTTCTGTTATATCATGATTACCATATAACGTTCGGGGACGGGATGAATTCTGATGGGAAGCCTCAAGGCCTATACCTAAGGCCCTACAAAGGCACCTATTTGGGTTCATCTTATTTCTCAGGCAAGAACATTGAGTATAGAAGGGGTTCTGATGGGAAGCCTCAAGGCCTACACCTAAGGCTCTACAAAGGCACCTATTTGGATTCATTCTGTTCTCTACGTTCAGGTAATCAGAAGTATGATGGTTATAAGACCCATATAACCAAGAAAATGAACCGTATGTGTTTGAACACTAAGTTTAGTTATTGATTGTGAAGCCTCAAGGCCTATACCTAAGGCCCCACAAAGGCACATGTCAATAACTAAACATAGTCTCTCGAACATATAACTAAACTCAAACATTCGTTCTACATCTGTCATGCTGAAGATGGCAGTGGCACGCCTGAGCACTTAAAGGTTAATCTTGATTGTGAAGCCTCAAGGCCTACACCTAAGGCCTCACAAAGGCACATTTCAAAGTTAACTCTGTCCTTCTCTTTCAGACTTGCCCGACAAGCCCGCCAGTAAAGTAGGAGCCCGACAGAAACCATTAACCGACACCAACCTCTCGGGGAGTTGTGTGCTCGTCGGACAGGAAGCATCCCCCACGGAAATTCCAACCACGAACAGTGGGTATATAAGACAAAGCTAAATCTAGATGGATTTGTGCAGAAAAACCAAGAAAGGTTGGCGGCCAAGGGATATGCACAAAAGCCTGGTATGGATTACAACGAGACATTTACACCTGTTGCAAGGTTAGATACTATAAGAACATTGGTTGCTCTAGCTGCAAAGAACAATTAGCAGCTATTTCAACTAGATGTTAAGTCTGTTTTTTGAATGGTGTACTCCAAGAAGAAATGTATGTGGATTAACCATATGGGTTTATTGTAAAAGGAGAAGAAGACAATGTGTACAAGCTGCACAAAGCGCTTTATGGACTGAAACAAGCACCAATGGTTTGGTACAGTGAAATTGATGCTCATTTTAAAGATTGTGGATTCAAGAAGAGTGACAATGAAGCAACTTTGTATACAAAAGAGAAGAAGGGTGAATGAATGCTCATTGTGTCGATTTAAGTTGATGATATCATTTATACTGGCAGTAGTATTGAAATGATAGAAGACTTTGTTTATACCATACTTAGGGCCTCCGTATTTAGACCTCATATAAATACTCAGGGGACTCAAATGTAATTATGTAATAAATGGAGGGGCAAATATGTAAAAAGTGGAGGAGCCCTTATTCTATAAAAGGGCCTCCTCACCCTCACAAACCCTAAGCCTCCTCACATCCCCTAAGCTCTAAGCTCTCTCAAAGCTCTCACTCTCATATTCAGAGCTCTCTTTCCCTAAAAAATACAATAATCAGTGTGGACGTAACCTAAACATTGGGAGTGAACCACGATACATCTTGTGTTATTTACTTTCTTGCAGATTTACGGTCGGATTTACGTTGTTCCAAGATTTCAAGGCTGATATGATGCATAAGTATGAAATGACATATTTTGGTTTGCTGCACCATTTCCTTGGAATGGGGGTTATGCAAACTGAAAGTAGCATTTTCATTCATCAAAAGAAGTATACTACTTCCCTACTTAAGAAATTTAGATTACAGGATTGTAAACCTGTTAGTATCCCACTCGTTCCAAGTGATAAACTGAGAAAAATGATGATAACAGAGCTGTAGATGTAGTACAATTTAGAAAAAAATTGTTGGCAATTTGTTATATTTTACTGCAACTAGGCCATATATCATGTATGCTTCTTGCTTATTAGCAAAGTTTATACACTGCGCAACTAATAAGCATTATGGAACTACTAAAAGGGTGCTGAGGTACATACAAGGAACCTTAGACTATGGTTTGGAGTACAAGAAAGGTCAAGGTGCATGTTGTTTGGATTCTGTGACAGTGACTAGAATGGATCTGAAGATGTTATGAGAAGCACTTCAGGATATGCATTCACTTTCGGAAGTGGAGTATTTTCTTGGTCCTTAGTCAAGCAACATTGTGTTGCATTATCTATGGTTGAAGCAGAGTACATTAGTGCAACAGAAGCTACTGCACAAGCAACTTGCTTAAGGTTTGTGTTGGAGGATTTTGGTGAAACACATATTGTGGCAACTCCTTTAAATTGTGATAGCACCTCTGCTATTGTAATCACCAAGAACCCCATTTTTCACCAGAAAA
This sequence comes from Malus domestica, assembly GCF_042453785.1. Lineage (NCBI taxonomy): Eukaryota > Viridiplantae > Streptophyta > Magnoliopsida > Rosales > Rosaceae > Malus > Malus domestica. Next base: position 27,126,135 of record NC_091672.1, on the reverse strand, counting down.
CTAAGCACATCAACCGAAATGTATCACTTTATCAAGGAGGCTTTGCAAAATGGAATCATTGATAGCAGACATATTCACAAAGGCACTGGCCAAGGAGTAGTTTTGTCATCTCAGAGAGCAATTGGGAGTAAGTTCAGTTCACAATTTAGGGGGAGTGTTAATGTGTAAATTGATGAATTGATTGATGAGGATTACAAGTTTATTAGTGTTGTGTCTTAGCTCATAGGCTAAGATTGAGTGATCAAATTGTTAGCTCATAGGCTAAGATTGAGTGATCAAATTGTAATGTGTTAGTTAAGTCTCATAGGGCTTGATAGTGGACAAGTGTCCTAATCCAAGTAGAGTATGAAATGAATGGTTGAGATTGAATTGAGGATCTGTCTCTCTCTCTCTCTTCCAACGGGTATTTTGTTGATGTGTGAGCTCACATGCTCAGTGAGCACATTTCCTTGAATATATGGAAGAATTTGCAGAGTAACATTCTCTGAATTTTCTGATTGGAATTCTTAGCTTCTTTTCTTATTCTTCTTGCCTGAGAGTTCTGCATTTCATTCCTAATCGCTAACACATTTCCCCATGAACATTTTGAAGATGTAATACTTGAATGCACTGGCATGACGATGAAATCCATTTGTAGAACCCCTGATCCAAAGTTACATGTGCCAACTTCAAGCATTGCAGATTAGACGAACAAGCTAATGGCGGCGTTTTGATAGTTACATAACCCTTGCTCACCGACAGAGTCCTCAATGATCGACAAAGAAAGATGGAAGTTGGAAATTTAAAAGTCCCCTCGAAATATACTATACTGATATCAATATAAAGCTCTTTAACTTTGCACCTTAAAGCATTACTCAGCCACGGGAGGATTCGAATTCTCACATCATCACAAACGCAAGGGTTTGCACAAAAGAGAGGACGATGCGACCAATGAATACGAAAGTGAATTATTTTAGCCTCGAAGGTTCAAGAATCTGTCCACAGAATTGAAAAACCTTGACCATTCATTGCGCGTTGATGTATGTTCTGGCAATATAAAGTTCAGCCTCGGAGTTGACAGATAGAGTGCTCTGCAGGTTTTAGATAAACTGCCGAAACGAGCGAGGTCTTTCAATGTAAGCAAGGAAAGGATTTTATGAGCAACTCCCTCCGGAAGATTACTAATCCTGTCAACCGTACACTCTGTAGGAACTTTTTGACGTTTAGAACTTCCAGTGGCCCTCAACGTACGCCGCTTCCTCATTTTGTGCCCAGGTTTGCATGATAAGCAATTGAAAGAGAAATAGAGGGTTATAGCACGGAAATAGAAACTAGATGAGTTCAAAAAACATGTTAGGGGTCAGATCAGCTCCCATCGTAAATTGTTCAAAGCATCCAAACTAAAGACAAGTAGAACGGAGCTAGCATTGTTGTTGCCCGACGGATGTTGTCGGGCAAATTTTAGGCGACGAAAAGGTATTTGGCCCGATTTCCTGTAGAAAGGGTGTTTTTTTCTTTGTAGTGTGCTGTAACAGTACTAATAACATACATTAACAACAATGCATGTACTAGCAATAACACTAACTACTAGCTAGTAACTTAAAAAAAATTGGCAATTCAAACCCAAGACAAGCGTAGCACAAAAACACTTGACAACAATGATAATATGTTGCGTACAAATCACAAGCATCCTCTCATATGGAGATAATAAAGGATAAATAAGCCGCTACAAAATAGGAAGGATAAGATAACATTACTGTAAATGATTTACATCTGATTATCCGGAGAAATTCAACAACATAAATAGAAAAAGAAACTTCACCATAGAAGCTATTCGGAAAATAAAGGAAACTTTTATTTAAATAATTGATATCATCTCATAACAAAAAAATATAACTAATTAATTGATAATGAATAAAACAAATGCAATTAAAAGTTCAAGTGAAACACAAAAATATAAAATTTCAAACCTAAATCCGCACCAATTGAAGTTCCACCAAAAATCAATGATTGAAGATCCAACAGAATTGAAGATTCAATTGAAATCAACGAAACAATACCTAAATGAATGTGGATGAATAAGTGTCAATGTCAAAATCAACGAGCCAAAAATTGCATCTAATTGTCATCAATTGATATAATCACAAATCATTAGCTAATAATTCAATTAATAATAACAAAAAACAAATAGATATGTCATGTCCCGATCCACATAGTAAGATTTGTTTGCTTTGAGCCAAGCTAGCATGGATCTATTTTTAGGCCTTCAAACTCAAAATCCGTCTTACTATGAAGATGCATTTTTGTACATACAAGACATTTCACCTTTTCTTACCATGAAGGTGCGAGATCTAGAGCATCTCGTAGTCTACTAGTGTCTTCATACTTGCCCACATAGAGTCACTGCAAGATTTGCTTCAGATCTGATTAGAAAATGAAGGAGAGGAGAAATAGAAGAAAGGGCGTGAAAACAAAGAGAAAATGAAGAGAACACAAGCACTCAAAAAGGAAAGAGAGAGCTGAAAAGGGAGAGATGGACACGTCAAAACAATAAAGGTGAGAATGAGGACACATCAAAACACTACAGGCGAGAGAGAGGACACGTCAAAACACTATAGGCGAGAGAGGTGACACGTAAAAACACCATAGGCGAGAAAGATGACACGTGAAAATACAATAGGCGAGGGAGGAGACACGTGAAAATGTTACAGTTTCAAGATATCTATCTTTCATTTATGTTGTGCTAGGATAGCACCAAACCCGTTGGAACCAACTCAAGCTAACCCACATGAAATATATCAATTTGAAAATGCAAGAACAAAATATAAAAGACACCAAGATTTTAACAAGGTTCCTCAACAGTCAGTGTAACTGGAGTACGTCATCGGAGCAGTAGGAGCTCACCCAATAATCCACTATCAACCAATTGGGAGTTTACAAAGTGTTGGCAATCTCACAACCCAAATAACCCAATACACCCAATAGCTCTCACACACCACAGAAACAAATAGAGAAAGAAATATAATGAATAATTTCTTCTCTATACATATAGTTCAAAGTTATTACAACAACAACTACTTTGATGGATGATTACTAACCAAATGAAGCAGCAGCTTCTTCTTCCTTTTGGGCTCTTTGCATCTCACGCCCCGATCCCGATATTTCCCCGAATACCAGGAGAGGCATGTGCTGGCCGACACCCGAGGGTGACGAAAGCCATTTATTGAGTGCAATTGCTGAAAACAAGAAATAGATAAGGTATATAAATATAAAAGAATAAAGAATCTGCATTTAAGGAACGTGTTCAGAGCATACGACTAACTATAATACTAAAAGAAATAATATAAAATTGAATGAATAAAAGAATGGGTCCCACACCAAGAGGACTCGAAGATGCCGATACGGAAATGCCTGGATGCCGGGATTGTATGCCTTGATTCTAAGTCCTGAAGGGGGCGCAAAACAAACATGAGTGGACCAAGTTGATATATATAATAAAACAGTTATTAACGTACTAACCCCCAGGTTTTATGAAAACACATATATAATGATAAACATAGGTTTTCCGAAACCTAGCATGATGTGCAGTATCTCAAATCATAACTTGTATATATAATAATCACTAGTGAATTGTCCGATAACCTCCAGGCCCCATGCCGGCTCCCCGTCTCTGAGCAGACAGTCAGAGGAAAATACACTTCAGGCCCCATGCCGGCTCCCCCGTCCCTTCGCTAAATAGCCAGAGGAAACACACTCCAGGCCCTATGCCAACGCCAAACCGTCGCCCGGGACGGACCAGAATCTATCCCTACGTCCCGTAGCGGAAATGACCACTAGGTAAGTACAAAACCACTGAACATATATATATTGAAAAGCAACTTCATAGTATAAAGTCATCCATCATCTATACTATAAAGAGGTGTTCGAAACATGTTCTAAATATCATATCGTCATCCATCGGATATTCTATACGAACATGGGTTATAGGAAAAATAGTAATAATTCAAACTAGCCTTAGTAAGCATGTTATCTCAAAGCGTCTTATAAAACATAATTGTTAAATCATGTCTTTCATGTATGCATTTCTACTATTAAAACATGCATTTTTAGAAGGGGTCCACTCACAGTACTTCGCCGCCGAAGAGTCACGCAACCTATCAAAGAAGAAACACCACAGATAATTGCCCCTAAGCACATAAAGAGTCCAATTAATAAAACTCTATTATAGCAATTGAATTTGGGAAAACGGACATTGAAAACGGATTCAGAACGTCGAATTACCCTAAGAAGGGTCTCGGACGAAAACCCGAAAAGTCAACCCTAAAGTCAACGTTGACCGGGGGTCAACGGTCAAATTAGGTCTAACGGGTTTTAGGCTTGAAATCTGGATTAGGGTTTAGGTTAAATAGGATTAGGATCTATTGGGTTTTGGGTTTTCTAAGGTTTTTGGTTTTGGATAGGCCTAGGAATAAAAAGGGTTAGGGTGAAAAAATGTGGTTTGGGCTTAAACCCAAACACACACACCACAAACACACACACACATAGGCCGGCCCTAAGGCCTCACCAAAGGGCTGGGCTTTAGGCCCTAATTAAAAGGAATTGGCCCAAGGCCCCTTTGGGTCTTTAAAACAATATAAATAAAGATAAAAAAAAGAAACGGGCCAGGGGATTGGGTTGGTCCAAAACGGGCTAAGGCCCGTGAGTGAGAGAAGGCCGGATGGCCTGGGTTTGTCGAAGGAGAAGGCCGAAAATTCGGCCGGAAAACCATCCAACTTTAAACGACCATAACTTTGTCACTACTCAACGAAATCAAGCGAGACAAAAATGAAAGTTATAGCCCTTGAAGAGACGAAGAGAATGGTATCTCACACGACATCTAACTCGCCGTGGTTTGGCCGGAAAATTCCTCGAAAGCCTCGGAGGTCGCCGGAAACTGGGTAAGATTCAAATGAGTATAACTTCTTCAATACGCAACGAAATTGAGTGAAACAAAAAGGAAAGTTGTAGTACTCGACGAGAGGAGTAGATTGATACCTTGCACGCTGGCCAACGCTTCGTGGTTTGGCCGTAAATGGGCTCAAAAGCCGTCGGACTCGCCGGAGGTTATTTTCTTGGTTTCGCCGTTCTTCGTAACGACGGGAGAGGTGGTGTTGTCCACCTCGAGTAGGTGGTTGTGTTGGTGGGTGTGTGTGCGATTTAGTGAAGAGAGGGAGAGAAGAGAGATGAGAGAGAGCCGAGAGGGAGAGAGACGGAACAGACAGAAAAAGAAGAAGAAGAAGGAAGGGGGTTCACGGGGGCGGGGGCGGGGGGGGGGGGGGACAGAGAGAGAAGTGAGAGGAGTGAAGGGGATGCTGCCACGTGGCAGCTTGAGGAAGAAAGAATCCAAAGCTTTAATTTCTGATTGGTAGTCAAAATAGGACCAAAATGATATATTTAAAATATTTTGGGGTAATTACAAACATATATTTTTATAACTAGGGGGCGGGTGTTACACTACAACTCTCCCTGCTCTCTGCAGAAAAATGAGCTATCAATTCTCTCTGCAGCTCTCACTTCTCTCTTATTTTCCATTGAAGAAAACCAATAATTATGGCTTTGAAAAAACCACAAAACAAGGAAACATAATCATGATGTCTCCTCATCATGATGTTCTCTCATCATTTTGTCTTTCATTCTTTTGTTTTGTTTAATAGCCGAAAGTAGATGCCAAGTTGGCCACTAATTTGACCACTATCCAACAATTTATACATTTAAAGTGGTGATTTTAACATCTCCGTTTTCTCTTTCTACATTCCATTTTTTCAATTCCTATATATAACCTAAAACTACAAAAAAACATATATAGAGGAGAAATTTGTTTTCTTCGTATCATCTGCCTTTCTTTCTTACATCTTTCATATATATCTTCTTCCATGGCTGACTAGTGAAGGCTAAATATCTTCTTCCATGGCTGACTAGTGAATGCTATCTAACTAGAAGGTGGCGGATTTTAAGAAGACAGTGGAAATCTTAAGCAGGAGGTAGATGAGCTAGGGGTGTTGTGGGGAGTCTATGGCTGTTAGTTGCAGTCCATGGTGGTTTTAGATTGCTCTGTAAGCACTCTATATAGCTTAGTAATCTAAAGTTATGAAGCAGGTGGTGGAAATTAAGTCTAATTTTTAGATTCCAATCATGACATTTCCCTACAAATAGATGAAGTTTGAGTAGGAATTTTCATAGCAAAGTTCATTCAGTTTACTTTAGAAATAGAGAGAAAAACAGCGAGAGCTTTGAAGAGAAAGAAAGAGGGTTGTAAGAATTTCAATTTTGGGTGTCTTGATTCATTCTTTTCAATTCGATTTATCATGTTTGCTTCTCTATTTTGATCTGCAAACAAACCTTTTAAGTATCTATTTGATTTTCTTATGATCCTATTTGATGCTCCGGAAAATCAAAAGAATTTAAGTTGCCAAGTGTTCATAATTTTCTTGGTGCAGATTTCAGAACTTCAGTTTCGTAGTCCCTTCTTTCATCCATGTTTTCTTTCATTACAAAGTTTGTTTTCCAAATTTTTTTTTCGTAGGATTGAAGAGGGATTCATAAGTTTTTAATCAAGTACTTATGCGAGATTTTCATTTAGATTTGACGGGTCAAAATCATGTTCCAAAAAGCTACCTTTAACCCGTGTAAAACCCTGGTGCGGTTTTTCTACACGTACTTGCTACAGTAGAAAATAAGTCAAACAAGTACAATTTGCACGAATGAGAATCCTCTCCGGATCCTCTTTGTGAGAATTTCGGAAATCCTCACATCGTGGCTGATGATCCTCACATTGTGACCGTTCATCGTATATCGTGCGGTAAAAAATTATTTTAAATATTTTTATTTAAAATTAAACTTTGTTCTTGAAAAAAACCTGATTAAACAATATACGATGAACGAACACGACTTAAGAATCATGAGAGGATGCTCATTCTAATATACACACCTATAAACTGAAATTTTAGTAAATTAGTAAAAGTACCATTACAGCTGTAAACTTTATACAAAAACACTTGAAACAGAAACTAGAAAAACCATATTATTAGTCTGTGAGCTCATTATTAGTGTGCGAAATTCCTTTTCTGAACTACTCCAATTGATAAGTCAGAATTCTCGGACTTCAAAGAAAACGTTGGCATTCGAACTCTTGGCGCTGTTTGACAACTTATCGAGAGACGACTTTGCACACTGGGGTGAATGAACAATGACCATTTTCTTCAGCTTCTCAGCATCCTTGAGGATAAACCTTATAAAGTTGATCAGGTTAGACCCGCGGGAGTCCTTGCAGATCTCTACAGTCACCTCTTCAAGCTGAGAAATGAAAAGAAGGTTTCGGGATTCCCAGTACGCCATACCGAATTTTGAACACTGAAAAGCAATAAGCATAGATCAATTGCGAATTTCCAAAAAATGTGAAGAAAGCAATAACCATGATCAAGATCCAAGACTTAAAGATAACAATCAGATTCCAACACTGATGAACTGGAAAATGTACTTCGAGAGAGCCGGGAAATGCAAACTTTTACTTACAGCGGCCTTCAACAGGTAATATTCTACTTGGTCGGTCTTGATGTACAGAGTACTCAAATTACGCATACCCCTGAAAAGCAAGACCATTCTCGGTACTAACTCATTACTAAAGTTGCCAAGATCAAGTTGCAAATGTGAAACATCGTCGAAGGGCGCTGGCAAGAGACCTCCTTCGAACAGATTCTGCAATATTTTTGAGGAAAAAATAAAAATTATGTGCAGTGTGTTACCAAAATAAAGTAGAATGGACATTATTTGGCCAAAGGTAAACCATATTATGTTCTCATTTTACCTCGATCATCTCTGCGTGTAGTATAAGAGCCCTAACCCTGCGTAAATTACAAAGAAACTCATATACTGTGTCAATGTCGTCTTCTTCAAAAAACAGATTAATCCTCGCCTTTTCCAAACACAATAATCTCCCCAGCTGGGGCTTGAGTTCATACATATGCCCAATCCACTCCAAATATTTAAGATTGGGGGCAATTACATTTAATGATCTGCATCGTCTAGTACTCCACCATATACGTATATCTTCAAGGTTCTTCCCAGAGATTGTAAGATTATGAAGTTCGTGAACGTCTTCAATAGTAAATGATTTCAAAGACGAGCTTTCAATGGTGATATCTCTATGTTTCCCGCCGTGATGTGATAGGCGTAGCTCCTTAATGCATTTGCAGGACGATGAGATCCATTTGAAAAACCCCTCATCTATATTCGCATGATGTAAATCCATATTCAGGTATTCCAAACTAGAGAAAGATGGTATGGGCACTTTGATGATTGCTGAGTACCACATGCTCACCGAAAGAGACCTCAATGAGCTAGACACAAAGACGGAAGATGGAAGTACAAAGGGCGTCACATCATCGATATCGATTTCAAGATGAAGAACTTCAACTTTACACCTTAATGCGCTCTCGATCCACGAGATCATTCTAGCTTTCTCATTATGATCACAAAAGCAAGGTGTTTCACTATGGTGAGAGAGACTCGACCAACAGATATGAAATTTTTCCATCTTATTATCCTCACGAAGATCGAAGAACCTATGCAAATAATCCAGCAACCTCAATCGTTTATCGCAAGATCCGGTATTGGTATGCGAAAACTTATCAAAATCTAATGACGGAGTTGACAGACAAAGTTCTCTGCATCTTTTGGACACACAGCTGAAACGAGCAAGGTCGGTGATAGTAATAAAGGAAAGAATGTGATGAGCAACTCCCTCCGTAACACTAGTGAATCTGTCCACCTTCCTTTTACGAGCCATTAAGCTATCTTCGCTTTTCAGAACTCCAACAAAACTGATAAATACTAGACAGAAGCTAGGAACTGCAACTTAAAACATGCTAATATTGGTCATCTCCCATATCTGAAATTGTTCCAAAAAAGGAACAATCATAACTTTAATACGTATTTCTTCTAAAAAAACTAAAAACAAAAACCGAAAATAAATAGAATTCAACCATGGATGATGATAAAGATTAAAGACATAACATACCATCATCAACCCTACTACTTAACTGGGATTTTTCGTATTCGAAAATTAAAAATTAAATTATTATTGGAGAGAAGTATTACCTCCGAAAGGAATTGGTGGAACAGGCGGATGCAAAACTGATTTCAGCTTCCTTCCTCGACCGCCCTTTAGCAGTTTCAGTTTCTGGAAATCGATAACAGAGGTTTTCTTTCTTTCGCGCTCGAATTGTTTAAGCATGAAGAGCGGTAGCGGTGGTGTGCGCTATAGTTAATCAACAGCTCATTTGCTTTTCCACTTGTTTGGTTCCAGATATGACGCGTGGCTCTTATGCAAAAGAAAAACGCATTTCAAGCTTCATCAATTAGAAGCACAACACATTACAATCAAGTACAAAATACATACAGTAGTAATACAGTTTTTCAGTATACTAAAAACACGAAGTGTATAATAAGTGTCACAATATAAGTGGTTGAATTTTTTTTTTTCAAGTATGCAACTACTAGTAGACCTAAAAAAAAACAATAAATGTACTAGTATGTTTAGTACGGTAAAGATCCTCACCGGATCATTTTCCTAGAATCCTGGGAATCCCGTGATTGTGACCATTCATCGTATATTGTGCGGTCAGAAATCATTTCAAAATTTAAAATTAAATATAAATATTATTTAACGAAAACTGACCGTACGATGTACAATAAACGTCACGATCAAAGGACCCTAGGAAAAGGATCCGTAGCACAAGTGCTCTCATTTGAAAATAAGAAGCTTTTAAGAAAGAGTAATCAGTTTTTTTTGGTCAAATAAGAAAGAGTAAACTTGATACAAGCAATTTTGTAAGTAATTATTGGGTATAGTTTAATTTTACTTGATTATTGGGTTAGGTCTGTTGACTCATTGTTTACATCATCTTATTTTTATTTTTGGGAATATCTTACAAATCCTTTTTAATTTCGAACGCCAACAATAAAGTGCAGAATAACATTTTTGTAGTGTTAACAATAACTTATAATATATATATATATATATATATATGTTAATATTTGTGTTTTTTATTTGTTTTTATATATAAACGTTTTTGGTACCATACAATTCTTATTAAATTGCTTAATCTAAAAGCAAATCTTTAGTTTTTAGGATAATACAATACTTGCATCACCTACGAGGAAATGCACATTTCACCCCTTGTGAATAAGGTAAGGTACGTTCATCGTTCGAATTTCATAAGAACAATGTTCATTTTCTTAACCTTTGGTTAAAGATTATTTCTACAATAACCACTGAATCGGAGATCTTTAATTTCAAACAGCTTAAGAAGATTCATGGTGTATTTAGTCCAAGTGAGATGTAGACCAGTTCGGTGAATAGGAGGCAGATTGTCTGCCCTCCTGTTTGGGTGCCATTCTCATCCCCTTCTATTTTGTGCGGTCACAGTTAAGTCACGTCAATATTTTATATTAATTTTTTTTATAGAGATAATAAGACAAAAAGTAATAGGAATATAAAATGTTGATATGGCTTAATTGTGACTGCACAAATAGGAGGGGATGAGGAGGGCACTCAAATCTGCCTTCCGGTAAATAATGAACCTCAATGCCCAGAAAATAGTGTAGGCTAGGGAACCAAGATCTTTAATTCCAAATTCGCTACCAAGTGTCAATAAAGGATGCCATAAGGAGAGGAGAGTGAGTACAATATCATCAACATTTAACTAAGAAAAGGACTAAGAAAACAGTACAGGTTGCAACGAAATATAAAAGAAAAAAAATCAAGTCTTATGGTTCGATTCAATTGTTTCTATCTTCTTCCCTTCATCCAATGGTGTTGTGTTTGACGTTTCGGTTTTGGTGGTGATCTGATGCTCACTTTCTTCGTTAAATCTATCCACGCTGTGCAGAAAGATTCCTATAAACCATATTAGAGCTGCTGGAAAGAAAATAGATGTTAGAATAAGAGCAGTCGCCCTCCAGTCGTTAATGGCATCCTGGAGAACTCCGACAAGAGGCGCGGAAGGTACATCCCCGAAAAGGTGAATTGCAACCGTAGAAATCGCCATAGATAGTGGCCTCATGCTAGGTTTAACACAATGGAGACAGACGTAGTTTACAGGACCCTGAGTTGCAAAGACGAGTAGTTGGCCGATTGCGAAGAGAGCTAGGAAAGCATACAAATTCTTCATCCAGAAGGCACCTAAGCAAAAGGCACCCCCAATTAATGTTACCATTGAAAGAAGCTTGAAAGCATTAGAGATGGTGCCAGTCATATAATCCAGAAGAAAGCCTCCTCCTAGTGTGCCCAATATCCCGCACGCAATTGTGACGCCTCCAAATATCATATCTGCATCACTCATATGATATATGTTATAACCAGCCTTAGGCCCCCAATATGAGTATGCACCTATGACAAAGTTGTATGCTATGTAACCTAGAACATTCACAACATAAACCTTATCCCCCAAAAGCACCTTCATATCTTTCATAAACCTTGAAATTGGATTCACTTTTGAATTGGAAGACTTTTGTATGGTAGAATCTCCGACGTCTTCCTTCATCGAAATATCTGAACCTTGAACTTCTTCAACAGCAGTTTCCACGGCTATCGGTGCTTTTTTTGATTCAGGATGAGAAAAACCTTTCATCTGCAAAGGCTTCATAACAAACCCTAGAATAGCAAATGGAAGCATAAGGATTGCCTCCCCAACAAATGCATAGCGCCACTTGGTGTGACTTCCAACCACCCCACCATAAACATAACCAAGTGCATATCCACTTGATATGCACATGTAGAATATAGAAAGCCATGCAGTTTTCTGAGTATCTGGGGCATTGTCGTCGATGAATGGAGCTGCAAGACTAATAAACGAAGCCTCGCCAACACCGACTAGCATGCGGAAAACAGCAATTGACCAGAAGCCGAATGAACAACCACAACCAAGTGTAGCAAAGGTCCAAACTGATAATCCAACTCCAATGAGCCTAAATGGATTTACACTCTTTGCTAATGATGCAAATATAGGAGAAGCAATAAGAAGTCCAGCCATAAAAGCTGATGACAGAACCCCATCTTGAAAGTTGTTCAAGTTAAATTCCCCTTGTATCCCGGTACCAGGCGTGCATACACCACTTTCTGTACAAGTTTTGCGGCTCCCATTGACACCATTGCTTGCTATTGTTCCTCGATCCACATAGTTTAACAAGTTAATCAAGCAAAATATAACGAGTAGCCTCTTGGGCGTGAACCATGAAGGAGCCGCCGGAGCCGCCGGAGCTGCGGTTGAAGCAATAATCATGGATGTCTCCGCCGGGGACGGGGGCTTGGCTTCTTCAGAAGCCTTTGCTTCCTTTTGAGCCATAGAAGTAGAGTCAGAATATACTTTTACTATTGAACTAAACGTAGTAAGCCCTTTATATATACATCACTAGCTTTGGACTACAAGGATTAGGATTCCTAAATTAGGTTAAATTACAATTCTTGTGGAATAAGGAATTCTAACTAGGGTTTACTTCTCTCAATTGATGTCTCTGGAAGATATTAAGATCAACCACTTCAACCATTTCTTAGTGGCCAACCAAGAATATGCCTTTGCTTACTGAAAGAATGCTACTGGATTCACATAAGAATTGTCATCGAACCGGGTTAACCAAGAATTAATATGCCTTTGATTCCAACAAATTATTCCAAACCTAATTCGTGAAAATTATTATTATTATTTTCATTTCAAACTTTAAACTAAAATAGAAAGTTGTACTTGAAAATCAGAGTGACGAAGAATAACAAACCAATAAACCGAAGAACAAATCTACCACAAATTAATAATAAAAAATGCTACTCTTACAATTTAGTTGTACCATAATTTGTATCATCTCTCTAATAGAAATGAGACCCACATGCGGTGGCGGACTCAATCTTTATCAGAGATGGTGCACATGATAGTACAATTAGGTAGTAAGTGTAGCATTACTCATTAATAGTATACTAACTGAAAGAAGATTGTCACGATGACCACATAATCCAAGAGACTACATTGTTAATGACTACAGCGACTTGTATAGCAAAAGTGATAGAAAAGACTTCTAATAACAATTCACGATGACTACATAACCCAAGACACTACATTGTGAACTACTTATTTTTCAAACTAAATTACAAGATATATTTATAACGACATAAACTTTAGAAAACCTAATGCATAAATACCAAAAATACCCTAATACAAAACAAATCAAACCTCTAATTAATTTCTTGAATAAACTAGTAAATTTCAACAGTTCCTGCTCGTCCACTTCAATTTATATTTTATTTTGCACTATTTCACTGTTTGCCTTCCTCACTGGTAAGAAAAAGAGTGGAGATGAGATATGTTGAGAACAAGAATAAAAGGGTAGTCAGTGAAAAAAATTGAGGTTTCATTGTAAAATCATTGATATTATGAGGTAGTCCAACTTCTTATAAGTTTATGCAAGATGTCTTCTCCCCATCAACGTGAGATTTATTCTCACCTCACGTATGACGAATTTTCAAGCCTAACACGTGAACAACACAAATGAAGTAAGTATTAATGCAACTCTTTCTCAACAAAATTTAACATCTGACCAAGGAAAATTGAAAATACAACAAAATCCAACAAATCTTGGTGGTTACTCATCACACCACTTATATTCTCTCACTAAACAATCAGCTCGAAGGGGGGGGGGGGAATATGGAATTATAACAAAGCAGGGAAATTGCTAACAAAGATATCACATACAAAAAATTTACGCGTGTTTCTTCCTAACACAAAGACGACGATGACGATGACTCGAGATTATATGGCTACAGTACATCTCCTTTGATTATTCCGTCGTATGATGATGAAATACCGAATCGTCCAAAAATCTGTGCATGGTAACCACCCATTCTTCAACTCGGACATCCACGACGAGCAGGGGACGCTCCCATGGCTGAATTCAAAATAATGCTCCATCACTATTTTTTCCAGGTAAATAATGCTCGACCACTCTACAGATGAGGCATCTTATCAGCTTAATAAACATCCTGCCAGATTGAAAGTAAAAGAGCTGTGAGCGGTGATAATCTTAGAGCACAAGCATTTTGAATCTGATTATCTCAGTGTGAAGCAACATCTAATAAATGCCATAATTTCATGGCAGTCATTACCTCTACATTACGGATTTTGCTGGACTTGCCGGTGTACTTGTATTATCCAATCAACATAACCATTGCTTCCACCCATCTGCTCCTCAACAAGATTGGCGAGTATAAGATGGCCTTCTCGGGGCTGCTCACCTTGTCTTACAAGATGACACAACTGGTAATATGAAGGATCACTTTCTCTAAGTTTCTTTAGTATCCTCATTAGCTTCTTTGACATTTCATTATCGTGCTCACGAAGGGTAACCTGATCAGCCAAAACAATAAGAATACAGTAATCGAGAGTACTAAACAATGCCAGTTCAACAAGTTACAAGATAAAAATAAATCAGAAAAAGAGGGGAAGCAAAGAAGTCTTGGGCCAACGTTAGCAACTTCAAGAAAGGTTTGGACTACAAAGATCTCTCCAACAATATCTAAACCAAAGGCTGATCACAGAATAAGAATCCAATACAGTTCTTACGTAAAACCATAGAGCTAGTACTGGGTCATCCGAATGATAAAAGAAAAGAATGTGATATACTAAAGTCATATAAACTAGGGAAGGAAAAGAGGGGCATTCTCAAGGCTGTTTGGGAAACATTTTAGTCAGCTGTGCATAAGCCAGCCATATTGACAATTATATGTTTCTTATAACACTTTTCTGTAATAGGGAGCTTGGGTGTATTTGAATTCCAGCATAATGCAGCAGGGACGGAGATTAAGAAATTAAACTACAGATATCTTATATAAAACATGCATTGAAGTCACAAAACAAAGAATACGCAGAAAGTAATGATGAATGTTTAGACATGATACTTCTTTTGTTCTACTTTGTCTTTATGGGGCTTTATCAAAATGGGGCTTTATCATACCTTTGATAACTCTGCTGCAAAGTCAGGCCCAAGTAGATTCTTAGCTATATCAGGTGGAAGAACTCTACCAAACCATAGAACATAGCGAAACCCATCATCGAATATATAAAGGCCTCTGAAATCTAAGCTCTCAGCAAGTAATGGTAACCTCTTCTCTATGATTTTGACGTCATCAGCTTCAGAAGACGCCTACAAATACAAGTGGAAACAAATTTCACGATTGTGAAATGACATCACTCAAGTTTTAACTTTTAAGTGAATGGAATTATATTACCTTCAAAAGATACTCATCGAGCCGTATTAAACTAGGATATAGGAGCTTCAACAATTTTTTAACTGGTAAGGTCATCATTGTGTGCCCTGCCGCACAACGTTCATCAAGTGACACATCTGCATACCCCCCACGAAGAGGTGCTGATTTACAAAGTGCCAATCCATACAAAGGCAAGAACTTCAGAGACTCTGAGTATATCATCTTCCCTCCTAAGCGGTGTTGTACGGCATAGAGATTTCGAAATTCTTTGAGGGCTTTGACAATTCTTAGCTGCAAAGAGTTCCGAGCATCTTCCAACTTATGGGACAAAGTTTTCTCAATTGCTGCAATTTGATTCAGAAAAATAAGAACCACTGATGTTCAAAACAAACCACAGTACTAACATAGAGTTTCAGTTACCCACCTAGCCTGGAAAGCAAGGTGACAATGGCACCAGTATCAGCCTGCCGATACATCTCAGACAGATCTGTAACCACCGGTACTGCTGCTGTATGTACTCTAATACGCCTCTCTCCGCAGGATGCAGTGTATCTTTAAAACGTTAAGGACACTTCACCCATCAATAACCTTACAAATATCATTATGAAATTTCCCCCAACACAACTTAAACTAGAGAGTATGTGTGAATAATCAAAGTATAAAGAATGAAACAACTTTATTATGCAACTGAAAAGAAAACTTAGGAAAAAGAACATCAGAAGGAAATGATTTGTGAATAATCAAAAGAAAAACAAGCACCGCAATACCATACGGGATGTCTATCTGTAGATAAAACTTAAAATCGATCATTAAGCGGAAGGATACAGCAAGGCAACTTGGAAATATACTGTCTGAATAGTTAGTAGCGTCTCTTCAAGAGATAACTGCATCGCAAATGCTTTATCACAATCTACAGCAGGAAGTGCTAATAAGTCTGTGGACCTTAGCATAAAGTTCCCATGATAAGACGTAAAGCGCACTCCTACAAGTACAAACAACAAAACATTAGCATATTTCCGACACAGGCAAAATAACATATTTATGTGAGCACAAAGGGGTCGTTCTGGAGAATCATCAATGGCAGACCTTTCCCACATCTTATGCGCATCACTGCTTCCCAGGCAGTTTCCCTAGTAAGATCTCTTGCTAATTCATGTTTCAACTTATATCCATGAATGGTAGATTGAAAATTCGGGTAATAATACACCTGACCCCCGGTATATTTTGCCAGAGTACCTACATTTGGAAGACCATAGCAGTTATACACTATACAACTTTTAGCTGTGTAATAAATATAGCTCACACCCTGATATGGGTCTATTAATAGCTACTGGAAACAAGAACTACAAACAAGATAGTAAAAGTTTCAAATATGTAAATTCAGATTCTTTCTTCAATAGTGTTCACTACAAGGAAGAAACACTACAATATTCTAGGAGAACAGTTAATGCAATAAATTGGAGAAAACCATGGTTATAGCATATTTCCCCACAAGGGCAACAACTACAAAATTGGTGGATAAGATAAGAGTTCTCAACATATTAATGTAGAGAAGTATCATCAGAAGTTCCTACTACCTGTCAACATCATCTTGATCTTTGGTTCTATGAAATTGGAACAGAATATGATTAAACTATAAACATGTACCTAATGAAGCTATATCCGTGTACTTGTCACTGAAGGCATATACATCCACACCTATCTGGAACTTGGTAAATTCTGCAGCCATCTGCTTGTAGAAAGGATCCTCTGGTAGTCTTAGTGGATGCTCTTTATCAGAGCCATAGACACGAAGATCATCTCCACGCAACTTCAAGCGACCAACACCAAGAGATGGCAGTGTATTTTGAAAAATTAACAATTTTCCCCCAAGGTTGCTCTGCAAAAGCACACTCGTGGACATAAGTTAATGCAAAGTAAATGAACAACCAGACTCTTGGAACTGCATAATGAAGTACTTAATAGCCAATTACTCAAGGAATACAAAACTTAACACACTGCTTTTATAATTGGTGATAAATTTTATCCAAATGTAAAATTCAAATTGCTATGTGAAGAAGCTCACACACCATAAGCATAAGCGAGGCTTTAAGAGCTGGACCAAAAGCAGACTCCACATTCACGTTGTCTTGAAACATAGAAGGCAAGCTATCTAGGAAGCTCTCCACTACAGTTCTTGATTCAGATAGATTAACAAGAAGATCATCTGGCAATGGAATAAATACATCATCTAGATCTGAGACCACCATCATTTGAGGCTGAGTCAAAGAAGACTGCACATAAACTCACAGGATCTCAGCACAAATGTTGGTAGTCGAGAAAAAAAAATAAAATTACAAATTATGTTAACACTTAACAGTGATAACAGAAAACACATACTTTCATGTTATAAAAATGTATTGTGCTGTCAAAAGTTGCAAACCCAATTTGTGTTCTGGGGAAGCCAGGTAGCTCATCCAAGCATGACCGGATAGTTTGGGCCACAACCTGCAAAGAGGTCATCAATAAATTTCAATAATTCCAATAGAGAGGCAAACGGACCTTTGGTAGTAGGTAATCAAAGATATAATAAAAACAACTCAAATGAAAAGACATCACAACCATCCATGAGACTAACACTATTAAAAGTCCTTACATGAACTATTTCATAAACAAGAGAAGTTCACCTCAGAAGAACCCATTCTATCAGTGCCATGTATGAGAAAATTCCCAAAGTTAGGCATCTGAGTCAGCCTCCTTTATCTTTTTCACAAAATAAAACCAGACACAGCATACCAGATATGATATTGTTTATTAATAAATCGTCTTGTCATCCTAATCTGAATCCAAGAGCCTCTGACACCATACTCTCAAGGGCAACCAAGAACAATATACACTAGCACTACTGGGTGATCAATAAACCATGCAAATACTCCCAAGGGTTTGTAGTTGTATATTAGCAATAAATCATAAACCAACAGGTTTCAGAATACAAGGTTGAGTTTCTGTAAAAGCATTAGAAAAAGTATTTACCTCAATCATACCACTTCTGACAGCAGATATCGAAACGTCAATGAGGAAAAAATACAGTGGCGGCATAGGAGGCCGGACCATATATTCAGTTGGAGCAACAAATTCCACACTACCCTGTGTAAGCTCAGGTCGTTGATCCAAATCAATTCTTCTGCCAATGGCATCCAAATGAGCAAAGTAATCCCCAGGGACTGAACAAGAAAGTAAATACATTATCACTTTGTGCTTGACCAGAAATATTAAATAAGGTATATTTTCCTAGAACCAAACAACACCCCACTGCTGTGGTTAATTTTAGTAACTGAAAACAAGTGGTATCTAGCAAGAAAACTTGATTGCATTCAGGTAAATCCAGGATTAACAATAAAGCAAAGCTGCTGTATATTGATCATTATATTAGAAACTTCAGTGCACTAAGGGAAATTACTGAGAGTTAGAAAATAAAAAAAAAGTACTCTAGCATGACAGGTTGCAATTGTAGAAAATATCTGCGTTATGAAATAAAAAATGAAATAATAACTACATTTTTTTTTTTTTGGAGAACATAATAAATACATTTTGGACTATAAGGCAAACAGCAATATTCCATACGTATATTGCAGAATATATTACAGAAATCCTATTTGGGGAAGTATAACTAACAAACATGAATAAACTATAAGGCAAACTCAGCTGCTTAATGCTGCCCAACATTAAGAAGCATGAAGTTGAACATAGGGAAATTTTGTGTCAACATTCTGCATCCTTCCATACATTGGCTTATAATAATAAGTTAAATTTATTCTCTTAGGGGAAAAGAGAAGAGCTAGTCCATTTACCATCATTAAGTAAAGCACAAATGTTGCAACGCCACTTTCTTCCAGCATCTGTAAATGTCACATAGGGGTTCACATACGTCCGACATCTTCTACAGCGAATAATCCCGGCTGAACCAAAATTAACAATTGGAACTTCCTCCTAGATAGAGAACACAGAACAAGATAATTACAGCGAATCCAACTTCAATCAATTTTGATCATTTTGAATGCTTGAGTATAGATGCACTAACCCCATCAGGTGGTTCAGCAAGTGGACAAACAACTGCTCCCAAAGGTAAATGCCACCTTGAAGACAAAGACTGAGAACTTGGTATTGCACCAGTTGTAAACCGTAGAAATCTAGGATTGCAATTCATGGGGTACATCTGAGCAAGTGATTTTGGCTCCACGTCACCAGCCAAAGGCCTTGGCAAAGCTTTAGGGTCGAGTCCAGGTTCAATTGATCCAGGAACAGATCCAATAGATAGTGCACTGAAGTCGTCTGTCAAGGCTTGGACAGCACCAACGGGAGGTCCAGAACCATGATGTTGCATGTGGTCCCTTGACATACCCAATGGAGCTGCACCTTGCGTAGGTGGAGCATAACCTCCTTGGTGAGCTGCAAAAGGAGAGGACACTGCTGGTGGAGCAGCTGCATAGCTTCCTTGATGAGTAAGAAATGGAGACTGAGCTGGTGGGGCTTGTGAATCTGCACTAGACTGCTTACGGGGAAATCCAGGAAGAGATGTCTGAGCATTTGGTAGGGAAGCTGGGAATGATGAATCTGATGGAGACTGAAAAGCATTCACACTTGGTGGTGCAGAATTAATGCTTTGAGGTGGAGGTCCCATTGGCACAGAAGGTATCTGCTGTTGTGGTCGTTGAAATGGTGCTTGACCAGGAGGAAGTTGATATGGCATTTGGCCTACAGGTGGACCACGTGCAGTGGGTGCTTGCACTGCTGGTGGATATTGTGGTGTTGGGAAACGGGAGTAAGGTCCAACACTTGGCGGGACACTTGAAGTTGGTGGAGGAGGCACAGATGGATCATGAAACCTACCTGGCAGGGTAGGCCTAAAAGGAGAGGCTTGTGTTCCAACTGCAGATCCAGATGATGAGAACGGCACATTAGTCTGTGGAGGAACCGATGGAGTAGGTCTGAAGTTAGAGGCATTTGGTCCAACCACAGGCCCAGACGATGAAAAAGGTGTCTGTTGCGTGACAGGTGGAGGAGGTCTAAAACCATATGCCTCCTGTCCACCCATGGGACCTGAAGAGGAAAAAGGCACCATGTTTTGAGGAGGAGCCGCAAAAGGTGCAGTGGCAGGTCTTGCAGTAAAATTCGGACGACTAGGGTTTTCAGTCCCCATAACTTTGGTTACAATCACCTGCTAATTCAGTAGAAACAATGCTCTCATGACCTAGACCTACAGCCAAGAGAAGAGGTTTGAGTTATCAGCCAAGAGAAGGACCAATATGTCACTACATCACAGCTTAGACACTCACGGTATTACAGTATGGAATCATACAAACACAAAGACACATTTAAATTACTTTTTTTTTTCTGCATCAAATATAACAAAGAAACCGATGGAATAAGCAAATAATGTACTCGAAAATAAATCAAACCCTCTATGTCAACACTAAGCTCATCTAGTCTCACAAAATTAATAAAGCAGCCCGAGCAAGAATGTCACATTAAATCCTTAATCTTGCATTTTTAATATTTGACTACACCCAAGTACCACTAGCAATTCATTTAAAATTCCAGTAGCAATCCTAAGCTAGACCAGTTATCAAGGTCAAAACTCAAAAACCACCCAATCCTAACTCTTAACTCCTAAGGTTTCCCTCTCACATGATCGAAACGTATACGGTGCACTATGGATCACGATATACCATTACTAATTAATCTATAACCAATTATGGACCAAACATGGCTCAACAAGATGTGATTAATTAAGCATAATTTAGCACTAAAAATATTAACTTTATGATTGCTGATACTAAAAACCATAATCCCACAACCCAAAAACTAATTAAAACAAAGAGAGTGCATAATTTAGCATGCATACAGAAACAGAGTAGCAGATCTTAATCGGAAAAAGTCGAAAGAAAAGCACTACCCAAATCACAAATTTGTAACATCTACATGGATCAAGAAAACCCAGATGAAAATTAAAGCCAAATTCGTGAGCCCGATGGAAATCGAATGCAAAACCCAATGAAAAACCAGAGAGAAAAAACAGACCCGACTGAGATTGGGAGTTGAATTTTGGAAATTTTTTTGGACCAAAAGCAGGGAAAAGTGAATTATATTGGACGAACCGAGATGAAGGACTAGTTGTTGGGTTGATTTAATCGCAGAGCGGCAAATCGAGATTCAGCGAGAGAGCGAGAGAGAAGCTTACCTTTGCTTCCGCCGGAGGGGAGAGAGTTTAGAGAGAGATTGAAATTTGAGGAGGATGAGAGAGAGACTATTACTGGGCTAATCATTTTCATCGACTTCTACGATGTCGTTTTGTTCTTGTATGATTAGGTCCAATAAACGTTCGGATTTAGAACCCAAAACTCGTTGGGTCGGGTCAGTCTATCATTTTATTTTCATTTTTCAATATTTTCAATTCTAAAGTCTAAATTTTGACCCAAAAAAAAAATCTCAAGTATAAATAAAAAGGAAAACTAATGAAAGGGGCTTGAAAACTTTGAGTTTTAATGATAAGGACAAAATAAAGGGTAAAGTGAATAGTACCATGATTGACTTTTTAGTGTAAAAATATGGTTTTTCGTTAAAGTGAACAGTACCGGGTGCTTTTCGTTAAAATTCCCTAAATAAAATGAAGTGTTTGATATCTGAAATTCTGAATATTGAATTTGTTATATATAAAGCTAGTTTTTTTTAACTAACCTCGTTAGGACTTTTATTTATTTTTATTTCTTTAAATCTTTATTTAAGATCATTTTGTTTAAAACAAAAGTTCTAACGAAGTTTGTAAAAAAAATTCATTGATCTACATTATAATTTATAACAAGTCTAATCACTAATACTTACAAATTTAGAGTTCTATGAGTATCTTCAAAGGGAATGTCAAAACCGCCACACATATAACAGTAAAAACTAACAGCAAACTCTCTCCAACGGAAGCTGTCAAATTCATTTAATAATTCTAATAGATTTGATCCAATGCATAGTAAATGTTTTTAGTTGTTCCAAGTATTTGATTTGTTGTCCTAATAAATGGACCACACAAAGAGATAATTCTTTTTTATAGAATTACACCATATTTAACATATCGGGTGGATTAAAAAAGTGTACAAAATGTCAAACTGCGACATAAGCAATCAAATATCATTTTGATATTTAAAATTTGACATTTACTTTAGAAATGCTATAATTAAGCTAGGAAAGATATCCTCTCTGGATCTCTTCCACCAAAATCTCTAGATCAAGTGATCTGGACCCTTAAAATTTGATCAAACGGTTAAAAACAGAGATTCTTTTTAAAAGTTATAATAATTTTAGCCGTTGAATCAAATTTTAAGGGTTCGGATCACTTAATCCGGGAGGCTTGGTGGAACTAAAGTTCGGAAATCATTACTCCAATTACCTCAATAAAAAAATATTAACTTGCTTAGGTGGAAATTATTTTGTCCAGCTCAACTTCAGCAAGACCAAAAATATGAACAGAAAGTGAAAATCAGGTCAAGCAGCTTCATTCATAACTCCCTCTCTCTCTCTGTTTCCATCTCTCAATTATTATTAGTTCTTCTGTTGATCCTTTCTAAACCTCTCATTTCGATCCAAATCCATCCTCCATTTCCCCCCAAAACCAGCTTCACTTTTCTGTTTTGGCACCAGTTTCAGAGACCCAATTGGCAAACGAGTCCTCCATTGAATCATCCACCCGAAGCTGGTAAAGTTCAAGTTTTCAATCAATTCATGCAACTGGGTTTTGCTTTTTTCCTTCAAATTTTTAGGATTTGATATCCAAGCAGCTGGCTTTAGATTAGTCCATCCGATGATCATGTTTAGACTCTGCATCGAAAATTACAAAAAATTGAAATTCTATCAGTAAATGGATGTTGTTTGTTTCTTCAGATTCTGAAACTTTGAGAAGCAAATTTAGCAACTTGGAAATAATTTTGTTAATGACGTATTGGAAATGGTTTTTATTAGGTCAGGCATGACGAATCAAGCTGGGAACTTCATTTGGGAGATTAAATTAGCTGGGAACAAGTTTTCGAAATCTTTTCGATCCATCGCAAAGTAAGTACTTAAGCAAGTTTTAGATTTCAAAGGTTTTGTTATTAATTTTTTTATGGTTAGGAGTTAACTTGTATTGATATTGTTGACTGCTCCAGATGGGATCCTCTGTTTTTTTTTTTTTTTTTTGGTGGTGTGGGATACTCTGTTTCATTCAAACTTTAGGTATGAAAGTGGGACAAAAAATTGAAATTTCACTGTAATTGAAGGTTGTAAAGTGGGAATTTTTTTTTTTTAGTTTTAGTGGAAGAGGACGGTTAACAATATACGATTTCATATTGCTCCTTGAGCTTAAATCTCAATGTAGGTAATAAATTTTGATGCCAAGTTCTCAAGAGTGAGTGATATTTGAATTTTACATGTGCTGGTGTTATATGTTCTACTGGTATACCATATGAAGGAAAGCTAAATCATGAAAAGTTTTCAGGTCAACTTTTCACTATGTGGAGAGCGGGAAGCGAACTGATAAACATTTGTTATTTCTCACAGTTTCTGCTGATCAGCACACTCAGCAGGAGCAGGCTGAATTTCCAAGGTTGTACAATCTATATCTGAAGTGTCGTCAATGGCTGAGCAACGTAAAGGTAATGTCAAACCTGCAAATAGGAAGCCATCAGCAACCGCCACAGCAACCACCAGTGCATATTCCATTGATCTCAATAACTTCAGCAAGCGGTTAAAGATGATGTATTCGCATTGGAGGGAACATCGTAGTGATGTATGGGGTGAATCTGATGCACTTGCAATAGCAACTCCTCCAAATTCTGAGGATCTGCGGTATCTGAAATCCTCAGCAATGAATATCTGGTTGCTCGGTTATGAGTTCCCAGAAACTATCATGGTTTTCTCAAAGAAGCAGATCCATGTTTTGTGTAGCCAGAAAAAGGCTTCTCTCCTTGATGTTGTGATAAAGCCTGCAAAAGAGGCTGTTGGTGTTGAAGTTGTGATGCATGTGAAACTCAAAGGCCAGGATGGAACTGGACTGATGGATAGCATATTTCGAGCTATAAATGCCCACTTGAGCTCCGATGCTCCTGTGGTTGGACACATAGCAAGAGAGGCTCCTGAAGGGAAACTTTTGGAGACTTGGAGTGAGAAGTTGAAGGATGCTAATTTTGAGTTGAGTGATGTGACCAATGGGTTCTCAGACTTGTTTGCCGTCAAAGACCTGGTTGAGCTTACATATGTGAAGAAAGCCGCGTACTTGACTTCATCAGTGATGAAGACATTTGTGGTACCTAAGCTTGAGAAGGTCATTGATGAGGAAAAGAAAATTTCCCATTCTTCATTGATGGATGACACGGAAAAGGTCATATTGGAGCCTGCAAGAATTAAGGTGAAGCTGACAGCAGCAAATGTTGATATTTGCTATCCTCCAATTTTTCAGAGTGGAGGAGAATTTGATCTGAAGCCAAGTGCTTCAAGCAATGATGAGAACCTTTGTTATGACTCTACTAGTGTGATTATATGTGCTGTTGGATCAAGGTACAAAAGCTACTGCTCAAATATTGCTCGAACCTATCTGATTGATGCAAATTCTACGCAGAGCAAGGCATATGAGGTTCTGCTTGAAGCTCAAGAACCTGCAATCGGTAATTTAAAATCTGGGAAGAAGTTAAGTGCTGCATACCAAGCTGCACTCTCAGTAGTTGAAAGGGAGGCTCCAGAGCTGACTGGAAACTTGACCAAAACAGCTGGAACTGGAATTGGCCTTGAATTTCGTGAGTCAGGGCTTAATCTTAATGCTAAGAATGATCGAGTTTTGAGATCAGGCATGGTTTTCAACGTTTCTCTGGGTTTCCAGAATGTGCAGGCACAGACAAAAGACCCTAAGACCCAGATATTTTCACTGTTAATAGCAGATACAGTTATTGTTGGTAAAGAGACCCCAGAAGTATTGACTAATTCAAGCAAAGCTGTTAAGGATGTGGCGTACTCATTCAATGATGACGATGATGAAGAAGAAGAGCGTGCAAAACCTATATCCAGTAGTAAAGGTGCCGGGAGTGCCATGAGTAAGGCCACGCTTAGATCAGACAACCATGAAATGTCTAAAGAAGAGCTACGAAGGCAGCACCAAGCCGAACTTGCCCGCCAAAAGAATGAAGAAACTGCTAGAAGGCTTGCTGGTGGGGGTTCTACAGCTAACGATAATCGTGGTGCTGGGAAGACGGTTGGTGATCTGATTGCATATAAGAATGTCAATGATCTGCCTGCTCCAAAAGAGTTGATGATTCAGGTTGACCAGAGGAATGAAGCTATCCTCTTGCCGGTTTATGGAAACATGATTCCTTTTCACATAGCCACTGTGAAGAGTGTTTCCAGCCAGCAGGACACTAACCGGAATTGCTACATCCGTATAATCTTTAATGTACCAGGTACCCCATTTAGCCCTCATGATGCAAACACCCTGAAGTTTCAAGGGTCAACTTATTTAAAGGAAGTTTCATTCCGTTCCAAGGACCCAAGGCATATAAGTGAAGTAGTACAGCAAATTAAAACTCTTCGCAGACAGGTTGCCTCAAGGGAGTCTGAAAGAGCTGAAAGGGCAACTTTAGTCACACAGGAGAAGCTGCAAATTTCAGGAGCCAAATTCAAGCCAAAAAGATTGCCAGATCTATGGATTCGTCCTGTTTTTGGGGGTCGTGGAAGAAAGCTCACTGGATCACTGGAAGCCCACACAAATGGGTTCCGGTATTCTACTTCAAGGTCTGAAGAACGTGTCGATGTTATGTTTAGCAATATCAAACATGCATTTTTCCAGCCAGCTGAGAAGGAAATGATTACCCTGCTGCACTTTCATCTGCACGATCATATTATGGTAGGAAACAAAAAGACCAAGGACGTGCAATTTTATGCGGAGGTGATGGATGTAGTGCAGACACTGGGAGGTGGAAGGAGGTCAAACTATGATCCTGATGAGATCGAGGAAGAGCAACGTGAAAGGGAACGAAAGAACAAAATTAATATGGAGTTCCAGAACTTTGTGAACCGAGTAAATGATTCGTGGGGGCAACCTCCATTCAAATCACTTGATCTTGAGTTTGATCAGCCCCTTAGGGAGCTTGGCTTCCATGGAGTACCTCATAAAGCCTCGGCTTACATTGTCCCAACTTCAAGCTGTCTGGTTGAGCTGATAGAGACACCGTTTGTGGTAATTACCCTGAGCGAGATTGAAATAGTAAACCTTGAGAGAGTTGGTTTAGGGCAAAAGAACTTTGATTTGACTGTTGTTTTCAAGGACTTCAAGCGAGATGTCTTCCGAATTGATTCCATTCCCTCGACATCACTGGATGGCATTAAGGAGTGGTTAGACACAACTGATCTCAAGTATTATGAGAGTAGGTTGAATCTCAACTGGCGTCCTATTCTCAAAACCATTACTGACGACCCTGAGAAGTTCATAGAGGATGGTGGATGGGAATTTTTGAACATGGATATTAGTGATTCGGATTCCGACAATTCTCAGGAGTCTGACCGTGGGTATGTGCCTTCAGATGTGCAGTCGGATTCAGGTTCAGATGAGGAGGATCATGACAGCGAGTCATTAGTGGAGTCGGAAGATGATGAGGAAGAAGAGTCCGGAGAAGACTCAGAAGAGGCCGAAGGAAAGACATGGGAAGAGTTGGAGAGGGAAGCAAGCCACGCAGACAGGGAAAAAGGGAATGCGTCTGACAGTGAAGAGGAGAGGGCCAGAAGGAAGGTTAAGGCTTTTGGAAAGGCTCGAGTACCCGACAAGAGGAACCTTGGTGGCAGCCTTCCCAAGAGGCCAAAATTTAGGTGACATCAGTGTCGGATGCACTGAGGGGCGGGGGGACCCCCGAACTTCAGTGGACGTTCATGATACTTTAGATGTTTGAGCCTTCGAATTTCAGTAAATGTCTATGGATACCTTGGGTGCTGCCCTTTTGAAGATTAGAGTTGGCTTCATACATACCCTCCAATTGCCTTCAGGCCTACCAAGACTCGGTGAATGTCCATTGATACCTTGGGTGCTACCCCTTGCATACATTAACAAGTGTGCAATATGCATTTCCAAATGACTTTAGGCCTATCAAGACCCGATGAAATAGCAATATGCATGCTATTTCTGGTATAAAAAAATTGCGCGTTGTGCGCGCTTTTCTTACTGGCCCTCGTAATATTATTTCTTGGATCCGTCAATGGGTGACATTGTTTTTGTCTTCAGTTTTTTAAGTTTTGCAGCAGCTTAAGCAGCAGCATTAGATTTGAGTTGTGTGTTTTATTTTGAAGATGTTAAGAAAGAGTAAAGAGTTACCAAAAGGGTAAAAGTTAAAAGTGACTTTTTTGTTGTATCTTCGTTCTTTCTGTGTTAAAACAAACTTTTTTCTTGTGAGATGGTAGTAAAAAATGGATTACAGGGTTTTACATATATCTTTTATCATACTTGGGATTGAGTAACTTGAAAGAAAATCAATGGACGAAAACAAGAGATGAGTGCATAAGAAGAAATATGGAGTGTGAAAGTCACCATCCTTAGACCATCTCCAACTCTTGGCCTAAAACCTAAAATTTTTAACCCATAAAATTTAGGTTTTAACTTGGAAACAGTTTTTTTGCTCAAACTCTTCTGGCATAAAATTTTAGCTTGAAATTATTAAATAATGAACTTAGGCTAATTTTTTTTTCTTAAATTAACTTTTTTTTTAAATTATATAGACTATCGTAAATTAATTTTATGAACATTTTAATCTAAAAATATTTAAATTCAGATAAATATTGAAAAATCACTAAATTGACACATGAAACTCACCAAACTTTCAACTTTCACAATCGTTCAACTTTCACCAAACTTTCAACTTTCACCAATCTTTCAACTTTCATCAATCATCCTCTATATAAACACAGGTTGAATATCAGTTGATCACACAATCTTTCAACCTTCAATCATCCTCTATATTCACCGATCTTTCAACTTTCAAAGTGTTTTTGTTTCTTAAAAATTCTCAATATCTCATTAATGGGGATAGAAGAAGGCATAGCAGGGCAATGTAGATGGCACAATACCAAGCAAGCCTTGACATTGAGGATACATAAATGATCAACGCAGAAGCTGAACTTGCAAACTCGCTTATGTAATATGAGCACCATGTCGAATCTAGCTATCCTGGTTCTGTCGCAGCTAAAAGTGGCGCTGGAAAGAGGAAGCGGAAGGTAAAGGGAAAGAAAGCATCGGACGACGGCACAACAACAAAATAAACATCCCTTGACGGATGCATGCAAAGCTTGGTTTAGTTGTATCATGGTAAGGAATGAATATGTATTTGAACTTGTACTTGAACGAATGGAAGGATGAATTTGGATTTGGGTATGAACTGATGGTTGGATTTTGGTATGAATCGTTAACCGTTGCATTTCAAGAACCAGCATTTTACTGAGTGCTTACTAAGCGACTCTTAAGCTGCTTCTAAGCGACTCTTAAGCTGCTTCTGCATCTCCACAGTTCATGTAATAATCGATCATCGCCCCTTCGTTCCAACAAATAACATCGTTCGATTCTCCTCTGCTTGCTGCAGAACCTCAGAAACTGCATACATTTGAATGCACATGGATAAGGAATGGTGGACGTCGGAACTACACAAAAATGAGCATCCCTTGAATGTACGCAAAACAATATTCTAATCTCCAAGGAGGGGGACTCGAACTTGGGAAATACAAACCAGCGTACTGCCTTTAACCAACTAGCCTAACTCGCATCAGCATGTGTGCAAGAACGATACGTTGTTGCGAAAAGTTCAATCACTTTTTTGGGTAACAAAGTACGAAAAGAGGTGCAAAACAGAAAGCAAAATTCACTAGTCTTCCTACTGTGGAAATTAAACGAGAAGAAAATGGGGCAAGCAGAAACTAAACAAGTTAAAACCACATAAACGATGATAAAGCTCTCACTTCCAGCAAGGATACTGATAATACTACCAATTTACAACTCTGCATCTGCAACATAAGTCTAGTTCAAAACGATAACGAAACTACTTAAAACCGAAGTAAAATTATAAGTTCCAAGCTACTATCGTCAGACAACCACTTAAAACATAACGTGTGACTGACATGAAACAATCGCACGATCTATCTCATCTTAGTCCGCTTCGATATGCTATTAGGAGGTGGGGCTCGAGACTTCCCAAAAGCTTTCGTCTTCCTTCTCTTCCTGTCCTCCTCACTGTCATATTCGTTCCCCTTCTCCCTATCTGCATTGCTTGCTTCCCTCTCCAGCTCATCCCACGATAACCCATCCTCATCTGACTCTGCTTCTCCATCATCCTCAGACTCCACAACCGACTCACTATCAGAATCCTCATCATCTGATTCTTCCGATTCAGCAGATTCTACATCCGATGGTTCATAACCCTGGTCTGACTCCTCCGACTGTTCAGACTCTGAATCAGACGCTTCCAAATTCAAAAATTCCCAACCTCCATCTTCAATGAAGCTCTGCGGGTCATCGGTGATTGTCTTCAGTATCTGTTTCCAGTTCAGATTCAGCCTGCTCTCATAATACTTGAGGTCAGTTGTGTCGAGCCATTCCTTGATACCATCAAGCGCTGTTGAAGGGATTGAATCAATCCGGAGAACGTCCCTTTTGAAGTCCTTGAATACAATTGTCATGTCAAAATTCTTCTGCCCAAGGCCAACTCTTTCCAGATTCACAATCTCAATCTCACTTAGACTGACAACAAGGAAAGGAGTTTCTATCAGTTCAACCAAGCAGGCTGAAGTAGGGACAATAAATGCCGAGGATTTATGAGGTACACCGTGGAAACCAAGCTCTCTCAGAGGTTGATCAAACTCCAGGTCCCTAAACTGTGACTGCCCCCAAAGCTCATTAACCCGATTCACAAAGCTCTGAAAATTCATATTGACTTTGTTTTTCCTATCCCTCTCCCGCTGCTCTTCTTCAATCTCATCTGGATCATAGGCAGACCTCCTGCTACCTCCCAATGTCTGAACTGTGTCCATCACCTCAACATAGAATTGCACGTTTTTCGTTTTCTTGTTGCCCACCATGATGTCATTGTGCAGATGAAAGTGCAGGAGAGTGATCATTTCATTCTCTGCTGGCTGGAAAAAGGCATGCTTAATATTTGCAAACATGACATCCAGGCGCTCCTCTTGCCTGGTGGTAGAATAACGAAACCCATTTGCATGAGCTTCAAGAGTACCAGGAATCTTTCTTCCACGGCCACCAAAAACAGGTCTAATCCAAAGGTCAGACAATCTTATCGGCTTAAATCTGTTACCTGCTATTTGGAGTTTCTCTTGAGTAACCAGTGTCGCCTTCTCAGCTATCAAGGACTCCCTGGATACAACTTGCCTTCGCAGCCCTTTAATCGCCTGTACCACTTCACTTATGTGCCTTGGATCCTTGGAGCGAAATGAAACTTCTTTTAAATATATAGACCCAAGGTTCTTCAGTGAGTTGGCATCATGAGGACTGAAAGGAGTCCCAGGGACATTAAACATGATTCTGATATAACAGTTCCGATTGGTGTCCTGTTGACTGGAAACTGTCCTTATGGTGGCAACATGAAAAGGGATCATACTGCCATAAATAGGCAACAGAACAGCTTCGTTCCTCTGGTCAATCTGAATCATCAGTTGATTCAGACCTTTTGGAGGAACGACATCATTTACATTCTTGTAGGCAACTAAATCCGTTAAACCCTTTGCTGCAGAACGATTGTCACCCGACCCAGATCCACCACCAGCAAGTCTGCGGGCAGTTTCTTCATTTTTCTGACGGGCAAGTTCTGCCTGATGTTGCCTGCGGAGTTCCTCCTTCGAAATCTCATGATTGTCTGACCTCAGTGTTGTCTTAGACAATAAGGCCTCCCTTGCATTAGCCTCACCCTTTGGTTTTTTTGGCTCTTCAGCTTCCTCTTCATCTCCATCATTAAAGGAGTACGCCACATCCTGAAGATTCTTAGAGCTTCTACTTGTCACCACCTCTGGCTTGTCATTGCCAATAACCACAGTGTCAGCAAGCAACAAAGCATAGTTCTGGTTTTTGGGATTACTGCGACCACTCTGTAAGTTCTGAAACCCAAGCGACACATTAAAGACCATGCCTGCTTTTACCAACCGCTCATTCTTTGCATTTATATTCAACCCAGATTCACGGAACTCAAGGCCGATACCAGTCCCAGCCGATTTTGTCAAATTTGATACAAATTCAGGAGCCTCCTTCTCCACCACAGCAAGGGCAGCTTGATAAGCATCACTGACCTTTTTCCCAGGCTTCAACTCACTAATGGCTGCATTATGGGCCTTGAAGAGAACTTCATATGCCTTGCTCTGACTGGAAGTAGCATCAATCAAAAAGGACCTGGCAATATTTGAGCAGTAACTCTTGTAGCGAGACCCAACTGCACATATGATCGCACTAGCAGAATCATAATAAAGCAACTCATCATTGCTAGCAGCACTGGGTCTGAGATCAAACTGTCCTCCACTCTGAAATATCGGGGGGTAACATATATCAACATTATCAGCCCGGAGCTTCACTTTAGCTTTAGAGGGTTCCATTATAGCCTTCTCTGCCTCATCCATCAAAGAAGAATGGGTGACTTCCTTCTCCTCATCAATAACAGTCTCAAGTTTTTTAACAACTACTTCGGTCATGACGCTAGCAGACAAGACAGCAGCTCTCTTGATATTCAAAATCTCTTCATTGTCCTTAACAGCAAACAGGTCAGACAACCCATTTGTTACATCACCCAACTGAAAATTTGCATCCTCAAGCTTCTTGGACCATGATTCCAAGAGGTTTCCCTCAGGGGCCTCCCTTGCAATATGTCCAACAACTGCTGTGTCATGGCCATCAGCCTTCGACTGAGCACGAATGGCACCTAAAATTGCCTCCATCAGACCACTTCCATCATCACTCCTTGTCTTCTCATGCATCACGACATCAACACCCACAGCTTCCTTGGCAGACTTTTTTACAACTTCCAGCAAAGACACCTTCTTCGTACTGCACAGGAAATGAATCTGCTTCTTCATGAAAACCATAATGGTCTCCGGAAACTCATAACCCACCAGCCAAATATTCAATGCTGAAGATTTAAGGTACCGCAGATCTTCTGATGCTTTTGGTGTCGCTATTGCAACAACATCAGAAGAACCCCACAAATCAGATCGATGTTCATTCCAATGAGAATAAAGTAACTTCAACCTCTCAGTGAATACTTTCAAATCAATATTATAGGCACTTCCTGCTCCAGCGGCAGTCTTCCCATTAGCAGGCTGGCTATTTCCATTTCGACGATCAGCCATTACAAACCGTTTCTACATATGACAAACATCAACTAATCACTTTCGGCCAATTAAATATACTTTTTAAATCAAGAACAAAATTTACACTTTCCCAATATTAAAAAATAATTTCTTTTTTTGTACAATAAAAACCCTAAAAATCAAAATGGTCAATTAGGGTTTCTCAGAAGTTCGTTTTATTAGGGTTTCGGGACGCCATTTCCACTCATAGGAAGCTAAATTATAACTGGTAAAACCCAGAAAATCATCATCTCCAACCCCCCTCACTTTCCAATAAAAAATCCCCAGCTCGATAACCAAATTAGGGTTCCTATTCCCTCCCCCAAACATACAAAAATCTTCAAAAACTACTAATTTAATCGACGAACAGCGATACAGAAACCGAAACCGTACCTTTCCGAACCTTCAGGGACGGGCTTCTGCGAACTTCTGCGGCTCCGCAATGTCGAATAGGGTTTCGGTTTGGGGCTCTAGGGCCTGGCGGCGACAAGTGCCCGATACATCAACCAAAACGCAAATTTATAGAGAGAGAGAGAGAGAGCGAGAGAGGGAGAGAGAGAACCTAGGGTTTCGAAGCGAGGGATGAGAGAGAAAGAGAGAGAATTCGAAGGGAGAACGAGAGAGAAATGGAAAATTGAAAAATCGCAGAGATGGTTTTCTTCGAATCAGAGAGAGCTCTGGAGTTGAGAGGTTGGTTTAAAGGAACTGATTTTTCTTTGAGACGAAAAAGGACTGAGGATTATTACGTATTACTTCTCCTTTTGGGTGGTTTCTGTGGTCATTATGATTTTTTACGAGGGTATTTTCGGGGATTGAGTTTTGTTTTGTAAGTGTGAGGGATTTTGCATCCCACGGCGTCGTTTGGTTGAGAGGGAAAAAAGGGCTGTGCGGCGTCGTTTTGTGTTAGTCGTGGCGGGAATGAGTCTGGGCTTTGTTGAAAATAAGGCGGGAAAATCATATGATTTGGTGGGATAATGTTGTTGGATGAGTGGTGAAGCATCTGATTCTGTGATTTTTGACATTTTAATTTTGTTTTGACATGCAATTTTATTCGTAATTGGAGTAAATAATAACCGGTTGTGGTGATTTGATCACAAAAAAATTACCATATCGTTCTTTTATTCATAACAAATTAATTCAATTCATATCTCATATCGTTAATGAACCAAATTTGACACTTATATGTCTCGTTAATGAACCAAATTTCACACATCCAAAATCTATTATTTTCTCCAACTGGGTAAAGAGGAGACACTTCCTCTTGAATTGATGTTCTCTTTGCATCTCTGTGTCTGGAGTCGGCAGAATCGGATATTTAACCACTCATTTTAAATCTTACAAACACTATTAACCCATCTCACTGGCTCATCTTACACAAGTTAAGGGTCCATATTTCTTTCTCTCTCCCTTGAACGGTCTAGATCTGGCCCCAAACTTTGAAATCCGGAGAGGAACTCGATTCCTTCATCTTAAAACACTTCAAATCTAAAAAAGTTACGCAAGTGCCACATACATGATGACGCAACTGGAGCAAAAAACAAACTAAAGGAGTGAAATTGTCAAAATTGACACTACGAAAATGAATGTAGAAAATTTCTCAAACTACATGATCCAAAAAAATCAATCACCAAACAGGGTTATTTGATTTATTTCCCCAATCTCTTACATTTCAACCAATCAGTTCGTATTTTATTCATGTGAACGTTACAAACCTATTTCTTGTGTGTGAAGAAATTCTTTTTACCACCGACATTTAAGATGGCAAGTTAAAACTCGCTCTCGAAAGCGATGTATCACCTTATAGGATCCAACTTCTTCTCTGAAGAGAGTTCCCCTCCTCTTCTCATCTATGACAGCTGAAAGCTCCATCATTTTGCAACCCCCTTCAAAAATTATCAGATGATAGAGAGACCCACTTCGTTGTTTGGAAACAAAGTCTGTAACTTTGAGCTTGAATTTTGTGGAGATAGGTCGTCATTTGCATCACAAAATGGTAAAGAGAAAGGCACAAGTTTTTCCTTATATTTTCTCTTTTATGTATGCTCATCTTTTCGATATATTGTCGAAGAAACATTGTCTGGTGATCGTTAATTTTTCAGTTTTTATACATGCTTCTCTAGTACAATGAGGAACTCAACGATTCCAAGAGATTTCCCACAACCACATCCCTTGCGATATGCCCAACAACAGCAGTGCATGGCCATCAGCCTTTGATGGCACGAAAAAACTGCCTCCATCGGAGCACTGGAATCATCACTCCTTCCCTTCACGTCCATCCCAACATCTACACCCACAGGGCCACAGCCTTCTTGGCAGGTTTCTTTAAAACTTTTAGGAAAGACGCCTGGCTGCACGAGAAATGAATCTGCTTCTTCATGACAACCATGATGGTCTCCGGGAACTCATAACCAGCCAGCCAAATATTCAATGCTGAAGATTTAAGGTACTCCAGATCTTCTGATGAATTCGGTGTTGTTACTGCAAGAACATCAGACGAACCCCACGAATCATATCGGTGTTTTTTCCCAAGGCCTATATCCATTCGATGTTCAGCCGGTGAAAGCAGTTCCAGCATAGAGTCCATGCATCCTCTAACCTAAGACAAACAGCCAACTAAATTCAAATTAATTTTTCAATCAAAACCCCTCAAATCCTAATTGTGTTATAGTGTTTATTTTAGTTTTGTATTTTGATTGTACGAATTGGAAGCAAACGAAATCTGCAAGAGCTTAATTCAAATGCGAGCAAGAAGACGAAGGAAAGAAGTAATGAGACGTTGCTCCTATTCCATTAGATTCGATTACATCAGCACAAGAAATGTGTGAGAGATATAGTGTAGAATTATCAGAGAAACGGGTCAAATGCTCATTTCCAACAATATCGTCATTGTCTCAAACTTGGTAATTATCACATGCACAATCCGTCAAGTATGAGGTTTTATCACAAAATATCTTAGTATTAATTGAATGAGATAAGATATTAAAATTTTTTTTTCTCACAAATACGATCGATGTGAAATATTTCAACATATAACCATTGCAACTCAAAACCCTCACGACTTGGTGATGTGCAAAGCATACATACCACTTAAGTTACACATCTGCTATGACAGCTGGCACAAATTCTAATCCTAGCCGTTTGTTACAACTAAGAACACTAAAAAAAAATTTAATGATTCAAGAAAAAAGTTGTAGTCTTTCGTACTTTTTGGTCAATAAAGAAAAGTTGTAAATTATGAACAGGGAAACACTAAACGAAAACGGAAAAAGGATCCCCTCCGAATGTCTTTCTCCTAATTCAATTAATCAGTATATATGTATTATTAAAATTTGATCAAACAACTATAAATAGGGGTTCACTTTAAAAGTTATAATAACTTCAACCGTTTGATCAAATTTCAATGGTATGAACCCACTAATTTAATGGATTAAGAGGCAGGAATCTGGAGAGAATCCCTTTCCACGAAAACATACCTTTCTTGAACCTTCAGAAATGGCCTTCGGTAATCGATGGGTGTGTTTGTTTGGCATCACTAGCCCTCACTAGACTAGACTGGACTAAGTTTTAGTCCAGTCTTGTGTTTGTTCCCTACCCGGACTAAGTTTAGTGGGATTAGCAGGGACTCGCCTTGACTGAGTCCCTCGCTAACAGGCTTTAGCGAGAACCCCCCATTCAGAGAGGACTGCTAAGCCGCCCTTTAATCCCGTCATCTCCCTTCTCCTTCGCACATTCGCACATTCGCACATCAACCGCAGCAACTGCAGCTTGCTCCTCGTCCCTTCGCACCTTCGCCCTCTCCCTTCTCCTTCCTTGTCGTACCACCTCGTAGTCGTCCAACATATAAACAATCGACGACGGACCAGTATTGCTGTAAGTGGTCTGATCAGGTGAGCTTCATTTGCCTTGCATTTCAATGGGTAATTTTTTAATTTTCCAAATTCAATTGCTTTTTGTTCATTCCTTTCGGTTTTGTTTATGCATTTCAATGGGAGTTTTGAGTTTTTTTTAGGGTTTTTGGTGATTAACTATAATCCAACATTCATAATTATCGAATTTAGTAGAACGGCACTGGGTCACTGACTACAGCTTGTTTTTTGGATATACTTATGAAGAATTTGACATTCGGGAATCCATTCGCAGCTTATGGATGTTTTCAATTTTTGTGGTTCTTCGAGTGTAATGTGTGAGAAATTCACCCTTATATGGAGATCTTAGTAGTGGATTAGGGATGTATCATGTCCAGGATGACTGGTGTTGTATTGGTAGTGACGGGGTATCTAGTTGGATTGATGTGTTGAACAATTATGCTATGAGCTAAGATTTAAGAAGAGGCCTCTCTACCTATTGTGATCATACTTGATCTTTTTCGAGCTTTGTATTCGAATATTTAACCGTTTCTTCAACTCTAGACCTAGAAGGAAAACCATTTCTTCAGCCCTTGAGGGTGCCACTTGTTTTCTAGTGAATATTTAACATATTGGAAGTTTCTCTTTGGAAAATTTTGTGAGTAATCGTTTTCTGAAGCTTTCATCAACGTTTTGTGAGTAACCATTTCTTATACACAGTTTATATTGGAAAGAAAGGATTGGGGGTATGAATACTATGTATGCGGAAAGGAAATGTTTGCAGTCGCTTATACCTTTTTGGAAAATCAGTGTGATCTTTGGTAGGGTTTTTTGGCAAAAGGAAAGGTCATATTAGTTTATGGTATGCAAAAGTGGCAGTTTTGAATGCTTTCTGTGGTCCTTTCCCATATTTGGGGTGTTGCCATGAGTCCCATAGAGTTGATGTTTTTGTTCTGTTTTCTTTTGTGTATTTTTTTTTCTTTTTTTATTTCGTTGCCTTTTTCGTGATCATGAGATTGAAAATATCACTTTTATTCCTCATAATGCAATGGTTCTCACATATTCGTTGTTGGGTGGGCGATATGTATTTTTTTTCTTACTCTCTGTGTATAATATGTAATTGTGAGTTGTATTTGGGTTTAGGGGTTGTGAGTAGCAAATCAATGCTCCCTTGTATGAGTTGGGATGGAAACAGTTGTTTGACTAGTGTCTGTTTTTCTCTTTGGGAGACATATTCTGTGCTCCTTATGTACATTTTACTGGACGTAGTTTTGTACTTCTCTTCGTAGATTTCATGTTGTCGATTTCTCAACAATGTATCATTTAGTCAGGTTGTCTGAAATGGTTGTTTAGACAAGTTGTATTGTTTCTCAACAATGTATTTTAGAAATTTGGTGTGTAGTCATGTTTAGTGTATGAGAAGTTGCATCGTCCTTGAAGAAGGCGTTCACTGGAGGTGATTTGATTTACATGTCTTCCTGCCAGCACTACCTTTTTAATGAACCCTTGAAGGATTGTGCTTTGCTCGAATTACTATCATATAAATTATATTCTTTGCTGTATCTTGATTCTGTTAGTATACAGTAATTCTGCATGTACTTTGTAGTCTTGCTGCTGTTTGAGCTCTGTCACTGTAAGTTTTCGTTTTAAGCTTCGTAGTTGGCTTTTCAATTTGAAGCATTGAAACTCTACGCAAGCGGAAAGCTGCATTTCGTTTCAGATTTAGTCTTTTGAGCTATGGCTTTTATCTTGAAGCTCTGTTTGTCAGTATGCAATAGTTGAGACCATTCATGTCGGTTTTTCTGTTGCATCATAGTTCTTAGCTGCAACTGTTAAGACTAGAGGAAGACAATGATCTTTGCATATGCTAGAGTTTCAAGTTTTTTTTTTTGGCTTATGAACTAATCTTTGCATATGCTTACTTTTTGGTATCAGGTTGGACTAGCCATTTGGGAAGCTTGAAACTCTGGTGGGAAAGTTGCATGTGGTAAGAGAGATTTACACTCACTCCTATGACAAGATAGAGTGCAACTGCTACCCAAAACGCAGGCTAGGTGATATGAAATGCAGCTAAAAGAGTAAGCAAATGCAAAGCCAAAAGGACCCAACTACTGAGCCTATATCCACGATGTTCCATTCCCTGATAAGCTATAAGCCTGCCGAAACTAAATTCAAATGGTTCTCTTATCTTATCCAATCCATGCAACAGAATGTTTCAACTTAGTTTGAATGAGTCAACGATCTTGGAAGTATGAATTTTGTAATTTATGTATTTAGTTCTTAGTTATCTGTTATTTTTTAATTTGAAGAGTTTGGTTTCATCTCAAACTCTCAGTCAACTCTATATATATAATGAAAATATACATATGGCTAATTCATCTAGCCTAATTATACCTGAACTGAGATTTCTATCTTGGTATCATCCCTCTTTGCGTCTAACGACAAACTTTCTCTCAACTTTTCCCATGGATCTTGTTAATCGTACAACCTTAGGATATGGATGTATTTTGTTCGGCCAATGCTACTCTTGAATCATGTATGTTTCCTTTGTTGGCAAGAGAATTTGGTTTTTGTATTTTTATTGAGTCTCACTCTCATCTAATATTATTAATTTTAATAATATCTTTAATAAAAAAAGCAATTAAAACAAAACAATAATGTAGTCCTAGTCT
Organism: Malus domestica; assembly: GCF_042453785.1. Lineage (NCBI taxonomy): Eukaryota > Viridiplantae > Streptophyta > Magnoliopsida > Rosales > Rosaceae > Malus > Malus domestica. The sequence continues at coordinate 27,086,983 of NC_091672.1, read as the reverse complement.
GAGCAAACACCAAACTAGTGACAATACTGTTTTCATTATCCTGCTTCTTAGTCCGACACTGCACCAAACGTTTCACTAAGCTAGTCCAGCTTAGTCTAGTCTAAGCCAGTCTAGCTTAGTCCCTGAAGCTAGTCCAGTCCGAGACAGTCCGGTACAACAAACGCACCCTTAAGGTTTTGATTTTGGACAATCGGAGGCTGACCAAAAAGAACTGAGGGATTAAGACATATGACTTTACTTGTAGGGTGCTTCCTGTGGTCATTAAGATTTTGCATAGGGGTATTTTTGGGATTGCAATACGCCGTGGTAGCGTGGTTTGGGTAAGTGGGGAAAGATGTTTGGCTTTGTTGAAAATATGGCGGGAAATCATGAATTCACTAGTTTGGATTGGGTTGATCACAAATTGTATTTTTAATGAGTCATTCAAACTCAATTCGTTAAGATAATAGATAATTTAAACCCGATCCTTTATATTAGCAGATTAACCGTTACTCATTAACAAAAAATAAATTTTATCATTTCAATATGTCTTAGGTTCTTAGCCTTGTGGATAAACGTTTTCGGATTACCCTTGTACAACATTAGAGAATAAAGAGCCAAAACGTGTAATCTCTTGCATTTGTTAACCCGAATCGAACCATAAAAGTAAGTGATCATTAACAGGTCCAACTATTACTAGCACGACTTAATATGCATTCACCCAAATACTAATATTAGCAAGTGAGTTGAGTAAGATTAACGAATTGGATACAAATTGCCATCTCTGATCACTTACTTTCATTAAAAAAAATTATTTACTCAATATAAAGACTAAAAATAACGACACCAAGAGCATGAGAAGACAATAACAAAAACAAGGGATGTATCTCTTTGTCAGTACTTTGCTTGGTAGTTTGCCAACTTCATTTTGATTAGGTTTTTTTGCCTTTGTTTAAAAACTTGGGCTAGGTCATTACCACCACTGAACTAAAATAGATGGCCTGCAATACTACGACTATGTCAGACTACAGATATATTTTGTTGCTTTGTCATTTCAATAAGATCTCAATTATTTGAAGCAGTTGCCAATACTAAATCAACTTAAACTTATTTTATGCATGTAACTCTAACAAAAGCTTGTTTCCTTTTGCAAATCTTTGTCATACAAAGGCAAATTCAAGAACTTTCATCGTGGATGTAACACGAATGTCACAGTTTCTTGATAATATTTTGTCAAAGATCTTGCATGTATTGTAATCATCCTCGACGTGAATATCAAATAAACATTATACAGTTTTTTATGTGTCATTAGAAGGGTGGAGAAAAATTGCATACCTTAACCCCTATGTGGATCTGCTAAAGGCATCATATGAGTGTAATCTATAAGCCATACACCTGTGAGGACCAAATGTATTTTAACCACAAAATTGTATTAGTTTATATCTAAAGGCTTAAAATATTTGACAACTTAACAAAGCAAAACCAACTTAAAATTCATGAACCATTAGAGAACTTATTTTCTTGTTTTGTTTTATTAAGTTGTCAAATATTTTAAGCAGTTGAACCTAAACTAACATAATCATATGACTAATATGCATTTGATCCTCACAGAGCCTCAAATGAGGACCTTGAGAGAGTAGGACTTAAATAAATTTTGCACACCTTCTTTCTCGTTTCTATGCACACTCTTATTTAAATTGTTCATTAGATCTCCTTTGCTTGGTTAGATCAAAAGCCAAAATAAACATGGAGTGAATAGCACCCTACCAGATCGGCTATCAAGCTAATCATTTGGCTACTTTTTGTAAGTGGTGGTATGGAAGTTTCCCAGACCATCCTCTTCATTGCCAGTTGATATCTTTCAAAAAAAAGATAATTAATTAGTGAAAACTTAAAACCATGAAAGTTTGCTAATGGAAATGTTCAAACTAAGACAGCTTCAAATTAGCGTGCTTAGCAGCTAGCTAAAACACGTTTTACCAAATCTACACTTACCATTTCTCTTAACCTATAAAATGCAATTAACTTCAACTATTTCTTCCATCTCAAATCAACTTAATTTCTAATCTTCTCTATACTTGCTCAAGTCTTTAGCTGTTGAAATGGCTGCTGCCCCAATGTTAAGATTGTGTTTGATATTCTTTTTGGCCATGTCGATGATGGTTTTTGTGTCATCAGCAGCTCCGACAGTTGGGTTGTATGGATCAAGTTGCCCTTCTGCAGAGGCAATCGTGAGAAAAGCCGTGACGAAAGCTGTGGCAAGGAATCCTGGCATCGCTGCTGGCCTCATCAGAATGCATTTCCATGATTGTTTTGTTAGGGTATGCTTACATTTTGAATTTTAATCTACATACAGATTTGTTATTAGCACTAGAAATAATAATTATACATTAGAAAAGTGTGGAATGATTATTTTGGAGTGCCGATAACAGCTCTCTAATTATGTTAAAACTAATATTTAAGCACAAATAACATTCGTATGTTGCTTATTTCAGGGTTGTGATGCTTCTGTCCTACTTGATTCAACTCCCGAAAACCCATCCGAAAAAGAGCATCCAGCAAACTTTCCAAGCCTAAGAGGGTTTGAAGTGATTGATGAGGCAAAGGCAGAACTCGAAGCAAAATGTCCAAATACCGTGTCATGTGCTGACATCCTTGCATTTGCAGCTCGTGACGGCGCACTCCAAGTTGGTGGAATAAACTATGCAGTGCCATCAGGTCGGCGTGACGGGAGAATCTCCCTCCGAGATGAGCCTAACGACCACCTGCCCCCACCTTCCTTCGACGCCAAGCAACTCGAGGAGAATTTTGCTCGAAAAGGCCTTAGCTTGGACGAAATGGTCACATTGTCCGGGGCACATTCTATTGGTGTGACACGCTGTTCTACCATCTTGGATCGCTTGTATTCCTTCAATGCAACTCACCCTACAGATCCATCAATGGATCCCATATTTGCTAGAAACTTGAAGAAGAAGTGCCCTAGATCGTCTGACGATCCAAAAACGGTGCCACTTGATGTTCTTACACCAAATAAGCTAGACAATAAGTACTACACTGATTTGAAGAACCACCAGGGCATGCTTGCATCGGATCAAACGCTTCTCACTAGCCGGTCGACGGCTGGGTTTGTAAGGAACAATGCCAGATTTGGTGCTGCATGGGCTAATAAGTTTGGAGCAGCCATGGTGAAAATGGGATCTATTGATGTCCTCACAGGAAGACAGGGTGAAATCAGGAAGAATTGCAGGGTTGTCAATTAGAATATCTGGGAATTTTATTGGCTGCAAATTTAATTGTAATTAAATTCATTATTAAGTTTGTTAGTAAAATCTTTTCTGCTTGATTCCTTCGTTCACAAAACATTTTCGGAAATTATATGGATACAGGATAAATGTAGATCTAAATTCAAACAATAATATGTCACTGCATAAGTATGTATCGCATCATCGTTGATGCTACAAGTACTGAATATGAGATGCTGCTTTTAGGGGATTGCTCAAACATTTTTGTCACTTTTACTACAATTTTTTCATCTGTCTCACTTATCTTGTAACTTGATTTAAAAAAAAAAAAGGCTTATTTTTAGTCACTCTCCTTAAAACTTGATTTCGATCTCACTGTCCTCTAAAACTCAAAAGTTGTCTCGTTGCTTCTTAGAACTCGACTTTGATCCCCTTTGCCTCATGAAACTCAAAAACCGCCACTTTACTCTCTAAAACTCAATATTCACTCCAAATTGGTTTGTTTCTATATATGTATTCTATTACATAACTGTTATGTTTACTTGTGTTACATAATTAGGGCCCCTCTCCCTAATCGTTGACCATAAATTCATCCTTTCTCCCTCCATCTCCAACCACCTTAGTACTAGTTCCATTAGTTTCGTTATTTCTTATGTTCTTAATGAAGGTGGCTGGTGAAAAGAGAAGATGGTCCTTTTTGTTTTTTTTTTTACTATTAATTTATTTCGGGGGAATTTGGCATATTTGTTAAACCCCACCCCCATATTTTCATTCTATCTCTATTTCTCCCCTAGAACATATTTGTTATCTATCAATTTAGTCCCTTATTCTCTTTTAATCCTAACCCTTAATCTAGAATTTCTATTGTTCTTAAACTGCCATGTGGCAGCTCTCAGATCTCTCTCTTCTTCCCTCTCTTCCCGAAACAATTTTCCAATCTCAGTGCTCTCTCTCTTTCGGTTTCTTCTCTCTCTCTCTCTCACTCTCTAAACTCCGAGAGCTTCTCTCTAGCTTTCACCTCACTTTCTTCACAAATCAAACCCCAAAATCTATATATTTGGAATCCTTGAGACTTAACGAACTCAATGGTACCCTTGCATGCGCCATCAGAGCATCGTGGAGTTTTCTGCCATTGAAGCTGAGAGCTTCAAAGCTCTAAAACTCGAACCCAGGTGAGAAGTGTGTTCCTTCTTCAAATTTCTGGGTTATGCATGTTGGTTTTATGACAAAACTTGAGGGTTTTGACCTCAGTTTTTCTCTGTGCCAATAATCTAGCTCCGACGACGAACTCCGACGAGTTCGAGGTCCATTTCTTCCCAAAACCTGCTGCAGTGCGTCCAGGTGAGTTGTTAGGTATATTTGTGAAGTTTTAGAACCCTTCATTCAAGCCCTAACCCTTGCCATCCTTTGTGCATGCATGTCCGGTTCCGACGACGAACTTCGGCGAGTTCGTGAGTGTGTGTTTGGTATGTTTGGTCCGTGCAAGGTGTGTGTGTGTGTGTGTGAGCATTGTTAGAGATTTCAATAATAAATATATAAATTATTATGATATATATTATATTATATTTATACATACATACATATATACATACATACATATATATATATATATATATATAATGACTTGGTGCTGCATTGTGCAGCGTGTGTGTATTATGAAAGGATGTTGCAGTGCGCAGCAAATGTAAGGGTGCTGCAGTACGCAGAATGTAATTAGTTGAATGGTTACAACTTTTAGTTAAAAGATATGATGCTTACTCAAATTGTATGAGTAAAATTAAAAGATATAATTAGTAAATATTTATTTTCTGAAAATTCTAAATAGAGGACATGTCTTTTAGATTAACACTTTTAAGAAAAGTTGTATATCTTCAATTAAAATGAAAGGACTCGATGAATGGGTGCCTTAATGCCTATAAATACCTATTGTGGCATAATGTTTCATACACAATTCAGAGATTTATTTCTACATTCATTTCTCTCTACTCTCTTCATCACATTCATACAATTTCTTTCTAGTTATTTCTAAGGGAATATAATTCGGTTTTGCTAATCGAATATTCCATACTTTGTTGTATCCTGGAAGTGATTTGCCAAGAACCCTTTAGCAAACTCATTCGAGTGGGGGCAAATAACACTTTAAGGAAACGATTCAAGTCGTACCTCAAAGTCATTATTCGGATTATTCTCCATAATTCTACATTTAATCTAACAATCTTAAAGTGTTATTTTCGTTATGGATAACAAATCTGATAACATGGCTTTAAAGATTATCAATCAAGATGTCTACAAGTTAGACAAATTTGATGGATCAAATTTCACCCGATGGAAGGACAAGATGCGTTTCATGCTTACTGTTCTAAATGTCATATATGTGTTGGACCCGACATTGGAGCCTATTCGTGAACCAAGTGACAAAGACTCGGACAATATTGTTGCCGATCGAAAGAAGCGTGAAGAAGATGAATTGGTATGTCGAGGACACATCTTGGGCACATTATCTGATCGTTTATATGACCTTTATGCACACATTCAATCTCCAAAGGAAATTTGGGAAGCACTTGAACACAAGTACACAACGGAAAAAAGAGGTACCGATAAATTTTTAATGTTTAAATATTATGAATTCACTATGTTTGATAACAAACCCATCCTAGACCAAGTTCATGAATTATTGGTCTTGGTCTCAAAGCTTCGTGAACTTAAAATAGTTATTCCGGATTCTATGATAGTTGGGGCTATTATGGCAAAATTACCCCAAACATGGAATAACTATAGAAAGAAACTTCTACACATGGTGGAAGATATTAGTTTAGAGAATTTGCAAAAGGGTATTCAAATTGAAGAGGAAACTCGAAATCGTGATAAGAATTTTGCAAATCAAGATTTCTCTAAAGTTCACATTGTCGAAGGAAACAAATATAAAAAGAACTTCAAAGTCAAAATTGACAAAGGGAAGTTTAAGAAGACCAATTCCAAAAACAATAAAAAGAATGCAAATGGTGTATGCTACCATTGTGGAAAGAAAGGCCATTACATTCGTGATTGTAGACACAGAAAAGCAAGTGAGGAATATGCCAATAAGACTAATAGCGCAAATATGGTGGAAAACGCTGGAATTGATAACATTGTTGCAATGGTATCAATGATGCATATTGGCATGATTACCGAACTGAATATGGCAGCGGTAATAAAATCCTCCGATTGGTGGCTCGACTCAGGGGCTACTATACATGTGTGCAATGACAAGGCACAATTCAAGACATATGAAGCATCAACGGACAATCAAGAAGTCTTAATGGGGAATCATAATTCCGCCAAAGTTCTAGGAAAAGGAACCGTTGAACTTCAATTTACTTCTGGGAAGAAATTGACGTTGCTTAATGTACTGCATGTTCCAGAAATTAGAAAGAATCTTGTGTCTGCAAATTTATTATGTAAGAACGGTATAAAGACTGTTCTAGAGTCCGACAAGTTAATAATGTCGAGAAATGGGATGTTTGTTGGGAAGGGATATTCTTGTGAGGGGATGTTCAAACTAAGTATCAATAATAAAGTGAATTCTTCTGTTTATATTGTTGAATCTTCCTCTCATTTATGGCATTTACGTTTAGCACATATAAATTTTAGATCTTTAAAATACATGCGTACACTTGGTTTTATTACTTGCAATGATGATTATAATGATAAATGTGAAACATGTATTCAAGCGAAAATGACTAAGAAACCTTTTCCAACTACCGAAAGAAATACAAATTTATTAGACTTAATACATTATGACATATGTGAATTTAATGGTGTTTTAACAAGAGGAGGAAAAAGATATTTTATCACATTTATAGATGATTGTTCTAAATTTACTTATGTTTATTTATTGTCTAATAAAGATGAAGCTTTTGAGTGCTTTAAGCGCTATAAGGCTGAAGTTGAAAACCAAAAGGGAAGGAAAATTAAATGTCTTCGTAGTGACAGAGGTGGTGAATATTTTTCACATGAATTTGATAATTTTTGTGAAGAGCATGGTGTTGTACATCAAAGAACTGCACCCTATACACCACAACAAAATGGTTTGGCAGAAAGAAAAAATACACTCACTGAAATGATTAATTCTATGATGATTAATGCTAATACTCCAAAATATTTATGGGGTGAAGCATTGTTTACTGCATGCCATATACACAATAGAATTACATCTATGAAGACACATGTGTCACCATATGAAATTTGGAAAGGAAGAAAACCAAATTTGTCATATTTGAGAGTATGGGGTTGTGTAGCTTTTTATAAGGCACTCGATCCTAAGAGATCCAAGTTGGGTCCAAGAGGAATTAAAAGCATATTTGTAGGATATGCAGAAAATTCAAAGGCATATAGGTTGCTTAATTTAGACTCGAACATAATAGTTGAGTCTAGAGATGTCGAATTTATAGAAAATAAATTCTATAATGACTACTCAGTGTCTGGAAAAGAGAATGATCAAACACATTTCTCTAATCCGTCTACTAGTCAATCTCAAGGTGAGAAAAGAAAACAGTCTGAAACTGTTAATGAACCAAGGAAAAGCCAAAGGGTAAGAAAAGAAAAGACTCTAGGCTCTGATTTTATTTCATCTCAATCTATTGTATTTTTAGTCGAAGGAAATAGAACAAAGGTTCTTAAGAAAATACCCATATTGTTGAATGTTGAGGATGATCCTAAAAGTCTAAGCGAAGCATTGACTTCAAGAGATGCAGCCTTTTGGAAAGAGGCTATAGATGATGAATTTGAATCATTAATATCTAATCAGACATGGGTTTTAGTAGACTTGCCCCAAGGATCAAAAGCAATAGGTTGTAAGTGGGTATTTAGAAGAAAATACAATACAAACGGGTCTATTCAGACATTTAAAGCCAGGCTAGTTGCCAAAGGTTTTAAGCAGAAAAAAGGAGTAGACTATTTCGATACATATGCACCAGTAGCTAGGCTCACATCAATTAGAATATTGTTTGCATTGGCATCTTTATATAATTTGCATGTGCATCAAATGGATGTGAAAACAGCATTTTTAAATGGTGATTTAGATAAAGAAGTCTATATGGAACAACCAGAAGAGTTTGTTCTCCCTGGGAATGAAAAGAAGGTTTGTAAATTAGTAAAGTCATTATATGGATTGAAGCAAGCACCAAAACAATGGCATGAAAAGTTTGATTTTGTCATTTTATCATATGGATTTAGACATAACAATGCTGATAAATGCATATACTCTAAATTCACAAATGATTATGGTGTTGTTATATGTTTATATGTCGACGACTTGCTTATTTTTGGTACAAACATGAAAGGTGTATCTGAAACTAAAGAGTATCTAAATTCAAAATTCAAGATGAAGGATTTGAATGAAGTAGATACTATCTTGGGAATTAAAGTAAAGAAGCATAGTAGGGGTTACGCTTTGTGTCAGTCACATTATATAGAAAAATTGCTTCTTAAGTTTAAGCATCTACAAATAAAAGAAGCAAATACCCCTTATGACCATAATGAAACTTTGCTTAATGATTCTGGTAGGTCTGTTGCACAGCTTGAGTATGCTAGTGTAATCGGAAGTTTAATGTGCCATGCATTGTACCAGACCAGATATCGCATTTGCAGTAAGCAAACTTTCTAGATACACTAGTCATCCAGGTACTGCTCATTGGAAAGCAATAAATAGAATTTTTGGTTATCTTAAAAGAACTATTAACCTGAGTTTAACTTACTCTGAGTTTCCAACAGTACTTGAAGGATATTCAGATGCAAGTTGGATAACAAGTGCTAATGATAATAAGTCTACATCAGGGTGGATTTTTACAATTGCCGGAGGAGCAATTTCTTGGGCTTCGAAGAAGCAAACATGTATAGCACATTCAACTATGGAATCTGAATTTATAGCATTAGCAGCAGCAGGTAAAGAAGCGGAATGGATTAGAAATTTGTTATTGGAAATAGAGTTGTGGCCACAACCAATGCCATCCATTTCTTTATACTGTGATAGTGAGGCTACTTTGTCTAGAGCATACAATAAGGTATACAATGGAAAATCTAGACATATTAGCTTGAGACATGAATATGTCAAGCAATTAATAACTGATGGAGTTATTAATATTGTTTATGTTAAATCAAGTAATAACTTGACGGATCCGTTAACGAAAGCACTTTCAAGAGCTTTGGTAGTTAGTACATCTAGTGGAATGGGGCTAAAACCTTTTACTGAAAATTAGCCACCAATAATGGTAACCCGACTTTGTCTAGAACATCACTAGTTTAAAAGTTTAATGGGTAATAACAAGTTATTGTTAAGTGGTTGTGAAAGCACTGAAAATTATTATATAGCTCATTCCAGGATGATCAGTGCAAGATTGCTACGTTTAGGAGGATGAGTTTTATCTCTTAATGAGGTTATTTGTAGTTATGTCTATAGTAGCAGGGACATGGGAAGGAACCTCACCTATATAAACATAAGAAGTGGTGCCGCTTCTACCAAGAGTTGGGTTTTCTCTTGTAAATGTTTATGAAACCAGGATGAAGCACAAGGCCATAATAGTGCTTAATTAGTTCAGAAATTTCTTTAAGGAAATAAGACATAATCATGTGTGTAGTGATTCCGGTTTTAACATAAGAATAGGTGGTTTAAACTTAGGTCACCATCGCATTCGTTATAACTTTGAATTACTTACACTAATTAAAGGTTTAATTCGAAAGACACCTTTATTGTATGCATGATTATATCGGTATGCTTGTGATTAATTATAAAGAGAGAAATGTTATTATATTATTTATCATATTATTGAAATTGGGAAGGATTGTTAGAGATTTCAATAATAAATATATAAATTATTATGATATATATTATATTATATTTATACATACATATATACATACATACATATATATATATATATATATATATATATAATGACTTGGTGCTGCATTGTGCAGCGTGTGTGTATTATGAAAGGATGTTGCAGTGCGCAGCAAATGTAAGGGTGCTACAGTACGCAGAATGTAATTAGTTGAATGGTTACAACTTTTAGTTAAAAGATATGATGTTTACTCAAATTGTATGAGTAAAATTAAAAGATATAATTAGTAAATATTTATTTTCTGAAAATTCTAAATAGAGGACATGTCTTTTAGATCAACACTTTTAAGAAAAGTTGTATATCTTCAATTAAAATGAAAGGACTCGATGAATGGGTGCCTTAATGCCTATAAATACCTATTGTGGCATAATGTTTCATACACAATTCAGAGATTTATTTCTACATTCATTTCTCTCTACTCTCTTCATCACATTCATACAATTTCTTTCTAATTATTTCTAAGGGAATATAATTCGGTTTTGCTAATCGAATATTCCATACTTTGTTGTATCCTGGAAGTGATTTGCCAAGAACCCTTTAGCAAACTCATTCGAGTGGGGGCAAATAACACTTTAAGGAAACGATTCAAGTCGTACCTCAAAGTCATTATTCGGATTATTCTCCATAATTCTACATTTAATCTAATGCGTGGTGTGTGCGATGTGTTGTGTATGTACGTATATTGTGTGTGTATGTAGTGCACGTATGTGTGTGTGCTGGTGTGTAAGTATATGTATGTGTGTTGTGGGTGTGAGTGTGTGTTGTGTGTATGTATGTGTGAACTGTGTGTGTATGTATGCTGTGCGTGGGTATGTGCAGTGCATGTGAATATGTGTGTATGTTTGTGTAGGAAGTTGGGCCGTGTGCGTGTTTGTGTTGTGGGTGTGCGTGTGCTGTGTGAGTGTATGCCGTGTGCATGTATGTGTGTGTGTGGGGTACGGTGCATGCTCTGTGTGTGTGTGAAGTGCATGCTTATGCATGCTGTGTGTGTGTAGGTGTGTAATGTGTACAAGTATGGGTTTGGGCTCAAGCCCAAACCACCTCTTGATCCTAACCTATCCAAACCCAAGGCCCATTTCCATTTCCTAGAATTATATTGTTTGGGTAGTTTGATTAAGTTGTATAGTTTCGTGCTTAGGTGAAGTTGCTAGTGGAGACTTCCTTAATCATTTTCCGCACAATTCTGCTGCTTCGGAGTATCTGTGAGTGGACCACCTTAAAAAATTGCATGTTTTATTGATAAAATTGCATAATTTAATAGCATGTCTTGCATAATTTTTGATTTGAGGAATACTTTACAGAAAGCATGATGATTTAATGATGTTTGATTATATATATATATATATATACTATTTGCACTATATTGTATTTTTCTTTAGAACCCTCATTCTGGTAAACTATCTGATCGATGACGATAGGATGCTAAGAATGTTGTTTCAAATGATTTTTGAACACCTCTTCGTAGTATAGAGGATCGATGAATTTATGCTACGAAGTTGTATTTTAGAGATGAATTATGTTTTGTGCGTACCTAGTGAACACTATGCCGCCTGGGGCGAGGATCTGGTGTTGGCATTGAGGCCGGGAGAAATAATCCCTAGCGAAAGGCTGAGGGACACGGAGACAAGCATTGGGTTGGGAGGGAGATATCTCTGGCTACCGGCACAGAGACTGAGGTGCAGGCATTGGGCCGGAAGTATTGTTATTCAGTGCACTCACTAGCAGCACAACTTGTGTTATGCTTCCTGATATGATTTCTGATATGATTTTCTGAGATTGATTTGCAGAGAGATATATGAATTATTTTTATGGCATGCTAGAGGTTTTGAGAAACCTATCACTTATTATTTAGTAGTTTTCATTATCTTAACTGTGGGGGTTAGTATGTTTATAATTGTTTTCGTATTATGTATGTATATAAACTTGGTCCACTCACCCTTGTTTTGCGCCCCCATTCAGGTCTTAGGGACGAGGACTACGACGCAATATACGAGGCATTCCCCTACCAGTAGTTGCGTCCATTTTCTTTGTGTGAAATCTGTAATAGTCTTTCCTTTTGAAATCTCGAATTAGAACATGCTCTGTGCACTCTAGCCACTTTCTTAAGCACTGTTTATTTCCTTTAGACATTCTGAGAATTATATTTATATTTTCTCCTAATCTTTACTCTTGTATTCAATAAATGGCTTTCGTCACATCGGGTGTCAGCCAGCACGTGCCTATCCTGATATTCGGGGAATATCGGGGTCGGGGCGTGTCAATATTACCAAGTATAAATTTGAATGGCACGAGAGGATGCTGAGAACTCATCTTTGACAACAGAAACTTATAAGAAAACATGAAGTTGAATATTAATTCTCATGTGGGAACTACACGAAACTGAATTTGAAAAACTTTAGATTGTCGTGAACCGCTCATAGAGTCCGAAACTTGTTCTTGCTCTGGTTGCTAAAGGGATGCATCAATTGATTAAGTTTGAGGGTATAAGGCTGTAGAAGAAGATGGAATCTGAAACCAATCCGGATGTGATAGTTGGAAAAAAAACTTGGAAGTTTAATGTCTTTTAAAATGTTTTTTCCAAGCTTGCTACTTGGATGGCTTTGTTAACTCTCTTCTTATTATACTAATTAAGACTCCTAAATATATTTCTTGTGGATCACCTCAGCTAAGAGCGGTACGAGTAAGGGAAAGGGATAGAAAGCATCGAATTCCAGCATTACACCGAAATGAATATCTCTTATTAATGGATGTATATGCTAACTTGTTATATTTGTATTAGGGTAAGGAATGAATGTGTATCTGAATTTGAACTTGGATAAATGTATTTTGATTTTAATCTGAAATCAATGGACGGATGGATGGATAATTTTTATCTGCGAATACATATGGATTGATATATAGATATAGAATGTGTTTGATCTAACAATTGCTAGGCATTAATTCAGGAAAAAAAAAGAAGAAGAAGAAGAAGAAGAAGATAGTGATCACTTGATTAACAGGATGATCATGTGTAAAATTTGCCATCAGAATGTTTAAAATTGCATGATAAAAAGATTAAGATGAATGTTTGATGGTGGTGAAATTTGAATTTCTGTAACAAGCCATTAAACCAGTTAAAACTTTCTGGTCAGAGTCTGTTATATATCAAGGAATTTAGCAGGGGTGCAGTGTGGTAGATATGTGAATTAAATCAGAACATTAGTTAAAACTGGAAAGGTAATAAAGTGCAAGGAAAATGCATGTCCGGCGATTTAAGGCTCTTACCCATCTCAACTGGACCACCATAAATTCCACACCAATAACATATAGATCCACTGTAACTACAGTTTGTACTGGAGGGATGGGTGGTGGCCTTAGCATCTCCGTCCATTGCAAATTATTACTGTTCCAAAATCAACTACTCCATTTACCAAAAGTTAATATGCTGGTTAATTAGTGTCATTTAGCATGGTTAAAAACCACCATCCGGCCACTTAATACTACGGTCTAGTAATATTCCTCTTCACTTGTAAGTGAGAGGTCTTAAGTTCGATTCTCGCCAAAGGCAAATTTGAATCACATTATTGCTAGCTTATTGTGAGGCTAAGCTCACCCCATCCCCTTTAGTGTAGATAACATCATTTGTTAAAAAAAAAACAAAAACGAAAAAAAACAACCTCCGAGCATTTTCATAAAAAAATAAAAAGGCATGGTTGGTCAAGAACCCAAAGGCTACGCTGATAATTTGGATAATACATACGAGTACAGAAAGAAACTCACTACTCTAGATGACTGGACTAACCTCAAATCTATACATATCAGTTGAGTTTTTTCTTTGTGATTAACTAATTAATTAATTAAGGGGGAAATTTGCTGCATACACAAGTGGTTATAAACTTTAACAAAATAAAATGAAAAGATTGAGGATACTAACTTTCTTTTGTTCAAATTGAGGATACTAATAAACGGACAAAAATAGAACTTTTTACTAGGAGCAAAGGGCACTAAACAGTCAGTAAAAAACATTTTAGTATCTTTTTAGTGTCAAGTTATTGTCTATTTAGTGTCCATCTGTATTGTAAGTATACCAATTTCTAATTGAGATTTTTAAAAAGTCTTATCCACGACCACGAGTACTCTAGCAGTTCTAATTTTGATTAAAAGCTTATTACCCGTTATATTGGTGTATGTTTCCCTTAATTAAGCCCCATAACAGTAACAACAGCATTTAGCAAGGCAACCATCCCTCCATAAATGGCAAGATAAAAGTGTAATTATGATCATCCTCAAATGGAAATCTTTTTCGCTATAAGAAGACTGATGTTGCTTCACTTCCCAGTGTGAGTGACGTGTGAGGCTGAAAGAGAGCTTATAAACCCTAGCTTGTTCTTTACTTTTTTACTCTTGAGAATCCTCTTTTTAAGATCATGGAGAGAGTGAGTAAGCTGGCGCTGCTCCTGACCACCATCCTGGTGGTGGCTGCAATGCCGGTTGAGGGAGGCAGGGTGCTCAAGAGCAACGAAAAGGGGGAGGTTGTTGCTCAGCCTCAGAACGTTTACGGCGGTGTAGGCGGTATCTACCCAGGCTCACCAGGCTTTACTGGGATAGGGTTTGGGCCGTCAGGCTTCTGCTCTCTCCCTGGAGGCTGTGTCCCTACAGGCGGTACAGGTTTTGGCTCAGTCCCACTCCTGCCCACCAATACCCCTGGTGTTCCTCTTGGCGGCGGTGGTATTCCTTTAGGTGCAGGTGGTGGCTCAGCTCCAGTTGTTCCATGAACTCTCAGAGATGACCAGTTTGCTCCAGTGGGGTCCAGTTGGGTTTGGTTTAATGGTCTGGTTTTAAGTCCTTAATTAGAAATCATTTGTGTCTGGTTAGTTTTAATTAGGAGCAATATCGATCTCTCTCGTTGGTGTGTCTGCAGTCTGTTTGGGGTTTCCAGTGTTTGGTGGAGAAGCAAATAGCTGCGTCTATTTTGCTTGCTCTTAAAAGATTTAGCCACGGTTCTAACTTGGCTGTCACGCGTTGTACTACTTCTTCGAGTATGCTATTAAATAATGTTCTTCGTTTTATTTTTAAGCACATTAACTTACGCAAACCTTGCAACGATTTTTTTTTCCTTTATGGTAAATTTCCCCTAAACTAAACATGAGAAACTCCCACTGTTTATATAGGCTCAATTCAATGAAACAAAATGTATCCTCGTGTTAATATGTTGCTCGAGGGTTTTATCTCAGAGTGTTCAAATTATACCAGTCAAACCAACTGTGGATGCCTTGATTGAGGTTTGAAAGACCCATCAGACCGCATGAAGAAAATAATAAATAACCCTAATTTTGATGTGTCACTTTCCATACATATAATCAAAGGGAACTTTAACGAAAAGTTCACAGTACTGTTCACTTTAATGAAAATCACATTTTAACACTAAAAAGTCAATTATGGTACTATTTACTTTACCCTTTATTTTGTTATTATCGTTAAAACTCAAAGTTTTCAAGTTTTTTTCATTAATTTTCCTATAATCAAATAATAGAAGTTGAGCTGGTTTTTAAGGAGCAGGTTTCATCTAGCTAGAGTCCTTCCTTCTACTTGATAAAGGAGAGGATTAATTGCCGTTTCATATTTGCATGCCAGTTTCCTTGGCAAAGTGCCACCTTGTAATTCTGTATTGGGAATTTTCCTTAGTTTATATGAAACACACGTACACCACAACCGTAACATTCCGATTCAATAGTACAATGTCATGTGCAAGTCTTTTTTTTTTTTTTTTTTTTTTTTTCACACGTGAAGCTGTATTAATTATTGATTCGAAACTACGTATATTGGCGTCCCCATTTGATGTAAGCCTCTCTACTTTTGACATTGTTCAAAACTTGAAACTTGAAACATGAAACCACAGTGTTGCTACTGATCTTCTCAATTGGATCTTTTTGTTCTAACTCCTCGGCATTCTTTCTCATCGTGTTGTGTTGTACGATGACAAAACCGTTTAATTTTTAGTTTACTATTTAAAGATCATCTTTGCAAAAAAAAAACAAAATCAACTAAAAAAAACAACAGTTTGAATAGCGTTGTCAAAATTTCATTATTTAAAAGAACAACATGGTTTATCTATTTATTGGATATTCATTACAGTTAGATGACTAAACTATTTCGAATTCAGTTAACCTTTTGAAGTTTGACATTATAGAGTGACCTAAAAAATAAACGATTTGTATCATCATGCAAAATTACATAATAAAAAGGAAAATTGAAAAAATAGAATGATAAAGTTTATAAAAGAAGGTTGCTAACATTCTTTTAAGTTGACATAATCATATAAAAACAATCGGCAGTTGGTCACCAACCACCGTCTGGGACTATAAATGAAGCATAAAGTTTGTTGATGCACAAAATCGGAGGTCTTGGAACAACGTAAATCCGACCGTGAATCTACAAGAAATGTAAATAACACAAGATGTATCATGGTTCATCCCAATGTTTGGGCTACGTCCACACTGATTATGTATTTATTTGAGGGATGAGGGGAGTGAGGGAGCTCTGTAATGTGAGAGCTTTGAAAGGATGAAAGAGCCTTAAGAAATGGCCTCCTCCAATTATAAGGGTGATGAGTCATTTTATAGAATAAGGGCTCATCACTTATTACATATTTACCCATTCCTTTATTACATAATTACATTTAAGTCCCCCGAGTATTTGTACAAGGTCTAAATACGAGGCCCTAAATATGGTATAAACAGCAGTCCCCCAAGTCTTTAGTCAATAGAGTCTTTTGGCTGGAGACTTGAAATTCAGTCTATGTGTGGGCCGAAGTAACTAGATGCTGGCTTGAACTGATGCTTGATATGAGGCAGTGCTCAATCTGAAATGACGCTCAACTAGAAGTAGCACACGCTGCGAGGCTGCTCGGCTCGTGACTTATGTTGCCTTGGTTGACTCGACCTGTGGTGTTTGAAGGTGAATGAGTCCCTTTTATAGAATAAAGGGCTTACTCCTCAATACATGAATGATGGGCTAGAGTTGATGTTCTCTAATGATGGTGAGGGAGTCCCTTTTATAAGATAAAGGTTCGCTCCTCAATACATAAGTGATGGGTTAGGAGTGATGCTCGTGGCGAGACGAAAGCTCCGTTGTCGGCGTTGCTCTTTAATGAAGGTGAGGGAGTCCTTTTTATAGAATAAGGGCTCGCTCCTCAATACATAAGTGATGGGCTAGGTCCCCTAAGTATTTTTCATGAGTGCTCTCTAATGAAAGTGAGGGAGTCCCTTTTATAGAATAAAGACTCTCTCCTCAGTACATAGATAATGGGCTAAGTCCCCCAAGTATTTTTCATGAGGCCCAGTTAAGGCCCAATATATGGTACATAATGTAGTCCCCAAAGTCTTCGGTCAATAGAGTTTGTTGGCTGGAGACTTCAAATTGAATCCATGTATGGGCCGAAATGGCGGTTGTTCGGAGGCGGTATTTGTATACCCTGCACTGAAGCTTTGTAGGTGAAGCTTTGCAAGTGAAGCTTTGCAAGTGAAGCTTTGAAGCTGGAGCTCTGTAAATGAAGCTTTTGAAGCTAGAGCTTTTGTAAATGAAGCTTTTGAAGCTGATTGACATGAGTGATGCTCATGGATGTTGACATTAGTGATGCTCATGAATGTTTATGTATGATTGATATGAGTGATGCTCATGAATGTTTATGTATGATTGACATGAGTAATGCTCATGTATAATATGCAGTACTTGTTGGAAATGTGCCCTAAAGCCAATCATGTGATGATACTTTACGGACATTTCACATGTTAAACTAATCTAGTTTTACATATAAAGGGCATACATTATTGTTTGAGCCGTCTCATATAAATGTTATATGCTTAAACAATAAAGTCCAAGGAATTTGTGATTGGGAGAATGTAATCTAATGAAGTTAGATTCTTGAGACCATTCTTTCGTAGACACATCCTAAACGTTCCTGATCATAGGATTGCCAATTGGGCATTGACAGTCCGTCAAGATCGGTACGTACTATGTCTTCTCTCAGGGAGAGTGATTAGTCTCGAATCATTGGTGTGTGTGACATCAAGACAAGTGCGGTAGGTGCTCAATAGAGAATGAGTTCACTGAACGCGATCAATGAAGAGTTCTCATATTCCATGTCACATGAGAACTCATGGTTGGGATAATGCAAAGTAGTCCTTTGACCTGAGGCATCATAGTTGTCTTGTGGTTAAGACCTTGATCTTTGATTATGTCAAAGTCATCCCACCAGGAGGGTGTCCACGGCATCGTTGGGGTCAAGCCGCTTAGCTATGGAGACAAGTGAATGCGCAACAAGGGATCTCTAACCTTCAAACTGTTTGAGGGAGAATACTCTCTGATATGATTTGAATCTCTGGCCAGAGTATGAATGAGATTTGGGAATGTGTTCCTAATCACATTCAAGGTAATCATATAAGCACAAGACACACATTGGATAGTAGACATGAGAAAATAAACTATCAAACCAAACAATGTGGTCAAGAGTATTAGATTAGAGAAAGACCGTATTGCATTTGTAATCCCAGACTGAATAGGTTCTCCACCTCTTCTGATTAGCTTGGGTAACCATGACATACGGCTAGGTGTCACTCATGGTTTGTGGAAGCCCTAAACGTGTGTAATCACTAAAGGGAGAATTGAAAATAGTTTCAATTCACAATCGATGTAAAATGGTTTTAATCGCCCACTACCTCGCTAAAAGGAACCTAATGGATCGTACACCGTGTAAGGTAGAGATGGACGAAATAAATGAAATGAGTAAGATTAATTGAATGGTTTAATTATTTATGGCAAGGATTAATTAATATGTTAATTAATCAAACGAATAAGTTCGTTAAAGACCACGGGATAGTTTTGGACCTTAAGGCCCAATGGGCTTCGAACGTCAAGCCCATTAACTTAAGTTGTATGACAATTTAATGAATAAAGATTCATTAAAGCCCAAAAGCCCAAAAATCCCTAAATGGCCGGCCATAAGGAATGAATTAGGGTTTTGGTTATTTAGGTCACTTAAAGAAGTGACTATATAAATGACTTTATAGCCAAATATTCATTAAGTGAAATAAGGGTTTATTTTTGGGGAAAATGGGTGAGAATTGTCTCTCCATTTTCTCTCTAAAGAGGCCAACACCTTGGAGGTGATTAGCTAGTCATCTAATCCTCCAAGGTCACTCATTCATCATCCAATCTCTCCTTGGTGTAGAGACTTAGAGGTTCTCAATTTTGGGAACTTGGAGAACCTATTCTTCCATCCAAATCCATGGATCTAAGAAGCAAGGAATGAAGGCCCTATCTCTTTGGGTGATTAGCCTTTGCTTATGCAAAGAGGAATCTACAAAGGTATTAATTTCAACTCACTTATTTTTGAGTTGATTATTGGTTCACCAATCTACTAGGCTTTGAATTTCATGGTCATGTTTTGTTTTTGAGTACATACAAGCATGATTCCGCCTTTTAATTGTTAATTGCATGCTATATGATGTTGCTCAAATGAACATGTTTTTCAAAATAATTCCTTCAGTACTGGGGGTACTTTTGATCACCTGGTTGGTGGCATGAAGGAGAGTACGGGTTGTACATTTCATCACCTGGTTGGTGGCATGAATGGCTAGTTGCCAAATGATTTTAGAGTACGGGTTGTACATTTCATCACCTAGTTGGTGGTAATAGCGGCAGGTTGCCGAATAATTGTGGAGTACTGGGCGTACTTTTGATCATCTGGTTAGTGGTAATAGAGGACCTAGGTCTTTTGGGCATATGGACCTTCACCCTCCATATGACATTGCAACCCATTATTTTGGACTTGCAGCCCATTATTTTGGGCCTTTTTTTTTAATTACCCTCTGATGGGGTTTATACAGATGTCTCCGAAAGATAATAAAAATAAATTACATCATTCGGGTGGGGTGTTTATTCCTTGCTTTTGCAGTGTTTTTCTGCTGCTCACTCTCTATATCTTCACCTGGCAGACAGAAGGAATCATAATAATTGGAAAATCTTTTGCTTTTCTTTTTTGCTTTCTCTTTTGCTTTTTGCTTTTGTTTTTTGCTTTCTCTTTTCTGTTTTGTTCCCCACTGCTTTTCTGCTTTGCTTGATCTCCCCGCTCCAATAGAACTCACTTCCTTTTTACTCATCCCCAATACATAAAAGATTCCACAATGATAAAAATATTCGAAAGACCTTTGGCATCAGCTGTTGCAGGCATTATGATTAGTATTCAGGCTCGTGAGCCTCATCGACTATTATGCAGGAAATACTAGACATCTTTTTCCTTTTTTTCTACCTACAGACCTCCTTTTCCTTTTTCTTTGTTTTTTTTTTCTTTTTTTCTTTTTCCTTTTGGCATATGGCAGACAACACAAAGGAGAATAATAATAGAAATATTGTAAGAAAACTTATCTTCTTCCTGTTTTCCACTAGTGCTCGTGGTATTCGCAGGAGATAGGACTTGGTTTGTGAAGTGGTTTGTGAAGGTGATGACTTCGGCACCGGAGAAGGCCAGGTAGGAGTGACCATTTGGTGAGCTCGGCCGCGATTGAGGCAGCGGGTGAGGAGAAGATTCATGGCAGATTCAAAGCTTTACCAAGATCATGAGGATCAGTGTGTACTACGACTGCTCATCCAAGAATGGAATTAGGTCCGCTCAGTGGAATCTGCTAGTCCTGGAGAGAGACTTCAGCAACTCCATCTGGGCCTGCAACAACGTTACCCAAATCGAGACGTGACGCTCCTTATCTGAGGGAGCTTCATGTTCCTTCTTCAATGGATTAAAATGAGGTCCAGTGGAATTGCAACCATTGGAGGTATCACCAAGAGCATGGATATGGAAACCATGAAGGCCAGGATAGAGGCCATTAATCCTCCCTTGAGCTTCAACTGTTAGAACAACAAGATGTTCATGTTAGGGAAAATCGACTTATAGCTCCTTTAAACGGGCAAGTAGTTGTTCTTTGGAGAGACCCATGAGTGTTTCAGTACAGGTTTTGCAGAGGCAGAGGCAATACTGAAAGAGTGGGGAAAAAGCACAAAAGACGGCGATGAGAAGCAGAACCGGGGTTTCCGGTTCGGTCCCGCAGAAGAAAGAAGAAAACCTTAAGGAGAAGGATGGGTTCGGTCCCACAAAAAAAAAAAAGCCTCACAGAGAAGCATCGGCTTGAGCGGGAATAGAAGTGGACGACGGAGATCAAGGGAAGAAAGCTTAAGGAGAATGATGGGTCTCAGAAAGCTTAAGACTACTCTGTGATGATTAATTAGCCAAGTCTAAGCACGACTCGCGCCCCGAGGAAGCGCCGGTGACCATAATGACTTTGCCGTGGAGGTGGCTTCAGGGCTCCAGGTGGTCCGACACTCGATGAGGTGGCTCCAGGGCTCCAGGTGAGGGCGGTGATGTTTCCGGCAGAGTCCGGTGTGATCTAGGAGCGTATCGTTGTTGATCGTCGCCGGCTGGAGCACTGTGAACTTGTTGTAAGAAAGAAAGAAATATTTGGGACTTTTTTTTTATGAGCAGAGACTGATAGAGAGAGAGGTCTCTGTCGGTGTGGACGCCCAAGAACAGGAGAGAGATCTGTGGAGTGTTTGAGATTTGGATCTTTTTCTGTTTCTGGGTTTCTTAGGAAAACTTTGGGTTCTTGGGTTTTTGCAGATTCACGGTGGAGTGTGGTGAGGTCTCATGGTGGTGAGATGGAAAAAATGAAAAAGGACCGACATAGTTTTTCGTGTCGATTCCCACAGACTGCGCCAAATGTTGATGCACAAAACCGGAGGTCTTAGAACAACGTAAATTTGACCGTGAATATGCAAGAAATGTAAATAACACAAGATGTATCGTGGTTCACCCCACTGTTTGGGCTACGTCCACACTAATTATGTATTTATTTGAGGGATGAGGGGAGTGAGGGAGCTCTATAATGTGAGAGCTTTGAAAGGATGAATAAGTCTTAAGAAATGGCCTCCTCCAATTGTGAGGGTGAGGAGTCCTTTTATAAAATAAGGGCTCCTCACTTATTACATATTTGGCCCTTCCTTTATTACATAATTACATTTAAGTCCCCCGAGTATTTGTACGAAGTCTAAATACGAGGCCCTAAATATGGTATAAACAAAGTTTATGGTTGTAAACAAGTTTGGAGTTTGTAGTTATTAGTCTCATTCAGTGGGACTTCTTCAAGATTTCATAGCAACATAAGTATATATGCTCAAGTCTCAATCACCCAACAGCCTTATAATTTTGTTACCCAAAAGAAGCAAGCCTAGTACTACTATAGGATTGTGGCATTGTGCTATCAAAGCAAGGTGCATGAAAATCTCAAGCCCTTGACCAATAGGTAGGTTGCCTTATCTATCCATGCACCTTAACCAAGTCTCAATCAACCTTTGTCTGTAACAATTTAGATTTAAGAAACATAAAACCCGTTGATGTGGGTTAGGTCGATCAGTTAATTAGAAACCGTCTAATTTCTAGTAAGTAGTAAGTACAAAAGTGTTTTTATTATAAACATGTATATGAAGTTGGAATCATTGGGGCTAAGGGCTCATTTGGAACTCATTTGTAGTAAGCACAAAAATGAAAAGGAGAAATTAGAATCCCCTGCATTTTTTCAATACATTTTAGATCAAACATCGGTTCCTTTCTAAGATTTGATTAAGAGGTTTTGACCAATTGCCACATCAACATTTTTCTATTTTTTAAATTACACATAATTTGTTTAAAGGCATCTTCACTTCACCTTTAACTAATTGCCTAAAATTTAGGAAATTTTATTTTCCTGGTCCTTTAAACTCCTACGTTTTAATGACTCTTTCTATAAAAAAAAAAAAATTAATTAAAGTAATTTAAACTTTACATTGTTAACGACTCTTTCTATAAAATTAAAAAATTAAAAAAAAATTAAAGTAACTCCTCATTATTAGGACAAAAAGTTATAAAACTTATGTTTTGAAAACAAATGTACCAAAAATTAAATGTACCAAAAATTCAAATGTACCAAGAAATCAAATATACCAAAAATTCAAATGTACCAAGAAGCCAAATGGACCAAAAATTCAAATGTACCAAGTAACCAAATGTACTATTATAATCAAACGTAATGACATAACCAAACGTAGCTAACAACGAGTTTTGTTACATTCTATTTAATTTACTAAAATAAATATTTTAATAAAAAATAAAAAAAAATCTTAAATCATCATAATAAGAGATGCATAAAAATAGGAGGAAAAAAAGGAAATGCTAACGTGAATAGACTTCTAATGAAAAAAAATTAAGCACCAAAATTGTAGGGAAAATGTTTAATCACATTTGTAAAAGGAATAGATGTTTAGTCTATGACATTTAAAACAAGGCGTGTATTTCAAAACGTCCCAAATGAAAAAGACGTTACTTTATTCCGACTCTCCTATATGACGTCCCTTTTGGGTGGTCTTCGTCTCTTCGGCATTTGTTCCGTCGACCTCTGGAATCATATGGATCTGTTTGTTTGCTGAGAAAATCGAAGGAAGATAGCCAAGAAAGTACTCACTGCGGAGCTGGTCATAAGCAAGGGAAAAAGACTCCAAAGTTCCTCAGAAACCGCCTTGGTAGCGATGCAACAAAACTCTCTGAACTTGGTGATTGTCCTGACCTGATTTAATAAAAAAAAGGATGGAAACAAGGATCCACCAGAAGGATTGCTAGTACGTGGAGTTTGGCAAAATGGAGGTGGTCGTAAGCTCGTGAAGATGATAAAAGTGAATCAAGTGATTGTCTAGTCCAAGCAAGAACCCATCCGTTTGTAATTGCACGGGTTGCCACCAGATGAACTCTCTTTTTTTGTATGAATGTGTTTCTGTGTCATATGCGGTCTGTATGTTTTCTGTAGCACAAGAAAAAAACTTGTAGCCGTTAAGGGAGTTATGATGAGCGATTATCGTTTAGAAGTAGCCTCGAATGACCGTTTGATAACCATTTTGTTTGAAAACAAAAACTAAAAAACGAAATGGTTATTGGATGGCCTGTTATATTACTTTGAATATCTGAATACCGTAACATTTATATGAATTTTGCTCTATCGTTTATGTAGCTGTACATCCATTCCAAATTAAGTTTGGTTTCGATTAATTTTAACGAAAATTCTGGTATGCATTGATGTATTGCATACACTGTCAAAGAAACACTCGATCTGCTTAGTTTAATCATATCGTAATACATTTGTCGAAATCAACTACTGGATCTTATTAAAATAATAATGTATTTAATGTTCAATGCATCAATGTCTAGAATACATTGTCAAAATCAACTAATGGTTCTTATTAAAGTTGTAATGTATCTAACTTTCAATGCTTGATCTTATTAAAATGATAATGTATATAGTTTTCAACGCATCAATATCTTGAATACATTGTTTAAATCAACTAATGGTTCTTATTAAAATGATAATTGATCAAATTTCCAATGCTCGTAATGTATATGATAATCGAAGGTGACGTGTTTTCGAGTATGTGACTTTCTAGTTACCTAAAGACTCAGGCATATGAGTGGCTAAGCTACATCTGTGTGTCTGACTTCTTAAATCCTAGTCCAGATTCTTCTTTCGTAAATTGGAGTATCTTAAAAAAAAATCTTGTCCCAAAAAAAAATAAAAATAAAAACTATCAGTAGTAAATTGGAACAACTGTCTAGGTTATGCAGGCATGCGGGGATAGCTCAGTTGGGAGAGCGTCAGACTGAAGATCTGAAGGTCAGGTGTTCGATCCACCTTCACCGCAAACCATTTTTTATTTTTAATCCTTTTTACGCGTTTCTTTGGCGATGCGTGGGGCCTAATACGACAATATCTTGTGTCGTTTCCTTCAAAGCTGAGAAACTGGAGAAGGTTAGTGGCATGAAACATGACAAAAATAAAATCACTATTTAACTTTTTTCTTTTTTCTTTTTCCTGATTTGAAAAACCAGAAAGCCATTTTCTTTTGTTAAAGCAAATTCCACAGCAGCTTTGTGACATCATGCATGCTAATAATTTTGGTAAGATTTAAGAAGAATTAGCTTAATTATATGTTAATCAGCTAGATTAGACCAACCATAATCCAACAACCAACTTGACAAATCATCATAGGGAAAAATGGGTTAGGTGAGAAGATATCTTATCCGAATTTTTTCCATCAAGATCATCGGATCAAGTAATCCGGGATTTTAAAATTTCATCCAACGGTCAAATATTATTATAGTTTTTAAGAGATTAAAACAGGTGGGCCGTTAAATGAAATTTCAAAAGTCCGGATCACTTGATCCGGTGACTTTGGTGGAAAATATCCGGAGAAGATATCTTCTCAGATTAGGTGGACACCATTTGCATGATGTGTATTCAACGTGGACTCCAATACTTTTACCAATAATGAAAATAAAGCTCAATTATCATAAATTTTATACTTATGCCCCTTGTGTGATTAGATGCTTTTTTTTTTCTTAATTTATTAATATTAAGAAAAGAGCAAAAAAAATTCAAAATTATTATAATAGTTTCTCAAAAATTAAGAGTTTCTTATTCGGAATGTACCGATAAAAATCTAACACTAAATTTACTAAAATATTAGATTGCATGTCTTCGCCCATGAGCGGTAGGTCTCGGGTTTGAGACTTGGGAGCAGCCTCTCCATAAATGGGGGTAAGTCTAGCCGACATTTACCTCTCCCAGATCCTGCTTAAAGCAGGAGTCTTGTGCATTGGGTACGACCATTAGATTGCATGTCTGTGTTTGGTTGATTCGAGTTCAAATGCAAAATCTAATTACCCTCCTAAAAGGATAAAAGCAAAGCAACTTTTTAAATTTGATTAGTCAATTGCTTAGCATGACAAATTATAAGGATGTGGGAGTATCAGTTGTGCAACACAACTAAGGACGAATCCATTAAGGGACCATATGCGTTCGAGAGGGAAAAGCTCTTTAGAGACTCTATGATAGTCATGTAGAAAATTCAGTAGTGATCACCAAGTGTTTGATGAATATGATGAGAAAAACGTCCACAAGCGTCGAAGTGTCGACAAGTGTCAAAATTATGGCTCCTCATATATTGACAAACACATTATTTCTATTGATTCCGCGATATTCCCGTTATTTTTGTTAATTCTTTTGTTAAACTTCACATTAAACTTCCCTAAATTATGATTATTGAATACACGATGACGTAACATGACATTACTCTATTGACTGGACAAGGATTGTCTGTCCTCCTTGTTCCTGTACCCTCTCATGCCATCCTGTTTTGTGTGGTCACGGTTAAGCCACGTCAACATTTTATATTGTTTTTTTTTATAGAGATAATAAGACAAAAATAAATAGTAATATAAAATGTCGACGTGACTTAACTGTGACCATACAAACAGAAGGACATGAGAGGACACTAAAACAAGAAGGGCAGACAATCCTTGTTCCTATTGACTTCCAACATGGAAAATGCCTCTTATAAAGGACAAGTATAAACAATAACATATGATCAATCATGCAGCATGCAAGGGAGTGTGAACTACTTTATAGTTTATATACTTTTTCAATGATCAACATGTTTATTTTATTTTTATCAATAAAACATAAATCAATTGATCTCAAATTTCACATCCTGGAGTTGGTGAACCCCCTGATAACCCACCAACCCCATGCACTTAAAAGGAAAGGGATTCTCTCTGGATGCTTTTCTCCTAATCCATCAAATCAGGAAATTCGTGTTATTGAAATTTGATCAAACGGCTACAAACAGTGATCCATTTTAAAAGTTATAATAACTTCAGTCATTGAATCAAATTTCAATGGTACAGATCTCTTGATTTGATGTATTAGGAGGAATAGATTTATAGAGGATCCATTTTCCACTTACAATGCACTATTAATTCCAAAAAGTTAAAAAATAATAATTAATCAAAACACCAAAAGTAATAATATAGAAAAAGAAAAGAAACTGGTGATGAGTTTCTATAAGAGTAATGTTAGAGAGATAAAATTTGTAAACTAAATGATGTTTTACTAATTAAAAATAAGCACAATAAGCACTTTTATCAACACTTAAGTAAAAATCTAATTATCAACTTTTATGTCATTTAGTTTACACATTTACTCTCTCTAGTATTACCCTTTCTATAAAGGTTTTTTTTATTCAAAGTGGTACATGAGATTGACATAATTCCTTATTTGGTCGCTGAGATATAAAATCAATAGAAGTGATCCTTGAGATTGTCTACCGCCAATCATTTGGTCATGCTAGGAGAGATCTCAGTTAAATTGAGAGTAGTTTTGTCAAATCAATCATCCATTTGAACTAGTAGTTTCCTCAATTTTATAGAGATTTTTCACAAAATGATTGACGTAAGATATTGATTTTAAATCTTTGAGACCAAATAAGAAATTATGTCAATCTTATAGACTATTTTGGATTAAAAAAAAAAAATTAGGCTCTCAAAATTAGGTGTAAACAAAAAAGATACTGCAAATACAAACTTCCACGAACAAAGGATCAAAACCAAATCGGACGGACTGTCGCTTTACTTCACCGACTCCCTCAAATCCCAGCCCTCAATCTACCCTCATCCAACGGCCATAATCTTCAGCCTCCCACGTCATCACCAAAAACAAATCTTAACCGTCAATTCCCACAAGCTCCAAAAATTATGAACAAAAAAAAGCGGTGAAAATTGAAAAACAAGTGGAATGTAACCCGACCCCTCCTCTGTCTATAAATAAAGCCGGAAGTCTCGGATTCAGTGTGGCAAAGATTCGAGCTTTCAGGCACCGAGACACTGGGAACACCCTGAAGCTCAAGACCCAGGACTCAGATTTTCGCTTTTAGCAAGTAAGCACTTTTGAGAAGCTCAACATTTCATGCAAATGCTTTTGCTTTTCTTGTTTTTGAGTTGTATTTTTTGTTAGCTGCTGTAATTAGTTCGAATCTCGCTCTCTGCAGTTTAAATTAGTTTAAAATAGAATATTGTTCGTATTTATAAATTTGGCAGTTGAGTTTTTTTATTTTTTGGGATTGGGTGCGTTCAATTTGTGTTTGTAATGACGTCTATGTTGTTAGCTTCTTTAGGCTCGTTTGGTGTCTAGGTATTGTTGGATTGGACAAGGAACTAGATTTTGTGTATATATATGCAGCACGAAATGGACGTCAACTTCCAAATCTTGTCCAAGGTAGAAGATGAATTGGTTACGAAAACAATTTATCCCTCCCGCCTTTATAGAATTGGGAGGGATAAGTTTTCTTCATGAATAAATCCATCTTTAACTCCGACATGATTTGGAAGTTGACGTCCATTCTTTAGATCCGAGTTCGGATTTTCGATCATTTCTATAAGATGTGGTTAACGGAACATTCTCCGGTTGATAGAGTTCAGCTACTGCTGAATTATATGGTGAGGTACTTATCAACTCTGATTCTGTTTGTTGTTGCAGCTTGTAAGAATGGAAGACACCTTCCTGTTTACTTCGGAGTCCGTGAACGAGGGACACCCCGATAAACTCTGTGATCAGATTTCTGATGCGGTTCTCGACGCCTGCCTCGAACAAGACCCCGACAGCAAAGTTGCCTGCGAGACTTGCACCAAGACGAACATGGTCATGGTCTTCGGAGAGATTACAACCAAAGCCAAAGTGGACTACGAGAAGATTGTGCGCGATACCTGCCGTACAATTGGATTTGTTTCAGACAATGTTGGTCTTGATGCTGACAACTGCAAGGTCTTGGTTAACATCGAGCAACAGAGCCCTGATATCGCGCAGGGCGTCCATGGCCACTTGACCAAGCGGCCTGAGGAGATTGGTGCGGGTGACCAGGGTCACATGTTTGGTTATGCAACTGATGAGACCCCTGAGCTTATGCCTCTGAGCCATGTTCTTGCCACCAAGCTTGGTGCCCGTCTCACTGAAGTTCGCAAGAATGGAACCTTGCCGTGGCTGAGACCCGATGGCAAGACGCAAGTCACTGTTGAATACTACAATGACCATGGCGCTATGGTTCCAATCCGTGTCCACACGGTTCTCATTTCAACTCAGCATGACGAAACTGTTACCAACGACGAGATTGCTGCTGACCTCAAAGAGCATGTTATCAAGCCTGTTGTTCCTGAGAAGTACCTAGACGAGAAGACTATTTTCCATCTTAACCCATCAGGTCGATTTGTCATTGGTGGACCTCACGGTGATGCTGGCCTCACTGGCCGAAAGATCATCATTGACACCTACGGTGGTTGGGGAGCTCATGGTGGTGGTGCCTTCTCCGGCAAGGACCCTACCAAGGTAGACAGGAGTGGTGCCTACATTGTTAGGCAGGCTGCTAAGAGCATTGTCGCCAATGGCCTTGCCCGCAGGTGCATAGTGCAGGTCTCGTATGCCATTGGTGTTCCCGAGCCACTATCAGTGTTCGTTGACAGTTATGGCACCGGAAAGATTCCTGACAAGGAGATTCTTAAACTAGTAAAGGAGAACTTTGATTTCAGGCCTGGGATGATTGCGATTAACCTCGATCTCAAGCGGGGCAGGTACTTGAAAACGGCTGCGTATGGACACTTCGGTAGGGATGACCCTGACTTCTCATGGGAAGTGGTGAAGCCATTGAAGTGGGAAAAGCCCCAAGAGTAGAACAAGTGCTTTTCCTCTCAGCTTGCAGTTGATCAATAATCTGCTTCTTTCGAGCAGCCGGTTTTCGAAATCAAGAGTCTTGCTTTTGCTTGTAATTGTCTTTCCCTTATCTTTTTTTCCACTTGAAATATTTCAATTTGGCATGTTTGGATCACATTATACAAGATGTATTGAATCTGAGTCTTGGTGTATGAAAACATGTAGAAAAAAAGCTGGTTTCTGTATTAGCTGCAAGGCAACATCAATGTGTTGTTACATTTGTTTGGTAAAAAAAACAAAAGTATGATACATTGTTATTAAGCTAATGAATTAACGGATTTGAATCTTATGCAGATTTTTCATATTCTATTAATTATATCAGATTCGAATTTTTGTTACTCCATGTCGAATTGCTTATGCTGTTTTTCCTTAGTTTTTTTAGCCAAAATGGTTTCTGAGATTTGCATAACATATCACTTTGGTTATTGAAATTGAAAATCAATAGAAATGGTCATGAGATTGTCCACCATCCATTATTTTAGTCATTCTGTTAAAAACTACAATAAGTGTCCAGGAGCTCTTGGCCGAAAGTTTGGGCAATTTTCAAAGCTTCGTAACTCAATCGTTTCTTAACCAAATTCGACCATTAATATATCAAAATGAAGATAGGAAAGTGTAGAACAAGATTGTACTATTTGGAAGCCCAATGGTTTCCGGAGATAGCCGGAAAATGACCTGAAAGGTGACTGGTCCGCAGAAAAACTGGAAAACTCGTGGGAAACTGGGTAAATTTTAAATGTTCATAACTTCTTCAATACTCAACGAAATTGAGTGATTCAAAAACAAAAATCATACGAAATCGAGTGATTCAAAAACGAAAATCATACTTCTCTACGAGAAGAAGAGAATGGTACCATTCTAGATGGCTAAATAGCCTGGTTTGGTTGGAAAACGGCTCGAAAGTGGCTATATTGGTCTCAAGTTAGCCACTTTCAAGCCGTTTTCTGGCCTAACCATGGTGAATTAGCCATTGAGAAATGTACCATTCTCTTCATCTCATTGAGAAATATGATTTTTGTTTGTGAATCACTCGATTTCGTTGAGTATTGAAGAAGTTATGAATGTTTAAAGTTTACCTAGTTTCTGGCAAGTTTTCTAGTTTTCCTGTGGACCAGTCACCTTTCAAGCTATTTTTTGGCCATCTCCAGCAACCATTGGGCTTTCAAATAGGTATAATCTTGTTTTACACTTTCCTAACTTCATTTTGATATATTATGGGTCGAATTTGGTTAAGAAACGATTGAGTTACGAAGCTTTGAAAATTGCCTAAACTTCCGGCCAAGAGCTCCGGCACACTTAACAGAGTTTTTAACGAAAGGACCAAAATAATGGATGGTGAACAATCTCAGGGACCATTTATATTGATTTTCAATCTCAGGGACCAAAGTGATGTGTTATGTAAATCTCAGGAATCATTTTGACTGAAAAGCCTTTTTCCTCTTTGGTTGCTCTCTCCTCTGAGGTTTGGTTTTATGTTCTCCTCGTATGTATTTATCTATTATAAAAGGGCATAGATGTTCCTTTGGTCGTCTAATGACAAAGAAATACATGATCACTTACCATTGAATTTAACATCAAAGGTGGAGAATGCATGAATGTACTTTAATTGTTTTCGCTTTGTTATAGCATGTATAACGGCCTTTGGTTTAGATGGACAGCCCGGTGAATAGACAATCTCAACTCTTGATATCAAATCTAAAGGTACGTCACCCTTTATTGTTCCTTACTCACAAGGTGACCAAGAGAACGTGACGGGGGCAATTTCATCCACCAAATTTGAAGAGCAAATCATTCTGTACATAAACCCCCTACTGTTTTGGGTTTTTCACAAACACCACCACTTTCATACACAAACAATATATTTCTCCATCTACAAAAAATAACAAAAACAAAGGAAAAAAAAAGAGGGGAAAAAAATGAATAGATCATCCCTCTTCCCCATCAACCCCTTCTACCACATATGTCCTAATAGCATCAGCTCAGAGTCTCAGACAGACAAACCCAACAATTTAAGAGTAGGAAAAAAAAAATTTAAGAATTACCCTCACTTTCTATATTTCCGAGATCCTTAAAAGGAATCACTGGGTTATTACGTCCGTTGGTAGCCTTTGCTCTCTGATCTTGAACCCGGATAATCACTGCGATCAGTATCTGAATTTTCGCGCTGGGAATCAATGTCCGCGCTACTTCCTTCAGTTCTTCGGTGCCTTCGATCCTGAACATTGAGAAGAAAACTTGTTTCAGAAGACATGTGATGATAACCATCTCTTTGTATAAAAGTTAACAAAACCTGGATCTTATGAGGACTGAAAACAAAATGGATAAGTCTTTAGCATGGGAGAACGAAATGTAACATGCGGAGAGAGATTTTGACAGAAATATTGAGCGATTAAAACGCGCGAAAAGGTTAAGTCTTTAGCATGGGAAAAACATTTTGGTCCTTTGAATCGAAATTCAATTCGGAAGACAGCTTAAAATCCAACAGAAATTGTGTTCTAGAGATGGAATGAAAATCTAACCTCTCTTGGTATAGGATATTCCTCGGACTCGAGCATACGGACAACTTGGCTCATCTTGGGTCTTTTTTCAGAATCTGGATCAACGCACCTCAGAGCAGTCAAGAGGGCTCGTTTCAGGGCTCTTGTCGAGGGTCTCACCTCAATGTTTGGGTCTACCACTTCTTCGGATCTTCTGCTTCCAACCATCATTTTTAGCCAATCAACCAGATTCACCTGTGAGCATTAACATGTCAAACAAAACTCCACAAGTTCATTCAAGAAAATGAAATAGTGATCAAACGATTGACATTGCAACATTAAAGTTCTATTGCCATTTCTGTCTGTTGAGTATCGAAGTCAAATGTAAACCCCTACCAGATCACAGGTAAGCTCAGCAGTTAGTCAGAAAAGTACACGAAAGTTTAGGCTTTTACAAATCCAGAACCAGGCCAAGTATATTTAATAGGAAAAAACAGAACCAAAGCGATTCAGAAGGGTCAATTTTAGGGATGACCTATGTTGGGCTAGACAATCTGGACACTCCTCCTAAGCATATTTAGACTGTAAAATGTCTGATAGTAACTGTTGTCATTCACTACATAATATCTATTTTCAAAAGACATTCACTACTTAGTACAAACAATAAATCCAACTTGCATCAAGCACTTATGATTCTATGTTGACAAAAATGTGGTATCTTAGGATGGTTAGAGAAGAGTGCATACCTCATGAGCAGGGCGACCATAGTCAACAGGGTCCCTTCCAGTAATTGCTTCTAAGAGCAAAACCCCAAAGCTATATACATCACTCTTTTCATTCAAAAGTCCGGTATTAGCATATTCAGGGGCCACATACCTGAAATGTTTTGGAAGCAGGGACAAGCATTACACAAGAGAAATAATTAATTATCAGCATCAGTTATCAACTTACTCTGCACATCTAAAACCAAAAGACACAACATTGCTTAAGGGCCAAAACAAGTCGTGCTCAAGAAAGAAAACTAACCCGAAGGTTCCCATAACACGCGTTGTCACATGACTAGTTCCTGCACCCAGCAGCTTGGCCAGCCCAAAATCAGATACCTTGGAATTGAAGTCTTCATCAATCAATATATTGCTTGATTTAATGTCTCGGTGTATAACTTTTGGTTCAATGGCCTCATGTAAATAGGCAAGACTGCAACAAGTATATCTCATTAAGTGAAACTAGAAAACCTGGAAAAAAGAAAGTACGTGTGTAGGTTATTTGACTTACGCTTTTGCGGTCCCAAGGAGAACCTTTATGCGGGCTTCCCAAGTGAGATATCCATGGTGACGCATTGCTCCGTGAAGCCACTGCTCCAAGTTTCCATTGTTGACATACTCATAGACCAAAATCCTGAAATTTTGAAAGCAAGTGAGACCAGTGATAATAGTTCAGCTGCTACTTCAACAGTAGAAGGCAATTATATACTCAACACACTTCTCAGATACCAAGGCCACAAAAAACAATTTAAAAGAAAATGGTACCTATGAGTTCCTTCGACGCAGTATCCCAGGAGGCGAACCAAATTCTTGTGGCGCACATGGCCGATTGCTTCAACTTCCACCCTGAATTCTTTCTCTGCTTGGCCTCTAAAGACATTATAACAGTTTAAGTTACAAGTTCATGAAACCAAGAATGGTGAATGGACAAACCACAATGGATTCAAGGTACATTCGTTTTTAAACTCACAGGTTGTTTAGGATCTTTTTAACTGCCACTGGAGTCCCATTGATGAGATGTCCCCTGTAAACAACTCCATATCCACCTTCACCAAGGACATTGTCCTTTGCAAACCGGTTTGTTGCAAGCTCAAGGTCCCTTAATGTAAACCAGTGTCCCCAACCCAAATGCGAGAATTCAGGCAGGCCAACTAGAGGAGACGGGGCGGTTATTGGATAAGATGAAGAAGGCTTATGTCCTGTAACGGTGCTGGAACTCCCCTCTTCTCCAGATTGGGACAGGACACCGTCGTTTTCTAAATGATTAAATGAACCTGACTGGCTGCTATTCTCTCCATTCTTCGATTTTCCCATATCCAGATGGACCATGATCTTATCTGATCCTTTGTCACTAGATTTGTCATGAATGGTGAGAAGAATTCCATCACGAGGAGCAAACTCCCTAGCAGATACTTGCTCAACCCGAACTTCCTTAATCTCTTTCGAGACAGTTGGGATTTGACTAAGGGGAATCTTGTCCCTAGCTTTCCTCGATTTCTTACGCCAAGTAAGACACATTGATAGCACAGTGAGGATGACTATGATAAACAGTGCAACAGCAATTCCAATTACTTCCCAGACTTTTAGATTAAAAATGGGAGTTTTCTTGGATAATTCTGATTGGAGATCAGAAGCCATTCTATCAGCTACCAACAAGTCTACACGTACACAGAAGAATCTCACATCAAAATTTACTCTGATTCATCATTCATATCACTGTAAAAAAAATCAAAATCTGTTCTTTCAATCCATTGCAGCATCTAGAGAACGATAAAATACAAAGCTAGTATATTTTTTCACCAATTCCACAAATATACACACACACACATATATAAACGCAATAAAGGAGTCAACCTTGACATGCTACCAGCTTAAATTTCACTACAATTATTTTACCACCAACATAAACAACAATTCACAAGTAATTGGAATTGTAAATTCACTCACTTACCTCTCTGAGATGGAACTCAAAAGAGCAATCTTGAAAAGCCAGATCTTTGAAACCCTTTCAGCATTCTTTATCCTAAAACAAGGCACAATTCCAGATCTATAAACCAGAAAACCCAGAAACACACACCAAGAAAACCTCTCAAGGAACCCAAAAGATCCCACTTTTCAATAAAATTAATTAAAAAAATCAACTATATAACAGTAAAACTCAAATCCCTTTGTGGGTTTTCACTGTGGGCCAAAAGTGCGTCTGAATCTAAGTTGGGAAAGAGCTTTCAGGCACCAAAACTAATCCATCTCAAAAACCCACACCCAAAAGCAACCAGAAAACTCCTGCCTGGGCAAAATTGTAAAGGGTCATGGAAAAAAAAAAAAGATCTTTGTGAGTGGGTGGGGATATAAGAAGAAAGGGTGGAGTTATCAGCGGTAGGTGGTGAGTTTAGAGTTTTTAAGACTCACTCACTCACTGCTCAGAGTTGCCTTCCAAAAACATAATACAAACAGTAAAGGGATGCATGGAATTCTGTGATGTTAAAAGGTACTGAAATTTTCCTGATTTGTTTGTGAAACATGACTGATTGGATTTTACCAGTAATTTACTTTAATTATTTTTCTCTTTTTTCCATTATTATGTATTTATTTATTATAATTTATTGTTGTATCTGTGTAGTTGATTATAAATTTATGATTGTCGAATCTCAACCGTTTACTTGGTCAAGTCAAACATGTCACCTGAGTTCAAAGGTTACAAACTTGTATATGGAACTGTTAGAATTCTTACATGCAAGTCTGGGCAATTGCTGAATTTTGGTAAAGTGAACTCTTTATAGTCTCTTTATCATCTCATGTCTTTAGTATAATATTTTATAATATTAACACGTGAATTGACGTTAAATTATAAGATGACAGAAAGTTGTAAGGAGTCGCAATTCCCTTAGCATTTCTCATTTTGAAATGTTATATAAGGCCGTCTGTCAACGGTTGTCTTCATCCTTATCACATAAAAAGTCTTCATGAGCTAATTAACAAAACCTGGATCAGATATAAACTGTGGATCATCAGTGCAACTACTTGTTTTGTTTCTAATTTGCTGTGGATTATGATTTTCCTAGGAAAATCACTTATTGTAGATCTCTTTATGTTTGTCTTTCTTCTCACGTGATGCGTCATAGGAGGAGACAGACTAACGCTAAAGACATACAACACATTCCATGTATGTGTTTAATTCAAAATAAGATATTGATGGCTTGGTTCTATTTAGTGACGATTTATATAGGCCAAACCAAACCAAACCAAAAAAATTCCAGTTGATTTGATTTTTTGGCCCATTTGACATTTTAATGGTCAAAACTAAACCAAATTGTGTACTAATAAATGTGCATTTTAGATAGTTCAACTAGTTTGATGTCCACCCCACCCCAAATAATCGCGATGTAATTGATGATTTAATTAAGTCAAAATTTTGAGAAGTTCTTTCCAAGAGATTAAGAAAATAAAAGGTGTTCATGGATTTTGAATATAAATCTTGATGATGATTGTTAAAACTGGTTCAATGTGCCAGATCAGGGGTTGGAGCACTAATGCAACCCTAAGAACCAGCATCATATGGGTTTTAGTAAAGTCTTGGTCTTCTATAATTATATCCAACAAAACAAAAGAGAGCAAAGTCTTTTATTTGTTTAAAGCTACTCTACGTTATAAATTTTGTAACAATCATGTTGCCTTAAAAAAATTAAGTAAACAAACTTCCAGTTGCTCAGTTGAGAATGACCGAGACAACGATGTTAGCGATGCGAACGACGATAGTGCAATTGAATATTTAATATTTTGGTAACAATGTTATAATCAGACAAATTTTTTATTAATATGACATCGATCTTTACTACTAATGTCAATTTAACGTTGTTAAGATGTCGTTGATATTTGGTTGATATATCTTTGTCCGTCCATGTCAATCAACCATATCGCTCATGGGAGAAAAACTCGGATTGTCTCACCACCTAATCTTTTTATGCATTAGCTATATTTTCTTCCTTTTCGTTGTAATCATCTTTTTTTGGGTAAAAATTGTAATCACTTTTTTTAATGAGTATATATGTCGATCATTGTTGTGTCTCTCTCAAAGAAAAAGAAAAAAAACCTTGTACTAAACATTCACTTTTTGTTTGTTTTGTTTGTGCCAACCAACATTCATTCGTTTAAAGAGAGTAGTTGAAGAAAATGAAGTATTTCTTTTTCACATACTCTAATCGAATTTAGATTACAAGAAACTTTTGATAATCTGATTTTCAGATGAAATAAAAAGGAAAACACCACATGTCATCGTATAATTGGAGGAACTCTACAAAAAAACATTCCTCCAATTATATAATGGCACGTGATGATTTACCTTACGGACACATTGAAAAATCTCTCCACAAAAGAGTTGGAAGGCTGTGTATTAATTGAGTGTAGGTCACATGCAAATGAATACCTATTAATATAAGGATAAAAAGTTTAAAAACTGAGGAGGAAATTAGATACAACTCCAACAACCTCACATAATAAAGAAATTGGATTAAATGCAATTATCCGCAAGCAACTAAAACATTTCAGAATATATTACACATATCCAGGAATACTAGCCATCAAAATAAAAGCAATTCAAATTAAAAATGGCAGACCCAAATCAAGTGTCATCAAATCAAATTCTACCTGCAATCGGAGAAATTTGCAGAGACACAAAAGGCAGACCCGAAAACTGCAGAAAAACAAAAGGCATACGTTTTAGGGAGTTTTGGGGGTTAGAACTACGAAACGCACTGCCAAAAAGAAACATAATCCAGGGAAAACTTGTCGGCTAAGAGTTATTAATTTGTACTCAAAACATATATTGAATTTGTTCACCTCATCTCTCTATATTAACTAACTTCTTTATTATCTTCTTCGAAGAGATCCATCACTCTTGCTGTAGTACATTTACATGCTTGGACCCCAAATTAATTTCAACATTGATCTATCAAATTGACAAAAAATTGCTTTCTCTAATTTAGTTTTGTGATATAGAAGCACATTCTACACTAAATTCATCTAAAACTACGAAAATGAGAGTTCGAACTTGAGTGTAGAGAGAAACATTGCTTTAATCAACTTGACTACGTCCAAGTCTACTGTTTCCTTAATTTATTTTAACTGCAAATAAGTAGTCGATGTTAGAGTATATAAATGAATGCTTAGGATTGTGACACTTGGCAATCCATAAGAAAGGAAATTAGTTAGTTTGTTAAGATTAGATAAGGATGCTGTTAGAAGATATGGTTGTAATAAGATCTCCCTATATATGCGGGATTGTATGGATTACTGTCACAAAGAAAAAATATACAAAGATTTATGTGTCTCTCTCTAAGAGATCTCTCTAGCTCTCTCTCTAAACTGTCTTATCTTCTTCTCTAAGTTTTCTTATTTTCTCTACAAATTGTGTTCTTCATTTATGCACTATGGTTTACATGGTATCACTCACCGAATTAGCTTAACCGCAAGCTTCTTCAATCTGGGTTTCTTACTTCCGCTACCTAATTTCTCTTCTTTGTGACTGTTTCGGTTGATTTGGGTTTTGACCGACTACCCCTTCTTCTCTTCTCTCTTTCTTCGAATTTCTGCACACCAAGTGTTTGTTGTTGGGTCTCAACAAAAGCTTATCAAGATGGTTACAGTGAGTCGATTGCAAATTTTATAATCCTCAATTACTGGGTTGATTTCATCGGTTTCTTCATCTGTTTCTATTAAGTTGGATGATACCAACTATCTTCAATGATATTTTCAGATGAAATTGGTGCTCGATGGGTATGGCATTATGAATTTTGTGGATGGATCACATCCTTGCCCCTCTTAGTTTACTTCTTCAAGTTCTGCAGATTCAGAGGTTGTATCCATTGGTTCCAATTCCAGAGTTGAATCTGATGAGTTTAAGGTTTGGAAGATGCATGATAGAGCACTAATGCAACTTATCACTGCTACTTTGTCTCCACTTGCAATTTCTTGTGCAATTGGGAGCACCAGTGCAAGAGATTTATGGGTGCGTCTTCAAGAACAATTTGCTACAGTTACAAAGACTTCCATTTTCCAAATGAAGTCTGACTTACAAACTATCAAGAAAGGGGCTGATTCTGTGAGTCAATATCTTCAGTGTATCAAGGAGACTAGAGATTATCTTTCTACAGTAAGGGTTACTTTTGTTTATGAGGATATTGTTATCTTGGATTTAAGTGGCCTTCCAGCTGAATATAACACGTTTCGGTGTGTTATTCGTGGTATTGAAAGTGTGATTTCTCTCAAGGAGTTTCGTGCTCAATTGCTTGTTGAGGAAGCAACTCTTGAGAGTAATTCTTCTGTTAATTTTCCCACTGCTTTGATGGCTCAGAATCAAAATTACAATGGAAATTCTGGGTTCCAAAATGGCAGTAATGGTTTTACTAATGGGAATCACAATGGTAATTCTGGTTATCACAGTGGGAATTCTAGGCAGTCTAATTTCTTCAATGGTGGCAATCGTTCTAAATACAAAGGCAAAGGGAAATCGAGTAATAATCAGGGCAATTGATATTATAATAATCAAGGCCAGAGGTCTTACCATTCCAAACCTATTGTTCATGATTACGCTCCTAGTATTCTTGGAAATCCTTCTCAGCTTAATAATGTTGCCTTATCTTCCAGTGTTATTTGTCAATTGTGTTTTCAGCAAGATCATTCAGCTGTCAATTGTGCTTATAGAGACGTTGAACCTTCTGAGTCCTGTCATATTTGTGCTAGAACCAATCACACTGCCAAGACATGTTTCTATAGAAATAAAGCCAAGACTTATGGATCCCAAATGACTGCCATGAATGCAATTTATCCTGGTTCAATGCATTATCCTTAGTTTATGCATACTATGCCTCCTGTGATGAATAATATGTCGTCTATGCTAAATATGCCATCTTCTTAGTTGCCAGTTTCTATGAATGCCTCATCTTCTTATAATATGCCATATATGCTATCCTATTCATCAAGTTCAGCTTCACCGCAAGTATGGTTGACATATTCTGGTGCTACCAATCATTTGACTAATGATTTGCATAATTTGTCCTTGGCTTCTCCATATCCTCAGAATGAAACAGTGCAAACAACAAATGGTGAAGGTTTATCAATCACTCATTTTGGGTATTCTATTCTCAGAACTCTTGTGCAATCAATCAAATTAAATTTTGTTCTTTATGTTCCCAGAATTACTCATAACTTGTTGTTAGTTCACCGAATTTGCTTGGACAATAATTGTTGGCTCATATTTGATGCATTTTATATTTGAATTCAGGACAAGGCCACATGGAGACTCATATATAAAGGACTATGAAACAATGGACTATACCTTATACCATTCGTTCCTGTTCTTTCTCATGTAGCTCAGAAACAAGTTTATCCTGCAGCTTAGAAATAAGCTTATCCAGCAATTGTATGCCTTGGACACACTGTCAAGAGTACAATTTGGCACAGTCGTTTAGGTCATCCTTCCAACTCTATAGTATCTCTTATGCTTAG
Source organism: Malus domestica (assembly GCF_042453785.1). Taxonomy (NCBI): domain Eukaryota; kingdom Viridiplantae; phylum Streptophyta; class Magnoliopsida; order Rosales; family Rosaceae; genus Malus; species Malus domestica. Next base: position 27,046,497 of record NC_091672.1, on the reverse strand, counting down.
TAAATCCAATGTTACTGTTGTAAAAGATGTGAACTCTATTGTTTGTCAAAGTTGTTTAGAGGGTAAGTTTAGTAAACTTCCCTTTTGTCCTGTCTCCTCTAAGTCTGTTATACCTTTTGAAATTGTTCATAATGATTTGTGGGACACGTACCATGTACATCAATTGATGGTTACAAATACTATGTCCTATTTGTTGATGATTGTACCAGATTTTCCTGGCTTTTTCCCTTAATAAATAAATCAGATCTTTCTTCCATCTTTGTCTCATTTTACAATTCAGTGTTAACTCAGTTTTCTGCAAAAATCAAAATTTTACAAAGCTATGGGGGGGGGGGGAGAGTATATTGGCAAATCATTACAGTCCTTTCTTTTTGCCCACAGTATATCCCATCATAAGTCTTGCCTTTATACACCTAAGCAAAATGGTTTGGCCGAAAGAAAACATAAACATATTGTTGAAACTGTAATCACCCTTTTGCAAAATGCTCATTTACCTTCGAAATTCTGGACCTTTGCTTGTAACACTGCAATTTACTTAATTAATAGAATGCCATCATCTGTCATCAACAATAAGTCACCTTTTGAAATGCTATACTCTGCCATTCCAGAAATTCAACATCTTAGGGTCTTTGGGTGTGTTTGTTATCCATTTTTGAAGCCTTACAACAGTAACAAATTACAACCTAAGACTGCTAAATGTGTGTTCTTAGGTTATGCCTCAAATTATAAAGGCTATATTTGCTATGAACTGAGTCATAAAAGGATTTATATCTCTAGGCATGTGATTTTTAATGAGATTGATTTTCCATATGTTACTTTGGATACTAAACCTACATCGTATCCCAAACCTGATTCCCATACTTATCCTTCTGTGATTCCAAACCTTCAAAATATCTTAGTAACACCTCCTACATCACTGCCCTTACTTCCAGATACTACATTACCCTCATCCTCACCTCAACCATCCCCTCACTCATCATTTCAGCCCTTATCTCAACCATCACCTCAACCATTATCTCAGTCCATTGTTGCTCAAGGATCTCCAGTCTCAGTGGCACCTGAGTTTAGTCCTGAGGCCTTACAAGTGGTTCTTACTATTCCACCACTAAATGTCCAAGAGTGGTATTGTTAAAAAGAAGGTATTTTTCACTTTATTGATATTGCAGCATCTGTGGATTTAACAAAGACTGAGCCTGCCACTTATAAATCTGCTTTAAAAGTTCCTGTGCGATATAAGGCAATGCAGGAAGAGATTGATGCACTGTATTTGCAGAAGACTTAGAGTTTGGTTGATCTTCCATCTCATAAGAATTTGGTTGGGTGTAAATGGGTGTTTAAAGTAAAAAGAAATGTTGATGGGACTATTGCTCGGCACAAAGCTCGATTGGTTTCCAAGGGGTTTAGTCAAGAACAAGGGCTCGATTACGATGAAACTTTCAGCCCTGTTGTGAAGGCCACAACTATGAGATTAATCTTTGCCTTAGCAGCTCATTTCAATTGGCCATTGAGACAATTGGATGTCAAGAATGCATTTCTTCACGGCATTTTGCAAGAAAAAGTCTACATGTCTCAACCTCTAGGTTTTGAGGATTCTAGGTATCCACACTTAGTTTGCAGGTTACGTAAATCTCTTTATGGCCTGAAACAAGCCCCACGGGCCTGGAATGATCGGTTTACACAGTTTTTGCCTAAGTTAGGATTCAGTAATACTTACTCGGACTCTTCTCTCTTTGTTAAGCATGTTGATAGTTCAATTGTTGTGTTGTTATTGTATGTCGATGATATTATCATCACTGGCAGTGCAACAGAGGCTATTCAACAGGTTATTACAAATCTTACCAAGGAATTTGATCTTAAAGATCTTGGTCCACTGCATTTTTTCTTGGGTATTCAAATTACTCGAACTTCACAGGGGCTGTTCTTATCTCAAGAGTAGTATATTATGGATTTATTGAAGAAAATTGATATGTTGGATTGTAAAGCTGTTGCCACTCCTTGTTTGCCTTCCCGCATATTGCTTAAAGATGATGGTCAACCATTTAATAATCCAGGATTATACAGGAGCATAGTTGGTGCATTGCAGTATCTTGTCTTCACTAGACTTGATATAGCTTTTTTTGTTCATCAGGTTTACCAGTTTATGCAATCTCCTATGATTGCTCATTTTACTGCTGTGAAATGGATATTGCGATACTTAAAAAGTTCAGCTTCCTATGGTGTTACTTATAGCACAGGAGATTTGATGATTAAAGTTTTTAGTGATGTTGATTGGGCTGGTGACCCTAATGACAGACGCTTTACTACCGGCTTGGTTGTGTTCTTGGGCAATAATCCCATATCCTGGTCTTCTAAAAAGCAACAAATCGTCTCTCGTTCTTCAACCGAGGCTGAGTATAGGGCATTATCTTCAACAGCTGCAGAGTTGGATTGGATTCAACAATTACTTACTTTTCTGCAAATTAAGCTTTTATATACTCCTGTATTGTTTTATGATAACTTGTCTGCTATAGCTCTCTTTTTCAATCCAATTCAACATCAATGGATAAAGCACATTGAGATCGATGTTCACTTTGTGCGCGAACGAGTTGCAACAAAGAAGCTACTGGTTCAGTTTGTGTCTTCTTAGGTGCAGTTTGCTGATATTCTCACAAATGGTCTCAGTTCACCTATTTTCCACAGTCATTGTTCCAACCTCATATATGAATGAATGCTTAGGATTGTGACACTTGGCAATCTATAAGAAAGGAAATTAGTTAGTTTGTTAAGATTAGGTAAGGATGCTGTTAGAAGATATGGTTGTAATAAGATCTCCCTATATATGCGGGATTGTATGGATCACTGTTGTTTGTACCATACTTGACCAATCCCGAAACTACCAAGCACCGGTCAGCGTTATACCGTTAAGGATCCAAAAGAGTTTCCCTCCAACTAGGAGGCCAATCACAGTGCAACACGTGTCAACACCAAGGGGCCAATCATTGGGCGACGCGTGTAATATCTCGAAAATTTTAAGTGGGGATTAAGAGTGAATCACTTGTGGTCTTTGTTAGCAAAAATTGATTTGCCTTATTTGAGGTTAGATCAATTGGCCTTTGTCCATTAATATATATATATATAAAGAAAAAAAAAGAAAAAAAAAAGGTAAAGTTGACGTTTGGGATAAAAAAAAGGGATGGGTTCTAGAAATCCCCATTTAGCTACTTTTCCTTCCTGCCTTCCCTCCAGCTGAAAGTAATGAAAGGGGTTTACCCCTTTTAGCTCTTCACTTGTCAAAAAGGAAATCTAAGGAAGAGGAGTTTAGTTTTCTTTGCTTGTGAAGATTTGAACAAGTGAGGATCTTTCCTTTGTCTCCATTTAAGGTATCTATTTCTTACCTTTGGGATCTATTTGATTTTTTTTGGTTTGTTAACCCATGAATTAGTTTGGGTGGGAGTAAAAGAACATGAAGGTATCATAGTTCATGCTATAGTTTTAGAGTTGAGCACCAAGTGTTTGATTTAAGTCCCCAATTAACCTTGAATTAGGGTATGTTGTTAGATATTTGTATAAGTGGTGTGTAATGATTTTTCTTGTTATAGATAAGGAAGAGAAGGACAAGGGGACGACACAAGTCGACGAACACCCTGGAAGTTGAATATCAAGAAATTGTGTTGAGGTAGGGGAGTTTTAATCAAAAATAAAATATTTTGGTTTTTCATTTTTACTTGATCAAGGATTGATGGCATTTGAGCATTATTTGAAGCTTACTTAAAATGTTTTCTTTTTCGATTATGTGAAAGAAGTGAAGAAAATATTTCACTATGGTTTGATCTTAATGATTTGAATTCCGTTACTACAACTTTGGTGAGTTTAAAGTGATTGAAATGATTTTTCAGTGATTGAAATGATTTTTCAAGATTTTGTTTTGATGTGCATGCCTCTTATTTTACTCGATACGAAATATTGAAGCATCTCAATACGAATGTCAAATTGTGAAAGTAGATGGAAAGTGGTGTAATACATGTGTAGTTGAGAATGTTGAGAAATGTATGAATGGGCACAGTGACCCGTGAAGTTATTTGATTATGGGCACAATGACCCAAGGTTCCCCGGGGAAAACTCCATGTGTGGGGGTTGTGTGAATGAGTTATGAAAGTGATAAATACATGTGATATGTGTATTGGCCATGTATATTACGGTTCTTTCCAATCTGCTTGTCACTTGTTTGGGATAAAAGAAGATCTTTGTGATTTGGTGTGCTAGTGATTCTTTAAATGATAATGGCTTTGCTATCTTTATGACAAAATAAGTGATTTTGAACTTGTGTATTGTACCGTTGTTATCAAGCTACTAATGCTCCAAAACCTTTGGTTTTTCTGTCATATGTTACTTTCCAAAAAAATTTGAACATATTTCAAATTGTTGGATTACGTAGTAGTGAAAATAAACGGTTTTGAATCACTCTTATTACTTTCGGCATGCACTAGAGATTTTAAATGACTACGGACTTACCCCTACTGGGCATTTTATGCTCACCCCGTTTTTCTAAACATGTACTTTTAGTTGTGTAGAGTCGACTAGTTGATTTTCAAGTGGCAGCTGTGGGTTAGTTGACGGGAGTCAAGGCGTACACTTCTTTTGGGTGAGCTGCCAAAGTATTTGTATAGTTAGTTTCTGTTTGTAAATGATCCTTTTGTGGCGTAGTAGACTAAAATGATGTCGACCTCGGTGGGTTGGAGATTCTACTTACCTGGGCTATGAAAACCATGTATATATAACTACTCGTCTTTTGGCTTGTATAGTTTTGCTCATGTACATTTTCCTCATATAGCCTGAAAATGTTTTCTTGTTAGAAGCCCTAAAGGTCTTTTGTGAACTTATTTTAATCTGTAAGGTTTTATGAACGGCTCTTGAAGAATCACTATGAACTTGGTTATGTTTAAAAATGTGGGTGTGTATCTATTACCTAAGTGGTATGTTGCAAAAATTCAGATTTTTGTTTTTGGAATATAGATAGTTTTATTTGCAAGGTAATTTGGAACTGCTAAAATTGTTCTTACTGGAAAACAACTGCATGCCTGTTTTAGTTTTAACATTTTCCTATACTTCCCGAACTCGAAAATCAATGAAATTTTGACACAACTTAGTTTCATGGGTCTACTTTGGATCTGGAAATTTTCATGCATTTTGGTTGAACGAGCTATTTTCGGTGAATTTTACGGTTCAAGTCGCTTTTGTAGTTTGTATTACTATGAGATCTTTAACTCTATTTCTTTAAATTGACTTTTGTAGTTTAACTTTATGGAAATTGGGGGATTTAAATTTTCGTCGACATAATCTTAAGATGAGATTTGTTTTGCATCCTTAAACGACCACTTTGTTCTATTTATTTTACTTAATCTCACACCTCAAGTTTTGGGGTGTGACAACACGTGTCAACATCAAATGTCAATCATAGCATGACACATGTCAATGCCAGAACAAAGCTAGAAACTCTATTCTATAAAAGGAGATCATTCTCCCACAATAATCCCTAATGTCATTTGTACTCAATCATTCACTAGTACTCACTAAAGGAGAGCTTGAACCTATGTATTTGTGTAAACCCTTCACAATTAATAAGAGCTCCTCTACTCCATGGACGTAGCCAATCTGGGTGAACCACGTATATTTTGTGTTTGCTTCTCTGTCTCTATACATTTACATAATTATCCACACTAATGGCCGGAGCAATCTAGCGAAGGTCATAAAGTTAACACTTTCTGTTGTACCAAAGTCCTCACTGATTTTGTGCATCAACAACTATCACTAAGAAAAAATATACAAAGATTTCTATTTCTCTCTCTAAGAGATCTCTCTAGCTCTCTCTCAAAGTTGTCTTATCTTCTTCTCTAAGTTTTCTTGTTTTCCCTACAAACTGTGTTCTTCATTTCTGCACTATGGTTTACAGTCGAGCCCTACACATAGCTACCAAAGTTATGTCCATGTTCACTCATATAAACATAGAAGTAGAAATTGGTGCTTTTATTTAGGCATTAGGGTTTCCAACAAATTATATGAAGTTTTATTTCATCGATGCTACCGTAACTTTTCATTGTCGACACTCTCGACCCTGGTTGAACAATTGTTTGTTCCTAACTTGGCAAAACAAGCCACCTGAAGCAATATATTTGGATTATGCAGTTGTACGTATATATTCATTTGTTAGGTGGATGCATGGTTACGTCTAAAACGTGCTTGCATTGAAATCTTTGTACGTAGATACAACATTTGCCCTAGCTAATATAACGGTGGATATAAATTTGGATTTATATATTTGGTTTCTTCTCGTGTGGGCATGAACTACATGACATTTTCCTAATTAACTAGTTAAAGCTAGCCATATATGTGCCAACCTTTAATTTAATAGGTTTTCATCTCTGATCCCTTGATTGACATGCCAAAGTTCTTATGAGCACAATGATCATCATGATTCATCACCATAATTAATCACCACAACATTAAATTTCCATGCATGATGTGGAAGAGGAACGGACTCGAAGCAGTGGCTTTGGTCCTTTGGGTGTGTTATATCCTACCACATTCAAGGAAATTTTTATTTTTAGGCACCCTAGTCGGCCTTCTTGAGAGATTTTTTAGTATGTCAAATTCCTATTTTCATCAATATGGAATTATTCTCAATAAATATTATGTCGTTGATTAATGAGTTATATCATATATGTGAATGTAATTGCTTTCATGCAGTAATGTAAGAAGCGACGTCTCTCTAAATATTTTGCCCTAGACCACACGCAACTTGTGACTCGTATGCTGAAAAAACTACAATTACAACTTGTTTATCAGTTAATTATGATGATCCGCATGATTAATGTGAAAGTGATTTATTTGTTTTGGTCTGATCTGATAGATTGTGAAATTGCTCATTACTATTCTATTCTACGTGTGTACATGCATGCATTAATCTCACTGTACATCCAATTTTAATTTTAATTATAAATTGTATTTTTTCTTATCGTATAATTAAATCAAGTACAAGATGAAGGTAGTGCTAAAACTAAAATTTATAAATAAACCCACATCCAATTATCAAACATTTATTATTGCGTAATCTTTGTTCAACGTTCTATTTTGGCTAAAACCTTAAGTGTTGTCAAAGAGAATAACAAGCTCTTTTTTGTAAATGGTGATTTTAATTAAAGTTTTGGATCCTCGAAATAAGATATGAATCGATTTATGATATTTTTTTATTCGATTTCATAGTACACCTTCGCCAAGAGTACGTATATAAGGTACATCATTTTCTCAAAGATACCCATGGCTTCCTCGACCAGACCATGCTCATAGCATTATATATACGACTGCATCATCAGATCCAAGTGACTGACTGAAAGCCATCCCTGAACTTTCAATATCCCCACATTTTGCATATGCATCAATAAGTGCACTTAAAATTGCGTAAATTTTGGTTTTGTGAAGATAATTTAGGTAGTAAATTTGGGTGTAAAGATAAATTATATATGAATGTGAATTTAAAGAGATATTTATAGCTTGATTAAAATTAATATAGATGTGGAGAGTAAATTGAGCGTAAATGTTACGTGAGTTCAAATAAAATGTCGCTTTCTAATTCTATGCAACGAATCAGGAATCAAAGCACGACTTTAGGGTCCACCAAAAGGCCATTTTGTAAATTCTAAAGTTATAATTCTGTGGACATAGATAGTAAGGACCAACCAATCCGGACTACTCAAATTGAATTGAACCGTCCCCATTAACTCATTATGTTGGCTAACCTTGCACAAACCAAGGACTTCGATCTCTCTTTCATATAAACCAAGAGCCCAAATTTTCTGATCTTTAGGCTTCGGATAGTAAGGTCCGAAGAGGATTCAAAATCATAATTTTGTAACCATGCATGCATGTTAACATATTTGACTAAATCATTTATTGTCCGGACAGATCCAAATTCATACTTTTGTAACCATGCATGACTAAATCACTCTACATATCATATGAATTGTTGCATATGCGTCATACATTGCACAAAAGTATGCACCTTTTCAACCATTTGGTTGGTCCATTGAGTAAGGTGTTGATGAAAATATATAAAATTATCATAAATTCGGGATTTTTTGTTTGTTTGATACACTAACAAATCTGGAATTTACTTTATCTTCAAATTATCCAATGAGGGAGAAATCTTGCGGTATGGTACAGTTACAGTTTCAGAATGTGAGTAGCCCGTTAACTGGTTGTGTATATTGTGTCGATTTACCGACTGGTCACATCCCGTATACCCACAAAATTTCTTACATTGTAGAAAACCCCTTGTATATATATTTACGTATGAGCCTAGGAGGTGAACTTTTCTTTTGTTTGTCGCAAAACAAAAGAAAGAGACATGGCATCCAATATATTAAGCATTAAGATACTGCAAAACGAGCTATTGATGATGACAATTAATCCTTAGCAACTGAAAAATTATGAGAATTAATATAATATGGGTGGCTAATCAACATAATCCATAAACGTTGAAAAAGAAATCCTAACAAAAAGTGATTTGAAAGACATCGATTGGTACCCTGAAATTACAGGTTCAGCTAATCATAACACTCATCTTAATTAGTATTTTTAAATCAAACAATTAGATACATCTTGTCCCCTACCCACACCATTTTATAATAAAGATAACTTGCAAATATTACCCTCTGGTCCACCACCACTTCCTCTCTCCCTCCCTCCCTCCCTCCCTCCCTCCCTCCCTCATAGTAAGTACTAGTTACAAACTGTGAATAAGGATTTTGATTTTTGGAGGAGGATTCTCTCCCCTCTTAATCTCTCTCCTCTTCTTTCCTCTCCTCGGTTAAGTCACGTCAACATCTTATATTAATTTTTTTTTATAGAGACAATAAGATAAAAAATAATGTATGAGAGGAAGGGAGATAAGTGGATGTGAATATGAGGGGAGAGAATCATACTCCTTCGAATAGGGGATGAATTTTAGAATTTAGAGTTTTAACTTGGGATAAATTTCTAGGGCATGGGATGAATTTCAGGGTTAGAATTTATGAATGGGAATTAGGGTTTTATTTTCAAACTCACTGTGATGAATTTCAGAATTTAGGGTTTTAATTTAGGGAATGAGTTGAATTTCAGGGTTTAAGAATTTGATGGTTGTTCAGGGTTTAAGAATTTGATGGTTGTTGTTGTTTCTTGTTTACAACTATTGGCTGTTGCTAAAATTTGAATCCTCTCTCAGTTTGACGCATTTTGAATCCTCCTGCAATTTCTTTTTTTTTTCCTTCTTCTTTTTCAATATGCATTTACCGAACTGACCCTAAATACCAAAATTATTTAGGTTTAATTTACTGAATTTCTGAAAACTGAAAATTACGGTTCAATTTCGGTATAGATTTTCAATTTCCAAACTTGTTCGATTTGGTTTTTGGTTTGGTTATCAAGCCAAAATCAGGACTATATATATCATATATCATATATGGTCTAATTTGATACCACTTTTAATGAAATAAAGGCATTAGTAGTTTTGAAAGAAAAAAAATATATTGTTGAACAACATTATATGTATTTTGAATTGAAAATCAAACAAAGAGGAAAAAACTAAACGATTAGACGACTCGACCTACTCAATACTCATAAGGCTTGGTTGTCGATCTACTCTTAGCCTTACTCTCTTAACCTCAAAATGGTCAGAAAGAATTAAGACCCCAAAATTTAGTCATCAATTACAAAGTAGACTACTTTCTTTCTGCTTAGAGTGAGTTGAAATGACTCCCCGATACTATATTAAAATAATTACAAGCACATACAATGAATCGAGCCAAATTGAATAAGTATTGATGAATTAAGTGAATCAAATTACACATCAAGGGGTTAATAGTGATTCATAATACAACATTATCCAAAATCCACATATATATTGGTTAGGTGGCTGTGTTGTGTCTAATTGTCCCTTCCAAGTGATTCGAAATCGAATTATAAATCTTAATTAATAACAAGTGAACTTAACAAGTGAACAAAAATAAAGATTTGACGCTGATAGTGGGACAGGCCGAGTGTGAACGTGTGTAAGTAAAGTTCTTGATTGATTACTTCATTCATGTGACACCCAAATGATTGAAATTTGAAGGGCTCTAAATTATCTCTCGTTTTTTTTAATGCAATATCTGGTTCATTTTTTAGAATCTCGGCGATACGAAAAAGTTTATTAATATAAAACAAGAAGAAATTATACCTAATCAAGGTGGTGATTAAATATCGATAGTAATTATGTTCCAAACAATTTTGAGTTGTATTTTGAACCCAGAACCTCTTCGGATCCCCAAAAACTGAGTCTAATGATCAAATGATCAGGGCCATTGAAATTTGATCCAAGGGCTACAATTATTATAACTTTTAGAGGAACCCCTTATTTGTAGCCGTTTGATCAAATTTCAATGGCTCGGATCATTTGATCCTTAGACTCAGTTTTTGAGAATCCGGAGAGAATCTGGTTCTTTTATTTTACTACCATCTATGTTTGCAGGATTCCAAGGGAGCAGCAACTGCTAGGAAAACACCCTTGACCTTTTTGACAATTTCATGCCCTCTTGATTGTTTTTACTCTACTCCTTAAAATTTCAATCTCCCTGAGTTATATGATCATGTATATTATATTAAGCACCATACAGTTAAAAATATAAGAAAGTAACCAAACAAGAGTGAAAATGGGTAAAAACCAAAATCAACAAATAAGTGAATGAGTTGTGATGGCTGATGGGAGACAATGTGCTCTAAAACAGGAGGTACATCCGCTTTTATCTACAACATTTACGTGACACGTGATAACTGTTGTTGATATAAAAAGATATATTCTAGTGGCATTAGAAATTATTCTATGAAATTCGTGAATTATACTAAACAACAAATGCAGTGACGAAAGCACGTAAGATGCCCCTTGAGGGTAGCTAGCATTAATGCATAAAATTTTGAGAAACAAAAAACACAACGAAGAAATAAGTGAACAAGTAGGGCAGGAGATATATGGTTCAGAAGATATATCTTTTTGGAAGAATGTGCCCCAATACCAGAGATATATCCTCTTACATTTGCAACACTCATTACGTGATACGTAATGAGTGTTGTAGACACAAAGAGATATATTCCGGTGACACGATAAATTATCTCATGAATTGTTAAATAATGTTAAACAACAAATGCCAAGAGAGTAGCTAACATTAACGGGTGATTAGTTTACATGATTAGCAATTTTTTTTCCTAACAAAGAAAGTGATTAATTGCTACTACCAAAACAATAAACTCAAACACACATGGAAAAGTGATATATGGTTTGTTGGGCTGCTCCAAATCAAAGCCCATTTAAGAGCTAAAAGACAACACCAAATTAAAATATTTATGTTGGGCCTTTTGGAAAATGGATCTCCTTTACGGGTCAACAATAATGACAACAAAACGCACCGTTTAAATCATCTCTCTCCCATGTCTGTCTCCGTTAAACGCAACATTTCAGCTCTCTCTGTTCCCGCCCGCCCGAAATACGTAGCGTTCAAATCTCTCTCTCTCTCTCTCTCTCTCTCTCTCTCTCTCTCTCTCTCTCTCTCTCTCATGGACTTAGTTACAGGTACTCAGAGAAAACCCTAATTTCCTCCATTTCTCAACTCAATCTCCTTTTTTGAAGCAACACATTTCAGGTGATACAGTCGCCGGTCGACAGCAACAAGGCGAAGCGATTTACCGGAGAAGAAAGCTCCAAAAACCCAATCAAGATTTAGAACCCCCGTATGTACAAAACCAATCACTTTTCGTTTTTTGAAATCAAAAAAGTTTCTGATAATGTCTGATCACAGAAAGCTATGGTGTTCGACTCGCTGTGTTGGAGGAAGGGTGAGTGTGGCGGCCCTTGATGCTTCTGCTGGAGCTATCGTCAGGAAAAACAGTTGGAGTCGCTCCCTTTCAACAAGGTTCGGTTCGAGTCCCCCACCTTGTCTCTTCGATTCTCCGGTTCGATTCTTCCAGGATTGCTACTGGACTTGTTGTATGTATATGTATTGTCCTTGAATTTTGAGCTCTTGGGTTTGTGTGTATTATGAATTTATGATTATCTTGTTGACTTTCGGCCTGATTCGAATGTTTCTGTTATTCGAGACTCTTGAGCCATTTTTTCACAGAAAGTTGATACTGGTTATCTGGTATTTTGGGCTCAAGAACTATTTGACAGAAAGTGCTCAACGGATGTTAATTGGCCACATCACCCAAAGTTTGGTTCGTTGCGCAGCAGCTGCACTTTTGGGTTGGTTCTGCTTTTTGGTCCCTTTTATTTGATGGTATTAATCTCTATGTAATAGCTGCCCTTTGATCTCTTTTCTGTATTTATCTGCGAGCAAGAATCTAAGCATTGTTCTTGGATCATCTGTGTGAGAGTTGATTTGGAACCTGGGTTCTGGTTTGTTTGGGATTTGGGACCTTACAGGAATTTCTCCTCCGTCTCCGAACTGGACGTAGGCTAATGCCTAACCAGTATTGTGATTGCTTGGGTTTCTGTATTTTTCATATTTTTGCCTTGCTTTATCGATCTCATATCTGCCGCTTTCGCTCGACGTACCTTTTGTTTTTGCTTCTGGGTTATGTGATTTGGGTTTGCTTAGTATGTGATTAGTGGTGAGAAGATGTCTTGGCTGGCATCCATTTGCTTGATTTCTAACAAGCTTTTTAACTTCTGTAACTTTTGCTTAAGTAATATAACTACTACGTCATCCCATATTTTGATTTGTTTTTCCATTTTTTTGTGCATGATAGAGGAAGGACAAGTATTGCCATTGGTGCTTGCTTTGAATATCATCCTCCACAGAAGGAGCCTAAAAGAAGAGGAAAAATAAAAGAAAAGGATCCGCTTCCCAAAGTATGTCTCTTTTCCTCTTTAAAGAAAATTTGTTTTTAATTTTACAGTGTTTCAAAAAACTCGCCTTGGGGCGCGCTTAGGTGCCCTTGGAGGCAAGGCGACAACATTTTCATCTCTGTGTTGTGAGAGTCAGCGAAATGCTCACCTAGGTCGGGACGCATCTCAAACGTTTGACTGGGCATCCTTTTCTTTTTTTTAAGTTACAGAAATTTGGAATTTTTTGAGTTGCAGAGCTTGCCCAACAAAGAAGATGAAGACGACTAGGTTTTTTTTTTTTTGTATATTTTTATTACCCCTCTTTGTTGACATTTATTAACACACTTTACTGATATTTATTTACCCTACCATCTTTCCTTCTTTTTCTTTTTTAGTTTTTCTATACTTTTAATTACCCCACTTTGCCCACATCTATTACCCACTTTGAGGATATTTATTTACATCACAATCTTCATTTTTGTTTACTTTTCGTTTTTCTATAATTTTAATTACCCACTTTGCTCACATTTATTACCCACTTTGCTGATATTTATTTATCCCACCATCTTCTTTTCTATTTACTTTTGTTTTTCTATACTTTTAATTACCCCACTTTGCTCACATTTATGGGAAATTTGGAAAAATAACCAAATTTTAGACCCCATATAGAATTATAGCCACCATATTAATTTTATGATAATTATAACAAAAACTTGATGTAAAAGTACTAATATACCCTTAATATTAGGGTTTCTCACAACAACCAAAACAAACCTTTAAACTATCCTAAAATGAGAAATTAATCTTCATCACTTTTTTGTTTTCACTATTCACTTTGCATATGCAATTTCATATTCTTTCTTCATCCACTGGAAAAATATATTGGAATGTATGCAATTTAATTAGTGAAACACTAAATCGAAGTACCTAATTACAAAAATAATAATTAGCTATGGAATTAGTACCTTCTGAAGAACATTCTCATAGGTTGTCTTGCTAATTAAAGAGAAAGTTAATTCGGTGGCCTCAATCTGCAGTAATCCTCAACATTTTAAGGTAGTTTAAAGGTTGTGTTTGTGGTTGTTATGAGAAACCTTAGTATTAAGGGTATATTAATACTTTTATATCAAGTTTTGGTTATAATTATCATAAAATTAAAATAGTGGTTATAATTCTATATGAGATTTAAAATTTGGTTATTTTTCCAAATTTCCCCACATTTATTATCCATTTTGGGGATATTTATTTACCCCACCATTTGTATACTTTTAATTACCCCACTTTGCTCATATTTATTACCCACGTTGTTGATATTTTTTTTTTTGAACAAACGATCTACACTAAGGAGGAGGGAGTGAACTTAACTTCACAATGGGCTAACAATAATTTGGTTCAAATTCGTCTTTGCTGAAAATTCAACTTAAGATCTCTCACTTATAAGTAAAGAAAAATATCACTAAACCATAATGTGGATGCAAATTTCTTCCTCCTCAATCTTGGACGATTTTGCACCTACAAAACAATTAACACCTTAGGTTAAGGCCAAGAGCCTCACGCGCCCACAATGAATGGGGGGGGCTTTGGCCGAAGAACCTCTGATGCCAAAGTTAGAATTTAGAGAGAAAGAGTGTTTAGAGAATTTTGGGATTTTTGCCAAAGTGTTGGAATTAGCTTTTTGGTGAGAATGGGAGTATATTTATAGGGATAGGAGGTGGCTAGGGTTTTTAGGTTTAATTTAGGTTTAATTAGCCAATTTATTATGATAAATTTGCTAATTAAACATAAAGGGAATAAATGGATGGTTATAGAATCAATTAGCTAGCTTAATTGGGGTAGTAAAGTGGGAAAAGATAGGGAAGGTAGAAAGCTTAAGGGGATGGCCGGCCATGTGATGTTTTAGGGTTGAATTGGTTGTATTTTGTGGTTATTTGGATATAATGGATGGTTTAATTGAGAATTAATGGGTTAATTAGGCAATAAACCCATTAATTAGCCAATTAACATAATTTAAAAGGAATGTGTTTGGGAATTACCTTGTAGAAAGGATTTGATGAGATGGACTTTGAATTGTTACCTATTTTGAGCACTTCTGTCTTGGTTGAAAGAGGGTTGCCCGCTGCTTGCACGTAGGAACCTCGTTGTACTGCAAGGGTATTTTTTTCCTTTTTGTCCAAAAAACCCATGTGTCGCCTTGTGAATATTTTTGGCTCCACAAATGCCCCCACACCTGTTGGGCTACTCGCAGAAAAGGGCGGCAGGTGTAGAGATTTTCTTGCTTTAGGAAACTTAGGACTGCTTCCTATTTTGATGTAGATTCTCTCTTTAATAGGAAATTAGATCCTTCTAGGAAAGGGAAATAAATTTCTCTCAAAGCCTATTTAAGTCCACCTTAAGTGGGTTATTAAATCAACTTTGGAGAGCGATTTATTCTACCCTACAAGAGAGAGATAGCTTAGAGGATATTTGTTCCCCCTCCTCTAGCAATCTTCTACATCTTGCCCGTGCAAATGACCGTCTTTCGTTGCTTTCTTCGTCTTCTTCGTGCCGCACCAATGTAAGAAAAATTTAATTTTTCTTGCTTTATTCTTGGATAGTGCTATTGCGGGGTAGCCGTCGGGGTGGTGCGGCACGTCGGCTAGCAGGGGCCAGGAGCTGGCTCGGCATGAGCTGAGGAGATGTCGTGGCAGGGACCACTGCTTGGGCAGCTTGGCTTGGCTTGAGCCAAGGGCAGCTTGTGCAGCTGGGGTCGAGGATTGTGGCGCTAAGGCACAGTGTTAGGCGAGCCGCATGGCTCATGTCCTTTGGGCTCTTGGACCT
The DNA here is from genome assembly GCF_042453785.1 of Malus domestica. Lineage (NCBI taxonomy): Eukaryota > Viridiplantae > Streptophyta > Magnoliopsida > Rosales > Rosaceae > Malus > Malus domestica. The sequence goes on along the minus strand of NC_091672.1, from coordinate 27,030,809 downwards.
GACTCGGGCCAGGCTGGCGATTGAGAGAAATAAGGAGATTGCGGGTCTCATGGGCTGCTAGAATGTTGGGCATGCAGGCCTTCTGCCTGCTGGAATGCTGGGTTGAGCTCCCCTGCTGAGTACCATGAATTTCGTTGGCTGCTTAGTCTTCTTTGCTGAAAGAAATGTGGGCTGCTCCAGAAAGATGAGGTAAAGAGGATCAAGGCGGATGCATTGGCTCGTCTGATCGCTGTCGTGGAGCTTACTATGAATGAAGATGGAAAGAAGAGATCTTCCCCGCCTGCTCATGAGATGCCTAGTTAAGAAAAAACTGAAGACTTCTTCTGCTGCTCATAAGGGTCCGCTTGCTACCGAGAGGTATGTGATTGACATGACTTCTTCTAATGGGAAGAAAAATAAGGCTGCTAGATCTGAGCATGTGGCGTCTTCCATGTTGAGAATGGCTAGTACAATTGTGGATAAGATTGCTCAACGTAAAGGTTTTATCATGCCCCCAGTGCCGAAGTCTGTACCAGGACGTTCTTTGGGAGCCAAGTCCGGTTCACCTTTGTAGAGACTTGCTATTATGAAGAGTGGTAAGGTGGACTCTGCTGCTAAAGTGGCGCCAAAGCCTGCTTCCTTTGCTGCTGAGATTGATTCGCCTCATATTCAAGATCTTAAGCTTGCAATTTCTGAGCTTCGTTTCGCTGCTTATGCTAAGAAGGGAGTGGATGAGCTGCAGCGCGTCTGTGTTAGTCTGCTTAAGAAGAATGAGCAGCTGAAGGGTGAGAATGATGGGCTTGAGGTTTTAAGACCTTCTCTATTTCTCCGAAAGACTTGCTTGCTTTTACTTTTAAGGCTTCCATTGGTGAAGTAGTTGGAGAAGTTAGTGCCCAGACTGGGGCAGCCGGGGGTGAAGCGCCGGATGATGCCGTTGCTAAGAGTGTTACGGCTGTTGAAGGTGTGGCGACCGAGTAGTCGTGGGATGTCCAAGCTGCTGTAGTGTAGTATTTTAGGTAGCCTTTAGGATTTTCTTTGTTTTTCCTTGTAGCTCTTGTTTTGCTTGAACTCCTTCGGCCTTTGCTAGTTGTTTATAAACATGTTTTCCTTCGTTTTTCTTCATCTTCACTTCTTTTGTTCATGCCCTAACCTTTAGACTTGATAGACCAGTGGCAGGCATGTTACTTTTTTATAAGCAGACAAGCTCGCGTAGCCTATGCAGCCGTAGGTGTTGGTGTAGAACTTTGCAAAGTTGTTAGCCATAGGGTTGGCAACCGGATGCCTTACTTACAGAAGAAGACAAGTTCGCGTAACCACTAGGCTGTTAACCTTGACTTTCTTCAATTCCGTAGGTTGCGTAGCAAGTATCACAACACTTTAGGACTTGGTGTAGGTTGTTCCGCGCTTGGCAGAGATGAAGCTTATCGACTACGTAGCATGTCGGCAGTGGATAAAACTTCGTATATGCGCGCTAGCGTGTTTAACCTTTCACAAGAATGTGCGGTTGTATAAGTCTAGCGCGGCTTTACTGCTCGAAGGGCAAGCCGTAGGCAATCTTCCGGAATCCGTAGGCTATCTTAGTGCACTCGGTAGCAGCTTTAGGATTCCAGGGCAGCCGTCCATCGGATGTACTGCGTAATGTGCCATCTCCGTCTCTAGGGCCCGGTTCCCCACGGATTAGGCCAAGAGACCCAAAATCCTTCAGTTAGCTAAGCCTTGAAAAAGACCATTGCGGCTACTTCTAGGAATCCCGGCGCAAGCCATCGTGCATCTAGTTATACTAAGACAGCCAGGCTCATCCACGTCTGGATATTCGAAGTGTAAAGTTTATCCTCCCGTCTTGGAGAGCTGACCCATATGGGTGTCGGGGAATTGGTTTACCCTTTCGCACTGGAGAGCAATTAGTTTACCCTCTCGCACTGGAGAGCATGGTTGGTCCCTCGGGGGGTGCAATTCCTGCGATGGGTCCCTAAGAAGGGCACAGTCTTCTTTTGAAGTGCTGGAGTGATCACTTGTTGTAAGCATGCAGCCGAGCCAAGTTGTGATTACTTCTGAATTCCTCATTGAAAAACGAGTGAAACGAACAAGAACTTAGCTGTAAGGTAGGAACTGCATAACAACTGGATAGTCCTCGACTTGTGAGGTGGTGCCCGTCGAGCTTCTTAAGTCTTCGGGCTTTGATGTAGTCGGAGGTCACACATGGTACTTCTTCAGATTGTAGGCGCTCCACTACTTTTCGATCTTTTTATCGTTTCATGGTAGCGGGGGTATAATTACTCTTACCGCCTATTCTGCTGAGCTTGTACGGACCTTCCCAGATGAGATCCATCTTTTTGGATGTTTCGGCCTGTCTATTGCCTTGAGGATATCTCGGCATGGACATATGCTGCTTGATGCCATATTTTTTAAAGAACTTCGCCAAATCTTTGCCCACGAATTGCAGGCCGTTGTTGGTGCCGATGGATTAAGGGATGCCAAATCGGTAAATGATGTTCCTCCATATGAAGCGCTCTATGTCCGTCTGAATCGTGGTCGCCATGGGCTCTGCTTCCACCTATTTGGTGAAGTAGTCGGTTGCCACGAACCACGGCTGCTCGCAAGCCTTTGTAGTTGGATGCGTCGTTGACATGCGAATGCCAGAAATCTCCATTAAGGGAATATGTGCAGCTAAAGTGTGCTCGACTGCCTTCGGGGCATCGTTGGGCCGAGTTGTTGCGTTCGTCAGAAAACTTTGCATCTGCCAGGGTCTACGCCTTTATCGTCGCCGGTTTGGATTCGGCGGAATAGTGCGTCATGATGATGACTGCAAGTAAACTGTAGAATACAGGTAGTCGGGCCCCCAGCTCTTCTCGCATGATGGTAGAGCTTATTGCTACTTTAGATACCGTCAAACATGCGAATAAGTCATCCGCTGCTTCTAGGGAGGTGATGTCGGGTACTTCTTCAAGTCCTTGAATGTGCATTGGCGAGCCTCATCCCAAAGTGCATGCTTCTCTGCTAAAGCAAAAGAGTATGCCAGAGTTAGATATTCTTTCATGATCAATTTTCCGAATAGCGGGTGGTCTGCTGGAAGTCCTTTTTGGAAGGCTGCTCTAACTATCGAGTCGTTGCATCCGACTATTTTTGCCTTCTCTACTTTGAACCTCCTCACATAGTCGCGAAGCGACTCCTTTAGGTTCTTCTTGACGTCGAACAAATGGTCAGACTTCTTTTTGATCGAGCTATAGGATGAATATTCTTTGGTGAAAACCAAAGAAAGTTCGTAGAAATTCCGGATGGATTGTGGCGGCAGGGTGTAGAACCAATCTTGCGCCTCGCCTTGTAGAGTGGTGGCGAATATCTTGCACATGAGATCATCGTTGTTTCGATAAAGGATCATTGCACTTTGGTAACGTTTTAAGTGTCTCTTCGGGTCTTCATCCCCTTTGAAAGATGTGAAATGTGGCATGCTGAACTCGCGTGGAGGCTCTGCCTACTCAATCTCCTCCGTGAAGGGTGACCTGCTTATGTTGGTTATGTTCCGTCATAGTGCCTCGTCGGTGACCTCGTTGCGTTGGAAATCATGCAATCGCTTAGTCAAGAGTCTCTCTACTTCTTCCTGAATTTGCATTTGTTGGGGTAGCGGAGCTCTCGGCTGCCCCCAGTCATGACTTGCTGGTCTAGGCTGCTCTTCCAGGTGTTTGGCTCGTCTATGCCGCAGATGCAGTGCATGTGATGCGTTCCTAGTAGGCGAGCGAGTTCTTCGCATGTTGCTGGTTGAACTTGAGCTGGATTGAGTGACTGCTTCTCTCCGTCCGTCGTGCTGCCTACTCTGATGTGAGGTGGATGACGCTCCTTGTGGGCTTAGCTGCGAATAGACACTTTGCCTGGAAGGTTGTTCATGTTGACTATCGGAGTATAACCCCAACCGTGAATGTATGCTCATCTGTGGGCCTAGTCGAGAGTGCATGCTCCTTCGCGCTCTAAGACGGGAATGTACACTGCCCAAACGTTCGGCTCGTGGCTGCTTGCCGGGACACTGCTGGAAATGTCCGTCTGCCCTTGTCCTACTTCGGGATACCTCGTCCGGGGCACGTTGGATCCCAATGTGTTGCAAAAGTTGATTCACCAAGGTTGTCTGTTGTGCAAGGGCGCTCGTCAACTCTATGACTTGTCGAGACAAGTGTTGTTCGCCATTTGGATTGGAAGAGCTTGGAAGGAATGCGCTTCCTTGGGCAGTGAAAGGGTGGTAGACTTCGGGCGCGAGATTTGAGTTGGGAAATGTCAAATCCGCGAAAAAATGTGGTGAGAATGCCCCCGGTTCGATGGTAGGTCCGGATGGTTGAGATAGTCTTGGGCCGACTTGGGCTGCTTGGAAAGCCACTGGAGCAGGATAGACAGTGAGAGTGGGCTGCTCGTCGGGACCAGGCTGGGTCATGAAAGCAGGCTGCTTGGCAGGAGCAGGCTGGGCCACGGGAATAGGCTGCTCGACGGAAGCAGGTTGGGCCACGGGAGTCGGCTGCTTGACGGAAGCAGGCTGGACCACGAGAGTGGGCTGCTCGTCGGGAGCAGGTTGGGTCACGAGAACAGGCTGCTTGGCAGGAGCAGGCTGGGCCACGGGAGTGGGCTGCTTGATGGAAGCAGGCTGGACCACGGGAGTGGGCTGCTCGTCGGGAGCAGGCTGGGTCACGAGAGCAAGCTGCTTGGCAGGAGCAGGCTGGGCCGCGAGAGCAAGTTGCTTGGCGGAAGTAGGCTGGGCCACGGGATTGGGCTGCTCGACGGAAGCAGGCTGGACCACGAGAGTGGGCTGCTCGTCGGGAGCAGGCTGGACCACGGGAGTGGGCTACTCGTCGGGAGCAGGCTGGGTCACGAGAGCAGGCTGGGCCACGGGAGTGGGCTGCTCAACGAAAGCAGGCTGCTCAATGCGCGGTGCATGTGAATGCGAGGCTTGGGCTTGGGTCCACGTAAACTTGGATGGCACGGCTTGGGTCGTGGTCTTGGTACCGTGAGCCTTGGATGGCAGGGCTCGGGCCGTGGTGAAAGCTCCATGGACCTCGCCACGAATGGCTACCGAAGTAGCCACCGCGGTGGTTCCCATGGTGGTCGTGGTGAAGGCACCATGGACCTCGCCGTGGGTGGCTACCGAGGTAGCCACCGCGGTGGTTCCCATGGTGGAAACTCGTGGTGGTGATGCCGCTCCCCTTATTGTCGCATTTTGCCTCATGGATCTCCGCAATCCCATTTCTTGTATATTAGAATTTTCATTTGTGGAATTTTCTAAATTTCTAGCCATTATATTTTGCTTATACGTTTTATTAAAGAACCTTTGCAAGTAAAAAATTCTAATAATAAGAACGTATGAAAAATATTCAAATGGACTAAAAAATAAAGAAAAAACCTTTTTGTGCGAGAGTCTTCTACGAGTATGGATTTCAACTCTCAATGAAAGCACCAATTTGTGGATGCAAATTTCTTCCTCCTCGATCTTGGACGATTTTGCACCTACAAAACAATTAACACCTTAGGTTAAGGCCAAGAGCCTCACGCGCCCACAATGAATGGGGGGGGCTTTGGCCGAAGAACCTCCGATGCCAAAGTTAAAATTTAGAGAGAAAGAGTGTTTAGAGAATTTTGGGATTTTTGCCAAAGTGTTGGAATTAGCTTTTTGGTGAGAATGGGAGTATATTTATAGGGATAGGAGGTGGCTAGGATTTTTAGGTTTAATTTAGGTTTAATTAGCCAATTTATTATGATAAATTTGCTAATTAAACATAAAGGGAATAAATGGATGGTTATAGAATCAATTAGCTAGCTTAATTGGGGTAGTAAAGTGGGAAAAGATAGGGAAGGTTGAAAGCTTAAGGGGATGGCCGGCCATGTGATGTTTTAGGGTTGAATTGGTTGTATTTTGTGGTTATTTGGATATAATGGATGGTTTAATTGAGAATTAATGGGTTAATTAGGCAATAAACCCATTAATTAGCCAATTAACATAATTTAAAAGGAATGTGTTTGGGAATTACCTTGTAGAAAGGATTTGATGAGATGGACTTTGAATTGTTACCTATTTTGGGCACTTCTGTCTTGGTTGAAAGAGGGTTGCCCGCTGCTTGCGCGTAGGAACCTCGTTGTACTGCAAGGGTATTTTTTTCCTTTTTGTCCAAAAAACCCACGTGTCGCCTTGTGAATATTTTTGGCTCCACACATAATACGTGACGATATTTTTAAAAGGTAGATAATCTTTTTGTTATTTTCTCATGACAGCCTAGTAGGAAAAAAAGAAGATAAACATCTTTTTATTTTTATTGTTCTTTAAGCGTTATATTTTTTTTTTCTGAAACATTTTATTATCTTTATTTCTCCTTTTAAGACTACCTATCCCACTCAAATATCACTCAAAACTCTCATAAACATATTAATATGCACTTACTTAAGAATCTAGATGTCTGGCTCTATTTGTTTGATTGTTGATTAATCTGATTGCTTGGTTAAACTTGTTTTTGATGCGAGTTAAATGCACTTTTGGATGATAATGAATATTTGTTTTACAAAGTATTATATATATTATATATATATATAATATATTAAAAGATTTAGGGTCTCACGCCTCAAGGCGTCTGCCTAGGCGAGGCTATTCATGAAACACCTCATCTTGCTTACTAAAACATTGTGTTGCTGGTACTGCAATGCCTCAATTGTATTTACTCTATCAGTGCATTTTCACGTTGATTTGTTTATGCTGTTTTTAATGTTCCGAATGTCTAGGGAAATTACAAATTCGAAGAAGAGAAGGTGTATTTTCAAGAGGTTGATGCCTTTGATTTGTTGGTGGAAAGCCCCTCTCCCAAACCTACTACATGGGTTGCCGGCAACCAGGCAGATGCTGCTGCATTACCCAAATTGTGCTCACCATTAGATAAAGGGAACTTTAACGAAAAGCTCCCGGTACTGTTCACTTTAACGAAAAACCACATTTTAACACTAAAAAGTCAATTTTGGTACTATTCACTTTACCTTTTATTCTGTCCTTATCGTTAAAACTTAAAGTTTTCAAGCCTTTTTCATTAGTTTTCTTTTAGATAAATGGTTATTCAAGAAGTTCAATTTCACTTTTGCCCCTTCTAGCACATTGTCTAAGATACTACAAACTTCAGCCATTCGACCTTTGTCTTTGGAACCCGTTGGGTAGGAATTTCACATCTTCAAGTTTGAAAACCTGGCAAAACTATTCTAAATTCAGTTCTCGCTTGCCCTATACACAAAGCATATTTGACTTCAGTTCAGCTGAATTTTGTGTTTGTGAGAGTGGAACCATAAAATCAATGGCCGATGCAGGCAATGATGGTTGTGAAGATATAGAAGCTTCTGTAAAGAAACTCTCTCTGGGATCATCTTCATCCGATAGTAAACAGTTGGATCCATTTGGTGCACTATTAAGATTATGTGGCCAGTCGGCTCCGTTAAAATTTGGGGTTATGTTCTTTACATACTGGTAAGTTCCCTATTTGGAATGTGTATGTATTTATAATTTGAATTTTTGTTAATAATGTTTAATTTGATTCTGCTCTCATAAGCTGACAAAAGATGATCATTTCTTGAAACAGTGACCTAGAAAAGATTAACAAAATTGGTGAAGCCATGTTTGCAAAATAGTCCCAATTGAAGGCAACTTACTGGTGAATGGGGAGGTGCAAAAGGTACTTGTTCAATAATATGCTTTCTAGTGAAGGGATCTGTCGCTTTGTTGAATGATACCGTAATGTGGTTACAGTGCTCCAGACATCTAAAAAAATGCTAGAAGAGGTTATCCAACTTATCCTTTCCCGCACTCTTAACTGCTTAAGAGGACATGATAGTGATGTTCCGAATGCTTGCACTACATTTATCGAAACAATAGAGTGCGTATTTCCTCTAAAATTCTTTCTTTTCACAACTGCTTAAGACTATTGAATTTGTATTATGCAGTAAACTCTATATACTTTTCTTGAAACGACAAACATTTGAACACATTGAACAATGCGATTTGGTTTGAAAATTGAAATTATTATTAGATTACTTGAATGATCTTTCAGTTGCAAGGTTTTTATTTTGTTGTCTTTCTGTGATCTGATTCTGAATCTCCCCTAGTGTGAGAGTGTGCCAAGGTTCTTACGATGCTGCCTTGATCAAAGCATGGGAGGACTGGGATGAAAAGTGTGGTTCGGAAAATGATCACCCCAAGGCATTTCCAGATAACCAGGTTTTTCCTTCTCTACTTTGATTCGTCTAATATCTATAATCTCTTCACTTCCAGTTCCCACATATGCTGCACACATGTCATTTAAACATGATTATCTAATCCAAAGATTCCTTTTTGGTATTATCTATAAATCGTCGGAGTAATTTTTCATAAGATTTGGTGATCTTCTAGAGTAAAAATAAATTTTATATTATGAGGTTAATGTTACTTACCTAGGTTTATATTGCAACTCACAATTTTGCATACAGTGCTATGTCGTGTTTGTTTTAGAAAATGGTGGCGAACATCTTGAAAGCTTTGTACTTCTGAACATTGATGAAGCACGGAGTTGAATCTAGAGTTATATCAGCAAATATATGTTTTCTTGTACAAAATAATAGATCGTTAATCATTTGCAGTCAGAAACATACCGAAAGATGAAGAAGGTAACAGAGGACTGCTGGGAGGGAAGGTGTGGTTGATATCGAATATAATATCACATGGAGCATCTGAGAGAACACGGTGAAAATTGAAAAGCGAAGAAGAATGCTTTGATACCCGCTTGAATATCTTCTTGTGAAGATTGAAATTTGATCGTCCATTTTTTTCTGTAATTTTGACAGACTGATAATTGTGGTAAGAAAACTTGTTTGCTTAAGCTTTTTATTAGTGCTGAATCATTATTAATTGTTTTTTTTTTACAGTTTCCCCAGAACAAATGTAATATGGTTGATATACCTGGTGGATATATTACGGCTAAAGAAATCATTTGTAAGTTTTTCTCAATCACTTTTAGGAAACTTCTTACTGCTGTAGTTAACGCTTGCGATAATGACAACTCCAATGGGGTAAAACCGCTAACAGTGATCGATTTTAGTTCAAATCCTTATCAAAACTATGCATCCTGAAAAGAAATGACTTTGGTTTATGATTCATCCTGTGATAGGAAAGTCGTTCAAAGGACGAGAGGGATTTGCGCTCGTTGAAGAAGCATCTTGGCAAGTATCAGTCAGCCAGAGAAGCACTTCTTGATCCCTCTTTCGGTCACTTGTTTGTTGATCCTCCTGGCATTTAAGTTACAACTAGGAATGACAAGATGCTATAGTGTAGGTTCGAAACTGAATATTTATGCTTCTAGTGAGTAGAAATGTTGTAAATATGTAGTGAAGCTGTAGGGTTCAGATAACATCAACGCAATAATTTTTGCAGATGTGGACGTAGCCACATTGATTTGAGTGGATGTGCTTCGTTTTGCACCCGAGTTTGAACCCCTAACTCCATAGTTTAGATTGAATTAAATGTAGAATATCATCCTTTCAAATTGCAATAGTTTTTTGAGCAAACTTTATGAGCAACGAGACAAACCCACAAAGAAAATATTATGTACAGACTCCTTTTCTCCCTGAAATTAATACAGATGATAGTATGACACACACACACACTCTCTCTCTCTCTCTCTCTCTGCTTTCGGCGGATGACCTAGTCAGAGAAGCTGCTTTTTGATTCACTACTTTGAAGACTAAGCGCTGCTAAGAAAAGCACTATAGATTATTCCACATGGGAGCTTGCCCCCACTCACATTGCATATTCTATCCCGCAGAAAGGTTGTGGCTCCAATGGTATTTGTTGAATTCAAAACCCTAATTAGTAGCAGCAGATAATCATATCATAAAGGTTGTGGCTACTTTTTTACACTGTTCCTATTTCGTTCGTGATCTTTGGTTTGGTGAAAGGTCACAAATCACTCGTGTAATTTACCACAATTTCTCACTTTAGGTATTTTTCATCGATTTTAGCAGTGTGTTTTACTTTTGTAATTAATTTCAGAACACAAATATTCTAAGTTTCGTCCTTTTGTAAAGCTTGACGTCCATGAGCGTGCCGTATGGTGGCAGATCCGCATAAGGGCCAGTGAAGGCTATTGCCTTCGCCCGGATAAATTTTTAGGAGTGATGGGAACATACACCTTAGCAAGGCAGGTGGTGTTCTTTGACAGTTGGATTTTGTCATTTGCTCACTTAATCATACCTGAAGAAGCTGAAAAGTCAAAAAACAAAAAGATGCCTTTTTAACTCTGTCACCTTTACATTGTTGTCCATCTTGAAAATTGAGGGAAGTTGCACAGAAATTACTTCATCAATGGAATCTATTATTGCACGGCTCCTCCACAGGGACAATAAAAAACTACTGAAATTTTCAATTAAATTCTACATCTAGACAAGGAAATTGAAAACCCCAAAAACTAAAACTAAACTAATCAAGGTACAAAGCTTCCATAGGTTTAGGGGCGAAGAAGAAGATGGAATTGTGAAAAGCCTCGAGCTTTGGTTTCCCTGACGAAAATTGTTCTGGTGACTCAAGCTTTGCTTGGCACCACCGGTACTTGGGGTTGTGGGTTGCAGGAGCACTGTGATTCAGCAAACGAGATGGAAAGGTTATTTTTCCCCTTTTTTTTCCCTTTTCTAGCTGGGCAATTTTCCTCCCTTTTCTCTCCTTCATACGATATGGCAGCCCTGTTGTGATGAGGCTAAGTCTCCATCCAGAATTTGGAAAAACAAAAAAATTTGGCAGTAGCCTTGTTGTGATCACCCGACGACAAGTAAAGTGTGAAAAAGCTTTCAATTGTTTGAGACTTCCTCCAAAATGTGCTTAAGTGAAGGAAAAGGTGCAAGAGCTTTTCAATTGGGTGGAAAGGAAAATGCATGATTAATTAGTGGAATAGTGGCAACAAACGGCAGTATAACGGAAGATATAACAGAGTTAAAAAGGACATCCTTTTATTTTTGACTTTTCAACTTCTTCAGGTATGATTAAGTGAGCAAATGACAAAATACAACTGTCAAAATTTAATAGGTTGGGAACACCACCGCCTTGCTGAGTTGTATGTTCCCGTCACTCCCAAAAATTTCTCCTTCACTCGCCCTTTTTGCTACTTATGTTGTTCCGAAGCTTTTATGAACGCAATATAACTGCTACGAGGGTAAGCTGTTTAACAAAAGTCTCCTAAAATGGTTATCGGTAAGGGAAGAAGGGGAACAGCAGTGCATGCTTGGACTCCATCTTGCCCTCGAAAGAAAAATTTCTTGAATCCGCCTCGTGGAAGGTAAATATACATAATGACAAGGCCATTTGTGATTTTTACCTAATGAATCTATGCAAGGCAGTGGAATCTTGTGTCTTTATCATGGATTTGAGAATATGATACCCTGCATCTTTTTTGGTAACCTTCACTTATCCTCAACAGGCTGTTACAGGTACAAAATTGTGGTCATGTTGCATCAAAGTATACACTTTTTTTTACGTCCTAATGTGGAATGCTTAGTTCTCAGTTAAGAAGAATTTTACCATCTAACCGGTGATTTATCACTTGATTTTTACATGATGCGAGAGATAGAGACTAAAAAACACCGACTCCACTCGAGATTTCGCTCCACGTCATGCTTGCTAACCAAGTACAAGATCACATGCAAGAAAGCCAGAAACAATTATCCAAGAAGAAAAGGCCAACACCTAAACGTGGGACTCTAGGCCTAATCTCCCGAATACTTTCCTCTCCAATAGCTTTTCTTCACCTTTTACTGATATTTATGCATAAATTTTTTTAGGGAGACTTTGGATGCGGTCCCTAGTTATGAATAATCTTTGATTGAAACTTTGTTGGTTTTCAATTTTTGATCCAAGTCCCTAAAATTAATTGATAATTTATTTCTATGTACGTTACTATATTTTTTAAATTAAAAATTAAAATTTATAGTTGTTTATAGTAATGAGATTTTAAATAAAAAACATAATTTGTGGGATTAAAAATATTAAAATATAAATATACTATTGTGTGTGTGTGTGTGTAAACATGGGTACATTCATAAAAAATAACCAAAAAATTATTGTATCAAAACATGGGTACATTCTTCAAAATGGGTACATTTAGCAAAAATAAAAATGGGTACAAATAAATAAAAAAAAATATGGGTACAATACAAATAAAACTTTAAAAAATATGGGCACAAAAAGAAATTAATATATGGGTACAAATTAAAATTGAAAGGAAAATTGGTACAAATTAAAAAAGGGTTGCAAATTAAAAATGGGTACAAACTAAAAATAAAAATATATGATAAAAAATTTAGCCATAAATATAAATATACTAATTGTAACATTTTTAATATTAAATGAATATATTTAGAAATAAAAAATATTTTATTATTGAAATAATTAATGATATTATTAATACAAAGGACCTTGATTAAAAATTGAAAAGTAATAAGGTTTTAATCAATAGAGTAGTAAAAATAAGGATGAAAACCTAATTACTCCATTTTTTTATTTGGTTTTTTAGCAAAAATAGTCTATAAGATTGACATAATTCTTTACTTTGGTCTCTGACAAGATTTCTGAGTTTGTCCATCGCAAATCATTTTGGTCATTTCGTAAAAATTTCTCAATATCCTTGTTAGGGGTTGGTTTGACAAAAATATCCTGAAAAAGGGTGGTCACATGCAGTGGTGGATTCAGAAAATAATATTAGGGGGCTTAGTAAGAATAGCGCGCGCAACGCGCAATTTTTTTTTAACAGAAATAGCATGCGTATAGTCATTTCATCGAGTCTTTGTAAGCCTAAAGTCATTTGGAAAGGCATACTGCACACATGTTAATGCTTCATTTGCATGGGTAACTAACATGTTCCAAGGCTGCTCCCATATGAACGCTTAACAAAGAAATACACTTAACTTGAACACATTAACAATGTTTGATATCATTGCATCCCATTAATATGTTTGTCCAAGAATGATGATGCTTTGTTATTCTCTGAGATCACCATTTCATTTACTTTGCATTCTTGGATAGTTTTTTACTTGGTTCTTTTTTTCTGTGTACAATTGTAATCACAACCAATAAACAAGGCAGAAGTAAATAATATTAGGACTATACTGTAAAGGGGCAACACCTCTCTAATGCATTTTATTAAGTAGTTGAAGGGCATATATGAAGGGCAACTCCAATCTTTAAAGGGGCAACACCCAAGTTATCCATGAACATTCACCGAAATTCGGAAGGTCAGCACTCAAGTTATTTCTAGACATTCACTGAAGTTCAGGGGGTCAGCTGACTCCCCTTGCCCCTCAATGCATCCGCCCATGGTCACATAGTTGCTCACGTAACAATTTAACAAGGATATTGACAAATTTTTTTGAGAATGACCAAAGACAAACTTGGGGACCACTTCTATCAATTTTCATTGTCATAGATCAAAATAAGGAGTTATGCTTATTTGAGAGACGATCTTAACTAATATTCGATATTTTTTTATTTTTGGGTTTCACTTATCTAAGCAAAATTGACTTTTGTGCATCTCTACTTTAACATGGTCCAACCAAAACAAATCTGAAATCTTTTACACTCCTTTAGTACAGGCTGGCTGTTTGATGCTGATCTAGTACTAGCATTTTTTAATTCATCAAATCACATCGTTTGAATTTTGGAATAGCTTTCAAATAACAATAGTAAAGATAGCTATGTTCTCAAATAACACTACAAATGTAGTGGAGCGACAATATCAATAGTATTAGCAACATAATGATACTGGTTTTTTATGCGGTTCAATATTTTAGTAAATATGATTTTGGGTTTCCACTCATGTGCTCCCAAGTCCGAAACTCCCCTTCCTTTAATTAGTTTTTCGCTCTCATCTTCCCTTAATAATAATAAATAAAAACATTGATACTGTTTTTAGGTCATATAAAGACAATTTCGAGTCATTTGTTGTCGATATAACGGGACAATATTGACACAAAAGGGAATGATGATTTTCACACACCTTTTCTCTCTTATTGCAACCTTGGTTATTCAATTCAAAGCTATATATAAACATCACTTGGTAATACAGTCTAGTCTAACAATATTCATTTTCACTTGCAATTGAGAGGTTTTAAGTTTGATTTTCAGAAATACCACTTAATACTACAGTAATAGTGCTATCTCGAGAGCATTTCCATTAAAGTTTCTTATTATTGCCAACAACCTTAATCATCATGGTGATATTAATTAATCTTAATCTTAATCTTAATTTCATCCCCCTAAATAAAAAGAAAGATTGAATTCCTAGTGGGAATATTATGTCATAATCTATAGGTATAGTATTCTATGCTTAGGATGTGTGTGTATTTTACATGCATGCATGAAGAAATTTTTCATTGTGACGGGAACACAGATGGTACACCATGTGTTTTTATGTAAGTGATGAGAAATTTTATTTTTTAAGTTATTAACTTTTTAACATACATATCCCACCATTTGTATAATAACACGTGGTGTACCACCTCGTGTGCCGATCATACTGAAAAATTTCTCCATGGCATGTGCATAGTGCATATGTTTTTGCTACTTGTTAATACCAACTTTATATCCGGATCTCCTCACGTCTCATATCTTCTCTTTGGGAAAGAAAAAGAAGCACAAAGCATCACCCTTGGATTCTTTCTACTGTTTTTGCAGACACAATGTTTTCCAACCCCACCATATCATTCTCCTCATCTCACAACACTTAGTCACAAAGCAAACTTATTTTCTTTACCGTTACAACTCACTCCTCACCCTTTCTTTTTTGCCACTTTCCTTTTTAGCCACTTTTTCTCTCCTCACTCCTTTATCTTCAAACACTCTGCTCTCTCCAAGTAGTTTAAATTCACTACAATTTTATGTGCAATGTTTTTAAAAGCATCCGCATCTTCCGTAGCTCGTTAGTGCATCTGTTTTCTCGCTCGTTGGCACTTTCAGTAAGGACGTTTATGAATCACGTTAAAAATCTGGCTTGCTCTTTCGCTTGAATCTCATAAACACCTCGCAAAACCATGGCAATTGCAGCTTCTAAGTGCCTCTTCCTTTTCTTCCTTTCTCTCCTCTCTTGTTGTTCATCAGGTAAGTAATAAATTTTTACTTTTTGACTCGTTTCAATATATCATTTCTTAAAACGTAAGAAGATTGTGTACAGACTTACTCGAAATATCACTTATCAGATTCCGTTTCGACGAACTTCATAGTAACATATTTGAATTTGGAATTGCATTGCATCTTCTGATTAGTTCTTGTGTATTTAAAACTGGGTTTTAACTAGTTACAGCTAAAACTATCGGTTACAAGTAGTTTGAAGTTTGTCATTTTTTTTCCCCTCACAAAATACAGGAACTCTGGTGGGGTTTTCATATCATGCAAGTGGAAACACTACAACTTCATCACCAGTCAGAACAATATCATTCCTGAAGCAGAACAAGATCAACCTGTCTCAGATTCGAGTCTTTGTCGAAGATCCTAGGGTTTTAAGCACTCTGTCCAAAACCGGCGTAGCTGTTGATCTCTACTTGAATGAGAGGCAGGTTGAAAATCTGATGAGCTCCAAATCTTCCTCAAAATCATGGCTCAAAACCCACACAATGCCCTTCTTCTCAAAAGCAGATATCAAAAGCATCATAGCAATTGGTGGCAGTGATCATACAAGAAAATCTAAGCTACCTAGGGTTTTATCCAACCTCAAAACCCTACACAAGGTCCTCACTAGTCTTCCTTTCGACCGAAGAATTAAGGTCTCGGTAGCATTTTCTCTGCCATTTCTTGAGAATTTGAGAAGAGGAAATGGAAAAGACCTGCACAGGATCTGTAGTTTTATTAATGAAGTGAGATCTTCTGTCATAGTAGAAGCCAATGTCGACGGAGAATTGAACATGGGAGATAGGTTTGTTCAGTCAGTGATCGAAAAAGCCGGCCTTGCTCATTCTGTTCTTCCTTGTAATGCTGTCCCCATGGTTTTGACAATCAAGAGTCCAGCAGCTCCCAGCGCAACTGAAGTGGCTGAGTTCACAGATAAGGTTTCAAAAGCTTTAGAAAGCGAGACTCGGATTACAAGTAGGCTAGTAGGGTTATACGCAGAAGTAGATTCCATGGAAGATTTTGCGCAAAAAGAGCTCAAGAGGGAAGAGGAACAGATCCTTCCTTCTTCTAGAAGAGAAATCCTAAGCGATCCCCACCCGAAAACAACTTCACATGATGTATATGGCTCACCAACAATCTTCCCTACAAATCCAACAACACCAGCAGTACCTACAACTTCTCCATACACCTCTTCCCCAACCACTGTCACTGTCCCGGCTACAAACCCGGTAACAGTAACTCCGGTTAACCCCGCTGCGCCTGTGGAAGTTCCCTCCACCACACCCATCATTCTTCCCCCCTCAAACCCTGTGAGTTCATCAGTGCCAGTCACCAATCCAGCCACAACTCCAACAATAACTAACCCTGCGACAACTTACCCGCCGCCAACTGGAGGTGTTCCCTCCACAACAACACCTGTCACGAATCCGGTCACACCTCCTTCAACAACTAACGCTCCTGCAGTTCCAGGGCAGAGTTGGTGTGTGGCAAAGAGTGGAGCACCACAAGCAGCACTTCAGGCAGCTTTGGATTATGCATGTGGAATGGGAAGCGCAGATTGCTCACAGATCCAGCAGGGTGGGAGCTGCTACAATCCAATTTCTCTGCAAAATCATGCCTCCTTTGCCTTCAACAGCTACTATCAGAAGAATCCTGTGTCAACTAGCTGTGACTTTGGAGGGGTTGCCACAATAGTTAGTGCTAATCCAAGTAAGAAAGTATTTCATTCATTAGTACTTTTGTTTCTTCCATGTGATTTTATATATGCTAGACATACACTTAGGCTCATTAGGAATTGCTTATGTAGGAAGCAATTTTAATATTTTTATTACAAGTATATATAAATTTTTATTAAAAAATAAAAGTACTTGGAAGTGTTTCCTAGAAACGTACTTGGCGATGCTTCCTAAAGGAGCACATGCAAGTGCTTGTGCAGAATGCGGTTCCACGACAAAGATTTGCTTTTAAGTTTTTTGTGCCAAACGAGTAAGATTCAGTTTGGTTATCCGAAGCAATCTCAAAGAGGCCTTATACTTTGCAGATATGAGTTAGGCCAGTTGATTAAGGCAGTGTGTCCGACCTCTTATACCCTAATTCAAATTCCCTCCCATAAATTATCGTAGTTTAGAATATCTACATGTGAGACTAACGAATTTTTGAACAGGCACTGGTTCCTGCATTTATGCATCATCATCATCAACAACACCAACTCCGAATCCGGCATCAACAAATCCACCACCAACATCAACAATTCCACCACCAACGTCAACAATTCCACCACCAACGTCAACAACTCCGCCAGCAATCACAACATTTCCACCACCTGGGGAAGGTGTATCAGGGTATGTATAATGTTCTATCTCAAGACTCCATATACTACATTTCCAAGTCCATTACTAATCTCATCTCTACTTGCAGCTCTGGTACTCCGCCTTCAGTTTTGAACTCAAGCAACCCGGCTAATTCAGGAACCATGCCAGAACTTGGGCCCTACACCCCTCCCGGTTTCAACACAACAACATCCACTTCAGCTAGCTTGCAACCGTCTTTTGGTTGCATCTTTTTCGTAGCAACCTTAGTTACAAGAATTTTTTTTCTTAACATGTGAAAATGGAACTTCTCCTTGGGTGATCAGATTCCTCATAAACTCGTTTTCTCATCACTAATTGCGGTTGTACATAACTACATATGCAAGCTAAGAAGCTAGAGGAAACATGATAGGTACTGTCTTGCATTAGGTTGGGGATGCAGAGTTGTTCTGGGTGAAGTGGAGGTAAGCTTTTCGACATGTAAACCCGGGATGTTAGAAACAACAATTTTACTCTGAGTCTGAGGTGGAGAGTGCAGTAGAGATTTGTGATTCTGTATCTTTTAGTTGGGTATTGTAGTTCTGCGTGCTGAGCTCTTCCTAATAGAATTAAACTTCAGATTGCTTCAGATATTAATAGTAAAGTTGCACGAACAGAAAATTCTGCTATTTATTGGAGTAAAATTCACTAATCTGTGTTTTACATTTCATTACATTATCATTTACCTGAATCTTGATCGTAACATCACAGAAAGCTCTCAAGTTTTCGCCTCAAAGACGGAAAGCTATGAACATCAAAGCACCTGTTGGACTTACACAACATTAGATTTTAAAATAGCACAGTTGTAACTTACAAGAGGAGTAAAATTTAAAAAAAAAAAGGTCGTACCCAGTGCACAAGGCTCCCGCTTTACGCAGGGTCTGGGAGAGGTGAATGTCGGCTAGCCTTACCCCCATTTAAGGCATTCAAATTCACAGAACCTACCTGTACATTTTGATATGACTGAACCATCATATTACGGTGTTCAAATTCTCAAAAACCAAACGTGAGCATCTGCCCAGGCATGGTTAGCAGGTGAAGGTTGAACTCCGTAGAGTTGAGAGAACAAGGATATAACAAATCCAATACAACATCGGCGGGTATGGTAGCCACAATGCCATACATAGATTCAAATTCGATATTCATAAAGTAATGTGGTTTTAACGCGAACAACAAAATTGCATTCTCTGCTATGCTACATAACGATAACCTCTACAACTGTGGCCTATGCAGCTATTCCTAATTCCATGACTAAAACTAAAGTTCCGTTCATGTTCTTTTTACATAACAGCAGGACTTGATACTGCAACTATTTATCTCTTCGCGAATGCCACCAAGACTAACATGGACATAGACATCATGATTTTGAAACCGGAGGTTTCCCAAAAATTTTGTCTTTCAGCAGCTGCAGCTCCACCGCCACCCCGTTGTAACTGATCTCTGAGCTCTTTCAGAGCCTTGTCTCTTCGTTCACCCATCTGCCACAACAAATATGTTTTGAAGGTCAAGCTAGTCCCAAATATAATGGCAAGAGCAATTAACCACCAATTGAGAATTTTATTTGAAGTTGACAGAGTAGCAAGAAAAAAACTAATGATTACCCTTTGAAGCTTTCGTGTTTGAGCACGAGCTTCCTGGAGACAAAACTCTAATTTCAATACCCTCTTTTTCAGTTCCTGATCAACTCGCCGTTGTTTCTCCAACTGTTCCAGAAAAAAGGATGACGTTCATTAGAAATCTACTGACGAGGACTTTATACAAAAAACAGAGAAAAAGAAGGATATGATGAATGTACCTGTGATTCAAACTCCTTAGTTTTGAGCTTCCAATGAGCTAACATTACCCTGATTTCATCTTTCAGTTTTGCTATTTCTTCATCCTTAACAACTAAAAGCTTATTAATCTTCTCAATATTCTTCGGAGAAACCTCATCTAATATTTTCCTCAGCTCGCAATCCCTGTTCACCCCTGCTTTCGCAACAGCTTGCATAATGTCATTCTCAACTCTCAAAACTTCATCTTTCAGTTGCTTCTGGGAAAACTCTCTTGCCTTAATATCCTTCTGCAGATTATCTAATTGCTCTCCTAGTTTAATTACACGATCATCTTGCTCTTTTAACGAGCAGTTCTTTTCATCTATTTCCTTCAAAAGCGCTAAACACTGAAGCTGTGCCAATTGAGCTGATGCAGCACTAATATCGGCAGTTGCTTGAGTGGCCGAAAGCTGCGATCTCGGACCATCCACTTCCGTAAGGTACTGCATTCCGTTAATAACATTATTGTCAGGGAAATGTGTACAACAGTAAAGTTCACATCCCTAACTACCAAAAACTATGATATGCAAGTAGTTATCTTGATAGCTAATAAATTGATGCGCTCTTCAAAGACAAAAAACCAACGGATATGTTCCAAGAAACAGATATATGACTCAGCTATCGGTTACAGAATCATCGAGGTAAACTTATAAATTTTCATACTCCAACCATTTTCCAAATATGTTTGACGAAGCTCTTTATAGCTAATAAACATCGGTGACAAGCCAACTCCAAACTTCACAAAACAAAGATAGTCAGATGCAAACAAGCTTAGTCAGAAATTAAATAAAAAAAGTTGAGTTTGGATTTCTGCTTTCGGAACAACAGTTACATGTTATGTCGATGTGTTCTGTTTATAAGTGCAACCATTATGCGCCCGCCTACACGTATATATGAAGAGACTCGAAAAAGAAATTAGCCGATTTACTAAGTACTGAATGAAATTCTATCGTTTTACGCAGGCTGAATTACTTAATGTGTTGGCATGGAAACTGAAGACTTCTATTGGAAAAACAGTAAGGAAATCAGCTAAAGAAGACTAAAAACGAAATGGTCACCAAACTAAGGTGTCCTTTTCTCCTAAGGGCTCCGCCAAAAACAAAGAGGCAAAGCCAAAAGGCATCCTCAATGATAGCATGTCCGGCTTATTTGACGACTTCAAAACAACAAGATGCAGTAGAAACGAAATAATCAACTCAGGAAAGACAATATAACAACAATATTTAGTCAATCATGTCCTTAATTAGCCAAACAATTAAAAGCTAATCCAAAATTATGCATTATCAAGAACTAGGAAGTGAGTGGGACCTTCTCGGCCATAGATGATGAGGCCTCAAGCTGCTGATGCAATCTCTTCTGCATTACGCTAATCTCCTCTTCCAAGATTTTAGCCCTTGTCTCTGCTTCCTGTAATTATTACAAACAAACCCGAATGACCCCACAATTCGAAAACACCGAAACAAAAAGGGAAATGATTTCCGCACTCTTTTTCTCTTTCTGCAAGCCCTGTTTATTTCCGACTCTTTTATTTCCGAAAATTAATTCTCGTTTGATTTATCCAATCCAAAGGCCAAAAATAAACAAGGGCGTGTAGAAAGAGAAAAAAGTGAGTGCGATAATCACTTCCCGATAAAATATGACTTATTTCAAGACTCAAAACATGTCATATAAAACACAAAAAGAACCTTAAAATCAACAAAAACAACAACAACATGCCTGTCTTGTGAGGGTTTCTTTAACAAATGATCGCTCCTGAGAAGCTAACCGGCTCCGGACATCCTTTAACTCCGATGCCAACGACACCACATTCCGGCGAAAACTCTGCTTCCTCTCATCCAAATCTTTTAGCAACGGATCAAATTCGTGGACCGACATCGATGACAGTGATGAGGAAGGTGACAAAGGCAGTGATTTCTCCGAAATCGACGCCATAAATTCGAAAAACAATCTCACCCGAGTGAGATTGACGGTGAAGATCTAGATTGCGTGAAGGCCAGAAGATCAGAAGCCTAAAGTCCTTGCAGTGAAAGAAGTTATCTTCTTCTTCAAGGCTGCATGTGAAAGAAGCAGTTGTGCATTAAATTTTTATGGCCTCCAAGAAATTTAGAATTTAAAAAACTGATTAAATTAAAAAAAATTGTAGCTTTAAAAACACCATAAATGGTTTCACGGAAAAATGAAAGTTGAATTAAAATAAGAGAGTTCTACCAGCATCATTTTCTTAAGCTAATCAAGTCCAAGAAAACTGCACATAATTTTTCTAAAAAAAAACAATTTAATCATGCAAATAATACACCTCCTCTCACCACCGAATTAATCATGCATAAGATGCGTCAACTTCAACTAATAAATAATATTGAATTTAAAGAGAGAGAAATAGTATTGAGATTAAGAGAGAGAAAGAGAGGAGAGAGAGGGGCAACAAATGGGTCTACTGAATTTGAAGAAATCTGAACTCAAAGTCTCCAACTTGAATACCTTCATCTCTAAATTTCTTCAGAAATAAATAATTAATTAATTAATAAAAAAATTAACCCGAAATTCAAAAGGTTGAAGCAAATTTGAGTTCATGACTGACCCACAAATCCAATTTCCCAAAAAAAAAATCAACTTTAAATCAAAACCATGAAAAAGTTCTAATCTTTTTTATAATTAACAAATAATTTAACCACTTCCTAACCTCTGCATGCAAATGGGTCTCCAAAACACACCCTAAAAATCCCCAAAACAGATCCAACAATCTCAGAAAACGTCAACAACATAAGAGTTCACAAAGAACGTGTTTTTCTAGAGAGAGAGAGAGAGAGAGAGAGGAGAGGGGGATACCAGGTGGCTGAGTCAGACCAAATTTGAGTGAACAAAAGCCCACTTGGGAATCTCTCTGTCTTCTTCCCAAACAAATGACAGATACAGACAGAGACAAGACCGAGTACTCTGTTTCATCCAATGAACAGAGAAGGAATCCTACGGACGGTCACGATTCGTCTTCTGAGAACCATCCGACGGCAGGATATGGAAGCGAAATTAAGCACCAATCATCCCGCAAAATTAGGGTTGCTTAACTATAAATTTTTTGTCTTTATTCAGCGGGAGTTGCTGCGTTTTGAGCGATATGTCGACGTCCGGAAGGAGGCTGGTTTGGTTCGGATCTCCCGAGCCTCTGGTTCGGAGTATCCGGGCCTCGGGTTCATAAATATGACGATTCCCGAACCTATCGCTTGGTCCTCGCGGGTTTTGAGTTTTGACTCATAGCGCGGCAAATCAAAATTTTGGCCACGGCGAATGGGTTCTCGCCACGTGGGGGATCTTGGGACCTTTTGGATCTTGCTATTGTATTGAATAATGATGGGCTCGGTTCGGATACTAACGGCCCATGATCTTTTGGGCTCTATCTACTTTTCTTTCACGGTTGACTAGTAGGTTTTACTGATTTTTTAATCAATACGGATCACCAACATTTGGTTAATTCAACAAAAGGGCATAGTAAAGGTATGGATTACTCTAGTAGACCTGTAAACGGGTTACGTTTATCGGTTTTGGGTCGGGTTTAATCTGATTCATTAAGTTAACGGGTCATTCGAATCCAACCCGTTAGCTTAACGGGTTACTCAAACCCGACTCGTTAAGCTAACGGATCACCTGTTTCATTCATTAACAATTATTATTTTTTTTTTTTGTTTTGCATATAATTTATTTTTTGTTGTTAAGATTTTACTGAAATTACTAAAACATCATAAACTAACAGGTGCTAATGGGTTGATCCAAAGTGACCCATTATTTAACGGGTTCACCCGTAACGACCCGACCCATTAAGCATCTACCCAAATATTAATATTATTTAACGGGTTGTTAACAGGTTCACCCGTAACGACCCGACCCATTAAGCATTTACCCAAATACTAATATTATTTAACGGGTTGTTAACGGGTTCACCTGTAACGACACGACCCATTAATCATCCACCCAAATACTAATATTAATGGAGTTAGGTCAGGTTAACGGGTCGGGTCCAAAATGCTAGGTCTACTCTAGTGGTTATAGTTTTTTTTTTTTTTTTTTTTAAAACCCGAAAGGTATAGTCTTATTTTTATGGTTTGTTTAAAAGTACTTTTAAAATAACTGAAAAAAAAACTTTTTAGAAAATATTTCTTTGGTTTCAAAAGCACTTGAACTGCTTATTGCAAGACACACCAAATTATGTGTTTCCTGTAAGAAACACCAGTTATAAGCTTTTTGCATGAAGCACTTGAAGTGCTTTTACAAGATCCAATTGCATTTTTACTAAGGATTGGTTCCAAAGACATTTTTACCAAAAACGTTTTCCGCCGTTTTAAAAGTACTTACAAATGAGTCATTATACTAATGAGTTCGTTTTTGCAATTAGGTTTAATTTCTATTTTTATAGTAAAGATTAGATAAGTTTTTTTAATATAAAAAAATTGCTTCTGCCAAATCTGATTTGTTTAGATAAATTGATCCACATAACATGTATACTTTGGTTAGAATTATTGCTCTAGTAAATTAAATGATCTTGGTTAGTGATAACCAAATTGATGGCAGCTAATAAGCTTAGGTGTTTCTACAAGGTCAACTTTGAGCATGGGCAAAGAGGAAAGGGGTGTGCTATCCACACATCCCATTTTACTTCTCACACACCCTTTAATAATTTCTGTCCGTAATCTTCTTCAATTCATCTGATTCGACAGCCGAAAATTAAAAAGGTGTGTGAGAAGTAAAATGGGATGTGTGGATATCACATTCCAGAGAAAATCATGAAAATGAAGCACATGTTTTAGGTCAACTGGTTTTTTATTTTTTTGCACCCAAGTTTCATATTTTCTCTTTATATTAGAGTTCTTTGAGGGTCTGATCGGAAGCGTTTATGTGTTAATAAAATCACTTGAAATGCTTTATAAAAAAAAATACGTGTCATGTTCTTATATCATATAATATTTATATTTTTATTAAAAATTTCGTGCCACTGAAAGCGCTTCTAATAGAAGCGGTGGCAGAAGTGATTTCCAAACGTAGGTAGCGAATTTAGCGCAAACCCGTTCGAGATGTTGATTTGACCCGACTCAGAGTCGGGTCCATCTTTCGTTTTAGTTTCAGTCTAATCTCGACCGTTCAATGGAATCCAACGGTCAACAAGTGAGCACAAAGACAGAAGCAAACACCTCTGCGTTTTTTCTTCACGGCAGAACCCGGACACTCGCATTCGACACAATCTCTTGTTCCTAGTCTTCTCCTAAATCCTATGATGTCAAGCTGCTTCATGTAGCTCTTTCTCCTCAGGTCAGTGATCAATCTTTCCTGAATTCTCGTTTACCCATTTGAACAATTTTTGTTTTTACCGCAGTGAAGAGTAAAATCTGTTTCATGAACTCTTGCAATGCTCATAAAGCTCCAGTCTTTAACATTTTCCAAGAGATTCCCCTTCTGGGTCTGTTCGAATGCATGCTTTTCTGCACTTTCCTGCACTAAAACCATTGAAATGTTATCGGGAAACAATCAGGACCCAGAAAATTCATCCGACTTTGAACAAAATATCCAGTCTTTGAGGAATCAGCTTGTACCGGATAACTTAATCCGGGTTCTGGATAACACTGATGATTTGAGCTCAGCAGTGAAGGTGTCGAAATGGGCTTCCCTGCAAAAACGGTTTAATCACACCGCCGATACGTATTTTCGGATTGCTTTGAAACTGGGTTTGGCTGGAAATGTTGAGGAGATGGAGGGGTTTTGTCAAAATATGGTGAAAGATGGGTGTCCCGATGTCGAAGAGGCGCTTTTGGCACCGATTGATGTGTTTGTTAGGCATTGCAGATTAAGTGAGGCAATGAGGGTGCTTGTGAATTTGAAAGCAGGTGGCTTTAGGCCTTCAATTGAGACATTTAATGGTGTATTGGGTGCCCTTGTGAAGGATAAGAGAGATTTTCGAGATGTTTTGTTCGTCTATAAGGAGATTGTGACGGCAGGAATCATGCCAAGTATTGATACTTTGAATTATTTGTTAGAGGCATTGTTGGAGAGCGGCCGCATTGAGTCTGCTGTTGATCAGTATAGAAGAATGAAGAAGAAAGGGTGTAGTCCTAACAGTAGGACTTTTGAGATTCTCATGGGATCCTTTATTGTAAAGGACCGAGTTGATGAAGCTGTTATTGTTTTCGATGAAATGCTTGATCTTGGTTGTCAGCCTGATTTGAGTTTTTATTCCTGCATAATACCTTTGTTTTGTCAGGAAAATAAACTGGAGGAGGGAATTAGATTGTTTGAAATGATGAGAACTTCTAATTTTACGGCAGATTCATTGGTTTATGAGGTTCTGTTGCAGTCTTTATGCAAGAACCTTAGATTGGATGATGCGATAAAGGTTTTAGAAGAGATGATGGAAACTGGGTTGACGCCGCCAAATAATGTCTTTGCAATTGTAGTATATGTGTTTTGTAAATTGGGGAAGGTAGACGACGCGATGAAGTTCTTGGAAGATAAGCAAATCATGGAAACTTCTGCCTGCAACGTACTGCTTGAAGTTTGCTGCAGTACTGGAAAATTTCTTAAGGCAGAAGATTTACTTGTGGAAATGTCTGAAAGAAATGTGGCTGATTGTAATTCTTGGAATATTGTTATCAGATGGCTCTCCGAGCACGCAAGGATTAGGGAAGTGCGTGAACTTCTTGGTAGAATGGTGGTTTCTTGTTCTCTTCCCGACTGTGACACATACTCGGCTCTAGTCGTTTGCCACTGCAAAATGAGCAACTACAGAAATGCTATGGATATATTTGATCATATTCGTGCCAAAAGCTGGGTTTTGGATCATACATCTTACTCTGAGCTTGTCAAAGGCCTTTGCCTAGGGGAAATGACTCATGAGGCTACTGAAGTGTTCTGTTACATGTCTAGTAATAGATGTTCGATCGAGCCTTCCTCGTTCAATATGTTGATCAAGGATTTGTGTGAGACAGGAAAGGTTGACGAAGCAGCAAGGATACAACAATTGGCCTATTATTCCGGTACTTCTTCTACCAGTTCAACTTACTCAACTATTATGCTTGGATTGTCAAAATTAGACAAGGTAAAAGATCTGCTGATAGTCCTCTCAAAAATGCTGGTGGAGGGTTGCAGTCTTGATTTGGATGCGTACTGCGTGCTCATACAAAGCATGAGTGTGCAGAATCGAATGAAAGAATGCTTATTGCTTTTCAATATGATGGTCGATGAGGGTCTTATACCTGATTCTGAGAGACTATTTAATCTACTCTCTTGTATAGCCAACTATTCTCAGTTGCACATGATTTCGTGTTCAATAAATAAACTTACTTCTGATAGTAACAGGCCGGACTGTGACAATTCTTCTGTAGATACCGTTAGCAACATCCTTGCAGAGGGCTTAGATGCAACATGATGGAAACTTCCATCGCGGTAATCAACTTATGACCTGTTGGTCGCTCGACTTCTTTTGGTGAAGTGTGATCTGGTCCAGATGTTCACTGCTGAAGATTTTGTCTCCATAATCAGTCACCTGAGCCGTTTGCAGCTATGGTTCATATTTTGTGCAATGGATCCGGGAGCCGTTGCCTGCCGTGTATGATAGTTTTCTTCACCTTCACCACTGAGGTTCATGGATCTCTTCTACATGTTCAAACCCTAACCAACGCCAAGAAAGGTGCTTTGTTACTTACACCAATATGTCTCAGAATTAACTTTACAAGTGACGTGTTTCAGCCAAATCGTTCGAGCAAGAGGAAAGGCAGAAGGCAGAGCAGTGCTGTCCTATTTGAACTAGCTCCTGGGGAAGCTCTGTGTAATCATACGTTGAAGCCAGTTTGAATATATAAGAATCCCATGTCAGAACAAGACACCGGTACTGAAGTTTTTCCCTGAGACATCTTCGGACCTCACTCATGCAGTACTTATCTTGAAGGAAAAGGGTACAAGGATGTAATGAGAGGAGGAGTGAAGGTTTGGATCGAAGTGGTTATAGGTACCTTTCCTCCTTCTTGAGGTGACAAGTGCGGCTGAACTTCAGCTAGTAGCCGCTCTTCGCTATTCCGACCCTCTTGTAACGGGTTACCATCAATGCCGTTCACCCCCAAGGGTTGGCATACCATACAAAGGCAGTCTCTGGGACTGACGCTCAGCTTTCGACCCGTGACAGTCACGGCTTTGGACATGGAAGGAGGCGGCGGTCTTGGCGGTGCAACGACAAGTAAAAGGGAATATCTTCAAGCTAAACGCTCAACGTATTTATATAAATGAATTAAACATTGGCCAGCTGACCAAAAGGATAATTTACAAGAGAAAAAGGACCAAACCTACAGATCTCAAATTCCAAATCCAACTTCCATGGACCTTCAACTTCAAGCGACTCTAACAACATCTGCCTCCCATTACCGTAGTAACTTAAGGTAATTACACTCATTTACCAAGTCAAACTACCAAATACCCAGGTTAGTGGTACAACTACGAAAACAAAGAATAATTTACATACCCGCTTCTACTACAACATACATTCGGGAACACATCCCCCGCTGTCTATTTGAGCTTCTACTAGTACAGATGATGCCCTCGCCCTCGCCCTCGCCCTATCGGATGCAATCCTATTCACAGAACCAATAAAAATGGCACATCAATTATTAAGGTATGATCAAGAAAATAATGCAACACGTCTGCCAAAAATACATTGACAAAACAAATAAAAAGATGCAAGGGGAGAGATGTTGAATGTAATCCTTAAAATCTCATCGGCATCCAGGGAACTCTATTTTATTGAAACCAAACGTGGTGCTAGGCAGGTTCATACAGATGACAAGACTATACAATGAAGCCATACCTAACCTACAATGCACTTGAACTTGAATACTGATCCACAGGTATACTCACCAATAAACGAGTGAAAACACAGATGCAATGAAACAATGGCAATGGGGGTTTCTACCAACACCTATCAAATTGAGGCACAAAATGGGTAAAACACTGATCGTTATGCACAAAAAATGGATGAAACTTACATAACGTCTAATGCTTTACAACGACTCTTTGCAAGTGGACTTGTTGTGCCCAAGACCCTTGCATCTGCTGCACTGGAGTTGACGCTTAGCCATATCTTGTGATCCATATTTCTTAGTAGTAGGCCTGCCTGGTGGACGTCGGGTGGGAGGAGGGGTTACGGTCACTAGTACTTGAGAAGAAGCCTTCATCACAGGTATGTCTACATTTGGAACAGGAAGTATTGGTTCTGAGTATGTCAATCTATAGCTCTCGGTGGTAAAGTATCTTGAACAATAATCATATGGGCTCCTGCCCAAGCAACGAATGACAGCAATTGCATGACAGCATGGCAAACCAGTTATCTGCCACCCTCTACAACTACAGTCCCAGCGATCAACATCTACAACTTCAGTGGTGTCACCATGAACCTCAAATCTGCTACCACCAGCCAACAGTAGAACTTGGAGGTTTCTGATTTTCTGAGTTTCCTTTTCTAGCTTTTCCTCCATGGATGGAGCAAGCCTCGTCAACCATTCATTAGATCCTTCCCTTCTTGAGTAGATCAACTCCATAATCTTACCCCTGATCACATCAACCATCTGTGTTATTGGTAACTCGTGTGCATCCGATGCCCAACAATAGAACAGCTCTCCAAAGTTTGATGTCATGTGGTTATATCTAGCCCCTTGAAAGAATGAATTCGCCCACTTCTGGGGCTCAGTTTGTATGATCCAATTGTAAGCCTCCAGTGAGATGCTTTTTATGCTTTCAAGACAACTTTGAAAGTTTTCGGGCCTAGGTGCATAAGCAGCACCATAAAAATCCTCAATCATGAGCCGTTTGACCTCATGAGAAAACTGCCCTTTCAAGTCCCTGATAAGTTGCTCGGTCAAATATCGCAGGCAATAGCCATGGTATGAGTCTTTAAATATTTCCGCAATTGATTCTTTCAATCCCTTCTGTCTGTCTGCCACAAATGTCACGGGACAAGATATTGAGAATGCAGATTTCAATTGTAGTAAAAACCAATGCCAGTTATCATCAGTTTCTGCATCCACCACTGTGAACGCAACAGGGAAAACCTCATCATCCCCATCCGCAGCTGTTGCAGCCAACAATGTGCCTTGATATTTTGATTTTAAGGGAATGCTATCCAGGAAAAGGAGAGGCCTGCAACCTTGCTGGAACCCATACAATGAGGCATGGAAAGAGACAAAGAGACGATGGAAACTGGAGTCTTCCTTGGTGGTAAAAGTAGCAAGACTACCAGGGTTTGTCTCCATTATCCTGTCACAGAAAAATGGTAACTGATTATATGCCTCTTTGTACGAACCCTGAAGCTGCTCCTTTGCTATTTCTTTCCCACGCCAGGCCTGGAAGTAGTTTAGCTGTATTCCATATTCCTGCTTGATATCGTTCACAATATCCTTGGGCTTATAGTTGGGCATATATTTTAACTTCTCCTTAATTATACTAGCCACCCAACTCCTTGTCGCCTGATGCCCTGTAGTTGCAGCAGCGCCTTCGCAGGAATGCGTTGGATTCATCTTCTTAATACATATTAACTGCGTTGTCGACAACCTTGATGCATGAATTCTCCAAGGGCAGCCTTCAGCCTTACACTTGACAGTCACACGATGACTATCATTCTTCTTATACCTAAAGGCGAACTGACGCGCAATGGCATACTTGCGCAACGATTCACGAAATTCATGAACGCTGCTGAATCTTTGGCCCACACCCGTAATTGCATTCTGCCACTGCTGTGCACCTTTAGCATGCTTCTCATCATTCGGGCCAACAAGAGGGAAAACGGGTGATATTTCAGTGGGTATATCAATATGTGCATCAATAGGGCTGGCATCATCGATAACATCAAGCGAGGCATTGAGTGGGATATCAGGCTGGGTGGTATCACCCACAAAGTCCACAACATCGAGAGATGCATCAACTGGAACCACAGTTTCTGACAGAGTTGTTCTGCTTGACCTAAAAAATCCATGAAATTCATAAATTTCACAAAAAAGGAAATTTTTCAAAGTGGTATCTAAACTTACTAGCTTACATATTAAGAGAACTACCTACTGGCAGGCATGTTCGAGACATCAGGAGGAGCTACTTCCTCCATAATATAAACATCAATGGTTGCAAAATCACCATGGAACTTGATCATGCGATGAAGATCCTTGTCATTGGAAACAGTAATCAGGGTCTTCTTGTTGCCAGGGAGGAAGTACTTGAAGACCATGTTATTGTTGCAACCAAACATTTCTGTCACCTCCAATTTAAACTCATCAAACTTCATCTGGTCATCAATGTCAATAGCATGAGCGTTGAGGCCCCTATATGACAATGTACCATCTTTCTCTGTAAGGAATTCACCCCCTGACTGACAAATTGCTATGACTCTCTTCACCTCCATGATCTGCCTCAGTCAAACAGAGCAAAACACATCCGTTTCAAATCCTCATAGCAAATACAGTAAGCGGCATATGTCATATACTGTACACTTTATCTGTCAACTGTACACATAAACAGCATAGACCCTCTCACCAGACCTCAATTCACTTCACATTACAACAATAGGGGAGAATTACCAGGTTAAATTTAAGCTTAAACTAATTGCATACTAAACACAACCTGGCGGAGTTAATTCTAGCTATGGTAGGGTTTCTGGTTACTGACAAATGCGCAAAGTAAAATTGTCAGCCCCAATTGCTCCAAATGCAAGTATTTTTCAGCTGGAGTGCACATAAATCAAAAGAGAAACACATACATGACATATATACACACACAAAAATTGTTGACTCTAATATTTGAGGTCCTAACCGCGCAAAGGATTAAACCTTGTTGCATATGCAAACTAAGAAAGTCAGCGACTTTCAGACACCCTCAAAGGGTTCAACAATAAACGAAAAAAGTAAGCAAATGGGTACCAAAATTTCGATCAAAACAAAGTAACAAAACACCAAAAATTCAAACTTTAAGCAAAAAAAAAAATTCAATTCCCCAGAAAGGGCACTCTAAAAACCCTAATTTCCCCAATACCGACACATCAAATCGCGGTAAAACAATCGGAAATTGAGAAAATTACCTCTGAGAACTGAGATTGTCGTCTTAGTCTCCAATGCCCAATTCAAATTTGGGATTTTGACAGTGAAATTTGGCTCGCAGCTCTGAAATTTGGGGATGTTCACGCATACGTCTGAAACTAAACAATCCAACCCAGGAGAGGGAGAGAGACAGAGAGACAAGAGAGTGGTGGTTAATACAGTTAAGGATATGGGAGAATTTTGGAAGGTAGAGTTTGTGTTGGAATAGTGTTTACGTTACAGGTAGGTGAGGGAGTGGGAAGGGCAGAGCCGCAGACGGGTATGTGGCTTTCCCACCATACCCCTCTTTTCCTTCACAATCACAACCCAGTTTTTTTTTTTTTTTTTTTTTTACATTTTTTTTAAAATAAAAATTAGAAAATTTCACATTGTGAAGAAACTCTCAACTTTGTTTAGATAGAGAACTTTAACGAAAAATTCCTAGTACTGTTCATTTTAACAAAAAATTACATTTTTACACTAAAAATCAATACTGGTACTATTTATTTTACCCTTTATTTTGTTCTTATCATTAAAACTCAAAATTTGCAAACATTTTCATTAATTTTCCTTTGTTTTGTTTATATCTATTTACAACAAGGTTTGGATTTTATACCTCTTATTCCAGCCTAACCTCAATGTCACTTGTTTAGAGCCCACATCCGAAAACGACATTTTTTTTAAGCATAAAGATTATTGTACAGTCTTTTCTCGTATCGTTGGTATCGTCGAATTTCTCTCAAAAGAAGATTTATTGATTTAAACTAGTATAATATAAATAGGGAATTGTTATTAACACTCCAAAAATCTCATTCTACACTTCTCATAAGTGTATTTTTCTTTCTAATTGTAAAAAGTTTTGAGTGCCAAATAAGATTTTTGGAGTGCAAATAACAAGTCCCTATAAATATGTAAAATATAAGTGGAGGAGGATTATTTTGGGGAATTTTAAAGCATGTTTGGAATTACTTTTAAAATGACTGAAAGCTTTTTGGGGAAAATATTGTTAAAATCAATCCTTAGTAAAAATACAAGTAAATCTTGAAAAAACACTTAAAAGTACTTTCTAGAAGAAGCACATAACTGATGGTTCTTGCAGAAAGCACTTTAAGTGCTTTTTTGAAACCCAAAATTTGTTTCTCTAAAAACATTTTCAGTCATTTTAAAAGTCAATCCTTAGTAAAAGTGCAAGTAAATCTTGAAAAAAAACACTTAAAGTAATTCCTGGAAGAAGCACATAATTGATATTTTTTTGCAGAAAGTACTTCAAGTGCTTTTTTGAAACCCAAAATTTGTTTCTCTAAAAACGTTTTCAGTCATTTTAAAAGCATTTCCAAACAAGACTTTAGTTATGTGACAAGCTTCGTGCATGTATACCATAAATAGAAATCAAGAGAATTAGCCTTTGTGTCAGAAGTTAATTTCATTTCTAACTCATATTTTTGTAACAAGATGGTATTTTATAATAAACTATTCAAATATATAGAGAAAAATTCAAACTCAAGTGTACAAAGGCTAACAAATTAATTTACCAACTGCCCTTTGTCTGTTTTGCTGTGTTTGCCCTTTTGTGGGCTTTCTGTGTTCTGTTGGCTTTTGCCCTGAGTTTTTATAAAAGCTTCGAGTTCTTGTCAAAAAAAATAAAAAAGTTAATTTACCAACTGCCCTAACCAACATTTTCATATTTTAATTAAAATCAAGCATGGATATTCAACATATTAAAAGTACCTAAATGCAAACCCCAAAATCAAACTTTACTATTTAAAAAATAATTAATTAAAAATCACAATCCCAAAAGTCACACCAAAACTTTTCTTCAGCAGCAGTGAGAGTTGGTGAGGCCCAACAACCATTCTTAGGCCATTTTCAAACGAATGTTGGCTAGAGAGTTCGTTTTAATCCTCTAATCCTTCAAGAAATTAATATTTTAATGAACAATACACGGCTATATTTCTTACCATCTCCAATCGAGAACCAAAGGGTCATATGGCTTGTTTTAGCACTGTCACAAAAAATCATCTCCAACCAAGGGCCATCGACCAAATATAATTTATTAATATAATTAAATATTTAAGATAAATTGTGAAAACACTTACTTCATCATAGTAATTGGCGCCGCTTTCAAGTCTCCTTGCGGTGGTTAACAGTTGTATGTTAAATTAATTTTTTAATTTAAGTGTCCAATTACTAGTACAACTTAGTTTGAGATGGTTACATGTATAAATGCACATTGAGCAAGCAAAAGCTTGCATGTGTGGCACCCATTATATTTGTCCCACATCGGTTGTGGAAGAGGTTTGAGCAATCAAACATGCTTATAAAAACAACATCCCCACATAGAACCAAACCAATCACCTTTCTGGGCCTTAATTAAATATTATTTTTAAAATTTTGGCCCAAAAAAGAACTGTAAAAAAATAAAAATAACAGCTAGCTGACGTCAGCTATCTGTTGAGATTCAAATTTTTTAGCCCAGCCCGAGGCCTGCTGGCTAGCTCATTTGGCCCTTTGGCCATTTTTTGTCCAATGGGGCCTATGAGCCATTTGGCCTAACCCTCGGTTAGAGACGGTTTTAGGGCTATTTTCGACTCTCTGACTCTCTGGACCATTCGGTTGGAGATGACTTTAAGTTCTCCGACAAAGAAAGAAATGAACAAAATCCCAGGCACTGAAAATTTTGATGGTTGTTGATTGAGCCGGAATCTTGAAGATTTCGATCACCTTAAAGAATATTGTGATCCGGATTGGAAATAGGTTGGGTGGAGAGATCGGGTGAGAAAAAGGTAGTCGGGTCCAAATCAGGTAGTCATGTTGGAAACGAAAGTTGGGTCAATTTGGATACCCTAAACCCCTAATACTACGCCCTATGGCTTAAAGCTAAACCCTAAACCCTAAACCCTAAACTCTAAATCTTACATCCTACACCCTAAACCCTAAACTTAAACCCTAAACCCTAAACCCCAAACCCTATACCCTAAACCCCAATCCTAAACCCTAATCCCCAACCCTAAACGCTAAACTCTACACCCTAAACCCTAAACTCTATACCCTAAACCCTCAACCATAAACCCTAAACCCTATAACCTATACGCTACACCTTACACCTTAAACCTTATACCTTAAACCTTACCCTAAACCTAAACCCTAACCCTATATCTTATACCCTAAACCCTAGACCCTAACCCTATATCTTATACCCTATACCCTAGACCCTAGACCCTATGCCCTAACCCTTAACCCAAATTATTTTTTAAATAACATACCACAACTCAAATTCAAAGAGTCTTCTACCTATCTCAACCCAGACCCAACATCACTACCCACCAGCCATATCCAATATTACCTCCACCACCATCCAATCAATTTACCAGTCAACCAATTGAATCAATCATATCCCCTGAACTCACCAATGGCTGCTGCTCATTGCTCCCAACTCCCTCATAAACTTAAACCCAACTCTGTGATTCTCCACCGCCTCTTATTGCACCAGAGCAACCCTAAGCAAGCTGCTCATATCCCTGTTATCCTTGGTCCAGCTCACCTGCGCTACCGCCGAAGCCGCCAGCTATCACCACCGCAGTCTCCTCCAAACCGCCCCCATTCTGGGTTGAATTTCGTTTCCAAACATGTCCCTTTAAAGATCTAAGAAGAAGAAAGGCTGCTTCTCCGTTCGCGTTCTGTCCTATCCTGCGAAAGGACAGAAGCAATTCACAATGAAATTTTGTGCTCCATCTGGCTATCTAGAATTGTAAAAAAACTCAAACCTCATCTGACCACAAAAAGGAGCCAGCAAATTGCAGATTTCAATTCCTTCTTCACAGCAGCTTTCGATTCCTTCTTCATAGCCCCACCAATTTGAAAAATTGGGGCTTCACTGTAGATGGCTTTGAGCCTAGGAAGAGGGGGCAAGGCGGAGTAGGCGGCGGCGGAAGACTCATCGAAGAGCTGCTGCTTCCAATCCCTTAAAAAAAATGTAACTAACACAGTGGGGCGCCTTTAAGCTTTTCAACATCCAAGAGAAGGAGAGAGAGATGGAGTCTAGCATATGAGGAGAGAGAGAGGCCATAGGAGCAAGTCAAAAGGTATAGCACCGGATCAAATTTATGAAAATGGTGCGACAGGAAAGGCATTATCCTTGTTCTGCAAGTAAATTAAGAAAAAAAAGGATCCTAAAACTCCACCTCAAAGCTTGGGAAAAACACAACCCTAAACTGCCAATAAAAATTGTCAAAAAAATATACAGAGGTTGAAAGCTCAAACACCCTAATTTAACAATGTTCCTAAAACAATGCTACAATCTTTGCATGTCTTCTTATTGTCGGCAAGCCCCTTGCACTTGCTATGTTGCCATTTCCAAGCTATTCAAAATGAAGGGTAGAAAAATCAAGGAAGGTTTGGTCAATTTCCCACTCAAGATCAACAGTGGGCGCACTCTTTGGATCTCTATATACAGTTCTCACATTTGAGGATCTCTTTTGTAAGGTTATAGCGACTCCATTTAGGGTCCCCATTGCAGATGAAATCATGTGCCATTTATGCTATCAAGAATCAACGAACACACGACATAACCCAAATTACTGATGTCTTCATGCACAAGCAAATAATACAGTCACATTATCACGCAGTGTTATAACTCAAATGTTAATATTAATGGACATTATAGTTGATAGAAACGTGTGTTATAACATGGATTGATAACAACACTTGACGAGGTGGTGGTTACAACGAAACGGCACAATCTTGAACCTTCATGTTCCACAACCCTTGTTCAATGAACCATATCCATCCATTGCAACAAGGTAAGAATGCAGGAGACATAGAATCATATCACCTGTCATTCGTCGGACCGACTTCTTCAGGCCTCATGATCTGCAGATTAACATAAAACCCCATGTCAGTGGCAAGTAAGCAAAAATAAGATTAATAAAATATTGCACAGGGTTTTCACTACTTGGATCAAAATCTATAAAAATCCAATACACTACGACCCCGGAACTCGATTTTAATCTGTCTCATGTAACTCAAAAGTCTTTACTCTACTATTTGAAACTCAAAATTCGTTCCACTTTCCCCTCCCGAACTCGATTTTGATCCCATTTTTTTCGTGAAACTGGAAAGTCATC
Organism: Malus domestica; assembly: GCF_042453785.1. Classification (NCBI taxonomy): domain Eukaryota; kingdom Viridiplantae; phylum Streptophyta; class Magnoliopsida; order Rosales; family Rosaceae; genus Malus; species Malus domestica. Next base: position 26,994,344 of record NC_091672.1, on the reverse strand, counting down.
ATTTTACTCTATAAAAATGAAAACTCGCTCCACAGTGGCTTGATTCTATTAATTCCGTTATGTGGATTTGATTTAGGTGCACCATGCTAATCAATTTCTTTTTTATTTTTTCCATCTCTGCAACTCAAGCACATAAACCCAAAAAAAATTCCAATTCTTAATAACTTCTTTTAAACTTAATATTTTCTAACTATTGAAAGTTGAATGTTAACATATAGTGGAGATTTATAATCAAATTCATTGGCACATGTAGCATAGTCTTATTGGCTGGTGGGTCCCACATATATTTCAAGGGCGGCTTTTGAGTTTCAGGGAGAAGATAGAGGGGAGTCTACAAGCCAAAGTTGAACGAATTTTAAGTTTCAAGTTGGGAAGCGATGACTTTTGACTTACAAAGAACCAAGTGAAATCAAAATCGAGTTCTAGGAGAGAAACTAAAAATAACCGGTAGCCTGCAAACCAAGAAAGTGGATGAAGGCAAGAACATACATACCTCAAGATTACCGCAATTGAAGTCATCGCGAACGAGCTGGTTGATTGCATCTCTGAGCCTGCAATAATCCTCAAATTTGTTGTAAATTTGGTGGCAGATTCGAACGTACCCAGTTATAGGTGCAAGCTCTCCATCTTTCGGGTTTTGATAATGTATTTTCACTTCCACACCAAATTTCTTGCACAGAAGTTCCCACAACTTCATAGCATCTTCATCACTCAGAACCCCCAAACTGGCCGGCAATCCAACCATCAGCATGCTCGAACACATTTGCGGCGGACACCCTAGATTGGTTCCCCAAGCTTCTGCAAGCATCTTCCCCATCTCAACCACAGCATCATGATTCCGGTTCCTGATTCCCTCTGCACCGCCTTCGAATCTGTTGACAAACTCCATAACCGAAGGAAGAACGAGATAGGGACTATAATCCCTCGTCCCAACCCAACCGGTTTCTTTGACCAATCCGTTTCCATAGTCATGAGACACAACAGGATGATGCAAATCTAAATGTGTCATAACTGATTTCCTGCAGTACACGAATGCAACCGCGGGCGGGCAGAAAAACCACTTATACAAATTACCTGTATAAAAATCGGCTCTGATTTCGTTCATGTCCACATCTACGCAGCCAACAGCGTGAGCTGCATCAACTAAAACTTGCTCAACACCTTCTTCCTTGCAAATTTTAACCAATTCCTTAACCGGCATTACAAAGCTTGGCATGCAAGTAACGTGATCTATCACCGCCAGTCTCACTCTCCTCCCCATACCCTTTTCTCTCCCCAAAGCTGTCTTGAATTCACTCACGATTTCCTCGTTTGAAGTCACCGGAAAATTAAATGGAACTTCGATCGCACACCCACCAGCGCGCAAAAAATAGGCCTTGATTGAGTTCTTCACCGCCCCATAAGTGCAGCGAAACATGATGACAGCATCTCCTTTGTCAAATTTCCCTTCCACGAAAGACCATGCCGTCTGCTGCAGGACCATAGCAACAGCAGTGCTGACATTATCCACAATGGAGACTTCCTCCACATCTTCTGCACTGATGAGGTCTTTGATTACTGTTCTCGATTCAAGTATCCTATTTGGAAGCTCGTTCAAGTAGAAGTCGTCGGGCTGGCGGAGCAATTTGAGCTGCCATTGGTGCAAGGAAGAGATGACGGAGGCAGGGCAGCAACCGAAGCTGCCATTGTTGATCCTGGCAACGCCGGCAGCGTGGTGGGAGAATTCGGATTGGATTTCGGTGTCTGTGATGAAGGAAGAGGGTTTCGGCTTAACGGAGACTTGGGTTTGGGGGTCATTATGATTAAGGTTATGGTAATGGCGATTAGAGGGTCTCGAAACTCGAAAGGAAAGGTTGGGCCAGAGGAATTGAGGAACACAGTAACGGAAAAACATGATAATCTTCTCCGCCATGACCTCTAGGAGTAAACTCTCTTAACCACTAAAAAACCGCTAACAAATGTTTAAGCAAGAAACTAAACACGATTAAGGCTCCTTAAACTGCTGTCGAAAGTGTTTTTTTTTCTTTCTTTTTTTTCGGTCGATGATCTCCCACTCTTGGTCATTTTCCTACTTATTAATTTGTAATATCCTTGGGACGCTTGTTGTCTTATTGCTTGTCTTGACTAATGACTACACACATGACAAGAGCTACAACCAAATCATCAACCAAATCATCAGTTGTTTTATGTATGACATCGATGGGATGTTTAAATCTCAGGGCTCGTTGGCTAAACTCGTTTTCTGATAATCAAAAGCACTTCTGACGAGTCACAACGTTGAGGAAAAAAACTGGAGCGTGGTTAAAGTACTTCCTAATGTTCTTATAAGAAGTTCAACTTGAAGCACTCAGAAAACACTAGACTTTTAGCAGAACTTATACTTTTACCAAGAGCATTTTCAACACAAACGCTTATGAGCAAAAATACGTAACTATTTCCTACTCGGTCATCTTATTCTCAACGTAGTTAGATACGTGTAGATTCCTGTGGCTGTGCTCATGCTGTCTCAATGGTTGTCATGACTCTCTTGACAGTGACTAACGACCAAACTCACTTGTTTTATTAGCATGTGTACCAAACTTGTGTGTTTCGCTTGAAATTTTGGACCTTGGTAGGTTTAAAAAAGATAGAAACTAACATATTATTACATTGACTTTTGGCAAGGCGATGATCTAAACTTCTTTAATCTACAAAGAAGAAGATTCAGACTTCAAAATAGGAGGATGCGCACGCTGTTCTAACTAACACATCTGCCACTTAGTACTACAGTCTAATGATATTCCTCTTCACTTGTAAGTGAAATGTCTTAGGTTTGATTCTCGCCAAGGACGAATTTGAACCACATTATTGCTAGCCCATTGTGAGGCTAAGCCCATCCCCTTCTCATTAATGTAGATAATATCGTTTATTAAAAAATAATAATAAAAAAAAAAACTCACGCATCTAACCCACGATAACATATTATTATATGAATAATTTGGACATGAGGTTTACTAGGCCAAAACGTCCACTAAATTGAGAATAAACTCAAAGAGTCGAACGAAACCAACGACCGTGGACACAGGCCAAGTCGGTTCTAACCCCGTTGACCGAAAATTGGCATAACATTTGAGAACAAGTGACTAACAAAACATGTTAGATTTTATTCAAATAATAAATGTACATTTGTAGATATTATACCGATAGATACAACATTTTCTGATATTTTTGTTTTATTGACAAACGATAGAATATCTACATTAAACTACGGAGATAGATTCGAACACAGAACCTTTGACGCAAGGGTCGACGTTTTCTGATATTCGTGGTGCTTGTTTTGACAGATACAACGTTTCCATTTGCTTTAGGTATTGCCAATAATATTTCAAGCTTACACCTATTCTTATTCCACTTTGACCTCCCATCACTCTCAACTTTTTCTTTTCTAAACATGAAATGCAAAATGACTCACCTGAGAATCATCTTGATCGTACGTAATAATGATCCTATATTTCAAATCCGTATCGGAACAAGTATATACTTTTAACCACTTGAGTCATAAGTCGAGGACCACACAACTCTACTATTCTAAACTACATCGAAGAGAATTCAACCTTGCAGAGGAGAGCACACAACTCTAGCTAACTTGACTACGCCCGGGTTTGCATCAAAGGTTTCTACAAAGAATTCCTACTTCAAATGTAAGAACAGAGTGCAAACTATTGAGAAAACATAGGCATAACTGCGCCAGCCGCCAATTGGAGAGAAAACAAAATGTGGGGGAACAAGAATAACATTTCAAGCTCAAAACCCCTTGAAGAGAACGGGAATATGAAGAAGAGGAATCCAGAGGAATATGAATAATATGATGGAACCAAAAACGAACACAAAATCGGAACAAAATCAGCATAACCGAAAAACAGAAAGCAGAATAGTGGAGAATTTGGAGACCAATCTCTTTGCCTTACCTTCTAATATTTCAACATTCTAAGACAAGTTACCTTCCGGATCCACAGCATATTGTGGTCCATGAGGAAACCCTCCATCCAAGACTCTTTCTCAAGCTGCAAAATTTTCACTACATACAGCATGCCCTAAGTCATGGTCAGGCTCAACCGTTTCTAAAGAGTCTTATTTCGATTCAAGTTTTATGTTTTAAATTTTAGGAGATAATTAAGCATGAAATCGACACAGCCATTAAACATTTACAACAGCAACAATTCCGACAGCATTCAACAGACAGCTAACATGTCCAGGAAACCAAAAACACCAAAAACCATGAAGAAATTTGTTTCTGATTCGACACATGCACTTAGCAGTTTATTTTTCTACTAGTTTAGGGATTAATGGTACCGAAACCATTTGCTACTACTGAGGCATGCAGGCGATGCAGATATAGCCATGGATGTTATTCATCAGAAGAGCTTCTTCGGTTCTTCATTGGACTACAATGTGCAGAAAGTACATGTCAAAAAACAATTTATTAATAATTAAAACATGGTACCAAATAATACAAAATAAGGCCCCCTCCTTGCATATCATAAACTGCATATGCATCGGGCATATACACAACAGAACTGTTAATCTACAAGATTCATACTACATTGAGTTTTTCCATGGATGTAAACATGTTCTATCACCACATTCTAAAGGGGGCAGGTGGGAGGAGTAACCAACTTCCACAGCCACTACAAGTTGAAGCAAATATCTTGACCACCGAATCAAGAAACGCCAGCTAACCATAATTAAACTTCTGGAAATGGTTGTAGGAGCACTTGGATTCATCACAAGATTTAACTAGCATTTCAATCACAAAATGGGAAGACAAGAAAACCTGATTATCATACATTTCTAACTTAAAAAACGATTAGAATGGACGAAAGCACAGCATACCTCATCAGCTAGAAAGTTGGGCACAAGTGAACCCCTCAGAAACAAGTTGATTAATTGCATCTCTGAACTTGTAATAGTCGTCAACTTTGTTGTACACTTGATGAGAAATTCGACAATACCCATTTATTGACTCAACCTCCCCATTCTTGGGTGGTCGGAAATATATCGGAACTTCAACACCAAATTTCTCCCTCAAATGTGTCCTTAACTCTTGAGTATCCTTCTCACTCAAGATCCCCAAACAAGCAGGTAACCCAATCATGATCATGCTGGCGCACATCTCCGGAGGGCACCCGAGATGCGTTCCCCATGCCTTGGCCAACATCTGCCCCATCTCAACAACGGTCTCATGATTCCTCTTCTTGATGCCCTCAATACCGCCTTCAAACCTATTGATGAATTCCAAAACCGAAGGCACTACCAATTGAGGGCTATAATCCCGAGTCCCAATCCAAGCGCTTTCTATAGCCAACCCATTACCATACTCATGAGAAACAACAGGATGGTGCAACTCTGGACACTTGGGGGACTTCCTACAGTACAAAAACGCAATAGATGGCGGGCAAAAGAACCACTTATGCAAATTACTAGTATAATAATCCGCCCCAATTCGCTTCATATCGACATCAGTACACCCGATACTATGAGCAGCATCTACGAAAATCTGGTCAACACCCTCTTCCCTACAAATCTTAACTAGTTCTTCAACAGGTATAACCACACATGGCATTGAAGTAATATGATCAATCACAGCTAGCCTAACCCTCCTACCATTAGCCTTCCCTCTCTCCAAAGCTTTCTTAAATTCAGCGATAATTTCATCATTTGATTTCAAAGGAAAAGGCAAAGGGACTTCAATCACATACCCGCCGGCACGTGTAACGTACGCCTCAATCGACTTCTTCACGGCGCCATAAGCGTAATGAAGCATCACCACAGCATCCCCTTTGTCGAATTTGCTCTCAGAAAACCCCCAGGCCGTCTGCTGAAGCACGATGGCGGCGGCGGTGGTGGCATTGTCGACGATTGAGACCTCGTCGACGTGGTCTGCATTGATGAGCTCCTTGATTATGGTTCTGGATTGGTGGATGCCCTTCTGGAGCTCGTTGAAGTAGAAATGGTCGGGCTGGGCGAGGTATTTGAGCTGCCACCGCTGCTGGGCTTCGATGACGGAGGCCGGGCAGGAGCCGAAGCTGCCGTTGTTGATCCGGGCGACGTTCTGGTCGTGGTGGGAAAATTCAGCGGCGATTTCGGCGGCGGTGATGAAATTGAGGGAAAGTTTGGGTTTTTTTGAGATGTGGGTTTTGGGGTCACCGTTGAGATGGTGGTCCGGCGAGGAGGCCATTTGGCGATTAGGGTTTGGGGAAGTTGATGATGGAGCCGAGGAAGAGCATGAAATGTTTGAGAGACAGAAAGAGAGAGAGAAGAGCGGTTACTCTGAGTCTTTGGGAGAGACAAAGGGGCAAAAGAGAAATTAAGTAAAACTTGAGTGGGTAAATTGTAATTTACTTTGGCGTGAAATTTAAAAAATGGGACAAGTGGGGCTGCATTTCCCATTAGATGTGCCATTAACCGAATTAACTAATCAGGTGGCACCAAACCAGACGCACTTCGCTCGCTCGATGACTCGACTGACCATTTCCGGTTTGTTTGTTTTCACTCACGTGACACGCACGTGATTCATACACCTTTTTGGTCGTACAATACAACTCTTGGGTAAAGGAGATGACACTTTTTAAAGGAAATGGATTGTCTGCACTTCCATCCTCATACCCTTCTCATATCCTTCTGTTTTGTACGGTTACGGTTAAGTCACGTTAATATTTATTTTTTATCTTATTATTTTTATAAAAAAAAATTAGTATAAAATATTGACGTGATTTAACCGTGGCCATACAAAACAAGAGAGTAAGAGGAAGGTATGGGAAGGGAGGGCAGACATTCCATCTCCTTTTTCAAAAGGACTTGGATTGTCTGCCCTCCCATTTTGGTGTCCGTGCCCTCCTATTTTGTGTGGTCATGGTTAAGCCACGTCAACATTTTATATTATTTTTTTTATAAAAATAATAAAACAAAAAGAAATAGTAATATAAAATGTTGACGTGACTTAACCGTGACTACACAAACAAAAGGGCACGAGGAAGGCACTGAAATGGGAGGGCAGACAATCCAAGTCCTTTTCAAAAACTCTTGGGTAAAGGAAAGGACACTTACAATCATACAATAATTATGAATTAACTAATCTGCATGTAACTTATAAATGTATAAAGGAAGGCCAAACACATCAAAAAAATCCTAATCTCAAACACCAAAACACCAGCCGCTGCTTCCTCGACGAAGGAAGACGTGGCTCCGAACTGGAAAGAGCACCCGAACCAAAAACTAGATTTGAGAGTGTTGCGCATAATCAATGCACCAAGAACCACAACATCCACGGCCACACCTGCAAGGAAGGTCACAAAACGTAATAGTAGAAGAGGGAGGGGCAAAGGGGGTGTGTATCCACACTTCACCCAATATTTTCGGCAAGCCAGTTTGGTAGTGGACTTTGAGTGTTTTGTCCAGTTTCAAGATAAGGCCCGACGCTCTTAGATAATTCATGATTATGGGTTGGAAAAGATAAGGGGGAGCAAAGGAGAGGTAGGAAAGCAGGGTGCGATGGGGCGAGGAAATGGGACTGGCGTTGAGTGGGAAATTGAGTGGGGAGAAGGGAGAAAATTAAGACCAATGCTCAAATGGTTGAGACAAAGCTCAGGAGGAGGCATAGATAAAGAAATAAGGAAGGAAGGAAGGAAGAAGAAAGCAGAGATATCAGGAGGATGCCACCTACCCTAGAGTCAAAGGTTAAGACCGACGGCTGTGTAAAAAATTGGTTACATTATTTCAACTAATTAGGATAGTTCTCATGAATGTTATTACGTAAAGTCGGATGATACCAAATTATAAAAATGTCATATTTTTTTGGATTTAACCGAAATACATTGGAAAAAATATGCATACGTCGAACACTCGTACTTAAGTGTTTCTCATGTATTCGAATGTATGGCCTAAGGTATGCACATGTTGCATAATAAGAGAGACATACAACATGACATGGAATACAAGGTGGGACACGTAAGAGAGACATGAAACGATAATGTCTTTATTCGGTTTTACCTTCTAGTGGAGGATCTGCATTACAAAGTGGGACAAGTAAATTGGGTTGCATTTGGTTCGGGTTGGGTCCCAAATCTCTTTCAAAACTGACGATTTATATATGGGATGTTGAAACCAACCACAGCGATGTGTACCGTGTGTCAAATTATTACGATATGACATACTATGGGCTACTGACCCAAAGTAAAAATTTGTGGGCTTAAATTTATGCTTGCATGCAGTCCATACAAGTTCCGAGGTCTCTTATTTCTCCTTGAATTGAGTTCTTTTGGGCTCTTTTTCTTCGTGAGGAGGGAAGATTTTTAATTGTACTCGAAACACGGATAGTATACCACGTATCATTAGAGCATTTTTACCCTTAAAAAGTCCCCCGAACAATAGGCAATTCAATCCTCCAAGTGAATAGTAACTACCGTTAGTGAATAGTAATTGTCTGAGTGCATCTCCACCTCTAAACTGAATAGCCCAAACAATTCGCATTAAAATATTAATTTTTTTAATCAAATAACAAAAGGTAATTTTATATTTAATTTTGGATGATAATAAAAGATTGGTTGAAAGTATTTGAACATATTGAAATGTGGTGTAAGGTGGAAGAACATGATTAGGTATTTCTTGAAAAAAAATATATTGTTTTTTTCATATTTGTTTTATTTTTAATTATTTTTTTGAATTTTTTTTATATTTTGTATTTTGAATTATTTTTTATTCATATTTTATTGTAACTAATGTTAGCCTTACATCACATGGCCTAGGAGCTAGGCTAGTCGATTTTAGCCTAGGTGAGCAACTAAGCTCCCCCAGAGCCTAGTCAATTTTAGCCTAGTGGAGGAGTTTTGAGGGGAGGGAGATGATTTAATCCATTATTACCTAGGGGATTTGAGAGGGGTAGAAGTTCTCTTGTTTAATTACATATTAATAGAACTCTATTTGTCAATCAAAAAAGAGTGAAAATACATTTTTGTCTTCTATCACACCAAAAAAGTTAAGGACAATAAACAAAGTTTTGTTTTTGTTTTTGTTTTGTTTAAGTCTTACCTACATGTAATTTTATCATCTGTAATTTTAAAAATTTAAAAAAAAAAAAACCTCACTGCCTTTCTCCCCACTCCCACATTCTCTCTCACTCTCTTCCTCTCTTATTTAATTTAAAAAACAAAAGTAAAAAATGGCATACACACTTTATGTGTGGGCATATACTAGTACAATTGAAGGAAAGTTTTATTTTTATATGTTGTTAATTTGTTAACTCAAGTATCTCACTACTGAAATACCTCTGTGAGTCTTCTCGTCCCCCGAAATAGGTGAATAATCGTGACTTGCCACTAGTTGTCCCCCATTAAAAAAAAATATTATCTCACCACTTATAATTACATGTAGTGTACCACGCCATGTTCTGGGCTCACTGAAAAATCTCTTCACGTGGAGACTTAGACATCATTAGGTATAAAGGATACGTTCGAAATGCAAAAAAATATGATTAATTTGGAGATAGAAGGTGAGTTACTCAATAATATATTATAATTTTCTTTGAAATGATAGGATTAGGAGAGAGAAGTTTTTTTCACATACAATTCTCTTCTAATCCGATTAAAATAAATAATAATTCTTCTATACCTTCATCCTTCGACATGCTTTAAATTTAGAGGGTTATCTATCCCGATCGAATCCTACATAGTCTCGATACTTGCTTCATGATGCCATTGAACTTTTGACCAAAAAGTTCATTCTTCTAACAAAAGTCCTAATAAGCATAAGTATTTCCTGTAGAACGAGCCCTAAAGACTTTAACAATCAAACTCCAATGTCTACTCCTATAGGAGATGAAAATAGAAGAGTTTCGTTTCCGTGTTTAGAAACGCTAGTAGGGATTTTCTATGTTGCTCATATCCGATATTCTAGAGAGTTTTTTAATCATTAGATCTGTGGTCAAAAACACAAAAATCAAGATCTAACGGTTAAAAAGTTTAAAAGTATAGCATCATAGAATTAAAATGAAACTTGCATCGTGTTTCAATCGAATTACGGGTTCAAATCAATCATTTTACAGTGTGAAGAAGATTCCAACTATTTATTTCTGAATGCATATTAAGCTAAGAGTAGTGTTGGTAACAATTCATATGGACTTCTAACTCCTTGCTTTAAACCTGTCCCTTTGATGCCAACTTTTGTGCAAGCTTCCTTCATTATTTTCTATCGTAGCCTCGCAGCCTCCCTTCACCACACAACGAATCCATTTAGAAACGAAACCAAATATGCCGACGCATTACTAAACAGAAATCGAAATGGTTATCAAACCGCACCATGCACAAGAATAGTTCTAAGCCTCACCTTGGTACACTTCTCCGTCTTGCAGATGGCGCGGACTCATTTTTTTAACCGGTGTTGGTAGAATCTGATCCGTTACAGGGACAGAATCAGACTGAGAAGCTGGGGTGGGCTGGGACTTGGGGATGGGGATGGGGACGTTTGCAGCAGTTTTAGGGAAATCTTGAGGTTCTGCGTCAACAAATATCAAATTCAAAGAAGTTTGATGAAATGCAACCACAAAAATTGAATTTGGAATCATTAAAAATAAGGAAAACTAATGAAAATGGCTTGAAAACTTTGAGTTTTAATGATAAGGAACAAAATAAAAGATAAAGTGAATAGTACCAGAATTGACTTTTTAGTGTAAAAATATGGTTTTTCGTTAAAGTAAACAGTACTTTTCGTTAAAGTTCCCTTAAAAATAAGGTTATGAGCTTCTTGGGCACAAATGATTTATATATGCTTACTCTTATCATGCATTGCTTGATCTTCAAGCAATATGCCGAGACCAACTGCTTCATCTGATCCCGAACCCATCTTCTGCTTCACTCGCCTTGTGCTATACACATTCCGCACAGAAACTTTCTCCTCTTCAAGTTTTCCGACCTGACACATTAATTTGCAAGATCGTTGTGTGAGATTACGGAAAATTCAGATTTCCAAGATTACTCGTCTTTTCGGAAACTTTTGAGAAACCAAATGGATTGCTGCAACGATGAATTATAAAATGGATATTGTAGAAAAGATGATAAAAGTAGTACTTTGACAGAACCGGCACTGGCAATGCTGTTGGCGTTAACAGGAATTTTGTTCTCCTCCCAGAGCGTATCGAGCTGCTTTCTTTTGCGACTGTAGAAAGATATAAACAAACTAAGTGGTACATATGGAAGTGCAAGGATCCAGCTGTTTTATACTAGGGCTTGCAGGCCTGTATTGTTCCTTGGCAGACCTGCATTTTTCATTTTCTTCGTCGGCGATGCATTTAATCTAATCTTGCGGAAAAAAAAAGGATATCAGAGGTGAAATTCCGGTAGCTCTTAGATTCACATTTATGGATATAACATACACACACACACCTAAACATAGATAGATATATACACTTGAAAAGAACTTTCTAAACAAACAGAAAACTAATAAACATCTCAGGCGACTGAAATTGAACTAGTATTGCATACAAACTGCAGTTTATACAATTTTTTTTCACATGATTGGTTGCATTTGTTAATCGATCGTAAATGAAACAGAGAGAGGGAAAGAGATCAGACCCTGAAAGATGTGTCTGAGGAGCAGGCTCAGTTCTGATGCTCGTCTCACAGCGACTCTCACTTGTTTCTGAACTGCACAACAAGAACGCCGCGAAAAAAAACCCACAATAAGCAACACTGCCCAATTTGTATGCATAATTTTGTGTCATGGTAACAAAAAGAATCCACAAAAAACTTCACAAACATAACCAAATGCAATTGCAACCCAAGAAACCTCATTTACCTCAAGGGGTGCAAAGAGTCGAGAATTTTCACCAGCAACTCCATATTCTTGAACTGTCTAGAGTAATTTCCGCCCCCGGTTTCCTCTACATAATTCCCAACGCTGCAAATGAACAAAATTCAACGCGCAAACTCCATTAACAAGCAAGAATTGATGATAGATGATAACCCAGTTGCACAAAAACTCAACTCTAGTTCGACATGCTTAGAAGACCCATCAGCCACAGCGCAAAACACATGCAGTTTATGCTCCATCACAAGGCACTTGACCCGGACCTTCTTCGAACCCTCTTCCAGGTTCACGTACACGAATGCGTACTGGTCTTCGAGTTCGTTCCATCCATCAATACCCACTTCATCTACAAACCCAAAACAACAAATCCAAGAATCAATATTGTTTTTTAATCCATTAATTTTTGGGAAGAAGAGAACTTTGATGGGGTTGAGTATGTATGTACGCACCTGTGGAAGAAGAGTTGAGGGCGGCAGGGGAAAAGGCGTGGGGACCAGTGGCGGTGAGGTCGTAGCCGGAGGCCAAGAAGTAGGCGTGGACGGCGAGGGCGACTTTGTCGTTGTCGTTGCCGGAGCGGAATGCCGGCTTCAGGGCCTTGATCAGAGCCACCACTGACTTGCCGCTCGCCATTCCTATGATCCTGAGAGCGTGATTGAAGCTTCAAAGGTGGGATTTTGTGGATTCTTTGGTTTTGTTTGCATGTTATTAGTATTACAACGCGGAGAGCGTGAGTGACACTGTACGGATAGTTTCTATCTTGGGATGGAAGCAATCCTAATCTGCTGCGTGCACTTTGGGCTGGAAGTTTTGGACACTAGGCCCAATTGCTGAACCATGGCTTAGTTTTCCCGGCCTCCGTTACAGGTAAATAACTGCAGCTTGCCACCGGTTGTTCCCTTTTCACTCAAAAAAAAAAATAAAAATGCTGCTTTAGTTTTGTTTTGTTTTTTTTAGTTAAAAAACGAAAATCAATTTGGAGCAATTTAGTAGTACAGAATCTAGGGCTAGTTTCAGTTTGGTGATTGAACTGAAAAGTGATTACCGAAAACCGAACTAAAATATTGGAATAAGAAAAATTAAACCAATCTCGAACCGAAAATTTTGGTTTACCAAAAATCGGTAATCCAAAAAAGCAGATTTCTTGGAAAACCAAAATCGCTTAGGCCAAATTCGAAAATCATTCCTCAATTCTGAAATTCATCCCCACCAAAAATAAAAAAAACCCTAAATTTTTCCCCAGTTTGAAAATAAAAAATCCTAAATCATGAAAGAGATAGTGAGTGAGTTGCAAAGAGATATGGAGAGCAGAGAAAGCCGGACATTAACGGTCGAATCGAGAGAATTGGTTAAGAATTGACGGAACTCTACGTCGACGGCTAAAACGAAGAGAGAGAAGTGGTCGATGACTAACTGATAGAGGAATGGGTGGTGGAGGGTCGAGAGGGAGAGAGTGTGTGCAAGCCGGAAATGGAAGATGAATTTGGTGGGACTGGGCAATGAATTTTACGGTCTGTATTGCTAGAGGTGTGGTGCGGTGTGGTCTATGGTGTGCATTTAAGTATTACCAATTTTTTTGCGATATACCATTTCGCTGATATAGCACAAAACCGAATGCAGTGGCGTTCTAAGATTTATATAGTCGACCTTACCTTACCTAGTAGAATAAGGCTTTGTCGTTGTTGTTGTATATGTCTCATAAAAGTTGGCCAGGCATAATGTACAGGATGAAATGACAAAAATTGTGAAAGACTTGACTATTGGGGGAATATTAGCATACATTGAAAGTTTAGGATGCTCAAAATCAAATTGAAAGTTCAGAGCAAAATGGAACAAGGTCCGAAATTCAGGAGATTCAAGGGCTCCTGCTAAGAGAAATTGCTCATTAGACGCATCGTATAAGAAAGACGATAAACTTTTATGCAACAAAAGCAGGATTCTTAGTCCTGTTAATTCGATACTCGAAATGTTTACGTCCATTTCAAGGCATATCTTACATCAATCGAAATATCCATCATGGAATCACTCCTCTGTAACGATTAACAAATCCGACATAACTTACTTAGAACGACGATACAACCTTCATGAATCTAGTGCTACTTTCCCTTGTCATAAGTAGCTATGTTTTGGGGCTCGCACTCTGGACTAAACAACCGAACCAGCAAAGCAGTGGAAGAGCTCACAGATACCGCTCCACAAGCTGCCCACCGAAGACTCCTCGGAACTGTAATTCTCGGACCTGCAAATCACAGAAACAACAACATACAAGCCCTGACTTTGTGTAAATACAATAGAATGGATAGTATTTACAGCTACAACGAGGTATTCAACATGGAAAAACAAAACCATCCGAAAAAGCAAGTTTGTCTAAGGCTTAAAATTGGCATCGGATTATTATGATCAAGCACATAACATTGAGTTGAATAGAGAAAGCGTGTTGATAGAACAAACCGTAATGCAATCGGCAAAGGATCCAGAATCCCAATGATCCGCCAACAGTGAAAATACCGGCAGTCTGTCTCATCAATCTGGAACAAGGTTTGCAATCCGACCTCATCAACTCGCCATCCGAGAACCCTAAAACCTGCCTCAACGCCATCGGTTCTACAACTTTATGCTACAATTCAGACCTTCTTTCTCACACCTAGTAATGCTATTGGCCTTAACCCACTGAAAATTGTAACAGCCTAATTCAAAAACAAATTAAAAGTAAGCTAAAGGGTCAAATTAAATGCAACCATAACAAATACCATCTTAATTCAACCACTTGTATATTACACAAAGCTTCTAACTTTATGCATACCCATCAGTCACAAGCACAAAAGGGTTTAACCCAATTAAGTATAATCTGAAAATTTTAAACTATATAACAAATGTACGCTCTAATTGAAAAATTATCTCATTGCGGCAATTTGTCGAACACCTTCTGTGCGCTCTTTCCCACATGGCAGTTTAGGAAAAAGCTTGTATAACACTGACACAACACAAATCCGATGACATTACAGCGAAGGTGGTGTAGGGAATTACCTTTTTGGACCTTCGGGAGGAAGACAAGGCTGAAGATTGATCGACAAAGTGGGGGACTCTCGGTCTGGTACTGAATGTGAGAGACGAAAAACCAAAAAAAAGGAAGAACTGAAGAGGAGGCTGCGTGTGAAGGTCCACACTTTATGGATGTGCTGCCATGGCCGGGCTGGGAAATGGGCTCAGCTTGAAGTGGCTTAGGCCGGGAGGGGAGTGTACTTTTCTTTCATTTGTCTTTCCTTTTTTCATTTTTTTAACTGGGATATTATGATTCAATCTCGGAAAAGAAAAAAAAAAGTTTGAACTTTGAGTACAAATAGGGATGGCAATTCTAACTGTTAAAATCGATAACCGTGGATTATTTTCCGAATGGAATAGATTTGGGTATGGAAGTTTGGGTATATTCTGGATATGGGGAAAAACCGTTTATATTATTCAGTTATGATTTTGGATATGATTATAGAGGTCTCCAAATCGTATCCATAACTGAATCCGATCCGATTAGTAAATAATATAATATAATAGTATAATATATATGTATGCATTTGTATATCCATTATTCATCGAGCCATTACTTTGAGAATATAAAAGTTGCATTTTGTAGGAAAGTAAAGTTTTGAATCAAAATCAATGTGAACTCAATGGTTCTTATGTGAGATATCAAAGACAAGCCAACATCATCAGTGTTTTAATTTTTATACTAAAAAAGATACATTCATTGGATCATTTTATACATCAAATATTTAATGACGAAATTAATATCTATTAACTTATAATGTCTTAACTAAACGAATATATTTTTTGTATTGACAAATATGGATATACCCGTTAACCGATGGGGAATCCGTTACCCGGTGGGTATGATTATGGATAATATCCGATGGTTAATTTGCAGTTATAGATATGATTAATTTTCGTGATTATGAGGATGGATATAGCTGTAGACATCGAAATTTCGTAAATAAATGTTGACCGATAAATCAAAGTGTCAACGCTCATGTATTACATAAATTTTACACGTAGCGTGTGACTCAACGAAAATTGAAATGAGTTGGAAAAGTCATCAAATAGGACACATGTCAACACCTGGCAGAAACGACTTATTTCATCTGGGATATTATATTCAAAATTAGGCATTGGAAAATTCTATAAATACAAGCCCATTTCATTCATTTTTGGGGACCAATTCATATTACACCTTGAAGCTCTGAAGCTCTGAAGCTCTGAAACTCCGAAGCTCTGAAGCTCTGAAACTCCGAAGCTCTCAAGCATCCAGGTTCCCGAAGAATCAAGAAAGCCTTCTTCGTTCTTCGTTCATCGTTCTTCCAAGATCAAGCCCTGACGGCCCTTGAAGAAAGTGTTCTTCGTTCATCGTTCTTCCAAGATCAAGCCCCAACGGCCCTTTGGATCAACAATCATCCACCAATTCAAGATCAAGCCCCGACGGCCCTTGAAGAAAGCCTTCTTCGTTCTTCGTTCATCATTCTTCCAAGATCAAGCCCCGACGGCCCTTGGATCAACAATCATCCACCTTCAAGATCAAGCCCCGACGGCCCTTGAAGAAAGCACCATCGTTCATCATCCGTTCATCCAAGATCAAGCCCCAACGCCCCTTTGGATCAACAAACGTCGACAAATCCACACACATCCAACTGTTCTTCAAGATCAAGCCCAAAAGCCCTTGAAGATCTGTTCATCACTGTTCTTCAAGATCAAGCCCAAAAGCCCTTGGAGATCCGTTCATCACTGTTCTTCAAAGATCAAGCCCAAAAGCCCCTTTGAAGATCCGCTCAAATCCACCTTCAAGATTAAGTCCACGGCCCTTGAAGAACGTTCATCCTTAGATCAAGCCTAACGGCCCTTTGGATCAATCGCACATCCACAAATCAACACCTTACGGAGATTGAATCAGAGGATCAAAATAGAGAGAGATTGTAACCCAAAATCATCAAATACCAAATATTTGTTTGTGCGCGTTGTTCTTGTCTCTTTCGTTTCAGGAATTTTCCGTGTTCACAAATTGGCACGCCCAGTGGGACAATCTCTGCCTCTCATCTCTTTCTCCGTTCAAGAAATTCAAGCGCACTTCAAAAAATTAATGGCATCAAGGAGGGCTCAAACTGTTCCCGCAACCGGCGCAAAGAACCAAAGCGTCCTCGTCGCAACTGGTGTCACTTTGGGCATCACGACTCGAAGCATGGCAAGGGCTACTTCTGCAGCCTCTTTCACATCTGCATCAACTCTGCCAAGGGAACAAAAGCACCCAAGGCACTAGCCTTTGATCACCTTAGCCTTACTAAGGGCACCAAGGGGGGAAAGCCCAAGGAAATACTCTGAATCCATGCTCTCCGATGCCGATTCAAGCGACAGTTCAGCCATGCAAGTCATGACCATTGGAGCAACTTCAATCGATGAGCAGCTGGCTCAAATGAATGAAGCAATCGCAAGGCTAACCGGAACTGTGGAAGAAAAAGACTTGCAAATCGCTGCACTTGTCAGCCGACTGGAGCCACAGGACGGCGATAACCCTAACCCAGAAGATGAGCCTCCGGTGGAGAATATCGATATGAAGCCGGAGCCAGAACAAGCAGCGGCACTCATGGGATCTCTTTCTATCCAGCAGCTGCAAGAGATGATCACCAACACCATCAAGGCACAGTACGAAGGGAGCTCAAATACCTCCGGGTTGTACTCAAAGCCGTATTCAAAGAAGATCGACGCCTTAAGGATGCCGATGGGTTATCAACCGCCAAAGTTCATGCAATTCGATGGAAAGGGAAACCCGAAACAGCACGTTGCCCACTTTGTTGAAACTTGCAACAATGCAGGAACCGAAGGGGACTACCTTGCCAAGCAGTTTGTGCGCTCGCTGAAAGGGAACGCCTTTGAGTGGTACACGGACCTAGAGCCTGAGTCCATCAACAGCTGGGAGCAATTGGAGCGGGAATTTCTCAACCGCTTCTACAGCACCCGCCGCACTGTGAGCATGCTAGAGCTAACGAGCACAAAGCAGTGGAAGGATGAGCCAGTCATTGACTACATTAACAGATGGCGCACTCTAAGCCTCGACTGTAAAGACAGGCTCTCGAAAACCTCTTCAATCGAGATGTGCATCCAAGGCATGCAATGGGGTTTGCAATACATCCTTCAAGGCATTAAACCGCGGACCTTCGAGGAATTGGCCACTCGCGCCCATGACATGGAGTTGAGCATCACCCATCATGGGAAGAAAGAACCGATCGCCGACTACAAGAACGACAAAGCTCTTGGGACAAAGGTGGAAAAGGCTGCATGGAAACCCACCAAGGAAGCGATGACGATCAACACATCTCCCGTCAAAATATCCACACGAGGCAAGGCGATTCAAACCGAAGCTTTTCGTGATCAAGAGACGCGTAGACGCACTTTGAAGGAGCTTGAGGAGAAGACTTATCCATTCCCCGACTCTGATGTGGTTGCCATGCTAGATGACCTGTTGGACAAGAAGGTGATCAGTTTGCCTGAGTGCAGACGGCCGGAAGAGATGAATCGTACTGACAGTCCAAGATACTGTAAATTCCACCGCTTCATCAGTCATCCGACAGAAAAGTGTTTCGTGCTGAAAGATCTCATCATGAAGCTGGCTCAGAAAGGAATCATCGAGCTAGATCTTGACGATGTGAGGGAGTCAAACTGTACCACCTTCACTTCTGGCTCTTCCGACTCAAAGTTTTCACCTCAACCGCTGGGGGCATCCTCCAAGACAAGCAAAGTAGAAGGATGGACTCAAGTCACTCATAAGAAATTGCACAAGAAGCATACGTCTCCTCCACAAGTCCGCCAATCGGAAAGGGGGCAAAGCAGCTCTTGTCAACCTTCAAAGCAACGTGAACGTGTTGAAGATGATGAAATTGCGACACAAAAATCGTCCGTTGCCATCACGATGCGGGACTTCTTGCCCGAAGACTTCTTCAATCACGCGGTTAAAGCTCCTTGCTATGAAAATTGTGAGGAACGCCTCTCCCGGATTGCTTGACAAAATTCACAAATGCTCCTCGCCTGCACGAGCCTAAACTGCATGGCACAATGCTCCTGGTCTGCACGAGCATAAAAGGCAACACCAACGCTCCTAGGGGTGGGCGCGGTTCGGTTTGGTGCGGTTTTGAGTGAAATCAAAACCAAAACCGCAAGTTTTTGCGGTTTGGTTCGGTGCGGTTTTGAAGCCAAAACCAAAATGAAACCAAACCGTTTGGTTCGGTTCGGTGCGGTTTCAAACGGTTTCGGTTTGGTTTTTAAGAAAAAATGTACAATTTGCAATTTAACATATTAAAAAGCATTTCCCAATAGTAATAGGAAAATGACATTTGTTATGTAAACAATTAGCATGTTGCATGTAGTTGTGATGTTAAAACATGTTTGTGCAACAAAAAGGTGTCCCTTACAATATTTTTCATAAAACAAGTTGAATAAATTTGAATTCATTAAACGTGAGCGAAATTTTCATACTAGAATATGTGATATCATGCTTCAAATGAGTGGCTTTTAGTAGATTATTGTTCGACTCTTGATAACAAGATTAGTCCACCCTTGTACATATATGTGTGTGTGTGTGATAGTATAAAATAACAAAGGTCCTTCAAGTTAATGAATAAAAGAAAGTGATGAATGATGATATTCTAGTATGGTTGAGTCCATACTAAGTGTATGGATTTTAACAAACGACCAATTAAAACATGAAATCTAATATGGACATTTAATTAAATGTTTATTAATATTTGCGGTGCGGTTCGGTTTCGGTGCGGTTTTCAAAAGCCAAAACTGAAACCAAACCGTTTTCTATGTTGCGGTTCGGTTTCAAAACCGAAACCGTTTCAAAACCGCAAAACCAAACCGTCGGTGCGGTTCGATTTGGTTCGTGTTTCGGTTTCGGTTTTCGGTTCTAAGTGCCCACCCCTAAACGCTCCTGGTCTGCACGAGCATAAAATGCGACAACCCAAAGCTCCTTGCCTGCACGAGCTGAAACTGCAACACGGCACCAAATGCTCCTTGTCTGCACGAGTTGAAACTGCAAACGACGCCAACGCTCCTTGCCTGCACGAGTTGAAACTACAAACGGCACAAAAAGAAAATAACAAAAAAAATATGTATGTATTTGAACTACGTTTTGACTTGATCTCTTTCTTTGGAAGGGTACGTAGGCAGCTCGAGCATTCAAAATTTCGAGTTCAGTCACATCAAAATATAAATAAATGTTTTATTAAAGAAAGTCAATTTTATTTTTAAAAAAAATGATGAATACATATGTTTATGTATTTACAAAAAAAAAAAAAAAAAAAATTCCTTATACATATATATATATATGTCTTCTATCTAGCAGTAGTAAGCCCATCAAAAGGAGGTTGGCCAAGCCCAAAGCCTATTGTCCAAATCCAGCCCCAAGAAGAAGAAACCCAAATCAAACCAGGCCCATCTCCTTCCTTGTCCACCAATTACAAAACCGGGCCCAGCTCTCAAAGCCCATCTTCACAAGTCTCACTCTCTCTGCTAAAATGGCTGCGGGGAATGTGAAACCGAGCGAATCGATGGTCTCGACAATCGTCCTTCCTTCTCCACCGTTTCGCCGCCTACTCTCGTCTTCTCTCGGTCGGAGCTCCACAAAGCCTTCAGATGCACTGGTTCAGGATTAGGGTTCAAAGGTGCTGGGATCAAATAGATTTGCAAAGCTTCAGAGAAAATGGTAAATCTGCTTTCGTCTTCTCTTGTCAGCCCTCATCTTCCCCCGCGACGCAACTGCAGCTCAGCAGCAACCTTTGCCATACGCTCCACAGACCTGTCGCTGTAACGACCGCGGCTGCTCCAGCCATGGAGACACAGAACCCGTCCGCCACCGACATCCACTGCTTCGCGGCAGTGGACGCAATTGGGTCTGCTAATCGAAGAACAATGGTGGGGAGTGGAGTTTCGGAGCAGCAATTTGCTCAGAACCCAAATAGCAACTCGACTTTCCTCCCACCGTCGCTCGACTCGGACGCCATTGCAGACACCATCAAGTCCTTTTTCCCAATGGGTGCTTCCGCGGCCGCAGCTGCCGCCGAGTCTCCATCGTCGACGATACAGTTCCGTCAGAACTACCCACCTGATTTGCTCTCTAAAGCCAAGCTGCCATGTCCTCCACTCACCTTCTGTTGCCGCCATTGAAATACCTCTGCAGACAAACTGGTATGTGGGTTTCCTGCGTTTTCAAAGTTTAACTCATAGGAAGTTACTGGGTCGAAACCAATGGGGAAGCAGAACTCGAGTTTGGTCTCCGATGCGGTGGAGGCCACGGTGTTCGTCGACACCAGCCTCGGCACCCACATCACCGTCACCATCGACCCCAACGCCACCGTTTCCACACTCAAAAGGAAAATAGAACATGAACATCTATTGTGCTTTAATAGTGTGGGGAGAATCAAGGTTGAAGCTCTAAAGGACTTGCGGGGAAAAGATTGTCCAATTTTAATGATTCAAGGCCATTGCTACTTGAGGGGAGCAAACGTGCAGAGGAGAAAGTTACTATTGTTGACCAGAGTGGTTCAGTTGATTTCGCTGGAGAAACTTCAAAGCAATTGGATATAAGGTTCAAGAGTTCTGATAATGATCATTGCACAATTTCATTTCATGAGACAACCAATCGTCTGGAACCTGAAACTCATGAGGACCACAGCTTACATAGCAAGGGATACATAGTTCCCAAAACACATGAATGCAAGGAAGATGATGCCCCTGATCCAGTGATAAACACTTGCAATGGTTTTTATTGCGATTATTTTTCTCCCAACAAACCATACAAACCCACAATGTGGACTGAAGCTCGGAGTGACTGGTATTGCTAAAGATCATGTGGTCCTGGACTATGGGACTCGGATGCACACATCTTGGCAGGACTTGCAGATTTTTTGTCTAAGGCTATTGAAGTACCGCTCGGAATGCGCCATGAGAAAAAATGACAATAACCCATCTCAGTTTGAACCAGAACAGGTGAGATCTAAATATAATGTGCAGCCTGCTCATAGAGCAATCATGGCCCGTGAAGGAACTAGACAATCGGCAGGCTTTCTGCACCGGCCGAGCTATCAATCGTTCCGGGTCGGATCTTCGGCGCTCTGCCCCAGTCAATCTCCCAGCTAAAGAGCCTCCGGTTCCTCGTCGTCAGTCGTAACTTCATCTCCGGTCAGATTCCGGCAAGTCTGGACCAGTTCAGCAAACTCAGAACGCTCGACCTCAGCTACAACCTCTTCGCCGAAGCAATCCTCACCTCCGTCACTTCCCTCACCGGCGCTTGATCCCTTGCCCAACCTTACGCCTGTGCAACCTCCTGCTACGCGACAGCGACAACGCCGCCTCGATCATCATCGTCCTCCTCTGCCGCGCTCATCTGGACGGAAAGATCGGTACTTGGGGGACGAAAAGGAAGGCAGGTGCATATAATGGGTTCAATGGATGAATATTTGATCTCAACCTTCTCTCTCTGCTCAACAAGAACTCAGCAGTCAGCACCTCGTCTTCTTCATTCCGTTGTCTCCATCAATCCTCCGGCCCAAGGGCAGCGCAATCCGCGATCCCGAGGCAATGAACCAGGCAATGCAGTGGGGCGCGCCAGTACAGACCATCATCAAATTTGAGGAGGCTCGAAACAAGAGAATGGCAGCAGTGGTCAGTTTGAAGATATAAAGAAAGTAGCATTTGAAACTGCCCGCCGACGTAACCGAGGCTCCATGTCTCTCGACTTTGCCTGAGGATTTTGATTAGAGAGAGAGCAAGGTGCTGTCATCACCGTTAAAAATCAGGGCTTGTGTGGATCTTGTCTGAGCCTTGCGGATCTTGCTGGAGCTTCAGTACTACAGGAGAGTTGGAAGATGCGGTGGTGGAACTCCCTCGCTCGTACGCATGTCTGAAAAGAACCGGAAAGAACTGCAGGTTGCAGTGGCTCATCTTCTCCGTCCTCCTTGCTCCTTCCCTACAAATCCCTCCGCCAAGCATCCTAATTTATACAGAAAGAAATACAATTAAAAAAAAAAAAAAAAAAAAAAGAGGTGGTGGTGCATCTGGCACCACGTGAAAAAAGAGGAATGGTGGATCAAAGATGGGGTACAGCCCCATGGCAGATCAAAAGTTTCTGGTGTTGATAAATAATAAAAAAATGATGGAACTTGGTGCATCCAGCACCAAAAGAAAAAGAAAAAAAAAAAAAAAAACAAATGCATAGAGAGAAATAGAAGGTCCATTTTATTTATTTTTCTGGAAATTTTACATAAATTTGCATTATACATAAATTAAAAAAAAAAATCAAATCAAATCAAATTTACAAGAGGGGATATTCAAGGACGATCAGGTGGCGCCTCACAACTCGGCAGAGCTCCAGGAAGAGAAGGCGTCGGAGGTTGGCTGTTTGAAGCCTCAGTAGTCGATACAGCCCCAGAAGACGAAGGTAAATGCTGCTGGAACAAACCCACAAACCTCCGATGATCAAGTAAAATCTGACCATCAGATTCCTGCATCTGGTCAATTTTCCTCTTCATGTTTGTGGCATAGTTGTGTGCAAGCTTGTGCAACAGTTTATTCTCATGCTTGAGCCCTCTGATCTCCTGTTTGAGACTCATCACTTCAGCCGCCAACGATTCAACTTGACGGGTTCGAGCAAATAGGCGTTGGGCCATATTAGACACAGAACCTGCACACTGCACACTGAGAGCCAGAGAATCCTTAACAGCCAACTCATCAGACCGTTTGGAAAGTAGTCTGTTATCTCTGGGAGTGACAAGGTTTCGGGCCACCACCGCAGCGGTCATATCATTCTTCACCACCGAATCCCCAACGGTAAGAGGACCAGTAGGGGATATGAAGGATGGGCGCCATATATTGTCTGGAGAAGGCGGGACTGCCTCTTCACCAAGATTCAAGTCAAAACGACGGTCAGAGGGTCCAGACATTTTCAAAGTGTTGAAGGAAGAAGAGATCGGACAAATCAAGATCTTAGAAGTACAAGAGGGGAGTTTTCACAAGCGAAAATTCAAGTGTGCTTTGAAACGAACTACATGCCTCTATAAAAAAAATCAGCACTCGACGGGATTTCAGAGATCGAATAGGCGAGCTCAGAATTCGAAGAGGCCATTCAAAAATCGAAGAGGCAAGCTCAGAAATCGGATAAGCATCTTGCTTTTCCAGACGCGTCGGCACCCGTCACACGCAAACTCAGCTTTGCGAAAATCACGGGCAATTTGTCGAAGCGCCGATCCCAGATATCGAAGAGGCGCCAGTATTTTTCAGCCACGTCAGCACCCATCACACGCAAACTCAGCTTTGAGGAAATCACGGGTAATTTGTCGAAGCGCCGATCCCAGTTATCGAAGAGGCACCAGTCTTTTTCGGCCGCGTCATCACCTGTCATATGCACACTCAACTTTGCGCAAATCACGGGCAATTTGTCGAAGATTTTCGGTGAAGGAGAAAGCACATGAAAGTTTACTGTTCAATCACGCGTTAGTTGCCGACACAAGTGAAAGAATACTACCTCTACAGGTATTAAGGGACCTCCTATAACTGTCCACCTTCACCTTCCATAGCAAGGCAGACACACAGAGCCTCTCTTCATCTCAAAAAAAATGTTTTCCCAACGAAACCTCTCGAGTCATTCAGTGTTCCTTATTCCTTGGAGCACCTCTGCAAGCCAATGACTCCAAAGCAAAAGTATCTCATATCACCAGGGTAGAAAGCAAGAGTATCTCATATCATGCACTCTCCCTGTCCTTTCCTTTGTCCTTGTTCCTACCTACAAAGACAAGGATAAAGAAAACAATATGCCGGAACTTCCACTCAAACTCGGGTAAGGAACCGACTGCTTGGAACCCTTCCCTGATTGCCTACCTAGCACTGCTCTCGAGTACTCGCCTTCCACTGCTGCTGTACTTTCAAAGAAGCTGCCACATCTGCTTGGAGGACAGATAAGGCAAGTGAAAATGATACCTTGCAGCATGTGGAGACAAGGTGCAGAAGGAACAAGCAGAGAAGAATGCGGTCTGCACGATCAACTCAGCAGAAGGAGTCCGAACTGAGGAACTCGAGAAGCTGCCACATCTGCCTAAAGAAACAAGCAGAGAAGAATGCAGCATGCACAGTCAACTCAGCAGAAAGAGTCTGAGATGAAGAACTCGAGAAGATGCCGCATCTGCCTGAGGACGGTGAACTCGTTTTGACCCTCAAATTCTTGGGTCGACTTACTAGGCGTTGTGGGCTGCACGTGCCGATTCACCACCCTTGAATCAAATCCTTAAAGACCAAGTCACCAATTGGAAGAGGAGCCCATCAATCTCGAAGATCATACCGTTGACCAAACTACTCAGGTGTGAATTAGAAAGATTGAACAAAGCAACAAGTCGTCACCTTCACCTCGTGCCTGCTTGCCGTGTGTTCGAGTCAGCCTTCAAGAATCAAGCCTCAACGGCCCTTGAAGAAGCTTCCAGCCAAATTCAAAATCAAGCCTCGACGACCCTGGAAGAAATCACAAGTCCGATTCAAGATTAAGTGTCTACCACCCTTGAATCAAAACCTAGTTCAAGAATAAGCTGTGGAAAATCAACAATTGGAGGAATCTAGAAAATCCTTCAACCCAGTTCAAGATCAAAGCTGTGGAAAGTCAACAAAGCGCAACAAAATACGTGCCGATTCATCCACTACCAAAGCCAAGGATCATCCACCACATGAAGCTCCTTGTGGTCTAATTTCAACCTTCAAGATCAAGCCTCGACGGCCCTTGAAGAAATTTCAAACAACAATTCAAGATCAAGCCTCGACGGCCCTTGGATCGACATCTACAGTAAGGGACTTCAAAACGCATCTCCTACACGTGACAAGCACATGTATACGACGTGCCTTGAAGTGGGGGCATTTGTAGACATCGAAATTTCGTAAATAAATGTTGACCGATAAATCAAAGTGTCAACGCTCATGTATTACATAAATTTTACACGTAGCGTGTGACTCAACGAAAATTGAAATGAGTTGGAAAAGTCATCAAATAGGACACATGTCAACACCTGGCAGAAACGACTTATTTCATCTGGGATATTATATTCAAAATTAGGCATTGGAAAATTCTATAAATACAAGCCCATTTCATTCATTTTTGGGGACCAATTCATATTACACCTTGAAGCTCTGAAGCTCTGAAACTCCGAATCTCTCAAGCATCCAGGTTCCCGAAGAATCAAGAAAGCCTTCTTTGTTCTTCGTTCATCGTTCTTCCAAGATCAAGCCCTGACGGCCCTTGAAGAAAGTGTTCTTCGTTCATCGTTCTTCCAAGATCAAGCCCCAACGGCCCTTTGGATCAACAATCATCCACCAATTCAAGATCAAGCCCCGACGGCCCTTGAAGAAAGCCTTCTTCGTTCTTCGTTCATCGTTCTTCCAAGATCAAGCCCCGACGGCCCTTGGATCAACAATCATCCACCTTCAAGATCAAGCCCCGACGGCCCTTGAAGAAAGCACCATCGTTCATCATCCGTTCATCCAAGATCAAGCCCCAACGCCCCTTTGGATCAACAAACGTCGACAAATCCACACACATCCAACTGTTCTTCAAGATTAAGCCCAAAAGCCCTTGAAGATCCGTTCATCACTGTTCTTCAAGATCAAGCCCAAAAGCCCTTGGAGATCCGTTCATCACTGTTCTTCAAAGATCAAGCCCAAAAGCCCCTTTGAAGATCCGCTCAAATCCACCTTCAAGATCAAGTCCACGGCCCTTGAAGAACGTTCATCCTTAGATCAAGCCCAACGGCCATTTGGATCAATCGCACATCCACAAATCAACACCTTAAAGAGATTGAATCAGAGGATCAAAATAGAGAGAGATTGTAACCCAAAATCATCAAATACCAAATATTTGTTTGTGCGCGTTGTTCTTGTCTCTTTCGTTTCAGGAATTTTCCGTGTTCACAATAGCATTTCCATCCCTAAACCGAACCGTTGTCATCTCTAAGTATGATGTTCTAGCCAACTTCGTTATGTTTAGATACATGGTCTAAGTATACCACCTAAGTTATAAGATATAGTTTGGAGATGATTAGATACCATTTGGCATGTCAATTTCATTGTTCATCATTTCTGCAGAGCAACTTAAATGTATTGCGTACACTAACACGATAGTGTTCTAATCCAATAATACAATATCACACATTAGTTTCATACCACATGACATTTTGTTATAAACCAAGACACCCACTGTGACAGTGTACTTAATCCATGGTCCGTCCTCCCATTTTTGTGTCAATTTTAACAGCTATGTGAGAGCCCCCCAAGTCCAGCAGGAGAATCGATAGTCAACTGCAATAGCCTTTCGAGCCCATCGGAGATAAACTTTTCGTTCTCACTCCGGACCAGGTTAGATTTTGACAATCCTACAGATTTTCCTCTCGTGGCTGATGCTTTCTTGCATCAGTAACATAATCACGAACCGGAGCTGTTTTCCAAGAACAAATTATTGGTTTTAACTCTACAACATAACTCCGGACCAGGTGTCATTCATTACTACGGTCTAGTGGTATTTCTCTTCACTTGTAAGTGAGAGGTTTTAGGTTTGAATCTCGTAGATAGCGAATTCGATACAAAATTAGATTGTTCATTGTGTAGCTTAACCGAACCCCCTTCCCTTAATGTAAAAATATATCGTTGTCCATTATATGGTACATTATCATATACCTTTACCAATTATCCAGATTAAGCGGCATTTTCATTAAGGTTTAGGTTCTTAGTGTTGTGATTGGCTCATATTTTAAGCTGTTAACAATTAAGTGACTTTGTGTGTTATGCTTTCGGAGTAGTGACCAAATGTGTCCATATCTCATTTCGGCTAATAGTGGAAGACAATGATGATGTTTCATGGGATTCTTTTGTTTTGGCCTTTTTTCTTGATTTCCCATTTGCATGCCACGTGAGTGGCTTTGGGTTTTGAGTAAAAGGCAAAGGGAGCATGATGCATCATCATTATGTCTGTGCAAAAAACGAGAGTTGATTCATTTTTCTTCTCCATTTAACTGCAAAGAGCCGAAGTGGAGAGAGAGCATCCGAAGGAGAACACAAAGGAGAGAAAAATATAGAGTGAGAGTGAGAAACTCTTGGGGAGAGTGAGTCTCTTAGTAAAATTCTATGAGGGTACAAGGGATTGGGGTTTGGGTTATGTCGATTTAACTCAAGTGTATCTTGTACTAGTTATTCTCATAGTGAAGAGCAATATCTCTCGGAGGACGTAGGCAGGTTTTTGCCGAACCTCGTAAATTTCTCGGTGTCTTTATTTCTTGTATTTTATTCTGTTCAACTGAGTGTGATTTTGATGAGGTTGTAATCTGAATCTCGTTTCCGCACTGACGAATGGGCCAAGGCACAACAATTGGTATCAGAGCTTTGTTGGAAGCTTTGGTTCATTGACGGTTCAGATTTGTTATTCACCATGATGACTACAAACATGTCATTTTCAGTTGAGAAGTTTAATGGGAAAGGCAATTTTACTCTCTGGCAGATAAGAGTAAAGGATGTCTTGACTCAACAAGGCTTGGCTAGAGCTTTGAAGGGAAAAGATGGGAAGCCTAAAGAAATGACAGATGACCAGTGGGAGGAGCTGGAGTCGCGTTGTGTTAGCACAATTCGACACTGTATAGCTGACAACATTATCAATAATGTTATGGATGAAGATTCTGCGCCTGCACTCTGGGAGAAGTTGGAAAAACTCTATATTGCTAAGAGTTTGACCAACAAGTTACATCTGAAGCGGAAGCTGTACAAGCTAAAGATGGATGAAGGCGGGAATCTCATGGACCACATGAATGTGTTCAACGGATACTTGGATCAATTGCGGAAAGTTGATGTTAAGGTTGAGGAAGAAGACAAAGCTCTCTTACTTCTTACCTCACTTCCAGATTCGTATGAAAATCTTGTGACAACCTTATTGCATGGAAAAGATACAGTAAGTTTGGTGCAAGTGCAGGCTTCTTTGGTGTCTTATGATACACAAAAGAAGAAGACCATTGTTGATAGTGGGCACGAGACTGCTTTAGCTGTTCAAGGTTGGAATCGTGGAAGAAAATTGGGAGGAGGATCTGAAAGAGACAACAGGTTCAGATCCGGTTCCGGAGGCAAGGGTCTACAATGCTACGACTGCAAAGAATTCAGGCATAAAAAGAAAAATTGTCCTTTGAGAAAAAGAAAGGATGATCTTGGTCTGGTTTGTAACAATTTTGTGGCGGAAGACTTCGAGTTTGCCCTCTAGGTACTCGAAGCAACACTTCTCCTGGTGATGTTTAGTCTCAAGTGTTGCAGGGGTTTTGCAGCAGGTGGAGCTATGGGATTCACAGGTGATGAGATGGTCCTGAAGGAGGAGAAGTGTGAGGAATATTTGTCTGGCTCGAAGGGTGTTGCTGGAAATGGGTGCACTGACAAGTTTCCAGGTTGCAAACAATAAAGAAGGGGAAAAACCTGCTAGAGGAGACAAGGATGTGTCGAGATCCCGTCTGAAGCTAAATGGTGATTTTTAGCTTGCAGCAGCTGCACATGCATTGGCAGTGACTGAATCGGAACAGGACCAAAGAGGTTGATTCAGGGTGTGTATGCTGGTACGTAAGGCCAATGGACTTTGGTGATGGGTGCAAGGATTTTTGCACAGTATATTCGCCAAGGTGGAGATTGTTGTGATTGGCTCATATTTTGAGCTGTTAACAATTAAGTGACTTTGTGTGTTATGCTTTCGGAGTAGTGACCAAATGTGTCCATATCTCATTTCGGCTAATAGTGGAAGACAATGATGATGTTTCATGGGATTCTTTTGTTTTGGCATTTTTTCTTGATTTCCCATTTGCATTCCACGTGAGTGGCTTTGGGTTTTGAGTAAAAGGCAAAGGGAGCATGATGCATCATCATTATGTCTGTGCAAAAAAGGAGAGGTTGATTCATTTTTCTTCTCCATTTAACTGCAAAGAGCCGAAGTGGAGAGAGTGTGAGAGAGAGCATCCGAAGGAGAACACAAAGGAGAGAAAAATATAGAGTGAGAGTGAGAAACTCTTGGGGAGAGTGAGTCTCTTAGTAAAATTCTGTGAGGGTACAAGGGATTGGGGTTTGGGTTATGTCGATTTAACTCAAGTGTATCTTGTACTAGTTATTCTCATAGTGAAGAGCAATATCTCTCGGAGGACGTAGGCAGGTTTTTGCCGAACCTCGTAAATTTCTCGGTGTCTTTATTTCTTGTATTTTATTCTGTTCAACTGAGTGTGATTTTGGTGAAGTTGTAATCTGAATCTCGTTTCCGCACTGACGAACGGGCCAAGGCACAACACTTAGCTGACACATTGTGCCTGCAGGATTCTCGGAAACGTACTCATGGGGCCGTACCACACGGTGTTCGACTTTGGTAACGTTCGAGTTATATTTGCCGAAGCTGCTTAACAGCCCTACCATTCTGGTTCTGCGTATCTTGCTAGCTTCAGAAACTTTCATAAAATTCCGACTCCTATGCTTTATCAACTTATGTATGTATTGTATCATGAATCCTTTTTTTTTCGCTTTGATTCGATATATTTACGCTTTGATTCGATAATTTTGCCCCTGCATAATTTTAAACAAGAGGAGCTAACTGATGTCTTCACAAACAATAGTTTGTTACAAAACCAATCGTTCATGTGCATCGATGTTTATAACTCCGATTGGTAAAACGATAAAAATGATCTTACATCTCATGCAACGCAATTGCGTATAACTGGTGTCGTAGGTCACATAAAACTACATACGGAGGCCATGGAAGCTTGATAAGGTACAACAGAGCTGATGGCCAGTACTGTCGCACTATTCTTCATCGCTATCATTGCCGAATACTGAGGCCACGCCGACTTTTGGCTTCTTTGCAGCACTACCAAACGAGATCTGTAAAATGGGAGAATAGTACCAATATGTTAAGAGGACATAATTTTTATCAACTAGAGCTGATTGCCTTGATAACAAATGCTAGAATCAAATTGCCGTGCGATAAAATGGGGACAATATAATTGTTTTGTCAAAGTTCAGAGTGTAATATGCAGAGTTCCCGGTCTAATAGATTAGAAAGAAAAGCGTTGACGGTGGCAGTAAAAGTTTTAAGTTTTGGAACCAAGCAATGAAAGCAAACAAAAGATATGTCAAGCGTAATATTATACATATTTGAAATAATTAAGAAGAAAAGGTATCATGTAGACAAACCAGATACACTTCGACAGAGAGAACAAAGATAATCAGCAAGGCATTAGAGAACATGAAACACAAGATTTCTCAGTCTACATATCCATGCTTCATAGATAAAATATTTGCACACGTAAAAAAGTTGTATGGCATATGCACCACCATAAATCACCTTCCTATTTAATTAAACTCATCTTTAACATGAACAGTTAGAGTCAATACGCGTACCTTAGGCTTAGAGGTTGCACCTTTAGAAGAAAACCCAAATTTCAAAGCCTTCCGTTGATCCTGATCTGCAAGTGTAGTAGCACTTTTCAGTTCAGTGGAAACTGGGGCAGGCCCAGATTCTTCTTGTTGCTGTTGTAACTGCTGCTGCTGCTTACGAGCATCCGCACTGCATGGAATTGAAGAAGACAGAGAAAGACATGTTACAAAAAAGAGGTTATAAGGATACAGATAGCAAATGAATCATGTATGAATAAGGGAAGGGAAAATAAGTGTGTACATCTGAACAAACTTTGCCATTTCCTTCTCCTGACGCTGTTGCTCTCGTTTTTGGCGATCATCCCGACTACTGGAACCGTGCATTTCTTTCATTTCTTTAAAACGCTGCAACACTCATTTAAGGGTTTTGCGAATTCAGACCATATTGGAAAACACCCCCCACAAACACAATTAAGTCAAAGAAATGTAGATTAACACAGTCATTTACCTTTCTGTGATTGTGATCATATGAGCTTAAGTGAGCTTCAAATTCCACGGCCAACTTGTATTGTTTGCTGC
Organism: Malus domestica; assembly: GCF_042453785.1. Classification (NCBI taxonomy): domain Eukaryota; kingdom Viridiplantae; phylum Streptophyta; class Magnoliopsida; order Rosales; family Rosaceae; genus Malus; species Malus domestica. Next base: position 26,962,490 of record NC_091672.1, on the reverse strand, counting down.
AGAGTTCACAGTAGAACACCTTGCGTATTTCTTTCACCTCGGTTTGGATTTTCTGCTCACGTTCTGCTAATACCTGGATTTTCATAATGGGCACGAAGCAGGCAGTAGAAGCCACCAGGTAATAAAAACTGCAGGAAATTCTCAAGACCTTCGAAAGTTGATGGTCCTATTCCCGTCAAAAGACACGCATATATGCTATATGCTGCCTTCTGCTATTAAGTTTAGGTTTCAGAAAAAGTAAAGCATCAACCTCAATACTATCTATAACTTAACACTTATAGCAACCAAGATCAAAGACCTACCTCCCGCTTCTTTGCACTTTCCTCGGTCTCTTCTAATTCCACATCGAGTTTTCTTCTCTGGATATTTTCTTCTGCTGTATAATAATCATCTTCCTCTTGTTTTCCAACTCCTAATTTTGGGTCTCTAATCCCAGATTTTATTGGCTCAGTAATTCCTGCACATGGAACGCACCAATAAAGAATAAATAACATAAAAAAAAAAAATATGTAGTGTCATATAATTTGAAGGCACTGAAACAAGTTGTCAAAGAATTTATTGATTAAAATTAAAAGAGGTGGCCAGTTACTCTACAGATAATTAATAGCTACCACAGAACATGAGTATTAAACAATCATAAATATTTCACTAGTAACGAACCTTGCTCATCCTTCCCAAGCCCCTTCCCCTTCCACCCCATCTTTTGGAGAAGCCTAAAACCAACATTAGATGATGCTATGTGTGTGTCCAATGATGCTTGTTCCACATTCTCCAGATCAACATTTTCTGTGGGCCTTTGATTAATCGGCAATCGAAATTCGTCTGCTAGATCATCAACTAGTGAACTCTGATATGCCTGTACCATAAAGGTCTAATCATACACCATAATAAAGCGGGAATTACAAACATACAGACTCATTGGCAAACAAATAATAATATCAATGCAAAATTGGCATGTATGCATTAAAGTAAACTAAAATTAAAACAACGACATTTATGAGGAACCACATGTAGTTATTCAAGAACCTTAAAACTCAGAAACCACTTTAGAGTTCCAAAGTGAAGGAGCTAGGATCCAACATATATACAAATAAAGATCCCAGAAATCGATTAGTTACCTGCTCTTTCTGATGTTGCGGGTTGCCTCGGGTGCCTGTTTCCTGTCTACCGTTATACCGGTAGGCCATGATGTTACCTAAGCAATCATGAACCAACAAAAATGTTAACGTACAATTTCAAGGCGCTGGGTGAACTTATTTGAAAGATTCTAACATCAAAACTGCATAACGAAAGAAAGCACCAAACACCAATTCAGCGTGTTGACCCACAATTGTAACCAAAAAGATACCTTAACAATAGCCGTTTGTCTATATATATAAACATTAAAAGGTAAAGCTCTTTCTTCTTACTTAAAGTTGGATTGCAACACTTAGATTGAGCCGGTAAGAGCAGAAACTAAAATTTATCTCAATAAGTTCAGGCAATGAAGATTTTTAAGATTCTATATACAAATCGAACTTTCTGATCTGATCTTACCTTTCCCTAGCAACAAACATAACTCTAACAAATACAAAATTACCAACAAAATTCAAACATTACCCCATATTTTCAATACACCATAAGCTCACAAAGCATTGCCAACTACACTAAAACAAAAACAACTGGTAATTGGGTAATTTCAGTAAATCCCATAAGTTTCTTACCAATTCGGGGAAATAAATTTCAGAAAAATCAAATTCCAAGAAAGCAAAAGAGTCTCTATCATCTTAGAATGACGAAAATTAAAGCCAAAATTGAAGAAACAATACACAAAAGCGAGTGCTTTCTACAAATTGGTCGAAACCCCAATTCAAAAATCTGGCAAAGGTAAATAATTTCGAATAGTTCAAATCACAATAAAAGATGAAACTCCAAATTAAATATATAAAAAAAACAAAAAGCCGGATGAACGAACAAAGTAGGCAATTAGTTAACAAATCAAATAAATTTCGACAAAAAAGAAACAAATCAAATCATTAGCAGATATGAACAATTCAATTAGGCATAGAGTACCTGGATTGACGCAGAAAGCAAAAATTGCTGGCGAATGAAAGAACCAAAGATGCTCTCCGGATCTTGAACCGGCTCTGTTTTCTGACCCTCTTCGATTTGGTTTAACAAACAAGTAATTATAATTAGTGAGATTGGGGTTAGATAGCCCAACTAAAGTTGGGTCAACCCAATGGGCTGAACTGTCTGTTGATTTAGTGGTTGGGTTTTAGTAAGAGCCCACGCAGACTTTTGTGACAGGGGTTTTATTATTATTATTATTATTATTATTTATTTATAGGATAGTGTTATCCACACACTAATTTTTACTTTTTACACACCCTTCTCAATTTTTGGATGTCAGATCAAATAAATTGAAGAAAATCAATGGCAAAAAATTAATAAGAGTGTGTGAAAGATGAAAAACTAGTGTATGAATAACACTTTCCTTTAAGGAGAAATTCTGGCATCCTCATGCACAGACCACCTCACTCTTACGATCTCATACAAAATCATTTCACCCAAACCTAACCTTTCATTTCCGGACCAAAGACTTTCTTCTTCATTTGATTGCTCCAATTTAATCTATCAACAAAGCTCCATATGATTGAATTTAAATGGATAATCCATAATTTAGAGGACATATTGAAGGTAGATGGATGGTTTTTCATTTCAAAGGGTATTGGATGAGAATTAGAATGAATTATTTTCTTTCATAATTCATCTTCAACTTTCAAATTAGATATATATATTTTTTCGTTTCTTTCTTTAACATGAGTTTACTATAATAAGTTATCCCTTTCAATCCAATAATGGAGATAATGGAGATGAAAAGAGGCGTGAGATCAAATTAATTCCACTTATTCAAAATACCAATAAACAAGTCATTTAGTACAATGGTATAACGATATTCCTCTTCACTGGTAAGTGAGAGGTTTCAAGTTCGATTCTTGATAGAAGCGAATTTGAACCAAATTATTAGTCGCTCATTAAGGCTTAACCCACTTCCCATCACCTTAGTGTAGATCATATTGTTTATCAAAAATAAAATACCAATAAACAAAACTGAGTACTTACAAGATTTTGTCAAACTTAGAAACCCCAATATTTATATCAAAAAAGGGCTATGGCTGTGATGAACGAGAAAAGTTGTCACTTAGCTAAGAAAAGTTGTAACAAACCAAATCATTAGCGCATTAGCTGGTGTTAGCCCTAGGGGCTTCTCCTTGCAATTTATCTTTACATATATATACACAGAGCTTTTGATACACATTTTGTAGTCTTGTAGAGTTCGCTTCGTAACGTATTTCAATCATCTGAACTGTCTATATTTTAGTACATCATTCATAGACTATCCTTGTAAAAAAATTAGACAAATTCAAAGTCAATAAGACATTCATTCGTAATAGAAAAAATAGACGAACACAGTTATGCAAATAAACAATAAATATAACACAATGGTCATATGACTTCGGTTTCGGTGATTTTTGGTAGATGTAATCTTTGAGGTAAGATATAAAAGATAGACTTGGATTGTTGAAATAAGCTACGAAGTAGGTCCCACAAAATGTGTGTCAAAATAATGTATCACCAGATCCTAATCCTATATATATTAGAAAGAATTCAATTAGTCATTAACACTATGTTTAGATGAGGGAAATAAACTTGGAATTTGGTTGTTAAAATTTATAAATTGACATGCACAAATTCCCTTGTTTAGATTCATAAACATAGAAATTTAGAATTTCCAAGTGGAAAAAAAACTTGGAATTTGGGACCTCCAATTCCAAGTTTAAATTCAATGTAAATAGGTGTCATTTCCAAATTTATATGATTGAGAGTTTAAAAATAACAAATTCTGTATTCAATTTCATTGTTCTATTAGGTTAACCAAACAAGAAAATTCTAAAATTCTAAAAAATAAAATCTCGTCATTTCAATTTCCATCATTTTAAATTCCTTAGTAATCTTAAATTTCTTCATCCAAACATAATGTAAAAGTACTCGACTGAAATAAAAATTATTCAAGTGAATGAAAGAATCAAGATACTCTGAAAATATAAGAGAACTTTGTTCTATTTCTACTCTCTAGGATTAGTCTAACAAGCAAGTAATCGTAAATTTCTAGCGTATCCTGCCTAACTTGTGTGCTGCGCCGTTCATATATTTGCCAAATCAACTATTTTGTTTGCTTAATTAATCAAGAATTAACCAACGTGTCGACAATGTAATAACTTAACAATCAACATCGATAATCAAACAATTTGGCACTTCGAAAATCAAGCATCATTCTCTCCATATAAAGAGTTAAAATTGTGTCAACTTTATCAACCAAAATGATTACAGCTTGCAAAGAAACCATTACAATTTTAATGACTTGAGAAGCATGCTAAAGAAGCAGCTGCATGGAATAAAGGGCTTCTGTGCTTTAATAATATAGTATACGTTGGTGGAGGACGCCAAACTCTGGCTTTTGTAAGTAAGAATCTCAGATACCAAAATGTTAGACAGCTTGCATACTCTGCTACAAAAATGGAAACTTCTGTGCACTGTGCAAACTATTTGATTGCTATGATCACAAGATTGTTGTCATTCATTTTTATCTGCAATTCACAGACTGACATAGATACTAAAGTGATTTATAAAACCAGCAAAAAAAAAAAAAAAAAAAAATTTACACATGTGTCAAACTATTATTTATCTGTAAGAAAAAAAAAGGGAGGGAAACAAACCTTTGATTATCAAAACTAAATTAAATTTGCGACCCACCCCTTCTTCTTGTGCGTTGTCTTTGTTAAAATTGGCAACCCACGTTCCCCTGCTGCTGCCCACGAAAATAAGTACCGATGGTCTCGTCCACAAACACGTCATCAACTTTAGCTTGGTTTTTTAGTTTAGTTTTTATGTTTCGCCTTTGTACCACTAGTTTGGGTTTGTGTCGGTTAGGCGATCTGTGGTGATCACGATGTTTGCAATGATCTAGGATTCTCTTATTTTCTTTTTTCATCCCTTCCATCCGTTCTTTTCATATTTTTTATTTTATCTTTCTCTTTTTATAAAAAAATTAATATAAGATGTTGACATTTCTTAATCATGATCGTTCAAATAGAATGAGAAGAAAGAAAAGAGTAAAAAAAAAAGGAGATGATCTCACTCCATTTGCGATGGTCTTTGCAAGGGTCTTGTCAGTAGGTTTGTCGTGTTTATTGCCTTTTGGGACAAATTTGCTCCGACGCTCATTTAGTTCTTGTGGTAAACGTATAGGGGATTAAAATCGTTGATGATCTGGGCAAATCATCTCAGATCATGAAATTGATTATTAAAGTATAGGTACCCATTTGACACCTTTTGTCTTTGTTTTTTTGGGTAACGAAATACTTTATCGCTTTTACAAAATAAAAAAGAGACAGGGGGGAACTTTTTTATTGTTATACCCTGTGCATTCTTCTACATCTTTATTAAGTTTCCTGTATTTATTATTCCATAAAGGTGAAGGCCAAATAATAACTTTCTTCTTAAACAAAACCCCATTTAACATGCCAATTTTATTGTTCTGGTGAGAGGATCATATGCTTGTGGTATCTGTTAATTAAATACGCCGTGAAATGTACAGTCCACAGCTAATCAAATAAAAATATACATCTCGGAGCAAAGAAGCTAGGCCACTTCCCCAGAACGGGTAAGATTTGGCTGCTTATAATTGGTAATTAAATGATTTGGACGATGAAAAATGTGGAAAAAATAGAGTAATGCTAGAGAGACTAAATTTGGAGATTAAAATTTGAAAACTAAAGGACATATAAGTTGATGGTTGATTTATTATTTAAGCATTGATAGACATGCATTTCTATTGATGACACATCATTTAGTTTACAATTTTAGTCTCTAAATTTATTCTCTCCAGCATTACTCGAAAAAATAACCATGAAATTTAGGTGCAATATCATTATTCAAAATATTTATCTGTAAATTTTAATGCAAATTTCAATGACGGTATTTCTTTTTCTTTTAATGAAAAGGAGGATTTAAACACAAGTGCATTGGGGAGCCATATATGGAGTTTACGTAGCAGTTCTTAGAAGAAGAAAGCGACAATAATTCTGAGTCTGTTTTGGTCAATTGAGAAAGTAGAGGACCATAGAAAATATGCTTTTTACCTTTTTTTTTTCCTCTGGTCTTATTTACCTTTTTTCTCCACCACAAGGATCACCTCCTGCTATAAATACACAACAGCCTCCTAATAGTCACTACAAACCAAAGAGAGTACAAAAACTCATTATTTGAACTATCTTCATCTCACTTAAACCTTTGTGTTTTGTTCCTTTTTCGTGTCGAAAAAGATTTATGGCAGGCAACAGGCAGAAGAAATCCGCCTTCTCATTCTTCAGTATGTTCAAATCGAGGAGGCCACACAATCGCAGAGGGGACGACATGATGGAGGATTCCTACTTGAGTGCAAGGAGGGTTTGGCCGAGCGAGGAGGACAGAGGTCGGTGGGTGGCTGAGCCCGGAATTGACAACAAAGCTGCTGCTTTCATAGACAGAATCCACAAGAACATTGTCTCAGAATATGATTGCCAAACCTTAACTGTAAACCCAGCTGGAAAGGCCTAAACAGAAAAGAAAAAAAACTATGCACGCCTGCATTACTTAGTATACTATATAATATGTAAGTTAATTTATTCAAATTAACGAGTTGTATTTGGTTTGTGAATCACAATAATACATGTAGTAGTATTTGTTTCTGTTGCATTTTGTGTAATATATCGCAAGTACATAGTTTATACAACTATTATTGTGCCTATTTGTTTTATTCTTCCATCTTGGTTGTCAAAAATTTTAAGTAGAATACTAATGGCTATTGATCAGTTTCCTAGAAAATTTAATATATGTGAAAACTTTAGAATACTTTTCATATATATTGTACCATTCTTCATTACTCCAGTAGCATATTGCCATAAACATAATTATAAGCAGCATGAGCTAGCTGAAGTTGTTACTGAGAGGTAAAATCCGTGTCGAAGTTTTCTGGTGTATATATTTTTTTAAAACACATTAGAAGAGAGATGAAATAATCAGAAGTTTCAGCATGATTGTTTCTACAAGAAGCACTTATCCTCATGAACATTTTTGCCAAAAGTTATTTTAGTAGACATCCAAATGCTTTCTGAAAAAGCACATTTTTACTACGAAACAATTTTTAATTTTTTGCCAAATAATGTAAGTGTTTTTGGTTGTCATAAAACGTTTTTGGCACTTCCAGAAACAATCAGATATTTCCCAGAATTTTGAACAATTTCGTACCACCAAACACTGAATTATACAATTTCGTACCACCAGACACTGAATTATGTTGCTTCCATCATTTCTTTTCCATGTCTGCGATCAATCATTTGTGGTTTAAATAAAGGTACTGTTTACTTTAACGAAAAATCATATTTTTACACTAAAAAGTCAATCATGATACTATTCATTTTACCTTTTATTTTGTTATTATCGTTAAAACTCAAAGTTTTCAATCCATTTTCATTAGTTTTCCTTAAAATAAATTTCAGTTTGCTTTTTGATTTGCATTATATATGCAACAACTCAATAATAAGTCTTTGTAGTACTAGTTTGGTACTGAGGTCCTTTTATAAAAAGTGGGTATAAAATAAAGATGAGTTCAAAAAGGTGTTTGGTAAACATTTAAAAACAGCTTATTTTCACAGTTTTGGATGAAAAAAAGCTGAAAACGTGAAACAACAAAAATGAGCTTATTCTCACAGAACAACAGAAACAATTTTTTTTTCGAAACACAGCAATACCAAACCAGCATGTCGCTTCGTACAGCAACTTTGTTGTTGAGCTTGATGTTCATGATTTAATTGTATAATTGCAAATTTGCAAGATTAAGAAAAATTTAACGAGCACATGGAGTCCCTTAGATTTTAACCTTCAACGTGATTCACATGATATTCTTAACCAAATTTCAGATGTATTATAAAGCAGCTGTCTCCTCAAGGCCTATTGCTTTAAAAAATTATAGCGTACAACGGGCGGATGCGTGAAGAGTTCTCTAAATTTTCTAAATATCTTAGGGTTAGGAAAGACGAGAACCGGACTCTAGCTTCGTAATGCAAGCAATTTACTAAGTTACTTTTCTGGCAATATACTGATTCAAAGTTAAGTGCCTATAACTATTTGGAATCTAACACAGTTCCACGATTAGGGGTTGTGGCTTCCTCCGCACAAATTATTGTACATCATTTTACTTTTGTAGCTAATTCATTCTTTAATTTTGTTCTCAAATCTTTGAGGTTTTAAAAGACGCTAAACGTTAGTCGTGTCGGAATGGGGCCTAGCGCCTAGGTGGCTAGGTGGGAGCTTAGGTGGACTAGACAGATTTAAGCAAATATATTATATATCTTATAAATAAGTGTTTGCTTATAGTTAAAAAAATACATAATTGTATGGGGATACATAAATTGCAAAATAGAATGACATATAGATTATAAAGTATTAGAACATATAGAAAACATTGGACCAAGCATATAATGAGTGTTCATCCAAGTATTCAACAAGTATCTTAAATATATTGAAAAAATAAAATGCAAATTATAAGTTATCTACTTTCTGTTTAAGTGAGACTCGTGACCTAGGTTGGTGCCTAGGCGGGTCTAGACGGGCGCCTAAGCAGGTCTAAGCGGCATTTTCTTAATTGTGAAACACCTAAGGATTAATTGGGGCAGTGACCAGTCTAGGCAGATATTTTTTAAAAACAGTGAGCATTTTACTTTAGATTGCTTAGCTTAGGCGCCTTTTTTTAATTGTCAAATGCTTAGGGATTAATCGGGGCGGTGACCAGCCTAAGCGGTGCTAGACGGAGATTTTTATAACAGTGAGCATTTTACTTTAGATGCTTGTTTTTAAAGGCTACTGCAACATGCAAGTGTAGCTAGGCATAGGATTTTCTTTCCACAGACAGTAAGTACAGCTAGCAGAAACAAAAGCAATGGTGGAGAAAAAAAAAACCAGACCAACCCTCCAAAATAGTAGGAAACACATAATTAACATCAATTTGAACCAGAATCAAAGCATGTTTGCATGTCGAGTGTCACATAACAAAATCTTCACCCCATGGCATTGAATCGAAACTCAAATCATGGCAAGCAACTTGTTTCTCAAACGTTCTTCACTAATGATATTAGTTGTTTCGTTGTCTACAATCATGAAATTACACGTTCGGTGAACTAATCTACGGTCTCGTGTTAAAGTGGGTGGAGAATATACTAATTTTCGTTCATCCGGCTGTTGTTTTGGTGTCTACAACTATGCATCTTGTGTCACGTAATAACATCTTTACCCAAAACCCTAAATCTTTACCCTGTTGCAGAGAATCATAACTCAAATCAGCTAATCAAACAACCGGAGCGAGTTGTTTTTCAACATTCTTCACTAATATGTCTGCTAATTAAATACTATCAAGTTGGTTACAGGCTTGGCGAAGTAATATAAGGTCTCATATTAAACTCGGTGCAGATTGTACTAATTCTTGTTCATTAATTTGCTGTTGGCTCGGATTACTAACCTTTCGTTCATTCGCCGTTGGTTTGGGAATGTACTATATTTTAGCAATATTCGAAGGGATTATTTTTTTTAAGCAACAAGAAAAAACCATTGGCAACTTTGCTGATCACAACTTTTATTCGGAGGGATTATTATTTGGCTTATTTTTAGCTATGCCTCCTGGAATTTGATTTTAATCTCATTTGCTTCTTGCAACTCAAAAGTTGTCACTTTACTCTCTAAAACCTATATATAGTTCGCTCCACTTTGCCCCTTGGAACTCGATTTTGATCTCATTTTGCCTCCTGAAACTTGAAAATCGTCTCTATAAAACTCAAAATTTGCTCCACATTACCTAAAATCTGTTAACTTCTTATGTGATTTTAATTTGGGTAAGCCACACTAATCAATTTTTTTTTTCATTTCTTCAATTTATTTTAACCTTAATATTCTCTGATTGTTAATGTTAATGCATAATAGAGATTTATTATCAAATTATTGCACACGTGTTATAATCTTATTAGGTGTTGGGCCTACGTATGTTTTAGGAGGCAACCCATAAGTTTCAAGGAAAAAAGAGAGTTCACAATTCAAAGTGAAATGAATTTTAAGTTTCAGAGAGTAAATGACGTATTTTGAGTTACAAGAAGTAAAGTGAAATCAAAATGAAGTTTCATGAGGAGTAGCTAAAAATAAGCCTGCTTATTTCCCTGGTCTTCCAACTTTCTTTCGATCCTGAATGGCTCCGCCTCCGTTAACGTCTACATTCGAGACATAATTAAAAACATAAAGTGTGACAAGTAACTAGTGATTCCAGCCTAAAGATATTGGTGTAGTGGTGTAGTGACAAGTAACTAGTGATTCCAGCCTAAAGTTATAGCTGTATGAAATTGTGATCTTTCTAACTCTGTAAAGTTCCACTTTTAATTCTAAGATCCCTTGTGAGTTCCTTTTGTTGTTTTATTTCCATTGAATAATTTATTGTTCAGAATTAACCCTTCAAAGTCCCACATAGAATTTTTTTAGTAGAGCGTTCTTTACATTTTGCAAAGTACGTTCTAGAGAGAATAATCTCAGATTCTAATAACACTTCAAAGTACATCTACAAAGTGGAAAAAAAAAATCTACTTTCTATTAGAGGAATTTTTGTTTAGCCCTTTCCTTTAACAAAAGATGATACGTGGACAATTTTTAGTTTGCAAGATGAATGAAAAAAAAAGTGATATCTTGAGTAACTATTTCACTGTTATTTTGTCCTTGGAAGCTGATGGGGGAGGTGGTGTAGAGGCAGCTGCCACAAAATATTTTGCAGTTTCTGCCTCTACTGTTGAGCAATCTGATTATAAACATGAAACATTTGCGCGACAAAGGTTTCGTGGCACAAAACATATAGTGTCACAAATTTCCACGACAAATATAACATTAGTCCCACTAATGCTCTTTGCGCGACAAATCCTCTCATCACATAAGGTTCTTATGGCGGAATAATGTTGGTCAAGCCAGATATGGGCACCAAGACTACCCACGTTTTTTCTCAGCCTTTGTGCCACGAAGATTGAGTCGTATAAAAGAACTTCGTGGGATGAATTGACTTTCACCTTGCCTAAATAATTGCACAACGAAGGACTTTGAATTTAAGTATGTTTGTACCATACTTGACCAATCCCAAAACTACTAAGCAACTGTCAACGTTATACCGTCAAGGACCCAGAAGAGTTTCCCTCCAACCAGGAGGTCAATCACAGTGCAACACATGTCGACATCAGAAGTCAATCATAGTGCGACACATGTCAACATCAGAAGCCAATCACAACACGACACGTGTCAATGTCAGAACAAAGCTAGAAACTCTCTTCTATAAAAGGAGATCATTCTCCCACAATATTTCCTAATGTCATTTGTACTAAATCATTCACTAGTACTCACAAAATGAGAGCTTGAACCTATGTACTTGTGTAAACCTTCACAATTAATGAGAACTCCCCTACTCTGTGGACGTAGCCAATCTGGGTGAACCACGTACATCTTGTGTTTGCGTCCCTGTCTCTATCCATTTACATACTTATCCACACTAGTGACCGGAACAATCTAGCGAAGGTTACAAACTTAACACTTTCTGTTGTACCAAAGTCCTCACTAATTTTGTGCATCAACATTTGGCGCCGTCTGTGGGAATCAACACTTATTCCCATTCTCTTCAGCTTTGTCAAGTTGGTTTCCACCATTCGTACATTCTCTTTTGCTAGCTCGGTGACTTGGGGGACTCCTACTACATGGTTTGTATCGCGCTTGACCAAGCCTGAAACTACAAGTAAGCTTCAAGTGAAATTGATACATTACTTTGTGCATCTCTATCGGTTAAAGATACCACCCCTGGATGGAGGAAAAATACTTCCAGAGAATATGCCACATCTACCTATGAGACAGATAAGGCAAGTGAAAATGATACCACATTTCGGTACTTAGAAGTTTTGTGATTACTCAGCGGCTTGGATCTTGCAAGTCCCCAACCGAGGAGCTTCCCTCACTCGGGAACTTAGGGGAGCATTGTTTGTACCATACTTGACCAATCCCGAAACTATTGAGCACCGGTCAACGTTATACCGTCCAGGACCCAGAAGAGTTTCCCTCCAACCAAGAGGCCAATCACAGTGCAACACGTGTCGACATCAGAAGCCAATCATAGCTACGTGTCAACATCATAAGCCAATCACAACATAACACGTGTCAATGTCGGAACAAAACTAGAAACTCTCTTCTATAAAAGGAGATCATTCTCCCACAATATTTCCTAATGTCATTTGTACTAAATCATTCACTAGTACTCACAAAAGGAGACCTTGAACCTATGTACTTGTGTAAACCCTTCACAATTAATGAGAACTCCCTTACTCCGTGGACGTAGCCAATCTGGGTGAACCACGTACATCTTGTGTTTGATTCCCTGTCTCTATCCATTTACATACTTATCCACACTAGTGACCGAAGCAATCTAGCAAAGGTCACAAACTTAACACTTTCTGTTGTACCAAAGTCCTCACTGATTTTGTGCATCAACAAAGTATTTGTTTGGAATTTTGAAGTTTATGTAAACATAGAGTATTCTACAATTGTTCTGTCAAAGTTTATTCCAGATTTCATTAGACTTTGATAGAAGAACAATTAGAGAATACTCTCTATTTACATAAACTTCACAATTCCAAACAAATACTTAAATTCAATATTTATTAAAATAATAAAACTTGTTAAATTATAGTAACCAAATAACTACTAAAAATTAAAATTTAATCCAAATATAAATTAAAGAAATATTTAAAAATACGGTCCACAAATACATACTTGAAAAAGAATATTATTCGTCCATAACAATTAAATAACACTTCTACTGCGTTGGTCCTAAAGGATTTCACTGTCATATCGCTCGACGTCATACTTCCACTTCCGCAAACCCCTCGAAGATGTTATCGATGAACTTCATCAGGTTTGGGTTCTTTTCAATAATATAATTACCCAGTTATGTAAAAAAAAATTAATTATTAAACATTATAATATACTGTTTAACAATTTTTTATTTATTAATTTACTAATTCACACTTACTGATAAGTCATCCAACATAAACTTCTTCAGTTCTTCCAGCACCTTTTTCCAAGAAGCCCACTCCGTAGAACAATTGTTTTACACTAGCACCCCAATGTTGTGCCCAAGCATGGCATGTGCCTCAGTCTTAGATCCTCTGAAATCATCATAGATGATTCGTTTAAGTCGGCCATCAATCACCTTTTGGGCCCACCGATATTCTCTTGGTTTTTTTGTCTACGAAAAAAATATAAATTTCATAATCAAACTAAGTAATTCATCCAATAATTTTTTTCAAAAAAAAAAAAAACTATTAAATCCATATAAAATTAAGTATTACCTTTACGAGATCATTTTCCCTCACAACCTTTAGTTGGAGGAGCAACGGAATTAGACATTGTACAGAAAATTAAAACAAAAATTGGATATGAGAGGTTTAGGGAAGAAGAAAACAGGGGGAACTTTAGAGTTTCAGAAAAAGTATGTGAGAAAAAGGGAGAGTGAATCTGTGGTTTTAAATAAATCGTGGACCTTTGTGTGATGAATTTTTCGTTGAGCAAAGTCCCTAGTCAATACTTTCCCTTAAATGGGTCACCGACCACTTCAAAATTACCTGGGGCTGGACGGTGGCCGACCGTCGCGATTAACTCTTAGTCGGTGGTAAAATGGGAAAACACATTAGGTGGACACTTGGGCGAGATTAGGCGGGACTAGGCGGCATTATGCAGAACTAGGCAGAGCTAGATGGAGGCTAGGCAGGCATAGGCGGCTATATTTAAAGACGTCGGAGTCTAAATTTTTTATGAATATGGAAAAAATTGAGGTATATGGTAGGGAGGAAGAAGATGGACTGGTGGGGACCACCATCTTCTTTTCAATTTGAATGGAATGGACGATTTGTTTATGGTCCCACCATCCCTATTTTGGTTGCACGTTTCTTGGTTCCACTTATTAGGGGTGGGTTTGAAAATCAAAAACCAAAAAATATCAAACTGAATACCAAATCGAATTAAGAAAACCGAACCAAAAGTTATTGGTTCGGTTTCGGTTTCAATGATTCAAAAATGGAACCAAACTGAACTGAATTAAATATAATTAATTTTATTTGTTTATTTACTATTGGGTGTTTATATTCCAAGCCCAATTTTTAATTTAGACGCAAGTTTTAAGCTTTTATTTAAGGCCAACCATTAACCTATAATCCAAGTCCTCCGTTTTTTTTTCTCCCCATCCAACCCTCTTCCTTCTACCATTATTTTCTCCCCACCTTGACTCTCTTCTTTCTTCCTTTTTTTTTTCTCCCATGCGTATTCTTTCTCTTTGTTTCTTCCTGCATCTTCTTTCTCTTTCTCTTCTTTAATTTATTCCTTTACATTCGCGGAAATGAAAAACTGGAAGCAAAGTTAGAGGTTAGACCACTTTTCAGATTAAAAAAAAAAGGTTTTATAAAAAAATCGAACTGAACCGAATTTATACCAAACTGAATAAAAATCGAAAAAAAAGGAACCAAACTAAATCAAACCGATTGGAACTGACACACCACGACCGAGATCAAGGCATTCTGGCCATCACGTGAGGGTGACGTAGCCATGTGCACAGTGTGGAAGCAATAAAGATAAGAATATATGAATAATTAAAAACCAAATTACTAGAGTGCACTACTAAACAGAAAGTGAGAGGAGTTAGTTACAACAGTGAACACTCATAATCAGAGCATAAAGTCTAGGTGCAGTCCAGTAGGACAAGTACTAGTTACACAGTACCAGGAATGTCCTACTATTATTTAAATAGGTCAGAACTGCCGACGATCTCGAGCCACCGACAACAAGCTTACTTAGAACCTGGAGGGGCGCAAAACAGAAAACGTGAGTGGGCAAAAACAAATGTTTTACAAAATCATTTCATTTATCAACATAACTAACCCCTCGCTGTAAAACATGTATAATTTTCCTAGAATCAAGATATAAGCATATACATATATATATCTGAAATCATATCAATTCAGTTCATGCTTCACATAATCATATTCATATGAATCATATGTATGCCATGCCAAAATGTAACAAAGTAAACAATCCAGGTAATAATAATTTCATAGAAATATGATATGTTAGCCGGAACTTCTGTGATAATCTGCACGGCTGAATTCATAGCTCAAACTCAATTTAGTCAAAGTCACTACTATGACCTATACGGCAATATACTACGCATAAGTCGGAACCCCTAGACAGGGTCTGTACAACAAGATTGGGTGTAATATAATTATGCTCAACTATATTATCTCATAATAGTTAGGCATTTTATTATCTCATAATTGGGTGCAACCATGAATGCATATTCAAAATAGAAAAGCATTTGGCATTTTATTTCAAAGCATACTTTCTTTAAAATGCATTTCTGAGAAATATATCAAGTATATAAGTATATACTGAAAACAAAAGCCCAATCACTGATATATCGACTGGTCGTAACCCCCGAGTCACCCCTGGATACACTCGTCATCAGGATAAGTCTCACCTATATGTGAATTAACTATAAAAACGTTATTTTTAAAGCACATAGGCAAAACTAGCTAATAACTTCTCATACATTGCTCAAAATGGGTATATGAATATACCACAGTGATCTACACAACCTCAGGATCATCCCCATATTTTTTAGAAATAATTTTGGACCTCCCACGCGCCGGCAAGGGCACGGCAAAACGCGCCCCCACGCGCAACCAAACTTGACGGATTCCCTAACCACCGTTAGGGAATATTCCGTTAAGCCTAACAGATTCCATTAAAATTGAATGCCAGCGTCAGCATATTCCTTCCAAACTGACGGAATATGCCATCATCTTCTCCGACGAGTCGCCGGTCGCCGGAAAACTGGGTAAAACTTTAAAACCCTTGTTCTCACTCATTTCTTCACCAAAACTTATGAAATTTAAACCAAAATGAAGCTAAGGACAAGTAGAAACACGATATAACAATTTGGGTCCTTGAAATTCATGAGAACACGTCGAAAATTACCTTGACTTTCCGGCCAAATGTAAAACGTGTCGATCTCCACTTTTCGACGTCCAAAATCCTCAAACGAATTATCCCTAGCCTCTTAGGGACCTCACAAAGCTTCCTATAAGCTTCAAATTCCATAAAAACAAGCCATAAGTTTTTGCATGAACAGTACCTCATTCGGGGTTAGGGTTTTCATGTGATTTCGAAGTAATTCTTACCTGTAAATGGTATGGATGTGTTCATCTGAGCTTCATGAACACAATGGTGCCATTTTCCACTTCGATCCGTCACATTTGCTAAGGTTTTGGTTGACGTCCGTGCGAGTTTGAAGGAGAAAGAGAGTGAGAGTCTGAGAGAGATGAAAGGGTACGGGAGAGAGAAGAGAGAGATTGTGTGTGTGTGGCCTAGGATTGGTCAACCACCAAAATGTACCATAACTTAATCCTAATTGGTTCCAAACAATTAGGATTTAAGAATATTAACCCAAAGCTACACTTAAACCACATTACACAACTAACATCCAAGGGTATTTTCGTCAATTCACGACGTCGATAAATATATATTTGGGACGGGCTGTGACAGGAACCAAACCCACATCTGCCACTTATATCTTTTTACTAATTTTTATATTATTTTATTTCTTCTCTCACCTAAATCAATCATCACTTTTATTTATTTTTTAATCTATTTTTTGTATTGTTTTATTATCATTTTCCTTTTAAGACCATTTATATTATTATGTATTAACTCTAACATTACATATATGTTATTTTTAAAAAAAACATATTAGGTATATATTACATATATTTAAATCTAACATACTGAAATCTGTTTAGGCCATACCTAAGCATCTGGGCGCTAAGCCCCAGCTCACCATTCGACTAGCGTTTAGTGTCTTTTATTATCTTGCATTTAGACACATAACACACATTTTGTGGGTCCCATTCCAAAACCTTTTTAAAAAATCAAAACCGTCTATATTTCAATTCATCATTCATAAATCATCCTTGCAAAAATTGAGATAAATTCAAAATCATTAAGGCATTTTGTAGTGAAGAAAATGAACAAATACGGTTCTATAAAAAAAACCACTAAATTTAATTCAATAGTCATATGCTTTGGATTTGGGTGATTTGTAGTAGATATGATCGTTGAGAGATGACGTAAAAGATAGATCGTTGAAATATATCACAGAGTGAGCCCTACAAACTGTGTGTCACAAAATGTGTCCTTGGATTCTAACCCCCTATATGTATACCAGAAAATAAGAGGAAATAAATTGGTCTCAAACTCACCATCTATAGAATTCGGACTTTAAGATTTCTCATTATGAAAAAAATATACTAACTATAGCATAGTACTAAGTAGCCTAAATAAAGTAGAGTACAAACAAAAGTTACCAAGCAAGCAACGCTTATATAATTAATTTTTAGTACATAAAACCCAAGAAATTAAGAGACAAGCCTTGCGGGTTTAATGTCAAGGTAAACAGGCATCAAAATAGAAATAACTTAAAACACCCCTGAAGCAAAATAACAAAAATTACTTAAACAATTCAAGCTAAATTAAAGGGGTTCTTAGACCACCTAACATGGTGGTCCTAACCCTTAAGCGGTAGGGCCTGATCATCCACATCACCAAATTGGGGGGTCAGCATGTCCCCAGTGGAACTTGGAGCCCTCTAAGTGGTGTCATGAAAGTTCTCATCAGTTACTGATGCATGCATCGGTGGTTGTGCAACTGAGGGTTGATCCATCTCTACCAGCTCTTCCTCCTTTCGGCTCTTGATCTTCGCGACAATGTCCTTCAATGTCTCGTTGATCATTGACCCCATATCCTCTAAATCATTGAAGTCCAAGCCAGTCAGGGGCTTCCCAGTGAGGCACTGGTTCATGAGCATCTGAATTTGTTTCTCCCGGTTCTGTTTCTTCAGCTTGTTGAGCTTCTCCTGCTCTTTTTTTATCCTCTGCTTCAAAAGCATCTCATGGGTTACCATTTTCTTATTTTGCTCCCCCTCGGGCATGTTTAGGGTTTAGGATATGCATTCTACGAAACTAGTTTCAATGATCTAACCGTCAAATATGTTTGTATATACTCCAAGATAGCATGTGTAAAAAATCACAAAAAAAAAAACATTCAAAGATTAGGTAACGGGACCGTGAGTGAAAAAAAAATATTTAAACCATTTGTTTATTTATTTATTTATTTTTAATCAATATAACATTTTAAAATATGAGCAAAATAATTGAAAAACTTACAAATTGAGGGGAAGAGAAGAGAAAGATTGAAGATGAAGAGAAATCGAGTAAAATGAAGATGAGGCAGAAAAAGAAATCTGAAAGAACAACAAATTGAAAAGCGGTTGGCATAAAGTGAATTTATGTCGGTTATAACCGACACAATACTAAAATAATAACTGCCAAAATACTAAAATAATAAAATAATCAATTTATGTCGGTTATAGCTGCCACCATTAACTTAAAACCCGCAGGAATATATCAAAAATAGTTTTATAATATCCGCCAGGAATTTATGTCGGATATAACCGACATGATTTTTCTAATATCCGCCACTAATTAAATAATGTGTCGGATATAATTTATCCGACAGTATTTTTCTAAATCCGCCACCATCATTCGCCACCTAAAGCTAATATTGTAGTAGTGCGAACTGCTCGATAAGGCGTTGCACTCCTGAAGAATCAGGCCAGACTTCAGGTTGAGACTCATCTGGACTGTACATTATAGCACATGTTGGAACATCGCAAAGCTTATTGATCTCATACATCTTCTTCATGAAGCCCCTCTTCATTTTCCTTAATGTCGCTTTTCGCGATACATTGTTTATGATGAAGGCTAGTTTCACCTTTCTTATATTCATGGTTTCTCAAAAGAAAGAGAAATGGAAACTAGGGGAAAAAGGGGAAAGGACGGCTCTAGGGTTTCAGACTTTTAATCGGTGTGTTTTAACCCTAACCAGCATATGCTATTCATAGTATTTTGCGAAGGCCTATTTTGATTAATTATGAAAGATTTTTTCCTCAATAGAAATTTTATACTTTTACAATGATAAACACATTCTTTGTAACCTCTTACATTATCTGTTTAATCATGTTCATTATTTTTGTTTGATTTATTTAATCCGATGGTCAGAAATAAATAAGAGTGTGTAAAAATCACATTCTCAATATTTATGCGACTATCATGCATATTCACAATATGAAATCTAGGACGGGGATTTATTACCATATATAAGTTTATACACATTAGTTTGTTGGATTTTTGTTTGATATTATCCACCATTTGGTTTTATATGGAAGTTTATCTTGAAACTTTCATCAGATGCATGCACTAAGACACAGATTTTTTTCGTATGGTTCATTCATTCATTAAAAGAGAATTATTAATATTATAAATAATTGTCTTTAGAAGTTATCACTTATTAGGTAAATCCATTCTTCTTTAGGAAATTTTTGTTTCTTTCTTTTCTAGCATACATATGTACATACTAAATATATCAAGACAGTTTAAATTTCTAATTTTATCTTCCCGCATTTAAGAAAGAAAAAAAATAACTCTTTAGCGGGCGTTACCCACCAACATCCATCCCTTTTTGGAATGCTCACCTACAACTCTTATTGGATAAAGAACTTACAGTTCGACGCCTCACTATACATGTGGATGTACTCTATATGATGACAATTTAAATTTTTAATTTTACCAATTTACGGAATAAAAACATCTTAAGAAAAAAAACTTGAGCAAGCCGGACCCGCTATCCATCAATCCCTCTTTTGAATTCTCACCTGCCACTCCGATAGGATAATAACTTTACAGTTTCTAATAATTAAAAGTAATATAAAATTAGATGAATACTATCACGTACGTGTTAGTATGATGCCTTATCGAAACATTTTCCTCATACTACTGGGCTCACGTGCAAAATGTAAAGTAAAACAATAGAATAATGCTTGACTATTTAACATTGAGTATGAACTCCTATTCAAAATTCTTCGTATTTGAATCATAAAGCTTTCTAGGTAATAATGTAAGATGAATGAAACAAGTGATTATATCATATTATTGAGTAACAAGATATATGGTAGCTACGTACTCTCTCCGCATCGGATAATTAATACTTGAAGGATGTACCTATAAGTGGGTTATATGACAAACAATTAGTTAAATTCCTACTGTACAACCATGGGTTATATCAAATAAATGGTATTTTTAAAACCTCAATTTTACTATAAAAAAATTGATTAATAAAAACTAAAAACCACATGAACAACGTTTCTTCTTTTGTTACTCTTCTTCTTGCAAATCACCCTCTGAAGCATGTAGAAACTTAAGAAACAGCTTTATAAAGTATTAAAGTTACCAGAAGAAATATATTTGTTTACATGTGTCAAATGTGGTTAGCATCCAAGCATAAATGTAATCTTCTTCGACTATTAAATTGAAAGATTTGTCTAACTATTAAGTTATTATTATTTGAGTTTATATTTGACATTGGGCTTTGTGGTAATAAAGGCCCAAAGGTACAATAGCAAATTAAGACATGTCTGAGCCCAGTCGATAGGCCCGAGGTAAATTGAAAGTCATTTCAGCCAAAGCATAGGCCACATGCCTATGATTGAAGTGATGGTGACAGAGAATAACTCACCACCAGCCAAAAAACACTTTTCAAGGGCATGACAAGTAAATAAGTGATGACTCACTGCCCTCCGAAAGTTATCAGCTAAAGGCAGAGTTGAGACGGTTGGGCCAAATTGTCTATAAAAGCTAAGAAGGGCACCAGAGATAAGGACACTCAACCAACCAAACTCTGCTCTCAAGCCAGTTCGTACCCAGAAAGCTGAATTTTGTCTAGATCCAGTCATTTTTAGCTATAGTTCCCTCATAGAAAGTCATCTTTTGTCGAGATTATAAGCTCTGCTACCTTCCCTTAGTGTTGTAGTATCGATCCCCTCTAGTGAAACCTATTTACTTTTCATCCCTCACTGCATACAAACCCTTGTAAACATAAAGATAAGTGGTTGCAAGAAATTGAACCTCGCCCAACTAGGTTAAATCTTGTCCGAGTCTCTTTTGTTTGTATTTACATTTAGTAAATTTGTCGTTTAATGTACTTTCCTTCTTGTTTCTTACATTCTTTATTACTCCAGATAACTAGAGTTAACTAAAGGGGTGGAAGTTTGCCCTTTAATTTTATAAACATTATTAGTCAATAAAATATGGTATAAACACACATAAAGAATTGCTCGTCAAGTCATAAGTTATTCATCCAACTCCATGGAGATTTATGGTTGGAGAAATTTTTCTAAGTACCTAGCACCTATGCTGACATGGAGTTCCACCAATAATCACTTAACACCTTTATATTTTTATTCTTTTAAATCTAAAAGAATGCCAGCTCTTTCAAAATAACCTCAAAAAAAAAAAAAAAAAAAAAAAATCAGAAACTCACTACTACCCTCAATCTTACGACATCGATCAACCACCCAGTGCATCCATCACCGGCCGGCGATTTTACTAGCTTCATCCATCCCTTCTCTCTCTTCGAATTTCTCCTTTTTTACTTCCAATTTTTCTCTCTCACTCTTACTTCTACATGGAACCCAAGAATTGTCGGCGGCGACTCCAACTCAGATCTATCAGCCGCGGAGGTCGCTGACATTCTTTGTGTTCTTTTTCTAGCACAGAATAAATAAAAAGGGAAGAGAGAGAGAGAGAAAGAAAGAAAGAGGGGTAGGGAGAGATGTGAGGGGATGGATCAGGGGGATGGTGGGGATAAACGTGACGGCAGACGGAATGGAAGAATCTCATCCTCTTATTTCTTTTTCTGCCGCATAAGAAATAAAAAGGGAAGAGAGAGAGAGAGAAGGAGAAAGAAAGAAAGGGAGAGAGAAAGAGAGAGAGGTGAGGGGATGTAGGGGATGGGTCGGGGGATGGACGTGACGGCGAATGGAACAGAAGAATCTCATCCTCTTATTTCTTTTTTAATTATTTTCTAAAAATAAATATGTTGATGCACAAAATCCGGAGGATCTTCGACCAACGTAAATCCGGCCGTGAATCACACAAACGCACAAGAACACAAAGATGTATCGTGGTTCACCCTAACATTTATGCTACATTCACACTGATGTTGATTCCATTTACTATATGAATATATGGATTACAATAGATCGACAATGGAGCTCTCTGTGGATGCAGCCCTTGCCATTTTGCTCTCTGTTTGGCTGAGAGAGTATTGCCCTCTATATTGTTGTGAGGGTTGAGTATGAGACTCTTTGGATCTTCTGGATGTGAGACCTTGTTCATAAGGGTGAAGGAGAGTCCCTTTTATAGAATAAGGGCCCCCTCCCCTTTAACACAAATCATGGGCTTAGGGATGAGGCCCAATATATGGTACCAACAGGAATCCTCCAAGTCTTCAGTCAAGAGAGTCTTTTGGCTGGAGACTTCAAATCCAATCCATGTGTGGGTTGAAGTGACTAGATGTCTTGAACCAATACTCAACACAAGGCAATGCTCAACATAAAGCAATGCTCGGCTAGATGTATCACACGTTACGAGACTGCTCGGCTGGAGGCGATGCTCGTTGCGAGGCTGCTCGGCTAGAGGCTATGCTCGCGGCGAGGCAGTTGCTCAGCTGGAGGCGATGCTCGTTGCGAGGCTGCTCGACTAGAGGCTATGCTCGCTGCGAGGCAGCTCGGCTCGTGGTATTCCTCATTGCAAGTATTTACTTTATGTCGACATGCACTCAGTATAAGTTAATTCTCAACATGATTCGGGTCCGCTTGTCAGGTTTGCATATTGGGTTCTTTTAATCAGCAACAATGTTGATCAGTGGATCTAGTTGCTTAATAATTCCTGACAATAAATGACAGTATAAGTATGACCGTATAACGAATAAATCAAATTGACAAAGTTTGTCAAGGTAAAATATTGTACTACGTGCCTTCTATAAATAAATAATTTATTCTGTTGTGTGGTAAATCACATGTTGTATAAGTGACATAGTTTAATGGCATTCATAATACTCTAGGCCATGAATAAATATTGTATAAGTAATTTGGTTAAATATATGTCACTAGGCAATATGTTAACAAATATCATAATATAATAACAATAAAATATTAAATAAATGATGAAAACATAATGATGTTTTCTGAAAAGGAAAAGTAAAGTTTTCTTTATTTTTTTATTTTTGACAGACAATATAGGAATAATAATATAATTAATAATAGAAAACTTATCTTCTTCCTGGTTTTCCGCCAGACAGTGAAGATAGCAGCGCATGTGACCAGTCGTAATCGTGTTTTCCGCTTCCTTCTCTTCCCTTTTCTCCACCTCCAGACATCCTTTTTCTTTTTCTCCAACTCCAGACATCCTTTTCCTTTTTCTCCACCTACAGACATCTTTTTCCTTTTTCTCCACCTACAAATGGCTGTTTTCTTTTATATATTTTTTTATATTGCAGCAACCTCGGGAGCATCAACAACATCAAAAGAGCATCAAAACAAAGCTGCATGCAAACAACGAAGCTGAAGCTCCTTAGAAACGTCGAGAGTAATGGGGAAGGATGACGGTGACTTGGAGACGATGAGAGTCAACTCGGGATCCGAATCTGGAAGAGGAGCATTCTCCCGGAGATTCTCTCCCATCGCCGGAGTTCAGCTGGCTGATTGGACCATTTGAGCCGCGGTAACAAGTGTTAACCGAACGTGGTAACATAAACCTGTAAAGTGAGACCAATTTGGAGATTTGAAAAGTTGCAGAAGCATACAGAATCTCCACCATGAAATCAACCACCGGTCGACAAGCGACATGAGCGCAAGCGTCGTCCACGCCGATGTAAATGCCTTAGGCAATAACCTAAGCTTCCCGCTGTACACATACCCCAAAACGGTAAGGACATCGTCCAATTCAACGTCGTATTCCTTCGCGAGCTCATTTAATTCAAACCGAGTAGCCGCTAACGATGATCCTCTGTCATTTACCGAGAACACGTTCTTGAAAAATAAGTTTCTCGCCGACAAGACGTAGCGGTAGACGGGAACTCCAGGGTGGCGCTGACGACGACACCTTGTGATGGTGATAAGCCGACGATTTAGTATCCTCCGCTACAGCCGCCGCTTCTGCCATAACAGCTGATGCTGTAGAGGAGGCAGGTTTCGCCGATGCTGTCGTTTGGGCGGAAGGTTTGGCCGATGAGGACTCAGAACGGTGTTGTTTCTGGCAGTGATGATCCTCCTCATGGTCATGGTGGTCGTGCTCCCTCTCACGTTCTCGATCTCAGTCCCGCTCGTGTTCCCTGTCGTGGTGGTGCTGCTCAGATTTCCTCTTTGGAGGACGATGAGGCGGCTGTGGCTCCAGGTCACATGGGTCACGTGAGGGCCTGCATTCTGGCGATTACCTCTTGTGTTGGTGACGGCGGTGCTAATTAGGATAGTATGGGCTTGGTGATCGGACTATTGACTTTTGCACCAACAAATCCTATCATGTTTCCAATGCTGCTGCTGTGTTCTTGGGTTGTGCAGATTCACAGTGGACAGTGGTAAGGTTGGGAAGGTTTCATGGTGGTGAGATGAAAAAATGAAAGAGAACCGACATAGATTTTTGTGTTGTTTCCCACATACGGCGCCAAATGTTGATGCACAAAATCTGGAGGATCTTGGACCAACGTAAATCCGGCCATGAATCACACAAACGCACAAGAACACAAAGATGTATCGTGGTTCACCTCAATGTTTGGGCTACGTCCACACTGATGTTGATTCCATTTACTATATGAATGTATGGATTACAATAGATCGGCAAGGGAGCTCTCTGTGGATGCAGCCCTTGCCATTTTGCTCTCTGTTTGGCTGAGAGAGTACTGCCCTCTATATTGTTGTGAGGGTTGAGTATGAGACTCTTTGGATCTTCTGGATGTGAGACCTTGTTTATGAGGGTGAGGGAGAGTCCCTTTTATAGAATAAGGGCTCCCTTCCCTTTTACACAAATCATGGGCTTAAAGATGAGACCCAAAGACGAGGCCCAATATATGGTACCAACAAATTATAAGGATAAAATAGGTATTTTAATAAAATCATAACCCTACCTGTCACTTAAAGAGTAGTAGCACAGGTGTCAAACATTTATTAGTGGGGAACTCCATGTAAGTATATGTGTCGGGTACCTACAAAAATTTCTCTTATGGTTGATAGGTCCTATAATTTTGTTTGCTTGTTGATTGGTCGTTATTTCTTTGATTTTCTCATTGATCTTCCCCCTTCCATACATGTTTATATATATATATATATATATATATATATATATATATATATATATATAAATCTTTAAAACCTATCAAGTATATATTAAAAATATTAGAGGATAACACCTAATTAAAAAAAATATGAATACAAAAAGAGTCTTATATAATTAAATTTTTACTACATAAAATTCAAGAAATTAAAAGACATAATAACACTGTGGTTTTGATGTCAAGGTAAGCATGCATCAAATTGGAAACAACTTAAAACACTGTAGAAACAGCAAAACAAATTACAAAAACTACTCAATAAATAGTTGGAGGGAAATCAAAGGGGTGGGATCTGATCATCAACAAAACCGAATTGTTGGTTTGGCACGTCCCCAAGGAACCATGGAACCGTCTGCTTTGTGTATATGTTGCTTTGATCAAACACCTGCGTTTCCATTGCTGCATGCATGTTCTGATCAGTTGTGGCTGCAAGCACTTGTGGTGGTGCGACTTGGGGTTGGTTCATCTCCGCCAGTTCCTTCTCCTTCCGGCTCTTGATCTGTGTGACAATCTCTGTCAAGCTCCCCTTGATCATACAGTCCATATCATTCAAACCGTCTAAGTTCAAGCCAGTAAGGGGTCTCCCAGCGAGGCACTGGTTCATGAGCATCCGGATTTGCTTCTCTCGGTTCTCTTTCTTCAGCTTGTTCAGCTTCTCTTGCTCCTTTTCGATCCTCTGCTTCAGAAACATCTCATGGTTCACCATTTTCTTATTCCGCTCGTCCTCAGGCATGTTCCTGAACTGCGTGATGAGGCGTTGCACTTCTAAAGGATTGGGCCAAACAATAGGTCGAGACTCATATTGACTGTACAGAATACCACATACTGGAACATCACAAAGAATACTAATTTCCTTCATCTTCTTCACGAAGCCCTTCTTCCTTTTATTGTATGATGCTTTTCGACACGCGTCGTTGATGATGTAGGCTAGTTTCACCTTCTTCCTCCCAGCCATGATTTTCCCAATAAAATAGAGAAAAATTTGAGAGAAATGGAAACTAGGGAAAAAGAAGAGGAGAGCCTTAGTGACTTTAGGGTTCTAGTTGGTGTGCTTTAACCCTATACAACATATGCTATTTATAGTATTTTGCAAGGGCTAACCTTAATCAATCATGAAAGATTTTGTCCTCAAAAGAAATTTATTACTTTTACAATGAGATATACAATAATTAATGTAGACTATTTTGGCATATATGTACATTGGGTTTAATATTTATGCCACTAACAAATTCACAATATGAAATCTAGGCTGGGGATTTATTAGCAAAATAGAAGTTTATTTACATGATTTTGATGAATTTTTGTTTGATATTATCCAACCTTTGGTTTTTATGGAAGTTTGTCTGGAATTTTGAATACATAGATGCATGTATGAAAACACAGATTATCCTGTATGACTTATTCATTAGTTAAAATAGAGTTATTATATCTCTATATCTTTTGTAATTACTTACTAATAAGGTTTAATCCATTCTTCTTTCAGAAATTTTTTGTTTGTCACTCTTTTCTGGCATATATTATGAATATACCATATACATCAAGACAACTTAGAGCTTGTTTGGATGTGCTTTTAAAATGACTGAAAACACTTTTGGTGAAAATGTTTTTGGAACCAATTCTTAATAAAAATGCAAGTAAATTCTGGAAAAACATTTAAAGTACTTCCTGGAATAAGCATATAGATGGTGCTTCTTGTAGAAATCACTTTAAGTGCTTTTGGAATAAAAAAATATTTTCTCTAAAAACACTTTCAGTCATTTTAAAAGCACATCCAAACGAGCCCTTAAATTTCTAATTTTACTTTTTCCGTATTTCAAGGTAAAAAATCAAAACATCTTAAGGTAAAAAATAAAAATAAAAACTCTTGAGCGGCAGGACCTATGGTACCGTTTGGTACGTGAGACGGGACGGAACGGAGTAGGACAAGGCATTCCGTCCCACATTTTGTGCGCCTAAAACGGGTGGAACGCGCTGTTCCACGGGACGAATTTTTGATGAATTTTTGTTCCGCCTCACCCCCTAGAATGACTCATTCCACAACTGTGGAACACAAAATTATAACATATCCGTATCATTCTTCTTCCTCCTTGTTTCCATCCGAGGGCATCTTTGTTCCC
Source organism: Malus domestica (assembly GCF_042453785.1). Lineage (NCBI taxonomy): Eukaryota > Viridiplantae > Streptophyta > Magnoliopsida > Rosales > Rosaceae > Malus > Malus domestica. The sequence goes on along the minus strand of NC_091672.1, from coordinate 26,934,903 downwards.
TCTCCGTTTCTTCCCGTCCCATCTGCATACCAAACAATACCTGTAGGCCATCGAGCTCTCCTCAACCACCACTCCGAATGCAATGGCCTAGCTACTTGAGTTTTCGCCATGGCTAGAAAAAATATTAGGAGTAACTTTTGCTTGCTTTGAATTTTGAAGAACCTAAGCGGTACGAGAGGGGAATTGTTAATGATCGAAAAAACTTCCGAAGGCGGCGGAAGCCTGACACCAAATACAATAACCATCTAACATGGTGTCTTGAATTAAATTAGAGCGCACCTCGATCATGCCAAAAGAAAGAAAAAAAAATCATTCCTCATTTAAGAAAATTTGGCAAGTCGATGAGTTACCGTTTGCTTCACAACAAATTTGGGGTTCTAACAAAGTCACAAAAACATTACTTGTCCCTATGTTAGAAACAGAAATTATATGACAGTAAATCGTTTTATAGAAACCTAGGCAAAGTTTTTAATAATTAAAACATGTCATAACATAAAGTGATTAAGTAACACCACGTAATAGTATTACCCGCAAAAATATTTCATCCATAAATATTATTGAGTACATTATTCAAATTGCTTACAGCCATTGGGGGTGTTTTGAGTCTGCGCTCACTTGCAAAATTTAAACTAAGGAATTTGAAACTGGCCCAATTTGAGTATTGTGCTTTGCAACACTTCCTTTTTACAATTAGTGTTTGCGCTTCCATTTCACAATTAGGACTCGTCTCTAGAACTGGAATTGGAAACGGGATCGGACCTTTGCAGTGATTAGCCACACCTTTGAGTCTTGAAAGGGTTCAGGCTTCCGATCCCTGTCAAAACAAGGTGTTCATCTCGGGTAAGTAGATTTAGGGTTTTAGAATCACCTAATCGCAATTTCGAAATTGAATTCCTGGTTTTGGGCACATTCTGAGTTGGAGTAAGGTGCCAAGGTCCAGGAAGAGTTTATTCTAATTCACTGCTACGAAATGTAGGGTTTTGGGTTTTGCAGTTGCAGGACAAAGAGGATGAAAGTTAACATTCTTGCGTGACCTTTAACTAATTTCTTGCGTGACCTTTAACTGTGTTATTCTGTTCTTTGTTTCGAGTGCACTAATTAATTTATACCAATTATATAGCTTTTGTTCCTCTTCTCATTTCTTCAATGGCGTTAACCTTGTTGGATTTAATCACGGAGACGGAGACCCCTGACAAAAACACTACGGCGGCTTCAGGATTTGAATATGAAATGGACAGGGAAACAACAATGAAGCCACTCAAGTTGGTGATGACGTTGACGACTGCGCGAGTGGGTTTCATTTTTTATTTTCTGATTTTTAATTCTTGGATTTTGTTGTTGGAGGATGGGTGCCGTGGTTCTCAATATAGTGTGATTCATCAAAAATCAAATTCAAGACGTGCCGTGTGGAATACGAGTTTAGAATTTGTTCTTAACCACTAGGTCAGTCCATGGTAGTTGTAGTTCTAGTTTTTAAATTCTTTCCTTGTTATTTTAACACAGCTTAAGTGGAAATTGTGCACTCAACTTGCTATGTAATTAGTACTATAGTCTAGTATTATTCTTCTTCAGTTGTAAGTGAGAGGTCTTACGTTCAATGCTTGCCAAAGAAGAATTTGAACCACATTATTGCTAGCCTATTGTGAGGCGTAGCCCACTCCCCCACAGATGTAGTGTAGATAATATTGTTTATTCAAAAAAAAAAAAAAACTTTCTATACAATTAGATTCTTGGAGTGTCAATAATAGTTCCCATAACTATAATTTTAAAGGAAAACTAACGAAAAGTCAAAAAAAAATTTTAGTTTTAATGAAAAATAGATAATATTGTTTGTTAAAAAAAAAAAAACTTTCTATACAATTAGATTCTTGGAGTTTCAATAATAGTTCCCCTAACTATAATTTTAAAGGAAAAATAACGAAAAGTCCAAAAAAAAATTTTAGTTTTAATGAAAAATAGATAATATTGTTTGTTAAAAAAAAAAAAAACTTTCTATACAATTAGATTCTTGGAGTTTCAATAATAGTTCCCCTAACTATAATTTTAAAGGAAAACTAACGAAAAGTCCAAAAAAAACTTTAGTTTTAATAAAAAATGACAAATAAATGTGTAGTGAATAGTACCAGGGAAAGGTAAAAATGTGGTATTTCGTTAAAAATGAACAGTATCAGGAATGTTTCGTTAAAACTCCCTAATTTTAATTATATTTTGTACCCATGTGATATTATCTAGCATATGCGTAACATGTATTTATCACATCATCACTCAACAATTAATGTGGCCGATTAACTATTGAAAGTCTAACATGAGAAACAATATTTTAAAGACAAGGTATGAGAACATAATCTTGACAAAATGTAATTTATTGAAATATATGTTATACATACATTTTGACACACTTATTTAATCCACTTCATAGTGAATTTCAATCTTTTGAGTCTTTCGTCAAAGATCACTTTCCACAAAAAATCACACAAATTCAAAATCATATAACTAGTGGATTAAATGGTAAACAATTTAGTATTTATTTCCAACCTTTTTCAATGATCCAAACCGTCAATATTTAATTTAGGGTAATACTAGGGAGATCAAATTTTTAAACCAAATTTTGTAAATCAAATGATGTGGTTGTTAATGATTGAATAATTACTAACGTGTTGATTGACGCACTTATTTTCTATTGGTGACACATCATTTAGTTTGCAAATTTGGTTTAAAATTTAGTCTCTCTAGCATTATCCTTTAATTTGTCATTCATAAATTATTCTTGCAAAAAATTAGAAACTCAAAACAACTAAGACAACTAATTGTAGTGAATAAAATCAACGAATACAGCTTTTCAAAGAATAAAAAAAATGACTACCATTTAATCCAACAGTCATATGATTTCAGATTTTGGTGATTTTTAGTAGCTTTGAGGGAACAAAATTTTTACATTCAGGGGGGAATAAATTGCTTTCAAACTCGTTAACTATGATATTCAAATCTAAGATCTTTCATATACAAGAAATGAGAAATCATATAATGCAAACCAAAGGTACCAAACTACTCTCATATATAAAATATTAATTTTAGTACATAAAATCAAGAAATTAAGAGAACCCTGTGGTTTTGATGCCAAGGTAAGCAAGCATCAAACTAGAAATAACTTAAAACAACGCTGAAGCAAAACAACAGAAATAACAAACAACAAAAACTACTTAAATAGCTTAAGAGAAATTAAAAGGGTTCTTAGACCACCTAGCACCACCAAACATGTAGTCCTAATCCCCAAGCGGCATTATCTGATCATCCACATCACCAAATTTTGAGGTCAGCACGTCCCCCACAGACCATGGAGCCAGTTGTATGGCGTCTTGAGTGTTCTCATTAGCTGATGCTGCATGCGCTGGTGGTTGTCCAACTAAGGGCTGATTTATATCTGCCAGCTCGTTCTCCTTTCGGCTTTTAGTCACGGCAATGTCCTTCAACTTCTCGTCGATCATCCACCCCATTTCATGTAAATTGGTGAAGTCCAAGCCATTTAAGGGTTTCCCCGCGAGGCATTGGCTCATGGCCATCCGAAGTTCTTTCTCTCGGTTTTCTTTCTTCAACTTGTTCAGCTTCTCCTGCACCTTTTCGATCCTCTGCTTCAGAAACATCCCATGGGTCACCATCTTTTTGTTTCGCTCCTTCTCAGGCACGTTCTTAAGCAGCTCGATGAGGCGTCGCACCTCCGAAGGATCAGGCCAGACATCAGGTTGAGGCATATCTGGACTATACATGATAGCACATGTTGGGACGTCACAAAGTTTATTGATTTCATACATCTTCTTCATGAAGCCCGTCCTCCTTTTCCTGAATGTCGCTTTTCGCGACGAGTCGTTCTCGATGAAGGCTAGTTTTGGCTTCCTTCTAGTCATAGTTTCTCAAAAGAAAGAGAAATGGAAACTAGGGAAATGAAAGGAAGAGGCAGATTTAGGTTTTAGACTATTAGCCGGTGTGCTTTACCCTATTTATAGTATTTTGCAAGGCCTACTCAAGCAATTATGAAAGATTTTGTCCTCAATAAAAATTTAATACTTTTAAAACGATAAGTACACATTTTTTTTCGACTCACACATACTTCTGTTTAATTATGACCATTATTTCCATTTGATTTATTTATTTAATGGTCATGAATAAAGAAAGGTGTGCAAAAATCACCTCCTTTAATATTTCTGTGACTAACAAATTTACAGTGAAAATCTAGGCCGGGGATTTATTAGCATAATAGAAGTTTATTTACATAGGTTTCTTGGATTTTTATTTGATATTATCCACCATTTGGTTTATGGAAGTTTATCTTGAAATTCATTTATTAAAAGACAATTATTACATACAAGGTAAAATTTTCTGTACGGTTCATTCATTCATTAAAAGACAATTATTACATATAAGGTAAAATTCATTCTTCTTTAAGAAATTTTTGTTTCTCTCTCTTTTCTGGCATGCATACGGATATGCTATATATATATCAGGCAGTTTCAATTTCTAATTTTACCTTTCCGCATTTAAAAATGAAAAAAAAAAATCTTAAGAAAAATTCATCCCTCATTTTTTTTAGTACATAGATATTTTTACACTAAGGGGAGGAGAAGTTCGGTTAAGTCACACAATGGGCAATCTAATTTGGTATCGAATTCGTCATCCACGAGATTCGAACATAAGACCTCTCACTTCCAAGTGAATAGGAATACCACCAGACCGTAGTACTTTGTGGCAAATTCATCCCTCATTTGAATGAATGCTCACCTATCGCTCTGATGCGATAATGTATTTCAATTTCTACTTTCTAATATCAAATGTATTATAAAGTTGGACAAATAATATCACATGCCAGTATGACGTATTCTCGAAAAACTTCCCTTTCTACTATTGGGCCCACTTGCAAAATGTTAAACATTATGAATTCAAATTCAGCCCAATTGAGTTCTGGTCTCTCAACCCGCCCAAAACTGGACCGCGGCTTTTCACTTTTCCAATTAGGGTTTTTCAGACTCAGAGATATCGAGAGGGGTACCGGAACCGGAACTGGAATCGGATTAGAGTCCGATTTCTGCAGTGATTAGCCATATATTTCATTCTCGAGAGGGTTCAGGCTTGCGATCTCCGTTGAGCTTGAATCGAGGAGTTTGTTCGGTGAGTACATTTTGGAATATGAAATTCCTGAAATTCTGGGAACATTTGGGATGTTTGGGATTTATTCTAATTCACTGCTCTGAAATATAGGGTTTTGGGGTTTTGCAGTTGCAGGAGAAGAAGATGAAAGTCAACATTTTGCGTATCCTTCTCACTGTGTTTGTCTGTTCGTTCTTTCAAAATACACTACTTTATACCATTTGTAACTGGATTTTTTTATTTTCCTCTACTTTTTATTCCAAGTTGTTAACTTTATTGCATTTAATCATATGGTAGATTAAATTTCAGCTTGATAGTGTCGAATTGGTACAATTTCGATTCTGTTGTTTCTTTCAAATCTACTAGTTTATACATTTTAGAAACAGCTTGTGTAGTGTTTTGTTCTTTCACTTCTATGGTGTTAAAATTTTGCAGTTAATCATGGTGGAACGAATTTCCGCTTGACAGTGTTGAATTTCTATGATCTGTCTTTTTGTCGTGAATTACGAATAGTTAATGAGCTCTAGAGTTTTACTACCTTGATTGTAGTCTAATGTTACGAATGTCGATCACTAGATCAGTATCTTATAAGTTAGCCATGAATCTCAAGCATATGTTCCCCCTTTAATTATTCGGTGCGAGTATTTTGATAACAATAATCGTAATAACTTGAGAATCCCATTTGCTCGTGTGGTCTTGTTATAACTTGAAACATCTTTGTTGTGAAATCGTTGGACGCATTATGCATTTTATTGAAACAGTTTTCTCTTGACCCAACTACCTTTGCAAATATCTGCTGTGGGTTTTAAACAGAGTATGTCCTGTTTACCTCGTCTCTATCTGTTCTGTTCATTAATCAATTCCTGCATGTGTGAATCTGTCTCTAACATTGATGTGCCCTTTTTTCTGGGATATGGTTTATTTCGTCTACTTTGGAGCTCTAATTCTTATCCTTTTGGACCTTCAGATGGCATGCTGTTGCTTCATGGACATGGGATGCACAAGACGAAACATGTGGGATTTGTAGGATGGCATTTGATGGTTGTTGTCCCGATTGTAAACTCCCTGGGGATGATTGCCCACTAAGTAAGTCACTAACATTACCGTCTTTATGCCTTGCACCATGTTTTATGTTTCACCAAATTCTTACATTTCTTCTATTATTAAGGTCCACGTCCAGAAATTGATTTTCATATTGACCTATAAACATGCCCTGGTTGAAAAGTGAAGCTCATGGTGCCTGTGTCCACATGGTTGTGCCTTTTTTCACTTTCCTATCATGATTTATGCGGGTCTTGCTATTCTTCCATATATAATGGCATCGATTCATAGCAATGCTTTGTTGCAAAATATTATGGAATATACAGTTCATTGATAATTTACAGGCATCGACATTTGGATATTCTTTCTTTTTATACTCTGAACTTCCCAAATATGATTCAAATGCCTAACATCAGATCTTGTGCCGACACCTTAGAACATCATTAACACATGGTTTCATAGAACATCATGTTACACATGGTTTGCAAAGCACACAACTACCATGATATGCTCCCAAGCTAATGGTCAACCTCTGTATTCCTGATTATAGTATCAAGCTGGCCAACTGAATTGTTATTTTTTGCATTGAACCAACCAGATTGTGACATTTCACATTTTGTGTTAGTCGTGTGATTTCTATTGATATAATTTGACGACAAATTATCTTCTATTCGCAGTTTGGGGTGCATGCAACCATGCGTTCCATCTTCATTGCATCTTAAAATGGGTAAATTCACAGACGTCTCAGGCACATTGCCCCATGTGCCGTAGGGAGTGGCAATTCAAAGGATGATAGACAGATTGGAATCACTTTTAAAGTATTCTTGCGTACTCTCTCCCTCTTCAACTGCAGGTTTGCAAATGTTTGATTGTATACTGGTTGATGTAAATTGAAACCACCCTATATCTGCTGTGTATTGGCTTATATGAGCTGAAGTAACTCCGTCGTGCGGCGTTACTTCTCAATCATTCATTGTATTCCCTTCATAAATCCGCTCTCTTAATCTAGAGATCCTAAAAGTGAACTTGAACCATGTTTTATATGTTTGTTTATCAATTAAGATTCGGGAAGCAGAGACAGCGTGAAAAAAAATTCCATCTTTAGCGGTTTTCAGGATCTCTGCTGAAACATGCAGCGAGGAATTTTCCAGTGTTAGCGGCCGTGTAGAACCGCTGACTTTGTTTTGCTGCTCGTAATCTTCTTATCTTGGTGGATTTAATAAACTAGTTAATGCCTTGTTAATCTTAATTTGGAATTGGATTCTCACAAAGGGTACTTGTCAATTTGGAAAAGAGAAAGAGTTGGGTTGAAGTTTTGATGGATTCTCACTGCTTTAGGAAAACTAATGAAAATGGCTTGAAAACTTTGAGTTTTAACGATAAGGACAAAATAAAGGGTAAAGTGAATAGTACCAGGATTGACTTTTTAGTGTAAAAATGTGGTTTTTCGTTAAAATGAACAGTACCGAGAGTTTTTTGTTAAAGTTCCCCTTTAACGCAACCTCCTGGATTAGACACCACATGTGCCTTGCTCTTACCATATATGTCTTTCTTAATACGATTTTAGACAAAGTAATATTTGACCGAGGATTCTCAGAAAGTGACATATAAAGTAGCTTTAGTAGGATAGATTCTTAGTTATCCGATTCTTAGTTATCCATCATGGTTTGTTTCCTTGCCTCAATTTAATTCAACCAATGATGAGATGAGATAGATACAAAAAGAAAATACAACTGGTTAAATCCCTTTGCTCGTAATCAATTTTGGAGAAACGGAGATTAAAGTTAATTGAACACTTGGGTTGCAGTGCGCTTGTAGTTCAGTTTGTTAAAACCGTTTACTTGCATCTGTAGTTTTATTCTCCCTCCGCTATTAGTGAAGAGTTTTTATGACGCGTATACATTGCCACAGTGGCGTCCGTGTACAAATGAAAACATAAGGGTCGGACCATCAGCACCGTGTTGATGCAATTGGTTGCATGCTAGGTAGCTTCCTTCACGCTCCTCTTGAACAGAACCACTGGCCAAAATGTTTTTTGTTTTTAAAGTCATTTTTTTTATAAATTATATTATCTATTTTTTTGGTCGAAATTTATAAATATATTTGAGAGACAAATTTCACATAAGAGGATCTTTTCCAGATCTACTTTATGGAAATCCTACGGATCTCTATATTTTATCTGTTCAGTGTACATCGTGCGATCAGTTTTCGTTAGGTATTATTTGTGTTTAATTTTAAATAAAAAAGTCAAATAATTTCTGACCATACGATATACGATAAATGATTAAGATGTGAAGATTCCTAGAATACTCACAATTTAGATCTGAATGGGATCCAAATCCAAATTTCACATCCTAAAAGAATATGTCGCCTGGCTATGATGGGTAGGGGCTCTTTCCTTTTGCTTAACAAGGACGCTACAAACAATATATATGAACCAATAATGCAAAAGTGAATTACGTCGGTTAGCGAGAGTCTCGTGCATGCCCTCTGAAATTCAACTTCGAATTTCACTCCCATAAATTAGGAAAATTTAAGTATATTTTATACGGAAATCTAAGAGTCTGTTTTGTATTTTACTTGAATCTAACTTTTTAAGCTCAAAAACAATTTTCAAGTTTTAGGCCTTAAAAATTTGTTTGGTAGGACTATTTTCAAAAACTGAACTCAAAACTAACTAAAAAAATATAGTCTATTATCTAAAAACATAAAAAGTGAATTTTTAGAGTTTTTAAACTTAAACTCACTTCTTTCTTTTCTCTTCCTCCTCCCCTCTCACTCCAAATCTATCTTTCTATATTTTCTTCTTTCTCTCTCCTTTTTTTTTTAAACCTTTTTCATCTCTTCTCAAATCCGCTCTCTTCATTCTCTCGATTTTTTCTCACTCTTCTTCTTCCCTATCTTGTCTGATCCTCTCTTCTTTCTCTTTCCTTCAATCATCTCTTACTTTCTTTTCTCCTCTCATGTTCTCCCTCTCATGCGACCCCTTCTTTTTAGATCTCTTTGTCTAGTTTAAGTTGTAAGATTTAAAAATTTTAAATCGCAAACCAATCAAGTTTTTTAGTCTTAAATAAAATTGTTTTCAAGAAATATTCTTAATAAATGTTTTAAGAAATAATAAAAAATTTCAAATAAGATACCAAACAGGCTGTAAGATACTTTGTAACCCAATTGGGTGAAATGAAAAACCAAATTACATTACCATCGAAATAAAAAACAAATTACACTGACAAATGAGTAAGACTGAGCATGTGAATAGCATTAGTCTATCTTTACAATAGACAGATAATAGGTGGAAGGAAAATTAAATTAAAATAAAAAACAAAAAATGAACAATCACTACATGAAAACATCAACCATCCACTTGGCTGCACCAGATAATCAAACGGCTGAAAACAATCCAATACTGCAAACACAAAATGACACATGTGTCCTTCACATCTCTAATACCTGTCCAGCAAAGGAAAAAAACGTGGCATTAATAAGTTGGTGCAGGTCATGTCACGTGGACCCATACCCACCGTTATAGTTGGGCCGGTGGCCCACTGAAAGGAACGTTTGCCTAATCATATCATTTAAACTTGAGGTATTCATCAATTCCTCCCTGAACTTGTGACTATTGGCTAATTTCCCCCCTTAACTTTAATTTTGACCAATTTCTCCCCTCAACTCTCATAATTAGTCAATTTTCACCCTACTGTTAATTTTTTTTAATTTTCCATCTATTCTTTTTTTTTTCTTTCAATCTTTCTAATAACTTCCAACAAAGTACTAAAATTAACATAAACTCACATGCATAATATAGGGTAAAATGTACAAAAACATAATACAATTAGTATGTGATATGGGTTGATTATAAGAAAAAGTTATGAATCGAGTTTAAAGCATGTAGAAAAAGAAATAATAATCCTAAACTCATGGATCAGACCTATTTCAATAAAATGGGTTATTCTTAATAAGGAGTCGAAAATTATGAATTGACTAACCATTTTTTGCACTAAAGCTCGATTCTCCTCAATTTACTTGAACTTAGCTTTCACTTTTATAAAGAAAATTGTATTCACATACAAAAATGTACACATGAATCCTTTTCGTTATCAATTTTGTATAGTAAAAAATCAAATAAAATTACCCCATACTGATTTATTACGACTAATAATACTATCCATGATAAATTGTAAAATTCTAAATTTTAATCTATTTGTAATAGGATAAAGACATAGGAAAATGATTAACATACATCTTATTTAGTTTCTTACACACACTTGTTTAATTATGATCAAATTAAAAAATTAACAGTATGGTGCAAATTGACTAATTATGAGAGTTGAGGGGGAATTGACTAATTATGAGAGTTAAGGAGGGAAATTGGCCAAAATTAAAATTGAAGGGGGAAATTGGCCAATAGTCACAAGTTCAGGGGGAAATTGATGAATACTTCTTTAAACTTTTATCCTCCTTTTTATTTATTTTTTATTTAACAAAACTAAAAGAAAATTTTGTTTTATTGAAATTCAAACGGTTGAATAAAACGTCAGGGATTACAACGCTCCTTCTCTTAATCTCATGGATTTTGAGCGAGGATCCGATTCTCTTTGTAAGAATCTTGAGGATCTCTGTACATCGTACAGTTAGAAATTATTATAAATTTTTTAATTTAAATCTGAATATAAACAGTAGTGGACGAAAACTAATAACACAATATACGAGATAATCAATTTAAAGTGCAGACGGCTAAAAACGGAGCGCTCGAATAGCTACCGAAACAAGATATATTATCAGCGAATTAAGAGAAGTGAGTGCTTACAGAAATTGGATATCACTTGGTGATGACATAAATGGCATAAATAATCCCAGGGAGGTAACCAAAGATGGTCAGCAACAAACAGATCCAGAATTCCGCCTGAAAAAACATCACATGCACCGTATATTAGAACCATGAACCCTTGAATATGACTGTCGAACCGTTAAATCCGTAGAATTCTACTGGTCTAACGATTCAAACAGCGTTACCATGTGCGTGTTCGTGTGACGTATAATCTCTACAAACTAAACGGACGCAGAAGAAAGAACACTAACATGGCAACCAAACTTGAGGAAGACTCCAAGAGGAGGCAAGAGGATGGCGATGAGAATGTCAACGCAGTTTAATGTTCCTTCGCTCGCCATATTTGCTGACAATTTTTTGCAGGAAAATTGAGAGAGTTTTGGTAGAAGAAGAAGTAGGGCAACTGGTGGAGGTGTGTGGTGGGATTGACAGAAACCGTGAGTGGTTTATATATATACAGCTCCTCCGTGTGCTGATGGGACACGTGGAGATTTGGTGGAGACACAGCGATACAATTTACTACGCGGTTCCTTAACCACGTGAACTTTCTAGAGAAGTAAATCTTACTTTTGGGGTTCCATAAGAATCATACAGCACGGTAGGGCTGCTGTAGAATCCGTATCCGAATAAAGAAGCAAGAATCATACAGCTCAGTTTATTCATGGAATGGGTGTACATGGCACGTGCGAATCTCCCATGTGCTTCTTGTGTATTATAGTTAGGGCGTAAGATTTTCTCAGCTGGAAATTCCATCCATCTAGTCCTCTCCTATCTTACTTTTTTCTTTTTCTCTTTATAAATAACTACACAAGATGCTGACTTGATTTAGTCGTGACATTTCAAATAGAAGGAGATTAAGGCCTGGTTTGGTACTGAGGTGATTTTGAAAAAAGCTGGGAGCTTTTTTGTGTTTGGTAAACATTCAGCTTCAGTTTTTTTTTCACAGTTTTGGGTGAAAAAAAGCCAAAAACAAGAAGCTGCAAAACCCAGCTTTGAAAAATCGGCTTTTTTTTCACATCTATTTTACATAAAAGTTTACCAAACACTATAATACTTTTTTTTTTTTCAAAAGCATTTTTACAAAAAAAGTATACCAAACACTCTACAGCTTTATTTTACAACTACTTATTCTCACAGCACAGCAGAAGCAGCTTTTTTTCAAAGCACATCAATACCAAACCAGCCCTAAAAGGATGAGATTTAGAGAATAGATAATCCTAGCTACTCCGTTAGTTAGAGCTAACAGCACGTTTGAGGTAATGGCCATGAGATTCCAAGTTTCTCATATTGTGTATTATAAGGTTTTGAAATTACATCAGCTTACACCGTTTTATATCTTTGAATATCCAATCATCAATTAAATTGATGAGTTTCTTTTCAATATGGTTGAGATGTGACTTACATGGTACCACATAAAAATCATTAGCTCATCACATCATCTATTTAATAAATAATCGTACAATGAATTAGATCGAAGACACAAATTGATATAATTTCAATACTTTATGGTGTAATATGAGAAAATAGACACTTCATGCCCCATTTTGAAAATCACCACGAGCCAAGAGGTGTAAAACGTGTTAACCTTTACAGTTAAGTTTAAACTCATATTTTGTTTCAATAGTGCTAGATTTGTCAAATTTATTCACCTAATGATGTATTTGTCGACATGTTAGAGTCTTATTTGTATTGCCCTTGAGACTATTAAGATCGAATTATGAATGTAATTGCCTTTGGGAAAGGAAAAAAAAAAAAAAAAAGTCCAAATGCAGCCGTATTTAAATAAATGACAAAAAAACACGTTATTGAACTACTAAAATTTGGTGCGGGTGCAAGTAGCATGTAGTTTAGTTGGTTAAGAATGTTTTCTCTTTTATTGGAGGTCCCAAAATAAAAGTCCACCTCCCAAAATATTGCTTGTTTCAAAGAAAATATAAATTAGTTCACGTAATTGAAGATTTATCACTATGTTGCAATTTAATTTAAAATAATTTTTTGCACGACTCAATTTTTTTTCAAGTCTAATTGAATTTGGAGGTGTTTGTACCATACTTGACCAATCCCGAAACTACCGAGCACCGGCCAACGCTATACTGTCAAGGACCCAGAAGAATTCCCCTCCGACCAGGAGGCCAATCACTACTCGACACGTGTCAAGATTAGAAGCCAATTAGAGCGCAGCACGTGTCAACATCAAGAACCAATCATAACATGACACATGTCAATGTGACAAAGCTACAAGTTTTTCTATAAATAGGGGTCATCCCCCCACAATATTGCCTAATGCCATTTGTGTTAAATCATTCACAAGAACTCACTAAATTGAAAGCTTGATCCTTTGTACTTGTGTAAGCCCTTCACTACTAATAAGAACTCCTCTACTCCGTGGACGTAGCCAATCTGGGTGAACCACGTACATCCTGTGTTTGCTTCTCTGTCTCTATTCATTTACGTACTTATCCTCACTAGTGACCGAAGCAACCAAGCGAAGGTCACAAAACCTGACACTTTCTGTTGTACCAAAGTCTTCGCTGATTTTGTGCATCAACATTTGGCGCCGTCTGTGGGAACGACACTTATTCCTACTCTCTTCAGCTGTGTCAAGCTGGTTTCTATCATTCGTACACTTTCTTTTGACCAGGCATCCCTCTCCAACATGGGAAGCGAAGGAAGCCACAACACACAGAATGACACCCCCTTGCACATAGTGCGAAGCAACGAAAGAAGGAAGGAAAACGAGTTCTTCTTCAAGCTAAAGTCGATGAGTTGGAAGCTCAGAACAACAAGATAGCAATGAGGAATGAGGTCCTCCAGGAGCAATATGAGAAGCTCTTCGAGACACTCCACGAAGCTAGGCAAGCTCAGACACGCGTGCTTGTTGCCCCCGTGGAAGTCAACCATCAACTGGGTGCCCTCCAACATGGAGGGTCACATGCATTCGACATAGATATCCCTGATAGGGAACAGATTACCCCTCGACTTGATAATCAACATGAGGCTTCTCTTAACCCAGTTGCTTCGACCCGAACCATGAGAAGTGGAGGGAGACACCTCTTTGCTGAAGGGGCAGAAGGATCGAAAGCCGTCTTTCGCGATTGTCGGGATTTCCTGAAGCAACGTCGAGAGAATTCCATCCATATAAGCTCAAAGATCAATGACCCAAGGATTTCTGAGAGACTCGGTCCCCTGCCACGGCCCGAGCCGGCCACCAATTTGGGGAAGGGGCAACAAGTCCTAGAGAGACATGAGGGTACAGGGGACTCAGAGGTGTTCCGACAGACATACCCTGGAAGCCAGTACAGCGAGTCCAGGGAAAAATCACATGCCCTTGATCAAACCTTCCTAATTCCAAGAGGAGATGGAGATTTACGAAAGAAAGCTCCAGTGGCACATAACTCCGCTCAGGACCCCCTTGTCCTACAACTTCTTGAGGAAGTAAACAAGTTGAAGGCTGAACGTCAGGCTGAAATACCTGACTGGAACCAACCCAGGCCTGGCCCTCTTACAAGGAGGATCCTCAACACCCCCCTTCAAGCAAAGACAAAGCAAAAGCTTGGCTTGCAACTTTATACTGGAAAAGAGGACCCGATTGAGCACCTTAACCTCTTTGAGTCCACCATGGCATACCGGATGCACACCGACGAAGAGCGATGTCTTCTCTTCCCCTCCACCCTCTCTGGCGGAGCTCTAAATTGGTATTGTCGTCTTACACCTGAGACGGTAGACTCATTTGAGGAATTGAGGAAACTATTTGTTTCCCAACACATTTTCCAAACCGATCGCTTGCACTCTGCAGATGACCTGTACACTATCCGCCAGAAGCCAGACGAGTCATTACGTATGTATGCTGGCCGCTTCAGCCATGAATACTCCCGGTGTGCCGAGGCAGACGACAAGACTGCCCTCAAAGCCTTCACGGCAGGCCTACGTGATTGTTTCTTTAAATACATGATCAATGCCAATACTTGGAAGACTTACTCTGAGGTGATGGCGCAGGCTTATAACCATGCCTCCGCCGAGGCAAAGACATATCAGGAGAAACCCCCTACAACCATCATTTATCAACAAGTGGGAGGTGGAAGCCAGACTCACCTAAATGAGAAGACCTCGACTTTCCAAACAGCAGTGGCACCTCCCCATGCCTTGCATAATGCTTCGCCGAATCAACAGACATATCAATTTCAAGGCAAGAGGAAGGATTTCCATCCTCACCACTCTCATTTCAGTAAAAAGAGTAAGGGACACTATCCCGATAACCAAAGGTATCGCCACAATAACGCTCGCCCCCAGGCAGTCAATGCAGTGGGTCAAACCCGCGTCAAGATACCCCCTACCCCAAGGTATGAGACATACACGCCCTTGAATGCCACATGCGCGGCCATTTACCCCAGCATAGCTCACCTGATACCAAAGCCAAAGCCGAGGCACCCAGATTACACGCCCCCGAATAACGCGGGCATGTTTTGTTGCTACCATGAGCATAACGGCCATGATAGCGAGAAATGTATCATCCTCCGTGATCGTATTGAAGTTTTGGCACGAGAAGGAAAAATTGATCAATTCCTCCTTCACCCTCAAAGGGATAACCGTAACCAACGCCAGGTGAATGTCATATATTCCATAAGCGGCGGCACACCCATATCTGAATCTTCCAATAGGGCCATGAAAAACAGTGAACGAATTCTGAGGCCTGGTCACCAAGTGTTTCACGTGGAAGACATCAGGGGAGGGAAGTATCAAAAGCCTAACTGGGATCCGATATGTTTCTACCCTGAGGAAGAAAGAGGCATCATCTACCCTCATAACGACCCATTGATCGTGGAGGCTCACATAGCCAACTTTGATGTTCGACGAATCCTCGTAGACACAGGGGCTTCGGTCAATATCATGTTTGCCGAAGCTTTCAGGGCACTCAGTGTAGCTGAACACTTGCTCGATCGCTCGATTTCTCCTCTAATAAGCTTCTCCGGTGATATCGTGCAACCCTTAGGGAGCATACATTTACCCTTTACTATTGGTACAGGCCCTTACACGGCTACCATTACCACTAACTTCCTAGTGGTTGACTGCCCAACGGCATACAATGTCATCTTTGGGCGCACAGGCATCAATGATCTCAAGGCTATGGTATCCACGCATATGCTGTTGATGAAATTTCCAACCCCCCATGGCAACGGCTACATCAGAGGAGATCAGCTTAGTGCACGATCATGTTACAACACTTCAGTTAAGCAACAACACTTGCCCGGACCCAAGGAAACCCTGTCTGTACATGACCAAGTCACAAAGACCAGCCTAGATGAAGCGAACTTGGATCTTCCTGATAGCAACAATCAACCCGATGATCCTCGAGATGACTCTTTTACCCAGCAAGCCCAACCTGCTGAAGAGT
Organism: Malus domestica; assembly: GCF_042453785.1. NCBI lineage: Eukaryota > Viridiplantae > Streptophyta > Magnoliopsida > Rosales > Rosaceae > Malus > Malus domestica. The sequence goes on along the minus strand of NC_091672.1, from coordinate 26,918,503 downwards.
TGGAGAAGGTACCTATCTCAAGAGATTATCCAGATCGCATGGTGAAGATTGGCACCACATTGTCACCACCCATTCGGTTAGCATTGATATCTTTTTTGAAAGAGAACACTGAAGTCTTCGCCTGGTCATACGAGGACATGCCAGGCATCTCTCCCGATGTCATCTGTCATCGTTTGAGTATTGACCCCAAGATCAAGCCGGTGAGACAGAAGCGAAGATCTTATGACGCTGAACGATACGAGGCAATGAAAGCAGAAGTTGAAAAACTCAAAGGCATAGGCTTTGTCCGCGAAGTCAATTACCCGACATGGGTAGCAAATGTGGTCCTTGTTAAGAAAAATCCGACCAAAGAAAGTCTTTTGCTTCAAAAGGTCTTGTGGAGAATGTGTGTTGACTACACCGACCTAAACAAAGGGTGTCCGAAAGATAGCTTCCCTCTTCCTCTTATTGACAGACTTATAGACTCTACGGCCGGGTGTGAACTCCTGAGCTTCATGGATGCTTACTCAGGATACAACCAAATCCTCATGAACCCTTCGGATCAAGAACACACAGCCTTCACTACCGACAGAGGACTATACTGCTATAAAGTCATGCCTTTCGGCCTAAAGAATGCAGGAGCGACTTATCAGAGACTAGTCAACTCAATGTTCGCCGAGCAGATTGGGAAGAGCATGGAAGTTTACGTTGATGATATGTTAGTCAAGAGCAAACATGCTGACCAACACATCACCAACCTATCTGAAACTTTCACTATTTTGAAGAGGTATCGAATGAGGTTAAACCCCAACAAATGTGCCTTCGGCGTAGGCTCTGGCAAATTCTTAGGTTTCATGATTAGCCAACGAGGCATTGAAGCTAATCCTGAGAAGATCAAAGCAATCCTCGACATGAAGGAACCGGTAACTTCAAAGGACATCCAGAGCCTTACTGGCAAGGTGGCAGCCTTAACCAGGTTCATTTCTAAGGCCACAGACAGATGTGCTCCTTTCTTCAAAGCACTCAAGGGAAATAAGAAGTACATTACATGGACGGAGGAATGTGCCAAGGCATTCAGGAACCTCAAAGAGTACATGAGTAAAGCCCCTCTGCTCTCCAAACCAGAAGTTGGTGACACTCTCATCATCTATCTATCGGTTTCGGCTTCAGCAGTCAGTTCTGTTCTTATTCGAATGGACAGTGGTGTCGAACGGCCCGTCTACTACGCTAGCAAGGCCCTACAAGATGCGGAGACACGATACTCCAACATTGAGAAATTAGCTCTAGCATTGGTCATGTCTGCTCGGAAACTTCGCCCTTATTTCCAAGCACACGCCATCATCGTGCTTACCAATCACCCTCTTCGACATATACTCCAGAGTCCTGACACGTCTGGGCGAATGATCAAATGGGCGATAGCATTGGGTGAGTTTGACATCTCCTACCAACCAAAGCCAGCTGAGAAGGGCCAAGCAGTGGCAGACTTCATTGCCGACTTCACATATCCGGTTGACATTGCTTCTACACCTGAAGCAGTGGCTTCATTACCCCCGGAAGCTCAGAAGGTAGAATCAACGACCTCAGCATGGAGTCTGTATGTTGATGGCTCATCCAACCAACAGGGCTGTGGAGCGGGACTAGTCTTGACTACGCCCGACAAAGTAGCAATGGAGTATGCTTTTCGTTTCAAATTCAAGGCATCAAACAATGAGGCCGAGTATGAAGCCCTTCTAGCAGGATTACGTTTGGCCAAACACCTCGGGGTTAAACAAATTGATATTTTCAGTGACTCCCAATTAGTGGTCAACCAGGTTACCAACAACTTTGATGCTAAGGACAGCTCCATGGCAGCATATCTTGCGCAAACACAACTTTTGCTCAAGCACTTCCACTACCAGATCACCCAAGTTCCTCGAGCGGCAAACAGTCATGCAGACGCCCTGGCTCGCCTCGCCTCAGCTGTGGAAGACAAGATTGGAAGAAAAATTCATGTCGAACTGTTGGCAACACCAAGCACCATGGCCGCAGAAGTATGCAACTTACAACAGGGGGATAGTTGGATCACCCCGATCTATAATTTCCTTGCTCATGGCACCCTCCCAAATGATAAAGTCCAGGCTAAGCAAATTCGATACAAGTCTACCCGCTACCTGATCATCAATGATCAACTCTATAAGCGAGGTTTTAGCCTGCCATACTTAAGGTGTCTTACGCCTGCCGAGGCGGAAATCGTCCTTCGGGAAATACATGAGGGAGTCTGTGGAGATCATGCTGGATCTCGGTCCCTAGCACACAAGACTTTTCGCCAAGGATATTACTGGCCAACACTCCACCAGGATGCCATCAAAGTATCCCGCTCATGTGACAAATGTCAACGATATGCAACTATTCCTCATTCCCCTCCAGAGCCTCTTACTCCTATGATCAGCCATTGGCCCTTCGCCCAGTGGGGACTTGATTTGATCGGCCCAATGCCGGCAGGGAAGGGCAAAGTCTGTTACGTAGTCGTTGCAGTGGACTACTTCACAAAGTGGGCCGAAGTAGAACCCTTGGCAACCATTACTGAGGCAAAGATAGAAGACTTCGTGTGGAAGAACATCCTTTGTAGATTCGGCATTCCCAATGCGATAGTCACTGACAATGGGCGACAATTTGACAACAAGAAGTTCAGGTTGTTCTGCTCTAAGTTCAACATCAACTTATGCTTTGCCTCTCCAGCTCATCCCCAGTCTAATGGACAAGTTGAGGCCATCAACAAAATAATCAAGCGCACTTTGAAAACCAGCTTGGACAAAGCTAAAGGCTGTTGGCCAGAATTTGTACCCCAAGTTCTTTGGTCATATCGCACTTCATATCGGACTTCAACAGGAGAAACTCCATTCTCACTTGCCTTTGGCACAGAGGCGGTTGTCCCTGTTGAGCTCGAGCAAGCAACATTCCGAGTCCAGAACTACATTCAAAGTGAAAATGACAAACAACTCACCCTCAACTTGGATTTAGTCGAGGAACACAGAAACCAAGCTCACTTGAGGAATGTCGCCTACAAGCAGCGCATCTCCAACTATTATGACTCTAAGGTCAAGCCTCGTTCTTTCAAAATAGGAGACTGGGTCTTAAAGAAAAGATTACTCTGCGACAGAGTCCCGAGTGAAGGCACACTTAGTCCAAACTGGGATGGACCGTATGAAGTCATTGGCATCAGTCGCCCTGGCTCTTACACACTTAGAAGCTCTGATGGCAAGACCCTTGGCCATCCATGGAACGCTGATCACTTGAAGTACTACTACAAATAGACTCACGATGTACAAGTGTTGAGCTATAGCCGTTCGGCATCCTATGTAATGAAGGCCATTTGGCAATGAATTCAATAAAGAGGTAATTTAGCCAACTCAGCCCTCACTCTTTTACATTCATAGCAAGCGATGCCGGAACCCTTCTCAATCAGAAAGCAATCCGTCTTCCACAGTCATTACAAAACAAGCAAATGAAGAACGTGTCAAGCGCCAAAAAAAAAAAAAAAAAAAAAAAAAAACAGCTTCATCCAAAAAGCTTCACCCGAAAAGCTTCACCCACAAAGCTTCACCCACAAAGCTTCACCTAAAAAGCTTCACCCAAAAAGCTTCACCCGAAAAGCTTCACCTCCAAAGCTTCACCCACAAAGCTTCACCTAAAAAGCTTCACCCACAAAGCTTCACCCAAAAAAAAACTTCACCCGAAAAGCTTCACTTAAAAAAGCTTCACCTACAAAGCTTCACCTAAAAAATCTTCACCTAGAAAGCTCCCTCTACATACTTTCATCTACAAAGCTTCACCATCAAAGCTTCACCCAGAAAGCTTCATCTACAAAGCTTCACCATCAAAGCTTCACCTCGAAAGCTTCATCTACAAAGCTTCAACACCAAAGCTTCACCTACAAAGCTTCAACACAAAACCTTGCTCCAAATAAACAAATTTTGTTCACAAAACCCAAGATGCCCTTGAACTTGTACAAAAACACTTGGGTAAACATAAACATTTTTTGTTTTACACCCACAAGGGCCCAAAATTTTCCTTCTTATTTATTCACTTATATATGTTCCCAAACATATTATAATAGATCCAACAACAAGCCAAAGTCCCAAGTTTCATAATGGACAAAAGTACAAGCAATTCATCAATAATGAAGGTGCTACAAAAATTGGAATCTGCCCCAAAATAGAAATCCAACCCAAGAGACTTTTTCTCTCTCTCCCTCTTCCGCCTCCTTTCATCTATCAAATTTCTGCAACCTCTGCTCTTCTCCAATGGAGCTGAATTTTGGACACCCTATAGTTCTTGAGCATATGAACAACTTTCAAGAAGGAACCATTTCTGTTTGAGCGACGGAAATTAAAGTGTTGAAGCTCCAAACATGACAGTCGGATTCTTGCAGATTTCGAAGCTGCTGTGATGTTTCGAAGATCTGGAAATATTTAACCATTAGTTCATTCTGAATTTTTGATATGTTATGAAAGAGACGATGAGGAACAACTTCAATGAAGAAAGCATGCCGATCTGAACAATAGAAAATGGAGTTTCGAAGCTCACAACAAATCTAACGGGTTGACAGAAAAATAATAACCAGTCATTCATCATACCTGGATTTCTGGAGTTATACTGCTCCGAGGGATCTCAAATTTGGATATGTTGTAGTTCACGAGCTGAGGAACAACTTCAATGAAGAAAGCATACCGATCTGAACAAGATAAAATGGAGTTTCGAAGCTCACAACAAATCTGACGGGTTGACAGAAAAATAATAACCAGTCATTCATCATACCTGGATTTCTGGAGTTATACTGCTCCGAGGGATCTCAAATTTGGATATGTTGTAGTTCACAAGCTGAGGAACAACTTCGATGAAGAAAGTATGTTGATCTGAACAAGAGAAAATGGAGTTTCGAAGCTCACAACAAGTCTGACGGATTAACAGAACATTGATGAACAGTTACTCATCATACTTGAATTTCTGAAGTTGTACTACTCCGATGGATCTCAAATTTGGATATGTTGTAGTTCACAAGATAAGGAAAAACTTTCATGAAGACGACTTTGCAATCTGAGCTATAGAGAAAGGTGTTATCTTGCATCCACTCAGGCTGATTAGTGGAAACGAAAAGCAATTCCACCAAAGAAAAGATGAAAAAGAGAGAAAAGCTACTAATTGCACTTGATCTTGTCTAGTCAATAGCATGCAGCATCAAACACACAAAAGTTGGAAATATTTTTAGATAAAGCATATACGAATGTGTGACATCGAAACAAGGATTCGTTACTTTGACAAATTAGTAACACGCGAGACACCTCATTCGGCAACTCTCTTCGCCTGAAGACTTGGGGGACTCCCACCATATGCTACTGCACCTTGATACTCGGCAGTCTCACAACCACTCAGTGACTTGGATTTTTCAAGTCTCCAACCGAGAAGTTTTCCTCACTCGTGAAATTAAGGGAACATTACCTCAAACTACATGCTTCACTCACAAAGCTTCAATAATACAGGTTTCAACAAAAGCAAAAATTCAAAGAACTTTATGAAGAAGGCTTTGGTGTATTTAACACAATATGTTGAAATGAAGCAAAGCTTATTTATTAATATTTTCGATAAGCCACAAATATGTACATATACATGAGTCAAAATAAACAAACAAAAGGGAGCCTTCACAAAGGTTGCTTAGGGGAAGTCTCAGCAGTCGGTAGAGCCCCAGAAAGAGAAAGCACCGGAGGGTGGTTATCCGGAGCCTCAGTACTTGACAAAACCCCAGAAGGAGGAGGCATTGGAGGTTCATCATTTGAAGCTTCATTACCAGGTACAACCCTAGAGGACGAAGGCAATAAATGCCTTTGGAACAAACCCACAAACCGCTGATGATCAAGTAAAACCTTACCATCAGATTCCTTCATCTGGTCAAGCTTCCTCTTCATGTTTGTAGCATAGTCATGGGCGAGCCGGTGCAACTGCTTATTCTCATGCTTGAGCCCTCTAATCTCCTGTTTGAGACTCATCACTTCAGCAGCCAATGATTCAACTTGGCGGGTTCTAGCAAATAGGCGTTGGGCCATATTAGACACAGAACCTGCACACTGAACACTAAGAGCCAAAGAGTCCTTAACAGCCAACTCATCAGACCGTTTGGAAAGTAGTCTGTTATCTTTGGGAGTGAGAAGGTTCCTGGCCACCACTGCAGCGGTCATATCATTCTTCATCACAGAATCCCCAACGGTAAGAGGACCGGTAGGGGATATGAAGGATGGGCGCCATATGTTGTCTGGAGAAGGCGTGGCTGTCTCTTCTCCAAGGTTCAAGTCAAAACGACGGTCGGAGGGTCCAGACATTTTCAAATGTGTTGAAGAGGGAAGAGGTCAGACAAATCAAGATCTTAGAAGTGCAAGAAATGAGCTTCTACTGGTAGAGATTCAAGTGTGCTGTGGAACTTAATGTCAGCCTCTATAAAAATCTGCACTGGACGGAGCTTCAGAAATCGAAGAGGCGTTTGCTTTCTCAAAAGCTGGGCTGCTCAGAGACCACGAGGGCCGATCTCAGAAATCGAAGAAGCACCTGCTTTTTCAGCCTCGTCAGCACCTGTCACATGCACAATCAGCTTTGCGGAAATTACGGGCACTCTGTCGAAGATTTCTGGTGAAGTAGAAAGCACGTGAATCTTACTGTTCAATCACCGCTCTCCATATGCACCATCAACTCCTCGGGTACCACATATAACTTTGTCAAAGATCTCTGACAAAGTTTAGGCACGAGAATTTCGAAGTTCCAGCTACCCTACTATTACCCATAAGGGTAAAGGAACAGCACCACTGCTTGACAACTGGAAAGTCCCTATGTGTGTCGACCTCCGTGTTTTGTGGCAAGACAGGTTGGCAAGAACGTCCAACCTTTACTCACATTCGAGAAAAGACTCCCAACATAATTACTTTCTAAAAAACCGGAGTAGCACCGCTTTCCGAATCTCGAGAGTCAGATCCTCGACGGGATTGCTTGTTCGAAAACCGAAGAGGCACAACTCTCAGAACTTCGAGAGCCAGATTTCCTTAGATAAAGCTTGTCTGTAATCTTCACACGTAACATCAGCTTTCCAGATACCACATACCACTTTTTCAAAGTGCTCTGACAAAATTAAAACACGTGAAGCTGGCAGCTCCCACTACATTGCTGTGACCAAGAAGGGTAAAGGAATAGCATTACTACTTGTTATTGGGAAATCCCTATATACATTGACCTCCCTCCTCAACGGACAAAAAAACCTGCAAAAATGCTCAACCCTTTCTCGCATTCGAAAAGGCACCCTCAACATAACCTCTCGAAATACTCAGCTTTATTTCCCCCCGATAATGCCTCAGCAAATAAGCCACACCAAGAACAAGAGTATCTCATATCATCAGGGTCGAAAGCAAGAGTATCCCATATCATGCTTTCTCCCTGTCTTTGTCTTTGTCCTTGTCCACACCTGCAGGACAAGGAGAAAGAGAGCAGTCAGTCGGAACCTGAAATCAAACCTCCAATTTGGAACTGACTGCCTGGAGCCTTTGCCTGGTTGCTTACTTAGCATTGCTCTCGAGTACTCATCCTCAACTGCTGTCAAGGTCACGAATTCCACCGGCAAATACCTCATGACAGTTGATCAGATATTGGCTCTTTACACTGAAGCTGCCAAGCGTGGATGAGTCACTATGAAGGAATGTTCTGAAGGACCATTTAAATGCAAAGGTTGCACACCACTTCTGCCATGCAAAAGATTGAAGCAGAAGGTTCAACGGTGAGCTGAAACAGATCACTACAGCACGACACCTTTCCATACCACATTCATTATTCCGTCAACAGCAAAAGTATCCCATATCATCAAGGTCGAACATACTCTAGATTTGATGGACTTGTTTTGACCCTCAAATTTTTGAGTCGGCCTTATACTCTGAAGGGCACCAGAAAACCCTCCAGCACAGTTCAAGAATAAGCCTGTGGAAAGTTACTTCTTCAAAAGCAAAAGTATCTCATATCATCTCTTATCCATTTGCTTCTCCTTATCCTGGCAGTTGAATGAGAGACAAGGAGAAGGAGAACAATCAACCGGAAGCCGAAGTCAAACCTCTGATCCTGGGTTGCTTACTTGGAAGTTTGACTGCTTACCTTGTCTGTCACCTCTTTCGGCAGATCTCCTAGCTCGGCGACTTGGGGGACTCCTACTATAGGGTTTGTATCACACTTGACTAAGCCCGAAACTACAACTAAGCTTCAAGTGAAATTGATACATTACCTTGTGCGTCAACATCAGCTAAATACACCATTCCCGGATGGAGGAAAGGTACTTCCAGAGAAGGGCAGATGAAGATCAGACCACACTTCGGTACTTAGAAGTTTCGTGATTACTCAAGGGATTGGATCTTGCAAGTCCCCAACCGAGGAGTTTCCCTCACTCGGGAACTTAGGGGAGCACTGTTTGTACCATACTTGACCAATCCCGAAACTACCGAGCACCGGCCAACGCTATACTGTCAAGGACCCAGAAGAGTTCCCCTCCGACCAGGAGGCCAATCACTACTCGACACGTGTCAAGATTAGAAGCCAATCAGAGCGCAGCACGTGTCAACATCAAGAACCAATCATAACATGACACATGTCAATGTGACAAAGCTACAAGTTTTTCTATAAATAGGGGTCATCCCCCCACAATATTGCCTAATGCCATTTGTGTTAAATCATTCACAAGAACTCACTAAATTGAGAGCTTGATCCTTTGTACTTGTGTAAGCCCTTCACTACTAATAAGAACTCCTCTACTCCGTGGACGTAGCCAATCTGGGTGAACCACGTACATCCTGTGTTTGCTTCTCTGTCTCTATTCATTTACGTACTTATCCTCACTAGTGACCGAAGCAACCAAGCGAAGGTCACAAAACCTGACACTTTCTGTTGTACCAAAGTCTTCGCTGATTTTGTGCATCAACAGGAGGAACACAATTTGAACACAAACTTTCACTTTGATTGCCACCCACGAGCATTGGGATGAAATCGAGTCCCGACCAGCCTCCAGGCTGTAATGAAAATCTAACGGCTCGTAGGATACCGCGGCATGCTGAAACAACGGCGGTGGTGAAGGCTTTAAGTGTGTAGCGACCAATAGGGACTTATCCGAATGCACATACTATGCACGTGATGTAGCCGTCCTCTGAATTTTCAATCCTAAAGTCCAAACCATAATCTTCATGGAGAGGATGTACTTGACCCTCTCTTCTTCCCACATGCTAACACATGGGATCTTATTTATGGGGTAATGAATTTGACGTAGAAACATGCCCCAATTAAAAACAAAAATGAAACAGACTTTTATTAGACCAGCTGATTGATACAGTATGGTATCTTGTGTCCTTAAATATTATTCTCATTAGCCACTTGTAGCGCGCTTACGCAGTTATGCGTGTAGAAATTGGCCTTTCCTTATCGCGGTGCACTTCGTGCGAGAGAATTACATTGATTGAAATCCATTTAGGGATAACATCTCTGCCAACATTAAAGAGAAATGTTAAGAGGACTCTCTCAAAGTAGAGAACTCTCCATAAACTCTCAATCACCTCGCAGTTTAAAGTCAATTTTCGTATCAACATTATAAAATATTGTGTCAAAAGCAGAAGGTATCAGAGAATCCATAGAAAGTTCCTCTTTAGCGTCTAATTAATCAAGAAAAACAAATGAAAAAGAATACACCCCTGTAAACTTTACCATCATGAACACTATGGAAATCTTCATCAAAGTTGCAACCGGACCAAACCACACCTCTTCTAGTTGTAAGCATACAATGTCAAATTGTCATTGTCACATGGGTTTCAATACAGGAAACCGACGTTTTTGTTGGCTTGCATTAGCTGATATGATATGATATGTATGCAAAATATCTCATTTTCAAAGATGGTGTTGAAAATATCTCGTTTTTAAAGCTGGCGTTAAATAAAGGACAATGATTTTTACATTCGTTATTTCTCTTTCAACGTTTTGTCATTGTTTTTGTTTTGATAAATTCTGTTGTACTACTACCGAGGGATGGATGAAGGGGGAAAAGGGAAGAGCGAAGATGATTTTCCTTAATTAAAATCCACGGAGCCAAATTATGGTGTTTCGTACTTCGTCGGAAGAATGTGACCAGTCCTATCGAAGTTAACCTTTTGAGGTCTTAGTTTGCAACAAGCATTGGCTTCGTAATGCTAATGGTTTGCAATTTATTTGATGGTGCTTGCAATTTACTTTGAACAAATGCAATGCATTGTGCAAGTGCTGGAAATAGTCAAATATGAGGCATTTATTCAAATCGAATGAAAGGATAAAAAGGCAAAAAACAATGAACAACGACAGTAGATACACACTGCATAATGGAGTATCAACCATCCATTTGAATACACCAGATAAGGACAATCCATCAAACGGTTGAAAATAAACCCTCGATATCTAAACAAAAAGACATAGCCGCCCTTCGAACACATCCTTTACCACCTGCTCAATAAGAAAGATAAAAAGGATCAGAAACTAATATGAGTCATTAATCCTTCTTTGTTAAGAATATAACAGAAAGAATTTTAATAAAAAATTTCCAGTACTTTTTATTTTAACAAAAAAATTATATTATTACATTAAAAATTTAATTTTGATACTATTCATTTTATCCTTTATTTTATTCTTATCATTAAAATTCAAAATTTTCAAATCATTTTCATTATTTTTCTTTATAACAAATTACTAATAGATGGCATATATAAAGTTATTGCGGGTCATTTTCAAGTGGACCCACATCTTTTTCTTTGTCGAACTAAATCATAGTAGGGTTGATAAACCAATTAGAAAGGCATATTTGCTTAATCACTAAGCAGGATACTTTATTTTATGAAATATCTAAATTCAAAACAAATCCGGTTGAAATCTCTAACAAGATTATTATCGATGCTTCATTTTAAAGCACTTTATTATCTTTCTACGTATTCTTTCATTTTCATATCCAAAAGCACTCTTATCCTATTTCTACTATATCACACTTTTACAACAAAAAAATAAACAAGAAATATTTGAGCGATAGAGAAAAGTTGGTGCTTACATAAATTGAAAGGATCACTTGGTGAGGATATAGATGGCGTATATAATACCAGGGAGGTAACCAAACAGTGTCAGCACCAAACAGATCCAAAATTCCTCCTGAAATCATCAATCCACCACATATAAACATCAAAATTCCTCATAAAAAATAACTGCATTAAAATTCGGTTCCAAAACACACATACACACAGACAAGATACAAATTAGGGTAACGATGTTATACGAGTACTGTATGACTGTTATATCTATAGAATTTCGCTGACATGATGATTCGAGCAGTGTTAGTACGTAATACGTGTTTATATGACAGATTATCAACAATCAAGCAGTTTTAGTATGTAATACATGTTTGTATGATAGACAACATCCATAAAGTACGGACTCGAAAGAGAAATTAACACTCACACGACACTCATACTGTAGGAAGACACCAAGAGGTGGCAAGAGGATGGCGAGGACGATTTCGAGAAAGGTTGCTCTACCCATACTTATCAAGTTTGATAAGAGAAAGAAAACTACAAAAGAAAGAAAACTACAAAGGGCAGAGAGAGGTTATACAACAAGAACTAAGAAGTATCCGATTGCTTTGACGGAAACTGCAAAGGATATATAAAGAGGTGCAACTTCTGCTGCTGAAGGAACCACGTGGAGGCTAACCATTGGGTGCACATACAATATAATTATTTTTGTTTCCGAATAAAGGAAAATGGATTATACAGCTACGTTTTAAAAATGGGTAAGATGACACGTGTTGGTTTCATATGTGCGTCTGGTGTGTTGTATGTGCCGACATGATTACTTTAACTATTTGAGATATATTGCAATCTCATATAATACCTTCAAACACTTTCACTCTCATATCTCACCTACTATTTTATTTCAATATAATACATCTGTTACATTTTCCATTCATTGATCCATTAAGAGCTAACGTAGCTATCAAAATTGTGCCACGTGGCAAAAAAAATTTTACAAGTTTAAAAATAATTAATTAAAGAAAAAAAAACCAAAACCCACCTACCCCCCGCGACCCACCCTCCCTCACCCCACTCACGTTCCCACCAATCATCTTCTCACCCTGATGGTGAAGTGTAGGGGTGGGCAAACTGATCCTAGACTCGCAGGTCGGGGAGGGTAAGGGGCAGATCCTAAATTTGAAACCCAAAATGGGGCGGGGCGGTTCTAGAAATAGGAGGGAACGGGCCCCCGGCCCTGCCCATTTCTAGCAAGGAATAATTGGTTTTATCCTCATTTCAGTCTTCTTAGTTTTCATATACTCAGAAAAGAGTCACTCAGTTTTCCTTTTTCCCAACTCGATCTCTCATCCCGACTCGTTCTCACTGTCCCAGCTTCATCTGCTGCCGTCATCATCAGCTTCGTTCCTCGCCGCCATCATCAGACCTCGATCTAGGGAAACTAAAATCCTTTCTCCTTTTTTTTTCATTCAATTTATAGCGAATTTCTTTGTTTTATGTGGCTTCAATTTTTGAATGCATGCAAGGAATTGGGATAGGGAATGCAATCATGATCGATGATCTGGAGCTCATTGATTTCTAATGTAACCTTAAATCGTTGCTATTATGTCTTTCTCTCACTCACTCTCTCGAAATCAGTCTCTATCTCTGTCAACTCTAAGGGACGAACGACGAAGTCGAACAACTCGAAATGACGAATCAATCATCTCCTCCATCTGACTCAGACTCATATTTGCAGCGCAGTCGAGCTCTACTAACAGTCCTTTTCAGTTTTAAGGTATTATGTTTTAGGGATTTAGGATTTAAAATTAAATTAAGGTTTTCTAGATTTAAAGATTTTGTTGGGTTTTGAAATCTTGTTATGTTCCAATTTTAAATCTTTTGTTCAAATGATTTGGGTGGAAGGGGTCGAAATCTGGGATTAAGCATCAACTAGTATCAGTTTGGGAATTTAACCATTGTTAATATGTGCTGATGTGGGATTATATTAATATGTGCTGATGTGGAATTATATTAACAACTCGAGTGTAAGTGATTTGGGATTATATTAATATGTGCTGATGTGCACATTTATGCTTCAACAATCTGTGCTTTAATACTTCTATAAGTGTAAGTGTAATCTGTGTTGTTGTGCACTGTAGTGCAGTGGCACATTGTAACGCCATTTTATAAAATGATGTATTAAAAAAAAAAGGTTGGACCTGTGGACCTGCCCCGAATATGCTAGTTTCAAACGGGCCGGGTTAAGTCCAATTCCAAAACTCAAAATCTCTCTACTTAGCCCGCCCCGCCTTGTTACTATTTAAAACAAGTAAGGTATGGTTCCTCTAAAATTGGGCCTGGCCCGGCCGGCCCGTGCCCAACACTAGTGAAGTGTTCCTGCATCACACCTTTTGGTTTTGGGTTTGAAGGTTTGTGTGCTTCTGCTGCTCTATTATTGCCTTTAAATGTGATTAACCCACCCACATTCCTCTTCCCTTTCCTGATACCCACCCCGCCACTAAGCCTTTTCACCTTCCCAAAACCCCTAAAAGTCCATGCCCTTCTTATCTCCTTTGCACCCACTCTTTGCCCCTAAATTTCGTCGATCCTCGGCCGCAATATGAAATCGAATTTCTCCAGTAGTGGATCGGCCTGTGCGTGCGCCAATGTGTCATCTAGTTCGAGAAACACCGTCATCTTCTCTAGAGAGACCAGCGGCGTAAGCAATGGCTCAAACAAGAGTTTGCGCCAGATCGGGTTTTCCAATCCGGGTTAGCATTCTGAGTGGTGGCTGTGGAGAGAGAAGGGAGGGAGGGTTGGGTAGGTGAGATGGATGAAACTTTGGGGGTTTTGGGGAAGGGGAATGGGCTAGGTTTTATGGATGGGGAATAGGCTTGGTGGCGGGGTTGGGGGTGGGGGTGGGGTGGGATTGGGTGTTTAGGTTGCAAGGAAGGGTAAGGGCTCAGGGAAGAAGATGGGTTTTTATTTTTATTTTTTTAATATTAAGATAGATTATTATAAATTTTAATGTATATAAAATAAATAAATAATTGTCACGTGGCACAAATTTGGCAGCCACGTCAACACAAAAGTGGATTCCATCTTTGTCACGTCATCACTTAACGGTTTACTTAACGGATTTTTTAACAGATGTATGAAATTGAAATGTTTTAAAGATATTGTAAGAAATTGAAATCGACCCCAAACCTGATAGGGTAAAATATAATTTACCCTTTAAACTTTGTTCTTAACAAGGACCCTCCAGATGCATAATAAAATATCTAAGTATTGAGTCCTCCAAAATGAAGATAGAAATTTCAGGTAGGTTGTCGATCTTTACGTATTTATATCGCGAAAAAAATTGAAGTTTAAATTTGCAACAGAAAACGTAATTTAAATGTTAATAAGTTATTGCAAAGTTTTTTAATTTTTGAACTTGGAATTTCTTTGAATTGTCAAAATTTTATGTTTTTTTTTTTTTTTCACATTTGAATTACGGATGCGTTTTTAGTTTGAAAAAGTAAGTATTTTATAAAAGGATAAAACTAAGTATTTTGTAAAAGGATAAAACAGGAAACTTATGACTTATGGTATTGTGACTATCAATTGATATTTTGCGTGACTCTCAAACTCATGTCATGGCTGTTATAATGTTACAAGATCAAATTTTGAAATTAAATTTACGATTTAAATGACGTGTCACCAATAAGCAATAAGCGCATTAATCAACACTTTAACAATAATTCAGTTATCAACAACTACATCATTTAGTTCAAAATTTTGATATCTCTAGCATTATTCCAAAACTTATATTAGTGGTCTAGAAAGCCATATTGAGTAAGTGACAGCAAACTCGTTGCACCTAACTTTACCTATAATGGTGTGATACATATATGTTGGTGTATCCACACATTCTTTTTTACCTTTCCTACAGATTTTCTAATTTTCGGCCGTTAAATCGAATGATTCAAGAGTATTAAAGAACAACAATTAACAGAAGGTGTATGAGAGATAAAAATGAAAGACTTTTCAGTGTGTCATGGAGCATGGCCTGGTATATCACGGGGGTGTATTCAATTGAGAATTTAAGGGATTTTAATTATTTTAATGAATATATGAGTGTTCAATCAGAAATTTAAGTGATTCTCTGAAATTCAATGTGCATTCGATCATGATTTTAAGATAGTTTATTAAAATCCTTAGAAATCCGGGTGTATTCAATTAAAATTTTAAAGAAATTTATAACATTCCAAGTGTATTGAATTAGAATTTGATTTTAAAGAATTTGAAAAAGTTAAATAATCAAAGGGAATTTGAGAGATTTTTTAGTGTCACAATACACCCCTCCCCCCCCCCCCCCCAAGCGTCACAATACAAGACTAAGTGATTAGATAGTTGAAAAAATAAAATGCTACCACTTATATTATGACACTTGGTATATCAAACTGTAATCTTGATACATTAAAATTTTCTCGTAAATAGGGATGTGTTGATAGCATCATTCTATATTATAATAGAACTGGACTTGGCTGCTGATCTTTTCAACAGCGAAGTTCTATCCATTATAACTAGCAGAGAGCACACGCTTTGTGTGTGTGTGAACATTTCTCTTAATAAGTGCATATTTTTTTTCTATACTTTTATTAAGAGAAGCCTCATTGTCAATTTTTTTCCCTTTTTCTTTTTCCTATTTTGTCATCTTTATGTAAATATTGTGTATTAAAAGTTTTATTAAGAGAAACCTCATTGTCAACTTTTTTCCCCTTTCTCTTAATAAGTGCATATTTTTTTCTATACTATTATTAAGAGAAGCCTCATTGTCAACTTTTTCCCTTTTTTTTTCCTATTTTGTCATTCTAATGTAAATATTGTGTATCAAAAGTGTTATTAAGAGACGCCTCCTTGTCAACTTTTTTTCCTATTTTTTTTCTATTTTGTCATCTTTATATAAATATTGTGTATCAAAAGTGAGGGTAAAATTGAAAAATAACTATATGATTGTCATTTTCTAAAAAAAAAGGATAAAATAGTAAAAATAGAAATATGATTGTCATTTTGTCAAAAAGTGTAAAATTACTATTTTACCTTTCTTTTTTGTCAATAATGTGTATAAAAAGTAAGAACACAATAAAATAAAAGGAAAAATAATGAAAATGGCTTGAAAACTTTGAGTTTTAATAATAAGGACAAAATAAAGGGTAAAGTGAATAGTATCAGGATTGACTTTTTAGTGTAAAAATGAGGTTTTTCGTTAAAATGAACAGTACCGAGTGCTTTTCGTTAAAGTTCCCTAAAATAAAATAAAAAATAAAAAAAGTTGACAATGAATGTTCCCTTAATAATATAGAATAGATAGATATAGAAAGCTCACATCATCACATGTGTTGCAAATTGCAATAATAACATTCATCGACTTGATTTGATAGGGTGGGGTGGGGTGGGGTGGGGGGGCTTGGTTCCCATAAGCATGAAATGGCGGGTAAAGGTTAATTAAGAGCAAGAGGCTGTCAGGAAAATCTAACCGCCCGTAAGTTGCCACTGCACTACGTGTACTGAAGCAACGGCGGCGATGGTGGCTTGAAGTATATAGCCCACAAATTACAAGGAGTGATCCAAATGCACGTGCTAGGCACGTGAGGCAGCCGTCTTCAATTTCGAAGTCGGAACTCCGAACCATACATTTTGAAGACTTGACAGTCTTACCATATGCGACAGATAATGAGGGCTCATGGGTTTGAGTAAAAGCCAATCCCAAGACAATAGATTGGTATTAGATTATGGTTTTGGACTTTTGATTCACATTTTACCCAATGAGATAATCCCATTTGTTCGTTTGATTAGCTGGCCAAATTAAGGGTGGGCAAACGGGTCCTAAATCTCCAGGTCGGGACGGATTTATGCAGTTCGGGCTGGGTACGAGACGGGTTAAAAAAATCAAAATTTAAAATAGGCCGGGGCGGGACGGGTCCATGTAATTACCGGGGCAAGGTGGGTAATAGATTTTGAGGAACCCGGACCGTTTACTAAGTCCCAACTTGTTTCTTCTAATTCCATCTTGAACAATGCACAACTCTTGCACATCGAAAAGTGTAGCTGAGCTTGTAAAGTTATAAAATTAATATAATATAAAATCACCAAGACAGGTGCTTGGTGTATAAGAGCATCTTCAAATGATATGTTAAATATAGTATGTCAACATTTTATTTGATGGTTGAGGTGTCAAATTGAATACAAGTGCTAAATCTTCTTTTCTTCCAATGGATGTCTCAAATATTTATTTTATTATTTTATTGAGCCTAGAGTTACATTAACTATTAATAAATAGGGGAAATTTGAAAGATGTCCAATTTTATAGTCTATCTTTTGAAATAGATCTAATTTTTAGTGACTTTTGACTTTTGAAATAGGTCTAATTTTTAGTCCAATTAGACCCATATCAAAAGACCCCTAAAAATAATCAAAATTAATTTTAGTTTGTATTCTATTAGTTGTTAATGAGACTCATACATTAAAAAAATTAAATTAAATACATTGGACTCTTTCTTTGTTTGCTGTCAAAAAACGTAGCTAGAAAACAAGAAGACAAATGACCCACATGCTATATCATATATGCCACATCTGCTATTTTTGGTTGGAAAGTGAGAGTTAGTTAATGTCCTTTTCACATTGGCTAGCTTGAGTTGGGAAGAGAGAAAGTTAATCTCCCCACAAGAGCCATCGGTTGAAGAAAATTTGTTGAGAACTTGATCATATCTTCAACCATTTGGTTGAAGAGACAGGGTCATTGGCACCCGTGGCAGAGAGGCTCCGGAATTGGCGCCGTGGACCTTGGTGTCGCAATTCCAGCACACAATATCGCTCGGTCCGATTAGCAGAAGATCCTAGTGGAAATTCGGCAGACCTCGCAGATCTTTTTCTCTCTTGATTGCAAAGGTGGAGAGTTGGCCTTCGGACGCTGGTCATCCCATGGCTCCCATATGTGCTTGCTGACCTAAAAAAAAATTTGTACTCCGACCCGTGAAACCAGCTCGAATCAGATCGTTTGAAACAGGTCAGGTTAGGTTTGGTTTTAAATTTAAAATTCTCAAAACCCGGCTCGGCCCGTTCTATTTCATTTTTAACCGGTTTCAATCTGGTTCTTTCAAATTTGAGCCCGGACCGGGAGGCCAAATGTGTTTTGGTTTAAGGGATGGACTAGAAAGATCTAAAATCATCGAAACAAAAGGGTTGCCCCTTGTTAGGACATGGAATTGGAGAAGATCAAATTTTAATAGCGTTGTCTGCTTATGGTAGAGCAGTATATTGCAATGTAGAGGCGAGTGGGACAAAATCTTAGTCGTGGTTGTAGAATTGACCTAAAGGACAACATGGCCGTCCCCCCTTTTAGTCGTGGGGCAAAATATAGCATAACATTGATTGTAAATAACTTTATAGCCTTGCAAATGCTACAAGCACGAGTTATATGAACAAACAATATCATGTGATTTTTACTCCACTATAGTTTATAATTTATTCATTAAGTTAATTGTTTAAAAGATGTCACATGTAATAATAACGGAGCTACACGGAGGGCAATGTATGCACACGACCCGAATAACCCAGTGCTCCCAGTGGTCCCCCTTGTATTTTGCTGGAAATAGTCAAATATGATAGGACTATATGAGGCATTTATTCAAATCAAAATGAAAGAAACAAAAATAGGAAAAATACAATGAACAATGACAGTAGATACACACTACATAAATGAAGTATCAACCATCCATTTGGCTACACCAGATAAGTACAATCCATCAAACGGTTGAAAACAAACCCTTGATACCTAAACAAAGAGACATAGCTGCCCTTCGAAACACATCCTTTACCACCTGCTCGATAAGAAAGATAAAAAGGATCAGAAAGTTAAATGAGTCATTAATCCTTCTTTGTGAAGCATATAACAAACTACTCGTAAATGGAAAGAGATCCTCTTCGGATTTCTTCCTCCAAAACCCAATGACCAAGTGATCTTCCTCCAAAACCCAATGATCAAGTGATCTAGACCCTTAAAATTTAATCTAAGGATTACAAACAAAGAAACTAGTAAAAAAAGTAAAAAATATGATAATATTTTTTTACCGTTAAATCAAATTTTAAAGGTACAGATCACTTAATTAGTAGACTTTAGAAGAAAAAATCCGGAAAAAATCTTTTTCCCTCGTAGATGGCATATATCAAATTAGGGCAGGTCATTTTCAAGTGGACCCACATCTTTTTCTTTGTCGAACTAAATCATAGTAGGGTTGATAAACCAATAAGAAATGCATATTAGCTTAATCACCAATCAGGCAGTCTTATTCCTTTAAAAAGATTAGAATAATTCATATCTATATTCAAAACAAATCCGGTTGAATTCTAAGACAAGATTATTATCGATGCTCCATTTTAAAAGCACTTTATTTTTTTTTCTACGTAGTCTTTCATTTTCATATCCAAATTCAAAACAGAGCCGTTGAAATTTCTAACAAGATTATTATCGAGGCTCCAATTCACTCTATCCTATTTCTACTGCATCACACTTTTACAACAAAAAAATAAACAAGAAATATTTGAGCGATAGAGAAGTTGGTGCTTACATAAATTGAAAGGATCACTTGGTGAGGATATAGATGGCATATATAATACCAGGGAGGTAACCAAACAGTGTCAGCACCAAACAGATCCAAAATTCCGCCTGAAAATCATCAATCCACCACATATAAACATCAAAATTCCTCATAAAAAATAACTGCATGAAAATTCGGTTCCAAAACATACAAAAACACAGACCATATACAAATTAGGGCAACGATGTTATACGAGCACTGTATGACTGTTACATCTATAGAATTTCGCTGACATGATGATTCGAGCGGTGTTGGTACGTAATACGTGTTTGTATGACAGATTATCAACAATCAAGCAGTTTTAGTATGTAATAAGTGTTTGTATGACAAACAACATCTATAAAGTACGGACTCGAAAGAGAAATTAACACTCACACGACACTCATACTTGAGGAAGACACCAAGAGGTGGCAAGAGGATGGCGATGATGATGTCGATGAAGGTTGCTGAACCCATACTTATCAAGTTCGGCAAGAGAAAGAAAACTACAAAGGGTAGAGAGAGGTTATACAACAAGAACTAAGAAGTATCCGACTGCTTTGACAGAAACTGCGAAGGGTATATATACACATAGAGTTGCAACTTCTGCTGCTCAAGGAACCACGTGGAGGCTAACCATTGGGTGCACATACAATATATTTATTTTTGTTTCCGAATAAAGGAAAATGGATTATACAGCTACGTTTTAAAAATGGGTTAGATGACACGTGTTGGTTTAATATGCGCGTCCGGTGAGTTGTATGTGCCGACATGTTTTTAAACTTTGTTCTTAACATGGACCCTCTACGATGCATAATAAAATATCCAAGTTTTGAGTCCTTCAAAATGAAGATAGATATTTCAGCTAGGCTGTCAATTTCTACGTATTTATGCCGTGAAAAAAGTTGAGATTTAAGTTTGCAACAGAAAGAGTGATCTAAATGTTTGTAATTTATTGCAAAGTTTCGCAAGTTTTCAACTTGGAAATTCCTTGAATCGTCAAAATTTTATGGT
The DNA here is from genome assembly GCF_042453785.1 of Malus domestica. Lineage (NCBI taxonomy): Eukaryota > Viridiplantae > Streptophyta > Magnoliopsida > Rosales > Rosaceae > Malus > Malus domestica. The sequence goes on along the minus strand of NC_091672.1, from coordinate 26,897,826 downwards.
TGTTTCGGTTTTTAATTATCATATTTGAATTACGGATGCGTTTTTGGTTTGAAAAAGTATAGTAAATTATAAAAGGATAAAACGGGAAACTTATACTAGCTCTGCTATGGTATTGCGACTATGGTTTGATATTTTGCATCTCTCAAACTCATGTCATGGCTGTTATTACGTTAGGGATATCAAACTTTGAAACTAAATTTACAACTTAAATGATGTATTACAAATAAGCAATAAGTACGTTAATCAACACGTAAATAATAATCTAATCATCAACAACCATATTCTTTAGTTTACAAAATTTGGTTTAAAATTTTAGTCTCCCTATCATTATTCTAAAACTTATATTAGTGGTCTAGAACGCCATAGTGGTAAGTGACAGAAAACCCGTTGCACCTAACTTTAACCATAATGGTATGATACATATATGCTGGTGTATCCACACATTTTTTTTAACTTTCTGACACATTTCTCAATTTTCAGCTCTTGGAACAAAGAAATTGGAGAGTATCAAAAAGCAACAATTAACATAAGGTGTGTGGGTAAAAAGGGCGAGATTTTTCACCGCGAAACATAACCTGGTACAACAAGTGTCATAATACAAGACTAAAAGTGATTAGATACCTCAATTTTTTTTTTTTTCAAATGTTTATATTATGACACTTGATATACCAGAGTATAATCTCGAATTTTTTTTTACATAAATAAGAATGTGAGGATAACATCGCACTATATATATATATAGGGGTAGCTCACATCATCACATGTGTTGCAATGATAACATTCATCAACTTGTTTGGGGTGGGGGGGGTCTTGTTTCCCACGAGCATATGCATGAAATGGCGGGTAAAGGTTAAGAACCACAGGCTGCCAGGAAATTCTAACCGCTCGAATTTGCCACTGCACTACATATGCTGAAGCAACGGCAGGGATGGGGCCTTGAAGCATATAGCCCACAAATTAGAAGTAGTTATCCAAATGCACGTACTAGGCACGTGAGGCAACCGACCTTCTCAAATTTGAAGTCTGAACTCTAAACCATACATGCGGAATATGCGACAGATAATGTGGGTGGATTTGGGTAAAATCCAATCCCAAGACAATAAATTAGTATTAGATTATGGTTTTGGACTTTTGATTCACATTTTACCCATTGAGATAATGCCATTTGTTCATTTGATTAGCTGGCCAAATGTGTTTTGGTTTAAGGGATGGACTCGAAAGAAGAACATATAAAAACATAGACGAGATTTTTAAGGTCCCGTGCGAAATTTATAAAAGTGTCCCTCCTTAAGATAAGTCTTAAAAAATGTAGGATAATGTATTGACGCTAGAAAATAATTACTTAAATCAAAACAAAGTTTAACACTCACTGATTGCAAATTAAAAAATGTCATTAATGATAAGTAAAAAGAGCTACAAACATAACGTTTACTAAATAATCAAAAGCAGTTCAATCTTAAACAATCAAATAAGAAAACAAACTTCAAAAACTCTAATTTTAAAGTTTCACTTGGATATGTAACATTATTATATGATAATATTGAAAAAATACCATCTTTTATGGTGTATTATTGGCACTCAAAATATCTTATTGTACTCTAATTGTTTGTATTTAGAAAAGAAAAAAATTATGCTTATAAAGAGTGTAAGATGAGATTTTAAAGTACTAACAAAATCAAATTTGAAATATAGAACATTATTTCATAACAAAAGCAATTTTAAATATAGAATATTATTACATATAAATATAAGGTGACAAAAATTTTAGAGGTCCCTTCAAATTTGGAGCTCTGTGCGACTATACCTTTCGTACCCCTCTAACACCCCCTCTGCATAGAAACAAATGGGTTGCCCCTTTTTAGGACATGGAATTGGAGAAAATTTTTAGTAGCATTGTCTGATTATGGTAGTATCATATTAAGTGTGTAACAGTGCAGAGGCGAGTAGGACAAAATTTTAGAGTCATGGTTATTGAATTGGCCCATGTACAAAGTGGTTGTACCCGCCCCGGTCTTTTATAAGTTTTCCTCCAAATTAGAAAATATAGCATAACACTGGTTGTAGGTAACTTTATAGCCCTGCAAATGCTACAAAGCACGAATTTTATGTACAATAAAAGACATGCAAGTTCTACTCCACCATAGTTGATAATTTCTTCATTAAGGAAATTGTTTGAAAGATGTTACATGTTATGATATTAAATTTTATTAGAATGAATGAATTGATTTGAAAAAACAAATATAAGTGGACCAATTAGAAAGATAAATTTTATAAAATCACCATGTCACATACCTAGGTTGATAGTGAGAATTCTACTAATAAGAGTACAAGTTATTAGCAAAAAAAAAACAAGTACAAGTTACAATTAAATTAATTGGGAAATAAACAATGCTTGAATTGCAATTGTTACAATTTGATAGGCCTCAATCCAATGGTGCACCAAATATGGGCCCGTTGGTAAAATGGGTTCCAATAAACATTGTTTTTGTGGGCCGTGTATTGGTTGATTTGGAGGAGAAGGTGCTTGAAGAAAGCCTAAAATATATTTTCTTGCTTAGAATTCTACACTGGTAGCTAGGGTTTCGCAAAACATTTTCCATTTATCATTATATGTTAAGAAGAATGTGAAGAACTCATAAGGAAGTGATTAAAAGGTGTTTGGGATAAAATCTGAACTTTGGGCCAGAGAGAAAGTCGGCCCAAACCCAAGGCCCAGAGGAAAACTTAGGAGGCAGGAAAAAGGCTTTCGGCTGGGCACAAGTTACAAAGGCCACCTGCTTACCTGCTCAAAGACCACAGGGGGTAGGTTATTCAGTCACTACACAGCCCAATAAAGTACTTTATTGGTGGCATTCATGTAAAAAAGCTAGTAAGTCATCACCAAACCGCATTCGGGCACCGCTATTTGCTACAGGAACCCAAGCTGAAGTCGTCTATAAAAGGAGGAAGAGAAGACAGAATTAAGGACACTCAAACAAACAAACAAAAGCCAAAACTCTGCTCAAGCCAGATTTGCCTTCAACGAAGCTGTAGTCAGCACAAGCCTTCATCCCATTCGGGATAAACCTTCCCAAACCCCTGTAATAGCTCTGCTACCTTGTTCATGGTGGTATCGATTCATTTTGTATCCTCTTCTCCCCCGTCAACCCCTCTAAAAGCTTTCAGACCTCTGACAGAGCCACAAAGATAGATTTTGTAAGAAGTTCAGCCTTGGCCGATAAGGTTCAAACTTACCCGACTATCTTTGCTCTGTCTTTGTCTTTTCTTTCTTTTAAAAGCACAATAACATGTTATATATTCCCAGTTATATACAAGTTATTTCTAGCAAAGTCATAATGAAAATGAGTCTTCAGCACTTGGATCCGATCTGAATCGCGTCAGAGTTCAAATCAGATCTAAGTCTTAAGCCCGGCGGGCATGTAATTTAAAGATCAGTTTAAAAGTCCTTGGCCTCAAGGCATAAAAAAGAACTCTATGTGGACTCAACCCATCCACGACAATCCTTGATAAGCGAGAAGTCCGAAGTTACTTGGGGCGCAAGTAATCAATCTATTTCTCCGTTTTGTTGCTATTATATCTTGATTCGTAGAAAAGGTCTAAGCATGGAGTGAATTCTGATAGAAAGCCTCAAGGCCTACACCTAAGGCCCCACGAAGGCATCTATTTAGCTTCATTTCATGTTGTGGTCTAGTTGGTCCGAGTATAAGGATTAACTCTGATGGGAAGCCTCAAGGCCTATACCTAAGGCCCTACAAAGGCACTCATTTGGGTTCGTCCTACCTCTTGGATTCAGATAATCAAAAGTATAATAGTGATAAGACTCTGGCAACCATAAAAGACCAAATATGATACATCCAAGCGCTGGTTTAGTTTGACAGGAAGCCTCAAGGCCTATACCTAAGGCCTCACAAAGGCACCTGTTATATCTAACTTGGTTTCTCGGGCGTATACATATTCAATCAAAGCTTAACACCCATTCAACATCTGCCATACTGAAGATGGCAGTGGCACGCCTGAGCACGACAAAGTTAATCTTGATTGTGAGCCTTAAGGCCTACATCTAAGGCCCCACAAAGGCACCCTTTCAAATTAACTCTGTCCTTCTCTTTCAGAACTGTCCGACGAGCCTTGCCCGAAGTGTGTCTTACCCGACCAAGATCTGCCCGACAAAGGCTTGCCCGAGCGAGCCCGAGAAGAAAGCAGAAGTACGACAGATACCCTCAACCGACGCCATTCTCCCAGGGGAGCTGTGTGCTCGTCCGCCAGGAGATTCCTGCGACGAACAAAAGGTATATATAATACACCTTCGTACTTTTGCGTTCTTGATACATGTTAATGCTAGTCTTGCAGAATCAGTTTCGATTATTCCATGTTCACGTAATTAGAGACGTATAAGTGGAGATATTTAGAATCGGTTTGATAATCATTTTGTTTTTGTTTTTGGTTTGAGATACGAGAAAATATAAACAGGAAGCGAGGGATGAAGAAGGTTGGTGGGAGAGATGTAGAAAAAATAGTGTTAATGCACAAAATCGGTAAGGACTTTGGTACAACAGAAAGTGTTAAGTTTGTGACCTTTGCTACATTGCTCCGGTCACTAGTGTGGATAAGTAAGTAAATGGATAAGGACAGGGAAGCAAACACAAGATGTACGTAGTTCACCCAGATTGGCTACGTCCACGGAGTAGAAGAGTTCTCATTAATTGTGAAGGGTTTACACAAATACATAGGTTCAAGCTCTCCTTTAGTGAGTATTAGTGAATGATTTAGTACAAATGACATTCGGAAATATTGTGAGAGAATGATCTCTATTTATAAAAGAGAGTTTCTAGTTTCATTCTGACATTGACACGTGTCGTGTTGTGATTGGCTTCTGATGTTGACACGTGTCGCACTATGATTGGCTTCTGATGTCAACACGTGTCGCGCTGTGATTGGCCTCCTGGTTGGAGGGAAACTCTTCTGGGTCCTTGACGGTATAACGTTGACCGGTGCTTAGTAGTTTCGAGATTGGTCAAGTATGGTACAAATAGTGCTCCTCTAAGTTCCCGAGTGAGGGAAGTTCCTCGGTTGGGGACTTGCAAGATCCAAGCCATTGAGTAATCATGAAACTTCTAAGTACCGAAGTGTGGTATCATTTTCACTTGCCTTATTTGTCTCATATGTAGATGTGACATCTTCTCTGGAAGTACTTTTCCTCCATCCAGGGGTGGTAGCTTTAACCAATGAAGATGCACAAGGTAATGTATCAATTTCACTTGAAGCTTACTTGTAGTTTCGGGCTTGGTCAAGTGCGATACAAACCCTATAGTAGGAGTCTCCCAAGTCGCCGAGCTAGGAGATTTGCCGAATGAGGTAACAGACAAAGTAAGCAATTAGACTTCCAAGCAAGCAACCTAGATCGGAGGTTCGACTTCAGCTTCCAGTTAATTGTTCTCATTCTCCTTGTGTCGTCAACAGCAACAAGGATAAGGAAAAACAAATGGAGAAGAGATGATATGAGATACTTTTGCTTTTGAAGAAGTAACTTTCCACATGCTTAGTCTTAAATTGGGCTGGAGGGTTTTCTGGTTTCCTCTAGAGTATAAGGCCGACTCAAGAATTTGAGGGTCAAAACAAGTTCATCAAATCTTGAGTACGTTCGACCCTGATGATATAGGATACTTTTACTTTTGACAAAGTAGTGGATATATCGGCACGTGTTCTGTTATGCTTGTCTCCACATGCTTCCTTGTATCATTCTCACTTACCCTATCTGTTCCTCAGGCTGATGTGGTATCTTCTCTGGAAGCATAAGATGTTGAAGATGAGTACTCGAGAGCAATGCTAGATAAGTAATCAGGCAAGGGGTTCCAAGCAGTCAGTTCCTGACTGGAAGCTTGATTCCAAGTGCTGACTGATTGCTCTCTTTCTCCTTGTTTTGCAGTTAAGAACAAGACCAAAGGAAAAGACAGGAAAAAAGCATGATATGGGATATTATTGCTTTTAACCCTGATGATATGAGATACTCTTGCTCTGGTGTGGCTTGTTTGTAGAGGTATTATCGAAAGGAAAAAAAAGCTGAGTATTTCGAGAGACTCTGCTGAGAGTGCCCTATCGGATGTGAAGAAAAGTTGAGCATTTTTTTTTATTTTCAGGTCTGCTTGGCTCTTGAAGATGGAGGTCGACATATATAGGAGTCCCCCTAACAACAAGTAGTAGTGCTATTCCTTTACCCTTCTTGGTTATAACAATGTAGTGGGAGCTGCAAGTTTCACGTGTTTTAACTTTGTCAGAACATTTTGAAAAAGTGGTATGTGGTATCTGGAAAGCTGATGTTGCATGTGAAGATTGCAGACAAGCTTTATCCAAGGAAATCTGGCTCTTGAAGTTCGGAAAGCGGTTCCTCTTTGGTTTTCGAACAAGCAATCCTGTCGAGGATCTGGCTCTCGAGATTCAGAGAACGGTGCCTTTTCGATTTTTGAGAAAGCAATCCTGTTGGGAGTCTGACTCTTGAGATTCGGAGAGCAGTGTCTCTTCGATTTTTGAGAAAGTAATCCTATTGAGAGTCTGGCTCTCGAGATTTAGATGGCGGTGCCTCTTCGATTTTTGAGCACGTAATCCTGTTAGGAGTCTGGCTCTCGAGATTCGGAGAGCGGTGCCTCTTCGATTTTTGAGAAAGTAATCCTGTTGGGAGTCTGGCTCTCGAGATTCGGAGGGCAATGCCTCTTCGATTTTTAAGCACGTAATTCTGTTGGGAGTCTGACTTTCGAGATTCGGAGAGCGGTACCTCTTTGATTTTTAAGCAAGCAATCTTGTTGGGAGTGTTTTCTTGAATGTAAGTAAAGGTTGGGCATTTTTGCCAGTCTGCCTTACCACGAAGCACAGAGGTTGAAACACATTGGGACTTTTTAGTTATCAAGTTGTGGTGCTGTTCCTTTACCCTTGTGGGTAATAGTAAGGTAGCTAGACCTTCAAAATTTATGTGTCTAAACTTTGTCAGAGATCTTTGGCAAAGTTATCTGTGGTACCCGATGAGCTAATGTTGCATCTGGAAAGTGGTGCCTCTCCAGAATCCGGAGAGTGGTGCATCTTCGATTTTTGAACCAACGACCCTGTTGCCTTTTCTTTTTAAGGGTACCAATTGTGTGCAAGAAGTACATTCAGAGAGTTATTGCTTGTAGGAATTTTCCCCTTACTTCAGAGATTTATTGCATCTCATTTCTCCTTCATCATTTCTGAGAATGTATGGCCAATTTGACCATCATTTTGACTTGAACTTTGGTGAAGAGGCAGCCATGCCTTCTCAAGACAACATATGACACTCATCATTCTTATCCCCTACTGGTCCTCTTACCGTTGGGGATTCTGTGATGAAGAATGATATGACCCCTGCGGTGGTGGCCAGGAACCTTGTCACTCCCAAAGACAACAGACTACTTTCCAAACGGTCTGATGAGTTGGCTGTTAAGGATTCTCTGGCTCTCAGTGTTTAGTGTGCAGGTTCTATGTCTAATATGGCCCAACGCCTATTTGCTCGAACCCGCCAAGTTCAATCACTGGCGGCTGAAATGATAAGTCTCAAACAGGAGATCAGAGGGCTCAAGCATGAGAATAAACAGTTGCACAGGCTCGCACATAACTATACTACAAACATGAAGATGAAGCTCGACCAGCTGCAAGAATCTGATGGTCAATTTTTACTTGATCATCAGAGGGTTGTGGGTTTGTTCCAAAGACATTTATTGCATTCGTCTTCTGGGGCTGTACCGCATAATGAAGCTTCAAATGATCAACCTTCGATGCCTCATCCTTCTGGGGTTCTGCCCAGTACTGAGGCTCTGAATAATCACCCTCTGGTGCCTCCTCTTTATGGGGCTCTGCCGACTGCTGAAACTTCTCCTGAGCAACCTTTGTGAAGACTCCCTCTTGTTTGTTTATTTTGATTCATGTATATGTACATATTTGTAACTTATCAGAGATATCAATAAACAAGCTTTTCTTCATTTCAACGTATTGTGTTAAATACACCAAGGCTTTCTTCACTAAGTTCTTTGATTTTTTCCTTTTGTTGAAGCTTGTATATTGAAACTTTGTGAGTGAAGCATGTAGGTTGAGGTAGTGCTCCCTTAATTTCCCGAGTGAGGAAAACTTCTCGTTTGGAGACTTGAAAAATCTAAGTCACTGAGTGGTCGTGAGACTTACGAGTATCAAAGTGCAGTAGCATATGGTAGGAGTCCCCCAAGTCTCCGGTCAATGGAGTTGACGAATGAAGCATTTCCTTTCTAAGTGGTAGCCCAAAACTCCTTCTTCATATATATTTGTTATGAAAGTTGTTAGGCCCAAAGAAGAGGAGGCCTAGACAATTTTTTTTTTTCGAAATATTTTTTTTCGAATTTTTGAATTTTCGAATTTCCCAAAAAAAAAAATATATATATATATATATATATATATTTTAAAGCTTTGTAGGTGAAGCTTTGAGGTTGAAGCTTTATTGGGTACCATGAATTGATTTTTCTTCATACTATCTTGATCAAGATAGTGTGAAGCTTTTGTAGGTGAAGCTTTTGTGGTGGGTGAAGCTTTTATGGGTGAAGTTTTTGTGGTGGATGAAGCTTTTATGGGTGAAGCTTTTGTGGTGGGGGAAGCTTTTGTGGGTGAAGTTTTTGTGGGTGAAGCTTTTATGGGTGAAACTTTTGTGGTGGGGGAAGCTTTTGTGGGTTAAGCTTTTGTTGGTGAAGCTTTTACAGGTGAAGCTTTTGTGGGTGAAGCTTTTGTAGGTGAAGCTTTTGTGGTGGGTGAAGCTTTTATAGGTGAAGCTTTTGTTGGTGAAGCTTTTGTTGGTGAAGCTTTTGGGTGAAGCTTTTGTAGGTGAAGATTTTGTGGTGGGTGAAGCTTTTATAGGTGAAGCTTTTGTTGGTGAAGCTTTTATGGGTGAAGCTTTTGTAGGTGAAGCTATTGTGGGTGAAGCTATTGTGGGTGAAGCTTTTGTAGGTGAAGCTTTGAAGTTGAAGCTTTGTAGGTGAAACTTTAGAGTTGAAGCTTTTGTTGGGTACCATGAATTGATTTTGCTTCACACTATCTTGATCAAGATAGTGTGAAGCTTTTGAGAATTTGTAGTTGTCCTCCATTGATGAAGTTTTTGTTAGTGAAGCTTTTGTGATGAAGCTTTGTTGGGTACCACGTATTGATTTTGCTTCACACTATCTTAATCAAGATAGTGTGAAGCTTTTGAGAATTTGTAGTTGTCCTACATTGATGAAGCTTTTGTTGGTGAAACTTTGGAGTTGAAGCTTTTATTGGGTACCATGAATTGATTTTGCTTCACACTATCTTGATTAAGATAGTGTGAAGCTTTTTAAGAATTTGTAGTTGTCCTCTATTGATGAAGCTTTTGTTGGTGAAGTTTTTGTTGGTGAAGCTTTTGTGGTGAAGCTTTGTTGGGTACCACGAATTGATTTTGCTTCACACTATCTTGATCAAGATAGTGTGAACCTTTTAAGAATTTGTAGTTGTCCTCCATTGATGAAGCTTTGTTGAATTTCCCTTTTTTTTTTTTTTGGGAAACTAGAAATTTGAAAATATGGGGGAGACAACATATACAAATTTTGCTTCCACATTGTTGAGCAAGAGATTGTGATGCAAGCCACACCTTGTAGTAGTCGAAGGTTTGGATGAACCATATAAATTGAATTTGCTTCGAACAATCTTGAATTTGCTTCGAATGTTTGAGAATTGTAGTTGCCCTCCATTGATGAAGCTTTTGTTGGCACCATAAATTGGTTTTGCTTCACACTGTCTTGATTAAGAGTGTGTGAAGCTTTTGAGAATTGTGGTTGAACTGCTTTGATGAAGTTTTTGTTGGCACCATAAATTGGTTTTGCTTCACACTGTCTTGATCAAGAGTGTGTGAAGCTTTTGAGAATTGTGGTTGCCCTCCATTGATGAAGCTCCTGTTGGCACCATAAATTGGTTTTGTTTCACACTGTCTTGATCAAGAGTGTGTGAAGCTTTCTACGAGTTGTAGTGTCTGCATTGTTACAGAGGGGAAATGTTTGAAGCAGATGCAAGAGGGAATAGTAGCTTGATCTTCGTATGTCATGCACTAAAGTTGTTGTTGGCTTGCAATAAGACTTTGTTGGTGACTATAACTTTTGTTGGGCATAAGTGTTCCCCTAGTTGAGTTGTCAAGCTTGAAGGTTTTTGATTATTTGTGAATGTTAGGAGTTCACATGTACAAGTTGTACCACTCATCTTCTAGAAGGTGGAATGAATGGTGAGTTGCTTTCATCACTTAGTTGGTGGTACGAATATGAGTTCCTTCATCACATTTCATCACCTGGTTGGTGGCACGAGGATGAGTTCCTTCTTCACCTGGTTGGTGGCATGAATGGCAAGTTGCCAAATAATATTAGAGTACGGGTTGTACATTTCATCACTTGGTTGGTGACATGAAGGAGGGTACGGGTTGTACATTTCATCACCTAGTTTGTGGCATGAAGATGAGTTTTTTCTTCACCTGGTTCATGAGTGGCAAGTTGTCAAATGATATTAGAGTACGGGTTGTACATTTCATCACCTGGTTGGTGGCATGAGTGGCAAGTTGCCAAATGACATTAGAGTACGGGTTGTACATTTTATCACCTGGTTGGTGGCATGAAGGAGAGTACGGGTTGTATATTTCATCACCTGGTTGGTGGCATGAAGCTGAGTTCTTTCTTCACATTTCATCACCTGGTTGGTGAGAATAAGGGCAAGGTGTCAAGACACATTGTAGCAAGTGTCGAAGACACAAACAGTTGGCTTATGTATGGATGTGTTAGAATGTATGATGTTTATGTATGAATGTGTTGGAATGTATGATGTTTATGTATGAATGTGTTGGAATGTATAATGTTTATGTTGAATGATATGAGTGATGCTTATGAATGTTTTGCTATGCATGAAGGGATCCATACTTTTGATATGTGAACCATGTTGGTTGTAACACTTAGTATCACATACTTTGTGTCAAAGTACGCATGTTGAAGCTCTGGGTTTGAGTATAAGGGTAGGTCAGCGTAGGCCAAGTGTTCCAGTGCTAGGAACGCAAAAGACTCAGAAGAAGTTGTCTGAATTCCCTCTTCTTTAAATATTTGCCGAATGACTTGTGTGACAAAAGATCTCAAGCGGTTGAGAGTCAAAACATTTGTAATGTGTATGTCTTCTTATAATAGCATTTCCTTCAGTACCTAGTCCTCTATTTTGAAAGAGTGAGGCTTGGCCCCATAGTCATAATAGTCGACGGTACGTTCACCCCTGGTTGTCTTAATACAAACTTTTATCCCTCTTGTTGTAATGGGCTTGCTAAGAGTAAAAATCATTCCTCTTACCAAGAGACAAATACGTTTGGTGACTTAGCGAGTAGCTAAATGAGGCAGGAGATGATGTAATGGGTGTCTGAATGGCCAATATCTCATCACTTGGTAGAACTTGACTTCCACTTCCCATTTAGGGGTTAACCATATGGGGGTTCCCTTAGTATGTCATTGCTTCGGCGGAGGCGTGGTTGTAAGCATGTGCCATCACCTCAGAGTAAGTCTTCCAAGTGTTGGCATTGATCATGTACTTGAAGAAACAATCATGTAGGCTTGCCGTGAAGGCCTTGAGGGCGGTCTTGTCATCTGCCTTAACGCAGCGAGAATACTCATGGCTGAAGTGACTGGCATACTTTCGTAGTGACTCTTCCGGCTTCTGGCGAAAAATGTACAGGTCATCTGCAGAATGCAAATGATCGGTCTGGAAAATGTGTTGAGAGAGAAACAGTTTCCTCAATTCCTCAAATGAGTCTACTATCTCAGGTAGAAGACGGCAATACCAGTTTAGAGCTCCGCCAGAGAGGGTGGAAGGGAAGAGAAGACATCGCTCTTCGTCGGTGTGTATCCGATATGCCATGATGGACTTAAAGAGGTTAAGGTGTTCAATTGGGTCTTCCCTTACAGTATAGAGTTGTAAACCAAGTTTTTATTTTGTCTTCGCTTGAAGAGGGTGTCGATGATCCTTCTTGTGAGAGGGACAGGCCTGGGTTAGTTCCAGTCAGGTATCTCGGCCTGACGTTCGGCCTTCAACTTGTTTACTTCCTCAAGGAGCTATAGGACAAGGGGGTCCTGAGTGGAGTCATTTACCACTAGAATTTTCTTTCGTAAGTCTCTATCGCCTCTTGGAAGTAGGAAAGTTTGAGTAAGGGCGTGTGGTTTTTTCTTGGACTCGTCGTACTGACTTCTAGGGCGAGTCTGTCAGAATACGTTAGGGTCCCCCGTACCTTCATGTTCTTCTGGGACCTATCGTTCCTTCCCTAGTTTGGCAACTGGCCTGGGTTGTGGGAGAGGACCGAGTCTTTCAGAAACCCTTGGGTCATTGATTTTCGAGCATATGTTGAGGGGATTCTCTCAATGTTGCTTTAGGAAGTCTCGGCGTCACGATAAACGGTTTTCGATCATTCCAACCCTTCTGTAAGGAGGTGTCTTCCTCCACTTCTTCTACTTCGAGTCGAAGCATCTGGGTTGAGAGAAGTCTCATGTTGATCAATGTTTTGATGATTAGCTCGCTCCTCATCAGGGATACCCATGTCGAAGAGAGGTGACCCTCCGTGCTAGGGGGCACCCAGATGATGGTTGATGTCCACATGGTCAACGAGCTCGCGTGTTTGAGTCCACCTAGTTTCGTGGAGCGTCTAAAAAAGCTTCTCATACTGCTCTTGGAGGACCTCATTCTTCATTGCTATCTTGTTGTTCTGAGCTTCTAGCTCATCGACTTTAGCTTGAAGAGCAACCATTTTTCCTTTCTTCTTTCGTTGTTTCGCACTAGGTACAAGAGGGGTGTTATTCTGTGTGTTGTGGCTTCCTTCGCTCCCCATGTTGGAGAGGGATGCCTGGTAAAAAGAGAGTGTACGAATGGTGGAAACCAGCTTGGCAAAGCTGAAGAGAGTGGGAATAAGTGTCGTTCCCACAGACGGCGCCAAATGTTGATGCACAAAATCGGTAAGGACTTTGGTACAACAAAAAATGTTAAGTTTGTGATTGGCCTCCTGGTTGACTTCTGATGTTGACACGTGTCGCGTTGTGATTGGCCTCCTGGTTGGAGGGAAACTCTTCTGGGTCCTTGACGGTATAACGTTGACTGGTTCTTAGTAGTTTCAAGATTGGTCAAGTATGGTACAAACAAATAGGAAAAACAAAATATTCGAAAACGAAATAGTTATAAAATGGGCACTTAATGTGTCGTAAGTTCATTGCTTACAATGGATCTAAATGTGGAGCATGATTGATATCAGCAGGTTGCTTTATTGTCAATCTCGACTTATAATTGGGTTTAGTGCCTGGAACATTCCAACCTATATGTCTAACTTTTGTTTTTCCGAATGTTTCCAAGCTAAACACACACACACACACACACACACTCACACACGCCTATATTTTAGAGCTTAGTAAATGTTGGAAGATTATGAATAAATTCGAAAGGATGTGTGTACTTTTTATGCGGAAGCTTGAATCTCAACATGCTCCTACAAATATGAACAACTACTTCGACTCTTCGTGCACGTCTAGAACCTCGCAGGCCGTCGAGTTGGCTACGGTATGTCGAGTTGCCCCTTGGTTTTCGCCTCGTAAGACCTAGAGCCGAAAGTGATAGCTCTAAAGACCTAACTAGAATATTTGAACTGTGGAAAAACTTGTGTTTCTTATGTTTTCTCTCTTCCCCAAAGCCTCCTTATATAATGGTTGGGAAAAGTGTACAAAGATTGAAAATCCCATGAAAATCCCAAGTATATTCTAATATGAATATCTCTTGATTTTCATCTAATTATCACATAGATAATTAGGAGGTTAATATCCTAATGTGGGTGGAATATCCTTTTATATTTATTTATCCCATAAGATAAATCCTACAGTAAACTTTTCTCCTGTTTTTGCATCATGTTCTTCTTCTCTGGTGGACGATTTAGTTTCCAGCTAATTTCTGCAAAACTATTATATATGATGGTGGAATATTCGGATATATTTAAGATCAGAACTACTAATCTGAGTGACGTTGAGCCAGTTTTCAGAATATAGACAAATACAATGCAGCATGGGTTTCATCACTATTAAGTAATAAGCTTTCATTGAAATTTGATGATTTCTTGGTAAATGCATATCCTTTTATAGAAAGTCAAGAACTACGGCTGAAATTTTTTATTACCAGAAAAAAGCACTGATAATCTGCAATACCTAATTCCACATTCTAACAAATGCAATGATATGACCATAAAACTCCACCCCTAGTCTCCTTGTACTTTTTACAGTAATATTACTGTGGTGATATCTCAAGGTAATATGCATGCGATAAAAATATGTATTTTAACTTTTTCACACGTAATTGAAATACTACAATGTGCATTGTACAGGTATATTCCATAGGGTTTATGTAATGATGGGACAGACTTAAGTTTGGAGTCTTGGACCTAGGTACTTGGTGCTATATGCACAGATGAAATCTCCCATGCCAGTGCCAAATTTGCAATGTCCTATGCTGAATTGCTGATTGTTGTGGAATCTTCACCCAGCTGTCTCACTGAATTCCATTTTGTCCTATCATTTCCTCTTTTGATATTCTGGACCAATTGTACCAGAATGCTAAAGAATCGAGGAAACCGTCTCTCCAGTCAAAAGACAAGATGCACAAATTAGGAGGTAAATATTGTTGACAATCACCCACTGTAATTTTTATTTTATTTTACAGTATTTTAGAACTTATTTTATCTTTACTATTAAGCGTACATTTATATGCATTCTGCATGCCATACAGTGAGAAGCCACATAGAGGCCAACATAGGGCCAGGTCCAACCCACATTTCCACCGTTTAATTATGTATTACCCAATACATGTTAGTTCTTCTTGTAATCTCATAAAACCAACCTATATTAGCTAGTCAATTAACCATGTGACCCTTAGCACCCCATGGTTCTTGAGACTTAATGGTATGGCCTTATCATTCAGTTTTTTCAAACAAAATAAAAAATCTGTTTCAGGGGGTTTATTTTTTGGTAGTTCATATAAAACAAGGCCAATACAATTTAGAGAAAAATTCAATTAGTTGTAGAATAATCTCATAGTAACAATTTTGAGCTATGACTCTAAATTTTTGTTCGAATGTAATGTTTTAATCCTTTTTCTATTAAAGATTTGATACTCTAATATCTTTTATCTGTATAGGATCTGCCATTAGATCATTTGATGGTCAAGTTGCATTTGCATACCAACTATTCTAGCATACCTCTAAGATTGAAACCCTATTTACTCTATCATATAAAAGCAGCAAACAGCCTACCAACAAATGTCAATATTTATATTGATCGTTACGTCTCTATCACCGACTAAAGTTTTATCGTTTGCTTTTGGATGAGAATCTTATATATCATCCGTTGTATCTACTCATATGAATTATTTCTCTCATCAACTGTGGTTACACTGATATATACACTCAGTCGATCGATGAAAGGAAAGAATGTCTCATGCATTAGCCAACTGTACGGTACTAAGCAATTCCTCCCACACGCTCATGGGCAGAAGAGCAGTATGGGCTAAGTTATATGTATTGGACCTGGCTTATCTGATATTCCAGTTTCCATACACTCTCATCCCCTTCTATTTGTGCGGTCACGGTTAAGCCACGTCAACATTTTATATCACTATTATTTTTTGTCTTATTATCTCTATAAAAAAATCAACATAAAACATTGACGTAGTTTAACTGTTACTGCACAAAATAGGAGGGGATGAAAATGTATAGGAACTAGGAGGGTAGAGAAGCCGGATCCATATATGTTATAATAGAAAGAGCGGTAGCTAGGCCCTAGGCAAACCTGAAAAATGATTGCTCTCATCGCACTAAAAGGAAAGAAAAAGAAGGGCTGCCCTCTACGACTCTCTTTATTTATGCTTGTTTCCCACTCAAGTGTTTTGAACAAATATATGCCTTGTGTGTGCAACTAAAAAGTTAAATAAGATGATATATATAATTAGATATGGTTTTATTCACATTTGCTAAACCTTATTAATTTTGTCAGGCTAAACCTTATTGATTAATTTGATTAAACTATATTACTAAGTAATTACTAACAATAATTTTATCCACTTGCATAGTTGGAAAAATGCATGAATATTATTTTAGTATTTCTTTGGTTGTGCGCTCTATGAAGGCTTATTTAAGAAGAAATACTTACATATGACGATAATATATCTATTTTCTCTTTTTCTCGAGTGACGAGTCAAAAATAGAGAAATAATATGTCTTCGTTAAATGAGATTATCAAGTGAGTGAGAAGGAGAGAGGCAATATATTTTCGTTGCATGCGTGTTTTTCTTATTTTCTAGGAATAGCATAAGCAATTTGCATAAATTTTAGGGCAGGTTTGATAACTATATTATTGTTTGTTTTTAGTTTTTACCTTTTTGTGTTAGGTGTAAAGAGAAAGTCAATAGACAAAATGAGGAATATGAAAAATTGAAAATGACTAGATGAAGTTTGATGGGAGAGATGTAAACTAAAGTCCTATCAGGTCCAAGGAGAGATATAAATATAAGCAAAAATGCACAAAAAATGAAGAAAAAAAATCGAAAACTAAAAGCTATATATGTACTAACTGTTCTTACTTTTGAGATTTTGTTGAGGCTTTATCATGAAAAAAGTTGAGGTTATACTATATAGTCGGCAATTTAAAGAGTAACCAACTTACTTATCATACAAGGTCCTCTCGTATCAACGTGAGATTCATTCTCAACATTCGTTATTCCTTATTTCTTTCAAATCTCTTTCCCAACCTTCTTCATCCTTCATTTTCTTTATACACTTCCTTTTACCTCAAGTATAAAAAGGAAAAATTAAAAACAAAATACGAAGTTACGGACCTTACATAAAACTAAAATCCTAAAAAACAGGAGGAAAAAAATAATAGAAAACTTCATTTTAATCCTTAAAAAAGATGAGTTTTAGATTATAACCATATGTAAGATTAAAATCCAATTTCAGTCCCTAGCACATTTAATCATATCATTTATTAGTTGTATTTTGATGTTTTATTTTATCCTTTTATTTTTATTTTAATGTATTAATTACATTTAAATTTAATTTTTATTTCATTCATCATAATATATTTTAATGTCTACATTTAGGCAACTAATTTTTTTATAATATATATTCCGATAACAATTTTGTATGTTCTTTATTTAGGTACATTAATACATTTGAATATTTTGGTATATCCATCGGTACAAACATGTAGTTACATTGATTCAATATAATGCATTTCGGTCAATATAATGTATTTCGTTATGTACACTTTGGTACACACATTTGAGTATCGACTTTTAGGTACATTAATTCAATTATTATATTTCGGTAAATACATTTAGGTACATAGATTTTGGTATTAATATTTAGGTACATACATTTTCGGTATTGACATTTAGGTATATACATTTCGGTATTGACATTTAGGTACATTAATTCAATATAATACATTTTGGTACATACATTTAGGTTTATTATAATATATTTCGGTACAATCATGTAGGTACAAATATTTTAGTACAAAAAAGTCAATTTTATATATTTTGGCACAATCATTTCTGAACACTTATGTATTTATATATTTTTGTATCACAATTTTTTTTTAATATTTTCTCATCACATTCATTTCTAATTAAAAAAAAAACTAAATATGTGCATATTAATAAAATTAAAATTTAATATGGAGAGATTAAATAAAAATACACATTAAATAACAAAAATTGAATGTAAATTTTGATAAAAGTACACTCAAGGGATTAAATTGAATATTTAATCTAACACCAGATTTTTTTTTAAATTTTAATCTTTTGCAAGAATTAATGTTCAAAAATCTCAAAAAATAAAAGTATGCAGGTGGTGGTTGTTGCTTACAACGTTACAGTACCCTGCAGAAGCACAGTGCCTCTGCATTTCTTTCAGTCATAAATATTTATAGAAATCAAATATTTTTCAGTCATATAATATATAATAAAAACATAAATGATATATCTGCAGAAATGGTTATTAGATCGGTCTGGCGGTCATGTGCAGAATGCAGAGAGAAGGCAGAGAGACAATGGCCAGCAGAAACTGCTAGTGTTGATAAACCACGATCCATGTTTTGGGTCCATTTTAATTAAACAAAAATGGCTCCGCAACCATGAACGCATGCATTAAAGGGTCATTGACTCATTACTCCAATCTCTTCCTCTATCATCCCAGTCCCATGAAGGGTCATTATTTTCACTTATTATATTATCCTTCTGTTCTTCCCACATCTTTGCACTCTTGCATCACGCTGTATTTTCTTTACAATCTTAGTATCTGCGTCTTTTTTCTCTTAATTTTACTTGGGATCTTCATGCCATTTCCAACATGTTTAGCCAACACAAATTTGTCATTTTCTCTCCCACAAATCATTGTCTGCATGAGTCTAATTACGGTATTAGTTTGTTTAATCCCTGCTTTAAATTAATAGTAATAGCTCCATTCAGTGTTTTAAGGTTGTTCACTGTGATGCAAAATAATTTCTGGATATGCATGTCACTTTGCTAACACTAGGGCTTGAACAATACATTCTTGTATATGGGATACGTGGAGGAAATTAGAGAGCAAGACATGCACCTTGTCGGCTTATGCAATGCAAACGCACTCACTAGGTGTTGTTGGATGCCAAATTCCATGGACATGGAAACAGTAGTCACGTGAAGTTCATACATGCACGTGAATTCCCACACCCTCCAAATTTTTTTGTGGATATAAATCCCGCACCTTAAATCTCTTTGCTGATCCGTCAATTTGGAGGGCCTAAAAATCTTTCGTCTCTGGAAAGTAAAAAACCCTAGCTTGCTATCACAGGAGCTCTGTTTCTGTCTGATAATAATGGTTTGTACCAACCAGAAGATGAGAAAAAGATGCTCCATCAAATTCGGGTCCACCCACGGTGGCGCTAAATCCAATTGTTGGTTCAGGAAGGGTCCACGTGGCCTTAGCCCATTACGTACCCATGCTTGAGGCCACTGTGGTGGTCCCCGACTCCACATGCAATCCAAACCCTAATTTTGTGAATTTGGTTTGGCATTTGGCTTCTCACATTTCAATTCATATAGTCATATGTAATTGGTAGCACATGTTTGATGAACAATTTCATGTCATCTACGGAAAAAAAGAAGCATAAATTAAAGGACAAATCGTCCTCTTCATTGAAGACATACAAACACATCCAATCAACTGGCCCTTCTGATTATTGTTCACTAAATTATTAATTTGCTTTACCCTGCATGTTACACCATATCTTATCACTATTGAATTTCTGATTGAATAATAAAATATTAGCAACTTTCTTATTCAACAATTTTTTATAAAGTATACATGCATTTCATTTCGAAATGTGAGCAAGTGAGTTCTTTTTCATAAGAAACGATAGAATGTTATTTTATTAATCATTATAAACAAATATAAGGATCTCCAATGTTCAATAAATTCAACTGAATGCATTTGCACAATTAAACAAATAAGAGTAAACCCTTGAAATCTACCACAAGTACAAATGCACAATCGTCAAGTGCAGAATTGCCACCAGTACTAATCTATCACAATAAACGACAGATACAACAGAGTTATACTGACAACCACATTGGTCATCATTGAATAACGAGCAAGACCACATCAAGTCATCATTGACATACGTGACAACTCATCACTAAAAGGCGAAGACCAATCTAGCAATCACAACAGCAGAACCACTACACTCACAAGGCAAGGCAAAAACACAACTACATTACTATGAAAAGGGCACCTGCAACTTCACCATTCTAGCAAGATTCTGGCTTCCACACATTAAGGCCATCTCCAACCGATCCGGCCAGAGGCTTATAGGGCTAAAAATAGCCTGAAATGACACTAAAATTGTCACCAACCAAGGGTTAGGCCAAAGGGCTCGTGGACCCATTGGGCCAAAAATACCAAATTAGGCCAACCAGCTAGCATAATCCAGCCAGCCAGCCAGCCCCAGCCGTCCCAAACAATTCAAATGCAACAGCTACCTGGCGTTAGCATGACATCAGCTAGCACGCCAGGTAGTCGTTGGATTTTTGGGACCAAATTTTTAAAATTAAAAAAAAAATTCTAATTTTTTTTCCTAGAACTACCTAAGCATTAAACAATATTAAAGAACACAATCTCCACCATGGTACTACTTGGGGAAGTTATTCAAACTTAAACAACATTAAAAAAAACATTTAACAACATAAAACTTAAACGCTTACTCCATGCTTCTTTTGGCCCAAAGATGTACAACAAGATCCTATTGTAGGTACTTGTTTGTGGCACGCGAATGTATCATCCTATGGCGCCTCATGTACTCATTTAAAGAGATGTTACAAATTCTTGGATCAAAAGGCAAATTATGCCCATCATATATTTTTGCACGAGCTCTCCTTGACATATTTGGATCATCTTGGTCGTTATCAGACTCTCCATCAATATAGCCATCTTGCTCACCCTCCACAATCATGTTGTGTAATATGATGCACGACATCATGATGGAGTTCAATTTATCTCGACTCCACCCTCTTGCTGATTCCTTAATGACCTTTCACCATACTTGTAGAATACCGAAAGCTCTCTCAACATCTTTCCGTTATACCTCTTGTTGTAAGGTAAACCACCTTTGGGCATCATCCATAGGGTTTGCAATTACTTGGACAAGTGTCGCCCACTTTGGGTAGATGTCATCTGCTAAGTAATACCCCATATTGTACTGATGCCCATTGATGTAGTAGTCAAGTTGAGGTTATTGAAAAAAGGTGAGTGCCCAAGAATTGTAATGTCATTTTGGGATTCTTGGACTCCAAAGAAAGCATGTCAGATCCATGTGTCAAATGAGGCAACCGCCTCTAACACAATAATTGGCTTTCTCGATCTTTCGCTAAAGCCTCATTGCCATCAGGTGGGACAATTCTTCCACTGCCAATGCATGCAACCTAGTGACCATATCATGCCCGAAAAGCCACGATCTTCAGCTTTGCAAATAAGCCAATCCATATCTGCTTGATTTGGTTCACGGAGGTACTCCTCCTTGTAAAGCTGAACAACTGTGTGACAGAATTCAACAAGATTATCAAGGCGTGTAGACTTAGAGATACCATATGTATCATGCATCGCATCAGCTGGGGAGGCATAGGCTAGCATTCGAAGTGCAATAGTAACCTTATGATGAGGTGACAAACCAGGACGACCTGCTCTGTCTAATTTCTGTTGAAAGTATGGATTGACATGTTGGACATCATGAAGTAAACGCTTGAAGACATGACGCCTCATCCGGAAGCGACATCTAAAATCTTTTTCAGTGTACACCGAGTTGGGGTTGAAGTAGTTGTTCATCAGAGTGTCATGCGACATCTCTCTATTTTATGGCTTGTAATCGTGACCAGTAACAAAGCCACCTCATTGAGGTTGTTCTTCAGTTGCCTCACACCCCCAGCCATGGTTGCCATATATGATATGTTGCGCCATGCTTAATCTTCTTCATCAGACTCTTCATCTACTTGTCTCATATGCACCCATTTATCTTCCAATTCAAAATTGGATGAGGACCCAAAGTCGGAATCCAAAAAGGATCCAAAGTTAGAATTCATTGCAAACTTGAATTGAAAGAGATATTGGCGAAGGTAAAGCTGAAGGTGTGTGAATTATAGCCCAATATCCACCCTATTTATGGACATTGGAAACTGAAGATAAGAAATGCCACGCAAATAAAAACCCTATCTAAAATTCCCACAACCAATTACATCTCGACACATTGCACTCAAAATACTATTAAAAAAAATTGAGATTATATATCGATAAGAAATCTGGAGAGTTACTCACATATCGACACATGACACTCGAAATCCGAGATGTAAAATTATTGAGATTCCATATTGACAAGAAATCTGCAAAGTTACTCACATATCGACATGTGGCACTCGAAATCCGAGACGTAAAGTTATTGAGATTCCATATCAACAAGAAATATGCAAAGTTACTCACATATCGACAAGTGACACTCGAAATCTGAGACGTAAAATTATTGAGATTTCATCTCGAAAAATTATTGACATTCCATCTCAAAAAATTATTGAGGTAGTTTAATTTAAGTAACCATATTAATTCAATTACAATAATAAATTATGTTTGGCCTATGGCCCCCTTGGTTGGAAATGGTGGGCGAAATGGGTTCAGGCGGCAGAGTCATACATGGGAAGGGAGGGGAGAGAGGGGAGAGAGGAAAGAGAGGAAGGGAAGAAGGGCTAGAAAGAGAAAGGAAGAAGCTGCCACATGCCCCCATCCATAGCTAGAGACCGACAACAACGGAGGTAGCGAGCTAGGGTTTTCTTAGAAGGGGAGAGAGAGATGGCTCGGGAGGGAAAACTATTCTTTTTTGTTGTTGCCTAGAATTTTAATTTTTAAGTTTTCTTTTTTGTTGAGGAAGTGAGTTGATTATTACTTTCATGTTGCTTGTGAAATCCATAAAGTGAACGATATACGCAATTGTTTCTATCGTAGACTCATATTAATTTTATAGATTTTAGTAACTTTACTTCTAGATTGTCCTTCACCTTGTTAAACTTCTATTATACGTTTTTAACTTTGCAATTTGGCCAGGTCCTACCAATATCCAAAAGAGTATAAAGTTTGAGATTTGGATGTCCCCTAATTGCTGGCTTTTATTAAACACCATGCATGAGCATAAAATGGCTATCATGTCCTTGGTATAAATCCTCATGCTTCAATAAATTACAGGTTCGCCATTTTGTTTGCCTTAATCAAGGGAAGCACAATAAAACTGTATCTTTCGATTGTGATAGATCTACTCGATGGAACTGCAAGGTGATTTTTCAAAAGCAATTCGACTCGTTG
The DNA here is from genome assembly GCF_042453785.1 of Malus domestica. Classification (NCBI taxonomy): domain Eukaryota; kingdom Viridiplantae; phylum Streptophyta; class Magnoliopsida; order Rosales; family Rosaceae; genus Malus; species Malus domestica. The sequence continues at coordinate 26,874,875 of NC_091672.1, read as the reverse complement.
CTTTGGATAATGCGCTCTAAATCTCAACCCTGTTTGTTTTTTTCTTTTTCCCTAGTAACTTTTTTATACCATAGATCGATGTTTTGGCTTGTGTTTTTTTTTTAACCTGCACGGTACAAATTGTTCAATGCGCTCGAAACACAAAACGGTATATCATATGTTATTATATGATTGGAAGAAATTTAATACGAGCAGAAAATTAAATGTCATTTTACAATTAAAGAGAAAAAAAACTTTCATCCAATTATATAATAAAATATGATTTACAACTTTGTATTTTAAGTACATTGAAAAATTTCTTCCTAAACATAATGATTCACTTTAGTGATTCACACGATGATGAATGTAAACTGTAAATTACTTTTTGCGTGGTTCCCAAACCGCATTCTCCTCTTTCATAATATCATCAAATCTTACACAATAGTAAGAGGATCGAAACAAACAAAAAGTCTAAAATATTTTATTCAAGTAAACTTTAATTAATCATCTAAAAGGCAGCTTATTTATGTAATTAATAAAGGTTGTAAATTAAAGGAATAAAAGTCTCTCCAAAAATGAAGGGGAAGAAGACTTTTTTAAGCTCGTTAATCGCAGCCTCGGGCAAGTCAATGGATTATTTGTGCCTTAATCCATAACTTTCAAATCTAATGTGATTATTTAAGTTGAAATTTGAAAAAGGGACACCAGCCAACAAAATCTAACGATGAAACACCAAAGAGTTTGTTAAGTGGTTAGGAATGAATTTCAGGTTCGTATTCTACATGATACGTTCAAAATTTAATTATTAGTATTAATGAATCACATGATAGTTGTCATGAAAAAACTGATATGCCTATGTGAGTTTCACAATCCTCGAAAACATGTAGTAACGAAATCACTTGCTAGTCTCATTTTGCCAAAAAGAAAAGAAAAACAAAATATAATGATCGATGTATATTAGCGCATATATACGATAATGATGTTGTCGTTTTACATTATAAAATCCAAACATAAAGTCCACAACTACAACCCAATTCCACATCCAAATTTATAAGATAAGGTATACAAATATCAAAGGATAATATGCTCTATTCGAATACAGAGAATAAGTACATCAAATTTTGGATTTCAAAAGCACTTGAAGTGCTTTCTGTAAGAAGCACATAACTTGAAAGCACTTTAGTTTTTTTTTCTAAATTCACTTGCATTCTTACTAAAGATTGATTTTAAAACTATTTTTATCGAAAACGTTTTGATCCATTTTAAAATCTACTTTCAAAAAGGTACTTCTAATTCAAGTGAGGGAATACTAAAAGTGAGTCAAAGAGCTTGATTTTAACTAAAGTATGGGCACAATAAGTTCGTTTGATGTACGACTCTCTAGCTTACCTCTTTGTCCTCCCATCTCTAGAACGTTATGTTTCCTTAAAACGAAAAATCAATAAATGCATACCAAGTACACACAACACTTAAGTCATTAACCATAGAGTTATCATGATGTTTCATCTTTTTATTAACACCTTGTTTTACCTCACCTAGTCGAGATTTTTTTTTTCTTTACCTGCAAAATTAAACAAGTGTATCACATTCATAATCATGTATTGCTTACCTGCTACAACAAATGCGAGACACATAATTTATATAACGGTTGCAAGAAAATTTTTCTTTGCCGAATCACCCGCACCTTCTATAATTCTATTAATAGTAATATAGTTTATAGTGACAAATTTTAAGCATCCCCTCTAATTAATTACATTGTGTCATGGACCATAAAACAAAATGTTTAGGTTCATGCGTTTTCGTAGTAAATGTGTCTATGTTTATGTAAACAAGACATTATAAAAACTAAATACTTGGTTTTGATCATCTAAGTCAAAACAGCACCATGTTTTGGCAGCAACTATTGAGATCATGATCAGATTTGGTAAAAGCAAGTTGAAAACAAGAGTATGGCTTAGTGGTGGCAGCTATCATCACCATCAACTATGACTTAAAAAAGAAAGATATTTAATGCTAGGATTAGAGTTTGGTAAATTGATTAAGAAAATTACAGACTACTTCATGCATAAGTCTCTTTTGTTAAACATCATATTGAATAAGTTTAACGAAAACAACGAACATGCTTAAATAAGGGTGTGTGTGAAAATCACCTCTTATGTGTGAATCTGCAATTTACAGATAAAGATGAATAACGTAGACTAAAGGGAGCCAAACATGGTTCATTATTTCATTAAGAGCATTTCCAATAGTTTTGTTAAATTTTTGCTAGTTTAGCTAGTGAACAATGTTAAAAAATTGCTTTAACTAGTTTCTTTAACATTTCATCTCAACAGCCTCTAATTCAGCAAACTTCGAGCATTTCATAATCAATCATTATAAAAAGAAAAACTCATCCCATTCATTTCCAAAAACCACCCTCTCTTCCTTTTTTCCATCGCTTACAGGTCCAACTGGAGTTTTTTTATTTTTTTATTTTTTTGATGTTTAACTTCTGAGCAGTTGCTTTATAAATTTAGAGAGTAACGGTTTATTTTGTTATAATAGAGACTTTTATAAAGTTTGTTGGAGATGTTCTAAGTACTATGTTCAAGTAGTATCATCGTGATATATTAAAAATACAAAAAAAAGCATTTACACATCTCTTTTTATCTTTGACTTTTAATTGAATTAATAAGAAAAAAAAAATACGAAAAGGAACTGATGTGTGTAAGAAAATTTGAAAATGAGTGTGCGGTAATCATTTTATAAAATTCAAAGGTAAATAGTGTAGAATTACTTCCAACAACATTGATACTATCTCTAACTTGGTAATTACTAGATACATAATTTGTCAGATGTAGAGTTTTATCACAAAAAAATCTCAATTTTAATTAGAGTGAGATCATAATATTTAAAGTATTACTTATGTTTTACTACTAATAGGATTCAACAAAAAGTTTAAGCCTTTTAAGGCATGATAATAAGATTTTATTTTATATTTTTTTGTTAAAAAATGATAAGAAGATTGACTATGTGCATTTTAAGGGTAATAAATTCGAAGGGGGGAAGGGCTTCAAGCTTTTAACCTTTGGTAGTTGAAAGCTGGAACTCTTACCCCTCTTTCTCTCTCTGTCTCACTAACTCTGCATTGGTCCCCCTGCAAATCTGCTAGCCTTTCGCCGTCTTCTACGTCCACTTGGATTCTCTCTCCCTCTGTGAAATCATGGGTTCTCTTTGTTCGAGCTCAGTTACTAATTCTTGAGACTTTATCTGATTTACCTTCTGAATTGGTGTAATTTGACTAATCCAAGAAACTTTGGTTTCCCCAAAACCACGTTTCTTGCTTTCCTTTTGGGAATGCTCTGTCCATGATTGTTTCTATCTGGGTTTTGGGTAGGTGAGGATTTTGCAAAGATTGCTGATTTGTTTAAGGAAATTTAAACTGTTTTCTGGGATCTTCGTTTAATGATAAAAAAATTGAAAAGAAGCAATTTTTTTAACCAAAGCAGCTTAATTTAGAGGGTTTTTAGGGATCTTTGGAAGCCATTAAAGAATTACTTTGACTGCTCACTTTTTTTAAATATAAAGTTTGCATATTTTATTTTACTTGCTGATTGAGACTTCAGTATTTAAAGTAAGATTTTATTCTGTAAAATATATAACTCTGAGGAATATATAAATTTATTTATTTTTCACTATAAGTTGAACTGGGATTGTTTTATAGTGGGGTTTTTGGTTGGGAGTTCACGTCTTCAATCACTCCTGTCTTTGGCATTCTATATATACACCTATATGTATTTATTTCTGGTGCTTTGAACTCAGCACTAATGACTCGTTTACTAATCCGTTGTCGAAATCTTTAAGATCAATATGTTTGTGTTCATGAAGCTTTGTGCCATTTCAGAATAACAGCGATTTTCCAGCTCATTACAATGCCTTTGTCCGAGCTTTATCGGATGGCCGGAAGGGTTGATTCAAATCAAGATTTTGAGTAAGTTTCTGTTCCTAAATTTTACATCTTTGCAGTTTTGTTCCTTTTGATTAATGCCATTGAATGGTGTTGTGTTTTGAGTGTTTTCCCATTTAACATTTGAACATTTTGTGAATTTGTTGTGGGATTTTAATGCAGAAATGATTTTCTTGAGTTGGTATGGGAAAATGGTCAGGTTATGATGCAGGGTCAGTCCAGTAGAACTAGGAAGAATCCGTCTTTTAATAGCTTACCGTCTTTTAACAACCCAAAAAATCGAGATAGAGATGTAGGAAATGGCAACATTGGGAAGACAGGAAAATTTGGGTCTGTGTTGGATTCTGGATTGGATGAAATTCCGTTGTCAGTGCCATCTTCTGAGATGGGTTTGAGTGAGGATGATGACATGTTGCCTTGGTTGAATTATTCCATTGATGAGCCTTTACATCATGAGTACTGCCATGATTTTTTGCCTGAATTTTCTAGTGCAACTGCAAATGAGGCTTCCACCAATCACAATCTTGCCTCGATCGATAAGAGGAGTAGTTCTAGTCAGGTGTTTAGGGATTCCAATTCCAATTCTGCACATGAAGGTGCTTGTTTGCAACAAAGGAATGTGGGAAAGGTTCCTTTGAATGGTGGTGCTGATGCTAGCAGACCTAGATCTGGTGCTACTCAGTTGTACTCATTATCATCGCAGCGATCCCAAGCGTCGTTTCCATCTTTTAGATCAAGGGTTTCGGATACTGCTGGTGATAATACGAGTAGTGCCACTCATCGTGGTGTTGGCAAGAATTCAACTCAGATTTCATCTGCAGGCGGGTCTCCTGTAATGAAGATACTGAGGCCAGATCCAGTAACGCCTAGTAATAATAATCCACCCATAGTGAACTTTTCCCATTTTTCACGACCAGCTGCTCTTGCGAAGGCTAATGTTCAGACCAACGGTGTGATGGCTGGCTCAGGTTCATCAAGCATGATAAGGATTGCAAATAAGGACAAGTTTTCAGCTGCAACTGGTAACAATCTGCCCGAGTCAATGCCAATTGATTCAAGCAGTAGTGCACAAAAGGAGTCAAATTCACAATGCCAACAGATTCTAGTGAGATCCAGTGTTGAATTGAAACCAACAGAAGCTAAGCCTCTTGAGGAACCATGTACTGCTAAGCAGTCTGAGGGAACATGCCAAGAGGAAACCTCTAAGGATGACATAAATTCCAATCATATTCCTTGTGAAAGTGCAGTTAGGGTATCTCCGAATGGTGAAAAAACTGTGGAGCCAGTTGTTGCTTCTTCTGTTTGCTCAGGCAATAGTGTGGAGAGAGGTTCAGATGACCCAACACAAGCTTTGAAGAGAAAATTTCGTGAGACTGATGAGTCTGAATGCCATAGTGATGTAAGTTGAAACCTTGGTATTCAATATTTCTTGGAGTTCCCTTTCCTGCATAAATTAAGGACACCTCCTCCTGTGCAGGATGTAGAGGAAGAATACATGGGTGTGAAGAAAGGAGATCATGCTCGAGGCATGGGTTCCAAGAGAAGCAGAGCAGCAGAAGTGCATAATTTATCGGAAAGGGTGAGCAAAACCAATCATTGATACTATTTATAACAGGGAATGTGTTAGTTCCTTTGCAATATGCTGTTTGTAAACTCTTAAGATCATTAAACTGTGCTCATTCTGGATTTCTCTGAACAGAGGCGAAGGGACAGAATCAATGAGAAGATGCGTGCGCTACAGGAACTCATACCCAATTGCAATAAGGTTGGTTTTATTCTTTTAAATGTTAACTTTTTTCGTCTTTCTGGACAGTTGCTTGTGATGTTTGGTGGACTTCAGAAGTTTTACAATTTAGTGTTAAATCAAAGATCTAATTTAAAAACTTCTGGAGTGAAAGCAATTTAAACAGTATTCATGTCTAGGGAAGTCTATTGATTAAATCTGAAATGCGTCTCCACAATATTTCGAACTTAACTTTTGTTTGAAACTTGGTTGCTTATTATAATAGATATATCTGATAATTATGGAAGTTTAAACGTCACCTACTATTGGTTGATATGTTCTGTAATTTGGCTATCCTGACATTTTCGTTATGACATATAAGGTGGACAAAGCTTCAATGCTCGATGAGGCTATTGAGTATTTGAAGACGCTTCAACTCCAAGTACAGGTAAACATAATCTTTATCACTCCTTAACTCAGTCAACTTTCGATGTAGTGTCCAACAAACTGAATGTTCTAGTATAACACAATATTATTTCAATACCTATGCAGATGATGTCAATGGGGGCTGGTATGTATATGCCACCAATGATGTTACCACCAGGAATGCAACACATGCATGGACCCTGTATGGCTCATTTCTCGCCCATGGGTGTTGGAATGGGAATGGGAATGGGATTAGGCATGGGTTTTGGGATGGGTATGCCCGACATGAATGGTGCATCTTCTAGTTACCCTATGCTTCAGGTGCCCCCCATGCAAGGAGCACATTTCCCCGGTTCACATATGGCAGGGCACACCGCCTTCAATGGGATGATGGGATCTAACCTTCAGATGTTTGGGCTTCCTAGTCAAGGAGTTCCAGTGCCGATGCAACGTGCCCCCTTAGCTCCCTCATCGGCAGGTCCCTTTGTGAAGTCATCTGCAGGACTAAATGCAGGCAGTTCAGGAGGACCTGTGGAAAATGTGGAATCAGCTCCAGTTTCTGGTTCAAAGGATTCGGTTCAGAACATGAACTCACAAGCGATGCAAAACAGCAATGCCAATAGCTCTATGAATCAAACATCTAGTCAGGTTCGTGTATGTACTTTGAAGTTGATTCTTGTTGAAAGAACATATGAATATTAGTTGTGGAGTTTTGTTGTTTAATTGATGCTTTATATCCTGGGGTTCTTTGTTAGTGTTTACGTTTGGGCATCCAACCCAAATCGATTAACAATGGGGGAAAAACCCCAGGATTTTGTGCAAGTGTGTGCATCTCCAACAGCTAAACAATTATGATATTGCAAGATGATATGATAATTCTTTAGAACCTTGGATTGTTGCGTTATCTTTGTGCCTAAATCAAGTGTTGTTGTTCTTTGGTGTCACCAGGGCCAAGCAACTAATGAGGGATTTGGACAGTCTGCATTGGTGCGAAATAATGTTCAAGTGACGGATGTTAACAACAGCAGAGCTAACGGATAACAGAAACGACGTTGTGTTTAGCCGAGCAGCTAGTGAGTGTATAAAGGCATTCTCCACAAATTTATACATCCACATACACAACAAAGTAATATTTCAATTTTGAAAGAAATTTGAACTTCATCTCCACTTGTATATTCAGGTTTCGGTTAACAAGCAGTTGTATCTGTCGTTGGAGGAGAGAAATCCATGTTGCAGCATCCTGAGATTGGACCTTTTTTGCTTGCTTCTGATCTGGGTAGATGCATTTTACAAGTACACAAAAAAGTATGACCGAGTCGAAGAGTTTGATTGAACCTTGGTAATAACCATCTGAATTCTAATTTCAGGAGAGTGCAATTACATGTTGCACAGGATTAGGTACCTTGAGAAGACTTTGAAGTCCCTTCTACCATTTGTACATTCACTTTGTTGCCGGTGAGGTAACGCGATGCAAACGAGTTGAGAAGATACCGGGCATATGTATTAAATGTGTGTTTTGGACATATTATAACAATTCTTTGAATTCATGAAATGATAGTAATGTCTGAATACATCTGTTGTACTCTCTATCTTTCTCTGAAGCAATCTATTAAAAGCGTGAGGCGTCCGAGGGATAGCCCGGTCTAGGCGTGAGGCGAAGTCTCACAGGACTTAAATTTTTTAATATATACTCTAAGTGTATACATATATTATATTAAAAAAATATTATTAATTAACAATCATCTGTTATAAATATATATATAAAATAGAAGATGAAAAGCACAATGAGCACACATATAATAATGCAAGCAAACATATAAAAAAAATAAAAATCAGAAAAAAAAAAAAGCAGAGAGACGATAGCGCAAGGAAGAGGTATGAGGTAGTCAAAACCTACCAAAAATTTGGTTTGGGAGTATTAAAATAAAAAATAAATAAAAAAAACCCTGAGGTGCCCTTAGGCGGCCGCTACGACACCTTCCGCCCACTCCCTCAAAACAGAGACGGCAACCCTCACGCCCAGCCTCAGAGGACGCCTAGGCGCGCCTTGAGACGAGCCTTTTAAAACATTGCTCTGAAGCCATTTTGATGAAATATGATACGATCGGTTTCTTTTATGTCCTGAATTTCCTTAGTAATGAGAAATGTAAGTACTTCGAAAGATAACATGAAGAATGTTTGTCGAAAATCTCGGGTTTCAAGTTTCCATGTTCAGTTTTCTTGTTCCCAGTGGTTATATGCAAACCTGCGGTTTTGCTGTTTTCAGCTCTCAAGCAATTCTTCATAAAACTTGATCTCTTGGTATGCAATGCCTACTTTCCTTTCAACCGAAATGCACAACGATCGGAAAAATTAAGCGGTCTGATGAAAAAACTGATGATTGCAACTTCAACATAAATCTGCATTTCATATTCACACTAAAATAACGTCTTTTCCGACGAAAACTGGCAACAATCAAGCCCCCAAAACACAAACAGTAATTACTAATTACAAACGAAATCACCAGCATCAGAAGGGGAATAAAACTAACAGTATACACACCACGTCACGCTATTGAGTATGGCAGAGCTTATAAATCTTCTATATGCACACATCCTTTTAACATCAAACACAAGCCAAGATTGCAAACTAATAATCCATCTCGTTATTTAACTTTGATATCCTCCTTTGTTCCGATAGCAGGATTTTTCGAGCTTGGAGATTTCCCACCTATGATAGCCTTCTTCGCCTTCACCAGTGAATGTTTTACCTTTGACAGAAGGTTATTCGACTGTTTCTGAGAGGACTTAGCTGGAACTTCCTTTGGCAGGTCCTCAGGGGGTTTTGCTTGATCACCATCCTTGGTGGGAGGAGGCTCTAAGTTCTGGTCAGGTTTCGCAACTTCGTCCTTAATTTTCTCCAATCTATCAGCATCTGTTTTAACAGTTTCCTCTCCTTTCACTTCTGATTCATCAACTTCAACAGCTGTACTTACTTCGTCTGGCTTCTCCTCCGCACTCTTATCTGTCTTGGTTTCAACATCAGATGGAGTCGCATTTTGTATCTTTTCTGCTGCTTCAGTTTCCACCGCAGGTTCAGCATCTTTTGCAGCTCCCTCAAATGATTTTTCTATAAATTCAGAGGGAGAAGTAATAGAGTTCTTGACATCCTCTTCAAGTACAGTTTTGTTTTGGTCGTCTTCAAATTTCACATTCTTTGTTTCATTCTCTTCTGCAGGCTTTTCTGTTTCCACCACTGCCTCTTCTGCTACCTTCTCAACCACATCGATTGGTTGAGTTGAATCCTCAACTTTTTCATTTCTCTTTTCGTTCTCTTCAATTCCGCCATTCTTAGCCACCATCTCTTGTTCTCCACTTTCTACCTTCACTACCGCCTCCTCTGCTAGCTTCTCAACCACATCAGAGCTGTCTAATTCTTTCTTTTTACTCTCCTCAATTGGCAGAGCTGGATCCTCAGCTATCACATTCCTCTCTTCATTATCTTCAGCTTTGACATCCTTTGCCACATTCTCTTCTCCAAAATTTTCCAACTTCACTACATCCTCGTCTACTAGCTTCTCAATCAAATCACCTCCATTTAATTCTTTCCTTTGTTCCTCTATGATTGGTTGAATTGAATCCTCAGTTACCAAATCTCTCTTTCCATCCGCTACAGTCTCCACCTTCTTTTCTCCAACCTTTTCCAGTTCCACAGCTGCCTCGTCCTCTAGCTTCTCAACCACATCAACCCCACTTGATTCCTTATTTTCGTCTTCTTTAATTATTTGAGTTGAATCCAAAGGAATCATATTGCTCTTCTCATTCTCTTTGGTTTCCACACTCTCTTCCCCGACCTTTTCAGTCTCCACAGCTGGCTCTTCTGCTAGCTTCTCAACCACATCAACTGCACTTATTTCTTTCTTTTCGTCCTCAGTAGCTAACTTTTCTGTGACATCAGGTAGAGAAGCATCCCCTTCAATTTGAGCTTCTCGACTAAGCGAAGCCTCCTCAAGATTTTCAATTCGACTAGGCTTGTTATCTTCATCATTTTTTTCTTCTTCCACGACTGTTGAATTTTCAACCTTATCAACTGAAGATCCTTCCTCTTTCACTTTTTTAACCTCCACACTTTCCACAAGCCCAACTTCATCATGTTTCTTTTCTTGTTCCACAAGTTTGGGCTGTTCTGGTTTTTCCTCCACAGCTAGACTAGGTGCGTCCTTTGTTTCAGTTTTCCCTTCCTCCAAGACTCTGGTAGGCTCAGCTTTTACAGCTATCGAGCCTTCATCTTTCACTGTCTCATCCTGCACAATCTCTTCAGGCTCTACTTGCTCAGGTTCTTCTAGTTTGTCCTTCACTTCAAAAAACTCCGGTTCTGAGTCTTTAATCTTTTCTAGGACTGGTGCTATGGATCCTTCGTCCGAAGTGACCTCCAATGGCTCCTCTGGTTTCTCAATGGCTTCAACTGATGATAGAGGAGCATCAACTATCTTCGGTTCTTCTAGTTTGTCCCTTACGTCAAAAAACTCTGGTTTTGAGTCTTTAATCTTTTCTAGGACTGGTGCTATGGATCCTTCATCCGAAGTGACCTCCAATGGCTCCTCTGGTTTCTCAATGGCTTCAACTGATGATAGAGGAGCATCAACTATCTTCGGTTCCTCCACTTTCCCTACTTCAATGCTATCTAGGGATGGTTCTTTCGGTGCTTCTCTCACTACAGACTCAACTACACTTTGAACCTCTGCCGGGATCTCAACATCATCAGCCACTTGCTTTGGAATATTGAGTGTTTCTGAATCAGGAATGGATTCATTTTCCGCCTTTGTTTCTTCTACGAGCGGAACATCTGGCACAGGAGTACCAACAATCTTTGGTTGCTCCACCTGACCCATTTCAATGCTATCTGTGGCCACTTCTTTGGGCAGTTCTCTTTCTACAGACTCAATTGCACTCTGAACCTCTATCGGGCTCTCAACAGCATCAACCACATGCTTTGGGATATCGAGTGTTTTTGAATCAGGAACGGCTTCATTTTCCAATTTTGTTTCTTCTACAAGCGGAACATCTTGCGCGGGAGCATCAGCAGCCTTCTCAGCCTCAACTGCCGGAGGCTCGGATGGTGTTGCTAGACCCTCTAAATCCTCAGTTTTGTGCGCTTCTTCTCCATTTTCTTTGGTTAAAGAAACACCATCTTGTTCGATAGCCTTTTCTCCTTCAATGATCTTCTTCTCAACTTGCTGCAATGGTTAAGAATGATCAGAGGGAAAATAAATGCACAGTGAAATAAACTTGCTTTCAATCTCTTTTAAAATATCTTAGATCTCTTGATGTCCAATTCAAATCAGAAAACACCAGATATGTGCACAACTTCAAAACAACCAATATGTAATATATATATACACACACACACACACACACACACATATATATCTGTGTGTGTGTGTGTATCACTTGTTGAAGATCGTACACACATACCACCCTTCATCTACATCATCAGATTATTCATGATACGGATATATTTTCAAAACCCTATATCGAAAGTTACATACAGTACATCTGATACCCTATATATTCTTACTATCTTATCTGATAATTAAGTTTTTGATTAATTAAACAGAAAAAAGAATTACAATTAATTTAAGCATAATATCACAAGTTAAAACAACACGTAAACTTTGGACCATCCGAATAAACTAAAGCTAATCACTTAATTATCACAGTAAAAAAACTGAAGAAACTAACCTCATCAGTGGTAGGAATTTGAAGTGAGGCAACAGTTTCAGCAGCCATGAGAGTGATCAGATTCAGCAGCAAAAGCTAACACTTGTTCTTAGCAGTAGTAAGCGAAGATTTGGTTAAGTTCAAGTAAAAAAAGCAGAAGCAGAAGAAAAAGAAGAAAAGGAAGAAGGGGTTGGAAAGAACCCCAAAAGGAAAGCAGAAACACACTTTAGGGAAGCAGAAGAAGATGATGAACAGCTACCACAAACTGATGAAAAACAGGTTGTCAAATGGCAGGCCACACCACATGGTCTCCAGCAGCAATGATTAGGCTCGAAAACCACTTTGGTAATTTTTTGTTTATCCACACAAATATTGTTAGATAAATGGTGAGTGTGACAACAACTATAGGTTTTTATTCTTCTTTTATATCATGATATTGAAGAAAGTAAATCAAATTGAAAGTCTCGACTTCAAAATAATATTTTAAACCAACTGTAAATTCTTTGCGTGTGATAAAGGTAATGAGATGTGAAAGTCATCAAAGCCTTTTGATATTTAACGGTCTAAAAATTATTGAGTTAATCTTCTAAAAAATTATTGAGTTAATGTCGTTGGGGTCATGCCGACCATGCACAGCACAAATTAAAAAATCCCAAGAATCTGGTATGCACTTGGTGTACTTGTTTATATATATGTATGGAGAACTACTTGATGATATTATATTTTCTGTGAAAAATATTATATGTTTTTATTAATATTTTAGTAATTAAGACGTAATTTATGTTTAAACATTTTTTTAATCATGGAAAAGGACTTAAGAGAGATGTTCGGCTCTGTATTAAGTTCTACATGTTTTATACAAAATCTAACCGTTGTAAAAATCATGAGATTTTTATATGCAAGATTTAACTGTTGATTTTTGGACCACTTAGTAGTACATACCTGAAGGAAAAATTATTTAGAGAGACAAGGATTGAAAAGTCTTAGGATTTTGAACGAAAGTGATTGCAAAGTCATGAAATTTGTACCCTTGGTCACATATGAATGGTCCGAAGATTAGGGTCTCTTGGTTCGCTCCTGGACGTTGAGTTTCTAGGTTGAGAATCAAGTGTCAAGATTCCAGATTTATACACTAGTTTAGAGTCCAAATTGCCAAGTGTTACTTCGACTCTATGACACATCTAAGTCCCATGTAAACCCCAAATCCCATCTCGAATTCCCTCACCCGAAGTTCCGAACACATCTTTAGAAATGTGTTATTACTATGTGGATGGATGTGGTGGAAATTAGCAGAACATTTTATCATTACTTGTTGGTAAAGTTTCATTAACCCTAAAGAAAAGGAAAGTGTACCATGTGATGTGACTGACAATATGAGCCCACCAAATTGACCAAACGCAAAAAGAAAAAGCCCAAAAGCCACTTGAGGGCATCAAATCATATGGCTAAGCTTCATATAGATGAGTCGTTTTATCCTTTTCAAAAAACTATGGGCCTTGTTGAATAAAAGCCCATGATGGTTACAGTTGAGTTTGGGCCTTTTTGTTTTCATCTTGTCTTCTGGGTTTGAGAAGCTTTATATCCAGTATTACCAAGTACTCGCAAAGCCTAACCAGCCAAGAAAACAAAATTGCAGACCCAGGCATTCTAGTCACTAAAAGAACGGGTATTTATATTAAGGTTCTAAAAAGTGCTATACGCTAGTCAATTATCGTCAAATACGAATTTGAACCATATTATTGTTAGCTCATTGTGAGGCTAAGTCCACTCATTTCTGTTAGTGTAGATAATAACGTTTGTTCAAAAACAAAAAAAAGCGCTAGACGCTAATCGGGTAGCAGCCTAAATAGAGGCATAGGCAATTTTTTAAATTTTGATTTACTTTATTATATAGCAATAAAAACATATAAATAAGTGACTGTATAAGTAGTTATATTTTAAAAAAAATTATATGTTTACATGTATTTGGACTCATAAATGCAAAATGGAAGGATAATTAAATTATTAAGCACTACAATCGATTGAATACATAAAATGAAATGTGCATTCAGAGTTATTTTACAAGAAAGAAAGTTTAGAGTTCTTTTACATGAAAATTATCTTCAAACTCTTAACTAAAAAAAAATAAAAAAATAGAACCGCCTGTCCATATCACTTAAGCGGCAGCCTAATTGCCGCCTAGGGCTTCATTGTTTTTCTAAATGCCTAGGCCCTAATCAGAATGCCTGCTTTTTGCTTCGGCCGCTTTTTCGAACAGTGATTTATATTACCAATAACTGAGATCTTATCTGTAATGCATATGATAAAAATTGTTGTGTGTTACTTAATACCGTTAGGTTGTAATGTTTCAATGTTCAAACAATCAATTAATTATAGGATCGCCAGTTTGAAAATGTCATCTTGTAACCTATTGAATCTTGACTGAATGTGTATGTTGGATAACTAGATTCAATCTCTAGGCTCAAACTAGGAAGATTTAGGTATGACGGTCACGCTTCATGAATTTTATTGATCTACATCTAAGTGTTATGATTTGAATGACTGACATAACTAATCTTTTTTTATAAATTATGTATAATATGAGTGAATGAGTAACACCACGTGACAGTTCGATAGTTGCATTAAAAAGTTTCTCATTGATCTACTTTACAATGGTTTCCACCTATACGAAGTTTCTAGCAAAGTTGCATTTACAAAAATGCTGCTGCTGTTCAAAATTCTAAGTTTAAACCACCCAGAAAAGCATGATGTGATGTACAAACTCTAATCAGGTGTCAAGTTCTAAGTAGTGTGTGCTGAGAGAGATCCTTGCCGGATCCTCTTTGTGAGGATTCTCACCGGATTCTCTTTGTGAGGATCCTATAAATATTTCAATAACATTCATTCATTGTATATAGTGCGATCAATTTTTGTCAGGTACTATTTATATTCAATTTTAAATAAAAAATTTACAATGATTTCTAATCACACGATATACGATGAACGGATGTGATTGAAGGATTCCCAAGATCCTTACAAAGAATCCGGGAAGGATCCTCCTGGGTCTTTGCTTGTATCAGTATCTGATATACGAACGTGTCCATTTCACAATAAAATTTGCATACATTAACGGCTAGAAGTTCAAATACGTGTGGTGGTCGCAATTGAGATTTGAGGAAGGGATGGATTTAAAATTCGGCCCTAAGTATACTGGGATGGATTAGAGATTGAACTGTCTGCCATGCACCTCCTAGTTCTTTCTTATAAATTTGATTAGACACCTCTGAAAGAGAGTCTTGGTTAGGGATGGATAACGATTATGGTGGGCGGGTAACCGCGATTATTTATCCATAAGTGTTTATGTTCATACCCGCATAACTGTTTACCTATTGGGTAATTGCATAAATGGTTATATACATATCCATGACCGTTTATAAATGGTTAGCCATACACATAACCGTATACCCATTTAACAATAACCGTTTACCCATTTAACCACAACCATTACCCGTTTATCCTTTTATTTTTACCCATTTACCCCTTTTTCACCAGTCTACATGTTTTTTTTAACAACTTGAAAATTACAAAATAAAAATTTGTCATAATTTTCGTTTTCTGATAATTAAACATCGTTATAGGTACATTTTAGCAATAAGATCACACACACACACACACCTCTCTAATGGATTCATTTGCATAGAGGCAAAAACCAAGGAAACTATCTTATAACCATTCATAAACAAATAAATCAATAATTAATCAGATAGGTATGAAATCGGAAGGGTAAAATCCACCTTGAGGGGCGAGGAGAGAGAGATGAGCAGCGTAGATGAGAGAAAGGGCGGCGAAGATGAGAGAGGGTGGCGAGGAGAGATAGATGAGCATCGGATATGAGAGAGGGCAGCGAGGAGAGAGAGATGAGCGGGGGACGGGGCGTTTGAGACTCTGAATCTGGCAAAGAGATTGAAAATTTAGGGTTTTAATTTTTTTTTAAAATTTTATATATACTAAATTAAATGGGTAAATGGATATCCGTTATAATTGCGGGTAATACCCATAACCGCCCATTTAAATTTCACGGATAAACGGTTATACCCATAACCGTAACCGTAAACTTTAAATGGGCAGCTAACCGCGGTTACCCAAGCCCATGTGTATTTTGCCCATCCCTATTCTTGGCGCACTGAAAATGTTGTTTTTGTTTTGTGATCAAAAGGTCAGAGGTTTGAGTTGGAAGAAGAACATCTTTACAAAGTAAAAGTAAGGCTGCGTACGGTAGACGTTTCCCCCCCAAACCCTTGTAAAGCAGAAAACCTTGTTGGCTTGGGGTC
This sequence comes from Malus domestica, assembly GCF_042453785.1. Classification (NCBI taxonomy): domain Eukaryota; kingdom Viridiplantae; phylum Streptophyta; class Magnoliopsida; order Rosales; family Rosaceae; genus Malus; species Malus domestica. Next base: position 26,858,792 of record NC_091672.1, on the reverse strand, counting down.
ATCATTTTTTATTAGACACCTCTAATCAAAATCTATTAAGGAAGCCCCAATGAGAATTTGACACCACAAATGAGAATCTTCTCCGGATCCTCTTTATGAGGATCTTTGGGATTCTCAAATCGTGTTCGTTCATCGTACATCGTGTAGTAAAAAATCATTTTAATACTTTTATTTAAAATTAAATATGAATAATACCTGATAAAAACTGATTGCACGATGTATGATAAACAGACGCGATTTGAAGATCTCTAAGATCTTCACAAAGAGAATCCGAAGAGAATCCTCATTCTGACACCAGTTCTATAAGCACACTGGTTGAGAAGGCAATTTTTGAGATATTCCCATTAGTATCTCAAACAGTTCAATTAGGGGCAGAGGCATTCCCCCAAAATTATAAGTAATCATGTAAATGAGGCAAGAAAGTTGACTATAATTTCCCACTATAAAGCAAAAGCAATCATGTAATTATTCACAGATGGGGTACAAAGGGAGCATTTCAACCAGACAAAGCTTTCTATAATTGATGGGATTAATTAATTTAAATGACAACCCTCAAACCCTTCTTATTATTAGTCTTTGCCTTCTTACTAAAGTCATCTATTTCCGGGATAATTTTCACATGATCAGTTGGTCTAGCAGTATTCAGTCTCTGTTTAATTAGAGGAGGTGTTGGTTCTGGCATACATAAATGCGAAAACATTTTATATAAAATAAATTCGATAATAAGTTATGATACATCGTTATTCGTTGTAGGAGAGTTAACTGTGGAATGAATAGTGGCATGTTTCACTTGCCACTGTAATTTGCACCTCCCCTCTCTCTTTTCAACTTGATTACATGCTGCTAAACCTTATTAAAATAACTAGTACATGGGGATCACTGTGGAATGGATAGTGGCATATAATACGTAATGATGGTTAATGAGATCTTAAGCTTCCACATATGGTACTTAGCGAACGTCACGATTCATGATGCTGATGTTCTCGTGTTTTTCCTGTCATCATCACTCTCTTTCGGACAAGATAATTAAGTTTTAGTTGTGGTTTAACTTAAATCTCATGGGGAAGCCATGTGCTTATGTTTCCAACTGGCGCTAATGGGCCAATTGAGTAGATCACATTAAGGTCATCTCAAATGTAACCTTTCTGTCTCCATTCGATCCATCTCTCCAGCAACACAATGTGGAGTGTTTCCCGCAAATTTTCTTTTTCTTTCCCTACATTCCACACCTGTATTTTGCAGCACTTTCTAGCCATAAAATTTGGGTAGTTTGTGAAGGGATTATCTATCTCATTCACAATCTTAATGCACAAACATGCATAATCACATAAAACCCAACCAAAATCCTAAAAAATCAGGGATGTTATTGTTTGGCTGCTAGGATGGTTTGCAAACTTGGGGGTTTAATTAGATTATGGGCAACTCAAGGGTAGCTCTACTCGTGGAAAGAAAATGCAGGCAGAAGATCGAGGGAGAGACTACATGCATGCGTGCTCACATTGAGAAAGACTTTGCTAGCTGTCACAATGTTCATGTAACCCTGATCACATAAGTTATCAGAGCAACTCCACCCATGGAGCCCTTCCCCCTGGCAATCCACTATTCAATCCACCCTATTGAACGGTAACTGCGATTAATGAACAGTAAATTGCCATTTGCATCTCCATCTTTGGAGCCCTCCCCCCTGGCAATAGGCAATAAAATATTAGTTTTTTTTTTGTTTGTTTAAATAATACAAAATAAAATTATTTGTAATTTCGGATAAGAATTTTTAAATTGTTCTCGTTGCGCCACGTGTCATTGTGGTGTAAGGTAGATGAAGAATAAGTGGTATTTATAGAAAAGTAAAAAGAATTTTTTACAAAATTTTTCAGATTTTTTACAATTTTTTTCGGATTTTTTACAATTTTTTAAAATTTTTATTCAAATAATTAATCTCTACCGTTGGATTTAAAAAAATTTGAATTCCAATACTCCAGATTGTGCCACGTGTCACAACGGTAACTTTTCTTAATTTTAAAACTATTTTTTCTTTTTATTACCCTTGCATCGGACGGCTGGTATTTAAACCTTTTGGGATCGAACGGACCGTGGGAAGCCACGTGGCTTCCCATCGGTCACTGGGCATCTCTGCGCGGGCCCTGGCACCTGATTTCCGGTCGGGCGACGCGCTCCCACTCGCGAGTGAGGGGCACGCGCCTGACACAAAAAAAATTAAATAAGGCTTGGCCCTCGGGCTGCAGGCCCGTCGATTCCCCACCCCCCACCCCCCCCCCCCCCCCCCCGGCCCTCGGGCTCCCACCCTCACTCGGGCTCTCTAAGGCTGGAGCATTGTCCACCGGGCCTCGGGCCCTTTCCTCTCCCCTGTCCCCCGAGCAATGTCCATGGGTGGACTTGCTCTCAGGTCACCCGATGAGTGCTATAGGTCACATGATGTGTGCTATAGGAACACAAGGACATATTTCGATTGTTCGTGAATCTCCCCTCTCATATTTGAGTGATTTTAATATATAACCAGTTGTATCGAGTGATGAGATGAATTTTTCCTGCTTTTTGTCTTAATTTCAGTGGATTGAAATAACTGTTTGCAATTTAAAGGAATTTTAGTTAGCAAAAGAAGTGTCATTTCTTTGATTTTGGAGTAATAGTTATTTTTCTTTTCAATTAGTTGTCTCTTTTTTTGAATTAGCTTATGAAAAGATGGCTTTAAGGATAATGCAAATGAGGCATCTTTCAAGGGGCATATGGAGTGTGTCTCCCTCTATTTCAATGACTTTTTTTAATTACTATGACCTTCTACAACTCTCCTTTCGCTTCATGAATTTCATTTACAAATTTCTCATCAACTAAGGCCTTTAGCATCGTGCCTTTTCCTTAGTAATTAGATGTTGTAATTTTACACTTGCTTAAATGATGAGTTTTTTTTAAAAGTAGTACTAATAGTTATCTGAACCTGCCGCTTGATGACTCACACTTTGCCTAAAATCTGATAAGACTGCCTTGTTTCCACAGAATACGTAAACCTGAGTGGAAGATTTCTGTAAAGTGAACTCACACATTTATCTTTTGTAGATGAAGGAATGAACCGAAGAAGATAACCAAGTTCTGCATGCAATGCATGTATGATTTGTTCATGTGACTGGTCATGGGTAGTTTGGCTAGATCACAATATTCGATCCATCGGAGTGCTACCAGATTAGGGTTTATCCTCCTCTTACACCTTCTGTCACAAGCCGGACGCTTACTGATACTTATCTCCGACGCAGTTGTAACCCTAGCTAAGATCAGACCCATTAATTCTTATCTGCTGCAAAACATGCTGTGTGACACGATATGCTGATGTATAATAAACTCTTCATTGATCTTTTTACTTGGTCGACATTTTGACTGGAATGCTAATGACTTCAAATCAATAGCGAAACCATGACACAGTTAAAGAGGCAGTTTAATTATATAGAAGCAGAAACATGCAAAAAGAAGAAAAAGGAAAAGGAAAAATGCACGGCCTTGATTTTAAGGGAAAGCCCCCAGCACAATGATGGTGTTGTGATGACTGTTTGAATTGAAAATTTCAGTCTCCCCTTAAAGAAAAATTTACACTATTTTACATGAGAAGTAATTTTCACACAGTTTTTTTTAGTTTCTCACATACTTTCTTTATTTTTAATTGTTGGATTGAATAAATCAAACGTTAAGATTAAACATGGTTGTGTAAGAAGCTAAAAAAAGTGTTTATCATTTCCCTTTTACATATCTGAGACTCGACTACAAAAGAAACAAGTAATTCAAAGTAGTAGAAAGGTACTTATCTGGCATGGGTTCAAATTACCGTGTTGTCTCGTAGACTCTCTCTATATGACCTTTTATTGGTGACCAAGGACACTATGGTGACGGTAAACTCTTCCAATAAAAGTTTCTCTCCCATATTTTTTTTTTGAACAAACGATATTACTTACATTAAAGGATAGTGGGTCGACTTAGCCTCACAATGGGCTAGCAATAATGTAGTTCAAATTCACATTGGCGAGAATTGAACCTAAGATCTCTCACTTACAAGTGAAAAAATATACCACTAGACCATAGTATTAAGTGGCAATTTCTCTCTCATATTTGGTCTTCTTCTAGAGAGATATTCGGATGTCACCAATTTAATACATCTATATGTCGATATTTTTCATTCCAAAATTATTATGTTATCATAGGATAGATATATGATTGTATACAATTGGTGGTACAAATATTAAATGTTATCCTCCTCCTATTCAAACGGTTATAATCTCTCCATTATGGCAACGAGCATTGTGGACCATTATAATAAGCTAAGTTAATAATTAAGGCAATATATGGGCCTAAATATTTTGCTAATTGGTGATTAACAAAACCCCACTAACCCTTTTTGTATGCAATTTCAATTCGAAGTGTTCTTCCTTGAAGCTGATAACTTGGGGGACCAATATTTTTGCCTTCATATATTGTATGTTCTCGAGTATGGAATTGGATCCTCTCCGAGGTAAAGCCTTGGGATCCTCCTAATCCACTAACAAGAGCCGTTGGATTTTGATCAAACGGTTAAAATTATTATAAATTTAGAGGGACCCCTCTATTTGTAGCCGTTGGATCAAAATCCAACGGCTCGTGTTATTAGGTGAGGAGGATCCTGAGGATTTGCCTAGGAGAGGATCCAATTCCCGTTGATCCAACGGCTCGTGTTATTAGGTGAGGAGGATCCTGAGGATTTGCCTAGGAGAGGATCCAATTCCCTCAAGTATATATTCATTCATTCAATTCAACCTTTTTCTGTAGCTAAAGTCCAGCTCAGCAATTCGTACTATACAAATACACATTAATTTCAAGAAGTGATTATGGATTAGATCTGTCCCAAGCTTTGTCTGGCCATGATTACTCAAGTGTTTAAGAGCTACGACCTTTTGCACTTGTCCTTGTGACGGTTGTACAGTAATCTAAACATTATCTTCACTAATATCAACATTAACAACCTGTTTATGTGTTTCTTGAGGCTTAATTTAGACTAAATGCATGCACCAAGAATCTGCAGGTAATTGCAGTTACTAATTTACCATGCCTAAGGGAAATGAACATTGAGTGAAGAATACTAGCTACCTTCTCTTATCTCGTTTTCATCTGCCAATAGTTTAATGATCAAAATGGTCTACCTTCAAGGCCACCCTTCAAAGATCTTCTAAGCAAAATCCAACCAAATTGTAAAACGTTTAATCATCTAACTGTTGTGATAATAAATATAAGAACCCCATGTTTTGTTTAAGCATTGAATATCACACTAGTATTAATCAAACATTTAATGGATTTATAATGGATTTTCCATTGTTGATTAAGCAATGAATATCAAACTATTAGTCAAACAACTAACAAATTTCAATTTAATTAATTTGATTGATTTTTTTCATGAATTATGTGGATGTAATAGTCTTGAGAATGAACGATTTCAATCTTTATGAAACATTAGACAACATACATTACAGATGAATGGAGAAGATAAAAGAGAAGACAGATAGTATTTCCTCGAAAATAGGAGTAATGCTAGGTAGATTACATTTTCATATCAAATTTTTACAAATCATGTGGTGTGTCATAAAAAATGAATAAGCACGTTAATCAACACTTAAATAATAATCCAATCATTAATCACCACATCACATAGTTTATAAATTTTAGTCTAAATAATTGATTTCCTTAACATTATCCTAAAATAATTGAAATTACATGTGATGGACTACGAATTTTTTTAAACATTTCAATCATTTGATGGCAGAAGACAGAGATTCATTCCCCCGAATGGCGGGTCAAAAAGATAAAACAAACCGACCAAAATATTATATTATATAAACACAGAAGTAAACATAGTTAAAAACGGATTTGAATTCCATCCGGATCCAAATTGTGAGAATTTTAAGGATTTTCATATCTTAGTAATTCATGCATCGTGCAGTTGAAAATTATTTGACTTTTTTTAGTTAAAATTAGACAAAAATAGTACCTGATGAAAACTGACTGTACAATATACGATGAACGGTTAGAATGTTGGGATCCTTAGGATCCCACAAAGTGAACCCGGAGAAAATCATCTTCCGTTAAAAACCTGTTTCAATACGCAGAAATATTGATTAAACGAAAGTGAAAATACAAAAATGACAGCAAAGCCGACAGATTATTATTATTAAACATATGATTTTATCAAGCAAAAAAGAACAAGAGAAAAAGCATGCAACAATAGTTGACTTCATAAGAACAGCTCATCTGGTTCGTATATATGATTGAGGCAGGGAGATTTCAAGCATCTTCTCCAAGGGTTTTAATATTCAATTTCCCAGCAGGATGTTCTGAATTCAGACATTGGTAAGGTCAAGGGAAGCTTTCATAATACAAGAACAAGTTGACAGGGTATCACAGAAAAAAAAAATCATAATTATAAATTTTAAAATGTGATTAATTAAGGAAATTATTTATTTATTTGTTTGTAAACTATAAACATTCTCCAGTTTTGGATGTGCATGGACTCTGCAATATAGAATAACAGAAAAATCTCCCATCCAGAACTATAAAGGAGATGATATATTGTGTTTGAAACTGTTTTTCAAATGACTGCAAGCCTTTTAAGGAAAATGATTTTGGAATCAATTCATAGTAAAAATATAAGTAAATCTTGGAAAAGTAATCCAAATGCTTTCTGCAAGAAGCACATAAAAAAAAAAACACTTCAAGTGTTTTTGAAACCTAAAACTATTTTCACCAAAAGCGTTTAAGTCATTTTAAAGGCACTTTCCTAATTTTTATTAGCTTATCAAATTACTATTATAAATAAGAACATTAATTTATTCATACCATATATTGTCACATCCTGGCCTGGGACAGACCAGTTTCCGGGCCCGTTCCACCATCGTAGCACGATATTGTCCATATCACGATATTATCCGCTTTGAGCCCTGACCACGCCCTCACGGTTTTATTTTTGGGAACTCACAATCAACTTTCTAGTGGGTCACCCATCCTGAGAGTGCTCTGGCCTCATTCTCGCTTAACTTCGGAGTTCCTACGGAACCCGAAACTAGTGAGCTCTCAAAATGCCTCGTGCTAGGTAGGGATGAGAATATACATTTAAGGATCACTCCACTGGGCGATGTGGGATGTCACAATCCACCCCCCTTAGGGGCCCGACGTTCTCGTCGGCACACTTCCGACCAGGGATTGGCTCTGATACCATTTCGTCGCATCTTGACCTGGGGTGGACCACTTCCCGAGCCCGTTCCACCATCGTAGCACGATATTGTCTGCTTTGGGCCTCGACCACGCCCTCAAGGTTTTATTTTTGGGAACTCACAAGCAACTTCCCATTGGGTCACCCATCCTGGGAGTGCTCTGGCCTCCTTCTCGCTTAACTTCAGAGTTTCTACGGAACCCGAAGCTAGTGAGCTCCCAAAAGGTCTCATGCTAGGTAGAGATGAGAATATATATATAAGAATCACTCCCTTGGACGATGTGGGATGTCACATATATTAAGAGTAATACTAGAAAGACTAAATTTGTAGACTAAATTAGCAAAGGAAATGAGGTGTTACCAATGGAAAATGAGCACGTTTATCAACGATTAAGTAATAATCTAATCACCAACTTTCATGTCATTTAGTTTATAAAATTTAGTCTCCCTAGCATTATTCATATATCAAGTCCTTTGCTTGTAACATTTGCCACTGCATATTTTGATAAACAGCCATTAGGACTCCATTAATGATAAAATAACGAGTTAGATAAGTTAGAGTATAATTGGCCTCTTTAAAATCTTGGTCAGAAGAATAAAATTACCACCCGAACATTACATATTACCAAGAAGAGTACCATGATTAAATCCGATCGTTCCTAAAGCAAGTAACCGGCCCTCTATACCAATATCCAATAAAAATTGCGCAAAGTGTTGATCAGCACAGTTAGCTTGACAACAGAGATGGGTTCGCAACCACTAATTACCTCTTTGCGTCCTCAATCACTAATAACCCTTTTGGAGAGGTGTGTCTAAGACTTGGACGAAGAATAACTGAAACGATCTGGAGGGATTCACTCTCAAACCTCCATAACCTCAACCTGTAGAGCTGTGATGGCCCCTTTAAAACCGTTAACCATGGCAACCAAATGCCCTTGTATATGAACTCGTTTGGAACTGCTTTTAAAATGACTGAAAGCAACAAATATGTGCTTCTCGCAATAAGCACTTCAAGTACTTTTCCAATATCGACTTGGATTTTTACTAAGGATCATTTCCAAACTAGCCATATTTTGCTTCAATTCAATAATTAAACTTTATCATGATATCAACACTGTCCAATTAGTAGACGCTTCTGCCAACAAAAGTTTAGGGTCTTTTTCTTAATTATGTTTTTTCCATATAGACAAACTAATACAGAATGGTGAAAACACATTGTCCTTATTGAACTCATCTTGCAATTAATTTCAATAATTCATTCCATTTGTCCTTATTAAGCTTTCAACATACATAATCAACTAAGAAAAGGATAGCTATGCGAATTGTCAAATTTATATTAAAGAAATTTGCCTTTAATTAGTGATTACTTCTTTCATTTTTCATACCTTTAATTAGCATTTCATACAGTAATACAACTTGCTGCATGCAGCAAGAAGATCAAATGAAATGGAAAAATATTAAGGCAGACCTTAGCCATGAGCAGTGTGCTATGCCATCTGCACCCGAGTTTGAATCTTCCTCCTCATAGGTTAGATAAATTTTCAAAGTGGAATATCGCTTATATTGAAGAAAAAATGGGGAAAAAGGAGGCATGACAGAGGAGTTGGCAGTATTTGAGTTATTTTTCTTTGAAATTTCTCAGCTATCTTGGAAATATTTCATTCTTTTGCAATCAATTATGAAACTTTTCAAAGTAAACATGATTTGGGAAAAGAGAAATTGTCACATCCCGGCCCGGTCCTCCACCACATCCAGGGCTTGACTCCACCGTAGCATGATATTGTCCGTTTTGGACCCTGACCACGCCCTTATGGTTTTGGTTCTGGGAACTTGTGGCTTGACTCCACCGTAGTACGATATTGTTTGCTTTGGGCCCCGACCACGCCCTCACAGTTTTGTTTCTGGGAACTCACACGAGAACTTCTCAATGGGTCACCCATCATGGGATTGCTCTCGTGCGAACTCGCTTAACTTCAGAATTCTGATGGAACCCAAAGCCAGTGAGCTCCCAAAAAGCCTCATGCTAGGTAGAGATGAGAATATACATATAAGGCTTAGATGATCCATTCCCCTGGACGATGTGGGATGTTACAATCCACCCCCCTTAAGGGCCTGACGTCTTCGTCGGCACACTTTCGGCCAGGGATTGGTTCTGATACCAAGTTGTCACATCCCGGTCCGGGCCCCCACCACATCTCGGGCTTGACTTTATCGTAGCACGATATTGTCCGCTTTGGGCCTCGACCACGCCCTCACGGTTTTGTTTCTGGGAACTCACACGAGAACTTCCTAGATGGAACCCGAAGTCAGTGAGCTCCCAAAGGTCTCGTGTTAGGTAAAGATGAGAATATATATATATAAGGCTTAAATGATCCATTTCCCTGGGCGATGTGGGATGTTACAGAAATGTTAAGGATATTTTTTCAAAGTGAGACTCTTTATGGACTCTCTGTCATCACATACTTTAACGCTAATTTTTGTGCCAACATTATAAAATATTATGCAAAAAATATGAAATGATAGAGAGTTCTAATTTTGAGAGAGTCTTCTTGACATTTCTCAGAAAGAAAGATTTCCCAAAAAGCAAATAGAAAATAAAGGGGTGTGATATTCACACACATTTTTTTACTTCTTTCACACATTTTTAGTTTTCGGCCGTCAGATCGGATAAATTGAAGAAGATTAACGGACATAAATTAATAAGGGGTGTGTGAGAAATAAAAATGTGAAATGATAGAGAGTTCTATTTTTGAGAGAGTCTCCTTGGCATTTCTTAGAAAGAAAGATTACCCAAAAAGCAAATAGAAAATAAAGGGGTGTGATATCCACACACCCATTTTTACTTCTCTCACACATTTTTAGTTTTCGGCCGTCAGATCGGATAAATTGAAGAAGATTAACGAACAGAAATTAATAAGGGGTATGTGAGAAGTAAAAAAAAGTGTGTGGATAACACATCTCAAAATAAAAGGGGTCCCCCAATATAATACCAGAAGTATGTGGCAGAAAAGTTAGTCAATAAAGGAGTGTATCAAAGGAGTATTCATTATTTAAACATTTATATAATTAGAAAAAATTTAATCAACATAATTATTTCGATAAATACTAATTTAGTAGTTAGCTCGCAATTTAAACAATATATTTTATCTAGAATTTGATTAATTTTTTTGATAAACGGTGTGATTACATAATATATCAGACTGCGAAAACTAGAACAATTTGAACTAACGAATACGTAAAGCTTATTTATCAATAATTTATTACAAAATCCTATATGAGCAAGCATTACTAGTCCTAGGGATTTATTTTCATCAGAAATTTTCCCTTTTCCAATACACGTGGCTGCCTCAGAGTTTAGAATCTTAGGATAAGAGTTTGATGAAATAGGGTATTACTTAAAACTCAATACAAACTTCAAAGTTGTCATTTTTCATTTTCACAAATGTGTTTATGGGCTGATATGCATTTACATCACCAAAATCCTTAATTAGCACGCGTTTCTCTTTTCTTATTGAAAACGATAGTGGTCAAATACATCTGAACTTGAATGTAGAGTCCATTTTCATTACACCCAAATTTTACAAGTAACACGCGCTTGCTTTCTGAAACTGAATTTTCTCCGAAAAATGGTTATATTTCTCGAGAAATGCTGAACAAGTAGTGCTGCCAAATTCTGATATACTCTCAACATTGACGAGACATATCAAAGTCAAGTAATTGGAGCTCCGTCTCCCTGAGTTAGTAGTACTCCTCCTGCTATGATCCTATCCATCGACCAGGGTTTATCCGAACGTATCTGGACCGTCGGATAGCGTCGGACCCCCGTATGAAGGGTCAAGAGGCTGAGTTGAACCCTGCAGTGGAAAGTAGAGGAACCAAACTCAGGAAAATGAAATAGTAATTCAAAAGAACAATCTCCAATCACCCTCAAGAATGTGACTTTTCTCTTTGAACCTCCTATTAATTTGATTCCCTACCAGGCTGCCATTTCATTTTCTTAACCCCCTTATCTCTCTCTCTCTCTCTCTCTCTCTCTCTCTCTCTCTCTCTCCTCAAATTCCACCACTTCCTCACTTCCTAGAAAGAATACATATCAGAGGCTTCCTCTCTTCCTGTTGCTGACAATTCACATCAAAACAGCCACTTTTTTTTTGGTGAAGTTTTGTGCCAGCATTGCAGGTGTAGTGTTGGACTCAACATGGGGAGGCACTCTTGTTGCTACAAGCAGAAGCTAAGGAAAGGCCTCTGGTCTCCTGAAGAGGATGAGAAGCTTCTCAATTACATCACCAAGCATGGCCATGGCTGCTGGAGCTCAGTCCCTAAATTAGCAGGTATTTCCCTAATTCTCCAATCAAATTGTTCATCACTTTCCAAAAGAGGGAGAAAAAACCAGAGGACTAAAGTACTGACGGTCGGCCATCTTTGAGAGTAGTTTAGAATATCGTCTTGTTCAGAAAGAGTCGTGTCCTTCTTCATGTGACATATAGTGTGATGTATTGGCAGGTTTGCAGAGGTGTGGGAAGAGCTGCAGGTTAAGGTGGATAAATTACCTGAGGCCTGATTTGAAGAGAGGACCATTCTCACAGCAAGAAGAGAATTTGATAGTAGAACTCCATGCAGTTCTTGGCAACAGGTAATATATATTTATAGTTTTTATAACTTGGGTTTTTATTTCCTTAAAAATTAAGATTATAATTTCTTATGGGCATTAATTAATAAAAATGATATCTTTTTGCTGCTGCAATACCAGATGGTCTCAGATTGCAGCCCAGTTACCAGGAAGAACAGACAATGAGATTAAAAATCTATGGAATTCCTGCATTAAGAAGAAGCTGAGGCAAAGAGGCATTGACCCCAACACTCACAAACTACTCTCAGAAGTGCTTAATCAAAATATTGACACAGAAACTAACAACAATAATAATATTAATCTCTCCCCAACTTACAAGAGTAATGAGAAGGCCTCTGAGGGATCCAATGAGCTGAGCTTGGTTGAGGCAGTGAGTTCAAAGCACCCGCCTTCAGCGTCCGAAAACCGATTCAACCCTGTTGAAGTTTCCTCCACCTCCAAACTCATCAGCAGCAAAAGTTTGACACATGAAGGCTCCATCAGTAGTTGCAGGCCTTGTGATTTTGTGGGGTACTTTTCTTTTCCTCATCACAATAACCAGAACAATTATGGGTCGTCGTCAGATATGGGGCTGCAGGCGGTAAATCAAAACACCACTTTCAGCTTCCTCAATCAAAATCCAGAGTTCCTGCAACCGTCCATGTCATCAAGCTCCGCCATTTTCACCGCCCCTCCTCCTCCCACACGTGTGAAGCCTTCCATCAGCCTCCCATCTAATAACTCCTCCACCTGGGACTCCAATGCCAACAACAGCAACAGCAGCGGCGGCGGCTATTTCGACAACTCTGCAACCTTTTCTTGGTGGCCTCCGGAGGCGGTAAAATCCGACGACCCAGAAGAGATCAAATGGTCTGAACATCTCCACAACACCTCATTTCTGATGGGAACCCACCAAGCCTCTCAGCCTGCTAATTACTCAGAAATGAAACCAGAATCCCATTCACACATTTTATCAAACAGTTTGAGTGCAACGTATTGGCACCACCAAAACCACCACCACCACCACCACCACCAGCAGCACCAGCAAGCTTTACAAGCTTCAGAGATGTACACAAAGGATCTTCAGAGACTTGCCGTAGCTTTTGGACAAACCCTTTAGAACCAAAAACAAAAATACAAAAAAATCAGGTGCAGGACAACCCACTCTAAGCTAACTTTTCAGAAAAGCATTTCAAACTTTTATCAGAAGAGTTGTTAGTTTGTGAGAGAGAAGGGTTTGCAAGTTGAAAGAGTTCTTCTGCGTTTTACAATTTACCGGTGTGTGAGGGTTTTTTCTCCTTCTGATTTTTCATTTTTATTTTTATTTTTTGTAAATTTCCAATACCAAATTTTAATTTTTCAGCCTTTATTTTTTAATTATTGTTGTTAGTAATATATTTGTGCATGAATTAATACGGTTTAAGAATTACAGAAATAAGGGCTTTTGTTACATTTTAATTCTCTAGCTTATGTATCATGTTGTTGTTCTTGATTCAATTATTGTAGATTTAATTGCAAAATATCAAAATACATTAGTGATTCGCCCATGTACACGAGTTGTGTGGCCGGTTCGTGTGGTTGTATTCGCTTCTTTCCCCTCTTGTGTATATTATCCTCGGAATTTCTCGAGAGCAAAGTAACAGGGGATGATTTATTCTCGATATTAAAATAACAAAAAATTATGGTGTTTTTATAAATTTTTAGAAAAATGTTCTAGTGACGTGGAATCACACGTGACTCTTGCCGCACCAAGATACGTCAGATGGTAAAAAAACTATACACATATACATGTATATATATTTGTGTGTGTCTAAATATGATCAAGTTTCCATAAATATGAACTATTTGTAACTGATTTTAAAATGACTGTAAACGTTTTCAGAGAAAATGTTTCGAGTAAACACTTAAACTTGCATTTTTACTAATAATTGATTCTAAAAACATTTTTATGAAAAGTGTTTTTAACCATTTTAAAAATACATCCAAACGAGCAACAAGATCATCACTTTGTTTTGCCTTTACCTTTTTCAAATCTGGAGTCGAGAGTGATTGTGTGACTCCATCTGCAAGATATCCAAAAATATATTTGATTTCATGGGATCCATTTTTATTTTTATATTTGATATACATCACTTTCTGTCTTGATCCTTTTCACATTGAAAAAAAAAAAGAAAAACAGAAAATTATATTTTTTCTAAAGTTCAAAAATTCAAGAGGCCATTTTTCCCAAATGAGTGTCTGTCACTGTCTCCTGGAGATGGAGATGTTTTCACCTTTAAGTTTTTAACAGTCTCTATGTCCCTTCCTCTCCTTTCCAAACTCATAACAAAACTTAGGTAGGGATGGATGTCCAACAATTCGTCTCTTTAACACTTCTCACAAAAGTTAATAATTTTTGTATTGCAAATTTCAATGCGTTTTTATGTGGGTCATATTCAATGTGAGAGTTGACTTAATCAGATAGTCCTATCAAAATTTTCTTGCCAAGGGTCTTATTTTTATTTTTTTTGTCGAAAGACTCAATGGTTAAAGACATGAAATGAAATTACGGTCTTTCTTTTATGCTAGTCATACTCATAGCGAGAGTTGCTGTAATCAAACAGCCGTAATGAAGTTTCCCTCCTCTTCTAAGAGTCGATGTTTGAAAACATGAATTTCCGGCCTTTCTTTTACTACATCAATATCATATAGAAAACAACAAAAAGATAAGAAATAATTAGACGAATTAAAATGAAAAATAGATAAGAAGGGAGGCAGGATTCCAACACTATATTGATGAGAATCCAGCTGCTAGCTAGAACAAGTCAGAAAATAAGAAATGACTTGTAATACAATTAAAGCTTTAAGTTCTTGTTTTCTTGGTGGCAATAGGCAAAAGACTACGTAGCGTAGAGAGGAGGGTGACATTATGAGAAATCTATCTAATTTCGTATTATATATATTATAAGCTTTTTAGTCACAATAATTTGTAAGATTGACATAATTTATTATTTTGGTCATTCATAATGAAAATCGATAGAAGTAGTTCATGAGTTTGTCTACCGTAAATTATTTTGGTCATTCTAGAAAAAATCAGTTAATATTCTTGTTAAGTAGAGGGGTTAAATTGACAAAAATACCCTTAAAATGTGGTCACGTGGTTGTTCACGTAACAATTTAACGAAGATATTGACATATTTTCACGAAAAAATCAAAATGATTTAAGCGAACAAACTCAGTGGCCACTTATATTAATTTTTCTTATCAAAATCAAAATAAAAAGTTATATCAAATTCAAAAATTATTTTAAATAAAAACCCGATATTATCTTCCAAAAACTAACACACCGTGTCCCATGGGTGGGCCTAAACGTTTTACTACTTCTGTGAGGAATCGAGAATTGGGTCCCTGCAAGATGCTGAAACTTCATGAAAAAAGGGATAGACTTTACATGAAACATTTTAACGTGATATCTTGTGTCAATAAAATAAAAATATATAAATAAAACTTACGCGTTTTATTTTATTGACATGTGTAGAAGAGTACAATTGACTTTGCAGAGTCATAGAGAAAAATTCTATGAGAGTATAATTTTCTTCCCTTCAAATCTTCTGCCTTCCTATCCCTACCTTCATTTTAGGCCGTTGAAAACACTTTGCATACTCAAGATTATGCCACGGAAGCATGAGATGAATTGCTTGCAAGCATCTTTACCTTACGCTGCAAGACATAGGGTAAATCTTTGCTATAGGAAATGAAAAGCAATAAAGTAAATATAGTACAATTATATGTGCATCAATATTACCTTTTTACATGGCTAAAACTAGCAGTAGGATTCTATGTGGGATAACCTCATTTATGTTGTTGCTGACGTGGCATAATTGTGAGAGTGCAAAATGTTTTCAACGACTTAAAATAAAGTAGGGTGTAGGAGGGCAGAGAGATTTAGAAGGAAGAGAATCATACTTCTTAAATCTAGCATGAAACCGGGATACACTTAGTCTATGATTTGTCTCTCTCCTCACGTGATGTACTTGGTAAGGAGAGAGACAGATACATAAGAATATACACAACTAAAAGGAGTAACGCATAAAAGAAAAAAAAAAGATGTCGATTGTTATTGATATATTATTAGGACTCTTTATCGCACATTACGTGACATTTAATTATATACAATCTATGACATAAAAAAATCTCTCATGTAGAAAATAAAAGAACTGACTCTGCCAGTCTGCCCTATGCAAACTCATAAAACGAAAATTCACAAGAGGCATGGGTATATTTCAAGGAAAACCTTATTCAAGGGCAAAGGGCCACGTCTTTCCTCCTCTCAAATACACGAAAGACTCCATTTTGTTTGTCCATGCACACAGACATCGTTGTATGGTTTCCCTCGTCGAATCTGCCCAAGAACCAGTTAATGAATCGGGTTGTTATCAGGTCATCCGTTAAAAATCCAATAAGATATGTCAGATCTAGACATTAGGTATGATAATTTGTTGCATGATCCGTTAACCCGACACGAAATGACACGACCCGTTAACAAATCAGGTCGTTATCGAGTCACTTGTTAAGAACCCATTAAGATAATATGTTTCACACGACACGACCCATTAAAATAAAAAGTATGACATGAAAACGACACAGGCACGCCAAACACAACTCGTTTGCCAGACTTATTTGTTTATATAATATATGGAGATGCATGTGAACCAAATTATTGGGTCTTACCTGTTGGGGACCTACAATTTAAAGGGTGCTGGTGAAGAACAAAAAACATTGCAATATTGGCCAGACTGAGGGAGGAGAAGATGGGATTACAGTAATGCAGTTGCCAAATTTGATTTCTTTGGTATTTTATAATCTTGTGCTTTAGAGAAACTCAAATGTTGTAATTTAATTAGTTGGAATCTTTACTTCTTTTTTTCTTCTAATACATTATATTAATACTTCTATCAACCGCCGAGATGAATGGAATCTGATTAAATGATTAACCTAATCATGATCGTATAAGTACAATATTATAATAGAAGATTTTTTGTGGTGCAAATATACATGAAATATCAAGACGATCAAGAATTTAGATAGAATGAGAAGTTTTTAGTGTGTTTGGAAAAAATTCTGGTACACTAAATATTATAATACAATTAGTTATAAATTTATTTTTAAAATTTTAATTAATTATATTATTACACTATTTGTATCCGATCGTATCTCCAACACACTAAAAAATCCGCGAGATAAAAGTAGGAAATTAATTGTTCAATTTCCAGGTTGACAAAAACAGTTACCTTTCTAGATAGCCACGTTTAAACAGAGTATAATTAAAATAATGTTAATGTTTCTTGTATTAGAATCAATATTCGTAGAACGTTCTTTTTCACCTAAACACTTTGAGGTTTAGAGGAGATTTAAAAAAAATGGAGACTTTGGATGCGGTCTCTAACTATTCATATCGAAGTCCCTGATATTAATATAATAATGTATTTTACGTAGGTTATCATATTTTTTTAAAATTAAAAAATGAAATTGTAGTTGTTTATATTAATGAGATTTAAAATAAAACCCATAATTGTTGGAATAACAAATATTAAATGATAAATTATATTCTCCAATATATTGTATGAATATGTAAACTTGGGTACATTCATCAAAATTAACCAAAAAAATTATTGTACATTTTCCAAAACCACAAAAAAAAAAGCTTGATAACATTATTAAATTTCTTCAATTAAACTTGACATGGTACATTCTCAAATCAATGAAATAGAATGTACCTATATAAGTTTAAAAATAGATTTAAAAATTGAATGGATTTAAATAAAAAAAGGGTTACATTTTTATTAAAAATGATACATTTTACATATAACAAATTGATATATTTACGAATGGGTATATTTAAAATTTAAAAAATTATATGAATGGGTACATTTTGTTATCAAAATATGAACATTTAATATTTAAAAATTAAAAGTTCTTTTATAAAAAAAAATTAATGGGTACAAACTTATTATATTTATTTTTTTATTATAGAAATATTTTGAATTGAAAATTAATTAGGAGTTTAATAAGGGTGTGAGTATTAAAATGCTAAATCAACTACTAATTTTTATTTTGAAATTTTGTAACTTACATATAAATTCATTAACACATTAATACTAGGGAATTTGATCAAAATCTAAAAATTTAATAAGATATCAGTTAATAAACATTAGTAACTAAGAACCGGATACTAATTTTTTCTTAAAAAAAAGATTGGAGTATTATTTATCCTTTGTTGGCAGAGATTCCATCAATGAATCTGCAGCACAGAAAAACCAGCAGTCTCTCATTTGTGATAATATATAAGTGCATGGCCGCCATGCACAATTAGAATTACCCGATGACGTCATTTATAGGGCATCACTTATGAAAATATTTAGTCTCTCTTTCATCTTGTCATACCATCCTTACACGATACCATCAAAATGTGAGAAACTGTCATAATCAAGTAACACGAGTCTTTCCAAATAATTCGGGAGTAAGTCTCATATCTTGCCAGTCATTGAAAGATTGGTAATTTCAACTCTCCCCAAAATGTTAACTGAGGGGAGAGAGAGAGACAGGAAAGTTGATTCCCGCAGACAAACACAAGACCTTTCTGTAGCAAGTATTAAAATATGTTGCAAATTATGAAGAGTAACATGGGGTAGGATCATTAATGGAACATAATACACAAATTAAACTCAACTCTCTTTGTCTGGTTTCGAACTTTGGAGCATATTTTAATCGGAACAGAGACGCAAGTAAAGCAACTAGCAATTAATTAATTAACTAACAAAGCAGAAAAGGGTTTATATATAAAAAAAGATTTAGAGATAGAGGAGAATAAAAAGATACATACAAAGAGAAGTCTCGAAGAACTTGGCTGTCCAGGGAAGACGCCAATCTATCCCTACTTTGTCAACGGATGGAATTAAGATTAAAACTATCATATCGTGATAGTTTACTTCATAGGAATGGATAGCTTTTGCAGGGTTCTACGTGCGATGCTAATGGCAGTAAATTTTGTGTGTGCTTCATTTCTGATGGCGAAAAGGGAAGAATGTTTTTAACACACTCCAACCCGGAATGTCCACTAGGATCCCGAATTGAGCCGTGCTGGCCGACATTTGGAAGGTGATGAAGCCATAAGTGTGTATAAAATGTGAATAAATTAAAATCTAAAAGTGGTTAAGTACACGAGTGTGCGGTGTGCGGGTCTGGACCCATTTCACGCGTGATACATAGCATAAGTATAGTACAGTAAGATAAGATAATTATTATACCATCATAAGAAGACATCTGTACTGAAAAGTGTCACGAATCCTCGTCGATACGGAACTCTGTTGCTAGAACCTGGAGGGGTACAAAAATAGAAAAATGTGAGTGAGTGAAACAAAACTTTTCAAACCAATTTCAATTACCAAAGGCAGTAGCCCCTCGCCGCAACACCTGTATAATTTCCCAGAAAATAGAATACATATCTATCTCAATTCCATACACGACATAACAAAGTCCACATGAATATCATGCCATAGATCTCAATAAACATATATATCTCATCAACATGTTAGCCGGAGTCACCTCACGTGACCTGTACGGCTGAATCAAAATCTCATCAACATGTCTCATCAATCGTTGCTACCATATAAATCGGAGTCACCCGTTGTGACCTGTACGACATATCCATATCTCATCAATCAATGCTAGCTCATAAGTCGGAGTCACCTGTAGTGATATGTACAACATATTCATATCTCATCAATCAATGCTAGCTCATAAGTCAAAATCACCTTTAGTGATCTGTAGGACATATTCATATCTCATCAATTAATGCTAGCTCATAAGTCGGAATCACCTCTATTGATCTGTACGATTGTATTCATATTTCATCACATATGCAAATAATATGTCAGCCGGATCCACCTCTTGTGGCCTGTATGGCGAAGTCTGTAGCTCATATCTCAATCTAGCCGGAGTCACCTCTAGTGACCTGTACGACACTACGCCTGCACACGAGTCGGAACCACTGTAGTGGTTTGTACGACAAGAATGGGTGTAAATGAATACGCTCAAGTGCTACGATCACGTGAAGAGTCACCTACGAGTTAGAACCACTTATAGTGGTCTGTACGACAGACCTGTGCACCTACCTTGAATTCAAGGTGAGCATATGGTGCGGGAGGTGAACATTACGTGATTGATTGTGCCCTGACCACCGGCGGGAGCACTAACATCGGGATGCAGGTTTATGAGCTTTAAATGCATCTAATACCACATGTACAACTCATAAGCAACCTGTACGACAATGCCGGAGTTGCCTACTATTCCAACCTGTACGATCGTGTCGGAGTTACTTAAAACATAAATTTAGTCATACCATAACCCCATCAGTTCAACTAATACTGTATACTTACCTGTGTGTCCTGCGTTCATTCTTACTCTCCAAAGCGTTCACAATAATTATGTACAAGGAATATACATATGGATATACTAGGATGTAAATCTAAATTTCAACCATATCATAATATTTCCAGATATATAAACATATAAACAAATGGCCTAAAATGCAATAACTGTAACGCCCCACTCTCGAACCATTTACTTTTGGGAATAATTATCAGTGACAAGCCCAGCAAAACACTAGTTTAAATTAATTATCACTACTTACGATTCTTTACTTCAATGACTAAATTTCTTACATATCGATTTATGATCAACATTTAACCATCAAATTCATAAGGTTAAACTTCGCTTTTTCCACCAACCTTCTTCACATTGTTCAATTCCCCAAACAAGGTTGTTGTCTCAATTATTTAGTCTCATTTATTGTATAGCTGCATGTAACGTCTCGTTAGACTGCCTATGTACCCTAAACAGGGATCAAGCCATTCGTAGTTCACTATAATTATTTGTAGGTACATACATAAATCACTTTAGAAATGTTTGTGGAACTATCAATTATACACCTATGATAAGGGAAAAAGATCCACTCACCTGGAGCCCACGCTATGATTAACTAGCACGTACATCGAGGCGTCCTGAACAATTGGCGCATATAACAATTATCGAATTACATCTCATAACTCTTATAAATATAATACATAATTCACAAAAAGCACATCCTCAAGGACATTCTAAAATGATTTGAGATCCATTGACCAAAGGTCAACCGTCGATCAAAGATCGACGGTGGGGTCCACAACCCTACATAACTCAATCCAGGAGATCCGCAACTCAGATTTCCGATCCATAACTTCCAAAGATCCACATTGTGCTTCTAAAATAACATACTAAAATTTCATTACGATCCAATGGTCGGATCTCTGCCAATTGCCCAAAACCAAGTGGCGGTTAACATTTATTTTATAAACTTACAAATCCAATTCGGGAAGATCCGTACGTCGGATTCCTGATCCGTAAGTTTCTATGGTTCTCAAATATTACTTACTATAATGTATTAAATTTTGGTGACGATCCGACGGTCGGATTATCGATTACTATTCTAATCAAGTGGTGGACCTCAATGGAACTTCGTCGGATTCTGCAGATTTTCTGGGCAATCTTTGGAACTCCATATCTCACTTGTTTCTCAACCAAATTCAACCCATAATATACCAAATCGAAGCTAGAGAAATGTAGAACAAAATTATACCAGCTTGGAGTCCAAATGGTGGCCGGAGGTGGCCGGAAAATGGTCTGAAAGACAGCTGTCCACGGGAAAACTAGTAACTCACCGGATTGGAAGAATTTCCGTTGAGAATTCCCCACGACGCCGTGTGTCGTTCTCACGTTTTAGGAGCCAAGATGCTCGATTTTGGAAGGGAAAAGAGTTGCATAGAGGTTGGATATTGATATCAAATGAAGGCTGAGCAAAAATCGCCTGAAAAAATGGTGGACATGGTCGGAATTGGAACTGGGTTGGGTGTGATGTGTGTGTCAGGCCAACGGGAATGGGAAGGCAGGTCCTTCCTCTTCTTTTTCTGATTGGTCCACTTAATTTTGCCTAAAATCTAATTGGTTACAATTCCCACATGGTGGGAGTTTATTTTCCTTTAAATATATAATTTAGTGAAACAACTTCAAATGTCCGTAACTATACTGTTATAATCCGGACTCACGAACGGCTTTCGCCTATGCGTTCGTACTAACGAGTATTACACAATTACGCCAAAAAAAGTCATACGTTCCTCTAGACGATGGTCAACAAAAGTCAAAACCCTTGCCTTTAAGGGCATTTTCTTAAAAGCACACTTTTAAAATTTATAAAATTGTAAAATTAGGGACGGGTTGTCACAGTTTTAATCTGTGATTGATTATCCCAAAAAAAAAAAACAAAGTTTTGATTGTTGAAGTGAGTCTTATTCATGCCAATTAAGCAAATTTAACATATATGTAATAGAATAGACGGAATTGGACAAATGGAGTAAATATTAAGTTTTAGGATGTTAAGTGATGGTATTTTTATTTGAAGGAAAAACAATTGAGATTAAGTGTGAGTTCTAGAGGTATAGGTAGGGATGGTCATTTTGATCTTGTTTAATTTTGTATGTTGTTTTCGTTGATTTATTCAATCTAATGGTAAAAAATAAAAATAAGTGTGGGAGAAACTAAAAAAGAGATGTGTTGAAATCATTTTCGTTTCGCATATAATATCAGGCTTTAGCATTTTGACAAATGTCTTGTAAATGGCCACACTGATTTTCCCAATTCCGTTTCGGTATTGTAAGCATCTCCAACAAATTTCACAAAACTTATTTTCAATTGGTTTAATTTTAATTCAAATGACACAAAAAGTTACTTGTAAGTTGTAACTAGCTATTTAAATTATGATACTCCAGCATTGTTCTCTAGCTTTGATTAACATTGAATATTTATTTATCTTTTAATGAGATTAAATCATTTAAGGGAAAAAAAGAAACTAAAAATTTGACTCATGGCTTTTAGGCCTCGGAGAATTTGAGTCAAAGACGTCAGGCTATGTTTGGGTAAGGGATTTGCAATAATGCTCGCGCGGTCTTAACACAGCCACCCTTCTCAGTAGCCATATATTTTACTATCTTACAATCCTTTCTTTTGTATTATGGTGTTTGATGGTAGAATTCTGTTGATTTCAACTGCATCGCAAAGTTATTTCATTAAGCTCAATGGATATTAGTCGTAGTATTATGGTGCAGAACTCAATAGGATGAGCATGTTAATGAGCCAATTGATCAAACAGTAATGCTCATTTGAGAGCCAGACGGCGGCAAGATTCATCGACAACCTTAACTTCCGCTCGATCGAAATACCAATCTCCAACCGCTTCTGCGATTGTCTGCGATAGTCCACACGAGAAACATTAAACATGATCTTGAAACTCTTTCTCTATATGTTAAATGTTTGTGTGTTTCTGTGTTGGAACATGCTCTCACCTTGTTTCCAACAGCTGGAGAATTACGAGCAAACCATGTGCCTTGCAACGTTAGCAAGTGCGTGAAACACGAATTTATGAACATCCCGTTTTGTTTAGACACCGAGAATTGTTTTACTGCATTCAGAAATTGATTCCTAAACCCTGTTTAAAAATAAGATAATGTCATAATATTTTCATGTTAATTTAGTTGCTTTGTTTCCGAAGCAGCTACAAGATTTAACAATTCATCTGATATGTGGGATTTCACCTTGCAGAATTTCCATCTGTGATGCAGAACAACTTGAAAGGTTTAATCTGCAAGTCTTCCATTCACCATGGGGATCTGCTGATGGTGGAGCTAAACTGTATGGGATCTGATTTTAAGTGGGAAAATACAGCTCAATGCATTCTTTCATTTAACTCCATTTAGTAATTGTGAAATTAGACATTAAAAATAATGAACAATTACCTGCCATGAATCATATGCTGAATTGAGTATAAATAGCGGGGTTCTAATGTTCGCAATGAAGTTTTCAGGGAAGAAGCACTGTAAAGCAACAAGTAGTGCGCAACTTAGTTTATGCTATCACTATTTTTAGATCAATTACTACAACAACAACAACAACAACAAAGCCTTTTCCCACTAAGTGGGGTCGGCTATATGAATCCTAGAATGTCATTGCGCTCGGTTTTGTGTCATGTCCTCCGTTAGATCCAAGTACTCTAAGTCTTTTCTTAGGGTCTCTTCCAAAGTTTTCCTAGGTCTTCCTCTACCCCTTCGGCCCTGAATCTCTATCCCGTAGTCACATCTTCGAACCAGAGCGTCAGTAGGCCTTTTTTGCACATGTCCAAACCCATTTTGTGTACGTGTTGATGCTTCACCGCCCAACATTCTGTGCCATACAGCATCGCCGGCCTTATTGCCGTCCTATAAAATTTTCCCTTGACCTTTAGTAGCCTACGACGGTCACACAACACGCCGGATGCACTCTTCCACTTCATCCATCCAGCTTGTATTCTATGGTTGAGATCTCCATCTAATTCTCCGTTCTTTTGCAAGATAGATCCTAGGTAGCGAAAACGGTCGCTCTTTGGTATTTCCTGATCTCCGATCCTCACCCCTTACTCATTTTGGCCTCTATTTGCACTGAACTTGCACTCCATATATTCTGTCTTTGATTGGCTTAGGCGAAGGCCTTTAGATTCCAACACTTCTCTCCAAAGGTTAAGCTTCGCATTTACCCCTCCTGAGTTTCATCTATCAACACTATATCGTTTGCGAAAAGCATACACCAAGGAATATCATCTTGAATATGTCCTGTTAACTTATCCATTACCAATGCAAAAAGGTAAGGACTTAAGGATTGTTGATGCACAAAATCAGTGAGAACTTTGGTACAACAGAAAGTATTAAGTTTGTGATCTTCGCTAGATTGCTCTGGTCATTAGTGTAGATAAGTATGTAAATGGATAGAGACAGGAAAACAAACACAAGATGTACGTGGTTCACCCAGATTGGCTACGTCCACGGAGTAGAGGAGTTCTCATTAATTGTGAAGGGTTTACACAAGTACATAGGTTCAAGCTCTCCTTTAGTGAGTACAAGTGAATGATTTAGTACAAATGACATTAGCAAATATTGTGGGAGAATGATCTCGTAATCACGAAACTTCTAAGTACCAAAGTGTGGTATCGTCTTCACTTGCCTTATCTGTCTCATAGGTAGATGTGGCATCTTCTCTGGAAGTACTCTTCCTCCATCCAGGGGTGGTATCTTTAACTGGTGGAGATGCATAAGGTAATGTATCAATTTCACTTGAAGCTTACTTGTAGTTTCAGGCTTGGTCAAGCGCGATACAAACCATGTAGTAGAAGTCCCCCAAGTCGCCGAGCTAGGGGATCTGCTGAAAAATGTAACAGACAAGGTAAGCAATTAGAGCTCCAAACAATCAGTCCCAGATCAGAAATTTGATTTCGAGTTCCGGCTGATTGTTCTCATTCTCCCTATCTTGCAGGCAACATGAAGGATAAAGAGAAGAAAAGGAGAATAGATTATATGAGATACTTTTGCTTTTGAAGAAGTAACTTTCCACAGGCTTATTCTTGAACTGGGATGGAGGGTTTTCTGGTTTCCTCCAGAGTATAAGGCCGACTGAAGAATTTGAGGGTCAAAACAAGTCCATCAAATCTAGAGTACGTTCGACCCTATTGATATGAGATATTTTTGCTGTTGACAAAGTAGTGGATGTATCGGCACGTGTTTTGTTACGCTTGTCTCTACATGCTTCCTTGTATCATTCTCACTTTCCCTAGCTGTTCCTCAAGCAGATGTGGTATCTTCTCTGGAAGCATAAGATGTTGAAGATGAGTACTCGAGAGCAATGCCAGGTAAGTAATCAGGTAAGGGGTCCCAAGCAGTCAGTTTCTGACTGGAAGCTTGATTCAAAGTGCTGACTGATTGCTTTCTTTCTCATTGTCTTGCAGGTAAGAACAAGGCCAAAGGAAAAGACAGGGAAAAAGCATGATATGGGATACTCTTGCTTTTAACCCTAATGATATGAGATATTCTTGCACTGGTGTAGCTTGTTTGCAGAGGTATTATCGGGGGAAAGAAAGCTGAGTATTTCGAGAGGCTTCGTTGGGAGTGCCCTCTTAGATATGAGGAAGGGTTGAGCATTTTTGCAGGTCTGCTTGTCCGTTGAGGATGAAGGTCGACATATATAGGAGTTTCCCTAACAACAAGTAGTAATGCTATTCCTTTAACCTGCTTGGTCATAGCACGGTAGTGGGAGCTGCCAGCTTCACGTGTGTCAGAGCACTTTGAAAAAGTGGTATGTGGTATCTGGAAAGCTGATGTTGCGTGTGAAGATTACAGACAAGCTTTATCCAAGGAGATCTGGCTCTCGAAGTTGAGAAAGCGGTGCCTCTTCGATTTTCGAACAAGCAATCCTGTCGGGGATCTGGCTCTCGAGATTCGGAGAACGGTGCCTCTTCGATTTTTGAGAGAGCAATCCTGCTGGGAGTCTGGCTATTGAGATTCGGAGAGCAGTGTCTCTTCGATTTTTGAGAAAGTAATCATGTTGGGAGTTTGGCTTTCGAGATTCGGATGACGGTGCCTCTTCGATTTTGGAGCAAGCAATCTTGTTGGAAGTGTTTTCTCGAATGTGAGTAAAGGTTGGGCATGTTTGCTAGTCTACCTTGCCACGAAGCACAGAGGTTGACACACAGAGACTTTCCAATTATCCAGCAGTGGTGCTGTTCCTTTACCCTTGTGGGTAATAATATGGTAGCTAGACATTCAAAATTTATGTGTCTAAACTTTGTTAGTGATGTTTCTTTGCTATTCTTTTACCCTTCTTGGTCATAGCGATGTAGTGGGAGCTGCAAGCTTCACGTGTCCAAACTTTGTCAGAGATCTTTGGCAAAGTTATCTGTGGTACCCATGAGTTGATGGAGCGTGTGGAAAGTGGATGATTGAACAGTAAGATTCACGTGCTTTCTACTTCACCAGAAATCTTCAACAGAATGCCCGTAATTTCAGCAAAGCTGAGTGTGCATGTGACAAGTGCTGACAAGGCTGAAAAAAGTAGGTGCCTCTTCGATTTCTGAGATCGGCCCTCGTGGTTTCTGAGCGGCCCAGCTTTTGAGAAAGCAAGCGCCTCTTCGATTTCTGAGATCGGCCTTCGTGGTCTTTGAGCAGCCCATCTTTTGAGAAAGCAAACGCCTCTTCGATTTCTGAGATCGGCCCTCGTGGTCTCTGAGCAGCCCATCTTTTGAGAAAGCAAACGCCTCTTCGATTTCTGGGCAAACGCCTCTTCGATTTCTGAAGCTCCTTCGAGTGCAGATTTTTATAAAGGCTGACATTAAGTTCCAAAGCACACTTGAATCTTCACCAGTAGAAGTTCCCTTCTTGCACTTCTAAGATCTTTATTTGTCTGACCTCTTCTCTTTTCAACACCTTTGAAAATGTCTGGCCCCTCCGACCGTCGTTTTGACTTGAACCTTGTTGAAGAGGCAGCCACGCCTTCTCCAGACAACATATGGCGCCCATCCTTCTTATCCTCTACTGGTCCTCTTACCGTTAGGGATTCCGTGATGAAGAATGATATGATCGCTGCGGTGGTGGCCATGAACCTTCTCACTCCCAAAGATAACAAACTACTTTCCAAACGGTCTGATGAGTTGGCTGTTAAGGATTATCTGGCTCTAAGTGTTCAGTGTGCAGGTTCTGTGTCTAATATGGCCCAACGCCTATTTGCTCAAACCCGCCAAGTTGAATCATTGGCGGCTGAAGTGATGAGTCTCAAACAGAAGATTAAAGGGCTCAAGCATGAGAATAAACAGTTGCACCGGCTCGCACATAACTATGCTACAAACATGAAGAAGAAGCTTGACCAGATGAAAGAATCTGATGGTCAGGTTTTACTTGATCATCAGCGGTTTGTGAGTTTGTTCCAAAGACATTTATTGCATTCGTCTTCTGGGGCTGTACCGCATAATGAAGCTCCAAATAATCAACCTCTGATGCCTCCTCCTTCTAGGGTTCTGTCCAGTACTGAGGTTCTGAATGATCCCCCTCCGGTGCCTTCTCTTTCTGGGCTCTACGGACTGCTGAGACTTCTCCTAAGCAACCTTTGTGAAGGCTCCCTCTTGTTTGTTTATTTTGACTCATGTATATGTACATATTTGTAACTTATCGGAGATATCAATAAATAAGATTTGCTTCATTTCAACGTATTGTGTTAAATACACCAAAGCCTTCTTCACTGAGTGAGGTCGACTATATGAATCTTAGAACGCCATTGTGCTCGGTCCTGTGTCATGTCCTCCGTTAGATCCAAATACTCTAAGTTTTTTCTTAGAGTCTCTTCCAAAGTTTTCCTAGGTCTTCCTCTACCCCTTCGGCCCTGAACCTCTGTCCCGTAGTCACATCTTCTAACCGGAGCGTTAGTAGGCATTCTTTGCACATGTCCAAACCACCGTAACCGATTTTCTCTTAGCTTTCCTACAATTTCGACTACTCCTACTTTACCTCGGATATCCTCATTCCTAATCTTATCCTTTCTCGTGTGCCCACACATCCAACGAAGCATTCTTATCTCTGCTACACCCATTTTGTGTACGTGTTGATGCTTCACTGCCCAACATTCTGTGCCATACAGCATCGCCGGCCTTATTGCCGTCCTATAAAATTTTCCCTTGAGCTTCAGTGGCATACGACGGTCACACAACACGCCAGATGCGCTCTTCTACTTCATCCATCCAGCTTGTATTCTATGGTTGAGATCTCCATCTAATTCTCCGTTCTTTTGCAAGATAGATCCTAAGTAGCGAAAACGATCTCTCTTTGGTATTTCCTGATCTCCGATCCTAACCCCTAACTCATTTTGGCCTCCATTTGCACTGAACTTGCACTCCATATATTCTGTCTTTGATTGGCTTAGGCGAATACCTTTAGATTCCAACACTTCTCTCCACAGGTTAAGCTTCGCATTTACCCCTTCTTGAGTTTCATCTATCAACACTATATCGTCTGCGAAAAGCATACACCAAGGAATATCATCTTGAATATGTCCTGTTAACTCATCCATTACCAACACAAAAAGGTAAGGACTTAAGGATGAGCCTTGATGTAATCCTACAGTTATGGGGAAGCTTTCGGTTTGTCCTTCATGAGTTCTTACGGCAGTCTTTACTCTTTCATACATATCCTTTATAGCTTGGATATATGCTACTCGTACTCCTTTCTTCTCTAAAATCCTCTAAAGAATATCTATTGGGACCTTATCATACGCTTTTTCCAAATCTATAAAGACCATGTGTAAATCCTTTTTCCCATCTCTATATCTTTCCATCAATCTTCGTAAGAGATAGATTGCCTCCATGGTTGAGCGCCCTGGCATGAACCCGAATTGGTTGTCCGAAACCCGTGTCTCTTGCTTCAATCTATGCTCAATGACTATCTCCCAGAGCTTCATTGTATGACTCATTAGCTTAATACCCCTATAGTTCATACAATTTTGTACGTCGCCCTTATTCTTGTAGATAGGCACCAAAGTGCTCTTTCGCCACTCATTTGATATCTTCTTCGTTTTCAAAATCCTATTGAAAAGGTCAGTGAGCCATGCTATACCTGTCTCTCCCAAGACTTTCCACACTTCGATTGGTATATCGTCTGGGCCCACTGCTTTTCTATGCTTCATCTTCTTCAAAGCTACAATCACTTCTTCCTTCCTGATTCGACGATAAAAGGAGTAGTTTCTACACTCTTCTGAGTTACTCAACTCCCCTAAAGAAGTACTCCTTTCATGTCTTTCATTGAAAAGATTATGAAAATAACCTCTCCATCTGTCTTTGACCGCGTTCTCTGTAGCAAGAACCTTTCCATCCTCATCCTTGATGCACCTCACTTGGTTTAGGTCCCTTGTCTTCTTTTCCCTTGCTCTAGCTAGTTTATAGATATCCAACTCTCATTCTTTGGTATCTAGTCGCTTATACATGTCGTCATAAGCCGCTAACTTAGCTTCTCTCACAGCTTTCTTAGCCTCTTACCTCACTCTTCTATACCTTTCACCATTTTCATCGGTCTTGTCCTTGTATAAGGCTTTACAACATTCCTTCTCAGCCTTCACCTTTATTTGTACCTCCTTATTCCATCACCAAGATTCCTTTTGGTGTGGAGCAAAGCCCTTGGACTTTCCTAATACCTCTTTTGCTACTTTTCGGATACAACTAGCCATGGAATCCCACCTTTGGCTATCTTCCCCCTCTCTATCCCACCCACACTGGGTGATTACTTTATCTTTGAAAATGACCTGTTTTTCTCCTTTTAGAATCCACCATCTAGTCCTTGGGCACTTCCAAGTCTTGTTCTTTTTTCTCACTCTTTTGATATGTACATCCATCACCAACAAGCGATGTTGATTAGCCAAGTTCTCTCCCGGTATAACTTTGCAATCCTTACAAGTTATACGATCCCCTTTCCTCATTAGAAGAAAATCTATTTGTGTTTTTGACGACCCACTCTTGTAGGTGATCGTATGTTCTTCTCTCTTATTAAAGAAGGTGTTGGCTAAGAAGAGATCATATGCCATTGCAAAATCCAAGATAGCTCCCCCATCCTCGTTTCTCTCCCCAAAACCATGGCCACCATGAAAACCTCCATAGTTGTCTGTCTCCCTGCCCACGTGTCCATTTAAATCTCATCCTATAAATAACTTCTCCGTCTGGGCAATTCCTTGCACCAAGTTTCCAAGGTCTTCCCAAAATTTCTCCTTCGAACTCGTATCCAACCCTACTTGAGGTGCGTACGCACTAATCACATTGATGAGTTCTTGTCCTATTACAATCTTGATTGCCATGATTCTATCTCTTACCCTCTTGACATCTACAACATCTTGTGTCAAGGTCTTGTCCACGATGATGCCAACACCGTTTCTCGTTCTATTTGTGCCCGAATACCAAAGTTTAAACCCTGAGTTTTCTAGATCATTTGCCTTAAGACCAACCCACTTAGTTGCTTGTAGGCACATAATATTTATCCTTCTCCTCACCATAACTTCCACTACTTCCATAAATTTTCCCGTTAAGGTTCCTATATTCCACGTTCCTAAACGCATTCTACTCTCTTGAACTCTACCCTTCTATCCTAGCTTCTTCACCCTTCTCCGTCCAATAGGATCAAAGTACTTCTTTTGTGTGTCCTGTGTAAAGTTGATAGGAGCATATGCTCCCAAACAACTTTGAGTGGAGTCGTTCGAAAAGAAGTTTCTATGGCCCCCTTGCTCATTTAACACTGCATCCGGGTGCCGATGGAGATACAGCGACCCTTGCTCACTTATCACTGTGCTCGGGCCACACAGCGCGCCACTTACGGATGACGCCCTAGCTTTAGCGCGATTTCGTTCTGGATTCATTTTCATAAGGATTCGACGTAACTGAGGAGTGCCGGCTGTCGACTACCTGATGCCTTCCCCCTCCTTCTTTACCCAGGCTTGGGACCGGCAATGTAAGATAAACTTACACATGCGGAGTTTTAGATCAATTACTGCAAGAGAAAAAAAAATTTGCAAGCCTACAACACCACTATAGTGATCCCTAAGTGCGCGTTCACCGGAAACATCAAACCTAAAATTTCAAACAGGATATCTTCAATAAGTTTTGAAGTGTTATTAATTATCTAGGAACATTGACAGGAAAAGGAAAAAAACAAGAAGCTAGGAACATGCCTGCATATTGACAATGCTGCTAAAAGAAAGGGCATAACGGAGAGTAGTACTCACTCGTCGAGAAAAAATCCACCATCACTCAGGCACTTCACTTTTGTAGCTGTGAGAAATAAGCCCCGAAACTCATCACAGTGCAAAATGGATAACAGACCGCCGGCAGAGACACCAGAAAGAAGAGCCTAATGTATGATGAAGGAAGATGTTGCAAGAACTGTCATAACATGGGAACAAGAAATGATCTACGATCAAGAAGAAATTTTATACCTCATTTGCATCGCGCATGCCCTTGGACATCAAATCTTCCATTGCAGACAACCATATTCGCTGTCCTCTAAATTGCAGTTTTCTTTCCTACGAGCAGAATCATTATATTTTAGCTTCACATTTACGCATATAAACAGAAAGGTAAGGTACCTTCCTATACAAGTAAGCCAATTAGATTCCGGTAGCTGGATGTGAGATCCTAAGCTTTTATCTTTATTGCTCACCTTTTGTCTTGCAGCAGAACTATAATCACTACCACTATATTATGAAGAAATGTAAATTGCAAGAATCGAATACCCACCTGGTTTTCGCTGTCCCCAAGAAAAGAAGCGCCGTCACAATAGCGAAGCAATACTCTATTCCAGTTGAAAAAATCTGCAATCCCATTCCTAAGCATGATAAGGATCAAGACAGAAAAAAGGAGATGCACGCATCGGTTTAACAACTGAGTATTATGTTTGAGGAGAAAACCTGGGTTCTTTTCTGCTGCGTTGCTTAGTATTCCCGTAAATGATATCTCTGTTTCCATGCGTGTTGATGATCCATACGCTGAATACTTACGGTTAGTGCAACTTCTGATGTCATTACACCGCGCTCCTCCCTGCCACAAAAAGAACTTGAGATGCTTGTTTGGTGATCAATCAACTAAAAGGACTATGCAGTAGAGAGAGAGAGAGAGAGTATAACTAAAAGGAAAGATGAACTTGTTATCTGATCATTTCAGTCACAACATGCTCTGAAGTGTAAGTTTCTTCTCACAAACCTGAAGGTGAATGAGCCAACTATTCGCCCCCAATCCATATCCACGATGCAAATGATAAGCAGGTACTGTTCCATCCAAGCAGACTAAAAGAGCAAAATTCACCAACATAACAATGAGACATTACTCAAAATAACAAGAATTAACTATCATTAAGGAGCAATGACTAAGAACTGTGAAAATTCGATATATATCATTGTATAAGAAAACTCAAAAAAAAAAAAAAAAAAAAAACTGCGAATTTTCTTGAGTGCATCAGTGCATGGCATACCTCCTTTGGCAGCAGCTCCTTCGATGAGGGTTAGCCCTACCATCAGTATGCCATTTGCAGCCTTGGAGGTTCCTCCATAGGTCTTCAACAAAGGCGGTACCACCTCATTGAGACTCTTCTCCGCACACCCTTTGGCCCAAATTATGAAAACAAGTACTGTCACAATGCCTACACACAAGAACTTCACCATGGCTCTCCTCTGCCTCAATCTCTCCGCCACTCAAACCTTCGTAATCATAGCTATAAAAACGAAACTCAAATCCTAAACCGGAAAGGATTAGAATGTACATTAATCCTTGATTGAATCTTACACATCTTTTAATAGGATTCAGTTTTTTTCACTCAGCACCGGACGCCCCAACAACAAAATTATACTAAATCAGAGTTTTTTCAATTTGTTACTCCATTCTACTTAACTTATCATAACATGGAAATAAACTTTAAAAGAGGAAATGAATTGTTGTGGGAGTAAATCAACTAAAGCTGGCCATAAATGGGAAAAGTAAGATGAAATGGCAGCATGGATTGATTTCTTAAATCTAACAAAAGCTTGAAGTTTTCGGAACGAACAATTCAAGGCCTTTCCAATCCACACAACTAAGGGTGTTAGTAGTTTATAAGGGACACAGTGTTTTCCAAGTCGTGTATGTAACAATCACACTGATTTTGATAAACAAGACAATCAAATTCCTATCGATCTTCAGATATTTTTCGGAGTTAATTTTCTCAATGATGGGATCCCGCTGCATTGTAGCTGGATTGGTATCAACATGGACAACATATCGTCAACGATATGCATAGTAATACAGTAGTTGTGGAGATGTTATCGACATGGATCCAGCTTAATTATGAAGAGACACTTAATTGGGACAATGAAGATTTGATTGTGCCTACTTCACTGGGGTACGTCTCTTCTTAATGTTGTGAGAGCAGATCCTGCTCCAACTACAGATGAACGGATTCTGCTTACTAATTGGCCCAATTTTCTCTATACATTTGGTATACAAATTACCCCTGAAACATGTACATCAACTAGATGACAAAGGCCATGTATACGTATCCAACAATAAATATCATCATACTTCCAAGTACACTGCTTGAATTTGTGTCCGGAGGAGTAGGGGGAAATCGTGTCCAGAGT
Source organism: Malus domestica (assembly GCF_042453785.1). Classification (NCBI taxonomy): domain Eukaryota; kingdom Viridiplantae; phylum Streptophyta; class Magnoliopsida; order Rosales; family Rosaceae; genus Malus; species Malus domestica. The sequence continues at coordinate 26,824,890 of NC_091672.1, read as the reverse complement.
CCAGACCATGACCAGAGATTGACTGTGTAGGAGACAAGGACCCAATTCATCGTCCAGACAAGGAATCCGGTATCACCACACTACTCACCATTGTCACCAATGAAGAAAGAGAATATTCTTCAGTCATCTGCAGGCATATTCTTCAATCGTCTGCAGGCACTCGTTGTACAATGAGTTGGCATTCTCATTAGCCATATGCTTTACCGTTTTCTCCCCAATTCTTTCATTTGTTTTTTTGTTCTTTGAACTTTGATAATAGAATCCTATCGACTCCAATTATTACAAAGTTATTTCATTAACCAGAAGGGATAGCATTATAGTACCGACAACTCAATACAATGACCATGTAAATAATCGATCAAACAATGCTCACTCGAGAGCCAGATGGTGGCAGGTTTCATCAACAACCTTAACCTCTGCTCTATCAAAATACCAATCTCCAACAGCTTCTGCAATTGTCTGCAATAATCCGTCACATTAATAACTTTAGATATCTTCAAACTCTTATCCCTACATATAATGCATGTGTTTCTGATTCTGTTTTTGTGTGTTGGTAGTTAAAACAGGCTCACCTTGTTTCCAACAGCTGGAGAATCATGAGCAGACCATGCACTTTGCCCCGTTTGACAGTGCGCGAAACACGAATTTATGAACATCCCAGTTTGATTAGACACCGAGAATTGTTTTACTGCATTCAGCATTTGATTCCTGAATCCTGTTCCATTCCAGAAAAATAACGTCACAATAGTGACACAATTTGTTTCTGAAATTCTGATGCTTCTGCAAGATTTAGGAGTCGAAAAAATTCCTTGTTTGTGGGATTTCACCTTGCAGAATTTGCATCTGTGATGCCGAACAACTTGCAAGGTTTAATCTGCAACTGTTCCACTCGCCTCGGGGATCTGCTGATGGTGGAGCTAAACTGTTATACAATGCAATGAATTTTTTTTTCAGTAAAAGTCCTTTCGGTAACTCTCAATTAAGACATTAAAATGAATAATGAAAAATTACCTGCCATGAATCATATGCTGCATTGAGTATAAAGAGCGGGGTTGTAATGTTCGCGATTAAGTTCTCAGGAAAGAAGCACTGCAAAGCAAGAAGTAGTGTAAAACTTATTATGCTATCACCTATTTTCAAATTTAAAAGTGCACAAAAATTGATTACCGAAGTAGGGTCGAGGTGACTAGTACAGAATCGCGGCAGATTTTCTTCCACCCCCTGCAAGCTTACAACACCACTATAATAATCCCTGAGTGTGCGTCCACCAGAAATATCAACCCTACAATTCCATACAGGATCACCAATAAAATTTCAAGTGTTGATAATTAGATAGGAATATTGATAAAGGGAAAGGACGTTACGGATATAGTACTCACGTGTCGAGAAAAAATCCAGCATCACTCAGGCACTTCACTTTTGTAGTTGTGGGAAACAAGCTCTGAAACTCATCACAGTGCAAAATGGATGACAGACCACCGGCAGAGCAACCAGAAAGAAGAGCCTAATGTACGATGGATTAATATGCTTTGAGAAGTGGCTTAACACTGGAACAGGATTATAACTTTAGCATGAATAAATGTTGTACATGATTCGCGTTGCGCATTCCCTTTGACATCAAATCGTCCATTGCAGATAACCATATACGCTGTCCTCTAAATTGCAGTTGTGCTTCCTAACAGAAGAATCACTATATTTTAGCTTCTGATTTGCACTTACGGATAGAAATACATAAGGTACCTTCCGATACAAGGAAGTCAACTTTTTATTCCAATAGCTGCAGCACTACTACTATAATCACTATCATAATTTTGTGGAAAAAGGTAAATGGCAAGAACATTCCACCAACCTGATTTTCACTGTCCCCAGAAAATGAAGCGCCATCACAATAGCGAAGTTCTACTCTATTCCAGTTGAAAAACTCTGCAGTCCCTTACATGATAATGGTTAAGACGGCTAAACCAAAAAACAGAAAAAGAAAAAAGCAGATGCAGGTATCTGCCTTAAACACTGGAGCGTTAAGTATGAGGAGAAAACCGGGATTTTCTTCAGATTTATTGCTTAGTATTCCAGAAAATGCTCTCTCTTTTTCCATGTGTGCTGATGATCCATACGCTGAAAATTTGCGGTTAGAACAACTTTTGGTGTCATTACACCATGCTCCTCCCTGCATCAGAAAGGACTTGAGAGGGTTGCTTGGCAATCAAGCAAGTAAAAGGCATCAAGCAGTCCCTAAGACAATAACTAAATGGCAACATGAACTTTTTGATTTTCCTCAAACTATCTTACCAACCTGAAGGTCAATGAGCCAACTGTTCACCCCTGATCCATATCCACGATGCAAATGATAAGCAGGTACTGTTCCATCCAGGCAGACTGCAAAGTAGATTAATTAAAACAAATAAAGGAATAATTAAGAACCGTGAATTTTAGAGTACGTCAATATATGTCATACCTGCTCCTTGGGCAGCAGCTCCTTCGACGAGTGTTATCTCTACCATGAGTATGTCATTTGCAGACTTGGAGCTCCCATAGGTCTCCAACAAAGAAGGCACCGTCGCATCAAGACTCTTCTCTTCCACAAACCTATCAACCCAAGTTCTGAAAACAAGTGCTGGTACAAAGCCAACCCAAAAGAAGTTCACCATGGCTCTCTCCAATCTATCCGCCACCCAAGACCTCAAAAACTTAGCTATACAAAAACGAAACTTGAATCCTAATGAAACGGATAGGATTCAAATGTATGTACGTTACTCCTTAGTTAAATCTGAAACATATTTTCCTGGGAATCAATTTTTCACAGCTCCAGACGTGCATGAGCATTAGTTTACCAAAATGAGATTTTTTAAATTCTTACTCCATTCTACCCAACTTATCATATCATAAAAAGGAAATATATTGAAAAAAGAGGAAGTAAATTCTTGTGGGAATAACTCAACTAAATATGACTTCATATTTTCCTAAATTTAACAAAAGTATGGAGTGTTTGATTTCGAAAGGAAAAATCTAATTCCTTTCTCCAGCACCACGGTAAACAAGCAGACTCCTGGACTGGAGATTTCGTTCTTCTTCTTCTTATTGCTGCCAAAAACAACACTGTTAGGGGATGTGAATAATGCTTCAAAGCAAAGATTACTTCCAAAAAACGTCCCCTCTTTCTTTGGCCTCAAAGTTTACGCAACTTACTCCACAAGTCCAATATATAGATCAGTGCTTCCCAAGTCAGTGGGCGGTCTTTCTAACACAAAAACCATCAGAACAATCAAATTATTTTGAAAAATATCAATCAAAAGTTCAACATTGAAGATTGTTTGTAATTTGATTGTGGTTGGAAATCCGACATCGGGAATTTGACAAAACAATTTACAACTTAATATTACAAACATGGTTCTATTCCTAATTATACTGATACGTACCTTTTAGAATAAAATCTTATTCCTACTGGGCTAGCAGTTAAGCTGGGGACAACATATATCAGTGTTGGACGATTGACCTTATCTCTGAAACTTTGACAATCAGTAAACTCTGATGCCAAATCACTACAAGAAAAACCGGCAACAACCACGGTCTGCTTGTTCAGTAAAGTCTCTGAATTGTATATCATCGATCTTCATCCTTAGTGGCAATCTAAGAGCGCTCTGAGCCATCTTTATGAAATGTTTTTTTTCCATGGGAATTTGACATTTCAATTTTAGCTTTGTGAAACTGGCAAGAAAATCCTCTGCAGCTTTGCACCCTTGTAGTTTAAAATTTTGCTTTAAAAATTTGATTTAAAAATTTGCAAAAACTGTTACACTATTTTTTCTCTCCGGCGGTCAAACTATCAAGTTTATTAATTCATGTTTTTTTTAATAGGGCACTCATTGAGCCTATTTTTTTTGTTTACATGGATGCCAAATCGATACCACTTAGTCCATTTTTTTATATATAAACACGAGAGTTTCATTCCTTCATGAACACGAGAGTTGTGTTCTTAATATAAGCACGAGAATTTCATTCATAACATGAACACAAGAGTTGCGTTCCTAAAATAAGCACGAGAATTTCATTACTAACATAAATACGAGAGTCTTGTTCTTCAAACCAAACAAAACCTATCATTTACTTGTCCTATAAATACAATTTATTCAAGTGTGATTTTATATTAAATATCTTGTCCTATAAATACAATTTATTCAAGTGTTAGATACATGATGTTATATTAAATATATTGTGGAAAAAAAATGTAGGGGGGGGGGGGGACTTAGTTAACCTACGCAATGAAGCTAATTTTAACTTGTTCAATTGTAGAGGGGTCACATTAATAATGGTGGCTAGCTAGTAGCAGTCATCACAAAAATAGTACCAAATTATGTGCAATAATTAGTAACAATTGAATCAATATAATTAAGTAGAAAGATGACTCCAATATTTGCACATGCTAACTTGCCACCCTTTGTTGTTCTGTGTTGTTTTTCTTTCTGTCATTTGCATGTCTTTATTTTACCTTAAAACAAAGTATAAATGTTAGATCCCACATCGTCCAGGGGAGTAGATCCTCTATGCCTTATATATACATGTCCACCTCCATATAACACGAGGCCTTTTTCGAGCTCAATGGCTTCGGGTTCCATCGGAACTCGGAAGTTAAGCGAGTTCGAACGAGAGCAATCTTATGATGGGTGACCCACTGGGAAGTTCTATTCGTGTGAGTTTCCAAAAACAAAACTGTGAAGGCGTGGTCGGGTCCTAAAGCGGACAATATTGTGCTACAGTAGAATCGAGCCCGAGACGTGGTGGAGGCCATTAATTAAAAAAAGAATAGCAGTGACTTGAAGTAGGGGAAGTGACAAAAAGTGAGGTGAAGGAACAAGACAATTTGAAAACCCATTCGCTTAATTGCAAAGAATAAGAATATAGACGGTGGGAATGTAGAGTTTTGAATTAATTAAAAATAAATAAAATAAAATAAAATAAAATAAATAACCCTATGTATCTGTATGACGGTTATAAAAAATGTTGCAGGTACGTTGAAGAGTTTGAACAATAAAAATGTTATACATTGTATAATGCCATTTGTAGCATATTTATTGACGATCTCTCTAGACCATACTTATCTAAGTGAGATTTACATGAATTATGGATCATCATTAATGCATGTATTTAACACAATTATCATCTCGACTGTTAGATGGTGATTTAAGGCATGTTTGAATTTGCTTAAAATTTTGCAAAAATTGTTACACTATTTTTTCTCTCCTGCCGTCCATTTTTCATCTATGAGTTAACATTTTCTTTGCACGAAATTATTGTCCATTGCATATATGAATCCACATTTCGTGTATGTAAGCAAAAAAATAGAAAAAGAAAAGCCCATTGAGTGCTAGGTTTGAAAAATATATGTATACCTAGCATCAGACTGGCCGGACGGACCAACAGTTAAAGAATACGTAACTTTAAGATTTCTTTTTGGTAATTTTCAAACGACATGGATCAACATGTTTTTTTCTGTTATACAAGCGATATGTGTGATGGGTACTCAAACATGGAATCTCATGCAAAAGTGAATGTTCTTAGCCATCTGAGTTAAAAACTTTTTGAGCATAGATCAACATTTTAGGTGCCCTAAACTACACATCGTGTAATTAACCATTTTTCAACGAATAAATTTTAGGAAAACTAATGAAAAGAGGTTGAAAACTTTGAGTATTAACGATAAGGACAAAATAAAGGGTAAAGTGAATAGTACCATGATTGACTTTTTAGTGTAAAAATATGATTTTTCGTTAAAGTAAACAGTACCAGAAGCTTTTCGTTAAAGTTCTCATAAATTTTTATTGTTAATTAAGCAAATATTTTTCTTGCATATTGTGTTAAATGGATTTAACATAACACCAAATCTTCCCTTCTCATTAGCCATATGTTTTACTGTCTTCTATCCAATTTTGTTCTTTGTAGTTCTATTGAGATATCAATTGCACTACAAATTATTTCATTAAGAAGTAGTTAGGTTAGTACTGTAGTGTAGACTATGTTCATCCGAGGGCCAGATGGCGGCAAGTTTCATCGACAACGCTAACATCTGCTCGGTCGAAAAACCATTCTCCAACAGCTTCTGCTATTGTCTGCAATAATCCAGAGCACATAATAACATTAGATTCATCCTATGTGTGTGTCTTTCTTCTGTGCTGGAACAGTTCATCTGATATGTGGGATTTCACCTTTCAGAATTTCCATCAACGATGCAGAACGACTAGAAGGGTTTAATCTGCAACTCTTCCATTCGCCACGGGGATCTGCTGATGGTGGAGCTAAACTGTATGGCATCTGATTTTAAGTGGGAAAATACAGCTCAATGCATTATTTCATTAAACTTCATCTAGTAATTGTGAAGTTAGACCTTATTAAAGACAATGAACAATTACGTGCCATGAATCATATGCTGAATTGAGTATAAATAGCGTGGTTGTAATGTTCGCGATAAAATTTTCAGGGAAAAGCACTGTCAAGCAAGAAGTAGTGCACAACTTATTTTATGCTACCACTATTTTCAAATCAATTACTGCAAGAGGAAAAAAAAACTTGATTACCGAAGTAGGATCGAGGTGACTAGCTACAGAATCACGGCAGATTTTCTTGCACCCCCTGCAAGCCTACAACATCACTATAGTGATCCCTGAGTTCGCGTCCACCGGAAACATCAACCCTAAAATTTCAAACAGGATATCTTCAATAAATTTGAAGTGTTAATAATTATCTAGGAACATTGACAGGAAAAGGAAAAAAAACCTTGCTAGGACTGTGCCGGCATAACGGATAGTAGTACTCACGCGTCGAGAAAAAATCCACCATAACTCAGGCACTTCACTTTTGTAGCTGTGGGAAATAAGCCCCGAAACTCATCACAGTGTAAAATGGATGACAGACCGCCGGCAGAGACACCAGAAAGAAGAGCCTAATGTATGATGAAGGAAGATGTTGCAAGAAGTGTCATAACATGGAAACAAGAATTCATCTTTGAGCAAGAAGAAATGTTATACCTCATTTGCATCGCGCATGCCATTGGACATCTAATCTTCCATTGCAGACAACCCTATTCACTGTCCTCTAAATTGCAGTTTTTTTTTTTCCTACAAGCAGAATCGTTATATTTTAGCTTCACATTTACGTATATAAACAGATACTTAAGGTACCTTCCTATACAAGTAATTCAATTTTGATTCCGGTAGCTGGATGAGAGATCCTAAGCTTTTATCTTTATTGCTCACCTTTTGTCTTGCAGCACAGCTGTAATCACTACCACTATATTCCGGAGAAGTGTAAAATGGCAAGAATGGAATACCCACCTGATTTTCGCTGTCCCCAAGAAAGAAGCGCCGTCACAATAGCGAAGCAATACTCTATTCCAGTTGAAAAAAAATATGCAATCCCATTCCTAAACATGATAAGGATCAAGACAGAAAAAAATGAAATGCAGGTATCGGTTTAGCAATTGAGTATTATGTTTGATGAGAAAACCTGGATTCTTTTCAGCTGCGTTGCTTAGTATTCCCGTAAATGCTGTTGAGAATGAGTTGCACATTGATGGAAGGAGCAACCTTGCATGGGCTTATAAGAGGTTGGGCTACTCCCTATATTACAAATTAGTTTTATGGTGGAACTCCAACTTTCTTCATGGTATCAGGTTGTCCCACGTGTGAAGCCAAGAGGCCACACGCACTCCACGTCACCCTTTAGTTTTATGGTGGAATCCCAACTTTCTTCAAATACTATCTCTGTTTCCATGCGTGCTGATGACCCATACGCTGAATAATTTCGGTTAGAACAACTTCTGATGTCGTTTCACCACGCTCCTCCCTGCCACAAAAAGAACTTGAGATGCTTGCTTGGTGATCAATCAACTAAAACGACTCTGCTCTGTGTGTGTGTGTATTGAGAGAGAGAGAGAGAAAGAGAGAGAGAGAGAGAGAGATAGAGAGAGAGTATAACTAAAAGGAAAGATGAACTTGTTATCCGATCATTTCAGTCACAATAAGCTTTGAAGTGAGTTTCTTCTCACAAACCTGAAGGTGTGACGCAGAAAAGACCAAGGGTCTCGAAAAGACAAGGGGTAGTAACTTGGGAATCACTCAACCAGGAGCAACATAATCACTCATGTTGCTAATCATGGATTCGCTCAACAAGACCAAGCCTCACACTTGATTTAAGGAAGGAGAAACTCACTCTCTTCTTGGATTAATTTTAATTCACTAATTGACTACTTTAAGGATACATATGATATGGAACCCTTTATCTAGGAAAATTACAAAGCACTAGTATACTAAATATTTAAGAGTATGATAGTTACTAGGCAATCCAATTAAAAGAGAAGGTAATTAACAAAGGTTTTGAGAGATGAGAAGTCACTAAAGCCTTAAATATATTTGTCCCTCATGCACTGATATCATTCTCCTCTTCTCAAAAAAAAAAACTCGCCCTCGAGTGTACGTTGGTCTTTCCTCAATCTTTCGGATGTCCGCCTAGTATGTTCCACAATAGCCAATTTAGCATCAAAAATTTCCAATTTCATGAGCAAATCCAAATAATAGAATATTCCAAGTATTTTGCTTTCCAAAACTTTCTCAAGTTCTGTGCACCCTTTAACCGTTTCTTGATAGCAACAATGTCTTTTGAAAAATGCTCATCAATCTTCTAGATTTCCATTTGATATTGATGACTTGGAAAAATGCTTTGCTCCAAGTATATTTTTCTACTGTGGAAAGCAATAAAGGATTCCCAAATGTAGTCACATATATAATGGGTATCAAGGTCAAATATTACTTCTTTAATTATGATGATGCACACATTGTTCTTTCACATATGAACTCATTCCTTTGTCACTGTAGCAGTATTCATAAAAAATTGGAGCAGGATTGGCACCGACTTCAAGTTGTAAACAACACTGATGGATAACCATCGTAAACATAACCTTGTAATCTTCATCTTGCTCGCCATAAATTAGTAGAGAACACCCATCAAAAAAGTTCTTTTTGAGGTCGTCATCATCATCAACATACTCATCATAAATTGGTGGGGAATTCCAATTGACAAAACTGATTTCTTCGACAGTGTGCTCTTCCAACAAATTGTAATCACAACCATAGTCTTCAACTGCAGCGAAAAACCTGCTCTGATACCACTTGATGCAAAAAAGACCAAGGGTCTCGAAAAGACAAGGGGTAGTAACCTGGGAATCACTCAACCAGGGCAACAGAACTCGCTCGACGTTGCTACGAGGATATAACCTGGGAATCACTTGATCAGGGGCAACGGAATTACTCACGTCGCTAATTGTGGATTCGCTCAACACGATGAAGCCAAATGCTTGTAGGAAGGAGAAACTCACTTTCTTCTTGGATTAAATATAATTCACTCAATTTCCTACTTTAAGAATACATATGGAGCCCTTTAAATAGGGAAATTACAAAGCATTGGTATACTAAATATTTAAGAGTAGGATAGTTACTAGGCAATCCAATTAAAAGAGAAGGTTTTGAGAGATGAAGTCACTAAAGCCTTAAATATATTTGTTCCTCATGCACTGCATCAAGGCGAATGAGCCAACTATTCGCCCCTGATCCATATCCACGATGCAAATGATAAGCAGGTACTGTTCCATCCAAGCAGACTAAAAGAGCGAAATTCACCAAAATAACAATGAGACATTACTCAAAATAACAAGAATTAACTATCATTAAGGAGCAAGGGCTAAGAACTGTGAAAATTCTTTATATATAGTTGTATAAGAAAACTTTAAGAAAAAGAACTGCAAATTTTCTTGAATGCATCAGTGCATGCATACCTGCTCCTTTGGCAGCAGCTCCTTCGATGAGGGTTGGCCCTACCATCAGTATGCCATTTACAGCCTTGGAGGTTCCTCCATAGGTCTTCAACAAAGGCGGTGCCCCCTCATGAAGACAAGTGCAGTCACAATGCCTACACACAAGAACTTCTACATGGCTCTTCTCTGTCTCAATCTCTCCCCCACTCAAACCTTTGAAATCATGGCTAGGAAAACGAAGCTCAAATCCTAAATCGGAAAGGTTGGTAATGTACGTTAATCCTTGATTAAATCTTACTCATCTTTTAATAGGATTCAGCTTTTTCACTCAGCTCCAGACGTCCCAACAACAAAATTATACTAAATCAGACTGTTTTTGATAAACAAGACAATCAAACTCCTATCAATCTTCAGATATTTTTCAGGGTTAATTTTCTCTATGGCGGGATCCCGCTGAATTGTAGCTGGATTGGCATCAACATGGACTACATATCGTCAACGATATGCATACTAATACAGTAGTTGCGGAGAAGTTGTCGACATGGATCCCACTTAATTAGGAAGAGATACTTAACTGGGATAATGGAGATTTGATTGTGCCTACTTTACTGAGATACGTCTCTTCTTAATTTTGCAATATCGGATCCTGCTCCAGCTACAGACGAACGGATTCTGTTTAAGAATTGGCCCCATTTTCTCTATACATTTGGTATACAAAATACATATATGGATTATGGTTATGTAAAAATACAAATCACCCCTGAAACAAGTACATGAACTACATGACAACGGCCATGTATACGCATCCAACGATAAATATCATCATACTTCCAGGTACACTGCTTGAATTTTGTGCCCCGTAGAGTAGGGGGAAATTGTGTCCAGACCATGATCGGAGATTGACTGTGTTGGAGACAAGGAATCAGGTATCACCACACTAATCATTATTCTCACCATGGAAGAATGAGAATATTCTTCAATCATCTGCAGGCGCTCGTTGAACAATGCGTTGGCATTCTCCTTAGTCATATGTTTTACCGTTTTCTATTCAATTCATTCATTTGTTTTTTGAACTTTGATAATAGAATTCTATTGATTTCGGTTATTAGTTATTTCATTAAGCAGAAGGGATAGTATTATAGTGCAGACAACACGATACAATTACCATGTAAATAATCGATCAAACAATGCTCATTCGAAAGCCAGATGGCGGCAAGTTTCATCAACAACCTTAACCTCCGCTCGATCAAAATACCAATCTCCGACAGCTTCTGCAATTGTCTGCAATAATCCGTCACATTAGTAACTTTAGATATCTTCAAACTCTGAGCCCTACATATAATGCATGTGTTTCTGTTTCTGTTTGTGTGTGTTGGTAGTTATTACAGGCTCACCTTGTTTCCAACAGCTGGAGAATCATGTGAAAACCATTCACTTTGCCCCGTTTGACAGTGCGCAAAACACGAATTTATGAACATCCCAGTTTGATTAGACACCGAAAATTGTTTTACTGCATTCAGCATTTGATTCCTGAATCCTGTTCCATTCCAGAAATATAATGTCACAATAGTTACACAGTTTGTTTCTGAAATTCTTAAGCTTCTGCAAGATTTAACCGTAAAAAAAGATTCCTTGTTTGTGGGATTTCACCTTGCAGAATTTGCATCTGTGATGCTGAACAACTTGCAAGGTTTAATCTGCAACTGTTCCACTCACCATGGGGATCTGCTGATGGTGGAGCTAAACTGTTATAGATCTGATTTCAAGTGGGAAAATACAATGAAATGAATTTTTTTCAGTAAAAATCCTTAAGTAAATCTCAATTAAGACATTAAAATGAATAATGAACAATTACCTGCCATGAATCATATGCTGAATTGAGTATAAAGAGTGGGGTTGTAATGTTCGCGATTAAGTTCTCAGGAAAGAAGCACTGCAAGGCAAGAAGTAGTGCACAACTTATTATGCTACCACCTATCTTCAAATTGAAAACTGCAAGAGGAAAAAAATTGATTACCGAAGTAGGGTCAAGGTGACTAGTACAGAATCGCGGCAGATTTTCTCGCACCCCCTGTGATAATCAAGGGAATTTACATAAGCGCACGTTAGAATTCCTTAAAATGTTGCCAGGATTTTAGAACAACAAATTTCAAGTTAATAACATATTTACCTGCAAGCTTACAACACCGGTATAAATATTCCTGAGTGTGTGTCCACCGGAGATGTCAACTCTACAATTCCATACAATGTCACCGATCAAAATCAAAGTGATTATAACTAGCTAGTAAGTACATGTCTACATGTAAATAATGCAGAAAAAGAGTAAAGGCATTATAGATAGTACTACTCACGCGTCAATAAAAAATCCACCATCACTCAAGCACTTCACTTTTGTAGTTGTGGGAAATAAGCCCCGAAATTCATCACAGTGCAGAATAGATGACAGACCGCCGGAAGAGCAACCAAAAAGAAGAGCCTAATGTATGATTGATTAATACGTTGCAAGAAGAGCCATAACATGGGAACAAGAATAGATCTTGAGGATGATAAAATATGTTGTACCTGATTGGCGTCGCACATGCCCTTTGACATCAAATCTTCCATTGCAGACAACCATATCCGCTGTCCCCTATATTGCAGATGTTCTTTCTAAAATGCAGAATCACTATATGTTAGCATCTGATGTACATGAAATGTATAGAAATATTTAGGGTCCCTTCCATATTATGGTCACAATCACTATTTTGTGCAAAAAATGCAAATGGCAAGAACTTCTGCCAGACCTTATTTTCGCTGTCCCCAGAAAATGAAGCGCCGTCACAATAGCGAAGCAGTACTCTATTCCAGTTGAAAAACTCTGCAATCCCAGATATGATAAGGATCAAAACAGCTAAACTAGCAGCAACAACAACAACAACAACAACAACAACAAAGCCTTTTCCCACTAAGTGCGGTCGACTAAAACAGCTAAACTAGAAAGAAAAAAAGAAAAAAAAATCAGATCCTTTAAGTTTGTGATCGAAAACCAGGATTTTGTTCAGATTGATTGCTTAGTATTCCAGAAAATGGCATCTTTGTTTCCATGCGCGTTGATGATCCAAATGGTGTAAGTTTGCGGTCAGAGCAGCTTCTGGTATCATTACACCATGCTCCTCCCTGCATCAATAAGGAATCAAGCAGGCTACTTGGTGACCAATCAACTAAGAGAAAACGTGAACTTGTCATCTGATAACTTCAGCCTCACAACATGCTCTGAAGTGTGAGTTTCCTGGAACCATCTATATGATGTAATTATCCCTATAGCGTTAATTTTCTGATTAGTCTCACAAACCTGAAACTTAATGAGCCAACTATTCACCCCCGATCCATATCCGCGGTGCAAATGATACGCTGGAACTGTTCCATCCAAGCATACTGCAAGAGCCAAATTCACAAGGATGTAATGTAGCCCAAAAAAAGGAGACAGAACTTAGATAACAAGCATTAGAATGAATAAGAATTTATGAACTGTGAAAGTTTTAGAGTACATCAATGTATGACATACCTGCTCCTTTAGCAGCAGCTCCTTCGACGAGGGTTAGCCCTACCATCAATATGTCATTTGCAGCCTTGGAGCTTCCATAGGTCTCCTCCCACAAAGGCGGCACCGCCTCATTGATACTGTTCTCCACAAACCCATCAGCCCGAACTCTGGAAACAAGTGCTGCCACAATGCCAACCCACAAGAACTTCACCATGGCTCTCCTCTGCCTCAATCCCTCTGCCACCCAAACCTTCGAAATACGGCTATAAAAACGGAACTCAAATTCTAACCTGATAAAAGATTCGAATGCACGTTGGTCCTTGGTTAAATCAGAAAACTTATTGAATTATTACTTCACTGTGGCCAGCTAATCACAACACAAAAGGAAATAAAATTTAAAAGAGGAAATGAATTCTTGTGGGAGTTATTCAACTAAAGGTGCCCAGAAATGGGAAAAACGTAGGGATCTAACAAAAGATCGGAGTTTTCGAAACGAACCATTTAAGTCCTCTTCCAATCCACCATGGTAAAAACTATTAGAGGATGAGATTGTTGATTGTCCCACATCGCTGAGGGGAAGTAAAAAGAGAGAGTTAGCAGAAGACATAGATTCATTCCCTCGAATGGAGGGTAAAAAAGATAACAAAATCCGACCAAAATATTATATTATATAAACACGGAAATAAACATAGTTAAAAACCAGTTTCAATATGCAGAAATATTGATTAAACAAAAGTGAAAATACAAAAATGACAGCATAGCCGACAGAGAGAATAAGCATGCAACAATAGTTGAATTCATAACAGCTCATATGGTTTACATGTTGGATTTATTCTAATATAAATCAACCTTAAATGGTCTACAACATATAATAGGAATGTAATATTGGATATTAATGTAGATATTGTGATTTGATCTCTTAAGATATCAATTTTATATTAGATGTCTTGTAATACAAATAAGATTGATAGAGTCCTTGATTATACCTGCAAACCCTAGACACACAACAAACGCTTCTCATAAATTAATTGTATCCAGCTAGGTGTTTTGTAGAAGATTTTGGTGTTGCCGCAACCTACATACTATTCGCTTGGTCTCCAATGGCTATCGCTTCATGATCAGGCTAGCCAACTCTTTATTTTGTGTTTTAATTATATAACCACACAAGGTTTATATATGGTATCAGAGTCATTTGTCATATGATTAAAACCCATTAAGAAGTATCAAAGCCATTTGACATATGATTAAAACCTATTAAGAAAAGTTAATTTTAGAGACTCAAAGCAGACAGCTTAATCAGTAATTGATATTTCGACATGGGGGCGTAAAAAATGGGATCCTATCAACTTGTTCCGACCTAGGATAATAAGCTCATGAGCTTAGTCTTACTTCACCATCGAGAAACGAAAGAAGACTTCCATCTCCAAATTTAACTCAGATGTAGCTCACTCATTTTTAGGTGTGAAGCAGTGTCAAACCAAAATCGCTGATGTTCTTAAATTTTTGTGAGCATGTTATATTTTTTCTGACCTTACATTGGAAAACCAAACAGGGTCATCTACCAAAGCAATATGGTTTGTCCCATTGAATTCGATCTTTGTGTCTATGATATTGTATTTTGATTGGTATATCTATTTAGTTGAATCCCTCGAAGCTTAAATTAATTATATAATATACATGCATAGTGATGTATACTGCAGGGCATATACATACATTGCACATCATGCTTGCCATGAATATGAATCCTAATTTTATATGTTTTGGCAACATGCATCAAAACAGGCAATGATTTATGTGTTCGACTAGAAGTGAGATTATCACTTTTTAATGTTGTATATGTTAATATACTTCAATTCGATCAGGATGAGCAATGATAAATTTAGGGTTTTGTAATTTATCTAAATTATTGACTCCAGTCAAGATGCCGTTTGGGGATACAAAAAGATTTCACAACTGCTCATGTTAGCACATATGTTTGTGATGTTACCATTGATGATCTAAGCAAGCAGATTTCTTCATCGTCCATGAATATTGTAACCATGGTATATGATTGAACATTTTGAAGCATCGAATCTATATATAATTTTTATAGAATTGAAGCATGAATTTTAAAAAATCATATAGGAATTGGGATCCTATAATCACATAGGAATGCTGAGAAGCGTATATATAAAACATGGTATCATATAAGTGTTTTACAGATTCTTTCAACTAGCAGCAAATTGTTAAGTAACCTAATTGATGGCCCCATCCCCATCAACTCCAGCCACAGCTTCAGGAGGGCTCTTTACTGCCACGGGCGAGAACACCTGTGTGAGGTATGTTCATGGTGGACGTGCGACAAGGGAACACTAATCACCTCTCAAATGCCCCACGGATTGCCGCAGGTTTTCTGATTTCCATTTGATTGGGTAAAATAATGTATACGAAATTATATATAACCATGTCATTAGTTGCTGTGGGAAATAATTTTGCAAATATGTAGGACAAATGACGTGTCGTTTTTTTAAAGGGTTGGGTTGTCCTGTATTGCTTGAAATGATTTCTACGCAAAGACACAAATATATGTATAAATCTGGTGGATGAGCATTAATAATGCCGTAGGATTATTGGTTATGTTTGAATTATTATGCCCTGGATATATGCACTATGTACCAGTACTCAAGTATGACTTGGGATTAACTCAAGTAATGTTTATAATGATTTTAACTCCATAAGGAATCTGCGTGACTAATCAATTAGTTTTGTCTGTAGTCAACTGTGAAAATTGATTCATGACTTATGGATTGATTGAGAATGACAGAAAGCATCTTATGGCAAGAACAAGGACATTATACAAATGAACGAGGTTTGTAGTAAGTGACAATTTTCATTTGTATTCTATCTATTCTATGTAAGAATTACGATTGGTCATGTGATTACATATATGTATATAAAGAAGTGGTGAACATATGAAGGCATGAGGTATGTATTTCATTCAAAGCATGTGACTTAGTTGATAAGCATAAGTTTTCAAACTTGTATATAGTTTGTTAGTTTTTCCTATGCCTAAAGAATTTAAAAAATATTTTGATTAGTTAATTTTTATGTGCCATAAGAGGAGAAGAAAAGAAATTATTCAAGGCTAATGTATGACATGCACTGGAGATGTTTATTTTAGAAGAAAAGAATTTTGTTTGTTCCTTTGTTTAATGGGAGTTTTAACATAACACTCCCTGTACTGTTCACTTTTAACGAAAAACCACATATTTACCTTCACTGGCACTATTTACTATATCTTTAAAAAGGGCTTTTAGTTAAAAGATAAGTTTTTTTGGACTTTTCGTTAGTTTTTCTTTGTTTAATTTGGTAATTACAAGGCTAATATATGATTTTGATGCTAATGTTTTAGTAGTCTTGTACTACGGAAAGAAAGGTACAAAAGACAAGGAAACCGTTTGACTTTGTTGGAAATTTGAATAGTTTGAGTAGAAATTTCTTTGTCCCACATTGGTCATTCCCAAAATTTTTTATCACTTTATAAGGCTTTGTCCTTTATAGAATTTCAGCCATTGTAGATACCAATCTTCCCATCCAAAAAAAAAAAATTCCAATATTTCTTTGCCTCTCACATGAGTTTCAATCACAGAAGAGCCTTTTATAAAATTGTAACACACCCTCACGCCGGTTATAACAATGTCTTGTGGGGATTACCCTTCGTGGGATTTACCGTCAACAACTTCATTTAACATTGGCTTTGGCCTTAAAAAACAGAAAAATAACAAACTATAGTGTGGCATCGGCCTTCACTATAGCACCACGGGATCGCCCTTTGTGAATTTTACCAAAAAACAACTTTTTTGACAAATGGCATTGGCCTTCACAATTTCAACAACTGAAAATCAACATCTATGTAGGATTACCCTTCGTGGGATTTACCTACTCAAAACACGGGATTACCCTTCATGGGATTTACTGTTAACAACTTCTTCTACCCTTCATGGGATTTACCTATTCAATCACGGAGTTACCCTTCGTGGGATTTACCGTTTACAACTTCTTCAAACTTCATCGTATAATTGGACTTACTGTAGATTCATGCTAACAATTGAGTTGGTTAGACTCGACATTATAGGCTGAGATAAGGGAAAATTACTGCACAAACTCCTCAACAGAATTGCATAAAAACAGTGAAGCAGAGAGACAGGAATTGGATACTGTAAAACTTCCTGAGTAATTCTACAATGAACACCCTAAAGATATTAGTAGTAATCAAACCCAAGAATCCATACCCATTTCACCAACCATATCAAGATTTGCAGAAAGCCATCCATTCCCAATTTAACTCCACGCTAAGCCGAATAGTGAAGTTGTTCCTGAAAATGCGTAGGATAATCCCCTACAAAGAATACCAGCCTCCGGTCGTGAACTTGCTCGTTTTTCTGTGAAGCCTAATTCCAGTTAACCTAATATGTGTTCACTACGACCTTTTGACATGAGTCGGCATGAGAATGCTAGAAAAGGAAAAGAAAATTTGAAGGGTGGTGCTGCGTTGGATGCAGATCAGCAAGCCATCCATATCCGACTCAATTCCATGGCCTCACAACATAGTCCAAGTAAACTTAAAGATCAAGTGGAAAACATTGCAAGTGTTACTTCAGAAAATTGTGGAGCTTGGTAATCGACAGGCATATGTGGTGAAAGTAGCATCCCCTGGAATAAGGATCATTGAGCAGAGCAACAAAGAGTACAAATATGAACAATCAATCAAGTCGCTCACATGCCATCTTCACAGTACAAATCACCTTGTTGAATACCCAAAGAAAACTCAAATCGATAGTGCCATTTTCCATAATCCAACAATATTCTTGAAATTGAGAGCACACAGAAACACACATACCCAAATCTTGAACAAATATACGTCCAAAAGACAACACAAGCCCAACCAAGTAGTAGAACTGTAATTCTTAACCAGCAACAAAAAACTTGAAAAACCCAGAAAACATCCATTCTAATTGTTCAAGAATTCAAAGAAAAGGGACTGAAAACTTAACCTTCATATAAAACTGTTGAGTTTGGCATTTCAACAAACACTTGGAGTGCACACATGTCTGGTCTTTCTTCCATACCAGAGAACAGAGTAGAGATCAAAGAATTCACTGACCCATTTCTTCAAACAGTTGGAGTGCACAGAATTAGAACGTGAAGAGCTCCCAAGACCAGAATCCACCTTCAGCCACCAGAAAATCGTCAACTCAAGGAAATGAAATTAAAGAAACTCGATCTTTCTTGTCCCGCCAACCTTCCACCTTTGACCACACAAGATTTGAAGAAGAAAACTTCAGTGCAGGTTAATCTAGGCTTTTCTGCAAATGGCAGAGGCAAACTCCAAAAGCTAGCGCGAAGAGCCTCTCTGTCTACGATTAACAATCCGGTGTCGAAACGAGAGAGGATTCATTGAGATCAGTGGTGAAATCTCAATTCATATCCCAGAAAAATAAACCAAGAACAATCACGGAAGCACCGAAAATCTAATGAAAATTCAAAGATAAACTAAACTAGGAAAAAAAAATGTAAACTATTAAGAAGTGAAACCACCAGAATCCATGGCGTGAGCTTAGTGGCTCTGATACCATGTTAACTACATTGTAATGTTTGGTAATTGAAGAGAAAATCAAGAAGAAAGATGAAGAGAAGAAATATGCTTTTGTATTGACTAATTGAATGAAGGTTACACAACTGTTTTTATAAGAGAAAGCCTAACTACTCTAACCAACTTACTAACTGTATTGCTGACTTGTATGCTTAATAATGTTTACCTTCACTGGTACTATTTACTATATCTTTAAAAAGGGCTTTTAGTTAAAAGATAAGTTTTTTTGGACTTTTCGTTAGTTTTTCTTTGTGTAATTTGGTAATTACAAGGCTAATATATGATTTTGATGCTAATGTTTTAGTAGTCTTGTACTACGGAAAGAAAGGTACAAAAGACAAGGAAACCGTTTGACTTTGTTGGAAATTTGAATAGTTTGAGTAGAAATTTCTTTGTCCCACATTGGTCATTCCCAAAAGATTTTATCACTTTATAAGGCTTTGTCCTTTATAGAAAGTAATTGGAGTAATAGGCGTGGAGAATAAAATTGGGCTCACCCTTGGGGTTGGGCTTTGGGGTGCACTAATTAATTGGTAATTAATTATAATTAATATATATATATATATATATATATAATTAATATATAATTAATTATCAAAAAATGGGTCTTGGGGCTCTTGGGCTCGGGCTCGGGCTCTAATAATTAAATTATTTAATTAATTATTTTCGGATTTAATTAATTATTTTTAATTCATTTTGAATTTAATTAATTAATTAATTTTTACTGACAGACTCATCCTTTCAGATGAAGTCTGAAGAGTTCAGAAAGAACACAGAGCAAAGCACCCCTCTGGAGAAGATGTCTCCCAACAGACACATCTCATTCTCTTACCTGTTGCGAATAGACATCCTTCTATTATATATACATCCATCTGCATGGCATTTAGAATACAGAAAATCAATATTCTTCTTCTACAATCTCAAACATGATCGTTGAAGTTCGCCAGAAGTTAAGTTTTCCGGTGCTGGAATTCTAACTTGATCGTTGAATCCTAGTGAAGCAGACGTTCGTAGAACTACAAGCACTGAGTAGGGACGAATTTGTGTTTCAAGGACATTGCGGTACGCAAGCCTCGATCTTCAATCTTTCTGTTTTAAATTATTTCGTTGTTCATGCTCTGTTCAAATTTCATTCGTATTTATTATTTATTAGCATATATAAAATTATCACACATTGTTGACATATATCCAACAGACTTAAGAAAGCATTTTGGTGATATCACAATTTGACTTTTGAATTAAAGCGACTGTATTGTTGATATAAAGTGTTTCTATTTTGAATCAATTAGCTCCATCATGTTCTCTCATACGTATTGACATCCTTGTGGTGGAAGATTGATATTACAACTTATACAACTTGTTCTATATGTGATTAATCTCTTTCAAGTATGATGTCAGGTTTCTTGAGATTAATTGAATATCGAAAGAAAGTCAGGAATGAGATTATTAAATTAATGTGAAATTAATACCAGGTGGAATAAACTATTTATAAAAATTATAATCTGCTGAACTGACTAGTCAAGCCCGCTAGTCAACTAAGATAGATTTGTTAGTCAATAAATCTAAGATTCAAATACCAATTTCAGTTTCCAAAAACTATCCTAGTCAGCAAAGGTGTAGTTCGTTGCACATTATCAATGTGTCAAGTGAGCAAAATAGTAAACACATACCATTTAGATGTTCAACAGATATATGTACCACGTATATGAGTGAGATGTGTGACACAATAAGCATAACTTGAACTCAATAAACGTAAATTGAACACAAGATATTTTTGGCCGAAAAAATCCACCACTAGGTTAAAAAATTGGGAACTCTCCACTGAGTCCAATCCACTAGTGTAAACAAAAGTTCATAAAAAGATCACACAAGCCCAATTCCTAGATCCCTATCTAAGGATCAGCTTTACCTTTATGCAACCTTGCCTTACACGAGATGAACTCTTTTGATCTTCACGAAGTGGCAACTCTTCATGAGCTCATCACCTTGTGGCAACGAGATTAACACGATCAATGATGTGATATGATTTTATGATATGCACAACAAATTTGGATTCAACTGACCAGTTAGGTTCTTCAGTCAAACTGTTGAAGGAAGAATCTAACTTAAATCCAAAAACTTAGTCTAAAAACGAATTTAAAGCTTAAAATCAGACTAAGACATAAATGCAAAACCTTAAAACAATGCAACCCTAATAGACAATGTTTGAGTGTTTAATGCATGAGAAAGGTTTGGGAGTAATGGTTCATAAATGGAGAAGATGCAAGCTTCAAGCCTTTAAAGCAACTCTCACTTTAAAACTAAGTTCTAAACCCCGAAGAACAAATTTGAAACCCTAGGGAAGAAATACACCCAAGGAAATCAGAATTTTCATCAGCCAACTTGTCCCAATGACACTTGTCGGCTGCAAAAGAGATCTAGCCAGATCAATGGCCATAAATTGACTACCATCAGAAAAGTGTCAGAAAGCCCATGTGAGTTGTCTTAATTTGTGTGGCTAGACAGCTGGGAAGTCAGCGCCCTAAACTAGCTAGACAATCAAACTAGTCATAATGCAACACAAATAAAGATATTAAATGCCTATGCATGAACAAACCTTTGAGTTGAAATGTGCCACTTCTTGAACATTTACTCCAGTAGCAACAACCCATAATCAGAGTATATTCTAAAGCTAGATTGAGCATGTGTGATGATTCAATAACAATATTTGACAAGGAAAGCCAAACACTTAAAACTAGACTTTATATAATGGCATTTGTTGGCAATACTTGAAGCTTGAATCATGTTGTCATAATTTTGTCACTTACAGCTAACTAATCCATGTGACATTCGTATTGTTTCAGGTTGTAGTTGATCAATGTATTGTTAACTAAGCAAGCCATAACGGCTTAGTTGATGTTGGGACTATGGTTTTAAGTTAATTCGATCAACATTGCATCTTAATTAGAATACAAGGGATAATCTTCTTGCTCGTAGATGTGGATTGTTTCTTTTGTTTGATTTATTTCATAGGAGTTTGTGGAAGCTTCATCTTGCCCGTAGGTGTTGAAGTTTTTTCATGAAGTTAACTCTTGTGACATATAATCCAATACTAGAATAATTTACTTGCCCGTAGGTGTAAATTAACCTAGTTTCATGAAGTTTTATTGGTGATTAAGTTTCATGTCTTCAGTTACAAATATTTCCACTACGAGCTCCATTATAGGTTGTGGTTTAAGGCATGAAATTAGTTGCATCATGATGTATTTTTGTCTCTCCATGAGACTTGTTGATGCAAAGTTATTGAGCCCATGAAGGTTAATAAAAAATTGCTAAGGTACGCATTGTTTAAGTATTATGCTTGTAAATCTTTTCAATTTGAACTATGATATCGATTTAGATGATAAAATTTGACTACTACAACTTCCTTTGAACATCAAAATTGAAATGATATGAAATTGAATTTGTGTTTTTTTTTTTTTTTGGAAGAACCTTTCCGAAGAAAGGAGACATTTTTATTCCAAACTCTAGATTGCAAACAGAGGCCCACATACAAACCAGATACATGCACACAGATAGGCCTCCCAACAAACCCACCAAAGCTTAAAAAAGAGCCCAGCCTTACAAACAAAACAAAGGAAGTTTCAAGACCCCAGCAAAAGTTTTCTGGATTAACCCATAAGAAATCCTTCAGCTGACGCCAAATCCAATCAAGCAACTCCGCAGAACCCAACCACGGAAGCTGTACCGATCGCCCCAATCTCAGCCAGAAAGTGGAAGAAGTCTGTGGGAACACCCCGAATGACACTACCAACGAAGGCAGACAAAGAGAAGGAGAAGAAGGTGGTGTGTTAAACACCCGAGCCGATGAGTCCACCGGAGCTCTACGCACCCTCTCAAAATATCGCAACCATGTGCTTTGAAATCTGACTGCTTATCGAGTTGAAAGTATATGGGGAAGACAGGCATTGGGTACAGACATTTTGGGTAAATCAGGAAGAACTGGAGAGAAAATTATCCAAAAATTTGAGAAACAAAAGCAAAACAAAAACCTTACCTCCGACCCCCACCACAACGAGGGCCTTCAGCAACGATTTTAATCGATGAGGGAATCACTCACACACAAATGGTGGAAAAGACTCTCAAGAAGAGAGAAGGAACCTCTCACATAGAGAGAAAAGTCTGTAAATATTGTGAAATTGAATTTGTTATGGATGCATAGATTCATGATAGATGCACATAACTATTTCTGGCAGATTGCAAGTCTTGACTAAAATTGGATGAATGACAAGTCTAATGGTCACCAAATGACCTGAATTTTTTATATGTTCTACATATGCATGTCTACTAACACTATGTTTGGATGAGGGAAATAAACTTGGAATTTGGATAAAAGTTAGAATTTTTAAATTGACATGCACCAATTCTCTTGTTTGGATTCATAAATATAGAAATTTAGAATTTCCGCATGAAAAAAAAACTTGGAATTTGGAACCTCCAATTCCCAAGTTTAAATTCCATGTAAATAGGTGTCATTTCCCAATTTCTATCATTGAGAACTTAAAAATAACAAATTCCATTTTCAATTCCATTGTTCTTTTAGGCTATAACCAAATAAAAAAATTCACAAATTCTAAAAAATAAAATTCTGCCAATTCAATTTCCGTCATTTTAAAATTCCTTAGTAATTTTAATTTTCTTCGTCCAAACATAGTGTAAGTTTTTGAAAATTTTCGTAATTTTTTGCCAGGTATTGTTATTATGGTGACATGCTCGTATTGACAGTTTTGCTGACAGATTGTGTTGGTCTTTTGAGAAGTTACTCTAGACTACTATTTTGATCTAAAACGACTCTATATTTTTATTTTAGGAATAGTTTGATTTGTATAATTTTGGTAGTGACCAAGCTTATGAATTAATTATGGTAAATTCTAAAGTAATTGTAACTTATTGCTGAAATTCTGTTTGACAACTTTGTGTTGGTTTTGGTATCTATTCTATTATGTCTAAAATATGAAGTAATTTTATTTTGGTATATCTTTGAAAGAATGAATTAATGAGTGTTTGCCTAAATGGGAAAATTAGTGAAAGAAAATTGGGCTTCACTCATTAACTTATTTGTCATAAGTGTATAAACTCTAAAAGCGTAGTGGGAGTTGTTCTAAAGTTTTGAGCATTAAGTGGACTTTCATAAATCTATTAAAGTGTTATTCTATCTTCTATGAACATTTGGTTGCATGAATGAGTACTTGGTGTATGTGTATATTTTTCATATTACTTGCAATCATTTAGATGCCTTGATTGATTATGTGTTAATCTTTATAAAGAATTTTGAGGCTCATGGGGACTTAGCATAAATATAATTACTAATACAAACAAGATGGTTGTTGGATGATTGATTTTGCATAAACAACGGTGAATGTCTTAGTTTTTACTTTTCATTGAGATTATGCTATTTAATGTGTTAAAGAAAGGTTAAAGAAAGACAATTTTGTAGTGAAATGCATTAATTGCCTAAGTAAGGGTGTTCCCACAAGCATATTTTAAAAGTATGATTAAGTATTAATTTGCAAATTAAGTGACGATGTTGCAAACCAGTGGGACCTTGAGTTTCATTTTAGCCTTACATTTGCAGATGACCTATAAGGTATGTATGATTTTTGAATCCATGTATTCAACCTAATCTCTGATTGGATTCGTTGAGTCACATTTTTATGTGTTGGTCAATTATCAAATGACTATATATCTGATATCAAGTTAATCAAATTGTATTTTAAATCATAATGGAAGGGTTAATCTTCTTGCTTGTATGTGTGGACTAATTCTTTTGGTTTGACTTAAAATGGCATGACATGATTTATATGTTGTATTAGTTGTGAGGGTTTTTTCGTCTTGCTCATAAGTGTTGAAAATTTTCTCACGAAAGTAACTTATATGGTATATGAACCAGTGTGAAAAACATGTTAATTCATCTTACTCGTAGGTGTGGAATAATTAAGTTTTATGAAGTTTTGTTTGCAACTGCAATAAAAGTTTACATTAAGGATGACATGAGATGATAAAAGTTGAGACACATTCAGGTAATTAAAGTTTATCTATGTAATCATAATTTGACGGTGTTTCATGTGATGAGGATTTTAGCATGTGTGATTATGAAGGTTCTGGGTTGTGTCAACCTTACAACCTTATTAGTTCCATGTTGAAAGACTTATTTGACAGAAACTTGTATCAAGGATAGGATATTATCACAACTACATGGTCATTAAAGTGACATTAATTTCCAATCTCAAGTATAAACATAAATATTATATTTGTAGACCAGTGGGAGAATGTTGGATTTATTCCAATATAAATCAACCTTAAATGGTCTACAAGATACAATAAGAATGTAATATTTGATATTAATGCAGATATTGTGATTTGATCTCCTAAGACATCAATCTTATATTAGGTTAATACAAGTAAGATTGATGGAGTCTTTGATTAATTATATGTGATTATGATACCTAACTGATAAGCTGAAAATGGGATTTGGGATTCCTTTATGAACATAACCTTAATGCCTTAGTCAGTATAAATACTAAGATCTCTGCAAACCCTAGACACACAACAAACGCTTCCCTTAAAGTAATTGTATTCGGCTAGGTATTTTGTAGAAGATTATGATGTTGCCTCAACCTACATCCTCTTCGTTTGGTCTCTAATGGCTACCGCTTCATGATCAGGTCAGCCAACTCCTTATTTTATATTTTAATTATATAACCATATAAGTTTACATCATATGTATGGTTGAGGCATTGAGATTACAAGACTCTTCTCGTAGGGTTTTGATATTCAATTTCCCAGCAGGATATTCTGAATTCAGACGTTGCTAAGGTCAAGGGAAGCTTAATAATACAAGGAACAAGTCACAGAAAGGGAAAAGAAAAATCAGTATCATATTTTTAAAATGTGATTAATTAAGGAGATTATTTATTTATTTATTTGTTTGGGAAGCTATTACATTTACCAGTTTTGGATGTTTGTATGCCATATTGCCACGCAGAGACTCAGCAATATAGATAATAGAATATTCTCCTGTCCGGGACTATAAAGCAGATGATACATTAATTTGGCTTGTTGTGACCAATTTATCTGACAAAGTAAAGAGAAGTGTGTAATTATGTGGTTGTGTTATTCTTCTTACGTAATGTTTTTATTGGCTTTTTAGCCATAATAGTCCATAAGATTTGCATAACTCATCATTTTGGTCTATGTAATTTGAAATCAATAGAAGTAGTCTATGAGTTTGTCCATCATCAATTATTTTCGTCTTCTTATGGAAAATCACCATTAAATAAGGCTAAAATAATAAAAAATACTTTCAATTTTTGTCAAATCATTTGATCCATTGTTTATTAATTAGAGGATATTTTTTTCATTTTGGTCCTTATTTAATATAATTTTCTATGGAAAGACCAACATGATTGATGGTGGACAAACATAGGGACCATTTCTATTGATTTCAAATCTCAGTGACCAAAGTAATGAATTATACAAATCTTAAGGACCATTTTGGCTAAAAAACCGCTTTTATTTATAGTAATAAGGAGGAAAAGAATCCTAGTTCTCCAAGGAAATACAATCCTAGTACAATGGTGTTGATAAACACAAAAATCATCAAGACGATCAAATTATTTACAATCTTCTATTTTTTACAATGCGATATTCTAAACTACTTTTTGGAGGGTGATTGAATGCAAGAGAGGAGGCTAACCTAAAATGATCTAGTAACATCTAAAAATTACTAACTCTTCTCTTTTTTTAAGACGGTATTGTAAACTATTCTAATTTACAAAGACGGTGATTGAGTGCAAGAGGGCATGTTGATCTAACCCACGTCTGCCAAGTACTAACAATCTTTAGTTTTGATCGACATTTTCTACTCGGGGATAGTTTCTTTATACCCATCATGTGAAAGATTTGGTAATGAACTCGAAGATTTGATTTTAACTAGCTTTTAGTCTAGCGATACATTTATAATCTTTCTATTTTGTGTTTCTGTTGAATTTCATGAATCATAACAGAAATCGAATGGCTGCAATAAAGAATTGCTAACCCCTTACATAAAATCCAGAATCAAAATTTACACAAAATCTATCACAAACTCCTTACAGAAGTGACCTCTCCCTACCTTCTTCAACTACGAATTTGCTAATGAACCGAGTTTATTCGAGACACAATCAAAGATACGAAGAACTTACACGAAAAACATTACATCAATTGCGAATGCTTGCTGATGGCAATTGCACTTCTCAGCAGATTTCTGCTTTATGGTCTTCTATACCAATTTTCAATCGAACTGTCGAACTATAAAGCTATTTCGTTTATCGAAAGGCAAAACTAAGCTTTTTCGAAATTCAGATTGTGGCAAGAATTGTCACATGGGTACGGACAATCTATGATCTTCACGCTTGTTCGGTCGAAATACCAATCTCCAACTGCTATAGCGATTGCCTGCACGTCATCGGTCACACATAAACATTAGAGTTTGAAATTTAAGATCTCTTGATTTTTATGATTGGGAGAGAACTTGATATACTATGTTGTATCAGAGGCTCACCTTCTTTCCAATAACTGGAGAATCATCAGCAAACCATGTATCCTGCCTCTCGGATTGGCA
The DNA here is from genome assembly GCF_042453785.1 of Malus domestica. NCBI lineage: Eukaryota > Viridiplantae > Streptophyta > Magnoliopsida > Rosales > Rosaceae > Malus > Malus domestica. The sequence continues at coordinate 26,797,295 of NC_091672.1, read as the reverse complement.
GTGCGCAAAACACGAATTTATAAACAATCCGTTTTGTTCAGACATAGAGAACTGTTTTACTGCATTCAGCATTTGATTCCTGAATCCTGTTTGAAAGAAAATTAAAAATCATAACAAGCAGTACAAATTTGGTTAATGTGTTTCTGAAATGCTATGAAATCTTAAGATTCAAAGTAATTCCTCAAATGTGGGATCACCTTGAAGAAAATTGATCTGTGATGGAGTACATTTTTCATGGTTTAATCTGCAATCGCGCCAGTAGCCGGCAGGATCTGCTGCCGGTGGAGCTAAACTGGTCTGGATCTGTTTTCAAGCAGAATCATTCCATCACTTACCAAACACTGTGCGGCATGGAACATCAGGAAAAACCAAATTTTAGAACCCTGTAAAAGCGAAACTTTACCTGCCACGAATCATATGCTGCATTGAGTATAAACAGTGGGGTTTTGATGCTGGAGATCAAGTTCTGAGGGAAGAAGCACTGCAAGGAAGGATGGTAATTTAAGAGTAAATAGCAGTGCACATAACTTTTCGATTTTTCCACCTATCTTCAAGTTAAGGACTGGAAAAAAAGAAATATATAGGAAGGGAAAAGGAAATGATTACCGAAGTTGGGTCAAGGTGATTAGTGCAATATTGTGGCAGATTTGGTTTCACCCCCTGTGATAATCATAAGAAAACCATAAGCGTGCATCGAAAACATGGAATAAATTAAAAGAAAAGAAGAAGAAGATAAAACATGAATTGGGGGTGGGTTACAAATCTTTGAGATCGAGTCAATACCTGCAAGCCGACAATGCCACTATATAAATTCCTGAGTGTGCGTCCACCAGAAACGTCATTCCTACAAGTTGATACAGAATCACCATTAATATCTGTGTGAAATTAATAAGCTAGAGCAGGTATTCACATTGGACACAGAGAGAGAGAGAGAGAGAGAGAGCATTCCGGATGGTACTTACGCATCAAGAAACAATCCAGCATCACTCAGGCACTTCACTTTCGTAGTTCCAGGCATTAAACCCCGGAACTTATCACAGTGCAAAATAGCTGCCACACCACCGGCAGAGCAACCCGAAAGAAGAGCCTGAAATACAATCTGTCAATATACTGAAAGATGTGGCATAGCATGAGAATAGACCTTAAACAAGAAGAACCTGCTTGGCGTAGCTCATGCCCTTTGATTTCAAGTCTTCCATTGCAGCCAACCATATACGCTCTCCTCTAAATTGCAGTTCTTTGGCCTAAAAGCAGAATCTATTGAATATTATTGAATATTCTTTAAACCCTAATAGCTGTAAAGCTGTGTTTAGCTAGGGTTTAGTGAGCTGTGTTATTCCCTCTTCTGTGTAAAGCTTGTTAATAAGCTGTAAAGCATGTGTTAGAGAATGTGGAGGTCATCATACTCTCATGCTTGCTTAGCTGACTTGCTTAGCTGCCATTGTCCCCCTCTCCTCTCTCTTTCCCGATTATTCTTCTATTTATGCTTAATCTTGTAAACTGTTTTGATAATGAAATATACATTAAGGTTTTCTATATGGTATCAGAGCAGTGATCCCTCAAGGACCTGCATCTGTGTTCTTCCGAAATCCTACCAAATTCAAACCAGTTAAAGCCATTATGGCAACATCATCAGAGAAAGTTTCAAAAAACGAAACTATGGATACCAACCCAATTCAACGTTTGAGCTCAGTGCTCCTAAACGAATTCAACTATCTGCCTTGGTCACGAGCTATTTCTCTCGCTCTTGGAGGACGTGGAAAGCTCCAGTTCATTCAAAAGGATGATATCATGCCCGAAACAACTTCACAAGATTATGCAGCATGGGTGTCCCAAGATCAACTTATCATGTCTTGGCTGTTGAATTCTATGGAACCAAAGATGGCTGAGATTTTCAGTTATTCAGTATCATCTCACCACCTTTGGATTTCTGTACGAGACATGTATGGAGATCTAAACAATGCTGCGCGAGTCTTCCAGCTGAAGAAAGATCTTACAGAATTACAACAGGGAAATCTCTCTTTTGTTCAACATCTTGGCAACTTGAAGGCCAAATGGAATGAATTGGATCTCTACCGACCTCATACCACGGACACAACCATTCTTTTAAAGCGTGCTGAAGAAGACAAAGTGTTCCAGTTGCTTGCCAGCATCGGACCAGAATATGAGGACCTTAAAAGTCATCTCCTGATGACACCTGAACTTCCCACCTTCCAGATGGTCTGCAACGTTATTCAACGCGAAGAAATAAGGAAGAAGGTCATGAATGCAGTCGTTGTCGTTGGAGAATCAGATCTTAGGCCATCAGAAGCAAGAGCCTTCACCTCTTTCAGACCATACAAGGGAAAACGACCAGACTTAAAGTGTTCTCACTGTGTGAAAATAGGTCGTCCAGGCATTGGACACATAAAAGAAAAGTGCTGGATTCTTCATCCAGAACTTAAACCCAAGTTCAATGATGATGGAAGAGCACCAAGAAACCAAATGAAGCCTGCCTACACTCCTCAAGGAAACCTTGTTTGCGACAATGTCTCCAAAAATGTGATGAACTCTTCTTCTAGTCCCATTACTCTCATAAATGAATTTGCTAACTTCCTGCAACAGAAACAAGGGACAACAAATCATGAAAATCCTGCAGCCATGCTCGGCAAGTTTGCTGGTTTCCTCGAACAATCAAGCTCAGTGTCACAAAATGATGTGCCAGGTATTGTTGCAACTATTTCCACTGCATTGGATCTTAGTAGTAGCCGTGGTTTTTGGATAGTCGACTCAGGAGCTTCTGATCACATGACTAACGATGCATCTTTACTAAATGATTTTCAAAACTTCTCCACTCCTTCTTTTGTCTCCGTAGCTAATGGCACCAAAGTTAGTATAGTAGGCATAGGAAAACTCAAAATCTTCTCAAGTAAAAAGGAATCCCTTGTCATGCATGTCCCTTCCTTTCCTTTCAAGTTGCTGTCAGTAGGAAGAATAACACAATTGCTAAATTGTCTTGCAATTTTTTCCACTCACTGTGTGATTTTCCAGGACCGAGTTTCGAAGGAAACGATTGGTAAAGGTTTCTTCCTCAATGGACTGTACTATGTCAATCTCTCTTCAAGTTTTCCAAAAGGTTTCTACGTAAACTCAAACACAGTAAACAAGGAGCAGCTGTGGCACATGAGATTAGCTCATCCTTCTTCCCATGTTATGTCTTTTATTTTTCCTAGTTTCTGTAAAGAGATTTCAGATTGTGAAGTTTGTCAAAAATCTAAGTCCACCAGGTTACCCTTTCCCCATTCTCTCTCTAGAGCTACCAAAGTGTTTGAAATTGTTCATTCCGACATTTGGGGACCTGCAACCTTAGAGTCTTTTGATGGCTACAGATTCTTCATCTCTTTCATTGATGATTTCTCTAGAACTACCTTTGTGTATTTTCTTAAATTCAAGCACGAAGCTTTCCAGTGTTTCAAAAATTTTCATAACTTAGTTCAAAATCATTTTAACTCTAATATTGGCATCTTAAGGTCTGATAATGGCTCTGAATATACTTCCAAAATCATGACAACTTACTTAAGTGAGCATGGAATCTTGCAACAAACTAGTTGTGTAGGAACACCACAACAAAATGGCATTTCAGAAAGGAAGAACCGAGATTTGCTTGAGAAAACACGATCACTAATGTTACAAGCAAACCTTCCAAAGAAGTTCTAGTCCCAAGCTATACAAACCGCTGCATACATCATAAATCGACTTCCTAGCAGAATCTTGAAGTTTAAATCTCCTTGTCAAATTCTCAAGGGGAGAGATATTGACATAAGTCATCTCCGTGTGTTTGGATGTGTGTGCTATGTGCATATTCAAACTATTCACCGAGATAAACTTGATCCAAGGGCTATCAAGTGTGCATTCGTAGGCTACTCAACTTCCCAAAAGGGATACAAATGCTATGATTCTAAAACCAGAAAGGTGTTTGTATCCAGGGATGTACGGTTTGATGAGACACACTTCTTCTTTCAGAAGCATGATGATGAACCTCAGGGGGAGCTCTCATATGAAGTGTTTCCCACTCCTCTCGTCCTTGATGATCCAAGACTGTCAACACCGCACAATGAAGCAATTGAGATAGAGCCAGCTCATGAAAATATGGAAGCAAATAATGAAGAAGTCCTCCACGAAAGGAGAGAGCCCCTTGAACAACCTACTCCTCCACGAAGGAATCCTTCTCGAAACAGACAACCTCCAGCCAGGCTTGATGATTTTGAAATCTACATGCCTAGATATCCTATTGGACAAATGGTTTACCATAGCAAGACCTCTCCATCTCATGCAGCATTTGTCACTAAGTTATCTCAACACTCGGAGCCTCGATCCTTCGAAGAGGCAAACCAATCTCCTAAATGGAGATGTGCTATGCTTGAGGAACTGAAGGCACTCGAAGAAACTAAAACTTGGAGCATTGTTTCTCTGCCAAAAGATCAACGTGTGGTTGGGGCAAGATGGATTTACAAGACAAAATTTAACTCAGATGGAACCATCCAGCGGCACAAGGCAAGGTTAGTTGCAAGGGGCTTCACGCAAACCTACGGGGTAGATTACAAAGAAACCTTTGCCCCGGTGGCAAAGATGAACACAGTTAGAGTTCTTCTTTCGGTGGCTATCAATTCACAATGGTCTCTACATCAAATGGATGTAAAAAACGCTTTTCTTCATGGAGAGTTGGAAGAAGAAGTGTACATGCGCCTACCACCTGGTCATGAACGAGAGAAGGAACAAGGAGTAGTATGCAAGCTTCACAAGGCCATTTACGGTCTCAAGCAATCTCCAAGGGCTTGGTACTCAAAACTAAGCTCTGTCCTTATGTCATCCGGTTTTAAACGAAGCAATGCAGATTCTTCAATGTTCACTAGGCTTGGCACACATGGAAGATTGGTGGTACTTGTTTATGTTGATGATCTCATTGTCACAGGAGATAATCCAGAAGAAATCAATGCTCTCAAAGCCACCTTACATTCAACATTCTCAATCAAAGATCTCGGCAGACTTAGATACTTTCTCGGAATCGAAATGGATCAATCTCCAACGGGGTTGTTTCTAAATCAACAAAAGTACGTTCTCGATCTTTTAGAAGAAGCCAATATGATGCATTGCAAACCTGCTAAAACACCTCTACCAACAAATTTCAAGCATGAAACCTCAGGCATCCAGCTTGAAAATGTATCGGAGTATCAAAGGTTGGTAGGAAAACTTATCTATTTGACTATAACTCGACCTGACATTGCTTATGCTGTTAGCTTTGTCAGCCAATTCATGCATTCTCCCACATCTCATCATCTGCAACTAGTTAAAAGGATCCTTCGATACTTAAAAAGCTCAATGTCTACCGGGATTTTCATGCAAAACAACGGACACTTCACCATTGAAGGATACACAGACTCTGATTGGGCAGGCAACGTCCTTGATCGCAAGTCCACAACTGGTTACTGCACTCTTGTAGGTGGTAACCTCGTCACGTGGAAGAGCAAAAAGCAATCTGTTGTAGCTCGGTCCAGCGCAGAAGCTGAGTACCGTGCAATGGCATCTACTGCATGCGAACTAATTTGGCTAAAGAGTTTGCTACATGATCTTGACATCATCTCTTCCAAGCCAATTCTCCTCCACTGTGACAATCAAGCAGCGATGCATATTGCTGCCAACCCCGTCTTTCATGAACGAACAAAGCATATCGAGGTTGACTGTCATTTCATCCGCAACCAAGTCCAGTCCAAGCTGTTACAAACTGCATTTGTTCGCTCCAGTGATCAACTAGCCGATGTGTTCACCAAGCCCCTTCCTTCTTCTCAACTTGATCGTATTCTCTTCAAGCTTGGATCCAGAAAATCTCTCGATCCAGCTTGAGGGGGAGTATTGAATATTATTGAATATTCTTTAAACCCTAATAGCTGTAAAGCTGTGTTTAGCTAGGGTTTAGTGAGCTGTGTTATTCCCTCTTCTGTGTAAAGCTTGTTAATAAGCTGTAAAGCATGTGTTAGAGAATGTGGAGGTCATCATACTCTCATGCTTGCTTAGCTGACTTGCTTAGCTGCCATTGTCCCCCTCTCCTCTCTCTTTCCCGATTATTCTTCTATTTATGCTTAATCTTGTAAACTGTTTTGATAATGAAATATACATTAAGGTTTTCTATAGAATCACAATATTTTAGCATCTGGTGAGCAAATATGAGTGAAAACAGTTGAGGTTTATGTTGAATTTATCAGTTTTAAGCCAATTTTTTAGCCGCCAAATGATATCAAGGCCGCCAATTGGTAGAAATATGTAAACCGTGAGAACATTCCACTAACCTTATCTTCACTATCCCCAGAAAAAGAAGCACCATCGCAATAACGAACCTTGACTCTGTTCCAGTTGAAAAAATCTGCAATCCCATAAATGATAAAGATGAGGGTCAAGACAGTTAAACGAGGAAAAAGCAGATGCGCAAGCATAGCATTAAGTTTGAGGGGCAAACCAGGATTTTCTTCAGCTTTATTGCTTAGTATTCCACTGAATACTAACTGTTTTTCCATGTATTTTGATGATCCCCGCCTTGTTGTTTTTCGATAAACACAAGTTCTAATGTTGTTACACCATCCTCCCCCCTGCCACAAGATGTTAATTCACGTCAAGTCCTAAACTACGCCAATTGTCAGCAAATCAAGGAATTTGAGAGGCTTGAAGAAAGAAAAAGAGAGGCTTGTTTGGAAATCAATCAACCAAAGGTAACATGATAAAAACATGGTTTTCGTATTTAAAAAAACATTACACTACTGCAGATGATTGTAAAACTTGTCATCTGATAACTTTCATTCAAAACACGCTCTTAAGTCCGCAGTTTCAGAAACAATCTTCAAGATTTTGGTACATAAAGGTATGAAAGTTAAGGTTACGCGATAAGATGATACTGCGTAACCACATGAATCACAAACCTCCAATTGAATGAGCCAACTATTTGCTCCTGACCCGTATCCGCGATGCAAATGATACCCCGGTAAGGTTCCATCCAAGCAGACTGCAAAATCCGAAAGCACGATTTGGTAAATTAAGCCAAAATAAAAATAAGACAGATCCCAAATAAATAATGAAATTCAAATCACTATCATTCAGGAATAACGAATAAGAAATTATTCACAAAATGAATTGGAAAACAAAAGAAAAGTAACAAATTTAACACCAATCACATCAGCTTCATGATAAACAGTATGCTAATAATTCAAGCAGGAATCTGACTCGGAATCTTAGACCACTGAAGGGAAAAAAGAACTGAGAAAACAGAATTTCAAGTAGTAAATAAGATGTTTCCAGGAGAATTGCAATACAAGCTAAAATAAATACATAAATGGAGGGACAAAACAAAGCAATCAACATACAGCATACAATCTGTTATCTCACCTCTCCAAAAAAGTACAGAGAACAACAGAAAAAGGTACTAAATTTATCAAAATCAAGCAATATGCAAAATATTTCGAATTGAAAAAAGACAAATGAAGATGTGGGTTAGGCCAGTTCGTCACAGCCCGTGCCCTTGCACAGAGTTCGATTCCAATCCTCGTAAACCAGAGTAGTTTAGAATATTGTCTTGTAAACGAAAAAAATAACAATATGCAAAATGTATATCATAAGAGCGGAGATTTCACCTGCTCCTTTGGCCCCAGCTCCTCCAATGATGGTCAGTCCAACCATCAGCAAGTCAGCTCCAACCTTTGATTCTCCATAGCCCTCCAACAAAGCCATCTCTGTTTCATTGAAGCCGTACTCCATAAACCCAGCAGCCCATTTGCTGAAAGCAAGTGAAATCACAATGCTAACCCAGAAAAGCTTCATCTTTGCCCTCCCTTCCCTCTCTCTCCTCTCTGCTTCTTCTGTGGTTCAAATCTCTCTGCCACCACCCAAGTGCTGTAAAAATATAAACTTTTATTTATGAATAATAAAAAATAAATGGAAAAGAATTGAAGAAATAAGGAAAACTTTGATTTGCCTTGGTATTTGCCGAAATGGGTAGTGACTGGTTGCTATAACATTTCTTGGAAGGAAAAGTTATTCAGCTTGGGAGTTTATATGGAAGGAAATCAAGCTCCGTAAATCGAGAGAGAGAGAGAGAGAGAGAGAGAGAGAGAGAACAGTGTGCAGGGCTTTTAAGGTTTACTGCACCATAAGCACGTACGCTTCGAATATTAATTACGTAATTTAGGAGGGTAATGGTAAAGGTACGGGCACAACAGGACAAGCTAGGTCACAGGACAATGACTACCGTTGATTTAAGCGAGAACAATCATCACCCCTTTGATCGGTTGGTCCATAGGAGCGGACCTACCATGGTCATTGTTGTAGTAGGTGACCTTTGGTCGTAAATATCGTGGTATTTGGAGTTCAGATCTTGTGCAGTGTTTTTTGACTTGTGTCCACTGATTAAATGGAAAGTAGAACTAAACACAACATATAATTAATCAATAATTTTGGCGGCAATTCTTTTCCTTGTAAGCATAACCAAATGAATATTTTATTTTTATTAATATTTAGTGTGCATCGTTACACGCTTAGATTAACAATATTTTTTTGTCATTTTGATTAAAATTTAAAATTTTCAAGTTATTTTTATTAGTTTTTCTTTAAGATGGAGTTTTAACGAAACACTTTCGGTACTGTTCACTTTTAACAAAAAATACATTTTAACTCTAAAAAGTCACTTCTGGTATTATTCACTTACAACACATTTTTGTCATTTTGATTAAAACTCAAAGTTTTCAAACCATTTTTATTAATTTTCCTTTAATATAATTTAAATAATTTAAGATACAAATCTCGAAATTAAACTAATTTAATAACAAGCAACAATGCACTAACTTGCAGTTTTTTTATTACGCTACCATAGATAGAAATAAATAAAACCCTTACATGCAAATTTGGGAAGATAGATGGGTGTCTCTACCATCATCTTTTCTTCTCGCCAAAACCTTTACACTGCCAACTTCAAATGGTGAAGGAACTCATCGATCCTGAAACTAAGCAATGGAAGATTAAAGAGTGAAATAGAAGCGCCTCAATGTGATAAAAGATTTTTGTTTTTGTATTTTGTTGTTTTTTATGTCTCCCAATATTTCAGATCTTGATTCCGCCTCCATGCGTATATATATTATATCTACAATGTACTACACAGTCCATACGTCATACCAACATTTGTGGCTGTTAGATCATGAATTGCCCATTTAACGTTTTATTCATTCGGTGCATATCATATACCAGAGTATAATATAACTTTTTAAAAATTAATATGCCACGGGGTCCAATATTATATAATTATTTTATGGTTAGTATAATAGATACAAAACATATATATATATCTCCAGTTGTATGGTAAATTATCTGAAACAAGTGGGAAGGAACTCTAAACTCTTTTTAGGTAGTTAACTCAAAGTAAGGCTGCCGACAACTATGGGAAAAATAGGAGGGAAAGATTGATGTAGTGTGAATGGGGATTGCAATATGAGGCCAGCTAACTCCAATCTAAATCTAATCTAACAGAAAGCTTGGAATGTTCGAAATGAACAAGTTGATTAAAGCCATTTGAGCTTAAGCCTTATTCCCATCCATTAATATACTATTATTTTGTATAGAGACTGCTCAATTATTAGGTGGACGGGACGTCAACATTCTTCTCAATGTTTCCAAGCGAAGAAAAGAAATAAATAATGCACAATTCAATGACTTTTTAGTTAAAATGGGTTTTAAGATTGATATAATTCGTCACTTTTGTCTTGAGATTTAAAATCGTTTGAACTGATCATTGAATTTGTCTACCATCAATCACTTTGGTCATTTCAAAAATCTCCGTTAAATAAGGGGGGAAAATGACAAACACACTCATTTTTTTGTCAAATCATTTTGATTCATTGTTTATTAGATTGAGAGTATTTTTGTTATTTAGTCCTTATTTAAATAACATTTTTCACGGAATGACCAAAATGAGAAGTTATGCCAATCTTAAGAATCATTTTGATTAAAAAGCCCAATTTAATTAGTGCATAGTGGGTGAAAAGAAATTGGCGTTTTCTTGTACGTAATTCCCTATCTAATAAGATTAGGTCAACAAAGTACCATATTATTCCTTGGCGTTCACGCAACTACTTGGCCATTAATGTACACCGCGTACAACTACATACATCTACACATTGCGTAAACTAGGTTGTGTGGACTAGTGTTTTCTTCTAAGGATGTTTTAGTTCCTTTGCTTAATTAGGATGAATTTTCATGGGCGGGAGGACATCGTCTTTATGTGGTATGAGCTCTTCATAAAGGTGAGATTTTTTTAGTCTGATTGTCATATCGTCGTGTATATTACATATATACAATTAGAAAATTAGTTTCTTCATTTTTATTGGTTTTTTTTTCCCAAGGTTATGATTCATTGCCCGTTAAATTTAAGATGTTTTGCTTGCTAAGTTTAGGATTTGCTTTCGTTTTCTCTATTTATAAAAGTGTTTGTATTTGTTATTTTAACAAGTACGTGAAGATATAACCTCTTCGAATACTTGCTCTTAAAATACTCCTTGGAAAAATACTTCCTCTTAAAAAAAGCAACTTACTTCTCTAAAAAAGTCTCCCGTCCATGAGTCAAACACTTATATGTTTTCTAGCAGAAAACAACCCCAGATATACCTTAAATTTTGGATGTTACATGTCTTGATATAGTCAATGAATTCAAGATTGTAATCAAAAGAATTGTTGGACCTCAATGCATTGTGTTGGGCTCTAGAAATAATGATATGCACTAATATAGTGGAACTTTTCTATAAACCCATTTTATGACCGACACACCCATGATCCTTTATTCCTTTAGCAAATTTTCTTAGTGCAAGAGGTTTCTTAAGGATTTAACTTGGCTCCTCAATGATTAAGGAGGAGTTTCTCCTCAATTCATTATGTGTGAATCTACAGAAATTTATATTTTTGATCAGAATTGTTCATATTTTAAATTACTCTGTAAAATAATTTGTAAAAGAATTAAATATGAGATCATTTAGTCATCAAACTGTATAATAATAAATGGACAGATTCGCTAAAAAAATTACTAACCATCGATTTATTTGCTACAATTGACTGACCAAACAACCTTAGCTTTAAATAATTTTTTGTACATGTGATATTTATAGAACAATTTATGATATGAACGATTCCGATTATAAACACGTAGTTCTGTGAATCAAAGCCAAGTCCTTCTTTCTTTCTTTTCTTTTTTTGTTAATCAGGTGTATTTATATGAATTTCCCACCTCTAATACCGTTTGTATGTATCTATATACATAAAAATTAGAAAGGATCTAAAGGAGGTATTTTTTGGGCAAAATTTAAACCATATAAGTGCAACCATTACGTAGTGGTTTAGTAGTTGGGGACGAATTCTAGGCTTGTCTTTTATATGGCAAGTCTTATGTTCAATTTCTAGTGCTGGTGTATGACACGGTGGTAGTCAGAGAATGTCTAAAATGTCTCCGCATGTATTTTCAGTCCCAAAAGAGTGAACTTTCGTAACAAAACTACCCACTGATTATTAAAAAAAAAAAACGGTATAAGTGTGTTGCAGTCACGTGTAAGAGACACAGTAATTAAACGAAGAATTCGGTTTATTTGGAAAACCATCATATTAATGAAAAGAGGTGGTGGCCTGTGAGCTAGCTGAGCTCTTTGTCTCGGTCCCATAATCACATGCATCTTTTGAAGCTTGAAAGGCACAAACCCACCAAGTTCTGTCACGCACTATTCCTATCCGCATATTGTATTCCACCAACAAATCTGGGTTTGGTCTGCACACTTGGTTTTACAACTCCAAATCCCTCATTAATTCGCCTACTTTTGCTAATTAACCACAGAATTAGCATGATAATATCATTGTGGAGGTCACTACTCAAGTTGTCAACGAGGGTTGTTTGAGTTGGTAAGGATCGTTCCCTTCGCTAAATCAAATCTTAGGTTCGAGTTCTGCTATCGGCAATCCCTCTTGGTGGGAGATTTTTAAACACCAAAACATGGGCTAAGACCCCTCTGTAAGTCTTTAAAGAGATTTGTGGTGTACCCTGCCCTTGAAATGGGGTAGTCTCCCCTCTCCTAAACTTTTTGTAATCGAAAAAAGAAGTCATCAGCCAAGTCCTAAACAAACAAGAACAAAAAAAAAATGTTTGAAGGGACTGATTCATTTATTGCATAGTTCAGAATTCTTAGTCGTTGGATCTTAAGTTATTTTGTCATTGATTAAGGACTCTTTGGCATCCTGAGCGGGAGAAGGGGGTAGGTTGATTTGGTAGCCGCAGTCTAGATCTTGATGTGTAGTCTTACTTGCCTAATCTTCTATACATTGACTAGCTTTCTCCCACTTGGATGTAATTCTTTTTATTCATTACCTATATTATCAACTATCATTTAAAATTGATTAAACATTCAACAACTAAGGACTTGAACCGAAATATATATATGATGTGTACTTAAACTAACCTAAATGATAGATTGATTTTAGCCAAATTAAACTTGCAAGCGCACGAATCAATTGTAGTAATATATATATATATATATATATATATATATATGCAAATACGAGGTCGATCCCATAGGGATTGCTTTAACACCAATTTAACCGATTAATCACGCTAGACTTAATTAAACAAATAAAGGTTAGATTGAATCGAATAATTGATTAAGACTATAATTAACAAAAAAAAGAAAAGACAATTAATTAAAATAAACACATGACACAAGAAAACCTAAGGTTATCAATTCACCAATAACAATCTTGTTTACTTTTCCTAGAGCCAACTACTATCCAATTACCATGTCAATGTTAAAGGTTGTTCTTTCTAAGGTATGAATTAAGCCTGGTTTGGTACTGAGGTAATTCTGAAAAAAGTGGGTATCAAAAAAAGCTGGGAGCTTTTTTGTGTTTGGTAAACATTCGGCTTCAGCTTTTTTTTCACAGTTTTGGGTGAAAAAAGCCAAAAACACAAAGCTGCAAAACCCAGCTTTGAAAAACCGGCTTTTTTCACATCTGTTTTACATAAAAGTTTACCAAACACTATAATACTGCTTTTTTTTTTCAAAAGCACTTTTACAAAAACGTTTACCAAACATTCTGCTGCTTTATTTCACAGCTGCTTATTCTCACAGCACAACAGAAGTAACTTTTTTTCAAAGTACAACAATACCAAACCAGCCCTTAATCTATGGTCAGGTATCAACTCTTGTATCTCTACATTATAACTATATCTTATTGGTTAGGCATACAATTAAACACATAAACACCCATTAAGTGTAGAAGAATCACGTCAACCAATCTAAATATCTAGATGCAAAATTCCTAAAGGTAATCAGTGATTAGAAATCCGAATCCAGAATAAAATACCCACAAAGATTAAGAATATAACATGGCATATAATCAGATAATAATGAACAAAGTACTTTGCAAATATTCATGTCATGGCTTCATCATAAACCTTAGAAAATAACTTAGTTACACATAGAAATAAAAATAAAAGAAAGATAGAACCCGGAATCCATGGCAAAGCACGTCCCTAAGCTCTTCTTCACAAATTGCGGAGATGGTAAATGGTGTAGTGGTGTAGGTGATATGGGTTATGCAGGGGTCTTTTCAAAGAGATCTTAGGGCACCTTATTTATACTAGAAAAACCCTAAAAGGTATGGGAGAAACTCTCCTAAATAAAACAAACTCTTAAACAATTAATGACACAAACTAGGAAAGAATCCTTGTTGGCTTGGGAAACATGTCATCTATCTTGCACGCTGGGGTCGATTTGTCTTCTGGAAAATTCTGTAAAAATATAGGAAACGTAGCTTTATCTCTTATCTTTCCAAGCATAACACCACTAGGAAAAATCAGGAAAGCCTTCAAATCTTCATTCTCCTACAACTGTGCAGTTCTGACGGGAAAACAACTTCTGCGGGATTGATTTGTAAAACTGGAATGAATGGCTCCATGGAAAATTATGAAATTTGAACATAACAATCTTCAGCCTCTTAGCTTCCTTCTCCAATTGGCCTTGCATCAAAACTCCTCCGGAAAGTCGAAAACATTCTAAGTGCGCATAATGGCTGAAATTAAGGAAAGGAAAATAATAAGGCTCATTTATAATCAATTCTTTAACAAAACTTAGGGATAATTAATATGAAAATATGATAAATAATGCACCTATCAATATATATATATATATATATATATATATATATATATATATATATATAAGCGAACAAAAACTAAGAAAATTGAACCGAACCAAAACTTATTGGTTCAGTCTTGGTTTTGGTGGTTTGGAAACCAAACCAAACTGAACCAAAGAAAATATAAATTAATATTTTATTTATTTATTTATGTTGAGTATTTATTTTACAAGTTTAATTCCAAGTCCATCGTTCGCCTAATTTCAACATAAGCCTAATTTCAATCTAGGGCTAGGTAAACCTAATTTAAGGCCCAAATATGTTGGAAGTCTTATTCACTATATTTTTTGCTTCACTTTCTCTTCAATTTGGGACCTGATATGTTATTGCTTAATTACTTCATTTGCCTTTTCATGCTAACTTTGGTTTGACCTAATAACTTAATAACGCAAAGAGATGGAATGGTGAATTTAGTTAAGACAATTTGCATGTCGGTTTCATAGGAGTTCTAATCTCTCTCCTTATAGGTTAGACTAGAGAATTCGTCATATGGAAAAGCGAAAAACAAAATGTCTGGTTTATTGAGGGTAAAAATGTAATACAGCTAGTAATATAGTTAGGTAGTTAGTATTTGGTTAAAGTAGTTAGTATTTCTATATAAACAGTATGTGTAATCTTCAATTGTTTAGTCAATACAAATCCTATTTCTCTCTCTAAACTCTCTCACTAAAACTCTGTGTGTTCATCTTTCTTCTTGATTTTCTCTTCAATTCTCAACCATTGCAATGTAGTTAACATGGTATCAGAGCCACCAGGCTTACGCCTTTGATTCTGGTGGTTCTATTTCTCATTATTTTTCATCTGTTTCTAGCTTAGTTTCTTTCCAAATTTTCATTAGATGTTCGGTGCTTCTGTGATTGTTTTTGTGTTGATTTTTCTACGATTGTTGGGATCTTGATGACTTTTCTCTCGTTCCGACACCAAATGTTCGTCTGGGTTTTGATCTCTTCCCGTCTCCGCTCTCTCCCACCTCTATTTCCACCGATCGCCGTCGAAGATTACAGACGATAGGGATTTTTAGACAGAGAGGCCATTCACGCTGGTTATTTGTGATATTCTCCACCGACGCCTCCGCCGCCTCCAAGAACTGAAGCTCTCTGCTCCCGTCCATCTTCTGGGTTGATTTGTTTCTGGGTTTGATTTTCTGTGAGTCTTGGAATTTTGGGTTTGATTTTCTGATTTGGGTTTTTGAGCCAAAAGGTGTCTCAGGTTCTCAGTGCATTTCAGTGCGGTTAGGATTTGAGATATGGAGACTGGTGGAAAGTTAAAGAATGGTTCCGAAGGAATATGTCGATTGGCGCTCGGGAGAGTTGAAGTTCTGGGAAATTCATTGCCAGGTTTTGAAGTTGGGGTTCGATCGTGATTTGTATGTGCAGAATTCGTTGCTTTTTGTGTACTGTCATTGTGGATTTGTGAGACTTGCCTGGTGCGTGTTCGACGAAATGACTGAGAGAAGTGTTGCTTCTTGGAATATTATGATATCGGCTTATGACCGGATTAACGATTTCGAAACCGCGGATTCTTTGTTTAGATTGATGCCTGAGAAGAATGTGGTTTCGTGGAATACTTTGTTGGCAAGGCATGTTAGGTTGAGCAACATTGAGGCTGCGGAAATGGTATTCTGAGAGATGACAGGGAGGGATTCAGTTTCTTGGAAGTCTATGATTGTTGGGTATTTTACACTCAAGAAGGCCGATTGCCAAGAGTGTACTATCATTACCTGATCGATCAGCAAATGAAGGCCAATTGCCATTGCTGAAAGATTGGTTTTTTTTTTTTTTGATTGATTGTTGGGTATTCTTTAATTGTTTGTTGGGATAGAGAGGCCAATAGCCATTTCCCTTTTGTGTTTCATCCACAAGGCCAATAGCCGGAGTGAAACGTTATGTTTCAAGTATTGTGTGTTACTCCTTAAAGGCCGATAGCCGGAGTAACAATCTTGAAAAGTTTTGTTTGTTGTTATTGTGTGCAACTCCATTAAGGCCGATTGCCGGAGTGCAGTTCTTGTTCCCTTTCTTCATTGAAGGCCGATTGCCGAAAAGGGGTTGTGTTTCTTGATTTATGTGATTGTAAAACTTGTTTACTGTGAAATATTGGAAACCATATCGCAAAGAAAATAGTAGCTACAGCGGTGTAGAAATCAGTTTGAAGGGCTGAAATTCTTTGGGAAGTTGATTGATGAGTATGAAATTGCACTGTCCTCTGTTTCTACAAGTTGCTACTACTCATTGGAAGTATTTTGAACTTTATGTCCTCTGTGTTCTGTTTTCCAATCTCAAACTGGGTTATCCCAGTTGAGATTGAGGGGGAGTATTGAGGGTAAAAATGTAATACAGCTAGTAATATAGTTAGGTAGTTAGTATTTGGTTAAAGTAGTTAGTATTTCTATATAAACAGTATGTGTAATCTTCATTTGTTTAGTCAATACAAATCCTATTTCTCTCTCTAAACTCTCTCTCACTAAAACTCTGTGTGTTCATCTTTCTTCTCTTCATCTTTCTTCTTGATTTTCTCTTCAATTCTCAACCTTTGCAATGTAGTTAACATGGTTGAGGCCATCATGTTTGGGCATCTTGATAAGCTAATTTTATTTATATATTTATTTGCACAATAATACCACCTCAAAGAGGAGGGTTCGGCCCATACTAATTATATTGTTGATATAATCACCAGCTCACTAGAAACCGATCCATGAAACGAATACAGAGCAATTACATCATGCAATACCAGTGCCACAAGAGAACCCAGCTTATGACAAGTCTGCTCCGACTTCGTAACAGGACAACAACAATTGGAGAAAGAGTCAATATAATCACTAACTGGTTTCATTTAGGTCAAATCTTAGAAGGTGAGACTGCTTAATACTACAATCTAGTGATAGTTCTTTTCACTTGTAAGAGCATTCCCAATGAGAGGCTTTATTAGTGCATTCCCACTGGAGGCTTTATCCTCCTTAATCTACCACATTTGTAGCTATAATGAAAAATTTCATCCCCAATAGGCCGGAAAATGGGATTATATCCACCACATGGGCTAGCAACCTCAATCATTGGAAATTAGGCTACATCTAGCTGCAAAAAGTGGAAGATCCACACCAAATTGAGTGCCCAATCTTTTATTTTTTGTTTTGTTTTTTAGTTTAGAAATGGGTGAGCCCCATTTTTAATTCCAAAACATGATTTTAAGGGTTTATTTTCAACCGTTTCTTTGATTAAGAAAACATATACAAACAACGACTATTTTTTGTGTGATTGATTAGAAAAAAAAATGTAGTGCTTTGTGTTTAATTTTCTAGATTGAAAAATTCATAAAAAGGTGATGAAATTTAACATTGGTAGTTTAGAGGCCTAAACCGAAAATATAAACAAATAACATAACTAAATTGTGATAAGATAATCATATCCAATGGTTGTTATGAAGTAAAAATCTTGTTTGATTTCGGAGAATGTGTCAATCAGAGAAATAAACCAAGGGATGAGATTGAGATAAGATAATCAAATCCAATGGTTGTTATGAAGTGAAATTTTATCTTGTCTGACTTCATAGAAACAAACCAACGGATGACATTGAAATAAGAGAGCCTACAACAGTGCATAAGTGATAAAATCTGACTTTGTTAGAATTTGAATTTTTTAGGTTAAAAAGTTCATAAATTAAAATTTAAGATAACACATCCAAAAATCAAGTTAAGAAAAGTTAGGCAAAAATAAATTTACGGCGTAGTCAAATTACTACATAAATAAAATATATTGCCCCATATAGAGCCCGAAAGATATACAGCCCCTTATTGGGAGAGATTTTTTTTTAAAGCCCTAAAGATTCCTCAAAGCTCTAAATTGGGCTATATCCACCACTTTTCTAGCCCTATTCAATTATGGAATCAGACCGGCCATTAATGTGGGTATTTCAGTTTCTAGGGTAGGATCCGCAGCTCAAATTAAAGCCATGAAACAGGTACCTAGCAAATCAAAATTGGAATTGGCACAATTTGTAGAATTAGATGCCTTTGCACAATTTGTTTCTAGTATTGATAAAGCTACTGAGAATCAATTGGCAAGAGGTCAACGATTACGTGAGTTGCTTAAACAATCTCAAACATCCTCGCTTTTAGTGGAAGAATAGATAGTGACCTAGAAAAGTGGTGGATATAGCCCAATTTAGAGCTCCGAGGAATATTTGGGGCTTTAAAAAAGATTCTATCCCAATAAGGGGCTATATATATATATATATATATATATATATATATATATATATATATATATATTTCGAGCTCTATATGGGGCTATATATTTTATTTATGTAGCAATTTGATTACGCCGTAATTTTATTTTTGTCTTAACTTTTCTTAACTTGATTTTTGGACATGTTATCCTAAATTTTAATTTAACCCTTAAAAAATTCAAATTCTGACAAAGTTAGATTTTATCACTTATGTATTGTTGTAGACTCTCTTATCTCAATCTCATTCATTGATTTGTTTCTATGAAATCAGAAAAAATAAGATTTCATTTCAAAACAACCATTGGATTTTTATCTTATCTCAATCTCATCCGTTGGTTTATTTTTATGATTGACACATTCTTTGAAATCAAACAAGATTTTCATTTCATAACAACCATTGGATGGAATTATCTTATCCAATTTAGCTATGTTATTTGTTTATAGTTTTGGTTTAGGTCTCTAAACAACCAATGTTAAATTTCATCATCATTTTGTTTATAAAATTCAATCTAGAAAATTAAACACAAAGCACTACATTTTTTTTTAATCATTCACACAAAACATAGTTGTTTGTATATGTTTTCTTAACCAAACAGAAGGTTGAAAATAAACCCTTATAATTCTATAACGGTTGAAAAATAAACCCTTAAAATGGGGCTCACCCATTTCTAAACTAAAAATAAATATATAAAATACAAAACCAAGATTGGACCCTCAATTTGGTGTGGGTCCCCCTACTTTTTGGAGATAGATGTAGCCTAACTTTTTGCTACCTAAAAATTGAAGTTGCTAGCCCATGTGATGGATGTAATCCATTTTTTAGCCCATTAAGGATGAAATTTTTCATTATAGCTACAAATGTAGTAGCCTCAAGGAGAATAAAGCTCTCATTGAGGATGCTCTAAATAAGAGAAAGGTTCAAATATCGTGATCGAATGACAAGTTCAATACAATTTATTCTCTTCACCCCTTTAGAGTAAATATATGGTTATATAAAAAAATAAAACATGAAAAATAAAAAATTTAGAAGGTGAGGCCATCATATTTGGGTCTTATCAAGTTTACAGGTTGGGCTGAGCTAAGTTGAGGCATAGTAATCCGGTAAAATATTTTACCAAAGGCACGTAGACGACATGGATGAGGGATGAGAGATTTTGCATGAGACGAATGGACATAGGAAAACTTAGTTAGAAGTGAAATGAATGAGCAACAAAATATTAGACGAAGGAATTTCAAATTATCAGATACAATACATTGTAGAATTTCAAATCCCTTTATCTCCCTTGTACTACATTTTTAATTGATTTAGCCTAAATTCTAAACATAACCTATAACAAATGCAAATACGAATATGCAACTCGTACTAAACTCAGAAATTATCTCTTCAAAGCGCTTTTTCTAACGTGAAAGTACTTTTAACCTTTTCAATTAAAGGCTAGTTTGATATTGTTGTACTTTTTAATAGAACTACTTCTACAGTGTTGTGAGAATAAATAGCTGTAAAATAAAATTATTGAGTGTTTGGTAAACTTTTTTTTTTTTTGTAAAAGTGCTTTTAACAAAATAAAAGACAGTGTTTGAGTATTTGGTAAACTTTTATATAAATTGTTGTGAATGTGTTAAATGACTATAAATGATATGATACTTAATATGATATAATAATTGTCAAAGAAAAAAAATAATGTAGGGGCAATGATTGTATTTTTATAAAATATGTGAGGTTATACTTTGCTATTTAAAAATTTCATTAAATGAGAATTGATTATGCTTAAAAAAAACACTTTTTTTAAGCACTGTAGACTATGATTTTGCTTTTCTACTGTTCCATATTTTTTAATAAGTTGTTTTTTTTAAAGCACCACAATCTTAAACTAGTCCTAAACATTGTCATTTAAAGTGTTTTTAACTATTTTACAAGCGTTTTACGGTAGTGACAGAAAGCAATGATACCTCTGCATTCTGGTGTGAGTTCAATTTCCACTGATTCTCCTCCCTCCTAACAACTGACAATATCGTTTGTTACAAAATTTATTTTAAAGGGTTTTTATCACCAATGGTCCCTGAGATTGCCCAAACTCATCATTTTGGTCCCTTATTTTCAAAATCAATCAATGTCGTCCCTGACATTCACCACCGCTCATCAATTTGGTCCTTCCGTTTAGATTCCATCAACTATTTCTGTTAGTTTGCATGTGGGACCCACAAATACAATAAAATGGTGACACATGGATTACACAAAAGAAAGGCTTTTATCACAAATGGTCCCTGACATTGATCAAACTCCTCATTTTGGTCCCTGAGTTTCAAAAATCAATAAATTTGGTCCCTGACTTTCACTACTGCACATCAATTTAGTCATTCCGTTAAAATTTTTGTCAATATTTTTTCTTAGTGTGATAATATAGTCCTACTGGTCCAATCATATGGATTAACCATAAAAAAATGTTTTTTTTTAAGATTTAAAACTAAAAGTACTATAAGAAATTAAAAACTAAAACTAAAATTAAAAAAAATCATTGTCTTCATATAGGTATGCTCAAAAAGAAAAGGAAGGCACCATGACATCACTAAAGCTCTTGTCCTCCGTGAACTCACTTCTCATTCTTTCTAGTTGGTTATAATCCTATCAAATTTGAATTGAATTTGGATTCAATTTTATTGAATTTGGATTCAATTTTATTGAATTTGGATTCAATTTTATTGAATTTGGATTCAATTTTATTGAATTTAGATTGAATCTTATTTTCCAATCGGGATTGTGGGATGCGAGAGAAATGTCAGCGAGGAATACTCACCAGTTGGTTCACTCTAAAAAAAATTAGTTTCTTATAGTTGATGGCGCCATATGATTGGACTAGTGAGACCACATCAGCACTCTAACAAAAAATATTGACGAAGTTTTAATGGAAGGACTCTATTGATGTGCGATAGTGAAAATCAGGGACCAAATTTATTGATTTTTGAAACTTAAGGACAATAATGATGAGTTTGATCAATGTCAGGGATCAATTGCGATAAAACCCCTTCGTTTGTATAATCCACGAGTCACCATTTTATTGGATTTGTGGATCCCACATACAAACTAACAGAATAATTGATGGAATCTAAATGGAAGGACCAAGTTGATGTGTGGTAGTAAATGTTAGGGACGACATTGATTGATTTTGAAAGTGAGGGACCAAAATGATGAGTTTGGTCAATCTCAAGGACCATTTATGATAAAAACCCTATCTTAAAAGCATTTTCGAACAAGTCTTAACCGCTTTTATTGTTTAGACCAGCATAATAACATAAAATGAAAGCAAAATGCCAATGTTGTTTTGCAAGGAAAATTTTATTAAATGGAGAAAATCAATACATTTGTTTTATCATATGAAGAGGGTAAATTTTACATTTTGTCAGTCCCAAACCCAAAAACTATATCTTACAATTCCAAACACACAACAACATGACAAAAAATAGAGACTGAAAAATAAAATCCATTAATTATGGTCCTTGGTTTGTTTAGTTATGCTTTCTCTTTTTTCCTTTTCCTTTGTGTTTCACAAAGTTGCCAGCTTTTCTTCTTTCTTTTTCCTCAGTGGATCGAGGCAGCAGCTTCATTAGCCCTGCTTCTACTTTCTTGTAAAACACTTGAGTCATTGTGACAGAGAGGGGTTTGATTCAAAGCCCTAAGCTGCAGCTTAGAATCTGCCTCATCTGCTTTGTACTTGTACCATGAAGCCCAATAGACATAGTTCACAAAGTTGAAGCAGCTAAGGATTGCCAAAAAATAGTAAAAAAGATGCAAATTGTTTTTGTTTAGGTCTTTTCCATGCAGCCATCCTAGTTTGCTCGGTGCAATTCTTCGCGTCACGCTATTGATCACTGCGACGAAAATCGAGCTCAAAAAGTACCCGAAAGAAAACGAAATCCACGTGAATGAAGTGGAAAGCGACTTCATGCCCGCCGGAGCTTCCCTGTAGAAGAATTCAAGTAACCCTACTACGGTAAACATGTCAGCAATGCCGAAAATACCATATTGGAAAGAAAGCCAAAAGAGGGATATCGGCTTTGTGACGTCCTTGTTGGCTTGGTTCTTTCTCTTCACTTCTACTATGCCGGCTATTGTCATTGAGATTGCGCAGAGGACTAGTCCAACGCCGACGCGCTGAAGCTGCGTGATACCTGATGGGTGCTTTGTGATTTTTCGCGCGAAGGGGACGAAGAAGAACTCGTAGAGCGGGATGAGGATGGACATGAACAGGAGAGGGATGATGGGGATTGATGGGGCCGGAACCTCAATGCGGCCTAAGTGGCGGTCCATGGTGTTTCCTTGTTGGACTGAAAATGTTTGGAGCTGAGCCAAACAAGTGTTCATGATGATGGTGCTGAAGAGAATTGGCAACATTCTTGTTAGGACCTTCACTTCTTCCACTTGTGTTACTGTGCAAACTTTCCATGGTTGGGGCTTGGAGTCTTTGCCAAGTATGGCAGCTTTGTCTAGACAACTGATTCAATATCATCAGCAGTAATTAGTACACTACTGTGTCATAACCAAAGAGTCAAGCTTTTTCCAGAAAAAAAAAAAAAAAAAAAAAAAAAAAAAAACTGATCTACATAATTGTAAATTGCTATCTAATGAAGTCAACAAAAAATGATTAAAAGCTTCCAAAAGCTTCACATCCTATTCACCCTCAAATTACCAAACAGAGCATATGGTCCAACAAGTTCACAACAAAAAGCAAACCACTAGCACGTGCACAGAAACTTTGGTGTAAACTATTCGTTATATTATCAATTTCCTTCTTAATCATATGTTTCTCTTATGTTTTCTTGTAAATTTTGAAGAATCTTGGCATGCCAAGCCGGGGACATACGATTTGGTGACCCTTGTTTGAACTATTGCAAATTATTAATGAACTTTTAAGCAAAACAGTAATGTAATGTTACCTGAATTGATCTGTATGTGCAATTTTTTCTTCATTATAATTTGATTCCTTTTCACTGATCTCATACAGCTGATGAGAGCTCCCAGGCTGCGGTAAATTTCTGTTTTTTATTGCTACAACGATAACCTATCACATAATTTCGACACATACATTATCCACTTGTTAACTAGTAATTAAACGAGTTTGTGTGCTAATTGAGCTTGGTTAGAGAGAAAGGCAGACCTGAATGACTCTAATGATGGGGCTGTCGCCGGGAATTTGGAGGCGGTAGAAAGGCTTGCCCATAGCAAGAACAGCGAACCCGATAAAGGGTGCAACCGTGCATATTAAAAATCCCCAGTACCAAGCTACTTCGGTGCTCACAGTCACAATGGCTGTGACACCAATAGTTGATCCAACTATAGTACTAAGCATAAACCAGTTGAAATATGTTGCGAGTGACTTTGCTTCCTCTTTCCTGTTAAACTGATCAGCACCAAGTGCGGGAAGCGCTCCCCTCACACCGCCTGTTCCCAGTGCTAACAAGCACAGAGAAGCATAGAGCATGGCAGCGATATGGCCTTCGACACACTTTGTCAGGCAAGTTTCTTTTGGGTGCAAATGCTTTGAGTAAGCTTGAACTGTCGTCATCGCCAAAGCCTAAAGGTGTGTAACAAAAGTATACTCAATCTTGTGACATAAGTAGAACTAGAACAAGAATAACAAAATATATGTGAACTTTTTTTTTTTGTTACCAGTATTTCAACCGCGCCGAAAATCAGGCAGGTTGTGAATCTGCTCAAGTATGTGTCCGAAATGAAGCCTCCAACAAGGGAGAGGAGGTAAGTTGATCCCATGAAGTTTGTGAGAAGGTTGGCGGAGTGCGCCAGATCCAAATGCATCATGTAGAGAAAGTACAGCACCAAGCTGCACATGTTTGCGACGAATGCCATGGTGTCCAATGCCAGCAACACTACAAAAACATGGATAAAATTCAATGTAAACCATAATATACGAAAGCAAGGATATAAGTAGCGTACTAGGAAGTGATTTCTGCAGACTCCTTTTCTGAGACTGGGAATGGCTAATTACCGAAAATGAAGCTGGAGGCGGTGAATCCTCCTTTTCTCTTGTCCGTCGGCTCGAGGGAGCTGTAGGTTGGCTCGGCATTCTCTTCTGCCTGGTGTGCAGAACATTGTGAAACATATTAACCAAAGTAACACAAAAACAACAGACAAAAACAGAGAGAAGATTTAGGTTTCCTTTTTTACTTACCATATTTGAAAATGGAGAATAAATTAAGTTGAGAATATTTGTTTTCGCACAAGAGGCCTTGAGCATATAGCATGCAAAGATGCCTAGAATTTAACCTTTAAGGTATCAGATTGATTGCCGCCTAGAATTTAACCTTTAAGGTATCAGATTGATTGCCGTAGTGTTGTCAACTTTGTTTCCCCCCCCCCCCCCCTTCTCTCTCTCTCTCTCTCTCTCTCTCTAAGTTCATAGGAACTTAAACATCTTCTAATCGCTCTGCGCGTAGTTGATGGTTAAATTTTGGGGTCATGCTTTTTCAGACCGTCTTGTGTGGGTTTAAAAAGTAAAACTATTATGATATATAGACCAATGACCAAATTTTATGTAAATGAAAAAAAATTATGTACAGTAAGTGTGAAGTTGTATTTTTGTTTGTCAAGAATCCGATGTGAGTCTTAATGATTCACCCAAATACAGATCTTATTGAGGCAAATGCCTAAGTAGCAAATGAGAACTTAAAAAATATATCTCGTAGAAAATCCTAATAAAGCAGTTGCATAGTACATTTCATTATAATACGTTGGTGGTGGTTTGGCATGATCATAATTGGTAATTGGCCAATTTGATTGTTATTGAATTTGTCACTGCCTCAGTGCATGCACCATTGTATTAAAATATATTTTCGATCTAACACCTTATCAAACTTTATAACTTATATTATTATTTGCCTTTTCTGGTATTTGAAATTGTCTACATCATCTTTTTCCCATCCTCATTATGAAAGGAGAAATGTTGGGATTCTCTTCTTCGTCATTTTATATTTTTGGCATAATTTTCGTGTCAATATTATAAAATATTGTGCCAAAAATATAAGATGACATAAAGTCTATAAAGAGTTCCATTTTTGAAAGAGTATCCTTACCATTTCTAGAATGAAAGAAAGTTTTGAATGTGACCGTTCACGTCAACAAATGATTTTATTGATTCATGCATAATTATAAAATAAATTGATATAATACATATTTGAAAATTAATAAGTATATTATAAATATTATTTGTTTGTTATCTATACTACTTATTAATAGAACATTTTTTGTCAACAAAAAACCAAGAAAAATACTATGTTTGAAGAAAATATCACAAGTAATTTCGTCCAAAATTTTTTCTTCTTCCCTCACTCACATGTCATTAACTCATGTCTATTTTTTTTTATAAATATTATCCCACTCCCACATTCCCTCTCTCTTTCACATTTTCCTGCAACTTCTTTTTGTTCCATATATTTTTATTTTTATTTTTATTTTTAATTTTTATATTTACACACATATAGTGTGTAGGCATCATCTAGTACCAAAAAAATAATTGTTAACACTTTGGGCTCGTTTGGAAAGTGCTTTTAAATGACGGAAAACGCTTTTAGGTAAAAAGTTTTAGGTTCCAAAAGCAATAGTTGCTTCTTGCAAGATGCACTTCAAATGTTTTTCCAAAATTAACTTGCATTTTAACTAAGGATTGATTTCAAAATATTTTCTCTAAAATCATTTTTAATCAGTCAAAAACATTTCCCAAACGAACCATATACGTTGACACGACAATCAGATCGTGTAAAACGTTTCTTCTCTTTGGTCAACCCTATAAGAGCAGTTCCACCACTGCTCTTTGGTCGGCACCCAGGCCAAAAAATGGACCAGTTTTCCTTCAATTTGCTCCACCCCAGCCCAAGCCAGGCCACAGGCCGGCCTAGAATCGACAGACCCAAGAGTCGGGCCATCTGATGTCAGGCTTGCGTCAGCCTAATATCAAAGCCCATTAAGTCGCTATTGCTTCCGCTGCTACTGTTGATCTTCAACATTGAGGACGATCGACCTTCTCTGCTTCTCTATTGATCTCGCCGACCGATTTTCAATTGGGTTGTGGTATTTGGGCTTTCTCCGAACAGCGAAAAACTCGAGACGAGCTTAGTGGGATGGGTGAAGCAAGGAAGATGAAGCAAATGGGAGGGGCAACGCGAGGAAGATGTGGAGATGTAGAGACGTTGAGATTTCGTCCCACTACGACTGCGGTTGCAGAGTATAGCTGTGAAATGAGATGTAGGAAGATGTGGGTGTGGATTGGATTGTGGGAATCGGGTGAGTCAGAGAGGGATTGAGATGAGGTTGAAGATTGTGAGGGAGAGAGGGATTAATTTTTATTATTTTATAATAAAAATTAATAAAATTGTAATAAAATTGACTAGGCTATTTAGTTTTAGGGGTGGAGATGTATTTGTTCTATTACTGTTCATTGAAGTCTATCACTGCTCACTAAGTGGATTAAATAGGATGGGTTTTTAGGGGTGGACTTGCTCTAAGGAAACCTTGGGACCAAAGAAAGAAAGCATCTACCCCGTTGCAAATTTGAAGGGGAAGCACATGAAGTCAACCATCGTCTCATTGATCCAAATACCTTTTTAGAAGTAGTAGTTGACCATACAGCTGAAAGGGAATTTTATTTCATCATGTTTTCTGGGACCAAAGCTTCAACAGATTTCATTTTCTCAAGTATTTGTGGTTTAAAAACAGCCTGATAATAACTTAGTACATATGAAGCCAAAAGCATAAATCGTTTTCCGAAAAACAGTGTGAACTCTGGCTACGTATATACTTTGATAGTTACACTTCTTGCTAGTTACTGCATGAGCTGTTTCCTTAATTACAAGGTTAAGAAAGATATCAAAACTCTCAAGAAATATTCCTTAAATATCACAAGTCGATGTTATAAAATACTCTAACATACGGGAGATTCAATTTAAAATACTCTTACTTTTGGAATTTTTTCGGTTTGAGTTCGGTTGGTTGCGCTATTTTTAGTATTTTTTTCCACCCCTAGACTTAACACACAGGTAGAACTCAACTTCATCAACAGCTCCGTCAGATCATGGGCACATTCATATTATACTAATAATCCAAATATTTTTCTTTTCACCCTTTTCATCCAATAATATACTTCAGAAGTTGCTTGCATTAGGTGGCAATAGAAGGATATTCCCCTTTATATATTGAGGTATTCATCAATTCTCCACCCCCCCCGGAACTTGTGACCATTAGCCAATTTCCTCCCTCAACTTCAATTTTGGCCAATTTCCCTCCTCAACTTTCATAATTAGTCAATTTCCCCCCTCAACTCTCATATTTAGTCAATTTGCACCCTACTGTTAATTTTTTATTTTGATCATAATTAAACAAATGTGTGTAAGAAACTAAATAAGATGTATATATGTTAATCATGTTCGTATATCTTTATCCTATTACAAATAGATTAAAATTTAGAATTTTACAATTTATCATAGATAGTATTATTAGTCATAATAAATCAGTATGGAGTAATTTTATTTGATTTTTGACTTATACAAAATTGATAACGAAAATGATTGATGTGTAAATTTTTGTATGTGAATACAATTTTCTTTATAAAAGTGAAAGCTAAGTTCAAGTAAATTGTGGAGAATCGAGCTTTAGTGCAAAAATGGCTAGTCAATTCATAATTTTCGACTCCTTATTAAGAATAACTCATTTTATTGAAATAGGTCCTGATCCATGAGTTTAGGATTATTATTTCATTTTGTTATTATTTCTTCTTCTACTTGCTTTAAACCCGATTCATAACTTTTTCTTATAATCAACCCATATCACATACTAATTGTATTATGTTTTTGTACATTTTACCCTATATTATGCAGGTGAGTTTATGTTAATTTTAGTACTTTATTGGAAGTTATTAGAAAGATCGAAAATTAAAAAAAGAATAGATGGAAAGTTAAAAAAAAAAAATTAACAGTAGGGTGCAAATTGACTAATTATAAGAGTTGAGGGGGGAAATTGGCCAAAATAAAAGTTGAGGGGGGAAATTGGCCAATGATCACAAGTTCAAGGGGGAAATTGATGAATACCTCTTATATATTTGTCTTTATCTTTCTTATCTTGTGACTTAATATAATTAGTGATCTAACAGAATTTCTTTAGACAAATATATATACAACCAGTGATAGTATTTTTTGTCTATCAATTTTTATTATAAGAAAAAAAAAATTACAAAAAGGGGAGTGAAAGGATTCGAACCTGTTACATTAATTCAGAGGAAAAAAAATCTCGAACCAATGACGTATTCAACAGCCTATCAATTGTGATATTGGACCTGATGCTATCTTATAAAATGGCATGATAAACTTGGATTGATTGGAACTGGAGACGATACTTTTTTGACAACCAGTGATATAAGAATATTTCTAAGAATCTGAGACAACCAATTATAGTTAGGAATTCTCCACCAACAGTCAGCACGGGTGAGGTGAAGTTCTATCAAATAATTTGATATCACCTTCAACTTTAATGGGTGCACCTCGATCATAAAGAGTTGGACCTTACCTCAAAAATGGTTTGTTTGATGCAACAAAAGTTGGTCACAGAGATTGCTGCCCCACCTCCCATTTATATTTTCATCATTTAATTTATACAGGCTTTTTCCAAAGTTGTTGCATACGTGCATGCTCCACCTTCTCCGCGCTCTCTGACTTCTCTTGCTTTTACCTCAAGATTTTACCTTCTCCTTTCAATTAGCCTTTTTCCTGTAGAAAGAGATTCTCTTCGGATCTAATCCACCAAGTTCTCTCCATTAAATAATCTGGATCCTTGAAAATTTGATCCAACAACTAAAATTATTATAACTTTTAAAGTGGGCCTCTGTTTGTAGCTGTTGGATTAAATTTCAAGGATTCGGATTAGTTAATGAGAAAGATTTGATGGAAGGGATTCGGAGATGATCCCTTTCATTTTCCTGCAGCTTTGTATCAGCACAAATTCTTCATATCAAGTACATGTTTTCAGGCAGTGACATAAAAAGGATTCATCTGTTCACTTTCAATTGTGTGATTCTGCATGGTTGTTGCGTGTTGAAAACCCCAATGGCATCTAGTAAGAGGGATAAGGATTCTCTTGCCTTTTTTTTCTCTCCTTTTGTTTGAACGCTCAAGATTTCATTTTGTAGAGAGAGAGGAAACAAAACTATGAGATGAGGAGAGAGAAGGGAGGGAGGGGAGGGAAAAAATGAGGGGAGAGAATTCCTATCCGGCAAGAGTTGCTAGCTGCTACACAGTGTTAGAAGAGAATTGGCCCTATAATCACTTATAAATTATTTATACAATAAAAGCGTCTCAAGAATCTTAACTAATATGGATTTTTTTTGTTTTTTACATTGGAGTATTATAACCTTGTACCTAGCCTACTTCTACCTACCATCATCACTAGCTAACCCCAACTCCGAAGACTAAAAAAAGATATATTTGTTTTATGTAAGCCTTATTCTTCTTAAAACTAAGGTATGGTTTGGGGTTGTGATTTTAAAAAAAACTGGTATGAAAAAAAAATGGAAGAGTTTTTGGTGTTTGGTAAACATCCCAAACCAGTTTTTTTTCAAAGTTTCAGATGAAAAAAAACTAAAAGGTGGAAGCTTCAAAAAGTGGAGTATTTTCAAAGTTTCTTCTGATTCCTCACACTTTCAAGAGGAAGAACAACGTCACCACGTCCTGGCGACCCAGCTCCAATCCGTTGATCAAGAATTGCAAATCGATGGCCCGATTGTCCATTTCTTCATCGTCGCCTTTCTCCTCCCCTTCATTGCTTTCTCTGTCGCCATCCCTGCCTCTAGCTCTGTCATCAGAAATGGTGAATTTCTCAGCCTTGAACGTGAGGCTGGAGCGCACAATTTCAGAAACCCTAGACCCATAAGTTCCATTATGACACGCCCCGACCTTGATATTCCCTGAATACCAGGATAAACACGTGCTGGCCGACACCTACGGGTGATGAAAGTCATTAATTGATTACAAGAGTAATGATTAGGAGAAAATATTCATGAATAAACATTAGAATCTAGAAGTAATAAACAAAGTTTAAGGAAGTGTCTAGAGTGCACAGAATACAATCTAAATCAAGATTCACAAAAATGAAAGATCATCACAAGATATCACACAAGTGAGTGGTAGATTGCTACTAGTAGGGGAATGCCTTGTACGTCGTGTCGTAGTCCTCGTTTCTAAGACCTGAATGGGGGCGCAAAACAAAGGTGAGTGGACCAAGTTCATATATACAATAATAATAAAACAGTTATCAATGTACTAACCCCCACAGTTTATATAATAATGAAAACTACTAGCATTAAAAGTGAAGGATTTAATAGAAATCCTAGCATACCAAAAATATCTCAAAAGTCATATCACGGAATAACATCGTGGAAATCAAAACAGTAAACGTCTCATAGATCGTCTCGTAAGCGCGGTGTACTGCTAGAAATATCACTGAATAAATATAACTCTCGGCCCTATGCCAGCATCGTGGTCTCTGCGCCCGTAGCCAGAGATTACCAACTCCCGGCCCAATGCCTGCTCCGTGTCCCTCAGCCAGTAGCTAAGGATTATTTCTCCCGGCCTATCTGCCAACACCAGATCCTCGCCCCATGCGGCATAGTGTCCACTAGGTACGTACAAATAGTTACGCATCTCATCAATAACCACTTCATAGTATAAAGTCATCCATCGTCTATATTATAAAGAGGGGTTTCTAAAACATGTTCTAGCATAGTCTACCAATTCATGGTTTTTATAGGAAATAATATATTTTAAAATATAGCTCAATATAGGCTAACAAATAAATTCCTCACCAAAAACGAGACGATAAACCACATATTTCATAAACATGCTTAACATAAAATCAAATCATAAACTCGTAAGGCATGCATTTCATTTATGAAATTAAACTAGGAAATTATGCAAATTTTAAAAAGGGTCCACTCACAGATACTCCTTAGCAGTAGAGTTGTGCGGACAAGGATTAAGAATTTCTCCACTAGCAACTTTACCTAAGCACAAAAAGGTAATAAATAAATAAAAGGATTTTCTAAAGGATTTGGGCTTGAACTAAATAAAAATAAAGGATTTGGGTTGAATGGGTTAAAGTCTAATGGGTTTTAGAATCCTAAGGTTTTTGGGTTAAAAGGGTTTAGGGTGAAGAAGGGTGGTTTGGGCTTAACCCAACCCACACTCACACACACATGCATTGAACACACACACACACGGCCCATATACATAGTATACAAACACACACCTGCACATACAACATACACACACACCCACACGTGCACAACACATGCACACACACCACACAAACATACACACATGCACAGCATGCACGGCATGCACACACACTCACGGTATACACACACACACACACATACACACACACACACACAACACACACACAACACACACACGCACGCACGGCCCAACTTACACCCACATGTGCACACACTCATGGCCCACATGCCAAATAATTAAAAGGAAACTGGGCTAAGGCCTGAGGTTGATTGAGAAGGCCGAATGGCTTGGTG
The DNA here is from genome assembly GCF_042453785.1 of Malus domestica. Lineage (NCBI taxonomy): Eukaryota > Viridiplantae > Streptophyta > Magnoliopsida > Rosales > Rosaceae > Malus > Malus domestica. The sequence continues at coordinate 26,765,253 of NC_091672.1, read as the reverse complement.
GCTTTGGGTGTAGATCGAGGAAGAACACCGGAGTTGCTACAGTTCCTGTCGACAGCAAACAAGGGTTTTAGACCTCGATCTAACTACCAAAATGAAGATCAAGATGAAGGGAAGAGATTGCTACCCTCGAATAGTCATGACACGGCCGGAGGTGACCAGAAATTCCCTCGAAACTCACGGGTTCGCCGAAAAAATGGGTGAGTTTCCCCCGCGCCGTTCCCGTCTTCAAAACCTTGGAAAACAATGTAAATCTCATCACACAACGTCCAACATCATCCATGTCCCGCATCGACGAAAGAGAGGGAGAGACGATAGGGTAATGATGGTGAAGGTGTTATAGGTACAGGGTTGGTAATGGGTGAGGCTCACAGGAGGATGAGAGGGAGAGAGATGAGAGAGATGAAGAAGAAAGGTTTTGGGGTTGGAGGGGATAGAAAGAAAGAAAATGGAGGTGAGTTAGGATGTTGCCACGTGGCATTTTGGGGTAAAACCACATATAATATAAATAATTGGGGGGTGGTTGTAACACATTAAACCCTAATTTGGAGGTGGAGTGCGGGGAGGATGAGAAAATGAGGATTGGGGAGATCTGATTGGGGCCAAAGAGGGAGCGAGCGTCATCGTCATCGCTGGAGAAGAAATCGTCGTCTAAGGTTTCAACGCGAGTGAGGTGAAGAAATGGGCGATGTCGGCAGCGGAGAGAGATCGGAGAAGATGACTCGGTTGGAGATCTGGAAGAACGGTGGTTGGTATTGTCGGCGCCAGAGAGGTCAAGGCAAGAGATGAGGGATTTGAGAGAAGGGTCACGATCGACGAAATAGGTGAGGAGGTGGGTCCCATTTTCGACAACCGTGCGTAAGGAGAAGATGAGGAGGGAGAAGGTTGCCAATGAACAACGTCGTGGCTTGTCATAGCACATATAGTATTATACATTTTTTGTTATTTCACACAGTCACAGCTGTTTTACAAAAAAGTTTACCAAACACTATTATACTGCTTTTTTTTCAAAAGTACTTTTACAAAAAAGTTTACCAAACACTTTGCTGCTTTATTTCACAGCTGCTTATTCTCACAACATAGCAAAAGCAGCTTTTTTCCAAAGCACAACAATACCAAACCAGCCCTAATTTAAATTACATAAATAAAGATTTAAACACTAAGGCATACAGAGAGAGCACATTTGTTCTTACATTGTTACCTACCAAGAAGGGATTCGCAAGGTATGCAAATAGTTCCAACTAGAATTTGTACCCGCACGTTGTTGCGGGATTGAAAACTATAAGAAAGATTATGCAATTTCAATCTTCATAAACAATGTTTGAGTCAAAAACTGAGTTACCAATGCCAATGCAAATTATACACAACCTCATCATGAATGAAACAAATTTAAATATCAAAAGAGAAACCTATTTCGTTTATTAAAAATATTACAAAGTTCTTTGGATACAAAAAAAACACAAATTGCTTCCTGTCCAAAAACATTAATGGGAAATGTTGTTTACTGCAACACTAAAAGTTGTCCTCAGGCAAGGGAAAAAAAATTGAAATAAATTTATAGACAGTAGAATTATATCATGAACAAAATAAGGATAAAACGTGTTTACCTAGTGTTTTTGTGTGAAGAAAGAAGTATGATTTCCCAATTTTACTCTCTGAAACCCTTTAACCTAACATTGACTTTGTTTTTACAGCTCTTTCATTTAAAAGCTTATTTTCTCTACAAAACCATAATAGTTTCTGTCTTGCATCACATTTTAAACTCTTGATAATACTAATTTCCATCTCAAAATCAAAATGAACCTCCAACGTTAGAAATATGAGTAAAAAAATGTTTAGTAAAAGAATTTGCCAATTCTAATTAAGAACTGTTAATCAAACTGTAAAAGCAACATGAGTTTTTCCAACTTCAAACATAGAACTAACAGCGAGAATCCAATTGGAAATGGAATAGACCAAACAGACCATGGAGATTACACAATCAGAAGATGATATATTTGAAGGAGAAGAGTTCATTACATAGTGTGATGACAGCCGATCAGCAGCAGAAACTGAAAAGAGCGAAGAACTTGGCCTCAGATTTTCTCCAGAATAATTGAAAAAATAAATAAACTTAACATGTAGGAATGATGCTGTTATTTTCTCCAGACATAAAACTTCATCTCTTAAAATATTAAAAATAATGTATGTGCATTTCATTCATATTTCTATTCACATCATAAACGTAAACCTCAAAACACAACTCATGGAACAACTTTTCTTACTAAACCCTATAACACATTTTAAAATTTTTTAAATAGTTATCATTTTTTGTTTTCTTTGCTAAATTCATTCATGGGTTTCTTAAATTTAAATTCAGTTTATAAATTTGCACATCAATCTTTAGAAAGTAATTTTTTATGTAATTATTTAAAATATGTTGTATAAAACATACTTATTGCTTCCACTTAAGAAAACTGATAACACAAAATGAATTAAGCTGGGAGGTTAAAGTAAGTTCTCTTACCAAATAACTGAAGCCAAATTGACACAGAAGCATATCAATGTTGCATCGTCACAGGTACACCATTAGCAACGTTTCTTTACTGATTCAAACATAAACATGAATCAATTAAAAGCGTTAAAAAATGAAATAACACTTCAATTTTTTACTAAATTCATTCATGCGTTTCTTAAATTTAAATTCAGTTTATAAATTTTCACATCAATCTTTAGAAAGTAATTTTTTATGTAATTATTTAAAATATGCTGTATAAAACATACTTATTGCTTCCACTTAAGAAAATTGATACACAAAATGAATTAAACTGGGGGGGGGGTGTTAAAGTAAGTTTTCTTACCAAATAACTGAAGCCAAATCGACACAGAAGCATATCAACGTTGCATCATCATAGGTACACCATTAGCAACGTTTTTTTCCTGATTCAAACATAAACATGAATCAATTAAAAGCGTTAAAATATGAAATAACACTTCAATCAAATGCATAAACAAAAGCAAACGTTAAGCATTGGAAAATGACATTGAGAAAAAAGCTATGTTAAATATTGTAGGTATTATACTTACAATTAATCTCTATTTTTAAATAGGTGAAAATATATTTAATTTATAATAATATGCATAAATATTTTATTTCCTTGCCACTAATACAACAATATATAAAACAAACTACATTCAATTTGGAATGTGAAAACAAATAATTCTATTCATGCAAAATTCTAATTCCTTTCTACCACATGAAAAATCTAATTACTCTAACTCGAAACAAAATAACTCGGAAAGCATTATACTTAATCATATTTCATCCAAAAATTGTCCACAAAATAAATTTTTCACCGACTCAAAAAGAACTTTGAAATATTATATGAAAAGGTAATGCATCTTAAATTTCTAATGGTATTCAATGTCTTCTAGTTTCTAGTTTCTTGATAGACAATAAATTAAATGCCATTAAATGTGTTCTAGTATCTTGCTAGGTAATAATATATGCATGCATTCATAATATATCTTATCGTTTAGGAATTTCTATCTTTAATTGAAGAGGAAATACTATATGCATGCGTTCATGTCAGCATATATATCCTTTCTATAAAACCATGAGCTCCAAATAATGTCAAATGGTAGTGTAAGCAAGTGTTAGAATAAGGGACTAAAAGCATTGTGCATAAATATGTAAAACTAAAAACTATAAACCTAAAACATGTACAAAGTATTTACATAAAATATATAGTAGTTGTTCACTAACTCCAATATACATATAAAGAGTTGTTGATCCTATTTTACCAATGTACTTCAAAAATGTAGTGCTTTGACTACTGAACAGTGGTTGGCATCTCAATCCTTCCAACCCATCTCATTAGGAAGAAATATGTGAACAATGCTGCATCATTTTGTTTGTGTAATGATAATCTGAGTTGATAAGAGCAAAATCCTTTCACCAGCCTAACGTAAAAATAAGTCCAACTAAATTCCCCAAATTCTAATTATTGAAAAAAATGAGATCCATTAGGAGTTAAATAATAGCGACATGTTGTGCAAAGATAAGATGCTATACAACATATGTCATTTGATCCAAAAGCGAAAGTGGCAATTCTAAATGAGGCATCACAAACAGATCAGACTAAAACATTATCTCATTTTGTATATATGCCAAAATCATTTTGTGTTCATGAACCATTTTTTGATTCTTATTCAATGCACAAATAATAAATATACAAATCTGTTAACCTTTAGTTGACTCTCGACATGTGCTCGTAAGAGGGCTCTTCCAACATCCTGAAATCATGTCAAGAGTTAAAAAGGAGCAAGAAAATACTAATAAAAGCTCTGTAAAATTGAGGCAGAGCATATTACCTTATAAGGCCTCTTTAAAATCAGGTGGACCAAGTTCTATTACCATGGTTTCATCATCCAATTTGCCAACCATCTGAAAAATGAAGAGAGAGTATCTACTTAAGTAAAATCTGAAAAGTAATAGCAAAAAATTAGTCGATTCGGAGCATACGCCATTGAGATTGCGGAGAGGACTCAAGCAACCCTACTAGGGTAAACATGTCAGCTATACCAAAAATAGCATATTGGAACGAAAGCCAGAAGAGAGATATGGGCTTTGTTATGTCCTTGTTGGCTTGATTCTTTCTTTTCTGTTCCACCATGCCCGCTACTGCCATTGAGATTGCGGAGAGGACTAGTCCAACGCCAACGCGCTGAAGCTACGTTATGCCCGATGGGTGCTTTGTGATATTTCGCGCAAAAGGCACGAAGAAGAACTCGTACAGCAGGATGAGGATGGACATGAAGAGGAGAGGGATGACGGGAATAAATGGAGCCGGAACCTCGAAGGAGCCTAAGTGGAGGTCCATGATGCTTCCTTGTTGGACTGAGAATGTTTGGAGTTGTGCCAAACAACTGTTCATTATGATGGTGCTGAAGAGAATTGGCAACATTCTTGTTAGGACCTTCACTTCTTCTACTTGTGTTACTGTGCAAACTTTCCATGGTTGGGGCTTGGAGTCTTTGCCGAGTTGGCAGCTTTGTCTAGACAACTGATTCAATACCATTAGGCAGTAATTAGTACATTATTGTGTCATAGCGAAAGGTACTAATTTCTTTTAGCAAATCGTCACGTGTGCAGCACATAAAAGGTAAGGGTAGTTGACAGATGTCCTCAGAGATAAAATTCCATGCAATTGAAAATACAGTAACAAAAGTTTCAATTTTGCGAACTGCTGCGTCGAAACTTTGTGAACTGTGTCGAAACCTAAGGCACTTATTTCCTATAAACGGCCAAAACATGTTTTTAGTTCTTGTAGTTTTCACAAAGTTCTACTTCGTTTTCATATTTTCAAAGGAAATTCGAGTGTGAGGGACGTGATCAGGGTAATTTTGACGAATTTTGTATCAACAATCAACATAAGTTGACGGATGTCCTCGAGTAGATTGAACAATCTGCAACTACACATTTTCTAAGAAAGAAAAAGTGAAGTGATCTACTTAATTGCTATTTAAATCAAGTAAAAAAAAATTATTATAAGCTTCCAGAAGAAGAATTAATGCCAGGGAGACCATTTTTTAATACCATTTTTGTAAACCACCTAATGTGGTGGTTGATGATTGAATTTCATTTTGATTCAAAGAAGAAATCTAACCATCAACCACCACACCATATGATATATAAACTAAAAAGATGGTTTGTCTAATATCACTCATTTTAAAAACTTCACACATCCTTGTCACCCCTCAAATCAACAAACAGGTATCCTGGTCCAACAAATTGTCCACCTTCAAAGGCAAAGCCCTACTACATGCACAAAAACTTTGAGGTAAACTTTTGATTGTATTATCAATTTTGTCCTTAATTGTGTGTTTTCTCTCTTTGTCAAATATGAAGAAAGTTTTTAGAGCTAATTTATTGGTGAACTTTAATTATGAATTATGTAATATCACCTGAATTGATTTGTATGAATAATTTTTTTCTTCAGCATAATTTGTTTCCTTTTCGCTAATTTCGTACAGTTCATCAGAACTCCCTGGTTGTGTTAAATGTCTGTTTTTTATTGCGACAACAATAACCTATCACAACATTTAGACACATTAGTTATAGGCGTGTGAAAATGTAAGTTTTTGTGCTAGTGAGTTTGATTAGATAGAAAGACAGATCTTTGACCAGAGAGAGAGAGAGAGAGAGAGAGAGAGAGAGAGAGAGGCAGACCTGAACGATCCTTATAATGGGGCTGTCGCCGGGGACTTGGAGACGATAGAACGGATTACCCATCGCGAGAACAGTGAACCCGATAAAGGATGCAACAGTTGCTATCAAGAAACCCCAGTACCAAGCTACATATTCATGCTAACATACACAATCGCTGTCACATCAATAGTTGCTCCAACTGTAGACTGAGCATAAGCCAATTGAAAAATGTCGCGAGCGACTTCCCTTCCTCTTTCCGGTTAATCTGGTCAACACCAAGTGCGGGCAGCGCTCCCCTCACACCGCCTGATCCCAGTGCCAACAAGCACAGGGATCCAAAGAGAATGGCAGCGATCCGGCCTTCGACAGAATTTGCTGTGCAAGTTTATTTTGGTTGCAAATACTTTGAATAAGTTTGCGTTGTCATCATCACCAAAGCCTAAAATTTTAACAAATTTTATAGAATTTTGTGAGATAAGTAAAACTGGAGAACTTGAAGAAAATAACCAAATGATGTGAATTTTTTACGTTACCAGTATATCAATTTTGCCAAAAATCAGGCATGTTGTGAATCTGCCCAAGTATATGTCCGAAATGAAGCTTCCAACTAGGGCGAGGAGGTAAGTTGATCCCATGAAGTTTGTGAGAAGGTTGGCGGAGTGCGCCAGATCTAAGTGTTAAGAGTATAATCTCACACAGCAGCAATGCTTCCCAACCTTCACCAGATTAGATTCTTTCACTAGGTTGTTATGCTTGGAATGTTTGTGATTAGTTATATACTTTATGCTGAGCTGGCACATATATTGGGATAGGATATTTATGTATAAATACCATGTGTATTATTCAATTGAGTAATAAGAATTACAATTACATTTTTCACTCTCTCTCTACATCTCTCTTTCTCTCTCTAGATGAATTTCCCTCTCTGAGTTCTTAACTTCAACATGGTATCATCACCATCGTCTAACCGACTCCGATCCGGCGCTTCCCACCTCTAGCAATTTTCTCACTGTTCTTGCTTTTTTCTGATCTTCCAAACAGATCTCTACTTCTCTGATCTCTTCTTTTTCTCTCTCAATTTCGCCTCTCTTGCCATGTCGGCGGCAGCATCCTCTTCGGATTCTCCTTCTCCACCTCTTGCAAACCCTAATTCTCCAACCAATCTTCCTCCGAGTGCCCTCTCCAACCCTTCGATCATGACGCTTGGCACGATTTCCATTGCCAATGTCGCTGGAATGGTTCCGACGAAACTCAATCGTCAGAACTACATTACTTGGCGTAGTCTCTTCATTCCTGTGCTGAAGCGCTTCAAGCTTCTTGGACTCGTTAATGGCGAAGATCTGTGTCCTCCTCCATTTGTTCGCGATCTCTCTGGTACTTGTGTTCCTAATGCATCTTTTGAGATCTGGTGTGAGCGCGATCAAATCTTGATGATCTGGATCAACTCTACTCTCTCTGAAGATCTTCTTCCCTTGACGATTGGCATGGAAGATTCTCGCTCTCTGTGGCAATCTCTTGAGCGGCGATTCTCAGGCGCTTCCCGAACAAATGTTCACAGTCTTCGTTCGAAGATTCAAACGATTCAGAAAGGTGACTCTTCAATGACCGATTTTCTTAACTCGATCAAAGACATCTCTGATAAACTTGCTGCTGCTGGTGAACCATTGTCTGAATCTGATCTTGTTGCATATATTTTATCTGGTCTTCCTGATGAGTATGAGTCCTTTGTTGACTCTATTGAGACTCGAAATGAATCTGTGACTGCTGATGAGCTGCATGGCCTCCTCTTGAGCAAAGAAATCTCCCTCCAGAAACGCAAAACCAGAGCTTCTTCCTCCTCGAATGCACCCTTTCATGCCTATGCTGCTCAATCTTCTACTCCTGTTGGTCATTTCAACAAAGGCAACTCTCGTGGTCGCTTTCATAATCGCAATCGGTATACTCAGAATCGAAATTTTGGGGGAAACAAACCTCACAACTGGCATGCCAATAACTCCGGTGGCATTCTTGGTGCTGGTCCTTCTCGCCAGCCTGCTGGTTCATCTTCTTCCTCTGGTCGCTCAGTCCAATGTCAATTATGTCTTCAATATGGTCATTGGGCTCCTATGTGTAATCGTCTCTCTCAGTTTGCTCAATCTCAATCTCCTACTGCAATGTCGGCCATGACTTCTTCTGCTTCTCCTAGCTATTGGCTCACTGATAGTGGCGCCTCTCATCATGTCACCCCTGATCCCTCTGCACTCAACTCTGCCATTCCATACTCTGGCACTGATCAGCTGTTTGTTGGTGATGGCAAAGGTCTGTGTATTTCTCATACTGGTTCTGCTATTATTCGCACCCAACATGCTACTTTTCGTTTGAATGATGTTCTGTTAGTTCCTCAGGCTTCTCATAACCTGTTATCTGTTTACAAGTTTGTATATGATAACTGGTGTTCTCTGACCTTTGATCCGTTCGGGTTCTATGTCAAGGATCTAAGCACTGGGAAGATGCTTTTCCAGGGCCCAAGTGAAGGAGGTTTGTACCCTTTCTACTGGAATGCTTCAAATGGTGTCTCTGGAATTGCAATCTCACCAACTGCTTTGATGATTGCTAAAGCTGATATCCATACTTGGCATCGTCGGCTTGGCCATCCATCTGGTGGAACTTTACATTCTGTTGTGCATAAGAATCATCTCCCTGTAATTGGTTCTGTTAATAATCTGTCAGTATGTACTGCTTGTCAACTAGGGAAGTCCTCTAGGCTTTCATTTTCCACTTTACCGTGTACTTCCTCTCGACCACTTCAATTGTTACACACAGATGTATGGGGTCCCTTTCCCACATCTTCTTGTACTGGCTACAGGTTCTATCTAATAATAGTGGATGATTTTACCAAATATAGTTGGCTCTATCCTTTACATTTCAAGTCTGATGTATTCTCCACTCTTAAGACCTTTATTTTAAAACTTCAGACTCTTCTTGATCTCAAAGTGCAAAGTATCAGGTCTGATTCAGGGGGTGAGTTCTTGAGTAAGTCACTCCAAAGTTTTTTCAATGAGCAAGGTATCACACATCAGTTTAGTTGTCCCCACACTCCTGAGCAAAATGGGTGTGCCGAGAGAAAACATCGTCATGTTGTTGAAATGGGCAGAACATTGTTATCTCAAAGTGATTTACCTGCACAGTTTTGGGTTGAAGCTTTTCAGACTGCTGTCTACCTCATTAATCGGTTACCTCCTCAGTCTTCTGTGCTCAGTTCTTGGGAACTCTTATTCCATGCTTCTCCCAAGTATCATACACTGAAAGCTTTTGGTTGTGCGTGTTATCCATGGTTGCAGCCATATTCCAGAGACAAGCTGGATTTCAAGAGTAAGCAATGTGTGTTTTTGGGTTATAGCCTCAATCACAGTGGATATAGGTGTTGGGATCCTATCTCTAATCGGCTCTACATTTCCAGACATGTGGTGTTTGATGAAGCCTTATTTCCTTACAAGTCTCTGTCTTCTCAGGCCTCACATCACAGTTCTTGTGTGCCTTCTCCCCCTCACCCTCCTATGTCTCTCCATCTGCCTTTGCCAGTGTCTCATCTTGAGCAACAGTCTTCACCTGCAGCTGCTCCGGAAGGCTGCGATGCACATTCCACTGTACCATCTTCTGATCAGGAGTTCATCCATTCTCCTCCAGTATCTTCCAGCCATGCCGAGCCTCCACTTCATTCTCCTCCAGTATCTTCCAGCCATGCAGAGCCTCCACCCTTGCCCCCTCCGATTCCTGTCAACACTCATACTATGATTACAAGGGCGAAGGCAGGTATTCATAAACCCAAGGTGTTCACTGCAACTAAACACCAACTTCCTTCCACTGTTGTTTCTCTTACAGCTTTACCTCCTACTCCTTCCACCTATCTCCAAGCTTTTAAAGTCTTCTCACTGGATGGAGGCTATGCAATCTGAATTTCAAGCATTACAGTCTACTGGCACTTGGGAATTAGTTCCTAATCATTCCTCCTACAACATTGTTGGCTGCAAATGGGTCTTCAAAGTAAAGCACAAACCTGATGGTACTATTGAAAGGTACAAAGCACGCCTTGTAGCTAAAGGTTTTCATCAACAGGAAGGTTTGGATTTCTCCGAAACCTTTAGTCCTGTCGCTAAACCTACTACCATCCGGATTCTTCTTTCCATTGCGGTCTCCTATGATTGGTTTATCCATCAGTTAGATGTCAGTAATGCTTTCCTTCATGGTCACTTAAAGGAAGATGTTTATATGGTCCAACCTCCAGGGTTTGTGGATCCTTCCAAACCTCATCATGTGTGCAAACTTCGGAAATCCCTTTATGGTCTTAAACAGGCCCCTAGAGCTTGGTATGAGGCTTTCTACACTGCTATTCTCTCGCTGGGATTTTGTTCCTCTCACTCTGATACCAGTCTCTTTATTAAGCAAGATACTTCCATTACTTTTCTATTGTTTATGTTGATGATATTATCATCACTGGCAGTTCAGTCACTGTGTGTCAATCTATCATCTCCCAACTTCAAACCATGTTTCCTGTCAAGGACCTGGGAGATATTCATTATTTTTTAGGTATTGAAGTCCACAAATCTGACAAGGGCCTGTTACTGCATCAGTCTAAGTATGCTTTAGACTTGCTTAAAAAGACGGACATGCTTGGTGCTAAACCTTGTGCCACACCTGTGTCCACTTCCAAACTGGACCATTCCGGCACTCTTCTATCTGATCCCACTTCTTATAGGTCCACAGTTGGTGCCTTACAGTATCTTACTTGGACAAGGCCTGATTTAGCTTTTGCTGTAAATCAGGTTTGTCAGTATATGCACTCTCCCCGAACCATCCATTTGCAGGCTGTCAAACGCATTCTGCGATACTTGAAGGGCACTGTGGATTTAGGACTTTGGTTTACTAAGGGTTCTCAGTGTCTCACTGCTTGGTCTGATGCGGATTGGGCAGGTTGCCCTGTGGATCGACGGTCCACTAGTGGGTATTGTGTGTTTCTCGGCTCCAACCTCATCTCCTGGAGTGCTAAGAAACAAGCCACAGTGGCTCGATCTTCAACAGAGGCTGAGTACCGATCTCTTGCTAATACTGCTGCTGAACTTACGTGGGTGTGCAAGATTCTCCATGACATCTCCTTCCCTTTGTTACAGACTCCTGTTATCTACTGTGATAACAAAAGTGCCATTGCTCTTGCTTTCAATCCAGTTTTTCATGCTCGAACTAAGCATGTTGAAATTGACTATCACTATATTCGGGAGAAGGTTTTACTTGGTCACATTGGTGTTCAACATGTTGCTTCTCTTCTCCAAATCGCAGACATTTTTACCAAGCCTCTGGCTGCTGATCGATTTGCTGCCCTTACTTCCAAGCTTTCAGTTCGATCACCTTCCTTCAGCTTGAGGGGGTGTGTTAAGAGTATAATCTCACACAGCAGCAATGCTTCCCAACCTTCACCAGATTAGATTCTTTCACTAGGTTGTTATGCTTGGAATGTTTGTGATTAGTTATATACTTTATGCTGAGCTGGCACATATATTGGGATAGGATATTTATGTATAAATACCATGTGTATTATTCAATTGAGTAATAAGAATTACAATTACATTTTTCACTCTCTCTCTACATCTCTCTTTCTCTCTCTAGATGAATTTCCCTCTCTGAGTTCTTAACTTCAACACTAAGTGCATCACGTATATAAAGTACAGCACCATGCTGACCATGATCGCCATGAATCCCATGTGGTCCAACACCAGCAACACTACACAGGCAAGAAGAAAATGCATTGTAAACCAAAGCATGCAAAAGCAAGCATATAACTAGATAGAATTCTGGACGGAAGTGATTTCGAACACCCTTTTACTGAGACTGGCTGCTTACCGAAAATGAAGCTGGAGGCAGTGAATCCTCCCCTCTTCTTCTCCATCGGCTCGAGGGAGCTGTAGGTTGGGTTGGCATTCTCTTCTGCCTGGTGTGCAGAACATTGTGAAATACATTAACAAAGTAACTCCAAAACACAGAAGACATACAAGATTTAGGGTTTTTTTTTACTCACCATGGCTAAAAAATTGAGAATAAATTAAGTTGAGAATATTAGCTTTATGGCACAAGAGGCCTTGAACATATAGCATTCAAAGAGGCCTAGTATTTAACCTTTAAGCATCAGATTGATCGCCTTTTTTTTCTCAACTTTGTACTCTCTTTTTCTCTAAGTTTATGTTTCTGTCTCTCTTTGTCTCTTTACCTCTCTGTCTCTTTGTATCTCTTTTTATCATGGCGCGTCCCTCAAATGTAGGAATGCAACTTGGAATTTTTACCTTTTTTGGTGTTTTGTTTTTGTCCATTTTGCATTTGACCATGTCATGTTTCATTAGGTTCAATTAAATGTCTGGAGATCAGGATAATTTTTAACTTATAGATGGCGTTAATTGTATGCTCTCGGCAAACTCTACGTTCATTTTTTTGGTTGATTCCTCCATGAAGTTTTTCAATGATTAGGATAGATGTCAATGAGAGTGGATTGATATACTTTGTGAGGTTAAAATTAGTAAGTAAATATCACACAGATTTCCCATCTATATTCAATTCCAACAAAAATAGAAGCGAGTCGGAGGTTACAACAATCAAACCAAAAAGTTGCTCATGTAACACGTCTATTCTCTTGGGGTAACCCTAAAAGGAGACCCTGTGGGACCATAAGTATCTGCCTGTATTGCATATTGCATATTCATCAAATCATTTTATGTATGAGGCCATAAACAGAAATCATTTCCACAAAACGGTGAGAACTCTCGCATACATTCTTTGGTGATTCCACACTTCTTGTGCGGCTGTGCCGGAAGCAAGATTCGTATTGGTACCATCGATATTGCTAGGAGATGCTTGCACGATCAAGAAAGATATCCAATGCTCTCGAGAGACGTATTCCTTCATTTTCACAAGGAGAAATTCTAAAATATTCTAACTTAAACGGATGAGGAATTTAAACTTGAATATAAAAAGCGCAGTGTTAACCATGCACCTCTTGTTAGTTTTTATAATTTAAACTTGAATTATAACTTCAAATGAGATGGAGTTGAGCTAGGGACGGAGCTAGAAATTTCTTCTAATGGGGGCAACCGAAAATAACTAAGAAAACTTTATTATAGTATGGTTATACATAATATGATATTAAGGATGGTTTCAAATGATGATGTATCACAATTCCAATGTTACAAAATTTTCAATATAGTAGTGGAAAGTGGCGAAGTGATGAGAAAAATATAAGTACATGATAGGCAGGAGAGGGTTTTATCGGTTTGAATGACAGAACAAGGGTACTATTGCTCATATAATATTTGATGTGGAGTATAAGTAGAATGAATATATGTTGAATATTAGATACATATATTTTCTTTAAAGATAACCCATGTATATTATATAATTGTAGTCTGCAACTAAACAAATGAATTACTTGAGTGGGAGCATCTGCCCCCAATGAATCTTCATTGGCTCCGTCCATGAGTTGAGCAGACTCCTACGGTTGGCGCACTTTCGTTTTATGTTAGGTTTGCAAGATTAATTTATGCCTCAGCCCATCTCTATCAAATTTGAAGATATTATGCAGTGTTTTAACGCCATCTTAATTGGAGGTTAAGGAGATCAGACCTGGTGTGCAAGTCTCCTTTGTGGCAATCTCTCAAAACCATAATTGTCCAACCACTGAAATGTCGAATCCCAGGCTCATCAGAACCGTCTCGTGCTGTGGTTGCTGCTCGTTCCCGGTCCAGTAACGGCTGCAAAGCTACTAATGTAGGCTGCATTTCTTCGTGTTTTCAGTTAAATTGCTTACCTGAAAAAGTAGGTCTTATATTAAGTACAGTCATCTCATACTTGAACAACTAGGTATCATAGATCACTTTCTCAAACCGACTTTCTCCTATTGTAAATGACTATTATGTTCAATTCTCCCGTCCCAATACCGCTTGTATAAAAATTTTAAAATGTTTACCTAACAAAACGGCCGTACGTACGTTCTACTAAAACATTAAACACTTCCATCCCAAACCCACAATTACTCAAATGTGCCAAACTTCAAAAACCAAAGCCATCCTATCCTTATTGCAAGGATGCAACAGCCTCCAACGGTTCAAAAAAATCCACGCCCACGTCATCACCAACGGTCTCCAACCCCACCCCGCCATTTCAAACAAGCTGCTCAACTTCTGCGCCGTCTCCGTCTCCGGCAGCTTGCCCTACGCTCAGCTGCTCTTCCACCACCACCTCCAAAACCCACAAACCCAAGACTGGAATTCCCTCATCAGAGGCTTTTCCAACAGCCCTTCTCCTCTCCAAGCCATTTTTTACTACAATCGCATGCTTTCATCTGGTTCCGATTCTTCCCCTGATACATACACTTTCTCCTTCGTGCTCAAGGCCTGTGAGAAACTGAAGGCCCGGAAGAAGTGTGAAGAGATTCATGGAGCTGTGGTAAGATTTGGGTACGAGAGTGACGTCGTTGTTTGCACCAATCTTATAAGGTCGTATGCGGGAGATGGGTTGATTGAGAGTGCAGAGAAGGTGTTTGATAATATGCCTGAGAGAGACTTGGTGTCTTGGAATTCTATGATTTCGTGTTACTCTCAACAGGGCCTTCACCATGAGGCGTTGAAGATGTATAATGTGATGAGGAATGAGAATTTGGGTCTTGATGGGTTTACGATTGTTGGATTGCTTTCGTCTTGTGCTCACTTGGGAGCATTGAATACTGGAGTTCAGATGCATAGAATCACTAGTGAAAAGGGGCTTCTGGGGAATGTTTATGTTGGGAATGCGCTTATTGATATGTATGCTAAATGTGGTAATTTGGATAGTGCTCGTAGTGTGTTTGAGAGGATGCGGAAGCGGGATGTTTTTACTTGGAACTCCATGATTGTTGGGTATGGAGTACACGGTTGTGGGGACGAAGCAATCTCATTTTTTGAGCGTATGTTGGTGGAAGGAGTCCAGCCGAACTCCATCACATTTCTTGGTTTGTTATGTGGATGCAGTCACCAAGGCTTGGTAGAGAAGGGTGTTGAGTACTGCAATGTGATGATCTCTAAGTTCAATGTTAAGCCTGGAATTAAGCATTACGGGTGCCTGGTGGATCTGTTTGGCAGAGCTGGGATGCTCGAAAGGGCACTTCAAGTTATTAGGACTTCTCGCGCCCAGGACGATCCAGTCCTTTGGCGGACCCTGCTTGGCTCTTGCAAGATTCATAAGAATGTAGAAATAGGGGAAATTGCCATGAGGAATCTAATCCAGCTAGGGTCATCGAATGCAGGGGACTATGTACTTCTTGCTACAATCTATTCAAAAGAGAAAAATGCAGATGGTGTTGCAAAGATGAGAAAGTTGATTAAAACCGAGGGAGTAAAGACAACTCCTGGTTGGAGCTGGATTGAAATTGGTGATCAGGTTCACAAATTTGTTGTGGACGACAAGTCACATCCTGACACTAATGAAATTTATCGGAAACTGAGAGCAGTTGTTAATCGAGCTGCTCTGCACGGTTATGTCCAGGAGAAATGTCTTATCACAACTTCTGAGTTTCCCTTCATAGACACAGATTGTTTAGGAACTTCTGCTTCATGTCACAGCGAGAAGCTGGCAATCACTTTTGGCCTGGCAAGAACTCCAGAAGGAACGCCTTTACGAATAGTTAAGAACCTGAGAGTTTGTAGAGATTGCCATTCGTTTACAAAGTTTGTTTCGCAAGCTTTCGATCGAGAAATAATTGTTAGGGATCGTGTTCGGTTTCATCACTTCAAGGGTGGATTATGTTCATGTAAAGATTATTGGTAACTTATCCAAGTGATTTGAATAAAATGAGAATTTTTTTTTCCATCCATTAAAATTTCCCTTGTGCCATCGAGATTTCTCGAAGAAAACGAATAAAATGAACACAGTGAGGCAGAACACTGGAAGTTCATAATCTAATCTGCAAGTTGTAGATTTGAAGCACGTAGTATTATAAATAAATACTTGGAAAATATGCCCTTTGTTCCCCTTGAAGAAGGGTTCCAAATTATCTTCATCCTTATCCGTTCAAAGTCAATTCTTTCAGATTTATAGAAGAACTGGGAAAACAAGTATATTTTTTCAGAGCAGGAATGGCAATTAACCATAGATTTGCATATTAAACTCATATTTTAAGGCTTTTTTAGCTAAAATGATCCAGGATACTGACATAACTCCTCATTTTGATCATTAAGATTGAAAATTAATAGAAATATTCTCTACTTTGTCCAACGTCAATTATTTTGGTCATTCTGTGAAAAATTTCTGTTGATTTAAGTGTTTTTGTCCAACCAACCCTTTCACTTGCTATTCCATTTAACAGAACATTTTCACCGAATGACCAAAATGATTGCCGGTTGACAAACTCAGCGACCTCTTCTATCGATTTTCAATATTAGGAATCAAAGTGAGGTGTTATGCGAATTGCTTCATTACTTCCAATTGATAAGCCGCACTCAGAAGCAAGTCTGTCCCATCGCTGCATCAAAAGCCGTTTAGAAAAACAATAATGCATGCTCGGGTCATCAAATTTATGCACCAAATTTATTCACCAAACGATGTCTCAATATAAGCGTCAGTATTTTATTTATCACAAATAAATCAGGTTTACATTGAATTAAAATTTAATCAATCAAACACTATCATGTCATTTGATGAACAAATTTGGTGTCAGTACTATGTAATTTTAGGATATATTCTCCAAAACAAGCATATGCTCTTGGAAGTTTCTTTCTAATTTTCTATATGTAACCTGGAAGGAGCTTAATGATGCCGACGTGGTCGTCTTAAAGCTGCTCGAAGGATAGTTAGTACTTAATAAAGTGTTTGTGATGGGATTAATAAAATGATTGATGAAGTTGGAGATGAAGACCCTCCAACCAAAGATGCAAAAAAAAGATGAAGGTAACAGATAACAGAAAAAACATTTGCCGGAAGCAACCTCCAAAACATGACAATTCTGAGAAGTAAAAAATAGAGATTGTCTAAAACAATGGAGTCTAAACAAAGGAGTTTGTGAGACCCCACTGGAGGATAGAGGCAGTCTTAGCTTTGCATACATTCTAACAACTCAACCAAGGGAAACAACAATTGCATTGGCAACCTTCCACATGCAAACAATACTTTTATTCATTTATTTGAGTTAATATTGTCTAAGTTACAGAGAGAGATTCGAATTTAAATGCTAAAAGATGACACGTTGCATTAACCAACTTAGTTACACTTGTCGGGTGGGTGTAGCCCAAGTAGTTCTTGGGGTGCCCCATATAA
This sequence comes from Malus domestica, assembly GCF_042453785.1. NCBI lineage: Eukaryota > Viridiplantae > Streptophyta > Magnoliopsida > Rosales > Rosaceae > Malus > Malus domestica. The sequence continues at coordinate 26,747,762 of NC_091672.1, read as the reverse complement.
TACTTTCAAGTAACCTATTAGTTTAAGGCTCCTAATGCGGTCTCGTGGTTTCTTATGATGGATTGGAAGAATTGTTTTGGCGACTTCGTCAAATGCGATTTAGGTGTGCACATATTCATAGAGAAGGAAATCAAGTTGCAGAAGCTTTAACTTCTTTTGAGGCAGAAACTTATGCTTATTATTGGTGGTCTACAATTCCAGATTTTGTAGCCTCTGCTCATAATTTCGTTTTGTTCTTATTATTGTTTTCGTTGATTGTTTTTGTCATTGCGGGTCTTGTCATAGTCCCCGTGCTTGGATCATTTTTGTTTACTTTCATTTATTATCAATATATTTGGTGGAAGATGGACATGCAGGGGGGTGTAATGGCCCTCTCCTCTTCTGAAGAGAGTAGTTGTCGCACACGTGACCATTACCGAATAGCTAATCTCACATATTCTTTGCCTAAATGTTTATATTTCATTTTTCATATTGCAATTGCATTATATTGATGATAATATTAAAATCTCAATTTAGATCTTATGGATTTTCCTATTTGCTTGGTGAAATATATATCCATATTCTCGATTCCCCTATCCATTTTTTTCTTTCTATTTTTAATTGTACCAACTTTTGTTGGTAATAAAAAAACAAATGGACAACTAATTTGTATCAACATTAAGAACAACTAATGACAAAATTAATGATTTTTCAACTTCATCTAATTTTTGTTTCACAATTTGTTGTCTAAAAAAATGAAAATAGATGGAATTTATCGAAATGTCGGTGGCTAATCTAACAAATCTATTATTTGACAAAAAAAAAAAAAGATGGAATGTATCGACTCATCACATTGAAGTTAAAAGGTCAATTTATATGAAAAGTAATGTTATGTAGACTAAATTTGGAAAATAATTGACGTGTCACGTATAAGAAATAAACACTTAAGTGATAATCCAATTATTTCTTATGATTTTAGTTTACAAATTTAATCTCTGTAACATTACCCTTTAGTGAATAGAATGAGGTGGCTCATAGCCTTTTACTTGGTATTTACTAAAATGATCAAATGCATGTGGTCCAATATTTTCGTAAATAAGATGTTGAGTTTTCACACATGCATCATGAGTTAGAAACTCTCTCATTTTCTAAATTCTTTTAATAATTTTGAATTCTTCATTCTTTTAATAATAATAAAATTGAAAAATAAAAAAGCTCAAATGATCAAATCCCGCCCCTTCCATGAGTTGAATTATTCAAACAAAAGTACAACCTAGCCAATCACACAAAAAAAAGTGCAAACTGAAAAAGTACAAAGGCTTACCAATGGGAAGCAACTAAAATTTGGGAACTTTAACGAAAAACTCACGGTACTGTTCACTTTAACGAAAAATCACATTTTTACATTAAAAAGTCAATTATGATATTATTCACTTTATCCTTTATTTTGTCCTTATATTTAAAACTCAAAGTTTCCAAACCCTTTTCATTAATTTTCCTATAAAAAATTTCTTCTCAATTGTTGGTTGAAATTTAAAAAATGTATTACAAAAACTAAAATGTCAAATTAAAGGCAATCAAATCATAATACATGTAGCACTCGAAAAAAAAAAAAATCATAATACATGTAGCACTATACATGCCATTATTTTTATATCAGAAACAAATATGATTTAGAGTTAGCTCATATTATTATTTAACGAATAAAAAGCTTTGAGATGACAATACAGTATGAGCCTTAATATTCCAAAAACGCTCTCATAAGTGATTTCTCTCACTTATATTTAGGTTGCAAACATTGTAACAGAATATCTACCGCATAACAGTTAATTATCATTGCAAAATTTGGCACACCTGTTCAATTATATATAAAAATATAAATAAAAAAATATGCACATGTATTAAACTGTGTAATACATCTCACAGGGTCAAATTACAAACTGAAAGAAAAGAAAGATGCATAAAGAACCATAGAATTAGACAATATTGTTGAGAAGAATCGTTCATACGATTTATCATCAAATTATAATTAAGCACAAAGAACAAATAAAAATAAACAAAAATCTTCAAAAACAAAAAATAAAGAAAAACATAAATCTTATGTGGGTCAGATCTGCTGTAGTCGCGAAGGGCCGGTCAACGCTTTGCTCAAAAAACAGAGGGATGGTCAAGGACTCAAATGTGACTCATGACTTAGCTTTGGGTTCAAATCTCTCATAAGGCAAAGGCATGCCCCATGCTTTGCCTTTACCTTCACTCACAACATCGACATCAAATAATCAAATATTACCAGCTTAGCTAAATCAAGCAAAAACCAGACGGTCTCAATTACGAGAAGTGAATTCTGCACACGTCTTTTTTTTCTTCTTCTGCACGTTCTTATGTACTTTTAGTGTTTGGATTTTGAAAAATGATTTATGCACATTTTGTTTTACTTCATGCAAACTTCTGTTTAGTTTTGATATATGTATTGGATAAATCAAAATAAGAATCAAGAAACAAAAAATAAACAAACATGTGCATAAAAATACTTACATTCCCCCTATGGGGTTCTTTGAGATGTGCTCATCTTTCCACTTGCAGTTAACGTATTTTCATTATACGAATTTCATAATCAAAACAATTTAATCTCTTAATCTTCATTTGAAGATCATCGGTACAAAAAATCATTCGAATAGGATATCGTTTAGCCATCAAAATATGTAGACAAATGGACGGCTTATCATTAATATGTTACTTTGTATTTGATTTATTTGAAACATTTAGATAACTAAACGATGTCCGATTCAAATGATTTTTTTTGTATGGATAATCTTCAAATGATATTAAGAAATTAAACGGTCCTGATTATGAAATTTCTACTGTAAATATACGTTATTTGTAAGTGAGAATGCAATAATTATTTACCAATACGTACCAAAAGCTTCGACATTCAACGACTCCTCTGCTATAAGTACTCGGCCCACCCATCATTTCCTATTCATTCACACATCCACTTTTCTCTTCCCTTTTGGTCTTCTTGTAATAGTCTGCATTTTCTTCCCAATTACAACCACCAACAATGGCGGCTGTCTTTGCTCTCTTTCTTGTGGCTCTTGCCACCGTCTTCGGCAGCTCTGCCGCTGATCCTGACATGCTTCAGGACATTTGCGTTGCCGACTACGCCGCCGGTAACTCCCTTTTCTTCTTCGTCATCAATTCTTTATCTATATTCCCAGTGTTTCAGTATTCTACTGCTAAAAGTGAGCACAGAAGTTCATGTCAAAAGAAAAAAGACTACAAAGTTGCCACTTTTCCTTGTCCCCTCCATTATAAAGTTGACTCTGTTCATTAGTTGCTTTTCATGTTGTAAATGATTTCTGGAAAGTTTTGTGTCGAATATTCCAGCTTTTCTTTAATTTATAATTTTTTTTGTTTTGTTATTTTATTGTGTTTAAGCCCAGTAATCATGGATCAATCACATTGAGCAGTTCTTGATTTCTGGAAAAATTTAGAACAAAAACCATGATTAATTACCCTTTCTTTGATTACTTTTTGTTGGTTAGCTTTACTTTCTCTCACTTTTTTGCTATTAAGCCAACTAATCATGACCTTAGATTTAATTAGCCCCAAGAATTAAGCACATGAACCAACTAACACACAAGAACCTGATTAAGAAAACCCAATTGAAAATTAAGTACAAGTTTTGCTTAATCCAACTCAACTGCGGTAACAGGCGTGAAAGTGAATGGGTTCGTCTGCAAGGACGCAGCAAATGCAACCGCAGAGGACTTTTTCAGCGCCGGACTAGCCAAACCAGGCCTCACCAACAACACATTCGGCTCCCTGGTGACAGCAGCCAATGTCCAAAAAATCCCCGGCCTCAACACCCTCGGCGTCTCGCTCGCCAGAATCGACTACGCCCCCGGTGGAATTAACCCGCCTCACACCCACCCCAGAGCCACGGAAATTGTTTACGTTCTTGAAGGAGTATTGGACGTCGGATTCATCACCACGGCAAACAAGCTCATCAGCAAAACCATCCAGAAAGGCGAAGTCTTTGTGTTCCCCAAAGGGTTGGTTCACTTCCAGAACAACAACGGGAAGGGTCCGGCTTCCGTGATTGCCGGGTTCAACTCTCAGCTGCAGGGCACGGTGAACATTGCACTCACATTGTTCGCTGCCACGCCGGAGGTGCCGGATCATGTGCTGACTAAGACATTCATGGTGGGAACTAAGATGGTCGACAAAATCAAGTCTAGGCTTGCACCCAAGGCCTAGAGAAGGGTAGAGAGGCTTTGAATTTGTATGTGTTTGTGTTTGTTTTACAGTTTGATGGGATGTGCCACTTGTTATCGTGATCATTGTATGCAGCCTCTCTCTTTGATTAATCAAAAGTTGTTTACATTTTTGCTTCTGTGGTTGTTCCTTCAAGATTTTTTACATGTAATTTTTCACTTGAGTTAAATTTGTTGGCTTCTATTCATAACAATGGACTTCAGAACCAGAAGTACTTATAAGCAACGGGGACTCCATTATGGCTATATCATTATTGAGCGAGAAAGTTCAAACGCATGGCAGATGTTACTGACTTGACATACTGGGGAGGTGGGGAATGAACCCACGCCAGAGTGCATAGGGATTATTCTTTTCCGCCACTGCGGTAAAGCGTCATCTGCAAAAATAATGTTACATTTTTTTTTTACAAACAATATTTACTACACTAAGGGAGTGGATGAGTGAGCTAAGCCTCAGAGGTGGATGAGTGAGCTAAACCTCATAATGGACTAGCAATAATGTGGTTCAAATTCACATCTTGCGATAATCGAACCTAAAACCTCTCACTTGCATGTGAAGAGGAACACCACCACTACTAGGCCGTAGTATTAAGTGACAATTGTTAGATTTATTTGTTCCAAACTATATAAGAATTGAAAGGCAATATTTTTGTTCACCACCCTATTCATCGCCGTCAAATGAGTTTAAATTTTGAGATCTGTGTAAAGAGACACAAATATCGAAATTTAAATTCATTCAACGATAATAAATAAAGTGATCAGCATTACCACCACTTGAGGGTGGTGAGCAAAAATGCACCTGAATTGAAAAGCACATCCAGCTCACATGTTTTGTATGGTAATGGCAAAGAAACAATAATGTAGAATAAACAATTAGCATGAGTTGGGAGGGATTAGGTGCATTATATGACTAAACATGTTAAAAGCTTAATTTGGATATGATAAATAAACCCTATTAGGTTAAAAACATGATTAGCTGTTGCTAATGACACTATTGTTTAACTATCATCGCAACGTTTCGGTCAAATGAAAGTCGAAAGAAAAGAAAACGCGTTTGCTCTCTTCGTATTTACTCGACTTTTCTCTTCCAACTCAATCAACCACAAAGCTTGCAGTGAAATTATGGACCTATTTGTTTTGGATTAACGTTCAAACTACGGCGATGCATTAACATTCAAACTACGGTTACGTATACAATATTCGGATGGAAAATGATTTCCACGCACTTTTTTTTTCTCCATCTGTACTCCTCCCCTTGTGTTTGCCCGTCGTTTCGCCTTTGATTTATTCAACACAAAAGCCAGAAAGGAGCATGCAGGCACACGTGAAGTGCAGAAATCAGGTCCCTGTTCGAATACAAGCAGAACATGAACGGCAATTCATCTATAACTTCAAGTTTTAGATAAAACATTTCAATCTGTTCCAACTAAAAAACTGTTAAATCAAAACGAAATCAACAATGCAGTTGAACATAAAGCACCTGAAAATTGTAAAGGTTTTACTTCGATCCAGTCTGCTGCCTGCCGTCGGGGATAGCAAATAGAACAACGGGTTTTGAAGGCCTGAGGTAGGGAACATCGCATCGGAAATATCCTTTCCTCTCCAGCTGCAATATATCCCCACACTTAAGGTTTCGCATGTTGGAATCCCCAAGCGCTGCGGTCTCCTTTTCGGTACATGGGTTAACAACATCGACGAAATCCTCATCTTCCTCGAGCTGAGGTCACAAGTTACAAAAAACAGAAAAGATAACTCAGCCTGTACGTAATATACACCACTTTAAAGAAAAGAATCAGCTTACTACAGATAAGCCATAGACCCCCAAGTTCCGTTTTTGTCCTTGAGGAAAGAAAATCCGAGGTGTTTGCAATCCACAGATTAATTCATAAGTAACATGCTAAGACGTAATAACTTAATACTCGTTGATTGCGACATACCTTCTTCTTTGTTATCAGATGATCAAACTCCATCAATGAGAGCTTAACTAGCTCATCTGATTCAGGGAGCCAGGTGAGCTTCAATTTTGTGGTCTTGACAGAACCCTCAGGATGCAAGACCCCTGTGAGTTTGAGATTTCCGTCAGTGTCTTTCTCAATTCCCTTAACAATGGCGTTCCCCCAATCCATTAGGGTTACTTCCTCGTCTACTTTGATGGACTCCGCATCAGCATAATCTAGCCATATCCTCCTTGTGTATGTTGTTGCCTTCTCCCCAGCACCTTCGTACTTCTTATGCCTAGGAATGATGCGGACAAATGGTTTCTCAGGACCATTAGTCAGGGTCAACAACACGCGCCGCTCTTCGATGACGGCAGTATGTCTTGGGCATACAGGATCAATTATCTTCTTATTAATAGTCCAGAGTTTGTCCCATTCCATGAGATTCAGATTTTTTGAAGCCCCCTAAAACATAATAGTATAAAATCAGTTACAAAATTAATCATTCAGAAGACTATAAATTGAATTCTCGCCTTTTGTATACAAAATAGTACCAAGTAAGGAAAAACAATTGTGAAATTAAGGACATAAAAGAAGCATTGGTCAGGCATTATATATTTATATGTTATAGGCATAGCTCATAACTTCTTTGATGCATAATACTACGACAGACTAGTGTCCTACCTGCTCAAGAATGAATTGTATTAATGCTTCAACTTTGAGACCTCTGCGCACAATTCCTTGGACAGTTGGAAAACGAGGATCGTCCCATCCACTAACCTTCTCATTCTGAACGAACCACAAAAGCTTGCGCTTACTGAGAAGTGTATAAACCATGTTCAACCTACTGAATTCATAGATATGCACTTTTCGCAGTCCCATATCCTCTTGAACTCGATAGTACTGAGCATTGCGGTCGTGATACTCACTAGATCGAAGTGCATGTGTAATACCTTCTATAGAATCAACAAATGGACAAGCAAAATCATAAGTTGGGTATAAGTTGTACTTGGACCCAATCCGATGATGTGGTGTTGGATTGCAGCGATAATAAACAGGATCTCGAAGAGATTTGTTTGGATCCTGCATATCCAGCTTCCCACGGACACAGCACTCCTTACCCCTCTTAGACCCAGCAATCATTTCATTCCATAATTTTAGATTCTCCTCTACACTGTTGTTTCTACATTTTGATTCAATGCCATCCATCCTTTCTTTCTTCATCTCCTCACGTGGCGTATCATCAACATATGCTTTACCCTGGCGAATCAGATTCTCAGCCATTTCCATCAACTGTGGGAAGTAATCTGAAGTATAGGTAACCGTTTCATACTTGATACCCAAAGTCTCAATATCCTTGAGAAGATTGTCCACAAACTCATTGCTTTCTTTATCAGGATTTGTATCGTCAAACCGCACAATAAGCTGACCCTTATACCGCTGAGCAAAATACTGATTCAATAATGCTGCTTTTGAGTGCCCAATGTGAAGATAACCACTGGGCTCTGGTGCAAATCTCAGTCGAACCTTTCCAACCTCCGCTTCTGGAAGATCTACTTCAGATGTTGGTTTGCTTCCTGCTTTACCTTTCTCAGATACATCTCCATTTACACTCTTCAACTGCTGATCGGCCTGAGTGCCTTTTGTTTTAGTTGCGGTTGGCTTTCCTGAGCCCTTCTTGCCAATGAAGGTAGCTGTGACTTCATTCAGGGCATCACCATATTCGGCTAATAGTGAATTGAACCACCGAGAAAGGTTTGGATACTTCTTTGAATTCCTCAAACCCTCCCATCTTTTCCCAGTTCCTGCTAAGAAAAACGTATTAGGGCCAGTTCGGGATTTGCCTTTTTGACAGCCAAAGCGCTTCTAACTAGTATGGTAGATTAAGTTACAAAGCATTTCCGGGTCACAGAGGCGCTTTCTGGAAAAACACCTGCTAGGTGCTCCTTCAGAAAGTACCTCTTTTAATAAAAATTGACAATGGTTACAATAAAAGCACGTCTAGCAGAATTGCTCTCGAGCAGAAGTGCTTCTTACAGAAGCAGACCCAAACCTCCAAAAAGCACTACTTTTAATGTTACTTGTCCTTAAATTTCTACTTATTCGTAACCATGCCATATAAAGATCAAAATTAACGACTAACAAACCGTGAGAGAAGCAAAGCTATACCTGCAAGACCTGACCAGATTGCGATATCGGCGATGGACAAAGATTGATTAGCAAAAAAGGTACTGCTTCCCAGATAGTCATCCAAATGTTTACAAGCACTCTCAAACGCAGAACCCTGTGAAAGCACAGGCGCGTACTCAAGCCACTCATCAATCTTCCCGGCTTCGAATGGATTGTCACCATACAATTTCGCAATTCGGCCGATGTATCGGAGAAGTACATTTTTTCCATGCAATTTCAACCTAAATCCAAAGATTTATGAGATGCTTTGAACATGTAGTTTAACCTTTTGCAAAAAAAAAATAAAGAAAAGAAAAAAAAAAGGTACAAACAAATTTCATGGGGCAAATAGTAAAAGGGTTTAGGGTTTACCCATTGGAGAATTGCAAAGAATAAAGGGAATCGGGAGGGAGAGAGGCGTCGGTGGGGAGAGAGATTCCAGCGAGCTTGGCGGCGAGGAGCTCCGCGAGCGGAGGGTTCTCGGCGGCGAACGAAACAGCCTTAATGTCCATCATCAGAATCCAAGGTGTAGATTTTGCTCCTGGACTTGTTGCTTGATTGGCTGCTGCAAATGTATTGATTTAAATAAGAAGATGAGATGAAGAGAGAAACGCAAACGACGGCGACGATGTGCGAAACCAGACACAGCTGATTCAGTGGGCGCACTAAAAGCGAGTCAAAACTAACGGACCGATGGGCCGTCACAATTTTCTTTCCGCAATCAGGCCTAGAGTTCAAAAAAATTGTTTTGATATTTAGGAATATCAGCTTTAAAATAAAGCAGTTGAACGTTTGATAATTGTATTTTTAAAAGTGTTGGGTATGAAAAACAATGTAAATGTGTTTATAAATTTTTAAAAGTGTTGGGTATGAAAAGCAATGTAAATGCATTTATAAATTTTTTGATGTGAAAGTGATATAATTATGTATAATAACAATGGTGGTGAAGGTGATGGTTGTGATGGTGATGGTGGTGGTGGTACCAATAAGGGGGTGTGGTGGTTGGGCTGCTGAGGTAATAATGGTGGTAAGGGCAGGGACAACAGTGATAGCGGCAACTGTGGTTGTGTTGGCAATGATGGCAATTGTGGTTGTGTTGGCAATGATGGCGGTTGTGTTTCTTGTGGAGCCAAAAAATAATCAAGAGGCGACAGGTGGATTTTTTGGCAAAAATGACAAAATTGTCCTTGAGGAGCACCGGAATTCCTACACGCGATCAATTGGCAAACATCCCACAATCAAGTCAAAAGTGCCCAAAATATGTATTTATTCAAAACCTATTTCATCCATCTTCTCCACAAGTAACCCCCAAAACATTCCTTTTAAATTATGTTAATTGGCTTATTAATGGATTTATTACCTAATTAATCCATTAATTGCCAATTAAACTATCAATCACAACAAAAAAATACACAAAAGGCCAGTCACCTTCTCTCCCAAAGGGACCGGCGATGCATTATATATTTGACCTCATCTTCTCTATAAAAAAAACTAAGTTTTCACTCTTGCTAAACACTCAAAAATTCTCCAAACACTTCTCTCTCAAAATGTTAACTTTGGCATCAGAGGTTCTTCAGCCAAAGCACCCCCCTTTCATCGTAGGCACATGAGGTTCTTAGCCTTGACCAAATGTGTTATTTGTTTTGTAGGTGCAATTTTATCCAAGATCAATTAGGAAGAATTTTGCATCCACATTTACGGTGAGGGTGGTGATGGTGGCGGCGACAACAATTGGCAGTTGTGGTTGTGGTGGTAGAGGTGGCGAGTATGGTTGTGGTGGTGGCTTTAATGGTGGTGGCGTGATCGTGGTGTGGTGGTGGTGGCAACAATGGTGGTGATAATGGCACTAGTGGTGTAAGAGGTTAGGGTCTGGAATGAAAGGTGTTGGTCACTTTGCTTTCCAATGATAAAATAAGTCTAGAAGGATAAATAATGTTATTTGTTTGCAATTAATGAACGTATTACAAGAATTGAAAATATTCATTGAAGGCTCAACTTTGTTTTTTATTAACACAACTTTCAAAAGCAACCTACAGGCCTGAAAGTCATTTCCTTTAAAATAAGCAGATTATTTTATTTTTATCAAATATTTTTTTTCTGCTTAACTTTAAAGTGAAGTAGCTTTTAGTAAAAAATAACAATAAACCACTACTCCTATCTTTATAAAGAAAACTAATGAAAAAAAATTTAAAAATTTAGATTTTTAACGATAATGACAAAATAAAGGATGAAGTGAATAGTAACAAGATTGATTTTTTAGTGTAAAAGTATGATTTTTCGTTAAAGTGAATAGTACCGTAATTTTTCGGTAAAGTTCCCATCTTTATATGGATAAATCTATTAGTTTCCTACGACTTTCGGATGAGAAAACAGACCGAAATAAAATTTAATTAGGTTGACAAATTATAAGAAGACATAATTAAGCCAAAAAACATGAAATGGCGGACAATTACAAACTTCATCCTCAGCAGGAAGTGCAACATCTCTTACCGTTTCTCTTTATATTGTTCTTCTTCACACATTGCTCTAAAGTTCTGTAAATCCACCACAAACCAAGACCATTTAAAGAACGCGAGACAGACGTGCTGATTTGCAGGTTAAAACCAACACGAATGATTCAACGGAAAAAGTTGTATGTACACTTGACGATCTGTGTCATCTGCCATTGAAAATTGTCTTAGGACTTACATCTTGTGTGCCGCAGCGAGTTCTACGGATATCATGAAGGTTGACCTACCTTCTTCCCTAAGATACCGTACGTCTCCATTCATGAGCTTCACTAGTTTACTGCTGATGAGCAGGCTAATGCCCTCCTCAGATATGTCTCCGTTGTTTCCAAACATCTGGTTCAGCAATCCTTCTGGAATCCCACCACCGGCGTGTGTGATCCTGTTTCAATATATCAAATCAGCATCTCGTGATAATTGCTTAACTTGTAATACAAGCAACCAAATTACACATGAAATCAGTAGTAGGTTATGAATTCAATTGTGAAGCTGTACCTGAGCTCCAAATGCACGAGCTGAACGGATTGTCCTAACCGATCTTTGGTCAAATTAGCTTCGATAGTAAGCTGGCCTCCAGTTGGCATAAAACTAACTGATACGGCTAAGAAATCAGCTATGACTTGTTGAAGCCTAAGACTATCCCCATATAACGTCTCAGTCATGATATCTTCCGCCGCATTGTGGACAATGCGGACGCTCTTGGCATTGCTCTTAATCATGACTTGACTGACAGCGGCATTCAGTACTTCATGCAATGTAAACTCGACCATCTCCAGGTCCAGGTAGCTGTCAAGGGATCAGAAAAACAAAGAAACATTGTCCAGTCAGAATAAACAAAGTCAATAGCTTCTCCAGAAAAGAACATGTTTCGGATTAATCTGCCATTCTATGAACCTAAAGCGGGTTGTTGTAAGGATATCAAGGTGCCAGCATGTAAGTTGTTTCAGACAAACAGATCTACAATAAACCAATTATCCAATCTGTGTAGCTTAATGTGAATTAAAAAAAAAAAAATCCAAGGTAAAATAAATCAGTCTTCAACGACTAAATCATACCCATCAATGATGGTATCAAGATCTGAATCATCCAGTATTTTGTTGAGCTGGTGCTGGCACTGGGCGCTCGTATGCAGAAGCCGTTGTTGTTCTGCTCCCAACTCAGTATCCTCCATCATTTTCCGAGAAAATATTATACCGGCTAAAGGATTCCGGATCTGCCTTCTAATATAAGACAATTCCTTCAATCTCTTCACAGCAGTTTGTTCTGATAAGCGTTGGACATGAAGTGCTTGTTGCAGCTCTGGGCTAGCAAGCTGCAAGAAGCAAAAGACCCCAGTGACTGAGCCCTCACTGTTCAATTTCTTACTCACGCACAGCAGGCATTCTATGTGTTTTCCACTACGAGCACAGAAACCAAAGGGAAGCTTTTCGGACACCTGACCTGTCATGGCATGGTTAAGTACAACACCAAGATTTACGAAAGATTCTTGGCTCTTGAGAGGACAACATGCCATGTTGATCCCAAAAACCTCTCCCAGAAGCATTTTATCCATTACCTCCTCTCGTTTCCACCCTGTTAACTTTGTCATTGCTGAATTCCACTCAGAACACCAGCCAAATTCATCTGTACCAAATATTGGGGGAATCAAGGGGCTAGGGTTTTGTACAATCGCTTTGTAATCACCCTCGATCCGGGTGAATTTGTCCATCACATTCTTCTGACCAGTGATATCCTGTGCCACAAAACACACACCCACAACATTTTCCCGAATGTCTCTACTTGCACAAGCATTCACAACTAAGCTGATGGGACCAAGATCAGCCCTAGAACCATGTGTTTTAATCTCGAATTGGATGTTTTGTTCCTCTTTGCCTGACCAGGAAAAAAAAGGATGAGTTTAATACAAACAGAGGACTATAATTGAAAACCTAATACATATCCATACAAGCATATAGCTATTTCCAGTAATAATTGAAAATCTAAAATGCCTACACTGTCAAATAGGGTAAATGAGTGACATACCATGCAATGCTGAGTCCAACATTTTCTTCACCACGCTAGTCGAAGAATCCTCCACGAGTGTGAGCAAATGCTTTCCGATTGCTTCATCAACAGGAAGACCAGTTAACTCATCAATTTTTGTATTCCACCCATTAACCAGCCCATCAACATCAACAGCCAAAATTGGAACCGTGGCTGTTTCAATTAAACGGACCATCTCACTTGTCACAGCTTCCAGTTCTTCCATCCCTTCAAGTTTGAGGTCACTAAGCCTTACATTGATTGCTTTGGTGTTTGCTTCCAAGGTAGTTTCAACATCTTTGAAAGCATTCCTCAGAATAAGCTGCAAAGAATGAATTGCATCCATTTCATAGTCCTTCCAAGGCAAGCTCCTCGTCTTGACAACTTCAAGGAAAGCCTTGAATGATGATCTAGGGTGCATTTTAGAACCATCATCTTTCTCACCGGTTTCATGTTTTGCACCACCCCATCGAATTTCTGCAGCAGTGTGGGATCGAAGCCAAAAGAGCACGTCCTTGGAAGTTATCCACACAGCTGCCATTCCACATACTACATCACCAAGAGCAAGAGCCCCAGGGAATCCTGCATCATACAAGCTATCTGTACTCAAACCTGTAGAATCCATATGGTACTCGGAGAGCCATGAAGCTATGTCATGAAGCTGAAAGTCACTCGGAGTCATTCCAAGTCTCCATACCTTGTTCTTGTACAATAGGGCAGCTCCATCACATTTCACTAGATCCATAACATTAGGACTCTGTGACATAATACCTAGGGGTGCATCTCGTAACAACATATCACACAACAGCGTTTGGGTGCGCAGGATGTTCTTCTCAACCATCTGATCTTCCATCTCTATCTCCTTATTGACATGTATTGCAAACACTTGAGTTAAAAACTCACAGGCATACCTGAGAGGGAAAGCAACAAATCTTGGACTAGTATTATGGCATACTACCAAACCCCAAAGTCTCTTTCTTTTTTGAGGCGGAACAGAATCAGGATCTCTCACCTCGTCATCCCCCTCATTAACAACTACTGCCATAACAAGAGATGCGATGGAATTCATATTCTTCATATATTCTAAATGGCAACTGTGTGGGGCTCTCAGGGTTGAACCGCACAATGTGAGATCCAGCGGAAGCTTCTCATCTTGAAACACCTTCACAAGTTTCGCACCACAATCGACAATCATGCGGACCTTATTCTTCATAAATAGGAACCGTGCAGCCTGAGGTATGTCAGTGGATGGATAATGCAACCCTAGATATGGCTCCAGGCCAGGCTTCGTAAGCTCAGAGACCACTTCTCCGTGATCATCATCATGAAATTTATAAGTCATCACCCTGTCATAACCGGTGAGTTCAAAAACCTCTTGGACCATTGTATCACAAAGCCTCTCCATGCTCCCGCTAGGCAAAGACTGCAATCTGGCAATTGCTTTGGCAGCAAGCTTGTAAGATTGCAGCGCCCCAGCAGCAGTCATAGGCACTTCATATGGCTTCACCGGCTCAAAGTCAATGATCAAACTGCCCGTTACTCGATGAGTTATTGCATAGAATGGCTTGCCAGAGGTCTTGCAATGAACTAAGATGGGATTTAAGAGAGAAACCTCTCCAAATCCAAGGGCCTTATGCAGTGCAGAGGCACTAGGGGCGGTAAAAATTGTTCTTATATCTGTTCCTATGCCAAGAACAGGGGATTCCCCGACGCTTGGGACTGCATGACTGACCGTCGTCAGCATTTCAGGGGCATTCGCACTGTATGCAATGACCTTGAAAGTCTTCTCATCCAAGGCTAGCAAGCATCCAAACGGTTGGATCGTCTTGCCTTTCTGTATGTTATGGAGATAAGCAGTGGTCACTTTGTCGGACCTAGGTTGTTGATCTCCACCAACTGAACTGCCAACACGGACTGAGTTCGAGTAGTCAAAGGAACCACCCGATTCCTCAAAATCGGCATGAATCTTTGCATCAACAGTTGTCTGAGCAATGATTCTAGAGCTGTGTCTAGACCGCCCTGGATTGCTTGATGAGTTACTAGGTCTAGAAGAAGACATTCTCGCACAAACTGCGAACAGAAAACAAACTAATCAGAAAGATATAAGAAGCATGGTAACACGAAAAGTTGGAAACCCTTCTGAAGATATTGCTAGCATTGATCCATAAAACAGTATAGGCTGATTCTAGTAATCATTGAGTTTATTTTCATCATATCAATCGCCGTTCGGATCATTGGAATACTGGACGTAAAAAATCAGTAGCAGAGCTCAGGATTTTTTACTAATAAGCTTTAATGATGCTGAAAATACCAAAACTTTTACACGACTGCATCAACAGAACTCTTTCTTCTCAAAACAGTATAAACACAAAGATCCTTAGCGTTTACAAAAACTGACAGAAACAAGTGAAACTAATTACTACAGAAACTTTAGTGAATGTAGAGCAATTACTCAACTTCAAGTTGATCTGATATCTTGAACAATTATCTAAGAACCAATTACTTCATTAAAGCAAACACAGGTAAGAAAAACGTAGAAACAACTAGTAATTCAAGCAGCCAAAGTAACTAAATCAAGACTATGAGTTTAAATTCCCTATGAGCCCGAGTTCAAATTCCCTTCAAGTTGGATTAGTTTAAAGTAGAACATCGTTTATTCATTCGCTTGTATCAGAAAAATCAAAAACTAGGAGTCAACAACAATTCTAGCATCAAAAAGAAAAACAGCCATCTTCCTAAAAGTGATCAGAACCAGATATTTGCTACTAAACAAAAAATTAAAAAATAAATAAATTAGGCAAGAAAATAATTGCGTACAGCCTAACCTTTCTTCAGCTGCAGTACAAGCAAGCAGAGCTCAACTAAGTCTCTCAGGTGCAAACCCAACTTATAGAAAAACCAAATTGGCAAACAAAAACTTGGGATTACTACAAAATTGTTATTAAATTAAAAAATTGTCCACTGAGGTCTAGAACTTTCAATCCCATGCCCATCTGTCCCTGGACTGGACACCAATCCCAGCAGCAGGACTGGACTGTTAGTAAACAAAGGAACCGCCTTTAATAAAATAACAATAAAATAAAAAAAAAGAGTATAAATTTAAGAAAAGCAACAACTATGAGATGGGTCCACTCCAAAAACACAGAACAATGGAGATGGGTTTTTGCAGCAGGAAAAAGCTACCAAATTTGGTGGGGAGGGATTGGATGAGGGTTTTAGGTACCCTTTCCAAATGGGTAAATGAAGTTAGTTGATGACAGCCATAATTACCAAAGACCATCATCTCTCACTTCCCCTTCCAATCAATCCATGGAAATCTGGCGGTTCCCAACTGAAAATTGGAAAGAGAAAGCAACCCATTGGGCAGAATATACAGGTTAGAGTATTGTCATCAATTGCGCAGTTAAGCTGCTTCATGATTACTTCACGAACTAATGGGAAAGTTAGGTTTCCAGAGAGTGGGGAAGTAAGAGGGGGAGAGTTGGGATTTTCTAGGATCTGGGATAAAGGAAGAATAATGGTAAAGGCGTGGGCTTTGGCATTTGGAACTTTTAGTTTTTCAATGGGATGAAAGCAAAAGACGAGCAGGGGGGCTTATGAGGATCACGTGCAGTAACCCAATCCGATTGGCTGTATAACATCGGATTTTGGATGGTATTATAATATTATTGGTGATGGAGGATACGCATGCTATGTTGCTCTCACACTCAACGTTGTACTATTGAGTCGTAAGTAAGTTTTTTTACTTAAATTTTGTAACTTTGCTCATATGATATTGCACATATTGATTGTGGAGTAAAAAATAATCACAAGGGGACATGTAAATTTTTTGACAAAAGATAACAAAAATACTTTTGAGGTACAACGGGATTCCTATGCGCGAGCAGTGGGCAATCATCCTTCAACCAAATCAAAAGTGTCTAAAATAGGTAACAAATTCAAAGTTATTTCATCCATCCCCATCCTATATTTTCCACACGGTAATTATTTCATAACCTTCAAAACATCCCATATAAATTACATAACCCCCAAAATATTTATTCCAAAAATGTGTTGATTAACCAATTAATGAATTAATTGCCTAATTAATCCATTAAATCACACATTAAACCATAAGTTACACCCTATCCCTGTAAATAGGCTCCCATTTTCATCAAAATATCATTCCAACACACTTGCAAAATTCTCAATACTCTCCAAACATTTTTCTCTCTAAATTCTAACTTTGGCATCGAAGGTTCTTCGGCCAAAGCCCCCCCATTCATCGTGGACTCGTGAGACTATTTGCCTTGACCCTAAGGTGTTAATTGTTTTGTAGGTGCAATTTTATCCAAGATCAAGGGGAAAGAAATTTGCATCCACATTGATCTATTGTGGTGTTCTGGACATGTGCTTGTATCTCTTATTGCGTAATGGTCAAATCCTCCATTCGAAGGCCAATACAAATTACCATATATTTTTTTTGTAGTATTATTCACACACCTCTCTTTACCTTCTATACACTTTTGTTCGTTTTTCTCCGTTGATCTTCTTCAATTCATTTGATCCGTCGGACAAAAATTGAAAGGGATGTGTCAGAAGTAAAAACGGATATGTGAATAACCATATAAATTTTGTCGCATGGTCCCTTCTCTCACAAATGTGATACCACTGGTAAGGCTCACATGTCTACCGAATACAGGAGCCCAATGATTATGTGTGTTGCTGCACAATTATCTGGTTCGCCACTCAAATATTAGTTTTAGCACGACTCTAAGTTGTGCACTGAAAAATATATTCTCTTCACTATTTATAGTAGATACAAAACTTAGAGACTAAGCAATAACTACCAAACTTACTAGATCATGACACATGTAATACATCGACCAATGTCATATGTCATCATATTTGTCTTCACTGGCATCTTACACCAATAACATAATAACATGTCTACATAACGTCTGCTGTTATTTTTTCAATTTGCTAATTAGGTTGCTACCTTTGTTGGAGATGCACATTTTTCACGTGGCATAACAAATCTAACTTTCCTACTTAATCACTACATCCTTTAAGATACTCTTCTATATACTTCTTATAATAGTAATAGCGTTTCGAATCAATAATATAATAAGATGGGTCTTAACTTTTTCATAATATGAATATGACTGCCAAGCCAAGCGTAGTATCCCAGCAAGTGCATGTTAGTCTCTTTGGGTGTTGGCCCGTCCTTCTGCTCGAGGTTGGATCTCCTAGTAACTGGCACTATAGGGGGAACCATTAGATTTGGCCCATCCTTGTGCGTGGTCCAGACTCCATCGGCAGTCTTCCTTTTCCTTTGTCATCATCTGCAATATGCAGTAAATAAAGTTTAGGGCTGTTTTTGCAGATTCTGTGAAATGGCAATGGGTCGGGCACAAAATCGGATTTTGGATTTTGATCACATTTCATCTCCGTTCAAGTCTCCAAGATATTGTTGAGTGCAAACCTTTTCACCTGAATTGAGATCCGCTCCGGATCTCTGTGTCTAAACCGACGGACCAAGAAATCCGGACTACTTAATTTAAATCTTACGAACTCTATTAGCCTATCACATTAACTTGCTTCACCAACCTAAAAAAGGAAAAACAGTGTAAAACTTTTTTCTCTTTTTCTACTGTTTAGCGCTTACATGTAAACGCTATCAACCACCGGGTTCCTTGCGACGTAAATAAGTTATTGTTGTTGAGATGGGAGTGCAAGTAAACCCCTGTTTGAAAGTTTCACAAAAGTAATAACTTTCAAACTGAAATGTACTAATTTCTTTGTTCGGGTTTATAAACATAAAATTTAAAATCCAATGTGAGTAAAAAATCCATGCAATCCGGAGGTCATGAATCCTGAATTTTAAGCTTCATCTAAGTAGTGTCATTCCTAAAAATCCCAAGACAGTAGGAGGCTTAGGGAAAAAAATCACAACAATATACATTCTCACAACCACCCTCGCCACCTTGCCGCGGTCACCAATTCACCATGCCCCCACCATTACCGCCATTGCCGCTGGCATCACCCCTGCCCGTAACTTCTTGATGCTGCCATCGCTTCCACCGCCTCCGACAGAAAGAGTATTGGAATTTATTACCTAGGTAGTTTCTTGATGCTGGCCAACAAAAGCAATTGGTATTGTTCATCCATCATAACCAACCCCAGAAAACACAACTTAATCCTGCTCTCTTGAGCTTAAGGACTGAAAATCTAGTGATGCATCAAACAAATTGTATCCGTAAGCTGCTCCTGCCAGAGACACACGCAAAGATTATAGGAATCAAGTTTCTTTATGGTGAGTCTTTGTCGAAGCAAATTTCCGATTCTGTCCATTAACAAGGAGATGGGTAGGAGTAGGCTACGTCCAGAGTTTCGAACCCTGATAGTGCCCAAAATTCAGGCCTCGTTTGGTGCCTAGGATTGAACTAGATAACTCACTATATTGAAGTTGAAGGAACAAATAATGAAATTTTATCGGACTTTGATGGAAGAAAATGTATTACTCATGAAGGGAAATTATCCCTTCTAATCTAATACCCTCAAAAAGAAAAATCATCTACGTCCACCTTCATATATACATTTAATCATAATGATTTATCCAAAACGAATCCAATCTTAGACACCAAACGAGGCATTAGTTAACTGTGTATCTATTTTGATGATGTTCAACATAAAATGCATGATCTATAAGATAATTAAGAGGCAAAATTAAGAGGCAAAAGCAGGATTATACTGGTTTCCTTTCCAGACAATTATCTACTACAAATTGGCAGCTGCTAGCCTAATTTGTATGTAAAAACATCTAGGTATTCTGAAAAGATTATAGCAAAATAATGCATGAACTTGTAAAACATCTGGCTCAACACCTCATCGTTACACCGGAAAAAAAAAAAAAAAGAGATTCAAAACAGAATACAAGAAGTCCACTCAGATGACCAAAGTCAAGTGAAAACGGAATAAAGGTAGAAAAGGGTATACCGTAGATGCTCAACAGCATGACCGCAATATCTCATCCAAGACGCCTGTAAATGAGGCACCCCCGGACTCAGTCATTGGGTTGACAAAGTTTTAAACTTTACATTCTACAATCTACACAATAACAGAAAGAGAAAAAAAAAAGTACTATATAAAAACACAATGTATGAACGAAAAACTACAAATTCAAAGAATTCAACCTCTTCCACTCCTACAGTTGATCAAAATACACTCCTCGTCTTTCAAATGTACACCCCATTTCTTCAGGAAGCAATGCAAGACGAATGCGGTTTCCCATATGTACTATAGGCTTAGATTTGTAATCACACGACAAAAAGACAAGAATATGTTCTTGAAATCAAATCAAAGCTTGGTTTCTCCATCTGCTGCATAGAAGCTGTCCTAAAAGCATATATTCTTAAAACCAATGTGCACCATCAAAACCGCCAAAAAGCACGGAAACTATCATGACACCGAGATCAAAAGGCTTTTAATTTCAAAAAAAATTCAAACACCCTTGCCATCGGTATCAAAATTCGGAATCCTCCCCAGTTCAGTTCGAGAAAATTCTTAATGGTCATCACTTCCACACAGCAAAAACACCAAAAAAGTGCAAAAATTGATAATAATATCCTTCAAATTCAATCCATTTTATATGAGGAAACATCAATATCTAAGTGGGGATTGCAATCTTTGGAATAAAATCCATTGCTCTCAACAAAAGCTCTCAACATCCCAAAAGTAAAATTTGGGTGCTCAGGGTCACTGGTCTGAGACCCCCTTGGGGAATCCAGAGTTGGGGATTGCGTGAAACAAAAGTAACAACCTTTATTACCACCACCATCACCGCCACCTCCTCCAAACCTCTTACCTGAAGAAAAAGCACGAGACGGCGCAAAATAGGAAGATCCAGAAGCAGAACCAGAAGCGGAAGCCCTTGGCTTGGCTTTTCTGGGAAGCTGCTTTTTGGATCTTCCAAACGGATGCAGGACCACCTGCTTCGCCTTTCGGAAATTTCTCGACAACCCACCACCACTAAACCCTCTCTGCTTCTTTGCCTTCTCCTCACTGCATCTGCATCTTCCGTGCGACCCACCACTACCACTACCACTGCCGCCGCATTCCTCGTCATCGTCGTCGCCATCATCGCCCACCACACAGCCACCACCACCACTGCCGCCAACAACGCTTGATATCTCCTTTTCAACCAAAGACATCAAATTTATGTATCAATTTCGATGCTTTTCACCAAAAACAAACTCCAAAAAGACCAATAATTTCATCAAAGCTTTGAAATCGATCAAAAGGGTTGAACCAAAAGAGGAAATGGCGACGACAGATGAGAATTCGAATTGAATTTCCAGATCTTCTTGAAGAACGGACAGAAACTAGAGATTTCTCCGCCAATGTTCCAGGAAAAATCCAAACTTCGTGTTGGGTTATAAATTTTCGGTTCTCAAGTCCCCAGTCCCAACCTCACAAGAACTGTAAAAAGCGGGAAGAGGACGCGTGGTGGTTTTCTGGTGGGTTTAATGGCATTTGGTGGCGTTACGTGCTCGTACGACTTTGATTAGTTTAGTTTTTAAGCCCAAAAGCCCTTATCCTTCTTAAGTCTTCTCTAAATGCTTCTTTCACATTCACTTTGGACCTATTTTTATATTCCTTAATACTCTTTTTCTATTTTCCTTTCAAATGTTTACTTCACAGAATACGTACTAAGGTTGAGTACCGTGTTCATTTCGAATATGTCTTACATTTATTAGTATGTAAGAAATTAAAAAAATGGGTGGATTCATAAAAATAAAGTATCTGATCAACCAAGTATTGTTTTTTTAAGAGAGGTTTCTCAATGTGTTCGGAATGCAAGATGAAACATGTGGATGCAAATTTCTTCCTCCTTGATCTTTGACAATTTTGCACCTACGAAACAATTAACACCATAGGTTAAGGTTAAGAGCCTCACGCGCCCACGATGAATGGGGGGGGCTTTGGCCGAAGAACCTCCGATGCCAAAGTTAGAATTTAGAGAGAAAGAGTGTTTAGAGAATTTTGGGATTTTTGCCCTAGTGTTGGAATTTTTCTCCTCTTTTTGGTGAGAATGGGAGTATATTTATAGGGATAGGAGGTGGCTAGGGTTTTTTTGGGTTTAATTAGGAGTTACAAAATAATTAGCCAATAACTCCCTAATTAACTTGGCTAATTATTTGTCATATAAAGGAAAAAAGGTAGAAGGATGAAAGGTGGCCGGCCTTTTTGTGGGAGTTAGGGTAAAGTGAATGGTCTAAATGCTAATTAAGGGAATAATTAGCTAATTATCATTATTTTAGAAGGAATGTTTTAGGAATTATGGAATAGGTATAATATTTAGCTTACTGATTAGCTAAATAATGAAATAGGAAATATATGAATAAATTAGGTTTTAAGTTGATACCTATTTTGGGCACTTTTGACTTGGTTGAGGGATAATTACCTGCTGTTTGCACGTGGGAATCCCGGTATGCCCCAAGGGTAGTTTTGTCTTCTTTTGTCAAAAATCCACGTGTTGCCTTGTGAATATTTTTGGCTCCACAAATGCCCTCACACCTGTTAGGCTGCTCGCAGAAAAAGGCAGCAGGTGTAGAGATCTTCTTGCTTTAGGAAACTTAGGACTGCTTCCTATTTTGATGTAGATTCTCTCTTTAATATGAAATTAGATCCTTCTAGGAAAGGGAAATAAATTTCTCTCAAAGCCTATTTAAGTCCACTTTAAGTAGTTATTAAATCAACTTTGGAGAGCGATTTATTCTACCCTACAAGAGAGAGATAGCTTAGAGGATATTTGTTCCCCCTCCTCTAGCAATCTTCTACATCTTGCCCGTGTAAAGGACCGTCTTTCGTTGCTTTCTTCGTCTTCTTCGTGCCGCACTGATGTAAGAAAAAATTAATTTTCCTTGTCTTCTTCTTGAATGGTGCTACCGTGGGGCAGCCGTCGGGGTGGTGCGGCACGTTGGCTGGCATAGGCCGATGAGGTATTGTGGCAGGGACTACTGTTTTAAGCTGCTTGACTTGGCTAGAACCAAGGGCAGCTTGTGTGGCTGGGGCCGCAGATTGTGGTGCTAGGGCGCAGTACTAGGTGAGTCACATGGTTCATGTCCTTTTAGGCTTTTGGACACGATGCGAGCTAGGCGGTTGATTGAGAGAAATGAAGAGGTTGCGGGCCTCATGAGCTGCTGGAATGTTGGGTTGAACTCCCTTGCTAGGTACCACGAATGGCGTTGGTTACTTTAACTCTATTCATCAGGAGAAACGTGGGCTGCTCCCAAAAGATGAGGTGAATAGGATCAAGGTGGATGCATTGGCTCGTCTAATCACTGTTGTGGATTCTGCTGCAAGTGAAAGTGGGAAAATGGATCTTCCCTGCCTGCTCAAGAGATGCCGGCTGAGAAAAAACCAAAGATTTCTTTCGCTCGCGTGGGTTCGTTGACTGCCTCCAGGCTTGTGATTGACTTGACTTTTTCCAAGGGGACAAAAAATGAGGCTGCTAGATCTGAGCATGTGGCGCCTGCCATGTCAAGAATGGCTAGTACGATTGCTGATAGGATTGTTCGGCATAAAGGTCCTGTCATGTCCCTAGTGCCGAATTTTGCACCAAGACGTCTATTGGGAGCTAAGTCCGGTTCACCTTTGGAGAGGCTTGCTATTATGAAGAGCGATAAGGTGGACTCTGCTGCTAAAGTGGCACCAAGGCCCATTCCTTATGCTGCTGAGACTGATTCGCCTACTGGGAATGAGGAAACTGCTCGCGTAGGCAGCTGTGAGAAATCTACTGAGATTGCTTCTAGGGAGGCTGTTGAGATCTATGTGCTTTTGAAACCAGATCTCTTGAAAACATGGACGCTTGTGCCACGTTTGTTAATGACGTCAGAAAGGTGTTTACCCAAGCTCGTTTGTGAAGCATACGACCCAATATAAAAGGACTGCTCTGCTTGCTATGATGCAGATATAGCAAGGCTGCTAAGGAGATGGCAAATACTATGGCAGATTCTGAGCTCGTTGCTTTGAAATGGTCTAATATTTCTGCCCTCACTTCTCTACAGCTTGAGACCGCTCGCCACGAGATCGTTGACTTGAAGACTAGGCTTGATGCGATCCAAGTTAAGTATGAAAATACAAAGAAGGAGATTGAATGTTACAATACCTCAGATTCAAGATCTTGAGTTTACAATTTCTAAGCTTCATTTCGCTGCTTATGCAAATGATGAAAAGTTACTTGCTGTTTATGCTAAGAAGGGAGTGGAGGAGCTGTAACGTGTCCGTGTTAGTCTGCTTAAGAAAAATGAGCAGCTGAAGAGTGAGAATGATGGGCTTGAGGTTTCAAGACCTTCTCTATTTCTCTGGAAAACTTGCTTGCTTTTATTTTTTAGGCTTCCATTGGTGAAGTAGTTCGAGAAGTTAGTGCCCAGGCTGGGGTAGCTTGGGGTGAGTCGCCGGATGATGCCGCTGCTAAGAGCGTTAAGGCTGCTGAAGGTGTGGCGACCGAGTAGTCGTGGGATGTCCAAGCTACTGTAGTGTAGTATTCTAGGTAGCCTTTTGTTTTTCCTTGTAGCTCTTGTTTTGCTTGAACTCATTCGGCCTTTGCTAGTTGTTTATAAACATGTTTTCCTTCGCTTTTCTTCATCTTCGCTTCTTTTATTCATGCCCTAACCTTTAGACTTGATAGACCAGTGGCAGACATGTTACTTTTTTATAAGCAGACAAGCTTGCGTAGCCTATACAGCCGTAGGTGTTGGTGTAGAACTTTGCAAAGTTGTTAGCCATAGGGTTGTCAGCCGGATGCCTTACTTATAGAAGCAGACAAGTCCGCGTAACCACTAGGCTGTTAACCTTGACTTTCTTCAATTCCGTAGGTTGCGTAGCAAGTATCACAACACTTTAGGACTTGGTGTAGGTTGTTCCGCGCTTGGCAGAGGTGAAGCTTATCGACTACGTAGCATGTCGGCAGTGGATAAAACTTCGTATATGCGCACTAGCTTGTTTAACCTTTCACAAGAATGTGCGGTTGTATAAGTCTAGCACGGCTTTACTGCTCGAAGGGCAAGCTGTAGGCAGTCTTCCAGAATCTGTAGGCTACCTTAGTGCACTCGGTAGCAGCTTTAGGGTTCCAGGGCAGCCGTCTATAGGGCGTACTGCGTAATGTGCCCCCTCCGTCTTTAGGGCCCGATTCTCTGCGGATTAGGCCAAGAGACCCAAAATCCTTCAGTTAGCTAAGCCTTGAAAAAGACTATTATGGCTAATTCTGGGAATCCCGGCGTAAGCCATCATGCATCTAATTGTACTAGGGCAGCCAGGCTCATCCACGTCTGGATATTCGGAGTGTAAAGTTTATCCTCTCGTCTTGGAGAGCTGACCTATATGGGTGTCGGGGAATTGGTTTACCCTCTCCCACTGAAGAGCAATTAGTTTACCCTCTCACACTGGAGAGCATGGTTGGTCCCTCGAGGGGCGTAATTCTTGCGATGGGTCCCTAAGAAGGGCGCAGTCTTCTTTTGAAGTGCCAGAGTGATCAGTTGTTGTAAGCATGCAGCCGAGCCAAGTTGTGATTACTTCTGAATTCCTCATTGAAAAATGAGTGAAACGAACGAGAACTTAGTTGTAAGGTAAGAACTGCATAACAATTGGATAGTCCTCGACTTGTGAGGGGTTGCCCGCCGAGCTTCTTGAGTCTTCGGGCTTTGATGTAGTGGGAGGTCACACATGGTACTTCTTCAGATTGTAGGAGCTCCACTACTTTTTGATCTTTTTATCGTTTCATGGTGGCGAGGGTGTAATTACTCTTGCCGCTTATTCTGCTGATCTTGTACGGACCTTCCCAGATGAGATCCATCTTTTTGGAGCCTTCTTTGTGGGCAATGATGAAGGCTTTTCTTAGGACTAGATCTTTAGGCTGGAACTGCCAGATCTTGGCCCTTTTGTTGTAGCTGGAAAGGAATTACTGCTGGTAAGTTGCGATGAGGGTGATAGTCTGCTCGCACTTCTCCTCTGCCAGATTTAAGCTTGTGGCCATCTCTTTTTGGTTGCTCGTCTTTTGGTGGTGCGATATGCCCATAGACATCCAGGGAGTTCGTCTGGCCATTTTCTTTTCTTACTGGTGGGGGATTTCTTGTGGCAGTCGAGGATCATCTTGGTGGATACTTTGGCCTGCTTATTGCCTTGAGAATATCTTGGTGTAGACATGTGCTGCTTGATGCCATATTTTTGGAAAAACTTCGCCAAATCTTTGCCCACGAATTGCGGGCCGTTGTTGGTGACGATGGATTAAGGGATGCCAAATCGGTAAATGATGTTCCTCCATATGAAGCGCTCTATGTCCGTCTGAATCATGGTCGTCATGGGCTCTGCTTCTACCTATTTGGTGAAGTAGTCGGCTGCCACGATCATCATGCATTTGCCCCTAGTAGTCTGGCTGGTGATTAGCTGAGAATCGAAATGAATTGAAAGTTTTTCACCACCAAGTCTTTTGTAATTCAAATGCCTGCTAGTGGGGCTTCGTACTCTGCTTCGTTGTTAGATGCTTTGAAACCTAGAATGATCGCCTGCTCGGGCATCGAACTGCCTGGGGTGACAAAGACCACGTCTGCTCTGAACCTTTGTAGTTGGATGCACTGTTGACATGCAAATGCCAGAAGTCTTAATCGGGTGGAGCAAGCACAGCTGAAGTGTGCTCAGCTACCTTCGGGGCGTCATTGGGCCGCTCTGTTATGTTGTCAAGGCTAGGCGTGAATGCACGGTAGGGAGCCATGGAACTAGAGCCATGTTACATGTGGCAGTAGATGCTCAATTACCGGTATTGGGCCACTCTAGAGCTGAATAATTGAGCAAGGGTCGGCTAAGGCCGTGTGACACGCAGCAGGAGGTAGTGTTCAATTGCCGGTACATGTTGCTCTTATGTTGAATCTTCTGGGGCGACAATGATAAAACTTGCTTATGAGTGTTCCTTCTAGTGTTCGTCTGCCCTTGGCGTGTCTTTTGGGTCGAGTTGTTGTGTTCGTCAGAAAACTTTGCATCCGCCAAGGTCTACGCCTTTATTGTCGTGTGTCTGGATTCGGCGGAATAATGCGTCATGATGATGACTGCGTGTGTTTGAAGGTAAAACTTGAGCTTTCAGGTTACAACAAATATTGCCAAAGTTAACTTTTGAATTTCTAATAGCATGAAAGAAAGCTTTTAAACTGTAGAATACAGGTAGTTGGGCCCCCAGCTATTCTCGCATGATGATAGAGCTTATTGCTGGTCTAGATACCATCAAACACGTGAATAAATCCTCCGCTACTTCCGGTTTAGATAGTAGGGATGTGACATCGGGTACTTCTTCAAGTCTTTGAATGTGCATTGGCGAGCCTCGTCCCAAAGTGCATGTTTATCTGCCAGAGTGAAAAAGTCTGCCAGAGTTAGATCTTCTTTCATGTTCAATTTTCTGAATAGCCGGTGGTCTACTAGAAGTCATTTTTAGAAGGCTGCTCTAGCTATCGAGTCGTTGCATCCGACTATCTTTGCCATCTCTACTTTGAACCTCATCACATAGTCGCGAAGCGACTCTTTTGGGTTCTTCTTGACGTCGAACAAATGGTCAGACTTTTTTTTTTTTGATCTAGCGATAGGATGAATATTCTTTGGTGAAAACCAAAGAAAGTTTGTAGAAATTCCGGATGGATTCCAGATCGATCTCGTCCGTGAAAGGTGACCTGCTTATGTTGGTCATGTTCCGTCATAGTGCCTCGTCGGTGACCTCATTACATTGGAAATCGTGCAATCGCTTGGTCAAGAGTCTCTCTACTTCTTCCTGAATTTACCTTTGTTGGGGTAGCGGAGCTCTCGGCTGCCCCCAGCCATGACTTGCTGGTCTAGGCTGCTCTTCCATGTGTTTGGCTCATCTATACCGCAGATGCAGTGCATGTGGTGCGTTCTTAGCAGGCAAGCGAGTTTTTCGCAGGCTGCTGGTTGAACATGAGCTGGATTGAGTGACTGCTTCTCTCCGTCCGTCGTGCTGCCTACTCTGATGTGAGGTGGATGATGCTCCTTGCGGGCTTAGCCACGAATGAACACTTTGCCCAGAAGGTTGCTCATGTTGACTATCGGAGTGTAACCCCAACCGTGAATGTATGCTCATCCATGGACCTAGTCGAGAGTGCACGCTCATCCGCGTGCTAAGACGAGAGTATACGTTATCTCAAGGGCCCAATCAGGAATGTACACTGCCCGAACGCTCGGCTCGTGGCTGGTCGGGATGCTGCTGGAAAGGTTCGTCTGCCATTGTCCTACTTCGGGATACCTCGTCCGGGGCACGTTGGATCCCGATGCGTTGCAAAAGTTGATTCACCAAGGTTGTCTGTTGTGCAAGGGCGCTCGTCAACTCTATGACTTGTTGAGACAAGTGTTGTTCGCCATTTGGATTGGAAGAGCTTGGAATGAATGCGCCTCCTTGGGCAGTGGAATGGTGGTAGACTCCGGGCGAGAGATTTGAGTTGGGAAATGTCAAATCCGTGAAAAAATGTGGTAAGAATGCCCCCGGCTCAATGGTAGGTCCGGATAGTTGAGATAGTCTTGGGCCAACTTGGGCTGCTTGGAAATCCACAGGAGCAGACTGGGCCGCGGGAGCAGGCTGGGCCATGAGAGCAGGCTAGGCTACGAGAATGGGCTGCTCGGTGAGAGCAGACTGGACCACGGGAGTGGGCTGCCTGTCGAAAACAGGCTGGGCCACGAGAGCAGGTTGGGCTATGAGAGCAGGCTGGGCTGCGAGAGTGGGTTGTTCGTCGGGAGCAGGCTGGACCACCGAAGTGGGCTGCTCGTCGGGAACAGGCTGGGTCATGAGAGTAGGCTGTTTGGCGGGAGCAGTCTGGGCTGTGAGAGCAGGTTGGGCTATGAGAGCAGGCTGCTCAGCGCGTGATGCATGCAAATGCGAGGCTTGGGCTTAGACACGTGCAAGCTTGGATGGCACGGCTTGGGCTCGGACACGTGCAAGCTTGGATGGCATGGCTTGGGCCGTGGCCTTGGTGCCGTGAGCCTTGGATGGCACGGCTCGGGCCGTGGTGAAGGCACCATGGACCTCGCCACGGGTGGCTACCGACGTAGCCACCGTGGTGGTTCCCATGGTGGAAACTCGTGGTAGTGGTGCTGCTCCACTTATTGTCGCATTTAGCCTCACGGATCTCCGCAATCCCATTTCTTGAACATTAGAATTTTCACTTGTGGAATTTTCTAAATTTCTAGCCATTATATTTTGCTTATACGCTTTATCAAAGAACCTTTGCAAGTAAAAAATTCTAATAATAAGAACGTATGAAAAATATTCAAATGGACTAGAAAATAAAGAAAAAACTTTTTTGTGCGAGAGTCTTTTACGAGTATGGATTTCAACTCTCAATGAAAGCACCAATTTGTGGATGCAAATTTCTTCCTCCTTGATCTTGGATAATTTTGCACCTACAAAACAATTAACACCATAGATTAAGGCCAAGAGCCTTATGCGCTCACGATGAATGGGGAGGCTTTGGCCGAAGAACCTCCGATGCCAAAGTTAGAATTTAGAGAGAAAGAGTGTTTAGAGAATTTTGGGATTTTTGCCCAAGTGTTGGAATTTTTCTCCTCTTTTTGGTGAGAATGAGAGTATATTTATAGGGATAGGAGGTGGCTAGGGTTTTTTGGGTTTAATTAGGAGTTACAAAATAATTAGCCAATAACTCCCTAATTAACTTGGCTAATTATTTGTCATATAAAGGAAAAAAGGTAGAAGGATGAAAGGTGGCCGGCCTTTTTGTGGGAGTTAGGGTAAAGTGAATGGTCTAAATGCTAATTAAGGGAATAATTAGCTAATTATCATTATTTTAGAAGGAATGTTTTAGGAATTATGGAATAGGTATAATATTTAGCTAATTGATTAGCTAAATAATGAAATAGGAAATATATGAATAAATTAGGTTTTAAGTTGATACCTATTTTGGGCACTTTTGACTTGGTTGCGGGATAATTGCATGCTGCTTGCGCGTGAGAATCCCCGTATGCCCCAAGGGTAGTTTTGTCTTCTTCTGTCAAAAATTCACGTGTCGCCTTGTGAATATTTTTGGCTCCACAAAGCACAACATGTCATTAAACAATTAGATGAAAGTTTTTTTTTTTCAAGTACACCTCTAATTGTCTAATAACATATAGTATTTTGCCTCGTGTTTCGAGCACACTGAAAATTTTCTTCTTTTTTCACGATTTGCCTCATTTTAATATAAATAAGAATGTCATAAAAGTTATGTGAACAACGAATTTATATCTTAAGATAAAATACTAATATAAAATTGGATAATGCTTGCATTCTCCTTTTGGGAGATAAACTCATTCATCTATTTGCAAATAACGTATCTTCATCGTAAACGTTTCATAATTAGAACCATTCAAAAAAATAATTTGAATCGGGTTCGTTTAGTCATCCAAGTTTTTCAAATAAATCAACGGTGTAGGCACTATGGGATAGTGATTTTTTTTTTTTGTTCCAAAAGGCACCAAGTATCATATTCATGATGAAGTATCTATTTATTTGATACATTTAGATGACCAAATGAACTCCGAGTCGAATGATTTTTTTGGGAATGAACTTCAAATGAAGACTAAGATATTGAACAATTTTGATTATAATATTTTTTGGGGTGTGCTACCCACACACCCTTTTTTACTTCTCACACACCCCTTGTTAATTTCTGTCCGTTGACATTCTTCAATTCATCTGATCCGACGGCCGAAAACCAAAAATGTGTGGGAGAAGTAAAATGGGATGTGTGGATATCACACCCCTATTTTTTACGATGAAGATACCTCATGAGCAACTGAAAAACACAAGTAATATCCTTTAAAATTCATGTGTTATAACATAGGTAAATCTTATCGTCCTAATCTGTTACAACCACCCCCCAATTATTCATATTATATGTGGTTTTACCCCAAACTGCCACGTGGCAGCATCCTAACTCACCTCCCTTTTCTCTCTTTTGGTTCCCCCACCCCATGACCCCTATTTCCTTCTCTATCTCTCCCTCTCCTTCTTCCCTATCCTGTATATCTCTCTTTCTTCGAAACTATCTGCAACTCTCTCCTATTTTCCCTTAGAAACACACACACACACACACACCCAACTGCGTACCTGCACAAGGAAATCAACCATCATCATCATCAAACCTCATTCTTGTCTCTTTCTCCCATCGTAACGAGATCTGCAAACCCAGGAAAAAGGACCTCTGACGAGTTTTTCCTAAATTTTCTGGTTGGGTAAGTTTTAGATCTCATTTTAATCGTTGTTGACGATGCATGCATGTAGTTTGATGGGTTTCATCTTCTTTTTAACAAGGTTTTGGAACGAAATCAATTTGGGTGTGATAAACCTATCTTTCCGGCGAACTCGTGAGTGTTAGAGGATTTTTCGGTCACCTTCGACTGTTCTACGGCGAACCAAGGGTACTAACCTTTTTCTCTCTCTCTGTACTTCATTTTGGTGTGTAGATTAGAGCTTTGGACCTTTGGTTGCAGTCGGCCGGAGCTAGGAAAGCTTCGGCGTGTATCTTCGTCGAACCCAGGCCTTTCAGGCCGATCTAAACCCTCGGGCCTTAGGCCCGTTGCAGCCCAAACCCAATTCTTTTATTTATTTATTTTATTTATTTTTGTTATGGGTTTAAAGTAAGGCCTTTGGGCCTTATTTGTTAAGGCCTAAGCCTTTTTAACCTAAAGGCCCTTTTGAGCCATTACATTTAAGGGCTTCAGCCTGTGCCCTTTTGTTGAACCCAAAAACCCTTAGGGCCCTCGGGCCATTTCTGATAAGGGCTTTAAGCCCAAAACCTAAAAACCCAGCATCCTAAACCTATTTCCTTAAACCCTTCAAACCCAAAGACCTAAGCCCTAAATTCGACCCAACCCAAATCCAAGCCTAGTTGACCTTTGACCATTGACTCTGACCGTTGACTTTGACTTTGAGCGGTCAACGGTTAACGTTGACTTTGAGAGTTGATTTTTCGGGGTTTCGTCCGGGACCTCTCCTAGGCTCATTTCGAAGTCTTGGACCCGTTTTTGAAGTCAGTTTTCCCAAATTCAACCGTTTAAATAGAATTTGACTAAAGGTATTCCTTTATGTGAATAGGTGCAAATATGAACGGTGATTCCGTTATTCCTGTTGGTATAGCTTTGCACCATCGGTGTACGGTGAGTGGACCTCTTCTAAAATTACATGATTTTTATAGTTCAATTGCATAAATGAATAGCATGCCTTACGAGTTTATGATTTGATTTTAAATTAAGCATGTTTATTGAATATGTTGATTTTCGTCTCGTGTTTTTAGTGAGGAATTAATTGTTGGTCTATTTTGAGCTATATTTTAATATATTGTATTTTTTTCTATAAAAACCATGAACTGGTAGACTATCTGATGGATGACGATAGGATGCTAGAACATGTTTTAGAAACCCCTCTTTATAGTATAGACGATAGATGACTTTATACTATGAAGTGGTTAATTATGAGAGGCGTAACTATTTGTGCGTACCTAGTAGACACTATGCCGCCTGGGGCGAGGATCTGGTGTTGGCAGACAGGCCGGGAGAAATAATCCCTATCTACGGGCTAAGGGACACGGAGCAAGCATTGGGCTGGGAGTTGGTAATCTCTGGCTACTGGCGCAGAGACCATGGTGCTGGCATAGGGCCGGGAGAATATATTTAATTAAGTGATTTTACTAGCAGTACACCCGCTTACGAGACGATACACGCGATGATTTTATGATATTTTTGCGCGTTATACCTGTGGAGATGTTTTATGGCATGCTAGAGTTTCATAAAACTTATCACTTATTTATGCCAGTAGTTTTCATTATATATAAACCTGGTGGTTAGTATGTGCATAACTGTTTTCGTATTATGTATATATATGAACTTGGTCCACTCACCCTTGTTTTGTTCCCCCTTTCAGGATTTAGAATCGAGACATACGATCTCGACGTCAACGTTTTCGCATTGGCATATTTGAGTCGTCTAGGTGTAGGACCTACATCATCTTATTTATTCAATTTTATATTAATTTTTTTAAAGCTCTAGTTAGTTGTATGCTCTAAACACATTCCTAAATTATTAATTCATTGTATTTTAATTTCATAACCCTTATTTATTTCTTAATCTTAGCTTTTGTATCAATTAATGGCTTTCGTCATCCTCGGGTGTCGGCCAGCATATATCTATCTGATATTCGGGGAATATCAGGGTCGGGGCGTGTCATAATCATTGGAACTGTTTAGAGATGTGAATTGTGATTTTAATATGTGACCATTTCTCCTGCTATGGTTTAATTTATCAATTGGATGATAACCAAAAATTTTGATATGGAGATATGAGATATCCAAAAGAATATACACTTTTAAGTCTATCATTATTTTATAATATATGAAAAATGCTGACAATCAATTGCGTGAGACATCATGAAAGATTTTTGAATGTGATTAGTTTTCATATTGATTAATGTCGCAAACATGTATAAGCAACTTGTAAGCCCATAAATTTTGAGAGAGTTTAATTAACTTTTCTATACTTTACATAGACTTTTGAGTGAATTTTATTTGAATTTAAATCAAGTTTGTGAGAATTTATAATAGATTTTACCGAAAATATAACTTTTGCCCATTTGACTTAACACATTTAAAATTTTCTAAATACCTAAAATACCCCTATTTGAATGTTTGATGTACACAATTAATGTCATGCGAATTATAAGGGAGAATTAATAATTTTACTAAAAAAAACATTTGTTTTAAATTCATTGTCTAATATATAATAACAATAAAAATGTCTAACATATAATAACTTTTGTTATAAAGGATTACCAAAAATGTATAATAACATTAAAAAATGGAGTTGGGCCATTGGTCCGTCTCTTTGATAATTCAACACAAACACACACACACACATATATATATATATATATATATATATATATATATATATATATATATATATATATTGTCAAATGTGATGTATTAAAGTACTCTAATTTATAAGGAAGAA
This sequence comes from Malus domestica, assembly GCF_042453785.1. Taxonomy (NCBI): domain Eukaryota; kingdom Viridiplantae; phylum Streptophyta; class Magnoliopsida; order Rosales; family Rosaceae; genus Malus; species Malus domestica. Next base: position 26,713,838 of record NC_091672.1, on the reverse strand, counting down.
AAACCGATATTTGATATAAGGTAATGAGCATACTATCATGATCAACTCAACTGACCTAATTGAGATATACAATTCAATCTCTAATAAAAATACACGAGCATACTATCGTGATCAACTGAACTAATTGAGACATATTAGTCTACTCTCTCTCATTATTATTTGCAAGGGGGCACATCAGTTTCATAATTCCAGGAAACCATGAAAGTTATAGCGGACACGTAGAGACCCCATGCATCCTTTTTTCAAGATATGTACATACTTCAAAACTAGAAAACATATATACTTCATGATGTTTCAAATAGAATAAAAGTTTGGTAGGTTTAAAATGATTATCAAACAAAAGCTGATCATTATGATTGAACCATCGCTGTAAAGAGAGGAAAGGTTATGCCTTTTGCTCCCTCCTCTTTCCATTTCCTAGCTTTCCAACTAATACTAGCTACAACCCTAACCTACTTTCTTAAACCCTCACTCCCTCCCTCTTCTCACGCCCTACATATCTCTCTCTTTATTTACAGACGAGGAGAAGAGCATTGATTGGTCCAAGTTTATTTTTCTCGTCCAAAAGGAGAGTTACAGGTACGAACTCCAACTTGAAATGAGAAGGGGATATCGGAAATTGTGGCGGGTGGTGCCGTGCATCAGCCGGAAATATTTTCGGACAGACTCCTGGAAGGACATAGAGGAAATACTCAAGAGCAAGCTAGCAACCATTAAGGAGGAGCCGGAGACATGTGAGGAAAGTGTTACGCCGCCGCGACTATGGCGGCAGGTGAAGAAGGGGCAGAATAAGATGGGATCAAAGGTGGATGTGGCAAGGCACTTTCTCATCCCAAATTTCAGCCTCAAAGAGACTTATTTTCTGTTCATCACTGGTTTTGCATCTAAAAGCAGGTAGCTTTGGTGGACTCCCTCCAAATTCCAGTGCTGATTGTCATGTGCATTAGAAGTAGAAGAGAAACTTATGTTGATGCAGTAACCAAAGCTCTCATGCATGTATTGGAATCTACCAAGAGTCACATGTGTATTGGAATCATCAAATATATTTAATTGAGTTTTAGAGCAACACAAATAATTAAGTAGTCATATAAGAACATTTTAAATATTTTTGGGTAGAGCAAAAGTCCAATTCGGACTAGAGTTTCATTGTGTTGTATTCCTTATAAATATATGTATTAAATCCTTGAGAAAGGAGACTGGCATGAATTAAACTTGTATTTGCCTTGTGCATTTGAAGAGAGTGATTTCTCCTTCTAAAATCAAGTATATGGCTTGGTCGTGTGAATGAATCCACGATTAGCGAAGTGAGCGAGCTCTGTTGCCCCTGATTAAGCGAATACAGGTTATCATCCCCCGTCTCCCCGAGACTCCCTTAATTTTTCCTGCATCATATGTTGGAATGCCACATATGTCGTATCTCAAGTTAATCACATATTTGTTGCGAGTTATATATTAGTTAAAGTGTAAATAGTAGTTTATTGTCCCACATTAGTGAAGTACATATGTAATATCAATTGTAACTCCTATATATACTCCACTTTGGAGATTAATGAATATTATAAGAAATTCTCAAATATTGTCAAATATATTTTTGGTATTACCATGTTTAGTTTAATATTGGTATTTACCATGTTTAGTTTAATATAGTATCAGAGCAGTTCGCTCTTGGTGACCTGTGTGCTTTACTTTTGTGCCCACATTTTTTCGTGATTTCCTTCTTAAAAAAAAATGTGAATAGTGGCGCGCTACAGTACAGTGCGTGAACAGTGGTCTGCTTGTGAACAGTGGTCCTTTACAGTGCCGTAAACAGTGATTGCTACAGTGTTGTGAATAGTTTAAGAACTTCAAAGTCAAAATTGACAAAGGGAAGTTTAAGAAGACCAATTCCAACAACAATCAAAAGAATGCAAATGGTGTATGCTACCATTGTGGAAAGAAAGGCCATTACATTCGTGATTGTAGACATAGAAAAGCAAGTGAGGAATATGCCAATAAGACCAATAGCGCAAATATGGTGGAAAACTCTGGAATTGATAACATTATTGCAATGGTATCAATGATGCATATTGGCATGATTACCGAACTGAATATGGCAGCGGCAATAAAATCCTCCGATTGGTGGCTCGACTCAGGAGCTACTATACATGTGTGCAATGACAAGGCACAATTCAAGACATATGAAGCATCAACGGACAATCAAGAAGTTTCAATGGGGAATCATAATTCCGCCAAAATTCTAGGAAAAGGAACCGTTGAACTTCAATTTACTTCTGGAAAGAAATTGACGTTACTTAATGTTCTCCATGTTCCAGAAATTAGAAAGAATCTTGTGTCTGCAAATTTATTATGTAAGAACGGTATAAAGACTGTTCTAGAGTCCGACAAGTTAATAATGTCGAAAAATGGGATGTTTGTTGGGAAGAGGTATTCTTGTGATGGGATGTTCAAACTAAGTATTAATAATAAAGTGAATTCTTCTTCTGCTTATATTGTTGAGTCTTCCTCTCATTTATGGCATTTACGTTTAGCACATATAAATTTTAGATCTTTAAAATACATGCGCACACTTGGTTTTATTGCTTGCAATGATGATTATAATGATAAATGTGAAACATGTATTCAAGCGAAAATGACTAAGAAACCTTTTCCAACTACCGAAAGAAATACAAATTTATTAGACTTAATACATTCTGACATATGTGAATTTAATGGTGTTTTAACAAGAGGAGGAAAAATATATTTTATCACATTTATAGATGATTGTTCTAAATTTACTTATGTTTATTTATTGTCTAATAAAGATGAAGCTTTTGAGTGCTTTAAGCGCTATAAGGCTGAAATTGAAAACCAAAAGGGAAGGAAAATTAAATGCCTTCGTAGTGATATAGGTGGTGAATATTTTTCACATGAATTTGATAATTTTTGTGAAGAGTATGGTGTTGTACATCAAAGAACTGCACCCTATACACCACAACAAAATGGTTTGGCAGAAAGAAAAAATAGAACACTCACTGAAATGATTAATTCTATGATGATTAATGCTAATACTCCAAAATATTTATGGGGTGAAGCATTGTTTACTGCATGCCATATACACAATAGAATTACATCTATGAAGACACATGTGTCACCATATGAAATTTGGAAAGGAAGAAAACCAAATTTGTCATATTTGAGAGTATAGGGTTGTGTAGCTTTTTATAAGGCACTCGATCCTAAGAGATCCAAGTTGGGTCCAAGAGGAATTAAAAGCATATTTGTAGGTTATGCAGAAAATTCAAAGGCATATAGGTTGCTTAATTTAGACTCAAACACAATAGTTGAGTCTAGAGATGTCGAATTTATAGAAAATAAATTCTATAATGACTACTCAGTGTCTGGAAAAGAGAATGATCAAACACATTTCTCTAATCCGTCTACTAGTCAATCTCAAGGTGAGAAAAGAAAACAGTCTGAAACTGTTAATGAACCAAGGAAAAGCCAAAGGGTAAGAAAAGAAAAGACTCTAGGCTCTGATTTTATTTCATCTCAATCTATTGTATTTTTAGTCGAAGGAAATAGAACAAAGGTTCTTAAGAAAATACCCATATTGTTGAATGTTGAGGATGATCCTAAAAGTCTAAGCGAAGCATTGACTTCAAGAGATGCAGCTTTTTGGAAAGAGGCTATAGATGATGAATTTGAATCATTAATATCTAATCAGACATGGGTTTTAGTAGACTTGCCCCAAGGATCAAAAGCAATAGGTTGTAAGTGGGTATTTAGAAGAAAATACAATACAAACGGGTCTATTCAGACATTTAAAGCCAGGCTAGTTGCCAAAGGTTTTAAGCAGAAAAAAGGAATAGACTATTTCGATACATATGCACCAGTAGCTAGGCTCACATCAATTAGAATATTGTTTGCATTGGCATATTTATATAATTTGCATGTGCATCAAATGGATGTGAAAACAACATTTTTAAATGGTGATTTAGATGAAGAAGTCTATATGGAACAACCAGAAGGGTTTGTTCTCCCTGGGAATGAAAAAAAGGTTTGTAAATTAGTAAAGTCATTATATGGATTGAAGCAAGCACCAAAACAATGGCATGAAAAGTTTGATTTTGTCATTTTATCATATGGATTTAGACATAACAGTGCTGATAAATGCATATACTCTAAATTCACAAATGATTATGGTGTTGTTATATGTTTATATGTCGACGACTTGCTAATTTTTGGTACAAACATGAAAGGTGTATCTGAAACTAAAGAGTATCTAAATTCAAAATTCAAGATGAAGGATTTGAATGAAGTAGATACTATCTTGGGAATTAAAGTAAAGAAGCATAGTGGGGGTTACGCTTTGTGTCAGTCACATTATATAAAAAAATTGCTTCTTAAGTTTAAGCATCTGCAAATAAAAGAAGCAAATACCCCTTATGACCATAGTGAAATTTTGCTTAATGATTCTGGTAGGTCTGTTGCACAGCTTGAGTATGCTAGTGTAATCGGAAGTTTAATGTATGCCATGCATTGTACCAGGCCAGATATCGCATTTGCAGTAAGCAAACTTTCTAGATACACTAGTCATCCAGGTACTGCTCATTGGAAAGCAATAAATAGAATTTTTTGTTATCTTAAAAGAACTATTAACCTGAGTTTAACTTACTCTGAGTTTTCAGCAGTACTTGAAGGATATTCAGATGCAAGTTGGATAACAAGTGCTAATGATAATAAGTCTACATCAGGGTGGATTTTTACAATTGCCGGAGGAGCAATTTCTTGGGCTTCGAAGAAACAAACATGTATAGCACATTCAACTATGGAATCTGAATTTATAGCATTAGCAGCAGCAGGTAAAGAAGCGGAATAGATTAGAAATTTGTTATTGGAAATAGAGTTGTGGCCACAACCAATGTCATCCATTTCTTTATACTGTGATAGTGAGGCTACTTTGTCTAGAGCATACAATAAGGTATACAATGGAAAATCTAGACATATTAGCTTGAGACATGAATATGTCAAGCAATTAATAACTGATGGATTTATTAATATTGTTTATGTTAAATCAAGTAATAACTTGGCGGATCCGTTAACAAAAGCACTTTCAAGAGCTTCGGTAGTTAATACATCTAGTGGAATGGGGCTAAAACCCTTTACTGAAAATTAGCCACCAATAATGGTAACCCGACTTTGTCTAGAACATCACTAGTTTAAAAGTTTAATGGGTAATAAAAAGTTATTGTTAAGTGGTTGTGAAAGCACTGAAAATTATTATATAGCTAATTCCAGGATGATCAGTGCAAGACTGCTACGTTTAGGAGGATGAATTTTATCTCTTAATGAGGTTATTTGTAGTTATGTCTATAGTAGCAGGGACATGGGAAGGAACCTCACCTATATGAACATAAGAAGTGGTGCCGCTTCTACCAAGAGTTGGGTTTTCTCTTGTAAATGTTTATGAAACCAGGATGAAGCACAAGGCCATAATAGTGCTTAATTGGTTCAGAAATTTCTTTAAGGAAATAAGACATAGTCATGTGTGTAGTGATTCCGGTTTTAACATAAGAATAGGTGGTTTAAACTTAGGTCACCATTGCATTCGTTATAACTTTGAATTACTTACACTAATTAAAGGTTTAATTCGAAAGACACCTTTATTGTATGCATGATTATATCGGTATGCTTGTGATAATTATAAAGAGAGAATTGTTGTAATATCATTTTCTATATATTCTTAAAATAGGGAAGGATTGTTGAATATTTTAATAATATATTAATATATTCGAATGGAAGAAGTTAGGTATTTACCCAACAGTTGCTCTTCATCAGATTAAAGAATTGTGACTTTTCAAACTTTACTAAAAGACATGATCCATGTCTGACTAGTGCATAGTTTACTAACAGACACAACCTTTGGTAATTGATGCTTTGCATCAGATATGTAATTGATGCTTTGCATCAGACATGCGAATTGGCATATTTCTGTAATATTAATTCAGTTGTATCCTATGGCGAGAAGGCATATCCAAAACCAAAGGATACGTCTAACAGGTGCAATCTCCCCTATATAATGGTAAATTGGTAGAAGAGAAATTCATTCAGAAATTTGTTGTCTACATAATTTCTTTGCTCTCTTTTCTCTCTACATCACATTCATACAATTTATTTCTAATTATTTCTAAGGGAATATAATTCGGTTTTGCTAATCGAATATTTCATACTTTGTTGTATCCTGGAAGTGATTTGCAAAGAACCCTTTAGCAAACTCATTCGAGTGGGAGCAAATAACACTTTAAGATTGTTAGATTAAATGTAGAATTATGGAGAATAATCCGAATAATGACTTTGAGGTACGACTTGAATCGTTTCCTTCGACAATGTGAACTTTAGAGAAATCTTGATTTACAAAATTCTTATCACGATTTCGAGTTTCCTCTTCAATTTGATTAACTGCAATGAGCTATATAATAATTTTCAGTGTTTTCACAACCACTTAACAATAACTTGTTATTACCCATTAAACTTTTAAACTAGTGATGTTCTAGACAAAGTCGGGTTACCATTATTAGTGGCTAATTTTCAGTAAAGGGTTTTAGCCCCATTCCACTAGATGTACTAACTACCAAAGCTCTTGAAAGTGCTTTTGTTAACGGATCCGCCAAGTTATTACTTGATTTAACATAAACAATATTAATAACTCCATCAGTTATTAATTGCTTGACATATTCATGTCTCAAACTAATATGTCTAGATTTTCCATCGTACCTCAAAGTCATTATTCGGATTATTCTCCATAATTCTACATTTAATCTAACAATCTTAAAGTGTTATTTGCCCCCACTCGAATGAGTTTGCTAAAGGGTTCTTTGCAAATCACTTCCAGGATACAACAAAGTATGGAATATTCGATTAGCAAAACCGAATTATATTCCCTTAGAAATAATTAGAAATAAATTGTATGAATGTGATGTAGAGAGAAAAGAGAGCAAAGAAATTATGTAGACAACAAATTTCTGAATGAATTTCTCTTCTACCAATTTACCATTATATAGGGGAGATTGCACCTGTTAGACGTATCCTTTGGTTTTGGATATGCCTTCTCGCCATAGGATACAACTGAATTAATATTACAGAAATATGCCAATTCGCATGTCTGATGCAAAGCATCAATTACATATCTGATGCAAAGCATCAATTACCAAAGGTTGTGTCTGTTAGTAAACTATGCACTAGTCAGACATGGATCATGTCTTTTAGTAAAGTTTGAAAAGTCACAATTCTTTAATCTGATGAAGAGAAACTGTTGGGTAAATACCCAACTTCTTCCATTCGAATATATTAATATATTATTAAAATATTCAACAATTCTCCTGTGAAAGGTGAAGGCACCATCTCTCTTACTTCAACCTTATCACTGGTCCGTGCTTTATTTGTTCCTGAGGTTAAGTGCAATCTTTTGTCGGTAAGAAAACTTCTTGATACCTTATATTGTTCTGTTCACTTCTACCCTACGTATTTTTATTTTCAAGATATTCAAACTCAGAAGATAATTGGTCATGGTAAAAGAGTAGGGGGTTCGTACATCTTGACTATGGAGAATACTGTTGTTTATGATTTAAATAATCATCAAGTTGTAAGTGCTAAAGTGGATGACAGACATCAAATTTGGTTGTGGCATTGAGGATTAGGGCATCCATCATTTAGTTATATGAAACATCTATTTCCTTCTTTGTTTCGCACTTGTAGTGATTCAGAGTTCAAGTGTGAAACATGTGTCATGGCTAAGAGTCATCGTGCTTCATTTCCTGTAAGTGATTCTAAAGCTACTTTGCCATTTGATTTGATACATTCTGATGTGTGGGGTCCGGCGAAAGTTACTTCTAATGGATTTCGTTGGTTTGTTACTTTTATTGATGATTGTACTCGGTTAACTTGGGTTTTTTTTTATGAAGAATAAGAGTGATGTTCCGTTACTTCTTCAAGAATTTTGTACAATGGTGTCTACTCAGTTTTAGACCAAAGTTAAGGTCTTCAAGTTTGATAACGGAATAGAATATGTGAATCACACTTTGGCATGTTTTTTTCGTAATCATGGTATTATTCACCAGACGACTACTCCGTTTACACCCCAACAAAATGGTGTGTCCGAACGGAAGAATCGTCAAATAATGGAGGTTGCTCGCTCCTTGATGTTGGATAAATGTGTTCCTAATCATTTATGGGTCATGCTGTTTTGGCTGCTGTGTATTTGATCAATCGTGCTCCAAGTAGGGTTCTTGATTTTCAAACACCGTTCGATGTGCTACAAAAACATGTTTCTCTTGTTTATGTATCAAAGCTTCATCTGAAAGTGTTTGGGTGTATTGCGTATGTGCATGTCTACTCTCATCAGTGGAGTAAACTTGATGCATGTGCTTTCCGGTGTGTCTTGATTGGGTATGCTAACAATAAAAAAGGTTATAAGTGTTATCATCCTCCGACTCAAAAACTTATATTACCATGGATGTCACCTTCCATGAGGAAGTTTCGTATTTTGTGAAGCATTCTTCCGCCTCTCCACTTCATGGGGAGAGGGGGAGTGAAGTGCAGATTCGAATAGATAGTATGGATGATGTGTTACAGGCAGAGTTGGGAACATAACCTATTATGTTGCGTGATACTGATCAGTCGGCTATAGATAGTGATCGGTCACATGTTATTCCCGAAACTATTTCTACTTACGACAGATCAGATGTGCCCAGCGAGTTGCCTGTTAGTATGTCTGACGAATTACCTTCTGATGATTGGTTGCCTGCTGCTGATATGTCTAACGAGTTGCCTGATGATGGTTCGTCCAATGATGATTCTTCTAACTGTTTGGTACAAGATGGTGGCATACATGAGGTAAATTCTGACGATTCTTCTACTTATCAGTTGCCTTCACGAGCTAATCGTGGAAAACCTAAAGTACAATATGAGCCTGATATGCATGCCAAAGCCAAATATCCTATCAACAATTATATGTCTACTCATCGTTTGTCCAAACCATATGCATCTTACATATGTCAGCTATTTAGTGTATCAATTCCAACAAAATTGCAAGATGCTTTGTCTGACCCTAAGTGGGTTAATGCCATGGAAGTTGAGATGGAAGCTTTGGAAAAGAATTCTACTTGGGATTTGGTTCCTTTACCAAACAGGAAGAAAGCCGTTGGATGTAGATGAGTGTTTACTATTAAGCACAAAACAGATGGTTCTATTGACCGGTATAAAGCCAGATTAGTTGCTAAGGGTTATACTCAAACCTATGGGGTGGACTATCAGAAGACCTTTGCTCTTGTTGCCAAACTTAATACTGTGCGTGTTCTTCTGTCCTTAGCAGCAAACCATGATTAGCTTCTGTTGCAGTTTGATGTTAAGAATGTTTTCCTTCATGGTGATCTTAATGAGGAAGTATATATGGATCTTCCACCTGGTATTGGAACATCTCCTGGAAAAGGTGTTGTATGCAGGTTACGAAAGGCCTTGTATGGTTTGAAACAATCTCCTAGAGCATGGTTTTAGAGGTTTACAAGTTCTATGAAGAAGTTTGGATATATCCAGAGTCATTCAGATCATACTTTGTTTCTAAAGCGACAAAATGGTAAGCTAACTGCATTGATTATTTATGTTGATGACATGATAGTGACTAGTGATGATCAGAAGGAGATACAACGCCTTTAAAAGTACCTAGCTACTGAGTTTGAGATGAAAGAATTGGGTGAATTGAAGTAGTTTCTTGGAATCAAGGTTGCACGATCCAAGCATGGTATTTTTCTGTCTCAACGGAAATATGTTCTTGATTTGTTAGCTGAAACAGGTATGTTAGATTGCAAACCTATTAATACTCCGATTGAGCAGAATCATCGTCTAGGCTTATTTCCAGATCAAGTTCCTACTCATAAGGAACAGTATCAGAGGCTTGTGGGGAGATTAATTTATTTGTCTCACACTCACCCTGACATTGCTTATGCAGTTAGTGTGGTAAGTCAGTTTATGCACTCACCTAGTGAAGCTCATATGGATGCAGTAACCCGTATTTTGAGATACTTGAAAATGGTTCCTAGCAGAGGCCTGGTTTTCTCCAAGAATGGTCATTTGAATGTCGAATGGTATGCAGATGCAGATTGGGCAGGTTCTATCACTGATTGGCGATCTACATTTGGATACTTTACGTTTGTGGGTGACAATTTAGTTACTTGGAGAAGCAAGAAACAAAAAGTGGTGGCTAGGTCAATTGCAGAAGCTGAGTTTCGTGGTATGTCTCATGGTGTATGTGAGTTGTTGTGGTTAAAAAAATTGTTGAGAGATCTTGGGTTTAAACCCAAAGGTGTTATGAAACTTCATTGTGATAACAAGGCTGCTATTGAGATTGCTCATAATTCAGTGCAACATGATCGAACAAAACATGTGGAGATTGATCGACATTTCATTAAGAAAAAATTGGATGCTGGAATTATCATGTTTCCGTTTGTGAGATCTGAAGATCAACTTGTTGATGCTCTTACTAAGATTGTGTCTAATAGTGTGTTTTCCAACTCGCTTGATAAGTTGGGCATGCATGACATCTTTGCACCAACTTAAGGAGGAGTGTTACGAGTTATATATTAGTTAAAGTGTAAATAATAGTTTATTGTCCCACATTGGTGAAGTACATATGTAATACCAATTGTAACTCCTATATATACTCCACTTTGGAGATTAATGAATATTATAAGAAATTCCTAAATATTGTCATATATATTTTTGGTATTTACCATGTTTAGTTTAATATTGGTATTTACCATGTTTAGTTCAATAATATTATCCTGCTTTTTAACTTTTTTATATGACAATAAGTGTTATATAGTTTGGAAAACCACGGTTGTGTGTGTGTGTGTGTGTGTATACATAGTCCTTTGCCTTCACATGTGATTGGCATGTTGCACTTTTTATCTATATTGATCAGTTGTGTATAGGGATTGGCAAATACCCATTGGTTCTGGGTAACCGCAGTCACCCGCCCATTTAAATTAAATGGTTACGGTTATGGGTAACCGTTTAGATAAATAAACAGTTATGGGTATAACCGTTTACCCGTAAAATTTAAATGGGTGGTTATGAGTATTAACTGCGGTTATAAACAGGTAACCGTTTACCCATTTATTTTATATATGTAAAACTAATACAAACCATGTTCTCGATCCAATAATACTTAGCACCCAATAAATTAGCAAGGAATTCATCGGTCATTCTCTCAATAACACTACTAGAGGAATGATGATTCACATCATCAAGGAATTGGCCAAATTAATTTAAATTCATTGCGGGTAACCGTGAAATTAAAAGAAATGCTTTGACAGAAATGTCTTCTAAACAATTTTTGTAACCCAATAATACTTAGCAAATATTATATTTACCTTTATTGGTAACATTTAAAAATATCGTCCATAAACTATTATTTCAATTATTGGAATGGTATAAGAACTTAAAAAAATTAAAATATGGAAATGTATGATGAATGTACCTATAACGGTGTTTAATTGTCAAAAAAAAATTATGACAATTTTTTTTTAATTTTCAAGTTGTTAAAAAATATGTAGACGGGTGAAAAAAGGATAATGGTAAAAAAAAAAAAAGATAAACGGGTTAAAAAGGATAAATGGGTAAACGAGTATTAAACGGTTACGGTTAAATGGGTATGCAGTTATGGGTATGGTTAACCGTTTATAAACGGTTATGAGTATGGGTATAACCGTTTAGGCAATTACCCAACGGGTAAACAGTTATGCGGATATGAGCATAAATGGTTATGGATAAATTAACCGTGGTTACCCGCCCGCCGTAACTATTGCCCATCCCTAGTTGTGTATTCTTATGAAAATGTGTATTTATTGAAGTGGATTATATTTTATCATCATCATCATATTCCCATCCACATGAATTCACTTCTTTCATTATGTCTGCCACAAAATCATTATATAAAATGTCATGGATTTTAACTAGGGTAGTTTTGTTTAAAATCAACAAAACGTTACAATATTCACAATATATTGTATATTATGTTAATTATAAATAGGTAAATCTAAAAATTTTATGGTACACTAATGCACCAGTATATTTTAGACCGTCAATGTTTTCTAAAAGAAATATAAAGTTACACTAATGCACCTAAAACAAACAGAAAATACATTGATGCGATTACGTAACAACCCTCAGCCCCTTTTTTTTTAATTTTTTGATATTTATGAATAGTTAACCCGATTTTATGAATTGCATCATCTGTTCTGTGAATTCAATTTATTGTAGTTGAATTAATCATATCAAATGTTCTGCTAAAATTCAATGGTAGAGTCGGAATGCGAGGGGTGAGTTTGAATCGAATAGGTTCCAGATTTCTAGTCAGCCCAAAATAACTGTCACGTAGACATAAAAAAATGACAGCAAGTTCTCTCCAACCTAGTCTTCAATTTCTTACGTGGCGCTGAGTCATTTGAAGGTAAGACATTTTGCTGTTAAATTTGACAGTAGATGTCAAGTTTATTAAAAGACTTTTTAATAGATTAATATAATATATAATAAATGTTGTTATGTTTTTTAATATTTGATGGGTTGCCTTAATCATTGGACTTCACAAAAAGATAAATTTTTTATTAAATGACGTTTATTATTTAACATATCGAGTGGAGCAAAAATATTGTACAAAATGTCAAATTATCATGTAAACTATCAAACATCATTTTGATGTTTAAAAAGATGCTCTAAACTTAATTAAACAAAATCTGCCAATTCCCAACCACTTGTTTAATTCAATCTTTGGACTAATTAGACCAACAGACTAGATTATGGTCTCGTTAGTGTAAGATAATTAAACAAAAACAACTAAACCGGCTTTTAGTTAAATATCACAGCTGCAAACCTCACTTTCTTTAGCAAATATTGGATTTGATTTGCAACCCTAACATGGACATTAATCATTTGCACATGCCACTAATATTCCCAAATCTTCTGTTGCATTAATAAACTCAAGGGAGCAAGGGAGAGCAGCAGTGCTGAGCATGATATAGCCCTAGTTTGGGAGTGAGGTGCTTAAAAAAAAAGCACTCATGAAAAAAAGCTGTGAGGGTTTTAGGTGTTTGGTAAACTGAAAAAAAAAGGCTTATTTTGGAAGCTGCTGTGAGAATAAGCTGAAATCAAAGGAAAAAGCTGAAGCTGCTATTTGCAGCTTTGGAAAATTGGCTTTTTTTTCAAAGCACACGGAGCTACAGTGCTCCTTTAATGAAAAGACCCACTATCAGACTACTTTTTTTTTTTCCAAAACACTTTTACAAAAAAGTTTACCAAACACTCTGCTGATTTATTTCACAGCCGCTTATTCTCACAGCACAGCCGCTTATTCTCACAGCACAACTGTTTATTCTCACAGCAGTTTTTTTTAAAGCACAACAATACCAAACCAGCCCATAGTACTGATATTGTCCATAACTTAACTGCTCAAATTCAATATTAGTGTGAAAATACGCACAATGAACCCATCCAAGTGTAAATCCAGGGTTTGTATCGAGCCACGCAACTCCAACAACCACCATCTATTTGGAAGAACATTAAAATAACCAGATTCTGTACTCATAACCTCCATTTAACATCCACTAGCTCTTTCCCTTTATATAAGGCACAAGAGTATTATAAGTCCTATAATCTCACCCTTTTATACTTATCACTCTATCTTCTTTGTCTTCTCAGTGCTGATGGGTTTCCAAGACATTGTTGGGGGAAGGCTGGGATGCAACTATGAGAAGCTAGCCAAGAGCAATGAGAAGGTGGGAAGGCCAGAAAGGCAACAATGGGTGAAGAAAATGAATGGAAGGCCAAAGGGTTTTCGGTTATCGCGCTCTTGGAAGCTTACTCTGAAGATTTTTTCTGTGGTTGTATGGACAAGCAGGATAACAAGGATATGCAGTGACATTGTGAACAGAATGAAGGTTGATGTAGTATATCCAACTATTATCTTCTCCAGTCAACGGGGGCTTCCAGTTCTATTTCATCCTTCTGTTAGGAGCTGCAGCATCAAATACTGCAGTCCTAAATTGTATCAATTAGGAACTGTATCAAATAGCATGATGCCTTCGTTATTCATGTTATTGTATATCTTTGTCTCAGTTTATATGACTTTTTTTTCTTATTTGGCCCAAAATCGAGGCACTGACCTTATAAGATTCATATAACCGTCTCCACTTAGTGAGATACAGCTTTGTAGTTAATGTTTATTTGTTTCTCACATAATTAAACATTTACCTTCCAATTAAGTAGACAAAATTTTCCTTAGGTGAATTGAAAATTGTGCAAGATCGTCTTACAAATGCTCCAATTAATGTGAGGAATTTTGTATATTCGTTTGGTGCCTAGAATTGAGGTGAATTGGATAACTCATTGTGTTAAGATATGTTGAAAGAAGAAATGAAGAAATTTTGTCTAACTTCAAGGTAGAAGATGAATTGCTCATAAAGAAAAGTAACGTTTTTAAATCGTCACAAATGAGTAAGATTAGAAGAATACGTTTCTTTCATGTCTAATCACTCACCTCTACCTTCACATGTACCATAAACTATATAAGTTATTCAATCCAATCTAAACCTAAATACCAACTGAACTCATAGATTGTTTTTTCCACTTCCAACGTTATCTTGCATGTGAAGAATAGGGTATCACAAGAATTTCCATAAGGATAATTATGTTTAAAATGTTATAATATTTTAAAAAAAGAGGTATTCATCAATTTACCCCATGAACTTGTAAGGATTGGCCAATTTCTCCCCCTCAACTCTCATAATTAGTCAATTTGCACCCTACTGTTAATTTTTTTTTAATTTTTCATCTATTCTTCCGTTAAGTAAATATCCGCATGACTGCCTTTGAAGGGCAAAAAAAAATCAATTTGCACCTTACTGTCATTTTCCGTTAAATAGGTTTCCCTACACCTTACCAGAGGTAGACAAGGCCGAGGGAGGAGGCGACGAGGTGTGGGCAGCTGCAAACTGCAAAAGCAGCATATCAAATGGACTAGGCTGCATACAACGGAGGGGAGAGGCGTTGGCGGTAGTCACGGGCTCAACATGGAGACAAGGAAGAAGAAGAGAAAGTTCAAAGAAAAGGAAAAAGATAGAAGGTGTAGGGAAAATAACTTTTTTGCCTTTAAAGGCAGTCATGCGGATACGTACTTAACTGAAGAATAGATGAAAAATTAAAAAAAGTAATAGTAGGGTACAAATTGACTAATTATGAGAGTTGAGGGGGGAAATTGGCCAAAATTAAAGTTGATGAGGGAAATTGACTAATTATTTGAGTTAAGGGGGAAATTAGCCAAAATTAAAATTGAGGATGAAAATTAGCCAATGGTCACAAGTTCAGATTGTAAATTGATGAATATCTCTTAAAAAAAAATCGACAAAATTTATGTTAATTATAAACAGATCAATTAGATTTTACAGTACACTAGTGCACCGAAAACAAACAAAAATTACATTGATTTCATTACATGACAACTGACTGGCAGCGCATAGCATATACCCTTTCGAGCTCCTACTCATCAAAATCTGTAAAGAAACGAGCCTTGAGGCAATGCATGGCTAGACTGGATTCTTTCTCCTTCATATGTGCTAATTTATTGCTGATCGAGTTGCAGATTTGCATATTCATGAGTCATGACTCATAACCAACACTGATCGAGTTGCAGACCTAAGTAAAATATCTCTTTGATTATTTCTAAAACAAAAAAGGTGATGTTATCTACACACTCATTTTTACCTCTTACACACATTTTATTAATTTTTATCTTTTGATCTTCTTCGATTCATTTAATCCGACAGCTAAAAACTAAGAGAGGTGTGTCAAAAATCTCATTAGAAATCTAAGGTGATAATGACACGTGGAAGATAAGATCAACAACGTATATATGTGTGTGTGTATTTTCAATGTGAATAGTATATTTGATTGACCTGTCCTTGCCTGGACAATGACAAAACGGATGAAAGCGCTCTAAGAGATCGCACATAAGAAAAGTGATAAGTTATGACTCAGCATCTAATCACATGATGCTTGAAACCAATCAAACACTCTTTTACTCAAATTTTAGTTGTGCAAATTTTAGATGAGCAATCAACTAGGCACTTTGTCTCTCTCATAATATGATACCAATTGCCGAGTGGCCTCATGGTCTTTAGGGATGGGTTCGGTTCCGTTTGGTTCGGTTCGGTTCGGTTCGATTTTTTATTGGTTTGCATTCGGTTTGGTTTTTTTTGGTTCGGTTTCGGTCCGGTTCGGTTTTTTTTTTTTTTTTTTTTTTCATCAGCAAAAAAAAAAGTTTCTAAGAAAACAACTTGCAGCCATTTTGTAATACATCTTTCAAAGGAGTATAAATAAAATCAAAGTCTCATTTCAACATAAGCATTCCAAATTTCTAATAGAATCATCAAACAAACTAACAAAGATAATGAAAATAAACATTCCATTCAAAGTTTAATTATAATCAAGCCTTTCAAAGTCCAAGTTAAATAAACATCAAAGTTCAAATCAAAGTCCAAACTTAAAATACACATCAAAGTTCAAGTTTTCCACACCTAAAATAAACATTTCAAAGTTCAAGAAGTCTTCCACACCTAAATAAACATTACAACTAAGATTATAAATTCAATAAACATCTAAAGTTCCATCCTTGCACATACTTCTTCAAGTTCTCAAGATCAACGCTCAACCATTTCGAGTTTGAATGACAATTTGCTTACTAACGGTTGGGCGGCCTAGGGGGTAACATAGCACCTTTTTTTGAACTTCCACTTGCCATTTCTACATACAAATAATAAAACAAATGATACTAATTAAAATGTTATTTAAAATAATCTAACAAAATCAAATGCAATAAATAAAATTACCTTTCTCAACTTCTTCACAAAACTCCATCTCCTCAATGGTTGACTCATAATGTAATGCAACATGAATAGACCTAAGCCAATTTTGAGTACATATCAAAGCCTCCACCATTTTTGGACTTAAAGAACTACGATATGGATCAATTATCCGTCCACTTGTGCTAAAGGAAGATTCTGAACAATGGTTGATACGGGAATAGCTAAGATATCTCTTGCAACACGTGCCAAAATAGGGTACTTAGAAACCCCATTCACCCTCCACCAATTCAATATATCAAAGTTCTCCTCTTCTTCTCCTTCATTAGGATCGGAAAGATACTTGTCGACATCATTATACACAACCCGAGCTCTCTTTTCTTTTCTCATTTCACTTTTTTCTTTCAACTTTCTTTCTTTTTTTGGTCATACTTGATGAAGAGTCTCCACTTGTTGTTTGAGAACTACCACTACTACTTATATTTTGTTGTGTACTAAAAGACATATCTTCATGAATCTTGTAAAGATCAATCAATAAGTCTTTCACCGCATTTGTGGCACTTTCAACTTTTTCTTCATCCTCACCAAATTGTATCTCAAAATAATCAACAACTTCCTCTAATTTGTGGCGAGGATCAAGCACAAGTGCAATAAAAAGATATTGATTCATGTCCTCAATTGAACCCCAATACTTGTCATATTTTTCTTGCATCAACATGGAGATCATAGATAAAAGTTCATCATTTTTCCTTTCATGCAAGAGACTTTTGATCTTAAACAAATCACCAAAAGTAGTATGAACGGTTGGAGTATTAGAACAACATACTTTTAAAGTGACTTCATAAAAAGGTCTAAAAAAGATTGCAAATATCCCCGCCTCACTCCAATCATCCATCGAAGGTGGCCCCTCCCTCGTACTATCATGATTGTCTTTAACAAAGTATGGAAGGTAATGACCATCATCTACTTTTAATCTATCAAAAGCCATCTTGAACTTTAAAGCCGATTCCAACATTAAAAATGTGGAATTCCATCTAGTAGGGACATCCAAAATTACAAGCCCTTTGCTATCTATTCTCACTTTCTCAACACACCTTTTAAAGTTTTCCAACCTTTGAGGGGAAGATCTTATATACCTAACCGCATTACGAATGCTTTGTATAGCCGTATTCAACAATTTTATGCCATCATTCACAACCAAATTGAGGATATGAGCAACACACCTTATATGCAAATATTTTCCATCATGCAAGAGTGCATTAGGAATCCCCCACCCCCTTATTCGGTGCACCAAGTCCCTTAAACCGGAATCATTTGCGGAAGCATTGTCAACTGTAATAGTTAACACCTTATCTATACCCCACTCCACTAAACATTCCTCCAAAAGTTGAGCAATGGACTCTCCTTTATGATTTGGAATGACACAAAAGTTCAAAATCTTTTTATGTAATATCCAATCATCTTCAATAAAATGGGCAGTGAGAACCATGTAATTGGTTTGTTGAATAGAAGTCCATGTATCCGTTGTTAGACACACCCTAAATGTCTTCAATTGACTCTTCAATTTATCCATTTCGGAATAAAACAAGCTAAGTACATCCTTAGCAATTGTCTTACGACTAGGCACTCTCCACATAGGACATGCTTGCATGCAAAAACGGCGAAAACCTTATCCCTCAACAAAAGTAAAAGGCAACTCATCTATAATTATCATCTCAACACAAGCCTTAGTTACTTCCTCTTGAGAAAAACCTATAGCTTCTAACTTATCTTTCGTGCTAGCAAAGGTTAAGATCTTTTGCCTATTTGCGGCAAATATTTCCTTATTAGGACCGTAGCTTCTACATCTTGCTAAATGGTTTCTTAAATTAGTTGTACCATTTTTATCCAGATCGGCCATATATGATTGGGCACAATACTTGCACAACCCCTTAACTCTACCACCCTCAATTTTTCTATCAAAGTGCTCCCAAACTGAAGACCTTTCATGACTTTTTAATGATTCCAAAAGAGCTTCTTCTTTACTTACTTGGTCACTTGCGTCACCTTCTTTTGGAGTTGCATCGGAGGGATTTCCGGATCCACCAAGAGAAGTAGGGGTTTGTCGAGGTGCCACCACGGCGTTTTGAGGCGGAGTTGATTCACCAACAATGTCCATCTAAAATAAGAGAATCATACAATTAATTATTCAAATAAGATGGGTATGGTAGGTTTTTGCTATGGTTGGTTACTCACTCTTATCATTACAATTAATGAATTAATTATTAAACATAAGGGCTAAGGTAATAGAAAGATATGACTACTTAGTACTTACTTCCGATGGTATACTCGAAGATGAGTTCGTTTGATCATGAGGGCTAGTTGATTTTGATCTCATTGAGTTTGAACTTGAGCTTGAGGCCCTTGAGACCTTTGACACCTTTGACTTCATCTAATTCAAACAAAATAATAAAAGGATAGTAGTTAGTACTACAAACTTATACAAAAGTAAATGTTAATTAAAATATGAAAGGCCAATGATACAAAATCACGACAAAATATGGAAGGCAAGAATCAAACTCCCTTCACAATATATATATATATAATCTGCAGCCAAACTCCCTTCATTAGGGATATTGTTTCAAACACACACATACACAACTTGCAGCCATTATATATATACAACCTGCAGCCATATATATATATATAATAAAAACTGAATCACACATACACAACTTGCAGCCATTATATATATATATATATATATATATATATATATATATATATATATATATATAATAAAAACTCAGTCACATAACAGCAAACTCAATCAAAATGCTTCAGCTATGTGTGGGTGTGTGTGTGAGACTCTCAAATTCACAGTGAGAGAGAGAGAGAGAGAACAAACCGGGAGGCCAACAACAATGCTTAGAAGCGCAATCTGGTTGATACCAAGAACGCTAGTGTGCATGTTAACATGTCTTAGATCAAATTAATTCACCTCCAAAAAAAAAAATACAAATTTTCATCAATACAAATATGTTCTTCTTTTCTCTTAATTTCTTTATTATTTTTCTTGTGAGTAATTAATAATTAATTTCTTGGGTTCATAGGTTGCCTTCAAATCCTTGGTTTAATTCACATTTACCTCGCTTTAGAACTCAATTGATACCGCAGCAGTTGCAACTTTATGAGTTAAAAAAAACCATAAAGCCTACACGGTACAGTTTGCTCACTTAATTTCTGACCTATGTGCCCCAGTGACATTCCGAAGCATAAAAATACCCAATCTGAAGCACAATCAATCGTGGGAACTCAATTCAATTACTTTATGAAGCATAAAAATACCCAATCTGTTATTACAACTCAATCAATATATTCACTAAAATACAAATCAAATCTCTAAAACTGTATAAGTAGAACTGAAAATTAAACATGAAACTAACCTTTTGTTGTGATTGAGAGGATGTTGCTGCGAATCTTTAAGACAGACAGAGAGGATGCTGCTGCGAGAGAGACATATGAGGTGAGGCTGCTGCAAGGGGGAATGAGAAAGACAAAGAGAGGGTTGCTGCTGTGAGAGAGAGAGACAGATGAAGGAGGCTGCTGCGAGGCTGCTGCGAAGTGTGCGACTGCGATCTGGGGAGGGCAGGGGATTGGGAAAAACAAGAGAGAGACCGAGAGAGGAGGAAGGCTAGGGTTGGTTTACTTTCGGGAACCAGTTTTAGTTTAGGAATAAAACGGTGCCGTTTTAGACTTAGGGTTATTAATTAATAAAATATTATAAAACGACGTCGTTTTGAAGATGTTCGGTTCGGTTCGGTTCGGTTTTCGAACCCCAGAAACCGAAACCGAACCAACCAGATTCGGTTTGGTTCGGTTTTTTTTTTCGGTTTGGTTTTTTCGGCCTCGATTCGGTTTTCGGTCCGGTTTTTTTTCGGTTTTCGATTTTTCCAACCCACCCCTAATGGTCTCTCTGATATCATATAACTAGCAAACCAAAAATTAGTCACCCAAAAGTGAAAGCTTTCTATCATGTTCTACTTTTTAGGCTGATAGCCTAAGTTTTATCTCTTCAATTATCTCCAGGCCGGAACCAACCTTAAAACTATTTTCAAGTACACTGCCACTCTATGCTCATCCCATCCTAGTAAAAATTAGCATAGACCACCCTAACAACTCACAACTCCAGTCGGTAACCAAAATATTTAGGTGGTTTAGAGTATTTGGAGGATACTCCTGATGTTTTAACAGTTAAATCTTGATTTTTGTATTTTTAAATAAAGATCTAACGGTTAAAACATTCAGAATATCGGATAATCTAAACTACTCAAGAAAATATCTCCAGTAATTTACTCATATATAACACACTTAGAATATCGAATATTCTAGAATACTTAAGAAAATCTCGTCCGTCATTTGTACATATGTAGCACACTTGAACAGAAAATTATAACCCACCCCTATAGAAACTACAAAATCTGCCGCATGGCAAATGTTATAAACAAAGATTTCCTCTTACCATTGCAGTTTGGTTAGATCATATATAAATTATAAACAAAGTTTTCAACACGATCTCATTTTATTTTATTTTTGCTTAAGCAAGTATGTATGTTACCGTTGCCAAGCAGTCAGTTCTTAAATCTGGTTGACTTTTGAACCCAAAACAATAAGATAGTTTTCTTCAAGGAACCTTTTTTCTGACACATGCAACAAAAAGTTATTCCCTTTTTATTTACAGAGGTTTAACTAAAAGTTCGCGGTACTATTTATTTTAACGAAAAATCAGATTTTTACACTAAAAAGTCAAATCTGGTACTATTCACTTTACCCTTTATTTTGTCTTTATCGTTAAAACTCAAAGTTTTCAAACCATTTTCATTAGTTTTTCTTTTTATTTATTGTAATTTTTAGACATATGTATGAAACAATTAATTAATCAAATATTTATTAATTTAAACTAAATTAAACACCTCTGCTGCCGGCCCGTATGTACAGCCACATATCCTTTTCTTCATTTGGATCATTTCCGAAGCAATTGGTCGGGATCCTTCTAACCGATGTCTGTGGATCGTTGGATTTTTATCAAACGATTACAAACATGAGGATTTTCTAAAAATTATAATAATTGTAATGATTAAATAAAAATTCAACGGTCCACAAATACAGATCAGGAAGATCCCTACCAATTATCTCGGAGAGGATCCAAATCCCTTTTCTTCCTCAATCTTTTATTCCAGTGTGAATTGTCAACTGAGCACATTCAGCTTGTTGATGAGTTGTCCATGAAAGTAACGTCATTCAAGAGAAAAATTTGAGTATAACCACTTGATCACGCGACATGACAACTTGATCATGCAACCAGTTTGATTATTCTCGTAAAACTATTAGATTATTAATTCAGTATTTTTGTTGCATTCAACTCCAACTCTTGATTGATTACATGTTAATTTTATCTTATGTGAAACATATCATAATCAGACAACCCTATCTAAATTTTTCTACTCACACTCTTAAATTTGTATCCCAAGCAATTGGATCTGTCTTTGTCAGCATGTGAAATGAAAGATTCTTCTTAGTTCTTCCTTCCAAGCCAAGCCATAAAAAAGATGACGAGCACTTTGGTAAAGAAAACCCTTTTTATACATGTGTCCCGATAATGCAGAATGTACCTAAATATTGATTAATCTTGCCCCTTCATTTTTATATTCATAGATTTCCACCTATCTCTGACGTTGATTCCCAATAAAGCCATTAGGCATGCCATGTGTGATTTTATTTATATTCTCTTTATATAAAGGGTAGAGCATGCTCCACCATGCAGCCACTTTCTTCTGTTCATAATTTATAATGCACTAAAAGATTAGATTTTGGGGTGTGCTATCCACACACCCATTTTTACTTCTTCCACACTCCTTATTAATTTTTATCTTTTGATCTTCTTCAATTCATCCGATCCGACGGCCGAATAATTAAAAGGGTGTGAGAGAAGTAAAAAATGGTGTGTGGATATCACATCCCTAGATTTTAAGTAAACGTCTCTTCGTTACTCAGTACTACGGTTTGATGATATTTCTCTTCATTTAGAAATAAAAAGTCTTAGGTTAGAATCTTGTGAATGACGAATTCAATATCAAATTAGGTTGCCCAATTTATGGCTTAGCCGAACTCTCCCTCCTCGTAGTGTAAAAATAACGATGTACTAAAAAAAAAAGTAAACGGTCTTTTCTAAATACAAAATTAATATTCTAAACTATTCTAATTCACGAAACATAATTTGAACGTAGATGTAAGGGAAAGACGCATCATCCTAACTTACATTTGCACATTAAGAAAATTAAAAAAGACAGGAAGCTAGCTTATAGAACACTTAAATCAGTGGCATGTAGTTTGATTGACTCTTTTATTTGGTCTCATTATCCTGCCTACAACTTTTAGTGACGGACGGACATACCAATGCCCCGTGAATCAAAACTATATTGTACATTTGTAATGCCACTTAACAGAAGTTTTCCAACGAGAGATACGAAGAGTGAATCGACCAGCTACTCACATTTTGTAACTATAGCGCAAAATTTATTGCGTACTAGAAAAAACCCCTGCCGGCAAACCTCTAAGAGAAAAGAGAGAGAGAGAGAAAAAAAAAAAGTGTAAACAGGATACAAAGAGTCCAAGGAATATGAATTTGTGATCAATTTCAACAAATGTCACAGTTCCCCATTGTTGACTTTTTTGCTTCATATCTTTCATTCAAACTTGGATCTTTGAATTGCTTGACTTTTCTTGGGTTTGCAAATCCATCGAGACTCAAAGTTCTCAAACTTTGAACTGATTTGCACAATGTTTCTGTTTCCATTTGCCTCTTCCAAAAATGGACCTCAAAATTTGACTAACCTAGAAACCAAACCCTAGCTGGACGGTGGCCTCCATTCCTTTCTCCTTTGAGATTCTCAATCTCATCAGACATATGCTAAAGTTTTACTATTTTGGGATTTTTTTTCACACCAATTAGATATATATTTATTTTTCCGGTGTGATTAACTGCACTTTGAAGTGTGCAGTCAAGGTTATCAATGATATATCTACAAGATCATATCAGTTGCATATCAACAATTGGAAGATCAAAGTATCAACAATATTAATGTTATATCCACATTTTAAAAATACAGTTAAACGCACTATAGACAAATTTTTAGACATAAATATATAAATCACCCCAAAAACTACTAAAACTCACCCTTTTCCTCGATTTCCCCTACCCCCACACTTAAACTAGAGCAAAAAACCATAACAATAATTAACAACTAGTATATATCACCAAATTATGAGAAAAAGACTTCGTCGTGTATATAACTGGTTCTTTAACTCCTGGAAACAACATCAAATTGTGGTGTGAATCTACTAGCATAATTCTAATACTTTTCAAGTTCAAGCACCACTTTTTTTCTTAGAAATTACATTAATACAAAAAAAAAAAAAAAATAACCGTCGTAATTTTAACATTCTTGTTTTAACCTCCTGCGCTCATTCTGCACCCGTTGGTGCAGAAAAGATATGTAAAATATTCAATTTGGGACGCAAATGGTTAAAAAAAGGAGTGCGAGAAAACCGCTCCCCAAAAACAAAGGGAGATAAAAGAAGAGTTAGAGATTGACATGAGTGAGAACTAGTACTCCCTACCAGAAACAGTAGGAGTTATCGCATTTGCGGGCATGATGGTAATTATTCAGCAGACGGAAGAGTCTTCTTCTCCGGTAAGAAACGCCATATCTGAGCCTGAAACAAACCAACTTCCGGAGCTTCCTCGCCGACCTCAGCCGCAGCCATATGACCCTCTTGACTTTGTAAAAGGACCCTTTTATCCTCTCCGTCATGCTCTTCTTCCTGCTGAACTGGTAGCTTCTGAGAAAAAGCTGCCTCTTCTCCATCAACGTGTAGTTGCTGCTTCCCTGCTCCATGAAGCTGTTGTAGTAGGATCCATTGCTAGTACTGCTAGCCAATGAGGTGCTTCTGCTGATTGATGGATAGGTTCCGGCGCGGTGAAAGCTCTGTCCCCACAGGTCGGCCATGGAGGAGAACTCAGCCGGAGAGAAACAACAACTGAAAGTTTAGAGATAGAGAGAGAGAGAGAGGAGAGAGGAGAGGGCTTTGTTGTCTTTTTATTTGGGGTATAAAATATGGAGGTTGAAGAGTAAAGGCGTGGTTGAAAGAGAAATAAAAAGGTGGGTGGGAGACTCCTGAGATTGTATAAATTCGACGTACCTTGGGTTGGTTAAGTCATAAGTTGGGTTTGCTTTAGGAAGGCAATAGGCCAGCCACGACTGCGCCTACCAATTCAGCGTTTGTCGAAGCCAGGAGAGAAACTTCCCTGCAACGAAAAACATTGACTTATTGCTTCCTTCTTCCCCTCGCTCTCTTGTGTTATATAGTAATCCTGGTTAAACACGTGGTTAGGAGATAAGCTCGTGGTCGTTTTGGATGGACGGTCACGTGCCTTTCGTGTCTTGCTTTTCCCTTTGCTTTTCTTGCTGGACTTTGTTTCTTCCACTCTATTTACTATTGCATGAGAGGCATGGGGATATGGTTAGGTTCTGTGATGATATGTGATGACATCATCCTGAACTTTTGTTTTTGTTTTTACCCAACATGAACATCATTTTAATTTTTTAGGTTAATCTAGGATCAATCCTGGAATTTTAGATTAAAAGAGGGTTTGGTAGGTTTCTACTTAGGTTTAGTTCATTGAGTGTCTTAGATTGAATTCAAACAAGGCTAAAGTAAGGTAGGAAGGGTTGCAGATGTAAGTAAGTTCGATTGGTCATAACAGTACGCACACTCGAGTTAGAATCTATCTCAATCTTAATAGATTAAAATAGTTTAAAATACTGTAAAAACTAATAAAAAAGGTAAGTAAGTGAAAAATGAATGGTCGTATACAAAACTCCATGCTTACCAATGCACATCACAAGATACTTGTAATCCAATTAATTAAAAACATTCATATGAGGTCTCATGTTCGATTTCCGTCCCTTGATTAAAAAAATAAGCCAGGCTGCTAGGTGACTTGCGTAAGATGAGAAAACGGCCCAATAATCAACTATTATGAAAGTCAACAGAACTTAGATCGTTAGATTAACTGCGCAAATACCAATTAGAGAAGATATTAACTGCCTAAATACCAACTAGTGGAAGAGATTAACTGCCCAAACACCCAATTAGGGAAGATATCATAACTGCCCAAATACCAATTAGAGAAGAGATTAACTGCCCAAATACCCGATTAGAGAAGAGATTTAGCTGCCCAAATACCAATTAGATAAGAGATGAAAGGCTTGCTTGTAACTGCTTTTAAAGGGTTTTTATTGAAAGTATTTTTGGGATCAATTAAACGCAAGTGAATCCTAAAAATGCACTTGAAGCGCTTCTTGCAAGAAGCACCAATTATGTGCTTGTAGGAAGCACTTCATATGCTTTTGGAACCAAAAAACATTTACTCCAAAAGTGTTTTCAGTCATATTAAAAGCACTTCCAGACGACCCGTAACTTCCCAATTACCAACTAGAGAAGGGACATGCATTTCTCCCCCAGGTTTACCACTTACAGGTAAATGATGCAATTTGCATAGCCTTGTATTGCAACTCCCTTGTTAAACACAACACCTCAAAAAAGTTCAAATCAGATGCACCAAGAGTCATTGGGAGGACTTTAACGTCTAAAAGTCATCAAAATATTTTCTCTTCCACCTCATCAAACTAGAACAAAATTCTAAACTAATCCAGCAAGCACAAGATATTAAGAGCAATGTATAAAGAATTATATCCAGAAGCACATCGCTTTCGTTCGCAGTCAAGAAACCCAATAGTCATGGAGTTGTTGCCAGACTAACATTAGTCTGCATCATTATCTTATAAAGAACATCACCGTTGTCTCACCAACGTACAGGTGTTTTTCTGGGTCTGCATCAACAGTTTTTTCAACCCTTTCGTCGAAAGAAATACTTCATCCAAGACATCAAGAGAGGTGGATTATAAAGTCCGATTGCTCGGTATGAAAGTAAAGAAAGAACAAACATGAACCACGTACCAAGTTACAGTTCAGGAAAATATTTCAATATCAAGTCCAAGACATCCAATAGGCAACAGAACTCTTCATTGTGCAACAAAAAATGCGAAAAATAAAACAGATCGATTTCGTGTTTCCTATTGTGACCTAGCAAGTATGACAATTAAATTTTCCATATCTACAATGCACACTGAACTAACAAGACATTGAAAACAATCTCAGTGGGAAGCCTGATATTTGTGAAGAAAGTGCATCAAACCAAGGAGAGAAAAAGGGAGTATACCCGACATCATTTTCACCACACCATTAAGCAACCGAGGCTTTCCCGAAGGCCTCAGGGCCCTTTTAAAGCTGTTTTCCTAGTAAGAATATTCTTCATACATGTCTACCACAGACTATTGTTGTCACCTAGTGCCACCTTCATTTGCTGAAGGAACCTTTGCGGGGTAACTGTTCAGGTCTAAGTCGATGAGTGACATGTCATACGGCACTGATGCAGAATTCGAGGTATCAACAAGAAGGGAAGACTTCATTGCATCTGAATTCTTAGACTCAGGTATTGGGCCAGTATTATTTGGAGTGCTTGCACTAGAAGATGATAGACTGGAAAGCTGAATGTCATCTATCTTGTTCCCAAACACGTTCTTGTTTCTTCTGACAGCATCCATCTCTGGGCCAGTCGGAACAAAGGTGCGTGACCGATATTTCCTCTTTCCCTCGTCACCCTCACTAGGGTTGTACAGTACATAATCATGATAAGTAGGGGCAAACTGCACGCAGTTCAATATTCTCATCAGAAAGGTTGAGCAAAGCTAAAAGAGAAAGATTATGCAAGGGGATAGCAGCCATAATAATTTTGAAAGGCTCACCTGGTGGACCGTATCATGGTAAAAGTCATTCAACTTTACGGCATGTGATAGGCTTCCAGTCAGATTTCGAGGCCCGCCAATATTTGCACCAGCATACTCCTTGTAAGGAAATGCATATAAATGACCAATAGCAGCGATAAGCATCTCAACACAAATTATGAAATTTTGATACTGAGCTGCATCCTCTGCATTCTTTATCAAGCCAGATTTCGCAGCAAGGAAGACCAACACACCCTAAATGGAAACACATTGAATAAGTTTGAAACTTTACTTCACTATCAACAAAAAAGCAAAGGGTAACAGAAAAACCTTA
Organism: Malus domestica; assembly: GCF_042453785.1. Lineage (NCBI taxonomy): Eukaryota > Viridiplantae > Streptophyta > Magnoliopsida > Rosales > Rosaceae > Malus > Malus domestica. The sequence continues at coordinate 26,685,729 of NC_091672.1, read as the reverse complement.
AATAATTTTTTTTTTCTTTTCTATAAAATAATAGGAATAAACGACAAAGTTATCTATTTGGTACATGTTTATACACAGTTACGAGTTAGTATCATATGTACGATCCAACGTTATATGCACCAACTTTTATCCACATTCTGCTACTCATGCATCTATTTCACAGTAAAGATTACACAGTTCCGCATTTTCAAGCAGCATTTGGCGAGCCTAAAGGAAAATTTTGGCCCCGAATAGTTTGTTTAAAATAATGTGGCAATAGATGTCATCCATACTAAAAAATTGCTTCTAGAAGAAATCATCTTCTGCTCTTCATGCCTAAGAATGTGATCATACACAAGCCACTGAACCATAAGTAGACTAATGTCGCTAATACAGTGAGAAAAACGTTTACCTGCCAATAAGTGAGGAAGACAACAGATTTGATTATAATAAACTTCGGAACTGGATTGAAAGGCTGGAGTAGATCTCTGCAAGCAAAGTAAAACAACGCCAAAGCATAGAGAGCTGTTGTGTATGAGATTGTGTAGATAATAGTGAGATACAGGTATGACTGTCTTGGACTGAAATTTCCATCTGCATATTTCCCCTTTGCGTAAAGTATGAGTGTAACAACAGCTAATACAGGCTTCAGGATCACAAACTGCAAACATCCTTGTTTGCACCTACGTATAAAGCGCCTGCATTAACAGTTTCATATGTGTGAGTTTATCAAATAATCATCTCATACACACAATATGATGACATATCGTTATATAACAAAATCTCAATATTGTCCAGAAATCTCCTTATTTATGAAGGGAATCTGCCTATTATGTGGAGAAGCCCAATTTTATGCATCCAAAATTTTAACAAGGTATTCACAAGTTAAAATGAAAAGCCAAAACCACCAGCATTTTGAAAATAGTACAAAGTTAACTTAACTAGAGAAAGCGATTCCTGAGTAATATAGAATTCTGTAATTCTTACACCACAAATTCCTGGCTTGCAGATAATCATATTGGTAAATTAAGCATAGATTGTGAACTCACCCATCCAGGGGTATGGGAGGGAGGCAACATGTCATCAGAACCACGGAAGGCTTTAGAACCCTACCGCTTAAACTTAGAACCACAGATCCTGGACCACCAACCCATGCCAAGCACAACGATAAAAAATTATAAATGACCCAAGCTTCATAGCTGAAACAGAACAGGAAAAAAATAGCATAAGAATAAAATAATAATCAGACAAAATGATACTTGAGTACCAGAGGGTAATAAACGGGCGAGAATGAGTGAGTGAGAGGGTGACAGAGAGAAAGAGGAAAATGGCAGGTGAATAAACAGAATATTCCTCACAATCATATGTGCAGTGAAACATTTGAATAAATGAAGACATACTTACGCTTCTCTAATGGAATTAAAGTAGATTGAACCAGCAGGAATGACAAGGGATAAGAACGACATCAATGCATATATCTGTCACAGAAAACAAAGTTCATATTGGTTACATAACCAAACTCAACAGAAACTATCATTTGCATAGTGGGATCTTTAGAAAATCTTAAAACCAAGACCAATGAAAGAAACAAAAAATAGCTTGATGATCAACCAATACCCAAACAAGCGAAATTTCCAACAACACAGATTACAGTAACAAAGAATGCAAGAGTTCAATCGATGCTATCACAATCTTCAAATTTCAAAACTTTTTTTTCTTCTGGCCTAAGTTTATCCATTCTATAATGCATTGACCATAACAGGATCACTAAGGAAAGAAATCATGCAATCACACTATCAGATTGGAAAATTGAATGGCCAGCTCATATGAAACATGTAAACTGCATTCTAAGAATCCCTTTCATTGTATTCTCATATAATTTCTTTAAATTCAAATACATTGAAAAAATCCTAAAAGGCGAAAACAACAACCTAAACCGAATTCTTCATGTGACAATGCAGCATAAGTTAACATATTTCATAGCATTTCGAAGTGGGATTTTTCTTCGAGTCAAGTACTCACCGGAACCATGAAGATGATGCGGACAATGTATCTCTGATAAGTGGGTTCAGTGTAATTGATGAGGTGCCTGTAGATATGCATGATGGCCAAAGCCATGGCTCCAACAGTACAGAAAAAAGCTATAATGCTCAAGTATATTGGGGTTGATTCCGCCATTCCGAAAACTTCTAGTCCAATCAAACCCCTTTGCACATTAATTGCAACCCTTTGCACATTAATTGCAACAACAATTCAAAAGCATTAGCATAAATCATACAACCCAGAGAAATAAAAACAAAGAGCTTTTGAATAATCAAAATTCAAAACCTGAGGAGCAGCAGCAGTGTATAGTAGTCTCTGCAGAAGACTTAGTGCTTGCTAAAAGTGGGTGAATTCCATCGAAAGTGAAGGAAGGGAAGGGGAATTCGTAAACCCTAACACTCACACTATTTGAAATTGCTTGAAACGCCTGCAACCGTCGAAAAAAAAAATCCCAAAATTTTAAAAATTACTAAAAAAATGAGAATTGTAAACAGCTAAATTTAATTGGGTGGAAAATAGGGTTTTGATTGAAATTAATTGGGGGAAGAAAAAATTGAAAGCGAAAGCTTGAAGAAAAACTTTACCTTTAAAAAAATTCCAAAAAATTAGGAATTGGATGGTGAGTGCGTGAAGCCGTGAAGTTCAAATTTTTTGGGAGATCTGCGAAGCGAACCAGATGCGGAAGCCTGGTCCGATAAGATCAAAGGAGGAAGAAGAAGAAGAAGAAGCAATCCACAGGAAATGCTTTACTCGCTGGAACCTAATAATGGCGGCTTCCAGTCCCGCTGTATTTACAACTAATAAAAAAAACCCCACCAAGAAAATTTTATGAAAATTTAGTCCTAACCTTTTTTATTTTTTTATTTTGACGTTTCTTAATAAAATAATTTGATTTTTATTTCTTATTTTTTGGTTATGTTGGAAAATTGCATTATTATTGTTGAAGAATATTTGTGCAATTATCGCTTAAACTAAACAATTTTTTAATTAACTTATGTCCCGTGATGATTTAACCATTTTTTTAATTATTTAATTCTTAAATTAAATTTTTTTCAAATGCCTATTAATAATTAGTTTTTTTTTTTTGCAATGTTTTAATCACGTGCCACAAATTTAGACTCCAAGTCAGCAAAATATGAGCTTTGCGTTTGCCACATCACCACTCAACGATCAATCTGACGAATTGACTAACGGTTGTACGATAAGAAAATCATAAGACGCTATATTAAATTGAAAAACATTGTATGTATTTAAAATAGGACGAAAACCTGAAAAGATAAAATATAATTTACGCTTTCAATGTACATACTTATACTAGGCCATATAAAAATCAAAATAGTAATTTTCAAGGATATTCTTGTCATTTCCAAAGTTTAAACATTTTCATTTTGTATTTTTATAGTTCAATTTCATTTTGTATGAAGTTTTTTTTTAGTACAACGATATATATTTATACTACAGGGAAGGGGAGTTCGTGTAACAACCCGTTCACAATTTTATGATTTTATTAATTTTAAAGGAGTGAATTGATGAAAATGTCCCTAGAGGTGAGATCGTTGACTTTCGTTGACGATCATTTCATGACGCGTATGAGCTATTATTTTATCGTATTCTCAAAATACATGACGGTATGAACGCATAGGCGTAAGCGAAATGAAATTCGGACTTATGACAAAAAATTTACAGACTTACAAAACGTGAAGGGCGATTTGGTAATTTCATATTTAGAGATATTTTCTGTCTTGTTTTGTGAGCCACGTGGGGCCCACACCCCACTTTTCCCTTGCTCCTATGTCCCCTTTCAGATCTCTGTGACCTATCCCTTGCTGCCACCTCACCTTGTCATTCTTGGCCCTCTCTTCCCTCAAGCTCTTTGTTACAACCACCCCCAAATATATGTAATATTTGTTGTTTTAACCCAAACTGCCACGTGGCAGCCATCTAACCCTCTCTCTTTTCTCTCTTTTTGTCCCCCCTCCGAGACTTCTCTCTTTCACAGCTCTCCCGTACCTCTCTCCCTTAACCTCTCGCATCACTTTCTTCCTCTGGACACTAGGACTGTGTCACCATCAAGAGAGGCTCACAACGAGCCCAGGACCCCTGCCCTGCCAGTTCGACGGCTTGGGAGCAAAGCTCCGACGAACCCCACTCTTTTTCCGTTAGGTAAGTCACGAATCTCTAATTCTCGTTGTTAGCATGATGCTTGGTTGTGTTTTATGAGCTAGATCCTTCCTTTTTTAAGTAGGTTTTGCCTCGGAATCGAATTGGGTTGAGCACACCCATTTTCCAGCGAACCCGTAAGCTTCGAGGGCATTTCCGGTCACCTCCGACCGTGTCACGGTTATTGGAAGGTAGCAATCTCTTCCTCTCACCTTGCTCTTCATGTTTGTACTTAGATCGGAGTCTAAAACCTCCGTTTTCAGGTGACCGGAGTTGTAGCAACTCCGGCCTTTTTCTTCATCAGCAAACCAAGCCTTTCAGGCCGTTAGAAACCCCTCACGGGCCTTAAGCCTATTATGCTTCAGCCCAAACCCCAACCCGTTTCATTTTTTGTCTTTTTAGTTATATTGTTTTAAAAACCCAAAGGGCCTTAGGCCGATTTTTGTTAAAGGGGCTCTAAGCCCAGCCCTTTAATGAGGCCTTAGGCCCGGACTGTGTAAGTGTGTGTGTGTTGTGTGGGCTGTGCTGTGTGTGCAGCCCGTGTGTGTGTGTTTAGGGCATATGTGTGTGTGTGTGTGTGTGCGTGTGTGTATATGCATGTCGTGCATGTGTGTGTGTGTGTTTGGGCTTAAGCCCAAACCACCAATTTTTCACCCTAAAACCCTTTTAACCCAAAAACCCTAGGTTCTAAAACCCATTATCCAACCAAATCCCTTATTTTATTTAGGTCAAGGCCAAATCCTTTAGAAAATCTTTTTATTTATTTATTACATTTTTGTAATTAAGGACAATTTTTGTGACGTTTCCGTCTTCGCTAGTGGCGCAACTTTTGGCGGCTAAGTACTATGAGTGGATTACATGATTTTATAATTTAATTGCATAAATGATTAGCATGCTTACGAGTTTATGATTTGATTTATGTGAAGCCTGTTTATTAAATATATTGATTTTCGTCTCGTATTTTTGGTGAGGAATCAATTGTTGGCCTATATTGAGCTATATTTTGATATATCGTATTTTCTATAAAAACCATGAACTGGTAGACTATCTGATGGATGACGATAGGATGCTAGAACGTGTTTTAGAAACCCCTATTTATAGTATAGACGATGGATGACTTTATACTATGAAGTGGTTATTTATGAGAGGCGTAGCTATTTGTGCGTACCTAGAGGACACTATGACACCTGGGGCGAGGATTTGGTGTTGGCATTTAGGCCGGGAGTTGGTAATCCCTAGCTACGGGCTGAGGGACATGTAGCAGGCATTAGGCCGGGAGTTGGTAATTTCTGGCTACAGGCGCAGAGACCAAGGAGTAGGTATTGGGCTGGGAGTTATATTTATTCAATGATCTTTTTAGCAGCACACCGCGCTTATGACACAATCTACAATGCGTTTACTGTTTTGATTTCCGCGATATGACTTTTGAGATATTTTTGGCATGCTAGGATTTTTATTAAATCCATCATTTATTATGCTAGTAGTTTTCATTATTAAACTGTGGGGGTTAGTATATTGATAATTGTTTTATTATTATGTATATATATGAACTTGGTCCACTCACCCTTGTTTTGCACACCCTTTCAGGATTTAGAATCGAGGCATACGATCCCGACGTCAACGCTTTCGCATTTGCATATTCGAGTCCTCTCGGTGTAGGACCCACATCCTTTATTTATTCAATTTTATATTAATTCTTTTAGAACTCTAGTTAGTTGTATGCTCTGAACACGTTCCTAAATTATTATTTCATTGTATTTTAAATTTCTAACTTTTATTTACTTCTTATTCTTAGCTTTTGTATCAATTAATGACTTTCGTAACCCTCGGGTGTCGGCCAGCACGTGTCTATCCTGGTATTCGAGGAATATCAGGGTCGGGGCATGTCACTCTTTCATTTTCTCATCTTTTCCAGTTCTTTCTCTCAAACTTTCTCAGTTATCTCTCTCTCCTTCTCTGCAAATAGACCACACAACCACCACCACTCGTCGTTTCACCAAACACCACCCATATAACTTCCCCATCAGGAACCTAACCCAGGTCGAGACCCCCTTGTTTTCTCTTTCTTCCTCACTGCACAATACCATCACTATGCAAAAACCTGATCCAACGAGTTATTGCCATCTCCGGCAAAGGTAAAGCTTGAAACATTCCTAATAATTCATAGATCATGCCTAGGAGTACATTTGGCTTGTTTTGTTGTTTGGATGTGGAAACCTTTCGGGGAAATCTCCTAAGTTTTTTTCCAACAAATGACCCACGGGCTGCAGGCCATTTCCCCACCATTTTAGGCCACTACGTACTTGACCCAATATTGGTGCGATTATTATCGGAGACTCCGACTTCCTAGCTCGAACGGCTACGACTTCGCAAGTATATGTGAGTGGGTCTTTTCTTTTATACAATATATATATATATATATATATATTATTTGAGTTTCCATACATAGATTAAAAATGCATTTTCTAAGTGATGCCATAATTAAATTGACGTTATAAGAATTGTTGCGATGATAAAAATGGTGAGATTATTACGAATCTCACGAGATGCACAAGTATGCATATTATTGCAGGATACCTTATTTATATTTACGGTAGTGAATAGTATTATGTCAACGTAAATTATTTATTTACCGTTGTATGATCTTATTTACGTTATCTGCTCATCATTGATGCACCGGTGTTAGTATTCGCACGGACCAGGGCTAGTCTTTCACATGTATGTTCACATCACATTATATGCTCACTTTGGATCCATTGTAGGTGTCAGTCTCGTCCTAGATTGCTATAGGTAATTAGGACTTATATGTGATGCACATAACGCTAGTCTTCATGTGATTGTAATACTAGAGCGTAAATCATTATTACACCCTGTTTATACCATATTTGGGGCCTCCGTATTTAAATCTCGTATAAATATGCAGGGAACTTAAATGTAATTATGTAATAAAGGAAGGGGTAAATATATAATAAGTGAGGAACCCTTATTCTATAAAAGGACTCCTCACCCTTACAATCGGAAAAAGGCCAATTTCCTAGACCATCAGAAGCCTCACTCTCTCCCTCAGAGGCTTTGAATCTCTCTCCCTCACTCCCTTCACTTCTCAGATAAATACATAATCAGTGTGGACGTAGCCCAAACCTTGGGGTGAACCACGATACATCTTATGTTATTTACATTACTTGCAGATTCACGGTTGGATTTACGTTGTTCCAAGACCTCTGGTTTTGTGCATCAACACACCCAGTCATGTTCACGTTAGAATACCTTTATATGAACTCGTGTGTCAACATATATCGATGAGCACTCGATATGATATATTTATTTATGCGAAATATGTGATTACGGACATCATGTGTTTCTTTACGAAAGTTTGTGACGTATTGCATTTTTGAGATATTGCATGCTACGGTAAGTATTTTCATACTATATGTAACATGTATATTTTGGAAACTATACTTGTTTTACGGCGATAGGTTATAATGTTTTCAAAAAGGTTTTTATGAAACTTTATTTTTAGGCCCACTCACCTTTGTTTTTCGCTCCTCCAGATTTTAATCCTGAGTTTTCGTGTCGATGAGGATTCTTGGCAAATCTTGGTATAGGTATCTTCGATGATATAATTCTCATCCTATTTTACTGTATTTAACTTATACTCTGACATCACGTGTGAAATGAGTTCATTACCCTCATAAGCGCATTCTTATATTTAGACACTTTTAGGTTTAAATTTACTCATATTTTCCACATCACTACACTTTATGGCTTCGTCACCCTCCTGTGTCGGCCAACACAACTCAATACGGAGTTCAATGGGGCATTTCGGTTCAGGGTATGTCAATTTGGCTAAGCCACACAATGGGCAACCTAATTTGATATCGAATTAGCCGTCCACGAGATTCGAACCTAAAACCTCTCATTTATAAGTGAAGATAAATACCACCAGACTGTAGTACTGAGTGACATTTTGTATCGAGTTTTAGTTATTTTTTATAAACTTTTATTTTATATTTAGCTTCTTTTATTGGTTTTTTAAGTTTGAAGTTGAAGTTCCTAATATATCTTTAAATTTAACAAAAAAATAGATAAAATTAGTGAAAATGACCAACAGCGTAATAAATTGTTAAAGACTAAATAAACTAATACAAAAATTCAAGGTCTAAAATTAAATTAAGTGGAAAATTGAGTGACTATTTCTATAATTAAGCCAAAAAACAAAGGTATAAGAAAGAACCGGGTATTCGGGTCAAGTCTTCATTTGAAATGCTGACCCGACAAGAAATATCCGCTTTAGTGCGAGAAAATATTGACCGAGGTGGAAGTTTGGGAGGCCATACAATTTCCAACGGGCTGGACTGGAGTGTGGCCTTATCTCCCTCCTCTGCTCCTCTCGCTATATAAACCCACAGCGGCCGTTATCCTCTCCGCTCTCAATCCTCCACAGACCTAAAGATTGAGCCTCCCTCTCTCGTTATCCTCTGTCTTCCTCCTCTTCGAGGAGTTTCAGCAAACACCTTGCGTGCAAGGAGAAGGAACAAGGAAGAAGCAGAGGGCGAAGAGAGTTCAGGGTTCTGCAGAAATTGCAGAAATGACTTGTATTGTTGGAGTTTCGTCTGTATATGCCCAGAGTCCGTGCAGCGAGCTGTACAGAAGAGCGGCGGCGCCGGCTGCGGCAACGACGAGCAGTGCTACTCTTTCGTTGGCGTTTCCCGAGAGGCCTCACTTCAACAGTGTTTTGAGAGGCAAGAGTGGGTTGGTCAGGCAGGGCTCCGGTGTCGTTTGTTCGGCCATTGCCACTCCGAACTCGGTGCTCAGTGAAGAGGCGTTTAAGGGATTCGGTGACTTTTCTAAGGACTCGCTTGACTCCGACTCGGAGTACGAGTCGGAAACTGAGTCGGGTTCCGCTGGTAGTGACGACGATGAGCTCGCTCTTTCCAAGCTGGGGTTGCCTCAGCGGCTTGTTGATAGCCTTGAGAGACGTGGCATTTCGAGCCTTTTCCCAATTCAGGTACTTCATTTCTCTCTCTGGTTTTGCTTATCTTATCTATTTCCTTTGAATTTTAGTGTTAATTTTATCATGAAATTACTGTAATTTAGTTTTTGTTGGAACCCTTTTGAGCATTATCCTTAAAATTATGTGTGGTGTGATAAAAATGTAAGCTTTCTGCAGATTATAACAGTTTAAAAGGTGCCCTTATAGCATAAACCCTGAACCCTACATGTACGTATGTAGGTGTATGTAGTTGTTTACTGATAGCTTTCTTTGTTGAAAATGTTTAGAGAGCTGTGCTAATACCTGCACTGGAAGGTCGAGATATCATTGCTCGTGCGAAGACGGGGACTGGAAAGACATTAGCCTTCGGAATCCCAATACTCAAGCGTCTCACAGAAGATGATGAACAGAGAGGCTCTCATAGGTACCATTTGTGATGAAGTTTATTATTCACATTATAACTAAAGACATGTTCTTTTGAAAATGATGTGATGAATTTCTGTTTTTATAGGCGGACCGGTTATCTTCCTAGAGTTTTGGTGCTTGCACCTACACGGGAGTTGGCAAAGCAAGTTGAAAAGGAGATGAAAGAATCTGCACCTTACCTAAACACTGTTTGTGTCTATGGGGGAGTTTCCTACATAACACAACAAAGTGCTCTCTCCCGTGGAGTTGATGTAGTTGTTGGAACTCCTGGTCGGATTATTGACCTGATAAACGGGAACAGTCTCAAATTGGGCGAAGTTCAATATTTGGTACTTGATGAAGCTGATTCGATGCTTGCTGTTGGATTTGAGGAGGATGTGGAAGTGATTCTACAAAAGCTTCCAGCTCAGAGGCAGAGCATGCTTTTTTCTGCAACCATGCCTGGTTGGGTGAAAAAATTATCACGGAAATATTTGGACAATCCATTGACAATTGACTTGGTAATGTCATTTTTCTTTTCTTTCTTTCCTTTGTTAAGTTTAAAACTTTCATTATTCGTGTAATCTGTGTCATTAGAACATTGCATGGAGTGATGCCTAAAATATGTTTACTGAATATTAAACGCTTAAAGCCAATGGAAGTTGTAGTTGTTTAAAGCTATGTGGAAGACACCAAAGTTGTAATATAGGAAAAAAACTAATTAATAAATTTTGCATCTCTTATGTTTGTAGAGTGGAAAGTGAGCCTTAAATAATTCCTTTTCCACTTTCTTTTTTCCCAAAGGTTGGCGATCAAGACGAGAAGCTTGCAGAAGGGATCAAACTTTATGCTTTATCAACCACTTCAGCTTCAAAGAAGACCATTCTTAGTGATCTTATAACAGTAAGAGTTGGAACTCATTACTGACTCTTTTTTTGGCTCAAACGTATAATATGTAGGTATGCTGCACAGCTGCCTCACTTTTTAATATGATCTTTAATGTTGTTGTGGTGTTTTCCTTCGAAAGTCGTTTAGTTTATGATGAAGATGGTGACGTTGATTATATTATGAATCTGCATGGCTCTAAATTACTTCAAAAAGGAAACATTTTCCACATAGCACTGAAGAATGTCATATCTTCAGGTGTATGCAAAGGGTGGGAAGACCATTGTATTTACACAAACGAAACGAGATGCTGATGCAGTCTCAATGTCATTAACAAGTAGCATAGCTTCTGAGGCATTGCATGGAGATATATCACAGAATCAAAGAGAGAGAACATTAAATGGTTTTCGGCAAGGGAAATTCACTGTGCTTGTTGCCACTGATGTTGCATCCCGGGGACTTGATATTCCCAATGTCGATTTGGTAAGCTTAGGAGTTTCTTATGATTTCTAATCAAACTTTTAGTAAAGTTTTATGGATGCTTGTACATGTGTATATGTAACTATTACCACTTTGTTTGCCTGTAATAGATGTTCTCTAAACATATCATTTGCCAACACCTTGCTAAGCCTGTGGCTGCAATATTAATTTTTTCTTCTTCCAGGTTATCCACTACGAGCTTCCCAATGATTCAGAGACATTTGTGCATCGCTCTGGGCGTACTGGACGTGCAGGGAAACAAGGTACTGCCGTTCTGATGTTTACGAACAACCAGAGGAGAACAATTAAAACTCTTGAGCGTGATGTGGGGTGCAAGTTTGAGTTTGCTAGTCCACCAACTATGGAGGAGGTTTTGGAGTCATCTGCTCAGCACGTTGTTGCTACTCTTAGCGGAGTGCATCCTGAATCTGTACAGTTTTTCACACCAACGGCACAGAGATTGATTGATGAACAGGGAACAAGTGCTCTTGCTGCTGCACTTGCACAGCTCAGTGGATTTTCTCGTCCTCCATCATCCAAGTCCCTTATCACTCATGAGGCGGTAATAATTGAAGTCATTAAACACTTAATTTTCCGTCTAGTAGTTTATTTTCTTGAAGTTTGGCGGAGCAGGAAGATGTTTTCAAATATTCACGTCTCTTGATACTTCTAAATGGTTCATTTTGAAGTTAAATAATCACACCATCAAATACTGTCTATTTATTAAATACTGTAGAATGTGAAGTGCATCTTTGTTTTCCAGTTTTTTGGGGCATGCGTTCTGCAGCCCATTTGTGGTGTCGGTATATTAATTGAACTGTTAAATTATATGCAGGGATGGACGACATTGCAACTTATCCGAGATCCATCGTTTGCCAGAGGGTTCCTGTCTGCAAGATCTGTCACTGGGTTTCTTTCCGATGTTTATTCTACAGCTGCTGATGAAGTTGGAAAAATACATATAATTGCAGATGAACGGGTTCGTATCTACAACATCTCAGGCGTATTTGATTATTGCTTCAATTCATTTCACTCAAAACAAATTCTGATGGTGATAATTTCAGATTCAAGGAGCAGTTTTTGATCTTCCAGAGGAGATTGCCAAAGAGTTGCTGACCAGGCAAATACCCCCTGGAAATACTATTTCCAAGATATCCAAGGTTTACTTTTGCTTTTGGTCACTTTGTCATAAGAGAAGCTTTTGCATGAATGGCTGCTGACGTTTGTATTGCATGCATGTACTATTTTGTGTTGGCAGTTGCCAGCCCTGCAAGATGATGGGCCGGTGAGTGACAACTATGGCAGGTTTTCAGGCAGAGATCGCCGGGGAGGAGGCCGTGGAGGAGGCCGGGGTGGAGGTTTTAGGGATCGTCAAGGATCATCAGGTGGTTTTAGAAGCTCCAGGGGTTGGGGTAGTGATGGTGGTGCCGATGATTCATTTAGGAGTAGTGGCCGAAGTTATGGATCTAGCAACAGCAGACCTCGGAGTCCAAGAAGCATCGATGACGATTGGCTTATTGGAGGCCAACGATCAAGCAGGTCACCATCCCGAGACAGGTATATCATCTTTTTAGTTTCTCATCCTTTTTACAGCACAATAATAATTCGAAACACATCAGCTAACACTGAAATGATATCTGAATTTGCAGTTCCAGAAGCTTTGGAGGTTCCTGCTTCAATTGTGGGCGCTCCGGCCACAGGGCATCAGATTGCCCTACCAAACAAGGATTCTAGATGTGCATCCTTAAACATCAGTTTTCCGGCACCATTGGTGGGTTCCGTGCATGTTTAACCATCAGTTTTCAGCACCATTGGTGGGTTAGAGGCTGCTGCCACCGCGGGCAGGCATTGCTTTCTACTGTTTTTGTGTTTGTGGGCAAGGTCAATGAGATTGGGAGATGTTTCTCCTGAGTGTTACAAGAACCAAATTGAACCACATACCTAGAGTTCTAGGAATTATGTTTGGACTGCTTTCTCCCGCTCTCACATACGTATTTTGTTTCGACATTATAATCATCAAATGTAATTGTGCTCTCAAACCCTCATGTGTTACTGATTAAATTAGAATATCGCTCGAATTAAACTGGGATTTCATTTCAAATGCTAAACATTTCAATTTTCAACGAAGATGAAATGGAGAACATATGAAATGAGCAAAATCCATCTACTTACCAAATAGAATGTTGATGACGGTTCTAACTACAGGTCCTCTCTTGCTCTTGAGAACCTCCTTCACTGCCGTCTCCTCTGGCATGAACCCCTTCCCTTTCATCTCCTCCAGTAGCTCCCTCCCCTCCTCCGCCTTCTCCAGCCTTGCAAACCCCTCAAACACTGCTGTGTAAGTACCGGCATTAGGCCGCTTTCCCTTGCCCACCATATCCAGCAAGTATTTCTTGGCATCCCCAAGAAAATTGCCACTGAGGTCAGCCGCCAGCGCCTTGATCATCACACTGTAAGTGTAGGCGTTCGGGGCCACCCCAGAGGCCAACATCCGCATGTATACCTTGAGAGCCTCCTTCGTCTTTCCGGCATTGGCGTAGGCTTCAATGACGGCGGTGTGCGAAACTACGTCGGGCATTTGACCCTTGTCCTTGATCTGAGCAAAGAGCTCCAACGCCTCGTGGGTCAATCCGTCTTTGGACAATGCGTCGAACATCTTGACTGCATTGTTGGTGAGGCCATCGCTCCGCATTTTGTGGAAGACTTCTTGCAAGTCCTTCGGGTCTTCCGGGTCCTCGACGGCGGGCTTCTTGCTGAAAGGGTCGTACGGAGGAGGGAGCTTCGACTTGTCAACCTCCTTGGCGGCGGCGGGCAGCGTCGTTTTGTTATCGTCTTCGTCGTCTGAAGGGAGCGAGAAGTTAACCTTGGTGTTGATTTTGGTGCTGGGTTCGCCGCCGCGGCTATGTCGACGGTGGTTTTCTGTGGTGGAATCGCAGCAGGAGCAGCTACGGGTTCGTCCTCTAAGGGTATTATGGGAACGAAAAGGAGTCAGTGAAAATGGAAGAAGCGAACTCCTGTGATGGTTCTGGTGGAGTGGTTGCCGGCGGCTATGGCGATGAGGCGGGAGGAGACGGCGGTGGAGAAAGGATTAGACTTGGTGGTGGTAGAGGCAAGAAGCTGAAAGGCGCGAGATAGCAGTGTGCCCGCCATTGTTTTTCTCTGTTCGTTTGTATCGGTATGCGTCTTTGAGCCGTCGGATTTTAAGTTTGTGATTTCTGCTCCCAATTTGTTCGAGAACGTTCCAATCTAGTACTAACTATTCTAAGTGATCCTAACATTTGAGAAAAGATCCTCTTTGATCTCTTCCACCAAGGCCACCCAATCAAGTGATCCGGATCTTTGAAATTTCATCTAACGGTAAAAATTATTATAACTTTTAAGGAATCAAAACAGATGGACCGTTGAATGAAATTTCAAATGTCCAAATCACTTGATCCGATAGCTTTCTCCTAGCATTTATCATGTGATCAAAACACGTGTCGTTGCATGACAAGTTGAATGATCCATGCGGTTTGCGCTGGGATGGAGTCACCTGCAACAATTCAAGGGTGTCTGCGCTGTGAGTACCGTTGATCTGTCATTGACATTTGATAGATCCTCGTTCTTAAGGGAAATTTCTTGAACAGATTTATGCTTCTATGTGCAGGGCATTGTCAAGCATTGGCATGAAGAGTTAACTTATTGGTGACATTGGGTAACTCACTGAATCAAGATCCTTGGAATTTTGACATGATGCAACAAACTGTCCATTTTTCTTATATCGTTCAATCTTTGATTATCATGGCATTACGAATGAATGATTTATGCATACCCTTATTTATTTATGATCTTTAGATCGAATATATCCAACAATAATAATCAAGGAACAAAGATAAATAGGGCTGTGCAAAAATGTATCTCTACTATGTCATGGCAATAGGAGGATAATAGAATTTGGATCACTACAAGGGCCTCTGCCAGAGAAGCTTTACGGCCATCCAGAATTACAGCGAAAGTTTAACGGAGAACACTCGAAGAAAAACATGCGTCCAAGTTCAACCATAATTAAAGGGCCGTTTGAAAATCATTTCTTACGAAACTGATCATTCATATTCTCATACCTCTTGACAAGGAAACTAAAAAACAACTTGTTTAACGAGACGTTGAACATGGGAGATAGCATCAGCAAACAACTGCAGCTTCTTGATCTGCAGAACAATCAGATTTCCAAACTAATTCTGGGTTATGAATACAAAAATGAACAAATGTGAGAGTTCATGGTTCTTGATCTCTTTTGATTTCTATGATTTCTATGAACAAATGGGGGTACGGCTAGCCGACATTCACCTCTTCCAGACCCTGCGTAAAGCGGGAGCCTTGTGCACTGGGTACGATCTTTTTTTTGTGTTATTTTCCGTCACAATCCCTCTTGGTTGACACTTTTACACGTAGAAGACTTTTCGGCAACCCGGTACGCAGGTGCCTCAAATGTTACTTTCTGTCAGCCTTCCCATCAAGCTACAAAATCTTAAAATGGTCAAAACAAGATCTTTCAGCCAAGTTAGACTAGAACAATGCACCACCATTTACATTCAATTAGCTTTATAAAAATATTAGATAAAATATCACTCGAATAAAAATATTAGAGTTTTTGACCAATTTCTGGAGGATGGTATGAAATTGAGGATCCTCTCCAGATTTCACTATGGAGCTCATGAGCAAGAAATCCGGACTACTCAACTTGAATCTGACGGTTCCCATTGTCTCATTTTACTGACCCACCTCACATAAACCAAAAGCCCGAATCTCTCTTTCTGTCTATTGAACAATTCGAGTTTCTTAATTCTTAGGTTCCAGAGAGTAAAATCCAGAGAGGATCTAAATTCAAAACTGAAGAGGATGTAATGGTAGCTTTTAAATCTTCTTATGATTGGATTTTATTTGAGTTCCAAGTCAACATTGTGAAATGGGGAATCATATATTCAAGTATTTTCTCTCCTTATCTTCTTTGTTTTCTTTACATGCATACGATCTGATTTTATTTGATGAATCTTCTGTAGAACCAGATGGAATTTATGGACTCGTGCTTTGAAAAGGTCCATTCCACATGAAATCCCTCTGGCCAACTGCTAACTTTTGAAACAGTCAAAAGGTTCTTTTTGGTTTTTTAATCACTTCTCCTCAAAATCAACTGTAACAGAGCCTTGACAATGGTTAGACCTGAGATATTTGGAGTTCGGGAATGAATTTTCCACTTTTGTTTTTTTAAATGATAAACACGCATCATTTTTAAAGTCTTACACATAAGCGGTAGGTCTCGGGTTCGAGATTTGGGAGCAGCCTCTCCATAAATGGGGGTAAGGCTAGCCGACATTCACCTCTCCCAGACCCTGCGTAAAGCGGGAGCCTTGTGCACTGGGTACGACCTTTTTATGTCTGTTAATTTTATTTGATTTATCTAATCTGAAGATCAGAAATTAAAAATGGTGTGTGAGACCACTTAGTATTACGGTCTAGTGATATTTCTTTTCACTTATAAGTGAGAGGTCTTAGGTTCGTTCGATTCTTGTCAAAGGCAAATTTGAATCACATTAATTATATGGCAAAAGGTCTTAGGTTCGTTCGATTTTCGTTAAAGACGAATTTGAACCATATTATATGGCTAAAGGTCTTAAGTTCGATTCTAGTTAAAGACGAATTTAAATCACATTATATGACTACCTCATTGTAAGACTTAATCCACTCCCCTATCTCCTTAATGTAGAAAATATCATTTGTTAAAAAAAATGATATGTGAGATACTAAAAAAAAGTGTGTGAAAATCACCTCTTTGGTTCCTCTATACACTCATGTGTATTTCTGATTTTTCAATAAAATAAATTAAAAAAATCAGGGAATTGAAATTAATTAAGAGTTTAAGTTTATAAAAGAAGAAAAACCTTGTGTGGAAAATATTTTTGTAGTGGTTTTGATCATTTGACGAACCCTAACAAACACTAGTGTGGTACCACTTATTCCACGCTATGAACTCTAACCTCAAGAATCCCATGCGCAAATGTACTAATCAATGTCATCATGCGCATGCCGATGTGCAATGCTGGTCATAAACTTAAAATGTCCAACTCTAAGAGCAATTTCACCCCTAAGACTTTGTGCCAGCACCCAGCGCATTTATCCACTCAAGTGAATAGTAATAGACCCCACTGAATAGTAATAGGTCAAAACATCTCAATCCCTAAAAAAATGCACTGGCATCCAGCCCATTTAAAATTTTTTAAATTTTTTTTATAAAAGAATAAATAAATAAAATAGTTTTAATTTCGGATAAGATTTTTAACCAATCTCGTCACGCCACGTGTCATTATCCGAACGTACTATTTTGTGAATAGATTTCCGCTAAGATTTGCAATCAATCTCGATGCGCCACGTATCACTATTTGTTTACAATAATTTAGTCAAAATTACGATAAGATTTTCAACCAATCCCGACGTGAAAGATGAGGGTTAGGTATTTATAGAAGAAAAAAAAGTAAATTTTTTTAAATTTTTCTGTACTTTTTTAAATAAATTTTAATGTTTTTAATTAATCTAGACCGTTGGATTTGAAAAATATTCCAATCCAACAGCCAACGAGCTGCCACGTGGCCAACGGTCATAATTCTGACCGTTGGGCCTTTTTTTGGGGGGGGAACGTGGACCGTTGATCTGTGATCGGACGGTCCAGTTTAAAAGTGAAATTCAATTTTTTTTTACCGTTGAAAATCCAACGGTCTAGAAAAACTAGTTGTTGGAAATCCAATGACAAAGAGAGGGCCACGTCGCCATGATCTGGGTGATGGGTGAGTGCGCTGATAGTGGGCCCCACTGCCTACATTCTTATCTCCTACTTGCGCCCACTCGCAAGTGAAAGACACGCGCTAGCCAAATAGGCCGGTCCCAAGGTCAGTAAAAAATGGGCTGGTCTGGAGACTGGCACGGACTGGGTGCCAAGCAAGTTTGTGGGCTGGAGTGGATTGACAGCCTCCCAGCCTGGTTCTTTTACTGGGTGCTGGGCTATTCCATCTCCAGTGGAAATGTTCTAAAGGGCATATAGATGAACATACTCATGAAACGGATGCATAATTTTTTTTTCTCCTTTTTTTTGGGGGTCAAGATAAAGCTAACCAAGCTACTAGCTCCAAACCAGAAGCCTCTCGGGATAAACATGTTGTCTTCCGTGTTGCATCGATATTGTCTTCGGCTTAACTACACGAGCTGAATTAAAGTGACTCAAGTTGTCTCAGTAGAACTTAGAAAACATCGCACTTAATATTGTACCAAAAAACAGTTGCATGTGTTACATGATTCATGAATCATAACCTAAAATTAGATCAAACTCAATTTTTTTTTTTTGGACAAGTGTCGAACTCAAAAATGCTGGCAATAGCAAGGCTACTGGTTTAGGTGTTCACAGCACAAATGTAGGCCAGCAACGTTTGGTTTGGGATGAAAGGATTCTTTGCCGTTCAAATGAAAGTAGATATATTTTGTGTCAACTGTATGTCTTGTCCAGGCATCAGTTTAGTCACAAGACAACTGTCACTCCTCACTTGGATAAGAACAATAGTTATTGCGACATGCTTATAATTAGGAGAACAATTTACATGGAACGAGTTTATAGCCAGCTATCGTGATGTTCTGGTCTAAATAATGCATTCTCATTCTTGGATGCTATATAGCGGTGAACTCATTCCGTGTAAATTCTCTTTCATAGCCAACCATATGCACAAAGGGAGGAATAGGCTTAACTACTTATGAGTTGGAATTAAACTTTTGGATGTTGAGTTTATTTACATAAGTGGTTTTTAGGGTGGTGAGTCGAACTCAAAATCTCAGTTACGTGAGTGAATATTGCCCATCTGGTGGCTCGGTTTAGAAGTAATATCTTGCCGCTATTTTGTGAACTTAAAAATACTGAGACTCAACTTATTAATTTACACAAAACTTAATCATTTGATAGAACAAAGCGAAATGCGGCAAAATGAAGAAAAGCTCATGGATAGACCCCATCGTCTCCACCCTATAGGAACTATGAGTTCACCCCAAGGACACCTCTGGTGTGATCTCAAGTAAGATCGGTTCATAATCATGGGATCCATCAAGCTGTTCACAAGGGCCAACTTGATCCTCTTACCTAGGGATCCTAGATGAAGGAACCTCAGAAGAGCCGCTGACTCCAACTATTGTCCATGTTCGATCCATACTATCACCTATAGAACCTATCACTAAAGTACCCCTAGAGAGGAATAGGGCTAAGCAGAGCGAAAAGGGTTTGACAGAACGAACCTTTGTCCAAACGATGCCTAAAAGTCAACAATGATAGATCCTCGGCAACGGCGTGCTGAGATATTTGTGGTTTAATTTGATTTTTTGACATAAAACAAAACCTTTAGCAAATGGTACGATGGTATATGCACCACTTATTGATCTATGCCTCTGTGCAGTCTCTGTCTTTGGCTTCAATGTGCAAGTCATGCCACCCAAAAGTCTAGAACCATAAGCCTACGGATGAATGTGAGACTCATTTGCGCGCCACATTCTATTAAGTATTAGCTTGGAATTTCCTTCTCTAAGATAATGACGTCAAACTCAATGTTAGATACGTTAAATAAGTACTATTCGAACTACGTAGGCGTTGAAAATGAGAGAATCAAACTCTAAGTTGTCCACAAATTTAAATACCCTTAACTATTCGAACTATAAATCTCTTACACAATGTTGCGCCTTTGGTTCCCTTAGCTTACATTTTCTTTGTGAACGAAAAAAAAAAACTTTAGTTGGAGTTGTTATTGGTGTTTTTTTTTTCCCCCAAAGCGTGAGGTATCTCACACCCCGAAGGGTATGACTAATCCCTACTAAGGCGGAAGTAGTGTTCATCTTCATTGATGATTGCTTACGATGGGATCTTCGTGAACCCCGAAAAGGCTAAAAGCATTTCAACTACGCCTAACCACAATCAAATGGCACACGTCATCTCAAAACTTTAGTTGGATTTGTTAGACAATTTGTACTTTATTAGTTTGTGAATTTGGATGTTTTCTAGACACAGTTGCACTCTAGAAATGATGTGGATCTCATCTGTAATTATGTATGCTTGAATGCTAAGAAAAGAAAAGGAGGAAGAAGACCCTACCATGATAAAAATGGCCTCAACCATCACCACCTAGTGGAGGCAACGACATTAGTTACACACACCCCATGGGCATAGGTCGTCTTACTCCTTACTCCTCTTATCCATTTCTTACGAAAACTGGTTCCTAATAAATTAGGGTTTAACTTATATATTTTAGATTCTCATGCAACAACGCTAAATTAACAGTGTTCATCGTCTTTGATTGCATGCAAGTTTTTCTCATATTAATTAGACAATAATTTATAAGTACGAAATAATGACTTCAAATGCAGCTTACCATATAAAAAAGAACATTATTTTGGACCCTTTACATGTAAGGAGTCTTCTTTCTTCAATTACGACGAACATCATTTTACTTACAAATTGGCATTTGACAGTTATAAAATAATACATTTGATCAAAATTATCATGTATTATATCTTAATTAGTAAATTGATTAGTGTTTATGTTCTTAACATCTGATCGCTATACCATCATATTTGATTGTTATGTTATCGATACTAACATCAACAATTAATTGGACTTAATTTTCAGATTACTTTATAAAGAATTTTCCAAATAAAACGACCGAACATTGTTCATATTCCATTCAACAAGAAAAGAAAATGGATCAAACCAGGAAGGGTCCCAGCCGAAGGAGCCCCATCCCCTTGATTCTCATGTCAGTCAGCGTTTTGGACCCACTTCCACCTAAAGCCAACTGTACCCATTACATCTCTTGTTTAATTTGCAAGCTATAATCTTAATTAATTTTCATAATTTAATCATCGTGAGACCCTTTTGGTTGTATATTCAAAAGATGCTTGCTTTGTTGGTTGCTTCCTTCACACTGTATTTGTCTTATGCTAATTGTCCGTCAGAAATTGCGCGGGCAGGCGGAGGAAACGGTAAAACCACCCACTGTATTTAATTAACTTAATCACTTTGTTTAACTAAGTTTAACCCCGACAGGTAGTGATGAGGTGATGGTGGTTTTTGTTTTGGACTAACCTGAAAGCTATGATGATTTCGGTTGTTGGGTTTAATCAATTGCTTTGGCTTCTAAGACAAGGCTTAATCATCTAAAAGAAGCTCCAGAAAGCCAGCCCTAACCTTTTTCCTCGTCTCTCTCTGTCTCTCTCTAGATTCTCTCTCTAGATATTGGAGCCTGCCGGGCTTTTTTTGGACAGTTGAAAAAACCCAACTCAGAAAATCCAGCTTCATTGCTCAGAATTAAGCAGAGCTTCCAAGAAAAGCACTTTTTGGTTGCTTGGTGGGAACATGGAGATTTAGCATGTACATGCATGCGTGGGACTCCAGATTTTCCTCATTAAATCAAAATCCAAGTGGTGTAGTGGTTGGTCTGTATAGTGGAAGAAGAAATATTTGAAAAGTGCTTTTTTTGACATTTGAAGGAAGTAGAATTTTGCACAAATGTGCTTTTGGCTTCTGCTTGTTTGCTGATCGGCCTCACAGACTGATACACCATATCTGCTGATTTGCTATGGCAACCATGCGGTTGCTGCTGCTCTTTCTGGCTTTGTGCTTTTCTAGGCTTCATGTGATCTCCTCTGTTACAGACCCGGATGATGGTATGTATAGTCTTAACTATCAATGATTATTTCTCATATAATTAAACATATATATATATATATATATATATGTATTTATCTCCTAATTCATGGAAAAATTGGGTTTTGTGTAGTTTCTATTTTTGGTCTATAATTTGAAAGCATACCTTCATATCCGTTGACTTGGGAAATTTTTTTTGTGATATCATGTTCATCCTCCTATTCTCTGCGTCGGTATTCCAAACTAACCATACCCTGTTATGTTGGAAAGTAAAAATTGATGGCAGTGTGTGATTGGTTTGGGTCCTTGGTGTAGGTTCTCTCTCGGGCGTGTGTGGATACTTAGCGATTAGTCCATTTAATTTAGGTTTAATGTGAATTATTTTGAAGTTTTGGTTAAACTTCGGTCTAAACCCTCATTGTTTCAATTAAGGGTAGTTGATTGACGTATAACTGTGTTGGTTCAGCTAGTGCACTCCAATCCTTGAAGCAGACATGGAGCAATGTTCCACCCAGCTGGGACAAGTCAAGCGATCCGTGTGGGGCGCAATGGGAAGGCGTCACTTGCAACGACTCGAGGGTGACTGCATTGTGAGTGTTGTTCATCCTTGAATTCTGATGTGATCCTTGTAATTACGAGCATTCTCGCTTACTTTCTTAATCAAGTTTTGAACCAGAACCTCTTCTGATTTTCACCGTGCAGGGGATTATCAGCAATAAACGTGAAAGGGAAAATTGAAGGCGACATCGGGGGCCTCTCTGAATTAAGATCCTTGTGAGTAATGATTGTTCCTCATTTCGTACCAGCATTGTGTTTGCAGCATATTATGAACTGAACAACACACAACAAATTTGATGTCTAATTGTAAACATATGCATAAAACATATTTATTTTGCAGTGTCAGTTGTTTTGTTTAGCTAAATCTTGGTTAGGGATGGAATTCTTTTTGTAACGAATCTGAAACATTAACATTGCAGGGATCTTTCATTCAACAAAGGTCTCACCGGTTCTCTCTCTCCGCGATTAGGGGATCTGAGCAAGCTAAACATCCTGTAAGAACAATTTACCAAGCAATTTTTCACATCTGCACCTTTTGAACTTCATATATGCAACATGAGTTTTTATATCAGATAAGTATACGATACTGTTTTCATCTTTTAGGATCCTAGCTGGTTGCAGCTTCACTGGAAGTATTCCGAGTGAATTGGGGAATCTAAAAGAGCTAACCTTCTTGTAAGAATCGGACTGATAATTCGTACTGTTATTGCAAACCAATATGATGTTTTACTTTTCAAAAGTTTATATAACTTTTGTTTCTTTCAGGGCTTTGAATACGAATAACTTCACCGGTAGCATACCTGCTTCTTTTGGTAAACTCTCCAACCTCTACTGGCTGGACCTGGCAGACAATCAGTTGACTGGACCTATCCCAGTTTCAACCGCCGTTGCTCCCGGCTTAGACCAACTGGTGAAGGCTAAACATTTGTGAGTGTTTACGTTTTAAAACTCTCCATTCTGAAAAAAAAAAAGTTTCTAGTAAGGATTATGCCACTGCTTATTGCGTAAACATTTAACTGTTATATGAACTTGCAGCCATTTCAACCAGAACCAGCTTTCAGGTATCATTCCAGCCAGACTTTTCAGCTCCAAGATGGTACTGATCCATATGTAAGTTGCTCCGAACAATCAGTTTTTAGTTTTTTCTGGTCCTGTCTATCGGTTTATGTTCTATACTTGTACTCATCAACTGCTTGTCATTCTTTATTTGCAGATTGTTTGATGGAAATAGATTCAGTGGGACTATTCCATCAACAATATTTTCTGTTCAGACTCTTGAGGTTCTGTGAGTGAAAAACCATCTTGATTTTGCTTTTTCTTCTACATTTTAAGTGTAACCGCTTCTTGACACTTATTGGACTAAAACCGTTCTTGTGTGCAACAGTCGGCTTGATAGAAATGCTCTGACGGGACCAGTCTCCTCAAATATCACAAACCTTATAAATCTCGGTGAACTGTGAGTACAACTTCTCCAAGAAAATACTTTGATGTGCTTTTACCATGATCTCAGTGATGGTTAATCAGCTTTTACATGGTTTTTATATTCTCATCCAGAAATTTGGCCTACAACGATTTGAATGGCTCTTTACCCGACTTAACTGGATTGAATTCCCTCAATTATGTGTGAGTACATGGCATAGAGTTGTCATTTGCAATTTCAGATTTCTGTGGGTTGTTCACTTGTCCTTGTGTTGTACTGATATGTCCTAACGGTTTTTCTTCAGAGACCTTAGTAACAACTCCTTTGATCCATCAGAAGCTCCGCTTTGGTTCTCAACCTTACCCTCGCTCACCACTATGTAAGTCTGTAGGAGTTACACGATAATGCCGTAGGAGGTTCTGAAAACTTTATTGTAAAATTTATGTTTAAATTCTCTACTGTTATGACGCCAGCGTTTTAGAATATGGAGCACTTCAAGGGACCGTGCCAGAGAAGATGTTCAGCATCCCGTCATTGGAGCAAGTGTAAGTGTGAGGAGAATATGGAATACTAGGTTGAGGTTTTACCGCAATTTTAGTAAACTGACCATACATCCTTTTTCCGACTCTTGACAGGAAACTGAAAAACAATGCGTTCAACGATACATTAAACATGGGTGATAGTATCAGTCAGCAACTGACGCTTGTTGATTTGCAGAACAATGATATTCCCAGAATAACTCTGGGTTATGAATACCAAAATACATTAATGTAAGACGGTTTATGCGCCTTGATCTTGATTTTCTACGATATTGTGTATCTTCCTGGGACAATCTGTCTTAGTTGTCACTTTTACATATTGCAGACTTGTGGGGAACCCGGTGTGCACCAATGGGTCAAGCTCAAATGCTTTCTGTCAGCTTCCACAGCCAAATACGAAACCATATACTACCAGCACGAATTGTCCATCTGCTACATGCCCCGGGGGTCAGCAGCAAAGCCCTCAGAGTTGTCAATGTGGATATCCTTTCGAAGGAACATTGTATTTCCGAGCGCCCTCTTTCAGGGATTTGACAAATGTGAATCTGTTTCACTCACTAGAAATGAGCATATGGGTGAAACTTGGCCTCACTCCCGGTTCAGTGTCGCTTGAAAACCCTTTCTTCGACATCAATGACTATCTTCAAATACATCTGGCACTCTTTCCATCTTCAGGAACACATTTTAATAGGTCAGAGGTTATCAGGATTGGTTTTGATTTGAGCAATCAGACTTACAAGCCGCCGAAGGAGTTTGGACCCTACATTTTTATTCCAGCTCAATATAATTTCCCAGGTAATTTTTAATCGCAGTGTTACTTCATATACATTTTCCCTGCATTAGAAGATCAGCTAAACTGACAGTAAAAAACCCGAATTGTTTCAGACGCGCGTAAAAGCTCTATGAGCACTGGTGTTATTATTGGGATATCAGCTGGTTGTCTCGTTCTTGTTCTGGGCCTTGTGGTATTAGGAATTTACGCCATTAGGCAAAAGAAACGTGCGGAAAGAGCCATTGGATTAAGCAGACCTTTCGGTTAGTAATCATTCATGTTGTGGATAATTGGTAGACTGAAATTCTGTCATTAATACTAGACACTGGTCAGCTTACATTCACTACTCTTCTCTATCGTCCAGCTTCTTGGGCGCCAAGCGGAAAAGATAGTGGCGGTGCACCACAGTTAAAGGGAGCAAGATGGTTTTCGTATGATGAGCTTAAGAAGTGCACCAATAATTTCTCTGACAGTAATGAAATAGGATCTGGTGGCTACGGGAAGGTAAATATTGAACTCGTTCAGTAACATCTATGAAGTTCTGCTTGAAGGTAAAAGATTATTTTCATATACATTTGGGTTGGTTATCCATAGGTTTATAGGGGCATCCTTTCTGATGGACAAGTAATAGCAATCAAAAAAGCTCAGCAAGGATCAATGCAGGGCGGCCTTGAGTTCAAGACTGAAATTGAGTTGCTCTCGCGCGTTCATCACAAAAATGTGGTTGGTCTTTTGGGATTCTGTTTCGAACAAGGAGAGCAGATGCTGGTTTACGAGTTTATGCCTAATGGAACGCTTAGGGAAAGCTTGTTGGGTTAGTTCTGCATTTTACTTTTACTTCATACTTTTTAGTTTTCAATCTGCACTACTGATTTAACGTGTAAATCGTAATGACGAGCTTTGCTTAAATATGAGTTGCAGGGAGATCTGGTATTTATCTCGATTGGAAGAGGAGACTCCGAATCACTCTTGGCTCGGCAAGAGGACTGGCTTACTTACACGAGCTTGCGAATCCTCCTATAATCCACAGAGATGTTAAGTCCTCCAATATTTTATTAGATGAACATTTAACTGCGAAGGTTGCAGATTTTGGCTTGTCCAAGTTGATCTCTGACAGCGGAAAAGGACATGTCTCGACTCAGGTCAAAGGCACACTGGTAAGCTTTACAATTTGCATTTCGAAACTTATGATTTATAACTGCCTGAAGTGTGATCTGCTAGGGTAAGCGCAAAGCAGGAAAATCGTGTTTTCCAGTTCCAACATTTCTTGTATTGTAAGCTACTGTCTCGACTTTCAGGGATATCTGGATCCTGAGTACTACATGACTCAACAATTGACCGAGAAGAGCGATGTATACAGCTTTGGAGTCGTTATGCTTGAACTGATAACTGCTAGGCAACCGATTGAGAAGGGAAAATACATTGTCCGCGAGGTACGATTAGTGATGGACAAGAATGACGAAGAGCATTGCGGTTTGGGGGACTTAATAGACCGAAGCATTCGAAACTCAGGGACTCTCATCGGGTTTGGGAGGTTCTTGGAGCTAGCCATGCAATGCGTCGAAGATTCAGCTGCAGATCGTCCCACAATGAGTGAACTTGTGAAGGCTATCGAAACCATTCTGCAGAATGATGGGATGAACACAAACTCGACATCAGCATCTTCTTCGGCCACGGATTTTGCAACATCAAAAGGTGCTCCGAAACATCCCTACAACGATGGCTTGCCGAAAAAGGATGTCAATGACAGCTCCGGCACCTTTGATTACAGCGGTGGATATGCAGTTTCAGCGAAGATCGAACCCAAGTAGTAATTATAAGGAGTTCTGCAGAGTTTGGTGTTAATTAATTTCTTTTGTAATTGTAACTTTTTCTATATCCATATATACATAAATATAGCTAAAGAATATGTAATGTTCTTCGTGTCAACAGTCACATAGAAATGTAATCTTTGGTTGGTCTGTTTGAAATTGTTTTTGAAACAGCTGAAAGTGCTTTTTGACAACTAAAAACACTTCTGATGTAACGCTTCTGGCTACGTTTGACATAAAACTTAAAGTTAAGCATGAGTTGCATACACACTTTCTTGAGAAGTACCTAGATGTTTTTTCAGAAAGCACTTCCAAGTATTTTTCCAAATAATATCATTTATATAACAAATATTTTGAAAAGTTTATGGTAAAACCGGGTGACATAAGCGTTTGTTAGCAGAAATGCTTTCTACAAAAACGGTTTCAAACGTATCTTATGTTTCATAGAGAAGCACTTCCAACTTCAAGCACTTGAATTTCTAATAAAAATTTCGACATTCTTCTAATAAAAGCACTTCTAGCACAAGCGCTTTTGAGTTTTGAACATACAAAATTACACAGAACCCCTGCAGCTTACAATTCAATCCTCAGCTTCTTTAGAGAAGGAAAATATGAGAAACAAGCAAAACGGAACGACAAGAAATGCAGAAATCTTCAGCAACTCCTCACTCTCTTTTGAAATCGCTCCAATCCTCGACCAATCTCCACTGTATCCTGCATCGATGAATCCCAACCCGAACACCGCAACCGCAGCCCTCGCAAGAACCGTGTTCGAAACCCGAATCCTCAACGGAAAGACCAACTGTTGTTCCGGCAATGTCCTCGAATCTTCAGGCATATCTTTCCTTTTGGCTAATAAGAATGTGCTTCCAAATTCCCTGCCATTTTTTCTCTTCAGCAACAGATAAGGTGAGAGGTTGCGGCTACTGCTAAAGATAAGGCTCTTTTCTGCGACCAACATTTTTTCGCTTTTGCTCAACTTCTCAATTGGGTAGCTTATGACTCAGCTATCCGGAAATTTACCAAAAGGGTTGTACCTTTTTTTTTTTTTTTTTTACTTTAAAGAAAAGCTTCCGGTACTATTTATTTTAACAAAAAATCACATTTTTATACTAAAAAGTCAATCCTGATACTATTCACTCTACCCTTTATTTTGTCATTATCATTAAAACTCAAAGTTTTCAAACCTTTTTCATTAGTTTTTTTTTTATTTTTTTTACCAAAACTGTTAAATTAGTTTTGGTGCTAGGCGTCCCGAGAGATTTTTCGATGTGACAAAATTACAGTTTAATATACTAGGGAAATTTTATTAAAACACAGTCAACCTCTTTTTACACCCAACTTTAAAAATATTTTATTCAAATTCCTATTCAACCCTTAGATCATCTCCAATAATTGGGCTAAAAGTCAAATATTTTAGCCCGGAAAATTTAGTTTTTAGCCCAGAAACAATTTTTCTGCTCCAACTGTTATGACCTAAAATTTTAGCCCGAGATTATTAAAGAATGAACTTAGGTTATTTTTTTTCTTAAATTAAATTAAAAATAAATAAATATGTAGACTATCATAAATTAATTTTATGAATATTTTAATCTAAAAATATTTTAATTCCGATAAATATTGAAAAATCACTAAATTTTTCACAAAGCAAGCTTTCAACTTTCACTAATCTTTCAACCTTGGGCTAACTTTCAATTCACCAACCGTTTAAACACCAAAATTTTAATTCACCAACCGTTCAACATCAAACTTTCAACTTTCACCGTTAGATTTGAACAAATACATATGTATTTATAGAGTTTTGAGGTGAATGTTGAGTTAAATAATTTTTTGAGCCGTTGGATTTAAATTTGGGCCGTTAGATCTTTTTTTTTTACTATTAGATTTGATTATATTTGATCTCAGCCGTTGGATTCAATGTATTTTAAAATAACATATTCTAAAAAAATTAAATTTGCATATGGACCTGTTTGGACTCAAATTTACACTATCGGCCCGTGTAATCAAGGCCGTTGAGTGAGCATAGCTCCCAACCGTTGGATGGAAAATAAGGGTAATTCTATTTTTAAATGATAATATTATGGTTTTTACCGTAAAAATTATCTTTTGTGAGTTATCTTGACATATTCTTGAATGTGATAAGATAAGATGCAAATTATACCTCCAAGCAAGCGAAACAGTCCGGATTAATTTGGAGTTGTTAGCAATGCAGCGAATTAGAACGGCTTGGGTGTATCTTCAGAAGATTGACATCACATTCGTTGCATGCACCTAGTCTAAAAGTATGGGGGAATGCCAAGATAAAAGTATTGGATAATGGTGACATTTAAGAAGCCTAGGGTGGCTAGGTCTTTTTAGGGTGATGATGATGTTGTCAGACATTATCAAATCAAAGACTAATTGCTCAGAAGAGATTACATGCAAGAGATAGAATTGAAAAGCAATCTGTGGGATATTAAAGATAATATTCTGAGGAATATTATTTTAGCCTGAATGTCACAGCAGATATACAACTACTATAAATACAAGAGGTCGTGCACCATTCCAGAGCCCCTCAAATTCAACACACAACTGCCCTGCGCAAACTCTCTCAATAACTTTGAGATTTTTTTTTTTCTCTTTTCGCTAACACATCTTCCGTTGGCATCAACAACATTGTGAAAGCAACCGGTGATATCTTTAGTCGGCATAGATAACTCTGTCGCTGTAGAATCAGCCGATCTCGCAGCATCTTCCGTTGGCATCAACAGTACTGCGGTGATGACGGTTGGTTACCTATCCAAATCTTGGTCGAGAAGGATTTCTGAATCCTTATTGATCAAGGTCATCTCATTAGCCTTCTTGGCGAAGTGAGGTGTTACAGCTTACTGAGCTCGGCGCATTGCACGCCGAGTTATTTTATGATTGGATACTCTCAAGTGGGATTTAGAGTTCGGCATTCAGACGGACGAATCACATTCACTATTAAGACTTATATCCGCTTTGAGTATTTGTGCCCTTACACTTTGGTGTCGATTCGGCGTGAGTTTACTCTGACGAATACTGTCACTGTGACCGAATTCGACGACGACGATTCGTGAACTTCGTAAGAATAGTAGCCTTGTCTTCAGGTTCGAGAACCCAAGAGGTCGAGACGTGTTCCTTCCTCAGTCGCAATCGCAAGACGTAGAAGTCAGCTGCACACCCAACACAACATCAACAAATTTTACTCCTCGGCCGAGCTCGGCCGACAAGTTGGCACGCCCCACATTCACCGAAGGACATAGTTAGCTCATAAATTACTCGGCATGCGCGCCACGTAGGCTTGGTAGTTTTTAGGGTCAACAGGACCGTTGGATCAACCAACTATCCTTAGATCTCAGCCCTTGGTTTAAAAATAGAGTCGTTGGGGTTTTTTAGGTGGCCGACATCCTATGACAGAGGGGCACACCCCTGTCGGGCAATGTCTGCAAACCCATCGCGTGGGTGCGTTTGAGAGTGACCGGGCCGAGATTGGCCCAACTGCTCGCGAGTTCACTCGCAGGGGGAATTTGGCCAAGCTTTGGCATTTGGCTTTTAGCCCTATGTTTTAGCATGGGTTGGAGGATGTTTTGGGGGGGGGGAATAAATGGAAAAATTTAGCATTTAGCCCATCATTAGAGATGATCTTATAAAACTGAAAAAACAAAAAACAAACTCAAAGTATCTTTTTACACCCATGGTCACTTCCACCTCATGCCCCACCAGAGATTTGCTGGTGATTTTTCAAGGCAACTTCTGCCTTCCATAGCAGCCCATTTACCTTCCACATATGGGTTCATCTCATTTCAATATATTTTTCTTATCTCACATTAATTTGGGGGTAAAGTGCAGAGTTTAAGGGCAAAAATATTAGAGTTGGGTGTGGAAAGAAGCTTTTAAGGTTCAAATAAAATTTCTTAATATATTAACTGTCATAATATAAATGGATGGACAAAAAAAATAAACAAGTATTTGAATTATAATATTTGATGTACCGAAACGTGTTTCCACACACTAAAATTTTCATCCGGACGCGGAGCCCATGCATGTTATTGCGACAGAAATGTTTTGGACAGCCACAAGTACTTTCGTAATCTTCCTAAGAAAGATTGTTTGAAAACTCAACAGTTGCATTTTAAATGAAAATTCGACTAACACTCAAAATTTATAGTCGGATTTGTAAATTTAAACAAATACAATTATGAAATTGATTTTGTGTCATATTTTCGCTGCCATGTAAGCATTTCACAGATGTTATGACTGAAAAAAACTCCGCCATGGTTAGTTTATGAATTTTGTTGATTCCCAAAACCGAAGGTCTTGGAACAACGTAAATCCGACCGTGAATCTGTAAATAATGTAAATAACACAAGATGTATCGTGGTTCACCTCAATATTTGGACTACGTCCACACTGATTATTGTATTTATCTGAGAGGTGAGGGAGATAACCTCTGAATATGAGAGCTTTGAGAGGGGGTGAGAGGGCTTAGGAAAATGGCCTCAGAAATGGCCTCTCCCAATTGGGAGGGTGAAGGGTTATTTTATAGAATAAGGAATCCTCACTTATTACATATTTGCCTCTTCCTTTATCATATAATTACATTTAAGTAATCCGAGTATTTATACGAGGTCTAAATACGGAAGCCCTAAATATGATATAAACAAATTTAATTAAGAACTTGTTTGGATATACTTTTAAAATAACTGAAAACATTTTTGATGAAAATATTCTTGGAACCAAACCTTAGTAAAAATGCAAGTAAATCCTGAAAAAATACTTAAATTGCTTCTTAGAAGAATCACATAACCAGTGCTTCTTGTAGAAAGCACTTCAAGTGCTTTTGAAACCAAAAAATATTTTCTCTAAAAACATTTTTAGTCATTTTAAAAATACATCCAAACGAGTTCTAATATTTTTGGTTGATTTTTATGTTGAAAAGACTAAATACATATTACCCGTATAAAATACAGAACAATTTGCTGAGCTTAGTAGCCGAAACTTGTAAGAGTATGACATTAAAATGAAGGGAACTTTAACGAAAAGTTCCTGCTACTGTTCACTTTAACGAAAAACCACGTTTTTACACTAAAAAATCAATCATGATACTATTCACTTTACCATTTATTTGTCTTTATCGTTAAAACTTAAAATTTTCAAACAATTTTCATTAGTTTTTCTTAAAATAAATTGTTGCTTAGTTACACATAAGCAACAAGATACTCGAGAACAATTTATAAATAATTTAGCTGCGCCTAGCATTAAGGTGATTTGTTGCAATCTTAATTAAAAAAAAAAAGTACACGAGAACAATTTATGTTGAACTTATTATGCATAATTATGCGGATAGAAATTTAAATATAAAATTGTATTATTAGATTAGAACGTTACGATAAACTCGTTTTATATAAAAAAAAATTGAAAAAATACAAATTATATAACGTATTATTTCACATCTAATTAAAATTTAAACAAAATAATTAAAATATCACACTTGTATAATGCAAGATAATAGTATACAGATACTAATTGTTGCTTATAAAGGAAGAAAGTCCGGTCACGAACCAAAAATAAAAAACAAACAAAATAAATAAATATCAAGCGAAGGGGTAAAGAATGTAATCCAACCAAAAAGCTCGAGACCACGGTAAGCTCTTCTCTTTTGTTTTCTCTTTATCTTTCCCTCAGAAAATAAGGAC
This sequence comes from Malus domestica, assembly GCF_042453785.1. NCBI lineage: Eukaryota > Viridiplantae > Streptophyta > Magnoliopsida > Rosales > Rosaceae > Malus > Malus domestica. Next base: position 26,653,283 of record NC_091672.1, on the reverse strand, counting down.
AGAATCACAGTTTGTAAGTAGGAAAATCCAATCGGTGCCGGACTGTCCAATCCAGTCCAATCCCGTCCCGTCCTTGATTCGGAATCGCAGTGCGAGACACTCTGAGCTCAGAAACAACCGATCAAATCATTGGAAAGAATGATTCATGCCACAGAGGAAGCACCGCGTTTCGCTTGTTGATGCGACGCCGACCGCGACGGCGATTGGGAGTGCGAGTGCGGGTGGGAGTTCGCATTTGATATCGGCACTGCAACAACCGGAGGGGGAGGAAGAAGAAGGAGGAGGAGGAGGAGGAGGATTGGTGTTGATTATCGTTAATTGTCGTAGATTTGGTGCTTAATTGCGGCAATGAGATCGGATTAGGAGGAGTTGGCGAAGCAATGAAGGGCGGGGTTGCGGGCGGTGGTTATTCCGGGAAGCGGCGATGGAAGGGGCTGGTGATTGGAGTGTTGGGTCTGGTTTTTCTTTCCATGCTCGTTCCTCTTCTCTTCCTTCTCGGCCTTCACAATGGCTTTCACCCTCCCGGTAACTTCCTCTCTCTCTCTAGATCTGTTTCTCTCCGATCCGATTTTGCTTTTGCAATGGTAGTTTTGGATCTCTCTCAAATCTCGATTTGTTCTTTTTGTTCACAAATGCAGGTTATGTACCAGAACAACGAAGTTCGCCTTCAGTAAGAACTAGAACTTTGTTTTGTTAATTTGGAATTGTTTTCTGTTTCCTACATTCTTGTTGTTGATCTGTTTTTAATCCGTTTTTCGGTTTTTCAATTGGGTGTCAGATTGGAGTATATGGTACAAGAATCATCATAAACGCTTCTAATATGTCAGGGGTATACCATACTAGCCACCTTTGTAAATCGAATTCACGAACAGAAACACATTGGTGGAGATAAATTAATGATTTTTTGGTTGCTTGCAGGGGGTTGGTTCGAAGCGTGTAGATGATCTCGTGAAAAAGTTCGCACCAACCCTTTCAAAGGTTTGATTCGTTGCACACTGCTCTGATGTTTGTTTCTTTATGGTACCCCTGCTTTCCATTTGATTACTTCGTGTTTGGGCGATTACAATGCGTAATTAGTTAAAGGAAAATAGGCTTCTAGATGAATCATCACTATTACGCTTTCAGACGACTTTTACTGAAATGTGTGGTATTTGTTGATAAAGGGAATAGTTTTGTGTTGATATTCTCTTGCTAGTAGACCTTGGGCCTCATTTTAGATGAATTATGCTAGGAATTTGTTCATCTCATTAAGGGTCGTTATCCCGAAAAGTCTAATTTTTATTAACGTGTGAGGGCCTAAGGGGTGACACAGAATTTACCAGGATCTATTCTTCTGGCCATGTGCCTGTGCCTACGATATTCATCAACTTCCTCATCCACCCTGGTCATCTAAGAACTTTTAAGTGTTGGCTTGGTCCTCTAAAAAGTGCTAAACTATGGGAAAATACAACAAAATACACAATCAGCTCTGAAATATTCGAGTACGGCACCTTTTAATTCATCACAACAAATTAATGAGTCACATGCAATTAGCAGGTTTTGATTTTTCTTTCTCTATGTTTAGGATACATTAACTGGATTAACATGCCAATGGGCTTTGGATTATTCTAACACATCTAAGAGTTCTTCAGGAGGATGTGCTTTAGACCTTTTAGATCAGGAGCTTGAGGAATAAACACTACAGTAATCAGTAGACACTTCCTTTGGACAAGTACAACCGTATTGTTCAGTAACTGAAGATCATAAGCTTTTATGGATGAATTGTTTTCAATAAAAAAATATGGAAAGAAAAAAAATGAATAAATCATTTTAAACCGCATTTGGTTGGTTCTTGTAGAATTGTGTACCTTAGGAGAAGCTGAAAACTAGTTATGGGCACATACAAATTTGCTTTTTTCTACACGTCTTGGCATTTAATCCATCTTTGAAACGAGGAAAGTAAAGATCCACAGTGAAGAAATGTCGTTATGATTTACCATACTAGTTTCTCCATCTGGGCTTCTATATGTTTCACGGGTCTTCCCTCCTTTCATAGTTGCTGCCTAATTAACAGAATTTGTATCTTGGGACACCCATGTATCCAGGTTCATGTGGGTCGGCTTAAGGCAGCCATTCACTAACCCATGATGTGAGAATTAATTTTTTGACTCTGAAACGTTTGGCATGTAAGACCTATAGGAACCATTGCAGGAATATTTTATTCATTTGGTCTACAAACATGGTCAATAATTTGAGGATGTGATGCAGGCATCTAAAGTCATCAGTGACCTGATTTTTTTCTCTACCTTTATTTATTTTGTGCCAGGATATACTAAAGAATATTTCGCATAAAGCTATTTCACATCAAGCCAAAAATGAAACCAAAAATGTCAATGCCGTCCATAACAATGAACAAGCCAGTGCCGTCCACAATAATGAACAAGCAAAAGGTCTGTTAATGTTGAATGCCTTCTAAGGTTTGTCTATCCTTTTTACTTGCCATGTAATAGATATTAAATTAAATTTTATTTTTAATAACTGCAGGATATTCAGTGCCACCTCATGATGATCCGCAATCACAACCCATTGAAAATGTATGTATAAGTCAGTCCTTTTCTTTTCTGAAGTCCTTGTATAGTTATCGTCTTCTCCTCTGTTTAATTTGAATCTTTTTGGCAGAACTCTAAAGCTGGTGACTCAGCTCAAATCATTGATTATGCCAAAGGTGGTGTGGATCAAAGTGGAAAATCATGTGAGTTGAAGTTTGGGAGCTACTGCCTTTGGCGTGAACAACATAGAGAAGACATGAAGGATGCTATGGTGAAGAGATTGAAGGATCAATTATTTGTAGCTCGAGCATATTTTCCTAGTATAGCGAAACTTTCATCACAGGACAAGTTGTCTCGTGAGATGAGACAAAATATTCAGGAGGTGGAGCGTGTACTTAGTGAAAGTACTACAGATGCTGATCTTCCCCCACAGTAAGTTATGGAAACTATTTGTGATTTCCCCATTTTCCACTCAATGACAACATAAAAGGGTTTTGTACTTGCAATTGATGTTTTAAGATCTACTGGTTGAATTTCGTTGTCGCATCGCCTTGAAAATGCGAAAGTAATTCATTCTTTTTTTCTTGCAAATTTGTGCTGCTGTTTTATTTTTCGAACCTTGTTCTAGGGACAGTCCGATACTGGTTTTCTTAGATTTCTTTTTTCATGGGCATTGACAATGTGTCCGGCTTCCCCGCTGAACTAAGCACATGGCCAATTGTTTCATCAGGATTAAGAAGAAGCTACAAAGGTTGCAAGCTTCAACAGCCAAAGCCAAAACATTCCATGTGGATTGTAATAACGTTGACAAGAAACTGAGACAAATATATGACATGACTGAGGATGAAGCTAACTTCCACATGAGACAAAGTGTCTTTCTCTACCAACTTGCTGTCCAGACGATGCCAAAGAGCCACCACTGCCTGTCAATGAGGCTGACTGTGGAATATTTTAGATCTCCTTTTGACGATACCGACTCCTCTCTGGCTGACAAATACATTGATCGTACATTGCAGCACTATGTCATATTCTCCACTAATGTACTTGCATCGTCAGTTGTAATCAACTCAACTGTAATGCATGCAGAAGTATGTATTAGTTATTCTCTCATACGTATTTCGCTGCTAATTAGCTTCACTTCTAGTGATGATCCCGATTAAATTTTTTTCCATGTTTCAGGATAGCAGGAAACTTGTTTTTCATGTGCTGACAGATCAAGAGAATTACTTTGCTATGAAACTATGGTTTTTCAGAAATACTTACAAGGAAGCCACAGTTGAGGTGTTAAACATGGAGCAGCTTAATCTGGACAACCGCAAACTCTATCTTTCACTGCCGTTGGAGTTCTTTGTCTCCTATAGCATTGATGCCCAATCTAGGACCGAATACTTATCTACTTTTTCTCATTCGCACTATCTTCTCCCTGAGATATTCCAGAATTTGGAGAAAGTTGTGGTTCTGGATGATGATGTTGTTGTCCAGCAGGACTTGTCTGCACTATGGAGCCTCAACATGGAAGGGAAAGTTAATGCTGCTGTGCAGTTGTGCTCAGTGAAGTTGAGTCTGCTGAAGAGTGTTCTTGGCAAGAACAGTTTCGATAAAAATTCATGCGCTTGGATGTCTGGATTGAATGTGATTGATCTGGTTAAGTGGAGAGAGCTCGATCTCACTGAAACTTACAAAAAGTTTGTAACGGAGGTGAGTGACATTTTAAGTTCACCTAATACCTATGATCGTTGCAATTATTTTAACTATCTTTGGAAAAGAGGGGGTAAAAACATTAACCTTAGCTTGAGTTAGGATTGAATGCTTGACCCCGTTGGGTTTCATGATCTTTGGTGAAATGTTATCGTCATTGAAAACCATTTCAGCAATTTTTATGTCTAGCTTTTGGTTTGCTAATACAATTGTCTGTGAGCCATTCGCATTTTCTGATTTATTTGCAGGTGATGACGCAAGAGGGAGTAAATGAAGCTGCCGCACTACATGCAAGTTTGCTTACCTTTCGGGACTTGATTTATCCTCTTGACGGTTCTTGGGCTCTCTCTGGGCTAGGTCATGACTATAACATAGATGTTTATCCGATAAAGAAAGCTGCAGTGTTGCACTATAACGGGAAGATGAAACCTTGGCTTGAGTTAGGGATCCCAAAATATAAACGATACTGGAAGATTTTTCTGAGCCGAGAAGATCAGTTCTTGAGCGACTGCAACGTGAATTCATGATGAGCTGATTGTCCGTGTTCACTACCAGATTTTATATGAAGCATGGGGCTCCTGAAGCACTTACCGATGGATGCCTTATTTTACCGGTGCTGAGAATTTTTCATCAAAGCTTCCAAGGCAGAGGAAGTGATAGCCGCCCAGAGTTTCACAAACACACAAGTGTGATTTTTTTGGTAAATAAAAAACTCAAAACATTTATTTTTCTTTCTGGAAAGAGCAGAAGGACGAAGCTCCCGGGATGGCAGCTTAAGCTTCCGAGGTTACCGGATTAGGAGAACGAAGGGCGATTTCGACGGGCAAATCCGGTGGAAGTGATGATTTGAAGGGGAGATTTTCTGCTTAGGGGAAAGCTGTGCAAATAATTATGTGCACACAGGAAAGGGTGGCTAGCTACTATTTCTTCTGAGATTGTATTTTTATTTTATTTAATTTTTTTCAACTTTTGTTTTTCTTAGGTGATATCAGTGGACTAACTACTTTATAATTTGTATCAGCTTTGTTGTTCTCTGACAAATCAATTCAATTACCATTAGTAAAAGTGTGTGTTGTCATCTTCCTCTTCAGATCTTTACTTTTTTTCATTCTTTGTGTGTTTGTGCTTATTAAATGAAAGATACGTCAGAAATGAGAATGACACTTGAAATGATGTCTCACGATAGGGTTTGGGTTGCGTGTTAATGCAACATGGTAAGATAGTCGCTTATGCTTTTCGACAATTAAGAAGCACGAGTTGAACACGACCCGACTCAGAAGTGGCGAAGTTTTCGATTAATGACTTTTGGTGTAGGTTTAGAGTTATTTAACTGCTCTAGGTGAGCTCAAGCATACTTGAGGATGGTTTGGTCACCTCTCGAAGGATCTTGAGTGACTATATTTTTAAAAGAAAACTAATGAAAATGGCTTGAAAACTTTGAGTTTTAATGATAAGGACAAAATAAAGGGTAAAGTGAATAGTACCAGGATTGACTTTTTAGTGTAAAAATGTGGTTTTTCGTTAAAGTGAACAGTACCGGGTGCTTTTCGTTAAAGTTCCCTTTTTTTAAAGGCCTAATCGGATAAATGGTCCCCGTGGTCAACAGGTATTCGGATGATAGCCCCTGTGGTAAAAAAATTCGGATTTAAACCCCTGTGGTCTAAGTCTGTTAGGATTTATGCCCTTCGGTTAAATAATGCTGACGTGGTTGCCACATATATGCCACGTGGCAAAAATAATAATTTTTAAAATACCTGAATTAAAAAAAAAAAAAAAAAAAAAAAAAAAAACGCAGAAACCCAGAAAATCCCCCCCGCCCTCCGCCCTCCGCCCTCCGCCCGTTCCCCCACCCCGCCGGACTTCTTCTCCTTCTTCTTCTTCTTCTTCCCGCCGGAGACCAGCTCCCCCCCCCCGACGGAGCCCTCTCCCCGCGCGACCCTCCTCCCTCTCCTTCTTCCTTCTTCTTCTTCTTCCCGCCGGTCTCCCTGCGCGACTTCTTCTTCTTCTTCTTCTTCTTCTTCTTCTTGTTCTTCTTCTTCTTCTTCTTCTTCTTCCCGCCGGAGACTAGCTCCCCCCTCGCCGGAGCCGTCTCCTCGCGCCCTCCTCCCTCTCCCTCTTCCTTCTTCTTCTTGCAGATCCGGTTTGTTTGTTTGTTTTTTTTTTTTTTTTTTTTTTTTTTTTTTTTTTTAATTCAGGTTTTTTTTAAAAAAAAATTAAAAATTATTATTTTGCCACGTGGCAGCCATTTGGCAGCCACGTGGCAGCCACATCAGCATTATTTAACAGAAAGGTTTAAATCCTAACAGATTTAGACCACATGGGTTTAAATCCTAACAGACTTAGACCACAGGGGTTTAAATCCGAATTTTTTTACCACAGGGGCTATCATCCGAATACCTTATGACCACGGGGACCATTTATCCAATTAGGCCTTTTTTAAATCTTGGTTTTTTTTTTTTTTTTTTTTGAGAAATGCAACCTTTGCACTTATCTTTACATTTAGACAGTTTTACTTTATTAAACGTCGTGTTATTTTTTACACAAAAACCAGACATTTAATGTCTTTGAAATTATATTTTATGCTTTGCATCTTTAATCCCTAGCTGAAATGATTAAAATGTCTTGTTTTTATGTACAAAATGATACATAATATTTGATAAAAGTGAAAAGGTCTAAATGCAAAAGTTATTGCAAATGTTACTAGGGCTCCCAAAAAAGACTAGTGTTCCAAATTCCCCTGGGTGGTGTTGAATCAAACATAACACGTTTGTTTTGTAAATAGGGCATTGAACGTTGAATTATTAGTTTGGTAGTATTTCTCTATTAAAAATGATCAGTAGTTGGTCCCAGAGGATCATCGAACCACACTAGGACTAAGATACATACTCGACTGCAAGGCGATGCAACAATGTAGAGTTTTTGGCAATGGTTTAAAGCCTTTCGGAGCAAGAGCAAGTCTCACCTGAGCATTATTTTAGAAAGAAGAAAAAAATAGGAAAGGTTGAGATTTAACTATAGCTTATTTAGTTAAATCTCAACCGCTCACTGATAAAAAAAAAAAAAGTGCGATAAATAATTTTCGAACATAAACGTAGAAGGCCTAGCCTCTCCCTCCCCAAGGCCCATAGGCCCCAAACCCAAGTTTTCTTCCAAAACTCAACATCAATTTCAACTAAAAAAGATTAAAGTAGGGTAAGCACAACAAGATAATACATTCAAACTCATCAACCGCCGACGCCAAGCATCGTATTCATACATACATGGGCAAAAGCATCTCAATAGTGTAGGTTTGGATTAGCAGCGGCATGAAAGGGCGGCCGCCATGCAGAAGCGGTGAGCAAGCAGAGATCCTTCCACCCCAGTTTAAGAGTCCCATTGTCCTCCACCAGAGTGTACCCATCGGAAGGGAACATCCCGAGCAGCAAGGCGGCCTGATTTGCAGCATTTCCCGCCAGGGAAATCCCCCTGAACCCGGTCTGCTGAAACTTCTCCCTCCAGTTGTGGAACTTCACCTCTCCGCTCCTCGACGGCCCGCCCACTGCCAAAACGTTACGAATCTCTCTGGAGAGCAGCTGCTGCTCCACCACGTGCCTCTCCTCGCTCTCCTCGCCGTAGCTCGCTCCCAAGGAATCAAACAGGGCAGAGTAGTAGTGTATGGCCTCCACAAACCGGCCCAAGAACGAACCCGCGTGGCTCAGGTCTTGCTCCACCACCGTTACCACTTTTGGCGCCAATCTGAATCAATATACAGTAACAGAAACATAAAAAAAACAATATATATAACATGTGCATTGTAATATTTAATAAAACATGCAGACATGAGACATAGTCCGACCCTTGTACCGAAATGTATCCAAGTTTGAATATTGCCGTTGATTAAAACACGAAAAATTATTTTCGAACACTCATTTCTCCTAAGCACACTTATGTTTAATTCTAATTTTATCTGCTTCAACTTTTTCAATTTAAAGATCAGAAATGAACGGAATAAAAGAAAAAGTATCAAATCTTTAATTTTTGCTTCTTGCCCACTACGAAGGTGCAGCTTTTTGCAGTTACTAGATTTGGAAAGTGCATGAAAGTTGCGGTTGATCTAAACCCAATGTATCACTATTTGTTAAATAATTAGTCAGCGCTAGCTAGTGCAATAGTGCTTAATAAAGTTTGATACTTTGATCACCAACATCGATCAAAGACATCAAAAAGTGCAACCCAAAAGAAACCCAGTTCGAATTTTTCATGATATATATTAACCAGAAAAAGTGGTAAAGGTCTGAGCGTGTTGGAATCGGATTGCAGTGGATTGGACTGTGTAGGATTGAAGAGACGTTACCTCTGCAAAAGCCAGAGCGTGCTGGAATCGGAACCCGTGACGTCGTAAAGCGAATGCTGAAGCCAATGCACCGCCACAGCCTCTCTCTTGCTGATATTCAGCCTCTCCGGGTCCAAGTTCGCAACTTTCTCCGCCACGGGGAAGAACTCAAATGGAAGCCCTAGCTTGTCCGCGAAGTCGGACAACCGCTTCCCTGTGGCCTCTAGGGCCTCCATGGAGGTTCCGAGGCCGGTGAGTCTCACGTACGGAGGCCCACCCGGCCTGGAGGCCAGGATGTGAAACAGCCCGGGCCATTGGAGACCCTGCATTATGTCGAGATCGACGATGTGAACCCTGTCCTCCCGCTCGAACGCCTCCTGGATCGCCTGATTGGCTGTGAAGTGGGAGAACTTGACGAAGGGGCTGATGCCGTTGAAGACTTGGAAGGCGGATACCATTTTTTGTGTGTGGGTGGTGGGGACGGAGGAGCGAGGGAGGGAGGCGTAGATGCCGAGGCAGGAGCTGACGAGGCGGGCCGACATGGCTTCAGAGAAGTAGGCGGCGACGCGCTGGGCGGAGGTGCCGAACGGGGTGGAGAGCTCCGAGATTTCGAGGAGGATTTTTGTGGCTTCGTCGAAGTTGTCGGCGGAGACGGCCTCCGCGCATTTGAGGAGGAGGGTGAGGAGGTGGAGGCCTTCCTCGTCTCGCTTTTGCTGCCGCATCTCTTCTTTTTTCTCTCTGAGTAGGGATACTGCTGAGGTTGTTGGTTCTGGCGGGGCAGTGGCGGGGGTGGTTGTGGGTGCGGGTGCAACTGTTGGGGTGGTGGCCTCCGCCGCAGGGGAGGATGGTGAAGAGTTTTCTAACTGCTTGTCTTGTGTTTGATGAATTGCCTGATTGAAGGAAGGGCTTTGGTGATGTGGGTTGGTTTGGTTGCAGGTGATAGGGGCAGGAGTAGGGTTGGGTTGGGGTAGGGACAGCCCAACTCCTCCTCCGCCAGCTCCTCCAGACCACGACTGCAAGTACAAGTCATTGTTTTCCACCGTTGATGGGTTGAAGATTGCAACGTCTTGTAGTGCACCGGAGTCCATATTGAGCTTAAAAGCCCCAGGGCCAGGACCACCTTGTTGTCTCCTCCTTATGTCCGGGATTGGGGTTGGATTAAAGCTTGGAACTGGAAGAGGCAGAGGAGGCGGCGGCAGCGGCTCGGATATTGACCGGAGTCTATACTCTAGAAGAGCGGCGAGGCTGGGGTTGCAAGGGAAGATAATCTCCCTAACATTATGAATGAGCTGGGGGATGGAGACGTTGGTGGAGCTGTGGACGAGGTCCTTTATGATCCCGTCTATCCACGCCGTGGCGGCGGAGGACCCATCTTCCATGGACACGGACGACGGAGTAGTAGCAGTAATACTAGTATTCAAAGGCGTAGTCTTTTCTGGCGGAAACAACGGCAGGCCTGAAAACCCACAAACGGCAGGAGTAGTAGTGGTCTGGGAGGTCGTCGTCGGCTGAACCGGAAGAGGACGATGAAAAGACAATGGATCGATAGGACCCCAGGTGCCGGCTGCTGCAGCGGAAGAAGGAGAAGGAGAAGGAGAAGTAGGTGACAATAAAGCCCCACCAGGTGACGTCAAAGCGGCAAAATTTGTGGAAGATGGTACTGGTAACTGCATAGTGGAGTGGTTGGGATAAAACATACTACTATTCACTTTACTGGCGTTTGGATTTTGATTAACCGGCTGGACTGGCGGACTATTATTAATAATCCCGCGGCGGGAGAGCCTGAAATAGTCCGAACCGGCGGTTCTGCTTGTCAGGGTGGTTTGGACTTCGATCTCAGACGCCATTCGCTTTCTCACCATCTTGGGTGGCTGCTGCCCGACGCTGCTGCTGTTGGAATTGGTAGTGCTGTTGTTCATGGGGTAAGAAGGGTTTCCTCCACCGCCACCGAGGCTATCGCTATTGTTGTTGTTACTACTGCCATTACCGCTGATGCGATCGCCGCCATTGTCACCGAGAAGAGCACAAGTAGCCATTGGGAAGATTATTGGAGATCCTGGAGGACCTAACGGGACTAAATAGTACTGGGACAAAGAGAGAGGAAGGTGTTTGATGTTCGGGTTTCTTCATGGATTGGACCGATATAATAAAAATGGGATCTCGGCAATGGGAGGAACAAGGGGGATTGCAATGTCCCAAGCAGATAACGGTGTAAAGATTGGGACAGCGGCTTTGGGATTCCTTCTTCTCTCTTAAATCTCTCCAGTCTTTCTCTCTCTTAATCTCTCTCTGACTCAGTGTGTCTTTCTCTCTCTAGCTCGAAGTACTTCAAAGCAAAACACGAGGTCCCAAGTGGTAAGCTAGTTTAAATAATATTAGTACGTCGAAGTTATGTCGTTTGGAAGCATCTGGTTTTTTCCAGAACCGAGAAGGAAAAGGTGGGAGGGAGGGAGGGTGGCGAGAGGGTTGCTCGTGGTGGGAGAGTGGGATTAATGGCGATTAGCTAAACGTCTGTTTGTGGATGGATGAATTTAATCTCTTTGTAATTTTTTTTTTCGTGCTTCGATATATTTACACTAAGAGGAGGAGAAGTTTGGTTAAGCCACAAAATGAACAGTTTAATTTGTTATCGAATTCACCATCCACGAAATTCGAACCTAAGACCTCTCACTTCCAAGTGAAGAGTATTATCACCAGACCGTAGTATTGAGTGACATTTATAATTTGTTTTTAACTTTTAATTTGTTTCTCATGGATTAAATAACTAGGGTTGGTTTAGAACCGCTTGTGCAGGAAACACTTTATGCTTGTAAACACTTTTATTCGTAGCAGGTTAAATATTTTGGGACTGTTGTTGTAGGAAGCACTTTTGCTCATAAGCGCATTTTGAAATTCATAGTTGCTACTCTTCATAGGACAATGGGCTTTCTCTGCTCGTTGGCTGCTTCTGTAGGAAGTATTTATTGTTCATAAGTGCTTATGCTACAAATGCTATAAGAAAACCATAATCGCATATACAAACTAATAAGGCTCGTTTGGATTTGATTCTTTAGAAAACACTTACAAGAAGTGTTTTATTAGAGATACAATGAATTTTTATTGAAATTCCAAATTTCTAAAAAAAGAGTTGGAAGTGCTTCTTCATATGCTTTTTGAGAAAACATTCTACAATTCATAAGCACATTTAAGTTTTTTGTCAAACGTACGTAGTCATAAACACCTTTAGTTATCATAAATAATTTTTACCCCTTCGTGAAGCTGTCTCAAACATGCCTCAAGTTTTTTTGTCAAACATAATAAAAAGAACCTTTCTAGCTCAAAACATTCAGAACGACAGCCCCAAGTGCTTATGAAAAAGGCACTTCTATACCCAATACCCACTTATAAATTTACAGAAGCAGTCTCAAACACACACATAAGGATTAGTGGAAGCCAAGCAGGCTAGCTAGCGATAGAAACAAACATATGGAAGAACTGGAAAAGAAGGGAAGGGTGTGGGTTGTGGCTCTATGCATGGAGAGATTTTTCAATGTGATCGATACACGGGGAGGTACACTACGTGTTATTATACAAATGGTGGGATATGTTTGCTAAAAAGTTAATAACTTAAAAAATAAAAATTCTCACCACTTCTATTAAAACAATAGAAAACACGTAGTGAACCACATATGTTCCCATCACAATTAAAATTTTCTCCTGTGCATGGTTCATCGTAAAGCGTTTGACGTTTTCATTGGCGTTCAGAAATTGGAACGACCATTCCTATGATATCTGGCGATGCACATTGATGTCTTTGGGAGACCAGTCCGTCGTTATTGTTACTCTCCACAGTGAGAAGACAAAACCCTAGCACTACAAGTTAATCAACTAATTACCAAACCTAATTTCTTCCATTTAATTTATTACCTGCCACAAATTAAACGTGCTAACCTCTTTCTTTCATCAGATTGGAATTGGATGGGAGCATTTATTTTCGATGAAATTGTTGCATATTTTGGGGGACTGCTAGTACTCATGGATGCAGCAACCATTCTTAAATGAGAAAGGTTAAGGAAATTCTCTAAAGTGAGATTTTCTATGAACTATTTGCCACCTTATTCTTTTAGTATAATGTTTTATAATGTTGGTATAAGAATTGACGGTTTTATGGTGGAACCCCAACTTTGTTGATATGAGAGCAGGTTGGCCCAAACAGCCACACGTGTGTGAAGGCTAACTACTACACGTGTTACACGTCATCATGTTTGTGTTGTTCATGTGTAGGCTTGAAAATTCGCAATACGTGAGGGGACGTGTAAGAATGTGAGGACAAAGTCCCAAATCGTGAGGGACCAAACCATACAAAAGCTATAAGCCTATAAGGAGTTTGGCTCCTCTCAATATTACCAAGTAATTTTAATTATAATGGAATTTCGACTTTCTTCATATTTTTCCACTTAAGCACCATGGTCTCGAACAACAAACATTTTCATTCAACACCTATTGAGACACATGATCAGTTATCTTGCAGCACCAAGTCTCCACTCGATTGAAGGAGATCTCATGTTTGGTCTAACATACGATCACAACATATTCATAAGGAGTACTAAAATTTAATATTGTAGCTTATTATAGATAAGTTATTGGCAATTTAAAAGATCTTTCTACATATATCCTATCAATTTTCCGAAAGATAAAAAAAACATATTGAGAAACCTTAAGAACCCTAGCCATTGTAGACAAACTCCTCAAGGCATGTTTGGGCGAGGAACTTTCAAGATTCCAAGGAATTTATGCATAATGAGGAAGAGATGGATCACAAAAAATTAAATAGGAGGAAATAAAAATGCACCAAATGAGCATCACAAAGTGTACAAATTTATCATGTTATGTTTATATTCATGAAGATGCATTTATAATCCCTCTTATCTAACTTTTTGTGATCCATGTCTTCATCACTTTGTCTAAGTTCCTTGGAATTTCAAGGTTCCTCACCCAAACATACCCTAAAGATTTTCATTGCACACTACGTAATTAAGGGGTCGTTTGATAACTAATTCCTTATCAATTTTTTATTTTTATTTTCATTTTTTTAACCGAAACTGAAATCTTGTTTGGCAACTACTTTAATTTAGTTTTCAAAAACATGAAAACTGAAAACTACTTTATAGAGTTTTCAAAATGAGAATTGTTGTTAGCACTCCAAAAATTTTAATGTGCACTTCTCAATTGTATTTTTTTTTCTTTCTAAATATAGAAAGTTTAGAGTGCATAATGAGATTTTTTAGAGTCCCAATAACAGTTCCCTTCAAAATAAGGCCTTGTGTTTTCAAATTTTAGTTTGAGTTTTCATTTTTTTTAATTGAACACTGAAAAGTAGTTACTAAACAAACTTTCAATTAAAAAAAAAGGAAGTAAAAACTGAAAACAAAATGGTTATCAAACAGTTCTTAAGCTTTTGATCATTGAACTTGACAAAAAAGAAACAAGACAATAAGCTGAAATGGACACTAATTTGCAATATATATTTTGCCACATCACTATATGATACGTCATGCATGAGTCATGACAAAACCATCCAATTTCCATGTTGCCAAGTTTCATTGTGACAATAATTACAAGGTTTTTTACTCCAAGAATGGCAATACATATGACAACACGAAAGATTGTGATGCATCTTGTATTTTAAGTCATGCAGATGCATGAAATGTTTGTTTCTTCCGCCAAACGAAGTGTCCGAATTCGTCCTTGTTTAATCAATTAATATTTGTTTTGGAATTTAGTTTTTGGTCCAAGAAAAGGACCCGTAATTCCAGTAATTGTATGCTAATTAACTACTAATTAACATTTAATATGTATTTGACCTCACAAGGACAACTTTTCATTGTTCTCAAAGTCTTCGATTCCAATATTCACATGGGAAAACGATGCTATGGCTAAAAGGTAATTAGCTACTGATTACTTAATAAGTGATTACATTACCAAGCAAACCCTAAAGTAATGTAACATTTTTGTATTGCAGCTTCGTTAACAGCGAGGAAAATAGCTGCGTTGATATCGTAAACTAGCTTATGTGAATTACATTTAGGTCCTTTTCCAATTAATCTATTAAGCGAAAATGATAAACACGCACTCTTTTTAACTTTTCACACTCTTGTTTAATCTTGGTTATTATTTTCGTTTCATTTTTTTCATTCAATGGCTGAAACCAAAGAAGAGTGTAAGATCATCTCTCATATGAAAAGGTAGAGAGGAGAAGGGTTTCAATGTAGGAATACTCGGGCATGATGTTACTATGTTTTTCAAATTATAACGTGTGTATTTATTTTTTATTAATATAAACGAAAATTGAGATATATATCTACGATATCATTTACTTATATTCTAACATATAAAATAATAATACGTGTCAAAAGTTTCCGATAGAAGTAAGAAAATGAATAGAATACAAGGAAGAGGGTAAAAAGCTGTCGACATGCACTAATAATATTGAACCCTCGTGACCGACCCAGTGAGAGAAGTATCTCTCAGTTCCTGAAAATTGAAGCCTAGTGGTTGACATTTTGCTTTCATCTGCATTACCACCATCAACCTTTTCCTCTTGCTCTTTTTTTATTTGTATAGGATCTCTTCTGTATATTTTACTACTTAACTTTTTACTTACTTTTACAGCCAACAAAAGCCTAGCAGTAAAAAACTATGTGGCCTTGTTTGACCCTCTCCCACCGGCTATATGTTGCCCTAGATTAGGAGATAAGTATTTGCTAATTAAATTTTCTAGTTAGGGTTATGCATGACCATCATTAAGCAAGGGGTTTAGGCAAAATTTAACATAGAGAATTCAAGAAATTTATTATTTGGCGTAACGGTAATATGTTGACATGACGTAATTATGAATTCACTCAAATTATTATACTTCATATTATAACGTCAAGTATTAATAATTGAAAAGCATGTTATTATTCACAATTATATTAAGCATATAACTTATTAACCAAGTTTTAGTTAATATGCCGAAATTTGTTATTTTCTTATTATTAATTACGAGGTACAAAAAAACTTGGTACAAGTACAAAAACATCTTTAGCATTGTTACTCAATAACAAGTTAAGAATACGCTAAAAGATTGTTTAAGACTACTTTTCAAATCGCTTTCTGATAATCAATTTTTTTCTAAGTTTCTAACTACGTTCGGCAGAAAAATTCATAAGTTATTTTGGATCTAGAACTATTTTTTATGAAAGCACGTGCGCTTTATCAAAAAAGCTTTCTAGTGTTTGAAATTTTGTTAAGAGTACTTATAAATAGAAGTGTTTTTGACAAAAACAATTTCGTACAGATCTGAAACCAAAAAGAATATAAGAGCACTTAGTATGACTTTTGTAAAAGAAAAATGCTAGAGATTCATATTTTTGGACCATATTTTATAAAATATATTATGTGTTTTATAAATATAGTTCAAATTAGATAATCTCTCTAACGTCAACTTTTTTTTTTTTGTAAAATATGATTTATGTTGCAGTCCTGTTAGATTAGGAATATAATTGTGTAAATTCTAACATATCTAAGATATCTTTATGGGATTTTACCATATCTCTTAGACTAAATATTATCCTATTAGAGTTAATCCTATTAGGTAAGGAATTAACCTTCCCTACTACTATAAATAAAGGGGTGTGATATCCACACACCCCATTTTACCTCTCACAAAATTTTTAATTTTCGGCTGTCGGATCGGATGAATTGAAGAAGATCACCGGACATAAATTATCAAGGGGTGTGTGAGAAGTAAAATGGGGTGTCTGGATAGCACACCCCTAAATAAAAGTACAATGGCGTGGAATATAATATACCTCACAATTACTCGTCTCTCACTTCTCTATGTGCCGCATCCCCTCCCTCTCTGTACAGTGAATTTTTTTTTTTGTAAATAAGATCCAACATTTTTACAGTGAAAAATGTCTGGACAACTGACAACTAGAGAACCAAAAACAGATACGAACAAAAAGCAGCACGTTCTACCACAAAAAGTAAGCCGACTAATTTGAATCCCTAATACATAATTAGAGAAAGTGATCAAAAGATTAAATAATTTACTGTAAATAATCAAAAGATTAATAGATGAAGCAGTTCGATCAGAAGTAGATAGATACATATTATGGTGTGGGCATTGCATGTAAAAGTTATTCGTCTTTTGGACCATCGTCCCCTCGAACTCTTTCTCTTCTCCTTTTGTTCTCTTTCTGCATTTCTGACGTTGCTGACACAGTCACAAGCTAAGAACACGTGAAGGAGAGACAAATCACCATTCACCAGAACCCACCCTTTCCTTCATTTTTGAGATGTGAAGATTTCGACCACACTAGTCCTTTTCACACATTTCTGGATGAATTTCAATTCATTAGCTTTTTGTTTTCCCCTTTTCCACTTTTTCTTGTGTCTTTTTACTCCATCACCATTCACCATGCAGGCATGTCTCATTATCTAAGTTTCTGTGTTCTCGTTCTTTTATGCAACTTCTTTTTCGTTTTCCTTTTTCTTACCTACAGTACATGGCACTACAAATTGAATGTTATGTAGCACAGATGGCCATTTGGCTTATACTTACGTGTGACGTCGTAGAGCAACTTGATTCTGATACTATAAAGAAAGTTGAGATTCCTACATAAAATTCATGGACAATATGAGAAGTATCCAACTCTTTATAAGCAACAAGATTTGATAAACTTTTAATGTGAGATATTTCTTTATAGTATGACACTGTGAGAATCTTGTCCCTCTGAAAATTATTCACAATTGCCTTTTTTTCTATGAACAGCGCGTATGGTTGTCCATATTTATTTAAAACTGGAAAGATCAAAACCAGCAACTTGACAAACAAAATCTGGAAAACGACAATCATGATGATGACATGGCCTACTATGCTATTGCGCTAGCTCCTTTCTCTGCATTTGAAGGACCGGGCAGCTAGATAGAGATAGGGCATGCAGAATTCCATTTGGTTGGGGGTCCGTTTGGATATATATGGACATGGTCGTGGACTATTCTCGTGAAAAGTGTTGGTGTTTTTTAGTCTTACTTGGACCATTTTCAACTGAACGAATGACATATGGCTCGTTTTAGCTCTCTGATCATTCAAGAAATTAATATTTTAATAAACAGTGCATGAGCATATTTCTTACTATTTCTAACCGATAGTCAAAAGGCCATAAGGCCAAACATAATTTATTATTTAAATTTAAAAACTACAACAATTTAAATTTAAAAACTATAACTTATGTTTAAAAACTACAAATTAAATTTAAAAACTACAACAACTTAAATTTATAGGAAAAAATGAGAATTTTTTAATATTTTTTTACAAATTTTGGCCGAAAAAATTCAAATTCAAATCCAACGGTTAGTTGATGTCAGCATGACGTCAGCTAATTGTTGGATTTGATTGTTTTTTGTTATAAATAGGATGGATATTGGGCTATAACTCACACACCTTTGAATTCAATCTATTTCATTTCAATCTCTTTCAATTCAAGTTTATAATGAATTCCAACTTTGGATCATCTTCGAATTCCAATTGGGGGTCCTCATCCAATTCCGAATTGGAAGAAAAATGGGCGCAGATGAGACGAGAAGATGATGAGTTTATGAAGAAGATGAAGCATGACGTAACACACAATATATGGCAGCCATGGCTGCGGCCATGGTGTGTCAGCCAACTGAGGAACAACCTCTATGGGGTGGCTCTGTTGCTGGTCGCTTTTACAAACCACGAAATAGAGCAATGACGCATTCCAATTTGATGAACAACTACTTCAACCTCAACTTGATGTACACAGAAGATGATTTCAGACATCGCTTCTAGATGGGGCGTCATGTCTTCAAGCGTTTACTTCATGATGCCCATCAGGTCAATCCATACTTTCAACAGAAACTGGACAGAGCATGCCGCCCTGGTTTCTCACCTCATCAGAAGGTTATTGTTGCACTACGAATGATGGCATATGCCTCCCCAACTGATTCGATGGATGAAACCCATGGTATGTCTGAGTCTACATGCCTCGATACTCTTGCTGAATTATGTAACACAATTGTTCAGCTTTACAAAAAGGAGTACCTCCGCGAGCCAAATCAAGAAGATCTGGATCGACTCATTTGCAAAGCTGAAGACCGTGAGTTTCCAGGCATGATAGGGTCATTAGACTGCATGCATTGGAATTGGAAGAACTGTCCCACTGGATGGTAATGAGGCTTTAGCGGAAGGTCGAGAAAGCCAACTATTGTGTTAGAGGCGGTTGCCTCGTATGACACATGGATCTGACATGCTTTCTTTGGAGTCTCTGGATCCCAAAATGACATTACAGTTCTTGGGTGTTCACCCATCTTCAATAACCTGACGGAAGGTAAATCACCTCAACTTGACTACTACATCAACGACCGTCAATACAATATGGGGTATTACTTGGCAGATGTCATCTACCCAAAGTGGTCAACACTTGTCCAAGCAATTCCAAACCCTAAAAATGACGCCAAAGAGTGTTTTACCTTACACCAAGAGGCATACCAGAAAAATGTTGAGAGTTTTTGGTGTTCTACAAGCATGGTGGAAGATCATCAAGGAATCGGCAAGAAGGTGGAGTCGAGAAAATTTGGACTCCATCATGATGTCTTGCATCATGGTGCGAAAATTATCTTACCACACAAATTTAACACTCTTTTATCAATTGTAGTAAAGAATGTAAGTAGGGATTGTTCTATACCGGAGATTAGGAGGGCTTGCTAATAACCTCTAAACTGACTCAAAAACATAAAACTAAACTTAAAATTACTTAACAAGACTCAAAGCAAACTTAAAATACTCAAAACAGCTTAAAACAACTAAATAAACTTAAACTAGACACTAGGAATGACTTTGGATGAAAATTGACTTTTACTTGAATCAAAACATTTAAAAACAAAAATTAAAACAGATTCTAACTAATTAGACACACTAAAGTAAAGGGGGATTGAGTTTTGGACGAAGTTTAAGTAAACAAACAAGTATGAAAAACTAGACAAATTGTAAAACAAATATGAGAAATAAGATGATGGATGAGATAGCTAGAGGTTTTTTCTCCACACATAACATGTATGCAAATAACTCGATTTCCAGTTACTACTTCATTGAATTATGAACGACAATGCTCCAAATTAACCGTGACATCACTAGTTAACTCTCAGATTTTCCTTGTTTTATTGGATTGGATGACATCATTCGACAATCCAAAACATTCTTCTAAAGTTCCCTACATGACATCATAATAGAGATACAATAAAAGATCATTAAGTTTAATGAAAATCATAAGCATTGACAAAGCACTTGCAACTATGACATCATGTCACTCATGCTAGGAATTGAACTTAACGCGATCGTTTATAAGCGACCTTCACTACATGTGAATATAAGTTTGTAAAGATTATGTGAAACTTCCTTATATTCTAGCAACGGATTTATGCATGCCAATTAAGTGTCGACCCTTAATTAACAAATACAAGTAAGTTATCAATCAAATAGTTAAGCCAACTGCATTCACGATTCAAGAGTTCATAACTGGAATTTATCAAATTATATTGCACACATAATCATGGCTTTGAAATCACCCCTAGCCAAGAAGGGTTTAGCCACTCATATTCACAACAAAACAAAAGAAAATGAATTTAAACATTGAAAACAAAAGAAAGAAAACACCTAAACGCTCAAACGATCCAAGTTGGACAACAAGCACTTCCAAGCACTTTCCTTCCCTTCCTTTGCTACGGCACAAGGTGTTGGTAAGTGGTTGAAAGTTTGTTTGTATGGAGGAATGGATGTGAAGATGAATGGATGTGTTTGGATGAAGGTTGTATTGAATGCGGCAAAGAGTGGAGAATTGTGTAGATGATGTGTGTGTGTTTTGGATGGATTTTTTTCTCCCTTGTTATGGTGAAGGGTGGATGTATTTATAGGCTAGGGAGAGGATCACCATCTAATTAAGGTGGTAGTGGTGTATGTTGTGGTAATGAGTGGATGTAATGGGTGTAGTGGGTGAATGTTTGGTAATGAGTGGATGTAATGAGTGTAGTGGGTGGATGTTTGATAATGAATGGATGTAATGGGTGTAGTGGGTGAGTGTTGTGGTAATGAGTGGATGGATGTTTGTAGTTGTAGGTCAACACACTTGCACACATACATGTTGATTTCTAGCCTTCAAATCTTCAAAAACGTCCATCCTCATGTCTCCATGCTTGCACTATCCAATCTTGGCCCAAAAATGCTCCAAAATGCTCCAAATAGCACTTTGTTGCTAACTTTGTTATTTGAACCTACAAACACACGAAAATAGCTTAAAGTACTAAAATAACTAGAATTAAACTAAGTAAATGCCAAGAAACAAGCTAACTAAGTTGCATAAATATGCTCCTATCAAATTCCCCCACACTTAGCTTTTGCTAGTCCTCGAGCAAAACAAAAGAAACAAAACGAAACAATTAAAAATCATCATTCCCACAGATTTAATGAAACATGACGTGTTAAAAATCCTCATTCCCACAGATTTTGGTCATCCTTACACTTGAGCACATACTTAATCACAGTCATCACTTACTATTTCACAATTAATCAATTAAAACGTTGTTTTGAATGTAGTAACATGCCTTAGAGAGTTTGCTCAATTTTTTACAAGATACTCTCTATTTTCACACACATTTTCTGACTACACACCCTACACTAGTATATGTGAGAAGATTGATGTAAACACGAAAGATTAGAACTCACATATGTTATAACAAAGAAAGCAATTTTCTGGAGTTATTAAGCATGTTTAGATATGATCTCATGAATGGAATGCTACTACTTAGATGCGAGAACCAGTGACACCATATGCTTATACCAATTTCGAACTCCACAAATTGAAACACACAACACTCAAGATTGAAGTCAATGGTTGTAACAGGGCTTGGGGGTAATGGCTAACAAAGAAAGGATAGGGATAACAAACGTTCTTAAAGCGATAGCAAGCAAAGCAATGAAATAGACACTTGGAAATCACTTTAAAATGCAGAATCAACTTTTACATACAAAGGGAAGATTCATGCAACACTTAGGGCCGAATTCAATGTTTTGGACCATTTTTTAACAAACAACACTTTAGAGCTCTTTTTCATGCTTTTTTTTTTATTTTCTCTACCCGTGCCTTATTAAGGACTCTGGTACACACACACACACACACACAAGAATCACTTCCCCCACACTTGCTTTCTGCAATACATTGATAAAAAAGGAGTTCATTTTAAGTCATGATTTACTATGCTTCAAGAACAAGGGTATGGATGGTCCTAACACTAGGCTAGGTAAGGATAGTGTGGGTTAACAAAGAACATAGGATTAACAAGGCTCAATGGGGTTAAACTTAAACACATAATGAAATAGGGGCACTACAATTTGGCTTTGGTGGTCACTACACAACTTCATCTTGAATATGTGTTATGCAAATCAATGACATGCTTTGAATGAAATAGGCATGAGTTTTAGCATTTGGAACTAAATGATGAAACGCCTTCTAAGTAGCAACCAAGCAAAGAATAATAAGATCATGCAACAACTTTAGAAAACAATGATGCACATATTATTAACTCTCCAAACAAACGTTTAGACTCAAGTCTCACAAGGTTGTAGCGTTCATTTGAGTTCCTTCTTTCAAGCATGTTACAAAAACTGATTTTTCCTTTATAATGTGAATTCATAAATTATAACCACAACCAAGCATACACCAAAGAGTAAATCAAATTTTCATCCATGTTTATAACTCTCTTTAACAGTCATGTAATTAAAAACCAAATCCTCATCATTGTGTTGGAAGGTACCATAAGACACAAACAAACACACAGAAACAACTCTTTTTGGGTTTTTTCAAAACAATTTTTCAAATTTTTATGAAATTTTTGGATTTTTATGTCAAAACACACTAAAACACTCCAAAACAGTATAAAAACACTTAAAAACAGCAAGGAACAACACTAGAAGTAATGGATGATAAACTTCCACGAATTTCATGCAAAACAACTTGGTTTCCCCCCCACACTTAAATCAAACTTTGTCCTCAATGTTTCAAGCATAAACTCACACAAACACAAGCAAACAATCAAACAAACAACGAATAAACATGACAAGTATGGCAAAGTAAAAACCAAACAGAGTAGAGTTTAAGAACGCAAATATGGTTTTGGAGATAGATGATCTTGTTATCTTTCCATAGCTTTGATCTCGAACTGGTTCAGAATTCTGAACGAGAGTTCCTTGGTTTCAAATCAGACTCCTTCTGCTGGGTTGATTTGATTGTGCAGTCTGCATTCTTCTTTGCTTGTTTCTTCTGCACGGCAGGCAGACACGAGGTAGAGGTGATGGTCTGTTTCTTTCTTCAATCTTTCCAAGTGCCCACCTCTTGCTTTCTTTCTCCTTGTCCCTAGCTGAGGATGAATTAGCACATTGTCTCCACATGCTTCGAGGTATCATTTTCACTTCCCTTATCTGTTCCCCATACAGATGTGGTAAACGAATAGGAAGCATAAGATGTTGAAGATGAGTACTCGAGAGCAGGGCTAGGTAAGCAATCAGGAAGGGGTTCCAGGCAGTCGGTTCCAGATTGGAAGATTGATACTGAGTGCTAGCTGATTGCTCTCTTTTTCCTTGTCCCGCAGATGAAAACAACGACAAGGAGAAGGACAAGGAGAAAGCATGATATGAGATACTCTTGCTTTCAAACTTCATGATATGAAATACTTTTTCTTTGGATGAGTTGTTTGCAGAGGTATCCCAAGGAATAAGGAACACTGAATGACTCGAGAGGGTTTGTTGGAAAGGCATTCTCGGATAAGAATAAGGGTTATGTATGTCTGCATTGCAATTGAGGGTGAATGGTGACATTTATAGGAATTAATAACCGGTACTATTCTTTCACCCTTGTCAGCAACCGTTGGATGATTTAATAGTAAACTTCATATGTTTTCTACTTCACAAGAGATCTTCGACAGATTGCCCGTAATTTCCGCAAGGCTGAGTGTGCATGTGACAGGCGCTGATACGTCTGGAAAAGCAAGTACCTCTTCGATATCTGGAATCGACGCTTCGACAAACTACCAGTGATTTTCGCAAAGCTGACTCTGCATGTGACAGATGCTGACACATATGGAAAAGCAGATGCTTCTCCGATTTCTGAGTTTGCCTCTTCGAGTTCTGAGCTTGCCTCTTCGATTTATGAAATCCCGTCGAGTGCAGAGGTTGCAAGTGACAAGTGCGGACAAATTTGGAAAAGAAGATTGGCCCGTGGTTTCTGAGCAAGCCCATCTTTTGAGAAAGTTGGCGCCTCTTCAATTTTTGAGTTGGCCTCTTCGATTTCTGAGCTCACCTCTTCGATCTCTGAAATCCCGTCGAGTGCTAATTTTTATAGAGGTACGCAGGACGTTCAAAGCACACTTGAATTTCTGCCTGCAGAAACTCCCTTCTTGCACTTATACGACCTTGACTTGTCCGACCTCTTCTTTCTTTAACACCTCTGAAAATGGTTGGCCCCTCTGACCATCGTTTTGACTTAAACCTTGGAGAAGAGGTAGTTCAGCCTTCTCCAGACAACATATGGCGCCCATCCTTCATATCCCCTACTGGTTCTCTTACCGTTGAGGATTCGGTGATGAAGAATGACATGACCGCTGTGGTGGTGGCCCGGAACCTTGTCACTCCCAAAGATAACATACTACTTTCCAAACGGTCTGATGAGTTGGCCGTTAAGGATTCTTTGGCTCTCAGTGTACAGGTTATGTGTCTAATATGGCCCAACGCCTATTTGCTCGAACCTGTTAAGTTGAATCATTGGCGGCTGAAGTGATGAGTCTCAAGCAAGAGATTAGAGGGCTCAAGCATGAGAATAAACAGTTGCACAGGCTCGCACATAACTATGCTACAAACATGAAGAGGAAGATTGACCAGATGCAGGAATCTGATGGTCAGATTTTACTTGATCATCAGAGGTTTGTGGGTTTGTTCCAACAGCATTTGCCTTCGTCTTTTGGGGCTATACCGCGTACTGAAACTCCAAATGATCAACCTCCGCTGCCTCCTCCTTCTGGGGCTCCGTCGACTGCTGAGGCTCCGACGACTACTGAGACTTCTCCTAAGCAGCCTTTGTGAAAGCTCCCTCTTGTAATTTTCAGCTTAATGTTCCTTTTTTTCATGAAAATGAATGTAAAAATACCTTGCATATCTGTCAATGTTTCAAAAATAAACCCACACCCAAAAATAATTAAATAAACAACAAAAATAAAAAATGACAATCATGGCAAAATAGAAATGCAGAAAATGGAAGGTTTTTAGAAACGCAAAATTGATTGTGGAGCGATTCAAAAATCTTCCTTATTTGAATACATGGGTTGCCTCCCAAGAAGCGCTAGCTTTAACGTCCTTCAGCCGGACGAAACTTCCTTCTAAACTTGGATAAGGCCCATAGCATGGAATTGATCATTGAATGGAAGGTGATACTTGACGTGATCCGACAATGGTTTAAATTCTAGTGTAGGTGCCTGAATCATTAAAATCAGCAAGTTAGTATAAAATAAAATCGAAGTTGGAGAAGATGGCTTACTTTCTTGCTCCAACACAAACTCAATTATGAACACCACATCTTTGAAGGTTGCAGGGATATGGGACTTGGCCAGATTTGGTGTTTTGAGGGTTATGACTTGTCCCATGTCATAAAATCCAACTTCTTTGGGAATTTTCGTCTCAAGTGTATCTTCTTTGATGAATTCTATACATTCCCCATCCACTTCTTGCTCTTGATTCTTTGGAAAGGTTTCAAATATGCCTTTCTCACCTTCTTCTTCCTTAGATTGCATGATCTTGCAAGGAATAAGGACATTTAGTGAAACGGGGTCAGGACAATTTGAATTTAGGCTTACCTTGGTTGTAGTGGACGACATAAAGGGCATATGGGGTTGCGGCAAAGGTGGTTCTTCCCTTGCCGTGGCCTTGTTATTCTCCTCTTCTTTGAGCAGCAGTTGTTCATCCATGTTTTGGCTTGATTTGGATGTCTTGGGTTCACCTCCAACCTCCATAACACTTCCCAAAGTGATAGCATCATGGATTTCAAAATCTTCCTTCAAATTTTCAATAGTTGAGTTGGAGAGTTCACTTTGCTCTTGAATTTGTGCCATGAACTCCATAATCTGCCCAATTTGCTTCTCTAATTCACCCGTCTTCTTGGCTTGATTTTGCATCTCTTTGTTTCCATTTTCTACTTCCTGGTTCAAAGAGGTGAGTAACTTATTAAATATATCATTATCCAAAGACGTACCTGAATTGAATTGGGCAGATTGTTGTGGTGGCTGTGATGGTTCATATGCCCAGTGATAGAACTCATCCGATGGCAGCAAATATTCTTCTTGTTGTGAGCCCTGCGTCAACGAGGTTAGTACATCAAGAATTTCATCATAACTCATAGGCATACTTGAATTTGATTGGAATTGTTGTGGAGGAGGTTGTGGTGGCTGCATAGGTCTTGAATAGAACTCCTCTTCTTGCTGCCAATATCCATCTTGTTGGAATTGTTGAGGTTCTCCCCACATGTAATCTGAATAATCTCTCCAATCCGAATTGTAAGCGTTGGAAAACATGTTGTCCCATGATTGGCTATGGCCTTGATAACCCCAAGCATCTTCATTCGCAGCGAATTGAGAACATTGATGAGTTGGATATCCTTGCCCATAGGACACACCATATGTAGGGACACTTTGCATTGTGGTCCTTTCGGGATATTGTAACAATTGAGAAGTAAGTTTCGCCAATTAAGCTTGAATGGTAGCAAAATCCATGTCTTACTTCTCTAGTACTTGAAATCAAGGAAACAAAATTAAATCAAATATCAAAAGTAAAACAAAAGAAAAAAAACACAAACAGAAACAAAGTTAGTAACTAAAAACAAAAGACATGAAAAAGAAACAACGGGGGATTAGCAAAGTTGCTAATCCCCGGCAACGGCGCCAAAAACTTGGTGCGAAAATTATCTTACCACACAAATTTAACCCTCTTTTATCAATTGTAGTAAAGAATGTAAGTAGGGATCGTTCTGGACCGGGGATTAGGAGGGCTTGCTAATAACCTCTAAACTGACTCAAAAACATAAAACTAAACTTAAAATTACTTAACAAGACTCAAAGCAAACTTAAAATACTCAAAACAGCTTAAAACAACTAAATAAACTTAAACTAGACACTAGGAATGACTTTGGACGAAAATTGACTTTTACTTGAATCAAAACATTTAAAAACACAAATTAAAACAGATTCTAACTAATTAGACACACTAAAGTAAATGGGGATTGAGTTTTGGACGAAGTTCAAACAAACAAACAAGTATGAAAAACTAGACAGATTGTAAAACAAATTTGAGAAATAAGATGATGGATGGGATAGCTAGAGACTTTTTCTCCACACATGACATGTATGCAAATAACTCGATTTCCAGTTACTACTTCATTGAATTATGAACGACAATGCTCCAAATTAACCATGACATCACTAGTTAACTCTCAGATTTTCCTTATTTTATTGGATTGGATGACATCATTCGACAACCCAAAACATTCTTCTAAAGTTCCCTACATGACATCATAATAGAGATACAATAAAAGATCATTAAGTTTAATGAAAATCATAAGCATTGACAAAGCACTTGCAACTATGACATCATGTCACTCATGCTAGGAATTGAACTTAACGCGATCGTTTATAAACGACATTCACTACATGTGAATATAAGTTTGTAACGATTATGTGAAACTTCCTTATATTCTAGCAACGGATTTATGCATGCCAATTAAGTGTTGAACCTTAATTAACAAATACAAATAAGTTATCAATCAAATAGTTAAGCCAATTGCATTCACGATTCAAGAGTTCATAACTGGAATTTATCAAATTATATTGCACACATAATCATGGCTTTGAAATCACCCCTAGCCAAGAGGGGTTTAGCCACTCATATTCACAACAAAACAAAAGAAAATGAATTTAAACATTGGAAACAAAAGAAAGAAAATACCTAAACGCTCTAACGATCCAAGTTGGACAGCAAGCACGTCCAAGCAATTTCCTTCCCTTCCTTTGCTACGGCACAAGGTGTTGGTAAGTGGTTGAAGGTTTGTTTGTATGGAGGAATGAATGTGAAGATGAATGGATGTGTTTGGATGAAGGTTGTATTGAATGCGGCAAAGAGTGGAGAATTGTGTAGATGATGTGTGTGTGTTTTGGATGGATTTTTTTCTCCCTTGTTATGGTGAAGGGTGGATGTATTTATAGGCTAGGGAGAGGATCACCATCTAATTAAGGTGGTAGTGGTGTATGTTGTGGTAATGAGTGGATGTAATGGGTGTAGTGGGTGAATGTTTGGTAATGAGTGGATGTAATGGGTGTAGTGGTGAGTGTTTGGTAATGAGTGGATGTAATGAGTGTAGTGGATGGATGTTTGGTAATGAGTGGATGTAATGGGTGTAGTGGGTGAGTGTTGTGGTAATGAGTGAATGTAATGGGTGTAGTGGATGGATGTTTGTAGTTGTAGGTCAACACACTTGCACACATACATGCTGATTTCTAGCCTTCAAATATTCAAAAACGTCCATCCTCATGTCTCCATGCTTGCACTATCCAATCTTGGCCCAAAAATGCTCCAAAATGCTCCAAATAGCACTTTGTTGCTAACTTTGTTATTTGAACCTACAAACACACGAAAATAGCTTAAAGTACTAAAATAACTAGAATTAAACTAAGTAAATGCCAAGAAACAAGCTAACTAAGTTGCATAAATATGCTCCTATCACATCATATTACACAACATGATTGTGGAGGATGAGTGAGATGGGTATATGGATGGAGAGTTTGATGATGACCAAGAGGATCCAAATAGGTCAAGATGGGCTCGTGAAAAAATATACGATAGGCCTAATTTGCCTTTTAATCCAAGAACTGGTAGTATTTCTATAAATGAGTATATGAGGCGCTATAGGATGATAAGTTCCCGTGCCACAAGTAAGTACCTACAACGTGATCTTGTTGCACATCTTTGGGCCAAAAGAAGCATGTAGTAGGCGTTTAAGTTCATAACTTCTTCAATACTCAACGAAATCAAGTGATTCAAAAATGAAAATCATACTTCTCGACGAGATGAAGAGAATACCTTTCTTGAAGGCTAACTCGCCATGCTTTGACTGAAAAATGGTTCGAAAATGGCTGTCTTGGTTATCAAGTTAGCCACTTTCGAGCCATTTTCCGGCCAAACTAAGGTGAGTTAGTCACCGAGAAGGGTACCATTCTCTTCATCTCATCGAAAAGTATGATTTTCGTTTTTGAATTACTTGATTTCGTTGAGTATTAAAGAAGTTATGAACATTTAAAGTTTACCCAGTTTCCAGTAGACTAATCACCTTTCAGGCTATTTTCTGGCCATCTCTGCCAACCATTGGGCTTTCAAATAGGTATAATCTTTATCTACACTTTTCTATCTTTATTTTGATATATTATGGGTCGAAGCTTTGAAAATTGCTCAAACTTCCGGCCAAGAGCTCTTGGACACTTAACAGAGTTTTAAAAAAAAAGACCAAAATAATGGATGGTGGACACTCTCAAGAACCATTTCTATTGATTTTCAATCTCAGGAACCAAAGTGATGTGTTATGCAATCTTAGAGACCATTTTGGCTAAAAAACCTTTCTATAAATAAGTACATGAGGTGCTATAGAATGATACGTTCCCGTGCCACAAACAAGTACCTATAACAAGATCTTGTTGCACATCTTTGGGCCAAAAGAAGCATGAAGTAGGCGTTTAAGTTTTATGTTGTTAAATGTTTTTAAAAATGTTGTTTAAATTTCATGTTATTAAATGTTTTTTTTATGTTGTATAATTTTTATGTTGGTTAATGTCATTTAATGTTGTTTCATATTGTTTAATTTAATTTAATGTTGTATAATGGCTTAAGAAGTTATATAAGAAAAAATAGAATTTTAAAAAATTTGTAAAAAAATAAAATAAAAAAAAATAAAAATAACGGCTAGTTGTTGGTTTTTTGAATCCTGGCCCAGGCCGGGGCTGGTTGATTGGCCCTTTGGCATTTTTTGTCTAGTGGAGTCCACGAGCCCTTTGCCTTGACTCTTGGTTGGAGACGGTTTTCGGACCATTTTCGACCCTCTGGACTCTCGGTTGGAGATGGTCTTAGCATCTTCACCTCTCAAATAGTTCGAACCCCTAGTCACAAACTCAATCCCCAGACCGCAACCAATGTAGGGATTATGATTTGGTAGAGTTAAGCTTGGATAAATATCACTAAACTCAGAACTAATTTATTATAGCAAGATTTTGATTCACAATCTTTTTAGAAAAGACTACAGTACAGGTTACTGTGTGCAACGAGTATCCTATTTCTTTAGTGCGGTGCTAGTACGATAATATGCCATGCAACTAGCTAAATTACACATTACATATTAAAAAATGTTATTATTTGGCCGTACAAAAGTAACACATTCTCTGTGTGTTAATTTTGTGTGTTTAATTTATCTTGTCGTTATGAAAATTGATTACATTAAGAAGTGAAAGGTGTAGTGATTTATTTTGATATAATTTCTACGTATAATTGCAAAGGTGACAACAAAAACGAGATGGGCCCTAATCTTTACCCCACAAGTGTACTAAGACTTCCATGCATTCAGCTTTTGTGTATGAACGCTGTAACTTAAACCACATCAAACATCTCGTCCAGCTTTTGATACCAATAATTACCCAATTATAACTCTCTTTTTTTGTTCAAATAACTCTTGGCCTTTGAAAAGACACGTTTGGCTGCATACACCCTCCTCTAAAAGTAACATGTTGACCAATGAAGACTTCCATTCAAACCCTAGAAACATAATGGAGAGCTGGAATATTTGATGTTTCAGCTACCCAATCTCGCTTCCATTAGTTCTTGTTCCGTATGCGTTGTTATACTGACTAGAGCTGATGCATGTGAGTTCGAATTTCATTCCTTACAATTTAGATTAGTTAAGTTAACTTTCCATGATGTAGTAGATCGATTACTCGTGTTATAATATTGTTTGGTATGTGAAGAGAATATAACTCTTGCATATAACGGATTGTACACAATTTTGTATATATCTCTTTCGTCACGTGGGGAAAGATGGATCAAAATTCATGAAAGGGAGCGGTGTGGCATGGGCAGCACAGGCAATGTCACATTGTCATGTTAATATTGTTAAAGCGATTGATCAAAAACTGAGGCAGGTCACATGGATGATATTGATGTATAAAGCATTGCACACATTATATAGGTTAAAAATATTGATGCAGAAGGCGATAATCTGCAGTTGATAGAAAAAAGACACAAATTAAGTTTGTACCAAAACATTCGAACATTAACAACACAACAAAGGCATCCATTTCAATTTTACATCAAATTTAGAATGTGGTTCAAAGCATAGGCCAAAACTTGCCGCTGGCTGTTCTTCTTAGCAAAGATATTCATAATTCATCTACAAAAAGCTAGCAAGCACACAGAGTCATGCATGCCATGATATGCCATGCCCTTTCAATAACTCCAGTCCCATCTCTATCTCTCTCTCTCTCTCATATAAGTTTTGATAAGATCACTTTCGTGTTCGATTTGATTGATCTATGATGTGGCCATACACTGATCCACGCAAATTATATAATGTATTTTTGCAATATTATTGAAAGAGAGATGTGTTGGAAGGAAAATTACATTTGACTGATTCCACTATAATATCTCCATGATTTCCTCAAGGGGAGATTCTCACTGTCCACCTATGTACATACACAAAGGTTTGTTTCACTGCTTATTTTTTGTTTGGTTTTTCTTGTTCCACAGTTGTCTTTATTTTTTTTATTCTTTATTTCCGGGGGAATTTTTTTTTGAAAGTATTGCTTGTTACAGATACACGGATATATATTTGATCTTCTAATTCAAATATTTAATTCTTCTTAATTAATTTGCATGCCTGGGTAGGGTAGTTTACTACCTCAACTACAAGTATGATTCACTTTGAAGACTAATGGTGGGTGAATATTTTTCAGTGTTTAGTTAATGCATCTCCAAACTTAAGAATACAGCAGCAATACGGCAGCAGCAGCTCCTGAGCTCTCTCTCTGACTCAAGTGCGGCAGCTTTAGAGATTGTTGTTGAAGCTTTTCTCCATATTTGACATTTGAGAACTGAATTGGAAGCTCCTATATGTACGAACCAGCTTTGTTGAGATTAGCTTGATGTTAGTTCTCTGTCGTTCGTTGATGATATTTCTAAATATATTAGTCATGAAAAACATGTGTGAGTGATAAATTTGTTTTTAATCATTAGTTTTCTTGTGACTAATAGAGCTTTCGTTATATAAGGTTGTTGTTATTAAGATTTTTAGTCATGAAGATTGCTTGTGACTAAATACTTATTAGTTATTATAAGGACGTTGTTACCAATGCGGTCCCTAATCCTTAACATTCTTTGATTAAAACCTTAATGGTATTCAAAGTTTGATCAAAGTCCCTTGACTTTGTACACCTCATTATATTACTATTAATATTTATATTTTTATAGTTTTGACATTAATTGTTTGATATTTTATGAGATTTATAATCCTATAAATTTAAAATCCCTCATTATAATTGACACACCCTAACCCGAAGATTAGGACGTGCTGGCCGTCACGTGAGTGTGACGTAACCATAAATGCAGGCGGAAACGATAATATAACAAAATACGAACCAACAAAAACCACTAATTGCAGTTATTAACAACCTAGTATTCTATGTGCATAAGAGTGTACTAAACACACATAAACAGAGCATAAGCGTCTAGGTGCAGTCAAGTAGGACCATAATTAATTTACAACACCCTCGGGTGAATCCTACATTTATTTAGTCTGTCAGAACGCCGAAGAAGTCCTCGTAGGCCACCAACGCCTCAACTAGAACCTGGAGGGGCGCAAAACAGAAAACGTGAGTGGGCGAAAATAAAGCTTTTCCAAAACATTTCATAATCCACATTTATAACCCCTCTTTGAAAACCTGTATACTTTCCCAGAAAAATAGTATATAAACATATATATCTCAACCATCTCAATCATCAATCTCATAACAGATTCAATAGAAAATGTGCCATATCAAATTCAACAGTTTAGTATGAATGCATTAACATAAATCAGGTGGAAAGATAAATCAACCGGAGACCCTGCAATGGTCCTGTACGGCTGAATCTAGAGCTCAAAATCTCATCTAGCCAGAGTCACCTAGTATGACTTGTACGGCACTACACTGCACATAAGTCGGAACTACCTAATGTAGTCTATACGACTTAATGGTTAATGTTACGTTCTAGTGCTTCTCTCATCAATCATCTGTGCACATAATCTAAGGTCACCTACCAGTCGGAACCCTTCTAATGGTTTATACGACTGGCATGTCGGAACCACCCCTAGTGGTCTGTACGACTAGCATCTACTTGGATCCAAGGTGAGCGTGCGATGCAGGGTGAATAATATAAGCACTAATACCAAGGTGCAGTTTATGAGCTCAACATATCTCAACATCATCATAACAGTAATAATACTCACCTGATACTCACCTGTGCGTCCACAGCACCATTTCACATATATGCATCATACAACAATTCATAATATTCATGAAATTCTATGCATGGCAAACCAAACTATATTTCATATCTCATTTCAACATACTTTTCATTTAAGTTGATTTCTGGGGAAATCGAGTATATAGGTATATATATAGAAAGCAATGCCCACTCACTGGTATGTTGCCGGGTCGTAACCCCCTTGACGCCCCTGGATGTGCTCGTCCTCCCTATAAGTCTCACCTATATGCGAAACAACTATAAAACGTCATTTAAAGCGCATAAACGAAACTAGGCAATTAATTCCTCATACGATGCTCAATTTTGACAAATAAATACTCTAACGCGATCTACACAACCTCACGAGCATCGTACTATTTTTAAAATAATTTTTCTACGTCTCACGCGCCGAATTGGGCACGGGTCTACGCGCCCCCACGTGCGGCCACGTGCGTTGCATGTTGACGCCGTCAGTTAACGCCGTCAGGAATATTCCGGGAGTATTCCGTTAAAACCTAACGGTACCGTTAACGCCGTTAGGAATATTCCATTAAAACTAACAGAATATTCCTGTTTCTTCTCCGATGGTCTCTCGCCGGACTCCGGTCACCGGAAAACTGGGAAGTTTTCAAATTAACTATTCTCACTCGTTTTTCGTCCATTTTTCTCGAATTTTATACCAAATCGAAGCCCTTAACATGTAGAACCACGATGGAATGGTTTTAAGCACTAAAAACCACGGGATCATACCTTCCAAAATTTCAAGAAATCGGCCAAACGTCGAACTAGGTGATTCCGACGTCCAAAACTTCCAAACGACACACTCCGAGCTTCCTTGGGACTTCCTAAAGCTCACTATGAGCTTAGTTTGGCCTAAAACACAACCAATTCAAAGCTCGTGAACAGTACACATTTACGGGATCTTTAGAAACTAGGGTTTTCGAAGTAAAACTCACCTTAAATTGGTACCTACGTGATCGTGGAGTCCTCAGGAATGCAATGGTAGCCTTAAATCTGACGATGGTAGAAGTTTTGGGTGGTTTTGGTGGTTGCTCGTACGTTCGAGAGGGAGAGAGAGAGAGTGAGTGTCTGAGGAAGAGAGAGAGTGACAGTATACGGGAAATGGGGAGGGAATTAGGGTGTGAGGCCCTACCTAAACCCCCAAACACAAAATTAATATATAGAAATGTAAATCTAAGTCCTAGTTTAAGTTCCTAACACTAATTAATATTCTAATTAACAATAGTTTAGGAACTTTAGGTAAAACTAATGTCGAATTTACGCACCTTAATCCCGTTTAAGGTCATTTTTGTAATTCCGCGTCCTCGGAATTAATAATTTTGGGACGGGCTGTGACAATCTCCCCTCCTTATAGAATTTCGTCCCCAAAATTCCAGCCACCAACCAAACCATCAATACTCATAAAATAGCCTCGGATACATATCTCTCATCCGTTCTTCTGTCTCCCATGTAGCTTCTTCCGCTGCATTGTTCCTCCACAATACTTTTACCAAGCTCACTGTCTTATTCCTTAGAGCCTTATCTTTCCAATCCAGTATAGTCACTGGTTCCTCGTCATACGTCAAATCCGGATTAATTTCCAAAGGTTGAGTAGGAATCACATGTGAAGGATCTGAAACATAATGCTGAAGCATCGAGACATGGAACACATTATGTACCTTAGACAACTCTGGAGGCAGCTCCAACCTATAGGCAACTTCACCAATCCTCTCAGTGATCTCATAAGGTCCAATGTACCTGGGACTTAGCTTTCCTTTCTTTCCAAATCGAACCACCCCTCTCCAAGGCGATAATTTCATAAATACATAGTCGCCCACATTATACATTTTATCCGTCGTATGTCGATCCGCTAGGCTCTTTTGCCTATCCTGGGCCACTTTCAGGTTAGACTTAATTACCTGAATATTCTGAGTAGTCTCATCCATAATCTCTGGGCCCTCAAGTATTCTTTCACCGACCTCTGACCAACATAATGGCGTACGACAAGCTTTACCATAAAGCGCTTCAAATGGAGACATTCCAATACTCGAATGAAAACTATTATTGTAGGCAAACTCCATCAAATCCAAGCGATCATGCCAAGAATCACCAAATTGCATCACATAGGATCTCAACATATCCTCGAGCGTCTGAATAGTCCTCTCTGACTGACCATCTGTCTGTGGGTGATAAGCTGTACTGTAAAGCAATCTAGTGCCCAAAGCTTCTTGAAAAGCTATCCAAAACTTAGAAGTAAACCTTGGATCTTGATCAGAAATGATATTCACTGGGACACCATGATACTTTACAACCTTCGATATGAATAACTTAGCCAGCTTACTTAAAGGGCACTTCTCCCTTATTGGAATAAAATGTGCTGATTTGGTAAGTCGATCTACAACCACCCAAATGCAATCAAAACCATTTTGTGTACGAGGCAGCTTATACACAAAATCCATCGTTATATTCTCCCATTTCCACTGGGGAACGGGGAGTGGTTGCAATCTTCCAAACGGCTTCTTTCTTTCAGCCTTAACCTGCTGGCAAACAATACACCTACTTACATACTCTGCAATTTCCCTCTTCATACCCGGCCAATAGTAAAATGGTCGAATGGTATGATACATTTTAGTTCCTCTTGGGTGCATAGCATAAGCCGAACAATGTGCTTCATCCAAAATTTCTTTCTTTAGTCCCTCATTATTTGGCACATACATCCTGTTCTCTTTCATAAGCATACCATCTGATCCTCGGATCCTGAGATATTTCTTCTTCCCTTTCTTTCTTAAACTGACCAACTCTTGGATTTCTTCATCCAACAATTGAGCTGCAAGCACCCGATCAATTAAAATTGGCTTGACTTGAAAATTGGCAAGAAAAGCTTCACTTTGCTCTTCCAATTCTAACTTTACTCCAGTAGATCTCAACTCTGCAAAAAGAGGAACACGGCTGGCATACAAAGCATTAAGTCTCCCTTGAGGTTTCCTACTCAGAGCATCAGCTACCACATTTGCACGACCCGGATGGTACTCAATCGTGCAATCATAATCACTTAACAATTCTAACCATCTTCTCTGACGAAGATTAAGATCATGCTGCGTGAAAAGGTACTGAAGACTTTTATGATCTGTAAAGATCTTACATTTCTCGCCATAGAGATAATGTCTCCAAATCTTCAAAGCAAACACAATAGCTGCCAACTCAAGATCGTAAGTATGATAGTTCCTTTCATGAGTCTTCAACTGCCTAGAAGCATAGGCAATCACTCTACTATGCTGCATCAAAACACAACCCAAACCATTCAAAGAAGCATCACTGTAGATCTCGAAGTTACCATTATCATCAGGAAACATTAACACCGATGCATGAGTAAGGCAATATTTCAACTGCTGGAAACTTTGCTCACACAACTATCATCCCACTCAAACTTAACATCCTTCCTGGTTAACTTCGTTAATGGCAAGGCAATCATAGAAAAGTCTTGAACAAACTGTCGATAATAACCTGCCAAGCCAAGAAAACTCCGCACCTCAGTGACGGTTCGAGGTTGTTCCCAACTTTCCACTGCTGCTATTTTTTGAGGATCCACTTGAATTCCTTGGGCTGATACCACATGTCCCAAAAATGCCACTTGATTCAGCTAAAACTGACATTTACTAAACTTGGCATATAATCGGTGTTCCCTCAATTTCCTTAACACCAAGTTAAGATGTCGAATATGGTCTGATTTCGACTTAGAGTATACCAGAATATCATCAA
The DNA here is from genome assembly GCF_042453785.1 of Malus domestica. Lineage (NCBI taxonomy): Eukaryota > Viridiplantae > Streptophyta > Magnoliopsida > Rosales > Rosaceae > Malus > Malus domestica. The sequence goes on along the minus strand of NC_091672.1, from coordinate 26,616,316 downwards.
TAAAAACAATAACAAACCTGTCGAGATATTCCTGGAATACTTCATTCATCAATCTCATGAAAGCTGCAGGGGCATTAGTCAATCCAAATGGCATAACCAAAAACTCATAATGCCCATAACGAGTCCTGAAAACCGTTTTATGAACATCCTCATCTTTAATCTTTAATTGATAATACCCAGATCTCAAATCGATCTTAGAAAACACACAGGCACCTTTGAGCTGATCAAACAAATCATCTATACGAGGTAAGGGATAACGGTTTTTAATCGTTACCCGATTCAATTGCCTGTAATCAATACACAATCTCAAAGTTCCATCATTCTTTCTCACAAACAACACCGGAGCTCCCCAAGGTGAAGAACTAGGCTGAATGAAACTTTTATCAATTAATTCTTGCAATTGAATTTTCAACTCTCTTAATTCCGCTGGTGCCATTCTATAAGGAGTCAAGGAGATAGGGTTTGTACCTGGAAGCAAATCAATCGAAAACTCCACATCTATCTGGGGGCAATCCAGGCAAATCATCTGGAAACACATCAGGATAGTGTCTGACTACTCCGACTTCCTCCACACTACTGGGAGCAACATCATTCAAAACCACATGTGCTAAGTATCCCTGACAACCCTTGAATAACAACTTCTTTGCCCTTATGAAGGAAATAACACCATGCCTCACCCCACTTCTTTCACCCACAAAAGTAACCTCGGGTAGTCCAGGACGAAGAAAAGTAACTGATTTCCCGTAACAATCTATATGGGCGCGATTATAATGCAACCAATCCACCCCTAAAATCACATCAAAATTCACGATGTCTAACGGGATAAGATTAGCAGGCATAACTACATTATCTACCATCACTGGACACCCAGGATAAAAACTATCAACATAACATTTATTCCCTCTAGGCATAGCAAACTCTAAATCAAACCCTAGAGGTGAAGGATGAGGTTGTGTCATTTGAGCAAAGGTATGAGAAATCACAGAGTGCGTAGCACCACAATCAATCAAAACTCTAGCAAAATGACCAAGAACATTCAACGTACCCATAATCAAGTCTGGATGGTTCTGAGCATCTTGCAGCGAAATGTGGTTAACACGTCCCTGAGCTGGTTGTCGTCCTCCACGACCTCTGCCACTCTGATTACCTCGTCCCTGATGAGTACGTCCTTGACCTGCCTGGGCAGGCTGCCTAGACGGCCCTGCACTACTAGCAGAAACCCCTCTCTGTTAGGGCCGACCCCCCTGATACCACTGAAATCCGCTAGCTGGCATAGACGGATATGAAGTATAACCTCCCTGATCCTGAGAATATCCACTCTGAAAATAAGGATCCTGGGAATATTGATACTGTCCCGGAGCATAAGGAGCAGCATCACCCTGATAGTGATAAGCACCACCACGACCAAACTGGCCATAACTGCCTGAATTTAAGTTCTGCTGAGTCGGTACTGGAGCTGGCATAACAGGCTGCTGGGGCCTCTGCTGACTCTGGGGACACTGTGCAGCTCGATGTCCTGCCTGACCACATGTAAAGCATGCACCACTGCTTCTCCTACATTCCCTATGATGTCGGAAATTACAACGGCGACATAACGGAGGACCAGAACCACCAGTACCAACAAAACTTCTCTGACTAGGAAATCTAGGTCCATTACCAAACCTACCACCTCCTTTCCTCGGACCTGTGGCACTAAATCCACCACTGGAAGAACTCGAACTCATTCCACTTTTCTTGAAATTCTGCGTCTTACGGGGTCCTTGAAAGGAGATACCTTTACCCTTGCCGTCATTCCTCTGGTTGCCACCATTCTTATCTTCCTCTTCATCACTATCACTAGGAAATTTCTCGGACTCCTCCATCCGAACCATAATTTCAGAAAACTCATGATAATTAGCACAAGGAAGTGCGCTAGCAAATGTTCGCCATCTCTTCTTTGATCCCAACTTAAATCGACGAAGCATTTCCACTGGATTAGCAGCCACGTCCGGATCATAACGAGACAAATCTGTAAACTTCCTGTAGTATTCACCCGCCGACATCTTCCTTTGCTTCAATTGGGTGAACTCCTGCTTCTTACTATCAATGTACTCTGGAGGAACAAATCTTTTCTTAAATATTCCCTTGAATGTGCCCCAATCTTGCACCATCTCAGGTGCCAGAAAATTAGTTTCATTACTCCACCAAACTGCAACCTCTCGGCTTAAAAACCAAATGGTAGTCTCGACCCATCTATTCTCAGGTAGGTTCCCTTGACTCCGCATTACTTGAAAAGTCTGCTCAATCCGATCCAACCACTTTTCTGCCCCCTCATAACCTTCATTTCCCTCAAAGGTATCCAATTTCAGATTATACATCGTCTCTACGAGCGTTCTCTGAGGAGGACGGATATTAGCCTTAAAAGCCTGAGCCATTGCTTCCCCTAATTGGGCTATATCGGGGAAATTAGGCTCAGCAGCACGGCGAGGCTCTCTACGAGGCGGCATAATTCTGACAGAAGACATAAAAAAATCAATAGAAGAATTCACTAGTTATACAGGACTGCAACCTATGCTCTGATACCAAACTGACACACCCTAACCCGAAGATTAGGACGTGTTGGCCATCACGTGAGCGTGACGTAACCATAAGTGCAGGCGGAAACGATAATATAACAAAATACGAACCAACAAAAACCACTAATTGCAGTTATTAACAACCTAGTATTCTATGTGCATAAGAGTGTACTAAACACACATAAACAGAGCATAAGCGTCTAGGTGCAGTCAAGTAGGACCATAATTAATTTACAACACCCTCGGGTGAATCCTACATTTATTTAGTCTGTCAGAACGCCAAAGAAGTCCTCGTAGGCCACCAACGCCTCAACTAGAACCTGGAGGGGCGCAAAACAGAAAACGTGAGTGGGCGAAAATAAAGCTTTTCCAAAACATTTCATAAATCCACATTTATAACCCCTCTTTGAAAACCTGTATACTTTCCCAGAAAAATAGTATATAAACATATATATCTCAACCATCTCAATCATCAATCTCATAACAGATTCAATAGAAAATGTGCCATATCAAATTCAACAGTTTAGTATGAATGCATTAACATAAATCAGGTGGAAAGATAAATCAACCGGAGACCCTGCAATGGTCCTGTACGGCTGAATCTAGAGCTCAAAATCTCATCTAGCCAGAGTCACCTAGTATGACCTGTACGGCATTACACTGCACATAAGTCGGAACTATCTAATGTAGTCTATACGACTTAATGGTTAATGTTACGCTCTAGTGCTTCTCTCATCAATCATCTGTGCACATAATCTAAGGTCACCTACCAGTCGGAACCCTTCTAATGGTCTATACGACTGGCATGTCGGAACCACCCCTAGTGGTCTGTACGACTAGCATCTACTTGGATCCAAGGTGAGCGTGCGATGCAGGGTGAATAATATAAGCACTAATACCAAGGTGCAGTTTATGAGCTCAACATATCTCAACATCATCATAACAGTAATAATACTCACCTGATACTCACCTGTGCGTCCACAGCACCATTTCACATATATGCATCATTTAACAATTCATAATATTCATGAAATTCTATGCATGGCAAACCAAACTATATTTCATATCTCATTTCAACATACTTTTCATTTAAGTTGATTTCTGGGGAAATCGAGTATATAGGTATATATATAGAAAGCAATGCCCACTCACTGGTATGTTGCCGGGTCGTAACCCCCTTGACGCCCCTGGATGTGCTCGTCCTCGCTATAAGTCTCACCTATATGCGAAACAACTATAAAACGTCATTTAAAGCGCATAAACGAAACTAGGCAATTAATTCCTCATACGATGCTCAATTTTGACAAATAAATACTCTAACGCGATCTACACAACCTCACGAGCATCGTACTATTTTTAAAATAATTTTTCTACGTCTCACGCGCCCCCACGCGCCGAATTGGGCACGGGTCTACGCGCCCCCACGCGCGGCCACGTGCGTTGCATGTTGACGGCGTCAGTTAACGCCGTCAGGAATATTCCGTTAAAACCTAACGGTACCGTTAACGCCGTTAGGAATATTCCGTTAAAACTAACAGAATATTCCTGTTTCTTCTCTGATGGTCTCTCGCCGGACTCCGGTCACCGGAAAACTAGGAATTTTTCAAATTAACTATTCTCACACGTTTTTCGTCCATTTTTCTCGAATTTTATACCAAATCGAAGCCCTTAACATGTAGAACCACGATGGAATGGTTTTAAGCACTAAAAACCACGGGATCATACCTTCCAAAATTTCAAGAAATCGGCCAAACGTCGAACTAGGTGATTCCGACGTCCAAAACTTCCAAACGACACACTCCGAGCTTCCTTGGGACTTCCTAAAGCTCATTGTGAGCTTAGTTTGGCCTAAAACACAACCAATTCAAAGCTCGTGAACAGTACACATTATGGGATCTTTAGAAACCCTACGTGATCGTGGAGTCCTCAGGAATGCAATGGTAGCCTTAAATCTGACGATGGTAGAAGTTTTGGGTGGTTTTGGTGGTTGCTTGTACGTTCGAGAGGGAGAGAGAGAGAGTGAGTGTCTGAGGAAGAGAGAGAGTGACAGTATACGGGAAATGGGGAGGGAATTAGGGTGTGAGGCCCTACCTAAACCCCCAAACACAAAATTAATACATAGAAATGTAAATCTAAGTCCTAGTTTAAGTTCCTAACACTAATTAATATTCTAATTAACAATAGTTTAGGAACTTTAGGTAAAACTAATGTCGAATTTACGCACCTTAATCCCGTTTGAGGTCATTTTTGTAATTCCACGTCCTCGGAATTAATAATTCCGGGACGGGCTGTGACAATAATACTATTAGAAACAGTTACAATAAAAGAATTCAAACATTTTGATTGAATAAATGGATAAAAACTATGTAAAAATAAGAAATAATAAATGGCAAAAGAATGTATCCATAGTGTTAAAAAAATTGGTACATTTTACAAAAAAATTGGTTCATTACACATATGTACATTAATAAAGAAGAATGGGTACATTATAAATAAATTAGGGTACATATAAAAGATTAAAAAATTATGAGTACAAATGAATTTTTAAATAATATAGGCCCTAAAAGAAATTAATACATGGGTACAAAATAAAACTAAAAAGAAAATACTACAAATTTAAAAAAAAATGTTGCAAATTAAAAGTGGGTACAAACTAAAAATATAAATATATGATACAAAGTTTAGGCATAAAACATAAATATACCATATGTAATTTTTCTATCATTGATTAAATATACAATGTCACGTGACGGTATACACATGGGTACAAACAAAAATAAACCTTTAAAAAATATGGGCACAAAAAGAAACTAATATATGAGTACAAATTAAAAATGAAAAGAAAATAGGTACAAATTAAAAAAAAATATTTGCAAATTAAAAATAGGTACAAACTAAAAATAAAAATACATGATAAAAAATTTAGCCATAAATATAAACATACTAATTGTAACATTTTTAACACTAAAGGAATATATTTAAAAATAAAAATATTTTATTATTCAAATAATTAATGATGTTATTAATACCAAGGACCTTGATAAAAAATTAAAAATGAAAAGGATTTTAATCAATGGAGTAACAAAAAGAAGGATATAAACCTAATTTCTCCTTTTTCAATATTTATCGGAATCTAAATATTTTAAGGTTAAAATGTTCATAAAATTAAATTATGATAGCCTACATATTTAAAAAAAAAGATACTTTAAGAAAAAAATTATCCTAAATTCACTTTTTAATAATAGCGGGCTAAAAATTTAACCCATAAAGGTTTAAAACCTAAATTTTCTGGCTTAAAATTTTTAAGTTTTAACCCAGAAATTTGAGATGGTCTAACACCTTTTTAGTTAGTCAATGTGTTGTTTTGGTGACAAATCAATTAGTCACGGAGGCTTCAGTCTCATTTATAGATCTTTTTCGTGACTAAATGTTTTAATCACAATATTTTGTACCTTTAGTCATGAGACAATAGTTGTCACTGAAAGCCAAATTTTTAACGGGCCTTTACAGAAATAAAGAAATCAAGTGGGACTCCCTCTGCCCTTTTGCAGATAAGCAAATGCTCCCCTCTCTGTAAATGGTGATGCGCAAAGAAAGGAACGGACTTTTTCGGCACTTCAAAACTTTTCGGTTACAATTTTCGACAAATAAATGGTCACGGAATTTTGCTGATGGACTTGAATTTTCGATAACTGGCTGTCGGGCAGATATGTAATATACGAAGGATTTATAATACAACATTCTGTGCACCATCCAACCATCGCATGCCCTGATGATGCAACGTAAAAAAAACGAAATGAATAACGTGATACAATTCAATGCTGACGGAAAAGTGCGAGCATCCATGCGGCATGAAGTTAAAACGTCCACTCTTCAATCTGCGCAGATGCAACAACACTCATTCTTCAACCTCGTTCGCAGTTTGCACCGACTCTGCAACTGGCGGTATGCAATCTACCTTGAAGCGCAGAACCTATGTTCCAGAAGATGAAAGGATAAAAATGTAAGAAAATTCCCATATTGGACGTACCAAACAAGAAACATCGGCTCAAAACGGGTACCAAAAGATAACAATGATGCATGTAGAATTCAAATGCGATCAGTTCATGATACAACAACAACAACAACAACAACAAAGCCTTTTCCCACTAAGTGGGGTCGGCTATATGAATCCTAGAACGCCATTGCGCTCGGTTTTGTGTCATGTCCTCCGTTAGAACCAAGTACTCTAAGTCTTTTCTTAGAGTCTCTTCCAAAGTTTTCCTAGGTCTTCCTCTACCCCTTTGGCCCTGAACCTCTGTCCCGTAGTCACATCTTCGAACCGGAGCATCAGTAGGCCTTCTTTGCACATGTCCAAATCACCGGAACCGATTTTCTCTCATCTTTCCTTCAATTTCGGCCACTCCTACTTTACCTCGAATATCCTCATTTCCAATCTTATCATTTCTTGTGTGCCCACACATCCCACGAAGCATCCTCGTCTCCGCCACACCCATTTTGTGTACGTGTTGATGCTTCACCGCCCAACATTCTGTGCCATACAACATCGCTGGCCTTATTGCCGTCCTATAAAATTTTCCCTTGAGCTTCAGTGGCCTACGACGGTTACACAACCCGCCGGATGCACTCTTACACTTCATCTATCCAACTTCTATTCTATGGTTGAGATCTCTCTAATTCTCCGTTCTCTTGCACGATATATCCTAGGTAGCGAAAACGGTCGCTTTTTGTGATCTTCGCTAGATTGCTCCGATCATTAGTGTGGATAAGTATATAAATGGATATAGATAGGAAAGCAAACACAAGATGTACGTGGTTCACCCAGATTGGCTACGTCCACGGAATAGAGGAGTTCTCATTAATTGTGAAGGGTTTACACAAGTACATAGGTTCAAGCTTTCCTTTAGTGAGTACAGGTGAATGATTTAGTACAAATGACATTAGGAAATATTGTGGGAGAATGATCTCGTAATCACGAAACTTCTAAGTATCGGAATGTGGTATCGTCTTGACTTGCCTTATCTGTCTCACAGGTAGATGTGGCATCTTCTCTGGAAGTACTCTTCCTCCATCCAGGGGTGGTATCTTTAACTGGTGGAGATGCACAAGGTAATGTATCAATTTCACTTGAAGCTTACTTGTAGTTTCAGGCTTGGTCAAGCGCGATACAAACCATGTAGTAGGAGTCCCTCAAGTTGCCGAGCTAGGGGATTTGCTGAAAGAGGTGACAGACAAGGTAAGCAATCAGAGCTCCGGCTGATTGTTCACATTCTCCCTATCTTGCAGGCAGCATGAAGGATAAAGAGAAGAAAAATGAGAAGAGATGATATGGGATACTTTTGCTTTTGAAGAAGTAACTTTCCACAGGCTTATTCTTGAACTGAGCTGGAGGGTTTTCTGGTTTCCTCCAGAGTATAAGGCCGACTGAAGAATTTGAGGGTCAAAACAAGTCCATCAAATCTAGAGTACGTTCGACCCTACTGATATGGGATACTTTTGCTTTGACAGAGTAATGGATGTATCGGCACGTGTGCTGTTACGCTTGTCTCCACATGCTTCCTTGTATCCTTCTCACTTGCCCTATCTGTTCCTCAGGCAGATGCGGTATCTTCCCTGGAAGCATAAGATGTTGAAGATGAGTACTCGAGAGCAATGCCAGGTAAGTAAGTTCCAGGCAGTCAGTTCCTGGCTGGAAGCTTGATTCCAAGTGCTGACTGATTGCTCTCTTTCTCCTTGTCTTGCAGGTAAGAACAAGGCCAAAGGAAAAGACAGGGAAAAAGCATGATATGGGATACTCTTGCTTTTAACCCTGATGATATGAGATATTCTTGCTCTAGTATAACTTGTTTGCAGAGGTATTATCGGGGGGAAAGAAAGCTGAATATTTCGAAAGGCTTCGTTGAGAGTGCCCTCTCATATATGAGGAAGGGTTGAGCATTTTTGCAGGTCTGTCTGTCCGTTGGGGATGGAGGTTGACATATATAGGAGTCTCCTTAACAACAAGTAGTAATGCTATTCCTTTACCCTGTCAGAGCACTTTGAAAAAGTGGTCTGTGGTATGTGGAAAAATGATGTTGCGTGTGAAGATTACAGACAGCTTTATCCAAGGAGATCCGGCTCTTGTAGTTGGGAAAGTGTTGCCTCTTCGGTTTTCGAACAAGCAATCCTATCAGGGATCTGGCTCTCGAGATTCGGAGAACGATGTCTCTTCGATTTTTGAGAAAGCAATCCTGCTGGGGGTCTGGCTCTCGAGATTCGGAGAGCGGTGTCTCTTCGATTTTTGAGAAGGTAATCATGTTGGGAGTCTGGCTCTCGAGATTCGGAGGGCGGTGCCTCTTCGATTTTGGAGCAAGCAATCTTGTTGGGGGTGTTTTCTCGAATGTGAGTAAAGGTTGGGCATGTTTGCTAGTCTACCTTGCTACGAAGCACAGAGGTTGACACACAGGGACTTTCCAATTATCCAGCAATGGTACTGTTCCTTTACCCTCTCTTCGATTTTTGAGAAAGTAGTCATGTTGGGAGTCTGGCTCTCGAGATTCGGAGGACGGTGCCTCTTCGATTTTGGAGCAAGCAATCTTGTTGGGAGTGTTTTCTCGAATGTGAGTAAAGGTTGGGCATGTTTGCTAGTCTACCTTGCCACGAAGCACAGAGGTTGACACACAGGGACTTTCCAATTATCCAGCAGTGATACTGTTCCTTTACCCTTGTGGGTAATAATATGGGGTAGCTAGACCTTCAAAATTTATGTGTCTAAACTTTGTTAGTGCTGTTTCTTTGCTATTCTTTTACCCGTCTTGGTCAGAGCGATGTAGTGGAAGCTGCAAGCTTCACGTGCTCAACTTTGGCAGAGAACTTTGGCAAAGTTATCTGTGATACACATGAGCTACTATTGCGTGTGGGAAGTGGGTGATTGAACAGTAAGACTCATGTGCTTTCTACTTCACCAGAAGTCTTCGACAGAATGCCCATAATTTCCGCAAAGCTGAGTGTGCGTGTGACAGGTGCTGCCAAGGCTGGAAAAGTAGGTGCCTCTTCGATTTCTGAGATCGGCCCTCGTGGTCTCTGAGCAGCCCAACTTTTGAGAAAGCAAGCGCCTCTTCGATTTCTGAGATCGGCCTTCGTGGTCTTTGAGCAGCCCAACTTTTGAGAAAGCAGACGCCTCTTCGATTTCTGAGATCGACCCTCGTGGTCTCTGAGCAGCCCAGCTTTTGAGAAAGCAAACGCCTCTTCGATTTCTGAGCAGGCGCCTCTTCGATTTCTGAAGCTCCGTCGAGTGCAGATTTTTATAGGGGCTGGCATTAAGTTCCAAAGCACACTTGAATCTCCCCCAGTAGAAGCTCCATTCTTACACTTCTAAGATCTTGATTTGTTCGACCTCTTCTCTCTTCAACACCTTTGAAAATGTCTGGCCCCTCCGACCGTCGTTTTGACTTGAACCTTGTTGAAGAGGCAGCCCCGCCTTCTCCAGACAACATATGGCGCCCATCCTTCGTCTCCCCTACTGGTCCTCTTACCGTTGGGGATTCCGTTATGAAGAATGATATGACCGCTGCGGTGGTGGCCAGGAACCTTCTCACTCCCAAAGATAACAGACTACTTTCCAAACGATCTGATGAGTTAGCTGTTAAGGATTCTCTGGCTCTCAGTGTTCAGTGTGCAGGTTCTGTGTCTAATATGGCCCAACGCCTATTTGCTCGAACCCGCCAAGTTGAATCATTGGCGGCTGAAGTGATGAGTCTCAAACAGGAGATTAGAGGGCTCAAGCATGAGAATAAACAGTTGCACCGTCTCGCACATGACTATGCTACAAACATGAAGAGGAAGCTGGACCAGATGAAGGAATCTGATGGTCAGGTTTTACTTGATCATCAGAGATTTGTGGGTTTGTTCCAAAGGCATTTATTGCCTTCGTCTTCTGGGGCTGTACCGCGTAATGAAGCTCCAAATGATCAACCTCTGATGCCTCCTTCTAGGGTTCTGTCCAGTACTGAGGCTCCGAATGATCCCCCTCCGGTGCCTTCTCTTTCTGGGGCTCTACCGACTGCTGCGACTTCTCCTAAGCAACCTTTGTGAAGGCTCTCTCTTGTTTGTTTATTTTGACTCATGTATATGTACATATTTGTAGCTTATCGGGGATATCAATAAATAAGCTTTCCTTCATTTCAACGTATTGTGTTAAATACACCAAAGCCTTCTTCTCTAAGTTCTTTGAATTTTCTTTTGTTGGAGCTTTGTGAGTGGAGCATGTAGGTTGAGGTAGTGTTCCCTTAATTTCCTGAGTGAGGAAAACTTCTCGGTTGGAGACTTGGAAAATCCAAGTCACTGAGTGGGATCGGCTACATGAATCTTAGAACGCCATTGTGCTCGGTCCTGTGTCATGTCATTCGTTAAATCCAAGTACTCTAAGTCTTTTCTTAGAGTCTCTTCCAAAGTTTTCTTAGGTCTTCCTCTACCCCTTCGGCCCTGAACCTCTGTCCCATAGTCGCATCTTCTAATCGGAGCGTCAGTTCATGATAAAGATTGAAAAATGGTCAGATTTCACTTTCGATCTCTCAAGTTCATATTAAAGTCATCTGACTACCTTAGCTACTTTTGTAGAGATGGAGACTTGGCAGCCACTATATGCGGTAACAAACGATGATTGAATATAAATGTAACAGAATATATGGAAAAGACGCCAATTCTGTTGATAATGAGTTATGATCCAACAAAACTTAACGGTTCAAACTTCAAAGTAAAGCTTTCAAGTAGCATCTAAGGCCCAGTCGTTTTCAAGCAAGAATACGTAAACTGGCGTAGTAGAACAAAATAAGAATATATAGAAGATACCGAAACATGTCTGCGCACCTTCTTAAAAAAATTTGAATAGGAATTGTCCCAAATCAGTTTGTAGATTCCAGCCTCGCATGTGCAGAAGTTTCCCTGTAAACGAACACTCATATTGAGGCCAGGACATTTAATATCACAAATGATCTAACACCACAAAAAGCCCGAAATAGCAAAACTTACTTGGTCAGAATCGTAGCGTCGGTAAGGTAAAATGAGCTGTGGTAAAACCAGCAATGCCCCAAAGTAATTACAAGAAAAGAATTAAGTTAGAAACAGAAATGAGAAAGTGAAAAAGGAAGCAACAATACAAAGGTTGAAGAGGAGGAGACCAAAGTAAACATAGTAATTAACAACGGAGACATCATAGTTAAACTTACAGATTTTTCCCCAGAAGAATTTGTGTACTCGACACTAAATCCAATATCCTGACCAACAAACATAAATCTCAATATGGAATTTACACTGTAAAAACTTTAAGTAAACAACATATGACCAACAACGTTTAGGAACAATACCAAGTTTATCTTCCCCTGTACAAGCGAGAAATCCCAAGCAATATATGAATTTATCGCATCCACAGCCAATAAAACCTATAAGAGTAATGAAGCCACATTTATTACCGGCTGGGGTAATAGTTAAACGGCCAGCGTTGTTAAGAAATAAATCAATAGATTTACACACATGCATGTGAACACAAAGCATCTTCAGTCATGAGGAAAAAGAACAAGTATCACAAGATATATAAACAGACCTCATGAGTTTTCCCAGCTGGAACACTCGTCTCTTGGTAATCATCATTATTCCTATACAGAAGAAATTAGCAAAAGTTCTTATTTCAAAATTACAAAAGATAGTTTAGAGCTTCAGTGCCTCACCTTCCTTCTAATGCGCCCGCAACCTCTGCTGGGATAAAAAAGGGGGAATTTGCAAAGACCTCACTGAAAAAAAAAATGCATATGTAAATTGATATAGCACAACCTAGCAGCAGGACAAAGGAAAAACAGGCTTGCAGCCCAATAAGACAACACAGCTTTATTTTGGGTTTTCAAGTGTGCGAGTTCTATTATGCGTGTAATACACAAGCAACCATGATTAGCAATTTTTTACCTCGACACCTTTTTATGGATCAAAAGGATAGTCAAATCAAAACCTTAGCGAAAGGAAGGGGTATATAAATTGATAGGAGTAATACCTGATGAACGTAATAAACCTTTCAAACTCAGTGGTGTAGACATCAACAGCTTCTTCCAAGACAGCTAACTCTGGCTTCTTTCTGCCCAAGTCATAAAATAAAAGAGTCACCGTAAAGATAAATAGAACTACATCTTGAACATAAAAGCCAAAGATAAAAAGATTCTCACAATTTTCTATTCTCAAAGCGCCCCCAAGACAGCGAAATAAGGAGTCGTATAAGAAGCACCATAGTTGTAAGGCTGTATAAAGGGGGTCCATAACGTTGCCGTTGCTCTTCCATGGGCCTATTAATGAAGGATACAATAAGTGTATGAGACATTAATTTACCATAGAAAATGCAATTAAACTACAACCACGAAAATCTTACCCATCATCATCATTTATTTGGCAAATAAAATCAAGTAGAACCTGCACCCAAAAGGAAGCGCAGGAACAGTTACCAACACATGGAGTCAATAAAACATACTTTTGAAGTTCATCTACAAATAATATAAATAGAAGCTCCATTGAATAACCACCTCACTGACACATACAAATGCAGAACGAGAAATCTAAGCAGATAGGCAAGTAAAATTGTTAAGTATTTATCACGACATTAAGAACATTAACCATGCCAATGAACAAACTAGCAGTGGACATTCGGGTCGAAACCCAGCAGTGGATATGGAGTAGTAGGCAAACCCAGCGAATAATGTGGCAAGCAACTGCGTAGAGGAGCATACCTGTGGAACCCCAACCAAGTACTTGACAAGCGTCTTGTAGACACCAGTTGCAGAACCAAGCTGCGCTAACAGTCTCCTCCTGAAAAGTTTTTCGGCCAAGTAGAACGTAAGGTGGAGCACATGTTGCTTTTAACCTGACTGCCAAACGAAAGGAGTCTCACCTCTCCATTTGCTGATTCCACAAGAGAGCATAACGTTCACGTATAGTTGCCCCAGAACTAACCAAAGCTTCAACCTCTGCTTGCTTATTCCTCTCTGAACGCTCCCGCTGTTGTCTGATGAGCCTCCCCCGAAAATCCTGAGGAATGTAAGTCATAACTGCAGGCAGATTCAGCAATTCCATTATGATCAAAGCAGATTCACGAATACCTCATCTAAACACAACACGGGCAAGCGATAGGGAACTAACCCGTGTTGAACACACGTTCGGAATTTTTCGCTTGGAAAGACTCCAGTGTCTTCAAACTGGTTTGAAATTTCTGGCGGAGGCGATCAATCACAGTAGCAAGTTCAGCATCATCAGGACTCGACTGCTCTCGAAGCTGCCCAACCAAACACGAATTAAAAAACAACGAAAAGGCAGCATCTTTCGCAGCAAAAACCGCTTACATTAACTTAGCTTAGACTTACAGTTTGAGGCCAATGGGGTTTTTCAAGCAAAAACAGTATCTCCTCCATATGCTCTCGATTCTTCCACATGTTTTCGTCGACTTTGTGCGGCGGTTCACTCTCCAATTCACTCACTAACAATCTCTCCTCGCCTAAAAACCACACCCGTTTTATTCATTCATTCTCCAAAATACTGAAATTTTATAAATTGCAAGAAAAAAAATTTGAAAAAAGACGATCACTTTAGCAAAAATATGTAAAATTTTCAAGAGGGTTTTGAAATCACGATGACCTTGAGCCGCCGGAGAGTGGTGGAGCAAATCGGCGGTGAAGGAGCGAATCTCGGAGGAGAGGCGAGCGACGTCGTTTGAGAGAGCGGGGAATTGGTACGTGTCGTAGTAGGACGCGAGAAAAGCCCTGGTTATTGGTACTATACCCTCCGTAGAAGCCATGGTTGCTTGTGAGCAAGACCAATCCAAGGCGATCTCTCTCTCTCTCTCTCTCTCTCTCTCTCTCTCTCTCTAGCTTTCTGAGTTCGTCGGCAGGAAGAGGAAGAGGAAGAGGAAGAGGGGAGTTGCGGTGGAATAACGGAATTTGAAAGGGAATAAACGAAACAGAGAGTAGTAAAGTCCACGCCACCGGCCCACCGCCCACCACCCTCCACTCACCGATGCAGTTATTTTTAAACTTTTAAGTTAATTGTATTTCAACTCATCTGGTTTAGTGCAAGTTTACAAAATTGGAGTAGGATTCTACCTCTTTCAAATCTCCACTCCTCATCTCCTTTTTTATATTTCACTTTTTTCATTGTCTTTTTAAAACATCTTTACGAATTTGAAGAAGAGATGAAAAGATGATCTGTGATAACATTTATCGCAATTTAATAAAAATAAATTGATGTTGATAATTGGTGAATGAAATTTTATACAAATAAATTCATGTTGATAATTGGTGAATGGATCAATCAACAAAGTAGACTAAATTCAAGGTTTTTTTTTTTAGCCAAAATGACTTTTAATCATTCCGTGAGAATGCTCCTTTAAATAAGACCAAAATACTAAAAATACTCTCAAATTTTGTTAAATCATTTTGATATATTGTTTGCTAAATTAAGGATATTCCTATTATTTTGGTCCTTATAGAAACAAAGATATTTAACGAATGACTAAAATGATTGATGGTGGACAAACTCAGTCCACTGCTATCAAAATGAAGAGTTATATCAATCTCCGAACTATTTTGAATAAAATGCCAAAAATCAATAATAACTTACAAAATTTACTCAATTAATTTTTTTGGCGCAACTAACTTAATTTTGAAGAAAGAAAAATGGGCTTAACAAAGTCCAACTCAGAATCTGTTTGACCCAATAAAAATCAAAACTTTGAGTTGGACTGCAGCCCCAGACCAAGAATCACCCGCCGCACAAGAAAAAGAAAAAGTGAGAAAATTGAGCGTGGGAGAGAAAAGTGAGGGGAACCCCGAACCAAACCCAACAATTTGCAAATCAGAAAGTGCCCGACTTTATTCGATTTCCCGATTCGATACCCGAAAAGAAATGTTGGGTTGTATCAAATAACTGAAGCTATCACTTTCGTTTGATTTCATTTGGGAAATTTCGGAAGCTGCGAGATGGGTTTGGAAGATGGGAACTCAGAGAACGCGCGAAGCTGGGCGAGGTTTCTGGCCACGTGTCTCGCCGGTGGGGCGGTGGTGGCGGTGGGGGTCGGCGTCGGGGTGTCGCTTCTGGGTTCACAAGAACGCGGCGGACCTCAGCTTCCTCTGGGACTTCGATGGCGGAGGAAGAAGAACAGACCCGTGCGGGTTTACATGGACGGCTGCTTCGACATGATGCACTACGGCCACTGCAACGCCCTCCGTCAGGCGCGCGCTCTGGGCGACCAATTGGTCGTTGGGGTCGTCAGCGACGCCGAAATCATCGTCAATAAAGGCCCCCCTGTGACTCCTCTCAACGAAAGGTACCGACTTTTTGTGTTAATGGAGCTGATTAGATTCGAAATTTTGGGTTATGGCATTATGTGAACGTGTGGTTAATCCTAATTAGTTGTCTTAATTAGGATGATTATGGTTAATGCTGTGAAATGGGTTGATGAGGTGATTCCAGATGCACCTTATGCCATAACCGAAGAGTTCATGAAGAAGCTGTTTGATGAATACAATATTGACTATATCATTCATGGAGATGACCCATGTGTGCTTCCTGATGGTACTGATGCTTATGCTCTTGCGAAGAAGGCCGGTCGCTACAAGCAGATCAAGCGGACAGAAGGCGTTTCCAGCACCGACATTGTTGGTTAGTTCTATTTCTAGCATTGGAGCTGATTAAATAATGAATACTTATGTTCTGTATAGAATTACAGTTGTTTTTGTTAGTCTAACTTCGTTATTTGCTAATGCTGTGTATAGGTCGTATGCTTCTCTGTGTAAGAGAGAGATCTGTTAGTGAAATCCAACAGCATTCTTCCTTGCAAAGACAATTCAGCCACGGTCACAGCCAGAAGTTTGAAGATGGTGGGTCTGGAAGTGGAACCCGTGTGTCTCATTTCCTACCGACATCTCGAAGAATTGTTCAGTTTTCAAATGGAAAGGTAATGTTGTCTCCGTAACTGTTTCTCTGCTGGTTGTTTGAAGTGGAGCAACTTTTAGTATTCAATCCCTCACTTAGATTCCGAAGTTCGTCTCTTTATAAACAAGGGAGATGAAAGGGGAAAGACAAAACTTGATTTCTACGTCACATTATCACATATACTTATTTTAAGTGCCACACTCTGGCATTGCATTACTACTTTGTCACTTTTTAGTGGTTTATGCCTGACTGCAGGGGCCTGAATCGGATGCGCGCATAATTTATATAGATGGTGCATTTGATCTTTTCCATGCTGGACATGTGGAGGTAATGTGGATGAGTTTGCTCACATGATATTTATCCTTTACTCTCTTACAGTATCCTTTACTCTATTTAGAGTGATCTGATTCCTGAAAATTGCCACCTCTCTCTCTCTCTCTCACACACACACACACACACAAACCTAAACACACAACACAGACACATTACACATTATATCTGCACCATTGTTGTTAGACGTGGGATTTTTTTTTTTTTTTGTTCATTCTACTATATTCATGCCATTACGGTCTTCTTGTCTGTTTTTCTTTTGTTTTCCAATTTTTACTTTAGATTTGATAAGCTATTGAGGGAGAAAAAACTGACCTTTTGGTTACATGGCCATCTTTTTCATATAGATCTTAAGGAAAGCACGAGAGCTTGGGGATTTTCTTCTTGTTGGAATACACACTGATCAGACTGTCAGGTATCATCTCCATCTTACTCTCACTCTCACATGTCAATTTCTATGACCAGTAACCCTTTAATCATTTGGGTCTACTTTAGAACCATATATAGTTTGACCATAATAGAAAAATCAAATCCAATAGTAGTGACTTCCACACACGTGTGTGTATATTATCTCTTCACATGAAAAACAAATTAATCCGTAAGTCAATTTTGTACCTATTGTTCTAGGTTTTCTCATTGAATGGGTTTTCAGTAGCATACTAGTTGCGATAGAACCTTGTCACTGGTCACCACTTTGAAAAAATTGGCTGAGTATCAGTTTATCTTTCATGAAAGTTGATTTACTTAATCTACCTTTACGGTTGGTGCCCTTTTCCCTACCTTGTGTGCATTTTGGTGTTACATAAAAACACAACTTTGCTCTCACCATATATGTGGATTATTTCTAATTCCTGGGAAGCAACTTATCTTTATATAAATTTCACCAATACTTCAGTTCATGAGAGGTCGCACTTGGTGCGATGGCAAGTGCCTTCGCCCATGAGCGGTAGGTCTCGGGTTCGAGACTTGGGAGCAGCCTCCCCATAAATGGGGGTAAGGCTAGCCGACATTCACCTCTCCCAGACCCTGCGTTAAGCGGGAGCCTTGTGCACTGGGTACGACCTTTTTTTTTCAGTTCATGAACTTCCATCTCTTACAGATGTTCATTTATTCTTGCAACCTCTGATTAGGGTATTTTGTTTTACTTCCAAGTACACATCCTTTTTTTACTTCCATCTCTTATACTGTATTTCAAAACCCACTAGGTAATAGCTTTATCTAATATTTGCATTACAGTGCTAACAGAGGAGCACATCGCCCAATAATGAACCTTCACGAAAGAAGCCTAAGTGTTTTGGCTTGCCGCCATGTGGATGAGGTTATAATTGGTGCTCCATGGGTAATCTCAAAAGACATGGTGAGCTTGTCTTCTAATTTGTACTGAATTTGCTTCATTATGTATTTAGTCAGCCTTCATGCTTTTCCTGTATTCTTCTGGTTGTTTTTCTCATCGCAAAATTTTCTTATTCTTGAAGTTGGTTATAGTCTCTTTTTTTTCTCCCTCAGCATTAGTGTTAATTGAACTAGAATTTGGGTCTACCCGTAATCTTGTTTTAGTACTTTCCATATTTTTGTGAACTTGACTTGTTTAAAACAGTGCTCACACTTGTATTATATAATTCCTCATGGAATATCTTGTTGCTGCAGCTCACAACCTTTAACATCTCCTTAGTGGTCCATGGAACGGTAGCAGAGAATAGCAACTTTGAAAAGGTAAATTGCAAAACAAGTTCCTAATGCTGATGTCTTTACTTCATTAGCTTAATTCTGGAGCCGCCAAGATGCATTGGTTAGTTACACTTTTTTTTTTGTTTGGCAGGAAGAAGGCAACCCATATGAAGTCCCAATCAATTTAGGCATCTTCAAAGTTTTGGAAAGCCCGCTTGATATCACCACTTCCACAATAATTAGAAGGATTGTATCCAATCATGAAGCATACCAGGTTTTCCCCTATACCTGAGTTTCCTTGCAATACTATTGTTCGAATTTGGACCCGTCATTTATAATGAAAATTTCAAACATTATAAATACAGGGAATTGTTGTTAGCACTCCAAAAATTTTATTTAGCACTCCAAACTTCCTATAATTAGAAAGAAAAATACACATGTGACGAGTGTAGAATGATATTTTTGGAATGCTAATAACAGTTCCCTAAATATAAAGCATTTTTATGTTTGACTATTGTTTTACTTGATATCGTTTTGATTTCTACTTAGCATGCTTCAAACGTATGGCTTATCACTATTTCTTTTCCTGCAGAAACGTAACGAGAAAAAGGCAGCAAGCGAGAAAAGGTATTACGAAAGCAAGGGCTATGTTTCCGGTGACTGATAGACATAGATCTCTGAGGCCGATACATGGCTAGGCATTGAGTGCACCTGTTATTTTGGCACTTCGACGAAATATTACTAACTTCACAGATGACACAGCTGGGTTTTGGTACATTCACATGATGTTATTCACAAATCCTATTTTACGTGTATTTTACGAGTGATTCCCGAGTCTTGTTGTCTTGCAGCTATCTATTTGTTGTTTACATAGCTATTTCGGATTCAATCCAGAACCTCTAGAACTTGAGAAAAACTAGTTTGATGGGTTGATCGGGGCAAGCTTTTCGGAGTTTGCAAGTTCAAGCTCCTATTTTTAAAAATTAATACAAATTTAGCATGCAAGGAGTTTGCAAGTTCACGCTCCTATTTTTAAAAATTAATACAAAATTAGCATGCAATATGATTCTCCTGATGTGTAATGTCATACTGCTCTCGCATATACGCGCCTTGTGTCACTCAGGTGACGCGTGCGAGGATGATGCATACGTTATGATCTGAAGAGAATTTTTCTTTCTTTTTGTTTGTTTGTTTGTTTTTGTTTTTGTTTGGGAAATTGGTTGAATTTATCATTTTACTGTTTTAGTTGTTGAACCGATTTTGGTTGAATTTATCATTTTACTGTTTTAGTTGTTGGACCGATCAAAATCAAATAGCGGTGATATACAAATCAAAGATTTAACTTAATATCAACCAATCATTAAAAGAGAGCATCTCAACGAGATTAGTAAATAGATCATTTTAGCCGATTTCCATGTTTTCAGCTTTGAAAAAAAATTGTTTCTGTTGGGCTGTGAGAATAGGTTCATTTTTACTGCTTCACGTTTTTAGTTTTTTTTATCCAAAACTGTGAAAATAAGTTGTTTTTAAGTGTTTACCAAATATTTTTCTTTAACTCAGTTTTTTTTTTTATACCTATTTTTCATAAAATCACCTCAGTATCAAACTGTTACTTAGAAAGCAATATTCAAACTTTTCCGACTTTTCAGGAAAATAAATATGAACTGGAGAGCAAAAAGGCACTGTCATGGCCAGTTGACTTAATCCAAATACGCAAACTTCTGTTGCATTTAGATACAAGTTTTTATTTGGATACAAGAAAATTGGAGTGATGGCTCATATATATATATATATATATATATATATATATATATATATTGCTGGCTCTCTACCCTTACATAATATGAGATTCTATAGGGTAAAAAAGTATCCTATTTACATGGGTTTATTTCTGTACATTAGAAGGTAAAATCAAGAACACAAAATTGGTGTAAATGTCTTCCCACAAATCCGATCCAAAACCATTACAAAACCCATAATTAATTCAAGATCAAATCCAGGTTGCACCACCAAGCTGAACACGTCGTTTTCAAGCAAGACTGAATTATTTACTCTTTTTCTAGACACAGTGGCAACAAGTTCTCCACTGCGATCTCTGATTTTGCAGTTTCTTCTCCCAAAACAACCTTCAATTCTGAAATCTGGTGTACTATTTGAACTTGGCCCTCCCATGAACACCTCTGCCGCTTCACTTTTGTTTCTGCTGCCAAAAAGATTTGATCCACTTTTCATGGTGAAGACTCTGCTGGATTTAGGGTTCTTTCCATATCCATCTTCTCCTCTATATGCATTCCATTGAACTTGCAAGCTCAACATCTGTTCATTACAAAAATGGATTTGAATAAGCTTTCATGTATCAGATAATATATAGAGATACGAGCATGCTGCTCTGGTCAACTGATCTAATTCACGCTTGCTTTAACTCATATAAGTTCAACTTATTATTATTTGTATTGGCTACTAAACATGCATACTACACCAAAAGGAGGATTTGATAACAAATAATTACCTGGGGTTTGAGGGTTAGCAAGGCTCTTCCAGCTCCATCCATGAGGACAAGCCCTCCTCTAACACAACAGTTCTTCCTCGAATAATTGTCTACTCGAAAACTTAGTATTCCGCGATCGTCAAACACTGTAAATCCATCAGTTCCCTGGAAACTCATGCTAGATCTCTTCCACACGGTGAGCACAGACGGTGGCGCATGAACATCTTCCAACTGATGATGAACCCTTTCTTTCAACGCCGATGCTGGATGTATCCTGGACATGGCTAGCTAGCTAGAGAGATGGTAGAGAGGAATATGAGTAGTGACAAATGGCTTAGCTTTGGTTTTGCTGTCTGAAACTTGAGAATAAAACTATGTCCAAAGATGTGTGTGTATATAGAGAGGCAGGAGCCTATATATATATAATTTGGTATATACTCTGAGGACGTATGTACGTCGAAACAAAGAGAGAGAGCTTTGTGTTCTCTCTGTTGTCTAGCATAGTGGTTGGCACAGAATTCTTACGTAGGTCCCCAACTTTTTTAACGTTGCAAAAATTAGTATCCGGTGCTTAGTTACTAATGTTCATTGACTGAGATCTTATTAGTTTTTAAATTTTGATTGAAGTCCTAGCATTAATGTGATAATAAATTTACATGTTTATTACATATTTTTTAAAATAAAAATTAGTAATTGATTTAGGGTTTTAAGACTCACACCTCTATTAAACTCCTAATTAATTTTGAATTCAAACATTTCTAAAATTAAAAACAATAGAATAAGTTTGTACCCATTAGTTTTTTATAAAAAGATTCTTAATTTTTTAATCTTAAATGTACCCATCATATCATTTTCAATTTTTTTAATCTTAAATGTACCCATTTTTAAATATACCAATTTGTTATATGTAAAATGTACATTTTTTTTAATATAAAATGTACAATTTTTTTAATATAAAATGTACCCAATTTTTTAATATAAAATCCATTAAATTTTTTTAATCTATTTTAAACTTAATTATATGAGTACATTCTTTTTTTGTTGATTTGAGAATGTATCTATGTCAAGTTTAATCAAAGAAATTTACTAACGTTATTAAGTCTGATATCTTCTTTTTTCTGTGTTTTGGAGAATATATCCATGTTTTGGTACAATTTTTTTTTTTTGTTAATTTTGATGAATGTGCCCACACACACACACACAAAATATAATAGAGGGTATTAATTTATATTTTATTATTTTTAATCCCACAAATTATGAGTTATATTTAAAATCTCATTAATACAAACAAATACAATTTTCAATTTTTAATTTTTAATTAGAAAATAGAGTAACTTACATTATTACATTAATTCAGGAACTTCGATCAAAAACTAAAAATAGGCAAGATTTCAGTAAAAAAATATTAATAATTAGAAACCACATCCAAAATATCTCTATTTTTTTCATCATTTTTTATATGCAACTTACAATTATTTATATACAATTGCCAAGACTCTCTGACCTCACCAAATCACCAGTGACCAGCCCACCTACTTTACATATATTTACAGGTTGTTTGTAATAGTAAATTTATTTTTGTTGTCACATAATCTGGTACTTCAATAGATCGGGCTTAATTTGAATTTTTCGCATGTTATTCTGTGTTTTTTTAAGGAAGTAGCTAGTGACTTCGTCATGCCAATTGATTTTTTTTTGTCCAAAAAGACTAGTAGAGACATTTTAGCCTTCCTTTGCCACATCGTGTGATTTATGAGTACCATGAATCGAATCTAGAATGTGCCATATGAAAAACAAGTATGAAATTCATCTCCAACCACTAAGCCACCCCATGATGGTTATGTTAGTATGTGTTATTAACTATTGCCTTACCATTTATTAATATAACAAAAATATGACTTCATTATTATGTAACATTGAATTGTAAACTTTGACGATTGTAGTGTAACCTTATTTTTTCTTGTTATTCATACATTGAATGTTAACTTATTGTTGTAGCACCATTAAGCAGAGAGGTAGGGAGCCCATTGTATAACAATAAAGAGTAATTTTCTGACGTCTACTATAATAATACTTTTAAGTTTATACAAGGCGTTTATGGTTTAATAATCGACATTAGTAGTGTAATAAACAATACCATTTTATAAACCTCACCATTATTATGTAATGTTAGACGGTAAAGTTTGACATTTATAATGTAATTTTATTAAAACAAATGATATCAATAACTTTTTCTAAAGGGTACCGTAGAATTATATTTTTGGCTTTGTGAATGTTTTTAAGTTGTAATGTTCAATCTTTTGGGGGGGGGGGGGGGGGGGGGAGGGGGGGGCACATTAAGTGCATGGTCGAGGGGTTAGGCCACAGTAATCATTTTAATTATTTGGCTTTGTGAATCCATTAGCAAACATCATCAATTTTCATGTTTCTCATGAACCTAAAGAATGCATCAATGGCACTAAAGCCAGACAAAGTGGGACGAACTGTCTTGTTTGCTTTACAAATAATGATTAGTATAAGCCTCGATCGATCTGGCTTAAGATCAATGAACTTCATGATGAAAGTGATATAATTCAAACAATTATGCCCCAAGTAAAAATATTTGTTGCTCATTAGTCCAAACTTCATGCATACATTTGACTCCATTTGTCGGCATACTGAAACTTTGGACCAATAATTCCCATTTGTATATTTCAATTTGGGATATTATATAAGCTAAACATCCTATATTCTACTCTATATGACCAATATTATTCGAAACCAAGAATATATTTTGGTGGGATTTAGTTGGAAAACAAGAGATTTCTTGTTCTGATGTTGTGTGTCGTGATTCATAATATGTAGTTAGCCGATTAATTTGTTCATAAAAAAAACTCTTAAAAAAGAACTAATTACCTTGGGAAATAATACACAAGAAATGTTTTGATCAAGGGAATGTATTATTTAATATAATATCGTTAGTTTAGAGATTTAAGCAAGTTGCTTAGTGTTAGTGCCCATTGTTTTGAGTCACTGAATCACTACCAAATCACTATAATGTGTTGATAATATTTATGTCTCTACTGAAAAAATTACCACTTTTCTAAAATCATTAGTCAATTTTGGTTTTCATGATGAATTTTTGACACATCATAAGTTATGGATTAAGGCGGGATATGAAATTATTACACTAGAAAATGAAAGAAACTCTATGTTTTTTAACAATTGATATTATCTATAATAAGGGGATGGGGGAGTAGGCTAAGCCTCACAATGGGCTAGCTATGGCAACTCGTCCCTAATTTTACAATTTAATTAATTTTTAAAAGAATGAATTGACGAAAATAACCCTTAAGGCGATGACTTTGACTTTCGATGACTGTCATGGTGTAACATGTATGAACCATTCTCCTAGCATATTATCGTAGTACTCGTCGCTACAAGCGCGTGGGCTCAAGTGAAATCGAAATCGAAGTTACGGTTAAAATTTTATGGAACTACAAACGGGAAGGGCATTTTAGTAATTTCATGTTTACGGAGGATTTTTTTTGTTCTGTTTTTTGTGGTCTTGTTTAGTGAGCCAGTAGCGCCCACACCCCATTCTCCTCCTTTACCCCTATGTCTCCCTCTATTTTTCATCTTATTATTAATTTTTTTTTTTTAAAAAAACACACACACACACACTCTCATCTATCTCTAATTCTCCTGAAGTACCCTCTCTCCCTCCCAGACTCCTTCCCTCTTCTGTGAGACGCAGCTCCATTACCATCTTCACCCATTCCAGCTAGCACCACCACCGACTGCCATAATTTCCCTTCCCTCATTTCACTCACTCTCTATCTCTCTCTCGCTCTAACTCTCTCACTTTAACTCTTCCCTTCTTTGCTTCACGACGTCGGAGCTTCTTTACTACCCTTTCACCATTTTTCACGATGAACAACCCAGACCACGGAACCACCACGACTTTACGAGCCCCCAAACCCTCACTCGAGATTTGTACTCTCTGGGTGTGCACAGACTGAGGAGAGGTCCTTCTTAAGTTAAATTTCTCCAACATGACTCCGTCATTTACAACCTTAAACCTCGAGGTCCGCATTTTTTCTTCATCTCGATGAGATGGCTCAAACAGAGCTCTGGTTCCCTGCGCAGTTTCCGGCCGAATCTGGGAACCTGCAACCAGGTTGACCCCGCCCGATTAAAAAAATAAAAATAACCCAAAACTTGATCCATGGGCTAGCCCAATCCTTTGGCCCATAAACCCTAAACTGGGATCCAGCTTGGCCCACATCCTAATGGATTTGGAAT
Organism: Malus domestica; assembly: GCF_042453785.1. NCBI lineage: Eukaryota > Viridiplantae > Streptophyta > Magnoliopsida > Rosales > Rosaceae > Malus > Malus domestica. The sequence goes on along the minus strand of NC_091672.1, from coordinate 26,591,050 downwards.
ATTCCACGAAATTTTCTCGGAAACCCTCCTAGGCTAATTTTGACACCCCAAGTCCGTTTTTGACATCCATTTAGTGAAATTCCAAAGTTTTAACGTAGTTGACTGCCAGGGTGGCTCGGTTGACTTTTTAGGGTTGACTGTTGACTTTTCTTTTACTTTTTACAAAATTTGCCCATGACTCTTCTTAACGTATTTCGACGCGTTGATTTTGAATCCGCTACCTATTTCTCCAAATTCAAACGTATTAAGTTTTACTAATGGGTCTCTATTATACTTAGGTACGATTAGTATCGTCGATCCATATTGGCTCGTTCGAACGGCTACGACTTCGCCAGTATCTATGAATTGGTCTTTTCTTTTATACAGTATACATATATTTATTTAGTTTCCATATTACTTAATAGTGAATTTTCTACGTGATGCCAAAATTAAATTAATGTTTATAAGAAATGTCGTATTGTTAGGAAATTGTGAAATAATCCTAAGGGATGCACATGTAACCTTGCTATAAGGGGATACCTTGATCAGATTTACGACTATGAATAGTTTTATGTAGACTAGAATTATCGAATTACCGTGCATATTTATATTTACGTTATCTGCTCATTGTGTGCTACACTAGTGTTAGTACTTGGCCGGGCCAGGGCCAGGCTTCACGTGTATGTTCACATCGCACCGCATGCTCACTTTGGATCCATTGTAGGTGCTAGTCATGTCCTAGATTGTTATAGGCAATTAGGATTTATATGTGATGCGCATAACGCCAGTCTTCATATTATTGTAGTATTAGAGAATAAATCATTATTACACCCAGTCATGTTGGTGTCAGAATATCTCTGTATGAACTCGAGTGATAGCATATGTCGATGAGCACTTGATATGATATGTTTGTATCTGTGAGATTACACGAAACTGAACATTAGGTGTTTATTTACGAAATATTGTGACTTATTGAATTCTTAAGATATTGCAGGCTACGGTAAGTATTTTCACATTATATGTAGTATGTATATTTTGGAAACTATACTTGTTTTACAGCGAGGGGTTATTATGTTTTCGAAAAGGTTTTTACAAAACTTTATTTTTAGGCCTATTCACCATTGTTTTTCGCCTCTCCAGGTTTTAGTAGCAAAGTTTTCGTATCGACAAGGATTCTTGGCAAACATTGGTATAGGAGGTTACCTTCGATGATATAATTCTCAATTTACTCTACTGTACTTTACTTATGCTTTGACATCACGTGTGGATTGGGTTCATTCCCGCTCACTAACGCACTCTTACATTTAGACACTTTTAGGTTTAAATTTACTCACATTACATGTAGGCACTTTCAGGTTTAAATTTATTCACATTTTCCACATCACTACCATTTATGGCTTCGTCACCCTCCTGGTGTCGGCCAACATAGCTCGATTCAGAGTCCATGTGAACATTCTGGGTCCGGGTGTGTCACTAGCAATAATGTAGTTCAAGTTCGCCTTTGGAGAGAATTGAAACCTAAGACCTTTCACTTACAAGTGAAGGCGAATATCACTATACCATAATACTAAGTGGCAAACTTTCATTTTGATAGTTAATAAAATAAATGAAAAGTGAAATTAAATAAAACGAAAGATTACAAAGATACCCAAAATAAATAAATAAATAAATAATTGTTTTTAACCCACTAAACATTATTAAATGCCTGAAATTCATTGTATGTCATGGAAAAGAGATTTTTTTTTTGTCTCGTCGTTCTCTTTTCAAAAAAGTATTTGAACCGGAAGCGAACCTTGTAAACTCCAAACACACTCTTCAATGCAAAAAAAAACTAACAATATGGAAATCACTATTCATGCCGAAACTCTCCAATTCTAAGTTGTTCTTTTAGTTGTTCTTTTAGTTCTATGTCAATTATAATTATTATAAATAATGAATTTTAGTTAGAAACACAAAATTAATCACATTGGTAACATTTTTTTTTTTAAAGACAAGGCCCTATCATATATATGTGGTATTCATATGTATTCGAATATTAATTAATAACTAATGTGGTTAATTTTATGTCTAAATAACATTTCTTTTTATTTTATCATGTACGTATAGAACAATAACAAAAAGGGAGCCTCTCAAATGGAAGCCGACATCCATTAATTCAAAAGGTTAAAGTTAGGTGATAAGCAGCCATCGATCTATATGGGTATACACGCATAAATTCGGCTTCTCTCCAAAGAGTTCCCCGTCCACTATTATTTACTTTAATTCGGACATCCATGCTATATTGGTATACCATACTTGATAAGAAGATGATGATGATGATGTCGTCTTTTTACTTGAGTATATAGCATGTGTTTAAATAGGGCCAATTACTTCTGGGGTTTTTAAAAAGGGTCAATTTTTTCACCGACCTTTAAACGGAGAAAAGTTGTACATAATTCTAAAAAGGCAAATTGTTATCCTATTCTTATGTTATGCTAAGTACAAAGCTAAACGGTGGTATAGGAATACAATGCTAGAATTCACAATCTCCTACCAACTTTGAAATTGCGTTTGCATAATATTTAAGAGTTGCTAAAGTCTAACCATTTTCTTTTGTCTTTTTATAGTTTCATTATTTTATAACCTTTTATTTAATCTTAGCTTCTTCTATTGTTTTTTTTTCTAAGTTTTAAGTTGAAGTTCTTAATGTATCCCTAAATTCAAGGTAAAAATAGACGGAGTTAGTGAAAATGACCAAATGTGCAACATCATGTTAAATTCGAGGACTAAAGAAACTAATATGAGAGTTTATGGTCTAAAATTAAGCTAAGGGTTAGCTCCAATTAAGCCTAACATATAAATAGGAGTCTGCATAAAGAGACAAAAAATTGTCCAATATCATTTACATATATGTATATATATACCATCATGTAACATACCTATGGATCATGTATTCTTTATTAAATCTCTCACAAAGATTTTGAATTTGGTATCATGAATAAGGTCGCTACATATATCAATCACAATTCACAATACAATATCACATCTCTTAAATCTATAATATTTGTAAGTGTATTATATCATATGAAAAAGGATTCGGAAAAATAGTTATTATTCGAAAAGTTCAAGCCAAATGACACTTTCCTCTTCTTTTACGTGCATGCATGGCATGTTAACTAAAGTGTCCCTTCATGACCAGAAATCCCGAAGTCACGCGGGTTCATGGTAATGGAATAGTGGAGAATGGAGATATGACTACGCAGACACAGAAATTGAAAAGGGTTGGATCAATTTCTCCTCTAAGATTAAAATAACATATGGTATACGTGTAAACACGATATATATGAATGTTTATGTAATATGTTGGCGTGAGTGGCCTAAATAGTAATTAAACATAACATTAACATAATCCAGTATAATTCAAAAGCTTCAGTACTTTAGGTTGAGTTGTTAGACCTAAATGGTTTAAACAAATAAAACGCTACTAACCTGGAGCAGCCATGCATGGATGAAAGCTTTTGGTTGCTTGAACCTCAAGGAAACTTCTACACGCTACTAACCTTTATGCTATCGACTTAATGGGGATCAGGTTTGTGACTTTCATGCGTATGTTAGGCGTGCAGGGACCCCTTGTATGTATAGTGATTAGTGACATAAGCTATAGAGTTCCGTCCATAAAAGAGCTCCACAACTCACCTCAAAAGCCTCCAACCTAATCCTCATGTCAAAACAGAGTTCTATACACTTTAGTCTTTGACAATTATAATCCAACACGACTTAGAAGACCTCTAGCATAAGTCTAATCCAATCCCTATCCTAGTCAAGTTTTATAGGAAAAATTTGATATAAGTTCAATTTTTTAGAGCCAAGAATAGTTAAGTTTATTAAAATAAGTCAAATCCTCTAAGTTTAGAAGTATTTAATTATCAATAATTATCTTTTTGGTGATAAGAAATATTATAAAAAATAAATTTCTTCCTAATTATCTCTTTAATTATTTCTTCTTTTTTTTGTTATTTCTTGTTCTTCTTCTTGCTCTAAACACTATTTATAGATTTTTTTTTTATAATCAACCTATATCACAGGTAAATTTTATTTATCTACTTATATGACATATTTTTTATTTATTTTTTTATAATCAACCTAATTAATATGTCTTATTTGTAGGTATATTATGTCTTTGTACCTTGTAGGTATATTAATTTTTTGTTAGAAGATATTAAGTAGATTTATTGGAGCTAGGAGATGCATGAAATTAGAAGATTTTAATTTATTTTTAATATTTTAAAAAATATAAAAAATTTCAACAATTTAAAATATAAAATAAGTATAAAAGAAATAAAAGTGGAGAAAATATAATACTAAACCTAATAATCAAACCCTAAAGTGAACACATGCGTAGTAAGATTTCAACATGAGTTAGATCATCGGATTCTTCAAATACGGCAACAGGTTAAAGCAAGCAAGAGTGGCATCCGTACGGACAACGATGAACGACGTTTCACAATTTTATAGTGGATAATACGTATTATTATTAAACTAATAACTGTTCTTTGGTCGAAATAAAATAAAATATTTCGAGAAAGCGCAGCCTTTTTACTATTTGACGGAGGTGACTGGTGAGAGTAATCGGAGTAATGCCCCATTAAGTAAATTCCACCATTATCCAGCCAACTGGATAAAGTTAGAAGAGCTGCAGCTTTCAGGATTATAAAAATAGCCGCACCTGATCAATTTAAAAAGAAAATTATAAGAATTAATTACTGACGGAGACATGCACCACATCGTGTTTAATTTTATGAATCCATAACTCTAATCCGGTATTAAATTTGTGTTATTTTATCATTTTAGTTGTTCTTTCCCACTTTGAAATAAAACAAATGAAAACTGACACATGAAAGCAAAAACAAGGAAAGAATAGATCAGCAAAAGCCCAAAGAGCCAAAAAAGGAGCCAAATAAAAAATAAAATAGGAACACAGCGAAAACGGACAGATTCCCAAGATCTAAACTAGAGAAAACAAACCAAAGGAAAAGCAAAAACAAAAGAAAGAACGAGACATCAAAGGCGAATTACTCTAGAGGGAACACACCGCTCTAATATCATTTAACAAATTAAAGAACAGAAAGAAGAAAAACTAATTACAAACTCTGATTTTTGTTACATATATAAGACATGAAATAAAGAAGAATGCTACAAATGTACTAAGATAATTACGTACATAATAGAGGACAACATCTTGTTAGAATTTTACAAAGGTGTATTTATAACGGTCTAAATATGAAACAAATGGAAAAACAGTTTAAAAAAAAAGGAAAATAACCCTAAACCCCAGTAGATTATAGAAAAAGCAGTCTTTATCTTGCTAAAAAAACCATAATAGATAAAATTCCAAAAATACCTTAACATAAAAATAAATTCAATTACTAACTTGCTACTTTTTTAAACAGTTACCTTTAACCAGCCACCTGATGAAATTATAAGAATAGCCGCCGCTTTCAGGTTTCACAACTGATCGAGACATGCATCACATCGTGTTAATTTGTGCACCCAAATTAGGTTAAGTATATTAGTCTAATCCCGAATTAATTTGTGTTGTTTTACTATTGTTTTAAGGGAACTTTAACGAAAAGCTCCTGGTACTGTTCATTTTAACGAAAAATCACATTTTTACACTAAAAAATCAATCCTGGTACTATTCACTTTACCCTTTATTTTGTCCTTATCATTAAAACTCAAAGTTTTCAAGCCTTTTTCATTAGTTTTCCTTTATTTTAATTCTTCAATTTTAGTTAACTTTTCCCACTTTGGTGGTGATGTTGATTGGAGAGCGGGAAGAGTAAACTAGTGACAACATTAGTGAGAAGCGTGCAACTGCTAATTTGACTTCCTTCTCCATAACCATGCTGCATTTAGATTATTCCAGTAATTAGTTAAGCATATTACCCTTCTTCATTAATTTGGATTAACAAATCCTTTTATGGGAAATCAAACGAGAGAATGTCTTAATGTTGTGTTGATTCTAAAAACTATCAAGCCTACATGGCGCGCATGCCGAGTAATTAATAAGCTAACTACGTCATTCGGTTATGTGCGGGATGTGCCAACTCGACGACCGAGCTCAGCCGGGAAGTAAAATTTGTTGATGTTGCATTGAGCACATGATTGACTTCTTGATCTTGCGACTGCGGCCGAGGAAGGAACACGTCTCAGCCTTTGCGTTCTAGAGCTTGAAGAAAGGCTGCTAGCCTTGCGAGGATCGTCGATACTGGGTTCGGTCACGGTGATTATATTCGTGAGAGTATAAGCAGGCCGAACTGGCACCAAACTATACGGATACAAGTACTCAAAAGAGATGTATGTCTTGATAGTAAATGTCGTTCGGCCATCAAAATGTTGAACTCTAAAACTTACTTGTGAATATCCAATCATAAACAACTTGGCTTTCAATATGCCGAGCCCAATAATCTATAACACCTCACTTCGCCGAGAATGCTAATGAGATGACCTCTGCCAACAAGAACTCGAAAATCCTTCTTGGCCGAGACTTGGATAAATGCATGGAATATAGTCTGCCATACTCTAAGTCCATTCATGATAGTCATGCTATCTATCCACGAGATTGCAGCAATATTAATTCACACGACATCATATCAAATCACCACAACTTTATCACCTAGCTGTGCTTTAGATAATTCAATATATTATTAAGAGATAATTATTATGATAAAAAATCACAATATTATCCCTTAACAATAACTAAAATTATCCTGACTCAATCACCTAACGGCTTAGAACTTCATTCACTCAACAACATCGATTGTTCGGGCCGATTGTGTAATTTTGGGTCCAAACATGTTAAATCAGATATACACACCTTCACTAATTAATTGATAACACACCTAATATAATTAAGTTTTATTATCCCTAATGAGAATATATATTGGTACTTAAAGATGAAATGAGTGGTGACAATTAAACTGGTGGCAGCAATCTGCTTTTGTTGTCTCATCTCTACATGCTAATTGCTTTTGAAAGGAACCTTACGATAGTAGTATACTGTGACTAGGGATCGGATAGACAAAAGGAATCTATATTACAGATAGAGGTTTTGTCAATATATTTTACGTTCTTCACTTTAAATTGAGTATTTTACAATCTTTTTACATTTACTGAAGTAATTTAAAACACTAAACAATGAGTGCTAAAATCACTAGCTTAAATATATAATTGAGGTCATTCTCTGGATCGATCTGATTCGAACATGCAAGGCACGATGAGCTCGGTACCCTAATTAATTAGGGAGATGACCTAACAAAAAAGTCAGCTAATTAAAATTTGCAAAAGCACTCCTCGCTTACTATATATTATCAATATGGTCTTTGTCTTCCCATTATAATTCATTAATCATCTTTTAAGATGTAAAGCATCAACAACGTCCATTAGCTCCAAAGATAAGTATTGCGGTTTGTTTTTTGAGGAAATAAAAGGTACAATATGTTGTTTTTTTTTTCTGTGTTCAGACTATAAACTAATGGGGCAATACCACCTACTCTAACTTTATAAGAGGACTTTTAACTTAGGAAGAGAATACAATTATATATATATATATATATATATTTAAGTGTTAATTGAGATTTATTTATATATTATATAATAAATTTAATTAAAATTAAAAGCTGCCTAAACTCCGCCCACATGACTAAACATTAGGTCTCTACTTGCCGCCCGCCAATCACCTTTTAGAACCTTGAATGAGGCTACAATAGCCTTTATGATAGTAATTTGGTAAATTTTTCATTAGTATTATCATGTAAGAATCGATCTTCATGCATGGCTATATTTTATGAGAAACTTGAAAGGGTTCGTCTTATGTTATTGGGACTAACTATTTGCACATATATGAGTCCAAGTTTTATCAAAAGTGGTTTTTTTTGAAAATTTATTTTACCGAGGCTCGTAACAGCAATAATCTACCCCTCCATTTGATTTCCTTGAAGTTTGTCTTCAAGATATGTATTTTATTTTCTTTTTTCGTTATTCTTTTGTTCTTTGAAGTTTGAAATGACGAGTTATGGGCCCAAAACAGGCACTAGAGTCCAAACATACAAAACATTCATTCCTGCTACCAGATTTGCGCCTTTATTTTTTCAATCTATTCCACTCATTAATCTACATCAAAGTGCTAGGTGCTTCGATGAGCCATACGTACTTTTAAGTTTATTTACCAAACTTAATCACAAAAGTGTTTTTTAATTGTTATAAAACTATTTTAGCTCTCCAAGAAACAATCTTAAACATTACATAAAAGCATTTTCAAAAAATTAAAAGGACTTGTAACATTCTGAAAAAGTTTGAAATGTAATTGTCTACTTTGTTAGTAGTTTCATGATGGGTAGCACTTTCTTTTAAGAATACATCTGGTTCCGTCTTTCTTTCATTAGTTAACCCACTTTTTTCTAAAGGGAGTTGTAGAATTTTAGTATTACACTATTTGGAATGGATCTCTCATATTGAGAGATTCTTTGCAATGACATTCAATCATAGAATCCATACACAGCTGCATGAATGACGAGAATTTGTCTTTCAACCGGAAGTGGTGCATATATACGTTGTTTTTGTAAGCCTTACACCTCTGTTGCATATATGCCTGAGTCTCTTCAAAACACTGTTAAGTGCTACTCATTTCTATGAAAATATAAATGTACCTCTAACAAAGCGAGCTTCAAACAAAATTAGAACGATTATGAGCATAATTAATTCCTACCAACACACTCAACAACTTGTTGGTTTTAAGATTTCTAAACATCGAATAATAATCTTTACCCTCTGAAGCCTCAGACAGTGCAAGGACGTCATCATTTGTATTTTAGCCATCGGCTCAAAACCCTAATTTCAAATCTGTGTAGTGATGTTTCCCTTCCTCCAGTCAAGCGCCGTACTTGCGGAACTCAAGTAACTGGCCGGACGGCGAAAAGATCTAATAGGCTAGACGTAAAAGATATAGGAAAAAAACAGAGTGCACTTCTCAAATTTCGAATTTGTTATATGTTATTACCTTCGCTCACTCTAATCGGAAAATTTACCTATAATGTGTTATTGTTGCACTATAAGTCAATCACACATAATTACACATCCTAACTTTCTCATATGACAATACCTGATTGGCTTGTGAGAGGCAACTAGTGTGACTCAAATATGGGCTTGCTAAGATCTAATACACAAGTATATACCAGAAGATGTATATATTTTCAAGGAGAAAGAGAGACCTAAATATATAGCTAGCTTAGCTATAATATATATATATATATATATATAGCATCAAGCAGGAGTTGTGCAATTGGTGCAGTTGCAAGTCTTGGGGACAAAACCGCAAACTCCAAAGGGTTTGTTGGGGAGTTGGCAGTTGATGCCGAAGCAGCAAGGCATGGAGATGCAGGTGATGGCTGAGCAGCACTTGCACTGCAAGCATAGCTGATACGGCGCTAGCCGCCGCCTTTGTGTATCGTGATGAGTTTTAGTCACGCCATCGATCAATAGCTTATACTCCGTCGAACAGGCGGGATGAAATGTTTCCGTTGTTGTTGATTGGTTTAGGTTTGGCTCGTACGTCTCTACTGCATGATAAAAAGAGTAATTATATATGCGATTATATATAAATTAAGCTTAAGTATTTGTTGCTGAAATTCAAATATATAATTAGTTAACTTACCAGTTGCTGATGCAGGGTTAACGGTTAATAGCAGCCCCATGATGAAGATTAAGAAAACCACCAACTTTATGGTGTTACTGTTTGTGGCGTCGTCCATGTCGGGTAGCTAGCCAAGCATACACACCAGAGAGAGAGAGATGATTGGAGAATGAAACTTTGTGTGGTGGGAAGGAGTGGAGGAAGAGATTTGTTAAAAGGGAAGTGGGACAATGAGAGTGGATATATTTTTTTTAATTTTCTTTGGTTCTTAGACTTTTCCTATGTATATATAGTCGAAGTTTTAAGAAAATGGTCGACAGTGATGGAATCTGGGGTTAATTGGGTGTATATGTTAATCGTGGTGAAGATTTGACTTAATTTTTTGTCGGTTGGCAACAAAGATAAGTTTTTCTTAAAGAAGAAATTTAAGGTTACTGTTACTTAAATTTTAAAGAACACATATGAAACAAGTAAACATAAAGATAGGAAGATATAAAATAAGGAAACTAGAGGTCTAGTTTCCTTCTTGTTGAGCAATGTTCTTGCTTCTCTTGTATACAAATTTGAATTCCTTTTTTTGTTGAGAAATTTATGTGTAGTTAAAATACAACCATGTGACTTACTATTCTATTTAATTTATAACCCATGAATTTATTTTATTTGTTAATATACGTACACTAGAAGTAAGATATATCAACATTGTCATTCATTCTAATTATAACAAGTAAAATAATACATTACACATGGACGGAGCTATTATAGGCTCATTGGGGACAGATGCCCCACTCAAAATTTTTTGTAGGAAAAAAAATCTACATGTAGTACTACATGGCTAAGTAATACAACCCACTTAAATGAAATAACATAATCTTGTTAATATTGACAACACCCTGCAACAACAACAAAGCCTTTTCCCACTAAGTGGGGTCGGCTATATGAATCTTAGAACGTCATTGCGCTCGGTTCTGAGTCATGTCCTCCGTTAGATCCAAGTACTCTAATCTTTCCTTCAATTTCGGCTGCTCCTAGGTCTTCCTCTACCCGTTCGGCCTTGAATCTCTGTCATGTAGTCGCATCTTCTAACCGAAGCGTCAGTAGGCCTTCTTTGCACATGTCCAAACCACTGTAACCGATTTTCTCTTATCTTTCCTTCAATTTCGGCTGCTCCTACTTTACCTCGAATATCCTCATTCCTAATCTTATCTTTTCTCATATATCCACACATCCAACGAAGCATCCTCATCTCCGTTACACCCATTTTATGTATGTGTTGATGCTTCACCGTCCAAAATTCTGTGCCATACAACATCGCCGACCTTATTGCCGTCCTATAAAATTTTCCCTTGAGCTTCAATGACATACGGCGGTTACACAACAGGCTGAATGCACTCCTCTAGTTCATCCATCCAGCTTGTATTCTATGCTTGAGGTCTCCACCTAATTCTCCGTTCTTTTGCAAGATAGATCATAGGTAGCGAAAGCGATCACTCTTTGTACTTCCTGATCTTCGATCCTCACCCCTAACTCATTGTGGCCGATCAAGATTAATGATTAATGATTACACATACACAGATCCGAAAGAAATTATAGAATTATGAAATCAGATGGGAGATCAAAATGAAATGATAAAATGGTTACAAACAGAGGTGGTATTTGATGATACTGATGGGTTGTCTTCGTTAGTCGAGATTCGAGACTAACGAGTAGTACAAATATTTAACCATATTTGTTAATGTTAATGTTACTTTATGGTTTGGAGTTGCCCTATTCAACATAATTTAAATTTTAATTGTTAATTTTAATGGTAGTTTATAGTTTGGAGATGCCCTATTCAACATAATTTCTGGCTTCCTCCCCGACTTGTATTCCTAATACTCATAAAAAATTCCCTCCTCATTAATTATATATAATAGTTTAGATCAGCTCTTGATTTACTATCATTGTTTATGTGAAAACACGTACCAACGTCCCTCCTCCCTTCGATGTGAGATTCATGCTCAACAACGATACTATATATAACAAGCAAATTCTGTCATTGCAAAAAAGGTTGGGGGGATAATTCATACAAAGTACAAACAAGTATACAATACAGATGACATTTTCATCTAACTCTGCACGCTGCAGGACCTCCTGGCGATAAATTTGGGTTGGGAGATCGACAAACAACACCCGGACCTACGTTGTTAGAAAACCTGTGACGCGTTCGGTACTCAGGGATTCTGGTCATGGCAAATGGACCGCCAGTTGAGTCACTTGCTTCGTTGCAACTTTGTAGAGGTTCCAAAGTTTCAACTACATCACTCATTAAGGGCCTTGCTTTGGGGTTTTGGCTGAGACAGTAGTATGCCAAGCTGCAGGCCTTCTGTGCTGCTCTGACCGAGTACTGATTCTCCAACCTAGGGTCGATTATTTGTAGCAACTTTCTCTTGTCGTTCAGTTTTGGCCGCGCCCAATCTACCAGGTTCTGCTCCTTGCTTGGTCTCGTCTTGTCAACAGATCTTCTTCCTGTCAAAAGCTCAAGAAGAACGACTCCAAAGCTGTATACGTCACTCCTGGCAGTCAGGTGGCCTGCTCATTTCACATGAAGTTGATTCAGAAAATTATCACATTAGAATGCACAAAACATACAAATTAATACCCTTACATTATGTGAGCAAGAAAACTAAACACATGGGCAACCAATGTCAGCATTTCTTCATCAGCTCATATATACAATTTTGAAGTGGAAAAGGGACCACAGGAAATACTTTGAATCAGCAAGTTACAGAGAATAAATAACAGGGTAAGCGGACGTAACAACACTCTCGAGTCAAATCAACAGGTTCGTCATCACTTCAATAATAAAATGTATATGAATTGGGTACTCATAGTGAGAGCTCTAATCTTAGATCAACCCGGTCAGAATTGATTACTGATGCGTATTTGCACCTTAAGGTTTGGGATTCCTATCTAAACAAAAAAATGACTATTTCTGCAGCTCATGCATTGTTATCTTTTTAATGAAATTTTAGCAGTTATGAAAAGATTTGAACAGAAAGTGCATTGAAGCTGACAAGAATCCATGAATTTAAGTACAGCTCTAAGCATTTATGAAAAGACCTGGCCAGAAACTGCAATAGAGCTGCTAAGAATGTATGAAATCAATTTTCAGTTGCTATATAGAAGCCAAGATTTTATGAAAAGATCTAAACAGAAAGTGCAGTGAAGCCAAGCATTCAGTACTACGTAAAATCGGGGTTTATCACAACCTCTTACGTTTATCACAAGAAAAGATAATCTCTAGATCTCCCCTTCCAAGAACCTGCTTTGGAAGTGTCTACCCAGGTGCAGCCTACCCCTTTAAAAACCAATGAATCTAAATTCTGACTCTTTCTTTCACTAGTGAAAGGACGAAAGTCGAAAGACAACTACTTCCATAGCAAGCACAGTATTTCTGACATGGTATTACCACTGGTGATACCCAACATCCCAAGTAGGCAGTTTTTCTGAAGCAATCAGAATTCGGAGTTACTTGACCTAAATGTTGTTCATCTTTACCCGAGAAAAATCAAGACACTTTCCCACCCAACTAATTCAATCAAAACCATCCATATTCATCATGTTCCAACTAGTACATTAGCTAATTCAAGCATTTCGAACATGTAAGAACACGCCATACCAGTCATTACATACTCCGGTGCTGCATATCCATAGGTACCCATAACGCGAGTAGATACATGAGTCTCATCCCCTTGAGGTCCAGCTTTAGCAAGCCCGAAATCCGAAAGCTTGGTAGCATAATCCTGCAACATGCAATCAGTGAGACTAATTCGAGCTTGCATGCAATCATTAACACTTAATTTTCTTGTGCATACGGAATCTTAAAACTCAAGAAACGCAACTTACAGAATCCAGCAAGATATTCGAAGTCTTGAAATCTCGATAAATCACAGGCCTTTCGGCATTGTGAAGAAAAGCAAGCCCCTTGGCAGCTCCCAGAGCAATCATCATCCTCGTCCCCCACGACAATGGGACAGTTGCCTCTAAAAATGTTCACAAAACCCCTAATTAGCCACACCAAATCACCAAAACCCAACACACAAAACCCGAAAAATCGAAAGATGAAGAGCTCAATTACTCCGGAAAAGATGATTCTCGAGGCTCCCTCGGAACATGAACTCGTAAACCAGCAATCTGTGATCGTCCTCGCAGCAGTATCCAATCAATTTCACAAGATTGGGGTGACGGAGCTGGCCAAGGAAGTTGACCTCCGTCAGCCACTCGCGGTGGCCCTGGTAGCCCTCCTTGTTGAGGACCTTGACGGCAACGGGCAGAGATTTCAACCCGACCCGAACGTTCTCGTCAATGTAGCCCTTGTACACCGTCCCGAAGCCGCCTTCCCCCAAAATGTAGTCGGAACGGAAGCTCTTAGTGATGGTCTCGAGCTCGAAGAGCGTGAAGGCGATGACGTGCGTGTACAGCACCGCATTCTTCCGCGCGTCCTCGAAGTTGCGTGGCGTCGAAGGATCGATCAGATCTGAAATCGAACGGCTTTGATTCTGCTTCCTCTCGCCGCCACCGTTCTTCACCAGAGTGCTTAGCTGCTGAACTGCTCAGTAAAAAAAAGCCATAAGTCAAACCCCATAAGCCAAAAGCTGAAAAATCATAAAATCCCAATATTTAAGCAGAAAGATCTGGACTTTTGAAGTTATCTGGAGCTAGCAAAGCACCAACCTTGAGCATTGGTCACCACAGCTGATTCCTCCCTCGTGCCGCAGTTCCCCATCTTGACTTAATTTGACCGTTACAAGTAGCAGAAAAAGCACTTCCAGCAGAAGCAGTCAGTAAAAGCAGAAGTTGTTGTGCTGCTCCGACTCTGCTGGTGGTGCAGAGTCTCATTCTTCAACGGCTTTCGCTTTTCTCCTCCTCCCCTCACCTGCTTATTACTTACTAATTAACTACTGTAATTAGTAAGTAATCACTATTTTTTAACCGACAAAAAAGCAAATTATGGGGTTTTAATCAGAAAATTACAGGGCAAAAAGGGTAAAGAAAATCTGGGTTCCTTCTGCAAGTCGCAGTGGCGGTTGAAGGTGCAAGCTTTAAAATCTGGGTTCTCCTTACGCTCTGTGACGGGAGCAGCTTTGATGGTGATGGACCTGTGGCTGTGGATCTCTCTCTCTCTCTCTCTCTCTCTCCCTCCGCTGTTTTAACAGTTTGTGGGGACCACTGTTGGTTTTTATTGCTTTCTTTCCAATTATGTCTAGCAGACAGATTCCGTTTTGTTGCCAATTGGGGCAAAAGCTCGAAAGGCCCAAGTTGAAGAACCGAAGGGCTACAAGAGAAGCCTTGTCCAATAATTATGTCCCCCAGGTTGTGAGGAATTAATTCTCGTTATATCTTCGTGATAATCAGTATCGTTCTTTTTTTTTTTTTCAAATCGTGTTTTTTCATAATGGTTTATATATTATTTTTACAAAAATTTAATAAAAAAGGTGTGTTTAATCATATATATGTATTGAATAAGTGAACGATTCCAGATCATTGCTTGTTCGATACAGATTGATAACTTCAAAGTCTCTAATTTAAGTAATTTCTTTTTTTAAAGAGGATATATGCTACCACATTATCGCTCCGCCTAAAGCCCAATCTCCCATTCCTTAAAATAGATAATATTGTTTGTTAAAAATAATAATAATAATAATATGTGATGCTTTTGTTGGAAAAAAAATTTATTCATAAGCTCTATTTTTAAAATTTCTTTTATCATAAACAAGTTAAACTTTTCTTTTATAAAATCAAGTGTTACACATTGAAAAAATATTTGGAAGTATTTCTATTTGGAAAGTGCTTTTCCAAAATGCGATTCTAAGAACTATAAACACTTTCAAATTTTTATGTTAAACATGGTAAGAAGAGTTTTAATTGTCAGATAACGCTTTTAGTACTCCAAAAGCAGTTCTAAAGACACACTTCCTTTGTCAATTATTGGGGCAAAAGTTGAAAAAGGCCCAAATTGAAAGACCGAATTTTGGGCCCTGAGGCCTACCCACTAACCCAGAAGGCGTTATCCAGATAAGGAGTGACAAAACAGGAGGAACAGAACCAGAGATTTTGTTGTATGGTTTTGCAATGGCGATGACAATGGCATTGGCGACGGCTACCGGAGTAGCAGAAACCAGCAGATGGAGCATGGCGTCTCTGAAGGCGGCGCTGCCATCCCCGCCGGAGAGGTTCACCGTTCCTACCGCTTCTTCTTCTTCTTCTTCTTCGGCAACGTGCGGGCATCGGAGCCTGCGCCTCAGCGTCGGACTCCGCAAACCCGAGCTCCAATTCGGGTCATTCTCGGGTCTCTCTCCCCTGAACCCGCTCCTCTCCCTCGGCCTCTCCGGTACCATTCTCTTCTCCGTCACATCCGTTTCCTTTTGTTGCTGAATTTTCTGTTTTTATCAACGGTGGCAACTGGGTTCGTATTCTCGAGTGCAATTATGTATCTTTTTGCATTATTTCAGCTCAATGTGGTATCTTTTTGCATTATCCTCTTCATTTTTGGTATATTTTGGATTATTTCATTTCGATTTCGTATATTTGTGCATGATTTTAGTTCAATTGAGTATTTTTGTGCATTATTTAGCTCAATTGTACTTTGAATGTTTTCAGTTTTCATTTCCTTCAGAAAACAGTTTAATTGCATCCGCGGCAACATTGTTTATACTTCCTCCAAAATAACTCTAGTTTTCAAAATTCATTTGTGTTGAGTTCCGATTTCGGAATGTAGTTCAAATTGTTTGGGGACTTTTACATTGGGAAATTATGTATCTTTGTTCATTGTTTCAGCTCGCTGTGGTATCTATGTGCATTAGTTCTGTTCAATGTGGTATCTTCGTGCATTAGTTCTGTTCAGTTTGGTATCTTTGTGCATTATTTCAGCTCAATTTCATATCTTTGTGCGTTATTTCAGTTCAGTCTTGTATTTGTGCTCAATTTGGTATTTTTGTATGTTTTCAGTTTTCCTTCTCGTCACGGTACTTCAATTGTTCTGTAGCTACACATTTTTTAATTTCTAAGGCCTCGGTTGACAGCCATTTACGTTTTTTGTGCTAGAGATAGAGGGAAAGTTTATGTGAAAAATGAGGAATTGAGAAGGATGAAGGGAGGTGGTGGGAGTGAGGAGGGAAAGCAATTTAAAATTTTGGTATTCAGTCTTCAATTTTTGTTCCATTCCATACACATTGTTCCTTTACCCTTCTTCACTCCTCCTTTCTCCACATATTGTTCCTCTATCTGTAGCACAAAAAATGAAAACAACAACAACAACAACAACAACAACAACAAAGCCTTTTCCCACTAAGTGGGGTCGGCTATATGAATCCTAGAACGCCATTGCGCTCGGTTTTGTGTCATGTCCTCCGTTAGATCCAAGTACTCTAAGTCTTTTCTTAGAGTCTCTTCCAAAGTTTTCCTAGGTCTTCCTCTACCCCTTCGGCCCTGAACCTCTGTCCCGTAGTCACATCTTCGAACCGGAGCGTCAGTCGGCCTTCTTTGCACATGTCCAAATCACCAGAGCCGATTTTCTCTCATCTTTCCTACAATTTCGGCTACTCCTACTTTACCTCGGATATCCTCATTCCCAATCTTATCCTTTCTCGTGTGCCCACACATCCCACGAAGCATCCTCATCTCCGCTACACCCATTTTGTGTACGTGTTGATGCTTCACCACCCAACATTCTCTGCCATACACCATCGCTGGCCTTATTGTCGTCCTATAAAATTTTCCCTTGAGCTTCAGTGGCCTACGACGGTCACACAACACGCCGGATGCACTATTTCCATCCAGCTCGTATTCTATGGTTGAGATCTCCATCTAATTCTCCGTTCTCTTGCAAGATAGATCCTAGGTAACGAAAACGGTCGCTTTTTGTGATCTTCGCTAGATTGCTCCGGTCATTAGTGTGGATAAGTATATAAATGGATAGAGATAGGAAAGCAAACACAAGATGTACGTGGTTCACCCAGATTGGCTACGTCCACGGAATAGAAGAGTTCTCATTAATTGTGAAGGGTTTACACAAGTACATAGGTTCAAGCTCTCCTTTAGTGAGTACGAGTGAATGATTTAGTACAAATGACATTAGGAAATATTGTGGGAGAATGATCTCGTAATCACGAAACTTCTAAGTATCGGAGTGTGGTGTCGTCTTGACTTGCCTTATCTGTCTCATAGGTAGATGTGGCATCTTCTCTGGAAGTACTCTTCCTCCATCCAGGGGTGGTATCTTTAACTGGTGGAGATGCACAAGGTAATGTATCAATTTCACTTGAAGCTTACTTGTAGTTTCAGGCTTGGTCAAGCGCGATACAAACCATGTAGTAGGAGTCCCCCAAGTCGCCGAGCTAGGGGGTCTGCTGAAAGAGGTGACAGACAAGGTAAGCAATCAGAGCTCCGACTGATTGTTCACCTTCTCCCCATCTTGCAGCAGCATGAAGGATAAAGAGAAGAAAAATGAGAAGAGATGATATGAGATACTTTTGCTTTTGAAGAAGTAACTTTCCACAGGCTTATTCTTGAACTGAGCTGGAGGGTTTTCTGGTTTCCTCCAGAGTATAAGGCCGACTGAAGAATTTGAGGGTCAAAACAAGTCCATCAAATCTAGAGTACGTTCCACCCTGCTGATATGGGATACTTTTGCTTTTGACAGAGTAATGGATGTATCGGCACGTGTGCTGTTACGCTTGTCTCCACATGCTTCCTTGTATCCTTCGCACTTGCCCTATCTGTTCCTCAAGCAGATGCGGAATCTTCCCTGGAAACATAAGATGTTGAAGATGAGTACTCGAGAGCAATGCCAGGTAAGTAATCAGGTAAGGGGTTCCAGGTAGTCAGTTCCTGGCTGGAAGCTTGATTCCAAGTGCTGACTGATTGCTCTCTTTCTCCTTGTCTTGCAGGTAAAAACAAGGCCAAAAGAAAAAACAGGGAAAAAGCATGATATGGGATACTCTTGCTTTTAACCCTGATGATATGAGATATTCTTGCTCTAGTATAGCTTGTTTGCAGAGGTATTATCAGGGGGAAAGAAAGCTGAATATTTCGAAAGGCTTTGTTGGGAGTGCCCTCTCAGATATGATGAAGGGTTGAGCATTTTTGCAGGTCTGCCTGTCCGTTGGGGATGGAGGTCGACATATATAGGAGTCTCCCTAACAACAAGTAGTAATGCTATTCCTTTACCCTGCTTGGTCATAGCACGGTAGTGGGAGCTGCCAGTTTCACATGTTTTAACTCTGTCAGAGCACTTTGAAAAAGTGGTCTGTGGTATCTGGCTCTCGAGATTCGGAGAACAATGCCTCTTCGATTTTTGAGAAAGCAATCATGCTGGGGGTCTGACTCTCGAGATTCGGAGAGCAGTGTCTCTTCGATTTTTGAGGAAGTAATCATGTTGGGAGTCTGGCTCTCGAGATTCGGAGGGCGGTGCCTCTTCGATTTTGGAGCAAGCAATCTTGTTGGGAGTGTTGTCTCGAATGTGAGTAAAGGTTGGACATGTTTGCTAGTCTACCTTGCCACGAAGCACAAAGGTTGACACACAGGGACTTTCCAATTATCCAGCAATGGTACTGTTCCTTTACCCTCTCTTCGATTTTGAGAAAGTAGTCATGTTGGGAGTCTGGCTCTCGAGATTCGGAGGACGGTGCCTCTTCGATTTTGGAGCAAGCAATCTTGTTGGGACTGTTTTCTCGAATGTGAGTAAAGGTTGGGCATGTTTGCTAGTCTACCTTGCCACGAAACACAGAGGTTGACACACAGGGACTTTCCAATTATCCAGCAGTGGTACTGTTCCTTTACCCTTGTGGGTAATAATATGGTAGCTAGACCTTCAAAATTTATGTGTCTAAACTTTGTTAGTGCTGTTTCTTTGCTATTCTTTTACCTTTTTTGGTCAGAGCGATGTAGTGGGAGCTGCAAGCTTCACGTGCTCAACTTTGGCAGAGAACTTTGGCAAAGTGATCTGTGGTACCCATGAGTTATTGTTGCGTGTGGGAAGTGGGTGATTGAACAGTAAGATTCATGTGCTTTCTACTTCACCAGAAGTCTTCGACAGAATGCCCATAATTTCTGCAAAGCTGAGTGTGCGTGTGACAGGTGCTGACAAGGCTAGAAAAGTAGGTGCCTCTTCGATTTCTGAGATCGGCCCTCGTGGTCTCTGAGCAGCCCAGCTTTTGAGAAAGCGAGCGTCTCTTCGATTGATTCGGAGAACGGTGCCTCACCGATTTTTGAGAAAGCAATCATGCTGGGGGTCTGGCTCTCGAGATTCGGGGAGCAGTGTCTCTTCGATTTTTGAGAAAGTAATCATGTTGGGAGAGTGGCTCTCGAGATTCGGAGGGCGGTGCCTCTTCGATTTTGGAGCAAGCAATCTTGTTGGGAGTGTTTTCTCGAATGTGAGTAAAGGTTGGGCATGTTTGCTAGTCTACCTTGCCACGAAGCACAGAGGTTGACACGCAGAGACTTTCCAATTATCCAGCAATGGTACTGTTCCTTTACCCTCTCTTCGATTTTTAAGAAAGTAGTCATGTTGGGAGTCTGGCTCTTTAGATTGAGAGGACGGTGCCTCTTCGATTTTGGAGCAAGCAATCTTATTGGGAGTGTTTTCTCGAATGTGAGTAAAGGTTGGGCATGTTTGCTAGTCTACCTTGCCACGAAGCACAGAGGTTGACATACATGGACTTTCCAATTATCCAGCAGTGGTACTGTTCCTTTACCCTTGTGGGTAATAATATGGTAGCTAGACCTTCAAAATTTATGGGTCTAAACTTTGTTAGTGCTGTTTCTTTGCTATTCTTTTACCCTTCTTGGTCAGAGCGATGTAGTGGGAGCTGCAAGCTTCACGTGCTCAACTTTGGCAGAGAACTTTGGCAAAGTTATCTGTGGTACCCATGAGCTATTGTTGCGTGTGGGAAGTGGGTGATTGAACAGTAAGATTCATGTGTTTTCTACTTCCCCAGAAGTCTTTGACAGAATGCCCATAATTTCCGCAAAGCTGAGTGTGCGTGTGACAGGTGCTGACAAGGCTGGAAAAGTAGGTGCCTCTTCGATTTCTGAGATCGGCCCTCGTGGTCTCTAGGGAGCCCAGCTTTTGAGAAAGCGAGCGCCTCTTCGATTTCTGAGATCGGCCTTCGTGGTCTTTGAGCAGCCCAACTTTTGAGAAAGCAAACGGCTCTTCGATTTCTGAGATCAACCCTCGTGATCTCTAAGCAGCCCAACTTTTGAGAAAGCAAACGCCTCTTCGATTTCTGAGCAGGCGTCTCTTTGATTTCTGAAGCTCCGTCGAGTGCATATTTTTATAGGGGCTGGCATTAAGTTCCAAAGCACACTTGAATCTCCACCAGTAGAAGCTTCATTCTTGCACTTCTAAGATCTTGATTTGTCCGACCTCTTCTCTCTTCAACACCTTTGAAAATGTCTGGCCCCTCCGACCGTCGTTTTGACTTGAACCTTGTTGAAGAGGCAGCCCCGCCTTCTCCAGACAACATATGGCGCCCATCCTTCGTCTCCCCAACTGGTCCTCTTACCGTTGGGGATTCCGTGATGAAGAATGATATGACCGCTGCGGTGGTGGCCAGGAACCTTCTCACTCCCAAAGATAACAGACTACTTTCCAAACGGTCTGATGAGTTAGCTGTTAAGGATTCGCTGGCTCTCAGTGTTCAGTGTGCAGGTTCTGTGTCTAATATGGCCCAACGCCTATTTGCTCGAACCCGCCAAGTTGAATCATTGGCGGCTGAAGTGATGAGTCTCAAACAGGAGATTAGAGGGCTCAAGCATGAGAATAAACAGTTGCACCGGCTCGCACATGACTATGCTACAAACATGAAGAGGAAGCTTGACCAGATGAAGGAAACTGATGGTCAGGTTTTACTTGATCATCAGAGATTTGTGGGTTTGTTCCAAAGGCATTTATTGCCTTCGTCTTCTGGGGCTGTACCGCGTAATGAAGCTCCAAATGATCAACCTCTGATGCCTCCTCCTTCTAGGGTTCTGTCCAGTACTGAGGCTCCAAATGATCCCCCTCCGGTGCCTTCTCTTTCTGGGGCTCTACCGACTGCTGAGACTTCTCCTAAGCAACCTTTGTGAAGGCTCCCTCTTGTGTGTTTATTTTGACTCATGTATATGTACATATTTGTAGCTTATCGGGGATATCAATAAATAAGCTTTCCTTCATTTCAACGTATTGTGTTAAATACACCAAAGCCTTCTTCGCTAAGTTCTTTGAATTTTCTTTTGTTGAAGCTTGTATGTTGAAGCTTTCTGAGTGGAGCATGTAGGTTGGGGTAGTGTTCCCTTAATTTCCCGAGTGAGGAAAACTTCTTGGTTGGAGACTTGGAAAATCCAAGTCACTGAGTGGGATCGGCTATATGAATCTTAGAACGCCATTGTGCTCGATCCTGTGTCATGTCCTTCGTTAGATCCAAGTACTCTAAGTCTTTTCTTAGAGTCTCTTCCAAAGTTTTCCTAGGTCTTCCTCTACCCCTTCGGCCCTGAACCTCTGTCCCATAGTCGCATCTTCTAATCGGAGCGTCAGTAGGCCTTCTTTGCACATGTCCAAACCACCGTAACCGATTTTCTCTCATCTTTCCTTCAATTTCGGCTACTCCTACTTTACCCCGGATATCCTCATTCCTAATCTTATCCTTTCTCGTGTGCCCACACATCCAACGAAGCATCCTCATCTCCGCTACACCCATTTTGTGTACGTGTTGATGTTTCACCGCCCAACATTCTGTGCCATACAGCATCGCCGGCCTTATTGCCGTCCTATAAAATTTTCCCTTGAGCTTCAGTGGCATACGGCGGTCACACAACACGCCGGATGCACTCTTCCACTTCATCCATCCAGCTTGTATTCTATGGTTGAGATCTCCATCTAATTCTCCGTTCTTTTGCAAGATAGATCCTAGGTAACGAAAACGGTCGCTCTTTGGTATTTCTTGATCTCCGATCCTCACCCCTAACTCGTTTTGGCCTCCATTTGCACTGAACTTGCACTCCATATATTCTGTCTTTGATCGGCTTAGGGGAAGACCTTTAGATTCCAACACTTCTCTCCAAAGGTTAAGCTTTGCATTTACCCCTTCCTGAGTTTCATCTATCAACACTATATCGTCTGCGAAAAGCATACACCAAGGAATATCATCTTGAATATGTCCTGTTAACTCATCCATTACCAACGCAAAAAGGTAAGGACTTAAGGATGAGCCTTGATGTAATCCTACAGTTATGGGAAAGCTTTCGGTTTGTCCTTCATGAGTTCTTACGGCAGTCTTTGCTCCTTCATACATATCCTTTATAGCTTGGATATATGCTACTCGTACTCCTTTCTTCTCTAAAATCCTCCAAAGAATGTCTCTTGGGACCCTATCATACGCTTTTTCCAAATCTATAAAGACCATGTGTAAATCCTTTTTCCCATCTCTATATCTTTCCATCAATCTTCGTAAGAGATAGATTGCCTCCATGGTTGAGCGCCCTGGCATGAACCCGAATTGGTTGTCCGAAACCCGTGTCTCTTGCCTCAATCTATGCTCAATGACTCTCTCCCAGAGCTTCATTGTATGACTCATTAGCTTAATACCCCTATAGTTCATGCAATTTTGTACGTCGCCCTTATTCTTGTAGATAGGCACCAAAGTGCTCGTTCGCCACTCATTTGGCATCTTCTTCGTTTTCAAAATCCTATTGAAAAGATCAGTGAGCCATGTTATACCTGTCTCTCCCAAAACTTTCCACACTTCGATTGGTATATCGTCTGGGCCTATTGCTTTTCTATGCTTCATCTTCTTCAAAGCTACAACCACTTCTTCCTTCCGGATTCGACGATAAAAGGAGTAGTTTCTACACTCTTCTGAGTTACTCAACTCCCCTAAAGAAGCACTCCTTTCATGTCCTTCATTGAAAAGATTATGAAAATAACCTCTCCATCTGTCTTTAACCGCGTTCTCTGTAGCAAGAACCTTTCCATCCTCATCCTTGATGCACCTCACTTGGTTTAGGTCCCTTGTCTTCTTTTCCCTTGCTCTAGCTAGTTTATAGATATCCAACTCTCCTTCTTTGGTATCTAGTCGTTTATACATATCGTCGTAAGCCGCTAACTTAGCTTCTCTGACAGCTTTCTTCGCCTCTTGCTTCGCTTTTCTATACCTTTCACCATTTTCATCGGTCCTCTCCTTGTATAAGGCTTTACAACATTCCTTCTTAGCCTTCACCTTTGTTTGTACCTCCTCATTCCACCACCAAGATTCCTTTTGGTGTGGGGCAAAGCCCTTGGACTCTCCTAATACCTCTTTTGCTACTTTTCGGATACAACTAGCCATGGAATCCCACATTTGGCTAGCTTCCCCCTCTCTATCCCACACACATTGGATGATTACCTTCTCTTTGAAAATGGCTTGTTTTTCTTCTTTTAGATTCCACCATCTAGTTCTTGGGCACTTCCAAGTCTTGTTCTTTTGTCTTACTCTTTTGATATGTACATCCATCACCAACAAGCGATGTTGATTAGCCACGCTCTCTCCTGGTATAACTTTGCAATCCTTACAAGTTATACGATCCCCTTTCCTCATTAGAAGAAAATCTATTTGTGTTTTTGACGACCCACTCTTGTAGGTGATCACATGTTCTTCTCTCTTCTTAAAGAAGGTGTTGGCTAAGAAGAGATCATATGCCATTGCAAAATCCAAGATAGCTTCCCCATCCTCGTTTCTCTCCCCAAAACCATGGCCACCATGAAAACCTCCATAGTTGCCTGTCTCCCTGCCCACGTGTCCATTTAAATCTCCTCCTATAAATAACTTCTCCGTCTGAGCAATTCCTTGCACCAAGTCTCCAAGATCTTCCCAAAATTTCTCCTTCGAACTCGTATCCAACCCTACTTGAGGTGCGTACGCACTAATCACATTGATAAGTTCTTGTCCTATTACAATCTTGATTGCCATGATTCTATCTCCTACCCTCTTGACATCTACAACATCTTGTACCAAGGTCTTGTCCACGATGATGCCAACACCGTTTCTCGTTCTATTTGTGCCCGAATACCAAAGTTTAAACCCTGAGTTTTCTAGATCCTTTGCCTTACTACCAACCCACTTAGTTTCTTGTAGGCACATAATATTTATCCTTCTCCTCACCATAACTTCCACTACTTCCATAGATTTTCCCGTTAAGGTTCCTATATTCCACGTTCCTAAACGCATTTTGCTCTCTTGAACTCTACCCTTCTGTCCTAGCTTCTTCACCCTCCCCCGTCTAATAGGATCAAAGTACTTCTTTTGTGTGTCCCGGGTAAAGTTGATAGGAGCATATGCTCCCAAACAACTTTGAGTGGAGTCGTTCGAAAAGAAGTTTCTATGGCCCCCTTGCTCATTTAACACTGCATCCGGGTGCCGATGGAGATACAGCGACCCTTGCTCACTTATCACTGTGCTCGGGCCACACAGCGCGCCACTTACGGGTGACGCCCTAGCTTTAGCGCGATTTTGTTCTGGATTCATTTTCATAAGGATTCGACGTGATCATGGAGTGCCGGCTGTCGACTACCTGACGCCCTCCCCCTCCTCCTTTATCCGGGCTTGGGACCGGCCATGTAAGACATAGGCGGAGTTAGCACAAAAAATGAAAAGTAGAAACAAAAATGAAATGGTTATTAGACGGGCCCTAAGTGACTTCTGGTGTTCATTTTCAACATTGTGTTCAGCTTCTATGACAACGATGTAGTTCGGGTGGTTTTGGGACTTCCGAAACGGGAAATCCATACTGCATTGCATTGTGGATTTTGTATCTTACTTTCATCCAGAGGTTATTTACTGTCACGTTTCTGTTTAGATATATTTAGATGGTTTTGGGACTTCCGAAACGGGAGATCCATAATGCATTACATTGTGGATTTTGTATCTTACTTTCATCCAGAGGTTATTTACTGTCACGTTTCTGTTTAGATATGTTTAGATGGTTTTGGGACTTCCGAAACGGGATATCCATACTGTATTGCATTGTAGATTTCGTTTATCTTACTTTCATCCATACATTTTTTACTGTCACATTTCTGTTTAGATATATTTAGATGGTTTTGGGACTTCCGAAACGGGAAATCCATACTGCATTACATTGTGGATTTTGTATCTTACTTTCATCCAGAGGTTATTTACTGTCACGTTTCTGTTTAGATATATTTAGATGGTTTTGGGACTTCCGAAACGGGAGATCCATAATGCATTACATTGTGGATTTTGTATCTTACTTTCATCCAGAGGTTATTTACTGTCACGTTTCTGTTTAGATATGTTTAGATGGTTTTGGGACTTCCGAAACGGGATATCCATACTGTATTGCATTGTAGATTTCGTTTATCTTACTTTCATCCAGACATTTTTTACTGTCACATTTCTGTTTAGATATATTTAGATGGTTTTGGGACTTCCGAAACGGGAAATCCATACTGCATTACATTGTGGATTTTGTATCTTACTTTCATCCAGAGGTTATTTAATGTCACGTTTCTGTCTAGATATGTTTAGATGGTTTTGGGACTTCTGAAGTGGGAAATCCATACTGCATTGCATTGCATTGTGGATTTTGTTTATCTTACTGTCACTCCAGAGATTATTTACTGTGAAGTTTCTGTTTGGATGGTTTTGGGACTTCTGAAACATGAAATCCACTTTGCATTGCGATGTGGATTTTGTTTGTCTTACTTTCATTAGATTGTAACTGTCACATTTCTGTATAGATATGTTTTCTGTCAGTTGGTGTCTATTGGCAGGACCCACAAATGCTTTTTTCTGTCTTGCAGAGTCCACGAGTTTTGAACACAACTTCACCATCATTGATAATGGTGGTCGTATTTCTGCCATGAGACATGGCAGGAAAGTTCCTAAGCTCAACAGGCCTCCTGACCAGAGGAAAGCACTTCTTCGAGGCCTCACAACTCAGCTCCTTAAACATGGACGCATCAAAACTACTCGAGCAAGGGCAAGTGCTATGAGGAAGTACGTGGACAAGATGATCACACTGGCCAAGGATGGATCTCTCCATAAGAGGAGACAAGCACTGGGATACATCTACGAGAAACAGATTGTCCATGCTTTGTTTGCAGAGGTACCTGACAGATATGGGGAGCGGAATGGTGGCTATACAAGAATCATCAGAACTCTGCCAAGGCGAGGGGACAATGCACCCATGGCATACATTGAACTTGTGTAGGTCTGTAATTCATTTCAATTTTGAACTTGTGTAGGTCCGAGCTTTTTTTACATCTTCCTGGAATTTTATGAAATATCTAACGGCATTAGTTCTTATGGAAGCATGCATTTCCAGCCTATGTTTAAGCTCATTCTCGCGTTTTGGCCTATAAATCTTTACATCTGTAGACTGCGGTTCATCAATAGGTCAGTTAATTCATATTTATAGGTCGTTGGCGCAATCTGATATGTTTTTCGTGTGTTTATTTTTCCTCATGCTGATTTCCTTTGATCTTACCTCTGCTGTGTTAGTGCTCTTACGTAAACCGTACCCCGTTATATGGACGTTGGGGTTGATTTTGTATGTGTATTAGCATTGCAATGTTTGTAAATTATCCCATCAATGTCCTATAAAGTTGTCAATTATCCATCTCGAGATCGTTTTTCCCTTCATGTATCACTCGGCACTTTGCAGTGTAGAGTACGCCGAAAGTTATAACTTTGGGTGCGTAAAACTCAAAGGGAACGTGAACATAACATGTAATAAAAAAGTGAGTTGTTATTGACATTCTTAAGTTTATAAAAAGCTAAAACGAAAATTTATTTAAGGAGTTCCGATGACATTTTCGGAGCCTTAGCCTCGTGCTACCTTCTCAAGAAAAAGGAAATTCTTCCTACTTCTGCTTCAAGAGTGTTTCCACAATCCGTTTGAAAGTTTTACCTTTCCAGTAATGTTCTTCAGGTTGGATAACATTTTTCTTGAAGGTCCATTTAACCTCGCCAGATTCCGAATAAATAGCGGACACGATGTGTTCTTGGTCAATCACATTGCCATAGTGTTCGAGGGCAATCAAGCTCAGAGTACAACTGTGAACACTAGCGTTACTGGCCACCACCGGGTCTCTCGGAAATAACATTGGATATGTCGCATGTTTTATGGAATGACATCTTACGTCGAAAAACAATGCACTGTCGTCAGAATCCAAGAAAAAAATGCCATGCTCCCACTGACCACAACCAGCAATCCACGAATAATCCCTGAGCGTATGACCATGAACCCGAAGATCTATGGCGTATTCAAGCGTCCACTCTTTTTTTTCATAATTTTTTAGCGCCCATATCTCAACATGCGTACCTGTGACGGCCATAAACGCCATACAGCCTCTCAGAATAAATAGATGCATATTCCACCTTGTTTGAATAGGATGGGGAGTGCAATAGAACTCCTCTTTCTTGAAGTCGAAAGAAGTTATACGGCTCTCTCTTTTAGTTAAGTAATTGTCGATCCGTTGAAGCAACCAATGCATGTCTCCGTTTACAGATAAATTTGTGGAGCTTAAATCGTAAGGAGGAACTGAGCGTATCTTCCGCCACGAGCTTGTGCCCAAGACAAGAACTTGGGCCACGATATTGTTCTGCATATCTGCAGAAACACGAATAATTTTATGGGTGCTGGTTAAATCATCAAATCCCATACTGTACACATCATAACCGAGTTCTACGGGAACTGGGACGTCACTCATCGGGAGTGGTAAAACTTGTCCCTTAAAAGGATCAAATAAGATGCAGAAGTTCCCAACTGTAAAGCAAAACAAGTTGCAGAAAACAAATTGTTGAACGATTGGAGCGTTGAAACTGTCGAATCCAATCTCTGAGACAATTGCATGTTTTCTCTCTTTCAAGGAGGAGTTGCCATCGTATTCGAATAATTGTACTGCCGCTAAAGAAGCCATGCCGATGTTATCAATAAGTATAAGTTGAGGTACTTCAGCAACAGCATTGGTAGCAGTAAGTAACCGCGTGTGAAGTGTAACGAAAGACTGGTCGTCAACTATGTTCTTCAACATCTTGGACAAACGTCGAATGTGATAAAGTGACTTTACAGGCAGTCTCGAAAGGATGTTGACGAGGATTTCAAAAGGTAGGTCAGTTAACAAGGTGTGCTTCCGGCGTCGTCTCAGTCTAAGCTTCTTCAACCAACCAATATTGGCTCTCATGATTTCCAACATCTCCAATCCTACTGAGTCAAATATCTTTGTGTTCTTCTTCGTTTACACACACACACACACACACATATATATAGGGATATTTTGGATTAGCTTTCTCCTTTTGCATGCTCATTGGCAAGGGAATTCGGATATAGGAAAGGTAAGAAAATCGGGATGGAATAGGGAAAATATAATTTCTGTCGCAGTTGAAAGAAGAGGAACAAAATCTGTTTTCGAAAAGGACAGAACAAAAAATCAAAACAGAATCAAGAAACCTTCCTTATATTATTTTCTTTATTTTCTTCGTGTTGAGCCGTTTTGGTTGATCTTTTGTACCCGAGACACATAGGGATTTCAAACTCGATATGCATGGAAAGTTTCGAATCCGAGATGTATGGGAGTTTTGAACCCAAAACGTACGGAGAAGTTTCGATACAAAGAAAGAAAAACAGTTGGAGTAAATTGTAGTAATGGTCCCTGAACTTTAATCAAATTGGAGCAATGGTCCCTCAACTAAAAATCCATTACCATTGGTCCCTCAACTTATCAAAATGTGTAGCTATAGTCATTTTCATCAATTTCTTCAAAATTTTGTCAAAATATGTTATGTTGGAATAACCATTTATATAAGTAGGATCCCTCGACTCATCAAAGTGTGTAATTATGGTCATTTTCATCAACTACGTAAAAAACTTTGTCAAAACGAGTTATGTTGGAAGGACCATTGCTACAATTGGATTAAAGTTAAGGGACCACTTTTCCAGTTGAATTAAAGTTGAGGGACCAAATGTAATGGATTTTTAGTTGAGGGACCATAGCTGCACATTTTGATAAGTTGAAGGACCAATGGTAGTTGAGGGACCATTGCTCCAATTTGATTAAAGTTCAGGGACCATAGCTACAATTTACTCAAACAGTTGTATTACGAAGTGCGTATTCACCTTGAAAAATTCTTTTAACCTTGCAGGAAAAAGTGGCTATCTACTTATCCGCACGTGGTAGGGATAATAAAATTAGCCTTTCCTCACAGTAATGTTAAGAAGACCAAATTTCTAAATCAAATTTTGTAAATAAAATAATGTGAACTTTGATTATTGAATTATTACTTAAGTGTTGATTACCATGCTTATTTTCTATTATGACACATAACTTTATTTGTAAATTTTGTTTAAAAATTCGGTTTCCCTGGCATTAACCTTCCTCATAGGCAAACATGAACGCACTTGGATACGGATGGGGTATCCAATACGATATTGTGTGTCGATACAGTAAAATTTTAAAAATTAGGTAAGGATACGTCAAATAAAATACTATATGTTATTTAAAATATATTTTATATGTTCATATTTCATCATATACGTTAAATCACAAAAGAGTAAAACATTAATGTTTATTTTTAACATCAATAAAATACAATTGTGTCTAGTCTTTTTTATTCTTGAGATTGGTCCTCGCCTCTTTCAGAGCCGGAATGATTATCCTTGCCCTATGGGGCTACATCCATTTGTAAATGTCCCGATCAGTCTACCAACCCCAGAAGAACAACGGAATTTAAAAACGTCAACAACCCAAATTCTTCGATCAAATTTAAGGAGTATCTTGGTCTTATAAGTATCTGATTGTCAACAACACAAAAAAGTCGACGATACTCCAAATAGAGTATCCAAAGGGTATTGCACAGTGTAAGTACGTATCCACATATACTCACCTCTGTCCAAATTTGAAGTATCGGTGCAACATAATCTATATATTTCTATTATTTGAAGCAAATTCAAAGAAAAACAGTAAAAATATATAGCAACATAACATCTAACAAAATTGGGAGCTTAATTATTGGAGCTCCAAATTTATTTAAAAAATTCTTCCTACTCTTTCTTCTACTTCAAGAATGTTCTTGTTGATAAATTTACGCTTCCGGTAATGTTCTTCTGATTGAATAGCATTTTTTTTTAAGTCCATTTGAACTCGCCGGATTCCAAATATTATTAACACCGAACAACATTTGTTCTTGGTCAATCACATTGCCATAGTGTTTGAGGGAAATCAGACCCGGAGTACAACTGTGAATACTAGGCACAATATTCACCACTGGGCTTCTAGGACGAGGACATAACATTGGATAGGTCACATCTTTGATGGAATCACATCTTACATCGAAAAACAATGCATTTCGGCGAGAATCTAAGAAAAAAATGCCATGCTCCCACTGACCACAACCAGCAATCCTCGAATAATCCTCCAATGTACGACCATGAACCCGAAGATCTATGGCATATTCACGCGTCCACTCTTTTCTTTCATAGTTTTTCAGCATCCATATCTCAACCTCCGTACCTGTGATGGCCATAAATGCCATACATCCTCTCAGAATAAATAGGTGCATATTCCGCGTTGATTGAATAGGATGTGGAGTGCAATAGAACTCCTCTTTCTTGAAGTCGAAAGAAATTATATGACTTTCCGTTTTATTTGAGAATTCGTCGACCAGATGAATCAACCAATGCATGTCTCCATTTGCAGATAATAATCTTGTTGATGTACTTAAAAGATAAGGAGGAACTGAGCGTATCTTCCGCCAAGAGCTTGTGCCCAAGACAATAACTTGGGCCTCCATATTGTTTTGGGTATTTACATAAACACGAATAATTTTATGGGTGCTGGTTAAATGATCAAATCCCATACCATACACACCATAGCGTTCTTTGGGATCTTGGACGTCAATCATTGGTAGCGGCAGAACTTCTACCTTAAAAGGATCAAATAAGACAGCGTACGGGCTTTCATACTTTGATAAGTTCTCAACGGTGAAGAAAAACAAGTTGCAGAAAACAAATCGTCGATTGCTCCAAGGATTGACTGTGAGTCCAATCTCTGAGACAACTGCATGTTTGCTCTTTTCCAAAGAGGAGTTGCCATCGTATTCGAATAATTGTACAGCCGCAAAAGAAGTCACGCCGATGTTAGTAATAAGTATAAGTTGAGGTACTTCAGCAACAGCATTGGTAGCAGTAACTAACCATGTGTGAAGTGTAAGGAAAGACTGGTCGTCAACTATGTTCTTCAAGATCTTAGATGAACGTCGAATGCGATAAAGTGACTTTACAGGTAGTCTCGTAAGGATATTGACGAGGATGTCTAAAGGTAAGTCAGTTAAGTTGGTGTGTTTCCCGCGTCGTCTCAGTCTAAACTTCTTCAACCAAGCAATATTGGCTCTCATGATTTGCAACATCTCCAGTCCTACAGAGTCGAATATATTTGTGTTTCTCCTCACTTACACACACACACGTATATGTATAGGGATATTTTGGATTAGCCTTCTCCTTTTGCATGCTAATTGGCACTGGAATTGAGTAACAGGAAAGATATAGTTGAACGAAGAGAAACAAAATCTGTTTTCTAAAAGGAAGGAAAAGATTTGACCAACAAAAAAAGGAAAGAAAAGAATCTAAATAAAATAGTTAAGTTCTTTATTTTCTTTGTGTTGATCTCTTTTGTTCCTCTTTCTTTTTCTTTTTTTCTTTTTTTTTTTTTTTTTTTTGCTTCGGCCTGGCTAAAAACATAAGGGAAGTGATTCCGCATAATCATTTTTTCTCCTTACACATTCTGTTCATTTCTGATCTTCAAATTGAAAAATCAAAGAATGATCAATGCAAATAAATAAATAGAAATGTGCATGAGCAGAATTAAGTGCTACGAAGTTTACCAACTATCCATAGTTTAGAAAAACAATATAATGTCTTTTAAATTCGAGAGTTGTTATTAGTATTCTGTCATCCACTTTGACTTTCGTTCTTTACTTTTTACGTTAGAGAAGAGCGTAAGATGACAATTGGATCATTAACCAAGTCAAATCCATTTCATGATTCATGCAATGATCTTAAATCTGGTGTCTGGCTCAATATATGTCTTAATGTGATTGGCATGCATTTAATCATCGTTTTCTAAATTTGTTTGTTTGGAACTGGGAACTAGTTAGCCACTGTTGGTGATACAATTCCCTCTGCGAGTGTTGTGAACATTTGTCAGTTTCAAAGTGTCTTTCGATACCTTAAGGAAGGCATCAGGCTCATTAAATAGATGATTATGATTTTAGGAGTGCCACTGTTGACTAATACCAATAAAAATGTTGAGTTACATTGCTATTTGAATGAAAAGTTGCACCACAAGTAAAACTAAGCTTCTAATCAATGGAATGTGTCATGGGTGGGTTATAATCCATGTTAGATCCTTTTCTATGGATTGTTTGTAAAAGCAACTTAAATATTTTTTTTATGTATGCCAAATAATAACCCCAAACTGACCAACTCTTGGATTGACTCAGTTTGTAGTTTTTATGCAAGTTTGATCACAAAAATGCATTAAAAGTTGTATGAAAGTGAAACAACATAATGGAAATGATGTTAAATACTCAGTAAATATCCAACTACAGAATAATAACTTGAAAGAAATATAAATTATAAGGGATCGGGCAAACTTCCTTTGCAGTTGAGCACGTTGTTGATAGCTAAATACAAACTGCAGAAGTGCTTTAAATGAACTTTTCTTAATGTAGCAGAGCTAAAACATAAATACAAGTACAAAGATGCTTAATTAAAAGGATAAATACAAGTACAAAGATGCTTAATTAGAAGGGGATTGGAAAGAAAGTAGGCTGCAAAGCTTTAAAAGTTTTTTTAGTTGTAAGAGTTGAGTGTAACTTTTCTTATGTCTTACTGTTGCCTTGTATAAAACTAACATTCCTTCTAGTTTAAGCCTCTCCATCTCAAATAATTATCTCTTCTCCCACTTGTTGTTGTCATATTAGACAAGGGATAAGAATTTGGACAAGGATTGTCTGCCCTCCCACTTCCCGTGGCCCTCCGGTGCCTTCTTATTTGTATGGTCACGGTTAAACCACTTCAACATTTTATATTACTATTCATTTTTGTCTTATTATCTCTATAAAAAAATAATATAAAATATTAATGTGGCTTAACAATGACCACACAAAACAGGAGAGCACGAAAAATGGAAGGGCAGACAATCCTTGTCCTAAGAATTTACATCTCAACTTGAGCTTTTTACTTCAATAAAACTACCAAAATGCCATGACAGAGTACTTTTTCTCTGTAAAAACCAACTAGGTTAACTAAATTATAGAGCGTGATTACCGCTCGCAATGGAACCAGGATCCTCTTCAGAGCAGTTCCTAGGGATCCTAGGGATCCCGCAATCTTGTCTGTTCATTTTATATCGTGCGGTCAGTTTTCGTTAGGTACTATTCATATTTGAATTTTAAAATTTAAAATTTAAATAATTTCTGACCGCACGATATACGATGAACGGACATGATTGCGGGATCCTTAGAATCCCTAGGATTCCTAGGATCCCTAGAGAACTGCTCAGGATCCTAGTTCCTCGCAATGCAACGTGGAAAGCACTTTTGAAACCTCTTAGACCTGTTCACTGTGCATTTCTATTAAAAATAAATACCCACATAGAATTTGAGCGAAATAAAGGCAGTTGGGCTTTTTGGACATGCCGAACTTTATTTTAAGTTCAAACAGCCATGACGAATATTAAGAGTGTTTTCACATTTTCATTTTCTCCTTTTTAGTTTTCCTTCTTTGACTCTCATTTGATTTATTTAATTTTGTCCAAGAGATGGCAATGCATGCGGAAAAAAGAGGAGTTCAAAAATCGCTTCTTAAAAGCAATTCAATGCCAAGATTTGGACTGTAGGAAGAGAGTTTTCACACAGCTGATTTTTGAAGATAGTAGGGATCAATAAAAATTAGAGAACTTTAACGAAAAGTTCTCGGTACTGTTTATTTTAACGAAAAACCATATTTTTACATTACAAAGTCAATCTTGATAGTATTCACTTTATCCTTTATTTTGTCCTTATAGTTAAAACTCAAAGTTTTCAAACTCTTTTTATTAATTTTTCCTAAAAATTAATGCTCAAAATGTTACAGTTGGTCTTCCATGCTTTGTGTTCTTACTTCCACCTAAAAAGTACATAGTACTTGTCTGTGTGCTTGTGGCCGCGCGTATATATATATATATATATTTCTACGTGTCTAAGGGCACCTTTGTGCTCGAAGCCTTGTTGCAGATGTCGACAGGGTGTTTAAGAGCTTATTAGTTGTTTGGCAGATGGCAGTTTTGCTTGGGATTGGAATAATTAGGAAAAGTCGACGTCATAACATTTCTCATTCAGGACAAGGGACTGAAGTGACTGAATCTAAACATACTCTCTCATCTCCTACGCGTAACGGACTAATTAGTCCAGCAGTCCTTCTCAGCACATGCAGATTGATACTGTCTTCCTTTAAAATTGACTCAAACCCTAGACCCGTCTCCACCGGATCATTGTGCGTTGTAGTTTGGCTGCTGCACGTTGCTGTTCGAGTCGGCTGGACCTTTTGGACCATATGAAACATGAGCGGCCGCAAGTTCTAAAGCTAACAAACGTTTTTTTTTTGTTTTTTTAATTACGCGCGACTTACATGTTTATATGTAAATTGATAAAAAGAAAGTCAAATATTTAAAGTAAATGAATAATCTCATATCATGTTAGAAGAAACCTCTCATAAACCAATTAAAACAGTTAAATTCACATAATAAAATCACTCTTTATTGAATTTATATTAAGAATAGAGAAAATAATATTTAATAAACAACTGATTGAATCACATTATTGTTAGTCCATTATCAGGCTAAGCACACTCCCTCTCCCTTAGTGTAGATAATATTATTTGTTAAAAAAAACATTTGACAACTAATTCAATCACATTATTATCCGCATGCAAAAGACATTTTTTTATAACTAGCATTACATGCCTCTTAAGATGTTTTGTACGTGTTTGAAAATAGATAAAATAATATTTAATTAACAACTAATTGAATCATATTATTACTATCCTATTGTGAGATACTAATTATTAAAATAAATAAATAAACAAAAACGGTACAAAAATAATAATTATTAAAAAAACACTATTAAAATGACAAAAATACTCTTGCCACATTTGATGCATTATTTTGGGTTGCTTTTGAAGTTTTTTGTTTGAGGGCATTTTTGTCCACATATACTGCATTATTTTGGGTTGTTTTTGAAGTTTTTTGTTTGAGAGACATTTTTGTCCATTTATTTTTTGTGAATCTTGTGACACCAAAATAAACAGTGTTTGTTAGGCCCTTGACTTTATATATAAAGATTATCATCCTGTCGGTCTGATATTTTCCCTTGGTGGTTCATCTTCTACAGAGTTTTCCATTTGGGTTAGCACATGAAATGTGTATAAATAGTATGTATAACCTTGGGATTTACTCTTCTTGTTACAAAAATAATACGGTAATTAAATGTTATCGCACACATTTTTTTACTTCACACACACATCTTTTAATTTTATATTATTGGATCAAATGAATTGAATAAGAAAATCAAATGAATTATGCATTTGACAATGGGTCATGCTATGAAAACTAAATTTGTAGGCATAATTTGCAAAGTAAATTATGTGTCACAAACTGGAATGAGCACGTTTGTCAACGCTTAAGTCATAACTCAATCATCAACTTCTATGTCATTTAGTTTACAAAATTTTGTCTATAAATTTAGTCTTTCTAGCATTACTCTTTAACAATTAAGTATAATCTTGGAGCTGTTATTTTTTGTGATTTTGTATGATCCAAGATATAGAGAACCTCGTAGTTATGAGATAGTCTCTGTGCATTTATGATATGTGACAATTGAATTTGAATATATGGATGTCCATCCATTGGTATGGAGATCTAGGGTTAGGACATGGTAGGAGTGGCAAATTCGAACACAACTAATGTAGTTTAAATTGTAATAATTTGTACTAAAAAAACTAACAATGTTCAATAATCTAATGAGTTGTTAGCATGAGTACCAGTTATTTTAGTTTTATCGTTTTTTTTTGTTGAATAGTATGAGTTATTTGTGCTACAGGATGATTGTTAGCACTAAAATATTCACTCTTTCATTTCTATTTATTTGATTAGCGAGGAGCGCATGCGACTTAGTGTCAATAGTAGCTCCCAGTTCTATCTTTCGGTGCAACAATGAACATGTTGATTGACATATAAAAGGGTAAATCATAACACAAACCATTGCCAACCCTAGGCTAGGTATTCTCTTTAATTGCTTTTTGTAAAGAGAAAATCGACCTCTGACCTAATTTGATATATTTGATATGACCATATTTCCTCATTCACCTTCACTACTTGAACACCTCCAAAGGTTTAATTGAACTTTTTTAATTCAACTTTATGTACAAACATATTTCTACTCCAGTAGGTCGTGATTCTCAGACTCCTAATTATCTTGATGAATTCTTTCTTTTTCTCTTGCATGTTAATTTTTCTTTGATTTAATCTATTTCAAAGCTAGAGCGGAAAAAAATGTAGGAGAAAACCGAAAGAGTACAAAAATCACTTACCCTTATACTTGTGCTACAAACATGTCATAGAAACAAAGGAATATGTATCACGTATACAAGTCGATCCTTGTCCAAGTGCAGAAAGCATATAAGCAAAAGGGCAATCAAGAAAAGGTAGATTTTTTTGGCATAAATACAAGGCTATTGGTCGTTGAGAGGTTGATTTATGTTTTGGAATGGAATTAAAGAATCCATTTCATATTTTTTGGGATCGGAATTTTATCATTGATTCATGGTGTTATTTGGTAAAATAATTGGTGGAAGTGGAGGAACTGGAATTCGAATATTGGGTTCCTTTCACTTGAAAGCCCCAACCCTCCCACCACCACACACACCATACAAATGCGCATGTCCTTTTCAGCGTGAGCATGTTTTCCTCTGTTTCCACCTCCTTTTTTGTATCAATTTCAACGCCTTTTATGCATTCTACCCATATCATCATGTAAATACATTTCACTCACCATCTTATTTATTATCGTTAACGTTAAATGAATTTAAATTTGTAAAATTTATGTCTATCCGCTATACAGATTTCAAAATTTAAACTCATACTACAAAAAGCAGTCATTACCGATGAAGATTTTCCGATGGCACAAAGAAACCGTCGTAAAAAGCACTTTTTGCAACCATAAAATATGGATCATCGGTAACATGACACGAAACAAAATTTTATTACCGATGCACATAATGTCCTCGAAAAAAGTCTCAAGTTTTGTCGGAAATGAAATTTTGTTTGGCGGGAAGACTTGGGGCTAGTTGTACTAACAACAAATAAAATTCTTATAAAAAATAGAATGGTTATTTTCGAAGGTTTACTCATGTTGATTTTAGCATCGTCGTTACTTAAAGGTGGTGAACAAAAATATTTCCTTTTTGCAGTGATCACCAAACTTGCTAATTGGTACAATCCCCGACCTCAGCCAGCTACCCATTCTAAACACGGTTTCTAACTTTCTACTGTGTGGAATATTGATGGGCAGTCCCCACAGCCATGTGTTCTTGTCTTCTGGTGTTGGAAATGGAATTCAGGGAATCCAGTGATAATTCATCGGTTGGGCTCTTCAAAATGTGTTGTCCTTGTTTCATACGAAATGATATTATAGCGATATTTCATGAAAATGACGCGCAATTTTAATGAATATTCTTTGTTTTTCATTATTTTTTGTGACAATATTTTAAGCAAATTACACATAGTATTAGGGTTGGGCTATGCTTAAATCACACATAGTATCGGATATCTTAAGCAAATCAGAGATAGAGAGAATGGAATCCAGTGATAATTCATCGGTTGGGGTCTTCAAAATGTGAAGTTGTTGTTTCATGCAATGAAATGATATTGTAGCGATATTTTATGAAAATA
This sequence comes from Malus domestica, assembly GCF_042453785.1. Classification (NCBI taxonomy): domain Eukaryota; kingdom Viridiplantae; phylum Streptophyta; class Magnoliopsida; order Rosales; family Rosaceae; genus Malus; species Malus domestica. The sequence continues at coordinate 26,552,399 of NC_091672.1, read as the reverse complement.
TTGCGCAATTCTAATGGATATTCTTTGTTTTTCATTATTTTTTGTTTTGCGATATTTTAAGCAAATTTCACATAGCATCAGGGTCGGGCTATGCTTAAATCCCACATAATATCAGATATTTTAAGCAAATGAGAGAAAGGGGTCGATGTGTTTAAATGGCCCTATTGACTATGCCCCTTGGTTTACTAATCTTGTTCAATGTTCATTCTCGACTCTTGACCCCTAAGGATTGTGGGGCATGATAGTTGGAGGTAGGGATGGGCAAAATACCTATGGATTTGGGTAACCGCGGTTACCTATTCATTTAAAGTTCACGGTTATGAGTATTATCCGCTGTTATAACAGTTATCCATTTACCCATTTAATTTAATATATGTAAAATTAAAAAAAAAACAATTAAAACCCCTAAATTTTCAATCTCTCTGCTAGACTTAGAGTCTCAAACTCCCCGTCCCCCACTCATCTCTCCCTCCTCTCTGCTCTCTCTCTCATCTCCGACGCAAAGCACAAAAATAATAGGGAAATGCTTATGGAAAGATCAACTGGTCGGATAATGCGTCCAATGCGCTTGACATGCCCATATGTTTGAATCGAAAACCGAAAAGATTATGCAGAGAGCAATATATGTAACTTTGTGGTCCAACTGCTGTGTATGCCCATTAGACGGTACTGCTTTGCACGGTTGCAAACTATTATTTTTGTAAGATTGTTTTTGTGCTTGGGTGTAGCAGAAAAATATCGTTCGTAAATTATTATTTCAATTATTGGAATTGTATGAGGACTTAAATGAATAAAATAGGGAAATGCATGCTAAAATGTGCCTATAACGATGTTTAATTGTCAGAAAACGAAAGGATGACAAAATTTTCTTTTGTAATTTTCAAGTTGTTAAAAAAGAAACATGTAGACGGGTGAAAAAATGGGTAATTGGGTAAAAAAAAGATAAATGGGTAAATGGTTATGGTTAAATGGATAAACGGTTATGGTTAAATGGATATACGGTTATGTGTATGGTTAACTGTTTTTAAACGGTTATGGGTATAGGTATAACCGTTTATGCAATTACCCAACAGGTAAACTGTTATGTGGGTATGAACATAAATGGTTATGGGTAAATAATCACGGTTATCCGTCTGCCATAACCGTTGCACATTCCTAGTTGGAGGTTGTGAGGTTATAAGCTTCTTTAGTTAATCATCGTGTCTCTTAATAAACTTCTGACACCGTCACTGATCATATATTGATATTTAGAAATCATGATGATGTCTGTTAGGTTTAGTACTCTATTTCTTTTTTGAAAATAGTCGTTTATCCTACTTTTTGAGTAGTTAAAAGGGAACTTTAACGAAAAGCACCCCGTACTGTTCACTTTAACGAAAAACCATATTTTTACACTAAAAAGTCAATCCTGGTACTATTCACTTTACCCTTTATTTTGTCCTTATCATTAAAACTCAAAGTTTTCAAGCCCTTTTCATTAGTTTTCCTTAGTTAAAATGCATAACATATGTAATTCACTTTAGATACCGTCACAATAATAATTCTATTGTAGGTATGTTTCTATCTTATTGTTGGGACCTATTTGTAGTTTTCATCCTAAGTAAATATCAGAGTGCACAACGAACAATACTAACAAAATAAGAATATTATTAAACAAACTGAGAATGCCGAAACGGCTACAAAACCCTAAAAGACTACATTGTGGCTAACTTGTTCTCTAATGAATAACAAAGCACCCTATTTATAATAAACTAACCCTAATCTCTAACAAAACCTAATTCTAACGGACTAAGCCCATAAAACCAAACATTCAAATAAACCAAAATACTAATATTTTCCAACACCCCCCCCCCCCCGGTCAAACTCATGGCGGTACACGACATGAGTTTGCCAACAAGTAGATATGGATGCAAGCTTCCAAATTCCAATGCCGATGCCGATGCCAATACCAATGCCAATGCCGATGCCAATACCAATGTCGGTGCCAACTTCCGAACAAACAAACAAAAAATCCAACCAATTTTTATTTTTTATTTTTTTTCCTTTGCAGCAATACAGACTTGCAGATACTCCTGCAGGCTGCAGTGTTCAAAGGTGTAGAAGCAGAGTCACGGGACAAAAAACGAATGAACAATTTTTTTCTCTTGCAAAAAATCAATACCAACTATAACAATCTGAACATGAACGACAACGGAAATGAGCAAAGAGATAACAACCCGAAGCAGATTAAATCCCGAAGGATCAAACCTGCTCTGATACCAAGTTGAATATCAGATTGCGCAACGAACAAGACTAACAAAATAAGAATATTATTAAATAAACTGAGAATGCCGAAACGGCTACAAACCCCTAAGAGACTACATTGTAGCTAACTTGTTCTCTAATGAATAACAAAGCACCATATTTATAATAAACTAACCATAATCTCTAACAAAACCTAATTCTAACGGGCTAAGCACATAAAACCAAACATTCAAATAAACCAAAATACTAATATTTTCCAACATGATCTTTATATATCCTAGCTAAGCTAGTAGCTAGCGGATGGTTTCAATGCTTGTTAGGTGACCTTTTTAGGAATCAGGAAGAGTTTTGGTGTTGGTCTACAAATCTCTTGCATGGGGCCATGGGCAGCCCCCGGTCTTTTGGTTAAATGAATTCAATGTTTTGTGAGATTGGTTGGGAAAAAAAACTGGTGAGATATCCCATTGCATGCCGTCTTCTTTTCTTTTTATAAAAAAGGGCATGTTGGTGGCTTTAGCTATGACAATTCATCTTTCCAGGAATTGAGAAAACTCAGAAAAGCATTTCAACCTTCTCTAACCATCATCATGTGACTCCTCCTCTAACCACCATCATGTGATTCATTAGCGTCGGAAATCAAATTCAAGACATACCGTGTGAAATACGGACGTATAATTTATTTCTAACCACTAGACCAACCCGTAGCGGTTCCAAAACTTCCATTGCATACAGTCTTGAATTGCATTGGATTATTAAAAAAATTATAAGACCGCCAACAACGATATAGAAAGCGCAGTAATAGTATAAATTATATAGCTTACCACTCTCTTTTATCATCACAATGGTAAATAAATAACTTAATTTCTACTTGCTCGGTTGCTCCAACAGCAAACAAAAATATTGCCTAATAAATTAGGGAAACTTGCATGTTGTAGGAAAAAATGTTAACTGACGTCAGTTTTTGTGTACAAACGTAATATTTACGATTTGAACAATTTTTGTTTAATTAAAGATTTTGTAAATAGGGAGGCGGAGTAGGTTTGGATCCCAACCTATACAAAACTTACGGTAAGACTGCAAGTTTTATTCAGCAAACTCGGTAGTTTGGAAAAATAAACGGTGAATATACTTTTAAAAATTAAATGGTGAATTTACTTGGTTGTTCGAATTACTAAGGACAAAGACAAACCCAATAAAATGATATCAAAATAATTAAATCTCATACTTTTGTAAGATTTGTCGTACGTATGATATAGGCAGAGTACTTTAATTTATCTCAGATACAGGTAAACTTACTTACGAAGAAGGACATGAAAATAAATTGTGGATGCAATCATGCAAGAAAGAAAGAAAGAAGTTATCCGAAACCAGAGAGATTTTTCAATATATCGGAAATACGGCGCGATACACTAAAATATTATAATATAATTAGTTGGATATTTGAAAACAGAAATTTTAACCATTTATATTATAACACTTGGTGTACTCAATCGTATTTCTATTACAATAAAAAAATTCTTCTAGAATCATTGGAGTTTAATTTCCCTTTTTCTTATAATTTTTGGGGACCATCGCACTGGGGAAATGGATGCCCAAATAGAATCGGAACAAACCAACCTAGCTCTGACATACGCAAAAGTTTGTCTATTGAATCTCTTGATTTTTCAATTATATCTTCTTCAAATAAATAAATAATTTATTACAGAAAAAGTCAGAGGTCTTCCACTTCTTAATTGGGTAAGGGAGTCTGCACAAACCGCCCTAGCCAATAGCATCCCTATCTTCCACAAAATAAATTAAAAAAATAGCATCCTTATCACTCCGATTAAACTAATTAAAAGGCTAGGTTCAAATCTATGATAGATAACGAATTCAATATCAAATTAGGTTACTTATTGTGTGATTTAGCCGAATTTTTCCATCTTCTTAGTATAAATATATATCATTGAACTCCAAAAAAAAATTAAAACTAATTACTTGCATGATTAAGAAAATTAAAGATGATAAATTAAGAAATAACTATGAATAAGTCTGATGATTTCTTGCATGACTCATTAACACGACATGAAAAGGCACAAAAATAATAATTTTAGGGTCAACCCATTAGTAAGCCGGATCATTATCGGGTAACCTGTTAAGAATCCGATAAAATATGGTGTATGACATGAAACAACATAAACATGATCCTTTTTCCAGGGCTGAACATTAAGCCTGTGAGTATCTTGCATGACCAGTTATCTGAACACAAAACAACATGACCTCTCAATAAATCAAATCATTATTGAGTGACTTATTAAAAATCTGTTAGGATAATAAGTTTGAAACTAAACGACTCATTAATACGACAATGATAACATAAAAACAACACTTTGTTAGGTCTAAGAAGTACAGAAATATCTCCAGCCCTTGGGGGAACAAAGGGACAGGTGTCCCTCCTTTCCACCACAAACGGTCGAAATCCAGACAAATATATTATTTTTATTTACCAAAACTTGTAAAATGAAGTAATTGCAAGAATTTTACATTGGCTTAGAAGTAAGGATTAGGCCTCCACTGACCACATTAGAAAAGTATATAATAAAAATTTGTTCCTTATAAATTTGCATCGGACGGTAGAAAGACAATAGATCAGCCACCTTTCTCATCCCATCCCTTCATTTTTTCTATTTTATATTTTCAATGCTTTTTTTTTTGTTTTTTCTCCTGTCTGGTTCATAAAGTTTGTGACGTCACACCTCGGTGGCGCACTCGCGGTAGGACTTTTTAACCCCAAAACGACGGTGCTTTAATGGATGGGTGCGCATCCCGCGAGTTCAACTCTTATGATACGCTCATTTAATTTGCACCACGCAAATTTCTCACCACACCCACCACAACCCGTTACCCCCACCCCCCGAATCTACTTTTCTGGGTATATATATAAATCCTCGCTTGTTCTTCAACTTACTCACACAACCACCCAAAAAATAAAAAAATAAATTACCTGTCTTCTGCTATTACTTGCAGCTTTCATATTTCTGGAAGGTCAGGGATGACAAAGGTGTACCCAAACAGTGCAAATGCCAATATTGTCCCCGCCTACGAGCCTCAGAGGCTCAACAGTTCCGGCTCCGACGACGAAACCGCGACGGTCCTCACGGTGTGGAAGAAGTCTTTGCTGCTGAACTGCAATGGGTTCACAGTGTTCGACTCCAAGGGGAATCTGGTCTTTAGGGTTGATAATTACTTGGCCGGCCATAAGGGCGAGATCGTCCTCATGGACGCCGCCGGCAAGCCTCTCCTCACCATCCGTCGCAAGGTATATATACTCGCAATTATAACGTTATGGGCGACAGTAAATTAGTGTTACGTACATTTTGCTGGTTTTCTTTGTTTGGTTGCTGATGGTTGTGCATAATTTTTGTACGTGTTATATCAGCGGCTGAGCTTGGGAGACAACTGGGTGGTGTACGACGGAGAAACCACGGAGAATCCGCGGTTCTGCGCGACCAAGCACGTGAACATCCTCAAGAACAAGTGCTTGGCGCACGTGACCTCCGCCAACAGCCGCAAAGGTAGTGACGCGTCGAAAAATTACGACAACAAGAACGCGGTATTTTATCAGATGGAAGGGTCGTACGCGCAGCGGTGCTGCGCGGTGTACGACAGCAAGAGGAGGAGGGTGGCCGAGATCAAGAGGAAGGAGGCGGTGGGTGGAGTAGCGTTGGGAGTCGACGTCTTCAGCCTCATCGTGCAGCCCGATATGGACACGTCGGTGGCCATGTCCCTCGTCATCTTGCTTGACCAGATGTACGGGACGTCAAGGCGGTAAAAGATAAAAACTTTTCTAACTTCGTCACCCACCTTTTCCCCCTTGGTGGATTCACATCCCCTCCTCCTCCATAAATTCTCTGCTCAAAATCTCTTTTTTTTTGTTTTTGTTTTGGGTCTGAATCTGTCATCTCGTCGATCTCTTGTTGTCTCTCCAAAATTCCCACGTACGCTTATCGTTTTTTCCCTTCCTTTTTTCCCTTTTTTTTAATTCCGAAAAAATCCATGAAGCTTTGTTTTTTCCTTTTATATAAAAAGCCAAGCTTCTTAAGTGGGGATGTAAATATGATTTAGAGACAACAAAGTTTTATCGTACGCAGATTTATATTTTAGTTCTAAAGAATTTCAGCAAAAACATATGTAAGTGTGAAAAGTTGATACGATGAATAAATTTTTACAGCAATTATCTTGTTGCTGTTTTCGATTGAAAGTTGATTCTGGTATATGTATTGTTAATGAGTTTCTATTTTAGCTTATATACATTGAAGTTTAATCGAGTTCGAATCACTTTCTTCTTATATTCGAGTAATTTAGACTATTGCTTAAAACCTTAGATATATAAATAATGAACTCGCAATCTTAATTCTATACAATTTTGTTTATAAAATTCACTTATTATAGATGGATAATGCTATTCACATATTCATTTTTACCTCCACACACTCTTGTTAATTTTTTTCATTAATCTTCTTCAATTCATTCTATATAGCAGCCAAAAATTAAGAGAAATATGTGAGAAATAAAAAGAAGTGTGCAGATAATACTACCTATTGATGGACTAGTGATTAAATACTAGAACAAGTCATGTTCTGAATTGGTGATACATCAACATCAATTGTGATAGCAATAGCATTTCTAGAAGACTCTTCACAGTTGGCTCTTCAAACACGACTTGGCTTTAAAAACCAAAATTTCTTTTTTTTTACCCTAAATGTTATAGTGAAAAATTGCGAAGAAGTAAGGTTATCTACAGAATCAAATATGAATTTACACTGGACTCTAGAGATATATAGTCCATTTTTTTTTATGCATTGAAGATAAATGAGTCATATTTAAAGTTAAAAGTTATATTTAACTATAACTTTTCATGTGCATCGGAGATAGTCTAAAGAGAACATCCAGCCAAGAAATCAATTCAATTGAAGAATATAAAGTCATTCTATTAAGAGCATCTCCAACTTAAGAAACAAATTTTAGTCTTCAAATAGTACTTTGTTTTCAACCATTAAGCAATGTAAAGGGTAAAATTGATTAATATGTACATTGCAAGAGACTCTTCAAACTCGATTAGTTTATAAATTTTCAATTCGTTATTATAGTTATTCCTTTATGTTATTCCAATGAGCACAACATTTTATTTTTAATGAAGAAAATTGAGTTTAATACTAAGAAAGTATTGACCAAATTCTTGTGTTAGAACTGTTTTGGTTGAAGTGGCTCACCAAATCAAAGCATTTCAAAGCCTTTGAAGAAGCCATCGGAGAGTTTGATGACCTCCTTTAAGAGTTTGACGGAGGACAAGATATTGACATTGTTCACCAAATTGGGTTAAAGAATGGCTTTGACAAACCTAGTCGGGCAGCAGACAATGCCTAGTCTAGGCGTTTAGGCAGGGTCTAGGCAGGGACTTAGGCTTTTTTTTTTTTTTTTTTTTTTTATAATTTTAATCAAGTTTTTATATAACATATAATAAATATCTATATATACTTATATATATATATATATATATATATATATATATATATATATATATATATAATTGTATTGTGATACAAAAATTACGAAATAGAATGATATATAGATTATAAGTATTAGGACCCATAATGCAGAACAAGCATATAATGAGAGTCATTTAAATATTCAAGAAGTCTCTCACAATTTATTGAAAAAATAAAATGCAAAATGAAAGTCATATATTTTATGTCAAAAGTGAGAGTCGCAACCTAGACGTCATTTCTTAATTTTCAAACGTCAAAGAATTAATCGGGACAAGACAGTGACCCGCTAGGTGGACCATTAGGCAGAAATTTTTAGAACAGTGTAATTAAGAATAAAATCAAAGATCCATAAAAGGAAAGAAAGGGAAACAATTATGGAAGCCGTTGGACATCATCATTTTCCAAAAGCCAGATTGGGCCTTGAGGCAGAATCCTTGGATCCCCAAATTGAAGCACATATAGGATTTAGGGCCCATATATGTCTCTAGAAGAAACGACTGCTTGTTGAAACTGTAAATAAAGGACTTGAGCCCAAGCAAAACCACAATTCTTTGTCATGTCAAATGCCAAAGAGATGATTGAATGATTCAGAAGATTAGGGAAACTTTTCCCCAGTCGTCTAGTAACCTGTTGGCGTTGTGTTACATTCAAAGTCCAACAAGTTTCAAGTTCAGTTGGTATCGATCTGCTCATTAACTATGGAAAAGTTTTTGACAAAAAACAGATGAATCGAAAATTCTTTGTAGATGAAGAGATGTCAAAGGGCTTATTACTTCCCAAACGGATCTCTGTGTGTGGACTTGAGTCCCATACAAGCCCAATATTAAATTGACTTGCGTGGAGGAAGGCAGACTACGGTGCAAACAACCGAATCAAGTGGTCGTTTGGCCGCACACATAAAACACCATACACACTACCTCAGTACCTCCCTTGTATTTGGTGGCGACTGGACTGAAAAATCTCTCCTAGGCATGCTTGTAGTGTTGTACCAATTCTTTTTCGTCCGATTAGCTTTTGTTTTAGAAGAAATAATCGCTTTGCAAGTGCAGAATTGTAGTTTCAATTATGTCCCTCAGGCTTCTAATGATGTTGCACACTGTGTTGCCAGGTTTGACCTTAGTATTCGTGATAGTTTAGTTTGGTTTGAAGACCCTCCTGACATTATCCGAGACGTCTTCTTCCAAGACTCTCTGAGTTGATGCTTCATTAATAATTGATATCACTAGATGGATACGTCCCCTTGAAGGTTATATGAGTTGCGTTCTTATATAGAATATGCACGCATGCCCTTTTCTAGTGCTTTGACTCTTTTACTAAAATGTAATTCAATGACCTCAACATTATTGAAACAAAAAGTATTTTGTTAGGTAGTTAAAAAACTGAAATTAAGTAGAACAAGAGCATGAAGTTGCCACACACAAGGGTCAATTGTCTATACAAATTGGACGCATGCACCTAAACATCAGAAAATCGAACCTGAAACATCTCGTTACTTACAATTAAAACGGATAAGTTTAGCATTTATACTTCATTTGTTGTATGATTTCAGTGTGTCGAAAATCCATTCTTGGTACACCAAGTATCATAATACAATTGGTTTTTTTTTTCTTTTTCTGAAGTATCTAACCAACTGTATTATTACACTTAGGGTATCAAGCTGTGTTCCCGATACACTAATTTCAATTATGTCCCTTGGGTTTCTAATGATGTTGCACACTGTATTGCCAGGTTTGGCCTTAGTATTCGTGATAGTTTAGTTTGGTTTGAAGACCTTCCTGACATTATCCGATACGTCTTCTTCAAAGACTCTTCTCATATTTGAGTTGATGCTTCATTAATAATTGATATCACTAGATGGATACGTCCCCTTGAAGGTTATATGAGTTACATTCTTATATAGAATATGCACGCATGCCCTTTCCTAGTGCTTTGACTCTTTTACTAAAATGTAATTCAATGACCTCAACATTATTGTTACATAAAGTATTTTGTTAAGTAGTTGAAAAACTTAAATTAAGTAGAACAAGAGCATGAAGTAGGCACACACAAGGGTCAATTGCCTATACAAAATTGGACGCATGCACCTACACACCACAAAGTTGAACTTGAAACATCTCGCTACTTACAATTAAAAGGAATAAGTTTAGCATCCATACTTCATTTGTTGCATAATTTCAGTGTGTCAAAAATCCATTATTGATGTACCAAATACCAAGTATCATAACACAATTGGTCTATTTTTTTTAAAGTATATAATTAATTGTATTATTACATGTAGGATATCGAGCTGTATTCTCGGCATACTTAAAAATATCTCAAATTTCAAGATATTTTCACTAATGAGTTAAATAATTAGAACAAAATTAGATGCTTCTGGAATATTCGGTTAATAATTTTAACCAAACTCTCTTTCTACCTACGCCAAAAAGCCAAGACGGTAGGTGGCATCGGTCGCGGCTTTGCCAAAGCTATCACGTGCATTACCCCGCCGCTGGTTTTCGACTCACGTGGATTCCGCTGCAGTGCTGCACCAATGGTCGCGACTTTTCAATCTTACGCGCCACGTGTAACGCCAAGATTGAATCTGATCACCATACAGTCATGAACCGCAAACCACCGAGTCAAATACCGCAGGGCTTTACCCCCACGCCAAGAGGTAACCTAGAAAGGCAAAAAATCTACGGCGTCAGATTCGCTGTTAAGTTCCAAACCTCCATTTCGTCAGTGGGGTTCCGTTATATATACCGGCCGTAGGAGAAGCATAGCATTCCAGTTACTTCTCGCTCTCTTCAACTCCTCTCTTCCACAAGGTTCGCTTTTTTTCGTAATTCCCAAAATTTTAAAGTTTTATTTAATTAAATTTGTTTTTAATTAATTATTCGAGTGCGATTTGTTTGGATTATTAGTGATAATAATTTGAGGGTGATTTGTTTGTAATTTTGTGATATAAAATTGGTTGGTGGATTGGGTTTTGATTGAATTTTGATTTGTGTTCGGATCAGAAAAATCGAGAAAAAGGAAAATGGGGAGCTCAGGAATCGACTGGAAGTTACCGGATCACCCTAAGTTGCCGAAGGGGAAGGTGATCGGACTCATCGTTTTGGATGGGTGGGGCGAGGCCAACGCAGACCAGTACAACTGCATCCATGTCGCCGAGACCCCCGTCATGGATTCTCTCAAGAAGGTGACTTTCGTAATTTTTCAGATCTGGTTTTTCGATTTTCGATTGCCATGTTCGTTTAAATTCTTAGATTTTTGTTGTTAGATTTGTATTTTGATGCGTATTGACTGTGTGTGTGTGGTATGGTGTGTTATGGATATAGGGTGCTCCTGAAAGATGGAGGTTAGTGAGAGCTCACGGAACTGCCGTGGGACTTCCCACAGAGGATGATATGGGCAACAGTGAAGTGGGTCACAATGCTCTCGGTGCCGGGCGTATTTTTGCCCAGGGGTGAGTTTTGGGCTCTCCCTTCAATTTGTTTTGCTTACTTTATGTTAATTATGATGTTTGTTTGTGGTTTTCGTTATGTTTGTCGATGCTTTGATTCAAAATATCGGATTCGTTGAGCAATTGTGGTTTTTTTTAGTGAATATAGTGCTAAGCTGCTTGTTGATGCTTTGATTCAAAATATCGGATTTGTTGAGCAATTGTGGTTTGTTTTTAATGAATATAGTGCTAAGCTTGTCGACGCTGCACTTGCTTCCGGGAAAATGTTTGAGGGAGAAGGTTTTAAGTACATTAAGGAATCCTTTGCGACTAACACGTTGCATCTCATTGGTTTAATGAGTGATGGTGGAGTCCATTCTCGGCTCGATCAATTGCTAGTGAGTTTTCGAAGCACTAGGCTGTTTTTCCTTTGTTTGGATTTGGTTTGCTTTCTTTCATATTTTTTCTTATATTTTTTTTTCTCTCTTGGTGTAGTTGTTGCTTAAAGGAGCTAGTGAGCAAGGTGCTAAAAGGATCCGTGTGCATGTTCTCACTGATGGACGTGATGTTCTGGATGGTTCAAGTGTGGGATTTGCAGAAATCCTTGAAAATGACCTTGCGAAATTGCGTGAGAAAGGTGTGGATGCACAGGTTGCATCTGGTGGTGGTCGTATGTATGTCACCATGGATCGTTATGAGGTATTGATTGAAGCGAACTCTATAGGTCTTTCCGTATGCATGATTGGGTCCAATTTCTCTTTTGTATTTTGGACTGGTATGTGTATATTGCATATAACAGTTTGTTTGGAAAATGCTAGGGAGACCATATTTTGTAAATCAAATGATGTGGCAGTTGACGGTTGTTCCATGTTTAATAATTTAGAGAACGAATCCCATTATCAACTGCTACAATATATGGTCGAAAAAGATGGTCTCTCTAGCATCGCCCCAGTTTGTTTAAAGTATACTCCTTTCTACGAATCTTTTTGCACGTATTGCATGGATATAACATTATATCATTAGTTGGGATGTGTGGATAATCCTTATTAACAAAGTGTTTTGAATCTGATGTTCTGCATATTGCTGGCCTTCTTCTTATGTCTTAAGAAGGGTTTATTAAAGTTTCCATTCACTTATTTTATTATGGGGTAATGCTAGGGAGACGAAATTTTGGAAACTAAAGGACATGGAAGTTTATGATTTTTTTATTACTTAAGTGTGAATAAACGTGCTCATTCCTATTGGTGGCACATAATTTAGTTTGCAAATTTAGTTTCCAAATTTAGTCTCACTAGCGTTACCCTTTATTATGTGTTCCCAGAATTATTGTAGTTTTTTTAGTAAATGTTAAAATTTACTAGTTGTTTCCGTGCCGAGAACCAGCATGATATATTCATCAGTATGGTGAAAATACTTTTCTGAATTGTTGCTTTGGAACCATGAAGAAAATTTAAGATTGGTCTGTTCAAGATTAAAAGGTCGTACCCAGTGCACAAGGCTCCCGCTTTACGCAGGGTCTGTTCAAGATTATGGTCTATTAATTAAACGTATTAATTCTAATGGATAATTGGCTATTATGCAGAATGACTGGAGTGTTGTAAAGCGAGGATGGGATGCCCAAGTTCTTGGTGAAGCTCCCTATAAATTTAAGAATGTAGTTGAAGCTATCAAGACATTGAGAGCGGAACCAAAGGCCAATGACCAGTACCTACCTCCTTTTGTTATTGTTGACGACAGTGGAAAGCCTGTTGGCCCAATTGTGGATGGTGATGCTGTTGTTACATTCAACTTCCGAGCTGACCGTATGGTTATGCTTGCCAAGGCACTTGAGTATGCAGACTTTGACAAGTTTGATCGGGTTAGAGTCCCTAAAATTCGTTATGCTGGTATGCTTCAGTATGATGGTGAGCTGAAGCTTCCAAGCAAATACCTTGTAGAACCCCCAGAGATTGATAGAACATCTGGTGAATATCTTACATACAACGGTGTCCGTACTTTTGCCTGCAGGTTTGTTTTTCTCACCAAGTTAATTATCTGTGTATCCGAAGTGCTAGGATTGTGTTTTCTCCAAATGACAACAAATTTCTTTAGGATTTCTCCCCATCCCACATAAAGGTGTCGGTTTTCGTCATTTTTGTTGGGATAATGTAATTTTCACTTTGTGTTGGGGAAACCCAGATATGAGTTGGAACTAGGAAGAAGCAATCAGTGTTTCTTTTTGTCGTTGTTCTTTGTTCAAAATTGTTTCTGGGGTTGGGGAGAGTGATTGATTTTAACCAATTTGCTCATTTCAGAATATTCTTTTTGTGTTCGAATTTTAGGCCTCCTGACTTTTTTCTTTCCTTCCAAATCTTTGTATGTACAGTGAGACTGTTAAATTTGGCCATGTCACTTTCTTCTGGAATGGGAATCGCTCTGGGTATTTTAACGATAAAATGGAGGAATATGTTGAAATTCCAAGTGATAGTGGAATCACATTCAACGTCCAGCCAAAAATGAAGGCAATTGAGATTGCTGAAAAGGCGAGGGATGCTATTCTTAGTGGAAAGTTTGAGCAGGTAATGAAATGACCAACTATTGATATCTAAGAATTTCTATTATCCAAAGAAAATATTTCAGATTGGCTATTTTTTGTTTTGTTTAGGTACGTGTTAACCTACCAAACTCAGACATGGTCGGGCACACTGGCGACATTGATGCCACAGTTGTAGCTTGCAAGGCTGCTGATGAAGCTGTCAAGGTACGGTAGCTATAGGTCGACATAAGAGTTTGAAGTCAAATTTGATATAAAAAAAACCCTGTGCTTGTTGTGTCCCAAATTATCGTCTCTTGAACTGTCTTACCTTACATTCCCCTCACCCCTTGCTGTATTGAGAGTTACACGTCTTCTTACTGAGATGGTATTGTCTACATGCAGATAATTTTTGATGCAATCGAGAAAGCTGGTGGAATTTACGTCGTCACTGCAGATCATGGTAACGCTGAGGATATGGTGAAGAGAAACAAGACTGGGCAACCTCTTCTTGACAAGAATGGCAACATTCAAATTCTTACTTCCCATACTCTACAGCCAGTAAGTACTCTCAAATTCCTTCTGGAAAATTTATAACAAATGAATAATTAATGGACGTCGGGCCTGTAGCCGAGCAAATGACTTTCGCTTTATCATTGGCCGGGCCGCAGTTGGGGTTTACCATGGATTCATAGTATACAGCATTGTCGACTTCCACAGGTTTTCAGTCATTGATTGTTTTGGTTTTTCTTTGTGAAGGTTCCAATTGCAATTGGAGGTCCTGGACTTGCACCCGGAGTTCGCTTCCGCAAGGATCTTCCTAGCGGTGGGCTGGCCAATGTTGCTGCAACCGTGATGAACCTGCACGGGTTCCAGGCTCCTAGCGACTACGAACCATCCCTCATCGAAGTTGTTGATAACTAGGAAGGCAGCAGCAGCAGCGCAAAGAAGAGAACTCCCATCTACTATTTCCTAAATTTTGACTTAGGTTTCCGAACACCATGGAAAGAGGCTTGTCGATTACAGTTTGTTGTTTTATTAAATAAGTTCGAACAATGTCCGCTCACAGCAGCAGCTTTTGTGAGCCGGTACGGTAATCGGATCATTTTCTCAGGAGAATGACAGAACTAGAAAGATCAAAAACTGGAATTTTTGCTATTTTTATGCTCTTATCGATTACCGTTTAGGTTTTGTTGTCTTCAAATATCTCGGTTTATGAAGAACATTGTTTTTCGGATTGAAGGTTTAAATCTCAGTTTATAATTTTTCGTCTTCCTTCATACAAATTCGCAAATTGCATTTGCATTTTGTTTTCCTCTCTTGAGGAGAAAATGTGCGCCAAAATCCTTTCCAACGAAGGGGCAAGATGATTGGGAAAAACTTCGGGAATGCCATTATATAATTTGGCACGTATTTCGCTAATCAAATTGTCACTTTCTTATTTTGGTTGACTCTGAACATTATTTCTTTTGTGGTTAGAGTAGAACTTCCATAATGTAGGAATGTCCCTATGTGATTTTGCGTAAGTTATGATAATCGATTTGAATTCGCTTTCCTTACTTGATCAACTCTGAATGTAATTTATTTTTTGAGTGGAATAAATTACTGTTAGCATGTCTAAATACTATGAGTAAAGTAAAAAAAATTAAAAGGCGAGGTGCAAACGAATTCAAATTTTTAAAGGCATCACCCATCACCAAATTGGAGGACTTATTTAGAGATTTTAAAAGAACTTTCGGGTCCCTAAAAGAATATTGTGTGCAATACTAGGTCTTTATAATCCATAAATGAAGAGACTAAAATATTAAAATATTATTATTTATTTCGTTGGAGTATTGTAATCGTTGATAAAAATAAAAAATTTATTATTGCCAGGGCGAGAGAAAAATCAAATTCAAAAAGAGAGGCTGCGGGACACGTGTCTCTCTCTCCTTTCCGTTCCGTTGGAGTCGTCCCCCCACGCTCCTTTCCGCCTCCTTTAAATTTAAATCCAAACTCGCCGACAGAGGGAGCGGACGGTGCGATTTCGATCCAGAAAAACAAGAGGGAGAACCAGAAATTCAAATTTCTAGGGTTTCCGATTTCCCGATCTCTCAGAAATGGAGAAGTACGAGAAGCTCGAGAAGGTCGGCGAAGGCACGTACGGAAAGGTCTACAAGGCGAAGGACAAAGCCACCGGCCAATTGGTGGCGCTGAAGAAGACGCGCCTCGAGATGGACGAGGAGGGCGTGCCACCCACCGCCCTCCGCGAGGTCTCGCTCCTCCAGATGCTTTCTCAGTCGCTCTACATCGTCCGATTGATCTGCGTCGAGCATGTTGACAGCAAGGAGGGGAAGCCTGTCCTGTACTTGGTGTTCGAGTACTTGGACACCGATCTCAAGAAATTCATCGATTCGCACCGGAAGGGGCCGAATCCGCGGCCGATGCCGCCGTCGCTGGTGCAGAGCTTTATGTACCAACTGTGCAAGGGGGTGGCGCACTGCCACTCCCATGGCGTCCTCCACCGCGATCTGAAGCCCCAGAATCTGCTGCTTGACAAGGAAAGGGGGATTCTGAAGATTGCTGATCTCGGACTTGGCCGCGCCTTCACTGTGCCTCTCAAGAGCTACACGCATGAGATTGTTACTCTCTGGTATAGAGCGCCGGAGGTTCTTCTCGGGTCGGCACACTACTCCACCGGCGTTGATATGTGGTCTGTCGGATGCATCTTCGGTACTCCTTTCTTACACTCCTAATTTCTTCAATATCGTATTGAAATATCTTCAATTGATTAATTGTTCAATTCAATTGATTGTGTTATCATTTGGGTCTTGAATTGCAGCCGAGATGGCGAGGAGGCAGGCTCTGTTTCCGGGAGATTCTGAGTTCCAGCAGTTGCTTCACATTTTCAGGTATTTGTGTTATGTTTCCTCTCATTTTTCGCGTTTCGGTTCAAATTTAATTTTTGGGACTGTGAAGAAGGAAAAGATAAAATCTTTGTAGTGTTTTACTACATGTGTAGGCTGCTAGGAACACCATCTGACAAGCAGTGGCCAGGAGTTTCTTCTCTGCGAGATTGGCATGTGTATCCGCAGTGGGAGCCTCAGAACTTGGCTCGTGCTGTTCCTGCTCTGGGGCCTGAAGGAGTTGACCTCCTAGCCGTAAGTTTTCTTCGATCATTCAAAGCTTCGATTAGAAACCAACGACGGGTTTAAGTCTTCTCATCAGCATTTTTCAATCTCATAACTGTTTTATTTGATATCCATACTTTCCGAAAAGGAATTTGGCATTTCGCTACATTAACAACGATACGATCATATGAATCAAATTACTGGAATGATGATCTACTTATCTGTTTGCCAGCAATTTATCTCTTTGTTATGTTTTTGCTTTGGTCCATCTATTTGCTATGCTACTTTCATTTCTCAACATCGATTAGAAACCGTGGAGCTTGAATCGGCTTGTCTAATACTGTCTTGCTTTTGGACTATGCAGAAAATGCTTAAATACGATCCAGCTGAACGAATTTCGGCCAAAGCCGCACTTGACCACCCCTATTTTGACACCCTTGATAAGTCTCAGTTCTGAAGTTTCGCAATGAACACAACGATGCTATGAAGTGCTTTCTCGTATCTAGGAAGAGATGAATTCAGTGCTGCCTTGCGGTTTTTCAACTGTTATCCGGTGAAGTCAGCCGTCATCATCTTGGTGATTCAAAATTAGCCTACGATGTTTGTAACTATGTAAATCACAGTATGTTTATCCTTGTAAGACAAATCATCGTCGTTTTAAGTATCGTTATTTGAGTAATGTTAATCTTTCAAAATTTGCAACCGTGGTTGTTTAAATCGTGGTAAGTACTCATCGTTATCTATTTAAGAATCGTTTTTGTATTGCTGAAACGTTCAAATGGAAGAGGGGCTCTAAGTGTCATGAGCGAAGATGTGTCGAAGTGAAAGCCCTCGGGATTCTTGAACGTAAATCTGTGCACAAACCTATGCAAACAGGGTTAAAAGCGGAAGATAGCCAGGTTTCTGTACGCCATGGTCAACAAGAACTTATAATCGGGTTAACTATTCCACGTCTTATGTCTTAGAGGACAACAAATTTGATATTCATAAACCTAGGGTGTGTGTTGATAAATAGATATCGTCACGTGATACGTGACAGTGTGACCATCACACTAAAACTTTTTCCATATCGTACCGACTGAACTAAACAAGAAGTCAATCATCATTTACAGCCTAATTACCCCATTTTCCATGGAAGAACGGCCCATCTAAGTCGGGGAAAGGTTGTGGGGTGCTGATTTCTTGTTCTAATTGGTTGGCAACATTTGAACCTCTCCATAAAATTAAGGTTCATGTCACAACTCACAAACCCAAAAACAGAACAAGTCTCTCAATTACTCTGACCAAAAAAAATAAAAAACTTCCACCAATTCTCTCTCTCTCTCTCTCTCTCTCTCTCTCTCTCATCCTTAAGATTAATAAAAAATTAATACATAATTATAGTTATAGAGATTGTAGGATCAAATCATAAAACAAAAATAGTGAAAAAGATAGGGAAGTGGGGGATGGAAGGATTGGATGCGCTGATACAGAGACTGTTGGAAGGCAGGGTTCACAGAGGTAAGAGGATTCAGCTAACCGAAGCCGAAATCCGGCAACTTTGCATCACTGCCAAACAAGTCTTCCTCAGGCAGCCTAATCTTCTCGAATTGGAAGCCCCCATCAACGTTTGCGGTAATAAAAATGTTTATGATTCCGGCAGCTAGATTTTTTGATCTCGTTGCATTGTTTTTTTGTCGTTGATCTAGTAAAATGTAGACTTGGAATGCAAGCAATGAGATCATATTATAGAGCCTGCTATTTGTACCGCATTTACTTATCATATTTCGGGTTGTGCAGGTGATATACACGGGCAATATCCTGACCTCTTGCGATTATTTGAGTACGGAGGCTTCCCACCGGAAGCCAACTATGTATTCCTTGGAGACTACGTCGACAGAGGAAAACAAAGCACAGAGACAATATGCCTTCTCCTTGCATATAAAGTCAAATTTCCGGACAATTTTTTCCTCCTCCGAGGGAACCACGAATGCGCTTCCATCAATCGAATCTATGGATTTTACGATGAGTGTAAACGCCGCTTCAGCGTCCGGCTATGGAAGATCTTCACAGACTGCTTTAACTGTTTACCTGTGGCTGCAGTCATAGATGACAAGATCTTCTGCATGCATGGTGGCCTGTCTCCTGAATTGAACAGCTTGGAACAGCTCAGAGCGATTGAAAGGCCGGTTGACGTGCCAGATCAAGGGCTTTTGTGTGACCTACTTTGGTCGGATCCGGACAGGGACATTAAAGGGTGGGGTGAGAATGATAGGGGTGTTTCTTTTACCTTTGGGGCAGATAGGGTTGCAGAGTTCTTGCTGAAACATGATATGGATCTCATATGCCGGGCTCACCAGGTTTCTATCTTTCCCTTTTTTTATATTTTATAACGTTCCAAAGAGTAATTTTATCGTATCACCGGTTGTATGCAATTATGTCCCAACATGTTTTAGATCACATAATGAGAGGTATGCCGCTTGATTGTATGCAACGGGTGATTGGAAAGAAGAACATCAAGTTTTCAAGCATTATTTTATGACGAGTCATGTTACGGAAATGATTTCCGCACTTCCCTTTTTCTCCTTCTGCAAACCCTTTTTTCTGTCAATTGAATCTCCTTTGATTTAATCAATTGAACGTGGCTAGAAAAGAAGAGGGGAATGCAGAGGTGAAAAAGAAAGTGTGGAAATCATTTCCTATGTACCACATCTACCGTCCACATTTGGTAAACGATCTTTGCCGCCGTCACATTGAGGCTGAAGCCTTCCTTTTCCTTTGTTGACAGGTCGTAGAAGACGGATATGAGTTCTTTGCAGACCGGCAGTTGGTGACCATATTCTCAGCACCGAACTATTGTGGAGAGTTCAACAATGCAGGTGCATTGATGAGTGTCGATGCCAGTTTGCTTTGCTCATTTCAAATAGTGAAACCTTGGAGAGGGAAAGCTTTTCAGGTAGAATGATTCTAAAGCAACTGGGGAGCTCTGGAATTTGAATACAATTTGCAGAAGGCAAATATGCATGCCAAAAGCACTTTTGCATAAATTCCTGCAAGCAAAAGCACTAAAAAGCTGTCTGTGTATATAAAACCCTCATATACATATAACTTTTCTGATATCTTGCTTATAATTTTTTTTTTCCCGGATTTGGCTGATTTTCTTTAAGCTTGGTTCATCCTTCTTCGAATAAAAAAAAATTATAACGAGTCTTCATGTGCTTAAGGAAAGTGGAGTGCTCAACCAGAGCTAAGCCAAGATCTTCGTTTGTAATTCAAGAAAAGATAGATCAACAGCTTACAATGTTGTTTGAATATTCAGTTTGATCAGATAAATTCGAAGGTAACCAAGAGTATAGCAAGGAATTGAATGTTCAAAAGAGAAAATACAATGAACTAAATATTGAAATAATAACATAAGCAACTTCTTCCAGCAAACTGATGGAAAACTGGAGTCTTATCTTGCACTTCAATAAAAATTATGCCAAATGTTGAAAAAGGGATTGCAACTCCATCGATCTGCTTCTGCATCTGCTTCATCCGGCTTCCCATAACGTTTTAGTGGAATCAAATTCCCATAATTTTTTTGGGAAAGCAAGCCACCGGATAACTAAAGATGCTCGTATACACCCCCTTTTGGGATACCGGACATTCTACGGGATTTATGTTACCAGTTCTTAGATCCAAAAAGACTACAACGCTGCTACTATTTCTGGAACGTTTGAAATATATCCCTGATAAATTCCGGTGAGTTAACTTGGTTTGTATGATGTATTTCTGAAGGTAGACAAGGAACAAGAAAAAACAGAGAAGGTTTAGAGGAATGTGAAAAGTTTTTCAGTCCATGCAGCAAGCACAGATATTTTCATTTAATATCAACACATTAGATTTTTTCTTACAAGCTAATCTAGAGCAATATAAGCCCTTGATTCACAAACAAAGATCTAAAGCATACACTTGTCTTATGAGACTAGACATATACTTTCCTATTGGTTTCTTCCTTCTCAGCCACTTGATCAAAACTAAATTCTATTTAATTCCAACACTCCCCTTTAAATGAATTCTGGTTTTGATCCCAAGCATTCCTCTGAGATAGACAAATCTTTCCCTTGGTAGAGCTTTGGTAAAGATGTCTACCATTTGATCATGTGATTTGCAGTAGATCAGTTCAATGGTATTCTCCTGCAAGGCTTCCCTTATGAAGTGAAACTTCCTTTTGATATGCTTGGTTTTCTGATGAAAAATAGGATTTTTGGTCATAGCTATTGCTGATGTGTTGTCACACATAAGTGGTGAAGCATCCACTTGCATTTCACCAAAATCCTTTAACATAAACCTCAACCATATATCTTGAGAGGTAGCCATTGCAGCACTCACATACTCTGCCTCAGCCGTAGACAATGCAACACTTTGTTGCTTGACAGAGGCCCAAGAAAATATCCCAGAACCAAATGTGAATGCATATCCTGAGGTACTTCTCATGTCATCTTCACTGCCACCCCAATCGCTGTCACAGAAGCCTACCATAATTGCTTTTTCTCCCTTTTCATACTTGATTCCATAGTCCAAGGTCCCTGAGATATACCTTAGTACTCTCTTAGCAGTTCCCAAGTGAATTTTTGTGGGATTATGCATGAACCTTGATAAGAGACTGGCTGCATACATAATGTCAGGTCTTGTAGCAGTCAAGCAAAGCAGACTTCCAACCATTCTTCTGTATAAGCATTCATCAGCAGATTCAGAATCATCCACTTTACAAAGTTTCTCATTTGTGATCAATGGTGTTGTCACAGATTTACATCCTTTCAGATTGAATCTTTCAAGCAATGATTGTGCATACTTTTGTTGATGTATGAAAATCCTAGTAACTTCTTGTATTACTCCAATTCCCAAGAAGTGATGCAACAAGCCAAGATCCGACATCTCATATTGTCTCATCATGTCCCTTCTGAATTCTTCAATCATTTCTTCACAACTGCCAGTAAAGACCACATCATCAACATATATAGACACAATAAGCATCTCAGAGTTCTCACCAGTTTTTGTATATAATGTAGCTTCACTAGGACTTTTGTTAAATCCACTCTTGCTGAAATAGGAGTCTATCTCACTGTACCAAGCCCTGGGGGCTTGTTTGAGTCCATACAGTGCTTTGTTTAACTTATAAACCCTATCTTCTTTATTTGGTACTTCAAATCCTTGTGGTTGATCCACATACACTTCTTCCTCCAGAATGCCATTTAGAAAGGCTGATTTAACATCTAACTGGTGAAGTTTCCATCCCTTTTGGGCAGCAAGAGCAATCAAGGTTCTAATGGTATCTAACCTTGCCACAGGGGCAAAGGTTTCATTGAAATCTACCCCAGGTTGTTGTGAGTAGCCTTTGGCAACTAATCTTGCTTTGTTCTTCTATATTGATCCATCCAAATTCAGTTTGGTCTTGTAGATCCATTTCACACCTATCACAAGTTTATCACTCGGTCTATTTACCAATTTCCAAGTAGAGTTTTTCTCAATCATGGCAATTTCTTCACTCGTTGCTTTCTGCCAAGATTGACCTTTCTCAGCTTCTTCAAAACTCTCTGGTTCAACAACACAATAGTTGCACACTGCATAAATCTCATTTAAACTCCTCATTCTCAATGGAGTTGTTTCAGGGGAGGAATCCTGTAATTCTTGTTCTTCTGCATTTGAAGTAGAGGACTAAGGTCCTTGTGTTGGAGTTGAAAAATCATTTTGACTTCCATCCTGTATAACAGGTTCATTCACATTTTGCATTTCAGCTTGTGCTTCTTCCATTGCTAGTGGAAATGAGATAGTGTCAATGTTTTTGGTTTCCCAATTCCATGCTTCATTCTCCTTGAACACCACATCCCTTAAGATAATCACTTTATGTGACTCGATATTGTAGAGCCTATAGCCCTTTTCACAGCTTCCATAACCTACAAGAACACACTTGACACTATTGATTTCAAGCTTGTGTCTTAATTGAAATGGTATATGTGCATAGTAGATTGATCCGAACACCTTCAAGTGCTTCACACTTGGTTTTCTGCCACTAAATGCCTCAAAAGGTGTTTTCTTCTCAAGTGCTTTAGTTGGACACCTGTTTAGGAGATACACAGATGTATTGATAGCCTCTCCCAAAAAAGAAAGTGGCATTTTCTTATCATGTAGCATTAACTTGGTCATTTCAACCACAATCCTGTTCTTCCTCTCAGCTACACCATTTTGCTGTGGTGTGTAGGCAATTGTCAATTGCTTCTGTAATCCTGCTTCTTCACAGAATTCGTGGAACTCAAGTGACATGAATTCACCACCTTTGTCGCTTCTTAGTCTTTTGATCTTGAGACCACTCTGAAGTTCAACCATCACTTTGAATTTCTTGAAGATTGAAAAGACTTCACTCTTGTTTCTCATAAGATATACCCAAACCATTCTGGTGCAATCATCAATGAATAACAGAAAATATCTGTTCCCATTGAGTGTAGATGTTTTCATTGGACCACACACATCTGTGTGAATGAGTTCTAGAGGTTGGCTTGCTCTCCATGCATTTCCAGTTTCAAAAGAGTCCCTGTGATGCTTCCCTAATATGCAACCTTCACACGATTCTTTAGTTTCTTGTAACTCAGGAAGACCAGTCACCATTTGTAGTTTCTCTAATCTCTTTAAACTGTGAAAGTTGAGATGTCCAAACCTCTTATGCCATAACCAAGAGTTTTCTGCAACACTTGCTTTTAGAGCAATTGAGTAATTGTAATCTAGCATAAGTGGAAAGCTTTTGTTTTCTGTCATGCCAACTTGTGTTACCAAGTTTTGGAGGCTTCTGTCATCAAAGATCTCCACCATATTGTCTCCAAAAAGTAAGAAGTAACCATGAGCAATCATCTGTCCCACACTAAGGAGATTCTCATCAAGACCTGGTACAAGTATTACATCCTTGATGAATCTTCTTCCACCCTTTGTCTCTAGAACAAGAGTTCATTTTCCAGTAGCTTCCACTAGTTGTCCATTCCCCATTTTAACTCTGCAATTGAAGCTTCTGTCAATGTTGATTAACAAGGATTCATATGCAGTCATATGATTACTGCATCCACTGTCAATGTACCAGATTCCTCTCTTATTTTCAGTTCTTGCAACACTACAAGCATAAAAGACATTTACTTCTTCTTCTTCTGCTCTATGTGCATAGTTGACAGCTTGGTTCCTTCTTGGATTACAATCTTTTGCTAGATGGCCAAATCTGTCACACTTGGTGCATTTGGGTTTTCCCTTGAACCAGCAAACAATATAGTGTAATTTGTCACAGATTTTACATTTGGTTTTGGTAGAATCACTGCTAGTTTCTGATTTCGATTGTGGAGTATGGTTGTTGTCCCATTTCTTCCCTTTTCCTTTCCAGAATTTCTTTTGATTTGAGTTGTTCCCCTGAGCCCTGTAACTGCTATCTCTCTCAGTCACACTTAGACTAGTAAAAGCCTTTTCAGCTAAGTTTTCAGAGTGTATATTTAACCTCTGCTCATAGCCTTTCAATGTACCAATCACCTCCTGAACCTCAATGGAGTCAAGGTCCTTAGTTTCTTCTATAATAGATGCGATGGAATCATAGGATTTAGGCAAGCTAATAAGTATCTTCTGTACTAATCTTTGGTTTGTCAGTTCTTCACCAAGAGTTTTCATTTGATTCACAATGTCAGTCAATCTTGTTAAATAAGCAGATAGAGCTTCACCATAATTCATCCTAGTGTACTCAAAATCTCTTCTTAAACATTGTAGTTTGACAGACCTAACCTTTTTATCACCACGAAATTCTTGTTGAAGAACATCCCATGCAGTCTTGGAGGTTTCAAAGTTTGAGATTCGAGGAAAGATCTCATCAGACACTGCCCCTTGAATGATGCCAAGAGCTTTTGCATCTCTGGTTTCATTAACTTTCATTGCTATCTTCCTCACAGACTGTTGATCTTCATCGCTAGAATCATCTTCAGTTTCTGCGGTTTCAAAACCCTTGTCCACCAAATTCCAGAGATCATGTGATTTGAATATGGTCTTCATCTTGATGGACCAAAAATCGTAGTTGATCCCATTAGAAATAGGAGCCCTCGGATCTCTTCCACTGCTCGAAGTAGCCATGTGAGACTTTGTAAGAACAGATGAGTTTTTCACGATCTGGGTATGTTTTTCCCCTTTCCTTTTCAGAGATATGAAACACACACAAAAACGCCCAGTCCTGAATTTGATCAGAACCTAAGCTCTGAGGCCATGATAAATTTCGGTGAGTTAACTTGGTTTGTATGATGTATTTCTGAAGGTAGACAAGGAACAAGAAAAAACAGAGAAGGTTTAGAGGAATGTGAAAAGTTTTTCAGTCCATGCAGCAAGCACAGATATTTTCATTTAATATCAACACATTAGATTTTTTCTTACAAGCTAATCTAGAGTAATATAAGCCATTGATTCACAAACAAAGATCTAAAGCATACACTTGTCTTATGAAACTAGACATATACTTTCCTATTGGTTTCTTCCTTCTCAGCCACTTGATCAAAACTAAATTCTATTTAATTCCAACAATCCCATGCTCCCATTCGCCCCAATTCCAAAGTCCAAAACTTCTTCTGTATGGATATTCTGCATTATTAAACATTCTGGCCTCTATTCTGTGACCTAAAATCCATTCTTTTTCATCATAGTTTTTAAGCATCCATATGTCAAGATATCTATCTGATGAAGCATCAACGATGGACAAAGATCATCTCAGATTAATCAATTGAAAGTGATGGACAAGGGGGGACTTGTGCCGCATGTTTCTTAAGAGAGAGAGGGGGGGTCAGGAATATTCCAACCAAACTCCTCTCTCTTGAAGTCGAATGACAAGATACTTATGCAATGGCAAATATTTACTTGAACTCCTCCAGTTGTTGAACGACGAATTAACCAGTGCATGTCTCCATATGCAGATAAATTCTTATCCGTCAACTTACAGGGAAGAACTGAGGATATCTCTCTCCATGAACTTGTGCCCAACACATAAACATGAGCAAGGAAACAGTTGTACCCCGCATATCTCCACAAACACGGACAATTTTTTACGTACATACAAGTTGTGTTGTAGAATCCCATACCATACCAATATGCAGAGAACTATTTTCAGATTTAGATGTTTTGGAATTTGGGTAATACAAGTTGGGAGCATTGCAGCTTCTCCCTTCAACAGATTTAACAACACTCACCAGCTTCCATAGTTTCTGTCCTTGATGCAAACCAAGTTGCAGAAAACAAAATGTAGTTGGAAAGAAAGTTCATACCACATAGACAAAATCTCCGAGACAATCCTCGTCGTGGGTTTGCTGGTCATTTTCAAAGTATTGCCATCGTATTTGAATGATTGCATGGAAATTAGCTCTTCGGTGTAATTTTTCCTAGACTGAGAAACAATCACAAGTTGAGGTACTTCAGCAGTGGCGTTGGTTACTACAAGAGAATTCATGTGTTGGTTAAGAAACAAGGGGCAGCTGACTATGTTTCGCAAGGGTTTCGTCACACATCCATCGGAACAAACTGATTTTACCGGCAGCCTAGAGAAAATGTCGACTAGGTTATCAAGGTCCATCAAGTTTGTTTTCCTGTCTGCAGCGTCTCATCCTTTTAGTTCTCGGCATCTCCATTAGTCCTACTCAATCAAACAACAATAATAACAAAGCCTTTTCACACTAAGTGGGGTCGGCTATATGAATCCTAAAACATCATTGCGCTCGGTTTTGTGTCATGTCCTCCGTTAGATCCAAGTACTCTAAGTATTTTCTTAGGGTCTATTCCAAAGTTTTCCTAGGTCTTCCTCTACCCCTTCGGCCCTGAACCTCTATCCCGTAGTCACATCTTCGAACTGGAGCGTCAGTAGGCCTTCTTTGCACATGTCCAAACCCATTTTGTGTACGTGTTGATGCTTCACCGCCCAACATTCTGTGCCATACAGCATCGCCGGCCTTATTTTCATCCTATAAAAATTTTCCTTGAGCTTCAGTGGCCTACGATGATCACACAACACACCAAATGCACTCTTCCACTTCATCCATCCAGCTTGTATTCTATGGTTGAGATCTCCATCTAATTCTCTGTTCTTTTGTAAGATAGATCCTAGGTAGCGAAAACGGTCGCTCTTTGGTATTTCCTTATCTCCGATCCTCACCCCTAACTCATTTTGGCCTCCATTTGCACTGAACTTGCACTCCATATATTCTGTCTTTGATCGGCTTAGGCGAAGACCTTTAGATTCCAACACTTCTCTCCAAAGGTTAAGCTTCGCATTTACCCCTCCTGAGTTTCATCTATCAACACTATATCGTTTGCGAAAAACATACACCAAGGAATATCATCTTGAATATATCCTATTAACTCATCCATTACCAACGTAAAAAGGTAAGGACTTAAGGATTGTTGATGCACAAAATCAGTGAGGACTTTGGTACAACAGAAAGTATTAAGTTTGTGGTCTTCGCTATATTGCTTCGGTCAATAGTGTGGATAAGTATGTAAATGAATAGAGACAGGAAAGCAAACACAAGATGTATGTGGTTCACCCAGATTGGCTACGTCCATGGAGTAGATGAGTTCTCATTAATTGTGAAGGGTTTACACAAGTACATAGGTTCAAGCTCTCATTTAGTGAGTATAAGTGAATGATTTAGTACAAATGACATTAGGAAATATTGTGGGAGAATGATCTCGTAATCACGAAACTTCTAAGTACCAAAGTGTGGTATCGTCTTCACTTGCCTTATCTATCTCATAGGTAGATGTGGCATCTTCTCTGGAAGTACTCTTCCTCCATCCAGGGGTGGTATATTTAACTGGTGGAGATGCACAAGGTAATGTATCAATTCGCGATACAAACCATGTAGTAGGAGTCCCCCAAGTCGCCGAGCTAGGGGATCTGCTGAAAGAGGTGACAGACAAGGTAAGCAATCAGAGCTCCAAGCAATCAGTCCCAAATCAGAAGTTTGATTTCGAGTTCCGGCTGATTGTTCTCATTCTCCCTATCTTGCAGGCAGCATGAAGGATAAAGAGAAGAAAAAGGAGAATAGATGATATGAGATACTTTTGCTTTTGAAGAAGTAACTTTCCACAGGCTTATTCTTGAACTGGGCTGAAGGGTTTTCTGGTTTCCTCTAGAGTATAAGGCCGACTGAAGAATTTGAGGGTCAAAACAAGTCCATCAAATCTAGAGTACGTTCGACCCTGCTGATATGGGATACTTTTGTTGTTGACAAAGTAGTGGATGTATCGGCACGTGTTCTGTTACGCTTGTCTCCACATGCTTCCTTGTATCCTTCTCACTTTCCCTATCTGTTCCTCAGACATATGTGGTATCTTCTCTGGAAGCATAAGATGTTGAAGATGAGTACTCGAGATCAATGCCAGGTAAGTAATCAGGTAAGGGGTTTCAGGCAATCAGTTCTTGACTGGAAGCTTGATTCCAAGTGCTGACTGATTGCTCTCTTTCTCCTTGTCTTGCAGGTAAGAACAAGGCCAAAGGAAAAGACAGGGAAAAAGCATGATATGGGATACTCTGGCTTTTAACCCTGATGATATGAGATATTTTTGCTCTGGTGTAGCTTGTTTGCAGAGGTATTATCGGGGGGGGGGAAAGAAAGCTGAGTATTTCGAGAGGCTTCGTTAGGAGTGCCCTCTCAGATATGAGGAAGGGTTGAGCATTTTTGCAGGTCTGCCTGTCCGTTGAGGATGAAGGTCGACATATATAGGAGTCTCCCTAACAACAAGTAGTAATGCTATTCCTTTACCCTACTTGGTCATAACACGGTAGTGGGAGTTGCCAGCTTCACGTGTGTCAGAGTACTTTGAAAAAGTGGTATGTGGTATCTGGAAAGTTGATGTTGCGTGTGAAGATTACAGACAAACTTTATCCAATGAGATCTGGCTCTCGAAGTTGAGAAAGCGGTGCCTCTTCGGTTTTCGAACAAGCAATCCTGTCGGGGATCTGGCTCTCGAGGTTCGGAGAACGGTGCCTATTTGATTGTTAAGAAAGCAATCATGCTGGGAGTCTGGCTCTCGAGATTCGGAGAGCGGTGTCTCTTCGATTTTTGAGAAAGTAATCATGTTGGGAGTCTGGCTCTCGAGATTCGGAGGGCGGTGCCTCTTCGATTTTGGAGCAAACAATCTTGTTGGGAGTGTTTTCTCGAATGTGAGTAAAGGTTGGGCATGTTTGCTAGTCTACCTTGCCACGGAGCATAGAGGTTGACATACAGGGACTTCCAATTATCCAGCAGTGGTGCTGTTCCTTTACCCTTGTGGGTAATAATATGGTAGCTAGACCTTCAAAATTTATGTGTCTAAACTTTGTTAATGCTGTTTCTTTGCTATTCTTTTACCCTTCTTGGTCATATCGATGTAGTGGGAGCTGCAAACTTCATGTGTCTAAACTTTGTCAGAGATCTTTGGCAAAGTTATCTGTGGTACCCATGAGCTGATGGTGCGTGTGGAAAGTGGATGATTGAACAGTAAGATTCATGTGCTTTCTATTTCTACTTCACCAGAAATCTTCAACAGAATGCCCGTAATTTCAGCAAAGCTGAGTGTGCATGTGACAAGTACTGACAAGGCTGAAAAAGTAGGTGCCTCTTTGATTTCTGAGATTGGCCCTCGTGGTCTCTGAGCAGCCCAGCTTTTGAGAAAGCAAGCGCCTCTTCGATTTCTGAAATCGGCCTTCGTGGTCTTTGAGCAGCCTAACTTTTGAGAAAGAAAACGTCTATTCGATTTCTGAGATCGGCCCTCGTGGTCTCTGAGCAACCCAGCTTTTGAGAAAGCAAACGCCTCTTCGATTTCTAGGCAGGCGCCTCTTCGATTTCTGAAGCTCCGTCGAGTGTAGATTTTTATAGAGGTTGGCATTAAGTTCCAAAGCACACTTGAATCTCCACCAGTAGAAGCTCCCTTCTTGCACTTCTAAGATCTTGATTTGTCCGACCTCTTCTCTTTTCAACACCTTTGAAAATGTCTGGGCCCTCCGACCGTCGTTTTGACTTGAACCTTGTTGAAGAGGCAGACACGTCTTCTCCAGACAACATATGGCGCCCATCCTTCTTATCTCCTACTGGTTATCTTACCGTTGGGGATTCCGTGATGAAGAATGATATGACCGCTGCGGTGGTGGCCAGGAACCTTCTCACTCCCAAAGATAACTGACTACTTTTCAAACGGTCTGATGAGTTGGATGTTAAGGATTCTCTGGCTCTGAGTGTTCAGTGTGCAGGTTCTGTGTCTAATATGGCCTAACGCCTATTTGCTCGAACCCGCCAAGTTGAATCATTGGCGGCTGAAGTGATGAGTCTCAAACAAGAGATTAGAGGGCTCAAGCATGAAAATAAACATTTGCACCGGCTCGCACATGACTATGCTACAAACATGAAGAGGAAGCTTGACCAGATGCAGGAATCTGATGGTCAGGTTTTACTTGATCATCAACGGTTTGTGGGTTTGTTCCAAAGGCATTTATTGCCTTCGTCTTCTGGGGCTGTACCGTGTAATGAAGCTCCAAATGATCAACCTCCGATGCCTCCTCCTTTGTGAAGGCTCCCTCTTGTTTGTTTATTTTGACTCATGTATATGTACATATTTGTAACTTATCGGAGATATCAACAAATAAGCTTTGCTTCATTTCCATCAGAGCCTTCTTCACTAAGTTCTTTGATTTTTTCTTTTGTTGAAGCTTGTATGTTGAAGCTTTATGAATGGAGCATGTAGGTTGAGGTAGTGTTCCTTTAATTTCCTGAGTGAGGAAAACTTCTCGGTTGGAGACTTGAAAAATCCAAGTCACTGAGTGGGGTCGGCTATATGAATCTTAGAACGCTATTGTGCTCGATCTTGTGTCATATCCTCCGTTAGATCCAAGTACTCTAAGTCTTTTCTTAGAGTCTCTTCCAAAGTTTTCCTAGGTCTTCCTTTACCCCTTCGGCCCTGAACCTCTGTCCCGTAGTCGCATCTTCTAACCGGAACGTCAGTAGGCCTTCTTTTCACATGTCCAAACCACCGTAACCGATTTTCTCTCAGCTTTCTTACAATTTCGGCTACTCCTACTTTACCTCAGATATCCTCATTCCTAATCTTATCCTTTCTCGTGTGCCCACACATCCAACGAAGCATCCTCATCTCCGCTACACCCATTTTGTGTATGTGTTGATGATTCACCGCCCAACATTCTGTGCCATACAGCATCGCCGGCCTTATTGCCATCCTATAAAATTTTCCCTTGAGCTTCAGTGGCATACAGCGATCACACAACACGCCGGATGCGCTCTTCCACTTCATCCATCCAGCTTGTATTCTATGGTTGAGATCTCCATCTAATTCTCCGTTCTTTTGCAAGATAGATCCTAAGTAGCGAAAACGATCGCTCTTTGGTATTTCCTGATCTCCGATCCTCACCCCTAACTCATTTTGGCCTCCATTTGCACTGAAATTGCACTCCATATATTCTGTCTTTGATCGGCTTAGGCGAAGACTTTTAGATTCCAACACTTCTCTCCAAAGGTTAAGCTTCGCATTTACCCCTTCCTGAGTTTCATCTATCAACACTATATCATCTGCTAAAAGCATACACCAAGGAATATCATCTTGAATATGTCCTGTTAACTCATCCATTACCAATGCAAAAAGGTAAGGACTTAAGGATGAGCCTTGATGTAATCCTACAGTTATGGGAAAGCTTTCGGTTTGTCCTTCATGAGTTCTTACGGCAGTCTTTGCTCCTTCATACATATCCTTTATAGCTTGGATATATGCTACTCGTACTCCTTTCTTCTCTAAAATCCTCCAAAGAATGTCTCTTGGGACCCTATCATACGTTTTTTCCAAATCTATAAAGACCATGGGTAAATCCTTTTTCACATCTCTATATCTTTCCATCAATCTATGCTCAATGACTCTCTCCCAGAGCTTCATTGTATGACTCATTAGCTTAATACCCCTATAGTTCATGCAATTTTGTACGTCGCCCTTATTCTTGTAGATAGGCACCAAAGTGCTCTTTCGCCACTCATTCGGCATCTTCTTCATTTTCAAAATCCTATTGAAAAGGTCAGTGAGCCATGCTATACCTGTCTCTCCCAAAACTTTCTACACTTCGATCGGTATATCGTCTGAACCCACTGCTTTTCTATGCTTAATCTTCTTCAAAGCTACAACCACTTCTTCCTTTAGGATTCGACGATAAAATGAGTAGTTTCTACACTCTTCTGAGTTACTCAACTCCCCTAAAGAGGTACTCCTTTCATGTCCTTCATTGAAAAGATTATGAAAATATCCTCTCCATCTGTCTTTGACCGCGTTCTCTGTAGCAAGAACCTTTCCATCCTCATCCTTGATGCACCTCACTTGGTTTAGGTCCCTTGTTTTCTTTTCCCTTGCTTTAGCTAGTTTATAGATATCCAACTTTCCTTCTTTGGTATCTAGTCGCTTATACATATCGTCATAAGCCGCTAACTTAGCTTCTCTCACAGCTTTCTTCGCCTCTTGCTTCGCTCTTCTATACCTTTCACCATTTTCATCGGTCATATCCTTGTATAAGGCTTTACAACATTCCTTTTTAGCCTTCACCTTTGTTTGTACCTCCTCATTCCACCACTAAGTTTCCTTTTGGTGTGGAGCAAAGCCCTTGGACTCTCTTAATACCTCTTTTGCTACTTTTCGAATACAACTAGCCATGGAATCCCACATTTGGCTAGCTTCCCCCTCTCTATCCTACACACACTGGGTGATTACTTTCTCTTTGAAAATGGCTTGTTTTTCTCCTTTTAGATTCCACCATCTAGTCCTTGTGCACGTCCAAGTCTTGTTCTTTTTTCTCACTCTTTTGATATGTACATCCATCACCAACAAGCGATGTTGATTAGCCAAGCTCTCTCCCGGTATAACTTTGCAATCCTTACAAGTTATACGATCCCCTTTCCTCATTAGAAGAAAATCTATTTGTGTTTTTGACAACCCACTCTTGTAGGTGATCACATGTTCTTCTCTCTTCTTAAAGAAGGTGTTGGCTAAGAAGAGATCATATGCCATTGCAAAATCCAAGATAGCTTCCCCATCCTCGTTTTTCTCCCCAAAACCATGGCCACCATGAAAACCTCCATAGTTGCCTGTCTCTCTGCCCACGTGTCCATTTAAATCTCCTCCTATAAATAACTTCTCCGTCTGGGCAATTCCTTGCACCAAGTCTCCAATGTCTTCCCAAAATTTCTCCTTCGAACTCGTATCCAACCCTACTTGAGGTGCGTACGCACTAATCACATTGATGAGTTCTTGTCCTATTACAATCTTGATTGCCATGATTCTATCTCCTACCCTCTTGACATCTACTACATCTTGTGTCAAGATCTTGTCCACGATGATGCCAACACCGTTTCTTGTTCTATTTGTGCCCGAATACCAAAGTTTAAACCCTGAGTTTTCTAGATCCTTTGCCTTAAGACCAACCCACTTAGATTCTTGTAGGCACATAATATTTATCCTTCTCCTCACCATAACTTTCACTACTTCCATAGATTTTCCCGTTAAGGTTCCTATATTCCACTTTCCTAAACGCATTATACTCTCTTGAACTCTACCCTTCTGTCCTAGCTTCTTCACCCTCCCCCGTCCAATAGGATCAAAGTACTTCTTTTGTATGTCCTGTGTGAAGTTGATAGGAGCATATGCTCCCAAACAACTTTGAGTGGAGTCGTTCGAAAAGAAGTTTCTATGGCTCCCTTGCTCATTTAACACTGCATCCGGGTGCCGATGGAGATACAGCGACCCTTGCTCACTTATCACTGTGCTCGGGCCACACAGCGCGCCACTTACGGGTGACGCCCTAGCTTTAGCGCGATTTCGTTCTGGATTCATTTTCATAAGGATTCGACGTAATCGAGGAGTGCCGACTGTCGACTACCTGATGCCCTCCCCCTCCTCCTTTACCCGGGCTTGGGACCGGCAATGTAAGATAAATTTACACATGCGGAGTTAGTCCTACTCAATCAAACAAAATAAAAAAATTTAATAATCTCACTCAAACAAATTAAAAATTCAATAACAAAAGGGAAGGAGCGGTGTAGAAATTTTACTTATAAACACCAGTAGAGAAGTCTCTAAAATTTAAGAGTTTAACTCGTAACCAAGAGGCAGCGAAAGGTAAGCTTTTGTTTGTTTTTTATTTATTATTATTTTTATAAGATTTAAAATCTTTTATCAAATGGTAATTGTTCATAAGTTTGAGTCTCAAAGGGCAATACAAATACAAGAAAGAAAGGTACATCTAATCACCTAGACAACAGGTGTCACAACTCACAAAGGGCAAGACTCATTAGGAACATATAAAGTCATGCTTGGATAAACAAAATATAAACAACATTGGAGAAAAATTAAGAGATAGCAAATTCGCACAACAAACTCATAATGAATTAGCTCGGATTCAAGAAATTTCGAAGAAAAGAAAACAACTTTGGTACAAACAATTGCGAGGAGCCATTGTACCTTAATTATTATTCAGCGAACACTCACTAATGTTGGTGAGATTAATCTATCTTAGATAAAATATGTCTATCTCTGTTCAAATCGGCTTGTCTCAAATGAGATTCAAATTCGAGAACCAAAATCGCTGGAAGTTTAGATCACCCCGAGCCTATGAGATAAACAAACATAATTTAACATAAAATAGTGTACTTTACATTTTTTTTGTTTTGTTTTTGTTGAGAAAACCTAGATTATATATTTTGAATCAAATAACATTTTTGTATACATGGTAGGTGTGGAGGCAAATTTCTTCCTCCTTGATCTTGGACAATTTTATACCTACAAAACAATTAACACCTTAGGTTAAGGCCAAGAGCCTCACGCGCCCACGATGAATGGGAGGGGCTTTGGCCGAAGAACCTCCGATGCCAAAGTTAGAATTTAGAGAGAAAGAGTGTTTAGAGAATTTTGGGATTTTTGCCAAAGTGTTGACCTAGTGTTTGGTGAAAATGAGTGCCTATTTATAGGACTAGGTTGGTCCACTTTTTAGAGAAAGTGGCCGGTCAACTTGTGCATTTCTTGTTGAATTTGTGGTTTAATTAGCCAATTTATTGGCTAATTAAATATGAAAGAAATAAATGGGGGGTTATCAAATTGAATGACTAACTTTATTTGGGTAATAGGATGGAGTAAATAAGAAAGGTTAGGAGCAAGGATGGTGGCCGGTTTTGACTAGCTTTTGGGATTAATTTGGGTGACTTATTTGATATAATGGGTGATTAAATTGGTGATTAATGGATTAATTAGGAATTAATCCATTAATTAGCCAATTAATCTCTATTTATATGAAATAATTTGTAGGTTATGAAGTAATTACCTAAGATGAGGATGGATGAGATAACTATGAATTTGTTACCTTCATTTGGGCACTTTTGACTTGGTTTATGGATGATTGCCCGCTGCTCGCGCGTAGGAATCCCAGTATGCCTCAAGGGTATTTTTGTCCTCTTTTACCCAAGAATCCACGTGTCGCCTTGTGATTATTTTTGGCTCCACAGTAGGTAAATTATTTTTCATGTATTATTATATATATTAGCCTATCAGGGACGTATTTTTGGTACAAATATATAAAGTAATATGTATATGATTGTTTGTAGGTAAAAAGATAAAATCAAAAGCATGATCCAATTCCTTAAGTTTATGCAATATTTTGTTGTTGGTATACAATATTTTGCATCATTGGAAAGGAACATTTCAAATAGTAGGTAGGTAAATTAATATGGTCTAATTATATAAATACACACACACACATATTTATACACATTTTGAATCAAATAACATTTTTGTACATGGTAGGTAAATTACTTTTTTTATATGTATTATTACATATATTAGGTTTTCTTTTTTTTTTTTTTTTTTTTTTTTTTTGTAAAAATATATATATGAACTCATAATTCCAGACACATAGAATTAAGCCAACAATTCTCATATTTGATATTAATATGCAATGAATTTTGTAACATTAATGTCTTATTTTTCTTTTTTGCGAAATCATTAACTCTCTCCTTACAATCTGCATAAAATTAATTGTGCACATCAAATATGCAATAGAGGTATTTTAGGCATCTAAAAATATAAAATGTGTAAAGTAATATATAATTAATGAATTCACTTAGGTGGATCCTAGTCATTGGGTCTTTTTTTTAGTAAAAAAATTATGTCGGGTTTTTCTATGGAAAAAAATTGAATTTAAGGGATTAAAGTCATATTTTCAGTAAAATAAAATACTAATCTAGAGAAGTCCCGAGATTTCTCG
Source organism: Malus domestica (assembly GCF_042453785.1). Lineage (NCBI taxonomy): Eukaryota > Viridiplantae > Streptophyta > Magnoliopsida > Rosales > Rosaceae > Malus > Malus domestica. The sequence continues at coordinate 26,516,284 of NC_091672.1, read as the reverse complement.
AAAGGCAAAAATATAGAAAGAAACAATCGAGTAATGGTCCTTTTTACTCTTGGCAATATAATTCAAAGGAAATATGGATGAACAGCTTAAAAGGTTGTTCTCTAAATTCAGTTTAATCAGAGACAAATTCAAGGGAAAGTACCATGAAATTTATAGCAAGGAATTATTCAAAAAGGAAAATACAATACATTAAGGTACAAATAATGAGATAACAATAAGCAGCTTCCTCTAATCAAACTTCCACAGGTTTGAAAATGCATTAAGATCCCGGGAGCCTGTTTTCGGTTCCACCAGATTCCCATAACTTCTAAGGGAAATCAAACCACCGGTATAACTCAGTACGCTCGTATGCAATCCCCTTTTTGATACCGGACATTCTACACAGTTGATGGAAGCACTTCTTAGATCCAAAAAGATTAGATCAAGTGTGGTGCAATCGGATTTCTTAAAAAATATGCCGTGCTCCCATTCACCGCACGTCCAAAACCTAAAACTTCTGTACGGGCATGCTGCTATAAACGCACTGCCATCAATTCTGTAGCTGAAAATCCACTCTTTCTCATCATAATTGTTCAACATCCAAATCTCAAGGTACTTGTCTGATGAAGCGTCAATGAGGGACAAAGATCCCTTCAGATTGATCAACTGAAAGCGCTCGACAGGAGGGAAGTTACGCGGCCCTCTGCTTGAGGGGGGAACAGGAATGTTCCAACAAAACTTCTCCTTATTGAAGTCGAAGGTTAATATGCTTATGTAGAAGAAGATATCTTCTCGAACTCTTCTTGAGTGCGTTGTTAACCAATGCATATCTCCATATGCTGACACTTTCTTATCAGTTATTTTTCGAGGAGGAACTGAGTCTATCTCCCTCCATGAGCTTGTTCCCAGCTCATGGACATGAGACACCAAATATTTGTACCCAGTATACCCAAAATCATAACCAAACCTGTATCCAAAAACACGAACAATCTTATACTTGTTGTTCGCATTATCGAATCCCATCCCATACCAATATTCATAGGATTTGGAAATTGGATTTGCTGGAACATCGGGGCGAATGGTGTTATCAACTGGGAGTATAACAGCTTCTGCCTTCAACGGATTCAAAAGCAAGCACCGGCGTCCATAACCATAATTGCTGTCTTTCAAGCAAATCAAGTTGCAGAAAAGAAACTCTAGGTCAAAAGAATAATTTTGCCTGCGAAATATAACCTTTGAGACAATGGTATGCCTGCTCTTTTCCAAAGAAGTTCCGTCGTATTGCAGTGATTGCAACACCGTCAGCTCCCCAGCGTACCTGTTCTTTGATTGTGCCACAACCATAAGCCGAGGCACTTCAGAAGCGGCGTTTGTCGCAGTCAGAAAATGCATGTGTTGCTTGACAAAATAGGGGCAGCTGACGATGTTTGACAAGGTTTTCGACATGCATCCGAGTTGAATAAGTGACTTTGCCGGCAGCTTCGAAAAGATGTCGACGAGGTTATCGTTTTCGACGTCCATCAAATTTGTTTTCTTGTTGTCGCTGCCTTGCCTTTGTCTCAATCTTTTTATACTCCGCGTCTCCATTTAGTGCTCCTTATTCAAACAAAATAAAAATATATATTTAATATTCTCAATCAAGGAAATAAAAAATTCAATTACAATTATCATATTTAATTTTCGTAATCAAATGAGAATTGTTTTCACAAATTACAACCACAAATGGTCAATAATCACAAACGGTAATAAAATTACAAGAATGGTATATATCTATATCATAAAAAAAATAAAAAATAAAGAATTCATCCCGGCACAACCCCAACCATAAAAGAACCAAGAGTACACATTTGCAACACAAAGTTAAGCTTGGATAAACAAAGCATCTACACCATGAAAAAAATAAAACTATACCTCTAAAGGGAGAGATAACAAATTCTCATAAAAACTCAGAATGAATTGCTGCAACCTTTTGGGCTCATAAAAAAAACTAAAGCCTAAAAAACAACTTATACTAACACTTATAGGAGTAATTGTACCTTATTTCTCAACATGAACCCATCGTTGTCACTCAGATTTGCCCAATCTTAAATCAACTATAAACTTGTGAGCCTAGATCACCGAGAGACTAGATCGCCTAAATCGTCGAGAAACTAGATCGCCTAAATCGTCGAGAAACTAGATCGCCTGAATCGCCTAAATCACCAAGAGTCTAGATATCATCGCGAGCCTAGATTGCCAGTATCCAAAACCGCTGCGAGCCCAAAATTATAGTGAAGAGTCCAATAAGGTAAACAAACATAACCTATTTAACATAAAAGGGTAAATTTGACATTTTGATACGTTCATTAGTCAACAATCTGTACAAATGTAATTTCACAATTGATAAGGGGAGTTGTTAGTGGCCAACCAAAAAAGTTATCATGCGTTCATCCGTAATATGAGTGCATGATGATTTTTTTTTTTGGAAAAAAAAAATTCTTTCCAAAAAAAAAATGTAGTTACAATGAACCATGCATTTAAAAATTTGGAAAAAATACGAAAAAAGATGAACCATGCATTTAAAAAATTGTAGTTAATGGAATTTAAAAGATGATCCAGTAATGTAGATTTGCTTCTCACCAGTAGTGAAGGTTTACATTGTCGCAAAAATTCATTGTAGGAATTTATCTTTAAAGGTTGGGTTTTAATTTTTAATCACTTGTAAAGCCTTATACAAGGAGAGGACCGATGAAAATGGTGAAAGGTATAGAAAAGCGAAGCAAGAGGCGAAGAAAGCTGTCAGAGAAGCTAAGTTAGCGGCTTACGACGATATGTATAAACGACTAGATACCAAAGAAGGAGAGTTGGATATCTATAAACTAGCTAGAGCAAGGGAAAAGAAGACAAGGGACCTAAACCAAGTGAGGTGCATCAAGGATGAGGATGGAAAGGTTCTTGCTACAGAGAACGCGGTTAAAGACAGATGGAGAGGTTATTTTCATAATCTTTTCAATGAAGGACATGAAATGAGTGCTTCTTTAGGGGAGTTGAGTAACTCAGAAGAGTGTAGAAACTACTCCTTTTATCGTCGAATCCGGAAGGAAGAAGTGGTTGTAGCTTTGAAGAAGATGAAGCATAGAAAAGCAATAGGCCCAGACGATATACCAATCGAAGTGTGGAAAGTTTTGGGAGAGACAGGTATAACATGGCTCACTGACCTTTTCAATAGGATTTTGAAAACGAAGAAGATGCCAAATGAGTGGCGAACGAGCACTTTGGTGCCTATCTACAAGAATAAGGGCGACGTACAAAATTGCATGAACTATAGGGGTATTAAGCTAATGAGTCATACAATGAAGCTCTGGGAGAGAGTCATTGAGCATAGATTGAGGCAAGAGACACGGGTTTCGGACAACCAATTCGGGTTCATGCCAGGGCGCTCAACCATGGAGGCAATCTATCTCTTACGAAGATTGATGGAAAGATATAGAGATGGGAAAAAGGATTTACACATGGTCTTTATAGATTTGGAAAAAGCGTATGATAGGGTCCCAAGAGACATTCTTTGGAGGATTTTAGAGAAGAAAGGAGTACGAGTAGCATATATCCAAGCTATAAAGGATATGTATGAAGGAGCAAAGACTGCCGTAAGAACTCATGAAGGACAAACCGAAAGCTTTCCCATAACTGTAGGATTACATCAAGGCTCATCCTTAAGTCCTTACCTTTTTGCGTTGGTAATGGATGAGTTAACAGGACATATTCAAGATGATATTCCTTGGTGTATGCTTTTCGCAGACGATATAGTGTTGATAGATGAAACTCAGGAAGGGGTAAATGCCAAGCTTAACCTTTGGAGAGAAGTGTTGGAATCTAAAGGTCTTCGCCTAAGCCGATCAAAGACAGAATATATGGAGTGCAAGTTCAGTGCAAATGGAGGCCAAAACGAGTTAGGGGTGAGGATCGGAGATCAAGAAATACCAAAGAGCGACCGTTTTCGTTACCTAGGATCTATCTTGCAAAAGAACGGAGAATTAGATGGAGATCTCAACCATAGAATACAAGCTGGATGGATGAAGTGGAAGAGTGCATCCGGCGTGTTGTGTGACCGCCGTATGCCACTGAAGCTCAAGGGAAAATTTTATAGGACGGCAATAAGGCCGGCGATGCTGTATGGCACAGAATGTTGGGCGGTGAAACATCAACACGTACACAAAATGGGTGTAGCGGAGATGAGGATGCTTCGTTGGATGTGTGGGCACACGAGAAAGGATAAGATTAGGAATGAGGATATCCGGGGTAAAGTAGGAGTAGCCGAAATTGAAGGAAAGATGAGAGAAAATCGGTTACGGTGGTTTGGACATGTGCAAAGAAGGCCTACTGACGCTCCGATTAGAAGATGCGACTATGGGACAGAGGTTCAGGGCCGAAGGGGTAGAGGAAGACCTAGGAAAACTTTGGAAGAGACTCTAAGAAAAGACTTAGAGTACTTGGATCTAACGAAGGACATGACACAGGATCGAGCACAATGGCGTTCTAAGATTCATATAGCCGATCCCACTCAGTGACTTGGATTTTCCAAGTCTCCAACCAAGAAGTTTTCCTCACTCGGGAAATTAAGGGAACACTACCCCAACCTACATGCTCCACTCAGAAAGCTTCAACATACAAGCTTCAACAAAAGAAAATTCAAAGAACTTAGCGAAGAAGGCTTTGGTGTATTTAACACAATACGTTGAAATGAAGGAAAGCTTATTTATTGATATCCCCAATAAGCTACAAATATGTACATATACATGAGTCAAAATAAACACACAAGAGGGAGCCTTCACAAAGGTTGCTTAGGAGAAGTCTCAGCAGTCGGTAGAGCCCCAGAAAGAGAAGGCACCGGAGGGGGATCATTTGGAGCCTCAGTACTGGACAGAACCCTAGGAGGAGGAGGCATCAGAGGTTGATCATTTGGAGCTTCATTACGCGGTACAGCCCCAGAAGACGAAGGCAATAAATGCCTTTGGAACAAACCCACAAATCTCTGATGATCAAGTAAAACCTGACCATCAGTTTCCTTCATCCGGTCAAGCTTCCTCTTCATGTTTGTAGCATAGTCATGTGCGAGCCGGTGCAACTGTTTATTCTCATGCTTGAGCCCTCTAATCTCCTGTTTGAGACTCATCACTTCAGCCGCCAATGATTCAACTTGGCGGGTTCGAGCAAATAGGCGTTGGGCCATATTAGACACAGAACCTGCACACTGAACACTGAGAGCCAGCGAATCCTTAACAGCTAACTCATCAGACCGTTTGGAAAGTAGTCTGTTATCTTTGGGAGTGAGAAGGTTTCTGGCCACCACCGCAGCGGTCATATCATTCTTCATCACGGAATCCCCAACGGTAAGAGGACCAGTTGGGGAGACGAAGGATGGGCGCCATATGTTGTCTGGAGAAGGCGGGGCTGCCTCTTCAACAAGGTTCAAGTCAAAACGACGGTCGGAGGGGCCAGACATTTTCAAAGGTGTTGAAGAGAGAAGAGGTCGGACAAATCAAGATCTTAGAAGTGCAAGAATGAAGCTTCTACTGGTGGAGATTCAAGTGTGCTTTGGAACTTAATGCTAGCCTCTATAAAAATCTGCACTCGACGGAGCTTCAGAAATCAAAGAGGCGCCTGCTCAGAAATCGAAGAGGCGTTTGCTTTCTCAAAAGTTGGGCTGCTTAGAGATCACGAGGGTTGATCTCAGAAATCGAAGAGCCGTTTGCTTTCTCAAAAGTTGGGCTGCTCAAAGACCACGAAGGCCGATCTCAGAAATCGAAGAGGCGCTCGCTTTCTCAAAAGCTGGGCTCCCTAGAGACCACGAGGGCCGATCTCAGAAATCGAAGAGGCACCTACTTTTCCAGCCTTGTCAGCACCTGTCACACGCACACTCAGCTTTGCGGAAATTATGGGCATTCTGTCAAAGACTTCTGGGGAAGTAGAAAACACATGAATCTTACTGTTCAATCACCCACTTCCCACACGCAACAATAGCTCATGGGTACCACAGATAACTTTGCCAAAGTTCTCTGCCAAAGTTGAGCACGTGAAGCTTGCAGCTCCCACTACATCGCTCTGACCAAGAAGGGTAAAAGAATAGCAAAGAAACAGCACTAACAAAGTTTAGACCCATAAATTTTGAAGGTCTAGCTACCATATTATTACCCACAAGGGTAAAGGAACAGTACCACTGCTGGATAATTGGAAAGTCCATGTATGTCAACCTCTGTGCTTCGTGGCAAGGTAGACTAGCAAACATGCCCAACCTTTACTCACATTCGAGAAAACACTCCCAATAAGATTGCTTGCTCCAAAATCGAAGAGGCACCGTCCTCCGAATCTAAAGAGCCAGACTCCCAACATGACTACTTTCTTAAAAATCGAAGAGAGGGTAAAGGAACAGTACCATTGCTGGATAATTGGAAAGTCCCTGTGTGTCAACCTCTGTGCTTCGTGGCAAGGTAGACTAGCAAACATGCCCAACCTTTACTCACATTCGAGAAAACACTCCCAACAAGATTGCTTGCTCCAAAATCGAAGAGGCACCGCCCTCCGAATCTCGAGAGCCACTCTCCCAACATGATTACTTTCTCAAAAATCGAAGAGACACTGCTCCCCGAATCTCGAGAGCCAGACCCCCAGCATGATTGCTTTCTCAAAAATCGGTTAGGCACCGTTCTCCGAATCAATCGAAGAGGCGCTCGCTTTCTCAAAAGCTGGGCTGCTCAGAGACCACGAGGGCCGATCTCAGAAATCGAAGAGGCACCTACTTTTCTAGCCTTGTCAGCACCTGTCACACGCACACTCAGCTTTGCAGAAATTATGGGCATTTTGTCGAAGACTTCTGGTGAAGTAGAAAGCACATGAATCTTACTGTTCAATCACCCACTTCCCACACGCAACAATAACTCATGGGTACCACAGATCACTTTGCCAAAGTTCTCTGCCAAAGTTGAGCACGTGAAGCTTGCAGCTCCCACTACATCGCTCTGACCAAGAAAGGTAAAAGAATAGCAAAGAAACAGCACTAACAAAGTTTAGACACATAAATTTTGAAGGTCTAGCTACCATATTATTACCCACAAGGGTAAAGGAACAGTACCACTGCTGGATAATTGGAAAGTCCCTGTGTGTCAACCTCTGTGCTTCGTGGCAAGGTAGACTAGCAAACATGCCCAACCTTTACTCACATTCGAGAAAACAGTCCCAACAAGATTGCTTGCTCCAAAATCGAAGAGGCACCGTCCTCCGAATCTCGAGAGCCAGACTCCCAACATGACTACTTTCTCAAAATCGAAGAGAGGGTAAAGGAACAGTACCATTGCTGGATAATTGGAAAGTCCCTGTGTGTCAACCTTTGTGCTTCGTGGCAAGGTAGACTAGCAAACATGTCCAACCTTTACTCACATTCGAGACAACACTCCCAACAAGATTGCTTGCTCCAAAATCGAAGAGGCACCGCCTTCCGAATCTCGAGAGCCAGACTCCCAACATGATTACTTCCTCAAAAATCGAAGAGACACTGCTTTCCGAATCTCGAGAGTCAGACCCCCAGCATGATTGCTTTCTCAAAAATCGAAGAGGCATCGCTCTCCGAATCTCGAGAGCCAGATACCACAGACCACTTTTTCAAAGTGCTCTGACAGAGTTAAAACATGTGAAACTGGCAGCTCCCACTACCGTGCTATGACCAAGCAGGGTAAAGGAATAGCATTACTACTTGTTGTTAGGGAGACTCCTATATATGTCGACCTCCATCCCCAACGGACAGGCAGACCTGCAAAAATGCTCAACCCTTCATCATATCTGAGAGGGCACTCCCAACAAAGCCTTTCGAAATATTCAGCTTTCTTTCCCCCCGATAATACCTCTGCAAACAAGCTATACTAGAGCAAGAATATCTCATATCATCAGGGTTAAAAGCAAGAGTATCCCATATCATGCTTTTTCCCTGTTTTTTCTTTTGGCCTTGTTTTTACCTGCAAGACAAGGAGAAAGAGAGCAATCAGTCAGTACTTGGAATCAAGCTTCCAGCCAGGAACTGACTGCCTGGAACCCCTTACCTGATTACTTACCTGGCATTGCTCTCGAGTACTCATCTTCATCATCTTATGTTTCCAGGGAAGATTCCGCATCTGCTTGAGGAACAGATATGGCAAGTGCGAAGGATACAAGGAAGCATGTGGAGACAAGCGTAACAGCACACGTGCCGATACATCCATTACTCTGTCAAAAGCAAAAGTATCCCATATCAGCAGGGTGGAACGTACTCTAGATTTGATGGACTTGTTTTGACCCTCAAATTCTTCAGTCGGCCTTATACTCTGGAGGAAACCAGAAAACCCTCCAGCTCAGTTCAAGAATAAGCCTGTGGAAAGTTACTTCTTCAAAAGCAAAAGTATCTCATATCATCTCTTCTCATTTTTCTTCTCTTTATCCTTCATGCTGCTGCAAGATGGGGAGAAGGTGAACAATCAGTCGGAGCTCTGATTGCTTACCTTGTCTGTCACCTCTTTCAGCAGACCCCCTAGCTCGGCGACTTGGGGGACTCCTACTACATGGTTTGTATCGCGCTTGACCAAGCCTGAAACTACAAGTAAGCTTCAAGTGAAATTGATACATTACCTTGTGCATCTCCACCAGTTAAAGATACCACCCCTGGATGGAGGAAGAGTACTTCCAGAGAAGATGTCACATCTACCTATGAGACAGATAAGGCAAGTCAAGACGACACCACACTCCGATACTTAGAAGTTTCGTGATTACGAGATCATTATCCCACAATATTTCCTAATGTCATTTGTACTAAATCATTCACTCGTACTCACTAAAGGAGAGCTTGAACCTATGTACTTGTGTAAACCCTTCACAATTAATGAGAACTCTTCTATTCCGTGGGCGTAGCCAATCTGGGTGAACCACGTACATCTTGTGTTTGCTTTCCTATCTCTATCCATTTATATACTTATCCACACTAATGACCGGAGCAATCTAGCGAAGATCACAAAAAGCGACCGTTTTCGTTACCTAGGATCTATCTTGCAAGAGAACGGAGAATTAGATGGAGATCTCAACCATAGAATACGAGCTGGATGGAAAGAGTGCATCCGGCGTGTTGTGTGACCGTCGTAGGCCACTGAAGCTCAAGGGAAAATTTTATAGGACGGCAATAAGGCCAGCGATGTTGTATGGCAGAGAATGTTGGGTGGTGAAGCATCAACACGTACACAAAATGGGTGTAGCGGAGATGAGGATGCTTCGTGGGATGTGTGGGCACACGAGAAAGGATAAGATTGGGAATGAGGATATCCGAGGTAAAGTAGGAGTAGCCGAAATTGTAGGAAAGATGAGAGAAAATCGGCTCTGGTGATTTGGACATGTGCAAAGAAGGCCGACTGACGCTCCGGTTCGAAGATGTGACTACGGGACAGAGGTTCAGGGCCGAAGGGGTAGAGGAAGACCTAGGAAAACTTTGGAAGAGACTCTAAGAAAAGACTTAGAGTACTTGGATCTAACGGAGGGCATGACACAAAACCGAGCGCAATGGCGTTCTAGGATTCATATAGCCGACCCCACTTAGTGGGAAAAGGCTTTGTTGTTGTTGTTGTTGTTGTTTCTTTTTTTGCAGGTTGATGAAATTGCCTGTAGATTTTGATTGTTTTTATACAAATTTTCAGTTAAAATAATTAAATAGTGCAATTTTCATGTCATCAATCACCATATCGAGTAAGACTTCCAAGAAATCTAAATGATACAACCCGCTGATAATATCCCATATTCCACTAACCAAGTTGCCAAACTAAACTATTTCTCGAAGAGCAGCTTCATGGCTCTTAAAACCAAAGTTTTAGTATGAAGAGTAAATTGTAGCTATGGTCCCTTAATTTTAACTTAATTGGAGCAATGATCTCTCAACTAAAAATTCATTACCATTGATCTCTCAACTCATCAAAACATGCAGCTATGGTCCCTCAACTAAAAATTCATTACCATTGGTTCCTCAACTTTAATTCAATTGAAAAAATGGTCTCTTAACTTTAACCCAATTGTAGCAATGATCCTTCCAACATAAGTCGTTTTGACAAAAATTTTGACGCAGTTGATGAAAAAGACCATAATTACACACTTCAATGAGTTGAGGGACCCTAATTATATAAATGGTTATTTCAACATAACTTATTTTGACAAAATTTTGACGAAATTGATGAAAATGACTATAGCTACACATTTTGATAAGTTGAGGGACCAATGATAATGAATTTTTAGTTGAGGGACCATTGCTCAAATTTGATTAAAGTTAAGAGATCATTGCTACAATTTACTCTAATATGAACTGCAGTTAGACGACACATGAACAAGACCATGCCTATTTCCGGTTTACATCTTCATCCTAGAAGATAGCAGTTGCATCGATCGTGGCAGTTTGGTGCATAAGCTCTTTGGAATACGATCTCGAGAAGCTGTCGATTGTTCTTTGAAGGATTGGTTGATGCGATGCGAATATTGGAGAGCAGAACAAAAAAAGAAAAGGATTTGATTCTTGTTATTCAATGGAGCTTATGGTGCAACAGGAACAATTTGCTGCTACATATATTTTAGAGTATCACCAAGCAAATGATTTTATCGGAAGCCTAGACAAAACGTTGACGAGGATATTGTTGTCTAAGTCCGTCGAGTTTGTGTTCTTGTTGCTGCATTGCCTTTGCCTCGTCCTCCTCTGTGAAGCAGCACATACAAATTCGAGACTCCTCTGTGAGATTGGCCATTTGTGGCAGAAGAGAAAAAAAAATATATATATATAGACACACACACATATATACATATATATAAGTACAATTCTCATGTGATTTCTTGTATCAAATGAGAATTCATATATTTCAGTCAAAAAGCAATAGTCACGAAGGGGAATTACATGAGGGGTAGCAGCTACATCAGCTAAATATAAAATATTCCACTACACAAAAGATCAAGACACATTTGCAACACATAATTAGGTTTGGATAAACAAGGCATCTACACCATAAAACAAATTAGAATTACAAACTATAAAATAGAGAGAACAAATTGGCACAAAAACTCAGAATGAATTGCTACAACTTATTCCGACTCATAACAAAAAAACTAAACCGAAAAAACAAGTTCCGCAATTAATTATAGGAAGCCATTGTACCTTATTTCTAGCAAGAACCTACTAATATCGCTCATATTTGCCCGTCTTAGATCAGATCCAAACTTGAGAGCCTAAATCGCTAAGAGCTTTACCTATATCGTTGCTAGCCTAGATCGCCTTAATTGTCGCGAGACTAAAATTTCTAGTAAAGAGTTTAACCGACGTAAGCAAACATAACCTATTTAACATAAAAATGGTAAGCTGACATTTTAGACGTTCATGGTTAACAATCCATAAAAATGTAATTTCACAATAGATAAGGAGAATTCTTAATGACACGTCAAAAAAATCATCATACTGTCTTCATACTCTCTTCGATAATAAAAGAATAAAGAAAAAAGGGTAAATCTCAGTTTACTACCCTCATATTTCGTGGTTTTCAATATTTAGTACATCAAATTTTTTTCATCATAAAGTCATACCTAAAGTGTAAATTTTGGGACAGTCTCATACATCCGTTAGTCAAACTGTTAAGTCTCCCGTTAAGTGATGACGTGGCTCTCTTGTGGACAATGACTGAGTGCCACGTGTCATTAAGGAGTCCACGTGGATTTTTTTTCCTTTTCTTCTTCTTTCTTACTTCTCTTCAAAGGAGGGGTTCATTTTTGAAAAAAAAATCAAATTAAATAGGGAAAAAAACCACAACTTTCTATTCCAAATCTACAAATTCAATTCCAAACAAACTTTGAATTCTAAATCTGCAAATTCATCATTTAAATTACCAACTACCAACAAAGTTTCAAGGGTTCACAACAAAGTTCAATTGTCAACAACTTTCAATTCACAACAAAGTTCAATATACACCCTCTAATTCACACTAAAGTATCAAAAGACCACAATTTTAACAACTAACGAGTCAAAGTGTTCTCCAAAAACCAAAAAAAGAGTACCAGAAATTCCAAAGATCTATCCAAAACACTAAACATCTATCGGAAAGTTGTTTAAAAAAAAAACTAAGGGCATATTCAACTATAACAAAATGAAACTTTAAACAACCTAAAGCATTAAAGCAGCATTATGGATTATTCCTCCTCCTTTTCTGACCTCTTACAATAGACTTTCAAGTGGTTTGAGAGGCTTGAGTTGGTTGAGATGCAGGTTGTGAAGCTTCCTGAGTGCATGGTTGTGATGTCTAAGAGGGTTGTGATGCCTTAGATGTTGAGGCCTAAGTAATGAACCCATATAGCATTAGCACTGACATATACTGCACTTCACAAATAACAAATTCACTTAAGAAATAAAAAATCAACAAAAAATATCAAAAGTATACCTCATTTTTCTTGCTTTTTCTTCCTTTTCTAGCAGCTGGAGGAGGATGAGTGGTTGGGCATCTGGCCTTGTTGTGTCCAGAGACCTTGCAAACCCTACACTTCACACTTTTTTGCCCTCTCTTGCTTAACTTGAATTCATTTTCATCACCATCCCTAAGTCTCCTCTTTTTTGGTCTCTCAGGCTGCCTTTTAAAAGTTGGAGGAAGAATGCATTTGTTTTCAGCTGGCTCCCAAAATTTCATACCTTGGACGGGTTGAATCAAGTTTTCATAATCTTTAAAGTACTTCTCCTTCTTGTACCAAGAGGAAACAAATTCTTCAGGCTATCTCCTTGCATAATAGATGGCCGAGCAACCATGTATGCAAGGAAAGCTTATCAAATCCCATCTTCTGCATGAGCAAGTGCACCCATTCAAATCCACCACAAATATATTGCCTCTGCCTTCATCCACTTCAAATTTTTCTCCTCCAAACCATGTAGCTATAGTGTGTGAGCTTTTCAGTTTGTACTCCTCCAACTTCTTCTGGATTTTTGGGAAATAGCTCATTTATCCTTCCTCATTGCATCTCTTCTCAACCATACCATCTTCATCAATAAAACTCTTATGGTTTCCAGCATGGTAATAATAGGCTTGTCCCTAGACCTTAGGATAAAAGAATTGAAGCTTTCACATAGGTTGTTTAAGAGAATGTCACACTGAGTGTGTGTCTCAAAATGTGACCTACTCCAATGCAAGGTTGGTCTCTTCACCAACCATTTATAAGCTTCGACATTCAACTTATTCACCTCAGCCATACTTTCTCTAAAATCAGCGATGGTTGTTGCCTTGGCAGCATTCCACAAAGCATCCTTTAATCTTTTCCCTTTAAACCCATCTGCCTTGTAGTTGGTGTATAAGTGCCTAACACATAACCAACGATTACAATTAGGTAGCACAGTCTCAAAAGCTGGTATTAAAGCTTTTTGTTTGTCAGAAATGAAAGTCCAAGCACGCTGGTTCACAATTTCCAAGTCAGCAGCTAGCAGTTCCAAAAACCAAACCTAACTGTCATTGTTCTCGAACTCTACTATGGCATATGCAATAACCCAAGTTTGGTTATTTGCATCCATTCACACCGCAGACAGTAACTAGCCTTTGAACACTCCCTTCAAGTGACAACCATCCAACCCTACAAGCTGCCTACATCCATTCTTAAATCCATTTTTGCAAGCCCCCAATCAAATATAAATCCTCTGAAATATCACATGAGCATCATCATAGGGCAACACCTTCATCTGAACTGTACTACCCGAGTTTGTCCTCCTAAGCTCACCACAGTACTCCCACAACTTTGTGTACTGATCCACGTTACTCCCCTCAAGGATTTTCAAACACTGAGCTCTCACTCTGTAGGTTGTCTTGAGGTGGATCTAAACCATTCTTTCCTCTTTCACTGTCTCAAAAAATGCAGTGATGGGCATGTTTGGGTTGAGTCTGAACTTGTCCACATTTCTCTTCACAAGCCATGCCATTTTGCAGTTAGGATTTTCTCTCTAAATCCTCGAACATTCATGTTTCCCAACATAGGTTTTCACTTGCATTGAATCTTCATTGTACATCCTGGAAGCATACAATCTCCATTGACAATTTTTCTCACACCTTGCACTAATCTTCCATTTCTCATTCCTTTTTAGCTTAATAGAAGGTGCACCATGCTTAATGGAGTGAGACCACACTGTCTCTCTCAACTGTGCAGCATCTCTGAACTTCAATCCATTTTCAAACTTTGGATCGTCCATGTTGGTTTCTTCATTGAACTTAGGGTAGATGACCTTCTCATCATATTCTGAACCTGAATCGTCCACACTGTGTAGGCCATCTAAGTCTTGGCTCTTATCCTCCAGGGGAACGTCTTCTACATCCCTTGCATCAATAACATCTTCTAGATGTTGGTTCCCAACCCCTTCACCCTATTCAGCATCTCCAATGACACTTTCTACAACTGTATCATCTACTGCATAACGATCATCATCTTCCAAACTGTAGTCATTATCCACAAACTCACTATCTGTACTGTCATCCTTTGCATTTACTGCCATAAACAATGCATATTTGTTAAAAACCTAAACTTTGCAAAAATAATTGAATAATGAAATTAAAATTGCAAAAATAAATGTTTCAAAAATTTTACCTTCATTAGCTTCTACTTCGGCCCCTTCATTAACTTCTTCAGTTTCGTGACCTTCTTCAATTTCATCACCTTCGTCATCTTCATCACCTTCATTATCAGCATTGAGAGAACCATCTTCAGCCTCATGTTCATCATCACCATTGTAGGCTATGCCATTCAAAAGACATAGTCGTTTTGCTAAGTGATCAGCACCCCATTTTGCTTTACCCTTCTTCAGTTTTGATCCACTTCCCTTTGTAATCGAAATCGCCACCCTCGATTCCTCAATATCTTCTATAATGACACCTTTTTTTAAAATGCCACTCTCATCTAGATTCATCAAAAGCTTATGTTTCAAGGCAGCTTGCTTCGGACTTAGATGTTCTAGGTAGATTTCTATTTCCCTAGTCCTTGGAACATACTTGCACATTTCACCCACATCTTGGTCCCCTTCAATAAGCCTTAATCCCTCCCTATAAGACATCCTAAGAATCCTATAGTGATACAATATAAACCCATCATATCCTAACTCCTTAACCATTTCATCAATCTCGAAAAAAGACATGAAGTCTTTGTCTACGTAATCAAACCAAGCCTCGAACCCTCCCGTATATGCATTTTCAGACTACTTCCCACCGTGGTTAATTTTAAGGCTAAATAATTCAGGCATACCTGCGAAGTCAAGGAAAAAGGTTTTAAAACCCAAAACGTTAACCCAAAATACTAGTAAGACGAATGAAGACAAGGTTTTTTAAAGGCTGCAATAGGGAACTAGGGACCATGAATACAGGGTTTTTTAAAGGCTGTAATTGGGAGCACGAATGAAGACAAAACCACGTGCACATTGAAAACAATTAACAATGCAGAAAACCCACTACAAAACACAATTCCATAAACCATAGAGAAAAAAATGGAATTGGTACTCACAAATCCCTAATCCCTAAAATTCAAAATTGAAAAATCGAAAAACCTAAACCCATATTATCTACACTTCAAAAAAGGTAGGTTACTTACAATAAACCCGTGTTTCAGCTATTTCAATCCTCCTTTTTTCCCACCCCATCGCTAGCGATGGCTTCACAACAACCTTGCCCAGAAACGGTGCCCCTTCTTTGATGTGCAAAGGTGTGTGCAACGTACAACTGCGTGCAAGGTCGAGCGACGGCGAGGTAGAGTGACAACGCATTGGTAAGGTTTCAAACGAAGATGGGGGATCGCGATTTCTAGGGGAGTGAAATGGTTTTCACTTTTCACTTTTAACTGTCCCCCTTCTCTGAATTTTGAATTTTGAATTTTTTTATTTTTTTTTATTTTTTATTTTTTTTAACTAAACCCCTTCTTTGAAAATAAGAAGAAAAAAAAATTCCACACATAGCGCCCATTCATTGTCCACATGAGCGCCATGCCATCACTTAATGGGAGACTTTACAGTTTGACTAACAGATGTATAAAACTGTCCCAAAATTTACACTTTAGGTATGACTCTGAGAATAAAAAAAACTTGATGTACTAAATGTTGAAAACCACGAAACATGAGAGTAGTAAACTGATATTTATCCAAGAAAAAAACAGTGCATGATGAATTTTTTAGGAGTGTTGGTAACCATTCCCTTGAATTTTTTTGAAAGTGTAGCAAACAATTCCCTTTTGAAGTGACAGTAACATACCTCACATGTTGAAAGAAATACAGGACTTACATGTAAACATTTTTTACAAAACCAAAAATCCAGTTCTATTGAAATCTACATTAGCAATTTGAAATCATTTTATGATACAATGCGAGAGCACTTTCAAGAAATCTAATGATACAAAGCCACTGACAATATCCCATATCCACTAACAAGCTAGGCTGCCAAACTAGACTATTTCTCTAACAGCAGCTTCATAGCCCTTGAAAGCTAAAAGATAACCTGAACTTCAGTTTGACCACACATGAACAAAACCATGCCTATTTCCTGTATATATCTCGTTGCGATCTTCATCATAGAAGAGAGCAGTTACGTCTTTCAAAGCATCAACGACGGTGCTGCTCACCACTGATGAGTTGCTTTGCTTCCTTGAGGAGCCAGCGTTGCCTTCACAGTTGTCGACCTTGGGACCACCATTGCTTGGATTTATTTTGGCCAGGCATTTTCCGGTTAAGATATTGCTAATATGAATAGATCCAGCTGCGAAAAAACAACCATATATGAGATGACAAAATAATATCCTCCTAACTTTTTTCATAACATCAATGCTTAGTCATCACAAGTAACCAAAGTGATTACTAAGTTCTTGCTTTATGGAGAGATTGGAACATGCAAGGACGGGTATGACTTCCAACAACTGTTAGCATTCATGAAAACAACCAGCTCAGCATATCAAATGAACAAACTTATGCTGTTAGAAAATGTCAACCATCATCTTTTGATCTATGAGCCGTGTGTACAGACGTCTGTATTTACTAGAAAGATGCCAGGGACAGTTGCTCGAGGGAAACATAAGGTAAAGAAGTTCATTATAGTTGCACAGAATATCAAGTTACAGTGTTTTTATGTCCATTTGAAAATAAACCAAATTAAGTTTTGATTTTCAGGTTTCACGGTGCTTTAACTTCATAAGCAGGAAGAGAACAAGGCCAACACTGTGCATAACTTCAAAAAATTAGACATGAAAAGGATGTTCTAGTTTACAATGTATAATTCCGTTATATTTGTTACTATCTAGACAGTGGACACACATGATCATTAAGCAAGATAGTTCTGAGCCCAGCCAAGAACTCTAAAATCACTAGTTGTACAAAAAACTGAAAAGGAAGTGGAAAGAGATACCATTTGCTTCTGACCAATGATCATCAGAATCAGCCTTGCAGTAAGATATGATAAGATCCTGATCGCTTGTTATATAAATGTTATTGGTATTGCAGTCAGGATGCCATAACAAGTGATCCTCAAATGCAGTTACAAGTTCTCCACGAAAGTTCCACACAGACACCAGTCGATTTCTGAACGTCAGGAATAACTGGTTCTCATACAGAAAAATAAATGCTGATGGAGTTATGAAGTCTGTTCTGTTAACTTCCATCATCTCAGCATTTCGAACCTGCAGAAGTTGATTAGGCATGAATAATCAAGGGTGCAAAAGAACTGTTGACATAATTGCTATATTTACTTACATCCAGAATCTGAAGGTTCTCATTTTCTTGCTTGACGAGAAGCTTTTCATTGAACTGTTCTATGAAGTCCACCTTCTTATTTCTATGAAGTAGATGATTGAAGTCTTTGAGAACTGTGCCATCTTCTATTGATAGAATCTTCAGAGGAACATGGCTAGTAGCTCTGTTATAAATCAACAGCATGATGCCTGGACTGTTACAAACAACAGAAATTATGGGGTACAGTGAATATAGAAGAATTGTTTTAAGAACTTAAGCATCATTATTGGTCAACAAACTATGCAAAGTAAGCACAACCGTTTCAAGAGGGGTAGGGAACAAGAAAGAGACATACCTGATTTTGATTTCTTGTACATGTTTGTCTGATATAGAGTACAGCATGGTATAGTTTTTAAGGTCAAACACCTTGTATATACTGCCCAGTACCACAAAAAAGGGATGTCCGTTAGTATCCTAATGGATTTGGTAATTGTATATTAGAAATGTTACACAATGAAAACATACCTATCCTGTGCTGAGTATGTCAGCACCTTGCCATTAACATCATCAAACTCTACAAACCCAGGCCACTTCAAAGACTCAGACTCGAAAAGAGCAAAGCCAGCTTCTGGCTGTCCCCTCCTTATATATCTAGCCAAAGAATAAACAATAACAGAACATAAGAAACAGATAACCAATGAAGGCAATGAAAAAGCTACACATAAATATTGAGTTCAATCTACCCACTCAATCCTTGTGGATCTGCATTTCAAAGAGCTGAAGTTGTCTGATGCATAAACCGAAACTGTGATGAGCGAATCGTTGTTCT
Organism: Malus domestica; assembly: GCF_042453785.1. Lineage (NCBI taxonomy): Eukaryota > Viridiplantae > Streptophyta > Magnoliopsida > Rosales > Rosaceae > Malus > Malus domestica. The sequence goes on along the minus strand of NC_091672.1, from coordinate 26,497,745 downwards.
TATTATAGAACAAGCTCCGAATGACTTCATCAGGACTAACATTCATGAAACAAATCCTCTCGTTTTTCTCTGCAATATGAATAGCCAACTGGGAATAAGTAAGATTCCATTCACCCACGATTGGGTCTTAATGCTTGGTCACCCAGTCTTGTTTCTACTTTTCTAGTCATTTTAAGTCCAATTATTATATATTGGATCTTCTTCTATTTAAAATGCGTATCTCCTCCTTCAATTGTTGTGATTTATCATTCAAATTGACTAACCTAACCTATTGTAATATTTACTAGACTGGAAATACGGAATATAAAGTTCTGCATTTGGTCAGTACAATATTCAATACCGTTCGGCATGTTATTACCTCTACTAAAAGCTGCGCAAACACCAGAGTGTGCAAGAGCAAAGACGATGTCACGTGCGGCAACTATCTCAATGACCTTTGTCCTTTTCATCAGAAAAGGCAATATGGCCGAAGAATGCCCCTTGGGGTCATGAGTATCATATTCCTCCTGAAGCAGAAATTAACTAATTAGGTACCCAAAAAAAAACAGCATGATATTGATAACCACCATGATATGCTTGACAGATAAAGTAAGGATTACCATGAATATCAACTTTACTGTTCGACAATAAAAGAAAAAATGTTGGGTCACATTTGGTGGAGGTTTTCAGTGTGACCGTCATACCCCCACATGTTACCAATGTTTTACCACTCTAATTGTTTACCCAACACTATGCCCTAGTCCCCTAATATATCAACCCCGTCACCCACTCATATCTTAACACATGGATTGGCAACATCACGTGACTGCCACAATAAAAATTTCTCCATAACTTGAGCTTCTAAGTTCTAATGCTCCGTATTTAGTAGGTAATTAATATGATCACAAGATTTATTCTAAGGCCAGCAGCAGAATCTACAGAAACAAACCCTGGGCAATCAAAAAGTACATAAACCGAGGCTACAATGATATGAGCCGGGTGGGAAACACCAGATCAAAACATCTCTAAAATGTTAGGATTATCACTAAATCCGAATTCGAATTCAGTTTCAAGTATCTTACTTTGCTTACAAGAATTGCTCTAAGTTGAATCCCCAGCAAAACATCAAGCACAAAACAATTTCAACAAACTTTCAGGCGAAAAAAAATTGAAAATTTTCAATTGCATTGGATTAATAATACTAATAGGAAATGAGATAAATGAAATGAAAACGAACCACGAGGTGCATGTTGCGGAACCTCTCCTGGGAATTGCTCATCCCAAAAGCTCTATCACGCTTCGAAGAAATCTCACGCCTCTGAAGCTTCTTCACGCTGTTTACGAACCCATCGGAGCTACCCCTCTTCTTCGCCACCACTCGCCGGACGGAGCACGGCCGAGGACTTGCCGATATTCTCCTTCCCACTTCCATTCTCAACTCTCAGATTCTGGTTTCATACACCACCCAATATATATTCAAATTCAAATTCAAAATACATATATATCCACACACCCAAATCCTCCCTTCCACAACGTTCCACAATTAGGTGAAATGGAAGCCCTTTTGGAATGGGATCACAAGAATCCCCACAAAACCCTAATTTTTGTGAAATTTCATCGTCTGGAAAGAGGGGTTGAAAATTGGGAGAGCTCTGAAAAAGTGTCAGAGCCAGCGATTAGAGAGGAAGAGGTAGAGAATTAATCAGAATAAAATAGCAGACATAATTATCAATAAATAAATAAATAAAAAGATAAAAGGATGGGCACGTTCCAGATATGTAATTATATTATTATTTTAATTTCTATTTCCAGATTCTCCTAAATTTTGAATGGCCCGCCAATCCGCTACCGCCGAATGCTAAGAGCAACTCCATCCTTGGTGGTTGATCGGGGGACAAGCAAAGGGAAAGGGCCCGAGGGCCGGTGGATAAGGCCCCAGTGTTGGGCAGCTCGATTGAAGGTGGGAGTCCGAGGGCTAGGTCCGTGGAGGATTGCCAGCCATGCAGCCCGAGGAGGGTGTGACGTCAGGCTGACGCCAGGCCTGGCGTCGGTCCTTTTTATATTTTTTTTGTGTCAGGCGCGTGCCCCACACTCGCGAGTGGGGGCGCGTCAGCCAACAGCTTTATAGGGCACAAGGCCCGCGCACCAATTTCAACAGGTGATTGTTGGGAAGCCACGTGGCTTCCCATGGTCCGTTTGATCTCAACGGCTCTTTAATATGAGCCGTCCGATTTGAAACAGTAATAAAAAAACTGATTTAATATCAACCGTTCGATCTGAGATCAACGGTTGATATTAATCTACTTTATAAATTAAAAAATAGTTTTAAAATTAAGAAAAGTTATCGTTGTGACAAGTAGCACAATCTGAAGTGTTCGAATTTAATTTTTTTTAAATCCAACGGTAGAGATTAATTATTTGAATAAAAAAAATTTTAAATTGCAAAAAATCAGAAAAAAAAATTTCTGAAAATTTTTAAAAAAATGTTTCTATTTTTCTATAAATACCTTCTCATTATCATCTACCCTACACAACAATTTCATATGTTCTTAACTACTTTCAATCACATTCCTATTTTTCTTTCAAAGTTTCAATCTAATTTTTTTCAACAAAATGACTACTGATGCAGATACGAATTGGACATCTCTTGAAGATGTTGCATTGTGTACTAGCTGGGTTGAAGTTACTTATAGTTCGCGTACGGGTAATGAGATGCAATTGCGAGAAATGTAGAGTCTTATTCATACCAATTATCTTGAGAAAATGGGTGGGAGTAGAACCAAAGAATCGATGTCTAGTCGTTGGAAATTACTTAGCCAATCGTTTACTATTTGGAGAGACGCCTTGGCACAAGCTAGTAGTAATCTTCGAAGTGGGGAAAATTACACGGATTATGTAACAATATATTATTTATTTGTTTGTACTATACCCAAATTTACATTCTAATTATTTGTTTGTATTATTTATTTGTTACCTACTTTAATTATAATTATTTGTTTGTATTATTTATTTGTTACCTACTTTGATTATACTTTTTTGTTTGTATTATTTATTTGTTACCTACTTTAATTATAATTATTTGTTTGTATTATTTATTTGTTACCTACTTTGATTATAATTTTTTGTTTGTATCATTTATTTGTTACCTACTTTAATTATAATTATTTGTTTGTATTATTTATTTGTTACCTACACTGATTATAATTATTTCTTCTCCCCCATTGTGTAGCTAATTCAAGCACAAGCTTGGTATGGTACCAAAACCAAAACCAAAAATAAATCATTTAACCGGTGGGAATGTTGGAATATTGTCAAAGATTGTCCTAAATTTCAGAGTTGTGCATGTCGGTCCAGAAGTTGTCATGAACAGCACCCCTCTACACTCTACACCTGATAATGGCTCGCATGAAGATGATGCAGAAGAAGTGCCCGAAACTCCCATTCCTGAACAAGCGTCGGGTTCGACCCGTTATCCAATTAGGCCTCAAGGTAAGAAGGCTTAAAGAGAAAAGGAAGTGCTTCCAAGCATGATTATGCAAAGTACATGGAAGAACTTACTCGCCATAGTGAATTGACTTTGGCGCGGGAAATGGCAAAATTTGAGGCTGATAAAGCTAGAGAGGAGGCAAAAGCTGCAACTGTTGAGAGAATTTCAAGCTAATGAGAGAGAAAGAGAGCTACTTAGGCAAGAAATGGAACTGGTTAGACAAGAAAGAATGGCTCAACGAGATCGTGAGATTATGAACACGCCTTTAAAAGGGAAGTCTCCAAATTCTAAATATTTTAAGTCGGAGAAAGAGGATGTGGTGCGTAAGAGGCGTGCAAGATAAGCGAGAGCAAGAAGAGATGGTCTTAGCACGACAAGAGAAAATCATCCTAGCACCACAAATTGGTTAAACAATTCTTCCTCTTCTTGATCGATTTCCCACATCATGCTTGAAGAATAAGACATTATAAGTAGAAACTATGAATAATGATAGAGATATTGAGAAAATTGGTGTGAGATTTAAAAGGATGGATGATGGATTATATGGAGGATTCTGAAATGATTAAGTTGTAGATAGTGCCACGTGGCATGCCGTCATTCGTTAAAAATCTGATCGAAATCTATCCTAAAGGATTCTGAAAAGATAACGACACGTGGCACGACGACATTGGATAAAAATCTTATCGAAATACATCACTAATAATTATCTTTTCGGATAATGACATGTGGTGCAACGAGAACGATTTAAAATTTGATCGAAATCTATCCTCAAAGATTCTGAAAAGATAACGACACGTGGCACGATGACATTGGATAAAAATCTTATCGAAATCTATGACTAATAATAGTCGTTTTGGGTACATGACACATGGCGCAACGAAAACGATTTAAAATATCTTATCAGAAATTACAAATAAATTTATTTAGTATTATTTTGTAAAAAAAAATTAATAATATTTTATTGCCTATTGTCAAGGCTATTCAAGTGCAACGGTGGAGATGCAAAAGGTAGTTACTGTTCATTAGGGCAGTTACTGTTCACAGGGTGGATTGAATAGTGGATTGCCTGGGGGGAGGGTTCCAAGGGTGGAGTTGCTCTAAGAGCACCTCCAGCGGGGGAGGTTGCTCGGGGGCCAGTGGGTCAAACAGTAGCAAATTGCTGAGGGGATGACCTCCAGCGTATGGAAGCCCGAGCGACAGGCGACGCCCGAGGAGCAGGCCCGTCGAGGATTGCCAGCCCGAGAGCCCGAGGGCTGCGTCAGGCGCGTGCGTTTCACGCGCGCGTGGGCGCGAGTCGTCCGACAAAAAAACAGGCCAGGGGCCCGCGATTTCAGTTTTGAAAAGTTACCGTTGGGGAAGCCACGTGGCTTCCCCATGTCCGTTTGATTGAAACGGTCCTATTTTATGGGCCGTTGGATTTCCAACGGTAAAAAACATTTAAAAATCTAATTTAATTTCATCCGTTTGATCTAAGATCAACGGTCCACGTTATTAGGCTTTGTAAATTAAAAAAAAAAGAAAAAACAGTTTAAAAATCTAAAATGTTACCGTTGTGACACGTGGCACAATCTGGAGTGTTGGAATTTAAATTTTTTTAAATCCAACGGCAGAGATTAATTAGGTGAATAAAAATTAAAAAAAAATGTAAAAAAATTCTTAAAAATCCGAAAAAAAATTATGAAAAATTATAAAAAATTTTGATTTCACTTCACCTATAAATACCTTCTCATTATCTTCTACCCTACACCACAATTTCATATTTTCTCAACTACTTTCAACCACATTCCTATCTTTCTTTCAAAGTTTCAATCCAATTTTTTTCCAACAAAATGACTACTCAACCAGGTACGAATTGGACGCTTCTTGAAGATGTTGCGTTGTGTACTAGTTGGGTTCAAGTTACTCATGATTCGATTACGGGTAATGAGATGCAGTTGCGAGAAATGTGGAGTCTTATTCATACCAATTATCTTGAGAAAATGGGTGGGCAAAGAACTAAGGAATCGATGTCCAGTCGTTGGAAATTACTTAGTCAATCGTTTAGTACGTGGAGAGACGCCTTGGCACAAGCTAGTGGTAATCTTCGAAGTGGGGAAAATTTAACGGATCAGGTAACAATATATTATTTATTTGTTAGCTACTTTCATTATATTTATTTGTTTGTATTATTTATTTGTTATCTTCTTTCATTATAATTATTTGTTAGCTACTTTCATTATATTTATTTGTTTGTATTATTTGTTACCTACTTTCATTATAATTATTTGTTAGCTACTTTCATTATAATTATTTGTTTGTATTATTTATTTGTTACCTACTTTCATTATAATTATTTGGTTGTATTATTTATTTGTTACCTACTTTCATTATAATTATTTGTTAGCTACTTTCATTATATTTATTTGTTTGTATTATTTATTTGTTACCTACTTTCATTATAATTATTTGTTAGCTACTTTCATTTATAATTATTTGTTTGTATTATTTATTTGTTACATACTTTCATTATAATTATTTATTTGTTACCTATTCTCATTATAATTATTTGTTTGTGTAGGAACTTCAAGCACAAGCTTGGTATGGTGCCAAAACCAAAAGCAAAAACAAAACATTCACCCGGTTTGAATGTTGGAATATTGTCAAAGATTGTCCTAAATTTAGAGTTGTGCATGTCGGTCCAGAAGTTTTCATGAACAGCACCCCTCTACACTCTACACCTGAGCATGCCTCGCATGATCATGATGAAGATGATGAAGAAGTGCCTGAAACGCCCCCCGTTGAACAAGCGTCGGGGTCGACCCGTTATCCAATTAGGCCTCAAGGTAAGAAGGCTTCAAAGAGAAAAGGTAATGCTTCCAAGAATGATTATGCAAAGTATATGGAAGATCTTGCCCGCCAAGGTGAATTGAATTTGGCCCGGGAAATGGCTAAATTTGAGGCTGATAAGGCTAGAGAGGATGCAAAAGCTGCAGCTTTTGAGAGAAAATTTGAAGCTGATGAGAGAGAAAGAGAACTACTTCGGCAAGAAAGGGAACATAGAAGAGAAGAAAGAATGGCTGAACGAGATCGTGACATTATGAAGGAGCCTTTAGAAGGGAAGTCTCCAGACTCTAAATATTTTTGGAAGTCAGAGAAAGCGGATGTGTTGCGAAGGAGGCGTGCAAGAGAAGCGAGAGCAAGAGGAGATGGTCCTAGCACCACAAGAGAAGATTATCCTAGCATGACAAGAGAAGATCATCCTAGCACCACAAATTGGTTAGGTGATGGTTATCATCCATTCACGAACCCATAATTTTCCAATCAATTCGGGTTGTAATTTCTTATTCGGGTTGTAATTTCTTATTCATTGAATAGAGTACTTTATGTTGTTTCCAATTTATTGAACTTAGTACTTTATTCAAAACACATTTAAACACACCAAATAAAATAACATCAACACACCAAATAAACACACCAAATAAAAACAAACACCAAAAAAAATAAAATTACATTTCAACTCACTAAATGAACTAAAAAAACACACCACATAAAATAAAATAAACACACCAAATAAAAACAAACACCAAATAAAATAAAATTACATTTCATCTCACTAAATGAACTAAAAAAACACACCACATAAAATAAAATAAACACACCAAATAAAATAAAATTACATTTCAACTCACTAAATGAACTAAAAAAACACACCACATAAAATAAAATAAACACACCAAATAAAAACAAACACCAAATAAAATAAAATTACATTTCAACTCACTAAATGAACTAAAAAAACACACCACATAAAATAAAATAAACACACCAAATAAAAACAAACACTAATGAACTTAAGTATCGTCGGCACCCCTCAATTCCCACTGGTGCTCTATCAAGTCAAGTTGGCGGGCATTGTGCATATTTGACCTTTGAAGTGCAGTATATCGTTGGATGATCCTTTCATTGTAACGTCCATCCCTTTCTAATGGCTCATGTTGCACGGGCTCATCGGTGGCGTCATGAGCACAATATATACGTGTTCTTGAATTGTTCATCGTGTCTGGCTCATATTCATCAACGGCTTCATAATCGTACTCATCTTCCACAATCATGTTGTGAAGAATGATGCACGTCATCATGATGGATCGAAGCGACTCTACATCAAACAATCTGGCAGCACCCCTGATGATCGCCCAGCGAGCTTGGAGGATACCGAAACAACGCTCCACATCCTTCCTGCACCCTTCTTGACATCTTGCAAAGTGTTTTTCCTTTGCACTGCGCGGACGTGGCACTGTTTTGACAAATGTTGACCACCTTGGGTAAATGCCATCAGCTAGGTAGTATGGCCCGTCGTACATACGTCCATTGACCTCATACGTGACTTTTGGTGCATTTCCTTGCAGGACATCGTTGAACACTGGGGATTGGGCAAGGACGTTGAGGTCATTTTGAGCTCCCGGAACCCCGAAAAAGGCGTGCCAAATCCATGTATCAAAAGATGCCACCGCCTCCAAAATGATACTTTTTGATCCTTTTATGTCCCCATAAGCGCCTTGCCATGCACTTGGACAGTTTTTCCAAGTCCAGTGCATACAATCAATGCTTCCAATCATCCCTGGAAAACCTCGCATCTCGCCTTTCTTCAGAAGCCTTTGCAAGTCCATATGAGTAGGTCTCCGGAGGTACTCTGCGGTGTAGATAGATTCGATTGCCGAACAAAACCTCATGAGGGACTCAAGAATGGTTGATTGTCCCATCCTCGTTATCTCGTCCACTTGGTATGCAGCTGCTCCATATGCAAGCATCCGCAAGGCAGCAGTAATTTTTTGCTGAGGCAGGAGACCCATAGCACCAAAAGCATCCGGCTTTTGCACAAAGTAAGAATCATGGTTGCAAACAGCGCCCATGATTTTGTTGAACAAATGTCGTTCCATTCTAAAACGACGTCGGAAGTATGTTTCAGGGAATACACTGTTACGGACAAAATAATCGTCCAAGAGCTCCTGACCTCGTCGTTGCCTGTTTCTATCAATGTTTACAGCACGGTTGGGCCTGCAGATATGAGCCACAGCTTGGACGACTCGACGGGATTGTGAGGCTCCTGCCATTCTTGATTCGTCATCTCTCCGTCTACGCTCGTCATCCTCTTCCATCTCATTTTGGGCCCAATCCCTAACATTGAACATTCCTTGTGATTGGTTAAACAATTATTCCTCTTCTTGCTCGATTTCCCACATCATCTTTGAAGAAGAAGAAGAAGACATTGTAAAAAGGAAGCAGAAACTATGAATAATGATAGGGATTTTGGTGAAGAAGGAAGCAAAAACTATGAATAATGATAGGGATTTTGGCGAAGAAGGAAGCAGAAACTATGAATAATGATAGAGATCTTGAGAAAATTGGTGTGAGATTTATGAGGATGGATGGGGGATTATATGGAGGATTTAGAAGGGATTAGGTTGTAGATAATGCCACGTGGCATGCCGTCATTCGTTAAAAATCTGGTGGAAATCTATCCTCAAAGATTGTAATCGGATTGTGACACGTGGCACGACGTGATTGGTTAAAAATCTTATCAGAAATCCATCACCAATAATTGTCTTTTCAGATAATGACACGTGCCTTGACACAACGATTAAAAATCTTATCGGAAATCCATCACCAATAATTTTCTTTGCGGATAATGACACGTGGCGCAACGAGAACGATTAAAAATCTTATCCGAAATAACAAATATAATTATTTTGAATTATTTTATAAATACAAAAATACAAAAATTTTATTGCTATTGGCTTTTCGGATAATGACACGTGGTGCAACGAGAACGATTAAAAATCTTATCCGAAATTACAAATAAAATTATTATGTATTATTTTATAAATAAAAAATATTAATATTTTATTGCCAATTGCCAGGGCTATTCAGTGCAGGGGTGGAGATGCAAAAGGCAATTGACAGGGGAATGCACTATTCATTAAGGGCAGTTACTGTTCACTAGGTGGATTAAATAGTGAATTGCCTGGGGGGAGGGCTCCTACACTGGAGTTGCTCTAAGAGTAGTGTCGACACAACATACGAAAGGTATTTCCTTAAACTCTTGGCGAGCACAAAAATGACCTGTATCAAATATTTGAACGGTCCTCGAAAGACTTTTATTTGTATATTGATCCTGGGACCATCTAAGTCCCAATATGCATCCGCCACTACCTGTGGTTACTTGCATGCGATGTAAGAAATTAAAATTCATAATCGAATAACTAATTTAAGAAATTGAATTAACTAGGGTTGTGAATCCAATTTCCTTTCCAGTTCTCTCATCTTGTCTTCCAAAATACAATTAGGTGGAGGGAGAGGGTTTGAATCCAAATAGGTTCAAAATCAACGAGAAAATATCACTATTCTGAAAATCCCCGCCTAACACATCCTAGACGCTAGACGGCTAGTCACCGTCTCGATTAATGTCTAGGAGTTAGAAAATTAAGAAATGGCATCTAGACCTACTGAGACGCTCGCCTAGACCGCTAGGCACCTACCTAGCCCTCTCAGACTTGCCTAGGCACTCGTTAGGTTGCAACTCACTTAGACAGAAAATAGATAACTTTCATTTGCATTTTATTTTTTTTCAATAAATTGTAAGAAACTTGTTGAATACTTAAATGAACACACATTATATGTTTGTTCTCCATATTTTCATCATGTTCCAATACTTCATAATATATATATATATATGTCATTCTATTTTTGTAGTTTATGATGAAATTATATATATTTTAAGTATAAACAAGCATTTATTTACACGAAATATAATAGATTTACTTAAATCTGTCTAGTTCGCCCGACTACCACCTAACATCTTTTAGGACCTTGAAAAATATGTGTATTTTTTTGTTTGGGACAACCACATTGTTATTCAAAATGGATTACGATGTTTAATTTTCTCACTTTGCGCTTCCGTGTTTTAAAATTCTATTAATTTTTTTCATTTTGGACGTTTGACTATTTTTTCATTTGTTAAATTGGCAACATGTTATACATGATGAGACCTTAAATTGACATGAAACCACAACCGCATAAACCAAAAATAATCGTCATAGAGTTTCGGTTCCTCTTTGTGGAATAAGGTTTTATTGTTGTTGTTGTTGTAGTGTTTCGGTTCCCCATCTATCGATGCTTCCAACCCAATACATAATCTAGTTGCACAAGCAATTGTCGAACGATTATGCACTTTGTAATTAGCTCTTTTATTTTATCATGTTCGATGCTCTTTTTTTCTTCCTTGTAAAAAGGTCTACATCTTGAAATGTGTTTGAATTCAGACTCAGTCCAGTACATTTACTACTAATTCGGCGGCAGATCCGACGGCCGAAGCCCCGCCTCTTTCGAGAAGCGAAAGGGCCAGTTCACATTCGTGCCACCCTCTCAGTCCGCCGGCCAATTTCCTCAACGTCTCCACCTTCACTTCTCGTATCCACACCGGAGCAAAGTTCACCATCAAACCCACCAAGCAAGAAACATAAGCTTTCCAAGTAGCTGGATGACAACCAAGCGATATGTTCCCCTCCAATGCCCCTGCCAGAAAGTCCATGTGGATCCCGACAACCCTCACTCGTCTTGAGAGTGCCCATGATGGCAAGTTGTCTCCGATGCCCCATTCGATTGAGCCTGACAGAATCACCAGATATGCCATCGCATACCCCTCCATTACATGGGACACAGCGTTTGCCTCCCCGAGTCTCTCATCCTTTGACGAGAGCAACCAGTTTGGGATGGTTTCCCGGTACAGTTCTTGAACCAGCTGGACTCCGCCTGTGACGCACAAGAGACTTGCACCAAGTGAGGCCACTTCCTTTGTCTTTGCAATGGCTAGGCACTGTGATACCTGACTAGAATTCAAGCGAGGGGAGTCCGTTCTTGCACATCTGGTGGCTAATTTCACAGCATACTCTGCCACTAGTCCTACAATCACATCATTCACAAGTTGGGCAACGTGTATTGTCCGGCAAGAGCGCAGGTATAGAAACCCAGGTGCCACGGAAGGACGAGCATTAATATCTGCGATGGTAAAACCCAACAGACCATTCACATTGCTTTGACTGGACAACGAAGAGGTTGAAGCATGGGGCGTGCCAAGAAATGAGGAGAAGCAACTTCTCAGAAGCTGTGCAACAGCATCTTTGTTTTGTCTAAATACGGAGCGAGAAGTTGATACAACAATGAAATTATGCCAGCGGCGGACCTTTTGAGCCCACAAACAGCCTACAATAGGCATGCTAGGCCAACAACAACCTGATGCACAGTTCTCCAAGGCCAGCCCAGCAACAGCATGGATGTATTCAAAGCTCTTCTCGAGTTTAAAAGTAATGGTTAAACTCACAAGAGCAGCCAGTGGAAGTGGGAGCATTGCGGTTGAAATCCCTGCAAGGCATTAAAAGGGTTTTAGTATTGGAAATGCAAAAGATATTCTTCGGTGAGTATGACATTATGTAAATTGAACAATCATTATCAATCTCTATGAGCATCTGTGAATTCTACTAAGAAGACGAAGACAAATGAAGTTTAGTTACCAGAGGTACAGCTCGGAACATTGACACCAACAGCACCGAGTATTTCTTTTATTTCAGACTCAACTGACTGAAGAATCACTGCTGGACTAGGCCAGTCTATTCCATTCATAGGCACGGGTTTCCATATACCACGAGTAACTTCTGCAGAGAAGTAACTAATAATGGCAGCAAGAGAAGCGGGCAGAAACTCAACGAGGTCTCTCAGGCCTGCAAAAGCATTGAAGGGATAATTAGAAGGAATTTCATCTAAAATTTAAAAAGTAAACTAAACACCCTAATTTTTTTTCCCAGTATCCATAAAGTTACATATTCATCAGCTGATGAAAGAAGCAGAGTTCAGAAACAAAAGCTAAAACCATATAATGAGCGTCAACTGACAAGTGCAGTAGCATTCGACTAACCTGTTGTCAGGTCCCGGGATGAAAGCCTGCCATGGGCACAAGCAGTTAAAATGGCATCAAGGACAAAAGGAATGGCTTCCAATACCTCCCAAGCGGGAAGCATTGGTCTCTGACACGAATCTTCTCCAGTATCTGCAGGGGAGCCACTAATACTGGCGCTTGATGGTCCAGAAGAGTTACTTGGTGGGGCCCCACTTCTAGTTATTTTCCAGTAAATCATACTTAATATCTTATTAGCAACTTCATGGACAGAATTTCCACTAGAGAGACTGGTAAGTGTTGAAGTCATACAAGATTTGTTTTGACGGTACCAGGCTTGTAATTTTGGATAAGAATCAATGTACATAGGTTCCATAGATGATGATTCAAGCTGATCCCCACTGCCGTTCGTCTCATTCCAGGCAGGTGCAATGTGGCCATTGCGCAATAACAAAAGATACTCCAACGTCAGCACACCTCCAACTGGTCCTCCCCTGTCCGTAATGTATTGCTCGAGAGGTGGTCTATAAAATTTCCATAACCGAAGTAGAAAAAGAAATGCCAAAGAAAAGACCATGTAAATGGAGGACTCATCACCCATGCTTGATTTGTTATTTGATGTAGGCTTAAGTGATCCAAAGACCTCACAAAGCGGGATTAAAGAAGCTGCAACTTCAGGGACCTGGATGAACAGAGTTTTTTTGGAGCCATAAGAACGCTGGAACTTCAACTTCATGTGAATTAATTGAATCAAATAGGAAGAAGAGCTTTACGAGAAGAAACGCGTGCCAAGTTTAAATAATTCTTTGATACCAATTTCTACACCATGAGACTATTTCACTCACCTTACCATGCAAAGAAAGAATGTGAACTGTATCAATATAGGAAGCTCCGAAAAGGAGGGCACTCAGCATTGACATATAATCAGTTAAGTGACTTCTTGGTCCAGTATAATTGGGAGGTACGGGAGGAGAAAGAAGCTTCACCACAAAGTGCACAACATGTTCCTGAAAGCAGCAAAGTTCAGGGATCCATATGTAATTCTCTTAATAATAATTTTCTTAAATACCATAACATTGTCAAAATTTGAAGAACGACATGAGATAAAAGGCACCATTAGGCTCTTCGAGAAACATAGGACTTGAAAAATAGTCAAATGTAAAATCTCCAGTATTACTGCATGGTTTTTCAACCTGAATGTTCCATCCACTTCTGAGAGATGCACCACATAGGATCTTTGCAGCAGCTGACTTCTCCTCCTCAGACCCATTTAGTGCAACATGATATAACTTCTCTATCTCTTCTAAACTTGAACAAGAGAAAAAGGAGAAAATAATCAGCTGAAGATCAGCTCGTATTACAACTAATTTCAGATGTTTTTCATTGTACCTTGAAGCTGGTGTCGTGATAAGGGAGTTTATTACGGAATCCCTCAGTGGTTCTCCTTCCATGAATGTTGACCAAGGGGATTTTTGAATTGGTAATGTGTCTGACGGTGACATCGTGGATGCAGACACATAACTGGGCCAATAATATGCTGATGTGTCAATTAAATTTCTTGCAATGCAAGCTTCCACAATAAGGTGCCTCATGTCACCACCTGAAAACATTTGAGCCAATTACAAAATTATTACCAGAACCAAATTCAGAGACAGTAGCAGGATGCATGTTTACACCTTTTCTTTAATATGAGATCCACGACTAAAATAAACATGCATTAATCATGATCAAATCAAAATGAGTGGTGAGACAGATTTCTAAAATAAACCTGCTTTGATACAGACGTCACCACCACTGCCTGCACCTGATGTATCCTTTTCATTCTTGGAATTATGTACAAAGCGAGCTGCTTTTGTTGCTGCAATATTAGCTGAATCCACGACCGATGAAGGAGGGCATAAGAGGCCAGAGAAATTTCCAAGGACCTGGAGAGATGAAATCAGGCCCTGTTTCCTTGAAGTATTAGCTTTACCATCCATTTGGTGTCCATATCCATTCTCCGTGTTCCCAGACACAGTATCTCCCTGAATAGAAGAGGAATCCAACTTGGTCTCATCCTTCAAAACGTTAGCAATGGCCAAGGGGACAATAGACAGAAGAACACAAAGACGGGACTCAAGATGCGGAATAGGGCCTTCAAGAGGGTCACGTTCCTGCAAAAGAAGAATGAAGGAGAAATTAACTATCCATGCTATTTTTTTTTTCCTTTCTAAAATATATGCTGACATGGAGTAGTCTCAACTCGTTGCACAAGTCGAAGAGCTGAGAGCCAGAGTGCTAGGAAGGTTTCTTGCCAGCTTGCCTGGTTAAATACTTGCAGCGTCATGATTCCTTCTGCGTTAGGTCAGTGAAATTAAGAATTAGTCGAATTTTTTGCGGTTTTCTTTTCTTTATTCAATCGGAACTAAAGTCAGACATGCATGCATGCATACATATATTCATTTGAGAGTCTTCAAAAGGACTATACCTGCAAGTATATCAACGACTGATTTAATAGAAAGTTGCTTTCCATCCATTGCATTTTCCATGTATATATCGAAACGAACCCAACAAGTGGAATGACCAAATCCTGGGTTGCAGTGGAATACTGGCTTCTGAGACCCACTATCAAGAAGCACCCCAATGAGCTTGTGCTTATTTAACTGGTATTTAAAACCTGAGACTCTTTGAATGTTGGCAGATAATCTTGCCAGCGGTTCCACTGCAGAACTCAAATCTGAGGACGCAAGTTGACGTCCTTCAAGAAATCGTAGCCTCTTCAGGAGGCCATTGAATATTTCAGGCCTATGAATAGAAATGGATTAGACAAAAAATTAATTATTAGTCTCTCGTTGACAATCAACATGCATCCTTTTTCATATAAATGTTTTTAGTGTACTGACAGAACAATTAAGAAAATTAATAAATAACATGAACTGTCAATATTGCATGGTTGGATTCTGACAGCATCAGCAAATTGAAGGTGAGAAATATTATGAATGAGAAGCTTACATATTCAAGTGAACAAGTCGAAGCAGAACCAAAGCTTTTCTGCTTTCAGTTAGTTTCGCCAGCACCTCTATGGCCAAAAAAGAATTCATTTTCCTTATCCGTTGATGATGTTCTTTAATTTTGAAATTCTTACTTTCCCTGGAATCAATTTCCATATCACTGTAGTCTGCACCTCCAAAATCTGATCTTGGCCTCTTTCGGGATGTCATTTTGAATCCCCAATCATCCAACGTACTGCCAATCAAGCAACTGATTACACTGAAAAAGAACAAGACCAATGCATGTCCAAACTCCACAACACGAACCTTATAAGTCTGAGAAAGGTCAAGGGCAACATCAATGGATTCCATTATCCTGAAAGACAGAAGAATTAAAGTTTCAGCACTTCATCCAATTGATTGAGTGCAAAAACCATGCTAACAATGTCGGTATTCCTTTTCCCAAACATTTTGACTCGTGTTCACAAAACCAAACTAAACCATCTAAACCAAGAAGCAAACTTTCCACCAAGTTCGAAAATGAATAGAGATTAAGCCATCTGAACCACAATAGCATTAGACAAACAGAAAGCTAATCAAAATAGAGCATAATAAAATGAAACAAAATTAAACCATCTAAGCCAAGACAGGAAATGTTGATCAAGTTTCGAAACTGCATAGAGATTAAACCATCTAAACCAACCATAACGCAAACACTTCCACCAAATCAAACCATCTAAACCACAACGGCGTTAGACAAACAAAAGTTAATCAAAACAGAGCATAATACAAAGAAACAAAACTAAACCGTCCAAATCAAGATTGAAAATTTCCAACAAATACGACAATGCATCGAGACTAAACATCTAAACCAACCAAGATGCAAACTTTTCCACCAACTAAAACCATCTAAAGTTCTAAACCACAATGGCATCAGGCAAACATGAAATTAATCAAAAATGGGCACAACATGAGATTCGTAAACTCACTTTTCTTTGGAAACATGACCAGAAAGTGGACCAAATGAAAATGCATATCTTCTCAGGAGTTCAAGATAGAGTCTATAAGCTTCTGGTTGAGACCATCTATTGGGAATCACACTGTGACACAAAAAATACACAAAATCATTCAATCAAACAAAACCATTGTCAATGTGTTAATTGGGTAGCGAATTTCAACCCCTTCAGCCGTCTTCGAGGCTAAAAGATGAGTGTCAAAATCGCGAAAATAATTTTAAAAAATGCAGTGAGTGGGGAAGTGTAGAGTACCTGGAAGACAAAATGGAGAGGACATGGGGAGGGGAGAGGAGGCCGGAGGAGAGAGCAATGTCAAGAAACTTCCAAAGGGAAGGTCGGTTGTGTTGGAAGCAGAGTTGGGATACCAACACTTCCCCCAACTCAATGCTCGGAGCTGCCTCGACCCATTTCCCCACTTTCACCGCCCACTCCACCGGGCTCTCCGTTCCCCTCTGCTTCCCCGCCGACACCAGCTCCGCCACCCGCCGCTGCAGTTCACTCCCCATTCCAATGGACCCCACCTGCAAAGTTCCACCCTTTCTTATCAAATCCATTTTGTTTTGGAGTTTCTCAAATTTATAATTAAAAATTGCCCATGTATACAGTCCTGCTGCTGCCGCTCACACAACATAACTGTGTGATTATTTTTGTGGGAAGGGAAGGGTTGTTAGGTGTTTATAATTTTGTATGTAGGAGCACCTACCACAACCACGCACTCCTCACCTCAAACTCAAATGTTCGTTGTGACGAAAATACAGTGCTAACAGGAAACGTTATCATACAAGAGCACTAGAAAAATTATTATTTTTAATTGTATAGTAATATGTGGTATACTAGCTGTGTTTAAGACATATTGAAAAATCTATCTTCTTCATATATGAAAAAGACTTTTATCTTGTCATTTTGTGTTGGTAATATAATATTTAAAATAAGGCTTTTAGCTAAATGGTTACTGAGATTGACATAATTTCTCACTTTAATCTTCACTTTAGTCCTTAATGGTCCCTGAGTTTGTCTACCATCAATTATTTTAGTCATTCCGTGAAAATCTCTATTAAATAAAGACCAAAATGACAAAAATATCCTTAATTTTTGTCAAATCATATTGGTTATTCCGTAAAAAAAAATATTTTAAATAAGAATCAAATGACAAAAATAGCCTTAATTTTGGTCAAATCATTTTGGTTCGTTGTTTATTATATTGAGAGTGTTTTTGTCATTTTGCTCTTTATTTAAGACAACTTTTCACGAAATGACTAAAATGATTGATGGTAAACAAATTCAATGATCCCTTCTATTGATTTTAAATATCAAAGACCAAGGTGAAGAGTTGTTCCAATTTCAAAGATCATTTTGACTAAAAAGTCTAAAATTTAATTTGTAGTCATAGATCATCGTATCATCAACATTAATTTGTAGTCATAAATCACCGTATCATCAACATAAAAATTAATTTGTAGTTATAGATCACCGTATCATCAACATAAAAGTTGCTCAAAAATGCATCATTTGATTCAATTTTCAAGCCCAAATGCCAATGAATCAAAAATTTCTCACCAATCTACTAAAAAAACTTCTTACCAATCTACTGCTACCAACTCTCTCTTTTGCTTTGCCTACTGCATCCAACGCTTCAACCTGCCCGCCATGAAAATTGAGAGCATCGAGATTTTGTTTTTGCCCAACTGCAATTAACTGAGCAAAATGCAAAGGTAATGGCATCGAGTTGAATGGAGAGTTCGAGAGGTCGGTGTCCTCATGGCTCCCGCGATGGAATAACGGTTGCAATTTGCGTTACATGTCGTGCATGTGTGTTGTTATGTGTCCTTGTCCTCTGTCGATGTCTTTATCTCTTTATGTGCAGGTAAGGGTTAGGTATCAACAGCAAAAGAAGCCTTGTAGTCCAGCAAATAGAAGCCCAAGAAAGACATGGGTTTTTTTGTTTCTATCCAATTAGGCCCAAAACGATCTAAAAGCATTTGAAAGTCCTTTATGAATAAGAGCATGTTGCATGTTGATAAAGTAGCTAAAAACACTTCTAGGAAATGAAAAACGTTTCTAATAACATTTGTCATAAGAAGTTGTGAGTATTTATTTCAAATTGTTTTTTTTTTTTTTTGGAAAAAGCATTTGAATTTTTAACCACGACAAGTGGGTCAATAGAAAAGTGCAAACAACAGCTTTCTAAAGAAAAAAAGCGAGAGGTCCTACGTTCAATACTTTGTAAGCTGTGAATGTGCTTGATTGTGGCCACATATAGGGTGAAATTCCCAACTAGCCTCCTATGTGCCCGGAAATGATTGATAACCGTGATTTGACACCAGTTGTCCTCCTTTTAATAAGGAAAAAAAACATTTGAATTTTCATTAATTTTTTGGACATTTTTAATAGAAGCACTTATGAACAGAGGTGATGCTCAATATATATTAAAAGTACTTCTAAACAAGTATTAAGGGTTGGTTTGAGATCGTAGTGATTTGGGGAAAAAAAACTTATTAAAAAATCTGGAACATTAAATGTGTGTGGTAAAAAAGTAAAAAAATAAAATAAAACTGCTATCAATGAAAGTAAAAAAACATAGAAAAGCATAAGCATGGTCTATCATGCTTCTAAAAAAAGTGTTTTTTTTTCTTCAAAACATAGTAATCAATGCTCATTTAATGAAATTTTCAAATGGTAAGCATACCCCCAGATCTTTTACAAAATTACAGCATTTGCCCTACATTATTGTCTTTAACAATTATTATATCACATTAAATACTATATCATTTTTAGTCATTTAACATATTCAAAGCAATTTATATAAAAGTTTACCAATCACTCTTTTTTTTTATCAAAAGTTATTAAAAGCACTTTTACAAAAAAAAAAAAAAAAAAGTTTACCAAACACTCAGTAACTTTATTTTACGGTTATTTATTCTCCCACCACAACCGAAGTAGTTTTTCTTAAAAAACACAGCAATACCAAACTAGTTCTTAAGTATTTTATATAATATTAAGAATTGTTGGTTAGGGTTTTAATCCTTTTTAAAATAGTTCAAAAGGAGGCATGACGAGTTAAACCACATATGCAAATCAGTGGTGGATCCAGGAAATATTATTAGGGGGGTTAGTAAGAATAGCGTGTGCAGCGTGCAAATTTTTTTTAACAGAAATAGCATGCATATCGTCATTTCATCAAGTCTTGATAGGCCTGAAGTCATTTGGAAATGCATACTACACACTTGTTAATGCCTCATTTGCGTGGATAACTAACATGTTCTAAAGCTGCTCCCATATGAATACTTAACAAAGAAACACACTTATTTTGAACACACTAACAATGTTTGATATCATTGCATCCCATTAATATGTTTGTCCAAAAATGATGATGTTTTGTTATTCTCTGAGATCATCATTTCATTTACTTTGCATTTTTGGATAGTTTTTTACTTGGTTCTTTTTTTTTCTGCCTACAATTGTAATCACAACCAACAAACAAGTCATAGGTAAATAATTATAGGACTAGACTGTAAAGGGGCAACACCTCTCTAATGCATTTTATCAAGCAGTTAAACAGCATATATGAAAGGCAACTCCAACCTTTAAAGGGGCAGCACCTAAGTCATCCGTGGACATTCACCGAAGTTCGGAAAGTCAACACACAAGTTATCCCTAGACATTTACTTAAATTCAGGGGGTCAGCTGACCCCCCATGCCCCTTAATGCATCCGTCAATGATGCAAATATCCCATTATCCCATGAAGTTGGTATTTTGGAAGCTTTCAGACAACAATGCATTGTGTGTGAATTGACAATTAACGAATGAAAAAAAAAAAAAACCACTGTTAGACACGCAACTTCAAGAAACAAATTTCGAGTGGAAATCTTTCATCTTGAAAAGCAATTTTGTTATTCTTCATATTTTTCAACAATGAATAAATCCCTTCAAATATGTGGTTTGCTTTATCTTATCTTCCGAAATATGGACATCTAAGCCGATGGTCAGGAACTAACAGTGGGTGTGTGGCGTTTTCACTGCTTGGTGGCATTACTAGTTGGTACAACCATTTTAAAGTGTTTTAGTGTAAGTGAATAGAATCGTTTACGTCAATAACTATGACCCAGAATATCAACACGATATGCAAAACCAACTCCTAGCAGTGAATGATTTTATATCGACATGACAGAGGCCACCAACAAATCTAATTGTTTCACTCAATTAAACAAAAACGATAATGAAAAGAAAAATCTAATTGTGTTATGTTGCAAATATAACCAAAATTTGAAGTTTAAACATGTTAGAGCCTACTCCGGATGGCCTACTCACATACTCTAAACATAAATATTAAGATCACGATCATGATATCATCCCCCTACTTACAAGTTAATGCATTGATACAAGTTAATCCTAGCTTCAATCGTTAAAGATATAGCTTTCAATCAGACAACGCTTTTACATAATATCTTCATAATTATTTATTTTATATTGAATAATTTGGTCTTGCACTTTGAGTCAACTTAATGTATTGCAAATTTCTATAATCTTTCTTTTTTTAAGATATGAAACAACGAATAACGAACATATCATCTCAAACGTAACCAAGAGGCCATATACATCAACAAATATATTCAAAAGAAAAAATAGCAAATACTAATTACGCAACATGAATCAAATAGGTTGTAATTGATTAATGCTTGAATGATTTAATTGATACATCCAATGACTTAAATAAAGAATTACAATAGCCTGGAACCACTCAAAGATTTTTGATAACTAAAACGACATTATTTGTCATTAATCGAACGGAAATTGAAAAGTCTGATTATATTACGTAGATTAAAACTGTGATTTGAAGGCTGAAACGACATCGAATGACTAAAATTCATTTTATATCACAACAAAATTGTGAGTTTGACCCGTAACGTCATTCATTTTCTAAAATTGTATAATGGACCCGACAATAAAATGAACTTAAACTAATGAAACCCAATTTATAAGCATTAACCAATTAGGCTAGGTGGCTCTGAAAGCGTCCCCAACCCCCCATTAACAAGTCTTGGAGCTATTGTGGGCTCCAACCGCTATATTAGTCGGCTCTCAAGACTGAAAGCATCATCCCCCAATCAACCCACCACCAAAAGCTTCCACCTTTAAACAAAAGACGATCACAAAAAGATCCTATCTTTTGGCAATCGAGCAATTTCAGAGAGATCAATGAAAGCCGCGTACGGCGGAGATGCCTCCCCACGCCGCCGGACGTGCAGAAACGTCTGCCTGGCGGCGACAGCTGCCGTCTTCGTCGCAACGATCGTACTCGTGATCCTCTGCCTGACGGTGTTCAAGGCAAAGAATCCCACGACGACGGTCAACTCCGCCGTTCTGAAGGACCTCGACGTGTCACTCAACATTCCACGTGTCAGCGTGGACATGAACTTGACCCTGGGCGTGGATCTATCCGTGAAAAATCCGAATAAAGTCGGGTTCAAGTACAAAAACAGCACCGCTTCTTTGAACTACAGGGGGACCCAGGTAGGCGAGGCCCAAATCGGGTCGGGCAAGATATCCGCGGACCAGACGAAGCCCATGAACGTGACGCTGACCATCATGGCGGATCGGCTGCTGGGGAAATCATCGGAGCTCTTTTCGGACGTGCGGGCCGGAACGCTGCCGTTGAATACTTTTACCAAAATCTCCGGGAAGGTCATCGTTTTGGGGATCTTTAAGATTCATGTCGTTTCGACCTCCTCCTGCGACTTCAGTATCGATGTCGGTAACCGCACTGTTGGACAGCAACGCTGCACACACAAGACGAAGTTATGATTTTTTTTTATTTGTTTTGCTTGCCGTATCGGATGTTCTTATTCACCGGAATTTTTATGGTTGTCTGCTTGTGCGAGGTTAATTTACTGATTTGCCCCTCACCGGTTGCTGCTACACCTATATTTTAGTGCACTTTGTAGTATGATTTTGAATTTATTCATAGTTTTTGGTACTAGGCTACATGATATTACTGATTACCGAATAAAATAATCCATTTCAATATCTTTCGAGAAATATTAGGATGAGTCGTGCACACGAGTGAGTTAATTCTAAGGAAAACTAATTAACACGAGTGAATTAATTAAAAGAGCTTGAAAACTTTGAATTTTAATGTTAAGGACAAAATAAAGGATAAAGTGAATAGTATCATGATTGACTTTTTAGTGTAAAAATATGATTTTTCGTTCAAACTATTTATGTTTGTGGAACTTATAAAATTCGTTCGAGTTATTCATGTTTGTAGAATTCATAAAGTATGAACAAGTATAAATGGTCAGGATCAACCTTGTTCGATTTGATACTCGCCCTTGCAATCTTTGCCGTTCCTTTAATTTCTTCGTGAGTCCGTTAAAAAATGAAACAAGTTGCTCAAAAATTGCTCATAAGAGTTGTGACCAGATTTGCCCTCTCTCTCTCTCTCTCTTGCTAAAAAATTGCTCATAAGAGTTGTAACCAGATTTGCCCTCTCTCTCTCTCTCTCTCTCTCTCTCTCTCTCTCTCTCTTCAAGTCTTAAACTTTACTTCCCGTTTTAAAAGGACCAAACATATCTTTACAAAATGAGATAATTATATGTGCTGACCCTAAATTATAAAAGTCTACATGGTACACATGTCGATTGACTATGAATTAATTACGTTATTTTTGTGAATGTGAGTGTGCCAACTCGCAACCGAACTTGGTTGGGCAAGTAGAATAGATGTGGTGGTGTTGGTGTTGTCGAATGTGTTGCTGAATTCTGCACTTGAGTGACTACGGGGAAGGAACACCTCTCAGCCTAGGGTTCTAGAACCTGAAGACTAAGTTGCTAGATATTGCAAAGTTTAATAAATTGTTCGGCTTTCAATGTGTTGCAAATGAAGTAACCTAGTAACACCTCACTTAGTTGGGAAGATAATTAATGAAGTGACCTTTTTAGGCAAAAGAAATAGAAACTCTTTGCTTGCCGAAACTTGGATAGATAACCAACTAAAACAAAAACAGTAATGTTAATCCAAACTGAAGATGTTTCTCGATCGCTTGATTCTAGGGTTCCAGTGTTAATCCAAACCAAAGATGTCGCCGGTTGTCAACACAGTGCTGTTAATCCAAACTGAATGTTGATGAGAAGGGAATGTTGATGAGAAGGTTAGGATGGTTAGTATTTTTCTCAGTGGTGTGAAATGGGTTTCGCGTAGAGCATTTTAGTTGTTTGTTGAGTTGAAGGGGCTCTCTACGTTGCTAACCCTCTTGTATTTATAGGGATGAATTTCGTGATGGTCAAATCTACCGAATAGTATAATTTTGATGATATTTCAATTCTTTGAAAATACTTAGAATTATTCTCAGCTTAAACTCTATCACCGTCAAGTCACGCCGTCTTTGATTAGGACTCTGAACCTAGATTGATTATACTATTGATTCAACTTTTATTCGAAAATCAGTCATGATCTTTAATATTTCTTTCATCCAACATCTTAAAGTATATGGGCCAAGTGCGTGCAAAATCGGGTCCAAACAATATGTAAGCTCAATCCTACATGAAAAGAAGTTGTGAGCTTTTGATAGCAAGTTCAGAAATTCTTTACCCTGCTGCATTGACACATCGAGCAGAACGATATTTACCCGTCTCTTCAATAATGTCTTCAAGCTCGATCGGAAGCATGCCGAATCCAAGATATCGTGGGATTTGAGAAATTAATGATAGAGGAAGAGGTTGGGCATGCCGAAATTAAGAAAGACATGCGAGCCAAATGAGAGAAAAGTATATAAGAAAAAGGTTGAAACCACATAAAAGTCGCTCTGAAAATATTGCAAGAACAAGAACAATGTATGGAGCTATCCAAGCTAAAAACGATGCTGAAACAAAAGCCGTTACTCGCCGCTGCCCTGGCAGTGCTCGGAGTTCTTCTGGCCATATTTTTTATAATGCTGATCCTAGGGCTTACGAAGTACAAGCCAAAGGACCCCATAACGCGTGTGGATGCAGTGGTCTTAAGAAACCTAGACATTTCTCACCAGGCGCCTAAACTCATCACTGTGGATATGTCTCTCTCCATCAAGAACCAGAACAAGGTGGTCTTCAAGCCCACCAAGGGCACTGCAGTCTTGTTCTACAAGGGCGTGAACGTCGGTGAGGCAGCCATAGAGATAGGAAAGATGGCGCCGGGAGCCACCATCAACACGAATGTTACATTCACCCCTTTGGCTGATCATTTTCAAAGAAACCCCGAGGTTAGTTTTGATCTGTTGGCGGGTAGGATGCCCTTCAACACTTTCACCAAAGTCCCCGGAAAAGTGAAGGTTTTTGGAATGGCTAAGGTTGGTATGATCTCCACCAGGTTGTGCGGTTTTGAAATCGATATCCGTAGCAAGACTATTGGGGACCATAGGTGCGCATAGCACACTTAAAAAGCTACAATTCTTTTTTATTGTTCTCCTGGGTTCAGAAAATGTGTTTAGTGTTCTAATTTGTTCTTTTTCTTCAAATTTGATAGAGAAATAATTGTAGTTTTCAGTTCTTGTCGCTCTTATCATTAAATAAGATTATAAGATCTAGAAATTATTACATCAAACACAACTTTTGCTCTTCTTTTTTATTTTATTTTTAAAAGTTCTTTTAAGCATATGAAATATGTTTTTGGAAAGAGCACTTTAAACAATGTTAAGTGCGGACACACTATTCTAACCAACTGACATAATCCACATATATGCTACAACAATGCGATTTAAGCATGCGGCATTATTCAAGCTACAGTTATAGTTGAACGATTTGATAACAATTAGCGAGAAAGGTTATGCAGAAGTTTAGGAAGACATGCAAGGCAAATGAGAGAAATTTAAGCATTTAAATTAAGCCGTCTTGTTCAAGATGAGTCTCCAACTAAAAATGTTCAACGTATAGTATGTAAGAAGTGATTGAAAAACAAAATGGTCCGACTCATAGAGAGAGACAATGCCCCGGCAGTGGGCTTAGTTCTTGTTCTAATATCAGCTACAATGCTGATCTTTTCATGACAGTGTACATGGAAACAGCCCTTAACCATGGTGGACTCCGTGGATTATGACATCTCGACATGTCGCACTATAACATTTCCAAGTTAGTCTCGATGTGAATCTATCCTTCATCAACCATAAGTTAACAATGTGGCCTTCAATTACGCCAACAGCACTTCATTGTTGGTGTACGAGAGCGTAGTGGTGGGAGAGGCTCTTATAGAGGGAGGAAGGTGTCGAGGGGTGTGAACAAATCCATGAAATATCTAAGCGAACTATAGTTCGTTCAGATGTGTTGGCTGGTACCTTGCCCTTCAACATGTACATCAAAATATGTGGCAGATTAAAACCTTTGCTCATCAAATTGTTCAAGTTTCATATGGATGTGGTCTCCATCTGCTCCTGCTATTTTAACATCAATGTTTACCTAAATGTATAATCTTCGAGTTTCTTAATATTTGTTCCTTTTGGAAAGATTCTGAATATATTTTGACATTGGCCTTGTGTGTCTTTGCTGCGTTACACAAGTTACAAGGAAAACATAATTCCAACACATAAGACAAAAGAGTGGAGGCATCGCAGTCCAACCAACACCGCAAGTAACACTAAACTTGTGTCAAGCGTCGTTTTTCACACTCCAACAAAATTCATTAGATTGGTTCAATTTGGGTTTTTTTTTTAATTTTTTTTTATCAAACGATATTATCTACACTAAGGGAAATGGGGGCTTAGCCTCACAATAAGCTAATAATAATGTGATTCAAATTTGTCTTTGGCGAGAATCGAACCTAAGATCTCTCACTTACAAGTGAAGAGAAATACCACTAAACCATAATACTAAGTGACTTGTGAATTGTGGTATGTCTGATGCACATCAGATGGCAAGTAGATCGACAATCAGATTGAAAGGCTTAAATTTGTCAGCAAAGTTTTGCAAATTTGGACTTTGGTGTCCGATTTGGTTACATGACATGTTGTTTCGAAGAGAACCGCGGCGTCATGAGCAAGACTCAGTGCTTTTCCCTAACACAAACATTTTTTGCCGAGTTACATTGTTTCTAGCTAAAAACAACATTTTAAGTTTTGAGGATATTTTCTTTTAAAATAAATAAATAACTTTGAGAATATCACTTTTATCGTTCATGATTTTTAATAAACAATTTTGAGATTTTCGTAAATTTTCTGATGGATTCTTGTTCTATATGCTTTAAAAACGTCATTTTCTTCTCTTTGTCACGCTACGTCAAAATCATCCATTTTGTAGAGCTGGCCACATTGTGTGATAACATAAACGATTTGATATCAATTGTTAAGATTCTATCAACTCAAATTGTCCCTACAAACCACCCTTTAAAAATGAGAGTTTTAACGAAAAACCCGCGATACTGTTCACTTTATTGAAAAATCAACCTGGTACTATTCATTTTACCCTTTATTTTGTCCTTATCGTTAAAACTCAAAGTTTTTCAAGCTATTTTCATTAGTTTTCCTTTTAAAAATAATGTTAAAGACTTTAAACCATCCTAAAATATGCTATTTTGGAACATCGGATATATATAGATGTCTAAATTGCTTAGGTGGACTTTGTTACAAAATTGCACACTCACCCCCCCCCCCCCCAAAAAAAAGTCCTCATTGCTTACGTGGTTTACATATTATGTAATGTGAACCAATGCATGACATGCACTTGTCGTTTTTTCATATCAAATAAGATCGTGTGAAGTTTTTTCACTTCTTTGCATTGCATTGCTCACAATCTTTACCCTTGTCTTTGAAATCGCCTTAAAATTCTTTAAGATATGCAATATGTGCTGCCGTTATAACCAATAACAGTTAGATTTCAGAAATTTAATAACAAATTAAGAGGCATTGCATGCACAATTTAAGGAAAACATGCGAAGCCTCTGAGATAAATTAAAGGGGCTTAACAAAATTGCAGAACAGAAAATTTGGTTTGTTGATGCAGATGTTGATTAGCTGGTTAGGTATGTTGGTCATAGACCTGCAACAAAAAATTTGGTTTGTTGACAAGATATCGGTTAGGCATGTTGGTCAAGACAAAGCACTATGTTCTCATTTTCATCTTAATATGAATCTCTATCTCCGTAAATTTAAAAAAAAATTGATAAGCCATTACATATGTTAGTCAAGATATAATTGTGCTGGCTCCGAGATTGAATTCCTCTTCCCATAAATTAAAGATGGGTGGTGCTATCCACATACTCATTTTCACCTTTCACACACCTCTTATTAATTTTTATCATTTGATTTTGTCCAAATTATTTGATCAGACAACAGAAAGTAAGATGTGTGTGGAAGGTAAAAGAGTTTGTGGATTGCAAACCCATTAAAAATATGGAACTTTAATGAAAAACACCTGGTACTGTTCACTCTACCGAAAAACCATATTTTTACACTAAAAAGTCAATCCTGGTACTATTCACTTTACCCTTTATTTTGTCTTTATCATTAAAACTCAAAGTTTTCAAGCCATTTTCATTAGTTTTCCTTTAAAAATATGATAAAAGTAAAACATAAGTTGTGTGGGGAAATGTCACTTAGTACTACGGTTTAATGATATTACTTTTTACTTATAAGTGAAAGATCTTAGGTTCGTTTTTTCATATTATTGCTAGTTCATTGTTAGGATAAACTCAAGGTGGTTTGTTAAAAAATAAAAAAGTTTGTGTGGGAAAGCGTTTAAAAGACGGTGACCTGAGGGAAGCTCAAGGTAGTTGTTAGATATACAATCAAATTGTGTTTAGCTGGCCGTTGGATTCGAGCATTAAATCAAGTCACCATCCCCAACTACCTTGAAACCCTAAATACTCCTCTCTATAAGTCACTCTCTCCCACTCTTACCGTCTCCTGATCTCTCTAGCTATCTCTCTCTTTTAAGAAATATCGAACACCATGATAGAAAATAGCAACCACAACAAACCCAACAAGCGAAAACGCTTATGTCTCATTACCATTGGTGTTATCCTGTTCGTGAACTTCCTACTCTTCCTCATCGCCCTGATTCTTGCCCTAACAGTTTTCAAGTCCAAACAGCCGAAAACTGAAATCCTCACCGCCTCCGTGGATGGCGTGGCTCCTCGCGTCACCTTCCCCGCTGTTCGGATCGAACTCAACATCACCGTCGACCTCACGATCAACGTCCAGAACCGAAACCACGCAAGCTTCAAGCACGGCGCGGGAAAGGCTTTGCTTCTTTACCGAGGCACACAGGTCGGGGATGTGGATTTGTACCCGGGTAACATTCCGGCGAGGGGCAACGCCACGCTGCCCTGCCGGCTTACTTTGCAGGTGGACCGGGTGGCGAACGACATAAGCAAATTGATCAGTGATGTGCTGGGGGGTGAGATTATGCTCCAAACGAAAACCCGGATTCCAGGTAGGGTTACGTTCTTGGGGTTCATCAAGAAGCATGCTGTCGCTGTATCGGCGTGCCAGTTGACGATTGGGTTTCCGAACATGAAGGTGAAAAAACAAGATTGCAAGACCAAGGCCAAGTTGTGATAGAACTTGTGAGTTGTGTGAATTTTTATTTCTTGTTTCTGCTTCTGAATGATTCATGAGAAGAAGGTGCAGATTGTAGCAAAATCACGGAGAGAATAGCATGTAAATGTTTAGATTTTTTATTAGGAGTTAATTGGGAGTGATTAGTATCGGATTATCTACAATTTTTAGAAGTTTCTCTCTTAATCATAGATTTTGATGTATGAAAACAGAATAAACCATATGGAAATTCGTATTTTGTTATAGGGGTGTGGTATCTACACACCCCATTTTACTTCTCACACACCCCTGATAATTTCTGTCTGTTGATTTTCTTCAATTCATCTGATCCGACGGCCGAAAATTAAAAAGGTGTATAAGAAGTAAAATGGGGTGTGTGGATATCACACCCCTTGTTATATTATATTTGATTTCCCAACTTAGACTTTTATTCCGGAAAAAAATGAGTGATACTAATATATTGAACTCATATATAAATCACGCTCTTCTAATATATTGGAAAATTTGAGTGTGATACTAATTTACTGAACTCATGTTTTCAATATATTAAATTCATAAGTTGAATAACTCATTAATGTGATACCTATTTTTTTATACAAGTTTCACTCCCACTCAAGTTCATGTGGAATGTGGTAGCAACTTCACGGGCACAATCTGCTGTGCCTACATGCTTACAGGCTTACAGCCGACAAACTTTCTAGTTTCTAAAGCTACCCACAGACAGATTTTTCTGTGTTGGAAACAGAATTCGGAACGCTCAGCGATGGTTAGATACTCGGAAAAAAAAAAAGTTCTAATCAATTATAATATAACGATGTATCAGTATGTAATTCCGGCACATTAAAAAAAAATTTCCTACCCACCGGCCTGAACATAAAACACTAGTGTGACCTTTTTTTGTCCACAACCTGATAAACTTATGCATGAGTTATTGGATTTGTGCATTAATGTATAAAACAGAAAGGGAACCGGGTATCCAAGGCGGTGGCGGTATCCAAGCCTATTACACGTCATCACATGCTATAATTTGCCCACATGACATCGCTTATTGATTTAGAATACCACTACCTTGACATCTCTGTCGACATTGGATTTGACTACCTTGACATCTCTGTCGACATTGGATTTGAGATGAAGATACTGATTTTAACCCAAATCCTTCATAGCAATCACTTATAATCATTCAAGTAACAGATTTTATTAATGCTGATAAAATTCTCCAAGATTTCATCAGAACGTGAGCAGAAAAGAATACATAAACTCAGATATGTTTCATTCGAAAGAACATTCGTTTTGTAACAGAGATTCGAAAAATAACAGTTGTGCTTTCTTTTGAGGAGAACAACCAGATTTAGGGCTGGTTTGGTATTGCTGTGCTTTGAAAAAAAACTGCTGTGAGAATAAGCGGCTGTGAAATAAAGCCAGTAGAGTGTTTGGTAAACTTTTTTGTGAAAGTGCTTTTGGAAAAAAAAAGCAGGATGATAGTGTGTCTTTTCATTAAAGGAGCACTGTAGCTCCGTGTGCTTTGAAAAAACTGGCTTTTTTTCAAAGCAGCAAATAGAAGCTTCAGCTTTTCCTTTGATTTTCAGCTTATTCTCACAGCAACTTCCAAAATAAGCCCTTTTTTTTCAGTTTACCAAACACAAAAAATGACCCTCAGCTTTTTTTCACAGTGGCTTTTTTTAAAATCACCTCAATTCCAAACGGGGCCTTATAAAGTCAAGTGAAAGCGGTGTCTCATAGAGGTTTGTTTCCATTCACATAAACTCAAATGCTGCAAACAAGAATCACAATTTAAGCCATGGGGAACAAATTCCTCATAATCTCTGTTACACTGGCCCTATGTAAAAGAATTCAAATCCTCTTCAAATCTTTGTTTCCAGAGCCAGCGGATCTAGAGAGCCGGACCGCTCATTTTAAATCCTATAGCCCCTATTAGCCTATCGTGTTGGCCCACCTTACACAAACCAAAGGTCCGGATCTTTCTCTCCCTCCTTTGAACACCCTGGATCTTAAGGTCCGCTTTCTCCAGACTTCAAGATCCGGAGAGGATCTAAATTCCATGTAAAAAGGCCATTTTATCATACTCCTCCATTTCACCTCTCCTGTTTTCTCCTTCCACGCTTCTCCCTTTGTTTATGTCCCTCAATTCTCCGTTGGTTTATTCAATCCAAAGGCTAGAAAGAAACAAGGGAGAGTGTGCAAGGGTGAAAAGGGGGTGCGACAATCAATTCTCCACGCGAAAATATACAGAGTAGCCTTGTTTATAGTTGGCATCCTCGATATATAACAAACTACCTGTTTCAGACTTCTATAAACTAAAATTACCAAGAAGAAAACAACTGCATTCAATCAGTTTCACCAATTCTTATCATCCAACAACATTCAAAGAAGTGCAAAATACACAGACAGACATTCCCAATCATCAAATTATATAGCTCCAAATCGTAAAGTGCAGAGAGTTCACGCATATGGAAATTTGATAAAATAGCCATTGAACATGAATAAGTTCAGTACATGATCAACGAGGTTGGAAGAATTTACTATTTCATTTCTTCCCTGTCTCTAAAATTCTGACTAAAACCAAAAGAGCACTAGCCGATGCTAACTTAAGATAAAAAACGATGTCTTTCGCTGTGTCTAAAAGCATAAATAATGTCAACAACTACTATACAATGCTAGCACTACTGTGTCTAATCTAGGTCACCTGTTGGAAAGAAGTACCGGAGTTCTAGCAAATTCACCGCACATAACCCGCATGAGTCAACTGGAATTAGAACTCGAGCTTTCTGATTAACCCCACATCAATGTTCCTTGACTTCCCTGATGGCCTCAGGGGAGCACCAGGACAAGAATCAGCTGCTCCAGTTTGACGCGGTTCTGGAGGAGGTGTTGCGCAGCCATCAGAACCGCAATCTTTCCTCGAGCATTCAGCAATAACTCCCTCAGTTTGCTCAGACACGATGGCTTCCAATAGGTTTTCATACACAACTTCAAACATTTCTTCGTCTGAAATGGATTCCACATCAGTCCAAACCTCATCTTCCGAAGTTTGAACTGGAGAATCAAAGTTAAGCTGATGAGCAACCATGCCCCCGCACTTGCTGACATATTTTTTGCACTGCGGTGCCTTAACTAGGTCTTCCCGACCAGGGACAAAGGGATCGAAGACATCATCCACCGGTGTCCTGGGGCTGCTATCATCAGAGCAACCAAATGGGTTGTCCCCATTTTGGATGGCATTCGAATCCAAGCAAGTTACAATGGATGACTTCTTGCAAACTGACGGCGGAGATTTCAGATCAACGAGCAAGTCCCCGTTCTCTCGGCCTGCATTAGGAGTAACAGGCCCTAGAGAAGCCACCCCATTAGCAATCAATTCCACCGGTGGCTCCGGAGCGTCCTTATGAAGCCCCAAAACACTAGCTTTATCAGATTCTTCCAAAGATTTCGAAGGCTGCAGTTTGGATTCCTCCAGTCCATTGGTACAACCTCCAAAACCCATTAATTCAAACAAAGGGTAGCAGCTGAAGTGGCAAATTAACCATTAAAAATAGCAATTGGCAGCAAAATTCAGATAAACCCCACGTTAAAGAATCGAACTTTGCATTTAAAACTGGTTAAAAAAAAACAGAAATTAACAAACTAATGGGTTGCGGAGAAGAAATTAAAGATAAGAATCTAAAAAGATAAACCATATTGCTCTGAACATGATATACAATAAAAATAATCTCACATGATAATTAAAGATTGGAACTTTGAATTAAATTCCTAATAAAAACTCAAGATTTCAATTTTCCCAGCCAAAAGGGAACAGGGCAATCCTGATTTCAAGAAACTAAAACCCCTAAAACAACAGAAACTCTGAATCAAAATCAACAAAACGAATAAAAACCCAAAACAGTAGCCAAGCAAGACTCATCGAGTTTCCAGTTCAGAACCAAAACGAGTAAAAGTAGAGAGAGAAAGTTGGAGTTACCAGAGAGAGAGAGAGAGCTGAGAGTTGGAGAACAGCAGAAGCAGAAGAGAGAGTGTTCTGTGAAATGAGGAACTGAGCCAGTGGCGTCGCTTGTGTTTCGAGTCATGGGGTTTGGTTCTTCCAGTTTTGAATAGATCTGAGTGGCTCGACTCGTTCTTCTTATATACATACATCGGATTGCGGGCCCAACTTTCCGCGCAACTCACTCCCCCCATATTTTTGGCGGTTTGCAAAACTCACTCCTTGAACTTTCCTTATTTGCCTAATTATAAAATTAAAATTAAATCCTCCTAAAAAAACATAAAAATAAACATTTTGTCCACTTTTTTTGTTTATCTGAGATAATGTTATGATACGATCGTCATGTAGAAACGTAAAACTTTATAGCTTATAATAATTTATGTTTATGATTTTAAATACACATCATTTATCATCAATTTCTTCTTCTTTTTTTTATCATCAATTTCTTATGATTAGAGGATGAGTTTGAATATTAAACCCCATTTTGGAAAGAAAACTAATGTGGTGGGAAATATATTTTGGAGGGAAACATATAAGGAAAATATATTTTGGAGGGAAAAATATGGTGGGAAATTGTTTTGGAGGTAAAAATATGGTGCGAAAACATACATAGTAATAATAATATGGCGCGAATGAATATATGGTAATAGAATTAAAGTGAAAATAAAAAATATGGCACGGAATAATACATGGTAATTTGGAAATTATTAGAAAGATAATTAGGAAAAAAGACAAAACATTACCGTATATGAGCACTCTTTCCTTGATTGATTAATTCCTCAAACTTATCTTGTGGAATAGTAAGGAAATGCTTATTAGTTGGTGCTCACTTGTTAATCTTACCGATTCAAGTGATAACACCATCCTTATCCACTGACTCGAGCCCTTAGTGGTCATGACCCAAGTACATAAACGTAAGGCCCATTTAGGAAGAGAATCTCAGTTTATGACCCATGTACATAAAAGAATAAGGTGATACTATCCATTAAAGAAGTTGAGATACCTCCATAAAACTAATCAGTAACATGAAAAGTCTAACTAATTATATGGACATGCAAGGTCCATTTTTCTCTGTTGTGGGATTCACTCTCAACACACTCCTCACGTGTGGCGAATTTTCAAGTCTAACATGTGAACAACACAAACCGGATGACGTGGAACACTTGTGGCCTTTAGGGCTTCATACATGAGACAACTTACTCAGATACCATGAAGAATTTGAGATTCCATCATTAAACCAATTAGTAACATGGTTAGTAGGCCAACTACTTATAAGTACATGCCAGATCCCTTATTTCTCTAATGTGAGATTCACTCTCAATAGACACACCACCTTTTGTTTTTCTCACGCCTTTCTCAAATTTTAAACATTAAATCGAATAAATTAAAGATGATCAAATAATAGAAATTAACAAATAATGTATAAAAGGTACAACGAAATGTATGAATAATATGAAGAATATTGATTATGACTGGTCAAATATAAACCCCGCCTGACATAAATGGCCAGAGCGTGTGAGGTATGGCCAAGGGGTACGCCGGTACGGGTTTCCAATTGGGCCACTACATGCATCTTCAACCCATATCTTTCATTAATGAGCGCCATGTTGCCCATCTAATCAACTAGGTTGGTTGTCCACTATATTTCTTTGAGAAATGCGAGTAACATTTTTTAACACTCGAGTTTTTTTTTTTTTTTTTTTTCTTGCAACGCTACATCAAGATTTGAATGTTTTTTTTTTCTTTTTTTAACTTTGGCAGTACACAAAATTTTATTGATATGAAAAAAAAGATGTTACATCTAGTTAGAGAGACAAACTTTATTCCTCTTAGGACTGATAAAAAATAATTTATTTATTAGATTGGTATCTAAAGATTGATTGCGTTAAAATTCAAATAAATTTATAATTGTTTTGTTGTCCACAATTATTCTGTAAATAAAATAGATAAACTATGTTACTCAGTTAAATAAGAAGATTTTGATAATTTTAATTGAACAGTTAAAAGTTTTTTATTTGCTTATTTATTTAAAGTATAAACTAAAAAATAAACAATTTCTATCATTGTGAAACATAATAAAATGAAAATAAAAAAGTCTAACTAAGAAAGTCGATTTAAACACTCAAAATTTCATATTCAAAGCGAGTTTTCAAGAAACTGATTAATTTTCTTTTCATTTTAAAATTTTATTGGTAGTCGACTACCAACTTTTATTTTTTCTTTGGGTCAACGACGACCGACTTTTAGCTGGAGAATTTGTTACGCAGTTGTTTTTTCTACCATGTAAATGCAATGGCAAATAACTTGAAGTTGTACCGAGAATTAGTCACTGGCAACGGAAAATTCATGTAATAGTACAAATTTACAAAGTCCAAACAAACACATCAACTAAAATAACCCGAAAATTCACAACAAAGACTTCCCAAAACGACCGCCAAATGCTCACCATCCCTCTATAATAATAAAGCACCACTTATTCATCCCACCACCATACCAAACTTCTCTTGTACATTTTGTTCTCTGCATCCTCTTCGTCGCCATCGTCGGAGTTGTCGTCATCATCGTAGTTATCTATGGATTACTACATAGTTAGTTAATTACTCAGTTAAATATGGCCTCTACAGTTTCAGGGACTGGCGTTCCTTCGTTAAAACGGCCTTCGCGGTCGTTTCGCCTCCGCTGCTCAAGTCTCAACTCTCTCCGGCTCCGCCGCATCTTCGATATGTACGACAAGAACAAGGACGGCTTCATCAGCGTCCACGAGATTAGCCAAGCCCTAGCCCTTCTCGGGTTGGACACTGAAATCTCCGACCTCCGTTCCACGATAAAATCCTTCATCCAACCCTCAAACGACGGCCTCAACTTCGACGACTTCGTCTCTCTCCACCAATCCCTCTATGACACCTATTTGGACAATAACAACGGCGATGAAGAAGCTGTCGCTGCCGCTGCTGAGGCAGCATCACCAGCTGCATGCGACAAGGAGAGTATGTTGTCGCAGGAGGAGTCTGATCTTTCGGAGGCGTTCAAGGTGTTTGATGAGGACGGCGACGGGTACATATCGGCTAAAGAGTTGCAGGTGGTGCTTGCCAAGCTCGGATTCCAGGAAGGCAACGAGATCGATAGAGTTGAGAAGATGATTACCTCCGTTGACCAGAACCACGACGGCCTCGTTGACTTGTTCGAGTTTAAGAACATGATGCGCACTGTTCTTGTTCCCAGCTCTTGAAAGTTCTTAATCAAATCGATATTTGATATGCAACATGCATTTGCTTGTGATATATGTTAATTAATAAGTACTCCGCTTTGATTTTTTTAGTTAGTAATTAGGGTGTATCCTAATTGGTATTATTATTGGCTATTGTGCTCAATCTCTGATGACTTTTTTTTAAGTGTCCATCCACTTATAACATAGGTCTGTATTTTGGGTGCATTAAAAAATCTCTCATGTATGTACATGCATGATGAACTTTAAGGAGGATGCTAGCTCTCTTTTTCGTTTGTTTTTTTTTTATAATTTTTTATGTTATCCGTAAATTCAATGCAAGTTAGATCAATTAATATATCTAGAAAAAATAGCTCCCAATTTTTTAACATATTAAATAGATAGTTTTTTAAGTGTCATATAGTGACATTTTGAGTTGGTGAGTCTGCTTGATTGTGGCGGGCAAGGTAAAATTCTTCATAGCTTCTCTTGGCCCAGAAGAGGTGGATAATCGTGGTTTGCCACAAATTGTCCCTTTTTTTTTGCAAAAAAAAAAAAGAAAGAAAGAAAAAAGAAGTCATATAGTGAAATACACGTGCCAATTGAAGAGTGAAATGTTGGAATAGAAAAACGTATGTGTCATTAATTTGAGCTCGGGAAAAATTATTACATTCGTTGCACTACTTAATATTACAGTTTAATTGTATTACTCTTTATTTGTAAGTGAGAATTCTTAAGTTTGAATCTCGAGAATTGTAAACTACAACCAATTATTATGTCAACTCTTAATTAATTTATATTGTATGAGAAATTTTTTAGAGGGGTAATATTGTGACAGCCCGTCCTAGAAATAAATTACGGATGGCTTGAAAAGACGATGTTGCCCTTGGACGTTGAATTTTTCGTGGTAAGTGTGTGTGGTTAAAATTATGGAAGTGGACCAAATAGATAAGTTCCTATTAATTTGGAACCATTTGCAAGTGAGGAGATAATTGGTTTTGATTGGGTGTACAATTTTGGACCACACAACCCTATCATTTCTCTCTCACTCCCGTACTCTCTCTCTCTCTCACAGAACTCTCTCTCTCTCATTCCTCACGACTTTCTCAGTCTCTCTCTCACCCTCGGGTGTTTCATCTTAGTAATTGTATTTTTAAAGCTTCCGAAATGTGTAAATGGTTACGTCACTCTCACGTGACGGCCAACATGCCTTCCTTCGGGACAGGGTGTGTCAGTTGGTATCAAAGCCTAGGTTGCAATTCTGGACATCTTGAGAATTTCTGAGTGTCTTCTGTCAGAACTATACCGCCTCGTAGCGAGCCACGTAGTTAGGATGAGCCTAGTTTCCCTGATATTGTAGTTTGGGGGAAACTATTGCTATTGTGATTCAGTCCATTATCTAAATGAACCTTTTGAGACTGGTTATAAGTTGAATTTGAATCACTTTATGGAAGTGAAGAACCTAAGGGAGTAGCGTGATGGCTTAATCATTTAGGAAAGACGTTTCGGATTGTGCAAAGTCAAGGGAATCTTCCTCCTGACAGGTGGGTCGAGATGACTACCAAATTTCTGAGTGTTGAATCTGCATTCTGATGGAGATAGGAATGTTATCCGATGTTATCGGAAGGACAGTTGTTTGGAAGTCGTTTAAAGAATGGTTTAAGAAAAAGTTCATTCCTCCGGCATATTAATATAGAGAGTTTACAGACTTGCCTTGTTCCCATTCAGATGTAGTTGCTAATCCGATCAAGGTGTTATGTCGTTTTTGGTTGGATAATAAGAAGAAGTGGCATTCTTTGGCGACCACTATCCATTGTACTTTTTACCAGGAGTTTACGAGATGTTGTTGAACATTGAGGACTCTGAGAACATGATCAGCGTGAGTAAAGAGGAATAAGAAAAGAATGAGAATCAGAATAAAGACGATAAAGTTAAAGATCCGTCATATCAAAGACCTCGGAAGACTCAGAGCTTCAAAAGAAGTGAAACTAAAGCTAATTTTCCCAGCTGAGGTTTTAGTGCCACTGGTCAGAGGCAAAGTGATAGATTTTCTAGTGATCCCAGATTTCAGAGACAAGGTGACTCTGGTAGAGGAAATGTATCTTTGTACCGTAA
The DNA here is from genome assembly GCF_042453785.1 of Malus domestica. Classification (NCBI taxonomy): domain Eukaryota; kingdom Viridiplantae; phylum Streptophyta; class Magnoliopsida; order Rosales; family Rosaceae; genus Malus; species Malus domestica. The sequence goes on along the minus strand of NC_091672.1, from coordinate 26,459,530 downwards.
GTACAATATTAGGCACTTTGGAGAGTGTGGGAAGTCGTGAATGTGTTCATGTGGTTAGATGAGACATAGAGGTATGAATTGTCCCTGGGATCAGTTGTTACCCAGCAGTCTTCCTCGACATATTACTTGGAAAATTGATGAGTAAGTCATACAGGTCACTATATATGACTCCGACTTATGCGCTAATATGGATGGTCGAGCTGCAGACTCAGCCGTACAGGTCATTCTAGCTGACTCCGGCTGATATAATTCTTATTATTGACGATGTTGCCAAAGGAAGTAGTGAATGAGCACGATCGAGGAGTGTATATGTATTTTTTTTATGAAGAGCAAGATGATAATATTGCACCCTTAAGAATTGTTGCTTACTTATCGAGACGACATTGAGTTATCGTTATTGCGGGCTGCAGACCGTAATACCCATAACTTATTTGTTGGATTCATTAAGTAAGTAAGCAGGTAGGTCATTCTATGTCAGTTATGATTATTTAGGGTGTCCAGTGATGGTGGAAGAAGTAGTTATGCCAGCGAATCGCATCCCTTAGACATTGTGGATTTCGATGTGATTTTAGGCACAAATTGGTTACATTAATCATGCCAATATGGATTGCTACGGGAAATCAGTTACTTTCCATTGTTTTGGATTATCAAAGGTTACTTTTGTGATTAAGCAAAGTGGAGTGAGGCATGCCGTTATTTTTGTTGTGAGAGCAAAGAAATTATTATCAAAAAGGTTGCCAATGATACCTAACTCATGTGGGTTGCAGGATCGTACTCCTAGTATTGTGGATGATGTACGAGTGGTAGACATTTCCCTGATGTGTTTCCGGAATGATTTACATGGATTGCCATCAGACAGAGATTTGGTGTTCATTATTGAATTGTCTCCAAGTACAGACTTTATGCTATAGATTGGTTCCTACAAAGTTAAAGGAATTGAAAATTCAGTCACAGGAATTGGTTGATAAAGATTTCAGTCAACCTGGTACGTTACTTTGGAAAACCCCAACTTTGTTTATAAGGAAGAAAGATGGGACCTTAAGAATATGTATGGACATTAGGTAATTGAATCGGGTAACGAGTAAGAACCGTTATCCATTGCCGCGCACTGATGATTGTTTGATCAGATTAGAGGTGCCTATGTGTTTCCTAGGAAAGAGTTGAAGTCTGATATACTCTTAAGTGAAAGTAAAGCATGCTAGTCAGTTTGACTTGGTGTTGCAATGTTTGAGGGAACATTGGTTGTATGCAAAGTTTGACAAATGTCAATTTTGGACGAATCAAGTGGCATTTTTTTAGACATATTTTATATACTTAAGGTATTCAAGTGGATTCTTAAAAGGGTAGCAGCGATTGAGAATTTGGAACAATTGTGAACCGTGACTGAGATTCAGAGTTTTCTCAGCTTAGCAGGTTATTATTGATAGTTCGTCCAAGATTTTTCAATCATTGCTTTGCCCTTGGCGAGATTGATGAGAAAAGAGGTTAAGTTTAAGTGGGATGAAAAAAAAAAAATTGTGAGTAAAGCTTCAGCAAGTAAAATATTCCCTTACTCATGCATCTGTTTTCGCACCCCCAGACGATAGTGGTAATTATGTGGTCTATAGTGATACTTCTTTGAATGTTCTTGGATGCGTGTTGATGCAACATGGTAGGATGATTGCCTATGCTTCACGGCCATTGAGATCTCATGGGATGAATTACCCTACTTGTGATTCGGAATTGGCGGCTATCATCTTTTGCTTTGAAGATTTGGAGACATTGTCTTTATGGGAAGAAAAGTGTAAGATTTTTACGAATCAAAAGAGTATCCAATATCTGTTTATTTAGAGGTATCTTAATCTTAGGCAACGAAGGTGGATTGAGTTGCTTAGTGATTATGATTGCATGACCAAAGTGATTGTGCAAATGTTGGCCAATGCTTTTAGTAGGAAGACCCCAGCAAGAATTAATGCTTGGTACGATTGCCATGTTCATCTTCTTGTGGATTTAAGATCTACTGGAGTAAAGTTGGGAATGGGAGATCGAAAAGAAAACGTACTTGCTAAATTTCAAGTTAGGCCTATTTGGTAGGTCGTACTCGAGACTCAAGCGTTTGACGAAGAAATTCAAGAATTTATTTAAAGCAAGGAACGACGAGAAAAAGAAGACCTCAGGGTTAGAGAATCAGATGACATGCGTATGTAAGAGAACAAGATGTATGTACTTATTGATATGGAATTAAAGAAAGTAATTTTGGATGAAGCACATTGTTCGGCTTATGCGATGCACCCAGGAGGAACCAAGATGTATCATACCATTCGTCCATTTTATTATTGGCCGGGTATGAAGAGGGAAATTGCAGAGTATGTAAGTAGATGTATTGTTGTCAGCAAGTCAAAGCTGAAAGAAAGAAGCCTTTTGATCGGGTACAACCACTTCCCGTTCCTCAGTGGAAATGGGAAAATATAACTATGGATTTTGGGTATAAGCTTCCACGTACTCAGAATGGATTTTGATGGCGTTGGGTGATTGTAGATCGGCTTACCAAGTCAGCACACTTCATTCCAGTGAGAGAAAACTATCCTTTGAATAAATTGACTAAGTTGTTCATCACAAAGATTGTGAAGTATCATGGAGTTCCAGTGAACATTATTTCTGGTCGAGATCCAAGGTTTACTTCTAAGTTTTGGATAGCTTTTTAGGAAACCCTTGGTATGAAATTGCTTTACAGTACTGCTTATCATCCTCAGACAGATGGACAATCAGAGAGGACTATTCAGACGTTGGAGGATATGTTGAGATCTTCAGTGTTGCGGTTGGTGATTCTTGGCATGATCGCATAGATTTGATGGAATTTGCCTATAATAATAATTTTCATTCGAGCATTGGTATGTCACCATTTGAGGCACTTTATGGTAGGGTGTGTCGTACGCCATTGTGTTGGTCTGAGGTTGGTGAAAGAGTGTTAGAAGGCCCAGAGATTGTAGATGAGACTACTCAAAATATTCAAGTAATTAAGTCTAACCTGGAAGTGAGCCAGGATCGGCTGAAGAGCTTAGTAGACAATCATGCCAATAACCGGACGTGTAATGCAGGAGATTGGGTATTTTTGAAATTGTCACCTTGGAGAGGTGTGGTACGATTTGGAAAAAGAGGAAAGCTAAGTCCGAGATACATTGGACCTTATGAGATCACTGAAAGAATTGGTGAAGTTGCCTACCGGTTGGAGTTGCCTTCGGAGTTGTCTAAGGTCCATAATGTGTTCCACATCTCTATGCTTCGACGTTATATTGCTGATCCTTCTCATGTGATCCCTCCTCAACCGCTAGAGATTAATCCGGATTTGACATATGATGAGGAACCAGCCACTATCTTGGATTGGAAAGATAAGGTTATGAGGAACAAAGCATTGAGGTTGGTGAAAGTTTTATGGAGGAATCATTTAGCGAAAAAAGTTACGTGGGAGACAAAGAATCGGATGAGAGAAATGTATCCCAGATTATTGTATGTTTATTGGTGGATTATGATTATATGAAATTTCGAGGACGAAATTTTATAAGGTGGGTAGATTGTGACAGCCCGTCCCAGAAATAAATTACGGATGGCGTGAAAAGACGATGTTGCCCTTGGACGTTGAATTTTTCGTGGTAAGTGTGTGTGGTTAAAATTATGGAAGTGGACCAAATAGATAAGTTCCTATTAATTTGGAACCATTTGCAAGTGAGGAGATAATTGGTTTTGATTCGATGTACAATTTTGGACCACACAACCCTATCATTTCTCTCTTACTCCCGTACCCTCTCTCTCTCACAGAACTCTCTCTCTCTCTCCTTCCTCACGACTTTCTCAGTCTCTCTCTCACCCTCGGGTGTTTCATCTTAGTAATTGTATTTTTAAAGCTTCCGAATTGTGTAAATGGTTACGTCACTCTCACGTAACGGCCAGCATGCCCTCCTTGGAGACGGGGTGTGTCAAATATTAGGGCGACCAAATTAACCAAAATTTTGCAAATCAAATAATGTGGATATGGATGATTGGATTATTATTTAAAATGTTGATTAACATGCTTATTCTCATTGGTGACATATCATTTAGTTTGTAAATTTGGTTTAAAAATTTGATCTCCCTAGCATTATCTTTTTTAGCCTGTCCAGTATAGGGGTGCTACGCCACATGTTGTTATACAATTAGAGGAAATAATTTTTTTTCACAAGTGTTCCACCAATTATATAATGACATGTGTTATGCTTCATGTTCTAGACACACTGAAAAATCTCTTGTCTAATAGATCAATTAAAAAATCAAGTCAACAAATGTTAGTTGCAACTTAAACAATTCATTTTCTTTTTATATGAATGCACGGAAACTTCCATGTAAGTGAAAGGTGGTTTGATCACTAAAATGAAATGTAATGCTAGAGAGACTAAATTTGTTGATAAAATTTTATAAATTAAATACCGTTGTGACATTCTGAATCACTAACACAAAGTCGTGGAAAGAGTCTTAGAACATGTTTACCACCGTTGTGACGTTCGGAATCACTAATAAAAGGCCACGTGAGAACTAAGAAGAGTCTTACTCATAACTTCATATTAATTACCAAAGTTAATACGATGATGGTGAACCTGCTGCACCCAAGCGTACTCCCTACCAATCTTTGACTACTGATTCCATGGATATATATCCCTTGGCTGTAACATAACTGACTTGTCACACATGGCTACACCTCCTGTTTTGGAGAGATTTTTTTTCAATGTGCCGGGAAACACGACTTCATACACTAAATGTAATAATACAATTGATTGTAAACTTGAAAAAAGAAATTCAAACAATTGTATAATAACACTTAATATACCGAACCATGTTTTCAACTCACTGAAAATTTTCTCCCCTTTTTGTATCTCCTTGTCCTTCCAGAATTTTTGCTCCCTGTGACAATAGAATGTCACCTGTCTGTTAAATACCAATCGCAACTCCTTACTTTGAGGAATAATATATTATGATGCAATCGCAAGGTCATATTTTCTCTCAGGATTGTATGCCAATTGGTCGACTCCGGAATTTGTTCCAACCATTATTTCACACACAGGTACATACAAATATATTTGGATGATAAAATCCTCGAATCAAGGGGTTAATTAATTTCGTTTTAATTAGATTAGATAAATCTTAGACTAAATAATATTGTAGGTCCAAAATTGTTGTTTAAATGCCGTTTTCATCGTTAATATTAATTCATTACAAAATACACTTGATAATGCATTCAGTCGTCATTGCTGGCTGCTTATGAAACTTATAAGATTGGACAAGAATTGTATGCCCTCCTGTTTTGTGTGGTCACGGTTAAGCCACGTCAACATTTTATATTATTTTTTTATAGAGATAATAAGACAAAAATGAATAATAATATAAAATGTTGACGTGACTTAACTGTAACCACATAAACAGGAGGACACGGGAGGGCAGACAATCCTTGTCCTTTAAGATTAAAGATGACAAGACGCTGAGTTTTTAGATTGGAGAAAGGGCGCGTCATGTGTAAGCAAGATATAAATGTACAAGGCAATAATACAAATTAATACAATACGATTTGGAAGGAAGAGGATTATCTCCGGATCTACTTTGTGAGGATCCTAGGAATTCTCACATTCTAACCGTTCATCATATATTGTTCGGTCAGTTTTCATCAGGTACAATTTGTGTTTAATTTTAAATAAAAAAAAAGTCAAATGATTTCTGACCGTATGATGCACGATAAATGATTAAGATATGAAGAACCCTAGGATCTCCACAATTTGGATCCGGATGGGATCCAAATCCATTTTGAAAAATACTTGTGTTTGTTTATGATTAATGCGTCTTTATTCTACGAACATAATAATCTAAACTATTCATTTTTTTAACATTAAATAAAACGGGGAGAACAAGTAAAATCCCCGTGGAGAAACACGAGCATTATCCATAGATTTCCATCTTATATATAACCAAGATTTTGTATTGGGATTATACTTACATCCACTTCATGGGTACGCCACTTTGTTCATCTACTACGATTAGCATATTTTATCATAAAAATTGATTAATTATTATTTAAAGATCATATTTAAAAAAAAATTAAATTAGAAATCGTTTTAGTCATTCATGTACATCCACTTCATGATAAACCTTTCATTTATTCGAAAATATAAATGACTAAACATTCTCTAGTTTGATTGATTTTTTTTAAATAAATGAACTACAGAGGACATACAAGAAAATAAATGGGTAATGTTAGATAGACTAAATTTATAAACAAAATTTTGTAGATTAAATGATATGAAAGTTGATGATTGGATTATTACTTAAACGTTGATAAACGTGTTTATTTTTATTGGTGACATATCATTTAATTTACTAATTTTGTCAACAAATATAGTTTTCCTAACATTATCCAAAATAAATGGCTTTCAATATGAAGTTGTAATCTCAATTGGTGGACATTGTGTTGTCCCATAGGGCTACTGGCTCAAATTTCGAAAGCTGCTCAAGATTTCTTATAACCATGATTAGAAAAGATCTGGATTGTCTGCCATCCCCCATCCCCATCCCATACATTTTTCATCCCCTCTTATTTATGTGGTTACTGTTAAGCCACGTCAATATTTTATATTCCTACTGCTTTTTGTCTTATTATTTATATAAAAAAAATCAATATAAAATATTAACGTGGTTTAATCGTGATCACATAAATATAAGGGAATGAAAATAGTATGGGACGGGGAGGATAGACAATCCAGGTTGGATTAGAAAAGCTTCCAATCGGTTTCTTCTTATGTCATTTATTTGACGAACCAAAAAGTGGTGTCATCGTAGTTTTCATAATCTCTCGTGAACAACAACCTAAAATCTTTAGGAGCAATTCAAGGGCTAAGAACTTAAACTTGCATGAATTTGTGGATTGATTCGTCAGGTTCTGATCGATCTACTGATCACAATCAACCAACTTTTGGACCACTCGCCAATCGTTTTCTGGTATATGCATGGGTTTGAATTTTCAAAATTAAACAAGAAATTGGACGGTCCACGTCGATGACTTGTAAAATGTGACCGGCTATAGCACTAGTGTACATATTTGAGTAAATTATAGCAATGATCTCTAAACTTTTATCAAATTGAAGCAATGGTCCTTCAACTAAAAATCCATTACCATTGGTCCCTCAATTTATCAAAATATGTAAATATAATCATTTTCATCAATTTCATCAAAATTTTGTCAAAATAAGTTATGTTGGAATGATCATTTATACAATTAGGATCCCTCAACTCATCAAAATGTGTAATTATTGTCATTTTTGTCAACTACGTCAAAACTTTTGTTAAAGCGAGTTATGTTGGAAAGACCATTGCTACAATTGGGTTAAAGTTAAGGGACAATTTCTCCAGTTGAATTAAAGTTGAGGGACTATAGCTACACGTTTTGATGAGTTGAGGGATCAATAGTAATTGATTTTTAGTTAAGGGACTATTGCTCCAATTGAGTTAAAGTTAAGGGACCATAGTTATAATTTACTCTACTTATTTGGGAGAAAATTTTAATTGTGACGGGAACACGGATGGTACACCGCGTGTTTTTACGCAAGTGGTGGAAAATTTTAGTTATTAAAGCGGGAGCCTTGTGCACTGGGTACGACCTTTTTTTAACCTTTTAACACTCATAACTCACCATTTATATAAGGACACATGGTGTACCATCTCGTGTGACGGTCACACTAAAAAATCTCTTCTTATTTGGACCCTTCTTAATTACTTGTAAATTTTATTTCCTTGCTTAATTTGTGGATTTGGGAGTGAGACTTTCCAACCTCCTCTCTCTTTGGCTTCGCCATGCACATGCAATAGATCATATATATATATATATATATATATATAGATCTCTATGCTGATATTATTCTTCTATATATATGATCCGTGATCCCAATATATATAATTATTATATATGTATATACATATATATATATATATATATATATATATATATATGTATATATATTGTACGTAACGTTTGACCTTAGCTAGCAGCTACATGCGATGGAAAGCATGAACCGTGGAGGAAGTTTCTCCTTCAGCTGCTCCGAGTCTGACTTGAACTTTTCTTCCCTCTCACATTTCACCAACGACGACGACGAAGACGATGAATCTTACATCGAAATAGAACTTGACCATCACCATGATCACCCTAAACCATCAAGCCAAGAGGATGATGAGGAGGAGGATGAAGATCTTGGTCGTGGAGGACTAGACCGTGCGGATTATTTGCGCATATCGTTTTCGTCTAGTCTTCTCCAGGAGCTCTCCGCCACCAACCTCCCTCCCAATCACGACTCTGAGGCAGCTGATCACCCAGTAAACCAGATTCCGTCGTCGCCAACGGTGTCATATTCTTGCCCTCTGAGCTCTTCTTCCATGGAAGGCAGCTGTAGGAATCCGATAGGATTGGATGAGCCTTCAAGGCTCCGCAGAAGTACTAGCGCAAAAGGAAGATTACCCAGAGTCAACCGGCTAGTCAACACGCTGCTGTTTGGTCTCCGGTCATCATCAGAGTCGCCTACCCCCGCAGACGACGCTGACCTGGCACGTAGCAGGTATGCTATACTAAGAAACAACTAAACCATGTTTTTGTTATAATAGTAGTTAGTCTTGTTGAAAATTATGCACCAAAACTATAATATATGTACTTGTTAGTATAATATTATGTAACAGTCATATCATAATAGCATATGGACATGGTGTTACAAGGACTTACGATACTTGAACATTTTTCTTGAAAGTAAGCGTTCTTACATTTTTGTCAATCTTATTTTGATATGTGTATATAAATTTTTTTGTTGTTGTCTGCATATGTATCAAAATATGATTTGCAAAAGTGAATAATAACTTAATCGTAAAAAGAAGCTAGATAATATATATGCCTATATATGTGTAAACTATGATTTGTAGTAGTTATATCTGGAAGTTTAGAAGTTTTTATATATGTGTTAAGGTGTTAGTTTTATAATTTCTTTGAGTTCGTAACACCAGGTCTTCGCTGGAAAATGAATGATATTTGATAAATAATTTAACTAAAAAAACAAAAACTAATATCATACATAGATTTAATATCTTTGACTAATTATTATATGGCATGTGTTTGCATGAAATTAAAAAAGGAAAGCATCAAACATCAAAACCTCAATAAACGGTGGCCTCATGAAGTTTCTCTTCAAGTTCCGAGCCATGAATCTTGGAGCACTGGTAGCTTCATTTGTAAAGCCCCGCCAAGTTGCTTGTGACGATGACGATCCTCATCAATCCCAAAACATTAATTGTCGATGCAAGAACAAGAAATCGAAGGAGAGTAGTAGCAGTACTCTTCAATGGTTGGTTCCAAAGAAGCAAGGGAAAAGCAGCAGGACCAAGAACTCTTCAGAAGCAGTAGGAGGAGGTGACAAGTCCAGAGTGTTATTGGAGACAAACTTGAGCGCAGTTAGAGGGGTTTTAGAAACAATAGGAACTAGCATGAGCACAGGCATTGGTCGCAAAGAAAGAAGAACAAGGAGCTGCCAAAGTTCAATTAAGTCTTCCCCAATTCACCAAGGATTTACAAGTGATGACCATAGTAATAAGGTATATCTTTATACAAGAGAAACCTCAATTCAGGCTGCAATTTCCCACTGCAAAACTTCATTTGAACAAACATCCATATCCTGATTAATTTTGGCTTTTAACGTGTATATATGTGTTCGTTTCAGTATTGGTTTTAGTTTGGTTCACATGAATATTTTGTTGTACAAACGCTTCTAACAAGATCTTATTGTCGATGGTTCTTCCTTGACAAGGTTAAGGCATAGAGAATGTACCCTTTTCACTATATATATGATGCACGTCTATTCTAAAGTTTTTCTTAAATTTTAGTAATGCCTCGTGAATTTTGAACCTTACACAATTCATTTGCTCTTGGACTTTCAATTTGGTTTTGAGCCCCACTGTTTCTTTTTTCCTCGTAGGGTAATCTTTTGAAATTGTCCATTTTTTCCCTAGTTACCATCAAATATGTAAACTTTAAGTTCAAGGAGGCCCCTCAAACGTGCAAGTAGGCACATTCATAAAAAAATTTGGTAAATTAGATTTTCAGGAGAAATCCACTTTTAGTAAGACTTGATATGAAGCACGTTTTAAAATGTCAAGGGAGATCAAAACAAAATTGAAAGGCGATAGAGGTACATTAGATGAAGTCCATAACCATAACCCATAGGGCATAAATTGATGGGCATTACTAAACTTTTCCCTAATGTGCGGTAGTAGAAATGGTGAAGAGTTGTACGGTATGGTGGGAAATAAACAAAAAGGTAAGGAGTTTAAGAAAAGAGGGTGGATTCTTTGTTGCTCAAATTAGCGAGGGGTCGCCGAAAGAAAATCCAATTGGGTGGTGCATCTGAAAAGGATCTATTACAAATGATACTTGAAAGTGTTAACTATAGTGGCGGATCCAGGAAATAATGTTTGGGGGGTCAACAAGAATAGGGCGCGCAGTGCGAAATTTTTTTTTAACAAAAACGACATGCATATCGTCATTTCATCGGGTCTTGGTAGGATAGCGTGATCAGCCTCTCGCCGATAGTTACCATACTAAAAGGTGCCTTCACTTTCCCTGACAACCAAAAATAAACATAAAATTGGGTTGGATGGTTCATAATAAACATAAAATTCTGATGTCAATATGGTGGTTCATAATAATATTTTTTAGAGATCATATTAATTTATGTTGAATATAAAGAGAAATAAAGTTGTTAAATATGTGGATGTGAAAAGGGCACACACATCATTACCATTAATTTATGTCAAATATGTGGATGTGGACGCATGGGAACTTTGCAATCTGCACCAAGACTTAATGGTGACATCTTCAACTTGACACACGAACCGAACTGACAGGCTATGGCTTTTTACACAAAGCAAGCAATTTGATGCTAGCTGTACAAATTTGATTGGAGAGAAACTAAGAAAAAAAATTAAATAAGAAGAGTGTGTGGTCACGTGGTGTGAAAGGAAGAGAGAGAACGTCTTCGTCTTCCTCTTCCGCCAAACCGAACGAAAACCAGAAGAAACCCAGAAAAATGCAGCAGCTCCAAGAGGTCGCACCAGCAGCTTTAAGGGGTCGCACCAGCAGCTCCAAGGGACCTCTAAGATTATTTCCATGGCTTCCAAGGGGTCGTGCGACCCCATTGACCCCACTGTGGCTCCGCCTCTGGTTGACTACATTGCAAAGATGAAGGATTTGTACAGAGAAAGAGGAAGAAGGCAGAGAGAAACAAGAGAGATTCTAGAGAGAGAGAGAGTGTTTAGAGAGAATAGGAATTGTATTGATTGAATGAATATTTACAACTATGAGACAACAGTTTATATAGCCACATTCTCAACTGTCTAACTAACTATTGTTGAGCTAGAATGATATATTCAACATCCCCCCTCAATCTCAACTGGGATCCCCAGGTTGAGATTGAATGAATGCTGCAGAACAATGAAATCCTTCTTGTCGATGTACTCCTAGCCCTGCTCCCATCATCAATTAATCCTCCATGGCTGCAAGCATTGAAAAATTACTCAAGAGCAGTGTTATTTCATACTCATCAATCAACGTCCCAAAGAATTTCAGCCCCTCAAACTGATTCACCGCTGTAGCTACCAATGCCCTTTCAACCAACTGGTTCAGGTTTACATCTGTCAAATCATATCCAACTATGGCAGCAGATAGTTCCACAACAGCCGTGGCAGCAGCAAGGATATATCCCAAAACTTGTCCAATCTCCACTTCTATGGTGAAATCACATCCATCTAGTCTTCAACAGAATCAACAATCTCCCATTCATCAGTCAACACAATCTATGCTTCAGCAGCATCCACAGTCATAAAACAACAAGCTTTACAATCACAGAAATCAAGAAACACAACCCTCTTCGGCAACCGGCCTTTAATGAAGAAAGGGAACAAGAACTGCACTCTGGCAATCGACCTTAATGGAGTTGCACACAATAACGACAAACAAAAACTATTTAAGAACGTTACTCCGGCTATCGGCCTTTAAGGAGTAACACACAATATCTGAAACATAACTTTTCACTCCGGCTATCGGCCTTGTGGAGGAAACAAACAACTTACACACACTTCTGGCTATCGGCCTTTCTGAAGTGGGTCATAAAAGGGAAATGGCTATTGGCCTCTCTATCCCAACAAACACCTCATTTGTCTACAATTTTCATGATTTCAACACTTATGGCTATCGGCCTCTAACAATTATGCAATTTGAAGCAAAGAACTTTGACTGCGACATTCCATCAAACACATAGAGTGCAAGATAAAAGAATATGACATTCTGCGAACCTTGAATCTGTACCCCAACTAGAGAAGATATGAACGAAGATATTCACCTCTGTTTCGATCAGAAATCAAACATTTTCTTACTGAAACATTTAATCAAATAGATGATGTGCACTGTGAAAACCAGAAATCAAGAACCTGATAAGAACTTCAATCTTGAACAACAACTAGACTCTAAGAACTTCAATAACCATACCCAAATCCAGTGCAAGTTCAGTGAAACATTATGAAAAGAAGAAGCAGAGAACCATACCAAAATCTGCAGAAAGAGCAGAGAGTGAGACCTTTCTGCTCACATTGCGAAAAGGCATGGAACCCGAGCAGTGTCGTCGTAAGTTCCATGGTACCCTTCCAGATCATCTTTGGTAATTAAAACTGCATCTCCTGAGGGAGAACATGCTTCGAACCCACCAATGGCTTGCACCCAGCAAACCCAGCACTTCTATTTTGACCTGAAGGATCAAGATCCATGCACGAGGTTGCAGAACCATATCCTGAGGAAAATCCGAACTCCGACGAAGCAGCACCAAATTCTGAGGAAAACCCAGATGCACTTTATTTCTGAAATCACCGACTACGCATGGAAGATGAAAAATCCAGATATCACCGACAATTTTTTTTTTTTATAGCCCAAACGAAAAATCAACCAAGAAGTGACAGGACAATCGCGGAAGCACCGAAGAACTTTGACAAAATTTCTATGAAAAATTTGAGTAGAAAATTAAAAAAAAAAACTAGAAAACGATGAAAACTAATGAAACCCAGAACCACCATAATCCAAGGCGTAAGCTTGGTGGCTCTGATACCATGTTAACTACATTGCAAAGATGAAGGATTTGTACAGAGAAAGAGGAAGAAGGCAGAGAGAAACAAGAGAGATTCTAGAGAGAGAGAGTGTTTAGAGAGAATAGGAATTGTATTGATTGAATGAATATTTACAACTATGAGACAACAATTTATATAGCCACATTCTCAACTGTCTAACTAACTATTGTTGAGCTAGAATGATATATTCAACAGAAAGTGCTACTACTAGCACTGAAATGCCTAGCCATAAAACAGACCAATTTTTATTCTGGATAATGGCAGAACTATCAACTTTGCAGATATGAGACCACTGCACTTGCAGCATCCTAGACCTTAATGCTATTGGCATTACAATTCGAATGGCAAGAACACATTCGTGCTGAAATTGTTGAGGTCTGAAGGGATGTTGATTAGCTGCATCATTGCTTGCAAGACGTGGATAAATTGGGGTTGCTAATGAGTTTAAGCCGGAGAGGTTTGCAAATGGGGTCTCAGAAGCATGCAAGTATCCCAAGCATACGTAATCCATTTGGTTATGGAAGTCGGTTGTGCATAGGCCTGACTTTTGCCATGGTACAACTGACGATAGTTCTCTCCCACATTCTGTCCAAGTTCTCCTTTTTCCTTTTCTCCAAATTATCAACACCCACCAGTTTATAAAATGTTGTTGCTGCCGGAACATGGAATCAAACTGTTCGTGGCTAGAATTTCTGTCGGGAATGTCTCCTAGCCGACGAGCACACAACTTCCCGAGAGGTTGGCGCCGGTTGATGCTTTCTGTCGGGCTTCTGCTTTACTGGCGGGCTTGTCGAGTAAGGCTGCAAGAGAAGGACATAGTTAACTTTGAAAGGTGCCTTTGTGGGGCCTTAGGTGTAGGCCTTAAGGCTCACAATCAAGATTAACTTTTAAGTGCTCAGGCGTGCCACTGCTATCTTTAGCATGGCCGATGTAAAATGGATGTTGAATTTTAGTTGCACATATACCCGAGCGACCGTGTTAGTTATGACGGGTGCCTTTGTGGGGCCTTAGATGTAGGCCTTGAGGCTTCCGATCAAGAACTAACCCAGTACTCGAATATACGATGCCTGTTTTATTGTTTGCAGAAGTGTTATAACCATTATACTTCTGATTATCTGAACCCGTAGAGCAGAATGAATACAAATAGATGCCTTTGTATGGCCTCAGATATAGGCCTTGAGGCTTCCCATCAGAATTCCTTCTATACTCAAACGTTCTACTATAATCATAATGTAATAGAAATAAAACTAAGAAATAAATCGATTACTTGCACCCCAAGTAACTTCGGACTTCTTGTTATCAAAGCTTGTCGTGGATGGGTTAAGTCCACATAAGGTTTTTTTTCTGCCTTGAGACCAAGGACTTTTAAATGATCAATTTTACATGCCCGAGAGCTTAGAACTTAGATCTGGTTTGAACTGTGAAGACATATTCAAATTGGATTCCAGCACTGAGAGAGTCTTTTAATAGTCATCTTACGAGAAATAACTTGAATACAACTGGAAGTATACAACATATTGCTAGGCTAATGAATGACAAGACAAAAACAAAGAGGTTCAGGCAAGGTTTAACCTTGTCGGGTAAGGCTAATCGTCTTGCAATTTCCTATCTTTGTGGTTTATCAAGGGGTTTGAGCTTTTAGAAATGGGGGTAGGGAGATGAGTTTACAGAAAGAAATCGATACTACAGCAAGCTTAGGACAAGGTAGCAGAGCTATCACAAAGGGTTTTGAGCAGAGTTTGTGCTTGTATTTGTTTGTTTGATTGAGTGTCCTTAACTCTGATTTCTCTTTCTTCTTTTATAGACACTTCGGCTTGGCCTCCTGTAGCAGTAATCCTGCCCGAATGCATCTTGAAGGGTAGTGACTCATCAGCTATTTACTTGTACTGTCATTGTAAAGTACTTTTGGGCTGATTAGCTGGCTGGTCTATACCATTTGGTCTTTGGGTAGGTGAGCAAGTGGTTCACATGGTCTGCACCTAGTCAGAAAAGGGCCTCTTCGGCCTCCTGGGATTCGGCTAGGCTTCGGGCTTCTCTCCTCCTTTTGGGCCAACTCCCTTTTAAGCCCAAAGTTTAAGTTTTAACCCAAACACAAACTACTTGTTCGGCGGTGAGAACATAAAAAACCACATCTGTAATGGAGGCAGAACTCATCTGCAATACGATATGCGATCAATTTTTGTGATAGATGTAGATAGATGTACATACTCATATGGTTATCCATCTCATACATATTTGAACTGATGAATAACAAATGTTAATTCCTTGGTCTCTCACATTAGTATATGCTTATAACTCCTCCCCTGAAATTGTTTTTCAAGGCTTGGGCTAGAACCCAATTATTAGTATGTACTGGATTGGGCTTCGCTATATGCCAATTTATGCAGCACAATTACTATTCTTTTGGGTGGGATTGGACATAGAATCCACATACTATAATAAGCAAAAGCCGAAAACATGATTAAAGGCAAAAATGAAAAAAAAGGTATCAATTTTCATGTTTTCATTCTCCTCTGATTGGTTCAATTTATACCAAAGCGTAGAGATAAGTTAAAAAGGATACGTATCAATATCATGTAGTTAATTAAATACATATCAATATTCCATGTTAAAAAAAGCAAAGCAAATCTTTCCTGGGTTATAAACAAGGCAAAATTTACAACATTTTTTTACGCTTAATCTTTCTCCTAATCATAGTTAGCTGTAAAAATCCGACACAGCCTAATCAATTACACTTGTGGCAGTAAAAAGCAAGAAACCCTAGAAGCCGCAAAGTAAACGTAAAACCGAAACCCGCTAAAATAGTAAAATTGAAAACCACTTTTTAGTCAAAACTGGAATGGCTTCTACACTTTGCCACTTGTAAAAGCTAAACGCCGAAAAAGGAAGCTTCCAGTTGCAGAAAAGCAGTTTGGCCCAACTCAGAGGCGAAGATTGTGTTGTTTGACGTACATCCGACTTTGGCAGATCGCATTGAGCAGAAGCAACTACACAAATCTGACGTCACTACTCCCATTTCTTTTGGTAAAACTTGTAAGAACACATATATATTTTTTGATCTTTTGATGATATGACGGTAATAAAATATACAGCACGTATTCCTGGCCCCATGGAAGTGTAGAGAAGAAGCTCAAATCCTTCACGCACTTTCCAATGACGCCAAATCAAATAAAAATGTATTACAATTATTTTATGAAATGTGTTACTCTAATAAAATAAGTAATAGATTAAGTAGACAAAATTTTATTTACTATTTTTTTCATCTTTTATATTTTAATTTTATCTTCTTCGTCCACATGAAATACTCTACTATAAATAGAGACGTTAAACCCAATTTACCTATAATGTTGAAAGTAGGGCAGTGTTGAAGTGGGTAAAATTTGCCTACCCAATTAACTACACCCAGTTGAGCATGTTTTTGCCTACATGACATAAAAAATTGGCCTATTTTACTAAGATGCTCTTATCATATGGGGCGTTATTTGTGTGGAATATCATGTTCACATTCTTATGCTAAGAAACAATATATCTAGCTGGAGAAGAATATTAGGCTCTGTCTTATTGCAATCTCTGACAACTCTTAACAGTTGATGCATGTAAAAAACTTTTGCCAATTAATACATGTCACTAGCATTAATTACATTTGCTTGTATTAGTTCATGAAATATATATCAACTATATATATTCTCCACTTATATGATTAGCAGTATTAGGTTACGGGAATTCATTCATATAAGCTTTTATACCACTACCACCAAAGAGAAACCTAATCATATTAATTAGTATCTCATATAGTCATAAGGCACTATCATATATATGTGGTTTAGGCGCAATTAATATAAACTTGATAATAATTTAATTAAGAAAAATGAGAGATGGATCAAAACATGACTCTACTAAGACAAGAAACATATCATATCAGAAGATAGAAAAATAAACAACCAATCAAAGTGGGACTCACATGGTCTTCTTAATTAAATTAGTCATATTCCATATGCCTTGATTGGTGACTTAGCTAGTGATTGTTGAAAAGTAAATTGCTTACTAATTTCAAGTTAGTAAATGATTTACTTATCTATTTTATCTTTGTTCTATTGAGTAGCTGTTTTATGATGTGATAACTTGTGCTCATATGCCAAGTGTATGGTCTTAGATCAAGACTCTTTTTCAATGGCTCATATGCTTTGTTCTGCCATGTGTCAAAATCACATTGACTCGTGTAATTGAACGGATATGATGTCTGATGTAAAAGAAAGGAATGTATATGAATGAAATGTTGCTCTCTGCATAGTAACAGAGTTGCAGTTGTGAAAAACCTTGCCTCTCACCCTCTCTGTCTTTTCAGCTTCCTTTAAAATCCAATTCCTGAATATATCAGCTTACTAAAAACTTAACATGGTATCTAGAGCACAGGTTCTATCTGGAATCGGGGCGTAAGATCTGTGAGTGCTGTGCTTGGAAATCCAACGTGAAATTTCCAACTCAGTTTGTCGATTCAAGTCTCAAATGGCTGGATCTGGTGGTAGTGATCTTCGGGCTCCAATATTCAATGGTGACAACTATGAATTTTGGAAGATTCGAATGAGAACTATTTTCAAATCACATGGAATCTGGGATTTAGTTGAAAAGGGGTTTGAAATTTCATAATCGAAGGATAAGAAGATTGGAGATGAAGGCTCATCGGAGTCAGAGAGAGTTTCTCTGAGCGACAAGCTAATGAAGGATGCTAAGGCACTGGGTATAATCCAAGGAGCTGTCTCGGATGACATCTTTCCCAGAATCTCAAACGAAGAGACCTCAAAGGGTGCTTGGGATATCCTACATCAGGAATTTCATGGTGATAAGCAAGTGAGATCCATCAAGTTGCAGGGTCTACGCCGTGATTTCGAGTACACAAGGATGAAGGATGATGAAACTCTGTCTATGTATCTCACTCGTCTTCTCGAGTTGGTAAATCAGATGAAGGGTTATGGGGAAGATTTACCCAGAGAACGATTAGTTCAGAAATTGCTCATAAGCTTAACTAAGGAGTTTGATCCTGTTTGTTATGTAATTGAACAAACCAAGGATATTGAAACTATTGAGGTACAAGAGGTGATTGCAGCATTAAGAGGGTTTGCACAACGCCTTGATAGGCATGCTGAGAGTACCATTGAAAGAGCTTTCAGTACTCTGAATCTGAATTCAAAAGGAACCCAACCAAATCTCTCGTTTGGTAATTCTAAACCAAAGAAGGATTGGAAATCAAAAGGAAAGAAATGGGATCCTAAACCTCAGAATCTTGCTAATCGAGGTGGCAAATATGATCAAGGAGGAAAATCTGATCAGTCTAAGGGAAAATACAAGCATTGTGATAAACTGCACTATGGTGAGTGCTGGTTTAAAGGGAAGCCGAAATGTCATGGATGCAATCGTTTCGGTCATTTCATCAAGGATTGTGATCAACCAAACAAGTCTGGAAAACTTGTAAACTATGTGAATCAGGTAATAGAATATGCAACCATGTTTTATGCCTGCCATTCTGCTACTATTGGAAGAAGTATGAATATATGGTATGTAGATAGTGCATGTAGCAATCATATGACCTCCCATGAATCCTTGCTTATTGATGTTGATAAGAATGTGAAGTGTAGAGTTAAAATGGGCACTGGAGATTTAGTGCAGTCAATAGGCAAAGGCACATTGGTGATTGAGATGAAAGGTGTGACTAGGTATATTAAAGAAGTTATGATTGTACCTAGATTGGATGAAAACTTATTGAGTGTAAGGCAGATGGTAGAACATGGACATTGGCTTGTGTTTGGTGATTACATGGTTGATATTTATGGAGATAGACAGATGGAAGATCTGATTGCAAGTGTTCCAATGAAAGGAAACAGATGCTTTCCATTAAGTTTGGAATATGTTAATCCTCACATGGCTAATAGAGCAACTGTTGAAGAGTCATCTCAGTTGTGGCATAGAAGATATGGACATCTAAACTACATTAGTTTGATGCTTCTGTAAGAGAAGGAAATGGTGCAGGGCTTACCTAGACTACAAGTCTCTGAGCATGTTTGCTATGGATGTGCTACAGGAAAGGGTCACAGGGAATCATTTGACAAGGGAAAAGTTTGGAGGGCATCACAACCTCTAGAACTTATTCATTCTGATATATGCGGCCCAATGCAGATAACTACTCTAGGAGGCAACAAATTCTTTCTCACATTTATTGATGACCACACTAGGATGTGTTGGGTATTTTTCTTGCAACACAAGTCTCAAGTCTTCAACATTTTCAAAAGGTTTAAATCCATGGTTGAGCTACATAGTGGCTATCAAATCAAGAAACTCAGAAGTGATAGGGGTGGAGAATATACATCTCTAGAGTTTTCAAGGTTCTGTGAAGATATGGGATTAGAAAGGCAATTGACTGTTGCCTACTCTCCGCAACAAAATGGTGTTGCAGAGAGAAAGAATAGGACAATAATTGAAATGGCAAGAACTATGATGATTGAAAAGAAGATTCCCTTGAAGTTTTGGGCTGAAGCTGTCAACACAATTGTGTATCTGCAAAACCGATGTCCAACAAGTGCTCTGAACAAGATAACTCCATTTGAGGCATTTAGTGGGAGGAAGCCAGGTGTCAAACATTTGAAGATATTTGGTTCCATGTGTTATATTCACATTCCTTCACAGAAAAGACATAAACTGGAGGAAACTGGTGAGAATGGAGTATTCGTTGGATATGGAAATTGTGAAAAAGGATATAGAATCTTCAACTTGAGAACTCAAAAGGTTGAACTATCAAGAAGTGTAATCTTTGATGAGAAAGTAATATGGGACTGGGAAACTAATGAATCAGTTCAAGTTCCTAGTCCTTGGAATGATGAAAGAAGCTCAAGGATATCTGAATTTGATCCAGATTCAAGTGATTCACCTCAGTCAATGCAGTCTCCTCTGAGATCACAATCAACTGGAGATCTGCAAGTATCTCAAGAACCTGGTTGACTTGGTTCTCCAGTTCCAATCTCTAGAAGTTATGATCATACTCCATAGAAATGGAAGAGTTTGAGTGAAGTATATGCTCAATGCAACATGACCATCATTGAACCTGAAGATTTCAGTGAGGCAGTCAAAGATGATGCTTGGAAAAAGGCTATGACAGAAGAAATATTGATGATTGAAAAGAATTCCACGTGGGAATTAGTTGACAGACCTAGTAGTAAACCTGTTGTGGGTGTGAAGTGGGTATACAAAACAAAGCTGAATCTTGATGGCTCCATTAAAAAACACAAGGCAAGACTTGTAGCCAAAGGTTACACACAGAAACTAGGGATTGATTTTAATGAAACCTTTGCTCAAGTGGCAAGGTTAGATACTATTAGAACACTCATTGCACTAGCTGCACAGAAAGGTTGGAAACTGTGGCAATTAGATGTTAAATCAGCCTTCCTGAATGGTGTTCTTGAGGAGGAGGTATATGTTGATCAACCTGATGGTTTTGTGATTAAAGGGGCTGAAGACAAGGTTTATAGGCTGAGAAAGGCTCTCTATGGTCTAAAACAAGCACCAAGGGCCTGGTACAGTGAAATAGACACATATTTAATTCACTGTGGATTTCACAAAAGCTCAAGTGAAGCAACTTTATATGTGAGAAGCAAGGAAGGTGTTGGTACCTTGATCGTGTCAATCTATGTTGATGACATTGTGTACACAGGGAGCAATGCAGAAATGATGGAAGAATTCAAAGCTGAAATGATGTGCAAATATGAGATGTCAGATTTGGGTTTACTTCATCACTTTCTTGGAATAGGGGTAACTCAAACTGAAGGGAGTATATTTATACATCAGAAAAAATATGCTCTAACTCTTTTGGATAAATTTGGGCTCAAAGATTGCAAACCAGTGAGCACTCAATTGGTTGCAACTGATAAACTGAGAAGAGAAGATGGAAGTGAACCTGCAGATGAGTGTGAATATAGGAAAATAGTTGGAAGTCTTCTGTATTTAACAGCAACTAGACCGGATATTATGTTCTCTGCTAGTGTACTTGCACGATTTATGCACAAGCCTACCAAGAAACATTATGGAGCTGCTAAACGAGTCCTAAGGTACATTCAAGGAACAATTGACTTTGGAATTGAATATTTGAATGGAAAATCTGCTTTGTTGATTGGATATTGCGATAGTGACTTGAGTGGATCTGAGGAGGATATGAAAAGCACCTCAGGGTATGCTTTTTCATTTGGAAGTGGGGCATTCTCATGGGCTTCAGTCAAGCAGCATAGTGTAGCTCTTTCAACTGCAGAAGCAGAGTATGTTAGTGCAGCTGAAGCAACATCTCAGGCCATTTGGCTTAGGTTTGTGCTCAAGGACTTTGGAGAAGAGCAAGCTGCAGCAACATCGCTATTTTGTGACAACACTTCAGCTATAGCTATGTCTAAGAATCCTGTGTTTCATCAAAGAACCAAGCATATTGGCAGGAAGTTTCACTTTATTCGAGATGCAATTCAAGAAGGTACCATTGATCTGATTTACTGCAAGAGTGAAGAACAAATTGCAGACATCTTTACCAAGGCTCTTCCCAAAGACAGATTCAACAACTTGAGAAGTTTACTGGGTGTGAAATCAGTTAACAATTTAGAAGGGAGTGTTGAAAAGTAATTTGCTTACTAATTTCAAGTTAGTAAATGATTTACTTATCTATTTTATCTTTGTTCTATTGAGTAGCTGTTTTATGATGTCTTAGATCAGGACTCTTTTTCAATGGCTCATATGCTTTGTTCTGCCATGTGTCAAAATCACATTGGCTCATGTAATTGAACGGATATGATGTCTGATGTAAAAGAAAGGAATGTATATGAATGAAATGTTGCTCTCTGCATAGTAACAGAGTTGCAGTTGTGAAAAACCTTGCCTCTCAC
Organism: Malus domestica; assembly: GCF_042453785.1. NCBI lineage: Eukaryota > Viridiplantae > Streptophyta > Magnoliopsida > Rosales > Rosaceae > Malus > Malus domestica. The sequence goes on along the minus strand of NC_091672.1, from coordinate 26,437,424 downwards.
TCTCTCTGTCTTTTCAACTTCCTCTAAAATCCAATTCCTGAATATATCAGCTTACTAAAAACTTAACAGTGATCTCCATAAAACCCTACCATGGTCCATACGTGTCAGTGTATCACATGACATGATACATTAATTTTCAAATCAATTGACTTTAAAAACCCCCAATTTTCACTGGCTTTGCTGAATATTAAAGATCTCTCCAAATTAGGTGGCGTTGGGTCCTTATATATATATATATGTATATGTATATGTATACGTATATATATGTATGTGTATTTATATTGGTTGGGATGGGAATCAGTGATGGGAAAGAGAAGTGTGGAGCCAAAAATATTCACTAGGCGACACGTGGACTTTTGAACGAAAGAGGACAAAAATACCCTTGAGGCATACCGGGATTCCTATGCGCAAGCAGCAGGAAATTATCTTTCAACCAAGTCAAAAGTGCTCAAAATAGGTAACGATTTAAAGCCTATTTCATCAAATCCTTTCTATAAGGTAATTCCCAAAACCTAATTCATTTTATATATTCCATTATTTAGCTAATCAATTAGCTAAATAATATTTTCCTTTCATGTTTTCTAAAAAATTGACTAATTAAGGGATTAATCACCTAATCAATCCCTTAATTATCAATTTGAAACATCCACTCAAACCTAAAAAATACTATAGGGCCGGCTATCCCATTCAAAACCTAAACCATTACCTTTTTGTTACCTTTTCCCACCATTTCTTCCCTTTTATTAGCCAATCAATACCATAATTACTATAAAATTTCCTTTCATATTTAATTAGCCAATTAATTGGCTAATTAAACCAAAAATAAAACCTAAAATTCCCGCCTAGTAGCCGGCCACATTTCCTCCCTTTATTCTTTACCTTTTTGATTTTCTCCATCTTATTACCCAAATAAAGCTAATCATTCAATTTGATAACACCCCATTTATTTCTATCATATTTTATTAGCCAATAAAGTGGCTAATTAAACCACAAATTCACCAAAAAATGGAGAGAGTGGCCGGCCATTCCTTGAAGAAAATGGAGAAGCCTAATCCTATAAATAGGCTCCTATTTTCACCAAAAACTCATTCCAAACCTCTTGCAAAAAATCCCAAATACTCTAAACACTATTTCTCTCTAAAATTCTAACTTTGGCATCGGAGGTTCTTCGGCCAAAGCCCCCCCCCATTCATCGTGGGCGCATGAGGCTTTTGGCCTTAACCTAAGGTGCTAGTTGTTTTGTAGGTGCAAAATCGTCCAAGATCGAGGAGGAGAAAATTTGCATCCACAAGAAGTAACAAATCTGATTCACTGATGACAAAATTGCATGTCGATGATCATGAGCTTGCTTAAATATGATTCATGTCTTGTTTTATTTAAACAGGTGTGAAGTTTATGGATATTTTCACAACGAGGTAATACACAACAGAACTATGTCATGCATCATAACGACAGTCGTGACGATTATGTATTAAACTAGTTAGGTCATATATTACCGACAAGTAATAAGAATTAAATAATTCGTATCTTTAGTTTTATGTGTTTGTTAAAATATAGGTATGGCGAAGTATTTCACATTTAAATTTTTTTTATGTGTTTATTAATAAGTAAAAAATTAGAAAACTGTTGGTTTTCTCTTAAAATTTATAAATCAAATATTTCAAAGTCATGAACCATATCAAAGCGGAGCTAGTTTATTTATTCCCTTTCTTTCCCTTTACTTATGAGTTCTCTAATTCCTTACTTTTCCCATTCTTGTTATGTAAACATGTAGGACTTTTACTTGCAGACAATAAGAATTGAATTCATTTTACTTTACGAGTATTTTGCGTAAAATATGTATGAGAAATATTTCACTATTTTCAGGCCAGGTGTTTACTAACACATGGAATAAAAAAAATGAGTTTCCTCTTGAAATCTATATAATCAAATACTCAAACCAAGATAGGATAATTGATCCGATACCCTTTTCCTACTTTCCATTTCTATAAGTTCTCTATTCCTTTTTTTTTCCAATCACATTTATGCTAGTCGAATCTGATAGCTTGGAAAAAGTATTACTATACTTTTGAAGAAGAGATTAAAACGAGGACATTACAAATACATATCATGAAGAATTAGGCCTCAAAATGATTCTTGCAAACTAAACCTAAAAATATTATAATAAAACATCACCAATCGTAAAACACTGAGTAGACTTCAAGCACTCGTTAAAAGCCAAACTCATCAAAAATCGTAAAATTATATAAATCAATAAAACCATTAAACACTAAAAACTAAATTTCTGCTATTGGACGAAAGAACAGTCGTATAAATTATGTTAATTGAGTGTGAGAAATAATACTCAGAACACGATCATCACGCGGAGGAGGAGATTCCAGAAGCTTAATAATTGCATGGAAACCACTATAGTAAAAGAGTGTAAACCCTAAAAATAGGAGTATGATGTGACTTCATCTTCTATATATGACTTCTTGCTTCTTCTCTTTCGATTTGATCCGAATCTGATCCTTTTTATTTTTTATGAAATTTATTTGTCTTATATATAAAGCCAGAGCCCCACTTTGCGGTCACGGCTTCAACAAAAAATAATACGGCCAAAATGCCTCTCAGCCAAAAAATCAAAAGCAGTAAAAAGAATGCATAAAATAATACAAGGGTAATTTTGTAATTTTAATAGTGCTTTTTTTAATAATTAATTTTTTAGTGCAGTTTCTTTATTTTTATTTTTATAATTAGTATCTCACAATAGGCTAGCAATAATATGATTCAATTTCTCTATTTTTAAACACGTTCGAACCATCTTAATAAGAGGTTGTAATGTCGGTTATAAAAAATGTCTTTCACACGCAGATAATAATGTGATTAAATTAAGGGAGTTTTAACGAAAAGCACGCGGTACTGTTCATTTTAACGAAAAATCACATTTTTACACTAAAAAGTTAAACCTTGTACTATTCACTTTACCCTTTATCTTGTCCTTATCGTTAAAACTCAAAGTTTTCAAACTCTTTTCATTAATTTTCCTGTAAATTAATTGTCAAATGATTCTTTTTTTTTTAAACAAAATATATTATCTACACTGGGGGAAAGTGGTGGGCCTAGTCTCACAATGGGCTAGTAATAATGTGATTTAATCAATTGTTTATTAAATATTATTTTCTCTATTCTGAATGTAAATTCTATAGAGACCGATTTTATTATGTAAATTCAGCTGCTTTAATTATTTTATGAGGGGTTTCTTCTAGTATGATCTAAAATGATCTATTTACTTCAAATATTTGACTTTCCTTTTGTCAGTTTACACATATAAATAAATTTAAAACGTGTAAGTCACGCGTAGCAAGTTGTTATGAGGCTAGTAAATTATTATGTTAATACATCCAGCTACTACATGACAACAATTTATACAGCGTCCCAACATATTAATAAGGGAACTTTAACGAAAAGCACCCGGTACTGTTCATTTTAACGAAAAACCACATTTTTACACTAAAAAGTCAATCCTGGTACTATTCACTTTACCCTTTATTTTGTCCTTATCATTAAAACTCAAAGTTTTCAAGCCATTTTCATTAGTTTTCCTTATTAATAATTGGTTGGAGGGGCATCGTCCCCCATTCCTCAACAACCATTTCAAAGCCATTTTCTATTTATTTGAGCTCGTTTAGAAGTGTTTTTAAAATTACTAAAACGCTTTTAGAGAAAATATTTATTGGTTCCAAGAACACCTAAAGTGCTTTCAGTAAAAAACACCAGTTATGTACATTCTTGTACGAACTTTTTTCAGAATTTATTTACAGTCTTATTAAAAATTGGTTAAAAAAAATCACCAAAAACTGTTGTAGTCATTGTTTATAAATATTTCCAAAATAGCTATCAAACGACTTGAGCATAATTTCTAAGAGACCCCACCGTCCTCAACCAACTACCTTTCAAACTATCACGCTTTATGTCGTTCAAAATTACAGCCAGTGACCGACTTCTCTACTGCTTCTGGACTTGTAGTTGAAACGTTTTTCCGCTCACCATAATGAATCGTTAATTAAGATATTTTTTAAGTAAGAATTAAGTGAGACAAAATCTAGGCATTTAAAAGATGATACGTCCTCTCGTGACATAACACATAGTACTACCTCGGCGGTTGTGTGTAAAGTTTTTAGGTAATTTGCAAACTGTACGTGATAGTGTTTCATGTTGGGGTGGCACCAACTTGTTTTTGAGAAATGTTAAGGAGAATTTTTGAAAGTGAGATTTTTTATGAATTTTATGTCACTTTACAGTTTAACGTTAATTTTCGTACTAATATTATAAAACAGTATGCCCTTTTAAAAGTCTCATTAGCATTTCTCATTGTTTTGAGATGAAACACATCAACACATGTATTTGCGCATTATTGGATGAAATAAATTTAAGAATCATAACATTATTGTTGCAACAGATTTAAAACTTAGGTTGGCAATAATAATATGCTCTCTCTTTGTATTTTAAGTTTAAATGTCTTTTCACGTAATTTAGCGTAGACTAGAATATCATTTTGTCTCCGAAGTGTACAATGCCCAAAAATCCCATTAATAAAAAACAAAACTTCTTGTGGTGTGCAAAACAAATTTTGTAGTCCACACAAATTTTGTGAACCTCTTTGTGTCTTTGTTTGACCTTGGCCCTAGAATACAATGTCCAGTTTTCCCAAAAAAAAAAAAAAAAAAAAAAAAATTTGTAGTTGAATGCAAACGTATGGATGGAAGTAGATAAATTGGAATTAATTCCAACTTCCACAAGATGAAGAAAAGTAAAAGGTCTCTAGAAGAAAATAGTCCTATTTGATTGCTATACATTGCTAACATCAGAAAATGGAATAGTCACAAATCTTGAGTAACCGACTGAGCTGCTAATGTAGCTAAAGTTGTAATAAATCCTGTAAGTAAAATAGGTCCTATAGAAATTCCATCTATTTCCAATCTCTAGTTAAAAAAATAAAAATTTTTATCCATTTATATTCGTCTATCAATTGCTTTAATGGATCATCCAATTGGAAAAAATAACTGAATGCATAAGTTATTAGAAGGAGTTATATTATGCATATACCTATTGTATACCACCTAATTATCGTAATTGATAGCTTCATACTAATTTAAAGGGATTGACATGAAAAATAATTCATGAGTAATTGACAACTTTGCAATAGTTCGGAAGATATTTGGCACTATACACTAATAGTAAAGCAGTTGAGCTTGGTTGAATAAACGAGTTACTTGTTTGTATAAACGAGCACACCATAAGACTGCTAGTGACTTGCGTCATATCATCATACACCTCCCAAATCTTTCTATTAATTTAATTTACGAATGATGTACAAACCAAACGATGTGACAACTTAATAAACCATTTACAGAAATTAAAAAAAGAAAAAGAAAATCCAACTCAAATTGCTCTTTACCACATAAAAACACACAACCAAAACATAACAAAGAATACGAAACTTGAACTACTCCAAAAGAGATGTCGACATGCAGTTGCGTGGAAGTATCGCAGTACGGACCTAGAGGTTCTTCACGGGTGCATGTTTTGCCCGTTATCCTCGAGTAATGAATTTTAGAATTTCTGTTTTTGGTGACAGAAGAATTTGCAGAGCAGGAGTGGATTTCCCAGCAAAAGGAGAGATTTTTTGGTCTGGAAATCCCCCTTCTACAATCCAGAAAGAATTCAATTGTGCGAAAACCCAGTTCGGGCTTTGCATGAGAAGGAATTTGTGTGAATTGGGATAAGATTGAAGAGACTGCTGTAAAAGAAAGTAGGGAAAACCATGGAGAGGGTGCATGTGAATCTTGAGTAACCGACCGAGCCGCTAATGTAGCTAAAATTGTGATAAATCCTGCAAGTAAAATACATCCCACAGAAATTCCATCTATTCCAATCTCTAGTAAAAACAAAAAAAAATTGATCCATTTATAATCCTCTGTCAGTTGCATTAATGGATCATCTAATTGGAAACGATAATCGAATGCATAGGTTGTTAGAAAGCGTTCTATTATACATATGCCTATTGTATACCACCTAATTATCGTAATTGATAGTTTCCTACTAGTTTAAAGAAGATTGACATGAAAAATAGTTCAAGAGTAATTGACAACTTTGCGATGAGTAATGCTATTTATACTATGTTTTTGTACCGCGTTTTCATACTAACTTATGTGACATTTGATGTGGACAACCACACTATTTGAATTAATCAGATTTTTAAATTTAGTTCATTATTTAATAAACTAATAATTAAGAAAAAATAGTTAATTAAATGATGATTGTGGTATACGAGGAATCTTTCTCCTTCCTTCCTTGGTTTTTGCAAATTTTTCAAATGATGTGGCTATCCACATTAAATGCTACCTAAGATGGTATGAAAATGTAATATAAAAAAACATAGTATGAACAACATTACTCTTTTACGATAGTCAAGAACACTAAAGAATACTAATAACTTGTGTCATATCATCATATATCACACAAGGAGGTAGATTATCTACCCTCCAATTTCTCGTGCCCTCTTGTTTTGTGTGGTCACGATTAAACAACGTTAATATTTTATATTATTTTTTTATAAAGATAATAAGACAAAAAAAATATTAATAAAAAATATTAACGTAACTTAACCGTGATCACACAAATAGAAGACACATGAAAGCACAAGAAGTGAGAGCGCAAAGAATCTGCCTCTATCACACAAATCTTTCTATTATTTTAATTGATGAAGACAAGATTAATTTAATCAAGGCATGTAAGGCAGCTCTCCTAACCTTTCCCGACATGACAAGCCGAACGAAGGACAAACTAAACGATGTGACAACTTCATAAACCATTTACAGAAATTTAAAAACTAAATAAGAAAAAGAAAATCTAAGTCAACTTTGCTGTTTACCACAAAAAAGCACACAAACAAAACATAACCAAAAATACGAAATCTGAACTACACAAAAAAAGAAGTCTACATGCAGTTGCGTGGAAGTACCGTAGGTGCGGACGTGGTTCTTCATGGTTCGCAGGTGCATGTTTGTTCATCATTCTCAAGTATTAAATTTAAAATTTTTTGTTTTACTATATAAATATTAAAATTAAAATTTATATAACGTTGCTAGATAGGATAGTAAGTATTACTATCATATTATTTAATATACAATATATTAATTTATAAATTTAAAATCTTTAACATTACTCGTCTCGTCGGCAGGACGGTTAAGTATGGCAGGGCTAGATTCGGTAATACAAGGGAAAATGGAGGGGTAGTTTCGTCAACCAAGCCGCACCATTACAAGAGTCTTCGACGTTAAGAATCCAAAATCCAAATATTAACAAAAAGCTAATAAGAACATTTTGAGGCGAAAGCGCCAACTTCAACTACCAGCAAAAGAGAGCGAGAGAGAGAGAGAGAGAGAGAGACAGAGAGAGATTGGCACAGCAAGCAAAGAGTAGGTAAACTCAGACGACCCAGATTCTCAGTTTATATTTTGGGTTTTTCTTGTTTTGTCTTTTATTTGATTTGCAGTTTTTTTCGATCTCGGATTCTTCATTTCTCCATTTCCTACGTTTGTTTGTGTTCTGTTTCATTTATTTATTTTTCTATTATTTGTGGTGTGTTTTCTGTTTCCCGGTTGCTAGAGGGTTTGGCTGCTGCGAATTCTCCGGGGGATCCGTGGCAGCTACCACCTGGGGAGCACGACAGTTTAGGTTGGGATTTTTGGGTTCCTTGTTGCACATGGTTTTATATCTTCTAACTTGATTGCCGTTTTACATTAATTCTATATCGATTCGGATAATGTTTTTGTTTTTGCGTCCAAAGAGTTATATTTCGACAATGACTAGGATTTTAGCTTGGATTTGAGTTTTAAATTGTGGGTGTTTCCTTACTTATTTGTTTTTGTTTTTGGTGATAGAAGGATAATTTGCAGAGCAGGAGTGGATTTCCCAGAAAAGGAGAGAATTTTTGTCTGGAAATCCCCCTTTTACAATCCCGGATTGTAAATTTAGGGGGTGTTATTCTGAGGCAAGAAATGAATTGTGCGAAAACCGGTTCGGGTTTTTCATGAGAAGGAATTTGTGTGAATTGGGATATAGATTGAAGAGACTGCAGTAAAGGAAAGTAGGGAAAACCATGGAGAGGGTTTTGATGGCGGTGCATCTGGCGAATCAAGTCGGAGGGGAATCGTTACTTGGGACGATCAAGATCGCGGTGCTTCCCATAGCAAAGGTTTTTACTGTGTGCGCCTTGGGGCTTCTAATGGCTTCCAAGTATGTCAACATCTTCCCAGCCAGTGGAAGAAAACTCTTGAATGGGGTAAGAAGTGCTTTTGACTAGGTTTGAAAGAAAACAAGTGCTTTGTGGGCGTAGCCCTTGGATTTTTTTTTTTAAGAAATTCAACATCTTTATAATAAAAGCACTTGCTAGTGGAAGAACTTACGAGCAGAAGCAGTCTCAAACGAGGCCTTACTAATTTTGCACTATAAGCCACCTTTTCGTGTATATACTGTTGCATTGTATAACTGATTTCCAACTATTTTCTGCAGTTGGTCTTCTCGCTATTGCTTCCATGTTTGATATTTTCTCAGCTTGGACAAGCCATCACCCTAAAGAAAATGCTCGAGTGGTAAGAGTTAGTTCTACTGTTTTTTGTAATCCCGTAGCCGAAATCCCAATGCATTTTATTTGAACTAGAAAATTCTCTTTTTACAGGTGGTTTATTCCCGTGAATGTCGTGATTGGTAGCACTACAGGCTCCATGATAGGTTATATCGTTGCATCAATTGTCCGACCACCGTACCCCTTCTTCAAGTTTACAATTATACAGATTGGAATAGGTACGCTTTTTGACACCCCTTCGATCAATAGTTTCAACGAATTAGAAAACCCCTTTCTATACATTGAAATATTGAGTTGTCTATATAAGCTGCATTTTTGCTGCTTGGCCTTTGTGCATCATGTGTTGGCTTATACCATTGATTGCAGGAAACATCGGGAATGTGCCACTGGTTCTAATTGCAGCTTTGTGTAGAGACAAATCGAACCCTTTCGGTGATACGTGTAAAGCAGATGGGACTGCCTATATTTCATTTGGCCAGTGGGTAAGTATTTGCATTTCACTTTTTTTTATCACCACTGCTTGTATACTTGAATCCAAGTTGCAGTTATGCAGTGATTCAATACTTCATATTTTCCGGTGCATTAATTTAATCATCTATAATAAAGTACTAAACGTTGTTTATTATCCCGGATAGGTTGGTGCAATCATTCTATACACGTATGTATTTCAAATGCTGTCCCCCCCTCCTGAAGGTACCTTTGACATTGAGGAGAAAGATCTCCCAATCAAAAGCCCTCAAAACAGCACGAGCATGACACCTGAACAAATTCCGTTGCTTACAAATGATGAAAATAATGAAGAGACAACACGTCAAGAAGAGGTTGCAGAAACTAAAGAGGATGCAGAAACTAACTCAAATGATACAGATAAACCTAAGGTGAGAATGAATCTAATCATCCACATCTAATCCTATACGTGTTGTCACAAACATCTTCCTGTCCTAATGCAAAATATATCATTTGAGAAAAAGAGAAGGAATACCTTTTATTTTGGTAAGTTGGGATGTATGTTGTCGGGGCAAAAATTTGATAGCAATGATAGGCAGCTTAAATTTTTGTCGACTTTCATATGTAGATCCATGAATTATAACAGCTTTGAACTTGAAATTTGGGATTTTGCTTTACTTGCCTTATTGTGTTGTAGTTGTCTCTAGTATGTACTACGGTCCTAATTACATGTCATGACTTGCATGCAGATTACAAAGTTCTTCGTATTTATATACGAAAAGTTGAAGCTCAAACAAGTTCTCCAACCACCTATAATAGCTTCTGTAAGTTTGATTTATTTGCTAAAATAATTTAATAACTGTATTTATTAAGGAGTTTTATCAGTTGGATTCTTATGACGAGCATATTCTAACTAGTATGAACAATTTTGCTGCAGATCCTGGCCATGGTACTTGGAGCAATACCATTTTTAAAGAAATTGATCTTTACATCTGATGGTCCACTTTTCTTCTTCACTGATAGCTGCAGTATCCTTGGGTATGCTCAGTTGAACCCTTACTAAGTTCTAGCTGATAATATTTGGTGGTTGTCTTGACTACACATGCTGTTTAAGAATGCTGCGAGTTCCAGGGTCGTTGACATTGATAGATAAACCACAGTTTATTGATGTTGATAGATGAATAAAAGTTAATATAATTCAATAATTCTACTCAAACTATGTCGAGAAATTGCAACTTGAAAAATTGATATTATTCTGGCTTGTATATATATGCAAGATTATGGAAGAGCTTTAGTAGTAATATAGTGGAAACGTTTAACATGTACTATTCCTACAACCTTTTCTTGTCAAATATGCTTGTGATAGATGCCTATGGAAATAAAACTTACTTTTGTGGATTCTGTTGAATTGCAATCTTTATTTGTTATAATCTCACAATGTCGGTGATTTTCAGGGAAGCCATGATTCCGTGCATTCTGTTGGCATTAGGTGGCAACCTTATTGATGGTGAGTTGACATCCCTTCGTCATAAGCATCCACCTAATTGGTTTGAATTTTAGATGAATATAGTTGCGACATCTCTGTGTTATTTGCAGGTCCGGGAAGTTCAAAACTTGGTCTACGGACAACTGCTGCAATTATATTTGCACGACTAGTCTTGGTGCCCCCGGTAGGACTTGGCATTGTAATGTTAGCCGATAAGCTTGGCTTCCTCCCTGCCAATGACAAAATGTTTCGATTTATCCTGCTGCTCCAGAACACAATGCCTACATCTGTCCTTGCTGGTAACAAATCTCAAGTTATATAGATAGCTCGACTGTGCTTCAAATCGACATCCAAGTTTCGCATTGACAAATCAAACCTTGTCTGCAGGTGCTGTTGCAAATTTAAGAGGCTGTGGTAGAGAGGCAGCTGCCGTCCTGTTCTGGGTGCACATATTCGCCATCTTCTCCATGGCCGGGTGGATCGTCTTGTACCTCAACCTACTCTTCTGAAAAGAACTTGCAAATTGTTGCTGTGCCACTCACCCCTATCTACCTTCTGCCATTGATTTATCCGGCAGTCGATGTTAATAGCCGTAAGAGTATATAGCTGAACTTGGAAACTATTCATTCATGTAGAATACAAGGTGTCAACCTGTTCACAGTAACTGAGCCGGAGGAAGGAGCATCCCGCCCGGCTGTTAATTTTGTTGTGACAGCTGCCATTTACGTCCATTAATTTTTCAGGTCCGTAGAAGGGCAGCTGTCGTCTACATTCGGCCTTTTCTATGAGGCCCCGACTGGTTGTAAAGTGGAAGCAGTTATTTAGGAACGGGGGAGATCCTACCCCTTCTTCCTTACACGTCTGTGACTATAATCCTGTATTTGGCTCATCTCATTCTCTTTTCATACGAATTTTGAAGTTATTTTTTTTGTAAAATTTTACAAATTAAGCAACTTAAAGGGCAAAAAAGAGTACAAATAAAAGTAGGTTAAGGTACAAGACGATCCGTTACGGCCATGTAAAATAATAGATCGTCTTGTACCTCAACCTACTTTTTCATACAAGCGATATTCCTCACTAGTGTAATCTAAACTATCGGGGAGAGTATTGAAACTTTGTGGTGGGTGATAGCTTTGATGCCCTGCAAAGTGATTTTACTTTTTACATTTCAAGCAAGCAACGTTGGAGAGAGGGAATCGAATTGCAGTCGCACTTTGTGGTGCAAGAATCCTCCTTACTACTTGAGCTACTCATTTTTCTTAACCGTTTAAATTACAAGTTTTGGCGGCGATCTTGTAAAACGAATGTAAGTGCGACTGCAATTTGGGTTGTGTATATACGTCATTTATTTTAAGGGAAAATCAGATGTCAAAAAACCAGCTAAAACTTGGTTTAGTGGTACTTCTCTTCCGATGCGGACAAGATCCCAAGTCCGAATGCCCGTCCTTAATTAATCAAAAAACAGAATGTCGGTAAGTAATCGAATAGAAAAAAACTTGCTGTGCTCGTTTAGAATCTGATCAAACAAAATCCATATCCAAGGAGAGGTGTGAGGAAAGTTCAACCTGCACTACATTGAACACTAAACTCACATTTGGTCGTAAAACGTGAACAGGTACATTTAAAAAGGAACAAATTTATACATGATTCGACAACAATCCGAAAACCTCACTGAAGGTCTGCTACAGAACGACAGCTACAGGTCAAATAGACAATAGTCCGGACTCGGGAAAGCAGAAACACCAAATTTAGATAGATATTTACTACATTTTCAAGAATTCCCCTCAGAAAAGTGACCACCATGGTCGGCTTCTGTTCTCCCTGTGGTGGGGTGAGGCGCCGGTGACATGACTCTGGTGGCGGGCCTGATTGGCAAAGTTCTGGTTTCCTGCCAGTCGTCTTCTTTCCAACAGGGGACTTCCTAACCACAGCACAAGAACAATCCCCACGAGACTGACAATTGGAGCAGCAGCGAGAAAAAACCATCTCCCCCGCCCATTTTCTCCTCTCGAGCCATCAGTGGCTGGTTCCCTATTTTCTGCACTCTGCTCATGCTCTTCATCCTCATCTTCATCAGCTCTGTTGAAAGCACCGGAGGAACTGTCCTCACTTGCATTCTGCTGCCGGACGTTGTGGATCTCCGCTCTAGCACCAACGTTCTGTTTCCCCTCTTCGTAGTCTCTGTCATCTGTTGGTAGCTCATATCGACAGAGTGGACAAGTATTCCGTGTACTCAACCATGGCAAAATACAGGAAGAGTGATACAGGTGAGAGCAGGGAAGCTGATTCACTTCGGTACCAATTGGCAATACATCCTTGCAAATTGCACAGGCTAAGTCAGCATGCTTGTTATGTTCCTTACTAATGACAACACGAGGCAGATTATTCACAAGGGAAACAGAAGCTGGAGGTGCTCCTCGTCTTAAGCTATCAACCTCAGCAAGATGCTCGAGCAATTCTTCAAAGCCTCTAGCATCAAGATAATCACCAGAATTTCCAACATAAGGCAGCAACTCTGATTCTTCCACGTTAGAAAAGAGGTCATATACTTGATTGGTTCCCCTCATTCTATAACGAATCATACCCTCAGATTCAGGAGAATATATTTGTTGGCGCCAATTGGATGGGCCATTACTTCTGCCGGGACTCGAAACTAAAAGATTACGAAGCCGACCACCTGGGGTTTCCCTAGATTCAACTATGTTTACTTCAACACCAGCTTCTTCCCATTCATCATCTTCTTCATCCCCCTCATCATCATCGTCCTCAGCGTCATCTGAGTTCCACTGGCTAAGACCAGCATGCATTGGGTCAATGTCAGTATCACTATCATAAGCACTTCCCTCATCTGGTTGAATAACTGTTTCAATATCTAGGAAACCATGTAGGTCCACAGAAGCATCAGAGTCCCCTCCATACGCACTAAAAGAATTTGCATCATTCTCACCATGAAATACCCTGTACCGACCAAAACTGAGATTTGATTCAGTTTCCCCATAGAGAGAATCCACATTTTCGTAACCCTCACTTTCAGTATCCGAGAGTACCCGCCGCCATCTTCTAGACCCACTTGGTGTAGTACGGTTACTTGTGCGCCGCGGTATCGTAGCAGCAGAATCACCATCCACAGGTAGTTCCTCAAGCCCAGCGCCAGGGGATTGGTTTTGCCGCACCAGATTAATCACATGCGAGAATTGTTGCAAAAAAGTATTCTCAAGTGACTCAGAACTGCTGGTCCTAGCTCTTCTTCTCGTAGGCGGCGTCCTCTGATAAGAATCATGTGAGGGAGTACCAAGATCTTCAAGGTACAGAAATTTACAGTCCCCACACATAATTTCAACATCTTCAGTCGCCTCATTCTCGGGCAAAATAGCCCTTTGGCATAGAGCACATGTTGCAGGCTGCACAGATTGTTCACTGACAACGCCACCATCCTCATGATTTTCGACAGCGGATTGAAGCAACTCTTCCAAGAATCTATGTGAGGGTGCATCCATCTGAAACTGATAAAGACCGCAACAACATAAACAAAGAGAAGCAAAGTAATATCTGAAAACATAGGATGATTACTCGAAAGAAAACACGCAGACCAGCAGCTAGGTGATAGCCGAGCAGGCTCATAAACACAATGAGCTCAAATTTAAACTCCTAACCATTAATCCATTGACCAAAAGAAAAACCAATAATAAATGTGGACACAAATTATTTGAGAAATTCCCCAAACTCTTAATGATAAAAGGAAAAAAGCCCGAAAATTCGACGTATTGAAGCTAACATTTTTAATTTAAATGCCTAGAAATCATAAGAAAAACAAAAGTTGAGCTGACAGTAATCTCAGACAGCAAACTGTAATTACAATTGCCCATGAAAGTGGAAATCCATCTTTAAATCAGTGTCAATTTCTTCCTCAACAAAAAGTTCCGGTTTTTCTTGTAAAAACACAATTACCCATCTCGTCATTTGCATCTGAAACCCCAATTTTTTCTACCAATTTACACACAATGGCAGCAATTTACACAAATTCGTACAAAAAATTGCCATAAAGGTAAATTCATACCAGAAAAATCAAATTACAAACGGGGTTAGCAGAAATTTCAAATCTTGTGGGGGGTTAGAGTAATTACCAGAGATACGAAACCCAAAAGCAAAATTACTCCGATCTTTCCAAACCCCCAACAGCTCGGATCATTACAGAAAGCTCCGTCTGAGAAATGCAGTGAAATTTCTGAAAAAATGGAGATTTGGGGAAGACGAAGACCTCTTCAATTCAACTCTCACTCAGTCAGTCGTTGGAGGAATGAAGGCGACGATGCGAGGTTGAAAGAAAAGGCTCGCAAGTCGAATCGAGGGTGTGTGATCGCATGGCGCACGTCGCATTGGATCAGGACCGTCCATCTCTTTTGGTCTTTTCCACCTAAAGCACGCATCGAATGATTGAATACAGGGATCGCCACCGTACTAACAGTAGGGCCTGCGATTAGGCTTTACGGTCGTAGCTTTTGTCGCCTAGGATGGTGAGTTGCGTTTCTGGGCCCCATTGGGCCTTCCCATTTCTATCTTCATTAAAACTGGGTTGTTCACGGATACTCGTTACGCTTCTTTTAGTTTGATTTAACTTTACATCGTCTTCAGCACTATCAATTTCATCCTTATATTACGGTGATATCAAATTAAATGGGTCTTAATGGATACCCATTAACAACCCAATAGAATAATTTGACACTTGTACCAGCACCCATAACATCAACTGTGCCAATAACATGTCATTTAGCTAGACCCATAGGCACTCTAATTTTCTAAAAGGTAAAATGTTCATATTCTCATTTCTTTTTAAGGATGTCCGAATCCCAAGACATTATTGTCTTCACACTACTAAAATATAATTCCCGTTGTAAAAGTTGTGGGAATGAATGCTCACATGCTTTAGCTAAAAGTGAGAAAGATTTGAGAATAGTAGTGTAATTGATGTTATATGATGTTTTTCAAAAATGCAATCATTTCTTCTTTTTTTCGTTCTTCAAGAATGTGACTCTATATAAAAAGCGTTTCGTATGTGATCACAATGCATAACAAATAAAAGATGTGAAAACAATAATATTTATATAGGAAAACTAATGAAAATTGTTTGAAAACTTTGAATTTTAATAGTAAGGACAAAATAAAGGGTAAAGTGAATAGTACCATGATTGACTTTTTAGCGTAAAAATATGGTTTTTCGTTAAAATGAACAGTACCGGGAGATTTTCGTTAAAATACTCTGATTATATCCCTCCCTTCCTCTTATGGGTATCCAAAGTCCTACAGTTGGAGGGAAAGTCCAATGCAATGAAATTCATGCGAATCAAAGAAATGAGATTCAGTTGGATTTTTCGTCCTTGAAAGCTCATCGTACTGGACTTGCAGACAACAGTTGCTCAGTTTCTGGCTTCACAAACACCAGCAACAACTCAAAACCGCTGATATTGAACCAATGGAAGTCGGTCAATCAAGCACAAACCTTATAGTTCTCAGTCAAATTTGTTGGAACCAAGGTTGAGGAACAACGTGGGATTATCTAGTTTTAGCAAAACTAAGAACAAACTAAGTTCATTGCATTCGAGAGGAGATGATAATCAGACAAAATCTGAGACAACCCAAGTGTCGAAACCCGACCAAGGCAGGCCAGTACTGGCTCAACAGTTCACATTTGATCTTCCACATATTTGAGAGCCCAACTTGGTAGGATAAATTCTTCAGGACAAGATCGATGAATCTTGCAGAAAGGTTCAGGTGCAGATCTGATGATCTTCCCAGCTGACAAAAACTATCAGAGTCAGTACACTGATTTAGCTCTTCAGCTGTAACTTGTGAGAAAGCTAGTTAAATTCTAAAAGTGAAAAGAGATATGGAACTTTCTGTACTGAAATCCATTAATGAAAAAGTCCATTTTATGGGGGAAATCTGGAAATATAACCAAAATTTAGATCCCATGCAAAATTATAACCAGCATTTTAATTTTATGATAATTATAAAGGGGTGGATTTTTTTGCCAAATTGCCGTGCCAACCGAATTACCAACCGTGCCATACCGATTTTGTGCTAAATTTTTTGTGCCAATCGGTAATGGTACGGTATTGTACCGTACCGAAATTTCATGGTACGGTATTGGTAATGGATATCATTACCACGGTATTACCTTACCGTACCGAACATATAATATAATATATAATTTATAAATTATATAATATATAATTATATAACACATATTTATAATAATTTGATATGATGAAAGAGGCTCAACCTCGGTTCAAGATTCCAAATAGGAAGAAGATTGCGGCTAGTGTGTGTGATTTATATGTGTTGGAGAAATCTAAGTTATTTGAAGCAATGCATAATCAAAGGGTAAGTATCACAACCGATACTTGAACATCGGTACAAAACATTAATTACATGGTAGTTACCGCTCACTTCATGGATAGGGAATGAAAGTTGCACAAACGGATTATAAACTTCATAAAGATCACAAGTCATAAGGGAGAAGACATTGGGAAAGTTCTAGAAGTGTGTTTGAACCAATGGAGGATAGAGACGATCTTTAGCATGAGGGAAACTTCTATTTGTTTTGGTTCGTAGCTTCTATTTGGATTGTAAATTTAATTTTCATCATGAATCTTGATGCATCATTTGAATTATTGTGTGTGTGAATTGTGAATGATGAATAATAGATGAATTTAGGCTACAAAGTATTAGATAAAGGTACAATAAAAAAGTTTTGCACTTGAATTGGGTTAAAAAAGCCAAAACAAATTTTGTCCCAAAACAAGCCATACCATGCCAACCGAACATTTGGCAATACCGAACTTCGGTATACCGAAAGTTTGGTATGGTATTGGTAATAGATTTTACCAAACCGAAAGTTTGGTACGGTAATTGGTACGAGGGTTTTGGTACGGTAACCGTACCGAACCCACCCCTTATAACCAAAAGTTGATGTAAAAGTACTAATATATCTTTAATGTTAGGGTTTCTCACAACAACCAAAACCCAACTTATAATATTGCAGATTTGAATATAGATAGAGATTTAAACTACCTTCAAATGTCTACGATCTTTAACTACACCTTTAGATATCTGCAACCTTTAAACCAGAATTAAAACATGAATTAAAATAGCTTCCATGGAAAACCTAAAATATCAGAGAACTTGGAAAATATATAGAGAAAACCATTGATTTTGTGAGAAGGGGAGCTTTGAAAGCGTAGCCTTTCTGGAAAATGAGTAAAACATAAATTAAGACCAAATAAATATACCACAGAAAATCCTCCAGGGGCCAGTGTGAAGTAAAACATTTTTTTCGAGCATACTCTCAATGTGATGAGGAGGGCAATCGTCCTCCACCCGTAGTCCTTGCCTTCCTGCTACTTATGGAGTCAAATTTTGTTTGGCCACCAAAATCTCTAACTCTTGCAAAGGCATAGAAAGGATATGGCAAAAATGTTGCTGGTTTTGCTTTTTGATTCATGCTTTCATTGTGCAGAAATCCGGAAGGTTGCAGGAAGTAGTTCAAAAGTTGCAGAGAATAATGAAAATAAAAAAGCGATAGAGATTAATTCCTCATAATAAGGTTGTTTAAATGTTGTGTTTTGGTTGTTGTGAGAAACCCTAATATTTAGGGTATATTAGTACTTTTACGTCAAATTTTGATTATAATTATAATAAAATTAAAACAGTGGTTATAACTCTATATTTAGTCTAAAATTTGGTTATTTTTCCAAATTTTCCCTTTCTGGCACTATTAATAAAAAGTCAAGTTACCATTTAATAACATGGAATTCGTCAAGTTGGCTAGAGTTGTGTGCTCCTCTACACCAAATTCGAATTCTCCTTCCCATTAGTTTTGTTTTTTCAAAAACAAGAATAATTCCAAGGTAGGGTTTTTCTCTTCTCTTTTTTCAATACTATATTTTGGTTTAGGATTTAGGGTTCCGGGTTTAATAACACGGCCTGCGTTACGATGAGTGGGATATATAGCATAAGAAGGGTTTGATGCCTACAGAAAAAAGAACTGTTTATATAGGTGAAGATTATCAATCTCACCACCAAGTCGACGGTCCTCATCGTATTCATGTTGATGGAGACGGATTGATTACCCCAATAAAAAAGCAACCGATGATGCCGAAGCCACGAACACGAATTGATTAATATGGATGATCTCCCAGAGCTTTTGTTGGTTGAAATTCTTTGTCCACTTCCTTGCCCTAAATTGATCTTTCAATTCAAGTGTGTGTCAAAGCGTTTGGTGCGGACTCATCTCATATCCTTATTTTGTTCGTTGCTTTCTCTGAAGCTCGAAACAGGGTTAGGGTGCTCTGCGGAGATCGAAACAAGTGTATTCCCTACGAGGAACCTCTCTTGTCTTAAATTCGAAAGAATTGAAGAAGATGAAAAAATATAAATGATTAGAGAGCATGTGAAAAGTAAGAAAGTGTGTATAGATAGTATGACAGGGACGGGGTGGCATACCAATACGGTTACTTGTGCATGAAGCAATTAGTTCTTTATATATTGTACAAACATGGCTCACACGTCAAACAGCTGCCAAGGGATCCAGTTGTTGAAAGTCCTTTTTACAACGGGCCACTTCCGAACTTCCAATGCATTCGTGAGTTGTCATTATCCCACAACAACACATGACAACATGTTTCCCCCTCTAAATTATTAGGTAAAGTTCTGTGTTCACGTATACATGGTATTTATATTAGACTATTAGGATTTTTTTACTTACCATGAAATAGGGGTACAAAGGAATTTGTATGAGATAAACAACTCTCCTTGGCAATCTCATACATTGGTATTTCAAATATGAGAATGTACGAGATACCCAAAATCAATGTGGATACACTTTTTTTTTTTTTTGAAGTAGGATTATCTCCTCTCGAAATTCCTCTCCCCTCCAGTTCTACTTGAACGGTCACTATTAAGGCACATCGACGGTTACTATTAAGGCACATTAACATCTGATGTTGATTTCTGTATCTTTATAGAGAAAGGAAAAACAAAAGGAAAGTGAGAGAGGAGGGGGTTGGACGGGAGGAATTTGGAGAGAAGAGAATCCTACTCTAATTTTTTTCATTCCTTGATTGTTAGTAAACACATAAATGAGATTGTCCACTTCTTATTTCAATTCTCTTGCATTTACTATCACATATTTCTAAAAGTATGTGAATCATTGAAATTCGTAATTAAATAAATATCTAACTTAGGGCAGTCGATATTATACATGATTCTTACTCTCTTGATTCACAACTTCATAAATATTTAACTTGGGTGGTCGATATTATACGCGATTCTTACTTTGTTGATTCACAACTTCTTCCATTTCATACAAGTAACATACCATAAACGTGAATTCAAATAGTCGCATTTCGAAGTGTGTGTGACTTATTAGTTAAATGGATGGTAGAGAGATGGCTCTTAGGTGGTCGATATTATACGCGATTCTTACTTTGTTGATTCACAACTTCTTCCATTTCATACAAGTAACATACCATAAACGTGAATTCAAATAGTCGCATTTCGAAGTGTGTGTGACTTATTAGTTAAATGGATGGTAGAGAGATGGCTGTGTGCTAATTTTTTTCTGTTTCTGTTTCGTGTGTGTGTTTTACGGCTTAACATCCATTCATTCATTTCATATTTCGGTTTTTGTTTTGCTCTCAGAAGAAAAGGCGGAAGAGTTAGTTACTTACGCCACCCAAAGAAAAAACCAACCGCCTTCCTCCTCCTCCTCCGTCGTTGTCACTGCGGCAGCGGAAATGGAACTCATACAAAATCCAGTCAACCTCTTTAACAACTAATACATAAAACTCCGGCAGCGGAAATGGCGTACAGGAGAAGGCAGGGGATAACAAGGTCGTCAACCTTCAAAGAAGAGATCATTCATCGCCCGCCGGACAACAGTTCTTCACCGAACTCATCTTCCCCTCTGCAGTCTTCATCGTCCTTCTCCGGTTCTTCGTCTCTCGCGGCTCAGGCGATCCGTGCTTCTGCGCTTTCCGTTGAACGCAAAAACCGATCCCAGGTTTCCTTTTGTTCTAACTTGTGCGGACCTTTTGGTTCATCTTTTTGAAATTTTGAACTTTGTAATAATTCTCTGGTTTCTGATCTGATCTGCTCGTCTGGGTTGGTTTTATTTGCATTGAATTGTGGTTGCATGAGTTAGGTCAGTTGGTTAGGATATTATGTCAGAGTTCGAAGCATTCGATGTAGATTAAAGTAGTCTTATGGAAAGAAAAAAAAAAAGAGGTGATTGTGATCATTGCTATAAATAATGCAGGACTTCTCTGCCTATGACGACGCATCCGCAAAATCTGGGTTTTGGGGGGTTCTGGCTAGGAAAGCGAAGGCCATTCTCGAAGAGGATGGTGAATTCCCACAAGATGATGCGGCTGGAGGACTCGTATCGCAGCCCTCTATTGCCTCCGGTGGCACTCAGGTGAACTTCCAACTTGATCTTTGTATGAAATCACAAATACAATCACCTCATCCACCGTTAATTTAGGGTCCGTTTGATAAACATTTTGCATTCAACATGCGTTCTTTTGATTGTTGAGCTTCGTCGCTTGATTGTTTGGCATCTTTCCCTTTCGGAGACAGCTCCAACAACAACCATATTATCAGTCATATGACAACTCTAGAAGAACGGAAAATCCTGCACTCCGAAAGGGCTTGGATAGAATCACAACTTCCCTTAATCAGCTCGGGGACACGTTTGAGAAAGCTTTCGAGGTAACTAAAATTCCTTGCTAACTATAGATAATGGATGGATGTCAAGTTTAGTACTATGGGAAACAAGTATGTTCATAGTGTGGCTTGTGTTTTTGTGTTTGGTTTTCAGGAAGGTCGAACGATAGTGGAGAATAAGACAGCCGACATCAAAATGCAAATTAAACGAAGGGGAGACAATCCTGATGCGCATGATCAAGCTTCTTATTATGGGAACCAGAACAGTTCACCGTTGCAGCCTAAGAACCACGATACTCAACTCAAGGCATCACGCGACGTAAGGTGGCAATTATGTAGTTGTGTGTGACTGGCTTGCGTAATCTTAAGACGAAATGAGTCTTACTTCAGTTGAATTATATGTTGATGAAGTGTTTCAGATGTGATTCTCAGTTTTTCATTTTCGATTTATTTAGACTCGAATTGAGCCAGATGAATGCATAAATGGTGTTTGTTTTGGGTCACAGGTTGCAATGGCAACGGCTGCCAAAGCAAAATTACTTCTTCGGGAGCTGAAAACCGTTAAGGCAGATCTGGCTTTTGCGAAGGAACGATGTTCTCAACTAGAAGAAGAAAATAAACGCCTTCGCGAGAATCGTGACAAGGGAAACCACAGAGCAGATGATGACTTGGTAGGTTTCTGTTTTTCTGTTCGGTTTTCGTTGTACTGTGTTACCGATCCACAAGTAGAATAGTAGGACTAACTGCAATTTGGCTAGGACAGTGTGCCCCCATCTGCATCCAAGTTCGAATTCTCCCTCCTTTAGTCTAGTCTAAATTAGAATATCACTCGAGTAGTGCGACTAAATGTAATTTAGAAATGTTTCTGACGTGTATATATATGGGATTGTATCAGATCCGCCTTCAACTGGAGACACTTCTGGCAGAGAAGGCTCGATTAGCGAACGAGAATTCAGTTTATGCACGCGAGAATCGGTTCCTTAGGGAAATTGTTGAATACCACCAGCTGACAATGCAGGATGTTGTGTATATGGATGATGAAGAAGTCACAGAAGTTAACCCCTTAACCAGCCCCACCGGCGTCTCCAGGATGCTCTCCATTTCCCCGCCTTCATCAGCACCCCCATCCCCGCCTCCAGAGGACTCTTCATCTGCAACCTCACCAGTTACTAAAGAAATATCTCCTATCCTCACCAAGCCACAAGAAAATAAAGACGTTTTTGCGAATGAGGCCATGCCAAGCTTCGATACCTTAGTTCCCAAGCAAGAACATGCTAAAACACCTTCTTCAGCAGGAGCTGCTACCAAAACACATTCTTCAACAGCAGAAGCCGCAACTAAAACACTCTCCGTAGCAGCAGAAGATTCTAAAAGACCTCCTGCTTCTGCTTAAGCATTCACTTTTCGTTTTCGTTAAAGATTAAAGATTAGTTTAGCATTTTTTTTAATTTTTTCCCCTTCCTTTTCCTCTTGGAGAGAGGGGGAGAGGAAGGATAAAGGCGGGAGGGGTCATTCTTCTTCCGCCTGCAATTTTATTAATCCGTGGATGTAATATTTTGTTAATTTCTTTGAGGTTGGGTTTATTTCTAGTACCCTGTTGGCCTCTTCGCACAAGATCAAAAGTTGTTTTCCACGTCCTTCATTGTACAACAAAACTACAACCAGCATGCACGCTATTTGTTCTTGAATAATATTGTCAATTTTACGGAGTTTATAGCTCAAATGATTAAGACCGTTCACCTACACCGGACTAGACAATCCTACTAGAATTTCTCCTCGATATGTTATCATACGATTTTTCCTTTGAAGTTAAAATAAAACAACATAATGGCTAGAAACAATGGGAATGCATGGGTCACATTCAAATACTACAAATTGCATGATAACATTTTCAGAAGCGATCAAACGCCTCGCATTCTAACCTGCCAATCTATTTCCCCCAAAAGGTAGATCAAACGATCTGCCGATACAATATCAAGTAAGAAACAAGAGAAAAGAACACCGGAAGAAGAAACACCACCCGCTTCGGCAGAATCTCAAAGCTCTCGGACCCCTCTTCGACAATGGTCTCCAGTTTCGGAAAACTCGAACATTTCTCACGGGAGATAACCTGCGGTGGTGCAACTTCCACCCAGTTGTGCATGTACCTCCCTCTCTTTGCCATCACCATATCTGGATCAAAATGCCGTCGAGAGTTCTCAAATCAAGCGAAAGAACGCGAACGAGAGAGAGAGAGAGATTTCGCTTCTCTGGTGTAATCGAATATGTTACATTCAGATCGATCAAGGTTGGAGAGGGGTGCTGGTGAGCCATCCTATATATACAATTTAGAGAGGGAAAGCTGTAAAGAAAGAGGTGGAAAAATAGGTGGTGGAAAGTTAGCTTTGCCTCACAATTGGCGGACGACGTGATGCCAATTCACCAAATACGTTCGACAAAGTCTAAGGGGAGGAAGGAAGGTATGATCCACGGCAAATAAACAGTTATATATGGAGCATTACATACATTTGACCTTTGCTCGATACAACGTATAAACAGTACCCAGTTCGGTTATACCCAGCCGTTGTAATTTTTTTGCGAGGGCAAACCCGTGAACAAGGCGGAGCAAAAATGACAATCGAATATACCAGTGTATAGTTATGAGGATATGGATTTGGGAGATGGCTGCTTTGGATATGAATTGGAACTCCAAAACAGAAAAACTCCTCTCTTTTTTTCTTTACAGTGGACGGCTTTAGAACAGCTGGAAAAACAAACTCGTTGATCCATCGCCGAATGATCTTAGATCTGCAGGTTTTACCAGAGCTCTGCACAACGGACACGTCCGTTCCCTCTCAAACCTGAAAGAAAAAAAGAAAAAATGAGTCTGTCAGCAGCCAAAACGGGTACCATAAGCAAAGTGAATGAATGGCTGTCCGTTAATTCTGTGGGGATTACTCGGATATTATCCCATTCCATGGAAATTGGAACAAATTTTAACTTGTAAATCATTGAAAACAAGCAATCGACAATCTACCTTGTTTCTCAAAGATGTTAAACTTGCAATGCAGGATAACTGGAAGCGTAGGGATTGTTTTTTCAACAGGTAACTAGGAAATTAGCACAAAGAGTTATCGAATGCATAATAAAAGTAAACTAACCACTCTGATACGCAGTCCTCGCAAAAGATGTGTTTACATCGAAGTAGGATAGGAGCATGCATCTTCTCTTGGCAAATAGCACATAGATCACCTGCTGCATTGACCTGCATCAAACAACCGACAACTTAGAATGCACGAACCACAAACTCTCCCATGAAAGTTTCATAACTACCAAAATGAAACACATAAAACCTTGAAACCCCAAGGCAAAAAAGTTATGTTCAGATATTTTTTTCTTAAGACAAATCTAACAAACTCTTAGCCGACGATAGTAAAAGAACCTAAATACAGTGAAGTTCAAAAATAGAGTAGTTAGCTCAACTTCAAGTATTCCATTCAGCTGGTTTAAAGACGTTTAGATTGTATTAATAATCTAACAACTGCTGACAATATTAAAAAAGGAAGGCCTCGATGCTCATATCCTAACAAAGAGGCCTTGCAAAGGATTAAGCTCATCAGTCAGATGTTGCTTATATTCTTGATGTGCTACACAAAGATCCACACTTGCCAACAAACAAGCATAATAGAATGATTGAGTACATTAGCACAAAATTTTGTTACATATTTGGGAAGAAACTGATATCCTACTAACTTCCATGTAATTTGGACCTATACAGTTCAATTGCATGGTAAATTATGGTGGTAGAAAAAGAGATCCGGTTTACCTGTTCTGAAGTTGCATATGCCCCATAGTGCACCTCTTTTCGTGACAATGCCTTCAATGCAGCAAAGAAGGATTGCACCTAACCACAACGAACAAGGGAGAGGCATAAACAGTAATGACAAGTGAGAAACAACTCTTCTGGAACGTGTTCTTAATGAAGAGGTCAGAAAACTTGAGAGATATCAGGAGCACAAACTATTACCTTCTCGACAACAGATGTTAGCTTGAAAGTCAAATATAACCCTGTCATTAGTGACGAAAAGAGACTCCCATATTCTTTGTTCAAGAAGAACCGGTACCACACTGGTGTTGGCAACAAGGCACGGTACAAGAGCAGTAGATACTCAACCAGAGTAAGCATTTGACCCTATATAAGAGGACTTCTTCAGTCAAGACTCAAGAGATTATGGAGAAAACAGAAGGGATAAAACCATCAATTATATGAACATATCCCTTCATTTTTGTTCTAGAAATCAAATGAAGATGAGACGTAATTAAAACAGCCATAAGCTCTCTTGAGCCAGCTCCTAACTTATTCTTTTCCAAAAGAAAATAATATACCCGAATGTAGTTTTGCTTAACTACTTATTACCTCACCTGCTTACGATAGTTTCGGCCTCTACTGTTTTTGTAGTACATTAATATCAAACACTTCAGCACCATTGCTGCCTGACGGACCAAGGAGTCTGAAAATAACCAATGTGAAGTAAGCATCACAAGGGCTCTAAAATTAACTAACATAAGTTTTCCATACGAAATTTACACAGAAATAGGAATGAAGATGCATCTGATAACAAAAACAATAAAAGTATTATATCTGAACCCTTGATAAAGAAACACGTGTGGAGCGTTTTTTTCTTTTTTGTCTGAGATTTGCAGAGTGCTCAAAATATGATTTCAGTATAATCAAGCATCAGTACACAAAAGGCAAACAAAATTCAAGGTAAAAGTAAACTTCAGTGTTCCGTCTTTCATATTGATAAAAGGTATCTGCGACAACAGAAAGCTAAAAAAAATATTTGTAATTGCACACCAAAAAAAGTTTCACACTGTACATAAAAACAACTATTTCTGAAGAGTGGATCATCCTTTGTTGAAGAGGTTTGAAATATAGAGATGAACTAAATGTTAACTCATCATTGTTATCATAAGAACACTGCCGCAGAATGAGAGAACTGCCACGATAACAAGTTGGGAGGAGCGATTATTACCATTCACCGTGATGATGAAAACAGCATGCCAGAAGGGTGGTATAACTTTAGGAGGAAGCATAATTAGTGGGTACAAAAGATCGTCATTCTGGAACCACCAGTAAACACCAACCACATGCAATGCGAATGCAAGAGAGATGCCCATTAGAACCGTGATTTTCCTCTCTCCCTGCAGCCACCAACCATGTCTATTCTTAACACAAAAAATGACTATGCAAAACACAAGAGCATCTGCTGAAAGTTGGAAAAATAAATAAAATCATATTGCAAATACCTTCAAAGCTGTCTGTTTCCTCAATATATCATTTGACTTGAACATAACAGCAGCAATCCAAATTGTAACAAAGAAACCTGTAATGATTGCAAAATGAAAAGTGGTCACTAATTTAAAAGGAAGGGAGAAATGGCCTACAAAGGTGAACTTTTTAATTGCCATAGTTCATTGCAACTAATAACCATTAGTGTACAAATGCAAGCATGTGCATTTAATTCATAAGAAAGAAATCAACTCTTTTTAGGATCTCAAATATATACCAATCTTGAAAAGGTTATTACTTATGAATCAGAATGCAAACCAGAACAGCATGGAATTGACAATTCCCAAGAGTGTCATCAACCCAATTATCACTATGAGTAAACTAAACATTTATCCTTTACAATAGAAAAGCACAATCTACAAACGCATAATACATTGGCAGGACACTGACCTTGCAAATGCTGGCGGATGAAGACCACCAATAGAAGCAAGGAAAAGGGCAGGACTTGTTCAATACCCCTAGCAGCCTGCTGAATGTCATATCTCTGGTAAGAAGAATCCCTGCCATTAGCCCCTGTTCCATCACCTCCTTCTCCATCAGCACTTCCATTTAACGATTGGGGAATGCCCTCTCCCGAAGTACGATCTGTTCTGCCATCTGTCTGACCCACAACCTCAGTTCCCAACGCTACAGTAGCCACTCCAGCCATTGGTGGTGCAGAAACATCATTTGGCGGTACAGTAACTTCCCTCAGCGGTCCAGATACTATCCCAGGTCCTTCCCTATCATGCTCCTGTTCCCCTGCACCAATTATCCTAATAGAAACCTCCCCATCATTGCTTGTCGTCGGTGATTGGTCTAGCTGACTATGATGGTGATCCCTGAACGCAGCAGCGCTACGCCCGTTAATCAAAGACTCAGCTTCTTGGTGATTAGAGCGGCCGCGGAGAATACCCGAGTACTCCAATAAGGTAGAAATTGGCGCCCGAATGATATTGGAAGCCGATAACACCCCATATCTCCTATTACTACTGCTTCCCGGAGAAGCTCTTAACGAGTCAAGATTGCCACCCGACCCTTCCATTTGCCTAATTGCCCTAACCCTAACCACAGCCATATCACACAATATTAAATACTAAACAAAGCAACAACAAACCCCCAATTCGTGCAAATATTAAAACAACACGAATCATTTCTTCCGTGTAAAACAAGAAACCCCAATAGAACACAAGACGTGTTTATAAGCATTAACTCCGAAGAAAACTTGACGAACGCGAAACGAAGAAATTGGAGAGAGAGAGAGAGAGAGAGAGAGAGAGAGCGAGCTAACCTGCGTAAGCGAACCGGCGATGGAGTTGTCAGGGGAGAGAGATAGCATCGAACAAGCCCGAACCCTAAATCGAAACCGATTGCGGAGGGAAGTTCGTCGGCGGCGGTGCCAAAGGCGGAATTTTGGGGATTGGGCAGAGGCGATCGATGGTTAGAGGAAATTGAGAAATGGGTAGAGACGAGGAGGCTAGGGTTTGGAGCACAGAAATGCAGATTAGGGTTGGGTGTGTGGTCCTTGGTGGAAATTGGAAATGGAGATTGGTGGATTTTTTGTTGTTTGTGTGTGTATTTTGTGTTTTGTGTTTCTCTTTCTCGCTCGAGGAGGATGAGCGCGAGAAGAGAGAAAGTAGCCAATCACCCAAAAAGCAATGCAGAGCTCCCAAAGAAAGAAATCAGCACTCTTTCTCTCTCTTGCTCTTTTTTTTCTTTTTTAATTTTGTCTTTTTGGTCGACTAATGTCAATTACGATAAATACGGCTCGATATACTAAGTGTCATAATATTATTAGTTATAAGCTTGAAAAAATAAATTCAAATTTATCTGGCATTTAATATAGTAGGCCGTGTTACCAGCACACTAAAAAATTTCTACTCCGCTTCAAAACCAAAAGAGATTGTGGTAATGCCCTACGATCTAGACTCTAGTAGTATTGTAAAATAGAAGATGGTAAGTTTGACTCACGTCATGAATGACGAGTTTGATATCTAAATTATAAATAACTCATTACAAGCGTAAATTCCTCACTCTTGGTAAATATCCTTCCAACAAAAACAAAACAAAAAGAGTAGAATATCATTGCATAACAACAACAAAATCATCATTACAGATCACATTTGCTAAAAAATTAATTAAATTGTATATCGTTGGTTATTATATATTAAATAAATGAAATGTTCATCATAAAAATCTTAATTGTTACCAAATTTGTCCATTTGTTTGTTACGTGTGCATGACGAGATGATCTCCGTTTACTTTCTAAGATAAATGTAACTTAAAATATGAACAATTCTAATCATAACGTGTGCACCATTAATTTATTAACAAAAAACGAGTAATTTGTTCGAGATTACAAAATATTTTCAATATTAGATTAGAGTCAATCAACGTATTTTTTTTTAATTTAAAGGAGAGTTCAATTGCGGAAAATTCCAACAAGTGATATTGATCCTAGTTTCATTAATCCACGCTAGAAAATAAAATGATCACGCATCTATGCTAAAATATGAAATTATTTATCGATTGGATTTAAATTTCCAACTATTTCACTCTTGGTGGTATTTGGTTTTAATCGATCACATAGTTTCTGCCGTGTACATGCATACATACATGTATGGTTATCATCATCATCATCATCTCATCATGTGTTTGGTTTCGGCCAAATACATGCATACATCTCGCTGCTGGTATGGAAGTCAGACTTGTGGCCATGAAATGATGAAATGTCTTTGTGAATATTTCCAACCGAAAAGGGTGGCTTACCACCAGTTGTCTTCCTTTAAAAAAAAAAAAAAAAAAAATATATATATATATATGCATACATACATACATGATCATCATCATCATGCCATCGTGGGTTTGGTTTCGGCCGAATGCATGGACGTGAGTTTGGGTGCGAGTATACATGGGCCTTACTCAATTTTTCAAAAGCCCAACTTCCAGCCCAATTACACGTAGTCACACTTTATTAGCTACCTCAACTGCAACTCTGACCAGGTCGCATGCATCGGTGTCGGCACAATCTCTCACCTTTCAAAGTCCGTTACATGTCGCGTATAGAAATTGAATATAATAGCATTAATCTTAAAGTTACAGTTGGGAGAATTTGACAGTTCTTAGCAAGTTTAATGACTTAATTTTCTAAAAAAAATTAAAGTATATATAGAGATTTAGTTTTCACTAAAGTAATAATTTAAGTATCGAATCGGCACATAACTAAAAAATATTTCACCGGTTGTTTGCCAGAATTCCCTCATTGGATGTCCAAATGAATGAAATGGACACTTGGCCCCAAATTCAGAGAAATTTTTCAGTGTGTCTAGAACCATGCTTGATACACCAAATGTTACAATATAAGTTATTGGATATTGTAAAAAAATTCAACCATTTATATTACGACACTTAGTTAATTAGGTCGTATTATAAGACTAAACCCGCGCCCCTTCCGTATTTTTGGCTCTCTAAAAAAATTCTTCCAAATTCAGTAGGGCAACAAACAACAAAGTGGCCTTTTCTTTCTTTCAACATCACATTCACACACATGTTTCTGTGTATTGTTGGCAGCAGCAAGACGACGTCGGGGCATCACGAGGAGCCACCTACGTCTGCTCCTAGCACCCAATAGCATGCGGTGGTCCCTCCGTAATTTGTCCATTAGAACCTTCTAAATTTGCCTCTTGGTTCTCAATCACATAGGGGCTATTTTGTCAATTCCAATTTCCGCGGTTGCTTTCCATCCCACTAGGTCCTTCTGTGGGTCATCACGTGCGCGCGCTGCATACATTAGCAGTTGGTTGACTGGGTGCGTGTGGGCCCACTTTTCATCATTTCGGAAATAAGTCAGATCATCTGAGCTGGCTCCGGTACAAAAGAAGAATCCCACAAACCATAATATAGAATTGTTTTCGCATTTTTCGGAAGAAAACATTTTTTTTAATTTTAATTCTTTTATTATTAAATTTAGGACGTGTTTACGTATCTGTAATCAAAATAAAAATGTAGAATTGAATTCTGATTATGGAGTACTCTGATGTTTACTAAACATTGAGGAATCAATAAAGCAGTGGAGCCCACACAAATTTTGGAATTCAATTCCTTGTATTGGTGGAATTAGATTTTTAGATGTAGGTGGTAATCCAATTCTTGATTGCCCAAGCAATCGGAAAGACACTTTTGTTCCCTTTATGCCCTCACTTACTTTTTTTATTTCCAATACTATTCTTTATAAACCCATTAACCCTAGTTTAATTATGCACAACTCCTTACTTTTTTTATTTCCATGCTCATTCACATTATACACAACTCCATGCATATGCCGAAGAGAATGAACTACAACTTGAGCGATAAAATTTAAATATTAAAGTAAATAATTAAATTTGTAAAAATAAAAAATAAACAAAAGCATTTTAGTGTGTCTATGAAATAAAAAAAGCAATTTAATTTTTTTCTTACTATTATATATTATCAAATTTTATTAAAAATATATATATATATAATATTTGATTTGGGACAAGGGCGTTTTAGTAAGCATACTGGTTTATATTTTGATTATGCTGAATTAGTAAACAACTTTATGGAATTAATGTCATTTTTATTCCGATTCCAAAACATTTAAGTAAACAGCTTCAACAGGAATCCGATTATGACTTCTTCTCATTCCTACTCCTCCTCAATTCAATTCCTTATATTTTCATTCTGGTTATGTAAACATGCCACTAATGTGAATTCGAACTTGATTGCACGACGAAGGCACTGAGCGACTAGTAATTGATTTTCAATCCACTTTTCTTGAGGTTCAAAGGCTCACAATTAAAATGGCTTATCAACTATGGGTGAGGCCATGAGACTTTTTGTTTCTAGAAATTCACACGAGAACTTCCCGGTGAATCACCCATCCTGGGATTGCTCTCTCGCGAACTCGCTTAACTTCGGAGTTCCTACGGAACTCGAAGCCAGTGAGTTCCCAAAAGACCTCGTGCTAGGTAAAGATGAGAATATACATATAAGGTTTAAAAGATCCACTTTTTTAGACGATGTGGGATGTAACAAAGTTTGCTTCGGCTCTTTTATCTTTTTATAATTAAGTCGTATTTTATAAGAAAATGTTATTCTTATCACCTACTGATGCCATCATTTATATTATTTTTTTAAGAACATAAGCCATGTGTGATTTAACCAAGGCACATCACAAACAACAAAAAAACGAAGCGCCAAATCCGCATACTAAAGGGGCACTCGAAAAAAAGATTAGCACGAGGTTCAAACCTACTCCCGCTGAAGGAGCAAGAAGGATTGACATGAAGACCAAAAGCTTTAACCTCATCAATCTAAGATAACCCTCAATAGCTCGCCATAAAACGAAGTTTGCTCCATGCATGGTGCCAAATCAAACTAGATCAAGCCACCCAAGGACCCGAAGGTCGAAGTTGATTGCCTCACCTCAGACTAAGAGGGCCATGGGGGGACAGTTGACATGCCAAAAAAATGTAACTTGGTTAGTACTTGCATAACAATGACAAAAATATAAGGGGAATAGAGGATATCCTTGTCTTAGCCCCCCCATTTTTCCTGGGAAAATCCCTAGCTCGCCGTTAACTGAAGCTGAAAACTTAGAACTAGTCACACAACAACGGATTCAATTAGTCATAGGAGTTGGAAGTCTGAACAATGCTAGAGTGTGTAAAAGAAATTCTAAATCCGAAGTATCATAAGCTTTCATAATGTGTAATTGTAAGGCACATCTAAAAGGACCATTATTTCTACGGTAATTTTTGAGAAGCTCCTGCAAAAGCATAATATTGTCTCTAATTCGACTATCCGCGACGAAAGCAGCTTCAGAGTTGGTCACAATAGAGGGAAGGACATCCTTGATCCGATCGGCAAGAAGCTTAGCAATAAATATGAAACTAAATAAATATTAGACTTAATATTTAGGTTCATATTTTTGTTTTATGATGCAGGACACGAATTATCTCTAGGCAAATCACAAACAAGAAAACAAAATGGTACATTGACACATCGGGAAACGTAAGACCCGTCGGTCAATTGGACGGGATTTTGAGCGTGACAGCCTCGTTGTTAAGTTGTATTATATATTTGTGTGTCATAATATTAAGAGTAAATCCTAGCACTGATCGTTCAATTTTAATTTAGTTAGAGTAATGATTTTTTAACTAAAAATTTGTGACCATTAGTCCTTTAACTCATCAAAACGTTCAGCTACTGTATTTTTTGTCAACTCCGTTAGAACTTCCGTCAAAATGAGTTATATGTCACCACGTGAGGTTGAATCAAATGGCAAATATGGAAAACCAAATGAGAAAATTGTAGCAATGATCCCTCAACTTTAACTTAATTGGAAAGATAGTCCCCTAATTTTAACACAATTGGAGAAATTGTCCCTCAACTTTAACCCAATTGTAACAATGGTTCTTCCAATATGATTCATTTTGAAGAAGTTATAACGAAAATGACGAAAATAACCATAACTGCACATTTTAATGAGTTAAGGGATTAATGGTCACAAATTTTTAGTTGAGAAACCATTGTTCTAATTAGGTTAAAATTAAAGAACCATTGTAACAATTTTCTCTAATATTGATAAATAACAATGTTGATATACCATCAAGAAATGAACTGAAGCAGCTTATCTGATATCTTTTCATTGTATCCCTAAACCTTATATGCTGAGCATATTAATCGAAACAATATTGTGATCGCCAACCAAATAAATAGTATATATGTTATGTAAGAAGGTTAAACACATATAACAATATTTGATTAGATAAAAATACTGCCACGACGGTGGCTAAGAATATTCTTTCTATGGTATAACACAATTGAATTCGTAAAATCTCGTGGTGGTGTGACGATTGTAAAGAAAAATTATTTGTCAAATAGTGAAACAAAAAGGGTAGTAGTATCAACCAAGAAAAGAAAGAAACAAGGGAGAAGAATTAGGTGGGATTTAACGTTAACACACACCTGTAAATGACATTCATATATACAATCAAAATAATTAGCATAAAATACAGAGTACAAATTAATTAATTAAAAAATTAAATTGGCAAAAAAAAATAATAATAAAAAAAAAACAAGCAAACAACTATCAATTTATCGTTTTTATGTTTATTTATTTAATTAATTTCTCACACTTATTCTTTCTGTCTTTTTGTTTCGCTTCACTCCCTACCAGTACACATCTCCTGGCTGGCCATCTGCAATCTCAAGCAGCTTATCTCATGTATTTCTTCCCCATTTGATTTTCTTCTATATTTTTTTTCGGATTTTAATCCCCAAATAAATGGTGCCGTAGCTTATCTTCCACAACCATTAATCCCAAATTTTCCGCTCAAGAAACAAAATCTACCGATTACCCGGGATTCAGTTTCCTTCCTTCTTCTCTCCGATCCCCGAATTGGATTCCGCAGCCGTGAAACCGCAGCTGAATCTTTCTCTGCGTTGGTCCGTCGGATTTGGTCAAAAATGCAGGTCGGTATCGGGACCCATTAAAGCTCTGATCCTTTCGCCGCCTATTTGTATCTCGGGGTTGTTGGGAGGCCCATTTACTGCTGTGATCTTTGTTAGCTAGAGAATTCAATGGCGAGATTCTTGAAGAGCGTCGGGTTATCACGCGTTTTCTGGTTGCGAATTCTTGTGAGGGATTTGTATTTCTTCGTGGGTTTTTGAGGTGCATGCTCTTCTTCCACTCGGCTGTCAAGAAACCCAGAAAGCTCCGCCGCAAACCGACGAAAATACGTCAAGATTTAGGGCTTTGCGCTGAAACCCAGAAAAGCTCCGCCGCAAACCGCCGTAAAGATCAGGTATTTAGCTGCCCTTGTTAAAATCTCCACCTGGGTTCTTGATCTTGGTACTGAATCTACTGTTTTCTTTCTCCTTTTTTTTGTTCTGAAATTTGATAGTGTGATAATCTCGCTGCTCAAATTTGGCCGTTTGGAGAAGAAAGGGGAGAAAAAGATTCTTGGGTTGCTTTTAATTTCGATTTATTTCCTTCGCATTAAATGGGTTTATGGCGAAGAATCTGGGTTTTAATTTCTTTTGAGCTGAAAAGATTCGAAAGTCAAGCCCTTTGAGTCTCTGAGGGAGCTTCTTTTACAAGGATTCCAAAGGGAAAAGCAAAATCTGAAGAATTGCAACGGTTGAAACCTTCAAAGTCGCTTTATAGAAAACACATTATCTTCTCTGAGCCCAAATCATTCTTTCCCTTTACCAAGTATCCTTTGCTTCTATTAATTGGAGATTTACGAGTCGAAAACCAGAGGTTTTGAAGCTTGAAGAATTAATTGCACATTTTCAGTTACTATTCTTTGGGTCCGAAGTGTTATAAATAGGAAGTCTTCTGGGTGCATATTGTCATCTGGGTATTGCGTTTCGACCAAGTTGGTTTTGAGTGGCATTGTGCTGAGTTTCAAGATTTCGAAGCATCGATGGGGCTTCTTCTTCGAAGTCTCGCGATGCTGTTCATTGTGATATGTTTCTCCTGGCTGCCTGATGTTTCTGCGCAATCCTCAGGAGGCTCAGCACGCGGTCTTGATGCGCTTCTTCAAGATTATGCTTACAGGTCTTTTGTTAATCCAAAGACAGGTGTTATATTTAATGGCAGTGTTCCCTTGAATTTGACTGGAATTCAGATTGCAGCTATGAGGCTGAGGAGTGGTAGCTTGTACAGAAGAGGTGTTAACATGTACAAAGAGTTTGAGATCCCTAAGGGTGTCACTGAGAGTCCGTATGTGGAGAGGCTTGTTTTGGTGTACCAGAACCTGGGCAATTGGTCAATGGTGTATTACCCGTTACAGGGTTACTCTTACTTAGCTCCATTGATCGGTCTTCTTGCTTATGATGCTGGCAACCTATCAGCAAAAAATCTGCCAGAATTGGTTATCAGGGCATCTGGTGATCCAATAATGATCAAATTCCAGGATGTGAAACCGACTCCTGCTGGGACAGTGGCACAGTGTGTTTTGTTTGATTTGGATGGTTCAATCAATTTCAGCAATGTGGAATCAGGCAATATGTGTTCAGCAGTTCAACAAGGGCACTTCTCCATAGCGGTGAAGTCCATTGCTCCTTCTCCAGCACCAGTCTCTCCAAGTCCCACCCCTGCTGGTGAAAGTCCAAACGTGGCCCCAGTGCCTAGTGGTAGACGAAAGAAGAAGAGTAATTCGAAAGTGTGGATAATTGTTGGGTCTGTGCTGGGTGGTTTAGCGTTGTTGGCATTGTTGTCGTTCTTAGTACTTTGGGGAAAAAAGTACAGGGAAAGGAAGAATTTGCAACGGATGGAGACGGCAGCAGATGTAGGAGAAGCCTTGCAAATGACCTCAGTTGGAGATGCAAAGGCACCTGCAGCAACATTTACGCGAACACAACCGACTATCGAGACTGAATATGTTCCTTGATTCCTCCCACCACCATTTTGTACAAGCTTCCAGTTCTTTCCTACCACCATTCAACATTCAAAGTTCAATTCGTGTATTCAGAAATTCGTCCAGTCACACCTTTTTATGGTGGCGCCTCCTTCATCTACGCGCCACGCTTCGCATCTTCTTTGGTAGATTCTTTGTGTCACTGTGGGTAATCTAGGATTTTTTGTGTAAATCTGTTGTCATTCACTGATAGTTTTACTATGATTCATTGTTGGTGTGGAACTGTGAATTTAGCCGAAAAGTGATTCCTATATGTGATGGATTTAGTTGTTTCATTGAGAAGAAATCATAAGTTTCATTTGCACATCCTCTTGTTTTCCCTTGTCTGATCTTTTCTAGCACTCTTTCCTTTTACCATGTTGGCAAATTTGTAAGAATCTGATTCTGTCATCCAAGTTTTGGGCAACTAGTTTTGAGCAAAAGTGACACTATTTTTTATATCCAAGCAATCTTTTGGATGTTGTTACCTACGCTCTGGTACACCACCGTTGCATCTCAAATGAATAACGCGATGCTATGTGTTTTCTCGTTTTCAAACGACAATGCACATTGGTCTGGGATGTCACGGTAGTGTACCGGAGGTGTAGGAAACTGTTTAGCTGTGAGTTGTAACTTTTGATTAAATCAATTTATAATATGAGATTGCAAATGGCAGAGGAATCCTTTGCTTTCTATGTTCTTTGTTCCAAGTGCTGTCAGCTGTAGTTTTGTCTTTGCTCTCCTCCACCTACCATATTTCAATTATATTTAATTTTTCTAGAGAAAATATTGTATATTACAATTAATTAATTAATATTATATATTACTTTGTTTTTTTATATGAATTTCAAGTGCATAGTTTTCTGTATTAATTGGGATTCTGTATTCGTTGGCTCCTCTTTTTGTTTTAAATGCGGGTATTAATAGAACACAATAATAACTAATAAACAGAGAATAATGTGGCACCCAACGGCCCAGCTCAAACGCAAGAGTGGGTGTGAGTGTAAGTGTCAAGGAATTGAACGTGCACCAATCATCTTCTTCCACCTCCTTATTTTATAATTCATAAAATACGAGGGACAAGTGCATTTTGCTCACCGCTCTAAAGTGGTAGTAAGAAGTGGTGTCGATACTCATTACTCTATTAATTACTGTTAAATTAGTTTAAATTTGGAGATTTTTGTAAGAAATAAATTCAATCAAACACATCAAACGATAACTGATGGGATGGTGAGCATCACCACCACTGTATTTGGCGTTTGTTTCATATTTTGACTACGCATCTGGTAAATGAAAGTTGTAAGTGCTTATCGATTATAGAGGAGGTTTATAAAAGAAGCACGTTGTCAAACGCTTGTTCTAAAAGCACTCTCAAGTACCTTTCAGGAAGCCCATGAATCCTTTATAAACAAAATTGACAAGCTTCTAGTGAAAGTACTTCCATTAGAAGCGATTATGAGCATCATTAATTCATAAATAAGCAAATCCCGAACGAATTTGGAATTGGGATAGTCATGTTTCGAGAATGGTAGGATACAGAAGAAAGATAATGAACGAGTATTCATTTCAAACAATCTAATTTATATTTTTTCGTATTATATATAGTATGGACTATATTCCATATGTGTTCAAAACATGTGTAATCAAGAATTGAAATAGTTCAAGCCCATTCCAGATAAATAAACATACCAAACTCCTTTTTCGCCCAATTATTCAACTCTTCCTCTACATCGTACATAAAGTTTATGAAGTAGATATGGTCACACCTACTGCAAAGAATTGATGTGGATGACAAAAGTCGCTGGTACAAATGGTGCTCATTCATTCTGTTGTGTACCACTTCCTGCAACTTCAACTATAAGACTCGACGTGAGAGATATTCTCTACTTATTACAGTTAATTTATCACCTGCCAAGCTTTTCGCTGATACTGAACCAAATGAAGTAATGAACTACAGTAATACTCATAACCGTCTATTTAAAGTTCACGATTACGGTTATGAGTAACCGTTTAGACAAACAATCGATTATGGGTACATTTATCCGTGAAATTTAAATGGCCGGTTATAAGTATTACCCGCGGTTATAACGAGTATCCATTTACCCAATCAATATATATATATATATATATATATATATATATATATATATATATATATGTATATATATATGTATGTATGTATGTATGTATATTAGAGAGGAGAAGGACTGGGATCGCTTTTGTTTGCTTTTTTTTCTTCTTCTGATAACTGGGTGTACAATGTAAATCTTCTGTGATCACTTACCTCTGTTGAATTTATGCTATTTGTGTCGGTGTTCCTAAATGGGATACTAATTCAATTTATACATTTCTTTTGTAGGCCTCTTTTGGTGACAACAAGTCAATGAGAATTTGTGATTGAATGTGCTAAAGCATTAGTGTTTGAAAATGTTTAGTTTCAGAATATTTTGGAGCTTTGAATCATCTAGTATTCAAGATAATGACTAATTTTTGTTTTTAGAAGCTTTATTTTGTAATCATATGGAATATAATTAAAGACTTGCTTGGGTGTAGCAGAAAAATATAGTTCGTAAACTATTATTTCAATTATTAGAATTGTATGTGGACTTAAATGATTAAATTAGGGAAATGTATGCTTAAAATGTACCTATAACGGTGTTAATTGTCAGAAAACAAAAATTATGACAAATTTTTCCTTTGTAATTTTCAAGTTGTTAAAAAAAAGAATCATGTTTATGGGTGAAAAAAGGAGTAAATGGGTAAAAAAAAAAAGGATAAATAGGTAAATAGTTATGGTTAAATGGGTAAACGGTTATGATTAAATGAGTACACGGTAATGGGTATGGTTAACCGCGGGTATACGGGTACGAACATAAACGATTATGGGTAAATAACATCGGTTACCCGCCCATCATAACCGTTGCCCATCCCTAGACGGTAAAGACAGTAAACACATACCCGAATCACACCAAGCTCAAACGAACAAACTCATATCCGAAGGTTAAC
Source organism: Malus domestica (assembly GCF_042453785.1). Lineage (NCBI taxonomy): Eukaryota > Viridiplantae > Streptophyta > Magnoliopsida > Rosales > Rosaceae > Malus > Malus domestica. Next base: position 26,398,392 of record NC_091672.1, on the reverse strand, counting down.
ATTACAAATAAAATCAATGGAGCATGTAAATTTTCCCATTACCAGTATGACAGCTTATGAAAATTCACATACAATGAAAAGATTGGTGATTAGAGTTGCTCTCGGCTCCTTCTGAATGGGACGATGGCTTTATTGCTTCTCGAGATTCCAGTCACAAAGGTTCCTGCGGTTTGGACCACAATATCATGAGCTTCATAATCAAAACATTGGAAAACAAACATACACAGAGAAATGGAGGCACTTGAGTTAACATGATAGGATCTCATTGAGTTAAAATTTCACGAGGCCCTCGATACATATGATGGTACTAATACAGTCATACAGAACTTGTAAAAAGAAGTAAAGTTCCGATACTCTTCCAAGTTTTCAACATATCAACACACTACCACAAAGTTCCTTTATATTATCTTAAAAACTTGTAAAAACCATAGCGTCCAATAGCTGCTAAAGCCAGTAAATCCATAAAGCTTGAAAGTATCCCTCAAGAGAGGACATTAGTTCATGCATTTGCATGTATTCCTTTAAACGTCTCTTCTTTTGTTTAAGAGCTGGGCTTTTGCACTATGAAATCAGAATGCTTGTTCCTCTAAAGACCATACACGAGCTTGTAAGAATAAATTAGTGCCCTACTACAACTATTCACACAAGACCTGCTACCGTCTGACTTATATTTTGGGAGCGTACAACATATGAAACTTCACGAAATAAAATTATCTCATGGTTCTTGCAGCCCACACATCAACTAGGATGCATCCAAAAGCCTGAAAAAGCAACCCTCGATGAAATTTCCCGATTGCATTACTTTTTTAAATCCACTGGAATTGAAAAAAATATATCAATCAACTCAAATCCCAAGCTATCATCAGAGGCTATACTGCACCAGAAAGCAAAATCAAAGACTCATGTTCCTATGCAGGAGAAGGAGAGAAAAAACAAGGCTAATCTTTGCAAGAAGTAGCAGACCTATACGACATAAAGTCAGAAATTTACTTATCAAGTTTCCCCATATTCCCCATATAAACATTCTGGCAGTGTTTGTTGCAAGATCTGTCTTGGAGTGGACTGACTTGGCTTGGATAACCGCCAAAATGCGAGTTATTTGTCCGAGCCGAGCCAGACCCTCTTTACACGGTATTGAAACTGGGGTGCTAAGTTCTAACAAGGCCCAAGATCAAACCAAATCAAGTGCTATAAAGCAAATGCACCATCTGCATCAACTAGGTATATCTAACTTCACATTGTTATGTATCATGCAAACTTGTTGATAAGGTACGATCCCGCACTTTTTACAACCCATTGCAATTCAAAAAAGCAAATATAAGTTGCATCATCCAATGTCAAATTCCTTTGAGTCAACCCACATTTATAGGATCATGTAAATAGTGACTCAACTTCTCAATCCTAAAACACCATCCTACCCATCAAAGGTTTTTCGAAACCTCGTTGGTCAAAACATAATTTTATGCACCATTATTCCTAATACTAAATTTCCTAAAACCGTCTATGCAGATACGTCCGCTTAATTTGTGGATTAGCATTCAGCTAGAACGAAACATAATTTAACTTCACGAAGTACTACCTGGATTTAACTTTTAACCTCACTCATAGCAATGACAGCAATGAAACATGATAAACCAAATCATCAAACAAAAACCCTAAATCAAAAGAATAAAAAATTAAGGAAAAATGATCCCAAATCGAAACCGAAAATCGAAAAAAGATGAGTACCGGAAGAGGCAATCTAATTCTGGATATGGGCAAACGCCTGCTCCACGAGCTTCTTGTCCCTTCTCTCCATCGCCACGTCCCACATGTCGTTCCCAATGTGCTTAGGCTGCCCAAAACACCACAATTTTCAAATTTCCCAAATCACAATCTCATAAAAAAATTTCAACTTTCGAAATCAGAATCTCAGAAACCTCAAACAATTTCTAGAGAGAGAGAGAGATGGAATTGGATCTGAGAGAAGGAACGAACCCGGCCATGGGCGGCTTTGTGGATATAATACTGAGCATTTCCCATGACGCATAGCATTCCGGCAATGATTCCGAGCGGAAGTAGCGCTTCCATCCATACCAGTGACATCGTTCCTCCGCTTTCAGCTGTTGTTCTTCTCTCGCTCTCTCTCTCTCCGCAGCTTTACCTCCACAGTCCGTGTAACAGAGACGATCGACGATGTGCGAGAGACAGGAGACGGAGACTCCCTTTATTTTTCTGTCAAAATTGCACAAACGGCACTGCTAGTTTTCAGTTTTGTGAAATCACCACCTGAATAAGTTTTTGTTTTACCATTAACCATCAAAACTTTATCGTGACCAAATTTATGTGACAATTTGGTACCCAAATTTTTACGAGAACTTTTTTTGTTTTCACTAGTGTTCTGTGATGTATATGTGGGAAGTTTTAGAGATGTTGTCAAATATTCTAGTAAATATAGTGTTGAGTTTGTACTCTTGAAATTAGGTGTCGAAAGAGAATAGTAGATTTAAATATTCTATCAAACATACACATCATCGTTGACAAAATCAATGTTTGTGTGACGTTTTTTGTCCTTAAAGAGACTCGTCACTTTCTTTCAACTTCTCTAATACTCATCAAATCTGAACTCTAGCCAAGCGAAATAAGAGAAATAGCTTTCAAGAAAGTGTACATAATTTTATAACGTACCTTTATTTGATGAAAATATGAATGGATGTGGATATAGGTGCCAAATTGCAACACATTTTGAAGTTAGGTGGTTTGTGTAAAATTACTAGTTTAGATGGGTATAGGTAGCCTTCTTGCTTATTTTCTTTCTATTTTTTCTTTTTCGTTTTTTTTTTTAACTCTGTAACTCGTATTCAGCGGGCCTCACCAGTGGGCCCGATTAGAAAGTGCTTAGTTGTCCAGTGGGCCGGATTGTACTCTCCGGGTGTCGGATCCCGTTTTCTTCTCATCTTCCGAATTTTGTGTGGCTGTTCAAGTGACAAGTTTTGTTCTACAAGTTTCGAGCTAAATTTGATTTTGATAGTGTGTAACTATACAAAGAATGAGTCATTCAGTACTACGGTCTTATGATATTTCTTTTCATTTGGAAGTAAGAGGTCTTAAGTTCGAATCTAGTGGATGACGAATTCGATACCAAATTAGATTGTCCATTATGTGGCTTAGCTGAATTCTTCATCTCATTTAGTGTAAAAAATATCGATGTATAAAAAATAAAAAATAAACTATACAAAGAATGAGGGCCTCTTTTTGAGGATCCCAGAGATCATTCAATCGTGTCTGTTTATAGTACATCGTGCGACCATTTTTTTGTCAAGTACTGTTTATATTCAATTTTAAATAAAAAAATTTACAATGATTTCTGCCCGCACGATATACGATGAACGAATACAATTAGAGGATCCGGAGATGATCCTCATTCCTATACAAATTGACCAATTAGAGTTTATGTTAAGATAGGGAAAGGGATCCTCTTCAGATCCCTTCCACCAAATCTACAAATCCGGATCCTTGAGATTTGATTGAATGACTAAAAATAAGGGTCCTCTTTAAAAGTTATAATAACTTTAGCTATTAAATCAAATTTCAAGGGCTAAGATTGGTAGATTTGGTGGAAGGGATCCTTACATCTAACTAATAATTAATCATTAACTATATTAATTAAGAGTAATGCTAAACTCAAAAAAAGCCTTTTGACATAAATAATTGCTTACTACAGAGTGTGCACATGTCCTATTGTTTGGGGTGTGCTTATTTTTTAGGGAACTTTAACGAAAAGTTTTCGGTACTCTTCAATTTAACCAAAAATCACATTTTTACACTAAAAAAAATCAATCATAGTACTATTCACTTTAGCCTTTATTTTGTCATTATAGTTAAAACTCAGAGTTTTCATACAATTTTCATTAGTTTTCCTTATGTTTTATTGTCTGACTTGTGTTTTGCGCTCTATTTAGAATATTATACAAGTGAGATATAATTCATATTTTCTATCCGTATTACTATTTTTAAAAGGGAATTAGCTGATGGCTTCCTCACGGAAGTCTATCATTTTGTGGACTAAGAAGACTCATATAAGTAATTAAACTTCAACTGATCACTATCGTATAATTCACCAGCATTAGAAATCAAACTCAAAATATATGCCGTATAAACATACGACTCTGAAATTTGTCTGTAATAATTAAGCCACCGTAATAATGATTCCATCCATATTATAGCCGTCGTCAACTACGTAACCAGTGTTCCAAGTAGACGGAACAAGGAACTTTCGAAGCAAATTAGGAAGGAATAAGTAAAAGCAGTCAAAACACTCCCACAAAACATGGGGAAGTGTTGAAATCCCAAAAGGGCATAACCAAAACGACATAGTTTAACCAGCTAAGCTTGCGTTGGCAACGTCATTGTCGTTTGCCATTGGCCATTATTTGCTTCCCTGGGACCTCCCCGTTGAAGTTCTACACAGCTTGATTCTCTGCATGGCCGACGCGTGTCCCCCCGTTTCCAAAGGACTTTTTCCTCGGTACATTTTTTTTTTGGAAGGTAAATTGTCTGCCACCCTGTTTGGATGCTTTTCCCATCTATTTTTATTTATGTGGTTACGATTAAGGCACATCAATATTTTGTATTCTTATTATTTTTTATCTTATTATCTTTATAAAAAAATTAATATAAAATGTTAACATAGCTTAACCGTGACCACTCAAAATAGTAAAAGATGGGAAGGACATCCAAACAGGAGGGCAGACAATTTGCCTCCTTTTTTTGGTCTAAGTCCTCATGAGGAGTAATTTTTCAATCTGTTATGATATGAACACATTCCAATACATTAAATATAATAATATAATTATCTAAAAAATAAAAAAATAATTAAAACTAATTATATTGCTACAATTAGTGTACCAGATTGGATTTTTGACCGATTTGAAATTCTCTCCCTCATACATATAAAACATGGATTTTCCACGTAACATTCAACTAGTAGTAAAACATCCATTTCTCTCTCTCTCTCTCTCTCTCTCTCTCTCTCTCTCTCTCATCAGTCTCTGTCTTTCTCTCTCTAGACCGTCTTTCTGAGTTCATGGGTCACTGTGAGATGAAAAGTCTCCTGTGAATCTGCCACCTTAAAAACCAAACCAAAAATAGATCCTTTTTAAAATAAAAAAAAATTTGCACTCACTCACCAGTTTCTCACTCCCCCAAAACTCTTCATTTTTTCCATTTTATTTAATTTAATTTACTTTTTTTCTGCATTGCAAATAATTAAATATTTTCCCCTTTCCTTTCTGCAAAATTCAGAGAGAGAGAGAGAGAGAGCTGTCTTTGACCCTTTTCTTTTTATTTTCCATCCTTTTATTTATTTATATAATTTCGCTTTTTGTTTTCTGCTATTACAAACCCTTCCTTAATTAATGGCTCTTTGTCTCTCCTTTTTCTTCTGCAACACCACCACCATCTAAAACCCTTTTGCCATTTATCCAATTTCTCTGGGGAAAAAAAGCCATGTCAGGCTTGTATAATCCCAACTTCTCACCTGCCAGAGCTGCTTCTCCTCAGATTAGAAGCACCCCAGATGTTGACAGGTTTGTTCTTAGAACAACCCACCTCTCTAAATCTTCAAGAAATCGATTGCCCAGAAGAAAAGTTACAGTCTTGGCAGTGAACCAACTGATTTTTGTATGTTAGTTCAAATTTTGATGAAGTTTTGCCCTTTTTTGGATCTGTGTGTGTTTTTGCAGTCAGTACTTGTCGGAGTTGTTGGCAGAGCATCAAAAGCTTGGACCGTTCATGCAAGTTCTTCCGATATGCAGCCGCCTCTTGAATCAAGGTTTTGCTTCAAAATCTTTGTGTTTTGGATCTAGATTTTTATGGCCCGTATCGGGTTTGTGTCCCTTTGGTTTGTGAAATGTGCTTGCTTTAGTAGACAGATCGGTCTGATTGCTTTTTACTGGATGATCCTTTAGGCTGCTTGTTTCGTCAATCGAAAATGGCTGTTTTTGAACTGATCCTGCATTCATTTTTTATTTCTTTGTGGAACTGTGTCTGCAGACCTGGTGTTTTCACATTCTAACGCATAGTTTTGAGCTTATGTGTTGTTAGTGGCTTTCCAATGGGGAAGTTAGAGTTCTTGTCGAAATTAGACTTGAAAGGTTGCGTATAATTTTGTCATTTTCAATGATTCATAACATTTGATGACGGTCGGATAGAGTACTACTAACCACTCTAATATTGTGCATCTATATGCTGGACTCGTGAATGTTTTTGCATCAAACAAGCATATGATAACGATGTGAGGACCCCATGTAAAGGTCTTTAGGCATTGCTTAGTTCCAATTGTGATTTGAGTGCATTGAAGGCTGTGTACTTCAGTTCGTTTGAACTGCCAAAACCGGTGTATGTTGATGACTAGTAAAAAAATTTATGAAAGCGGAATTTATAGGTAAATATATTCTGAGATATACAGACGATGAAAGCACCAGGAATATTCTTTTTAGAATTAGAGTCAGCTGGGGGTAGATTAACTTTGCTTCATGAGTAAATATCCAATCTGGAGCGGTGATAATGTCTGCTCTACATTTGAGTAATTGACCTTGATTGGCGTCTTTGCTCACTCAAAATGTAACTCATTGAACTTCTTCTACTGACTAACCCCCGTATGTGGTATCCACATTCAAGGCGTGGTTGTGTTACATTGAAAAGACCAGGTCTAGGTTGTGCTTTTTCTGTTTCTTATGGATAAAGCTCAGTTCTTTTCAATTTCATACCTCTCGACCTTGGAATGTCCTCTCTCGTATTGACCTTTCCAATTGTGTAGCCAATTTCTCATATTACATTCTTCTTTGTGTGCAGAGATTTTACGGGTTTCTGGAATGATGTCCAACCAAGGTTTTGGCGACTTTGACAGAATGCGACATAGAAGCCCTAGTCCAATGGCTTCTTCAAATCTTATATCAAATGTGACTGGGACGGGAATGGGTGGCTGGAATGGACTTCCTCAAGAGGTGATTATTTATTTTTATGGCTGTGATTTTATACCCTTTCCTCCCTCCAGTTGCTGTGATTTTATACCCCAGTCCTCCATGCTTCATTCAGCACATAACGACCCACCTCTTACGCGATAATGTCTTTCATGTCTTCATATAATTGTGTCTTTGGGAGTTTGGTCCTCAACTTATACGGTGTTCTCTATAGTTTGTGGGTAAATTTCAAGAATCTTGGACAGGTTTGAACATCACATTTTAAAACATTCCATGGGGACCCACCTGATTTTTGATACCTTGTATTGATTCCGCTTTGCATCATGAGCTGAGTTGGCCCCCAACTTCAATGTGAAATTGGGTTTTAGTCACATACAAAATTTCAGAAAGCCGTTGTTAGCATGAATCCGAACTGAAAATGTTGGAATTGCAGAGTTTTCTTGTTTGGATAAACATTTGAACTCGTATAATGTCCCTTTCACCTAAAATTAATTCATAAACAAACACAGATTCTAAGAACCAAGAACCATGCATGTCTAACAATCGAATTTGAAGCACACAACACAATCTAACAATTGAGTTTGAAGCACACAACACAAAAGTGCTGTAAGGTGAGAAAGATAAAGAAATCAAGCATGATTGTCTTGGAATGTGGACTTTACGACTGGCAATATGGTCAAGATAAACTGTGTTGACATGCTTGCCTATATTTTTATCTCCTGTATGCTCTTGCCTGTGTGATTCTGCTCGAGTCATCTGTTCCTATCTTTTCTTTTCGTTTGTATTACGAATGTTATACATCTGAGATGGCTAGACCCTTTACTGTATAACAGAGATTAGGTGGACCCCATGGGATGACGATGGACTGGCAAGGTGCACCCGCGAGCCCTAGTTCATACACTGTGAAGAGGATTTTACGTTTAGAAATCCCTGTAGATACTTACCCCAATGTAAGTCTTTAGCATGCTGCTAGCATTTGAAGTCGGTTTGATTGGTTGCCATGTAATAAATAACTGAACGTTTTGTTGCACAATGGATGTCAGTTCAATTTTGTTGGGCGGCTTCTTGGACCGAGAGGTAATTCTCTGAAACGGGTTGAAGCTACGACAGGTTGTCGTGTGTACATTAGGGGAAAGGGATCTATTAAGGACCCAGACAAGGTACAACACACTTGTTCATTCTTTTCTAGTCTAATACTATTGAATTGCTGTCAATCATTTCTGACTTTGGAATATAGAACATTTTCCATCATTCATAAAAAAATTTCTTTAAGATTTTTGTTCTGGTTTACAATCTTAATCGTTTCATATTTTGATATCAAGGAGGAGAAGCTCAGGGGAAGGCCAGGCTATGAGCACCTGAACGAACCACTCCACATCTTAATTGAAGCCGATTTACCTGCCAATGTGGTTGACTTAAGGTTGAGACAGGCGCAAGAAATCATAGAAGAATTGCTCAAACCTGTGGTAATTATCTCCCAATCTTTTGGTTTTCTTGTTGGATATTTATGTAAAACATCAAGTATGGCTAATCCTCACATTTCTGTTCCGAAACTTTTTCTTCGATGCAAATGTACTTGTATCTAGAGAGGGATATATGATAACGTTTGAACACCTACTTGTATTGCATGGGAGTCTATTCCTGCTTGATTGGCAGATTCAAAAAGTAGCTGAACCAAGCTGGGACCTTTCTTTCCCTACACAGGAACTTGTTCATAGATGCTAACACTGACGATTCTAACTTTGTATTTTAACTAGAAAACACCTTTCCCTAATTTTGACTTTATCTCTTCATTTCTTTCTTTCTCGATATAAACCTTTCACTTGCAGGATGAATCACAAGATTTTATTAAGAGGCAGCAGTTGCGTGAGTTGGCTCTGCTAAACTCAAATTTCAGAGAAGAAAGTCCTGGACCAAGTGGTAGTGTATCTCCTTTCAATTCAAGCGGAATGAAGCGTGCAAAAACTGGCCGATGAGTGCTCATATTACTCCGGTTCTAAATGTTTGCTCCTCCGCCTTAGTAACTCCATGACCGAGATGGCCTTGAAACACAGATTTCCATCAGCATGGCTACAAGAAAATTGTCTAACAGTTCTTGCTGGTGAGCTTTTCTGGTGGTTTTTGTTTGCTTTGTTTTTCTTTCTTTTTGGAACAACAGACAGACAAAGACCCGAAACAGAAAAAACCGCAAAAAAAACCGAAAAGGGTGGAATTTATATAGTTGGCTCTTGAGTAGGTTTGGTGAGGTCAGTTTTCTGTGTAAACCTAATACATTCATTGGATTTATTCTTGTGTTAGTTACTTCTGAGATAAGTGTGAAAATATATATGAATTAATTGTGCAACAATTAGAGCTTAATTAAGAGTCCGACGGGTCGAGTTCAGTTTCGCAGGGCATATTGAATGCTGTTTTGTTAAGCATGTCTACAGTTGGCTTGGTCGCAAAGCGAGCGATGGCGGATTAATTAAGCTCTTAATTACTTGATTAGGGTTGGTAGTATGATTAGTATCTTTCTGGTGGGGGCATTGTTGGATTCTAACTATGCTTTTTTAGTAACCTTGCTCGCTTAATGATCCCAAAACAAGAAGGTTCAAACAGAACCCACATGGTAGACCAAGTGCGAGTATTATTAGTTTAATTTTTCTGTATTTTATTTGTATTTTTGTTGTCTGTAGTTAAACTTCACATGGCTTGCAGTTAGATAAATCCGATTTGCATCGAATCTTGGGGCGTATTGAGTTTACAGTTCGTCTTATGCTCAATGTTGTAGAGGTACAACGTTTTCCTATGGACTGGTTCAAATCAATTCGTCCTATTGTCGATTTTTATCCGCCTAATATACTTCACCACCTACAGTGGACTCGTTTGAAAGTGCTTTTAAATGGTTGGAAGCACTTTTAGAAAATATTTTTGGATTTCAAAGGCACTTGAAAGTGTTTCCTTTAAAAGACACCAGTTATGTGTTTCCTTTATGAAGCACTTCAAGTGTTTTTTGTAGGATTTATTTGTGTTTTTACAAAAGATTGATTCTAAAAACATTTTTATATCAAAAACGGTTTTAACCATGGGTCTTTTTATTAACCCCTCACATGTTGTTGAATACATTCCGCTTATAAATGTAATACTAAACAACTTGTAACTCTAACATGAAATGATTATTCGAGCCCTAATAATTGCTCTTGCTCTTCATTGTAGAACAAAACTCTAAAAACACAAACAAGTTGATGAAAATATATCTTTTGATGAACGGAACAAAAAATCGAGTTTTGCTCCTCGTTCATTTGTTGGTTTTCACATTCAAACAATTATGTAAATAATGGAATAAAAATTTGATTTTTTGCAAAGCCCTGCTCTAATTGGAATCCAAGAAATAGGAAGAAAATCGGATAATGTTGGAAATTTTAAGATGTAATTAAATGTAATATTCTTATGGTTGTTTGATGAAGAAATTCAATGTTTTTTGGCTGGTTGGAACTGATATAACCTTATAAGAACAGTTTCTACCATTTGTCCATCAGGCTTCTTAGAATCCAACGTGATTGTTCAAGAAAATTTGATGGATGTTTATAAATCAAACGGCAAGATGAAGATTTTATACAATAATTTAATTCATCTTTCTTATCTTAAAAATGTGGATTATTTTTTTGTTTGAAAGAGATAAGAGTTTGATGTGTGATTAATTAGTTGATGATTGTGGGGTGTGAGGGTAGTATTGGAAAATTCTCAACCCTCACCTTCTTCACCTTCTCTGTAAAACCCAGAGGCCGAGAGGCTTGAGTCCACATCACAACTCGCCACTCCGGCGGCCTCAATTCCATCAAACAACTACTAGCTCCTGGACCTCCCTCTTTCTCTTCTCTGTAAACACCGAGGTGCACCAACGCCCCCATTTTTCGGCGAAACATCACCACAGAACCACCACCATTCACTCCGTTCTACTCAGGACACACAGGCGAAGGCCTTTCACTGCGCAGTCAGTTCTAAAATGTCCGGTCTTGCCGTGACGGGTTATCGGGTTCTTGCGTAGGGTCGTTCAAACGGGGCATTCATGTATTGTATTTATTTGATTAATTAATTAACTATTGATTGATTATATGTTTTGATTTCTTTTGGTTTTTTTTTTTATTTTTGTATATTTTTGTTTTTGTTTAATTATTGTCTGGAATTTGGATTTTTGAATTTTGCATTCATGCAACTTTAGGCTTCTGGGTTTGTTGTTTTAGAGCTAAAGAAGATAATTTAAATATAATTTGAATCATTGAAGTGATCACCGCTCCCGACCTCGGTAAGCCACCCTTACACTCCTCCTTTCTGTTTTCAATTTGGGACTCGAATTCAAGCTTTCATGTCTTTTAGGTTTTTCACACTTCTTTCGTCCAATCCTCATCACTCTCTCCTCTCTGTCTCTCTCTAAACAATTTCCAATTGGTTTTTAGAGAGATAAAGTGGCAGCAGCAGCAGTGGGGAAGGAAGAAGGACTATTCCTGTTTCTGTGATCATTTCTGCCCTTCGAAGCTCTGGGGTTTGGCTTTGGCTCCGTTAGCTGTTGATGTAATTATTAATCCATGCCTTGATTGTAATTTTGTATTTTTTCTTGTTTTCAGTATTCGGTGAGTTTAATCAAATGGGTTTCTTTGGACTTGCATAAGTTGTGTATAATATTGCTTCAATCATTTATTGCGTTCCTTTTGTATTATTGAGTATTGAGTTTTGCTGGAAATTGTATAAATTTGACCAAATTGCATAAATTATTGAGCTTTTGTTTTGTATTTTTACGGCTAACTGTGCTAATTAGTTCATACCCAAAAAGGAGCAGAGAATAACTGTTCTAATCAGTAATTCCCCACTCTGAGAACTTGAGACCTTGGACTGATATGGATTTCCGAGATTTTCTGGTATACTCACAGACCTCTGAGTTCTCCAGCCAACCACGGACCCCTGGTTGCCATACTTTCGTTGCACGCAAATCTTCTGGTATACTCACTAAGCATAAATTTGGTGTAATACAATCATATTCTTGAGGTTTGGATTTTTAACTCTTATGTTTCTGCCCATTATACGTTTGAGCATGTATCTTTGATGTAATTACGAATTTGATTTGTATTTTTGGGTGCTTTTTAATCTCATTCTTTTCTTTTCTCTCATTTTGAGGGTTTTCGCTCTTAGAAAGTACATGCATGTTCTCTAAACTAAAATACACTTCTCAGATTGCTGTGATTATTGGATTGGATTTTCCTTATTTACCTTCATATAATGGTGGAGAGGTCGCACTTGGTGCGATGGCAAGTGCCTTCGTCCATAAGCGCTAGGTCTCGGGTTCGAGACTTGGGAGCAGCCTCTCCATAAATGGGGGTAATGCTAGCCGACATTCACCTTTCCCAGACCCTGCGTAAAGCGGGAGCCTTGTGCACTGGGTACAACCTTCATATAATGGTGGGTTTAACTTTTCAGGTGAAAGTTTTTACGCAGCCTCATTACTTGCAAAATTTGTTCAGTCAACATTCAATGCCCTGCCATCAGATCAAGTTAAAGGTACGAATCACTAAATCATTACTATTTTTGTCACTTTTTATTCCCTTGTTGAACACAATGGAGCGAATTGTCTTCATTTGCATTCTTGCATGTGAACTTAAGTATGTTCTTACCTGACATTTGTAAGCTTCTGATTAGTCATGAAATATGATACGGTTTTCTCCGTGTTTACAAACTTATGACATACAATCAATTTCTTTTTGGTTGGTTTGAAATGATATTGATTGGTCTGTTATAAAGCTCCTTTTATAGTTAGGTTGAAAATCATGTTACTAGATTATTTTTTTCGTTGGTCCGATCTGTAATGGTGAAATTGTTTTGTTTGAATCAAAATTTGATCTTTTTTTTGTGTGAAATTATAATGGAATCACAAATTTGTCAGGTCTATCTTAGATTCTTTGTTGCATATTCACCTTCCCACAACTTTTACATTGTCTCTTGATTGAATGGATTTTTACAATTTCCAGGATCTACGGTTGCAATGCTTTTGATGCATGAAGTAAGGAGGAAGCTACTACTATAATGGAGCTTTTTTGGCATGGTAAGTTGAAATTGCATATTTTTTTCGCTCATGAAATTCATTATCTTGCTATATTGGCAATTAGTAGTGTCTGACAATTGGTAAAGTGTATTAATTTTTCTGCTTAATTTATCTTGAGAATGTTTGCATCTTAATTCTTATTTAAATATGCTAATTTGTCCCCTTTTCTATAGAATTTTGTCCAATGTGAATGTAGGTTATTCTCGATAGCTTACCGCACTTCTTGTTATAATTTTTCCCTTAAACTTCTACCATACCATTACTCCACAAGTACTGTTAACTTTGTTATATGTTCGTTGGGATGTTGTTAGAGTTTCGTATTCAAACTCATAAAATTAGGTATGAAAAAACTCTCTTTGAACTTTTTGCTTCTTAATGTAGACTTCTAATTTCCATTTTTTTAGTAAGTAGGTAAAAGACAACACAAATAATTATCTTGTATAATGTGTCTCTGTCTTCAATTATATAAAAAGACAAGACGCGTTTTCATTTGCTTGACTAAAATGACCAATTATGTATTTGTATGTAATTTTTCCAGGAATTCGATAGGAATGTGTAGAATTATAACTGTATTGATTTAATTGATCTTATAGCGGTACATATATACAAGTCAAGTGACTTAGAGGACAAGTAATCTTAAGCCTACGGGGATTAATTACAAAACCTAGCCTATTAGAATCCTAAGTGGATTCTCCTATGCTAATACCCCCCAACCTGGCGGTCTTGGCCTTTAGTGAGAACATACGCGGGTTGATCAATGGAGGGAATAAACTAAACTTTATGAGTACCCAGCTTCACCCTTTCACGAACAAAGTGGTAGTCAAGCTCAATATGCTTCGTCAAGCATGAAAAAAAGGATTGGCAGCCGTGTAAGTAGTACTAGTAGTGAGATTATCACAATATAAAGAGGTGGGTGAAGAGACCGGAAATCATAGCTCACGAAGAACATAGGACAGCCAGATGGATTCGGCACATGCGTGAGCCGAAAAACGGTATTTGGATTCCGCACTTGACCAATGACCGTGGGTTGTTTGATGGAGCTCCAAGAAATCAGATTCGGACCGTGAAAAGTAAAGAACCTCGAAGTGGATCGACGAGTGTCTGGACATCTAGCCCAATCAGCATTAAAGTACCCACGAAGGAGAGCAGGACCGGGGGAGCGACGGAAGGTGCTTAGTAACTATAAACTTATTTGTACAAGTGTAAGTAAGTAGGTGCTTAGTAACTTTAAACTTATTTGTACAAGAGTGTAAGTAAGTTAGTACAACTGATTCATATTTTGTGTCTTCATAGGTACTGCCTCTTATATGTACGTTTTGGGATGTTGTTAGAGTTTTGTATTCAAACCGATACGATTAGATATGAAAAAATGTTTTATTTTTTTGTTTCATAACGTAAACACATCGGTTCTAATTTCCATATATTTTTAGTAAGCAGTAGATAAAAGACAACACAAATAATTAACTTGTATAGTGTGTCTCTGTCTTCAATTATATAAAAAACAAGACGCGTTTTCATTTGCTTGACTAAAAGAACCAATAATATTTGTTTGTAATATTTCCAGGAAGTAGATAGGAATGACCCAATTAATTAAAGCCTTAAATATTTTTTGTCACGCCCCGACCCCTGAATAAAAACTATTCACGAGCTAGGGTGTGAGCCATATCTTAGCTATAGAAATAAATTCTACAACCAAGATATGGTGGAAAAATTAAATTAAATTACAACGATTACAAAATACATCATATAACAAATCTTACATAATAAAAGCTTGAGTGTATCACATGTAATTTATTGAATACGCAGAGGAAATAAAATATTAGTATACAAAATTTAATTCATAACAAAAGTACCAACTAAAATAATAATTGAAATGAGTAGTCCTTGCCAATACATAATATGCATGCAATGAGATGCATGGAACATATGCAAATAAGATGGATGAATATACTCACTCTCTTCTAATCCCGTCAACACATACCTAAGGCACCCAAGCCTGCATGTCCCATACCATGCTTATACCACTTGGCTCCAAGTACGTTAGCATATGAGTTAACTCCCGTTCATCCCTTAAACTCAATTTTTGTAATTAAACTCTCAGTTTCCACTTTATTAAACAGGCACTTCACCCAACGCCCAAATGTATATTCAAGCCCTGCACCCTACGCTTGATATATATAAGATTTCATTATTTTTAATTTAAGGCAAACTTCAACCCTTGAATATCATCACAACTTAGACACTTTACACAAGTGAGCACTTGACACAACACAACTCTTTTTCTTGCTTTGCAATGCATATGTATATGTCATGTTTACATAGATATCAATACTCATACTTTATCTTACAAACCTGCAATTTTAACATAAATCAAATTGATTAGTAACAAGAGTAGTATAATCATAATGTTAATAACAAAATAATAATTTATAATCCATCATATAAAATGTTGCTCGTTGACCACTCCATATATATTTTTCCAACGTCTCGTCCATCTTGGTCGGGCAACCTATTTTTATTAAAAAAAAGAACATCCATGTTAGAGAAAATAATTGTTGGAGTGAAATATATATCTCAAAGGCCACAAGGCATGGAATCATGTTTCAATTCGAGTTACGAAAAATATGGTTTTAGTGCTCATAACATGGTTGTCTAGTTTTCTGTGGGATTATAGACATGAGTTGGTATTTCAGACAAAATGGGCGATCACACTGTTGGATGTGTCTGAAATTCTGATATGTCATGGTAGAGAGACAGACAAACAATTCTCATGAAGAAAATACTATGATATAATCTATGGATGATGGTGTTTTGGTCTGATAAATAGGCTGGACGAATTTCTAGTTTTTGGATATCTTTCTTTTGATAGATGAAAATGATGGTAGTTTGATGGAGAGATTTGTTGAGTAAGATCTCATGTATTTTTCTGGGATTTGTCTCCCACTTTTTGTACAACGTTCTCAAGGGAAAATAAATGGAGATTTTCTATGGTTTGGTGGAAGTGCTTCTCATGGAAAATGATCTCAAAATGTAAATAACACAAGATTTAAGGGGTTCACCAATTTGGCTACATCCACTAGGGTTGTGTTTTCATTGTATTTCACTATATGTGGTAGACTTACAAATACAATGAAAGATGGCTTTAAGCCCTAAGAACATGTAAAAGAAAATAGGAAGGTAATATGAAGGGAAGATTGACTTTTCGTTGGAGTCGTTCTTTTTCTTTCTTTTGTTCTTCTCTTTCCTCTCCTTTTCTTCTTCCTCTTTCCTCTCCCTTTTCTTCTTCTTCTTTCCTCTATCTTTTCCTCTTCTTCTTTTCTCTATGTCCCTCCGTTGTTTCTTTCCTCCTTCCTATCTTTTCCTATTCTTCTTTTCTCTATGTCCCTCCGTTGTTTCTTTCCTCCTTCCTTTATGTAAATTGCATGACATCTTCTTGTCCAAAGAATCTTCACAAGTGTGCCAATGAAAAGAAAGCAAGTGTTGTGCTAATTATTACCATGAAATGTGTTCCAATGAAAACACACCAAATGTTAGCCTAATCATCACAATGAAATGTGGTCCAATGACAAAATAACAAATGTGAAGCTAATCATGAACTAAGGAGTAATATGCAAGATGTTCCTTGCATCCAAAGGCCACGTCCAAACAATTTGGGGGATAAATCCTCACCAAACATTTAACTCTTAGATTCCTAATGAATATAAACTTGCCAACTCACCCTTAAGTAGACTTCCACCTTTACATTTAGAGTGGTGAGTAATCACCAAATCATTAACTCCTAATGTTACAAACTCTCCACCTCAACCTATCTAGAGTAGTGACTAACTCCTCATCTTTATTCTCTAATGGTTGCCCAAAACGTCACTTAGCCTTTGTGAGAACAATAAAGCCAAACTCATCATAATCACCTTCTCCAATTCAAACTAAAAAGATCTCTAATTACATATGAACATGAAATACTACTAGCTAGTTTTTGAAATAATTTGTAGCAAAAAGGATTTTACAATGAAACTATTTTACATACCGAGAATAGGTTCTTGCATAAAAATAAATCAAATAAAATCATTACGTAAAAATAATTACCCAACATACCCACACACACACACACACACACATATATATATAATCATTTTTTTTAAATACGGGGTATTACATTTTTCCTGCAAAGACAAAGAGCCTTCCTTTTGCTTGTTTATCGATTATAAATTATGGTATCGGATTACGTCGGCTTATCAATTAGTCAAATTGAAGAATGCAGGAGGAGATATACATCCAAGACACATGCATGTTGTACTCTTTTTCTTTCAATTAGGATTTTTCCCACTGGATTTTTACTATCAAGGTTTTAACGAGGCAACATAAGCATACTTAACACTGTATCCATAATTCAAGAAAAGTTATACCCATTTTCCTTCGCTACGGTTTTTCCCACTGGGTTTTCCTAGTAAGGTTTCAAGGAGATAATTGATGTTAATATGTGGATGGGCATCCAAGGGGTGTAAAAGCAATGGGAATTGAATGCCACATGGTTTAGTCAAAAGTAAAAAAGTAAGGACTAAAAGTAGTGATATTTTCAGATTTTGTTATTGTTGGATGACATGGTTTTTAATTTGTATGGCATGGTTTTCAACATGCCTTAATTTGTCTTATAGACTTCTGCACATAAATGGCTCTATATAAAGCGCATGCAATGTATAATCAAACAAAACACAAGATCAAGAGTGAAAGCAATAACACTAATATCTCTCTCCTCTCTTTACCTGCATCATTTGTATGATACCTTGCATCTCATTCACTTCTATCTCTAACAAAGGTTACTCCCTCTCACTTTTATCTATTTATAACACCGCTCGGTTTTTTTGTTTCTTAATGTAAACACATCGGTTCTAATTTCCTACTTTTTTAGTAAGCAATAGATAAAAGACAACACAAATAATTAACTTGTATAGTGTGTCTTTGTCTTCAATTATATTAAAAGACAAGACGTGTTTTCATTTGCTTGACCAAAACGACCAATTATATTTGTTTGTAATACTTCCAGGAAGTAGATAGGAATGACCCAATTAATTAAAGCATTAAATTTTTCCCCTGCAAGGACAAAGAGCAAACCCTTTGTTTGTTCATCGATCGTAAACCATGGCTCTTGTGAGAGCAGCTCAAGGAACATCCTCTGATTCCAACACTCGTCGGGGTTACCGTTACGATGTTTTCTTGAGTTTCAGAGGCGAAGACACTCGCAGGAATTTTACCGACCACCTATACACAGCCTTGAACAACGCAGGATATCTAACGTTTCGAGATAACGACGAGCTTGAGAGAGGAGAAGATATCAAGCCAGGACTACAGAAAGCAATCCGGCTGTCACGAACATCTGTTGTCGTGTTTTCGAAATATTACGCGTCATCCAAATGGTGCCTTGATGAGCTTGTCATGATCCTTGAACGCAAGAGGACTACCTCGGATCATGTAGTATTACCAGTCTTCTACGATATCGATCCATCCCATGTGAGGAAGCAGACGGGAAGCATTGGAAAAGCATTTGCTAGACACGAGAAAACTCAGTTGCCGAATACGGTGAAGCGATGGAGGAAGGCTCTTGCAGAGGTTGCTGATCTAGCAGGGATGGTCTTACCAAATGAAGCTGATGGGTAACTTTCGTTTTCTCTCTTTTATCTTTCTAGTGTCAATATTGGAAGGGTAATTTGTTTTTTTTAACCAACAATTTGTTTTGCTTTCTTTTTTCACATGAACAATTTGTTCTTATCTCTAAACGCATGTGTCCTAAAGTTGTCAGAGTTCAAATCTCCTCCTCTCAGCTTAAATTAGTTTGGTTATCTAGACTTGACACACGTGTATACTATACTTCTTTTACAAAAAATGCAAATAATTACTTTCATAATTTCATTTTCCCTTGTTTTATGTTGTCAACAAAGTTTCATTTTAATTTTTAACCTAAGTATGCTATCAAAATAATGTATAAGTTTAGCTTCCCTCCAGTTGTTCGTACCTATATAACTTTCTTAGGTACACAGCACGTTTGATTTATATTTTATTTTGTTTGCAAATTCTTAGGTACGAGTCAAAGTTTATCACAAAAATTGTTAAGGTGATTGGTGACAAGCTAATTCGCACACCCTTGAGTGTTCAATCCAACTTGATCGGAATCCAATCTCGAGTCAAACGCATCAATCTATGGTTACAAGATGGATCTGATGATGTTGGTATAGTTACTGTGTATGGGATGTCTGGAATAGGGAAGACAACCATTGCTAAATGTGTATACAATTCAAATTTCACAAGTTTTGAAGGAAGCAGCTTTGTTGAAAATATCAGAGAAACGGCAAATCAACCGAATGGGTTAGTTCAAATACAAATGCAAGTTCTTTATGATATTTTGAAGGGGAAAAAGGAGAAAGTGCACAACGTCAGCGAAGGAATAAGTAAGATTGAAAGAGCCATATGCTCTAGAAGAGTTCTTCTTGTTCTTGATGATGTAGACCGTATGGACCAATTAGATGCATTACTACGGATGAAAGATCGGTTTTATCCCGGAAGTAAAATAATCATAACAACAAGGCGTGAAAGGTTGCTAAAGGCACTTCAAGTTACTATGGTGCATGAAGTTGGAACTTTGGGTTACGATGAATCATTAGAGCTCTTCTGCTGGCATGCTTTTGGCCAGGACCATCCCCGTGAAGGTTACATGGAATATTCAAAAGAGCTAGTGCAACATTGTGGAGGACTTCCATTAGCTCTTCAAGTTTTGGGTTCTTCTCTGTTAGGTGAAAGTGTGGGTGTGTGGAAAAGTGCATTGGAGAAGCTAAAAGTTATTCCTAATGATGAAATCATGAATAAACTGAGAATAAGCTATGATAGTTTACAAGATAACCATGACCGGCAATTATTCCTCCACATTGCTTGTTTCCTAGTAGGAAGGGACAAAAACTACATTGTTAGAATACTAGATGGATGTGATTTCTTTACAAATGTTGGCATTCAAAATCTCATTGATAGATCCTTGGTGAAAATTGAAGCCGACAAGGTGAAAATGCACGATCTGATTCGTGATATGGGAAGAGAAATAGTTCGCCTAGAATCAGAAGAGCCTGAGAAACGTAGTAGACTATGGCGCCATAAGGATTCTTTCGAAGTATTGAGGGAAAAGACGGTAAGAAACATGCTTTTTATGTCTATATATGTTTTTCTCTTCTTTTGAAAAATATCCATATTAAAATTGTTCCCTTTATTTTTTCTTTAGGGTACCCAAACAATCCAAGGTCTTGTCTTGGATATGCATAGGCATCCTGCAAACAGTCCAATAAACACAAATGTGACTGTCTTGGAAACCAATGCATTTGAAAGGATGCACAAATTGCGACTACTCCATCTTAGAAGCGTACGGCTGGAGGGATGTTATGCAGATTTCCCTACAAGATTAAGATGGTTGTGTTGGCTTGAATTTCCTTTGGATTCTATACCAATTGATTTTCCTTTGGAGTGTCTAATTGTTCTTGAAATGCAATATAGTAGCTTGAGAGAAGTCTACAAAGGAACAAAAGTATGTTACTCTGTGCATCTCAATTCCTTTTCCTTCTTTTGCTTTTTTAAGTTTTGATTCGTTGACTAATTGCATATGTGAGAATTAATTTTTTTCTTGCAGTTTCTTCCATCATTGAAGATCCTTGATGTGAGCCATTCTCATGGCCTTAGTCAAACCATGGACTTCTCATACTGCCCCAATCTAGAGGAATTGATTCTTGAAGATTGTGGAAGCCTGCTTGATGTTCATGAATCCATTGGAAACCTAGAGAGACTTGTGTACTTGAATCTGAAGAATTGCAAGAACCTTAGGATGCTTCCAAAGAACATGTGCATGCTAAAATCACTTGAGACTCTCATTTTATCTGGGTGCTCAAATCTTGTTGAGATGACGAAGAAGATGGAATCTTTAAAAATGCTCGAAACAGATGGAATTCCCAGAAGTGAATTATGGCCTGGAAGAAGTTCAAGTATCTTGACTTATTTGCCATGTTCTTTAGTAGAGTTAAGTCTTCGTAGCTGCAATCTTTCTGATGATGCCTTTGCTACGGATTTAAGTAATCTATCCTCATTGCAAGTACTATATTTAGATGATAATCCAATTTCTAGCCTACCTGTTTTCATCAAAGGTTTGACGAAGCTCTGGTTACTCTCTTTTGATAACTGTGAGAGGCTCGAATCACTTGTGGGGTTGCCAAAAATAACACACATGGATGTATATGGTTGCATATCACTAAAACAAATAACCTATCAATCCTATGGGTTGAGAGCGTTGACCTATATGGGTGAGAACCGCAATGTACTTGAGGTCGAGTACTATGACAACTTAGAACAAATTGAAAGAGTTGACGTGGAAATGAGGAAACTTTTCAGTTTGCACAACTTGGAGATGAGGAAACTTTTCAGCTTGCAAAATTTTGAAGAAGTTGATGGGGTTTGGAGTCCCGTTCAGGTGCCTCTCTCTCTCTCTCTTTCTCTCTCTCTCTCTCTCTCTCTCTCTCATCAGAAAGAGTTGACTAATATAGTCGTTTCCGTGTCATGCATACAGGGACTTGATCGACATGGTATATATAGCACATTCTTTTCTGGGAATGAGGTTCCTGGCCGGTTCAGCTATAGAAGTACAGGGTCCTCAATATCTTTTATTGTGCCTTCTCTTTCAAATCATAAAATTCGGGGCTTGAATATCTTTGCTACCTATGCAAACGAGAACAATATGAGTTATTCGGGGAATGATCCATTTATGAGTATTGAAGTGAGCAACAAGAGCAAGGGTATGAAGTGGACCTATGGCCCACGGTTCAGTGGTCCTGGTTGGGGAGAAGATGTGACATGGTTGAGCCATTGGAAAATGGACAATGAAACAATAATATTAGAATGTGGAGATGAAGTGGTTGTTTCCGTAATGACGAGGAGACCTGATGAGCATATTCAGGTAAAGGAGTTTGGGGTTGAGCTTGTGCAAGAGCACCAAGACCAGATGAGTACCCAACACAACACCACTCCAGATCCTAATGATCCATTTGTCATCGGTGGAGATTTGTCACCGCTGGAACACATTTCAGGACTATACGACTTTTGCTGGTTCGAGGAAGCAGAAATGAAAAATGTTGACTTATGTAGGCCGAAATGGTTGAATACCCTCATCATGGACTCAGGTAAATTATGCTCCATTAAAGCACTTGGGGGTCCGCTCGTATTCATTTCATTTAAGTTTTCTCTAAATTTTCTGCTATTTGTATGTTTTTCAGACAAAGAAGAAGAGCAACAGAACGATCTTGATCACAAAATTGCAGCAGCGAGTGCCAGAGGCAATAACTGCCATCTGAGAGGATGGAGGGGGCTAGTCACTGCTGCCATCTTCCTTCTCACGCTAACTCTAATCGTTCCGCCCTCCATCTCTCGAAAAAAGAAGCGACAGTAGTCCAAAAGCCCTCCACGAGTTTTTTATTTTACTAGATATAGACATCTCTGCATTATCACCTTGTCCTCAAGATGTTTTCTGCCTTCAAACACAAGATTTCGGCACGGGGGAAAGCAAGAACATCCGCTTTGCTTATGTGTCAAAGTACAGATCTGAATTGTCATTTGCAACAAAATTGTGTAAATTACATAAATATCAGTACAACAAATATTAGCCTTACCTACACCACGGAAGCTGGTTTTTGCTTCAACCCGAACAAATTATTGAGGTCAGGAAGCATCGGAGGAACGGCCCTAGTCTCTGGGGGGCCATGAAATTTACTATCTTCTCGTGAACATTGTACCTACAAAAGCATAATACAACAAGCCTTCAACAATCTGGCCTAGTTTGCTCAACAGATGCTCCAAGATATTCCAAAACAAAATCATAGCAGTTTCACATAGGAACCGAATATCTATTTATACCATATCTTGCGACTCTTAGAGGCTCTTCTGTCAACAATCTTCCTCTTCTTCGTATGCCACTTTTTCAAAGAATAAAAGGCTGTCTTTGAGGATAATCAAATAGTGCAAAATCAGAATCAATAACAATATGCTGACAATATAGGTCTTAATTGTTAGCACGAATAACTACGATAGCGCGTTCCATTTTTAAAGTTACAAAAACTTGAATAATAGAAGTTCAGGATTGACTAGGTTCCAAGCCCACTGTAACGAAGACAATAGCTGCAGATACAGATCCAAAACAGAAAATGAACAAGGATATCCGGCATCACTTGGGAATATAAAATCTTAAACAAATTCAAAGGCCACAATTTTTAAATGCAATCTGATTGTGTTTTGATTTACTGGAACGCTTATAGATTTGGATAAACCGTATCACATTCAAATGCAATCATGTATTACGTATGCGATGCCCTAATAGTTTTACCACAAGATGCTGGGTCAATTGTCCCAAAAAATTCTTTCAATAACTGCTGGTAAAACTCAAGAGTCATCCAAAAGTTCAGGGTCACCATCAGCTTGTGCACCAGCTTCGGATTGTGTCTCCTATCAGAGTGAGGAATAATAAAGAAAACTTTTAATTAAAAGGAAAACTAATGAAAAGGGCTTGAAAACTTTGAGTTTTAATGATAAGGACAAAATAAAGGGTAAAGTGAATAGTACCAGGATTGACTTTTTAGTGTAAAAATGTGGTTTTTCGTTAAAGTGAACAGTACCAGGTGCTTTTCGTTAAAGTTCCCTTAATTAAAAGATACAATACAATCAAAGCTACAGATGATGAGTATTAAAATAATCACAGGTGCCAAATGAAAATTGAAGTAAACACCACAAAAGACGCAAAAAATTGTTCAAATATGGTATCAAATTAACAAAATGCATCCTTCCTCAAGCAAAGAATTTGTACCTCGCTTGAGAATTAAAATAGCACATAGGAAATTGTAGAATCCATGGGACATTTAAGTGCAACGAATTGATAAAGGATCGAATGAATTGAAAAAGGTCAATGAACGGAAGTTAACAAGACTGTACAGTATAAAAGGTAAAAAGTGATGTGTAAATAGCATTACCCATAATTATATGTTACACAAAGGAGTTCAATATAGTATAGTACTAGAAAAACCGTCCACGCTCTGCTGTGGGTTTTGAAACCGTAATCCACAACAGCTATGAATCATTTCCACAGAAAAATACAAAATCTGGAAAACATAATTGCATTCTCAAATACATCAATTTGGATAATGCACACCTAGCAATGAATTGATACTCAAAAGCCAGCAGCAACACAATTGCATTCTCAAATACATCAATTTGGATAATGCAAATTTTGCTTCGGTAAATCCCACAAAACTGCAAATCAACACAGCTATCTCCAAAATAATTCAAAAACTAACCAGACATGGTAAAATAAGTATGTCGGTCTGCATTTACGTTCTATTTACTTTACATCAAGAGCCCATGTACAATCAAAAGGGCGGATTTTAAAGAGAAAACGAATATGATCATTGTGTCTTATTAATTACCCAAAATTCAAAAGGTTACATTCATAGTGTGTTGAAAAAGCTAATTACATTTCATTAAACTAAATTTTTTATAGAATATGGGGAATAAAGAACTTGTATTGTTTACATGGAAATAGAGTAACAAAGAACACCATTCACTAGGATCACTACTCATTTTATTACGTAGTTTCCTCCAACTGCAGTTGTTGAAATTGTAGGAAATCTTCGAAGCAACCAATACAACCGAGGAGGCAGCACGATGAGGCAACAATGTATTCAACCAAACCACGAAGCCATGAGAATTGAGTCAACCATGAAATGATCCAACCAAAATCAAAGTAAGCATATATCAGTTGTATGACGGTCATACTAATTAACTCTTATTCATTCCATGGGAGCAAAAGGCAACATCAAAAAAGTAATATTTATCACTTCACTGTAAAATCAAAGAAGCAATCGTCATGCAAGAATGAAAAATCTCACTTGCTGAATATTTTGAAATTTTCGCACTCCGAATTATATACACAATTCAATAATAAGGAAAAAAATTCTGACTTTCTCATCTTGTATTAATCCGTAGTTAAACAACCAAACAGAGCATAAAATTGATAGACCCCCAAAAGGAATTATATAAGCAATTGCATACAAAAGTTCCACTCACTGAGAATTGAGAAAAAAGGGAAAAAAAGAGCATAACCAAAACCATCAACTTCTCGAAAACAAAATATAGCGAAAACCCAGTGCTTTATTCATGAACAAAACCACCACCAGAGAACAATCAAAATTACAAATTTCCATTGGCAAATATATACTGGATTCTGAAAGTGATGAGAGGAATATACCTTTGGGGCGTCGATGCCAGAAGGGTGAGTTAGGGATCTGAGATGTTTGAGAGCTGGAATTTTTTAGCAATTCGGGCGAAAACGTTGAAGAACTTCAGAGTGAGACACACACAGAGTGGAGTGAGTCGGTCTGGACTAAAATAAGTAAAATGAACTTTACTTTTGCCACGTAATATAACATTATCGAGTAAATTGTAGCAATGGTCTATCAACTTTAATCAAATTGGAGCAATGGTCCCTCAACTAAAAATTCATTATCATTGATCCCTCAACTTATCAAAATGTGTAGCTATAGTCATTTTCATCAATTTCGTCAAAATTTTGTCAAAATAAGTTATGTTAGAATAACCATTTATATAATTAGGATCCCTCAACTCATCAAAGTGTGTGATTATGGTCTTTTTCGTCAACTACGTCAAATTTTTTGTTAAAACGAGTTATGTTGGAAGAACCATTGCTACATTTGGGTTAAAGTTAAGGGACAATTTCTCCAGTTGAATTAAAGTTGAGGGACTAATGGTAATAGATTTTTGTTAAGGGATCATTACTCTAATTAAGTTAAAATTAAATGACCATAACTACAATTTACTCTAAAATTATCACGTTGAACCTCCTTGAACGTAGGAGACAAGGCATCTCAAGGGAAAGCTAGCGGAGATGTGAGTAGACATTTATTTCAAAAAGATTTTCTTTTATCAAATATTAAGCATATGCTTAAGTAAAAATGATTTCTGTTACATTTAGGGGTAAAAATATTATATTTTCAGCTTATACTAGCTATGGCCAGTGCATGATTATATTTTAGCTTATATTAACTACGATTACTGTATGGTTACCATTTTCAGCTTACACTAGTTAAAATGTATGTTATGATCACAATAAGTGCTTGCACTAGTTAAAATGTATGCTATATCACCAATAAGTATTAGTAGTATACAGGCATGTAGTGAAAGGTTGATAACCCGTTAGGTGTGACCCATTAGGGTTGAAATAATTATAATAATGGGTGTTTCTAAGAGCAGTTCCACCGGAGGTGGAATAGCCCGGCACTCAGTGGAAAAAACAAGCTGGGACTCAACCAATTCACTCCAGCCCATGGAATAGACTGGCACCCAGCCCAAGCCAGTCCACAGGCCGGCCTAAAATCGACAGAGGAAGGAGACGGTCATTTGACGCCATGTTGACGTCATGGCTACCCCATCAACCCCCTTCCCCTGATAAATCCATATATTCAACACCATATCCCCCTTCCCCTTGCGAGCTCCGGCGAGACAACGACGAGGAGACCAGGATCGACTCTGTTCACCATCACAATCCCTCTCTGTTTCTCTCCCTGTTATTCGGACAACCACTCTCTCTTTCTCTCACTGTCTTTCTCTCACTGTCTCCCTTCCACTCTGCCATGCCAGAATCCGCATGGCTTTGCCTGCGCCGAAGAAAGAACGAAGTGACAGGGGAAGGAACTAACCCCAATCTGAAACCTTCTTCATAAAAAGACGATTCTACCCCTCTAACTCATCATCCAAACCGTGGGATCTGAAGATGAGATGGGCAGCCTCGTCATTTTACACCATAAAAAATTTCTAGAATGGTGTGGTGCGGGAGCGTTGGTGTGGGGAGGAGGAGGTCCATTTCCAGAAGAAGAAGAAAGGAAGAAGTCAGAAAGTAAAATACCAAATTATTATTTTATAATAAAAATTAATAATATTTTAATAAAATTGACTAGGCTATTTAGTTTTAGGGGTGGAGATGCATTGGTCTATTACTGTTCATTATAGTCTATCACTATTCACTTGAGTGGATAAATGGACTGGGTGCTGGAGCAAAGTCTTTAGGGATGGACTTGCTCTAAGGTGCGGACAGACAGTCCGAACAGTAGGTGCGGACAAAAATTCGAACGGAGGAGATGAAGAGACTTTTACCATTTACATGAAGGAGCTATATATCATATTTGATCATCTTGTATAGGCCCAATAATTGATCGATTTCTCTGACAAAGTAATGTCAAGAAAAAGCCGGTAACAAATATTTTGCGCTTTGTCAAAATAATACCAAGAATTATTTTGCGCAATTAAAAGCCGGTAACAAATATTTGTATACTTCGGTATCTGTCTTCATTGTGTGCATTGATAAAAGGATATTCGCCTTTCTTTGTAATGCAATCTTGTTTCCTCCATTTAAGCAAATCCCCTATTTTTTCTTTATTGTCTCTTCTCTCTTTGGTTCTTCATTCAATGGCATGACCTCTTTGCTCTCTGGTGGCCAACCTTTCAGTATTTCAGCATCACTTGGGTTTGCTGCTCTCTGGTTTCCATGTCACTAATCTCTCTCTCTCTCTCTCTCTCTCTCTCTCCATTTGATTGAATTATTTTCTCCCTTCTGTAGCAAACAAACACATTACACATGACATTTGTTTACTTACAGGACGTCCAAGATCAGCTGCTCCATACATTGGAGGCATGCAAGTTACCCGTGGGCCTTTGAGAACAAAGTATAATGCATATGAAATGATGTCTCTACCAATTATCTATATCATGTATTCCAAATGTTATCACTAAGCAGAAAGTTTTGATGTCATGACCTACCTTGACACGGCCACTTTGCCCCAGATTCTCACCGCTGTTGGCTTGCGCTCTTGGCCAAGCTCCTCATGATGGTAATAAAAATTAATTAAATTTTTCTATCACTGTTTCCACAATCCCATTTGTTTATTTGCTTTCTGTTTCCTAAATGTTCTTGCTTTATTGTAATCTCCAAATGGAAATCGCATCTCGTGGAAAATTTGATTTTGATGATATTCATAGTTGTCTTTTGCACACTGCATTGTTTTGCCATTGTTGAAGTATATAGCTTGTTTGATGTAGGTAATGTTTTGGATTTCGTTGGTTAATTCTATTTAGTGATTAATGTGACTGGTCTCTCATCGCTAGCAGTATGACGACTCATGATTGAACGCAAAAAAAACAATGATTTTGCTGAGCAAGACAGTGTTAGGAACAGGAAGAGTTTCCTGAAGTAAGACCGAGGACTCCGTTTGAATCCAAGCTTGCTCGTCCAAATGCACGCTTAAGAACTAGAGAACCATTACGCATTGTGAGAACACTTAAATAGTGCTGCATATTTGTAAATTTGTTTTTGCACCCTTGTTGATCGTTGGATAATAGGCTAGGATCAGTCTTGTTTTCCTACATTAAATTGCAGTGTCATTTTAAATTGGCAGCTAAAGGTGTTAGTTGAAGGAACTATACAATGAAATGTGAATTTTCATGCATTTTGTTACTCCATTTCTGCATCTGGATATTGCATGATGTTGATATTTGATCATATTCTTGATGGAGATCACTTGCTTGACTTATAATGAGGTTTGGTTGTTTTTGCAGGCTGATGCTTGCTTGATTTATAATGGGGTTTGGTTGTTTTTGCAGGCTGAAACTCTTCTTGGTACCTGAGATAACCGAGACAAGAAGCGTTATCTTCGGGCAGTGGTGGATCCAGGAAATAATATTATGGAAGTCAGTAAGAATAGCGTGCGCAGCGCGAAAATTTTTTTATACTTGAAATAGCATGCATATTATCATTTCATCGAGTCTTGGTAGGTCTAAAATCATTTGAAAATGCATACTACAGACATGTTAATGTAAGCAAAGGGCAGCATCCAAGGTATTCATGGACATTCATTAGATTTTGGTAGGCCTGAAGTCGGTTGGAGGGCAAGTATGAAGCCAACTCTAATCTTCAAAAGGGCAACACTCAAGGTATCCATGTACATTCACCGAAGTTCGGAAGGTCAGCACTTAAAGTGTCTATAGACGTTCATCAAAATTCGGAGAGTCAGCTGACCCCCAATGCCCCTTAATGGATCCGCCAGTGTCTTCGGCAGTGGTAGTCCTGCCAAAATACAATCGCTTTCGCATTAAGATATGGTGGACCTTAATAACTTTCTCATGTTATTCTATATGATTTTATAATCAAAGTTTATTAGTTGTATTTATTTTTATTTGTTATTATTAGATTTGGTGGATTTTTGTAAATTGGGTACTACGTAGATTTGGTGGATCTCTGTTATTTTTAGATTTGGTGGATCCTTATAGAATCTGTATGTGCCACACACGCGCACACATTTTATGGCAAAACATGATTTTCTATTGATTTTAAATTTTCTTCCACGAGTAGGGAGTATTAAGTATGTGCGGTGTAATTAACAAAATGTGAAGTGTTAATAAAACAAGCCTTAACCATTTTAAAAATATTTTCAAACGAGCTCTTAACATTTAGTAACGGTGATAACAATTCAAAGTACTTCCTAAGAGAATGGGCAAAAATTTGAGAGAGCCCACTCCCTAATTGAATCAGTTTCTGGTCCAGCGATCTATGATTTCTCAGCCAGTTCTAGTCTGGTTTTATTGTTCTTCCAACTTTTCTAGCATAAAGTAGGTGTCATGCTAGAAAGTTGGAAATTTACAAGAGAATTTTTATTTATTTTTTTTATGTCAAATGATAGATTTTGTTAAATTAGTCACCGACGGGGTTTGAACTCACGTCATTATGCAAGGGTTCAACATATTTCTATCAATGTGGTAAAGGGCCACTTGCAAGTAACATAAGAAATTTACAATCTATCAATTGAGATGGAAAGTTGGAAACAATATATATTGGACGGGACTAATGTTGGATCAACTGAGTCTAAAATAAAAGGAATCTCATAATTTTGTAAGAGTTACCTGACTATAAAGACAATATCGAGTTACTTTGCCGAAGATTTAATTCTACTATAAAGTTTCATAGTTTAGTAGCTACGATTAGACTGGACATGACCATAAAGTTTTTCTGTGCAATTTGACAACACAAAATTTTCTTTGGTTTGAAGCCATATATGAAAGAGTTGCACCCAAAACTCTCTCACCTACTTTAGTGGCACGTATCTTTTTTTCTTTTTTATTTTTTAATTTTTTTTATTGAGGAGAAAAATTGAAAAATTAACATTGTTACGTGAGTTACAAATGAATAATCAAGTGTCAACGAATGAGATGTATCATAGATCGTTAGACCATAACAAGTCTAATCGTCATTCTATTATCGTTGTGTTCTTAGTAGGAAGAGGGAGAGAACGAGCCCAAAGACTCCTTTTGGATTATCGTTGTGTCAACAAATCACATCAGTTGATTTAAAATTTTAGCTTTTTTAGTAGAGGTGTGCTATCCACACATCTCTTGTTAAATTCTGTCCGTTGATTTTCTTCAATTCATCTAATCCGACGGTCAAAAACCAAAAAATGTGTAGGAGAAGTAAAAAACATATGTGTGGATATCACATTCCTTTTTAGTATTTCCCTTACCAAAAACACCCTTTTTCACCAACCAAGTCCAAAGATCCGCCAACTAGATTCGCGTCCCCAAATACCATTTACCAGATTCCGCAATTGCGTCCGAGCTCAACCACGACACGTGTCAGAATCCCACGTGCGGTCCTGAAATGGAAATTCACACGCTCGGCGCCGCAGCGGAACACTAAATACTCCCCTCACTCTCTCCCTGTTTCTCTGTAATTTCTTAGGGTTTACGATTTCGGAGGACAGGGACGCGCCGCCCTCAATATTCCTTTTTGTAATTTTCCTCTTGGGGTTTTCTCATTACATCACTGATCATTCAGTTGGTTGAGATTTTGGATTCAGATCAAACATGGCAGCCGCCGCTCAGCTTCGTTGCTCTACTGTAGCTAAACACTGCTCGACTACCTCCGATAACCGCCGTTTCTCCGCCAATCCTAATTCTTCAATCTCCTTCCCCTACTCCAAAACCCAGAATCGCCCTCTCTTTTTCGTCCCAAAGCCCATCTGGGTCCAAAAGCCAGAGCTTTCGTTTTCCGGCGGAAATGGCGGCGGCGGCGCAGGAGCGGGAGGAAACAGCGGGGGGTGGAGCCGGGGCGGAGATGGGAGTTCCGATGACTCGTCGTCTTCGTCGTCGTCGGTTTCGGGATTCGGAGTTCTGGTTATGTTTCTCAATGGATGGAGATCCCGAGTCGCCGCCGATCCGCAGTTCCCCTTCAAGGTTCTGATGGAGGAGGTGGTCGGAGTCAGCTCCTGCGTCCTCGGCGACATGGCTTCCCGCCCCAATTTCGGCCTCAACGAGCTCGACTTCGTCTTCTCGACTCTCGTCGTCGGATGCATACTCAATTTCACGCTCATGTATTTGTTAGCCCCCACTCTGTCCGCCTCCGCCGCCACTCTTCCGTCGATCTTCGCCGGCTGCCCGGCCAGCCACATGTTCGAACCGGGTTCCTATGGATTGGTGAATCGATTGGGGACTTTGGTGTACAAAGGCACAGTCTTTGCCGCCGTTGGGTTCGTCGCCGGGCTAGCCGGAACCGCATTGTCGAACGGGTTGATCAAATTGAGGAAAAAAATGGACCCAAATTTCGAGACCCCAAATAAGCCGCCGCCAACCTTGCTCAATGCGCTCACTTGGGCAGCTCACATGGGTCTTAGCAGCAATTTGAGGTACCAAACGCTGAACGGGGCGGAGTTTTTGCTGGCGAAGGGGCTTCCTCCGCTGGCATTCAAATCGTCTGTGGTGGTTCTGAGGTGTTTGAACAATGTGCTGGGTGGAATGTCGTTTGTTGTGCTGGCGAGGTTGACCGGCTCGCAGAGCATTGCGGAGTCGAAACCGGCGGAAGGGGAGGTGGGATCGGCTTCAGAGAAAGAGAAATTGGTGGTGGTGGAGAGTGAGGATGTGCAGAGCAATCAGTCGACTAACAAATGAGGATTTGGTTTTCTTCTTGTTTTTGTTACGTGTTATCATTTTTGTTCATAACTTTGAACTGCAACAACTTGGGTGGCGCGGTGTTTAGGTTTTTTGTAGCAAAAATAAAATTCTAGGTTTGATGGAATTTCAGGCACTTGGAAATGCAAGTGCTGCCTCACAACTTGAATGCGTTTGCGAATTACAGGAGCTTTTTAATATTATGTTGGCAATCCCTTTGGAGATTTTCCGATTTGCAATTCTTTTTCGTCGAACTATATTCTAAACTACTATAATCTGTCAGGCGAGAGCCGATTTGAATGTGAATGTGGTTTTGAGAGCGGATACAAACTTAGGTGGCATACACACTGCCTTAGCCGAATGACCTAACTTGCGAAATTCCAAATATAAAAAAGGGATGGTTTTTTCATCTTCTTTTAAGCACGTTTAAGAATTCAGGTTTGCAGTTCTTGTTCGTCGTAGGAGAAACAGAACTTGACTGCGAGGGGAAGGGGGTGTGCATGTTGCCTGGCCAACTTGTCTAACTCACGTCCACCTTGTTCTGCGAGCGTTAAATCGCACATTTGGGTTGTTGAATTTGAGTTCTAAGAAGAAAATGGATGGATTTTGGATTTTCTTAGTACATTAGAGACAAAATGCTTGCATGAAATGAAAGTGTTCTTGAATAAGCATAGATTTGTCGACTAATCAAGATTTCAAATTGATGGCGGCCTAAGAAAACATGACTTTTCTTTTCCTTCTGAATGTGGTAGGTCGACTTGACATTGTCACTTCACCTAACTAGTAGTAAGATTTGCTTCCTTGGTACTTAAGTCGGGAGCAATCCACACAGCGTGCCCGTCCCCTTGCACTGTAGTTTGAATCTCTCGTTTTTTAGAATATCGCACGATAAAAAATGAGCTATCGACACAACAGCAGTTGTCTCTAACACCCTATATCAGGCTTTTTTCTGTCGTTCCATGTAAAATTTCAGGGTCAAAGGGATCAATCCAGTTCCTCATTCTTTTCTGCAATATAAATGAACATAGTTTATCACGAAAAAGACGTTACAACCTCCTCTAAAACCTGCCTCTAATGTTGCTCCTCCGTCCTCGCAGCATCTCTTCGATTTTTCAGCGGTATACTTTCCGGGGCACAGGTGCCAAACTTATATGCCTTGTACTTCAACCCCTCACAACCATGCAAAGGCACCTAAGCAATTACATTGACCAGCTGCAGCACTAGAGAATCTCATCTAACAGCCTCCGGTGCAGAATTACAGTAAGGTGTGTGCAAGCACACCAACTTTGTGCATGTCAAGCACAGAGTTGCAAATGCCACACCAATCAAAATCCCGCAGCTACTTTTCCGCACATCCAACTTCACTGCTCTCTTTACTACATTTCCAAAACTTGGGAGCAGTCCCCCACAAGCAAAAACCATCACATGGTCTAATCCGCTATAGTCAATTCCTGCAAGTATTGCTCCTATTGCTGATATTGGACCCACAAATCCAATTAAAGCAGCCGCCACAAGGGCCGCATGCCAGTTATCAGTAGCCCCAAAGATGCAGCTAGCCACAGCTGCACCTCGAGGGAGTCCATGTAGGGAGACAGGAAGGACCATGTGCCGACCAAGTCCATAAGCTTTTGGTGCAGCAACCCCTAGTGCAAGCCCTTCAGCCAAAGCATGGAAGGCAACAGCTCCACATGACAAGAATGCCTGGAGGGTGTGAATGCTTACTGGAAAACCATTTGCTGTGGGTAAGTTTTGAACTGAAGTTTTTTTGCGACCTGCGAGCTTCAAAATACTGGAGCTCAAAATATGGACGGATCCAGCTCCCATTGCAAGCAGAAATATAGTAGATAGAAATCCCATCTTTAACGAAAAAAGTAGCTGCAATGGTCTCCAGGCACCAAGAACAAAGGCAATGCCAGATGCTGCACCCATGAGAAGAGCATGCTGAAGATGAAAAGCTAAAGCAAATGCAACAAGAACAGTGCCACCGAGTAATGGTCCAAGACCAAAAAGTAATGAGACAAAGAAGCCAGAAGCATCCTCTGAGCTGTAACAATGTAAATTGTAAAATATAAGCGTATTCCCAAGGGTGGGGCAAATGTAGATTCTATATGTCAAGAAAACGTGTCAAAAGGAGGTCACCAAACAGTATAAACTACAAAAATTTGCGTAGTGACACAATTTTCAACATTAAATTTGACTCACTTGTAATCATGGGTGAAATTCTGAAAAAGAGTGCTAAGAGCTTCCATGAATGCTACAGAGAGAGTGGCTGCTGATGCAACCTGCGATGGAGAGGCTTCCTACAACCAAAATGCAAAAGAAGTTATTGAAAATGGAACACAGAACATTGAGGAGACATTTGATAATGTAAATTGACAAGGATCTAAAAGCCTACTGCAAATGACTTAAGCATGTGAAGAAACAAGAAGCATGAAGAAGTCCCACACGAACCTTACCTTAAATGCATCAGGAAGCACCTCAGCAACAACCATCCAGATCATACATCCAGCAGCAAAGCCCGTACAGAAAGGAAGAAACTTGCTAAATGCATCAGCGCAGATGAAAGAAGGAACTGCTACAAGGGGCTGCAACAGCAATATATGCAGGAGACCATTAAGTTAAAAGGCTCAACGAGCAAATCAACTAGAATTGGTTACATATTCTCAAATCCCATGAATTTTAAAAACTAAATAATTACCTGTGGTAATGATGTAATCACGCTCCATAACATGGCATTTTGCGGAGAAACACCCCTGGATGCAAGCACCATACTCACAGCTAAGCCTTCTGGTATGTTGTGTACAGCAATAGCCAAAGTTACCAAAAGTCCCTGAGAGAAACCCTTTGAGCCAGCAAAGGAAACCCCAACACCAGAACCCTCTCCGAACGAATGAAGAGTCATTATTCCAATCACAAGAACGACTTTAGTTGCATCTGCACCTTTGATGTCTAACATACTAACCTCTCCATAGTGTTCAAGAAACTGAAACCAGATATATATAACGATGTAAGACATAATGAGAGCTTGATGCATTCTAGCATTATGTAAAAGATAAGCCCACAATTATGCACAAGCAAACATTTTTCAATGAGATATTGTACAACTACAGTATTTGTTAGTTGATAAAATCTGAAAATTAAAAGCCAGGAAAACATCTTACCATCCATGTCCTCCCTCATGAAATGATAAAACTGAATAATTGAAAGGGATGCTTATGGACTATGAGGACAACTTATGCATATGCAAATCAGGTTTCTTGAAATATCGTATTACACACCATAAAAGCTTTCTTTTTTGAAAGAACAGTGAAGAAGTCTATAATTTATTTTTTCAACTTTATAGATTATTGGTTCACGCCCATGAGCAGTAGGTCTCGGGTTCGAGACTTGGGAGCAGCCTCTCCATAAATGGGGGTAAGGCTAGCCGACATTCACCTCTCCCAGACCCTGCGTAAAGCGGGAGCCTTGTGCACTGGGTACGACCTTTATAGATTATTGGTTCAGAAAGTAATCACACACGTTAACACTGCAAATAGAACAGGCCTAACCTCTCCGCCAAATGCAATCAAAATGTGTATTCTATGGAACAGGAAGCAAATTTCTAGAAAGGGAAGAAGCAACTACAAGTACAAAAATGGCAAAAACATAAAAGATAGATGAAAATAAGGGAGATGATTCAATACCTGCTTGCACAGCCAAATAAAAAGGCCCCCAGCTAAAAGCCCATGAACGACCCAGTTCCCAGCACCATGACCTTGCCCTTCCTGTATAAGATCGAAGCTTGCAGCCAACATTACACCAGCTGCCATACCATTGCATAATCCCGCCCATTGTGGATCAAGCTCAACAAAGAAGAATGGGACCGCACCTAAACCTGTAGCAGCAGCCATTGCCAACGTAAATAACGCAACAGTAGAGACTGAGACTTTGCTGTTTGCGCTCTTCGCCTCACCCAGTCCATTTTTAGAAACCTCAAAATTTAAGGAACTCTCCTGACCAGTGCCATCAATAACATTACTTCTCACATTTTTGTGTGGAGGAGATCTCAGCTTTTGTGAAACTTCATTTTCCAACTCTGATGTAGCATATCCAAACAGAACTAGGGAGAACAGTGAAAATAATAGGACCTTCCTAAATGTGAACTCCATTTTCATTCGTACAGAGTTCACAAAAAGACAATAATTTTAACTTCAGGATCTTGAGAGAAGCCCCCTGTATTCTTCTCTTGGATGCAATCAGTAATACTGGGCTCTACTGAACCATCAGATGCCACTTATCCGCGATAGCGTAAGACACCCTGCCTTGATTGATGTCTGCCTTGTGGACAACCCTGCAGATTGCCGAAGGCTTCACTACATTAGTAATGCAATAACACTTCCACATTCCTTGGTTACACACGACACACCTTTTGATCTAAATTATGTTGTAAAACTATAGCTCTCAAATAAACGAAAAACAATTTGCTAAAATACGTAATTACTGATTAGTTTAGCACTAAATTGCACATCAAAGAAGATGAACCTTCACTGATTTACAAAATCGGACTGCAACCCGAAAATATAAGGCCTCAATAAAGGATACTGGCTTTGTAGATCATCACAAGCTCAGAGATATGTAACCCACCTTCACAAACAATGTGATAATACAGAATCCAACCGTTGTAAATTATATAAGCAATAACCTAGGTGATTAAATTAACAATTCAAGCAATTAATTTGAAATTAAGCAACTCATCACAATACCCTTTTCCGAAATTTCATCAAATTCTTCTCCTTTCAGACGAAATAACAGCAATCAAACAGCACATTACCAATGAATCAATCAAATAAAGAAAACCCCAAAAGGGAAATTGGGAATCAGAATAAGAAAATTGAGAAATAAAAAACCTTACCGATAGAACAAAAGAGGCCCGGGAAGGAAGGAAGAAAAGCAGCAGAGCGCGGGGGCTTGACTGAGACGTCAGTCAACCGCAATTCAGATGGCGACTGAAAAGGTTTCCCGGTAAAAATAAACCCTTCCGTCGAGTTTTGGCCTCGAAATTGAATTAAATTGAATTTGATTAAATAAATGTATAAGACAACGTGGGGATAATGAGATAAATTCGAATTTAACGTTTTGAGTAGTGGGAGTAAAATGGTGGTCCTCTTTGGGTGGGATTTGGATTTCATTTGCAAAAGGGAAAAATGGTGGGACTTTATTGGAATTTTATTAAATCTTGTGGGTCAGCAGTCAGAGCACTCAGCTCCTTGGTTTTGCCAAAACTAAAAGAAATTTTTCGTTATGATTGAATACGAGTCGTATATTACGTGCATTTATATGAGTGGTGAAATTTTTTATTTTTTAAGTTGTTAACTTTTTACCATCTTGTCTACCGGTCATTTTGAAAAATCTCTTCAAAACCAAGCTTCAGAAGTCAGAAAACAAAAAAAGAAAAAAATTGTAAGAATTCTTTCAGCTTTTTATATTTTTTGAGATTGTCATAATTTCTCATTATGATATTTGAGATTAAAAATTGATAGTAGTGGTCTCTGAAATTGTCCACCGTCAATCATTTTGTGAAAATCTCCATCAAATTGAAAAAACCATTATTTCAAGTGGAGGGGTTGATTTGATAAAAATACCCTTAATTTAACAGAGATTTTCATGAAATGATCAAAATGATTGACAGTGAGCAATCTCAGAGACCATACTAGCTAAAAATCATTGAGGTTTTAATTTTTTTTAGTTTGCATATGAAGTTTTGACATTCAACAAATTTACACATTCCGTTAAATTGACCATCAATTGTTAACTCTTATAGTAACACAGATGGTACAATTAGTGGATTTGGAGGAGGATTTAGACGGTTAATTTGACATAAGTTGGTTTTAATTTTCAGATAGTAGTAGAACAAGGTCTAGGATGCTAACTTATGTACATTGCCCATTACTCATCTTTTCGTTCTTTACATAGACAAAATCCGAGACAAAACTCCATTTTTTACATCCGAAAACTCGCACATCATGTTTTGTTTCTACGTCCCGGAAAACGGAGACAAGGTTAAAAGAAACACCCGAGACTCGTCTTTGTTTTAGTCGGAGGAGGAGGAGCTTTACTTCTTTGCATGCCACCAATATATACAGCGTCACTTGGCCAGCGTGCGAGGGGATTATAGTGAGAGGGACATGTGTGTGTAAACTTTTCTTCATCGAGGCACTATGGTCGGGACAACGCCACTGGTTAGATCACTTCCTGCCAGCAGGCTGGAGGACATGTTGGATCGGTCTCCGGTCATGAAGGACGACGAGGTTGGTGACTGGTCACTGTACGAGGAAGTAGATGGCGAGAATATGGTGTCGGTTGCCGGCATGATTTTGAGTATGTTTTCGATCTCCCTCACCACTTCCAGCATATGAGGGCGCTTATCTGGCTTTTCGTTACAACATCTGAGGGCCAAATCTAGAAACCTCTCAACACATTTGGATGGATAGGATCGCATTCTTTTGTCTATGATTGAGAACACCAGCCCTGCCTGATAAGCCAGATTCACCTGAAAAAGATGAATATAATTTCGCGATTATTAGCCTCAGCGAATAAATATTAGTGCTCGGTGTGTTGAGACAGGATCTGTGTCAGCATGCCGAACACTGGTGCATTTTTCAGACAAAATCTCAGCAACAGAAATCCCAAAGAAGTGATGTCTCAATGGTACCTCTCGAACTATGTTTTTGCCGTGTGAAATTGGCTGACCGCCGGTAAGGAGCTCCAGAAACACGATTCCTAGGCTATAGACATCGCTTTTGTCCGTCAACTTATTGGTCAGGAAATACTCTGGATCAATGTAACCCTGCAATGTATGATTCAAAAACAAAAGAGTTATGAATTAAACAACGCTTCTTGACGCTTATTTGTAATTCTACAGCTGGTTCATATGCTCTGCATGATTTTAACATACCGGCGTTCCTTTCACAACTGTAGATACATAAGAGGACCCGGTCCCTTCATCATCCTGCGGAGGTGCAAGTCGCGAGAGTCCAAAATCCGCCACTTTGGCCACGAGGTTGGAGTCCAAGAGTATGTTGCTGGCTTTGATATCCCGGTGGAATATTGGAGGATTTGCCTCGGTATGGAGATAAAGGATGCCTTTAGCGGAACCTAATGCAATGCGTAACCTCATAGTGAAGTCCAGGCTTCCCTTGGCTTTAACTGTCATATCATAGTGAGTACAAAACTTTAGAAGACGAGTATCCAGATACGCACATATGAATACGAGTAGTCATTTAAGAAACTGGGAATGCTGGAAATTTTCGTACCCCAAAGCCAGTCGTGTAAGGTACCATTAGGCATAAACTCGTAAACCAGCATCTGCACAAGCAACAAGAAGATATAATTTGATTAAAGATACAAGCAAATCATAAGAAAAACCAGCTGCAACTTATAGTGCAAGCAACAGCGATGAGTAATTGTTCATGACTGCAAGCTTCATACCTGCTCCCCTTCTTCATCACAATATCCCACCAAAGAGACTAGGTTTCGGTGATGTACCCTTGATAGCAGTTCTATCTCGGTCAAGAACTCCTTTTGGCCCTGTAAGGATCCTTCTTCTGCATGCTTTATGGCTACAGCTGTGTTATCGGACAAAATGCCTTTGTAAACTTTCCCATAGCCTCCTCGTCCAAGTTGCATTGAAGTATCGAAATTCTGAGTAGCTACTTTCATTTCTTTGAAAGTGAACGCCTTTACACCTTCAATTCTCATAGAGATCTTTAAGGCTGCAAAGAGCGGTAAGGACTTCATTCTACTTTCTAGGATGATAGTCACCGGAATAGCATCTTCAAAATTTGGTCTTATCAATTACAATTAAGAGCTTACATGAATGTCTCCGTGATGGTGGTGGGTAACGGTGTTTGACATATCTTTTGGTCACAAGCATGGCTATTGCAGGAATAATGACAACAGCAGCAATGCATCCTATTATAACACCTGCTAAAGCTCTCTTGCTAATGCCCTTTTGCCGCTCAACAATCACTATAACAACGAAACAAATAAGTTACTCAACCAAGAATTAGAAACATGTTCTCGTCTTTATGACATGCTATCAAGGCAATCAATTTGTCAAAGTTACTAACACGTAAAAATAAGGGAATCCAATTCCAAGCAAATATAAAAATGCAGCAAAATATCCAGACGACTTTGAAAGAACAAAAATAAAGATGTTTGTAATAAAATACGTACTGTTCGAATAAGGTCCCAGCAGAGTGAATTTGAGAAGCTCATACGGTCCAAAGAAATCAGTTGGAGGAACATCCCATGATGTAAGCTGGCCTCTCAATCGCTGAACCTCACTTGCATTAAATAAATTCAAGTGTGGATTGATGAACATAGGAAAAAACTTCATATGCATCAGCAAACGAGGCCCTTCTTGCCAGACAAATGAATCAATTGATAATTGATAAAGGCGCAGGTTGAGAACACTAGTTAAGTAGATTTCAAAATTGTGTTTATGAGGAGAAAAATATGAAAAACTCGGACTTTTTAGACGATAGTCAACTCTTAAAGGTGATGCACAAAAGCATGGAACTGGGGAAGATGGGACATATTCGTAGAAATAGTCTGTTGGACATTCTTGGCTAGAGCAGGTCATTGGTTGAGTGGAGTTTATCGAGTTTTCAGAGATCCCGTCTCCTCCAGCTTCAGATCGACAGAACTGGCCTATATTTGGTACACTTGCACTCTTGCAGACAGGATTTCCTTCAAGCCTGAGAAAAGCTGCTATAAGTAAGAATCTGAAATTATCGAAGTAAAACAAAGTGTAATGTTGCTAATAATTTTCATACCTCAAAGTGACATTTTCAGGAGGATTTAGCTCTTCCGATATTTGTGAAAGCAAATTGTTCCGAAGATCACTGCAATAATCGACTAGCATATAAGTTTCACTCTAAAATCTTACTATAATTCATTGCAAAATTTAAATCAAAGGTCACTGAAAAGGGAAAGCACTCCAAGAAATCTAATAATTTATGTTGCTCTTTCTGCTCGAGGAACATACAGTGCAAATCTAGCTGTTGTACTGAA
Source organism: Malus domestica (assembly GCF_042453785.1). NCBI lineage: Eukaryota > Viridiplantae > Streptophyta > Magnoliopsida > Rosales > Rosaceae > Malus > Malus domestica. The sequence goes on along the minus strand of NC_091672.1, from coordinate 26,357,238 downwards.
AGGTATATTCCGCCACATAGCAGGGACAGAACCCGTAATAAAATTGTCGTGGAGCGACCTGTAATAGAATCATTATAAGAATCTGATCTAGTGTTCATATACAATCCGAAACAAAAATTTAGGGAAGTAGACAGATTCTTACACTTTCTCAAGAGCTGGAAGATCATAAAAACTCTCAGGAATCGATCCATTAAGATGGTTGTCTGACAGAATGCTGCGATAGTAACGAGTATGTCAACAAGAAGCTGCTTAAATCAACCATTTAACTACAGATAGTGATATCTAATAATTTTCTTGTGCCCCATTCATTTAAATTTAACATACTGATGAACCAAAGTGAAGTAAACATAGAACATGTTACAAATTTACGCAGGCCAGCAACATACATTGTTGTTATATTGTGAGAAAGTCTGTGTGACGGTATGGATCCAGAAAGTTGATTCCGGCTTAGATCTCTGTGCCATGAAGACAGTAAAAGGTTAGGCAATAGGAGCATGAATGGAAGACTAAATAAACGCATTATAGTGCTGATTGAACGTCGTTGAACCATATCAATACCTACATATAACTAAGGTTAGCTATCCTGCTAAAGTCAGGAATTTCTCCCTGCAAACTGCAATTCCTAAGACTTCTGCCAAATCAGAAAGACAAAAACAAAAAAAAAAGTATCAGAAATCCTTCGAAACAAATTTTTGCACCATGTAATAAACGCAAAATAAAGCATCCCGAGAAGCAGAAATACTGGAATCAAAGAAGGGGAAGTAATAAAAGAACTTACAGTTTTGTTAATCTGGAAAGGTTTCCATAAGAGGCTGGAATCTCAGTCCCACTGAAGTTGTTGTTATCGCACTGACTGAAAAATGGAAGGAACAACATATATAAAGAAAGATATTATTTCTGTCAACCAAGAAGAAAATCTGGTCAAGAAGAAACTTTACCAACTAAGATCCGATAAACGGAAACAAGTTACTCCAAATTAAAAATGCAGACAGTGTCGGAATATGACATACATGATGCGCACATTCGGTAACATGGATAATTCTGGTGGTAGATATCCGGATAAGTTATTATTATCGAAAAGCCTGTAAAATTTTGTGTCAAATGTATACAGTCAGGAATCAGTCAACAAGTATCAATACAGACGACGTCCAAAAACAACACAAGAAAATTATACAAGAACAAGACAATATAAAATCTCACAAGTGAAGAAGATTGGATGCTTTAGAAAGCTCAGGTGGAATTCGACCGCTGAAGGAGTTGTTGTTCAAGTGGCTGCGAAGCAAGGTACATGAAACTGTCAAACATGAGAAACGTAAAACGTAACCTGACTTTAAGTAGTATTTAGCTTGAACATGTACTTACAAATGTTTTAAACTGGCCATGTTAGCAAATGATTTTGGAATTGGACCTGACATATAGTTCTGATCGACTTGTAGTCTAGTTAAATTTGTAAGATAACCGAGCTCAGGAGGTAAGGAACCAGATAGTTTGTTTCCATTCAAGAGCCTGCATAAAAATGCATCACAACAAAAAGATAATAAATTTTGTACCTTAAAACAGTGATTTATGTTGATATTTCTTTACATGAATAGGGTGGATGTACAAAAATACGTTGACAAAATAACATGAACTCAAACTTACAAGAGCTTCAAGGATGAAATGTTTCCGATCTCCTTCGGTATAGGTCCACTTAATTCATTCCACATGAAATCTCTGCCAGCAAAGAGGAAATATAAATGTCATCAATTAGAAAATAACTAAACGATAATCCGAAGAAACTGTCGAAAAAACTCACAATATCAGAAGTTGGGATAGTTGGCCAAGCTCAGGTGCTAAAGTTCCTGAGAGATTCATATTCAGCAGTTGGCTGCATCAAATTATGATTACGAATAAAATTCAGTGACAGACAGCACTTATGTTATTTAAAAACGATAGAGCAGTATGAAAACAAATACATACAGTTCCCGGAGGTGCAAGTATCCATCATCCCCAACAGCATCAAAACAGAAAACTCCAGTCCAATGAGATTCGCAAGGATCCCCGTTGTCCCAATTCCTTAGATGATTCTTAGGATCAATTAATCTGCTCTTGACTGCTCTCAGTACATTGACTGCAGGGGCACAAACCATAAGTTATACTCTTCAATCTCATCGTATAAAGCAGCAAAGATTGAGCCAAAAATTCACCTTCTGAAGGATTTGTAACTTTTGCAACGGCAAACAGCATTAAGCAAGAACACAGGAGAGCAACGACACATCCAGAAGCTCTCAGCTTTAGCATTCTCACACCCTATGGAACCAACCCAAATGAGCAATATCCAACAACTATTCAAATTTCAAGCTACAAATTACCTTAATTCTCAACTTTCTTTCACACAAGAAGCAAACTAGAACAGGCAACAGAGTTATAGAACAAGATAGAAATAGATAAGGAAACTGCTAATAGTGGCACGCTCGCAATATCTAATCTCTCGGCCTGTTCCAGTGGCTAGTGCGCTTTCGGGTAAATAAAACAGTTACAAAATACCTCTCAACTTCTAACAAACATGTAACTGCAACCTACAAATTACCTAAAAATCTAAACTTCCTTTCGTAAGAAGTACTAGAACAACATGCAACAGAACAATATAAGAAGGGATAAGGAAACTGCTAGTAGTGGCACGCTCGCAATTTCGGGCAGACAAAAACAGTAACAACTTTCGTGTCGATTTCAAAAGAAAAATCATATTGGTGGACTTTGAGACTTTGCGACTTATGAGTTAACTTATGAGACAGGTACTTAGGAGGGACAGGAACACGGTTCCAAAATCGAAGTCAAGTCAATAGGAAGGATGGTAAGGACGAAGACGATGAAGTCCTGAAACATCATTGTCGACAAGGTAAGCCTTATCATGAGTTCCAACACTGAATTATGGTGCCTTGGATTTTCAGTTAGTTGGAATAAGCATTGGTGTTTTGTTCTGTTTGATGCTTTTTTTAGTCCAAAGTTTTTTAAGTGCAAGAGATCGAATGAAGATACTTCGAGATACGGCGTCTGGCTTTGTCTCAGAGCTAGTGGATGTGAAGGCAAAGGTTGTTAACGTTTGGGAGACGACTTCTCTGTTCCTACATTACGTTGACCTAAGATTTCCACGAACCTTCGTTTTAGTGCTGTTGTTGGTCACATATCCAACTGATCACTTGATCACATACTTTGTTTATCATTTTTTTTGTGCTTACATGTTAAACGAAATGATTTATGCACATATTTTTTCTCCTTTTCGATATTGTTTGTTTATTTTCGTTTGATTCTTCTTTGTTTTGTTCGATCCAAATACTAGAAAGTGGAGAAGAATAAGCGTGTGCACGAGGGGAAAAAATATGTAGAAATCATTTTCGTAAGAGGATAAAGAAAATGGTGCGTTTAGCTGCTTTGGACGAGTGATATTAGGAAGCAGAGAATTGAATAAAAATTCAGATCGATAAGCAAATTTTAAATCACTTGAATTTTAAGTTTCTTTCCGTCGGTGCTCATAAACATTGAAAATTGGATGTGCTTCGTGAATGAGTGGCCTCAGTGTTGACTTAGTTCAAATTGCTTGGCTAAAAGCATGCAAATTGCTTTGGTTAAAAGCACTTTATGACAATTAAAAAAGTTTTTGGTTACATTTGGTTTTCTAGATTTGGATTCAAAAGTGCTCATCGACTTTAACAAGTGCTTCTTCGGTGTGGCTCTAATGAAAACATTTCTAATAAAAGCGTTTATCGGCAAAAGTACTTCTTAAAGCAGTAGCCTAAATTACCTAACATCCAAGATTCCTAATGTAGTTATACGTCAAGCTAATCACATGATAATGTGATATTAGCAAAAAATACAGTTGTCGGTATAAGATATAGTTACCGTGTTATTCTGAATACCATGAAGTTTCTCTCCTCAAGTAGTCCTCAGCACCATGATGTCATTGATTCAAACTGCAATTTAAAATCGGACAAGGATTATCTGCTCTCCACTTCCGGTGCCCTCCCCATGCCCTCCCGTTTTGTGTGATCACAGTTAAGTCACGTCAACATTTTATATTATTTTTTTATAGATATAATAAGACAAAAAAATGTTCCCTATTTGCCATTTAATAATCTCGTCCAGTTGCATCTAGAGAGTTTCCTGATGCTTTGCTTACTGTCCACACACGTGTTTTCAAGTCAGTAGCGTTTCTAAATCAAATGTTGACATTTTTAGGTTTTTTATTGATAAAATATATTTAAATAAACACCCAAACGAAAACAAATGATGTGGATGGCTCCATTGTTTGCACATGCAACCGCCCTCCCCAAATAAATCTTGAAAATTTCTGTTGTCTTTTTTCTTACATGATATTTTTTAATTTGTCGAAAATATGATTCGGTACATTAAGTGTTATAATACAAATAGTTTGGTACTTGAAGAAAAAGAATTTAACCATTTATATTATGACACTTGATATATCAAGACATATTCCCAGCACACTAAAAAATTATCCTTCCTTACAAGGATAAGACAATTCAAGAGGTCCAAATTGTGGGTTAATACATGTCATAATACAAATAGTTAAGTACCTGAATGAAAAAAATTCAACCACTTATATTATGGCACTTGATACATTGAGACGTATTCCCGCACACTAAAAAATTTCTCATTCCTTACAAGGATAAGACAATTCAAGAGGTCCAAATTGTGGATTGATACATGTCATAATACAAATAGTTAGGTACTTGAAGAAAAAAAAATTCAACTACTTATATTACAACACTTGATACATCGAGATGTATCCGGCACTCTAAAACAATATCATTCCTTACAAGGTAAGACAATTCAAGAGGTTCAAATTGTGGTTAAGAAAATTCAAGAGGTCCAAATTGTGGATTAATACATGGTGACATGAGGACCCATCCGAATTCCGGATTTATGTAAGACCTCACATGAACTTGTAGCTGTACGCAACTCGGATTCTTCATCGAGAGATGCCAACTTGTTTGAGTGACTCGTTTGGTGCTTAGGACTAGATTGAAAAACTCATTTAATTTTAAGGCATACTGATGGTCGAGGTGATCTGATGTAGCATATCCAAACAGAACTAAGGAGAATAGTGAAAATAATAGGACCTTCCTAAATGTGAACTCCATTTTCATTCGTACAGAGTTCACAAAAAGACAATAATTTTAACTTCAAGATCTTGAGAGATGTTGGAAAAGTGGGAGTATTGGATGGCTAGTGGTTTAGGCTAGTCAACTTTCTTTGTGTAAGTTAGGAAAGTTACACAAGTTAGGCAAGTTACGCAAGTTACGCAAGTTAGGCAAGTTAGACAAGTTAGGCAAAGTTAGACAAGTTAGGCTTATGTCTACTTTCTTTCCCTATATATATGTTTCATTTGTAATTGTTTCTTCATGAAATACACATCAAAAATTCCACATGGTATCAGAGCAGGAACTCTAAATTTCTGGCTCTGTTGATCGTTTCCGCTAAGTTTCTTTTACTCTAAGCCAAGATGGCTGGAGAACATTATGAAGTTGAGAGCTCAATGGATGCTTTAGCTCTACCTAACGTTGAAATCAACCCTAATCAACGTCTCAGTTCTATTTTGTTGAACGAATTCAACTATCTTTTCTGGAGCCGTGCTGTTTCTCTCGCACTTGGAAGGAGATCAAAGCTTGGCTATGTAAATAGTGCCATAAAAGCTCCAGCAGTCACTTCTCCTACCTACGAGTCGTGGCTATGTACAGACCAGTTGGTCATGTCTTGGTTGCTCAACTCAATGGAGCGTAAGATTGCTGAAATTTTCAACTATTCTGAGTCGTCCATGCATCTCTGGAAGCAAGTCAAAGAGATGTATGGAAATCAAAATAATTCTGCCCGTGTCTTTCAACTTAAGAAGGATATTTCAAGCTTGCAACAAGGAGGAAAAGCCTTTGTTCAACATCTTGGCAACCTTACAAGCATGTGGAATGAGCTTGATGTCTATCGTCCTCATACCACCGATGCCACCATGTTGATCAAGAGAACAGAAGAAGACAAGATTTTTCAACTCTTGGCAAGCTTAGGCTCAGAGTTTGAAGATCTCAGAAGTCACATTTTAATGAATGCGGAACTTCCTTCATTCACTGGTGTTTGTGCCATCATTCAAAGGGAAGAAGTAAGGAGGAAAGTAATGAGCCAAGATACAAAAAATCCTATTCCTGAAACTAGAGCATATGTCTCCAACAACAAGCGTCCTGAGGGCAAAGTTTATAAGGGAAAAAGACCAGATTTGAAGTGCAGCTACTGTGATTCACTTGGACATACAAGAGACATGTGCTGGATTCTTCATCCAGAATTGAAGCCAAACTCTTTGAAGAAGACAAAGGGTTCCTAAAGACAGTTGAGTAACAATGGCTACAAGGCAAATTCTGCAGCTATCTCTTCGACTGAAGGAATGGTAAACTTCACTACCAATCCTACAACATTAATCAATGATTTTGCAGCATATCTTCATAACAAACAGCTGCATAACAATGGAGATGAAGCTCATGAAGCTACAATAGCTAAAGAAAAGAATCACACTGCCTTACTTGGACAATTTGCTGGTTTCTTGGCTAAGCATGATCATGTTTCGCAGAAGGATATTCCAGGTATTTCAAGTGCCTTCTCTACTGCCTTAAATGCTAGTAATGAACATGATTATTGGATCATTGACTCAGGTGCTACGGATCATATGACAAATCAAATTAATAATTTGCATGATTTCAAAACATTGTCAAAACCGTCTCAAGTGTCAGTAGCCAATGGAAAGGGTGCCTTAGTTGTAGGAAAAGGAAAGGTCAACTTACTCTCAAAACACATAGAGTCATCAGCTCTTTACATTCCTTCATTTCCTTTTCAACTTCTATCAATAGGAGCCATCACCAATTCTCTAAACTGTCTAGCTATTTTTTCTCCCCACAATGTTGTTTTTCAGGACATCATCACCAAGAGAACGATTGGTGAAAGTTTCTTTTTGAATGGTCTTTACTACTTAGCTAAAGATACTAAGGATCCCAAGGTTTTTCAAGTCAGTTCAAGTGTGTCTCAAGATCAACAACTTTGGCATCAACGTTTGGCTCATCCTTCTGAAAAAGTGATGTCTTTCTTATTCCCAAAATTGTGCAAAGACAAGTTGCACTGTGATGTTTGTCATTTGTCTAAATTTTCCAGGTTGCATTTTGAGTCCTCCACCAATAAAGCCAGTCATCCGTTTGAAATCATTCATTCAGATATTTGGGGTCCAATACTAGAGTCATTTGATGGATATAGATATTTTGTAACCTTTGTTGATGATTTCACAAAAATGACTTGGTTGTATCTTTTGAAATTTAAGAGTGAACTTCCAATTGTTTTTCAAGATTTTCATAAACTAGTTGGCACTCAATTTGCATCAAAAATTCATATATTAAGATCCGACAATGGCACTGAGTATATGTCCCATAACATGTCTCAATACTTGAGTATTCATGGCATCTTGCATCAAACAACATGTGTTGGCACACCTCAACAAAATGGAGTGGCCGAAAGAAAAAATAGAGATCTTCTTGAGAAGACAAGATCAATCATGTTTCATATGAATGTACCCAAGAAATTTTGGTCACAATGAGTACTTACAGCTGCCTATCTTATTAATAGATTGCCTAGCAAAATACTCAATTTCAAGTCCCCATTTGAGATGCTAAAAGGTAGAAAAATTGATCTTTCACACTTGAGAGTTTTTGGCTCCACCTGCTTTGTTCACAACAAATCCCCTCATCATGATAAATTAGATCCTAGAGCTATCAAATGTATTTTCTTGGGTTACTCATCCACTCAAAAAGGCTACAAGTGTTACAATCCAATCACAAATAAGCTTCTAGTTTCAAGGGATGTAAGGTTTAATGAAAATATGTCCTACTTCTCAAAGAAACTAAGTGATGCAAATCAGGGGGAGTTTTTGAGTGATATGTTTCCATTGCCTATTGTCCCGTACTACCAAGAAAATCCTCCATCATGTGACACTACAAGTCCATCACCTGAACATGCTCCCTCCCAAGTCACAAATGTTGAGCATCCAGTCCAGATTCATCGAAACCCTTCTAGGGTTCGTCAACCCCCACTTCGACTACATGATTATGTCACCTACACCTCTAGGTATCCTCTCACAGATTTTGTTTCCTATAAGCAGTTTTCACCCTCTCATATCTCCTTTCTTAGTGCCTTGGATCATACTCATGAACCACAAACATTTCAAGAAGCAAGTAAACATAAAGTTTGGTAAACTGCAATGAGGGACGAACTACAAGCTCTTCATGAAAACAAAACCTGGAGTGTAATTAAACTTCCCACAGGGAAGAAAGCAGTGGGTAGCCGTTGGGTGTACAAGACAAAGTTCAACTCAGATGGGACTATTGAAAGACACAAAGCTCGTTTAGTGGCTCGTGGCTTTACTCAGACTTATGGCTTGGATTACAAGGAAACCTTTGCTCCCGTAGCCAAAATGAACACTGTAAGAGTTCTCTTGTCAGTTGCTGTGAATCAATCTTGGCCTCTCTATCAAATGGATGTGAAAAATGCTTTTTTGCATGGGGAATTAGATGAGGAAGTGTACATGAAACTACCACCAGGGCATCCTCAATCGAGCAATCCTAACATGGTTTGTAAACTGCACAAATCTATTTATGGTCTGAAACAGTCTCCACGTGCCTGGTATGCAAAACTAAGCTCAATCCTTGAAGAGTTTGGCTTCCAAAGAAGCAGTGCAGATTCCTCCCTATTTGTTTGTAATGGCTCAGTTGGAAAAGTCATTGTTTTAATCTATGTAGATGATCTCATAATGACAGGTGACAGTGATGCAGAAATCCAATCTCTCAAGCTTGCTCTTCGAAACAAATTTGCAATCAAGGATTTGGGGCACCTCAAATATTTCCTTGGTATTGAACTTGCCACTTCACAGCAAGGTCTCTTTCTCAATCAAAGAAAATATATCCTTGATCTCTTGAAGGAATCTAACTTAATGGATTGCAAACCTGCACGCACTCCTCTGGATAGTAAGCTGCAACTCACTACTCACAGAGAAGTTCTTTCCAATGTTACTGAGTATCAAAGATTGGTAGGAAAACTTATTTATCTCGCAATTACGCGGCCAGATATCTCCTATGCTGTGAGTATTGTGAGTCAGTTTATGCATGCTTCTACATCAGTTCATATGCAGATTGTGAAGAGAATTATTCGTTATCTAAAAGCGTCTGTTGGTTGAGGGATCCTTATGACAAAGAATGACAGCACTGCCATCATGGGTTACACAGATGCTGATTAGGCTGGGCACTATCTTGATCGCAAATCAACCACAGGTTTTTGTACCTTTGTAGGTGGGAACTTGGTAACATGTCACAACAAGAAGCAAAGCGTTGTAGCTCGTTCCAATGCAGAGGCCGAGTATCGAGCTATGGCATCCACTGCTTGTGAACTTATTTGGCTAAAAAGTCTTCTTTTTGATTTAGGGTTTCACAGTAAGGAACCTATATCTATGTTCCGTGACAATCAAGCTGCCATGCATATTGCTTCCAATCCTGTATTTCACGAGCGAACGAAGCATATTGAAGTGGATTGTCATTATGTTCGAGCACAGGTTCAAGCCAACATCATCAACACTCATTACACTCGCAATCATGATCAATTGGCTGACATTTTTACTAAACCTCTTCCTACGGTTCAGTTCATGCGCATTCTGTCCAAGCTTGGCTCAAGGAATCCCCTCGATCCAGCTTGAGGGGAAGTGTTGGAAAAGTGGGAGTATTGGATGGCTAGTGGTTTAGGCTAGTCAACTTTCTTTGTGTAAGTTAGGCAAGTTACACAAGTTAGGCAAGTTAGGCAAGTTAGGCAAGTTAGGCAAGTTACACAAGTTAGGCAAAGTTAGACAAGTTAGGCTTATATCTACTTTCTTTCCCTATATATATGTTTCATTTGTAATTGTTTCTTCATGAAATACACATAAAAAATTCCACAAGAGAAGCCCCCTGTATTCTTCTCTTGGATGCAATCAGTAATACTGGGCTCTACTGAACCATCAGATGCCACTTCTCCGCGACAGCGTAAGACACCCTGCCTTGCTTGATGTCTGCCTTGTGGACAACCCCTGCAGATTGCCGAAGGCTTCACTACATTAGTAATGCAATAACACTTCCACATTCCTTGGTTACACACGACACACCTTTTGATCTAAATTATGTTGTAAAACTATAGCTCTCAAATAAACTAAAAACAATTTGCTAAAATACGTAATTACGGATTAGTTTAGCACTAAATTGCACATCAAAGAAGATGAACCTTCACTGATTTACAAAATCGGACTGCAACCCGAAAATATAAGGCCTCAATAAAGGATGCTGGCTTTGTAGATCATCACAAGCTCAGAGATATGTAACTCACCTTCATAAACAATGTGATAATACAGAATCCAACCGTTGTAAATTATATAAGCACCCTTAATGCCAATAACCTAAATAATTAAATTAACAATTCAAGCCATTAATTTGAAATTAAGCAATTCATCACAATACCCTTTTCCGAAATTTCATCAAACTCTTCTCCTTTCAGACGAAATAACAGCAATCAAACGGCACATTACCAATGAATCAATCAAATAAAGAAAACCCTAAAAGGGAAATTGGGAATCAGATTAAGAAAATTGAGAAATAAAAAACTTTACCGATAGAACAAAAAAGGCCCAGGAAGGAAGAAAAGCAGCAGAGCGCGGGGGCTTGACTGCGACGTCAGTCAACCGCAATTCAGATGGCGACAGAAAAGGTTTCCCGGTAAAAATAAACCCTTCCGTCGAGTTTTGGCCTCGAAATTGAATTAAATTGAATTTGATTAAATAAAAGGAAAAATGGTGGTCCTGTTTGGGTGGGATTTGGATTTTATTTGCAAAAAGGAAAAATGGTGGGACTTTATTGGTATTTTATTAAATCTTGTAGGTCAGCAGTCAGAGCAATACAGCTCCTTGGTTTTGCCAAAACCAGAAGAAATTTTTCGTTGTGATATGAACGCAAATGATATATTACGTGTGTTTATATAAGTGGTGGAAAATTTTATTTTAAGTTATTAACTTTTTAACCCACATATTCAATCATTTGTATAGTGACATGTGGTGTACTACCTTGTATACCGGTCACATTGAAAAATCTTTCCAAAACCAAGACTTCAGAAGTCAGAACACAAAAAAAAGAAAAAAATTGTAAGAATTCTTTCAGCTTTTTATATTTTTTGAGATTGTCATAATTTCTCATTTTGATATTTGAGATTAAAAATCGATAGTGGTAGTCTCTGAGATTGTCTACCATCAATCATTTTGATCATTCTGTGAAAAATCTCTGTTAAATTGAAAAAACCATTACTTGGAGGGGTTGATTTGATAAAAATACCCTTAATTTAACGGAGATTTTCATGGAATAATCAAAATGATTGACGGTGGACAATCTCATAGACCATTTTAGCTAAAAATCATTGAGGTTTTAATTTTTTTTAGTTTGCATATGAACTTTTGACATTCAACAAATTTACACATTCCGTTAAATTGACCATCAATTGTTAACCGTTATAGTAACACGGATGGTACAATTAGTGGATTTGGAGGAGGATTTAGACGGTTAATTTGACATAAGTTGGTTTTAATTTTCAGATAGTTAGTAGTAGAACAAGATCTAGGATGCTAACTTATGTACATTACCCATTACTCATCTTTTCGTTCTTTACATAGACAAAATCCAAGACAACAATCCATTTTTTACATCCGAAAACTCGCACATCATGTTGTTTTGTTTCTACGTCCCGGAAAACGGAGACAAGGTTAAAATAAACACCCAAGACCTGTCTTTTTTTCAGTCGTCGTCGTCGGAGCTTTAGGCCATCTCCAACTGATGGCTGGCCAGAGGGATCGTTTTAGCTCTCTGGCCCTCCAAGATTCACCAAGATATTAATATTTTAATGAACAGTACATTACCATATTTGCCTCTGTTTCCAACCGAGGGCCAGATGGCTTGTTTTAGCTATTTCACAAAAAACCGTCTCCAACCGAAGGCCAAAGGGCCATAGAGCCAAACATAATTTATTATTTAAAAACTACAATTTAAATTCATATTATTTAATGTTGTTTCATATTGTTTAATGTTGTTTCATGTTACTTAATTTAATTTAATGTTGTATAATGACTTAGGAAGTTATAGGAAAAAAAATAGAATTTAAAAAAAAATATGAAACAAATTTTGTGAAATAGAAGTTATAGGAAAAAAATGGAATTTAAAAAAAATATGAAACAAATTTTGTGAAATAGAAGTTACAAGTAATATGCCCGCACGTTGCTGCGGGACTTTAATGCATCAACCTTAACTACATGAATAAGACATAATTAACCTGAAGAAAAAAAATCAATATAATCATGAATGAACAAAAGTGATAGATAAGTGAAAAGTGTCGGTAAGATAAGCAGGTTAATTTTTATATACATTCAACCAAGTTGATTACAAAAGATGTGGTTGCAAAAAATGCTCTGTTTCCTTGAGAAAAAGAAGCAACAGCTCCGTATGCTTGACCAACAGTTCCATACTCGTTTTCAATCTGGTATAATTGAAACAACAATTAACCCATAGAAAGGTTCTGTTAAGTGCTTTTGGAAAAAGGGTTTGTCGGATTGCTTTTCAGCTTGCTTGCTTTGTGGTGATATAGTGCTTGGGATTTCATGCTTGGTCCAAGAGAATGGAGAATGAAAAATTCTTTGTTACAATTGATCACACCAAGACAAAAATATAGGAAGAATTCTAATCCCATAAAATAGGAAAAACTCTACTATACTAAATTCCTAATCCCACTTGACTTCGCTGCCCCACACCTTTGTCCTCTGTCTCCCATTGACTAAAAACACTCCCAAATCACACCAGCCAGCCATACAAAGCCACCGGCCACATCAAATATTAGGCACGATTCAAGTAACCAAATTCAAATAACAAAGTTCAGATAATGAAATGCAAAGAACACGATACATACAGTAAAATTTAAGAACATGATTAAGAGGATTTGAACATGTCAAGTAAAATCATATTCAGTTGAATCCTAACTACAACATTTTAAATAAAGACGGAAAAGGATACAACAATAGAAACTTCTGAGAATAGACATAAAAGAATTTATGTTCTAAAAACAACTTCAAATAGGAAGAGAAAAGTTTAATGCACTCACAGCATCCTCCATTGTGGTACGCCATCCTTGCATGGACGATAAACCATATCTGACACATCCATTCTCACAATCTTTGGAGAAATTTTCAGTTTTAGGAGTGCTCAGATTGTACCCATTCCAATCTAAAATTAAATAAGAACTCAATCAAAAACTTTAATCCTACAATTCAATGCTGAAAAACTAAAGTAGCCAGAAACCAAAAGATCTTAGTGACAACTTGTACGGACGTTACAAAAATGCAGGACGCGAAACACATTAAACTTCTGGAAACTCAAAGTTATCGCTATTTGGTTATGAAGATAGATATATATCACCAGGAAACAAAAAAAATGGCAAGGATTTGCCAAAATTTGTAAATCAAACACAGATGCTTCAACTCCTTTTCCTCTATTAGTCTATTATCATCTCACATGCCACACTATTCGAGACTGGATTAATTCATTCACAGCTAAACCGCTAGTATTAAACTTAACTAAGTACCAATCAAATGATCTGAACAACGATTTGGAAAATTAAGAACACAACAAAGAAAGGAAGCAACCAAAAAAGCATATAAAATGCCTAACAACAGTCGATAAAGAATCAAGAACACTGGGTTAAACCAGAATCACAGAGACGGCTAGAGATCTTCGAACAATAACACACCTGAGGTTACTACAACATGAAGCACAACCACTTTGCATCACTCATAGAGAAATACAAAATTTTAACAAAACCCCATTATTCAAATTTCAAAATTTCAAAAAAAATCGAGAAAGAAACACATATTCACTAATAAAATTCAAGAATTTTTGTCAAATCCAAAACACAAAAATCCAAATTTCATAAGAAAATTAAAAAAAAAAATTAAAATTACTGGTAAAAAGAAATTTTTTTTTTTTTTCTAAAGATACCTTGTGAGAATTGCAGCATTGTTTTGTGAGATATAAAGGAGGTAACTTTGGAATCAAAAGTATCAACTTTGGCCGTGACGAACTCATCCTCGGAACTTCAGAAACCCAAATAAAAAAAAATCAATTGTCATTCTATAGATGTAAATTATAGTAGAAATTGATTATATGTATGTACATAACTGTATACATAGATATAACTGTAGAAGAAACAGAGCAGATGACCGACTGACAGGAGAGAGGTTGATTTGAAGCTACTGTTAAAAAATTTGTCAATGGGGGTCAAACCACCTCTTTTAAAATGAAACAGTCCTTACAAAATTCAAGGCTCGAAAATAAAATAAAATACAAATTCAAAAGAAATCAAAGCAATTAAAAAATCTAACATTTTTTAAACATGACACACCCCGATCCTAGAATCAAGGAGTGATGGTCGTCACGTGAGCGTGACGTAGCCAAAAGTGCGACACGGAAGCAAGATATAACAGAAATATGAAGGAATTTAAACCAATCACTAGCAGTAATACCCTACTAGCATAAAAGAGTGAGTTATAAAGTAAAACACACGAATTCAGAGCGTAGGTTTTAAGTGCAGTCAAGTAGGACTATAATTAAAAGTACAACACCCGCAGGTGAGTCCTACATGCAGAACGTCTGTCAGAACGCCGAAAAAGACCTCGTGAGCCACCAACTGCTAACTAGAACCTGGAGGGGCGTGATGCGAGAATTACTTAACACACAAAATTAAACCCTCTTTTTGACAATTGTAGTATAGATGTAAGTAGGGTATCGTTCTAGGCCGGGGATTAGGAGGGATTGCTAATCTATTAAATTAACTTAAAAATATTAAATAAGACTCAAGGACACAAAACTAGGCTAAAAACTCTAATAACTCGAAACACACTTAAAATGACTCAAAATAATGAAAACAATTAAATTAAACACTAGGAACTGAAATGGACGGAAATTAAATTAAAAGACTAACAATAAAGAAAACTAACTAAATAATATAATTTAATAATGGATGGGTGTTTGGTTTTGATGAAAAGTAAATTAAACTTAATTAAATTACAGAATTGACAAAAACATAAAATTAAGGTAAAATGATAAATGACGGACTAGCTAGAGGGTTCTTCTCCACACATGTTATACTTGCATACAAAATGATTTCCAGTTGTTCATTTAATAAATTGTGAATTTCAATACTCCAGATTAACCGTGAACAGCACTTTTTTAATCTTCAAGTTTTCCTTAAGTTATTGAATTGGACGGGAAAACGCATACAACAATTCAAAACATTCTTCAAAAGTACCCTACGTGAAAAGCACAATAGAGATACAATCAAAGATCATTAAACTTTGTGAAAACTATAAGCATTGACGAGGCATTCGTAACTATGAAAAGCATGATACTCTTGCCAAGAATTTACTTAACGTGATTGTGACTAGCAACCTTTACTACTTGTGAAAATAAGTTCATAACGATTAGGTGAAATTCACTTATATTCTAGCATCAAATTCATGCATGTAAATTAAGCGTGCACTCTCAACCAACATACACAAATCAGTTTTTATACGAACGGATAAGTAAATTGAATTCACAACTTATAACTCACAACTGAAGGTAATCAATTCATATTACAAATATATTCATGGCTTTGAATTAACCTCTAACCAAAATAAATTTAATTACACATTATTAAAACAAAAATAAAATAGAAGTTTGGAAAGATTAAACCGAAAGAGGATCTGCTGCGTTCGTGCCCATGCTTGCCCTCTCTCTCGCTGACTTGCTTTCTGTTTATCACCTGGACTGCACTGCCTCACTTCTCTCACTACCGCTGCCCAATGGCAGCCCTCGTGTTCTCTGTCCGTGCTCACAGCTGCCAAATGGCAGCTGTTCCTCTTCAGCCTTATTTCCTCGCCTCTCACTCCCGCGTCTTTTCTGCGCCTCCTGCGCTCTCTGCGAGCTGCCCAAAGGCAGCTCCCCCCCTTCCTGTCAGTTATTTCATTCCTTTTATTCTCGCCTCACAGCCCAGCTGCCAAAGGCAGCTTCTATTTCCCCCGCTAGCTATCCTCTCTCTCCGCAGCTTCACGCTGCCCAAAAGGCAGCCCTCTGCCTTCCACCAATTCCCCCCCCCGTTTCCTGCGCTCTTATTTCTATCTCTCTGACCTCCCCTCTCTCCTGGAATCTCACTCTCCTGCTTCCTCTATTATTTTTCCTATTTTATTTTTTCTGTTGCTGTCCACCACATTCTCTGCGCCTACTGCGCTCCCAGCTGTCTCTCCTGCTTCCACTGACTTTTCCCGCTCCCACTTCTCTCTATCCTCTTTCTGCTGCCGCAAGGCAGCTGTCTGCTTGCTGCTTCTCTCTCCCTTTTTCTGCTTGTTTATATTTTTTTTTTCTTCTTTTCCTTTTCCTTCTTTTCCTTTTCCTTTCTTTTTCTTTTCTTTCTTTTTCTTTTCTTCTTCGCCGTTCCTTTCTTCTTCTACAAAACATGAATCATGATGATGTTTCAAACATCATCATGACTTGTTATTATTATTATATATATATATATGCTTTTTAATTTTATTTAAAAGCTGATCTACACAGACAGTTTTGACGAATTTATTACATAAAATTTCACTTGTTCTATTTTTATTTTCTTTGCATAACAAATCCTATAAACACAAAAATAACGTAAATAGCTCAAAAATATAAGGAACTAACTAAGAAAAGACGAGTGAATTCGAAGTAAAAATATATATAAATATCATCCGATCAAATACCCCCACACTTAACTTTTGCTAGTCCTCGAGCAAAACAAAGAAAACAAGAACAAGAAGTAACAAGAAAAACATTAGTTTCTCCCTATCTGACCCTCATAGAATTTCATTTAAGAAAACAAATCATCAAGAACCATAGCTAGCATCAAGGAACTAATCCAAGTTCATCTTCCTTATTCAAATATTAGCAGTAGTCTTCAAATCATCCTTGAAGTGTAGTGTGTGAGATAGCCATGCTAATGCAATTTCAAGTTTTTATTTTTAAAATCATCATATGCAAACTAGTGACCTTCTCACGGGATATGCACTCAATCACACATGTGTTTAGTTTTAATGTGTTTCGCTCAAAGAAACAAATGTGAAATTTCTACCATAAGCTTGCATAAAGATCACTTCTCCACAGTCATAATTGCAAAACTTAAATCAAGAGGACTTTTATTGGATGTAATGAGGCTTAGGGATAGGGTTATTGAAATGAAAGAATAGGAAAACACAAGTTCCAAGCTATATTGCAAGCAATTCTTTTGTTTAGATTTATAAGAACTCAATTTTTCCAGCGATTCTTCTAGCACCTCCAACCATACTCTTAAACTGAAACTTTAAAACTTTTTATTTTCTTTTTATACAATCTTTCTTTCTTTTTTTTTTTTTTTCTTTTTTTTTTCTTTTCAATCACAACTAAATACAAACATGAAATACCCCCACACTTATTCTTTTGCCAAACACCTTCAAAGTACTTCACAAACGTTTCTCATAAGACAATCTCGCATTGCTCACTAGCTTGCTTGGAAAGGTAAGGAAAAATGTTTCAGGCATAAGGGTAAACATATCTGGTGATAAGAAATAAAAGGCTCAACAAAGACGGCTCAAATTGGCAATCTAATGATATCATTTTTCTTTGGGAAACATGGTTATTTGGGCCATAGTGGTAAACCTAATGCCTCTATCATTTCCAAGTTCATGCAATCGATGACAAACATTTCGAAAGATCGTTACGCAAGTTCTAGAGATGTATCTCACATAAGTTCATCACACATGAAAGAATAGGAGTGTATGAAAAATGCACACACTTTCAATAGGCTCAAAAACTCACATAGGATGTATATGGTCACTAAATTCACATATGAAGCTTTAAGTCATACTTTAGTTTCACATTAACAAGGCTATGTGCATTTAGTTTTTCAAATATGATCAAACATGTACAAAACTAACAAGAGAATTAGGAATTTCACAAAACACATGTTAACTAAGTTCTTGATGATCATGGTTCAAATTTGATCCAATTATATCATTGGGTCGGGAAACTAACAAAAATCTAATTCAAAACAATAAGGGAAACAAGACAATATTTTTGGATTTTTAAATTTTCCGATTTTTTTTTTTTTTTTTTTTTTAATTTTTTTTTATTTTTATTTTTTTAAAGAAAACAAAACTAATTAAGAAAACAAAAAGCAACAACATGGAAACAAATGAAAACTCGTTCATAGTTGAAGGTACATCCAATTTCAATTTGGTCATTTTTTATACCCTTTACCCCCAAACTTGAACCGGACATTGTCCCCAATGTCAGAAAACACTATAATGCAAATAAAAATAAAATAAATAAATAATAAGAAACAAAATAAAGCAATTGGACTGAAAACTTCCCTAGTTTGCAGTAAAACCAAGCGATGACCCCCCCAAGCTAAAAGTCTGCAATCAACTTCAAGGGTGGAAATAACCAAAAGTTCCTGTAAAGAAAAGAAATAATTTAGTTAAGTAACGCAAAATGTAAATTAAGAAATTGAAAACGAAAAATTGAAAATCACGATAAAAGACAATGAAAAGAACTAATAAGTGATCATTGGTCGTGCTTGTTGACTTTCCACAACTTTCCTCTTGAACTGGGTGACACTTAGCTTTTTACTAGCAAGTGATGATTTGATGATATTGTACGGCGAAGCTTTACTCTTTGGTGATGTTGCAGTTCCTTATTTGTTCTCCAAGCAGATGTGGCAGCTTCTCTAGTTCTTTAGCTCGGACTCCTTGTGCTGGGTTGATTGTACGAGCTGCATTCTTCTCTGCTTGTTTCCTCTGCATGGCGGGCAGGCACGAGGGAGAGGTGTTGGTCTGTTTCTTTCTTCAATCTTTCCAAGTGCCCACCTCTTGCTTTCTTTCTCCTTGTCCCTAGCTGAGGATGAATCAGCACGTTGTCTCCACATGCTTCGAGGTATCATCTTCACTTCCCTTATACGTGAGAGACGAAGAGGAAACAAAAGATGATAAGTACTCGAGAGCAAGTGCTGGCTGGAGAAAGGACAGGGAGAAAGCATGATATGAGATACTTGTGCTCTCAACCTTGATGATATGAAATACTTGTGCTTTGGATGGGTTCTTTGAGGGGTATCCCAGGGGATGAAAAATACAGAGTGACTTGAGAGGGTTTGTTGGAAATGCATTTTCGGAGATGAAGAAGTGTTGAGAGGGTGTGCCTTTGCTGTGGAAGGCGAAGGTAAAAACTTATAGGACTTTTCTTCACAACCGGAACTATTCTCTCACGTATTGTCGGCAGCCGGTGGATGGATGAATAGTACAAATTACGCGCTTTCTGACAAAGCTGCCCGTAATTTCCGCAAAGCAGATTCCTCATTGGTATCTGGAATCGGCGCTTCGAGCTCTGAGCATCGTCGATTGTAGAGGTAGCATGTGACACGTGCGGATAAATCTGGAAAAGAAGATTTGCCCGTGGGTTGAAGCCCAGCTTTTGAGAAAGCTAGCGTGTCTTTGACTGTTGAATTTCCCTCTTCGATTTCTGAATTGGTGCTTCGACAAACTGCCCGAGAATTTCGCAAAGCAATTTGCGTGTGACAAGTGACGACACGTCTGGACAAATTGATCTTTTGAAATCCGGGGTTCGGCTCATTGTTTCTGAGCAAGCCCAGCCTTTAAGAAATGAAACGCCTCTTTTGAGAAAAGAATCCGGTTTTTGAGAACGGAAACTCCTCTTTTGAGAAAAGAATCCGGCTTTTGAGAAAGGAGCCCCGACTCTTCGATTTGCGAGAGGACGCTTCTCTGAGGAGCGACTCTCCGATTTCTTCTTTTTATAGAGGCGTTAAGCTTGTTCCACAACACACTTGAGCACCCTCCTGTAAACACTCCCTTCTTGCACTTGTTTAATCTTGATCATTCCGACTCTCTTCTTTCTTCACCACCTCTGAAAAATGTCTGGCCCTTCCGATCGTCGTTTTGACTTGAACATTGGTGAAGAGGCAGCTCCGCCTTCACCAGACAATATATGGCGCCCATCCTTCATATCCCCTACCGGTCCTCTTACCGTGGGGGATTCGGTGATGAAAAATGACATGACTGCTGCGGTGGTGGCCCGGAATCTTGTCACCCCCAGAGATAACAGACTGCTCGCTAGGTGGTCTGATGAATTGGCGGTTAAGGAGTCTCTGGCTCTTAGCGTGCAGTGTGCGGGTTCTGTGTCCAACATGGCCCAACGCCTATTTGCTCGAACCCGTCACGTTGAATCGTTGGTGGCTGAAATACAGAGTCTCAAAGAGGAGATTAGAGGACTCAAGCATGAAAATAAACAATTGCACAAGCTTGCACACAACTATGCCACAAACATGAAGAGGAAAATTGACCAGCTGCAAGACACTGATGGTCAAATTTTACTTGATCATCGGAGGTTTGTGGGTTTGTTCCAACCGCATCTGCCTTCGTCTTCTGGAGCGGCATCGCGTAGTGAAGCTCCAACTGATCAACCTCCGCTGCCTCCTCCTTCTGTGGCCCCGCCGACTGCTGAAGCCTCGCCTACTACTGAAGCACCACCCGACCAATGAATACTATTAGTTTACATTTTTGTAAAATATTTGTACTTTTTTTTTTTTATGTATTTTTTTTTTTTTAAAGTAAATTAATGTAGAAAGACTTTGGTTAACCTTCCCCCACACTTAAACTAAATAACACAAACTTACAGAAATTAACCAAATAACACAACTAACTAAACAAAACAAAATGAAAGCAGTAAAGATAAGGGTGGAAGAATGCAAAGCTGATTGGGTTAGTGATTCCAAAGTCTCCCTTCGTTGAATGCTTGGGTTGCCTCCCAAGAAGCGCTTGATTTAACGTCTTTAGCCGGACGAATCTTTCCTTTAAACTCCCATCGGCTCCAAAGCATGGAATTTATCTTTTAATGGGAGGTGATATTTGAAATGATTCGGCAATGGTTTAAATTCAAGAGTGGGTGCCTGAATCATCAAAATCAGAAAAATGTTAGTATAAATAAAAATTAAAATTGGAGAAGGTGGCTTACTTTCTTTTTCTGACACAAACTCAATGACAAACACCACATTTTTGAACATTTCCGGGACTTTGAACTTGGCCAGGTTTACTATGATGGTTGTGGCTTGTCCCGGGCCATCAAACTCAACTGCTTTGGGCTTGATTGTCTCATGCACAGCCCCTTGGATGAATTCTTGATATGCTTCAACCACTTCATTCTCTTGAATCCCTTTTCTTGGTGTGCAAGGTTCTTTGAACGTTTCAATACCATCGGGAACTTGTTTTGGTGCACCAAGAATTGGGATATCACTTTGCACCTTTGGAAGAGCTTCCACAATGTCTTTTTCACTCTCTTTGATATTTGGAATCAAAAACCTGCAAGGACAAAGGACATTCGGTGGAATAATGTTAGAATGAAGTGAATTTAGAACTTCCTCACCTGAGTTGGATGACATAGGGATTTGAGGAGCTTGCAGCAAGAATTCTTCTAAACTGCCCAGGTCGTCCTCCTCCTCTTCTGCTTGCAGCAGCAATTCATCCATGTTCGGGCTGTGTTTGGATGGTTCTAGGACAGCTTCATCCTTCATGTCACCTTCCAAAGTGATGGCTTCATCGATTTCAACTTCTGCCTTTGAATTTGCAATGTTTGAGTTGGAAAGTTCGCTTTGATCTCGAATATGTGCCATGAATTCCACAATCTGCCCAACTTGCATCTCCAATTCGTCCACTCTTTTGACTCGGTCTTGCATCTCCTGGTTTTGATTTTCTACTCCCTGATTCAAAGAGGTGAGTAACTTATTAAGTGTATCATTATCCAAGGATGTACCTGAATTGAATTGGGTTGATTGTTGTGGTGGCTGTGACGGTTCATATGGCCATTGATAGAACTCTTCCGATGGCGGCAATTGTTCTTCTTTTCGTAAACCCTGCGCCACAGAAATTAGTCCTTCAAGAATTTCATTATAATTCATGGGCATATTTTGATTTGATTGGAATTGTTGTGGGGGATGCTGTGGTGGCTGCATAGGTCTTGAATAGAACTCGTCTTGCTGCCAATATCCACCTTGTTGAAATTGTTGAGGTTCATCCCACATATAATCTGAATTACCTCTCCAATCTGAATTGTAAGCGTTGGAAAACATGTTGCCCCTTGATTGGTTATAGCCTTGATATCTCCAAACATCTTCATTTGCAGAAAATTGAGGACTTTGTTATCCTTGCCCATAGGGCACATCAAGTGTGGGGACACTTGGCATTGTGGTCCGTTCGGCATTATGAGTCAATTGAGCAGTGAGCTGTGCCAATTGAGCTTGAATGGTCGCAAGTGCCATGTCTCGCTCCATTTGTACCTAAAATCAAAGAAAGAAAAATAAATCAAATATCAAAAGTAACACAAAACAAGGAAAACAAAACTAAGTCAAAAACTAAAACAAAAACAAACTAAACAAAAAG
Organism: Malus domestica; assembly: GCF_042453785.1. Lineage (NCBI taxonomy): Eukaryota > Viridiplantae > Streptophyta > Magnoliopsida > Rosales > Rosaceae > Malus > Malus domestica. Next base: position 26,334,632 of record NC_091672.1, on the reverse strand, counting down.
AAAAGAACCAAGGGATTAGCAAAGTTGCTAATCCCCGGCAACGGCGCCAAAATTTGATGCGAAAATTACTTAACACACAAATTAAACCCTCTTTTTGACAATTGTAGTATAGATGTAAGTAGGGTATCGTTCTAGGCCGGGGATTAGGAGGGATTGCTAATCTATTCTAAATTAATTTAAAAATATTAAATAAGACTCAAGGACACAAAATTAGGCTAAAAACTCTAATAACTCGAAACACACTTAAAATGACTCAAAATAATGAAAACAATTAAATTAAACACTAGGAACTGAAATGGACGGAAATTAAATTAAAAGACTAACAATAAAGAAAACTAACTAAATAATATAATTTAATAATGGATGGGTGTTTGGTTTTGATGAAAAGTAAATTAAACTTAATTAAATTACAGAATTGATAAAAACATAAAATTAAGGTAAAATGATAAATGACGGACTAGCTAGAGGGTTCTTCTCCACACATGACACATATGCAACCTAAATTGATTTTCAGTTGTTCTTTCAATAAATTGTTAATCTCAATACTCCAGATTAACCGTGAACAACACTTTTTTAATCTTCAAGTTTTCCTTAAGTTATTGAATTGGACGGAAAAACGCATACAACAATTCAAAACATTCTTCAAAAGTCCCCTACGTGAAAAGCACAATAGCGATACAATCAAAGATCATTAAACTTTGTGAAAACTATAAGCATTGACGAGACATTCGTAACTATGAAAAGCATGATACTCTTGCCAAGAATTTACTTAACGTGATTGTGACTAGCAACCTTTACTACTTGTGAAAATAAGTTCATAACGATTAGGTGAAATTCACTTATATTCTAGCATCAAATTCATGCATGTAAATTAAGCGTGCACTCTCAACCAACATACACAAATCAGTTTTTATACGAACGGATAAGTAAATTGAAATCACAACTTATGAAATCACAACCGAAGGTAATCAATTCATATTACAGATATAATCATGGCTTTGAATTAACCTCTAGCCAAAATCAGTTTATTTACACATTATTAAAAATAGAAATAAAATAGAAGTTTGGAAAAATTAAACCGAAAGTAAAACATAAGTTGGAAAGATTTAACCGAGAGGAGAGAAGAGCTGTCTGTTTGTCCGTGCGCTGCCATTTTCTGCCCTCGGTGCTGCCAAGAGCAGCGCACCCTTCTTTCGGTTTTGCTCCAGCTGCAAGGGCAGCCTTCTTCCCCAGCTGCGCTGGCAGCTCCCTCAAATCAAGTCTGCCCTCCCCTGACCTCTCTCCTCTCGCCTTCTCACGCTGCCCAAAGGCAGCTCTCTGCCTTCCACCAATCCCTTTTTTTCCTCCAAGTCTCCCCACTTCCTTCTTATTTTATTCCCACGCTACCTTCTTCACTATGCAGTGCTTTCTGTTTCTTTATTATGCGCATGTCTTTCACTTTGGCAGCCAGGCTGCCCTCCACTTTTCCAGCTTATTTTTATTCCCTTTGACCAGCTGCAAAGCAGCTTTCACCCTAGCTTTTGACTGTCATCACACAGCTGCCCACGCAGCTATTTCTTTTTCGTCACAGACAGCCCACCTGTCTCTCTTGGATCCCCCCTCATTATCCTTCTTTATTTTTTTTTCATTTCTTTTCTTCTTTCTTTTATTTTTTATTTTTTTCCTTTTCTTTTCTTTATTCTTTCTACAAAACATATCAAATCTTATAAACACAAAAATAACGTAAATAGCTCAAAAATATAAGGAACTAACTAAGAAAAGACGAGTGAAATCGAAGTAAAAATATATATAAATATGATCCGATCAGGGCGCAAAACAAAGATGAGTGGGTCAGTAAAACCAAAGATTTTCCAAAACATTTCATTAAAACGTTTCTAACCTCTCACCGTAAAACCTGTATACTTTCCCAGAAATTTATTATAAAAACGTAAATATATATATCATCAAAACTCAGCTCACAATCTTTCAACGCTTTCAGAAAGAATATGCCATGCCATGCCAAAATATAATATGAATGCATCAATATAAATCAGGTGAAATAATAAATCAACCGGAGACCCTACAGTGGTCCTGGACGACTGATTCTATAGCTCAATATCCCACTCAGCCGGAGTCACCACAGTGACCTATACGGCCCTACTCTGCATGTCACTCGGAATTACGTAAGGTAGTCTGTACGATGAAAGGTGTAAGAATACGCTCTAATGCTTCTCTCATCAATCATCGGCGCGCATAACTAAGGTCACCCACTAGTCGGAATCACATCTAGTGATCTATACGACTAGCATGTCGGAACCCTCACATGGTCTGTGCGACATTCACTTACTTGGATCCAAGGCGAGCGTGTGGTGTGGTGAATAATATAAGCACTAATACCTAGGGTGCAGGTTATGAGCTTCCAATGCAATTCACATAAAATAAATCGTATGAATAATATAAAAACTCACATGTGCGTCCACAGCGTCAATTCATATATATATATATATATATATGCATCAATTATCAATTCAAATATCTCATCGATTGCATGCATGGCATTTTAAAACATATTTTCATGTAAAAGCATTTTCTGGGAAAAACAGTAGTATATAGGTAATACGAAAACAAAACTAGCCACTCACTGGTAAGTCGATGGGTCGTAACCCCCGTGACGTCCCTGGATGCGCTCGTCATCGGGATAAGTGTCACCTATATGCGAAACAACTATAAAAACGTTAATTTAAACACATAACCAACAATTCGAAATAACTTCTCATACGGTGCTCAATTTGGGTATGTGAATATACCACATCGACCTACTCGACGTCACGGACATCGAGGAATTTTTAGAACAATTTTTGGAAGCCCCACGCGCCGGCCAAGGCACGGCCAGATGCGCGATTACGTGCAGGCCACGCGCCGCGCGTGTTGTCTCTTACCCTGGGCTCGCCGGACTGGTTTTTCCGACGGCCAGATTCCGGCAAATTTTGCAATCGCTTGTTCTCCTTCGTTTCTCAACCGTTTTCTTCGAATTTTATATCAATTTGAAGCCCTCAACATGTAGAATCACGATGGACTAGTTTCAAGGTCTAAAATTCACTAGATTTTACCTGGGGAAGCACGATAATTCGGTAATTTTGAAAAACTCCGTTCTCCTTCCTCCGACGTCCAAATGTTACCAACGAAGTACCCCGAAGCTCGTGAGGATGTCCTTAAGCTCAATGTGAGCTTGAAATGCCCTGAAATGTAAGATTTCACGTGTGCATGAACAGTGCACATTTTCGGGGTTAGGGTTTCACGACGATTCCGAGGTTTTCACTTCCTAAAACTAGTACCATTCAACTCAGAATATCAAAAGGATGAAGAATCTTACCTTATTTGCTTCGATTCGCGAAGTTTTGAAGGTTTTTGGTCTTGTCCGTACGGTTCAAGGGTGAGAGAGTGAGAGTGTCGTGAGGGAAGAGAGAGAGAGGCACGGGGAAAGGGGGAGAGAGCATGGAGTGTGTGTGTGTGTTTGTGTGGTCCAACACAATCCTCACCATCAATTTTCATCCTAGCTCCCTAACCAAACAAACAATCCAACATACCAATTTTATATCCAACTTACATAATATTTGCAATAGTTTAGGAAAATATGAAATATTCAAAACATATCACACACACACCTTAGTAACGTCAAGGGTACTTTCATCATTTCACGCTCCCGATATGAAAATCTCTGGACGGGCTGTGACAAAACAACTATTCAGTAAAGGACCGAAAAAAACACAAATTTCATAAGAATTGAAAACCAACGCCACTGGGATCATTCACACAGTGACGAACTCCTATCACTTTCACCGATTGAAATTCAATTTGAACAGAACTATAGAGAAAGGTAATGATGAAATTTATTCCAACCTTAGAAAACAGAATCAAAACAGGGAACCAAAAAATGAAAAATTAACTATCCAAAAACTCTAAATCGCTCACCTTTGACACAGAAAATCTTGAAAGAGAAATGCACCAAAGAGGAGGAGCAAAACACTTTCAAATCCTGGAAGAAAAAAAAAACCAGCACTTATTACCAAGTCGAAAATTGTAGTCCAACGTAATAAACAGAATCCAAAAACTAATAAGAGCTAAAAAAATTATAATAGCATTCTAATTCACATGCTAAAAACAACAATGACTACAAACAAAACACAGTTAATCTCCATACACAAAAGAAATGGAATCACCAATAAACACCATGAAAATAAGCAATAAAGATATGAAACAGAGGGTAAAGAAAATTCAAAATAATTTGAACAATTAACATTAAAAACCACATAGAACCAATCGAAAAGACAAAACAGCAGTATTTACCTCTTTTCTTTTGCCTTTGTATCAATTGCGAACAAAAATTATTTACCTTCAACCAGGACACACAGTTAAAAAATTTCAGACACATATACAACAACAACAACAACAAATCATTTTCCCACTAAGTGGGGTCGGCTATATGAATCCTAGAACGTCATTGCGCTCGGTTTTGTGTCATGTCCTCCGTTAGATCCAAGTACTCTAAGTCTTTTCTTAGGGTCTCTTCCAAAGTTTTCCTAGGTCTTCCTCTACCCCTTCGGCCCTGAACCTCTGTCCCGTAGTCACATCTTCGAACCGGAGCGTCAGTAGGCCTTCTTTGCACATGTCCAAACCACCGTAACCGATTTTCTCTCCTCTTTCCTTCAATTTCGGCTACTCCTACTTTACCTCGGATATCCTCATTCCTAATCTTATCCTTTCTCGTGTGCCCACACATCCAACGAAGCATCCTCATCTTCACTACACCTACGTGTTGATGCTTCACCGCCCTACATTCTGTGCCATACAGCATCGCCGACCTTATTGCCATCCTATAAAATTTTCCCTTGAGCTTCAGTGGCCTACGACAGTCACACAACACGCCGGATGCACTCTTCCACTTCATCCATCCAGCTTGTATTCTATGGGCGAGATCTCCATTAAATTCTCCGTTCTTTTGCAAGATAGATCCTAGGTAACGAAAACGGTCGCTCTTTGGTATTTCCTGATCTCCGATCCTCACCCCTAACTCATTTTGGCCTCCGTTTGCACTGAACTTGCACTCCATATATTCTGTCTTTGATTGGCTTAGGCGAAGACATTTAGATTCCAACACTTCTCTCCAAAGGTTAAGCTTCGTGTTTACCCCTTCCTGCGTTTCATCTATCAACACTATATCATTTGCGAAAAGCATACACCAAAGAATATCATCTTAAATATGTCATGTTAACTCATCCATTACCAATGCAAAAAGGTAAGGAGTTACGGATTGTTGATGCACAAAAGGAGTGAGGACTTTGGTACAACAGAAAGTATTAAGTTTGTGATCTTCGCTAGATTGCTCCGGTCATTAGTGTGGATAAGTATGTAAATGGATAGAGACATGAAGCAAACACAAGATGTACGTGGTTCACCCAGATTGGCTACGTCCACGGAGTAGAGGAGTTCTCATTAATTGTAAAGGGTTTACACAGTACATAGGTTCAACTCTCCTTTAGTGAGTATAAGTGAATGATTTAGTACAAATGACATTAGGAAATATTGTGGGAGAATGATCTCGTAATCACGAAACTTTAAGTACCGAAGTGTGGTATCGTCTTCACTTGCCTTATCTGTCTCATAGGTAGATGTGGCATCTTCTTTGGAAGTATTCTTCCTCCCTCCAGGGGTGGTATCTTTAACTGGTGGAGATGCACAAGGTAATGTATCAATTTCACTTGACGCTTACTTGGAGTTTTAGGCTTGGTCAAGTGTGATACAAACCATGTAATAGAAGTCCCCCAAATCGCCGAGCTAGGGGATCTGCTGAAAGAGGTGACAGACAAGGTAAGCAATCAGGGCTCCAAGCAATCAGTCCCAGATCAGAAGTTTGATTTTGAGTTCCGGCTGATTGTTATCCTTCTTCTTATCTTGCAGGCAGCATGAAGGATAAAGAGAAGAAAAGGAGAAAAGGTGATATAAGATACTTTTGCTTTTGAAGAAGTAACTTTCCACAGACTTATTCTTGAACTGGGTTGGAGGGTTTTCTGGTTTCTGCCAGAGTATAAGGCCGACTGAAGAATTTGAGGGTCAAAACAAGTCCATCAAATCTAGAGTACGTTCGACCCTGCTGATATGGGATACTTTTGTTGTTGACAAAGTAGTGGATGTATCGGCACGTGTTCTGTTGCGCTTGTCTCCACATGCTTCCTTGTATCCTTCTCACTTGCCTTATTTATTCCTCAGGCAGATGTGGTATCTTCTCGGGAAGCATAAGATGTTGAAGATGAGTACTCGAGAGCAATGCCAGGTAAGTAATCAGGTAAGGGGTTCCAAGCAGTCAGTTCCGGACTAGAAACTTGATTCCAAGTGCTGACTGATTGCTCTCTTTCTCCTTGTCTTGCAGGTAAGAACAAGGCCAAAGGAAAAGACAGGGAAAAAACATGATATGAGATACTCTTGCTTTTAACCCTGATGATATGAGATATTCTTGCTCTGGTGTAGCTTGTTTGTAGAGGTATTCTCGGGGGGAAAGAAAGCTGAGTATTTCGAGAGGCTTCGTTGGGAGTGCCCTCTCCGATATGAGGAAGGGTTGAGCATTTTTGCAGGTCTGCCTATCCGTTGAGGATGAAGGTCGACATATATAGGAGTCTCCCTAACAACAAAGAGTAATGCTATTCCTTTACCCTACTTGGTCATAGCACGGTAGTGGGAGCTACCAGCTTCACGTGTTTTAACTCTGTCAGAGCACTTTGAAAAAGTGGTCTGTGGTATTTGGAAATCTGATATTATGTGTGAAGATTACAAACAAGCTTTATCCAAGGAGATCTCGCTCTCGAAGTTGAGAAAGCGATGTGAGGATTACAGACAAGCTTTATCTAAGGGGCTCTCGAAGTTGAGAAAGCGGTGCCTCTTCGGTTTTCGAACAAGCAATCCTGTCGGGGATCTGTCTTTCGAGATTCGGAGAACGGTGCCTCTTCGATTTTTGAGAAAGCAATCCTGCTAGGAGTTTGGCTCTCGAGATTTGGAGAGCGGTGTCTCGTCGCTTTTTGAGAAAGTAATCATGTTGGGAGTCTGGCTCTCGAGATTCGGAGGGCAGTGCCTCTTCGATCTTGAAGCAAGTAATCTTGTTGGGAGTGTTTTCTCGAATATGAGTAAGGTTAGGCCTGTTTGCTAGTCTACCTTGCCACGGAGCATAGAGGTTGACACACATGGACTTTCCAATTATCCAGCAGTGGTCCTATTCATTTACCATTGTGGATAATAATATGGTAGCTAGACCTTCAAAATTTATGCGTCTAAACTTTGTTAGTGTTGTTTCTTTGCTATTCTTTTACCCTTCTTAGTCATAGCGATGTAATGGGAGTTGCAAGCTTCATGTGTCTAAACTTTGTCAGAGATTTTTGGCAAAGTTATCTATGGTACCCGTGAGCTGATGTTGCGTGTGGAAAGTGGATGATTGAACAATAACATTCACGTGCTTTCTACTTCACCAGAAATCTTCGACAGAATGCCCGTAATTTCCGCAAAGTTGAGTGTGCATGTGACAGGTGCTGACAAGGCTGAAAAAACAGGTGCCTCTTCGATTTCTGAGATTGGCCCTTGTGGTTTCTGAGCAGCCCAGCTTTTGAGAAAATAAGTGCCTCTTCGATTTCTGCGATCGACCTTCGTGGTCTTTGAGCAGCCCAGCTTTTGAGAAAGCAAACGCCTCTTCGATTCATGAGATCGGCCCTCGTGGTCTCTGAGCAGCCTAGCTTTGGGGAAAGCAAATGCCTTTTTGATTTCTGAGCAGGCGCCTCTTCGATTTCTGAAGCTCCATCGAGTGTAGATTTTTATAGAGGCTGGTATTAAGTTCCAAAGCACACTTGAATTTCCACCAGTAGAAGCTCCCTTCTTGCATTTCTAAGATCTTGATTTGTCCGACCTCTTCTCTTTTCAACACATTTGAAAATGTCTGGCCCCTCCAACCGTCGTTTTGACTTGAACCTTGTTGAAGAGGCAGCCACGCCTTCTTCAAACAACATATGGCGCCCATCCTTCTTATCCCCTACTGGTCCTCTTATATTTGGAGATTCCGTGATGAAGAATGATATGACCGCTGCAGTGGTGGCCAGGAACCTTCTCACTCCCAAAGATAACAGGCTATTTTCCAAACGGTCTGATGAGTTGGCTGTTAAGGATTCTCTGGCTCTCAGTGTTCAGTGTGCAGGTTTTGTGTCTACTATGGCCCAACGCCTATTTGCTCGAACTCGCCAAGTTGAATCATTGGCGGCTGAAGTGATGAGTCTCAAACAAGAGATTAGAGAGCTCAAGCATGAGAATAAACAGTTGCATATGCTCGCACATGACTATGCTACAAACATGAAGAGGAAGCTTGACCAGATGAAGGAATCTGATGGTCAGATTTTACATGATCATCAGAGGTTTGTGGGTTTGTTCCAAAGGCATTTATTGCCTTCGTCTTCTGGGGCTGTACCGCGTAATGAAGCTCCAAATGATCAACCTTGGATGCCTCCTCCTTCTAGGGTGTTGTCCAGTACTGAGGCTCCGAATAATCCCCCTCCGGTGCCTTCTCTTTCTGGGGCTCTACTGACTGCTGGGACTTCTCCTAAGCAACCTTTGTCAAGGCTCCCTCTTGTTTGTTTATTTTAACTCATGTATATGTACATATTTGTAACTTATGGGAGATATCAATAAATAAGCTTTGTTTCATTTCAACGTATTGTGTTAAATACACCAAAGCCTTATTCACTAAGTTCTTTGAATTTTTCTTTTGTTGAAGCTTGTATATTGAAGCTTTGTGAGTAGAGCATGTAGGTTGAGGTAGTGTTCCCTTAATTTCCCGAGTGGGGAAAACTCCTCGATTGGAGACTTGAAAAATCCAAGTCACTGAGTGGGGTCGGCTATATGAATCTTAGAACGCCATTGTGCTCGATCTTGTGTCATGTCCTCCGTTAAATCCAAGTACTCTAAGACTTTTCTTAGAGTCTCTTCCAAAGTTTTCCTAGGTCTTCCTCTACCCCTTCGGCCCTGAACCTCTGTCCCGTAGTCGCATTTTCTAACCGAAGCATCAGTAGGCCTTCTTTGCACATGTCCAAACCACCATAACCGATTTTCTCTCGGCTTTCCTTCAATTTCGGCTACTCCTACTTTACCTCGTATATCCTCATTCCTAATCTTATCCTTTCTCGTGTGCCCACACATCCAACGAAGCATCCTCATCTCCACTACACCCATTTTGTGTACGTGTTGATGCTTCACCGCCCAACATTCTGTGCCATACAGCATCGCCGGCCTTATTGCCGTCTTATAAAATTTTCCCTTAAGCTTCAGTGGCATACGACGATCACACAACACGCCGGATGCACTCTTCCACTTCATCCATCCAGCTTGTATTCTATGGTTGAGGTTTCCATCTAATTCTTCGTTTTTTTTGCAAGATAGATCCTAGGTAGCGAAAACGGTCGCTCTTTGGTATTTCCTGATCTCCGATCCTCACCCCTAACTCATTTTGGCCTCCATTTGCACTGAACTTGCATTCCATATATTCTATCTTTGATCGGCTTAGGCGAAGACCTTTAGATTCCAACACTTCTCTCCAAAGGTTAAGCTTCGCATTTACCCCTTCCTGAGTTTCATCTATCAACACTATATCGTCTGCGAAAAGCATACACCAAGGAATATCATCTTGAATATGTCATGTTAACTCATCCATTACCAACGTAAAAAGGTAAGGACTTAAGGATGAGCCTTGATGTAATCCTACAGTTATGGGGAAGCTTTCGGTTTGTCCTTCATGAGTTCTTACGACAGTCTTTGCTCCTTCATACATATCCTTTATAGCTTGGATATATGCTACTCGTACTCCTATATTCTCTAAAATTCTCCAAAGAATGTCTCTTGGGACCATATCATACGCTTTTTCCAAATATATAAAGACCATGTGTAAATCCTTTTTTCCATCTCTATATCTTTCCATCAATCTTCGTAAGAGATAGATTGCCTTCATGGTTGAGCGCCCTGGCATGAACCCGAATTGGTTGTCTGAAACCCGTGTCTCTTGCCTCAATCTATGCTCAATGACTCTCTCCCAGAGCTTCATTGTATGACTCATTAGCTTAATACCCCTATAGTTAATGCAATTTTGTACGTCGCCCTTATTCTTGTAAATAGGCACCAAAGTGCTCTTTCGCCACTCGTTTGGCATCTTCTTCGTTTTCAAAATCCTATTGAAAAGGTCAGTGAACCATACTATACCTGTCTCTCCCAAGGCTTTCCACACTTCAATCGGAATATCGTCTGGGCCCATTGCTTTTCTATGCTTCATCTTCTTCAAAGCTACAACCACTTCTTCCTTCCTGATTCGACGATAAAATGAGTAGTTTCTACACTCTTCTGAGTTACTCAACTCCCCTAAAGAAGTACTCCTTTCATATCCTTCATTGAAAAGATTATGAAAATAACCTATCCATCTGTCTTTGATTGCGTTCTCTGTAGCAAGAACCTTTCCATCCTCATCCTTGATGCACCTTACTTGGTTTAGGTCTCTTGTCTTCTTTTCCCTTGCTCTAGCTAGTTTATAGATATCCAACTCTCATTCTTTGGTATTTAGTCGCTTATACATATCGTCATAAGCCGCTAACTTAGCTTCTCTCACAGCTTTCTTCGCCTCTTGCTTCGCTCTTCTATACCTTTCACCATTTTCATCGGTCCTATCCTTGTACAAGGCTTTACAACATTCCTTCTTAGCCTTCACCTTTGTTTGTACCTCTTCATTCCACCACCAAGATTCCTTTTGGTGCGGAGCAAAGCCCTTGGACTCTCCTAATACCTCTTTTGCTACTTTTCGGATACAGCTAGCCATGGAATCCCACCTTTGGCTAGCTTCCCCCTCTCTATCCCACACACACTGAGTGATTACTTTCTCTTTGAAAATGACTTGTTTTTCTCCTTTTAGATTCCACCATCTAGTCATTGGACATTTCCAAGTCTTGTTCTTTTTTCTCACTCTTTTGATATGTACATCCATCACCAACAAGCGATGTTGATTAGCCAAGCTCTCCCCCGGTATAACTTTGCAATCCTTACAAGTTATACGATCCCATTTCCTCATTAGAAGAAAATCTATTTGTGTTTTTGACGACCTACTCTTGTAGGTGATCACATGTTCTTCTCTCTTCTTAAAGAAGGTGTTGGCTAAGAAGAGATCATATGCCATTGCAAAATCCAAGATAGCTTCCCCATCCTCGTTTCTCTCCCCAAAACCATGGCCACCATGAAAACCTCCATAGTTGCCTGTCTCCCTGCCCACGTGTCCATTTAAATCTCCTCCTATAAATAACTTCTCCGTCTGAGCAATTCCTTGCACCAAGTCTCCAAGGTCTTCCCAAAATTTCTCCTTCGAACTCGTATCTAACCCTACTTGAGGTGCGTACGCACTAATCACATTGATGAGTTCTTGTCCTATTACAATTTTGATTGCCATGATTCTATCTCATACTCTCTTGACATCTACAACATCTTGTGTCAAGGTCTTGTCCACAATGACGCCAACACCGTTTCTCGTTCTATTTGTGCCCGAATACCAAAGCTTAAACCCTGAGTTTTCTAGATCATTTGCCTTAAGACCAACCCACTTAGTTTCTTGTAGGCACATAATATTTATCCTTCTTCTCACCATAACTTCCACTACTTCCATAGATTTTCCCGTTAAGGTTCCTATATTCCACGTTTCTAAACGCATTCAACTCTCTTGAACTCTACCCTTCTGTCCTAGCTTCTTCACCATCCCCCATCTAATAGGATCAAAGTACTTCTTTTGTGTGTCCTGTGTAAAGTTGATAGGAGCATATGCTCCCAAACAACTTTGAGTGGAGTCGTTCAAAAAGAAGTTTCTATGGCCCCCTTGCTCATTTAACACTGCATCCGGGTGCCGATGAAGATACAGCGACCCTTGCTCACTTATCACTGTGCTCGGGCCACACAGCGCGCCGCTTACGGGTGACGTCCTAGCTTTAGCGCGATTTAGTTCTGGATTCATTGTCATAAGGATTCGACGTAACTGTGGAGTGCCGGCTGTCGACTACCTGACGCCCTCCCCCTCTTCCTTTATCCGAGCTTGGGACAGACAATGTAAGATAAACTTACACAGGCGGAGTTTTCAGACACGTATATACCAAAGAAATTTGTTACAATACATTCACATTCACAAAGCAAATAATCATTTGACTAAACATAACTAACAAATCTGTACCCATGATCTCTATCCAACCACACGGTTCACCTCATCACTTGTTCTCTACTGCCCTGTAACTAACAAAAACTATTTTACCTAACTAATAGAGGATAACTATACACGCATTTAACCAACCAATGATCATTGATTAAAGGGGCACGACGACAGCAAAGTTGCAACAAATTGAGGAAAAATGTTCAATCAAACCATTGGATAACATTTTCTCAGGAACCCAAAAAAACTCACAAACTCAAAACCACAAAAATCCAATCTAAAACATCGAATCACATACTCATATGCAAAAAAGATAAACTAATATATCCAAAACGAAATAAAAAGATTAAGAATAAGCAAGAAAATAAAAAAACTCATCGGAAAAGGTAGGAAGCACCAACGAAAAAATTCCCAACAAAGGCGATACAGAACACTCCATCTTTGATGAGTAAAAAAACCCTCTGTTTTCGCGATAACCCTATCGCACAACAACGATTTCAACCTTTTTTTTCAGCAAAAGTTAAAAACCGCGACCCAAAAATGAAATTTATAGGAATCCAATCCTTTCCAACTATAAAAAAAAACACACTGGCTATTCACTTGGGCAAAAAAAAAGATGGAAAAATCAGAAACGGCAAAAGAGCAAGCTTTGAGACAAAGAAAAGCAAGCCAAAAGTAGGGAAGATAAGCGAGACAACCAAAGAAAACCCTAAAGAAGAACCAACGAAATCAAAGCAGGAGACAATAAACAATAAATTTTAAACAGTGCATTACCAGTTGAATCAGAGGAAAAAACTGAAAACCCATACCGTCCCATACATCCCTCTGTCATTCTCTCCTCACTGACCCGGTGTACTAACCCATTAATTAATCCCAAACCCGAATCCTCCGCCGCCATTGCTCGACAACAAATCATAAATCTCCTCATGGTAAATCTCCAAAACAGTGACCTGCACAAACGACCCAACCGCCGTGCCACCATCGTCTTCTCCGTCCCCAAGAATATCTTTCAGCGACCTGTTACAAAAATGAAGGGAAGGTTTGTGTGGTTTTGGGAAGCAAGAGGCGATGTTATTGTAGAAGTGGGCTCAGTTTTGGGGTTCTGGTTGCTAGGGTTTGAGAAAGGGGAAAATGAAGGTCAAATGGGTGTGTTTCTGTCTCTCTCCCCCATCCCTCTCAATCTCTCAATCAGCGACACCAACCCTTGATTTGAGGAGAAAAAATCAACCCTAACCCCACTTTTTGGCAGCCTCACTCCCTTCTCTCCCTTCTCTTCCCTGCCATCCCACGCCTCTCTCCCTGAAATCCTTCCACAAATCCGTGAGTTCTGTCTGAAGCACAGCCACGCACAATGGTAGAAATGTAAATAATGCAAAATCCATAGCCTATTTTAGAATAGACTGGCAAAATCGTAAATATATCAAAATCTGTTCAGAGTCAAAATTACCCTCCCAGCTTTTGATAATTACCCTCCCAACCAGCGCCATTTGGCTGGTATTGTTGTAAATAGCCTGAAATCGAGTGGCAACCAATTGACTGTAGCTAAGCTACAGTCAATTCATTCCTCAATTTTAGAATAGATAATAGGAAAAAAATGGAATTTAAAAAAAATATGAAATAAATTTTCTGAAATAGAAGTTATAGGAAAAAAATGGAATTTAAAAAATATATATTGAAGGAGATATTGAAGAAGGAAATATTGCAAATGAAGTGAATAATTGAAAGAACTTCACCATATTTATAGAAGAAAAGAAATGTTTAAATAAAAAACAATAAAAAAACCCAACGGCTAGCTGCAATAGCTAGCCGTTATATTCAAAAAAATTTCAAACTATTAGTGTCAGTTATAACCGACACTTATAGTAAATAAAAAACAAATTTGCCTATGAATACCTATTACTGTCGGTTATAACCGACATCAATATGAAACTATAAAAAAAAAACGAGCCCTTTGAAATTCTGTAGGGCCCTCCCAAATTCCCGAGCCCTCTGCCCTGGCCTTCGGTTGGAGATGGTTTTAGGGCTATTTTCGGCCCTCTGGACCTTTCGGTTGGAGATGACCTTACTTCTTTGGTATATATATTATACATATACTAAAACCCAACAGAAAAAATCACTGTTCATTAACAGTGTTTTCCCATTTCCATCCCTGCTTCGTTTTTGTTATTTCAACTTTGCCCTTCCTTCCTATATCTCGACCCAGCTTTTCTCTAGATGCTTCCCACCGTTTCAGACTCTAAACCCACCTTTTCGATTCCTGCTCTCACCGCCTCCCTCCTCGCCTCACTCTTCTCTACACCAAGCCGCTCGATTTAGGAAGGGCTTCACCATTTCTCTTCAATCGAGGTCTCTATTTCTGGATTTTCTTTTGCTTTCGCCTATTCTCTCTCGCATATCTCCATTTGCTTTGTTTCTGGCCGTCCTTTTTTCTCCGCTTTAGCTTCTGTTTTCTTCATCGTGTTGCTTCGTTGTTCAAAACGCGGACCATTTTTCGTAGTTGTTCTTCGATTAGAGGTTACAGTTGTTAATTTCTCTGCCTTTTTGGTTCGATTCCAATAATTTTTTGGGTTTTTGGTTCTTTGAATCCGGGTTTTCCAAGTAAGTTTTACATGTATATTACCGCACGGGGTTTCGATTTCCATGTTTTTTTGGATTTTTTTTTTGTTAATATCTCATGGCTTTGCTTTTTGATTTCAGAAATTTTGTGCCTATCTTAGGTTCGCTTCGAACTTGGTTGCGACCGATCTAATCCGGCGTTTCCAGGTGAGTTTTGCATGTTTATCAGCTTATATGGTTTCGATCTTTTGTTTTTCGTTGGATAGTTGTTGTGTGTGTCTGATGCGTTTTGTTTTCCAGATTCGGGAAACAGTCCCTTTCAGATTTTTGGATTTTCGATTCTGATTCTTGGAACTCTCTATGCTAAAGGTATATAAATGTATTATTTGTTTTTTCCTTTGTTTTCTTTGCGGCTGAATTTTTTTTTTGTTTTTTTGGTTTTGTTTTGGTGATTTGGGACTTTTTTTGTGCGTCTTTGGGTTGTTAATTGGTGATGCATATTTTCTTGCTGATTTTTGTGCTAGCAATTTTATTTAAATCCATAGCTTCTTCTATTTATTTGATTTGCTGTGATGGTTATGCTTGATTCATAAGATTTGAGGTTGTGGTGATAACATTGGAAGAGTGATATCTACGTTATTTTGGATTTGTAAAAGTTTTTTGTTAAAGTGATGGATAAAATTTCATATGTAGTGTAGGGTCAAGTTTAATAATCATTAATGCGACTTGGTATATGTTTGGTAGAAACGCTATCAAATTGTAGATACACAGTTTGTTGGTCCAGGAGGGGGTTGGAAAATTTTTTCAGTATGTTTTTTATGGTACCTGCCTACTCCTTAATTAATTTGATATGAATTGATTTGGAAAATGTAGGAAAATGTCCATTTGCATTCCATTTCCTGTTTAATTTTTACACAATCTGGGATATTATCTCATTCTTTTATTTGGGATTTTGATGCAGGTTTGGATTGAATTAATCAGGTGCCTCCACTTACAAGAAGGCAAATAGGAATTGAATTGAAACAATCAGGGGCCTCCGTTTGATGCAGGTTAGTTTTCTAATAAATTGAATTGTGTTGCTTTGGAATTGAATTTGGTGAATTTTGACTTGGATTGTGAATTGAATTGAATCTGGTGAATTTGGATAGTGAATTGAATGTTGAATTGAGTTGGATTATTGGAATTGGATATGTTGAATTGATTTGGATATGAATTGTGTTGTGATATATTATTGTGCATTGTTAGTATAGACGGAGACGTACAAAATCTCCGACCACCTCTGCAACAAAAGGTATGCCAATCTTCACCTTCAAAATTCGAGCTTGTTTCCTGCTGAATGCTTGCCGATCTTGTTTATCAATCCATTTTTTAGCTTCAATGTGTTTGGGGACTTTGGGGTTCCGCGAAGGATCTTTGAATATTTTTTTCCTTTTTGTGGAATTGGGTTTGCTACTTTGGCTCATAAACTGATGGTTTAATTGCATATTTACGCCTTTTCGGTATGATGTGTTTACAAACAAATTTATATTTTAGATTTGATATTCTATCGTAAAATAATAATTCAGGCAATGTATTGTGGATTTAATCTTTTAATTATGTACTTATGGTAATTATACCATGTTAAGAGTTAGTATAATCCAAGTATTTTCTAATATCTTGGCTTTTGTTTGTGTTGCAGTTAAGAATCTTGAGGCTTCTGATGCAAGATGGTGAACGCTGTTAAAGGACTGTTCATCTCTTGGTAAGATACTTGTACCAATTTTGTATTGCGCTTTTATTAACTTTGCAGAATTTAGCGTGGTTAATAGGTTGTGGTTCCTCCTCTCCTTCATATATTTAGAAATCTACTTCAATGCATATAATGACAAGTTTAAAATCTTGTCTTGCTTAAAAATTATCTTGTCATTGGGTTGGCAGTTCTCTTTCTCTTTTGGGTCTTAGGTTTGACTTGTTTTCTATTGGTAGCTACAACGGAGTGCCCGGTCATCACTGAGTCACAATAGTGTTTTTGATTTGAAAGTGAGCACTTGGATTTAAAGCTCCTGACTTGTGTACATTCTATGATGATACAAAACGCAATCCACAAAAAGATTTTGATTTATCCAGTGAAGTGATTTCTGTGGAGTTTGTATCTTTAGGCTTTTATCACCTGTTAATCCTGCTGTTTGGTTCATCCTAAAAGAATAGTTTTAGTTGCGTATTGACCATGTCATGCTCTCTTCCCTGTTTCTGAAAGCATTTGTGCTTCTCCTGTGCAGTGACATACCTATGGCGCAATTCATCATCAATTACGACAATTCACTGCCAGCTTCACAGAGGTTCATAATACATGTCTTGGATAGCACTCACCTTTTTGTGCAGCCCCATGCTGCCGAGATGATAAGAAGCGCCATTGCAGAATTTAGAGACCAGAATTCATATGAGAAGCCGACTTGAATAATTTGGAGACCAAATGTTTGAATCATATCATGGCTTACAAGCTTTACTCCAGCACTTTGTCGACTGAAGCTCTTAGTTAATAGGAATCCCAGCTCCCTCTAAGAGAAATTATATTACCTTGTAGTCGGCAGACATGGAAGTTTGAATGATACCATGCTTTGTATTAAATGTAGTGAACCGTGTTTCGATTGCGATAATAAAATTTTGGTTGATCCTCTGTTTGCTGATCTTTAGCAATTGCTAGCTGTTGTTCAGCCACATGTAGCATCTAAAATGGGCAGAAATTCTCTTTAACGTATTTTTTTTTGTTCATAAGTGAACGGTTGAGATTTGACTAAATGAGATTTAGTTAAATCTCAACCGCACGTTTTTGCCATTTCAGCTCCTACAATGGGTGGAAGTAAAGCACAATGTGGGTGCGCCTTTACTTAGCAATTGCTTGTTCTGGTTCAGCCATAGAGTATGGGCCATACAACATCTAAAATGATTGGGGAACCTAAAGCTTGTAGCACCAAGGAACTATTACCTAGCTGTTCATTGTCGCAACTCGTTGCAATAGATGACTTTCCTAATTCTTGAATTGAAAAGTGGGCAAACGTTGAATTTAAACTAAAAGGAAGGAAAATAAAACTTAGGTGTTGTGGAACCATGATTTTTCAGAGTCTAAGTAAAGCGGATCAGAATATGTATACCTCAGAAGTCTGACCATGTTGGTCTTTAGTAACGCAATTAATTATTTGCATTTTTAAATGTTAAATGTACCCATATTTAAATATTTAGAAAAAGAAAAAAATCCGATGAGATTTCGCACAACTAAAAATTAAAGTAAAAAAAAATTAAAAGTCCATATTTGGTGTTAATGGTATTGTTCCTTTGAAGAGTCATAATACAAATAGTTTGGTACTTGAAGAAAAAGAATTCAGCTACTTATATTATAGCACTTAATACATCGAAACGTATTCCTAGCACACTAAAAAAGTCTCCTTCCTTACAAGGATAAGACAATTCAAGAGGTCCAAATTGTGGGTTAATACATGTCGTAATACAAATAGTTAAGTACTTGAAAAAAAAAATTCAGCCACTTATATTATGGCACTTGATACATTGAGACGTATTCCCGCACACTGAAAAATTTCTCCTTCCTTACAAGGATAAGACATTTCAAGAGGTCCAAATTGTGGATTGATACATGTCATAATACAAATAGTTAGGTACTTGAAGAAAAAAAAAATCAACTACTTATATTACAACACTTGATACACCGAGACGTAATCCGGCACCCTAAAAAAATATCTTTCCTTACAAGGTAAGACAATTCAAGAGGTTCAAATTGTGGTTAAGAAAATTCAAGAGGTCTAAATTGTGGATTAATACATGGTGACATGAGGACCCATCCGAATTCTGGATTTATGTACGACCTCACATGGAACTTGTAGCTGTACACAGCTCGGATTCTTCATCGAGAGATGCCAACTTGTTTGAGTGACTCGTTTGGTGCTTAGGACTAGATTGAAAAACTCGTTTAATTTTAAGGCATATTGATGGTCGAGGTGATCGAATTTTCATTTTTCAAGGGTTCAAACATGAAGGAAAATTATCACTTTCAATCCCTACAAAAGTGAATTGGATTGGATACCTCAAAATGTTCAAGGCATGTGGCATGTAGCTGTCAATGATTTTTTGTTTTGAAAAGATTAGATGGAATTAGTTGTGAACAAAATTTACCACTTCAAATCCTACCATTTTGAGGAAACTTGCCCTTTCTACAAAATCGAATTGGATTGGATGCCTCATAAGATTCAAGTTGTGTTCAATGTCGATGTGAATGATTTTTCGTTTTGAGAAGATTCGAAGGGATTACATGAAGCAAACTTCTCGCTTCTAATACTGCCACTTTTGTTGGTATTGAAAGCATTGTTCTAAAAATCTCCGCCTAGCGCCGCCTAGACCCCGCCTAGACGCTAGACGGCTGGTCACCGCCCCGATTAATGCCTAGGCGTTTGAAAATTAATAAAAGACGCCTAGACCAGTTGAGGCGCCTGCCTAGCCCGCCCAGACCCGCCTAGATTGCGACTCACTTTGATAGAAAATAGATAACTTTCAATTTGCATTTAATTTTTTTCAATAAATTGTAAGAGACTTGTTGAATACTTAAATGGGCACATACTATATGCTTGTTCCCCATGTTTTCATTATATTCCAATACTTTATAATACATATGTCATTCTATTTTGTAGTTTATGATAAAATTATATATATTTTAAGTATAAATAGACATTTATTTACACGAAATATAATAGATTTACTTAAATCCGCCTAGTCCGCCTAGGCGCCCGCCTAGACCCCGCCTTGGCGTTAGGCCCTAGCCCGCCGCCCGACTAGCGCCTAGCGCCTAACGTCTTTTAGAACCTTGATTGAAAGGCACAAGCTTCTGTAACTTCTATCTTCAAGTTGGACAAAAATTCTTCATTTGTTCTGTCAACAACCTTAAATATATTTACTTATACAATCTCAAGCACCAAACGAAATATAATTCAGTTCAGAATAAAAATACAGAGATACAGCCACAGATTTGGTAATTATATAATTTTCAATCGGATTTACCACTTGCTCTCTAAAACAATAACATACAAGCTACAAGCTTGACCTTTTTTAGTGAGAACTAATACTTTGGGTACCAAAACATGCCTTTGATGCCCTCCGGGTCGGGTTCAAAACCCAAATTTTGATAGAACTCCACAACTGCAACGACAACGAGAAGGTCCACGTTAATAAAAGTTGAAAATGCTAAAGCCGGCAACACCGGAAGTGGAAGTGCAAAGGCAGGACTATTCGTAAGAAGGAAAACACCGATGTAGAGTAGGATTGACTGAAACGGATTTATGACGCAACCGTGCAGATGCACACAAAGGTAATCGTATGGCAGTGGTAGACAAGCTCATCAATCTTGAAAAACTTAAATAGCACATTGGCATGACACTGTAATAGACTAAATGCTACAAATAATTGTCGTTTTACCCTGACTATCAGCAAAGAGTGAAATGTTTCCGATGTCCCTCTGCAAAAGAGCTCGTATAATCTTTTCAACAAGAGCCTTCCCAAGGCCTTGGCCCTGAATGATAAGGAAATCATCAGTAACCATCATGAAAACATATTATGTGATTAGTGCTTTAAGTCCAACAAACAACGTACGAGCATACCTGATAGCCGGGATCAACAAGGACATCCCAAATTGTGGCATTGAAGGCATGATCTGATGTAGCTCGAGCCATGCCAATTAACTTCTTCTGGTAATTCCCTTCTGTCAAATAACTTCTCCAAGTACACTAAGTGTCCATCAAATAGTTTCAGATATAGTAACAAGCGTATTATAGACTGCAATACCATTTGTGTGAAATAGAAGGATACTGCAACAATGCTCTATCCACTATGTACCTGATCCAGGTGATTTCCGAACTGAATGCAATGTTGCAACCAAGTAGCTATTTTTCAAAGCTGCAGCTAGTTTCGACAGCGGCCTCCTTGGCCAACCAACCTATATAAATTACATTAAACTTAAAGTTATTTGACTTCCACTACGGATATAACATAACTTACTATCTCCACATTTATAGCATTGTATTTCATGTATAGCAAAAGAATGACAGATAAAACTTCAGTAAAAGGTAAATCAGGTGAGTGCATCCGCAATGAGTGGATTCCTGACCTATGAAGAGTGAATTGGACACAATTGCGAATTCAAAAACACAAGGCATTAACTTTTAAATGCATGTGCAAAAGAAGTACCAATGGCAGATATTACCTTATCACAAAGGGCTTGAAGATCGTACACATCAATATCTCCACCAGAAGAAAATATTATTTCTTCAACAGTTCCATCTGGTTCAGTCTTCTGAATCAGAACTAATTCTTGGGGCAGAGGTTCTTCTTCTTCCTCTTCCGGGAGCGTGGAGGGTGGTTCTACTACTTGTGTGGTGTTGTTATTTAAAATACTGCAACAAGAAGTGAGTTAAAGACCATCACAACTTTCCTCTGTGTGTGATGATATCTAATTTCTTGCTGTTTTAGACTTCAATTAGTATCAATTTCAAAACTACAGAAGTGGGTACAAGCATACTGCCAAAAGGCAACCTTTAGATGCACCATTTATGCTGTGAAGCCCAACAAAACGTAAACTTTCATTCTACGGAAAAGTATCATTAATCCATAAAGTATCATACTTTCTAAACAAGTTTATTGATTGAGTGCTCAAACCAATCAACGGTTTCCGAATTTGACCAATTCAACAATTGAGCACTTTGTCACATGGCAAATCCAACATTCTGAATCAATTCACCTGACTGAAATTCTTCAACATTCAGTGTGTGAATTGTGTGCATGACTCGCATTTTATTTTTAATTACCCGGATTTAATGGATTCCCAAAAGCCAGCCTTGAGTCGGTATCCCTTATGCATCCTTCTTGCTGCAAAATTACCAAAATTTAACACTCACTAAATAACGAGTAATCACCAAAATTTAACACTCAGACATGGGCAAGTGTACATCAACAAGTACATACCTTTGGCAAGCTGCTCTCTCACATTGCATGGAAACAACAACTTATCCGATGCTTGACGGCACGATTCAAACGAAACAATCCGGCATCTTCCATGAATATAAACGAAAAAGGGACATCAATTTCTTCAATCCACCATCAAGTACTTACATTTCCACCAAATGGGTACTCTAAACAGATTTCATAAAGACATTCTTAATTGAAATTAAACAGTTTTTGAACTAAGATTGCACGTTAGAGTTGTGTATCTTGATAAGTTCAAAGCTACCAAATTTTTCATATTTCCAAAAGATAGTTTGATAAACAGACATGGGTTGAAGTGAAATTACAAAAACGACTGACTGATGGGTGGGAAGGGAAGAACTTACAGAGGGTAGGCGCAGGCAGCACCGAGCGTACGCATCTTCTTCTTCCTTGTTGGTGTTGTTCTCGGGAGCTGTGGCCTGTGCGAGTGACTCTGGCTCTCTTGGTTTTGGATATTTTGCCCTCTGGCTATATTGCCCTAAATATCCTGCCTACATCGAGTATTTCACATAAAATGCCATTTTCTTTCACAAAACATGTCAAATTATATGATTCTTTTTCTTCTTTCCTTCCTTTAATTTTTTTTTTTTCTATAAATTTTAAACAAAGTGCTTTGCAATGGGGAAAGAAATTATATCTCGCGTAGTTAAGAGCGTTGGTCTCTATAGCCCGAGATCCAAAGTTAGAATCGTCCCTCCTCATATCACTTGCTTTGAAAAAATATTTGCTTTAAAACCGAAAAAGGAAAGAAGATTTGAATAAGGTTTATCACTCAAAATTAGAATTCAATTGAAGTCTGCGAGTGAAATCCGAAATGATAAGCCAAGATAAATAGAAAATTTAATAGCTTGAAAGAGCAATGTTTGACTCCTCATGCATAGAAAAATCATTACTTGTTACAAGAACGCGACACATTTTCGCTCTTGTTTTGAATGCCTCCATTAAAAATCATCACTCGTACCCTGACCAACCCTAGTCATTAATGAATCGAAAAGAACAAAAGTATTAGTGTCAAATCATATGTTAAAACTGTCACTTAATATTATAATTTAATGATATTTTTTTTTACTTATAAGAAAAATCTTAAACTCGAATCTCATAAATAACGATGGTAATTTAGTTAGTAAAAATAACACTGTATAAGAAAAATAAAAAATCATTTGTTAAGATCAAGGTCTAAAATATCGATATTATCCCGATATTTCAATCGAAATTTCCGTATTTTTGGACTATCAATATTTCCGATATCATCGATATTTTAGACCTTGATAGGAATTCTATGTGGTACTAAGTCACTCATGTATCTTACCATGCAATGTATAAAGTGTAAAATATTGTACTAATTCATTATATATAAATGATTATGGTATGTTTAAACTTCTTTCATTAATTACTACATATTTTCTACACTCACAATGTTTGTCAGCTCGCTATATAATCAACTTAAATCAGTTAAATCCTTCATGCAATGTATTTCCTTCCAATTTTTTGTGATAAACTAATAGATAATTGACTAAATAAATATCCTGCAAAGTTTTAATAAAAAATTCCAAGTTTTTCTTACAATTTTCGTGGTTTTTATTCAATTTTTATCGATATCGATAATATCCCGATATTTCCATCAAAATTTTCGTATTTTTAAACTACCGATATTTCTGATATCATTGATATTTTAGACCGTGGTTAAGATTAGGGCAAGGGCTTTTAGTGGGTTCGTATCCATGGCCCAGATTGTCTCACAAGGCCTTGGCCTTTAAATTCTAAAAGGCCATTTGGGAAAAGAAAAAGAGAAGAATGCAGTACTTGTAAGTTAACTCCATCTCTCTCTCTCTCTCTCTCTCTCTCTCTCTCTCTCTCTAATAATACCATCTTTATTGAGTTCCGTGCCAATTCTGTCACATCAGTCCACGCTCTATTAGTACACCGGCATTACCCTTTTTTAATCCTTTTTTTATTTTTAATTTTTTTTATTTTATCCAATCAATCTAATTTTATTTTACTTTTCTGATTTAATAATGACATTTCACAAAAGTAATCAGCAAAAAAGAAAATAAAAAACAAGAAAATAAAAGTAGAGAAAGACATTTCCTAAAAGAATCAATGGGATTGTGATATAGTGCAAAAGTGTGGAAACCACACAAAATACTAAGATGGATAATACTTGCATCCTTTTATGTGAAGATGTTGACATTTTTTATTTGCTGATATCGTATTTTGATTGAAAATTCAACGAGCAAAATCGTTTAATTTATTAATCTTTATTCAAAGATTAATTTAACAAAAATGTATTCGAATTGGGGATCGTTTAATCTTCTAAATGTATTAAAAAATAGGTCAAATTATCATGATTATGTTACTTAATACTAATTATAAAATTTGCAGGTAGCAAGTAACATTTTCATGATGTAATACGTTTCAACGGTTAGATGGTCTTCTATTCAAATAAATTTTTTTTCAAGAGTTATGAAGATTAATAAATTGAATGGTTTTAATTGTTGGTTTTATTCAGACCATCTCCAACCCTTGGGCTAAAAGCTAAATTATTTAGCCCGAAAAATTTGGTTTTTAGCCCAGAAACATCTTTTCTGCTCCAACCCTTCTAGCCTAAAATTTTAGCCCGGAATTATTAAAGAATGAACTTAGGCTAATTTTTTTCTTAAATCAATTTTAAAAAAAAATATGTAGATTATTGTAAATTAAATTTATGAACATTTTAATCTAAAAAAATTTAAATTCCCGATAAACATTTAGCATTTAGCCCGGGGGAAAGCTGGGGGGGGTATTTGGCCCAGAAATAACATTTGGCTTTTAGCCCAGGTTTGGAGATGGTCTCAAGGGATACATTATTTCCAAATAGAATAGAGCATTACAGATACATATTATAATAAAATAAAATTCGGGAGGTGATTTACTAATCTTTTATGAAGAGTGATATTATATTTATTAAGAAAAGAGTATTACAGATACATATTTACAAAGAGTTCAATCTAAAAAGGTCATTGCAAACTATAGTAATAGGTCTTAACCGTTAGAATACAAGACTTTTCTCCAACCATCTTTAATATTAATAGAAATTTGTTGAACAATGTCAATAAGTTTAGTTAAGCCAGATCTCATCAACGCTTAGACAAAAAAACCACGAACTCACGCTACAAAGTATAAAATCAGTCTTAAAACTCCCGCTACAAACACAAGATGAGTTGTTGCAATTTATTCTGACTTAAAACAAATTAAACAACTTTATGGAAAGAAAAAAAAAACTGCACATGCTTTTCTTAGGTAATTTACTTTCAAATATCTCTACACTAATTAAAGAATTAATGGTAATTTCAAATTGAAAAAATTAGGATCCAGTCTCTAATTACTAATGTTCATAGATTGAAACCTTATTAGCTTTTAATTTTTATCAAAGTTCTTTGACTTTGTACACCTCAACATTTTACTATTAAAATACTTCCGTGTCATCTTTTTATTTGTTTTACAAATTTTAATTTATAATTTCTACTACATTATCACGTTTGTAATTGAAAATCCCAAAATTCTCTCACTCAAATTTATGTTTATATTCAAATTCAACATTCTTATATTGAATATGTATCTTCAAATTAAATTTTGCCAAAAAAAAATTCAAACTCACTTTTTCTCCATGACTATCATACTGCAAAATCATAACAAATGACCATTATATTGCTATGAACACAATTTTAATTTCATTGGGTACATTCTCTTCTCTTGTTCCTTAATCCATGTACCTAGCTTTTATTCTATAGTACCATTATAACTTTTTTCTTCTAAATTATTTTGTAACCATATATGTATAACTATTTCATATAAGATTTATATAGTATGTACCCTTAAGTAATTAATTTTTTTAATTATGGTTTGCTTCCATTTTTCTATCCTTTAATCATTTTTTACATTAAGAGTTTATATGGGTACATTGTTTTATTTTTATTTTGTCACATATGGGTTTTAATGTTGAAATTTTATATGGATACATTCTTGTGAATTACTATAATTGTACATGGGTACAATCTTATGGGGACATTTATCTTTTATCATGACATTCAATAAAAAAAAACAATTCTTTTCATAACTTATTTTCCACATTTTAATCATCAATTTTTAATTGGTTTAAGGTTTTCTAAGGGTGGAGTTTATCGTTTAATCCCCTAAACGTTAAATTTCAAATCTTATGGGATTTTATATCCCTTAAATGCGGTAATTTATTTTATTTAATTGCTTTAAATGTTCGGACAAAAAATTTGCTTTAAAGGATATTCTATATTACAATATTAGTATAATATTTAATTTAAAATATAAAACAGTTGACATGGAAATTGATTAATGCTAATATACTGATGTGTACAAACTCAAAAGACTTTGATCAAAATTTAAAAACTAATAGGATTTCAATCAAGAGTAAACAGTCGATTTGCCCCTTGAACTATCACCCAACTTTCGATTTCCCCTTGAACTTTTTAATTGAAAAATTAAGGACTTAAACTAATTTTTTTGGCTGATTTGCCCCTTGCTGTTAATTTTTCATTCATTCCATCTAAAACTCTGTTAAATGGAAGCATGTGCACAACATGTGTGGGTAGTTCGGTCGTTTCATTCTTTAAAATAATTGAAAACCTTATATTTCTAAAATATAAACTTATGCAAATATGTGTGATTCTATAGTTTTTATGTCTGAAGGTCTAGTGAAGTGACGCTTTCTTAACAAATGAGAGTTACATGGTTTGCTCATGATAAGAGTTAACCTTAATTTGGATGAAATATATGAAAAACTAACGGTAGGGGCAAATCAACCAAAAAAATTAGATTAAGTCCTTAATTTTCCAATTAAAAAGTTCCGGGGGGGAGGAAATCGAAAGTTGGATGATAGTTTAGGGGTAAATTGGTAGTTTACTCTTTCAATCAATATACACTAATGATTAAGGACTGCATTTAAAGTATTCATTTCAAATTTGTGTACAAATCTACCTTTATGAAATGAAACTATTTATATGAAAATTAAATAACACGTTCAAAATCCAATCAGACAAAGCATTTCTTTTTCTGTTTGTCTTGAAAATAAAAAAATACATAAAAAAAAAAAAGAGAAAAGGAAGAACGCAACACCAGACAAAGGAATGATGAAGAAGCAGAAGCAAAAGCAAAAGGTGGCTGCTGGTGCTGGGGCTGCTGCAGCGCCAGCGAGCATGTCCCCATAAAAAGAAAAGCAGCGGTCCAAGTTCCAACCGTAAATTCCTCAACTCCGTCGGGTTATTTACGTAAAAAGAAGAACAAAGAGAGAAGGAATGGAATGATGAATATGATCCGAAAGCACTGTTTGAGATTCAGCAGTTGGTGGTGGTGAAGAGAGAATTAATGG
Organism: Malus domestica; assembly: GCF_042453785.1. Lineage (NCBI taxonomy): Eukaryota > Viridiplantae > Streptophyta > Magnoliopsida > Rosales > Rosaceae > Malus > Malus domestica. The sequence goes on along the minus strand of NC_091672.1, from coordinate 26,307,447 downwards.
GGATGGTTTCTGAAAACCCTTTTTCTTTTTCAAACCGCTCTCCAACTCCTAAGCTCTGCAGCTCCTTCACCACTCGGTAGTCCATCTCTATCTACCATTCTTCCAATCTCCTTTGTTCGTCTAACAACGATATTCTAAACTACTCGAATCTACAAAAAAAAAGAGATTCAAATTCGGGTGTAACGTCTGCATTCTTTCTTCTGTTTAGCTCTAATCTTTCAGCTTCATGCTAATTGATGGGATGTTTCATACAGTTTTTGTTAGAGTTCATCACTTGCATAATATATATATATATATATACATTTTTGGTTTTCTCAACTCGTGTTATGTTGATTTTTTGGTTCATTATTTGGCTTGCTTTGTAAGTTTTCTTTGGTAATTATTCTGTTTAAAATTTTAAGTACAATTCCTGAATGTGGGGGCTCACAGATTTGGTTAATATTTAGCATATTAGGCAGAACATAGCATTTTAAAATTAATTAATTAGCATAGTAGACAAAAAAACATATAAACTTTTGGAAAATAACTTCTTTTAATCTTTTGTTTGGAAGAAGAGTTGAATCTAGCTAGGATCAACCCGTTGGCGACGGATAGGATCTGCCCTTTAGTGACGAGTAGGATCTGTTTCTACATCTCATGTTTCAAACTTTAGTGCAGATTCTTGGTTAAAGGTGTATTATCTGCGTACAATCTGTTTATGTTTTGCTTATTGCTTGTAACTGACTTTGGAATTTCAATGTTTTTATGTAGTATCTTTTCAGATGTTGCGGGGGACATTACAATCGTTGTCGATGGAGAGTCTTTCTTGCTGCATAAGGTAAACTCTTCAATTGCCAATCAAAGTTTACACTAGGCCTTGAATTCACTTATAATACTAGCTGTAGCCTTGCGTTTTTCCGTTTCGCCAATCACATTTTTTTATCTTGTTCAAGTTTCCACTGGTGTCGCGAAGTGGAAAGATTCGGAAAATGGTGGCAGATAACAAGGATTCATCTTCAAAATTGGAGCTCCTCAACATACCAGGAGGGGTGCAGGCATTTGAACTCGCAATGAAATTCTGTTATGGCATGAACTTTGAGGTCACAACTGCAAATGTCGCCCATCTGCGGTGTGCTGCAGAGTACTTGGAAATGACTGAAGACTACAGGGACGAAAACCTGATTGCGCGAACGGAAACTTACCTGAACGAGGTTGTAGTTGAGAGTCTTGAAAAGTCAGTAGAAGTCCTCGCCACCTGTGAGACGCTACCTTCTATAGCGGAGGAGGTTGGAATTCCTAGTAGATGTGTGGAAGCTATTGCCATGAATGCTTGCAAGGAACAATTAGCATCAGGGTTGTCAATGTTAAGCTGTGACGGCGAATCTACAGAGCTAAAGAGTGGTCGTCATGAGTGGTGGGTTGAAGATCTGTCGATTCTAAGGATTGATTATTATCAAAGGGTTATATGTGCTATGACAAGACTAGGTGTGCGACCGGATAGCATTTTCACATCTTTGATGCATTTTGCTCAAACATCCTTGAAGGGTATTGGAAAATGTCAAATTTGGAATCCAGGTAGAGTGAGGCCAAATGCTGGCAAGACAGAACATGACCAGAAGACTGTTGTCGAAACCCTAGTAAGCTTAATGCCAACGGAGAAAAGCTCTTCAGTGCCACTGACTTTTATGTTTGGAATGCTGAGAATGGCAATCATGGTGGATGCAACAATAGCCAGCAGGCTTGAGCTTGAGAGGAGGATTGCCTTTCGGTTGGAAATGGTTTCGCTTGATGATCTCCTTATACCCTCGATCCATGCAGGGGGTTCGTTGTATGATGTTGACACCGTTCATCGAATACTGGTGAATTTTTTGCAGCGGATTGAAGAAGAAGATGAAGAAAGTGAAGATTGCGGATATGAGTCTGAAGGACTTGGTTCTCCAAGTCATGGTTCATTGTTGAAAGTTGGAAATCTTATTGACTCATATCTAGCTGAAATTGCTCCTGATCCTTACCTGAGCTTACCAACATTCATTGCTATGATTGAAATACTGCCCGATTATGCACGTGTGATTGATGACGGGATTTACAGGGCCGTTGATATATACTTGAAGGTAGGTTATCAAATTTGACTATATAAAATTACATGATTTTGTATTGCACGTTTTGGATTGAGTTTCCTTTATATTTGAATTGATTATGTTTCGTCATTTTCTGTTTAGGTTCATTCGATGCTGACTGAACAAGAATGCAAGAAGCTGTGCAAATTAATAGATTGCCAAAAGCTCTCTCAAGAAGCCAGCAATCATGCCGCACAAAATGATAGGCTCCCAGTCAAGATGACAGTGCAAGTTCTGTACTTCGAGCAGCTCCGCTTGAAGAATGCATTGTCTGGAAGCTCAGGAGACGGGTTCCCCTCGCAGAGAATAAGCAGTGGCGTCCCAAGCGCAGCCATGTCTCCTCGAGACAACTATGCTTCGTTAAGGAGAGAAAACCGAGAACTGAAGCTGGAGATTTCAAGAATGAGAGTGAGGCTGAGTGAGTTGGAGAAAGAGCAGTTGTTTATGAAACAAGGAATGATGGATAAAACAGGAAATGGGAAAACTTTCCTGACCTCACTCTCTAAAGGGATTGGAAGGATTGGGATTTTTAGTGGCCAAGCGGGAGGGAAACCGAAGAAATCAGGTCGGAAGTCCCGGGGATCTGAGGGGAAAACTGGTAGGAGTAGGAGATATTCCGTTTCCTAGGTAGCTGCTTTGCTAAGAAAAATATTTGTTTTCAGAAGTTGTTCGGAGGTAGCTTAGAAGGTTTTGCAGGGAGCCTGTAGTCTGTACTGCAGATGCAAAGGAGTAATGCTACACGCATCACATTTACTGACCGCATCTTTCACGAAGATGGATTCCACACAAGAGAATACTGCCTCGTGATCAATAATGTGTGGTCTAAATGTTGTACAAGTAGCTTTATTAATCTTCAGAATATAAGTTACGAATTACTTGTTTCTCTCGCTGAATCTCTGTTACTTTTCCAACACGTATGAATTCGAAGTTATGAATTAGCATACCCCTAATAATGATACTGTTAGGGGAAGCTAAACAGTGTTATTTTTTGGAAGCAAAGTTCATCATCTCAGAAGTAAACTGCTAAGCCAACAAAGAACAAGTCTTCTCACTTGTAGGAAACTACTCCTTTGGTTTAACCTAAAAGGCGCTTCCGAATCTGCAGTGGAATGGAGAAAATAAGTGAACTGATCATGCAAAGTAAAGATTTGAGTTTTGTTTTGATTCTGGTGTGCTGAATGAATGTCCAAATGGAGTACAAAGTTTGCTTGGCCTTACCTCAGGCAGTTTCTGTCTGTACACGACATCCAATCGCGCATCAAGGGTGTTTTCGCACACAATCTTCCCGTCTTGGGAGGCCACCACCACTCCGCCAGAACTTCCAAACAATCAAACCAAAACAAATGATCACGTGCATACAGCAGCCTATTGCACATATGTGCAGAAATCAATGTAAGAACTAAACTTAGGTAATGAGTACAACAGAATACCAATAGGGTTCGTGGGAATCTCCGCCCTTCGGAGGAGGTGGGAGAAACACACGACCATCGACGGTGACTTTGGGGCCGGAAACATTGGCTTTATCAGCATAAGCTTTCTTTGCTTCCTCCAACACAGACTCAACAACCTTTTTGTCAACCTCTCTGCACCTCAGCAACACTGCCGGTTCCTTTAGCCGCAGTAAACTCTATATACATATAAATTCAAGGAGATTTTCACTACTATAGAACTGGAGGGACACTAAACAGATTACAAAGGGTACTAAAGTGCTGTTTCATATACGGCTTATTGTGTGTACGATGTTTAATTATTACCTGAACAATTAAGTCTTTGATGAGATTCTTGTATGCCTTCTTGTCATTAGCAACTTTGAGAAGATCCTTGCCAGCAGATTCTTTCATGGAATTTACAATGTCATCTTGTGCTTGAAGAACTTTTATACGCGACGCGTTCAGTTGCATCGAGTATTCGCTGTATGTACGTACACCAAGATCAAATCCTTAAATTAATCACTATTTCCAAAATCTTTTCAAGAAAAATGTTGAAGATTAAGTGATGGATTAGGTTAGTGAGAATAAAATAAATAAATAAATAAAGTCACATTTTCTTCTTGACGTCCATCTGCTTTGCCTTGCGGTCATACTCTTGTCTGATCTTTTTCTTTTCAGCTTCAACCAATTGCAGTTTCTCAATGTTAAATTCCTGCCCAAGAAATTATTAAAAATGAAATAAAATCCCCCATAAATAGCAACTATTTAACCCCCATATGCTAATAAAGGGTGTAATTTGCAATCAAATGTGTAAAAAAAAAAAAAAAAAAAAAAAAAAAAAAAAAAAGCAATGTTCTGATTGCTGGTTGGTTTATTTTCTAGGGACGAATCGAAGTAATGCATATGACTGTGTGCTTGGGTAGGAGTTTTGTAGAAATGTATCATGTTGCTATTAACAACTTAGAATAATGAGTTCTTTCTTTTCAAGAGATGGAATAGAATAACCCGATTGAACCGCAATGATCATACATACCAGATGCGGAAGCAGTTCCAATCCCAGCTGCTGTAATAAATTTTATGTTCCGTAATAGCTAGTTCTTATTCTTCTACCCTTGTTTTTTTGGAGTCTACGGCTATTCATAGCTATTAGTTTGACGGCTTGAAACCGAAGATCATAGTAGCAAGGCCACACCACACCACTTAGAAAGTATACCTAAGTGCTCAAAATTAACAGCCTTATGACGATCAGAGCCATGCATGCAACGAGAATTTCAGTTTTGAGTGCAGAAAAAGTGTTGGCATAGAAAAGTACCTCCTCAGCAGAGACAGAAATCTCATTGGCTTTCTCTTCGGCCTCTTGCCGAATGAATCTGACCATTTGCTGAATCTGCTTCGACACATCTGCATCGTTCATCTTGTCAAGATTCAGATTATACGGATACGGATACTAGTATGATGTACGTATGTGCTTCGAAAGACTCAAAAGAAAACTCTCTCAGAAGGAAGGATCTTGAGTGTAAATTAAGGAATGGGAGAGAAAAGGTGGAGTTGATGTGTGTCAGTCATGTGCGAAGTTTCGTCCGAGCTTTTTGGAGGTTGAATGCTTCCATATTGGGTTCCTCCTTGTTTCCCGAATCTCTGTTCCAATTTAAAAAATGTCATAAAATATGTGTTATGTTGTGGCCAGAGAGGGGGCCGGCGGCACATAGAAAATATAGAGAGAAATCGATGTGTTTGTAAGGTCGTGTAGATGATGTGTTCTTCCTCTACCTTTATTTATAGTAATAAGAGAGAGAAGAAATCATCTCCTCTAAGGAATACAAGTCCTAATAGGAAAGAATAACTAGAATCAAATCTAATATAGAATTTACACAATTACACTTAAATAAGAAGTTAATAACACTCCCCTTGAGTGTGTAAACGCTCAACTAGATTCAGCATCATGTAGAGTTGAGGAAGTCGACTCGTTGGCACTAATTCTGGGAACACACTATTCTCAAATAAGGTTGAAACTTGCATAAGGAAGTAAGTCTCACAAAAAACCATATGGCTATGGGAGTAGGGACAAAATCCATAGTCTAAGTAAAAATGCGTGAGTAATGCAAAGTCAAATAAAACGTCGCATTCGGTAGTGATTTGGGAGTACATTAAGATCAAGCAAGTATACTTCAGGATACTTCTCCTAAGTTTGACACAATTCCAAAGAGAACTAGCAATGTTACAACTCAGAAAGTTTACGCATACCTATTCCTTGAACAAGCTTCTGAAACGTCGCCTTCGGTAGTGATTTGGTGAAGAGGTTGGCCAGATTGTCTTGTGCATGAATTTGCATGACTTCAATCTTCTAATACTCTTGTTGTTGATGTGAGAAAAAGAACTTCGATGCAATGTGCTTGGTGTTGTCTCTTTTGATGTAACCCTTCTTGAGCTGTTCGATGCATGCTACGTTGTCTTCATAGATCGTCGTTTGGACATCAACGACGGGGTAAAGATCGTAAGAGCTTCGAATATAGCCCACAACTGCTCTCAACCAAAAACATTCCCAAGTTGCTTCATGTAAGGCGAAAATTTCAGCATGGTTAGATGAAGTGGCAACTAAGGTCTGTTTAGTTGACCTCTAAGAAATTGCGGTGCCTCCAACGATAAAGACATAATTCATTTGAGAGTGCGCCTTGTGCGGATCAGATAAATATCCTGCGTCTGCATAACTAATAAGGTGATAATCGACTCGAGATAAAGGGTGCAACATCACTTGAGGATCCGTATGGATAGAACAAGCCCAGATCCGTAGTACCATTAAGGTAACGAAAAATATCTTTAACACCAGTCCAGTGTATGCGTGTTGGTGCATTATTGTATCTTGCCAAAAGATTAACAACGAAGGAGATGTCGGGTCTAGTGCATTGGGCTAAGTACAAAAAAGTGCATATCGCACATAAATAAGGAACTTTAGGCTCCAAAATATCTTCATCATCCTCATTCGGACGGAAGGGATCTCGTTTTGCATCTAACGATTGAACGACCATATGAGTACTCGAAGGCTTCGCTTTATCTTTGTTAAAATGGTACAACACCTTCTGGATGTAGTTCAATTGATGTACTAAGATTCCATCCAAACAGTGCTCTATCTCGAGATAGAGACAGTATTGAGTCTTTCCTAGATCTTTCATCTCAAGTTTCAATTTCAGGTGCACGATAGTTCTCATAAGCTCTCCAGGAATTTCGATGAGATTCATGTCATCGTGCAACAATTGCAAAACCAGAATGTGACTTCTTAATAAACACACAAGGGCATAGTTTGTTGTTCACATATCCTTGACTAGTCACTCAGACGGTTATACCACATTCTTCTGGATTGCTTCAAACCGTAGAGTGAATGCCTTAGCTGAATTGAGAGCGTGTTCCGAGGTTTGGAAATATTTGATCCAGTCAATGTAAGTCTTTCGGGAACTTTCATATAAATTTTCGTATCAAGATCCCCATAGAGATACGCAGTTACTACGTCCATCAACTGTGTTTGTACCATACTTGACCAATCCCGAAACTACCGAACACCGGTCAACGTCATACCGTCAAGGACCCAGAAGAGTTTCCCTCCAACCAGGAAGCCAATCACAGCACGACACGTGTCAACATCAGAAGCCAATCACAACACGACACGTGTCAATATCAGAACAAAACTAGAAACTCTCTCTTTTATAAAAGGAGATCATTCTCCCACAATATTTCCTAATGTCATTTGTACTAAATCATTCACTAGTACTCACTAAATGAGAGCTTGAACCTATGTACTTATGTAAACCCTTCACAATTAATGAGAACTCTTCTACTCCGTGGATGTAGCCAATCTGGGTGAACCACGTACATCTTGTGTTTGCTTCCCTGTCCCTATCCATTTACATACTTATTCACACTGGTGACCGGAGCAATATAGCGAAAGTCATAAACTTAACACTTTCTGTTGTACCAAAGTCCTCACTGATTTTGTGCATCAACAAGCTGCATACTCATTTTTTCAGAAACTACCCAACTAATAAGGTAACGAAAAATAATCACATCCATTACGGGTTAATAAGTTTCATCATAGTCAATCCCAGGGCGTTATGAGAAGCCTTGCGGGACAAGACGAGCTTTGTAACGCACAATTTTGTTTTCTCATTACGCTTCCGAATGAAAACCCATTAGTAGCCAACGGGCTTCGCATGTGGAAGAGTATGAGCTACAGGTCCAAACACCTTACGTTTCACAAGCGAATCGAGTTCGTCTTGGATTGTTTGTTTCCAGTTTGACTAATCAGTTCTACGTCGACATTCATTAACGGAACGGGGTTCAATGTCATCACTCAACATGATCTCAGTAGCTACTGCATATGCAATGCATCGTTAACGATCATCTCATTTTTACACCCAACATCATCCAAGCTAACATAATGGATCAAAATCTCACAATTCTCAGAAGGTGGATTTGTTTCTTCAATGACGCTTCCGTAATTTAGAATTTCCTCATAAGTTGGATATAATGAGTAAACGACAGTTGGATTCACGGTAGGCTCTTCAGGTGCCTGTGCCGTGGGTTTTCTCTTCCGGGGGTGTGAATCTTTTGAACCAAGTGGTTTGCCACGCTTATGTGCAGGAGTAGATGATTAGCTAGTCGCTAATGTACGTAGATCGGCCAAAGTGATGTCCCGGGTCTCCAGGAGGGAAGTCCATCGTACATTTGGTACATCCATCTTTGCAGGCACATTTGTAGTTGTAATATGTGATCTTGTCACTGGCGCTAAATCGGTGAAAGGATTTGGCATGCTCTGAGCTATGGTCTGATAATCTTATATGCAATGCACTTCAGTCTCAGACTGAGTGGTGCGGGGATCTAAATAAGACAAAGTGGGAGTCGTCCATGATAATTCGCGTCGTTCTTTAGGAACGTTGACGTTCTTATCTCTTCATAATAATGGGAAGATTGTCTCATAGAAGTGACAATCCGTGAAATGAGAGATAAACATATCTCCTGTCAAAGGTTTTAAGTAACAAATGATTAAAGGCAAATTATATCCGACACAGATTCTCATCATTCGCTAAGGTCTCATTTTTGTACATAAGGGTGGCAAAATCGACACATAGACAACATAACTAAAAACACGCAGATGCGATATGTTGGGTTTGTATCCGGTAACTAACTGAATGTCACTATATGGTTGGGTCGCAACAGGCCTCAGGTAGACCAACATGGCTGGGTGCAATATTGTATGGCCCCAAGCAGCGATCGGGAGTTTGGTACGTATGACCAATGATCGAGCAATCATTTGTAACCGCTTAATGAATGCCTTTGCCAGGTTGTTCTGGGTGTGAACATGGGGTAGTGGATGTTCAACTTCAACCCCAACCGACATGCAATAGTCATCAAAAGTTTTAGATGTGAATTCTTTAGCATTATCCAATCGAATAGATTTGATTGGATAATTAGGGTAATGAGCCCTGAGCTTGATAACTAGAGCCAATTGTTGGAAATGTGCCCTAAAACCAATCATATGATGATACTTTACGGACATTTCACATGTTAAACTAATCTAGTTTAATATCAAGAGCAAAGATTATTGTTTTAAGCCGTCTCATATAAATGTTATATGCTTAAACGATAAGTCCAAGGAATATGTAATTAGGAGAATGTAATTTAAAGAAGTTAGATTCATGAGACCATTCTCTTTCGTATACATATCCTAAACGTTCCTGATCATAGGATTGCCAATTGGGCATTGACAGTCCGTTAAGAACAGTACGTGATGTGTCTTCTCTCAGGGAGAGTGACTGGTCTCGAGTCATTGGTGTGATTAACACCAAGACAAGCATGTAGGTGCTCAATAGAGAATGAGTCCACTGAACACGATCAACGAGGAGTTCTCATACTCATGTCACATGAGAACTCATGGTTGGGATAATACAAAGTAGTCTTTTGACCTGAGGCATCATAGTTGTCTTGTGGTTAAGTCCTTGATCTTTGACTAGGTCAAAGTCACTCTGTCAGAGGTGTCCATGGCATAGTTGGGGTTAAGCCACTTAGCCATGGAGGCAAGTGAATGCGCAACAAGGGATCTCTAACCTTCAAACCGTTTGAGGGAGAATACTCTATGATATGATTAAGAATCTCTGGCCAAAGTATGAATGAGATTTAGGAAGTCGTTCCAAATCACATTCAAAGTAATCATATAAGTAAATGAATCACATTGGATAGTAGACATGAATAAACTATCAAACCAAACAATGTGGTCAAGAGTATTGTATTAGAGAAAGACCGTATTGCATTGTAATCCTAAACTGAATAGGTTCTCCACCTCTTCTGATTAGCTTGGGTAACCATGACATACTGCTAGGTGTCACTCATGGTTTGTGGAAGCCCTAAACGTGTATAAACACTAAAGGGAGAATAGAAAGTAAGTTTCAATTCACAATCGATTTGAAAGAGTTCTAATCGCCCACTGCCTCGCTAAAAGGAACCTAATGGATCGTACACCGTGTAAGGTAGAGATTGAAGAAACAACGGAGATGAGTAAGGATAATTAAATGGTTTAATTATTTATGGCAAGGATTAATTAATATGTTAATTAATCAAACGAATAAAGTTCGTTAAAGACCTCGGGTTAGTTTTTGGCCTCAAAGCCCAATGGGCTTCGAACGTCAAGCCCGTTGACTTAAGTTGTATGACAACTTAATGACTAAATATTCACAAAGGCCCAAACAGCCCAATAACACCCTATGGCGAGCCATATTGATAAAGGAGTGGATTTTGGACTTATTACAAGTTTGCCACTCCAATGAAGGTAGGTATAAATATGACTTTATAGCCTTTTCTTCATTAGGGTTTCTTTTAGAGAAAAGATGAGAACACAAGCTCCTTTTTTCTCTCTAAGAGGCCGGCCACCCTAGAGGATTTTAGCTAGCAATCTTACTTCCTCTAGGTCACTCATCTCTTCTTCAAGTCCTACCTTGGTGTGAAGACTTAGAGGTTCTCAACTTTAGGAACTTGGAGAATCCTTTCAACCATCCTTATCCAAGAAATCCATGGAGCTAAGAAGCAAGAATGAAGGCCCTCTCCTTGGGTGATTAGCCTTTGCTTATGCAAAGAGGAATCAACAAAGGTATAAAATATCTCAACTCACTATGTTCTTGAGTTGAGTCTTGGTTCACCTTTCTACTAGGCTTTGAATTTCATGGGTAATGTTTTGTTTTTGAGTGCATACAAGCATGATTCCGCCTTTAAATGTTAATTGCATGCCATAAATGTTGCTCAAATGAACATGTTTTTCACAAAATTTCCTTCACCAATAGTTTGGAGAATGCAACGTTCCTTGTGGACAACGAGCACACGCGTGACCAACGTGTGGAAGCATCAACTAAAACCATAAAATATCTAAATGGTCTGCATGGAGAGTGAATCGATCCACAAATGTCCTTCTTGAATCCTTTGTAGAAAAATAGGAAGATTCGAACGAATCTTGTCATAAAAAGGTGTAATAATAAGCTTTCCCATGGAGCAGGTTTGACATGTGATTCCTTGAATTGAACCTAAACTTTGGGTTATTGGATGCTCATGTGATGATTTGAGGATACGGCGCATCGTTGTTCGTCCAAGGTGTCCCAAACGATCATGCCAAAGTGTAATTTCATGCGCGGTCCTAAAGGTAGGGCCGGCCACATAGTGGCTTTCTATAGAGCGTATGGTCATAGTATACAGACCACTCGGAATATGCTCCATCTTCTCTAGAATATACTTCTGGCCATATTCGTAGGAAGTGATGCACAAAAATTCAACTCCATTTTCTACATAGGTTTCAGCGTGGCAATTATTATATTTAATGTCCTTGAAACTCAACAACGTTCTTCCGGAACGCAAAGAATAAAGTGCCTCATCAATGGTCAAAATTGTACCATTGGACAACATTATACGTGTCTTACAGTATCTTTCGATCAAGTTGGATGGGTCTGAGAGGGTTGTCAGAAGTGCATTCTTAGGTATGAAGTTAGTGAAATAGATGCGTTCAAGCAAAACGGTGTGCGTGGTTGCACTATTTTCCAGGAAACTAACTTTCCCACTAGTCATACTTAGAAATAAAAATTAATTTCAATCGGTTACATGCATAAAAGTTTTAAAAACAAATATCCATTCAAAATAATTTAAGTATTCAGGAGTGGTATTAATTAAAAACTTAATATCCAAAAACAAATCACCAACAAATAATCCAAACATAAAGGAAAATTGTTCAAAAATTTAACCAAAAAACAAGAAGGGTTCGGCCACTAGGTGGAATTCGGCCTCATTGTCTAAATTTCAACTAGAAAATAGTTTATGTCTAAGATTCTAATCTTCCATAGGGGTGATATCCTCTTGCAAAACAGAAACCTCCATCTTGGTATTTTCCGGTTCATCCACTTGCACAAAGTTTGATTCAAACTTCTTACGACGAGAATGATATTTAGCTACAATCTTCTGGGGAGCTTCGCAAACACGGGACCAATGGTCCTTCGAACCACAGTGATAACACATGTCCGCATCCATGGTTTTAGGTGCTTTGCCCTTATTCTTGAAGTTTGGGGCCTTAGGAGCGGGGTTAAGGCACTTCTAGGCTCGGTTTCCTCCCTTAGATGGGCCTTGACTCTGTTGACCTTGACGGGGTGACTTATGGCCTTCCATACCACGTCTATTTTGGCGTTTTGGGCATTTGTTTGTGCTATAATGTGCTTCAGGCATAACAGTCGCCCTAGTAGGTTGAGCTTGATGATTTTTCATCAACAGCTGGTTTTGCTTTTCAGCGAAAAGTAAAATAGAGATCAAATCCGAAAACTTAGTGAACTTCTGAGCCCTATATTGTTGTTGCAAGACAATATTAGTAGCAGAGAAGGTCGAATAGGTCATCTCCAGGAGATCCTCTTTGGTCAAGGTCTTGTTACAGAACATGAGAAGTGATCGGATTCGACAACCTTCAAAATTATATTCATTCACATACTTAAAGTCTTGGAAGCGCAAATGCTACTAGTCATGTCTTGCTTCAGGCAAGAAGATGTCATTTTGGTGATCAAAGCGATCAGCTATAATGACCTAGAGTGCTCGTGGATCTTCCCCAGTAAGGTACTCGGTTTGCAATGCGCCTCATGGCAGTGACTTTCTCATCTTCGCCAACTGGGTTGCCCATCTCATCTTCAATGGTGGGGCGCAAATTCTTTACAGTGAGGTGGAACTTCACATCTTGGATCCACTTGAGGCAGTTTCTTCCAGATAACTCCAAAGCGGTAAAGTCGAGTTTGTTCAAATTCGACATGTTCCTATCACAAAATAAATGGACAAGATATGGTTAGTGTAATGGAGAAAAATCAATCCATTCACATAAGAGCAGAACATTCAGGTTCTATTAGACATGTATTGGTTTAAATTTGCATGAAAAGCTTTGGGTTTTCATGGGTGATATTTTTAAGGAAATCTTCAGGTTTTCAAACAATGCATGTTTCTAGAAACTTCAGGTTTTGAAATAATTATAAACTTCAGGTTCATATGTTCCTGCAGACAAACACAAATATATATACAGAAATATGCAACAAGAAAATATGCAAATAGAACCTTAGGTCTAAAAATATAATTGAATTAATTATTTGGACTTCGGGCCAAATTTAAAGTGCGGGTGAAAAAAATTATAAAACCCAAATTGTCTAAAAAAAATAAACAATGAAACTCGGGGTCCAAAAACATGGACCAAAGCCCACGGTTGGGCTGGGAAAAATTAAGCCTTGAGGTCCAGACCCAAATTTGGGCTGGAATGGGCTGATTAGGCCAAAAGGTTTGAGGCCTAAGCAGCAAAATGGGTTACCAAGGAAAGCCGAGCCCAAAAATAATGCCAGGCAAGAGCGATGATCGTGTGCGGTAGGGAGCACGAATGCACCAGAGAGGTTAGGAACTGGTGTGTCGCAGCACAGGAAAATCATAACAACCGCGTAAGCTAGGTTCCACTGCAGTGGGGACACGAGGACACCAAAGCCCAATTGGGTTGGTGTCGTGAGTGGGCCGAGAGAAATGAAGGTTTGTAGTGGGTTATGGCATGCAAACCCAAAAACCAAGTCTAGGTTTTAGATTGGGCCGAGAAGAACCAAAGCCCAAGAGGGTTGGGTCTTTGGACCAGAAGAACATCCCAATCGTGTGCTGGGTGTATTAGCCAGGGAAGAACATCGAACCTGTCGCTTCTGGCAGCAGTCTAGGGTTATGGTTCACCGTAGAACCTCTTCCCAAGGGACAGAGAGTGAAAACTCAACGTCGACGAACCAAGAAACCCTCGGGTTCGAGTTAGGGTTTTCGAACTCCGATGAGATTATGAAAATCTCGACCACAATTTTGACGGCGACGACTTCAAGTTATCAAGAAAGCCAACTGTGGGACTAGGCATGGCTGCATGCCATGCTTTTGTCAGAAAATCAGTGGTGACGCTAGTTCTGGGTTTGGAGCTTAGGAGGGCTCCATGGTTTCGGCTTGCTCATGGATTTGGGTTCGAAGAACCCAAATTTTTTTTTAAAATTATTATTATTATTATATATTAGTTAAATTCAATTCAATTGCATGCATATTCATATAATTCAATGCATGAGCAAATATATGATGCAATTTATGGCAATATCAATTGACATAATTCAACAATTATGGATATAATGTATACACAATTTATGTAGAATCTAAAATTTGAAAAACTTAAAGTTGGGTCATGCATTATGGTGAATGTTCATGCTATCTAAGCTGCAAAAATATCGAGATAAAAACCGTTATTTTGAAGGAACCTAATTGCGTGATAATATTGATGAACTGGTTTGATGAAGAAAACTTCCACGTCAGATTCCTAAGAGCAGCGGTATGAGCAAGCTGATAACGTATTGTGGCCTATATTTAATTGACAGGAAGAGGGGGCCAACGACACAGAGAAAATATAGAGAGAGATGTGTTTGTAGGGTTGTGTAGAGGATATGTTATTCCCCTTACGCATTGCCTTTATTTATAATAATAAGATAGAGAAGAAAACCTTCTCCTCCAAGAAATACAAGTCCTAATAGGAAAGAATAACTCGAATCAAATCAAATTTAGGATTTACACAATCACACTTAAATAAGAAGTTTATAACATGCAATTCGTTTGATGGGCCACGACTGATGTAGGCCCAAATTCACTCGTCTCCTTCGTTGGAAGAAAAAAAAGTAGACTAAACGGCGTTAACATGGTCATGCACCAAATGTCGACACGTGTCATACACAAACGTAGAAAGGCGTCTTAATTGAGATGGATTGATCTCTACTATCATGCCATTCCGATCTAACAATATTATAACATCTTATAGCACCTACTTAGAGATATTAATCTATTGTTAAATATAAATCTTATGGTGATGGAAACCATGTTCTGGTCTCCGGAAGCTTAGAGTTTTGCTAAATGATATTATGAACTTTGCTCGTAATTTTGAGTCCATCAGTTTTGTCTATGTCTTCCGATAAGTGAATTTCATCGTTGACAATTCAGCAAATTTAGGCCATTCTTTGTGTTCAGATTTTATTTGGCTTAATTTTGTTCTTGTTGTGCAAGGAATGCCTTGCGCTTTGATAACTCTTGTACCGGAGGCCCTAGATGCTTTTATGTTTAATTTTATTTTTCTTCTAAAAAAGAATAAAGAGCAATTAAAATTTAAAATTACGAACTTGCTTCTCATATTAATAAATCTTGAAATTCAAAATATGAGTAATAAATGAACAGTAAATTCGGTGATAGGTATCCAATTTGAAAGTTATGGAAAAGTAAGCTGAAAATACCAAAATGCAAAAATCTGAGACACTCGGAAGTTTTTTCTTATGCGAGTTTTATTATATCATGATTTAAGGAACAACATACATGAGATTTTACGTGATTTTATTTTTTGCCGATTATCTATATAATAAAAGTAACAAGACCTCCACTAGTAACTCAGATAATTAAGGGTTAGGGTTTTGTAATTAAGTTAATTAAGGAACAAAGTACATGGGGTTTGGAAGCTTATAAGTGCGGTTGCCAACATAGTCTCCTTGAAGATCAGTCCACTGGTCTCCTATATTTCCCCAAATTCTGTAACCTTCTTCTGCCAATTGCTTCCGAATGTTTGATTTGTACACAACTGCGCTCTGCCCCTTGTAAGCTGGAGTCCTGTAGTTAAGCACACCAAACTAAATTAGATTAGGTAGAGAAACTACAATAATACGTACCTATGTCCACTTATTTCCTTTAATTACTTAATCTCCAGCCCATTAGAAGAATATATATATATATATATATATATATATATATATATATATATATATATATATATATATTATAATATATTATAAAACTTCATTTTAATCCCTAAAAAAGATGAGTTTTAGATTATAACCATATGTAAGATTAAAATCCAATTTTAGTCCCTAGCACATTTAATCATATCATTTATTAGTTGTATTTTGATGTTTTATTTTATCTTTTTATTTTTATTTTAATGTATTAATTACATTTACATTTAATTTTTATTTCATTCACCATAATATATTTTAATGTCTACATTTAGGCAACTAAATTTTTTATAATATATATTCCGATAACAATTTTGTATGTTCTTCATTTAGGTACATTAATACATTTGAATATTTTGGTATATCTATCGGTACAAACATGTAGTTACATTGATTCAATATAATGCATTTCGATCAATATAATGCATTTCGTTACGTACACTTTGATACACACATTTGAGTATTGACTTTTAGGTACATTAATTCAATTATTATTTTGGTAAATACATTTAGGTACATACATTTTGGTATTGATATTTAGGTACATACATTTTTGGTATTGACATTTAGGTTCGTACATTTTGGTACATACATTTCGGTATTGACATTTAGGTACACTTGTATTGACATTTTTTTATTTAGGTACATACATTTTCGGTATTGACATTTAGGTTCGTACATTTTGGTACATACATTTCGGTATTGACTTTTAGGTACATTAATTCAATATAATACATTTCAGTACATACATTTAGGTTCATTATAATATATTTCGGTACAATCATGTAGGTACAAATATTTTGGTACAAAAAAAGTCAATTTTATATATTTTGGCACAATCATTTTTGTACACTTATGTATCTATATATTTTTTTATCACAAATTTTTTTTTAATATTTTCTCATTTACATTCATTTCTAATTAAAACAAATTAAATATGTGCATATTAATAAAATTAAAATTTAATATGGAGAGATTAAATAAAAATACACATTAAATAAGAAAAAGTGAATGTAAATTTTGATAAAAGTACACTCAAGGGATTAAATTGAATATTTAATCTAGCATCAGATTTTTTTTTAATTTTAATCTTTTGCAAGGACTAATGTTCAAAAACCCCTATATATATATATATGATCAAGTTATTGAAACCTAGTCAATATTTGGTAGGTTGTGACATGTATGATTAGTTTAGAAGCATGGAATTTTTTTTAGTTGGACGGTCACATTGTCAAACAAGTATCAATTTACTCTGTAATATAGGTGAATGCATAATTAGTACTTTATGGACGTACATATTACCACAGATGTGAATTGATATCACAATGTTGTGTAATACTTGCGTCGGAAGTATTCTCAAAAGTTGACATTCTTTGTTATTTGACTCGGATAATTCCAATGAATCCAATCATTAGGCTAAACTTGGCACATTAAACGCTTTTGACTCGCATTACTTCTAGCACAATTAATCTTAATTTTTTGTCTTTCAAACCCACATGATGGAAGATTTTACATCATGAGATTTCATTTTCTCCACTTCTTTTTCTATGGAGCCAATTAATGAACTCCTCACGACCAATGAGAGAGAGATGCATGGACATATCGTATCACACATCACAATATTCTTACCTCAAAATTAGCCGTTCGTAACCAACAAATCCCTGGTTATGCAAGTTTGCGGCAGTAATTTGGCCTAGGGTTTCTTCATCTCTTCCTGTGAGCATGATCACCTTAAACCCACTATTCACCAGCTTGCTAAAAAGTCCCAGCATACCAGGAACTGCTGGGCACCCTCCAGTCATTGCCCATGCCTTGAACCCGGATGGATCATAAGGATCGCACCTGTATGTTACAAATGTAGTCATGGCGAAGCAAAACGTTCTCTTGACAAACAATATGCAAATATATGTTATACTAATAGACTACTGTGAATTTTGACAACGCATTTTAACGAGAAAACTATAAACAATATGCATAAATGGATCTCTTGTTAGAGTGTAGCCACACAAGAGGCTTATAGTATTATACTGTGAATCTAAACCATTTATGAAGTTAATTTATTTTACTTTGTGACAATCTAACAATATATATCTATCTGACAACATAACTAAACATTACCCTATAAGTTTTGTCATGTTTTAACATATATATTACCCGTATCGCTTGCCCTTGTAGTAGAAGAGATTAGATAAGCAAGTGTCATCCACGTCCAAAATCCAAGCATCCATGCCATCATCAGATAAAGCTATTCCATTCGCATAGCTAAGGATTTGGCCAAGGATGAAATCGATGTCCCGTTCATACTGACCTCCAATCATGTAAGTTTCGAGGTAGCGGAAGCACTGAGTTGGCACCGTGCGCCACCCACGCAGATTGTTGGCCTCCACCGCCAGTCTCCAACTCAAACAAAAGCTGCTGTCGTCCTGCGGCAGGCTTGGCCTAGGGCAAGGCTTGACACTAGTTGCCTTGGAGAGTAAGGCCAGAAACAGAAGTAAAAACGCCTCGTAGGTCCGTTGCATCATTGCCTTAATATTCATGTGTGCTTAGTTTTATCTACAAAGAGAAGCAAATAAAACGGGAAACATATAACAAATTAAATAAATAAGTAGGAAATTTGGTTTAGGTCAGTAAATGGGAAACATATACACACACACGCGCACACACACACACGAAAACCTTCTCCGGAAGACCGCGGCAAGAAAGCGTGTGGTTGCCGGAGGAAATGATAAGTTAGTTTCCCAAATCAACCCAAACGGTTTTGGAGAAATTACAATCAAAAGAGGTTAGGATTGACGAAGTCTTTTGGGTATATTTGGGAAGCAATTGCATGAGCCAAGTCGTGGATATATATAATTAACTTGAAGTCATGACCTAGAGATCGACAGCGACCGAAGACTTATATAAGTTCTGCTGGCTGAACAACTTGGAAATTTCCAGGTAATACAAATTATGTTTATGGAATATATTCATATCCACATTGTTAAGAAACAATGGAGTAAATGTCTTGATCGAATCCCCAAAAATAAGATTTTGGGGGTTGAAGCTAGAGAAGTTATACTTAATAGGGATAAAAATTATTGAAAATTTTTGGAGTAAGAAAGAGATCGTGGGAACTTATTCAGCACAAAAAAATATGACTTTAGATCTCTGCTGTTGTGCTTTCAAAGGAACGAACTTGAACTGTACATACATCATTAAAGGAATAGGAATTGAAATACTTTCTTGCCAACATATATTTAAAAACAGAAAAGGAATGGAAGAAGGAAGGAACCGAAAAACTTACTCTCATACTTTAGTAAACACGGAAAACTCAAGAATCAAAATGGTTCTAATTCATCTTCCCACATGTATTAATTGTTAAGGACAACTACTACATAGATAATATATGAAAACGCTGGATCGATCTCACACACATTAATGATGGACAATTACAAAATTAAAGCTCATAGCATGTGATAGTTAATGAGAAAGAGCGAAACCTGCAGGCATTGACAATAAAAAAATGGACGTATATACATGGTACTCAAATGTATGTCATGTAATTCTAACCAGAAATTACCATGGTTTTAGTAAACACTATCAATGTCGTAAAAATTTCAATTTGGAGCATCTCCTTTAGAAGCTGCTAGCTAGCTAAACTTTATTTTCAACTCTTAATTAACTACTACTGCAATAGCCAATAGCCAATATATATAGCTGATGTTTAGCACCCCACAAACTAGTAGACTACTACTAAGCAGGCAAGACTTGGAAGGTGAGAAATGACATCAAGAATCATGATAGATTTAGACAAAGAATGAAAGAACTGGTAGTCGGTAGATCCTTAAGTAGCAAAAATGTTGGGTGGGATGGCGTCATAAACCATGAACAATTGCGATGGGGAAGAGAGAGTGTAAGAAGAAGGGCATCTATGACCTAATAAACTTAAGCACAAAAGTGGGAATATAGTCACAGCCCACATATCTTAACAGAAGTGGTGGAACTGCCGTCAGATTACTGATGCACGCCCACAAATATACTGCACCATAGTGCACACCTATTGCATTTCTGTGTCGGGACAAATTATATCAGACAGTTTCAATTGGTATGCCACTTCCACAATGCACCAAGCAGCCAAAAGTGGGTGTGTGCAATGTAGAAGAATACATACACACAACGCAAGTTAGAATGAATCATTATTTCATACAAATCACAGTTTTTCGTTTTTAAATGAATCATTATTTCTTACAGACAAATCATAGTTTTATACTTTTAATGTATTGTGTCAGAATGTGAACAGTTTGGCGTTCCATCACAATCTAATATGAGGCAGATGAATATATTTTTTTGTTTTTCATGCTAAGGTTGTACTTAGTGGTTGTGGAAGCTTAACTAACGCGTGCATGCTTTAATTAAGCACATTTCAAAGCACCACTTATGGAGCATAATTAAGAATATTTAACTTACTTCGTGTACAAGGCATCAATAGGCCAGTGGGATGGAGTAGTCTTGGGGACGTACTTTATGAATTTCGATTGTAAAGGCAGGTTAGAAAAGGATATAACAATACCTGTGGAGCACACACAAATAAGAGATTATGGGTGAAAATGATCAAAGGCCATTGGAAATGAATGTCAAAGCGGATCTAAATGAGAGATTGATGGGTGGTTATTGTAACGACCCGTCCCCAAATATTACGGTTTTTATAATTTTAAAACGTGAAATTATGAAAATGCCCTTCGAGGCAAAAATGGTTGACTTGTGTTGACCACCTTGTCGTGTCATGTAAGGTTCATTGCATTGGCGTATCCTTGTAGCACTCGTCAATACAAACATGTAGGCGTGATCGAAATCGAATTTGGAGCTAAAACGAAGCTTCTATGATTTTTGAATAATAGGGGGAATTTGGTAATTTTGCTAGAGATTTTTCCCCACTTTGGGCCTCTACATGGTTGACACATGGTGTGTCCTTCCCCATTTTTGTTGCCCTTTTCTTCTTCTCTCCCGTGAACTCTTTCCCTCTCTAGAACTCTCTTTCTCTATAACTCTCTCTCTTCTTTACTATCTTCTTTCCTCTCCGGCAAACACACATACAGACATACACACAGATAGCTATCACCACAATCGCACCATCACCACCACTCGAACCCTCCCTTCTCTCCCTCACCTCTCCAATCTCACACTCTCTCCTTATCGACACTGTTCACGTGATTTCTGACGAGGTAAGTTTGAAATCACCCCTAAATCTTCCTAGATCGTGTTTAGTACTGTGTTTAGGTAGTTTTTGAGATATTTTGGTAGTGTTTGAATGCAGGGAAGGGATACTTCGGAAACATTTTCTCCATATTTTCTAGTGAGACCCGACGACTTGCGAACCAATTTCTAGCTAACTCCGGCCATTACAAAACTCCAAAACGGTATGAATCTCTTCCTCTCATGTCAAGCTTCATTTTGGCTTTTGAATCATTACAAATGGTGTAGAAATGAGCTTGATTGGAGCTTGGGAAGCTTTAGTTTCCTTCTCCAGTAAATTCGGTCTAAAACCGGGTCGCCTCGACCCGAAAACCAAATAACCCAGCCCAAGATCCAACCCAATGAACCAGGCCCAATCCACGTAGCCCCGAGCCCAACCCACTAAACCTAACTCGGATCAAACCCAAATTCAAATAAAAATCGGCCCAAAACCCTTTGGCCCAATGACCCTAACCCGATCCAACCCATTAGCCTAAATCGGACCTAAACCCAATAGCCCATGCCTAGTCTCACACCCAGCCCAGTCCGGTTATCTAAGCCCAAACCCGAGCCCAGATTCGACCCGACCTGGACTGAGTCCCAGTCGTTGGACCGGCGTGAGTAGTGGGCTGCCATTGCCGGCAAGTGAAGCACCCACGCCTCCGCCGGAGGTATTATGCTTCGCCTCTGTCTTCGACGACGCTAACGAACTTTCCAACGACCCATCTCGGCACGTGGCGGCGCGTGGGGGAACCCAAGGTCCTTCTTTAGGTTTTTCGACGTGCCAAATCCGAATCCGTTGTCCATTTTCCCAAATTCTGTCGTTTTGGTAGAGTTTTACTGAATGGCCTCTATATGTGTTTAGGTGCATCAGTAGGATGTGACTCCATTTATAACGCCCCAACCTGAAATTTTTATTTTAGAAAATAATTACGGTGATAGGCCAAATTAAACTCTTATTTATTTAACTACCATAATTCATAATTATTTATCTAAATTTATGAATCACTCACAAAATCTATAACCAAAATTTAATTACCAAAACATAAGATTTAATTTTACAATTAATCACCAAATTTCTTTTCCTAATTCAAATTCCCAACAAAAGATTTATCTTAATTATTTAAGGTTGCATCTAACCCCTGTTAGAATGCCTATGTACCCTTGATGCGGGATCAAGCCTTTCGTAGTTCACTTTTCATTTTCAATCCATTTAATCGAGATAACCAGCATTGGGTTTAATAATCGAAACACATCAATTGGATACCAAAATTCATATTTAGAATATCAAAATTTGCACAAAATGGCAGCATCGGTACACTGGCCACACGTCGCCGTGGGTGGTGATTTCCGACAAACGGAAACCCCAAATTCTGACCAACACTAAAAATTACCAAATTTTATAGGAAAGTAGAGTTCAATTAGGGGAACAACTTTCCTACCTGGGCTAAAGTCCAATTCGGCCGAGAAACACCTCAAATCGCCCTCAAACTATCGAAAACCCTTGATTTAAGTGTTCTTGATTCAACTCCAAAACAACTCTAATGCCCCAACCAATGCATGGGCTTTGTTCCAGGCCTCAAGGAGAGTCCAAAGGTGGTGGTAATTGAAGGATTTAGCTTCAGGTTTTGATGAATCAAAGCCAAACCCGTCGCACCCATCGTGCGGTTTCTCCTAAAATCAAACAAATTTCTTCAGTTTTTAGGGTGCAAATGGGAAAGAGAATGACTGGGTTTGAAGTGATGAGTACTTTGACACCAGCCCCGTCGTCAACGATGGCCAGAATAGAAAAACGGAGTCAGGTCGGGTCGGGTCGGCATGTCGAAGGGAGGGAACCGGGTCGATCAGTTCTCCCTTTCCTTTTTTCCCTCATTTCCTTCTTTTCCATTGGTCCTCTCCTCTTATTCCCCTCTTCTGATTCGTCCACCCCCTCATTTCTCTCATTTCCTCTCCATCACAACCACACACGTGGCACATCCATTGCTCCAAAAAATCTGGAGCCTTCCAGATGAAGGTTAAAATTACAAAAATATCCCTGACTTTCAACGTTAATAACTTCTTCGTTATATCTCCGTTTCATGAACAGTTTGCGCTTACGCGTTAGTGAGATCGAGCTATATTCAAACATATAAATTGTGACCTCGAGGGGTCTACGGATTTTAGATAATTAATTTCCGAACTTCAAACTTCGTAACTAGTTTAATTTAAAACTCAATTCAAATAAATTAATATAAATTCTCGAAAAATAATATAAAATCTCAATAATACCAATACGTAAATTATAATAATTTTTGGTAACAAAATTTTAAAATTCCTCAATTAAATTTTCATAATCATAAATGAATTTATTTCCGATTTTCTCCACATATTCATAATTATGAATATTCTATTCCATATATTTAAATTTTCAGGGTATTACTGTAACATCCCACATCGCCCAGGGGAGTGATCCTTAAATGTATATTCTTATCCCTACCTAGCACGAGACAATTTGGGAGCTCACTGGCTTCGGGTTCCGTAAGAACTCCGAAGTTAAGCGAGAAGGAGGCCAGAGCATTCCTAGGATGGGTGACCCACTGGGAAATTGCTCGTGAGTTCCTAGAAACAAAACCGTGAGGGAATGGTAAGCCCAAAGCGGACAATATCATGCTACGGTGGTAGAGCGGGCCCGGGATGTGGTGGACCCGGGCCGGGATGTGACAAATGGTATCAGAGCCAATCCCTGGCCGAAAGTGTGCCGACGAGGACGTCGGTCCCCTAAGGGGGGTGGATTGTAACATCCCACATCGCCCAGGGGAGTGATCTTTAAATGTATATTCTCATCGCTCAGATGAGTGCTCTGGCCTCCTTCTCGCTTAACTTCGGAGTTCCTACGGAACCCAAAGCCAGTGAGCTCCCAAAAGGTCTCGTGCTAGGTAGGGATGAGAATATACATTTAAAGATCATTCCTCTGAGCGATGTGGGATGTTACAATCCACAGGATGGGTGACCCACTGGGAAGTTGCTCGTGAGTTCCCAGAAACAAAACCGTGAGAGAATGGTAAGCCCAAAGCGGACAATATCATGATACGGTGGTAGAGCAGGCCCGGGATATGGTGGACCCAGGACGGGATGTGACAAATGGTATCAGAGCCAATCCCTGCCCGGAAGTGTGCCGACGAGGACGTCGGGCCCTTAAGGGGGGTGGATTGTAACATCACACATCGCCCAGATGAGTGATCTTTAAATGTATATTCGCATCCCTACCTAGCACGAGGCCTTTTGGGAGCTCACTAGCTTCGGGTTCCGTAGGAACTCCGAAGTTAAGCGAAAATGAGGCCAGAGCACTCCCAGGATAGGTGACCCACTGGGAAGTAGCTCGTGAGTTCCCAGAAACAAAACCGTGAGGGAATGGTAAGCCCAAAGCGGACAATATCGTTTTACGGTGGTAGAACGGACCCGGGATGTGGTGGACCCGAGCCGGGATGTGACAATTACATTCGACCCCCATTAAAATAAATCTCGTCCTCGAGATTTCAACCATTGAATAACGGAAAGGAAAAATTAGAACTCATTCCACCGTTCCATATATAGTGAATAAAATCATATGATTTTATTCCAGCTCAAAGCAAATGGATCAACGAAGAATCATCATGATTCACACACATTTTCCCATATTTCCAATCACATGCATTGGTAAAAATGCCATAAATTCTAGCCACAATCACTGTATAAAAAAAAATTGAAATTTAAAGCCAATCCACAATATCGTTAATGTTGAACGAAATCAAAACCTCATTCTATGATTTCCTTCATATCCACAAATAAACTAAATTACCCATAGTAAATTTAAAAGTCTTTTAAATCTTTCTTTAAGTTGTTTCTCTTTTAAATTGGTTCTAAGTGCAGCCACAGATCGCATAAATTAGCGACTCACACTTCTAAAGCACCAATCACAATTCATTAACCAAAGAAGATAATATATATGTGTGTGTGTGTGTCACAACTATATTGGCCAACACAACTAAACCTTATTAATCACATAGTCATGAGAATATGTGCTCTTCATTGATTCTGTTCGCAATATCGAATCCAATCAAATTTGTAATTACAAGCCTTCCCCATCAATTATATTCATCAAAACAAAAAATAAACACACAACTGGGAAATCGTTTATATTAAGCGAACTCAAAATCTCATTCCATAATTTTATTCATGTCCACCAATAATAAATGAAGAAATCTTCATGGTCTTTCCACCATTCCAATTATAATGGACAAACCATAACCTCAATTTATAATTTCGTTCTCATTCAATAAATCATCATGACTTTCATAAATATTAAAATTTCCAACCATAATTATCATTGGCCATTATATTTTAAAATTTCTAGCCATGATTATCATTGACAAAACAATGATCACCTTTTTCTTTTACCCCAACCAGTAACTAGTATACTGGAAAAGATCGTAATATACATGGCCAATACACATCACACATTTTTTATCGCTTCAATAATTCATTCTCGCAGACCACACATGGAGCTTCTCCCCAGAACATTGGGTCTTTGTGCCCACTCATCCATTTCTCACATTCCACGAGTCATTTTACCCATTCCAACATTCCTCCACATTCCACGGGCCTTTTCGCCCTAATCAACATCCACGAGCCTTTTTGTTCCACCCAACTCAACATCCACAGGCCTTTTTCGCCCAATTCAACATCCACATGCCTTTTTCTACCCAATTCAACATCCACGGGCCTTTTCCGCCCAAATCAACATCCACGGGCCTTTTTCGCCCAATTTAACAATTTTCATTTGCACAGGTATAATACGACTTTTCCACCTACTTGTCACAATTTCACAATCATCAACATTTTCATAATATCATAATATCAACTCAATTCAAGATTAATTCGAGACTTAATCAAGTGCTCATCTTCAAAGCTATAACATGAATACGATATTTTAAAATTTTCCTACTCCCATTCAATTCAATTCAATTCATTGTAATTCACATTATATACTTTCCATATAAATTCCTCATTATTCATAGAACTTATGTGTCACACCCCGACCCAGAATGTCCACAAGTCCTCCGAATCAAGCTGTGTTGGCCGACACCTGGAATGTGACGAAGCCATAAAGTGTGATGATGTGGAAATATTGTGAATAAATTTAAACCTAAGAGTGCCTAAATACCAGAGTGCACTGGCGAGCAGGAATGAACCCACTTCACACGTGACGTTAGAGCATAAGCAAGTACCGAAGATTGAATTAAGAATCGTACCCTTGAATAATCTTCAATACTAAGAATCGCCACGATTCCTCAACGATAAGAAAGCTCAGCTAAGAAGACCTGGGGGGGTGGAGACAAGACAAGGGTGAGTGGCCCAGTAATTAAAATTTTAATAGAAATCATATAAATTGCTATAACCCCTCGTTACACCACCTGTATAATTTCCAGACTTAGAATATAAAAGTATACATCTTTATATACATATATTGATTCAAGTCATGCTTCACATATTTATAATCATATGTTAACTTATCGCATATGCATCACGTCTACTAGCTCATCACGTATTCACCACATATGTTAGCTCATCACATATATTCATTATATATACTAGCATGTAAGTCGGAGTCACCTCGAGTGACCTATTCATATCACATCACATATCTCATCAGTTATGGCTAGCATATAATAGTCGGAGTCACCTCTAGTGACCCATACGACATATTGATATCTCATCACATATCTCATCAGTTATGGCTAGCATATAATAGTCGGAGTCATCTCTAGTGACCTATACGACATATTCATATCTCATCACATATCTCATCAATTAAACTAATACCGTATACTTACTTGAGTTTACCTAAATTTACCTGAACTTACCTGTGTGTCCTGCATTCACCTTTGCACTTCAGAGTGTTCACAACACCACAATTATATATATATATATATATATATATATATATATATATATATATGCAACCAATTCAACTCATCGTTTATGTATTATTCAATAGGCATGGCATTTTTAAAGCATAAATCATATAATTGCATTTTCTGGGAAAAACATCAAGTGTATACATATATACCTCAAACCAAAAAGCCCACACTTATTGCTCAATTCCTTAAACAAGGCTATGGTCTCGATTATTTAATCTCATTTCTTATATGGCTGCATCTAACATCTCGTTAGACTGCCTATGTACCCTAAACAGGGATCAAGTCATTCGTAGTTCGCATTAATCATTTATAGTAATACACATACGAATATATCACAATGAAATCTAACTCAACCATCTCATAGTATTTTATAACATATAAATATATATATATATATATATATATATATATATATATATATATGTCACGGCATAAGTTCTCAGTTTTATTTAAAAGCTTTTATAGAATTATCAATCATGAAACATAAGATGAGCAAGGAAAGATTCACTCACCTGGAGTCCATGCTACAACTTCCTAGCACTAACATCTAGGCGTCATAAACGATCGGCGCCTGCGGCCAATTATCAAACCATATTTCAGAATTCTCGTTGATACAATACATAACTTACATCGTACATAAGTATACGCATTTCGGTCCAGAAGATCTACAAATTAGATCTTTGATCCGTAACTTCCAAGGATCCACATTATGCTTCTAGAATAACACACTAAAGTTTCGGAACGACCCAACGGTCGGATCTACGCCAATTGCCAAAACCAAGTGGCAGTTAACATTTTATTTTACGAACTTACAAATCCAATTCGAGGAGATCCGTATGTCGGATCCCCAATCCGTAAGTTCCTATATTCCTTAAATATTATAAATAATAACCTATTAAAGTTAGATGACGATCCAACAGTCGGGTCATCGATTCATATAATGGCCTATTAACGTGTCGAAATGAAACTAAGCCCAAATAATGAAATTACTTCATACGGATATCAATTATGAACCCAGGGCATCTAATATCACTTAAATAAAACATCATTGGCCCACAGGCCACGTGCCACCACACACACCGCCGCAGGTGGCGGTCGGCCGCCCCGACTTGCTAGAAAATTAAACTATTTTTAAAAATTCTCAAAAATTACAGAATTGAATATCTCAAAGAGTATAACAACTTTCATACCTATGACCAAAGTTATTTGGCCTGGAAAGGCTCCAATTTCATCAAAACCCGTCGAAACCCTAGTTTTGGGTGTGATTCAATTTGGCCTTCAAACTTGCTCTGACGCCTCCACCACTGCCTGGGCTTTGTTCCTGGGTTCTAAGGGAGTATAATGGCGGTGGTAATTGGAAGGAATCATTTCAAAATTCACCGGAGAAAGGAAAAACCCGTCGAAACCACCGTGGGTGTACGGCTTCAATTCGAATAAATTTGACAAGAAATTTGATAATCTACCACCACAGGGATGTTGGGCTCGTCGAGAAAGTTCCATAGACACCGAAATCACCTCCAACAGACTTCGGACGAATGAGATACAACCGGGTCATGAATCGGGTCGTAGGTCCGGTTAGCTGGTTCTTCTTCTTCTTCCTCATTTCCCTCCTGCTCTCTTCTCTGGTTGGCCAGCCCTTCCTCTCTCCTCTCTTGATTCGCCAACTCTCTCTCTCTCTCTCACTCCCGGAGCTCTTTCTCATCTGTTCGACCTCTCTCTTTCTGATTTTTCTTCTTCCCGATTCCCTCTTCTCAGCCACACCTATGTGGCCCAATCATTTAGTACAAAATAATATAATATTCTTAGGATAAATCATTTCTTCAAAATACATTCGGTTTGTAGCTTCATAAAACTTTAATTGTAACTCCAAATTCATTTCTGCTTGCGTTCACGCATTTGTATCGTCGAATACATTAGGAATACATTACAAGAATATTTAGTACGTTTCACTACGCGTTGGTCAATGAAGGTCAACACCTTCACTTCTAGGGCATTTTTGTAAAATCATGCTTTTAAATTTTATAAAATAATAAAATTTGGGACGGGTTGTTACATTATGAAATAATGCAATATCAATGAAATTCATAATTCACATCCACAAAATCAATAATTTCTAACATTGTAGGGCAGGATCATTTGCTCTGATACCATTTTTAACGCCACAACCCGAAATTTTTTATTTCGGAAAATAATTGCAGTGATAGGCCAAATTAAACTCTTGTTTATTTAACTACCATAATTCATAATTCTTTAGCTAAATTTATGAATCACTCACAAAATCTATAACCAAAAGTTAATTACCAAAACATAAGATTTAATTTTACAATTAATCACCAAATTTGTTTTCTAAATTCAAATTCCCAACAAAAGATTTATCTCAATTATTTAAGGCTGCATCTAACCCCTGTTAGACTGCCTACGTACCCTTGATGCAGGATCAAGCCTTTCGTAGTTCACCTTTCATTTTCAATCCATTTCCAAAGACATTCAAGTAACCGAAATAACCAACATTGGGTTTAATAATCGAAACACATCAATTGGATACCAAATTCATATTTAGAATATCAAAATTTTCATAAAATGGCAGCATCGGTCCACTGGCCACGCTCCGTCGTGGGTGGCAATTTCCGGCGAACGGAAACCTCAAATTCCGACCAACTCTAAAAATTACCAAATTTTACAGGAAAGTAGAGTTAAATGAGATGAAAAACTTTCATACCTTTGAAGTCCAATTCGGCCAGAAAACACCTCAAATCGCCCTCGAACTGTTAGAAACCCTTGATTTGGGTGTTCTTAATTCGACTCCAAAACAACTCTGACGCCCCAACCAATGCTTGGGCTTTGTTTCAGGCCTCAAGGAGAGTCCAAAGGTGGTGGTAATTGAAGGATTTAGCTTCAGATTTTGACGAATCGAAGCCAAACCCATCGCACCCACCGTGCGGTTTCTCGTAAAATCAAACCAATTTCAACGTTAATAACTTTTTCGTTATAACTCTGTTTCATGAATGGTTTGCACCTACGCTTTCATGAGATCAAGCTCTATTCAAACATATAAATAGTGACATCGAAGGGTCTACGATTTTTAGATAATTAATTTCCAAACTTCAAACTTCGTAACTAGTTTAATTTAAAACTCAATTCAAATAAATTAATATAAAAACTCAATAATACCAATATGTAAATTATAATAATTTCCGGTAACAAAATTTTAAAATTCCTCAATTAAATTTTCATACCCATAAATCGATTTATTTCCGATTTTTCTCCACATATTCATAATTAGGAATATTCTATTCCATATATTTATATTTTCAGGGTATTACACCATTCTCGCTAGTTTGAGCGGCTCCCGGGCAATGGAATACTTATGAGTGGATCCCTTCTAAACTTGCATGTTTTTATAAAACATTAGGCTTGCATGCATTGCATATTTCATGAATGGGGCATGATTTATAATATGTTTTATGGATTTCCATACTTATGATTATTTAAATAGCTTTCACAGAATACTTGTGATTTATCGAAATTATAATTCACGAAAGGTTATGAATAATTGAATTTTCTCGTATATGAAATTCTATAGCTTTTGAATATGATTTATTTTACGGATTTACAAATATGATTTATCATGGATTAATGAGATGAGGCTTTGAGCTTTTGAGCTCTGGATTTGATATGAGCTTTTGAGATCTGTTTTCGGTGCTTATCTAGCGGGTTATCATACAACACATCCACATAACACGGGTATGTAGATGTTTATGGCCATAGGATATAGTTGAGGATATCTATGTATATATTTCTTCTCCGGCGTAACCCGGAGTCATACAACTTCACCTTCGGGTGATGAGGCCTACCATGTTTCTTCACTGGCACAACCCAGTGTCGTACAGCTTCACCTTCGGGTGATGGATAGGTACTGCCTTCGGGTGAATGAGGAGTGAGATATTTATGTTATACCCCCAGCTTCAATAGCCATGGCTAGTGTCGGTGTGTGGTGTTATATATTTCTTCTCCGGCGTAACCCGAAGTCGTACAACTTCACCTTCGAGTGATGGGGCTTACTATATGTTTCTTCACTAGCGTAACACATTGTCGTACAACTTCACCTTCGGGTGATGGACAGGTACTGCCTTCGGGAGACTATGATACCTCTAGAGAGTACAATATTGATTAGATTTACGAATTTGCCTTCGGGCGGTGATAGCACCATTATTGAGCATCGTTTTACACATACTTGTTTTACGAACACATTTCATGGCATGCTAGAGTTTTCAGAAAACCTATTATGTAGTATTATATGTGTTTTCAAAACAAGGGGTTAGTATGTTCATAAAGAAAATGGTTTTCTTATATTAGTATTATTATTATAAACTTTGGTCCACTCACCTTTTTGGTTTTGCACCCCCTTAGGAGTTAGGATCGAGGCACACGATCCCGGCGTCAGGACACTTCCACTTAGGCATCTTCGAGTCTCCTCTGTGTTGGACCCAGTCTTCAATTCATACCTTGTTATAATAAATATTTTACCTTATTCTTGAGTAGTTGTATGCTCTGAACATTTTTTTGTATTAGTGTATCTCTTCCTAATTACATAATATGCAAGTTTAAAAATGGCTTCGTCACCCTCGGGTGTCGGCCAACACGTGCCTACCCTGATATTTGGCGATATCGGGGTTGGGGCGTGTCTGTTATGGAAGAAGTTCTTCAGTGATGGAGATTCCAAGAAAGAAGTTTTTAGTATGGACACTATATACAACATCAAACTCACAAAAGGATAATTGACATGATATGCATTACGGTACTAAGGAAAACCTCTTCTGTAACACAACTTTGTGACGGATAATTTTGGCCGTCTCAAAAGAATGGTCTTCTGAAATGGGACTTATGAAACATGACTTATGCTATCTTAAAGTTAAAACAACAGCATCGGGGTAATTCATCGTCGCAACCTTGTTAGCATTTGCGACAGGGGCATGTTGTCTGAAGAGAGGTTTTCCCTAGTAGTGTTGGAGCAAACTATATCTAAATTAAGGCATATCCTAGCTAATTTAGGGTTAGGCCCCAAAACAATGAACTATTATATTAGCATGACACGTGCCTCGGATGTTTGTCCAATCTATCGTTGCTATCTAATTCCTTTTAAGTAAAACTAATGAAAATGACTTGAAAATTTTGAGTTTTAACGATAAGAACAAAATAAATGGTAAAGTGAATAGTACCATGATTGACTTTTTAGTGTAAAAATGTGGTTTTTCGTTAAAGTGAACAGTACCGGAAACTTTTCGTTAAAGTTCCCTTGATTTTACCATATTGTTACAACCTTGGAGTAAGAAACGTTAGAGAGATTCATGCATGTGAAGAAGGTAGGTAGACACAAGTTTTGAAGGTGAAATAGTATATTACACTGTTGTTTACCAATTTATAGTCATATATCCTTTACTTTTGGGGCACGATTCCTACCCAACCTCAAATGCTTCAACTCGAATTCTGCCAACAGTTTTTGTTACGATGATATAGCTTTACTTCAAAGCAAAACTCCGATCTCACCAAATTTTATCCACCAGAAAAACCTTGGCAGTGATAACTATATAACAAGCATCAGGATTAAAATGTAAATCAATTGTAACTTCCTAAGTCCTACGATCCAAATTATGTAACTGCATATATTTGTAGTGACCAACTTCCTGCAATGAACTTTACGTATTAGCACGAAAATGTGTATGTTAAAGCATTTTATGAGTTTATAATTAAACTTGGGTTGGGAACTCGACCCTAATACCATGAGGCCCTGTTTGGCACACCGTATAAGGCACCGGATAATACTAATAATACGGTGTATGGTGTTTGGTGGCCGTTTGGATTAAATAGGCACCGGATTAAATAATCTGGGCCCACTTTTTTTATCCGGTGTTTACCTGCTTGCTTATACTTTCCAAATTCACGGTATAATTTAGTCGGCCTCGCTCTCCGCTTGCGAACTCGACCCCCTCTCTCTCGCCTTCTCTTGGCATCGTCGTCCTCCCCGTCACCTTTTCTCGCCATTGTCGTCCTCACTGTTGCCTTCTCTTGCCGTCTCTCTGTCACCGTTGCTTTCTCTCACCATCTTTGCTCTCCTAGTCCTCGTCGCCATCCTCGTCGTCCTCTCCTAGTGGCCTTCCTCATCGCCTACTTGTCGTCCTCCCCTGCAACTGGGTTTTCTGCAGTCGGGTTTTCTGCCGTCGTTTTCTGCGGCGGATAGATGATTTCAATTTGCTGTTTGAATTTATTTGGGATTCTTCTGCAGTCGGGGAAGAAGAAGAAGAGAGGGAGGGAGTTTGGGGGTGTGACGGAGAGATCTGGGGAAAAATTATTTGGGATTCTTCTGTGGTCGGGGAATAAGAAGAATGGAGAGAGAGGGAGGGAGTTTGGGGGGTGCGGAGAGATCTGGAACAAGATTTCAGTTTTTTTATTTTTTTTTATTTTAAGTTTAATTTTATTTTAAGTGTGATTCCTCATATCCGATATAATACCAAACACAGTATAAATAATACGGTCACTAATCCGATACTGCACCAAACGCCCGATTAATTTAGTCAGTACTATTTGGTGACTATTTATCCTATCCGATAGAAATAGTCAGTACAGTCCGAGCTGTCAAACGAGGCCTGAATGTATCAATTTTAGCGTTAACAATCTGAACTAAAAGAAACTAAAAGTCCACATTTAGGACTAGAGGACTTGGCTTCTCTACCCTTCCACTTCTCATATACTCTCATTTCCTCTTATTTTGTGCGATCACGGTTAAGCCACGTTAACATTTTATATTGATTTTTTTTTTATAGAGATAATAAGACAAAAAACAATAGTAATATAAAATGTTGACGTGACTTAACCGTGACCATACAAATAGAAATGATGGAAATGTATGTGAAGTAGGAGGAAAGAGAAGCCAGACGCTATGACAGTCCCTTTTATATTCAATAGGCACTAATCCATACCAGCATGTGGTGACCCTT
Organism: Malus domestica; assembly: GCF_042453785.1. Classification (NCBI taxonomy): domain Eukaryota; kingdom Viridiplantae; phylum Streptophyta; class Magnoliopsida; order Rosales; family Rosaceae; genus Malus; species Malus domestica. The sequence goes on along the minus strand of NC_091672.1, from coordinate 26,273,462 downwards.
TTTCTGGAGGTAACATGCATGAATGGATCATTGAAGTGGTGATATGTGATCTTAGATCGTTCTTTCAGTCTTTCTTGGGATAAGATGGTGACTTGCCATCAAGCCCTGTGACCCATCTTTATTGTGCAGATACATGCACATAAGAAGATTGTTAGCCAACACTTGTCAATGTTGTCATTATCCAACTGCATGCCAAGTCCAATTCCTTTCACTGTTCAGCACTGACTTGCTCATGTGATGTGGATATTTAAAAATAAATTTTAACGAAAAGCTTTCATTATTATTTATTTTAACGAAAAATTATATATTTATATTAAAAAATCAATGAATGTACTATTCATTTTACCTTTTATTTGATCATTATCGTTAAAATTCAAAATTTTCAAACCCTTTTTATCAATTTTTCTTATATAAAATGCACGATTCCTACTTAAACCAAACTCAGGGTTTGTCTCTCTTCGTCCACATGATGCCTTATTTCGGCATTGTGCTTCTCTGAGCCACGCAGCCATTTTATGGGTCGCACATGAACCACGCAGCTAGTTCAAAGACTAACAGAATTATGTGCATGACTTGAATAGATAGTGTACTGACTATCTCCAATAAATTAAGAATATTTATGTAGATATTGTATGGTTATTATATTGTGAATATGGTTAATATACATTGTCAACGCGAACCATGCACACAATTTAGATGCGCATGTGAACATTTCTGAAGACTAACATTGTATGTTGTACTTGCCTATTATTGATGTATAAACTCATTTCATTTAAGTTTATATTGTTCGAGAAATTAACCGATAAGTTTCTTCTAATGTTGAGCACCTACTTAGCTTTGTTTATAACTATAATGATTCTTATACAAAACATGTATGTGCATGAGTGTCCCACAAGACAATGTACATACAAATAATGAAATTTAAAACGAAAAACATTTAAAATTTTATTCAACTTACTAATTCATATGTTACAATCTAACAAATAACAATTTTATATTTTAAACTATGATATTAATAAGTAAATACACTACTACATTAATTTTCTCACTAAAAAGTTAAATAGAAAATTGTTTAAGTAGCAAACCCTAGAGTCAAATGTCAAATTATCAGAAAGACGTGTTCTAACAATATTGATGTTGTCCCAAATTTGTTAATTACTATATGTATAATTGGCAAAATGTGCACTTTTATCACAAAAATAATTTGGTATTAATTGAAGTGTGTTAGAATATTTAAATTTTATTTCCTCAAAATCGATGTGGAATATTTTAACAAAAAGAATATATCAGCTTTTTACTTTATGTCATGTGGTTGGTTTTTGCCGGTATTCGTTTCAAACTTTCGAGTGTTTCTACATGAGGAAGCACACGTGGCTAAGTCATGCTGGGCTTAGTATGTTGGCCCATACAGTCGCACGCATCATTTTCTCAAATGGTCCAGCAGTTTTGAGAGCCTCTGATGACCATGGGCCACACTTGGCCCATTGAGGATTTATGATTGTGATATTTGACAAAAGAAAATTTATGATTATCATATAGTATCATGGTTGGTCTCCTACAAAATATAGTGTCACGTCCCTTTTATAAATTATTAAATTAAATTAAAATAAGGTGTCACGTCATATTTATATTTAACCAGACCGAAAACTTCAGTATGCTCATGTTTATTTTATTCGATAAAATAACATAAAAAAATCATAACAATTTTACTGTTAAATTGTATGGTAATTGATTGAAAAAAATTGCTAAGACATTTTAGGTCTAGATCTTAAAATGTCCTAGCTTTTTTTTTTTTTTTTTTGGGCTACAATGTTAATTCAACGGTATTGATTGAAAACAAAACTTGTCATACGTTTTGTGGAGTATAAGATGCATCAAACGACGCACACTTTTTTAAATAAAATAAATAAAATAACATTTAAAGATAATTGTCAGCTGTTAATGAATGTAAGATCCACAAATAAAGTCCATGTGTAACAATGATTAAGTTGCACACATAGGAAAATAGAAAATGGAAACCCCACATTTCAAGTTAGCAAAATGTCACGTCTTTGTTTATTAATAGGTTACAAAATACAAAAATGGAAAATAGAAAATTATATTGTTATGGTAAAGATAATGAATTTAAAAAAAAAATGATGTTATTTAAACTAAGGGAATGGAGTAGGCTTAGCCTCAGAATGAGCTAGTAATAATGTAGTTTAAATTCGTTTTTTGCGAGAATTGAACCTAAAACATTTCATTTACAAGTGATGTCACATTCCGGCCCGAGCCCCCACCACATCCCGGTCTCAACTCCGCCGTAGCACGATATTGTCCGCTCTGGGCCCCGACCACGCCCTCACGGTTTTGTTTCTGGGAGCTCACACGAGAACTTCCCAGTGGGTCACCAGTCCTGAGATTACTCTAGCGCAAACTCGCTTAACTTCGGAGTTCCGATGGAACTCGAAGCCAGTGAGCTCCCAAAAGACCTTGTGTTAGGTAGAGATGAGAATATACATATAAGGCTTAGATGATTCACTCCCCTGTGTGATGTGGGATGTTACAATCCACCCCCCTTAGGGGCCCGACGTCTTCGTCGACACACTTCCGGCCAAGGATTGGCTCTGATACCAAATTGTCACATCCTAGCTCGGCCCTCACCAAATCTCAGGCTCGACTTCGCCGAAGCACGATATTGTTTTCTTTGGGTCCCGACCACGCACTCACAGTTTTTTTTTTTTTAGAACTCACACGAGAACTTCCCAGTGGGTCACCCATCATGGGATTGCTCTCGCACGAACTCGCTTAACTTCAGAGTTTTGATGGAACTCAAAGCCAGTGAGCTCCCAAAAGGCCTCGTGCTAGGTAAAGATGAGAATATACATATAAGGCTTAGAAGATCCACTCCCCTGAGCGATGTGGGATGTTACAAGTGAAGAGGAATACTATTAGACCTAGTATTAAGTGGCGCAAAGATAATAATTTTTTTTTTAACAAACGATATTATCTATGCCAAGGGGAGGGGGTAAGCTTAGCCTGATAATGGGCTAACAATAATGTGATTCAAATTCGCCTTTGGTGAGAGTCAAATCTAAAACCTCTTACTTATAAGTGAATATGTATATCACTAAATTATAGTATTAAGTGACATCGAACCTAAGACATCTCGATAATGACATTAGAAAGCTAGAAGCTACCAGCTTAAATAAATAATTGTCAAAGTATCCAAGTCATCATTTGGTAGGTTGGGGGTTTAACCCTTGATCTTCCTTGAAGGGTATACAATTACCAAGAAAGTCAATTGAGGTGGATCCAATAATTAGATAAACCAATTCTCAAATCAACAGGATCCTCTCCGGATCATTTTGATAAGGATTCTGAGGATCTGTAAATCGTGTACGTTTATTGTATATCGTGCGGTTAGTTTTTATTAGATACTATTTGTATTTAATTTTAAATAAAAATATTTAAAATAATTTTTAACCGTAAGATGTACGATAAACGAATATGATTCACATATTTCTGAAATCCTCACAAAAAGAATCCGGATTCATTCTCAAAGGCCCTTTAAAGCTTTCCATAAACATCATTTATAGTAAAACTCAAGTAATTAACAAAATAATTAGCAAAAAGACCAATTTTTTTGCCACAAAAATCATGACCAAGTTAGAGGAAGAGGAGAATTTTTCATTGTGCAGGAAAAAAATTCAACTACTTATATTATGACATTTAATATACTAAACTGTGTCTCTGATACTCTAAAAAATTTCTAAGATGAACATGATGATGAGTTGATAACTAATGGAGTAAAATCAAGTGGCTAGTTTTGTTGTTGTTTGGTGTGTCGTGGGAATGACACATGAGGTTTAGGCTTTGCATGATAGCTTTTGCCTTCGGTCCACTCACATGCCCTGAACATTATGTTGGGCCCCAAACCAAGGTGAAAAGTGACTCTCCTGCTTCTAATTTGTTCATCAGTCCCTGACACACACCACCATGAATGGGAATGAGCACCTATTGGCCACACTGTATTATTATTCCACCCGCTCCCCTTGAGAGGATAGATATTATACTCGGACGCCTCTTCATGGATAGACCTTTTAAAGTAAGAAATTTTAACGAAATTTTTTTTGTACTGATCATTTTAACAAAAAATCATATTTTTACATTAAAAAAATAATCTTGTACTATTCATTTTACCCTTTATTTTGTCTTTATCATTAAAACTCAAAGTTTTCAAGTCATTTTCATTAGTTTTCCTTTTAAAGTATTAGGTATTCAAACGGTACTCTATATGTGATATAAGTGAAAAAAATAATATACCTTTTTTTATGTATTTTGACTTATTTTATGACATGTGAACTATCAGCTTGAATATCGAACACTTAAAAAAAAAAAATTTACTGATCACATAGTGTTAGATGTATTAACTTGAAATATCGTATACAAATACAAGTTAAAATTGTACTATGTTTTAATAATTTTTTTTACGCATGTAAGTGACAGGTCTTAGATTCGCATTTGATAGATAACGAGTGCAAAATTAACTTATTTTCTTACCCTTGATGTAAATATAACATTGTATTAAAAATGTAATTAGCTTAAAATGTGCAGTGAAGTTTTACAAATAACCGTTAATTCACTCGTAACAAACTGCAACTTAATATCAAACTTACTACTAAAAGTAAATTGTAGCAATGGTCTTCAACTTTAATCAAATTAGAGCAATGGTCACTCAACTAAAAATCTATTACCATTGGTCCCTCAACTCATCAAAATGTGTAGTTATGGTTATTTTCATCAATTTTGTCAGAATTTTGTTAAAATGAGTTATGTTGGAAGGACCATTGCTACAATTAGAGTTCCTCAACTGATCAAAATGTGTAGCTATGGTCTTTTTCGTCAACTTCGTCAGAATTATGTCAAAATGAATTATGTTGGCAGGACCATTGCTACAATTGGGGGTTCCTCAACTCATCAAAATGTATAGCTATGATCTTTTTTGTCAATTTCGTCTGAATTTTGTTAAAATGAGTTATGTTAGAATGACTATTGCTACTATTGTGTTAAAGTTGATGAACCATTTCTTTGGTTGGATTAAAGTTGAGGGACCAATGATAATGAATTTTTAGTTGAGAGATCATAGCTGCACGTTTTGATGAGTTGAGAGACTAACGATAATGAATTTTTAGTTGAAGAATTATTACTTCAATTGAATTAAAGTTAACCGAACATTGCTACAATTTACTTTACAACTAAATGTTAAGTAAAAACCAAGTGTTGCTTGATCAACTCATCATGTGTAAGCTATACTCTTGAGTTAAAAGAAAATCAAAACCCAAAAAACAAGACACAAAAAAAAAAACAAAAAAAAACAAAAAAAACAAAAAAACAAAAAAAAAAAAGCAGAAGAAGGAGGAGCTTCCCAATACAATGTTCCAATGACCCCCAAAATAAAATATTCAGGGAAAAGCTCGGATCTTTAACTGAAGTATTGCAATTCCAGTTGCAATTCGACAGATCTGAAAAAGCTCCAGCTTCCTCTCTCTCTCTCTCTATCTAACTTTCTCTCACATACGACGTAAAGGTGAAAAAAATAACAGCAGCTCGATGACTCGTTGTCTCTCTTTGCATCTAACACACTCTCTCTCCGCACCATTAGATCTCACACTCTCTCTCCCTTCCACTGCATACAATTTGCTGAAGAATACGAGAGATATGGTGTGAGAGGCATATAGGAATTGGGGAGCGATGATGAACAGGAATGTGAGGGAATCTCTGGCCGGAGGGAGGAATTTTCCAATGGGGTCGCAGCACCGGCGCGGTCAGAGCTTAAACTTGGCGGCCAAGGACTCCGACGACGGCGGCTTGGATCTCTTCTCGAAGAACCGCCACACTCTCTCCGTAACTTCTTCCGACGAGTCTTCCGACGGTACATTTCTCATGCTAGTTAACCGTTTTCCTCCTGGACAGAAATGTCCGTTTCGCTAAGTAGGCCGTATAATCGGTTACGATGCGGAGGGCAGTTCGGTCATTTTAGTGAATCATACGTGCCTGAACCGACAACGAGCCTATAGGATTTGTCGGGATCTTGTCCCTGAGGATGCAGATTCTCGATTTTCTTAACCGCCCAACGGCGCCGTTGCCGTTGGTAGTTAACCGATCAAACGGCACCGTTTTGAGTGGAAGATTTATTTTTGACAATTGAGTTGAATTTTGGATTAATTTGTTTTAATTGATTTGATTTTTTGCAAAAACAGTTTCGGTGAAATTGGGGAGGCTGTCAGTTGGATCGGCCAAGGTCGGAAGAACTGGCATTGATGATCTGTTGTCATCTACAGATGGCGGAAAACACGATTACGACTGGTAAGTCTAAAATCGTTTAGATTAGATTAGTTTAGAATATCGCTCGAATAACTTTATTCGTTTTCTCGTTGAACCATACTTTTTCTTGCATCCTTTATTATTTCTTTCTGTTTTCTGATTTATATGTCTGTGTACATCTTTTCCACTGCATCATGACCCAAATAATATGTTGTTAGATTTAATTTGAGCTCACATTCTATTATTTTTTCGCGGTGGAGATGTCGGATTCAGAATAATTCCTTGCTTGATTAGTTGGTCAGGACAATGTGCCCATCCCCGTGCACCCATGTTCGAATACCCCTCGCGTAAATTAGGATAGTTTAGGATATTATCTTGTCAGAAAAGGGACATAGTTTACATAAGGAAGATGATACCAAGTCTTGTGAATTCTCAGTGCATCTTGTAATGTCAGCATTTCGAAGTTTACCTGAAACCGTCCACATTATAATCCGGTCTGGTTTTTTGCGGCATATACTTCGAGCCAGAACTCCAAACATTTACCATTCTTTTGTTTTGAGTCTTGGCAAATGGATTGAATGAAATGTCTGTCTGTTTAATTCGACTATATCAGTCAGTTGCCGATTTTAACCAATGGGTTTGGATTAGCCCGATTTTTCGGTGAAGTATGCTTTCTAGGCTCTAATCAACAAGCTTTTGGATAAATAGATGCGAAATAGTTCGATTGAAAGTTTTGTATGATGTCAAATATTGTTGGTTTAAATTGTTATACTCGTATCTGATTTTCATTACATTTTTGTGTTATCAGGCTTCTCACTCCTCCTGAAACTCCGCTTTTTCCTTCATCAGATGGAAGTGAATCTCAACAGACCTTAGCTCCTCCAAGAAAAAGTTTAAGTAGACCCAGTTCTGCAGCTAGGCCTTCAAGGGTATGTCTTTGCCAGCTGACTTCATCCGCGTAAATCGTGAATTTCTGTTAAGAGATTAGATAGCTTCGTCCAGATGAGCAAGAAAACTTTATGCTTAGGAAGTTTACTTCATTGTTTTCTTAATTTGTATTTCTGTTGCAGCTTTCAGTTTCGCAATCCGACAGTAACCATTCGTCCAGACCTGCTAGAAGCAGTTCGGTGACTCGCTCTTCGACCTCTGCCTCAGTATACAACAACTATTCCTCCAACAGATCCTCGAATATCCTTAACACGAGCTCAGCTTCAGTCTCGTCTTACACTAGACCCTCCTCCCCCATTACCCGCTCTCCGTCTACAGCAAGACCTTCCACTCCAACCTCTCGCCCATCGCTGTCACGAACCACAACTCCTTCCAGAACCCGTACAGTTTCGACCACTTCTTCCGTTGAGAAACCTCGACCAGTGCAAAGCTCATCAAGGCCCTCAACTCCGAGTAGTTCCAGGCCACAAATTCCTGCAAACTTGATTTCACATGGTTCACGACCAAACTCTCGTCCATCTACTCCCACTCGCCGGAGTTCGTTGCCTTCCTTGTCTCCAGCATCAAGTCCTTCACCTTCAGCTGGTCGCGGTGTTCTGTCAAATGGGCGCAGTTCAGCACCCTCATCCCGACCAAGCTCCCCTAGTCCACGGGTCCGTCCCCCACCACAGCCAATCGTTCCTCCTGATTTTCCTCTTGACACACCACCAAACCTTAGAACAACATTACCAGACAGGCCAATATCTGCTGGTAGGTCCCGTCCAGGCGCTGCTTCCACAATGAAGGGGAAACCAGAACCCCCAGCTGCCACGATTGTGCCAAGAAGACAGCCATCACCCATTGTCTCAAGGGGAAGACTCACAGAGTCCCCTTCCAGGGGACGTGTACATCCTAATGGACGCCTTCCTGATGTTCATGAGCCTCCTCGAAAGTCTACACATATCCCTGATCTGGGTATGCGGAAGCCTGTGAAGACTTCAACACCACCTGCAGACAGCACTGGATTTGGGAGGTCTATCTCAAAGAAATCCCTCGACATGGCAATCCGACATATGGTATAAATCGCTTTCCTTGGCATCATATGATAACTTGTTCAAATTTATTAGAGAATTTTGGAACAAGTTAACAATAAATTCTAATGCTTGATCTACTATCTGATGTAGGATATAAGAAATGGATCAGCAAATGCTCGTCAGCTTTCTGGCAGCACCCTCTTTCCTCAGAGCATTCGATCATCCACTTCCACTCCCAATGCCCAGTCTGTACGCCCATTGAGCACTCCAGTATCTGCCCACATTAACGGAAGCCACCAAACCAACGGTAACGGATTCACCCCAGAGAATGGACACGTTATTAATAGGCATGTAGAAAACGGGAGTGAAGTAGACAGCGGACGGTACTCTGCAAAACTGAGTGAAGTGGACATCTACGAGAGCTCGCGTTATGATGCCATATTGCTGAAAGAGGACTTGAAGAACACGAACTGGCTGCACAGTGTGGATGATAAACTCGATCAAGGACTGATATTTGATAGTGGATTCGAGCATCTGCCTGAACCTTTCGGGCTCTTATAACAACATGTCTTGAGTGAGTGATGTTAATGTATTTTTCTTCTTGTTTTAAGTTATATGGTTTCTTAATATGGGATGAATCCGCTTTAAAACAGAAGAATGAAGAGCCATTTACTTGCTTTTTGCAGTGAAATCAATGCATTTTATTATTGTTGGTCTTAAATGTATTTGCAGTTAGCTTCCTAAATTGAAAGCCTTTATGGCGCCATGGTTAACCGCCCATGCCGTTACTGGTGCAAAGGGACGGACATACTGTATAATACGGCCTAACTAGGAACTTAAGTGGGCCAAAAAGTGAAGACTCAAATTATGGGTTGACTTAAAAGCCCAAAACTGAAAGCTTTTAGAACTGTGGGTTGGTCTACAGGCTCATCTGGGCCAAAACATGTTTTTGGGTTTTTGTGATTTGGGCCAGTAGAATGGGCTAGTAGGGGTGTATGATTGAAATTGAGCGATTCGAATTTCTTGGTTCGCATGCTCCGGACACATAAATATAGAGTGAATCTTGATCCGAGGGAGAGAGAGCATTCAACAGTCCACGGTAGCAAAGAAAGGAGTGGACCTCTTTTCTTTTTCCAGAATTTTATAAATAAATATGAAAGCAACTATTTGTTTTGCAATTTTCCAAAATATGGAATGCATCACAGATCAGGAAATTAAGAGCACAGCAAATAACTTTTCTTTATCTTATTTATTTCTTGAAAGAAAATTCAAGATTCAAAAAATGCATCATGCATGCTGTTAGAATTAATTTTCTTGATAATGCGATACTTTAAAATTATTCTAATTTATAAGTAAAAAAAATCAAACTTGAATACAAGAAGACGTTACAATTTATTAGTGAGCCGCCTATGTGCGAGTGGGTGAGTCTCAACCGTTTATGCAACGTATTTGGAATTGGAACCGCTCACTCATGCGAGAACAGATGTCCAAAACACATCACTTATGACAAGAAACAAGAACAATAACTACCAATTTATCAGCTAAAAACTTTTCGAAAAGTCGAAAATTAAGCTCGGAGGGTTTTGTGAAAAATTTTGTGGGATTTTTAGTGTCATAATTCATAAACAAACGTAATGAACACACATGGCCTTTGGCAAAAGCCGCTGACCAAATTTCATTGCTTTTAATCAAGATTTTAGTGTGTAATTCACTCTTCTCTCCTTTTAAATCTCACTGCTTAATTAATTTCAAGTCCTTTGCTTTTTCATGACAAATGACAGATATAACTTGGGGCATGTGGAAGTATATTTCAAAAGGGAAGTTAATAAACGCACTCTTTGTAACTTCTTACACACTCATGTTAAATCTTGTCCCTTGTTTCCGCATGATTTATTTAGTTTGATAGCCATAAATTAAAAGGGGTATGTGAGAAACTAAAAGGGTATGTGAATCAATTAGGAGTGTTCATAGTTGTAAAAACACTTGAAAGTGTTAGAGATCTTTCACGAAACACTTGGAATTTATTGATGTCCGGTTTTCACTACGTAGCAAATGTTTATACGCATAAACGATTTTGTTAAAAGTACTTTTAGAAATTAGAAACACGATGTAATGTTTATTAAAAATTCAAAATTATTTATGAAAGATCACTTAGAAGTCCTTGCTTCTTATAAAAAAAACTTCTACAGTTCATAATCAACTTTTTAATTTCTTCTGTCAAACGTAACAAAAAACACGAACGCTTTCAGTTATCAGTAAAACGCTTTAAATCCATTGCCAAGAAGAATTCTTAAACACATCTCTAAACCAACAAATAGAGGGTAAAACATAACTAATACCGAAAAAAAAAAAATGTACATTTTTTTGGTGACTCGAGATCTGCATGCCAAAAAACCAATTAATCCTTTCCCTTCACCAACAATTAGGAGTGTTCATAGTTGTAAAAACACTTGGAAGTGTTAGAGATCTTCCATGAAACACTTGGAATTTATTGATGCCCGGCTTGTACTACGTAGCAAATGTTTTTACGCATAAACGATTTTGTTATAAGTACTTTTATTGGAAAGTAGAAGCACGTCGATATGTTTATTAAAAGTTCAAAGTTATTTATGAAATATCACTTGAAAGTCATTGCATCATAATGAAAAACCCTTCTACAATTCATAATCAACTTTTAAATTTTTTTTGTCAAACGTAATAAATTTAAATCCCTTGCCAAGAAGAATTCTTAAACGCACCTCTAAACCAACGAATAGAGGGTAAAACGGAACTATTTCAAAAAAATAAGAAATGTACGTTTTTTTGGTGACTCGAGATCTGCGTGCCAATGAACCAATTAATCCTTTCCCTTCACGAACAAGCATCATCAACCTGCACCTCTCTCTCTCTCTTTCTCTCTCTCTCTCTCTCTAATGAACGTTAGTCTCTGCGTTGGTGGCGAATCTGGGAACCCATCTTCTTACTTTTAACTCCTTTAATCTTTTAATCCTTTTTTTTGCTGCGTGTTCTTGAAGAAATGCCGTTAAAGCACACCCACCAAAATTACTAAACACACTCACTCAGTCACTCTCTCACTTCTCCAAGCCTCCACATTTCCAGCTGGGTTCGAGCTCCGGCTTCGGATCGACTCGTTTTTCTGCTCCAATGGTCAGTCTTCTCTCCTCGTACTTCGATTTTTCTGGGGTTTTTCTTTAAACTTGTTTAGCTCTTTCTGCTGGCATATTGTTGATTATTGTGATGCCTTTATGTTTTTTGAATTTTTGGAGGATTTAGTGGTAAAATTTGGTGTTTTCTGGTCAAGCTGGGGTTTTGGAATCGAGGGGTTCGTCTAGAATCATAGTTGGGTTCTGGGAAGTTGGTATTGTGGAAAATATAGGACAATTTGAGCTCCATTGACGACGAAATTTAGGCGTTAAATTCATGTATTTTACTCTGTTTCTCTGCTAATCTATGGCTAAGTAGTGACTTTGATGCGTTTATGTTGAACTTCACCGTGAAATTAAGCACTGGCTTCCGGGGGAAATAAATCCGATGTGCATTGTTAATCTGAATAGCCAAGCTTAACTACTATACCTTTATTTTTCTTGAGAAATAAACCAACTTCGTAAATGTTTTGTGGAATTTGTACCAGGCTGAAAAAACAAAGGATTAAAAAGCCGATTTGTCATTAGTCCAAAAAATCTGTGTTAGTGTCCAATGCCATGTGAAGTATGATTGGCATTTCAATTTCTAAGTTCGTTCTAGCAGTGTTGTGTGTGTCTTTCAGTTTCGGCACGGTATCTTTTTGTACGTGTTTCTCACCGAGAACTAGTGGATGAACTTGAACTCCTACATTCAAACAACAACAAAGCCTTTTCCCGCTAAGTGGGGTTGGCTATATGAATCCTAGAACGCTACTGTTCTCGGTTCTGTGTTATGTCTTCTGTTAGATCCAAGTAATCTAAGTCTTTTCTTAGAGTCTCTTCCAAAGTCTTCCTAGGTCTTCCTCTACCCTTTCGGCCCTGAACTTCCAAACTCCTACATTCCATGAAGCAAAAAATATAAAAGGTGTTCTTTCAGCATTTTGTGTGGTGTACTTTAAGCCTTTCGCTTTCTTTTTAGCGAATAAAGATTTATGCTTTCGCTTTTTGTTTTCTATTCTTTTGTTAAATGTCTTGGTGGTAAGTTTGTCTTTTAGATGATGTTGTGGTGAATGCTTTCTTGATGATGCTCTGCCAGTCTTGAACTTAACACATTTTGCACAAATATTCGATGGCATGGTAGGCCAAAAACGTGGCCCTCCCGATGTCAACGTTGTATAAACTAGTTGTGTCTATGCTTGCGCTGATCGAAAGATGTGGAAGTTGATTTCTTTGGGAAATCTTTAAGAGCACTGTTCTGAAACCTTTGTTATTTTTTCAGGGGAAGCAGAAAGATTGCTGAGATTACTCTCATAGTCTGACTTGCTAACGGATTTCTCAACGAGCAATACTGATGAAGCCACATCTATTTTGTGGCACGGTAATTCTCTTCCTTTTCCTTTGCCGAACGATAGCTGACATCGATTCAGACAAGAAAGCCCTTCTCGATTTTATTTCTGCTGTTCCTCATGGCCGAAGAGTTAACTGGGATCCTGCTAATCCAGTCTGCAAGTCTTGGGTTGGCATCACTTGTACCTTGGATGGCACCCGTGTGGTTTCTGTCCGACTTCCAGGTGCTGGACTGTTTGGTCCTATACCAGCAAACACTCTTGGCAAGCTAGATGCCCTCATGATCCTTAGCCTTAGGTCTAACGGCCTCGGTGGGAATCTTCCATCTGATATTTTCTCACTTCCTTCCTTACGCTACATATTCCTTCAAAACAATAATCTTACGGGTAATATTCCCTCTTCTCTGAGTCCCAATCTTATCTTTCTTGATTTGTCGTCCAACTCCATCACCGGTAACATTCCAGCCACAATCCAAAACTTTACGCGTCTCATGGGGCTGAACCTCCAGAACAATTCCCTCACTGGATCTATTCCTGATATCAAAACTCCAAAGCTTATGCGTTTGAATTTGAGCTACAACCAACTTAATGGTTCGATTCCTCCTACCCTCCAAAAATTCCCCACTTCCTCCTTTGAAGGAAACTTGAAGTTATGTGGCTCACCACTAAACCATTGTTCTTCGATCACTCCCTCGCCTTCTCCATCCCCCAATCTTCCACCAACAGCCCCCTTGAAATCAAAAAATGGATCAAAGAGGAAGCTTAGTATAAAGGCTATCATCGCCATTGCAAGTGGTGGTTTTGCAGTGTTGTTTCTCTCAGTTCTGGTGATAGTGCTATGCTGTTTGAAGAAAAAAGACAGCGAAGGCAGTGCTGTAGGGAAAACAAAAGGCGAACAGCCAAAAGAGGACTTTGGAAGTGGGGTGCAAGAGGCAGAGAAGAACAAGCTGGTTTTCTTCGAAGGCTCTTCTTATAACTTTGATCTGGAGGATTTGCTAAAAGCTTCGGCTGAAGTCCTAGGAAAGGGGAGTTATGGGACTACTTATAAGGCCATCTTGGAGGAGGGAACGACAGTGGTGGTGAAAAGGATGAAAGAAGTGGTGGTCGGGAAAAGAGAGTTCGAACAGCAAATGGAGAATGCCGGGAGAATTAGTCAGCACTCAAACGTTGTTCCTCTTCGAGCTTTTTACTACTCCAAAGATGAGAAACTCCTGGTTTATGACTACATTCCAGCTGGTAGCTTCTCAGCATTATTGCACGGTATGCCCCTTTTTCATCGTGCTTTTTGATGGTAGACTACAAAGTTTCGTTCACGGGCAAAGTATTGCTCTAATTGTGCTCAAAGCTGTAACAACAATATGCTTCGCAAGGTCAACGTATGAATTTTCCCTCAGAAATGAACCCCTTCGCTTCTCGTGTTTTACAGGAAACAGGGAAAGCGGACAGCATCCACCAGACTGGGAAACCAGATTAAGGATCTCTCTTGGATGTGCCAAGGGCCTTGCCCACATCCATTCTGCCAGTGAAGGGAAATTCATCCATGGCAACGTCAAATCCTCCAATGTCCTCCTCATGCAGGACCTCACTGGCAGCATCTCAGACTTCGGCCTAGCTCCTCTCATGAACTTTACAGCTATCCCTTCCAGAAGCGTGGGCTACCGAGCTCCCGAGGTTATTGAGACCAAGAAGTCGTTTCAAAAATCCGATGTTTATAGTTTTGGTGTTATGCTCCTTGAGATGCTGACTGGCAAAGCACCAGTACAATCACCTGGACGCGACGACATTGTTGATCTTCCAAGATGGGTCCAGTCTGTTGTTCGAGAGGAATGGACAGCCGAGGTGTTTGACGTGGAGCTAATGAGGTATGAAAATATCGAAGAGGAGTTGGTACAAATGCTTCAAATAGCAATGACTTGCGTGGCAACGGTGCCAGACATGAGACCTACCATGGAGGAAGTTGTTAGGATGATCGAGGAAATCCGGCCACCGGATTCTGAGAACCGACCATCGTCAGAAGACAAGTCCAAGGACTCGAGTGTCCAGACCCCACAAGGGCCAGCCTCGCCGTACCAGCCGGAATGAGCAAAGCTATACATGAATCCTTCTCCAACCGTTGTATATCAGCATTTGTATGTTTGTTTGCGGTGTTCCATTGTAAAAGCTTAGCCTTTTTTTAACCAAGTTTTTCCAAACAAATGTGGCTCCGACCGATTAAGTGGTTATTTATCAATTGTAAACGTGATTTATTTGTACTGAAAAATTGTTCCGTCAGGAAGATGAGTCGTATAAACTGTTGGCGTGAGTCGACCATTTAGTTTAGAAATGTAATCCTATAATTTATTTTCCTTGTATAATTGAGATTCTTATTTCCTGTTACGTAGGATATTGTACAATTATATATTTACCTCCTAGAGAGAAGAATAAACATACAATTCAAACCGTAAACACTTTTATCTTGGCATTAGAGCGGGTTTCGGCCTGTCTCTTCCTCTATACCCTAAGTTCACCCATCACCGGCTTGAGATTTAATCGTTGGCTGCCTAACAGCCATCTGCACCCAGCAACCATATTCAAGCCCAAAGGTTTCGAAGCAAGAAACCTTTCCGTCTTAATCCAGAAACCAACCACTAAATTCCTAGGTTTCGAAGCAAGAAACCTTCACGTGTAATCTCAATTCAGGAAAAAAAAATTTAAACATAGCCGCTTCCATGGCTGCGCAACAAGTTTCTTTTCCCATTGGGGGATTACCTATCCCCATCAAGCCTTGCAAATCTTCATGCCAGCGAGATGGGCTGGTTGGGCTTAAAGCCCAAGGTGAAATAGGCCGACAAACAAACAGCGCATGCACATGCGATGGGCCATGCGCTGATGTAAGCAGCTACAACATTCATGTGGGCTTGCCGAGCCCAGCAGCAGACAACTTGGAAAACAGTTTGGACCCAGACAGTATGGGCCAGCAGCTTTCATTATTGAATTTGATTTCGTCCCAAGAACAATCCGATGATCCAAATAAAATTGGCACTGCATTCACAGCATCCGCTGACCGAGATTCTGGCTGGATAATTGACTCTGGGGCTACAGACCATATGATATATGATGAATCCTTGTTTCACTACTTAACTGTGCCACCCAAGGAGAATGTTATCACAGCAAACGGTGAAATTGCTCCAGTTACAAGAGCGGGTTCCATCGCACCTACTCCCTCTCTATCTCTGCATAACACTTTTCTTGTTCCTTCATTGTCGAATCATTTACTTTCTGTTGGTTAAGTTACGGAACAATTAGATTGTGTTGTATTCATGTTTCCCACTTTTTGCCTACTATAGGATATCCAGACACGGGCGATCATTGGACGTGATACTAAGAAGAAACAGTTATATTATGTGGATGATGTGGTACCGAGCTGAGTCAACCCAGTGCGCGGTGGTCACAACAACAAGGTTAAGAGAATCTGGTTATGGCATCGTCGACTAGGACATGTATCTTTTGGTTATTTAAGAAAATTACTTCCGTCTTTATTTAATGGCGTTTCAGACTCTGATAGTGTCAGGATTGCATTCTTGCAAAAAGTCATCGTACTTCTTACCACTTGAGTCTCAATAAAAAATCAATGCCCTTTGAGTTAATTCACTCCGATGTATGGGTCCCTCACCAATAACGAAGCGCCATGATATTCGGTGGTTTGTTACCTTTGTAGATGATTGCACCAGAATGACTTGGCTTTATACCATGAAATAGAATAGTGACGTTGGGAAATTTTTCCCACAGTTTTATTAGATGATTGGAAATCAATTTTCTCTTCCTATCAAAGTCATGCGATCCGATAATGATGGAGAATACCTTAATTATAAACAATCACAATTTTTCGTAGAGCATGACATACTTCACGAGACTATTTGTCCTCAAACTCCTCAACAAAATGGTGTGGCAGAACATACGAACAGACATATCTTGAAAACTACATGGGCTCTTCTAATTGGGCCTCATGCTCCTCATGCCTATAGGGCGGATGCAGTTACGTATTCCGTTTATCTTCTTTATCGAATGCCCTATCGAGTTCACAACTTCCGAACTCCCATGGAAGTCTTGACGAATTATGTCACTCTACCATCTTCTCTTCAATTTATCACCTCGCATATTTGGATGTGTGGCTTATGTGCATCTTCACAAGAATCAAAAGAGTAAACTGGATCTGTGTGATGTTCGTTGTGTATTTATGGGATTTAATAGCCAACAAAAAGGATATCGATGTTATCATCCACCTACTAAGCATTTCTATGTCACCATGGATGTCACGTTTTTCGAAACCAAGATGTTTTTCATCTCTGATCAAACTTATGGTACTCTTCAGGGGAAGTTGAATAGTAAAAATGAAGACTACAATTAGTTTGATGTTCCACTTGAAGACTACAGTTGGCATGGTCCCAGTAGTACAGGCGAGACCGAGACTGAAGACTCAGGTGTTATGAGCAACCCCCCTGATCGTGCTTCACCAGAGGGTCACGACATAGCAGTTTAGAGCCTGGTAGTGGCCAACGACACAACAAGCCAAAGCCCAGTGGATCTTGACCGTGAAACCCCTAACCGAGAAATAGCTCATGTAGCGTCAAATAATAGGCTTACACCATTTATGGATTCAGTAGAAGGTAATGGGTCCACGAGTGATACTGAAACTATGCAAACAAAAAGCAACCCTCATTTTCCTCCACTAGTACACGCTCATGTCCCTGTGGATATCCACGAGGTACGTTCTCATACTCCATATATTATTAATTCATATATTTTACCTCCTAGGCAAAACAGGGGAAACCACCTCACAGGTTTTCTTCGGAAGGAAAAGTGAGATATGCAATTGCACAGTATGTGTCTACTCATCAATTATCACCCAAGTACCAAGCCATGGTGAATCAAATGGCTGGGATTAAAATTCCAACAAAAGTGGAAGAAGCTTTCCGAGATCCCCATTGGGTAGAAGCCATGGGAGTAGAAATGGAAGCCTTACAAAGAAACAGAACGTGGAATGTAGTGTCACTACCACAAGGGAAGAGACCAGTGGGATGTAAATGGGTGTTCACCATAAAGCACAAGGCGGATGGATCCATTGACAGATACAAGGCAAGATTGGTAGCTAAAAGGTACACACAGATATTTGGAGTTGACTACCAAGAAACGTTTGCTCCGGTCGCAAAAATGAATATTATTCGTGTCCTTTTATCTTTAGCAGCTAACCTGGACTGGCCTTTGAAACAGTTCGATGTGAAAAATACTTTCTTACATGGAGATCTGGAAGAAGATGTATAGTATACATGAATCTTCCACCAGGATATGAAACACCGAATGAAGCAGGAAAAATATGTAAACTCCGAAAGGCTCTCTATAGACTCAAACAATTACCTAAAGCATGGTTTGGAAGGTTCACTGAAGCAATGAAAAAGTACGGCTATAGACAGGGAAATGCGGACACACCCTGTTCATCAAACGCATGGAAGGTAAAGTTACTTTGTTGATTATCTATGTGGATGATATGGTAGTTACTGGTGATGACACAAAAGAGATAAAAAGGCTGCAGGGGTATCTTTCATCAGAATTTGAGATGAAGGATCTAGGAGGCTTGAAATACTTCTTGGGCATTGAAGTTGCTCGTTCTTGTGATGGTATTTACTTGTCTCAGCAAAAGTATGTTCTTGATCTTCTCTCTGAAACTGGAATGTTGGCTTGTAAACCAGTTGAAACTCCCATTGTGCAGAATCATCACATGGCGATATACTAGGATCAAGTTCCTACCAACAAAGAAAGATATAAAAGATTGGTAGGATGGTTGATTTACCTATCACTTACACGTCTGGATATTGCGTATGCAGTTAGTGTTGTAAGTCAGTTCATGCATGCTTCTAATGAGGATCACATGGCAGCAGTGATGCGTATATTGAGTTATCTGAAAGGTGCACCAGGTAGAGGACTGATCTTCAGGAAGCATAGACATATGGAGGTAAATGGGTATACTGATGCTCATTAGGCGGGAAACGTTACCAATCGTCGCTCCACATCAAGCTACTTCACATTCGTAGCAGGAAATCTGGTAACTTGGAGAAGTAAGGAGCAAAATGTAGTGGCTAAATCCACGATCGAGGCAGAGTATAGAGGGATGGCACTTGGAATTTGTGAATTGTTATGGCTCAGGATTCTTCTCACTGAGATTGGGTTCAAGCCTCAGGGAGCTATGTTATTATACTGTGACATTCAAGCTGCTAGAGAAATAGCCAATAATCCCGTTCAACATGATCGTACAAAGCATGTGGAGGTAGATAGACACTTCATCAAAGAGAAGTTAGATGTCAAATTGATTGATATTCCATATGTGAGGTCGGAAGAACAATTAGCAGATGTGTTAACCCATGCGGTTTCAGCAAGGGTGTTTCAAGACTCACTTGACAAGTTGGGCTTAGGAGATATCTATGCACCAACTTGAAGGGGAGTGTTGGCGTTAGTCAACCATTTATTTTAGGAATGTAATCCTATAATTTATTTTACTTGTATAATTGAGATTCTTATTTCCTGTTATGTGGGATATTGTACAACTATATATTTACCTTCTAGAGAGAAGAATAAACATACAATTCAAACCCTAAACACTTTTATCTTAAATCTGCTGCGAAAAACAGGGTAAACATTCATAAAAATGAGTGGGGGCATCTGCCCCCCTAGGCCTACACTAGCTCCGTCTAGGGATGGGCAAAATATCCATGGGTATGGGTAACCGCAGTTACCCGCCCATTTAAAGTTGATGGTTATGGGTATGGGTAACCGTTTAAACAAATAAACGGTTATGGGTATAACCGTTTATCCATGAAATTTAAATGGATGGTTATGGGTATTATCCGCGGTTATAACGGGTATTCATCGGTTATGGGTAATATTCATGGTTATAATGGATATCCATTTACCCATTTAATTTAATATATGTAAATTAAAAACCCTCAGAGTTACAACAAAAATGATCAAATAGCAGAAAAAAGAAAGGGGAAGAAATCGAGGAAGGCGGGCCGTTTCGAATTAGAAATTTTACGGAAGCGAAGGTGTTGGACGGAATCAGGAGGAGAAATACTTACCATTGTGGAAGACGACTTTGTGTTGTGTTGTGCTCCTCCTGCTCGGGATGTATTTATATCTGCTCAAGGGGTTGCAGTGTCGGTTTGTACACTTGATTATTCTTAAGCATGATGGGGTTGTACTTTGTCATTAAAATGATTTTTTTTAATAGGCCACTAGTGGCAAACTACAGTTATCTATCATTTCCGGGTCCAAAGAAGCTATGGAGAATTTCATCATGTTCATGGTCACAGTCAAATAGACTCACCAGCTTGGAGTATCGAACCTGAGACCTCCCACATCTTTTGTTTATTGGGGAACTGCAGTCCGTGCTCTTACCACTGGGCCACTTGGTCTTCCTAGCTGGCTTACCACCAATTGTCCTCCTTTTTGAAAAAGAAATAAATAAAAATCCAAATTTTGATAACGGTTGCATCGGTGCTTTACACATTAAAATTGATGATCATTATAATTTTGATTAAAGGTTGGTTTGAGGCAAACATTTGGTTGGTGTTTTAAAGTCGTTGATAATGTGTATCAAAAAAAAAAAACATATCTAGAAAGGCTTTATGGACATACCTGATCAGAATGTCAAGCCACGGTTTAAGTTGCTCTTATTTACTAGGTATAGTCTCGGTAGTAAAATGAAATCGCTAGTGCAAGTGCGGTGACTGATGTTGGCAAAAATCAGACGGACGAAAAAAAAGGATAAATGGGTAAAAAAAGAATAAACGGGCGAAAAAATGGGTAAACGGGTAAATGGTTATGGTTATGGTTAAATGGGTAAATGGTTATGGGTAAATGGGTACACGGTTATGGGTATGGATAACCGTTTATAAACGGTTATGGTTATGGGTATAACCATTTATGTAATTACCCAACGGGTAAACGGTTATGCGGGTATGAACATAAATGGTTATGGGTAAAATAACTGCGGTTACCCGCCCGCATAACCATTGCCCATCCCTAGCTCCGTCCTTGCTGGCGACTCGAGAGACACCTCTAGTTTCCTCTAGATTCCCGACTTCATTCTCATCAACCGGAATTTGCACAATTTCACTAATTTCACCGGATTCTGGAAGCAAAACATGTTCAGAATCAAGTTACCATTACTATGCATTTCCTGTTTGACTGGAACAACCTCTGGCGAATCAAGTTGAAGCGCGTTCAACTGTTGGGGCTCCGTCGGTCAAGTTCACCATACAACTCAATCACCTAGGGTATATCAAATTCTTAATAGTAATAACACGACGGTACATGTTACTCCTATAGAAACTACGGGAGGGAAGCAGCCATTCACCTTCCTCCCAACAAGCTCTCTGCATTTCCACAGACTAATTCTCAACCAATGAACCTGCTTGCTTCAATGGAGCTAGGATCGTTGATTGAGTCTTGCGCAGAGGATGCTTCAAGCTGCAACGACTTGGTTGGAACAATTTTTGAACAGGGTTTTGGCGGGTTTCGATTATCACATACTTGTGCTCTTGGTTTCTTTAAGGATTGCAGCAAAATTAAGAAAGAGATGGTGTTCATGAATTTACTTGAGTGACCTAATATTTGAAAAGAGAGACTGCTTCGCTTCGGTGCATCACACTCAAATGCAGTTACCTCTTTTTTCCCTCAGGCAATACATCACTTCTCTGTACTTTCTTTTTCTGGACTTCTTATTTTCCCTGTGTTCCGTCACACGTGCATGCTCCCTGCCATGAACAATGTAGCCTTCAACCACAGTCCTCGCCATCTCCAACCCGTCATCTCGCCCCAATATACCAACAACATCAGCTCGCCCCAACAGAAGAACAGTGTGACCCTATTATTCATTTACAAAAATAATGAAATGATCAGCAATTCACAATTCTCAGTTCGCCGTTGGGAAAAAGAGTAAACCCAACCCCCTAACAACCCAAATCACAGCTGACAACGCTTACAACGTGACAAACAGTCGTGTCTGTCAAGTCAGAAACATCCTACATCAAAATTATATTGTCAAAGATTAGAGTAACAGCAAGCTGAAAGAGTGTATGTATGTACAAACTTATACATATTTTGCATTAGCATTTATTCTTCTGTTTTATTCACCTTATAAGCGGCCATAAATATCACCAACCGTTGTGTGTACTCGTCCTGCAAACAGTAGATAAAAGCTCAGCATATTAACCACCAGACACTAATCAACTGTAAACCTTATTTCCAAAATCAAACCAAACTAAGGAGAGTTTATAATATACCAACCTCCTTGATCCCAAACCTTGAGCTCAGACCACCTTCTTGATGCCCAATCCTCATGAAGATATGTTGCCTGCGACCGTTCATAATTTCTATAGCCTGAAACCAAAATGTTGTGAGCCCAACAGGAAGTAGCTCACATTAACAGTCAGCTCAGTTCCCACAAAGAAATGACAAGTAGCTCACATTTACACTGCATCTTCTCGGCTATTTCCTGAATCCAAATTATATTGCAAAATATTAGAGAAAAAGCTAGCAGAACGAATTAATAGAACAGGTAGCATAATTTAAAGCCATATATAATTTGCGAGTGGGAAGCATGCACCTTCATGCTGGGGCCCTTCAGCCATTCCTGCCATTTCAAACTTGCCTCCTGCACAAAGTATGTTAGATTAAAACCCACTAAAAAATTAATCTTATAATATCCAAATTAAGGCTCAAAGTCCTCATTGAAAAGCTTTAATTGCCAAATTACAATGCTAATATTGAAAGGCCTGCATCAAAGCTCTCAGTAGCTTAAAAAATTGATTACGGAAGTTTAATAAGATATTACATTGCCATAAATTATATCTACCCACCTCTTCACAACCAAATTTCATGCAAAGACCACCTTTATTCCAAAGCCTAAGGTTAACATGTTGCTGACTTCCATCAATTATCTGTAATATCTGAAATCAAAATGTCACAAACTAAAAAAAATCAGAAAACAGATATAAAATGGTTAAAAACGAATTTTCAAAACTAAAATATCATCTTTTGTTTAAAATCAAAAAGATAAATTGAAATCAGGGTTTACATAAAGCTTGTAAACATGTTCGAATCATCTCAAGAATGAATACAAAATCCTACCACTTCCTGGTCCGCAGTGCTCTTGGCCATGAGTTCAAGAATTTGAGAAGCCTTGTCAATAATACGTTGGTCCCCACCGATTACTGAAACCGTCGTGGATTTGTTGTCCTGACGATAATATGACAGAAAAACCATTTATTGATCAAAAGCAGGTTCCAGAAAGATTAATGATTTGCACTCATATTTCATCGTGACATATATACCACGTCTACTGTCCAGGTTATTCCTTGCTCTTCCAAAGACGATTCCAACTGCGGCCTGTACATATCTAGGCTATTTGCTGCCCAGAAAAAACAACAACAAAGGCTTATAACTGGGTAAGTATCTGTTGTTTCAAATAATTGGAGTTGCATCAAGTAAAAAAAACTAACGCATGCAATAAGTCCTTGCGGAAAATTAAACAAAAGCAACACAAAGAATTGCAGAGCGAGTATCTTGCCGAGTCAAAAGAATCGTTACAGCTGCATTAAAGCACAAAAAAATTGTAATTTTTTTTTCTTACGTTGTAATCCCCAGTAAAACAGCAGGGCATGCCAAAAGTTATAATTCCAAGATGAGGCTTACGAGGAAATGGATTGCAACACAAACACTGATTCACAAAATAGAAACACTTGGCTCTAAGATAGTTTACTTGTAAAATTGGACAAGGCACTTGCAGTCAGTAACTAGAGGTATCTGACAAACCAATATGTAAAGAAGAAAGTTTTTATACGCAGAAAAATGGTTTTGTGTATCATAACTGCGACCCAGCCAGAACACTTAAAAAGGTCGTACCCAGTGCACAAGGCTCCCGCTTCACGGTTAAAAATATCATGTCCACAACTAAAGACTACTTTGGCTTGAGTACGATCTCAGAATCACGCCTAAAATTTGAAAAAGGAAAAAAAAGAAGTAATAATTCATCTTTCCTACATCAGAAAGAAAGAGAAAGGTACCAATATCCTCAGAGATAGGAAGGGACTTAGACCAGGAGATGTCCTACCACTTGTCGGGGTTGTCAAATTTGTTGTTCCATCTGTTATTTGAGTTAAGAAGATTTCAGTTGATGCTACTTACAGTTAAAAGGGAAAGAAAAGGTGATTCTGGTATAGAAAGGGAAGAACAACGGCTTACAGTTTAGTAAGGAAAGGCCCAAACTTATCATTTAAACCGGGTTCAAGGTGCTTAATGATGTAGGCAGGATGGTAACCTGAGTTCAAGCAGAGTGACATAAGTTCATCGACTGCCTTTAAAGGCTGAATATAATCCCCCACGGCAGTGAAAGAGCATTCCTGCGCACTCTCAGATAGACGTGTTAGAAAATGACTAGAAAGGAGAAAGAAGCTAGCAGCTAAACAACATAAAGAAAAAAAAGTGGGGACTTACTGTAACATAAATGGTACAGCGAGACAGCTCGTAAATGTGCTGCAAATATCAGTAGAGTTATAGATACTTTGCATTAAGGATTGTCTAAATTAATCTCGAAAACAGTAAAGCTACAGAGATGTACCTTTTGAGAGGCCACGAGAAGTTGGCGCCGCTTCTCAAATTCCTCCTGTAGAAAGTATAGATATTGGGGATATGTGGTTACCAAAATAGTGATCAGTGAGAGAAAAATGAAAGGAAACTTGCCAAATACTCACATTGTTCACCAAGGAGCCATAAGAGGATCCAAACCCAATCTGGTAATGGATATGTAACCTAAGGCCAGTCACTATTTCGATTGCCCGAAATCAGAACCATGGGTTGACGTATCAGAAAACTATTGAAACAAAAGGCTCGCGGGCTAACAAGTCAGATGAGAAATGGTAATTGAAGTACCAAAGAAGGTGGCAGATTTGTTTTTGTCAAAAGTTAAACAAAATGCGATGCAGAAAATGGGAACTTAGTATGATCATCCCCAATTGCGACGGCTGTTACGCAACTCTTGTCCTGAACGAATAGAATTTGAAATGCAACAAGTTCGTATCAGAAACATGAAAAATATGCATATAATTTATGACACTTGAGCAGAGAGAAAGCGAAAGAGAGCAACTGACCAGATCCATTTTGGCCTGAAAGCCAAAGCGCTCAAAAGCCAATTGAACCCTCGGCCAAGCAGCTTGCAACCATTCCACTGTACAAAACAATGGAGATACAGAATAATACTAATCTTTTTCAAAATAAAAAAATAAATATTAATTACCGTTAGTTTCTGGTGAGAATTTTTCAGTGAATGGGCCTCGTTCGCTTGGAACTAGTGGTTCATGTAGTGGATGATCATGTTCGCCCGTGCCCATGTCAGCATCTGAGCACTCGCTCGTGTCATCTTCGCTTGGATCATCGGCGTTCCAGGCTTCGTCCAAAACTGCCGGTGTTGTTGTTTCGTTCTCCGGGAACGGGAGCAGAATGGCCGCCAGGATGTGGTCCTCGGTCACCTTGTGGTGAGCGGGCTCGGTCCGGGAAGCCCTTAAATAGGACCGGATAGCCTCCATATGGAACCGGACACCCTCTGCATGGGACCGGAGAGCATTACGGCGCCACTGATTGTCTGCCATGGCCGGAGATTTCAGATTTGAATCAATGCCACGCCCTTTACCTCTCGATTGTACTTTTGTTCAGCTTCGAAACCCTACACCCCAGGATTCGATTGAGATTGAGAGGGATGACTCAATGACGGTTTGTTTTCTGCCAACGAAGGCCCATCCAAAAGGAGGTGGACTGTCTGCCCTCCCATTTTCATACTCTTCCAATCCACTCCACGTGGTATCAGTTAAATTACGTCAACATTTTATATTCTTATTATTTTTATAAAATAATCAATGTAAAATATTAACATGACTTAACTGTGATCACACAAACAGAAAGGAATAGAAAGATGATAGAAATGGAAGAGCAGACAATCCACCTCTCTTACAAAACTACTCACATCCCCTCGGGATCAATACTGTGGGATCCTCCCGATGAATTGATCTCATTCGTTGATGCATATCCAACGATCGGATTAGCTGCAAGTCTCTCTGTCCCTTTCCGCATATCTCATTGTTGGTTAGATTTCCTGGATTTGGTGAAATTTCTTATTTTCTTTTTGCAAATTTTGTAGCAATTCTAGAGATTTGAGGGTTCAATTTTGGATTTCAATGCCTCAATTTCCTTGAGGCATTAGGTGTAATTCTAGGTTTTCAATATCATGATTCTTAGTCTGATTATCACCAAACGCTTCACTAATTCAGTCCAGTCCATAAAACTAGTCTAAATTGAGATGCCCGCTGCAGCAAACACATAAACTATCTATCACTTCAGAGTTTAAAGTTAATTCTCGGGCTAATGAGGTATCAAAATATCGAAGAAGAGTTGGCACAAATGCTTCGAATAGCAAATGACTTGCGTGGCAAGGGTGCCGGATAGGAGA
Organism: Malus domestica; assembly: GCF_042453785.1. Taxonomy (NCBI): domain Eukaryota; kingdom Viridiplantae; phylum Streptophyta; class Magnoliopsida; order Rosales; family Rosaceae; genus Malus; species Malus domestica. The sequence goes on along the minus strand of NC_091672.1, from coordinate 26,247,193 downwards.
CATACCATGGAAGAAGTTGTTAGGAATAGGATGATCGAGGAAAAGCAAATTCTATTGCCAAAAACGTACAAACCTGCTGCCAAAAACACACAGCTTACAAGTATTTCTTCAACACAAGTTACACTTTTTGATACTTTAACAATGTAAATGGCCAAAATAAACGCCCGGCTTTAATCTCCAGAAGAATAGTATTTCTTACTTCCACAAAAATCTGAGGAAATCATGCCCCTGCTCATGGCGAGGTAGAAAACTAATAACCAGACCAAGTCAGCACTGCAAACATCTCTAGCAATATATGACATTAACCAAAAAGGAGCACCAATCGGCGGATTTTCTATGAGTTGCACACCAGCATTTTTGTCATTCTCGAGAGACACCTCCAGATTCCCGACTTCATTCTCATCCAACGGTATTTGAACTATTTCACTAATCTCATCAGAGACACGGCATCAATGACACTGGCACTTTCAGGATGCACAACGGTTGTATTCGATTCTGTTGTTGAAGCGAGTTCAACTGTGAGGCTCCGTCGGTCAAGTGCACCATACAACTCATTCACCAAAGATAGAGTAAAAGATATGTCAGACAACTAGTCAGCCCATCAAAATCTTATGGTAGTATATAAAACCTAATCACATGTGTCTCAATGTATAACACGACTGCACACATTACTCCTATAGAAACTACGGGAGGGAATCAGCTTTTCAACTTTTCAACAAGCTCTGCATTTTCTGCAACTAATTTCTCAACCAGTGAATATGCTGCTTCAACCTGAGAGTTCAATTCCTCACATTTCAGAGCATGCTACATTAACACAAAGTCAGATACATTTTTCGTCATTTGACAAGTAATATGTCAAGAAAGCAATAATAGAAAAAGAGACCGTTGTCAGATTTTTTATATTTCAAAAATTTCTCAGCAAAACTGATAGATTTACCAAAAGATTCCTATGATGCAGCTTAATCACCTCCTTCTGAAGCCAATTTTTTGATGCAATTTTTCTCAGATTCAGCTATTAACCTCTACAAATAAAAATTAATTCAAAACAAAACAAAATGAAAAATCCTCTAAAATCACAACATAAATTCACAAACGCAATGCACAATTAGCTGGTGATTGATCCAATTCAAATTCGAAAGTTTTAGAGAAAAACAACAATCACTAATCCTAAATGGTAAATTAAGGAAATTGAAGCTTACACATTCCGTGTCATTGCTCTCGTGCCTAATCACATTCACATCTCCGTCTCGCACGACATCGGAACGAACTTCGCGACAGCGGCCAGAGAAACTTGCCGATCGCCGGTGGCCTGGTTGTCCTCCTTGTTTTTCTTTTCTTCTCCTTATCGCCCTCCATATACGAATCGGAAGTTCAGAGTCTCTCCCGAATTCCAGAGTCTCCGGACCATGACCTGGTAGCACCAGAACATTTCCTTCGTAAAATGACTCAACTCTGCGGGATCACACAATCCGTTTCCACGTGAGATGATCTCAGGCGTTCATATTTGATCAACATCTGATCAATAGCGTTAAAAAGTAGGGCATTTCACTCTCTTACTCATATAGTCATATAGATGAACAGCACTGCCACATCAGTGCACTGCCACATAAGTGTAGCCATGTCAGCAGAATCTGTTAGGGTTGTTAAATGTTGAGAGTTAGTTAGCACTGTAGCCGACTAACTTGAGATATAAAAATGACAAATTGTAATTCATTTGTGTGTGAAATACAAGATCAGATTCTCTATCTCTCTAAGTTTTCATCTCTCTCCTTTCTTACATTTCTGTAGTCTTAGCTTTTCATTTCGATTCTCTAGTTTTGTTAGGGAAAAAGAGAAGAAAAGAAACAGAAAAGAAAAAAGAAAATCCCTAGTCGCCGCCTCCCAAGTGGATCCCGAAGACTGTCCTTTTTATATCTCAAGTTAGTCGGCTACAGTGCTAACTAACTCTCAACAGATATAAAAAAGGCAATTCACCATGGAACCCCTTTCTCTCTCCCCGAGATTTGATGTAACAACTCCATGAGGCTTTTCATGGCTCCCGACTCCAGAAGGCACATGAGGTGTCGGTCTCTGCACGAAGGTCAAAAGATGCTCTACGATATATTCTCGATCCTGTGCTCCCTTCCCAGACATATCCCCAAGAAGTGATACAAGCTGCCCAAGAAGCTGTTAGGGAGGCCAGCAGATCTCGATCCCTGGCGGAGCAGGTGGAGGCCGCTGCACAAAGTTCAGAAAATGCGATCCAACGCATTCTCAATCCTCATCAGCCTCATCCGAGTTCCATTCCGCCTCTTTTAACCAGTCCCACTTCGCCACCGTCTGGTAGCTCTCCGACTTTGGGCCAGTCTTCGGAGAGTGAATTGCGTTTGCAACTACAGATTTTGGAAATGCAGGAAGTTTCGGGCATGCAGCCTTCAGGCCAGCCTCCTTCTGGCCGGCCGCCTTGGGGCTAGCCATCTTCCGGCCAGCTGTTCTATACTGCTGGCCCCAAGGCTGCTGGCCAGAAGATGGTTGGCCCCAAGGCGGCGGACCATAAGGAGGCTGGCCCGATGGCTACAGGCCCGGAACTTCCTGCATTTCCAAAATCTGTAGTTGCAAATGCAATTCACTCTCCGAAGACTGGCCCAAAGTCGGAGAAACTTCATGCATTTCCAAAATCTGTAGTTGCAAACGCAATTCACTCTCCGAAGACTGGCCCAAAGTCGGAGAGCTACCAGACGGTGGCGAAGTGGGACTGGTTAAAAGAGGCGGAATGGAACTCGAAGGAGGCTGATGAGGATTGAGAATGCGTTGGATCACATTCTCTGAACTTTGTGCAGCGGCCTCCACCTGCTCTGCCGGATCGAGATCTGCTGGCCTCCCTAACAGCTTCTTAGGCAGCTTGTGCCAGCCGCCTTCCGGCCGGCCGCCTTGGGGCCAGCCATCTTCCGGCCAGCAGTCTTAGGGCCAGCAGCAGGTTTTAAATTCCCACCTGTTTGATTCTCGACCTTTGGGTCAGATGACACTGCCCTTTGGTCCATCTACTCTCAGCAGTGCTTGTTGCTTCACTAATTTGTTGACACCTGTCCCTCCATTGTTTTGGCCTTCTTCTGGTTTTCCGTCCCATCCATCAACCTCATAATTGTAAATCCAGAAAACAAAAAACTCAGTTTCATTTCTAATCACTATAAAATACAAATTTCGAAAATCACAATCTCAGAAAGAAAAAAAAAACCAACCAACCAACCACAATAATATGAAGAACAACGAGATTGAATCTGGTTTCCGAGTGCTTGATATAAGGTCCAGATCCGGATGCATCAGGGACTGAGAGATTGAATCTGGAGGTCGTTGGCTGCTGATTTTTGCCCACATCTAGATCTGGATGCATCAGGGACTGAGAGAAAGAGAATAGAGACTGCCTGTGAAGGTGCGAGAGAGCGCCGGTGCAATTTTGCCAATTTGCCGTGGCAAAATTCCACCGGAGAGAGCGCCGGATGCATCTAGATCCAGATTTGTATGCGGAGAGAGAGAAGCTAGCCGATAGGGTTGGAGTAAATGGAGATACATGTTTAGTCTATTATATATTTATGGGTAAACTGTCGTTTACCCCATCAACTAGTATGTTTCTCCCAATTTGCCCCTGAATTAGTTATTTGCCAATTTACTCCCTAAATGTTAATAGCATTTGCCAATTTGCAGTTTTGAAACGTCCATCCGATTTTCCGTTAAATATGCATGTGCCAAGTACATGTTCTGATGTTCACCTATTACTGATTTTATTTTTTATATTTTTATTTCTAAACAAACGATATTATTTACAATAAGGGGGTGGAAGAGTATGATAAGCCTCATAATAAGCTAGCGATAATGTAATTCAAATTCACCATTAGCGAAAATTAAACCTAAGACCTCTCACTTAAGTACAAAAGAATACCACTAGACCATAGTACTAAGTGGCAAAAAAAATTGATTTGATTAAGATAAAAGTTTTGGTGAGGAATTCGGCTAATTATAAAAATTAAGGAGACAATCGGCTAAAATGAAAGTGTAGGAGAGAAAAAAGGAAATTGACAAATGTTTTTTTTTTTTTTTTTTTTTTTTTTGGTAATCACGAGTGCTACCCTTCCTAAAAGTAGAATTCAGTATATAAAAGAAGGTGCGGTTGATGAACTAAGTGTTGTCTTGCTGCGAAAAACACACAGCTTACAAGTATTTCTTCAACACAAGTTACAGATTCTGATACTTTAACAATGTAAATGGCCAAAGTAAAGGCCTGTCTTTAATCTCTAAACGAATAGTATTTCTTACTTCGACAAAAATCTCAGGAAATTATGCCCCTGCTCATGGCGAGGTAGAAAGCTAAATAACTAGAGTTAAGCAGATCCCTTGTTAACTAAGTCAGCACTGCTAACATATCTAGCAACATATGACATTAACCGGAAAGGAGCACCAATCAAGGGAGCTTCTACGAGTGGCACACCGGCATTTTTGTCATTCTCGAGAGACACCTCTAGATTTCTGACTTCATTCTCATCCAACGGAATTTGAACAATTTCACTAACTTCATCGGATACTGGCAGTTCTGGAACTAAAGCATCATGTTCAGAATCCATGTTACCATTACTATGCATCTCCTGTTTGATTGGAACAACTTTGGGGGAATCAAGCTTCTCATCTGACGTCGACATATCCTCAGTGGATAGGGACACGGGATCAATGACACTGGCAGTTTCAGGAGGTACAACTGGTGTATTAGATTCTGTTGTTGAAGCAAGTTCAACTGTGAGGCTCCGTCGGTCAAGTTCACCATACAACTCATTCACCTAGGATACAGTAAAAGATATATCAGACAATTAGTCAGCCCATCAAAATCTGATAGTAATAGCTAAAACCTAATCGCAGGTGTCTCAATGTCACACATAGTATAGAAACTACAGGAGGGAAGCAGCCTTTCACCTTCTCAACAAGCTCTGCATTCTCTGCAACTAATTTCTCAACTAGTGAACATGCTGCTTCAACCTGAGAGTTCAATTCCTCATGTTCCGAAGCCTGCTACATTAACACAAAGTCAGATATATGTTTCGTCCTCTGACAAGTAATATGTCAAGAAAGCAATAATAGAAAGAAAAAAAGACCTTTGTCAGATATTTTATTTTTCAAAAATTTCCAGCAAAACTGATAAATTTATTGCTCATGGTAGTTAATAAAATTTTCCAAACACCATTGTAAGAATTCGTTCTCTGAGAAACATAACTCCCGCAAACTTAGTATCCCTTATTATGAATAAGGCTACTGATAAAATTTGGTAATCAGGTAAGCAAATAGGAGCAAACCTTTGCAAGTTTGTCTGATGCTGGAGTAGAGTAGACACTCTCAAGATTCTTAATTTGCAACTGCAAACTAGAAATGTTTTCCATCAGCTGTTGATTTTCTTGTACAAGATTATTCCTGGATTGTTCCAATTCCGACACCTGCCCAACTTTGGTTTTAATTTCCATATCAGAAGAAAATACAAAGATTTTATGTGAAATACTTGTGAACAGAAATTAGAATGAGCATGCAACAAGGAATATGGTCTGCCTCGAATCAAACCTATCCTACAGGATCTAAGAAAGCACAGCAATAGTCAAACTCCTCTGTACTCAAACAAGTAGGTATGCATGTGGACAACCGAGATAAAAAGCAATTTAATTTGAATCCATCAAGTTGATTGGTTGGGTCAATACAGCTACATACCTGTGCTCGTAATCTAGCAATATCGTCATTCAGAGTTGCTAACGTTCCTTTAAACGAATCCTATAAGAGCCAAATGTTAAGTGAAACTAAGTCTCTAATATAAAATGATAAGAGATAGATTAAGTAACAAAAGAGTTTCAGAAGATGAAACCATGCTGGTCTGTATTTCAATTATTTCTTTACTATTGCAGACATGAAAATTATATTCTGACAAATTTTCAGGTGCAAATAGCAATAAACTTGTTGGCCAAATATTCCCCATCTACAATTTACAGTTAAGAGTTATTTGAGTATTTGAGACTTTGAGTACCTCCTTTAGAGTCCAGGTCTCTCTATCTCCCTCTAGATGTTTAAACTTTTCCTGTAAGCTTGTCTGTCGAACCATGTAAATTAAGTTTTAAAGTTGCAAAACAGGAGTGAAGTCAATCAAGGACCAAACTGATTATTAGTTACGGGGCTACAGCAAAGGAGGGCGGCTCTAACCTTTTCCAAATGCAAAGTGCCTTTTTCATCTACTAACCGACCAATTTTGTCCTCTAATCCAACCTGCAACAAACATTACCAACCAATTCCTCTAGTTTGCAATCTTGTTTATAAAATTGTTGTACCAAACACTAGAAAAAGCATAATTATGTGCATTCAGGCGAAGAAAAAACATAGAGGTGCACTTGCACTGAAAGATGAACATAATTCAAAAGATCCCTATGATGCAACTCAAATCACCTCTTTCTGAAGCCACAAAACTTTTTCGCTCTGTAAATGTTCATTTTCCATCTGTAGACCAGCCTGTAAATCATCCGGTTAGGCCCACAGTCTTCAAAATGCATGCAGAACAAGTGTTCGATTGCAATATAAGATGTGATAGAGCACAATCATAAACACAGATATGGACCAACTCTTCGTCAGCTAATCTAATTGTCTCGAGTAAGTTTAGATTACGTTACCTCTTTCTGTGTATGTGAATCCGTTTCATCCCGCATTTGCTTAATTGTATCATGTAATGTTGCCTGAGTAAATCATACACAGGCAAAAGGAGTGGTCATAAAGAACCATACCAGATAAGGCTTTAACCGCTCTCTCTCAGTCCAACATCTTAAATCAAAAGTAAAATGCAGTACCTCTTTCTGTATACGCGAAGCATTCTCATTCCGTAATTGTTTAACAGTATCCTTTAATGTAGCCTGAAAATATGAAATAACATCAAAAAGTTTAGACTTTAAACCCAATGAATGACGATAAATGACCCTAATCTTCGGTCCATAGTTCATAAAGTTCAAATTTTCATTATGTTTACCTCCTTCCGTATATATATGTCCCTTTCGATTTGTAATTGTTTGATTGTTTCTTCTAATGTAGCCTGTAAAAACTGGTTATTTTCTGCTCAAGACGAAAACTTTCGTAACAAAATTGAAATATAAACTCTGTTGTAAGGTAATCCATCTTCACACTAACCTCTCTTTGGAGCCATTTTTTCTCAGATTCAGCTAATAATCTCTGCAAAAGTAAAAATTAATTCAAAAAACAAAATTCAAATCCTTTAAAATCACAACATAAAATTCACAAAACGCAATGCACAATCAGCTGGTGATTGATCCAATTCAAATTCGAAAGGTTTAGTGATACACATCAATCACTAATCCTAATCAGTAGATTAATGAAAAAGAAGCTTACAGATTCCGTGCCATTGCTCTCATGCTTCTTCCCGTTCACATATCCGTCTCCGTCTCGCACAGCATCGGAACGAGCACCCGCACCGGCCTCTGAAACCTGGCCATTGCCGACGGACGAGGCATCGTCGGAATGAACATCTCCGGCTGCCTGAGAAACTTGTCCGTTGCCGGAAACAGAAACATCGTTGGTGGCCTCGTCCTGCTTGTTCTTCTTCTTCTTGTTCCTCTTCTTCTTCTTCTTATCGTCCTCCATTGTTAGGCTCACAAAATGCTCCGCCTCTTTCTCTGCCGCCACCGGAGAATGAAATCGAATCATACGGACAGACCCGAATCCGGATCCGACTTGTTGCTGTTGTATTTTTCCTTCACTGAGATTTTTTGCCGATTGGATTTTGTTTTTGTCTTTAAGAAAGGATGCCGGGAAGAGCCTTCTTTGCGTTCTTTTCTAATTTCTTGTACGTTTTTCGCGTTTTCTTATTATTTTGGAAAGTTCTTCCATGCTAGCATAAAGGTACCGTTTTCTAAGTGGGATGAGACGGAACACAGTGAACGAAATGCGCTCGTTTCATATTTGGTGCGTCAAAGATAGTGGGACGCGCGGTCTCAGGAAACGAATTTTGGTTAAATTTTCCTTCCACCTCCCCACTAGAATGACTTGTTACACTCTCGTGGAACACAAAATTATAAAATTTTAAGACAAAAATGCAGAACCTCTGTTTCGTTCCATTCCATCCTGCGCGTACCAAACATAACATGAAATCTCCGTTCCGTTTCATTTCATTCCGTCCCGACTCATTCCGTTTCATTTCATTCCGTCCCGACTCATTCCGTTTCATCTCGTTTGCATACCAAACGGTATCTAAATGCATGCTATCGAGGTTGGATACTTTGGATTGGCTTGGATTTATTGTTTTTACTTTGGTCTGGGTTATCTAATGCTCACAGTATTGAATGTTACGTAGCACTGTAGGAAAACTCATTATTCTAATGAAATTGCATCAATGGTCCGTTTCGTTTATTGAGAACTTCAATTTGGTGCCTGTTATTGTATTTGTTATTGAGAACTTCAATTTGGTGCCTGTTATTGTATTTGTTACATTTTCCTTGTTTATGTTAGAATCGTTAGTCCAATCAATCACTCAAATGGGGTAAAATTAATTAAATTTTGAAATGAACAATTTAATCATTTGAGATTTATTTCTTTTATATATGGTTTAATATGTTAGTAGATAAAATATTAAGTTTCTGCTCATACGAGTTCAAAACTCTCATCTTCTATAAATTAACCTTGTAGTTTCGAATCTTTTCCATCTACTTAATAATACAAAATCAAACTCATCATCTTTAAAACTCGAACTTGAAATTTCTCACTTTTCATACAACTAAATAATAATATAATGACAACTCAGTTGATGGATTAAATCAAAATAAAAGCAAAATGCAATTACAAGGAAACAATGACACACCCCGACCTGGAAAGGTCGAAGCATGCTGGCCGTCACTGTGAGGTGACATAACCATAAGGGCAAGTGATGTAAAAAGTGAATAAAATTAAAACTAATTAGAACTAAACAGTGAAAGAGTGCGCAATTCGTGGGTTGAACCCACTACAATTATTCAGAGCGTGATAGACAGTGAGACTACGAAAGAGTAGTCAAAGCAACCAAAGTACACTTATTACATAATACTGATAAGTTCGTACATCTAAACAGAAGGAAATGTCAGAATTGCCGTGATTCCTCGAGTGCTACAGATAGTACAGCTATCTAGGTCCTGGAGGGGCGAAAAACAAAGTTGAGTGGGTCAGCAAAACAATGCTTATAAGAAAACATTTATCTTTGAATATATTAACCCCTCGTCGTAAAACAAGTATAGTTTCCTCAAAACATACTACGTAAGTATGAAATCCAATATATCAGCCATATAACCAGAAATATGCTAGGTAAATGATGTATCATATGCCACAATAATAATGATGTGATAATCAATATAACTAAGTGCTCATCCATCTAAGCTGACACACAAGCATGGAATTAAATATCGATAATATCGGCGATATTTCGCCGATATTATCGTTTTTCTGAGGTTCCGATATTTTCTGAGGTATCCGTCTCATTATCGTCAAAATATCGCGATATTATCGATAATATCACGATATTTTCGATATTATCGAAAAAATCGTCGTTGATCCGTCGTCGGAAAGGCAGCCGAGGCTGCGTCGTTCCCCCAGCTGCCCAGATCTCTCTGCAATCCATGTTCAAACCCAAGATCTGCGCCTCAACGACACCGATCTGGCTGATCTCGGTGACGATGGTGACGAAGCCGAAGGAGGAAGAGGAGGAGGGGAGGCGGCGGAGGGAGAATGAGTAGGAGGAAACGAAGAGGGATCTGGCTGATCTTGGGTTGAAGCAGACGCGGAACAGAGACAGAGGCGAGCGCGGCGCCGGCGGGGCAGGCTCCGGGGGGAAGAGGAGAATGGGTGCCGATGTTCGCTTCTCGCTGGCGTTGTGGTGGTGAGGGTGTGGGACGAAGCCGTCGTCGAAGCGGGTGGGGTGGAGGTGGACGGGGCGGATCTGGCTGATCTCGGTGACGATGGTGACGAAGCCGAAGGAGGAAGAGGAGGAGGGGATGCGGCGGAGGGAGAATGAGTAGGAGGAAACGAAGAGGGTTTTGCAGGGCCTTGATGCGGTGGTGGAGATTGTGAAGAGGGAGAGGAGGGCGATGAGGATGAGGGATGTTGACTCGTTGACGCCATGGATTACTAGCACAAAGGAAGACGGGGAGCCTCTCGTTCTCTCTGTCTTCTCTTCTTTCTCGTTTCAATTAGCAATTTAGGGATTTAACCAAGTTTCGGCCCCCAAATCATCTACTTAAATTGCCCTAAAAAACTCCAAGTAATTACAATATTAGAATTGTAATTGATCATTATTAGATTTGGTTTAGAAATTTTATGTAATTTAGTGATTGTTTCATACTAGGTTTAGATTTGAATTTTTTACTCCATTCAGATTTTAAAGGATTATAATAGATTTAAAAATTTATGAATTTTGATGAAGTTTAATAATTTTTAAAACTTTTATGTAAAATTTTAAGTGAATTCCCTCAAAATTTCAGGAAGCGATTTGAGAATGTTTAAAATATTATGTGAAATATTTCTAATTTTTTCGAGTTTCCCAATTTTTTAAAAATCTCTTCGAATCAATTTCTAAATGAATACATTTGGAATGTATGAATTTCTTAAAAATCATGATCGAATACCCCTTAAACTATAAAGAATCACTTAAAATCCTTATTAAATGCCCTTAGATTTTTAAAGAGAATTAAAATGTTTATAAGCCCCAATTGGATGTACCGCTTAATTTAACCAGTTAAGATTACAAATTAACACAAAAGACGACTTAATGCGATGTCATATCTAAAAAACTTGCCGCAATAAGCCCCAATTGGTGTGTTTAAACTTCTTTCATTAATTACTACATATTTTCTACACTCACAATGTTTGCCAGCTCGCTATATAATCAACTTAAATCAGTTAAATCCATCATGCAATGCATTTCCTTCCAATTTTTTGTGATAAACTAATAGATAATTGACTAAATAAACATCCTGCAAAGTTTCAATAAAAATTTCCAAGTTTTTCTTACAATTTCCGTGGTTTCCATGTAATTTTTATCGATATCGATATTATCCCGATATTTCCATCGATATTTCCGTGTTTTCGGACTACCGATATTTCCGATATTACCGATATTTTCTTCCTTGCACACAAGTTCGAACATATGGTTTCTGACACGAACAGGACTGGGTGTAATCAATATGCTCTAGTACTACGATCACATGAAGATTGGTGCAAAAGCACATCACATACAAGTCGGATCGCCTAATGCAATCTACCCGACAAGACTGGCACCTAAACTTGGATCCAAGGTGAGCGAACGGTGCGAATGTGAACATACATGTGAAGGACTGGCCCTGGCCCTGGGGCGAGTACTAACACCGGGTGCAGCAAGATAAGCATGTACACAAGCACGTATGAATGCCATGACAGTAATATCACAACCATATAACAGCAGTTATCACAATTTATATCACAATAATGATACTAGGCAAAATAGGCGTAAAAGTGACATAAATATGCATTTATGGAAACTATAAATATATATATAAAACAACTGTCCACTCACAAGTACGTCGCTGGGTCGTAGCCCTCGAGCCTAGCTTGGCCTCGAAAATCCTCGGAATAAGTTTCCCCTATATGTGAAATAACTAAATAACATTACTTAAAGCACATAATGGAAACCTAAATAAAACCCCCATAGTTTGCTTAAACCTAGGGTATAAATATATGAAATCCATCTACTCGACGACACGAACCCACACGCGTCACCCACGCGCCGGCCGGAGGCTGGACGAGCCACCCAAAGTGGCGGTCCACGCGCGCCCACGCGCCCCCGCGAGTACACTGTACTTGCCTTCTTCGCGAAAATCTGCAGTTTTGCAGATTTTTGGGTCAACTTCCAGAGCCCATAACGAGCTCGATTCTCAACCAAATTCACTTCTACAAAAGCCAAAGTAAAGCTAGGAATGTCATCTACCGATCCCAATTTACAGAAAGTTCGAATATAGTCCGTGTTATTCAGAAATTTTGTCTGGAAGTGGCCAAACAACCACGGCTGAAATTTTCCAGAAAACTAAAATTTTCTTCCCAACTTCCAGAGTTGATTTCTAACTCGTTACTTTACCAAACTCAGTGATTCAAAAGCCATTTTGAAGTTAGGAATGTAGAGAACAAGTTTGTACCTAGAAGAAGTCCAGTTGTGGTCGAGGTTGACCAAAAAAATGGTTTGAAAGTGACTAAATGGCCACGGTTCTTGTACGAAAAACTTCGGGTTCTCCTTCTTCTCGAGTTTCTAGGTAAAACCACACGTTCAAAACACAAACAAATGATCAATAACAACCCATAGAAGTGAAATGAAGGTTCTAAGGGTTTCTTAAGGCTTACCTTAGCCATGCATGGCTTGAAAACTGTAGTTTCGAACTCGCCGAGTCGGACCTTCCGAGTTGGTGAGTTAAAACTCGTCCACACTAGATTTCAAGGACATGGTTGTGATCGTGGGACTGAGATGATCACGATGGTGTAATTTGTTTTTCACGTTTGTGAGTTTTGTGGTTGTTGCAGAGAGGAAGAAGAAGAAGAAATGTGGCGTGGGAGAGGGAGAAGAGAGAGAGAGATGCTTTTCTGATTGAGGGGGGACAGAACATACAGAAAAAAAATGGGATAGCTGAGACTGAATGATGAAGGGAAGTGCACCGGTAGGATTTAAAAGGAATCCAAGGATAGCTTTTCAGATTCCCTACAGTAAAAGGAAATCGAAATCTATCCGAAGTAGATATTTTACACTTTAAAATTTACGCATAACAATTTATATGCGATAGAGAGAAATAAAAAGGAAAGCAATAAGAATAAGTCCACGTCACTTTCCAATAATGCATAATCGTCAATACACATACTCGGGGAGAAATTACATAGGAAAATTAAGTACGAATCGTCACAAACAAAATATAACAAAAAATTATACATATCAAAGTGAAAATCAAGTAAACTAGAAGTAGCTTCAAATAAAAAAGTCATTGCTTATTATTTTCTTCGGCTTTATTCAATCAATTCGACCAACCCAAATTTAATCCAAATAATTATTGGGTCGCCCAAAAATTTCCTAATTGGATAAGTCGATCCAAATTAGGTGAGCCGCGTCCAAACCGCCGACGCCCCTAATTTTCACACCAAAATTAAAAAATTTAAATTAGAAAGCCGCCGTAAATAACGGTTACAAATATAAAAAATTTAAAAAAAAAAAGGAGAAGGAAAAAGTAACGGATAAGAAAGAAGGAGAAGAGTTTTCATAGACGGTGAAAACACGGTGTACCAAAAGCGTTGAAAGGGAAATCCACAGAGTCTCTGAGTTCTTGTTCGGAAAAAAATCAGGGGGTCTCAATCGAAACGGTTGATTGGCGGTAGCGGAAGATTTGGGGGGCGGAGCTCCGGATCGCTGTTTCATACCCGTTTCCCTCTGCTGCCGATATTTCCGTCCGATCTCTCTGGTATTTGATTGATGGAAACTTGGAAATTGTTTTGATTTGATCTGATGATGGTTTGATTTCGAATTGCGAAGTTTTTTTTTTTGGGTTTTGATGATTTGGGTGTGGAAATTATTGGGTTTGGTCTTAAATTGTTTGATTTTACAGATTTTCGGGTACTGGGTTGCGAGTTCTGAGTTGTGATCTGTGAGCGATTGGGATTCATCATGGCGTCGAAACGCATCTTGAAAGAGCTCAAGGATTTGCAGAAGGATCCTCCAACTTCTTGCAGCGCAGGTACTTTTAATTGAGTTTTGAGTTGTGATTTATGAAGTTCTGTTATGATATTGCACTCAAAGTTCAAGCTTTGTTATTTTGTTATGGTAAATTAATGATTTGTATAGAGATGTGGTTGTCGGCGCGAAGTTTATTTTCAAAATTTATAATTAACAGAAATTTTGTTATGATTTAAGACTCAAAAGTTCAAAACTTTGTTACTTTGTTACGATAAATTGATGATTGTGATAGAGATGTGGCTGTCAGTGCGTGTCGATTTCGACGATTTGTGTGAGTGTTGGTATAATTATCGATTATATGATTACCCAAGTGGATATCGACCTAAAATTCATTGTTAATTTTGTATTAGGTCCTGTGGCTGAGGACATGTTTCATTGGCAAGCAACGATTATGGGACCCCCTGATAGCCCATATGCAGGAGGTGTATTCCTGGTCACGATTCATTTCCCTCCAGATTATCCTTTCAAGCCCCCTAAGGTAAATTGTACGATCTTATGTGCAAAATTCGGTCCTGCTTCGTTGTGATGTCGGTTTGGCTTTTGTTTGTTCTAGAAGGTAATGGTATTTCGTGTTTCAGGTTGCATTTAGGACTAAGGTCTTTCACCCGAATATCAATAGCAATGGAAGCATTTGTCTTGATATCCTAAAAGAGCAATGGAGCCCAGCACTTACTATCTCTAAGGTTTGTCTTTTTTCGGACTAAATTTATGTTTGTTTGACTTCATTTACTTGTAATATTTCCTTGAATCCTGCGTAACATTGTTTTTGTCTTTGTACCCAAGTTTAATTTGGAACTACTATACGTAAGCTGCCTCGATGCATCACAGAGTTCTCATTTAACATATATAGATAGATAGATAAAAAAGAAATATCAAAAGGGGATAGTGGGGATGCTTGCCTATGCTTTCTGTGAAGTACCTTTTGGGATTATAACTTCTTGCACATATTACCGGACAATTCAAGCCGGTGGCTGCAGTTGTGTGTTTCCAAATATTATCATGTATTTAATGTATATGTGTCTCCATTCCCTCCGCATTGCTTATGTTCATTATATTTACTCTTACGTCTTGTAAAGAGTTGATAATGTACTAAAATATGTTGCATGCGATGATCGAGGACTAGATGATATATCTCATTCTTGGTTTTTCCAATTCATAGTTTTTGCTATGAGCCACGACTTCTTAGTCTTCCTTTATACTTCTAAAAATTTGCCTGAGATGGTTACGATTGTAGTTACTAAGCCCATTTTGCATGGAACCAGGTATTGCTCTCAATCTGCTCATTGCTGACTGACCCAAATCCTGATGACCCTCTCGTGCCGGAGATTGCCCACATGTACAAAACTGATCGAGCCAAGTACGAATCTACTGCACGTAGCTGGACTCAGAAGTATTCAATGGGTTGAAGATGATTTTTCCAGATTTAGAGTTTGGTTTGGGGAGGGACAGGTATGGGGCGTTTCAATTTAGGAAGAACAGACATCTGTTCTTCCTTTGTTGTTCCTTCCAGATTTCTAGACAGAAACTTAGTTTTCACGTTTTAATTCCATCGACAAAGGGATCGGTGTTGATTTTTCATCTCCATTTCTTGTTGCATCTTAAAAGATTGAGAAATATAGAAATCCAATGAACTGCTATGTTTGCTGTTTGATTCATCCAATAAATTTGATCTTGTAATGCAACTTTGATTTGCTAATTAAATAAAATGTAGATTGTTTCATCATGCATCATGTATTTTGAGAACTTGTTTAGTACGGACTTCGCGGTTGGAGCCGGCTATCATTACCGTCTCCAACCATTCTTCCGACGACGTATTAGAATTCTGCAGCTTTACTCAGTGTTAAGATATTGGTAATTAGGGGAAAATGCTTCCTAATATTTTAATTTGGAGGGTTTGGTAAAATTTAGACATCCAACTAGGCCGGGCTAAAGGATCGTGTTTGTTATGTTCATGTCATATTCGTTATCCTAACAGGTCATGTCGTGTCAGATCTATTATCTTAATGGTTTCTTAATAAGTGATCTGATAACGGATTCGGTTTGTTAACAGGTCGTGTCGTGTGGCGCATATCTTGAGATTCAAGAAATCTCATGTACGATGATACAACACTATTATTTCCAATAAATTAATCAAAATAAATTTACTTTTTGCATATTTATTCAAAACAAATAGCATATGATGAACGCGCAAGATGGAGAGTTGATGAGGTTGACCTACTAAATTTAACTTTTTTGGTTAATTAGGGATTAACCAAGTTTTTTTAATAAGAAAAATAAATTAATGGAATTAATCAAGTTGATGGAGGGAATTGAGGGTAATTAAGAGAACCAATTATGCAAAATGAAGGCATACGATGTCATAATAATAATAAAAGATGTCATAAAATTGGTTTTGTATCAAAATTTTTATAATAATTTTATCATTCCTACGCATTACAAGCGCTTAAGATAAAAATAAAATGACGACTTAAATCAATACGAATAAATAGGACAAAAAGTAGCAAAATATAATAAAAATTACATTTATATATCACACTAGTGTATCAATTAATATGACAAATAATATAAATATAAATATATATATATATATATATATCTCATGTTAATTAATAAATTCATTTCATCAAACATAAATTATATATATTATTTATTACATGCCCTCTCTTTAAACACCATATCGAACTTTAACGACACGAACCGTCTATATTTTAAGTCATACTTTATAAACCATCCTTGTAAAATATTAGCCGAATTGAAAATGTTTAAGACATCTAATTGAGTTTAAGGAAATTGACGAACACTATATTCTAAGAAATTGTGAAAATTTCATCACGACCATCAAACGAGTAAATACTTTTCGATTTCTAACAAAAATTATCTATGATAAAGATTTAAAAAATAGACCACCCGAATTGTTGAATTAGACGTATACTGGCCCCCAAAACTAATCCGTATTTTTATCAAAAAACTGGAGATCCCCAAAATGATGAGAACGGAATTAAATAATTTAAAAACAAATAAATAAGACTCCATAATTAAAGGTGTCAAAACTTATGGGAAAACGGAATTAACTAATTAACTAACCAAGTTAACGACGACGGAAAAGTTGAAAAACACGACGCTCCTCTGTTTACTGTTACCCTCTCAGATTAGCTTCTTCCTCTTCTTCTCCTTCTACAGTTTTTCTCCCTGCAACAACGACGCGGGTTTTGGATTTTCCCCATCCTGAAAACGCAGACGTTTTGCTCTCTCTCTCTCTCTCTCTCTCTCTCTCTCTCTCTCTCTCTCTCTCAAATTACAGGCCGCTCGATTCGTATCACAATTTTCAGTAATTCGATCATATTCTGAAGGTAATTTCTGAGCATATTTTCATATTCATATACATGTATTTGTGTGTATGTATATAAATCAAATTATTATTCGCATTTCTCAATTTAGAACGGTATTAATTCTTGCAAGCCAATGCATAATAAGATGTTTATTAGCGATGAAATTGATTATTTTTTCTTTTATGTGTTGCAAATTTTGTTTTTAATTTGTGTTTTCCCTTTGAATTTCAGAATATTGGATTCTGGGTATGAATTTATGTTGATAAATGTTCCGATTTTGGCTTTTTTTAATTTTTTTTTTTAGGTATTTAAATTTTGATACTTGCCCTTGCTATTGATATCTCAACTGTGATTCAGTGCGGTGGCGTTCTTTACTTGAGCATAATCACTTGGATAATGCTTGTTAAAATGATTAAAACGTATTTGGCGATGCTCTCGGACTAATTGAATGAATGGAAATACTACACCCTTTGTGTTAATGAAATTGATTATTTCCAACAATCTATCTGTCATATGTTATCTTTCGACGTTCTTCTTTGCCAACGAAGATTATGGCATTCATTTTGCACTTGTCCTAATTAAATTGGTGGTTTTAGGCTTATCGGGTGTGCTCTGTAACTAGTTTGGTGTTGGACATCAAGATGGGATCTTGCGCGAGCAAGGTTAGTTTTTCTTTCTATCTTCCGTTTTATTTCTCTTTTTTCTTAAGAATGGCTTGAGATTTGGCCGGTCTATGGTATTGAATGCTGTAATAGAATATCTTCCTAGCCAGATTAGGACAAGTCCGCATCGCCCGTTCAAGCTTATGAAGTTGATAGATAAGCAGTGTGCAATAACTCAATTTCTATGTCTGTGATGCATGCGGTAGAAGTCTATATTCTTCCCTCTACGTTTAGCCTATAATATTTAATATCCGCAGCCTGCCAAGAACAAATTTATCACCGCCTGATTGATCTTCTCGATAGTTGAGTGTTTTGTTGATAACGTTCAAATTTCTTGTAGTCCACTTGCATGTATTTGGCTTGCTTTTTTTTTTTCTTGTAATCTGCCAAGTTATAACTTTCATGATACTTGTAGGGTAAAACTAAAGAAGACGATTATGAAGATAAAATTGAGTTTACTGGTGCGAATGTGCACCTCATCACCACTACCGAAGCTTGGGATCAAAAGATGGAAGAAGCAAAAAAGGATGGCAAAGTTGTAAGTTTAAACACTCGTTTTCTTCTCATTTGTGTTGAATAGATATTACTAAGTTGTCAAATTTTTGATGTATTTCGGTTGAACCTAATTCAGTATGTTGCTATTGGTAACAAGTAACATTTAAAATCTGGTAATCGTTAAGACTTTTGGGCTTAGTGACGAAACAAGATACAAATCCCATTATCTTGGGTGGGATCCTACACAAAGTTGCACGTGTCAAAGAAATAAAATAGGGAAGAACAGTATTCTTATCAAATCTCTATAGATTCTTTAATCTACTGTCAAATTTAAACTTTGTTGACCAAGAAAAGATAGCAAAGAATTTAAATGACACCACGAGCGAAATAGCAAAAGACTAGTTCCAGCCTTCCAATTTATAATAAGCGACCATTTGCTTTAAAGTTTTATTCAGAAAACCCTCTCAAGGATTGGCGTCATTCTCTGATGAAAAGATGCCAGTATACAGGAACTTGTTTCATCTTAATTTGACCGGGGGAGTACAATCGGGGGTGCTGGAATCCCGGTTCCTCTATAGCAGCCTCTAAAAAACTTTAGAAGATTGCTTTGTGTATGAGACTATGTACTCCCAGTTTGTGAAGTATCTCATTCCATTTAACATTGTATTTAAAAAATTTGGCTGATTTACTTCTAAAATAGTGCTGTAGTCTTGTCTATAGTAGTAGTTGATCATTTATTAAGAATGTGTCGATATAAATGCGTCAGTGGACAAGTTCTCTCCGCAGCTTGTCTCCAAGTAGACATTCATCGTAGGTCAATGATATTGAGCTCGTTTGGAAGTGCTTTTAAAATGGCTGACAACACTTTTGTTGAAAATGTTTTTAGGACCAATCGTTGGTAAAAATCAAAGTGAATCCTGGAAAACTGCAAGTGCTTTTCGAACCCAAAAACATTTTCCCCAAAAGCGTTTTTAGTCATTAAAAAAACATTTCCAATGGAGCCCATTGGTATGCAATATATGGTTACATATTGCTCGGAATTCAGGTTACGTTGGATGTTATCTTCGTGTTCATCGTCTTTTGAATCTGGTTTGCGTCCATATTAGTTTATATGCAGTAGGCAAGTTTAGTTTCAATGGCTTTTTTTAGCTTTCTTTATAGCTCCTTATCTAATTGAAATTGTTATGTCCAACAGGTGATTGCAAACTTCAGTGCAACATGGTGTGGTCCTTGCAAAATAATTGCACCGCTATACCGCGAGTTATCCGAGCAATACACTTCTCTAATGTTCCTTGTGGTCGATGTTGATGAATTGACTGTAAGTCGTAATGGGTAATGAGTAATGTTAATGTAATCAGTAATTGTATTAGTGCTATTGCATGCAAGTTAGGGGACAGGAAATTTTACCTTGCATCTGCAACTCTGGCCTGGTAATCAAATTACTCATGAATGTATCCGGGATTCCACCATAAAATTATAATCACGCGAAACAATTTGTGAGGTTTCCAGTCGATTGATGCTTTGGTTTTGTATGGTGCAGGACTTCAGCACTTCATGGGACATCAAAGCCACTCCTACTTTCTTCTTCCTTCGGGATGGGCAGCAAATCGACAAGCTGGTGGGTGCCAACAAGCCAGAGTTGCAGAAGAAGATAGTTTCCGTTGTAGAGTCGATTGAAACGTGTGAAAAATAGTGGTTTCTATGTATTTTGCAAGATTGTTCACTACCTCCCTTTACATGTCGTGGGTTGCTGGATATGCTTGGCGTGATTTTTTTTTTTTTTTTTTGGATTGTAAATACGACCAATCGTAAACATCTTTCGAGATTGAAAATCTAAGGGGATGTGTTTGAGATATTTTAATAGATTTATAAATCTATGAATTTTTACGGAGTTTGACTGATTTGTAGAGATTCTATGTAAAATTTTGATTCAATTCCCTTGAAATCTCATGGGAAGATGTGAGATTTGTGGATGCTTAAAATACACTACAAAATGTCTCCAATTCATTCCTCAACTTTTCCAAATTCTCTAAATTCTAATTCTAATTAAATACACACAGAATGTTATAACTTCTTTAAAATTCTAATTAAATACATCTGGATTTCTAAAGATTTTAATAAATTATCTTAAAATCCTGATTGAATACACATTGAATTTCAGAGAATCATTTAAAATTCTGATTGAATCCTCATAAATTCATTAAAAGAATTAAAATCCCTCAAAATCTCAATTGAATACCCCCTCTAAGATCCTTTTTACATCAGAAAGCAATTTCAAACTTTCTATGTTTCATTTTTTTTAGCCTAATTTTCATGAATCTGCTATGCAACACTAATGAAGCTGCAAAGCAGTTGGAAACCATGTTATCCTTCCTGTCTTAAATCGTCTTTTTCCTCAAAGCAGGTCCAGGTTGTGTCACCTCCCTCTCACAAAGTTTGTGACACAAACTCGTGTGGACCCTCCATACACCGGTCCCGACTCCCGACAACTCGTCGAAGTTAAAAACTTAAATGAAATTATAGTCACATGTTACTGATTTATGTGTCATAATATAGTTAGACCATCTCCAATAGAAGATTGGTCGAAAGACTCGTTTTAATCTTCTGGTCATCCAATAAATTAATATTTTAATAAACAGTATATAGCCATATTTGCTTCCATCTCTAACCGAGGGCCAAAATACCATAGGGCTCGTTTTAGCCCTGTCACAAAAAACATTCTCCAACCGAGGACCAAAGGGTCATAGAGCCAAATATAATTTATTATTTAAATTTAATGTTATTTAATGTTATTTCATATTGTTTAATGTTATTTCATGTTATTTAATTTAATTTAAGTTTGTATAATGACTTAGGAAAGTTATAGGAAAAAAATAAAATTTAAAAAAAAACAATTTAAAAAAAATTGTAAAATAAAATAAAATAAAAAATAACAGCTAGCTAACGTCAGCTAGCCGTTGGATTCAAAAAAAATTTTAAGAATTCATGTCGGATATAACCGACATGATTAATAACAATGCTTTCGGTTATATCCGACAACAATTCTTAAATTTCTGGCCAGCCTGAGGATGGCTAGCTGGTTGGATTGGGCCAGCCCTATGGCCCTTTTAGATTCCATGGGGCCCACGAGCCCTCTGTCCTAACCCTCAGTTGGAGATGGTTTTCAAGCTATTTTCGATCATCTGGCTCTCTGAACTTTTTGGTTGGAGATAACCTTAGAGACGAAGCTAGTGATAATGAATGGAACGCATATCTTGCAATCACACAAACTAACTTCTCGATGCAAAACATCAAACACTAGCATATACCGTCAACCAATTCGTTTACCTACACCTTACATTCTCTCACAAATTCTTTAGTACCTCAAACAGTTTCTCTTAATATACTGATGCAAACTTCGACTTAGATGAAAACTAGATTTATGTGCTATAAAATAAGGCAAAATTAATATTATGGTATAATCATGTGACGGTAGTAGGATCACACCAAAGAATTTTTTGAGACGTAAAGATCAAACAATCGTGATGTTAAATTAAGTCAAGATAGACAGAATTTGGACAAGAAATTTTAATTTCTCTTGATAATTTTCTGCCACGGGGGTCAACATTTCACAAACCCAAAAAGACGTGTGACAAAAGGAGGAGGATTCCCTCCCTCGTAATCTCTTTCCCCTTCCTTTTTTTTTTTATATGAACGGTTACAATTTAATCATATCAACATTTTATATTGATTATTTTATAAAGATAATAAAACAAAAAATAATATATGAGATGAAAAGAAAGAAGGAGATAGGAATACGAGGGAAGAAAATCATCGTCATCCGTGACAAAAAAGTCACAATCCCACTAAGACAGGCAGGCACGTAATGCCAGCTCAGCTTTGCTGTGAGGCTGTGACAGCCAAAATATTCTTCTTCTGTGATTCTGTCCTTTTCATTAACCTAAATAAACAAAATTAAATGTCGTCTGTCTTGCATTTCAGACATTAATACGCGGCATCTAAACATGGTCCCAAATCACATGTCATGGTCCCAACAAGAAGATATTTTTCAAAATGTCAGAAACAACGTTTGGTACATTAATTTTGATAACACAAGTGATTTGATACTTGAAAAAAAAATTCTAGTACTTGTACTATGACATTTGATGTAACAAATCGGTTTATTGGTACACTAAATTTTTTTTCCCTCAATAACAGCAACACACATACATGAATTGGTCTCAATTTATACTATAAAAGCGAAAATGTGAGTTAGATCAGTTGGTTGAGTAGGACAAATGAAATGTGAAAGCGAAATCGGCAATCCTATAGCAAGTATTGTGAAGTAATAAAACATATTCTCAAGCTCTTGGTGTTATATTATAGATACAAAATTACAATTAAACGTGATCAAATCATAAGAAGGTTCAAATAATATTAGAGAATAACGGTAACTTAAACGAATGAAAAGTGGAAAAAAAAACAAACAGCAAACTTCATTGCCTGAATTGATTCGAGGGATGAACTGTGCCTTCGATCCTAACGTCCTTTAGGCTGCATGATTTGCGAGAACACGGCACTTGGTGTCAATCCATCAGAGTCGACGCTAGCTAGGCTCCGGCCGCCTATGCTCATGCTCATTCCGGTGCTCCTTGAGTCTGTTATATTACCATCATAGCCGGGCATTGCTTCGGGGTCCTTCTTCCCTTTACAGTCCACGAGGGGCTCTTCCTCGATGTCCATTCCTCCGCCGATAGCCTTGCCGCTCTCTTCTGCACTCTCCTGTAGCTGCAAAGCGAACTCAAGGTTCCAAAGAACATCTCCCATTGATGGCCTGTTGATGCTTTGGTCTGAAACGCATTTCATTGCTGTCTCAGCGAACTTCTTGAAGCACTCTGGCGTTATCTTCCCCTTGAGATGAGGGTCGAGGATGTGCTCCAGAATGCCTTTCTTGTGGCAATGGGCAGCCCACTCTGCTAAGCTCACTTGCTCCTTTGGAAGCGTTGGGTTCAAGGCCGGGCGAGCACATAAGATCTCGAAAAGGACAACCCCAAATGAGTAGACATCAGACTTTTCGGTCAGTTGTTGCCGCCTGAAGTACTCTGGATCCAAATACCCAAAGCTACCTTTCACGACAGTGCTGACGTGCGTGTTGTCCAATGTAGGACCTGTTTTTGACAGCCCAAAATCTGAAACCTTTGCGACCCACTTCTCGTCTAAGAGAATATTAGTTGTCTTCACATCTCGGTGGATGATGGTGTGCTTGGCACCAGTGTGAAGATAGTGCAAACCGCGAGCAGCTCCAATACAAATCTCAAGCCTTTGCTTCCAGGGTAGAGGGGGCTTTTGGGTCTTGTACAGATGCTCACGCAGGGTTCCGTAAGCCATGTAATCATAAACAAGGATCATTTCACAGTTTTCTTCACAATAGCCAATCAGAGAAACGAGATGACGATGGCGAAGCTTTGAGAGCATTTCAATCTCAGTTTGGAATTCATGCACACCTTGGTCAGACAGTGCGCTTCCACGCTTGATTGCTACTTTGGTTGTTCCACCATCAACTTCACCCTTGTAAACCTTTCCAAAACCTCCCACCCCGAGGATTAGAGCCTCATCAAAGTTGTTGGTGGCAGATTTGATCTCAGCAAACGAGAAATGTCGACAAAGATTTGAAGGAAGGGAGGAAGCATAACTCCCTGTTGTGTTTGTCTTTGCAGAACCTGCAGAGTGTGAGTTTCCATATAAAGAAAGAGGGAGCCAGCCAGATGGCCCATCACTTGAACTTGCGTCCTTCCGTTGTCTACGACGGCGAGACACACAAACAGCCAAGAAACCAAGGACGAGGGCTACGGCAATTCCACCACTAACTCCCCCAGAGATAATTGCTCTTTGACCACTCTTCGGCTTGCCATGACCTGATGATAGTCTAACCATGGCTGGATCAATGATATCCTGCTTAGGAAGAGGAACAGGATTAAGCCCTCCAAGGTTACCGGTTGTATCATTAATCTTGAATATCTCAACTCCGTTTAGGATTGAATCATAGTAATTTGGCTTATCACTAGTGTCTGGATACAGCTCAAGCCATAGATCCACCTGCGGACTCCCATTCGGAACAAACACCACGTAATCCTTATACACCGGAATTCCATTGCCTCCTGCCCAGGCAACAACATCAGCTCCAGACTGAGCAGTTTGATTGTTGAGAAAGATATCGAATACTCGTTGATTAACCTTCGTTATATTTTGGGCAACCTCACAGAAATGTAGCCTAACCAGGTACGAGAATCCAGAGTCGATTGAGAAAATCCAAGTCAGATTGTAATTGAGGTTGATTTGTGCATTTGGCCCCATTGATCTGGCAGTGGAATAGACATCTTGTGGTGCAACATAAGTAGGCATGGTCGTAGGGTAACTAATCGTCATGTTTGGATCAGCAGTTCCAGTAACCCCAAACGCTGCCCCTAAGAGGTACTGGGTGTCATCATACCAGGACCTAAACAGACCCGTATCATCTGGCGGCGAGATATCATTCCCACCCACATTTAACCGATAAACATTCTCAAGTGCAGTGGTATTATCAATGTAGAAAGGAGCCGATTGACCCACAATCATGATAGTACCATCAGTGGCACTGTAAATATCAGGCATTGACACAATCTCAATCCCATTCACAAATGCAAACGCATTCGCAACCCCGGAAGAGGGTGCAAACGAAACATCCAACGTCTCGCCATCGACATTGACAGAAAACTCCTTGGTAATATAAACATAATCCAGAGCCTCAGTTGTCTGAGCAACACTGAAGTTCTTGAGAATAGTGTAGGACTGAGCAGTGACAGTAAAAACAGCATTGGAGGCATTGAGGCCGGCATAGGATGCAGGGTAAAAGTATAGACGGATGAACTTTCGACCGGATGCAACAGGGAATTTGTAGGTGAATTCGGAGCGGAAGACCCTCGCAGTCATGAAGGGAACGTCAGGGACTGAAGGGTCCTGAGTGGCGGCGGCGGAAGTGGTGGAGGAATTTCCACCGGATGCAAACTTAGAGCCCACATCCGATGTCCATTTCAGGCCATCGGAGTCGGTGGTTTCGGGAGGACCACCGCAATTTAGGAAGATTTTATCAGATGGGACATAATTTGCAGACAAAACAACATGGATTGAAAGAAATACTAAGACGAACACAGCTACAAACCCAGCAGTGTTCATTATCATATCCACTTCGGATTTGAGTATACCCAGCAGAAAGAAAAAGCAAAACCCAGCAAAAGAAAACTACCAGAAAAGATCAAGATCTATACTTTTTCGATAACCCAGATCGGAAAATGGACTAAAATTTCAGAAATCAAGCTGAATTAATCAAACTGAAGGAATTTGACTAGAACAGAACATCTTAAGCTTTCTCAAGAAGAAGGTGAGAGTTTTGGTATACCTTATAGGAGAGAAACCGCCGGAGAAAGTATCGGGTTTCGGGAGAGCTCTGTGGAATCGGCAAGTTGGGAAAATAGCAGAAAACAGAAATCAGGGAAGCTGGTTTTAATGGCAAACTTGCTATTTACTATAGCTGTTTAACTTGGTGGTGCTGAGAGTTTCTGGGAAATTGCCATTGGTTGTGTGAGTATTCTCGGCGGATGCCATCCCCAGCTCAGATTCAGTGGAGGTTGATTGGGAAAGGGCGGGTTTGACCTTCCGTGTGGGGTCGGAATTTGGGAGGTGCCGCTTGTAAAACTCGAAAGTGCTTCCCATTGAGTACTGGATGACAGATCAGTGATTGAGTGATGATGACAGGAGGGATACGCGTTAAAAGTGGGGCCCAGGGTTATACCTTAGTGGGTTGCATGTATTGATACGAAACTCATTGTAATGACAATGGAGCCTAAAATTTAGCTACAATGAGAGAGTTTTTTTTTTTTTTTTTTTGAGTTTGTTGGGAAGACGGCATGATATATAACGTGTCATACTATAAGTGGTTGATATTTGAAAAGAAAATTTCAATCACTTGTAATAAAAATATTTGGTGAACCGGTCGTATTTCTAGCACACATAAATTTTTTTTTCCTAATTGGGATACACTTGTGCCTTTCTCATTATGTCGTTGTACTTAAGTCTCTTGGGAACGTCTTGAATGAGACTATTTATTCGGGAACACACTCACATAGGTTGAGACCTAAATGTAATGAATCACTCAAGTCTCCTCGTGCGTTGCATTCAAGTCTTTCTTTCGCTCATGCCTCCTATAAGGTTGCCCAATGCAGAAAACAACACTTACATATGACATTATGGCGATATTCTTAGCCAATGATGCAATAACATGCATTTTAACTTTTTCATACGACTGCATAAAATTAATTTGAGATACGGTCACAATAATATCTACGTTGCAATGAATATATACTTTTTTTGTGATGATCTCACCCCTCATGTGTCGTACTAACGTTTATCTCCCTAAAATTTTGGATGACGATGTTCTATGCAGTAGCAAACACCTCAAATGCTACAAATCTCACTCATCGATACTTCAATGAACAATTTAATGAAACTGTGTAGAAAAGATAACAAACTAATCTGGATTCTTCACCAAAAAAGGGTTGGCCAAGAAGGGATCAACAATGGGAAAGCACGTTTTCTGTGTCGCAAATACTACTTTAAATCACATATTGTTATAAATTCTTGGCGCTGGTGAATCATACAATATGGTTAAAGAGAGGCTGAAATGCATATGTGAATATTTTCGACTCTAAAAATGATAAACTGTCGTGACTTCGCCACCAACGGGTCTCCTTTCTTTAGGGAAAAAAAAACACTACCTTTAAATGGCAGGATTGAAAACGGATTTAAGCTTTTCAATCGAACGTTGTACATGTATATGTGTTCAAACAGCTTTAGATATGTACAGATGTCCACATTACTTTGGTTGGAAATCTTGCACTGTGACCGCGTTTTCCCAGGCATAGCTGTGTTCCCATGCTCCCAGAGAGCCAACACCTGATTTTTTTTTTCGTAACCATTTGGTCGAGGAGAACTATATCCACCGAATGCCATTTGTTTTCGCGTGTTCATCTTTCAACTCCCAATACTAACACCAATATGTTAGTAGTAGTTGGCGGAGCCATAATTTTGGCTCAAAAGAGGTCAAAAGTTTTACCCTAAAACGCTCTTTTGATTTCAGAAAAATATGGAATTAACGTGTCCCTAACTACAAACCACCATCATTTGTATTTGGTATGATGTGCTTCTTGTCATCCTCTTTCTCAACTCAACCCTCACGTCTAGCATCATAACTCATATTCAAAATAAAAGTCCCTTAAGCGAGAGGAGGAAGGAAAGAGGAGGGAAATAGAAAGAAAAAGAAAGAAAAGATAAAGCGTAAAAGTAATAGTACTAAAAAACTTCAAGTAATATATTAAAAAATAAAAATAAAAAACAGTTCACTCGCCCTAAGTTCCTCAAAACTCACAGTGACATTGGTTAATTGCATAAGAACCACCAGTCTTAAATCAAACTCAGCGAAGGAAACAAGGAAAAGATTGTGGTTGGGCTCTAATACCCTAAAAAATCTTTCAAAATCATAATGATAACTCTAGTTTTTGTGTGAAAAACTATCAGGTAGGCCTGGGACCATTCTGATCCTTTCATAGCTCTGTTAATGGTAGTAATAGAGGAAGTACTAGCATTATTATTGGAGTATGGATAAAATCTTTGCCCCCACCAATACAACATCCCATTGTGAGCAACACTGGTGTCATAGAGACTGCATATTAACTCTGCTCGTACACTCACGTAGGAAGAGCAATCCAATATTGCTTTGTGTACGGATTACAGATGTAGTGCTCACGTTGATAGAGCCGAGCTGCGTAGCAACAGATGATATCATTATATGTCCAAACCACAACTGGTTCATCTCCTGTTTCATCTCGATCGACAACGCGGGAGGAAACTCAAAGAGAACCTTTGCTTGGTGATTATTTCACTTGTTTTTTTAATGCTTGACCATTGAAAAAAAAAACTCCGTTTCCCTCTCTGAAGGAGTAGGATTGTCTTCTCTCCAAATTCCATCTCCTTTTCTCTTCTCCTTTCACACTTTCCTCTTTTGTCTATCTTTCTTTATATAAAAGTTAATTGTAGATGTTAACGTAGATTAGTCGTAACCATTCAAATAGGAGAAAAGAGAAGGAGACAGAGAGAGTAGAGGGGAGAAACCCTATTCCCTCTCTCTATCATTTGAAAAGATTAATGTACGTGCATGAGGGATGGAGAATGATAAGGGAGGTGGTGGAAGGGTGGAGTGACTAGGGAGAAATCAATGATATTATAATTTATATAAAACAAAACATAAATTTGTTTTCGATTTTTGGTTTTTAGTCTTTATTTTTGAGGCCATTTTTTCACATTTCTTCCACCATCCTCCTTCACATTCTTCATTCATATTTTCTTCTGCATATTTTTATTTATCTATAGCACAAAAAGATAAGAGCTGACACTACAATTGATGAAATGGTTACCAAGCAGGTGCATAGATTTAAACATTTATAATAAACTCTAGGAGAATAATGCATACGATACACATGGTGAGATATAAGTTAACTTAATACTTGAGGACTAAGAGACAAGTTTTCTAGAGTAGTGTGCTCTGACGTCTATTTTGAGCCCATTTCATGTCTTTTTGAGAGAAAAGCTCACTGATGATCTGTTACATAAGAGCTTTCTTAAGTTCTTCGAAAGTTTTCAAACTTTTGTAATTTGCTATCATGCCCTGATGCATTTTGGTAGCAGATGGATGTGTCACATGCAATGGCTGCAAAAGTCCTCCTAACACAATTTTCACAAATTTAGAATCCTCTCATCATCCTCAATCGTGAATAAGTAAATCAAACACTAGCTTTGTATATGAAAACCATACCAATTTGTGTCTAGTTCACAACATTCACGTGGGTTACGCCTGTGGTCGGGAATGGCAGATCTACCATGGGTCAACGTGGTCAGTTGATTCCGTGGCGGCCGGGAAGGTTACTGATAGTGTCTCCGATGACCCTTTGGTTGTTTGAGTAAGACTCGGCAACACTCGGCATTTTTTTTGGTTGAAAAAAGCGCGGGACAAAACCCAAGCAACCGCAACACAAAAGAAATACTTAATCCCTTTAGCTAGAAGAAACAGCTTTGGCCAAGACAACACAGCACTCGGCAATCCTTGTGGTAATGCATATTGATACGTGTAGTGACAAAGACATGCATTCCTTCGCAATGCAGTGCAACCGACACATAGACATGCATTCCTTTTTTCAGCTTTCCTTCTCCTCCTTTTCTTCTCGTTCTTCATGAGCTGTTGACTAAGTAACCAAGTTTTTGCAGAAAAAAAAGGTAAATAATCCATCTTTCTTGCTTTCTCTCTGGCCTTCGTTTTTTATGCATATATCGAACCAGCCTAGTTCATCCTTTCTAGGAATTCTCTAGATGATCAAATGCACTCTACTCCATCATATGTACATGATGATCATGACATCTGAGCTGAAATTGAAAGCAACACACTATCTAACCATAATCACATATAAACATCGGATTATCGGTTTTACATTATTCTAAAATGTTTTCGGTTTTTCGCTCATCCCATTAATCTTCTCGTCTCAATTTTTTCAGTTTTTATAACTATGTTAGTTTTGCTACTGCTTGTTGTAAACTAAAATAGAAAGAAACTAAGTTACCCGAAAAATGTAGAAACCTTGAGTGGTGAGTGATTCTTGGGATGAGTCGCAGACTAAGTCGCTCTCTTTAAGACGTTTCATGGCTTTGCCCAAAGTGTACAAGTAGTTTTCAAACACCACGTCGTCCCCAAGATAAAACAGCCCAGAACCTTCTTCTTCTGATAGGTTCTTCCTTGCACAATGAAAGAACCTTCGAACTCACACCTTTTCTATATGTTGCTTTCAGAACTCAATTTTTTAAAAAAAAAAAAAGCTGTTGTTTCTTTTTCTGCTATCTTTTTTCTTCAAAACAGGGAACATATATATATGAAAGACAATTAAATATACATTTCAAATTTTTGATATTCAAGGGCTTGAAAATCTTTAATAATAAAAACTGAAGAAACCAAAACTGTCAAATAAAAAACGTACATATTCCAAGGTCAAATAAAAAACGTACGTATTCAAACCTAACAAAAGGAATGTACATGACCTAATCTTCTTCTCTATTCAGAGAAGGAATCCCACCATTTAATATGATAAGCTTTCTTACGTTTCAATAGTAGTGGATGAGATTACTCCTCATCAAAAGGTAGGATTAAATACAATTTAGGTTATATATATATATATATATATATATTTAATGATTGTAATAAGTCCAAATATAAATACCACAACGGACAAAAACATAGCAATTAAAATATTTAAATAAAAACATATTTATTCCAGCAATCCCCCACTTGTTTTTGTTTAAAAATCGTAAATCAAGTAACATATTATAAAGCTATGCATAAGTAAAGGTGTTTCTCAACTTGAACCTGTACATAGTGTTAGTGATCCAGATTATACCAGAGTAACTTATAGTTTTGAACTTTATCTTTGACAACACCACACACACAACTTTATTAAGGTGAAGTTCAAAAAGCCAGCACATTACGGCCATGTGCTTGTATCCCAGTATAGTGAACGCTCTAGAAACTTGCCCAAGATTTCATAGGAAACAGCCTCACTTCCACATTCACATAGGTAAGATTATCAAGGATATTCCTGCAGCTAGATATCCCACTCAACATAGTGTATAGACCTTACTAAGAGAAAAAAAATCTCAACCTAAAAACGCTTCAGGATGTCATGCTTCTTAGGGATGGACATGGAATAATATTCCAAATTAAAATTAGCAAGACTTCACTCATATCACTTGTGACTTGTTATTACCTTTTGAACCTATTTCTTAGGATCTCCAGTCTATAAGTTGGGTTGCTATCACAAATGACTTAATTTTCTACGGGCTTTAGTCCTATCTCTTTCGAGGTTTTTCAAACCTTTTATTGTGTTAGTCCTTTCGTCAAAGGATCAACCAAATTTTCTTCAGACCGTATATGACTGGAATCGGTTTCTCCCATAAAGGGGTATCTGACAGTAGGTTCATAAATTTTAGAAGAATTAGAACCCCCACTATTTCAAAAATTAAAAGGAAATTTATTCTCTTAAAAATTAGCATCAAGTGACTTAATTATGACATTTTATCAACATTCAATTTAAACATTCCATCAGTAGCATATCCATTTCCCACAAAACCCCCATTTTTAGTAAGAGTATACGTATCTGCTCCAATGGTTTGAGCAAATCCAGCCTTATTGAGAAGAAAGCCCGAGACCAAATTCTTCCTTATTGCTGGAGCTTGCATCACATCTTTCAGTATCATGATTTTTCCAGAGGTGAACCTCAGCTCCACCTCTCTAGTACCAGCAACATCAGTTGAGTGCGAATCACCCAACAACACCTTCTTTCCCTCAACCACAGAATAAGTCTTGAAAAGAGAACGATCATAGCAAACATGGCGAGAAGCGCCAGTGTCCACCCACCACCCCTCGGATCCAGCAACAAAGTTAATTTCTGATATCATTGCAATCAGTTGCTCTTCAACAAGATTTGCCTGTGGAGCAGGGCTTTTCTTATTTATGCAATTCCGGGCAAGATTGCCCAGCTTGTGACAGTTATAGCATTCAAATTGTCGCAAATCAGAAGCAGCATATGAGGGGAGTTGGTACCTATTCTGGAGATGAGAGGAATTTTGATTCTGAACCTTGTTTGTGTTGTTGTTGAGGCGTTTGTTGTGATTCTTGTTTTGAATCTTCATGTTCTTCCCATTTGGCTTCAGCACAACTAGAGTCTGGTTTCGGTTGAAGTAGGTAGCCTTCTGGTTGCTTGACACGACCAGAATTTCCTCCTTCAATTCTTGTTTCTTGGCCTCTTCCTCAATGCGAAGTCGAGTGATCAAGCTTTCCAGGAAGAACTCTTTTGTCTTGTGGCGGAGTGAGTTCTTGAAAATTTTCCAGGTTGGTGGCAATTTATCAATGATGACAACAACTTGAAATTGATCATCTAAAACCATACCTTCAGAAATAATTTCATGACCAATTTTCTGTAATTCATGAGATTGTGCTTCAACAGATTTATCATCAACCATCTGATATTTCAAATAACGACTAACAGTAAATTTCTTAGCTCCAGCTTCCTCGGTGTCATATTTTTTCTGAAGTGCCTCTCATAAATTGTTAGCAGTGCCATAATCAGAGTAGTAGTCATAAAGGTCATCAGACAATCCATTAAGAATATAATTCTTAGCAAGAAAATCATTTTCAATCCAAGTTTGTGAAGCTTTGGTCTGTGCAATAGTGAGCTCTTCAGGGAGAGTTGGTATGATAGTGGTGCAAAAAGAAGCCAATTTTTTTTTGTGGTGAGAAAAAATAACATCTTCTGCCTCCAATGCTGAAAGTGGAGACCCTCAAACTTGGAAGGCTTGTTAAGGTCGAGTGTGGTGTTGTTTTTAGATTCCATGGCAGATTGATAGCGTCTTAAAAATTGTTGTAAACTAAAATAGAAAGGAACGAAGTTATCCGAAATATGTAGAAGCCTTGAGTGGTGAGTGATTCTTGGGATGAGTCGTGGACTAAGTCACTCTCTTTAAGACGTTTCGCAGCTCTGCCCAAAGTGTGCAAGCAGTTTTCAAACATCACGTCGTCTCTAGGATAAAACAACCCATAATCTTCTTCTTGTGATAGGTTCTTCCTTGCACAATGAAAGAACCTTCGAACTCACACCTTTTCTATATGTTGCTTTCAGAACTCAATTTATGTAAAAAAAAAAAGTTGTTGTTTTTTTTCTGCTATCATTTTTCTTCGAAACAGGGAACATATATATATGAAAGACAATTAAATATACGTTTCAAATTTTTGATATTCAAGGGCTTGAAAATTTTTAATAATAAAAACTGAAGAAACCAAATCTGTCAAATAAAAAACGTACATATTCAAAGGTCAAATAAAAAACGTACATATTCAAACCTAACAAAAGGAATGTACATGACCTAATCTTCTTCTCTATTCAGAGAAGGAATCCCACCATTTAATAAGAGAAGCTTTCTTACATTTCAAAAGTAGTGGATGAGAAATATCCATAATATCCCGATATTTCCATTGAAATTTCTGTGTTTATGAACTACCGATATTTTTTTGGACTACCGATATTTCTGATATCATCGATATTTTAGACCTTACTAAGTCACTCATGTATCTTACCATGCAATGTATAAAGTGTAAAATATTGTATTAATTCATTATATATAAATGATTATGGTGTGTTTAAACTTCTTTCATTAATTACTACATATTTTATACACTCAAAATGTTTGTCAGCTCGCTATATAATCAACTTAAATCAGTTATATCTATCATGCAATGCATTTCCTTCCAATTTTTTGTGATAAACTAATAGATAATTGACTAAATAAACATCCTGCAAAGTTTCAATAAAAATTTCCAAGTTTTTCTTACAATTTCCGTGATTTTTATGCAATTTTTATTGATATCGATAATATCCCGATATTTCTATCGAAATTTTCGTATTTTTGGACAACCGATATTTCCAATATCATCGATATTTTATACCTTGGATGAGATTACTCCTCATCAAAAGGTAGGATTAAATACAATTTAGGTTATATATATATATATATATATATATATATATATATATATATATATTTAATGATTGTAATAAGTCCAAATATAAATACCACAACGGACAAAAACATAACAATTAAAATATTTAAATAAAAACATATTTACTCCAACACTGCTCAACCCACCTTGTTGTAGGCCCTAACTGAAAGTGCCTTAGGGATTGATACTAGCTGCAACTTTACTCCTACACTTAGAAACGGTACACATTGTGGAGCCAAGAAGCAATTTGTTTTGCCTTCCCTTCAAAGTTGGAAATGTGATCATCTCTTCAATTCCAACACTTTTTCTTGTGTAGACATCATCTGATCCATACGTATAAATACGTATCCCGAAGAAAATGCATTCTCTCAAGTCCAAATCCATGTCATGGATGCCCACAAAAGAAAAATGGTGCCACAGAACATTATTTTGGTGACCATTTTTATGATTTTCATCAACCGTTGTAGTTCTACTTTCTTTGATGCCAGTGGAGTCGAGCAAATGGAAACTGTGGCGGAGGAAGCCGAAGATCATTTGGCGCATCCAAGCCCAAATGATTGGTACCCATAAGAGTGTATTTCTTTTGTTTTTCCATGTCAAGTTTTATTTTATGTGCATAATGTATATGTTCCTATATGTGTAGGGTTGAAGAGGTGAATGGTGGAATGGAAGACGATGAGTGGCACTTAGTGCAGAAGAAAGGGAACCAATTTGTGGTGAATGATCAACCTTTCTATGTGAATGGATTCAACACTTACTGGCTGATGGTATTTGCTGCTGATCAATCCACAAGAGGAAAAGTCACTGATGTGTTTAAACAGGCATCTTCTGTCGGACTAACTGTTTGCAGGACTTGGGCTTTCAACGACGGCCAGTGGCAAGCTCTTCAGAAATCTCCATCAGTTTATGATGAAGAAGTTTTCAAGGCAAAATCCCTAACCACTTGTTTTTTCAATGCTTTTGAACTACTCTCCGAATTCTAAGTGAATTTCGTACGATGAGTTGCAGGCATTGGATTTTGTGATAAGTGAAGCAAGGAAATACAAGATCAGACTCATATTATCTTTAACCAACAACTGGGATGCATATGGTGGAAAAGCACAATATGTAAAATGGGGAAAAGCAGCTGGTGTCAATTTGACTTCTGATGACGACTTCTTCTCTAATCCAACACTCAAAAGCTACTACAAGGCCCATGTTAAGGCAAGTCAAAAACCATTATTTTACAAGCCTTGATCATCTTACGCTCGTCGGTTTTGTGCTTAATTTACCTGTTAATTAAGTTTGTAGTGATTTTCTTCTTGCATATTCGTTGTTGTAGACGGTGCTTAATAGAGTTAATACACTCACAAACATAACTTACAAGGACGATCCCACAATTTTCTCTTGGGAACTGATGAATGAGCCTCGATGCACCTCAGATCCTTCGGGCGATAAACTGCAGGTTTATACTCTTCAACAGATATGACTGTCTGTGTCTGTGTTTTATTGGAATTTATCATTTTTTTTTGTAATGTTCTGTCTTCTAGGATTGGATACAAGAAATGGCAGTTTATGTTAAAAGCGTTGATCCAAAACACTTGGTAGAGATTGGATTGGAAGGATTTTATGGTCCCTCAGCACCTGACCGAGTTCAGTTCAATCCAAATCCATATGCTCAAGAAGTTGGAACTGATTTCATAAGGAACCACCAGGTTTTTGGTGTCGATTTTGCTTCTGTTCACATTTATGCAGACTCTTGGTAACTTTTGAAAATAAATCGTCTTAGTTCCTAACAATGTATTTGAGTGTACAATTTCTGATTGAAGTTTTATAAATTCGTTGACGAAGGATATCATCGTCAATCTCTGATGTGCATCTCCAATTTACCAAGTCATGGATGGAAGCCCACATTGAGGATGCAGAGAAGTATCTTGGAATGCCGGTCTTGTTTTCAGAGTTTGGCGTATCTTCGAAAGACCCCAGCTACAATTCATCATTTAGAGACACCCTTCTCAGCACAGTGTACAAGACCATCCTCAATTCTAGTAAGAAAGGAGGGAGTGGAGGTGGGAGTCTTTTGTGGCAGCTCTTCCCAGAAGGAACGGACTACATGGATGACGGGTATGCAGTTGTTCTCTCAAAATCTCCTTCAACATCAAGCATCATAGCCCTTCACTCCACAAGACTTGCCCTATTCAACTCTCAATGTTCTTGGAAATGCCAGTGGGGTTGTAAGAAGAAGAATCCACTAGATGCATTCTTGTTACATCACGATGATCTGTAAACGCTGTATGCTTTGAATCGTCATTTCTTCATTGATATGTATTATATGTAGTGTGTGATCTTACTCTTCATAGAAAAAATAAGGAGTTCGATTTGTCAATATGGTAGTATAACATGTTTTGAACTCTTCCCCGATCACATGAAAGTCATGCATATCGACTTACAAACTGCTATTCTTGTCGATTCCAATAGTCTGCAAATATGGACTTGCGAGCTGTAATTTTTGCGTGATAAACTAAACGAAACATTGTCAAGAACTATATTACTAGGTTGATCATGAACCGATTGATTTTGCTACTTTCTCATGACATAAATGAACTTTCCGATACACAGAGTACTGGTAAATGTAGAATGAATTACAAAGTGGGGTTGGGGGAGTATATGTGTAAACCTCCTCTGCTATAATATCACCAGTAAAGAAAAACAATTGAAGACCTGTAATCTCTTGTAATTGCATCTGATGGAGTGGCAAATTGGAAGCGAGAACCTTAGGCCTCATCGGATGCAAAATGGCAACCATCACAACCTAAGCGGGCAACGCCTTGTGTCTGTGAGCCTCTCCATTCTTCAGTTTCTGTGACAAAAGAAAAGGTTGCCTTTTATCATACACGACGAATCAGATTTTGACATGTATTTCCGAAGAAATAAAGAAAACAAACGACACCAAATTTACTTGGGCAAACTCACATCATAGGCAGCTCACTATTTGGTAAAACTTAATTTTGAGAGAACTGCAGCTGCCTGGTCACCAGCTAGCAAGAAATAAGGATGCCTTAGAGCAGCAGCGGCAGATAAGCGCCCTCTTCTAAGGGAACCTCTCTCGGAAACAAGCTTTGTGGCCAGATCCCAGCCTCTACCCGAATCAAGATCAAGAAGTGACAAGTCAGGCCTCAACCGAGTGTAGTCCCTCCATTTATTCAAATCGTATTTAACCATTTTTATCTCTGAATTGAAATTCTTTAAGCCTGCTGAAGACCTTAAGGATGGTATTGCCATTTGCAGTAGTATAATTCCCGCAGAATACATATCAAACAGATCAGGACTGTTCAGCTGCAACAATAATCACGTCTGATTCATCTCGCAAAAAGATTTTCTACGCTTTAAAACAAGAATTCGTTCTTTTTTCTGATCCAAATACCTCCTGCAAAGCAACATAGCTTTTATATATTTGGCATCACAAATAAAGGGTTGAAAGCGTAGTACCTGCCAAAGAATCGGAGAAAGTAAGGCGGCAATAGGCTCAGGAGGAGGATTCGGTGTTTCCTCTGGGAGCACATATAGTTCAGGAGGACAATAGCTAGGGTCAAGAAGGGCACGGTCTGGTATATAATTCTTTCCAATCCGGAGGTCAGTGGCTGCCCCGAAATCTATGAGCTTGATCTGTCCCTTTTTTGTTACTACTAAGTTCGCTGGCTTTACATCCCGATGGACAATGCCCGTGTCATGGATTTTCTTGAGCGAAGTAATAATTTGACGCATTATTTGCTTGATGATCAATGCACTGCGTTTGACGGAGTCTACATCTTGCAGGACACGTCCAAACATGACAGACTCCAAGTTAAAAGGGAATTTCCGATCTTTCATGTAATCATCAAGGTTTTGGTTTCCCTGTCATGGATTTAAAATCACATGTAAAACAGCACTGAGTTCGTAATCATCATATAAAGCAGTCTGTCATGGATTGATCTAAACAATCTGAATCTAGAGCAAAATGCTTTAGATTTTCGAACAAGTGATCCACGAATGGCGTAGGTACCTCGAATTTCCAGACGAGCCACTTTCCACCCTTTGTAAACTGTGATGTTGTTTTATCAGCAACAAAACTTCCCAGGAACGCAGCACATGTTTCAGGTGCTGCTCTAGACAATCTGTAATTAAACCACTCCTCGAATTCGCCAAATTCTTCAGCCCCTTGAACTTCAATCTTCACCTGCACTTTCCATACCAAAAAAAAATCAGATCAATCTTTTTACACATCACTGAAAACACTGATAAATAAAGCAAATGATCAAATCTACAAAGCCAATCTTGTAATACCTTAGAAACTATGCACACACAAAAAAGTTTGTAAGCGGTTCTATTTGTACATAGTTTCTCAAAACCGTAAATACTTATATCATTACCATGATAAATCACAGAGTTACCTACTTACCTTCTTGAGGATGACCTTCTCCTTAAACCTCTCATCCAATTGTGGTGCCCTGCCCCTTCCTCTCCTCTGCACCGTCTCCTCCATATTCACATTCTTCGGAACAACTGCCCCGGAATATACCACACCAAAAGACCCCTCTCCCAATTTTTCCCCGATCACAAAGTCCGTCCTCTTCAACCTCCTCCTCCCAATCAAGCTGTCCAACACCAACTGCAGAGGAGCAAGAAGGTACGCATCAATGGCGCCAATGAGAATCCCCGGCCTCGCGGTTAAGTATATCCAAGTAACCCCAGCAAAAACAAGGAACCCCCACTTCTGTGTTTCTGATAGTTCCTCTGTGATCCTCTCAAACTGCATGAAACCATATTGCAGAGGAGGAAATTGGTCCAAATGGAGGGCGGTTTCCAAAATACTATCGGAGATTTCGCCGAAGAATGCATTGCATCTCTGAGGCTGGATTTTGAGTTGGGTTGTGAAGAAGCAGAGATTGTGAAGTGGAGGGGGTTTTGAAGGAGGGAAGCATGCAGGTTTTGGGTTGTGTTTAAGTGTGGTTAGACTTGGAGAGTGCAGATAGGCCATGCTTGTATGGAGGTTATGTTGTGAAGTGTGAACTTTTTGTTCTGTGGGAGAACTACTAGAAGTGTTAGCAAAGGCTGGCACTTTGACACGTGTCCTCTGATTTATCCACATGTGAAATTTGCTTCCCCAAAAAGCACAAAAAATATGGAAAATAAGAGAAAACATGAGAAAATAACATCGTTTTTAAAAAAATTGGTTCTTGATGATGATTGGTAGACGAGGCAAATGATTATTTTGGAGAGCTAATAAGAATTCCCGTGATATTACCAAAACATTAATATGTCGCGAATTTAAATAAAAAGCGGATATAATTATAGTAATTCTGAAAAGGAAATACAACATTCAGATTTCTACAGACGTGTCTGCAGAAATTTCATATGGTCTAATCTCAAGAGAGGACTGCTAAAGAGAAATCTCTCTCCTGGATACTGCTTTCAAGCAACGTACATAAGTTCACAGTTAAGAATATCCTATGAGGGAAAGGATAGGAAATGTCGAAAAACTTGCATCTTGGGATGACACATGCTAGGGAATGAGGTCTATTTCTGGAGAAAAGAGGAGGCCGGCCTAACATAACTGAAGCCGGTGAAGGGGTTTCCAGCAGCATTCGGGCTAGCAGCTGGGGAATCCACAACTGACATGTCAGTCCAGCACTTGTCAAAATTGGCAATGCAATGCTTCCCAGCAACTTCAGGACGAAAGCTTGGTTGGATTTGCCGAGAGTCCAGTTTTTTCCAATTTATTGGCTTGAACCATTTGTGGCGCTTGATGTCCTCACTCCCCAAAGGCCCACTGCCAAGGCGCTTGCTTGGATCCTTATGTAGCAGCTGAAAACGTAACCAGCAAAGTCAGTTCTCTCAGTCATGAATTAGAAAGGTTCAAAAGAAAACTCAGGGATCAGCATTGCCGTTTCCAGCCACCCACTAAACAAAAATAAAAGATGTTGGTCTTTTCATATCTTGAGGACTACTTGAAGTGATAACGCAGTGGTTTGATATTGTTCTAGATTCGGTTCATAGATTAAGATAGAAGAAAACTGTCATATAGTTCCAGAATGTAATCCCATACAAAGGAAGCCCAGTCATATAGTAGCAGTACGTAATCTCGTACAAAAGCAGAAATTATCCAAGAGAAAAGGTTGATTGGAGTAAATGAATATATACCGCTTTCAACAAAGAATGTGCTTCACTTGACAAAAAGGATGGCAACTTGATCTTTTCCTTAACTATCTTCTGCTGAATTTTCTCCCTGTTCCCAGTAAAAGGAGGCTGCAGAATTAAGAGAAGGGAAAAATTAATTTCATGTTAAGATGATATTAGCCATAGAACAAATGTTCCAACATATAAGATCCGGATTGACATAAAAACTACGGACACAATTCCTAAAGTGCATGGGTTACCTATTTGACAAGCAAAATAATTTTTTCAATTTCATTTTTTTGGAAAAAAAAAGTTTATTCATCATGGATGAGAATGTCCAACATAAAAAGTACTTACAAACAATACTACAGTAGCACAAGAAACAAACCCGGATAACCTCCTAACAATAATACATTTAACAAACAATGCCCTTTCAATATAATAAGTTTTGTCATATCTATACGTATATAATGATTGTTGACTTCAAATTTAGACAGGATTTCCACCTGACTATCAAGAAAATTTTCCTATATCATCGTGATATACAAGAAGAAAATGAATAAAATGCAAACCTTTCCGGTAAGCATCTCAAACATTAGGACTCCCACACTCCACCAGTCTGCAGCCTTATCGTGGCCCTTTCCAAGAACTATTTCGGGTGGCATGTATTCCACAGTTCCACACATGGAATTAGATCTTGTATTCTCCTCAAGTTGCTTTGCAAGACCAAAATCAGTCAACATGGCCTGTTAAATAAACCAGTGGTCATGATGTCAGTTACAATTCATAGGCAGCAATTAATCAGAGCAGTAAACAGAGAGGGAGAATGTACATGGCCATCTGAGTCCAATAGGATATTTTCAGGTTTAAGATCCCTATGCATTATTCCATTTGCATGGAGGTGAGCAACTGCAGAAACAATTTCAGCTGCATATATTCGTCCCAGCTCCTCTCTGAAAAAAAAGAAAAACTTAAGTATTAAGTGTCTGCATCTTTGAGCTCATAAATAAACAAAATATCGGAAGTTGAAACCAAGGGTACCTAAAAAGGCCATGGTGATAGAGCTGAAAGAAAAGGTGACCACCATTAACAAAATCCAGCACAAGATATAGTCTATATTTGGTCTGCATAGCAAATTAAACCAAGTTAGTACTCTAGTCATCATCAAGAAAGTCACCAAATCAGCACATTGAGTATATCAATTGAAAGTATCTTTTGAAGATATGGTTCGTAAGACTGTTTCTCCCAACATGGATTCTCTTAAGCCTGATATAGAAGGGCAGAACAGAAAAGGTAAATACGAACAAATACTTCCAGAGCAGGGCAGGAAATACCTGAAATGAGTATCTAAGTTGGATAATGAATGGATGATCGATTTTTGTTAAAATATCCCTCTCAGCTTTCATGTATTCGGCATGATTTTTCTCCATGATCTTGTCCTTCCGCATGACCTTCATTGCATATATTTCTGATGTCCCCTTCTTCCTAACCTGATATACTTTTGCAAATGCACCCTGTCCAACAACCTTCAAAACCTCAAAATCTTCAATGCCTACACTCTCGATCTTCATGGGGTTCTCGTCAATAATTTCAAGAGGCTTTTCGTTGACACCATCAACAATAAAAGGTTCCTGAAATTCTTTGATGGTATCTCCTTTGACACATTCTACCAGTTCCACTGAATCTTCTGTGTCACTTATAGTCAGTTTGCTGAGCTTCAATGATTGGTTTACAAACGATGAGGGACCAACCAACGAATGTGATCGGTTGTGAATAACCACTGGATCGTCATAAATAAGCTCAGTAGCATCTTCAGTCGAGGCAAAATTAGCCGAATTCACTTCTACTGAGATCGGAACCGGTAGAGGGCCAAACACATCATCAAAATCAAGCTCGAGGTGATCTGAAGCTGCAGCATCCACTGTTTCCATGGGGAAAAGCAACTGGGTCTGAATTGGTTTGCACATGGGGGCCTTGGTCAAACCAGGTAGCTGAGAGGAAACCATGTTTTCAAGTAGAGAGCAGGGATGCTAACTTCAGAGAGACCCTTAAATTGATCCCTGCTATCGATTTTACCTATCCAAAAGTCTCAACGGCCAGTGCTCTAGATGGAATCCTGTCAATTGCCAAGTTCACGATTGCAAAAGGGGTTCCTAGGAACTTTGGCAATAGACAGAACAAAATCCAGACAAAGAAGAGGTTATTCTTGTTTTCCGATTTACAGGAAAACACGGATGCTTCAGCAGTTCTTGAATTCATGAAGATCAGGCTGTCAAATCTGAGTTTAACACCAAACACAAAGGAAGAAAAAAGTTCGTTAGTAACTTTGTACCATGAGACCAAAAACAACTCGAAAACAAACAGGCGTCTCTAGCATGATAGCACAATCTTCACAACAAAACTAACTAGAAAAATTTATACAAGAATCCAAAGTCAAACATAACTTTAGTTTGACCTGCTTTATAACATAAATCACATCAAACAAAGCTCTTGTTCCTGTTTCTAGATAAAAAATTTGGTTAATGGCACTTTATTGGTGATGTTTAATTTCAATCCAAAACTTATTGAAAATTCCCATATTATCCCAAGAACATCATTAACTATTTGTTCCCTACAAAATTAATTTCCATCCATAGCCCAAATTTCGACTCAAAAACATATCGAGGAATCCCAAACACCTTACTTGATTTGTCAAAAAGTTCATGGAGAATTCGAATCATTCGATATACAATTTGGTGCATTCAAAAACACAATCAGAACCAATATTAATATGATAAGAATTACATAATACGAACCAAAAATTAATGCATAAAGCAAAATGCATCACAATAAAAACAACCCAGAATTCGAAATCGCAGAAATTCCAAACTGGGAAGTCGAAATCGAATCAAGGAATCCAAAAGTTTTCAGATTTCAGGCTAAGATTGTGTAATCCGCCATGGCAAGAACAAAAGCAAAGCAAATAATCCCAACAATTACCAGATCTCAAAACAGCTCGGCGCAATTACACAGACAAATCCGAAAAAACGAAACTTTAGATCTAAAAACACGTTGTTGTTGTTTCAGGCTAAAAAACTCAAACTTTCTGTTACTTTCCTACCGTTTCTCGGAAACCAAACAGAAAACGGAAATCCAAGTACAACGAAAATCCCAAAAGGGTTTGGATTTGCTTACCTTGGGAAGGGTGCAGACGAAGCACGAGAGAGAGAGAGAGGGGAACAAAAACAATGGAGGTTTTTTGGAAACGTCTGATTTCACGAATCCTGGAGCGTAGGGGGCGCGTTGCCGCTTATATTTTCCAACCTTC
Source organism: Malus domestica (assembly GCF_042453785.1). Lineage (NCBI taxonomy): Eukaryota > Viridiplantae > Streptophyta > Magnoliopsida > Rosales > Rosaceae > Malus > Malus domestica. Next base: position 26,203,839 of record NC_091672.1, on the reverse strand, counting down.
CAATTTTTTTCGGTTCTTCGAATTTGGACGATGGAGACGTGGCGGGCGGGGATTGGTCGGCGGACGAGTTGCCAAGTTGCAGCGATTCGGCTTTTTAAAAGGTGAGCTGGAGCTGGATGGGAATATGCTTTTCTCCGATTGGTTGTTGGGTTCGGAGGCGTGCTTTGACCATGCGTCTACGAATTTTTTTTTTTCGTTAAGTAAATAATATATTAAAAGGGCAAAAGCCCAAAGGGAACAACAAATGAAAACTGGGCAATGAAGAAAGCTCAAGGCACCAGCAAACAAAAAGGAGAACCTAAGGCCATCTTTACCTGAGCGCTGATTAGAGGGTTCGTTTTAGCCCTCTGATCTTTCAAGATATTAATATTTTAATGAACAGTACAAGATTATATTTACCTCCGTCTCCAACCGAAGGCCAAAGGGTCAGAGGGCTCGTTTTAGCCCTGTCACAAAAAACCGTCTCCAACCGAAGGCCAAAGGGTCATAGCGTTAAACATAATTTATTATTTAAAAACTACAACTTAAATATTGTTTAAGTTTCTTGTTGTTAAATGTTTTTTTTTATGTTGTATAATTTTTATGTTGGTATGTTGTTTCATGTTACTTAATTTAATTTAATGTTGTATAATGGCTTACGACGTTATAGGAAAAAAACATAATTAAAAATATATATGAAACAAATTTTGTGAAATAGAAGTTATAGGAAAAAATAGAATTTAAAATAAAATAAAACAAATTTTGTGAAATAGAAGTTATAAAAAAATGGAATTTAAAAAAAATGTATGAAACAAATTTTGTAAAATAAAAGTTATATGAGAAAAAATAGAATTTAAAAAATATATATATGAAAAATAGAAGTTATAGGAAAAAATTTTGTAAATAAAAAATAATAATAAAACTGTAAAAAAAATAATAAAATCAAAGCATTTGACACACCTCGACCGAGATCAAGGCATGCTAGCCGTCACGTGAGAGTGACGTAGCCATGTGCACAGTGCGGAAGCAATAGAGATAAGAAATATATGAACAATTAAAAACCAAATTACTAGAGTGCACTACTAAACAGAAAGTGCTAGGAATTAGTTACAACAGTAAACACTCATAATCAGAGCATAAGTCTAGGTGTAGTCCAGTATGACAAGTACTAGTTATACAGTACCAGAAATATCCTACTATTATTTAGATAAGTCAGAACAGCCGACGTCCTTAAGCCACTAACAGCAAGCTTACTTAAAACCTGGAGGAGCGCAAAACAGAAAACGTGAGTGGGCAAAAACAAATGCTTTACAAAACCATTTCATTTATCTATATATCTAACCCCTCGTTGTAAAACATGTATAATTTTTCCCATGATCAATATATAAGCATATACGTAATATATATATATATATATATATATATATATATATATATTCATATCAATTCAATTCATGCTTCACATAATCATATTCATATGCATGCCATGCCAAGATATAACAGAGTAAGCAATTATGGTAAGAATAATTTCATAGAAATATGATATGTTAGCCGGAACTCCTGTGGTAGTCTGTACGGCTGAATTCAAAGCTCAAAAGTCAATCTAGTCAGAGTCACTACAATGACCTATACGACAATATACTGCACATAAGTCGGAACCACTAAAAAGAGGTATGTACGACAAGATTGGGTGTAATATAATTATGATCAATTTTTCTCTCATAATAGCCGGGCGATAAATCGTTAGTCACCTACGAGTCGGAACCATAAATAAGGTATGTACGACAAGACTGTGCACTTAAGTTGGATCCAGTATGAGCATATAGTGTGGAAGGTGACGTAAATAAATAGGTATGTACATCATATCTCTGGCTAAATCACAATCACTCTAGGTGCAGTTTTATGAGCTCAACATTATTCAATCACATATCACATCATCGATGATTCACATAACCAAACATGACTTACCTAAACTTACATGTGCCTCCACAGCACCACATTTAAATATATAAGGTATCACACACCAATTCATACACGAAACATAATTGTATATGCATGGCATTTATGGCATATTATCATTTAAACATATTTTTCTGGGAAAATATCAAGTATATAAATATATATTAAAAACCAAAAGCCCACTCATTGGTATGTCGATGGGTCGTAACTCCCGAGTCACCCTTGGATACGCTCGTCCTCGGGATAAGTCTCACCTATATGCGAATTAACTATAAAAACGTTATTTTAAAGCACATAGGCAAAACTAGCTAATAACTTCTCATACATTGCTTAAAATGGGTATATGAATATACCACAGTGACCTACACAACCTCAGGATCATCCCCAAATTTTTAGAAAATTTTTTGGAAGCCTCACGCGCCCCCACGGGCCGACAATGGCACGGCCAGATGCGCCCCCCCCCCACGCCGTCAAGAATATTCCGTTAACTTCTAACTGTTACCGTTAAATCTAACTAACGGCGTGAGAATATTCCGTCATACTTGACGGAATATTCCTTCATCTCCTACCTCCAGCTCTGGTAATCATCGTTGGCGCCGGAAACTGGGCAATTTTTCAAACTCTTTAATCTCGCTCATTTCTTCACCAAAACTTATGAAATTTGAACCATTGGAAAGCTAGCAACGTGTAGAACCACGTTATACCATTTTTAAGCCTTGAAATCCACTAGAATTTACCTGAGGAAGCTCGATAATCCGGTCAACTTTGAAAAGCTTCGATCTCGGCCCTCCAACGTCCAAACTCTTCCAACAAACTACCCCGAGCTTCCTTAGGGCCTCCTAAAGCTCACTATGAGCTTAGAATTCCCTAAAAACAACATATTTATGTGTGCATGAACAATGCACAAATCGAGGGTTAGGTTTCACGGGGTTTTCGAAGGTTTTAGGTTCTAAAACTTGTACCAATAGATTCCTGAGGTCACAAGGAACACAAAAATGCTTACCTTGGTTTTGATCTACAAGGTTTGGGATGGTTTCTAGGTTGTCCGTACGAAAATGCCGAGAGGGAGAGAGAGAGTGAAGGTATGTGTGTGGTCCAAAAGCCACCCATCAAAACCAACCATTCCCTTACTTCCAATTGGGTCCAAAAACTTAGGGAAAATAATAAATGGATCCAAATCCAACTTAAATCACACAATACACTTTAACGTCCAAGGGTAAAATTATCATTTCACGTCATCAAAAATTAATTATTCGCGACGGGCTGTGACAGCATTCCTGTCGGTTATAATCGACAGGAATGCGTTCATATTATTTAGTATAAATGCATTACTGTCGGTTATAATCGACAGGATTTCCATTTGTTATGGCCAGACCCGGGCTGGCTAGCTGGCTACATGCAACCAGCCCTCTAGCCCTTTCCTATTCTGTGGGGCCCTCTCAGATTCCATAGCCCTCTGGCCTAGCTCTCGGTTAGAGACGGTTTTCAGGCTAGTTTCGGCCCTCTGGACCCTTCGGTTGGAGATGGCCTAAACACCAAAGCCTAAACCACACAGGGAAAGACAACAAACAACTCAGACACAAAAGAGCAACAACATTCTAGTTATGGAAGACCCCTATGTTAATGGTGGAAGGCTTAACTTTCAAAGTACACAATCGACATCGAATCATATTGGTGATTAATTGAAGAAGTATAGCAAGAGGTTTCCTGCAGTTGTTGAAGATTGGTTTTGGTTGTTTCGGATAAATTAATGGGTGTGATATCCATCCACTTTTTTTTACTTCTCACATATTTTTCTAATTTTCGACCATTCAGATTGGATGTATTGAAGAATATCAAAAGGGAAATTGAGATAATTATTAAGGAAAAATAATTTTGTTAAAAATGAGAAATAAATAGAGATTTTATGTTATATTTGTGTTGACACATTAATAGAATAGAATCCTTTTTATTAAAAAAAATTATAAAAGTATTATCATATCCTTTTATGCATAAATGAGAGAGTATTAGAAAAGAAAAAATATATCTGAGCATTAAAATAATTTCACACTGAAAAGTTTTTGCTTTTTTTTTCTTCATTTAGAAAATTTAGGTTTTAACTGGAAACAGATTTTCTGCTTCAACATTTTTTTAGTTAAATTTTTAGCATGAGACTGTTAAATAATGAATTTAAGATAATTTTTTCTAAGAGTAACTTTAAAGAAAAAGAATTATGTAGGCTAATTTGATTTTATGAATATTCTAACCTAAAAATATTTAGATTCTGATAAATATTGGAATATCATTAAATCGACACTATAAAACTCATAGAATACTAGAAAGAATATGAAACACCTGAAAGAAATTTTTTAATTATTTTACCCATTGGATTTGAATTTGGACCATAGGATTTTTTTTTTGTTTTTTTTTTATATAGATAGATGTAATTATATTAGATCTTAATGGTTGGATCGAAGTGTTTTAGTCTATAAATAAGTTAAGAAAAAAAAGGAAGTGAACTGTGAAGAACACAAAAACGACTTGGCGTTTCCTTACACCAACAAAAGCGACATCGTAATCACTCACACACGACACACACCTCAATACCAACTACTTCCATTGCAGACTTGCAGTGGAGTGTTTTGAGTTAACCATGTGTGACCGTCTTCCCTCCCTCCCCCTATCTTTTCCTCTCACAAAATCTCCAAAATTAGGGTTTACCAGAACGTATTGGAGCTCCCGTATCCAACCGCATCCCTACTTTTACCCGCCAAATTGCTCGAAACCATCCAATTTCACGAATTCAGAGCTCACAAACTCCAGAAATGGGAGGTCTTTGTTCCTCAGCAGAAGGGCCAGCGAGAATCCGATAGCTGATTTTGGGATTCCGGCCGATTTAGGGTTTAAGGAGAAAGGGGAAAACCTCTTCAACCTCGAAAGTGAGGCAATTGAGTCAGTAGCGCGACATGGGATTGATCCCAGTGAGGAATCCAATGCTTCATTGGGTTCAGAAAATTTTCTGGAATCGGAGGGCGGTTCGGGGGAGGAGAACCGAAATCGGAAGAGTAATGAGAGCGTAAAAGACGAGAATCAGGTCCGAATGGCGGGTGCGGACGGTGATGGGTTGGAGAAGGAGGATAATTTGAAGCGCATTGATGAAAAAGTTGGACTAAGAAAAGGGCGGCAGGTAATCAGGAGGTCCAATATTCTTGCAAAGCAAGTTATCTGTATTCAAAGTGCTCTCAGCTTGGGATTTGTCTCTCAGCTTTGGGTGAATACCAATTCAGTAAGTAACAAACTTTCGGTTTTCATATGCCATGATAAAAAGTTCCTATCCTTTGATAATTTTGTTTCCAGTTTGTAAGTTGAACCTATAACTCTTTTCTTCTTTTCGCAGTGGATGGTAAAGTTTGTAGAAGTGAGGCGAAACTTGCTTTCGGGAGAGTTTGAACGTTTTCTTCTCGACGATATTACCCAGGTACATTTTGCTTGGGACAGGTATATATTTCATGCTTGTACTCTATGAACATTCTTCTCTTATGGAAAAGGTATTCAATATATTGTTCTTTACAGGTTGGTGATGTTGTGCTTGTCGAGGACGAGAGTGTGATTGATGATGATGAATTTAAGATTGTTGGACTGGAAACGTTGGTATGTTCTGTCTCCCGTGACATATATGTATATGATTGATAAGAGCGTCCACTCTTGTTCCTTTCTTTTCAAATGGAGTTTATTTCTGTGTTTGTTTCCTGCATGGTTAGATTAGTTTTCTGCATCGGTAAAGCTCAAGTAAATGTGTTCAGTGATAACTTATCTTATCAAATGCTATTTTGATCATTATATGTAGGTGTTGGGTGTATCGTGTACCTTGTTCAATATCTTTTAGTATCAATGTTTTACAATTTGAGTTCTTAAGTTGTGATTTGCTAGGTAGGATACCAAGTAGTAACACCAGGTCGACGAACAATTGGAAAGGTGGTACTCTATATTGCACTAATGTCTTCATACTTATTTCCTGATTCCTCAACCATCTAACTCGTTTAATGCGGCATTTCTAGGTGCGGGGATACAGTTTTAACATCAATTCAGGGGCTGTCGAGTCTCTTGAACTTGATTCATTTGGGATTTCCTATATTCCATCAAGTTTGGTAAGTGAAATGAAATTTTATGGATTAATGAAACAAAGGCTAAATATTTGAAAAGTTCCTACCATTTGAACTCGATTGGCTTGCATGTCTAGGGGTTTTTTATGAACTGTTCGACTTGCAAAGCTTAATTCCAGCTAATTTTAGGTGAGTACCTATGCGCTGTTTGTTGAGGATGTGCTGGAAGTTGTGTCTGATGCTGTCATTGTGCATGAAGCTGCAGCTTCGCGCATACACAGGCTGACCAAGGTACTTCTTTTCTGTACAATAAAACTCTAGTCTTGATTTGTAGTTTGCTTTATTTGCGACCAAGTTTTATGCCTGCATATGACAGTTTACTTACCACCATAATATACTTGCGACTAACTTTTGAGATCACTCGTTGTCGTTTCAAGTATGGTAAACTGAAAAGGAATTGTGGCCGTTCATGTTAGATGTTTTAACTCATTTTCTTGGGCATAGACATGTTCAACCATAGAAATTTATTTCTTACTGCACTCTGGTTTCCATTTACTTTTGTTCTATAATTGTGCCGTTTGGCCCATTCGACGGCCCTATGTCAGTAATTGAGGCTTCTGAGCAAATCATGAACGGATCTAGTCCAGTGAGTTTGTTTGCATGTAAATTAACAGAGACTGACATTGGGATTTATGTGACCATATGTTAAAAAACAGGGTCTCTTGGACAGCCAAAATGTTGCAAGCTCTATAGATGATCTCGACGAGTATTCCGACATTGAAAGACCTGTAAGATCGGATAAGTATACAAGAAGAAGAAATTTTGGTGACCAGAAGTTCAATTCCAGGAAAAGCAAGACCAATGGCAATGATGATTGGGACCTCCCAATGGATTACTTCTGATCCTCATAGCTTTTTATTGACTTCTTGTAGATATCAACCTAAATAACATTGTGAGTAGATTTCAACATAAAATTTTGGAGTGCTGAAAATCATAGTCTGACACGTATATATATCTTATTAGAAACATAAAAAGAGGAGCATACATATATCAAACAATGATTTGTCTACAAGTAGAAATAGCTCACTTAACGGAGAAACATGCTTCGTCCTTTGGCTCTCCACTCTCTTACACACATAACCTCCCTGTATTTTGGTTAATTCAGCTCCACTCGTGACAACTTTCTTTTGTTTTGGTCAAAGGGAATTTTTATAACAAAGTCCAGAAGGACAAATTACAAAGACTCCGCAGGTAAAAACGAGATATAAAACAGCCAAAAAAAAAGAATCAGTATAGACAGGACGTCACATATGCACAAAATGCATGAGTAAAGGTTCATATCTATATCAAAAGCAAAAAATTACATAGGAGTTCAAAAGCTAAGGCCCAATTGTAGAGGCTCAAAAGTGATCACACAAAAAAACCTAAAAATCCTAAACAAATCTTCGCCCATCGCGTAAGCAAGCCGAAATGGTGAAGACACCACCGCAAGATGCACAGCTCGAACCCATCGTAGTCACTATGTCGGGAAAAAAGTGTCAAATCTTCAGATCTAATGAAACCAAACCAATACCGAACGCCTAGTATCTAGCCCTCAGCGATACCAAGCACACAAAAGGCATCTAAACGAACGGTCCTACAGTCCCGACCGCTTTGTTATTGGACGGCCCTGCAAAACCAAGCATGTATCTTCCTTGTGATCAACTGATTAGTAGAAATTCAAACTGATCATTTTTTTTTTTTGAACAATTGATATTATCTAAAGAGTATATGTTTAGTCTCATAATTAGCTATCAATAATATAATTCAAATTCTCTTTTGACAAAAATCGAATCTAAGACTTCTCATTTACCAGTAAAGATGAATACCACTATACCGTAGTACTAAATGACTAAACTAATCATTTAAAATCATTCAACTTTAGCAATTTACAGATTGAACAATTTGAGAGATTTTTTCAGTGTACTCGAAACATGAAACAGTACACCACATATTATTATACAATTGAAATGATACTTAAAAATAAAAAAAATTAACTCTAATTGTATAATGACATGTGATGTACTGTTTATTTCGGACGCAGCGAAAATTTCTCAGACCAGTCAAACTGTGATTATTACTCTTGAAATCCGCGACATGGTTGCAGAAAATCCTTAATGAGGGCTGTGATTATTACTCTGCAAACTCCTCTATTTCTTCTGATGACAAAATTACCCTCCGTATGGGCCATATCCATATTACTGTTGAAACAGTTAATTTTACCGCCTTCTATATAATTACGCGTCGTTACGTGGTAGGACCTAATGAGCGTGCGGGTCCCGCCATAAGCGTGTCTTTCGTAATTGATTGCCACGCAATCATATCCTGATAAAATAATAAATTAATCAGCGTTGGAATCTGGAGCTTATTTATATTTAAACATTCTGAACGCAAATTAAAAATGTAGCCGTTAGCACCTAACGCCTTCCCACTTTCAAATTCAAACAAACTCTCTCTCTCTCTCTCTACAATACCCTTTTTTCTCTCTCTCAAATATAACAACCTCAACCGCCATAGCATCTTTCACACATCCACCAAAGCAATGCAGGCGCTTCAATCTTCCGTCGCCGGAATCGCCGGGAACCAGATTGTTCGGCCTAAAAGTGGCCGGACGCCGCTCCAGCCAAAGAAAGCTCCGGTGACTTCGACAAACTCCGATCTCAAAATCAAGCCGGTTCACCAATGGATTGGCGTTGGCGATGATTCAAATAAGGAGAACCGTCCAATGTATGCGACTCCGGTGAAGATTGAGGCGATGGACGCGTCTCTGGCAGAGGAGCTGAGCTCGATCAGGAAGAAGATGGAGAGGATGAAATCGGACAGAGAGAAGACCGAGAAGATGCTTAAGGAGAGGGATATGGTGATGGAAATACAGATGAAGGAGCTCGAAAACAGAGGGCAGATCCAGAAGATGCTCGAGACCGAGCTCGATCGGATTTACCGATTGAACCAGCTCCATGTTCAATCAATTGTAAGCTCCGATTGAACTCATTCCCTTTTATGTTCCTTCAATTTGTATTTAATTTTGAGTGTTTTGAAGCAGAAAGTATCGCCGATTCGATCGCTCAGGGAGAAGGAGGAAGAAAAGAAGGCCGATGAATCGCCATCTCAGGTGAATCACAATCTCGATTTTCCTTAATCTTCGATCAGATGTGAAATTAATTGTGTTTTATGTTAAACTTACTTTGATTATTTTGTTGATCAGGAAGTGGAGGTGGAAGCGGAGGAGGATATGGAGGAATCTGTGGATGAAAACTCACCGCAGAAGCCGGAGAGTTGTGCTGCTTCCAATTCCGAAATTGTTACAGAGGAAAATAAGAAGTGATATTTTTCAAGATTTTTGCTCTGCGAAGTTTATATGATTTTCCTCAAATTGTAGTGGCATTTGAAAATATTTTGAGAAAGAGAATAATATAATACCTCATTATGTTTCATGTTCTCATTTAGTAGTTACAATACGAGTTTTCATTGAAAACGAAATAGTTATCCAACTGCTTCTAAATAATTTGTTTAAATTTTTCAAACGAAATACATGTGTTTGGGCCCAAAATAGCAGTTTGGGCCGAGGGAGGTATCACTTTCGGCCCGGGAAGACTACGGCGAGAAAGTCATGGGGGCTTCAGCTCATGGGCTTCTAGGCCTAGATCGGTTAAATCAGAGTGCAAGTCGAGTCCTAATACAATAGGGACCCTCGACGAGATCAGTAAAACTAGAAGGCGAATCCGGCTCAGTTAAGGACTAGATTCGTAGTCCTAGCAGAGGTAGGACTGATTGAGGTAACGTTAATCCGGAGAAGGAAACCTAGTTCGAATAGGATTAGAACTCGGGCTCGGTGTTCTGCTACTATAAATACAAGACATTCAGCAATGGAAAAGCCCCACAAAAATCAATACAAAATTGCCCTGCGCAAACTCTCACAACTTGAGATCTTTTTCTTTTCCTTTTTCGCTGACACATCTTCCGTTGGCATCAACAGCACTGTGGAAGCAACCGGTGATATCTTAAGTCGGCATAGATAGCTCTGTCACCGTAGAGTCGGTCGGTCTCGCAGTATCTTTCGTTGGCATCAACAGCACTGCGGCGAGAACGGTCGACTGCCTATCCAAGTCTCGGTCGAGAAGGGTTTTCGAATCCTTGTTGGTCGAGGTCATCTCATTAGCCTTCTCGGCGAGGTGAGGTGTTACAGTTATTACATTCGGCACATTGTAAGCCGAATTCGGTTCGTGAACTTCGCAAATTAGCAGCCTTGTCTTCAGGCTCGAGAGCCCAAGAGGCCGAGAATTGTTCCTTCCTCGGCCGCAATCGCAAGACACAGAAGTCAGCAGCGCGCTCAACGCAACATCAACAAATTTACTCCTCGGCCGACGAGTTGGCACGCCCCGCAATCACCGAAGGACGTAGTTAGCTTAGAATATATTCGGCCTGCGCGCCACGTAGGCTTTGTAATTTCTAGGGTCAACATTTTGGCACGCCCAGTGGGACCCAGTGCTAAACTACGAAGTTCATGCCAATTGAAACACGATCGGTAAAAAAAAAAACAGCTATGGGAAAGTCGACAGCCGATTTACCGAGTCAGAGCATAGGACAGAGTGTGCCACAGGCGCAGAATCCCCTTAGCGTTGGTACACCTGAGTCCACGAGCGCGACTCGCCGAGAGAGAGAACTTAATCTCGGCGGTCAACTCCGTGGTTTAGAGATCCCAAACAGAAACACATGCGTTCTCAATGAAGGGATAATAGAGGAATGTGATGAGGATGGTGGTGAAGGAACAGACCCACCAACGAGGTCGTTCCTCCGAAAGCGACTGGACGAGCAGTCTCGGTCAGTCGAGCAGACGTTCAGTCGAGGCATTGACAAGCTGCAGGACGCGATACTCAGTGCCAATGATCGGCAAACCAAACTGCTCGAAATGCTGGTTAGCCAAGTTGGTGGCAGCAGGCCTTTCGATCTTCGCCAAACTTGCTTACCAGAAAACAACCCGGCACCGATTGTACCGGCCGGGCCTATTCTTGCCCCGCTCAAAACAATTAACTTAGAGAAGGGAGGAGGGTCGAACAGTAGGTCAGACGGGACCGACCAAAGGGTCGAAGCAGCATCTGTTGATATGACCGAAGTTCAGCGGATGATCGACTCCGCTATGAAGAAAGGGCCGAAGTTTCCCAAGTTTATTCATCCATACCCAGCTTACGTGGAGACGTTTGGATACCCGAAGGGCTTCAAGATCCCAGATTTTAGTCTTTTTGCTGGTGAATCGTCCCTGTCTTCGTTGGAGCACGTGGCTCGTTTCACCGCGCAATGTGGAGATGTGAATAGTGATTTCCACAAGTTACGGCTGTTCAATTTTTCATTGACCGGCTCGGCATTTGCCTGGTACATCAATCTCCCGCCTAATTCCGTCCAAAACTGGGAGGAGTTGGTCGAGAAGTTCCACGAGCAATTTTATCGGCCGGGGATGGAGATGTCAGTTTCTTCATTAGCACGGATGGCTCAAGCGTCTGATGAGTCACCAATGGATTATCTTACTAGGTTTAAATCGGCTAGGAATTGGTGCCGAGTGCCCTTACCCGAAGTCGAATTTGTCAGGCTTGCTTTGAATGGTCTTGACGTCGAATACAAAAAGAAATTCTTGGGGGCAAATTTTCGGGACATGTACGAATTGGCCCAGCATGTCGAGCAGTACGATTATTTGCTCCGCGAGGAAAAGACTTCGAAGACTCCAACTCGGGGAACGATTTACAAGAACCCTACTGTCAATTATGCATCAACCGAGGATGAATGTGTTAGTGTGGATGCGGCTGAGATAGTAATAGATAAACCATACATTTGCAAGGCATTAACTCAGGTTGATTCTAGAGAAGCCAAAAGTCGCTCGGCCACTGAAGGAACATCGAAACCGTCAAAGGTTTATACTTTTGATATTACCAAGGCTGACGCAATTTTTGACCAACTGTTATCAGCAAGAATCATTAAGCTTCGGCCTGGTCATAACATTCATAAGGCCGAGGAGCTTAAAGGAAATGTGTATTGCAAATACCACAATTCGAGCAAACACACGACAAACAATTGCGTCGTATTTCGTGATAACGTCCAAAGCTGGATTGATAATGGCAAACTGAAGTTCCCCGAGAAGAGGATGAGTGTTGATACTGATCCGTTCCCCACGACAACAGTAAATATGGTCGACGCGTACCTACCCAAGGACAAAGGGAAAGGCAAGGCTGAAGTGGTTGAGACACAACGCCCGCGGAATCAGGATGTTCGGCCACGGTTCATGGCCGATTCGCGTTCAAATAAACTATCTGCGGCCTTAACGGGGCCCGCTATTGTCAAATCTTTGACGGAGTATAGCGCCGATGAAAATAGTGGGACAGCGGTTCTGTGCAGGAAATGTAAAGCGAAGGTCGACAGTGAACCAGAAGAGAAACCTTCTTCGCAACCCGTGGCCGTAACTCGGCAAAAGATAGCCAATGAAGACCAACATCATGGGGTTTTTGGGAGGCTCGGTCCTAAAGTACGGATGGAAGAGACACCCCCGGTCAGGCGGCGCCTCGATTTTGATGCTTCATTTTATGACGATGATTACTATAAGCGTAATTCTAGCAGTTCAGGATCATCACGGAGTCAAAAGACCTTCAAGCCTCCTGAGCCTAGAGATCAACGTTGGTATACGTACCATTCTTCGAAGGGCGTCTATACCGCGTTGTCCAAATCTCAGAAACGCCGGCATCAACGGATGGATTGCATGGCTCGCCGACAAGCAGCCCAAGAAACTTCGGCCCCTAAGTGGCGACCGAAGGATACAGTTGCCACTAATGAAAAGCGACCACCTCCACCAATTATGACAGAGTTGGCTCAGGGGAAACGGCTGGTCGGTCAAGACGTCGAGACCATGTTTGAAGAAGCTGATAAGCGGATCAAACTTCTCATTCGACCAGGGGAAATGAAGGCACGTGTTGAACATTTCAGGCAAAAGGCCGAAAGCAAACTATCCCCGATAGCTATACAAGAGCCTTTGGTCAAAATTCGACGGAATTTGCACCCCCCGTTCCTTGGGGAGTCTTTGGAATATATGCGAGAATTTCATAAGGAACATTCGGCCAACGATTTGTATGGTTTGCCGAAGGCATGTCAGGACACCATTGATCTTGTCTTGGCTTGTCCGGATGCTGAGCGGATCATCCAGAAGACCTCAGATCCAGGATTGAAAGCAAGGTTCTAGCACATACGAGAAGCTCGTGTCTTTGGATTTGAAGTTGACCCGTATACCGATATCGATGTCGCTGACCTTCCTTTCTCGCTAGAGGACCTTCAGTATTTACGGTATCACTTTGAAGTATTTTCGGCAGTTTCTCTCTTCGGCCTTACGACCGATGAAATCGCCCGTATTGCCCGTCTTGATGCTTATCTCGACACTAGGGATGCTCGGCTACACTACCAGGAGCAGGTTCAGGACTTGACCCCAAGCTCATTGTCAATCTCGACCTTACCTGAGGCGGTCACGCGGAGCCAACAAGTGGCCGAAGCGGCTCCGCCGGGTGACATTGTTGAAGGGACGGAAGAATCTCGTTGTCCGACTCTGACGACAACCAAGTCCGTAGTCGCTAACCAACCGAACGAGGAGGGTCTCGACCAGATGGGCCCGTCCGTCCTGGATAATATGGAAATTAGTATGGTTCATGTATTACCTGCCGATTTTCAATCAAGCACGGCTCGACCAAATTTCCTCGATGGAGATGTGGTTGTCGAGGAACCTGGCCATGTTGATTTTATATCGATTGCTGAAGGCGAGTCAACAGCAAGAGATGATAGCCTAAAGGCCGCTTTGGCCGAATTGTTCCCTCGTTTATCATCGGCCAAGCTTCACCATTTAAAGCCATTGTATGTAACGGCACACATCGAGGGATATCCGGTTTCTAAGGTTTTTGTCGATTGTGGAGCTACTGTCAATATCATGCCCCTGAACATCATGAAGGCCTTACGCCGTTCCAATGACGAACTTATTCCGTCAGGGATCACAATGAGCAGTTTTGTCGGCGACAAGTCCCACACCAAAGGTGTGCTTCCGTTAACTGTGAATATTGCCGGTCGCACCCATATGACCGCCTTTTTTGTGGTTGATTCCAAAACCGAGTATAATGCATTGCTCGGCCGAGATTGGATTCATCAAACCAGCTGTATTCCTTCCTCATTGTACCAAGTGCTTGTCTTTTGGGACGGCAAATCGGTCACTGTTCATCCGGCCGATAGCCAGCCCTTCGAAGCCAACATGATTCAAGCACGGTATTATGACGATCACGTCGGCTATATTACGTTGCAAGGCTTCAATGAAGAAGGACGGCCGACTCGGATTTCTGTTCAGAAAGCTATCGAGGTTGGCGCCGAGACTGTCCAGCAGGATTCGGCGAGACTCGGATTAGCTAACTTTCTCCCCGAAACCGATGTTTGACGCCGATCGGGAAGCACGTAGGGCCGCGGTTTCATCTACTATGGAACGACTGCTGGCCCATTGGTATACGATATCCAAACAACCAAATTCGGGTGTCAACCTCGTCGAGTTCCTTGCTGAGGGAGATAATGGGCCTGTATTATCTTTTGATAAAATTCGAGCCGCCCCGGCCAAGCTCGAAGATCATCGGCCCCTTGTCAAGGACCCTTTGGAAGAGATTAATGTTGGGACGGCCGATGACCCACGACTTTTGTTTATTAGTGCGTTACTTCCTCAACAAATGAAGGACGAGTTGCGGGCTTTGCTTACGGAATTCAAAGATTGTTTTGCTTGGAGTTATCATGAAATGCCCGACTTAGATCGTGCTTTGGTCGAGCATGAATTACGTATTAAGCCCGGATTCAAGCCTTTCCGTCAGCCACCTCGTCGATTCTCGACCGAAGTACAACTCAGTGTTAAGGACGAATTAGTTCGGCTTTTGAAAGCCGGGTTCATTCGGACAGCTCGATATGTCGAATGGTTGGCGAATATTGTTCCTGTATTAAAGAAAAGTGGTGCACTGCGCATCTGTACCGATTTTCGCAATCTGAATCTGGCAACGCCCAAAGATGAGTATACAATGCCGATTTCAGATCTGTTAATCGATGCCGCGGCGAATCATGCGATCTTATCTTTTCTGGATGGACATGCCGGATATAACCAAATATTTATTGCCGAAGCCGATGTGCACAAAACTGCTTTCCGGTGCCCGGGGGCACTCGGCACTTACGAATGGGTTGTCATGCCATTCGGCCTCAAGAATGCCGGCGCCACGTACCAACGGGCGATGAACACCATCTTCCATGATTTAATTGGCACCATCGTCGAAGTTTATATCGACGATGTTGTCGTCAAATCTAAACGCCGACAGACACATTTGGACGATCTCCGACAGGCTTTTCTCCGTATGCGTCAGCACAACCTCAAGATGAATCCTGCCAAGTGTGCCTTCGGTGTATCGGCCGGGAATTTTCTTGGTTTCCTCGTACATCATCGTGGGATTGAAGTCGATGAGAACAAGGCACGCGCAATCATCACCGCCCCACCCCCAACAACGAAGAAACAATTACAGTCCTTACTCGGCCAGATCAATTTTTTACGCCGATTTATTGCTAATTCGGCAGGTAAAATGAAAGCCTTTTCCACACTTTTGAAGCTCAAGGACTCCGATAAGTTCATGTGGAATGAGGAGCACCAGGCGGCGTTCACACAGATCAAGGTTTCCCTTACAAACCCACCTGTCCTGGTCCCTCCTCAGCGCGGTAAGCCTCTCAAGCTGTACATTTCGGCGGCCGCCGAGTCCATCGGTTGCCTCCTCGCGCAAGACAATGATGCCGGCCGGGAACAGGCTATCTTCTACCTCAGCCGTAATCTGAGTCCTCCGGAGATCAATTATTCCGCCGTTGAGAAGCTCTGTCTCGCCGTGTTCTTCGCTGCATCCAAGCTTAGGCATTACATGCTCCCGTCGGTCACCCAAGTCATTGCCCAGACCGACGTTATCCGGTACATGCTTACCCGGCCAATTGTGAAGGGCCGAATTGGGAAATGGACGATGGCGTTGTCCGAGTTTAGTTTGCAATACGTGCCGCAAAAAGCTGTGAAGGGACAGGCGTTGGCCGATTTCCTTGCCCAGCACCCTTCGCCTTATGATTTCGGGGGTGCTGATGTTGAGATTGGCATGGTGGTGACCCGCGACAACTATTGGACGATGTATTTCGATGGTTCCAGTACTTCGTCCTCGGCCGGTGCAGGCATCGTCATTCAGTCTCCTCACAACGATCGTTGGTATTTTTCGCTCAAATTGGATTTTGACTGTACCAATAATCAGGCCGAGTACGAGGCTCTGTTCATTGGTCTAGGCCTCCTTCTTGACCTACATGCCACTCGTGTCCTCGTCCTCGGGGATTCTGAACTAGTAATTAACCAAATTAATGGGTCTTTTCGCTGCATGAGTTGTACTCTGGCGCCTTACCACATGATCGCCAGCTATTTGGCCGAGTCCTTTGACGGCATTACATTCGAGCATATTTCTCAGGTTCATAATACCGACGCAGACGAGTTGGCTCAAATCGCCTCCGGTGCACAACTCCTGGGGGGCAAGCTAGGCCGGGAGATACCAATATTACAACAATTATACCCGGCCTTGGTTGATCAGCAAATCCTCCGTCGAGACAATGTGATATGCACCAGGGTCATGTCCTTGCCTTCGTTGTTGGATCGGCAGGACCAGGACTCTATAGAAATTTGCGCGGCCGAGGCAGTACCAGATGATTGGAGAAAGCCCATTATGCAGTACCTTGACAATCCTAACGGAAAACACAGTCGCAGGACACGGGCTCACGCCACGAACTATGTCACGTACCAGAGCGAGTTGTACCGAAAGGGCGAAGATGGTTTGTTATTGCTATGCCTCGGCCCTCAAGAGAGTGCTCGAGCGATCGCAGAGGTTCATGAAGGGGTATGCGGAGCTCACCAGTCTGGACGAAAAATGCGATGGCTACTCCGACGACACGGTTATTTTTGGCCGAGAATACTGAAAGATTGTATCGAGTTTGCACGAGGATGCGTGCAGTGCCAAATCCATGGGCCTATACAAAGGGTCCCGGCCGAATCGCTACATTCGGTCATTAAGCCGTGGCCGTTTAGAGGATGGGCCATGGACGTAATCGGCAAAATCACGCCGACTTCTGGAGCTGCTAAGCATGCATGGATAATAGTCGCAACTGATTACTTTACTAAGTGGGTCGAAGCAAAATCATATGCCGAATTAACGTCTAAAGAAGTTTGCGATTTCGTGGAGGAACACATTGTGACCCGGTTCGGTGTGCCAGAAACGATCATAACCGACAATGGAACAATCTTCACAGCCGAAAGGTTTAAGGAATACACGGCCAATTTGAAAATTCGGCTGGAACAGTCCACACCGTATTATCCACAGGCGAATGGGCAGGCCGAGGCAAGTAATAAAGTGTTGATTGGCATCCTCGAAAAAATAATAAAAGAGAGGCCTGGCATGTGGCATTTGAAGTTGAACGAGGCATTATGGGCATACCGAACGTCGTCCCGATCGGCGACTGCAACAACCCCGTACGCATTTACTTACGGACACGATGCGGTGCTACCAGTCGAGTTGAGCATAAATTCGTTGCGATTAATTGAACAAAGTAGTTTGTTTAGCGCCGAATATAATCAGTCCATGAGACAGGAACTAGAAGATTTGGAAGAAGCGCGACTTGACGCTTATAACTTACTGGTGGCACAGAAACAGATTGCCGAGCGAGCCTATAACCAAAAGGTACGACAGAAAACGTTCGGCGAGGGTGAATTGGTGTGGCAAACGGTGTTGCCCGTAGGAATAAAAGATCCTAGGTTCGGCAAGTGGTCGCCGAATTGGGAAGGGCCGTTCATTGTGCATAAGGTATACGGTAAATGGGCGTATCATCTTAAAGACCGGACTGGAGTAGTTCACAAATTACCAATTAATGGGAAGTTCTTGAAGAAATACTATCCGGTCACATGGGAAATGCGTGAATAAAAAGTTTGTTGTAGGAAAAGTCATTCCATTAAAATTGACAGGTATTACAAAAATGAGTAGGTCTAATACATTCAAGGAGACGAGGGAAGAAGAGTGCTGAGCAGAGCTTTCAATTCCAACCACCGCACGTCGGCCATGATGACTTCGGCTTGCCGATTCTTTTTGTCTAGCCTCAGGCGCTCGACCCGTTTTTTGGCCGCCGCATACTCAGTTAGGCGATCCTTCCCGCCTGACTCGAAGTCCCTCGCAAGTTCAGAAGCAATGACCGACCGGCGTTTTGTTAGTTCGGCCATCTGACGGTCGAGCTCGGCTAACGCTTCTCCTTTTGCCCGTAGATCGTCAAACTTCGGACGGAGGGTGTCTTGAACGGCCGTGGCGGCTTGCAGGTCCTGTTCGGCCTTCAGAGCAGTCTGGAAGATGCCAAATGTCTCCCGAACGCGCTCCAAAGCAGACGATGCCCGAACAATGGCATCTCCGCTTAGGCGACCGTCGGCCCCAAGGTCGTTCAGACACACGCCGAGCAGATCAAGACCGTTGCGCTCAAGTACTTGCGATGAAGAGAGCGACAGGACTTCTCGCAACTGGGTTAGGGCGCTTGGATCGGCAGCCTCAGTTGGAGCGGCCGAAGGGCCGGACTCTGCAGTCGTACTGGAGAGGAGAGCTTTGAATTCAACCTCCCATGAAGCCTGCACGAATAAACAAGGTTAAGCTTAAAGGAAGTCATGACAAGAATAGCAAGAAGGTGTCGTTTTTTAACCTGCTGAGAGGAGACCTCGGCCATGTCCCCAGGGTCGTTGCTCGAACCTAAAGAACTCAATGGCCGAGCCCAGTGTCTCAGATTGCTTCTCACTTCACGAGGCCGATGGAGGTTATCTACGTTTGATGGCCACTGAGGCGGCCAGGAAATATAGATAACGCCCTTCGGCGCATAGAATTGACGGTGAAAAGAATGTACAGGCACCTGACATTTAGTTTTTCCTTGTTTAGAATTCTAAAGCAGAAAAGCAATCAGGAGGAAAATTGAAGGTACTTACAAAAGCCGAGGTAACCTCTTGTGGAGGGATGTGGAAGCCTTGGTCTTGAGGATGGATCGGCGATTCCGCCGTGGCCTCGGGTTCCTCGAGCAGGCGTTTGCCACGGTCGGCTGCCGATGGGCCGATTGGCGCAGCTGCTTCAGTGGAGGCAGGGACGTCCTGGTCTTGAGAAGGAACGAGAGGTTCGGCCGCCGGGGTCGGTTCCTCGACCGTGCGCTTGCCACGATTAGCCGAGGAGGGGCCGGGTTGAACCGCCATCTCAGATACTGGAGGAGTTTGTTGACGAGTAGGAGGACGACGCGCCAGCGGGACCTCGTCGCTCCCCTCACTCTCTTCCAGCACGAAGACCGTGGGCTTTGGATTCTTGGGAGAGGTTTCCTCGGTCGTAGGAACCGCCTGGTGTGAGACAGGTGCCTTCTCGACAGAGGGAGGTACGACTGATTCGCCGGCCACAGAAGCAGGCCGCGCTGGGATCGTCTCTATGGCCGAAGCCGGCTGTTTCTTGACCCCAGAATGGCCGGCGGCGGGAGAAGGGGAAACACTGGGAGTCGTCGTGTGGCTGGAAATAACGTGGATCTCCCGTGCACCTTTCTTCGCCAGTTGCTTGACCCGCTTGGCAGGCGGGGAAGGCTCGATAGCCGGCCCGGCCTCTTGGCGAGGCCGTTTGGTCAGCCCGGCCCTACCAGCAGGTTTGTCCTTTTTGGCCACGACCGATTTTTTCCCGGCCATAGCAGCGGCAACTACATCTGTCTTTCTCAAAGGCCGACTACCTAAAAGGATAAAGACAATTCAGTAAGGCGTACAATAGGCAAGGTTGAAGAAAAAGGGGGAATTGAACAACTACCTTGAGAATGGGGGGCCGGGGCTTTCTTAGGTCGGTTACCGAAGAGCCTGCTTAGTACATCCTCGACCGGCGCACCGAAGAACTCTTGAGTGTAATTTTCCCACCACTCACCGAAGGTGTCAGTGCAATGGGTTTCTGGGGTGGCCGGTCGTAGGCGAAATCTTTGGCAGTACTCTTGAAACTCCTTCGCGGCAGTCCTGCACTCGTTCTCTGAAGAGCGAGGCTCGCGTCCGCGGCTCAATACTGTGCGGGAAGAGAGAAGGGGGACGGGACAGCCCTGAAGATAGCCGAGCTGACGGGCAAGGAAGTTCGGATGGTACACTTCCCACCCCGACCGTTTCCCGTCGCAGCCGAGAGGAAGGTCGCGAGCAAGCACGAACGACCCCCAGGTTCGGCGAAGAGCGGCGTCCTCATCTGCCGCCCACGTAGAGGTAGGCAGTTTGATGGATGGGGGGTAATCACGACGACGACAAATCAGGAATTCGTCGCTTGTGAGATCGTCAAGGGCAAAGAGGTACCTAAACACCTCTTCGGCCTAATGAGGAGGCGTTGGTCGGGAGGCTAGCTGAGGACCAAGAGCCTCTGTTGCTGAGAAATCAGCTATAGCCGGCCGAAGGGAGGCGAAGTACACCTGCAACCAGAGCTGGAAGACCCAGAGATGACCATTCTGGTGGGGGTCCACCGTGTGGAGAGTCGTCTCGGCCAGGCAACGGAAGAGGTGGGCAAGAATATTAGAACTCAGCGCCAGGACGCGACCACTGGCCAGGGCTTCGGCCACTGGCATATTCTCGACCAAACATTTGTTTGATTTGGTACAACAAATGTATTTATTGTACCAGTAGAAGAGGAAGGCTTCATGCTCTCCTTCTCGCAGGTCCTCTTCCCCTCGACCGGCGAAGTGAAGGTAGAGGGTGTTGTAGTTGAGAAAGTTCTTGTGGAGCTTCTGTATTTCATCCCTCGACGGGATGTGACCGTCATTATTCAGGGTCTCGAAGGCTCGACGGTCGAAGAGCGTCTTCAGATCGATATTCGACGGGTGCCCGGAGAGGGTCGCGTCGATAGGGATCCCGGTGGCCGAGGTCCCCAAAATGGCGGTGATGTCCAGGATGGTGGGACCAATGGGACCAAGGGGAAGGACCATTGTGTTGGTGGCTGAGCACCAGAAGCATAGAGCGGCTAGGAGCAGCTCCTTGTCAGGGACAATGTCCATCGACGAAAGGAGGATGGCGTCGTAGATGCCCAGGATTTTCCATTTTTCGCCGAAGAGCCGTTCCATTCGGACAACCCAGGTCGCCCAGGTGGTGGTCGTCGAGGGCCAGGAGCCTTGGGGCTTTGCCGCCTCCCATCTCGACCATTCAAACCCTTGGAGCAAGGGTGTAAGGCAGTGTTCCTGGAGAAGACCAGTGATGGTCGGCGGGATTGTTGCCTTGAAGAGAGGACCCAGGATTTGGTGGACGGTGCTCATGTCGTTCTCGAACCGTATATTCTTGATCGAGCTCCGATCAAGGATCTTCTGATGTTGGTCGCATTCCCGGGAAAGCTTGGAGATGAAGGAGGCCATTGTAAAAGCACAGCGTAAGGAGGTTTTCTGGGTTGGGGATTTGAGGACGAAAGCTTGGAATGGAGGAATGCACTTGAGAGCAAGAGTAGGGGATTTCAGGAAGTTTGAGAACGTAAAGTACAAATGAGGAAATTTCGGTATTTATAGAGTAATGGGAGGAAGAGCAATCGTTCCAAATTCAAAACAAAGGGCAAAATCGACCGGAGGAATCGTTGATCATGATGAGCATTTGGGGAATGCGGTTGAGAAGACCGACGATTTTAGGTTTTGGGGGCGCACGATCGCGTGTGACGGCGAAGTTAATGACGAAAGACGGTTCGACGCCTGCACGATGACAGGAGGGCTCACGGACTGATGAAATGGCTCGCGGATTGAGATAGTGGTCATAATGGCGAGACGGTTCGGGCAGGCGCACGCTTAAGACGTCATTATCGGGGATTGGCCATGTTAGGGGATGCCAATGGCGAGTGGTTTAGCAGGATCAAGATCGTGCGATCATGTTCAATAAATGCGCCTTGGAACTCGGGTATTGGGATCCTGAGTGGTAGATTCGCTTCTTTAAGGCCGAAACTCGGCCGAAGGTTTCAGGCCGAAGACCTCAAAAGCGAGGGGGCAATGTTTGGGCCCAAAATAGCAGTTTGGGCCGAGGGAGGTATCACTTTCGGCCCGGGAAGACTACGGCGAGAAAGTCATGGGGGCTTCAGCTCATGGGCTTCTAGGCCTAGATCGGTTAAATCAGAGTGCAAGTCGAGTCCTAATACAATAGGGACCCTCGACGAGATCAGTAAAACTAGAAGGCGAATCCGGCTCAGTTAAGGACTAGATTCGTAGTCCTAGCAGAGGTAGGACTGATTGAGGTAACGTTAATCCGGAGAAGGAAACCTAGTTCGAATAGGATTAGAACTCGGGCTCGGTGTTCTGCTACTATAAATACAAGACATTCAGCAATGGAAAAGCCCCACAAAAATCAATACAAAATTGCCCTGCGCAAACTCTCACAACTTGAGATCTTTTTCTTTTCCTTTTTCGCTGACACATCTTCCGTTGGCATCAACAGCACTGTGGAAGCAACCGGTGATATCTTAAGTCGGCATAGATAGCTCTGTCACCGTAGAGTCGGTCGGTCTCGCAGTATCTTCCGTTGGCATCAACAGCACTGCGGCGAGAACGGTCGACTGCCTATCCAAGTCTCGGTCGAGAAGGGTTTTCGAATCCTTGTTGGTTGAGGTCATCTCATTAGCCTTCTCGGCGAGGTGAGGTGTTACAGTTATTACATTCGGCACATTGTAAGCCGAATTCGGTCGTGAACTTCGCAAATTAGCAGCCTTGTCTTCAGGCTCGAGAGCCCAAGAGGCCGAGAATTGTTCCTTCCTCGGCCGCAATCGCAAGACACAGAAGTCAGCAGCGCGCTCAACGCAACATCAACAAATTTACTCCTCGGCCGAGCCTTGGCCGACGAGTTGGCACGCCCCGCAATCACCGAAGGACGTAGTTAGCTTAGAATATATTCGGCCTGCGCGCCACGTAGGCTTTGTAATTTCTAGGGTCAACAACATGACATCTCAATTAAAATAAAAACCTTAGTATGACATTTGAACTAATTGGATAGTTGGCCACTTTCACAATGGAATTAGACAACTTCGAATATACAAGTGCCATTTTTTTGTGAAAGCGGTGTGACTAGTCAAACTGCCTTATTTAAGTTTAGCTGGTTATGCCTAGCTACTCAAATTTTTCTCAATATTGGTCACATGTTAAACTCAAGTGACACCACATATTAAATGATGCATTAAGAGTATGAATCTTGCTTCAAAGTAGGATTGTTAGGCACATTGCATAGTTTTTTTTTTTTTTGAAAAGCTGGATATATTAGCCAGGGCTTAGAAGCTAATATTACAACGAAAGCCCACAACGAGACAAGCAACCAAAAAACAAAACCGGAAATACAAGGAGAAGAAAAACCCGACACTAAAAGGAAGTAATTAGTGTCACTCCTTGCACAACCAAACAAAATTAATGTGGGCAGGCACATTGCATAGCTTTAACATTTGTTTCTTGTCTTGTTGGTAACTATGGCACAACTTGACAAGGGTATTATGGGAACCACGTATCTTCTTCCCCAAAACGACAAGGCCAAAAGCAGCAAACATTTGCTCGAGGAAACGTCGTTCTTAAATTTGAAGGTAACCGCCACTACACATGTATGTCGGTGCCTGACACAAGTGGGATTGAACGGGAATCCCACACAACAATTATGTCTGCAGGACAATCTCGGCCGCACGATTTGACTCATTGAGCAGATGATCAACCCTTCAACGCATCAACGGCTGAAAAATCACACAGGCTTTACACGTCATTGTGTGTCCGACGGGTTAGGGGTATATTTGGAACAGAAGTCCAGACCGTACCGCGAGTGGGACAAACAGACAGAGTGGTCCGAGTTCCAGTCGATTACTCCTCACGCAATCCAAAGGTTATGGGGTTGGGATACATCTGGAAGCAAACTGCAGTCGTCCATACGTACCACCGTCGTACATACGTCAGTGGGTTCGGCGCCCACAAACTCGTGAAACTGCTGACACCACGACGGGAGGGATACGAGACAAATGTTAGAAGAGATTCTTTTTAAAAGTATGGCGCATGAATTCTTTATCATTTTACGATTGTGACACAAAGTTTTATATTATTGGTAAGAAAATTAAAATTAATGTTAAATTATGAAGTAACAGATAATTTATGAAAAGAGTCTCACTTTAAGTGTATCTTTGTTTTTTTTCTTTTTTCTGCCAACATCTCCGTAGTATTTCTCAAGGCTACTTCGCGTATGCCAAACGAAAAGAAAACGCATGACAGAAAAGGCTACGATTATAAAACTCGAAATATGTACACGATTAAAATTGTTCAACTTAATTTTGTTTATATAATAGATTGCTCAACCAAAATATTACGTTGATAAAATGTTAATATTACTAATGAATAACTTGTGCTACTGTAATATTTTTGTTGTTGTTTTGTGTGTTGATCAACATGTAGGTTGACATGAACCAGACGTGTATAGCAATAGATAAACCCGAGCACAAACATTTTTACCAGTAACTGAGAAAAGTAAAGAATGAGTATGAAATTAATTTTTCCTTGGATGTCAGTCTAATTTCTTATTTTTTAAGAATTGAATTAAATATTATAATGCAAAACGACAATATTCTTATTCCATATTTATTAGCAACCATAGGAGAAAAAATTTCATTATGTGTTGGGAAGACTCACACAAGGATTTCAGTTTCTCCATGACCACCATCGTGTGATTTTCCAACGCTCACAAACGAACTCAGAACCTGAAATACGAGGTTACAATTCGCCCGCAACCACTAAATAATATTACTATTGCTTGATTTCTTTTTAAAAAGAAAATGATGAAAATTATAACAAGGTGTGTTTGAAGTTAAGTATTATACAGAAAAATAGATACAGCAACCAACATTGTCTTATCTTTCGGTTGAGTGTGTTTGTTGCTTAACTTGCGTTCTTCGTATGGTAGGGAATAGGGAGGTGAATCATGATCAAGAAAATACACCTTTACTTAGGGAGAAATTATTATATCTTGCACAAAATCCGACACAGATTTAGGAAAATTGCAATTGAGGAAATAGAATGAGTCATTGGATTATGCTTAACACCTAAAATTAAGTGCATTAATCAGGTTTAGGTCTCAATCTTATCAGTTGGCATAATCCTTTTTAAGATATATTATTTTACAAGTAAGGTAATTACAAATTTACTAGATTTAAGGGGGCAAAACATGTGTCCAATGCGTATAAGTATGGAGAATACGATCTGATACACCAAATGTCATAATATAAGTGATTGATATTTTTTTAAGTATTTAACCACTTGTATTATGACTCTTGATGTATAAAGCTGTGTTCTCCGCACATTAACTCATCATGTCCCATCTATTGACATGTGGCCTTACACACAAAGTTTGTTGTCCCTAGTGCATCAATCGCACTAAAGACTTTCGTGTGTGAGAGATCAAGGTTGTGCGTACATATCAGGCTAGTTGAGCTATTATAGATTTGTACAGTTGCAACGAAAAAACAAAGACTAAAACTAACAAGAAGTTCAATTTTTTTTTAGTTTTAATGAAAAATAACAAATAAAAGTATAGTGAATAGTACTAGAGAAAGTTAAAAATATGGTTTTTCGTTAAAAATGAACAATACCGAAAGTATTTCGTTAAAATTAAAAAAAAAAAAGTGTAAAAATTACAACAACCGAAACCCACTTGGATGAAATACGTATAAACTAGGGGGGCTATAGCTAAGGTACCGTTAGGTACGTGGGATTGGACGAAATGTAGTGAGACGAAGTGTTCTGTCCTATATTTGTTGCGCCTAAAACTGGTGGAACGCGTTGTTCCACGGAACGAATTTTGGGTGAATTTTCATTTCACCTCACCCCTTGGAACGACTTATTCCATATTTATGGAACAAAAAATTATAACCTCTCCGTCTCCTTCTTCTTCCTCCTTGTTTCTATCCGAGGGCATCTTTGCTTTCTCTCCGTTCCTTCCTGTCCTGTCCCGTCTCATTCCGTTTTGTCCCATCCCGTATGCATACTAAACGATATCTAAAATCCAATGAACCACAATTTGACAATAATGCCCCCAAGTAATTACCATATAATAAAAACAACAATAAATAAATAAAGCGAGCCCAATTAAACAGAACGTTGGCTGGCGAAAAGCTCAGGTACAGATTTACAAGACGGGGAAGGAAGAGTCCGTCGGTAGTGACCGTGTAACGCCCCAAGATTCGTGCTTTACCGCTCATCTCTCTCTCTCTTCCCCCCCCCCCCCCCCCTCTTTCTTTCTCTCTCCTCCGCCTGCGATATTCTCGCCATTTTCATGCCGCCCACCTACCAACTCCTCCTTCCCTCCAATTCGACAAGTCCCAAAAATCCCCCCTCGTCTCGCTCCTCCTCCTCCCGATATTCCCCAAACAAAACTGAATCGCTCCCCTAAATCTCGTTTTCTCATTGAACCCTGAGTTTTTTCCTTTGCCGATCCGGTCCAAGAGAATTTCTTGAAAAAAATAATTGGAGAAAAAAAAAAAGAAAAAAAACTGAGGGTGAGATCATTGCCTGATCTGCTTTGTCACCTGCCAATTTCTCCTTTTCGTGTTTACGTTGTGACATTTCGTATTCAGTGCATTGAGTGACATCTGAAACTCCTGCTCGCTCACTCAGTCTTCTCGTTTCGCCAATTCCGAGACGATAAATCTCCCTTCTTTTGTCTGTATTCGGATTCAGAGGTACGTCGCTTTTCTGGGTAATTTTTATTTTTGGGTTTTCAATTTTCTGTTTTTTCTGTACGAGAATATTGCAGAATTTCTTGGCACATTTTGGTGTATGTGGTTTCTGAGTCGATTGGGAATTCTGGGTATTTCTCTGATTTGGGTTTTGAATTTTGGGATTTATAAGGGTTGTGGGGGCAGTGATTCAGATTGTTCATCGACTGTGTTATCTTGTCCGTCTTTGTTTTAGTTTTTAGCTTTGGCATTGCTTTCTTGGGGATCTGTGGAAGTCTGTTGCTATTTGAGCTATTTGGGTTTTCTGTGGGCCTCTTGGTTCTCCCTCCCGGCGACCAAAGGGTGGTCTGTTTCTGATCTGAAAGCAATTTTTCTTCTTTTTGTTTTTTGTTACATCCCTGCATTTCTGAAATTCCGAAGTGTATTTGTAATGCAATGCGTGTTCTAGGTGATGTCACTGAGCTACATTGTCGTTTTTTTTGTTTGTTTGCAGGAGCTTCAATCTCATATTGTAGTGTGTGGAATTTGAAAACATTGCAATCCCACCATTAATTTTGGGGTTAGAGGTATTTATGAATTCTTGGTTTTTGATTAAGTAGTGCTTGAATTCTTCGGGTTGATTTGGTGTTTGCCTGTAGCTGGATTTGGGAAATGGGATTTCGGGATTATTAGGCTGTGTTTGTTCATGGTGGTGAGTCGGGATTATTAGGCTGTGTTTGTTCATGGTGGTTAGAAGTGGGGTGAAGTGTATATGTAATTGTCCAATGATCACATTGGAGAATTATTGATGAATTCTGAGCAGCCCTTGCTGTCTTCATCTGATTCTCCATCAGCGTCGCTGGTTCCCTCCCCTTCTCTCTCTCAGACCTTGTCCGTATCTGCTCCAATGCTTCATTTTCATCTTCCAGTCTTCACAACAATGACGATGCTCAAAGTGATTTATTTGAAGTGAAGGACGAGGTTGCTGTTTCTGGTTGCTCTGAGAGACCCTTAGAGAGTTTTACTACTCCTGCAGGTCCACCCGGTTCTCGGTTTTTGCCGCAGTCTCCTTTGGAAAACCCCACGCGGGATAGAAGACGCCTGGTGTCGTGGGGTACCATGGAACTGCATAATGAAAATAGAAATTCAGGAACTCTTGAAATCTCCCAGGGTTCATCTAGGGTTCAGGAAAAGTTGTCTCAGAGGATCCGTCACAAAAGTGTGCAGTTCGATGATAACTTGCTGCACGATGACAATCCAAGGTTGATCTATATTAACGATCCGAAGAGGACAAATGACAAGTATGAGTTCACTGGGAATGAGATTCGAACTAGCAAGTACACTATCATTACCTTCTTGCCCAAGAATCTTTTCATTCAGTTTCATCGGGTTGCTTATTTGTATTTTCTAGCAATTGCTGCCCTCAACCAGCTTCCACCTCTTGCCGTCTTTGGAAGAACAGTGTCTCTTTTTCCCCTTCTGTTTGTCCTCTTGGTCACAGCTATCAAAGATGGCTATGAAGATTGGCGGAGACATAGATCAGACAGGAATGAGAATAACCGGGAAGCTCTGGTTTTTCAATCTGGCCAATTTCGACCGAAGAAATGGAAACATATTCAAGTGGGCGAGGTTCTGAAGATTTGTGCTGATGACACAATTCCTTGTGACGTGGTTTTGTTAGGGACAAGCGATCCTAGTGGAATTGCCTACATTCAAACAATGAATTTGGATGGTGAGTCGAACTTGAAAACAAGGTATGCTCGGCAGGAAACAACTTCAACAGTATGTGAAGGGTGTACATTTTCAGGGCTCATCAGATGTGAACAACCTAATAGGAACATCTATGAGTTCACTGCCAACATGGAGTTTAATGGGCATAAATTTCCCCTGAGCCAATCAAATATAGTTTTGCGTGGTTGCCAGCTGAAGAACACAGACTGGGCAGTTGGTGTTGCGGTATATGCTGGACAGGAAACCAAGGCAATGCTGAATAGTGCAGCTTCTCCTTCCAAGAGAAGCAAACTGGAAAGCTACATGAACAGGGAAACTCTTTGGCTATCGATTTTCCTTTTTGTTATGTGTGCAGTTGTGGCCACTGGCATGGGCCTGTGGCTCATGCGCCATAAAGGTCAGATTGATACCTTGGCTTATTACCGGAGAAGATTCTACTCATATGGGAATGTGAATGTGAATGGAAAAACCTATAGATTTTATGGGATACCTATGGAGATCTTTTTCTCCTTTTTGAGTTCTATCATAGTTTTCCAGATAATGATACCAATCTCTCTGTATATTACAATGGAGTTGGTTCGATTGGGCCAGTCCTATTTCATGATTGAAGACAGGCATATGTTTGACAGTAGCTCTGGCTCAAGATTCCAGTGCAGATCTTTGAATATCAATGAGGATTTGGGTCAAATACGATATATTTTTTCAGACAAAACAGGGACACTTACCGAGAACAAAATGGAATTCCGAAGAGCAAGCATATTTGGGAGGAATTTTGGGACATCTTTGCAGGAAGCAAATGTTGCAGGTATAACGTGGCACTCTTTCCTTTTTCCTTTTAGTTACTGAAAACAGTTTTTATTTCTGGGACATTATATGTGTCCTTCCTCCTTTCTTCTCTCCTCCTTTTCATCTCTCTCTCCCCTCTGTTTGTTTAGTTATGAAAAAGAGAAAACATAAAACAAAGACATTACTGATGTGCTCTTAGTTTCTGCTAGTGTTTGAAGCAGTATTTTCCTTTTTAAAATTGTTATTCAGAGGAAAACTGTTTCACATTGCTTTGAATTGTCTGCTTTCTGAAAATAGATGATACTTTCATAAAGCATATCCAGATTTCCTTTATGTACAAGCGCTCATTTTATGTGATATTTGGCAGGAATCGGTTTAGGTAGAAAGAGATGGAAGCTCAAAAGCGAAATTTCTGTAGATAATGAGCTCATGGAGTTGTTGCACAAAGACCTAGGTGGAGATGACAGGATTGCTGCGCATGAGTTTTTCCTTACGTTGGCTGCTTGCAACACTGTGGTTCCTATTGTCAGTAATGGTACATCTTCCAGTTGCGGAAAAAGTGAATTGGATGATGTAGAAGCTATTGACTATCAGGGGGAATCTCCCGATGAGCAAGCATTAGTTTCTGCAGCCTCTGCATATGGATATACACTTTTTGAGCGCACATCTGGGCATATTGTTATGGATGTCAATGGTGAGAAACTAAGGTAGAAAGTCACTCACTTCTACTCCTATTTTCTTTTTGCACCTTTCTTTGTTCTTAGCTGTCCATTGTACATCATTATTAATTTATTATATGTAAGGTTGTATGTTTGAATCATGTTAATGACAACTTACATTGTATTTGAGTGTGCTATAGCTGCAGTACTTTAACATCCTTCTATGCTTTTTTCTTACTGTTTTTTATTCTTTATTTTTATATTTTTAATTTATTTGTATGTGGATCTAGGTTGGATGTATTGGGACTTCATGAGTTTGATAGCGTGCGAAAAAGGATGTCCGTTGTTATCAGATTTCCAAACAATAGTGTAAAGGTGTTGGTGAAAGGTGCTGATACTACAATGCTCAACACTTTAGCAAATGACTCTGAAAGGGATGATCATGTGACGCGTTTAACTCAGAATCATCTGAGTGAATATTCGTCAGAAGGTTTACGTACTCTTGTAGTTGCTTCCAGGGATCTTACAGATGAAGAACTTGAGCAGTGGCAAAGCATGTATGAAGATGCAAGTACCTCGTTGACTGATCGGTCCTCGAAATTACGTCAAACAGCAGGTCTCATAGAATGCAACTTAAAGCTTCTTGGGGCGACTGCAATTGAGGATAAGCTACAAGATGGTGTGCCAGAAGCTATTGAGTCCCTCCGGCAAGCAGGAATCAAGGTTTGGGTTCTGACTGGAGATAAGCAAGAGACAGCTATTTCGATTGGTATATCATGCAAACTCTTGACAGCAGATATGCAACAAATTATTATAAATGGAACTTCTGAGGATGAATGCCGAAATCTTTTGGCCGTTTCTATGGAAAAATATGGTGTAAAATCATCCAATAAAATTGACCCGAGTTTCAAACTGAAAAAAAATGCTGAAAATGGCTATCTTGAGATACCTGGCAATGAAAAGACATCCAGTGTGCCCCAATGGAATGGAGGGAAGGAAGAAGGAAAGATGAATGCACCATTAGCACTCATAATAGATGGGAACAGTTTGGTATACATTCTGGAGAAAGATCTGGAGTCAGAGGCAAGCCCCTTTCCATCTATTGAACAATTTGCTTGCAGTTTGATATGCCTTTTTGTTTTGCTGTTTGTTTATAAGTGGCTGATTGCTTGCTTTCGTTCTAAACAGTTTTATAGCTGTACACATAATACTATTGAATTGGATTCACATTATGGTGAAGATTAACTTGGTAATTTCTTTTCTTTCCACAGCTATTCAACCTTGCCACTTCCTGTAGTGTTGTGTTATGCTGTCGTGTTGCACCTTTGCAGAAAGCTGGAATTGTTGATCTAATTAAGACCCGTACTGATGATATGACACTGGCTATAGGTGATGGTAAGTTAAAACATTGATAGTTATGTTATGATTTGCCTGATTGGCAGGGGGTGGGATCCACATTGGCTTGATTTTTTTCTTATGCAATCCTGCATGACACTGGATGCAAAACCAAGTCATATTCTGAGTTTACTGTTTCTTATGTATGTGCAACCTGTTGTCCTATACTACTCTTTATTTTGTGTGAAGTTCTCTAAAATTTTCTTCTGATCACTGATATTTCTTTAGGAGCAAATGATGTTTCAATGATCCAAACGGCGGATGTTGGAGTTGGAATTTGCGGTCAGGAAGGGCGTCAAGCTGTGATGGCATCAGACTTTGCTATGGGGCAGTTTCGGTTTTTGAAAAGATTACTTCTGGTGCATGGGCACTGGAATTATCAGCGTGTTGGCTATTTGGTTCTGTACAACTTCTACCGCAATGCAGTTTTTGTAATGATGCTATTTTGGTATGCCTTGTTCTTTGGTTTATTTTCTTGGAAGCTTTCTGCGCTTGCATCATACCCAAATGTGATGGATGACAAGTTGAACATTTGTGTGATTAAATTATCTTAAGTTTAGTTACATAGCAAAATACTCTCTGAAGATCGAAGTCTATATAAGTTGTTACAATAAAATCTAATATAGATCTTTCATTGTGCATTCAAATCATTAATACATTATGTATTGCACATCAAAAGCTCTTTGGAGCCAAAGGATAATTTCTCTTTGATGTTACATGATGCACCATTTAACGATGCTGATTGTTATATTCTTTTCCGTTGATGTGCAGGTATATCTTATCCACTGCATTTTCAACAACTTCTGCATTAACAGATTGGAGTAGTGTTTTCTATTCTGTCATTTATACTTCACTCCCTACAATTGTTGTTGGTATACTGGACAAAGACTTGAGCCACAGGACACTGTTACAATATCCGAAACTCTATGGTGCGGGCCATAGACACGAGGCATACAATTTACATCTCTTCTGGATCACAATGCTTGACACCCTATGGCAGAGTCTTGTTCTCTTCTATGTACCCCTCTTCACGTATAAGGATAGCTCAATAGACATATGGAGCATGGGCAGTTTATGGACAATAGCAGTTGTTGTTCTTGTCAACATACATTTGGCAATGGACATCCATCGTTGGGTATTCATCACTCATATTGCAGTATGGGGTTCAATAATCATCACATATGCCTGTATGATTGTATTGGATTCTATACCTGTCTTTCCTAATTACTGGTTAGATTCATTGACTTCTGCTTTTCTTTTTATGTTTTGAAACGTATAATGCTTTATTATGTTAAGCTGATTCTCCCCCACATTTTCTTTTGGGTGCAGGACTATATACCATTTGGCAAAGTCTCCCACATATTGGATTGCCATTTTGCTTATAACAGTTGTCGCGTTGCTCCCTCGCTTTGTGTTCAAAGTTGTATATCATATTTTTTGGCCTTCAGATATCCAGATAGCTGCTGGGATTTTAAATAGACAACGTAAACATTTGAGCTCAAAGCAAGATGACAGTTCAAGTTGACATGTATTACAGGCTTCGAGACAAATGTTCATTCTGAGATGGCTTCCCTTGTGTTTGTCCGTCGTGCAGCTTTCCAGTGGAATGCGGTTATAAAATATCAAAGGTGAGCTTTTTTTTTAAAGATGCATAATATATTGTGGATGGAGCATTCTTCTAAACCATTTGCATGGCTAGGTACCCTAGTTGAAAATATAGTATGAGAGCAATATAGGTTACGCGTATTTTGGTAGTTAATTACTTGGATTTTGGTTACAATTCTGTTAATCAGTACTGGTTTATTCCATTATTTTGGTATTTGGGAGGAAATTTAGTGTCCGACCTATTCATGAGCAATGAGTTGATGTCTTTGTGCCCAAACGAATGAACGTTGTGTTTTATAACAGCTTGTTATCATACATGTAAAATCCGATTCATAACATCACACTGGGTTTAATTAGACGCAACTGTCTCCTAAGCATGCTTGATGTTTCTATCCTCTTGTTCCGCAGATGAGTTGATTTAGCCGACTACACGCGAAAAGAACCATAAGTATTTGACAACAGAATGGAGTATCCCGTCAAAAGATAAGAAGAGCGGAAGGTGGATGGTCCAGGCCAAAGGAGCGTGCTTGGCGGATACAGAAAACTTGTTTGGCTTGTTTGGCTAACTACAGTCGGGAAGGGGAATCAGATGGAAGAAGAAGAAAGAAAGCCCGAGTTGTAGAATCTCAAGCAATTTGTCGAATACTTTTAGTTTTAGATGTCGTCGGGCATTGACAATAGCGAAAACATAAGGTGGTTGCGTTCATAGGTTTGTCACGATGTAGTGCATAGAGAGGGGAAACCTAGTAGGTTTGTGTAGAGATCAGATCTGGCCTTTTTCTTTTACAGTTTAACATATGAAATTAAGAAAAAGAAGAAAATCACATGTTATTTCATCCTTTGTTTGTGTCATCTCAGTTTTTGTTTTTGCTGATTTGCTAGTTTTCACTCTTGCTTGCGTATTGCAATTTTTCTTCAACAGTCCGGACTAGGGTTTATGATGAGAATGAACTAAAATAATGCTTTAGATAACTAAATGGTTTATATGAAAAAAACTAAAGGTTGATGAGAAAACACTAAGGGTTTGTTAAGCGTAATACTGTATTGCGATGATTTTGATAATTTATAAAATAAGGACCGTGCTTATTAAACTCACCACTATAATAATAGATTTATTTGAATTTGACGCAGTGAATTTTTAAATTATGCTTCTAATAAAAGCGCTAAAAGTAGAAATGTTTTCCACAAAAACATTTTTAAACGGGTCTTTAAATTTCAATTTTCTACGGACCCAATAGATTCGATAACAACTAAAGCCTTAGGGTGAGTATATAAAATTCCTAATCAAATTAAGAATGAGATCTTGCATAACGTTGACCAATTTTTGGAATTATATCACAAACCATATTTTCCAACAATAAAATATTCAAGTGCCATGCAATTACTCGTTGACGTGATTATACACTCGTTGACGTGATTAAATTATTATAACGTGATACCGAAAAAATAAATCTAACTAGTGTGAACGCAATGACCAGAATTTTGAACACTAGAAATGTGCTCACGCAACTTGTACAATTTTCTAGTCCGTAGAGGACGGCAACACACAGCTGACTTTTGGCTTCACGTAAACTTTGTTAATCATTCTAATTTGTAAGAGGATTGCTGGAGTTACGTATTCTCTCTACTGCAATCATAATTCTAGGTTAAACTTGACTTGAAATTGAATTTTGGAGGCTTTTCTTTCTGTTTCTTCATCCAGGAAAGGTAACTTTCTATCATACCTTTTTGATAATTCGAATGTTTCAGTCCAAATGTTTGAGCATGGCTTAGATCAAATCACTACAAGAGAATATTTATTCACCCAAGAGGAAGACACTGAACGTAATGGAAAAACTAAAAGAGGAGGGAGGGAGGGAGGAAACACTCTACCTCCTCCCCCTCCACAAGTAGGGATTTTTTTTGTTTACAAGAAGTGATAGCGATATCGCTATTGAAGGACAACAACTATCACAAAGGGTGCCACAGAGGTACTTGTTTAATGACCAATACATTAATCTAGAGATAATTTGTATAACATTCAT
Organism: Malus domestica; assembly: GCF_042453785.1. Classification (NCBI taxonomy): domain Eukaryota; kingdom Viridiplantae; phylum Streptophyta; class Magnoliopsida; order Rosales; family Rosaceae; genus Malus; species Malus domestica. The sequence continues at coordinate 26,168,833 of NC_091672.1, read as the reverse complement.
AAAGAATACACGAATACCACAAGCAATTCTATTTTTTTTGTTTTTTGTTTTTTCACCAAAGGAGAGTCTCTTCCATCCATAAATCAGACACACAATTTAACCATGTTTTGGGGGCTGGGGAGAACTAGGCATGAAAACTATAGAATTATGCGATAGAGTATGCTAGAGAAACCACATATTTGTACTATATTGGTATACCATCTTATGTGACAAGTGATATATACAATTAATGATATAAATTCATTAATTGACATAACATGTATACATTACTTGTCACGTTAAATTGTCCACAAATATATATATATATATATATATATATATATATATATATATATATATATATAATACAAAAGTGTAAACTCCTTAATTAACATTTTTGTATAAGATCACGTACGTTGCTTTGCGCTAAGCTCTCATACCAAAAGTTGTAACCATTGAACTATTGAAGTAAGTCAATGGTCATGACTCATGCGTAGATGCATCTGGGTCGACAATGCACGTGGTTGCATTGCCTTGATCTCGCAAACATTTGTCTAAACTCACATGCGTGCATTAGAGGCTAGTGCTCTAACTACTATTATATTTTTATTGTTTATTCTTTCCATCAACAAACCTAGTAAGTTGTTAATTTGTTATTGCAGTCCACACATAGTTCACACATCTTGCTTAAGATCGATGCAATTACCCATAAGACAAGGGCTGAATAACAAAGCACTCGAGCTGGTGCACATCGGGTTTGTCTAATTTATTCTAAGGAGTGTTCTAGGATATTAGGAATATTTTCACAAGATCATGACAAGAATTGTAACTGAGTTTTGGTTGCCAAGAAATTTTATCTTTTGCTTGCAAGTTAATTTCAAGTTTCTAAGAGATGAAATATTAATCTCCTTAGATGAGCAGCTAACTAGAATTTACGGAGAATTAAAAAAAAAAAAATTCTCTAGTAATGCTCTCTATCTACCTTCTTCTAAGATAGGATTCATTTAGGAGCTCCTAAATATAGAGAGGAAAAGAGAGCTCCTAGTGGCTCTTTATAATTAATGCTAACTAATTTAATATTATTTTAAATAAATAAATAATTTTTATCGACTAATTATTGACTCATAGTCATTATAACTCTCTACAGTAGGGAGTACATAGAGCTCCTAAAATAACCTTTTGATAGTTGTAGTTAATACTTTGCTATAAAATAAAATAGAGAACATAATTGGAGATACTCTAAATGTGAATTTTTAATTTGGGGATTGCTTCAATACTTACATGTATATAATACAATCACCATCCGACGGGTCAGATATAATTCATGTGAATAATTGTATTTAATATAATAGCGTCGAGATGGTAATTGTATTAAATACTAGGACCGACCATGAGAACTTGGGGGTACTACGCGAGCCTTCGAAGTGGGGGCCCTAGAGTGCTATGACTCGACCCCTTTTACATTGATATGTATAAGAAAAAAATTCGCTAAAACATGAAAAAGTCTATTTCTACGTCAAATACCATTAAAAATTAATATCAAAAGAAGAAAAATATATGACATTACTTATATATTACTCGTCTCGCGTTTTTAGATGCAAATGCAACTGTCAACATTCAACTCAATAGTCTGCAAACAATAAATTGATAGACAAACAAACTAAAAACTCAAATTCCACTCAATACCCATATCAAGGTTCAGTCAGGCGGTGGGCTGGTGCCTAGCGCCTAGGCAGCTAGGAGGGGTCTAGGTGGGCACCTAGGCAGATTTAGGTAAATTTCTTGTATATCTTGTAAATAAGTGCATATTGACACTTACAAAAAATTATACTTGTATGAAATCCATGGATAAGATAATAATAAAAGAATGATAAAAAGCAAAATGAGTATCCAACAAGTCCAAAATACATAAAATGCAAAATAGGAGGAAAATAAGAAAATATAGTAATCTGGATAGGATTTAAAATTTTTTTTTATTTCAAAAAAATAAAAAATAAAAAATCGCCTAGCCGCCTAGGGCCACCTAGCCCACCTAGAGCCCATCCGATTTTTCCAACCGATTTGCAAGAAAACACCTCGGGTCACCACCGCCCAGCGCCTAGGCAGCCGCTTAGGCCCTTTTTTAGAACACTGACCCATATATAATATATTAATATAAGCAAAGCATAAGTAATCAGACAAACGATCAGATGTTCGGACTCATCATAATAAAGAATCAAACCACCTTAACCAACCTATTCCACCCATTACGGCAATACCCTAAAATTGAATCCATAAACCCCTAAAAGATTGAATCCCTAAATCCCTAAAATCTTTCAAATCCTAAATCCATAGATTAATCCGTAAACCCCTAAAAGATTGAATCTCTAGATACCTAAAATCTTTCAAATCCTAAAATCCCTAGAGGGAGTATGGATTCGAAAACCCTAATTCCATTTACAAACAAGCTTACAAATTAAATTACAGAAAAAAGAAGAGGATGAAGAAGTTGGAGAAGAAGTGACTTGACCTATAAGTGGGGAATGATATCACCTTGCCAAGTCGAACTGAAAGAGGAGTTCTTACCCAGCATGCTAAATTTTAATCATTTTTTTTACTATTACAATGTTACTTATTACATTCAGTAAATGAATTAACGATTGGATTAATTGCATCTGTCGGTTGGAAAGAATACTAGAGTGAATAGGATATATAGTGATTTCCATACATGTGTAAAACTATAGTTACACTCACAAGTGGTTGCTGGAAAAGGAAAAGAAGTGAAATTTTTGTTGTGAAAAATTATATTATTGCAATATGATAATTTTTATTGATTTTGAATCGTATATATATAGTATATTTTTTAAAAAAGGTTTAGGGGCCCTCTGAAGTGGGGACGTAGGCAGTTAGGTGTTTACTTCAGCTGCCTTTAGAATTGTTATTGTTCAATAGATGTAAGCATTGTCGCCAAATCAAATTAATGCTAAAATTTTTCTAATGAGAATGTATTCACATATATAATATGTCAGCAGAAATTTGATCAATAATTTTACAAGTATTTGAGCCAATTCTAACTATTATTAAATTACATTACTAATAACTAGAGATCCAATTAAAGGAGGGGAAAATGACAACTTCTATTATAAATGCTTGTAACATTACTTCTATTGCTATTTTGCACTACTAAAATTGAACGTTGACAATATGAACTTTGAATATTCCAACTAGATACCCATTGGATGCCTCATACATTGGTAACTATATTGTAATAAAAAAAAAATCTAATTAATCATAATAAACGGTTATATACTATCATATGATCACATTTAGATGTGAAATTATTAATATAAGGTATATGAATCATGAAAATAATGTAAAAGAGGTTTTGCTCCAATGATGCTTATCCACACGTTTAGACTTGCACGGATGGACTAGATACCGTAGAACAAGGACCTTGGAGATGGTATAAAATATCCATAATATCTCGATATTTCCATCGAAATTTCCGTGTTTTTGGACTACCGATATTTCCGATATTATCGATATTTTAGACCTTGCTAAGTCACTCATGTATCTTACCATGCAATGTATAAAGTGTAAAATATTGTACTAATTCATTATATATAAATGATTATGGTGCGTTTAAACTTCTTTCATTAATTACTACATATTTTCTACACTCACAATGTTTGCCAGCTCGCTATATAATTAATTTAAATCAGTTATATCTATCATGCAATGCATTTCCTTCCATTTTTTTGTGATAAACTAATAGATAATTGACTAAATAAACATCATGCAAAGTTTCAATAAAAATTTCCAAGTTTTTCTTATAATTTACGTGATTTTTATTCAATTTTTATCGATATCGATAATATCCTGATATTTCCATCGAAATTTCCATATTTTTGAACTACCGAAATTTCTGATATCATCGATATTTTATACCTTACAACTACCACCTTAATGTCGTCTTATCAACAACCCTAATTACACTCTCTTTGCCATTTATAACGTAGCAATCTACCTCAAAGGCTCATATCACAATCCCTAAGGATACTATCGTAATTTTGGCCAACAGTTTTTGTCCGGTCCAACTGGGATGAGATAAGATTAATTAGAATAACATAATACAATAATAGCAACTTGAGACTTTTAAATTGTTGGTTTAACAAAGTTCGCAAAATAGAAAAGATTAAATTTCCAGAGGGTCTAGACAAAGCCAGTAGTAACCAGTGGCTGATGACACGAGGGTTACCTCATGCAATGACGACATACGGAATTGGATCCCATCCGGATCCAGTTTGTGATGGTACTAGAAATCCTCATATCTAAGTCATTCATTTTGTATCATGCTGTCAAAAATTCTTTGACTTTTTTTTTATTTAAAATCAAACACTAATATTATCTGACGAAAATTGATCGCACAATGTACGATGAACAGTTAGAATGTGAGGATTCCTAGAATCCCCACAAAATGGATCAGGATCCTCTTCCACGACATACAACATTCGTAGCATTACGTGGAGGTTCATCCAGCCGTTGGTGGGAAGAAAAGAAAGACGTAAAAGGCGGGGAGTGTGTCGTTGTCTCATGACTTTCACTTCTCCTTCCTTGAATTGTAACCCGAGGAGGAGCCCCTTTAGACGGATATAAAAGGACACCTCCCATCCATCACTTTGGCTACAGCAAACCCAACCACACCACAAACTCTCCAATATAAAATCAGTATATTAGTTTGTTGTTAATCAAGAAATTAGGATTAATGCAGTGGTCGTGGCCGGAGAGTGTGCTATCAAATAGGGAGAGGATGGTGGAGGAGTTGATCCAAGGGCGTGAACTGGCAAGTCAACTTAGTAGGGTTTTCGATAATAGGCCAATCCTTGTTAATGGTGTTGATGGTGGATCGGATGAGGGTACTGTTAATAAGATTTTGGGGTCTTTTGTGAATACCCTACTGATTTTAAATGGGAAGGAGTCTGATCAGGAGTTTGTTCCTGATCAGATTCAAGGAAATAGTAATGATGTTAGTGGTGGTGGTGGTGGTGCAGATTCATCATCTTGGGTTGGTAATCATGATCATGCAGCTGTTATTAAGTCTGAAGATTATACTGAGGAGGAGATCAGTTGTAAGAGCACTTCAACCTTCAAGGATCGTAGAGGTTCTTACAAGAGAAGGTAATTAGTTATATTTCTCTAATTAATTACTACCTAGGTAATACTCATCAACATCTGCATTAACATATTGTTCAAAATGATTTTTTTTCCAGATAAAGACTCTTTCCATGCATGATTAATTGATTGTTCAATCTCAAACATTTCATGAAACGTACAGTAGTAAATAGTGTTTTACTCTGCCAATTAATCATCCACATCTGTGAGATAAGAATAGTTATAATTAACTGCTCATAATAGCTGTTAGATTTATGTAGATGTGTGAACAACTATAATTATAATTAAGTTACTCACAGTAGCTGTTAGATCACAACAGCTGTTAGATTCCTGTGAATAAATATTATTATCATTTTTTATTCAAAAATGCATAGAATTTTTATTGAGACAAAATAGAGAAGACTGTACCACTTGGTTTCATATGTTCATGTTCTGCCATACTTTGACAAAATTTGGATGCTGATGCTTCTATTGTTCCTTGTATTGAATGATCTAAATATCCATTCCTATCCTTCTTACCATGGCAGCATTACCACTTAACGTTAACAGTACGTTTCATGAAAAATAGATGGGAACTTTGCCTAATTTAATAATTTAAAAGTTTTAATAACAGAGAATTGCAACTTGTTGATTCCTTGCAGAAAGACTTCACACTCTTGGACAAGAGACATTCCTGCTTTGATTGCCGACGGTCATGCATGGAGAAAGTATGGACAAAAAAATATCCACAATGCCAAGCATCCAAGGTACGTGCATATATGCGATTTACACGATTTACCTCGTAAAATTGTAAGAAATTTCAATAATTAAAATGGTAATACTTTCAAAAATGAAGTTGACCATAGTTATATATATGCAGGAACTACTTTAGATGCACTCACAAATACGATCAAGCGTGCAAAGCAACCAAGCACGTGCAACAAGTTCAAGATCATCCATCAGTGTTTCGAACAACATATTATGGCACCCACAGTTGCAGAGACTACCTCAAAACTTCTGAATTGGTCTTGGATTGCACAAATCCTAGAGATTCTTCAAAGTTTATTAGTTTTGACAACGTCAATTGTTTTACAAACAAACAAGAGCACCCATTTCCCGCATCCTTCACTTCATCATCAGTTAAAAAAGAACTAGTCGTCAAGGCAACAAGTGATCATACGGTGACAAGCCACCACAACCATTCGCTACCCAGTGATTATCTCGTGTTGCATGATGATCTGATGGAATTCGCGTCCTCTGAGCCCATGGGCGGGTTTTCATCCAGCATTGATCAGTATGATCACGATGATGTGTTTTTGAGGATGTTTGCCGAGTCTGTCTTTGATATATAATGAAACTTTGCAGATTATTTGCACTAGATGATCACTACACGCGAAACGAACGAAATACATAATTGTCAAAGGATGAGGAGAGGGGGAACGTGGATGGTCTCTAGGCCCAAAGAGTGCTTGCCTGGAGGGGAAATCAAGTGGTAGAAGAAGAAAAAAGTCCGAGTTGAAGAATCTCAATCCATTTGTCGGATACTTTTTTTTTTTTTGGTCACATTTGTCGGATACTTTTAGGTGTCGCGCTGGGCATCGACAATAACGAAAATAAGAATGTTGTGTTCATAGTTTTTGTAGTGGAATTTTTTTTGAAATGTCAGTAAACTAAAATTTTAAGCGACTTGTTATATTAATTTTTTGAAATTATTAATTTGTCATCTCTCTGTCATTGTTAAGTTTTCATCCAAATTAAGTCATGTGCATTTGTACTTAGGATTATTTTGGATTTTGACCTCATTTTTACAAGTTTTTTTTTTTTTAATACAAGTATATATTTACACTAGGGGGCTGAGTAATAAAGTGGTTTCGGACATCTGACCTCCTTTTTACAAGTTTTCTACTTCTCTTTGGTACGAACCCAAAATCCAAAAATTTTGGCTAGTAAAAAAAAATGTTGTGTTCGTTTCAAAAAATTATGGTGAACTACCAAAATGTATATTAGGCTCACTAAGATGAGGTTTAACTAATTGCAAGTAGGAATGGACGACAGTTATGGTGAGCGGATAACCGCGGTTATTTATCTATAACCATTTAAGTCCTTCCGCATAACCGTTTACCCGTCGGTAATTGCATAAACGGGTACCCCATACCCATAACCACATACTCATTTAACTATAACCGCATACCATTTTTTACCCATTTCGTTTACCCATTTTTTAAACAAGTTGAAAATAATAATTTTTTTTTTTGCATAATTTTATTCAAATTCCATAATTGTATTTTTTTTTTCTAAACTAAATCATATTGGAAGGAAAATTCATGCATTTTTAATTAACTTTTCGGTTACACCAAGCATATCTCCATTTAAAACATCCAGACTGAGGTTAAAATAAATCAAATTCCATATATATGATTACAATGTAAAGTTTCTAAAAACTCAAGGTAATCATTCGCTTGAATACTAGATGATTCAAAACTCCAAAATATCCAAAACTAAACTTTGGAATGCTCTAATGATTTAGCACGCTCAATCTCAAAATCTCATCGACTCATTGTCACCAAAAGAGGCGTACGAAAGATATATACGAATTGAATTAGTATCCCAATTAGTCAACAGTAACCCCAAAATAAAAAATAAAAAAACAAAAATAAAGATTAAACAACGAAATGTAACAAATTTTCGTGGTGATAATCAAATAATTAATTCGATTAATTCCCATTTTGCTAATTTTTTGCCACATTGCACTATTATGTTCTATCACTATTTGGAAACCAAATCCCATGCAATCTACAGCAATCCGACCTTGCCTTGCCTGAGTTGGTAAAGCGGACGACTGTAGGGGGTAATATGCTCTCAGCCATCCTTAGGTCACCGGCAGGTCGGATTTAAGTTTTGGTTTAACCTTTTTTTTTTTTGACCTTTTTCGATTTAAAAATATTTCTCGTACGTCGAAGTTCAGTTTTCCGTTTTTCTCTTGGGGTCAAAATTTCCATTTTTCATGATCAACAAAATTCAGTTATAACAAGGTTGCACACCAGCTGTTTGATATTGTGATAGTGATGAGAAAGGAAAGAGAGGAGGAAGGGAAAAAAACGACGACACCTTTCTATGCTCATTCAAATTACACCTCACATCAAACAAGTTCAAATCCCTACTCAAATAAGCCATAAACTTCCAAATTCAGATAAAAAGCATTTACCAGTCAATAACACTCATCAAACCATTCGTAAAAGACTAAAATATACACTATAATTAAAATAAAAAGGAAACCATTAATACATTATGTATTGCACGTCAAAGACTTGAGCCACAGGACACTGTTACAATATCCGAAACTCTATGGTGCGGGCCATAGACACGAGGCATACAATTTACATCTCTTCTGGATCACAATGCTTGACACCCTATGGCAGAGTCTTGTTCTCTTCTATGTACCTCTCTTCACGTATAAGGATAGCTCAATAGACATAAGGAGCATGGGCAGTTTATGGACAATAGCAGTTGTTGTTCTTGTCAACATACATTTGGCATTGGACATTCATCGTTGGGTATCCATCACTCATATTGCAGTATGGGGTTCAATAATCATGTATGCCTGTATGGTGGTATTGGATTCTATACCTGTCTTTCCTAATTACTGGTTAGATTCGTTGACTTCTGCTTTTCTTTCTCTGTTTTGAAACGTATAATGTTTTATTGCGTTAAGCTGATTGTCCCCCACATTCTTTTTTTGGTGCAGGACTATATACCATTTGGCAAAGTCTCCCACATATTGGATCGCCATTTTGCTTATAACGGTTGTCGCGTTGCTCCCTCGCTTTGTGTTCAAAGTTGTAAATCATATTTTTTGCCCTTCAGATATTCAGATAGCTGCTGATGAGATTTTAAATAGACAACGTAAACATTTGAGCTCAAAGCAAGATGACAGTCCAAGTTGACATGCATTATAGGCTTCGAGACAAATGTTCATTCTGAGATGGCTTCCCTTGTGTTTGTCTGTCATGCAGCTTTCCAACGGAATGCAGTTATAAAGTATCAAAGGTGAGCTTTTTTTTCAAAGATACATAAGATATTGTTGATGGAGCATTCTTTTAAACAATTTGCATGGCTAGGTACCCTAGTTGAAAATATCGTATGAAACTTAATAATTATACAGTACTGGTTTATTTCATTATTTGGTATTTGGGAGAAAATTGATTGTCTAACCTATATTAACCAAGGATCATGTATGCAGTAGAAAGAGAGAAAGAAGATTGACAGAGATCAATGAAGGAGAAGAGAGAGAATTGAGAGAAACTTAGAGAGGAAGAAACTGTATTTTCTGTATTGATATTCTTTGTTAGTTACAACTGTTTTCTTACAAGGTATATATGCTAACTACAGTATAGCTTACAAGATAAGCAACCAACAATCTTAACTGCCTACTACATCTTATGACACTTGACAAGACTACAACCATTGGATCTATTACTCCTAACAACCTATTCATGAGCAATGAGTTGATGTCTTTGTGTCCAAACGAATCAACGTTGTGTTTTATAACAACTTGTTATCATACATGTAAAATCCGAATCATAACATCACTTGATGTTTCTTTCCTCTCGTTCTGCAGATTAGTTGCATTAGCTGACTACATGCGAAACAAATCATAAGTATTTGAAAACAGAACGGAGTATCCCGTCAAAAGATAAGAAGAACGGAAGGTGGATGGTCTAGTCCAAATGAGCGTGGTGGATACAGAAAACTTGTTTGGCTAACTACAGTAGGGAAGGGGAATCTGGTGGAAGAAAAAAAAGAAGAAATAAAGTCCGAGTTGAGAAATCTCAAGCAATCTGTCGAATACTTTTAGATGTCGTCAGGCATTGACAATAGCGAAGAAATAAGATGGTTGCGTTCATAGCTTTGTCATGATGTAGTGCAGAGAGAGGGGAAACCTAAAGGAAAGAGAGTCAGAGGGAGGAAAGAAAAAAACAGAAGGAAAAAAAAACCAGAGTATATAATAGGTTGGTGTAGAGATCAGATCTGTCCTTTTTTTACGGGTTTTTATCGTTTATAGTCAAAATTTGGCCATCCAATTCATAAATGTCAGTTTTTATAAAAAAAATTCAATTAGAGCAGAAAACTCAACTGAATAAGCTTATATGCCCTCTAAATTAAATTCAAATTACCATTTAGAACCCAAAACCCTTTCAAAGTTTTTGCACGGTTGTTCAGCAAGGAATGGGGATGGAAAAGGTCGGGGACCAGTTGCAGACATATAGAACAAGGAATATATGGTCAGCTGCAGCATTGAAAAAATCGACACTTTTTTCATATGAATTTACTTTTTTATAGAATCGATTAAAAAGTGTATATGCTCCATGCTAAGGTCAAATTTATAAGCTCATTTTCTTGGGAGAAAATAAACAATCAGTGAGATCAAACTTCGTCATTCTTCGTCATTGCCGTCAAAACCCTAATACTAAATACCAGTTAATTGTTACACAAAAATATGCAGAAATTTTGTTCTATGAAATTATCATTATGACCTATGTTGTAGCTTTATCAAGTAAGAAATGAATTTGACAGTTGTTTGTGCTCAATCTTTTTTCGTTCATTCTACTTTTTGAGTTTGGGATTCGGATATTATCAGACATTCAAACTATAAAACCGAAAAAAGGCCATCTCTTTTTAGTTTACATTTATACAGTTTTCAATGGTGAGGGCATTTGAGTCTATTTACTTGGTCTTTTTGCTATATTTGAAATTTTTAATAAAAATTGGTATTTATGAATTGAGATGCTAAATTTTGGCTAAAAATGATAAATATTGTTTTTTTACAGCTTAACGTATAAAATGAAAAAAAAGAAGGAAGAAAATTTCATGTTATTTCATCCTTCGTATCATCTCAGTTTTTGTTTTTGCTGATTTGCTAATTTGCTAATTTTCACTCTTGCTTACATTGTGCAATTTTTCTTCAACGGTCCGGACTAGGGTTTATGACAAGAATAACTAAAATTATGCTTTTGGATAACTAAAAGGTTTATTTGACCAAAAAAAACAAAAACTAAAAGGTTATGATAAGAAAAATTTAAAGTTACTAGTGGACTATAAAAGTACTTTAGAATACATGTTTGAGTTTAAAATTTGAATAGAGTTTAATTTTAAGTACTTTTTTTCTTCACAAATAAATTGAGTTTTATTTTAGATAATATTTTCTTAGTGGGGGATGAGTTTCGTGAGGAAAGAAAGACACAAGACCTTGATATTTGGTTTTACGGAAAAAAAGAGTGAATTAACTCTTTTACTTTGTTTAGTAGAGATTTTTTTGGCGTGGATCGGGAAATTTGAGTTTGGTAGAAATGAGCCTTATTGTTAATTAGTATAATACATAGATGCGATGATTTTGATTTTTATAAAATAAGGACCGCACTTATTAAACTCACCACTATATTAATAATGTTTTTTTAATTTAACGCGTATAAACTACTGTTGATTTTTTAATAAAAGTTCTATTATCCTTTCAACAAAAGCCCTAAAAGTAGTCTTTTGATAAATAAAGAAATCCTAAAAGTAGAAGTATTTTTCACAAAAGCATTTATAAACGGGTCTTCAATTTCAAAATTTTATGGACCTGATAGGATCCTGTTAACAACTAAAGCCTAAAGGTGAGGTTGTATAAAATTCCTAATCAAATTAGCAGACACGGTTAAGCGAATGGATGATCTCTTGCATTGACCAATTTTTGGAATTATATCACAAACCATATCTTCCAATAATAAAATAATAAAGTGGCTTGCAACACATGCTTAAATTATTTTAACTTGATTGCCAGGAAAAAAACAAATATAAACAGTGTGAACGTAATCTAGAGTGACTAGAAGTTTGAACAGAAATGTGCTCAAACTGCAATATTTTCAACTTGTCCAATTTTCTAGTCCGTACAGGACGGGAACACAGCTGACTTTTGGGTTCAGATACACTTTGTTATTGTAAGAGGATTGTTGGAGTCACGTACTCTCTCTAATGCAATCATAATTCTAGGTAAAACTTAACTTGAAATTGAATTTTGGAGGCTTTTTCTATCTGTTTCTTCACCCAGGGAAGGTAACTTTCTACTGTCATACCTTTTCGATAATTCGAATCGTTTCAGTTCAGGGGGGGGGAAAAAAGAAAAACTGTAGCAGAAAAAAGAGGTGACAAAAGGGTTTAGGGTGTACTAGGCATGAAAATTTTAAAATTATTGGATATAGTATGCTAGAGAAACCACATATATATTTATACTATAATGGTATACCATCTCATTTAACAAGTGATGTCATTTAGTGATATAAATTCATTTATTGACACTGCATGTACATATCACTTATCACATCAAATTATACACAAATACATAATACAAAAGTGTAATCTCCCTCCCTAGTATTTTTCTGTAAGAAATCAAATTGTACATTGCTTTGCGCTAAGCTCTTATACCAAAAGTTGAACTATTGCACTATCGAACTATTGGACTATTAAAGTACGTCAATGGTCACGACTCGTAGATGCATCTGGTTCGACAATGCTCGTGGTTCATTGCCTTGATCTCTCAAACATTTGTCTAAACTCACATGCGTGCAGTAAAGGCTAGTGCTCTAACTATTATTATAATTTTATTGTTTATTCTTTCCATAAACAAAACCTAGTAAGTCGTTTGTTATTGCAGTTCACAAATCTTGCTTAAGATCGATGCAATTACCCCTAAGACAAGGGCTGTCACATCCTGGCCCGGGCCCCCACCACATCCCGGGTTCGATTTCGCTGTAGCACGATATTATCCGTTTTGGGCTCCGACCACGCCCTTACTGTTTTGTTTCTGAGAACTCACACAAGCAGAACTTCCCAATGGTTCATCAATCCTGAGAATACTCTGACCCCTTTCTCGCTTAACTTCGGAGTTCATACAAAACCTGAAGCCAGTGAGCTCTCAAAAGGCCTCGTGCCAGGTAGAGATGAGAATATACATATAAGGCTTACATGTCCACTCCCCTGGGCGATGTGAGATGTTACAAGGACTGTATAAGAAAGCACTTGAGCTGGTGCAGATTGGGTTGTCTCATTTATTATAAGGGTAATGTTAGGAAGACCGACTATTTAGATCAAATTTTATAAATTATATAACGTTACTATTGATTTACGTGCTTATTTCTTACCGGTGTCACAACATATAATTTACAAATTTAGTCTAAATCATTAATTTACCTAACATTACCGTAAGTTGTGTTCTTAGATATTAGGAATACCGTAAGTAGTGTTCTTAGATATTAGGAATATTTTCACAAGATCATGAAAAGAATTGTAACTGAGTTTTGGCTTGGTTACCAATAAATTTTGTCTTTCTTGCTTACAAGTTAATTTCAAGTTTTAGAGATGAAATATGAATCTCCCTCAATGCTAACTAGAATTTAGGGAGAATTTCACAAAAATTAATTGTAATTATGCTGTGACATCTCACATTGTCCAGAGGAGTGGATCCTGTAAGCCTTATATGTATATTCTCATCTCTACCTAGCACGAGGCCTTTTGGAGTTCACTGGCTTTGGGTTCTATCGGAACTCCGAAGTTAAACGAGTTCGCGCGAGAGCATTCCCATGATGGATGACCCAATGGGAAGTTCTCGTGTGAGTTCCCAGAAACAAAACCGTGAGGGCTTGGTCGGGGCCCAAAGCAGACAATTTCATGTTACGGTAGAGTCGGGGCCGAGATGTGGTGGGGGCCCAGGCCGGGATGTATCCACATCTTAAAATAGGAATTCATTTCGGAGCTCTTAAATACAGGGAGGGGAAATGAGCTCCTAGTGGCTCTCTATAATTAATGGTAGTTAATTCGATAAATAAATAATTTTTATTGGCTAATTATTGACTCATAGTCATTATAACTTTCTAAAGTAGGGAGTACAGAGAACTCCTAAAATAAAATTTTAATAGTTTTAGTTAAAACTTCGCTATAAAATAAAGAGCATGATTGGAGATATTTTAAAATTTGAATTTAATTTAGTGATCAATATAATACTTACATGTGTTTAATACAATCATCCTTCGACGGTTAAATAATTCATATGAATATATGTATTTAATATAATTACATTTGATTATTGAAATAATAATTGTATTAAACACATGTAGGAATTGTAGCCATTGAGTTAAAATGCTAAAAATTCTCCAATGAGAATGTATTCACACACATAATATGTCACCAAAAATTTGATCAACAATTTTACAAGTCCTTGAGCCAATTCTAATTAATCACATATTTAATAATTACATTACTAATTACTAGAGATCCAATTAAAGGAGCAAAATGACCACTTCTATAATAAATGCATGTAACATTACATCTATTACTATTTTCCACTACTAAAATTGAACATTGACAATATGAACTTTGAATATTCCAACTAAACTACCGTTGGATGCCTCATAAAAAGTTATAATATAATAAAAGGTTATATAACTTGTTTGTACCATACTTGACCAATCTCGAAACTACCGAACATCGGTCAACGTTATATCGTCAAGGACCCAGAAGAGTTTTCCTCCAACCAGGAGGTCAATCACAGCGTGACATGTGTCGACATCAAAAACCAATCATAGCGTGACACGTGTCAACATCAGAAGCCAATCACAACACAACACGTGTCAATGTCAAAACAAAGCTAGAAACTCTCTTCTATAAAAAGAGATCATTTTCCCACAATATTTCCTAATGTGATTTGTACTAAATCATTCACTAATACTCACTAAATGAGAGCTTGAACCTATGTACTTGTGTAAACCCTTCATAATTAATGAGAACTCCTCTACTCCGTGTACGTAACCAATTTGGGTGAACCACGTACATCTTGTGTTTGCTTCCCTGTCTCTATCTATTTACATACTTATCCACACTAGTGACCGGAGCAATCTAGCGAATGTCACAAACTTAACATTTTCTGTTGTACCAAAGTCCTCACTGATTTTGTGTATCAACATAACTATCATACGATCACATTTAGAATTGAAATTATGACTATAAGGTATATGAATCATGACAATAATATAAAAAAAGTTTTGCTCTAATGAAGCTTATTCACACGTTTACACTTGCATGGACGGACTAGATACAGTAGAACAAGGAACTTGGGGATGTAACTACTACCTTAGTGTCGTCTTATCAACAAACCCTAAGGGTACTATCGTAATTTTGGCCAAAATTTTTATCTGGTCCAACTGGGACGAGATGGGATTGATTAGGATAAGATAAATAATAACAACTTGAGACATTTAAATTGTTCGTTTAATAAAGTTAGCAAAATAAAAATGATTAAATTTCCAGAGGGTTAGACAAGGCCAAGTAGGAACCAGTGGCTGATGACGCTAGGGTTACCTCATGCAATGACGACATACAACAATCGTTTAAGTGGAGGCTCATCCAGCCGTTGGTGGGAAAGACGTCAAAGGCGGGGAGTGTGTCGGATTGTCTCATGGACTTTCACTTCTCCTTCCTTGAATTGTAAGCTGACCAGGAGGGCTCCTTTTGACGTGTATAAAAGGATACCTCCCATCCAGAAATTTGGCTACAGCTAAGCATACCGCAAACCATCACAGAAACACAGAGAGATCAATTAATTTTTAATCGTTATATTAGTTACTTGCTAATCAGGAGAGATTAGGATAAATGGAGTGGTCTTGGCCGGAAAGTGTGCTCTCAAATAGGGAGAGGGTGGTGGAGGAGTTGATCCAAGGGCGTGAACTGGCAAGTCAACTTAGTAAGGCTTTTGCTAATAGATCACTTGTTGTTAATGGTGATGATGGGGGATCGGCTGAAGGTATTGTTAATAAGATTTTGGGGTCATTTGTGAATACCCTTTTGATTATAAATGGGAAGGAGTCTGACCAGGAGTTTGTTTCTGATCAGATTCAAGGAAATAGTAGTGGAGTCAGTGGTGGTAGTACTGGTGTTAGTGACGGTCGTGGTGGTGGTGCATATTCATCATCTTGGGATGCTAATCATGATCATGCAGCTAATATTAAGTCTGAAGATTATAATGAGGAGGAGATCAGTTGTAAGAGCACTTCAACCTTCAAGGATCGAAGAGGTTCCTACAAGAGAAGGTAATTAGTTATATTTCTCTAATTAATTACTACCTAGGTAATATTCATCAACATCTTCATTAACATATTGTTGCAAATGATTTTTTTTTTCAGTTAAAGAATTTTTCCATGTATGATTATTTGATTGTTCAATCTCAAGTATCTGTGTATGAAATGTAAGAGTTTTTTACTTTGACAATTAATCATCCCACTTGTGTGTGATAAGGAAAGCTGTAATTAATTTGCTCATAATAGTTCTTAGATTCCTGTTGATAACTATAATTATAATTCATTTACTCATATAATAGCTATTGGATTCCTGTGGATGAATATGTTTATTTATTTATTTTATTCAATAATGCATAGAATTTATGTAGAGACAAAAGATTGAAGACTACCACTTGCTCTCATATGTCATTTTATAGCATATTCTGACAAAATTTGAATGCTTATGTTGTTCCTTATTGATTTGTTCATAATAGTTGTTAGATTATGTGGATGTGTGAACAACTATAATTACAATTAATTTACTCACAACCGCTGTTGATTCCTGTGAACGAATATAATTAATATATTTTTATTTAATAATGCATAGAATTTCTATTGAAACAAAAGAGTGAAGACTACCACTTGCTCTCATATGTTCACGTTGTGCCATATTCTGACAAAATTTTGATGCTTTTACTGTTCGTTATATTTAATGATCTAAATGTCTCACTTGTATCCTTCTTACCATGGCAGTATTACCACTTAACGTTAACCGTACATTTTATAAAAATAAAAAAAAATAAAAAAAATAGATAGGAATTTTTCCTAATTTAATGTTAAAAGTTTTAAGAAAGAGTTGCAACTTGTTCCTTGCAGAAAGGCTTCACACTCTTGGACTACAGACACTCCTGCTTCGAACATTGATGACAGTCATGCATGGAGAAAGTACGGACAGAAAGTTATCCACAATGCCAAGCATCCAAGGTACATGAACGATTTACCTTGTAAAATTGTAACAAACTTCAATAAATAAAGTTGACCATATTTATGTTATATGTATGCAGGAACTACTTTAGATGCACTCACAAATACAATCAAGCGTGCAAAGCAACCAAGCAAGTGCAACAAGTTCAAGATCATCCACCAGTGTTTCGAACCACATATTATGGCACCCACACGTGCAGAGACTACCCCAAAGCTTCTGAACTGGTCTTGGATTGCACTAGTCCTAGAGATTCCTCAAAATTCATTAGCTTTGACAACGCCAACTGTTTGGAAAACAAACAAGAGCACTTCACATCCTTCGCTTCATCATCAGTTAAAGAAGAACTGATCGTCAAGGCAACAAGTGATCATACGGTGACAAGCCACAACAACCATTCGTCACCAAGTGATTATCTACTGTCGCATGATGATCTGATGGCATTCGATTCCTTTTGGCCCATGAGCGAGTTTTCATCAAGCATTGATCAGTATGATCGTGACGATGTGTTTTTGAAGATGATTGCCGAGTCTTAATGAAGTTTTGCCGATTAGTTGCAATAGCTGACTACATGCGAAACGAACGTAAGTACATAATTGTCAAAGGATAAGGAGAGGGGGCGAACGTGGATGGTCTCTAGGCCAAAAGAGTGGTTGCCTGGAGGGAAAAATCAAGTGGTAGAACAAGCAGAAAGTCCAAGTTGAGGAATTGCAATCCATTTATCGGATACTTTTACGTGTCGCTGGGCATCGGCGATAGCGAAAATAAGAACGTTGTGTTCATTGCTTTTGTCATGAATTATGTGGTGCATGTGAAGATAGCAGAATGTATGAACTTTAGAAGAACAGAAAATTGTATGAAATATTGAGAGAAAATGATAGATGTAAATGTATTTGTTTTTTCCTTACTGTATTGTTTTACAATCCACACTTATATAAGTGTTTCTAGAAACTCAATCTTACAAAGTAAGTAACCTCCTTTTAACTACCTCCTTATGTCAACCAACTATCTCCTTATTCCAACTAACTATATCTGTAACAACCAAGATTCCAACTAATATACCAACCTTTGTAGTCTCTTGACAAGTGGCATTAGTTACTTTCACTTGGACCACTATTTTCTACTTCATTCTTCTTATATCCCCCCTCAATATGATGCTCGAGAGCACTGAGCATTAGATTGGCACAATGCTGCTGAAACAAGGGTGTAGACAAACCCTTTGTAAGTATGTCTGCAGACTGATCAGCAGATGAAACATGCTGAACCTGAAGATCTCCACTAGTGACCCTCTCCCGAACAAAATGATAGTCTATTTCAATGTGTTTTGACTTAGCATGGAACACAGGATTTGTAGAGAGGGCAATAGCAGAGATATTATCGCAATAGATCATGGGAGAAAAAGGTAAAGAGATATGCATATCACAAAAGAGCTGTCGAATCCAAGCAAGTTCAGCAGCTGTAATAGCAAGAGCACGGTACTCAGCTTCTGTGGAAGATCGAGACACAATATGTTGTTTCTTCGACGCCCACGAAATAGGATTTGAACCAAGAAACACAATAAAACCTGAAGTGGATCTCCTATCGTTTGGATCACTTGCCCAATCTGCATCACTATAAGATTGCAGATGCATGGGGCCTGGTTTGAAATGATGTACCTTTGAGATATCGAAGAATTCGCTTAACAACAAGGACATGAGAAACCATAGGATTATGCATGAATTGACAAGCCTGATTAACTGCAAATGCGATGTCAGGTCTTGTGAACGTGAGATACTGAAGTGCACCAACAACACTCCTGTATTGCTCAGGACTGTGATAAGGCTGTCCATCATCCTTAATCAACCTGTGATAGGGTAGACATGATGTGCTACATGGTTTAGAATCCTGTAAATCCACTTTATCAACCAACTCAGTGATGTACTTTGTCTGTGATACAAATAAGCCTTCAGATGTATAAGTAATCTGCAATCCCAGAAAGTAATGCAACTGTCCCAAGTCCTTCATTTCAAATTCTTGAGTGAGAGCGTGGACGACCTGATCGATTAATTGTGAACTGCTACCAGTGAGAATAACATTATCAACATATAAGAGTAATAACATTGTCCCCTTTGAAGACTGTTGCACAAATAATGAATGATCTGCATGAGAGACTTGAAACCCGAGACTTGGTAAAAAACTGATAAACCTCTCATTCCAGGCTCTGGGAGCCTGTTTTAATCCATATAATGACTTCTGGAGCTTACACACATAATTGGAAGGATGTGAGGCACTTTCAAAGCCTGGAGGTTGGGCCATATAAACTTCCCCTTGAAGTATGCCATGTAAAAAAGCATTCTTTACATCGAGCTGTCTAAGAGACCACTTGAATTGAGCAGCCAAAGGAAAAATAAGTCTTATAGTTGTATGTTTAACAACAGGACTGAATGTCTCCAGGTAATCAACACCCTCATCTTGACTATACCCTTGTGCCACAAGTTTAGCCTTATACCTTGCCACTGACCCATCTGCATGTTTCTTTATTTTGTAAATCCATTTGCATCCAACTAAGTTCTTATCAGGCGGTAATGGAACTAAAGACCAAGTCTTTTGAGCGTGAAGGGCATCTATTTCCTCTTGCATTGCCACCTGCCATTCTGAAACTTGAGATGCAGATTTGAATGTTTTGGGTTCTGAAGCAATAGTAGCAGTAAAAGCTTTCTTTTTGAACACCCCATTCTTAGATCGGGTTTGCATAGGATGTATATTCATTGGTATTGGGAGAACAACACTTAGTTGCTCCTATTGAAAGTCAGGATCCACAGGGAAAGGGTGTTGTGTTGTGGAGCTGGTTGGGTTGACTGCAGGATCACACGATATATGTGATGAAGAAATATGATTTGTGGGATAAGAAAAACATTCTGGAGCACTAGATGCAACTGTTTCCAAAGAATCTGAGGCTTTGGAGGCAGACAAAGAATCTGAGGCACTAGATGAATGCATAGACAAAGAGTTTGTAGGTCGAGATGATAATGAATGAGATGAAGGTGTAGATGCTTGATTGGTTAATGTAATGATGGGTGTGACACATGAGGAATGGATATGAGCATGGGATTCATTCAATGAAGATGAGGTAAACACTAATTTTGATGGTTGACACATACTGGAAGTGGAATATGGAAAGCTATTTTCATCAAATAATACATGCCTAGACACAAGAATTTTACTAGTTGCAATGTTAAGACAAATAAACCCCTTATATTGACATGCATATCCCAGAAACACACAAGTTGCAATTTTAGGGTGAAGTTTAGAAGTGTTGTAAGGTTTTAAGAGTGGAAAACATGCACAGCCAAAAACTCTGAGATGTTTTATATTGGGGACTTTGTTGTATAGTGTTTGAAATGGTGATTGCATATGTAAAGTAGCACAAGGCATCCTAATAATCAAATAAGAAGCAGTACTACATGCATGAAACCAGAATTGGGTTGACACTTTTGCAGTTTGAAGAAGTGTAATTGCTGTTTCTACAATGTGTCTATGTTTTCTTTCTGCCAATCCATTTTGTTTAGGTGTGTAAGGACAAGATTTTTGATGTAAAATACCATGTTGTGATAGATATTGTTGAAACTTAGTGCTTGTAAATTCACCACCCCCATCAGATTGAAAGACTTTAACTATAGCAGAGAATTGGGTACACAAATAGGCATGAAAATGAACAAAGGTTGCAAACACTTCTGATTTATTTCGTAATGGAAAAATCCATGTTTATCGAGTACAATCATCTATGAAGGTTACATAATACCGAAATCCTTCATAAGAAAGTAAAGGGGCAAGTCCCCATACATCACTGTGTATTTTTTCTAATGGTATGATAGATTTGTGTACAGGAAAATTAAATGGTAACTTGGTAAATTTGCCCTCTAAACATGGTGTGCAGATCGATGAACATAGATCTAATGATGTAGAGACTTGACATTGATGTAGAATGTATGAACTTTAGAAGAATAGAAAATTGTATGAAATATTGAGAGAAAATGATAGATGTAAATGTATTTGTTTTTTCCTTACTGTATTGTTTTACAATCCACACTTATATAAGTGTTTCTAAAAACTCAATCTTACAAAGTAACCTCCTTTTAACTACCACCTTATGTCAACCAACTATCTCCTTATTCCCTAACTATATCTCTAACAACTAAGATTCCAACTAATATGCCAGCCTTTGTAGTCTCTTGACAAGTGGCATTAGTTACTTTCACTTGGACCACTATTTTCTACTTCATTCTTCTTACAGTGCAAAGATAGGGGAAACCTGAAGGAAAGAGAACAGGAAATAAAAAAGAAAAAAAAAGAAAGAATCAGTTTATGCAATAGGTTTTTGTAGAGATCAGATCTGTCTTTAGCTTAATTTGCTTACAAAATAAAAAGGAGAAATTATATGTTATTTCATCCTTTATAGCGAAAGTATTTATTATAAAAAGAAATATTTCTTACTAAAACATTTTCAAATGAGTCCCTGTATTGTATAATTTGAACTTCAATTTTGAATTGGTTGATGGTATTTCCGGAAAGGAACTATTCCAATTCCAATGGACCTTAACAAATTCAATCTACTAAAACTAAAAATCAATTGAATCATTATTCATAAGCACAGTTTGCTTGTGATTTTGCCCTCGTATTTTTATGCTAATTTTTTATATACTGTAATTTTTTTTTTCTTTTTCTTCCTTCTCCCTTCTCTCTCTTCCCTCTCGCTCTTCTTCCCGCGACTTAGCTGGTGCGATGGACCACCAAACCAACCAAAAGGCCTCTCCTCGCCAAAACTGTGACGTATCGAGGCATGCAACTAATGTTTTTGGTTCCTGAGATGAAGGGGAGATGACTGGTGGGAACGTGGAAGTCTGATTCACCGTCGTTTCTTTTGTTCTCTCTCTAAAAGTCATACTCTTTCACCTCCTCCGAACCACTTTCTCTCTTTAGAACTCCCTCACCGCTACCCTTTCTCTGATGCTTCAATTCGTGTCAGCATAAACCCTACGACGATTAAGTACCTCCAATATGTGATTTCTAGGGTTTTGAAAAGGGTTTTCGGCTCGGAATAATTTGAAGTTGTGGGAGTTAATGTTTTGAGAAATAGCTCTGAATTTTCGATTTTGTTTTTGCTGATTTTCGAAGTGGTTGTGGAAAGCGGTTCTGTTGAACTAGTTTAATTGGTTTAAGTGGTTGCATGGGGAATTAAGTGTTTTTCCGAATATGAATTTCATGCTTGCGTTGTGCTAAGTTTTAATTATTTCACAGATTGTTTGGTTTTCGAAACTTTAGTTCTGGAATAGAAAATGATGATAAACAAAGGGGAAGTCCCAGGCCTGCAACAAGCGTTAAAAGTGTAGGTCATCTTTTCCACTCTATTTTGTTGATTTTGTAATATGAGTTTTGTTGGTACCATATATTGGGCCTCGTCTTTGGGCATCATCCCTAAGCCCATGGTTTATGTAAGAAGGGAGGAAACCTTTATTCTATAAAAGGGGGCCTCACCTTCACTAGAAAGGAAACAGAGCTTCATTACAATATAGAGGGCAATACCCTCTCAGCCAAACAGAGAGCAAAATGGCAAAGGCTGCATCCACAGAGAGCTCCCTTGCCGATCTACTATAATCCATACATTCATACAGTGAAATGGAATCAATATCAGTGTGGACGTAACCCAAAAATTGGGGGTGAACCACGATACATCTTTGTGTTCTTGAGCGTTTGTGTGATTCATGGCTGGATTTACGTTGGTCCAAGATCCTCTGAATTTTGTGCATCAACATTTGGCGCCGTCTGTGGGAAACGACACTAAAAGCTATGTTGGTTTTTTTTCTTTTCATTTCACCACCGTGAAACCCTCACACTCCACCGTGAATCTGTAAAACCCAAGAAACGAAAACTCCTCTCTCTACTCTCCAGCTCTTTCTCTCTCTGCAACTTTTGATTTTTGAATTTTATTTTCAGAAAGAAAACAATTTGGGAAAGGAGGGGGAAGATGTACGACCCGCAACATTTCCTGGAATCGCAAGAGAATTCTAGTAATTTTGGGGACCCAAAATCCTGGCTTTCCGTGGATGCCAACTCATCCCCGACCCACCGCTCGACTCAGTCCTTACTCGCTCCTCTCGACTCAGTCCTTACTCACTCTATCTCAACTTTCATCATGTTTTTCTGATAAGCATTTTGATTACTCCCTGCCTCAAATTCTGGAATATGATGAAACTTCTGAAATCAGAGGTTTTGGCTCAAAATCTGGAGGCTGTTTCTGCTGAAGTTAGAAGGGCGAATACAAATGCTTTTAGGGATTGATTCAGTTGAGTGATGTTGTCACCGCATCTATGGCAAGGAATGCGTTGGATGGAAGAAGTATACCCAGTCTCACCGAAGTAGATTCAAGCGGACCTCCGCTCCAACAACGTCTTCCGCCAGTCCGGCGCACTTCTCTAAGCTCTCCAGCAATCTGTCGCAGGTCGCGACATCTTCGTCATCACCAAGACTCTGTCGAAGAGATCGTCGCCTCCCCCACCTCACTGCCGACCTCTGGGACATTGTTTGCACGAGAGTTCTCACCGATCTCAACTTTCACGATCCCGACGTCAGCGCCGCCGCTGTCTCCATCCTCGTCATAATCCCTTCCTACCGCTTCTCTAAGCTCATTACCGACGCTTAGAAGGAAATAGTTGATTCGATTCGCCGAGCGACAATCTCCGGTTCTCCATTACTGAAACCCTCAGATGCATTCTGGCGCGTGATGACCTTGTCACGCTCTGTGAAAACAATGTCAATTTGCTCAACAAGGTGTCGAATTGGTGGTCCTGCATTGGCCAGAACATGCTCAACGGATCCGACGCCGTTTCAAAGGTCGCGTTCGAGTCGGTGGGGCGGTTGTTTGTTTCAGGAGTTTGATTCCAAGAGGATGAGCAAATTGGCTGGTGATAAGTTAGTGGACAGTGAGAACTTGGGGGCGAGACAATCCATTGTTAGTGGCGAGTGTGACTGAGGAAGTGAAAGGAAATGAGTTCTATTGGAGCGGGGATATCAAGAAAAGCAAATTGGTGGTGTCGGAAAGGTTTTCACTTTGGCTCAAGTCTTCAAGCACTCATGAATAAGATAAGAACTGGTGCAAAGTTCCCACTACACTGCACCAAGGTTCCCCATCTCCACTTTCTGTTGGACCAGAAAATGCCCACCAACAATGAAACTTTCATCATGAAAAGGCTTTTCTGAAAAAAGCCACGAGAACAGCAAGATAAGATTATTATTTTTTTATTTTTTTATTACTTTATTATTATTTTGATAAGATCCTTTTACTTTACATCTGTGTGTATATTCTTTAACATGAGGCCACATCATTTCTATCACACCTATATAGTGCGTTCCCGGTTTGATTTGCTTTACAATGTGCATATGCTTTACAAACGCTTGTTTGCAATCTTCCTTACAATTATTTTATTAATTAATATTTTCTATTGCATCTTTAATCATTCCTGACTTCATTATTTAAAGTGGTAGGGTAAAACTTTATTATACAATATTTATTGGCCTAAAGTATTGTGACTGCCTTTAAACTATGTCACTTATACAACATGTGATTTACCACACAAATGAATAGAAGGCACATAGTACAATATTTTGCATTGACAAACTTTGTCAATTTGATTTATTCATTATACGGTCATACTTATACTATCATTTATTGTCATGAATTATTGAGCAACTAGATCCACTGATCAACATTGTTGCTGATTAAAAGAACCCAATATGCGAACTCGACAAGCGGACACGAATCATGTCGAGAATCAACTCATACTGAGTGCATGCTGACATAAAGTACATACTTGCAATGAGGAATACCACGAGTTGAGCCGCCTCGCAACGAGCATAGCCTCCAGCCGAGCAGCCTCGCAACGAGCATCGCCTTCAACCGAGCAACCGCCTCGCCGCGAGCATAGCCTCTAGCCGAGCAGCCTCGCAACGAGCATCGCCTCCAACCGAGCAATCTCGTAACATGTGATATATCTAGCCGAGTATTGCTTTATGTTGATCACTGCCTTGTGTTGAGTACCGGTTCAAGACATCTAGCCACTTCGGCCCGTACATGGATTGGATTTGAATTCTCCAGCCAAAAGACTCTCTTGACTGAAGACTTGGGGGACTCCTGTTGGTACCATATATTGGGCCTCATCTTTGGGCCTCATCCTTAACCCCATGGTTTATGTAAGAAGGGAGGAAACCCTTATTCTATAAAAGGGGGCCTTACCTTCACTAAAGGGGGACTCACATTCAGCTTCACATTCACTAGAAAGGAAACAGAGCCTCATTACAATATAGAGGGCAATACCCTCTCAGCTAAACAGAGAGCAAAATGGCAATGGCTGCATCCATAGAGAGCTCCCTTGACGATCTATTGTAATTCATACATTCATACAGTGAAATGGAATCAATATCAGTGTGGACGTAGCCCAAACATTGGGGTGAACCATGATACATCTTTGTGTTCTTGAGCGTTTGTGTGATTCACAGACGGATTTACGTTGGTCCAAGATTCTCCGAATTTTGTGCATCAACAAGTTTCTTACAAAGCTCAAATCTCGGTTAATTTTCTTACTAGAGTTTTGACTTTTTATTTGTTTTTTTTTTTTTTGGAAAATTGCAGAAAGCTCGAATTTAGATTTGGCTCTTTGAGTAGAAGTACCTCACGATTGGAGGCTGAATTATTGTAAGTTTTTTTTTTTCACAAATAAAATTTGAATTATGCTCTACTATAGCTTCTTCAACAAATGCTAGTTCTTCGATCAAGTTTTGAATGACTTTTTAGTCAGATCGGTCCTACATTTCAGATATAAAGTCTCATGGTTTTAAAGTTATTTTGATGATGTTGCTACACTCATATTAGGGTAAAATGAGCTTTTACATTGGTTTGTTTGTCATACGGATAATTTCGTCTAAGAAAGAGAAATAAGCATATGGGCACATTCAGGTCATCATCATTTTTTCTCCTGCCATGTTAAGTTACAAATCATTGTCGATGCAAATTTCTGCCGTCCTCAATTTTGACGAAAATGCACCTGCAAAATAATTAACACTTTTGATCAAGGACCTAAGTTTCACGCGCCCATGAGGTGGGGGGATTAGGCCAATGGATTTCCGAAGTCAGTTTCTCTGAGAGAGTAAAGTGTTTAGGGCTTTTTTAGGGTAGCCAAAAGCTTCTCAAATTTGGTAGAATATGGGGTATATATAGGGGAGAGGGCCAACCATAGTGTTAAGGTTTTACCCTACACATGGCGCGGCATCCTATTGGCCAAGGTTTATGAAGAAATATTCTCAAGATAATAAATAAGAAATAATATCTTGAGATAATGGAGTAATTATCCCTAATTGATTTAAATTGGGATCACTTACTTGATTGGAGTCAATCTTCAATTGGGAATGTATTAAAGATAGGATTTGGGTAATTAATCCTTATCTTTAATGCTTGGACTTTTCTTTGCCAAAGGCAGGTAAGCTGTGGGTAGTTGTATTCAGCTACTTAGACTTTCAAGGATGTGCGTGGGAGTATATGAGGAGTCTGCCCATTTATTGAAGGCTTTCTTGAGCAAAAGTCCACATGTCGTCTCTAGAATTTTAGGATTATTTTAGGCTCCACAATATAGGCAGAGGTTTTTTGGGTTGGTAAAATGATTTTACAAATCTTCATCCTTACAGGTAATAGGTACTCTGTTATTGTTATTGGATTTGATTCCAATGGTCACTGCATTCATTTCTTCTTCGTTTTCTTTTCTTTTTGAGAAGTAGCATGTTCACTTAAAAATTTGAAGCTTAGGAAGCTTTTCAAATCACCGGATATGAGATGTAGAGCTTATTTAAGAGGGATTTGTCTATTATATGTACATGCCTTAGATTTACAAGTAATTCCTGCCAAATCAGACGTTTGATTTTCAGTGTTACTAATTCATTACATACATGATTTCTCATCGATAACTCAATTATTTGTTAGCCTGACCATGATTCAGTTACTATTAGCTGCAAGTTATTATAAAATTTCAGTCTTAAAATTTAGGCTAAAGATTTAACATTGTACAGTGTAGTTTCGATCGTAAAAGACAGTAAATTGAGATGGTTTGAATCACTATTGGTAATGGCTTGGTTTTGGAAACTTTTTCACTTTGTGTCAATATACAACTGTTTATGAGTATTTAATTATTATTATTTTTTTTGAAAAAAGTATTTATGAAATTATGAGTACTTAATTTACACACTCAATAATAGAAATAGTAAGGGTATATATTCATTTCACACAATGTATTGCATGGGTTAAGCAAATCATCTTAAGTACACAATTGGACCAAAAGTTTGCTTGCTTCTTTTTTTGTTAAAGCAGTAGCTAACTCAGACTGGTGGAGGAAGCATTTTCTAAATAGGCCAAGACAGATTACTATTGCAATCTGTCTAATCGTCTAAAATTCTTATGTTCAAAATTATTTCATTAGAAAATGCCAATCAAAGCCCACCAGTCCGATCATAGAGTCTATAGAGGAGATCAAATACAATATGTAGCATGCTACATATTTTGTAAACAAAGGTCGATTATATATTTATGGAATATTGTATTTATTCGCATGCTACATATTTTGTTTAAATGCTTATGTGAATAGTATTTGTTCATTTCTGCCACAAGATTGCAAAGGTATTTGTTGTAATGTGCATGCTTATGTGGCTGATAAAATTAACTGAAGAATTATGTTTTTCATTCTATTTAGCTGCTCTTTATCACGATTTTGAATTGTTTGAGTCAGAATACTCTGGATGTGTGGGGAAGTGTATCTCACTGTTAAGGTAAATACTGATTACATCCACCTGACGTGTCTTTGACAATTTGTTTCAAGTGTGTAGTGTTTAGTTATATATTGATACCATTATGCTAACTAACTACTCCTTTTATACCTGTTTGCATTCTCGAACCATGACTTTTTTTGGGAATCCATGAAACCAGGTGGTGGGGAAAGCCATCTAGGGAACTTCTAGAACTAATTAACAGAGGCTTTGGTTCTTTTGAGAGATTGATTGATCACTTAAGTACTAAGGGTACAAGGAAGTAATACATTTAGAAATATAGTTAGCAAGTTTGTTAGTATTTGGTTAGAGTTGTTAGGCTTTCTAGTATAAAAATAGAGTATGTAATCTTCATTCTTTTAAGTCAATATACAAGTTTCATATTTCTCCCTCTAAATTCTCTCTAATACTCATCTTTCTCAGTTACTCTTTTTTCACCATTTTCTCTTCGATTCTCAAATATTTCAGTGTAGTTAACATGGAAGTAATTAATAGAGGTTTTGGTTCTTTTGAGAGATTGATTGACAATTTAAGGTTAGCTATAACTTTACATTTTGGTTATGGCTAGGCAAAATAACCTGATTGTTTGCAGATTTTGTTAGGTTTTCTAGGCTATCTACCAAATCAGTTGTATGTACATACACATCAAGTATTATTTTTTGTACAGAAATAATACTATATAAAAAAAAAATTGTATGATTTTCAATTCCGCAACATCGTGCGGACATACCTTGGTAGTAACAACTAAAGCCTAAGAGTGAGTTTGTATAAATCTCCTAAACAAATTAGCAGACACGGTATTGGATGATCTGTTGCATTGACCAATTTTTGGCATTATATCACATACCATTCCTTCCAATATTAATAGATCAAGTGGCATGCAACCACTCGTCTCTTCTCGTTCATATGATTAGATTTACTTATATACTTGATTCCATTTTTGTGCATTTTCGTCTCTTCTCGTTCATATGATTAAATTAACTTATATCACATACCATCTCCTGTTAACTTTTATGACATTTGGTACATCCCCTTCTGCTGGTCACCAAATAAAATCTTCCCAGTGTGAACGTTGATTCAAGGGTGACCAGAAACATACCATCTCCTGTTAACTTTTATGACATTTGGTACATCCCCTTCTGCTGGTCACCAAATAAAATCTTCCCAGTGTGAACGTTGATTCAAGTGTGAACGTTGATTCAACAACAAACGTGGTTTCTCATTGCAATATATAATTGCAACTTGTCCAAATTTCTAGTCCGTTTTTGTCTTCATATTCAAGGATCATGAAACTTTGTTAATATCACACTCTACAGTCTACACGTGCAATAAACGGAATACAACCACCATCAATCATTGCAATTTGTTAAAGGGTTGTTGGAGTTACTGTGCTGCAATCAAAATTCAAGATAAAACTTGAATCGAAAATGAACGCGGGTTGTTTTTTTTTTTTTTCATTTAATTTAATTTTCTCTTTCTACGCAGATTATATTTTACTGTATTAGTGGAAAGTTATTATGTTTATGCATTTTAGTGCGTGTTCCCTTCTTGCATTAACTAACAATTTAAACCGATAACATTATCGTTTGCAAAAATTTCTCTTTCTACACACTTTTTTATTTATTACCAACAAATTTAATAAATTAAATAAAAAAAACGTCCATTAAATCAAATAAAAAGAGCACACATTACAAATTAAAATGTGTTTAAGGAGAGAAAAATAGTATGTGATTGGATTATTACTACTTCCTTTGATTAGTCGACCCTACACTGGTCCACTTCACCGTGAGTAAGCAAGAAAACTACTTCCTTTGACAAAGGCGTGTCAGCAAGAAAAATCCATTTTGTGGAAGCAATGACAATTAACTGTGCAATCTTTCAGTACTGTTGACCTCTTGCTTGAGTTTTGATTAATATTTTGAGTAGTGTTCTATATCCCGCTACATCTCCTTTTTCCTTTTTCTTTTGATGCAAGTTATATTTTATATTAAATTGATCTATATTACAAAATATAAATTCAAATTTAGCCTACTTACATACCGCCAAAGAAGACGACGCTCTAGTCAACAGGCTAAGCCCAAGTGTGCTCAGCTCTTTTATGATTAATCTTGGTTAATAATAGAATTAATGAATAAATAATTTTATTAGTACACGTGTGTTGACTCCTTTATGGGCTAGGGTGGCAACATAGTGTGAACGACTCCTGGCGCGTTTTTTTGTTTATTTTTTAAATAAAAAATAATAGTAAAATTTCATTACTGAATTACAAAGAGTCCACAACAATTACAAGTTGTTACATGGATATAATCTTAAATGACCAAATAAATTGATCTGGAGGTAATTCGCACAAACTAGAGTTAATAATAACCCTCTAATTGACAATCACAACCGCACACGTACTAGCACAAGCATTGTCAGTACAAATCCACCACAAAGACGGTAGACGGAACAGATTTATAGCTCATCCCATGTAATATCACCGCCGGAACAGATCTTTGTTAATATGCTGATTGCTCCTGAGTTGTTGACTTTGAAATCCATGTCAAGATTACGTCGCGGTGCTGAACGCATTCCTCCAACCCCATAAAATATATCCAATGATAATGTATCTTTCTTACAACTAGGCAATAAACTAGATTAATTAGCTTCCCTTTTCCTTTTCTTCCCGAGTAGCATTAGCAATAAACTAAGTTTTTAAATTCTTTAAATGAAAGTAGAAAACTTAAGTGATATGGATGTAATGTGCCCCCGGCCGCCTCTTAATAATGGATGTGGGATCCAACTCCAAGCATATTTATTTATCCACACAAAATAGTGAGGGACGATTAGTGATCTTTCAGCGTAATTGTAGAACCAACATGTAGCATTATCAATTAAGTATATTTACAAATAGTACACCATACTGTCATATATACCGAGGTAGATTAGTGACATAACCATGCATGTTACCAATATTTCTTCCTAAATAACTTGCCAAAAGAAGAAAACTTAAAATTATGTACATTGATTTGCCCTAGATTTCATACCAAAAGTTGAAGTATTGAAGTAACTCATGACTCGTGAACACGCAGGTCCTAAGTTTTCAAATGTTGGGATGAAATTTCAAATGGTGCTCTATGTAGATTGATTAATAGATATTCATTTTACAAACTAATTATTAACAACGATAATATATCCTGATAGAAAATAATGTGGACTGAAAAATTATTACAGCTGGAGGAGAGGAAATTTATGCGATCTACAGAGCACAATTGAATACATAAACGATGCCAAAATTAAAAGTCAAAATAATAATAAATTGGAAAGCTATATGAATACCATCTAACACTCAAAACCCTAAAATTGGACAAAAGATATAAGCACTTGTGCATGTTACACTCTGTTTAAATGTTAAATTTGTGGGTGTATTTGTTCTTATGTTATTGTTTGTAATGAACGGCTAAGATTAGAACTAGTCCATAGGCTATATGGACGACAATTGTTATAGCAGCTATGTGTTTTAAGTTGTATATGTGTTGTGCACATGAGTTGAGTTATTTTGTAGGCGTGGGTTTACAATGGTCATCTTGCTCATTCCTATTTGCTGAGTAATCGAATCCAAGAAGAACAACATACTATCTTCTCTATTCGTTGATCAGCTAAATTGATTCCTCTTTGATTTTTAGTATTCAATTTTTAAAACCAAAGCCTCATTGAATTACAAAACACTAACGAGGATCGAACACGCAGCCTCATACATACAAAAAAGCAACACATACCAGCAACTGATAAAACAACACTTTAATGATGAATCAAACTGTTTACTATTTATAAAAATATAACATAAACTTATATAAAATATCCCACTATTTTTGGTGGCCCCAATTTTTGAGCCCCGAACGGCAGGGCCGGCCCTGCTCAAGAGTAGAAGAAAACTTAAAATTACGGGATCAAAAGTTGGAAGTATACTCATGGGTAGATGCATCTGGGTCGACAATGCACACATTGCTATGACCTCTAACATATGTCTAAAATGACAATGTTAGGAAAATCAAATTTGCAAATAAAATAATGTGTAACCAATATAAATTAAGCACGTTAATCAACATTTGAGTAATAAATCATCAATTATTATATTATTAGACATAAAAATTTAGTCTCCTTAACATTTTCATGTCTAAAATCACATGCAGTATAGGCTAGCTAGTGCTCTAGCTCTTATTATTTTTTGTTGTTTATTCTTTCCATAAAACAACCTATTAAGTTCTTTGTTTGTACTGCTTTTTGAACTTGTTTAAGATCGATGCCTTACCTCCCCAAAACCAGGGGGATTTATAATACAATAAGCACTCGAGTTTGATGCAGATCGGGTTTGCCTAATTTACTACTAGGACTAATATCACGAGTTACAAGAAGTGGAATCTGAATCCATCTATTATTTGATCCAAGAACTTCAGAAGTTTTTTTACCAAGTTTAACTATTCGTACTATATTTATTGACACACCCCGATCCGGAGGATCCAGGTGTGCTGGCCGTCACGTGAGCGTGACGTAACCATAAGTGCGACACGGAAGCAAAACCATAACATGCATAAGAAGGAATTCAAACCAAACTCTAGCAGAGCAACCTACTAGAATAACAGGACGAGTTATAAAGTAAACACGTGAATTCAGAGCATAGGTTTAAGTGCAGTCAAGTAGGACTAAAATAAAAGTACATCACCCTCAGGTGAGTCCTACATGCCAAGAGTCTGTCAGAAAGCCGGAATAAGACCTCGAGAGCCACCAACCGCTAACTAGAACCTGGAGGGGCACAAAACAAAGTGAGTGGGTCAGTAAAATCAAATAGTTTTCCAAAACAGTTCAATAAAAACAATTCTAACCCCTCACCGTAAAAACCTGTATACTTTCCCAGAAAATAGTATATATATATATATATATATATATATATATATATATATATATATATATATATATATATATACGCAACATCAAACTCAACTCAATTTCATCAACATAATATCTCAATAATGACATGCCATGCCCAAAATATGATCAGAATACATCAATATCAATCAGGTGAATGATAAATCAACCGAAGACCCTACAATGGTCCTGTACGGCTGATTCTAAAGCTCAACATCCAATCCAACCGGAGTCACCTCGGTGACCTGTACGGTTCAACTTTGCACGTCACTCGGAACTACATATAGTAGTCTGTACGATGACAGGTGTATAAATACGCTCTAGTGCTTCTCTCATCAATCATCAACGCGCATAACTAAGGTCACCCACTAGTCGGAATCACATCTAGTGATCTGTACGACTAGCATGTTGGAACCCTCACATGGTCTGTACGACATCCACCTACTTGGATCCAAGACGAGCGTGCGGTGTGGTGAATAACAATATAAGCACTATCACCTAGGTCCAGGTCATGAGCTTTCAATGCAATCCATGATAAATAACTCCGCTGAAAATAAATAAACTCACATGAGCGTCCACCGCGTCATTTCACATATATATATATATCAATTATCAAACTAAATATCTCAACAGTTTCATGCATGGCAAATAGATTCATAATTTTCACATAAACGGATTTTCTGGGAAAAACAGTTGTATATAGGTAAATACGAAATCAAAACTGCCCACTCACTGATAAGTCGAGGGGTCGTAACCCCCGTGGCGTCCCTGGATGCGCTCGTCCTCGGGATAGGTGTCACCTATATGCGAAACAACTATAAAAACGTTAATTTTAAACACATCACCAATATTTCGAAATAACTTCTCATACGATGCTCAATTTGGGTATATGAATATACCATATCGACCTACTCGACGTCACGGACGTCGCACAATTTTTAGAAAAAATTTTGAAGGTCCCACGCGCCCCCACGCGCCCACACGCATCCTCTTCCTCCTCGGCTCGCCGGACTGGTTTTTCCGGCGGCCGGTTTCCGGCGAATTTTGTAACTCTTCGTTCTCCTTCGTTTTTCACCCATTTTCTTCCTATTTTATACCAAATTGAAGCCCCAAACATGAAGAATCATGATAGACTAGTTTAAGGCTCTAAAAATCAAGAAATCTCACCGGGAAAATTCCAAGAAATTCGGCCAAACTTGAACCACGTGATCCCGACGTCCAAATCCTTCAAACGAAGTACTCCGAGCCTCCTTCGAACCTCACTAAGCTCACTACAAGCTTAGAATTCCCTGAAACACAACATTTTACGTTCGCATGAACAGTGACAAAAAATGGAGGTTCGGGTTTCACGTGATTCCGAAGGTTTCACTTCCTAAAACTAGTACCATTCAACTCAGAATGTCAAAAGGATGAAGATGCATACCTTGGATGCCTCGATCCGTCGAGTTTGGAAGGTGTTTGGGTGTGGCCGTACGTATGGGTGTGTAGAGAGAGAGGGAGTCGGGATGGAGGAGAGAGAGAGAGAGAGCCACGGGATAGAGAGAAGGAAATATGAGGGTGTAGGGGTCCAAAGTCAATCCACACCATCCATTTCTAATTCCCTAACCAAACAACAATCCAACCTTTCAATATTCTTATCTAACTTAAATAATATTTCCAATAGGTTAGGAAAAATATGAAATATCTAAAACATGTCACACACACACCTTAGTAACGTCAAGGGTATTTCCGTCATTTCATACTTTCGATATGAAAATCTCGGGACAGGCTGTGACATTTATCGTTTACACTATTAGAAGCTATATAACTTAACTACATGTGAAATTCAATAATAAAATCACTCAATATAAGAGACATTAACATCATGAATTTTCTAACGCGGGAAAAGTTGAAATCATATTTTAAAGATTAGTTCGTATTATCACTTTGATAGGAAAACTGTTGAATACAAAGATCCTTTGATATTAAAGGGTTATATAACTACACGTGAGACATTTAGATGGGAAATGATGAATTTAATTGCGGTACATGATAATATGAATCATGACAGTAAATATAGAAGAACAAGGACGCTGGAGATGCAAACTACCACCTTAACGCCACACTCTTTGCCATTTATAACTAAAATCTCCACCTCTCAATAAGGCTCAAAGAGCACAATCATAAAGGATGTAATCGGAATTTGCCCAACTAGGAAGCGAGTATTATTTCAGAAGAATGCTGTTAAACTTGTTGAGAATGAGTCCCGTCTAAGGTCTCTTCTTCCATCAATGTGGGACTCTCAACATGCTATCTTACATGTGGCAATTTTTTAAGTCAAACACGTGAACACAAATAGGGTGACATGGAGCGTGTGTGGCCGTTGTGCTTCGCACATGGAACAACTTGCTCTGATACCATGAAGAAAGTTGAGATTTCATCATAAATGATAAAACCAATTGGCAATATGGGAAGTAGCTCAACTTATAAATCCATGCAATGTCCTTTTTCTCATCAATATGAGACTCATTCTCCACAAAACTCATCTGGTTGTCCTATTTCTCGACACACTTGTTAAATGAAAATTTAATGACATATTTATCCTTTTATAAAAAGACTTTTAGACCCCTATGTGTACTACATAGCAGTTTGCGGTACTATTTTGTAACGGCCACGATTGAGTGGATTTGATCGTACGGCTGGTGGAATAAAAGAGAGGGGAAAAAGAGAAAACCGGGTGACTTGCCATTAACAAGTAATCACCTCTCATCGTCCTCAGCGGCACCGATATGCAAAAGTGGATATTGGTATGGCTTGAATTTGAGGCAGGTATATAAGGGGTTTAGGTGTGGTAGGGTGTCAAATGGAGGTGGGGTTCGACAAGATGCACTCAAACTTAAGAGAGGCAAGAGCAAAGCAGCTCATGATTTTCCCTAAAATGCTTTCATCTTTCCAACACCAAGAAGGTCACAACCTCATTGAAACTCATTGGTGGGTTGTTTTGAATCCAAAGTTTCAGAGAACCAACGACCTGCAGAGAAAATACAAACCACCTACTAGTCCACAATAGCTGGACCTCGACCCACCACCCAAATCCAAAGTTTCATTGAAAGTCATGTGTTGGTGCTGCTATACTATAATGAAGGTGCGGCGATATGATTAAGGAGATCAAAGGATTTTGTTTTTTAAGTACATTAGAGGTAATTTTAGAAATAATAGGTGGAAAAATAGTATTTTAATTTGTTAACTTTTTATGATAATTAGGATAACAACATGAATTAAAAAATAAAACAATAAAGTGGATCTAGTACACTCTTTCCGAATTACAATAAGACAATACGATAATATAGATGGCCCAACAACTGGTGATTTTTATATTGTTGGTTTACTAATATTATAAATAAATAAATAATTAAAAACACAATAAATTAAAAAATTTCGACAAGCCCAGGTAGGAACCAGTGGCTGACGCCCAACAATATAGATGGCCCAACAACTGGTGATTTTTATCTAGTAGCACTCTTGCATTATTATTATTATTATTATTTTTTGAGTTTATTTTCAGATAGCAACAAGCACAGAACAAGCGCGTGTGGAGCAATCAACCAAATATAGCATTACGTGGAGGCTCATCCGGACTTTGGTTGGAAAGATATACCTGAATCGCGTGTATCGTATCGGATTGTGACTCCTGGAGTTTCACTTGTCCTTCCTTCAACCTGAGGAGCTTCTTTTGACGGATATAAAACGATACCTCCCGTCACTTTGGCTACAGCTAAGCAACCATAAACCCTCACAAACACAGAGATTAATTAATTTTTAATCATTATATAAATTAATTGGCAATCAGGAGATTAGGATTAATGGAGTGGTCGTGGCCGGAAACTGTGCTCTCAAATAGGGAGAGGGTGATGGAGGAGTTGATCCAAGGGCGTGAACTGGCAAGTCAACTTAGTAAGGCTTTTGATAATAGGTCACTTGTTAATGGTGATGATTGGGGATCGGCTGAAGGTATTGTTAATAAGATTTTGGGGTCATTCGTTAGTACCCTCTTGATTATAAATGGGAAGGAGTCTGTTCAGGAGTTTGTTCAGGAGTTTGTTTCTGATCAGATTCAAGGAAATAGTAGTGGTGTGAGTGGCGATGGTAGTGGTGGTGGTAGTGGTGTTGGTGGCGGTGGTAGTGGTGTTGGTAGTGGTGTTGGTGACGGTGGTAGTGATGGTGGTGGTGGTGCTTATTCATCATCTGCGGATGCTAATCATGATCATGCAGCTGCTATGAAGTCTGAAGATTGTACTGAGGAGGAGATCAGTTGTAAGAGCACGTTAACCTTCAAGGATGGTAGAGGTTCTTACAAGAGAAGGTAATTAGTTATATTTCTGTAATTAATTACTACCTAGGTAATATTCGTCAACATCTGCATTAATTAGCATATTGTTCAAAATGAATTTTTTTTCCCAGTTAAAGACTCTTTACATGTATGATTAATTGATTGTTAATCTCAAACATTTGTGTATGAAACCTACGATACTAAAGAGTCTTTTACTTTGATAATTAATCATCCACTAGTGCGTGATAAGGAAAGCTATAATTAATTTGCTCATAATAGTTGTTAGATTTATGTGGATACGTGAACAACTATAATTATAATTAATCTAACACAAGTTGTTAGATTGCTCACACAACAGCTGTTAGATTCCTGTGGATAAATATAATTATTATTTTTTTATCCTATAATGCATAGAATTTTTGTAGAGACAAAAGAGTGAAGACTACCACTTGCTCTCATATGTTCATTTTGTGCCATTTCTAACAAAATTTGAAAGCTACCGTTGTAACTTATATTGAATTTAAATCTAAGAGAAAATTTGAAATAGGTCCAATTTTATAGGCCTACTTTTGAAATAGGTCTAATTTTTAGTAATTTTTTACTTTTAAAATAAATGCAATTTTTAGTTATTTTAGACTCATATCAAAAGACTATCCATCTAGATATCCATTCCTATCCTTATTACCATGGCAGCATTACTGCATAACATTGACCGTACATTTCATTAAAAAAATGAGAATTTTGTTTGGTTTAATGATTTAAAAGTTTTAATGACAAAAAGTTGCAACTAGTTAATTAATTTGCTCGTAATAGTTATTAGATTATGTAGATGTGTGAACAACCATGATTGTAATTAGTTTACTC
Source organism: Malus domestica (assembly GCF_042453785.1). Taxonomy (NCBI): domain Eukaryota; kingdom Viridiplantae; phylum Streptophyta; class Magnoliopsida; order Rosales; family Rosaceae; genus Malus; species Malus domestica. Next base: position 26,130,738 of record NC_091672.1, on the reverse strand, counting down.
ACACAACCGCTTTTAGATTCATGTGGATGAATATATAAATATATATTTATTTTTTTCCTAATAATGCATATGATTTCTGTAGAGTAAAAGAGTGAAGACTACCACTTGCTTTCATATGTTCATTTTATGCAATATTCGGACAAAATTTGAATGCTATTGTTGTTCCTTATATTTAAGGCTTATTATATTCACACCCCACATATTGTTGAATACACCACACATACTTAATAAATCCCACACTTATTTTTTAAACTAAAAATTATCTTAATAGACCTCACTTACTAACCAAATCTACCCTCACACCCCACACATTCCATACACCCCACATACCCCACACCAAAATCCACCTCAAGTCCTCATCTTGTACCCAAAAAATAAAATAAAAATTAAAGTCTTTGTCTTAGCACATTTGCAACCTCTAAATAAAACTTTGTGAAAAAGAGGAAAGGGAAATGAACATTTGCAACCTACAAATATCAGTTTTGACTACTGTATTCTTTACTTATTGCTTCTTCTTTTCCAGTACTGTGAAAAATCGCTTCGGATCGAGCAGTTCATCAATACCCATATCAGTTGTAGTCTTTAATTCATGAAAAATGCACTATAGCCGATCAAGAAACTACATAATACAAATTAAATTAAGAATAACTAAACAGAGAATGAGCAACAAGGGAAAGAACGGACAAAAAAAAAGTCAAAATCTTTTTAAATGATTTGGGGTGCAGGAAGAAAATAATTGTTCTTTCTTTCTTTCTTTCTTTTTTAAATTTTTAGGGCTTAAATAGTCATTTTATACAAGTTATTTAACATTAAATATTGAGTGGGGTGTATTCAATAATTTGTGGGGTGTTAATAAAAAAACCTATATTTAATTATCTAAATATCCGGTTGTTCCTTATATTTAATTATCTAAATATCCATTACTATCCTTCTTACCATGGCAGCATTACCACTTAACGTTAACCGTACATTTCATACAAAATAGATGGGAATTTTGTGTGATTTAATGATTTAAAAGTTTTAATAACAAAGGGTTGCAACTTGTTAATTAATTTGCTCATAAAAGTTGTTAGATTTATTTATATGTTTGAACAAATAATTATAAATAATATACTCAGACAACAGCTGTTAGATTCCTGTGGATGAATATAATTATTTTTTATTCAATAATGCATATAATTTCTGGAATGACAAAAGAGTGAAGACTACCACTTGCACTCATATGTTCATGTTATGCCATCCTCTGACAAAATTCGAATGCTTCATTTGTTCCTTATCCTTCATAGAAAATAGATGGGAATTTTGCCTAATGATTTAAAAGTTTTAATAACAAAGAGTTTCAACTTGTTTATTCATTTCAGAAAGACTTCACACTCTTGGACTAGAGATACTCCTGCGTTGATTGCCGACGGTCATGCATGGAGAAAGTATGGACAAAAAATTATCCACAATGCCAAGCATCCAAGGTAGATACATGTATACGATTTACCTTGTAAAATTATAACAATTTTCAATAATTAAAATGGTAATAATTTCAAGAAATGAAGTTAACCACATTATGCTATATATATATATATATATATATATATATATATATATATATATATATATATATATATGCAGGAACTACTTTAGATGCACACACAAATACGATCAAGCGTGCAAAGCAACCAAACACGTGCAACAAGTTCAAGATCATTCACCAGTGTTTCGAACCATATATTATGGCACCCACAAGTGCAGAGACCACCTCAAAACTTCTAAACTGCTCTTGGATTGTACAAGTCCTAGAGATTCTTCACAGTTCATTAGTTTTGAAAACGTCAATTGTATGACAAACAAACAAGAGCACCCATTTTTCGCATCCTTCGCTTCATCATCGGTTAAAGAAGAAGTGTTCGTCAAAGAAGATATGCCAACAACTGATCATATGGTGACAAGCGACCACAACCATTCATCACCGTGCGATCATCTTGTGTCGCGTGATCTGACGGCGTTCGAGTCCTCTGGGCCCATGAGCGGGTTTTCATCAAGCATTGATCAGTATGATCATGACAATATGTTTTGGGGGATGATTGCCGAGTCTTACTTTGATAAATATAATGAAGTTTTGCAATGTGGATTTTGAATTTTGAGTTTTGATGATTAGTACGTAGCTAGCGTACTCCTTGTAGTAAATTGAATTTAAGAGAATCGGGTGTATGTTCGGTTTCTTTGAAGAAACTTATTGCTTTCTCGGTGTATAAAATTGTGTAAACACAGTAAATTATTGGAAGAACAAAAAGAAAACAAGAAGCAATCTTTCCTATTTCTTCTTGTTAAGTGATTAATGGAAACTTAATGCTCAAACTTAATGGAAACTTAATGCACAAAATAATCAAATCAATTCTCCGATAAGTAGAGCTCTGATAAAATTCGATACGATCTGTGAATAGAAACGAAATGCACAAAATTATAAACCAACAAGAACCCTATTGTTTTAGAATTTTCCTTGTATAGTTTTACAATTATGATGATCTTACAACAAGAACCCTCTCTAATTTAGTTGTTTCAATTAGTGTGTGTTCTTTAACGTTTTCCAAAACAGTTTTTCATTTTGAAGATACCAAAAACGGGTTGATTTTTGGATTGGTATCCTATATCTAAACTGAATTCTTATTGTTAAATAATCTCTTTCTAGTTTCTCGGAGACAATTAGAAGATCCTCTAGAAGAAATACATGCTTCTTTGTTACATTGCTATGTAAAAATAAACTCAAAAAAAATAAAAAATGTAAAAAACAATATTTAGCTTAAGTTCTGTAAAACATCAAATTAATATTTCCTATGTTTTTCAAGAATAGTCTATATTAATAGAAAATGCACCGCATTTATTTAAGAAAAAAAAAATTCTTTTATGCCACCACCACCACCACCACATCCTCCACCTCTATCACACATCCACTATGGCCACCACCACTTCCACCATCCCACTGAACCACCACTACTGCCACCATAGCCACCACAATCATCACCATCAGCAATTTCACAATGTCCACCACCATCACCTCCACCATGGCCACCACCACCTCTACTATTTTCGCCACTATCATCCCCACCACCTCCTAACCACCAGTTTTGAAATCATCCCTTACAACCATTATTGACACAACCAAGCTCTGCTACCATCGTCTCCACTATCAGCACTACCACCACAGCCTCCACCATTGCCCCGTACTCGACTATGGTCACCACTTATCCCACCACAACTGACACTTCTATTGTCACCACTACTACCACCACCTCAGCCATCATTGCTATCAATACCACTCTCACAAGTTCACAACAATTACTATCTCTACCACTACATTATTCACCATCTTAAAATTTTACACAATTATTACTAGCTACCTAACATAAATTTATAAGTTTTTTTTTTTAACATTTTAGATATTCATATTAGACACGTTTTTAGTGTTTTTCTTTCTAAAAATCGCTATCGAATTAAACTATTAGACTCATTCTCATTTCATAAAGTCTTATATGTTGTCTTCATTTTACAAAATAGCTGTTGAAAATTGTTTTGTGAAATGTTAATTAACGAACCCTTCAATTTCTATTAACACGTATACCTGATGATTTGAGGTGAAATGTGAACAAATATATCTATGCAATTCCTGTTGTAATCGATAAGGCTAAAAATCTAAAACAAGTTGAAAGTCTAATTCCTTAAAGATAAGCCTAAGAAATATGATAATATAGATGGCCCAACAACTAGTGATTTTTATATTGTTGGTTTACTAATATTATAAAAAATAGGAACATGTGGCTGACGACACTAGCTTACCTCATGCAATGACGCCGTAAACATGTCGTAAGATAGCAACAAGTAAACAACAACCGCGCGTGGAACAATCACACCGAATATAGACTTAAAACGCGTGCGTGGTTTTGGATTGTGACTCTTGGACCGTCACTTTTCCTTTCCTCACCATGAGACTTCTAAAGGAAATGTCAAATACGCGCTAAAACTAAAAATATATCAAGATATTCTTCAAGAGAGATGTTATATACAAAGTGATAGATAAGTTATTTTACTATTTACTTTGTACTTATTTTTTTCCACAGTAAATAAAGATGGAGTTAAATGTTTTTAATTTAATTTTTTTAATGCACAGGTCCTATCGACAATTTTGATTATTTTTGAATAATTATTGTAACCATTGGACCAATATATTAATAAAATAAATATTTGACACATTTACTGGAGAGATATTTCAGTTTGTTGGGCGTATGACCTAATACACTAAATGTAATAATACAATTAGTTGGAAACTTAAAAACAAAATTTTCTAATAATTTTAGAGCATATCCAAATAAGATGTCAAAAGATAAATGTCAAATTTTAATTTGATAGATGAAGTGGCAATGTTAGATTTTCTTTTTTTCCAACCGATATGTTTTTTTGTTATAAATGATATTTATAGGGCTCATTTTAAAAAGAAAATAAATTAAAATAAATTTTCAAGATCTGTAATTGGTGCATTCATGGGATCCACACAATAAAATAATTTAAAATTATTTGACATCACATTTTCTCATATGTCAAATTTGACATATGAAATCTCATATGTCAATCCACATAGGATTGACATATTAGTTGGAGCTTGCTCCTGTTTTAGGATTTGACATCTCATTTGGCATGACACTTGGTGTACCGGGTTGCGTTCGTGGCACACTAAAAAATTTCTCCATCCATGAAAATGAAGAAAGATTTAACATTTATATTCAATTGACCATATCAACTTACGATTAATTGCAATGTCATACATCCGCTTACGATTAATTACGATTTCAGAGGACCTTCTTTTGACGGATGTAAAAGGTTACCTCCCATATCGACTAAATAGCCAAAATGGTCACTGAGATTTGCATAATTCATCACTTTGGCCCTAACATTTCAAATCAATCAAAGTGGTCCCCGAGATTGTCCACCATCCATCATTTTGGTCATTCCGTTAAAAATTCTGTTAAGTGTCCCAGAGCTCTTAGCCGAAAGTTTGGGTAATTTTCAAAGTTTTGTAACTCAATCGTTTCTTAACCAAATTCGACCCCTAATATATCAAAATGAAGATAGGAAAGTGTAGAATAAGATTATACCTATTTGGAAGCCCAATGGTTGCCAGAGATGGCCTTGAAAATAGCCTCAAAGTTGACTAATCCGAGGGAAAACTGGAAAACTCGTCGGAAACTGGGTAAACTTTAAACGTTCATAACTTCTTCAATACTCAACAAAATCAAGTGATTCAAAAACAAAATCATACTTCTCGATAAGACGAAGAGAATGGTACCTTTTTCGGTTGCTAAATCGTCATGGTTTGGTCGAAAAATGGCTCGAAAGTTGCATCAATTTCAGGCCAAACCATGACGATTTAGCAACCGAAAAAGGTACCATTCTCTTCGTCTTATCGAGAAGTATGATTTTGTTTTTGAATCACTTGATTTCGTTGAGTATTGAAGAAGTTATGAACGTTTAAAGTTTATCCAGTTTTCGGCGAGTTTTCCAGTTTTCTGCTATTTTCAGGCCATCTCTGGCAACCATTGGGTTTCCAAATATGTATAATCTTATTCTACACTTTCCTATCTTCATTTTGATATATTATGGGTCGAATTTGGTTAAGAAACGATTGAGTTACAAAGCTCTGAAAATTGCCTAAACTTCCGACCAAGAGCTCCGGGACACATAACGGAGTTTTTAACGGAATGACCAAAATGATGGATGGTGGACAATCTCAGGGACCACTTTAATTGATTTGAAATGTTAGGGACCAAAGTGATGAGTTATGCAAATCTCAAGGACTATTTTGGCTATTTACCCCTCCCATATCACTTAATTTGGCTACAGCTAAGAAAACCACAAACCCTCTACAGAGAGATTAATTAATTTTTTAATCGCTATATATGTTAGTTGTTAATCAGGAGATTAGGATTAATGCAGTGGTCGTGGTCGGAAAGCGTGCTCTCAAATAAGGAGAAGGTGATGGAGGAGTTGATCTAAGGGCGTGAACTGGCAAGTCAACTTAGTACGGCTTTTGATAACAGGTCACTTGTTAATGGTGATGATGGGGGATCGGATGAAGGTATTATTAATGAGATTTTGGGGTCAGTTGTGAATACCCCTTTGATTATGAATGGGAAGGAGACTGATCAAGAGTTTGTTTCTGATCAGATTCAAGGAAATAGCAGTGGTGTCAGTGGTAGTGGTGGTAGTGATGGTGGTAGTGGTGCTAGTGAAGGTGGTAGTGATGCTGGTGGTGGTGCAGATTCATCATCTTGGGGTGCTAATCATGATCATGTAGCTGCTATTAAGTCTGAAGATTATCCTGAGGAGGAGATCAAGATCAATTGTAAGAGCACTTCAACCTTCAAGGATCGAAGAAGTTATTACAAGGGAAGGTAATTAGTTATATTTCTCTAATTAATTACTACCTAGGTAATATTCATCAACATCTGCATTAACATGTTGTTCCAAATAATTTTTTTCTCCAATTAAGTGCTCTTTCCATGTATGATTAATTGATTGTTCAATCTCAAACATTTGTTTAATAAACCTAACACTAAATAATATTTTACTTTGACAATTAAATAATGATCCACCAGTGATGAATAACTGTAATTAATTTGCTTACAATAGCTGTTAGATTTATGTGGATGTGTGAACAACTATAATTAAAATTAATTTACTTATAACAACTGTTAGATTCATGTGGATGAGTATAATTGTTATTTTTTTATTCAATAATGAATAGAAATTTCTATTGAGACAAAAGAGTGCTGTCGTATGTTCATGTTTATGCCATATTCTGAAAAAAATTGGATGCTTCGATTGCTCCTTGTCTAATGATCTAAACATCCACATAATGTTAACCATACATTTTACAACAACTGTTAGATTCCTGTGAATGAGTATAATTGTTTTTATTTTATTCAATAATGCATAGAAATTATTGAGACAAAGGAATGAAAGACTAGCATACCAGTTATGCCATATTTTGGCCAAAACTTGGATGCTTCTATTAGTTTCGTTATATTTAATGATCTAAATATGCATTCCTATCTTTCTTACCGTGGAAGCATAATGCTAGCATTACCAGTTAACGTTAACCGTAATTTTATAAAAAATAGATGGGAATTCTGCCTAATTTAATGATTTAAAAGTTCTAACAAGAGTTGCAACTTGTTGATTCCTTACAGAAACACTGCACACTCTTGGACTAAAGACACTCCTGCTTTGATTGATGACGGTCATGCATGGCGAAAATATGGACAAAAAAATATCCGCAATGCCAAGCATCCAAGGTACATACATATATACGATTTACCTTGTGAAATTGTGACAAATTTCAGTAATTAAAATGGTAATAATTTCAAGAAAGGAGTAGACCATGTGGCTATGTTATATGTTATGCAGGAACTACTTTAGATGTACTCACAAATTCGATCAAGCGTGCAAAGCAACCAAGCATGTGCAACAGGTTCAGGATCATCCACCAATGTTTCGAACCACATACTATGGCACCCACACCTGCAGAGACTACTTCAAAACTTCTGAACTGGTCTTGGATTGCACAAGTCCTAGAGATTCTTCAGAGTTTATTAGTTTTGATAGTGCCAATTGTTTGACAATCAAACAAGAGCACCTATTTTCTGCACCCTTCGCTTCATCATCAGTTCAAGAACCGATCGTTAAGGCAACAAGTGATCATACGGTGACAAGCCATGACAACCATTGGCCATCGAGTGATTATCTGGTGTCGCATGTTGATCTGATGGCATTCGAGTCTTCTGGGCCCATGAGCGGGTTTTCATCAAGCATTGATCAGTATGATGGTGACGATGTGTTTTCGAGGATGATTGTCGAGTACTTTGATATATATAATGAAGTTTTGCAATACGGAATTTTGGGGGTTTTTGAACTATAATCCTTGAAGAAGATTAAAAATTCGTAAAAATTTGGTGTTAGATTACATTTTAATTTTAGTCTTTTAATGTGTACTTAATTCAAATTTATCTCATATTTTTGTTTTAATATTTAATGGATATCTTATTTAAAGTCTCCGCATAAAAAATTTCATGTATTTTTATAAACATTTTAATTCATTAATTTTGCTTAACTTTCTCTAATTTGTGTACCTAAACGTCTGTACCATAATACATTTTACTGAACTAGTATACTGAAATGTCCGTACTTAAATATATTATATTGAATTAGTGGCACATAAGAAAATATATTGTAAAGTTCATACCTAAACATATTATACTTAATAACAGAATGCTGATGTGGCTTTAGTGTATTGGTCCATGCGTCAAAGTGTAATTAAATTGTAATAAGATTAGGTTGTTATGAGTTAGTTGGCTGGCTGCCTTTATTTGTAAGCTAGTTAGTTAGAATCTCAAACACTATATGTACTGATGGAGCTTCTCATTTCTCATTAATGTGAATCTCTTCAAAGCTATACTTTTCCCTCTTTCTCTCTCTTCTCTCTCTTCGACTCTTTACATTTATGAAGTTTTTCAACTTTCTCATAATTTCTGCAACTTTGTAAAGCTTGATTGAGCATTGTTATGATGGTATCGAGCCAGCGATCTGCTGAGAAGATCTGATTGAGAATTTTTGTGGCAGATTTTGGTCATCATGTTTCCAGCGATTTGTCTTGTATCGATTTCTGCAACTGTGATTCTTATGGTAGTTTACAACGGAGAAAATGTTAAATCCGGTGACATCTCAGGTTCTATGTTCGAAATTCTTCAACATATCATCTTGTCATGAAGATTTATTGTTGAATCTTGCTTTTCTTGAAGCTCTTGAAGATCAATTTTTTGTGATAGTAGTTAGCATCTTTACTTTCTTGTCAAGATTAAGGCCAATGCCATTTCTATATGTCTCGATGATATAGATCTCTGAATTGTACAAAGGCCAATGCCATCAATTCAGTATGTGGAGTGAATCCAAAGGCCAATGCCAGTGATTCCAAGTTTTGGGTTTTTTTCAATCTTGTTAAATAGTGTTGATTGTAGTTGCTGAATCAAAAAGGTCAAAGCCAGTGATTTTAATTGTTTCTTGCAATTCTTGAAACTTGAAGCTTAGTGGTTTATTTCTTGTCTTGAAGAAAAGTTGTTTAGTTGTTGATTTGAAGTATAGCTATGGCATCTCCACTTGTGAAAGTTGAAGGGTTGTTGGGTATGCTTACAATTAAGCTTAGTAAACATAATTACACTAAATGGGCATTCCAGTTTAAGTCTATCTTAAAAGGATACAAGCTTTTTGATGGTTTTGATGGTATTGTTGAATGTCCTGCTAAATTTGTGCTCAATGCTGAATCTGGGGTTAACAAAGAAATTACAAGAGCATTTAATGAATGGGAGTCCATTGATTTGACACTGTTAAGTTTGTTGATTGCTTATCTTTCTGATGATGCTATAGAATATGTAATTGGGTGTAGAATTGCTAAAGAGGCTTTGTCTAATCTTGAGGAGAGATATGCTTCAGTGTCTAAAACTACAGTTAATCACTAGAAAACATAATTACATACCATTAAAAATGAGGAGATACAATGAATAAATATTTGTTGAAGTTGAAATCTATTAGGGTTTAGTTAACAGTTGCAGGAGAGTTTATGTTATATAATGATGTTATGATTGTTGCATTAGCTGGTTTGCCAAAGAAGTATGCTATGATTAGAACTATGATTCTGACTAGAGATATTACTGTTTCCATGAAAAAGTTTCGAGTTTTGTTACTTGGTGCTGAAAGGGAAAATGACATGACTATTAACTATTTTTCTCATAGCATGTTAGCTTTATATATGCAAGGGGGTTCTAGTTCTGTAGGATCATCTTAGTTCAATAATGGTGCATCTTGTTCTAATTCTGCTAATGAGGAATCCTCTAGCACTGGTGGTCGAATCATTCATGTTCCAAGGGTACCTTATGGATCCCAACCACCTGGATTCATTCCATTGTTCTCTCAAACACAGTCTCAGCCTCAGTCTCAGTTTCATCAAGTGCAATGTGCTTATTTTCTTGAACCAAATAAGTTTGGCTATGACAATGGGTTTGTTGGTAACATGGATCCATCTTTCACCAATGGTCAACAAATCCCACCTCCTACACAATATAATGGTAACCAACAGAGACCATATAATGGAAATTAACAAAGAGGAAATGGTTTTAAGTCTAACTATAGAGGTAGAAGGTTTAATAACTACAGATCAAGTAATAACTAGTCTAGAAAGGACAACTCAACATCTTGAGTGTCAAATTTGTCAAAGAAGATGTCATACTGCTTTAAATTGCTTTTACGAGAATTCTCAGATACTAGCAACTAGATTTACTACTAAGTGTCAGATATGTGGAAAAATAGGGCACATTGCTCTTGAGTGTTACCATAGGAGCAACTATTCATATCAAGCTGCTGGACCTCCACGATCTTTGCAACCAACTTTCAATGCAAATCAACAAGTTCCTCAAATCCCACACGTTTCATTTTCTCAGCAGCCTGGTCCATCTAACTCTCAAGGCTCATATGCTACTCATTTTTCATATCAAATTCTTGGTGCTCCAAATTTTGTTCCATCTCAAAATCCTCCTGGGATCGATAAGACATTAATACATGCTCTGGCAGCTCAAAATACTACAATAACAGCAAATCAACCTATGTGGATACTAGATACTAGAGTTTCTCATCACATGACATCAAATCTTACTAGCTTGAACAACATTTGAAGGTTCAAAAACTATTAAAATTGGCAATGGTTAAGACTTACCTATTCAGCACACTGGTTCTATAGTGATTAAAACTCCATCTCACTCTCTTATGTTAAAATAAGTTTTACATGTGCCTTCCATTGCAACCAATCTCATGTCTGTAACACAGCTATGTAAAGACAATACATGTTGGTTTATGTGTGATGACACATTGTTTTTATGCAGGACACAAGAGAGATGTTGTACAAAGGAAGAATTAAACCTGGTGAATTGTTTCAGATTCTTGCATTAACTTTCTCTTCTGCAACTACTTTGTTGGGTTAGTTAGTGAAGTATTTAGTGTGGCATCAAAGGCTACGACATCCAACTAATGAAGTTCTGTTAGTGATGTTAGCTAAATCTCATATTTCTCATTCTATAGATGATGTTCATAAGATGTGCACCGCATGTATTCATGGCAAAATAACTAAAACTCATTTTCATGATGAGTCAAATAGTTGTATTTTACCATCTGATAGAGTGCACACAGATGTATAGGGTACATCCTCCTATTAGATCAATTGAAGGGTATAGATACTATGTAGTATTTGTAGATGATTATACAAAATTTGTGTGGATTTTCCCACTATTCAATAAATCAAAAGTATTTTCTACATTTGTGAAGTTCTACAAGTTTGTTGAAGTGCAGTTTGGTTTTAAAATTAAAAGTTTACAATCAGATGGAGGCGGTGAATTCATAAGTAATGTTTTTAAGGATTTCATAGCAACAAATGGTATGACTCATAGAGTGGCATGTATTTACACACCACAATAGACCTATTAGAATGACTAATAGAGTGGCGATGTTTTCTCTCAGCTAATGGCTTGGCTGAGAGAAAACATCGCCATATTATTGAAACTGCAATTACTCTAATGGATGCAACTGGTCTAGCTTAAGAATTTTGGTATCATGCATGTGCTCATGCAATGTTCTTAATAAATAGGATGCCTTTTAAAACATTACACATGAACTCTCCTTATTTTGCATTGTTTGACAAACATCCTAATCTACAAGAGTTGAAAGTCTTTGGCACAATTGTGTATCCATACCTAAGGCATTATAATGATAACAAACTGCAACCTAGGTTTTCAATATGTTTGTTCTTAGGATATGCATCAAGATATAAGGGGGTTATTTGCTATCATCCGCAAGCCAAAATATTAATTTTATCCATACATGTGCTTCATGAGGAAAATCAATTTCCAACAAAGGTTAATAGATTTGAAATCTCTGAGAATATAAACACAATAGTTCCTAGTTCTTCATCTCTAGTGATTGTGAATGTTGTAACTTTTGAAAGTCAAAATAATACATCTCAGGTAATGAATCATGCTACAACTTCATCAACTCAAGTACAGCAATTTGATATTGGGTATACTTCATGATCTACATAACATCTGGTGGACTTCGAAATGGTTCTAATCACACTCAATCATCAAATGTTGAAGGGTCATCTCATGAATCTGAAACACACAGTTCACAGGTTCTTCCTCAAACACGAGATCAATTTCTCCCATTGTTGCATGTCTTTGATCCTGCACAACTTCAAGTAATATTGCCTATCCCAGATACACATAAATCCATTTATGAAGCTAATCATATATCTAGTTATAGCAAAACACACAGTATGACAACTAGATTGCAATCTAGTGCAATTATGAGGAAAAACTATGCTGCTTATTTGTATGTGTTACCTGAGCTAAAATCACTACAAGTTGTGATTATGCTAGATATTCCTTTTTAGCATAAATCAATGATACTAATGAACCAAAAATATTAAAAGCCGCTTCATCAAATCCTTATTGGCAGCAAGCAATGTTGAATGAATATGATGCACTAAAGGCTCAAGGTACATGGATATTGGTTCAAACTCCAGCTAATAGGTCTATTGTGGGGAGTAAATGGATTTATAAAATAAAGAAGAATCCAGATGGCAGCATTGCAAGATACAAAATAAGATTGGTTGCACAAGGGTATACACATGAACAAGGGCTTGATTATGCTGAATCCTTCAGTCCAGATGTGAGACACATTATTGTAAGGTTGATTCTTGCTCTTGCTACTTGTCATAAATGGGAAATTAGACAACTTGACAATAAAAAGGCCTTCTTGCTTGGAGATCTTCAAGAAGACATATATATGAAGCAACCAAAAAACTTTATAGATCCAAAATGTCCTCAACATGTGTGTAAGTTGGATAAATCTTTATATGGACTCAAACAAGCACCTAGGGCTTGGAATTCAATGTTCACATGCGTGTTAACATCTCTGGGATTCAGTGTATCTCAATTTGATACAAGTTTAATTGTCAAGAATGATGGAGAAAATATAGTCATTTTACTGTTGTATGTAGATGATATCAATTGATTATCACTCAACTTGGAGAGTTATTTGATTTGAAGGATATGGGGTAGCTGACATACTTTCTTGGACTTCTTATTCAATATAAGGCAGATGGAAGTCTCTTTGTCAATCAATTAAAATATGCCAGATAATTACTAAAAAAAGGCAAGAATGAAAAATTATAGACCTACACCAATTCCATCCAAACCACACACTCAGTTACTTGTCTTTGAAGGCAAGCCTATGTCTGATCCTACCATTTATATAAGTTTGGTGGGGCATTACAATACTTGATATTCTTTAGGCTTGACATTGCACACTCTGTCAATGTTGTTTGTCAATACATGACTAGGCCTACTGATATGCACTTCTTTCTTGTGAAAAGAATTATGAGATATTTACAAGGAACCTTGGAATGTGGTCTTACTTACACTCCCTCAACTGATCTTCATATATCAACTTTCTCTAATGCTGATTGGGCTGCATACATAAATATAAGAAGGTTAATAACAGGTTATGTTGTTTATTTGGGTGGAAATCCTACATCATGGCAATCAAAGAAGCAAGCCTTTGTCTCCAGAAGTTCAACTGAAGTTGAATACAAAGCACTAGCACATTGCACTGCTGATGTTTGCTGGATAAGATCTGTGCTCAAAGATTTGAAAGAGTTTGTAACTTTTCCACCTACTATGCATTGTGACAATATCTCTGCTTTGGCACTCAGTTCAAATCTAGTATTTCATTCTCGAATAAAACACCTAGACACTGATTATCACTTTGTCAAAGAGAGTGCAGAAAAGAGACATTACAGTTCATTATGTTTCAACTGAGTCACAAGTTGCAGACATTTTTGACTAAAGGATTACACAACCCAGTTTTCATCAAACATTGCATCAATCTCAGGCTTGGATATCCTAGCTGAGATTGAAGGGGAGTAATAATAGAATGCTAATATGGCTTTAGTCTATTGGTCCATGTGTCACAGTGTAATTGGATTGTAATAAGATTAGGTTGTTATGAGTTAGTTAGCTGGCTACCTTGTATTGTAAGCTAGTTAGTTAGAATCTCAAACACTATATGTACTAATGTAGCCCCTCATTTCTCATTAATGTGAATTTGTTCAAAGTTATACTTTTCCCTCTTTCTCTCTCCTCTCTCTATCTCTTCGACTCTTTACATTTATGAAGTTCTTCAACTTTTCTCATAATTTCTGCAACTCTGTAAAGCTTGATTGAGCACTGTTAGGAATACTAAACTAGTGTACCGAAATGTCCGTACCTAAATATGTTATACTACGAGAAAATGTCTGTACCTAAACATAATATTGAACTAGTGTACCGAAAAGCCTCTACCAAAATATTTCTTATATAAGATACTTACCATAAATGGGTGATGCAAAATGTCAACAAATAAAAGCTAATTCATTTGCTACTGAGTACTACGGTCAAATGATATTCCTCTTCACTTGTAAGTGAGGTCTTAGGTTCGATTCTCGCCAAAGGCGAATTTGAACCACAATATTGCTAGCCCATTGTGAGGCTTAACACACCCCCTCCCCTTAGTATAGATAATATCGTATGTTAAAAAAAAAAGCTGACTCATTTGAATTCAAATGAGTATTATAATTTACAATATTTTTATAAAATTTAATTCATGGACACTATAAGTTATCATAAAAAAAAAAGACATTGAATGCATATACTGACATTAAATTGAGTCTTGGGACTATAATTAATATTTAATTGTATAAGACATTCCTCTAAATTTCATCTTATTTAAGAATTAAAATCTAGTTTTCTTTTTGAGTTTTGATGATCTGTATGTGCTTATTAGCTAGCGTACTCCTTGTGATAAATTGAATATAGGAAAATTGTATGTATGTTCAGATTCTTTGGAAAAACTTGTTACTTTCTCAGTGTACAACATCATGTAAACACAGTTGATTATCGAAAAAATAAAGAAAACAAGAAGCAATCTTTTATATTTCTTCTTGTTGAGTGTTTAATTGAAGCTTAATTATGCTTAACGTATATACCATTTTCATATACAACGCAACGACAATTCTTAATCAAATCAATTCTCTAACATGTATAGAGACTTGATAAAATTCGATACGATCTATTACCAGAAATGAAATGCATGTTGGATTAAGTCCAATATAAATCAACTTTTAAGTAATCTTCACCGTAATAGGAATGAAATAATATAGGTTAATGCTAAACTTGAGATTTGATCCCTTTTTATCAGCCTTGTGAATGTGTGTCTTGGAATCAAATAAGGCTGATTGAATCCTTGATAAATAAGTAATTATGATACCTAACTGGTAGGCTAAGAAAGTGAGATTTGGGATTCTTTTATGAATGGAACCCTAATGCCTTAGCCATTATAAATACTAAGATCTTTGCAAACTCTAGACTCACAACAAACGTTTCTCATAAAATAGTTGTATCTGGCTAGGTGTTTGTAGAAAATTTTGTTATTGCTACTGCCTTCACCTTCTCATGTTAGACTTCCATGATTGCCGCTTCGATCATGTTAGTCACTTCCTTCATTTGTGTTTTAATTATATCACCACATAAGGCTAACAAGCTAGTGATATCAGAGCACTTGATTGTATGACTAAAGCCTATACAAGTTTAGGCTAATAAGCAAGAAAGCTGATCAATACGTCAATAATTCGAGTGGTAGCAGTTAACGATTGTACCTTCTATATTATAATTATTGGTCGTGTTAATTGTATCAAAATTATTTGAGTTTCGAAGTAAACACCCAGTACATCAGATTCTTCTTTCTCGTATTCAGTTTTGATATAATCAAGGATATGAATAGTTGGTTCATTACTTTGAGAAAATTTTCAGTGTAATCGGTACACGGGGTGATACATCACATGTCATTATACAAATTGTAGGATATGTATGTTAAAAAGTTAATAATTTAAATAATAAAATTTCTCATCACTTATATAAAAACATGTGGTGTACCCCCGTGTACTGGTCACAATAAAAAATTTCTCCATTACTTTATCGAATTAATTATGACTACTAGAAAACCATGGCATGTTTTAGATTTCTATTTCAATTTTCATGCTAATAGTTTTGGTTGAATCGATATAGTGATAAATACAACCACTTTCTGCTAATGTCGTTGTCAATTTTGTAAGCATATATATTTCTGATCTTGCATTGGAAGATTGATGAGCTGAAGCGCCTCAATTATATATATTTGTTTTCGTTTCTGATCTAGCATTGGAAGACTGATGAGCTGAAGCGCCTCAACTAAGCAAGCTCGATGAAGTCATCTATCAAAGCTATATGGTATTAGAACAGGGAGAAGATTTATGGTTTAAACATGACAAATTCATATATGCATGAGTGACATACTAATCGAGGTAAAGAAAATTATTAAGCAAAGGTAACTAATATTCAGAAACCAATTTTTGACTATTTGTTCCTCAGTTCTTTATTATGGTGGCATTGAAAAGATATCGTAATGACATAGGCAACTGAGTATTCAAAATCCAATTTTGACTGCAACCAAATTATTGCAATTAAAAAATGATAAGCATAAGAATTCGAATATAGTTTGATGTACTTCTGACTGCAGGAGATTGGAGATAGAATGGATTCTCTTATAGAATTTATCAAACTTACTGTTGATATTGTGTAAATATATGATTATGATAGCACGTATTTAAAGCGTATGTGACCGTTTAGCTTCACATGTGAAACAATCTGCTCTGATACTATGAAGAAAGTTGAGATTCCATCATAAAATTAATTGGTAATATGGGGAGTAGCCTAATTTACTTATAAGCCCATGCAAAATCCCACATCCTATCAATGTAGAACTCATTCTCAACAATTATATATATGTTTATGTCAATAAAGAAGTGATGAACATATAAATTTAAAAGGCATGATCCGAAGAGTACTTCTGGCAGGAAAGAAGAATGATCCAATGAGTACTTCTGGCATGAATCTCTTTCTGTATTGGAACTCAGACATATGTATGAGAATATTGTCTGCGGTAAAGGGACATGGAACACTAGGTATGTAGTAGCTGGGCGGCACATGAGCAATTTGAAATTTTGTATCGCTAGACGAATACATCCAAAAATACATAGAGTGCATGAGAAGGAAAAAGACTACTGTTTTCCAAGTCATTTTACTTCAAATGATTTGTATTATTCAACAATACATAAAATAAATGGTTGTGAATGAAAATAAAAGATTAAATGATTAAAATACTTGTATTATCGAAGCCACACCCAAGTCTATTTATAAGAATGGTTTCTCCTTGGCAATCAAATTCTTAAACAAATAGCTCTTAGAAATTTTAGACCTCAGGGAAATTAAAAAAGAAAGGAAAAATTAGTATCTGATTTCTAGTTTCTAATGTTCATTGACTAGGACCTTATCAGTTACATAATTTTTATAAAAAAAATAGTAATTGATTTAGAGTTTTAATACTCACACCCTTATTAAACTCCTAATTAATTTTCAATTCAAACATTTTCCGAAGATAAAAAATAAAATTAGAATAAGTTTGTACGCATTAAATTTTTATAAAAAAATTTCAATTTTTTAATCTTATATGTATCCATTCTTAAATATACCAATTTGTTAAAAATGTACCCTTTTTATAGTATAAGATGTGCCCATTTTTTTTTATATAAAATTTCGTTCAATATTTTATCTAATCCATTTTTTAAAATTTATATGGGTACATTCTATTTTGTTGATTTAGGAATGTATCCATGTCAAGTTTAATACACTAGTAGAAAAATCTGTTTGCGCAAAGAAATTGAAGTTGTCGCTCAAAGTGTCTTTGCGCGATGAAAATCTATAAGTCGTTGCACAAAGTTGAAAATTCAAATAAATAAAAAATAAAAACTTTGCGCCACGAAGAAGTGGTCACGCAAAAATTGTTTGCACGACGAACAATAAAAGTGGTCGCGCAAAATCCTTGAAAAATAAAAATAAAAATAAAAATAGAAAAACAACTTGGCGCGACAAGCAACAACCATTCTCTGCTCTTTCTTTCCCAAAATCCCGCTAGCCGGTCTCTGCGCAAGCCGCTCCCGATTCCCTCCACTCCCCCTCGCTCTCCTCTCATCTCGGCCTCCGTCTCCATCTTCATCTTTGTTGGGTTCTCACTAATTTCGCAATTCCCAATTCCTTTTTCAAATTCCACTTCCACCCATCCGCCGTCTCAACCCAAATACGCTCTCCAACCCTGGTTCTTTTTAAGTCTTCCCTCTCCTTGGCGTCCTTTTCTCTCACCCTTCTTCGATCTTCACTCTCTCTCTCACTCAATTCTAAAAATCTCTCTTTTTGCTCGTACTGCACAACTACCGTCCTCGTCGATCTCCCTTCCGTCGCAAGCCTTTCCCGAAGACAACCGTCAGTAATAAGGTATTCATGTGGGTAATTTCAATTGTATATTTTTTTCTTCTCTTTCTAATGCGGGAATTAAGCTATAATATTCCCTAATTTCAGGTCTAATTTGAGTATGGGATTGAGTTTTGAGTTAAGTTTTAGGGTTAGGAACTTCGTAAATTGGGGATTTCAGGGAAATCAATTTTAGGGTTAGGAATCTGGAATTTAGGAACTGTTGCTTATTACTGTTAAGTGAATTTCTATTTCAATGTTTGAACATGGTTGTCCACAAAGGTAAGTATGTCAAATAATTTTGGGGGTTTAATGGTGTTATGTGATGGAAGGGATGTTTTGTGAGTTCTATTTGCTGGTTTTCATTTAATTGAGAATAACTTTGATAACGATGGAGAAATTTTTGTGTCATAAAGAATGATAATGAAGCAGATGAACAAGAGATTGTAAAGAAATATTTTTTTTGAATTTGTATGAAATGTTTTGAATTTGTTAGTATACCATATCGCAACAACCAATTCTTTTGTCTTACATTGATTTGGGAAATTATAATATCAAGCTTCACGTCCTTGTTTATCTAGGTACTTGATCTATCTTGAACTTGATATTTGAAAACAGATAACCTGTTGCTTGATATAAGAAAATGGTAGCCTATTGCTTGATTGTTTTCGTCCAGGTACTTGGAGTTTTACAAATGCTACTTAAGATTATAATGTTTGTTAAGGACTTTAATAAATTCTTGATTACCTGCTTTTTGTTTGTCAACTATTGATCTACTTCTTCCCATTACTTAACTAGCGTTTTCATCCGAAAATTAGAGTGACAGAAAAAGTGGTATGAGCCCCTTTTGGTAAGTCACCCTCTTTTCTCCCAAATTTCAATCGCTTCTCATATGGGATTCCATTTCTTTCTATGCATTCGTCTGATTGTTATAGTTGTTAAAGGAATTCTTATTGATATTACCTTTTCATGGTAGATGCAGAACTCATATAGTTCTCCCTACACTTATGGTTTATTGCTTTTGGGCTGCTCTCTTTGTACAACTCAAGGAATGCAATCACGTTATTTTTTGGTAAGTTTTGATCACACACACACACACTATAAGAGTATAATTCATCTTTAATATTTTTAATCCTATAAATTATAGGTTTTATTTAAAATCTCATTAATATAAATAACTACAAATTTTATTTTTAATTTAAAAATATAATAATCTACATAGAAATACATTATTACATGAATGTCAAGGACTTTGATAAAAAACTAAAAACCACCCAAATTTCAGAACTACGACTCAAGTCACATGTGCAAGTGTTAGATTACTTTCCATATTACCAACATACGAAAGTACCATAGAAAGACGCAAAAGTTGGAGAATTCTATCCGACATTATTCATGCAAAAACATGATTCCAATTTAATGTGTATAAGAAAACACAACTGAAATTTTCTAATATATAAAAAAACAGAAACATAAGACAAAGTTATCTTTGGGACTACATGATCATTAAACTAACATATATGGTCTATAAAAGAATAGAATCATGGTCTAAAATATCCATAATATCCTGATATTTCTATCGAAATTTCCGTGTTTTTGGACTACCGATATTTTTTTGGACTACCGATATTTCCGATATCATCGATATTTTAGACCTTGCTAAGTCACTCATGTATCTTACCATGTAATGTATAAAGTGTAAAATATTGTACTAATTCATTATATATAAATGATTATGGTGTGTTTAAACTTCTTTCATTAATTACTACATATTTTCTACATTTACAATGTTTGCCAGCTCGCTATATAATCAACTTAAATCAGTTATATCTATCATGCAATGCATTTCCTTCCAATTTTTTGTGATAAACTAATAGATAATTGACTAAATAAACATCCTGCAAAGTTTCAATAAAAATTTCCAAGTTTTTCTTACAATTTCCGTGGTTTTTATTCAATTTTTATCGATATCGATAATATCCCGATATTTCCATCGAAATTTCCGTGTTTTTGAATTACTGATATTTTCGATATCATCGATATTTTATACCTTGAATAGAATTAGGCAAAAAATCAGAAAGGAAAAGAAGGAAACTAGGGTTTTGTTTGTTCTCAATGGGACAGGTAGGAAGAGAAAAAGCACCGAGCTAGTATGTTTTTTAATATAATATTATCTTGGTGCAATACATTGGTCTAAAATATATATAACCCTTCACTTTTTATTGGCTGGGTCCAAATATCTTTTTATCTGCTTTGTTTGCTGAGCTATTGTTTTTGTGCCTCAAGCAGAAATAAGAGGAGGTCGCCTTCGACAAACAAAAGGATAAAAAGAAGGAAAGAGAAGCCCACCAATCTTCAGCAATCATATTATGCTACAGAAAAAACGATGGGATGTCATTTCCAAGTTTTGGATTAGAAACTTTGATTAGTTAAGGTTCTGTGAAACTGATGGGAGAACAATGTTCGTGTCAAATAGTGCTTGCGAAAATTTTCCTAACCCTACTGTCTATTTTCTTCATTCCCAAAATCACTTTTATCAAAAGATTTCCATATTTTTTAAAGTTTGAACCAGTAATTGTTCTAACCATTAGTTGT
Organism: Malus domestica; assembly: GCF_042453785.1. Lineage (NCBI taxonomy): Eukaryota > Viridiplantae > Streptophyta > Magnoliopsida > Rosales > Rosaceae > Malus > Malus domestica. The sequence goes on along the minus strand of NC_091672.1, from coordinate 26,109,625 downwards.
TTTTTTTAGTACATCGATATTTTTAGACTAAGGGAAATGGGAGTTCGGCTAAACTACACAATGGGCAACCTAATTTTGTATCGAATTCGTCATCCACGAGATTCGAACCTAAGACCTCTTACTTCTAAGTGAAGAGGAATACCACAAGACCGTAGTACTGAGTGACAATCATTAGTAGTTTTGCAATAATTTTGATGATTAACCATGTTGGGTTTTTGCTAGAAAGATAAAAGAAAAAGGGCTTAAAAGCCCTGGTAAAGAGCTGTCTTAATCAAAAGGGTAGAGTGATTTGCACTCTCTCATTCACCAAATTTAGCAAGAAGAGATCATACTAATTAATTACCCCATAGAAAACATGCAAAAAAAAAAAAAGAAGGAAAAAAAAGGAGAAAAATATTATAGTAACCGCAAACTCATATCAATAACAAGATTCAGAGCCCATAAATGAGGTGGGCATGCAGTTGCTTGGTTGGTTAAGGATTGAGGAGGAACTTCTCTTTAAATTATTTATTGGCTTTGTTGGAAAATTTAATAATAATAATATTATATTAAATTTATTAATTGAATGGAAATTAGAAGTTGAGCCTTTTGGTAGAAAGATGTGTCTACTCAAATGAAGAGTTGCAACTTTTGACTCTTCATGAATAATCATATGCTTTCTAAAGAGATATTTCACATTCTATAAATAGGGAAGCCCCCTATAATTACAAAATAATTTTTCATTGTTTTACATAAACCTATAGTGCACTATATATTAGAGTCTTATTGAGTCCATATGAGACAGTTTTTAACACAATCGTGGTTCATGGAGCCTTGTGATTTGGAGTGCTACTATTAAAAGGACGGGGTCATTATATCTTGTGGGACATGAGCCGATCAACCATGAGCACCGTAGTGGGGTGTAATCTTGTCTTAAGGACAAAGTATCCAATACTTGCCTCGACCGTATTTTCTAGGTTTTTCTAATCCATTATATCATGTTCATTTAACATTGGTTACTCATTGACATGCATTAATTTTGATATATAATTGCATGAATTATTTCTTAAATTTTTATGTGATTTAATGTAGCGATTAGACCCTAATTTTTCCAATAGGCTTATTTACGAAACTTTGTGTTTATGATTTGGAACTGATTTTATTATAAATCACTATATAAAGATCATTTCTATAAAAAAATTAATTGAAATTAAGATCGTTTAATCATAGAAAACGGTATAAAAACAAATGGACGAATTCGGTAAAAACATTATAAATCTTCTATCTATTTGCTACAATTGATTAATTAAACGATTTTAGTTTTAATTGATTTTTCGTTGAGACGATTTTTGCATAGTGATTGATAATATAAATGGAATCGATTATAAGCGCGAATTTTGTGAATAGGTCGCAATGTATATTTTTGCTACAAACAGGGGAGGTTAGGGATGGGGCGGCTCTGCAAAAACGTCGGCCGAGTAAATCCACGTATGAAAGCTTTGTGTCTCAAATGAAATTATTTGGACCAATAAAAAGACAAAATTAGTTTAAGGTTGGGATAAGATATAGTACTTGATGTCCCATTTTCCCAACAACTTGAGAATTTCTAAATTAATATTTTGCTAGTTGCAATGAAGAATAAATTTAAAATAAATATCCAGAAGGTCAGTATGCCAACATATTAGAGAGATGGACCTGGTATAAATAGATGGTAAGTGTAAAAATAAATTAACGATTTCGGTAAAAACATTATGAACCTTTTATGTATTTGTTACAATTGATTGATTAAACGATCTTAATTTTAATTGATTTTTCGTTGAGACGATATTTGCATAGTGATTGATAATATAAATGAATTCGATCATAAACATAAAATTCTATGAATATGCCACAAATACAAACAGAGCAGGTTAGTATGGGGGCGGCTCTGAAAAAACATTGGCTGAGTAAAACCACGTATGAAAGCTTTGTGTCTCAAATGAAATTATATTTGGACCAATAAAAAGACAAAATTAGTTTTAAGGATGGGATGAGATGTAGTACTTGATGTCCCATTTTCCCAACAACTTGAGAATTTCAAAATTAATATTTTGCAGGTTGTAATGAAGAATAAATTTAAAATAAATATCTAGAAGGTCAGTACGCCAACATATTAGAGACATGGACCAGATGATACAAGTGATTGTACAAATAGATGGTAAATGTAATATTACTCTTTATCAAATCTTTAAAAGCAACAACTATTTAGTCTTAATATATAATTAAAAAATGATGTGCTTATATCAAAATGCCCCTTCTGCTAAATATATTTAAGTATAACCATGCTTCCTACTTCCACTTTGTTTTCATATACGAAGCATGATTACTTGCATGAAATGTGTACTGAAAATTTTCTAATTTGTGTAGCAATATTAGAATTATCATAATTCTTACTTTCTCATGTGTTTATTTACGCATTCTTTAAAAATAATATACAATTCATTCCAATCCAATTCATTCCAAACGAGACCATAGTAAAAGAATATTGAAAGTACTTTGAGCCTTCCAACAAACCCGTTTGAGCTTTGCTCGTCTGAAAGTTGAATTTCTATTATAGAAATTCCTCTCTTGAAACCGTTGCATAAAACCACACTTTTTGTTTTGGGGCAATTTGTAACCATATAAATTGTGAGATACAGCAGTACTTGTTGATGGGCACGGAAGCAGGAATTGTTGACAAACGGAGCATGTTATTCAAGATTTTTTTTTTCCTTTGTGATAATTCAAACTACTGGGCACGGAAGCATGAATTGTTGACAAACGGAGCATGTTATTCAAGATTATTTTTTTTCCTTTGTGATAATTCAAACTACTTTTAATTTAGAGTTTTTCAATCACTTATTTCTATCTATCTAGCTAGTAGTGACATCAATAATTTAAAAATCATTTGTACTAACTCCTATAGGGTTAAGGATGATAGACCGGCGAACATGTGCTAGAGTCATATAATAAGTGACGAAGAGAGTATGAAAGAGTAAAGTTTCATAGTCAGAGAGGAAATTAAAAAAGCAAAGAGGACAATGAGACACTTTGAAGTTTGAGAGCAATTTTGTTATTAGTCTTCATTAAGAACAACATTTATATTTAAAATGAAAGAAGGAAAAAGTAGAAGGGAGACGGGGTTATAGCTGCGGGAGTTTGCCATGCAGGCCCCGACAAAATTTGAACTTTCCTCCAAATACATGTCGCAACCTTATTCTTACAACCGATGAAATACCCATAATTTGCAAACTTATCCACATAAACGTTAACAAATTACAAATGTACTTATAGATTATCTAAAGCTAAGTTTCTTAAACCCCTATTATCAATATTCTGGTTGGCTGCTCATTAAAAATAGACTACAAGCCAGGGGCAGACTATCTAGATCAAAACTCCCCAATATGTGTAATTCCCACTTGGAAAACTATTAACATCTATTTGTGAAATGCGGCTTTGCTTATCAAGTCTGTGTTATATAAATTCCTCCGTTTTGAATTACTTTGTCTTCCTTGACAAGATGTAATTGTTTTTTTTTTTTTTCTGATTCAACAAAATTTATCTCGTACTGTCGATGTTTCTCTTAAAAAAAGCACTTTGATTGATTACTAATTAATTTAATATCCTAAAACATAATTTAGTCATGTAAACTTGGTATTCTAGCATTGTATAATGATTCTTTTCTAATACAATTAAATATGTCTACTGGCAATATTACTTTTTCTTTTAAAATATATTTTTTATACAATATTAGGGAGAACACATTATACCACATCGCATGACCTATTTTTCACTATGTTGATTTCGTGCATTCGAATTTCCAGAGTTGAACTAAATAATATTGGTTTCCCGCTGAGGTGCATCTCTCCCAATTTGGGCTTTTTATGAATGAATTTCCATGAAATTAGCAGGAAAATTTTCCAATTAAAAAAAAAAATTCTAGGTGGTCGATGACGATTGACGACGCATGAGAACCCTAATGACGTTGATAGAAATGTGTCACTTGATTACGTCATGAAGGCCTTGAATTTTCTACTGGAACGTGGGTATTTTGCTCAAATGAATGATGAATGAATTTGAAATTAATTTCTAAACAAATCAAGGTTACAATTGTCAATCAATTGCAGGAAGACTTCCTACTTTTGGACAAGAAATGCTGCTGCTCTGACCGACGACGGTCATGCATGGAGAGAGTGTGGGCAAAAATTCATCCATAATGCTACCACTCCTGGCTAGTCGTCAAAGATCATAAGGATTGACGACACTATCAATGTCTCAAACAAACAAGAGCACCTTTTTTTTTTTTTTTCTTCTCATCCTTCATATCATTTGAAGAAGATTTGATCATCAAGGAAAAAATACCAACAAGTGATCGTGATCATCATATGAGTCCATTGGCCCATCAAAATCATATCAACCAACCATGGCTGTTTGATTATCTCTGTCGTACTAAAGTATCTTCGTCGTACTAAAGTAGAAATAGGAAGTTTGTTGGATGATTTAGGGCAGGGGACATGAAATGTATTAAAGTCAAATAAAAAGTAGACACTCATGCTTCTAATACGGTTTTTTTTTTTAATTTTATTTTATTTTAACAAATGATATTATCTACATTAAGGGGGTGAGAAAGTAGATTTGGCCTCACAATAATCTTACTAGCTACTCCATCATTCTTCAGTCGACACATGGGGACGAAATGACATCTACCTAGGTCTAATTGCATGGTTTCCTGGGCCAACATGTACTGAGCGCCTTACTTGGTCTTTAAGTCAACAAAAATCATCCCGAGTGCTTGGTCTGACATCCTTTATGTCCCTTAAATTCTTTTATCCTTGTTGATGACCAACATGTGCTCTAGATTGGTGTCAGAGTGGACCTGTCTTCGGGACTTCATGCTATAAAGTTGTCGGTCTCCCAACTTGCCTTCAGTGGTCGGACATTACTTTATGAAAAGGTGCTCGTCCCCTTAGCTAATAGTTAGACCCAACCGTCGAGCGGATGTCCACAACACTCAGAGCTATCTCCCTAATTCCCTTGGTCATCTTTTCCTTCTTTGGATTGCCTTTGGGCCATTACTAGGTCTTTCTTAGGCCTGCCTGCACTATTTTAGGGGTCGAAAAGTCCCAAAAAGACCATGTGTTAACAAGTTTCCCAACTCCTTGCTGAAAGGTTCTTTCTTGGGCATGGAGTTGTAACAGTCGGTTGGACCCTAAAAATAATTATCGGGTGTTATGTAAAATGTTTGAAGTTGGGCTCTGGGGTGGTCGACCTTCTTCCTAGAAGCGCTTGGTTCAAAATTTCATCAGTCTCCTGACTCCTTGGTCAAGATAGAAGCGGTTGAGATATCTGTGCTCGTTGTGTATGTGTCTATTGTGGGTTGATGGAGAAATCAAGGCATCTCACCATTAAAAGCGTAGCAGACAAACATGGCTGTGTGGACAAAAAATAATAAAACTCTTAAATCTTGCTCTTATGACATAACCTTAGCTCGTCTAGTCCTTGTCTTGCCAAATAACTCATCTATAAAATAAAAGGGTGGAGTGAGCAACAACCATCGTTGCCCAGTTAGTAAAATATGTAATATGCCAATCAACCGATGTCGTTTTACACAGTCTAGAAAATATGAGAATAATATCAAAGCTTTAGTGACATAATTCCACATCGCATCATCCCTTCACATGTTGGTTATACTTCATAATATGTAGCGCACCACGTGACCCCTAAATTGGTCATTCTGCCCTAACGTCACCATGTGCCACATACGTTTATCCCTAGGATAGCCCAACACTAAAGTTCTTATGCTCCATAAGCATTTCCAATTATCCACATATCACCATATATAATAACTCCGAAAACATTTCAACAAATCCAACATGCTTGACTTGAAATAGAGAGATATTTGGAAATAGATCAAAACCCATGATAGCTCATGGTTTTCACATTTATAGGAAAATAAGAATATTTTGAAAACATTACATAAACCACTCACCTCGATCGATAGCTAGAACCTCAGCAAGACAAGTTATCTACCGAAACCCACCGAGACAACCAAATACTTTCTCTCCGCTCTCTCTATGTATATAAGTATATATAATCTCTACGTGAACTCTTACTGCATGCACTGTATGCTCCTCGTTATTTTCTCTGTTGTAAAACAATGGGACATGCTCCTATTTATGGTCTCAAATAGTCGGCACCCCAAAGACTCTAATTGGTTGAAACTGAAGCTACTGAGTTACTTAGGGGCTCTGTCTTTTGAAAGTACAATAAGAAGAAGATAAGTCACCAGCATATATGATAGTCGTGGCATCAAAGTGTTTACTCACTCTAATAAACCAAACACCTGGTACTGTTGCACGCAAATAATAATTTCCGTACCTCCATGGGTTTAACAACTACTAACGCTATTTTAATCAGTTGCTCCGGAATATGCCACGTCAAAAATCTAACTAAGATAAGATGTAAAAACATGGTTTCCTAATGGGTATAAGGGTGATAGGTCAATAATTCCAAGCGATACGAAAATGAAATAGTAAATCTGAATAATAAGAGAAATACACACACATATATATTATATTACGTAATATACGAGATTTTACAGCCACGTTGAAGATGTAAACTACCACCTTAGTGTCATCGTATTAACAACCCTAATGCAACTCTCTTTGCCATATATAACTAAAGTCTCCACCTCTCAAACGCTCCAAGAGCACAATTCTAAAGGATGCAATCGTAATTCGCCCAAAGGGCAAGAGAGTATAATTTCAGAATGAGGATAATAAGATAATATAGATGGCCCAACAACTAGTGAATTTGTTTTGTTGGTTAGCTAATATTATAAAAAAATAAAATTAATTAGAACACGTGGCTGACGACACTAGGGTTACCTCATCAATGACGTCGTAAAACATATCGTACTATCGCAACAAGTATAGAACAACCGCGTGTGGAACAGTCAACCAAATATAGAATTATGTCGAGGGCTAATCTAGCGATTGGTAGAAAAGATAGACCTTAATGGCGGGGATGGTGTCGAATTACTGGACTTTCACTTCTCCTTCCTTCAACATGAGCTCATCTTACAAGGAGATGTCAAATCTAAGCAGATGTCAAATATACTAACTAGAAATAAAACACATTAAAGTGTTGTAAAAAAAGATGTCGTCCATGACGTAGTAGCTGAGTAATTTAATTTCTTATTTTTTATCTGTCTTTTTTACAACAAACAAAGATAGAGTCAAATGGCTTTAATTTTTTTATTAATACATGGATCATATTGACAACCAATAGAATGAAAATTACACCAATTTTGATTATTTTTTTAATAAATAATGTAATTATGAGGCCCACTATCTTAATAAAATAAATATTTAACACATTTATTAGAGAAATTTTTTAATGTGCCGGGAATACGGCTCGATAAACCAAGTGATAATACAATTAGTTGAAAACTTAAAAAAAAAAAAATTTCATTCATTTATATTTTGACACTTGATATACTATTCGGCACACTAAAAAATTTCTCCATTCATTGAAAAGGAAAAAGATTTAACATTTAAATTCAATAGGCCACATTAGTAACAAATAAAATTGTGGCATATAGTAAATTACATTTTATCATCTCAACTTTGGGTCACATAGTAATTCATACCTCATCTTTTAATATTGCTATTTCATACATCAATTTAAGATTAATTGCAATGTCAGAGGAGTTTTTTGACGGATATAAAAGGATACCTCCCATCCAACACTTTGGCTACAGCTAACAAAACCATAATCCCTCACATAAACAAGAGAGATTAATTAACTTTTAATCGCTATAGTAGTTAGTTAAGCAGGAGATTAGGATTAATGGAGTGGTCGTGGTCGGACAGTGTGCTCTCAAATAGGGAGAGGGTTATGGAGGAGTTGATCCAAGGCCGTGAACTGGCAAGTCAACTTAGTACGGCTTACGATAACAGGTCAGTTGTTAACGGTGATGATGAGGGATCGGCTGAAGGTTTTGTTAATACCCTTTTGATTTTAAATGGGAAGGAGTCTGATCAGGAGTTTGTTTCTGACCAGATTCAAGGAAATAGTAGTGGTGTTAGTGGTGGTGGTGGTGGTGTTAGTGACGGTGGTAGTGTTGTTAGTGGTGGTGGTGGTGGTGGTGGTGGTGTTAGTGACGGTGGTAGTGTTGTTAGTGGTGGTGGTGCTGATTTATCATCTTGGGATGCTAATCATGATCATGCAGCTACTATTAAGTCTGAAGATTATACTGAGGAGGAGATCAGTTGTAAGAGCACTTCAACCTTCAAGGATGGTAGAGGTTCTTACAAGAGAAGGTAATTAGTTATATTTCTCTAATTAATTACTACCTAGGTAATATGATCATCAACATCTGCATAATTAACATATTGTTTAAAATGAATTTTTTTTCCAGTAAAAGGATCTTTCCATGTATGATTACCTGATTGTTCAATTTCAAACATTTATGTATAATACCTACAATACTAAATAGTCTCTTTGAGAACTAATGACCCACCCGTGATAAGAATAACTGTAATTAATTTGTTCATAACAGTTGTTAGATTTATGTGGATGTGTGAACAACTAGAATTATAATTAATTTTCTCATAACAACGGTTAGATTCTTGTGGATGAATATAATTGTATTTTTCTATTCAATAATGCATAGAAATTTCTATTGAGACAAAAGAGTGAAGACTACCATTTGCTCTTATATGTTCATGTTATGCTATATTCTAACAAAATTTGGATGCTTCAGTTGTTCCTTGTATTTAATGATCTAAATATCCATTCCTATCCTTCTTACCATGGCAGCATAATGCCAGCATTACCAGTTAACGTTAACCGTACATTTTATCAAAAAAATAGATGAGAATTCTGCCCAATTTATTGATTTAAAAGTTCTAATAAAGAGTTGCAACTTGTTGATTCTTTGCAGAAAGACTACACACTCTTGGACTAGAGATACTCCTGGTTTGATTGACGATGGTCATGCATGGAGAAAGTATGGACATAAAGTTATCCACAATGCGAAGCATCCTAGGTACATACATATATACGATTTACCTTGTAAAATAGAAACAAATTTCAATAGTTACAATGGTAATAATTACAAGAAATGAAGTTGACCATAGTTATGTTATGTGTATGCAGGAACTACTTTAGATGCACTTACAAATTCGACCAAGGGTGCAAAGCAACCAAGCATGTTCAACAAGTTCAAGATCATCCATCAGTGTTACGAACCACATATTATGGCACCCACACGTGCAGAGACTACTTCAAAACTTCTGACCTGGTATTGGATTGCACAAATCTTAGAGATTCTTCAATGTTCATTAGTTTTGACAACGCCAATTGTTTGACAAACAAACAAGAGGACCCATTTTTCGCATCCTTTGCTTCATCATCAGTTAAAGAAGAACTGATTGTCAAGGCAGCAAGTGATCATACGCTGACAAGCCACGACAACCATTGGCTACCGAGTGATTATCTCGTGTCGCCAGATGATCTGATGGCATTCAAGTCCTCTGGGCCCGTGAGCGGGTTTTCATCAAGCATTGATCAGTATGATGGTGATGACGATGTGTTTTCGAGGATAATAGGCGAGTTAATTTGATAATAAAGTTTTGCAATAAGGATTTTGAGCTTTGAGCTTTGATGATTAGTACGTACTTAGTAGCTAGGGTACTCCTTGTAGTAAATTGAATTTAGGAAAATCGTATGTATCTTCAGTTTATGTGAAGAAACTTGTTGGTTTCTCAGTCTATAAAATCGTGTAAACATAGTTAATTATTGAAAGAATAAAGAAAACTACAAGCAATCTTTTCTATTCTTCTTGTTAAATGTTTAATGGAAGCTTAATTATGCTTTTCGTATACCCTTTTCATATACAATGCAATGACAATTCTTAATCAAATCAATTCTCTAATACGTAGAGATCTGATAACATTCAATACGATTTATTAACAGAAACGAAATACATGTTGGTTTTAATCCAATATAAATAAATCTTTAAATGGTCTACACTGTAATAGGAATGAAGTAATAGAGAGTAATGCTAAGATTGTGATTTGATCTCTTTATATCAGCCTTATGAATGTGTGTCTTGGAATCCAAATAAGGTTTGAATCCTTGATAAATATGTGTTTATGATACCTAACTGGTAGGCTAAGAAAGTGGGATTTGGGATTCCTTTGTGGATGGAAACCCTAATACCTTAACCAATATAAATACTAAGGTCCATGCAAATCCTAGACACACAACAAAACACTTCCCATAAAGTAGTTGTATCTAGCTAGGTGTTTGTAGAAGATTTCGGTATTGCTACTCATCTTCTCATGTTCGTCTTCCATGGTTGCCACTTCGATCAGGTTAGCCACTCCTTTGTTTGTGTTTTAATTATATAACCATTTAAACTTGACAAGTGGTATCAGAGCCCTTGATTATATGATTAAAACAATAAAAGTTTAGGCTAATAAGCAAGAAAGCTGATCAATATGTCAATAATTCTTGATTGGAGTGGTAATTCTTGATGTCATTATATAGTCATATATCATGTGATCGCATGTACGATAATACATGGATTTTGGCATATTAATAATTAACGATTATACCTTCTGTTATAATTATTGATCGTGTTAATTGTATCCAAATTATTTGAGTTTCGAAGTAAATACCCTGTACTTCAAATCTTTCTTTATTCAATTTTGTAACGATATGAATAGTTGGTTCATAACTATATCGAACTAGCCATGACTAGAAAACCACGGCATGTTTTAGGTTTTTTTTTCTTTGTTTTCATGCTCATAGTTTTGGTTAATTGATATAGTGATAAATACAACCACTTTCTTCAAATGTCGTTGTTGATTTTATAAGCATGCATGTATGTATGTATGTATGTATGTATGTATGTATGTATATCTGAAATTTTGTTCTGATCTTGCACTGGAAGACTGATGAAGCGCGTCAACTCAGCAAGCTCGATGAAGTCATTTATCAAAGCAATCGGTGTTGATATATATGGTTTGAACTCTGAAATTTTGCTGATCTTGCACTGGAAGACTGATGAAGCGCGTCAACTCAGCAAGCTCGATGAAGTCATTTATCAAAGCAATCGGTGTTGATATTTATGGTTTGAACTTGGTTATTAGAAGAGAGGGTATATGGTTTAAACATGATAATTTCATATATACATGTGAGTAACATATACTAATCGAGTTATACTAATTGAGGGAAAGAAAATTATAAAGCAAAGGTAACTAATATTCAGAAACCAATTTTTGATTATTTGTTCCTCAGTTCTTTATTGTGGTGCCATTGAAAAGTTTTCGTACTGACATAAGAGATTGAATATGTTTGGGATAAAATCTGAACTTTGGGCCAGAGAGAAAGTCGGCCCAAACCCAAGGCCCAGAGGAAAACTTAGGAGGCAGGAAAGAGGCTTTCGGCTGGGCACAAGTTACAAAGGCCACCTGCTTACCTGCTCAAAGACCACAGGGGGTAGGCTATTCAGTCACTACACAGCCCAATAAAGTACTTTATTGGTGGCATTCATGTAAAAAAGCTAGTGAGTCATCACCAAACCGCATTCGGGCACCGCTATTGCTACAGGAACCCAAGCTGAAGTCGTCTATAAAAGGAGGAAGAGAAGACAGAATTAGGGACACTCAAACAAACAAACAAAAGCCAAAACTCTGCTCAAGCCAGATTTGCCTTCAACGAAGTTGTAGTCAGCACAAGCCTTCATCCCATTCGGGATAAACCTTCCCAAACCCTTGTAATAGCTCTGCTACCTTGTTCATGGTGGTATCGATTCATTTTGTATCCTCTTCTCCCCCGTCAACCCCTCTAAAAGCTTTCAGACCTCTGACAGAGCCACAAAGATAGATTTTGTAAGAAGTTCAGCCTTGGCCGATAAGGTTCAAACTTACCCGACTATCTTTGCTCTGTCTTTGTCTTTTCTTTCTTTTAAAAGCACAATAACATGTTATATATTCCCAGTTATATACAAGTTATTTCTAGCAAAGTCATAATGAAAATGAGTCTTCAGCACTTGAATCCGATCTGAATCGCGTCAGAGTTCAAATCAGATCTAAGTCTTAAGCCCGGTGGGCATGTAATTTAAAGATCAGCTTAAAAGTCCTTGGCCTCAAGGCATAAAAAAGAACTCTATGTGGACTCAACTCATCCACGACAATCCTTGATAAGCGAGAAGTCCGAAGTTACTTGGGGCGCAAGTAATCAATCTATTTCTCCGTTTTGTTGCTATTATATCTTGATTCATAGAAAAGGCTTAAGCATGGAGTGAATTCTGATAGAAAGCCTCAAGGCCTACACCTAAGGCCCCACGAAGGCATCTATTTAGCTTCATTTCATGTTGCGGTCTAGTTGGTCCGAGTATAAGGATTAACTCTGATGGGAAGCCTCAAGGCCTATACCTAAGGCCCTACAAAGGCACTCATTTGGGTTCGTCCTACCTCTTGGATTCAGATAATCAAAGGTATAATAGTGATAAGACTCTGGCAACCATAAAAGACCAAATATGATACATCCAAGCGCTGGTTTAGTTTGACAGGAAGCCTCAAGGCCTATACCTAAGGCCCCACAAAGGCACCTGTTATATCTAACTTGGTTTCTCGGGCGTATACATATTCAATCAAAGCTTAACACCCATTCAACATCTGCCATACTGAAGATGGCAGTGGCACGCCTGAGCACGACAAAGTTAATCTTGATTGTGAGCCTTAAGGCCTACACCTAAGGCCCCACAAAGGCACCATTTCAAATTAACTCTGTCCTTCTCTTTCAGAACTGCCCGACGAGCCTTGCCCGAAGTGTGTCTTGCCCGACCAAGATCTGCCCGACAAAGGCTTGCCCGAGCGAGCCCGAGAAGAAAGCAGAAGTACGACAGATACCCTCAACCGACGCCATTCTCCCAGGGGAGTTGTGTGCTCGTCCGCCAGGAGATTCCTGCGACGAACATAGTTTTGGCACGCCCGGTGGGATCCTCTGATCTGAAGATAAAGATAAACATGCCAGAAGATTTACAGAATACATTGTTTCAAATGCTATAGAGACTGAATGAAGCCTCCCTAGGCTCTAGAAATGAGACAGGTTTGGCTCCTCCCAAAGGAGAAAGACACAGGACTACCCAACCAGATGAGGTAGTCATAGTCAACCCTGTGTTGCCCTTTTCTGAAGCCCCGGTAAACATGCTCAACATGACCTGGGCAGAGAAAGGAAAAGGGAAAATTATAAGGGAAGAAGAAGAAGGGAAACTAGCCAAACGACCTACGGAAGGGATAGGCAAACCATCCGAGTACCCAAAGGCTGCCATAATCAAAGGACTGGTTATGTGTAGTAAATGCCAGTGTGAATGTGAACTCGAGATTCCCCCAGCTGGAGTCCTTATTGATCACGAGTTAATTAAAAGAGAAGCCCGCGAAAGGCTTAAACAGGCAACAAGAAAAAATACTTCCCGAAGCGTTTTTCAACGTTTAGGAGGTGATTCCCAACCCAAGGCGTTGTTAGAAGTATTTCGAAACTATGAAGTTTCTGACGAGTTTCGAAACTATGAAGTTTCTGACGAGGCAGAGGACATGGAAGCCAAACTCCAAAGAAGTACAGAGCAGCTTCAAAATGGCCAAAAGGGGAAGGAAGTCAAAAGAACTGATGGGATAGCTAATCCTGTTAAGAAAGCAACTCCTGCATATCGTGGGCGGAAATGGTATGTAGTTAGAAAAGATGGGCAGCCCACCAGACCAATGGGAGCATCCATGGTCAGAAGGGTTCAAAGGCAGCACAAAGCCTACATGAATTCCCTGATGACCCCCATCACCTCTGAAGCCTCAAAAAATCAAAAGCCAGAGAGGGCAACATCTGGAAGTAGTAGTCAGCTTCGTTGGCGAAGTAAGAAGGAAGTAGAAAGGGCCAACGGCAAGACGGAGGGTATGGGGAATCATGTGCCACAAAGCCAACATCCTGGCAAGTATAGGATCTTAAGAAGGGCTCAGGAAGATCTGACTATGATGCCAACACCTGGTTGGAGGCCAGGGCCCACCCATGAGGAAACTGTTGCATCTGAGAGGAGACCAACCTTTTTGCCTTTGGATCCGTTTGGTGAAGTTCCAAAGCAAGCGCTGTACGGAGACATGAATCAACCACAACAGGAAGGGATACCAGAGCCCTTACTACCAGCCGATGCAATGGCCTGGTTAGACGAGTTCATGGATCACATTAGGAGCAAGAAGGAGGACTTGCTCGAACCCAGCAACTTCCACATCAACATTACGTATGTATTATCCGCCATGTTTGGCGCCAGGACTGACCAGCCCGCTACCATGGAAGGTGATTATTTAACAACTGAGCCGATGATGGCTCACGTCAATGTGGAGGTAGTTACAGAGGAAGACTCAGGCAAGGTTGAATCCTCAAAAGTACCTAAATGTGGTCCCCTACGGATTTACACAGATAAAATGGTGTTCAGCCACCCAAGTATTTCGTTGGCCAACCACCTGAAGCCTATATACGTTTCAGCTCATCTGGAAGGTGTACCTTTCAAAAGAATTTTGATTGATGGAGGAACGGCTGTTAACATATTGCCAGCCAAGCAGATGAAGAGGATGGGGAGAAGCACTGAAGATCTTATTCCCACAAACCTTACAGTCTCGAGCTTTTCAGGTGCCATCACCATGACTCATGGGATATTACCTTTGGAGGTAGATCTGGGGTCCAAGAAAATAATGTTGGCGTTCTTTGTAGTAGACTGCACTTCCACTTACGGGGCCCTACTTGGAAGAGATTGGATTCATCAAAGTTTAGCCATACCTTCTACTCTTCATCAACAAGTGGCTGTATACCACGAGGCAAGTACTGAATGATCAAGCTTTTGGGAGTTGGTAGAGGCCGAATCACGGCCGTTCCTCCCCTCAGCTAATGTTGCAGAAGCAAATTTCTACAATCCCAACGTGGGAATTTTGAAATGTTTAGGAGCTGATGAGAACAGCCGCCCTACCAAGGTGACGGCCCGAAAGCTTCTAGAACAAGGGATGCTCCTTACCAAGGAGGAGTGGGAGAGACCCTGTCTTATACCAAACTCTCTATACCATCAATGATTGAACAAAAGAAGAAAGATCAGGTCATGGCAGTCAGATCCCTGATTAAAAGACTGTTGATGTATGGAAAGGGAAGAAGACAGGAAGAAAAGCTCTTGGATAAAGAAGAGCAGGAGTGGCAGGGGAAAGTTTCTACCAGCCAGCAGGAAAATGAGGAAGAATCTTGCACAGAGGAGTTAGATAAGGCCATTCAAATGGCCGAATGCGTCTACGATATAGACGAGCCAGACGGTCTGCCCGAGAACCCGGAGTTAGTTGAATTTTTGTGTGCAGAACCTGATAAGCCACCTCCAGAAGTCCAGGATCCATTGGAAGTTATTGATCTAGGCACAGAAGAGGATCCGAGACCAATTCAAATCAGCGGTTTATTAAGGATTAAGGATCGGGCCAAGATTATCTCTCTTTTGCAAGAATTCAAAGATTGTTTTGCTTGGCATTACACCGAGATGCCAGGATTAGACCCAGCCTTGGTGGAACATAGAATGCCCATCAAGGAAGGATATAAACCTGTCAAGCAGGCACCACGAAGGATGTCAAAGGAGATAGAAGAAAAAGTCAAAGAAGAAATTGAAAGGCTGGTGAAAGCTGGCTTTATTAGACCAGCCAAATATGTAGAGTGGCTAGCCAACATTGTACCCGTTTTAAAAGCTATAACAAAAGCAGTACGGTGTTGTGTTGATTATAGGAATATTAATAGCGCCACACCAAAGGATGAATATCTCATGCCCATGGCTGACTTATCCATAGATGTTGTAGCAAAGCATAAAGTTTTATCGTTTATGGATGGAAATGCCGGTTACAATCAAATAAAGATGGCGCCAGAGGATATTCATAAGACAGCTTTTAGATGTCCTGGTCATGTGGGGGCATATGAATATCTGGTCATGCCATTCGGGCTCAAAAATGCAGGCGCCACGTATCAAAGGGCAATGAATGCCATTTTTCATGATTTAATTGGCCAAAGCATGGAGGTGTATATCGATGACATTGTGGTGAAATCTAAGACAGAAGAGCAGCATCTCGTGGACCTCAAGCAAGCATTGATGAAGATGCGGATCCACAAGTTGAAGATGAATCCAAAGAAATGCGCTTTTGGAGTAAGAGCGGGCAATTTTTTGGGATTCTTGGTGCGTCGGAGAGGTGTGGAGGTGGACAAAAATAAGTCTCGAGCAATATTAGAGTCACTTCCACCTACCAACAAAGTACAGCTTCAGAGATTGCTAGGTAAAATCAACTTCTTAAGGAGATTCATTGCTAATTTGGCGGGCAAAATCCAGCCACTAACTCCGCTACTGAGATTGAAGGATATGGAGAATTTTGAGTGGGGGCCAACCCACCAGCAGGCATTTGATAGCATCAAGGCTTACTTAACTTCCCCACCAGTGCTGGTGCCACCTCAAAGGGGAAAGCCATTGAAACTATATATTTCTGCATCGGAAAGATCAATTGGGAGTCTACTAGCCCAGAATAATGAAGGAGGAAAAGAGCAGGCTGTGTATTACCTCAGCAGAATTCTGACCGAGGTAGAAACAAGATATTCTCCGGTGGAAAAACTGTGTTTGGCTCTATATTTTACTGCCAGCAAGCTAAGGCATTACATGCTACCTTGTCATGTGCACATTATCGCCAAAACAGATGTGATAAAGTATATGTTGTCAAGACCTATGCTAGCAGGGAGGATTGGGAAGTGGATTCTAGCATTATCAGAATTCAGTTTTCAGTACATACCCCAGAGGGCAGTCAAAGGCCAGGCAATTGCTGACTTCCTGACCGAACATCAGGAGTCTCAAAGCGAGGAAATCAATATCCCGGGAAGTTTAGAAGTTGCTAATGTATGGATCCCACCAAGAAGTGATGTTTCGGGCAAAGAAGATTGGATCCAGAAAGAGATAAGGA
Source organism: Malus domestica (assembly GCF_042453785.1). Lineage (NCBI taxonomy): Eukaryota > Viridiplantae > Streptophyta > Magnoliopsida > Rosales > Rosaceae > Malus > Malus domestica. Next base: position 26,092,607 of record NC_091672.1, on the reverse strand, counting down.
GAGTAGCAGGTCTTTGGATTACACCTTGGAAGCTATATTTCGATGGATCCTACACTCAGAAGGCAGCAGGAGCTGGAATTGTGATTATAAACCCTCAAGAGGTTTATCATTACTATTCCTTCCTACTTGATTATCAAGAAAATACCAATAATCGGGCGGAGTATGAGGCATTGATTATCGGCCTGGAAATCCTGATGGACTTGGGGGCAACTGAAGTAGAGATCTTTGGTGATTAAGAGTTAGTGATAAATCAACTAAATGGCGAGTTCAAATGCAGACATATCACTATGGCAGGGTACTATATGGCAGCAACACAACTGCTGAGTTTGTGGGAGTCTGAGATATCAGTCAATCACATTCCTAGGGGATCTAACTTGGCAGCCAATGAAATGGCGCAACTAGCTTCAGGAGTGCCAATGCAAGAAAGGAAGTATGGTGTTGATGTTGAGATCCAAACAAGAAACCTTCCCTCTATCTTAGATCGGAGGTTCAGTCTGGATGTAATGGTTCTAGTGATCGAGGTGGAAGATTGGAGGACACCTATTACTCAGTATCTGAAAGATCCTTCTTCACCCACAAGTAAGAAGAACAGGCAGCAAGCAACCAAGTATGTCTTGTGGACAAAAAATCTGTTGAGAAAGACCCCAGATGGGTTGCTATTAAAATGCTTAGGCCTAGAGGAATCCATGAGAGTAATGGCCGAAGTATATGAGGGAATATGTGGAGCACATCAAGCGGGAACAAAGATGAGATGGCTACTCAGAAGGTATGGTTATTTCTGGCTCGACATGGAAAAAGATTGTAAGTCCTATGCCCGCGGATGTGAAGAATGTCAGAGACATGGACCTCTCCAGCACGTACCATCAGTACCTCTCAATCTAGTGGTCAAGCCTTGGCCGTTCCGAGGATGGGCAATGGACTTCATCGGGCAGATTTATCCGGCCTCTAGTAAGGGACATACTTTCATAATTGTGGCAACGGATTACTTCACCAAATGGGTAGAAGCATCGGCAGTAAAATCCATAACTTCAGCCGTGGTCGAGAATTTTATTGAGACCAAGATCCTGCACAGGTATGGGGTGCCTGAAACTATAGTAACGGATCGTGGGCCATCTTTTATTTCAAAGGAGGTTGAAGAGTTTGCAAGCAAGTACAAAATAAAGATGATCCAATCCAGTCCATACTACCCTTAGTCAAATGGGCAAGCAGAGGCTAGCAACAAGATCTTGGTCAACATTATTAAAATGATGGTGATTGATAGTCCAGAAAGGTGGCATGAGATGCTAGGGAACACGTTGTGGGCATACCGGACTTCTAAAAGAGCGGGGACAGGCACGACTCCTTATGCCTTGACTTTCGGGCAAGATGCAGTGCTTCCTATGGAAATCAACGTCAGTTCCGTAAGAATTCAAAACCAATTTGGGTTGCATAGTGCAGAATATATCGAAGCCATGTGTCAAGGTATTGAAGATCTGGATGCAGCCCGAATTGAAGCCTTGAACCAGATTCAAGAAGGAAAGATTGCTGTTGCCCGAGCTTATAACAAAAGGGTGAAGTTAAAGTCTTTCAAGGAAGGAGATTTAGCGTGGAAAGCGGTCCTCCCGCTAGGCGCTCAGCTGCGTGGCTTCGGGAAATGGAGCCCGACATGGGAAGGTCCTTTTATTATTAGTCGGGTTTTGAACAAAGGAGGATATTATCTAGCAGACCTCGAAGGCAATGAGCAGAAACACCCTATTAATGCAAAATTCTTGAAGAAATATTGTCCTACATTATGGGATGTTAGGGATTGTTATATCGAAGAGGGAGCAGAGTGAGACGGACCTTAGAAATTCACATACGGTATTTTGTTCATCCAAACATTTAAAGAAGACAGAGATGCAGAAATAGATAAAAATACTTATTTCATGTCGACAAATTGATGAGATTACAAGATACCAAATCTTATGTATTACAAGATACCAAATCTTATGTATTACATTTGATCCTCTCTGAAAGTGTTGGTGTCTTCAACTGGTTTCCCGCTATCTTCTTGGTTGAAACCCAATCAGGTGATCGGGTTGTGCGGCCAACATGAGCTTGGTAGAGGACCCTCCCACAAGATCTTCACCATGTATGATGATGAAGCCCGACTTATCACCACAAGTTGTGGGAAGATCAGTCATCAAGAGGAGACCGCCTGACCAAGGGTGTTAGAGGTAGAGGGGTGATCGACCAAAGGTGTTGGAGGTAGCAATCATCAGGTGAAAACTTTCTTTTTTCTCACGAAAGGGGAGTTTCAGGAAACTCCACTCAAAACCTGAGGAACCCATTTCTCAGTGGGGAGACGGAAGGATTCAAGGTGGATGAAGGGTGAAGACCAAAATGAAGAAGAGGTGATGATTTGAAAAGGGTTTCCAAAGCCAGAATTTATAGAGAACCAGAAGGCAGTTTAAAGGTCGCAAGAAGCTCAAAGGGCACGCATGCTGTTATTCATTTAATGTTGGCGCTTGGGATCCCAACCTTAACATCAATTGAAGGGGGCACTGTTTGGGATAAAATCTGAACTTTGGGCCAGAGAGAAAGTCGGCCCAAACCCAAGGCCCAGAGGAAAACTTAGGAGGCAGGAAATAGGCTTTCGGCTGGGCACAAGTTACAAAGGCCACCTGCTTACCTGCTCAAAGACCACAGGGGGTAGGCTATTCAGTCACTACACAGCCCAATAAAGTACTTTATTGGTGGCATTCATGTAAAAAAGCTAGTGAGTCATCACCAAACCGCATTCGGGCACCGCTATTGCTACAGGAACCCAAGCTGAAGTCGTCTATAAAAGGAGGAAGAGAAGACAGAATTAGGGACACTCAAACAAACAAACAAAAGCCAAAACTCTGCTCAAGCCAAATTTGCCTTCAACGAAGCTGTAGTCAGCACAAGCCTTCATCCCATTCGGGATAAACCTTCCCAAACCCTTGTAATAGCTCTGCTACCTTGTTCATGGTGGTATCGATTCATTTTGTATCCTCTTCTCCCCCTTCAACCCCTCTAAAAGCTTTCAGACCTCTGACAGAGCCACAAAGATAGATTTTGTAAGAAGTTCAGCCTTGGCCGATAAGGTTCAAACTTACCCGACTATCTTTGCTCTGTCTTTGTCTTTTCTTTCTTTTAAAAGAACAATAACATGTTATATATTCCCAGTTATATACAAGTTATTTCTAGCAAAGTCATAATGAAAATGAGTCTTCAGCACTTGAATCCGATCTGAATCGCGTCAGAGTTCAAATCAGATCTAAGTCTTAAGCTCGGCGGGCATGTAATTTAAAGATCAGCTTAAAAGTCCTTGGCCTCAAGGCATAAAAAAGAACTCTATGTGGACTCAACCCATCCACGACAATCCTTGATAAGCGAGAAGTCCGAAGTTACTTAGGGCGCAAGTAATCAATCTATTTCTCCGTTTTGTTGCTATTATATCTTGATTCGTAGAAAAGGCTTAAGCATGGAGTGAATTCTGATAGAAAGCCTCAAGGCCTACACCTAAGGCCCCACGAAGGCATCTATTTAGCTTCATTTCATGTTGCGGTCTAGTTGGTCCGAGTATAAGGATTAACTCTGATGGGAAGCCTCAAGGCCTATACCTAAGGCCCTACAAAGGCACTCATTTGGGTTCGTCCTACCTCTTGGATTCAGATAATCAAAGGTATAATAGTGATAAGACTCTGGCAACCATAAAAGACCAAATATGTCTTACCCGAAGTGTGTCTTGCCCGACCAAGATCTGCCCGACAAAGGCTTGCCCGAGCGAGCCCGAGAAGAAAGCAGAAGTACGACAGATACCCTCAACCGACGCCATTCTCCCAGGGGAGCTGTGTGCTCGTCCGCCAGGAGATTCCTGCGACGAACAGAATATTCAGAATATTTTGACTGCAACCTGATTAATGCAATTAAGAAATGGGCATAAGAATTCGAATACAGTTTGACGTACTTCTGACTACAGGAGATGAAATTGGCTCTCTTATGGAATTTCTCAAAATTACTGTTGATATTGTGTAAATATATGATTAGGATAACACGCATTAAAATTGCGTTGGAAGGATACATCATATGCTAGTTATATACCATCAATATACATGCCTGCCAATGTATTTAATATATTTTCTATATATGAAAGTTAGTCAATATAAATTTTGGCACATATATTAAACAAATGACATGTATAGTACTACTGGTATGGCTATTTTGGTTCAAGCATGTTAAGGTGGTTTTTTCTTATATGCTTTTATCCTTGTTTATGACCAATGTGTGCTTTGGTTTGGTGTCAGAGCAAATATGTCTCCGGAACTTCGTGCTATAAAGTTGTTAGTCTCCCAACTTGCTGTGAGATCCCATATTTTCATAATATTATGTGGAGATGTTTAGTACATTTCAACCGTGTTAGGTGTTATGCATGTTACAAGCAAGTGATTTCATGCTTACTAATACATGACTAAGCTTTATAGCTTAGCTAAGTGGAAAAGACCAAAGCGGTAATGGCTTTGAACTTGCTTACAAGGGACATGTGTGTATGTGACTCATGAAATTCAAGCAGGAGGTGGCTTTTTGTGAGAAGACACAAGTGCTTTGTGAGCACTCTACATAGTGACTATGTGAAGCTACATAGGTGGACGTGTCTTGTGCTTTTCCCATGCAATTGACACCTCAATGCCATTAGGATAAGAAACGATCTTAAGTTTCTATATTTTATTACTATTTTTACTCGGTAATTAAGTTTACTAACCCTCTCCTTCTAGTATCAATAGGAGAAGCTCATCATCATTTCTATTAAAAACCAAAATAAGAACTTGAGTGAGAATGGGATGGCATGCAATGCGTGGATTAGTTTACATAGAGATTGGCATATGCGCGCGCGCGCGCACACACACATATATATATATATATATATATATATATATTTGTTTATATATAGTTCTATATAGATAGAATAGAAAAGAGACTAGAAGAAATACATGGTGATCAAGGAGCTTGTTCAAGTACGTGGGTTTAGCTATTGCGGTAGTAATGTGGATCTTCGTTTTAGCTTTGGAATTCAAGTAGGGGAAATACGGCAGACCTTTACGGAAATTGATTTTATTAAATTTCGTGAAGTGTTATAATATTCTTGATCTTTTTGGTTGATTAATGTGGTTGGATATTAATTGGCTAATTGCTTCAGTTAGGTGTTTACTTGTTATTGGTTATGGAATTATTGCTAGAATGCTATTCGTTGAGAATATAATGTGATACATGTGAAAGATGAAATGACATTATTTGTGCATCACTCATGTTGTGAGATGTGGTTGGAACTTTAGTGTTGAGATTGGAATTCGGGAAATGAGGGTAGTTGTAAAGGATCTTTTGTGTAGTTGAATCTATTCATTGTGAAACCAGTTCCAGGCAAGCCCGATGTGCACATTAGAATAGGATATCGGTGGGAAAATTGTCGATGTGGGTGATTTGGGCTAGAGATCAATGAATTAGATAAGATGACTAGCAAAAAGGGTTTATGAGCTTGGGATATCGTAAAGCGGTTAGTTTCTATAATAGAACATTCGAACCACCACTGCAGTGGTAAAATACATGGTATGGGACGTGCAGATCCGCGTGTTTTATTATATAAATTAACGGGTGTAGCTGAAGAGGTTGGATTGCATACATGCATTGTTTTCATTTATGATTTGATATTTGGCTATATGATTTCATGACACTTAATTTAATATTGTCAATTTACTGTGATAAGGTTATGTCCCTCATGAGCTGTTAAAACTCATCCCTCTATTGTTATGCAGGTTTATGAACTAGACATTGAAGAGGGTACGCAGGATGAGATCGGATTAGATGTGAGAATAGAATGTTTATTCATCTATTTACTGTAGGTTGTAAAGAATTCTTGATTTGTTTAAGAATCATGAATTCTTTTTATAAGAGGAATTTATTTTCCAACATGTTTCAATTTCATTTTATTTATTGAGCTTTTAACTCACGTTTCAGATTTGGATTCAAGTTTTAATTACCGACCATGGGTTCAGAGCGTGACACTTGCCTTTAGCGGTCGAAAAATACTTTATGAAAAGGTGCTCGGCTTCTTTGGTAATAGTCAAACCCAACCATTGAGCGGACATCCACAACACTCGAAGCTATCGCCCTAGTTCCCTTGGGCCTTGGTCTTTTTTTCCTTATTTGGATTGCCTTGAGCCGTTACTAGGTCTTTCTTAGACCTGCACTATTTTAGGGTCAAAAAGTCTGAAAAAGACCATGTGTTAATAGTCGGTTAAACCCTAAAATAATACCATGGTGTTCTGTAAGATGTTTGAGGCGGGGCGCTTTGGTGGCCGGCCTTTTTCTTGGAAATACATTGTTCGAAATTCATCAGTCTCCTGACTCCTTGGTCAAGATAGAAACGGTCGGGATATCTATGCTCGTTGTGTTCGTGTCTGTTGTGGGTTGATGGAGAAATCAAGGCATCTGAGCATTGAAGGCGTAGCAGATAAACATGGCCTTGTGGACTGTGAAGTCGTTTCGCATCCCTTTCGTTTCAGAAACGGAGCAAGTGGGTTGTCACGTGTCATGATATGATCATTTTGGCTCTTTTTTAATCGGCTGAGATCAAGCACTCAGTGGGGCTTATATAGACTTAATCCCGGGAGTAATTTTTATTTCACTTTGTCTTTTCAGTCGATACTCTGTCGAATTCGTACCGTGATATTTTCAGTGTCCATAATGGTTCCACAAGTCTCCAATCTTCTGCTTTGACCTTTCTTATGTTAGTTTCTCACATCAGCACCTTTCTTTGTTTTCACTTGGTATATTTTTTGTGGTTGTTATTTTTCCATGAAATTCAAACGGTCGGTTGTCACCACTGTGAGTAGATGTCGATGAAGACAAAGTCCGATAAGTCTGGTTGGCAGATTAAAGTAGGACATCTTTGCTTACTTGGTAGGCTACGTAGGTTTCAAAACTCATCTGAACGAGCCCTTTAACAGCCTTAGTAATCTAATTTTGTATAAGTAGTTCATTTCACATTAATGAGACCAAAAATATGTGTAAAGACCGAGCACCGCGATGTCTTGCGCTTCAGGCTCAGATATAAGACCAACAGACTCAAAACTACTAGCAATTGGTTGGGAGTGAAAGAATAGATCACGACGACCTTGACGACTTACAAGTCAGTTTTGGCGATAACCTCGTCCACCGAGCGCCGATGGTAGATTTATGAGACTCTTTTCATCAACTGCCCCAGAAGAATAATCCACCTCTGGCTATCGAAAGGAGAACCTTAAACAAGATGTCATCAGAGCCGCTTTTAGTGAGATAGGGGATGGAGACTTCTTCAATACCTCTGACTACCTAGGGTCTTCGATACCCCAGGTAGATATGGTTGAGTTAGCTGAAAATCCTCTCTCAGTGAGTTATAAGAAGGCGTTGGGGGATCATACCGATGACCATACTGTCAGCATTATGACCCAGCTAAGGGTGGAAGAGCTAAAAAGTCGGTATCGAACATCGAGTAACATCGTTCCGAGCACCAATGCAAGGAGAAAATCTTAGATGATCGCCACCGTCACGCCCCGGACCCAGGACCGGTGAAAAAATTAACCCATGTTTGGTGCACGACTAAAAACAAAAAACAAAAACAAACGAAATACACGGTTGAAAAACCCTTACAGAGTGTACAAATATAATAAAACTCTTAAATCCCGCTCTTATGACACAACCTCAGCTCATTTAGTCATTCTCTTGCCAAATAACTCATCTATAAAATAAAACGGTGGGGTGAGCAACAACCATCATTGCCCAGTGAGTAGATTATGTAATATGCCAATCAACTGATGTCATTTTGCATAGGCTAGAAAATATGAGAATAATATCAAAGCTTTAATGACATAATTCCACATCACATCATCCCTTCACATGTTGGTTATACTTCATAATATGCAACTCACCACGTGACCCCTAAATTGGTCGTTTTGCCCTAATGTCACCATGTGCCATACATTTATCCCTCGGATAGCCCAACACTAAAGTTCTTATGCTCCATAAGCATATCCAATTATCCACATATCACCATATATAATCACTCCGAAAACATTTCAACAAATCCAACATGCTTGACTTGAAATAGAAAGATATTTGGAAATAGATCAAAACCCACGAGAGCTCATGGTTTTCAAATTTATAGGAAAACAAGAATATTTTGAACACATTACATAAACCACTCACATCGATCGATAGCTAGAACTTCGGCAAGACAATTTATCTACCGAATCCCACCGAGACAACCAAATACTTTCTTTCCGCTCTTTCTATGTATACAAGTATATATAATCTCTATGTGAACTCTTACTGCATGCAATGCATGCTCCTCGTTATTTTCTCTGTTGTAAATGTCACGCCCCGACCCACTTATAAAGACTATTCACAAGCTAGGGTGTGAGCCATATCTTAACTATAGAAATAAATTCTACAACCAAGATATGGTGGAAAATAAAATAAAATTATAACAATTACACCATACATCAACAAAATCTTACATAAAAATTATTGAGTTTGTTGAAGTGCAATTTGGTTTTAAAATTTAAAATTTACAATCAGATGGAGGCAGTGAATTCATAAGTAATGCATTTAAGGATTTCATAGCATCAAATGGCATAACTCACAGAGTGGCATGTCTTTACACACCATAACAGAATGGCTTGGCTGAGAGAAAACATCACCATATTATTGAAACTGCAATTACTCTAATGGATGCAGCTGGTCTAGCTTAAGAATTTTGGTATCATGCATGTGCTCATGCAATGTTCTTAATAAATAGGATGCCTTCTAAAACACTACACATGAACTCTCCTTATTTTGCATTGTTTGACAAACATCCTAATCTACAAGAGTTGAAAATCTTAGGCACAACTGTGTATCCATACCTAAGGCATTATAATGATAACAAACTGCAACCTAGGTTTTCAGTATGTTTGTTCTTAGGATATGCATCAAGATATAAATGGGGTTATTTGCTATCATCTGCAAGCCAAAAGATTAATTCTATCCAGACATGTGCTTCATGATGAAAATCAATTTCCAGCAAAGGTTAATGGAGTTGAAATCTCTAAGAATATAAACACAATAGTTCCTAGTTCTTCATCTCTAGTGATTGTGAATGTTGTAACTTTTGAAAGTCAAAATAATACATCTCAGACAATGAATCGTGCCACAACTTCATCAACTCAAGTACAAAAATTTGATACTGGTATACTTCAGGATCTACATCAACATCTAGTGGACTTCAAAATGGTTCTAATCACACTCAATCATCAAATGTTGCAGGGTCATCTTAGGAATCTGAAACACATAGTTCACAGGTTCTTCCTCAAACACAAGATCAATTTCTCCCATTGTTGCCTATCCTTGATCCTGCACAACTTCAGGTAATATTGCCTATTACAGATACATATGAATCCATTTCTGAATCTAATCTAGTTCTGGCAAAACACACAATATGACAACTAGATTGCAATCTAGTGCAATTATGAGGAAAAACTATGCTGGTTATTTGTCTGTGTTACCTGAGCTAAAAGCATTACAAATTGATGATTATGCTATATATTCCTTTTTAGCAGAAATCAATGATACAAATGAACCAAAAACATTCAAAGCCGCTTCATCAAATCCTCATTGGCAGCAAGCAATGCAGGATGAATATGATGCACTAAAGGCTCAATGTACATGGATATTGGTTCCAACTCCAGCTACTAGGTCTATTGTGGGGAGTAAATGGATTTATAAAATAAAGAAGAATCCATATGGCAACATTGCAAGATACAAAACAAGATTGGTTGCACAAGGGTATACACATGAACAAGGGCTTAATTATGTTAAAACCTTCAATCCAGTTGTGAGACACACTACTGTAAGGTTGATTCTTGCTCTTGCTACTTGTCATAAATGGGAACTTAGACAACTTGACAATAAGAAGGCCTTCTTGCATGGAGATCTTCAAGAAGACATATATATGAAGCAACCACAAGGCTTTATAGATCCAAAATGTCCTCAACATGTGTGTAAGTTGGTTAAATCTTTATATGGACTCAAACAAGCACCTAGGGCTTGGAATTCAAAGTTCACAAGTGTGTTACCATATTTGGGATTCAGTGTATCTCAATTTGATACAAGTGTAATTGTCAAGAATGATGGAGAGGATATAATCATTCTACTATTGTATGTAGATAATATCATCTTGACAGGTTTTAACAAGTCCAAAGTTCAATGATTATCACTCAACTTGGAGAGTTATTTGATTTGAAGGATATGGGGTAGTTGATATACTTTCTTGGACTTCATATTCAATATAAGGCAGATGGAAGTCTCTTTGTCAATCAAACAAAATATGCCAGAGAATTACTAAAAAAGGCAAGAATGGAAAATTGTAGACCTACACCAATTCCATCCAAACCACACACTCAGTTACTTGTCTTTGAAGGCAAGCCTATGTCTGATCCTACCATTTATATATGTTTGGTGGGGCATTACAATACTTGACATTCTCTAGGCCTGACATTACACACTCTATCAATGTTGTTTGTCCATACATGACTAGGCCTACTAATATGCACTTCTTTCTTGTGAAAAGAATGATGGGATATCTACAAGGAACCTTGGAATGTGGTCTTACTTACACTCCATCAACTGATTCATATATCAGCTTTCTTTGATGTTGATTGGGCTGCAGACATAAATATAAGAAGGTCAATAACAAGTTATGTTGTGTATTTGGGTGATGGTAATTAAAGAAGCAAGCCTTTGTCTCAAGAAGTTCAACTGAAGCTGAATACAAAGCACTAGAACATTGCACTGCTGATGTTTGCTGGATAAGATCTGTGCTCAAAGATTTGAATGAGTTTGTAACTTCTCCACCTGCTATGCATTGTGACAACATTTCTACTTTGGCACGCAGTTCAAACCCAGTATTTCATTCTCGAATAAAACAACTAGACACTGATTATCACTTTGTCAGAGAGAGTGTAGAAAAGAGACACTACAGTTGATTATGTTTCAACTGAGTCACAAGTTGCAGACATTTTGACTAAAGGATGACACAGCCCAGTTTTCATCAAACATTGCAGCAATCTCAGGCTTGGATATCCCAGCTGAGATTGAAGGGGAGTAATAATAGAATGCTGATATAGCTTTAGTATATCGGTCCATGTGTCACAGTGTAATTGGATTGTAATAAGATTAGATTGTTATGAGTTAGTTAGCTGGCTGCCTTGTATTGTAAGCTAGTTAGTTAGAATCTCAAACACCATATGTACTGTTGTAGCCTCTCATTTCTCAATAATGTGAATCTGTTCAAAGTTATACTTTTCCCTCTTTCTCTCTCTTCTCTCTATATCTTCGACTCTTACATTTCTGAAGCTCTTCAACTTTTCTCATAATTTCTGCAACTCTGTAAAGCTTGATTGAGCATTGTTATTAATACAAAACTAGTGTACCGAAATGTTCGTACCTAAATATGTTATACTAAACGAGAAAATGTCTGTACCTAAACATAATACTGAACTAGTGTACCGAAAAGTCTCTACCAAAATATTTCTTATATAAGATACTTACCATAAATTGGTGATGCAAAATGTCAACAAATAAAAGCTAATTCATTTGCCACTTAGTACTACGGTCCAGTGATATTCCTCTTCACTTGTAAGTGAGGTCTTAGGTTCGATTCTCGCCAAAGGCGAATTTGAACCACATTATTGCTAGCACATTGTGAGGCTTAACACACCCCCTTCCCTTAGTGCAGATAATATCGTATGTTAAAAAAAAAGCTAACTCATTTGAATTCAAATGAGTATTATAATTTACAATATTTTTTATAAAATTTAATTCATGGACACTATCAGTTATGATAAAAAAAGACATTGAATGCATATGTTGACATTAAATTGAGTCTAGGGACTATAAAATAAAAGGGTGGAGTGAGCAACAACCATCATTGCCCAGTGAGTAAAATATGTAATATGCCAATCAACCGATCTCGTTTTACACAGGCTGGAAAATATGAGAATAATATCAAAGCTTTAGTGACATAATTCCACATCGCATCATCCCTTCACATGTTGGTTATACTTCATAATATGCAGCTCACCACGTGACCCCTAAATTGGTCATTCTGCCCTAATGTCACCATGTGCCATACGTTTATCCCTAGGATAGCCCAACACTAAAGTTCTTATGCTCCATAAGCATATCCAATTATCCACATATCACCATATATAATAACTCCGAAAACATTTCAACAAATCCAACATGCTTGACTTGAAATAGAGAGATATTTGGAAATAGATCAAAACCTACGATAGCTCATGGTTTTCACATTTATAGGAAAATAAGAATATTTTGAAAACATTACATAAACCACTCACCTCGATCGAGAGCTAGAACCTCAGCAAGACAAGTTATCTACCGAATCCCACCGAGACAACCAAATACTTTCTCTCCGCTCTCTCTATGTATATAAGTATATATAATCTCTACGTGAACTCTTACTGCATGCACTGTATGCTCCTCGTTATTTTCTCTGATGTAAAACAATGGGACATGCTCCTATTTATATGGTCTCAAATAGTCGGCACCCCAAAGACTCTAATTGGTTGAAACTGAAGCTACAGACTAACTTAGGGGCTCTGTCTTTTGAAAGTACAATAAGAAGAAGAAGATAAGTCACCAGCATATATGATAGTCGTGGTATCAAAGTGTTTACTCACTCTAATAAACCAAACACCTGGTACTGCTGCACGAAAACAATAATTTCCGTACCTCCATGGGTTTAACAACTACTAACGCTATTTTAATCAGTTGCTCCGGAATAGGCCACGTCAAAAATCTAACTAAGATAAGATGTAAAAACATGGTTTCCTATTGGGTATAAGGGTGACATGTCAATAATTCCAAGCGATACGAAAATGAAATAGTAAAACTGAATAAGAGAAATACACACATATATATTATAGTAATATACGGGATTTCACAGCCACGTTGGAGATGTAAACTACCACCTTAATATCGTCTTATTAACAATCCTAATGCAATTCTCTTTGCCATATTTAACTAAAGTCTCCACCTCTCAAACGCTCCAAGAGCACAATTCTAAAGGATGCAATCGTAATTCGCCCAAAGGGGAAGAGAGTATAATTTCAGAATGAGGATAATAAGATAACATAGATGGCTCAACAACTAGTGAATTTGTTTTGTTGGTTAGCTAATATTATAAAAAATAAAATTAATCAAAGTAAATAAATACATTTCGGGCAAGGCCAGGTAAGAACACGTGGCTGACGACACTAGGGTTACCTCACCAATGACGTCGTAAAACATGTCGACTATAGCAACAAGTATAGAACAACCGCGTGTGGAACAGTCAACCAAATATAGAATTATGTCAAGGGCTCATCCAGCGATTGGTGGGAAAGATATACCTGAATGGCGGGGTTGGTGTCGAATTACTGGACTTTCACTTCTCCTTCCTTCGACATGAGCTCATCTTACAAGGAGATGTCAAATATACTAACTAGAAATAAAACACATTAAAGTGTTCTAAAAAGAGATGTCGTACATGACATAGCAGCTGAGTAATTTAACTTCTTGTTTTTTACCTGTCTTTTTTACAACAAACAAAGATAGAGTCAAATGACTTTAATTCTTTTTTTTTAAATACATGGGTCATACTGACAATCAATAGAATGAAAATTAAACCAATTTTGATTATTTTTTAATCATTAACGTAATTATGAGGCCCACTATCTTAATAAAATAAATATTTAACACATTTATTGGAGAAATTTTTCAATGTGCTGGGAATACGGCTCGATAAACCAAGTGATAATACAATTAGTTGAAAACTTAAATACAAAATTTTTCATTCATTTATATTTTGACACTTGATATACTATTCGGCACACTAAAAATTTCTCCATTCATTGAAAAGGAAAAAGATTTAACATTTAAATTCAATAGGCCACATTAGTAACAAATAAAATTGTGGCATATAGTAAATTACATTTTATCATCTCAACTTTGGGTCACATAATAATTCAAACCTCATCTTTTAATATTGCTATTTCATACATCAATTTAAGATTAATTGCAATGTCAGAGGAGATTTTTGACGGATATAAAAGGATACCTCCCATCCAACACTTTGGCTACAGCTAACAAAACCATAAACCCTCACATAAACAAGAGAGATTAATTAACTTTTAATCGCTATATTAGTTAGTTAAGTAGGAGATTAGGATTAATGAAGTGGTCGTGGTCGGACAGTGTGCTCTAAAATAGGGAGAGGGTTATGGAGGAGTTGATCCAAGGCCGTGAACTGGCAAGTCAACTTAGTACGTTTTATGATAACAGGTCAGTTGTTAACGGTGATGATGAGGGATCGGCTGAAGGTTTTGTAAATACCCTTTTGATTTTAAATGGGAAGGAGTCTGATCAGATTCAAGGAAATAGTAGTGGTGTTAGTGGGGGTGGTGTTAGTGACGGTGGTAGTGTTGTTAGTGGTGGTGGTGCTGATTTATCATCTTGGGATGCTAATCATGATCATGCAGCTGCTATTAAGTCTGAAGATTATACTGAGGAGGAGATCAGTTGTAAGAGCACTTCAACCTTCAAGGATGGTAGAGGTTCTTACAAGAGAAGGTAATTAGTTATATTTCTCTAATTAATTACTACCTAGGTAATATGATCATCAACATCTGCATTAACATATTGTTTAAAATGATTTTTTTTCCAGTAAAAGGATCTTTCCATGTATGATTACCTGATTGTTCAATTTCAAACATTTATGTATAAAACCTACAATACTAAATAGTCTCTTTGAGAACTAATGACCCACCCGTGATAAGAATAACTATAATTAATTTGTTCATAACAGTTGTTAGATTTATGTGGATGTGTGAACAACTAGAATTATAATTAATTTTCTCATAACAACTGTTAGATTCCTGTGGATGAATATAATTGTATTTTTCTATTCAATAATGCATAGAAATTTCTATTGAGACAAAAGAGTGAAGACTACCACGTGCTCTTATATGTTCATGTTATGCTATATTCTAACAAAATTTGGATGCTTCAGTTATTCCTTGTATTTAATGATCTAAATATCCATTCCTATCCTTCTTTCCATGGCAGCATAATGCCAGCATTACCAGTTAACGTTAACCGTACATTTTATCAAAAAAAACATGGGAATTCTGCCCAATTTATTGATTTAAAAGTTATAACAAAGAGTTCCAACTTGTTGATTCCTTGCAGAAAGACTACACACTCTTGGACTAGAGATACTCCTGGTTTGATTGACGATGGTCATGCATGGAGAAAGTACGGACAAAAAGTTATCCACAATGCGAAGCATCCTAGGTACATACATATATACGATTTACCTTGTAAAATAGAAACAAATTTCAATAGTTACAATGGTAATAATTACAAGAAATGAAGTTGACCATAGTTATGTTATGTGTATGTAGGAACTACTTTAGATGCACTTACAAATTCGACCAAGGGTGCAAAGCAACCAAGCATGTTCAACAAGTTCAAGATCATCCGTCAGTGTTACGAACCACATATTATGGCACCCACACGTGCAGAGACTACTTCAAAACTTCTGACCTGGTCTTGGATTGCACAAATCTTAGAGATTCTTCAATTTTGATTAGTTTTGACAACGCCAATTGTTTGACAAACAAACAAGAGCACCCATTTTTCGCATCCTTTGCTTCATCATCAGTTAAAGAAGAACTGATTCTCAAGGCAACAAGTGATCATACGCTGACAAGCCACGACAACCATTGGCTACCGAGTGATTATCTCGTGTCGCCTGATGATCTGATGGCATTCAAGTCCTCTTGGCCCGTGAGTGGGTTTTCATCAAGCAATGATCAGTATGATGGTGATGACGATGTGTTTTCGAGGATAATATCCGAGTTAATTTGATAATAAAGTTTTGCAATAAGGATTTTGAGCTTTGAGCTTTGATGATTAGTACGTACTTAGTAGCTAGCGTACTCCTTGTAGTAAATTGAATTTAGGAAAATCGTATGTATCTTCAGTTTCTGTGAAGAAACTTGTTGGTTTCTCAGTCTATAAAATCGTGTAAACACAGTTAATTATTGAAAGAATAAAGAAAACCAGAAGCAATCTTTTCTATTCTTCTTGTTAAGTGTTCAATGGAAGCTTATTTATGCTTTTCGTATACCCTTTTCATATACAATGCAATGACAATTCTTAATCAAATCAATTCTCTAATACGTAGAGATCTGATAACATTCAATACGATTTATTAACAGAAACGAAATATATGTTGGATTTAATCCAATATAAACAAACCTTTAAATGGTCTACACTGTAATAGGAATGAAGTAATAGAGAGTAATGCTAAGATTGTGATTTGATCTCTTTATATCAGCCTTATGAATGTGTGTCTTGGAATCCAAATAAGGCCAATTGAATCCTTGATAAATATGTATTTATGATACCTAACTGGTAGGCTAAGGAAGTGGGATTTGGGATTCCTTTGTGGATGGAAACCCTAATGCCTTAACCAGTATAAATACTAAGGTCCATGCAAATCCTAGACACACAACAACACTTCCCATAAAGTAGTTGTATCTAGCTAGGTGTTTGTAGAAGATATAACGATATGAATAGTTGGTTCATTACTACATCGAACTAGCTATGACTAGAAAACCATGGCATGTTTTAGGTTTTTTTTTTCTTTCTTTGTTTTCATTTTATAGTTTTGGTTAATTGATATAGTGATAAATACAACCACTTTCTTCTAATGTCATTGTTGATTTTATAAGCATGCATATATATATATATATATATATATATATATGTATGTATGTATGTATGTATGTATGTATGTATGTATATCTGATATTTTGTTCTGAACTTGCACTGGAAGACTGATGAAGCGCGTCAACTCAGCAAGCTCGATGAAGTCATTTATCAAAGCAATCGGTGTTGATATATATGGTTTGAACTTGGTTATTAGAAGAGAAGGTATATGGTTTAAACATGATAAATTCATATATACATATGAGTAACATATACTAATCGAGTTATACTAATTGAGGGAAAGAAAATTATAAAGCAAAGGTAACTAATATTCAGAGACCAATTTTTGATTATTTGTTCTCAGTTCTTTATTGTGTTGCCATTGAAAAGTCTTCGTACTGACATAAGAGATTGAATATTCAGAACCGAATTTTGACTGCAACCTGATTAATGCAATTAAGAAATGGGCATAAGAATTCGAATACAGTTTGACGTACTTCTGACTGCAAGAGATGAAATTGGCTCTCTTATGGAATTTCTCAAAATTACTGTTGATATTATGTAAATATATGATTATGATAACACGCATTAAAATTGTGTTGGAAGGATACATCATATGCTAGTTATATACCATCAATATACATGCCTGCTAATGCATTTAATATATTTCCTATTTATGTAAGTTAGTCAATATTGTGGAACCAAAAATATTCACCAGGCGACACGTGGACTTTTGAACGAAAGAGGACAAAAATACCCTTGAGGCATACCGGGATTCCTACGCGCAAATAGTGGGTAATCATCCTCAACCAATTCAAAAATGCTCCAGAAGAGGTAACCAATTCCAAATTATCTTATTTTAGGTAATTATTTCCAAAACTTAATTTCCCTAATATATTATTTAGTTAATTAATTATCTAAATAATATATTCTTCCCATATCTCCTAAAATCATCCCTTAATTACCAATTTGAAACATCCACTCAAACCTAAAAAATGGCATAGGGCCGGCTACCCCATTCAAAATCTATTCCATCACCTTTTTTTCTACCTTTTCCACCTTTCTTTCCCTTTTAAATTAGCCAATCAATACCATAAATAATAAAATATCTCCTTTCATATTTAATTAGCCAATTAATTGGCTAATTAAACCAAAAATAAAACCCAAAACTCCCATCTAGGAGCCGGCCACATTCCCTCTCTTTTTCCTTATCTTTTCATATTTCCTCCACTTCATTAGCCAAATAATGATAACCATTCAATTTAGTAACTTCCCATTTATTTCTATTGTATTTTATTAGCCAATAAAGTGGCTAATAAAACCAAAAAATTCACCCAAAAGCACACAAAGGGGCCGGCCCTTTTCTGGAAAATGTGGACCAATTTGGTCCTATAAATAGTCACCCATTTCTACCAAACGCTCATTCCAAACCTCTTGCAAAAATTCCAAAACACTCTAAACACTATTTCTCTCTAAATTTCTAACTTTGGCATCGGAGGTTCTTCGGCCAAAGCCCCCCCCCATTCATCGTGGGCGCGTGAGGCTTTTGGCCTTAACCTAAGGTGCTAGTTGTTTTGTAGGTGCAAAATCGTCCAAGATCGAAGAGGAGAAAATTTGCATCCACAAATTGGTGCTTTCATTGAGAGTTGAAATCCATACTCGTAGAAGACTCTCGTACAAAAAGGTTTTTTCTTTATTTTCTAGTCCATTTGAATATTTTTCATACGTTCTTATTATTAGAATTTTCTACTTGCAAAGGTTCTTTGATAAAACGTATAAGAAAAATATAATGACTAGAAGTTTAGAAAATTCCGCAAGTAAAAATTCTAGTATTCAAGAAATGGGACTGCGGAGATCCATGAGGCAAAATGCGACAAGAAGGGGAGCGGCATCATCACCACGAGCTTCCACCATGGGAACCACCGTGATGGCTACCTCGGTAGCCACCCGCGGCGAGGTCCATGGTGCCTTCACCACAGCCACCATGGGAACCACCGCAGGGGCTACTCCGGTAGCCGCTCGTGGCGAGGTCCATGGAGCCTTCACCACCGCCGCCATGGGAACCACCACGGTGGCTACTTCGGTAGCCGCTCGTGGCGAGGTCCATGGAGCCTTCACCACGGCCGCCATGGGAACCACCAAATGACTAGAAGTTTAGAAAATTCCGCAAGTAAAAATTCTAGTATTCAAGAAATGGGACTGCGGAGATCCATGAGGCAAAATGCGACAAGAAGGGGAGCGGCATCATCACCACGAGCTTCCACCATGGGAACCACCGTGATGGCTACCTCGGTAGCCACCCGCGGCGAGGTCCATGGTGCCTTCACCACAGCCACCATGGGAACCATCGCAGGGGCTACTCCGGTAGCCGCTCGTGGTGAGGTCCATGGAGCCTTCACCATCGCCGCCATGGGAACCACCACGGTGGCTACTTCGGTAGCCGCTCGTGGCGAGGTCCATGGAGCCTTCACCACGGTCGCCATGGGAACCACCACGGTGGCTACTTCGGTAGCCACTCGTGGCGAGGTCCATGGAGCCTTCACCACGGCCCGAGCCGTGTCATCCAAGTTTACGTGGACCAAAGCCCAAGCCTCGCATTCACATGCACCGCGCATTGAGCAGCCTGCTCCCGTGATCCAGCCAGCTCTTGTAGCCCAGCCTGCTCCCGTGATCCAGTCTGCTCTTATAGCCCAGCCTGCTCCAACGATCCAGCCTGCCCCAGTGATCCAGCCTGCCCCCGCAGCCCAGCCTGTTTTCATGGTTTCCCAAGCTGCCCAAGTCCGCCCAAGACAATCTCAACCATCCGGACCAATCATCGAGGCTGAGGTGTTTTCACCACATTTCTCCGCAGATTTGACATTCCCCAACTCAAATCTCGCACTTGGAGTCAACCACCCTTTCATTGTTCAAGGAGGTGCATTCCATCCAAGTTCTTCCAATCCGAATGGCGAACAAAACTTGTCCCGACAAGTCATAGAATTGACGAGCGCCCTTGCACAACAAACTACCTTGGTGAATCAACTTTTACAACGTACTGAGATGCATCGCGCCCACGATGAAGTTTCCCGAAGTAGAACAAGGGTAGACAATGAGCCTTTTAAACAACGTCCTGGAAAGCAGCCATTCAACCCATCACAAGTCGAGCATTCAGACAGTGCACACTCTCGATTGGGCCCCCGAAATAGCGTATACTCCCGTCTTAGCGCGCGAAGGAGCGTGCACTCTCGGTTAGGCCCACGAGCAAGTATACATTCACGGTTGGGGCCACGCTTTGATAATCAACATGGGCAACCTTCCAGGCAAAACATTCATTCGCGATTAGGCTCACAAGGAGTATCCTCCACATCACATCGGAACAGGCAACCTGACAAACGGAAGGAAACGATCGTTCAATCTGGCTCTAGTTCAACCGGTAGCCTGCAAAGAAATCCCTCGCCTGCTAGGAATCTATCTCATCCATTGCAACCACAGCATAGACGAACCGACCGAGAAAAAGAGCAGCCTAGACCGGTAGAAAAAGACCAAGGGCAGCCAAAAGCTCCGCTACCCCAACAAAAGCAAATCCAAGAAGAGGTAGAAAGGCTTTTCAATGAGCGAATGCGTGATTTTCGGTGCAACGAAATGGTTGATGAGGCACTAAGGCGAGATATGACCAACATGAGCAGGTCACCTTTCGCGGATGAGATCGAGCAGGCAGAGCCTCCGCGCAAGTTTAGCATGCCACACTTCACATCTTTCAAAGGAGATGGGGATCCCGAAAGACACTTGAAGCATTACCGAAATGCGATGGTTCTTTATCGGAATAATGACGCCCTTATGTGCAAAATATTCGCCACTACTTTACAAGGCGAGGCGCAAGATTGGTTTCATACCTTGCCGGCACGATCCATCCAGAATTTTGATGATCTTTCCTTGGTCTTCACCAAAGAATACTCATCTTATCGATCGATCAAGAAGAAGTCCGATCACCTGTTCAACGTAAAGAAAAACCCAAAAGAGTCGCTTCGCGATTACGTGAAGAGATTCAAAGCAGAGAAGGCGAAGATCGTCGGATGCGACAACTCAATAGCAAGTGCAGCCTTCCAAAAAGGACTACCAGCGGACCACCCACTGTTTGGAGAAATGATCATGAAAGAAGACCTAACTCTAGCAGATTCCTTTGCTCTGGCAGAAAAGCATGCGCTTTGGGACGAGGCTCGACAAGCAGAAAAGGCTCCCGAACAACCTCGAAAAGAGTTGGCAGCTGCTCAAAAGAAGGATGAAAAACAACCCAACAAGGGCAGGCAGGAGTTCAAGCGCAGGGACCGACCCACGACCAAAGAAGGCCCGATGACCAACAACTATTCTAAGTTCTCAATTCCGATTCATCAAATCCTTCGTGACGTCAAGAATGAACCATGGTTCAAGTTGCCGAAGCAGTCAAAAGGAGATACTTCCAAGTTGGACCACACTAAGTATTGTGCATTCCACCGAGGTCCCGGTCACACAACCAACGATTGCTACACTTGGAAGAACTACCTAGAGAAACTCGTGAAAGAAGGCAAAGTCGATAGATATTTGGACAAGCCAGCTGAGCAGCCAAAAAGGAATGCAGACGGAGATGAGGAGCCACCAACTAAGACGATTCGAATCAATGGCATTTTCGCTGAGTCCAAGCACTTAGGGGCTACTAATAACTCCAAAAAGAGGAAGATCCAGCAGGCCTTACTAATCTCACAAGTTCATGCAGTCGATACCCAACCTGGACCTATCATTGGCTTCACGGAGCAGGATGCAGAATGAGTCGATTTCCCACACGACGATGCATTAGTAGTATCTGTCCAACTAGCCCATGCTATAGTCGACAGGATGATGGTTGACAATGGAAGTGCGGTCAACCTACTTCAACTTTCAGTCATTCAAAAGATGGGCCTGGAAAGTACAATCATACGCCGGGCAGAGGTACTTACTGGATTCAACAGACACACCTCAACTGCCATCGGTCATATCATACTTGACGTAAAAACACCGCCAGTCGTCTCAAAGCAAACATTCACGATTGTAAGCGACCCATCTCCCTACAATGGGATTCTTGGGAGACCTTGGTTGATCAAGCTGGATGCTGTCACTTCCATCAAGTATCAAAAAATCCGATTCCGCATCCCGGGAGGAGGAGTCGGAGAGATCAAGTCTGACCAGGTTTCATCCCGACGATGCACTGTGCAAATGTTAAAAGAAACAAAGAAGAAGACCTTTACCCCCGTAGAGGTTACCGAAGTCCAAAAGGGCAAAGAAATTGCCAAATAGCAATTACAGCAGATGGATCAAGAAGATGGCGCCCAAGCAGACAAGATAGGATGGAAACCCGAAGAGGACGCCGATGACATCATTCTTGATCCCTAGCAGCCGGAAAAGAAGGCTAAAATTGGCTCACGATTAAGCCCAGACGAGAAGGAAGAACTCACAATTTTCCTTAGGAAAAACCGAGATATCTTCGCATGGTCACCATCCGACATGCCTGGTATTGATCCTAAAGTGGCCTGCCACAAGCTGCACGTCGATCCAACTGCCAAACCGGTAATTCAAAAAAGAAGACATTTCGCTCCCGAACGAGTAGCGATCATCGAGGTAGAAATCGACAAACTATTGGAGGCCGGCTTCATAGAAGAGGTAGCACACTCGGCATGGCTTGCTAATGTCATACTAGTCATGAAGAAAAAGAAGGGCAAATGGAGGGTTTGCGTAGACTACACTGACCTCAACAAAGCATGCCCAAAAGACCATTATCCTGTCCCCCGGATTGATCTATTAGTAGATTCAACTTCTGGAAACCAGTTACTTAGTTTCTTAGACGCATACTCCGGCTACAACCAAATAGCCATGCATGAGCCCGACAAGGAGAAAACTGCGTTTGTGGTAGAGCGAGGCACTTACTGCTATAAGGTCATGCCTTTTGGCCTCAAGAACGCGGGAGCCACTTACCAAAGGCTAGTAAATATGATGTTCAAAAAGCAAATTGGGGTAACCATGGAGGTCTATGTCGACGATATCATGGTAAAGGGCAAGCAGCGATCAGATCACATTCGCAATTTAGCAGAAGCTTTCAATATCCTTAGAAGGTACAAGATGAAGCTCAACCCCACCAAGTGCACGTTTGGAGTATCTTCAGGTCGATTCCTAGGGTACTTAGTAACCCAACGAGGAATTGAAGCACATCCCAAGCAAATCCAAGCAATCATAGAGATGAAATCTCCAACTACCTTGAAGGAGATCCAAAGCTTGACCGGACGAACAGCCGCCCTCAATCGCTTCCTCTCACGATCCACCGATCGATGCAAACCCTTTTTCAAAGCTATCAGGAGGGCACAAAGAAACAAATGGGATGAAGAATGCGAAAAAGCTTTCCAAGACTTGAAGAGTTATCTCACATCACCTCCCTTACTATCCAAGCCGGAAGCAGCGGAGGATTTATATATTTATTTGGCAGTTTCCAAGGTAGCAGTGAGCTCTGCTCTCATACGAGAAGAGCTGGGGGCCCAACTGCCGGTATTCTACACTTCTAAAGCTCTTCTCGATGCGGAAACAAGATATCCGAAGATTGAAAAATTAATTTTGGCGTTAGTTGTTGCGGCTCGGAAGCTCAGACCCTACTTTCAAGCTCATACAGTCATTGTTATGACTCAATATCCCTTACGATCAATATTACATGGTCCGGACGCTTCTCAACGAGTGATGAAATGGGCATTGGAACTTGGCCAATATGGTTTAGTTTTCCAACCTCGCACAGCGATAAAGGCCCAAGCCTTGGCAGATTTCGTGGCAGAATTCACACCTAGCCTAGACAACGCAACAGTGCGGCCCAACGACGCCCCAGAAGTAGCAGAGAGTACCTTAGCCACACTTACTCCATCTAATAAAGATTTCTGGAACTTGCATGTCGACGGTGCATCCAACTATAAAGGCTCGGGAGCAGGTGTAGTTCTTGTTACTCCAGATGGCTCAATGCTCGAGCAGGCGACCACTCTAGGTTTCAAAGCATCCAATAACGAAGCAGAGTACGAGGCTCTACTAGCGGGCCTCCGAATGGCAAAAGACTTGGCGGTGAAGAAACTCGCAATTCATTCTGATTCCCAACTAATCACCATCCAGGCTACTGGGGAATACACGGCAAAACACCCAAGGATGGCACAATACCTAGAGAAAGTGCGCCAGCAGCTTGAAGCATTTCAGACTTACACTCTCACTCAAGTTCCGCGGGCAGACAATGCACATGCAGATGCACTAGCTGGTTTAGGCTCCGCCCTTGACCACCAATTCAAACGCTCCATTCTGGTGGAATATCTAGACAAGCCAAGCATAGAGATGGAGTCGATAGCCGAAGTGTCACAGGTTAGTGTAACTCCCACTTGGCAAAGTCCAATTATAGACTACTTGGTCAACGACACATTACCCACAGAAAGATTGGAGTCAAGGAAGCTCCAAATTAAGTCGGCACGTTACTATATGTGGAATGGCATTCTCGTCCGAAGATCCTACACCGGACCACATCTCCGCTGTCTGGCACCTCCCGATGACTTGAAGGTTCTAAGCTCAATCCATGAAGGCGTTTGTGGGAATCACTCTGGAGGTCGATCCTTAGCCCAAAAGACTCTTAACGCAGGCTATTACTGGCCTACCATGCACCAAGATGCTAAGGAGTTAGTACAAAAATGCGACCGTTGCCAACGCTACAAACCAGTACCAGCACTACCCCCTAGTGAGCTACACCCGCAAACGAGTCCTTGGCCATTCATGCAGTGGGCAATCGACCTGGTAGGGCCTATGCCGCCTGCTACGGGGGGCAGATGCATGATGATTGTGGCAACCGACTATTTCACCAAATGGGTAGAAGCAGAACCCATGACAACCACGACTCAGACGGACATAGAGCGCTTTATATGGAGGAACATCATTTGCCGATTTGGCATCCCTCAGTCCATCGTCACTGACAACGGCCCTCAATTTGTGGGAAAAGATTTGGCAAAGTTCTTCCAAAAATACGGCATCAAACAACACATGTCCACACCAAGATATCCTCAAGGCAATGGGCAGGCTGAAGCATCCAACAAGACGATTCTCGACTGCCTCAAGAAATCCCTCACCGACAAAAAGGGAAAATGGCCAGATAAGCTCCCAGGATGTTTATGGGCATATCGCACCACCAAAAGACGAGCAACCGGTGAAACTCCTTTCTCTTTGGCGTTTGGTTCGGAAGCAATCATACCTCCCAACATCATCGTGCCAAGCATCAACACTCTATTGCCAAACGTTGAACGGAACAGTAAAGAAATGGCCACAGATTTAGATCTGGCAGAAGAAAGGCGCGAACGAACCATCACCCGCATCGCAGCTTACCAGCAACAGCTCATTTCCAGCTACAACAAAAGGGCCAAGATCCGGCAGTTCCAACCCGGAGACCTAGTCCTAAGAAAAGCTTTCATCACTGCCCGTAGAGAAGGCTCGAAAAAAATGGACCCCATCTGGGAAGGTCGTTACAAGATCAACAGAGTCGGCGGCAAATGCAGTTATACTCTTGCTACCATGAATGGTAAAGAGATCGAGAAGCAATGGAACGCCTACAATTTGAGGAAATACCATGTGTGACTTCACACTATATCAAGACCCGAAGACTCGAGCATCTCAACGGGCACCACCTCGTAAACCAAGGACTATCCAATCATCACGCAGTTTTTGCAACCAAGTTATTTGCTCATTTTATTTTTCAATAAAGAATTCAAAAGTAATTTGTAATTTGGCTTTAATATATGTTTACAACAACTTATTTCTTTCTGCACTTCAAAAGAAAATTACACCCCCCAAGGGACTAACTGTGCTCTCCAAGGAAGGAGGATAAACTCAACACTCCGAATATCCAGACGTGGATGAGCTTGGCTGCCCTAGAATGACTAGGTGCATGATGGCTTGCGCCGGGATTCCTAGAAGTAGCTACAATGGTCTGTTTCAAGGCTTAGCTAATTGAAGGATTATGGGTCTATCGGCTTAATCCGCAGGGAACCGGGCCCTAGAGACGGAGGGGGCACATTATGCAGCACACCCAATGGGCGGCTGCCCTGGAAACCTAAAGCTGCTACCGAGTGCACTAAGGTAGCCTACGGATTTCCAGAAGACTGCCTACGGCTTGCCCTTCGAGCAGTAGAACCACGCTAGACTTATGCAACCGCACATTATTGTGAAAGGTTAAACAAGTTAGCGTGCACACACGAAGATTTTATCCACTACCGACATGCTACGTAGTTGATAAGCTTCACCTCTGTCAAACGCAGAATAACTTATACCAAATCCTAAAGTGTTGTGATACTTGCTACACAGCCTACGAAATTGGAAAGATCCAAGGTTGAATAGCCAAGTGGTTACGCGGATTCGTCTGCTTCTGTAAGTAAGGCATCCGGCTGCCAACCCTATGGTTAATAACTTTGCAAAAGTTCTACATCAACACCTACGGCTGCATAGGCTATGTGGGCTTGTCTGCTTATAGAAAAGTAGCACGCCTGCCACTGGCTTATAAGGTCTAAAGGTTAGAAAAAAAAATGGGAAAAGCAAAAGAAGCGAGTTTATTAAATTTTATAGCAAAATTGATAAACAACAAGCAAATACCGAAGGAGTTCAAGCAAAAGCAACAAAGGAAAGAAAAGGAAACCCTAAAAGCTACCTAGAAGACTACTCTTCAGTAGTTTGGACATCTCCCAACTGCTCGGTTGTTACACCTTCAGCAGCCTTGGTGTTCTCAGCAGCAGCATCCTCCGAACCTTTACCCTCGACTGCTCCAGCCTGGGTATCAACTCCTCCAGCTATTTCACCGATAGAAGACTCAAAGGTAAAATCAAGCAAGTCTTCTGGGGAAATAGAGAAGGTCTCGAAGTCTTTACCGGAAAACTCAAAGTCAGACGGCCGCCCATAGAGATGATCTACATAGCCCAGCTTGTAGAAATCGGATTGGTTCTGAATAAGCGAAGCCTCGAAACCATTTTTCTCACTCTTCAACTGCTCATTCTCCTCAAGCAGGCAAGCACGAACTCGCTGCAACTCCTCAATTTCTTTCTTCAGATTGTCGTTGGTCTTCAAAACACCTTGAAGTTCCGACACTTGAGGCTCAAGCCTGTCAGCAACCTCTTTGAAGTGGATCGCTTGGTTGTAAGTAGCAATCAATTCTTCATCCTTTGCATAGGCAGCGGAGCGAAGTTCAGATATGGAGCGTTCAAGATCTCGAATCTGAGGTATGTAACGCTCGATTTCCTTCTCTGCACTTTCATTCTTTGTTTGGACCACATCAAACCTAGTCTTCAAATCCATGATCTCCTGGTGAGCGGCCTCAAGCTGCAGAGAAGTGGGGTCAGAAGTATGAGATTCCTTCAAAGCAGCAAGCTCAGATTCCAATTTTTTGATTTTTTCGACCGAGGAATAAGCTTCAGCAGCCATAGTTCTTGCCATCTCTTTAGCAGCCTTGGTGTCCTCTTGGTCAAGGAACATAGACTCGGCTGCCAGAATTGTTGTTTTCTGCATCATGGCTAGCAGAGCAGTCTTCCTATACTCGGGTGTATGCTTTGCAAAAAGACTCGGACCAACAATCTCTTTGACGCCATCAACAAACTGGGCGCATACATCCATGTCTTCAAGAAGATCTGGTTTCAAAAGAGCACAAATCTTAGCAGCCTCCTCAGAAACGGCCTTGGCGGATTCTTCAAGCCTGCCTGAGTGAGCAGCTTCATTCTTATCAGCAGACGAGATGGTTGCAGCAGCGGAAGAAGCAGTATTCGACGCCACTTTAGCAGACAGGGGCACCTTATCACTCTTCATAGTAGCAAGTCTCTTCAAGGGTAAGTCAGGTTTAGTCTCGGACGGACATTTTGGCACAAACTTCGGTACCAAAGGCACGGAAGAACTTTTACGCTGAGCAATTTTTTCAGCAATCGAGCTAGCAGCCTTCGAAACAATAGGCGTTACTGGCACAAATGTAGCAGTTTGTTCTTTCTCGCCCTTAGAGGAAGTCAGGTCAATCACAATCTTGGGAGCAGCCGGAGAATCCCCACGAGCAGTCTTCGTTTTCTTCTCAGCAGGCATCTCTTGAGCAGGCGGGGAATGTTTCTTTTTCCCACCTTCATTGGTAGTAGGCTCCACCACAGTGATAGGATGAGCCATCGCGTCTGCCTTGATCCGTTTTATTTCTTCTTCTGGGGGTAGTCCACCTTTTCCCTACGAAGAGGACTAAGCAGCCAACGCCACTCACGATACTCGGAAGGAATACCCAGAGCGACATGCACTTTTTTCATATCTGGAGAAACCCTAGGAGTTGAGCCAAATTCCGAATCTAAAAAAAAAGAAAAAAAAAACAGAAGACAATCAGAAAATTGAAGAATGATTTGGCACTAAAGCAAAGCAGCCGAAAAGACTAAGCAGTCTGCTTACCAGATATGAAGACCGTTGATACACGCAGCTCGGGAGAAGAATCAGATTCCCATTCTCCACTTATCTCCAAAGTCTCTTTGGCCCAATCATGATCTCCTTTACTCGAATTATCAAAAAGCTTATGACGGATTCGCAGTTGTCCAACTCCATCAATACGACCTATGTCAAAGAAATACTAAAATTCGTTGGTGGTTAGTCCCAAGTCAAAGAATTGGTTCAAATTGTGGAACCCCACCATCACTCGGACCGCATTCGGGGAACATTGGGCAGGCGCACATTTCATAGAGCAAAGCACTTCTTGGAAGAAACGCGGCATAGGGAAAGTAAACCCTAACACAAAATAGTAAGGATGGAACTTGATAGTTCTCCGAGTTCCACTGCATGGTTCTCGGCTGCTACCATCTTTAACTCGTCTCACACGCACTCCCGACGGAATGGCATGCCAATACGTTTCAAGAAAATCTCTAAACAAATTGTCGGAGCTAATCTTGATGTGAGCAGCTTTGAAGTAGCCAATCTTGCTCAAAGACCCGCCTTGACGGTACAGCGGGGGCACACCATCATCATTCTTACGGCTCGAGGAAGACATGCTTGAAAATTCTACAAAAGTACATGGAAGATTTGTTAGAGAGTTGTTTAAAAAACAAAACAAAACAGCTCTCGGCAAAAAAAAAAAAAAAAAAAAAAAAAAAAAAAGTTGAAAGCCGCAGCCGCAGCCGCAGGAACCAGCCAAATTGCCAAGCCCCACAGCTTGGCTAATCATCCATTCACCATAGCCCAGCAAGAAAAACCAAAATAAAAAATCAAGAAGACAAGAAAATCAATTTCTTCTTACCTGGAAGCAACGAAGAGCGATCCTTTACACGGACAAGACGTAGAAGATTGTTAGAGGAGGGGGAACAAATATCCTCTAAGCTCTCTTTTTCTCTTGTAAGGATGAATAAGTTTCTCTCTAAAAAAGTTGATTTAACAATCCACTTAAGGTGGACTTAAATGAGCTTTGGGGAAATTTATTTCCTTTTCCTAGAAGGATTTAATTTCCTATTGAAAGAGAGAATCAACAACAAAATAGGAAACAGTTCAGAATTTCCTAAAGCAAGAAAATCTCTACACCTATTGCCCTTTTCTGCAAATAGCTCAACAGGTGTGGGGGCATTTGTGGAACCAAAAATATTCACCAGGCGACACGTGGACTTTTGAACGAAAGAGGACAAAAATACCCTTGAGGCATACCGGGATTCCTACGCGCAAATAGTGGGTAATCATCCTCAACCAATTCAAAAATGCTCCAGAAGAGGTAACCAATTCCAAATTATCTTATTTTAGGTAATTATTTCCAAAACTTAATTTCCCTAATATATTATTTAGTTAATTAATTATCTAAATAATATATTCTTCCCATATCTCCTAAAATCATCTCTTAATTACCAATTTGAAACATCCACTCAAACCTAAAAAATGGCATAAGGCCGGCTACCCCATTCAAAATCTATTCCATCACCTTTTTTCTACCTTTTCCACCTTTCTTTCCCTTTTAAATTAGCCAATCAATACCATAAATAATAAAATATCTCCTTTCATATTTAATTAGCCAATTAATTGGCTAATTAAACCAAAAATAAAACCCAAAACTCCCATCTAGGAGCCGGCCACATTCCCTCTCTTTTTCCTTATCTTTTCATATTTCCTCCACTTCATTAGCCAAATAATGATAACCATTCAATTTAGTAACTTCCCATTTATTTCTATTGTATTTTATTAGCCAATAAAGTGGCTAATAAAACCAAAAAATTCACCCAAAAGCACACAAAGGGGCCGGCCCTTTTCTTGAAAATGTGGACCAATTTGGTCCTATAAATAGTCACTCATTTCTACCAAACACTCATTCCAAACCTCTTGCAAAAATTCCAAAACACTCTAAACACTATTTCTCTCTAAATTTCTAACTTTGGCATCGGAGGTTCTTCGGCCAAAGCCCCCCCCATTCATCGTGGGCGCGTGAGGCTTTTGGCCTTAACCTAAGGTGCTAGTTGTTTTGTAGGTGCAAAATCGTCCAAGATCGAAGAGGAGAAAATTTGCATCCACAAATATAAATTTTGGAACATATATTAAACAAATGACATGTATTGTACTACTGGTATGGCTATTTTGGTTCAAGCATGTTAAGGTGGTTTTTTCTTATATTGCCGTAAGCTTGGCTTATGATAAAATTGTAGCTTTTGGTTTGAACCAATTTTCTCAAGAGATGTGAATAGCATATTATGCTTAAAAACTAATTATGAGAGGTTAAACTTGTCTATAGCAATATTAACAGCATAGGAGATTTGAATGACTACTCAATTAATTTTTGTCTACAATTTTGCTTTCCTCATTAGTCATTTAATTATATATGCATGATTAGTTAACTATGAAGAACTGACGCATAACTTGTTGATTAACAACTGAGAGTGATAGAAAGCATTTAGCAACAAGAACATTATACAAATGAATGAGGTTTATAGTAATCTATGTAACAATTATCATTTGTGCTTTATCTATTTTTATGTGAGAATTATGAATTTGTCATGTGATTATATATATGTTTATGTAAATAAAGAAGTTGTGGACATACAAATTTAAAAGGCATGAGGGATACCCAAAGAGTATTTTTGGCAGGAATCCTTTTCCGTATTAGAACTTAGACATATATATGAAAAGATGGTCAAGGGACATGGGACACTAGGCATATAGTAGCTGGGGCGGCACATGAGGAATTTGAAATTTTGTATCGCTGGACGTATAGATCCAGAAAGATGTAAGAGTGTGAACAAACACAAAGATGAGAATCCAAGTGAAGGGAATTTAAGGGTCTAGATGATGACAAGTGTCACAAGATCCAAGGGAAGTTATAAGGTTGTTAGAATCTGTTGTTAGAATACTAGCTTATGCATTAAGCAATGTAATCATATAAATACATATAGCAAAGGTGTAAGGAATGTAACTTGACACTCAAGAAATACAAGAAAGCTTTTCTTTCTCGCTCTCTCTCTCTCTCTCTCTCTTCTTCTCTGTATCTGCAAGTCTGCTTTTCTTAATCGTCTCCATTGAAGCTACTGCTTCAATCTTTACATGGTATCATCACCAAGCATCGACCTGGTGCTTCCGCACCTCAATCAAAGCATCTATTTCTCTTCTTTATCCTCTAGTTTGCAATATGTTCTGTGATAAACAAAAACAATTGGCTTCTTCCGATCTCCACAGAGTTTCAAGAAATTGCTCTTCTTGTCTGCATATCAACTGTTCGATAAATTGTCTTAGTGAAAGAATTCTACACATCATCAACAATGGTTACTGCTGATCAGCTCAAGATTGTTCATTCTCCGATCACCAGTCTTATTCCCACCATCTCTACATCCGTTACAGTCAAGCTCGATGATTCTAACTACCTCACATGGAGTTTGCAGATCACACTCCTCTTCAAAAGTCATGACATTGTGGGGTTTGTGGACGGATCAAGAAAATGTCCTCCATGGTTTGATGATGATTCTACAAGTGAAGGGATTGAAAAAGATGACTGTCTCGTTTGGAAGATGCACGATCGTGCCCTTATGCAATTAATCATTGCAACTCTATCTACAACTGCAATGTCTTGCATCATTGGGAGCCGAAGTTCTCATGAAATGTGAGTTAATCTTGCTGAAAGATTTTCAACAGTTACAAAAGCTACAATCTTTCAGATGAAAACTGAACTCCAAAACATCAAGAAAGGGTTTAAATATGTTTCTGTGTATCTACAAAAGATCAAAGATGTAATGGATCATCTTGCAGCTGCAGGTGTTCATTTTGATAATAATGATATAAACATTCTTGCCCTGAAAGATCTTCCTGCATAATTCAATACCTTTAGATGTGTCATAAGAGGAAGAGAGAATAATATTTCACTAAAGGATTTCAGGTCTCAATTGTTGGCAGAAGAGACTACAATTGGTCAATATTTTGAGTCTTCAACATCTTTTGGTTCTGCACTGGTGGCTGGCACTGCAATCAACAAAGGGAAAGCTTTAGTTCTTGATCAAAATTCCTCGCATTCTGTTGAAATTGGTTCAAGCTCTGGAATCAATGACCAAAACTATAAGAGTAATGGTAGTGGGTTACCTTCTGGTCAAACTTTTGGGGGTCATTACAACAATAATGGCAGTCAATTTCACAGCAATGGTGGTCATTATCAAGGCTCCTCAAGTTTTAGAGGTTACAGAGGCAAAGGAAGAAGTAGATCATATTACTTTAGACTAAGGCCTTATAATCCTCCACTAAATGCAAATCCTGGAATTCTTGGTACTCCAAGACCATTTCAAGCTTATTGTCCAGATCATCATTTTGAGATTCCCACATGCCAAATTTACAACAAAAGAGGGCATGTTGCAGCTGATTGCTTCCAGAGACACAGTACATCAGTCACAGGTTCTCATTCTCAGATTCAATCCTAAATTTGCTGGAAATTTGGTCATTCAACTACTCAATGCTATCACAAAGGCAATTTTGCTTATCAAGGCTAGTCACCACCCTCGAATCTTTCAGCCATGCATGTCAATCATCAACCATATACACTTATGGAACAATTTTGGGTTGCAGATACTGGTGCAAGCTCACATATGACTTATGAGCTAGCCAACTTGGAACTGGCAAATCCATATCAAGGCAGTGACACAATAACCACAGCTAGTGGTACAAGTTTGCAAATTTCTCATATTGGAACTTTGAAATTACACACTTTTACTCATAGTATTGCATTGAATAATGTGTTACATGTTCCAAAAATATCTCAGCATCCATTATTAGTTTATCAGCTATGTAAGGATAATAGATGCAGGTTCATATGTGATGATGTTTCTTTTTGGGTTCAGGACAAATTCACAGGGACAATCCTACTGTGTAGGGCTGGCTATTACCCTATACTTTTCCATATTAATTAGAAGCCATCATCTGCATCATCTCGATCACAAAACTGCTTTCTTGCACAACCTGTTAGCACAAGTTTATGGCATCAAATGCTAGGACACTCATCTAATGCAATCACCTCTGCAATCCTTCATCAAAATAAAGTCTCTGCATCTTTTGACACATGTAAATCAGTTTGTACATCATGTCTAGAAGGAAAATTCATCAAGTTACCTTTTGTTTTTCCTACAACCAAGTCTATACATCCACTAGAAGTCATACATAGTGATGTATGGAGACTTGCCCCTCTATTGTCATATGAAGGATTTCGATACTATGTCACCTTCATAGATGAATGTACAAGATTTACATGGATTTTCCCATTGACTAATAAATCAGAAGTGTTTGCTCTATTTGTCAAATTTCATGCCTTTCTGTGTACTCTGTTTTCTGCCAAAGTAAAAGTTCTACAAAGTGATGGAGGTAGATAGTATACCAGTTCTCAATTTCAACTTTTTCTAGCTAAAAATGGTATTATTCATCAAAAATCATCCCTGAACAAAATGGTTTAGCTAAGAGAAAGCATAGGCACATTGTAGAGACTGCAATTACCCTACTTTAAACTGCAAAATTACCTAATCTTTTTTGGTTTCATGCTTGTGCTACTGCAACATATCTAATCAATAAAATGCCTTGTGTCACTTTGAAAATGCACTCTACTTATCAACTGTTATATGGTCAAATTCCCAGTATTAATCATCTCAAAATTTTTGGTTGTGCCTGTTTTCCACTTTTAAAACCATATAACACTAGTAAGCTACAACAAAAAACAACAACATGTGTCTTTCTGGGTTATGCAGGGAATTACAAAGGATTCATATGTTTAGACATTGCTCAAAATAAACTATACATATCTAGACATGTCTTGTTTGATGAATCAGTTTTTCCATACAAACAGTTTTCAAGTTCTGTCAAACCTTCCCAATCTACAGTCACATCTCCTTCACTATACTCTTGTCCATCTCTGCCATGCATTACATTAACAAATCGAGTCACATCATCACTTCATTCTCATGCATCCCCATCAAATATCACATACAAATGCATCTAGTGCTCTAGATTCATTGGCTGCATCTAGTGACTCAGATTCTTTGTCTGCATCTAGAGCCTCAGATTCCTTGGAAACACATGCATCTGCTAACCCACCTTTCAATCATTCATCACCAAGTCCTAGTTCCAATCACTCATTTCTTCCTGAGATACCAGAAAACACGCCTACACAGCATCCAGTCCATGTGGATCCTGATTTCCAACATGAACAACTTCATGTGGTTTTTCCTATACCCATGAATGTGCATCCTATGATAACAAGATCCAAGAATGGTATTATCAAAATGAGAGCTTTATATGCCAATGTTAGTTCCCAGTCAGTTATCTCAGAGCCTAAAACATTCAAAGTTGCTTCTAAAGCACCAGAGTGGCAAAATGCAATGGAACAAGAGATAGATGCACTGCATTCTCAAAATACATGGGCTATTGTTCCACTTTCAAGTGGTAAAAATCTGGTTGAGTGTAAATGGGTGTAGAAAATTAAAAAGAATGCAGATGGTACTGTGGCAAGGTATAAGGCAAGGCGTGTAGCAAAGGGCTATAGTCAGGAGGAATGTGTAGACTATGGAGAAACATTTAGTCCTATCATTAAGCCTACAACTATTAGACTCATTTTTGCTTTAGCAGCTCAGTTCAAATGGCAACTAAGGCAATTAGATGTGAAAAATGCCTTCTTACATGGCTTTTTATAAGAAGAAGTGTATATGGAGCAACCTCCAGGATTTCAAAGCTCATAACATCCATCAAATTATGTTTGCAAGCTTCAAAAATCGCTCTATGGGCTTAAACAAGCTCCAAGAGCTTGGAATAATAGATTCACTAGTTTTCTACCTGCACTGGGATTCAAGCCTTCACAGGTTGATCCATCTTTATTTGTTCAACATTCTAACCAAGGCATTATAGTATTAATGCTCTATGTTGATGATGTTATCTTAACTGGAAGCTCATCTCAGTTGATTTCTCAAGTCATTAAAGAACTTACTACAGAGTTTGAGATGAAGGATTTAGGTAATCTGCATTATTTTCTGGGACTGCAGATTAGTCACACAGATGAAGGCTTATTTGTTTCCCAGTCTAAATATATCAGTGAATTGGTTGACAAAGTAGATTTGCAGGATTGCAAACCCTGTGCTACTCCATGTATGCCATATCACAGACTTCTAAAAAACGATTGAAAGTCATATCATAGCCCTAATCAATACAGAAGTGTGGTTGAAGCCCTTCAATATCTCACATTTACAAGGCCGAATATAGCATTCTCTGTTAATCAAGCATGCCAGTTCATGCATAATCCTATGGAGTCCCATGTAATTGCAGTCAAAAGAATTCTCATGTATCTTAAGGGTACATCAAATTATGGAATTCGCTTTACACCAGGGCCAATACATGTTCAATCTTATAGTGATGCAGACTGGGTTGGGGATCCAAATGATAGAAGATCTACCTTAGGGTTTATGATCTTTCTAGTGTCCAATCCTATATCTTGGGCATCAAAGAAGCAGCACATTATGTCGAGGTCATCAACAAAAGCTGAGTATCGGGCTCTAGTTATCACAGCAGCTGAACTAGCTTGGATAAGACAATTATTTTGTGACTTACACATTCCTCTTTATCAAGCACCAATGATTTATTGTGACAACATCTCAGCTATATCTCTATCAACCAATCCTATGTTTCATGCAAAGTCTAAACATATTGAGATTGACTATCACCTTGTTTGTGAAAGAGTAACGAGAGTAGATCTTCAAGTGCAACATGTTTCATATGCAGAACAATTTGTTGATATACTTACAATAGGTTTATCTGCACCCTTATTCCAACAGCATTGTAGCAATCTCATGCTTAGTTCACTCAAGCATGAGATTGAGGAGGGATGTAAGAGTGTAAACAAACACAAAGATGAGAATCCAAGTGAAGGGAATTTAAGGGTCTAGATGATGACAAGTGTCACAAGATCCAAGGGAAGTTATAAGGTTATTAGAATCTGTTGTTAGAATACTAGCTTATGCATTAAGCAATGTAATCATATAAATACATATAGCAAAGGTGTAAGGAATGTAACTTGACACTCAAGAAATACAAGAAAGCTTTTCTTTCTCTCTCGCTCTCTCTCTTCTTCTCTGTATCTACAAGTCTGCTTTTCTTAATTGTCTCCATTAAGGCTACTGCTTCAATCTTTACAAAAGACAGGTAGTGCTTGCCTTGGGAAGGAAATACTATTTTCTAAGTCTGTTAGGTTTTGCTTCAATGTTACATATCATCCAATGATACGTAAAATGAATGGTTATAATTGAAAATAAATAGAATTAGGAGCCAATTTATGCAATGCATTGGTCATCTGTTAGGAGTCAATTTAAGAGGATTTTTAACGGATATATGATATTAAAATAAAATACTACGTAAATGTAAGAGATTTAAATGTTTCAAAGATGTTATATGAGATTGCAATTGAACACAATTCTGAAAGAGTAACATATAATTTACACTTCCCTTTTTATTGGCTTAGTCCAAATCGCTTTTTATCTGCTTTGTTTGCGGAGCTATTGTCTTGTCTTGTACCTCAAGCAGAAATACGAGGAGGCCGCCTTTGACAAGAAAAGGAATAAAAAAAAAGAGAAGAAAGAGAAAGCTACCGATCTTCAGCAATCATGTTGGAGGAGTATGCTCGGATAGTTCCATGTCTTGTCCTCAAGCAGAAATACGAGGAGGCCGCCTTTGACAAGAAAAGGAAAAACAAAGGAAAGAGGAGGCCACCGATCTTCAGCAATCGTATTGGAAGAGTATGCGCGGAAAGTTCCATGTGAATGTCTGAATGGAACACTGAACAGGGACTTGAAGCTCAAATATTCAAGTTCGGATGCCTTTACTTATTATGCTACAGACAAATGATGGGAAATATAGTCCAACTTCATTCTCTACTTAGGTTATGTCATTTCCTAGAAACTTAGTTTGATTAATTAAAGCTTGTGTGAAACTGATGGGAATGGGTCTGATTCATTGATTTGCTCCTGCCGGATGAGTCAAGCTTGTTCAACAAGTTTGTTTTACTTTTTTCTTTTTTTCTAATGCTTTTGGACGCTCCGCTTGAAAGAAAATGAAAAGTCTCTAGGTCTACAAATAAAAGATACAAATAACTTTCTCTAAAGGGGAATATAATATATAGAAGATTTCATTACTAAAGCAAAATGCTCATAAAGTACAAATAGGCATGTCGGTATGGGGCGGCTCTGAGAAAACGTTGCCCGAGTAAAACCTCGTACGAACGCTGTGTCTCAAATGAAATTACATTTGGACAAGACAAAAGACAATGGTACTTAAAGTTGGGATAATATCAATGACCAAAAAACAAAAAATGTTGGGATAATATATAGTATTTGATGTCCTATTTTCCCCCAACAACTTGAGATTTCAAAATTAATATTATGCTAGTTGTAATGAAAAATAAATTTAAAATAAATATCCAGAAGGTTAGTACGCCAGCATATAGCAACTAGGAATCCAATCAATCGATGACGAAACAAAGACCTCAGGCGGTGACGTGAAATAAATTATGATGAACCAAAACTAAAAGTAAACAAAAAATAAGATAGCCTGATGAAAAATGTTAAAGAGATTCTCTCAAAGTATGATTTTCTATAGAATTGACTTTTCGATACTTTACACTTTAAATAAATTTATGTGCTAACACTATAGAACATTGTATCAAAACATGAGGTGGCAGATAGTCTCACTTTTGAGAGAGTCTCCTTATTATTTTTCTGGATCATATAATAAATCTTGATAATAACATGTCACTTACTATTAACGATGGTGATCATGATTTTGGATCAGGTTATCATGATTTAGGGTCTCTTGAATTGAATAAGCAAGACATAGCATATGAAATGTACTACCTCACGACATTACAAGAAAAGTTAACAATAGCCACTACAATGGTTTATACAAAATGAGGTGGTTAAACCCTTAACAGTGACTAAGAGCAGTTTCAGTGTATAAAGGCTTCCCATGGCAATGGGCAATTGAATCCCCTCAAGTGAATAGTAACCATTTTTAATGAACAGTAATTGTCTTTTGTATCTTCACCCCTAAACTGAATAGTTATGGCAATAGGCAATAAAATATTAGTATTTTTATAAAATAAAATAAAAATTTGTAAATTTCAAATACGATTTTAACCAATCTCGTCACACCACATGTAATTATCCGAAAGTACAATTTTTATAGATATATTACAATAAGATTTTTAACCAATTTCATAGCGCGACTTGTCCTTAACTGTTTAGAATCGCTGAAAATAATGAAATGTGGTGTAAAGTGGGAGAAAATGATAAGGTATTTATAGAAAAAAAAATTATAAAATTTTAATTTTTCGGATCAATAATATGTTTTTCAAAAAAATTATTAACTTAATTAATTTGGACCGTTAGATTACAAAAAAATTTGAAATCCAACAGTCGAGAATGTGACAAGTGACCCACTGTAACATTTCTAGTTTTTTCCTTTTTTTTCTTTTTTTTTTTTAATTTTTAAAGCATAAAAAGCTGGACTGTTGATCTGGAAATCAACGATCCAGATTCAAATGTGACTGAGTGGGGCTGACATGCGAGTCCCAGAGTCTGAAAATGTGTTGGAGGCGCGCCCCCACGCTCACTTGTTAACCACACACATGAAGCAAAATATTTTACATTGTGGCTGACGTCAGCCTTGCATCACTCTCCCATAAGACGCTTAGGCCTTGGGTTTATGCATGAGCTCTCCCTCAAACTCCCCCTCAGCCCAATAGCCCGAATGGGTTGGAACCACTTTGGCAGGCAATTGGGTTGCTAGAGCAACCTGTCCACAAGGCTAAAAGGCACGCTGAAGCTGCTCTAAGGAGGTGGGTAAAGGCTTATCCACCCCCGTAAGGCTTTAGCTATCTCATTATGTACAATTAATGTTGGTGAGTATTGTCAACTTGGTCATCAACAATAAAAAAAAATTATTGAAACCTTACAAAAAAACTTCATTGAAACCTTAAAAAAACTAGTGTTCCTTGCCAATTACAAAGCACCACACCATTTACTTTAACAATTACTGCTAATTAACAAATATGATTACTGTTGAAACAAATTCTGTACAGGTTGTCAGATGGGATCTGCAAGTACAAAAACAAGAGAATGTCGTGAAACCAAGTGTCCATAAAGATGGTTTCCAGCGTAGGTGCTCCGACGATCAAATCAAAAATATGAGGAGTCAAAAGGCTTATTTATAGGCGTTTTGAAGTCAGCTTCTGAGTACTCTGTCGATTGTCTTGGTCGTCAGAGCAATTAAGTAAGAGATAAGGCTCAGTGTGGTCTACTACGAATCTGGATCCATTTTGTGAGGATTCCAAAGATTCGTCAATCTTATCCGTTCATCGTACATCAAGCGGTCAGAAATTATTTTAAATATTTTTATTTAAAATTAAACACAAACAGTACTTGACAAAAAATAAATGCATGATGTACGATAAACGAACATAATTCACGAATTTCTAGAATCTTCACTAAAAAGATCAGGAAAGGATACTGTTGGGTCTGCTGCATCAACAATATATGTTGTATCAACTTGTTGCAAGTTTGCAGGCGCAGCATGGGTCAGGTACCATCAACCTGTCCAGTCAAATCAGTCGTTGGAATTTGGCAGTTGAGATTTGACTGGGGAATGATGGAATTTGAGTGGAGGAATTGTTGGACGATGCACGAGGGGCCTAAGCACATGCATTCCGGTCGGGGAGTCTATGAGGTGGCTGATCACATAGGCCTCGTTTGGCAGCTCGGATTGTACTGACTATTTATGTCGGATAGGATAAATAGCCACCGGATAGTACTGATTAAATTAGTCGGGCGTTTGGTGCAGTATCGGACTAATGATCGTATTATTTATATTGTGGTTTGGTATAGAAGGAATTTAAAGTATTATTATTTTAAGATAAACTGTAGAGATCAGTTTTAACCATAAAGTATTATCATGTCTCCCTGGGTGGTCCATTCTTAGCGGCCATAACAGATGCTTTCTCTGCTTCTATGTCACCAACAATGGCATTAATTTCAGCTTCTTCAAGTTGTTTCAGACCATGATCCTTTGTCATCACAGCAACTTCTATGTGTTTTCCTTCACTCTCGACAACCTCAAGCAAAGCCCGGATTGCAAGCTTTACAGTTTCTTGCCCATATCTCTCTGCCGCACCCCCCAAACTCCCTCCCTCTCTCTCCTTTCTTCTTCTTCCCCGACTGTTTGCAAGATCCAGTTGTAAAAGAAGCCCAGAGCCTTCGACGCGCGACGGCCAGACCTCGGGGATCTTATAGCAAAGGAAGACATGGAGGCCGTAGGCGTTGACAGTGCCGGTAAGAATGACGACGGGGAGAACGACGTTGGCGAGAGGGACGACGGCGAGAGGAGATGTCGTGGAAACGAAGTGCGAGAGAGAGGGAAGTGAGCCGGACTAATAATCCACTCATTTTGGAAGGGTTTATTAAGCAGGTGTATACCCGACTAAATAGGCAGACTGATTAAACTAATTCGGCGACTATTTTATACGGGAAGGCACCAAACAACCGGCTTCGTATAATTAGTCCTATCCGATGCTCTATACGGTGTGCCAAACAAGGCCATAATGCCATAAAACTCTGCCTGCAGAGTTGACTCAGGATTCCCCTCTGTAACCAACCACCCCGTGTTGTTATTTTGCTATAGTATTATCCGGAATGCCTCTTTCATTCCGAAACAGGTCGACAAAATGAACAGGACCCTATTGGCAGTGGGATTCCGACCCTTGCGTTGTTCACTATTCCGGAGATGTGCAAAATATGGTCTCACAATAACCATATCCATTAATCTACCAATGTTTTATAATGAAACCCATTGGTTGCAATTTAGTTCCAACAAAAGCCAAAAACTAATATAATCCCTAAACCATTCAAGAACATGGCATCCTACATTCGACGCTTAAAATTCGAAAACCACCGCATTTCATGATTCATGATATTATCTGCATATCAGATTCAACCCATTATTCTTTCCACATCAAAATTTGCTACCATTTCTAGCTACAAATTCCCACAAAAATCCAAACATGTATGTGTTGACCTTAAAAACTACCAAGCCTATGTGGCACACAGGCCAAGTAATCAATAAGCTAATTACGTCTTGCGGTTGTGTGTGGGGCATGCCAACTCGTCGGCCGAGCTCGGTCAGGGAGTAAAATGTGTTGATGTCGCGTTAGGCGCACTGCTGACTTCTTGATCTTGCGACTGCAGCTGAGGAATGAACACATCTCGGCCTTCGAGTTCTAGAGCCTGAAGATAAGGCTACTAGTTCTGCGAAGTTCAAATATCAAATTTGGCTTTCAATGTGCGGAATGTAGTAACATGGTAACACATTACTTCGCCGAGAAGGCTGATGAGATGACCTCTACCAACAAGGACTCGAAAACCCTTGTCGACCAAGACTTGGATAGGTAATCAGTTGGCCGAGAAGCAGTGTTGTTTATGCAAACTAAAAGTGCTCATTGATCGACTGATTCTACGGCTCCAGTGTTATTTATCCAAACTGAGGATGTCGCCAGTTGTCTTCACAGTGCTGTTTATCTAAACTGAAGATGTGTCGGCGAGAAAATAAAATAAAAATCTCAAGGTTGTTGAGAGGCTTCGCGTAGAGCGAGAGTTTGCGCAGGGCAATTTGTGTGTTAAATTAGATATGCCTTTAATGTTGCATGCGACTCTGTATTTATAGTGGCTGTAAACCCATTGGATGACGTGTTTTTTCCAACCAAAACTCCGTCTCCAGAGTTGTATGCACAGACGCATCCATGCAATTTCATAAAGAATTGCAATCCAATTACAATTCCTCCTTCAACCCATCATCTGGTTGTTCATCTCCTTCAACGCACGCATAATATTTCATGATGAGGCCACGTGCTTGCTTGATGAGATGTATTCTATCTCAAATGGAACTCTATGTTGATAACAAGAAGCCACGTGGGTTTGTCTCTGCCTTAGATGTTGCATGGATGCCTATCTCCATGTAATCTTCATTAATTCAAATGGAAAATCACAAACCAACTCAATTTGATTGTGAATCAATCCAATCATCATGTGCTGCATGCTTCTCAAATCAGATATGATTAGTTCAATCCCTTATCCAAGCAAAAAAGGCATGACTTTGTAGACTTTCACAACTCACGCACCATGTTAATCCCATTTAATCCATCTGGATCTCCTCAAACTCAAAAGATCTCTCTCAAGATAATTACCATGATTAAAATTAATAGTAATATCAAGAAAAATCTGTTTAGTTTTGGAGTCATATAATGGTTTCAATGCAATGGGACGATAGTGTAAAATCAGATTCAAACAGTATGCCTGAATTGTTTGTACAAAATTATGTTGTACCATATATTGGGCCTCGATATTTGGGCGTATATTTGGGCTTCATCACTAAGCCCACGATTTATGTAAGAGGGGAGGGAACCCTTACTCTATAAAAGGGATCCTCCTCACCTTCACTTGGGGGGGAGAAGAAGAGAGGAAACAAATAGAGAGGCAGAAAATAATACAGAGAGCAAATACTAAGCCTCTATAGCCTCCATGCATATTGTAACCTTCATCAACATTTAACGACATCAGTGTGGACGTAGCCCAACTTGAGGTGAACCAAGATATATCTTTGTGTTCTTGTGCGTTTGTGTGATTCACGGTTGAATTTACGTTAGTCCAAGATCCGTCGGATTTTATGCATCAACATTTGGCGCCATCTGTGGGAATCGACACGAAAAGCTATGTCGGTTCTATTTCATTTTTTTCATTTCACCACCGTGAATCTGCAATCCTTTCTCTCGAATCTTCTCATCGTCACCAGGATGGGAAGCAACCAAGCTGCCATGTCCTTCCTCACCAACCTCGTGAGCGCGGCCTTCGACCTCGGCGCAGGGGCCACAATCCTCAACTCTTCACTCTACACCGTTGACGGCGGCCAGCGCGCCGTCCTCTTCGATCTTTTCTGCGAAGTCATCAACGACCCTATCGGCGGAGGCACCCACTTCCTAATCTCATGGCTCCAGAAGCCCTACATCTTCGACATCTACACCCGGCCCCACACCTTCTCCTCCGTCTCCGGCACCAAGGATCTCTAGATGGTGAATCTCACCCTCCGTGTACTCTCGCGCCCCGAGTTCACTCAACTCCCTTAGATCTTGAAAACCTTAGGGCTCGAATAGGACGAGAAGGTATTTCCCTCCATCGGCAATGAGGTCCTGAATGCCGTTTTTGCGCAATTCAACACCGATTAGCTTCTCACCGAGCGCCCTCACGTGTTAGCGCTCGTGCGCGAGAGCTTGATTCGCCACGCCATGGATTTCAACATTGTTCTGGATGACATGGCCATCATGCACTTGTCGTACGGGCTGAAGTTCTCGCGCGCCGTGGAGGCGAAATAGGTGGCTCAGCAAGAGGCGGAGCGGTCCAAGTTTGTGGTGGCCAAGACTGAGCAGGAAAGGCCGGCTGCAATTATCCGGGCACAGGGTGAGAGCGAGGCTGGGAAGCTCATCTCTGATGAGACTGCATGGGCGGGTATAAGACTGATCGAGCTGAGGAGGATCGAGGCATCCAGAGAGGTTGCTAACACGCTTGCCAGGTTCTTGTTTCTACATGAACTGGTCGGAACACCCGGACGAGTTCGAAAGAAGTCTGTTGGTAACCAATGAAAATGATCAGTTTCTAGAACTGAAGGATGTCGTTGCCAGAAAACAGACGTTGGCTTTTCAGTTGAAGCCCAAGGTCATACAGGGAATCGCACTATTGGCAACAGGTACGGCCCGCAAGGTCAGCTACGACAGCCGGTCTCTGATTATCGACGGCCAGCGGAAACTCCTCATTTCTGCTGTCATTCACTACCCTCGTAGTGCTCTTGTATCTCTCTCTCGCTCATGAAGACAAGCGGTATTGCCATGACCTCCAAATCGCAATAGCTCAAGCAACTGGCATCCCTGACCTCCAAGCCACTACTCACCCATGTTGTAACCTGCAACTGTCAACCATGCCCAACCCACGGGAGAACATGCAAAAGATAAGAACTTTATCTTTTTTATTTAATATGTTATTGATACATGTTATGATCATCCACAATCCCATTGAAAAACCCACGGGAGAACATGCAAAAGATGATAACTTTATTTTTTTAATATGTTATTGATGTTGGTTATGATAATTGTTACAAGTGTCGACCACTTTCTTTTAAAATAAACATAACTTTAATCATTTCTGAATACTTTATTCATTATTTAAATGTTAGGATGAAACTTTAATCATACGTGAGTATAATATGTACCCATTATCTCACTGTTTGAAAAAAAAAACACACGAGGAAGATAAGAGCATATTTATATCCCTTTACAACTCATTGTTTATTATTTTAATATTATGTTAACAAAAAACATATCACATCACACATATTTTATTATTTTAATCCATT
Organism: Malus domestica; assembly: GCF_042453785.1. Taxonomy (NCBI): domain Eukaryota; kingdom Viridiplantae; phylum Streptophyta; class Magnoliopsida; order Rosales; family Rosaceae; genus Malus; species Malus domestica. The sequence goes on along the minus strand of NC_091672.1, from coordinate 26,047,817 downwards.
AGACACATGGGAAGGCTGATCACATTCACCTAAAAACCCTCTTTAATTCGTACACCCACTTACATCATTTTGAGTATTATTGTATTATTGCAATGATAATTTACTAGATGTACACCCACTACATCGCTTATTATGCCGGGTCACGACGCATACACATCATTACTACTATCATTATTTTACTGTTATATAAATGGCATTACTGCCTAAACGAACGGGGTGACATGTTATAATAATATGTTTTACATTATTATTAATGGTTTATCATACGACTATTTTCCATAACATGTGGCAAGTCTGACCAAATTACACCTTTTATTATTTAAATTTTAGGGTGACATAACTTTGGTGGTTCATGGCGCGGACTTAGTTGATCAACATTGTTACGAATGAAGTTATGGATCACTGAGCCACATGCTCATGGTGACAAAGATTTAGTCTGAACGGTGATCTCTTGTCTGACCAGACACCCACTTGCTCGGACACTCGCTTATTTGGACACCTATGTGCCTGGACTCCCTTGAGCTCGAACCTCGACTCACAGACCCAACTCAAAGACCCTACAGATGGCCCCGACTCGATGACCCCATGCATGGCCCCGACTCAAAGACCTGACTTGTGGACCCGATCCGCGGATCCGACACATAGACCCAATATGCGAACCCGACAAGCAGACCCGAGTCATGTCAAGAATCAACTCATAATGAGCGCACGCTGACGTCAAGTGCATACTCATAATAAAGAACGCCACAAGTCGAGCCGCCTCGCAACGAACACCGCCTCCAGCCTCGCAACCACCTTGCCGAGAGCATTACCTCTAGCCGAGCAACCTCGCAACGTGTGCTACCTTTAGCTAAGTATTGCTTGACGTTAAGCACTGTCTCATGTCGAGTACTAGTTCTGGACGGCATCTAGTCATTTCGACCCACACATGGATTGAATTTGAAGTCTCCAGCCAAAAGACTCTCTTGACTGAAAACTTGGGGGACTCCTGTTGTACCATATATTGGGCCTCGATATTTGGGCGTATATTTAGGCTTCATCACTAAGCCCACGATTTATGTAAGAGGGGAGGGAACCCTTACTCTATAAAAGGGATCCTTCTCACCTTCACTTGGGGGGAGAAGAAGAAAGGAAACAGATAGAGAGGCAGAGAATAATACAGAGAGCAAATACTAAGCCTCTATAGCCTCCATGCATATTGTAGCCTTCATCAACATTTAACGACATCAGTGTGGACGTAGCCCAACTTGAGGTGAACCACGATATATCTTTGTGTTCTTGTGCGTTTGTGTTATCACGGTCAGATTTACGTTGGTCCAAGATCCGCCGGATTTTGTGCATCAACAAATTCGAATGCTTGATTCAAATATTATGGAAATCAGTTATACTCGGAAATAGAAAATGGGTAAAGCTTAATCTAGTATAATTTTGCACGAATTTATTGAAATTGGACCTCGCTAGAAGGGATTAGGGTTTCATAGTAGTGGGAAAATAAACGAGAAATTACCTCTTAATATGGCTTCCCTCCTCTTTGGTATCTCCTATGAACTTTGAACAAGGGCCAACAACTTTCTCCTTTAGTTTGGAATCCTACCTTTGAGGTTTGGATGTCATAGATCCACCGCGACGACTGTGTTGATGTGCTTGTGGTGGTTATGGAATGAAGGGTCTTAAGCCATCTCTAATGGATAAGGCCATGTTTTATCCCCAATTAAGACAAAACCCAACTCCAATGCAAGGCTGGCAAAAAAACTGGACCCACCAGACCTTTTCTCATCCCTTTGGTCATTGGGCTAGGCATCCTTAGCCAGTTAACCAACCCGTTTGAGGGGCCCAGTTTATCAATAGCAACGGTCACATGACGCCAGCCTGACGTCATGTAGCCGTTGGATTTTGAATTTTTCTTTTTTTAAGACAAAATTTAAATTAAAAAAAAATTAAGTTCTTTTTTTTTTCTATAACTTAAAAGTGTAAGTCGTCTTTTCTACTCTATTTTGATGATTTTGTCATTTGGGTTTCTTACAAAGCTCACATCTCGGTTAAAATTTTTACTAGAGTTTTGATTTTTTTTATTTGTATTTTTGGAAAATTGCATACATATCGCATTCAGATTTGGCTCTTTAAGCAGGACTTAAGATTGAATGCTAAATTATTGTAAGTTTGTTTTCTTTTTCTTTTGTTTTCGCAAAACAAAATTTGAATTACAATCCATTATGATTTTCACTGTTCTAAAAATTACCGCCTAATGCCGCCTAGGCCCCGCCTAATGCTGCCTAGGCCCCGCCTAGGTGCTAGCCAGCTGGTTACCATCCCGATTAATGCCTAGGCATTTGAAAATTAAGAAATGAGCTCGCCAAGACCCGCCTAGGTTGCGACTCACTTAGACAGAAAATGGATAACTTTCATTTTGCATTCTATTCTTTTCAATAAATTGTAAGAGATTTGTTGAATACTTAAATGAACACATATTATATGCTTGTTTCCTATGTTTTCATTATGTTCCAATAGCTCATAATATATATGTTATTCTATTTTGTAGATTATGAAATTATATATATTTTAAGTATAAATAGACACTTATTTACACAAAATATAATAGATTTAATTAAATCCACCTAGTTCGCCTATACGCCCGCCTAGACCCTGCCTAACCGCCTAAGCGCTAGGCCCCAACCCGTCGCCCAACTAACACTTAACGTCTTTTAGAACCTTAATGATTTTATAGTTATTTTGATGATGCTGCTGTTGGAAATGTGCCCTAAAGCCAATCATGTGATGATACTTTACGGACATTTCACATGTTAAACTAATCTAGTTTTACATATAAAGGGCATACATTATTGTTTGAGCCGTCTCATATAAATGTTATATGCTTAAACGATAAAGTCCAAGGAATATGTGATTGGGAGAATGTAATCTAATGAAGTTAGATTCATGAGACCATTCTTTCGTAGACACATCCTAAACGTTCCTGATCATAGGATTGTCAATTGGGCGTTGACAGTCCGTTAAGATCAGTACGTACTATGTCTTCTCTCAGTGAGAGTGATTAGTCTCGAGTCATTGGTGTGTGTGACATCAAGACAAGTACGTAGGTGCTCAATAGAGAATGAGTTCACTGAACGTGATCAACGAAGAGTTCTTATATTCCATGTCACATGAGAACTCATGGTTGGGATAATGCAAAGTAGTCCTTTGACCTGAGGCATCACAGTTGTCTTGTGGTTAAGTCCTTGATCTTTGATTATGTCAAAGTCACCCCCTCGGGGTGTCCACGGCATCGTTGGGGTTAAGCCACTTAGCTATGGAGACAAGTGAATGCGCAACAAGGGATCTCTAACCTTCAAACAGTTGAGGGAGAATACTCTATGATATGATTTGGAATCTCTGGCCAGAGTATGAATGAGATTAGGGAATGCGTTCCAAATCACATTCAAGGAAATCATATAAGCACACGAATCACATTGGATAGTAGACATGAATAAATAAACTATCATACCAAACAATGTGGTCAAGAGTATTAGATTAGAGAAGGACCGTATTGCATTTGTAATCCCAAACTGAATAGGTTCTCTATCCTCTTCTGATTAGCTTGGGTAACCATGATATGCTGCTAGGTGTCACTCATGGTTTGTGGAAGCCCTAAACGTGTGTAATCACTAAAGGGAGAATTGAAAATAGTTTCAATTCACAATCGATGTAAAATGGTTTTAATCGCCCACTACCTCGCTAAAAGGAACCTAATGGATCGCACACCATAAAAGGTGGAGATTGAAGATTAAACGGAAATGAGTAAGAATGATTAAATGGTTTAATCATTTATTTATGGCAAGGATTAATTAATATGTTAATTAATCAAACGAATAAGTTCGTTAAAGACTTCGGGATAGTTTTGGACCTTAAGGCCCAATGGGCTTCGAACGTCAAGCCCATTAACTTAAGTTGTATGACAATTTAATGAATGAAGATTCATTAAAGCCCAAAAGCCCAAAATCCCCTAAATGGCCGGCCATAGTGTGATGAATTAGGGTTTTGGTTATTTAGGTCACTTAAAGAAGTGACTATATAAATGACTTTATAACTAAATATTCATTAAGTGATAAAAGGGTTTATTTTTGGGGAAAATTGGTGAGAATTGTCTCTCCATTTTCTCTCTAAAAAGGCCAACACCTTGGAGGGTACATCTAGCAATCCTACTACTCCAAGGTCACTCATTTCTTCTACAATCTAACCTTGGTGAAGAGACTTAGAGGTTCTCAATTTTGGGAACTTGGAGAACCTATTCTTCCATCCAAATCCATGGATCTAAGAAGCAAGGAATGAAGGCCCTATCTCTTTGGGTGATTAGCCTTTGCTTATGCAAAGAGGAATCTACAAAGGTATTAATTTCAACTCACTTTGTTTTGAGTTGATTATTGGTTCACCAATCTACTAGGCTTTGAATTTCATGGTAATGTTTTGTTTTTGAGTGCATACAAGCATGATTCCGCCTTTAATTGTTAATTGCATGCTATATAATGTTGCTCAAATGAACATGTTTTACAAAATAATTCCTTCAAGTGGTATCAGAGCCTAGGTCTAGTAGTTGGTGAATCCTTTTGGGTTTTGTAGTTCATAAGTTTATGATTTAAAAGTTGTAATTGTTACAAGCTTTATTCTTGCTTCTTTGAATGTAAATTTTGTTTGAAAATTTGCCATCTCAAATGTTGTAGATGTAGTTCATATGAGCATGAATATTGGAGCTAAAATTTGGTGCCATGATTTTGGGGATTTTCGGCCAAATCCAAAGGGTGATTTTTTGGGTTCATGTTTGTCTTGTTAAAATGGTTTTAAGGTGACTTTTGGAACCCCTAAGTACCCTAGGATGTTAGCCTCATTTTGAATGATAAAAATTTGAGTTTTATTGCATGAAAACATTCATGGAGCTCTTATGGGTTTTCATGGATGTTCTTCATATGTTCTTGATGTTCTTGCCAAGAACACAAAGGTTTGTGTTTTGATTCAAAGTTTTGATTTATTTCATAAAGTTTATGATATATGTTTTTCAAATGATTTATCATGTATTTAAAGTGTTAAATATTTGTATAAATGATGATAGAAACATCAATCATCAAAACATATATTATTTTTATGAAAGTATTTAAAGTGTTAAATATTTGTATAAATGATGAAAGAAATATCAATCATCAAAACATATATTATTTTTATGAAAGGTGAAAGCACTACTTGATTGTTTTTGACAAAACTAATAAATCAAAACACCCACCACTCCTTTTTATCCCTAAAAACCGGCCACCCTAATAAAATAGGGTATTTTTGGGGCTTTTATGCAATTACATAAAGTTTTGATACTTTTGTGTATTTGTATTTTGACCCGAAAGTTTACGTTTTGACATTAAGGCCTAAAAACGCTAAAGGACAAATTGTTTTGCTCCTTTAATGAAGTTTTTGAATTTATTTAAATTTTGGGTTCTAGTTGTATTTACATGAAGTAGTGACTTTTGTGTTTTTACAAAGTGACCCCAAAAGTTTATGTTTTCGCAATATGGCCCAAAAAGTTGTGGTTATTGCATGATGGCCCAAATAGGATGAGAACAAAATTGTTTTGTCTCTTTAAATGAGAATTGGATTTTCATTTTGTTTAGCTCCACTTAAATCAATTTTATGGATACAAAAACCAAATGAAAATGTTGCATTCAATTAATTAGTTAAAGCGTTAATTAATTAAAGGATGATTATGAACCTAAGCCTAATATAATTGAGCTATGTGAAAGGCGTTTCAAATTTGTTTGAACCATGGGAATGTGTAGATTAGATTTTGGTTGTAATTTGATTTGATCAAATGTTGTAAAAGGGCATAAGTCCTTCTTTACTTTAAGGTAATTTGTTTTATGCAAATGTTGTAATGAGCATAAGCTCATCCTTTACTTTGAAGTATTTCTTTCTTGCTTTATATGATATGCATGAAAATGAAGTAATTGGGTCCAACGCCCCTAAGACAACACGCCTTAATGTGATTAAACGCGTAACTAAAATCAATCTCCATCCCTAGACCGAGATTCAACACAAGGCTCGTGTTGAATCTAAACAAAGGTTCATAGTCATCCTAAGGCCCTAAGGCAACTATATAGTCCATCAAATGAATGCAAACCTTATGTTAGTAGTAACATATACTCTTGCTTTAAAAACCGTTTTAAAAGCATAGTGGGAGTATTATGTACAACTAAAACAATCATATGGACCAATAGTTGTAATAGGACCAAAATTATTTTAATAGAGATTAAAATGTATATTGATATGTGATGAGATCTAAAACCCTCAACCAAACCAATATTAAGTTGATAAGCGGAGAGTGCTTAGAACACTCTTTCGTGGCCTTCCACCGTGGTAGGCTCCGATCGTTTGTGACTCGTACACCGGCTTCACCCTATAATGGGGGAGTACAAAGTGCGTGCTTACACTCAGGAGGAGTTCTATATACATACATGATGAAGTGAGGTAGGCAACGAGTTTAGCCAACATGATATAATTCTGAGGCTATGCTTGAACACCTACACGAACTAGGCATGGTGGAAATGACTTAACTAAGTACAATGACGCCAACATGATATAATTCTGAGGCATCATTTTCTAGAGGCCAAACTAGATGGGTACTTGCAAGAGGTTGTTGCAAATGAGTAAGCGTACTCTCTCATTATTATTAACGCTAGCCAACATGATATAATTCTGAGGTGGGCTTGGTAGTAGTGAGTCTCCCATAACCTACTAAGAGTTTCATCCAAAACTCTCGAATTCCAATGAGGGATATGGAATTTGCCAAAAATAGTGGGTGGTGCTATTTTGATTTAAAGACCCGAATCAAATGGCTTAAAATCAATCAATCTATATTCGTTATGTATTTGTTTACCAATATATTTGCAAACGCTATCCAACACTTGACAAATAAAAGCCGAACGTTTAGTTTACGGACTTGGTACTACAAAACCATAGATTGTCTTTAATGGCTTGTAAATGTACCTAAGTAGTCTCATCCTCACAATCTTCCTATTGATAATGTATCATTAGAAGAATATGTTAGAAAAGGTCTATCATAGAGAGGACAACACTTTTAATGTCATAATTCTTCAATTACAAATTGTTGTATGAAGAAATAAGAGTTGCTTTGAACAACCCTTAGTCAATACAAACACTTAGTGCTTATTTCTTTGTTAATTGAACAAAGAACTTGAGAAGTAAGCACAAGGGCATGGACACTTTATGTGCCATGATTCTTCACTTACAAATTGTTGTATGAAGAAATGAGAGTTGCCTTGTACAACTCTTGAAAGTTTGTAATTATGTTTAGAACATAATGGTTGGTTGACAAAAATAGTCCATTAACATGGACTTATGATGATTTTGAATCATTAAGTGTTGAAGTGTTAAACCACTTAACGAGACGGAAACTAGGCAAGGACTTCACCTTTGTTTCCCTATCCTAATGGTTCACTAAGTTTATGGTAAACTATGTAATGAACAATAACCACATACTCTCCAAATTGTTTGATGTGTATAACACAATTGAAAAAAGGTTTCAAGAGAGATAGTGGGAGTTTAGGGACCATGACTAATGTAGTCAAAGGTGAAAGTCAAATAAAGAAGATAAATAACTCCAAGGGAACAAACTTTCTTTATGAAAGGATGGACATTGGAAGGGGTATTTGCAAGAAATGTCTTGCAAGTGTCAAGAACACACCTTTCGAAGGTGTTGTAAAATGTTCTTGAATAGTTCAAAACAGTTGGTTCTTCTACTTGAATGTATGATTCCGTATTAGTAACTATATTTTACAAATCGTTGTAAAAGTGTGACTAATAAGAAGTAGAAGATATATGAGAGAAGAAAAGGTGCTTCACATACGGAACGTGAATAAGATATAGATCTCTGCGAAAGCAGATAGTACTTACTTCCTCATATGAACTACCAAAGAAATTGGATTATAGTAATCTAATTGATTGTCTCTATAGTAGAGATGATATGGTAGTGTTAACTGTTTAGAATATAATGATGCTTAAAACCCAAAAGGTTGCAAGGTAGTGACTAATCCCAACTAAATTGTGATACCTCTAAAACATAAGTTACGAGTTGGTGAAACAAGGATGTTTTGGATCGTTAGATCCGGATCCAATACCTTCTTGTTAAAATTGTATAGAGGCGAAATGTTCGAATCTTTATTCTTTTGGAAAGAAGAAAGAATCACAAAGTTGTTGAGGTTAATTCACTTACATGTTAGTGGCACTTGTCCACAACATAATACTACTCATGTTATATGACATTCACCGAAGATCACTCTCGGTTGGACTATAGTTTATTTTGAATAAACACAAGTCCGAATACTTTGCAAAAGGTTTCAAAGAATTCAAGAAATGTAAATAGATGAGTAAGATATCTAAAGTATTTACCTCCTTAGATTTGATCCAAGGAAAGGTAACACTTTAGATGAGTTTCCTTGAAAGATATCAAGGAAAATAGCATCATAAGATAATGTATTTCTCCATTAGGAGAAGAACGAACTTGAATAAGATTTAGTTCGTTAAATGTTATCTATTACCCATATATAGGATATATACTTCTAAAACAATATGATTGTCGATGAGAAGATCTTCCAATATTTTCATGACTCCATAAGATGTAGTTGGAAAAGAAAGACAAATCTTAAGCATGTTAAAGATTTGGGGTTGTGTGCTAATAAGCAATATTTGTTTGATAACAATCTTGTAGGATATCCTTAAAATAACTTTTGGATATCGCTTCTATAAACCAACTAACAAATGTTGTTTTGTTGGGTAGTTCATTGTAATTCTACAATGTGATTTGCCTAAAAGCAAATGAACGAGAGATAGAACTCAAAGAATGGGTTCTTTGAGAGACAAGATAGTAATCAAACAAATATAACAACCTAGTTCCTATACCACAAGCTCCAAGGTAGTCGATAAGAATGAAAATCTTTATGACTACATTGAGTGCATATACGATATATACTCAAGGAAATGGTAAAGTACCATTTGACTCGAAATAATGAAACCTTCATAGCTAATTGGGAGCTTAAGGTAACTACAATCAAAGAGAATGGTTGACTTTGAAGAAACCATCTTTGAGATAGGCTTGGTTTCAATTAATTCGAAGATTGCTAGCTACAACTAAAATGGTGATTCAATGTTTTGACATAATATGGGTTTCCGAAACCATTATTAAGATAGTCTTGATAATATATGTCCAAAACTATAAATCACAAGACATGTAAGTTGTAGAGATCCATCCATCATGGATCTTAGCAAGTTAGTGGGAGCTATTTGCATTTTATGAGGAAAAAGGATCAAATCGTTTGATTTCTCATCAAGATGTAAATGAATCTTTTGTTTACGAGTTTTACAAAAGATTAGTGGGAGTTAATCATGTTCCTAAAATTTAAGTATATATGATATATTAATTTTGGAAATGAAAAGAATACTTCTTCGTTAAAGTTATGACTTTAATACATTATATGAAGATAGAATGTATATGGGAGATATAGTCTATATACATGGGATGGAAATCTATAATGATATATTTCATGATATAATTGGATTATATCAATCCCTAATAATAGACAATGGATGCTAGGAAGTTTCTCATATGATGATAAACTTCAATAAGAAGGACGATTCTAGTGAGACTAGCAAGTTGCCCTTCTCAAAGGGAACGTACCCTTTGACTCCCATAGAAAAAATGCGTAAATTGAATCCTTTATGCATAAGCAGAAAGGTGATTTATGTATTTCATATTGTATGAAAAACATTGATATGAGTTGTACCTAGAACGGTACAAGACGATATCAGGGCAAGCCCAGGATCAGAACCGTGGCAACTGTCAAGTGAGTCCTTAAGTATTTAAGAAATACTTAAGGATAGATTCCTCAAAGAATGAGGAAGAATTAGAGTAACGTAATGGAAGCGTAAATGTATTAGATTATGAATCTGATCCATCATTGGATGTTTCTTCATTATGAATGAAGAGATAAACAAATATCTCTTTATTATGACTAAAGAGATATTTGGATGGAAACATTAAAGTAATGACTTTAGTGTGTTCCATTATGAATGCAAGATATATTGCCATATAGAAGTTTACAACAATGTTGTTTGGATGGGAAAGTTCATTTATGAACTCTCTATTCGATTCCAACCAGAAAGTGTATGACACTAATGGGGCGATAGCTCAAGCCTGGGAATCAAGGTCTCATCAAGATCCGAACACAAATGAGAGACTGAACCACATGATTGAGAATCATGTATAATGGTGACGTCGTTATTCTCAAGGTTGCTTCTGTGGATAACACATATAGATATCCACTGTCTAGGCCTACTATTCAGCCATTTATGAAATGACTACAGAAGAGGTATCATCAAGATGACCTAGCTGATTGGCTCTAGTGCAAGTGGGAGATTGTTGGAAATGTGCCCTAAAGCCAATCATGTGATGATACTTTACGGACATTTCACATGTTAAACTAATCTAGTTTTACATATAAAGGGCATACATTATTGTTTGAGCCGTCTCATATAAATGTTATATGCTTAAACGATAAAGTCCAAGGAATATGTGATTGGGAGAATGTAATCTAATGAAGTTAGATTCATGAGACCATTCTTTCGTAGACACATCCTAAACGTTCCTGATCATAGGATTGTCAATTGGGCGTTGACAGTCCGTTAAGATCAGTACGTACTATGTCTTCTCTCAGTGAGAGTGATTAGTCTCGAGTCATTGGTGTGTGTGACATCAAGACAAGTACGTAGGTGCTCAATAGAGAATGAGTTCACTGAACGTGATCAACGAAGAGTTCTTATATTCCATGTCACATGAGAACTCATGGTTGGGATAATGCAAAGTAGTCCTTTGACCTGAGGCATCACAGTTGTCTTGTGGTTAAGTCCTTGATCTTTGATTATGTCAAAGTCACCCCCTCGGGGTGTCCACGGCATCGTTGGGGTTAAGCCACTTAGCTATGGAGACAAGTGAATGCGCAACAAGGGATCTCTAACCTTCAAACAGTTGAGGGAGAATACTCTATGATATGATTTGGAATCTCTGGCCAGAGTATGAATGAGATTAGGGAATGCGTTCCAAATCACATTCAAGGAAATCATATAAGCACACGAATCACATTGGATAGTAGACATGAATAAATAAACTATCATACCAAACAATGTGGTCAAGAGTATTAGATTAGAGAAGGACCGTATTGCATTTGTAATCCCAAACTGAATAGGTTCTCTATCCTCTTCTGATTAGCTTGGGTAACCATGATATGCTGCTAGGTGTCACTCATGGTTTGTGGAAGCCCTAAACGTGTGTAATCACTAAAGGGAGAATTGAAAATAGTTTCAATTCACAATCGATGTAAAATGGTTTTAATCGCCCACTACCTCGCTAAAAGGAACCTAATGGATCGCACACCATAAAAGGTGGAGATTGAAGATTAAACGGAAATGAGTAAGAATGATTAAATGGTTTAATCATTTATTTATGGCAAGGATTAATTAATATGTTAATTAATCAAACGAATAAGTTCGTTAAAGACTTCGGGATAGTTTTGGACCTTAAGGCCCAATGGGCTTCGAACGTCAAGCCCATTAACTTAAGTTGTATGACAATTTAATGAATGAAGATTCATTAAAGCCCAAAAGCCCAAAATCCCCTAAATGGCCGGCCATAGTGTGATGAATTAGGGTTTTGGTTATTTAGGTCACTTAAAGAAGTGACTATATAAATGACTTTATAACTAAATATTCATTAAGTGATAAAAGGGTTTATTTTTGGGGAAAATTGGTGAGAATTGTCTCTCCATTTTCTCTCTAAAAAGGCCAACACCTTGGAGGGTACATCTAGCAATCCTACTACTCCAAGGTCACTCATTTCTTCTACAATCTAACCTTGGTGAAGAGACTTAGAGGTTCTCAATTTTGGGAACTTGGAGAACCTATTCTTCCATCCAAATCCATGGATCTAAGAAGCAAGGAATGAAGGCCCTATCTCTTTGGGTGATTAGCCTTTGCTTATGCAAAGAGGAATCTACAAAGGTATTAATTTCAACTCACTTTGTTTTGAGTTGATTATTGGTTCACCAATCTACTAGGCTTTGAATTTCATGGTAATGTTTTGTTTTTGAGTGCATACAAGCATGATTCCGCCTTTAATTGTTAATTGCATGCTATATAATGTTGCTCAAATGAACATGTTTTACAAAATAATTCCTTCAGCTGCTACACTCATATTACCGTAAAATGAGCTTTTATCTTGGTTTGTTTGGTAAATGGATAATTTCGTGTAAGAAAGAGAAATAAGTATATGGACACGTTCAGGCCATCTCCAACCAAGGGTTGGCCAAAGGGCTAGTTTTAGCCCTCTGGCCCTCCAAGATATTAATATTTTAATGAACAATACAAGGCCATATTTGCCTCCATCTCCAATCGAGAGCCAAAGGGCCATATGGCTCGTTTTAGCCCTGTCACAAAAAAATCGTCTCCAACCGAGGGCTAAACATAATTTATTATTTAAATCTAAAAACTACAACAACTTAAATTTAAAAACAACAACTTAAATTTAAAAACTACAACTTATATTTAAAAACTACAACTTAAATTTAAAAACGACAAATTAAATTTAAAAACTACAACAACTTAAATTTAAAATCCATAATCAACATCATTTTCATCATCCGCCATTGTAGGAGTATAGTCAGAGGTAAACAACTGCCGCCGAGACATAATTTCCTTTTTTTTTCCTATCAAAATAGGCCTTACTCATTGGAGTGTAATTCAAAGTGTTCCTTTCCATATTCTTATCATCCATCTCTTCTTGTATTTGTTTGGCCCGTTCTTCATGCCTACACTTCCTTTCTTCCGCCTCAAGGACATTTTACTCCGCCATTAATCGCAATGAGGCCGCCACTTCATGTTGAGCGGCGTAATCAACATTTGCCTTGCCTTTTTCCTTCAACCTTCGCGCCTTGTTTCATCCCATAGCCCTAGGTATGGAACCTTCACCCGAAGACGGATTTTCTACCCTTGTTTGTTGAATGGTAGAAGATCCATCTTCATCCATATCTGCAGCTGAGGATGCAGTTCTGAACACCGGTGTAGGAGCTCTATGTTGAGGTGGATCTTCAAATAACACCCACCCTTTACAAATTTCCCAACAACCGTGAAACTGAAAGGGTTTTGAGCTGCCCTCCATATACAATTCCACCGCTTGGCGTACCTAGAAAATATAATTACAAAAATTAAAGGAAATTAATTCATGAAATTAAATGTAATATAATTAAATATAATTACAAAAATTAAAGGAAATTAATTTATGAAATTAAATGTAATATAATTAAACATTTAAAATAAACTGTGAAAACACTAACTTCATCGTAGTAATTCGCGCCGATTTCATGTCTACTTGCGGCTGCTAATAGTGCTTGATGCCATTTATTTAAACTTGGATGAAGATGTTTCTTCCACCTTGAAGAACAACTCTCGTGGTTTCGGGTATTCGGTGGAATGGTGCCTTCATAGAACTCTAAGTATTTTTTGGACACACGACTCCAAACACCTTCACTTGTTTGAGAAATCCCCCTCACACTATCTTCCGAGACCTATCTGTAAGCCATGCAAAGAGCTTCATCTTATTTTCGGGTCCAAGCCCTACCTTTCATTGCAGATGAGACCATTTTTACTAAAAAAATTGAAGGAAATATTGAAGGAAATTATTGAAAAAATATTGAAGGAAATTATTGAAAAATTGAAATAAAATATTGTAGATGAAGGAAATATTGAAAAATTGAAGGAAATTATTGAAAATTTGAAAGAAATATTGCAGATGAAGTGAAGAATTGAAAGAGCTTCACCATATTTATAGAAGAAAAAAAAGGTTTAAATTCAAAAAAAAAAAAATTGAATAAAACGGCTAGCTGCAGTTAGCTAGCTGTTGTATTCAAATTTTTTCATACTATTCGTGTCGGTTATAACCAACACTATTGCAATTTAAATTACTATTCGTGTAGGTTATAACCGACACAAATAGTAATTAATCAAAAATATTCCTGTCTAGTCGTAATATTTAAATCATTATTCGTGTCGGTTATAATTGACACTATTGAAATAATCTAAATTATTCATGTCGGTTATAACCGACAGGAAATCCGACACATTTAAAAAAATTCTGGCCAGCCCGGGGCTGGCTGGCTGGAAGGGGCCAGCCCTCTAGCCCTTTGGCACTTTCAGATTCCGTGGGGCCCACGAGGCCTCTGGCCTAGCTCTCGATTGGAGACAGTTTTCGGGCTATTTTTGGCCCTCTGGCCCTCTGGAGCCTTCGGTTGGAGATGGCTTCAGATAAAAACTAACTCCAGTCGTCATCATTTCTTCGAACCTTCATTTTTTTCTTCTGCCACATTCAGTTACAAATCATACGGGCAGAGGTTTCCTGGGTTGGTAAAATGATTTTACTAAGTCTTCATCCTTACAGGTAATAGGTCATCTATTATTTTTATTTGATCTGATTTCAATGAGTTGCACGAATATAATTTGGATTGGTTTTCCCTGCTTCAAAGACAACTTTTGAAATTGTTTTTCTATTTCGCTCCTAATTAAGTCGAGTACCCGACTGAGAAGGCTAAGGAATGAGATTTGGCTCCGAATAATGGCTGCTCTTTTGCTTGAAATGGTCAGTGCTTTAAATTCTTCTTCATTTTCTTTTCTTTTTGGGAAGCTGGGTGTTGACTTAAAAAGTTGAAGTTTAAGAAGCCCTTCACATCACCAGATATGAGATGTAGAACTAATTTAAGAGAGATTAACCTATTATATGTACATGCCTTAGATTTATAAGTTGTTTCTGCCAAATCAGACTTTTGATTTTCAATGTTACTAATTTAAAAACATAAATGATTTCTCATTTGATAACTCAATTATTTGTTATTCTGATCATAACTCAGTTATTTGTTAGCTTCAAATAATCTAAATTTTCAGTCTTAAAATTTAGGCTAAAGATTATGAGTACTTAATTTACGCAATCAATAATAGAAATAATGATGGTATATATTCATTTTACACAATGCATTTCATGGGCTAAGCAAATCATCTTAATTACACAATTGAACCAAAAGTTTGCTTGCTTTTATTTTTAAAAGTAATGGCTTACTCAGACTAGTGAAGGAAGAATTTCCTAAATAGGCCAGGACGAATTACAATAGTAATCTGCCTAATAGTCTAAATTCTTCAGAATTTTTTTATGAATGCCAATCGAAGTCCCCCAACTCCGATCATATAGTCTGATATAGAGGAAATCAAACACAATATGTAGCATGCTACATATTTTGTAAAGGAACAAAGGTAGATCATATAGCTAATTAAGGAATATTGTATTTATTTTCATGCTATATATTTCGTTCAAATTTAAATGCTTATGTGAAAAGGATTTGTCCATTTCTGCCACAAGATTGAAACGATATTTGTTGTAATTTGCATGCTTAAGTGATTGATAAAATTAACTGAAGAATTATGTTGTTCATTTCATTTAGCTACTCTATATCACGATTTTGAATTGTTTGAGTCCATAATATTCTAGGATGCGTGGGAAAATGTATCTCAATCTGAAATTATACATTTGTGTTGAAATTAAGCTTATGTTTGATATTGGTAAATTTACTACTTAATGTTAGGTAAATTCTGATTACATACACCTTATGTGTCTTTGACTATTTGTTTCAAGCATATAATATTTGGTTAGGTACCAATATCATTTTATTAACTAACTACTCTTTTTTACATGTTTGTAGATCTGGAACCATGACTACTTAAGGTCTATCAGTGAACTTCTAGAACCATGACTGCTTAAGTCGTCAATCGACGAACCAGGTGGTGGGGGAAAGCCATTCAGGGAACTTCTAGACCTAATTAATAGAGACTCTGGTTGTTTTGAGAGATCGATTGACGACTGAAAGTCAGTTTCAATTACACAATTTGGTTCTGACAGGGCGAAATAGGTCGATTGTTTGCAGATTTCGTAAGGTTTCCAATAGGACTATCTACAAAAACTTTTGTATGTAAATAGTATGTACATACACATCAAGTATTATATATCCTTTGTCTGTAAATAGTACTATATACAAAAAAAAAAAAAAAACTTGTACAATTTTCAATCGCGGGGCATTCCTTGCTAGTAACAACTAAAGCCTAAATGTGAGTTTGTATAAATTTCTAAACAAATTAGCAGACATGTATTGGAATGATCTCTTGCATTGATCAACTTCTGTCATTATATAACACACACCATTTCTTCCAATATTAATAGGTCAAGTGGCATTCAACAACTCGTCTCTTCGCATTCACATGATTAAGTTATTATAACTTGATTCCATTTTCGTGTGATTTTTATCGATCTCCTGTTAACTTTTATGACTTTTGGGTTACGTCTTGGCGCTGAACGCATTCCTCCAATTCCAATAAAATATATCCAATGATAATGTATCTTTACTACAACTAGGCAATAAACTAGATTCATTAGCTTCCCTTTTCCTTCTATCCCCGAGTAATATTGCAATAAACTAAGTTTAATTTTTATAAAGTGAAGGAAGAAAACTTTAGTGACATGGATGTAATGCGCCCCCGGCTCCCTCTATACTAATGGATGTGGGTACTAATCGATATTTGGAATTACTTTTAAAACAATTAAAAATATTTATAGAGAAAAGTGTTTTTCCAGAATTTGTTACTTGTTTTTTGTTGTGCCTTGGCCCGTTCATCAGTGCGGAAACGAGATTCAGATTACAACCTCACCAAAATCACACTCAGTTGAACATAATAAAATACAAGAAATAAAGACACCGAGAAATTTACGAGGTTCGGCAAAAACCTGCCTACGTCCCCGGAAAGATATTGCTCTTCACTATGAGAATAACAGTACAAGTACACATGAGTTAAATCAACATAACCCAATCCCGAATCCCTTGCACACCCACTCATAGAATTTTCCCAAGAGCCTCACTCTACCCCAAGAGTTCTTTCACTAGAATATTTTTCACTCTAGTTCTCTTGATTTTCTCTCAACCTTGCCCATGCTTTCCCATGGGAGAGCCGAATGCTCTCCCCCTTTGGATGCTCTCTGATGCTTTCCTCATGGAGAGAGCCAAATGCTCACTCTATTTTGTGTATGAAAAATGCCTTCACTTATAGACATGCACCATCAATTATGCTTCCACAAAACATGCTTCCACAAAACATGCTTCCAAAGTCCACAAAGTTGAGAGGAAATGGTTGCCAACTCATAATTATATGAGCCAAACACAACATTTTTTTACTAAGAATTAGTTCCTAAAACATTTTAACCAAAAGTATTTTCAGTCATTTTAAAGTAATTTTAGATGAGTCTTTTATATATATAATTAATACACCATACTGTCATATGTATACTACTATAGATTAGTGACATGACTATATGCATGTTACCAATCTCTTCCTGAATAAGTTGCCAAAAGAAGAAAACTTAAAATTACGTGAGAACACGTAAGTTGTTTTGCCCCAGCTCTGGTACTATACAAATGACATGCATACAGTAGAGGCTAGCTGGTACTGTAGCTATTATTATTATTATTATTATTATTATTCTTTTTATAAAAAAAATACTAGGGCGTGTTTATTTTGGCTTCATTAAATTTTATTGGACTGGACTGGCTTACTAGTCTGTATTTGGTGTGAAGAGAGACTGACTTTAATGGGACTAAGTTGGACTTGTATTCACAAAACAAAATCCTTCGCTAGGTGGTCTTAGCGAGAACCACCCCCCCACGCGGAAAGGAGCGGATTGCTAATCTCGTCTCCAATCCCTGCTTTGCTTCGCCTCAGACTCATCCAGGCTGCTTCGCATCGTCCTTGTAGTCGATGGTCGCCGTCAAAACCTAAATCCCCGCTGATGGTCTTCGTCTCCAAACCTGAGTCGTTTTCAAGCCTACATAGCGTCGTCTACAACAACTCCCAACTAGAGCGGGCAACGACCAACGAAGCCTCTACAAATTGAAAAAATAAAAAAAAACAATTTGGGATTTTCTAAGTTTTATTTTAAGATAAATTATGGGTTTATTTGAAGAGAAAGCAAATGAAAATAAGAGAAATTATTGGTCGGATTTTTTCTGGGTTTGATTTTTACTACGATCAATTGTGGACGGTGCGAAGAAGAGACATCAAATGAAAAGAAGAGAAGAAATGAAAGGTAGAGAGAGGGAAGAGAGAGTGAGTCAAATATAAAAAAATAAAATAATAAAATAATAAAAAAAAGATTAATAATAATAAAAATTAATGAAATGAATTAGAAAATAACAAAAAAATATTTGAATTCCAAAAATAAGTTAGTTCGTAGTCCTTCAAATTAGTCAAGCTCGAGATAATCTAGTAAAATAAACGCACTCTTAAATTCTTTGTTACTCCAATGAAGCAAATGGGACACAAGATATACTTCTTTTTTGACTTGTTTAGATCGATGCCTTACCTCCCCAAATCTAGAAGAGATTTTTCAGTGTGATCGTCACACAGAGTGTTACATCACGTGTCGCTATATAAATGGTGGGATATGAGTGTTAAAAAGTTAATAACTTAAAAAATAAAATTTCCCACCACTTACATAAAAACACGTAGTGTACCACCCGTGTTCCCGTTACAACTAAAAGTTTCTCCAAACCTAGGGATATATAATACAATAATAGCACTCGAGTTTGATACAATAACCTCTCTCTACACCCAATTTAAACTTTAAATGTGAATTATCTTTTTTACCCTATTGCATAATTATCATTAAGTAAAGATAAAACTAACAATAAAATTAAAATTTATCAATAAACCCACTTAATAATCAAACCCTCTCATCACATCAAACTCTACCATCACACAATCTTTATTCCACATTCATTCTAACTAACATACTAAGACACTCTCATACAATAAAACAAGCTCTTTTTTACCAATGGTGGTGATTTTAAAGTTTTGAATCCTCCAACCAAAGGATGAATTGATATAATCTCAACAAAATCCTCTACGAAGGAGTTGGGCAATTTATACCTAGCTCTAATTAAAATTATGCTTGAACTTGACAAATGCAGGAGCAAGGATCGAATATGAGCAACATAATTATTTAAACTCGACTCAATTGTACATCAGAGTGACGAGTACTACATCATATCCAGTATCCACCAGGTCCTTGACTTTGTATATCAGAGTGACAAATGTCATAGATTGGATTCTGGTGGGAAAGACCGAATAACATGAGAAAATTCATGCTTCCTTTTGATTCAAGCATCTGATTCTGAGGTTAATTATCGATTCAACAAATTTGGGATTAAGGTTAGAACTAATTTTGTATAAACAATGTGTCATAGGTTCACTTTGATTATTGGGTTTTAATTCTTATTTGGGTTTCTTTTGCAGGTGGTGATTTCTAGGTGTGGCTATGAGGTAATTGCAGTGTACTCTTTCTGTAATTAAGATTGTTTTTGCAACAGGATACGATGAGTTTGATTAAGTTATTAAGTTACTCCCTTTGCAATTAAGATTGTTTTTGCAAGTAGAAGATAACAGAAGACTTAACAATGTTAAGTTGGGTTAAGAAATTAGAAAAGCCACAGAGGGGTTGCAATCCTTATGAGTGCAAAAGATTTGAACTCCACTGAGCACAAGACAAATATGTGAGAGATGTTGCTCTATGTACGCCTTGAATAAGTTGTAGAACATTAATTTTGAGTTTTTATTTTTGAATGGGTGTAAAGAGAGATCTATATATTGAATTGGGTCTCCAAGGGTAATTTAAGTAGTAAATTTAGGTTTAAAGAGATATTGATAGTTTAATTAAAAATAATATGGGTGTAGAGAGTAAGTTGGGTATAAAAAGAGGTTATATGAGTTCAAAGAAAATTCATCTTTGAAGTATATGAATCGCGACAGTAGTTTAGAAGAAGCCAATGATGTGTCTCCACGCGTTGAGACTGGAATGGACGGACTCGATACCCTAGAACAAGGACGTTGGAGTTGTAAACTACCATCTTAGTGTCGTCTTATTAACAACCCCAATGCCACTCTCTTTGCCATTTATAACTAAAATCTCAACTCAAAGGCTCCACGAGCACAATTCTAAAGGATGCAATCGTAATTTGCCCAACTGGGAAGAGAGTAATATTCAGAATTAGGATAAGATAATACCATAATATAGATGGCCAAACAACTAGTGATTTTTTTATAAGAAAACTAATAAAAATAGGTTGAAAATTTTGAATTTTAACGATAATGACAAAATAAAGGGTAAAGTGAATAGTACCATAATTGACATTTTAGTGTAAAATGTGATTTTTCATTAAAATGAACCGTACCAGTAGCTTTTCGTTAAAGTTCATTTTTTTTATTGTTGGTTTGCTAATATTATAAAAATTAAAAATTAAAAACAAAGTAAATAAGTAAATGTTGACAAAGCCAAGTAGGAACCAGTGGCTGACGACACTAGAGTTACCCTCATGCAATGACGTCGTAAAAGATGCCGTACGATAACAACAAGTGTAGAACAAGCGCGTGTGGAGCAATCAACCAAATATAGCATTATGTGGAGTCTCATCCAGCCCTTGGTTGTAAAAAATAGACCTGAATCGCGTGGTGGTATCGTATTGAGAATCTTGGACTTTCGTTTCTCCTTCTTCCTTCAACCTGAGGAGAAATTTCTCAGGTAATTATGGTAGGAAGACTAAATTTGTAAACAAAATTTTAAAAATTAAAAAACATAAAAGTTGATGATTAGTTTATTACTTAAACATTGATAAACGTATTATTGGTGACACATCATTTAGTTTACAAATTTTGTATCCAAATTTAATCTCTCTAGCATTACTCTTTCTAATTTTGTCCGAAATACGGATGGTGCAACATGTCTCATTAAAAGAGGAGATGAAAGTTTTATTTAACACAAGTATCTGATCACTTATATAGTAGTACGTGATGTATCATAGCATATCCCAAGCGCATGAAAATTCATTCCAACCTGAAGAGCTTTTTAGACGGCTATAAAATACCTCCCATCCATCACTTTGGCCACAGCTATGCAAACCACAAACCCTCACAGAAACACAGAGAGATTAATTAATTTTTAATTGTCATATTAGTTAGTTGTTAATCAGGAGATTAGGATTTATGGAGTCGTCGTGGCCGGAGAGTCTGCTCTCAAATAGGGAGAGGGTGATGGAGGAGTTGATCCAAGGGCGTGAGCTGGCAAATCAACTTAGTAGGGCTTTTGATACTAGGTTACTTGTCGCTAATGGTCATGATGGGAGATCGGCTGAAGGTATTGTTAATAAGATTTTGGGGTCATTTGTGAATACCCTTTTGATTTTAAATGGGAAGGAGTCTGATCAAGAGTTTGTTTGCAATCAGATTCAAGGAAATAGTAGAGGTGTTGGTGGTGGTGGTAGTGGTGTTAGTGACGGTGGTAGTAGTGGTGGTGGTGGTGGTGCATATTCGTCATCTTGGGGTGCTAATCATGGTCATGCAGCTGCTATTAAGCCTGAAGACTATACTGAGGAGAACAGTTGTAGAAGCACTTCAACCTTCAAGGATCGAAGAGGTTCTTACAAGAGAAGGTAATTAGTTATATTTCTCTAATTAATTAATACGTAGGTAATATTCATTAACATCTGCATTAACATACTGTTCACAATGATTTTTCTTCCAGTTAAAGACTCTTTCCATGTGTGATTGATTGTTCAATCTCAAACATTTGTGTATGAAACGAATACTAAAGAGTCTTTTACTTAGACAATTACACTGTGTATGAATGAAAAAAATTTAAGATTACTAAAAAATTTCAAGATGACAGAGATACAAATGACATAATTTTATTTTCTAGAATTTGTAAATTTTCTTATTTGGTTCAACTAAAAATACAATGGAATTTGAACACATAATTTTTTTATTTTCAAACTCTCACTCATAGAAATTTGGAAATAACATCTTTACATAAAATTTAAACTCGGGAACCGGAGGTCCCAAATTTCAAGTTTTTCTTCACGTCATGAAAATCCTAAATTTCTATGCTTATGAATCCAAATGAGAGAATTGTTGTATGTCTATTTATAAAATTTGGCTTTTGTCAAAATGTCATGTTCCCTACATAATGTTAATCATCCACATGTGCGTGATAAGAAAAGGAGTAATTAATTTAATCATAGTAGTTGTTAGATTTATATGGATGTGTGAACAACTGTAACTATAATTAATTTACTCACAACAGCTATAGATTCAATGAATGAAAAATATTATTATATTTAATAATGCATAGAATTTCTAATAAGACAAAAGAGTAAGGACTGCCCCTTGCTCTCATATGTTCATGTCATGCCATATATTTACAAAATTTGGATGCTTCTCTTTTTCCTTCTCACTCCTATCCTTCTTAGAGTGGTAGCATTATCACTTAAATTGTTGGATTTATATATAATTTAAAAGTTCTAACAAAGAGTTGCAACTTGTTGATTCCTTGCAGAAAGACTTCACACTCTGGGACTAGAGACACTCCTGCTTTGATTGATGACGGTCATGCATGGAGAAAGTATGGACAAAAAAATATCCACAATGCCAAGCATCCAAGGTACATACATATGCAATTTACCTTGTAAAATTGTAACAAATTTTAATAATTAAACTAGTAACAATTCAAGAAATGAAGATTCCCATAGTTATGTTGTGTATATATATATGTTCAGGAACTACTTTAGGTGCACTCACAAACACGATCAATCGTGCAAAGCAACCAAGCACGTTCAACAAGTTCAAGATCATCCACCAGTGGTTCGAACCACATATTATGGCACCCACACGTGCAGAGACTACCTCAAAACTTCTGAACTGGTCTTGGATTGCACAAGTCCTAGAGATTCTTCAAAGTTCATTAGTTTTGAGAACGCCAACTGGTTGACAAACAAACAAGAGCATCCCTTTTTCGCAACCTTCGCTTCATCATCAGTTAAAGAAGAAGTGTTCGTTAAAGAAGATATTGCAACAACTGATCACATAGTGACAAGCGACCACAACCATTCCGTACGGCGTGATCATCTTGTGTCGCATGATCTGACGGCGTTCGAGTCCTCTGGGCCCATGGGTGGGTTTTCATCAAACATCGATCAGTATGAAGATGACGACATGTTTTGGAAGACTATCGAGTCTTTACTTTGATGAATGAAGTTTTGAAATACGGATATTTGAATTTTGAGTTTTGATGAGTACTACATACTTAGTAGCTGCTAGCTAGCGTACGATCCTTGTGGTAAATTGAACTTTAGGAAAATCGAATGTGTGTTCAGTTTCTTTGAAAAAAATTGTTGCTTTCTTGGTTTATAAAATATGTAAACACAGTTAATTATCCCAAAACAAAATATACAAGAAGCAATGTTTACTATTTCTTCTCGTTAAGTGATTAATGGAAGCTTAATTATGCTTAACAGCCTTTTCATATACAATGCATGACAATTCTTAATTAATAAAATCAATTCTTTTCTCCAATATGTGGAGATCTGATAAAATTCGATTTACTATCTATTAAAAGAAACGAAAGAATTATGAAGATCTTACTACATACAAGGAAAATTCCTGGCTATTTTAGTTGTTTTAATTTGAATTTATTTAATAAGTTGGATAGAATTTAAAATATGGCAATCGGATAGAATTTGTTAAATTGGTTGGATAGAAACAAATGACTATGGTGGATATAAGAATTATATCACGTTGTTCTCATTAAAAAATTGAAGGAAATTTGAAACCAATTAATTGCTCACTTTAAATTTAAGCGGAACTTTAAACAAAAACAATGCAAGTAATTAGTTCATGAAAATTTCTAAATATCCAGTGTTGTTGGTGTCAAAATTGGAAGGAGCCTGCATGTTGGGTTCAACACGTGTTCAAAGTGTTGTTTTTGGTCTCAGTGCCACGGGATGACTCGAGAGAAAGAGAGAATAAGCATGTCACTGTTAGAGGCTGCCAACATGAATGTTTGTGTTCGAATGTGTGTGAAAGTTGCTCGTAGATCTGACTTGTTAACCAAATGATTATGCACCTAGTGGAACGCTGATTCGATTAACTTCTTATATGTGCCTCAAGTGAACAAGGACGTAAATAAGCGAGAAATGAAAACTAAAGAAAAAAACATAATGTAATCATTTTCAAGATGAAGTCAAGACTACAAACATTTATAAAAGTAAAATCTAGGGCGATAGGCTGAGCTACATGACTTGAAATATAATTAACTGGAAAGGCAAAGAAAAGTAGTAAAAGTCTAGCCAAATTCAGGCCATGGATGCCGATATAATACTAAAGGAGTCCACCGATATCGCTTGTATATGATTGGACTTAGTACAAAACAAATGCCTTTGATAGGAAATCAGAGTGGTTGGAATTGCACGTCAACTGAATCATACCATGGGGTGGCAGAATTGTAAAAGTTTTAGATCTCAGGATCGTAGGTAGTATTTGCCTCGAAGGACGACTTTGAGCTTGTGGTTGAAGAGTTAAGGGGTTTTACTGAAGGGCAAATGGGTTTGTGATGAAAATCAGTTGGAAGTCACTTTAGGTTTTGTTTAATTGTAGAAATTCCTTTGAGCTTGTGGTTGAAGAGTTAAGGGGTTTTACTGAAGGGCAAATGGGTTTGTGATGAAAATCAGTTGGAAGTCACTTTAGGTTTTGTTTAATTGTAGAAATTGAATTTGATGAAGGTTCTGAACTTGAAGTCTTCTGACTCTATTTATAAGTAGTGGAGAAAGAACAACCTCAATTAGATCTTATCTAGTGCTGTCAATGACTGTAATTTCTGCTAGGTGGCCTTCAGATGTATCTTAATGCGGTTCGCACGATCTAGAGGTGGCGTGGGCATGTAGGATAATGGGCACATCTACATTAAAGGAGGTGAGTACTTCTAGCGACTTAAGAGGCCTTATTTTTATTTAATTTTGGCCTAAACAAATATGTATGCAATAGTACTTCTCGCAGAAATCTCTTTTGGTATTAGAATTTAGACATATATATATATATATATATATATATATGAAAAGATTGTCTGTGTAAAAGGACATGGGACACTAGGCATATAGTAGCTGGGACTGCACATGAGCAATTTGAAATTTCATATCGTTGCGCGATTCAAAAAGACAGGTACAAAGTGCTTGGGAAGGAAAGATTGTGATTAAAAATAAAAGATTTAACAATTTCTGAAATCAAATCTAATGGTTAAAACATGTGTCATTGAAATCAAACCCAGGTTTGTTTATAAGAATTGTTTATCCTTGGCATCAAATCCTTAAACAAATAATTCTTAGAAATTCTAGTCTAAGGGAAATAAAATTGTTTTCACATTGATAATGTGTCCATTAGAAATTAGGACTCAAGTCTCAAGAAGGCTTTGTTAAGAGTATGAATCACACATCAAGGAGTGAAGGAACCCTATTCTTTTTTATTCGCTTAGTTCAAATCTATTTTTATCTGCTTTGTTTGCTTAGCTATTGTCTTGTGCCTCAAGTTGAAGAAAATTTTCAGAGTACCAAAAACACAGAACAGTATACCAAGTGTCATAATATAATTTATTGGATTTTTTTTTTTTAATTTGCAACCATGTGTAAGAGGAAAGAGAAGAAATCGGAAACATACTTGGTGTACCAAGCCGTGTTTCCGATCCATTGAATCGCACAATGATAGCTAAGAAGAGACTAAAATGCATATGTGAGTCTTCTCGATCCCGAAAAGGTAGACTGTCGAGCCACCAACTTGTCCCATTTTCAAAAAGAAAAAAAAAGAGGAGAAGAAAAAGGAAAGAGAAGCCCACCAATCTCCAGCAATCATATTGGAAGCATGTGAATGTATGAATAGAACACTGACAGGGACTAGATGATCAAGTAATCAAGTTGGGAAGTTTAGGTGGACTCCTTCATTTATCATGCTACAGACAAAATGATGGGAGAGATAGTCCAAGTTCATTTTCTACATAATTACAAAGGTTATGTATTTTCCAAGTTTTGGGCTTAGAAAATTTGATTAATTAAGCTTCTGTGAAACTGATGGGAATTGGTTTTATTCATTGATTTGCTCCTGCCAGATGAGTCAAGCTTGTTGAACAAGTTTGTTCAACTTTTTTCTTTGAGAACTTTAACGAAAAACTCTCGTACTGTTCATTTTAACGAAAAATCACATTTTTACACTAAAAAGTCAAACATAGTATTATTCACTTTACCCTTTATTTTGTCCTTATCGTTAAAACTCAAAGTTTTCAAGTCATTTTTATTAGTTTTCCTTTTTTCTTTTTCTAATGCTTTATGGACTCTCCGCTATAAAGAAAATGAAAAGTTTTTAGGTTACCAACTAACAAGATACAAATAACTTTATGCAAAGGGTTTAGTGAGAGATGTTGCTTAGCCGGTTGATTAGAATAATGTTCATGTCAATAAATATTATTTTTCCAAAAAAAAGAGAAAAGATTATAATGTTTGAGAAGTTTTATCCTAACCCTAATGTTTTCTGATTTCTTCATTCCAAAATCACTTCTATCAAAAATAACAAAAATGAAAAACTGTAATGGCTTATCATATTTTTAAAAGTGTGAGCCAGTAATTGTTCTAACCATTAGTAGTTTTGCGATAATTTTGATGATTAACTATGTTGGATTTTTCCAGAAAGATAAAAGAGGGCTAAAAGCCTGATAAAGAGCTGTCTTAGTAAAAATTGGAAAGAGTTTTGCACTCTCTCATTCCCCAAAATTAGCAAGAACAGATTATACTAATTAATTACCCCATAGAAAAATACTTGCTAAGCGTTTAGCCACCTCATTGTGTACAACGAATGTTAGTGATTATTGTCAACTTTTCTTGTAATGCAAAATGCAGCAATGAGCAAACTTGATACCTGCTGCAGAAGATTACACCATCAAATTGCAACTTATTCTAATCAATATCTAATCTAATTCTGGATGTGATTGAGCAAAGGAAATTACACCACCAAACTGCAACCTATTCACTTCCTTTCTTCTTCAAGTTTATTGGTGCTATGGCGTCTTAGGGTTCGTTGATCAAATTGTCTGGCTCTCTTAGCTAATTATTAGGGTTCAACATGATCAACCCCATAATTAGCTAAGAAATCAGTAACATGATTGCCCTCTCGATAAGTAAGTTGGGCTACTTTCATAATGTCAATTAATTTTATGGTGAAACCTCAATTTTCTTCAACAACATATATATTTAAAATAAAAGAATTAAAATGAGGAAGTGAGAAGTGGTTGAGAGGGATGGAGGCAGGAAGATTTGAAGCAATTTGTAACAACATATATATAAATTGTTGATAATAGAGAACTTGTTGACGGGCACGGAAGCAGGAATTGTTGACAAACGGAGCATGTTATTCAAGCTTTTTTTTTTTTTTTCCTTTTTGATAATTCAAGCTACTTCTAATTTAGGGTTTTTGACTCTTTTACTTCTATCTTGCTTCATATATGTTCATCATGCTTGATGTATTGCAGCAGAGAAGAGAAACAGATGATGAAGGAAAGGGAGGTGCCCCTCTCGCAATTTGAGCTTTATATGAATGAATTTCCATGAAACTAGCAGGAAATTTTTTTTTTTTTTTTTATTTGTAGAGGGTCGATGACGATTGACGACACATGAGAGAGAACTATGAGAATGTGAAAGTAAAAGACTTCTATGTTGGTGAAAGAAAAACCTTGCAAGGCTTATAAGAGATTCAGCTACTTCCCATATGGCCAATTAGTTTTATGGTAGAACTCCAACTTTCTTCATGGTATCAGAACAGCTTGGCCCACGTGTGAAGCCCAAAGGCCATACGTGCTCCACGTCACCCAATTCGTGTTGTCCACGTGTTTAGCTTGAAAAAATCATCAAACGTGAATGAACGTGCACATTACGACTGTGTTCTATTTTTGTAAATCATTTGAATATTTCTTTGGTCTAAATCAAAACAAATTGGTCATTATGGTTTTGTATCAATCAGTTTGGTCAGATTGGTGCGCACCGAGGAACCAGCGTTCCACTCGTTGACAGCTAGCAGTGGTACGCTCTCCACACACCCCTTTCTCTCAAGCCTTCTAATGGGGTTGAGAGGAAATAAGTACTTGGGAAAAACAAGTTATCAAGGTGGCGTAAACAAAACTATTCTGGACGCAGTTGCCCCTAACCTACATCTGTATAGAATTGTTGTTCAAATGTTAGCAACTCCAAGTCCAAAAACAGGGAAGATGATCCTCTCCGGATTCACTTGGTGGGGATCCTAGGAATCTCCACATCCTAGCCGTTCATCGTATATCGTACGGTCAATTTTTGTCAAGTACTATTTGTGTTTAATTTTAAATATAAAAAATTAAATAATTTTTTACTGCACAATGCACGATGAATGGCTAAGATGTGAGGATCCCTAAGATCCCCACAATTTGGATCCGGATGGGATTCAAATCCCAAAAACAGCACATCTAGAGGGCGTTTGTTTGCCCTCATTAAAGTTCACTGAATTGGACAAAATTAAGGGTTAGTCCAGTCCCATGCTTGTTCCCAGCAAGGATTAGCTTTAGTGAGACTAGCTCTCACTCGCCTCGACTAAAGGCAGGACTATCCGGTCTTAGCGTGTACCCCCAAGAACCAAGGGACTAGCTAAGACCATCATCTCTCTCATCCTTGTCTTGCTCGACCACTCTTTGTGACCTTCGACCACACACTGCCGTTAACTTTCCGATTTGACTATCTCTTTCAAATACGTTTCACAACCAATTTTCACATAAAAAATATACCAAACTGAAGCTGGGAGTGAAGGGATTCCGTTTGAGGTCAAAAGGTGGTCGGTGGTGGCCGGAAATAGGCTCGGAAGTCTCAGCATGTTTGGGTTTCTTCGAATCCATGACAGATTCAACATGCAAAGTTTTGATTTGTGTCCAGGGATGGAGAGCAGTTTGTTGGTGGTGCTAACCTCATCCAATTCGACGAGGTTTGGCCGGAAAAGATGATGGAAAACCTGCAACTCGTCGGAAAAAATGGAGATGTGAGGTTTCATCGAATAACACAGAGCTGGAGCGAGGGAGAGAGGAGAGAGAAAGATTATAATCGAGAGGGTGTTGGACATAAAAAAGAGAGAGATAGAGACTGGAATTAAGATGTCTAATCTGGGAGAAGGAAGGGTGGGACGGAGAAATGAGAAAAAAAAGGAGAGAAAGAGGGAGACAGGCAACTATGGAGGTTTTCATGGTGGCCATGGTTTTGGGGAGAGAAACGAGGATGGGGAAGCTATCTTGGATTTTGCAATGGAATATGATCTCTTCTTAGCCAACACCTTCTTTAAGAAGAGAGAAGAACATGTGATCACCTACAAGAGTGGGTCGTCAAAAACACAAATAGATTTTCTTCTAATGAGGAAAGGGGATCGTATAACTTGTAAGGATTGCAAAGTTATACCAGGAGAGAGCGTGGCTAATCAACATCGCATGTTGGTGATGGATGTACATATCAAAAGAGTGAGAAAAAAGAACAAGACTTGGAAGTGCCCAAGGACTAGATGGTGGAATCTAAAAGAAGAAAAACAAGCCATTTTCAAAGAGAAAGTAATCACCCAGTGTGTGTGGGATAGAGAGGGGGAAGCTAACCAAATGTGGGATTCCATAGCTAGTTGTATCCGAAAAGTAGCAAAAGAGGTATTAGGAAAGTCCAAGGGCTTTGCCCCACACCAAAAGGAATCTTGGTGGTGGAATGAGGAGGTACAAGCAAAGGTGAAGGCTAAGAAGGAATGTTGTAAAGCCTTATACAAGGATAGGACCGATGAAAATGGTGAAAGGTATAGAAAAGTGAAGCAAGAGGCGAAGAAAGCTGTGAGAGAATCTAAGTTAGCGGCTTATGACGATATGTATAAGCGACTAGATACCAAAGAAGGAGAGTTGGATATCTATAAACTAGCTAGAGCAAGGGAAAAGAAGACAAGAGACCTAAACCAAGTGAGGTGCATCAAGGATGAGGATGGAAAGGTTTTTGCTACAGAGAACGCGGTTAAAGACAGATGGAAAGGTTATTTTCATAATCTTTTCAATGAAGGACATGAAATGAGTGCTTCTTTAGGGGAGTTGAGTAACTCAGAAGAGTGTAGAAACTACTCTTTTTATCGTAGAATCCGGAAGGAATAAGTGGTTGTAGCTTTGAAGAAGATGAAGCATAGAAAAGCAGTAGGCCCAGACGATATACCAATCGAAGTGTGGAAAGTTTTGGGAGAGACAGGTATAACATGGCTCACTGACCTTTTCAATAGGATTTTGAAAACGAAGAAGATGCCGAATGAGTGGCGAATGAGCACTTTGGTGCCTATCTACAAGAATAAGGGCGATGTACAAAATTGCATAAACTATAGGGGTATTAAGCTAATGAGTCATACAATGAAGCTCTGGGAGAGAGTCATTGAGCATAGATTGAGGCAAGAGACACGGGTTTCGGACAACCAATTCAGGTTCATGCCAGGGCGCTCAACCATGAAGGCAATCTATCTCTTACGAAGATGGATGGAAAGATATAGAGATGGGAAAAATGATTTACACATGGTCTTTATAGATTTGGAAAAAGCGTATGATAGGGTCCCAAGAGACATTCTTTGGAGGATTTTAGAGAAGAAAGGAGTACGAGTAGCATATATCCAAGCTATACAGGATATGTATGAAGGAGCAAAGACTGCCGTAAGAACTCATGAAGGACAAACCGAAAGCTTTCCCATAACTGTAGGATTACATCAAGGCTCATCCTTAAGTCCTTACCTTTTTGCGTTGGTAATGGATGAGTTAACAGGACATATTCAAGGTGATATTCCTTGGTGTATGCTTTTCGCAGACGATATAGTGTTGATAGATGAAACTTAGGAATGGGTAAATGCAAAACTTAACCTTTGGAGAGAAGTGTTGGAATCTAAATGTCTTTGCCTAAGCCGATCAAAGACAGAATATATAGAGTGCAAGTTCAGTGCAAATGGAGGCCAAAACGAGTTAGGGGTGAGGATCGGAGATCAAGAAATACCAAAGAGCGACCGTTTTCGTTACGTAGGATCTATCTTGCAAAAGAACGGAGAATTAGATGGAGATCTCAACCATAGAATACAAGCTGGATGGATGAAGTGGAAGAGTGCATCCGGCGTGTTGTGTGACCGCCGTATGCCACTGAAGCTCAAGGGAAAATTTTATAGGACGGCAATAAGGCCGGCGATGCTGTATGGCACAGAATGTTGGGCGGTGAAGCATCAACACGTACACAAAATGGGTGTAGCGGAGATGAGGATGCTTCGTTGGATGTGTGGGCACACGAGAAAGGATAAGATTAGGAATGAGGATATCCGGGGTAAAGTATGAGTAGCCGAAATTGAAGGAAAGATGAGAGAAAATCGGTTACGGTGGTTTGGACATGTGCAAAGAAGGCCTACTGACGCTCTGATTAGAAGATGCGACTATGGGACAGAGGTTCAGGGCCGAAGGGGTAGAGGAAGACCTAGGAAAACTTTGGAAGAGACCCTAAGAAAAGACTTAGAGTACTTGGATCTAACGGAGGACATGACACAGGACAGAACACAATGGTGTTCTAAGATTCATATAGCCGATCCCACTCAGTGACTTGGATTTTCCAAGTCTCCAACCGAGAAGTTTTCCTCACTCGGGAAATTAAGGGAACATTACCTCAACCTATATGCTCAACTCACAAAGCTTCAACATACAAGCTTCAACAAAAGAAAATTCAAAGAACTTAGCGAAGAAGGCTTTGGTGTATTTAACACAATACGTTGAAATGAAGGAAAGCTTATTTATTGATATCCCCGATAAGTTACAAATATGTACATATACTTGAGTCAAAATAAACAAACAAGAGGGAGCCTTCACAAAGGTTGCTTAGGAGAAGTCTCAGCAGTCGGTAGAGCCCCAGAAAGAGAAGGCACCGGAGGGGGATCATTCGGAGCCTCAGTACCGGACAAAACCCTAGAAGGAGGAGGCATCAGAGGTTGATCATATGGAGCTTCATTACGCGGTACAGCCCCAGAAGACGAAGGCAATAAATGCCTTTGGAACAAACCCACAAATCTCTGATGATCAAGTAAAACCTGACCATCAGATTCCTTCATCTGGTCAAGCTTCCTCTTCATGTTTGTAGCATAGTCATATGCGAGCCGGTGCAACTGTTTATTCTCATGCTTGAGCCCTCTAATCTCCTGTTTGAGACTCATCACTTCAGCCGCCAATGATTCAACTTGGCGGGTTCATGCAAATAGGCGTTGGGCCATATTAGACACAAAACCTGCACACTGAACACTGAGAGCCAGAGAATCCTTAACAGCCAACTCATCAGACCGTTTGGAAAGTAGTCTGTTATCTTTGGGAGTGAGAAGGTTCCTGGCCACTACCACAGCGGGCATATCATTCTTCGTCACGGAATCCCCAACGGTAAGAGGACCAGTAGGGGAGACGAATGATGGGCGCCATATGTTGTCTGGAGAAGGCGAGGCTGCCTCTTCAACAAGGTTCAAATCAAATCGACGGTCGGAGGGGCCAGACATTTTCAAAGGTGTTGAAGAGAGAAGAGGTCGGACAAATTAAGATCTTAGAAGTGCAAGAATGGAGCTTCTACTGGTGGATATTCAAGTGTGCTTTGGAACTTAATGTCAGCTCCTATAAAAATCTGCACTCGACGAAGCTTCAGAAATCGAAGAGGCGCCTGCTCATAAATCGAAGAGGCGTTTGCTTTCTCAAAAGCTGGGCTGCTCAGAGACCACGAGGGTCGATCTCAGAAATCGAAGAGGCGTTTGCTTTCTCAAAAGCTGGGCTGCTCAAAGACCACGAAGGCCGATCTCAGAAATCGAAGAGGCTTGCTTTCTCAAAAGCTGGGCTGCTCAGAGACCACGAGGGCCGATCTCAGAAATCGAAGAGGCACCTACTTTTCCAGCCTTGTCAGCACCTGTCACACGCACACTCAGCTTTGCGGAAATTATGGGCATTCTGTCGAAGATTTCTGGCGAAGTAGAAAGCACATGAATCGTACTGTTCAATCACCCACTTCCCACACGCAACAGTAGCTCATAGGTACCACAGATAACTTTGCCAAAGTTCTCTGACAAAGTTGAGACACGTGAAGCTTGAAGCTCCCACTACATCGCTCTGACCAAGAAGGGTAAAAGAATTGCAAAGAAACAACACTAACAAAGTTTAGACACATAAATTTTGAAGGTCTAGCTACCATATTATTACCCACAAGGGTAAAGGAACAGTACCATTGCTGGATAATTGGAAAGTTCCGGTGTGTCAACCTCTGTGCTTCGTGGCAAGGTAGACTAGCAAACATGCCCAACCTTTACTCACATTCGAGAAAACACTCCTAACAAGATTGCTTGCTCCAAAATCGAAGAGGCACCGCCCTCCGAATCTCGAGAGCCAGACTCCCAACATGATTACTTTCTCAAAAATCGAAGAGAGGGTAAAGGAACAGTACCACTGCTGGATAATTGGAAAGTCCCTGTGTGTCAACCTTTGTGCTTCGTGGCAAGGTAGACTAGCAAACATGCCCAACCTTTACTCACATTCGAGAAAACACTCCCAACAAGATTGCTTGCTCCAAAATCGAAGAGGCACCGCCCTCCGAATCTCGAGAGCCAGACTCCCAACATGATTACTTTCTCAAAAATCGAAGAGAGGGTAAAGGAACAGTACCACTGCTGGATAATTGGAAAGTCCCTGTGTGTCAACCTTTGTGCTTCGTGGTAAGGTAGACTAGCAAACATGCCCAACCTTTACTCACATTCGAGAAAACACTCCCAACAAGATTGCTTGCTCCAAAATCGAAGAGGCACCGCCCTCCGAATCTCGAGAGCCAGACTCCCAACATGATTACTTTCTCAAAAATCGAAGAGACACCGCTCTCCGAATCTCGAGAGCCAGACCCCCAGCAGGATTGCTTTCTCAAAAATCGAAGATGCATCGTTCTCCGAATCTCGAGAGCCAGATCCCCGACAGGATTGCTTGTTCGAAAACCGAAGAGGCACCACTTTACCAACTTCAAGAGCTGGATCTCCTTGGATAAAGATTGTCTGTAATCTTCACACGCAACATCAGCTTTCCAGATACCACAGACCACTTTTTCAAAGTGCTCTGACAGAGTTAAAACATGTGAAGCTGGCAGCTCCCATTACCGTGCTATGACCAAGCAGGGTAAAGGAATAACATTATTACTTGATGTTAGGGAGACTCCTATATATGTTGACCTCCATCCCTAACGGACAGGCAGACCTGCAAAAATGCTCAACCCTTTCTCTTATCTGAGAGGGCACTCCCAA
This sequence comes from Malus domestica, assembly GCF_042453785.1. Classification (NCBI taxonomy): domain Eukaryota; kingdom Viridiplantae; phylum Streptophyta; class Magnoliopsida; order Rosales; family Rosaceae; genus Malus; species Malus domestica. The sequence goes on along the minus strand of NC_091672.1, from coordinate 26,013,422 downwards.
CGAAGCCTTTCGAAATATTCAGCTTTCTTTCCCCCCGAGAATACCTCTGTAAACAAGCTATACTAGAACAAGAATATCTCATATCATCAGGGTTAAAAGCAAGAGTATCCTATATCATGCTTTTTCCTTGTCTTTTCCTTTGGCCTTGTTCTTACCTGCAAAACAAGGAGAAAAAGAGCAATCAGTCAGCACTTGGAATCAAGCTTCCAGCCAGGAACTGACTGCCTGGAACCCTTACCTGATTACTTACCTGGCATTGCTCTCGAGTACTCATCTTCAACATCTTATGCTTCCAGGGAAGATACCGCATCTGCTTGAGGAACAGATAGGACAAGTGAGAAGGATACAAGGAAGCATGTGGAGACAAGCGTAACAGCACACGTGCCTATACATCCACTACTCTGTCAAAAGCAAAAGTATCCCATATCAGCAGGGTCGAACGTACTCTAGATTTGATGGACTTGTTTTGACCCTCAAATTCTTCAGTCGGCCTTATACTCTGGAGGAAACCAGAAAACCCTCCAGCCCAGTTCAAGAATAAGCCTGTGAAAAGTTACTTCTTTAAAAGCAAAAGTATCCCATATCATCTCTTCTAAAGCAGATCCCCTAGCTCGACGACTTGGAGGACTCCTACTACATGGTTTATATCGCGTTTGACCAAGCATGAAACTACAAGTAAGCTTCAAGTGAAATTGATACATTACCTTGTGCATCTCCACCAGTTACAGATACCACCCCTGGATGGAGGAAGAGTACTTCCAGAGAAGATGCCACATCTACCTGTGAGACAGATAAGGCAAGTCAAGACGATACCACACTCCGGTACTTAGAAGTTTCGTGGCTACGAGATCATTCTCCCACAATATTTCCTAATGTCATTTGTACTAAATCATTCACTTGTACTCACTAAAGGAGAGCTTGAACCTAGGGCTGGGCACGGGCCGGGGCGAGCCGGGCCGAACCTAAGTTTGTAGGAACCTGACATTACCCGAAACGGGCCGGGACGGGGCGGGGATTAGATTTTCTTGTATAGGAACCGGACATTACCCGGCCCGGTTAAAACGGGCCGGTTCGGGCCGGGTCCACGGGTACCCTTTTTTTTTTTTTTTTTTAACTGCACTGCACAGATTGCAAACTGCACAGATTGCAATTTGCAACTGCACAATCACAGTGACACTGCATTTATGCAGATTTTGCACAAATTCACCATTATTCACATCTAATCTAAATACAAAGTCTAATATCCAAGTTCATAAATTAAGTTTTAACAATACATCCAAAATAAAAATATTACATCGTCCTCCAACATCTAAAAATGAAATCCACATACACAATATCCGAAAAGTCCAAGACATCCAAATTCCAAAAATCAAATACTCCAAAACAACATAAACATGACATCCGCAAATTAAAACCACATCCAACGCCCAAGTTCCAAAGAATGTACGCCCAAGTTCCAAATCAACCAACTAATCCCAGAATAGTTAGCTCAGTCTTGCTCCTCAAAGAATGTATGCCCGATCTATATAAATCAAAACTGCACATATATAAAAACTGCACATATATAAATCAAAACTGCACATATAAGTAAAACAAAACACACACACACACACACACACACAGAACATACACACACACACACGCACATACACACATACACACACAGAACATACACACACACACACAGAACACACATACATACACAGAACATACACACAGACACACAGACACACACACACACACAGAACATACTAAACAGATTTTCAAAACAGATTTTCCAACACACACACACTCTCCATATTAAACTTTCTTGTTTCAAAACATATTTTCCAATACAAACATAGAAAATTCAATTACAAGAGGTTTGTTATTCAAGCACTAGAACATTTGGAAAACACCTTAAACAGAGACCGTATCATTTACAGAAGAACTCATATAGTACAACCAACCTCCCAGGTTAAGTATTAGCATCATCTATACAAACATTCAAGAATTTCCTGAGATCCCCCTAACGTGGTGCCTAATGCCGTCACCAGAGCTTCTGTGCCGGTAGACCGAAGGAAATCCAGAAAGTAACTAGAAAATTAATAACCCCAAGCCCAAAAATCGTGACGAAAGGCAAATGTGGAAAACATAAACCATTGTAAATATATGAAAAAATTATTAGGCTAAGTATTTGTCCTCAAATACAGTAGGAAACACAAACCATCATGATCAAAATGCCATTCCCAGCAATCAATTACCCAAAATTAAAGAACCCAGATTACCCTCATCACCATAAGAACAAGCTCCCCATGCATACAAAATAATCAAATTCCCAAATGGCAAATACAAACAAACAATGCAATACCAGAAATTAACGTAAATCAATCAGAAAACAGAAAACCCATATCTCAAAAACAATCCCAGATGTAGCGGAAAACGACGATACCTTCCATGGTGTGAGTTTCCGGGGAAACTATCGGTTTGTTAGTTTTTGACTTCTATACGGCTAAAAAGCGTAGTCCATTAGACCTGTTTGGGCAGATTGATTGAAGCAAAGGAGTACACAATTGAGCCTGCATGTTTTTGGTTTGCACCCAATAATTTTTTGAGATAGTTCACACTGAAAAATATAAACTGATTAGAAAATGAATGTATGTATAGCGGCATCAGCACCGAATAATTTTTTGAGATAGTTCACTTTACTTTCACATATAGAATTGAGAGAACATATATGAAGCATTTTATAGGCACTTCATGAAAAAATTTAGGCATAAAAAATCAGGGGAGAACCCCTTAATGAGATGCAATTGTTTGCTTTGAACTCGAATATCCAATCAAAATTGATCTTACCTTCAACGCCTCCCTACAAATGAAGAACAAACAAAGTCGCAGCTGGTGATGCTTTGTGGATGGCGGCTTGTGGCTGGCGCAGATGGTTTACGGCGGCTTATGAAGGTTTAGGGTAGGTGAGATGGGAGACAGAGAGAGAAAGAAAGAATGTGAGAGAGAGAGATCGAGAAGAAGGAGATCGAGAGGGAAGAGATCGAGAGAGAGGAGATCGATAGGGATGAGATCGAGAGAGATCGGGAGAGCGGAGAGATCGAGGGAGGAGGAGACAATAGAGGGTGAGACTGAGAGGGTCGAATTAGGTCTGATTAGGGGTGAGTGAGAGGGTCGAATTCTAATAATAAAAGAGACGGTAATCACAGTAGACCAACGGTCCGGGCCGGGGGCCCGTTTTCTCCAATCTTTAGAACCGGCCCGCCCCGTTATTTATCTGGAACCGGCCCGCCCCGCCCCGTTTTGTATTTGTAATTCTTGGACCCGCCCCGTACCCGCCCCGAACCGCAAAGACCCGCCCCGACCCGCGGGTCCAGGACCCGTTTGCCCACCCCTACTTGAACCTATGTACTTGTGTAAACCCTTCACAATTAATGAGAACTCCTCTATTCCGTGGACGTAGCCAATCTGGGTGAACCACGTACATCTTGTGTTTGCTTTCCTATCTCTATCTATTTATATACTTATCCACACTAATGACCGGAGCAATCTAGCGAAGATCACAAAAAGTGACCGTTTTCGCTACCTAGGATCTATCTTGCAAGAGAACGGAGAATTAGATGGAGATCTCAACCATAGAATACAAGCTGGATGGATGAAGTGTAAGAGTGCATCCGGCGTGTTGTGTGACCGTCGTAGGCCACTGAAGCTCAAGGGAAAATTTTATAGGATGGCAATAAGGCCAGCGATGTATGGCACAAAATGTTGGGCGGTGAAGCATCAACACGTACACAAAATGGGTGTAGCGGAGATGAGGATGCTTCGTGGGATGTATGGGCACACGAGAAAGGATAAGACTGGGAATGAGGATATCCGAGGTAAAGTAAGAGTAGCTAAAATTGAAGGAAATATGAGAGAAAATCGGTTCTGGTGGTTTGGATATGTGCAAAGAAGGTCTACTGACGCTCCGGTTCGAAAATGTGACTACGGGACAGAGGTTCAGGGCCGAAGGGGTAGAGGAAGACCTAGGAAAACTTTGGAAGAGACCCTAAGAAAAGACTTGAGTACTTGGATCTAACGGAGGACATGACACAAAACCGAGCGCAATGGCGTTCTAGGATTCATATAGCCGACCCCACTTAGTGGGAAAAGGCTTTGTTGTTGTTGTTGTTGTAAAGAGGGAGAGAGTGACGGTGAAGGAAGGAAAAAAGGAAGAAAAATATAGGATAACAATAAAATATTTATATTTATTAATTAAATAATATAATATTATTTATCCAGCTTTTTAGTCTTACATTGCACCAAACGCTTCACTAAGCTAGTCCAGTTTAGTCTATTCTAAGCCAGTCCAGCTTAATCCCTCAAGTTAGTCTAGTCCGAGATAGTCCGGTGCAACAAACTCTCCCCTAAGTCATTATTTGTCGTTTTTTTTATTTGTGCGATATTCTAATTAAATCAAAACTATTTGTATAGCCCAAATTACTGAGTCATTTGAGATGTAATATGCGCACATTCGTGATAAAAAGGACAATGAGACACTGGAGCAATTTTATGATTAGTCTACATTAAGCACAACATAAATAGTTGAGACTCTGAGATATTGGGAGCAATTTTATGATTAGTTGACAATTATTCTTATGTGGAGGCATGTTTCCTTAAGATGGGATCAAGAATTTTACTACAATGTGGAGTTTATTTCTATATATAACTAATCTCAAGTTGCGACTATAATTTACGACTTTAAGGAGGTTATTTCTTTATAGAGTATTACTTTAGACAGTTTTTACAGTAGAAATAATATTTTTTTTGTTTTTGTGATCAAATAGAAAAAATTAAAGTTATTCATATTCTCATTCTTCACAATTTGGTCGATCCTTTAGTTGATTCTTACTTGAATATCTCATCATGTGTGATTCCTAAATGCATTGATGCTTCTATTGGGAGACTTGACTGACAACTAATAAACGCCACCTCTGCCCTTTATGCTTCCTACTTTTTGGGCTTCATTAATTTGACAACAAAAGCCCATTATTTTAAAAGTTGACAATGTCTTAGGAAGCCGAAATATTTAACCCATCAAAGGAAAATGAGGCCCAAGACGCCTTTGGACAGCGAAAAGACAGGTGCGGCGTCGTTTTCGTTTGGGTTGTCTTGTTTCTTCCCCACTTCATCTCAAACTGCGCAGAGATTCTCGAGGGGGAAGAAGGTGAGAGAAAAATGGAACAGAGAAGGTTCTGGTGTGAAAAGGGCTCGCTCTTAGGGTTAATTTTGGGGGTTTTTCTCACATGCAATGAGTGCATCATAAGGTCTGATGCTTCAATCCACGAGTACAGAAATGAAGCTTTCAATCCTCAGTCAAACGCCTTCTTCTTCCATGGCGGCAGTGAAGGCCTCTACGCTTCCAAGGTCCACGATTCTACTGATAATTCTTCAGCAGACAATCGCCACCTCAAGGGCAAGTCCTTCATCAAGTAAGTGAAAACTCTGTCCTTTTATCTTCTATGCATAGCAAGTTTTGTTACTTTACTAATTAGTTTACCTGGTAAACTTTAAATTGCTGATACCAATTGATTTAAGATAGCGGGTTATGTTTAATTAGTATGTTAATGTGAATATTAGTTGGTAAGTTGAGAAATTGAGATTGTTTCTCAACTGGGTTATGATCATGGTTTCGAAATCGGTTCAAAATTTGTGATTTTATAAGTTCATGATTTGGATTTGAGTCGGTTGGTAGTGGCGGACTTACTGATGGAATTGCAGGTTTGAGAGTGTCACTTTTGTGAGGACGAAAGAGTCTGCGAATAAGATGAGTGAAATGCAGCAGGACACTGGATTGGTGGAAGCTATCATTCTTGAAGTGAAGGACAGGGCAAGGATTGGAGCTTCTTTCGTCCAATCGGATCAAATATGCTGCACCAAGAATCTATCGAATTCTGGATACTGCACGGCGGGAGAGGTTGTTATCCACAAAAATCTGGACAACCCGGAGTGGCCTGTGCGCATCAAAACATTCTTTAATGGAAACGATGAAGAGGCGAAGATGGAAATTAAGACGGTTGATATCAACAGTTCCGGAATGTACTACCTTTATTTCATGTACTGTGATCCGCAACTCAAGGGTACGCTGATTAAAGGAACGACCATCTGGAGAAACCCAGATGGTTATTTGCCTGGGAAGATGACTCCTTTGATGACATTCTATGGCTTTATGTCTTTAGCTTACCTTGTGCTTGGACTTGCCTGGTTTCTGAGATTTGTTCAGTTTTGGAAGGATATTATACAATTGCACTACCATATCACAGCGGTGATTGCTCTTGGAATGTGCGAAATGGCTGTGTGGTACTTTGAGTATGCCAATTTTAATTCAACTGGGATCAGACCTATGGGCATTACATTGTGGGCTGTAACTTTTAGTGCTGTCAAGAAGACTCTTTCCCGCCTTCTTCTTTTGGTCGTTTCCATGGGTTTTGGTGTAGTGAAGCCTACACTTGGTGGTATAACTCTGAAAGTATTTCTTCTTGGTCTGGTATATTTCGTGGCATCAGAAGCACTTGAGCTTGTTGAACATTTGGGGAACATCAATGATTTTTCAGGAAAAACAAAGTTATTTTTGGTTCTACCTGTTGCCTTCTTAGATTCGTGGTTTATTCTATGGATTTTCTCATCGTTATCAAAAACTTTAGAGAAACTTCAGGTAATCTTTCTGTTTTGAATTTCTCTCTGCAGCTTCAGCATTTTGCATGCTTAAATTTAGTATCTTCTTTTTCACGCAACAAGCATGCGGCATTGGATGTGGCTTCCACCTAAATATGCACGAATACCATGCAATTTGAAGCTTTTCTTGTGCTAAGCGACAATGTAATCTGTGATTTTGCTGGAAGAATGCTTAATGATGTTATTATATATGTACAGCTTAGGATAACGTTACGCCCTTGAACGATGAAATATGATGATGTTATACTAATGACCAATTTTTCACCATCTTTCTTTGTTTCTTTTGGATGCAGATCAGGAGAAACTTGGCTAAATTGGAGCTATACCGAAAATTTACCAACTCGCTTGCAATATTTGTGCTTCTTTCGGTTGCTTGGATTGGGTTTGAGGTATTATTCATTGCAAAGTTGTATTTTGCGAATTAACAATTCCCATGCGGTGCAGTGGAGTGTCTTTATTCATATTGTTTTCTCCAGTAGGAACTAATAATTTAACTCCTTTGCATGTTGTTGACTCAGCTATACTTCAACGCAACAGATCCCCTGAGTGAGTTTTGGCAAATTGCTTGGATTATTCCAGCATTCTGGAGTATTCTTGCCTATGCTCTCTTGGCAATAATATGCATCCTTTGGGCCCCTTCACGTAACCCAACTAGGTATTTTGTTTTTGACATTGCATCTATAAAGTTTCCTGGTGTCTTATATCATTTTTGCGTACTTATTATAAAAATCTATACATTTGTCCTTAAAGAATGTTTTGTTTGTTAGACTTGAATGCCATAAGATTTATTATAAATGATTTGCTTGCTATTGTTGTCGAAATTTTGTGGAAATTGTGTGTCGGATGTGCTATAGAAACAAGGAAACTGGGACTTTCTTCTGTGGGGGTTTGTTTCCCATTTTTATTCCTCTTTTTGGTGGGTTGAATCCAAAATGCAAATGGCGAAGGCAATTATGGAGTTGTGTTATCTTGTGTTTGCAAAAACCAATCACATTGGTGCTTTACATGTAGATATGCATACATGGAGGAAGCAGGAGATGATTTTGATGAGGAGGGCATCTCGTTAACCAGTGGAGCGTTGAAGGTCAGTGGAGATGTGGCAATCAAGCGAGAATACGAGAATGCGCATGCAGATGATATGGAGGAGGATAAGCGAGAGTAGATGCTTCCCTTCCCTGTATAAAAGTGATTACCATGACGAAGCTTCATTTTCTTGATCTTACAATTCCGGAGTTCTGTGAATCGTTGATACAGAATCCAAGTATTATGTATTATGCAGAGAGAATAGGTGGAAAAGTAGTTACGGTAGAAAATATGTGAAGAAAGAAATACAGGTGAACTTTGGTGCTGTACCGTAATTTTCTGACCGCTTTCAGTTCCGGCAGCGGAACGAAGATAATCTAATTCTTGACGAGCTATGTCCATTCTCTGAATCTCTGCTTTTGGATATGGTTCTCATTTTCTAGCAAATTTTTATGATGTGTAAAATTCTGATATAGACCCATTGTAGGGGTAAAAAATCATTTCACTAGTAGTTAGTGACAATTTTTCCATCATACTCATGAGTAAGAAGTAAATGAAGAAAGCAAATGAAATTTAAATGACTCTTTGGGGGCGTTAGAGAGGGTCGGTTTGGATAAGATGAAAAAATGATTTTTTTTTTCTGTCGACGCTGATTCACTTTTAAAAATAAAAATAAAATAAAATAAATAAAACGCAACTTTTGTGTACAGTTGCGAGTTTTACAATGCTCATTGACTTAAAATAAATTCACAACAACTCAAATTTAACATACTCAACTATATCCCCTTAAGTTTTTAGCAATTCATTCAATCTATGTATCTTGTTTTTATGACAAATTTAACCTTGGGTTAGTGAAATTCGAAATTATAATAAAAAAATAATGACTTGTGTGGCTGCTGGGATTCGAGCCCAGGTCTCCACGGCCACAACGTGGAATTCTTACCACTAAACTACAGCCACAAGATGTTGTTAACTGGTCAATGAAACAACTTATAGTATGTGAGTTCCTAGGGCTTCCCTTGAAGTCCTAGAAAGAAACTACTGGTTTGATAGTGTTCGAGGTATTGCCGAGCCAGTTGATAGATCATAGAATGGTCCTGGTTTCCATCAACGCTCATAGTTCTTTTTCATCGTGCAGACAGAGAGAGTGATAGACTAAAACCCTAATTAGGATGGTCTTTTATGCTTGCACAGTCGCACCAAAACATATTGAGTTGAACCAAACATATTAAGGTGTAGTAACATTTTGTTGACGAGTGTGTCCAATGGGGTACTTATTGTGTTCGCTATTTGCCATCAGTTGATCAACCAGTCGGCTTTTCGGGTTGTCCAAACGTGTCTTTCCGATGTCTCCAAGTTTGAAGGGGTATGGTGGACTAAAACCCTAATTAGGATTCCTTGTTGTCAACTATGTTGTATATATATTTATTTGTATTTCAGATTTCCTACTTAGGAATCCTATTCCTTGTAGCCCAATACTTGTAGGAATCCTAGTCCTTATAGCCCAAGAATTGTGATGCATATATAAAGGGATTTACTCTATGAATGAATTTAATCATCCCATTCTACAACAACAAAGTTATCTTTCATTCAGGTAATATTACAGTGAAAGCTGCTTCCACTGGTTTTTTATTGTTGGGTTCTTTCTGATATTGTCTAATAGTTGGGGGAAGACGAAGAACATGGGTCAATATCATCGCCACCACGGGCGGCCACGGCAGAGACAGCCCTTATTATGATCTCTTGTTGTGGGGTTGTTGGTGTCCTTGTTATTTAGTCTCTTCGTTTTTCGGAAGAATTCGGAGATGCATGGCTAGTTTCCCTGTTCTGCAGCGTTTTGGATTGGATAACTGCAGACACCACCACCATCACCAAAAACACATTCTCACTAACCTTCTAAAAGTTGTATCCCCTTCTGAATAGCTTTTGGTATTTTTAGCCAATTATTCTTTGTAACAGAACATGTTCTACGAATTTGTGTCTGCAAGTGTAAACGGAGAGGTTTTCCCTTGAAACAATGCACAGTCCTAGCGACGTCATTGGTCCATTGCATATTTGTCACATGTTTAAAATTACTTTAAACTATTCAATAAATGTTTGTCATGTAACGTCACTGATTATATAAGAGTAAATCTCATACAGATGGTATAGCCCACCCGACCAACAAAGCTCATGCGCCCACATGAAAAACACTAACTCCTAGCAGCTAGAATAGGTTATCGTTGGGCCTTACCGTGGTTGCACCAATTTGCGAGATCTTAAGAAAATTATTATGTTATGCTCCTTCATGCAACTTTATTTTTCTCAACAATAGTGAAGGTTGTGAAGGTTTAGACGAACAAAAATACACATCAAGATCTGTCGTCAGAGAACTACAATTGCATGCCCTCCTTTTTCACATAAAGCAAAAAACAAGAGACCTAACCCTCAATAGAATGCCTTATAAGAACTTTAAAACCACAAACAAATCAATTAAAATCCCAACTGTCCCATGTAATACTTCTTGCATTCCCGGTATTGTGTATGCTTTTTTATTCTCTACATTGATTATTTGGTTATTCACCTAATCACAATTAGAGTGTTGTAAATATTATTAAAATATATACCATCAATGAGCAAATGATCAATGTGTTTTTTCTTATCAAAACAATACTTTTGCAAATTATATATCCATCCTTTCATTTTTGTTGAATAAAAGTACATACATATGGCTCGTTTGAAAGTATTTTTAAAATTACTAAAAGCTTTTTTTGGTGAAATTGATTTTGAGTTCTAAAAGCACTTTAAGTAGTTTTTGGAAGAAGCACCACATATCTACTTCTTGCAAGAAGCACTTAAAACATTGTTTCAAGATCCTTTAAATTTTTACTAAAAATGTTTTCAGTTATTTTAAAAACACTTTCAAATGGCCTTAATCATTTATAAACTCATGTTTTGTTTGGCCAAATAAAGTAAAAGCTAGCCTTCATGCATGCGCTCACGCGCGTGCATAAGACATTTTTTAAATCACGTCGTGCTACATGCGACTTACTCGTTTTAAATGTATTTATATGCATACATTGACAAAAGGAAAGTCAAATATTTGAAGTACATGAATATTCTTAGATCATGCTAGAAGAAACCCCTCATAAACCAATTAAAGTAGCTGAATTCACATAATAAAATCGGTCTCTATAGAATTTATATTAAGAATAGAGAAAATAATATTTAATAAACAATTGATTGAATCACATTATTACTAGCCTATTGTTAGGCAAAACCCACCCTGATCCCCCATAGTGTAGATAATATTTTTTGTTAAAAAAATAAAACAATAATTTGACAACTAATTTAATCACATTATTATTCGCGTGTGAAAGATCTTTTTTTATAACCGGCATTACTTGCCTCTTAAGATGTTTTGAACGTGTTTAAAAATAGAGAAAATAACATTTAATACACAACTGATTGAATCACATTGTTGCTAGTCCATTGTGAGGCTAAACCCACTGTGACAGCCCGTCCCGAAATATATTTTCGATGGTGTGAAATGTCTATATTGCTCTTGAACGTTGTGTGGTTGTGTTGTGTGGAATGAGCTTAATATTTTGACCAATCCATTTTCTTCCTTAGCTTTTGGACCCAATTAGATTTTTTTAAAGTTTTATTTGTTTTTGTTTGGTTGCCCAAACCTGGACCACACACACACACACACACCAACCCGTGAACCCTCTCTCTCCTTCCCTCTTGGATTTCTTCCATTTTTCGTACAATTGTACGGTCAACTCGTGAACCAACCCTTTCAGGCACGGATCGAGGTCGTATCTTTGGACTCCTTGCAAGCTCGGAAGTCGATCTATACCCTTGGTTGGATGCAAGGACTTGTAGAACGTGAGTTACCCGAGCTCCGGTGAGGGCTGGAAATTCCTCCGATGTGATCGCAAAAGTTTTAGGTTGCTTCGAGACTTAAGAAGGTAATATTTTTACTTTTCTAGCACGTTGGATAGATTTTGGAGTGGTTTTGACGTTAGAACATTCAGGTTTATATAGTTGCAAGGTTTGGTAGGATTCCTCGAATTTTTCCAACAAGTTTTTGTTGGATTTAGGACCTAAAAGTGATAAGGAAGTGTTCCTCTAGTCCTAAGCTTCAATTTGGTACAAATTTCATGAAATTTAGATGAAAAATGAGAAAGATATTGAAGTTTAAAGTTTTTCCCAGTTTCCGGTGACACAGACGGCAACGACGACAGAATCCGGTGACTCGCCGGAGAAGAAGGCGAATATTCCGTCAACTTTAATAGAATATTCTAACGGTGTTAGGTATCTTTAAAGGAATATGCTTTTATTTAAACGAATATTCCCTAACGTTGTTAGGGAATCCGTCAGTGTGCAAGGCACGTGCTTACGCATGGGCGGTATGTCTGGCCGTGCCTTGGCCGACGCGTGGGACGTCGGAAAATTTTTCTAAAAATATGGGGATGTTCTTGGGGTTGAGTAGATCACGTTGTTATATTCAAACACCCCAATTGAGTAATGTATGAGAAGTTATTACCTAGTTTTGGTTATGTGCTTTAAATAACGTTTATATAGTTGTTTCGCATATAGGTGAGACCTATCCTGAGGACGAGCACAGTCAAGGAAGGCTCGGGGGTTACGACCCTTCCACATATCAGTGAGTGGACTTTTAGTTTTCAGTATATACTTATATACTTGATATTTTTCCCAGAAAATGTGTTTAAATGAAATTATCTTTTGAAATGTCATGCCTATTGATTTATACTTAGACTATGAAATTGTATGGTATATACATATGTGATTCGACGCGGTGGACGCTCAGGTAAGTACCAGGTGAGTTGTAGATTGTTATTGTGAATTGATGATCATGTGAGATGTGTTGAGAGCTCATAAACCTGCACCCCAGTGTTAGTGCTCCCGCCCGTGGTTAGGACACAGTCCTTCACATGATGTTCACCTCCCGCACCATACGCTCACCTTGGATCCAAGTTAGGTGATAGTCATGTCGTACAGACCACTATAGGTGGTTCCGACTCGTAGGTGACCCGCGATTATTTGCACAGTCTTCACATGATCATAGCACTTGAGCGTATTTATTTACACCCAATCATGTCATACAGACCACATTAGGTGGTTCTGACTCGTGTGCATGCATACTTGTTGAGCTATAGATTCAGCCATACAGGCCCCTTTAGGTGGATCCAGCTGATATGTTATTTCTCATGAGTTATTTCACCTAAGTTATTTCTGTTGCATTGTGATATTTGGCAGGGCATACTTATGATTATCGCTATTTTGAGTATGGTTTTGATATAAATATGAATATATTCTATTTTCTGGGAAATTATACAAGTTTGACGGTAAAGGGTTAGAACTTTTGATAAATGAAATGGTTTGAAAAGCTTTGTTTTTGCCCACTCACACTTTCTGTTTTGCGCCCCTCTAGGTTTTAGGTAGGAATACTTATTGGTGGCTCAAGAGAAATTCACAGCAGCTTTGACAGATTATCACTAGTGTAGGACCATCTTTGATACTGTATAATTAGTATTCGTCCTGCTGGACTGCACTTAGGCTACTTATGCTCTAGTTATGTATAGTCACACTTATTCCCGTTTTGCACCTTACCTTATCTAGTGCTCTAGTTGGTTTGGTTTTTATTTATTCGCATTTCTTTATATCATTATTGCTTCCGCACTGTGCACATGCCTACATCACCCTCACGTGACGGCTAGCATGCCTCGAATTAGGTCGGGGTGTGTCACCCACCCCCTCCCTCTTAATGTAGATAATATCGTTTGTTAAAAAAAAATAATCATTTGACAAAAAATTAATCACATTATTATCTGCGTGTGAAAGACTTTTTTTATAACCAACATTATACGCCATCTTAAGATGTTTTGAATGTGTTTCAAAACAGAGAAATTGAATCACATTATTGCTAACTTATTGTGAGGTACTAATTAAAAAAACAGCATAAAAAACTAATTAAAATGACGAAGACATTTTTTGAATCACGGCGTGCTGCGCGCAACTTACATGTTTTAAATATATTTATATGCGTAAATTGACAAAAGGAAAGTCAAATATTTGAAGTAAATGAATAATCTTAGATCATACTAGAAGAAACCCCTTATAAACCAATTAAAGTAGTTGAATTCATATAATAAAATCGATTTTTATAGAATTTACATTAAAAATAGAGAAAATAATATTTAATAAACAATTGGTTGAATCACATTATTGCTAGCCCATTATGAGACTAAGCACACCCCTCCCCTTTAGTGTAGATAATATCGTTTGTTAAAATAAAAAACAATCATTTAACAACTAATTTAATCACATTATTATCTACGTGCGAAAGACATATTTTATAACTGACATTACACGCCTCTTAAAATGTTTTGAACGTGTTTAAAAATCCACGTGCAACAGACCTTTTTTTATAACCAGCATTACACGGCTCTTAAAATGTTTTGAACATGTTTAAAAATAGAGAAAATAATATTTAATAAACAACTGATTGAATCACATTATTGCTAGCCCATTGTGAGGTTAAGCCCACCATCTCCCCCTTAGTGTAGATAATATCGTTTGTTAAAAAAAACAATCATTTGACAACTAATTTAATTACATTATTATCTGCGTGCAAAAGATTTTTTTTTATAACTAGCATTACACGTCTCTTAAGATGTTTTGAACGTGTTTAAAAATAGAGAAAATAATATTTAATAAACAACTGATTGAATCACATTATTGCTAGCTCATTGTGAGGCTAAACCCACCTCTTCCCCTCAGTGTAGATAATATCATTTAAAAAAAAAACAATCATTTGACAACTAATTTAATCACATTATTATTCGCGTGCAAAATACCTTTTTTATAACTGGCATTACACGCTCTTCAGTGGACTCTCAATTGCAATAGCAATTGGATTCAATTGTCTTTGGACCCAACAATGATGCTTCACCGATGGAAAAACCAAGAGGCGATTGGGCAAAAGGCAGTAGTCCTTGCAACAATGGCAAGGACTTGCGACTGCTTGAAGCCTAGCAGACAGGGGGCGCCTTAGAGCAATTCCACCCCTAAGGACTTTGCGCCAGCACTCAGCGCATTTATCCACTCAAATGAACAGTAATAGACTGGAGTGAACAGTAATAGGCCAAGGCATCTCCACCCCTAAAAAAATGCGCTGGTACCCAGCGCATTTATTTGGTGTGTTTTTTTTTTTAAGTTTATTTCGGATAAGATTTTTAACCAATTTCAGATAAAATTTCAAATAAACTTAAAAAAAAATACACACTAAAATAAAATTACATACTCATCAAATAAACTAAAAAAAAAACACACTAAAATGAAATTACATAAACTCATCAAATACACTTTATTCTTCAACCACAAGTTTTTTGGTATTTTTTTTTCACACAAAAAGTATATGAAAGCTTTGGTAGAAAGTGTAGAAAATATTGAAATGTGGTGTAAGGTGGAAGATGAGAGTTAGGTATTTATAGAAAAAATAAATAAATTTTTTTTTAAATTTTATGTATTTTTTAATATTTTTTCTGTATGTTTTAATAAATTTTAATTAGTTAATTAACATGGACCGTTGATCTGTGATCGGACGGTATATTTTAAAAGTAAAATTTAAATTTTTTTTACCGTTGGAAATCCAACGGTCTAGAAAAACTAGCCGTTGGAAATCCAACGGATATAAGAATGCCACGTCGCTGATGGGATCCGGAGCACAAGTGGGCTGACAGCCCTGTCGGCTACTCGCGGCAGCGCCTGCGTGAAGCGCACGCGCCAGGCAAACTGCCCAGCTTCTTGCTCAGTCTGTTTTGGGCTGGGCTCTTGCCCAGCTCGGGCTGGGTACCAGTCAAATTGAGGGGTGGACTTGGTTGACAGGGTGTTGGCCCTGTTTTTCTCCTGGGTCCTGGGCAAATTCCACTCCGGTGGAATTGCTCTTATGTGAAGCCCAGTCTTTTGCAGCGCCACCACGTGGCGCTTTGTGAGCCTTTGGTTTCAAAAGATTGCCCAATTTAACAGCTGGGATTAATTTAACTCCAAAAAATCTTAAAAATTACCAACACAAATATTTAATAATTTCAAAAAACTTACAAAGTTCACACTTTAAAAATCTTATAAAATTATACACTTGCAAATTAAATATTTAGAATTAAACCAAAATCTACATCGATAATATCATGTAAATGTGACAAAGACGCATTAATATTTAATGTGACGTCTTTTACTATGCTGAGAGTATTTTTTTATTATTTTTCCTCATGTGACCACTTTTAATATTTCCATCTTTTTCTTTTCTTTTTTTGTTTGAAAAAAGGTGACAATGACATAATATTATAATAATAAAAACAAGGGGCTTTTAGATCCAGGTCCAAAAACATAGAATATTTTTAGGAGTGACTCCAGTTATCTAATTATATTTTTTTATTTCTTTTATACTCCTTTTATATTTTCTAAAAATATTAAAAATCAATTAAAATCTTTTAATATTATGCATTTTTCAACTCCAAAATATCTAATTAATATCTTATAAACAAAAAAAATATAAATATACTAACATAAATCTATCTGCAAAACATTCTACCCTAACTCAAGTAGCAAAATATATGAATGTATATTATAACTATAAGTGAGATATGAAACCTAACTAAAAGGTAGAAAAAAAACATAATATACCTACAAGCAAGACTTAATCTATGACAGGTTAACTATGAAAAATAATATGTCATATAGGTAGATAAATACAATTAACCTGTGATATAGGTTGATTATAAAAATTTAAAAAAAAATCTATAAATGGGTTAAAACAGGAGGAAGAACAAGAAATAACAAAAAATATATAAAAAGAGATAATTAGGAAGAAATTTGATTTTTACAATTAGTTTTTTCTTTTAAGAGATAATTATTGATAATTAAATAATTAAATTTAAAGAATTTGACTTATTTTAATAAATTGGACCATTCCTACTGTTGGCTCAAAAAATTGAAGTTATATCAAGTTTCTCCTAAAAACAATGATAATGCGACCTTTTAAAGTGAGACTTTCTGTAAACTCTTTAACACTTCATTCTTTTGTCACATTATTTTATAATATTGGCATGAGAATTGATGCTAAACTATGAAATGGCAGAGAGTTCATAGAGTGTCCCACTTTTGAGAGTCTTGTAAGAGTGGGATAAAGAGTTCTAATTGAGAAATGCTAAGAAGACTCTTTCAAAAGTGGGACTCTCTATGAACCATTTATCACCTCATGATTTTGTCACTATGTTTTATAATATTAGCACGAAAATTGCCGTTAAACTGTGAGTTAATAGAGAGTCCATGAAAAGTCTCACTTTGAAAGAGAATCCTCAATATTTCTCATCTCTAAATTTATGAAGCAAGAAAAAATTCTCTGTGTCACTTTAAATTTAATTTTGTAGACTCTTGAAAATGCTCTAAAACAAAAAAGTAACAACCAAATTAATGTTCTCCAAGTTATATTTTCTCCCTAGAAGGACCATATTCTTTTCATCATATTAGCTAATTACATAACATGTTTAATCAATTATTAATTAATAGATCAAGTTTTACATTTATGTTATGCTAAAGTGCTCAAAATATAAAATTCATCTTTTTCAACATCCTCGTAGAGAAGAATATTTTCTGCATTGTACACCAAAGAAATGTTAAGGATATTTTCTGTCACCTCATATTTTTTGTATAATATTTTATAATATTGACATATGATTTGACATTAAAGTATGAGGTGAGTCAGGTGACAAAAAATTCATAAAGGATCTCATTTTTTTAGAGAGATTCCTTAACATTTCTCTCATACATAGTTGGGTAGGAGATTTAGTTTAAAGCCCGAAATAAAGAATTATTTATCTTATGGTGCATTTAATGATGTGTCTATCTCTGTTAATACGTATTAGTAACATACTAAAATAAAAAGACACGTAATTAATATAAAGAAAAAACTTATGTAGAGACACCTTAATTACATTAAATGTATGACAACTCTCATAAAAACGTAAAATTTCCTTTATTTTGTTCACATGCGACTTCACGATAATTTCTAAGTATATAAAAACTGCCGTAACGAGACAACGTTACGTAAACTTTCCTCGATAATAACTAGGAACTTCTCCCAAAAATTACGACAAGCGCTTTGTACAAAGAGACACGTAAATTCCATGCAAAACATAATTCAACATAGTTATCTGCTCCAATGTGGGCCCACCTCTTTTATCCGATAGCTTAAAGGCAAAAATATAATCACAAAGTTACAGTTTACAAGCAATTGGAAAAAGAAAACGAAAGGAACACAAAATCGAACTGTGGAGATTGGAGTTTATATGACCGGGAGAAATTGCTGAAGTGCACAAGAACTAGTTTCTCTTCTTAATTATCAGATTCTGCGATCTGGGTTTTGAGAAGAAAAAAACCATATTTTCTCAGGAAAATCCGTAAAAGTTTTCCTTTTCTTCTTCGTACATTTGTAATATTGGGTTCGATAAACTATCGTCATCTGAGTTTTATGTTGTTGGGTTGTGAATCTTTTGATCTGGGTCCCTCTGTTTCGGCTTCATAAATTGGAGACTGAGTGTTTCAGTGTGTAAAAAAAATGAAGGAAAAGCTTGGATTTTTAGTGTGTGTGTGGTTTCTGCTATGTAGGGTTTGTGTGGGGAGGTTCGTGGTGGAGAAGAACAGGTTGAAAGTGACTTCTCCGAGCTCGATGAAGGGCGATTACGAATGTGCGATTGGGAACTTTGGGGTTCCTCCATACGGAGGAACGTTGGTCGGAACTGTGTACTATCCGAAGACCAATCAGATGGCATGCAAAGGGTTTGAAGATACCGACGAAACCTTCAAACCGAAGCCCCGTGGTCTGCCGACGTTTGTTCTTGTCGATCGAGGAGGTTAGAATCTTCGATTTTTTGATATTTTTCACTAAATTTATGAACTTTTATGGTAATAGTTTGGTATCAGTGTGCAAATTTGTGTAGAAATAATTATGGGGTGTTATGGAATTTGCAATTGATGTATATGGCATTTAGTTTAGTGTGTTTTTTTGTTCTATACTTGTGGTTTGTATCTAATCCCGTTGGCGAAACTCGCAAGTATATTTGAAAAGTTTAGCAGATTTTAATAACTGATAAAAAAGTTGGGTTGTGTTGGCTGGTTATGGTTATGGTTCTTGTGTATTCATAATTCAAGCCCTTACCCTCCTTGACAAGTTTTTTTATGACTCATTTCTGCGAGTCCGTAAGCGGATGGTTTTGATCGGGACATTTCTAAGAACGTGCATGTAAGGCTTTTGTGTCCCTTCACTGATTTGTTTTCGTTATATGACTAATTGACTGTGACGTCCTGGCAGATTGTTACTTCACAACGAAGGCATGGAATGCACAGAAAGCGGGAGCGGCCGCCATTCTTGTTGCAGATGACAGGAATGAACCGTTGATTACCATGGACACTCCTGAAGAAGAAAATGCGGATGCTGCTGATTATCTGCAGAATATCACAATTCCTTCGGCTCTCATTAGCAAAGAGTTGGGAGATAGTATAAAAAAATCTCTATCGGGTGATGAGATGGTCAACATAAATCTAGACTGGACAGAGGCTCTTCCACATCCAGATGAACGTGTTGAGTACGAGTTTTGGACGAATAGCAATGATGTGTGCGGGCCAAAGTGCGACAGCCAGATTGAGTTTGTGAAGAACTTTAAAGGAGCAGCTCAGGTACTTGAGCGGAAGGGGTACACCCAATTTACTCCACACTATATAACATGGTACTGTCCAGAAGCTTTTGTTTCGAGCAAACAGTGCGAGTCTCAGTGTATCAATCATGGGAGGTACTGTGCTCCTGATCCAGAGCAAGATTTCAGTGAAGGTTATGATGGGAAAGATGTTGTGGTCCAAAATCTCCGTCAAGCTTGCTTCTATAAAGTGGCCAATGAAAGTGGAAAGCCATGGCTTTGGTGGGACTATGTCACTGACTTTGCGATACGTTGCCCAATGAAAGAGAAGAAGTACAACCAAGAATGTGCAAATCAAGTTATTGAATCCCTTGGTATGGTAGCAACTTCTCATATGTTGAAAGTTAATATTTGATTAACCAATGCACTACTGTTAGCTGCATTGTACATGTGTTGTTTAGCTTAAGTACAATTTAATATTTTTGCTGATTTGTGTTTTGATTTTGTTGCTAGTTGTTTCTGCTTGCTTTTCGAGTATAAATTCTATAGTATTTTGGGAACTTTATCAATTTGCCAGTTTGAGCTACATTGTCAGTTTGAACTGCCATCTCTTTGATGACTTATTTATTTGCATTTCTATGATTCGCCTGTCTATGTTTTGCAATAATTGAAGTTTCTTGGCTGGTGTTAACTCGTATTCTTCAATATTTAACCGAAGTATGTGAGTATTGTTCATGTGATCAAGTTTTGTTTTTTATCCTGCTATAATTTGCCCGAAAGTTTTAAGCTTGGTCGGTGTATAGAAATTCATGAAATGAAATATCAAAAACTCTGATGTGAGTTGTCTAAATATCTTCCTCTCCTTGGCTGGTTTTTGTGGATTGTTATTTACTCTGCTAAAATCTGAGCACCATAAAGTAACTATTTCCACGTATTTTCTGTAAAAGGTGCTGATCTGAAGAAGATACAGGAATGTATTGGCGACCCTGAAGCTGATGAGGAGAATGCAGTTCTGAAGGCCGAACAGGATGCCCAGGTTGGGCCCATGGGAACTGTTTGACATGTTTTAGCTTTATCCCCTCATCTTTTCATGTTTTGCATGCAGTGTGCAGTGTGCTACTTTGTTCTTATGTTTCTCTTCTCAAATGTTGTTGCAGATTGGCAAGGGCTCCCGTGGAGATGTTACAATATTGCCAACTCTTGTTATAAACCGCGTACAGTACAGAGGTATAATACAAATCTTTTCCATATCCCGTTAGGCATTTATTCACATCACTTTTCTTGTCTCACGTTTGTTTCCTTTGTTTTTTTTAAGGGAAACTGGACAAAGGAGCTGTTCTCAAAGCCATCTGTTCTGGTTTCCTAGAGAACACTGAGCCCGCTGTCTGTTTAAGTGAAGGTCCTCATTTAGCCTTGTTTTTCTATGTTCTTCATTGATATAGTTATGTAGATTGATTCTTGTTATTCCACATGTGAGTTTGTATGATGGTACATGCGAATGTTTGCTACTGCTTACCTGTCTTTACTGTACTTGCCATTATTATAAAGACGGTGATTTCCGCCAACCAAAACAACGATACTTTTGTTCGCAATAAAAAATGACTGTAATATGGTTCACATGGTAAAATGATGATACCCCTTCCAGTAAAAACCTTCCTACTTGAATGTGTGCGTGTGAGCAGGGCTTGCAATAAGTTTTGGAAACGGTAGTACTTTTAGTTTCCAGCCATATCTGGATAGCATATTTTTACCAAGATTATCCAATTGAAGCATCATTTCATTATTTGGCTCGCACTCTATTATCTCTGAGATGGTGTCAATTGCCTGTTTATTTTCAGATGTGCAAACAAATGAGTGTTTGGAAAACAATGGAGGTTGCTGGTATGACAGAGCTGCTAACCTTACGGCTTGCAGGGTATCTATTGTCGTAAACTTTTGTCGGTGTATTCTTTTATGGGGGCTGCTCAGAGTTATTGATATTTAGTTTGTTTGGGATTTCAGTTTTTCTCGTGTGTACTGATTGTTCTTTTGTTTTAGGATACGTTCCGCGGACGAGTGTGTGAATGCCCTATTGTGCAAGGCGTAAAGTTTGTTGGCGATGGGTATACTCACTGTGAAGGTACATTATTTGATTGTTCTTTTATTTTATTTTCTTGTTTTGTTTTACTCTAGTCATTATGTTGCTTGTTTTGATCGAACAGCTACAGGAGCATTACGTTGTGGAATCAACAATGGAGGTTGTTGGAAGGAAACCCGAACCGGCAGTACTTACTCCGCTTGTCGTGTAAGTTTGGATTTGAATCTTCTTAAAGAGTCTATCTCCACCCTAAAGTAAAAAACTGATCATGGTTTCTGATTAATGGATGTTCAGGATGACCTTACAAACGGTTGCAGTTGTCCACCAGGATTCAAGGGTGATGGAGAGAAAACATGTGAAGGTATCCACTATGTCCAGATGTCTCTAATTCATGATCTATGCCACATCTATACCGCAAACTGTTCTATGCCACATTTATACACACCGTTTTATCATCAAGAGAACATTACCTACTTCCTGCGCTTATAAATTTGCAAGGCTACCAAATGAGCACATAATCTAGGGTCCTGAGTTTGAAGGCCACCACTGGTATTATATTTAAGTACTTGTGATTTAATAATTCTTCTTTATTTCATTGCAGAGGTGAATGGTTTGGTTTCCTCGAAAACTTATATGTGCTTTATTTCGTATTGTAACAACTAGATGACATTTATGATCCCTATTCTCTTGTATTGGTGCCAAGTCACCCCACCCGGTTTTCTGCTTTTGTTCATGTTCCAGATGTGGATGAGTGCAAGGAGAAAACGGCTTGCCAATGT
Source organism: Malus domestica (assembly GCF_042453785.1). Classification (NCBI taxonomy): domain Eukaryota; kingdom Viridiplantae; phylum Streptophyta; class Magnoliopsida; order Rosales; family Rosaceae; genus Malus; species Malus domestica. The sequence continues at coordinate 25,991,145 of NC_091672.1, read as the reverse complement.
GCACACTGCAAATGCAAGAATACTTGGGGCAGTTACGACTGCAGTTGCGGTGGTGGTTTACTGTACATGCGAGGATATGATGCATGCATAGGTGAGTATTCTCGATTCTTTTCTGTTTTTGTCATTTGAATGACATGCTGGTATAGTTTTCTTGCTAAACTAGTCGTCCATTCAACTTCACAATGCGTTAGATCGTGAGTCGTGAGTCATAACATTGGAACTTCCTTTTCAGACAGATTAATCTAGATGATGGAACTCCTGCTGTTTGTTTCCCGCCATTAATTTTGACGCATGATCACTACCTTCTGTGCTTTTGCATCATGTTTATATGGTTTTCTGCGTTAACTATTCTGTCGTACTTTTTTTAAGCAGGTAAAAACGCCAGTGGTTCTGGGTCTAGCCGGGGATTAATATGGATAATCATTCTCTGCTTGGGTGCTGTCGGAGTTGGGGGATACATAGTTTACAAGTATCGAATCAGGGTACGTTTTCTTACTCTGAAATTCTTGTTCAAAAACTAATGCATTACTTACGAGTCCGCTTTCTACAATGTGCCAGCCCTAAGAGCTGAAAGTGGTTTGTTGAATTACTCCTGTGCAGAGATACATGGATTCAGAGATCCGGGCAATCATGGCGCAGTACATGCCGTTGGATAATGAAGGAGCAGTTCCCGGCCACGTCTCCCGCGGGGATATCTGAAGCTGGCGGGGACGTATTCGTAAGATATAAGATGCTGTCCGAGAGAAAAGGGAAGACAGACGACGTCCTGAAATCCTATGTCCTCCTCTAGCCTCTAGGCACTAACAATCGGTTCACTGGCGAGAGTGTAATGTTTTAAATGTGTCTAGCATCGGCGTTACTCCACATGTTTCGCATTATATTTTCTAGTAGAAAACAATTGTCCGTCGTTGTTGTCATAAATGTAAAACACACCACAGAAAACTAGTTACAAGTACTATTCCGGCTTCGAGGCAAACTGTGCTCTAATCGTTCATAATCTTACACCAATTTTCCACTGCCAAGCTTTCTTTTCTTCGAAATCTTATCGAAATTTCCGACACCGCCTCTCTATTGCGGTGGTGGAGAGGGAAGTTTAAAGCACCAGATGGGAAGGATGAAGAGGAGCAAGGCTTGTCAAAAGTCTCCGGAAATCAGAGACGAGTTTTGGGCTGGGAGGGTTTGAAATCAGAGTGTGGAATGTGAGCCTTCACTCTTCAAGTTCACCCGCTGGCACTGGGTTCATTAAGTTACTGGGTTCATTAAGTTCCTGCACACCACGTGGCATAAGAAAAAAAGAGATTCAGAACACAAGCTCGGTACACCGCATTGTCATAAAATAAGTGGAGATAAGGCTATCCGAAATGGCTAAACATAGTTTCCTACATAATTTATAGCTCTGCAAAAAAATTATTTTTAAATGAATAGTTTCAAGCTATATTTATAGACCATTTCCAACCGAATAGGCAAAATATAGAGTAAATTGTACAAATGGTCCCTCAACTTTAATCAAATTGGAGCAATGGTCCCTCAACTTATCAAAATGTGTAGCTATAGTCCTTTTCATCAATTTTGTCAAAATTTTGTCAAAATAAGCTATGTTGGAATGACCATTTTTATAATTAGGGTCTCTCAACTCATCAAAGTGTATAATTATGGTTATTTTCGTCAACTATGTCAAAAAATTTGTCAAAACGAGTTATATTGTAAGGACCATTGCTACAATTGGATTAAAGTTAAAGGACTATTTCTCCACTTGAATTAAAGTTCAGGGACCAATGGTAATGGATTTTTAGTTGAGGGACCATAGCTGCACGTTTTGATAAGTTGAGGGACCAAAGGTAATGGATTTTTAGTTGAGGGACCATTGCTCCAATTGAGTTAAAGTTAAGGGACCATAGCTACAATTTACTCCAAAATATAACTCCGCAATAATTTATTAGTTTTAAATTTATACTTGAATTTAGTGGTTAATTTAATTAAATTACGGTTGAATGTTTTCAAATACAGCTATTGAATTTGTATCACTTATTACAACTGAGGAGCTGAGCCTAAAAAAGGGCTAAGAGGGTTACAATTGGTGGAAATGGATCCTCTTTGGATCCCTTCCACCAAATCCTCCTTATCAACTAATCTGGGCTCTTGAAATTGATTCAACGGCTACAAACAAGGGCACACTTTAAAAGTTGTAATAACTTTAACTGTTGGATCAAATTTCAAGGATCCAGATTAATTGATGAGGAGGATTTGGTGAAAGGGATCCGAAAAATATCCCTTTCCACAATTGGCCAGCCTGATACCCTTTTGCCCAAATAATGGCCAGATACCCTTTTGCCCAAATAATGGCCCGCCATGCTCCATAGAATTGTAACTCAATCATCAGTTAAAGATGAGTGTTTTTTGGTAAATCAAGCTATTTTTGTTTGCTTTTGCATATTTACCTTCTCCTTAAGATGGCCTACGATATATTTTTTAGTGCCCTTTTACTTGTATTGTAACACATCATGTATTGACTTGTATTTCGGATACGCGGAAAAATAAAAACTTCTGGAGAAAAAGAACCTTCAGTCCATGATACCGAGGCCTAACTTTGCTTCTTACTGATTAGGGCTACCTGGCCATTCATCGAGGACGAACTCTCACTCTCAGGTCGAATGTACTACTGGGAGAGTATCAGTTACCAAACAAAGACAATTTGGTTCAAACGCAAGCATTATCGAATAATAGTGCGGAATCCAGAGTACATTGTAAGGACGGCTACAGCCATTACGTTAAGCATTACCGAATTTGCTTATCGAAAAGTATGAATGCTGAAAAGAGGAGCAAGAACACCATATATTATTACACAGTAAAACTCTATTGCCCACTAGATGATGAAAATATAGAGTAAAAAAAGAAACGCCTAAGTTCTGTTGCCTCATTCCCAACGGCATCAAACGCACAAATGTTCTCTCATCGCTGCTGCTTTCCCACAAACACCACTAGCCTGGCACGCGTGGAGACGATTACTGGGCTCTGCAGAAACATGAAACCAAATTATACAAACCAGTTTCAATCAAGTGTTCAATCAGACAAAAGGATTGGTTTCCGCTATTTAGTGATATTGCAATTCATCACTGTTTTGGTATGCTTGCATAAAAGAATCATCGGACCACACCTCATGCAAGAAACAATCTGGAAACTCACCTTGCACTCTTCAACTCTACGTCTCCTTCTCAAAGTTGGAACCCTTTTGATGTTTGCGATTCTGTACAATCCTATAGAAGTAGAAAGCTACAACTGCACCACTGTACAGAAAGAAAAAAAAAGCAAACTATAAGATAATAAACTCTTTTGAGATCTGAATTATAAATATTACAAAACTCATATTATCATGAACAAGCAAACTATAAGGTTTTTGATTAGCTACTAAAAAAGATGGTTTTTATCTTCACTTCAAATAAACAAAGTATACTTATACATTTTTATGCTGGAAAATGTGCATTGTTGCTCAGGTATGTGTATTCAAAGATCTTAGGAGGTAGTCGGCAATCTAGACCATCTAGACAAAAACAACGAAAGAACCATGCAAGGTCCAAAGATTGCAAAATACCACATCAAGATCCACTCAGATCAGCCATACAAGTCTCTTCCACTATTTTCCCTCTCTCAGATTGTTATTTGTAACTAGATGCCATCATTTCCTTCCCAAAACTACAAGTTATTTTTTACCTTCCCAGAACAAGGATTTTGAGAGCAAAATAAACTCTTTTAACGATTATATCATTGTCTCCATATCCTTCAAAGACTAAATATAATTTTCTCTGATTCAAGAAACGCAAGAAAGCAAACAGCATCATAAAAATGAGAAGAAACATGAATAATAATAACCTGACAAGGGTTGTTAAAAAATTCGGAAACGATGATCTCTGCAAATAGGAGAAACAAAAACAGAAACAAGAAATATTAGAAATTTGGAAGACATGTCAACTAGACTAGTAAAGAAACTTATTTGTACTATAAGAAAAGAATGAATTTCTAACCTGAGCCAGAAAGCGTAGCTCCCTCAGAAAAATTATACTGGATATAGCTGCAGGTCCGACAGTACATTAAGAATCATTGAAATTATATTAAAGATCAACTAAATCATGTAATTAAAACTAGATTAGATAAGCTCCAATACGTATAATTATAGAAATAAACCATTCTTTACCTGTCTGCCCTTTCAAGACCAAAGGAGATGATTCTCCTCCTTTGTATGATCTTAAACTTGAAACACTTAGAAACAAAAGAGTGGCACCAAGTATAACCCCGAACCTAATTGCAGAAGTGCTTCCCGTTACCATGAAGGACAGGAATCCACCAACAGAAAGCAAAAGACCTACAAGGCATAGGCATATGCGATTAGGCATATAAGTTTACTAAAAGCTTTAGAAAGAAAAGAACAAACAATAGTATTTTTTCCATAACACATACCATAAGGTATCCCAACATGAAAGTCGCGGACTTGTGAAACATCACTGAGATCATCAGCTGATGAATTATATGTTTCAACAATTTCCTTCACTGGCTCAGGGGAATTCTTTGCAGCTTTGGAGATATATTCTTTACCTTCTTCACTGATTTCTTTTGCTATCTCACTCAAGTCATCCCTTGCCTTATCAGCCTGTATTTTTAACAGCTCCGAAGTTTCTTTCATAATAACCAATGCTTTCTTTGAGTATTGCTCATATGCTTCCTGCGAGATGCTTTGCATCTTCAAGGCTTGTTCTTTGAAAGAAGCCAGAGTCTGTTGCCAAGCTTCTTCTGATTCTTCAGATTCCGATTTAGCATTGTTCTTTTCATTCTCCACCTCAATGTCTGAATGCTGCTATGAACAAAAATTCAATTTAATGTCATGACATCTGAACAAGTTGCGTCCCCAATGAACGATTAATCAAACCCGGCTCATCCATATATCTCCTTCCCATAAAATCTAAGTGGGTATTAAGGGGCACCTCAAATAAACCTGAAACCAACATTTTATAACACTTTTGTCCCAAATTTCTTAATATCACGTAAATGGCCATGATGTCGGGATAGCATAACCAAACATCCAGTCAAAAGAACTGGACGAATGTAAACTAAAACCGCAAAACCCGAATTTCTGAAAATATTCATCCCAATCATACTTTTTTCCCAATTCCCAAATGCCAAAAATCAAAACTTGATATAGTCCCACACAAGCATCCGTATTCTTCAATCAAACACTTGTAATACATTAACCTCAAACTCCCATTTCCCATAAAATCTAAGTGGGTATTAAGAGGCACACCTCAAATAAGCCCGAAACCAACATTTTATAACGCTTAGTCCCAAATTTCTTAGTATTGCGTAAATAATCATGATGTCGGGATAGCATAATCAAACATCCAGTCAAAAGAACTGGACAAATGTAAACTAAAATCGCAAAACCCGAATTTCTAAAAACATTCATCATAACCATACTTTTTTCCCAATTCCCAAATGCCAAAAATCAATACTTGATATAATCCCACACAAGCCTCCGCATTCTTCAATCAAACACTAGTAATACATGAACCTCAAAATCCCATTTCTCAAAAAACCCAAATCAAAACACCATTACCACTAAGCAAACACTCTTAATTCTATCATCAACAAAAAGAAAACTCAAAATTTCAGCTTACAGATTCCTCCTGAGAAGCAGCGGCGGCGACAATCGGCCGAGTCCACAAGCTCCGCCGATGCAGGGAGAGAGAAGCGCCGGAAAGCCCTTTCGGGAGGGCAATAGGCGAGGCTCCATGACCGCGAGCAGCAATCAATTGTCCGAACCGCAGAGAAGAAGACGAAGAAGGTGACTTCTTCAATCCACAGCTGCTAGGGTTAGGGTTTAAGAGCGAGAAGGACTGCAATGTCACACTCATTGTGATTGAATCCTAGAGAGAGAGAGAAAGAGGAGAGAGAGAAAGAGAGGGTTTGAAACTGAGGCGAAGCTGACGAGGAGAGGTAGGTAAAATGCGCCGAGGGGTGCAATTTTTATACTCCAAGCTGGAAATTTTGGTAAAATTCGAAGAATCGTTGCGAATTAGGAGAGTTTACGGACTTTAGGGGGCTCCTGGGCTAAAATGCGCCAGGGGTGAGGTACACGTCACTTACTGCGTGTTTGGTTGCCAGGAAAATAGGGAGAAAAGAATCTGGTTAATGCCTTGGTGACACGTAATTAGCGGGTGGTTGGTTGTCCCGCGCGCTCCCACTCAATCTTCTGTTCAAGTGCCGACGTGGTAGTGCTTGTGATTTGGTAGACGACACTAATATAGGTGTCGTACGAACCCAAGATAATGATTTGCCCCCTATGTGAATATTAATGGTGATTTTACTGCATTGGCCTTGGTAAAACGGGTCGACTTGCTATAATAAGTTTTCATCATTTTTACCGTAATACCGGAGAAGTTTATGCGGTGACATTATAATTTAGTTATTCATTATCATGTATTTAACTTTCTCATATGTCATTGCGTAATTGATTTGAGATGCTGTTATTGTGACATCTTTTTTTACACACGACTGGTTCTACTAAAAAAATAATTTCAACCTTCTTAATCACTTGAATGGATCGATGAAAATGTTAGACCATGATGCAGAGGTGTAGCAAGTGTATGTTTGAATTCTTGGGAAATTCTTTAATTTCTTGCATAACATGAACAAAGCATTGGGAAAGACATATGAGCAAAGAAAGGAATAGATGCAAGCTAGAGGAGAACCATATTTGCAATACTTGGAATCAAAAGGCAAGCAAGGCACCTCCAGCCAGCAGGCTCTCTCTCTTACAACTAACCAAAAGCAGAAAGCTTAAACCATATGGGAAACCACATGCATTTATTAGTGCATAAATCATGTTGCTTGTTGCTTGTCAGTCTCTTCTGTGAGACCATGGGATCGAAGATTTTCGCTTGAAGGCTTGCCGAGCATCGTGATAAGAGCAACTTCACTTCTAAAAAATGAGTTGGTCCAAAATTCATTTAATTCACCTAAATAAATAGTAATTGACTGCAATGAATAGTAATTGATGCATCTCCACCCTTAAAACTAAATAGCCTAGTCAATTTTACTAAAATATTATTAATTTTTATTATAAAATAATAATAATTTTATTTTTAATTTCTAACATTTTATTTATTTATTTTTAAAGTTTTTCGGCCAAAAAATATGGAATGTTGATCAGAAAATCGAACGGTCCAGATTGTGCCACGTCACTAGCCGTTAGGTTTGAATTTCAAATTTTTTTACCCTTGGAAATCCAACGACCGAGGCTTAGCCACGTGGCCCATGTCCCGCGCCCCTTTAGTGCGCTTGCAGCGCGGGCCAGCGTCTGTCACCTTGTCGAGGATGCACGCCCACACGCTTGATGCAAAAAAAATTTGTGTTGCCTAACATCATGCTAGCGTCAGCATGACGCCATATAGGTTAGTTCCTACCTCAACCCATTTTGGGCTAGCCTATTTTTAGGGGTGGAGGGGTTTTTTTGGACGCCAACCTATTTTTTTAGGCTTTGGGCCAGCCTAAAAAATAGGGCTGGAGTTGCTCTAAAGAAGTCAAGGCATTACACGAGGACTTGTCAATTAGTAACATCGTAACAAGGGTTTGCAATTAAAGGGAACAATGTAACACAACGGCAAAGCCACCTTTAAGCTAGGGTGGACTCTAGCCCAGTTAAAAATCTAGGTAAATTGAAATTTTATGTCGACTTCTTATAAAGTTCAACGTTTTAGTAATAACTAGCACACCTCACTCTCGTTCAACTAAAAATTGGTCAACCCCGCCTTAACAAATCTTAAGACCAAATCAGTCACTCCTTCACGCGTAGTAAATGAAAAAATAAAGAAAATAACTTATAACGTACTCGAGAAAATTTCAAGTTTTGATCTTACCGTGACAAATCAAACTTGTCAATCAAGTACACTGTGAGACTTGCTAAAGCCCAACTTTAACTAATGGCCTAATTAGTTTTAGGCCTTAAATTTTATGACATGACTTGGAGATAGCACAATAGAAGAGACCATTTAGGCCTCAATCTCCTAACTAAGACCATTTCCAACCGAATGATCCAAAGGGTCAAAGGGCTCGTGGGCCCCACGGGACAAAAACAGACCAGAGGGCCAACCGGCTGGTCATCTTCAGCCCGCTGGCTAGCCCATTTTGTTTTTTTTTTCTTTTCCACTTGCCTAGCCAAGTTTCTTTTTTTTGTTCTTTCAGCCCATTTTAGGGTTTTCAGGTCACTTTAGGTTTAGGGTTTATGAACTTTTTTGGTCCCAGCCCATTTTTTTATTTTTTTTAACAGCTCACTATTTTATTTTATTTTTTTGGATTTTTTTTAATTTCTAATTTTTTTCCTACACCATTTCTCACATATTTTTTATCATTCCATACTGTTTACTTTATTTTATTTCAATTCTTCACATTTCATACTCTAACCCTTTGGCCCTCGGTTGTATATGGTTTTTTGTGACAGGGCTAAAACGAGTCATCTAACATTTGGTTAGAGATGGAGGTAAATATGATCATGTACTATTTATTAAAATATTAATATCTTAGAGGATCAATTCTCTAATCAACTTTTGGTTGGAGATAGCCTAATAAGTCTTTATGCTTTCTAGAAATCCTCCATGGTTTCCATTTTTTAAAGCAAAGAAGTTTGACAAAGCTATTTGATGAATTATTATAAAATTGAACCATCCCTGACATTTCTGAATCCTCCCAAGAAGCACTTTTAAGACAGCTTTTATTTTAATCACACAAATTACATCGGTAGTAGATAGAGGAACACAAGATACAAAATATATAGGTATATAGGTGTGAAAACTTGAAACTAGTTTGTCAGGAATTTGAACAAAGGTGGCATTTGAAGTTCCAACAGGATGCTCTCCGGATACTTTTGGTGAGGATATTTAGAATTCATAAATAGTGTCCGTTCATCGTATATCATGTGGTCAGGTTTTATCAGGTACTAATGTTGTGTTTAATTTTAAATAAAAATATTTAAAATAATTTATGATCGCACGATGTACGATAAACGAACACGATTCATGGATTCCCGAAATCCTCATAAAGACGATCCAGATTCTGTTAAGTCCATCAGTTGATGCAAGTGAGTGACAAGTGTGAGGGACAAAGCCAAAGCTTGGTGTTTAAGGAAAGGGATGGATCTCTTCTATCAAATCATTCAATCCGGACTTTTAAAATTTGATCTAACGGTTAAAAACTGGAGTTCCTTTAAAAATTATAATAACTTTAGCCGTTTGATCAAATTTCAAATACCCTAATTGAGTAATTGGGTGGATTTGATAGAAGTAATCCATAGAGGATCCCTTTCCACAGTAGTTGGTCGACTAAACGTATGATTAGGACTATATCCGCACGGAATTTTGACTATACTTTATGGTGTAGGACAAAAGGAAAAAAAGGAAGAATGTAAAGATGGAAAAACATGGGCTTGAGTGACATATTACTGCAAGAAAAGACATCAAGCTAGTTAAGGGTAAGTGTGCTTCAAGCAAAAATTATTTAGGCTCGATACAAGTTTTGAATTTTGTTTTTTCGAATTTGAAGTAAGAAGATTTTAGGATATTATTTTCTTCGTACGATGAATTTCTTGTCCTTTAAGTTTGATGAATACTTTAGAATATAGGGAGTGTCTTAGGTCGATTAGGTTTTAGTTTTCTACTTAAGAGAACCTCATAAATTACTTTAACGTAATACCAACACAATTTGAAAATCTTCTCTTATCAAGGATTTCAAAAGCAATATTGAGAGAGATTCATAATTCTCACTATTTCTTTACATTCAGGGACTAATATGCGTTTGTGTATGTCCTATAGATCTAAACGTTGTTGATTGAAAATTGGCAACAATATTTGTTTATATAATGTGAAACACTATGGCACCGCTTTAGGCATCTCTCACAAAACATATGATCTCATATATTTGATTTTATATAATCTTACATGGTCTAACCTAATACAAGAGTTGTTCTAGTTAAAAACAAAAACTTGTGTAGGGTCCAAAAAATATGACTATTTCTACAAGTATTTTCATACACACGACATTATCTACACTAAGAGGGTGAGAAAATGGGCTTAACCTCACAATAGGCTAATAATAACGTGGTTCAAATTCGTCTTTGGCGAGAATTGAACTTAAAACCTCTCACTTACAAGTGAAGAGGAATACTACTAAACCGTAGTACTAAGTGGTGACCGTTTCTATATGTTTGGGAGTTATATTTGCATAGAGTCACGTACTATAGTATAGTAGAACTCGGAAAATATTTGAACACCCAGGTTAGGAAAATGCTAGGGGGAGAAACTTTTTTTTGAGACTATTTTGTGTAAACTAAATGACGTGACGGTTGATAATTGAACTATTTATTTAATAATTTAAAAAGTGAGTCCAATCATCAACCGTCAAATTATTTAGTTCACAAACAATGTTTTAATTATATGATCTCGGGAGAATTACCCCAACTCATTAGAATGCTGTACTCTAATTTCTCAATTAATTAAGCAAAACTAGCGAATGTCTTCTTGCAGTTGCCACGCTGGTTTAAAAAACAGAGAGTCAAAAGCCAAGTGGATCACACCTCGGATTCTAGTTTGACCAAATGCTTAACTCCAAAATGGGAAAAAACTTTTTATGTCACCGCCACACAAAATAATACATCATGTGTTATTATACAAATAAAATTTATGCATTAAAAAGTTAATAATCTCTTATCATTTACATAAAAATAGATGGTATACCGTCCGTGTTGCCGTACAAGCCTTAAATGCCATCGCCGGTACAAGCCTTAAATGCCATCGCCGGTACAAGCTTTAAATGCTTGCCCCTTCCACTCTCGCCAGAACCAGCAGAGCCAGCCACTCTACTCCCCCACCACCATTATTTTCCCTCCACTCTTCTTCTTCTTCCTCCACACCAACCCCCACACTCCCTGACAAGTGACACCCTTTCTTTAATCCCCTCCTTCCCTGAACTTCGGATTCAACTCCTCTCCCGCCCCGTACCCCGCCACCCTCCGCCTCCACCTACCTCGTCCCCAAAACCCTCCGCCCCGTACCCCGTACCCTTAAACCTAAGCCTCCACCTTTAATCATTTTTCTATTTTTTTTTTCACTGGTTTTCTCAAAAAACCCAACAAAAGAAAGAGGAAAAAAGCAAGAGAAAAAGTGGAGGAGTGTTGTGATTGATGTTGGTGGGTTGATCACTTTACCTTTTGCCCTATTTCTTTGCCCTATTTCTTTGCCCATTATTACACATGGCTTTGTTGCATTTCTCTGTTCAATTCAAACACTTCCACCAAAAGTCCTCCTCCTCTGTTTTTCTTCACAACTTTGAAGCGTTTTTCTTCACTACTGTGAAGCTCTCGGACTTCTGAAATTTTCATGGGATTTTATCAGACTTGAAAACAATGGCGTTCGAGCTCTGTTTTCTCCTTCTTCTTGCTCCTCTTCTGGTACTCGCCTTAGACCCCGCCTTTAATGACGACGTTTTGGGGCTGATCGTCTTCAAGGCCGGGCTTTCTGACCCGGAAGCGAAGCTTGCTTCGTGGAGCGAGGACGACGGCAGTCCCTGCAACTGGGCAGGCGTCAAATGCGACCCGACAACCGGCAGAGTCGCCGAGGTTGTTCTCGACGGCTTTTCGCTGTCCGGGCACATCGGCCGCGGCCTTCTGCGGCTGCAGAACCTTAAAAAACTCTCGCTTTCCGACAACAACTTCACTGGGTTCATAAACCCTGATCTCCCACACCTCGGCAGCTTGCAGGTTATCGATTTGAGCCGGAACAGCCTATCTGGGTCGATCCCGGAGGAGTTCTTCAAGCAATGTGGATCCCTTGGGGTGGTTTCTTTCGCCGGAAACAACCTCACGGGGCGGATTCCGGAGTCCCTGAGCTTGTGCCAGACCTTGGTGGAGGTGAACTTTTCATCGAATTGGCTGTCTGGGAAATTGCCTCCTGGGATTTGGTACTTGAGAATGCTTCAATCAATCGACTTGTCGGATAACTTGCTGGAGGGGGAAGTTCCTAAAGGTATGGAGAATTTGTATGATTTGAGAGTGATCAACTTGGGGAAAAACCGGTTTTCAGGACAGCTTCCAGGGAACATTGGAAGCTGTTTGAAGCTGAAGTTGCTTGATTTTAGTGGTAATTTGTTTTCTGGGAGAATCCCGGATTCAATTCGGAGTCTCGATTCATGTACATCTCTGAGTTTACAGGGGAATTTTCTTGCGGGGCAAGTTCCGAATTGGCTTGGTGATTTGAAAAACCTTGTGATGTTAGATGTGTCTGGAAATAATTTATCTGGTGAAATTCCAAGTTCGTTAGGAAATCTAGAGGTGCTCGAAAAGTTGAATTTGTCTAGGAATGGATTTACTGGAAGCTTGCCTGATGCATTGGCAAACTGCATCAATCTGTTAGCTATAGATGTTAGCCATAATCTGTTGGCAGGTAAGCTTCCTTTGTGGATTTTTAAGCTCGGTCTGCGCAGTGTTTTGCTTTCTGGCAACCGATTAGGTGGAAGTGACGAGTACAGTTCACTGGCGTCAATGGCAGCGTCGAATGGAGGCCTGCAGGTCTTGGATTTGTCTTCGAACGCATTTTCTGATGTGCTTCCATCGGACATTGGTGTTCTTAGTAGCTTGCAGTTCTTGAATATGTCCGGGAACCATCTGTTGGGTTGGATTCCGGCAAGTATAGGTGAGTTAAGGGCGGCTTATGTTCTCGACTTGAGTGACAATTGGCTAAATGGAAGCATTCCTGATGAAATCGGAGGGGCAGTCTCTCTCAAGGAACTAAGGCTGCAGAAGAACTTTCTAACCGGGAAAGTTCCAGCCGAAATTGTGAAGTGCTCATCTCTGACAAATCTGTAAGCTCTCTTGTTCTGCTTATCTCTGCTTCTTTAGTTATGTTTCCGCACACATGATTTATAACGAACAGAAAGCAACACCTACTTAATTACATCAGAAAGTGCTTAACCTGAAGCTGTTTTCAGAATGCTTTTCGTTTAGCGTAAAATGCATTTCGTTTTTCCAATGTTTTTTTTTTTTTTTTCAGTTTTCTTTGGCAGCATATATATATATATATATATATATATATAGTAGCATTGCTGTTTTATCTTACTCTACTTACGAGTACAGATGGAGCTTAAATTGGTCTGAATTATTTTTTCTTTTGCGTCTTCGAATTATACAGGATTTTATCTCAGAACAATCTGACTGGCCCTATTCCTACTGCCATTGCTAACCTTACCAATCTTGAATATGTGGACTTGTCTTTGAACAAATTCTCAGGAGGCATACCGAAAGAGCTGACAAATCTTTCCCATCTCCTCTACTTCAATGTCTCCCACAACCACCTAGAGGGTGAACTACCACTAGGGGGATTCTTCAACACTATCCCACCTTCATCTGTCTTGGGCAATCCATCTCTTTGTGGATCTGCTGTTAGCCGTGCCTGCCCTTCCGTCCACCCCAAACCCATTGTCCTCAACCCTAATTCTTCCAATCCCGTCGGTGGTTCTTCCTCTCCAACTCATGGTCACAAGATCGTATTCAGCATATCAGCCCTCATTGCTATAGGCGCAGCTGTATTTATTGCCATTGGTGTCATAGCTGTAACCATCCTCAACATGCATGCACAGTCTTCATTATCACGTTCTGCTGCTCCTCTTGAGTTATCAGGTGGGGAAGATTATAGTTGTTCCCCGACTAATGATCCAAACTACGGCAAGCTTGTCATGTTTTCTGGTGATGCTGACTTTGCTGCTGGGAGACAAGCCTTGCTCAACAAGGACTGTGAACTTGGTCGTGGTGGGTTTGGAGTAGTTTACAAAACAGCCCTTTGTGATGGGCGTTCTGTTGCGATAAAAATGCTATCAGTCTCAGGTTTGATCAAGTCCCAAGAAGATTTCGAGAGGGAAGTTAAGGGACTTGGAAAGATCAGGCACCGTAATCTTGTGGCACTTGAAGGGTATTACTGGACTCCGTCCTTGCAGCTCATCATTTATGAGTACATACCATGCGGGAGTCTATTTAAGAATCTGCATGACGGACCTGGCAAAACCTGTCTCACTTGGCGGCAGAGGTTCCACATAATTCTCGGGATGGCAAAGGGCTTGGCTCATCTGCACCAAATGAACATAATCCACTACAATTTGAAATCAACTAATGTTTTGATAGACAACAATGGTGAGCCTAAGGTGGGAGACATTGGCCTGGCAAGGCTGTTGCCAACACTAGACCGGTGCATCTTAAGCAGCAAAATCCAAAGCGCGCTTGGATACATGGCGCCCGAGTTTGCATGTCAAACGGTTAAGATTACTGAGAAATGTGATGTCTATGGCTTCGGGATCTTGGTTTTGGAGGTGGTTACTGGAAAGAGGCCTGTCGAATATGTGGAGGATGATGTGATAGTACTCTCTGATATGGTGAGGGGAGCGCTGGGGGAAGGCCGGGTGGAGGAATGTCTGGACAAAAACCTCCTTGGCAACTTTCCAGCAGAGGAGGCAATTCCGGTGATCAAGCTGGGTTTGATATGCGCGTCTCAAGTGCCATCAAATCGCCCAGACATGGGTGAAGTGATCAACATTTTAGAACTCATCCAATGCCCTTCAGAAGGCCAGGAGGAATTAGAATAATTTTAGTTTACAGATTGAGAAAGTGAACAGATAATCGCCATGTTCCGGTGAAGATCAATCCAGTTTTGTTTCAAGCAAAAGCAAAAAGAATATAGTGTTGGAGTTCCATCTCCATGTCTTCCATTTGTGTCTGTAATTTTTTCCCCTATTTAATTGTATAGCACTTATATGGTGCCAGATTGCTTCTCACCGGTTTGAAATGGAACAACTTGATTAGGGTTTGGGTTAAAGATCTCTCATTATAAACAACAATTAAGTGTATCTGTCTCTGGACTTGCGTACATTTCTAACACGCCACAAATAGCGTGTTACATACATTTTTTATACGTCATAAATAGTGTATTACATACACTTTCTGTATGCCACAAATAACGTGTTACATACAAATAGCACGATGCCATGTAGGTAACCAAAAGACAAAGTAGAATAATGCTTAAAAATTTCCCAATAAAACACTACTTATGGGCATAAGGATTAAGATTAAAAGCAACATTATCATGTGCATCTTTAGGGGAAACATGTTGCTTTATTTCTACTCTTTTTATTGTTGGCCATGTTGCTTTATTTATACTAAAACTAAGCTTTAATTACATTATCTTTTTGCTTAAGTTAAAGAATTTGTCGCATCTTTAGGTGAAAGCGAAACGTCGTAAAAAAAAAAAACTTTATCATTCAAAATCAATAGATTTTTTAGCCAAAATAGTCATCGAGATTGGCATAACTCATCACTTTAGTCTTTAAGATTTAAAATCTATTGAAATGGTCTCTAAGTTTGTCTACCGTCAATTATTTTAGTTATTTTGTGAAAATCTTCATTAAATGAAAGCCAAGCTAACAAAAATACTCTTTTGTTAAATTATTTTGGCCCAGTGTTTATTAAATTGAGATTTTTGTCATTTTAGTCCTTATTAACAAAGATTTTCACGAAAAGACCAAAATGATTAATGGTATAAAAATTTAGGGTCGATTTCAGATTGTAGAGACCAAAGTGAGGAGTTATGCTGGTCTCATAAACTATTTTAGCTAAAATGCCAAATTAATGTCATCATGTGCATATTTATGCGTACTCCACTGACCCTAATCAAGATTAGTGTGTTCTTTAATCTTTCTCAGACTTTGAAAAGCTTTGTGTCTTCCTGCAAATTTGGTGAATAATAATTAGAGTAACACTTAGATGTGAAGCTTTTGTTTAATCAAATGGTGTTGGACCCAAGAGGGGAACCTAACCAAACAGCCTTTGGACATCATCAAAGCAACCTCACATGGGTTTCTCTCTCTCTCTCTCTCTCTCTCTCTCTCTCTCTCTCTCTCTCTCATCCTCAAACCCACTTAGAAGCGCTTTTCCAAAAGTGATTATTTGTATTTTGTAGCGCATGGCAAATTGGCAATCATGCCATGCCCTCTAAATTACAATAAGAGCTTTTTGATGTGTAGTCACGCAACCACCAAAACTAAAAAAAACCACATTTGTAGTAGAAAAGAAATTTAAGTGCAACTGGTTGTATATTTTTTTGTTTATTGGTGGGCAAAATTTTGAGTACAACCGATTATATATCTTTCTTTTTTTCTCTTTCATCATGTGAGAGAAGAATCATACCATGATCACATAGCACAACGGGTGGCCTCCTCGGATGCCACATGTCAGAAAGACCCATGGTATCAGTCAATTTGCTGACTCTAGCTTATAAACACTAGAGTTTTTTGTCATCAAATTCTTGATTGAAGATCCAATGATTAAAATTTAATGACAAAAAACTCATATAAAATACACAAACATAATAGAATATTGGTAAATTGATTAAGGCCAAGACTAAGAAAAAGAAACCCCACCTTGGAGATGGATGCATTTTTGGAGGAGAAAGTTGTCGCATTTGCTTCTTTACTTTTGTCTGGTGTTTTAATGAACGAGGAACCAAACGAAATGAGTGATAGAACCCACCACGCTTCCGCTAACGACCTAAATACATGAGTGAATCAAAAACTAATGGTCAAGTGATAAATGATGGATTATAAGGCTTCCTTAAAACTAAAAGCTAGAGGTCTCAGGTTTGAAACCCACTGTTGGTGTGGAAGCCAGACTTGTGGCCAAGGGAGGCTGAAATGCCTCTGTAAGTATTTCCGGGCCCTGGAATGAGTGAATAACCGTAGCTTGTCACCAGTTACCTCCCTTTTGAAAAAACTAAATAAATAAAAAAAATGCGTGAGTGAGAGTGTGAGACTATGTTCCAAGTTCGACACTCCTGTCGGGGCAAACAGGGCACAATACTAAGCCACTATGCAAAATCATCATACCTAAGGGTAGTGTATTTTGTTCATGTCCCAACTCCAAGTAGTTTAATCCCTGTTAGGTTTTTTTTAGGGAAATTTTGAAAAATCAACACTTTACGACTCATGATCTTCTTTTTTAAAGATATAGAAATATAGTCACTCGTTGCCATCACCAACAGCTCTCGAGCCATCTCGAGACCCCTTGAGCACTACTCAATCTCAAATCCCCCTCCAGTATCGAGCCCTTGAGTGACTTAATTATAATTGTTTTACTTTCAAACTTTCCCGTTCAAATAGCGAGTGCTTTCTAGATATCACTTTTCACTTTATGCACACCTTCTTTTATACGTATGAGGTTAAAAATAATGTGTAAAAGTCACTTTCATTTCCGAAAGAAACTTACCTACATTCGAAAATGCGTTGTGGCAGTGCACCTGTGCATGGATGACAAGCTGCAGTGAAAGGAAAGTATGTAACGTACAAGTAGAAAAATACAAAATTCTTCGGTGTTCCAGAGTATCGGATACTCCGGGTAAGTTTGGAGATCAGATAGGGACGTGAGTGATGTGATATCAACTTCATGGGGACCTGCTAACAATAAAGGGAAAGTACATAGTACCACATCTAAAATCTGTATTCTCTTCTTTGGTATATTTTCAATTATTGCGATTGAGTGACAGCCGCAAAACCAATTTGCCTTTTGTTTCTCCAGTTGGGTCCCCCCAGCTATCTACTTGGACACGGAAACCAAATGCAAAGACAAAGGCATTTGATAAGAGTTGGGATTTTGGAACTACCTACCTACCTACCTGCTCTTTTGATGCGTCAATACTACGCTGCTCAGCAGTTCCTGTTTTTTGTTGTGTCAATATCACGCTGCTTAGCATGTTTCACGTTTTTAGTCGTTTTTGCGGCTATAATTCTCCATATCCACTTGGGAAATGGTGACTTCTCAATAAAAAATCATTTTATCGGGCTCTTTTGTTTATTTCAGCGGATGATCTGAATTTGCTACTTCGCGTGGTTATGGAGAGCGTGGAGTTGGACCACAAAGCGCTTTCCATACAACTTGTTTTTACTTCTCTGTTACTGTTTATATTTTTGCTTCTAGCAATGGGTTCCTGGAGCTTTGTAGGTTTCGTGGCTTAGCTTGCAAGAAATTGCCCGAGCTGTAGTTGGGGAAACCCGGGAAGAATATCGGCCACTGTTAGTGTCTAAATTAGATAACTCGCTATATTAAAAGTATGAAGAAAACCAACTACTAAATTATGTCGACATGAAAGAAATTACCCAAACAATCAACCTCTGCATGTTTTTCTACCCAAACTTATTTCTTGAACTGGTATAGCTGTATTTGCTTATAGAACGAGTCACGTAAACATTTCAAGGTTGCAGTTACAGTAAAAATGAATCACTTATACAGACCTAATTTCTGGGAACTCACTATTACACGAAAACCGCTTGTTTCAACGACGCAGTTTGTCAATAAACGTTTTACATTCTGTATCTCGATCCTAATTTGTTCTGTGCTCATCGGTCTTACCTTCTTCTTCCATTTTCTTCTTTCTTTTGGGCAAACTCTACTCTGGACACCCTTTTGGCTGTTCTAAACTAACTAATCATTCCACCCATCTTTGTTTGCAGCCCTCGATGTAAGGCCATTCACAGAGATGCTTCCCAGACGATCCCCAGGTGTTTTCACCGCATTTTCTCCATCCCAGTCATCATCCCAACCTTCATCCCAACCTTCAGCCGTTTCCACGGCGGTTGCTGGAACAGATTCCGGCAATCCCATTTCAAGTTCCTGATATGGAACTCCACCTCCAGTACGCTCTTTCCCCTTCCTGATCAAGCAGCAAGCCCACGTTCCTCCAAAAGTTAGCACTGCAACAATCAAGAAGTAGGCACCATTGATTGGGGTCGCTATGGTCTTGAGAGAAGGAAACGCCGGAGGGGGAGGATCTATATGAAGCTTACATTCTCCGGTTCCAGTATTTAATGTTATATTGGTGCTTTTACCCGGATCAATTGATATATTGACCTGCAAAAACAAATTAACAAACGGCACAACTTTGTTTTCAGAATAAAAAAAAATAGGCGAATGTAAGCTTCCAACGTAACAGTGACAGAAAAACACAAAGTATAATTTCCATGGTTCATGCATGACACCAAATCATGAACCAGTCAAAAGCAGGTAAGACATTGTAGTAAGGTCATGCATCCAGGAAAGTCTTTTGCATGGTATTATCAATTCAGCTGGTCATCTAAACACAAACAGGGTTCTTTCAATATTAAGTTTCTAAGGAGAACACTGATAATGCAGAATGTATGTCCATCTCATAAACTTTTCCACCTCCCTTCGACATACAGCCATAATTTATACTGTATTCCCGATTCAGCTGGTCTTCAGCCTATGTTTTTGTTTTCGTCTCTCCCTTCCACGCTCCTTTCCTCTTTAAATTTCTTTCATCGAGAAGAAAAACACGTTACCAAATGGGCTCTTATTGATCATGTTTCATTCCCCTTTTTACACATTCAGGCCAATCCAAAAATATATGCTGATCCCACAGAATTACAAAAGACTGCCATTCTTGTGTTTGGAAACCCCACACAAAGAAGAAAAGGTGCAAGACAGGTAATCCAAATGTGACAACTATGTCATCACATGGCGAATTTCAGATTTTTGCTTTTTTTTAGAAAAGAGAAAGAAAAGCTATATAATCACAACAGAAAAAAAACACTCAACCAGGCAAAACAATAACAAAGTAGCAGAATTAAGACGAGGAATTCTCTTATGTGCATTGACCTTTCACTGTTGGATACAACAGCATTTGTCATCCAATATTGAAGCTTCGATGATTATCCTAAGAACACTGTGGCATAATCCTATGATCTTTACCTTTCTATTTAGGTGTTTCAGAATCTCTAGGACCTTGCTGGCACCATTTGCAGAAAGGGTTGCGTTCAAAGTGCTGTTTCCTACGTTTTGAACCAGAATGGCCACTTCTTTGGACCCTGCAACATGGGAAGATAAAATAAATTTATTGTTTTTCATCTCACTAATAATTATGAGTTCAGATGGTATTGATTGATCTCCACCATCTGATCCACAGCTTTAATAAATAACATACAAAACAGAGTGATGAAGAGTAGATGCAATTTCACATGGCATAAATGAAATTTAACATCTCACTTTACCATGAAAACTTCAAAGAATACCTCTCCATCAGAGAATAGCTTTGTAAAATGTACATAGCTTATGATACATCTTAGACACTAAAATCGGGTCTAATTCTGCTCTTTATATTCATTAAACTCCGTTAGCCATAATTTTTTCCTTTTAAGTCCAAAAGATTTCAATAAACTGCCCAAATCAAGGCCGACCAAGCAAAAACCAAAAAAAAAAGCAACAATGTAAGCCAGAATTTTGGAAAAAGCATTAAATATTTAGAAATGTCAAAGAAACAGTCTGCAAGATTGTGGTAGATGTGACTACTACATCAAACCAAGTCTGATATGCAACTGACACAGGGGGGCGCCTTTAAGCTTTTTAATATCCAACAGAATCCCCAGATAATTTCAAACTAATCTTACAGAAGTAGTGACCTAGAGCCCAGCGGCATTGATCGATAAATCAAAACTGAAATGTGTTAACATTTACAGATTGATGGTTCAGATATCATGTTTATAAACTTCTTAATTAAGAAGAAATGCCTTACTACCAAGCCTATTGTCATAGAGCAAGCCAAGTTTCTATATAATCGTGATAAAGAACATGTACTGAACGGCAATGCCTTTCCACACAAAAAAATGTGTTACATATAGTACTCACAAGAAATGACTTTCGACCATTTGCAGCTGCATAAATAAGAAGCTTTGATTTTCACACAGTAGACACTACAAACCAACCAATAACTAGTTCTACGTTCTAGCAATAGCACAAATGTACTCGACAAGTATTCCTATGTAGTATACTCAAGCAAGCAAAACGATGTCACCAAAATGTTTTCATCTTTGAATTCCATCTCAACATCCTAATTTGTAAAACCATTATAGATAATAATATCCCTTAAACTATACTGCACATTTTCTTGTAAATCAAATAGTGTAGAATGTCAGCGAAATAGTATCAACAGTTATGCACATTACCACTACTGAAGTTCTTAATGCAAGCAACTGCCACATCCTTGACCGCACATGTTTTGATTTTGGTTACCCCAGCGCAGCTCTCCTGCTTCTCCTTCTCCTTCTCCCTTGGATTATCCTTCTCCTTCTCCTTCTCCTTCGGATTATCCTTCTCCTTCTCCTTTGGATTATCCTTCTCCTTCTCCTTCTCCTTCTCCTTTGGATTATCCTTCTCCTTCTCCTTAGGATTATCTTTCAACACCTTGTCAGTGTCCTCCTTTGGATTATATTTGACCTTGTCGGTATCCGGCTTCGGATCATCATTCGATGTCTTGGCAGGCTCTGGATGCTTCTTTTCTGTTTCCACATCCTTCCCTTCACCCTTTTTAGTATCATTATTCAAACCCACCTTGGGGCCCTGATCCACTTTCGGTTTCGGAGTCTTCGCGGGTTGCGAAGACTCCACTTTCTCCTTACTCGGGTCATCAACCGGCTTAGTATCCGACCCATTTCCACCAGAACTTGACACCGTAGGAGGCAGCAGCGGACTAGGCACCGGAGAACCCTCCTTGCCCTAAAGTTTTCGAAAACAAGTAAATTTTCGAAGTTTGAACTAAAAAATAAATAAAAAATTCAGAATCTAGAGAGGGAAAGAGAGTTACTGGTACTGTCGTATTGTCGTTTTGAGGCTCACCAATCAAAATTCTGTGCTTGGAGAGCGCAGCAGCAGCATCGGAAACATCGGCGACGACGAAGACGATGAAAAACACCGCCAGAAAAACGATTCTATCCATTGAATTCGGAATTCTGTGCTCGTTTTCTGATCGGATTCACGTCCTCCGCGCCAAAACCATAGAAATTAATCCGAACCCCGATCCGGACAATCGCATTTTGGGGATAAAGTTGCAGGATTTATGAATTTGTGTTAGGATTTCACTTTGGGGTTTAGAGATTTGGATTGAAATTTAGGGTTTTAGATTGGGGAAACTGTGATTTGCAGAGACTTAACGCTAGGTGCGGCGCAGAAGTCAGCCTCTTCGCAGACGAAAAGAGCTCCAATTGGACCATTTTTTTGACACGTGGCAAACTGCCAAGTGTGCCACCTTTGATACGATGTTGACGTGGTAAAAGGGATCCTCATAATTCTTTGCGGGCAGTATGAGAGCTTTCGGATTCCCGCAAATTTTCTGCGCACGGCTCCAGGAACGCGTTACTAACATACAACGTTGTAATAAACGGGAACCACGCGGTTTGGTTACATCAAAGCTCCAGAGAGGGTTGAGACAGGGAGATCCATTTTTACCCTTTTTGTTTGTCTTAGGCCAAGACCTAAATGTAGTTCTTTTCAGAATTAGAGCAATTCCAGCGTGGGAGCCATCCCCCAGGCTATTCACTATTCAATCCACCCATTGAACAATAATTGCTCTTAATGAACAGTAACCAGTGGCGAAGCCAGGAATAGTCGGAAGGATGGGTGGAATTTAAAACCGTAAAAGGTCCTAAAAAATTGTAGACAATCAAATCCTTTTAGATAGTAGACAATATTAATGTCGTTCATAATTAAGGTTAAGGGTTCTAAAAGACGCTAGGTCTAGGCGAGCGGCGAACTGAAGCCTAGCGCCTAGACAGATTTGAGTAAATTTATTTATATATCATCTAACGCCTAGGCGCAAACCTAGACGTATTTGAGTAAATTTATTATGTATATATCATATACATAAGTGTCTTACACCTTAAAAAATTATACTTGTATTGAAGCTTCTATTTTATATTTAATTAAGCTTATTATTTAACATATAACATTCAAAATTATCAAAATTTTTATTTTAATAATTTAGTGAATATGATAGTATGAGAAAAGTACACTTCTTACAATGAGTTACTATTTTTTATAAAACTCTAAACTCTAGATTAATAAAAGGAGAAATTAGTTCTCATCCTTCTTTTTTGCTATTTCATTGATTAAAACTCCAAACTCTAGATTATTTCAATAATAATTTTTTTTATTTCTTGTCACATCCCGGCCTGGGGCGGACCATTTTCCGGGCCCGCTCCACCACCATAGCACGATATTGTCCGCTTTGGGCCCCGACCACGCCCTCACGGTTTCGTTTCTGGGAACTCACGAGCAACTTCCCAGTGGGTCACCCATCATGGGATTGCTCTCGCGCGCTACTCGCTTAACTTCGGAGTTCCGATGGAACCCGAAGCCAGTGAGCTCCCAAAAGGCCTCGTGCTAGGTAGGGATGTGAATATACATTTAAGGATCACTCCCCTGGACGACGTGGGATGTTACAATCCACCCCCCTTAGGGGCCCGACGTCCTCGTCGGCACACCACGGCCAGGGTTAGGCTCTGATACCAATTTTCACATCCCCGCCCGGGACGGACCACTTCCCGAGCCCACTCCACCACCGTAGCACGATATTGTCCGCTTTGGGCCCCGACCACGCCCTCACGGTTTTGTTTCTGGGAACTCACGAGCAACTTCTCAGTGGGTCACCCATCATGGGATTGCTCTCGCACTCTACTCGCTTAACTTCGGGTCACCCAAAAGGCATCGTGTTAGGTAGGGATGTGAATATACATTTAAGGATCACTCCCCTGGGCGATGTGGGATGTTACATTTCTAAATATATTCATTTATTGTTAAAAATGTTACAATTAATATATTTATATTTATGACTAAATTTTTATCATATATTTTTAGTTTTAGTTTATACCCATTTTTAATTTGTAATTCTTTTTTTTTAACTTGTACCAATTTTCTTTTCAGTTTTAATTTGTATCCATATATTAATTTCTTTTTGTGCCCATATTTTTTAAAGTTTATTTGTATTTGTACCCATATATTTTTTTTATTTGTACTTTTTATTTTGCTTTACCCATGCTAATTATATGTACCCATTCATGTAAAGCTTTTTAATCTTAAAATGTACTCATTCTTAAATATACTAATTTGTTATATGTAAAATGTACCCTTTTTTTAATATAAAATCTATTCAATTTTTTTTCTAATCCATTTTTAAACTTATATGGGTACATTCTTTTTTCTTTGATTTTAAAATGTATCTATGTCAAGTTTAATCGAAGAAATTTACTAATGTTATTAATCCCACAAATTATGTTTATTTATTTATTTAAAATCTCATTTATATAAACAACTAAATTTTCTAATTTTTAATTTAAAAAATATAGTAACGTATATAGAAATAAATTATCACATTAATTTCAGGGACCTCGATCAAAAATTAAAAACCAACAAGGTTTCAATCAAAGAATATTTATAACTAAGGACCGCATCCAAAGTCTCCTTTAATCAAATTAATGCTCTGAAATCTTTTGTTAATATTTAAAAAATAATTATAAAAAAATAAGAAAACAATCAGAAGTGGCTTGTAGCTGTATTTTCATTGGTAGCCACAACAAAAATGAAACTGTGCGTTTCAACTTAAATAGCTGGCCCCCTTCTTCTTCCTCGTGAATCATTTGAATCGCCGCTTCTGCAACGCAACTCCGGCTCGCACCGGAAATGCCCATATTTCGTCTTATTTCTTCGCTATAGGCCAATAGTACTTGGGATTTTTTTTTTAAATGAAGGCCTACGCATACCGGATGATGTACAGCAGCAGAGGAACCACCGGGCGTTTGCAAGTTTTCTGACTAACTAGAGGGACGGCTACTCGCTTCTGGGCTTCTTTTCCGACGAAAAAATGGGCGACCGCCACTCCTTGCTCCTTTGTAGCTTCGCCCATGACAGTAACTGCCTTTCGCATCTTCACCATTGCATTTGAATAGCCTTGACAATAAGTAATAAAATATTAGTATTTTTTTTATTTATAATTAATATTATATTATTTACTTTGTATAAATTAATATTATATTATTATTTATATTAATACTATAATTAATATTATATCTCTCGGGCATCTCATCGTCCCATCTCCACACTCCACAAAATCCGACCCAATGCAGACGATAACGAAGCCAACGACCTGCTGTAGCTGCGGTCCCTGTCGTTGTCGTCGTCGACATGGGACGACGACGACGAGGTTGCATTCGAGGCGTGGGAGAAGATCCTAATCTTCGACGACGCTGTCGACGATGAGTCCACGGCGGTCCCACCTTTTTCGTGGAAGAAGTTGTGGTTGTTCACCAGACCAAGTTTCCTGATGAGCATAGCGTTCCAGGATCTAGGCAATTTAGAAACGGATCTCCAATCGTTGCAGAGGAGATGATGGTTGACGTCGCCCAGACGTTAGCCTTGCATCACATGACCTTCGGGCTCTTGGGCTGGCAATCGCTATCGGGCCTGGCCTGTCCCTTGGGTTCGCATACGCTGGACCTCATCCCCCAGCCTATTCGGCCCTGTTCCACAGCCTGTCCTTTGAGCAGGAGCACCTGTTGGAGCTGCTCTTATAACCCTGAGTGTCATGTTATACTCAAATATCATTTCCAACCGAAAATGCTAAATATAGCTTTCTTAATATTTTATTAATTTTAAGTTTATACTTTAAATTTAGGGAGTTTTAATAAAACCACATTTAACGAAAAACCACATTTTACCTTTCCCTGACACTATTCACCATATCTTTAAAAAGGACTTTTCATTAAAATGGAAGACTTTTCATTAGTTTTTCTTTAAATTTATTGGTTAATTTAGTTATATTAATGTTGGATATTTTCAAATCTAGCAATTGAATTTGAATCAATTATTGCAATTGAGGAACAAGATCTCAAAAAATGGGCTGAGAAGGGTACCATATTTAGCCATTCTGATGTCCTTTTGGCCAAATAGTGATCTAGTGGGCTTCATAAAATATTTTTGAGAATGTACATCACAATCTTCTTCATCGAATTCATGGATGGGAAGAACAACGTTTTTTTTTTTAGGGGGGGGAGAAGTATTACTAAAAGCTGTGGCAATGGCTCTTCCGAACTATGTCATGTCTTGCTTCTTTAAACTACCTATCAAATATATGCAATGAGTTTGGACAGCTTAATGGCTAAATTTTGGTGGGGAAGGAAGGAAGGAAGTAGGATTCTTTTCCCTCTTGTTTCCCCTTCTATTTGAATGGTCACGGTTAAATCACGTCAACATCTTATATTAATTTTTTTATAGAAAGAGAAAGACTAAATAGAGAATGTGAGAGGAGATGATGGAAGGAGATGAAGAGAGGAGGAGAGAAAATCTTAATCCGGAAGGAAGAGAGGGGGCAGTTTGTGCTGGGTCTCGTGGAAAAAATGAAAACAAAAAAGAGTGGGGGTTTAGGTTTTCGGGAATTAAAGTGCTTCAATCTTGCTAGCGAAAGTGGGGGGACGTTGATAGGTACGGTGTGGGCAGCGAGGTACAATGCTGGATGGTTTCAAATGGGAGGACGACGTGCGGATTGATGGCAGTCGAGCCTCGGCATGGAAGTTGAAGCTGTATGAGATGCTTTATGTGCTCTAATATCCATGCTAAAAGGTTAAACAGACCTTGATATTTGAGAGTTGCTTCCCGAATGGTTTCCATTGAGTTTGCCTTTGCGCCCCGAGTTTGTAATAGGGCAGCTCGTTTGGTGGCTTCGTATGTTAACCACAAGTAGGCTGTCATAGATGGGGACTATTGTTTTATAACATTGTTCTAAAAATTCTCGTCTAGCGCCGTCTAGGTGGCTGGTCATTGTAGACATCGAAATTTCGGTAAATAAATGTTGACCGATAAATCAAAGTGTCAACGCTCATGTATTACATAAATTTTACACGTAGCGTGTGACTCAACGAAAATTGAAATGAGTTGGAAAAGTCATCAAACAGGACACGTGTCAACACCTGGCAAAAACGACTTATTTCATCTGAAATATTATATTCAAAATTACGCCTTGGAAATTTCTATAAATAGAAGGCTAATTCATTCATTTGAAGAAAAAGAAGAGGAACTAAAATCATTATGCAAAATTCTTGAAGCTCTGAAGCTCTGAAACTCCGAAGCTCTGAAGCTCTGAAGCTCTGAAACTCCGAAGCTCTGAAGCTCTGAAACTCTGAAGCCCTCAAGCATCTAGGTTCCCGAAGAATCAAGAAAGTGTTCTTCGTTCTTCGTTCATCGTTCTTCCAAGATCAAGCCCCAACGGCCCTTTGGATCAACAATTATCCACCAATTCAAGATCAAGCCCCGACGGCCTTTGAAGAAAGTGTTCATTCGTTCATCATCCCGCTGATCCTAAGATCAAGCCCTAACGACCCTTTGGATCAGCAAACGTCGACAAAGCCATACATCTAAACTGTTCTTCAAGATCAAGCCCAAAAGCCCCTTGAAGATCCGTTCATCACTGTTCTTCAAGATCAAGCCCAAAAGCCCTCGAAGATCCGTTCATCACCGTTATTCAAGATCAAGCCTTAACGACCCTTGAAGAAACACTCATCCTCAACATCAAGCCCCAACGGCTCCTTGAAGATCCGCTCAAATCCACCTTCAAAGATCAAGCCCACCGCCCCTTGAAGAAACTTCCAACAGTTCATCCAAGATCAAGCCTCGACGGCCCTTGGATCAACGAAACATCCACAAATCAACACCTTACGGAGATCGAATCAGAGGATCAAAATTGAGAGAGATTGGAACCCAAAACCATCAAATACAAATATTTGTTTGCCAACGTCGTTCTTGTCTCTTTCGTTTCAGGAATTTTCCATGTTTACAGTCATCTTTCAGATTAATGTCTAGGCATTTGAAAATTATGAAATGACTCCTAAACCTGCTGAGGTGTCTACCTATACCTCTTAGGCACCCACCTAACCCGCTCAGACCCGCCTAGGCACCCACTTAAGTTGTCACTCACTTAAATGAACACATATTATATGTTTGTTCCCTATATGTTTTCATTATATTCCAATACTTTATAATATACATATCATTCTATTTTGTAGTTTATGATGAAATATATATATATATATATATATATATATATATATATTCAGTATAAACAAACACTCATTTACAAGAAATATAAAAGCTTTACTTAAATCTGCTTAATCTGCCTAACTGCCTAGGCATTAGTCCCCAGCCCGCGCGCCCGACTAGTGCCTGGGGACTAAGAGCAATTCCACCGGGAAAAAAATGTCTCAGCCCTCAGTCCAAAAAACAAGCTGGCCCTCAGTCCATTTGCTCCAGCCCGTGGAGTTGCCTGGCACCCAGCCCATGCCAGGCAACAGCCCAGCACGTTTTGGACTGACCAAGAAGCTGGCCTGTTTCTCAGGCGCGTGCAACACAAGCGCGCAAGGCGCAAGTGGGTTTCAGGCTTTCCTGAAAATGTGTCAGCCCACTTGGGCTCAGCGACATGGCGTTATGATAGCCGTTGGATTTCCAAAGGCTAGTTTTTCTAGACCGTTGGATTTCCAACAGTAAAAAAATTTAAAATTTACTTTTAAACTGGACCGTCCGATCAAAGATCAACGGTCCAGATTAATTAACTTAATTAAAATTTATTAAAAAATACAAAAAAATTATTAAAAAATACAGAAAATTTAAAAAAAATTATTTTTTTCTTTCTATAGTTTATCTGATGAGTTTATGTAATTTTATTTTAGTGTGTTTTTTTTAAGTTTATTTGATGAGTATGTAATTTTATTTCAGTGTGTTTTTTTTAAGTTTATTTGAAATTTTATCCAAAATTGGTTAAAAATCATATCCGAAATAAACTTAAAAAAAAAAAACACACCAAATAAATGCGCTGGGTGCCAGTGCATTTTTTTAGGGATGGAGATGCTTTGGTCTGTTACTGTTCACTGGGGTCTATTACTGTTCACTTGAGTGGATAAATGCGCTGGGTGCTGGCACAAAGTCCTTAGGGGTGGACTTGCTCTAATGCCTAGCGTCTTTTAGAACCTTAGCGTCTTTTAGAACCTTATTTTTAAACTTTTATTCAATATTCTTGCTAAGAATGTAAACATTGCTATTTGAATTGATTAATAAAATCTATTGTTTTGAAAAGAAAAGAGATGTAGTAACATTAAGAAAAACGAAAACTATGATATGAATGATTATGGGGCTTTTTGTATGGAATCGTACGGGCCTAGCCTTTAGGGCATTGGTTGGACCGTGGAAAAACTGGGCATCCCAAAAGAGGTCCATACTAGATTTGCAAAATTGTTTGAAAAACTTGGGCATAGGTTTTGGATTTACCAGATATAAGTAGTGAGCTTGATACTAAATTATAACTGACATGTTATAAATACATCGTTGGTTATAGCTAAGGGACGTCTGCTTCATAATTGAATTATTGAAATACATAAATTTTTGTGTAGGATGTTGGTTTTTTTTTAGGGAGACTTTGGATGCGATTTCTAACTACTAATGTTCTTTGACTGAAACCTTGGTGGTTTTCAGTTTTTTATCAAAGTCTCTGACATTAATGTAATAATGTATTTCTATTTAGATTATTATATTTTTAAATTAAAAACAGAAATTTGTGGTTGTTTTATATTAATGAGATTTTAAATTAAAATTCATAATGTATGGGATTAAAAATATTAAAGAATAAATTATACTCTCTAATATAATGTGTGTGTGTGTGTATATATGTATAAACATGGGTACATTCATCAAAACTAACCAAAAAATTATTGTACCAAAACATGAGTACATTTTTCAGAAACACAAAAAAAAAAAAATTGTTAGGATTAATAACATTATTAAATTTCTTCCATTAAACTTGACATGGATATATTCTTTAATCAATAAAATAGAAAGTATCCATATAAGTTCAATAAAAGGATTAGAAAGAAAAAAATGAATGGATTTTATATAAAAATGGGTACATTTTATATTAAAAATAGTACATTTTACATATAAGAAATTGGTGTATTTAAGAATGGGTACATCTAAGATTAAAAATTTGAAAATCATTTTATAAAAAATTAATGGGTACAAACTTATCCTTTTTTATATATTTTTTATTTTGTAAGTGTTTTGAATTGAAAATTAATTAGGAGTTTAATAAGGGTGTGAGTATTAAAATCCTAAATCAATTACTAATTTTTATTTTAAAAATTTATATAATTGACATATAAATTAATTAATACATTAATGTTAGGGAATTTGATTAAAATCTAAAAACTAATAAGATCTCAGTCAATGAACATTAGTAACTAGGGACTGGATACTAATTTTTCCTTTGTTTACAAAGAAAGAACGCACATCAATATTTTTGAAATGCAAGAATAGCATGTTTGTACATTTTTTTGGTGATCATAAGCACATTACCGAAAACTATCGACATTTGCTCTTTATTAAAGTACGAACATCTGCTTCATCGTCGGACCATATTGAAATAAGAAGTGATTGTTGCACACTAATTTTGTATGCATTCTTGTTTATTTTACCCTTCGAACTAAATAAATAAATAATATATTAAGAGACATAAATAAGTAGGAGTGTTCAAAGAAGAAAAGAAGTGTGTATATAAGTATCTATCTTGACTAGAAAGATTAATAAAACAGAAAAGACATAAAGAAAAAAACCAAAAACCAGAAAAAGCAATTGTAAATGAATCTTGATTACTTTTGTGCTGCATAAGCCTTCAACAGTGAAAAGAGTTTAGCTTTGATAAGCATGGAGTAAAAACACATCTTAAATTGTAATTGATCATGGTACATGATTTTTCTGCAATAGACAAGTGTATAGGACGAATTCGTGTTTCAACCGCTAGATTATGACTCCGGACTAGGATTCTCTCTCTTCCTCTTTTTATTTCGTTCTATCTTATCTTCTCACACTTTCTATTTTGTTTTTCTCTTTTTATAAAAAAATTAATATAAGATATTGACGTGACTTAACCATGACTGTTTAAATAGGAGGGGAGGGAAGAGAAGGAAAAAAAAAAGAGGGAGAAAATCCTTCTCCTCAAAATTCAGTAGTATAATGCACTGGTGCACTGTAGAACTTTTGTCTAGTGCAATACTTACCGTACAAGTTCCCTAGATTAATGTGGTACATATTAATGGAAATGGATCCACTTGGGATTCATTTCAACCAAATTCATCTAGTTCGTGATCTGGGCTGTTGGGTTTTGATCCAACGATTATAGTTATTATAACTTTTAAAGAAATTTGCTATTTGTAGTCATTGGATTAAATTTCAACAACCCGAATACCAAACTAGGTAGATTTGGTAGAAGGGGATCATGAGAGGATCCTTTCCCATATTAATGTTCTCTACATTTACCTCTCTTTTGTTTTTGTTTTTTTTGTTTTTTTGTTTTTTTTGGAAACTTTACCTTTCTTTTGTTTGGAGCACTTATATTTGGACAGCCGCACCCAACTGCATAAAATTTGAACCTTTTCAGATTCCATGTTGGTGATATTCCTTGCTTCGTTGCACACTTCAAATGAATCCGAGTCCTTATTTTTTGGCTTTTTATTTAAAATGATATATGGGATTATCATAATTCTTTACTTTAGTCTTTGAGCTTTAAACTCAATAGAAGTGATCAATGAGATTGTTCACGGTCAATAATTTAGATCATTTTGTGAAAAAATCTCTGTTAAACTGAATGAACTATTAGTTCAAGTGGAGGGACAACTATTAGTTGATTTAACAAAAATACCCTTAATTTATCGAAAATTTTTCACATAATGATCAAAATGATTGACGATGGACAATAGCAAGGACAACTTATACTGATTTTAAATCTCAAATATCAAAGTGACGAATTATGACAATTTTATAGACCATTTTAGTTATAAAAAAAAACTTTAATTTTTTACACATAAAAAAAAGAAAGTAAACCATACTATTTAGTACACTCTCACTGCCACTGCCCCAATCAATGTGCAAAAATGGAGGAGGCAAAGAAGGCAATAAAGGAAGTAGTTGAAGCAAAAAATCAAGTGCAAATGTGGAAGTTTGGGGACGACAAGAGCTCTCTGCTCGACCAATTCGAGAGGCTCTCCGTAGACTTACAACTCAACCAGGCAATGCTGCGTCGGAGTCTCTCCGAGCCGATGTACATTCGGTCTGAGTTTCCTCTTTTACTCACTCAAGGTCCACCAGAACCGTCGCGACCACCACCACCACCACCACCATCACCGCCACATTTGGTTGCGAAGAAGAGACGTGGCTCGGGGTTTAACAAGGTTCTGAAGAAGATGATCAAACCCATTCTGAGAAGAATGAGTGGCAAAAAGAAGGACTTCCCAATCCCAGAGGCCAAAGACCCCAGGTTTTGGAAGACATTTAGTAGATCTGTACGCCTTTGAAAGTTGCAACATTTGAGAATTAGTAACTCTATATATTGTCTGAACTTCCAACATTTGTATTAACTTTTGGGGTTTCATTCCATGTTTTTAATTCCTCTTGTAAGTGTCAGTTCTATGCACATTTTTACATGATATACATACATGAAATGTTGCAAACTTCTAGTGATTGGTGGGGATTCAAACGCTAATCACAACGGAATGTGACTATAGCATAATCTCGATTCTTAAGTAATTCACAAACTCTAAAGAAAAAACCAAAACATATGACAATTTGTAAGTAATTTGAATACTAATGTAAGAAAGTAACTTTCTCGATATAGATTAGTTTCTTTCGTACCATGTTCTGCATTAATAAACGATAAAATTCTTATGTCCACCTAGAGAACCACGTCATTCGTATATCCACTCACACAACTACACTGTTCGAAGAAATTATAACGAAAGAGTCACTTTCACCAACTCTCGAAGTGTACTTCATTCAGTGTGAGCGTATGAATGACATGGTTATCCAAATGGGGACAATTTTCTCCACAAATGACATGGTATTTGATATCGTTTTTTCCCAATTCTAATCAAAATTAGCAATTTTCCCCAAAATTAGATATTTTTTACGTTGTTCCAATGTTAGCTCAGAAAGAACTCCAGAGAATTATCCATGGACCTCTCTATGATGCCTTCTTCATTCCCAACCCCTGCACAGTTTTCCACTCTCCCTCTCCACCTCCACCTCCACCTCCACCTCCACCTCCATCTCCATTCTCCAGAACCCAATACAGCGGTAAGCTGCTTTTCCTCGCAGCACCTTCATCCTCAGCTACAAATCCCACTACAACCCACCAGAAACCCTCAAAAGATTACATCTTACAGTCCGAATTCGAAAACCCAAATCTGGGGTTTGACGACACAGCCAGCAGATTGCAGGTGCAGAATTTCATTGACGGAATCAAAGCTCTGCCCTTAAAAAAAAAGGAGTGAAATTCTTGGTGTTTTAGAAAAGATGGTTGTTTTCAAACCGTATCTGAATTCAACTCTCTGCTGATGGCTTTAGTCATAGCAGAAGAACCTGACATTGCATTGAGCTTGTTTGTTGAAATTTCATCAGCTCATTGGTTGGTGCCAGATTCTGTGACGTTTTCCTTCCTGTTAAGGTGTTACTGCGGTGAATACGATCTGGATGGGGCTAGAGGGGGTTTAATCCACATGGTGGAAAATGGGTTCTACCCAGATCCTGCAACTTTTACTGTCCTGGTGAATTCGTTGTGCAAGAGGGGTAAATTGCGAGGGCTATGGAGGTTTTGGAGGTGGTGGGTAGGGTTGGATTGAAGCCAACAATTCAGATTTACAATTGCTTGCTGAAGGGGTTATGCTATGTGGGAAGAGTTGAGGTTGCATATGATATACTGATGAGGATAAAAAAAAAAAATGAAGTAAAACCTGATATTTACACTTTCAGTGCTGTTATGGATGGATTTTGCAAAGTGGGTCGATCGGATGAGGTGATGGAATTGCTCGACGAGGCGATGGAGATCGGATTGATTCCGGATGTGGTGAGCTTCAATGCTCTGTTTCATGGGTACTGCAAGGAAGGGAGGCCAATGGAGGGGCTCAATGTGTCGAA
This sequence comes from Malus domestica, assembly GCF_042453785.1. Classification (NCBI taxonomy): domain Eukaryota; kingdom Viridiplantae; phylum Streptophyta; class Magnoliopsida; order Rosales; family Rosaceae; genus Malus; species Malus domestica. The sequence continues at coordinate 25,957,235 of NC_091672.1, read as the reverse complement.
GAAGATGAAGGAGATGAACTGCATTCCAGATACAGCAGTTTGCTGCATGGATTGTTGAAATGGCGGAAAATTCGGAATGCGATTAGGGTTTATGAGGAGATGGTGGAAAATGGTTTTGAAGTGGAGGAGAGATTGATGAACAATCTCGTTAGAGGGTTGTGTAGGAGATCATGGAAGGAAAAAACATCCTGGAAGATGCACACCAATTGTTTAAGAGAATGAGGAGCGGGCATTCGGGTATCGATGCGAGTACCTATGGCCTCATGATCCAGAGTCTTTGTATGGGAAAGAAGGTGGATGAAGCTCTGGTCAGTTTGCAGGGGATGGTTCGAACAGGGTATTCGCCGTGGATTGTCACCCTTAACAATGTGATTCAAGGCCTGTGTGTTGAGGGAAAGGTATTCGACGCATTGTTAGTTTTGAGCATCATGTATGAAGGTGGTAGAGCAACCAGTAGAGTATCGCACAACCCTGTAATTCATGAGTTAAATCGACGAGGGACTTTCCTCGGCGCTTGTAGCGTTTACAGCGCTGCGTTGAAGAGAGGTGTAATTCCTAATAAAATACCTAAACAATGAGAAAAATTTTCTCTTGCTCATTTCTTTCTTCAAATAAGCCAATCAATTACAGCAGGAGTTTTAAGGGTTTACAAAACATGCCACTAACTTGATGTACGGACATAACATTTCTAGGCTCTATCATAAAATGCAGTAAAGTCTCTGCATAGTAAACAAAAATACAATACAAAAATTTTCCGGCCAACGCTGTCAAATCTCTGAGGCATAAATTTACTAATTTTTCTCAGCTCGGGTCATGTATTGCCCGGTTCTGGTATCCACCAGTATTTCATCACCTACATTAACGAACAGCGGGACAAAGACAACAGCATCGGTCTCAAGAGTTGCAGGCTTTGTTCCACCTCCTGCGCAGAGTTAATGTAGAAGATATGTGAATTTATGAAGCGGAAAACGGAAATGGACCTTCAAAAACGTAAATGAGTGGCCCCTTCTTTGATTGCTGGTAATGAAAAACTGCAAACACAATATGGATATTCCATAAAAAGGAGATATTCCCTTCTCCAAACTTTTAGTCTGAGAGAAGGTGCAATAGCGAGTTCTAAGTATTTCTAAAACCCGATAAATCAATTAGGCAAATAATCTACTCGGCCTAACCCTGTAACCGCATTTTTGTCCGGTGACATTTTACCAGCCTTCATGTCCCTAAACAAGACATGAACTGATGGGTATTTACACCAATTGCATGCTAAATTTGGTCCTTTGGAATTTGCAAGAGGAAATAAATTGCATTACCTTGAGCTGTGTCACCTTTAAGTCCGGGATCAACATCAACCACCTTCAGCTGCACTGTGATGGGGATATCAACGTCGATAAGCTGCAAGCACACAAAAAAAGTGCAGACTGCTTTTCAAAGACCACAATTATGATACAAACAATAACGATTCGGCTCAGCATGAATATAAGTTGTATAATCACAAACTATACATAAATGAATTTAAATACATTGCTTGAGACTGCTGCTCAAAGTTCATTAGGTAGTGCCCAAGAGCTGCATCTCGGAAAAAAATAACTGTCTTGGCACAATCTATCTAGTGCATAATGAACTTTGTGGAAAAAACTGGAAATTTAATAGCTTGAAAGGCAATGGATTGCTAAAAGAGAATAAGGAAAGTACTTTATCATTCCAAAGAAGCAAATTGCAGTCCATGCCCTCTTTCAGCCACTTTGTTTTGTCCCCAATACTTGATTCATTTACACGAGTTTCTTCATAGGTAGTCTGAGACAAGTGAACGAAAAAAAATGTTTAAGATAGAAAAATAAAGATATTTATGAATATTGTGTAAAGATAATAGAATCAGCTAGCTTCCTTGATAACAGGAATAGATGCTATGCGTCTTAAACACTAAAGTGAGGAGCATTGTTTTGTCCCAAATACTCGATTTGTAAGGACTCCACAATAGTCATCATGCACTCTTCCTTCCCTTTTTCTATCATTTGGTTAGAGTGCATGACGACTGTTTTGGAGTGCCAATAACGGCTCTTTAATTTTGTAAATTAGAAACTCTGACAAAGAATACCAGGTCCATGAAGACAAACTGGGGACCGTCTTTGTATACGAATTGCTTTGTTTCCTTGTATATATTTGCCTCATTAATCTGCAAAAACAATCAAACATGGGAATGTATATATGTCATTGTATAGACATCTACCATACTCACTTTTACGCGCTCCATGCTTGAAATGAAAACTTTCTTTCTTTAACAACAAAATGATATCAAATATAACCTGAAAGTTGAACAATGTCATATGTTTGAAGACAACTAAACTTAAGTATGCCACGCGATCAGTTAAGATGAATATACAAACTTGGTTCTGAGATTAAATTGCTTGCAAAAAATACAAAAATAGACCATGTCAAACGCTACATATTAAGCTGACTTTATTATACGTGTTAGCAAAAAAATACTATATTAAACTTCAAATACATTTGAACACAGAAATAATGATTGATCAATAAACATTACCGTGCTGCCAGCTCGAAATGTTTTCTCAACAGTGTTTCCTGATACATAATTGCGCATTTTGGTCCTTACAAATGCGGCCCCTTTCCCAGGTTTCACGTGAAGAAACTCTACATAAGGCAACAGGCAGCAAACCAGTAAGCTTCAACTGAAAAATGAATCATGGAAATAGTTGTTTCCCTGAAGATAAGAAAAACCTCCTCATTAGGAATATTAGACAGACAAAAACAGACACCGCAGTTATAGAGGCAAATGGCAATTGAGTACACCTATATTCAACCGGAACTTCACAAGCAACACTTGACGTACCAATATCCCCCTACCCGAAGCAAAAGACATGATTCGAAAGCATGACGCAGAGAAAGAAAAAGGTTTTCATATCAGCTTAGCATCATGGTATTCAAAACGCTTTCGATTTTTTCCTATTTCGCATACCCATCATAAAACCATGAGAAACCAACATGTACATTGTGATCCTCATAAACCAACTAAAAGATACAAGCTCCCTAAAGTATGTCTATCGTAAAATTTACCCAAAAGACAAACACAAATGCCATGAGATTAGTACTAAAATTGGTAATTATCAAACAAAAAGAAACATAATAAAATTGAATTACAGCCTTAAAACTCAATATGTTAACATACCCAATAAGAACAAAGTCCAAATTTTTCGACTTTAAGTCTTTAACTAAAAAAATTCAAAAAAAAAAAAAGTATTAGAAGAGGAAGATAATATAATTACCTATAACTCGCCAAGGAGCCCCATCAACTTCAATGTTGGAACCCACTTTTATATCGTTGCTGGAAAAAGCCATTATCCCTGAAATTTTCACAATTCAAGCATCATTTCACTGACCCAGAACCAAAATTACATGAATTTAACTCAGCAAAAAGTAAAATCGAAGATTAAGAGAGTAAAAGGAGTTTACTGGGAAATCCGAGACGCAGGGGGGTTCGGGAAGAACTCCGCATGGCAAGAAAGAACGGCTTGGACGAGAACGAAAGCGACGAAAGCTGCGACGGACGGCTGAGGATGGAGGAGGCGGAGGAGACGTTGAAGGAGGTAGCCATTCCCGCCATGGCTGTGGATTGTTTGAGAAGCAAAGGTGTGTGATTTTCTCTGTAAATTGCGCCGGAAATTTAGATAAGGCCTACGGTATCGGAGTCATTTGCTTCGAGCCTTGCGTTGGGCTTGGGCCTGGATTCCTCCACTTCTCTCACTTTCGGTGGTCCATAAAAGGCCCATTGGGCCTCAAATATTTTTGGATTTTGGCATGAGTGATTTCAAATAATTAAGAGACAGATTCGAACTCAGATGGTCTTATATTGTGAGGAAGACGGAAAAGACTTGTAGCTCAGATATTTTACAGCATATACCTTTACACTTGAGGTCATAAGTTTGTTCTTCCCTCTCCATTACCGCTTTTATAAAAAGAATTGAAGAAAAGAAATACCACGAGACTATAACTTTGTTTGCAGTTGTAATCGGACATATAACATCCCATCGAAGTTTCTCTTCAACCCATCCCTAACTCCTAATACACATTCCTTCTTAGCATTCAACGTAAGAAATACGTACAAGGCTAGCTCGACTAAACTGAATTTTCTAGCTCAGCTCAATTCAAGTTAGTCTATTTTATTAGCTTAGTTGGTTATGATCGTTTCATCTAGTAATTGTAATATGCATGTACCACAATCCTATTACAACCCATATACAGCGTTTGAGGTGGAGAAAACCATATCTTATTTGAGTTGTTACGTCCTCCATCTGTAAAATATTCAATGATAACCTCACTCAACTAATTCATATTAATTGTCGTCGTTGTTGTTGATTAGTCTCCTGATTAACATGTTAATCATTCATGGTTTCAATCATTAGCCAATATAATTAGTCAACACCGTCCCACTCGTTTTTCTTAGTCTAAAAACCGACATCCCTTACACGTGCTGCATGTTCGGTTCACGGGCGTGACTCCTCGGTCCACAGCGCGTGCGTTGTCCTTTCCCTATCAGCACTTTGGTAGGGCCCACATATCCGGTTCACATACCGTCACCACCTACTATTATGGCGTCATAAATACAAAATCAAGTCAACGGCGGCTATTCGCTTAATCATTCCATCGCGAAACTCCACAGGGTTTGATGGTGCGGAGACTCTGAAAACTAAAGGACGCAAAGCCACTGGCCTAAAAGTATTATTTTTCATTTGTAAATAAGAAGTTTTAAATTCGATTATCGTTAAAAACGAATTTGAATTACATTATTGTTAATCCATTGTGAGGCTAAGCTCGTCTTCCTCCCCTTTAATATAAAAAAGATCGTTTGTTAAAAAAAAAAAAAAAAAAACTGATCCAAACTTGAGGCAACACACAATCTAGGCCATCAAACAAATGAATAGAAATACCGTTAAATTGTAGTAAAAGTGGTCATAGTTAGTTTTTTATTGCATTTTCTGGTACTACTAATTTTTTATTGCATTTTCTGGTACTACTTCTGCTGCCGTTTGTATAATAGATAAGAGAAATGCTGAGGAGATTATTTTAAAAATTGGACTCTATGGATTTCTGTCAACTCATGTTTTTGACACATGTTTTATAATGTTGGCACATAATTAACGTTAAACTGTGAAGTAGTAGAGTTCATAAAGAATAACTTGGTTACGTCTTCGTTTATTTTGGCAATATTTTTGTCACATCCCGACCTAGGGTCTACCATATTCCGGGCTTGACTCTGCCTTAGCACGATATTGTCCGCTTTAGGCCACAACCATGCCCTCATGGTTTTGTTTCTGAGAACTCACACTAGAACTTCCTAGTGGGTCACCCATCTTGGGATTGCTCTCGCTGCGATCTCGCTTAACTTCGAAGTTCCTACAAAACTCAAAGTCAGTGAGCTCCCAAAAGGCCTCATGCTATATGGAGATGAGTATGTACATTTAAGGAATAGAGGATTCACTCCCCTGGGAGATGTGAGATTTAACAATCCACCCCCTTTAAAGGCTTGATGTCCTAGTCGACACATTTCAGGTCAGGGTTGGCTCTAATACCAAATTATCACATCCTGACCTGGGATCCACCACATCCCAAGCTCGACTTCGCCGTAGCACGATATTGTCCACTTTGGGCCCCGACCACGCCCTCACTGTTTTGTTTCTGGGAACTCACACGATAACTTCCCAGTGGGTCACCCATCATGAGACTGCTCTTGCTGCGATCTCGCTTAACTTCGAAGTTCCTATGAAACCCGAAGCCAGTGAGCTCCCAAAAGGCTTCGTGTTATATAGAGGTGGGTATGTACATTTAAGGCATAAAGGATCCACTCCCCTGAGCGATGTGGGATCTAACATTTTAATTAGTCGGAATTTACATTACAACTGCAACACATTTCTCTCGCTTCATCAGCTCACTTTTGTAAAATAAATCAAATTTAATGTTCTCTTCGAATCACATTGTTAGCCATGTGGCATGTAAGTTTTTGTCACTTAGAGCTTTGAGAACTCAATTTCTCAGAAAGTGGATCTGTCCAGTGTAAATAAAAATTTATCGCTTCATCGATTAACTCTCACAAAGTGAATCTGTATAGTTCAAAATTTGAAGACTTTCTTCAGCTCATGAGGGAATTTATGTGATAGGTAAGGTTTTCTCACTTGGTGAACTAAGTTTGATAGAGCATATCTACCTAAATTTCTCTTGATTCTTCGGCTGTATCTCACAAAGCTAATGTATTTAATTCAAAATGTTGCAATCAAGGTGGAAGCTCGATAGGTAAATTTTCTCGCTTTTCCAGTTTCACAAAATAGATCTACTAGTTACTGGTAAGTTTCTCTCGCTTCTTTAGCTAGTTTATCTCACAAAACAAATCTATTTAATTCATGGTTTTGTCAAGGTACGATGTCATCTCAACTGCATGTAAGTCTATTTTCCAGTTGCATGTAAGTTTCTCTTGCTTCGACATCTCAATCTCGGACAATAAATCTATTTAAGTCAATATTTTCTCTTTTCTTTTTGGTTTAAATTTCAAGCAAAAATGGTTAGTAACACTGCGTTTGGATGAATAATTTAAGATTATTAAGAAATTCCAACATGATGATTATGTGGTGGTGGTGATTATGGTTGCGGGTGGTGAAGGTGGTGGGTGGCTTGGATGAATAAATTTTCATATTTATAAAAGAAAATTAATGAAAATGACTTGAAAACTTTGAGTTTTAATCAAAATGACAAAAATGTGTTGTAAGTGAATGATATCAGGAGTGAATTTTTAGAGTAAAAATATTATTTTTATTAAAAGCGAAGTTGAAAGTGTTTCGTTAAGACTCTCTATTTATAAATCTAAATAAAAAAATTGATGCATGTGGATTTATGAATTTCAACTTTTGTCGAAATTCCAAACTTATTTTCCACGTCCAAACACAGTGAAAGTGAAAAAGAGAGAAGGTGGGCGAGTTGGCCGAGTCTTGAAGCATAATCATCATCGTGCATGCATTTTGTGCATTTGTCTTTCAATTTTCAACTCTGCATGCACACGCTCCCCTTCTCCCTACCCAACAACCGCCGATCCAACTCTCAGCTCGCCAGAATCCAATTTCAACTCCAAGTCTTCGACCATTCCGCCGTTTCCTTCCCGGCAAAATCGCCGATCCAACACCAATCCCCCCGCCGCCGAAAAACCAGAGTGGTAGCAGACTCGCCCCCGCCGCCTTCCACTCCTATCTGCTCAAATGAAGCAGTTCTGATTCTGTTCAGCTGAAAGGTGCAAGCTTGAGGTTGATTTCTTCTCCGTTGTGCTTCTCTGTTCGTAGCTTTGCTGTTTGATTGGTCAATTTTCGGTTTTTTGCTTTCTCTGAAATCGTGACGATTAGATTTGGGGATTTTGTTGGATTAATTTCTGGGCGGATCGATTTTTTTTTTAAATTTTACAGAATTTAAGTGCGGAAATGGAGCGGCGGACTTGCATGAACGCTGCTTGCGGGACCTCGACGTCGATCGAGTGGAAGAGAGGTTGGGCTTTGCGATCTGGCGGATTCGCCAATCTCTGTCTCAAGTGCTGGTAATTAGTTCATCAGATTTTGCTTAAATTATTCAACTTTATGAATTTTACACTTCTGGATTTGGATTTTTTTTATTTATTTTTAAATTCATGTACTTATTGGATTTTTATTTTTTACGGCCACATGATAAATGGTAGCTGTTGTTTGGATTTTTATTTTTATTTTTCCACGATTTTGCTCGTTTATTTTGGCATTTTATTTGTTATTTGTTGTATCTCTTACATCCGTATTTATTCAAACTGTATGAATAATACAATTTAACCCGTAATATTCGATTTGATGTAATTATAAACGTTGATTATTAAAATCTAAGATACATTTAATTCTTCAGTACCACTAAATTATGTAAAGCTATGGTAACACCTATTCCGACGGAGAGAATGTAGAATTCTATTGTATTTTAGAACTTTAGAAGCTATGATAACACGTATTCTAAATGTTTTCGCGTGGATCACTTATGGTTGTTTGTTTCTAACTTACTAGCTGCTATCGTTCTATATATAAATTTGAAATAGCAATATGACATGAGAGATTTATGACTGGTATTGTGATATGAAATTGGCGTCGACACTAGGTCTGCGTATGAGCAATCAATTTATTGTGAGGTTTTCCACTCAAATGAATCCGGTTGGAGGGAGTGCGGAGTATGCGGCAAGGTGAGTGTATACCCAACAAAGAAATAACTTCGTGTTTGGTTTCTTGACTTCTTCCCCTTACTTTGGCTCTTCCATTCAACCATTTGCACTCAATAAATTTGTTTACTGCAGCGTCTACATTGCGGATGCATTGCTTCCACGTTACTTCTTGATCTTCTTGACTGTGGTGGTGTGAAGTGCATAAAATGTGCAAAAGATTCGGGACCTCACCCTGTAAGATCAATTTCTATAATCATGTCAACCTTAACATACAGTTATGGTGGTGGATTTTGTGATATTTATAGTGATCCTTGGGGTGTGACAGTCCTAGCCTCAAAAAGGATTCATATGTCTTTCTTGGTATGGAAGACAAAGTGTCCCATGGTCTGATTTTCGTTAACAACACCAAAGTCTTGTGATGTTCTCCACCGTCACAAAACTTCGGTTATTTCCTGCATTTAGGACTATAGCGGTATCATGCTGCATGCTTAAGTGTACTCATATAGCTTAGTACTCTATGATGATTTTTGAAATGCATTCACACAGATTTCAAGTGATGAAAAGCCTGATGTTCTTGGCACGCCCAAAATGAGTGAGCCGCAGTCAAATATTACAAACAATCAATTGGATGGACATAGTGTTGAAAAGTTGAAGCTTGTGCAGTTGGGAAATAATAAAGATTGTAATGGACTTATGAACTTGCTTCAACTTCGGAACAATGACACAAAAGGGTTAATGCTCAAATGGAAACATGATGAGGTTCCACCTCTTGGGGGTGAAATTGGAGGCACATGTTTTTCAAATTTCAATCAGGCATCCAATGGATCAGCTGAAGCTTCCACAGCAGAAGCTTTCAAGGCAAACTTGGGGATAAATAATTTATATGAATCACTTCCACGTACGAATTTGAGTATGACCCTCGGTTCACCTTTGGGAAAAGAAAATCCTTTTCCTAGTGCCATTGTTGATGAAAGGGAACACAGCATGACATCCTCTCCACTCCCACCAGGAGCTAGGTCTCGACATCTTTTTCCAAAGGCCCCCAAATTGGCCCTTTCCACAGGTTTGGAGGAAAATTCTACAATGGTTTCACATGCACGTGTGGCAAGGCCACCTACCGAAGGACGGGGACGGAATCAGCTACTTCCCCGCTATTGGCCCAGGATTACAGACCAGGAATTACAGCAAATATCTGGAGAGTATCCATATTTCATTTCTTGCTTTATTTATAAGTTAATTACTACCTCATCAAAACCATAAATAAAATAAGGAAAATTTTCATGATTGTCCCTCTAACTCAGCCTATGACTTCCTTAACTTCGATCAAGTTCAAATTCTACAATTGTTCCTTTGTTTGAAAAAATGCTAAGTGCCAGTGATGCTGGTCGAATTGGTCGTTTGGTGCTCCCTAAAGCTTGTGCTGAAGTAAGTTTTCTAGTTTATAATCCCCAACATTTCTCTGATATTTGTGGTCATACCCGTCATCTTTATTGTTTCATTACCATATTTTTCTCTACAAGCTCTTGTTACAGTCAAGTATAAACCACTCTGCAGGCATATTTTCCTCCCATCTCTCAACCCGAGGGCCTTCCTTTAAGGATTCAAGATGTGAAGGGAAAAGAATGGGTGTTTCAATTCAGATTCTGGCCGAATAACAACAGTAGGATGTATGTTTTGGAGGGTGTAACGCCCTGCATACAGTCCATGCAGTTGCAGGCTGGAGATACTGGTAATTCTCAGTGACTGCATTTGTTTATGTTTTTGCAAGTGCGTGTGTGTGTTTTTAGATTTGGGATTTTCTTTTACTCCACTAGAAGGCCTCTTGGGACCTTGGACCTTTGATTATGGTGCATTCTGGAAAAAGAAAAAAAGTTTGTTTGTCAGACCCTATTGTCTTTCTAAATGATTTTCCAGGGTAATTAGTGAAAACCACTTTCGGTGGAGAAATGTTTTACACTACTTATGCGATATTTTTTTATTAATTTTTGTACAGTGACTTTCAGTCGTATGGATCCTGAAGGAAAACTAATTATGGGGTTTCGAAAAGCATCAAATACTGTTTCCATGCAGGTAAAAGCCTCTTTCATTTGTCACATTAACAAAATGGATAATATATTATTGATATGCAAGTTATTAAAATAAACAGGATACCCATCTTACTGCCATTCAGAATGGCCCTCACTCAAGTGAAACTTTGTTTACGGGTGTTTTTGAGAACCTTCCTGTAATAAGTGGTTACCCTGGCCTTCTTCAGTCACTTAAGGGAAGCATGGATCCCCATCTAAATGCACTGTCGAAACACTTGACTACAGCTAGTGGTGATATTAGCTGGAATAAAACCGAGAAGCAGGAAGGGTGGACAAGGGAAGGATTGCTGATGCCATCATTAATTCCTGAGAGGAAAAGAACTAGAAATATAGGATCCAAGAGTAAGAGGATGCTCATTGATAGCCAAGATGCTCTAGAGCTGAAGCTTACTTGGGAAGAGGCTCAGGATTTGCTTCGTCCACCTCCAGCTTCCAAGCCAAGCACTGTCGTGATTGAGGATCTGGAGTTCGAAGAATATGAAGTAAGTGCTGTCATTGAGATTTTCCAGGTCACTAGAGAACATACTGTTGATATATGTACGCAGTTATTTCTAATGATAGATACTACTTTGATGGTCATAGATCGCATGGCTATTAATAACTATAAATTTGTGTTATTTAGGAACCTCCAGTGTTTGGAAAGAGGAGTATTTTCACAGTCCGGTCAACTGGGTAAGAACGTACAAAGAGAAAATTCTCCTCTGTCATTAGACTCATTACACAATTTGTCCTGTACCAATTCAATTGAAAATTTCTGATTCTTTAGGGAACAAGAGCAATGGGTGCAGTGTGATAGTTGCTCTAAATGGCGAAGATTGCCAGCTGATGCACTACTTTCATCTAAGTGGATATGCGCAGACAATGCTTGGGATCGAAGCAGGTTAGCAATTTTTTCTTTTATTCTACAAAATTTCTTGCAGTAACAGAAGTGCTTAACATGTCTCTAACTTTGTCTCGTCAGGTCTTTGTGCTCTATACCAGATGAATTGAGCCCAAGGGAACTGGAAAATTTTCTCAGAATATGTAAGGGTATGATGCCATCTTAATTCTCTCTCTTAATTTTTAAGGATCAGATATCATCCGTTTACTTTTACATTTATGGTCCCGAGTCTCCCAAATCTTGTAGAATTACACTCTTCATGCGAAAATTAAAAGTTCAAATTTCTCATCAAATTATATCTAGAAAATGTTTGAATTAATGTATTGTTTTACAGAATCCAAGAAAAGGAGAATAGCGGCAGACCCTAGGCCAACCCCGGAGCACGAAGCTTCTGGCCTTGATGCTTTGGCCAATGCTGCAATACTCGGAGGCAGTGTGGCCAATCCAGAAGCTGCATCAGTTGCTACGACAACAAAACATCCCAGGCATCGTCCTGGCTGCTCATGCATTGTGTGCATCCAGCCCCCAAGTGGAAAGGGCAAACATAAGCCTACATGCACATGCAACGTGTGCTTGACCGTCAAACGCCGTTTCAAAACCATGATGATCAACAAGAAGAAACGCCAATCAGAGCGGGAAGCAGAGATTGCGTACAGAAGCCAGCACACATGGACCCCTAGGGATGAAGCAGAAGTAGACAGCACTTCTAGGCTTGTATCATCACACGTTGATCCTTCAGACAATGAGGCCAAGTCTGCAAATGAATCAGAAACCAAGAGCCAAAGCAAACTGGCTGAAACCGGGAAGGGAATACTAGACCTGAATTCCCATCCAGGCCGAGAAGGAGACTTACAAGCAGGGCCAGACCATGTGAGTATGATATCTCTTGTACAAGTAGCAACTCTTCCTCTTGAGACATATATGAAACACAATGGTATTACCAGCTTGATATCTGACCAACGGGAAAGTTCGACATCACATGTTCCCCCACAAGCCGCTAATGAGACCGAGGAACAACTCGATGAGAATCGCTGTCCAGAGCAGGAAAGCGGGGGTGAAAAAAGGCAGGATAAAAGCCTAGATGACCCTCTATGATGATTTCCAGGTTTTTTTCTTTTCGACTTGTTTCTTGTATAATTACAGATATTTTGTGCCTGTTTTATTTTGTTTGCTAAATGTTTTTAGCTGAGTGTGAATGTACGTTACATTAAAATTAACTTGTAAATTAATGTGACAAAAATAAGTCTCAAATTCAACTTCTCGTCTCTATATTTCATATTTTATATCTATACATATTGGACGTACATAAATGCATCCTGAATTCAAATCCTTCCCATTCAATTTGTCACCTAGTTTAAATTAAAGTAACAATATCGCTTGTATTAAACAAAATACGCGTACTTAAAACTTAAAACGATGAGACGGCTTGAAAAACAGGAACTGAATTGATTGGAATTCGAGTAGACGAGAGGGAAACTAGATATTTACTAGTACCAACCAGTGATGCATTGTATCTACAAGAGGAGGACATCCTCGCTGTTTCGTCGTCTGCAAGACGAGACGACAGTAAGGTGGAATCACATCTTTTATCTTCTATATATTGTGTTGAATCACGACGAACAAATGAAAAAATAAAATGAAAAAAAGGCACATTATAAACAATCAAAATCCCTCAACACTAGCCCTAGGAACAGTCGATGATGATGATTTTTGGCTTTCCTGCCGGTCTAGCCCCTCAAAGGTGAGAGTGGAGGAGCAAGCACGTGGAGGTAGAGCCGTAAGTGGGGCGGGTCGTCTTGTAGGTGAAATGGATGGACGGGCGGCTGATGGTGGTGAAGGAGAGAAACTTAACCGAGGCGCAGGGGTAAGAATTCCGTTAAGGCTGGGTGATCTTGACATGTGTTTTCCGGCAAATGCTGGCTCTTGCAACGGAAACCTGCACGAGTGCTTCATGTCTTGTATGATCTTGAGATGCTGAACTACGGTTCTCATGGTAGGTCTTTCTGATGGGTCCTTCTGAAGGCATTTCTGTGCAATGTCTGACACCCTTCTGGCTGCTTGGGATGGGAAGCGACCTTTCAGCTGAGGATCCATGATTAGTGAAAGTCGGCAGTCATCGGCTAAGAAAGGCCGGCTCCACTTAACTAAATTCCTCTCTTCCTTGGGGTGACGGCTGTCTAGATTCCTCCGGCCAGTGAGTAGTTCCAGAAGAACAATTCCGAAACTCCAGACGTTGCTTTTTGGAGTAAGCATTCCTCTCTCGAGTGTCTCCACTGATAGATTTGCCACTGCCTGGATAATGATAAGAAGAAAGGTTACTCATTTTAGAGATGTATCAGATCATGTTGAAATTGTAAGTTTGTGTGGGAAATTAGTGCCTACAGACAAGGTTTGAAGACTAATAGGTAATAACTACTCTGAAGTGTAAACAGAATCAACGAACTTACAACGGAACTATTGGAGATCTCTGCCTCGGGAATTTGGCCGACACAACCATATCCTGAAAGCTTTGCACTAAAATCTTTATCAATCTGTATGTTGGCGGTTGAAAATTCATTGTACATTGCCTGCAGATATGTGAGGTAATTCAGTCATCACAGAGATGTAGGGATACATGCGATGACATTATCTTTTACAAGACAGTTACTTAAAATATCTAAACACTACGATCAACTAGCAATATCAGCTACATAATGCATTGTACATGCTTCATTTATTTCAACTGTCTTTGAAAAACAGATTCAAGCAAACGTTCTAATTACCTGGAAAGGCCCTTCTTCATGCAAGAAAGTAAGACCTTGTGCAGCACATAAAGCAATTTTCATTCTTGTATTCCAGTCTATCGGAGGCTTCTCTGACCTTCCATACAAAAGCCGGTCTAAACTTCCATGATAGAGCCTCTCATACACCAGCATTTTCTGTTCCGAACCCTCACGTGCATGGAAGCCAAGCAATTTACAGAGGTTTGGATGTTGCAAAGTTGCAAGGGTGTTTATCTCATTTATGAACTCCTTTAAACCCTAAAAAGAAGAAAAAAGAAAGCGGGATTATTTCGCAAACAATCTCAAGTACACGAGCAGAAGCAATTCCTAAACACATGATTGGAACATTGTTCCATAGCACAAGGCATTTAATTAACTATGCGCTTGGATATCGAAGAAGATAAATGTGAAAACGTGTTTTGAGATGAGGAATGCAGAACTTGGGCCCGAAACACTTCATCGTGTAAACTGTAAAAAACATGAGATGCTACTTATATTCTCAATTACCTCCTATATTATGGCAAACATAATTTATTTCTTGGAACACTTTCATGCTAATGGGTCCATTTGTTAATCCCTAAATAAATAGATAAAACTCTAAAAATTCACCCACAAGTAGAAGTAATTCTCCAAGATTCAATTATCAACCTTCAGAGTTTGTCTAAAATTCAACCAGAGGCCAAAAAACATGAGAAATCTGCAATCTTCATCATAATCAACTGAATATTTTATATGCTACCTGAGTGGATGGGTGAAGGCGAGTTACAGTAGCTTCAAACTTTTTTGAACTCGATGAGTCATCTCCAAAGGAAGCCTTATATATAATAGAAGAAAGGCCTTCCGACATGCATCGGTCTGAAGAAAAGTTGTGGCAAGCTGATGCTATTTCTTCATATAAAAAGTTCCGTAGTGTTCCAGTAGGTATTGTTCCGGTAGGTAGTGCTGCCGTAGGAGGGAGTGGCAATGGTCCAGAAGCATAGAGAGGGCCGCTATTAGTCACTGACTTAAAACTTCCTGTAGTTCTCAGTGCAGCGGCAACCTGGGGCGATGGGAGAGGAAGAGGTTGGGGAACCGGTGACAATTGTTCTTTCACTGTTCCAGGCCGGTACTTTGAGTCTTCTGGTTCTTCGTATTCAGAGAGGTCGTCTTGGTCTGCTGCATCAAGGGTCGACGGAGCTGATAATGCTCGTGCTCTATTGCTGATGACTCTATTAACTGGTTGAATAGGTTTCACTCTGTTCCTAAAACTCGGGGGTGCAGACTGTAGTGATCGTGTCTGGATTTGGGGTTCAGGCAATGCAGCTGGTTTTTGCTCCTTCGGGACACGCTTATTATAAATAGTCTGCTCAGACTTCTTCTTTTTGCACTTCAAACCTGTGAAGCACCCCATATTATGTTCGAAACTTTTTTCTGCGTGTAGACGGCCTTAACTTTCTGCGACAGAGAAACAAAGTGGACATGATGTTAGCTTATGTGCTCGAAAACGAAACCAACGAACCAATCGGAACTCTACGAAAAGAACATAAAAAAATTATGTCCAGGAATAATGTTAAACTGGATAATCAGATGACGAATTCGAAACAAAAGAAGCCGATTTAATTGACTGATAGATGGAATATGCATCTTCTCCAAAAAATGATAAAAACAACAGTAATTGAGGGCATCCAATTAAACAGTAAGGTTCTGAAACAGATGCATTCTACTGCAGAAATCTGGAAAACGAAGATCATGAGTGGAAATCCAAATCACATCACTTAAATACCTAAATCTCCCTAATGCCAACTTGCAAATTACATAATATTCTCCACCAGTGAACAATTTTTCTACTAAATTTCAAGGAATCAAACTATGAACCCATTAATCGATTCTTGCTCCTTTCAAAAATTGAAAAATTACCAGTCAATCAGCATCCATTCAACTTCACAAACATTCCCAGCCCAGATCCATAAAACCCCAAAATTCTATCCCAAAAATTAGACAAAAACCTATAAATCACAATTGGATAATCACCAAGGAGCTGAAATAAAATTACCCATTTGTACAATATAATCGAATCGGCAGCATACCCAAAAAAAAGTGACAGACAGATGAATCCCACAACACGCGTGCCCATAATTTTCTCGAGAAAATCTCGGCCAGGAAGAAAAAAAGGAGGCAAAAATTCACCTTTACAAGCTTTCAAAGAGCAAAACAGAACAGTGAAATGAAAATACATAAAGCAATTAAATAATACAATTCAACAGACAAAAAGAAGAAAAAATTACCAGCTTTCATGCAGCTTCAAATGGATTGAGAGAAATGGTGCAAAAATTGGAATATATGGGGTTATATTTTGGAGGAGAAAGAACCGGAAACAAGTCAAAGAAAGCAGATTGGGAAAGGTGAGGGAACTGGAAAGATTTTAGAGAGGGAGAGAAAAGCAGACAATAGATGATTTGGGAATATTGGAATTGGGAGAGAGAGAGAGAGAGAGAGAGAGAGAGAGAGAGAGGAGCCTCAAAGAGGAAGGGAGCCCAATGAGCAATGGTCAAACCTACCAAAAACCATTATTTAATTAACATTAAAAAGTACCATTATTATTATTATTATCCTAAAACAACAGAATTTGCTTTCTCATTTTTGACGATTTTGCCCTTGAAGCAATGAAAAAATAAAAACTAGTGAATATGATTTGAAAATTATGAGTTTTAACGATAAAGATAAAATAAAGGGTAAAATGAATAGTACCATGAATGATTTTTTAGTGTAAAAATATGGTTTTTCATTAAAGTGAACAGTATCGAGAGGTTTTCGATAAAGTTCCCATGAAAATAATCTTATATTGGTGAGATTTTTCAATGTACCGGAAACATTCTCGGTACATCAAATATAGTAATATAATAAATTGAAACCTTGAAAGAAATTTT
This sequence comes from Malus domestica, assembly GCF_042453785.1. Lineage (NCBI taxonomy): Eukaryota > Viridiplantae > Streptophyta > Magnoliopsida > Rosales > Rosaceae > Malus > Malus domestica. Next base: position 25,940,379 of record NC_091672.1, on the reverse strand, counting down.
TTAATAAATTGTATTACCACACTTAGTGTATTAGACGTATTTCTTTTACACTAAAAATTTTTCTCTTTATATATGGAGATTGAACCTAGAAGATCATTTAGGCTGACCATAAACTTTTGTGCTCATATTTGAGTAAATACAAGCTTTGAGGAAAAATGAGTTTTATTTGTATCAATAAACTTGTCTTCTATTGCATGATTGTGTATTGGAGGTGTAAGAAATGCTAACAATAATGAATCATCATCATCAAAGTGGGATTCTTTACGAACTTTCTGTCATTTTACTGTTTAACGTTAATTTATCTACATATATTGTGAAATATTGTGTCAAAAGCATAAGGCGGCAGATAGTTCATAGAAAGTCCCATTATTGTCTCTCTTATTGTTATACGTTTTGAACAAATTATTCTTGGTTTTTGAAGTCTCCATTTTCACACCAAAGAAACTAATTATTTCATATTTGTGGTACAATTAAAGCTCAATTTGTCTTAGATTCGACTCATGCTCATATCAATGAAGACTTACTACAAATTCTTGACTGATTTTTAATGTTTACGTAGGAATATTAATACAAGGGTTGAAGTTGCTTTTTGCTAATAAAAATACTTCTGATAATATCCTAACATCGAAACTTAGAAATATTTTTAGGTCATAGAAGTAGTTTCAGCAAAATCAACTAATACTAAAAAGCATTTGTACTTTAATTAAAATTGCAAAATAAGTCTAATAAAATTAGTTTAATTTAAACGCTTATGATCATAAGTGTTTTTAAACAAAAACAGTTTGAAACGAGCTTACTTCTATGAATAGTAAAATCTCTTAAATTATTGATTTTCAAGCCTTAGTTCGTCTAATGGCGATGAAAGTGACCGACCATGATTTTTAAAGCATCGCTTAGAAATGCTTGAATTGTACAAGGGTAGTGATATTGCATGTTCGTTTTTTGTCTCTCACACATTTTAATTAGTTTTTGTCGATTAATTTTTTCATTTCATTCAATCCGACTGTTAAAAATTAAGAGAATAAGTTAAAATGAATTAACTATAATAATTTAGTTTAAATTTGTAAAATCAAACTTAAAATTTCTCACGTAAAAAAAATACTACTAGACAGTTATATAAGTGGCAATTGACTAGTGTCTTGCAGCCACAAGATATGGGGGAGAGAGAGAGGACCAAATGGTAAATTCAATCATTGAGCACGATTTTCAACGAAGAGCGCCTCGATTGAAGTGATATCCCAGTCAAAGTTTTAGAAATTTTAATTTGTATTTAAAAGGGCATGTGTCCAGTGTGGTCAAAGAAACCTATCGGTATAGGTCTTTGACTCCCGACCTCCCCCGTCCGATGTGCGAGTGCCGGCAGATCGACGGCCAACATGTGGCCTACAGAAAAGGGAACCTGGGTCCCACTGACATCAACTCACTTTCTTATAGTTTGTCGTTTTAATAAGCAAAGGGGAGTATTTTGTATTACGCATGGAGGACTAATTTCTAAAAAACTTTAGACGCTAGTTTAGCGGCGAGTTGGTGCCTACGCGATCTAGAATGATTTAGGTAAATTTTTTATATATCTTGTAAATAAGTGCATATTAATACTTACAAAAAATTATACTTGTATGAAATCCATGGATAAGATAATAAAAAAAATGATAAAATACAAAAAAAATATCCAACAAGTCCAAAATTTAAAAATACATTAAGCATATATGTCATATAATCATATTGAGGAGTATTGTAAGATAGCACATGTACAACAAGTTCACAATTTTAAACCACTTAGACTTAGATAGGGTTTTTTATTTTATTTTTTAATTTCATTAAAAAAAAATTATTTTATTTTTTAATTTCATTAAAAAAAAAAAAAAAACCATCTAGGTCGCCTAGCGCACCTAGAGCCCATCTGATTTTTCCAACTGGTTTACAAGAAAACACTTCGGCTCACCACCGCCTAGCCTAGGCCGTTTTTAGAACATTGCTAATTCCTTATCATCAAACCCATTCGTGGTCCGTGTGCACCCTCGTTCGACCATTTCCCAATTTACACTTTTCTTGATGATTTCAGTTACAATAACTGAAATTGATATGATTAGATAAAATGTAACGTAAAGTATCTGACTTGAATACGATGAATCTTTGAATCGACAGTTTATGATTAGTCGTAACAAATTAGCTTCTGATATTTGAATCTTTATTAAAGGAGGCAGAAATCAAAGGAAGAGCGCTAGTGACTATTTTTTTTTCTTTCTATATTCGCTTCATTCTCTAATTAATACATTTGCGAAAAGAAATTAACACATTGCAACAAGACACATAGGTACAATATGGAGAGATTAAATCTTCTGCATCCAAAATGGTGCAACCTCTTATCTGTGGCCCTAATTAATGACTGACACATGTTAACTTTCTAACAACAAAATTAACAAAAGTTAAATTTATAAACACGTGTCAAAGATTGAGGTTATAGAGAGACCACATCCATTTTGGACGCGGAAAATTTGATCTCCAAAATGGAGGATTAGTAGAATTTTATTGACCAAAGAAAAAAGTAAACCCAAGAAATTTCTCTTGTACGTGTAGTGATGAAATTCATGAGAGCTTTTGAAAAGTTCTTTTGTGACTTGGAAGCTGAATCTAGGTTTGTTTTCGAATGGCACAAGCTAAACTCAAAATCCAATGTGGGCTTGGACTAAAAGAAAGATCCAATGTGGGCTGATTTAAGTGAGTCCAATGATTACTCACATGGGCCTATTAAGATAGCTCATTTACTTGGGGTTCAGTCTTATTGACCTAAGAGTATGCATGCCTCTGATAATGTTACCCTAAGCAAATGACGTGTTTATTAATTCGTAATTCGAATTGAAATAAAATGTTAGATTTCAATTATAGAGTATCCATGTGTTTACCAAATATTCAGAATAAGAAAGAAGATGGAGCCCAAACGAATTTAAAAACCCAACTTCTCATTTTAGAGAAATTGGACTAATTTTTAGAGATGAGAGGTATTTTAATCATGAGAGATGTCGAGAGTTAGGAGAGCGATATTTTAGCCATTATGCTCTCACTTTTGTTTCAAGACTACCTTTTGTTTTAGGACAATATGTTAAGTCAGTTGATTAGAAGTTAGAACATAGTGTTTGTCTCTTTACACTTTTCGTATTAAAACAGTATGTTAAGTCAGTTAATTATGCTCTCGAGATACAAGATACCAAATCACATCTCACCAATAAACACCAAGATCTAAGCACTCAAAACTAATACAAATTAAACCCCAAAATCCTCATAACATCTTGTTATACAACAAGCGAATCAAATTAAGAACTTCGACCATCCATAAGTGGCATAGTTCCAAGCCACTAGAAGCAGCAAGACGATGACCAAACTACACACAGTTACTCCTTTTCTAGGTCTGCTGGTAATTGATTCAAGTAGAAATGCGACAGCTCTAGTCATCAAAGTACCCGCAGAAATGATTTCCTGCCCAAATTTTTTTTTTAATTTGAAACTTGAACAAAAATATTGGATCTTTATAGACCACAGCAACACTGTTTTTACTGTTTCCTGCAATAATAGTTTGAGATTTGACATACGTGCAAAAGTAACTCATGAACATGCAAAACAATAAATAAAAAATAATGCGTACGCGTCAAACTGTGATTCACATATACCTCATAAGCAAACTGTTTCAATTGATTTAGAGAGGATTCAGCTTCTGGGTACCGAGGTTTCTTACTGCGCCAAATGCGTAGTTTATTGATGATTTTAAGGAATCTGGATTTCAGGTGTTGCTTCCGCTGCTGCGGATGCCGCCTAGATACTAAATCTGTTGATTCTGAATTCTGTTTTGTTCTTTGATGAACTGTGGATTCTGAATTCACTCTCAGGAAAAAATTGCTAAGCTTGAGGGAAATCGAGAGACGTTGGAGCTTCCAAGCGGGCATGATTGTGTCGATTTGAATTTGAAATCGAAGTTCTTGGCTTTGGCTTGAACGTTGATTTTGCATTCTTGCTGCTGGTCCGCTTGCATGATGATGAAATACGAGCGGCGCTGAAGAGGTGGATCTGCTCGACGACATCTTGTGGATTTTACTAGCCGTTGTCCCATCATTTGAATTCTTCAAAAAGCCACTATTTTAGACGAAGAAATTGTTTTGGTTCGGGCCAAGTGTTGTGGGTTTCATAAACCTGGTCCTTCAGAAAGCGCTAGGGTTTGTCTTGTCTACTTCTTTTCTTGGTTAACAAATACTACGTTTTGGAACACAATTTCGTTCTGGAGCATAGTTTGAAATTCATTTGAGACGAGAAAATTTTCGTTGGTAATGATGAAATGACGATCACAACTCCAGAAGGCTATTTTTAGTGATCCGAAATCACTAAGGAAACCCTAAGAATTCATTGTTTCTCCTAAAACTTGTTTAACAAAAAACAAATTGTATAAGAGTGATAGTATTTAACGAATTTTTCGTCGTAAAATTACAATATGTGGTTTTATTCTCAGTCATAAATATATAACGAATATTTCTTTGATATAATTAATTTTGCCATTTTTAATGTGTGGATATGTATTTGATATTATTAATATTGGTGATACTTCAACCTCATAATTAAAGATATGCGGTTAAAAAGTTACTGCACTTTTAAGCAAATGAGGTTAATCGTAAAAAAACTATATATTTTATTGTGGATCATATTTTACTCATATTTATTGTGATCCGTAAGAATCTACTAACTTTTTTCTGCTCACACTGTTTACATCCACCCCAAAACAAGAAGAAGTGAATAAATCGTCCATTTCTTCCCCTTTGGCCCCGACTTTTCACATCAGATCCATAGCCATGCACCTGTCCAATTGATGAAAGGTTTCCCTTCAATTCAATGCAAGTACCTGCTAACTGCAAACAAGTGGTACTCGGCCAAGAGGCACAAATAGTGGGTGGTCCATGGTTCACTTATTGTTGATACAACGACAATTAGAAAATGTCGACATTTCTCTCACTTGGTCTTTGGCATAACTTGCAATCATAGAGGACTAGGCTCCACTGTTTTACAGCAGTAACTGAATCATGCATGCAACTTTCTGAAGTGCATGGACCGTTGATTCACGGCTCAAATAAATCCGCATGCGATTAGAGGATTAAGGTCACAAAACCCTAGGTTCTATGAGGGTGATGATTGATCTGTGAAACTGTGACTTTGGCGTTCTAGTTGAGAAGATATTCGAAGTCTATAACACTCTTATTTGTGTTGGTTTTACTCACATATTATAGCCAGTGTTTAAAATATCGATATATGGTGGAGATATCGATATGTAAATTTAGAGAAATATCTTTGATGGAAATTTGCAATGGAGTGGAAATATCAACTCATTCAGATTTAGTCGAAATTAAAGAAATTTTTCTCAAAAAAATGTAAAAGTTCAAAATCTGCAATGGATTTCGGCAAAATTTCTGTAGTTAATTGGTAAATATCGTTGATGTTCATTGATTTTCCTATTTATCATCGATATAGGGTGAAGTTTGCATTTCACCTTCCCTTTCCATATCGATCTTTGATTTTTTGGATATTTCAGAAATATCGATCATTTCATGGATATTTCACTTTAGCGATTTAGTTGCGTGTAAGTTATTCTCAAGTAGAAGATAAAGATCCAGAATAGAGGACAAAACCTCGTAAAACCCTAATTTGGGGAGTGATGCCAAATTGGAATGATATTCTATGCTCATAATACTTCTTCATGTGTTTTAACATATTCATATGACAACACACGATTAGTTTGAAATATTATCACCCTGCATTCCAGTTGCATGTAAGATTTTCTTAAAATAATATAAAGATCCTAATTAGCCAAAAAATAAAAAAAATGAGGCGTCGGTCTTAAATCTTCTCTCTTCATCAATGAGAAACAAGAAATTTAATTCAAATTTGAAATCTCTTCCAACATCGAGAAGAAACATAGCGGTAGCGATCTTATATTCTTAATCCATCACTTATTATTGCCAAGGTGTAAGAGATTAGATCGAAAGAAAAAAATTTCTAGGGAATGAATTCTCTACTTGTCTTGATATTTTTCGTACGGATAGAAGTTTTGGTTTAAGTAAAAAGATGGAGGATCGATTGGCTTTGAGGTAGGCAGTGATGGGAATAAAGTCCGTTCCAACTCACCGTCCCATAGCTGTATAATTGGACCATTTATGTTGATGGGATATGGTCTCTAATACAAGAGAACCAGGTAACGGTGTCTTACGTACCGCGGGAGGCAAATACTGTGGCTCACCGATTCGCCCAGTATAGTTTACAATGTCGGAATTTATCGTTTTGGGTTGAGTCAGGACCACCTCGGCTTATGCAGTGTATTCTGACTTAGTCCGCAGATGAGGTTTAATTGTAGGGAATTTTAACGAAAAATTTCCAATAATGTTCATTTTAACGAAAAATCACATTTTTACATTAAAAAGTCAATCATTTTACTATTCACTTGACCCTTTATTTTGTCCTTATCATTAAAACTCAAAGTTTTCAAGTGATTTTTATTAGTTTTCCTTTAATTGTAATGTGCATGTATGGTCCCTTTTTCCTTAATTGGGGTTTTCCCACTGGATTTTACTCGGTTAAATTTTTTTTAGAGACCTTCCCATTTACATGTTGTTGATGTAATTGTTGTATTGAATGAAATTCATTTTACTCGCAGAAAAAAAAATTGGACCATTTAACCAAAACTTAAACTTCATTTGTCCACAAAGATTAAAAAATATTTGAACTAAACCTAATTAGTTCAAAATAATTTCAAAAAAGGAAAATAATGTTTACATACTTTTTTTAGTGCAGAGTTTTACTTTTTAACATTTGTATCGGATAAAATAAATGAGAATTAAAAAGCATAAATAAACAAGAGTATGTCCAAAAAAAAAAAAAAGGCGCACCATAATAATTTCCTTTGTATAAAGAAAGTGTCACAGATTTTTCATCAAGAAGAGAATTGCATGACACTAAATAATAATCATATAATATAGTGTCATTTCGTTATTTGTTCAATGTTCCTCCAATTCAAGAAAAAGTTGACATAAAGACACTTCAATCACGTCATCTTTAAATCAATCACAAAGGAATGTGAACCTCGTATATTTTAATCTCATAGACTTCATAATTAATGGTTCACATGCCCCTGTAATTTGGTCTCACCAGACCATGTGCTGGTGGCCCGAGTATGAAAACTGCGCTACCTATCGAAGTTTCTCTCTACAAACTTTGATTAAAAATTCAGAGCCAATACATATTTTTCAAAATTTTGGATGGCTGTGAATTTGCAAATCTTAGTAGACATTGGTTTTCATTTGATTTTTTTTATTATCTACTGAAATATACATCTGACCGGAGAAGTACACCAGAAGACATTGTTCATCGTAGTGATCTGATCTCATATTGCTCTATATAATATATAATCTACAAAATAAATAAAAGTAAAAACTCCCACCATTCCCTAATTGCTAATTGGCCTCCACAAAATTAGATCAATAATTTCAAAAAACAATAAAATTTTGTGACTTTTGGCCAATTGGCAAAATTAACTCCCCTGCTCGACCACTACCACTACTCTGCCACCTTGCTGGCTGGACTCATTGGCCGCTGCCGGTGACTCCTCCTCCGCCGCCGCAGCTTCTCCACTTGAATCTGCAGCAACGGCAGCTGCCGTTGAACTCGTACTCAGCAGCGAGTGCCGACAATTCGGACACGAGGAGTGCGACAGAAACCACGTGTCTATGCACCTCACATGGAATCCGTGATTGCATTTTGGCAAGACTCGAACTTTTTCTCCGTCTTCGAACTCCGTAAGACAGATTGGGCATTCGGTGGCCGGAATATTCACGCCGGAGCCGTACACCGCAATTGGGATTTGCCTCAAATGGCTCTTCTTCAAGCCGGTGGCGGCCAACCGCGCTGCCGCCTGCTCCGGCGTCTCGAGAACGAACCTATGGCTGCAGCGGAGGGCGCAGCGGACGATCGAGTTGAGACCAAGCGCGCATATCAGAGCACACAGCAAGGCCGCCAATATGATCACCATGTTGGTGTCGAAGTTGGCCTCGTTAATGAACGAATCGGCGGTTCTGTTCCCATTGGACGACGGCGCCGCCGTGTTCAGCGCTGTTCCGAGGAGATGTCGATGCATGGTTGAAGAAATGGAAGAAAGTAAAAAGACCAGAGGAAGTGGAGGGATTTTTGGGAAGAACAGGAAAGGGTTTTTGTTGTTGTTTAAGTCACAGAACTGTTGTGAAGATTCCAGCTAGAAAAGGACATGGAAAGAGCATATTTTTATTTTGTTTATGTGAGTGGATGTTATCCGAATCAGAGAACCCTTTTTTAGCTGGTCCTGGCTGAGTGGATCGAAGAACAGCTCGACGGACTTACGGATTCGTCACTAAAACTCATACTTGTCAAGAGCCCAGAGAAGAGGAAAAAAGGACCAGAATTCTTCTCTCAATTACGCACATAAGAAAGGTGACACACCCAGCTCAAAGTACAGGAACGGAAGCAATCATACCAACTCACCGGATCCCATTAAAACTATGAAGTTAAGCGACTTTGAGCGACAATTGTACAAAGATGGGCGACCTGGGAAACTGGGGTTTGCATTCCCTTCTTTATGTATGGAAAAAAGAGGGTATGGGTATGGGGATGTGCAAAATGCATATCCAGTAGTTTGTAGGGTTTCAAGGGGGTCAAGTCAAGTGGTGTATAGAGATGTGCGTTTAATACTAATGGAAGGGTATAAAGTTGGGGAAAAGTGAGGAACTTTATCACATCTTTGGCTACGTAATCATGATTAAGGATTTAATAAACCCTGGATTACTTTACTAAATCATATCTTAATCACATGTTGTGCAGCTGTAAATAGAGCCAAGTAATTCCTATGTGGTTTCAGCCAATGACAAACTGTTGGATGCATGATCTTGTTCTTAGATGCAGATTCAGGCATGGTGGAAAATTTTGTTGCTAAAATCCCATTCGGTTTTACGTTACTTTTGACATCATAGGGTACAGATGGATAAGTACTGATACATATTTATAGAAAAAAAGGGAAGAAAAAAGGAAAGAAAATCATAAAAAAAAATATCTGTCTGCCTTTTATTTCCCTCCTTTTCTGCCTGCAAAAGATACTTCTGGTAACGCATTTTGAACTGATGTTGTTATCGTTTTGGATGGGTATATGAACCACTGTTCGTTTCAGCCTATTTTTCAAAGGTTAATTTAACCTAAAAGATGGTGATCTACTTTCATCTCCTAGTTTCTGCAAATATCTCTTGGAATTTCCACCATCACCTAGATATGTATGCTTGAAATGTTATCATATATAATTCTTTTGGACACAAACATATCCTCTTAGGTCCATGGTATTAGATTCTCTGCTTCTCTTTTCTAACTTGTTTTTCTTTTTAAAGAAAAAAATAACCACAGCCAAAAGCAACCAGTACACAAGAATTTCATTAATTAGTAAAATAGGCACAATTTTTTTTGTTTGGCTAAACAAAGGGGCTAATAGCTTGACAACAAAAAAGCTACCAATAATGTTGCAAGGGCGAGAGATTTCAAAAATATCAAATAAGCATAACTGCTTATAAGAAGATGAAGTTTGTTCAAAATACGAGAGAGGCTCAGGTTGGCCAACTCATTAGTACAAAATTTGTTTCACAATAAATATGTCAAATTCCTAGTCACAATGTAAGATCTCACGACAAAATTCGTTAGACATCAATTGTGGAATCAGACTCCAACAAAGACGCTCAGCCCCAAATTTCAGCGTTGAGAATTTCTCCACGCCAATATTAATACAAAACCCAACATGCCACTCAAAATAAGTTCCTAATAACACCACATGCTCTAATAAATTTAAGAGGGCCTTTTCTTATACCATCCACAAAGAGTTTAAACGACCCTTTTGGAGATAGTTCTTTATGAATAAAAGCAAGGGCCATGGATGTCTTATTGTAACATCTCACATCATCTAGAGGAGTGAATCCTCTATGCTTTATATGTATATTCCCATCTTTATTTAGCATGAGACTTTTTGGGAGTTCACTGGCTTTGGGTTCCATCAGAACTTCGAAGTTAAGTGAGTTTGTGCGAGAGCAATCCCATGATAGGTGACCCACTGGGAAGTTCTCGTGTGAGTTCCCAAAAACAAAACCGTGAGGGCATGGTCAGGGCCCAAAGCGGACAATATCGTGCTACGGCGGAGTTGAGCCCGTGATGTGGTGGGGGTCCAGGTCGGGATGTGACACTTATGAGAGGTAATAATATATATATATATATATATATATATATATATATTTTTTTTTTTTTTAACAAACGATATTATCTACACTAAGGGGAGGGAGATTGGCTTAGCCTCACAATGGACTAACAATAATGTGGTTCAAATCCACCTTTGGCGATAATCGAATTTAAGACATTTCACTTACAAATAAAGAGAAATATCACTAAATCGTTTAAGTGGCTATGAGAGGTAATAATAATAGCTTGCAACCATTCACAACAATAAGAAAGAATAATAACTTTAGGATCACTTGGGAAGACAAAATCACGCTTAAAAACGTTTTTGCTACGCCAATGCTAAATGAACCAGCAGGTGACACGAGACACAAGAAGCCATTGAAATTGATCAAGGGCAGAACCCTTCGAAATAATTAAATTATTATGCACTCATTTAAAGATAAGGAAAACTAATGAAAATGGCTTAAAAACTTTGAGTTTTAATGATAATGACAAAATAAAGGGTAAAATGAATAGTACTAGTTTTGACTTTTTAGTGTAAAAATATAATTTTTCGTTAAAGTAAACAGTATCTCGGATTTTTCATTAAAACTCCCTTAAAATATCTCCGAAGCCAATAAAAGAAATTAAAACATTAAAATTTTGCCATACCTGAAAATGGCAAAATAGGAATAACCTTAGTTTACAACAAAACTACCATACAAACCTTGGTAATTATTCTCCTTCACACCCTCTAACTCTAAACCAAACCCTTTGATGCCTTAATATCTCTCAACTTAATTAGCTCTTCTCCCACAACCTTCTAACTTATAGTAGATAGGGTTATACGTTTAAGTATGCATACCAAAATACTAAGAAAATCATGAAAAATCCATCCACTCGAGCAATTGCGTTTCACGTTGTTTCACCTTATCTTCAATTCTCTTAGATCTGATTTATTTTTATTTTTTTAAAGACCTCATAGTGAGCCAATTTTCGCATTATTGATCAAATATGTCTCTTTTGCAAGATTTTGTAACTAATTAGTTAAGGGCGTTTATTTCATGCACCTGAAGTTCTTAGTTTGATTCCTCTTGTTCTATATATCACTTGTATGAATAATAAAACAATTACCTTTCAATCATTGATAATTTGAGATGTGGAATAAAAAATAAACTAGCGGTATCTAGAAAACACCTTTCTATGTCTAAATTGACGGAAAAGGATCATCGCCGGATTATTTTCCTAGGGATCTCGTAATCGTGTCCGTTTATCGTATATTATATGGTCAGTTTTCATTAGGTACTATTTATATTTCAATTTTAAATTTTAAATTATTTCTGATTGCACGATGTACGATGAACGGACATGATTACGGAATCCCTAGGATCCCTAGGAAAATGATCCAGCAAGGATCCTTTTCCGAAATTGACTATCAACGAAGCACAAACACTTCAGAATTGTTATGGTTGTGTTAGATACACATTGAGTTCGACGGAGTAAGATTTTCTCCTGTTTTATTACCATCCTTTTTCCTTCTCTCTCCTCATACTTTTCTTTTTGTCCTTCTCTTTATATGAAAAATTTAAAATAAAATGTTGATGTGACTTAATTATTACAGTTTAAATAGGAGGGTAGAGAATGAGAGAAAAATTAAGAGAGAAGAGAATCTTGTTCGACACCCAATTAACACTCGACACCTCCATGTGATTTGGCTACATTTTCTCTCTACCCTACACTTCACCAACATGTCTGCAACAATTTATAAGACCTAAAACAAGTTTCGTCCACGATGGTAAAAGTTTAGAATTGTTAATTGTACATAACTAAAGAGTCTCTTAACTACAATAATTCAAAGGAGGAGGATTCTCTCCTCTCCTCTCCTATTACCATCCCATTCCCTTTCCTCCTCTCACATATTGTTTTTTGTCTTATTGTCTTTATAAAAAAAATCAATATAAGATGTTGACGTGACTAAACTGTAACCGTTCAAATAAGAAAGAAGAGAAGGGGAGAGAGATTAAAAGGGGAGGGAATTCTCCTCCTAATTCATAACCTCTATATTCAAACCTTAACTACAAGATTACACTCAACCATAGCGTGCCGTATTTGAATCGTTTGTCGGTGACATGCTCCCTTGTAAATATAACTAGTTTTTCTTTTTTTGTTTTCTGCATGTAAATAATTCACAGACGTGACATACCGCACTGTTATATTATATGACTACGAGTACCTATTATAAAGATAAAAATTTATACAAAATGAGAAGACCGCTATTGAGGCATTATGTATCATTAACACAGTTTTAAAAAATTTCTGCCTAGTGCCGTTTAGGTTCCGTCTAGGTATTTGATGGCTGGTTACCGTCCCAGTTAATCTTCAGGCGTTTAGCAATTAAGACAAGGCTCCTAGACCTGCTTGGCACCTGCCTAGATCACCTAGACCCGCCAATATCGCTACTCTCACTTATATATAAAATAGATAATTTTATTTTTCATTTTTTAATAAATTAAAAGAGACTTATGAAATATTTAGATGAACATGCATTATATGATTATTCTCATGTTTTCATTATGTTCTAATCCGTTATATTTTATATGTCATTTTATTTGCAATTTATGTTTTGCAATGAAATAATGTATTTTAAATATAATCATACATTTATTTATATGATATATAACAAATTTATTTAAATCTGCCTAGTCGGCCTAGTCCCCTGCCTATTCGCCTAGGTGCTAGACCCCAATCGCTCGCCCGACTAACACCTAACATCTTTTAGAACCTTGATCATTTATATAACATCATGTAAATTTTTTTGTTATCTATCGTTGTATTTTGTGAGGTCATTGTGTCATATGACGTATTGTAGGTTAGTGAAGAAGACACCGGTATAAATGTGGATGCAGGGGCAAAGTGGGGGTGGGGCCTGGCCCACGATGAACGCGAACACATTTGATGGGCCCTGTTATGTCAGGTGTAGCTTCTGTCTCTCGTGGTGGGCCTTGTGGGAAATTTGTGTGCGTCTCTCTCTCTCTCTAGATCATTAGGTTAATGAGTGGTGAGATTTGAAAGTGCATTTCATGGGTTGCTGTAAAATGGAGATTTGAACCACTTCAATACCATCCATCATTTAATCTTATTTGTTAGGGTTAGGTGGGGAAGGGAACGAGAAGCAGTTGGCAGTTGAAACAACTAAAGCAGAAAAGCAGTAAAGCTTGAGTTATGGGAACCTCACCACTCAGCAAACCAGGAACCAAATTTGACAAAAACCCTACTCATCTCCACCTTAGCCTAACTAACATTGTGACTGATTTGGGCCCACCACTGTAGGTCTTGGGCTTGGGTAATGGTAGTTGGGCCCTAATCTCATGTTTCGCAAACATATGTTAGGTCAGTTAGTTAGAACATTGTATGATGAAAATGAATCCCATATTGATGGGAGGAGGGATCTTGTATGAGCTTATAATTAAGTTGTGCTACTCTCTTTATTGCCAATTGATTTTAAAGTGGAACCCTAACTTTCTTCATGATATCAAAGCAGGTTGTCATATGTGTGAAGCTAAACGGCCACACGCGCTCCATGTCACCCGTTGTGTTGTCAACATGTTAGACTTAAAAATTCGCCACAAGTATGGGGGCGCGTTAAGAATGAATCTTATATTGATGAGAGTAGGAAACTTGCATGAATTTATAAGTAAGTTGGACTACTTCCTATATTACCAATTGGTTTTATAGTAGAATCCCAACTTCTTCACTATATACACTTCCTTCCACTCAAGTTTGAATTTCTTTTTTGTCATGTAAAAGAAATAATGCAATTATGGTTTTGTTTGGTTGCAAAATGAGCATTTTAGGAACCAAATTATCATGTTCTTTCAAGAGGTATATAGAATGAGAGAGAATTCATAATCATTTGTGATTGATATGTATCATATGCCAAATATTGGTCACAGTTGAATATATTAACTGTATACTACTTGTCAAATTTCAATATCTATTTGTATATTATGTTTGGATTGTGAAGCAAAAATTAATCAAGAAAATTATGGAGGCGATACTTGTACTTTTGGATGAAAAGGATAAAATTACTCTCGAGACACACCCGGATTCTCACGTGCATGCAACGGACAATAACGGCTCAATCAAGGAAGAGTCAAAGGTGATCAAAATGATATTTATTCAAAACCCTCTCATCACTCCTTATCAAATCCTCACTCAAAAGGTAACTCCCAATTTTCCTATTCAATTTGAGATTAATTGCCAAGTTAATTGCAAGATATTCTTTCATATAATATCTTGCAATTACACTCTCAATTTGACCATATGTGGCCAGCCCCTATTCTCCAAATAGGGTTGGTCACTCCCCTATAGATAGCCATGTTTTCCCACTAAAATGCTAGGTCATTCTCTCCAAAAAAATTCCTAAACACTTTCTCTCTCAAATTCCAACTTTGGCATCAGAGATTCTTCAACCAAAGCCACCAATTCATTGTGGGTGTGTGAGGCTTTTGGCCTTAATCTTAGGTGTTATTATTTTGCAGGTGCATTTTCGTCAAAGGAGAAGATGACGGAAATTTGGATCCACAAATTGGTGGCTTTCATTGAGAGTTTGATTCACATGCTCGAAGAAAACTCTCGCATTCAAAGTTTCTCATTTCTCGTTCGTTCATAAATTTTTCATACTTTCTTATTCCTAGATTTTTTTTAATTCTTTGAATAAAGGTAATGGAACTTCCTACATTCAAAGATCCGGATCAAATGATGAAGGACGGGATGTAGCCCTACCACGATGATCCATGAGGCTCAACACGATGGCAAGATGAGTAACTTTGCCACCACAGAGCATCACCACCATGGTAGCCATGGGGACCACCGTGGCAGTGGGGAGTGGGCTAGCTCCATGGTAACGGGACCATTAAGCCACGGCCCAAGAGGCGCAAGCTTTGGAGGCAGCCCAAGTTGCTGCCACTTCAGCAACCTAGGCCCAAGAGCAAACCCCAAGCCCAGACGCCATAAGCAGTAGCCTGGCACGCCCAGGCCTATGCCACAGAGTAGCGCCAAGTTCAGGCCCACGCAGCATAGCAGTCGGCCCAAGCTGCACCAACGAAAGATGAGGCCCAGCGCACTTGCGCTTATGCGGCCCAGCCCACGATAACGGTCCGGCCCACTCCTACGACCTGACAAGTTTTCATGGTCCAACCCACTCCCGTGGCCCACCAAGCAATCCCAACCAGTCCAAGACTAGTTCAACCGTTATGTTTTCAGATTTCTGGACCGATTATTGAACCGATGGTATTTTTCACCCTATTTCTTTGTAGATTTGACATATGCCAACTCAAATCTCACGCCTGAAGTCCATTACACTTCCACTATTCAAGAAGATGTATACCGTCCAAGCTCTTCCACCCTAAATGCCTAACACTTGTCTCAACAAGTTATAGAGTTGACAAGTGCTCTCGCGCAGTAAACTACCTTAGTGAATTAATTCTTGTAGTGTATCGAGATGCAGTATGCCCCACACCAGGTATCCTGAATTAGGACAAGGGTAGACGATAAACCTCTATAGCAGCGTCCCGGCAAGCAGTCACTCGACCAGTCACAAACCAAGCAATCTTGCAGTGTTCATTCCCGACTGGGCCCAAAGATAATGTATACTCTTTTCTTAGTGCGCGAAGGAGCGTGCACTCTTGGTTAGGCCCACAGACGAGCATACATTCACGGTTGGGGCCACACTTTGATAATCAACATGAACAACTTTTCAAGCAAAATGTTCAATCATGGCTAGGCCCGAAAGGAGCATCATCTACCTCACATGGGAGTAGGCAACACGATGGATGGAGAGTAGCAGTCACTCAATTCGGCTCAAGTTCAACTGGCAGCTTGCGAGTAATTCGATCGCCTATTAGAAACGTACCATATGCACTGTAACCACAACATAGATGAGCCAAACATATGGAAGAGAAGCCTATACCAACAGGTCAGGACCGGGGGCAACCGGACGCTTTGCGGCCCCATTAGAGGAAACTTCAGGAAGAAGTTGAGAGGCTCTTGACCGAACGATTGCACGATTTCTAGCGCAACAAAGTTACTAAGAAGGTATTCCAACGAGACATAACCAACATAAGCGGGTGACTTTTCATTGACAAGATCGAGTAGATGGGACTATCCCATATAGATTGTCAGAAACAAAGATTACTTTTGTTCTGACAAACACAACATATCAGCCTAATGACACGTCGGGGGTAGACGAGTACCAGAAGAACACACTAACCCAACTACCAAAAATAGGGGAATCCAGCCCCAGCTTTGAGCTCACAGCCGTGACTACCTGCTCAACAGCTCCCTAAAGCCCTTGATCTATCACAATGGCTCCTAACTGTGCCGATCTTACACCACGGCTCCCAGCTGTGCCCATCTTGCCATGTGGCTCGCGTCGACCAAACCCATGACACTCCAAACTTCAAAGCATCCAATGATGGAGCAGTAGACAAGCCTTTATTAGCAGCCTCTGCTAGTGAAAAACTTAGTGGTGAAGAAGCTTGCAATCCATTCAGATTCTTAGCTGATCACCAACCAAGCCTCAAAAAGGCACACAACGAAACATCTAACGATGGCGCAATACTTGAAAAAGTCTAGGAGTAGTTCACCGTGCTTCACATGTACACCTTTATACGGGTTCCACAAGCAGTTCAAAGTCTTAAGTAGATCACTGAACAAGATCTCATAGGCTAATGATTATTTTAATTTTCTAGCAGTCTAGTTTTCTTCAACTGCGCTAACAACAACAACTTCTATGCTCTCTAGTGCGAGAGGGTAAACCAATTCCCTAACACCCATCTAGGTAAACCAATTCCTTAACACCCATATTGTTCGTATTCGGCTTTCAAGATAATTTCGGGTCTCGGGGCCTAAACGGGTTTTGGTCCACAAGGCCCATTGAGTTTAAGTTGTGTGACAACTAAAACTAAATGGAAATTAACCCAAATACAAAGTTAAAACCGGCCATAGGGTGAGTGGTAGCAAACTTTGGTTAATTGCAAGTTTGCCACTCACATGTGAGGTGGTATAAAGGCATATTTATAGCCAGTCTCTCATTAGGGTTTTCTTTGAGGCAAAAGAGCAAAACTCTTTCTCTCTTTGTCTTCCAAAAAGGCTGGCCACACTTAGAGGAAAATAGCTAGCAATCTTCCTTCCTCTAAGTCATCCATTTCATCTTTACACCTCATCCTTGGTGTGGAGACTTAGAGACACCAAACTTTTGGTGTTCTTGGAGTTCCTCTCCTCAAATCCTCAAGAAGCAAAGTAGAAGAAAAGAATCAACCATCCAAGGAGCATAAGAGGTGACTTGAAGGCCCTCCACTTAGGTGAATCCCTTGTGTAAACAAGGATGAGCTTCAAGGGTAATGAAACTCAAACTCTTTATCATTTTTAATTTGTTAAAGAGTCTTTTGGTTCACTATTCACTAGGCTTTGAAAGTCATGGGTTTTAGAATTGTTTTTGAATGCATGCCTATTTTAAAGTGTTATTAGTTTGCTTATGTGTTCAAATGTTCTCACATGTTCTTAGCTAGGACAAAATTTTTCCGTAACTGCTTTCCAGTGCGAGAGGATAAACTAATTGCTCTCTAGTATGAGAGGGTAAACTAATTCCTCGATTCCTATATGGATCTGCTCTCCAGTGCGAAAGGATAAACTAATTGCTCTCAAATGCGAGAAGGCCACACAACTCAAAAGATTGAATACTCAGCTAAGCAGTAAATGGTCAGGGGGCAACATCGACTTCGCACTCAACAGTTTGCTCATCTGACACTTCATCTTTGGCAGCTCTGTCATTGATTGCTTCATTTACGACAGCTGAGAAATCAAACTCAAGCAATTTCCTCATTCTTGGCAACCAGCCTAGACGTGGCAGCCAAAACTGTGGCACATGCCACACACTTCCTTGGCCCATGCCAAGCCAGCCCTTGGCTTCAGTCAAGCTGTGGCTCGTGCCGCACCACTTCCTCGACCCATGCCAAGTCGACTCCTAGCCCCTGCTAGCCAACTTGCTGTATCACCCTGACGACTACCCCGTGGCAGCACCACCTAAGAAGAAGACAAAGAAAATTAAGTTTTTCTTACATTGGTGTGGCGTGGAGAAGACAAAGAAATCAACGGAAGACGGTTCTTTGCACGAGCAAGCAAAGAAGAACGCTAGGGGAGGGGGAACAAATATCCTTTCGCTTTCTCTCTTTCTTGTAGGGATAAATAATTGCCCTCCGAAGTTGATTTAATTTCCTACTTAAGGTAGGCTTAAATAGGCTTTAGAGGCAATTTATTTCCCTTCCCTAGAAGAATCTAATTCCAAGTCCAATTGGGAATCTGCATCAAAGTTGGAGATCTCTACACCTGCTTCCTTTTTCTACGAGCATCCCAACATGTGTAGGGGCATTTGTGGAGCAAAAAATAATCAAGAAAACTATGGAGGCGACATGTGTACTTTTGGGTAAAAAGGACAAAATTACCCTCGAGGCACACCGGGATTCCTACGTGCATGCAACGGACAATAACGAATTAATCAAGAAAGAGTCAAAGGTGATCAAAATGGTATTTATTCAAAACCCTCTTATCACTCCTCATCAAATCCTCACTCAAAAGGTAACTCCCAATTTTCCTATTCAATTTGGGATTAATTGCCAAGTTAATTGCAAGATATTATTTCTCTCTCAAATTCTAACTTTGTCATCGATGATTCTTTGGCCAACCCCCCCCCATTCATCGTGAGCGCGTGAGGTTTTTGGCTTTAATCTTATGTGTTATTATTTTGCAGGTGCATTTTCGTCAAAAGAGAAGACGGCGAAAATTTACATCCACATGGATGACATGGATTAGTCTTTTTCTATCAGACAAGATTAATCCTAAGTTGGGGTACATAATTTAAAGATTGAACTAATTACTGCTATCTTGTGCTGCATTTCTGTTTTGGTGTTTTGAGATGTAGATTTTACACAGATAAACTAAGAAAGATGTATTCAATTTAATCAATGCATCTGGGTGAGGATGGGGTTTACATGAACTTTCTCTTGACTTTGGTCGATCAAGATTCTATTTGTGCATAGTGTACAAGTAAATTGATTGGGAAAATGTCTAATCTTGGAAATGACTTACATACAGGGTTACATCGGGTGCTATTGTTACGGTATTTCTGTTCCAAACTAATGATGCAACGTCAAAACACATGACACCTGGCAGTGTGTTAATGCTTTAAGACACTGACACAATAACATCTCGAATGTAGGTAATAAGGTAAGTCTCTTCTGTGTCTGGCAGGTTCATTTAGTACTCTTCACTTTAAGATTCCAACCCAATTAGTATATAGCATTGAATTTCTTGTCTTTCTCCTTTATATAGCCATTATAGTAACGGTGGACCAGACACACCATTAGATATATACATAACATAAAGGACCTGTCAGTTTCTCTAGATTTACAAGTCGAATAATGTTAGAATTGTAAAATTTTTGCAATCTGAATTACTAGGATCACTTTAAGATACAAGCGATGGTGGAAATAGAGAAATCGAACTGGAAACCTCGAGTCTAGGTGTGAATGTTGATGGCCTCAGATGGTTGATTGACCAAAACACAAAACCTGGTGAATATTGGCTGACCTGACCTTCCAGCAGCCATTGAAGTCGATGTGAAAATTCAAAGTCTGCGAGAAGCAACTTAGAACACCTATATGTTAACTAAATTGGAATGAAAGATTGAAATCTCAGAAAATGAAGATCGAAGAATCAAGAACACTCAGAAAATGTTGAACTTGGCAGCGGAAGAAGAAAAGTCTGATAGTATTCAATGAATAAGTTTCGGATAATTACAACAGTATATATCACTAAAGTAGTAACTAACTTGCTTATGTGGCAATCTTCTACAGCTCTTCTTATTTCAACCTAACCCAACAACCTAACCCAACAGGATCATCTCTGGATCCCTTTGGTGAGAATTCTAGAAATTCGTAAATCGTGTCTATTTATTTTAAATCGTACAATCAATTTTTATTAGGTACCGTTTGTATGTAATTTTAAATAAAAATATATAAAATGATTTTTGACTGCACGATGTACGATGAACGGATATGATTCATCATAATTCAAATACAACAAATGCTTCTAACAAAGAATAATACTAGATAGACCAAATTTAGTTTTAAAAACTTTGTCTACAAAATAAATGAGTAGCGAATTACGTACTTAGTTATGAACTACTACTATAAGCTAATTCCACATTATTAATTGTTACATAAAGAACTTAGAAGAAGAAGAAAAAAAGTTTGTTAGTTAGTGTCATATAACTGAAGCGGCATTTTTTCCTTACGGACTAGGAACGTTGCCATTTTAATTGTTATATTTAGACAATCTCCAACTCATGGGATAAGGCTTAAAATATAAGCTTTAACCCCCTCCCCCCCCCAAAATAAAAAAAAAAAAAATCTCCAACCATTGGGCTAAAATAAGTCCTGGGAAGAAAATATATCTCTGAGCTAGATTTCCCTCATGATTTAAGCTTGGCTTAAATAATTTTGGACCCACAAACTGTCATATTTCAAACTTTTTTTGTTTATTATTTATAGTCTAATGGCTGTGATCAAATGAGATCAAATCTAATGGTAAAAAAAAGTATGACGGTCCAAAATTAAATCTAACGTCTAAAATAATTTAAGAAATTTAAATCAAATTTAACTTAAAACTTTATAAACACCTATGTATTTGTATGATTTTTAATTACCTATCGTAATATAAATATTTTTAGATTAAAATGTTCATAAAAATAAATTAGGATAATCTACATAAATTTTATTTTCAAAAAAGTTACTGAAAAAAAAAAAATAGGTTCGGGCTAAAATTTTAAGTCATAAGGGTTGGAGGAGAAAAGTAGTTTCTGAGTTATGACTTAAAAAAAATTTTGGCTTAAATTTTGAAGCTTTATTCTCAAGGGGTTGGAGATGATCTTAGAGTTTTGTGTTGAAATTTAACTTAAGTTGTAACAGAAAAAATAAAAAATATAATTTAAGTTAAAAGAAGAATACTGAACAGGCATAGATTCCTACAAGTAAGATACATAATTAATAATTAAAGAGATTTGACAAAAAAAATAATTAAAGAGAAATTTTTCAGTGTGATTGGGACACGGATTGGTACACCACGTGTCATTATATCAATGGTAGAATATGTGTGCTAAAGAGTTAATAAATTAAAAAATACAGTTTCCTACCACTTATATAAAAACATGTAGTGTACCATCTATATTCCGGTCACAATGAAAAATTTGTCAAAATTAAACATTAACATTACATAGTCCAGCCAGGAAGCTGACTAAACACAGGGCAATCAGCCACCATTTAAAACACATATTAAAATAAATAACAACCTAGAAAGTTATTAAGACCAAGCAGATGACTTAACAACTAGAAGTAAAGCCTACTGAAACCAACACAGCACAGAAAATCCTTAAAGCACCAGGTTACTTTATTCTTGCGTCACTACATATTCTTCCATACTAGCATCTCTGCACGTGCTCAAGCGCATGAGAGAGGCATTTTTGCATCACGGGCGCTAAGTGCCCCAAAGATGTGTTGCTTTAGATATTCGTATATTTCTTAAGTGATTACTAAAAGATGTGTTGCTTTAGATATTTGTATATTTCTTAAGTGATTACTGAAAATAAATAGGATCTCATTGCCAAGGGAGATGGCCTCATCCAACTATTTAGGCAAAAACTTAACTGTAATTGAAATCGAGAGACTCGAAAAAGAGATATTAGATTCTTCTTCTGAATCGCAAATAAAGTACGTGCGGAGACTTATTGGTTGTGCACCAAAACCTATTGCTCATTGCCAAATGATCAACTAAAATGTAATCGGGCACTCTCATGCATGCAAGAGACATTCTTAAGTGATTACTAAATATATTTTATTTATGTTAAAACCATAGTCTGAAATATCGATAATATCGACAAAATATTGAGGATATTTCGGTTTTTTCGAATCAAGGATATTTCGGAACATATCCATGTACATATCGTACAAATATCGACAATATTGACGATAATATCGGAAAATATCGATGTCGATAATTTCGCTCACACTTCAACAATATTTTGTCAAAATATCGGTGTAATATTGCTAAAATATCGAAAATATCGATGTAAAGGAAGGAAAAAAAAAAGAAAAAGAAGAAAAAAAAGGGAAAAGAGGGAGGAAAAAAAACGCAAAGGGGATTTGAACCCCTCTCATTTTACTCCTCCAACACCGTAACCATATATCACTTATGTTTTAGTGATAATATGCTAAAATATTTATATTTATATGAGTGACATGTTAACAATTACATGCAAAACTATTTTGGGGATTTATCATTTGATGAATACTCTTCACAATAAACTTACTCTACACATAGAGATGATGAAGATAGTGAAAATTTTGAACCTCATAGGAACTTTATGTGGTACTAAATCACTCATGTATCTTACCATGCAATGTATATTGTAGTAAATCATTATATATAAATGATTATGGTGTGTTTAATCTTTTTTTCATTAATTACTACATATTTTCTACTCACAGTGTTTGCCAACTCGCTGTATAATCAACTTAAATCAGTTAAATCCATCATGTAATGCATTTCCTTCTAATTTTTTTTTGATAAACTAATAGATAATTGACTAAATAAACATTCTCCAAAGTTTCAATAAAAATTTCCAAGTTTTTCTTACAATTTCCGTGGTTTTTATTCAATTTTTATCCATATCGATAATATCCCGATATTTCCATCGAAATTTCCATGTTTTTGGACTACTGATATTTTCGATATCATCGATACATGAGTTAAAACCAAAATTTTAGTTTGGTATTAAGTACTCTTTACTTTTGATTTTGGGTCCCCTTTTATTTTTTTGTTTTTGACAACTATTTGTTTTATTTTTTGTGCGTTTGGCAACTGGCATGTGGTTGTCATTCACCATTTTAAATACAAAGAATGAAAGAAAATTCATGAAAGCTGAATAAACAGTGTATATGCAATTGATCAAGAAAAACAGAATTCAATATAAATTATTCTTTCTTTTGATCAATTTTTTCCAGAAGATACACATTAGAATATAATATGAAAAAAAAAAGAACATTTGGGTATCAATGGAGAATAGCACTTCATGAACAATTTTTTTTTGTTTTTATTAAACGATAGATTTTGTTAGATTAACCATCGGTGAGATTCGAACACAAACCATCATGCAAGAGCTCAACTTCTTTCCACCACTGTGGTAAAGGCCCACTTGCCACTTCATGGACATTTTATTTTATGTTGTTCAAATGCGTTGAATGAAATTGACATGCAACTACGTAAGCTAAATATTTGGGATAGGCAATACACAAAATCATCTAAGCAGAAACAAATAGAATTAATATGAAGAGAAAGTAGACATGGATAAAGACAAACAGATTGACTGTGACTTTTACGGGTTTTATTGTATGAACAAACGTTTGCACCGTCAGATTTAAATGTAATGTGTCTGAACCTATGGTATAACAAAAAAACATATTTGCATAGCAAACCCGGCTACATCATTGTTATTGAACATATGGTGTAACAGAAAGCAGAAGAAATCAATCTGAACATATGAAGACAATTAACAATGTTGTTCTACAAAAAAGAAATTAAGAGAAAGCATTCAATAGTGAGGCCATAACTAAAATTTAATAGCATCCTACGTTGCCTCATAGTCAATCAAACTTCTCTACTTAGTAGCGAAGTAAACATAATCCTAAATCTTGAGAAAACCAAATTCAATCAAATAACAGTTAATAAGTAGCAACAATGGATTGTTTTAATCAAAATATTAACTTGATTAAACAACCAAGTCATCTCATTTTTGCCTCACAAACATAAGCTGATGAAACTAGCAAGAGGGTACAATTTGTTAAGCTTAATAGCCTTTATGCACATAAAATACCTTTTCCAAAACACCTATATATATATATATATATTTAAAATGAATAACTTCAATGCTTTAAGCCACAGGAAGCTTGTAGAACAAAGTTAACATGAAAAATGAAATGATGCCAACCATATGACAGAGAAACAAATAAAAACATGTAAATTCATAAATCAAAGTTTTAACTCAATCAAATATTATTCCAATGAAAGTTGTAAAATGCAAATAAAGCCATTTAACAACAAACTGTTTCAACCATTTGACTACCCGCAATGTAGACAAAGAAATTTGATACTCATAGTACATAACTGCTCTATTTATCTCTCTGCAAATGACAAATAATAAAATGGAAAACTGAATTATACCTTGGCTAGTTATTATTTTGGGTCGCTATCTCCAATTGCTCCAAATAAAAGAGATGAAGCGTGTGAAGGCAAAATTGGAAGCTTGTCTTGAGTTCTTGAGTTGGCACTGGCAGTCATCGACCACATCTCCTAAACTGTAACATGCTAAAATTATCGATTCAATAGAGAGTGTTTAACTAAATCTTATCTCATTGGCAACGGCACATTATAATATCAAGCATATCTTTTGTGTTTATAGATAATAGAATTTTACACTTTTAAGTAGGTATTTTTCATTTTCAGAACAACAAAATTAGGAATCGAACATAAATATGAACATCAACTATTATACAGAAGTTCGAAATGAAAATTAATTAGTCATGCAAACCTTTTTAAAGCAATCGCGATTCTATCTCTATTTGAATACAACACCATTGACTTGAGGTTCTCAATTTTCTTAGCTTGCTGTTGCACCATCTTCTCTCTTTCAGCTTGGGCTTTTTTTTCCTCCAACTCCAAAGCCATACGCTCCCTCTCTAACTCAGTCTGCACAGAAAGTATGCATGTCCCAGAATACACTTGCATTCAACTAATTACAATAAACATAAAATGTAACTCCAAACCTGTAATAACTTGTTTTGCAGATTGAGGATTTCTTCTGCCCAACGTTCTGAATGATATAAAAGAGAACTACAAATTGAAAAACTTGAACTTAAGCTGTATCCTTTCCGTTTCATTTTTCCCTGCTTGAGGCCCATTTAAATTGAAAAGAGAACTACACAACCTTTGTAAATACAAATCTTTAAACTTTCTCCAAACAATGAAATCATAGAGAATTGAATTTTAAGTGTGAATCTAAGGCAAACGTACCAAAATGCCCATGATCCGTTACAACACACCGCACTTTGCCATCAACTTCAGTAGGTCATCTCTCGAAAACTCCTTAAGCCCTTCCGTAACTGCATTCATTTGTCCTTTCCCACTGTCAAGAACTCCAGTGAATGCTTCCTCCTCCGCCACCGGCAACGCCACTTCGTCACCCGATAACGTCGACTTTAACCGGCAAAACGTTGGACCAAACCACATTTTATGCAAAAAAAAAAGAATCAAAATTTGAAACTAAAGGTGCAACATTTGAAGAGTGTGGTGTGGGTGGTTGAGGCATTTCAACAAACACTTACCTAGAGTGCCCGGTACAACCTCTTTCAGAGGTGCGGCTATAGGAGAATGACTTGTAGCCTTTTGCCATGACCAGGGCGGCGGTCAATTCCCGCCACTCAGTTTGGTTTCCTGTAAGCCGATCCTATAAATTCAGCAATTTGAGCCCGTTCATGTTGTACGTCACTATCTTCATCTTCTTCCTCTCTCTAGGCAAGTTCAAATTAATTCGACAATTATCAAGGAAGAATTCAGAAATTAATTGGATCTTCATGGTAATTTCGAGCTAATTTGACAATTATCAAGAAAAAATTCAAAAATTAATTGGCGATTACCGATCTCGAGACCAGATTGGAAATAAAGGATGATGGCACCCATTGCGGTACCTTCGCAGCAACGTCGAGGTCTCTCCAACATAACTACTGGTTAGAGAAGATGATGGGATTTGGCGACGATGGGATGGACTCCATTACTTTAGGCAACGATTCGGTTTTTGTATGGAGGAGTAAGACCCATAGAGAGAGAGTGGAGGAGGAACGGGAAGAAGTTGGAGCGCAAGGACGGGGAAGTTGGAGTGGGACTACTACAACAACTGTTTCAAATACAGTTTCCCACTCTCTGCACGTCTAATTTGTGTCCTTTGTTTTTCTCTCCTACCCCACGTTTTTACCATTTTATCCCTTTTTTTTTTTTTATATTTTTTGTTTTTCTCATAACTGTAATTAAAGGGTTAATTTTGGATTTATGAATGTTTCACCGTTTTTGCCTGGCTTTATATATATAGATTAAAGGGTTAATTTTGGATTTATGAATGTTTCACCGTTTTTGCCTTCTGGCTTTATATATATAGATATAAGAAATTAAGCTGCTGGTCTTTCTTCACAAAGCTCTGATCACTTCACACTGCAACAAGAGAACAGAAGTTCGGTTAATTAAGATTTAAGAAAAGAAAGTTAATTTAAGAACTGTTTGATAATTATAACGTTTTTTTTTTTGGCAATATTTTTCAGAAAGGTGAAAACTAAAAACCAAGGAAAGCTGAGTATTTTTGTGAAATTTTTAAATTTCGTTTGATTTACTAAACACTGAAAACTAAAATTGTTGTTAAAATGAGTTTAATTAATTTATAAGACCTTTTGCAGTCTGTAGAGGGGCTGATCTTGTACGGAATGTTGACACTACACTTGGCAGGAAGGCCAGCAGCAAGGCCAGCGTTGGTATTGGTGTAAGGGATGCCATTGATTGCTTGCTTCAAGCAGTTGCAGACACTTTGGCGGTCAGGGTTGGTTTGAGCCAGGGTGAAGAGGGTCCTGACCCCGTTGCAACAAGCGGGGGCCAATGCCCCGCCGGTCTTCACGTAGGAAATGCATGGAGTCAGGTCACTCACCATCTGACCGCATGTCACAGCTGCCTCGGCCTTGGGGACACAAGCCACCATGCAGAACATCACCACCACCAAGCATGCAAGCTTAAGGAGCTGTCCAGAGCTAGCCATAACAACGTCGTAAATAAGAGTACACTAATCTCTTGAAACTGTTGACGAAGTGTTTGGATACACTGGTGAGTGCTAGAAGGGCTGAAGGTGTGTTGTTAATATAGTATAAAACTGGTAGATGGAAGTATTGAAAACTTTGGTAGAGTTTAGTTGAGTAGGTTAAATGCTAGAACTTGGATATCCAGAAGAAGATTATAGACATCATACGTCTATAAATTAAATTGCTCTCTGTGTGCACGTACGTATGTATGAAGTGATGAACCATAACTCACTTCAATTGCTCAACCGACCAAACAAACTATATGATCCGTGGAGTTACCCTACTTCCAAAAGGTTTTGCAGGGAAAAATGTCCAACAGTTTGTTTCATCCCTCTACAATCTAGGTCAAGACTGTTCATGATTCTCAAGTGAAGAGATTAGGGTTTTACTCCCATTAGCATAGAGGAATTAGTCCAACAATTCATCATATGTTTGTTTAAACATTCATGTTCCAATGCATATTGAAAATATTGACAACATATCCACATTGTAAAATGTGTTAACGAGTGTAACTTCACATTGTAACATTCATGTCCGAACAGCCTGCCAATACAAACTTCCTATATCAATGCCAAGGCCATCTTTCAATGCTAATACCAAAAAACAAAGAGAAATGTTAAGGGCACTTTTTTAAAGTGACTCGTTAAGAACTTTTTGACATCTCACAGTTTAATATCAATTCCCGTGACAACATTATAAAATATTGTACAAAAAAATGAGGTGACAAATAATCCATAAAGAGTCCCACTTTTGTGAGAGGCTCCTTAACATTTCTAAAAAACAAAACCAAAAACTGATAAGCAGCCAGTCCTAATTAAACACTATCCTTAGTTCCATGATCTATAAGAGTAGTTACACCAGTTGGTAAAAGGTAAGACCAAAGGCAACAATGTTGCCCCTTAGCCCAAAAAAACACCTACATCAATCCATTAAACCAAGGGCAAGTGGTGGGCCAATACCTACCCACCCAAAAGCCCATGCTTCTCAAGCTCATGCATGTGCCCAGCAAAAGGCTGACGTTAGCCACTATTTATTATTTTTTCTGTCAAGCATATATAACACACGTGCGGCAAAAGGCGAGTAGCCAACAGAACTGTAGCGGTGGGTCTGCTGCAACAGAGCACTCAGTGCTTTTGCAATGGCACGGACACATGGCGCATTTAAATTCGTTGAATTTCTAACGGCCAAATAATCTGGACCATTGGAAATCCAATGGTAAAAAAATTTGAAAATGTTACCATTGCGCCGCTAGTATCTGGCCGGACTTGATTTTCTTTTGTTTTTTTTGTTTTTGTCAAAGGTAGATTTTACTCAGCTAAATACGAATAGGAATGTTTACATCTTCCGCTAGAACATTAAATAAAAACTCTGGCCCATGGGCATCCCAACAGAAGGATCCTCGCTTTAAGGTTACATGTGAGGCCACAGCATGAGCCACAACATTTCCTTTCCGCTTAACAAACACGAAACTCACCCTGCCTACTTGGGACGCCAAAACCCTAATATCATGGAGTAAGCATTCTAGAGTTGCATCAATGACATACTCTCCGTTCAGCATTCTAATAAGCCCCTGAGAATCCGACTCAATTTCCACCTCCGCAAAACCCCGCTCCCTGCAAACCATTAAAGCTGCATGCACTGCACTAGCCTCAGCCATGACCGCCTTGTTGAATAATAGACCCCCTTCCCCACCAGCCGCAAGGAGCATTCCAGCAAAATCTCGCACCACCCATCCATAGCCTCATCGGAGTGTTGATTCACACCAGGCGCCGTCACAATTAACCTTGATTACCCCGAATTTGGGTCTTTTCCACCGAACAGGCCGTCCAGCGTAAGAGGCAGCCTTCCCTACAACATCCACGGTAGTAGGCATTTTGGCAGGGTCATGGGATGCCCTATACTCCATAATCTGACTTCGCACCACATTCACACCTTCCATGGGATTGGCTTCCGCGCCTTTAAACAGCAGTTCATTTCAGCATTTCCAGATTCTCCACATAATGAACACACATTCCTGCAAGATTAGTTCATGGTTCTTCTCCTTCCGGAATCGATTACACAGATTGTGCCAACATTCCCCAAAATCCTTCCCCGTGGCAAGCTTTATGTCCAGTTGCAGGGGATAGCTAAACCAAAATACCCTGCTGAATTCACAATCAAAGAAGAGGTGATGCTCAGTTTCCTTAGCATCCACACACAAAGCACAGGCTGTGTCCACTCTCATTCTTCTTCGGTGAAGGTTACCCCTGACCGCCAAGGATGAATTGCAGTATCGCCAAATGAAAAACTTCATTTTATTGGGAACCTTCAGCCTCCAGATCTCCATCCAACGTTTGTCTGGTTCGTCCCTCCGACTACAACCCCCCGTTCATTTCCGCCCAAGTTTACCATTTTCCTGCATTTCCATTGCAATACCATAGCCGGTCCTTACAGTGTAGTCGCCATTACTGGTGTAGTGCCATATAAGTCTGTCAATGCAACCCTCCAGGCTAGTTGGGATGCCAAGGATAATATTACTTTCCTCCCCCTCAAAGCACCTCTTCACTAAATCAACCTTTTAAGAGCCCGTCACAGGATTGATCAGATCCTTTACCATCGTTGGCAATTCCGGGTGTTTTGAAAGAACCCGAAAGGTATGAGGTCTTGGGATCCAAGGTTCATGTTTCACTCGAATGCTGCTCCCATCACCAACCCTCCATCTTCTCCCTCTTTCCAAGATCCTCTTGCCTTGCATAATTCCCTTCCACCCCCACGAAGATCTTTTCCCCACCTTTGCCTCCATGAAGGAGCATTCAGGAAAGTACTTTTCTTTAAGAATCTGGCCAAGCAAAGAGAGTGGATTGGTTAGTATCCTCCATCCAATTTTAGCAAGGTAAGCCAAATTAAAGGACAGAAGGTCTCGAAAACCCAGCCCTCCCACTTTCTTCCTTCTCTTCATTTTTTCCTAGCTAATCCAATGCATCCCATTTTCTCCCTGCTTCCCCGCCACCAGAATTTCGCAATAGTTGATTCCATTTCTTTGCAAAGGTTCACTGGAAGTTTAAAGCACGACATCGCATAATTTGGTAAAGCCATGGCCACCGCTTTAATCATCATTTCCTTCCTAGCCGGAGATAAGAATTGTTCCGCCCATCCATTTATTCTTCCATCTAGTGCCTCACGAACACCTTCGAAAACAGCCTTCTTAGACGCGCCAAAGTCTGCACTAAGGCCCAAGTACCTTCCGAAAGCCTCATTGCCGACAAAATTAGTGCATGACTCAATTAACCTCCGTTGTTGCCGTGGACACTGGTTTCCAAAATACAGGGAGCTTTTTTCTTTATTTATGATTTGCCCAGAGGCAACTGGGTAGCATTGTAGAACCTTCAATATTACTCTAACCTCCACCTCAGTTGCCTTACAGAAGATGACCGCATCATCTGCAAATAATAAATGGGAAATTTGCGTCCCATCAGGCGTAACTTTTATCCCTTGTAGGGAGCCTTGCTCCTCCTTTTTTCAAAGCACCGCCGATAACCCCTCGGCACAAATTAGGAATAGAAAGGGAGACATGGGGTCTCCTTGTCGAAACCCGCGTTTTGGTTGAATAAATCCAGTTGCTGAGCCATTCAGGAGCACACTATAAGACATCGTAGTTATACACGCCTCAATTCTCTTGCAAAACTCATGAGGGAATCCCAAAACACTCATCATTTCCAGAAGAAAGCTCCATTTAACCCGATCGCAAGCTTTTGCCATGTCAAGCTTCATGGTGACACAGTTCTCATCCCTGTTATGTTGCTGATTCAGTGAGTGGAGAATCTCATGCACAACCAATATATTATCCTGGATTTGTCAACCCGCCATAAAAGCCGATTGGTTTGCACTAATCAGATGTGGGAGGACATTCTTCATGCGATTAGAGAGAATTTTGGCAATCACCTTATACCCAACATTACATAAGGAAATAGGCCGTAGCTGAGACATATTCCTCGGGCTGGGAACTTTAGGGATAAGAACCAGATGTGTATGGTTTAATTTCCTTAACATTTTTCCGGAGACCCAAAAGGCCTGAACCATAGCAAAAATATCTCTACCAACCACGTCCCATAATTCATGATAAAAACTACCTGTGAATCCATCCGGCCCCGGGGCTTTATCCGCCAGGTTTTGGAACATAGAGAGTCGCACTTCTTCCTCCGTTATCGTTTGCATCAGCCTTTGAGCATTTTCCGGTAAGATCTGGGCCTCTACACATTCCGTGATTTCATGAGTACCTCGTGGATTACAGGTGCGGAAAAGGTTCCTGAAATACATCACTGCTATCTCATCCACCTTGCTGGGTTCCGTGCACCAATTTCCTTACTCATCTTCCAACCCCACAATTTTACTGCACCTGCGTCGCTTCATAGTTTAAGCATGAAAGAATTTAGTATTCTTATCCCTATCTTTAATCCATTGGTTCCTAGACTTGAGCTTCCAATATCTTTCTTCCTCCCTGAGTAAGTGTTTAAGTTCCCCCTCCATATTCTGAACAGCCTCACTAGCAAACTTGTTCGACTTGTAGGTGTCTCTCAGATCATTTTTCAGAATTGCAATCCACAGTTTTGAGTTTCTTCCACTTGCTCTACTCCATTTTTGCAGCCCTTTGCAGACCCATTTCAGTTTCTCCACCACTTTAAATGGTTGGGATCCCACAAAGTTATACTTCCAGTTTGTTTCCATAATACCATGGCAATCCTTTTCCCCATTCCATCGGGAATCGTATATAAACCGTTTCCTCATTTTAAAAGGAGTAAAATCAGTATCCAAGATTAGCATAGCATGGTCAGATCCTTCCAAAACTTCATGCAGAACTTTAGCCTCCGAATGGGCCGAGACCCATCCTTCCGATGCCAATCCCCGATCAAGCCGTTGTTGGATGGGTCCCTCATCCCTTCGGTTCCTCCAGGTAAAGGGGTAGCCTGTAAAGCCCAAATCAAGTAGCTCATTGCCAGAAACAAAATCACGAAAGTCTTTCCTGCTTGCCACAGATCGGTAATTCCCCCTTCATTCTCAGAGTCATCCAGAATGTCATTAAAATCCCTAATAACAACGCATTTCTCCCCCGCAGCCCCCAATCGTTGAGATAAAATGCGCCATTGGTCCCTCCTCTTCTTATCGTCCGTGCTTGCATAAACCGCAAACAATCTCCACTCCTCTTCCTTGAGCTTATCACTGATACCCACCTCAATGAAAAAATCTGAGTATTTGACAAGCATTACCAGGTCGTAGTTTCTCCAGAAGATACACATACCTCCCGCAATGCCTCTTGGTTCAACCGCATGCATGAAATCCATCCCAAGTCGCTTATTCAGGAAAACATAGTGATTACTCCGATTTTTTGTTTCTAGGAGTATCACTATGTCAGGGGTGTGGAGTTTGTTTTGCTCCATCAAATCGTCAACTGTCAGGTCACCCCCGATACCCTGACAGTTCCAGCAGATTAGCTTCATGGATTCCTGGGAGACCCCTCACGGCTGGTCTCCTCCGCATCCGAAAGCAAAATCAGTCTTTGTTTACTCATTTTTTGTACCCAAACCTCCACTGTATCCTCATGCTCCACATCTTGAAACTGCCTTTTTTTTTCCTTTTGTTTCCCTCATTACAGCTTCTATAATTGGGGTTAGCTCAAAAGGGTCGTCCTCCATAGTCTCCTTATCCTTAGTCACATCATTCTCGGATCCCTGTTGGTTTTGCCTTCCCCTTCCGTTCACAATGTCTCATTCGGTAGTATATGCAATTTGCAGTTCCACATTTAAGTCAATGCCTATGCCCGATTCCTTAGGTTTGCTAGCCTCGTATAGTCTATCATCATGTTCAGGAAGTTATTTCAGGATAATGTGCCTTGCCTCTTCCGCCATCACTCCCCCCGGTCCTATTAAACCTGCATCGAATGCTGCCTCCCTTGCCCTTCTTGCTTCCTCTTCCTTCATCATTTGGCATCGAATTTCCCCAGCTAGAGATTTACCCGCACTCCCTTTTAGAGTTGAGAAGGCTCGCGATTTACTTGGCAAGGATGCCGTATCAACCACCTCTTCTTCCCCCCGAGCTACACTTTCCTCGCCACTGAGGATGCTCTGGTCTCTAGTTTGTGCCAGATCTCTTGTGCCTGAATCCAAGGATGAGCGAGAGCTTATTCGGTTCCCATCTTTGTCCTCGATCCGCTCCCTCCTCCATCTTCCTCCGCTTTTTCTACCGCCATTAGACCCAACTGAAGCCTTACTACGTGAGTTAGATCCCAGAGGTTTCCCTCGGATGTCAGTTTCTGCTTCCAGCCCACGGAATGCAGGGGTATCATTAATATCCCCCATACCATCCTCATCTGTTATTCGATCCATCTGCAGTTCCTGGCAAACTCGGGTAGCATGTCCCAATATTCCACAAATAAGACAGTATCTTGGTAGAATATCATATTTGAAATCCACCCATACAGTTCCTTCATCCGGAAACTTCACAAAGGTCCATCGCATGAGAGGTTCCCACATATTGAAGCAAATTTTGACTCACAGGAATCTTCCGATACAATCTCGGCTGCCCGAAGCATCTACCTTCCTAACAATGCCTATTAGTCCTCCAATGGTTTCCGCTACCACCGCCGTCATGCTCAACGGTGGGACATTGTGGATCTGGACCCATAGGACCCCGTAAGATAGTGGTGCCCATCTGTTCTGTCCCTTCCCCGTTCGGTCAGCCACCAGCACCATATTGCTTTTGAAAGTCCATGGCTGGTCCGCCTCTAGCACCCTTTGTAGATCTCTCATCCCAGCAAATCGTGCCAAGAATTTGCGCTCTCCAATGTCACGGATTGAGACTCCTTCCTGCCCCCTCCATAGCGACGAGAAGCAGTCAATGAAAGCCTCACTACACACCTCCTTTGATGTTAGTACTTCCGCAATCAGGGTGAACTGGAACCCTAACAAAGCTCATTCGACCGCCTTTTTATCGATTTTTATCCCTTCCCGTTCCTTATCGGACAACCTTAGTCTAGAGCCAAACCTTGCCCCCAACTCCTCTAGATCTCGTTTTTCGTATCTCTCAGCCATGGAAAATCCTTGCAAAACCTTTCCCGAGTCT
The DNA here is from genome assembly GCF_042453785.1 of Malus domestica. Lineage (NCBI taxonomy): Eukaryota > Viridiplantae > Streptophyta > Magnoliopsida > Rosales > Rosaceae > Malus > Malus domestica. The sequence goes on along the minus strand of NC_091672.1, from coordinate 25,906,036 downwards.
TCCCTTCCAGATCTACCCTACACACACCCGGCCCTCCCCTCCTCACCACTCAGATCTCCTCGCCACCGCGCCTTGCTAGGAGACCACCACTTCGCACGCCTTTACTTACTCCTCATCCCGAGTTCCAACCCTAGCCACCCTCCCGATTACACCTATGCCCTTTCCTTCACCCCTACAGGAAGGGAGCACCGAGACAACCTAGCCGATCTCCTATTCAGAGGTGGTCAGGATCCTCCTAGGTCGGCCGCTCAATCGCACCGAAAACCTCCTTTCGAGGCACTAAAAGATTAACCCCACCCAACTTTTGATTTTCTTTTGTTGAGTCACTAGTATTTGTAAAGACCTAGTTTTGAACAAACAAGAAATCAACCGTAATAATCGAGTGAGTGAGAGATTTTATTTTTATTTTTTACAAAGACCCAATACAAAAGCCGGCCCTCATGTGTATATGTTCAAACCGTCTCATCAATGCCGGACCATATATCATCAGTACATTTTCACGATTATTTGCCTATGGATTTACCGGGCCTGCTCACTTCTTCAGGACTTTGCTGGGAGTAATTAGTCTGTCAATTGTCTAAGAAATTTTCATCCTCTACAAATTAAGGTCAAGACTACTCTTGATCTCAAGTGGCTAATTCAAAAGGAGTGCAAGAAAATTTGGGAGTACAGGTCTTGAGTGGTCTTTGTCTTACAATATATTTATAGTTGTTTGTAAGTGGTGAATAGTCTTGGTGTTTAAGACGTTCATTTCAAACACATCGTGTTCTGAATTCAATCTAATTTTTTTTTTCATGTAGCTTAGTGTAGAATATCTCCCGTAATAAAAAATATCTATTCTTTTGTTTGCTTTCGTTTATACAAGGGAGCTGAAATCCAACGCTGCAAGTAAATGAGACCTTATGGACACCTAGCTAGGTGGTCGCTTACTTATTGAGGAAAGCTCATGTTTTCTAAAACAGACCTGGGCAGTTGGCTGTTGTTGTTGGTGCATGCTGTATTATTTACTATATATTGTATAATTCAATACTTTCATCTGATTCTATTTCGTTTTTTATGTTAATTAAGGACTGACCAAGAGTGAGTTACTTATCCAACAATTATTCTTCGGTTTTGAAAGATATTTTCCGGTTAGTTCTTAATATATATATGACTTCATAAAAACCAAGCGGCAGAAAAGGCCAGCGAACCTAAAAGAAACAAAACAAAGCAAATTATACACACCGCAAAAACCATGTCAGATCTAGAACTTGGGGACTGGAACATGTTTCTAGTATTTGTTAAACTGGACACTTTTTATAGAGAGGAAAGATTTTCCAGAAACGCTCGACGCTATCTAAATTTGTCAGAATTACATGTCAAAAGCTTTTCTTTTGTAGTCAAGACAAAAAAAAGAAAAAAAAAAAAGAAATCGAATTTCGTCCAAGTAATGGCTACATAGATGTACATCCATCCATGCATGCATAAATGAGACCATCGCGTAATGATGTTATTATAGTACTGTTACATTATTGCCTCAAGTTTGGTTGTGAATTTGAGTCTTAAAAGGAATCATGATGATTGAAGAACTGATAATAACCAAGCGGGATCATTTGAGTCTTCAACTTATAATATGACAATACTATAAAATTTTCATGATTCTTTTAAGACTCATGATGATCCCACTTGATCATTTGAATTCACTTCCCTAAAAATATGACAGTACTATAATATTTTAAATTCACAACCATCATTTGATTTTCTTTTAATTATTTAATTATTTAATTTTTTTTCTTTTATAAATTATGTATTCTTAAAGGAATCATGATGATCCCACTTTGGTATTACGATTACTGATATTCGTCTTCATTTTTAAATGAAATGTTTTAGGTTTAAATTCTTAACTTGTAAATGAAATATTTTAGGATCGAATCTTATATGAGTGACTAGTTTGATACCAACTTGTTTTCCTTGCATCATTATGTAAATTCATTGTACATGCTGGTAATAATATTTTTATTCTCATTCTTTCACAGAAAAATACCTAAAAATTTAGATATTTTTAGGGAAGTGAATTCAACCCATTTTTTTCTCTTGAAAATTTATTTTATTTATCTTTTGATTTATTTAGTATTTTAATCAAATAATTAAAAGAAAATCAAATGATAAAAACAAACACAAATGGTGCAGTTTCAAATTAAAAGAGAAACAAATAACAGAACTTTAAAAACAATCAAATAACAAATAGAAGCAAGGGAGTGTAAAAGAAAGAAAAAAGTGTGCGGATAAAAAGCTAGAACATATATTACTTCTCATTGCATTTTTATTCATGAAGATAAAGGTAATACAGATCTTGTTAAGAGAATTTCACAAACAACGACCATGTACTACAAGAGAGCTGATAGATAATTCTTCAACACCCACTTTATTTTAATATGCAACTTAATACGGGCTTCTTCTCCATCAGCTTCACTGGATACTGCATCACAATAAATTGCAACGAACGAGTAATTAAGGTTAGAGGCATAAAATCTCCGTCACATAATACAAACTTTTATTGATGCATAATAAAACTAAAAAAATTTCTATAGCGAAAAAACTTACCTGTTGCATTTAGTGTTCGGTCCAATTGGGTAAGGAAGGCGGACGCCACAGGCCCCAGGGAGTCCATAGATGAGGTTAGGTTTTATTCCTTGGACTTTTGTAGCAGTGTTGACCAAGCAGGTGCAAGCGGTTCGGCGATCAGGTGCGGTCTGAGCGGCGTCGTTCAGCTTCTGGATCCCTTGGCAACATGTTGGTGGAACTTTCCCACCAGTCTTCAAGTAAGGAATGCAGGGTGCCACGTAGTTTGTCACCTGGCCGCATGATGATATGGTAGCTTGGGCGAATGGTGCACCCACCACAATGCACACGAGGGCCACGAAGGCAAGCTTGAATGCCGCAGAGTTCGCCATTGATATTGGAGTTCAAGGAAACTAAAGAGCTTGATGAATGCTTCTGCGTTGATTTGTGATAGTTTGATTGATTGTGTGGTATGGGAAGTAGGCTTTCGGTGGGTTTATATAAGAAAATGTGGGAGTGCGGAACAAAGACACGTACGTACTGTGCTACGAATATGGATGCATGGTATTAGTTGGCAGCTGTATTCAAAGCTTTTTATTTGTACTTGTTTTTATGCGACGTCATTAATTTGAATGCTCTTGAAGCTTCATGTAGAAAGCCATGAAAATTTGAACTTGTAATCTGCCTTGAGTTGAGGCTAGTGTTGCAGATGTCTAATAGTACGGTAATCTTCCAAAGAGGATAGCACAGAACTGCTTCAGAATCTGTAGCTTCATTAGGCCATCATTGATAGGAGATTTGAATCTAAATTTACAGTTTATGGTTTCTCCAATGCACCAATAACCAAAACTTATCTTTTTTTTTTTAAATTATTACAAGCGACTTTACTGCTTTAACTTTTTAATCATGTGCATAAAAAAAAAAAAAAAAAATATATATATATATATATATATATATAAGCCCACACGTATTTAGACCCAAATATTGAAATTTGAGTTATTTCATTGGAGCTATACATCTTACAAGTTACTGAAGTTTTCTGAGAAATTGTATGCAACTTCTGTCACATTTGGGTTTCTTAATTTTTGACAAGTTTACCATGTGGACTAGTTACGAGGACCATTTTCATTGACCATATGAACCAATCATACAAGAAAATTATGACGAGCTATTTTCTATCATAACATCTTTCAGTCCAAAACTTTCAAGTGGAAGAGATATCTTTGAAATATTCTGAGTCTTTTGATTAGAATATTAGTAGAGAATTTTTTTTTTTAATAAATGATATTATTTATACTTAGGGGGAGGAGATGGACTTAGCCTCATAATGGGCTAGCGATAATGTGGTTCAATTCACTTTTGCCGAGAATTGAACCTAAAATCTCTCATTTACAAGTAAAGAAAAATACCACTAGACCGTTTTACGAAGTGACTTTTAGTAGAGAATTTGAGTCGGTGAATCTCCTAGTCTCCTATTAATTAACTATACATTTAAGAAATTTAACTATAGAGAACCTTTTTAGTTCACTAATCACCTAGCATGTAATTGACGTGTATATATGTGTGTGTGTGTATATATATATATATATATAGAAGAATAATTTATCGTCCTGGGTTTGATCCTGACTTTGGTGAATCGTACGTTGGTGGTTAGGAAAAGTTGAAATGCCTCTGTAAGTTTTTCCAAGCCCTGAAAGAATGGATTGCTGTGATGAAATCGCAAACTGATCCTCCTTTTAAGGAAAGTAGAAGAATAATTTATATGTCCATAGAGCATGCACCTTTGTCACGAAGGGACAAATCTTATTGATTGATTTATCCCACGAATAAAAGGTACACTTTACTTACAGATGTTTCAAAAAATAGATGACATATATATCACGTTATTTAACACTTCTTTTTGCACGAGGACAAATAACTTGATAAAACCATGACGATAGAGCTCATGAATTTGAAAGAGAAAAAAACAAAAAGAGAGAGCACATGAAGGTTAGAGCACATGAATTTGAAAGAGAAAAAAACAAAAAGAGAGAGCACATGAAGGTTTTGTTCCCACTTTAATTTCAACACCCCATATTTCTAAAAACAGGTTGTACTTGCACATCTTAACTTGAAAACAAAAAATATCCAACAAAGGAAAAAAATTAATCTAGTTATCACTTAAAGGACTAAAGAGGATCAAATTTTCGGACATCAATTACCTAATATATAAAAAGTTAATAATTTGAGGTAACAAAGTGAACATCTGGGACATTTTGACGTCGTTGTGAGATAAGTTTATAAATTATACCTGTTGCAGTTGGTAGAGATGCTGAACTTGTAAGGGAGGTTAGCTCCACAGCTGGAGGGAAGGCCAGAGACAAGGTTAAGGCAGACTCCTGGAATCCTACTGGCATCTAATTCCAAATACTTACAAAAGGTTTGGCGGTCAGCTGTGGTTTGTGCCCTATTATCCTTTAATTATATTTTTTCTACTTGTCGAGAGTTGCTTTGAAGTCATAGCAATGCCAGTTATGACATGTCTACAAAAAAGAAGAATTTTGTGGATCAAAATTTGGCAAACTATGTCCTAGACTTATTTTTGCTTAGTTCGTTTGGGTAGCTATAAGCCCCGTTTTCAATCAAAAAATAATTTTCATTCTGTTTTTTTCCTTAATTAATTATTGTAAGAGGAGGAGGGATTTACGCAAGTTAAAAAGAAAATCAAAACAAAGCATTACTGTTTTCTAATTTTTACTGGAAAACAGAGCTTTACTTACATCATTAATTCTAAGTAGATAACTTTTACAATATTCATGACCTAGGGACGATATTAAGAAGTACTGGAATATTTTGAAGGAACCCCTTGTGGATCACATAACCACACTGCAACCCAACAACAAATTAAAAATAGTAAAGTCATAATTTTTTTCATGAAGGTGATGTATTCGACACAGAAATAATAAATAACAATAGGCAACGAGAACAAGAGTACTAAGGATTTTTATACGTACTCGTCGCAGTTGGTGGAGGAGCTAATTTTGTACGGGACATCGACTCCTCACTTGTCGGGAAGCCCTTCTGCTAGGGATACACTAACTCCAGGGACGTCGGAAGCAGTCTGTCTCAGGCAATTGCAAATGATTCGGCGGTCAGCAGTGTTCTGCTAGTAGAGTTATTGAGGTTTCTAATTCCATTGCAACAAGATGCAGGGACAGCTCCGCCATTCCTCACGCAGGTTATGCATGAAAGAAGGTTGCGGGACACTTGTGCACGTGTTATCGCATCGACTAACGGCATGCTCACGCTCACCACCATGCACAAGACCACCACCAAAGCAAGCCTAATTGTCATTGCAGAGCTGCCCATTATTAATGACTAAATGATCACCAACGATCGAGTTCTGTGATTAATGGATGTAGATAATGACTTGATTTGGGGACTTGGAACCGTGGTCTTGTGAGTATATTGATTGAGTTTGGGCGGAAATTTAATACTAGGCTTTGCGAGAATGGAGGCCCAAAGATACAAAAGCAAAGAGAAGATTGAGCTCGGACAAGTCGATAGGCTTGAGAAGAATTGGAAGCCATTTCAGCAAAGGCATAGGCCACATGTCTAAGTTTGAAGTTATGGGCAACGGAGGGCACCACACCATCAGCAAAAGCACATTTCAAGGCATGGATGAGTAAATAAGTGATGACTCACTGCCCTCCGAAAGCCATCAGCTAAAGGCTAAGCTTGGACAGTCAGGCCAAATTGTTTATAAAAGCAGAGAGGGATACTAGAAACAAGGACACTCAACCAAACACCACTGCTCTTGCCTAAAGTTCTTGTTGATTTAACCAAGGTTTTAAAATTTATATGCTTATGAAAATATATATGAATATACTACCCTATCAATTTTTGGTGCCCCTCGAGTTTTTGGGCCCTGGACAGTCGCACTGCTAGCCCTGGGCTAGGGCCGGCCCTGTGTATCACCAATAGGAAATGAGCATATTTATCAATGCTTAAATAATAATCCGCTCATCAACTTCCATGTCATTTAGTTTACAAAATTTTGTCTTCAAATTTAGTCTCCTTAGCATTACTCATTTTGTAAACTAAATGACATAAAAATTGATGAATAGATTATTATTTAAGTGATGATTAACGTGCTTGTTTCTTATTGGTGACACATCTTTTAGTTTGCAAATTTAATCTACCTAGCATTACTCACCCAAGTGAGCCACATTTTTAGATTTTTTTTCTCTTCCTGATTTGTTTCATCACTTTCATTTCGTAAAAATGAGGCCTATATAATTCAAATGGCTTTATAGCCAAAATGGTCCATAAGATTTGCATAACACATCACTTTGGTTACTGAGATTGAAAATCAATAGAAATGGTCCCTGAGATTGTTCACAATCCATTATTTTGGTTATTCCATTAAAAACTCCGTTAAGTGTCCCGGAGCTCTTGGCCGGAAGTTTAGGCAATTTTCAAAGCTTCGTAACTCAATCGTTTCTTAACCAAATTCGACCCATAATATATCAAAATGAAGATATGAAAGTGTGGAATAAGATTATACATATTTGGAAGCCTAATGGTTGCCGGAGATAGCCAGAAAATAACCTGAAAGATGACTGGAAGGGAGAAAATTGAAAAACTAACTGGGTAAAATTTAAACGTTCATAATTTCTTCAATACTCAACAAAATTGAGTGATTTAAAAATAAAAATCATACTTCTCAATGAGATAAAGAGAATTGTACCTTTCTCGATGGCTAACTCGCCGTGGTTTGGCCGTAAAACGGCTCAAAAGTGGCTATCTTGGTCTCGAGTTAGCCACTTTTTGAGAAATGTTTCATTCTCTTCTTCTCATCGAGAAGTATGATTTTTTTTTTTGAATTACTCGATTTCATCGAGTATTGAAGAAGTTATGAATATTTAAAGTTTACACAGTTTTCGGCGAGTTTTCCAATTTTCTAGCAAACCAGTCACCTTTCAGGCTATTTTCTAGCCATCTTCGGCAACCATTGGGCTTCAAAATAGATATAATATTTTTCTACACTTTCCTATCTTCATTTTGATATATTATGGGTCGAATTTGGTTAATAAATGATTGAGTTACGAAGTTTTGAAAATTGTCCAAACTTTTGGCCAAGAGCTCCTGGATACTGAACGGAATTTTTAATGGAATAACCAAAATAATGGATGGTGGATAATCTCAGGAACCATTTCTATTGATTTTCAATCTCATGGACCAAAGTGATATGTTATGCAAATCTCATGGACCATTTTGGCTAAAAAGCCAATTCGGATTAGTAAAGAAAAAGATGCGTGTGCACCTAACAGCCCCAAACGGCCAGGTCCACGCCCCACAAACAAGTGATAGCTAGTGATAAGTTGAATTTTCATGAAGGGCCTATCATTCAAGGCATTAGAATTTGGGGAATGTTCTCTCTTTTGGAACATGAAAAATTTGAGAGAATTTCCTCAACGGATCTATAAACCGAAGTTATCATACAAAAGGGATTCTCTACGGGTCGTAAACCAAACGAATATGATGAGCAATGCGTGATACTTTAGGCCACGTTTGATATGTAGCCATCAGCAAGGATATGAGAAGCATTATCATTCTGGAAATCATTGTATTGGCTTAGCAAAAGATTTTAGCTCTGTGTAGTATACCACGTTTCCACCCTTATTTTGAACACTAGCTCTAAAAGGAGCTTAGGTATCAGTACTTTTGTAACCAAGTAGCTCACTTGACAAAGAAAGTGCCAACGGGGTTAGGACCCCAAAGTAGTTAATTTTTCTCAACTAAAAGCACTGTATGTATATCACAAATTTTATTATATAACAATAGCAGGCTCAACAACCACAAGGAACTTTTAATCAATTGGCTTTCAAAGTAAAAACCTGGAGATTTTGATCTTTCACTCTATCTGAGTGGAAAAAATGTAAGTACTCTCGACTACATCACAAGTCTTCATTAATAATTCGTGGAATGATAATATCATGTGATGTTATTCTTTGATTCATATTTACCGTCTCACATACACAATGAGTTTTTCTCGATTACAACTATTTTTTTACTGTGCACTAGGACAAGAATTGTTCTATTATTGCATCTTTCTTTCTTTCTTTTCTTTTCTATAACTATTTTAACTAAACCCATCTTATAATTAACGAGTTATTGGTGCAAAATTCAATCCGGCGGTTGTTCATGCTAATTTGCTTCCTTTTTTCTCTTTCCGTTTCATTTTTATTTAGTTTCTGATGGGAGGAAGAGGGTGTTGGGATGACACGTCAACCATCCACATCAGCACAGCCATGTCAGCAGAGTCTGTTAAAATTGTTAGAAGACTGTTAAGAGTTAGTTAAGCATTGTTGCCGACTGACTTGGGTATAAAAGAGTTGTTGTAATCCATTTTTATCATCTGTGTGAAATGATACAAAGAACAAATTCTCTTTTCTCTCTCGAGTGTTCATCTTTCTCTTCCAATTCTCTCTAGTCTTAGTACTCCATTTCAATTCTTCTGGTTTGGTTATCATGGTATCAATCGCCCGGACGAACCTTGGTGTAGTGTTCTTCCGCTGAAGCATATAGACAAAAGATCTTTCTTGGGTTTCTTCGATATGGGTTTCTTCATCTGCGTTTATCGATTCAAGATTGGGGATTCGATTCGAACTCGGTGCTTTATCAGGTGTTGTTCTTGAACTTTTCTGCATTATAGGTGTTTGATAAATTGTCGCAGCGAGAATTTTGTGAAGTTTTCTTACAAATTGTGTAAAATTCGATGGAGTGTGATAAAGTTTTGTGTCCAGCGTATAAGAATTTTTCATGAAACAAGAATTGTTAGAAGTATGTTCATTAGATGCTAATGTCAACAGAAGTGAGATATTTCTTGAAGAATGTTGTCTGTGGTGAAGATAATGAATTAAAGATTGTGAATTGAAGATTGTGAATTGAAGATTGTGAATTAAAGATTGTAAATTGAAGACAGTGAGTTGAAGATTGTTTTTCTTGAAGAATTTTACTGTGAAAAGTGCTAAGTTGCAGTTCTTGAAACACTATGGCATCCAATAGTGTCAAGATTGAAAGTTTGCTAGGAATGATAACTGTAAAACTCCAAGATGACAACTTTGTCAAGTGGAGTTATCAATTTCAATCGGTGCTCAGAGGGTATGATTTGTTCGAGTTCTTTAAAGGAGAATCTCAATGTCCACCAAAGTTTTGCATCACTCCTGAATGTGGTGTCACTGAGGAGATTACTCCAGCCAATAAAGAATTGGTCAAGAAGGATTTAGCTCTGTTGAGTCGTCTGATTGCAACACTCTCTGATGAAGCCATGGATCATGTTATTGGCTGTAAAACATCACAAGAAGCTTGGGAGTGCCTTCAAGAAGGGTTTGCATCTGTTTCGATGGTGTGGGTGAATCAATTGAAGACAGAGTTGCACAAAAAGGAACTGACTCTGTTGATAAGTTTTTACTTCGATTGAAAGGGATTCGAGATCAGTTAGTGTCCGTGGGAGAAAAGATAACAGATAATGATTTTATGATTGCTGTGCTCTCTGGTTTACCAACAGACTTTGAGGTTATTAAAATAGTTTTGCTGGCTAAAGATTCACCAATTTCTCTAAAAGATTTTCGAGCACAGCTTCTTGGTGCTGAAGCATATATAGAATCCAAGATTACAGGTTTGTCAACCACCATGTCAGCTATGTGTATTCAGGGTGAGCGTAATAGTTCACTACCATATCAAGGAGGCTATCAAGGGTATGAACAAGGAGAGAGTTCTGCTGCCAACAGATCACAATGAGAAGTACATTTTGGTGGCAGATCTGGTTATGTTGGAAATGGGGGAAAGTCTTTTTAGTCATAGCAGCGAAACAATAATAGGAGGTATTCTGGACATCACAACAACAACAATTTCAGATCCTAGTCTAATTTTGGGGATAAACCAGGGAGTTCTACTTTTGACAGAGGTGATAGTTCCAATAATAAAGGTTCTTCAAACAGTTTTGGTGGCAATGGCTCGAATGGATCTTTTTCTGGAAATGGTTCAAGACAAGGTAGTGGTTGGCAAGGTAATAAAAATTACAGGTCTTCAGTTTCACCAGAATGTCAAATATGCTCTAAAAGAGGGCTTACTGCCTCAAACTGCTATTACAGAAGCACTCAGGATCAGAATCAATCATTTGAGAGTGTGTCAAATTTGTGGAGAAAGGGGCCATATTGCGCTGGATTGCTACCACAGAAACAACTACTCATATCAAGGCAATCCTCCACCACCTTCATCACTTGCCGGTATGACTGCTCAAGGATCAAATGGTTTTTGTTCCAATCCCAGTGTTCATGAATTTTATGCAGCTGATACATGGGTTGTGGACATAGGAGCCACTCACCACGTGACAGCTAACCTTGATATCATCAACCAGGCTACTCCCTACAATGGTGATGCTAAGATCATTGTTGGTAATGGTGAGGGTTTGCAAGTTCAACATATTGGATCTTCGATTATAAAAAAACCATCTAATGATCTTATTCTGCATAATGTTTTACATGTTCCCAAAATAACTATGAATTTGTTATCAATAAAAAAGTTATGCAGAGATAATGGTTGTTGGTTTGTATGTGATGATTTGATCTTCTTTATACAGGACAAGGCAACAAGAATGATTTTGTACCAGGTAAAGAGTGATGATGGTGAACTGTTCAAGATACCAGTTAGTGTGTTTTCTCATTCATTTGCTGTGAAGTTGGGAAAGTGTGCTGCATTCTTAAGGAAGAAAATAAAGACATCAGTATGGCATAAAAGACTAGGGCATCCTTCAGAGGAAGTGTTGAGTTCAATGTTGCAGACTGCCCAGTTACTGGTTAGTGTTGATTCATGTCCTTCCTCTAGGTTTGTATGGATTTCCCTATGATGAATAAATCAGATACTTTCTGTGCATTTGTCAAGTTCTACAATTTTGTGTTTAATCAGTTTAGTACTACGATTAAATGTCTTCAATCTGATGGTGGAGGGGAATATATGAGTAACATGTTCAAGAAATTTATGGCAGATAAAGGAATTACTCATCAAGTGTCTTGCCCTTATACCCTTCAGCAAAATGGGATTGCTGAGAGGAAACATAGACACTTAGTTGAGACAGCCTCGACTTTGATGACAGAAGCAAACATTCCTATTCCTTTCTGGTATCATTTCTGTTCACATGCAACCTTCCTAATTAACAGAATGCCTAGTTAACTTTTAGAGATGAAGTCACCTTAGGTTCTTTTTGGACAGAATCTAGAAGTGTCTAATCTCAAGATCTTTGGAACTGCTGTTTATCCATTACTCAGGCCTTCTAATATGAATAAATTGCAACCTAGAGCCATTCAATGTGTGTTTATGGGTTTTGCTCTGGGATATAAGGGAGTCATCTGTTATGATATTAAATTCAGAAAGTTTATTGTCTCTAGGCATGTCATACATGATGAAGTTGTGTATCCTTTTCAGATTATATGCAAGCCTGATTACAGAAGTACATCACACCATAAATTAGCACAACAGTCTCCAGTTGTCATTCATTTGCCAGATACACTTGGAAACTCAGCAAGCACTAGTAAAAAATCATAGGAAATTTATACAGTGGCTACTAATGATTCAACCAATACACCTGTGTATTCAGATGGTAATGAAAGGGCTTTGGTTGCACATCAGTATAGCTCCAATGTTGATGTAGCATCTCCAGCATTACAACAACATCATCGCTTACTTCATCATCACTCTGGTACATCATCAATGTTGCCTGTCCACTCATCTGCACAACTTGAGGTAATTCTTCCTGTTTCTATGCAATCTGATTCTTCTGCTAAAAGTGAGATACCTACACACTCTATGACTACCAGATTGAAGAGTGGTACTATACATAGAAGGAATTATGCAGCATTAATTGCATCTTGTCCTGAATTACATTCTCTCCAATTAACTGAGGACGAACCATTTGTTGGGGGTTTTTCCTTCTTATCTGAAATTGTTGATGCTTCAGAGCCTTCATCATTTAGAAAGGCTGCAACATTGCCTCAATGGCAGGCAGCAATGCAAGAGGAGTATGATTCACTTCGAGCACAAGGAACTTGGATTCTGGTACCACCTCCAGAAAATAGGGCATTTGTTGGGAATAAGTGGGTATACATGGTTAAAAAGAATCTAGATAGAAATATTGCCCAATATAAAGCAAGGTTAGTGGCTCAGGGGTTCTCACAAGAGCTTGGTATTGATTACTTAGATACCTTTAGCCCTGTAGTAAGGCATACCACTGTTCGAATGATTCTAGCTTTGGCTGCAATAAAGCATTGGGATCTTAGACAGCTGTTCATCAAGAATGCATTTCTGCATGGTGATTTGCAAGATGAGGTGTTTATGAAACAACCTCAGGGTTTTGTAGATGCATCTCATCCTACATATGCAAGTTAATTAAATCCTTATATGGATTGAAGCAAGCTCCATGGGCATGGAATTCCAAGTTCACTAGTTATTTGACATCTTTACAGTATGTTGCTTCATCATCTGATACAAGTTTGTTTGTCAAAATAGATGGCACAAATATGATAATTCTATTGCTTTATGTAGATGACATCATTCTCACAGGATCAAATTCTTCAAAAGTTCAACAAGTTATTCAAGAACTGTCTTCTGTGTTTGAGCTTAAAGATATGGGCAAACTGACCTATTTCTTGGGATTGCAAGTTCACTACAAACCTAATGGAGATATATTTGTGAATTAGTCTAAATACATTAAAGATTTGATTCACAAGGCAGGAGTGGATTCTTGTAAACCTGCAACAACTCCATGTAAGCCACATCAGTAGTTACTTGATGCAGAAGGCACTATCTTGACTGATCCCACATTGTATAGGAGTCTGGTTGGTTCATTACAGTATTTGACCTTCACAAGGCCAGATATTGCATATGCAGTTAATTCAGTTTGCCAGTTTATGTCTTCACCAACAGAAGTACATTTTGCAACTATCAAATGAATACTAAGATATCTTCAGGGTACAATTCAACATGGAATTCTATATTCTTCAGACATGGTGCTTGATCTTAATGCATTTTCGGATTCGGAGTAGGTTGCTGATCTCAATACTAAAAGATCAATTACTGGCTATGTTGTATTCTTGGGAAATAATCCAATATCTTGGCAGTCGAAACGACAAAACTCAGTTTTTAAATGCTCTATAGAAGCTGAGTATAAGGCATTAGCTCACACTCCCGCAGATGTTGCTTGGGTGAGAAACATTTTGAAAGATTTAGGTGTTGGTTTGTTTACACCTCCTGTTATTCACTGTGGTAACTGTTCGGAGTATTAAGATCCTATGGCTGTGAATTAGACATGTGTCAAGAGATTAAAGAGTTGGTTAAAGTTTGTTATAGTGTAGCTTAGAGTGTAAGCCACCAATGCAAACTATATAAACTTCGTAACTATCATTTGTAACTAATAAGAAAGATAATACATTTATGAAATTCTCTTCTCTCTTTAAACTCTCGATCTTCTCTTCTTCTTATCTCTCTTTCTACATAACTATCTTCAGTAACATTCTTCAATAGTTTACATGGTATCATTCGCCTAAACAAGCATAGCAGCTTGGAGGTCTTTCGATCTTGGTTTCATTTGCTTCCGCCTCTACAATCTCCTCTTTATGATCTTGTCTCTGTGGATTTGTGATATTTTCTAGTAAATTGGGGTATTTCATCTGTATCCTTTCGTTTGGTTTCGTCTTCTCAAAAGTGTGCCCACCAAGTGTTTGTGGTTAGTTCTCTGTCAAGAGTCCTACATAATTGGCAACAATGGTGACCACTGCTCAGTTACAGATTCTACAATCTCCGATTGCGTATTTGATTTCATCAGTCTCAAGCTCGGTAAATGTGAAATTGGATGAAACAAATTACTTGGCTTGGCATTTTCAAATGGAGTTGCTTCTTGAAAGACATATCATAATTGGTTTTGTTGATGGTTCGATACCTTGCCCTGCTCAGTTTTGTCATGACTCTTCTGGTGATTCGGCTACAAGGGTTCAATTTGATGACTACAAGGTGTGGAAAATGCATGATAAAGCATTAATGCAATTGATCACTGCCACATTGTCTTTGGTTGCGATTTCCTGTGCCATTGGGAGTACTAGCTCCAAAGAATTGTGGAGTCTTTTTAGAGAACAATTCTCTATAGTCACAAGAACAAGTATATTTCAACTTAAATCCGAGCTGCAAACCATAAAGAAAGGTAGTGATTCTATCACTGTGTATTTGGAGAAAATTAAAGAAGCCTGGGATTTGTTGTTTGCTGCTGGTGTATTTTTTTATGATGATGATATAGTGATTCTTACACTAAATGGTCTGCCTGCTGAGTTCAACACCATAAGATCTATGATTAAGGGCTGTGAAACTGTGATGTCATTGAAAGATCTTCGGTCTCAATTGCTTGCTGAAGAAGTTCTGGTTGAAACTATTCCTTCATCACCAGTGTTATCTGCACTAATGGTACAAACCAATGGCTTGTCATCCAAGAATCAATCTTTTTTCGGTTCTGGTGAAAATTATGTTAGTTTTAATTCCAATGCATATAAGTCCTTTAATCAAAATGGTAAAGGCATAAATCGGTTTGGAAACAACTTCAATCCGAAATATGGTACTGGCAAGAATTTTCATTCAAGTTTGGCACCAGGCATTCTTGGTACATCACCACCAAGAACACAGAACTATGGCTTTCAGGCTCAAATTTGTCAAATTTGTGGGAAAAATAATCATTTGGCATCTACATGTTGATTCAGAAATACCAATGTCTCCCAAGGTTGTCAAATTTGTGGCAAGCACAATCATCTTACTGACACCTGCCGATATCGAAATACAATTGGTGCATTAGGCTATCATGTATGTGGGAATCCATATCATAGTGCATAAACATGTTTTCAGAAGAATGGAACCTCCCCAATGAGTGA
Source organism: Malus domestica (assembly GCF_042453785.1). Lineage (NCBI taxonomy): Eukaryota > Viridiplantae > Streptophyta > Magnoliopsida > Rosales > Rosaceae > Malus > Malus domestica. The sequence continues at coordinate 25,890,545 of NC_091672.1, read as the reverse complement.
TAGGCATACTGCAACAACCAATGGCACTTACTCTTCATTCTTAGTACCATCAGCACCATCTCAGCAACAAGTTTGGCTTACTGATTCTGGTGCAAATAATCATATGACCTCTAAACTGGGAAATCTCTCATTGTCAACTCCATATCCTTCAAATGCGATCATTAAAACAACTAATGGTGAAGGTTTAGCTATCTCCCAAATTGGTTCTAGTCTTTTCTGAACTCCAATGCAGCTTATTAGGCTTAATTCTATTCTATATGTGCCAAAACTGTCTCAAAATTTATTATTTGTGCATAAGATTTGTTTGGAATAACTGTTGGTTGATTTTCGATGCTTTTCCATTTTGGATTCAGGACAAAACCACAGGGAGGATACTCTACAAAGGGATGTGTTATAATGGATTGTATCCTATCATCTTACCACGGTCTCATCCAGCTATCAATAAAGGAAAAATTGCAGCTTTTTTGGGAAAACAAGTTATAGTCGGTATTTGGCATAAAAGACTAGGTCATCCCTCTAATACCATTGTTTCTCAAGTTTTAACTTCCTTTCATGTTTCTTGTGTTGCTAATCAAGATCCTTATGTGTGTCAACCATGTTTAGAGGGCAAATTTAGTAAATTGCCCTTTTCTTCTTCAGAAGACAAATTTGTACAACCCTTTGACATTGTCCACAGTGATGTATGGGGTCCTGCTCCTTGTGTTTCTCTAGAAGGATTCAAATATTATGTCACATTCATTGATCATTGTACAAAATTTTGCTAGATTTTTCCCATATGCAATAAAAGTGATGTTTCCGATATATTTGTTTCCTTTTACAATTTTGTCTTCAATCAGTTTCAAGCTTCCATTAAAACTCTCCATAGTGATGGTGGTAGTGAATATATAGGTAAAGCATTTCAAAAGTTTCTATCTGATAAAGGAATAAAGCATTAATTGTCCTGCCCTCACACACTTGAACAGAATGGGATATCAGAAAGAAAACACAGACATATCATTGAAACATCCATCACTTTATTACAATCTACCTCCTTACCATCTTTGTTTTGGTCTTTTGCTTGTCAAACCTCAGTATATTTGACTAATAGGATGCCATCTCTTGCATTGGGAAATAAGTCTCCATTTCAATTGTTGTACAACTCTATACCTGCAATACATCTGGAAGTGTTTGGGTGTTCCTGTTACCCTTGGTTGAGGCTATACACTAGTACCAAATTAGATCACAGAACAACAAAATGTGTATTTTTAGGGTATGCATCAAAGTATAAAGGTTTTCTCTGTTATGATGTTTTTAAAAACAAAATGTATGTTTCTAGACATGTCTTATTTGATGAAACATAGTTTCCTTATCATTCTCTGGTGTCTAAATTTCACCTTAGTTCTTTTTCACCACTACCATCACATATATCAATCCCAAATCCAGTTCCAGATCAAAGTAATGTTCTTGTGTTTCCACAGTCACCTCCACACTCGACTTCAAGTTCATCATCAGGTTCTGTACCATTAGATTCAGATTCTATACCTAGTATCATGCCAAATATTGGACTACATCACTCTTCAGCAGATTTTACTACAGTCCAAGCACAGTTTCAAGTTCTAGTACAGACGGTTCTTCTGATGGTCAATTCATTGTTTCATCAACAACACAGCTCTTATCCCCTACACTCCTTGTGGTACCTGAATTCCAACTTGACCAACTGCAAGTGGTTCTCTCTATTTCTCCAGTTAATTTACATCCAATGCAGACACGGTCAAAGAGTGGGATTGTTAAGAAAATTGCTCTACTTATTGCTGTTCATGAAAATAGAGGTGTGGATTTGACTCAAGTGGAACCTGCAACATTTAAATTTGCATTGAAATCTCCAGTTTGGTATGATGCTATGAAAGATGAGATCTCAGCTTTCCATAATCAAGGTACATGGTCATTGGTTCCATTGCACAAACACAAGAACTTAGTTGGGTGTAAATGGGTGTATAAGATAAAAAAGAATGTTGATGGTTCAATTAGGAGATATAAGGCACGACTGGTGGCAAAAGGTTTTAGTCAAGAAAAGGGCATCGATTATGGCGAGACCTTTAGTCCTGTTGTTAAACCAACAACAGTGAGACTAGTCCTGGCTTTATCAGCACATTTTGGCTGGACTTTAAGACAATTGGATGTGAAAAATGCCTTCCTCCGTGGCATATTGCAAGAAGAGGTCTATATGACACAGCCACCTCGGTTTGTTGATCCAAAGCATGAAGATTATGTTTGCAGGCTACATAAATCACTTTATGGTTTAAAACAGGCACCACGGGTCTGGAATGAGAGGTTCACTACTTTTCTACCATCTTTGGGGTTCAAGTCTACATATGCAGATTCATCCTTGTTTGTGAAAACTGTTGATAATTCTGTGGTGATCTTGCTTTTATAAATGGATGACATAATCATAACAGGGAGTGCTACACAAACTATCACTACAGTTATTCAATCCCTTGCTAAGGAGTTTGAAATAAAAGATTTGGGACCACTTCACTACTTTTTGGGGATTCAAATTGTGCAGAATAAGGATGGCTTGTTTCTTTCCTAAGATAAGTATGTTACTGATCTTTTAACTAAGTATGTTACTGGTCTTTTAATTAAGTCTGACATGATATTCTCTAAACCTTATGCTACTCCATGTTTGCCATACAATAAACTGCTCACAGATGATGGAAAGTCGTACAATAATCCTTCATTGTACAAGAGCTTGGTTGGTGCCGTACAATACTTGATATTTACTAGACTGGACATTGCTTTTGCAGTGCATCAGGTTTGTCAATTTATGCAAAGACCAATGGAATCCCATTTTGTGGCTGTAAAACGGATCCTCCGGTACTTAAAGGCTACTCGAGGTTGTGGTATTAAATATGTCAGAGGCTCTCTTGATATAACTGCATATAGTGATGTAGATTTGGCTGGAGACCCTAATGATTGACGGTCAACTACTGGAATAGTGGTGTTCTTGGGTTCTAATCCTATTTCATGGATGTCTAAGAAACAAAACAGAGTCTCTAGATCATCAACGAAGGCTGAATATCAGGCATTATCTACTACAGCTACTGAACTGGATTGGATCAAGTCTCTGCTGCATTTTCTACAGATTCCAATTACTGAGAAACCCTTTCTCTTTTGTGACAATCTGTCTGCGATAGCCTTGACTTGCAATCCCATTCAACATCAACGAACAAAACACATTGAGCTTGATGTCCATTTTTTTCGAGAAAGGGTAGCAACACAGCAACTACAGGTGCACTTTGTGTCTTCAACTGAGCAGTTTGCGGATATACTTACCAAAGGGCTTTCTGCACCTATTTTTCAGACTCATTGTGCCAATCTCAGGCTCAATTTCTCTGCTCCTGAGCTTGAGGGGCGATGCTAAGAGTATTAAGATCTTGTGGCTGTGAATTAGACATGTGTCAAGAGATTAAAGAGTTAGTTAAAGTTTGTTATAGTGTAGCTTAGAGTGTAAGCTACCAATGCAAACTTTATAAACTTTGTAACTATCATTTGTAACTAACAAGAAAGATAATACATTTATGAAATTCTCTTCTCTCTCTCAACTCTCGATCTTCTCTTCTCCTTCTTCTCTCTCTTTCTGCATAACTATCTTCAGTAACATTCTTCAATAGTTTACAGTAACATGTCAGCTATAGCTTTAAATGCCAATCATGTCTTTCATTCAAGGATTAAACACTTGGACACGGATTATCACTTTGTTTGAGAGCGAGTTCAAAAAGGAGATTTGGAAGTGGTATACATTCCTACTGATGAACAAACTATTGACATTTTAATGAAAGGTCTTCACAACCCTATGTTTGTTCGACATTGTTACAATCTTAAGCTTGGAAATCCTAGCTGAGATTGAGGGGGGGGTGTTGGGATGACACGTCAGCCATCCACATCAGCACAGCCATGTCAGCATAGTTTGTTAGAATTGTTAGAAGACTGTTAAGAGTTAGTTAAGCATTGTTGCCGACTGACTTGGGTATAAAAGAGTTGTTGTAATCCATTTGTATCATCTGTGTGAAATAATACAAAGAACCAATTCTCTTTTCTCTCTCGGGTGTTCATCTTTCTCTTCCTAATTCTCTCTAGTCTTATATCCAGCTAGGATTTCGAGTAGCATATATCCAAGCTATAAAGGATATGTATGAAGGAGCAAAGACTGCTGTAAGAACTCATGAAGGACAAACCGAAAGCTTTCCCATAACTGTAGGATTACATCAAGGCTCATCCTTAAGTCCTTACCTTTTTGCGTTGGTAATGGATGAGTTAACACGACATATTCAAGATGATATTCCTTGGTGTATGCTTTTCGCAGACGATATAGTGTTGATAGATGAAACTCAGGAAGGGGTAAATGCAAAGCTTAACCTTTGGAGAGAAATGTTGGAATCTAAAGGTCTTCGCCTAAGCCGATCAAAGACAGAATATATGGAGTGCAAGTTCAGTGCAAATGGAGGCCAAAACGAGTTAGGGGTGAGGATCGGAGATCAAGAAATACCAAAGAGCGACCGTTTTCGTTACCTAGGATCTATCTTGCAAAAGAACGGAGAATTAGATGGAGATCTCAACCATAGAATACAAGCTGGATGGATGAAGTGGAAGAGTGCATCCGGCGTGTTGTGTGACCGCCGTATGCCACTGAAGCTCAAGGGAAAATTTTATAGGACGGCAATAAGGCCGGCGATGCTGTATGGCACAGAATGTTGGGCGGTGAAACATCAACACGTACACAAAATGGGTGTAGCGGAGATGAGGATGCTTCGTTGGATGTGTGGGCACACGAGAAAGGATAAGATTAGGAATGAGGATATCCGGGGTAAAGTAGGAGTAGCCGAAATTGAAGGAAAGATGAGAGAAAATCGGTTACGGTGGTTTGGACATGTGCAAAGAAGGCCTACTGACGTTCTGATTAGAAGATGCGACTATGGGACAGAGGTTCAGGGTCGAAGGGGTAGAGGAAGACCTAGGAAAACTTTGGAAGAGACTCTAAGAAAAGACTTAGAGTACTTAGATCTAACGAAGGACATGACACAGGATCGAGCACAATGGCGTTCTAAGATTCATATAGCCGATCCCACTCAGTGACTTGGATTTTCCAAGTCTCCAACCGAGAAGTTTTCCTCACTCGGGAAATTAAGGGAACACTACCCCAACCTACATGCTCCACTCAGAAAGCTTCAACATACAAGCTTTAACAAAAGAAAATTCAAAGAACTTAGCGAAGAAGGCTTTGGTGTATTTAACACAATACGTTGAAATGAAGGAAAGCTTATTTATTGATATCCCCGATAAGCTACAAATATGTACATATACATGAGTCAAAATAAGCACACAAGAGGGAGCCTTCACAAAGGTTGCTTAGGAGAAGTCTCAGCAGTCGGTAGAGCCCCAGAAAGAGAAGGCACCGGAGGGGGATCATTTGGAGCCTCAGTACTGGACAGAACCCTAGAAGGAGGAGGCATCAGAGGTTGATCATTTAGAGCTTCATTACGCGGTACAGCCCCAGAAGACGAAGGCAATAAATGCCTTTGGAACAAACCCACAAATCTCTGATGATCAAGTAAAACCTGACCATCAGTTTCCTTCATCTGGTCAAGCTTCCTCTTCATGTTTGTAGCATAGTCATGTGCGAGCCGGTGCAACTGTTTATTCTCATGCTTGAGCCCTCTAATCTCCTGTTTGAGACTCATCACTTCAGCCGCCAATGATTCAACTTGGCGGGTTCGAGCAAATAGGCGTTGGGCCATATTAGACACAGAACCTGCACACTGAACACTGAGAGCCAGCGAATCCTTAACAGCTAACTCATCAGACCGTTTGGAAAGTAGTCTGTTATCTTTGGGAGTGAGAAGGTTCCTGGCCACCACCGCAGCGGTCATATCATTCTTCATCACGGAATCCCCAACGGTAAGAGGACCAGTAGGGGAGACGAAGGATGGGCGCCATATGTTGTCTGGAGAAGGCGGGGCTGCCTCTTCAACAAGGTTCAAGTCAAAACGACGGTCGGAGGGGCCAGACATTTTCAAAGGTGTTGAAGAGAGAAGAGGTCGGACAAATCAAGATCTTAGAAGTGCAAGAATGAAGCTTCTACTGGTGGAGATTCAAGTGTGCTTTGGAACTTAATGCCAGCCCCTATAAAAATCTGCACTCGACGAAGCTTCAGAAATCGAAGAGGCGCCTGCTCAGAAATCGAAGAGGCGTTTGCTTTCTCAAAAGCTGGGCTGCTTAGAGATCACGAGGGTTGATCTCAGAAATCGAAGAGGCGTTTGCTTTCTCAAAAGTTGGGCTGCTCAAAGACCACGAAGGCCGATCTCAAAAATCGAAGAGGCGCTCGCTTTCTCAAAAGCTGGGCTCCCCAGAGACCACGAGGGCCGATCTCAGAAATCGAAGAGGCACCTACTTTTCCAGCCTTTTCCAGCCTTGTCAGCACCTGTCACACGCACACTCAGTTTTGCGGAAATTATGGGCATTCTGTCAAAGACTTCTGGGGAAGTAGAAAACACATGAATCTTACTGTTCAATCACCCACTTCCCACACGCAACAATAGCTCATGGGTACCACAGATAACTTTGCCAAAGTTCTCTGCCAAAGTTGAGCACGTGAAGCTTGCAGCTCCCACTACATCGCTCTGACCAAGAAGGGTAAAAGAATAGCAAAGAAACAGCACTAACAAAGTTTAGACCCATAAATTTTGAAGGTCTAGCTACCATATTATTACCCACAAGGGTAAAGGAACAGTACCACTGCTGGATAATTGGAAAGTCCCTGTGTGTCAACCTCTGTGCTTCGTGGCAAGGTAGACTAGCAAACATGCCCAACCTTTACTCACATTCGAGAAAACACTCCCAATAAGATTGCTTGCTCCAAAATCGAAGAGGCACCGTCCTCCGAATCTCGAGAGCCAGACTCCCAACATGACTACTTTCTTAAAAATCGAAGAGAGGGTAAAGGAACAGTACCATTGCTGGATAATTGGAAAGTCCCTGTGTGTCAACCTCTGTGCTTCGTGGCAAGGTAGACTAGCAAACATGCCCAACCTTTACTCACATTCGAGAAAACACTCCCAACAAGATTGCTTGCTCCAAAATCGAAGAGGAACCGCCCTCCGAATCTCGAGAGCCAGACTCCCAACATGATTACTTTCTCAAAAATCGAAGAGACACTGCTCCCCGAATCTCGAGAGCCAGACCCCCAGCATGATTGCTTTCTCAAAAATTGATGAGGCATCGTTCTCCGAATCAATCGAAGAGGCGCTCGCTTTCTCAAAAGCTGGGCTGCTCAGAGACCACGAGGGCCGATCTCAGAAATCGAAGAGGCACCTACTTTTCTAGCCTTGTCAGCACCTGTCACACGCACACTTAGCTTTGCAGAAATTATGGGCATTCTGTCGAAGACTTCTGGTGAAGTAGAAAGCACATGAATCTTACTGTTCAATCACCCACTTCCCACACGCAACAATAGCTCATGGGTACCACAAATAACTTTGCCAAAGTTCTCTGCCAAAGTTGAGCACGTGAAGCTTGCAGCTCCCACTACATCGCTCTGACCAAGAAAGGTAAAAGAATAGCAAAGAAACAACACTAACAAAAGTTTAGACACATAAATTTTGAAGGTCTAGCTACCATATTATTACCCACAACTGTAAAGGAACAGTACCACTGCTGGATAATTGGAAAGTCCCTGTGTGTCAACCTCTGTGCTTCGTGGCAAGGTAGACTAGCAAACATGCCCAACCTTTACTCACATTCGAGAAAACACTCCCAATAAGATTGCTTGCTCTAAAATCGAAGCGGCATCGTCCTCCGAATCTCGAGAGCCAGACTCCCAACATGACTACTTTCTCAAAATCGAAGAGAGGGTAAAGGAACAGTACCATTGCTGGATAATTGGAAAGTCCCTGTGTGTCAACCTTTGTGCTTCGTGACAAGGTAGACTAGCAAACATGCCCAACCTTTACTCACACTCGAGACAACACTCCCAACAAGATTGCTTGCTCCAAAATCGAAGAGGCACCGCCCTCCGAATCTCGAGAGCCAGACTCCCAACATGATTACTTCCTCAAAAATCGAAGAGACACTGCTCTCCGAATCTCGAGAGTCATACCCCCAGCATGATTGCTTTCTCAAAAATCGAAGAGGCATCGTTCTCCGAATCTCGAGAGCCAGATACCACAGACCACTTTTTCAAAGTGCTCTGACAGAGTTAAAACATGTGAAACTGGCAGCTCCCACTACCGTGCTATGACCAAGCAGGGTAAAGGAATAGCATTACTACTTGTTGTTAGGGAGACTCCTATATATGTCGACCTCCATCCCCAACGGACAGGCAGACCTGCAAAAATGCTCAACCCTTCATCATATCTGAGAGGGCACTCCCAACGAAGCCTTTCGAAATATTCAGCTTTCTTTCCCCCCGATAATACCTCTGCAAACAAGCTATACTAGAGCAAGAATATCCCATATCATCAGGGTTAAAAGCAAGAGTATCCCATATCATGCTTTTTCCCTGTCTTTTCTTTTGGCCTTGTTTTTACCTGCAAGACAAAGAGAAAGAGAGCAATCAGTCAGCACTTGGAATCAAGCTTCCAGCCAGGAACTGACTGCCTGGAACCCCTTACCTGATTACTTACCTGGCATTGCTCTCGAGTACTCATCTTCAACATCTTATGTTTCCAGGGAAGATTCCGCATCTGCTTGAGGAACAGATAGGGCAAGTGCGAAGGATACAAGGAAGCATGTGGAGACAAGCATAACAGCACACGTGCCGATACATTCATTACTCTGTCAAAAGCAAAAGTATCCCATATCAGCAGGGTGGAACGTACTCTAGATTTGATGGACTTGTTTTGACCCTCAAATTCTTCAGTCGGCCTTATACTCTGGAGGAAACCAGAAAACCCTCCAGCTCAGTTCAAGAATAAGCCTGTGGAAAGTTACTTCTTCAAAAGCAAAAGTATCTCATATCATCTCTTCTCATTTTTCTTCTCTTTATCCTTCATGCTGCTGCAAGATGGGGAGAAGGTGAACAATCAGTCGGAGCTCTGATTGCTTACCTTGTCTGTCACCTCTTTCAGCAGACCCCCTAGCTCGGCGACTTGGGGGACTCCTACTACATGGTTTGTATCGCGCTTGACCAAGCCTGAAACTACAAGTAAGCTTCAAGTGAAATTGATACATTACCTTGTGCATCTCCAACAGTTAAAGATACCACCCCTGGATGGAGGAAGAGTACTTCCAGAGAAGATGCCACATCTACCTATGAGACAGATAAGGCAAGTCAAGACGACACCACACTCCGATACTTAGAAGTTTCGTGATTACGAGATCATTCTCCCACAATATTTCCTAATGTCATTTGTACTAAATCATTCACTTGTACTCACTAAATGAGAGCTTGAACCTATGTACTTGTGTAAACCCTTCACAATTAATGAGAACTCTTCTATTCCGTGGACGTAGCCAATCTGGGTGAACCACGTACATCTTGTGTTTGCTTTCCTATCTCTATCCATTTATATACTTATCCACACTAATGACCGGAGCAATCTAGCGAAGATCACAAAAAGCGATCGTTTTCGCTACCTAGGATCTATCTTGCAAGAGAACGGAGAATTAGATGGAGATCTCAACCATAGAATACGAGCTGGATGGAAAGAGTGCATCCGGCGTGTTGTGTGACCGTCGTAGGCCACTGAAGCTCAAGGGAAAATTTTATAGGACGGCAATAAGGCTAGCGATGTTGTATGGCACAGAATGTGGGTGGTGAAGCATCAACACGTACACAAAATGGGTGTAGCGGAGATGAGGATGCTTCGTGGGATGTGTGGGCACACGAGAAAGGATAAGATTGGGAATGAGGATATCCGAGGTAAAGTAGGAGTAGCCGAAATTGTAGGAAATATGAGAGAAAATCGGCTCCGGTGATTTTGAACATGTGCAAAGAAGGCCGACTGACGCTCCGGTTCGAAGATGTGACTACGGGACAGAGGTTCAGGGCCGAAGGGGTAGAGGAAGACCTAGGACAACTTTGGAAGAGACTCTAAGAAAAGACTTAGAGTACTTGGATCTAACGGAGGACATGACACAAAACCGAGCGCAATGGCGTTCTAGGATTCATATAGCCGACCCCACTTAGTGGGAAAATGCTTTGTTGTTGTTGTTGTTGTTGTTGTTTGGTTATCAGAGGGAAGTAGTAAAATGGAATAGCAAAAGAGGACAACATTACTTAAACTTATATATTGTTAATTAATTCAACATGGACGAGTATTATAATATTGATGACCTAGCAGATGATACAGAAGTAGTACTAGAACAACTTAAACGATTCCCTCATGAGGAATCCCATGTGGCCGGACCGCACAAGCACATTTTATTTTCACTAAATGTTATCTGCGGCCGGAAATTGATAATCTCCCATATATATCAATAAAATATACTGTTGATTGTTGTTCTTGAGGAAGATGCATTAGCCAAAACAAAAACAATTAGCAACGATGTATGCATTTTTTTCGGGGTTATGGAGTTCAACTTAGTTCAAAGATCTAATGGTTTGACATTCAACGGGAATTAGGGTTTTGTGATGCTTACGTGGCGCAGTTGGTGGAGGTGCTGATCTTGAAGGGGACGTTGACTCCACACTTTACAGGAAGTGCTGCTGCATTGTTAGGGTTAACACCACTGATGCTACCGGCAAGATTCTTCAGGCAGTTGCAGGTAGTCTGGCGATCAGCGGTGGTCCTGGCCAAGCCGTTAATGGTTCTGATTCCATTGCAGCAAGCTGGAGGGACAGCTCCGCCACGCCTCACGTAGTTAATGCATGGCCCAAGGTTGCTAGTCACTTGTCCACATGTCATGGCATGAACAACGCTCACCGACATGCACAAGGCCACCACCAAAGAAAGCTTGGTCACTGCAGAGCTAGCCATAATTAATGACTTAAAGAGGCTGTGGATTACCAAATATGTGTATGAAAAATGGATATGAAAGAACTTGATTTGAAAACTCGAGTAGCTAGTGAGTTATAAAGGCACTATGGTGTGGTGCTTGTATAGAGAAAAATTAAGAAAGAATAGTTGAACTAAGGGTATAGTTGTCAACAACTTTTGTGGCCACGTTTACGTGTTTAATTACTTGTTACATAAATCAGCATAATGAATTATTAATTCGAACTCCTTACATTTTAAAGTTATTGAACACTCGTCGGAACATATATCAAATTATGATTTGTATACAATGAAAAATGACTTCTTTTTTATGCAACAATACTCTATTTTACAACGTAGGGGATATTTGGGGCTAGTCATACAATGGGTGGTCATAGTAATTTGATTTTAAACTCATTATCTAAGAAATTCGAACCTAGTCAAGACATTCCACTTACAAGTGAAAAATTATACATAAGCAACCATGTATTTTATTTGATAAATCTTCTTTCTACTAAGTCTCATGTGTGGTGGGCTAGTATAGTGAGAAACATATTACTTTATGTGAACTGAACTACAGAAGAAAAAAGGCATGCATGTACGTCTGGTAGGAGTTGGGATGGAGTTAGTTGGTGGCTGTGATGAAATTAATGCTTTTGGTACGTACCATGCTCTAATTTTGTAATTGCAGCTGAGTCCCTTAAATGCTCTTAAGCACAGATTCAAGCTTATTAGCCTAATTACATAAATGATCCGCCACTTACCACCTACGTGAATGAGAAAGTACAAAATTATATTATTGGCGAACCTAAGATAAGTTTCATAAAACGAAATTCACGCCTCTCGTGTAAAATGCCATCAAAGGAGAACCAAATTCCTCGTACAAATTTGGGGATGGACATTATAATTTGGGGAAGGACGTTATAATTTGGGGAAGGACATGAAAAGCATTATTGTGGATGCAAATGTCCGCCATCTTTTTCTTTGACAAAAATGCACCTGCAAAATAATAACACCTAAGATTAAGGCCAAAAGTCTCACGCGCTCATGATGAATTTGGAGGGGGGGGCTTTGGCCAAAGAATCTCCGATGTCAAAGAATGTGTTTGGGAGTTTGTGGGTAGCAAATGACTTAGCTTTTTAGTAGAAGAATATGATTATTTATAAAGGAGTGGCTGACCCTATTTATAGAATAGGGGCCGACCATATATAGTGAAATTGTAAGTATAATTGCAAGATATTATGTGAAACAATATCTTGCAATTAACTTGGCAATTAATCCTAAATTGAATAGGAAAATTGTGAGTTACCTTTTGAATAAAGCTTTGATGAGGAGTGATGAGAGGGATTTGAGTAAATACCATTTTGATCACCTTTGACTCTTTCTTGATTGAGCCGTTATTGTCCGTTGCATGCGAGTGGGAATCTCAGTGTTCCTTGAAGGTAATCTTATCATTTTTACCCAAAAGTCCACGTGTCACCTCCATAATTTTCTTGATTATTTTTAGATCCACAAATGCCCCCACACCTGTTAGGCTGCTCGTAGGAAATGTCAACAGTTATAAAGATCTTCCTTTACTTTGGGTATCCCTGCTAAGTATCGTGAATGGCGTTGGTTGCTTAGTCCTATTCGTTAGGAGAAAGGTGGGCTGTCCCCGATAGAGGAGATAAAGCAGATCAAGGTGGAGGCATTAGCTTGTCTGATCACTGTCGTGGAGCCTGCTGTGAATGAAGGTGGAAATAAAAGATCTTCCCCGCCTGCTCAAGAGATGCTGGCTGAGAAAAAGCCGAAGACTTCCTCCGCTACTCATGAAGGTCCGCCTACTGCCGATAGGCTTATGATTGACTTGACTTCTTCAAAGGGGAAGAAAGATGAGGCTGCTAGATTTGAGTCGGTGACACTTGTTATGCCAAAGGTAGCTAGTTTGATTGCTAACAGGATTCGCTTGTACAGAGTTAGGTTGATTTCTACAAGCTCGATTATATAGATTATCTCTTTGGTAGGCCGTCTGACTTTAAGTTTGCTGGGAAAGATTTTGAGACCTTCTCTATTTTTCTAGAAAACTTGATTGCCTTTACTTTTGAGGCTTCCATTGGTGAAGTAGTCAGAGAAGTTGGTGCCCAAGTTGAGACAGCCGAGGGTGAAACGCTGGATGATGCCGCTATTGAGAGCGTCGCAGCTGCTGAAGGTATGGCTAACGAGTAGTTGTGGGGTGTCCAAGTTGCTGAAGAATAATCTTCTAGGTAGCCTTTAGGATTTTCTTTGTTTTCCTTGTAGCTTTTTGCTTTGCTTGAACTCCTTTGGCCTTTGCTATTTGTTTCTCAATTTTGCTAGAAAATTTAATAAACTTGCTTCCTTCGTTTTTCTTCATCTTCGCTTCTTTTGTTTATGCCCAACCTTTGACTTTAGACCAGTAGTAAGCATGATGCTTTTCTATAAATAGACAAGCCCGTGTAGCCTATGTAGCTGTAGGTGTTGGTATATAACTTTTGCATAGTTGTTAGCCATGGGGTCGGCAGTCGGATGCCTTACTTACAAAAGCAAACGAGTTTGCGTGAGCACTTGACTATTAACCTTGGCTTTCTTCAATCCTTTGAGTTGTGTGGCCTGCATCATAACATAATAAATATTTTTTGGTCATAATATTCGCTATCCTTTCGCATTAAAAGTACGTGGTTGTATGGAATTTCATAAGCAAAGGTCCAAGAGAACTTCTTGCTCTTTATGTAACCAATTCCGTAGGTTACGTAACAAGTATCACAACAATTTAGGAATTAGTGTATATCTAAACGATCATTCTGTGCTTGTCATAGGTGAAGCTTATCGACTGCATAGCATGTCGACAGTGGATAAAGTTTCGTATATGCACACTAACTGTTTAACCTTTCACAAAAATATGTGATTGTATAAGTTTAGTGCGACTTACTGCCTGAAATGCAAGCTGTAGGTAGTCTTCTGGAAACCATAGGCTACCTTTGTGCACTCTGTAGCAGTTTTAGGGTTCCAGGACAACCGTCTATAGGGCATACTGCGTAATGTGCCTCATCCATCTATAAGGCCCAGTTCCCCACGGATTATGCTAAAAGACCCAAAATCCTTCAGTTAGCTAAGCCTTGAAAAAAACCATTGTGGCTACTTCTGGGAATCCCGGCCTAAGCCATCGTGCATCTAATTACACCAGGGCAACTTGACTCATCCACGTTTGGATATTCAGAGTGTATAGTTTATCCTTTCGCATTGGAGAGTAAACCCATATGGGTGTCAGGGAATTGGTTTACCCTCTCGCACTAGATGGATTAAGGGTTGCAAAATTGACAGATGATGTTCCTTCATATGAAATGCTCTATGTCCGTCTAAGTTGTGGTTATCATAGGCTCTGGCAGGCAATGCTGGTACTGGCTTGTAGCGTTGGTAGCGGTCGCACTTTAGTACTAACTCCTTAATGTCTTAATGCATAGTAGGCCAGTAGTAACTTGTGTTAAGAGCCTTCTTTGCTAAGGATTGACCTCCGAAGTGATTTCCAAAAATGCCCTCATAGATTGAACTTAAAACCTCTAGGTCGTCGGGAGACAATAGGCAACAGAGATATGGTCCAGTATAGGATCTTCGAACGAGAATGCCGTTCCATATGTAGTAGTGTGCTACCTTTATTTGGAGCTTTTTAGACTCCAATCTTTCCATGGGAATTGTTTTATTGACCAGGTAATCTATAATGGAATCTTTCCAGTTTGGAGTTGTACTAACCTGTGACACCTCGATTACTGGCTCCGTCTCTATGTTTGGCTTGTCTAGATAGTCCAATAGAGCATTTGAGTTGATGGTCAAGGGCGAAGCCTAGGCTGGCTAGTGCGTCCGCGTAAGTGTTGTTTTCCCGTGAAACTTGAGTGAGGGGGGAAGTCTGAAATGCTTCAAGTTGCTTTCGTACCTTTTTTAGGTATTGCGCCATCTTTGGATGTTTTATCGTGTACTCTCTAATAGTCTGGCTGGTGATTAGCTGAGAATCATAATGAATTACAAGCTTTTACACCCCCAAATCTTTTGCCATTCGGAAGCCTACAATTAGGGCTTAGTACTTTACTTCGTTGTTGGATGCTTTGAAGCCTAGAGTGATCACCTGCTCGAGCATCGAACTGTCTAAGGTGACAAGAACCACACCTGCTCCTGAGCCCTTGTAGTTTGATTCATTGTCAACGTGCAAATGCTAAAAGTCTCAATCGGGTGAAGCAGGCTTGGCTAAGGCATGCTCAAATGCTTCCGGGGCGTCGTTAGGTCGTTCTGTTGGAGTTGCCTAAGCTAGGCATGAACTTTGCTATGAAGTCCGCCAAGGCTTAGGCCTTTATCGTCGTTCAGGGTTGGAAAACTAAGCCGTATTAGCCAAGTTCCAACGCCCATTTCATTACTCGTTGAGAAGTATTTGGACCATGTAAGATTGATCGTAAAGGATACTAAGTCATGATGATGACTGTATGAGCTTGAAAATATAGTCTGAGTTTCCGAGCTGCAACAACTAGTGCCAAAATTAATTTCTCGATTCTCGGATATCTGGTTTCCATATCGAGAAGAGCTTTAGAAGTGTAGAATACCGGCAGTTGGGCCCTCAACTTTTCTCGTATAAGGGCAGAGCTTACTGCAATTTCTGAGATTGTCAAGTAGATGTATAAGTCTTCCGCGACTACGAGAGGAAGCAGTTAAGCGTGGCTGTTCATCCGGTCAAACTTTGGATCTCCTTCAAGGAAGTTTGAGATTTCATTTCTAGGATTGCTTGGATCTGCTTGGGATGTGCTTTGATTCCTCTTTGGGTCACTAGGTACTTTAAGAATTCGCCTGAAGATACTCAAAATGTGCATTTGGCAGGATTGAGCTTCATCTTGTACTTTTTAAGGATGTCAAAAGTTTCCGCCAAGTTGTCGATGTAGTCTGGTCGCTACTTGCCTTTCACCGTCGTCGACGTAAACCTCCATGGTTACTCTAATTTGCTTCTTAAACATCATGTTTACCAATTGTTGGTAAGTGGCTTCCACGTACTTGAGGTCAAAAGGCATGACCTTGTAGCAGTAGGTGCCTCGTTCGATCACGAACGTTGTTTTTTCCTTATCGGCCTCGTGCATGGCTATTTGGTTTTAGTCGGAGTATGCGTCCAAGAAACTAAACAGCTGGTTCCCGGAAGTTGAATATACTAGTATATCGATTCGATGAACTTGATAAGGATTCTTCATGCATGTTTTGTTGAGGTCGGTGTAGTCTACATAAACTATCTATTTACCCTTCTATTTCTTCATTACTAGCATGCTGTTGGTAAGCCATGCTGAGTGTGCTACCTCTTCTATGAATCTGTCATTCAATAGCTTGTCGATTTCAGCTTCGATGATCACCACTCATTCAGGTGTGAAATGTCTTCTTTTTTGGATTACCAGTTTTGTAGTGGGGTCAACGTGCAACTTGTGCAAAATGTGACCATGTGAAGACGTCACAATTTTCCTTAAGGAAAGTCGTAAGTTTCTCATTTTCTTTAGGGCTTAGACGTAAGTCAATTCTAGCAGTCTTCTCTAGCTGCTGGGGACCAAGAATGATGTGTTCGGCATCCTCTTCAGGTTTCTATCCCGTCTTGTCTACTGGTTTATTGATTTGGACACCATCTTCTTGATCCGTCTGTTGTAATTACTATTTGGTAGCTTCGTCATCCCTTTGGACCTCGATAGCCTCTACTAGGGTAAATGTCTTTTTTTTTTTTACTCATTCAGTATGTGCACAGTGCATTGTCAAGATGTGGCTTGGTTAGACTTGATTTTTCTGATTCCTCATCCTGGAATGTGGAATTGAATTTTTTGATATTTGATGAAGGTTACGGCATCAAGCTTTATCAGCCAAGGTCGCCCTAGAATCCTATTGTAGGGAGACATGTCACTTGCTATCGTGAACATCTACTTTGAAACAGCTGGCGGTATTCTCACGTTAAGTGTAATGTTGTCGATGGCAGTTAAGGTGTGTCCGTTGAATCTAGTAAGTACCTCTGCTCGGCGTATGATTGTGTTTTCCAAGCCCATCTTCTGAATCACTGAGAGCTGAAGTAGGTTAATTGCATTTTCTTTGTCAACCATCATTTTATCGACTATGGCATGGGCTAGTTGGACAGATACCACTAGTGCGTCGTTATGTGGGAAGTCGATGTCTTCGGCATCTTGCTCGATGAAGCCAACGATGGGTCTAGGTTGGGTGTTGACTGCCTGGACCTATGAGACTAGTAGAGCCTGCTGGATCTTCCTTTTTCTTGGAGCTGTTGGTGGCCCCCAAGTGCTCGAATTCAGTGGAGATGTCATTGATCCGAATTGTCTTGGTTATCGGCTCTTCGTCAGCATCTGCGTTTCTTCTAAGATACGCAGCTGGCTTGTCTAAGTATTTTTCCACCTTGCTTTCTTTTACCAACTTCTCTAGGTAGTTCTTCCAAGTGTAGCAGTCGTCAGTTGTGTGACTGGAACCTCGATGGAATGCGCAGTACTTGGTGTGGTCCAACTTGGAGGTATCTCGCTTTGATTGTTTCGACAGCTTGAACCATGGTTCGCTTTTGATGTCGCGGAGGATTTACTGGATCAGGATCAAGAACTTATAATAGTTCTTGGGCGTCAGGCTTTCTTTAGTCGAGGATCGGTCCATATGCTCGGCCTTCTACCTATTTATGTTGTTGTACTACTTTCCGTCCTCTTTCTTTTGAGTTATTGCCGATTCTTTTCGAGGCTGCTCGAGTGCCTTGTCTGCCTGATGTGCTTCGTCCCAAAGTGCATGTTTCTCTGCCAGAGCGAAAGAGTCTGTCATAGTTAGATCTTCTTTCATAATCAATTCTCCAAACAATAGATGGTCTACTGGGAGTCTTTTTTAGAAGGCTGCACTAGCTATCGAGTCGTCACATTTGACTATCTTTGCCTTCTCTACTTTAAACCTCTTCACATAGTTGCGAAAAGACTCATTTGGGTTCTTCTTGACATTGAACAAATGGTTGGACTTCTTTTTAATCGAGCAGTAGAATGAATACTCCTTGGTGTAAACCAAAAGAGCTTATTGAAACTCCGAATGGATTGTGGTGGCAGGGTACGGAACCAATCTTGCACCTTGCCCTGTAAAGTGGTGGCGAATATCTTACACATGAGATCGTCGTTGTTCCGATAAAGGATCATTATACTTTGGTAGTGCTTCAAGTGTCTCTTCGGGTCTTCATCCCCTTTGAAGGATGTGAAATGTGGCATGCTAAATTTGAATTGAGGCTATGCCTGCTTGATGTCGTCCGTGAAGGATGACCTATTTATGTTGGTCGTGTCTCGTTATAGTGCCTCGTCAGTGACCTCGTTGCGTTGGAAATCGCCCAATCGCTAGGTCAAGTGTCTCTCTACTTCTTCTTGAATTTGCATTTATTGGGGGTAGCGGAGCTCTCAGCTGCCCTCGGTCGTGACCTGCTGGTCTAAGCTGCTCTTCCATGTGTTCAGCTCGTTTATGAGATGGCTGCGGTGCATATGGTACGTTCCTAGCAGGCAAGCGAATTTCTCGCAGGATGCCGATTCAACTTTACCAAATTGAGTGTCTGTTTCTCTCCGTCCGTTGTGCTGCCTACTCCAATGTGAGGTAGAGGATGCTCCTTGCGGGCTTAGCCACGAATGAACACTTCGCCTAGAAGGTTGCTCATGTTGATTATCGAAGTGTGGCCCTAACATTTAATGTATGTTTGTCTGTGGGCCTAACTGAGAGTATACGCTATCTCGGTGGCCCAGTCGATAGTGTACACTGCTAGAATGATCGGTTTGTGACTAATTGAGTGATTGCTTGCCGGGACGCTGCTAGAGAGGTTCGTTGTCTGCTCATGTCCTACTTCGGGACACTGCAAAAGCTGATTTACCAAGGTTGTCTGTTACGCGAGGGTGCTTGTCAACTTTATGACTTGTCGAGACAAGTGTTGTTTGCCATTTGAGTGAGGATATGCTAAATCTGCAGAAAAATAGGGCGAAAATACCCCCGGTTCAATTGTCGGCCTAACAATTTGAAGCCAAGATGATTGAACTGGTCTTGGATTGCTTTGAGGGCCACAAAAATAGCATGGGGCAGTGAAGCGCGTGGGCACTAGGCTCCCCTTTGCGTGACTCGGGCCTGCTGGTCTTGGGCTACTACTTTGTCAAATGCGGCTGCAATTTGGGCCTGCTTGCACTGAGCCATGTTAAGCTCCCTTGTGGCACAGGCCTGGGCTCACTGCTGCAAGTGGCTCGAGCTTGGGCTAGCGACTGCAAGGTGATGCCTTCACTGTGAGCTGCTACGGTGGCTGCTGCCGTTGGCATGGCCACGATGGTTCTCTGTGGGGATGGTGCCACTCTACTCGTCATCATGTTGAGCCTCATGGATTGTTGTGGTAAGGCTATGTCACGATCTCCATCACTTGGTCCAAATCCTTGAATGTAGGAAGTTCCACTCGTTGTGGTTTCCGAATTTCTAGTCATTGTAACTTTATAAAAAAATATAGGAATAAGAACGTACAAAAAATCTACAAATGAACGAGAAATGAGAAACTTTGAATGCGAGAGTCTTCTTCGAGCTTGTGATTTAAGATTCTCAATGAAAGCACCAATTTGTGGATGCAAATTTCCGCGGTCTTCTCATTTGACGAAAATGCACCTACAAAATAATAACACCTAAGATTAAGACCAAAAGTCTCACGTGTCCACGATGAATTGGGGGGAGGGCTTTGGCCGAAAAATCTCCGATACCAAAGTTAGAATTATGAAAAGAATGTGTTTGGGAGTTTATGATTAGCAAATGGCTTAATTTTTTAGTGGGAGAATATGACTATTTATAGGAGAGTGGCTGGCCCTATTTGGAGAATAGGGGCCGGCCATATATGGTGAAATTGTGAGTATAATTGCAAGATATTATATGAAATAATATTTTGCAATTAACTTGGCAATTAATCCTAAATTGAATAGGAAAATTGGGAGTTACCTTTTGAATAAATATTTGATGAGTGATGAGAGGAGTTTAAATAAATATCATTTTGATCACTTTTGACTCTTCTTTGATTGAGCCGTTATTATCTGTTGCATGCGAGTGGGAATCCGGGTGTACCTCAAGGGTAATTTTATCCTTTTCACCCAAAAGTCCACATGTCACCTTCATAATTTTCTTGATTATTTTTTGCTCCACAATTATCATGATGGAAATCATTGTATTATGCTTACCAAAAGGTACGTAATAACGGCTGGACTATACTAAGGTCTCATTTGTTAACCATTTAATTTTTAGGTTTAGTTCTTTTCAATTTAGAAAAGAAATGAAACCTGTTTTAAAATTGTTTGTTAGCTGTTTTTCATTTTTTTTAGTTTTCTTTTTAGGTAGAACTTGGAAAATAATACTATTTTCAAATAGTGAATTTGAGGTCATTAAATAAAAATACATGTGAAAAGGCAAGAGAAAAGACCCTGGCTGTCCAGTTTGACGCCAAACGTTCGAAGAACAAGGTAGCAGAGAGAGGAGATGCTCGCCGTGAGGAACGATCGGCACAGGACGTGTAGAAAGCAAATTTTTCGATCTGAACATTTACCATGTTTCAAAGGTTTGGTTGTTGACGGGGGTGAGTGGCGTTTTGAGGCGTGTTGGTGCGGCAAGGGTAATCGAGTTGTGGTGCTGCGACTAAAGAAGAGAATGCTGGTTCGTTTTGAAAACATATTGACAATCATTCTTCTGAAAATTAAAAAAGACTTTAGATAATATTAGAAGTTAATTAGGAATAGTATAGTGGGTGGAGAAAGGGATTCTAGGGAGAAATAACATTTAAAATTTTTAACTTTTTATGGTGAGTGAGATTATAATATAGATAGAAGTAAGATCAGTATTAAGATGAAAATTAGCAATTCTTGCTCTTGTTTTAAGTCTACCCGGCCGGAGCCAGAAAAGATTTTTGCTTTGTGTAGTATACTATGTTTCTACCCGTATTTTGAACACTAGCTCTAAAAGAAGCTTAGGTATCAGTACTTTTGTAACCAAGTAGCTCACTTGACAAAGAAAGTGCCAACAGGGTTAGGACCCCAAAGTAGTTCGTTTTCCTCAACTAAAAGCATTATATGTAATACCTAGAGATTTTATTATATAACAATAGCAGGCTCAACAACCATAAGGAGCTTTTAATCAATTGGCTTTCAAAGTAAAAAAAAAAACCTAAAGATTTTGAATTTTTACTCTATTTGAGGAGCAAAAAATGTAATACTCTCAACTACATCATAAGTCTTCATTAATAATTCGTGAAATAATAATATCATGCGATGTTCACTGATTCATATTTACCGTCCCATATACTACATGAGTTTTTCTCGATTACAAGCTATTCTTGTACTGTACACTAGGACAAGAATTGTTCTATTATTGCATCTTTCTTTCCTTTCTTTTCCATAACTATTTTAACTAAACCCATCTTATAATTAACGAGTTATTGGTGAAAAATTCAATCCGGCGGTTGTTCATGCTAATTTTGCTTCCTTTTTTCTCTTTCCGTTTCATTTTTGTTTAGTTTCTGATGGGAGGAAGAGGGATTTAAGTAAGTAAAATGGAATAGCAAAAGAGGACAACATTCCTTAAACTTAAATATTATTCATTAATTCAACATGGACGAGTATTATAATTAATATTGATGGCCTAGTAGATGATACAGAAGTACTAGAACAACTTAAACGATTCCCTCATGAGGAATCCCTTGTGGCCGGATGGCAGAAGCACATTTTATTCTCACTAAACATTATCTGCGGCCGGAAATTAATGATCTCCCATCGCTTACTTCACGCTGCAATCACACAACAACAAAACACAAAAATCAATAAATTATATTGTTGTTCTTGAGGAAGATGCATTAGCCAAAACAAAAACAATTAGCAACGATGTATGCATATTTTTCGGGTTTATGGAGTTCAACTTAGATCAAAGATCTAATGGTTTGACATTCAACGGGAATTAGGGTTTTGTAATGCTTACGTGGCGCAGTTGGTGGAGGTGCTGATCTTGTAGGGGACGTTGACTCCACACTTTCCAGGAAGCCCTGCTGCATTGTTAGGGTTAACACCACTGATGCTGCCGGCAAGATTCTTCAGGCAGTTGCAAGCAGTCTGGCGGTCAGCGGTGGTCCTGGCCAAGCCGTTAATGGTTCTGATTCCATTGCAGCAAGCTGGAGGGACAGCTCCGCCACTCCTCACGTAGCCAATGCATGGCGCAAGGCTGCTGGTCACTTGGCCACATGTTATGGCATGAGCAACGCTCACCGCCATGCACAAGGCCACCACCAAAGCAAGCTTGGTCACTGCAGAGCTAGCCATAATTAATGACTTAAAAAGGCTGTGGATTACCAAATATGTGTATGAAAGATGGATATGAAAGAACTTGATTTGAAAACTCGAGTAGCTAGTGAGTTATAAAGGCACTATGGTGTGGTGCTTATATAGACAAAAATTGAGAAAGAATAGTTGAACTAAGGGTATTGTGGTCAACAACTTTTGTGGCCACGTTTACGTGTTTAATTACATGTTACAGCAATCATTTCCATGAATTATTAATTTGAACTCCTTACATTTTAAAGTTATTGAAAACTCGTCGGAACATAAATCAAATTATGATTTGTTTACAGTGAAAAATGATCTTTTTTTTATAAGAAAACACTCTATTTTAAAATGTAAGGGATATCTGGGGCAAGTCATACAATTGGATGATCATAACAATTTGATTTTAAATTTGTTATCTAAGCAAATCAAACCTAACCAAGACATTCCACTTACAAGTGCAAAATTATACATAACCAACCGTGTATTTTCTTTGATATATCTTCTTGCTAGGAAGTCCCATACGTGGTCGGCTAGTATGGTGAGAAACATATTACTTAAAGTGAACTGAACTACAGAAGAAAAAAGGCATGTACGTCTGGTAGGAGTTGGGAGGAGTTAGTTGGTGGGTGTGATGAAATTAATGCTTTTGGTGCGTTCCATGATCTAATTTTTTTATTACAGTTGAGTCCCTTGATGCTCTCTTAAGCCCAAATTCAAACTTATTAGCCTAATCACATAAATGATCCGCCACTTACCACCACTTGAAAGAGAAAGTACTTAATTATATGATTGGCGAAAGCCCTAAGATAAGTTTCATAAACGAAATTCACGCCTCTCGTGTTAAAATGCCATCTAAGGGGAATCAAATCCATTGTACAAATAATAGGTTCCAAATTGGACGAAGTTTCTGTAACTTTACCATTCATCCTACTTAATTCATTTGTTGAAAACGAATCTCACGTTGATGGAAGAAGAGATTTCATTATCAGTTGGTTTTATGATAGAATCTTAACTTTCTTTATGGTATGAGAGAAGATTGTCCCGTGCGTGAAGCCCAACGATCACACGTGCTCCACGTTACCCTATTTATGTTATCCACGTATTAGGCTTGAAAATTCGTTATACATGAGGGGGTTTGTTCAAAATGAATCTCACATTGATGGAAGAAGAAACCTTACATTGGCTTATGAGTAAGTTGGATTACTCCACATATTGTCAATTTATCTTACCATAGAATCTAAACTTTCTTCAATTTGGCGTCAATTTTATACCAATTTCATGTGAATTTCATTGTACCGACAAATCTAATACAAACACAACGAGAAACAACATTTAATTTCTGTCAATTTAGTGTTATTTCATAGCCAGTTATCGGTAGTTCACAAAAATATCGCCCTTGATTGAAACAATTAATGTATAAAATTGTGCAATATCTTCACTATATATGTCGTGAATGGGTAAAACCAGGTAATTACAAAATATTAACCTTGTATGATGTTTTCCCAGTTGGTGAAAAGAAAAGAAAAAATTGTACCCCAAACAATATTTCGCCTTCCAAAATCTCGGTTGCTGGCACCTAGTTAGGTACACAATTAAGGTCGGGGTCCCTTGATATTAATGGCCAATCGTGCATGGTGCATAATTGGTTTCTATTCCGTCTTCCTTCTTGTTGACATGCGGGTACATCAGAATCCCTCTCATTATTTATGTTTTGTCCAAAACCAGGTAAGAAAAAAAAAAAAAAAAACTTGTGGACCAAATCTCTCGATGGGTCTCTAGCTAACTGATCCCTCACTCGCTCACTAGCTATCTATCTAATTAGCTCTTCATTTTCCTCGTTGCTTAATTGTTAAGCTTCGATATTGTGTCAACCAATTGTAAATCGTTTAGATTAAAAACATCATTTGTTCTATTGTAAATCCGAGCAAGTTTTCAATTTTAACCACTCTGGAGGACATTTGTTAGTAGCTTCGTTGTTTACTATACACTAGGAGTTTTAGCCATTATTCTTGGTCAATGATTCAACAACTATGATCTAACAACTAAATTTTATTTCATAACATGAGGCCTCGTTGGGAATTCTTGGTCAGTAATTCAATATCCAAGATCTAACAACTCAATTCTATTTCATAACCTCTAAGGCTTTGTTTGGTGTTTAGATTTGATTGAATTTCATAACTCATTAGATTCAATATACGTTGAAGAAAGTGAATGTCTATCTTATAATATTTTTCAAATTAAAAATAGAAGGATGAATTTTATCCTTTCTACCATGACAGCCGGGTTTGGAAGGTGATTCATGAATAACTCACTTTTTAACTTTAACTTGAACAAAATTTAGGAGATTATGAGGTTTCATCTGATTGTATAGAAGTTGTATTGACAGAATTATATGGAAGTAGGAGTTTTTGTTGAGAATGAATTCCACATTGATGGGAGGAAGGACCTTGCATGAGCTTATAAGAGGTTGGGCTACTCCCCATAATGCTAATTGGTTTTATAGTGGAACCATAGGCGAAGCTATTGTTAGAGTATAAATAATGAATGAAGAGGATTATGCCACTTGTCATTCATCAAGGAGATTAGTAACACAATGTTGTTGTAGTCGGTATAATGAAGTGTATAAGATAAGATTGTAATAAAGTAGATAAGGCAGTTAGGCTAAGATCTTACAAAATGTAAGATTGTGTACTGTTGTAATTACAAAAAATCTAATATAACATTCAGTAGCTTCTTTTCCAAGCTCTCTCTCTTTCTCTCTTCTCTCTCAACTTTTCTCTGTATCTCTCCATTGAAGCTCTGCAATATGGTTAACATGGTATTACTCGCCCAAACCGCTTATGTCTGTTAAGGGTCTTCGGTCCTTGGTTCTTTTTGCTTCCGCTCATCAATCTTCTTTTTTCTCTTATTTGTTCTTGTCTTTCAAGAATTTATGGGCGATTCTTCTTCATTTCTTGGTTCTCCGCATCATATATTTTTCTTGCACACCAGGTGTTTGATGTTTTTTCTCAAAGAAAGATTCAACATGGTTATTGCAAATCAATTGCAAATTTTGCAATCACCGATTACTGGGTTGATTTCCTATGTGTTAACGTCGGTAACAGTCAAGCTGGATGATACAAATTATCTTCAATGGCATTTTCAGATGAAGTTGATGTTTGAAGGTTATGGCATTATGGATTTTATGGATGGCACAAATCCTTGTCCTTCGCAGTTTCTTGACAATTCAGGAGTTACTTCTACTGGCCCTGAATCCAGAATTGAGTCTAATGCTTACAAGGTATTGAAGATGCATGATCGTGCTTTGATGTAACTCATCACAGCCACTTTATCTTCTATGGCAATTTATTGTGCTATTGGCAGTTCTAGTGCTAAAGACTTATGGTTCGACTTCAGGAACAATTTTCTACTATGAGCAAGACTTCCATTTTCCAATTGAAGTCTAATTTACAAACAATCAAGAAAGGCACAAATTCTATTACAATATATCTTCAACAGATCAAGGAAGCAAGATATTATCATGCTGCTGCTGGGGTTACTTTTGTTGATGAAGATATTGTGATTTTGGCATTAAATGGGTTACCTACATAATACAACACTTTTTGATGTGTCATTCGTGGTAGAGAAAATGTCATTTCTTTGAAGGAATTTCGTGCACAGTTACTGGCAGAGGAAGCAATTATTGAGAATATTTATACCACTTCATCCTTGTCTGCAATGGTAGTCAAGAACCAAGATATGGGATCTAACGGTCCTTATTTCTCACAGAATAATAATGGAGAATCTTCTTCTGGATTTCAGGGCACCTTCAATTCTGGGGTTCACGACAATAATGGATATCGAGGCAATTCTGGAAATTATCAAGGCAATTATGGAGGAAACAAGTCTAAGTACAATGGCAAAGGCAAAACATCTAATAATCAGAGGTATTACAATAATCAAGGTCAAAAGTTCTATAACTCTAAACCAATCGTGTATGATTATGCTCCTGGTATTCTTGGGAACCCTTCTTAATTCAGTAATGGTGGGCCTTCCTCTATTGTGATCTGTCAAATATGTTCTCAGCAAGGTCATTCTCCTGCAGCATGTGTTTATAGGTCCACTGAAACATCTGATACCTTTGAAAAGTGTCAAATTTGTGACAGAAATAATCATACTGCAAAGACATGCTTTTATAGAAATAAAGGGAAGAATTCTAATTCATAGATGAGTGCTATGAATACTACTTTTTCTAGTATGCCTCATCAATCCATGTATAATATGCTTTTCATTATGCCTACTATGCCTACTTCTATGATGAATATGTCTTCACATTTTGTGTCCAATCAAATAAATGCTGCTACTTCATATGTGTTGATGCACAAAACCGGAGGGGTCTTGGAACAACGTAAATCCGACCGTGAATCTGCAAGAAAGTAAAGAACACAAGATGTATCGTGGTTCACCCCAATGTTTGGGCTACGTCCACACTGATGTTCATATTGTTTCACTCTGAATGGTGAATATACAAGAAGGTTAGAGGCAGTGTGCTCTCTAGCCTATTTTCTCTCTTCCCATGGCCTAAACCTTCACATCCCTAAATGAGGAGAGTGATTAGTCCTTTTATAGAATAAGGGCTCCTCACTTATTACATATTTGCCCCTTTATTTATTACATAATTACATTTGAGTCCTCCGAGTATTTATACGAGGTCTAAATATGGAGGCCTTAAATATGGTACAAACAGTAGTCCCTCAAGTCTTCAGTCAAGAAAGTCTTTTGGCTGGAGACTTGAAATTCAGTCCATGTGTGGGCCGAAGTAACTAGAGGTCGTCTAGAACTGCTACTCGATATGAGGCGGTACTCAATGTGAAATGTTGTTCAACTAGAAGTAGCACATGTTACGAGGCTGCTCGACTTGTGGCTTATGTTGCCTTGGTTGGCTCGGCTTGTGGTGTTGAAGGTGAGGAATTCCCTTTTATAGAATAAGGGCTCGCTTCTCAATACATAAATGATGGGCTAGAGTTGATGCTCACGGCGAGGCGGTTGCTCAGCAGGCGGCGATGTTCTCTAATGATGGTAAGGGAGTCCCTTTTATAGAATAAGGGCTCGCTCCTCAATACATAAGTGATGGGTTAAGAGTTATGCTCGTTGCGAGGTGGTTGCTCAGCTGGCGGCGATGCTCTCTAATGAAGGTGAGGGAGTCCCTTTTATAGAATAAGGGTTCGCTCCTCAATACATAAGTGATGGGCTAAGAGTCTCTCTCTAATGAAAGTGAGGGAGTCCCTTTTATAAAATAAGGGTTCGCTCCTCAATACATGAATAATGGGTGCTCTCTAATGAAAGTGAGGGAGTCCCTTTTATAGAATAAGGGTTCGCTCCTCAGTACATAAATAATGGGCTAAGTCCCCCAAGTATTTTTCATGAGGCCCAGTTACGGAAGCCCAATATATGGTACATAGTGTAGTCCCTCAAGTCTTCAATCAATAGAGTTTGTTGGCTAGAGACTTCAAATTCAATCCATGTATGGGCCGAAGTGGCGGTTGTTCAGCTGGAGCTTTTGTAAATGAAGTTTTTGAAGCTGGAGCTCTGTAAATGAAGCTTTCGAAGCTGATTGACATGAGTGATGCTCATGAATGTTTATGTTGATTGACATGAGTGATGCTCATGGATGTTGACATGAGTGATGTTCATGAATGTTGACATGAGTGATGCTCATGAATGTTTATGTATGATTGACATGAGTGATACTCATGTATGTTTATGTATGATTGACATAAGTGATGCTCATGTATAATTTTGGAGTACCGGACGTACTTTTGATCACCTGGTTGGTGATAATAGCGGCAGGTTGCCGATTAATTTTAGAGTACTGGACATACTTTTGATCACCTGGTTGGTGATAATATAGGGTGAACCTTAAGTGGATGGATGGAGGTTGGAGTTTAAAGTCATTGGGTCTGGCTCTTTTGGGCATATGGGCCTTCGCCCTCCACATAACATTCCAGCCCACTATTTTGGGCTTGCCTTTTTTTTTTTTTGGCATGCTGCCTTTTTCTTTATTTATGATTACCCTCTGGTGGGTTTATACAGATGTTTGCAAAAGATAAGAAAAATAAATCACATCATTCAAAAAAGTTGTTGTAGAAGGTGGGTATGGCAGATGGTTGGATAGTGAGATAGCATGTGCAGCTGGTAGTTGCGGGGGGCAGGGCCTACTCAATGGGTCACGCTCATAATGCCATCACCACCGCAATTATGTCTACTTCTTTTTATCTTCTTTTGCTTTTGTTTCGCACTCCATTTCCTGTAACTTTCAGAGCCCATCTGCACAATTGAAGGGAATTTGAGCTTTTACTTTCTGCTTTTTCGACAAGCTGATGGACGGAAATGGTGGCATTGTATGGCTCCACAACCGTGTCAGACACCACAACGTCAGGGTGACTGAGTATCTTGGCAGTGTTGAATCTGTTGTTGCCTCATTTTTACTGTAAAGGGATAAGAGATCTCCATAGAGCTCAACATCAGGCGAATCGAAATAGGCAGTCGTCGAAGAAAACCCAGCTCGTCCACTTCGGACGATGACAATGACGACACACCATCGTCGTCCTCCTCCGCCTTTTTATCATTCCGACCGCTGGCAAGGAGATCACCTTGACTTTTATCCTGCTGTTGAAGCAGAATGAGGAGCTGAAGCAAAAGCAATAAAAAAAATGGAAGGAAGAAATCAGAGATGACGGCTGCTTCGCCCCCTTGACTTTTATCCTACTGTCATCGCCGCCCTGCTCCCGCCAAGCTGAGCTACCGACGTCGCAATGAGCTGCGACGGCAAAAGTGACGATTTGGTTCGAAGCTGAACGACGGAACTGCCAGTGCTCGCCAACATTATTCAGAAATGGAATCGGATTGGATGCAGATAATTTGCAAATATATAATAATAATTATATAGAAAAAAAAAATATATATATATATATATATAATATGTGCTTAGAATCTGAGTCGTTTCAGGAATCTCAATCCCTTTTTCGAAAGCTTGATTAGGAAACTAACACAGGATTAGATCCAGATTAACAAAGCGACTGAGGTTTTCCTCTAAGATCTGTAGATGACACCGTTTCGAGATTGGGGAGGTTAACGGTTGGAAGTTGGAGGGTTATTAAAAATTTCACAAAATTCTCCTTCTTGAACTTGGCGGCCGGGTAATCGAACCAGAAGGTCCAGGAATGCGACTGCAGCGCTATTCCTTTTGGCGGCTTCACCAACACGGAATCGTGGTCACCGACGATCACTCCGTCTTTGAGCTCGTCGTCTTCCTCCCTCGACCCAGGGTTCACCTCGTTCTTCACAGTGCTGTCAATAACGGGCGGGAGAGAGTGAGAGAGTTGGTTGGAGGTATGCGAAGGTTTTCTGGAAAACCCCAAAGAATGAGGTTTTGGGTTCTTGGGTTGTGCAGATTCACGATGGTGAGAAGAAAAAAATGAAAGAGAATCGACATAGTTTTTCGTGTCGATTTCCCACAGATGGCGCCAAATGTTGATGCACAAAACCGGATGGGTCTTGGAACAACGTAAATTCGACCGTGAATCTGTAAGAAAGTAAAGAACACAAGATGTATCATGGTTCACCCCAATGTTTGGGCTACGTCCACACTGATGTTCATATTGTTTCACTCTGAATGGTGAATATACAAGAAGGCTAGAGGCAGTGTGCTCTCTAGCCTATTTTCTCTCTTCCCATGGCCTAAACCTTCATCTCCCTTAATGAGGAGAGTGAGGAGTCCTTTTATAAAATAAGGGCTCCTCACTTATTACATATTTGCCCCTTGATTTATTACATAATTACATTTGAGTCCCCCAAGTATTTATACGATGTCTAAATACGGATGCCCTAAATATGGTACAAATAATATGGATTGGCATCTATGACTGCTTCCACATTTAATCAAGTTCATTAACAAGTTTGGTTGACTGATTTCGAAGCAACAAACCATATGACACATGATCTTAATAATTTTTCTTTGGCTACTCCTTATCCACAGCATGATACTGTCTAAACAGCTAATGGTGAAGGTTTGCCAATCACTCATATTAGGAACACTGTTCTTAGAACTCCTCATTAGTCCATCAATTTACATTCTATTCTATATGTTCCCAAATTATCTCATAATTTGTTATCAATACATAAAATTTGTTTGGACAACAACTGCTGGCTAATCTTTGATGCATATTATTTTTGGATTCAGGACAAAGTTACATGGAAAATCTTGTTTAAAGGCCACTGCAATAATGGACTTTACCATATCCCTTCAATTGCTGCTATTCCTTCTTCATCAATACCAACAACATCTTCGGCTATTTCTTGTCTTAGGAAAACTACTACCTCTACCCTATGGCATAGCCGGTTAGGTCATCCTTCAAACTCAATTGTATCTCTTATATTGAATAAGTCTAAAATACCTGTTGTTAAAGATGTATCCCCTGTAGTATGTCAGAGTTGTCTAGAAGGCAAATTTGCCAAACTTTCCTTTAGTCCAGCTGTTAATAAGTCAGTAACCCTTTTTGAGATTATTCACAGTGATTTGTGGGGACCTACACCATGTATTTCCGTTGATGGCTTTAGATACTATGTCATCTTTGTAGAGGAATGTACCAGATTTTGCTGGATGTTTCGATTGCTTAATAAATTAGGTATTTCTTCTGTCTTTGCATCATTTTACCAATTTGTTCTTACTCAGTTCTCAACTAGAATTAAAATCTTGCAAAGTGATGGAGGGGGAGAATACATAGGCAAACCCTTGCAAATTTTTTTTACTGCAAATGACATTTTACATCAAAAATCATGCCCATATACACCTGAACAGAATAGTTTAGCTGAGAGAAAACATAAACATCTTGTGGAAACTGCCATTACATTGCTTCAAAATGCCAACTTACCTTCTAAGTTTTGGACCTATGTATGTCAAACTACCATTTACCTAATAAATAGGATGCCATCTTCTATCATTCAAAACAAATCACCTTTTGAAAGTTTGTATTGCAAAATTCCTGATATTCAGCACCTTAGAGTGTTTGGATCTGCTCGTTTCCCATTGTTAAAGCCTTATAATACCACCAAACTACAACCTAAGATTTTGAAGTGTGTATTTTTGGGGTATGCATCTAACTATAAGGGATACATATGTTACGAGTTAAATAATAACAATGTCTTTATATCCAGACATATGATATTTGATGAATTAGACTTTCCATATGCCTCGTTTTGCACTAAGTCTCAGCCTAAGTCCAGTATTCCTACACTTAGCCTTTCTTTGATTCCTAACCTTCAGAACATTTTGGTATCTCCTAATACTATAAATTCTCCCACACATGTTTCATCCTCAACATCACCACCACAAACCTTACATGATTCACCCATATCCAGTACCTCACAGTCCATTATTGCACCAAATTCTTTTATGACTGTGTAATCTGATTTTTGTCCTGAAAGTTTACAAGTGGTTCTCAGTTTACCACCTATGAGCATTCATCCTATGCAAACCAAATCCAAGAATGGTATCTTTAAGAAGAAATTTTTGTGTGCTTCAGTTCATAATGATCAAGTGGCTAATTTTAACGCAGATTGAGCCTTCATCTTATAAGTCTGCTATGAAGATTCCAATATGGTTTGAAGCTATGAAGGAAGAACTTGAGGCTCTTTATTCTCAGAAAACTTAGACTCTAGTTCCTTTACCATATTAGAAGAATTTAGTGGGTTGTAAGTGGATTTTCAAGATTAAATGGAATGCTGATGGGACAATTGCAAGGCACAAGGCTAGGTTAGTAGCAAAGGGGTTTAGTCAGGAGCAAGGACTTGATTATGAAGAGAAATTCAGCCCTATAGTAAAACTAACAACGGTGAGGTTAATTCTGGCACTTGCAGCACAGTTTAATTGGCCATTGAGGCAGCTGGATGTCAAGAATGCATTCTTACATTGCATACTACATGAAGAGGTGTACATGTCCTAACCACCAAGTTTTGCAAATGATTGATTTCCTTCATTGGTATGCAAGTTACAAAAATCACTTTATGGTTTAAAACAAGCTCCCAGAGCTTGGAATGACAGGTTTATGCAGCAACACATATTCTAATAGTTCTCTATTTGTGAAGCATGTTGGAAGTACATGTTGTTGTGTTGTTACTGTATGTTGATGATATTATCATCACTGAGAGTGATACAGATGCAATTTAACAAGTAATTTAAGACTTGAGAATAGAATTTGACATTAAGGATCTTGGTCCATTACATTTTTTCTTGGGAATTCAAATTGCAAGAACAAATGATGGAATGTTCTTATCTCAAGAAAAATATATACAAGACCTTTTAAAGAATGCAGAAATGTTAGACTCTAAACATGCTTCAACACCTTGTCTTCCTTACAATCAACTTTTTAAGGATGACGGGCAACCTTACAATAATCTTGGCTTATACAGGAGCATTGTTGGAGCTTTGTAGTACCTTGTGTTTACAAGACTTTACATTGCCTTTTCTGTTCATCAAGTTTGCCAATTTATGCAAACTCCAATGGTCTCTCATTTTATAGCAGTGAAGAAGGTTTTACGATATCTCAAAGGCTCGATTTCTCATGGAATTACTTACAACAGAGGAGAATTGGTTTTAAAGTCTTTCAGTGATGCTGACTAGGCAAGTGGTCCAAATGATCGAAGGTCCACTACTGGTTTGGTTGTATTCCTAGGAAATAATCCAATTTCTTGGTCCTCTAAGAAACAACAAACTGTGTCACGTTCTTCAACGGAGGCTGAATATAGAGCCCTTTCATCTACTGCTATAGAATTGGATTGGATCCAACAGTTGCTCACTTTCCTACATATTCCGCCTCAACATATTCCAGTACTCTTTTGTGATAATCTATCAGCAATTGCCTTATCTTTCAATCCAATTCAGCACCAACGAACTAAACACATTAAAGTGGATGTTCATTTTGTTCGAGAAAGAGTTGCTGCTAAGAAATTGCTTGTTCAGTTTGTCTCCTCTTCTGAGCAATTTGCTGATATCCTAACAAAAGGCTTGAGTTCTCCTTTGTTTAACACTCATTGCTGCAATCTCATGCTTGGCTCATCCAAACATGGGATTGAAGGGGGGATGTTAGAGTATAAATAATGAATGAAGAGGATTATGCCATTTGTCATTATAATGAAGTGTATAAGATAAGATTGTAATAAAGTATATAAGGCTATTAGGCTAAGATCTTACAATATATAATGTAAGATCGTGTACTGTTGTAATTACAGAAAATTTAATACAAGATTCAGTAGCTTATTTTCCAAGCTTTCTCTCTCTCTCTTCTCTCTCAACTCTTCTCTGTATCTCTCAATTCTTCTCTGCATATATCTCAATTGAAGCTCTGCAATATGATTAACAGCTACATGAGGGTGAGGAGTGGCAGCCGCCCCTCCCTTCGCTGAAAAACATGCCTAGGAGCACTAGTTCAGCCTCTCCACTCTCGTCGAAAATGAGAAGTCCTATCCTACTTCAACCATCATTAACCCCACCCTGTTGCCTCATCGGCTTTAGCATCATGTGCAAGCTTCAAGCTCACTCGATAAGCCGACATCACATTCCGAACTGAGAAACCCCAATTTGAAGTCCTTCTTGATTTCATCAGGGCAATCTCGCAGGGGGTGGCAGATGATGGTGACTTGGGATAATGGGATGGAAGACTAGTATATGGGTGGGATAACGGTGTTGACGGAGGAAAGGGGTTGGAGAAGGAGACGGTGGTGGAGTCGACGGAAGAGAGAAGTTAGAGGAAGACACGGGGTTCGATCAATGGTGGAGAACATGCGGGGGTTTGACGGAGGAGGAAACAGGGTTGGTTAACGGAGATGATTGCTGGTTTGAATCTAGAAGCTTGGGGAATCTCCAATTAGAGAGAAGAATGATGTTTGGTTAGTATAATAGGGTATGTTTGGATATTAAAATAGATAATGCAAGGTTATGTGTTTGGGAATTTACAAGGGTAGGTGTATTGTGCCACATAATAAGTTCAATATACTAGATCCTGACAGGTCAGGATTTAAGTATTATCCCTCTTTTCTTTCTCTTCTAACCCCACCTTTTTTTGTGGTTTGTTAACCCATTTCTCTCTTCTTTTTTTTTTTTAGTTTATTATTCTTGTATGTATTTTTTTTGCCTCTTTTTAAAACCCCCCGCATATTTATCTTAAACTCTCACATTATATATCAATATTGTATTAATTTTTAAAAAATAAAGTAAATATTGTTTAATGCTTATTTTACGATAAAAGAAATTCATTTAAATCCATCTAGGCTCCTACCTAAATCTCGCCTAGGCGCCTAGCTGCTAGGCCCTAGTCCTCTGCCTGACTAGCGCCTAACGTTTTTAAGAATCTAATTCTAACCTTGTTTATACCATATTTAGGGCCTCGTATTTAGATCTCGTACAAATACTCAGGGGACTTAAATGTAATTATGTGATAAAGAAAGGGGCAAATATGTAATAAGTGAGGAGTCCTTATTCTATAAAAGGACCCCTCACCCTCACAATTAGAGAAGTCCAATTCCTAGGCCATCAGAGACTTCACTCTCTCCCTCAGAGGCTATGAATCTCTTTCCCTCACTCCCCTCACATCTCAGATAAATACATAATCAGTGTGGACGTAGCCCAAACCTTGGGGTGAACCACGATACATCTTGTGTTATTTACATTTCTTGCAGATTCACGGTTGGATTTACGTTGTTCCAATACCTCCGGTTTTGTGCATCAACATTTGGCGCCGTCTGTGGGAATCAATACGAAAAGTTGTGTCAGTTCTCTTTCATTTTTTCATCTCCACCTTGAAACTGCAAAAACCCAAGAACCCAAAAATTTCCCAGAAAACCCACGGAGCCACCTCCTCTATGACTCAATCTCTCTCTGTAACTGCACAGACCACGTGTCTGGCCTCCCTCTCTCTTCTTCTTCTTCGTTTTCTCTCTCTGCCAAAGCTCGAAAGTTTCAATGATTGGGGAAGCCAGGTTCACGATCAGAATCGTCGACCAAAGCCGACCGTAAGTTCGAAAAGAAGCTCGAATTTTATGCTAAGGTTAGAGATGCAGTTTTTTCCTTAGGTGCACAGAAGGCTATTGTTAAGAGCAATTGTTCCTAACAGTCATAACTATAAAGACAATGGTAACAATAACAGCAATAACTCCAGAAGAAAATTTCAATGGCGTCGAAGATATCTCTGAAAACCAAGGGTAAGACTCCGGCGAAGGGCTCCAAAGGCTCGGATGAGCGCTCGGTGGCTCAGTCCGTGAAGGAGTGGAGCACGTGGACCATGAAGAAGGCCAAGGTCGTCACCCACTACGGCTTCATTCCTCTGGTCATCATCATCGGCATGAACTCGGATCCCAAGCCGCAACTTTCCCAGCTGCCCAAGCCACAAAACTTCAATTTCTTTGCCCAAATCTCTTATCAAATTTTTGGGT
This sequence comes from Malus domestica, assembly GCF_042453785.1. NCBI lineage: Eukaryota > Viridiplantae > Streptophyta > Magnoliopsida > Rosales > Rosaceae > Malus > Malus domestica. The sequence goes on along the minus strand of NC_091672.1, from coordinate 25,854,796 downwards.
TCAATACTTTCATCTGTTTTCTTTGGATTTCCTGCTTCGATTTCGATTCAGAATGACTATCCTCATTGAGCAGCTTGAGTTTGGAGTTGAAGTTGAAATTGAAGCATGGGAGAGAAATGTGTTAAATGATGAAAAGATGTCTTCTTGTTCAAGATGTGGCAGAAGAGAGAGGGAGAGAGAGAGAGATTCATCAATCAATCCCACTGAGTCTGTCTTATCAATTTCAACCCTCATGCTTGCTTATAGCTTTCAAGATCATAATCTCAACTGGGTATGCCGTCAATTTTGAACTTGGAGCAGGGTGGGTTTCTTGACTAAGACAACAAGTTCAGAGCTGAGTTGTGGAAGCTATAGGCGCTGTTGCTGCTGCTGCAGAGTGATTGTTGTTATACAAATCGGTAATTTCGTGTTTCAGAACTTGTTCCTTCAACTTGAGGCCTTCGAGGAACCTCAAGTCTGTCGGTGGTGAGATCAGACTGCGATGAAAAATGCCCAACAGAAGCACATGGGGGACAACAGAAAAGCAAAAAACGAAAAGAAAAAAAAAGAAAAAGAAAAAAGAAGAGTGATGGGCACGACCAGGCTGTCCAAGAAAAGCAAGGGGAGTTAGCCCTCCAGTTTCGCCAAGAGACAGAGACAGAGATGCAGTGGAAAGCAAAAGGAAAAGAGAAAAAGAGAAAGAAATGTAGTGGGAAAAGCAAAAGAAAAGCATAAAAGCAAAAGCAAGGAATAAACACCCCACGAGAATGATGTGGTTTACTTCCTTTATTTTTGAATGATGTAATTTAATTTTCGTATCTTTCGGAGACATCTGTATAAACCCCATCAGTGGGTAATAATAATAAAAAATTAAAAAAATTAAAAAACGGCAAAGCCCAAAATAAATGGGCTGGAATGTTATATGAAGGGCGAAGGCCCATGAGCCCAAAATAGCTCCAACTAAGCGATCAAAAGTACGCCCAGTACTCCACAATTATTCGACAACCTGCCACTATTACCACCAACCAGGTGATCAAAACGCCCAGTACTCCATAATTATTCGGCAACCTGCCGCTATTACCACCAACCAGGTGATCAAAAGTACGCCCAGTACTCCACAATTATTCGGCAACCTGCCGCTATTACCACCAATCAGGTGATCAAAAGTACGCCCAGTACTCCAAAAATTATTTGGCAACCTGCCACTATTACCACCAACCAGGTGATCAAAAGTACGCCCAGTACTTCATATTATACATGAGCATTACTCATGTCAATCATACATAAACATTCATGAGCATCACTCATATCAATCATACATAAACATTCATGAGCATCACTCATGTCAACATCCATGAGCATCACTCATGTCAATCAAACATTCATAAGCATCACTCATGTCAATCAAACATTCATGAGCATCACTCATGTCAATCAGCTTCAAAAGCTTCATTTACAAAAGCTCTAGCTTCGAAAGCTTCATTTACAGAGCTACAACTTCAAAAGCTTCATTTACAAAAGCTCTAGCTTCAAAAGCTTCATTTACAGAGCTCCAGCTTCAAAGCTTCACTTACAAAGCTTCAGTGCAGGGTATACAAATACTGCCTCCGAACAACCGCCACTTCGGCCCATACATGGATTCAATTTGAAGTCTCCAGCCAACAAACTCCATTGACCGAAGACTTTAGGGACTACATTATGTACCATATATTGGGCCTCAACTGGGCCTCATGAAAAATACTTGGGGGACTCTAGCCCATCATTCATATATTAAGGAGCGAGCCCTTATTCTATAAAAGGGACTCCCTCACCATCATTAGAGAGCATCAACTCTAACCCATCATTTATGTATTGAGGAGCGAGCCTTTATTCTATAAAAGGGACTCCCTCACCTTCGTTAGAGAGCATCGCCGCTAGCTGAGCAACCGCATCGCCACGAGCATCACTCCTAACCCATTATTCATGTACTGAGGAGCGAGCCCTTATTTTATAAAAAGGACTCCCTCACCATCATTAGAGAGCATCAACTCTAGCCCATCATTTATGTATTGAGGAGCGAGCCCTTATTCTATAAAAGGGACTCCCTCACCTTCGTTAGAGAGCATCACCGCCAGCTGAGCAACCGTCTCGCCACAAGCATCACTCATAACCCATTATTCATGTACTGAGGAGCGATCCTTTATTTTATAAAATGGACTCCCTCACCATCATTAGAGAGCATCAACTCTAGCCCATCATTCATGTATTGAGGAGCAAGCCCTTATTCTATAAAAATGACTCCCTCACCTTCAACGCCATAAGCCGAGCCAACCAAGGCAACATAACCCACGAGCCGAGCAGCCTCGCAGCATGTGTTACTTCTAGTTGAGCATCATTTCAGATTGAGCACCGCCTCATATCGAACATCAGTTCAAGACAACACCTAGTTACTTCGGCCCACACATGGATTTCAAGTCTCCAGCCAAAAGACTGTCTTGACTAAAAACTTAGGGGACTACTGTTTATACCATATTTAGGACCTCGTATTTAGATCTCGTACAAATACTCGGGGGACTTAAATGTAATTATGTGATAAAGGAATGGGCAAATATGTAATAAGTGAGGATTCCTTATTCTATAAAATGACCCATCACCCTCACAACTAGAGAAGGCCAATTCCTAGGCCATCAAAGACCTTACTCTCTCCCTCAGAGGCTCTGAATCTCTCTCCCTCACTTTCCTCACATCTCAGATAAATACATAATCAGTGTGGACGTAGCCCAAACCTTGGGGTGAACCACAATACATCTTGTGTTATTTACATTTCTTGCAGATTCACGGTCGGATTTACGTTGTTCTAAGACCTCCGGTTTTGTGCATCAACAAACTTATTTAATATTCGTACATGGCTTTGATATTACCGCTTACAACCGCTTTGGTGAAGAGACTGTTTTCTGTTATGAATATTGACTCAAAACTTTGCACTCTCCAATGTTAAAGTAACCGCTTCGATTGAATCTTGTACTCTTTTGAATTTCACCCCTCCATTTGGAAAATCTTGGCTTCGCCACTGGGTGGAACCCCAATTTTCTTCATGGTATCAGAGCAAGTTGTCCCACGTATGAAGCGAAACAACCATATGTGCTCCACGTCATCCCGTTGTGTTGTCCACATGTTAGGTTCAAAAATTCGCCACACGTGAAGGGGCATGTTGAGAATGAGTCCCACATTGATGGAATGAGAGACATTGCATGGGCTTATAAGAGATTGGGCTACTCCCCATATTGCCAATTGGTTTTATGCTGAAACCCCAAATTTCTTCATGGTATCAAAAACAGGTTGTCCCATGTGTGAAGTCAAACGACCACATGTGCTCCACGTCATCCCGTTGTATTGTCCACTTATTAGGCTTGAAAATTCGCCACACGTGAAAGGGTGTGTTGAGAATGAGTCTCACATTGATGGGAGGATGGACCTTGCATAGGCTTATAAGAAGTTGGACTACTCCCCATATTGCTAATTGGTTATATGGTGGAATCCTAAATTTCTTCAATTTTACTCTTCGTTTTTTTTCTTCTTTTGCGTCGGGAAATAATTTGTCATGTACATATAGGGCTGGTTTGGTATGGGATACCGAACTGAAACCCTTGTCCCGATTCCCAAACTGAAATTTTCGGGAATCCCAATTTCAAGACCGATCCCAAACCAAATTTTTGGGAATCCTGAAATATTTTCCAGATTTCAGGACAATTCAGGATTTCCGAAATATTATTAGGCTTTTGGGACAATACGGGATTGCCTAAGTATTAACAGTTCATCAGTTCAATATCTTCATCAGTTCATCATCTTCATATATAAAAGAAACATTAAGAAATTATGTGGGTATTTGAAAGTTCATCAGTTCAACATCTTCATATATAAAAGATCCACTAAACAAACTGCAAATACATTTATGGTGCTGCATTACAAACATCTCGAAACCCTAATCTCGAATTCCAACCACCAATTCAACCCCTAAACCCTCAGTATTCAGTATACTCAATCTTCCAAGTGCTAAATTTCACAAACCCTAATCTTGAATTCCAACCCTAAATTAATTCAAACATTTACCTGATTTGGGGGAGATTTGCACTGGAGACTTGAATTAAGAGAGACTGAGAATGATAGCGGCACTGGCCATGATTCGTGAAGGAAGGCTCATCCAATGTGGCTCTGTGAGGGATGAGAAGTTGAGAGAGACTGAAAGAGCGATCAGAGAGGTGGTGATTGTCTAGAGAGATGTGACTCAAGTGAGTCTAGGGGTAGGTGCGGTTTGGTTTGGTGCAGTTTTAAGTGAAACCAAAACCAAAACAGTAAGTTTTTGCGGTTTGGTTCGGTGTGGTTTTGAGGCTAAAACCGAAATGAAACCAAACCATTTGGTTTGGTTCAGTTTGGTTTTAAACGGTTTTGGTGCGGTTTCATTGTTTGAAAAAGCTATTATGGTTACCTAGTTGTATCTCATTTCATTTTCCTTTTATATACACTTCAATTTTCTTCTATGAGCAACATTTACTATTTGTTTTTCATTTTGCATGTCTTCTAGTACCTTGTTGGTCTAAGGCATGAAGTAGTTGAATCCAGGAGACTGGGCTATCCCGGCCCTTGAGAAAGAAATAGATGGCTCTTCTGCAGCTTGTCTGATGATAGTGTCAAGGGAATCATTTTCCTCTTCTAATTTCATAGCGTACAGAGAGTTTGAGGTCGTACGTTTAGCAATTGACATCTATACACACACAACAAATCCACCAGAGCACCGGGTGTCTCTATACAAAATATAGGACAAATAAAAACAAGGTAAACATCTAATGACTAAGTGACATTCAATTGAACTGGATTGAGGCATGAATATGGTTGAGTCCATACTAAATGTATGGACTCAATGAAATGACCAATTAGAATTTAATATTTAATAAATTTATGCGGCTTCGGTTTCAGTTCGGTTTCAAATGGCCGAAACCGAAATCAAATTGTTTTTCCACATTCAGTTTGGTTTCAAATCGAAACCATTTTGAAACCTCAAAACCAAACCATTCGGTGCGGTTCGATTTGGTTCGTGTTTCGATTTCAGTTTCGGGTTCAAGTGCCCACCCCTAGGTGAGTCACTTGTGTGGTCGGATTCAAAAACGAAGAGACAACCTTAAATTAATTCAAACATTTACCTGATTTGGAGGAGATTTGCACAATGCACTGGATGACTTGAATCGAGAGAGACTGAAAGACTGAGAGATTGAGAAGGAGAGCGGTGCCAATGGCCGTGATTCGACGACGAGGGTGGTGAGGTGAGGGTTTGAGTCTGACGAGTGAGGCAAGCGGTGAAAGTGACAGAGAGTGGGTGCAGTGTGAGGTGAGTGTCGAGAGAGACGAAGACATAGTGTAATGTACTAGGGTTTGATAGATTCAATAGTTGAGATTAAATCTCAACCGAATCCGACGGCTGTTATAATTCTAAATATATATTTAAAAATTAAATATTTTTTTTTTATTTCGGTTCGGTTTGGGAATATCAAAAAAACTAAAACTTGAAACCGATTCCCGTACCGAAATTTTCAGTTGGTTTGGTATTGGGTACCGAACATTTTGTGATTTTTGGTTTGGTATTTTTTTCGGTTTGGTTTCGAGAATTTTTCGGTTTGATTTGGGATATTTGGTATTTTTTTTTCCACCCCTACATACATCATTAGTATGGGAACTGAGTCTTGAAACGAGATTAAAGTTTATCCCTGGAGGGGGCCTGGGGGAGGGGTGGGGGGAAATTAATTAAAAGAAGACTAATGAGATTAAATCAAATATTTAAGTAGAATATATAGATGCCTTGTTAAAGATGGTCAGAGTCATTATCACATACAACGACAACTAACTGATATCGGTGACATGCAATAAAGGTGAAAGAGCTCAAAACAACTCAATACTCATCCCTTATTCTTAAGGTAGACTAGCTACCTACTACTATCATATTCTATTATCTAGCTAGATGCTCATCCAGATCGACCTGATCTTCACTTCACACTGCAAATAACGAAAAAATTACTTTTAGTAACCAAAACAAGGGGATAAAAAACAGATTTATATTTAAAGGCTTAGTGTATTACAAAATAAAATATGCTAGGATTATCAAATTTGTGCGCTTGTTTTAAATAGCGAAAAGTAATTAGCACATCATTTGATGGAAAAATTTACCTGGCGCAGTTAGTAGAGGTGCTGATCTTGTAGGGAATGTTGGCGCCACATAAGGAAGGGAGTTTAGCCGCGTTGGCTTGTTTAATAGTTTTGATTTGGGCAGCAACTGTTTTCAAGCAGTTGCAAGCATTCTGTCGATCAGCTGTGGTCGTGGCTGAGCTGACCAGGCCTTTGATGCCCCTGCAGCAGCCTGGAGTGGGGGAGCCACCATTCTGGAGGTAGGCCAGGCAAGGCGCAAGACCGACTTTAATCTGGCCACATGTGAGTGCTGCTCCAGTGATCAAGGGTGCGGCCAGCACTATGCACATTAAGAAAACACAAACCACCTTAGGGCTAGCCATAGCTTTTGCGTACAAAAGTCAAAGGATGGTTTAATAATTTGGTGGTGCTTTTACTAGATGCTGAGTGAGTCGGTGAGATGTGGAGTTTATATAGGGGGAAATAGGAGTGGGACGTTGTAATTTTCTGTGTACAAAATTAATACTTGTTTGAATGGCCTGAACGCATGCAGAAAGATAACCGAGACTCGATGTGAATGATGCATGCATGCAGTGGAAACGACAAGCAGAGCCCGTTGAAAGATGTGTTGTTTAATGGTTATAAATTGATGAACACCCAATCTTCATGCAACACAGAAAAAAAGAGAAAAACAGACAAGGGAATATTGTTTGTCATATTTATTTTAGTGTAATGTTAAAGAGACTAGATTTGTAGATAAAATTTGTAAACTAAATGACATGAAAGTTAATGGTTGGATTATTACTTAAGCGTTGACAAACATGCTTATTTCTTATTAGTGACACATCATTTAATTTGTAAATTTTTTCTATAAATTTAATATTTCTAACATTACTCTTTATTTTAATTGTCCATTGTTTTTTCTTGTTTCACCTAATTAATAAGGTTTTTTCTACTGAGACTCTCTCAAAGTTGGCCTCTCTAGACTTTTCGTCACCTCATGTTTTTTAAATAATATTTCATAATGTTGGCATGAGAATTGTGCTAAAAACATAAGGTTATAAAAAATCTTACTTTTGAAAGAGTCTCTCTAGCATTTCTCTTCGGCTTATTAGGAATTTTCAATGTGACACATAGATTAGTGTTAAATTGTTATTAATAGGATAATACTTGTCTTCATATGTGAAAGAACACACATCTCACTTGTTGTAAATAAGGTATATTCATTATATAAATTTTAGAACCGGAATTATTCAAGTTTTTAATCTTTATTTGAATGCAATTATATATTATCCATATTAATATGTGTTATATACAGTACGGATGGACGATATCATTGAGATGTCATAATCATGATATATTGTATTAATACAGGTATATACAACATATAGCGATGTAACTATCAAGCACAATAACTCCTCCAATAATTTTATAATTCAATTCAAAACAACTAACAACTAGAATCGACGTTTACGTGTACGTTGTTAATCAACCTGTTTCCCATCAGGATTAGTAGGATTATACTCAAGCTAAAGAGTCAACAATCGGTACCTATACTTAATGTACTTTATGAAAGAAGTTCAATACAAAAGCACTTCTAAATATTTAACAATATAAACGTTTTTATCAAAGCTCGTCTCCTCTTTTTTAGTGTTGAGAATATCGATTACTAAAGAAAAATTCTAGAGTACTCTTGGTCATTAAAAATTCATTTTCCAAATAAGTGTACAAAGTATGAAATTGAATAGTGATATATTGCAAATTTACCATGCATGATTTTGGTTTTAAAAAAAAAGTAATGTTCACACTATTTTTAGTTTTTAACATATTTTTTTAGTTATCAAATTGAATTACTTAACAAAAAAAAAATAACAGAGATGATTAATCACATATGTTGTAAAATTAAAAGAAAATAATTTTTACACAACTTTTTTAGTTTCTCCAGAAGAATATGTGTTTACCATTTTTCGAACTAAATAGAAAAGTTCGAAAAGTCATCGATCTCACCATTACCAATATATATCAATCTTGTTTAATGTGGTATGGGTCAGTGTGCCACACCCGTTGGTATGTGAGCCGACCACATTGACATTGTGCCATACCTTGCCATGCACCGAAAGGCAAGAATGGGTCCATACTGTCAACATGAATTATTCATATTAACCTTCATGCACTCGTTCACGCGTGTGTAAAAGATAATTTTTAATTTATAACATATTACACGTGATTTACACGTTTTAAATGTATTTATATGCATAAATTGACAATAAAAAATCAAATATTTGAAGTAAATGAATAATGTTAGATCATGCTAGAATAAACCCCTCATAAACCAATTCAAGCAGCTGAATTTACATACTAAAATCGATCTCTATAGAATTTACAATAAGAATAGACAAAATTGACACACCCCATCCCGAAGGAGGGCATGCTGGCCGTCACGTGAGAATGACGTAACCATTTGCACAGTACGGAAGCTTTAATTATACAACTTCAAAGTTAATACACCCGAAGGTGCGTCCTAATTTGGTACATTCTGTCAGAACCCCGCTGAATTCCTCGTAGTCACCACACCTTTATGATTCCTGAACCTGGAGGGGCGCAAAACCAAAATTGAGTGGGTCAGTAAAACAATTCTTTTCCAAATCCAAACATTTCTCAAAACGTTGTAACCCCTCTCCGTAAAACTTGTATACTTTCCCATAAATGTAAAATATAAATATACATATACATATATATTCTCAAAACTTCATTTTTACTATCTCAACATTTTTCTTTATCAAATCATGTCATGCCATGTCTAATTCAACAGTTAAGTATGGATGCATCAACAATAATCATATCAGGTGCAAGAAAATAATCAACCGGAGACCCTACAATGGTCCTGTACAGCTGAATGTAGAGCTCAAAATCTCATCTAACCGGAGTCACAAACTGTGACCTGTACGGCCATGCCGGAGTCACCTAGTATGACCTGTACGGCACTACACTGCACATAAGTCGGAATTACCTAATGTAATCTGTACGACTTAATGGTGTAATAAAATGCTCTAGTGCTTTTCTCATCAATCATCTGTGCACATAATCTAAGGTCACCTACCAGTCGGAACCCCTCTAATGGTCTGTACGACTGGCATGTCGGAACCACCCCCGGTGGTCTGTACGACTAGCATCTACTTGGATCCAAGGTGAGCATGCGATGCGGTGAATAATAATAAGCACTAATACCAAGGTGCAGGTTATGAGCTCAACATATCTCAACATCATCATAACAGTAATAATACTCACCTGATACTCACATGTGCGTCCACAGCACCATTTCATATATATGCATCATATCTCAATTCATACTTTTCATATAATTTCATGCATGGCAATTCGATTCACATTTCTATATACTTTTCATATACTTTTATGCATGGCATCTCAATTCACATTTCAATATACTTTTCATATAATTTTATACATTGCATTTAAAGCATACTTTCATTAAATTTCAATTTCTGGGAAAACGTCAAGTATATATATATACGGAAAACAAAACTGCCCACTCACCTGGAGTTCGTCCAACAACTCCCTAACACCACACATCAAGGCGTCATGACGATCGCCGCCTAGAACAGTAATCAAATCCAGCCTCAGAATTCATATCGATAGAATATATAACTTATATAAAATACGTCACTACGTAGTTCGATCCGGAAGATCCACCACTCAGATTTTAAATCCATAACTTCCAGAGGTCCACAATATACCTCTAGGACAACTTCCTAAAATTTCATCACCATCCAACGGTCGGATCTCCGTCAATTAACAAAACTAAGTGACGGTTAACATTTTATTTTATGAACTTACAATTCCAATTCCGGAAGATCCGTAACTCGGATTCCCAATCCGTAAGTTCAAATAATCCTCAAATATTACGTATTACAACGTATCAAAGTTTGGTAACGATCCAACGGTCGGATCGTCAATTCATATTTTCACCTAAATGCAAAAACTATAAAACGTTATTTGAACACCTAACCAACAATCCTTAATAACTTTCTCATACGGTGCTCAATTTGGGTATATGAATATACCACAGTGATCTACTCGACGTCACGGACGTCGACATATTTTTAAAATAATTGTTTACTGTAGCACGCGCCCCCACGCGCCAAGGAAGGCACGGACCTACGCGCCCCCACGCGCACCTTCTTCTTCCTTGGGTCGCCGGACTGGTTTTTCCGGCGGCCGTTTTTCAAATTGCCATAACTTTGTCATTTCTCAACGAAATTAAGTGATTCAAAAACGAAAGTTGTAGCCCTTAAAGAGACAAAGAGAATGGTACCTTGCACAACACCTAGTTCGCCGTGGTTTGGCCGGAAACTGCTTCGAAAGCCTCGGAGGTTGCCGGAAACTGGGTATTTTTCAAATGAGTATAACTTCTTCAATACTCAACGAAATTGAGTGAAACAAAAAGGAAAGTTGTAGTACTTGACGAGACGAAGAGATTAATACCTACCTCGACTCCTAACTCGCCGGGGATTTTCCGGAAAAAGCCTCGAAAGCTCCGGCCAAACTTTGAACTTGTCGATCTCCGTGTTCTTACGTCCAAAAACTTCCAACGAAGCACTCCGAGCTTCCTTGGGACCTCACTAAGCTCGCTGTGATCTTGTTTTAGCCTAAATCGTAACCATTTAAAAGATCATGAACAGTACATAAACACGGGACCTTAAAAACTAGGGTTTTCCGAAGCAAAACTTACCTGAAAATGGTGTCTACGTGATCGTGGAGGTTCCAGGAGTTCGATGGTGGTCTTAACTCCGTCGTTGGTAGAAGTTTAGGGTGGTTTTGGAGCTTGTCCGTGTGAGTTCGAAGGAGAGGGAGAGAGAACTGAGAGTTTCGTGAGGGAGGAGAGAGAGAGACAGGGTACGGGAAAGAGGGAGAGAATTGAGGGGTGTGGGATCCTACCCAATCCCCAACTACGAAATTCTAACATAAAATTTAAGTCTAAGTCTCCACTCTACTTACCAAATTTTAGGAGCTTAGATATAACGAACGTAAAAATTATACCTTAGTCACGTATTGAGGCATTTTCGTAATTTCATGTCTTCTGAATTAAAAATTCCGGGACGGGCTGTGACAAAAATGATATTTAATGAACAATTGATTAAATCACATTATTACTAACTCATTGTGAGGCTATGTCCACTCATTCCCTCTTAGTATAGATAATATCTTTTGTTATTAAAAAAAAAAACAATCATTTGACAATTAATTTAAACACATTATTATCCACGGGCGAAATACATTTTTTATAACCAACATTACATGTTTCTTAAGATGTTTTGAACATGTTTAAAAATAGAGAAAATAAAATTGAATGAACAACTGATTGAATCACGTTCTTACTAGCCCATTTTGAGGCTAAGCTCACCCCCCCCCCCACTCCCCGTTAGTGTAGATAATATCATTAGTTAAAAAAAAACAATAATTTGATAACTAATTTAATCACATTATTATCAGCATACGAAAGACTTTTTTTTTATAACTGGCATTACACACCTCTTAAGATGTTTTGAACGTGTTTAAAAATAGAAAAATTGAATCACATTATTGCTAGCCTATTGTGATATACTAAAAAAAACAGCACAAAAAATTAACTATTAAAAAAAATATTAAAATAACTAAAATACCCCTACCTTATTTGATGCATTATTTTAGATCATGCTAGAAGAAACCCCTCATAAACTAATTCAAACAGCTGAATTCACATAATAAAATCGGTCTCTAAAGAATTTACAATAAGAATAGAGAAAATAATATTTAATGAACAATTAATTGAATCACATTATTGCTAGCTCATTGTGAGGCTAAACTCACCACCTTCCCCTTAGTGTGGATAATATCATTTGTTAAAAAAAAAAATTCATTTGACAACTAATTTAATCATATTATTATCCGCGTGCGAATAACCTTTTTTCATAACCGACATTATACGTTTCTTAAGATATTTTGAACGTGTTTAAAAATAGAGAAAATAAAATTGAATGAACAACTGATTGAATTACATTATTGCTAACCTACTGTGACACTAAGCTCATCTTCCTCCCCTTAGTGTAGATAATATCATTAGTAAAAAAAAAAAACAATCATTTGACAACTAATTTAATCACATTATTATCAACATGCGAAAGACTTTTTTTATAACCGACATTACACACCTCTTAAGATGTTTTGAACGTGTTTAAAAATAGAGAAATTAAATCACATTATTGCTAGTCTATTGTAAGGTACTAATGACACATCTCAACCTAGAACGTCCACTAGGATTCCAAATCGAGCTATTCTAGCCGACACCTGGAAGGTGACGAAACCTTAAAGTGTAGTGATGTGAAAAATGTAAATTAATTTAAACCTAAAAGTGTCTAAATATAAGAGTCCACTGGTGAGCAGGAATGAACTCATTTCACACGGGATGTTAGAATATGAGTATAGTAAAATAGGGTGAGAATTATATCATCGAAAGTATTCGTTTGCACCAAGATTTTCTATTATTCATCGTCGACACAAAAGCTCTGCTATTAGAATCTGGAGGGACGAAAAACAGAAGAGTGAGTGGGCACAAAAATAAAGGTTTATAAAATCGATTTGTTTTTTGAACATACTAACCCCTCGCTGTAAAACAAGTATAGTTTCCCGAAAATCATACTACATATAAGTATGAAATCAAATACATGCCAACAATAAATCTAGAAATATGCCACAGCAGAATATTTCAACAGCAATATGAATATAATCATGTGCTCAATAATCTATATTAGCACACAAGTCGGAGTCACCTAATAGGACCTGTACGACTGCACCTATTGCTCATCAATCTATGTTAGCACACGAGTCGGAGTCACCTAATGTGACCTGTACGATAGGGCTGGGTGTAATAATATACGCTCTAGTGCTACAATCACGTGAAGGCTAGCGCTATGCGATAGTCACCTACGAGTCGAAGTCGCCTAATGCGACATGTACGACAGGCTAGCACCTAACTTGGATCCAAGGCCAGCATGTGGTGCGGAAGGTGAACAATCACGTGAAGGCTAGCCCTAGCCCGGGACGGGAGCACTAAAGCCGGGGTGCAGCAATGATGAGTGAACTATATGAATATAAGCATGTCATAATGATGCAATAATCCCAATCAACATAACGAGCTTACCTAAACTTACATGCGCATCTCGTACCATTTCATAACAATACAATATTCATGAGTAGCTAAAAATGCATATGAAATGCCATGACAATAAAAAACTCAACCACAACAATATTTTTTAAATTAAGTAAATTATGGCATAAAATGCATAAACCAATTTAAAAGCATTTGTGGAAACTATACAATATATATATATATATATGGAAACAAAATGCCCACTCACTGAACATGACGTCGAGTTGAACCCGCCTCGCGGCATCGAGAGTCCTTGCAATGCGTTTTGCCTAGAAACGAAACATTTAACGTTAATGTATTAACGTATAAACGCATTTTTCATACAAAGTACGACTATTACTATTTTAAAATGATCAAATTTCAGAAAACGAAGGACGAATTCGGGTCCGGCACGTCGAGGAACCTAAGGAGGGATCTCGGGTTCTTCTTAGCGCCGCCGCACGTGCCGGCACCATGATTTTTTTGCAGATTTTTCCCTCAACTTTTAGAGCTTATTACGAGCTCGATTCTCAACCAAATTCAATGATTCAAAAGCCAACTAGAAGCTAGAAATGTGGGGAACATGTTTGTACCTATTTGAAGTCGAATAGTGGCCAGAGTTTGCTGGGAAAATGGTCTGAAAGTGGCCAAATGGCCACGGGTCCAAGTTTTTCATATTCTGGGAAATTTCATCCCAAATTTCACCGCTAATTTCTAGCTCGCTACCTAACCATTTTTAGTGCTCTACCTATGTATTTGAAGCTCTTAATGAGGAGAATAGTATCGTACCATCATGAGGTCAAAACATGGTCGGAGTCGGCCGAAAAAATGATCTGAAAGTGGCTCAAAGGCCACGGTTCATTCCTTCCACAAATATGGGGAAAATCCTTCCCCAAGCTGCGATCTGCATTAAATCACCCACAAACATCCTATTTAAGATTAGAAATATCACCAAGGGATTAAAATAATAAATATTCGAAGTTGGGGGGGCTCCAAAATCACCTTGGTTATGTACGATGGGAAGTTGCGGTGAAAAATGGCACATGAGGGTAGTGATGGTGGTCCGCCGCAAGAGCCATGGTGGCTGTACCATTTTTCCACCATGAAATGGTAATGGTGGTCACGCTGGTTAAGTCGCTACCTCTGTGAAGTGAGTGCAGCAAGAGAGCTCGATAGGGAGAGCCTAAGAGTGAAGAATAGTGTCCGAGATAAAGAGTGGTATGGTGAAGCTTACCGAAGAAGGCAGTGGGTGATGGTTGATGTTGGTTGAACTTGCAGAGAGAGGGAGCTGACAGAGGTAAGGGAGGAAAGATGAGAGAGTGAGGGGAAAATAAAGGAGACATGGAGGGATACATGGGGAGAGGAACACGGGAGGGAAAAGAAATAGGGCACCAAAAATGGGGTGCCATGTGTCAGTCATGTAATGGTCCAAAGTAGAGAAATATCTCCATTTGTGAACTTACCATAATACCCTTACCTTTCGAATTCGGTGATATCCCCATTTTTGCTCCAAATTCAAATCCATTTGTGCCCACGCATTCGTATCGTCGAGTACTACACAAATACGCTAAAAGAATGAGTCTTACGTCTCTCTAACCGATGGTCAACGAAAGTCAAAATCTTTGCCTCAAGGGGCATTTTCATAAAATCACTAATTTAAAACTTAAAATTAGGGATGAGTTGTCATAACTAATTAAAAAAAAACAACACAAAAAATTAACTATTAAAAAAAATTTGTTAAAATGATAAAAATACCCCTGCTTTATTTGATGCATTATTTTAGGATGTCTTTGAAGTTTTTTGTCTTAGGGGCATTTTTGTCTGAATATTTTTGTTGAAACTTGGTGACACCAAAAAAATTGTTCATGTTCACCTTTTGTGTTGGCTTTATATACAGATAATTGTTATAAATAGGCAAAATTTAGAGAGATAACATTTACTCGGGATAGGAGCGAAGCAATTGCAAAATATTATACCAACATAAGTTGTTGCAGAGGAAGTAATGTATATTATGGCTATTAGATGTTTTTCTCTTCCAAGTCTAATTTGATCAAATGTAGTGCTCTATTTATAGAGCAACCTCATAGGAAACAAACAAATGACACTATTAAACTTGTGAAAGAGTTACTATATACATGTGGGAAAACATACCCACTATTTTACAACACTCACACTTGGATGCCCACATATCAACATCAGTTGCCTTATTAAAACCTTGCTTGAAAAAACCCAATGGGAAAAAAACCCTAGCGAAGGAAAAAGAGTACAACTTTACCCGGATGGTGTTGAGCATGCTTATGTTGCCTCGTTAAAACCTTGATAGGAAAAACCTAGTGGGAAAAATCCTAATTAAAAGGAAAAAGAGTACAACATGCATGTATCATGGATGCTCCCCCTGATTCCACATTCTTCAAATTTGTAAGCCGACGTAATTCGATTCCCTGCACCAACTTCTGAAATGTGCACTTTGGCAGAGATTTGGTGAACAAGTCTGCTAAATTTTCATTGGAACGGATTTGTCTGACTTCAATAACTTTACCCTTCTGAAGCTCATGTGCATTAAAAAATCTTAGAGATATGTGTTTAGTCTTATCACCTTTGATGAATCCTTCCTTCATCTGGGCAACACAGGCTACATTATCTTCATGGATGACAGTTGGAGTGTCTGTCTTTGAAGGTAAACCGCATGAATTCCGGATGTGATGGATCATTGATCTTAACCAAGAACATTCATGACTTGCTTCATGTAAAGCAATTATTTCCGAGTGATTGGAAGATGTAGCAACTAGCGTTTGCTTTGTTAATCGCCATGAAATTGCAGTATCTCCATTAGTGAACACATATCCATTTTGTGAGCGGGCTTTATGCGGATAGAAGAGAAAACCAGCATATGCGTATCTAACAAGGATCTGTTCATTTTTGGGCTTGTCTGAGTAAAAGAGGCCCATATATGTTGTCCCATGAAGGTATCGTAGAACATCTTTGACTCCCTTCCAATGACGAATTGTTGGAGTAGAGTTGTACTTGGCTAACAAGTTAACTGAAAAAGCTATATTTGGTCTAGTACATTGTGCTAAATATAATAAAGCACCTATTACGCTCAAATATGGTACTTCTGGACCAAGGACCGGTTCATCATCTTCTTTTGGACGGAATGGATCTTTCTTAATGTCCAAATAACGAACGACCATTGGGGTGCTAAATGGATAAGCTTTGTCCATGCCAAATCACTTCAGTATTTTTTCAATGTAAGCTGATTGATGGACCAAAATTCCATTAACACAATGCTCGATCTGCAGGCCGAGACAATATTTTGTTTTCCCAAGGTCTTTCATTTCAAATTTGCTTTTCAGATATTCAGCAGTTTTGTTGAGCTCTTCAGGGGTTCTAACTAGGTTCATATCATCGACGTATACTGCCACTATAGCAAATCTAGTATTTAATTTCTTAATGAACACACAAGGGCAGATGACATTGTTGGCATATCCTTCTTTAATCAAATACTCACTGAGACGTTTATACCACATTTGCCCACATTGTTTCAGCCCATATAGTGATCGCCTTAATTTGATTGAGAACATACCTCGTGGTTTGTTAGTTGCTTCAGGCAACTTAAGTCCTTCTGGGACTTTCATATATATGTCAATATCTAATTCTCCATATAGATACGCGGTGATGACATCCATAAGTCGCATGTCAAGTTTTTCTGAAATCACAAAACTTATTAAGTAACGAAACGTAATTGCGTCCATTACAGGAGCGTATGTCTCTTCATAATCAATTCCAAGTCTTTGTGAAAAACCTTGTGCAACGAATTGTGCTTTATATCTTGCAATCTAGTTTTTCTCGTTGCGTTTCCTTGTGAATACCCATTTGTAACCTACGGGGTTCACACCAGGCAGGGTTTGGACTACTGGTCCAAAAACACTTCTTCTTTCTAAGGAATTTAATTCTACCTGGATTGCATCTTTCCACTGAGGTCAATCTTGTCTCTGTCTGCATTCATCAATAGAGCGGGGCTCAATATCATTACTTAATATAATTTCAGTGGCTATTACAAATGCAAACATGTCGTCGATGATTATTTCATTTCGATCCCACAATTCATTAGTACATGCATAATTTATGGATATTTCTTTACTTTCATGTACTTCTGTCTCTTCAGGGACAGGTGTCCCATCAAGGACATTTTCTTTTTCTAGAAGTATAGAATCATGAATTGTGGATTTATTATTCAATTTCTTTTCTTGAATGATTTCATTTGGGTTCAACTGTGCCCTCATCTTTCTCTTTCGAGGGGCTGAATCTTTTGAACCTGAGTGTCTACCACGCTTCAGGCGTGCATTGGATTAATCATTCGCTACCACTTTATTTTGTCCAACAGGGACATCAATTCTTGCAGGTGCGTTTGCAGCTGGTATATGTGACTTTGTCACTTTCAAAGCATCATTAAATGCATCTGGCATTTGATTAGCAATACCTTGAAGATGAACGATCATTTTCACTTCATTTTCACATTGAATGTTTCGTGGATCAAAATGAGATAAGGTGGGAACAACCCATGTCAGCTTTTGCTGTTCTTTTGGAACAGCCTTTTCTCCCCCTAATAACGGGAAAACTGTCTCATCAAAATGACAATCAGAAAAACGAGTTGTAAACATTTCACCAGTCAAAGGTTTCAAATATCTAATGATAGATGGTGAATCAAAACCCACATAAATTCTCAGTATGCGCTGAAGTCCCATTTTAGTTCGTTGTGGCGGTGCAATAGGCACATAAACAGCACAACCAAAAACTCGTAAATGTGAAATATTTGGCTGATGTCCAAACACGAGTTGTATTGATGAGTATTGGTGGTTGGCTATAGGTCTCGGTCGAACCAATGATGCTGCATGTAAGATGGCATGTCCCTATGCAGAGACTGGCAATTTCATTTTCATGAGCAGAGTGTGGGCTATTAATTGAAGCCGCTTGATAAATTCCTCTGCTAAAACATTTTGGGTATGGACATGAGGAATAGGATGTTAACATCAATGCCCAGTGCCATGCAGTAATCATCAAAGGTTTGAGACATAAATTCACCCGCGTTATCAAGTCGAATTGACTTAATGGGATGATCTGGGAATTGTGCTTGCAACTTAATTATCTGAGCAAGAAGTCTCGCAAAAGCTACATTTCAAGTAGACAATAGGCAAACATATGACCATCGGGTAGATGCATCAACCAAAACCATAAAATATCGAAATGGTCCACAAGGTGGTTGAATAGGTCCACAAATATCTCCTTGAATTCTTTGCAAAAATGATGGGGATTCATCATCAACCTTTAGTTATGATGGTCTAATTACCAACTTCCATTGGTAATGATTATACGCATCATGGTAGATCCTGGATGACCTAGACGATCATGCCAAAGCATGTAAACCTTTGAATCAATGAACTTCTGGTTCATGACAGTATATGCCTCAACTGTCTTTATGTATGTATAATACAATCCACTCGATAAACCATGCAACTTCTCCAATATACGCTTCTGGGTATCATTGGAGGTAATGCATAAATATTCCACATTTTCTACACTTTTCGTTTCAATGTGGTATCCATTTAGACGTATGTCTTTAAAACTCAACAAATTTTGAATGGATCGAGTAGCATATAACGCATTCTTTATGGACAATATTGTTCTATTTGGTAACATAATCTGGGCTTTTCCTGAGCCTTCAATTACATCTGATTGCCCTGATATTGTTGTTACCTTTACTTTTGCAAGTACCAAATTCGAGAAATACTTTCGATCTCGAAGTATTGAATGCGAGGTTGCGTTGTCTACAAGACAAAAGTCTCCGCCATTACTCTTGTTTTGAGAATAACCATAATTTTTATCCATGTTCTCTGAGTAAAGAAAAAGCAGTTTATTCATACTGGAATACTACTTTTATTGAATTAAAAATGCAAGCATTAAACCACAAGTACAAATAACAAGAGTATATTAAACATAAATAATTTAATCGGACCCATAAACTTCATTCCCTCTTTCATTAATAAAGTATGTAGCATCCAGGTGGGTTGTGTTTAACTGTCCTTATAAATTGGTCACTGGATCAGGGGTTTCTATTGGTTGAGTTTGGTCGAAGAAATTGATCTCAACACCCTTCTCCTTGAAGGAGGCTTGATACAGTTCCACCAGATGCTTTGGGGTGCGACAAGTACGCGCCCAATGTCCGTTGCCACCACACATATGGCAAACTCCTTCAGGATTTCTAGGAGTGTTCATATGAGCTTTTCCTTTCTGGGGATTTGCATTTTTAAAGCTCGGACCTGGATTATGCCTTGGAACCTAGTTGTGAAATTGGACACCATGGTTCTTGCCTTTCCCGTTCCACCGGCCTCGCTTGTGGCCACGTCCTCATTTGTAATTATTGCCACAGGAGGATATGGTATTCCTTTCAAGGGAAGCAGCATTCACTTCTGGGAACGGTGCTGATCCAGTAGGTCGGGAATTATGGTTTTTCATCAGTAGCTCATTGTTCTGTTTAGCTACCAGGAGCACATATATCAGCTGGTTATATTCAGTGAAGCCTCGCGCTCTATACTACTACTGCAAGAGCATGTTAGAGGCATTAAATGTGCTGAAAGTCTATTCCAATAACATCTCCTCAGTAATAGTATCCCCACAGAGCTTCATCTGAGAGGTAATTCTGAACAACGCCGAATTGTACTTAGCCACTGAATTGAAATCCTGGATCCTTAGGTGAGTCCAGTCATAGCGAGCTCTTGGAAGAATCACTGTTGTCTGGTGATTGTATCTGTTTCTCAAAGCCTTCTAGAGGGCTAACAGATCTTCAACCGTTAAGTACTCGCTTTTTAGTGCCAATTCAAGATGGCGACGAATAAAAATCATGGCCTTCACCTGATCTTGAAAGGATGAGCTGCTCTCTTCCCTGATGGTATCACCAAGATTCATTACTTCCAGATGGATCTTGGTATCCAGTACCCAGGTAAGGTAATTCTTCCCATTAATGTCCAGGGCAGCAAAATCAAGCTTTGCCAAGTTTACCATTTTCTTTTCTGGAAAAAAATGAGGTGGGTAAGAACTTGCAATAATATGTGTTCTGTAGGAATATATTGTTAGAACTTCTAGTTCCTACAAATTTTTGATCTTCAGGCCAAAATGTTAAGTACTCGAAACTTCAGGCTCGAGATTTACATGATTAATGAGAAGGGCAATTGTACCGCACCATTCTCATCGAAACAAGTATAGGATGGGCGATTATTCCGCACTACTTTAAACAACAAGAAAATTTAAATATGTAGAGCAAGGTGGACGATTATACCGCACCACCTAATAGCCATAATATACATTACTTCCTCTGTGAAGGGAATTCACTCCCGTTCTCCCTTCACCCCCTTTGCCCTCCCCGTTCTCCTTCACCACTGCCGTTGCGCCCTCCGTGAAGGGAATTCACTCCCGAAATAGAAAAAAGCACCCAAACCAAAAGCTAGCTCTGAGAGTGTTGAGATCCATCAATCCACCAAGAAACACAATATCCACAGCCACACCTGCATAAAAAGTCACCAAATGTAATAGGAGAACGGGGAGGGCAAAGGGGGTGTGCAGGACACACTTGTTCAGACATGAATTGTTCCACATTTCACCCAATTTTTCTGTTAAGCCGGTTCGGCAGTGGGCTGTGGATGAAGGGTCTTGAGTCAAGATGGAGTTCAAAACTCCAAGATCTAACTCCTAATTATGGGTTGGAAAAGATGGGGAGGAAAGAAGAGTGCGATGGGGAAGGGAAAAGAGGCAGACGATTAGAGAAGGTAAAACTGAGACAAAAGCTCAGTGGGAAACATAGCAAAAGAAACAGGGAAGAAAAGAAGAAAAAACAAAGAAAAAAGGGGGCTGCCACCGACCCCATAGCCAAAGGCTAGGGCCAGCGATAGTGGGTGGTTCTAGTTTTTTGGCTCACTTATTTGAACAGTCATGGTTAACTCACATCAACATCTTATTTTAATTATTTACAGAGAGAGAAAAAATAAAAAGTGTGAGATGAGGGGAAGGAAGGAAAGCAAAAGTGTGAAAAATACATGTACTTTCGCAATCACACATGATGAGTTCAGTTTCCTATAATTCTATGAAGAGTAATGTTAGAGAGACCAAAATTTTAAATCAAATTTGCAAACCAAATGATGTGTCACCATTAATCAACGCTTAAGCACATTAATCAATGTTTAAGTAATTATCCAATCATTAACCACCACATCATTTGATTTGAAAAATTTAATCTTCCTAACATTATCTTTCTACGAAACTTACCGAATTTAACTTACTTTTGTTGTACAAATGAAATAATGTACTTGTGCATTTCATATGCAATCCTTAAGAAAAACCAAAAATACAAAAACAAAACAAAACAACTAAAGCAGAGCAAATTACCACGGGCATGCCACAGCCCTCCTCTTCAACACTTCGATTTGCCCAAGACTGCTTTCTTGCATATCGCTAAATATCGTGGCGGAATTGTGGCCGTACTCTTTAGAAGGTAACGTTTCTAACATAAAATCTTTTTTTTTTTATTACTCCATTGATTAAAATCCTATTTATTTTCAATTTTTGATCAAGGTTCTTGGGTATTAATAACATCATTAATTATTTGAATAATAAAATATTTTTATTTTTAAATATATTCCTTTAATGTTAAAAATGTTATAATTAGTATATTTATATTTATGCCTAAATTTTTTATCATATATTTTTATTTTTAGTTTGTACCTATTTTTAATTTACAAATATTTTTTAATTTGTACCAATTTTCTTTTCATTTTTTAAAGTTTTATTTGTGTTTGTACCCATGTGTATACCATCACGTGACATTGTATATTTAATCAATGATAAAAAAATTACATATGGTATATTTATGTTTTATGCCTAAACTTTGTATCATATATTTATATTTTTAGTTTGTACCCACTTTTAATTTGCAACATTTTTTTTTAATTTGTAGTATTTTCTTTTTAGTTTTATTTTGTACCCATGTATTAATTTCTTTTAGCACCTATATTTTTAAAACTTCATTTGTATTCATAATTTTTAATCTTTTATATGTACCCTAATTTATTTCTAATGTACCCATTCTTCTTTATTAATGTATCACTTTGTTATATGTGAAATGTATTCATTTTTTTAACACTATGGATACATTCTTTTGCCATTTATTATTTCTTATTTTTACATAGTTTTTATCCATTTATTCAATCAAAATATTTGAATTTTTTTTATTGTAACCGTTTCTAATAGTATTATAATGAGGGATTTAAAATTTATAGGATTATAAATCTCATAAAATATCAAACAATTAATGTCAAAACTATAAAAATATAAATATTAATAGTAATATAATAAGGTGTACAAAGTCAAGGGACATTGATCAAACTTTGAATACTATTAAGGT
Organism: Malus domestica; assembly: GCF_042453785.1. NCBI lineage: Eukaryota > Viridiplantae > Streptophyta > Magnoliopsida > Rosales > Rosaceae > Malus > Malus domestica. The sequence goes on along the minus strand of NC_091672.1, from coordinate 25,832,027 downwards.
TTAAATCAAAGAATGTTAAGGATTAGGGACCGCATTCAAAATATCCCTAAAAAAATAGTACCAATTTGCTAAATACATGCATGTTGTGGATGCAAATTTCTTCCTCCTCGATCTTGGACGATTTTGCACCTACAAAACAATTAACACCTTAGGTTAAGGCCAAGAGCCTCACGCGCCCACGATGAATGGGGGGGGCTTTGGCCGAAGAACCTCCGATGCCAAAGTTATAATTTAGAGAGAAAGAGTGTTTAGAGAATTTTGGGATTTTTGCCAAAGTGTTGGAATTAGCTTTTTGGTGAGAATGGGAGTATATTTATAGGGATAGGAGGTGGCTAGGGTTTTTAGGTTTAATTTAGGTTTAATTAGCCAATTTATTTGGCTATTAAACATAAGATGAATGTTTTGGTGGTTTTTGAATTTATTGGGTAATAAAAAGGAAGAAATGGTGAAAAAGGTAGAAAAAAGTGATGGATTAGGTTTTGAAATGGGGATAGCCGGCCATGTGGTGTTTTAGGGTTGAATTGGATGTATTTTGTAGTTATTTGGATATAATGGATGGTTTAATTGACAATTAATGGGTTAATTAGGTAATAAACCCATTAATTAGCCAATTAACATAATTTAAAAGGAATGTGTTTGGGAATTACCTTGTAGAAAGGATTTGATGAGATGGACTTTGAATTGTTACCTATTTTGGGCACTTCTGTCTTGGTTGAAAGAGGGTTGCCCGCTGCTTGCGCGTAGGAACCTCGTTGTACTGCAAGGGTATTTTTGTCATTTTTGTCCAAAAATCCACGTGTCGCCCTGTGAATATTTTTGGCTCCACACATGTTATATTGTTAAGTTGTGAACATGAAAGCACAAATAAACAAAATAAAATCGTTAAATCAACGGTTAGATTAACTGTCTGACAATATAATATAAAACAGTTCTATTGATTATTTACTTGGTTGTAATTTCTTGTTTAGTGTTCCATGTGTGACGAAGGCATAAGGTTCACCATAAATGGCCACTCATACTTCAACTTGGTGTTGATCACAAATGTTGGGGGTGCAGGGGATGTCCGTACAATGTCTACCAAGGGTTCTAGAACAGGGTGGCTGCCCATGTCAAGAAACAGGGGTGGAAACTGGCGGAGCAACTCCTACCTCAAACGCCAGAGGCTCTCCTTCAGAGTCACCACTAGTGACGGACGCAGGCAGAGTCACCAGCTACAATGTAGTGCCCGCCGGCAGTTTGGACAGACCATTGAAGGTGGCCAGTTTTAGATCATTTGTGGAAGCAGCGAATTGTTTATAGACTTATGGATCATTTGAAAACACTTCTAAAATAACTAAAGTGTTTTTGATGAAAATGTTTTTGAAATGAATTTTTAGTAAAAATACAAGTAGATCCTGAAAAAACATTTTAAGTGCTTTCTGCAAGAATCACATGTCTGATACTTCTGAAACATAAAATCAATTTCACCAAAAATACTTTCAGTTATTTTAAACACTACCAAAATGAGCCGTTATATATCCATAAAACTGCCTTGCAGTTTGTATCTTTGATTTTTGTAAAATAAGATTATAATGTCACATCAATGATGTAAATGCAATTTTTGTACATCGAGCTAAGTATACCACCAAGTTTATGTTTTGTCTCATTTATTATTATTTTTTGGTAAATACACACAACAGAAAATACAAATAAAATCGGTTATAAACTATTAGTGAACAACAAAATTGGAGGAAACCCGACGCTGAACTACATATTTAGAAAGTAAACACAAATAGAACCGATTACAAACGTTTAACATAAACAAGAGGAATACAAAACTAACAATAAACTGTATATGAACCAGAACTTAGTGCTCCTTTATTGACATTTCAAATTTCCTCAAGTTTCAATTTTAGTAAAACCTTGGTAACCAGATTCATTTGCGTATGCTTTCCTTTATTTTTGTTAAGCTTTGCTAAATATATGAAAGAGAACAACTCTCCTCCCAGAGGAACAATTAAATTGAATTTGATCCTAGAAAATGAGGTATATAATTGCTCTACAACAAGGTTTCTTTCATCAAATTAACTTAACATATCAAACCTTTTACTTATAAACACATCAAGAGGCAGCATCCATTCACTCTAAGACCACCCAAAAGACACAAATCTTCGTCCCACTCTCTCTCTCTGTCCATCAAAAGACACCGCCTCTCATCTAACAAAAAACCACCACTGTGCACATCAATCTTGCAAAATGTATAAACGACTCAATAACTTAGTAACGAATATTTCATTCTTAAAACAATTTTCCCTCTCTCCACGCCAAGCTTTCCACCCGTAACCAACCAGTGACCAGGATGGTCTCGCGGCCCCTTGCTCATCTCAGACATGTCTACAAACTTCGCCAACTTGTTGCCAGCGACATGTTCTCTTAAACCTGAACTTGAGTCGCCAGTGGATGTTGCTTTCTTCGACTTTTCATTTGGTGTATAATCCCACACGGATCTCCGGATGGTGCAGCCTGGCAGCCTGGAATATAATAGCTTCATGTACAAGACATTTCTCGATCCAAAATCCCACACTCCGAGCTGTGCTCCAGTGACCATGTAGACACCAGAGTGGTCCCCTGTGAAGGCTTCAGGGTTCTCAATTGGTGCAGTGCTCACATGAGAGAAGTTTTTCCATTTTAATGGTTCGAACCATCGGCTGTCTTGCTCTTCAGGTCCTTGCCACTTGGGTGCACCAATTGCGACATCGCTGCCCCAATATGGCCGAAGGATATTTGGTAGAGATGCTAAGTGCTGAAGATGAATACAAAGTCGATTATGCTTGCTTCCTTCTAGACATAACCGTATGCCTGTCACTGGCTTCCGTCCAACAGTAACCTGCAGATCACAAAACCTTGTTAATGGAGATTACATAAACAGCCTAGGAGGATTAAACCATGAATCGAACTCAGAATGAGAGATCACAAAAAATAAAAAAATGGCTATTAGACATCTCAAGGACATGATGTCCCACCAGTGCGCTGTACATGATGAATTGAGGAGTTAAACGATAAGCATTAATGTTTTTGTCATGTCAATTAGACTGCTTAATGTTTTAGTTTTACCACTTAGCCATTGGAACCCACTCCAACGCTAAGGAAGCAGGATGCACTTAATAAGGTCTTCCGTTAGATCTCATGCAATTCAGGCCCCACCCAACGAGAAAATTGAGCAAATTTTTGTCTCATTCTGTCCAAAGACGAGTACAAGCCTCCCAAAGGATGGAAGAGCTCAGCGAAGAGAGATTCATTGCTACCTGTTCTTGGCTGACATAAAGCTTTTGCCCCATTATGCTGAATTGCAAGGATGGGCAAACAGGTTCCTTTCTTTGGTGTCCAATATTTCTGTCGGGCATAGGAGCCCATATTCGGGAAATTTGAAACTCTAGGAAATATCTCAGCTCTTCAATTGGAGGCTTATCTGCAAGAAGGATTTCAAAACCGTTTAGTAGGCTTACCTTACTGCTAATGATAGAGTACATTACAGGAAAAAGAAAACTCTAACCCATCTATGATGAGTTCAGTTGTTATACATTCAAGGTAAAGACCAATAGCTCGAGTAAGGTGCTCTTTTCCAGGTATCTCTTCAAGTAGGGCTGTTATGGGAAAAAATGTCATCTCGATTACGTCTGGAGAGGACCGGACAGTTCTTGCCCATCGGGTGTGGTTTTGTTCCAGATCGTCTCCTCCTCTTCTTCTAAAAATGACCGTGACATCCTGCATCAACAATAATTGACGGTAATGAGAAATAACATATCGAAGAAGTAATAGAACTCAGGTAAAAATGCAAGTAAATGTTCAAAGGTATGCCAAAATCAAGGGCTGGTGAGAGCTTACTCTATACTTCTTATGTATTTAAGAAATGGTAAATAAGATTACATTCAAGGAAAATGGAGGTTCAGAGAAAGAAGCAACTTTATACTTTTTTATACTTTTTTAAACTTATTTCTTATAATAAACCATCAAGCGCAACAGAGATATTGGATACAAATTATCAATACGTTACATACTTCTTTCCCAGCAAGATATGGTGCCGTAGTGGGTTGAGGATATATCCCTTGACTGTTGAATAAACCAGGATCACCGCCCTGAAATATATATAATGATACTCAGTCAAAACCTAAATTTCAAGTAAAGACAGAGGCTACAAAATAATAAAAAGGAAAAGAAACAAAGCGGAACTAGCCTTATCATTGGATTTCATTTGACATGAACTTCTATTGCTTTTTGTGTCTGAGAACCTCTGAGTTGCAAAATCCTGGACATAGCTTTTGATCTCCGTGGTTGACAAAGTAGATGATTGGTGTTGTTTAACATAAATTACATCTTTTCCACCAATTGTTACCGATGTTATGACATGAGTTCCAAAATTTTCAATGAAGCTGTCAAGAAAAAGTAACCAATCTTAAATAAGGAACATTTGAAACTATTTCATCACAAGTTTCTACTAAGGCTATACATATTCATACCTAGCCAAAGATGCTGGATCCCAACTCCTCGGGACAGCCTGTTTCACATTTTCTTGCAACACTATTGGTGATTTAAAAAGCTTGACCTTAGCAAGTGGAATATAAAATCCATCCACAGAAAGGGTCTTCGTGGCTGCAGCATCAATATGCTTTGAACCAGTGAAGCTAAATGCGAAGTTGAAACTCCCAAGAGGAAAGCCGCCAGATGCGTTAGACTTTTGATTGAAATACTCAACCATCTGCAACCATTTGCCATAAGGATCATGTTAAATAACTTTATGCCTCTCTATCACGCACGCGCGCGCACACACACATAGTTAAAAGGTAGCGACAGCCTCTTAAAAAATGCAACAGATATATAAATGTTCTTGAGTGCACATAATTAAAAACTAAATTTGACCCTAGTTTGGTTACTAAACTCGCTCAAACAAGTACCTACAGGCGTTCAATTGCCCGTTTATTTTCTAGTCCAGTACATTATTAAAAAGGATTAACACAATGCAGCTAGTGCATTAGTACCTATTGGGGAAATAATTTTATTAGCATTGTTATCGCACATTAACCGTGGCAGAACACAAAACATGGAGTCGGAGCCGTAAGGAGCTGAACATTTTCCATGCCTTCACATTAATCCGATCCATAATTTAAAAATAAAACCACCTATGAAGTTCCTTTTAATCTTCTGCAACTACCCATCATTTCTTACGCAAATTTGCAACATATTTCTCAATGAACATCAATCTCATAACTTAAACACTTATCCACTTTCCCTACAATCACATCATAGTAAAATGTTTGCAAAATTGCAACCTAAACCCAATTCACCAACTCTTGCAACATCCACCAAAACTCTCAAAGCAAACACAACAACCTAAGTGCACAATCAAACAACAATTCGAGACAACGAAATCATAAGCATTACCTCATCAAAACTGCAGACTCCAGAGCTCTGCCGGCCGCCAGCCTCCTGCGAATGCCTGATGTCCCTGGAAACACCCGGCACAACAATATCATCATAGAGGCGGAGATCCCTGGTGTGCTCCTCGTCAAGCTCCAGAATCCTCGTACCCGCCGCTCCCTTACAGTAGAGCAACCTTGTATCGAAGTTCACGTCGAAGCCTCTTCCTAATGCCTGTACGGAGTTCACAGCTGTGTGCAAAGCTCCTGCATTTTCTCCCATTTCTCATCACACTACTGCCCCAAACCCCTCTCACTCTTCCTCTGATCACGGATGATAAAACCCGACCCGAAATCCGAAACCCAAAACCCAGTTGCCTGTTCGGGTTCTGGAGCTCAATTCGAAGGACCAAGTTGGAAACTTTCCCGGAAACCCACAGGGGATTGGAGAATCGTGGCGTTTTCTGAATTGGGTTTTTGGAGATTTCTCTGTTCGAACATATTCTCTGGAAAGCTCGGGACTTTTTCTTCGGCTGACTTCTCTCTCTCCCTCCCCTCCGTGTTCTTCGGCTGCTAAGTTTGACTGTGAAAAATCTTCGATTGGAAATCGATATGTCGAACAAGCTGGAGCTCTTTCTCCTTCTTCCTCTAGATCTCAAAAATCCATGGAAAGATTATCCAATCTTTCTCATTCTCTTTCTGCGTGTGTACTTCTCCCTTTCTCTCTCTCTCTCTACGGTCTACAATTCTCTCTCTCCCTCTCTCTCTCTCTGTGTAAATTTCGCTTACTTTCTACCAGCTTGCGAGTTACAACGAGGAGAGGGCATTGACTTCGAGGATTTGTTTTTGGGCAACGTGATTCCGCCACGTGCGTTTCTGATTTGATCAGACGGCGAGGGTTGCAGCTCAATTGTTGTTGCCTTGTTGGTCTGACTTTCTTTCTATTTTGTTTTATTTTACTAATTTATTTTTGGCTCAACATCATTCGAGAAATTTCACAAAGGCAAAATATCGGAAGTGGTGGATTATCCCACTGAAATTACATTAGATGGTAGATTTACTATCCAAAGAGTTCGAATCTACGTTTTTACAAGAGCTCAATTCAATTTTTTTTTTATTGATTATAGAATTCAAATTATCTAACGGGCAAAATTCTAACGGATGTTATTGCTTTACTTTGTATTGTTTTTTTTTTTCATCAAAAACGGTTACATTTTAAAGTTAAGCAATAAAAAAAAGGTTTGGTAAAAGTAAAATATTATGCTTATTTTAAAATGAGAACTAATGAAAATGGTTTGAAAACTTTGAGTTTTAATGATAAGGACAAAATAAAAAGTAAAGTGAAAAGTACCAAGATTGACTTTTTAGTGTAAAAATATGGTTTTTCATTAAAGTGAACAGTACCGAGAGCTTTTAGTTAAAGTTTCCTATTTTAAAAGCTATGGCCTCCAGATAACAGCTTTTAAAAGCATCATGTAGGTTGTTTTTAGAAGCTGCTTTAATAAAAAGCTAAGTTGAGTCTTTAATGAATATTTTCAATTATTGTAATAACTTCATTAATTTTTTGAAAATGACATGTTTAGTCTTCCACACACATTTTATCTCTTAGAGAATAAGCGACCACTATGGTGTTATCACCTCCACTACTGGGACCACAAACACAACCTCTTCCACTGTAACCACAACCACCATTGTCACCACAATCACAACTGTCTCCACCACCATTATCACCACCATCATTGCCACCATCATCGCCGCCACCACTGGTGCTACAAACTGCTCTACCTCCAATGTTACCTCTGCACCCAAACCATTACATCCTACTATTAGCACCACCACCATACCTCCACCATTGCTGCTACCATCAGCACCATTACAACCATCACCACCATTACCACCATTATCACGCCACTGCTGTCGTTCCCCCACTCCTACTACCATGTCCATTTTGTCATTATATACAATTATATCATTTTTTCATTAAAATTTACCAAGCGCTTTCACACTGCTTTTCAAACTCACAACATGTTTCAAATACAGTTAACCAAACGCTTATCTGTTTTACTTCACATATGATTATTCATAAAGCATAGCTGAAGCGGTTTTTTTAAAATGCACAACAATCTCAAATTGTCCCTTAGTCACTTAACTATCGGGGTAATGATATTGAGGTTATTTGATATTCATGTGATAATGCAGCCTTAATTACAACCAAAGTAATAAAGTTTTATTGTTGTGATTTCAGAATATATCTTACACTTGGTATTCCTCGTAATACTGGAAAAGGGAATGATTTTTACTCGTATGGAGGGGAAAATAACAGTGACTAGTTTTAGACCCGTACTTATTACTTGCTTATAAGGGAAAGTCTTTCCATAAAAATACAACAACAACAACAACAAAGCCTTTTCCCACTAAGTGGGGTCGGCTATATGAATCCTAGAACGCCATTGCGCTCAGTTTTGTGTCCGTTAGATCCAAGTACTCTAAGTCTTTTCTTAGGGTCTCTTCCAAAGTTTTCCTAGGTCTTCCTCTACCCCTTCGGCCCTGAACTTCTGTCCCGTAGCCACATCTTCGAACCGGAGCGTCAGTAGGCCTTCTTTACACATGTCCAAACCACCGTAACCGATTTTCTCTCCTCTTTCCTTCAATTTCGGCTACTCCTACTTTACCTCGAATATCCTCATTCCTAATCTTATCCTTTCTCGTGTGCCCACACATCCAACGACGGTCACACAACACGCCAGATGCACTCTTCCACTTCATCCATCCAGCTTGTATTCTATGGGTGAGATCTCCATCAAATTCTCCGTTCTTTTGCAAGATAGATCCTAGGTAGCGAAAACGGTCGCTCTTTGGTATTTCCTAATCTCCGATCCTCACCCCTAACTCATTTTGGCCTCCGTTTGCACTGAACTTGCACTTCATATATTCTGTCTTTGATCGGCTTAGGCGAAGACCTTTAGATTCCAACACTTCTCTCCAAAGGTTAAGCTTCGCATTTACCCCTTCCTGCGTTTCATCTATCAACACTATATCGTTTGCGAAAAACATACACCAAAGAATATCATCTTAAATATTAAGTTTGTGATCTTCGCTAGATTGCTCCGGTCATTAGTGTGGATAAGTATGTAAATGGATAGGGACAGGAAACAAACACAAGATGTACGTGGTTCACCCAGATTGGCTACGTCCATGGAGTAAAGGAGTTCTCATTAATTGTGAAGGGTTTACACAATACATAGGTTCAAGCTCTCCTTTAGTGAGTACAAGTGAATGATTTAGTACAAATGACATTAGGAAATATTATGGGAGAATGATCTCGTAATCACGAAACTTTTAAGTACCGAAGTGTGGTATCGTCTTCACTTGCCTTATCTGTCTCATAGGTAGATGTGGCATCTTCTTTGGAAGTATTATTCCTCCCTCCAGGGGTGGCATCTTTAACTGGTGGAGATGCACAAGGTAATGTATCAATTTCACTTGACGCTTACTTGTAGTTTCAGGCTTGGTCAAGCGCGATACAAACCATGTAGTAAGAGTTTCCCAAGTCGCCAAGCTAGGGGATCTGCTGAAAGAGGTGATAGACAAGGTAAGCAATCAGAGCTCTAAGCAATCAGTCCCAGATCAGAAGTTTGATTTCGAGTTCTGGCTGATTGTTATCCTTCTCCTTATCTTGCAGGCAGCATGAAGGATAAAGAGAAGAACAGAAGAAAAGGTGATATGAGATACTTTTGCTTTTGAAGAAGTAACTTTCCACAGGCTTATTCTTGAACTGGGCTAGAGAGTTTTCTGGTTTCCGCCAGAGTATAAGGCCGACTGAAGAATTTAAGGGTCAAAACAAGTCCATCAAATCTAGAGTACGTTCGACCCTGCTGATATGGGATACTTTTGCTGTTGACCAAGTAGTGGATGTATCGGCACGTGTTCTGTTGCGCTTGTCTCCACATGCTTCCTTGTATCCTTCTCACTTGCCCTATTTGTTCCTCAGGCAGATGTGGTATCTTCTCGAGAAGCATAAGATGTTGACGATGAGTACTCGAGAGCAATGCCAGGTAAGTAATCAGGTAAGGGGTTCCAGGCAGTCAATTCCGGACTGGAAGCTTGATTCCAAGTGCTGACTGATTGCTCTCTTTCTCATTGTCTTGCAGGTAAGAACAAGGCCAAAGAAAAAGATAGGGAAAAAGCATGATATGGGATACTCTTGCTTTTAACCCTGATGATATGAGATATTCTTGCTCTAGTGTAGCTTGTTTGCAGAGGTATTCTCGAGGGGAAAGAAAGCTGAGTATTTCGAGAGGCTTCGTTGGGAGTGCCCTGTCAAATATGAGGAAGGGTTGAGCATTTTTGCAGGTCTGCCTGTCCGTTGAGGATGGAGGTCGACATATATATGAGTCTCCCTAACAACAAGGAGTAATGCTATTCCTTTACCCTGCTTGGTCATAGCACGGTAGTGGGAGCTGCCAGCTTCACGTGTTTTAACTCTATCAGAGCACTTTGAAAAAGTGGTCTGTGGTATCTGGAAAGCTGATGTTACGTGTGAAAATTACAGACAAGCTTTATCCAAGAAGATCTGGCTCTCGAAGTTGAGAAAGTGGTGTGAGGATTACAAACAAGCTTTATCTAAGGGGCTCTCGAAGTTGAGAAAGCGGTGCCTCTTCGGTTTTCGAACAAGCAATCCTGTCGGGGATCTGTCTCTCGAGATTCGGAGAACGGTGCCTCTTCGATGTTTGAGAAAGCAATCCTGCTAGGAGTCTGGCTCTCGAGATTAGGAGAGCGGTGTCTCGTCGTTTTTTGAGAAAGTAATCATGTTGGGAGCCTGGCTCTCGAGATTCGGAGGGCGGTGCCTCTTCGATCTTGAAGTAAGCAATCTTGTTGAGAGTGTTTTCTCGAATGTGAGTAAAGGTTATGCCTGTTTGCTAGTCTACCTTGCCACAGAGCACAGAGGTTGACACACAGGGACTTTCCAATTATCCAGCAGTGGTCCTGTTCCTTTACCCTTATGGGTAATAATATGGTAGCTAGACCTTCAAAATTTATGTGTCTAAACTTTGTTAGTGCTGTTTCTTTGCTATTCTTTTATCTTTCTTGGTCATAGCGATGTAATGGGAGCTGCAAGCTTCACGTGTCTAAACTTTGTCAGAGATTTTTGGCAAAGTTATCTGTGGTACCCATGAGCTGATGTTGCGTGTGGAAAGTGGATGATTGAACAGTAACAATCACGTGCTTTCTACTTCACCAGAAATCTTCGACAGAATGCCAGTAATTTCCTCAAAGTTGAGTATGCATGTGACAGGTTCTGACAAGGCTGAAAAAGCAGGTGCCTCTTCGATTTCTGAGATCGACCCTCGTGGTCTCTGAGCAACCCAACTTTTGAGAAAGCAAGCGCCTCTTCGATTTCTGCGATCGACCTTCGTGGTCTTTGAGCAGCCCAGCTTTTGAGAAAGCAAACATCTCTTCGTTTCCTGAGATCGGCCCTCGTGGTCTCTGAGCAGCCCAGCTTTTGAGAGAGCAAACGCCTTTTCGATTTCTGAGCAGGCGCCTCTTCGATTTCTGAAGCTCCATCGAGTGCAGATTTTTATAGAGGCTAGTATTAAGTTCCAAAGCACACTTGAATCTCCACCAGTAGAAGCTCCCTTCTTGCATTTCTAAGATCTTGATTTATCCGACCTCTTCTCTCTTCCACACCTTTGAAAATGTCTGGCCTCTCCGACCGTCGTTTTGACTTGAACCTTGTTGAAGAGGCAGCCACGCCTTCTCCAGACAACATATGGCGCCCATCCTTTTTATCCCTTACTGGTCCTCTTACCGTTGGGGATTCCGTGATGAAGAATGAAATGACCGCTGCGGTGGTGGCCAGGAACCTTCTCACTCCCAAAGATAATAGACTACTTTCCAAACGGTCTGATGAGTTGGCTGTTAAGGATTCTCTGGCTCTCAGTGTTCAGTGTGCAGGTTCTGTGTCTAATATGGCCCAATGCCTATTTGCTCGAACCCGCCAAGTTGAATCATTGGCGGCTGAAGTGATGAGTCTCAAACAGGAAATTAGAGGGCTCAAGCATGCGAATAAACAGTTGCACCGGCTCGCACATGTCTATGCTACAAACATGAAGAGGAAGCTTGACCAGATGAAGGAATCTGATGGTCAGATTTTACATGATCATCAGAGGTTTGTGGGTTTGTTCCAAAGGCATTTATTGCCTTCGTCTTCTGGGGCTGTACCGCGTAATGAAGCTCCAAATGATCAACCTCCGATGCCTTCTCCTTCTAAGGCGTTGTCCAGTACTGAGGCTCCGAATGATCCCCCTCCGGTGCCTTCTCTTTCTGGGGCTCTACCGACTGCTGAGGCTTCTCCTAAGCAACCTTTGTGAAGGCTCCCTCTTGTTTGTTTATTTTGACTCATGTATATGTACATATTTGTAACTTATTAGAGATATCAATAAATAAGCTTTGTTTCATTTCAACGTATTGTGTTAAATACACCAAAGCCTTCTTCACTAAGTTCTTTAAATTTTTCTTTTGTTGAAGCTTGTATGTTGAAGCTTGTATGTTGAAGCTTTGTGAGTGGACCATGTAGGTTGAGGTAGTGTTCCCTTAATTTCCCGAGTGGGGAAAACTTCTCGATTGGAGACTTGAAAAAATCCAAGTCACTGAGTGGGGTCGGCTATATGAATCTTAGAACACCATTGTGCTCGATCCTGTGTCATGTCCTCCGTTAGATCCAAGTACTTTAAGTCTTTTCTTAGAGTCTCTTCCAAAGTTTTCTTAGGTCTTCCTCTACCCCTTCGGCCCTGAACCTCTGTCTCGTAGTTGCATCTTCTAACCGGAGCGTCAATAGGCCTTCTTTGCACATGTCCAAACCACCGTAACCGATTTTCTCTCAGCTTTCCTTCAATTTCGGCTACTTCTACTTTACCTCGGATATCCTCATTCCTAATCTTATCCTTTCTCGTGTGCCCACACATCCAACGAAGCATCCTCATCTCCGCTACACCCATTTTGTGTATGTGTTGATGCTTCACTGCCCAACATTCTGTGCCATACAGCATCGCCGGCCTTATTACCGTCCTATAGAATTTTCCCTTAAGCTTCAGTGGCATACAACGATCACACAACACGCCGGATGCACTCTTCCACTTCATCCATCCAGCTTGTATTCTATGGTTGAGATCTCCATCTAATTCTCCGTTCTTTTGCAAGATAGATCATAGGTAGCGAAAACGGTCGCTCTTTGGTATTTCCTGATCTCCGATCCTCACCCCTAACCCATTTTGGCCTCCATTTGCACTGAACTTGCACTCCATATATTCTGTCTTTGATCGGCTTAGACGAAGACCTTTAGATTCCAACACTTCTCTCCAAAGGTTAAGCTTCGCATTTACCCCTTCCTGAGTTTCATCTATCAACACTATATCGTCTGCGAAAAGCATACACCAAGGAATATCATCTTGAATATGTCTTGTTAACTCATCCATTACCAACGCAAAAAGGTAAGGACTTAAGGATGAGCCTTGATGTAATCCTACAGTTATGGGGAAGCTTTCGGTTTGTCCTTCATGAGTTCTTACGGCAGTCTTTGCTCCTTCATACATATCCTTTATAGCTTGGATATATGCTACTCGTACTCATTTCTTCTCTAAAATCCTCCAAAGAATGTCTTTTGGGACCCTATCATACGCTTTTTCCAAATCTATAAAGACCATGTGTAAATCCTTTTTCCCATCTCTATATCTTTCCATCAATCTTCGTAAGAGATAGATTGCCTCCATGGTTGAACGCCCTGGCATGAACCCGAATTGGTTGTCCGAAACCCGTGTCTCTTGCCTCAATCTATGCTCAATGACTCTCTCCCAAAGCTTCATTGTATGACTCATTAGCTTAATACCCCTATAGTTCATGCAATTTTGTACGTCGCCTTTATTCTTGTAAATAGGCACCAAGGTGCTCTTTCACCACTCGTTTGGCATCTTCTTCGTTTTCAAAAACCTATTGAAAAGGTCAGTGAGTCATGCTATACCTGTCTCTCCCAAAACTTTCCACACTTCAATCGGTATATCGTCTGGGCCCACTGCTTTTCTATGCTTCATCTTCTTCAAAGCTACAACCACTTTTTCCTTCCTGATTCGACGATAAAAGGAGTAGTTTCTACACTCTTCTGAGTTACTCAACTCCCCTAAAGAAGTACTCCTTTCATGTCCTTCATTGAAAAGATTATGAAAATAACCTCTCCATCTGTCTTTGACCGCGTTCTCTGTAGCAAGAACCTTTACATCCTCATCCTTGATGCACCTCACTTGGTTTAGGTCCCTTGTCTTCTTTTCCCTTGCTCTAGCTAGTTTATAGATATCCAACTCTCATTCTTTGGTATCTAGTCGCTTATACATATCGTCATAAGCCGCTAACTTAGCTTCTCTCACGGCTTTCTTCGCCTCTTGCTTCGTTCTTCTATACCTTTCACCATTTTCATCGGTCTTATCCTTGTATAAGGCTTTACAACATTCCTTCTCAACCTTCACCTTTGTTTGTACCTCCTCATTCCACCACCAAGATTCCTTTTGGTGTGGAGCAAAGCCCTTGGACTCTCCTAATACCTCTTTTGCTACTTTTCGGATACAGCTAGCCATGGAATCCCACCTTTGGCTAGCTTCCCCATCTTTATCCCACACACACTGAGTGATTACTTTCTCTTTGAAAATGACTTGTTTTTCTCCTTTTATATTCCATCATCTAGTCCTTGGGCACTTCCAAGTCTTGTTCTTTTTTCTCACTCTTTTAATATGTACATCCATCACTAACAAGCGATGTTGATTAGCCAAGCTCTCCCCCGATATAACTTTGCAATCCTTACAAGTTATACGATCCCCTTTCCTCATTAGAAGAAAATCTATTTGTGTTTTTGACGACCCACTCTTGTAGGGGATCACATGTTCTTCTCTCTTCTTAAAGAAGGTGTTGGCTAAGAAGAGATCATATGCCATTGCAAAATCCAAGATAGCTTCCCCATCCTCGTTTCTCTCCCCAAAACCATAGCCACCATGAAAGCCTCCATAGTTGCCTGTCTCCCTGCCCACGTGTCCATTTAAATCTCCTCCTATAAATAACTTCTCCGTTTGAGCAATTCCTTGCACCAAGTCTCCAAAGTCTTCCCAAAATTTCTCCTTCGAACTCGTATCCAACCCTACTTAAGGTGCGTACGCACTAATCACATTGATGAGTTCTTGTCCTATTACAATCTTGATTGCCATGATTCTATCTCCTACCCTCTTGACATCTACAACATCTTGTGTCAAGGTCTTGTCCACAATGATGCCAACACCGTTTCTCGTTCTATTTGTGCCCGAATACCAAAGCTTAAACCCTGAGTTTTCTAGATCATTTGCCTTAAGACCAACCCACTTAGTTTCTTGTAGGCACATAATATTTATACTTCTCCTCACCATAACTTCCATTACTTCTATAGATTTTCCCGTTAAGGTTCCTATATTCCACGTTCCTAAACGCATTCTACTCTCTTGAACTCTACCCTTCTGTCCTAGCTTCTTCACCATCCCCCGTCTAATAGGATCAAAGTACTTCTTTTGTGTGTCCTGTGTAAAGTTGATAGGAGCATATGCTCCCAAACAACTTTGAGTGGAGTCGTTCGAAAAGAAGTTTCTATGGCCCCCTTGCTCATTTAACACTGCATCCGGGTGCCGATGGAGATACAGCGACCCTTGCTCACTTATCACTGTGCTCGGGCCACACAGTGCGCCACTTACGGGTGACGTCCTAGCTTTAGCGCAATTTCGTTCTGGATTCATTGTCATAAGGATTCGACGTAACTGTGGAGTGCCGGCTGTCGACTACCTGACGCCCTCCCCCTCCTCCTTTATCCGGGCTTGGGACCGGCAAATGTACAAGTGCACTTAAGTTCAAGAGCCAAATGTACCTTTCTCCTAAATATATGGCTTGGGACGAACTCAAGTTAACCATTTTATTAGGGACAGTTTCCACGTGATATTTTATCATTAGTGCGTAACATCACAAAGACGTTGTACTTGTTTCACCGAAGTTATCCTACACTTGAGATGCTCGTGATAGTACCTCACTCCTATATACAAATGTAAAGGCACCTGACAGTTAGTGATTAACTTAGGACACTGCAATCATGACATTCTAATGCATTCTAATTACAGGTAAGTTCATACTAGATACAAGTAAATTTTCTCTTTTTTACTAAAGGAACCTTTGTCTATATGACACCATTCTAATTCTAAAAATAAAATAAACTATCATCACTGTAGCATCTTGTGTGTGGTAAGTACGTTTTAGGTGGAGGTAACTTTCTTTGCTTTTATTGAGGGAACCTCTGTCTATACCCAAGATAGTAGACAGTGACATCCATCTGACACCCTTAAGAACAGAGTAAAGGGTTGATCATGGCCATGCATTGTTGCTTTCATCAGTCCTTCAAAGTTCCAATATCACACGCCAACATGCAAACACAGACAAAGTGCAGGCACAGCACCATTGCTTGCCTGCTAGCCTACTTTCAATGGAAATTACCAGGTGGTCCTTGAACCACCATTCACAAAGATTTTCAAAGCTGAAAACAAAAAGAAAAAGTGATTTCCGCACACCTTCTCACTTGTACGTTCTTGTTTATTTTTAGCCTTTGTATCGAATAGGTCGAAGGCGAAGTGAGAGAGATAAATTGTACGAATAGGAGAAAAAAGGTGTGCAGATATAAGTTTCCATAAAATCATAACTTATCTCCAATTACTTCGTGTCTACATGGCTGAAGCCGAGCGTCTTGGGGACTCCCTAACAAATCATCTCGTTCCTCAACCGCTCAACGTCGTCCCATCTTTCTGCTTCTGCATAGATGTTTGACAACAAAACATAATCTGCATCCCTTAGAGGCTCCAATTTCGCAAGCTGCCGGAAGCTTTGTTCCGCCAATTCTACGTTTCCATCCCATGTAACCTACAAGCATCCAACAAGGTCCTCCACAGCAAGGAGCTTGCGCCTCAAGGCACTGTTTTGATCATGTGACTGAAATACTGGCGTCCTTCTTCCACCAAACCCTTGTGGCTGCAAGCAATGATAACGCCGATGAGTGTAATCCGATTGGGCCTAACTTCACCATGCTGCATTTCCATGGTTTCAAACAATTCCAGAGCCTCGTTGGTCGTTGCAGTAACCATGGACAGCCAAACCCATAATCATCGAGTCCCAGCAGCCGACGGGTTTCATTTTCAGCTCACTAAACACTTCCCAAGCAACACTCAATTTTCCACATTTCGAATACGTATCTACAAGGGCAACCCCCAAACACCCTCCAATATTATGGTGCTTCAAGGACTCGTGAATCTTCCTTCCAATCTCCAGTGCACCCGTTTCAGCACAAGCACCCAATATCGATATGACCGTTACTTCGGCAGCTTCCACCTCGGCAACTTGCATTTCACGGAAGAGCTTCAATGTTCCATCATTGAATTTCCCCAACTTCAAAACCCGGCAATGAATTTCCCCGCCCTTTCGATCCATACCAAATCCATACGATTTCTCACCATCTTCCATCTGCTCCATTACTCTGGCGCAAGCTTTGAGCGCAAAATTGAAGGTGAAATGATCCGATCCAACACCCATCTCCCGCATATGGTTGTAAATGTGTATAGCACTGACGGGAAAGAAGCTGTTGCTGTAAACTCTGATCATGATGTTAAAGACGAAAGGGTCGTCCCCGGCGGTCTCTTCGAAAAAAGGCCTGGGCGTGCGCGAGGCAGCCCAGCGGAGACAGCGACGCAAATGCGACGAGCTTTCCGAAGATGGGTTGGTGAGAGAAGAAGAGACCCGCCTTCGTGAGGAGAGCTTGGGCTGATTCGACTTGCGCCATGGAAGAGAAATGCTGAAGTTGCAGAAGCTTGGAGTGGTGCGTGGGAGACGGCGAGGTTCACACTCAGCATCTTCCACTCCGGAAGCCCTGTGCTCTCGACAGCCGATATCGGTTCAATATCTATTGGAGTAGAGTTCCATTGTGACCATTTTACCCTTTATCCAGCAAAATAATTTGGCTGGCATTTCATCACCTACAAATGTAAATACTCAAAATGTTTTGGGTAAAAGAGGAAGGGTACCGTTTGTTAAGAGAAAATTGTCCAAAAACCATGTATTTTTCCTTTACAATAAGGTCACCTTCTACACAATGTGAACCAACCCTCAATTTTTTTTTTCTATTCTTTTCTCATCAAGGCACTATTTGATTTCGTGTTCTCTCGTTGTTTGCACATTATATCATCGTTTTTCGAGTGATTAATCACGAATTTGCTAAACTTCTATCGACGATCGTGTGACTTTGTTCCTGCAGTAGGAACGAAAAGATGGTTTCCAAAAAATTTTGCCTGCTCATTGTGAGCTCTTGGTCCTCTTGGCATTGAACAGTTGCCTGAGGAAAGCGAACTTCCCTCTTGTCCGGACAGAGAATTCAGTCATTGTTCCGTTACTTGCTGCTGCTTCTTTCGTGTCAGTGTCTGGTATAGGCGGTGAGGGTGGTAAGAGCTTGAAGAGTAACGAGTTGAGCATGCGGATGATTTGGCTGAACGTAGGCCTTAGATTAGGGTCTTCAACCCAACATGACTGGATGATAAATGCAAGATCAGGGGATACGTCCTGCGGAAGTAGAGGCCTCTCATGCTGCATTCTCAGATGACAACAAATAAAGAGTAAGCAACATAAAAACGAATATTGGTTTCAAAAGAAATAACAGACCGCACAGAATGACCGATAGCATCAACAGAAATAACAGATTGAATTGTTATACCTTGAAAGCAGCAGCATAAGCAGCCTGCAAATTGGACATGCCTTCGAAGGGCATGCGGTTAGTCAATAATTCCCATAAGACAATCCCAAAGCTATATACATCAACCTTGTTATTGTAATGCTTCTTCTCTCCCTGGCGTAGAGTAACCGTGCTATACAGCTGCAAATGCTAACAGTCAGTCACAGAGAACTAACTAACAATTTTGCAGGAACAGTTGGATACATTATTTCAACCAGATCAATACAACTTTTAAGAAGATTCAGAAACAAAAACCAACCAAAAAGCCCGAACAGCACTACAGAGCTAAATCATCAGTGCATAACATAGAAAGATTGCAGCCAGTTGATTGCAGCCAGTTAGTTTTTTAACATTTTGTTAAATGATATTTAGGATTCGTACTATCCAGTTCAACAAACTCTAACTCGTCCCCTCCAACCCTCATTAAAAAAAGAAACCACGCATACCGAAATTAGAATCCATATATAATAGTTAAATATCTGCATCAAGTCATTATCAATGTCTATATTTCTGCTTGTAGGAAGTTCCCTCTGAACCCAAAAATCAGCCCCAACAACCAGAGTAGTTATGGACAAATCAAAGTTAAAAATTATTCTGGCAATATTCATATTTCAAATGAAGCATCACCAATCCTATCTATCATAGATACAGAATTGAAATGCACCTATAAATACGTCCAGAAGGCAGAACGAGAGTAATAACTTATCGTTCTGCATTCTATTCAAATAGCCATCCAACGTTTCCAAAACAAAAAGCACTAGACCTGTCCAGTTTATTCAACCAAATAAAAGCACTTGAATCAGAGATTAAAAAGGAATACAAAACAAACAAGATAAACATGTTGACAAACCTCAGGAGCCATCCAGCGGTAAGTCCCAGTTTCTGCCGTCATCATCTCTGTAACACTTTCTTCTCTTGCAAGACCAAAATCTGCAAGCTTTACATGTTTCTGATTTGCTGTAAGCAACAAATTATCTGCAACAAGACATGTATCGTTAAAAACCATAAAAAGGGAATTGTTATTGGCACTCCAAATTCCTCATTCTACACTTCAAACTTTCTATATTTAGAAAGCAAAATACACTTGTGAGGAGTATAGAATAAGATTTTTGGAGTGCCAATAACACTTCCTCCATAAAAATAGTCATACTAATTATAATTAAGCTACATAAAAATGCTTTATGTGATACAGAAAAAAAAGAAGAAGAAAACTTACTAATTTCAAGAGTAAAGATACTAAATTGAAAAAACAGCAGCACATATCCCAGCTAAAAATTACTTTTAGCGCAAGCACTGCTGCAATTTCGTCGAACTTATTTAACATAACTATGACCAGAAAGAGGCACACTAAGGGCACAATGTTTCCTTTATAAGTATTGGATTCTTTATTTCATTTTATATATTTAAAAAAAAAGATGTCTGTCAACTGAAAAAGTATTAACAAGCCAATTGTTCCACTATACATTATCCAGCAATAGAAAATACAGAAGTGAAGCACAGCTCAAACTAGCAACATGGTACCAGGTTTTAGATCTCTATGTATGATCCCATTGGCATGTAAACATTCCATAGCATGAGCGATGTCAAGAGCAAATTTAATGGCCACATGGAGCTCTAATGGATTTGGACGAATACTCATCAGGTACTTCCTAAGTGACATCCCAGGTAATAGCTCAGTAACTATCACCATTAGTGGCTCCTTACAAGCTCCAATGAACTGTATAGACAGTAGAATAAAATTAAGAATTCCACTAAAACCAACATGAAAGCCAACGGCCTGCACCCGTTCGAGCATCCATGAACTAAAGAGGACATGCTTAATCACGGCACTTACCTTAACAAGATTCTCATGTTTTACTCGCGACATCATATTAACTTCACGGGCAAAACGACCCTCAAGCGCAGCTCTTTCTTCAGTAGTGCTACCACGATGGAGGATTTTGACAGCCATAATTTGATCTCCGTACCTGAAAAATCATTAGACTACATGTACATACCTAGTACACTCGAAAAAACACAGACCACTCATAAAAATTCCGTGCAATAACACAACGGCACAACCTAATTCATCCGATGACACCAAAATCAGTAACTCTAAAAAATTTACAAACAAAAACATTTCAGCTTATAATCAAGACTTGCATTCATCCAAATAAAACGTTAATCGATGGCGAATTAAACTCCAAGAAGTACATTACATTTTTTAACCATACAAGCAAGGAAAGTTAAGAGCAACCAAGTTTGAGCATAAGAGTTGACTGAAAAGGAATTGTGACTGACCTTCCTTCATAAACCTTCCCATGCGCTCCCTCACCAATTTTTGCCCCGATGAACAACAATTTCGGGTCCACCAACAAATTGTCGTCGATTGTCAGCTGCTGGGCAGCAATCAAACCATTCTGCGTGCCTGATTTAGGCTCGACACCCTCCACAGATTTCCTCAAAACCGCTTGCTCACGCTCCCTCTCTTCCCTTCCGCCGCTCCTCACTCTGCAACTCATGCTGCAACCCTCAAATAATTCCAGAATTCCCCATTCCAACCATCTTTTCCACCTTAATCACAAAATCCACATCATCCCAAATCAATATTCCGACCCTTCATTAAGTTTCACTCAACACTTTCTCTCCAATTTTCACAAAACCAACATCACAAAAAACCCCAATTTCTCCGAAGATTGAAACTTTCTTATCCAAACTAAACATTCAGAGCAGATTCTAACCCCACTACTACCAGAACTCCACGAATTAATACCACAAAAAGGAAAGAAAAAAGGGAAAAAAATTGGTGGAAAGAAAAAGCAGTCAATTTTTTATTTTCCCAAAAAAACTGGCGAAAATTCAAACTTGTAAGAAAAACTTTGCTTGAGGTGGAAGAATCGTCGGTTTATAAAAGGAATTTCACTGCATAGAAAAACCAGATAAACGGGCAAAAGGCAACTTACAGTCGACGCTAAATTTTCCCGAGAAAATTCATCCGAGAGAAAGAAAATTCCAGTTAAAATATTAGTAATAAAGCAAAGAATCGCAACCTTTAACGTCTAAATTTTAGGTTGGAGCTTCTTTTTCTTTTTCTCTTTGAACTTCTACCCGAAAAAGGATAAAACCCTAACCCTAGAAAGCACGAGAGAGAGTTAGTCGAATCTCTGTTTTTCAAGCTTCGCTTCCCTTTCTCTCTCTAGAAATCGTGGATTTTCTCTCTCTACCCACTGAGGAGGAGAGCTCAGTTGAGAGATAAAAATGTCGAGAGTGATCCGACGAGAGTTTAAAGTTGAAAGCTTTAAATGCGAGAGGAAAAAAGGGAAAAGTGATGTGGCTAATGGTAGAGGGACACGTGGAGAGCACATATAGAAAGGTCTGCTCGTTGCGCGCGTGGCATCAGCGACTTGGACGTTCATGGTCGAGAGGATGCTTGGATGGAGAGCAGCCATGTCGCGATAAATGCATCTTCTTCGGCTCGGCTCGGCTCGGCTCTGCTTTGGCTTCGCTTGAAAGTCTATTGGTTTTCTTATATCTTCTACGTGACTTAGGTCAGTTGGTCTAAAGAGTGCCCCCGCCTCCTCTTATTCGTGCTCAAATTATTATTTTAGTAAAGTAGATTACAATATCACTTTGTCAAAAAGAATTACAAAAAAAAAAAAAACCTACAAGAGAGTTCATCTTCTTCAGCTCAGCTTTGGCTTCGCTTGAAAGTCAATAGGTTTCCTTACATCTTCTACGTGATTTAGGTCAGTTGGTCTAACGAGTGCCCCCACCTCCTCTTATTCGTGCTCAAATTATTATTTTAGTAAAGTAGTTTACAATATCACTTTGTCAAAAAGAATTACAAAAAAGAACTACAAGAGAGTTACAGCTAAAGTAGTTAAAAGCATTTGTAAGTGCATACCCTACGACGATGTTAGTAAGGCGAGGGGTTGTGTAAATTCACATAGTAGGTCAGCAAAATTGGATATGAAAAACATTATTTATGAAAATCGAACTTGAAATTATGTGATATTATTTTTCATTTACAATGAAAGATAAGTCCGAGTCTCGCCAAATAGACCTGAATATTAGCTCCGCTCCCTTGTTATTAGTTGTATTAAAAATTGAAAGGAAGTTAGGAGTTAGGACAATCTTTTTATCCGTTGCTTTTGTTTTTTTAATTCTTTATCATATTATTTAATAAGTGAAGGAAAGGACAATTTTGAATTTTCTTATGAAGTCAGTGGGAGTTTTTTATGTGTGTGATTTTGACATTTCTCCAAATTTGCACTGTGTCTATTTTATTGACCATAAAAATGTGTTTGTTTTCATTTTAAATGTCAATCTTTACACCTTTATAAGGAGAGGGCAGCCATTAGCCATTAGGGATTGTGTTGACACTTGAGTTTGTTTCCAAAGTCTTATTTTTGTAGTTATTAGATAAAATTTACTTGTGTTTAAATATTACTTGGTTCACTTAATTCACCTGTTCAAGTGAGTATAATAAATTTTGATATAGTGGACTTTATACTATGGGTCGATATTAGGTTTGACAATTTCTTGCATGATCCATTAGTCCGACACGAAATGCACGAAAATAACATGTGTTTCAGATCAATTCATTAACGAGTTAGGTCGTTATCGGGTCCCCTGCTAAAAACTTGTTAACAAGTCGGGTCATTATTCGGTCATTCGTGAAGAATTCGATAAGATATTGTTTGCCATATTTAACATTAAACATGGCGATTTCTCACATGACCCGTTAAGCCGACACAAAACACCATGACCCGTTAGCAAATCGGGTCGTTATCAGTTCACCTGTTAAGAATCCGTTAAGATAACAGGTTTAACACAACAAGACCCATATTAAGATAACAAATATATGAACACGACAAACATGACTTGTTTGCCAGACATAGTTGATATTGAAAAACTAAGCCTTATTCAAAGGAAGAAAATTTAAAAACAAATTCTTATGTATTCCTCTTACTTACATCAATATTCGAAACTTTTGTTCCATTTTATTGATTTACAAAATTCTAAATATAGCAAGGGTGTCGTTATTGACACTCTACAAAACTCTGTAAACTTTATACTTGTTATCGATTTACGGAATTTTAGATAATTAGTGTTACATCAAAGATTATATTAACTTGGTACAATGAAATAGAAAAAAAGTTTAGTCGATGAAATGATACGCAATCATTATATGGTATGAGTCTTGCGATTAGCCTTAGTTATAAAATTAATAATTAAAAAAAAATCATAAACAATGGGAGGTGGAGTGTCTTGGTGAAGAAAGCCTCGTTTGGGAAATGTTTTTAAATAACAAAAAGCGCTTTTAGAGAAGGAAAATGTTATTGATACTTCAAAAATCTCATTTTACGATTCTCACAAGTGTATTTTTATTTCCTAACATAGAAAGTTTAAAGTGTAGAATGAAATTTTTGAAGTGCTAATAACAATTCCATTAGAGAAAATCTTTTTAGAATCAATCCTTAGCAAAAAGAGTAATGCAAGTTAATATTAGAAGTGCACTTCAAGTGCTTATGAAATCCAAAAACAATCTTTCTAAAAATGTTTTCAATCATTAAAAACACTTCCAAAACGAGCCATAGAGCCTTCATTGTTAACTTATTGTCATGGGTTCAAATCCTCCTCCTCTTCTTAGCTTAAAGTAATAATGTCGTTCGTAATCAACAAAAAAATTTAAAACTATCATAGTTTTGAATTGTTCACATAGGTCCATATATAAATTGAGATGTGATAACTTTAAAGATGAATTCAGCCTTGTTTTCTTGCACCTAAATTCGAATTTCACTCCTTAACCCACATTTCGACTCAATATCGACTACCTTAGCATATCCTTAGTAAAATTGGAGTATGGTTTTCAAGAAAACTCCCAAAATAACCATGGCATGGTCAGAAAAAGAAAAGTAAATATTTTGACATATCTTTTGGTGCTAGACGATAGCATATAGGACGGCATAGTTGCCAATTTATACCACATCACCGTGACGGTGTGGGAACTTTGTACCAGAAGAGGACTTTTCCAATGTAACTTTGTGACAAAGAAGCGTTGAATTTTGGAGCGTGGGAGAAATATTTTAATGTTGAAAATTTGCACATGCCAAAATTCTAGTGGCTTATAATACATTATGAAAATAAAATAACAGTTTAAATGAATTTCAGTAATGTCTTTTTCCAATTAATTAATCACATGTAAGAGTGACACGTGAATTTTTGTATGGCCTCCTGCATGGGCCATGACTTGACTTGGAGGATTTGAGGATGTGGAGAGAGTTTGAGCCACCGTGTAGTGGAAAATTAGAATTTAAACCTTGGTAGTGAACGGGTAGCAATTTAGCCGAAAATTGAAATTTTTGTTGAGTGTTTATTAAAAGGAAAATTAATAAAAAGAATTTGAAAATTTTAAGTTTTAACGATAAGAATAAAATAAAGGGTAAAGTGAATAGTATCATGATTGACTTTTTAGTGTAAAAATGTGATTTTTCGTTAAAATGAACAGTACCATAAGCTTTTCGTTAAAATTTCCTTTATTAAAAGACAGGATTAAAATATAGAAATAACTTCACTCGTTCTAATAGCTAAAGAGTAATGCTAGGTTTATTAATTTTTTTTTAAATCAAATTTGCAAACTAAATGATGTGGTTGTAGATGATTGGATTATTAATCAATTATCGATTAACGTGCTTATTTCTTATTGATGACACATAATTTAATTTGCAATTTGATTTAAAAAATTTGATTTCCCTAACATTACTCATAGCTAAATAGATTCGCACTTTCCTGATCTTTTTACGATTTCCAAGTTCCAATGGAATGAACACATCATTCTCTCCCATTCATGCTTATTTCTACATCCCACTTCCCAGGTTAAATCCCAGCCTTCTTTCCTTTTGGGTTTAATTGAATAAATGATAAGACATTTGGAAAATATCTCATGTGCTAAAAAATTAGGATATAAACTTTCGTAATGTAGTTCATCAACAAATTTAGTCAAAAATGATATTTTTGTTAAATCTTTACTAAATGCAAGCGTAAAAGCGTACTTTGTTGTGTGGACTTTATTTTTCCTCATCTATATTCTCTTTCTGTAATTTGTATTTTCACTCTCTTTTCTCTCGTAGCGACATGACACAGGCAATCTCATCCGCACTTCAATTTGTTTTTTCACTATCTCTCTCTTATAAAAATACTACAACGATATATAAATTTCTTGCCTTCGGTTTTTTTTTTTTTTTGGAAACTAATTTCTGGCCTTTGTTTCATGGTTCGCTAGAAAATGAAGAGAGCCTAATGGCAGCAGTTGCGCAAGTGGTTGTAGTGATTTGTACTGTTTCTTTTTCCATCAGAAGCTACTCGTTCATGATACTAAAAAAGGTTGGTTGCATCAAGGTTGGGAATTTCGGGGGAAAAATAGTTATAGCCACTTTTGCGTTTTTGTGGTCTACTAATTTGGTTTGGATAGAAACTCATAAAAATGGTTGGACACAGAGAGAAATGCGTGAAGAAGGTGAACATACAATACAGACATAAGGAAGAGAGATGGAGAGAGAAGATGAAAACAAAAGAAAGATTGAGATAAAAGTACGAGTTTAACCCCACATTTAACATAAAATCACTGTTGCACTAAATTTGATGATGGACTACATTACGAAGATTTACATTATAAATTTTTTACCATAACGGCTCTCATTTGAATACCTTATTACCACGAGACCATTTATCCAATCAAGCCTTCATGTATTACACTAATTAACTACTCTTC
Source organism: Malus domestica (assembly GCF_042453785.1). NCBI lineage: Eukaryota > Viridiplantae > Streptophyta > Magnoliopsida > Rosales > Rosaceae > Malus > Malus domestica. The sequence continues at coordinate 25,806,061 of NC_091672.1, read as the reverse complement.
AAAAATATTATTCATATCATCTATGTACTCTCTCTAATAAAGGTGAGACCTACATGTGTTGGTAAATTCTACCTCTATTAGAAAATGATATAAATGATGGAACAAATAGATAGTAAGTGTAGTACTACATATCACTCTTGCATGAACATTCGAATTATTCTACGTGGTTAATGAAAAATGCCACGTTTTGGAGCCAATAATATTCCAATTCAGCTATAAAGGTACATCTTGTGGACGACTTACCGGCAACAATCTTTCACACTGTACATGCCTACTTCTGATGTGATCATCTGGAGTGCGAAAAACGTGACCGTTGTTTATTAGCCAACTAGTCAAAATAATATCGACGTTGCTGGGCCACTGAAACCCTCATCCCTCATTGTTATCTTTTGATTCGTATATACATGTCTCATATGGGTAGCCATCTTACGTTGCATGAATCAATCATATTTTGGACCCACGTCGCTGTGATGCATATGCCATGTCATCCACAATACAAGTGGTGTGTTTAGTGGCAGATTATGTATCCTCACATACTACGGTGGCTTCTAAACATTGATAAACATGGAGTTCACAGCAACTTTTATGGTATAAATATATTATTTTAGTAGCGTTTTGTGTTTTGTGACGAAAAAAAAAATTGTATATGAGATTGTATGATTGACACAGAGAGTCACAAAGACAATAAACTTGTGCCACAAAAGCATTTCTTCTAAGAATATAATAATATGACATAGTCTAAGTAAAGTATTGTATGAGAGATTAATCTTGAGTATGGCGCCGAGCAAGATACTATGTAACATATTGTTGGGATTTTATTTCAAAATTCGCAATATCCTTAGGTTGGAGACCACACCAGTTCCCAGAGCCACCTGTCACTGCCCCTTGAACAAATTGCCGGCAAACAACGGCATTCCTGTGCCCTAGGTAGAAGGAGTTGATGGTAACATAATCCAGGGTTTGGCCCTTGTACGTGGAAGCCGATCTTTTTCTTAGGGTTTTCAACGGCAATGTTGAGGGCTAGGTTGTATTCAAGGGCGGTGTTATTGGATGTCAAGTTTAAATGTACTAGCGAGTCAATCCATCAATGGCAAAACCAAGAACTGTCTGAGGAAAATGTGAAACTCCAAAAGTTAAAAGGTTGCAAAAAAATGTAAACAACCAAATCCTTTTAGATAGTAGACAATATTAATGGTATTTATGATTTATCAATACAAACAAGTTAGAATTGTTGGAGGAGAGGTTTCATGTCATGAAAATGTCGCATAACAGGCTCATTATCAATACAAGTAAAAACATTTTTCTCAATTTAAACAACCATATTATCACTCAACCATTTGTTTCTATTTTGTTACGCAGTGGTGTTTTCACAATATTCATAGCAAAAAATGTTTTTTCCACCGAAGCAGTTGTAATCGGTAACACCAAAGCCAATGTAAGAAGTTTACACACTAACTTATAACTTCCACACCTTCTAGTTTCACCAATTTCTTTGAAAGATCACTAATTCCTTTTAGAGATAAAAACCCACTATATATGCATATCATGAATATAATCTCAAGTTGAATTAGAAGATTTATGAAGTCCACACTATCAAACCTTTGTGTGGGCCTTAAATCCTAAAAGGATAATGTTAGGGTGACCAAAATTTTAAACCAAACTTGCAAACCTAATGATGTGTCAGTAATAAGAAATAAGCAGGTTACTCAACACTTGAATAATAATCCAAGGATAATCCAATTATCAATAACCATAATACTTGGTTGAAAAATTTGATCTCATAACATTACCCAAACTAAAAACGAACAAAATTTTCATCCATGTGGGCCTCAGACAAACAACCAACTTTTTTTTTCCTTTTTCCTTTTCTTTTTATCCCTTTTCTTCTTTTTTTATTTTTTTATTTTTTTATTTTTTTATTTTTTCTCCCTTTTCATCTTTCTTTCCTCCTGTGGATTTCTTCCATTCGCACAAAACAAATTGCAGCAAACAAAACAACTCATGTGCAAGGCCAAATTGCAGAAGGCGACTTCATACGGTTTCGACAAATCTGACTAGTAGAAGTGGGTGCGAGTATGGTGAGAGTAGAGCAGGTTGGTGCGGGCAGCCGCAAACGGAATTGCAAGTGATGGGGGCAAAACGCGCAACGGCCCCTTAAGAGATTCAAGAATAAAAAGTTTTTAAGGTGTACCATGTTTTGGTGGGAGACAAGTAATGTGGTACAATTTAGTGCAAGTGGTATTTATTGTAGCGTTGACTGCTGAGACGAAGAGAACGCGTGGAGCAATGCTCTAAACGGGGAAGAAAACTGATTTTAGGCTCAGCCGCATGGGGAGATTGATCTATCAGGATTTCTTCAAGCGGCAAGAATTGGTTTTTGCTCACTAGCCTTACTTTAAATATGTATTGAATGTGGATCCAAACTCCCATCAACGAGTACTCATCATTCACCATAAAACGAGGAACCTATAGAAAACGCACTTTACGTGAATTTTAGAGATTAATTGTAAATTGTATATCTTAGCATTATTCTAAGACACTCCACGGGTTAAGGAGTTGATGCTAGAAGTTTGATCACTAGTTAAATGAGAACTTATATATATTAGTTGGCGGCCAAGTCATCATGCTCATAGCAAATTATATGGACCATCTTGTCAAAGTAATATAGTTTCAAGATCACGAGAGGCAAGCGAGTCCATCTTGTCAATCTGGAAGAGAAACATATATTGACAATCTGAATTTGTTGGGTGTTCTTTAATGGTGTTAACCTCACGCAATAGGCATTAGTTACATATGATTTATTCCCTAATCTTGATTAATTCAGTTATCAATAAGACCTAATTAATTATAGCTGGACATGGACTTTTTCTTCTTGTACTTGGCTTTAAAGAAAGCTCTTCTCAGCTTCTTTGTGTTCTCTTCGAGTTGCAAATCCGGAAATTCCTCCATCAGCTGCCTCTCCCTCTCCAACAATTCCACCTCTCCATTCAGCTGACCATCTCCTAACTCCTGCATAATCCACATACACATCTCATATCAACGTACAACCATGCCGAAAAAAGATTGATCCACATCCACATGCATTGTAAAAAGTAAAAACATATGCATGCATGGTAACAAAGTTGTACGTGTATTAAAGAATTAATTATAGGCAGAAGTTAGAGACATGCATGAATGTTTCTTGCTAGGGTTTGAAGGCTGGCCAATTTGCGATAGGGCCAACGAGGAATGCCCAACTCCCGACACCTTTTCTTCAAAATCGTTTGGCTGACATTCATTTCCTTGGCTGCCTCAGATACGGGCATGTAGAAGTGATGGGATATGGTTTCCTTGGACAACTCTATTGAACGGTGGCTTCTCTTCTCTTCTAGTTTGCATGTAGTGTCGGACAAATCTATTGAACGGTGACTTCTCTTCTCTTCTAGTTTGCATGTAGTGTCGGACAAATCTACTGAACGGTGACTTCTCTTCTCTTCTAGTTTGCATGTAGTGTCTTCCCTCAAATCATTGGTTTTCGTTTCTTGAATATCCAGTGACGATGATGATGAGTAAAACGGATCCGAAAAGTAATCTTCCGGTGAAAATTTTAATTCCCAATCCAATGGAACGTAGGCGCTTCCCCTAAGAGGAAAGATAATAAAGATTAATATATACTACGTCTAAGGTTTTGTGGAAGAGGAATGCTAGCACCCTTTGAATTTTAAGGTTCTTGTTCTCTCTTCTAGGCTCTTTTCTCATTGTTGCATGATGGTTTAAACAGTCTATTTTCTAGGCTGCCCTTTAAAGAACAACTCTGTCAAAAATCAATTAAATCCAAAATCGTTTAGTCATCTAACAGTTAAACGGATTATGGTTTTGGTTGATTTTTTATTTTATTTTTCTGTGTTGATCTTTAAATTGTAACCTAGAAATTAGACGATTTTGATCATCAAGCAACATAAATACAAAATAAACAAGAGAGCCAAAAAAATAAAACGAGAAGGTTCAAGTAAAAAAATTTCTAGCATCTCTGTTTGTGAAATTGCAACCTTTGTGTAATGAGTATTAGAAGATAAAATTACACTGCCGTAATATTCTATATGTACCTCAAGTCAAGGGGAGAAAGATGACTTGTGAAGGAAAATAGGTCTCCATCGTTTTGATCTTCGGTGGACAACCAATCCATGAAACAGAATACTTTGAGGTTGGGAATGATGTGTATTCACTGTCGACGGTTGGACTACAAAGACCTCAAATAAACCAATTGATGTGTCTTCACTACTGTTGAGGATGATCTCAGGGTTCTGCAGCTTAACAATTTATAGGAAAATCAATTAGTTGTAGGCTTGAAATTAAGAGTTCCACATAAATACCTACATGGTACTATACTGTATGAAGCTTCATCGAAAGATGATAAGAATAATTAGGCACAGATTTGTTTTTCTTATAGGCTTCCATGTATAGAAAAAGTTATTAATTCTAAGTTTCCAATCTGCTTCCTAAATCCTAAAAACAGCCATGCATGAGTGCTGGTCAATTGATTTTCACTTTTATAAATGGTCAAGAACATAGACTTTGAATACAATGCTCCATTTGGACCAGATATATGAAGACTAAATACTAATTGCGTTTTCCTTTATGCGACTTCCTAACATTGACTGAACGATAGGTAAGAAAGGGATATATTTATGGGTAGGCAATTACTTCCTTAAGTCTACTTTTATGTATACGCCATTTTCTACTTTTTCAAAGATAAACCACAAGTTAATTCTTAAGGCCTTCTACAATTGTGTCTAGTATTGAAATTGTTGGAATTTAGGATTATTTTATTGTTTGAATTTGGGCTTAGTCCGTTAGTATTAGGGTTTTGTTTTCTTGCTTATTAGGGTTATGTTAGTTTTCTATATATATAATGCTTTGTAGCTCGTAGAATATCAAGTTAGTCACAATGTAGCCTCTTAGGGTTTTGTAGCTGTTCCGGCATTCTCGTTCGTTTAATAATATTCCTATTATTTTGTAATCTTGTTCGTTGCGCACTTTGATATTCAACTGAAATCGATTGGATAAGTTTATAGATTTAATGTATTTTAAATGAAGAAGTAGATGCAACTTTCAAACTGTATTCAAGTTGAAATTAAAGGATGAACTAGTTATGAAAAAAAATAAATTTTTTTCAATGTCCATGAAAATAGTAAGATTAGAATAGAAAAAAATTTCTTCTTGACTAATAAGTAAAAAATATCAGTCTTTATCTTCCATGATGCATTTTCATATTTTGATATTGTCAAATACATCTCACGTTCTAATACAAAGTGGACTCTCTAAAAAAAAAAGTTTCTAATCAAACTTTCCCTTATGGAGACATTCCGATACCATAACATGAACCAAAAAGCAAACTTTTCCTCTCAAAAACAAGCTAGCATAGAACACTTGCAAGGCAGAGATCTATTTCTGTAGCAGGAGGAAAGCCCTACTAGACGGGGCAATCCAAGGTATCGTTTATAGATGAAGTTCTAGCACATCTGTGAGTGAAAAAAGAACAAATAGATCTTAAAAAATAATGTACAGAACATATTGAATGAAAGTCCATCGTATATGCTTCATTGAATAAAACTTATACGATGAAATTAATCAAATTACACTAGTAGACAAAAGCTCATCTATCACGGTCAATAACCGTGGTAGATTACAATCTACCACGGACATAGTGTCCGTTTGTAATATGGACGTGATAACAACTCTCAATGTTTAATGTGGACAATGCCCTTTGTCAAATGCAATGTAACCACGGATTGTGCACGTGATAGATTTGAATCTAACACCACGTGCTATGGCCGTTGTGAGTTACATATTGACCATAGACCATGCCTGTCATGAGAAAAATTTCAAAAATAATACATTACTTAATAGTAACAAATACCAAACCAATGAGTTATACTACAATTTTGTACCAAACATGTACAGACTTTGTTTCAGACTTTAAAACAAAACTGAAGTCCTAGTTCCAAATATGGTGCACTAATTATATTCGTCTTCTATGCATTCGTCTCTTTAAGAAGACACACATCTCCGGCAAGCCAATACGCACTTCAAATTTGCAGGTGCCTGTAATATAAATGTAGTAGTTGATATTTGAGTTATAACCCATCATAAATTAGAACCACCAACCACCTATGAAATAAAGAAGGAAAAATATAAAGCTTAGAATCAAACTCATGTCTCAAGGACACTATAAACAGAAAAATTCAAAACCACCAAGTCAATTACTCAAAATGCAACAAATCGTAATCCAAGTAATAAAAAAAATTCCAAGTTTCGAATATCCCAATAATATATTTATATATTAATTAACAAGTTAATCCTATCATCTCTAAAAAAAATTAAAAAAAAATTAAAAAAAAACAAAAATTCTTTGATAACTTACTGTAATTGATTAGCCAGAGGACGAAAAATAAAAAACTGAAGGAAAAAAAGTCGAAGCAAACAAAATTGCTACCAAATCCCTCCAATAGTAGCACTGCTCCAATTTGGTTTATGCTCTTAGATGCCTGCGGGGAAAAAGACTATCAATCAAATATTGTACATAGCACTTTAAAAGAAAAAATTGTAAACCCTAAATTTTGAAGAATAAATACCAAAACCTAGGGTGAATATCTAATAAATCAGGGAGCTTGAATAAAAGAAATTCAAATTTCAAAATTAAAAATTTTGGTTAGTTAAGGGAGGGAGGGAGGGAGGGAGGGAGGGAGGGAGAGAGAGAGAGAGAGAGAGAGAGAGAGAGAGAGAGAGAGAGAGAGAGAGAGAGAGAGAGAGAGAGAGAGAGAGAGAGAGAGAGAGAGAGCCCTTTATAAATACCTGTTTGGCTTCTCAGAATAACCATGAAAGGAAGAAGATGTGGTCAATGAGAGGGAGAGGGTGAATGAAAATTTGTAGATGGCTAACTAAGAACGGTTGGGAAGTTTTGAAGTTGGCGTTGGTGGGAGAGAAATAAAAAGGAGGTAAAAAGATTGAGGAATGATTTCACTTAAATTTTGGGAAGAGTGGGAATATTGTGAAAATTTAAAGATTTGAAAATTTGAGAAAATTTCTAGTCCCACCTTCTGAAACTTTTTAAAATAGTATGTAACTGCATCACGTTTAATGTTCGTGGTAGATAAAAAAAATACGGTGTGGCTACTAACAATATTGACCACAGCCAATGTACATGGTGGTTTATTACTTTTACAACGTGCTGACTAAGACCATGGTAGTAAGTTTTTTATTATAACGGGCTACTACTTGCCCATTGCAAAATATTGTTATCCACAACATGCTGACTAAGTCCGTGATAAATGTTCATTTTTTTTATAACGGGCACATAGTGTCTGTGGTAAAATTGATGTGGTAAATGAACAATTTTCTTGTAGTTAATTGAAAGCACCATTTGCATAGCAGTTCATAACTTTGCCGTTGGCTCTCTACATTTAAATGAGTTTACAAAATACATTGAATAGGAAGTTCAGTTAGTTTGATTACAGCAGGTGGATTGAATGTTGGAGTTTATGTAGTTTTAGTTGAAACTTCATGTTAGTCCCGCGTTGGTATAGTGGGAAAAACTTCAATTTATAATTGTTGGTCCACATTTATAAGTTTAAAAATGGATGATGCCCGATGTGAGTCGGCCCATAGGGTTTATATGTTGGTTTAGGAAATGTTTAAAACATCGGTATTAGTGAAAATATTGATATGCAAATTTATGAAATACCGATAGGGTTGCTTTTGATGAAAATTTAAAATGAAACTTTAGGGAACGTCAAACACTGGATTGGACGAAATATAAGAGTTTCTCTGATATTTAACCGATATGTTGGAAATATTGACGGAATTTGTCGATTGTAGTTGAAATTTAAGAGTTTCTCCGATATGGACCCCTTTCCCTTTTCATATCTTTCTCTAATTTTTCTTATATTTTCAAACATGTTTTAGGCTACGTGATTGACCAGGACAAAATTTTTAATCCGGAGATTAGGGCAAAATTTGAGTTTTCAGTTGGCCTTGCATTGTAATAATTTTCAAGTTTTTTCATATGCCAAAAATGCCCTCATCATATCTGTGCAAATGATAAGGATTTTTTTTGGGTCCTACATAATCTAAAGGAACTATGAAGAAAAAATTATGTATTAACGTTAAATCTCGTGAGTAAGGACCAAGTAATTTGATTTTTCTTTTGGTTTCTTTCCAATGCTGTAAACACCAAAAAGAAAATTAAACAAAAAAATATGTGATTTCTGACCAAATGATTAATTTGTACTGAATTCCCTATGTAAATTATCCCTGAAATATTTGTAAAACTCAGACTTCAGTAGGAGTTAGCAGCCCGCTTTCTTCATCATTTGTCTTCTCTAAGTTCTCTTCAGTTTCGTTTTTCACTTCCACAGCCTGAGTCAGCTGCTCAGCCCTTCTTGTTTGGTGTTTCCAATCAGTGTGGAGCAATGTGTACACCATCATACCCACACAAGACAACTGTGCTGAAAGCAGCCCAAACCACAACCCCAAAAAACCTATTTTAAATGTAAAAGTCGCAAGAATAGCTACTGGCAGTCCAATTAGGTAAAATGCCAACAGGTTTATTTTTACTCCAAGCTTAGGTCTTGCAGTAGCTGTTAACACTCCACAGGAAGCTGTTTGAGGAACGTTGCCTATTTCACACAATCCCAAAACTGGAAGTGCAGTCGAAATCAAATCAAGAATTTGTGGATCGTTCGTGAACATTGTCCCCCACATGGACCTAAAAGCAGTCATGAAAATGAACGCGGAAATCCCCCAAGCAAATGCCATGATTAGCCCAATCAAGGTGGTCCATTGGGCGCGGGTTGGTTGCCCTGCGCCCAGCGAGAGTCCTACACGCGTCGATAAGGATCCACTTAGAGAAATTGGGATAATGTATAACATTCCAGTTGTTTGCAACAAAATTCCCATTGCTGCAACACTTGCTTGTGGGTTACTCAACCAGCCACAGAAGAACAACATAAGTTCATACCACCACCACTCTAAGCAAACTGAAACACAACTGGGTAGAGACAAACTTAGCAATGGCCCCCATCCTTGAAAGGCTGAGAGAATGGTGAGCCCATGCCATGGCTTCAAAGCATGAGGTGATCTGGCTAGATAAATTACCAAACCCAAATTGAAAAGAAAAGTGTTCCAAGCAAGCCCTAAGGCAATACCTGCAACCCCAAAATCCATATATGTGACCAAAAAATAATTCATAGGTAAATGAAAGAGGGCGGAAAATGCTGCTGCAAGGGTTAATGCGGTGGTGAACCCTTGTGTTCTGAAAAAGATTCTCAATGGTAGAAGCTGAGCTTGCCCTATCAATTCAGGAATGGCAAAAGCCATGTAACGTTTTGCAACCCTAATAATTTGCGGGTCCTGCCCTAACAATATAAAGATGGGCTCCATGTTGAGCCACAAGAGTGAGATGGGGATGGCAACAAGGAGGAGGAGGCAAAGGGTTTTCTGAAAAGTTTGACTGATAACTGACCATCTTTGAGCTCCATAAGCTTGGCTACAAATGGGGTCCATCCCCGTCGATAGACCTCTGAGGAGTGAGTAACCTGTAATATTTGAAAACCCTAGAGCCAATGAGCCTCCAGCCAATTCTGTTTTCCCAAGACGGCCTAAGAATAGCATTGAAACAAGAGACCTTGAGTATATAAGCATGGATGTTATCACTATAGGGCCTGCAATCTTTACCAACGATCTCAACTCTTCTCCTATCTACATGGATTCACAAAAGGAACACGAAGTATTAGAAAAATGGAATTTAATTTTTCTGCAAAGAAAGAAATTACTACAAGGAGCCCCGTCCACAACCTCCAATCATAAACTGTCGAGGTGGAAAACCAGAACAACACTAGGCAAAGAGTGGATCGAAACTTTTTCACATAATTGAGAATGATTTAGACAAAATGCAAGTAAGAAAATTAACTTCCCTGAACACATATGAAAGCTTAATTTGCTGTAAGGAAGGAAATTTTACAGAGAAATTACTTTAAAATATAACACGTGGAAAATAGAAATATAAAGTCACTAGCTTAAAATGTATTTTTTTGGACCTTTCGTAGATTGTAAGAGTTGCAAGTTGCCAGAGGTATAGTTGGTGAGGTATCGAACAAAAACCTCAGGGCATCGGCTCTCTTAAAAATGTAGCCAATGAAAAATATTGTCAACGTACGTCTAAAGAATCTAAAGCTGCCATAAAATGATTCTGTTTAGTGCAGAGTAATTTAGGTTTATCACCTATGGTAAGTATACTTTACTATTATCTAATTTGAAATCGATGTTTAATATATTGTTGATATATTCACAAATTATAGAATCTGTCATACATGTATTTTCAATTAGCATTATCATGTGAGTGAATAGAAAAAATGGTCTAAAACATACATTATTAACCAAACCTGAACATGCGGTTATGATTTGGGAAGTATATATGTGGTCTGAATTATTTCTTAACTGGTCAGCTTACGTGTTACTAGACAAGCATTGTGGCTTTCAATTGGGAAGCTTTTAGTGTGACCTACCTTTACGTGGAATAATTGTTCTATCATTATATCGTTCAACCGTACTATAACCTATGAATTGATAACTTTATGTAACTGTATGAGTGTTATACTGAAAATTTTCTCATCGTAATTAGACATTTCACTCATGTGAGTGTGGGGGCTGTGGTGCCACATGTGAGTGTGTATAGGATAGCTCATCAAACATATGGTGTAGAGGTAGCCAATCTCAGAATTGTTTGTTCCAAAGAAATACAACAAGCAGTTTGGATTGCACTTAAAAGAATAAAAAACTTAACTTGAACGATAAAGCTTAAGCTTCAACATCTAGATTTCTAAACAAAAACCTGACAGTCTAAATGTGTAATGGCATGAAACACGTAACTGTTAGGCTTAACTAGTGAGTTGTGTAATGCTTGAAAAATTTTATACCATTCAGCACAAAACTAATGGCCGGTGGCATCATAAATATTATCCACAAATTTTCACATTTCCGATGTGAGACATGACGTCGAGTATGTGAGAGCGAGAAGTAGAGGGAACGAGAGGTTGTAGGCTGCATACCTCAGTAAGCGGCAGCTCTCGCGGAAGTACTCCATCTGAGGGAAGGTGGGGGAGGCGTTGAAGAAAGCTCCGTATGAAAGTAGTAGTAGTGGTAGTGATTGTGGTGGTGGTGGCGCCGCCTTCGTCGCCTCTAGCTCTCATTGTCAAGTCTTCTTCATTACGATCTCCAGCTCCATGATGCTTTAGAATCAGAAGGTCATGAGCACCGCCACCATTTATAATTCCTCGAGATTCAGTACCAGGCAGGCACATGTTTATCCGAAGGGACACAGAAAAAAAATCCTATAAAAGTACAACCACGGTCCAGTTTCAGAGACGGCTTTGTCCAATGGGGTCCGATATGCACGCTTTATATTAAACAAAAACTCCTCCAAAAAAAAATTAACAAAATCAAAGTACTTCAAAACCCAAGTTCTACTACTTGCATGTGTTTTAGTTTTTTCCCTTGTTACAAAGGAGAGTTTCGAAACCTGTATTTTCACACTAGTATTTATTTTTAAAGTGCGCCCCAAAGTTTTGCCTAAAAAAATGATATATCATTACAATAACAAACCTTGTATTTGATTTCAAAGCCCCAAATTAAGCTGCAGCTTGCTGGGCTGTCTGTCACTTTTTTTCCTAGCTACTACTTGATGAGCTCCTCGGCCATGGCATTGGACTTACTATTATTGCAGAGAAGATGGAAGAGGAGGGAAGAAATGGTGCATTGAAACATGGAAGGAAAGCGTAAACTGAGAGCAAGCTTTGGTCAACTTATAACATAATCCCTAGGCCTTGAATTGTATTATATATGTATGTATATAAATGTACCGGTGATTAACTGGACCAGAAAAAAACAATGTGATTAATGAAAACTATTGTTGTGAAGCATGCGCGTCACTATGTCTATGTCCACCAAAATTTTGGCATTTTCCAAGAAATTCTGTTGTCTACATTATGTTATGTCAGTAATTAAAAAAAAAAAAGCTTAATTGGCTAGCACAGCAGAGAGTGATCATCAATCTAAAAATATTTTTTTTGTTTATTTTTCAAGCAAAAGAAAATGTGCAGGAAAATTCTGCTGTATACTTGGACTTAAAATTTGTGTACAACTTTTATCGCCGCTGACTGAATAGCTATAAATTATAAAATTTATTCCTTTTGTACACAGCTCAGTTTACCTTAATTATGTTGTTACGCATACAACTATGTCATTATGTGTTCGATTATCTATCTTAAGTGATTAAAATTATTTATCTTGGTGTTCAATAAAATTATGTGTTTGAAAATAAAATTATGTGTTTGATCTCTCCTCCCTCAACACACTTGTGTGTATGTAGTATGTACAAACATACAAGTAGGGTTAATTATTTGAGTACAAGAGACTAGCAATAATGAATGGAAGTTTCAGTTTGGGGCTGATCCAAATGCCAGCTATTTCCTGGTTTATGAACCTCAGAATATAACTTGTGTACGTGCCTAGTATTGATTAGATTAAGAATGGTAATACTAAGGAGATTAACTATTTAGACTAAATTTTGTAAATTATATGACGTGATTATTGATGATTGGATTAATACTTAAGTGTTGATTAACGTGCTTACTTAATATTCATGACACATGACATATTTACAAATTTAATCTAAAAAACATGATATCTAACATTACTCGATTAATAATGTATGAGAATAAGTTGAACTTAGAACTAGAAGTTGGAATTTATCAACGAAAAAATATTGACTGGATATTTGTAAGGGATATGTGTTGAGTTGTATTCTTATCATGACTTATAGATTATTATTATCTTGTTTATGTTGTAGACTTGTATTAGTCCTATATCTCTTAATAATATAATCTTGTAATTCGTTCATAACTTTAATATCTCTTGTATTATGAAAGTCTGGTAATACAATCATAAGTTTTATTAGAATCATAAACTTCACATTGTATCATGAGGTGTTGTGCTCAACATTACTGTTAATGTCAGGACCACAAAACTTGGTTCACTTAGGCCTCGTTTGATATGTAAGATTGAAGTGGAATAGATAACCTTCTGAGTTATGTTGAGGAGAGAAATGAAAAAAGTTATGTCCAATTAATGCAAGGGTAGCAGAGGGATTAGAACTCATAAAAAAAATATAAAAAAAAAACTAAACATGTCCAATCCTTTCCAAAATGGTGGGATTAAAAGTCTCATTCAAATGAAAAATCATTCACTTCTACTTTCAATATGCCTTAAAAATTAAGAATTTATTTGCTCTAATCCAGTCCACATACCAAACGATAACGGAATTAAAAGTCTCATTCAAATGAAAAATCATTCACTTCTACTTTCAGTATGACTTAAAAATTAAGAATTTATTCGTTCTAATCCAGTCCACATACCAAACGATAACGGAAAGGTGAACTTATATATTTTGAGTTCAAATTAAGGAGCACAAGATGACCTAAGTTTCTGTCAACTGATCAGTTATGGATTTGGAGTACTTGATAGGTGAGAATTATTATGATACAGTATGAATTTAATTATTCCTCGAAGATTTCATTGTACATAATCTATCTACGGCTTCCTGTATAAGATAAGAACACTAGTATGCCTTCATAACAATGTGATTCTTTTTTATGCAAGTAACACTAACTGTTAGTTAGGACATTCCTTAGGTTTAATTATACAAGACCAAAAAAAATATATTTAGAGCATTTCCAGCAGTGAGATGAAAATGTGGAATGCAAAACCCATATTTATATCTCACTTGCATCTCTAGGAGATGTGAATATCAATTTTACTTTAATGTAGGAGATATAAATTTGAGATCTCATTTAGTTTTCTCTTTATAACTCATGGAGTCCACTTTCTAAAGATTTAGAAAGATGTACATTTATATTTTCTGTCGAAGATAGCTACTGATACTGCTTATCATGCCTTAATGTTTGATTGTATTGAAACTGGTCATACTATAAGTTTTTCCCTTTAATAAATTATTTTCTGAGCAAACAAAAAAAAAAAAAAAAAACACACACTTATTCCATACAAAAAAATGAGGAGAATTTATACATAATGGAGTACTCGATAACCTTGGAGTGTCCCTGTAAATATAATATATAACTTGGAGGCAATTTGCCATGGAATATCATTATAAATTACCTTGGAAACTGTTCTTTATTTATCTTAAATTAGAATTATTCAACTAATACTATTAGTAAGGTTAAAAGAAGGAACCTAGCTAGGTGGAATAAAAGGGACAATAATTAGGACACTTATACTTCCAAATAATGGGACATTCCCCCCGACCAAGATTGAGAGATCGAGTTCTATTATCAAATAGTTCCACAATAAAATTTATCATGTAAGTTGATCTTGTCATTGTGGATTATTTGAGAATGATTCTTTACAAAGAGTTTCTCTGTATCAATTTTTTTAGTATTTTTCACACATTATTTTTCTTCTTCTTCACACTCTTATTTGTTTTTTATTTTTGTAATTTATTCAATCCAAATCCTTGAACACAATTTAAAATACATGAATGCATGCTCTTGCGTTTTACCTAAGAACACCTCTTCGATGTGCACTGATTCTTAATAGTTTAGATAAAAATGTGGTACGTACGTATGAAATACCAAATTAAAGCACTCCCTTAATTGCTTTATTCCTTCCTTTTGCATTATTCTTTTTCAAAAGTTAAGTCTTATACTTTGCACCTTGATTTTTGTTGTTGTTGTTGGTGTGTATGTGTGTGTTGAGACTTGTCTTTTTTAAAAGCTAAATCTTATACGTAGCACATCACCTCAGAGGGTTTCGTGCTTTACAACAAGGCTCCTGTACAAAGCCATGAGTTTAGAGTCCATTTTGGCTGTGGTACGTACGGACCCTTTTTCAATTGGGGATTCAGTTGACTATGCTGACCAGAATTGGAAAGAAGAATACTTGCTTTGTGTAAGAATATCAAAGCTAATAAAGCTAGTGATCCAAATGAAGAGGAAACAATGGTTAAGATCATGCCACATGTCAATGGATAAGAAAGGTTGTTATACAAAGGTTGTTAGAATTGTAGGTTGTTAGAAGCGTGGTTTGTTGAAATAAAGAGGTTACACATTGTACTAGCTTAACAAGTTAACTTTGTAATAATGTAGTATGTAATACCATTTGTAACAGTTACTTGGTAATCAAGAAAGATCAATTCACAAAAGCTCTCGAGCTCTCTCTCTCTAAAATCTTCTTCTGCATTTATGTTACATTTCTTCTGCATTTCTTTGCAGTTCTTACATGGTATCATCGCCAAGACATGATCTGGCGCTTCAGCATTCCTCTTGAATTCTTCTCTCTTCTCAATCCTCTACTTTGTACAACTTCTGAGATACAATTGGGCAAATCCCATCATCCAATGCACAAGAAAGTTGGAGTTCTTGGTCACGCATATCAACTGTTTGATTAAAAGCATTAGTGAAGAAATTTCTTGCTCTCTATAAAAATGGTTACAGCAGCACAACTACAAATTGTTCAGTCACCAATTACTAGCCTCATTCCAACAATGTCAGTGAAATTGGATGACACCAACTACCTAACATGGAGTTTTTAGATCAAATTGCTCTTGAAGGACATGGAATTCTGGAATTCATGGATGGCACCAAGAAATGTCCAACAAGATTCGTCAATGATTCAATTGTCGAAGGGGTAGAGACAGATGCCTACCAAGTTTGGAAAATGCACGATCGTGCAATCATGCAACTCGTTATTGCAACTATGTCATCCACAACAGTGTCTTGCATTATAGGCAGCACTAGTTCTAATGAAATGTGGGTGAATTTTAAGGTAAGGTTTTCTTCTGTGACAAAAACAAATATCTTTCAATTGAAGACTGAGCTTCAAAAGATCAAGAAAGGTTCTAATTTAGTTTCAGGGTACCTGCAAAAGATTAAAGATGTAAGAGATCATCTTGTAGCAGCTGGGGTTGTCTTTGAAGATGATGATATCATCATTCTTGCTCTCAAGGGACTCACTGCAGAATACAACACTTTTCGATGTGTTATCAAAGGAAGGAAAAATAGTATCTCTATCAAAGATTTTCGATCCCAGTTGCTTGCTGAAGAAGCAACTATCAACCAATCTTTGGAGTCAAATATGACTTTTGGAACAGCAATGATGACAGCTACTCAGACTAAAAAAAGGAAATGTTTTGGTTCTTGATTCTAACTCTATAGATTCAAGTAATGGTTCATCTTCTGTGGGTGGATTAAATCAACACCACAGCTCAAACAGTCAAGGCTACTTCTCTAGGAATCAAAACAGCTATAACAATGGAAATTACAATGGTGGTTACAATGGGGGATACAAAGGCAATAACAATAGAGGCAAGGGCAGAAGCAAATTTAATTACAATTATGGGTCAAGGTTTCATACACCAAACAATAACCTTGGAATTCTTGGGGCTCCAAAACCATATCAATCCAATTGTCCTGATCATCCTTCAGAAATTCCAACATGTCAAATTTGCAGTAAAAAAAAAGACTTATTGCAGCTGACTTTTTCAAAGGCATACAAGTTCTTCATGTAGCTCATCATCACCTATTCAATGCCAAATTTGCTGGAAATTTAGGCATACAACTATTCAATGCTATCATAAAGGGAATTTTGCATATCAAGGAAGGCCTCATGCACCTTCACTCAGTGCAATGCATGTTAATCATTACCCTTCAGCTCCACTAGATCAATTTTAGATTGCTGATATTAGAGCAGCCTCTCACATGACATCTGAGCTTGCTAATCTTGAGTTATCTACTCAGTATTAAGGCACATACACCATAACCATTGCTAGTGATGCAGGTTTGGCTATCACCAATATTGGTTCATTAAAGTTGCATGCTCCAATTTTGAGTTAAAAAATGTTCTTCATGTACCAAAGCTATCTCAATATTTACTTTCCATTTATCAACTCTACAAAGACATTAGACGTAGGTTTATATGTGATGAATTTTCTTTTTGGGTTAAGGACAAGATCACAAGGATAATACTACTCAAGGGACTGTGTAGGGATGGCTATTACCCTATTCCATTTTACATACCATAGAAGATATTATCTGCATCATCTCACATGCATGATATCTTGCAAAGCTAGTACATACGACCTTGTGGCATAAGAGGCTAGGACACTCATCAAATGCAATCACTGCTGTTATATTGGACAATAATCAAGTACTTGCATCACAAGACACTACTGTAAACATTTGTACACCTTGTTTAGAAGAAAAATTTACAAAACTCCCTTTCTTGTATTCTTCAAAATAAGTCTATACAACCTCTAAAAGTCATTCACAATGATGTGTGGGGATCTTTTCCCTTGTTATCTGTTGAAGGTTTTAGGTACTATGTAAGTTTCATAAATGAATATACTCGATTTACATGGATATTTCCATTACATAATAAAGCATAAGTGTTTTCAACATTTGTTCAGTTCAATGCATATTTGAGTACTCAATTTTCTGCACAAATGAAAGTTTTTCAAAGTGATGGTGATGGTGAATATCTAAGCAACAAGTTTAAAACATATCTTTTGAATCATGGCATTATACATCAAATTTCTTGCTCATACACACCAGAACAAAATGGTCTTGCACAAAGGAAACACATGCATATTATTGAGACTACAATCACCTTATTACAAACTGCACATCTTCCTTCCAAATTCTAGTTTTATACTTGTGCTACTGCAACCTACTTAATAAATAGGATGCCTTATGCTACTCTAAAAAAGAAGTCTCCATATATGCTATTATATGGTCAAATTCCTAATATAAATCATCTAAAAGTTTTCGGATGTACCTGTTTTCCATTACTTAAGTCATTTAACATAGATAAGTTTCAACTAAAAACCAAACTTTGTATTTTTCTGGGGTATGCAGGTCACTACAAGGGTTTTATTTGTTTTAATCTTGAGATAAATAAAACCTATGTATCCAGGTATGTTCATTTTGATGAAACACATTTTCCATATTACACTATAACTTAAAAAACACAAAGATCAAACTTTCTGCATACACCAGTACAAACTCAGGTCACTGCATTACGAATCATCTCATTACAAACATAACCATTGTCACCCTTATATCATGAACATTCATCATTGTCATTATCCTCACACTCTGAGGATAACAATTCATCTAGTGCCTCAGAATCTTTGTCTACATCATCATTTAATGCCACAGATTCTTTACAAACAGATGCACCAAAAACCTTAGATTCAATTCAAAACACTATTAATGACATGATTATTCCTCACTCTCCAAGCCTCATCACAAAAATTGACTCATTTACACAGTCACTTATCCTTATAGATCCTAATTTCCAACATGAACAACTAACTGTTGTTCTTCCCATATCAATGAATTTGCATCCAATGCAAACAAGATAAAAAAAGGGATTATCAAGAGAAAAACTTTGTCTGCAATTGTTGATTCACCATCAATAATTTTGGAACAAAAAACATTTAAGGCAGTCAACAAGATCATAGAATGGAAATATGCAATGCAAGAAGAAATATATGTGTTGCACTCTCAACAGACTTGGTTTCTTGTTCATTTGCCACCAACAAAGAACCTAGTGGGTTGTAAATGGGTTTACAAAATAAAAAAGAATGCAGATGGTTCCATAGCAAGGTATAAAGCTAGGTTAGTGGCAAAAGGTTATAGCCAAGAGGAATGAATTAACTATGGTGAAACCTTCAGTCCAGTAATCAAACTAACAACCATTAGGCTGGTTCTTGCATTAACAGCTCAATACAACTGGTCACTTAGACAGTTAGATATCAAAAATGTATTTTTGAATGGTGTTCTTAAAGAATAAGTCTATATTGAGCAACCTCCAGGCTTTGTCAGTGATCATTATCTATCTAATTTGTATGCAACTTACAAAAGTCTCTTTATGGGTTAAAGTAGGCCCCCAGAGCATGAAATGATAGATTTACAAGCTTCTTACATGGTTTGGGATTTTAGTGTTCACAGGCTGATCCATCTTTATTTGTCAAGCACTCATCATTTGGCACTATGGTGTTATTGTTATACGTAGATGATGTGATTTTAATAGGCAGTAGTCTACAACTCAAATAAGCAGTTATTAAATATTTCACTACAGAGTTTGATATGAAAGACTTGGGTCAATTGAATTATTTTTTGGGATTACAAATCAGCTATAAATAGGAAGGGTTTTTTTGTGTCTTAGGCCAAGTATATCTCAGAGTTAATCGACAAAGTTGATATGTAGAAGTGAAAACCTTGTCCTACACCATGCTTGCCATATCACATGTTATTGAAAGATGATGGAAAACCCTATCATAGTCTCGAGCAGTATAGAAGCATTGTCGGTGCACTACAATATTTTACCTTTACAAGACCTGACATAACTTTTGCTTTTAATCAAGCATGTCAATTCATGCATAATCCAATGGAATTTCATGTTGTAGTTTTTAAAAGGATTCTAAGGTACCTCAAAGGTACTTTAGATTATGGTATGCACTTTAAACCAAGACTAATTCATCTTCAAGTTTATAGTGATGCTGATTGGGTTGGTGATCCCAATGACAGAAGGTCTACTTCTGATTTTGTTATGTTTTTAGGTTCTAATCTTATATCTTGGGCTTCAAAGAATCAACATACAATGTCACGTTCATCAATTGAAGCTGAATATCGAGCTTTGGCAATTACGGTAGCTGAACTTGCCTAAATAAGGCAATTTATTTTTTTTAATGATATACACATTTCACTTCTTATGTCTCCAATGTTTTATTGTGTTAACATCTTAGCTATAGCTCTGTCTACAAATCTAGTGTTTCATTCTAAGTCAAAACATACCTAAATTGACTATCATTTCTTCTGAAAAAGGGTTACAAGGTAACAAGGGGTGACCTTCATGTTCAACATGTGCCTTATTCTGAACAGTTTGCAGATATTTTAACTAAAGGGTTGTCTTCATCATTGTTTCATCAACTTTGCTGCAATCTCATGCTTAGTTCCATGAAGCATGAGCTTGAGGGGGGATATAAGAATATCAAAGCTAGTAAAGCTAGTGATCCAAGTGAAGAGGAAACAATGGTTAAGATCATGCCACATGTCAATGTATAAGAAGGTTGTTGGAAGTCTGGTTTATTGAAATAAGGGGGTTACACATTGTATTAACTTAACAAGTAAGCTTTGTAATAATGTAGTATATAAGACCCTTTGTAACAGTTACTTGGTAATCAAGAAAGATCAATTCAGAAAAGCTTTCAAGCTCTCTCTCTCTCTCAATTTTTCTTCTGCATTTCTTTGCAGTTCTTACACTTTGATCTTCTCTTTCTGTTTTTTTTTTTTTTTTGAGTTACTTTTTTGTAAAGGAATGTTAATTCCTATTTGGATATTCTATTTGCTTAATGCTGGTGAACTAATAAAAATGATGGGTGGAACACTTAATGTTGGAAATAAAATATACATAGAGAGAAAAGATAGATAACATACGTATCGAGAGAAGAAACTAATCTAAGTGTGATTTTTTTTTCGTTATAGTGTCTATGTATAAGCTTAGGGTTTACATAAAAAAAAATGTCCTAACTAATAATACATATACAAATTGGCCCATAATTGAACAGTCACATATAGATATTATTAACAATACTCCTTGGTTGTTCACCAATCAATGATAGTTGTCTTGATAAAACCTTGCTTGGAAAACCCATTGAGATAAACCAATGCTGCCTCGCTAAAACATTGCTAGGAAGAACCCTATGGAATAAAAACATGGTTGAAGGAAAAAGAGCATCGCACACTTATAGATCCATTACAGCATATTGTCGAACACTCAATCTGATGAATAACTCTGCTAGATTAGCGACTCCCCCTGATAATAGTAAGCCTTGATTCGACTGATCATCATTGTCAAGCTTGAAGTAATGTGACTTCAGTCCTTAAGAAATTGAAGTTGAATACAACTCGATTATGTGAAGTACGAAAGTTCATTGGGAGTTGACAATAAACTTTTGTGTCCTATAAAGATCAAAGAAATACAAAAAGAAAATCTAGGATTCGAAATAAATTAGGGACATTAACTCCATGATGAAATATAAGTCATATATACAAATAACCCTATCGGCTCTTCAAGAGTCATATTAAAACTCTTAAGAATATAATTTCAGTTTGAACTAATATTAGTACTCAATGAGGCAATATATACCAAATTTATCTAGAATACAGCGTATTGATATCGAGTACATACTTTTAGCTTTATGCTTTTACTTTGAAATCTTTAATAAAGTATCTCATGGCATTTTCTTACTTTAAGAAATTAATGTGAGAGATATACTACAACTTAAAAATATCAAGTAGTATGCGGTCTCCACATGCCATAAGTCTCACGTTTAAGATAATGTTATACTTGTAGAAATGTGGTTGCGCCTACAATAGGAGACTATGTCTCTACCAAGAAGCCTATGCCATTTAGTGATTTTATTTCTCGTTATTGCAAACACCCAAGAATAACCTTTGGGGTTTAAACTATATACAGGTTCACTTATTCTATGTTTATTAATGGCTCTTAAAAATGGAATTTGCATCTTTCCAATTTTGGCAACCTTTTTTTACAATTTTCTCGACATTTAATGGGAGACATGACTAAATATCCTTGATGATATGAGTAGCTATTGTAATCAAAATTATCCGTTATCATCAATTTGTGATCCAACAATTCTCATTTTCATGCGCATGCTTAATTTATAAGTATGGCAATGCTTGGGTACCAGTGCATCTTTAGGGCTTTAATTCCCATGAAAATATTTTAAGATGAATTATGTTTGTACCATACTTGACCAATCTCGAAACTACTGAGCATTGGTCAACGTTATACCGTCAAGGACCCAGAAGAGTTTCCTTCCAACCAGGAGGCCAATCACAGTGCGACACGTGTTGACATCAGAAGCCAATCACAGCGCGACACGTGTCAACATCAGAAGCCAATACAACACGACACGTGTTAATGTTAGAACAAAGCTAGAAACTTTTCTATAAAAGGAGATCATTCTCCCACAATATTTCCGAATGTCATTCACTAGTACTCAATAAAGGAGAGCTTGAACCTATGTACTTGTGTAAACCCTTTACAATTAATGAGAACTCTTATACTCTGTGGACGTAGCCAATCTGGGTGAACCACGTACATCTTGTGTTTGCTTCCCTGTCCTTATTCATTTACATACTTATCCACACTAGTGACCGGAGCAACTTAGCAAAGGTCACAAAATTAACACTTTCTGTTGTACCAAAGTCCTCACTGATTTTGTGCATCAACATTTGGCGCCGTCTATGGGAATGACACTTATTCCCACTCTCTTCAGCTTTGTTAAGCTGGTTTCCACTATTCGTATACTCTCTTTTGACCAGGCATTCCTTTTCAACATGGGGAGCGAAGGAAGCCACATCACTTAGAATGACACCTCTCTTGCACCTGGTGCGAAACAACGAAAGAAGGAACAAAAGAAGTTTGCTCTTCAGGCTAAAGTCGATGAGCTGGAGGCTTAGAACAACAAAATAACGATGAAGAATGAGATCCTCCAAGAGCACTATGAGAAGGTTTTCGAGATGCTCTACGAGGCTGGATATACTAAAACACACGAGCTCATCACCCATGTGGAAGTCAACTATCAACTGGGTGCCCCCCAACACGGAGGGTTATTTACCTTCGACATGGGTATTCCTGTTGAGGAGCGAGCTACTCATTGAAATGGCGACCAACATGAGACTTCTCTCAACCCAACTGCTTCAACTCAAAGCAGGAGGAATAGAGGAAGACACCTCCTTACATAAGGAGTGGAAGGATCGAAAGCCGTCTTTCGTGACTAACGAGACTTCCTAAAGCAACATCGAGACAATCCCATCCATGTAAGCTTGAAGATCAATGACCCAAAGGTATCTGAAAAACTAGGTCCCCTTCCATGTCCCAGGCCGGCTACTAATTTGAGGAAGGGGCAACAAGTCCAAGAGAAACACGAAGGTATAGGGGATTCAGAGATGTTCTGACAGACATACGTTGGAAGTTAGTACGGCGAGTCCAGGGAAAAATCACATGCTTTTGATCAAACCTTCCTACTTCCAAGAGGAGATGGGGATTTACGAAAGAAAGCTCTAGTGGTACATGACTCCACTTAGGACCCTATTGTCTTACAGCTCCTTAAGAAAGTAAACAAGTTGAAGGCCGAACGACAAGCTAAGATACCTGATTGGAACCAAGCTAGGCCTGTCCCTCTTACAAGGAGGATCTTCCACACCTTCTCTAAGCAAAAACAAAGCAGAAGCTTGGCTTGCAACTCTATACTGAAAAGGAGGACTCGATTGAACACCTTAACCTCTTTGAGTTAACCATGGCATACTGGATGCACACCGACGAAGAGCGATGTCTTCTCTTCTCCTCCACCCTCTCTGGCGGAGCTCTAAACTGGTATTGCCGTCTTCCACCTGAGACGGTAGACTCATTTGAGGAATTGAGGAAATTGTTTGTGTTTCAACACATTTTCTAGACTGATCGCTTGCACTCTGCGGATGACTTGTACACTATTCGTCAGAAGCCAGACGAGTCATTACGTATGTATGCTGGCCGCTTCAGCCATGAGTATTCCCGTTGTGCCGAGGCAGACGACAAGACTGCCCTCAAAGCCTTTAGGGCAGGCCTACGTGACTGTTTCTTTAAGTACATGATCAATGCCAACACTTGGAAGACTTACTCTGAGGTGATGGCGCATGCTTATAACCATGTCTCCGCCGAGACAAGGACATACCAAGAGAAACCCCCAACAACCATCCCCTATCAGTAAGTGGGAAGTGGAAGCCAGACCCACGTAAATAAGAAGACTTCAACCTTTCAAACGGCAGCGGTGCCTCCCCCTGCTTTACTTAATACTTTGCTAAGTCAACAGACATATCAATCTCAGGGCAAAAGGAAATATTTCCATCCTCACCAGTCTTAGTAAAAGGAGTAAGGGACACTACCGCGATAACCAAGGGTATCGCCACGATAATCCCTGACCCTAGGTAGTCAACACAGTGGGTCAAGCATGTGTCAGGACAGACCCTACCTTGAGGTATGAGGCATACACACCTTTAAACGCCACATGCGTGGCTATTTACCCTAGCATAGAACACCTGATACCGAAGCCAAAACTGAGGCACCCTAATTACAAGCCCACGAAGAACACAGGCACGTTTTGCTTCTACCACGAGTATAATGGCCACGACGGTGAGAAGTGTATCACTACTCGTGATCATATTGAAGCTTTGGCACGTGAAGGAAAAATTGATTAATTCCTTATTCACCCTCAAAGGGGTAACCGTAACCAACGCTAGGTGAATGTGATATATTCCATAAGTGGTGGCACACCCATATCTAAATCTTCCAACATGGCTATGAAAAATAGCGAACGAGCTTTAAGGCCTGGCCACCAAGTGTTTCACGTGGAAGACATCAGGGGAGGCAAGTATCAAAAGCCTAACTGGGATCCAATATGTTTCTACCCTGAGGAAGAAAGAGGTATCATCTACCCTCACAACGACCCACTGATCGTGGAAGCTCACATAGCTAACTTTGAAGTACGACGAATCCTGGAGACACGGAGGCTTCGGTCAATATCATGTTTACTGAAGCTTTCAGGGCACTTATTGTAGCTGAACACTTGCTCGATTGCTCGATTTCTCATCTGATAAGCTTCTCCGGTGATATCATGCAACCTTTAGGGAGCATACACTTACCTTTCACCATAGGTACATGCCCTTACATAGCTACTATTACCACTAACTTCCTAGTGGTTGATTGCCCAACGACATACAATGTCATCTTGGGACGCACGTGCATCAATGATCTCAAGGTCATGGTATCCACACATATGTTGTTTATGAAATTTCCAACCCCCTATGGCAATGGTTACATCAGAGGAGATCAACTTAGTGTACGATCATGTTACAACACTTTGGTCAAGCAACCTCACCTGTCTGTGCCCAAGGAAACCCTTTCTATACATGACCAAGTTATAAAGACCAGCCCAGACGAAGCTAACTTGGATCTTCACGGTGGCAACAGTCAACCAGATGATCCTCGAGATGACTTTTTCACCCAGCAAGCACAACCCACTGAAGAGTTGGAGAAGGTTTCTATATTAAAAGATTGTCCAGATCACATGATGAAAATTGGCACCACCTTGTCACCATCCATTCAGTTGGCATTGATCTCTTTTTTGCAATAGAACACTGAGGTCTTTGCCTAGTCATACGAGGATATGCCAGGCATCTCTCCCGATATCATATGTCATTGCTTGAGTATTGACCCCAAGACTAAGCCGGTGAGACAAAAGCGAAGATCTTATGATGTTGAATGATACGAAATAATGAAGGTAGAAGTTGAAAAACTCAAAGGCATAGGCTTCATCTGTGAAGTCAATTACCCAACATGGGTAGCAAATGTGGTCCTTGTTAAGAAAAATCCGACCAAAGAAAGTCTCTTGCTCCAAAATGTCTTATGGAAAATGTGTGTCGACTACACCGACCTAAACAAAGGATGCCCGAATGATAGCTTTCCTCTTCCTCTCATTGACAGACGTATAGACTCTACGGCAGGGTGTGAACTCCTGAGCTTCATGGATGCTTACTCAAGATACAACCAAATCCTCATGAACCCTTCGGACCAAGAACACACAGCCTTCACTACTGACATGGGACTATATTGCTATAAAGTCATGCCCTTCGGCCTAAAGAATGCAGGAGCAACTTATTAAAGACTAGTCAATTCAATGTTCACCGAACAGATTGGGAAGAGTATGGAAGTTTATGTTGATGATATGCTAGTCAAGAGCAAACATGCTGACCAACACATCACTAACCTATCTGAAACTTTCACCATTTTGAAGAGGCATCGAATGAGGTTGAACCCTAACAAATGTGCTTTCGGCGTAGGCTCTGGCAAATTCTTGGGCTTCATGATAAGCCAACGAGGCATTGAGGCTAATCCAGAGAAGATCAAAGCAATCCTCGACATGAAGGAACCGGTAACTTTAAAAGACATCCAGAGCCTTATTGGAAAGGTGACAGCCTTAACTAGGTTCATCTTTACGGCCACAGACAGATGTGCTCATTTCTTCAAAGCATTTAAGGGAGGTAAGAAGTACATTACATGGACTAATGAATGTGCCAAGGCATTCAAGAACCTTAAGGACTACATGAGTAAAGCCTCTTTGCTCTCCAAACCTGAGGTTGGTGACACTCTCATTATCTATCTGTTGATATTAGTTCAACAGTAAGTTCCGTTCTCATTCGAAAGGATGGTAATGTCGAACGACCTGTCTACTACGCTAGCAAGGCTTTACAAGATGCAGAGACACGATACTCCAACATTGAGAAATTGGCTATAACATTGGTCATGTCTGCTAAAAAACTTAGCCCTTACTTCCAAGCACACTCTATCATCGTGCTTACCAATCATCATCTTCGACAGATACTCCAAAGTCCTGACACTTCAGGGATAATGATCAAATGGGCGATAGCATTGGGTGAGTTTGACATCTCCTACCAACCAAAGCTAGCTGAGAAGGGCCAAGCAGTGGCAGACTTCATCGCCGACTTCACATATCCTGTTGACATTGTTTCTATGCTAAAGAAATGGTTTCATTACCCTCGGAAGTTCAGAAAATAGAACCAACAGCCCCAGCATGAAGTCTATATGTTAATGGCTCGTCCAACCAACATGGTTGTAGAGCATGACTCCTTATGACCCCTGACAAAGTGGCAATGGAGTATGCTCTTCGTTTCAAATTCAAGTCATCGAATAATAAGGCCGAATATAAAGCCTTTCTAGCAGGCTTACGTTTGGCCAAACACCTTGGGGTTAAACGAATTGATATATTCAGTGACTCCCAATTGGTGGTTAACCAGGTCACCAACAACTTTGACGCTAAGGATAGCTTCATGGCAGCATATCTGGCACAAACATAATTATTGCTCAAGCATTTCCACTACCAGATCACTCAAATTCCTTGAGTGGCAAACAGTCATGCAGACACTTTGGCTCGCCTCGCCTCAGCAGCGGAGGACAAAATTAGGAGAAAAATTCAAGTTGAATTGTTGGCAGCACCAAGCACCATGGCCGTGTAAGTGTGCAACTTACAACAGGGGGATAGTTGGATTACCCCGATTTATAAATTTGTTGTGCATGGTACCCTCATAAACGATAAAGTCCAAGCTAAGCAGATTTGATACAAGGCTACCCGTTACTTGATCATTAATGACCAACTCTACAAACGGGGTTTTAACCTACCATACTTAAGATGCCTTACACTCGCAGAGGCAGAAATTGTCCTTCGGGAAATACATGAAAGAGTCTGCAGAGATCATGCTGGATCTCGATCCCTAACACACAAGATGCCATCAGAATATCTCGTTCATGTGATAAGTGTCAACGCTACATAATTATTCCTCACTCGCATCCCGAGCTGCTTACTCCTATGATCAGCCATTGGCCCTTCGGCCAATGGAGACTTGATTTGATGGGCCCAATGCCTGCAGGGAAGGGTAATGTCCGCTATGCAATCGTTGCAGTTGACTACTTCACAAAGTGGGCTGAAGTAGAACCCTTGGCAACCATTATTAAGGTAAAAATAGAAGACTTCGTATGGAAGAACATCTTTTGCAGATTTGACATTCCCAATGCGATAGTCACTGACAACGGGCGACAATTCGACAACAATAAGTTCAGGATGTTTTGCTATAAGTTCAACATTAACTTATGTTTTGCCCCCTCAGCTCATCCCCAGTCTAATGGACAAGTCGAAGCCATCAACAAAATAATCAAGAAAACTTTGAAAACCAGCTTGGACAAGGCTAAAGGTTGTTGGCGAGAATTTGTACCCCAAGTTCTTTGGTCATACCGCACTTCGTATCAGACATCAACAGGAGAAACCCCATTCTCACTTGCCTTTGGTACAGAGGCAGTTGTCCCAATTGAGCTTGAGCAAGCAACGTTTCGAGTCCAGAACTACGTGCAAAGCAAAAATGACAAATAACTTACCCTCAACTTAGATCTAGTTGAGGAACATAGAAACCAAGCTCATTAGAGGAATGTCGACTACATACAGCGCATCTCTAACTACTATGACTCTAGTGTCAAACCTCATTCTTTTAAAGTGGGGGACTGGGTATTGAAGAAAAGATTATTCTACGACAGAGTCCCGAGTGAAGGAACACTTAGTCCAAACTAGGATGGACCGTTTGAAGTTGTTGGCATCAGTCGCCCTAACTTCTACAAGCTTAGAAGTTTCGATGGCAAAACCCTTGGCCATCTATGGAACGCTGATCACTTGAAGTACTATTACAAGTAAACTTACATTGTACAAGTGTTAAGTTTTAGCCGTTCGACATCCTATGTAACGAAGACTATTTGGTATGAATTCAATAAAGAGTTGATTTAGACAACTCGGTCCTAATCTTCTTACATTCCTAGCAATGAAACACTCGGGTTCAAAGCTTCAACATGAATGCTTCCAACATGAAACAAAGTCTAAGTATATGTCAACAAGACTATACAAATAAACGAATAGCTTCACAGTATATTCGTTCAATCATACATTCCAACACATTCATACATAAACCAACTGTGATTCGAAAGGGTTCAACATACTTTGTGTCATTCGACACTTACTACAATGTACCTCGACACCTTGCCCTTATTCTCACCAACCAGGTGATGAAATGTGAAGAAGGAATTCATCTTCATGCCACCAACCAGGTGATGAAATGTACAACCCTTACTCTCTTTCATGCCACCAACCAGGTGATGAAATGTACAACCCGTACTCTAATATCATTTGGCAACTTGCCACTCATGCCACTAACCAGGTGAAGAAGGAACTCATCTTCATGCCACTAACCAGGTGATGAAATGTACAACCTGTATTCTCCTTCATGCCACCAACCAGGAGATGAAATGTACAACCCGTACTCTAATATCATTTGGCAACTTGCCATTCATGCTACCAACCATGTGAAGAAGGAACTCATCTTCGTGCCACCAACCAGGTGATGAAATGTGATGAAATGTGATGAAGGAACTCATCTTCGTACCACCAACCAAGTGATGAAAGCAACTCACCATTCATTCCACCTACCAGAAGACGAGTGGTACAACTTGTACATGTGAACTCCTAGCATTCACAAATAATAAAAAACCATCACGCTTGACAACTCAACTAGGGGAGCACTTATGCCTAACAAGAGTTATAGTCACCAACAAAGTCTTATTGCAAGCCAACAACAACTTCAGTGCATGACATACAAAGATTAAACTATTCAGCCCTTTTGCATTTGCTTCAGACATTTCTCATCTGTAACAATGCAAACACTACAACTCGTAGAAAGCTTCACACATTCTTGATCAAGACAGTGTGAAGCAAAACCAATTTATGGTGCCAACAAGAGCTTCATCACAAGAGTTCAACCACAATTCTCAAAAACTTCACACACTTTTGATCAAGACAGTGTGAAGTAAAACCAATTTATGTTGCCAACAAGAGCTTCATCAAAAGAGTTCAACCACAATTCTCAAAAGCTTCACACACTCTTAATCAAGACAGTGTGAAGCAAAACCAATTTATGGTGCCAACAAGAGCTTCATCAAAAGAGTTTAACCATAATTCTCAAAAGCTTCACACACTCTTGATCAAGACAGTGTGAAGCAAAACCAATTTATGGTGCCAACAAGAGCTTCATCAAAGGAGTTCAACCATAATTCTCAAAAGCTTCACACACTCTTGATTAAGATAGTGTGAAGCAAAACCAATTTATGGTGCCAACAAGAGCTTCATCAATGGAGGGCAACCACAATTCTCAAAAGCTTCACACACTCTTGATCAAAGCTTCACATACTCTTGATCAAGACAGTGTGAAGCAAAACCAATTTATGGTACCAACAAGAGCTTCATCAAAGGAGTTTAACCACAATTCTCAAAAGTTTCACACACTCTTGATCAAGACAGTGTGAAGCAAAACCAATTTATGGTGCCAACAAGAGCTTCATCAATGGAGGGCAACCACAATTCTCAAAAGCTTCACACACTCTTGATCAAGACAGTGTGAAGTAAAACCAATTTATGGTGCCAACAAAAGCTTCATCAATGAAGGGCAACTACAACTCGTAGAAAGCTTCACACACTCTTGATCAAGACTGTTTGAAGCAAATTCAATTTATATGGTTCATCCAAACCTTCGACTACTACAAGGTGTGGTTTGCATCATAATCTCTTGCTTAACAGTGTGGAAGCAAAATTTGTATATGTTGTCTCTCCCACATTTTCCAAATTTCTAGTTTTCCCAAAAAAAAAAAAAAAATTGGGAAATTCAACAACTTCAACAAATGGAGGGCAACTACAATTCTCAAAAGCTTCACACACTCTTGATCAAGATAGTGTGAAGCAAAATCAATTCATGGTACCCAACAAAAGCTTCAACACCAAAGCTTCACCTACAAAGCTTCAACTCCAAAGCTTTACCTACAAAAGCTTCAACTCCAAAGCTTCACCTACAAAACTTCAACACAAAAGTTTCACCTACAAAGCTTCAACTCCAAAGCTTCACCTACAAAGCTTCAACACAAAAACTTCACCCACGAAAGCTTCACCTGCAAAAGCTTCACCCACAAAAGTTTCACCCACAAAAGCTTCACCCACAAAAGCTTCAACACAAAAGCTTCACCTACAAAAGCTTCACACACTCTTGATCAAGATAGTGTGAAGCAAAATCAATTCACGGTACCCAACAAAGCTTCAACCTCAAAGCTTCAACACCAAAACTTCACCTACAAAGCTTAAAATATATATATATATATATATATATATATATATTTTCGGAAATTTGAAAAAAAAAAATTGCCTAGGCCTTATCTTCTTTGGGCCTAACAACTTTCATAATAAATATATATGAAGGAGGAGTTTTGGGCTACCACTTAGAAAGGAAATGCCTCATTCGTCAACTCCCTCGACCGGAGACTTGGGGGACTCCTACCATATGCTACTGCACCTTGATACTCGGAAGTCTCACGACCACTCAGTGACTTGGATTTTTCATGTCTCCAACCAAGAAGTTTTCCTCACTTGGGAAATTAAGGGAGCACTTAGGAGTGGGCACGATTTGGTTCGGTGCGGTTTTGATTGAAACCAAAACCAAAACCGATTTTTTTTGCGGTTTTGAAGCCAAAACCGAAATGAAATCAAACCGTTTGGTTCGGTTCGGTGCGGTTTCAAACGGTTTCGGTTTGGTTTTTAAGAAAAAATGTACAATTTGTAATTTAAGATATTAATAAGCATTTCTCAGTAGTAATAGGAAAAAGACATTTGTTATGTAAACAATTAGCATGTTGCATGCAGTACATGTATGTGTGTGTGTATGATGGTATAAAATAACAAAGGTCCTTCAACTTAATGAACGAAAAAAAATGATGAATGATGATATTCTAGTGTGGTTGAGTCCATACTAAGTGTATAGATTCTAACAAGCAACCAATTAAAACATGAAATCTAATATGGACATTTAATTAAATGTTTATAAATATTTACGGTGCGGTTCGGTTTCAAGACCAAAACCATTTCAAAAGCCAAAACCGAAACCAAACCATTTTCTATGTTACGGTTCGGTTTCAAGACCAAAACCATTTCAAAACCACAAAACCAAAACGTTCGGTGCGGTTTAATTTGGTTCATGTTTCGGTTTCGATTTTCGGTTCTAAGTGCCCATCCCTAGGAGCACTACCTCAACATACATGCTTCACTCATAAAGCTTCAATAAAAGAAAAAAATTCAAAGAACTTAGTGAATAAGGCTTTGGTGTATTTAACACAATATGTTGAAATGAAGCAAAGCTTATTTATTGATATCTCCGATAAGTTACAAATATGTACATATACATGAATGAAAATAAACAAACAAGAGGGAGCCTTCACAAAGGTTGCTCAGGATAAGTCTCAGTAGTCGGTAGAGCCCTAGAAAGAGAAGGCACCGGAGGGTGATCATTCAGAGCCTCAGTACTGGACAGAACCCCAGAAGGAGGAGACATCGGAGGTTGATCATTTGGAGCTTAATTACGATGTACAACTCTAGAAGACGAAGGCAATAAATGCCTTTGGAATAAACCCACAAACCTCTGATGATCAAGTAAAATATGACCATCAGACTCCTGCATTTGGTCAAGCTTCCTCTTCATGTTTGTAGCATAGTTATGTGCGAGCCTGTGTAACTGTTTATTCTCATGCTTGAGCCCTCTAATTTCTTGTTTGAGACTTATCACTTCAGTCGTCAATGATTCAACTTGGCGGGTTCGAGCAAATAGGCTTTGGTCCATATTAGACACATAACATGCACATTGAACACTGAGAGCCAGAGAATCCTTAACAGCCAACTCATTAGACCGTTTGGAAAATAGTCTGTTATCTTTGAGAGCGAGAAGGTTCCTGGCCACCACCGCAGCGGTCATATCATTCTTCATCATAGAGTTCCCAACGGTAAGAGGACCAGTAGGGGATAAGAAGGATGGGCGTCATATGTTGTCTTGAGGAAGCATGGCTGCCTCTTCACCAAAGTTCAAGTCAAAACGACGGTCGGATGGGCTAGACATTTTCAGAAATGATGAAGGAGAAATGAGATCCAATAAATCTCAGAAGTAAAAAAATAAGGGGAAAATTCCTACAAGCAATAACTCTCTGAACGTACTTCTTGCACACAGTTGGTGCTCCTATAAAAGAAAGGGCAGCATAGCCGTTTGTTCAAAAATCAAAGAGGCACCACTCTCTGAATTTCGAGAAGCAGATTTTCCTGAGTAAAATATGTTGACAATCTCCACACACAATATCAGCTCCTCGGGTACAACAGATAACTTTGCCAAAGATCTCTGACAAAGTTTAGACACATAAATTTTGAAGGTCCAGCTACCCTACCATTACCCACAAGGGTAAAGGAACAACACCACTGCTTGTTAACTAGAAAGTCCCTATGTGTGTCAACCTCCGTACTCCGTGGCAAGGCAAACTGGCAAAAATGCCCAACCTTTACTCACATCGAGAAAACACTCCCAACATGATTACTTGCTTAAAAATCGAAGAGGCATCGCTCTTTGAATCTCGAGAGCGAAACTCCCACCAGGATAGCTTTATTAAAAATCGAGGAGGCACCGCTATCCGACTCTCGAGAGCCAGACTCACAACATGATTGCTTTCTCAAAAATCGAAGAGGCCCCACTCTCCGAATCTCGAGAGCCAGACTCCCAATATGATTGTTTTCTAAAAAATTGAAGAGACACCGCTCTCCGAATCTCAAAAGCCAGACTCCCAACAGGATTGCTTTCTCAAAAATCAAAGAGGCACCGTTCTCCGAATCTCGAGAGCCAAATCTCCGACATGATTGCTTGTTTGAAAACCGAAGAGGCACCGCTCTCCAAACTTTGAGAGCCGGGTTTCCTTGGATAAAGTTTATCTGCAATCTTCACACGCAACATCATCTTTTCAGATACCACAGACCATTTTTTCAAAGTGCTCTAACAAAGTTAAAACACGTGAATCTTGCAGCTCCCACTACATTGCTATGACCGAGAAGGGTAAAGAAACAGCGTTACTACTCGTTGTTGGGACAATTCCTATATATGTCGACCTTCATCTTCCACAGCCAAGCAAATCTGCAAATAAAAAAAAATGCTCAACTTTTCTTCACATTCGAGAAGGCACTCTCAGTAAAGTCTCTCGAAATACTCAGCTTATTTTCCTCCTGATAATACCTCTACAAACAAGCCACACCAGAGCAAGAGTATCTCATATCATCAAGATTAAAAGCAAGAGTATCCCATATCATGCTTTTTTCCTGTCTTTTCCTTTGGCCTTGTTTTTACCTGCAAGACGAGGAGAAAGAGAGCAATCAGTCAGCACTTGGAATCAAGCTTCCAGTCAGGAACTGACTACCTGTAACTCCTTGCCTGATTACTTAACTGGCATTGCTCTTGAGTACTCATCTTCAACATCTTATGCTTCCAGAAAAGATACCATATCTGCCTAAGGAACAGATAAGGCAAGTGAGAAGGATACAAGGAAGCATGTGGAGACAAGCGCAATAGAACACGTGCCGATTCATTTATTACTTTGTCAACAGCAAAAGTATCTCATATCATCAAGGTCGAATGCACTCTTGATTTGATAGACTTGTTTTGACCATCAAATTCTTGAGTCAACCTTATACTCTAGAGGAAACTAGAAAACCCTCCAACCTAGTTTAAGAATAAGCCTATAGAAAGTTACTTCTTCAAAAGCAAAAGTATCTCATATCATATCTTCTCATTTTTCTTCTCTTTATCTTTCCTGCTGCCTGCAAGATAGGGAGAATGAGAACAATCAGCCAGAACTTGAAATCAAACTTCTGATCTGGGATTGATTACTGGGAGCTCTGATTGCTTACCTTGTTTGTCACCTCTTTCGGCGCATCTCCTAGCTCGGCGACTTGGGGGACTCCTACTACATGGTTTGTATCGCGCTTGACCAAGCCTGAAACTATAAGTAAGCTTTAAGTGAAATTGATACATTACCTTGTGCATCTCCACCGGTTAAGGATACCACCCCTAGATGGAGGAAAAATACTTCCAGAGAAGATGTCACATCTACCTATGAGACAGATAAGGCAAGTGAAAACGATGCCACACTTCGGTACTTAGAAGTTTCGTGATTACTCAGCGGCTTGAATCTTGCAAGTCCCCAACCGAGAAGCTTCCCTCACTCGGGAACTTAGGGGAGCACTGTTTGTACCATACTTGACCAATCCCGAAACTACTGAGCACTGGTCAACGTTATACTGTCAAGGACCCAGAAGAGTTTCCCTCTAACCAGGAGGCCAATCACAGTGCGACACATGTCGACATCAGAAGCCAATCACAACGCAACACGTGTTGACATCAGAAGCCAATCACAATGCGACACGTGTCAACATTAGAAGCCAATCACAACACGACACATGTCAACATCAGAAGCCAATCATAACACGACACGTGTCAATGTCAGAACAAAGCTAGAAACTCTTCTATAAAAGGAGATCATTCTCCCACAATATTTCCAAATGTCATTTGTACTAAATCATTCACTAGTACTCACTAAAGGAGAGCTTGAACCTATGTACTTGTGTAAACCCTTCACAATTAATGATAACTCCTCTACTCCGTGGAAGTAGCCAATCTGAGTGAACCACGTACATCTTGTGTTTGCTTCTCTGTCCCTATCTATTTACATACTTATCCACACTAGTAATCGAAGCAACCTAGTGAAAGTCACAAACTTAACACTTTCTGTTGTACCAAAGTCCTCTCTGATTTTCTGCATCAACAAATTACTTAGAGAATTGGATCATAACCTCCTAGGACCGTTACCTAAATCGAGCTTCAACTCTATAAATATCGACATCTGGGAAGTTCAAAGTTTGAAACCTATATATCTAGCATGCTTAACACATGGAACATACTAAGGTATGTCACTTTTGAGACAAAAGTGGATGTATCAATGCTGATTCACGACGTTCTTGAAACTGTCATTCTCTCCCTAATGGCACGGAAACTTTCTCACCAAAGTAACAATCCGTAAAGTTGCGGTAAATATGAACACAATTAAAAATAAATCAACTTGAATCACAATTACGTGAATATGAACTTTATATTCATACAATTATGGAGTTGCGTGCCTCTGTTCATATTGGACGGAAATTAAGATCAACGGACTGAGGTGCGGTTCTTGTTATAGTTAAATTCATAATGCTCTATTGGAGTTAGAGAATATATTAATCACATATTATTGAGTATTTAGTTTGTATTTAATTAACATGCCGTGTAGTGGTATACTATATTTACATGAGTAATGAATTCATGCCATGCTAAAATAGAATGCAATCCATATGTATGAATTAATAGGAAGAGAGATGTAGTTCATGATCTACGAAGTAATATGAATTAGTTGATAAAATAAGGCAATACCAGAACTAATTGTGGTAGATGTGAGGGGATTGTTTGTGATAAAATAATATAAATGCACTAATTTGACATGCAAATTCGGCAAACCCAAACTAATTTGACATGAAAACACAATCATAATTTGACGGTTCACGGTGAAATCATAAGCATTGGACATCTTATGTGTTTCCATCATCTTGCACCATAACCCCAGTCGAGAGCTTTTTATTTAACAGCGAATCTGCGCAGGACCATATATAATTAGAACAAGCATAATAGGGAAATAAAGGGTAAATATCTAATGTCGTAGAAGTTTTAGCAAAGGATATAGTGGCAATGATCCTTCAAAGAGTTTTATGCACTTGTGATCTTGTCATTTATCTACTATTCTCTTATCTCTTTATTTAGAAGTTAAAATCAAAAGCATCATCATGTTGATATCGTGTTGAAAATAAATATAGAGAAACAGAGAACAGTTAGATAGAAAACAGAGAGATTAAGAGAAGAAATTTGAGTGCAATTTCCTTCTTATTAGAGTGTCCATTTATAGGCTTAATATTTACATAAAAAAAAAATCCTAACTAATTACATATTATATAGTGAAATAGAAGTGAACATCCACATAATAAATATTATTTACAACACTGAAAATATAATCTATCCTTTTAAAATCAGCTTTATATATAATGCTTAAAACCTTTTTTAGTCTCTTAAAACAAAAGTTGATTATGAAAAAAAAAAAAAAAAAAAAAAACCGAAAGTTGATTAAGACAGAATCGACTAACAAGTCGCTTTTGGTTTCTTTTCACTTGAACATGCACATGCACATGCACGCCTTTCCCTTTTCTTTAATCTCCTTTTTTTTTGTTTTCTTAGGTAACCAACATACTGTTGAGAATAGTGATCCAATGACTATAGAGTGTGCCATGTCAAAGATCAGTTGAGTTAGTTAGCTGAGTTAGTTAGGAAATGGTGCTATGACTTGCTGTGTAAGAAGGAAATGTATAGCAGCAATATATAAGCATTGTATAACTGCCATATGAACTCAATGAAATACATAATATTCTCAGCTAAATTCTCTCTCTTTCTCTCTCTATCTCTTCTCTTCTCTTCTATCTTTCTCTCTAGCATCGAATACATAATGGTTTACATGGTATCTTCGCCTGCAAAGCTGATCGCTTGAGATTAGATCTTGGCTGCTTCCACTCACAACAAACAATTGATGTTTCTCTTTCTACATTTCTTGGAGCTTTATGATTTCTCCATCTTTTCTTTCTTCTTTGATTGGTTCTTGATTGCACACGAAGTGCTCGATACAAGTCTTTAGCTGGTTTTTCTATACAGATTTCTAGGTTTCTTGCAACGATGGTGACTGCAGCACAGCTACATATTGTTTAATCGCCTATTACCTCTCTGATTTCAAATGTATCAACGTTCGTGATAGTGAGGCTTGATGATATGAACTATTTGACCTGGAATTTTCAGATTCAACTTCTTCTTGAAAGGCATGGTCTCATTGTTGACGGTTCATCCTTATGCCCTCCTTGATTTCTCACACCTGCATCAAGCAATTTAGAAGTTAATTCAGGCGCTTTTTCCTCCTCGGTTGAAAATGATGAATTCAAGATTGGAAAATGCACGAATCGTGCATTAATGCAATTACTCACAGCTACTCTTTCATCTTCGGCTGTTTCTTGTGTGATTGGGAGTATCAGTGCTTGTGATATGTGGACAAAACTGAAGGAACATTTCTCTACGGTTACTCATACAAGTACTTTTCAACTCAAATCCGATCTTCAGATTATCTGGAAAGGGTCTGATTCGATTACAACATACCTGCAACGAATTAAAGAGGCTCGGGACTACTTAGCTGCAGCTGGTGTGCTATTTGAGGATGATGACATTGTTATCCTTATTCTCTCTGGTCTACCTTCTGAGTTTAACACTATCAGGTTGATTATTTGAGGAAGGGAAAATGTGATCTCAATCAAAGATTTGAGGGCTCAATTACTTGCTGAAGAAGCAATGATTGAAACTATTCAAGCTCTATTATTTCAAACTGCAATGGTGGTTGGTGCAAATGGGGATCAATCAAAAGGGTCTTCCACTTTTGGGTCTCAATCTTAAGGTTCATCATTTGGGAGTTCTTATAATCATCAAGGGGGTTCATTTGCATATAAGCCATTCTTTAACAAGAATAGGGGTAGAGGTAAGTTTCAGTATGCTTCAAGATTTGGAAATAAGCCATCCTACAATAATGCAGCTTCTAGAATTCTTGGTACCTCACCACCAAGACAGCAATTTTACAACAATTCCTTAATGCCACCTTGTTAGATTTGTGGTAAATTTGGTCATCTTGTAGATACTTGTAGATTTAGGAATGTTGAAGCTTCAGTTCATAACGATTGCTAGATTTGTGGCAAAAAGAATCACAATGCTCAATTTTGTCACTTCAGAAATGCCGACATCCAAAATAACTTTTCTGCAATGCATGTCAATGCATCTGCACTACATATGGAGTCTTAATCACCACAAGTTTGGCTCACAGACTCAGGAGCAACAAGCCACATGATAGCTGATTTGAATAATTTGTCCTTAGCTACTCATTTTCCATCAAATGAGATGATCCAAACAGCAAGTGGAGAAGGTTTGCTTGTGTCTCACAAGGGTTCTTCCATATTGCAGACTCTATTTCATAATTTGAAATTTAACTCTATTCTATATGTTCCTAAAATATCACAGAACTTGCTCTTTGTACATAGAATTTGCCTTGATAACAACTGTTGGCTGATATTTGATGCTTTTTGCTTTTGGATTCAAGACAAAGCCACAGGGAGAATTATGTTAAAAGGTCTAATAATGGATTTTATCATTCCCAATTTCATCCAGTCATTCAAAGCAAGCCTTACAACCTGCATCATATGTTGGGAAACAAGTACACTCCAGTTTGTGGCATCACAGATTAGGTCACCCTTTCAATGAATGTACTAGATTTTGTTGGATTTTTCCAATTGTTAATAAAGATGTTGTTTGTGACACATTTATTAAGTTTTATCAGTTTGTGTTAAATCAGTTTTCAGTTTCAATAAAGAAGTTGTAGAGTGATGGTGAGGGTGAATATATAGGGTAATAGTTTCAAGCCTTTCTTGTAGCCAAGGGTATTAAGCACCAATTGTCATGTCCCTATACACCAAAATAAAATGGCCTAGCAGAAAGGAAACATCACCATATTAGTGGGAAAATAATAACCTTATTGCAAACAACTCATTTATTTGCAAATTTCTAGTCTTTTGTAATTCAAACCTTAGTGTACCTTATAAATAGAATGCATTCTCAAACCTTAAATCAAAAATCACCATTTGAAGCATTGTATGAATCTGTGCCTAGTGTACATTACTTAAAGATCTTTGGATGCACATGTTACCCTCTTTTCAGACCATTAAACACATCAAAGCTACTACCTAGAACCACCAAATGCATTTTTCTAAGATATGCATTAAAATACAAGTGGTATATATGTTATGAGGTTGCTAAGAAGAGGATTTATATATCTAGGCATGTCATATTTGATGAAAGAGAGTTTCCATACCATACATTAAGTGCTACACATGATCAACCTAGAGTTTCACCATCACTCCCAATGTCAAATACATCAACTATCACAACAAATTTGGAAAAATCAATGTCAAATACATCAACTGTCACAATAAATTTGGACAATGTCTTTGTTATACCTCAGCCTAATATTCTTATCACCCCAACCCCTAGTGAGTCTAGTCCATTAAACATTGAGGGTTCATCTTCTACTTCATCTGTTTCTGTGTCATCTATCCCAATCTCATCACCTGTGTCAATGCCATCCCAATCTATTATTGCACATGAACACAATGCCTCAGATTCAAATAATATGGTTCCTGAATCCCAACATGAGAGCCTTCAAGTTATCTTATCAATTCGTCCACTAAATCTGCATCCAATGCAAACTAGATCAAAGAGTGGTGTCATCAAGAGAATGGCATTGTTATCCATTGTTCATGAGATTGGAGGTATTGATTTGATTATTGTGGAACCTACAACTTATAAGTCTGCACTGAAAAGTTCAGTTTGGGTTGAGGCAATGAAATTAGAACTTTCTACATTACACTTTCAGGGTACATGGAGCTTGTTGCCTTTACCACATCACAAGAATCTAGTTGGGTGTAAATGGGTGTTTAAAATCAAGAAAAATGCAGATGGCACAGTTGGGAGATACAAGGCTAGGCTTGTTGCAAAAGGGTTTAGTCAAGAGGAAGGAATTGATTATGGAGAAACCTTCAGTCTAGTTGTTAAACCAACAACTGTTAGACTTGTATTAGCATTGACAGCTCACTATGGATGGTCATTAAGGCAGCTAGATGTGAAGAATGCTTTCTTGCATGGCATATTGCAGGAAGAAGTGTATATGTCATAGCCTCTTGGTTTTGTTGATTCTCATCATTCAAATTATGTGTGCAAGCTACACAAATCATTATATGGTTTAAAGCAAGCCCCAAGGTCTTGGAATGAGAAATTTACAAGTTTTCTCCCATACCTTGGCTTCATCTCAGCTTATGCAGACTCTTCACTATTTGTCAAACAATCTGGCAGCTCAATAGTCATATTACTTCTCTATGTTGATGATATTATTATCACTTGTAATACATCTTCAGTGATTAATGAAGTAATAACTGCTTTGACAAAAGAGTTTGAACTTAAAGACTTGGGGCAGCTTCATTATTTTCTAGGAATATAGGTTATATTTCAACTTGATGGTTTGTTTTTGTCTCAAGCAAAGTATGTAAGGGATCTTCTTGCCAAGACAAAAATGGAAGATTCAAAACCATGTGCTACAC
This sequence comes from Malus domestica, assembly GCF_042453785.1. Taxonomy (NCBI): domain Eukaryota; kingdom Viridiplantae; phylum Streptophyta; class Magnoliopsida; order Rosales; family Rosaceae; genus Malus; species Malus domestica. The sequence goes on along the minus strand of NC_091672.1, from coordinate 25,765,119 downwards.
CATGCTTGCCTTATAACATGTTGGTTCTTGATGATGGCAAACCCTATAATAATCTAGGATTATATAGAAGCTTAGTTGGGGCATTGCAGTACCTAACATTTACTAGACTTGATATTGCATTTGCAGTGCATTAGGTATGTCAGTTCGTGCAAAATCCAATGGACTCACATTTCATTGCAGTAAAATGGATACTTCGATATTGGAAATGCATACTTAACTTGGGAATGAAGTATATCAAAGGTGACTTAGATGTGAAAGTCTTTTCTGATACAGATTGGGCTGGTGATCCTAATGATAGAAGGTCAACAACAGGATTTGTGCTGTTTCTAGGTCATATGATTCATCTTAAAACCCAAGTTGTGACTTTTAGCTAGAACCCTAGCTAGAAAACAATGGCTGTCCTTAAAGAAAGCTTTTTACAAATATCTTGTCACCTTTTTTGTTTTTGTTTTGGACTGTTACATTACAAAAATTTCACAGTCCACCGTTTAATCATTCAAACATCGATACATTCTATAAATTAATGTACCATAGAAAATACCCATTACATATTTTCAAATTTACAGAATTGATGACTAGCATTATTTTTATTACCATAAACAAATGAAGGGTTTCTCGTTGCCCCACCACGTTTAATTTTTTTGTCCTTGTCATTGGTTCATAACTTCAATTATTTGTGGTTGCTGAACAAAATGATGGATGTCCATGGCCATGTTTCCTTTCCCACACACTTACCTGAAATGTTAGGATCAACAATGGAGGCTTTCCACGTTTATGAATTCTTTTCGAGGGTACAGCTTCAATAAGATTGTCAATTGGTCCAGGCTCATCGGTCCTTATTATAATTAAGCAACATAGGGTTAAAATTTGGGGTGTCCAAAGAGAAACTTAACGGACAAAACATACATGCCATGGTTAATTATGGTGTCAACATATGTGACGCCCTTTTTATTGGTAGACAGGACCACGCAAGAGGCTATCGATTGCTCAGCATAATCTTTATAATCAATCTATTACAAAAGTTTTTGATAGAAAACCATCCATCTGTATAAATTAAGCAGGATGTGCTCAATTGTTATCTTGAAATGGGAGCTGCTTGTTCTTGTTTGCTTCATTTCAAAAAAAGGTATATAGAAAGCTGCTAGCTGCTGATTTTTATCGAACAAAAGAGAGGGGGGTATAATAAAAAAAAATGATAATTTTTTTCTTTTACAAACGATACTATATTTACAAATTAAGATACTTATACATATTAATAGATGTATGGTGGAGATTGGTTTATAATTGAATGCTGGAGATTGGTCTAGTAAGAGTTTGTTAGAAGGTTAGAGTTAGTTACTTTGTAGGCTAGTATAAATTGACCAAAATTTAATTTACAAGTATTTTTTCATAAATTAATTAGCTACCAAGTTGAGGCCAAAGTGGAGAGATTGGCTACCTTTCGGCTGCAAAGTTTCATTAATGATGGAGAAAGACATAATTAAAAACCATAGACGTGCACTAGATAGAACAAAATTAAATAGAACGTAGGCTTGATTAAACTCAAAACAAAACAAAAGGTTGGTGCATAGGTTAAAAATTGTACTTAAGAATGGCATTCTTGATCACAACATCACGTTCCCAATCAGTTGGGACCAGCAGCGAAGGAGACCGGCCCCTTCAGTTGTACAAAGATACCCAACAGGACCAACCAGAGCTTCAGCATATGGACTAAGACAGTTTACCAGATAACCAACTCGTGAATCTAGCTTCCCAATTAAGCATATTTTGTGTATGTAAGAACCTTTTTTGGATAGCTAAACAATTTGATTAAGATCCATGATTTTGGTGGTTTCCTTTAAACTCTTTCATCTTCTTTTTTCTCTTTTTTTGTGTGTGTTCGTGTTTTGGATTATTGCATATATATATAAGCCTGTGCTATATAATTAGGTTTGGTATCATGAAAAATGAAGTTGTTTGAACCAAATAATTTAGGAGAACCATAGAATAGTTTTATTATCATTGTAAAAAATTTAGAGAACACGTTGGAAGAGAGTAATCAGCTGTGTAATAATAATATTGCATAGCACTATTTGGTCCAACCATTGGTTGGTTGCACTACTGCTTTTACGAAAGGGTGGAGGAAAATGTAAAATTATCTTCTTTCATTAATTTATATTATCTCAATATATGGATTAGGTAAATTTATATGCCAAGTTCAATGTGAATCTCATCAGTATAATTTACATTTCAAACGGCTTGTCCTCATCCTGCTGATTAAAGAAGTATGCATTTGAAAACTATACGAGTTTATGACCTAATTCTTACGCTGGAAATTGAAAATTTCTAGGATGTAGTTTTAATTTGAATGTGAGTTTAGGGTTTTTGAATGGTAGGAGAACCGCTTTTAATTAAAATTAACCATCATAATTCTATTACCACCGTTTTGCCAATTTTTGTGTTGGTTTTATGATGTATCATGCATTTAATTGTTTGTTTCTTTTTCATTAACTATATGTCTATTTTTGTGTAAGTTACGCATTTGCGTGTAAGAGATCGGTTTAACAAGTTCAGGGAATCAAATTTCAAAAAAAAAAAAAAGGGGTCACAGCCCGTCCCGAGATTTTCATATCGGGGAGGTGAAATGACGGAATTACCCTTGACGGGTATTAAGGTATGTGTGTGTGTGACATATCTTTTGGGCTAAATACAATTATTTCATAAGATTTTATAAAAAATATTAAGTTGGATTAAATGAGTTTGTGAATTGTGTGGTTAGGGATGAAGTTGAATGGATGGTGAGGATTGTGTTGGATCACACACACACACACACTTCCTTCATCTCTCTTCCTCCCCCGTGCCTCTCTCTCTTCCCTCATGACTCTCTCTCACTCTCTCACTCTCGAACCGTATGGATGAGACCAAATTCCTTCGAACTTCCACGGATCGAAGCTAAAAAGGTATGGTTCTTCATCCTTTCGTCGTCCTGAGTTGAATGGTGCTAGTTTTAGGACGTGAAACCTTCGAAATCACGTGAAACCCGAACCCCAGTTTTATGTCACTGTTCATGCAATCGTGTTATGTTGATTTTCAGGGAATTCTAAGCTCACAGTGAGCTTAGTGAGGTCTTAAGGAAGCTCGGGGACGTTCGTTTGGAAGTTTTGGAAGTCGGGATCGTGTAGTTCGAAGTTGGCCGATTTCTTGGAATTTCTTCGGTGAGATTTCATGATTTTTAGAGCCTTAAAGTAGTGTAACGTGAAACTACATGTTTAGGGCTTCATTTTGATATAAAATACGAAGAAAATGGTTGAGAAATGACGGAGAACAAGGCGTTTGAAAAATGCCTAGAATCCGGTCACTGGAAAAACCAGTCCGGCGATTGGTTGAGGAAGGAGACGCGTGTGGGGGCGCGTAGGTCCGTGCCACCCACGGCGCGTGGGGGCGCGTGACAAGCCCAAAATTAATTCTAAAAATTTGTCGACGTCCGTGACGTCGAGTAGGTCACTGTGGTATATTCATATACCCAAATTGAGCATCGTATGAGAAGTTATTTCGAATTATCGGTTATGTGCATTAATTAACGTTTTTACAGTTGTTTCGCATATAGGTGACACCTATCCCGAGGACGAGCGCATCCAGGGACGTCACGACGTCACGGGGGTTACGACCCATCGACTTACCAGTGAGTGGGCAGTTTTGTTTTTCGTATTACCTATATACTATTATTTCTCCCAGAACTTTAATTTATATGAAAGTAAGTTTCAATTGCCATGCATGCATAGTATGAATATTACGGGATGATGTTAATGCATATAGATATGTGTGTAAATTGGTGTTGTGGACGCCCAGGTGAGTTTTATGGAAATTATGTGAATCACCGATAATGTGAATTGTGTTAAGAACTCATAATCTGCACCTTGATGTTAGTGCTCATATTATTCACCGCACCGCACGCTCACCTTGGATCCAAGTAGGTGCATGTCGTACAGACCATGTAAGGGTTTCGACATGTTAGTCGTACAGACCACTGGGGTGGTTCCGACTAGTAGGTGACTTTCAACTATATGCGCAGATCATTGATGAGAGGAGCACTAGAGCGTATTATTTTACCATCTTAGTCGTACAGACTACTATATGTAGTTCCGACTTATGTGCAGCGTGGTGCCGTACAGGTCCCAATTGGTGACTCCGGCAGGGCCGTACAGGTCACCGTTGGTGACTTCGGCTGGATGGAATATTAAGCTATGGTATCAGCCGTACATGACCATTGTAGGGTCTCCGGTTGATTTATTATTTTCACCTGACTTATATTGATGCATTTATATTGTATTTTGGCATGTGGCATGGCATGGCATGGTATATTCTTTCTGAAAAGCGTTGAAGGATTGTGATTTGAACTTTTGGTGTTATATATAGGATTATATGCTATTTTTTTGGGAAAGTATACAGGTTTTACGGTGAGGGGTTAGACGTGTTTTAAATAAATGTTTTGGAAAGATTTGGTTTTACTGACCCACTCAATTTTGTTTTTGCGCCCCTCCAGGTTCTAGCTAGCAGTTGGCGGCTCACGAGGTTCTTTTCGGCATTCTGACAGACACTCTACATGTAGGACTCACCTGCGGGTGTTGTACTTTAATTATAGTCCTACTTGACAGCACCTAGTACCTTCGCTCTGAATTGTGTGTTTACTTTATAACTCGCTCTAGTATGCTAGTTGAATATTTCTGCAAGTAGTTGGTATTAATCCTTCGTATTTCTTATTTTCTTGCTTCCGTATCGCACTTATGGTTACGTTAAGCTCACATGGCGGCCAGCACGCCCTGATCTCAGGATCGGGGTGTGTCATTTTTAGTACCCTTAAAACTTCTTCATTAATCTATCAATTATCATTGACTACGCATTAGTCACCGTAATAATGTGTTGGTAAATAATTTACATCTAGAAATGCTCTAATCTTCACTCAGCTAGTTTAACAATCAACGTTTAAGGGTGAAGAAAATTGATGTTCTATTATAAAACTAATTAGTAATATGTTAAATAGGCACTTATATAAAATCTTTTTTCTTAATCCGTGTGAAATTCATTCTCAACATATAGATCCTTGTGGACAAGAAGAAGTTAAAGTCACTGAACTGAGAAAGTGATTTTCTTTTGTTCGTCGCTATACCATGAATCTTAGTAGTGGGGACCACCAACCAAACCTCCAATGACATAGCCACACAAACAAATTTTTGTATGGCATCCATTTTCTACTCTTTGTTCCTCCGCAAGTCTAGTAACTGTGGGTCCTCCCAGTGGATCTTTGGTGAACTTTTTTTTCTTTTTTTTTTTTTATGGTCAAGGGGAAGATTTTATTCCAACCAAAACACAAACTTACAAACATACAAAGGCCCAACAACACCTATAAACAACTAAAAAGGGCCTAAACAGAAAGAAAAAACAACAGAAAAAAAAATGAGCCCAAAAGCCCAAAACCAAAGAACATCCGAGACGCACCCACTGCCTTCTCCACCGACGGTCCAAGGAACTGCCAGCCAGCCAATTCTTCGACCACCGCCAATCATCTCCTTCACTGATCTCTTGTGCACAAGCATAAGTTAGGGGTAATCGACATCCAAGCGAAAGAGGCCAATCACCAGGTGGAAGCTCAGAACAAGTCCCAAGCAACACTGCCGCAAACGGCATACACAAAGGAGAACGTGGTCGTGTGGAAAACACCCGAGCTAGTGCAAGCGCCAAAACTCTACACACGAACTTGACAGAGAACATGGTTGAAAAACGAAGCAAGGAAGAATCAGGAAGAAGAAAACCCACAGAGTTGGAGGAATTGGATAGGCTGAATTGAAAATTGGGGAGAACCAACAGTAGATGCAGGGAGAAAAGAAGAAGAAAAGGGAGAAGAGGACACAACACCCGACCCCAGCTGAAGCTACAAATCAAAAGGAAAGATTTCATAGAGCTAAAGAATCAATTAAGGCTTCTTTATCTCCAGGGACAAAGAGTTAATTAAGATGAACACATATCCTCTTCGGATCACAATAACCGGAGTTCAGGGATCAATGCATCTGGACCATTGAAATTTTATCCAACAGCTACAATTATTATAACTTTTAAAGGAACCTCTTGTTTGTAGCCGTTTGATAAAATTTTAATGACCTGGATGCATTGATCTCTGGGCTCCGATTGTGTTGATCTGGAGAGGATCTGTGTTTAAATTAAGATCGACCAGTACTTTTGTTTAATCTGAGACAACCTAAGTGCGGCCTTGTAGTCACACGGCAACACCTATCTATGTCAAAATATGGGACACGAAAGAAAGATGATGTAGCAATCCATATATATTGTGTATATAAATCCTTTGATATTTGTCTTCTTTTTTTCAAGATGCTTTCCTTTGCTTGTTTCTCAGAGAAAAATAAGAGGAGACAGAAAAGAACAAAATTTGCCTCGCACTAGTGTGCTAGTTCTTTTGCGCACCAAATAATTATAAACTTTTGGTCCATCTATTGGTGGATACAAGTTGAACAATTATAATTAGCACTAACACACGCATTACCTCTTTAATAATGTACTTGTCGATGGCAAAGTATATACTAACAATTATCTTTTGAGATTTTAACTTTTCGACATGTTTACTTCTCTAAATTATAAAGCATATATATTCAATTAAATATCGTTTTTTTTTTTTGGCTGATGTTCACTCACATAGGTTGCAATCAATTTAATTCCAATACTAAACCAAAAATTCTTAACCCTTAAAAACAAATATAGGTGTTCAATACTTGATCTTGGTAGATGGTCGTCTTCTAAATTATCTAATCCGAGCACAGACTTACAAAAAGGTATGACCTGAATCTGTGTTATTAGGCCTATGATCCAACCTGACCAAAAAGTTGGCAGCAGTAATGTGGAAATTTGTAGCCATTTTCTCGTTATTTCATGTGGCATTCAATGGTTCTTTTTTTCCTTCCCTTTGTTTTCATTTTTTCTGTTTTAGTCCTGAAAGTACCATCAAGTGTCCAGTATAGGCAGACCCAAAAAAAGGTTGCCCAAAGCAATAACAACCGGCTCCAAGCCCACAGAAAGTGATTAATATAACTTTAGGGTGCCTCTATTAGCACCCAATCTTTTTTTTTTTTTTTTAAACAAACAATATTATCTACATGAGAAATGAGCTGGCAATAATATGATTCAAATTCACATTTGATCAGAATCGAACCTAAGACCTATCACTTACAAGTAAAGAAGAATGTCATTAGATTGTAGTACTAAGTGACACTAGCACCCTATTTTTAATTTAGGGTGCTTCATTCAGATTTTGTTTGGTTTGATGACCCTTTGAACATTATCCGGATGTTCTCTTAGAAGATTGTACTAGATAACTATCAATAAAACCGCTACCGTTTCGCCTCAGAAAAGTTTTCCTTTCTACTGAGTTCTGAGATTAATCTGTTTGTTTTTCATTTTTATCCTAATTACAATAATAATTGATTATGTATTATGTCCTTTTCAGTCAATTTATCAAGAGTAAATCGACAGTATAAATTCACTAAAAAAAATTGGGTTAACTAATCATCCAAGTGATTGATCTTAATCATCATATTGCCTCCGTGATTAATATATTGTTAAATACTAATAGAATGAACATGCCAAAATAATATCCATCATATCGAAGCAAATCAACAAACTCTAGTTTCCCAAAACTCACAAAATCCCTAGATTAATGCCCAATTACTAATAAACCGTGTGTAGCATTTAAGTTTTCACTTGGCCCTCCCTCCCCACCACAATTAACCATTTGTAGCATTTTGAAACCCCTACAATTATTCATTTTCTAAACTTGTCATCCCACATTCCCTAAACCATATATAAGCAAAACCCCTCACTCTACTTGACCATACCACACAATACATTGCACTTCTTCTTCTCTACTCTCTACCCTTCTTTCTATTCCTTCTCAAACCTAACCTCTCTCTCTCTCTCTCTCTCTCTCTCTCTCTCTCTCTCTCTCTCTCTCTCTCTCTCTAGAAATTAGCTAGCCACGGAAAAAACTGTGCAAAGACTATGTTTGGGTTAATATTTGAATATTGGGTTTTAATGAAGGAAAACCCAAGGATGTCAATTAAAAGGGAGACTTGCCCCAAGCCCAGCATCAAGCCCAGAAGCAAATAGAAGCCTTTTCAGCCACATGTCTATAATTGAAATGACAAGTGATGGAGACTAACCTACTATCAGGCAAAGAACACTTTCTAGTGGCATTGTTAGTAAAAAGTTGATGACTCACTACCCTCCAAGTGCTTTTGGGTAAGAGCAAAAGATACAACAATCGAGCCAAATGGTCTATAAAAGGAAAAACAGGCCCCAGAGACAAGGACACTCAACCAATCAAACAAACAAACAAACTTATAAATTCTGCTCTCAAGCCAGATTTGCATCCAAAAGCTGAAATCAACCCAGATTCATTCCTTTTAGTGATAGTTCCTTAGAAAAGCTATCTCTTGTCTAGTATAAAAGCTCTGCTACCTCCCTTAGTGTTGTAGTATCGATTCCCTCGTGTAAACTTGTTTGCCACCCATCCCTTTTTAGCATACAAACCCTGTAAATTCAAAGATAAGTGACTGCAAGAAGTTCAACCTTGCCAGACAAGGTGAAATTTTGCCCGAAGCTCTTTGTTTGCTTTCTAAATTAGTAGATCTATTGCTTAATGCATTCTCCAACATGTATTCAAGTTATTTCCACCTGTTTTTCTATTTTAAGAGTCCCATTTGCATCTGGATCTAGTTAACTTGATGGATATATTTTCATTAAATATAATCTGGAACTAAATAAGTGACTTAAGGGGCTCTGGACTCCCTTTATTCAAACGTACAAGACCATGAACTAAAAGTCCTTGAGGAGATTCATTACTAACTTAGCAAGCAAGATTCAGCCGCTAACTCATGTGTTTAGATTGAAAGACAAAGAAGAGTTCGAGTGGGGCCCATAACACCAAAAGGCTTTTGACAAAATAAAGGCTTGCTTGACTTCTCCACCAGTGTTCATGCCACCTTAGAGGGGGAAGCCTTTAAAGCTTTAATTTCTGCCTCTGAAAAGTTAATGGGAAGCTTGTTAGCTCAAAACAATGAAGATAGGAAAGAACAAGCGATATGCTACCTCAGTAGAATCCTTACTAAGGTAAAAACAAGATATACCCCAGTAGAGAAGTTGTGTTTGGCTCTATACTTCACTGCCTGCAAGTTAAGGCATTATATGTTGCCTTGCTACATCCACGTCATTGCCAAGACTGATGTAATTAGGTACATGCCATCAAAACCAATGATAATTGGGAGAGTTCGAAAGTGGATTCTAGCACTATCAGAGTTCAGTTTTCAATACATACCTTAGAGAGTGATCAATGGACAAACAATTGCAGACTTTTTGGCTGAGCACCAAGACATTCAGGATAAGCTTATCAATGTCCCAGGGACTTTAGAAGTGGCCAGTCTTTGGATTCCACCAAGCAAAGCCTTCTCTGGCAGAGAAAAATGGATTCAGTTAGAGATAAAAAGGATAATTACCTTCTGGATCACTCCTTGGAGATTGTATTTTGATGGTTCTTGCACTCAAAATGCTGCTAAAGCCGGGATTGTCATCATTGATCCTAAGGGTGCTCACCATTGTTATTAATTTCTATTAGACTATCAGGAAACTACTAATAATTGGCTTAGAAATCTTGATGGAGTTGGGGCAACTGAAGTTGAAATGTTTGGTGATTCAGAGTTGATGATCAATCAGCTAAATGGGGAATACAAGTGCAAACATATTACCATGGCAGGCTATTACTTGGCAGCCACTCAATTGTTAAGTTATTGAGGCACTGAAATACTAGTCAACCATATTCCTAGAAAATCAAATGCGATGGTCAATGAGATGGCACATTTGACTTCTAGAGCACAGGTCCAAGAGAGAAGATTCGAGGTAAAGGTGGAAGTGCAAGGGAGAAATCTCCCTTCTATCTTTGATAGAGAATTCACCCTAGAAGTAATGACTCAAAAGCCAGAAATAGAAGATTGGAGATCACCTATTACTCAGTACTTGAAAAATCTTTTTTTCTCCACAAGAAAAAGAATTGACAACAAGCAACTAACCAAGATCTTACACAGATATGGGGTGCCTGAGACAATTGTTACAGATCGCAGGCCATCTTTTATTTCAAAAGAAGTGGAGGAATTTGCAAGTAAGTTCAAGATAAAGATGATCCAATCTAGTCCTTATTACCCATAGTTAAATGGTCAAGCAGAGGTCAGTAATAAGATCTTGGTGAATATTATTAAAAGAATGGTGGCAGGAAGTCCAAAGAAATGACATGAGAAGTTGGGAGACACTTTATGGGCCTATAGAACCTCCAAGAGGGTATGAACTGGAACTACTCCTTATGCCTTAGCTTTCGGGCAAGATGATGTGCTTCCCATGGAGATTAATTTGAGTTATGTTAGGATCTAAAACCAGTTTGGGCTACACAGTGAAGAATACATTCAGGCTATGTGTCAATGAGTTGAAAATCTAGATGTAGCCCGAATTGAAGCTTTAAATAAAATTCAAGAAAGGAAGAAAGTTGTTGCCCGAGCATACAACAAGAAGATGAAATTAAAAACCTTCAAGGAAAGATAATTAGTTTGGAAGGCAATTTTGCCCTTAGGAGCTCAAGTTAGAGGCTTTGGGAAGTGGAGCCCTACTTAAGAGGGTCTTTTCATTATCAACCAAGTGCTGGATAAAGGAGGATATTACTTGGCAGATTTTGAGGGGAACTTGCAAAGGCATCCAGTTAATGCTAAGTTTTTAAAGAAATATCATCCAACTCTGTAGGATATCAGGGATTGTTATATTGAGGAAAGTTAGTTATTTTAAAGATGATTAAGGATAGATTTGTAATAAAAGCCTTAATGTGAAGCAAGGAGTGAGACAAGTAAAAGTAAAAAAGGGATTCATTGTCATTTCATAAGAAGGAAGTTACAATGGTCCTAGCCTAACATATTTACATCTTCACCCAAAGTAATTATTCTAGAATAATAAGTTTGTATAATTGCAAAAATTTTGGTAAGCTCGACCAAAAGGGTGCTGTTATTGACAAGTTGAGATTCTGCATCTTCCATCTCCAGATTTGCTTTCTTCACCTCTTCAATTTGTTGGTGAAGTTTACTGAGAATAGTAGTTTGTTCAGCCTTCAGCACAGCAAGTTGTTTCTCTAACTTTTGGATTTCAGAAGTGACCACCTTGATCATCTCTTATGTAGTTGAACCTTCATCCACCAGCTGTTGAGTATGAGCCGAAGTACTAGATTATTTCACCTTCAAGCACTTCAATAGATTGGCTTGCCTCTTAGCTTACTGATGTTGATCCCCTAGAGCTCTCAAGTTCTCAAAATAGGTAAGGAATGACTCATACCGAACTTTGGATAGTTGATTAACCTTAAACAGATCAGTAATAGCCTTCTTTACGTCATGGAAAGCCTTAAGGCTAAAGGAGCCTGAAAAGTCCCTTTTAGACCATTCTTGGAAGATTCGATGTTGATCAAGAAAGCCTTGGGGCTCAAAGGGATGCCTTGAAGATCTCAGCCTTGTTTTGAGTTGCCCAAACTCTTTGAAAAGCTCGGGCAGAGATGCTGTCACAGAAACTGGTGCAAAAGATGAGGACATTGCTCTAGCTCATTCAGAATGAGCAACAGTGGTCTTGGCTTTCTTTTTAGGCATAGGGATAGGGATCCATGTGACTCGAGAAGCTAAATAAGGCTGAAGAAGAACGGTCTTGCTCACCAAGGGCGGGGGAGAGTTGCCCGAGCCCTCTCTAGGACCCTGTTACAAACCAAGGGAAAATAAAGTCAAGAATGAAACCTTCGAATAAGATTAGAAAAGCTAGAGAATGGAGTTAGTATACCTGAATTGAGTCTAAAGTCTTGGAAGGAGGTAGATGATGAGTTATTTTCCTTGATGGCTGAGGATGATCATTCTCAATTGAGAATGAGGAATGAGCCCAAGCCATCACTAGAGACTTGTAAATATCAAGGAGAGAGGGAAAATGTCAGTAACTAACTTATAAAAAATAGAGAAAATAAAAGTAAAAGTATTTCTATACCTGAGTAGAATCTTGAATGGGAAGAGGAAGCTTCTCTGTGGTTACCGCTGATTGAGGAAAAGCTCACGGGCTGGTCACCTCTGAGACCACAGGGATCTCAGGGACCATAGACTCCCTAAATGCAGTTGTTGTTGGTTGCTGTGACTCTTATGCTAGGGAAGATTGGAAAAAAACAAAAGAAAATAAGTATAAAAGAATGGGGAGTGTTAAGCATAAAAATGTTAAAATAAAATGCTTACCGAATTATTGTTGTCCTCAACAAAATGCAGTATTTCCCCAGTGCTTGGATTAAATTGGGAAGTTGGAGTCACCATCAATGTAGGGGGAGGAATAGAAGACTTGGGAGTTGAGTCTTGCCCGATTGAAGACACACGTTCCCCAACCTTGGCCTACAAAGAAGTGAAAGTCAATCATTAACTTCCAAAGTAGTAAAAATGCAAGTTTAAAGCCAAGAGTGAGAAAAATATACCTTCGAAGATTTGGCCCGATAAGGAGAAACTGGTACCATTCAGGTTGGAAGTGAAGAGTCATCGGGCTGAGAGATCATTTCTTCCCTTATGGCATGTTTCAAGCAGTCGGGCAAAGAGCTAATTAAAAAAAGGTGAAAGGAAAACTTCAGAGGGATAACTTAAGAAGCAAGACATACCTCCAGCTCATTAAGGGTGGAATCAAGAAAGTCATTGGCCTTCTGGTGTATGTCCACACCCAATAGCTCTTTCCTCGATACAAAAGTGGGCTTCTTTGTTACTTAAGGCCCTAGAAACAAGATGAAAGAGAAAATATCAACTTACACTTCAAGAGAATTTAAAACTGTAACGAAACAGGAAGAATGAAGATAACTTACTAGAAGCCTTCTGTTTCTTCCTGCCCACTTCAACTACAAAGGCGAAAGACTTAGAGGGTTTGGAAGATTAAGCCTTAGTTCTTTTCTTCGTAAGTGTTGCCCATGAACCCGGAATGGACAAATGAGGTTTAGACTGCTCTTCGGGCTCAGATTCAGAGGATTCCACCACTAATGCTCTTATCCGCCGTGTTGCCCGAGTTTCTGCTACTGGCTCAGCTTCACCATCAAAGTCCCTAAACAACTTTGATAGGTCCTCAACATCGCCTGCAGCACGGCTAAATCTAGCTCATTGTCTCTTTGCCTTAGTCACAGCCTTTTGGAGGACAAATGTATCTGCAACTTCTTCCTCTAGCCCGACATCCACCTCTTCAGTGTTACCTTGGGCTGCAAGTGTAAAGTAACCAAGGAAAGGATTAGAAGAAGGCAGATTCATAAAATATCATAAAATACAAGTCAAGAAGATAAAGATACCTATTAGAATGAGCTGGTTCTTTTGGTGAATCATCTCCTTCCAATTCTCGAGCGCTTGAGTTAGGATAGGACTTGATTGAAAGATGACTGAAATGGTGGTCGTGACATTCCTTGAGATCACTTTTGTACTTTTTAACCCACTTGGTCTCCCATCAAGTGGAGAACCTTGAAGCACACTCGAAGTTGAGAGCCATGGGCTTTCGGGCAATCTTACTCATAACTTTAAGGTTGTGTCAGGCAACCTGATATATGACTTCTGGTGGTGAGCAAAGACGATAAGAGGTGCCATAATGAACATAGTCGAATAAGAGCACTGGGATGGCTTGTCTAAACCCTAACTATCTAGTTAGGGTGGTAAACCTCTAGCTCGGGCTAGGTCATTTAGTTGAATGCAGCTGATAAATTTCTCTCTGCAGAAGGCACTGGTGTCCTCCCTAAAGGCATTTTAGAAAGCTTGGTCGAAGAATTAAGGATATCTTATTAATACTGAAGCTCCTCACTTCAAGTCTGCCCGAGTTCTGCAGACTCTAAAGAAGTAGAGGTAAGAGAAGGTAGAGTGGTTAGTGGGTAAGGCCTTGGCTAGAATTTGGGCAGGAGCTACTCCTTCAGGAAACTAGAGGTTGGGTGCCTAAAGTTTGGGGAAGTATCACTACAACCACAACTAGACCATCTAGGTTGGCCTGTTAAGGTTGGTTTCAAAAAGAGCGTCACGGGTCATCTCATAGAGAAGATGATAAAGATGAACGAGGAGAAAGGGACTCGTGGCCATGTCATCAAAGTTGTGTAGAGCTTCCACCAAAGGGATCCATTCAACCTTTACTCTCTTGGACTTGTTGGGGAAGACATGCTTGTTGAGCCAGTATAACAAGAAATACATATGCTCTTGGTCCCTATTGGCATTAGATGAGGAGTGCCCAAAAGTTTTCTTAACAAACGGGATAAAACTCGTGAAGGAAGTCTCATAACTCTTGAAAGTAGAAGAGATGTAGTCCAGTTGAGTTATAGGATCAGAGGTGCCCGAGCTCTCAACAGTCGAGCGAGAAGAGAGAGCCTAGTCATGGGTGATGTCAACAACTCTGGCCGAGGGCCTTAGCCTAAAAACTTGAGCCATGTCAAGAATGGTCGAGGACAAAGGACCCATCTTAAAGTCAAAGGTGTTTGTCCCTGAATTCCATAAAATAAGGGTCGTGGTTGATAGCTCGGGGCTTTGCAATCATGGTGGTCTTAGAAAGCATGATTATATATGCCATTGTTCATCCACTTATGCTTAAAAGTAGGCTTGAGCTCGGTTATCAACTGTGTCCAACCTTCATCCTTCATTAAAGGAAAGCCTCGATGGTGGTTCGACCACTTGGAGGATGAAATGCCCGATTAAGCTAATTACGGATTAGGGGTGAACCAATTTGCCTTGGGCATGTTGCTTTCTACTACAATTGGGACTTGAGAGGTCTATGCTAGCCCTAAGGAGTGCACTTCTCCCTCTCTAAAGAAAAATGAAGTCTACAAGCCCGCCCGAGGGCGATGAAGGCCGTTGAGCAAGCGGCGCATGGTGGTTAAGCCCTTGCTGGATTCGCAGGAAAATGAAGTATTTTTTTGGGCCATTGTTTGATTTCGAAGAAAATGGGGAAAAATTGAAGTCAGGAAGCAAGAAAGACCGGAGACCAAGAAAGAGAGTTCTGGGAAATTTTGAAAAATCTGGGGATTCTGGAAATTTGAAGGTTTAGAATTGCTAAGTTATTTGGCCAAGGGGTTTAACTGAAGATTATATAGTAATGCAGTTACTTAACGTTAGAATTCATGGGTTAGTACAAATGTTTAGTTAACAACAGCTGTCTTAAATGGTGCATGTCCCGAGTAAAGGCATGTGGCGACTGTTTAATCTTCATTAATGCCTCAGTTTGCAGACTTAACAATGATTAAATGGGGCATTGTTTGGGTTAATATTTGAATATTGGGTTTTAATGAAGGAAAACCCAAGGAGGTCAATTAAAATGGAGACTTGCCCGAAGCCCAGCATCAAGCCCGTAAGCAAATAGAAGCATTTTCAGCCACATGTCTATAATTGATATGACAAGTGATGTAGACTAACCTTAGCCAAAGAACACTTTCCAGTGGCATTGTTAGTAAAAAGTTAATAACTCACTACCCTCCAAGTGCTTTCGAAAAGAGCAAAAGATACAGCAGTCGGGCCAAATGGATTATAAAAGGAAAAACAGGCCCCAGAGATAAGGACACTCAACCAATCAAACAAACAAACTTACAAACTCTGCTCTCATGCCAGATTTGCATCCAAAAGCTAAAATCAACCCAGATTCAGTCCTTTTAGTGATAGTTCCTTAGAAAAACTATCTCTTGTCTAGTATAAAAGCTTTGCTACCTCCCTTAGTGTTGTAGTATCGATTCCCTCGTGTAAACTTGTTTACCACCCATCCCTTTTTAGCATACAAACCCTGTAAATTCAAAGAAAAGTGACTGCAAGAAGTTCAACCTTGCCAGACAAGGTGAAATTTTGCCCGAAACTCTTTGTTTGCTTTCTAAATTAGTACATCTATTGCTTAATGCATTCTCTAGCATGTATTCAAGTTATTTCCACCCATTTTTCTATTTTAAGAGTCCCATTTGCATCTGGATCTAGTTAGCTTGATGGATATGTTTTCATTAAATATAATCTGGAACCAAATAAGCGATTAAAGGGCTCTAGACTCTCCTTCATTCGAACGTACAAGACCATGAACTAAAAGTCATTATTTACAAGGTAAGAAAAAAAAACTTAATACAAACTTAATCCATCGGTGACAATCCCTTGATAACAAGAAGTTGGAGTAACTTGAGGCACAAGTAATCAACTTAAAACATCGTTATTCTACATCTACTATACTGAGATAGCAATGGCACGCCTAGCACTTAGTTAGTTTTGATTACGAGCCTCAAGGCCTACACCTAAGGCCCCACAAAGGCACATTTCAGAACTAACTTTGTTATCTTCTTGTAGCACATCAACAAGCAAGAGCTTGACTATGCATCCAAAGTGCCAATGCTGTGAGGAGCTGTGCTGAGGTCCAAAGAGCCTTGTCCAGAGAAATCTTTGCCCGAACAGTCTGTATATTCATTACGGTTCTAGTTGTTGCTGTAGCAGGTTGTCTCGTAACCTATTTGGCAATTATCCTTGGTCCTCGTAGCAAAAAGATCAGGTACGAGGTGACCAAGGCCAGTTTGACCCAGTTTGAGTTGAACAATGACAACACGGTCTTCTACTACAACATAGCCATCACTGCAGCCACTATAAACCCTAACAAAAAAGGTTCTGTCCACTTAGGAAAAGTTCTTACCGCCCCAATGTTCCTCAACCAATCGTTGTTCAATAACCCTTTTGAATTGCTTGACCTAGACCACGGTAAAAGGGCTGATTTCGTTGTTTTTAGAAAGGAAGCTGTCTCTGTTCCTTATCTCCCGGCAGACCACGTTGCCTTGTTTACGAGTAATGCTAGAGTTTTTATATTCATTTGCTTATACAAGTTTTAGATGGTTGGATGAAGGGTAAAGGAAAGAAGGTGGATTATAAGCACGTATTATATTGCCATTTGTTAGTCGTGAGTCAATATTAGGAAAAAAAGGAATGTAAATACTAGGAGTCCTTTATTAGGTAGGTTTGTTTATAAGCTTTATTATTTGTTTCCTTGTTGAACAATGATTGTACATGTATATATTTCAAAAGAAGCAATACAAGAAATTATCCCGTAAAAGTTCTATTTGGTATCAAGAGTTCTATTTGTTATCAAGAGACTTGTATTGCCATAACCCTAGTTTTTTTTTTTCTTCCGCGGTACTCGGTTGACTGGTTCTACAATTCTTCGTGCAGACTTCAGTTTGGCTGGGTGTGTGCAGTATTGTCGTGTGTGTAGCAGTGTGCAATGTGGTGGGTCACTGTTTCAGCGTGCAAGTATCGTGTCAACGTGCAGATTTGTGTAAGGGAATATGGCATCTGCAGAAGGCAGTGGTATTTTGAAATTGGAGGACAGTGCTCGTACCTCTAATGCAGTAGTGAATCCTGTTGTTATTCATAATGATGCATGTGCTATACCAAACACCGTGAAACTAAATAGATCGAATTATCCCCTTTGGTCCAAGGTTTTAGATAAGCACATTGCTGGATGCGGTAGGAAAGGCTTTGTGACTGGGAGTACCAAGGAGCCTGTTGAGGATAGTGCTGAGTATGAGACATGGGAGACAAGAAATGCAATAGTAAAGGGGTGGTTGATCAATTCCATGGAACCTGCTATCATGAGATTTTTTATTCACCTGCGTAACGCTAAAGAAGTTTAGGAAGAGGTGGCTCGGACCTATTATGATGGTTCAGATATTTCTCAGATTTATGAATTGAAGGTTAAATCTTTCAGACTCCGTCAAGAGGGTCGCCCAGTTGGTGTGTATTATGCTGATCTCCAGTCTATTTGGCAGAAGTTAGATCAACGGAGACCAATCAAGATGGAATGTGCTATGGATCTCAAGACACTTCGAGAAGAAATTCAAATTGATCGTGTGTATGCTTTTTTGACGGGTTTGGATGATGTCTTTGATAAAATGGGTAGTGATATTTTACGTACTCAGCCCTTACCATCTGTTGAGGATGTGTTTTCTGTTGTTCGGCGTGAAGCTCAATGACATGCTATTATGATAGGTGGAAGTAACAATCAAGGAGGGCGGTCGTCCATGGCCATGATCTCCTGGCCAGCTAGTGCTCTTCGTCCGAGTAATTCTTCTAATCAATCTTTAAATTCTCGTCCCTTCAACCGAGAAAATAAAGATGATTTGAAGTGTACTTTCTGTGGACAAACCCGTCATACTGAGGATACGTGCTTTGCTAAGCATGGGGTGCCTGATTGGTTTCCATAATTGAAGAAAAAATCGTGTGCCAAGGAGCGTGGAGCAATAGGGTCCAGTGGAGGTCGTGCCTCCCTTGCTGCAGCTACACCAACAGTCCAGAAAGCCGTGCCTAGCCCTAGTGACTCTAGTCAAAATTTGTTGACTCGTACTCGGGGTGACTAATCTTCCGATACAGGTACCTTGGGACGTGTTCTCTTAGCCTTCGAAACTCAACACCATACAGGTTGGATTTTGGACTCTAGGGCAACGGATCATATGACATATGATAAAAATATGTTTCAATACATGACTACATCTCACAGAAAAAACATAACAACTGCCAATGGTATTTTGGCACCCGTGTGTGGTGTAGGCACCGTGCATCTCACCCCGTCACTCCCCTTACATCATTGCTTGCTTGTTCCTTCTTTAACCCATCATTTGTTATCCATACCACAGGTTACTGAACAATTGGATTGTGTTGTTCTAATGTATCCGTCCTTTTGTCTACTTCAGGATATTCAGACCAGGGAGATAATTGGGCATGGCACTAAGAGAGAGGGGTTGTACTATATGGATGACGTCATTCCTGGCAAAGCTAATGTCGTTCGAGCGTCCCGGTCTAGTAATTTACAAGAAGTGTGGTTGTTGCATCGTCGATTAGGGCATGCATCTTTTGGGTATTTACAGCATATGTTACCTACTCTATTTAGTGGAATAAATGAATCAGACTTACATTGTGAAATATGTATTCTTGCTAAAAGCCATCGTGCTTCGTTTCCTCCTAGTATGAATAAAAGAGCTTTATCATTTGAACTTGTGCACTCTGATGTTTGGGGACCTTCTCATGTTGTTACTTCTTCTGGGATTAAGTGGTTTGTGACGTTTGTTGATGATTGCACTCGTATGACGTGGCTATATGTATTAAAAAATAAAAGTGATGTTGGCATGGTATTTCGATCTTTTTCTCAAATGATTCAGACACAATACTCGTATGTGATTAAAGTTCTCCGTTCTGATAATGGTTATGAGTATATTAATCTTGAGTTGTCGAAGTTTTTGTGTGATCAAGGCATTCTCCATGAAACAACCTGTCCCCATACTCCACAGCAAAATGGGGTGGCTGAAAGGAAAAATCACCATATCTTAGAAACGGCTCGTGCTCTACTTCTGCGAGCATCTGTTCCTAAGGTATTTTGGCCTGAAGCTGTCATTTATGTCGTCTACGTGATTAATCATATACCCTCTCGGGTGGTTGATTTTTGAACTCCTCTTCAAGTTCTCACTCAACATGTTCCATTGGTATCTACTAATACTCTCACTCTTCGGGTATTTGGGTGTGTGGCGTATGTGCATATTCAAAAGATTCATCGTACTAAGTTGGATCCATGTGCTCTCCGATGTGTGTTTGTTGGTTTTTCCTTTCACCAAAAAGGGTATAAATGTTATCACCCTGAGACTCGACATCTGTATATTACTATGGATGTGACTTTTTCTGAGTCGGAGTTGTTTTATGCTCCGTATCTTCATCTTCAGATCACCAGGGGGAGAGCACTAGTGGTGATCTGGAATGGTTGGATCTAGAGAGAAACACTATGGTAGAGATCACACATGCCGTGCATAATAGGACTCAGGAGAATGATACTATAATAGAGATCACTAGTGTTGTACATCATAGGAATGAGCCCGTTGCAATACCATCAGAACAACCACGGCAGCCACTTACCGAAAGCAGTATGGAGTCACGACAACAACTTGCTAATTCTGCTGATGTACCCCCTCTCTCTCTAGCTATATAGTGCAGCCTAATGAATCTTCTCTGAATATACCTGAGGTAAGTATTGTGGATGATTATGTAACTAATGCAAGTAATGATGTAAATACATATAAGCTGCCACCGAGACAAAATCGAGGTGTGCCACCTGACAGGTTTTCTCCGGAAGGTAAAGTGAAGCATCCAATAGCTAACTATGTCTCATGCAATGGTCTTGCACCAGAGCGTAAGACCTTGGTGGACAATATGGAGTCTATTCGAGTACCAACCCGTGTGGATGAGGCTCTAACTAATCCAAAGTGGGCAAAAGCAATGGATGAGGAAATGTTGGCATTACAAAAGAATAATACCTGGGAGGTGACGTCTTTACTAAAAGGAAAAAAAACAGTTGGATGTCGGTAGGAGTTTACTGTCAAATACAAAGCCGATGGATCAATAGATAGGTACAAAGCAAGGTTGGTAGCTAAAGGATACACCCAAACATATGGTGTAGATTATCAAGAAACGTTCTCTCCAGTTGCCAAGATGAATATGGTACGTGTTTTGATATCTTTAGCTGCTAATATGGACTGGCCATTAAAACAATTTGATGTGAAAAATGCTTTCCTCCATGGGAACTTGGAGGAAGAAGTATATATGGATTTTCCTCCTGGGTACAGTGCTGGTAGAAATACCGGAGTTTGTTGGTTGCGTAAGTCTCTTAATGGACTTAAGCAGTCACCTCGTGCATGGTTTGATAGGTTTACTCAAGTTATGAAAAAGATTGGGTATTATCAAAGTCATTCTAATCATACATTGTTCGTTAAACGAAGACAGGGAAAAGTGACAGCCTTAATCATCTATGTAGATGACATGATTATCACTGGAGAAGATTTTTGATGAGATTTCAAAGTTAATGAGTAATCTTGCGGCTAAGTTTGAAATGAAGAACCTAGGGGATTTGAAGTATTTTCTTGGAGTTGAAGTTGCTCGATCTTCGAAAGGTATTTTCTTGTCACAATGTAAGTATGTTTTGGATTTGTTAAAAGAAACTGGTATGCTGGGATGTAAGCCAGTAGATACTCCTATTGTTGAAAAACATCATCTATGTTTGGATCCGAATCAAAAATCAGTTGATAAAGGGAGATATCAGAGACTTGTAGGGAGACTAATTTATTTGGCTCATACACGACCAGATATTGCCTATGCAGTAGGTGTAGTGAGTCAATTTATGCATTTACCGAGTGTAGATCATATGGCTGCTGTTATGCAGTGGGTGTATTTGAAGTCTGCACTTGGAAAATGAGTTTTATATCGGAAGCATGGACATTTGAGGGTTGAGGGATTCACAGATGTTGATTGGGCAGGAAGTGTGAGTGACAAACGGTCTACTTCGGGATATTTTACTTTTGTAGGAGGAAATTTGGTTACATGGCGAAGTAAAAAACAGAAGGTGGTATCGAGATCCTCAGCTGAGGCCAAGTATAGAGGGATGGCTCACGGCATTTGCGAGATTCTCTGGCTTCACAAACTTCTTGAGGGGCTTGGGTTCAAGCCAAATGAGACCATGAGACTATATTGTGATAATAAGTCAGCGAGAGATATAGCTGATAATCCGGTACAGCATGATAGGACAAAACATATGGAAGTTGATTGACATTTTATTAAAGAGAAACTTGAGAGGAAGATTGTGTCAATACCATTTGTGAATTCGGAGGAGCAACTTGCAGATGTTTTAACTTATGCGGTATGTAGTCGAAAGTTTGATGACTCACTTGTCAAGTTGGGCATGTGTGATATCTATGCACCAACTTGAGGGGGAGTGTTAGTCGTGAATCAATATTAGGAAAAAAGGGAATGTAAATACTAGGAGTCCTTTATTAGGTAGGTTTGTTTATAAGCTTTATTATTTGTTTCCTTGTTAAACAATGATTGTACATGTATATATTTCAAAAGAAGCAATACAAGAAATTATCCCGTAAAATTTCTATTCCATTCGCAGGTCCCCTTGATCTTGGCCGGGAAAAATCGTGGTTTTAACACTACCATCTGCAAACAAGAGATGTAGGGTTTCATGCATGTTTAATTGTTGTCAATTTTGTAATTATATTGTTTCTTTCTCGTTCGTTGTATAGTTTGTAGTTGGAATAATGGTCATGCACGGAATAAACGACATTGGCTATTTAGATTGGAATTGTGTTTAGGGTTTGCTTCTCAAATCAATAAAGAAAGTATTCTTTCTCCATAATTAATTATATGGCAGTATATCTTTTGTATGGATGATTGCTTTCTTTCTCCTTTTTAAGAATAAATATTAGGGAGATTATATTTTTCGACCACATTAGTGTATCAAATAATACATATAAGTTATAACACATATCTAATGATATAAGCTTATTAATTGATTTGACACGTACACACTATTTTTCATATCATATGGTACACCAATGTGATTCAAAAATGTGATCTCTTTGGCTTTTTTTTTTTTTTGTTACGATAGAAGGGAGTCGGAACACTTGAGATACTTTGGATGCGGTCCCTAATCCTTAACATTCTTTTATTAAAACCTTAATAGTATTCAAAGTTTGATCAATGTCCCTTGACTTTGTACACCTCATTATATTACTATTAATATTTATATTTTTATAGTTTTGACATTAATTGTTTGATATTTTATGAGATTTAAAATCCTATAACTTTAAAATCCCTCATTATAATACTATTAGAAACGGTTACAAGAAAAAAAATTCAAACATTTTGATTGAATAAATGGATAAAAACTATGTAAAAATAAGAAATAATAAATGGCAAAAGAATGTATCCATAGTGTTAAAAAAATTGGTACATTTCACATATAACAAAGTGGTACATTAATAAAGAAGAATGGGTACATTATAAATAAATTAGGGTACAGATAAAAGATTAAAAATTATGAGTACAAATCAATTTTTAAAAATATAGGCGCTAAAAGAAATTAATACATGGGTACAAAATAAAACTAAAAAAACAAATTAAAAAAAAATGTTGCAAATTAAAAATGGGTACAAACTAAAAATATAAATATATGATACAAAGTTTAGGCATAAAACATAAATATACCATATGTAATTTTTCTATCATTGATTAAATATACAATGTCACATGACGGTATACACATGGGTACAAACACAAATAAAACTTTAAAAAATATGGGCACAAAAAGAAACTAATATATGGGTACAAATTAAAAATGAAAAGAAAATTGGTACAAATTAAAAAATATTTCAAATTAAAAATAGGTACAACTAAAAATAAAAATATATGATAAAAAAATTTAGCCATAAATATAAATATACTAATTGTAACATTTTTAACACTAAAGGAATATATTTAAAAATAAATTTTTTTTTATTATTCAAATAATTAATGATGTTATTAATACCCAAGGACCTTGATCAAAAATTCAAAATGAATAGGATTTTAATCAATGGAGTAACAAAAAGAAGGATGTGAACCTAATTTTCCCCTTTATATAACTATCATCACCCACCATGTCTCATCGCTTATAGGCATTTTGGCTACTCCTAATGGATGTATATGTTCTTTTAGAATGTAAATGTTGATTTTTATGAACTTAATGTACATTAATGCTGTTTTCAAAAAAAAAAATGTACATTAATGCTCATTGAACTTAATTGTAGTAATACTTTCTGAACTATACTACGAGTTTAGTATAACATAATTTTTAAATTTTGATTTTTATGAATAGGTGTTCAAAAGTAAAAATGGGAACATGCTTGGTATTTTCAAAAAAAAAAAAAAAAAAAGGTTGACAAACCATGTTCTCATAATCAAATTACTACATAAATAAATATATAGCCTCGTATAGAGTCTGAAAGGTATATAGCCTCTCATTGGGAGAGATTTTTTTTTTCTAAAAAAAAAAAAATCAAATGGCATTATCTACACAGTGGAGTGGGTAAGCCTCACAATACGCTAGCAGCAATAATGATCAAATTCGGCTTTAACGACAATTGACCTTAAGACCTCTCACTTACAAGTAAAGAGAAATACTACTAAACCGTAATACTAATTGGTAAATTGTCATACTAATTAGCACTAGTAAATAAATTGGCCTACGGGCACCTCTAGTCTGTAGCGATTGACCCCAATCCTGCTGAAGGTCATAGTTATTCATCCAGCGGGCAGGTGAACTGTGGCCTTAGGCCAGTTTTCTACTAGTGTAGTATAAGCAACTCATCTCTATTTTTTTCAAAAAGGGAGGACAACTAGTGATAAATCATGGTTATTCACCTCTTTTAGTCCTGAAGAGGCTATAGGGAATTTCACTCTACCCGTAGCCACAATCTAGCAAACTCACTAGTTCGGAGCATTAGTTTCCAAAAATATCCCTAAGCACGTGTTTCCTAAAAAAATATACACAATCAATCGGCGGTTTTTTTTTTCCTTTTAACAAGGAGGACAATTGGTGGCAAGACACGGTTATCCACCCATTCCGGGGACCGGAAAGACTTAGGGCTGGTTTGGTATTGATGTGCTTCGAAAAAAAAGCTGCTGTGAGAATAAGTGGCTGTGCTGTGAGAATAAGCGTGAAATAAAACAGCAGAGTGTTTGGTAAACTTTTTTGTAAAAGTGCTTTTGAAAAAAAACAAAAAGCAGTCTGATAGTGAGTCTTTTCATTAAAGGAGCACTGTAGCTCCATGTGCTTTGAAAAAAAGCCAGTTTTCCAAAGCTGCAAATAGCAACTTCAGCTTTTTCCTTTGATTTCAGCTTATTCTCACAACAACTTCCAAAATAAGCCATTTTTTTTTAGTTTACCAAACACCTAAAACCCTCACAGCTTTTTTTCATGGGTGCTTTTTTTTAAACACCTCACTCCCAAACCACCCCTTACAGAGGCATTTAGCCTCCCCCATGGTTAACTTGCCAAATGAGTCGCATTTCACATCTAATTAAGATCATAATATATTTCATAAAAAAATAAAAAATAAAAAATAAAAAAAATCATAATATAAACATGCAAGTTAAGTAACTAAGATATCATAATATCAAATCCCGAAATTACTGCCCAGTTAGCAAAACGTGTGGTAACATTCAATAAATTTTACGTGGCCATAGCTAATTAAGCTTAATTGTATTTAAAACATTTGTTCAAAAAAAAAATTGCATTTTAAAACACAAAAATTGTTTAATTTCTTTTTGCCATCTCTCGTCCTCCAAGAGCCTTTATATAATACACCCTTCACACCCTGCTTTCATTACACTGGTTTAGCACTCCGGCCATATATTCTCTTTCTCCAGCTCGGATCTATCTACTCATCTGTAGAAATCAACAATGGTAAATAAATGCAGTCTTTGTTTGATCGTCGCATTCACAATATCTGTTTATTTGACAGTAGCTTGTACGGTAATGTATTTCCAACTTTTCTATGGTCGCACTGAAAAGCTCAAGTATCAAGTGACCTGCCTCTGGTTAAACCAGTTTAACCTAAAAAATAATGACACCGTCCTCCAATACGACCTCACCATCAGAGTCACCGTCGAAAACCCTAACCAGAAAAGCAGCTACATAATGAATTGTACCGAAATGGTTGCTTTTCCAGCGTTCGATCAAACTTATTTGAGTCCCAACTCCACGGTGTTTCACAATGAAGTCCAAACCTACTTTCCGAGGTTCAAGGGGCAGCGGCCGGTACCCTCGAAGCGGATGAGCTTAACAAGTTTAAGCATAGTAGGATATTTGATTTCGTTTTTAGGATTTATGTCGACTATTATACTAAAATTGGAGTAAAGTTTGTGCATTACAAGCAAATTGTTTCATGCTATTTGAAAGACGTCTATATGCAGGATGTGGATTCCGACTTTCCTCAAGTTTATTTCACCGACTGTGAAGTAGATCAAACTAGGATCAGACAAATAATTAGCTAGTTAGGTACTTTCTTTCATGTTTGATGTAATTTTATGTTTAATTATTGTCTTTTCGTGGTATTGTAAAGCTAGAATAATATACAGTCGGCCATGATAATGGCCCTAATGGATTGGCTATGGCGATTAGAATTTTATGTTTAGGGTTTTGGAAATGGACCTTTCAAATCAATTAATAAAGAAGAGAATTTTTTTCTATGTTCGTTTAATTTTGTATTATATATATATATATATATATATATATATATATATATATATATATATATTCAGAGAGCTTAAGGGGAGGGATCCCCATTTTTTGAAAAAAATGGGGATTAGGTGTGGGGCCCACTTCACATCAAATTTCAACGATCTAAACCGTCTATTTTGTTAGTCTCAATTCATAGATCATCCTTGCAAAAATTCAATTCAATCCGAAACCATTTGCCTATTTAATTATCAAGATCAAATTTCATTTTTTCTTATATAACAAAGTATTCGTTCATTTCCTTGAACCTAATTAGATGTCTTAAACATTTCCAATTTAGCTAATATTTTGCAAGGATGATCTATAAATCGAGATTAACAAAATAGACGGTTCGGATCGTTGAAATTCGATGTGAAGTGGGCCCCACACCTAATCCCTATTTTTTTCAAAAAATGGGATCCCTCCCCTTAAGCTATATATATATATATATATATTTGTTTCTTTTTTAACAAACGAGAGTATTAATGAGTTAAAAAAAAACTAAAAACTGATCTCAAATTCAAGCCAAATTATGAAAACTTACAAAAGTAGCTTTAAGATTTTGATTTTCAATTATTTTAAAAACTGATCTCTATTTGATTTTCAATTCTGATTAAAGTGGTTGGCCAATCTCTCCCTATTTATTCCAGAAATTGTTTTCTCCTACCTAGGACATTATGTGAAGAACTCCAAAGTATATATCGTTTGTCGTTTCTGGTGTCGTTTCTGGTGTCGTTTCTGGTGGGGTGGTGGTGAGGATTGTCGGTGAATCCATTGGCTACCGTGGGAGAATATGTGTCGTTCGAAGAATGAATGGGGTCTCGGCTTTCATTCGTTATACCAGTTTAACCTGGCACTACTAAGTACTACTATTCATACCATTTTTTTATACCACATTTATATACCACCTTAGGTGGCATATGATGTGGACAGTCATATCATTTGAAAAATTTGCAAAACCCAAGGAAACGAAGGAGAAAGACTCTTTGTATACCACAATCATTATTTAATTAACTAGTTTTTCTTAATTATTAGTTTATTAAAAAATAAACTAAATTTAAAAATCTGATTAATTCAAATGATCTGATGTCCACATCAAATGTCACCTAAAGTGATATGAAAATGTGGTACAAAAATATGGTATAAATAACATTATTGGGCACTACTTGCAAAACAAGGTTGGCGGCTTTTACTGAACCCGGACTCACTTGCATCTCGGCTCTTCCAAGCCAAATATTTCCCTCATATTTCATTTTAAGATGCGACTTTAGGAACTTCCCCATCTGCGTGTTGGAGAGGAATTTTGGAAGCCCTGTTAGTTCTAGAGAGAGGGTCACGCTGGAGCGTGGGTAACGGTCTGTCTATTTGCATTTGGCATGACCCGATGGTTGGATCGCCCCCACCTCTTCCGTCCCTTCTCTCCCCCTCCTGT
Source organism: Malus domestica (assembly GCF_042453785.1). NCBI lineage: Eukaryota > Viridiplantae > Streptophyta > Magnoliopsida > Rosales > Rosaceae > Malus > Malus domestica. Next base: position 25,737,515 of record NC_091672.1, on the reverse strand, counting down.
TGGCTGTGACTTGAAGTTGGTTTCTTCTCTGATCAAGTCCGAGTCAGCGTCCTGGAACTATGAGTTGATTCATACTTAATTTCCTCCGTTGAGGCTAAAAAAATCTTGTCTATCACATTAAGTGCACGTCTGCCCCAGATCGCTTGATGTGGCATTATGATCCTAAGGGTGATTTCTCTGTTAAAAGTGCTTATAAAGTTGCCTTTGCTTTGCGTGTTCATCCCACTTCGTCGGATTCAAAGTAGTTCTAATAAATCTTTATGGAACTATATATGGAAGGCCGAAGTTCCTAGAAAAGTGAAATTGTGTGTATGGAAAGCTTGTCGAAACATTCTTCCCACCCATTCAAACTTGGAGAAAAAAGGTATGGCATTGGACAATACTTGTGTCTTTTGTAGTTCCTTTTCGGAGTTGACGCTACATGTTTCTATTGCTTGTCCTTTTGCTCAGACTGTTTTTCTCTCTTTCAAACTGACTCTCGGCCCTAGGATGGCATGTTGTCATTTATTTTCTGACTGGTTCTCCCATTGTGATGAATCACTTCCTTCAGGTGTCAGATTAATCTTCTTTTGTTGCTTATCTATGCTATTTGGCGTGCCAAAAACTCTCTCTTGTGGGAAGGTAAGTTGGAAAATCCCACTTTAGTGAGCTATTTGGCTAACCTACAACTTCATGAATTTACTACGGTCAAGCCTCCTGCTCCTTCTCGACCTCTTCAGTCGTCATCTCACTGGCTACCGCCACCACCTGGGTGGGTGGAAATTAATGTTGATGGTTCTTTTTGTGATGCTACGAAAACAAGGGGTATTGGTGTGATTTTTTGCAACTAAGCCGGTAGCTATGCTGGAGGTTTCATTCGCAAAATATCTCACTCCACCACTCCCAAGTTGGTTAAAATTCTTGCTGCTGAAGAGGGCATTTGCTGGGCATTCCAATAGAACCGGACGCATATTATCCTGGAAAGTGATGTTCTTCAAGTGGTTCAAGCACTTGGTACCCTACATGGGGGTTCCTCGTCGACTGACTTGTTGATTGAAGATATTCAAGTTAGTTTGAGCGCTTTGACTCTTCCAAGGTCTACCACATCCGTTGATCCACCAATGTTGCGGCACATTGAATGGCTAAGCTAGGCTTAGTCTCATATTTTAATTTTTGTTGGTTTGAAACCCCTCTGGATTTGATCCAGGATTTCCTCATTGAGGATTTTATGCTTTCTTGAATTATTGAATAAAACCACTATCATTTCTCTTCAAAAAAAAAAAAAAATTGATCTTGTATATTAAAAAAGTGGTCTTTCTTTGTATATTAAAAAACTGATATCTCTTGTATATTTAAAATCCTTCTAAATCCAACAAAATCCTTTAAAATCTATTTCTAATTAAATACACATTGTTGTAGGCCTAATTTATTGAATCATATAAAGGAAAGAGAGACGGGTGCAGCACAATAGAGAGAAAGAGAGAGATGTATAATTGTGAGGTGCCCCATTGTGCCTTTATTTATAGTAGTAGGGAATGTTAAATCCTTAGCCTAATAGGATTACAACTCTAATAGGATAATATCTAACCCTAGAGAATATTCCAAGATATCCCTAGATACACTAAGATTTACACAATCACATTCCTAATATAATAGGATTGCAACACTCCCCCTTGAGTGTGTAAATACTCAAGCAAATGTCGCATCAGGTCTTCAGTGATGAAGTAAGTATAGTTGATGAAGTCGTTGGCACAATGAGTGAATGCGGGTCTCAGATCAACGGAAGAATGCATAAAAGGTAAAACTCACAAAACCTCGCTATGGTAAAACCCAAGGTGGGAGAAAAGCCCATAGACTAAGGAGAAAAATGAGAAATTGCATTAAGTCAAAATTATACGTCTTCTAGACGCAAGTAGAAGAGCTCACAAGGGTATGATCAGCCCATGATGGGTGCCTCGTCAAAACCTAGTTAGGTAGCAAAAACCCAGTGGGAAAAATGCTCCCAATTGTAGGAAAAAGAGTATATTAAGATCAAGTGAGTATACTTCTGGATACTCCCCCTGAGTTTGACAAAACTTCCAAATGAGAACTACAAGCATTGCATACGAATAGTTAGGCATATTGTAATGCCCCGACCCAAAAATTTATTTTCGAAAGATAATTACTATGATAGGCCCAAATTAAACTCTTGTTTATTTTCTACCATTTATCACAATTCTTTTATTTAATTCTTAGTTACTCACAAAATCTATAACCCAATTTGTGTACCAAAAACATAAGGTTAATTTTTAAATTAATCATCCAATTCCTTTCCTTAGACAAATTTTCAACAAAAGGTTAATCTCAGTTATTTTTAAGGCTGCATCTAACTTCCGTTAGACTATCTAAGTACCCTTGAACGGGATCAAGCCTTTCGTAGTTCACATTCATTCTTTTATCCATTTCCGAAATATTCTAATAACAGAAATGTTCAACATTAGCTTTCATAATCGAATCATATCAAAAGGGTACCAATTACGGATTTAAAATATCAAAATTTGCATGAAAATGCAGCTTCGGGCCACTGGCCACGCGCCGCCATGGGTGGCAGTTTCTAGTGAAGGGAAACCTAATTTTTCCCGCGAACTTCAAAAATTACCAAATTTTACAGGTAAGTAGAGTTCAATGAGAGGAACAACTTTCATACATGGGTCGAAGTCCAATTCGGTCGAGAAACACCTCAAATCGCCCTCGATCCACTAGAAAACCCTTGAATTGGGTGTTCTTGATTCGACTCCAAAACAGCTCCGCTGCCCTCAACCTTGTTTAGGCTTTGTTCCTGGGCTCAAGAGGATACTATAGGTGGTGGTGATCGAAGGAAATTATTTCAGAAATGGTGGATTTGAAGCCACAGCGCCGTAGCCCCTTTCGATGTGAGTATCACCAAATCAAAACCAAATATCTTAAATTTTGGGGTGTAATAGGTAGAGGGAACGGTGGGGAATGTTTTCCCCGTGATTAGTTAACGTGGTTCGCTGGAAAAACCGATGAAAAACCGTCTAAAGAGGTGAAGAGGACTAGGTCGGGTCGGAAAATGGAAACGGGCCGAAGGGGGGTCCGGGCTCCCCTTCTTCTCTCTTCCCTCATTTCCCTCATTTCTTCTCCTTCCCATTGGTCCTCCTTTCTCTCCCCCATTTTCCCGATTGGCAGCCCTCTCTCCTTTCTTTCCCCCTCCTCCCAATCTCAGCCATACATGTGGCACCATATCCACACTCCAACAAATATGGAGCCTTCCAGATCAATAATTAAATTACCATTTTTGCCCCTAACTTCATTCGTTAATAACTCCTTCGTTATAACCCCGTTTCACAAATGGTTTGCGCCTACACGTTCATGAGATCAAACTCTATCCAAATATGCCAAGAAATATGATCAAATATATGAGGATAAAATACGTCCTCGTATAATTACGTTACATCAACTAGGGGCATTTTCATCTTTCTCACTTATCAATAAATTTTACGACGTAAATTATAATAATTTCCTGTAACAAAATTATAAAATTTCTCAATTAAATTTTCATAACCATAAATCGATTTATTTTCAATTTTCTCCACATATTCATAATTATGAATATCAAATTCATATACTTAAATTTTTTCAGGGTATTACACATACCAATTCCTTGGACAAGCTTCTGGAAGGTTGACTTCGGCAATGACGTCGTGTAGAGGTCAACAAGGTTGTTTGGGATCGGCTTGCATGACTTCAATATCCTGATGCTTTGTTGATGTAGATGTAGACGCAATATGTCTTGGCGTTGACTTCGTTAATGTATCATGTCTTGGTCGTGTGGATACATGAGGCATAGTTTTCATGGATCATTGTTGGGACTTAACGATGGATGAAAAACTGCAAGTACTTCGAATATACTCAACAAGAATTCCTAACCATGTCTCACTTGTGGTGTAGTGAAGTAAGGTGAGTCTTGGAACATTTCGAAGATTTCGCAAATAAGGTCATATCGTGGACCTCCAAGATATTGCGATATCCCTTAATGGTAAAGACATAATCATTCAAGGATGTGTCTTGTGTGGGTCTAATAAGTAACCAGCGTCAGCATAACAAATAAGGTAAGCATCATTCTGATGATCAGGTGGGTCGGATCCTTTTAAGATGCGTTAGGATTAGCCCAAATCCATATTACTTTTCAGGGTAGCGAAAAAACATCTTTAATATCAATTCAGTGGTTGCGTGTGAGCGCAGGACTGCATCTTTACCAATAGATCAACAACAAATAAGATGTCTTGTCTAATACAATAAGCTAAGTACAACAAAGCATAAAGTTGAACTTAGATATGGAATTTCGGATTCCATAACCTCTTTAAGGGTCTTATTTGCATATAATGCATGGAATATCATAGGTATACTCAAAAGTAACAACTTCAGGGTGTTGTTCGACTGGTAGACCAAAGTACCGTCAGAACAACACTTGGACTTCAGGTCAAGGTATAAACGAGTTTTCCCAAGATCCTTCATCTCAAATTCCATCTTCAGGTGCGAGGCAGTTTTCACAAGCTCTTCAATAGTCTTAGTGAGATTCATGTCAACAACATAAACTGTAACTCTAGCAATTCGGAATAAGACTTCATAGTTTAACACGCAAGGGCATAATTCATATTGTTAACTGATCAAATAATCATTTAGATGGTTGTACCATATCTGCGGGATTGCTTCAATCCATAAGTGAACGCCTCAAACTAGTTGAGAGGGTGTTCTGTGGTTTGGAACTATTTGAACCAGTCCATGTAATTCTCCGGGAACTTACATTTAAATCTCCGTATCTATATCCCCATGGAGAAATACTAACCACATTTCATAATGCTACAATTAATCACAGGGCGTTTGAGAGAAACCTTGCGTTGTAAGGTGTGCATCATATCACACTATTTCATTCATCTCATTAGGCTTCCTTTCCCCACTTGTAACACAACAGGGTTACCTTGAGCAGTGTAGGAACGATAAGTCCAAAACACACTTTGGTAAGGAATTTTAACCTGGATTGTAATTTCGGTTGTCCAATCAATTCTACGTTGTCACTTAATCAACAGAACACGATTCGATATCGTCGCTTTTCATTTATGTTGATAGCTACCATATAAGTGAAAACATCATCGATGGTAATCTCATTTCAATTCCATTAACTCGTCCAAACTAGTATACTGGACCACAAACTTCAAGTCTTGGGAATAATGATTAATCTCATGAGATAGAAATGATTTGAGACAGCGATCGAGTATAGATTCATTATTTGCCATGTCTTTCTATTCCAGGGAAGTGAATCCTATGAACCGAGTGATATGTCGTGCTCTAGGCCAAGATAAATTAATTTGTTATCTGCCGGTGTACCGAGTCGTTTAATAAGGACGGCCAAACTGTCCAATACGGGCAGCACACCCTTCGAGGATGTTGACTCGACGTTTATTACCTTGAAAGCATGTTTGCAGCTGATATATGATCTCGTCATTTTAGCTAGATCAGAGGAATGCATCTGGAGCAACATTCTGAAAGTTAGAATACATCACACTTGCATATCACACTTGTGCGATACGGGGATCGAGATGAGATATAATGGGCAACGTCCACAAAAGTTTGCGTCGTTCTACAGGAACGTTGACATTTTTATCTCCCTCTAACGGCGGGAAGACTATCTCATTGAAGTGACAATCCACAATTGAGCAGTAAAGAGATCACGTGCAAGGGCTCCAAGAGAGCTAATGTGAAGGAGAATCATAATCGACAATGATTCACATCCTTCTTTGAGGACTCATATTGGTACGTTACGGCAGCGTAACTTGGCACATGGAATGCACACCTAAATACGTAAATACGAAGCGTAAGGTTCGTACCCAGTAACCAACTATAACATCGAATAGGTTGGGTGGCAATGGGCCTCAAGGCAGACCAACATAGTTGCGTACAAGATTGCATAGCCCTAGGCATAAACCAAAAAAGCTTGGTACATCACCAAGGTCTGGGCGATCATTTAAATTGCGCTTTATGATCACTATGTAAGGCTATTTGGGGTGAACATGGGAATTCGATGTTCAATTATACACCCAAAAGGCATGAAATACTTTATCGAAAACCGTCGATATAAACTCTCCGGCATTATCCAGTCTTCCAGACTTTATGGGATAAGTAGGGTGGTGAACCCTTAAAATTAGCCATGACATTTAGCAGCAATGTGTGGACAAACATGTGACCAGTTTATCGATTCATCAACCAAAACCAGAAGTATTTATATGGTCTGCATTTTGGTTGGATTAGTCCACATATATTCCCTTGAATCCACTGTGAAAAATGGTCATTTCGTATCTTTGCGATAGATGATTTAGAAAATCAATTTCCCCAATGAGCAAGTTTGGCAAAGTGTGCTTGTAGGCACAAGATCCTTACTTCGAGTAAAGAGATGCGTCGTGGCATCATTGTTCGACCTAAATGTCTCAAATGGTTGTACCAAAGCAAGTAAACTACTTAATCATCAGGCTCTAGGCCAGCCACATGTGGTGTGTTCCCAGTTGGGAGACAACCTATTGGCCCCAAAACAAAGCTTCAGGCTCATTTTTTGAGGTGATGCAAAAATATTTCACTCTATTTTCTTCAGTGATTTCATTCATGATTATTGTCATCTCAAATATCCTTAAAACTCAACGATGTTCTTCCGGAACGGAGAGAATATAAGGTCTCTTCAATGGGAATGTAGTACCATTCATACAACGAAGAGCGTGCCAATGCTTTTAATTAGGTTGGATAGACCTGAAGTCGTTGCTAGAGATGTGATTTAGGTGTAAAGTTAGTGTGCGTAGTATCGCATTCATCTAGACAACTAACTTCCCCACATTCGTACATGTACTTGTTTAATTGAATTCAGTCGCATATATACAAGAAACATGATTCAATTAACTCGTATTCGAGGACAATATCAATAAGATTATCCATAACTAAAACAAACACCAAATGTGAATCTAAGAACATAAAAAAATGTTCACAAAGTAAATGGTTTACTAAGGGGATTCGACCAACAAGGTCATCCATGTCAAAATTCTGCTCTTCCAACGGTGTTCAATGTAGCGAAATTAGTCTCACATATTGACTATGAGAATGGTACTCCTTAATGACATTGGTAAGGGCACGAACAGGTGCATAACTAACGATCTATTCCATCAAGACGAAAGTAGATTATGCAAGGTTAAGGTTTGGGAATATTATCCCTTATTCTTGAAGTTTTAGGTCTTAGATATCAAGGATCATGCTTCGAGCATGATGCCACACCTTGATAGGCTTTGATTCTACCATAGGTTGTAAAAACAAACTCGAAAATTGGATTGTGAGAGAGACAGACCCAGAATTGGGTTTGGTAGGCTCCAGTTGAAACTAAAGGAATCTGTTCGGTAGGCCTCTGCCAAAGTAGAGCAATACCGTTCAGTGCATCCCTGCCGAAGCAGGGCACCACCATTCGGTAAGCTTTAACCAAACTAGGTTAAGCCATTCGGTAGACTCCAGCCAAACTGGATTTATACCATTCGGTATACTTCTGCCGAAACTAGGTCTATACCTTTTTCTCACGTTTGTGGTAGTAATCAGATCCAAGAATTTGGTAAACTTCCACTTTCTACACTTTTTGCTTCAAGAGCAAGTTAGAAACAAGGAAAGACAAGAAAAGTATTCTCCAGTCAAAGTTCGATCGGATTCATAAACTTCAGAATTATACCCATTTATTGACGTAATGATGGTGTGCTTCAGGCAATATCATTCATGATTAAACAGGTCGTAGAAGTGAGCCAAAGAGCCATGGAATCCTTGTTTGCTAGGTACTTCCGTGGGTAATGCTTTAGGCATAAGTCTTCGAATGAAGAGCATGGCAGAGGCTTATCCAGCTCTTCCATGCCATTGTTGGCTACAATGGTTTTCAGCTTCTTGATAGTCAAGTGGAGATTCACGCCTTGTACCCACATAAAGTGGTTTCGGTCAAGAAACGTCCAAATAAGTGAAATTGAACTTGTGAAGGTTCGACAATCCACATAAAGTGGGTTCTAAGACATGGTTTACATGAAAAACGCCGGGTTTTCATGGGTGTATTGTTTTATGAAAAGCTTCGGGTTCAAATGCACTAAATTTGAAACTATAGGTTCGAGTTTAGTTAGGAACTTCTAGTTCATAAAAGAAGGTACCTGTAAGAACATAGGATACAATATACAACTAAGTGTAGTGGATTTAGGTTGCTTCAGGAACTTAAGTGTGAGTGTTTCGGAACTACGAAAGGATGTCAACGATTCAAAGAAGAAAAATAAATTAATTGAATCGTTAATGTCCAAAAGTGAGTTTCATGCCAATAATTTTGGATTTCTTGTTAGATTAATAGACTGCTGATCATTTTTAATTAATTCAATAGATCGGGATTGATCGTGGAAGCAAAATAATGACATGCTAGTCTTATTAGCTTCAATTGGCAATGGGCCATGTGACAAGTGAATTAGAGCTTCATTAGAATTAACCAATAAACGTCTCAAAAAAAAATTTAGGTATGGTTAATAAGCAGGGGATGTCAAAATATGACATCGGGTCGAAAAAAAGATGCAGGAATAAGCCCTGATGGCTGCAGCCTTATTGAGCTATGGTGAGGGCTGCAGGTCTCTGGGTCTTGTGGTTTGGAGAGCCCAACATCAAAAGATGCTGGCTTTGGGCCTAAAAAACCATGCATGGGTGTAGGCCCAGCTTGTGCTGGCCTATGGGTTGGTGCATGGAAGCCCAACCGAAGTAGGGTTTCAGGTTTTTGGGTCGGAGCGAGTCAAGCCCAGCAGCAAAAGCTTCTGGCGAGTGGGCCGAAGGTTGGGGCGAAGCCTAGTAAGCAATAGGCTGCTGCAGGCAGGCCTATCATGGGTCAAGGGAAGCCTAACAGCTCTAGATTACTGAAGATGGGCCAAGGACACGCGGGACAGGGCCAAGAAGGCTGCAGACCTCTCGGTTTGGGCTGGGGGACTTCAGGCCCGTGTAAGCCTACCAGGTTGAAGGCCTTACGCCTCTGTGTGTGAGCAACTAAGCCCAAAGGGCTACTACCGTGTGGTCCAAGGTGTCAAAACAACATCGTTCCATGACTTGCTCCATGCGATGGTTCGATGGTGGTGTCACAGTGGTGCGGCTGCCGTGCCGCATAAACCCAGATTTTTTTTTCCGACATGTGTAGGGTTTGAAAAACCCTAAATTGCTTCTAATTTATTTATATGCTTTGACTCACAAATTCCACATATCAATATAATTACGTAATGCATGAAATGTATACATACATACATACATATATACATATATATATATATATATATATATATATTGGAAGGTAAATATAAATCTAGGGGTTCATGCATCATGGGGAATGTTTTCTTACTTCATGGTTGTTTAAAATATCTTACTTTATTTTAAGCATACCTGACTGGTAGAAAACAACAAAAGCCTTTGAATTTGTAGAAGATCCTTCTCTGAAAGCCAAAAGTGCATCTCCAATGCATTGTACCACGTTCAACAAAGAAAAATTAAATTGAATCAACAGCATGTAGATCAATTCAATAAAATAATAAATTAATCATAAAAAGAATGATTAAAACGTAATACTCCCCTGATTGAAGATCAAACTCTATTTAGCGCAATGTCAAAAGCATGCTAATAACGTATTATACGCCTAATTTACTTAATCATATAAAGGACAGAGAGAGGGGTGCGGCATAGTAGAGAGAAAGAAAGAGATGTATAATTGTGAGATGTGTTCTATTCCACCCCATTGTGACTTTATTTATAATAGTAGGGAATTTTAAATCCTTACCCTAATAGGATAACAACTCTAATAGGATAATATCTAACCCTATAGAATATTCCAAGATATCCCTAGATACACTAAGATTTACACAATCATATTCCTAATCTAATAGGATTGCAACAAACATGAGATTTTACGGACTACTCTAACATTCTAATTGAATACGCCCATATTTTTGTAAGTTTTATGAACTCCTTTAAAATTTGATTGAATACTCATGAACTTCTACGAATTCATTTAAAATCGTGATTTAATACCCATGGATAAACTCTTTTAAAATCTTTTAAACCCTTGCTTACGAACCATTCTTCATTGTATGGAAAATTAAAATCCAACTAAAACTACTATAATCTGTGTTTGATCGGAAATACTTAATAATCATAGGATTAATCTCCACATCATGATTAGATCAACGCTCACGATGGCATCTACTCCAGTCGCCTTCTGATCAAATTAATGGTTGTATATTTCATATTTGTATCTGTGTATCTGGAAATCCATGTCCAGAATGCATGACATCTCAAAAGAAACAAGTTAATCTATGCAACAAACATGTTCTTAGCATGGTTAAGTATCCTTGAGGTACAACTGTGAGAGTTTAAACCGTTTGTGACCATACATATCAATTAAAAAAAGGTCGTACCCAGTGCACAAGGCTCCCGCTCTACGCAGGGTCTGGGAGAGGTGAATGTCGGCTAGCCTTACCCCCATTTATGGAGAGGTCAATTGCGTACATAAAAAGAAGATTTCAGTCTGATTAGTTAAAACTCTGACCAGGCTTTCGGGCGTTTTAATTTCATTCAGCTTTCTTCTTCTAGAGAGATTGGAGATCGATCTTCTTGAGTGAAATCAGACAACAAAATACGCGTTCACTGAATCATACCTACCCCAACTAGTTTCATTTTCTCTTTCGGACTGAGTTGCACATGCAGACTATATTGACGCTTTCAATGGTGTTGTATCATTCAACCTTTGCCACACCTCCAGCAGGCATGTTGCTTTCTGCAACTCTCTCCCTCACAAACCTGGAAAGAAAAGCAAAATTTCACATTACCAGAAAAACCGGTAGAGCAAAGCTTGAATAACCATGCAACACTGATTGAAACTTTGATAGCTTGTTCCTAAACTCTATTTTCAGGGCAACAAAGTAGCCCAATATTTCAGAAACGTACCTTGCTAACTTGTCCCGTGATGATTGCAAAATGTATATCGACAGAATAAAAGAAAGCATGAGACCTGTTGAATGCATGAAAATGTTTAGTAGCAACAGTGTCAGAAAAGCTCTACATTTAGGTGTTCTCTCAACAAATATACACATTGATGACATTTAGGTGTTCTCTCACATAAGCGTCAAAGTAATGGTATGTTCTTTAAACAGTTGGTTTGAAACCTTGAAGATAAGGCTTGCGGGAAGGATAATGAATACACAATGATCATACTCAAGCATTGATTTTTACCTGATCCAAACAGTACATAAAATCCAGAAGTCACGTCTATCTCTGATTGCTCCTCCCTGCGTGCATACAACAAGATTATGTCACATTTCACAAAGTGCAAATCCAAAAGCCCAAGACTTACACAAATCATAACTAAAAGATAAGTGAAGTGATGCTGACCATGTATATCTGACCAGCACATGCTTTGGCCAGTGCTGAGCATCCCAAAATTGTTTGCGAATATCTGGATGGATTTCTAAGTCTGCTCAGACAGAAGAATCCACACCACAACAGTTATAAGAACTCCTCGAACAATAGCAAAATTAACTCAAACTATAGGTGCTTTTTGTTTTCCAAAAATGATATTAAAGCTCGAAATATATCAATGACATGACATCAGAGAGGCCTATTCCCTCCTTTTGTTTAGACTGACCTAAATGATGAAGAAACTAAACTAACCAAAAATATGATAAACGGATAAAGTGCCTGCATTACAAGACAGACCCTTCCAAAGGGCCAACTTAACTGACTATGAAAAAGGATTTGAACTAGATTAAGGAAGAGGAAAAATGGCATTACGTACAGTGGTGAGGCATATCCACAACTTTAGCAGTGACACCATGCAAATCACTTCCCGAGTACCTCTGTATTGCATGCAAGTCAGTTTTCTAACAGATAGATAAACTTACAGAACCAATTGTTTGCATATATCTAAATGAAGCTATTATCCCAGTAGGCCACTACTTTCCATTTTCTCAAAAGATGATGGCATCGTAAATATGTTCTCATGCTCATAACTCACAACTTACCAAATGGACATCAATCATTGGGACCTCTGAACTTTTACGATTTATCACAAAAAGCCACGGTATTAAAAACTTTTCTCTCCCAACTTGAAATGATCTGCACAAGAAAACTTTCTGTAAATATGAATTTGACCAGACATGTTCATAACCATAAATTTCCAGAGTATATAACTGAGAACATCCAACCATTACCCAGAGAACCTAATTCAGAAAAAAATATACAATCTACAGCTCCGTTTTTTTAATCGGGTGTCACAGAAAACTCAATGAAACTGTTAATTTATTGGTAATTCTAACATTATGATTCCAGGTTTTGCAAATTCAATTACAAAGTAGAGACAAAAGTAAGTTCAGCTACCAAACTTCAAACTTCGAATTAAATTACACAAACTATCTCGACTACGAAATGTTTCACCCTTACTTACATAGATAGTTAGCTGAATCTTAGCAATCTAATACTGATAATATAACGAAAGAAACGAAATGTGAATCGAAAGGCGGAACTTTCATCCTTAATTATACTCACATCTTATAAGCATCAGCTCCTGTATAACCCATCGGCTTCGCTATAGGAACTAACACCTACAAATTCATAAACCAGAAAAATGAATAAATTTACTGACTATGAAAAAACACACAAAAACCTGAAAAGAAAACCCAAATTGAAAAATACAAATTTACCTCACGATAGACAGCAAATATTGGGCAATGTCGACCGATCATATCATGCCATTCGGTTTTCATCTGAAACCACGAAATTGCACAAAACCCATTAAAATTTGAACAAAACCCATTAAAATTGAGCCGAAATTGGATGAAGCTTTTAGAGAGAGTACGGACAGAGTGATAAAGGCCCATCTTGCTCATGGGAACGATGTCGCCTGGCTTGTAAGCGGCAGATATGCAGGGAATTGAGAGAGATATCAGCAGAGGAAGAAGCAGGAGTGAGAATCTCGATCTCCTTCCAGTTCCCTCCATCTTGTAGATTCTATTGCTCTGAAACTTTAACTCGATCTTCTGAAGCTGGAGACTGGAGGTCGTAGATGAAGCCGTCGCCGGGCAGAAATGTGAAGGAAAATATTATTTCGGGTTTGGGGTTTGGAGTTTGGATCATTTGGGTCCAGCCCAAAACATGTGGGAGAGTTGCATGTGGACCTGGCTATATATTGTAACCTTTTTTTTTTTTTTTTTTTAGTACATCAATATTTTTTAAGGGTGGTTCGGTATGGGATCCCATACCAAAATCCTTGTCCCGATTCCCAAACCGAAATTTTTGAGAATCCCAATTTCAATACCGATCCCAAACCAAATTTTTGGGAATCCCAATTTTCGGAAATCCCGAAATAATTTCGGGATTTCGGGACAAATCGGGAATCCCGAAATGGTTTTGGGCTTTTGGACTAAAATTTGACATATTATCCAAATTCCCATCAATAAATAAAATAAATGGTTCAAAAATATGAGCATTCAACATAGAAGTATCATGTATTTGAACTAGGAAGCAAATAAAAACAGCTCGTTTCTAAACGAGGAGAATATAAGTAGCCCCACCCCCACAAAGATAATACAAACATGAAAGCTAGAACCTACATACAAGATTTATCAACACTTATTTGTAGCGCTTGTATGCTAAACCTTTAAAAGTTGCTCGAGCATCAGCAGGTTCAAGAAAAGCAACCTGAAGAATAATAATTCAAGAAAATAATTAGTAGAGAATCACTCTTTAACAACACAGCAACATAGTAGACTAATATGATCAGTAATCTAGAAGTTTCTTCATCACTGCAGTATGAAAAGATTGGGAGAACAAAAGTACATAATGAGGCATGATCAACCAAGTGTCAAATAGTGGTTGAAAAACTCACCTAATTAAAAAACCAAAAGCAAAGTGTCCAATTTCCTAAAACATTACAAAACTACTCTCTTCTACTCTCCTTGCCCAAACCGCGGCTAAATCAAGTGCACCACAACACATTTATTCAATTATTCTTCTCACTTGTTAGTAAATAGTGGAGCTTTCATATTTGGCATTAGTTAAGGAGTGGAACCAGGAAAAATGATTAATTTGCATTTAAATGTACATGATCGTAGACTAAATATTCATGTCATCAAACTGGTTTGACCAAACCCAAAAAATAAAATGCCTCAAAAATCAAGAAAGCACCAACCTTGATGAAATTGTTGCGTGCCTGCGATTGGGTCTTTGAATTTTGCCTCCGAGGAGATAACAGATCGATAGAGAAAACGATAGTGTGGCGGTCGGCCGGTGGCTGTGTAGTGAAGGAAGGCTGGAGTGGAGAGTCAGAGAGAGACGATAGTATGGTGTGGTGAGGGAGGCTCAGGGGCTAGATGACACACCTCGACCCAGAGGATCAAGGCGTGCTGGCCGTCACGTGAGTGTGACGTAACCAAGAGTGCGACACGGAAGCAAAACAATAACATACATAAGAAGGAATTCAAACCAACTCTGGAAGAACAACCTACTAGAATGACAGGACGAGTTAAGATAAACACATAAATTCAGAGCATAGGTTTAAGTGCAGTCAAGTAGGACTAAAATAAAAATACATCACCCTCAGGTGAATCCTACATGTCAAGAGTCTGTCAGAATGCCGGAAAAAGACCTCGAGAGCCACCAACTGCTAACTAGAACCTGGAGGGGCGCAAAACAAAATGAGTGGGTCAGTAAAATCAAATAGTTTTCCAAAACAGTTCATTAAAAACAATTCTAACCCCTCACCGTAAAAACATGTATACTTTCCCAGAAAATAGTATATATACATATATATATATACGCAACATCAAACTCAACTCAATTTCATCAACATAATATCTCAATAATGACATGCCATGCCCAAAATATAATCAGAATACATCAATATCAATCAGGTGAATGATAAATCAACCGGAGACCCTACAATGGTTCTGTATGGCTGATTCTAAAGCTCAACATCCAATCCAACCGGAGTCACCTCGGTGACCTGTACTGTTCAACTCTGCACGTCACTCGGAACTACATATAGTAGTCTGTACGATGACAGGTGTATAAATACGCTCTAATGCTTCTCTCATCAATCATCAGCGCGCATAACTAAGGTCACCCACTAGTCGGAATCACATCTAGTGATCTGTACGACTAGCATGTCGGAACCCTCACATGGTCTATACGACATCCACCTACTTGGATCCAAGACGAGCGTGCGGTGTGGTGAATAACAATATAAGCACTATCACCTAGGTGCAGGTCATGAGCTTTCAATGCAATCCATGATAAATAACTCAGCTGAAAATAAATAAACTCACATGAGCGTCCACCGCGTCATTTCACATATATATATGTTAATTATCAAACTAAATATTTCAACAGTTTCATGCATGGCAAATAGATTCATAATTTTCACATAAACGGATTTTCTGGGAAAAACAGTTGTATATAGGTAAATACGAAATCAAAACTGCCCACTCACTGATAAGTCGAGGGGTCGTAACCCCCGTGGCGTCCCTGGATGCGCTCGTCCTCGGGATACGTGTCACATATATGCGAAACAACTATAAAAACGTTAATTTTAAACACATCACCAATAATTCGAAATAACTTCTCATATGATGCTCAAATTGGGTATATGAATATACCACATCGACCTACTCGACGTCACGGACGTCGCATAAATTTTAGAAAAAATTTTGGAGGTCCCACGCTCCCCCACGCGCCGTGGGTGGCACGGGTTCACGCGCCCCCCACGCGCATCTTCTTCCTCATTGGCTCGTCGGACTGGTTTTTCCGGCGGCCGGTTTCCGGCGAGTTTTGAAACTCTTCGTTCTCCTTCGTTTTTCACCCATTTTCTTCGTATTTTATATCAAATTGAAGCCCCAAACATGAAGAATCACGATAGACTAGTTTAAGGCTCTAAAAATCAAGAAATCTCACCGGGAAAATTCTAAGAAATTCGGCCAAACTTGAACCACGTGATCCCGACGTCCAAATCCTTCAAACGAAGTACTCCGAGCCTCCTTGGGACCTCACTAAGCTCACTACAACCTTAGAATTCCCTGAAAATCAACATTTTACGTTCGCATGAACAGTGACCAAAAATGGAGGTTCGGGTTTCACGTGATTCCGAGGGTTTCACTTCCTAAAACTAGTACCATTCAACTTAAAATGACTCAATGATGAAGATGCATACCTTGGTTGCCTCGATCCGTTGAGTTTTGGGAGGTTTTGGGTGAGTCCGTACTATCGAGGGTGAGAGAAATAGTTGGGATGGGGAGAGAGAGAGAGTTAGTCGAGAGGGAGGAGAAAGAGAGACCACGGGATGGAGAGGGAGAGATGTCCAAAACAATCCCCACCATCCATTTTTCTAATCCCTAACCAACATAACCAAAATCACATTAAAATCAACTTATCTTATAATATATATATTTCTTTTAATCTTGTCCAATATTTGAACCAAAAACGTCTCACACACACGTACCTTAGTGCCCGTTAAAGGCAATTCAGTCATTTCACATTCCCGTCAAACGTACCTCCGGGACGGGCTGTGACAATCTCCCCTCCTTATAGAATTTTGTCCCTGAAATTCCCATAACCAAATAACCCACTTAATATCCATAGAATAACCTTGGGTACATCTCTCTCATTCGATCTTCTGTCTCCCAGGTAGCTTCCTCTACAGAATGGTTCATCCACAACACCTTCACCAAACTCACCGTCTTGTTCCTTAGAACCTTATCTTTCCAATCCAAAATAGTGACTGGTTCCTCATCATAAGTCAAATCCGGATTAATCTCTAACGGTTGAGGGGGGATCACATGAGAAGGATCAGAAATATAATGTCGAAGCATAGAGACGTGGAACACATTATGGACCTTAGATAACTCCGGAGGCAGCTCCAACTGGTAGGCAACTTCACCAACTTTTTCAGTGATCACATAAGGTCCAATATATCTCGAACTTAGCTTCCCTCTTTTTCCAAATCGTACCACGCCTCTCCAAGGTGATAATTTCAAAAACACCCAATTACCTACATCATACACTCGATCAGTAGTATGTCGATTTGCTAAACTCTTCTGTCGATCCTGGGCTGCTTTCAGGTTTGACTTAATCACCTGAACATTTTGAGTAGTCTCATCTACAATCTCTGGGCCTTCTAACACCCTTTCACCAACCTCAGACCAACATAATGGCGTTCGACACGCCCTACCATAAAGTGCCTCAAATGGTGACATACCAATGCTCGAGTGAAAACTGTTATTGTAAGCAAACTCCATCAAGTCCAAACGATCATGCCAGGAATCACCAAATTGTAATACTGAAGATCTCAACATATCCTCCAACGTCTGAATAGTCCTCTCTGATTGCCCATCAGTTTGAGGATGATAAGCTGTGCTATAAAGCAATTGCGTACCAAGAGCTTCCTGAAAAGCCACCCAGAATTTAGAAGTAAATCTTGGGTCTCAATCAGAAATAATGTTCACCGGAACTCCATGATACTTCACAATCTTCGTAATGAACAGTTTAGCCAATTTATTCAGAGGATACTTTTCCCTCACTGGAATGAAATGCGCTGACTTGGTAAGTCAATCCACAATCACCCAAATACCATCGAATCCATTTCGTGTACGAGGAAGTTTATACACGAAATCCATGGTTATATTTTCCCATTTCCACTGGGGAACGGGAAATGGCTGCATTCGCCCAAATGGCTTCTTCCTTTCTGCTTTAACTTGTTGGCAAATAATGCATCTACTCACATAATCTGCAATTTCCCTTTTCATACCTGGCCAATAATAAAATGGTCGAATGGTATGATACATTTTAGTTCCTCCCGGGTGCATCGCATAAGCTGAACAATGCGCTTCATCCAAAATTTCCTTCTTTAATTCCTCATTATTCGGAACATACATTCTATTTTCCTGCATAAGCATACCATCTGATTCCCGAATTCTGAGGTCTTTCTTTTTCCCTTCACTTCTTAATTGAACCAGCTCCTGAATTTCCTCATCCACCATCTGAGCTTCGAGTATACGATCAATCAAAACTGGCCTAACTTGAAAACTAGCAAGAAAGGCTCCACTTCGATCTTCCAACTCCAACCTTACTCCAGTTGCCCTTAGCTCAGCAAGAAGAGGAATACGGCTAGCATATAAGGCATTGAGTATGCCTTGAGGTTTCCTACTCAGTGCATCAGCTACCACATTAGCACGACCCAGATGATATTCAATAGTACAATCGTAATCACTTAGCAATTCCATCCACCTTCGCTGACGAAGATTAAGATCATGCTGAGTAAACAAATACTGAAGACTCTTGTGATCAATGAAGATCTTACACTTCTCACCATATAAATAATGCCTCTAAATCTTCAAAGCGAAGACAATAACTGCCAATTCAAGATCGTGAGTAGGATAATTCCTTTCATGATTTTTCAGCTGCCGAGAAGCATAGGCGATCACTTTATTATGCTGTATCAAAACACATCCCAAACCATTCAACGAAGCATCACTATAAATCTCAAAATTACCGATATCATCAGGAAGTACCAATACTGGGGCATTAGTGAGGCAATATTTCAATTGCTGGAAACTCTGCTAACAATTCTCATCCCACTGGAATTTAACATCCTTCCTGGTCAACTTCGTTAACGGCGAAGCAATCATAGAGAAATCCTGAACAAACCGTCGATAATAACCTGCTAAGCCAAGAAAACTTCGTACCTCAGTGACGGTTCGAGGTTGCTCCCAATTCTCCACTGCCGCTATCTTTTGAGGATCAACTTGGATTCCTTGAGCCGATACAACATGCCCCAAAAATGTCACTTCAGTCAACCAAAATTGACATTTACTGAACTTAGCATACAACTGATGCTCCCTCAATTTCTTTAATACCAAGTTCAGATGTCAAATATGATCTGCTTTAGATTTAGAATATACCAGAATATCATCAATAAAAACAATAACAAATTTATCAAGATATTGCTGGAATACCTCATTCATCAACCTCATGAAAGTTGCAGGTGCATTAGTCAACCCAAATGGCATAACCCGAAATTCATAATGTCCGTAAGGGGTTCGGAAAGCTGTCTTAGGTACATCTTCCTCTTTAATTTTCAACTGATAATAACCGGATCTCAAATCAATCTTAGAGAAGACACACGTACCTTTCAGCTGATCAAACAAATCATCGATGCGAGGCAATGGATAACGGTTTTTAATCGTTACCCGGTTCAATTGCCTATAGTCAATGCATAACCTCAGAGTTCCATCTTTCTTCCTCACAAATAATACTGGAGCACCCCAAGGTGACGAACTAGGCTGAATGAAACCCTTATCAAGTAATTCTTGCAACTGAATTTTCAATTCTCTCAACTCAGCAGGAGCCATTCTATAAGGAGTTAGAGATATAGGGTCAGTACCTGGAAGCAAATCAATAGAGAATTCCACCTCTCTGTCTGGCGGCAGCCCCGGCAAATCATCAGGAAATACATCAGGGTAATGCCTGACCACACCAACTTCCTCTATACTGGTAGGAACAACATCATTTAATACCACATGTGCCAAACATCCCTGACAACCCTTCGATAATAATTTCCTCGCTCTTATGGCAGAAATAACACCATATCTCACCCCACCTCTTTCGCCTACAAAAGTAACTTCGGGTAGTCCAGGGCGATAAAAAGTAACTGATTTACCATAACAATCAATATGGGCACGATTATAATGCAACCAATCAGCTCCTAGAATCACATCAAAATCCACAATATCTAACGGAATAAGATCAGCTGGCATAACTATGCCCTCTACCATCACTGGACACCCAAGATACACACTATCAACATAACATTTATCTCCTCTAGGCATGGCAAACTCTAAATCAAATCCTAAAGGTGAAGGGTGAGGTTGGGTCATTTGAGCAAACGTATGAGAAATCACAGAGTGCGTAGCACCACAATCAATCAAAACCTTAGCAAAATGACCAAGAACATTTAACGTACCCATGATCAAGTCGGGATGGTTCTGGGCCTCTTGCAGTGAAATATGATTAACTCGCCCCTGAGCTTGCTGTCGTCCACCACGACCTCTACTGCCTTGATTACCTCGCCCCTGGGGAGCACGTCCCTAGCCTAACTGACTAGGCTGCCTCGATGATCCTGCACCACCCGAAACAACTTCCCCCTGACGGGGCTGACCTCCCTGATGCCACTGAGATCCACCAGCTGGCATAGATGAATAAGAAGAATAACCTCCAAAGTCTTGAGAATACCCTGTCTGAGAATAAGGCTCCTGGGGATACTGATAAGGTCCGGGAGCATACGGAGCAGCATCCCCCTGGTAGTGGTAGGCACCACCACGACTCGACTGGCCATAACCGCCTGATCCAAAGCTCTGCTGAATCGGCGCTGGAGGTGGCATAGTGGTCTACTGCGGTCTCTGCTGACCCTGGGGGCACTGAGAAGCCCGATGTCCCATTTTCCCACACGTAAAACAAGCACCACTACCTCTCCTACACTCACCATGATGACGGAAATTACAACGGCGGCACCATGGAGCGCCAGAACCACCAGCACCACCAGAATCCCTCTGCCTCTGAAATCTAGGCCCACCAGAAAATCTACCACCACCTCTCCTCGGGCCAGTAACACTAAATCCACCACTAGAAGAACTCGAACTTGCTCAACTCTTCTTAAAATTCTGAGTCTTACGAGGTCCCGGAATAGTAATACCCTTACCTTTATCATCCTTTTTCTGACCGTCATTCTTATCCTCGTCATCGTCACTCTCACTGGGAAGATTATCAGAGTCCTCCATCCTGACCAAAATCTCGAAAAACTCATGGTAGTCGGCGCAGGGAAGTGCACTGGCAAAGGTACGCCATTTCTTCTTAGATCCCAACTTGAAACGTCGAAGCATCTCTCCCTGATTACCAGCTGTATCAGGGTCATAACGAGACAAATAAGTAAACTTTCTGTAGTATTCATGAGCTGTCATATTCTTCTGTTTCAATCGAGTGAATTCCTGTTTCTTGCGATCGATATACTCTGGGGGGACAAATCTTTTCTTGAAATTATCCTTAAATACTTCCCAATCAGATGCCATAGCTGGGGACATAAACTGCGTCTGATTCCTCCACCAACCTGCCGGCTCTTGACCCAAAAACCAGGTAGTGGTCTCAACCCACCTATCAGTCGGAAAATTCCCCTGACTTTGCATCACCTGAAACGTCTTTTCAATATGATCTAGCCATTTCTCTGCCCCCTCGTGACCTTCATCACCCATAAAACGATCTAATTTCAAATTGTACATGGTCTCCAGGGGTGTCCTCTGAGGTGGGGGAGGAGGACGAATCACATTCTGGAAAGCCTGAGCCATTGCTTCCCCCAACTGAGTAATATCAGGAAAATTAGGATCAGGAGTACGGCGGGACTCCCTACGCTCTCTACGAGGAAGCATAATTCTGACAGAAAACATCAAAATATCATTAAAGCATTAACAATTATACAGGACTGCAACCTAAGCTCTGATACCAAACTGACACACCCCGACCCAGAGGATCAAGGCGTGCTGGCCATCACGTGAGTGTGACGTAACCAAGAGTGCAACACGGAAGCAAAACAATAACATACATAAGAAGGAATTCAAACCAACTCTAGCGGAACAACCTACTAGAATGACAGGACGAGTTAAGATAAACACATAAATTCAAAGCATAGGTTTAAGTGCAGTCAAGTAGGACTAAAATAAAAATACATCACCCTCAGGTGAATCCTACATGTCAAGAGTCTGTCAGAATGCCGGAAAAAGACCTCGAGAGCCACCAACTGCTAACTAGAACCTGGAGGGGCGCAAAACAAAATGAGTGGGTCAGTAAAATCAAATAGTTTTCCAAAACAGTTCATTAAAAACAATTCTAACCCCTCACAGTAAAAACCTGTATACTTTCCCAGAAAATAGTATATATACATATATATATATATACGCAACATCAAACTCAACTCAATTTCATCAACATAATATCTCAATAATGACATGCCATGCCCAAAATATGATCAGAATACATCAATATCAATCAGGTGAATGATAAATCAACCGGAGACCCTACAATGGTCATGTACGGCTGATTCTAAAGCTCGACATCCAATCCAACCGGAGTCACCTCGGTGACCTGTACGGTTCAACTCTGCACGTCACTCGGAACTACATATAGTAGTCTATACGATGACAGGTGTATAAATACGCTCTAGTGCTTCTCTCATCAATCATCAGCGCGCATCACTAAGGTCACCTACTAGTCGAAATCACATCTAGTGATCTGTACGACTAGCATGTCGGAACCCTCACATGGTCTGTACGACATCCACCTACTTGGATCCAAGACGAGCGTGCGGTGTGGTGAATAACAATATAAGCACTATCACCTAGGTGCAGGTCATGAGCTTTCAATGCAATCCATGATAAATAACTCAGCTGAAAATAAATAAACTCACCTGAGCGTCCACCGCGTCATTTCACATATATATATGTTAATTATCAAACTAAATATCTCAACAGTTTCATGCATGGCAAATAGATTCATAATTTTCACATAAACGGATTTTCTGGGAAAAACAGTTGTATATAGGTAAATACGAAATCAAAACTGCCCACTCACTGATAAGTCGAGGGGTCGTAACCCCCGTGGCGTCCCTAGATGCGCTCGTCCTCGGGATACGTGTCACTTATATGCGAAACAACTATAAAAACGTTAATTTTAAACACATCACCAATAATTCGAAATAACTTCTCATACGATGCTCAAATTGGGTATATGAATATACCACATTGACCTACTCGACGTCACGGACGTCGCATAATTTTTAGAAAATTTTTTGGAGGTCCCACGCGCCCCCACGCGCCGTGGGTGGCACGGGTCCACGCGCCCCCCACGCGCATCTTCTTCCTCCTTGGCTCGCCGGACTGGTTTTTCCGGCGGCCGGTTTCCGGCGAGTTTTGAAACTCTTCGTTCTCTTTCGTTTTTCACCCATTTTCTTCGTATTTTATATCAAATTGAAGCCCCAAACATGAAGAATCATGATAGACTAATTTAAGGCTCTAAAAATCAAGAAATCTCACCGGGAAAATTCTAAGAAATTCGGCCAAACTTGAACCACGTGATCCCAACGTCCAAATCCTTCAAACGAAGTACTCCAAGCTTCCTTGGGACCCCACTAAGCTCACTACAAGCTTAGAATTCCCTGAAAATCAACATTTTACATTCGCATGAACAGTGACCAAAAATGGAGGTTCGGGTTTCACATGATTCCGAGGGTTTCACTTCCTAAAACTAGTACCATTCAACTTAAAATGACTCAAGGATGAAGATGCATACCTTGGTTGCCTCGATCCGTTGAGTTTTGGGAGGTTTTGGGTGAGTCCGTACTATCGAGGGTGAGAGAGAGAGTCGGGACGGGGAGAGAGAGAGAGTTAGTCGAGAGGTAGGAAAGAGAGAGACCACGGGATGGAGAGGGAGAGATGTCCAAAACAATCCCCACCATCCATTTTTCTAATCCCTAACCAACATAACCAAAATCACATTAAAATCAACTTATCTTATAATATATATATTTCTTTTAATCTTGTCTAATATTTCAACCAAAAACGTCTCACACACACGTACCTTAGTGCCCGTTAAGGGCAATTCAGTCATTTCACATTCCCGTCAAACGTACCTCCGGGACGGGCTGTGACACTGGAGATGAGGGATCAGTGAGGGAGGCTCAGGCAAGGATAATCGAACAGGGATTGCGCAGCGCTTCCGCTTCCATTCCAGTTCGATAGAACAAATGGAGACGGAAGTGAAGTAATGAGATCAGACCTAAAACAAATCAACGGCACAGATTAAATCTAAAACAATGAACGGTTCAAATAATTTTCTTATAATTAAAAAATAATATATATATTTGGGTTCGGTATGGGAATACCGAAAAAATGAAACGCAAAACCGAATTCCATACCAAAACTTTCGGTTTGGTTTGGGATTATATCTCGAAAATTTCGGAAATTTTGGTTTGGGATTTTTTCGGTTTGGTATGGGATTTTTTTCCAGCCCTTTATTTTTACACTAAGAGAGGGAGAGTTCAGCTAAATCACACAATGAGCAGCCTAATTTGGTATCAAATTGACCATCCATGAGATTCGAACCTAAAACCTTTCACTTCTAAACGAAGTGAAATACCGCCAGACCGTAGTATTGATTGACATTATAAGCTTTATATGCAAGAAACCAAACAAACATTTTACCGAATTAGGCCCAATACATTTTTTTAATGTGCAATTAATATTTTCATAGAGGAACTAGACTCTGGATCTCGAGCGCAAGGGTAAATATTTATCACCAACTAAGTTAATTACACCAACACTCTTTGAGGTTTATCAATTTTTCACAAAATCCCCTCACGTTTGAGACATTACACTAACATCCTTTCATGTTTTAATTCACTTTCACATAACCCCTTCAATTAATTTGTTAGTAGATTTTGAGTGAAGGGCCTATGTGAAAGTGAATTAAAACTTGAAGGGGTGTTAGTGTAATATTTTAAACGTGAAGGGTTTTGTGAAAACTCAATAAACTTCAGGGGGTGTAATACAACGAAATTAAATTGTAGTGAGCTAATGTACAATGGCAAAATCGACAAAATTGAATGTACAAGAACTAAAGTGGAAAATTGAACAAATTACAAAAACCGAAAATGAAATTTGACGTCTGAATACAAATTAAACGTTAGTGTTCCATGTGATGTTATGGTGTTCGTATAATCTTTTTATTTTTTGTTTGATGGGATACAAGTTGAGTGGATGAAATTTTGAATGTAACAGATATTGTTTGACTTCTTGCGTGTAAGAACTTATTGTTTTTAGCAGACAACTTACAATTGGACACATACGATTAAACTTTTTTTATTTTTTTCGGATGTTAATAAGCTGCTACTTATACGCATCAAATTGTAATTCATAGATAAATAGCCTAACATATATGAAATTAACAGTCTCCAATTGATATTTTTCCACCTTGGGGAAAATTAGGTTCACATCCTTCTTTTTATTACTTCATTGATTAAAACCCTATTCATTTTCAATTTTTGACCAAGGTCCTTGGGTATTAATAATATCATTAATTATTTGAATAATAAAATATACCACTTTATTATATGTGAAATGTACCAATTTTTTTGTAAAATGTACCAATTTTTTTTAACACTATGGATACATTCTTTTGCTATTTATTATTTCTTATTTTTACATAGTTTTTATCCATTTATTCAATCAAAATGTTTGAATTTTTTTATTGTAACCGTTTCTAATAGTATTATAATGAGGGATTTTTAACGCTATGGATACATTCTTTTTCCATTTATAATGAGGGATTTTTTTAACATTATGGATAAATTCTTTTGCCATTTATTATTTCTTATTTTTGCATAGTTTTTATCCATTTATTCAATCAAAATGTTTGAATTTTTTTATTGGTACATTTCACATATAATAAAGTAGTACATTAATAAAGAATAATAGGTACATTAGAAATAAATTAGGGTACAGATAAAAGATTAAAAATTATGAATACAAATGAATTTTTAAAAATATAGGCGCTAAAAGAAATTAATACATGGGTACAAAATAAAATTAAAAAGAAAATACTACAAATTAAAAAAAATGTTGCGAATTAAAAGTGGGTACAAACTAAAAATATAAATATATAATACAAAGTTTAGGCATAAATCATAAATATACCATATGTAATTTTTCTATCATTGAT
Organism: Malus domestica; assembly: GCF_042453785.1. Classification (NCBI taxonomy): domain Eukaryota; kingdom Viridiplantae; phylum Streptophyta; class Magnoliopsida; order Rosales; family Rosaceae; genus Malus; species Malus domestica. The sequence goes on along the minus strand of NC_091672.1, from coordinate 25,711,655 downwards.
TAAATATACAATGTCACATGATGGTATACACATGGGTACAAACACAAATAAAATTTTGAAAAATATGGGCACAAAAAGAAACTAATATATGGGTACAAATTAAAAATGAAAAGAAAATTGGTACAAATTAAAAAATATTTGCAAATTAAAAATAGGTACAAACTAAAAATAAAAATATATGATAAAAAAATTAGCCATAAATATAAATATATTAATTGTAACATTTTTAACATTAAAGGAATATATTTAAAAATAAAAATGTTTTATTATTCAAATAATTAATGATGTTATTAATATCCAAAGACTTTGATCAAAAATTGAAAATGAATAGGATTTTAATCAATGGAGTAATAAAAAGAAGGATGTGAATCTAATTTTCCTTTTTAAATTTATAAGATTATAAATCTCATAAAATATCAAACAATTAATGTCAAAATTATAAAAATATAAATATTAATAGTAATATAATGAGGTGTACAAAGTAAAGGGACCTTGATCAAACTTTGAATACTATTAGGGGGCGTTTGTTTGCCCTCACTAAGTGGTACCGGACTAGACTAGACTAACAATTAGTCCAATCCAGTGTTTGTTTTGTACTAGGATTATCTTTAATGAGACTAAGAGGGACTCGCACGGACAAACTCCTTCGCTAGAAGTTCTTGGCCAGACCCCCCGATACCCATAGGATTGCTAAGACCTCGTCTACTCCGTCTTCATCGTGCTCTTATCTCTCTTGCTCTCTGTTCTCTTGAGCACTCGGCTACAGCCACCATCACACCACAACTCGCTAACTCCAACGAGACCATACTACCACCAACCCACCACCACTTTCTCCCTCTCTCCTCACCCTGTACCCAGAATTTCAAACTGAGGAAGATCCCGCTCTTACCGTTGTTTGTCTAACTCTAGCCGTCATCCGATCCACCTCCGAGGAAGATCTCGCACTCGCCATCCTCGATTCAATACCATTGAGGAGTTGTGTAGGTTAATTTATTTCATTTCCTGTATTTTTTTTGTTCAATTTCAAACTCGTGATGCAACTCTAAAAAGGGCAGCAAAGCCTTGACCTGTAGCTCCAACACCGTCCCCCTTCTCCAGCCCTACCAGCTTGTTAATCAGGTTTATGTAAATAGGTTTGATAAAATTACGTTAATTTGGATTAATTTATTAATTTATGGTCAATTACTCGGCTTGATTTGTGATTTTTGCTTTGTTTTTGCTACTTAGTTTCCTTGTCGTCACTTTTGAAAGAGGCTATGGTTTGATTTTGACCATAATCCATCACTAGCGCCTTACCTTTCTAGAAGTGGATAACCCTAATTAAAGTCCTTAAATAAGTTACTTAGACCACAGTATATCATTGGTTAATTGAAGGTCCTTGAATAAGTTATTTGAGTATTGTGCAATCATACTTGTTCAGGTTTTTGTCATGTGGAAACATCACAAATCTATGGTATCAATATGTTTATTGTGTTAAACTTTTGGTCTTTATTTGTTTTCCTTTTATGAATGAATCTGAAAATTCTTTTGAATGTAGCCAAGATGGAATGTTTGGGTTGTGATGTTGGTCTCCATATGTGGAGGAAATTGGTGTGTTTTGGCATTTGGTCTTCAATGGTCAGGTATTTTGGGATCAATTTTGTGGAATAACTCAGACCGTGAAGATTTTTGTTCGAAAAGAAAAATGATGAATTGCCACACTACTGTTTCACATTCTTTTTTGTACAAGGAAAGCTGTCTTAGCTATGAGTTTGGGTATTGTAGTTGATATGGTTCTGATAGCATGCCAAGCATTCTTTGGATATGGGACATGTCACATATGCCATCTTGAACTCGCTGCTATCTTGGTGCAGAAATATCTTATTCGTGCAACAGTTTGGGACCTACGTGCACTTGTCCTATTTTTTGCACAAGAAGTTCTCGTTTGTACATGTGGACTCTTGGTGTTGCCTACAATGTGAGCATCCCGCCCTAGCCACAATTTAGCATACTTGATCTAAAATGGAATTGAGTTGGAAGTTGTCTCCTCTTGAAGGATTTTGCTGCGCTTCTGTTGCAGTTCTTGAATTGAGTAAATATAGCTCGAATGATTGAGGCAGTTAGTTATTTTCCAGAGTTATTGTAAAAAATTGTAGAATGTACAATTATGCAGTTTACCTTGCTCTGCTGTGTACTATGTTAATGTAGTATTGGGATCTTTCATTTGTTCTAGTTGGAACATCCAATAGTTTGATTAAATTGGTGACCTTTCCCTCTCTCATTTGTTTTTCCTTTCATTGGATTAGCACTAGTGCACATGGAATTGGCTAACTGACTTGCTCCGTTGTGAGGGAAGACATTTTAATTGCTTAGTTTAATATACAAATGGAATGCATAAATTGTTCATGATCTCTTCCTTTTGCATATTGTTACTAGTTTTCTTCAAACTAGCTGGAGCAAGCCAATTTACGTGCTAGGAATTCAAATGTAGCAATGATCAATGCGCAGCTATCCATTTGTCATTGTGCCTCACATCATTATGGTCTTGGGATTGAATGCAATTTTCACAGTATGGACTGAAATTGGCTTATACATACAAGACCAATTCCAAGTAATTATTTCACAATTGAGTAAAAAATTAAATTTGTTAGACATCAATTTTTGTTCTACTCAAATACAAGTATTTACCAACACCTTTAACTTTAATCTACAACTTTAAACCAAAGGTGAATAATTAAGAAAACCATCCTGAACCCTATCGATTGTTGGGAGAACACTTTGTTATATTGATGTTTGGAATAATGCTACTTTTTAATCATGTATTTTTGTTTTTGTATTTTTATTGAGTCTCACTCTCATCCAATATTATTAATTTTACTAATATCTTTAATAAAAAAATAATTAAAATATAACAATAATGTAGCCTTAGTCTGAGCAAACACCAAATTGATGACAATACTGTTTTTATTATCCTACTTTTTAGTCTGACACTGCACCAAACACTTCACTAAGTTAGTCTAGCTTAGTCTAGTATAAGCCAGTCCAGCTTAGTCCTTGAAGCTAGTCCAGTCCGAGACAGTCCGGTGCAACAAACGCACCCTTAAGGTTTTAATCAAAGAATGTTAAGGATTAGGGATCACATCCAAAATATCCCTAAGGTTGATTTATGCTGAACAAGTCCGACAAGTTAGTGCCTTCTTCTTTAACCCAATGCGTCTGGAATTCTATCCATCTACCTCCCAATAATACAAATTAGTATAAAATATCGCTTATAATTAAATTCAATATATTATACCAAGTGAAGCGTTCACGTCGAGGGATTTAAACGTGGGATTCTATTTTGTTCTTTAGTAATTCCATCATCTTACCACGTGGGTTAAAGGGAACGAAAGAATTAAAAAACAAGTGACTCCACCAAGAAAGGCAAAAGGCAACGATTTGAGCCATCTGTTACCTCCGTCCTAATACGTCAAAATGCAATAAGATTATGCTATGCAATGAGTCACAAGGTGGCATCTTGTAAAGTTGCAAACAATGTCATATCTACATATTGGAAAGATATCGAACTATGATTTCACTCTATTTAAACTAGAATAATTTGGAATATCGTCTTTGTTTAAAGAACGAAATGGAAAAGAAAATAATGTTGCTCCAACTTGGCTCTGTCGATCAATACTCACCAAACGCGAATGGCTAAGTAGGTTTATATTAAGATAAAACCTACTCGAACTAGACTCAACCAAATTATTTTTTCTGGTTGATTTGATTTGAGGCCTTGTCGACCCAACCTGAACCCCGATTTCTAACTCAGATAATATTAAGATCATAGTACCAAGTGGTATAAAAAGAAAGTTACAATTAGTTTAATCTCACTCGTACAATCCGGCTAAGTTACATCCTTGCACTTCAAAACTTGGAGGGTAAAATGTCGACCTTTGGCGCTTGAAAATGTAAGGCCATCTCCAACCGAGGCTAGAGGGCTCGTCTTAGTCCTTTGGCCCTCCAAGAAATTAATATTTTAATGAACAGTGTAAGGCCATATTTCTTACCATCTCCAACCGAGGGTCAAAGGGCCATAGGGCTCATTTTAGCCTTGTCACAAAAAATCGACTTCAACCGAGGGCCAAAAGGTCATAGGGCCAAATATAATTTATTATTTAAAAACTACAACTTAAATTCAAATCCAATGGCTAAGTGACGTTAGCTAGCCGTTGGATTTGAATTTTTTTTTGCTATAAATAGGGTGGATATTGGGTTATAATTCACACACATTTGAATTCAATCTATTTTAATTCAATCTATTTCAATTCAAGTTTGCAATGAATTCCAACTTTAGATCTTCTTTAGATTCTAACTGGGGGTCTTCATCCAATTCCAAATTGGAAGAAAAATGGGTGCAGATGAGACGAGAAGATGAGGAGTCTGGTGAAGAAGATGAAGCATGACGCAACACACAAAACAGAGCAGCAGCCATAACTGTGACCATGGTGTGTCAGCCAACTGAGGAAAAACCTCAATGGGATGGCTCTATTGCTGGTTGCTCTTACAAACCACGAAACAAAGTGATGACACATGCCAATCTGATGAACAACTACTTCAACCCCAACTTTATGTACACAGAATAGGATTTCAGATGTCGCTTCCGGATGAGGCGTCATGTCTTCAAGCATTTACTTCATGATGTCCAACAGGTCAATCATACTTTCAGTAGAAACGGGACAGAGCATGCTTTCCTGGTTTCTCACCTCATCAGAAGGTTACTGTTGCACTCTGAATGATAGCCTATGGCTCCCCAACTGATTCGATAGATGAAACCCATGGTATGTCTGAGTCTACATGCCTTGATACTCTTGCTGAATTATGTGACACAATTGTTCAGCTTTACAAAGATGAGTACCTTCGTAAGCCAAATCAAGAAGATCTAGATCGGCTCATTCGCAAAGCTGAAGACCATGGGTTTCCGAGCATGATAGGGTCATTAGACTGCATGCATTGGGATTGAAGAACTGTCCCACCGGATTGCAAAGAGGTTTCTACGGAAGATCGAGAAAGTCAACTGTTGTGTTAGAGGCGGTTGCCTCTTATGACACATGGATCTGGCATGCTTTCTTTAGAGTCCCTAGATCCCAAAATGACATTACAGTTCTTGGGCGTTCACCCCTTTTCAATACCCTGACGGAAGGTAAAACACCTCAACTTGACTACTACATCAACGGTCGTTAGTACAATATGAGGTATTACTTGGCAGATGACATCTACCCAAAGTGGGTGACACTTGTCCAAACAATTCCAAACCCTGCGAATGACGCCGAAAAGTTGTTTACCTTACGCCAAGAGGCATACTGGAAAGATGTTGAGAGAGCTTTTGGTATTCTACAAGCACGGTGGAAGATCATCAGTGAACCGGCAAGAGGGTGGAGTCAAGAAAATTTGGACTCCATCATGATGTCTTGCATCATATTACATAATGTAACGTCCCGAAATTTTTAATTCGAAAGCTAATTACTAAGGTTGGCCCAAAATTTATCATGGTTAATCAATATACTATTAGCCACCATAAATTAAATTCGATCATATTATGTCTGCATCTAACCTTCTCGTTAGACTGCCTACATACCCTATGAAGGGATCAAGCCATTTGTAGTTCACAATTCCAATTTCTAACTCATTTTCGAAAATCGTTCAAGTGACTAACAATCACTAACTAGGTTGAAACAAGTGAATCACACCAAATACATTTCAAATATAGATTAAGAATATCAAAATTAGTTTAAAAAGGCAGCATCGGCCCTCTGGCCACGCCCTACCATTTGTGGTGGTTTCTGGCAAATGAAAACCCAGTTTTCTGATGAACTCTAAAAATTACCAAAATTTACAAGGTTTTAGAGTTCAATGAGATGAACAACTTTCATACCTTGGCCGAAGTCCAATTTGGCCTGGAAACACCTCAAATCGGCCTCGAATCGCCGGAAAGCCTAAAAAATGGTGTTCTCGATCCGACTTCAAAACCATGCCGACGTCCCAACCAATGTTTGGGCTTTGTTCTTGGGCTCAAGGGAAGTCTAATGATGGTGGAGTTCGATGAAATTTCATTAAAAAATGACGGATCGTCGTCATCAACCTCGACGACACCGAGGGTTTCATAGTGAAGGGGGGCCAAAACCCGTAAATTTTTTTGGTGTAATTGATGAAGGGATCAATAAGGTTCGAAGGGAGGAGTAATTTGACACCGACCTTGTCATCAACGATGGCTGGAATCGGAGAATCCGGCCGGGTTGGGTCGACAAGTCATGGGGATATGGTTCTCTCTCCTCCCTCATTTCCCTCCTTGCTTTTCTTTCTAATTGGTCCATTTCTTCTCCTCCCTTCGCTGATTGGCTGCAAGCCCCTCCTTTCTTTCCTCTTCCTTCCCTTATAGGCACACATATGGCATCATCTCCTTGCTCCAAATTTTCAATAGCCTTCTAGGTTATGGTCAAATTACCATTTTACCCCAAACTTTGCTCGTTCATAATTTATTCGTTATAACTTTGTATCACAAACAATTTGTGCCTACGCATTCATGGGATTGGGCTCTATCCAAATATGCCAAGAAATCCGATAAAATGTATAAGGATATAAATACGTCCTCATATAATTACATTACCCAACTAGGGCATTTTCGTCATTTCCACTTATCGAAAAAAAAAATTCCACATAGTCATATATTTTAATTTTTTTAGGGTATTACACATAGCATGCTTGTGGAGGATAAGTGAGATGGGTATACTGATGAAGAGTCTGATGATGACCAAGACGATCCAAATAGGTAAAGTAGGGCTCGTGCAAAAATATATAATGGGCCTAATTCGCCTTTCAATCCAAGAACTGGTAGTATCTCTTTAAATGAGTACATGAGGCGCTATAGAATGATACGTTCCCATGCCACAAACAAGTACCTACAAAAGGATCTTGTTGCACATCTTTTGGCCAAAAGAAGCATGAAATAGGTGTTTAAGTTTTATGTTGTTAAATGTTTTTAAAAATGTTGTTTAAGTTTCATGTTATTAAATGTTTTATTTTTATATTGTTTAATGTTGTTTAATATTGTTTAATGTTGTTTCATGTTATTTAATGTTTAATGGTTTAGGAAGTTATAGGGAAAAAAATTTACAATTTTTAAAACAAATTTTGAAAAAAAAAATTGTAAAAAAAAAATTAAAAAATAACGGCTAGCGGACATCAGCAGCTAGCCGTTGCAAATTTGAATTTCAGCCCGACCCCGGGCCAATTGGCTAGCTGGTTTGGGTCGGCCGATTGGCCCTTTGACCCTTTTTTGTCCAGTGGGGCCTACGAGCCATTTGGCCTGGCCCTCGGTTGGAGACAGTTTTAGGGCTATTTTCGACCATCTGGCCCTCTGGACCATTCGGTTGGAGATTGCCTAAATTGGCAAAGAAAACCCTTTGACACAAGAAGGAAGTGTGAACGAAAGAAAGAAGAAGAGAGATGGACAAACGACAAAGGCAACAACTATAGATTCGTTTTTATGTTTTATAGTTTTTGCTAAAAAGGAAAATTCTTCTATGTTGTGTAGCGTTAAATATTATGAGCATTGGAAGACCTAGATTGCTTTGAATTATTATGTTTATTGGGGTATTATAAATTTAGGTCATCCAATGCTCGTTGTATTTAATACTACGTAGCATGAAAGTAAACAAAAGAGTAATGTTTGAAAGACTAGCTTTTAGACAAAATTTTGTAAATCATATGATTGTTGAATATTACTTAAACGTTAATTAATGTTTTTATTTTTTACTGATAACACATCACTTAATTTGCAATTCTGATGCTTGAATGTGGCCACTAATAAATTGAAATTCCACATAACGACTGTGGCCACTAATAAAAATCTAAAAATTTGCCTGTCTAACATTCTCCAAAAATAAATAAATAAAAATAAAAACCTCATAAAAAACATAAAATCGACAAACCTACTCGTACATAGTATCACTTGGAATCCTTCATCGGAGAAATTAAAAAAAAATAAAAAATAAAATTAATAACCACTTCGTCTCCCCAAAACCGCAAATTGCAAGTCGTTTCGTTCCAATCACACCGTCGTTTTGCCCAACCGTCCGTACCAATCTGTACAATCTGATCGTCCCAAATCAACCTTCGATTTTTCCAATTCGCCGACACCGCCGTTGTTGTCGTCGTTATGGTTTTACGGTCAAGCGGCGTGAGGATTTCCGGTTCGGTTTTTTTGTGATTTTTCGGTAATTTTCTGTTATTTCATGGGCGATCTTCGGGATTGGTCGCCTGAACCAAACGGCGCCGTGTTAGACGAGAGGGAGAGGGCTTCTTCGTCATCGTCGTTGTCGTCATCACCTCCTTCCCAATTTTCATCGAATCAACAGGCGGCGGCGGCTGCTTCTGCTTCTGCGCCGACGGCTATTAGCGCTGAGTACTGGCTGAGGGCGGAGGAGGCGACGCAGGGGGTCATAGCGCAGGTGCAGCCCACTGACGTGTCCGAGAGGAGGAGGAAGGCGGTCATCGATTACGCTCAGAGGCTCATCAAAAGTTGTCTTGGTTGCGAGGTCAGTATTTTTATACGTACCAAATAAATACGTATTCCGTACATACATACGAATGTGAATGAAAGAAGTTGAATTTAGTGCCGTACGATGTATTGGGCTGCAAAGATTTTTTGTTTATTTTTGTTTAAGAATTTAATGTAGGACATAAGACCAAAGCACTCGGTAGTTTAACCTCTATGGTGATTAAAGCCGTTAAATTTGATTGTATTGTTCGAAAAGTTGAAAATTTCTTCCTTTAGCTACACAAAACTTGGACCCTGAGTTTAGTTACAAGTAATGTAGTTCATTGGTTCGAATGGTCTAACATCGTTTGTATGATTAGCTCGAAAGTTTACTTAAATCCGCAATTATATCTACGTTTTATGTGAATAGGTAATGTAAGTTGGTTTAGCTTGGAAGATTTTTACTTCGAGTGAGTTGGGTGCTTGCAAATTCAATTTCTCATTGTATCATTTTATTTTTCTCAAACTCAGCAATGGTCTTTTCGATGACTAACTTATGATGTCATGACCCTATTTGATATTTGTGGGGAGGTGGAGGGGGTGTAACCACGCGGGCATATTGATTTTACTTAAATTGTTGCAGGTGTTCCCATTTGGGTCTGTACCTCTAAAGACCTATCTGCCTGATGGAGATATTGATTTGACTGCTTTTGGTGGTATGAATGTTGAGGAGGCGCTGGCCAATGACGTCTGTGCTGTCCTTGAAAGGGAAGATCAAAATGTGGCTGCTGAGTTTATGGTGAAAGATGTCCAGTTGATTCGGGCAGAGGTTTTTAGCTTTTACCCCTTAACTTATTAGATTGATGATAGGTATAAGTTACACCTTAGTGTTGATGCTGCCATGCATGTCTAGTCAAGTTTTTGTGTTGAGTTTATGTTGTGTAACTGCCTTTCCTTTAAATTAAATTACTACATTTGAGTCGATGTGATTAATCATTATTTTGATTCTAGTTAACGCAAGTTTTGATTTTCCTCTGTAAAGAATATTTGGTTTTGTTGTGGCAGGTCAAGCTTGTAAAGTGCCTTGTGCAAAATATTGTGGTCGATATTTCCTTCAATCAGTTAGGAGGGCTATGCACACTATGCTTCCTTGAGCAGGTAGTCATTCATACAGAGCTGAACTGAAAATGAAGTTCGATTTGTTACATATGAATTGAATGCGTTCCAGATTTCGATTGTATAAACGGATTCTTTTATTGGAAGCTCTGAGTTGTCTAATGAAACTTGTTTTTCAAGTCTTTGGTAGAAAGAATATGTTGATTTATGCCTTATAACTAATAACCTTGAATGCTATTCAATTGGTACGCTTTTGAGTGGTGACTCCACCCTCTTCTATCCTTTTCAAGTCATAGTTTTACTTTTGATCGTATGTTATGCTTTTGGTGATCTGAGTGGTTTGTGATTTTTTTTGGAATTTATATCTCTTGTTCTTGAGCTTCCCTAATCATATCCATGATGCTTCTTATTGCATAGGTTGATCGCCTCATTAGCAAAGACCATCTTTTTAAACGCAGTATCATACTAATTAAGGCCTGGTGCTATTATGAGAGCCGGATTCTTGGTGCCCATCATGGTTTGATTTCGACATATGCTTTGGAGACTTTGGTTCTGTATATTTTCCACCTCTTCCATTCATCTTTGAATGGTCCTCTAGCGGTGAGTGCTTTAATGCCTTAGCACTAGTATCCTCCATACCTATGGCATAAATTTAACTCGCTGTTCAATGTTCTATAGGTCCTATATAAATTCTTGGACTACTTTAGTAAATTTGATTGGGACAGCTATTGTATCAGCTTGAGTGGTCCTGTTCGTTTATCTTCTCTTCCAGAACTCTTGGGTGAGCAACATCTTTTTGTATTGTTGCCATGCTGTGTGGGAAAATGTGTTTAATTGAGAATCTTTGTCTTCCATTTTGCAGCTGAGACGCCAGAAAATGGTGGCGGTGATCTATTGCTGAGTAATGATTTTCTCAAGGGATGTGTGGAAAGGTTCTCAGTTCCTTCAAGAGGATATGAGACAAACCATAGAACATTTCAACCAAAGCATCTTAACATAGTTGATCCGCTTAAAGACAATAACAACCTTGGCCGAAGTGTGAGTAAAGGTGAATTAACGTCCCTATTGTCCTCCCGTTTTGTTATTCTGTTTTTTTTTGGCGGATTTTTCTATTGATTAGTTGATGACAACCTGCATTCCTAAATACAGGAAACTTTTACCGAATAAGAAGTGCATTCACATATGGTGCTCGAAAACTGGGGCGCATTCTTTCTCAGCCAGAAGTAAACATAGATGATGAGATCCGAAAGTTTTTCGCAAACACGTTGGACAGACATGGAGGCAGACAAAGGCCTGATGTCCAAGATCCTGCCCCATGGTCCATAAATGATGGGTATGGTAATGTGCCGTTATCGGTAGGTAGAGAGTCACAAGATCAGACACTTTATGAATCAGAATCTGCCTATTCTAGTGGCATGATTGGGGAATGTGGGTTAAATCATGAGAGATCAGGGAATGGTGAAGTTACAAGTGCTCATATATCTGGTCAAGGTCTGACTAGACCACATGAAACTGATATGAAACCTGATCAAGATGTTAATGGACCACATGAAAGCAGTATGAAGGTAGCATCCCCAACAATGTTATTGGAAGAGGACAGTTCCCCATATGGAATTGCTCTTTCCGAAAAGCGTCTTACAGGGGATGCAAAAGACCTTGCTACCTCCAGATTTCAAGGTCTTACAATTTCAAATGATGCTCAAAATCCTTTGCCGTCCAGTTGTGAAGTGAGTATATCTCCTTTAGGTAAAGTACAGCATGCACCTCATCTCTGGTCCTCTCACTCATCAACTGAAGATGGGGACATTAGCAATGGAAATCAAGATCAGCAATTGCCAGAAAGCTTTTGTTCAGCTGATAATTTGGTCGGAAACCAGGATGAGTATCAGCTGGGTTGTATTCAGGAAGCTCCATCTCCTGTTGGATCTAAGCACCATCCGTCACGGTTGAGTTCTGTTGTGTGTTCCTCCGATGACTTCTATCCTAGTTATTATCCAATGTCAAGTGGTATCGCTGGAAGTCCTAAACCTTCTAACTGCTTAACAGATCTGAGTGGGGATTACAATAGTCATTTACTTAGTCTAAACTATGGGCGTTGGTGTTACGACTGTGAGCTAAATGTGGCAATTCCTCCCATTGCGCCACCACCGGTGCACCCACAGTTTCAGGGCAAGAAGCCATGGGATGCAGTTCGAGAGTCGGTGCAGCACAGGCAGAAAGCATTTTCCCAGATGAATGTCAATGGTGTTGTCCCTAGGCCACCATTCTATCCAATGAACCCACCAATGTTGCCTAATGGCATAACCTTTGGTATGGAGGAGTTGCCAAAGCCACGTGGAACCGGAACGTACTTTCCCAATACGGTATACTCATTCTAAGCCTCTGAAATTTCTTGAAGTCATAAAATTTAAGGGCCAGATTTTTGTCAATCTGCTGGTCGTTTGCAGTTTCTCCTTTCAGCTAAATGTTTCAGTCGCTGGGCCTTTTCATCTGAAGTGCTTTTATGCATAAAATTTTGCAGAACCATTTCAAAGATAGGCCTGTGACGCCAAGGGGAAGAAATCAAGCACCGCTGAGGTCTCATCGTAACAATGGCCATGCCATGATACCATCTTCAGAGAATTATACGTCCGACAGAAGCAGTCGTGATCTGTCACAACTACAAATGTCTCTTCATAAAGGTGGGGGAAAATCTGGATCTTCGGATAGCCCCGCTGGTTCCCCTAGAAGGAAAGTACACCCTAATGCGAATGGTTCAATTCATTCCTCTGAGAAAGTTGTAGAATTTGGGGCAATGGGACATGGCCCACCAGAGGGACCTGCAAATGGCAAACATACAGACGCTGGCTCATCATTCGGCCAGAACTCAAGCAGTGACCATTCATCACCAAGGATGCAGTTGACAAAAGCTGAGTTGGTTACAGATCAGGATAGGTATTACAATTTCATTTGTTTTTAAGAATTCTTAGTCACCGATAGTGAACATAGGACTCCATTTAACCTTTTGTTTTTGGACATGCAGGATCGCTGCACAGTCATACCGTTTGAAAGATGAAGAAGATTTCCCTCCTTTATCGGCCTGACAGCAGCATGAGTGATACTCTATTTATAAGGTTGGTAGAATGAAAGAGTATTTACAGTAATTGCTAACATACCGGATTGAGCCTGTTCTCTACTTATATGGCTCTGCCGCAAACTTTTTTTTGGAAGCGTTGCATATGGAGTTAGATATTCTGTTTGTTGGAAGCCATTTGTACATTTCAAGTTATAAGTTTTACACCCTTTAAAAATCTCGACAGCTGTGTGCTGCACCGAGTAGTTCATGTATAGGTTGGTTTGGTTAATCCTTTTTCCCCAGGTTTTGTTCTCGTCGTTGCCCCCCACGGATGGTTGTAAGAAATGCTTGTTCGAAATATTGTTGCTGATGTTCCATGTAACTTACATTCAGAATCCTTTTAAGTAGACAGATTGTCGATTCAGTGGTGCAAAAGGGCCTTTGATGTGCTGAGATTTGGCCCTTGGAAAGACTTTGGGGTATTGAAATATCTTGGTCCTTTAGCAATAGCAGAGTCAATTTGATGTGCTGAGATTTGGCCCTTGGAAAGAAAAAATCAAAGGAAAATGATTTTGGTTCAAACTTTTAAGCATTTATCTATGGGAAATATTTACAAATAAAGTCGGTTACAAACTCTTAATAAAAAATATACGGGGATATTAAATAGTCAGCGGTCTATAGATAAATCATGGTATAGTTAACTATTATTGATTTTTTAGTATATGTCCAATTCATATTTTATTTAAAAGTTCGTAATCGGTTTTGTACAGAGGTGGTGCTATCCACATATTCATTGATTTCTCACACACCCATCTCGATTTTCGAGTGTCGGGTCTAATAGATTAGAAAAGATCAATGAATAAAAATTAACAAAAATGTGTGTGAGGTGAAAACAGATGTGTGAATAACAATACCTTATATGGGCTTATGGCCATTCACATGCTAGGGGCTAGTAGCTCCAGCCGGTCAAATGAGTATTATCCCTGCATTTGAAATCATATGTTAAATTCCTTCCTTCCTAGTATTGCTTGTATAAACCAATATTTAGTTTCATTGGCGGCACCAATCGTATAGACAATTATCATGTGTTCAATTAATACATCGTTTGTCTATTAAATACTTATCACGTGGTGAATCAGTTTCACGAGAGAATATATAACGGGAGCTTTCACAGAAAATCATGATTGATTTTTGACGAATTTGGAGTTGAGGCAAGTATAAATATTTATAGCCTTCCAGCTACTGTGCGGGTAATGCAGACGGTCATATTATCGGACTAAAATGTTAAGGTGATGCAGGAACAGGAAACATTCAACCATCAACATTGTGTTCCATAATTTCTCTTAGTTTTAATTCATTTATTGTTTAAAGCAATGTTTTATCCTTTCTCTCATTTTTTTAGACCTTCTCTTTGCCTGGGCTATTTTTTTTGTTTATTTAAAATCAAGCGATATTATTAGTTTAAACTACACCAAGATGAGGCGAAAGTTTGAATCTGCGACGCTGTGGGCTGAAGAAGAAAGTCATAACCATAACAATCCATCACTTGCTTGTCTAGACTTATTTAAGTTCTAAAAGAAAATTTCAAATTTTGAGGTCAGCATAGGTTAGATTTTTTTTAATTATGGGAGTAATCGACCACATGCCCTAAATTTAATCTTACTTCTAAATAATTTGAATTTAGAAATTCTACTGCTTTTTATTTAAATCTATGAAGTTTCTTAGTTCTATTTTCTTTTCTTGCCCCAAAAAATGAATAAATCAAAGATTGCTGAAGTGGGTACTTGGTATTGAACCCACAACTTGGGAAGTGTAGATTTAGATTAGCCACTGACTATTCCAATTATTGTTCACCAAACGATATAAAACTGCTTCAATTATCAAGTCGGTCGATGACATAAAAATGTATATGCAGTGGTTCTTACAAAGTCTGTATTTTTATTTTTCATAAGACCAACTCTGATGGTTGAGTTAAACGTAAAATTTAAGTTTTAAATTCGACCAAAATTCCTCTAATTATTGAGCTAAAAAAAGATTTTAGGTTAAAACTTATTTTTGTGCCAAATTTAATCCAGAAAATGAGTCAATGTTAGTAGCTGAGACCTAGTTGCTAACGCTTTTATATTTTATTTTTTTAAGTAAAGTCGGTCACTTATGGAAACACTACAACTATTTTTTTGATCCGACAGCCCAAGTGGTTGGACCATTGGTTTAAACAACAATCCATATTCAATTTTTTCTTTAAAAAAAATAAATTTATAAATATATTAAATTCAACAATTGAGATCGAACACGAACAAATCTAACAATAAAAAAAATATCTAGCGACTCAAAATTAAATCCAACATGCTTAAAATTTTCATATATCAAAATTAACAAAATAAAAAGCTCCATTTTTTATTTTAATTCTCATTCTTTGCAATATTCTTTTGAATCCTTTTTAAGTGCATGCACAATGTTTTTTTGTCAAAGGATTACAAGGCGTGTGCCATTTGATCTGGCATATAAGAACATTATGTGCATATATAATTGTATTATGCTTTCTGAATTATTAAGTTTTTCACAAATTTGGGCAAATTGTATCATCACACATGCTACATATTATTTAATTTCCTCAAAATGTATTATTGTGTTAATTATTCAATCTTCATCGACAATAAAGTATAAAGTAAGGGTTTATTACTAATAAAACAAGTAGTTAAGGTCAACCCTACAATTGTAACAAATCACACATTCGGGACAAAGCTCATGATGTCAACAAATATTTTACTTTTAAAAATCAATTTTAGGGCATACACCTGGGAGAGATTTTGCGGTGTGTTGAGAACATAGCTTAATACAATAATGATAATAATATAATTAGCTAGAAACTTGAAGAAAAAAAAAATTTAAACCATTGTTATGATACTTGGTGTACCGGGTCATGTTTCTGATACATTGAAAATTTTCTCCACACCAAGGATTTATAAAGAGAAAAGATAAAAATAAAAAATGGTGGTCGGACTCTTTCAACAAGATGAGCGTGTTCGATCAAAATGGAAAACTTGAAAATAAAATATTGTAATAATTCTTTGCCAACCACATCACTAAGTAGTACCTCAGCAAAAATGGATTAGGGTTTCTTATTTCGTGGTTGAGAATTTTTAACCATTATAATATTATATGTTTATGTTTAATCACTATTCTAAAAATCCCCACCTAACGCCGTCTAGGCGCTTGGCAGTTGATCACTGCCCCGATTAATGCCTAGGCGTTTGAAAATTAAGAAAGGGCTTACTGAGGCGCCCGCTTATACCCCCTAGGCACTCGACTAGCCCACCTAGACCCACCTAGACACTCGCCTAGATTGCGACTCATTTAAACAAAAAATAGATAACTTTCATTTTGCATTTTATTTTTTCAATAAATTGTAAGAGACTTGTTGAATACTTGTTCCCCATGTTTTCATTATGTTCCAATAGCTCATAATATATGTCATTCCATTTCGTAGTTTATGATGAAATCATATATATTTTAAATATAAACAGACACTTATTTACACGAAATATAATAAATTTAATTAAATTCACCTAGTCCGCCTAAGCGCCCGCCTAGACCTCGCCTAGATGCTAGACCCTAACTCACCGCCCAGTTAACGCCTAGCGTCTTTTAGAACCTTGTGTTTAATTAGTGCCATGCAGGCTCCATCTTAAGCAATATTTACTTGTCCAGCTTCAAAAGATAAACTTATGTATAATCATAAATATATTCTCAAGTCATGTTAATGCAGTGACACAAAATAGAGATGGAGATCAATCTCCGATTACATATGTAAGTGTCACCCAGCCTCCAGGCTCTAGCTATGTGCAACTGAAGTTAATGACAGGTTGTTGAAGAATAAAAAAAAAATCACGTCGAAGAACTAACAAAATAAATTACAATATGTATGAATGGTGTACTGCTACCACTGAAGTCTTTTGTGATAATTCTCTCACACCTATCAGCCTTGCTAGTGGAAATATGGAAGCTGGAGAACAATATTAGCAGGATTGGGAGTGAGCCGATGACTCGTTGTTCTGAAATCTTGAAAATTCCCTCCTCTCAAACTATGTATGAAGCTCCAAAAATCAGATAAGGTTTAGGGTTTAAGTTAGAAAGAAACCAAAAAAGAAAGTCGAAGTCCTAGGGTAAACACGATCGAGATGAGGTATTTAATGTTATTGAGTGAATTAAAAGCCTCAAAATTGAAGTCCTGGCATCTGAGTGTTCTGAATCTTTCTGCTCTCAATACTGTGCAGTTTCCATCACAGAAAAACCTAGACTTCCCCTTCCCAATACAATCACTCACTTAAATAATATAAACCAGTTAACACTGTCAACAATAATGTTCCTGTTCCCTTTTGGAGCAAATTTGGACTCCTTCAAATTCCGTTAGCTCCGTCAAATGGGGACCCCAAACAAAAAAAAAAAAAAAAAGAACAAAGAAAAGTCCCTCCTATTTTCTTTTATAACATGAACCCATATCCCCACATTTTTCCACCCCCACCTTTTTTTCTATCCATATTATTGTTGCTTGCAAAATTTGCAAGGCTCCCATATCTTTCCAAACTCACGAGTCTCTCTCAAACTAATCAAATCTCAATTTTTTTTCCATAATTTTGATTGTTATTACGGTTTTTATTACATCCACAAATGGTACCATCAAAGCACAGCCACAGATTCTTCAAGTTCAGGATTAATATTCCAGTTCCATGCCAAAATCCAACATGTGCTCATTTGATACTCTAAGTTTTTTGATATTATTGGGAAAACAGTCCTCCTCCACAAGCTAGGTTCAATTTATTTCCAGTACATTAGTTGACAAATATTGTTCTCTCTTCCCTACCACACCCTACATCTCAACAGTTTGCTCCATTTAGTCTGTCCTTTTCTGAAAAAAAATCTTTGATTAGAATCGGATCTTCTTCTCTTCCTCTATATTTAAATTCCTTGGTACACCTTCATCTTCTACCCAAATGGTTACCAAAAACTACGAAAGATCGTGTGGTGTTGTGGAAATGGCTTGGATCATGCTCAGCGTTGATTACTCGAGGCTTTTCTGGTTGCTGTATAGAGTCTTCTCTTATGAAAATCATGAGGGAAAGCCTCGGATTTCCTAGCACGTAGAGAAAAGTCTTCCACAAGCCTCATAGTAAGTTAGTTAGTGTTGAATTATAAGTTTATAATTACGAGGTATTGCGTACGTACTACGTAGTATATAATCAAGTGAAAAGCTGCTGGGACTTGTTTGTGGTCGGAGAGTTTCAAAGGGTTGCTTGATTAGTTCTCAACCATGAACAAGAACAACAGCCGGATCGGAAGCAGGTCTGCCAATGGAGGCAGGCCACAATCACCTGCTTACGTTGAAACTGATCCATCTGGTCGCTATGGACGTGTAAGTTCCTTTTACTATTTCTTTTTTTATATGGTCTTTAATTAACTAGTTGCTTGGGGAGTATAATTTGTAGTTATATATATGTTTTTCTACTAAACTATTTTAGAAATTTATATAGGGAATAAGGTTTACACATATTTGACCAAAAAAAAAAAGGCTTACACATATTTGCATGCAAGAAAATTACCATATGATGATTAATTTTTTAATTCGATACTCATTAACATTAACATTAAGTTTATATTTTCATTAACCAATTAGAAGAACAAGAATATAATTTATGAACCAAATAATGGATGGTTAAATACGTTAGTTCCCTACGTTTGCCGAGTCAAACTTTCATGTTAATTTGTACAAGATATTAATTTAAACTGATTTAAAACGGAAAGAGTGTCATCCGATCAGTTTTATTCTTAAATTCGCCCAATTGGATGATGCAACCTGATTGATTTTTATATTCTACCCTAAATTTGTCCTGCTTGTCTATTTGTAAAGACATGCTTCCAGGGAAACTTGGAAATGGATTAATTAATTTGGATGATAATTAGTCAGATCATTAGCGCTAATTAAGAGGGCAGTTTTGTTCTTAATTGATGTTTCTTTCCAAGCAGTTCAGGGAAATGCTTGGCAAAGGAGCCATGAAGACAGTTTACAAGGCATTTGATGAGGTCCTCGGAATGGAGGTGGCTTGGAATCAAGTCAAGCTTAATGATGTCTTTACTTCACCGGACGAACTTCAGCGCCTATACTCCGAGGTTCACCTCCTCAAGAACCTCAATCATGACTCCATCATCCAATACTACGCATCTTGGATCGATGTTAATCGCCGAACCTTCAACTTCATCACCGAAATGTTCACCTCCGGCACTCTCAGAGAGTAATTAATTAACCTCACCACTTATAACTAACAGCACACAACATGACTTAAATGTGTTAAGGTAGTAGTTGATCATGGTAAAATATGGCAACTGGAACTTCTAAGTTTAAGTTATTTGTGCACACACAAAAAATAAGGGTAGCAATTTTCACACTCCAATAATAATTTAAACAGGTACAGACAGAAATACCAGCAAGTGAATATTGGAGCAGTGAAAAATTGGTCCCGACAGATCTTGCGTGGTCTGGCTTATTTGCACAAACTTGATCCACCTGTGATTCACAGAGACCTCAAGTGTGACAACATCTTTGTTAATGGCCACCTAGGGCAAGTCAAGATTGGTGATTTGGGCTTGGCTGCTATTCTTCGTGGTACGCAACACGCCCACAGTGTCATAGGTAATGATATTGAACTACATCTCTCTGATTATCTTCCTAATTTTTCAATTTTAATTTGCTTCTGTTTCATCAGGTACACCAGAATTTATGGCGCCTGAATTGTACGATGAGGAATACAATGAGCTGGTAGACATATATGCCTTTGGCATGTGTGTGTTGGAAATGCTTACTTCAGAATATCCCTATAGCGAGTGCTCAAATCCTGCCCAAATTTACAAGAAAGTTACTTCAGTAAGTTTCGTCTTCAGTCTTCACTTGCTCAGCAATGTGAATGTGTCACATTGCATGACACATGTATATATGACATGTTATATTATGTGACTTTTGCTTTCAGGGGAAGCTACCAAACGCATTCTACAATATTGAAGATTTGGAGGCTCAACGATTTGTAGGGAAGTGTCTGGAGAATGTTTCAAAGAGGTTGCCGGCACATGAGCTATTGCTAGACCCTTTTCTAGCCTCTGATGATGGAGAGCTAGCGTCTTCCCCAAGAATCCCATTTCTGAAGTTAATTCCTGATAATGATCCAGTCGTGGAGGCAGAGGATGAGGAGGATGAGCTACATTTTGCCGCTGAGGTTGATTTGGAAAGAAGCACAAACATGATCATCACTGGAAAAATGAATCTAGAGGATGATACTATTACTCTCAAAGTTCGAATTTCTGACCTGGACGGTAAATCCTCAACCCTAATTTAAATATTGCACTATATGACTAACTGGTCATGTAGATTGAAATAGACCCTTAAACTTTTTAGAGTATGTAATCTTCTGTATTTGTGATGTTTTCTTACAGGGAAAAATGTTAGGAACATATACTTTCCCTTCGACATTTTGAACGACACTGCGATTGAAGTAGCAACGGAGATGGTGAAAGAATTAGAAATCAATGACTGGGAACCGCCAGAGATCGCAGGGATGATAGAAAACGAGATATCTTCTTTGATTGCGGGTAGTAAGAAATGGGGCTCACCCCGAGATTATCATCCTCATCAGCACAGCTTTAACTATGAAGAAGAAGATGATAATAATAATGGTGGTATCACCCATCATCCTTTCTACGCATTCTCTTCCTGCTCTTCATCCCAAAATTCTCTTCATGCTTTGAGCTTTCACTGCAAGAATCATGATTCGCTTCAAGGTACATTTATGAAAATAAAAAAATATCTACTCAATTAGTCTTGCTTGTCTAATATTTTTCAAATGCAATTGATCTGATATATTTTAATGTAGGTGATCTGTTTATGAATGATGATGTGAGTTCTCAGAGTTCATTCGACTCCTGCAACTACTCCAACATAAGTTACTACTCAGGCAATGAAGATGATCTCCTTGACATGAGCTTCGGAAAGACTACTCACAAATCTACTCGGTTTTGTCCTTCAAAAAGCAGGGTTGCAAATACTTACAAACATTGCAATTCACAACTAGATAACCACAGACCTCAAAAATTGAATCATCATCATGAAAGAAAATTACCCAAAATTCAATCACTCATTGACGTGCACAGCCAATTGTTGCACAGGTCACTGGTGGAGGAGGTAAACAAGAGGTGGTTGTTTAAGACTGTTGGGACAATTGAGAACGTTGGGTTTCAAACACCAGGAAGCTAGCAGTTGTAGTTTCCTTGGGAGGCAAGTAACAAGTTTCTTTACACTTGCAATGTACTAGTGTGTGCGTAAATAAATAATTGTTGTTAAAACGTTCGAGCCATAAGAAGATTTTATGGTTCATGATAATAACCGTTGTAGATTATGATTGTTATGAACCTGAGACATAATTCTGCGTAGTGGACTTCTCTTTTGTGTAAAATTTGTTGGGTTTCGTATGCCGCTTATTAACTTATTGTGTCTAAATTGAAAAAGTTTAAACTAGGTTTCTAGAGACTGATTTCATATATTCAACTTAATTGAATTTTGTTAAGTTACTCTACAACAGCAGCTTGATCTTTATACAAGATTTACATACACACATGCAATAATAAAAGCTACGCATGCAATAAACAACTAACAGAAAGTGTTTGTCTAGCTGTGTTATTCTTCTGTCCATCTTCATAAGCACATGGCTTAGCCTGTGTTATTCTTCTGTCCATCTTCATAAGCACATGGCTTAGTAGCAGCATAATCATTTCAAGTCAGCAGCACATGACTTGGTTTATCACGCCCCCGCAAGCTAAGCGGTCGACCAAGAACGGGAAGCTTGGAAATAAGAAAGTGAAACCGAGTGGAAGACAAGCCTTTGGTCAGAAAATCTGCTACCTGATCCGAAGATGCAACATATCCCACAATAATTTCCTTCCGAGTAACCTTCTCACGAACATAATGATAATCAACTTCAACATGTCGCATTCGTGCTTGATATACAGGGTTCGAAGCAACGGCAAGAGCACTTATATTGTCACACCATAACCGAGGGGGTGTAAGAGAAAGATGAAGATCATGAAATAAATTGCGAAACCAAGACAAAGTAGCAGCAGTATAAGCGAGTTGACGATACTCAGCTTCAGTGCTTGAGCGAGAAACACCACGTTGTTTCTTGGAGCTCCATGAAATTAAATTAGATCCAAGAAAAATACAATAACCGCCTGTGGAACGACGATCATTAGGATCACCGGCATAGTCCGCATCCGCATAAGCGGTGATGGAGAGGGAACTTGGACGATAGAGCAAGCCATGATCATGAGTGCCTTTAAGATAACGCAAAATGCGTTTGACAGCAGCCCAGTGTACCGTTGTGGGAGAGTGCATGAACTGACATACTTGATTGACAGAGAAGGCAATGTCGGGACGAGTAAAGAGCAAATACTGAAGGGCACCCACGATACTACGGTATTCAGTAGCATCAGAAAGAGGATCTCCTTCGTGAAGAAGCAAACGACGGCCAGGAGATGATGGCGTGTGGATGGGCTTGCAGTCGGCCATGTGTGTGCGTTGAAGAAGGTCCCTGATATATTTGGCCTGGGACAAATGAAATCCAGATGTGGTACGAGTAACCTCCATGCCTAGAAAATAATGGAGAGGCCCAAGATCTTTCATAGAAAAAAGTGAGCCAAGCTGAGCAATGAGTCGAGCAATCTGCGAACTATGATTTCCAGTGACCAAAATGTCATCAACGTAAATCAAGAGATAAATAATGGTGGTGCCATCAAAGTAAGTAAATAAGGATGAGTCAGCTTGGGAAGCAACGAACCCGAGTCCCTCTAGATGATTGGAGAAGCACTGAAACCACGCCCTGGGGGCTTGTTTGAGTCCGTAAAGCGAACGTTGCAATTTGCAGATATGAGTTGGGAACTGAGGATCAACAAAGCCCTGGGGTTGTCGCATATAGACATCTTCAGAGAGGGAACCATGTAAGAAGGCGTTCTGAACGTCCAACTGTCGGATAGTCCAATTGTAATGCAGTGCAACAGAAAGAATTAATCGGATGGTGGCGTGAGTAACCACAGGACTAAACGTTTCAGCGTAGTCGAGGCCTGCCTGCTGATGAAAGCCATTAGCAACAAGTCGTGCTTTAAAGCGTTCGATGGAGCCATCGGATTTGCGTTTGATTCTGTAAACCCATTTGTTGGGAAGTACATTAAGATGTGGTTGATGCGGCACAAGAATCCAGGTGCCTGTGCGTTGGAGAGCGGTGAACTCCTCAGCCATGGCTTGACGCCACCGTGGACATTTGTTAGCCTGTGTAAAACTGGAGGGTTCAACCAAAGGATTAGCAACAGCAATTAAAGCATAGCGGGGATTAGGTTTACGAATGCCATCTTTGGCTCGGGTAAGCATGGAGTGAGATGGTAGAAGAGGTGTCAGGGGCACAGTGCTCGTGATCCCAATATTCGCAGGGGAAGGGTTAGAGGTAAGGGAAGGAATAGTGGGTGGTATGAGAGGGATAGTTGGGTTGGCAAACGGTGGAGTGGTAGTGGATAAAGGTAGAGATGGGTTAGGATTAGGTGGCAAGGTTATAGGGTGGACACGGTGGGAAGTGTGGATGAGTGGGTTTGGAGGTGGCAGGATGGGATCAATGGTGATCATGTCAGGGGATGGAGTATGCAAAACCGGAGGAACAACCATATCCTTATAGGGAAAGCATTTTTCATCAAAAATAACATGGCGAGACATAAAAAATTTACCCGTGGATGGATCAAAACAACGATAGCCCAGCTGATTTAAAGAATATCCAAGAAAAATACACTTTTTAGACCGGAATTGAAGTTTGTTTTGAGTATATGGGCGAAGATATGGGAAGCATGCACATCCAAAAACCTTTAAAAATTCATAGGTAGGAGGAGTGGAGAATAATGTTTGAAAGGGAGATGCATTATGTAAAACTTTGGTGGGCAAGCGATTAATCAAATAATTGGCAGTGTGAAAAGCCTCTACCCAAAACGTGACAGGTATGGATGCATGAGAAAGAAGGGTAAGGCCAGTTTCAACTATATGTCGATGTTTACGTTCGGCAAGGCCATTTTGTTGAGGGTGATGAGGACATGTAAAACGATGATGAATGCCATGAGAGGATAAATAGGTTTTAAAAACATGATTCATATATTCACCACCATCATCGGTTTGCAAAGATTTGATGTGTCGACTAAACATATTTTCAACGAGTTTCTTGAAAGTGACAAAAGTATTAAATACTTCGGATTTTAGTTTTAAAGGATATATCCAAGAGTAGCGCGAATAATCATCAATAAAAATCACATAATATTTAAATCCATCAATCGAGTAAGACGGGGAAGTCCATACATCCGAATGAATTAAATCTAAAGGAAATTTGGAAATTGAACTTGAAAGCGGGAAGGGAAGCTTGTGACTTTTGCCTAGAGGACAAGAGTGACATAGAGCAGAAGTCACATGACCATGAATTGGCAATTTATTTCTAGCAACTAAAAACTTTAAAATAGAAGAAGAAGGATGCCCTAATCTAGAGTGCCACACTGCATCAGAGACGCGACCACCATAAAATGCAAAAACGCCATGTTTATTGTTTGATGAAAGACTGGAAAAAGGATAGAAGCCGTTCTTACTCCGGCCTTGCAAAAGGATCTTCCCTGTTGTTAGGTCCTGAACACGATAAGAATGGGGATATAAGGTCAGGGAGCAGTGGTTATCCATAGTAAAACGATTGATAGAAATAATATTGGTGGAAGCATTGGGACAATATAAGGTGTTGGAAAGATTAAAGGTATGGGAGGGAGTGCGAATATGTGAGTGACCAACTTGAGAGATATGCAAACCTGTGCCGCCAACTACACCATTCACATGGTGATTTCCATTGTACTCTCGGGGATCAGCCACTTGTGTCAGATCATTCGTAATATGAGCATTAGCTCCAGAATCAAAGAGCCAATTTTGAACTTGAGGAGGAGCCACGGGGAGATGGTCAGGAGCATGAGCAGCGGCAGCAAAGGCCTGAAGCTTGGTCGCAGGAACACGACCTTCGTATGCCATGTTCATACGATTGTAGCAATTGATAGCAGAGTGACCAGGTTTGTGGCAGATTTGACAATGAACACGACCATTGGGATTAAAGCCATGACTTTGCTGAGGGCCAACACCAAGGACACCATCATTAGGAGCACGAGCTCCTGGCTGTTGAATCACGCCACGACCACCAGAAAAATGACCACGGCCGCCACGACCCGCAGCAGCATGAAAGCCACGACCACGACCAGCACCGGCCTGAAAACCGCGCCCTCCACGGCCAGCAATGAGAGCAGTAGGGGCAGCATCAAGGTGGACCACCTGACTCATCTTGTGGCGACGTTCGGCACCGAGAAGCAAGGCCTCCAAAGCACCATAGGAGATGGCATCCTCGCGAGCTTGAGCAGACGAGACGGTGCTTTCAAACGCAGGACCAACATTGTTGAGAACAATGGCTACCAAGTCCGAGTCTGAAACAGGAGACCCCGAGAGAGATAGAGTGTCAGCGAGAGAGTTCACACGATCCAGAAAATCAGCAATGGATGAATCACCACGATGCGTGTTCATCAGATCACTCCTGAGTTGTAAAAGACGACCAGTTGATGTGGAAGCATAACGTTCTCGGAGAGAAGTCCAAGCGGAGTGAGAACTATTTTTGCCAATAAGAGTGGCCAAAACAGTGGGGTGAACGGAACTGTTGATCCATGATATAACCATGGCATCCTGCTGCATCCATAGTTCGAAAGCAGGGTTGACAGCAGTGGTGAGATTGCCGTCAGTGTCTTTTAGAAAAGCCGAAGGACACAGATTAGTGCCATCAACGAAGGAGACGAGGTTCCTGCTACGAAGCAGGGGAAGCATTTGCGCATGCCAAAGAGGGTAGTTGGTACGATCAAGCTTGATCGTCAAAAAATTGGAGACATTAGGGATAGCAGAAGGGGTTAGGGCAGAAGAGGAATCGGAGGAGGAAAACGCAGAAGAGGCCATAGCGAGAAAAAAAATTCTAGGGTTGTCGTGAGACTTTCTTAGCTCTGTGATACCATGAAAAAGTTTAAACTTACTTGGTTTATCATAAATATACAAATCCATACTGATTCAAAATAATACCTATCATGTCGTGATCATGGAATCAGACTCCAAATCCCTGATTGATCACCTCTCAGCAAGGGCCCGACCAGTGAATCTGCGCCTCAACACAGAATCTCCAAGGTGGCGACAGTCTTTCAATGGATTCTCTGGAGTTGGACTGCTCGTGAAGCGAATCATGCAGCTGACCTAGCTGCCTCACTGGCCTGGAAGAAGATGAGTGATGATATTTGGGTCTCGCATCACCCATCTTCTTTGGTTCATGTTCTCTCGAGGGACGGTCTCCCATGCCCTAGGCCTCCTCTTAACCCATAATGCTTCTGGGCTCAAGCCATGGCCAGCTGCTCTCCCCCATGAATGATCGTGAGCCTCAATGTTTTCGTAATTGCATGTTGGTTCGTACTCGAGCCTCAACTGTTCTTTTAGCTTTCTATGTTTCTAGTTTTGCTTCACAAGCCGCCGCGTCTTTGTTTGGGCCAGTGTTTAAAAATATTGGCATCAATAGAAATATCGATATACAAGCTTATAAAAATATCGATGGATACTCGAATATGGTTATCAATGTTGGTTATTTTCGATGAAAATGATTGAAATTTAAAATGAACTTTAAGGATTTTCAAACATTGGCTTAGACAAAATATAAGAGTTCTCCAATGTTTAGCATATGTGTAAAAAATCTAGATGATATCTATTGATTTTTGCTTAAACTTAAAGAGTTTTACTGATATGAGGTGAAGTTCTCCACTTTTCTTTGATTTTGTGAATACTTCCATGGAAATTGACCGTATTGAAGAAATTTTAAACACTAGTTTGAGTCACTTTTGTTCTGTTTAAAACTTTATAACGATCAACCCGTTTCGCATAAATTGTCCCAAAATTTGAGTCAATACAACCACCACCGCCACTAAGGCCCATGGGCCATGGGTCCCAAGACACCAAACTAACAACTCACAAACTCAAACAAGGCCAACGTGCAAGCAATTAAAATCAAATTAAATTAAATTAAAGAAAAAGCTGCCACCTTTTCCTTCTTCATATGAAGAACTGACCAACCAATTCCTCACCACTGATTACTGATCGCCCTCCGATTCAGTTGGCTGCCATCCTACGCCCCCATGGCTATAATGCGCGCCAAGGGCCGCTTAACCACGGCGGACCCGCCTCCTTCTCCAATCCCAACCGGTAGAGGCTCCCGCTCTGCGGCCAACCAGAACTTCATCCAATTCCTCGACAAGTCCCTGCAGATCCCGGAGCTCACCGCGTTGCCGCCTTCGGGCTCCGGCACACGTCACCAACTCCCTGCTGTCGTCGACTTCCGATCGCTCTCCGCCGAGTCCTTCGCCCGGCTTCTCGCCTCGGCCAAGCAGTTCGGCGCGTTTCGGATCAGCAATCACGGGATTTCGGCCGAGGAGTTGGGATCCGTGGTTTGGGAAGCCGAGTCGGTTTCCCGAAACGACGGAGTAATCGGAAAACGATTCATTGAACGCATTGGGAATCGCGAGGACATTAAATGGCTTCCGCAGGTATCGGATGACAAAAGATATCGGGACTTATGGTAATTAAACACCCCGAAACACTAATCTCACTTAATCTAGTTAATTTTTCCATGAAAATTGTTGTTGTAGGAACTCGAAATTTTGATGAAAATTTTAACGGAGTTGGTATAGTTGAGAAACTGCAACTAATTAATATGCAAATTGCAACTCGGGTAAATATTCATGTGAAGACTTGGAAAATTTCCCAATTTGCAACTAACCCTAGTTTAGTGAAGTTCATAACTTATGCTGTTCACTGCTTTGCAGCAACAATATGGAGAAGGTTGCAAGAAAAGTTCAGGCAATTGCTGAGCAGCTGAGCCAAGTTTTTAATGGAAATGCAGAAAAGCAATTTGAGACGATTGGAAGTGAAATGGGAAATGTAAAGTTATTAAGATACAATCACCAAGATCATTCCATGGAGCAAAACCCTAGTAAGAATTTTTTACAGAATGAGATAAATAATGGCAGTCACATTCACATGCGTGAGAGCGATGATGATCATGCTTTGTGCCTTCACCTTCCGCTTGAGCACTCTCAGTTTAATGTCCGATCAGAGGGAGGCTCTGCATTGCTGTTTGATGCAGGGCCAGAGACTCTAGTCGTCACTGTTGGAAAGCAACTAGAGGTAACTTTGCTGAGCAACTAGTCGTCACTGTTTCATTTAATGTAGAACTCGCTTGAGACTTCTTATGTAAAATACCTATCTGCCTACAAGTATCTTTGTTGAAAACTTGAAAGCGTTTTAATTGCAAATAGGTTTAAAATTTTACTAAAAATTCAAATTCCTCCTATAAAAACAATTAGAAGTGTGTCCTTGAGAAGAACGTCCTAAGGCGCTTTTCTAAAAAGAACTAAAAAACGCATTTAAAATCTTTAAATACTTGTAATATTTTTCCATCAAACACTGTCATATGCATCTTTGGTCATTTGACAGTGTATTGTAATTCATTTTCATGTGGCGCTTAATTATTGTTGTTCATGTATTAAACTCTAGCTGTCTAGCTTGTGGCATTTTGCATTCAGTGCCTAAAACTTACGTGGGTTTCTTTTGATTTGGAGCATGTGCAGGGATTTAAATGTGTTTCAGGGGAAATGATCTTTGTCCCAGACAGTAGAAGCCAAGCCTCTTTCTCCATACAACTCAAAGTTCCATTGGTTTCAAATTCTAGAAAAATTTGTAAGACAGTTTCCATTGCTGAACAAATCCTCATTGCAGTCATTCTATATGTACTGTACACATTTGTTGTATTTACATACACACACATCATCACTTCATAGAAACACACTATACTTTCTTTACTCTCTTTTTTGGGTGAGATAATTGATTGGGGTTTGAGGATTTTAAGGATTTTTCTTTCTCCTTGTCATCAAGAAACTTACACAAGGATTGTGTATATTATGGGATCCATGGCTTGAAGGGTTTTGGTTTGTTCATACCTTTGAATCGTATTGTACATCTAGATTTAAAGATTTTGTGTTTCCAGTTTGTCAATTTGTTGCAGGATTGTTGCATCTCATTATTGTATGTATTGTGTTGTGAATTTGTAAACATTTTATGCATTGTGGAGTTGTACAATGTACATGTTCAGCTTATACATGCCACTGGTTTTCATGTCTTGGAGTTGGAGCGTCTCTTGTAACAAGATCCACGAAGCGAGCATCTACCATGTGATGTGTCATGCAATAAACCATAAATGTATATTGTGTCACACAATAAAACTATAAGTAGTTACTCGGTAATGTTATCTTAACACACAACTGGAATACAACTGACTAGAAAAAGAGAGTAATTTCTAATAATTAGAAGGGTGAAACTATATCCACTATCAGGAATTGAAGCTGTGGTGGTGGTGGCTGCGGAATTGACACAATCCCGAGCAGTGAGTACTGAGTACAACCACAGGAAACTTCCAAGGGTGGCAAAACGGCGCATCTTGCCCGACATGAAGGCAAGCAAAATGGATTAACCCAATTGCCAATCGTGCATAGAGAAGCACAATCCCTATGACACAACTCAGTAGGCCATTGAGCTGTTCCCAGCACAAGCATGCACATCAGAATCAGCTTAGCTCCTCTTTCTTTGGTTTTTCTTCTTTTCCATATAAATTAATTCTCCAAGTTTGATGGTGGACGAAGTGGAACCTCAAGCCACATTGCTACAACTGATAGGACCCTCTTTCTAAGAAATATTGTAGCTATCATAATTGATAGGAGGAATTGAATTTCTGCATCAATTGCATTTCCTTTGATGTAGGTTATTGCTGATTACAGTGATGAGCACAGTAATTCCACCAAATTGGACCTTTTTTTTAGAGGAGGTGGAGGTGGGGGAGAGATGTTTGGTGCGCAAACTAAATTGATGGGTGTACCTAGAATTGTCAATCATTTTTTTGGGTGCAATGGTTGGCATAAGGCCCATTTTATGACATGCGTGACAAGGAGCAACTTTATTACTATTATATCATGTCATAGCCGTTGGGTACATTAAGAAAAAAAGAAATAGAGTTGTTACAATTGAGTGGCATAATAACCTCACTTACCAGTGTTTCGAGTATAATGAAAAATTAATCGTTGACAAAATCCATTGCGTTCATTGTTTTTTTATATATTTTGTCAATTCCACTCCAACCTCACTTACCAGTGTTTCGAGTATAATGAAAAATTAATCGTTGACAAAATCCATTGCGTTCATTGTTTTTTTATATATTTTGTCAATTCCACTCCATTTTTCATGATTGGCATTTTGGAAATATGAAACAACATTTTCGATGATTTGGTTACATTTTTTTCTTCGCCAAAGATTCTTGATTGATTGGCAGATTTATTCGGTTGGTTACAAATTAAAATTGAAAATAGTGAAGCTTGGTTACTTGATTAATGTTTTATATTTCCAGCTGAATAGCAATTGGCAAGAGCAGATGAGATTTGTTTGGTTGAGACGTCACTGTTAGAGCCCCATATGACATAACAAGAAAAAGATAATGAGCCCTAGAAGTGGATTGAATGTACACATCAAACTCAAATTAGCTTGTATTAGGGGGTAAATTAATCAGAGAATCGTACCATAATCTATTTAATGATGTTGTCGGGGTCACTTTAATCATTTTATCTTGTTAAATCACTAATCAATATCAACTAATCTCTCAAGATTTGAAATTTGATATTTGACAAAAGTCCATCTACCCTTATTAAGAAAGCCTATATTTGGGACCCCCATTCATTTTTCTCCAATATACAACAACTATCAACTATGCATGCTTTAACAAGCATGTGAGCACCGGCCTATGAAGTGAAATAGGGTTCCACAACTCATACAATATATAAAAAATAAAAAAATAAAATAAAAACCTAAAAAAGACTTGCATTTGGTAAGACGGAGCCGTTACCCGATTTGCGAAACACAACTGATTAATTCAGTGAGATTCTCTTTTGGAAGCCGATCATGTTCACATAATGGTTGTTAACTATTGATGTATGTGATCGAGCCCGTTGAATCATATAGAAACAACTCGAGAATCAAGAATTGAAGAAGTTACTAGTGTTTGAAGATGACAGAGAACTGAAGAAGTTTTTCTCTAACTTTTATCGAGTGAAAATTAATCATAAAACATCGGATCTAATATAAGCTCACTTTGCAATCCTAGTATGCATATATAGTGAGATAATGATAGGATTAAAAGTGTAAGAGTAGTGAAGTGAAGAAAACCAACATCCTAGTGACAAATAAATCTATGGCAGAAATGAATGACACTTATCAAAAGATTACATAGTATGTTATAAGGTAGTTAGGCAGTTAGTTCTTAGCTTAGTGAGAAAGCTTTCTAACTAGATATAACAGTTTTTGTAAACTGTGAAACTCACTTACTGAAAACAATAGAATCATATTTTCCTCTCTTTCTCAGCTCGATTCTCTCTCTAATACTTTCTTCTTTCTTCTGCTTCCTGTATCTTTTCTTCAAGATTTTTGCAGTTCTAACATGGTATCATCGCCATAGGTGAATCCAAAGCTTCCGCATACTATCCGATACATATACATATATTTCTCTCAACCCTCTGAGTTGTTGATTTTGTGTGTTTTCTGGGTTCATCAAAATCCCAGTTCTCAAGATACTCGACTCCTACACAGTTGCCCACCAACTGTTCGACAAAAGTTCGAAGTGAAGAAATTTCTTGTTGTTACAACAATGGTTACCGCAGCTCAATTGCAAATTGTGCAATCGCCCATTACAAGTCTCATCTCTACTGTGTCATCTTCTGTTACAGTCAAATTGGATGACTCAAACTATCTTGTATGGAGTTTTCAAATCAATCTTCTGCTAAACAGTCATGGAATTCTTGGTTTTGTTGATGGATCCAAGCGATTTCCTCCATGGTTTCTTGATGAGGCGAATCTTGAAGGAGTTGAAACAGATGCTTATCAGTTTTGGAAAATGCACGATCGTGCACATATGCAGCTTCTCATAGCTACATTGTCATCTACTGCAATTTCTTGTGTTCTTGGCAGTACTAGTTCTCATGCAATGTGGACAAATCTCAAAGAACGGTTCTCTACAGTTACAAAGTCTACAATTTTTTAGATGAAGACAGAGCTTCAAAACATACGAAAAGGGTCTGATTTAATATCTGTCTATCTACAAAAAATCAAAGATGCTAGAGACCATCTTGCTACAGCAGGTGTTCGATTTGACGATGATGATATAATCATCCTTGCTCTAAAAGGGTTGTCTGCTGATTATAACACATTTTGGTGTGTTATTAGAGGAAGAGAAATTGGGATTTCCTTGAAACAATTTCGATCACGGCTTCTTGCTGAATAAGCTATAATTGGACAATCTTGTGAGTCTTCTGTGTCTTTTGGAACTGCAATGGTTGCAAGCACTCAGTCTGAAAAAGGGAAAGCTCTTAGTCTTGATCGTAGTTCATCTCAGCCTCAGGGATTTGACATAGGGTCTTCGAGCCAAGGCTACAGTCTCAATGGAGGATCTACTTCTAATGGATATAACTCTGGACAAGGGTCATCTTCTCAATATGGCTCTAGAAATTTTAATGGCAATCATGGCAATTCATTCTCTTCTGGGGGATACAAAGGGGCAAACTATAGAGGAAAAGGAAGAGGCAGGTTTCAATATAACAATGGTCCCAGATTTCACTCTCCAACATACAATTCTAGTCTTGGAATTCTTGGAGCTCCAAAAGCTTTTCAACACACATGCCCTGATCATCCAAATGAGATTCCTACTTGTCAAATCTGCAACAAAAAAGGTCATGTGGCTTCAGATTGTTTTCAAAGGCATAATATACCAACTGCTGGACATGAAGCAGCTATTTAATGTCAAATTTGTTGAAAGTTTGGGCACTCTGCTACTCAGTGCTATCACAAAAACAACTTTGCATACCAAGGAAGACCACCCTCAGTTAATCTCACTACGATGCAAGCAAGTTACAATCCTTTTGTATTACCTGAATAGTTATGGGTTGCGGATACTGGTGCCACATCTCATATGACTTCAGAGCTTGCAAATCTTGATTTGGCTACTCAATATCAAGGCACAAATACAATAACCACCACGAGTGGTGTAGGTTTGACAATTTCTAGTATTGGTACATCTACACTGTAAGCTCATACTCATACTTTTACATTGAAAAATGTGTTGCATGTTATTAAACTATCACAACACTTATTATCCATATATCAACTCTGCAAGGATAACAAATGTAGATTCATATGTGATGATATTTCCTTTTGGGTTCAGGACAAAATCACATGGAAAATCCTACTCAAGGGACTGTGTAAAGCTGGCTATTGCCCCATTCCGTTTAAATTTCCACAGAAGACATTACCTGCATCATCCACATTACATGCATGCTATCTAGCCAAACCGGTTACTACAAGTTTATGGCATCAACGATTAGGGAATCCCTCAAGCATATTCACTTTTGCAATGTTGCAACACACCAAAGCTTCTGCATTCACAGATACTTATCAAACCATTTGTACTCCTTGTTTGAACGGCAAATTTACAAAATTGCCTTTTTCTTTTCCTGCAAATAAGTATGTAACCTCATTAGAGGTGATTCATAGTGTTTTATGGGGACCTGCCCCTGTGTTGTCTTTTGAAAGGTATAGGTACTATGCTAGTTTCATTGATGAATGTACTCGATACACATGGAATTTTCCATTAAGAAATAAAGCAAAAGTATTTCAAATATTTGTTAAGTTTCATGCATTCTTAAGTACCCAATTTTCTACCCATATTAAAACCTTCCAAAGTGATGGTGGTGGTGAATATACAAGTCATCAATTTCACACTTTCTAGCATCCAAAGGCATTTTGCATCAAAAATCTTGCCCATACACTCCAGAGCAAAATGGATTAGCAGAAAGGAAACACAGGCACATTCTGGAAACTGCCATCACATTATTGCAAACAACTACACTTCCATCCAAGTTCTGGTTTTTTGCTTGTTCAACAACCATTTATTTGATAAACAGAATGCCTTGTAGTTCTTTAAAAATACAATCCCCTTACAAGTTGTTAATTGGTAAACCTCCAACTCTTACACATCTCAAAGTATTTGGATGTGCCTGTTATCTTTTATTAAAACCTTATAACAGCTCAAAAACTACAACCCAAAACAACAACTTGTACATTTTTGGGATATGCAGACAATTACAAAGGTTTTCTCTATCTAGATGGGATCACAAACAAAGTTTATATTTCTAGACATGTTCTTTTTTTATGAAACATAGTTTCCATATTCAACCACACCATTTGCTATACCTCAGTTGATCCAACCAACATTCGAGTCATCACTACCTTTATCTGCATCATCCATACCATCAGTTTCATTGCGTAATCGAGTCACATTCCCATCATCTCATATGCATTCATCTTCATCTAGAGCTTCAGAATCCTTTATTCCAGTTTCATCTAGTGCCACAGATTCCTTGACTGCATCTATAGCCTCAGAGTTCTTGGAAACACAATCATGTAGTGCTTCAGAGTCTATTATAACACCCTTACTACATCATTCAGCTACACAGTTACTTTCTTCACCCATAGAATCTAGCCACCATGAATTTACACAGTTCCCTATCCCTGATGATCCTGATTTCCAACAAGACCAACTAATTGTTGATCTTCCCATCCATATGAATATGCATCCAATGCAGACGAGGTCAAATAGTGGCATTGTCAAAAGAAAGGTTTATTCTACATCAGTGGCTATCAATTCCCCACAACTAGAACAAAAAACATTCAAAGCAGCTGCAAAAATACCAAAGTGGCAGTCTGCAATGCAAGAGGAAATTGCTGCTCTACATTCTCAACAAACATGGTCTCTTGTTCCTCTCCCACCAAATAAAAATCTTGTTGGCTGTAAGTGGGTGTACAGAATCAAATGGAATGCAGATGGTTCAATATCCATATATAAAGCACGGCTTGTTGCAAAAGGTTACAGTCAAAAGGAGGGCATTGATTCTGTTGAAACATTCAGTCCGATGGTTAAACCAACAACCATTTGATTGATTCTAGCATTGGCAACACAGTTTAAATGGACTCTTAGACAACTGGATGTTAAAAATGCATTCTTGCATGGTATACTCCAAGAAGAAGTGTATATGGAACAACCTCAAGGCTTTCAAAGTTCTAGTCATCCCTCCAATTATGTATGCAATCTTAAAAAATCCCTATATGGTCTGAAACAAGCTCATCGAGCTTGGAATGATCGATTCACAAGTTTTCTGCCAGGATTGGGATTTCAACTGTTTCAAGCAGATTCTTCTTTATTTGTTAAACACACATCACATGGCACGGTTGTTCTATTGCTCTATGTTGATGATGTGATTCTCACATGCAGTGATCCTCAGTTGGTTTCTGATGTTATTACAGATTTCACAAAGGAATTTGACATGAAGGATTTGGGAGTTTTGCACTACTTCTTAGGGCTATAGATTCAATATACTTCTAATGGCTTATTTGTACCTCAATCAAAATATACACAAGAGTTAATTGACAAAGTTGATCTTCAAGATTGCAAACCTTGTGCTACTCATTGTCTTCCCTATCACATATTGCTAAAAGATGATGGGAGACCTTATCACAATCCTGACCAGTATCGAAGTATTGTTGGAGCACTGCAATATCTCACGTTTACTCGACTTGATATAGCATTTTTAGTTAATCAAGTTTGTCAGTTTATGCACAATCTTATGGAATCACATGTTATTGCAGTAAAAAGAATAATTAGGTATCTTAAAAGCACTTCGAAGTATGGTATTCGATTTCAATCAGGACCAATCTATCTCCAATCATATAGTGATGCAGATTGGGCTGGAGATCCAAATGACATAAGATCTACATCTGGTTTCATTGTGTTTCTTGGTTCCAATCCAATTTCGTAGGCTTCAAAGAAGCAACATACTGTTTCTAGGTCCTCAATAGAAGCTGAATATAGAGCTCTTGCCATCACTGCAGCTGAGCTTGCCTGGATAAGACAATTATTATGTGATCTTCACATTCCATTACAATTGCCTCCCATGATTCATTGTGACAATGTTTGTGTTATCTCAATATCCACAAATCCAGTGTTTCTAAGTCCAAACATATTGACATTGATTACCATTTTGTGAGAAAACGGGTAACAAGAAGAGATCTTCAAATTCAACACGTTTCTTCATCTGATCAATCTGCTGATATATTGACTAAAGGGTTGTCTGCACCATTGTTTCAGTTGCATTGTGGCAATCTCATGCTCAACTCCTACAAGCATGAGATTGAGGGGGGTGTAAGAGTAGTGAAGTGAAGAAAACCAACATCCTAGTGAAAGATAAATCTATGGCAAAAATGAATGACACTTGTCAAGAGATTCCATAGTTTGTTATAATGTAGTTAGGCAGTTAGTTCTTAGCTTAGTGAGAAAGCTTTATAACTAGATATAACAATTTTTGTAAACTGCGAAACTCACTTACTGAAAACAATAGAATCATATTTTTCTCTCTTTCTCAGCTCGATTCTCTCTCTAATTTTTTCTTCTTTCTTCTGCTTCCTGTATCTTTTCTTCAAGATTTCTGCAGTTCTAACAAAAAGCACATCACAAAGTAGCACACAAATGTCCTATTGATTTTTCTTATTAACACTAAGATTTTTCAATTGTAGCATATGAAAATAAGGGTCTTTCCCGCAGAAGATTGTTTTATCTAACTACTTAAAATGTCACAAAAACTGGTTGATGTCCCTACTAACCAGCCACCAAAAAATAATTATTAGACCTACTTACACTAATCTAAAGTCTACGAAATTTTATATGAAAACACTAGACACACAGAGCTACACTCACACAAATTTTTGGGATTTTTGGAGTTGATTTTCTATTTAAATTAAATCAAACTAAAACAGGACAGAAACAAATTTTAAGTAGTTCACAAATTAAGAAAAACGAGTTAAGGGAATTGTTATCCACCACCAAATAATCATGCAAACATGTTATGTTTCATTCAAATTCCTTTTATTTCTAGATGAAGATGCTCAAGTTGGCTCAATGTTAGAACTCAACCTATTATTCTTTCTTATGTAGTATGTTAAGAGAATGGCGTTTTCAACTTAACTTAGTCCCTAGCATGCAATCTAGAATAGTGTGTTCATAGATTTAACAAATAGAAATCATTCATTAAGAACGAAAAGAGTTTGAGTCATCACAAGGCATTGTAAGTACTGACGTTGTCATACTTATCCTAGAAATTGGTTCACATGTTAATCGCAATTAACAAGTACTACTCTAGAACATATGTAGGTCCTCATTTGACAAGGGCAGGCACACACATATTCATAGCGTTAAAATCCTAGATATGCTTACTACGTATGCATCCATAGAAAACAAATAAAGAATTCATCAATGAGACAAGTAGTGAACCAATTTTCATCCATTCATAAAAGTAATTCAAACGAAATGTCATAACAAACTTGCAATCATATTCGGGGCTTCAAAACAGCCCCTAACTACTAAAAATTTAGTTACACACAATCCTTAAGTAAAAATAAAAGATAGACATGAGTTTGAGAAGATAGAACCGAAAGAAATCGACCGAGGCATCCCCCTCCTCTTTCTTTCCTTCCCCAATGCTGCTTTTAAACCAATTCTTGCTGCATCATTTTCTTCTCCTTAACTCACCCACTAATAGCCATTTAGTGATGACAATAAGTGAGA
Organism: Malus domestica; assembly: GCF_042453785.1. Classification (NCBI taxonomy): domain Eukaryota; kingdom Viridiplantae; phylum Streptophyta; class Magnoliopsida; order Rosales; family Rosaceae; genus Malus; species Malus domestica. The sequence continues at coordinate 25,674,055 of NC_091672.1, read as the reverse complement.
GGAAATGGTAAAACAATTGTAACTCTTTGGGTAGCCTTCATGCCAATTACTCCCTCTTAATCCTCATCTTTTATTCCATTCCCTTTCATATTTGAATAAGTATCAGCTGACTTGTTCTTGGCTGCATTAGTTTTGGCTACTAGATTTATTGTGTTTATTGCTTTTGTTGCAGTTACAAACTGCTCAGCCTCTTGTGAACCTTTCAGTGTTAAAACGGCCATAACTTCATCTAGACAAATGATATTAACAATCCGCGAAATGCTCCAGAAAACAGACATCCGTAGATTTCCAAGCATATAAGGCTCATTCTCTAATTCATTTTGAGCTGTTTGCAACTTGCTTCCAAAGTCAGCTGATCTGCACAGGCAGTTTTGACGAATTTGTTACTTAAAATCACACTTGTGCTATTTTTCTTTTCTTTACTTGACAAATCCTAGAAAACACAAAAACAAAGTAAATAGCTCAAAAATATAAGGAACTAACTAAGAAAAGACAAGTGAACTTGATGTAAAATATATATAAATATGAGCTTATCAGATAAAAGTTAGGATATTTTTTTATTATATATTATGTATTTAAGACTTCTAGTCAGATAAGGATTATGATTAATTTGTCTATTTGTTTATTGACGTATTAGTTGATTTGCTCCCTGAACTTTAATTTTAGCCAATTATTCCTTTGAATTTTTAAAATTGGCCAATTTCCCCCTTAAACTTTAATTTTAGTCAATTACCCCATGAACTTTTATAAATAGCTAATTCCCCCTAGCGTTGGATTTTAAAAAGTTTCATTCAATTTTTCATCTATCCAATTTTCCATCCTTTTTGTCATCATACAGCTGTCATGTGTTGTTTCTGTGATCAAAATAAAAGGAAAATTAGATGAAAATTTTTAAAATCTAACATCATGAGGGAAATTGGCTATTTATAAAAGTTTCAGGAGGTAATCGGCTAAAATTAAAGTTCAAGAGAGAAATTGACTAATTATAAAAGTTCAAGGAAGTAATCAGCTAAAATTAAAGTTCAAAGGGGAAATTGGCAGTTGCATACAATTCAGGAGGCAAATAAACAAATATGTCTTGTTTATTAGGTTTTTAAGATTGCTTAATATCCCGTTTGTTTCAAAATTAGATCTTTATAAATACACATCTTGCAACTCTATAAGAATAAGTCTTATCCAGAGTTTGTAATTTGTTTTTTTTTTTCTCTCTCGATAATTTGTTAGCACTCACGAGAGAATACGTTAAGAATTTTCAATACTCTTATGTAGCTCAATAATTTGGTAACTGGGACTGGCCACACATCTTTTTCATGCCACTGATAAACAAGATGATCGACCACCGACACATGCATGCATTAAACTATTTGTGATTGACTCCTTCAATGGTCTGAAAATTTCACGTCCATAATAGTGCATAAGAAAGACACTTTCCCAACTTATTTCCATATGAACTACAATTAAGAAGTTGATAAATTTTAGCAGTATAACATCATCTATCAGCCTCAGACTGACTCATCTGGATTTAACTGTTTTCTTTTGTGTTTGGTAGCAGGGGAATTAGACGAGTTGTCCGTTTGTGAGTTTATGACGTGCCCAAATCTTGAACTCCAAACCCAAATATCGTTTTCGTCTCTTTCCAATTGGCCAGTGGTGGGGATATTGCATGCAATGCATGGTAATTAAATAAAGTAACAATTAAATTGACAGAGTTGAGACTTTTTAGCTAGAGACAATCTGTACATGAGTTTCTTGAGATAAATTGTCGTCTATATATAAACTCATAAATTCTCCAAAGATTTTTCTGTCTCCCTCACACACGTGCGCGCATTTGTCACCACCCCCCTCTTCTCTCTTTCGACAAATTTCTTCTCTTTTTTTCTACGTGATGACTGAACTTGTCCAATGAGGGTTTTGGATGACATGTATACAGCAACTTCATACTTGCATTATATGTGGGCTTTTTAGTCAAATGATTTTTGAGATTAGTATAACTCCTCACATTGATTTTAAGATTCGAAGTCGACAGAAGTGTGGTCCTTGAGTTGTCCACCATATTATTTGGAACTTCCATGAAAAATCACTATTAAATAAGGTAAAGTGACAAAAATGCCCTCATTTTTTTGCAAATCATTTGACCCATTGTTAATTAAGAACCAGGATCCTCTCCTAAGCAGTTCCCTAGGGATCCCGCAATCATGTCCGTTCATCGTATATCGTGCGGTCAGAAATTATTTAAAATTTAAATTTTAAAATTCAAATATGAATAGTACCTAACGAAAATTGACCGCACGATATAAAATGAACAGACAAGATTGCGAGATCCCTAGGGAACTGCTCAGGAGAGGATCTGGTTCGTTAATTAAATCAAGGGTTTTTTTTTTTTTTTTCATTTTGGTCCTAAAAGTACGTTGCCACCTCATGTGGTACCATGAATGCATGAGGAGAGAAATTAGTCTGTCATATTAATTCATGTGTTAGGGGATTCCTATACTAAAAAAAATATTAAGTCAATTAGTTACACAAACTCTATGGCATGACAATGTATATTTCATGCAAATTCAACAATGATTCACAAATATTGTACAAGTTCCTACTGTAAATGTTTTTGTGAGACCTTTTTGATTAAGAGCATCTCCAAGAAATTATAAAACTAATAGAAATCTAGTTTAATTAATAAGTCAAATCCATAAAAATTCTTTCTAAGAGACTCCATAAAGGACTCGACATAATAGCAAGGTGAATAGTTGATCTTTAATTTTGTAGAGTTCCTGTTCAAATGCTACTGTTAAAAATTAATAAAATTTAAGAGTGGACCCTTGAACCAAGGGGAAAAGGAAGAGAGACAAGGTGATTCTAGAAAAATTAGTTGGTTGAGTTTTTTTTTTTAAATGATTGATAATAAAATATTTAAAGTTTGTTTAAATAAAGAGTGCTGTTGGAGATGAAAAAGTTACTTAAATAGACTAACAAAAGTAATTTTTCAACACTGTTCATCTGCTAAACTATCAAAACTTTTAAAAAAATTGTTCGAAATGTTTTAAGTAAATTGGGGTGTTAGAAAGATGTTCCTCCATCATGTTTTTGTGCAATCAATTGGTGTTTGGGTTTGTAGACATGGCTTAGACAAATTAGCTAGAACCCGACTCATCCAAATTCAAATATCAATAGCTTAGATGAATTTTAACTAGAATATGGCTCAAATATGTTTTTCGGGTTTTGGTCCTTTTGGAGCATGGTGTGCCCGTTAGGTCTCTGCATTACTCCATTTGGTTGATTTTAAGACCGCTGTAGGAACATCCGAACATGATAGCCGCAGTTTGTGTCTAGAGATAGATTAACCTAATTCAATCATTTGATTAGTCAAACTCCATCCTTATATACCTGCACGGGCATAGTTAGTTGTTGGATTAAATATTATACTGCACGGGCACATCCAATGCATGCATGTGAAATTGTAGGTCAAGCCGCTTGTGTTTTGTGTATGCATAAAATCTTCTTCACAAGATCACTGAAATATCGTACTAAATAGATATATTTACTAGTTACTAATTTATCACATGATTAACGTTTATTAAACGAATAATTCACTTTTTAAACACAATATAAATATTAATTGAGCGAGTGAAGCTGCGGAACTATATTTTAGTTGCAAAAGATGTTGAGTGGGGCTATGAATTAACAGGTGAGGAACAAACAAAAACAAAAACAAAAAAGGACATGTCGAGGTTGGCAATAGTCACACGTGGAAGAATAAGATTTTATTAAACGAATGCTCACCAATTATTGGACATTTTAGTTGAGCCCCTAGGCCCAGCTAGGGTTTAGTCTTGCTTACCAAAGTAGCCGAGGAGTGAAGAGAGCCAGAACCACCTAGCTAGCTTTCTGCATGTACATTTTACTGGTTTTACATTGCATGACAGTGGCGACGATTCGGGTCGGACGACACTACAAAAGCCCAGAATCTGCGGATAGATGTTGTGGTGCCTTTTTTTCTCTTCACGTCATCGGAAAATTTTTAGTTGTGACGGAAACACGAATGGTGCATCACGTATTTTTATGTAAGTGGTGAAAATCTTTAAATTTTAAGCTATTAACCTTTTAACACACATATCCAACCATTTACATATAAACACGTGATGTACCGTTTTGTATGACGATCACACTAAAAAATCTCTCCACGTCATCGACCCTTTCATCAGTTTCTTCTGTCCTTTGTCTTTTTTTTTTCCCTTCCGGCTCGCCGACACAACCTGGATATTAAACCTTTTAATCTCAACCGTCCAATCCTTTGAAGTTTGAATCATCTTGCAATGATACTCTAATAAATATACCCACTGCCATAGGGCCATAGCATAATAGGATAAACGTAGCCATAGCACGGTCAAATAATTATTGTATTATTAGGCCTAGATATATAGCAAGTAAAATATTATATGGTTGTACCTTGCATGTGCATAATGTATAGATTAATTAAGTGGTGAAGTCAGAATTTTAATCTAGGAGGATCCCAAAAGTCTTAATCTGAAACGCTCATTTGATCTTACAAAAATTACTTTGTCGTATGGTGAGCAACCAAACACCGTCGTTTGAGTTTGATATGGTGTCGTTCTTATCATCCTTTGCTTAAACCTCCCAAGCCTCATTGAATTTCTTCATCTTCCCCTCTACAGATCCCCAAACCAGAGTCCTCCTCAAAGTGCACAAGCAACAATTGTCTAAACTCTATAGGAACCACCATCCACAAATCAAACATAATTAAAATAAATATATAAATAAATAATAGTCGGATAAGGGCCTTTACCCTACGAAGAAATCCTAAAAATCATAAGTATAGTATTAAATTTTTCTACGTGTTGGAATGGACCTGAGATCATCCTGGTCGCTTCATCGCCTTGCCTTTCGATCACTCTTTGGTCTCACCTTGGTGAAGATATATTGGTCAAAAAAAATTAAGTAGAAAGTGTGTGTGTGTGTGTGTGTGTGTGTGTGTGTACAGTATATTGTACTTGTGATATGTGGATATTTTTTTTATTTACCAGATATGATAGGTCAACTAAGTTCTAATATTGAAAATCAGTAATCTCACACATCCTATGCATGTGAAAGAAAAACGTGAAAAAGAGATGGGAGAAAAGTGTGGAAGAATTTAATTATTTTATTTGGACATGTGCAAAGAAGGCCTACTGACGCTCCGGTTAGAAGATGCGACTACGGTACAGAGGTTCAGGGCTGAAGGGGTAGAGGAAGACCTAGGAAAACTTTGGAAGAGACTCTAAGAAAAGACTTAGAGTACTTGGATCTAACGGAGGACATGACACAGGATCGAGCACAATGGCGTTCTAAGATTCATATAGCCGACCCGACTCAGTGACTTGGATTTTTCAAGTCTCCAATCGAGAAGTTTTCTCCACTCGGGAAATTAAGGGAACACTACCTCAACTTACATGCTCCACTCATAAAGCTTCAACATACAAGCTTCAACAAAAGAAAAATTCAAAGAACTTAGTGAAGAAGGCTTTGGTGTATTTAACACAATACGTTGAAATGAAACAAAGCTTATTTATTGATATCTCTAAGAAGTTACAAATATGTACATATACACGAGTCAAAATAAACAAACAAGAGGGAACTTTCACAAAGGTTGCTTAGGAGAAGTCTCAGTAGTCGGCAGAGCCACAGAAAGAGAAGGCACCGGAGGGGGATCATTCGGAGCCTCAGTACTGGACAGCACCCTAGAAGGATGAGGCATCGGAGGTTGATCATTTGGAGCTTCATTACGCGGTACAGCCCCAGAAGACGAAGGCAATAAATGCCTTTGGAACAAACCCACAAACCTCTGATGATCATGTAAAATCTGACCATCAGATTCCTTCATCTGGTCAAGCTTCCTCTTCATGTTTGTAGCATAGTCATGTGCGAGCCGGTGCAACTGTTTATTCTCATGCTTGAGCCCTCTAATCTCCTGTTTGAGACTCATCACTTCAGCCGCCAATTATTCAACTTGGCAGGTTCGAGCAAATAGGCGTTGGGCCATATTAGACACAGAACCTGCACACTGAACACTGAGAGCCAGAGAATCCTTAACAGCCAACTCATCAGACCGTTTGGAAAGTAGTCTGTTATCTTTGGGAGTGAGAAGGTTCCTGGCCACCACCGCAGCGGTCATATCATTCTTCATTACGGAATCCCCAACGGTAAGAGGACCAGTAGGGGATAAGAAGGATGAGCGCCATATGTTGTCTGGAGAAGGCGTGACTGCCTCTTCAACAAGGTTCAAGTCAAAACGACCATCAGAGGGGCCAGACATTTTCAAAGGTGTTGAAGAGAAAAGAGGTCGGACAAATCAAGATCTTAGAAATGCAAGAAGGGAGCTTCTGCTGGTGGAGATTCAAATGTGCTTTGGAACTTAATACAAGCCTCTATAAAAATCTGCACTCGATGGAGCTTCAGAAATCGAAGAGGCGCCTGCTCAGAAATCGAAAAGGCGTTTGCTTTCTCAAAAGCTGGGCTGCTCAGAGACCACGAGGGCCGATCTCAGGAATCGAAGAGGCGTTTGCTTTCTCAAAAGCTGGGATGCTCAAAGACCACGAAGGTCGATCGCAGAAATCGAAGAAGCGCTTGCTTTCTCAAAAGCTGGGCTGCTCAAAAACCACGAGGGCCGATCTTAGAAATCGAAGAGGCACCTGTTTTTCAGCATTGTCAGCACCTGTCACATGCACACTCAACTTTGCGGAAATTACGAGCATTCTGTCGAAGATTTCTGGTGAAGTAGAAAGCACGTGAATGTTACTGTTCAATCATCCACTTTCCACATGCAACATCAACTCACGGGTACCACAGATAACTTTGCCAAAAATCTCTGACAAAGTTTAGACACGTGAAGCTTGCAGCTCCCATTACATCGCTATGACCAAGAAGGGTAAAAGAATAGCAAAGAAACAGCACTAACAAAGTTTAGACACATAAATTTTGAAGGTCTAGCTACCATATTATTACCCACAAGGGTAAAGGAACATGACCACTGCTAGATAATTGGAAAGTCCCTGTGCGTCAACCTCTGTGCTCTGTGGCAAGGTAGACTAGCAAACAGGCCTAACCTTTACTCACATTCGAGAAAACACTCTCAACAATATTGCTTGCTTCAAGATCAAAGAGGCACCGTCATCCGAATCTCGAGAGCCAGACTCCCAACATGATTACTTTCTCAAAAAGCGACGAGACACCACTCTCCGAATCTCGAGAGCCAAACTCCTAGCAGGATTGCTTTCTCAAAAATCGAAGAGGCACCGTTCTCCGAATCTCGAGAGACAGATCCCCGACAGGATTGCTTGTTCGAAAACCGAAAAGACACCGCTTTCTCAACTTCGAGAGCCCCTTAGATAAAGCTTGTTTGTAATCCTCACACCGCTTTCTCAACTTCGAGAGCCAGATCTCCTTGGATAAAGTTTGTCTGTAATCTTCACACGTAACATCAGCTTTCCAGATACCACAGACCACTTTTTCAAAGTGCTTTGACAGAGTTAAAACACGTGAAGTTGGCAGCTCCCACTACCGTGCTATGACCAAGCAGGGTAAAAGAATAGTATTACTCCTTCTTGTTATGGAGACTCCTATATATGTCGACCTCCATCCTCAACGGACAGGCAGACCTGCAAAAATGCTCAACCCTTCCTCATATCTGAGAGGGCACTCCCAACGAAGCCTCTCGAAATACTCAGCTTTCTTTCCCCCTGAGAATACCTCTACAAACAAGCTACACCAGAGCAAGAATATCTCATATCATCAGGGTTAAAAGCAAGAGTATCCCATATCATGCTTTTTCTCTGTCTTTTCCTTTGGCCTTGTTCTTACCTGCAAGACAAGAAGAAAGAGAGCAATCAATCAGCACTTGGAATCAAGCTTCCAATCCGGAACTGACTGCCTGGAACCCCATTGCTCTCGAGTACTCATCTTCAACATCTTATGCTTCCCGAGAAGATACCACATCTGCCTGAGGAACAAATAGGGTAAGTGAGAAGGATACAAGGAAGCATGTGGAGACAAGCGCAACAGAACACGTGCCGATACATCCACTACTTTGTCAACAGCAAAAGTATCCCATATCAGCAGGGTCGAACGTACTCTAGATTTGATGGACTTGTTTTGACCCTCAAATTCTTCAGTCGGCCTTATACTCTGGCGGAAACAAGAAAACCCTCAAGCCCAGTTCAAGAATAAGCCTATGGAAAGTTACTTCTTCAAAAGCAAAAGTATCTCATATCACCTTTTCTCCTTTTCTTCTCTTTATCCTTCATGCTACCTGCAAGATAAGGAGAAGGATAACAATCAGCTGGAACTCGAAATCAAACTTCTGATCTGGGACTGATTGCTTGGAGCTCTGATTGCTTACCTTGTCTGTCACCTCTTTCAGCAGACCCCCTAGCTCGGTGACTTGGGGGACTCCTACTACATGGTTTGTATCGCGCTTGACCAAGCCTGAAACTACAAGTAAGCGTTAAGTGAAATTGATACATTACCTTGTGCATCTCCACCAGTTAAAGATACCACCCCTGGAGGGAGGAAGAGTACTTCCAAAGAAGATGCCACATCTACCTATGAGACAGATAAGGCAAGTAAAGACGATACCACACTTCGGTACTTAAAAGTTTCGTGATTACGAGATCATTCTTCCACAATATTTCCTAATGTCATTTGTACTAAATCATTCACTTGTACTCACTAAAGGAGAGCTTGAACCTATATACTGTGTAAACCCTTCACAATTAATGAGAACTCATTTACTCCGTGGACGTAGCCAATCTGGGTGAACCACGTACATCTTGTGTTTGCTTCCTGTCTCTATCCATTTACATACTCATCCACACTAATGATCGGAGCAATCTAGCGAAGATCACAAACTTAATATTTAAGATGATATTCTTTGGTGTATGCTTTTCGTAAACGATATAGTGTTGATAGATGAAACGCAGGAAGGGGTAAACGCGAAGCTTAACCTTTGGAGAAAAGTGTTGGAATCTAATGGTCTTCGCTTAAGCCGATCAAAGACAGAATATATGGAGTGCAAGTTCAGTGCAAACGGAGGCCAAAATGAGTTAGGGGTGAGGATCGAAGATCAGGAAATACCAAAGAGCGACCGTTTTCGCTACCTAGGATCTATCTTGCAAAAGAACGGAGAATTTGATGGAGATCTCACCCATAGAATACAAGTTGGATGGATGAAGTGGAAGAGTGCATCCGGCGTGTTGTGTGACCGTCGTAGGCCACTGAAGCTCAAGGGAAAATTTTATAGGACGGCAATAAGGTCGGCGATGCTATATGGCACATAATGTTGGGCGGTGAAGCATCAACACGTACACAAAATGGGTGTAGCGGAGATGAGGATGCTTCGTTGGATGTGTGGGCACACGAAAAAGGATAAGATTAGGAATGAGGATATCCGAGGTAAAGTAGGAGTAGCCGAAATTGAAGGAAAGAGGAGAGAAAATCGGTTATGGTGGTTTGGACATGTGCAAAGAAGGCCTATGACGCTCCGGTTCGAAGATGTGACCACGAGACAGAGGTTCAGGGCCGAAGGGGTAGAGGAAGACCTAGAAAAACTTTGGAAGAGACCCTAAGAAAAGACTTAGAGTACTTGGATCTAACGGAGGACATGACACAAAACCGAGCGCAATGGCGTTCTAGGATTCATATAGCCGACCCCACTTAGTGGGAAAAGGCTTTGTTGTTGTTGTTGTTGTTGTATTCTTATTATGTCAATGTTGTTGATGTTTTTTTTGTTTTTTTGTTTTTTTAACAATGTTGTTTATTTTAAGTGAAGCGTGAAACTAATAAAGGAAAATTAGCAACATTTTTGGTATTTTCACGAAGAAATACATTGTTGGTATTTTCAAGAAGAAATTGACAAGTCCCTTTCTCATATACGAGAAAAACTTGTGTGGGGTTAAACGTGTCATTGGACAATGCCTAGTAGCACTACGATTCAATCAAAATTTGACACATGGTTAAATTTAACTACAATTTCCTATTTACATAAAAACTAAAAAATATTATTTCCAACATTAAAACAAATAAAACAAAAACACCCACTCAGACTACCTCCATCGGAAAAGCCTAAGAGATAAACTTTAATATGGGTTGACGTTGATAAGTTTCCTAAGTAAGGGATTAATTGGAATTGTATAGACTTTGGTCAAGAAAAAGATTACATATAATTGAATCCAAATTTGTTTTTTTGTTTTTGTTTTCCAATGATGAATCATTTTTTGCAAACACAAAATATTTCTGCTTTATTTTTCAAAGAATTAGGCTAACCATGACAAGAAAATATATGAAAATGGAAAATATAAAGTTTATCCCCTTGAAGTTTAGTCAAACGATACCAACATTTGCGCCGGAAGGGTGAATTCTCAGATGATGGAGGACTACTCTGATTGGGTGACTGGAGTCTATTTTTAATTTTACTAATCTTTATAATATCTTTTCAGTTTTTATGTAATTATATATGAAATCTTTAAAAGGTAACGTAACTCCAAAATCATAATTAAAAACCTTACCACATGTTAAATTTTGATTGAATCATAGTGCCATTAGATATTGTCCAGTGGTACGTTGAGCCCTTCACAAGTTTTTCTCCTCATATACAAATATTGAAGATATGCAATATATTAGAATAAACGTTCACAAGATCAATAGTTTAGCATGTGAATTAGTTATATATATCGTTTATAACAATAATCTTTTGATATCTTTAAATATTTTCGCGGTGGATAATTTTATTTAGCAGATTGTTTTTTACTTTTTACTTTATACAATTTGTTGCGACATTTAAACAATTTTTTTTTTTTTGTCTTAAGCTGCTTGCATAAGTTGTCCGTTTGGTTCCTTGGTCAGAGTTCTTCATGACATTACTGCAAAAGGGCAGGAGAGTGACGATGTGATAGATACAAGCACACACTTAATTTTTCTCTTCCTTTTTTTTTTTTTTTTTATATATATTCTCGGTCTAATATCAACTCGTTTTTTTTTCTATGTGGGTCTAGGCATAGTTTCTCTGCTTATATTTTATCCGGTTACTTTCATTATAATCAATAAATTTGGTGGAGGAGGAACGGACGGAGGGTTCATCATGTTTACATTAATCATCCTCTCTCTTACATGGAGGATAGGTCATTTGCATACGACTATTGCCAAAAAGCTAATCTTGCCTCTTTCTTCATTTGAAGGGGAAAAAAGAATATTTTTGTTTTTGTCAAATGATATTCGAATAGGATTAAGATATACGTGTATATGTATATACGCACAAAAATACAACATGTTTTTTTATTGTTTTTTGATGGTTAGTATGTATCCAAATAAAATATATTTCTGGTTGCTGAATTTCAATCCGCATAGTTAATTGAACAAATAGGTTGTTCAATATTTAATCTCATGTCGTAGCCCAGTGTGTTTTGTTGACTCAACAAAAACTCTAAAAATGACACAGTTTTACTCTTTGTTTTAACACTCCAAGTGTCTGTACGTAGTCTTAACCAATAAAGCGAGCTTGCTCTAGCTAAAGTTGAGGTGGGTTAAGTGTTACATCCAACTAATCTCTTGTTATACATAGAGTTTGTCTCTATATAATATTCTTAATGGAATCCTCAAATTAATAAAGTGATAATATATAGAATTCATTTAGCTATTAGGCAAAAGTTAACAAGCTACTAATTCCCATTTTCTTGGTTGTTTGGATTTGTGTAAGCTAAAGTTAACAATAGTTCAACCTAGCTAATATGGAAATGCGTGTGGACATTTTATGATTAGGTGAGGATGAGTGATAAAGAGAAATCTTTAATGGAATGGTAACAACGCCGTATAGTATTATTAATCTGTTATTTATATTATAGTTAGATAACATGATTTATATGTTTTGGACCTAGTTAGAATATTATAGTATTAATAAATACATATAGATGTTTCGAAATAAGTGAATTTGTAATATCACATGGCGGTATAACAATCATGCGTACGCTGAAGATTTACTTGTTAATTAGTTCGACCCTACCACTTTCCTTCTTTGTGCAATTTGTGCCTATGACTCGAGCTCGACAAAGCAAGATATTGATTCTGAGGCGATTACTTATGCTCAGCAGGTGGATTCCAAGATCAGCGAGTTATAGGTAAAGTACTTCTCTCGTTTTTCTATTTCTGCATTTACTTTGAAGTGAGTTCCTTCATCTGTTATGCCATCTGCACCAAAACCTGATTATAGTTCTAAGCCTGAAGCTTTTAGAAGATTAACTGCGGAGGAAATCCAATTTAGGAAGAAAAATGGGTTGTGACTTTTGAATTGATACATTCCAAATGTCCATCGAAAATATAAGCAAATGACTGATTTTTAATTCAGTTGGTTAATAACATTGCACTTTACACTTAAAGTTCCTTTAACTTTATATGAAGTTTTTTTAGAATCTTACACCAATAATACTGAAACCGCAAAGTTAGGGACTTACAAGATTGAATAATAATATATCACATGCATGAGGATAATACATGCTCTACTTTTCTTTTGTCTAATGGAAAGAGTGTCAAGCTTGAAACTCCATGTCCCAGAAAGACACTACACTAACTGGGTGCTTTCTTTTCATGTATTGGTTAAAACTGTTGCTGCCACAGAAAACAAGTCAATTAGTCCTAAACGACAAGTGCAGGCTCAAATTACAAAAAGATAAATGTTAGGGAACTCTTTCAAAAGTGTAGTTTTATATGAATCATTTGTCCTATCACAATTTAACGTTAATTTTCGCGTTAATATTATAAAACAGTATACTAAAAACATAAAATATTAACGAGTCTACGAAAAGTTCTATTTTTGAGAAAATTCCGTCAACATTTCTCTCATAAGAATATTCGTACACAAATGGAAAACTCACCAATTACCTATAATACTTGTTTTCTTTTACGAAGCCAATCTGATTCATTCGACTGGTCCTATATAAAAACCAAACACAAAACAAATCCTCTTGCTAGGCCACATGATTCTCTTTTCATATATTGTACTGCATGCCATGTATGAATCCAAAGGTCTGAAAAGTGCATTGCGTTTGAAATACTCGAAGTCACTTTTTCTTTTGAAAAATAAAATAAAATTCGCACTTCCAACAGATTTTATAGGGTAGAAGTCTAGGCCTCTAGCAAAAGCTTTTAGTATTTGAATTTTCACTTCACTTTTACAGCTAAATAATGCAAAAATCTACTATGCTCTAGTTTATTTTATAAACCGCGATATTTGATTGTTAGATTTTGATCGTTAGTGTTAGAAAATCCTTGATGTCAAATTCTTTAATTTTAAATCATGAACGATTCTTCAATCACCTCCGAGGGATACTTGACAAAGAGTTTTTTTTTAAGTTATCTTGTCTCCTCTCTCTTTCCAGAAATGGCTGAAAGCTGAAGACCAAAGTGCCAGAAGGACCATTGAATTTTTCTGGGAAAAAAGCTTGAAAACATGAATTTTGTCCTCGAAGTGTGTCTTCTTTTCGTAGGGAAAAAACACAAGTTTGATTTGAAAAGGTGTCGGTCTTTGATGGGGTCCTCCCACAACCAGTTTGATGTGTAGTCCTGTATATGGTACCCAAAATTTGGTCGGGGTTCATGAAAATTGAAATGCTCAATTTCGGGGAAAATTTTTAGTTGTGACGGAAACACGGATGGTACAACATGTGTTTTTATGTAAGTAGTGGAAAATTTTAATTTTTAAGTTATTAACCTTTTAACACACATATCTAACTATTTACATAGACCATTTTGTGTGACGGTCACACTGAAAAATCTCTCAAATTTGAATTTCAGAAACCAAAATTCACGTATCCTCTTGGTTTCTCTAGCACGACGACAAGTGCATACATACAACACATGAGGATAACCACACACCCTCTACGCTTCAAGAAGAACTACCTGGGGATGCTATATTGTCAATATCTCAGCAAATCATATCAAATGTAAATCAATATCTCAGCGTAACATCTCAGGTGTAGAAAAGTTGCTTTGCTAATCTTTGGCCATATTCAAAACTTCTTGAGACACCGCAATGAATATACCTTAAGTCAATGACGCGCTGTTATACGAATAAGTTAACCAGAACACAACGCATAATACATTTGAGATAAATCATTGTGACATCTCGGATCTCTTCTATACCCTAGCTAGGAGCATAACATGGACAAAAACCCATCTCCACTTTCACATCCAGAAACACAAGAAACTTGTGAACAAATTAAAGACTGAATTTTGACAACAGGGCTGTCTTCCAAAACTGAAAACATGAACTCTTTGATTAAAAAGTAAGGAAATTTATTAGAAACAAGACAAACTAACCAAGAAAATTAAGACTAACAATTTACAGCTACAGTTTTTTTGGTTTTCTCGAAATTTGTAATTTGTAATTACTTGGACCCAATGTCAGTGAGATCAAACCAGATTTGCTTGAACACCTTGATGATCATCTCATGGTACTCATCAGAATTCAAGGAAAGATAACATGCAAGAAGATCTTCCAAATCCTTGGACGCCTTGATGTTGTTCTCCATGATCATCTCCACCATTGATTCCCTGAAATCCCTCTGGGGATCAAACGATGTCTTGACAATTGCAAAGCTGTCGGAGATGCTCCTCCGCTTCGAGCTCGAATTCGACGACACGCTCCGCCGGCTGAGGCAGGCCTGGTTGATCTTCCGGTTGGAAATCCTCGGCGAATTCCGAAGGCGGAAGCCAGGAGATATAGCTGCATTTGATGAAGGAAGCCTTCTACCAGCGCTGTTAGTAATATTCCTCTGCTCTTTCTTCTTGTTCTTGTTCTTTTTCACTTCGCTCACCATTTCGCTGAATTTTGCTGGCTTGGTTATAATCGGAGGGAGCTCGAGCCCGGAAAACGAATCCAAACCATCACCCGGCGATTCTGAAATTCGCACATCGGATAATTTCATGGCCAGTGACGCCTTTTCGACGTCGATAACGACGTCTTTTTCGCCGGAGTCAGCATGGTAAGCGGAGAGAACGCGGTCGCACCGGAATTCAGGCTCATCGTCGTCGTCGAGAAACTCCGTCTCTGACGGCGGGTCTGGAGAGCTGTCGAAGGAGGAAGAAGACCCTGTCTCAGGTGGGGATTGGGATCTAGTCCAGACGGATTCAATGGTGGTGTAGCGGCAGCCGCAGCCGGCGGAAACAGAGGAAGTTAGGAGGTTGGGATCGGAGGAGGGCAAGGTGGTAGTTCTGTTCCTCGGTTTCTGTCTGTTGGATTTTTTTGGTGGTGGGTCATTGGTGGGGGAGGAGGAGGTGGGGCATCCGTGAGATGGGGCAGGCGCAGGGGAGGTGAGCTCTCTTGTGAAGTAGTAAGACTGTCTTGGGGGGTAGTGGAGGTGGTGGGGCAGTTGCGGCTTTGGCTTTGAGGGCTCTGTAAAAAATTTTGCTGTTGGAGAAGAAGAAGCAAATGGGGGTTGTTTTTTCTTCTTGGATTGCTTTTTTCTGGGTTTGCTCATGTCTTTCAGCTTGCTAAACCAGGAATGGGGCATCATATCTGATAATTTAAACTTATGGTTTCCCATCACAACCCCTCTCTCTCTCCTCTCTCACTTTCTCTCTCTCCAACTCAGTAATCTGTAAAACAAAGGAAGAAGGAAGGAAGAGATGAGTTTTTTGGCACTCACACTCACGCTCACGATCACGCTCACACTGCTGCTGATATTGAAAGATAAATAAGGGGGAGTTTTATTGGAATTTTCTGAGGGCAAGGGGTAGGGGTCCACCAAGGGGAAAAAATTTGGCATAAAGAAGGGGCGCCAGGTGGTGAAATGGCTATCCTTCTGGTAGCCCGCCCATAAAGAAAGTTTGTTTTCTTGTCCAATTTACCATGATGACTATTTTATTTACTTTTTTAACAACCTCTTTTATATTTAGGATGGTACCATCACACTTTCTTTTTTAACTTTTTACACATTTATTTTAAATTTTAATTGTTGAGTCGAATGAATAAAAACAATCAAAAGTTATAAATTAACAAAAAGTATGTGAAAGATAAAAATAAGTGTATATATAGCATCATTTAAAATTTATGTCTTTCAATAAAATGATGCCCTAAGTTATTGTCTTTTTAAAGAAAATGATTCTTTATTTAAAGTATTTTGACTAATATTGTGTAACAGTCTCATCTTCCTTGATTTTATGGCTACTTCTTAATTTAACGATAAAGCAAAAAGCACAACATTAAAAGGTATATGACCACCTACCATTAGATTAAGATTGAATTGTGAGTGACAACAAATTTAATAGATCATAGAATTCAGAAGAACGAAACTCTACATTGTAACAGTATTACCCTCTTTTATAAGTAGGAGTAAGGGCGGAGCTAGGATTTTGTACGTCAGTGGGATAACATTACTTAAGAAAAAGGGAGAAAAAACCAAGGATCACCAAATATGGGCTAAATGAGTGAAACACTGGCCAAGAACCATATGCGGCAATATATCTTGAAAACTTCAATAACCATGACCACACAAAGGAGCTATATTCTAGTCAGCAAGCCAGGTCAGCTCCAAATAAATTTCGAGCAGGTCGTCGAGCAGGCCACATTTAGCTCTTTGACAAAGCTTTTATGTGGAGCTCACATGAGAGTCCTCTCTCTCTCTCTCTCTCTCTCTCTCTCTCTCTCTCTCTCTCTCTCTCTCTCTCTCTCTCTCTCTCTCTCTCTCAATACACGAAACTATTAGTGTATAACCATATAATGCTGAAAATGAAAAAAAAATATAGTCTAAAACTACACATTCAAAATATAATATTTTAGATAGCTAAAATATAGTCCCCACTGTTAGAAATGGCCTAAAAGAAAAATGAATAATAATAAGTTTAATGTGCTTCCTTGCACATATAATGTTTATGCCATATGGGGTTAGATTGAGCTTATCAATATGGTAAGACGTGGGCTAGATATGTCTAAAGTAAGTTGTCTTAGGCTATAATCCATCCCATGGAGGCTAAGAACAACTCCTCTCTTAAATGAAAGGTCATATGTTCGCCTCCCATTAATATGGACTCGATATCTAATTATGACTAGTTAATTACGTGACTTTGTCCAAATTTTGCCCCGCTAACATTTTATTTAAAGAAAAAAAAAACTGAATCTCTCTCTTTCTCCTTCTTTCAGTTTTGTCGGTATTTTCTTTTGGAGCTATTTTTTTCGTGACTGAGAGGTTGTTTCTGATAGTACCACGGCTTATCAGTGTTCTCCATTTCTTTTCCAACCATTTTGTCAAAATGGCTTACATGCAGCCTGGCCTGGTAGGGTCCGGAAGAGGATCCTCTTCGGATCCATTTTGTAAGGATCTTAGGAATTCTTACATTCTAACCATTCATCGTACATTTTGCGGTCAGTTTTTATCAGGTACTATTTTTGTTTAATATAAAATAAAAAAATCAAATGATTTCTAATCGCACGATTCACGATAAATGACTAAGATGTGGGGATCCTAGAATGGGATCCAAATCCGTTAGGTCCTAACCTGCACAGTAACACAAGGGACCCAGAATATCACAACTCTTAGGCCTTTTTGGTTACATATAGATAAAACTACCCCAAAGGACAACTTTCTTATGTTAAAACGATCACTGTTACTCTTGGACTTTGGGGACCTCTCTGAGAGTTGCCACTCATTCAACTTCAGAAGCAAACACAGATTTTTGTCGTACAATGAATGGCCATAAGCACTAGTTTTTATGCATAATCTATTGTTTGTTGGAGACTGACTGACCCATGTTTCTTTCATCATCCAAGTCCAACCCGAAATGAAAACCCTAGTCCAAGTAACAACGAAACCCTAAACCACAAACTCGTAGTACTGTACAAAATGGGACAAGGATAACTAGAAGAGCCATTGGGGTTCCAAGAAGAGGATTATATCGACAGGCATAAGTCCAAGAAAAATCGATTTTTTGGTTTTTTGAAATTGGAGACCTGGTGTTAGATATGTGACTTAATATGTTGCTTTTTTTATGAAAGTGGCAAGGCTCACAAAACACATTGCTTTGTTGTGAAATACGAGTTTTTTATTTTATCTGTGTCAATAATTTTATAATTTACTCATGTTTAGCTAGGATTTTGTAAAGAGTTGTATTGTATTCAATTTGAAAATAATTTATAATTTTCTTCTAAATAATAAATATATTTGTACTCATTAGTTTCAAAAACGGAGAAAAGTTGAATCTAAGAAGGAAAACAGGCCCTAAAGTTTGAGTTTGTACTCCAGTTACTCTTTTCAGTTTTGTTTAATAAACTTGAGTTTTCTTATCATTATTGTTCCTAGCTAGCTAGGGTTTAAGGCTGGTTTGCCCATTTATAAGACAGTTTTAAAGTTTTTTTTTTTTTTTTTTTTTTAAAGGCAGAGACTTGCAGATAGTACGATCATGGTGAAGTTGCTTGCTGCTGTTGGCTCTTGGATGACCGCACACACACACATATATATGAAACAGTTTTAAAAGCCAGCCAACAAGCGAAACAGTGGGTACAATGGGCATGGGTTTGATTCACATTCAGAAGGTTTGAGAGCCCTATAATTCCCGGTCAAAGAATATTGGTCCCCCTTTCGTCCTGCTGCTGCTGAGCCGTCTGAAAGTAACCGGACCAAACCCAGCCAAAACGGTAAGTACTATATGATATATACATATAAAGAAGAAGAGAGGGGACCAACTGGAATTTGTCCTCCTTAGGGACAGGTTTTTGGAGTTTATCACAATTATTTGTGTGTAGAAGGAGGAGGAGGACAACAAAGAATTAAAACTCCAGGCCTGCCCAATATTTATGCCAATTCATATGTGTGAATTGCAGAAGTTTTGGGACCTTTGGTTTTGGTTTTGGTTTTGGTGGGAATGTTTGTTCGGCACATGCAAGAGTATGGCTATATATATACTTCTAGACAACTTGGTCTTGGATGGATATTAGAGTTGATGGTAGAGTGAGACAACGTAGTCCTTGGATTCATTGGAAATTTGGTTTGATCTCAACTATTGAACTGATTAAATTTAATATATTGATCATAATAACCGCCTATTGATGTATTGACAACATAGAGGTGAAAGATTGACGACTTATATCGCAAGAGTGGTGTTATCTATACACATCTTTTTACAATTCACATACTCCTCTCAATTTCCTGTCGAATCAAATAAATTGAAGAAAATCAAATAACAGAAATAATTAATAATGTGTAAGAGGTAAAGCAAGATTTGTGGATAGCACCACCCATATAGTAATCATATATCGATGCCATACTAAAATGTTGATCATTTCAGCAATCGAGGTTTAAAACTTGATCATTTTGGACAATTTCCCAAAGAGAAACCTCATTACTTTCCCTTACAAATGAGGACGCATGTATCCGGCTCTATAAAATTCCCAATTTGGAAATGGCTCAATTCCAGAAGTTTGGGCTTAGACTTAGGCCCGTTCGCACTTATTGGGCTCTTTGAACAATTATATCCAAGCACATTTTAGCGGAGGAGATGAGTAAGTTAGATTATTATGCCTCAGTCAATCAGGTACAACTACTCTTGTTAAGTGTTTAGTAGTTCATCTAATTTAAAATTGAAACTAATGTGGTTACTAAGTTAATCTTTTTCTAAATAAATAGCTTTATATGATTTTTTTTATTTTTTTTGGGAAAGCTAGACGGTACGAGGGTAATTTTATTGATAACGAAAAAATAAGTTACACCTAAACAGGGAGAACATAAAACTTATCCCTAAAAAAACAGAGACAATAAAAAGGCATACACGAAAAAGAAGGGAGAGACATAAACCATACCCTTCTAGAAACAACAAACGAGAATGATACAAAGAAAATTAGGGGGGGGCATGAAACCTAACCCCTCTAAAACCAAACCTAAAGGTCTAAACCTGCAAAACAAGTCAAACAATCCCATAAAGTTAGGAGGAAAAAAAAAGTGAGACGAACTTGGATGCCAACATGCCACTTTTTATGATAGTTAATGATAAACTAAATGGACAAAATTAGAAACTTAGAAAAAATGTGAATATATACTGAGTTGGACAAACATAGACACCTAATGGTCGTTTCTCCAGCAACCATAGTCCCGCCCTCATTTTAAGCGTCAAATTCCTCCCAACTCAAACTAAATTCTTTGAATTTCTTGATATTATGGCGTGACTTGTGTTTTCTTTCCATTTGCTTAGTAAACGTTAAAGCAATCCGTAATCATAATCTCTAATACTTTATTTTAATGAGATTGATTCTGGATTAAATATACGCGCGATGAATACCGACATTTTTTTCACATTAAGAGGAGAGATGGTGAAGATGGCAAAACAAATGCACAAGAGATATTGGTATGTTTCTCAATTCAGGAGATGTGGTGAGACGAATGGAAACAAATATATTAAAGAATGAATGGGATTTTTTATTTTCATCTAATCGTGAAACAAATCGAAACAAAGAAAATAGAAATCTTTACTATCAAATTCGATCAAATTAGAGCTCGTTTGGATGTGCTTTTAAAATGATTGAAAACGCTTTTGATGAAAATATTTTTAGAACCAATATTCAATAAATATGCAAGTAAATCCAGGAAAAGCCCTTAGTGCTTTCTGGAAGAAGCACATAACTGGTGTTTCTTGCAAAAAGTATTTAAGTGCTTTTGGAATCTAAAAATATTTTCTTTAAAAATACTTTTAATTATTTTAAAAGCACATCCAACCGACACTTTAATGACCGCCAAATTTAGTCAGCTTGCCACTACTGTTGTTGTTGCCGATGTACTCACATGATTCACCGTTGAATATCCCCCCTCCGCTACCTCACTATCCAAACCGGCAGCCCATCTCCTCAGAATCCTCAATAGAGACGCCGCCTTCCGCCTCGCCCTCACCGTCCCCACCCCCATCAATTCCCATATCACCCTCTCAATCCCTGGCATTGACGCCAATTCCGCCACCATCTCCGATCCCCCTTTTCGACAGATTGTCACCAGCGTGGCCGCCGCGCTCTCCCTCGCCCTCTCCGACCCTTCTCTCAACACACTCCCCAATTTTCTAATCGCGCGATGCGCCGCCGCAATGGCCAGTAATCCGCCGCTTCTCACCACAATTTCCAACACAGTAACCGCCTCCTCCGGCAGCCCCTCCATCACTTGCACGGTCATTTCCACCACCCCGCCTTCCACCAATCTCGCCACTGCCTCCCTCTCTCCCGCCAAATTCAGTATCGCCACCATGGCGTCCTTTTTAAAACACCCGCGCTCGGGCCCATCCCTCGCCAACTCCACTAACCCCTTTATGACACGTGTCTTCTTCCCGAGTCTCTTCCTGTACGCCTGCACACCTGATAAACTGAATATCGTAGCCGCCGCATTCCCCTTCGCCTCCCAGGTGGCCCCCGACCTCAGCACCTCGATAACGCCGTTAAGAGCTCCGTCAGTCTCCATGATCCGCGTTTTGTTCGCTTCCAAGATAGAAAGGTTAAGAATCGTCGTCACGGCGTTAACCTGCAGGTTCGGATGGGTCTCTCCCACGTCGGAGCTTAAGTACCGTACAAGCAAAGGAATAGCCCCGGCCTCCGCAATGCAGGCGCGACAGTCGGAGTCCGTCTTCGCCAGACTCCGGAGCTCGTAAACGACGCCGTTCGCCGCCTCCATCGACTGAGACACCGAAAGCTTGTTGACCAAAAACGAGCCCGTCATCCGCGTAGCTTCTAGCGCCGCCTTGTTCTTTTTTACGGCGTTGACTAGCCCCTTACTATTCTCCGAGGTTTCGAAAGGGACTCTCTGCTCGCGGCACCACATGGCGATGAGATTTTTCAACGCGCGATTCGGTATGATCTCCATGTGGGCCAGGGCCTGACCTGTCTTGGGACACGTGTTGTGTCCTGATTCGATCCACAGCTTGATGGAATCACGATCGTATGTCTGGCCGGTGGCCACGGTGACCGGGTCCCGCATTAGCTCCAAACTGATCGGACACCGAAAATCTACCGGGAAACTTAATTCCGATGCCGATTTACGGCGGATTAGGTCCGATCCGGGTGTGGATGCTCCAAATAACACGCACTTGCCGTAGCGAACGAGTCCGACGAGGGAGATGAGCTGCGACTTGGGTTTCTCCTCCGTCTGGTTCTGGAACTCGTCCTGGAGGCTCTCGAGCTCCTCTCTGCAATTCGAAGCGTCGCGAATCCCTAATTGCGCGAAGATTTCAGAGAGCTTGGAGTGGTCAGGGACGATCTCGCTCCTGAGGCGGTCGAGCATGGAGCAAACCTCGCGGCGGAGGGCGTCGTCTCTCGGATCGACGAGCGATTTTGTGGTGCTGCGGGAGCACTGGCTGCGGAGGAGGGAGACGACCTCCCGGACATCGTCGTTTAATCGGAGCTCCTTGACGGGGAGGATGTCAAGCAAGGTAGAGAGGTCGAGGGTGAGCTCGTGGAAGCTGTTGGCGAGGGACTCGGTCTGGAGGAGCAGCCACATCCGGCTCCCGTTGGAGGAATCTTCCATGAGAGTCTGGATCCTCTGGAGCAGGATGTAGAGCTCCTGGAAGCAGAGGAGGGCGGAGGGGGAGAAGACGGCGGTGGAGCTCCTGATGATGTCTTCGAAGAGGATGGAGAGGAGGGTTGACTTGCGGATCATGGAGCGGGAGGTGCGGCGGCGGAGGAAGTGGAGAGGCTCGACGGAGGAGATTTCATGGGAGAGATGGTGGAGGGAGCGGAGGAGGGTCTGGTCAGAGAGCTTGGGCGACACGAACGCCCCCGCCGTGGGCCGGCGTTTTGGCGGCGGGAATGCTTTGGGAGATATTGTCATGAGAAATTAGGGAAATTACAGAAAGGGGAAGGGGTTTGGGTGGTATTTTGTACTTTACAATTTATACAGAGGGGGTGGGGGGGGGCAGGGAATTTGGAGAGGGAATTTGAGTGTGTTTGGATGTATTGAGGAAAGTGATAAGCAATGGAGTTGGCGTGAGGTTGAGAGGGCAGGAAGCAGGCCTTTGTGTCGACAACAAAGGATGTGACCAGAGTTGGGAGGGTGCGGTGAAATTGGAGCCGTTGGATACTGGATGAAGTTTTGAACTGCTGCCGTGCCTTTTCTGATTTCCCAAATTTGTAAAGATCTGTTTGTACAAATGAATTATGCTGAAAATAATTGAGGGAATATTGACTTGGCAATCAAGTTAATAAACTCTTTAGGACTCTCGGTGTCTTAAGGAAATAAACATATTTGAGTCCTAATTACATGCAATCAATTAAGCGCCTTTATTAAGTAAATACAAGGAATAAGAGTCATGATGAGACTATAATTGATGAGATATGATTTGTGTTGATATCCTTTCCGATAATAGGGATGAATTGATTGAAACCCTATCTATATAACCTAGGAGCCGTTCCTGCTTCCATACCGATAGAAACTCACAAAAACTATAAGCCTATTTCGATAGTAGAGTTCATTTAGAGGTACTGGAAGTAGAAGACTACTTCTACTTTGTTCGCAAGGATCAATGGCTTCACCTTCATAATCATGTCTTCCGAATTCTACAGATAAGTTCAATATAATTAGTCGATCTCTATTTCATATTGATTTGATTTATTCGTGATCCTAATGTCTTGTTGTTGTGATTTCAGAATATGTCTTACATGTGGTATCAGAGCTACACAACAAGCTTAAGGTCTGATATAAAGGTATAAACAAAAAGAATAAATAAATAAATTGTTTATTGAAGATGATTCACATACTAAAGAAATTTTGCTTATCGTTTTGATTGGATGCCTTCTACTATTCTATCTCATGAAAATTGGTTTTGATGCTTCCGCAATTTTGTGTTGGTGTGCAATGATTTTGTGTGGTTAATAACATATATAAAATTGGTGTTAATTATATGTGATAAATTATTTTTTATTTATATTTTGTAAAAATAATTTTTAATTTGGGTTTTTTAGTTATATAATTTTCGAGCACTACTTTACAACCTAATATTTGAAGCTTGAATTTTTCCTTATGGTTTTGGCTCTCTCGGCACTTTCCGACGAGAATAACTTATTGTTAGGAGACAACTTGGGTAAGATTTAATTTGAATTACAATTTGTATCAATTTTTCTTTTGTATAAATTACATGGATTTTGGTATTAGTTTCTGGGATTTCATGCTTCTGCTTACGTACTCTTATTCTTAATTAATATCAGTAATCCTAATGATATTCTATTGAAGGGAAGAATTGCATTAGACATGTTGCAATTTTCTAATTGTGTTAGCAATCTCCTAATCAATTTAATTTAATGTTGACTAATTTATTTTGGAGTTGTATGTAGATTTCCTTATGGAATTGGTTTTTTTTTTTATAAAAAAAAATTAGTTGGTAATTATCATCTAAATTGGAGGAGATTCTAAATTTAAAATATATTCTACTAATTGTTTTATTGTGAGATTAAAAGTATTTTCATAATTATTGATATTGCCCATATAAAGAGAAATTATTTTAATACGTTTTCTTAAAAGGGAAATTAGTAGTCTCCTTTAATTTGGGTTGTGCATCACAATACAACTATTATGGGAATTTAAGCTAGATTAATATTGCAATTAAATTACCCGTTTTGTATTTGATTTGAATTAACTCATTTCATTTACTAATAAAATCTATTATAAAGAATCTTTTAGAATTAAGGAGTTACGTATTTTGGATTTCATGTTTCTATTTTTTTTTAATTTGGATATGTATCATGCACTCACAAAGCTTATGATTTCTTTTGGATTTTATGACTACTGATTGAGATCGATTAATAATGTTGAGATATTAATCCTTATATTAGCCTAATTTTGAAACATATAGATTGGTTTATTTTGTCCAAACCAACTATTTTGTGACTCAACAAATTTGTTTAAGAAATTTTAGTGTTTTGAGCACATTAAAGATTGTAAATTGGTTTTATTTAAATTATGAATAAATCTGATTTTTGGTAGAGCTTGGGAAATGTTGATGGAGTTTTGCATACCTTGCCACGTTTCCTATTTGATTACGATTTTGATAGATTTTCCTAACTCCAAACTTTGTGAAAATTTGTCATGTTATATTATATAATGGATTGTATACACAGAAAAGTTTTCATCCTTTTTTGTACAAGAAATGCATTTATGGTAAATTTTTAAGTGTGATAGTATGTTGCTGGAATTTTGCAGCATAATCTGTTTGTGATATTATTTTGATATACCTACGCAACTCCTAAATTCATGAAATTTTAGTATGATATACATTGAGATATTTATTTCAAATCTGAAAATTTTGACGAGCATTGGTTTGAAAATGAATTATTGGTGAATTTGTAATCTCGAGACTGTCCTGCAGAATTTATGCGGTTTCTGCAGACAATTCCATTTCGATTTTATTTTTAACCCACTTTTAAAATCGAAAAAATCATGACATTTTGGGTAATAATAAATTTACATGTCTACTTTATTTCTGAAAATTTTCATACGCATTGGAGGAATATTGAAGTTTTGGTGAATTATTTAGTCTCAGGTATGTTTTGCAGAATTTCTGTTGTTTCAGCATCACAACTTATTTCGAATTTGTTTTTAGTACACTTGTAAAATCTTAAAAATATGAAATTTTGGGAAATAACAGATTTTTATGTTTACTTTATATCTGTAAATTCTGATGCATATCAGATAAACAATGAATATTTGGTGAATTTGTAATCTCAGGTATGTACTGAACATTTTCTGCTGTTTCTGCAGCAACTCTCTTTTCGAATTCATTTTTTGGCTCACTTATAAGATTTTAAAAATCATGAAATTTTGCGAAATAGTAGTCATATATGTCTAGTTCATACTTGAAAATTTTCATGACAATCTAAAGAGAATTGAGTTTTTAGTGAATTTGTAAACTAAAGTAGTACTGCTGAATTTTGGTACTTCAAAACTAGTTTTGTTATGTGATATTGTTTCGCTGAGTTGTGCACATCTATTGGTACTGATTATTATACAAGGTTATGGTTCCAATATGTCCTAATTATATGCAAATTCTCAATACTAATGAATTTTATATAGACAACACTGATTAAATTTTGATTTAAAGATGTATTGGTTTGTTTTGCTTAAACCAATGTTTTGTTTGGTCATCAATTCTGATTATGAGGATTGTCTTTTGAGAGAAAATTGGAAAGTGGCACTAGTTTACTAATTGATCATTTTGGTCCCTATCGAATAACTGAATAACCATGTTTCCTCTTTCGAGAACTCTATTGTTTAATGTCAATAACGACATACTTTTGTGTCTGATTGAATCTTTTGAGAATCATTGAATATCCAACAAAACGGTTATTTAATACTGTTCTAAAGGATTATTTTGAAAAATCAGAATTCTAATTTATATGGTGAATACTTTTGTCCCAATGGGAATGTCAGGAAATCACTCACCAATTATAAATTAGTATTATAGCAAATCATAAAGTACTTCTAACATACTTTTATCTGGCCAAAGTTGTTGAAGCTATATGTATTTTGTGTATTTTATGTTTTGGCTAGCTATGCAGATATTTTCTTTGCATGATTAGTTTCTACCCAAAGGTGTAACACTCATGCAATTTGAAGTTTGTTCGATCCACCACAACTCGACTACTTCCATGATGAATCTTGCATAATCGAGAATGAGTAGGTAAATTCGTCAATCTTTTGCCTTACCTTTCTTTGAGTTCTAAATTGGATAAAAATTGATGTTATTGAGATATCTAAGTGTTTATTTTAATCGACTTTGTTTTAGAGTTAAAACATAAAATTTGAGTTTGGATTTTCTTATTAGGTTTCATTTTAATTTATGACCTAATCTCTAACAAATATGTGAGTCTTCTCTCATACACTAAAATAAAATAAAATTTGTATTCATTGCATAATTTTTTATGGAACTTCTAACCTACTTTAAAAAAAAATATTATGTATTTAATCTTTATTGATTCAACTAGCCTGTATTTTGTTATAGGAAAACCACTTTCTCTAGTGTTTAATCTTGCAATTTTGAGTGTTTGCCCAAGTGGGAGAAATAATGTATTATGGGCTTCACACTCATCAATTTTTCATGTTTTTAATGGTCATAGTTTTGGTAGATAAAACGTACATAATCATACTTGTTTATATTTTATATATGCAATGAATCTTGCAGGAAATTCAAGAAGGGTTAATGAGTATATTCTGCTCAAAAGTGTTTTGCTTATTAATTCTTGTTTGTTGTTCAAGAAATTGGACTTGTGATTTATATGTTATTGATGGATAATTAATCTGCTAAAAAATGTTTTCTTATTCAGTACAAATATAAATCAATGTATAGTGAAACATGAAATTGACAAGATTGTATATACTTCATCTGCTCAAAAGTGTTGAAGCTATATACGTTTGCCCTTGTATTTTGTGTTTTAGCTATGCAAACCTAATATAATTAGTTTCTGTCCAAAGATGATTATGGAATTATATGCTTTTGATGCAATAAGAAAACATTTAGTTAAAGTTTTCTATTTTTGTCAATTGTTAGATGAACAAAACTGACCAAAAATTTTGTATAGTTTTTCAGTCACAAGAATCATTTCCCTACAAATATCTAGAATAAAGATGTTGAGCTCACAAATTTTATGTTCTAGATCCCATGACTAATGTTTTACTAATGGGAGTATTTGAAAGGTATATGTTTCGTTTTGTAGACATTTATAATGTTTTTTTTTCTTTTACTCTTTCAATCAGTGGGAGTAATAATAATTTATATAATTTTGTCTCTTTTAATCAGTGGGAGTAAAGATTACCTTTTGCATTGAAAATTTGAAGTCTTAGTGGCTGATAATTAGTAAATTTGGTTTAAATTTTGTTCATAAGTTTTAATAAGAGATCCTGATTTTGTAAACAGTATGTCGTATTTTTCTTGTTCTCTTATTATATTCTAAATTGACAGAAAAGTTGGATTTTGTTACCAACGCGGTTGAGTTCTTTTGTGAACTACTTTTGTACTGAAATATATTTTTCATATTTTCAGTTCGACTATTGTGAGCTAATGTTTTGACTATTAGCTCTTGATATCATGACTTTGTTAGTAACATAGTGCTTTGAGTTGAGTGTGCATGTAATCATGGAGTGCAAGGAACTGTCCAATGTGTGCCTTGTTTTCTTTGGTTCTGCACTTAGTCTCAAAGTGACAAGTTACTTGAAAGGTATGATTGCATACTTTGGTGGACTCAAGTGATCACCATATATATTTATCTCGTTAAGGTATTCTCATTGACATTCAAGTGGGAGAATGTAAAACCATTTTGTGAATGACAATGAATTATGCCGAGAATAATTGAGGGAATATTGACTTGGCAATCAAGTTAATAAAATCTCTAGGACTCTTGGTGCCTTAAGGAAATAAACATATTGGAGTCCTAATTACATGCAATCAATTAAGGGCCTTTATTAAGTAAATACAAGGAATAAGAGTCATGATGGGACTATAATTGATGAGATGTGATTTGGGTTGATATCCTTTCCGATAATAGGGAGGAATTGATTGAAACCCTATCTATATAACCTAGGAGCCGTCCCTGCTTCCATACCGATAGAAACTCACGAAAACTATAAGCCTATTTCGATAGTAGAGTTCATTTAGAGGTACTGGAAGTAGAAGACTACTTCTACTTTGTTCGCAAGGATCAATGGCTTCAACTTCATAACCATGTCTTCCGAATTCTACAGATAAGTTCAATATAATTAGTCGATCTCTATTTGATATTGATTTGATTTATTCGTGATCCTAATGTTTTGTTGTTGTGATTTCAGAATATGTCTTACACTGTTAAATTTCTCAATGTACTGTAATTTTAGCAAATTACAACGATGAATTTTTGCAATCACAACATATAGTTTTTTTTCTTCTTCTTTTCTTTCGCTAGTTCAGTCCATACACTTTTTATTTGAACTTTAGGGTTTATGTTTAGTGGGGAAAGTAAAGTTCATGGAGAAAATTGACTAATTATAAAAGTTCAGATTGATAATCATCTAAAATTACAATTTTAGGGTGAAAACCGACCAATTATAAAAGTTCAGGGGTAATTAGATATAAACTTCAGGAGAAAATCGCCATTACCTCTTTTTCTTTAAGTCTATTGGATATATAAATGAGGAATGCTACCATCATTGGTCTAGAAGATCTTGGTTTGGGTTTCATAATGCGTCAATGACTCATAGTCATCTACAATGCGTTCACAATTGCTTACACACCTAAGCGTTCTGTTGCAGGTCTCACAATGCACCATTAACTTACGGTACAGTAACGAGGCTAGCAACAAGACTACCTTGGGATATAACTGAAGTATTTCTTATTCTTTAATTCTAACTCTCCATGTTTTTCTAAACTTCTCGGAAGTTCACTTGATCTGTCTTTGAAAATCATGTTAACAACATAGCGAGTCATTCCAAGGCATCCACAATGATTTAGTCGCCTAAACACGTTTTATGTCGGGTTTCATAACACATTAACACCCCACATTCATTTACAATGCCAATTACGATTATTCAAAATTAATACCTCACAATCACACTCCAAAGAATAAAACTTGGCTGCTGAAATTTCAACAGGACCTCCTGCTGAAATGTTCAGCAACAAAGTAGCGTCCTTTCTCTCCACCATGGGCATTCCAAACTAAATATTTTACCATTTACTTTTAGGGTTAGTGAAAGAAACAAAAGAGAAGCCCTAAAGTGACTATATCCTTTGCATATAGACTATATCCTTTGCATATAGTCATCCACATCTGTTAAGCACTAATCATCAGATATGGCCATGGCATGGCATCGCATCGCATCGCATTGGAAGGCAACGTCGGTAGGTGGAGAGTTGTTAGTGGATTTGGCTTTCCATCGTCACCCACATGCCATCTGCAAGACTGCAACCGCATCATTTCGTTTGCTTCCCACTTTTCTTTTTATCAAAGATTATTTAAGTTAGAAATCGGTTGGCACTGGCTTTTCCTTGTCCCGGACGTCATGGGGTTTTGATTAACATAAGCCACCATGTACAAGTTTGTCCCCAAAAGGACAAAGATTTAAATGAATTGATTGTTGCTTTATCTCTAATTACAAGTCACATTTCTGGTTTAATTTAAAGGTTCTTTTCATAATTGATGGAGATGGGGGACAAAAGCAACAAAATATTGTAGGGTTAAGATACATTAGGTTCCAAAACCCTAGCTTCAAGATAAAAATAACACAGAAGATTAGGATATTACATGCATATGGTCCAACATCTTAATGAATAGGGTGTCAAGTTTTCACTCATATGTCACGAGTTCAAAATTATCATCCTCTCCTAAATTATTGTAATAGTTTCGAATTCTCTCAATCTCCTTAATAATAATAAAATTTAAAAACAAATTACGATATTACTTGATAATACTGTTTTTAAATAAATACTCACAACATTTTCTCGGTTTATGTTCTTCCATTTTTTTTCTTGTATTTTATTATTTTTTTTCACTTTATGAAGGTAAGGTATGCCCGCCAACTAACTTTTGTTTTCAATAAAATTTCTTCGTGCCGTTGAATGTTTTGTAAACTTCTTAAAATACGTATTTGGCCTAGCAAATTTCGTCACTTTGCCATAATAATAAAACATAAAAACCCTAAAATTAACGACACGAGATACGTAAATCACCATTTCCTTACAATGAAGAATGACACGAAATGTGGCCGAAATTGGACATCGAAGATCCCCAACTTTAGAATTCTTCAAACATGTTATTCTTAGACGTACGCATGTCGAGTTGTTCCATAATTTCCCCCACTAACTGTTCCACATCATGCATAGTACTTACATAATTTTGATGTAATGGTGCACCAAATTTTCGAGCTCTTGTCTTCATCAACCAAAAGCTGAAAAGATTACCCCCAAAACCAAACTCAGTGAAATCCTGTTATTTTTTTCTTTTTGTGGCAAACAAGTAAATAACTAATTTCAAAGTTCGTTTGGAAGTGATTTTAAAAGGACTAGAAATGTTTTTGGTGATTTTTTTTTTAAACCAATTATCTGTAAAAATGTAAGTAAATATTGAAAAAATACTTTAAGCGTTTTTTAAAACCAAAAATATTTTTTTTTCTAAAAGCGTTTGCAATTATTTTTAAACCGTTTCCAAACGAACCATAAGATATCTTCACTTGTACGTCCAAACCAAATTTGTGTTGGCTAAAATAAGCACAATTGCTCTCAGGTCAAAAAAGAATACGCGCTCTGTGACCTTCGTTCTACTTTCTACGGATGTTTCCATCCTTTATGCCTTTGAATAAATAGTACTAGCTACATACTTTGTTTCCGACATCTTTAAGCTAAGTATTTTAATTAGTTATTAATTAATATATGATTAGATTAATATGGCTGTTATGGTTGGTGACAACCACCTTAATTATATGATGATTGAAAGAAGGGCACACCTGGCAGGCTGGTGCCTAATTATATAGCTAGCTAGATGGAATACATTCTCTTTTTAAAGAACCTTTACATTGAAGTATAAAATTAGGGTGGTTTTATCCACATACTTATTTTTACTTCGTATGTACTCTTCTTAATTTCCGACCATTAGATCAAATAAATCAAAAAAGATCGATCAACAAAAGTTAACAAAGATGTGTGGGAGTCAAAAAACGGTGTGTGAATAGAACTACTCTAAACTTATGAACTCCCATGTCTGCTACTTGGCCCTCAATAAGTATTAGTTTTAGCAAAAAAACACCTCAAAAATCAAACTATAAAAGAAGGGTAGTGATATACACACTCAGTTTTACTTCTCACACACCTCTCTTAATTTTCGGTTATCAAGATCGAATGAATTGGAATTTGTCAGGTTTCGCGCATTAGAAAGCAATCAGCAATTAAAATAGTTTACTTGCTTACTTAAAGCACAAGGAAACAGAGAATACGGAGGAATTATTCCACCATTGGAGAATAGGTCTCTTATTTTGGAAGGAACAATCTTCTAAAGAGCTTTAAGATTGTTCTGAGAAGCTTTCTCAGCAAACAATAGTTTAATGGATTCGTATGCAATAACAATCGATTTATGGATTAATATTTCTTTCTTCAAAGCGGTATTTTAAGTGTTTTTTACCTATAAAATTAAGGTTGTGGTAAACTTCTTCGTGACACTCCAACACGGTTGGAGTTGGATAAGAAATATGTGGCTTTTGAGCTACATATAACCAATTTGTTAGGCACCTTGAAGCCATCGAAAACGCACGACATGACAGTTCCAAGTTTCTTTAATTGCAAGGGCCAGCTGTGTTTTATGTTAAGTAGGCACTTAATATTCAATTAGAGCCAGTGTTTTGGACAATGCAATGACACTAAGCAGACCAGACAAACCAGTATGATAAAGACACTGCTTTACGAGCATCGAAATAGAACCAGTATGGGGAACCGGAGATAAACTATGTTAGTGATAGTTGGTTACCGGTCTAATCAATATTTTTTATGAACAACTTATATGACACAAGTATTATTGGTTGCATTTGTAGTTTGTTACCTCGTGGGTAACATATATCGTGTAGAGAGAAACTGACACATGCATTGTATCATTGGCACATAACATCACAATAATAGTGTACTCGTGTCATGAAAGTCATTCTCCTTAAGTAGCGTCATTTATGGTATGTTACCCACCTATTAGGTGCGGGGTGCCTCCT
Source organism: Malus domestica (assembly GCF_042453785.1). Lineage (NCBI taxonomy): Eukaryota > Viridiplantae > Streptophyta > Magnoliopsida > Rosales > Rosaceae > Malus > Malus domestica. The sequence continues at coordinate 25,641,356 of NC_091672.1, read as the reverse complement.
AACCTGTGGGCTTAGGACCTGCTTAATTTGATCTCAGTAGAAGATGATGAGGCCACAAACTCGACATATCATTCATCGTAAAACACTTGGTATTTGGTCATGACTGCAAACAATAATCCATCTCCTAACATGGAAAAAGAAATTTCTATTGTTGATTAATTAAGACTGTAGACAGCTTACCATTTACCATTTATCCTATTGGTGAGCGTTTAGAGTGTATAACCCTGCATAAGGAGTCGATTCACCTATTTATAGGCTATGATGAGTCGATCTAAGCTCTTTGACACTTCTCTGAGTCATCAGTACAAGTGGGGGTCAGTGGCAAACTACGAAAAAAGAAGAAAACTGATGGTCTGTCCGACCAGACCGACCTAGGTTAGGTACGATCGGAGAACCATGAACCGGTTTGACTGAATCGATCTGGAATCAATTGGGCCACAAAAATTGGTTAGACTACTGAGAAAGCTGGGTCTGGTCATGGGTCCTGGGTCGTGGGTTGGTTCGCAGGTTCTTGAGGCTCCAAGCGCTACGCTCTCAGGTCATAAGTCTTGATATACTGCGGTGCAGCACAGGCCTGGGTCTGGCTTTGAGCTATGGCGCCAGCTGCTTCTACACCGAATTGGGCTTGCTGTTGGTATGTTGTGTGGCAGTCGAGCTGTCTCACAGGCTATAAGAGCGACGGCTAGGTTACCGCTAATGCATGTTTGGCAATCTAAGCTCTGCTTGGAGCTGTCTCATAAACCATTGCAGCAGCAGCCACCGCTATCGTAGCCGCACTATTGTGGCCACGGTGGTGCTCTGCATTCACAAAGTTGCTCCAACAGTGACAGAAATTTCATGCAAGCATAGTCAAAGCAAACAAATTGTTACGGGAACCTATCCTAGCACGCAAATTATATGTCTCTAATAAGGTAGGCTAAGCCTTATGTGGTTATTAAGGTTTATTCGCATGGGGCGGTTACAAGTCATGAGTTCAAGATTAATGGTCACAGGCTTGAACTATACTTTGAGTCATCCATAATATCGCACGCGAGTCATTGACTCTAAAGGATCCAATAATTTAACCACTGAACTTTTGCTACGACTATCATTTGGGAGGCAACCCAATTTTCTAACTCTTTCCTTACTTTCTTTAAGTTGTTTATTCTAAGTTTCTAGATACTTTTAATTTACTAAGCTTTATTTTAGTTTAGTTTAGTTTATTTTCAACAGTTTCAAAAACAAAAAATAGAAAACCTTGAAAAATCCCAAAATATTTTGGTTTTACTTTGTTTCTTTCCTAATTAGTTCTCGTTTAATTTTGTGTCTTACATTCTGTTTTAAATTTTCAAAAAAACTTGGTTCAAAAATTCATGAGTGTTTGTGAACTTATTGTGTTGTGTAAAATTGGGTTGGAAAAACAGGCTATGGATTATAAACTTTGAGCTTTTGCAAGTAGCACACAAAACATACAAGATGGTTCTATTTTCAGCTACAACATGCAAAAAGTTAAGTTGGATCCTACATCCAGCAGCAAGTCTACCTACCATTTAAAGCATTTAAAGAGACAGAAATTTCATGCAAGCATAGTCAAAGCTATCCTAGCATGCAAATTCTACGTCTCTAAATAGGCTTGGGCTTTGCCTTATTTGGGCTTGGAGTCACCCTATGAAATTGAACTCGAGTCATTGACTCTGAAGGAACCAGTGACTCTTAACTGGATTTCTGCTGCGTCAAGCAATTTGGGAGGCAACCTAACTTTCTAACTCTTTCCTTACTTTCTTTAAGTTGTTTATTTTAGTTTTTAGGTGCTTTTAATTTCCTAAGTTTTATTTTATTTTAGTTTACTTTCAACACTTTCAAAAACAAAAAGAAAAGATAGAAAACCTTGAAAAGTAATAAAAATATTTTGTTTTTACTTTGTTTCTTTCCTAATTATAGTTTAATTTTGTGTCTTATATTATGTTTTTAAATTTTCGAAAACACTTGGTTAAAAAATTTATGAGTGCTTGTGAACAAACTATGTTGTGTAAAATTGGGTTGGTAAAATAGCTCATGGATTAAAAAATTTAGGCTTTTGCAGGTTGCAGACAAAACTTACAAGGTGGTCCTATTTTTGACTACTGTGCACATACAGAAAAGTAAAACTGGATCCCGCATCCAGCAGCAAATCTACCATCAAGTAATTAACCACATCAGTTCTACATTACCAATTAGCAGAGAATTTAAAGTAGTTAAAGCAACAGAAATTTCATGCAAGTATAGTCAAAGCAAACAATTTTATACAGTCCCATCCTAGCTTGCAAATTCTCTGTCTCTAAGGTGGTGGGCTAGACCTTATGTGGTACTAAGGTTTATTCGCATGGGGCTGTGGAGATTAAAAATGAGGTTGCAAGTCATGAGTTCAAGGTTGATAGTTACAGGCTTGAACTGTACTTGGAGTCATCCTATGAAATTGCACGCAAGTCATTGACTCTGAAGGATCCAGTGACTTAACCACCGAACTTCTGCTGTGTCTAGCAATAGACGTTAAATAAAATGCTTATTGGGAGGCAACCCAATTTTCAAAGTCTTTCCTTACTTTCTTTAAGTTGTTTATTTTAAGTTTTAGATGCTTTTAATTTCCTAAGCTTTATTTTATTTTAGTTTATTTTCAACAGTTTCAGAAACAAAAACAAAAGATAGAAAATCTTGAAAAGTCCAAAAATATTTTGTTTGTACATTGTTTCTTTCCTAATTAGTTCTAGTTTAATTTTGTGTCTTATATTCTTTTTTTTTTATTTTCAAAAACAATTGGTTAAAAAATTCTTGAGTGCTTGTGAACATACTGTGGTGTGTAAAGCTGGATTGGTAAAACAGGCTATGGATTGAAAAAAAAATAGGGCTTTTGCAGGTAGCTGACAAGACATTTTTTATTGGTCCTATTTTCAGCTACGGTGCACATACAGAAAAGTAAAACTTGATCCTGCATCCAACAACTAATTTACCATCAACCACATCAGTTCTACATTACCAATTGGTAGAGAATTTAAAGCAGTTAAAGCGACAGAAATTTCATGCAAGCATAGTCAGAACAAACAAATTGTTACAGGGTCTTATCCTAACGTGCCCTAACGTGCAAATTCTATGTCTCTAAGGTAGGTTGGATCACATGGTGTTATATCCCGACCCGGGGTCCACCACATACCTGACCCGCTCCACCATCGTAGCACAAAATTGTCCGCTTTGGGCCCCGACTAAGACCTCACGGTTTTGTTTCTGGGAACTCACACGAGAACTTCCCAGTGGGTCATCCATCATGGGATTGCTCTCGCGCGATCCACCACCGTAACACAATATTGTCCGCTTTAGGCCCCGACTACGCCCTCACGATTTTGTTTCTGGGAACTCATACGAGAATTTCCCAGTGGGTCACACATGGGATTGCTCTCGCGCGCTACTCACTTAACTTAGGAGTTCCGATGAACTTCGAAGCCAGTGAGCTCCCTAGGCGATGTGGGATCTTACACATGGGGTTGTGGAGATTAAAAATGAGGTTACATGTCATGAGTTCAAGGTATTCACAAGCTAGAACTGAACTTGAGTTATTGACTCTGAAAGATCCAGTGATTTAACAATCGTACTTCTGTTGTGACTAGCTATTGGGAAGCAACCAATTGTCTAACTTTCCTTACTTTCTTTAACTTTTTTTTTTTAAGATTCTAGATGCTTTTAATTTCTAAGCTTTATTTTATTTTTGTTTATTTTTCAATAGTTTCAAAAACAAAAAACAAAAAAAGAAAAGAAAATTTTGAAAAATCCAATTTTTTTTTTTTACTTTGTTTTCTTTCCTAATTAATTCTAGTTTAATTTTGTGTCTTGCATTATGTTTTTAATTTTCAAAAGCACGTGGTTCAAAAATTTATGAGTGCTTGTGAAAAAACAAGATGGTCTTATTTTCAGCTACAGTGCACATATAGAGAAGTAAAACTAGATCCTGCATCCAGCAGCAAGTCTACCATCAGCCACATGAGTTCTACATTACCAATTTGGCAGCGAATTTAAAGGAGTTAAAGCGACAGAAATTTCATGCAAGTATAGTCAATGCCAACCAATTCAGTCTTATCCAAAAATATTTTGTTTTTCTTTGTTTCTTTCCTAATTAGTTATAGTTTAATTTTGTGTCTTACATTTTATTTTTAATTTCAAAAACACTAGGTTCAAAAATTTATGAGTGAAACAAGCTACGGATTAAAGTTTGGGCTAACAAAACAAACGTTCTTATTTTCAGCTAATGTGCACATACAGAAAAGTAAAACCGGATCCTGCATCCAGCAGCAAGTCTACATTACCATCAACCACATCAGTTCTAAATATCAATTGGCAGAGAATTTTAAACAGTTAAAGCGATGGAAATATCATGCACATAGTCGAAAAGAAAGGAAAACTAATGAAAAGGGCTTGAAAACTTTGAGTTTTAACTATAAGGACAAAATAAAGGGTAAAGTGAATAGTACCATGATTGACTTTTTAGTATAAAAATGTGGTTTTTCGTTAAAGTGAACAGTACCGGGAGCTTTTCGTTAAAGTTCCCCAAAAAGAAAACAAATTGTTATTGAGGGGGGTTTTTACTTTGTTTCTTTCCTAATTAGTTATAGTTTTAATTTTGTGTCTAACATTTTGTTTTTAATTTCAAAAACACTAGGTTCAAAAATTTATGAGAGTAAAACTGGGTTGGTGAAACAAGCTATGGATTAAAAGTTTGGGCTTTGTAGGTAGCTGACAAAACAAACGTTCTTATTTTCAACTAATGTGCACATAGAAAAGTAAAACTGGATCCTGCATCCAGCAGCAAGTCTACGTTACCATCAACCACATCAGTTCTACGTACCAAGGCATAGAATTTAAAACAGTTAAAGCGATGGAAATATCATGCAAGCATAGTCAAAAAGCAAACAAATTGTCATTGAGGGGGGTTTTTAGAAAGCATACCAGGGCAATTCTGATGAAGTTTCTGCATTTGGACCCACACTCACTCCACTCAACTCACTCCCACCCCATAAATTATACATCACTTTGAAATTCCTAGATACACTTTCCTACAGATCGGGGGTCCAAATGCAGAAATGTCCACTATGCTGCTAGTCCAGTCAGTCCAAAGTTTCATCAGCTTTACATTTTTGCTGGATTCACGCATAAACTTTCAGTTAGGATTTCATCATATGTTCAACATTCATGCATAAAATTAAATTTCCACTCTCATGCAGTGCTTTTAGTTTTGAAGCTTATGTAAGAATTCTCAACTTTCGACATTGGTTCAATTCAAGCCATATGAGAACACAAAGTTGCAGCGTTTTTTCAATTTCTAAGCTCATCTGATCAGTGATCACACACAGACGTCCAACAAATCTTAAGCACTGGTTCCAGTGATCCATCTAATAGTAATACCATAGTATATGTTTTCAATAGCTGAAAATATACCTCAGTTTTCCCGTAGCGAGCATAATGGGGTCCTCATCCTCCACATTTTCATCCTCTTCCTGCAGTAATCAACAGAATGTACCCAGTTAGCCTTCTGATATATAAAGATGGCAACTTTTGAATAAGAAAACTGCTACTAGTACTAGACAGAAAGACACACACCATCCTACTTCGGTTTCTTAGCTTCCTGATCAACCTCCTGCACAGCCTTCGGATTTCCAGCGAATGAACTCACAGACACTTCCTTGGTTTCCTAATTACATGTAACCAACACCAAAAATTGTAATTCGAACTAAAATCGAAAAACCAAAACGTAAACAAAAGATCCTTGTCATCGGTCTAAAAGGTACTACCTTTGGCTGCTGCTGAAGCAATTGCGCAAACCTCATATACAAACATCAAAATATAAGAATCAAATTCTTTGGATAAGAGTAAATTCAAACCCTCTCACTGGCCTATGTGGCAGATCTGGCACATTTTTCTTACATTCCGTAGCATTTTTCCTGAATAATGACGATTATAATGTCTCGAATTAGTTCATTTGTAAATGAAAGGTTAAACGAATCAAACATATTAAAACATAAACATGGAAAGAGATTCATCAGATTGTAAGAAAATGTCACAAACTTAGGAAATTCTTTTCTGGTGATGTTATGGACATCCCTCAGGCGCTGCCCCCAAACAAATTCTCGGACCTTTTCCAAAATTTCAAAGAAAATAAATGCAAACGAAGAACATAAATTTAAAAAATTCAGAAATTGAAAAATTACGTTAAATTTACATGCTGGGGTTCTGCTACGTCTCTTACCCTGGAAATTTGAAGGCCTAACGAGAGCTGGGTTGTTCTCCTTTGATCCCACTTCGGTCACCTTCAATACGAAATCACCATCAAACAACAGAAATAAAAAAACCCAAATTAAATTTGAATGAAATCAGAAAAACTCATGATCTAGAACACGAAGAACAATAAGAAAACGTCCAAATCGAAACCCAAAGCATTCAAAAAAAAAAAAAAAAAAAAGATCGAAATTTCTAAAGAAACCCACAAACCTTGAAGAGAAATCAAGGGACTTGATCAAAGTAAGGCAAATATCAAAGCTTTGAATCTTCAAAATCCCAAGAGAGAAATGAATGGCAAAGGAAGCCGCTCTCCCTCTCTCTCTCTCTCTCTCTCTCTCTCTCTGTCTCTCTCTCTCTACTCTGTGCGTCTGTGTTTCTTGTTGCGTTCTTTAAAAGGGGTTTTTATTTATTAATCAGATTCAAATTGGGAGAGAAGGGCATGTGCTCGTCTCGTTTTGAATATAACGGTTACTAATTGCTGACCGTTGGATCTTCATTCTACCGAAAAGTCTCGATGGTCTGTCTCTAACGGCTATCTCGCTTTTGTGCTCCGTGCCCTATTTATTAATTCAAATATTTTTTTGTAGGTCTCCGGGCTTTTTATGGCTTTTTTTTGTTTTATTAGTTGGGCTGGGCCTTTCACCTTTTTGTATCTAATGGTTTCTAATTTTACCCGCAAAAATCCAACAAAGAAAAATAATAATTTCACCAAAAAATACCTTCATAAAAAATTTTCTTCTATAGAAGTTTTAATAAAACATTTATGATATTGTTCACTTTTAACGAAAAAGACATTTTTAATTCTAAAAAGTCACCCATTGTACTATTCACTTTTAACGAAAAAAACATTTTTATTCTAAAAAGCCACTCCTGTTATTATCCAAGTTTTTTTCATTAGTTTTCTTTAGTTTCAAACCTAGAATATCACGTGCAATAATAATTTTTTCAATCAAAATAAATGATCTAATCATTTGAGCTACAAACCCCGTTGTACTATTTTTCTTTTTTCTTTTTTATGTAGCAATGAGTAAGGTGAAAGTGAAAAGGGTATATAGTGCTATCCACATACCTATTTTTACTTCCCACACACCCCTCTTGATTTTTAGTTGTTGGATCGAATGAGTTGAAAAATATCAATAACCAAAAAATTAACAAGGCTGAACAATGGATGTTTTTTTTTTCTTTTTTTGAAATGTGTGGACGTGTTTCTTTTGATGCAAGTTATTGTGCGGGATGGATTGGTCACAAGACTTCAAATGCATAAATAACTGTTTATCATTTTACATATGGTCGAATCCTTTTTCATGGAAGCAAGACATTATGGTTTATTTGCCTTGATGCAAAGATATTGGGAGGGTAGGCATATGGACTAACTCACATAACTAGAAGAAAAGTTAAAGAGATTAGTTAAAGTAGCTTTTTTTATACTCTTCACCTGCTAAACTAGTAAAAATTTAATAAAACCGTTGGAGACGCTCTAAATCCAAAATGTTCAAAGTTATGAATTCTCACAACGTAAATTTGACAAAGTAAAATCTAACGTTGAACCAACCCAAGTCAATTCAATTGGATGGGTAAGTTTAGATTGCAAAATCTCAGGTGCGCTGCTTGTGTGCATAAAAATAGAACGGTGTTGATTTGAACGAGTGTATCATACTCGTATGTAGAGGATCATCCCATTGTAAGATGGGTAGACCCAAAAGAAATTAAAAAGTTGAATTAATTAAAAAATTTACACTAGAGAGTCGCGCCCTCATCAGTGACGGATCCATGATTTCAATTTCATGGGTTTTTAGTATAGTATAAATGTTAGGATAGTAGACAGTGCTAAATGTACTGAATGCTAGTTTTGAAGACTAGACAATAATCTATTAGCAACCGTATTAGACAACGAAATTGAAATATTAGGTTTGTGAAGCCAATTCATCCGTTACTAGGTTCGCATCCCGATATATATGTTTAACTTGAGGGACAACAACTAATCAATAATTTTTTAGAAGAAGCGGTGGAGTGACTTCATTAATAAGAACTAAAGAGATACAACAAGTAACAAATGAGTACAACTTCTAGCTAGTGACCAATTTCTTAATCTGAAAAGAAATTCACATAACCATGTCAAGCACTAAGAGCAACTGGCCGGTACATATCTGGAAACCCATCACTAACTAAAAAGGGGTGTGTGGATAACACATCCCTTTTTACTTCATACACATCCTCTTAATTTACAGTCATCGAATCGACTGAAATAAAGAAGATCAAAAGATAAAAATTAACAAGGGATGTGTGAAAAAAGGTACGTGGACATCACACCCCAACTTAAAAACCTATAATAGCTGCAACTTCTTTACCTTTTGAACACGTTCTTTCTGTTATGAATGCCACTAGCCAACTACTGCCAAACTTTAAATCTGTTCTTAAAAATAGTGTAATGGAAATGTCTTCTGATTAATCTATTTCTTCACCAAGTCAAGTTCTTGTAATCAAATCACAATTTGAAGCTTGAGATTAGAATACAAGAAGAGACAATAGCAGAGTTTTTTTTTCTTTTTCTTTTTTTGGTCAAGAGACAATAACAGAGTTGAATAGACTTTAAGTATTTAATAAAGTTGTATTTATACATGTGGGATCTCTTGTTTACCTAACAAAGTACGCGTTTGAGTTGGATATAAACTCCAATATATTCATGTACTTCAAAGAATATTTGTAGTTGGATTAAGTTGTCTCGTTACGTATACGGAGTCATTTTATTTATAAACAAATCACATTTTGATATGTATATAAAATTTTTACTTAAAAAATGTCAAATTGTTGAAAGATTAATTAGTCTATTACTTCACAGTACTCCTTAAAGAAAGAAACCCTAATTCATATTTGTTAGTCAGCAGGATTTAATATATACATGCCACTTAGTACTATGGTCTAGTGATATTCCTCTTCACTTGTAAGTGAGAAGTCTTAGGCTCAATTCTCACATAAGACGAATTTGAACCACATTATTGTTAGTCTATTTTAAGGTTTAGCGATTCCCTCACAAATATCGTTTGTTCAAAAAAAATTTATATAGATATATACAGTGGACTGAATAATTAGTCTTTTTTTTTTTTATCAAAGACCAAATAATTAGTCTTTTTTTTTTCTCCCTCACAAATATCATATGTTCAAAAAAAAAAATATAGATATATACAGTGGACCGAATAATTAGTCTTTATTTTATTTTATCAAAGACCGAATAATTAGTCTTTTTTTTTTAATATCAAAGACCGAATATTATATTTCCATGTCAACCCAAAACATAGAGTGCTGATCTTTTGCCAGCCGTCTGGCAGAAGATCAAGGATTCAGGATTGCCTAGGCATATGCTGCGGTAAGTATGAGACCAAAAAGTCATAGTATATTGCTAAACAAAACTTATACGAGAACTTGAAAATTTTAATGGATCAGTCAATCATTGCATAGGCTGCAGTAGCAGGTAATATACAACTTAAAAGTCCAAAAATAGGCAAAAAGCCATCGCAAAATCGTTTAAAAAACAGAAATGGTTTTGGCCAAATTTTAAACTTTGAGTCAAGCTATAAAATATATGAAAATATTTGCTTCTGGGCTTGTAGCCACCTTTCGAAACTTGTCGAAGAAAAATTCATGCATACCAAGCATACAAGTGAAAAAAGAAAACCATAACACGGATTTGCCTTTTGACAGTACTCAAAAAACAGGAATGTTTCCTGCCTCCTATTTTGAAATGGTACATTGAGGAAATAAGAAAAGGTCCAATATAGCCTTTTATTAGATGAATATTTCAATGGGACACAACACACCGATTTGTGGTGTCCTCTTATTGCATGAATGTTGAAACTTGAACATCAACGTGAAGTGTCTGCAAACTTACACTCTTTGACTGCGGAATGCGAACTGGATAATTTGTTGAGTACCACTGATGTCAAAGTCTCACATTTGAGGCAACTAAGGTTTCATATTTAAACACGCAAACCCCCCAACCCAAAACCATCCCCACGGAAAGCTATATATCTTTGTTCACCTCAATGGCAATGAACTACCGTCAACATCAAGTTAGTGTCGTATTACGTTACTAAAAAATATATTATTGTAGGATTAACTTGTATTGAGGTTCAATAATCTAAGGTGTTTGGTTTTTAAATCACCAAAGAATCATTCGATTCATTCCTACAAAAAAATAAAATTCGTTGAAATTCAAAATTGTTTGACCATATGATACATCATCATCAACATTTTATTCTTTTGGAAGCAACAGTGTGTTTTGTTGATGCACAAAATCGGAGGGGTCTTGAAACAACGTAAATCCAACCGTGAATCTGCAAGAAATGTAAATAACACAAGATGTATCATGGTTTACCCCAAGGTTTGGGCTACGTCCACACTAATATTGTATTTCTTTGTTTCTGAGAGGATTGAGAAGGAGAGAGAGCTTCCTTATGTGAGGATTAATTTCTCTGAATATGAGAGAGGATGTGAGGCTCTCATAATTGTGAGGGTAAGGGGTCCTTTTATAGAATAAAGGCTCATCACTTATTACATATTTGCCCCTTACTTTATTACATAATTACATTTAAGTCTCCCGAGTATTTATACGAGGTCTAAATACAGAGGCCCTAAGTATGGTATAAACAGTCGTCTCCCAAGTCTTCAGTCAAGAGAGTCTTTTGGCTGGAGACTTGAAATTCAGTCCATGTGTAGGCTGAAGTAACTAGATATCGTCTAAGACTGATACTCGATATGAGGCGATGCTCAACTAGAAGTAGCACATGTTGCGAGATTGCTCGGCTTGTGGCTTATGTTGCCTTGGTTGGCTCAGCTTGTGGCGTTGAAGGTGAAGGAGTCCATTTTATAGAATAAGGGTTCGCTCCTCAATACATAAATGATGGGCTAGAGTTGATGCTTGCAGCGGGGTGGTTACTCAGCTGGCGGCGATGCTATCTAATAAAGGTGAGGGAGTCCCTTTTATAAAATAAAGACTCGCTCCTCAGTACATGAATAATGGGTTAGGAGTGATGCTCGCGGCGATGTGGTTGCTCAGCATGCAGCGATGCTCTCTAATGATTGTGAGGGAGTCCCTTTTATAAAATAAGGGTTCACTTCTCAGTACATGAATAATTGGTGCTCTTTAATGAAAATGAAGGAGTCCATTTTATAGAATAAGGGTTCGCTCCTCAGTACATAAATAATGGGTTAGGTCCCTTAAATATTTTTCATGAGGCTCAGTTGAGGCCCAATATATGGTGTATAGTGTAGTCCCCCAAGTCTTCGGTCATTAGAGTCTGTTGGCTGGAGACTTCAAATTGAATCCATGTATGGGCCGAAGTGGCAGTTGTTCGGAGGCAGTATTTGTATACCCTGCACTGAAGCTTTGTAGGTGAAGCTTTGCAAGTGAAGCTTTGAAGCTGAAGCTCTGTAAATGAAGCTTTTGAAGCTAGAGCTTTTGTAAATGAAGCTTTTGAAGCTAGAGCTTTTGTAAATGAAGCTTTCGAAGCTAGAGCTCTGTAAATGAAGCTTTCAAGGCTAAAGCTCTGTAAATGAAGCTTTTGAAGCTAGAGCTCTGTAAATGAAGCTTTTGAAGCTGATTGACAAGAGTGATGCTCATGAATGTTTATGTTGATTGACATGAGTGATGCTCATGGATGTTGACATGAGTGATGCTCATGAATGTTAACATAAGTGATGCTCATGAATGTTTATGTATGATTGATATGAGTAATGCTCATAAATGTTTATGTATGATGGATATGAGTAATGCTCATGTATAATTTGAAGTACTGGGCGTACTTTTAATCACCTGGTTGGTGATAATAGCGGCAGGCTGCCGAATAATTTTGGAGTACTAGGCGTACTTTTAATCACTTGGTTGGTGATAATAGCAGCAGGCTGCCGAATAATTTGGAGTACTGGGCGTACTTTTGATCACCTGGTTGGCGATAATAGCGGCGGGGTGCCGAATAATTTTTTGTAGTACTAGGTGTGCTTTTGGTCACCTGGTTGGTGATAATAGCGGCAGGAAGCAGAATAATTTTTTGTAGTACTTGACGTACTTTTGGTCACCTGGTTGGTGCTATTTTAGGCTTATGGGCCTCCTTCGCCCTCCACACAACATTCCAGCCCATTTATTTTGGGCTTTGCCGTTTTTTTTTATTACCCTCTGATGGGGTTATACAGATATCTTCGAAAGATACAAAAAATAAATTACATCATTCAAAAATAAATCCGACCCTTAGCTCAATGGGTCACGCCCATAATTCTCTTTTCTGCATGTCATCACCATCGTAATTATGTCTGCTTTTACTTTCTGCTTTTACTTTCCTCTTTTTCTTTTCTGATTTGCTTTTGCTTTCTCAAAAAATGGGAACATGCATGATGAAAGTGTGGGCATCTTCTGCGCTGTCATCTAAGTTGGCTCTGCTAATCAACAAAGAGCTTGAGCTGCTGTGCATTAATCGTTCCTTTTCCTATAGCTTGACTGGTGGTCTCCTTTTTCTTTTCCTAGTGCTCCGTGGTCATGTCCCACCACAGATGCCTGTTGTCCACCAAAGTGATCAAGGAGGCCAACAAGGTCGTCGACGAGGTGGAGAATGGAGTAGGAGGTAGGGTTGAGAGGGGCGTCAGTGTCGCCATAGCCTCTCATGTCAGGAGCAACAAGAAATAGCAGGAAATGTGATATACTGAAGGTTGTTTGATTTGAAAGGTTTCCGGGTTGCTGCCAAAATAGTACACGGGTCCAACAGTATGAATTACATGAGAGGCAGGCAACTTAAAACCCGGGGTGATCCTTGCTTCTTCGGTGAGACAGCGAACACCTGGCCTGACTTCTGGGACACTATAGCATGCTTGCAGAAGATCTGGGCCAGCAGCCCCATGTATAGCTTCAATAGTCCCCCACTGTTCAGAACAATCCCAGGCCTCAAACTTTGCTCTGCGACCCAACCCACCTCTTCGAACCTCAAATTTACCGACCTTTCATCGCTATCCGCGGTGATAAACTTTGAGGCATCGTTTTCCAGTGAAATTACAGACAACCCAGACAGGTATGCCGGCAAAACGCCGCTGTCTCTTTTCTCCAGAGCCTCCACGAAGCTCTTGAATGCGTCGTGAGCGAATATGCCCACATGCAGAGGATTCCGCCAGAAAGGAATTGGGTTTAGCGGGCGCGACGGAGCTGACCTCCTGGGTCAGTGAAGCGGAGGAAGGTGAGCCCGAAGAGGAAGAGCAGGATGGGCGAGAGCGTTTGGTGTTGTCAGAATCGCAGTAGGGGCAGTGAAGCGGCTCGGTCTGCTGCGGCGGAGGGTGGCCCAGGCTGTACTGGACTCTCGTCGTCATCGACGGTCGTATTAGCGCGTCGGCAGAGTCAAAGGGCATCGTGAGTGTGGTCATTTGGAGAAGGGATGGGGGAATTTGGGCAGAGAGATGGGGGAGTTGAAGAGTAAGAGTGAGACTATGACCAAAATGACCTTCATGGTTGTTGGAAATTGCGATTGATGTTGGGTATGACTGACCGAGAGAGGAGAAAGAGAGAGATTTGGTTTTTTGGATTTTTGTGATTTTGCAGATTCACGGTGGAGGTGAAAAATTGAGAAAGAACATACATAGCTTTTCGTGTCGATTCCCACGGATAGCGCTAAATGTTGATGCACAAAACCAGAGGGGTATTGGAACAACGTAAATCCGACCGTGAATCTGTAAGAAATGTAAATAACATAAGATGTATCGTGGTTCATCCCAAGGTTTGAGCTACGTCCACACTAATATTGTATTTCTCTGTTTATGAGAGGATTGAGAGGGAGAGAGAGCTTCCTTATGTGAGGATGAGCTTCTCTGAATATGAGAGAGGATGTGAGGCTCTCCTAATTGTGAGGGTGAGGGGTCCTTTTATAGAATAAGGGCTCCTTACTTATTACATATTAGCCCCTTCCTTTATTACATAATTACATTTAAGTCCCCCGAGTATTTATACGAGGTCTAAATACGGAGGCCCTAAGTATAGTATAAACATGTTTGTCTATTTATTATGTAGTTGTTTATTAAGTAAATGACATAAGATTTAAGTGATTTTTCGTAACATGTCTTTGAATGAGATCCTATATATTAAACACCTTGAATGATAGAATTGCATTAATGGTATAATAGTAAAAAAAAAAATTTAGATTAAGAAGAAACAAGATCCATTAATTAAAAGCATGGTTACGAGAGCATCATAATTAAGCAATATAATTCGCGATCTCTTCTAACCAGTAAAGAACAAACCTCCTTCACCGAGAGCAAATCCAGCAAGCAAACAGAGCCACCATCCGATATGAGAATTTGACGTGGCAAGTTTCTCATCAACTCCTTCCAAGCAACATTTCTTAATATCATTCCTAATGACGTTAGTTATAAATTATAGCCACCAGGAAACTCAAATTTCAATCTTTCAGGAAGAGGAGGACTTGAATTATTGTGTGACCACAATTTTTGTAATCATACATGAAACTGATTTGTGTACCTATTATTCCTAGGCAGTACTTATTTCGTTGATAACATCTGTTGGGAATTATTTATGAACCATACACACAATCTCAAATTGGACAATAAATGGACCTTTCGTTTATAACATCTATGGTTTAAATTATGAACCAAACACGTATATAAACCCATTTGAACGATCAAATAATTAGCAATAGTCCAACCATATTATGAATTAGGATAAAACCCTATTTCGCGTTTGATTCTATAACTATATTTCATAATTGGTTAGAAAACTTCGCTTCTATTTTTCATCTAATATAGAACAATTATCAAATAGTTATCCTAGTTTTCTTGTAGAGTAATGCTAGAGAGAACATATTTTTTGTACCACGTACATGATATGACAAATGATTCATATAGTCAACATCTAATGAGATGATGACATTAATTAAAACGACATGTACCCATCACTTGCTATCCATTAGATGGAACACCAGTGTTTAAAAATGTGGTATTCTTAGCATTTTCTTCTCTTGTATGACTTGGCTATTTATAGAGAATAAAGTCTTTAGTCATCTAATAGCAGGGCAGTGCTAGGCAGGCTTACTAGTGGAGCAGAGGGTGGTGCGGTCTAATCCTTTTGATACATTTACGATAGTTACTCGGCTTGCAAGTTTAGTCCTAATGATGATTGAGTTTGTAATTATAGGGTTGTAGTGTTTCTTGTGGTATGCGTGACAGATTATATCTTTTCCATTGAATTTTTGGTTCTTTTATATGGTAAAATGTTCTGTAATGTACGTTTGACATACATATCCTATATACGTAAGTCCTTAAGCGTCGTTAATAAAATTTCTTTCCAACTAAAAAGATAACCAAGCGCACACATTAAATTGGGAATGACTAATAATTGTATCAAGCTATCTAGTCATGGGGTCAACATATCTACAATGGATACTTTGAATGCGGTCTTTAATCCCTAACACTTTTGACTAAAACCTTAATGGTATTCAAAGTTTGATCAAAGTTCCTTGACTTTGTACACCTCATTATATATTACTATTAATGTTTATATTTCTATAGTTTTGACTTAATTGTTTGATATTTTATGAGATTTATAATCCTATGAATTTAAAATCCTCAAATAATACTATTAGAAACGGCTATACAATAAAAAAAATTCAAACATTTTGAGTGATTAAATGGATAAAAGCTATGTAACAATATGAAAGGCAAAAGAATGTATCCATAGTGTTAAAAAATTGGTACATTTTACATATAACAAAGTGGTACATTAATAAGAGAAGAATGAGTAACATTATAAATAAATTAGGGTACAAATAAAAGATTAAAAAGTTATGAGTACAAATGAAATTTAAAAAAAATACGGGCACAAAAAGAAATTAATACATGGGTACAAATTAAAACTAAAAAGAAAATAGTACAAATTTGAAAAAATGGTTGCAAATTAACAATGGATACAAACTAAAAATATAAATATATGATACAAAGTTTAGCCAAAAAATATAAATGGGGTTTTTGAACTTTAATCCCTCAAGAAGATTAAAATTTAAAAAAAACCTGATGTTAGATTAAATATTGATTTTACTCCCTAATGTGCCCTTAATTCAAAATAATTAATGTGCATTTTATTTAATGTCTCCCATTAAATATTTAAATTTATTAATACACAAATTTTAATTTAAATTTATTTTTTGACCAAAAAAGAGTTTTTTAATTTATTAATTTTATTTAACATTCTTCAAACTTGAAAGACTCAATTAATGTACCTAAATGTTAGTACCGAAATATATTATATTGAACTAATATATTTAAATGTTAGTACCGAAATGTATATACCTAAATATATGCACCGAAATGTATTAATATTAAATTAATGTACCTAAATGTATGTACCGAAATGTATGCACTGAAATGTTAGTATCGAAAATGTATTATATTGAATTAATGTACCTAAATGTTTGTATCGAAATGTATGTACCGAAATGTGTGTACCTAAATGTATGCACCGAAATGTATTATAATGAATTTAATATACCTAAATGAAGAAGATAATGTACATCAAAATATATTGTATAACAAAAATTAGTTTATCTAAATGTTCACAACAAAATATATTACAATGAATGAAATGAAAATAAAAATTATAATGAAATACAATTAATACATTAAAAATTAGAAAGAAAAAGATAAATAATTAAAAAAATAAAAATATAATTAATAAATCAGGTTATTAATGTATCAAGGGACTAAAATTAGATTTTGATCTTACTCATGGTTTTAATAAAAAAGTCATCTTTGCCAAGGATTAAAATGAAGTTTTCTAAATATAATACCATATGAAATTTTTCTCACACTAAATTAATATTTAAAAATTTAATGTAATTATTTTGTATATTGAAATAATTACATTCAATAAAACCTAAGGATCTTAATAAAAAATTACAAAGGAATAAGGTTTTAATCAATAGAATAGAAAAAAAGAGAAATGAGAACCTAATTTTTTCTATCTACAAATACATGGGCATATGGCATTGTCTTGGATCGTTTTCAACATATAATTATCCATGATCCCGTCGTACTACAAATAATCCAATAATTCAGATCTATACTACACCACAATTTTATACTTAATGGTTAATTAATTTTCATTCTGCATGGTGCATCACGTCCACATGGATCTCTTTCTATCAACAATTCATGCAAACAGCCATATGACTTAACTACTCACAAAAAAAAAAAAAAAGACTACTACAACTTTATAATCCATGTAATCATCTGGTTCGCTTTCTTCTAATGTGAACAACCACAAGTGCTTCTGAATGTTCTCATCAATTCCAAATTGACAGGACGCGTGTACAGCTAGAGAAAGAAACCAATGACCAATCTTCCAAGTGTCGTGAACCGTGATGGGAAACAGCCAAAATGAAATTGGTAAAATGCAAACAAATAGCTAGGGTGTCATGTTAAGTGATTCTCTTATTGGATTCATTGTTTAAACACGTTAAGTTCAGTGAATAATTAATGGGCTAGTTTGCAATTAATTATGGGGTAATTAGTTTATAGGAAACTTCATTTTAATCCTTGGTAAAGATCTAATATAAAACCATGAGTAAGATCAAAATCTAATTTTAGTCTCTTAATACATTAGTCACCCCATTTATTACTTTGAATGTGGTCCTTAGTCCCTTGACTTTGTACACCTCATTATATTACTATTAATATTTATAGTTTTATTGACACACCCCGATCTTAGAATCAATGCGTGCTGGCCATCACGTGAGTGTGACGTAACCAAAAGTGCAACGTGGAAGCAAAAGATAAGAGAAATACGAATAAACAAAAACCAAATACTAGCAATAATAAATAAGTAACGTGCTAGAGTAAGTTTAAGTGTGAAACACACAAATTCAGAGCATAAGAACTAGGTGCAGTCAAGTAGGACCATAACTCAAATACAACACGCGCAGGTGAGTCCTACATTTATGTAGTCTGTCAGTACGTCGTGGGAATCCTCGTGGGCCACCAACTTTGCTAACTAGAACTTGAAGGGGCGCAAAACAAAATTGAGTGGGTCAGTAAAACCAAAGCTTTTCGAAAACATTTCATCAAAAACAATTCTAACCCCTCGCTGTAAAACCTGTATACTTTCCCAGAAAATAACATAATAGTAAATAATTCCTCATATATCTCAAATCATCAATCTTTATCAATTCCAGAAAATATGCCATGCCATAAATGTCAATAACAGATTATGAATGCATCAATATAACAGGTGACATAATGAATCAACCGGAGACCCTGCAGTGTTGATCCTGTACGGTTAATTCCATAGCTCAATATCCAAACCAACCAGAGTCACCATGGTGACATGTACGACACTACTCTGCACATAAGTCGGAACTACCTGAAGTAGTCTGTACAACAAGAATGGTGTAATAATACACTCTAGTGCTTCTCTCAACAATCATCTGTGCACATAATCTAAGGTCACCTACCAGTCGGAACCACCTCTAGTGATTTGTACGACTAGCATGTCGGAACCCTCTCATGGTTTGTACGACATGCACCTACTTGGATCCAAGGTGAGCGTGCGGTGCGGGTGAATAATATAAGCACTAACACTAGGGGTGCAGGTTATGAGCTCTCAACACAATTCACATCATCAACGATTCACATAAATAACATAAAACTCACCTGATACTCACCTGTGCGTCCACAACACCAATTCATATATATATATATATATATATATATATATATATATATATATATGCATCAATTACTAATTCATATAATTCATAATATGCTTGCATGGCATTTGAAAACATACTTTCATTTAAATTCAATTTCTGGGAAAATCAATAGTATATAGGTAATAACAGAAAATAATTGTCCAATCACTGATAAGTCAAAGGGTCGTAACCCCCGTGACGCCCTTGTATCCGCTCGTCCTCGAGATAGGTATCACTTATATGTGAAACAACTAAAACAACGTTATTTAAAGCACATAACCGACAATTCGTAATAACTTCTCATACGGTGCTCAATTTGGGTATATGAATATACCACAGTGACATACTCGACGTCACGGACGTCGAGGTATTTTTAGAAAAAAATTTCGAGGCCGCACGCGCCGGGAGGGGCACGGACCTACGCGCGTCATCTTCTTCCTCCAGTTGCCGGACTGGTTTTTCCGGTCACCGAAAAACTGGAGATTTTTCAATCTCCTTGTTCTCCGTCATTTCTCAACCATTTTTCACGCATTTTATATCAAAATGAAGCCCTAAGCATGTAGAATCATGTTACACTACTTTAAGGCTCTAAAAACTACGAAATCTCACCGGAGAAATTTGAAGAAAACCGGCCAACTTCGAACTCAACGATCCCGACGTCCAAAACCTTCAAACTAAGCACTCCGAGCTTCCTTAGGACCTCACTAAGCTCACTATAAGCTTAGAATTCCCTGAAAATCAACACATCACGAATGCATGAACAGTACTCAAATCGGACCTCGAGTTTTCAACGTGATATCGAGGGTTCTAAGTTCTAAAAATGGTACCATTCAACTCAGGAGGTCAAAATGATGAAGAACCTTACCCTTTTGGCGTCGATCCGTGATGATTGGAGGGTTTTATGCTTTGGTCCGTACGTTTTCGAGAGGGAAAGAGTGAGACTGAAACGGAGAGGAGAGAGAGAGAGCACGGGGGAGAGAGAGGAAGGGTTTGACCCGTGTGTATGTGTGTGTGGTTCATCCCAAAATAATCACCATCCGTTTCCTTAACTCCCTAACCACAAAAATACAACCTTATCCAATTTAAATTTTCCAAAACTTAGGAAATATGCATATTCAATAACATGCCACACACATACCTTAGTAACCGTCAAGGGTACTTTCGTCATTTCACAACCTCGATAAATAGAATCTTGGGACGGGCTGTGACATTTATAGTTTTGACATTAATTGTTTGATATTTTATGAGATTTATAATCATATAAATTTAAAATCCCTCATTATAATACTATTAGAAACGGATTCAATAAAGAAATTCAAACATTTTGATTGAATAAATAGATAAAAACTGTGTAACAATAAGAAATAATAAATGGCAAAAGAATGTATCCATATATAGTGTTAAAAAAATTGGTACATTTTACAAAACAAATTGGTACATTTGACATATAACAAAGTGGTACATTAATAAAAAATAATGGGTACATTGTAAATAAATTAAGGTACAAATAAAACATTAAAAAAATCATGTGTACAAATGAAAATTTTAAAAATATGGGCGCAAAAAGAAATTAATACATGGGTATAAATTAAAACTAAAAAGAAAATACTACAAATTAAAAAAAAAGGTTGCAAATTAAAATTGGGTACAAACTAAAAATATAAATATATGATACAATGTTTAGCCATAAAACATAAATATACTATATGTAATTTTTCTATCATTGATTAATTATACAATGTCACGTGACGGTAAACACATGGGCACAAATACAAATAAAACTTTAAAAAATATGGGCACAAAAAGAGATAATATATGGGTACAAATTAAAAATGAAAACGAAAATTGGTACAAATTAAAAAAGGTTTGCAAATTAAAAATGGGTACAAACTAAAAATAAAAATATATGATAAAAAATTTAGCCATAAATATAAATATACTAATTGTAACCTTTTTAACACTAAAGGAATATATTTAAAAATATTGTATTATTGAAATAATTAATGATGTTATTAATACCCAAGGACCTTGATCAAAAATTGAAAAAGAATAAAGTTTTAATCAATGAAGTAGCAAAAGGAGAGATGAGAACTTAATTTCTCCTGAATTATATTTAATGTTTTAATTATCTATTTTTCTTCCTAATTTTAATGTATTAGTTATATTTTATTATAATTACAATTTTTATTTCATTAATCATAAATATATTTTGTCGTAAACATTTAGATAAATTAATTTTTGTTATACAATATATTTCAATACACTTTGTCTTCTTCATATAGGTACATTAATTCATTTAATATATTTTAGTATATTCAGTACACACATTTAGGTACATTAATCCAATATAATACATTTCGGTACATTAAATTAGTATAATACATTTCGTTAAAAACATTTCAGTACTTACATTTCTACACTAATATTTAGGTACATTAATTGAGTCTTTCAAGTTTGAAGAATGTTAAATAAAATTAATAAATTAAAAAAAAAATTTCAAATATTTAATGGGAGATATTGAATAAAATATACATTAATTAATGTGAATTAAGGACACATCAAAGGACTATAATCAATATGTAATCTAACACCATATTTTTTTTATTAAATTTCAATATTTTTCAAGTATTAAAGTTAAAAAAAAAAACCCATTAATTTATTAGAACTTTAACTTTGCCACGCTCGAAATCAATGTAAGAGAAATGCTAAGGAGACTCTCTTAAAAGTGAAACTATCCATGGACTCTCCACCATCTCATATTTTTGGCACAATGTTCATGTCAATGTTAGAAAACATTGTGCCAAAAACATGAGGTGGTAAAGAGTCCATGGAGAGTTCCACTTTGAAAGAATCTCTTTAGCACTTCTCTCAATGTATACTAGTATATGTCCACACACAAAGTGTATGAAATATTTACTTTGGTTGTTAAAATTGAAGGAGAGAGCAAGAGAGAGAGAGGACGTGGGAGTGAGGAGAGAGGGAGAGAGGTTGTATTTTATTTATTTTTTAATTAGAGATGATAAACTTACATGTAGGTGAGATTTTAAAAAAAAACAAAATTTTGTTTTGTGAAATTACGTTATTATCCTTAACTTTTTTGCTGTGATAGAAGACAAAGATATATTTTCACCCTCTTTTGATTGACAAAGAGAATTTCATTAACATAGTTTTAGATATGCAAAGGCGAAGTGGGAGAAATCAATGATAGAGTGCTAAACCCTCATATATCTAGGTGTTTATATGGATAATTAACACAAATCGTGGAAGTGATTTTCGCCCCTTTTGTTTTTGATGTTTTTCATCTCTTTTGATCTTCTTCTAGTAATTTGAATTAAATAAATTAAGGCACAATAATAAGGGAATGGAATGCATAAAAAAACTGGTAATGTAAAAATCACTACCCTACAAATATCCAATGTGATTATTGTGATTTAAAAACCTTATCGCTTTATGATATCTCCCTGTTTCTTAATTTGACTTAGAATACATGTTCACTTTATGGTAAAGGTAGATCATAGAAGTATTATCTACTCAATCTGCTGGGAAAGGAAAGCATCTATATAATTATATATACATACTCGGTTTACTGTGCTAAATATAGTGTGCAGTGCACTAATGTGTTTCACGTTGAGGGCAACCTTGTATTATTATATAAATAGACTGGATGTGAATCAAAATGTGGGGCCAGAATCAGAGCTAACTAGGTCAAAGTGCAGTTGGAGCAGTGAAATTAAGCTACTTTACCACTACCATTCATATATTCCAAAACCCTAGCTCAATTCACATGCCATATATTTTCATTCATGCATGCATGGACCACTTGCTGCATTTTAAGGTTTTCACATTGCAACCTTTCACATGTAATTAGTGAAGGAGATTATCAAAAGTAAATAAGTTACTCTATTTTATTGGACGGGACGGTCATGTTTAAGCTATGATGCTATATATCAACAAAGAAAAGTAACTAAGTTAATCTTTTAGATTAGATGGGACGATCCTGTCTATTATTCATATCGATCTCACCAGAAATATGAAGACACAAGGAATGAAAGTTCAATCACTTCCCAAAAAAAGAATATATAGGACATTATTAGACATTTCACGGAAATTTTGATTCAGTTAATTTCTTTTAACACCATTGTTTTAATGATGTGAGTCTGATAATATAGGTGAGTTTTATTTATTAATTGTGGTACGTCTCGACTTTCCTTTGTGCCTACTCTCCTACCAGCTTGAATTAGTGTCTGCAAACTTACACCCTTTGACATGTCAAAAATAAAACCGTGAAGAAAGACTTAAGAGCAGATCCACCTTTACCTGTGACTGCAGAATGCGAACTGGATAATGTGTACCACTCATGTCAAAGTCTCATATTTGAGGCAATTGATGCCTTTGAAATGTTCGTCTCAACTCTCTTGGTTTCATATAAACACCCCCACACCCCAAAAAAGAAAAGAAAAAAGGAAAGCTATCAAGTTAGCGTGGTTTGAAGTTACTATCTAAAAGATATATTATTGTTTGGGATAATTCGCATTGAAGTTCAATAATTTGTCATAGTTTTTTTTTTTATTACATCGATATTTTTACACTAAGGGGAGAGAAAGTTCGGCTAAGTCACACAATAGGTAACCTAATTTGGTATCGAATTCGCCATCCATACAATTCGAACCTAAAACCTCTCAATTACAAGTGAAGATAAATATTACCAGACCGTAGTACTGAGTGGCATAATTTATCTAGTTTTTAAATCATCGTCTAAGAATCATTCCTATAAAAAATCGTTGAAATTCAAAACTGTTTGACCATATGATTATCATCATGAACATTTTATTTTTTAGAAGAAATATTGTTTTTGCCTATTTATTATGTAATTGTTTGATAAGTAATGACATTAGATCTAAGTGATTTATCGTAACATGTCTTTGAATGAGGTCCTAAATATTAAACAATTCGATCATTCAAATTGCATTAACCCAAATTGCATTAACGGTTAAGCCCACCTGCGTTCCCTCTTGATGAACAGTAAAAATATTTAGATTAAGAAGAAATGAGATCCATTAATAAGAAGCATGGGCGATCTCTTCTAAAAAATAAAGAACAAACCTCCTTCACTGAGAGCAAATCCAGCAAGCAAATAACAGAGCCAGCGTCCGATATGAGAATTTGACGTGGCAGGTTTCTAATCAATTCCTTCCAAGCAACATTTCTTAAGATCATTACCACCAGAGTGGAGACTCGAATTTCAAATTTTTCAGGAAGGACTTGAATTATTGTATAACCACAATTTTTGTATTCATACATGAAAATGGTGTTTGTACCTATCATTCCTAGGCAATACTTATTCCGTTGATAACTTCTGTTGGGAATTATGAACCATACACGCAATCTGAAATCAGACAATAAATGGACTTTCTGTTGATAACATCTTATATGTTTTGAATTATGAACCAAATAGATATATAAACTCATATCAATTACCAAATAATTAGAATTAGTGCAACAATATTATGGATAGGATAAAACCCTATTTAACGTTTGCTTCTGTAACTATATTTCATTATTGTTAGAAACCTTTGCTTCTATATTTCACTTAATATAGAACAATTATCAATAATTATCCTATTTTTCATCTATATATATAAAGTGAGCACCCTAAAATGGTGAAACATTCAAAATACCATAAATTGCCCTTTAAGAATTTCATAAATTACAATTGAACCAAAAGAAGATAAAGTATTTAACCATATTTTTATTTTGAATGAATTTAATATTTAACATTATAGAAAAAACAAAAACTAAAACAAAACCGCCCACGTTAGTGGGTGGTTTCAAGTCATTAATTCATTTCTTTTTTTTTTTAATAATTTTTTAAAAATATGTAAATTAATTATTTAAATAAAAAATTATAAAAAGGCCAATTGCCACATGAGTATGCGTGTGGCAAGAGGCTAGTGTAGAATAATGCAAGGCCAGCCTTGAGATTTCAGGGACCCTGTGCGAAAGTGAATTGGAGGCCCTAAAAAGTACTAAGAATTTTTTTTTTGTTCAAAAAAATAATTTTAGTTTTCAATTGAGCTTCTATAAATTCTAATAGCACAAACAAATTTAACAAATCAACAAGTGGAAAGGTGGCATATTGGTTTTTCCTTAACTATTTAGAGGGTCAGGGTTCAAATTTTCATGTTATTGTGTGGAATTTTTATATTATTTTGTGGAAGCTTATGCATTTAATAAACATAAACTGAAAAAAAAAATGATGGATACAAGTTTCAAACCCCTTCCCTAGGCCGCTGTAAAGAAGCAATAATACCACTTGCGCTAAGACTCAAGTTTGTAATATTCTACACATGCTACCATATATACGTAAATGCATGCAAATTTGAAAAATCAAAGGCCCTGTGCAGTGGCACCACTTGCACCCCCTCAGGGTCAGCACTGGAGTAATGTTAGGGAGGCAACATTTTTGTACCATATGATGTGACAAATGATCCATATAGTCAACATTGAATGAAATGTACACATCATTTGCCACACATCGGATACGACACCAATGTAGTTTAAAATGTGGTCTCCCTGGTATTTTTCCTTTCTCTTGTATGACTTGGCTATTTATAGGGAAAAAAGTCCTTTAGTCGTCTACTAGCAAGGTCGTGTTAAGCAGGCTGACTGGTGGACTAGAGGGTGGTTCAGTCTATTCCTCCACTGGCGGAGGCACCATGAGACTAGGGATGGCCGAGGCCTATCCTAACTTTTATGCATTTGGAAATTATGCATCTTTTTGCTTGAAGCCCTGCTTTTCAAATTCCAAACATAACCCCATCGGTCCATTTCACAATTGAATTTAATATTTTATCTATCTCCCTAATACAAATTAATAGCATTTAAAATCAAAGCAACAATTCACCTTTCTTTGAAGAGTAATAGTTCAGTTTTAGTCATAAAAATTAAGAAACAGTCCTCTTGCAGCCAGACTCCAAAACTATTCCCCTTTCTTTTTGAAATCTCATACATTTTATCATCCAAATCCGAAATGTCGTCAACAAATAAGTCTCAAATTTCTTTAATTCTCTATTCTACACTTACAAGAGAGTTAAGATCGTTCGTAAAATTTTTGTGAATGAAATATTATCGATGCATATATATTTTGGAATTCTAATTACCTTTGATGCATCGTTTTTTAAGAACCTTTGTAAGAGGCCCATCCTCACAAAAAATCCTGGCTCCGCCACTGTATTCCTCATGGTACATTTACAATAGTTATTCGGCTTACAGATTTAGTCCTCGTTAGTGTTATCATCCATGTTAGTTTGATGGGAGTCTATTGTGTTTAGAAATTATATTGTATTTATGTTTGAGTTTGTAAATATGGGGTTGTGCGTTATGTTTATTTTGGTATGTGTGACCTCGTACATCTTTTTCATTGATTTTTTTGTTCTTTCACGGTAAAATTTGTTCTGCACTCTACGTTTGACATGCATATCTTATCTAAGTAAGTTCTTAAGCGTTGTTAATGAAACTTCCTTCAACTTTTTTCCAACCAAAAAAACAACCAAGCTCACACATTAAATTGGGAATAACCAATAATTGTATCAAGCTTGCTAGTGGGGCTTGCATCACGTGAACCCCATCTACAATGATTCAGCATATCTACAAAATACATGGGTATATCGCATTGTCCATGAGGCATGAGACAATGTCCAATCATACTACGAACAATCCAATCACTTAGATCTATATTACAAGAAATTTTTTATTGAGACGAAAATACGAATAGTACATTACGTGCTTTTATGTAAGTGGTGAGAAATTTTATTTTTTAAGTTATTAACTTTTCAACACACAAATCTCATCATTTGTATAGTGACACGTGATGTATCACCTCGTGCATCGGTCACACTAAAAAATCTCTTTGATATTACATCATAGTTGTATATACTTAATTGTTAATTTTCATTATGCATGACGCATCACGTCCACAAAGATCTTTTTCTATGACAATTCAAGCAAATAGCATGTGAATTAATTACTTACAAAAGAGACTACCACTACTCTACAGTCCACATAATCATCTGGTTCACAAGAAGAAAACGACATCTCTTTTTTTGCGATGCACACTTTGCTTCCGATGCACTTCGTCTCCTTTTGTTTTCTTCTAGTATTTTGAATTAAATAAACCAAGTCACAATAACAAGGTAATGAGTGCAAAAGAAGAATTGACAATGTAAAATCGTTACCCTACAAATATTTAATTGTACTCTTTCTAAGTAGAAGATGTCGTTAGTTCAAAATTTTGATTTCATTCTTTAATATCAAATTTACCAATGTGATTATTATGATTTAAGAACCTTATCGCTTAGTGATATCTCCTTTTTTTCTTAATTTGACTTAGATTTCATGTTCATTTTATGATAAAGAACAATGTTTGGTTACTCAAGGATGAGTAAAAATTCATACTCAAAATTCTCTGTGTTTGAATTACAAAGCTTTGTATTTATAATCAGAATTGTTCATATCAGGAATCACTTCGTAAAGATCATCTCTACAAAAGCTGAATTAAAACTAAGGTCGTTTAGTCAATCTATTGTAGCAAATACATAGACAGTCCGTAATGCTTTTATTAATATTGTTCATCTATTTGATACCATTCGATAACTAAATGACCTTAGTTTTAATTAATATTTTGCGGATACGACCTTTATAGAGTGATTTACAATACAAACAGTTCTGATTATAAACACAAAGTTGTATAAATCAATCGACAACGAACAATTTTGAGTAGGAATACCTACTCATCATTTGAGTAGCTAAGTATTGTTCTATGATAAAGGTAGATCATAGAAGTACGTACCACCTAATTACGTTCACTTTATGATAAAGGAACCGGTAGCCAACTATGGTGTGTAATGTACTAATGTATTTCACGTTGAGAGCAATATATCTTGTTTCATTGTGTATATAGGACTGGATGTGAATCAAAATGTAGGGCCAGATTCAGATCTAACTCATCCAAAGTGTGGTTGGACAGTGAGATTTAAGCCACTCTTCCACTACCATTCATATATATCCAAAACCCTAGCTTAATTCACCAGCCATATATTCATCCGTGCATGCATGGACCTCTTGCTGCTTTTTAAGGTTTCATATCGCAACCTTTCATGTAATCAGTGAAGGAGATAGAATAACAAAAGTAAGTAAATTAGCCTTTTTTGTTAGATGGGACGGTCGTGTTTAAGCTATGATGCTATATGTTTGTACCATATATTAACAAAGAAAGTAACTAAGCTAATCTTTTCAATTAGATGGGATGATTCCTGTCTGTTATTCATATCAGTCTCACGGTGATACAAGTTAGTTAATTTGATTCTTAAAAATAAGAATTAGACATTTTGAGTTTGATTCACTTAATTTCTACAACACCATTGTTATAATGATATGAATCCGATATAAGTGGGTTAAATTTATTAATTGTGAGACGCCTCTACTTTCCTTTGTGCCTCGTATAGGTTATTTACTTCTATATCAAATAGTTGATCACTTATAGTAAAAAACTTAGGACATGTTTGGTATCCTATTTGAAAATTTTATCATTTCTCAAAACATTTCTTGAAAACAATTTTCTTTAAAACTCAAAAACTTGATTGGTTTACAATTTAAAATTTTTAAATCTTACGACTTAAACTAGACAAAGAGATCTAAAAATAAGGGCTCGTAGGAGAGGGAGAAAGAGGAAAGAGGAGGAAAGAAAGTAAGAGATGAGTAAAGGAAAGAAAAAGAAGAGAGAGGATCGGACTAGATAGAGAGGAAGATGAGTGAGAGAGAGCTGAGAGAATAAAGAGAGATGATTGGAGGAGAGACAAAAATGGTAAAAAAAAAGGAGAGAGAAAGAAGAAAAAGAGAGAGAGAGATAGATTTCGAGTGAGAGGAGAGGAGAGAGAAAAAAGAAATGAATGAGTTTAAGTTTAGGAGGTGTGATATCCACACACCTCATTTTACTTCTCACACACCTTTTTAATTTTCGGTCGTTGGATCAGATGAATTGAAGAAGATCAATGGACATAAATTATCAATGGGTGTGTGAGAAGTAAAATGGGTTGTGTGGATAGGACACCCCTAAGTTTAAAAACTCTAAAAACTCTTCTTCTTCTTTTTTTTCTTTTTTCTTTTATGTTTTTAAATAATAGACTATATTTCTGAGTTAGTCTTGAGTTCAGTTTTTTAAAATAATCCTACCAAACAAGTTTTAAGACATAAAACTTGAAAATTGTTTCTGAGTTTAAAAAGTTAGATTCAAGTAGAGTACCAAACATGCCCTTATGAGTTTAAGATATTCAACCTATAAATTGGGATCACTCAACTCATATTTTTTGGTTGTATATGTGTTTAATTCTTCTAGATTGAATCAAACTCAAATTTTTGGCCTAC
This sequence comes from Malus domestica, assembly GCF_042453785.1. Classification (NCBI taxonomy): domain Eukaryota; kingdom Viridiplantae; phylum Streptophyta; class Magnoliopsida; order Rosales; family Rosaceae; genus Malus; species Malus domestica. The sequence continues at coordinate 25,611,930 of NC_091672.1, read as the reverse complement.
TGTGAAAGGCAATAGGGATCATATTATTAAATACCACTTGTATATAACAGTGACAGTCCTCGATTTGGATATCTAAGAGGACACTAAAATCAAGGCATGTTGGCCGATACTTGAAGGGTGACGAAGCTATAACATGACAGTGATGTGTAAATAATGAATAAATAAAACCAAAGTCTAAAATTAACTTAAACAAAGAGTGAGAGTGTGCAGTACTGGAAGAACCCTTATTACAAAGCATGCATTGTCAAAGCATAGATAAAAGTGCAGCAGAAAGGAAAATATTCTCATATTGGGTAAGATGGATATTATACATACTAACACAAAATAAATTTCCTACATTAATAGAAGTAGATGTTAGAACCACCAATAATCCCCCGCTCGCTACATAATCCAGCTACTAGGTTCTAGAGGGAAACAAAACACAAAGTGCTAGGGGGGAAAAATAAAGATTCTCTTAAACCTTTACTTTTTGTAACATATAGTAATCCCTTATTGTAAAATCTGTATAGTTTTCAAAATCATACTACATATAAGAATGAAAACCAAAGCGATTGAATAGTAATAAGTAGTTTTGTTAGGTATACAGAAAAGTCACAAATATCTCAACAATGTAAACAATATGCTAAAAAAATGTAGACACATAAGTTCATGCAAAAAGTAGCTACATGAAAAGGTTGGGTAGAATAATCTACGCTTGATTACTACATACATATGAAGCTGGCACTAAAGACATCACATATGAGTCCTAAATACAAAAGCAACTAGTAAAAGTTGGCATCCACAATGGATTCATTGTGAGTGTAGTAGTGCAATGTGAACATACACATGAAGATGGCCTTGGCCCGCTCAAGTACTATAGACACCAATATAAGCAAGCATGATGAGCAGATAAAATATGTATGATCATGCCATCATAATTTCATAAATCCCACCATCATCAACTAACGCTTATGTTTATAAGTAAAAGCATGGCATGATGTAAACCCACTTCATCGAAGCAGTTATGTAAATTATATATGTACGCTTGACAATAAAGCCCACTCATTGATACTTCGTCAGGTCGTAGCCATCTTACCTAGCCTAACTCTGAAATCCTCGGGATAAGTTTCTTTTATATGGAAAACCATTACACTAATCATTAAACTACTCAAAGCCTGTAAATACTAGGAAAAAAGCTTGAATTCCCTTTGTATGCTCAAAATGATGATTGAAAGTACGGTTATACTTGTCGTTGAAGGCGCTTGAGGAGGGTCGCGATTGGCAATGTACTCACCATTAACGGTGTTACACACGTCAGCGCGTTCCATTACAGTTAGAGCAACTCCAGCCTTCTACTTTGCTCGGGGGACGGGCTGCAGGAAGGGGCCCGAGGGCCGGTTGATTCTTCTCCAGCCATGGAGGGCTCGAGTGAGGGTGGGAGCCCGAGCACAAGGAGAGTGGATTATTGATAGGCCTGCAGCCCGAGGGCCAAGGCATTTTTTTATTGTTTTTTGTGTCAGCCCGAGGCCCAACAGCCCCATTTCCCTATTTTTTTTATTTTATATTATTTAAACAAACAAAAAAAACTACTATTTTATTACCTATTGCCAGGGGGAGGGCTCCAAGGGTGGAGATGCAAAATGTAATTACTATTCATTAATGGTAGTTACTATTCATTAAAGGCAGTTACTGTTCAATAGGGTGGATTCAATAGTGGATTGCCATGGGGAAGGGCTCCAAAGGTGGAGTTGCTCTTAGCGAGATATACCTGTTGTTAACGAAATATGCTCATCCATTTCCTCACGCACGTCGCCGAAGTCACCGTTAGTCGGCCAAATAGACACCGATTAGCCTAATTTCTCATAGATTTTTCACGTAATTTATGTTCAAATGAAGCTTACGAAGAGAGGTAATATTTTACCTAACCCAAGCTTTGAAATTGGTTGGAAATGGCCTGAAATTGGCCGGAATGTCTCGGCCCAGGAATTAAGATTTCATATCTATTTGAATTAGCATAGATCAGAGAACGAAATGCACGAATGTATTCAATTGGGAATTTGAAAGATTTTAATGGATTTATAAATCTATAGATTTTTATGGAGTTTAACTGATTTGTAGAGATTCTATGTAAAATTTTAATTGAGATTTGTGGATGCTTAAAATACACTACAAAATCTCTCAAATTCCCTCTAATTCCTCAACTTTTCCAAATTATTTAAATTCAAATTCTAATTGAATACACCTGAAATGTTATAAATTTCTTTAAAGTTCTAATTAAATACACCCGGATTTCTAAGGATTTTAATAAATTATCTTAAAATCCTGATTGAATGCACATTGAATTTCAGAGAATAACTTAAAATCCTAATTGAATACCCCTATATTCATTAAAATAATTAAAATCCCTCAAAATTTCAATTGAAAACACTCCCCTAAGTCTAGAAGTGGTGGTGATAATCTCGTCCAACACGACGAGATGAAGCAGAAAATCTTTGCCGGTTATCTGCAATCTCGCTGAAAAATAGATCTGTCAAAGTTATCTTGGAATCCCACAATTGTGAGGTAGATCTTCACATACAAAGGGTCCAGAAGTTACCTCAATTGATGGGAAGTTGATTGGTAACAACCTCAAGACCCACCGCCACATGTATCACCGTGAAAGACAAACCGGACTTGGTTTATGGGTTCTCGGATCTGGGTTCGAGTTTAGGAAAATGGAATGTATGTTGTGTTGGGTTTGAGGAGGAATGAAGGAGGGCCAGCCCTGAGAGGATGTCAGGCGTGCGATCGCACATGGTCTCGATTTTTAGGGATCTTTGAATTTTAATAACCTTTATAATGTACTACATATAAAAAGAGTGTGACCATATTTCACAATGTTACGTTAGGGGAATTGTCAAGTATTGGTACTTACATTTGTTTTTGCAAGGTTTCGAGTACTAGTAGAACCCTTTTTGGGCCTTTTTTGAACTACATTAATTTTTTCTTTTCTCTTTAATATTTGTAGCTTAATTTCTATCATTATAAAAGATAACTTTTGATGATAAATTTATGATTAGGAATATCATAATTAATTAAAATCCTTAAAAGTTTGAAGATAAAATCTTTAAAACCCCCCTTTCCATATATGATATCATTTAATCGAAAACATGTCATTAATTTTCATTCTATTTGAAGACCATTTAGTCATCCATATATATATATAATACAACTTTGCTCATAACACTAAAGTGGAGGTGAGCAAGTGATGCTCATCCCTTATTGATTACCGTTAAATTAATTTGATTTAATTGATTTAAGACACGAATCTCGAATTCTAACTAATCTAACGACAATCAACCGAGTGGGGGTTAGAATCATCCTCACTTTAGGGATTGAGAAAAAATGCAATAAAAAAAGGAACAATTCATTATCAGATGTTACAATATCAAAACCAGTGATTTGTTTAACTAGTTCATAATAAAGAGCATGAGTTGTTCTGATTATAATACATGTACGGTGATATGATATGTACATAGCCACCACACAATGATTTTTGTATTTAAAAAGTAAGGAGTTTCGAACTCAAAAACATAAGGAATGCAGATACATAGCCACCAAACCATGCTTCTTTTTTATTTATTTTCTTTTGCGTTTATATCAATTTATACACACAAAAAAATATAAAATATAACGGAAAATATAGCAACCAAACTTTAGACCTTGTAACTTGTAAGGGTTTCCGTTTGAGTCTCGCATAGGGCCTTCAAAATCTCAGGACCGGCTTGGAATGAAGATGGTGGTGGTACGATGACCAAACTTGCCGAAGAATGGCGACTCTGTATTTGTCTTCTTCTCGATGTTTCCAAAACGGAAGGGAGAGATAGAGTAAGCTGAATGAGAGAGAGAGAAAGAGTGTTGATGTATAGAGAAAGAAAAGAGAAAATGAGGGAGAGATGAAGAGTGATCTACTTCCATTAAAGGAAAGGGTGAATAAATAACCCATTACCCTAACTAGAAAAATTGAAATATTTTTCACGTGCAAAAATTCAGAACGTTCCGCTTAGCCCGTGAGTAAAATAAATATCAATTTTTGGTCTTACAATACACTCAACTTCTTTTTTACGTGTTCGATTTACATTCAATAAGCTCACGTGTTTTTATCGACGAGTACTACTCAAGCATGGTAAAAAGGGAGACAAAGTATGAAATGAGCTCAAATGTCCACGTAGGATTTAGCCATTCCTAGAGCATTTTCTTAATTTCATAACTTTAAAAATTAAAGTATAATAAAATTAGAGACGGTTTATAATTGATAATGTGGTTTAATGAAGATGACAAAGCAACTGTATTTGTTATAAATAAGATGCAATACGCACAACACATAATACTATTAGTTGTTTTCTCCTCTTTTTAAAATAGTGGCGTTTTTAACCGACATAAAAATGACTGTAGGTTAAAGAACCATTGCTTTTATCCGACAAAATTTGCTTTTATTTTAAAACTTCCCACTTGCTTTGCAAGCGGAATTGGTGGTGTTGGTTGTAACCGACGGAGTAGGAATTGGGCAAAGTGATGTCAGTTAGTGCATAGTGGTGTCAGTTTTAACTGACACCTTTGCAATTTGTGTCAGACATTGATTAATGTAGGTTTGTCAGTTTTCAAAGTTGGTGTCGGTTCTTTCCAACATAATGTACAATTAGTAGCAATTTTAACCGACGGCCAACCAAGTTGCTCATGTGGCTGCATCTTTAACTCATTTGAGGGTGAGTAATCTCATGGGCAACTTTGCCCCTCCTTCACTGGTAATGGTGCTATCTCGAGATGGGCTTCCATGTCTTCCTCCATCTTTTGCTTGAGGTCTGATAATGGTATCACTATCAACCTCTTCCTCTTTTGTTTCACCTGAGTGGTATTTAGTAGTGTTTGTCTAATTGTCTAGGTCGTATTTCCCTACTGCCTAATTTGTATCGACTGCACTTTTTTTTTTATTCTGGGTTTTGTCTTTGGGTTATCATAGTTTTATTTGTACTTACTGCCCCTTTTCGGTTTTTTTTATGAATTTTTCATTTGACCAAAACAAAAAAAACAAAAAAAAGGTATGAATTTTCATTTGTGCTGAAGAGGAATAATTTGGTTGACTGTTTGAGTGGCTATTAAGATGTTGAATGTTTGGATGGTATCTATAGTATATGGAAGAAATTTGAAATTTCTTATCTTTTAGAGAATTGTTATTAGCACTCCAAAAATCTTATTCTACACTCCTCATAAGTGTATTTTTCTTTCTAATTCTAGAAAGTTTGGAGTTTCAAATGAGATTTTAGTAGTGCTAATAACAATTCCCATCTTTTAGTAGTGCTAATAACAATTCCCATCTTATTCTGCACTCCTCACAAATGTATTTTTCTTTCTAATTATAGAAAGTTTGGAGTTCCAAATGAGATTTTAATAATGCTAATAACAATCCTCACAAATGTATTTTTCTTTCTAATTAGTGGCGTCGGTTATGAGCAACAATATAGTTGTTTTTATTTTATTTATTCAAAAACTGAAGTATTTTTTTTTTGTATTATTAATGGTCAGTCATGTCAGTTATGGGTGACACAAAGTTGCTCTATCCGACAGACTTTCTCAGTATTTAATGTCGCATGTATCCAACGACAGTTTCCATGTCACTTATATCCGACACTACTATCCTTTTTTTTTCTTGGTTGATTAAGGGAACTAACAGACAAAAAAAGCCTTTTCATGACGCTAGCAATTCTGTCGGTTCTTTTATCCGCCATTACATGAATTTCTGTCAGATTCTTCATAATATCCGACATAAATGGGCTTTTCTTGTTGTTTTTAAAAGCGACACTATTGGGTATTTTTGTAGTAGTGATTCTAATCTCTAAACAAGTGAATGTATATGAAACCTTCACGCCTTCTTACAGTTTTTTTGTTGACACCCTTTTTTACTTCTCACACATCTTTTTAATTTTCTGTCGTCAGATCAGATGTATTGAAGAAGATCAAATGACAAAAATTAACAAGAGGTGTGTGAAAAGTAAAAAGGAGTGTGTGGATAACACATCCCTATTCAAAACACTCACCTAATTAATGGAAGAAATCGATTGAACTAATTACCAAAAAACTAGTAAATTATTCGTTGAACATTATTTCTTTTTGCTATCAAATTGTGATTCGTGATAACCTCATTTTTCTTAAAACTTTCTTTTTGCATGACTTTAAACTAAGGGTGGGCAAACGGGTCATGGACTCGCGGGTCGGGACGGGTTAATGAGGTTCGGGGCAGGTCTAAAATCTTTAAAGTCCAAATGGGATGGGGCGGTGTGGGTTACCAAATTAGCGGGGCAAGGCGGATCCAAAAGTCTGAGGACACGCGCCCCAAACCCGAACCGTGTGATGGAACAAGTCTGCAAATCTCGAATCATGCTCGAGTCTCTACCCAACCAAAATTTTCTCTTGTAGGCTGTCGATCACAAACCCACCCACCCTCTCCCAAATCCACCTACAAAATTTAATAAAGATTTTTCCAACCGAATCTCTCTCTCTCTCTCTCTTTTGTTGATCACAAACTCTTCATTCTCCCAAATCCCAAATCCACCTACAAAATTTAATAAAGATTGAAGTTTTCACTCCCATAGACAGTGAGAAGGGGCAATGAAAACCCACATGGAATTTTGATCAGGGGAAGCTTTTTATTGGTGGAATTTCATGTGAGACCTCAGAGGATAAGCTAAATGAGTATTTTAACTACGGCGACGTTTTGCAGAAGGTGGTCATGAGGGATAAGGTCTCTGGCTGCCCCATAAATTTTGGGTTTGTGGTTTTTGTAAATCATGTTGTTCTTGATAGGGTTCTTCAGTATAAGAACACCATTGATGGTAGAACGGTGAGATTCAAATTCCTAATTTTTTATTTTTTCAATGATAGAATGGTTTGTGGTTTCAGAAATAAGGAGAAGATGGTTGGAGATTTGAAAATACAACTCCAGTCTCTCCAGAAGTTGGGCACTATAGAAAAAAAGTTCTCTACAAAAGGACTCGTGGAGGACCCGTAGAACCGGCCCGTTTCAAATAGGTTGAGTTAGGTCCAGTGTCATTTTTAAACTTTCTGTTACCTAATCCAGTCCGTCCCAGTTTATTTTCAAGCGTGTCTAGTCCGATTCCTCTAATTTTGGGCCCAGCCCTACTTTAAACTCTTTGCTTCTTATTTCTCTAGTCACATTACTCTTTTTTGGTAGAAAAAAAGTCTAAACGGAGAGGAGGCTACCTATTTTAGAGTCATGGTATACCACAACCCTTTCTAAAAACTTGTAGATGGGTCTTTTGGGCTTGGGATTTTTCAGTGTGACCGTCACACGATGTGGTATATCATGTGTCCCTATATAAATGGTGAGTTATGTGTGTTAAAAGGTTAATAACTTAACAATTAAAATTTTTCACCACTTACATAAAAACACATGGTATATCATTCGTGTTCCCGTCACAACTAAAGATTTCTCCTTTTGGGCACCTTTTGAATTATCGTGTGGAATCCAGAAAAAAAAAACCCCCAAAAGACATCGTAACCATTAAATAAGTTTGTTGAATTTTATTTTTATCATGATTTAAGTTTTTGAAGTTGTTATTATTATTAATTTTTAAAAGAAAACTAGAAATTAAGACATAATAAGAAAAGAACTGGAAAGGCATATTTTATACTCTTGCAAAAAGAAAATCCACAACTTGACGACTTTGCTTGGTACGGAAAACATGGCCAACTCAACTATGGATTCCAGTTTTCTGTTAATTACCTATTCCAAATGTAATTAGGGCTTGGTGCCCATTCAAATCCTACTTTTTTATATTAATTATCTCGGCTCCACTGAAAGTTCAATCCAAGTATATCCAGTCCAGACTGCGTACGACCGGACTTTTACACTCTCGATTTTAACCGCCGTCGGATTAACGCGCGACGACTCTCAGATTCAAATCCTTGCACGGGATTTCAGAAATCAACGCTCAACGCGTCGGGACCACCGTACGCAAGTTACACCTTGGAAACTTACAGTCGGAGAAAACAAAACAACGGGGAACAGTGTTGAAGGGACCTAGACACGTGGCTGGTCACAATTGGCTCCCACGTCACGTAGATGCAAAGTGGCATTGCGTTATTAAAACGTGAGCAACCACTTTATATAGCTCCAACAACTCCAATCGACAGAGCGACAAAAAACCTGTTTCCCAAAAAACACAATTGTTTCTCAATTCTTTCCCAACTCAAAAATCCGTTCTCGAACTTCTTCTGTTTCGAATCCATACGACGCCGTTGAGATTTTTCGGTGGAAATTGGTCCTAACAGATTGTTCGTCAATTTAGGCAGTGAATTCAAGGGGAGGAATTGGGATTATTTTCTGGTAATCTCCGCGAAATTCGGGAGCCATGCCGGAGATCGACGTCGTCACCGACAATGGCGACGACTCCGGCGCAGACGAGGTTAACCTGTTCGGGAAGTACGAGGTTGGGAGGCTGCTGGGCCGCGGGGCCTTCGCGAAGGTGTACCACGCGCGGAACGTGCACACGGAGCAGAGCGTGGCGATCAAGGCCGTCAGCAAGCAAAAGGTCCTGAAGGGCGGGTTTGCGGCCCACGTTAAGCAGGAGATCTCTATCATGCGCCGTCTTGGGCACCCGCACATCGTGAAGCTCAACGAGGTTTTAGCGACTAAGACCAAGATCTACTTCATCATGGAGTTCGCCAAGGGCGGCGAGCTCTTCACGAAGATCTCCAAGGGGCGGTTCAGCGAGCATCTCAGCCGTCGGTACTTTCAGCAGCTGATCTCCGCCGTCGGATACTGCCACTCGCGGGGAGTGTACCACCGCGATTTGAAGCCCGAGAATCTGCTCCTCGACGAGAACTGGAACTTGAAAGTCTCGGACTTCGGGCTGAGCGCCTTGACGGAGCAGGTCCGGTCAGACGGTCTCCTCCACACACTCTGCGGGACCCCCGGGTACGTGGCGCCGGAGATTCTCGCGAAGAAGGGGTACGACGGCGCGAAGATCGACATCTGGTCGTGCGGCATCATTTTGTTCGTTCTGAACGCGGGCTACCTACCTTTTAACGACCCGAATCTCATGGTGATGTACCGCAAGATTTACAAGGGAGATTATCGGGTTCCGAGATGGACGTCGCCGGAACTGAAGCACCTGATTTCTCGGCTCCTCGACACGAATTCCGAGACGCGGATAACCGTCGACGAGATTTTGAAGGACCCGTGGTTCGAGAAGGGGTACCGGGAGACTAAATTCGACTTCGAGGACTTTGGCTTGGAGGACATGCGGGACGGGGACAGCGACAAAACGTCGTCGTTGAACGCGTTTGATTTGATTTCGTTCTCGTCTGGGTTCGATATCTCGGGGTTGTTTAGCAAGTCCGCGATATCCGACTGCGGGGAGCGGTTCGTGTCGGCGGAGACGCCGGAGAGGATAATGGAGAAGGTGGAGGAGGTGGCGAAGGCGGGGGACGTGTCGGTGACGGAGAAGAAGAGCTGGGGGGCGAAATTGGCGGGGAAGAATGGGAATTTTGTCGTGATGGTTGGGATTTACCGGTTAACGGAGAAGCTGGTCGTGGTGGAGTTGAATTTAAGGCAAAGAGAAGTTGAAAGTGGGCCGCAAATATGGATAGATAAGCTGAGGCCGCAGCTAAACTGTTTGATGTACCGACCGGGAGAGCCGGTCGCCGGTGACTGTTAGGACCCCAGAAACCGGAAGAAAACATGTCCAGGAATTTGAGTTGTATATTAAAAATTGCTATTAAAAATTGCATGGGCGAAAAAAATTGCATGGGCGAAAAAAAAAGGAACAATATAATTTCAGTGTCCGGGTTTTCTTGTATCTTTGTTTTTGGCCGGAATTAATTTCGAACATCTCAAAAAGAGACAAAGGAAAGGCTAGTTAAATTCAGCTAGTTACTGTTTAAAAAGTTAAAATAGCTAGTGTTGGAGCTTGATTTTTGTTAAATTAGCCAAAAAAACATCATTTGGATAGGCTGTTGAAGATGCTCTTATATTCTTCTGTATATTCATAATTTCATTTCATTAAATCTATGGTAAGGTGCAGCAAGTATCAAGAGATTGCAATTAGTAGCATTGTTTATTGTTAAAGCTAAAAGCTCGTTTGATAACCGTCAATTTATTTTTTGGGCTGAAAAACGAGGCTAAAAGCGAGCCCAAACAAACCTTCTCAATAATAAATATAGACCAGGACATCCAAAGTCGATCCTCATGAATAAAACTAACTGAATAAGAAGAAGTATAAAAAAAATGACCTAAATTTAAATCAAGACTATAGGTCGCTAAACTGTCCGCCACAAAATTCTTTTCTCCGTAGACATGCCGAAAAGTTCACATTGCCAAGATCTTGAAAGCAAATCTCGACAGGCCAACACAAGGGAACCTAAAGGATGATTATTGCCAGCAGCTTGCAACACCAGATGAACGGTGAATGCAGAGTCTGATTCCACCAATAATTTATCAATCCGTAATCTCCATGCCAATTGTAAGTCCAAGTAAAGACCCCATAGCTCAGCATTGAGAATCTCTTATGTGCCCAAGTTAGTGCAAAACCCATAAATCCATTTACCATCATAATCTCTTAAAACACCACATGCTCCAATAGAATTATTACTTCCCTTGCAACTATCAACATTAAGCATAAACCAACCTGAAGGAGGAACTTTCCAATGGAGCAAGATTCAATCCTATGTGATTTATCAATCTTGTGAGTATTTGCCGTCAATTTCGTTATTAGATGAATATGCTGGCCTAGATTAGCTAATTTTGTTTTTGTTTTTGTAATAATTTCGTTCAAAACACTCCGACATTCGTAAATATGAATGGACTTATTGCTTCCAGTTGCAGCATGCCAGCATGTGAAGTACTCGATCAATCTTACCTAAAAGGTTCAAGTAACTCAGACATCTACCAATATCCACGAGAGTCCCATGACTCATCTCATTGCAAAGTGCTTGTAGCAATTAGGTTAAAAACATTGGTTCACGTACTCGAAGTCAAATTTATATTGTCAGAATGCACAAAATTGTATCGCATCGAAAATTTACAAAATAAAAAAAACGGAATATATAGTTGGATTACTTCACATTAACCGGTTTCTCCCACCTCAGTATCTCGCTTGTATCCAACATGTTATCTGATTAAAAATCCAGTGTGGGATCGTGGGAGAAATATGAATGTGATGCAGAGTGGTAGGTATAGCTTGACAAAAATTGCAGTTAGTGTCCTATCGTTAACATTCTGCACTTGCTCTGGCTGCCTTATCCGTAGCAGATAATCAAACCGCAATAACACATGGACCCGGCTTCTTTGCCCTACCACTTTCCAGGAGGAGGATCCTCTCCTGAGCTAAGGATGAGGATCCTCCTCATTAAGGGATGTGGGCTGTTGGATGAAAATTCAACGGCTACAATTATTATAATTTTAAAGGAACCTCCTATTTGTAGCCGTTGGATTTTCATCCAATGGTCCACACTCATTGGTGAGGTGGATCCTCATCCTTAGCTTAGGAGACGATCCTGGTCCCACTTTCCATACTCTTATCCTCCCTTATTTTGTGCAGTCACGGTTAAACCACGTCAATATTTTATATTAATTTTTTTTATAAAGATAATAAGATAAAAAATAATAATAATATAAAATATTGACGTGACTTAATCATGATCGCATAAATAAAAAAGGACGAATGTATATGAGAAGTGGGAGAGCAGAGAAACCAGGTCCATAACACACCGACCCTTTAAACTAATTTTTTTTTTCTGATTTGATTTGATTTGATTTGAATTGATTTTATACATTTTTGCGTCTGAGGCACTGTTTACTGATGAGTATATAATATTTTTAATTAATTTTCTTTGTGTCACTTCCAAATCCTGTGGTGTGTAGGCAGTTGCAACATGGGGTAGTGGTGATCGGGTTCCAAATCCACCGTCGGATCATGAATAAACAAACGCAAGAGGGTCCATCACACACTGCTTTATGCAACTTTGTTAATCAATATTTTATAGCAAGCCAAATGGTCCACCATGCAATTATATACATGCATGATTGCATACTATTCGATTGCATGAATCAGAATTACGTATATATCGTTGTACATATCTATAATGACCCTAAATTTAATCTTTTTGGGTTGTTAGCAGTGTCCAAAGGCTGGAGTTAGACGGATCAAAATATGAATAGCTTAGAAGTCTGTTTGTGCCACAATCATCATATTTCAAAATTCGTGGGTGAAATCCGATGAGACTTCGTTGAGATTGGCCATGCTTGTTCTGTAAGAGACCGAAATCCAATCCAACAAGGAATTATCAGGTTGCCTATAATCTTGGACTCCTTACCATCTAAGGTTGGCGTGCGCTGCAAGTAAATTACACTCCTAAAACGATACAATATCTATTTTTATATATCCTTTGCGATTTTCCCGTTTAATACGGATTCCCTATCCTAAAAGATCACATCCTCGACTAGTATAAATACACCTTCTAAGGTTATTTTCTGGTAACACAATTATCATATACTTATTCTCTTACCCATTGATTGAGTCTTATATTGCTTATTAACTTGACCGTATGAGAGCCTTTGACCGGCACACCCTCCCCCAATCTTTGGCTAACTTACGGTTTATTGTTCTTTTACCAGTTACACAGATTTGTGCATCTCCACCCTTCACGATGGTGCGTGAATTTAGTTCTAACAAGTAGGTATTGAAAGCAAGTTTGCAAATCTGGTTTAGCTACAACATTGTGTTCCTCATACAATAATTAAGTTCTATTTTCGCTCTCCTCTCTTTAGTTTAAAACTAGTTTAAACTACAAAGATAATTATTTGAACTAGATTGACTCTAGTCAATATAACTACTCCTACGTTCGAATCAAAAGAATGTAAATTTTAATTTCAACAAAAAAGTGTCCTCATGAGAAGGGTGTAGCGTGTGGCGCAAGGTGCTAGGGTTAGGGTTTTCAACTTGTGACGGCGCTGGCAAGTGAGTGGTGATCAGTAGGTTTGAAAGGCTGGTAGTGAGTGGATTCTTCACGACTGCTGGTGGTGTTTGTTTTGCCTGTGTTTTGAGTTTGACTAAATTGAAAAATTAGGGTTTGTAATGGAGAGATCGAGTGTGCAGAATATGGAGTTCTTGACAACGAAGTTTGGCACGGGCTTATCATTATCAGAGAATGAGAAGGGTGGGATTAAGATTAGGAAGAAAGCTATTGAAGATGCTCTGCTGGGCTTTCAGTATAGTGTGGTTGCTGAAGTTTGCACGCGGAATGATGTTAATGATAATGGATTTATTAATCAATTTACGAATCTTTTGAGAGGAAGGGCGAGGGTATCAATTAGGGCACTGGGTGGGGCTAGGTTCATGGCTCGCTTTGTGGGATGCCGGGACATGTGTCGTGTACTGGAGGCGGAGAAGTCGTGGCTGTTTAAGGATGATTTGGTGTTGGTGGTTGATGGGCTCGTCGTGGTCGATGGGCAGAACCCCTTTACTTGGTGTCCATGTGGGTGCAGTCGCACAATGTACCACCCATTAGTATGACGGAGGCTATATCATCCACAATTGGGGGTTTGATTGGTATGGTGCTTAGGGTGGATAAAGATGACGGTTGAGATTGTATTAGAAGATTTTTGTGTGTTAAGATTTCCTTTAATGTCTGTGAACCGATCATAAGGGGAACCAATGTGGATTTTCCTGATGATGGTAATATATGGATGGACTTTCATTATAAGGGGTTGCCTAGCTATTGTCTTATATGTGGTAAGGTGGGGCATGTCACACGACGATGTAGGGAGGGTCGAGATGGCGAAGAAGGGTTAGAGGAGGATATAGAGACGTCATATGCATTCAAAGGGCTCGATGTGGAAGTCAATCTCAAATGGAATGTGATTACAAAGAGAAGTGATGTAGGAATGTGATTACAAAGAGAAATGATGTACAAAGAGGAACAAGGGGGATGATGGGCTCGTCTTCCTCATCTAACTGGTGGAGAAATGAGAGTGTAGAAGAACGAAGGCATGTCCAGGATGATGTGGAACATGAACGACAATGGAGGGAAAGAGAGACAAAGTTTGATGCAAGTTTCATTGGCCTGGGGGGTATTATTGTTGTGGCTGCTGGGGGGATTGTGTTACATAATCCACCGGATGAGGAGGGCGGGAATATGGGAAGCAGTGAGGTTGTGTAGCCAAGTACTGTCTTTGATCTTTATATGCCGATTATTGCTGAACAGGAGAATAAGCATGACGGGATCCTGAAAGGGGCTGTGATGGGTGGTGAGTTGAGGGAAGGGTTGATGTCCTAAGACTCTGATTCGTTTAACCTACTTCCCATAATTGAAGCTGTTTCTAGAGGTAGGGTTAAAAGGAGCCGTGAAGATGGTAGTGAGGGGTTGGAAACATGTGAAGATTTGTACCGTGTAATTAAACACTAGAGGTCTGCTTTGGACCAAATGAAAGCCACCTGCGAGGGGTCTCCATGATCGCAATGAAAATCATATGTTAGAACTGTCAGGGTATCGGGGAGGACTGACAGTTTATGATCTTATGGAGTAGAATAGGCTCCACTCCCCAGAGGTAGTGGCGTTATTAAAGACTAAAAACCATAGTAGAAGGTACTGTTACTTAAAACGAAGGCTTGGAATGTCATGTATGCATACAATCGAGCCTAGGGGAATTGTATGAGGTATGTGTATGTTTTGGAGAGATGCGAATGATGTTGTATTGGTTAAGTATGGGGATTTTTTCATTGAGGTGTTGATTGTGGATGAGATACAACATTGTAGGTGGCGACTTGTGGTTGTGTATACAAGTACTGATGCTCATAAAATAGAGCAACAGTTAGATATGTTAATGGACCGAATTGATGAATATCCAGAACTATGACTTTTGATGGGTGATTTTAATGACTTACTACTTGAGTCGGAGAAGGTGGGGGGCAATGTGCAGACGGCAACTAGTATGTGGACCTTCAGGAATTTCGTCACTCAATCACTGTTGTTGGATTTGGGGTTTAAAGGTTATCCGTATACATGGAGGAATAGGCGGGAAGAGGGTTTTATTCAGGAAAGAATTGATCGTGCACTTGCTACCAATGAATGGGTCCAAAGTTATCAATAAGCGGTAGTTAAGCATGTAGTGCTCGAGAGGTCTGACCATGCGATGTTAGTGCTTTTAATGGAAATGGACCAACCTAGGCGAAAGAAGAGATTTATGTATGACCCTAGTTGGAACGGGGAGGATCAGTGTGCATAGGTGGTGAGATCTTGTTGGGGTATTAAGCTTGGTGGAGCTCCGAATCTTGAACTGGTGGCTAATTTAAAATGAGTTAGACATGGTTTAGTGATGTGGAGGAAAAATGAGGGTCGTAATGAGGAAAAATAAATTTGTCGATTGATGGAGATCATTCGTTGGGAGTATCAAAAGCCGGTGTTTGATGGCTATCAAGTCCTACAGTTGAAGGCTGACCATTTGCGTGCGGTTATGATGGAAGAGGTTTATTAGCGTACGAAGTCAAGAGTGCAATGGTTAAAGGAGGGTGATAAAAACACTAATTTTTTTTCATGCACAAATATTGAAACGAAGACGGATGAATGCTCTTCGTGGTTTGGAGAAGGAGGCCGGCACTTGGTATACTGATGAGCAGTGGTTGAGTGATATTACTGTGAGATAGTTTCAACAATTATTCACCACGGATCAACCTACAAATGTAATGGAACTTATGCCATGTGTGCCGTGTAAGGTTGATCAAGTGGAGAATAGGAAATTGATTGCTCAGATCACGAATATGGAAATTGAAAATGATATTCATCAAATGCATCGAACGAAATCGCCGGGTCCTGATGGATTTAATGCTGGATTTTTCCATCATCATTGGGAAACGGTGGGATGAATGGTTATGGGGATGGTTAAATCTTTCTTTCAATCGCGGCGAATGTTAAAAGAGTTGAATCATACCAATATAGTGCTTATTCCCAAGGTGGATAATCCAATGAAGATGTCTCAATTTAGACCGATTTCGTTATGTAATGTGGTGTACAAGATTATTTCAAAGGTGTTAACGAATTGGTTAAAGAGAGTTCTGCCTAAGGTGATAAGTCTAAATCAATCGGTGTTTGTAGCAAGAAGGCAAATCTCGGATAATATTTTGGTAGGTCATGAGCTCTTACACTCAATGAGACAAAGGAATGATGAAGGTATTAATTTTATGGCACTTAAATTGGACATGGCTAAAGCCCATGATAGAGTTGAATGGTCGTTTCTGAATGCTATGATGCATAAGTTAGGATTTGATGATGTCTTTTCCTAATGGGTGATGAAGTGTATGCAAACAGTGTCGTATAGTGTGGTAATTAATGGGGAGGCCACGAGCAACATTAAACCGAGTAGAGGTCTCCGACAAGGGGATCCATTGTCACCGTTCTTGTTCCTTATTTGTGTCGAGGGTTTTTCAACTTTAATCCATGATGAGGAACGAATTGACCGGATAAGGGGTATCACAATGAATTCCTTAGCTGAGCCCATTTCCCATGTATTCTTTGCAGATAACTCGGTTCTTTTTTGTCGGGCTACAGAGACAGAAGCTCGGAATGTTAAGGAGTTGTTGAAGAAATATGCCGGAGGGTCAAGGTAATTCATTAATATGGAGAAGAGTTCGGTGCATTTTAGTGAGGGATGCTCTCAGACTTTGAAAGATCAATTATCAAATGTGTTGGGTATTCGACACTAGGAGGGCTTTGGAAAATATTTGGGCATTCAAGCGGATTTTGGGGCATCGAAAAAGAAAGTGTTCGAAGATGTACGAAATAGATTGGATGAAAGGATTAATGGGTGGGCGGAGCAGTTTTTGTTGGTTGCAGGGAAGGAAGTACTAATTAAAAGTGTGGCGTCTGCTTTACCAAATTATACAATGTCGTGCTTCCAACTTCCAATACAATTGGCTAAGGAAATTGCGCATGTTATTGCTTGATTTTGGTGGCGAGATCAAAAGACTAATAAAGGTCTACATTGGGTGGCTTAGAGTAAGGTTGCGAAGAAAAAGTTCGTTGGAGGTCTTGATTTTAAGGAAATTATTGCCTTTAATTTAGCAATGCTTGCTAAAGTGGGGTGGCGTGTGATTTGTAATATGGAGTCAATGTTGGCTAAAGTGCTCCAAGCGAAATATTATCCTTCCTCATCATTTCTTGATGCTCCGGTGGGTAGAGGAACATCATGGGGTTGGAAAGGAATATTACAAGGAAGGAAAGTACTAAAGGCAGATGTTCGTTGGAGGGTGGGAGATGGAAGAAATATTCATATTTTAACTGATCCATGGATGCCAACACTAAGATCTTTTAAGCCTTTGTCAAGACATATTGATATGCCTAGTAGGGTGTCTGACATTGTAGCACCTGGTGGGCAATGGGACAGGGAGAAAATAGAGAGGTGCTTTAGTCCGGAAGAAGCTGGTATTATTTTATACATGCCATTGAGCAAATGTGGTTGTTCTGATCGTCTTATATGGCACTATACTCGTAATGGGATGTATTCGGTTAAATCTGGGTATCTAGTTGCTCAAGAAATGAACAAGAACAAGGAGTTAGGGCGGAAAGGTGTTGGGCAATCAAGTAGAGAAGATGATAATGATCCGATATGGTTGGCATTATGGCGGTTGAGAGTTCCTCCCAAGTTATGCCATTTTATTTGGAGGGGTTGTAGAAATATTCTTCCAGTAAGGTCTAATTTGCTAAGAAGGGGTATAAAACTAGAGACTAGTTGCCCGTTATGTGATGAAGAGATGGAAACACAGGTACATTTGATTTTCCGTTGTCCGTTTGCTCAAGTATTTTGGTTTGGTTCAGCGCTCCAATTGGATGTACTTACGGTGGAGGGTGGAGACTTTTTGGAGTGCTGGAAATGGCTATGTAAAAAATATAATGAGACTAAGGATACGGAACAACTTATGCAGTGGGTGGTATGTGGTTTGTGGCTGATATGGAAATGCTGAAATAGTGCAGTGTTTGAGACAGTTATTATACCACCGAGTGATGGTGGCGGGCAGATTGTGCAGCAACATGGTCCTAGGTGAAACCTTGAGGGGGAGGTGCATGTGCGGTGGGTGAAGCCCCCTTTTCGTACTATTAAGGTGAACTGTGATGGAGCTTGGTGTAAGCAAACGAGTGTGGGGGGTTGTGGGTGGGTAGCGAGGGACTTTGTTGGGATCATTAGAGCTGCTGGTGGTTTGGGAGATATAAGATGTGGTTCTAGTTTGATGGCGGAAGTGGAAGCATTGCGATTGGCATTGATGGCTTGTGTGGAATTTGGGTTCGAGTTTGTTCAATTCGAGACGGATTCGAAGGTCTTGGTGGATATGATTAATGGGGTCTTGGCTCCGGAGGCAGATTTGGAAGGTATCCTTTGGGATATGAACCATATTCGACAACAATTAAGTTAAGTAAAGTTTATGTTTACTCCTTATGTCTGTAATAGGGCTGCGCATCAAGTGGCTTCTTATATCACGAGTGTGTGTGTGTGTGTGTGGGGGGGGGGGGGGGGGTTTCATATGTGGGATCGTTTTGAGCAAGAATGGTTGTTTAACACTCTGACTTCTGATGTAAACATTTCAATTCATCTTTAATAATATTTGAATTTCGACACAAAAAAAAAAAACTAAATTTTAGCTATTAAAAGCAGACAAAACCATGTGCTATATATGATTAATGAACGACAATACGGGTAGGTTTGTATTGTTCTAAAACCACAACAACAAAAAAATAAAAAAAATTGTCTGCCAAAAAATTTAAAAAAAAAAGAAAGAAAGAAAGAAAAAATAATTTGGTCTGGGTCAGGTCAAGACTCAAGACAAATACAGGACATGGTCCACCATACCCTACGTGATCGTCATTCCAAGATACCTTGTACGCAAAATAAAACGACTTTTATGGAAGTTCCTATTTGGATAAATCTTAATGTGCATTTTACTAGAACATAAGCCATATCTTACTAGTTTATGTGTTATAATAAGAGCAGACAATTTAGACATTATATCATGTTTTTATGGATATTGATTTAAAAAAAAAACAAATTCATTTGCTATAATTTAAGTAAAATAATAATGACGGCACAACATGATTGTGTTTCATATACACCGAAAAATTACTTATGTATGGTAGACCAAGTTCTTCTAACTTTTAGGATGCGATTTTAAGGTCATTTTTATGCAATTTTAAAGTCATTTTTAATGCAATATTAAAGTCATTTTTATGCAATTTTAAAGTCATATTGTATGATGCATGCACTAAGTTAATTCTATAATCTACATTAATTTATAAACATGTTCACTATTGGTGATCCCTTCACAAGGAGGGAAGAACGATCTCTCTCTTTTCTCTTACGATTTAGGTTTAAATCTTTGAATCTTTTGCTAAGTATCTGGTTTAAATCTTTGACGACTTGTTATATTAGTGTATTACATTTGCGGAAATTACAGAGCGGAGATGAAATGGAAAATCTCACTGACATAATAATACGATGAATTAGCAATTTTGAAGAAAATTTTCACAAAAAAAAAGAATTCTTCACTTATGATAATTCAAGAACTAAATCGATACTTCACCCTATATATTCTGCATATGTGTTTGTGTGTCATGTCCTTTTTACAAGCACCCCTGTATAAACTTTTTGGCCTCATCCCTTTCTCTTGGTTCTTATCTATTGAAGATGCTCAATCGGCAATATCCATTTCCATGCCTTTTGGTTGGTTTCGATAGTTCTGCATTATTGGTTGCAATTTTGTTTCCTTTTGGTCCGACCACACACGTGTTGCACATACAATGGCTGTGGAAAACTAAGTTTCGTTTCAGTAATATTACCATGGTTCTCTGTTGAGATCCTTGGTCTGCTACACACTCGATCTTTTGGCTAACACATGGTTGTTTGTTCTTTTTATAAGTTACACAAATTACAACTTATGTGGGTGTGATTGTGGCATTGTCAATTGTTGATGAATAATATAGCCTCGCCAATTATTATTTTTTTAGTTGTAAGATTAAATATCATTGATAATGGAAATATTACAAATATGAGGATGCAAAGAGTGGTCTCGTTAAAACCTTAGTATATAAAAAAAACTTTAAATAAAAAGAAGCTAACCAATGACTTGTTTGGAAGTTCTTTTAAAGCAGCTGAAAGTACTTTAGGTGAGAATGTTTTTTGAAGCAATCTTTAGTGAAAATCTAAGTAAATCTTAGAAAAGCATTTGAAGTGCTTCAAGCAAAAACACATAACTGATACTTCTTACAGGAAACATTTCAAGACTTTTGGAACCCAAAAATATTTTTTTAAGAACATTTTGAATCATTTTAAAAACACTTCCAAAGAAATTTTAATATTTTTATTTAAATAAATTAGATTTAGCTACGGTAAGAGTTGTAGGCGATCGAAAAGACCAAAAAGACAAGATTTTAATAACTTACTAGATATAAGCCCGTTAAAGCAAAATATATGATCATGGGCCAAGAAAGCAATTAGTAATGGGCTCACATGAGAGGTTGATAAGCCTACAATTTTTTTTTTCTTATGATCGAAACTGTTAATATAAATTAATGTGTTAAGAACATGTTTGTAAAAAAATCAATAAAAATATGAGATGACATTGAATTGGTGAAAGCATTACCAGTTATTTATCTATCTGTTACAATTTACTGACTAAACAACCTTATTTTTAATTAAATTTTTACAGAGATAATTTTACATAATAGTTTATAATATGAACAGTTCTGATCATAAGCATAATGTTTACGAAACCATAAAATATTTTGCAGAGAAACTTCTACAAATCTTTGAGGAGCCAAAACTTTATTCTTCAGGATATTCTTGAATAATTTTGACTTCGATGAGGAAATATTAATATTTCAAGTTCAACATTATAATGTAACATTTATTCTAGCAAACTACAATTTGTTTTCGTGTTTGGTGAGCCAATGAATACGAAGATACTAGATTATTTGTTAATATAAAATCAATTTGAACTAACGTCAACCAATTCTTTTTTATTTTCTGTTGCTAGTTTCAAACCATGACAAGATGATTTCAGACTGTTTTGGCCTGCATAGGCAGCTTCTAAAATATAAATTTGTAGTAAAGAAAAAAAACATAGCGGATTTGTCATTCGAATTTGGATAGTACGAGGGAGAAGATTCGAACTTGGAATGTCTTTTCAGTTTGGGAAGAAGAGTGGCACGAGACCAACAACCAGATGATGAACTAGTTTGTGTATTTATTTCATGTTTTCTTGAGTTGGGTTTGTGACAATAATGAAATATAAGTACTTGCAAGATTTGGTTAATTATTTATTTCATGTTTTCTTGAGTTGGGTGTGTGACAATAATTCAAAATAAGTATTTGCAAGATTTGGTTAATTAGCTATATAACTTCTCTTTGGCTTGGACTAATTTAGGAGAAGCAAACGAATATGGAAGAAGAAAATTAGGTACAAGTACTTCTAGTTAGAAGTTAATAAAATTCAAGATTACGCTCTCCTTCTCTCTCATATTCTTTCTACTATAACCTGTAACTCACCTTTTTTCTGTACAATGTGTCATTAAAACTCAAATAACAACCATATGAGGGGATCACGCGGCTAGCAACAATCTTTCTATTGACAGTTTGATACTTAGCAAACAATTGAACGGAGTAGGATTCTTTCCCCTCTTTTTTTCCCTTCCATTCATTCTCCTCCTATTTGAACGGTCACAGTTAAGCCACGCTAACATCTTTTATTAATTTTTTATAGCAAGAGAAAGACATAATAAGAGAATGTGAGAGAAATGGATGGAAATGGATGGAAAGAGGAGGGAAGAGACTCCTAGTCTCAATTGAGCAACTGCGTGAGCTTCAGTTCTATCGAAAAAAGGGAAGAAACCAAATTAAAGAAAATTTGAATAATAAAGAATTAATGTAAATGTACAGTGGTCTTTAATATGCGTTATCTAATAATCAACTACAACAACAACAACAACAAAGCCTTTTCCCACTAAGTGGGGTCGGCTATATGAATCCTAGAACGCCATTGCGCTCGGTTTTGTGTCATGTCCTCCGTTAGATCCAAGTACTCTAAGTCTTTTCTTAGAGTCTCTTCCAAAGTTTTCCTAGGTCTTCCTCTACCCCTTTGGCCCTGAACCTCTGTCCCGTAGTCACATCTTCGAACCGGAGCGTCAGTCGGCCTTCTTTGCACATGTCCAAATCATCGGAGCCGATTTTCTCTCATCTTTCCTACAATTTCGGCTACTCCTACTTTACCTCGGATATCCTCATTCCCAATCTTATCCTTTCTCGTGTGCCCACACATCCCACGAAGCATCCTCATCTCCGCTACACCCATTTTGTGTACGTGTTGATGCTTCACCGCCCAACATTCTGTGCCATACAACATCGCTGGCCTTATTGCCGTCCTATAAAATTTTCCCTTGAGCTTCAGTGGCCTACGACGGTCACACAACACGCCGGATGCACTCTTACACTTCATCCATCCTGCTCGTATTCTATGGTTGAGATCTCCATCTAATTCTCCGTTCTCTTGCAAGATAGATCCTAGGTAGCGAAAACGGTCGCTTTTTGTGATCTTCGCTAGATTGCTCCGGTCATTAGTGTGGATAAGTATATAAATGGATAGAGATAGGAAAGCAAACACAATATGTACGTGGTTCACCCAGATTGGCTACGTCCACGGAATAGAAGAGTTCTCATTAATTGTGAAGGGTTTACACAAGTACATAGGTTCAAGCTCTCCTTTAGTGAGTACAAGTGAATGATTTAGTACAAATGACATTAGGAAATATTGTGGGAGAATGATCTCGTAATCACGAAACTTCTAAGTATCGGAGTGTGGTGTCGTCTTGACTTGCCTTATCTGTCTCATAGGTAGATGTGGCATCTTCTCTGGAAGTACTCTTCCTCCATCCAGGGGTGGTATCTTTAACTGGTGGAGATGCACAAGGTAATGTATCAATTTCACTTGAAGCTTACTTGTAGTCTCAGGCTTGGTCAAGCGCGATACAAACCATGTAGTAGGAGTCCCCCAAGTCGCCGAGCTAGGGGGTCTGCTGAAAGAGGTGACAGACAAGGTAAGCCATCAGAGCTCCGACTGATTGTTCACCTTCTCCCCATCTTGCAGCAGCATGAAGGATAAAGAGAAGAAAAATGAGAAGAGATGATATGAGATACTTTTGCTTTTGAAGAAGTAACTTTCCACAGGCTTATTCTTGAACTGAGCTGGAGGGTTTTCTGGTTTCCTCCAGAGTATAAGGCCGACTGAAGAATTTGAGGGTCAAAACAAGTCCATCAAATCTAGAGTACGTTCCACCCTGCTGATATGGGATACTTTTGCTTTTGACAGAGTAATGGGTGTATCGGCACGTGTGCTGTTACGCTTGTCTCCACATGCTTCCTTGTATCCTTCGCACTTGCCCTATCTGTTCCTCAAGCAGATGCGGAATCTTCCCTGGAAACATAAGATGTTGAAGATGAGTACTCAAGAGCAATGCCAGGTAAGTAATCAGGTAAGGGGTTCCAGGCAGTCAGTTCCTGGCTGGAAGCTTGATTCCAAGTGCTGACTGATTGCTCTCTTTCTCCTTGTCTTGCAGGTAAAAACAAGGCCAAAGGAAAAGACAGGGAAAAAGCATGATATGGGATACTCTTGCTTTTAACCCTGATGATATGAGATATTCTTGCTCTAGTATAGCTTGTTTGCAGAGGTATTATCGGGGGGAAAGAAAGCTGAATATTTCGAAAGGCTTCGTTGGGAGTGCCCTCTCAGATATGATGAAGGGTTGAGCATTTTTGCAGGTCTGCCTGTCCGTTGGGGATGGAGGTCGACATATATAGGAGTCTCCCTAACAACAAGTAGTAATGCTATTCCTTTACCCTGCTTGGTCATAGCACGGTAGTGGGAGCTGCCAGTTTCACATGTTTTAACTCTGTCAGAGCACTTTGAAAAAGTGGTCTGTGGTATCTGGCTCTCGAGATTCGGAGAACGATGCCTCTTCGATTTTTGAGAAAGCAATCATGCTGGGGGTCTGGCTCTCGAGATTCGGAGAGCAGTGTCTCTTCGATTTTTGAGGAAGTAATCATTTTGGGAGTCTGGCGTAAAGGTTGGGCATGTTTGCTAGTCTACCTTGCCACGAAGCACAAAGGTTGACACACAGGGACTTTCCAATTATCCAGCAATGGTACTGTTCCTTTACCCTCTCTTCGATTTTGAGAAAGTAGTCATGTTGGGAGTCTGGCTCTCGAGATTCGGAGGACGGTGCCTCTTCGATTTTGGAGCAAGCAATCTTGTTGGGAGTGTTTTCTCGAATGTGAGTAAAGGTTGGGCATGTTTGCTAGTCTACCTTGCCACGAAGCACAGAGGTTGACACACAGGGACTTTCCAATTATCCAGCAGTGGTACTGTTCCTTTACCCTTGTGGGTAATAATATGGTAGCTAGACCTTCAAAATTTATGTGTCTAAACTTTGTTAGTGCTGTTTCTTTGCTATTCTTTTACCTTTCTTGGTCAGAGCGATGTAGTGGGAGCTGCAAGCTTCACGTGCTCAACTTTGGCAGAGAACTTTGGCAAAGTTATCTGTGGTACCCATGAGCTATTGTTGCGTGTGGGAAGTGGGTGATTGAACAGTAAGATTCATGTGCTTTCTACTTCACCAGAAGTCTTCGACAGAATGCCCATAATTTTTGCAAAGCTGAGTGTGCGTGTGACAGGTGCTGACAAGGCTAGAAAAGTAGGTGCCTCTTCGATTTCTGAGATCGGCCATCGTGGTCTCTGAGCAGCCTAGCTTTTGAGAAAGCGAGCGCCTCTTCGATTGATTCGGAGAACGATGCCTCATCGATTTTTGAGAAAGCAATCATGCTGGGGGTCTGGCTCTCGAAGATTCGGGGAGCAGTGTCTCTTCGATTTTTGAGAAAGTAATCACGTTGGGAGTCTGGCTCACGAGATTCGGAGGGCGGTGCCTCTTCGATTTTGGAGCAAGCAATCTTGTTGGGAGTGTTTTCTCGAATGTGAGTAAAGGTTGGGCATGTTTGCTAGTCTACCTTGCCACGAAGCACAGAGGTTGACACACAGGGACTTTCCAATTATCCAGCAATGGTACTGTTCCTTTACCCTCTCTTCGATTTTTAAGAAAGTAGTCATGTTGGGAGTCTGGCTCTCGAGATTCGGAGGACGGTGCCTCTTCGCTTTTGGAGCAAGCAATCTTATTGGGAGTGTTTTCTCGAATGTGAGTAAAGGTTGGGCATGTTTGCTAGTCTACCTTGCCACGAAGCACAGAGGTTGACACACAGGGACTTTCCAATTATCCAGCAGTGGTACTGTTCCTTTACCCTTGTGGGTAATAATATGGTAGCTAGACCTTCAAAATTTATGGGTCTAAACTTTGTTAGTGCTGTTTCTTTGCTATTCTTTTACCCTTCTTGGTCAGAGCGATGTAGTGGGAGCTGCAAGCTTCACGTGCTCAACTTTAGCAGGGAACTTTGGCAAAGTTATCTGTGGTACCCATGAGCTATTGTTGCGTGTGGGAAGTGGGTGATTGAACAGTAAGATTCATGTGTTTTCTACTTCCCCAGAAGTCTTCGACAGAATGCCCATAATTTCTGCAAAGCTGAGTGTGCGTGTGACGGGTGCTGACAAGGCTGGAAAAGTAGGTGCCTCTTCGATTTCTGAGATCGGCCCTCGTGGTCTCTGGGGAGCCCAGCTTTTGAAAAAGCGAGCGCCTCTTCGATTTCTGAGATCGGCCTTCGTGGTCTTTGAGCAGCCCAACTTTTGAGAAAGCAAACGCCTCTTCGATTTCTAAGATCAACCCTCGTGATCTCTAAGCAGCCCAGCTTTTGAGAAAGCAAACGCCTCTTCGATTTCTGAGCAGGCGCCTCTTCGATTTCTGAAGCTCCGTCGAGTGCAGATTTTTATAGAGGCTGACATTAAGTTCCAAAGCACACTTGAATCTCCACCAGTAGAAGCTTCATTCTTGCACTTCTAAGATCTTGATTTGTCTGACCTCTTCTCTCTTCAACACCTTTGAAAATGTCTGGCCCCTCCGACCGTCGTTTTGACTTGAACCTTGTTGAAGAGGCAGCCCCGCCTTCTCCAGACAACATATGGCGCCCATCCTTCGTCTCCCCTACTGGTCCTCTTACCGTTGGGGATTCCGTGATGAAGAATGATATGACCGCTGCGGTGGTGGCCAGGAACCTTCTCACTCCCAAAGATAACAGACTACTTTCCAAACGGTCTGATGAGTTAGCTGTTAAGGATTCGCTGGCTCTCAGTGTTCAGTGTGCAGGTTCTGTGTCTAATATGGCCCAACGCCTATTTGCTCGAACCCGCCAAGTTGAATCCTTGGCGGCTGAAGTGATGAGTCTCAAACAGGAGATTAGAGGGCTCAAGCATGAGAATAAACAGTTGCACCGGCTCGCACATGACTATGCTACAAACATGAAGAGGAAGCTTGACCAGATGAAGGAAACTGATGGTCAGGTTTTACTTGATCATCAGAGATTTGTGGGTTTGTTCCAAAGGCATTTATTGCCTTCGTCTTCTGGGGCTGTACCGCGTAATGAAGCTCCGAATGATCAACCTCTGATGCCTCCTCCTTCTAGGGTTCTGTCCAGTACTGAGGCTCCAAATGATCCCCCTCCGGTGCCTTCTCTTTCTGGGGCTCTACCGACTGCTGAGACTTCTCCTAAGCAACCTTTGTGAAGGCTCCGTCTTGTGTGTTTATTTTGACTCATGTATATGTACATATTTGTAGCTGATCGGGGATATCAATAAATAAGCTTTCCTTCATTTCAACGTATTGTGTTAAACCAAAGCCTTCTTCGCTAAGTTCTTTGAATTTTCTTTTGTTGAAGCTTGTATGTTGAAGCTTTCTGAGTGGAGCATGTAGGTTGGGGTAGTGTTCCCTTAATTTCCCGAGTGAGGAAAACTTCTCGATTGGAGACTTGGAAAATCCAAGTCACTGAGTGGGATCGGCTATATGAATCTTAGAACGCCATTGTGCTCGATCCTGTGTCATGTCTTTCGTTAGATCCAAGTACTCTAAGTCTTTTCTTAGAGTCTCTTCCAAAGTTTTCCTAGGTCTTCCTCTACCCCTTCGGCCCTGAACCTCTGTCCCATAGTCGCATCTTCTAATCGGAGCATCAGTAGGCCTTCTTTGCACATGTCCAAACCACCGTAACCGATTTTCTCTCATCTTTCCTTCAATTTCGGCTACTCCTACTTTACCCCGGATATCCTCATTCCTAATCTTATCCTTTCTCGTGTGCCCACACATCCAACGAAGCATCCTCATCTCCGCTACACCCATTTTGTGTACGTGTTGATGTTTCACCGCCCAACATTCTGTGCCATACAGCATCGCCGGCCTTATTGCCGTCCTATAAAATTTTCCCTTGAGCTTCAATGGCATACGGCGGTCACACAACACGCCGGATGCACTCTTCCACTTCATCCATCCAGCTTGTATTCTATGGTTGAGATCTCCATCTAATTCTCCGTTCTTTTGCAAGATAGATCCTAGGTAACGAAAACGGTCGCTTTTTGGTATTTCTTGATCTCCGATCCTCACCCCTAACTCGTTTTGGCCTCCATTTGCACTGAACTTGCACTCCATATATTCTGTCTTTGATCGGCTTAGGCGAAGACCTTTAGATTCCAACACTTCTCTCCAAAGGTTAAGCTTTGCATTTACCCCTTCCTGAGTTTCATCTATCAACACTATATCGTCTGCGAAAAGCATACACCAAGGAATATCATCTTGAATATGTCCTGTTAACTCATCCATTACCAACGCAAAAAGGTAAGGACTTAAGGATGAGCCTTGATGTAATCCTACAGTTATGGGGAAGCTTTCGGTTTGTCCTTCATGAGTTCTTACGGCAGTCTTTGCTCCTTTATACATATCCTTTATAGCTTGGATATATGCTACTCGTACTCCTTTCTTCTCTAAAATCCTCCAAAGAATGTCTCTTGGGACCCTATCATACGCTTTTTCCAAATCTATAAAGACCATGTGTAAATCCTTTTTCTCATCTCTATATCTTTCCATCAATCTTCGTAAGAGATAGATTGCCTCCATGGTTGAGCGCCCTGGCATGAACCCGAATTGGTTGTCCGAAACCCGTGTCTCTTGCCTCAATCTATGCTCAATGACTCTCTCCCAGAGCTTCATTGTATGACTCATTAGCTTAATACCCCTATAGTTCATGCAATTTTGTACGTCGCCCTTGTTCTTGTAGATAGGCACCAAAGTGCTCGTTCGCCACTCATTTGGCATCTTCTTCGTTTTCAAAATCCTATTGAAAAGGTCAGTGAGCCATGTTATACCTGTCTCTCCCAAAAGTTTCCACACTTCGATTGGTATATTGTCTGGGCCTATTGCTTTTTTATGCTTCATCTTCTTCAAAGCTACAACCACTTCTTCCTTCCGGATTCGACGATAAAAAGAGTAGTTTCTACACTCTTCTGAGTTACTCAACTCCCCTAAAGAATCACTCATTTCATGTCCTTCATTGAAAAGATTATGAAAATAACCTCTCCATCTGTCTTTAACCGCGTTCTCTGTAGCAAGAACCTTTCCATCCTCATCCTTGATGCACCTCACTTGGTTTAGGTCCCTTGTCTTCTTTTCCCTTGCTCTAGATAGTTTATAGATATCCAACTCTCCTTCTTTGGTATCTAATCGTTTATACATATCGTCGTAAGCCGCTAACTTAGCTTCTCTGACAGCTTTTTTCGCCTCTTGCTTCGCTTTTCTATACTTTTCACCATTTTCATCGGTCCTCTCCTTGTATAAGGCTTTACAACATTCCTTCTTAGCCTTCACCTTTGTTTGTACCTCCTCATTCCACCACCAAGATTCCTTTTGGTGTGGGGCAAAGCCCTTGGACTCTCCTAATACCTCTTTTGCTACTTTTCGGATACAACTAGCCATGGAATCCCACATTTGGCTAGCTTCCCCCTCTCTATCCCACACACATTGGGTGATTACCTTCTCTTTGAAAATGACTTGTTTTTCTTCTTTTAGATTCCACCATCTAGTCCTTGGGCACTTCCAAGTCTTGTTCTTTTGTCTTACTCTTTTGATATGTACATCCATCACCAACAAGCGATGTTGATTAGCCACGCTCTCTCCTGGTATAACTTTGCAATCCTTACAAGTTATACGATCCCCTTTCCTCATTAGAAGAAAATCTATTTGTGTTTTTGACGACCCACTCTTGTAGGTGATCACATGTTCTTCTCTCTTCTTAAAGAAGGTGTTGGCTAAGAAGAGATCATATGCCATTGCAAAATCCAAGATAGCTTCCCCATCCTCGTTTCTCTCCCCAAAACCATGGCCACCATGAAAACCTCCATAGTTGCCTGTCTCCCTGCCCACGTGTCCATTTAAATCTCCTCCTATAAATAATTTCTCCGTCTGAGCAATTCCTTGCACCAAGTCTCCAAGATCTTCCCAAAATTTCTCCTTCGAACTCGTATCCAACCCTACTTGAGGTGCGTACGCACTAATCACATTGATAAGTTCTTGTCCTATTACAATCTTGATTGCCATGATTCTATCTCCTACCCTCTTGACATCTACAACATCTTGTACCAAGGTCTTGTCCACGATGATGCCAACACCGTTTCTCGTTCTATTTGTGCCCGAATACCAAAGTTTAAACCCTGAGTTTTCTAGATCCTTTGCCTTACTACCAACCCACTTAGTTTCTTGTAGGCACATAATATTTATCCTTCTCCTCACCATAACTTCCACTACTTCCATAGATTTTCCCGTTAAGGTTCCTATATTCCACGTTCCTAAACGCATTTTGCTCTCTTGAACTCTACCCTTCTGTCCTAGCTTCTTCACCCTCCCCCGTCTAATAGGATCAAAGTACTTCTTTTGTGTGTCCCGGGTAAAGTTGATAGGAGCATATGCTCCCAAACAACTTTGAGTGGAGTCGTTCGAAAAGAAGTTTCTATGGCCCCCTTGCTCATTTAACACTGCATCCGGGTGCCGATGGAGATACAGCGACCCTTGCTCACTTATCACTGTGCTCAGGCCACACAGCGCGCCACTTACGGGTGACGCCCTAGCTTTAGCGCGATTTTGTTCTGGATTCATTTTCATAAGGATTTGACGTGATCATGGAGTGCCGGCTGTCGACTACCTGACGCCCTCCCCCTCCTCCTTTATCCGGGCTTGGGACCGGCCATGTAAGACATAGGCGGAGTTTATCTAATAATCAACTATGATAAAAAAAAAAAAAAAAAAAATTTGCAGCTCAAGCGATTTTTTTACTTTCTATTTTTGGTTATTTGAGATGAAAGTTTAAATGATTATAAGTAATTACTTTTACACAAGAAATTTTGTACTCGATTATATGTATCCATAATTTCACCCTCCCTAGCAATTACTTATTTGATAAAAATTATTAAAGAAAATTGGAGCAGTTGTCTCTGAATGAAGTTTTGAATAACTTAAAATCCATGAGTATTTGTTCATGAACTTATTATAATGCGAATCAATTATCCTTTATGCTACATTTGTTAGAATTTTTATCCAAAATAAAGGGTTTAAAAGGACAAAAAATAGATAGAAGTTTTAACAAAGTTGGCCCAAAAGACCATTGCTCCATATTATTATAAGTTCAAAGACAGATACTCACAATTTATTTTTATTTCAAAAACCAAAACTCCAATTAAACTAAAACTACGGGATTATTCCTGTTATCTAGACTTACTATACATGGAAAGAATAAGGGATCCCAAGATTCTCTCCTTACCAATTACCCTAAACTCACATCATAATATCTGCCCCACGATTTTCTATCATCGTTCACATACTCTTTTCAACTCCGCCTATGTCTTACATGGCCGGTCCCAAGCCCGGATAAAGGAGGAGGGGGAGGGCGTCAGGTAGTCGACAGCCGGCACTCCATGATCACGTCGAATCCTTATGAAAATGAATCCAGAACAAAATCGTGCTAAAGCTAGGGCGTCACCCGTAAGTGGCGCGCTGTGTGGCCTGAGCACAGTGATAAATGAGCAAGGGTCGCTGTATCTCCATCGGCACCCGGATGCAGTGTTAAATGAGCAAGGGGGCCATAGAAACTTCTTTTCGAACGACTCCACTCAAAGTTGTTTGGGAGCATATGCTCCTATCAACTTTACCCGGGACACACAAAAGAAGTACTTTGATCCTATTAGACGGGGGAGGGTGAAGAAGCTAGGACAGAAGGGTAGAGTTCAAGAGAGCAAAATGCGTTTAGGAACGTGGAATATAGGAACCTTAACGGGAAAATCTATGGAAGTAGTGGAAGTTATGGTGAGGAGAAGGATAAATATTATGTGCCTACAAGAAACTAAGTGGGTTGGTAGTAAGGCAAAGGATCTAGAAAACTCAGGGTTTAAACTTTGGTATTCGGGCACAAATAGAACGAGAAACGGTGTTGGCATCATCGTGGACAAGACCTTGGTACAAGATGTTGTAGATGTCAAGAGGGTAGGAGATAGAATCATGGCAATCAAGATTGTAATAGGACAAGAACTTATCAATGTGATTAGTGCGTACGCACCTCAAGTAGGGTTGGATACGAGTTCGAAGGAGAAATTTTGGGAAGATCTTGGAGACTTGGTGCAAGGAATTGCTCAGACGGAGAAGTTATTTATAGGAGGAGATTTAAATGGACACGTGGGCAGGGAGACAGGCAACTATGGAGGTTTTCATGGTGGCCATGGTTTTGGGGAGAGAAACGAGGATGGGGAAGCTATCTTGGATTTTGCAATGGCATATGATCTCTTCTTAGCCAACACCTTCTTTAAGAAGAGAGAAGAACATGTGATCACCTACAAGAGTGGGTCGTCAAAAACACAAATAGATTTTCTTCTAATGAGGAAAGGGGATCGTATAACTTGTAAGGATTGCAAAGTTATACCAGGAGAGAGCGTGGCTAATCAACATCGCTTGTTGGTGATGGATGTACATATCAAAAGAGTAAGACAAAAGAACAAGACTTGGAAGTGCCCAAGGACTAGATGGTGGAATCTAAAAGAAGAAAAACAAGCCATTTTCAAAGAGAAGGTAATCACCCAATGTGTGTGGGATAGAGAGGGGGAAGCTAGCCAAATGTGGGATTCCATGGCTAGTTGTATCCGAAAAGTAGCAAAAGAGGTATTAGGAGAGTCCAAGGGCTTTGCCCCACACCAAAAGGAATCTTGGTGGTGGAATGAGGAGGTACAAACAAAGGTGAAGGCTAAGAAGGAATGTTGTAAAGCCTTATACAAGGAGAGGACTGATGAAAATGGTGAAAGGTATAGAAAAGCGAAGCAAGAGGCGAAGAAAGCTGTCAGAGAAGCTAAGTTAGCGGCTTACGACGATATGTATAAACGACTAGATACCAAAGAAGGAGAGTTGGATATCTATAAACTATCTAGAGCAAGGGAAAAGAAGACAAGGGACCTAAACCAAGTGAGGTGCATCAAGGATGAGGATGGAAAGGTTCTTGCTACAGAGAACGCGGTTAAAGACAGATGGAGAGGTTATTTTCATAATCTTTTCAATGAAGGACATGAAATGAGTGCTTCTTTAGGGGAGTTGAGTAACTCAGAAGAGTGTAGAAACTACTCTTTTTATCGTCGAATCCGGAAGGAAGAAGTGGTTGTAGCTTTGAAGAAGATGAAGCATAAAAAAGCAATAGGTCCAGACGATATACCAATCGAAGTGTGGAAACTTTTGGGAGAGACAGGTATAACATGGCTCACTGACCTTTTCAATAGGATTTTGAAAACGAAGAAGATGCCAAATGAGTGGCGAATGAGCACTTTGGTGCCTATCTACAAGAATAAGGGCGACGTACAAAATTGCATGAACTATAGGGGTATTAAGCTAATGAGTCATACAATGAAGCTCTGGGAGAGAGTCATTGAGCATAGATTGAGGCAAGAGACACGGGTTTCGGACAACCAATTCGGGTTCATGCCAGGGCGCTCAACCATGGAGGCAATCTATCTCTTACGAAGATTGATGGAAAGATATAGAGATGGGAAAAAGGATTTACACATGGTCTTTATAGATTTGGAAAAAGCGTATGATAGGGTCCCAAGAGACATTCTTTGGAGGATTTTAGAGAAGAAAGGAGTACGAGTAGCATATATCCAAGCTATAAAGGATATGTATGAAGGAGCAAAGACTGCCGTAAGAACTCATGAAGGACAAACCGAAAGCTTTCCCATAACTGTAGGATTACATCAAGGCTCATCCTTAAGTCC
Source organism: Malus domestica (assembly GCF_042453785.1). Taxonomy (NCBI): domain Eukaryota; kingdom Viridiplantae; phylum Streptophyta; class Magnoliopsida; order Rosales; family Rosaceae; genus Malus; species Malus domestica. Next base: position 25,578,643 of record NC_091672.1, on the reverse strand, counting down.
TTACCTTTTTGCGTTGGTAATGGATGAGTTAACACGACATATTCAAGATGATATTCCTTGGTGTATGCTTTTCGCAGACGATATAGTGTTGATAGATGAAACTCAGGAAGGGGTAAATGCAAAGCTTAACCTTTGGAGAGAAGTGTTGGAATCTAAAGGTCTTCGCCTAAGCCGATCAAAGACAGAATATATGGAGTGCAAGTTCAGTGCAAATGGAGGCCAAAACGAGTTAGGGGTGAGGATCGGAGATCAAGAAATACCAAAGAGCGACCGTTTTCGTTACCTAGGATCTATCTTGCAAAAGAACGGAGAATTAGATGGAGATCTCAACCATAGAATACAAGCTGGATGGATGAAGTGGAAGAGTGCATCCGGCGTGTTGTGTGACCGCCGTATGCCACTGAAGCTCAAGGGAAAATTTTATAGGACGGCAATAAGGCCGGCGATGCTGTATGGCACAGAATGTTGGGCGGTGAAACATCAACACGTACACAAAATGGGTGTAGCGGAGATGAGGATGCTTCGTTGGATGTGTGGGCACACGAGAAAGGATAAGATTAGGAATGAGGATATCCGGGGTAAAGTAGGAGTAGCCGAAATTGAAGGAAAGATGAGAGAAAATCGGTTACGGTGGTTTGGACATGTGCAAAGAAGGCCTACTGACGTTCCGATTAGAAGATGCGACTATGGGACAGAGGTTCAGGGCCGAAGGGGTAGAGGAAGACCTAGGAAAACTTTGGAAGAGACTCTAAGAAAAGACTTAGAGTACTTGGATCTAACGAAGGACATGACACAGGATCGAGCACAATGGCGTTCTAAGATTCATATAGCCGATCCCACTCAGTGACTTGGATTTTCCAAGTCTCCAACCGAGAAGTTTTCCTCATTCGGGAAATTAAGAGAACACTACCCCAACCTACATGCTCCACTCAGAAAGCTTCAACATACAAGCTTTAACAAAAGAAAATTCAAAGAACTTAGCGAAGAAGGCTTTGGTGTATTTAACACAATACGTTGAAATGAAGGAAAGCTTATTTATTGATATCCCCGATAAGCTACAAATATGTACATATACATGAGTCAAAATAAGCACACAAGAGGGAGCCTTCACAAAGGTTGCTTAGGAGAAGTCTCAGCAGTCGGTAGAGCCCCAGAAAGAGAAGGCACCGGAGGGGGATCATTTGGAGCCTCAGTACTGGACAGAACCCTAGAAGGAGGAGGCATCAGAGGTTGATCATTTGGAGCTTCATTACGCGGTACAGCCCCAGAAGACGAAGGCAATAAATGCCTTTGGAACAAACCCACAAATCTCTGATGATCAAGTAAAACCTGACCATCAGTTTCCTTCATCTGGTCAAGCTTCCTCTTCATGTTTGTAGCATAGTCATGTGCGAGCCGGTGCAACTGTTTATTCTCATGCTTGAGCCCTCTAATCTCCTGTTTGAGACTCATCACTTCAGCCGCCAATGATTCAACTTGGCGGGTTCGAGCAAATAGGCGTTGGGCCATATTAGACACAGAACCTGCACACTGAACACTGAGAGCCAGCGAATCCTTAACAGCTAACTCATCAGACCGTTTGGAAAGTAGTCTGTTATCTTTGGGAGTGAGAAGGTTCCTGGCCACCACCGCAGCGGTCATATCATTCTTCATCACGGAATCCCCAACGGTAAGAGGACCAGTAGGGGAGACGAAGGATGGGCGCCATATGTTGTCTGGAGAAGGCGGGGCTGCCTCTTCAACAAGGTTCAAGTCAAAACGACGGTCGGAGGGGCCAGACATTTTCAAAGGTGTTGAAGAGAGAAGAGGTCGGACAAATCAAGATCTTAGAAGTGCAAGAATGAAGCTTCTACTGGTGGAGATTCAAGTGTGCTTTGGAACTTAATGCCAGCCCCTATAAAAATCTGCACTCGACGAAGCTTCAGAAATCGAAGAGGCGCCTGCTCAGAAATCGAAGAGGCGCCTGCTCAGAAATCGAAGAGGCGTTTGCTTTCTCAAAAGCTGGGCTGCTTAGAGATCACGAGGGTTGATCTCAGAAATCGAAGAGGCGTTTGCTTTCTCAAAAGTTGGGCTGCTCAAAGACCACGAAGGCCGATCTCAAAAATCGAAGAGGCGCTCGCTTTCTCAAAAGCTGGGCTCCCCAGAGACCACGAGGGCCGATATCAGAAATCGAAGAGGCACCTACTTTTCCAGCCTTTTCCAGCCTTGTCAGCACCTGTCACACGCACACTCAGTTTTGCGGAAATTATGGGCATTCTGTCAAAGACTTCTGGGGAAGTAGAAAACACATGAATCTTACTGTTCAATCACCCACTTCCCACACGCAACAATAGCTCATGGGTACCACAGATAACTTTGCCAAAGTTCTCTGCCAAAGTTGAGCACGTGAAGCTTGCAGCTCCCACTACATCGCTCTGACCAAGAAGGGTAAAAGAATAGCAAAGAAACAGCACTAACAAAGTTTAGACCCATAAATTTTGAAGGTCTAGCTACCATATTATTACCCACAAGGGTAAAGGAACAGTACCACTGCTGGATAATTGGAAAGTCCCTGTGTGTCAACCTCTGTGCTTCGTGGCAAGGTAGACTAGCAAACATGCCCAACCTTTACTCACATTCGAGAAAACACTCCCAATAAGATTGCTTGCTCCAAAATCGAAGAGGCACCGTCCTCCGAATCTCGAGAGCCAGACTCCCAACATGACTACTTTCTTAAAAATCGAAGAGAGGGTAAAGGAACAGTACCATTGCTGGATAATTGGAAAGTCCCTGTGTGTCAACCTCTGTGCTTCGTGGCAAGGTAGACTAGCAAACATGCCCAACCTTTACTCACATTCGAGAAAACACTCCCAACAAGATTGCTTGCTCCAAAATCGAAGAGGCACCGCCCTCCGAATCTCGAGAGCCAGACTCCCAACATGATTACTTTCTCAAAAATCGAAGAGACACTGCTCCCCGAATCTCGAGAGCCAGACCCCCAGCATGATTGCTTTCTCAAAAATCGATGAGGCATCGTTCTCCGAATCAATCGAAGAGGCGCTCGCTTTCTCAAAAGCTGGGCTGCTCAGAGACCACGAGGGCCGATCTCAGAAATCGAAGAGGCACCTACTTTTCTAGCCTTGTCAACACCTGTCACACGCACACTCAGCTTTGCAGAAATTATGGGCATTCTGTCGAAGACTTCTGGTGAAGTAGAAAGCACATGAATCTTACTGTTCAATCACCCACTTCCCACACGCAACAATATCTCATGGGTACCACAAATAACTTTGCCAAAGTTCTCTGCCAAAGTTGAGCACGTGAAGCTTGCAGCTCCCACTACATCGCTCTGACCAAGAAAGGTAAAAGAATAGCAAAGAAACAGCACTAACAAAAGTTTAGACACATAAATTTTGAAGGTCTAGCTACCATATTATTACCCACAACTGTAAACGAACAGTACCACTGCTGGATAATTGGAAAGTCCCTGTGTGTCAACCTCTGTGCTTCGTGGCAAGGTAGACTAGCAAACATGCCCAACCTTTACTCACATTCGAGAAAACACTCCCAATAAGATTGCTTGCTCCAAAATCGAAGAGGCACCGTCCTCCGAATCTCGAGAGCCAGACTCCCAACATGACTACTTTCTCAAAATCGAAGAGAGGGTAAAGGAACAGTACCATTGCTGGATAATTGGAAAGTCCCTGTGTGTCAACCTTTGTGCTTCGTGGCAAGGTAGACTAGCAAACATGCCCAACCTTTACTCACATTCGAGACAACACTCCCAACAAGATTGCTTGCTCCAAAATCGAAGAGGCACCACCCTCCGAATCTCGAGAGCCAGACTCCCAACATGATTACTTCCTCAAAAATCGAAGAGACACTGCTCTCCGAATCTCGAGAGTCATACCCCCAGCATGATTGCTTTCTCAAAAATCGAAGAGGCATCGTTCTCCGAATCTCGAGAGCCAGATACCACAGACCACTTTTTCAAAGTGCTCTGACAGAGTTAAAACATGTGAAACTGGCAGCTCCCACTACCGTGCTATGACCAAGCAGGGTAAAGGAATAGCATTACTACTTGTTGTTAGGGAGACTCCTATATATGTCGACCTCCATCCCCAACGGACAGGCAGACCTGCAAAAATGCTCAACTCTTCATCATATCTGAGAGGGCACTCCCAACGAAGCCTTTCGAAATATTCAGCTTTCTTTCCCCCCGATAATACCTCTGCAAACAAGCTATACTAGAGCAAGAATATCTCATATCATCAGGGTTAAAAGCAAGAGTATCCCATATCATGCTTTTTCCCTGTCTTTTCTTTTGGCCTTGTTTTTACCTGCAAGACAAGGAGAAAGAGAACAATCAGTCAGCACTTGGAATCAAGCTTCCAGCCAGGAACTGACTGCCTGGAACCCCTTACCTGATTACTTACCTGGCATTGCTCTCGAGTACTCATCTTCAACATCTTATGTTTCCAGGGAAGATTCCGCATCTGCTTGAGGAACAGATAGGGCAAGTGCGAAGGATACAAGGAAGCATGTGGAGACAAGTGTAACAGCACACGTGCCGATACATTCATTACTCTGTCAAAAGCAAAAGTATCCCATATCAGCAGGGTGGAACGTACTCTAGATTTGATGGACTTGTTTTGACCCTCAAATTCTTCAGTCGGCCTTATACTCTGGAGGAAACCAGAAAACCCTCCAGCTCAGTTCAAGAATAAGCCTGTGGAAAGTTACTTCTTCAAAAGCAAAAGTATCTCATATCATCTCTTCTCATTTTTCTTCTCTTTATCCTTCATGCTGCTGCAAGATGGGGAGAAGGTGAACAATCAGTCGGAGCTCTGATTGCTTACCTTGTCTGTCACCTCTTTCAGCAGACCCCCTAGCTCGGCGACTTGGGGGACTCCTACTACATGGTTTGTATCGCGCTTGACCAAGCCTGAAACTACAAGTAAGCTTCAAGTGAAATTGATACATTACCTTGTGCATCTCCACCAGTTAAAGATACCACCCCTGGATGGAGGAAGAGTACTTCCAGAGAAGATGCCACATCTACCTATGAGACAGATAAGGCAAGTCAAGACGACACCACACTCCGATACTTAGAAGTTTCGTGATTACGAGATCATTCTCCCACAATATTTCCTAATGTCATTTGTACTAAATCATTCACTTGTACTCACTAAATGAGAGCTTGAACCTATGTACTTGTGTAAACCCTTCACAATTAATGAGAACTCTTCTATTCCGTGGACGTAGCCAATCTGGGTGAACCACGTACATCTTGTGTTTGCTTTCCTATCTCTATCCATTTATATACTTATCCACACTAATGACCGGAGCAATCTAGCGAAGATCACAAAAAGCGGTCGTTTTCGCTACCTAGGATCTATCTTGCAAGAGAACGGAGAATTAGATGGAGATCTCAACCATAGAATACGAGCTGGATGGAAAGAGTGCATCCGGCGTGTTGTGTGACCGTCGTAGGCCACTGAAGCTCAAGGGAAAATTTTATAGGACGGCAATAAGGCTAGCGATGTTGTATGGCACAGAATGTTGGGTGGTGAAGCATCAACACGTACACAAAATGGGTGTAGCGGAGATGAGGATGCTTCGTGGGATGTGTGGGCACACGAGAAAGGATAAGATTGGGAATGAGGATATCCGAGGTAAAGTAGGAGTAGCCGAAATTGTAGGAAAGATGAGAGAAAATCGGCTCCGGTGATTTTGAACATGTGCAAAGAAGGCCGACTGACGCTCCGGTTCGAAGATGTGACTACGGGACAGAGGTTCAGGGCCGAAGGGGTAGAGGAAGACCTAGGACAACTTTGGAAGAGACTCTAAGAAAAGACTTAGAGTACTTGGATCTAACGGAGGACATGACACAAAACCGAGCGCAATGGCGTTCTAGGATTCATATAGCCGACCCCACTTAGTGGGAAAAGGCTTTGTTGTTGTTGTTGTTGTTGTTCACATACTCTTTTCGCTTTATCCTCAAAACCTGCCACGAGCTTCAAATTCTAGTCAAAATCTGACCTCCTTGAAGAACAAGAAAAGACCCCGCCCACTTTGACAAATTTCAAGCTAAATTTTTACCCTTAAACGTAATTAGTAATTAATTAATTTGGCATGCAAAAGACATTTCAAATGCTAATCACGCCTTCCCTAAATGCACCCATCAATGACTGCAATAATATTTCCCTAATTAAATTTACTTATTTAATTAAACAATTAATCAACTCTGACCCTCAAATTAAACCCATATCTAATATAATTTTTGTCAAAAAAAAAAAAAAAAAAAAAAAACCCACTTTTTAACAATAAGAAATTTCACGTTTACCAAACCGACGATTCAAAGACCGGTTGACTTCGAACCCGGTCCGACCGGGCGGTCCAGTGCTTGGTTATATAATTGATTTTCTTTACGTTGTCTCAATTTCTTCTCCATCTCTCTTATCTTTTTCTGCTTTCTTTCCATCATCGCAGTTTCTCAACTTTGGTGCTGTTTCGCAACGAAAGCGATAAAACGAGCTCAACGGCCGGTGCGACCCGAATCCGAGTCCTAAACCCTTTTCAAAGCGGCGGCGGCGGCTCCAATTAGCCTTCCGAAACTTGGGCCCTCATTCCGAATACGGCATGCACTTCGAATCTGTAAGTCTCCGAATCGCTGAACCCATTTGATTGATGTGCAGCTCAGAATCTTGAAAACCCTAAATTTGATTGAATTTTCGAGCTCTTTTGGGTGCTGCTCAAACATTAATGGTGAATTGTCTTTTTCCATGCTTTTTTGTATCTTGAAGGGTTCGAGATTTTAGTTGCTTCTAGGGTTCTTGGCGACGTTGGGGAAATTTGTTGTCTTGGTTTTCGATTTGAGCGGGAAATTAGGGTTAGGGTTTGCTATTCGGAGCATTGTTGCTTGGGGAAGTTTGCTGTCTGAAAATCTAAGGGTTTTTAATTTGTCGAAATTCGAGACTGGGAAAGATAGGCGTATGCTAGAGGATAATGTGTATACTTTGTGTGATTCAGAAGTGGTCTCGCCGGGTTGCTACAATGCTTCCTTGGTTAGTTATTCCATTAATAGGACTGTGGGGTCTCTCTCAGCTTCTACCACCAGCTTTCCGATTTGAGATAACTTCGCCTAGACTCGCTTGTGTTGTTGTGCTCTTGGTTACTCTCTTCTGGTATGAGGTTTTGATGCCTCAGCTTTCAGCTTGGCGCTTGCGGAGGAATGCAATGCTTAGAGAGAGGAAAAGGTTTGAGGCAATAGAGTTGCAAAAGCTGAGGAAAACAGCAACAAGGCGGTGTCGAAACTGCTCGACACCATATAGGGATCAGAATCCTGGTGGTGGTCGGTTTATGTGTTCGTATTGTGGGCATTTATCAAAGAGACCGGTTTTGGACTTACCTGAGGTACCCGGGATGGGACTTTCGAAGTCTGGGATCATCAAAGATTTAGTTGGAAAGGGTGGAAAGATATTGAATGGAAAGGCGTGGTCTGAAAATGGGTGGATGCAAGGTCAAGATTGGTCGGAGAATGGAAATTGGGTCAATGGTTCTGTTGGAGGAAAGTCTAGTTATTGGAGAAAGGACGGGAGCGGTGTTTTTGGAGCGGATGAGAGTTGCTTGGCAGAAAAGTCGTATTCAGGTGTTGTTAATTTTGCTTGCAAGCTACTAACCTTTTTTTTCTTGAGTGTTAGATGGCTTTGGAGAAAGCTTTTTAGTAGTAGTACATCAGATGATGCATCTGACGGAGATCGTAAAGGATTGGCCAAGAGGGGCGAGAATGGGGCCAACTTGAATGAAAGTAGAGGAGAAAAGGCCCGCAGAAAAGCTGAAGAGAAGAGACAGGCTAAGATAGAGAAGGAGCTTTGGGAGGAGGAAGAAAGAAAGCAGAGGGAGGAAGTTGCAAGGTTGGTGGAGGAACGCAGGAGACTTAGGGATGAGAAAAAGGAAGCTGAACGTGGGAAATCATCACCACCTGTGATTGAAAAAGATACTAAGAAGGAAGCAGAAAAGAAACGACAGGAAAGAAGGAAAGAGAAAGACAAGGGTTCTAGCAAGAGCAACTCTGATGCAGAAGAGCTGGAAAAGAGAGCAGGTAAGGAAAATGAACGAAAGCGGGACCTTGACAAGAAGAGTGACATTGACCGCAGGGAACATCTGAAATCAGGGGCAGATTTTCTTAAGGGACAAAGCACGGAGATGGGGAATAATATAAAAAATGCATCTGCAAACAATTTTATTCAGGGAAATGCTGGATCTAGGTACCTGGACCGCATGAGGGGTACGATTTTTAATTCTTCAAAGGCATTTGGTGGAGGTAGTTTCTTTGGAAAGGATGCTAATACTACAATGACAAAAGAAACCAAATCTAGCAGTTCTGTAGATCATGTCCATAGTTATTATGCCCAGAAGAGAGACTTATGTCCACCTGAGCGCGTAGCTGCAAGACCTTTTATTAATGGAGATGATAAGAGTGTCCACCGCCCTGTAAGTTTCTTGCTTTATACCTCATTGTTAATATGTGCTTTCATATAACTTTAAATATGTATCAGTAGCCTGCCTAACTTCTAAGGGAGAATTTATACACTAATAATTTTCATGGGAATTATAGATACCTGTGATCCAGTTGAGTTTGTTCATTATGCCGTTTATCTATTAGGTTGTTTTTGACTTTCTGAGCATTTAAAAATGTGATTGTATCAAGTTCAACAGTTCTGTAACTTAAGTAGATTCAGGCTCAACATTTTCTGGATCCTTCTTGGAACTTCTACCCAAAAATCTACAAAGTGAAACACTAATTTCAACTCCTGTTGCCTCATAAATGATAATAATATTAGGCATATTATAACAACATTTAGATGCATACAATAAGTGTTACAATGTGATCCATTTCAATGCAGGTTCACTCAGAACCACAGTCAGGGACTGCACCTAAAAAATCATGGCAGCAGTTGTTTACTCGTTCATCGTCAGTGCCTTCATCATCAAGTGTAAATGTAATAAGTAGACCAAAAGCAAAGTCTCAGACAAAAGTTCAAAGTTCTCAGTTATCTGGCCAGTCGTCATCAATCCAATCATTTGATAATCCAATCAACTTTGGGCTGCCATCACCATTCGCTTTATCTACTACCTATCCAAAAGGATCTACTAGCAGCAGTTTAGGTTTTTCACCCGCAATTGATCCCATATTTCCTCACATTGGAGAAGGACATCATGAACTTATACCCGAGGAGCCAGAGCTTTTTGAAGACCCAAGTTACGTCCCTGATCCGGTATCCTTGCTTGGGCCAGTTTCTGAGTCACTTGATAATTTTCAATTAAACATGGGATTGGAGAGGCCTCGCACATTGAAGAATGGACCTGCTTCATCTGAAGTGAACAAGCCATCTCCAATCGAGTCACCAATGTCGCGAGAAAAGCTTAATAATTCTAGTCGCTTCCCTAGTACCCCAAAGGCCCATGATATGCATGCTTACCCCTTGGATGATGCAAGTGCAAATGATAAGGGAACGTGGCAAATGTGGAACAGTTGCCCTCTTGGTCAGGAAGGTCTAGGTTTTGCAGGTGGCTCTCCAAGCTGGTTTCTACCTCCAGAACTGAACAGATCAAACAAGGATGATCTTTTGCACCCATCATCAGTATCACTGTTTACTACAGAAGATCAGGTTGTTTCTGGCTCTCAATCTCCTAAGAATCAGAGAATTTTTCTTGGAAATGGCCAGAATGGCGGAACCTTTAGCCCTGTTACTGGTTCCGGTGATCATGATCCTTGGTTGCAGAAAGCCTTTTTTCCTCCATTGTCAACAGCTGAAAACCATTTTCATCTGAGACCTCCAGACGAAACTTCGAAGAATGAACTGATTTTTGGGAGTCCCATCAGAGCTACTGGTAACCATCCATTTGAGCTGCCTCAAGCGAATGGTTGGTCCGAGTAAGTGCATCACACCTCATCCTCTGTATTTCGAATTTAGTTTCTAAAACTTGCTTTTTATGTCCTTCATAGAGCTTTTATAGATTAATTATGGCGGGATTACTGTCCTGTAATAGTGGTGTGTAAAGGTTAGGGATATTTGTTCTTGCCTGAAGCGAAGAATGTCAACTAGAAACAATAATGAATCACGAAGGGAAAGTTAAAATGTTTACACTTTTTTATTCTTTCCCGTTCTTGCAATGTAATCCATCCAGGACAACACTAGGGTGGGCGTTTGAATCAATAATGAATCAGGAAGGGCAAGTGGAAACGTCTACGCATATTTTCTTCAGTTCTTGCAATATAATCCTGTATAGCACTAGGGTGGACGTTGGAGTTCTAATGTGCTGAGAAAGGGTTTGGATATGCACAGTATATAGCTTGATGTTTTAGTTATGTTGTTGTGGGAGTAATTTCTTCATTAAATGGCTTGTATGTTTTGTTGCCTCTATTTGCCAAACCTTGTCATTGGATGAGGTTGACCATGTACCATGTCGTGGACGGAAGTTGGTAAGAGTTTTCATTGATGCGATAGGCACAACCCCAAAGCTGGAACTCAATTAAAGTTGTCACTGAATAATAGTTAGTATAAGTTTGTTTTGAATGGTTGGACAACGAGTAGATTTATGCAGTGCTTTTAACCAAGTCATGGAGTCCTTGCTTGGTTTGCTATTCTGTCGTGCTATTTATCTCAGTGTTAAATAGAATTCATTGTTTGAAAATGCCTTCCAGTTGATAACGGTGATCTAATTTTTGTTGTGATTTGGTTTTTGTTTTCCAGCAGAAAGGAATGGGATGAATGCGCTGTGACGGGAACAGGGGACGGTGTTGGAAAGCCATATGTGTTGAGGCCTCCTGTCAGGGGTATGTATCCGACCCCGAATCCAAATGTACAGCCGCTTTGGTGATTTTAATTGAAAACAGAAAATGAGAAACAGTCTGCCTCCTGTACTAGTGGTCAAATAGCCTGTTTTGGCGGATAGTTTAGAAAATACTGGACGCATTGTATCTTCCTGCTCTTCTTTATAAGGGAGATTGATGTTTACTTAACAGTAGCTTGGATAGGAATACTAAGAATTCTGCTGCATTTGCCCTCCCTCTCTCTTTGCTTGAACCATGATATGAATGTTGGATATCTTGTAACATACTAACTAGCAAGAGGAACCAAGGAGTCCCTTCATTCCTATATATAGTTGTTTTCCGCTTGTTCCTGGTCGTTTTTAAGGGTTTTTTTAGCACTGAGTTGTTGAACACCTGCTTCCCTGTTGAATAAGCGGTTTAGAGAATCGAACAAACGACACTCATCTAACTATGGTTGGAGGTTAAATAGCACTCATCTAACCATGGTTAATGCGGTGGTAAGATTGTTGATTTGGGTGGATTTTGCTCCTATAGGGGTTTTAGGGGAGTTCTGTTATGAATAGTAATAGACGTGTTAGTTACTATTGGCAATGATTATTATTTTTTCTTTTACGTATGATTCAATTACTTAATAATTATTTCATAGATGAGATGAATTCAGAATAGGTTGCTAATATAGTTGCGGTGTCCAAATTTTATTTCGACAAAAAAAAAAGGGATTTTATTTTATTTTAAATATATTCGTCAAATTAGGGGTGGGTTCAAAAAACCGAAAACCGAAAAAAACCGAAAACCAAACCGAACCGAAACCGAAAAAACCGAACCGAACAAAAAAACCGAACCGAATTGAAAAAACCGAACCGAACCGAATTCTTTTGGTTCGGTTCGGTTTTAGTGATCTAGAAACCAAACCAAACCGAACCGAACCGAATTAATTAAATTAATTTTTTTATTTAATTATTTGTTTTGGATATTATTTTCTAAACCCAATTTGTAAGTTAAAATATGCTAAACCCAATGTGTTGCCAAACTTTAAGCTCAAAATATTAAAAAAAAGTCCTATAAAAACTTTAAACCCTAACCTATTATTTATCCCCTATATAAGGTTCCGGAGCCAAACCTCATCCTGAAGTACCTACATCCATCTCCATAGCACTGTCTACTTTTGTCTCAGCTTTCTTTTCCAAATCTACTCTCATATAACATGTAACAGAATCTATAAACATTTATTTCGGGTAGATTACTTAGGGAATTTGTGATGGAAAAGAATCCAACACACACTAAATAAATCCACCCACGCATTTCTTTTACTAATCAAGTTGTCAACATGCAGTTACAAGCAAACAACCCCGATCTTTGAACAACATCATACAATTTAACTTTTCTAAGTCATTTGTACGATTTTTGTGTTGTGATGTTGTTAGTTTGGACTTTGGAAGACTTGATTGATGATTTTAGTTCAACTTTAAATGTTTATTTTCATTGTCTTTGATTATAGTTAGAATGCTTGTGTTATGATTGTGTTGGATACGTTAAAATTTAAAATTTCAATGTTTTTCATTTTTTGAAAGAAAAAAAAAACAAAAAACCGAAACCGAACCGAAAAAAACCGAACCGAAAAAAAACCGAACCGAAAAAAACCGAAAAAAAAATGAACCGAACCGAAATTTCGGTTTGGTTTCGGTTTTGGCAAAAAACCGAACCGAATTAAACCGAACCCACCCCTACGTCAAATTTTAATAGATTCATTTTTTTTTTCAAAATTTTATGATTTTCTTATAATTTTTTACTTTACATTTAAAAAAAAATGTTGGATTGAAGTTACCATTTGATCAGAAGGCTAGAAAAGTGTCACTTGGCAGTAGGGATGGGCAAATATCCATTAGTTATGGGTAATTGTGGTTATCCGTCCATTTAAATTTCACGGTTACGGTTATGGGTATAACCGTTTATCCATAAAATTTAAATGGACGGTTATGAATATTAACTGCGGTTATAACGGTTACCTGTTTATTTTAATAGATATATAAAATAAAAAAAATAAAAAACCTAATCTGTAAGATTTTAAATTTCTATTTCTCTTAATGGTGCACTGAGGAATCTGACTGGTATAGATTTGACATTTTGGGCTATAATGGTGATGTGCATCATAGTAGCTATAATGGTGTTGTGCATCATAGTAGCTAGGTGATGAATATGATTGGTATGTTTAATTCACTTTTTAATTGTTGCCGTGGGAACCAGTTGTGGACCTGTGGTATGAATATGATGTATAATCTAAGGTCACATTCGCTAGTTATACCTTACTTAATGCATTCTCTTCTAGTTGTCCTTTTTGATCCTTCATACGTATTTCCTCCTATATGCCAACACCTCTGGTTAGAAACATTTATTTTGGGATACTAATTCAATTTATACATTTCTTTTGTAGCCGATGAGACTTTGTGATTGAATGTGCTTAAAGCATTAGTGTTTGAAGGTGTTTAGTTTAGAAATATTTTAGAGCTATGAATTATTTAGTATTCAAGATAATGATAGTTTTTAGAAGCTTTACTTTGTAATCATATGGATGTTATAATTGAATAATTGCTTGGGTATAGAAGAAAAATATGTCGAAAATACATGAATTTTCTTTCCAATATGCTTGCTTAAGTAATGAGAGGTATTTTGTTAGTAAAAAAATCAATTATTAGCAAATATATTATATTACCTTGATTGATTAAAACTATCGTTCGTCTTAATTATTTCAATTATTGGAGTTGTATATGGTTACAATTAAAAAAATATGTAAATAGGCGCAAAAAGGGGTAAATGAGTTAAAAAATGGATAAACGGATAAACGGGTATACGGTTACTGTTAAATAGGTACGCGGTTATGGGTATGGTTAACCGTTTATAAACGGTTATGGGTATGAGTACAACCATTTAGGCAATTACCCAACAGGTAAACGGTTATGCGGATATGAGTATAAACGGTTATGGGTAAATAACCGCGATTACCCGTCCGCCATAACCATTGCCCATCCTTACGTGGCAAAGACCATTACACTCCAGCTTTTGACTGGCCTCACGAGACATGTTCACATGACTAACGTCATCCCATGATGCATAAAAGGTCATTCCTCTCAAAGATCATCAAGGTTAAAGGAAAACAAACACCATTGAACTCTTATTTTGACGAATCAATATTTTAGCTACTCCAGTGTATGGAGAAGAAGATTGAACTTGAATGCAATAGAGCACCGCACAATCCTGAGTAACTAGTTTAGTTTTTAGGATCAGGATCCTCTCCTGAGCAGATGGAGAGGATCCTCCTGACTAGGTCCATCGGACTGTTCAAAAATTATCCAAGGGCTATAATTATTATAATTTTTAGTGGAGCCCCCTGTTTGTAGCCGTTGGATAAATTTTGAACGGCCTGATGGGCCCGGTCAAGAGGATCCTCTCCATTTGCTCAGGAGAGGATCCTAATCCTAGTTTTTATTCATCGTGTTAGAACAAGACAGGTGTCTTGACTAAAATACATGAAACATTATTAATAAAATTAGAAAAAGATAGGGAACTTTAACGAAAAGCTCCCGGTACTGTTCATTTTAACGAAAAACCACATTTTTACACTAAAAAGTTAATCCTGGTACTATTCACTTTACCATTTATTTTGTCCTTATCATTAAAACTCAAAGTTTTCAAATCCTTTTCATTAGTTTTCCTAAAAAGATATGCCTCAAAAAAAAAAAAAAAAAAAAAAAAAAAGTTATCATTAAAACTCAAAGTTTTCAAACCCTTTTCATTAGTTTTCTTAAAAAGATATGCCTCAAAAATAAAAAATAAAAAATATAAAAAAAAAGAAAAAGAAAAAGAAAAAAAGGGAAATCCGACCTACCGGATTCGAACCAGTGACCTAAGGATGCCTGACAGGCTTTTTACCCACTACAGTCCTCCGCTCTACCAACTGAGCTAAGGTCGGTTGTTGATGTTGTTCCTATTATACGTTGTAGTATCCCATTAGTAAAACATACCAAAAAATAAAAAATAAAAAAAGTGTAAGGCAGCATTTGCCACCTTTTAGGTTGTTTTTTACACATTCTACCCGTCAAATATGTGGTCAAAAAAACAAAGTCACTCGGTAATCCCAAAACCTCCGCTGATCCAAAATTTCCACGTCCACTTTGCATTCTAATTCCAAATCTGAGTTGTATTAGGAGAAGCATAGATTGGCTATTTAAGCAGCTACAGCCACAGCCACAGCCACATCTCTCTCAAATAGTTGCTCTTAATTCTTAACTTCTAAATCCAACGTTAACAAAGAAACAAGGAAAGAATTTACGAAAGCAAGAAAGAAGAAGGAAAGGAAAGAATGTGTCCGCTGAGGTTCATACTCATCTTCTTGTCCGCCGCGCTCGCCGCATTCTTCGCTTTGAGGAACCTCGAAAACTTGTTCCAAGATTCTACTACTTGTGCTGACCATCACCAGGAACTGCTCAGTTCGCTCAAAGGTCAATCGGCATCCCCTTCCTTGTCTTCCAAGGTTGCATCTGCTGCCGGAAAGGGTTTTTGGACGTTCGTTGACATGGCAAGCGGACACTACCTTTGGAGGACTTTGGTTTCATCATCTTCTTCTTCTTCTTACACAGCTTGATTAGTGTTTTCTTGCTGCAGCTCTTATTCAATGTTTTATTTTTTATTTTTTAATCCGCTTGTAATTTATTTACATGTAGTAGGAAAATTCTTGCATTAGCAATAGGTTTAAGAAAAATTCAAATTCTTGCATTCATTGTACTTTGCAATCGCTACAATGATTAATGTTTCTCGATAATGGACCAACAAAGTTCATACTAGGACATACTACAAACGAATCCGCTACCCTTTTTTTATTCGATTTTTATGAATCCTAGGGTGCGACTGCGTGCACTGGGATTGCCAGAGAAGGCTGTTGCTCTTGCTGCCCTAGTTGTGGCAGCTCTTGTTCTTGTTGCTGCAGCAGCTGCTGCCCGAGTTCTGGTGGCTCTTCTTGTTGCTGCTGCTCCTCTCCTTGCCAAGTCCAAACAATGTCCTTGAGAGCTGGTCTGATATCTTTCTTCATGGCCTTGCGATACTCCAGTGTATCTCCACTAGACTTCTTCACTTCTACCAGATGAAAAGACGGGGTGATTTCAAATATCTCGGTTTCAATGCCCAGCACCCCCTTCCTGCCTTCTGTGGACCCTTCCATTTTCAACAACCCTCCATCCCACTTCTTTATTTTCAGTTTCAGACGCTTGGCAATGTCCTCCAGCTTAGAGATGATGGTGGAGGCCGTTTTGTTGGACGTAAACCGCACTTCCTTTTTCTGATCTGTCTGCTCAAACAATCCAGACAAGTCAAAGCCTGCTGAGTAGGAGATGATATCGAAAGCATTCAAGTTAGATGGCTTTGATAATTCTTGCTTTGACTCCACAGAAGAATTGCTATCTTCATTAGCTCCAAAAATTGCATCAACATCCAGAGGGGCTGGCTCTTTCATTGGTACCTCAGCAATTACAGGTTTCTGGACGAGTCCCTTCCGGCACCAAGAACTCTGCATAATTTTGGCAATGGATATCCGAGTATTTGGATTCGGGTCCATGATCTTTGACAGCAACCTGCGTACTTCCGGAGAAAACCAGTTCGGGAATTTGAATTCACCCTTACCAATCTTCCTATACATCTCCATCAGATTTGAATCGTGAAATGGGAGATAGCCAGCCAATAGAACATACAACACCACCCCACATGACCAAATGTCAGCCTTGGCGCCATCATAGCCTTTCCTGTTTATTACTTCTGGAGCAACGTATGCAGGGGTTCCACAGGTTGTATGAAGCAGACCATCTTGGCGCTTAGATTCACCAAGGGCACTAAATCCGAAATCCGAAACCTTTAGATCCTCATTCTCATCCAAAAGTAGGTTTTCTGGTTTCAAATCCCGATGGCAGACTCCTCGACTATGGCAGTAATCAACAGCACTGATGAGCTGCTGAAAATATTTCCTAGCAACATCCTCTTTTAGCTTGCCTTTGGAAACCTTGTTGAAGAGCTCACCGCCTTTGACATACTCCATGACAAAGTAAATCTTGGTTTTGGTGGCCATTACCTCATAAAGCTCCACAACATTCGGGTGTCTAATCAGTCGCATGACAGAAATTTCTCGCTTAATCTGATCAATCATTCCGACCTTCAAGACCCTCTCTTTATCAATTATCTTAATCGCAACACTCATGCCGGTTTTAAGGTTCCTCGCATGGTGAACCTTGGCAAAGGTTCCTTGCCCTAATAATCGCCCCAATTCATACCGCTGCATCAACACGCTCCCTTTTTTCTCCATCTCCAGCTACTATTCTTGTACACTGCAGAAGCTACTTCTACCCGATAGCGTAATATATAATACAGAAGCTATATTCTCAAGAATATAAAAGTTCAACCATCTTCATAGACATCATGTTTTGACAAGATGTGCCCGCCTATATTTCTCACTGAAGTGGGCACTTGAGCATAGAATCTGAACTCGTAGCGAGTTTTATCAATCTCATCATTGATAAGCAAGGGCAGCTCAAACAGAGCCACAACCTCATCAGTAAGAGATGGAGAGCTCTCGACCTTGACGCACATCTTTCAGCATTCCCTGGCTTTCGTCTTTGATAACCAAGAGAAAACTGAGGAAGATGACTTGCTCAAACTCAACCGGACGCGAAACCAGATCCTCACCTGAGAGAAAAACAACGGAAACATAAGATCTTTGACCCTTCCATGCTTAAATTTGGTGCATAATTTGGAAGTAAGTTCGAAAAAATGCGTAGTTTTCACAGTGAATTACAAGTTTACAACAACCCTGTCAAAGCTTTAATATTTTACAACATTTCGTCAATTTCTCTATCTTTCATATTTGAAAGCTGTGAACTTCACCAAGTATTTCAACAATTTATAAATAATTTGCAGCTTTTTATTAATTTGCAACAAGAAATAATTACAATTCAGCAACATAATCATTTCTTAAACTCGATATATTCAACCAAGACTCATCCAAAAAGAACCAGGAAGAAAAACCCATTTCCCAGCTTCAGATTTCCAAGATTTCAGCATATCAAGAAGGGAAAATAAAAGAAAAAACTCAAATTTTCTCGGCAACCAAACAGTAAACAGATTCGAAACAAAAACCCTCAACCTAAAAACAAACAAAATTGAAAAATTCACACTCAACAGAAACAGCAAAGAAAACCAGAATCGAATAAAAAGATTCGAACTTTACCTTGAAATTAAAGCAGAAATTCTTCCCCAGTTGAAAGAATGAAGAGAATTTGAAGCGAATGAAATGCTTGGTGGTTATCTTTTAGATTTAAAGCAAGAAAAAAAGGGAGAATTTGAAGAGAATGAAATGCTTGGTGCTTGGCTTTTAGATTTAAAGCAAGAAAAAAAGGGTGGAGCGCTGTGCCTAACGCGCCAACGGCAACCAATAATTTTCCAAATCGTTTGTTTTTTTGTTGTTGTCTTCTTGTTTCCCTGAGATTACAGCACTGCCACTCACTGTTCGGGGAATAATTACAAAGATGCCACCTTTTTCTTATTAATATAACATTATTTCCATAAACTTTGATAAAATATTTGTAAAATTTAGATAAATATCTGTTTTGTTTTGCTAACTACATACGTTTTTGTTAAACGGAAAAGCATTAAGCTTTTATCATGTTTCTAAACTATTGTGTCTGCCATTACACTTGTTTACTTTTCTTAATTGGAGGCTTAGCATGAATCTTCATCACTGCTTCGCAATTAGCACGGCTTTAACGCGATGGATATCAGTATTTCAAAAACTCTTTGTCATTTATAGTTTTATATTAATTTTCATGCTAAAATTATAATATTATGTCAAAAATATAAGTGTAGAGCAAAAAAGAATCTCAAAAAATCCAAAAAACGATATTTGAACTTATTCCTTAAATAAGAATACAACAACAACAACAACAAAGCCTTTTCCCACTAAGTGGGGTCGGCTATATGAATCCTAGAACGCCATTGCGCTCGGTTTTGTGTCATGTCCTCCGTTAGAACCAAGTACTCTAAGTCTTTTCTTAGAGTCTCTTCCAAAGTTTTCCTAGGTCTTCCTCTACCCCTTTGGCCCTGAACCTCTGTCCCGTAGTCACATCTTCGAACCGGAGCGTCAGTAGGCCTTCTTTGCACATGTCCAAATCACCGGAACCGATTTTCTCTCATCTTTCCTTCAATTTCGGTCACTCCTACTTTACCTCGAATATCCTCATTTCCAATCTTATCATTTCTTGTGTGCCCACACATCCCACGAAGCATCCTCGTCTCCGCCACACCCATTTTGTGTACGTGTTGATGCTTCACCGCCCAACATTCTGTGTCATACAACATCGCTGGCCTTATTGCCGTCCTATAAAATTTTCCCTTGAGCTTCAGTGGCCTACGACGGTCACACAACCCGCCGGATGCACTCTTACACTTCATCTATCCAACTTCTATTCTATGGTTGAGATCTCTCTCTAATTCTCCGTTCTCTTGCACGATATATCCTAGGTAGCGAAAACAGTCGCTTTTTGTGATCTTCGCTAGATTGCTCCGATCATTAGTGTGGATAAGTATATAAATGGATATAGATAGGAAAGCAAACACAAGATGTACGTGGTTCACCCAGATTGGCTACGTCCACGGAATAGAGGAGTTCTCATTAATTGTGAAGGGTTTACACAAGTACATAGGTTCAAGCTTTCCTTTAGTGAGTACAGGTGAATGATTTAGTACAAATGACATTAGGAAATATTGTGGGAGAATGATCTCGTAATCACGAAACTTCTAAGTATCGGAATGTGGTATCGTCTTGACTTGCCTTATCTGTCTCATAGGTAGATGTGGCATCTTCTCTGGAAGTACTCTTCCTCCATCCAGGGGTGGTATCTTTAACTGGTGGAGATGCACAAGGTAATGTATCAATTTCACTTGAAGCTTACTTGTAGTTTCAGGCTTGGTCAAGCGCGATACAAACCATGTAGTAAGAGTCCCTCAAGTTGCCGAGCTAGGGGATTTGCTGAAAGAGGTGACAGACAAGGTAAGCAATCAGAGCTCCGGCTGATTGTTCACATTCTCCCTATCTTGCAGGCAGCATGAAGGATAAAGAGAAGAAAAATGAGAAGAGATGATATGGGATACTTTTGCTTTTGAAGAAGTAACTTTCCACAGGCTTATTCTTGAACTGAGCTGGAGGGTTTTCTGGTTTCCTCCAGAGTATAAGGCCGACTGAAGAATTTGAGGGTCAAAACAAGTCCATCAAATCTAGAGTACGTTCGACCCTACTGATATGGGATACTTTTGCTTTGACAGAGTAATGGATGTATCGGCACGTGTGCTGTTACGCTTGTCTCCACATGCTTCCTTGTATCCTTCTCACTTGCCCTATCTGTTCCTCAGGCAGATGCGGTATCTTCCCTGGAAGCATAAGATGTTGAAGATGAGTACTCGAGAGCAATGCCAGGTAAGTAAGTTCCAGGCAGTCAGTTCCTGGCTGGAAGCTTGATTCCAAGTGCTGACTGATTGCTCTTTTTCTCCTTGTCTTGCAGGTAAGAACAAGGCCAAAGGAAAAGACAGGGAAAAAGCATGATATGGGATACTCTTGCTTTTAACCCTGATGATATGAGATATTCTTGCTCTAGTATAACTTGTTTGCAGAGGTATTATCGGGGGGAAAGAAAGCTGAATATTTCGAAAGGCTTCGTTGAGAGTGCCCTCTCATATATGAGGAAGGGTTGAGCATTTTTGCAGGTCTGTCTGTCCGTTGGGGATGGAGGTTGACATATATAGGAGTCTCCTTAACAACAAGTAGTAATGCTATTCCTTTACCCTGTCAGAGCACTTTGAAAAAGTGGTCTGTGGTATGTGGAAAGCTGATGTTGCGTGTGAAGATTACAGACAGCTTTATCCAATGAGATCCGGCTCTTGTAGTTGGGAAAGTGTTGCCTCTTCGGTTTTCGAACAAGCAATCCTATCAGGGATCTGGCTCTCGAGATTCGGAGAACGATGTCTCTTCGATTTTTGAGAAAGTAATCATGTTGGGAGTCTGGCTCTCGAGATTCGGAGGGCGGTGCCTCTTCGATTTTGGAGCAAGCAATCTTGTTGGGAGTGTTTTCTCGAATGTGAGTAAAGGTTGGGCATGTTTGCTAGTCTACCTTGCCACGAAGCACAGAGGTTGACACACAGGGACTTTCCAATTATCCAGCAATGGTACTGTTTCTTTACCCTCTCTTCGATTTTTGAGAAAGTAGTCATGTTGGGAGTCTGGCTCTCGAGATTCGGAGGACGGTGCCTCTTCGATTTTGGAGCAAGCAATCTTGTTGGGAGTGTTTTCTCGAATGTGAGTAAAGGTTGGGCATGTTTGCTAGTCTACCTTGCCACGAAGCACAGAGGTTGACACACAAGGACTTTCCTATTATCCAGCAGTGATACTGTTCCTTTACCCTTGTGGGTAATAATATGGGGTAGCTAGACCTTCAAAATTTATGTGTCTAAACTTTGTTAGTGCTGTTTCTTTGCTATTCTTTTACCCGTCTTGGTCAGAGCGATGTAGTGGAAGCTGCAAGCTTCACGTGCTCAACTTTGGCAGAGAACTTTGGCAGAGTTATCTGTGATACACATGAACTACTATTGCGTGTGGGAAGTGGGTGATTGAACAGTAAGACTCATGTGCTTTCTACTTCACCAGAAGTCTTCGACAGAATGCCCATAATTTCCGCAAAGCTGAGTGTGCGTGTGACAGGTGCTGCCAAGGCTGGAAAAGTAGGTGCCTCTTCGATTTTTGAGATCGGCCCTCGTGGTCTCTGAGCTGCCCAACTTTTGAGAAAGCAAGCGCCTCTTCGATTTCTGCGATCGGCCTTCGTGGTCTTTGAGCAGCCCAACTTTTGAGAAAGCAGACGCCTCTTCGATTTCTGAGATCGACCCTCGTGGTCTCTGAGCAGCCCAGCTTTTGAGAAAGCAAACGCCTCTTCGATTTCTGAGCAGGCGCCTCTTCGATTTCTGAAGCTCCGTCGAGTGCAGATTTTTATAGGGGCTGACATTAAGTTCCAAAGCACACTTGAATCTCCACCAGTACAAGCTCCATTCTTACACTTCTAAGATCTTGATTTGTTCGACCTCTTCTCTCTTCAACACCTTTGAAAATGTCTGGCCCCTCCGACCGTCGTTTTGACTTGAACCTTGTTGAAGAGGCAACCCCGCCTTCTCCAGACAACATATGGCACCCATCCTTCGTCTCCCCTACTGGTCCTCTTACCGTTGGGGATTCCGTTATGAAGAATGATATGACCGCTGCGGTGGTGGCCAGGAACCTTCTCACTCCCAAAGATAACAGACTACTTTCCAAACGATCTGATGAGTTAGCTGTTAAGGATTCTCTGGCTCTCAGTGTTCAGTGTGCAGGTTCTGTGTCTAATATGGCCCAACGCCTATTTGCTCGAACCCGCCAAGTTGAATCATTGGCGGCTGAAGTGATGAGTCTCAAACAGGAGATTAGAGGGCTCAAGCATGAGAATAAACAGTTGCACCGTCTCGCACATGACTATGCTACAAACATGAAGAGGAAGCTGGACCAGATGAAGGAATCTGATGGTCAGGTTTTACTTGATCATCAGAGATTTGTGGGTTTGTTCCAAAGGCATTTATTGCCTTCGTCTTCTGGGGCTGTGCCGCGTAATGAAGCTCCAAATGATCAACCTCTGATGCCTCCTCCTTCTAGGGTTCTGTCCAGTACTGAGGCTCCGAATGATCCCCCTCCGGTGCCTTCTCTTTCTGGGGCTCTACCGACTGCTGCGACTTCTCCTAAGCAACCTTTGTGAAGGCTCTCTCTTGTTTGTTTATTTTGACTCATGTATATGTACATATTTGTAGCTTATCGGGGATATCAATAAATAAGTTTTCCTTCATTTCAACGTATTGTGTTAAATACACCAAAGCCTTCTTCGCTAAGTTCTTTGAATTTTCTTTTGTTGGAGCTTTGTGAGTGGAGCATGTAGGTTGAGGTAGTGTTCCCTTAATTTCCTGAGTGAGGAAAACTTCTCGGTTGGAGACTTGGAAAATCCAAGTCACTGAGTGGGATCGGCTACATGAATCTTAGAACGCCATTGTGCTCGGTCCTGTGTCATGTCCTTCGTTAGATCCAAGTACTCTAAGTCTTTTCTTAGAGTCTCTTCCAAAGTTTTCCTAGGTCTTCCTCTACCCCTTCGGCCCTGAACCTCTGTCCCATAGTCGCATCTTCTAATCGGAGCGTCAGTAGGCCTTCTTTGCACATGTCCAAACCACCGTAACCGATTTTCTCTCATCTTTCCTTCAATTTCGGCTACTCCTACTTTACCCCGGATATCCTCATTCCTAATCTTATCCTTTTTCGTGTGCCCACACATCCAACGAAGCATCCTCATCTCCGCTACACCCATTTTGTGTACGTGTTGATGCTTCACCGCCCAACATTCTGTGCCATACAGCATCGCCGGCCTTATTGCCGTCCTATAAAATTTTCCCTTGAGCTTCAGTGGCATACGGCGGTCACACAACACGCCGGATGCACTCTTCCACTTCATCCATCCAGCTTGTATTCTATGGTTGAGATCTCCATCTAATTCTCCGTTCTTTTGCAAGATAGATCCTAGGTAACGAAAACGATCGCTCTTTGGTATTTCTTGATCACCGATCCTCACCCCTAACTCGTTTTGGCCTCCATTTGCACTGAACTTGCACTTCATATATTCTGTCTTTGATCGGCTTAGGCGAAGACCTTTAGATTCCAACACTTCTTTCCAAAGGTTAAGCTTTGCATTTACCCCTTCCTGAGTTTCATCTATCAACACTATATCGTCTGCGAAAAGCATACACCAAGGAATATCATCTTGAATATGTCCTGTTAACTCATCCATTACCAACGCAAAAAGGTAAGGACTTAAGGATGAGCCTTGATGTAATCCTACAGTTATGGGAAAGCTTTCAGTTTGTCCTTCATGAGTTCTTACGGCAGTCTTTGCTCCTTCATACATATCCTTTATAGCTTGGATATATGCTACTCGTACTCCTTTCTTCTCTAAAATCGTCCAAAGAATGTCTCTTGGGACCCTATCGTACGCTTTCTCCAAATCTATAAAGACCATGTGTAAATCCTTTTTCCCATCTCTATATCTTTCCATCAATCTTCGTAAGAGATAGATTGCCTCCATGGTTGAGCGCCCTGGCATGAACCCGAATTGGTTGTCCGAAACCCGTGTCTCTTGCCTCAATCTATGCTCAATGACTCTCTCCCAGAGCTTCATTGTATGACTCATTAGCTTAATACCCCTATAGTTCATGCAATTTTGTACGTCGCCCTTATTCTTGTAGATAGGCACTAAAGTGCTCGTTCGCCACTCATTTGGCATCTTCTTCGTTTTCAAAATCCTATTGAAAAGGTCAGTGAGCCATGTTATACCTGTCTCTCCCAAAACTTTCCACACTTCGATTGGTATCTCGTCTGGGCCTATTGCTTTTCTTTGCTTCATCTTCTTCAAAGCTACAACCACTTCTTCCTTCTGGATTCGACGATAAAAAGAGTAGTTTCTACACTCTTCTGAGTTACTCAACTCCCCTAAAGAAGCACTCCTTTCATGTCCTTCATTGAAAAGATTATGAAAATAACCTCTCCATCTGTCTTTAACCGCATTCTCTGTAGCAAGAACTTTTCCATCCTCATCCTTGATGCACCTCACTTGGTTTAGGTCCCTTGTCTTCTTTTCCCTTGCTCTAGCTAGTTTATAGATATCCAACTCTCCTTCTTTGGTATCTAGTCGTTTATACATATCGTCGTAAGCCGCTAACTTAGCTTCTCTCACAGCTTTCTTCGCCTCTTGCTTCGCTTTTCTATACCTTTCACCATTTTCATCAGTCCTATCCTTGTATAAGGCTTTACAACATTCCTTCTTAGCCTTCACCTTTGTTTGTACCTCCTCATTCCACCACCAAGATTCCTTTTGGTGTGGGGCAAAGCCCTTGGACTCTCCTAATAACTCTTTTGCTACTTTTCGGATACAACTAGCCATGGAATCCCACATTTGGCTAGCTTCCCCCTCTCTATCCCACACACACTGGGTGATTACTTTCTCTTTGAAAATGGCTTGTTTTTCTTCTTTTAGATTCCACCATCTAGTCCTTGGGCACTTCCAAGTCTTGTTCTTTTGTCTCACTCTTTTGATATGTACATCCATCACCAACAAGCGATGTTGATTAGCCACGCTCTCTCCTGGTATAACTTTGCAATCCTTACAAGTTATACGATCCCCTTTCCTCATTAGAAGAAAATCTATTTGTGTTTTTGACGACCCACTCTTGTAGGTGATCACATGTTCTTCTCTCTTCTTAAAGAAGATGTTGGCTAAGAAGAGATCAAATGCCATTGCAAAATCCAAGATAGCTTCCCCATCATCGTTTCTCTCCCCAAAACCATGGCCACCATGAAAACCTCCATAGTTGCCTGTCTCCTTGCCCACGTGTCCATTTAAATCTCCTCCTATAAATAACTTCTCCGTCTGAGCAATTCCTTGCACCAAGTCTCCAAGATCTTCCCAAAATTTCTCCTTCGACCTCGTATCCAACCCTACTTGAGGTGCGTACGCACTAATCACATTGATAAGTTCTTGTCCTATTACAATCTTGATTGCCATGATTCTATCTCCTACCCTCTTGACATCTACAACATCTTGTACCAAGGTCTTGTCCACGATGATGCCAACACCGTTTCTCGTTCTATGTGTGCCCGAATACCAAAGTTTAAACCCTGAGTTTTCTAGATCCTTTGCCTTACTACCAACCCACTTAGTTTCTTGTAGGCACATAATATTTATCCTTCTCCTCACCATAACTTCCACTACTTCCATAGATTTTCCCGTTAAGGTTCCTATATTCCACGTTCCTAAACGCATTTTGCTCTCTTGAACTCTACTCTTCTGTCCTAGCTTTTTCACCCTCCCCCGTCTAATAGGATCAAAGTACTTCTTTTGTGTGTCCCGGGTAAAGTTGATAGGAGCATATGCTCCCAAACAACTTTGAGTGGAGTCGTTCGAAAAGAAGTTTCTATGGCCCCCTTGCTCATTTAACACTGCATCCGGATGCCGATGGAGATACAGCGACCCTTGCTCACTTATCACTGTGCTCGGGCCGCACAGCGCGCCACTTACGGGTGACGCCCTAGCTTTAGCGCTATTTTGTTCTGGATTCATTTTCATAAGGATTCGACGTGATCATGGAGTGCCGGCTGTCGACTACCTGACGCCCTCCCCCTCCTCCTTTATCCGGGCTTGGGACCGGCCATGTAAGACATAGGCGGAGTTCCTTAAATAAGAATACCCTCATTAAATAGGCAATGTCCACAAATATTCTCACGCAGTTCAACATACTTGGAGGCTCGAGCATACTACGACTACATTAAGCTCTAATGCTCGTGACATAGGAAAATTAAAGACATTCAAGATATGATTAATCTCAAAATCTTATTTTTAATAAATATCTGATTAAAAATCAACTCAAACAAGTAAGAAATCATCATCACAATCAATCAAGGATACCTACCTCATCATCTCAAGATATTATCTCCTAATTAATATTTTTGGGATTTTTTTTCCTCATTCATCCTACATATAACTTACCTTGGCCAATCAGAACCCACCACGTGTAGGCAGAACCCTACCATGGCCAACCACCTCTCCTCTCTATGAATGCCCCATCTCCACTAGTTCTTGGTAAGCTGAAGGCTGCATATACAAGCCCTTTTCAGGGATACAGACTTGTGGCTTTGGTCCTTGATCAAAAGTGTTATTTGTTTTGTAGTATAAATTCGTCAAGATTGAACATGGCAAAATTTTGCTACCACAATGAGGTAGCGGAGAGTCCCTGTAGAGCCTCACTTTGAGATAATCTCATTTGTATTTTCTTACGATGTATAACCGCTTTATTTTGTCTTCTAAACGTAAACGCTTTTAGCTGTCAATAAAACACATAAAAATCGCGTTTTTAAAAAAATTGAAAATATTCTTCTCAATATGGGAAGCACTCCAAATGAGAAACTCAATTTGATTCCATAAGCCTTAATCACCACAAAATTAGAACAAGATTTAAGTGGCATGATCAAAATAAAATAGTGATTTGGGGGTGCAAATGCAATGCACAGTTGCACAGAATTTGGGTAGGCTGGGGGCGGGGCCATGTGAAGCTTCATGGCTCGGACGTCATTTGCAGGTGTCACCCAGCAACCAATCAGCACACGACAACCCGAAAGTCAGTGGGACTTTTTGTTGTTAGTTTATTATTCTTTTTTTTGTCGGAATTAATGAATTAGTTTCCAGTTTTTGGTATTTAGCGGAGGCTTGACCTTCCTCAGGTCACGTACCAAGTCCACCCACTTACAGGTTTCAACTGCGACGGCTGCCAACCTTCCACGTTCCGCTCGGCGATTGCCTGTCACAAACCCACGCGTCCGGTTGCCCATCCTCGGGCCCCACCGTCTCCGGTGTTGGGAGTTGGCCGCGCGCTGCTCCGTACAAAATCAATGCATGTCCCTTCGATAAACCAAACCATGAATAACGAAGCATTTCAAGCCACATGGATAGGAAATCGCGACAAGTGATTCAGTGAATCGTGCGAACATCAGCTTTCTACGAAGTGGTTATGATGATGAGAGTGAAATTTCCAACCATCATTCGGATCCAAAAATAGTGGAAAATCTTAATTTGTTACGAATTGTCTTTTTTTTTTTTTCTAAAAAAACCTCCGCAAGAATAAGAGGAGGAGAAGAAGTTGAGGGAGATTACGAATTCATTTCTTTTTTAATAAGCTCGTTTAATTTTGATTTTTCGATTGAATAAGTTAAATCAGTATTAATCGACATGAATGAATAGTGTGTGCGCAAGGAGAAAAAAAAAATGCAAAAATTGTTTTCCTAAGCTGAAACGATCCAAAATATACGGGGGTGAAATTGTAATTGTGCTTAGTAAGTTGGAAGTTAGAATGCTATAATCTTATGAGAAAATGATTGACTTCGAAGTCTTAACATATGAAACAAAAGGTAGGAGAAATCTAGAATTGGGGAAGTTTCATGAAACCAACCGACCAATCCTTTTTAATTTCTTTAGCAACGACTCCATCGTCTCCACCCAGTAAGAACTACGAGATCAATCCATGGACTCCTTCGGCATTCAGTGGTCGTAGACAAACCATATAACCCTATTCAATAAGTGGACCGCATCAGCTGTTTGCTTTCAGAAGAAGGGCAATTACTCATTCTTAAAACCAGCAACACTCGTGCAATGAACAATTTTCTTGCAAGAACATTTGCCAAAGTCAATCAAACATTTTCGTATGTTTTAACTTTTTCCGTAGCACTTACCGCCATTGTTGCAGTATCCAAAGCCAATCAAGCATTCTCAAGTTGCTAAACCTTCCTTGTTTTGAAATCTAAACATGATTTAGAACCAACCAAGATAAAGAGATTTGAATTCGTCAAAGATAACGCGGCACAGAAGTTTCAGGATCAAACATTTTCATAAATGCAGTCGAATTTTATCGCACATATTTTACAACAGATGTTTAGTCGAGTCTCCTGTCACAAATAGAATATAGCACAGGCAGGCACACCTGGGAGTGTTTTTACACAAACGGAAGCGGTAGACACAGGTTATATCTTTGTTGCCACGACGGAATGGATTCATCGGTCCAGTATCTCTTTGATTCTAAGAGGCGGACAGATTGGATATGTGTTCCGTAATGCTAGCTTTGTTCGAATTACAGGCATGAAGCGCAGTGCATATGTCCGTTGTTTCGAGGAATTGCTCTGCATTGGTAAGAATGAGGGGGCCATACTCGAAAACGAGCCTCTTGCACTGTCAAAAATCCAAGCATATCAGAAGAGAACCATATGAAGGTACTGAAGCAATAAAACTACTTTAAACAAGGAATATCATTTGATCTGAAGCTCCAGATGAGAGAAACGTTCCTATTATTTTCCGATCGTATCAACCTTAATCGGCCAATATATAGTTCTCCTATATGGCTATTATTCAAATATGTCGCAAACAAAAATAATACACAATCCCCCGGAAAGATTTTGAAGGGCCATGATATATAAAAGAAGTGATTAATCTGTTATTGCATGCAGCAATAAAATTCTCATATATGACATAAATTTTCGATTTGATCAGCCATTCATGAAAATTACTCTTCTATATCTTAATTCAACATACTGACTAAAATTCTTAATTTTCCTCACCTTTTTGGTATAGTTCTCCACCGAATTGCATGCCTTCAGAAGCAACTCAATAATCTCCAGCTGACAGAAAACAAAAATTAGAATTCAGTTGTCAAGGTAGCATGAAGAGTCGTTGGATAAAATATTTCTAAACTCAGCGGGATGAAGGATCTCCACAAGAAGTATCGAGCTATAAGTAATAATAAGAATTTCTTGCTGGTAATAAGTATATAACAATCACGAGAAATCTTGGTTGTCTATTTTGCTAATGTTTGAAGTAAAGAGTTCCTAAGTTTCAGCTCTGTTATTTTGCAACATTAATAGGTTACTCCTATTTGCAAAATGTATTGATATCTCATTTATGTTTGCAGTGAGCAGCATTTCTGAACACGTACGTCCCAAATTGCAACAAATTTTCAACACAATAATTCAAAAGCTTCAACTGTAATCTCTTAAGCTTTGTTATTCAACTAGTTTCGTTTGTCTAACAAGTAATATCTGGTCAGTTTCTACCTCTTTTGTAAAGCATATAACATCGTTCTACTTTTAGTAAGGTGTGGTGCTAAAGTTTCTCCAAGACGTGCAGAGAGCATGAAGCCAGTTGCAGAGTGCTCCCAATAAGTAGATAGAAACAATTGTAGGTTTCTTCGGGACTAGACCCAACCACAGCAGTCTAACATGGGTCATGCATGGTAAATGATTAAGTTCAAATCACGTGCAGTAGCTTGTTGAGCTTTTGCAAACAAACTAAATATCAGCAATAAATAAAATGACACATGCATTTACGTTGATGTATGGAGGGCTCCAAGTTTTCTTCTTAAGGTTGAGGATCTAATAATATGAACAGGGTTCCATCTTGTAAGTTCAAAAGGATAGTGGTAACCATAATTTATCACAAAGCATGTAAAACAGTGGCTAATCAAGGTCAAGAAGGTAAAAATAAACTTCTACACATCAAAATCTGATATGTTCAGAATTGTGTCATCTTATTATTGAAAGAGTACTGCAAGTACTAACCTGCGTGTCGGGATCCTTCAACTTAACCAACACTTCTGAAACAGCACGGTGACATAATCCACAGCTATCCTCTTTGAATTGTGAAGAAAACAAAGCCACTTGCTGACAGAGATTGACCTTCCGACAGAACTCAGAAGGTTGTAGAGAGGTGGCCTCTAAGAAGAAGAGAGGAGCATAATAGTCCACCAAAGTGACACACTGTCCCACAAAAAAATGACAAAACGTTAAGGAAGTTCTTTCTTAAAGTAGGGGAGTTGGGAGAACAAAAATAGTGTTAAACATCCCCAAATGATTTTGGTTTAGGGTTTAGATACAATGCGTCATAGCTCATCATAACTCTACAAAGCTTCTCAGAGCAATATATTTCATAGTGTATTAATACTCAATAAACTTCTTGTAAATTTGCAATAACATGTTCAACTGTCCACGCAGAGCAGCCTTCAGTGTACGAGTTTCCAACAAAACTTATGTCAAAATTAGAAAGTTCGTAAAGGTGACTACCTGCTGGTTGAATGAGCGCAACTGATGGCAGGTCTGATGTAGGTATTCAATGATCTCCGTCTGGGTCTTGTTTTCATTAAGGTAATCGAGTGCCTGGTCAGCAAACTCCTCACACAATGTGCACACGTTATCATTCCCAACAACTTCTTCAACTTGGAAAGTTTGAGTTTCCAACTGGTGGTCTGACTTTGAAACTGAATCAGAAAGTAAAACTATCAGTTAAAAATTATGTTCGCAGCACAAGAATGCAATTACTTATCAAGATTGAGGTGAAAATGGGACCCTAGATTTTCAAAGACAATACGACCAAACATGTTAATATTTCATTCTCATTGGGCAGTAAATTTTCTTACCTGACAGATCAAGGTTCGTCAGTTGTCTAGCATCACAAGCCCAACTAGCTGCCAGCACAAAAAGAAACAAAACCCCAACTCTCATGTCCATGGTGCCTGAAGTTGCAACCATTTGACGACATAAGAAAGCCGCAATGATAAAGGGTTCATAGTAAACAAAGCAATAACAAACCATAACTGATCATAGTTGTAGTTTCCCAAAAAACAAAGAAAGTGGGAATGATATAATGATAAAGTCGTAGCAAGAGAGCTTAAGCTGCAAATGCAAATAAGACTCAAGAACATATAATAATTTACTGACTCCATTCTATTTACATCCCAAATACACTTTGAACCTATTGTCTCGTGTCGCTAGATATTGAATAGCAAAGGCTAATATCAACTAGGGACAGGGCCCTAACCCTCGATTCGCTACTGACTGGCGCTGTAACGCACCTACCTAAGTTTTGATCAAGCCGAATTCACCAAGCCAAGCGTGGCAAGGTAAAATCTTGTTTAAGTCTACAACAAGCTCAAAGTTTGATTTTTTTTCACACATACTCTTCGGATTAGCTAATGATGTTTGTGATGATTTTCCCAATTGAAATTATAAAAGCAGTATCTATAACATCAATAACCAAAAAGCACACAACCTTAATCAGAGACCAAAAGCAATAAAATTTGTCAACGACAGAGAAACAGAAGAACATAATAAGCAAAACCACCCATATAAAATACCAGCATATGCCGAAAACATAGAAAGAAACATAAAAAAAACAAATAACAAACAACATAGACAGACAGATATCGAGTCAATCCTAAAAATCTCAGCTTTTGGGGGTTGGTGCTGAGAAAACGTGGGAAACGAAATAAGGAACAATTTTCAAGTTGTAAAGATCCTACGATGTTCGATGTTGGAAGAACAGAAACGAGCGGAATCGAAATCCCGCACAATCGGAGATAGATAGATAGATAGATATTTACCTGCGATTGTGAGGAGAGAGAAAGAAAGAAGTGGAAAACTTGATGTCTAGGAATTCCTCCTTTCTTTCTTTGTTGGGGCTGGGCGTTTGGGGGAGCGTTGAATTGTCGGCTGTGGTCGTTTGCTTTGCTTCTTTGTTTTATACAACCAGCTACCCAATTGCCCATCTGGGTTGGGCTTGTGCGTGCCATGCAACATGTGACGTGGACTCCTTCCTCCGTGTCGAAGGATATTGCTTTTCACTTGTAATTGTGAGGTTTTATGTTTAATTCTCGTTAAATACGAATTCCTAACTCGTTGTGAGGCTTAACCTACTAAACCACCTCTTAATATAAATAATATTGTTTGTTAAAAAATAAAAAAATAAATAAAAATAAAAAACTGCTTGGATTTGTTTTGTTTTTTGGGTTTTTTTTTTCTTTTTTTTTTCTTGTTTCTATGGAAGGGTTATGCAATTAGTAACCTAAATATTAAATTACTAATTACACGTTTTAAACTCACAAGTGTACAAGATTAAACACGTAGTATAGAAAGCACGTACGAGATTGTTGAGAATGAAACCTACATTGATGGGATGAGAGACCTTGCATGGTATATAAGTAAGTTAGGGTACTCCTTATATAGCCAATTGGTTTTATGATGGAACCCCAACTTTCTTCATAGTATCAGAGCAGTTTGTCCCACGTGTGAAGCCAAACAGCCACGTCCCCGTTGTGTTATCCACGTATTATGTTTGAAAATTCGCCACACGTGAAAGAGCATGTTGAGAATAAATCTCACGTTGATTGAAGGAGAAACTTTATATGACTATATAAGTAAGTTGAACTATTTCTCCAGGCAAATGTTTGTTTATTGGCACCATTTTTTAAATATAATCCATACAAAACACAATTGGTTTCAGCCCTCGCAGTAAGATTTGCTAATCGAGCGATATTGGAAGAAAGGGAATCAAAGACAGGACCTCGGGTGAAGGGTTTATTTCTTGTGTATCACGAACATTTTCGGGAAGAAGATTAAACATCACTCCAGAAGAATTTTAGCATTAGGTAGGTACATTTTTTTCACAACCAACACATAAAGGGTTTACATATATAATAAACAGATCCAATAGTCTGGGAACAACTACAACCTAAATGAAACGAATTCTTAAGCAAGAACAATCAGAGATGGAGGAGGGCGAAAACAGACGCGCACGCACATACAACTAAAGTCAGTTCTTGATAGGCCGAATTACTTCAAGTTTGGAGTTGGCTTCTTCTTTTTCCTGCTTTGCTTTGTCAAGAGTAGCGAGAATCGAGCAAATCCAGACTTCTTTCTCTTTGCAGAACAGTTCTTGAGATTGCTTTCCCTCTCGGACTTCCCAGAAGAGGGTAGATCGCCATTTTGTTTCTGCAGCATTTGTCCCAGCGATACCTTCTGTTTTACAGGGATTTTTCCGGCCACCTCCATTTCAACCTCTTCCGGCAAAAGCAGTTTCCTGCTTAGTATTTGTCCTATCGACAAAGTTGGCTTCAACACAGGCGTTGGCCCGTCACTAACAAGATTCAGACCATTCACATCCCGTAATTTCAAATCTTTCCCATGATTAGACGGGCACGGATTTTTGAACTTGGTAGACTTGTGTACAGAACGTCTTCTTTGACCGTGATGGGATCTCCATTTGCGAAGTGCTTCTTCAACTGCTAGTTTCCCCCTATTTGCCGCCTCCACTCTGTTCAGAGCTTCTTCCAGTTCCTTTTTACTGGTTTTGACTTCTTCGGTGGCTTCCTCTACCTTCTTCAAGATTTCCATTTTTGATACATTTGCTTCTCCAACATGAAGCATAGCATCTGTCACCCTCTTCTTAGAAAGCTCCTCCGCATCCCGAACTTTGTGGGTTAATGCTGAGTACTCCTCGAATGAAAGAGTTACTTCGTTGCGTTTCTGCAATGAATCTCCAGATGAACTCTCGTGGTACGATAGAGCCTTAATCTCTGCTAGGGTCACTGCTTCTACCGCTCTAGCTGCCTCTTTCATTTTTCTCGCAGCAACCAACCTGATTTCAGCCGTTTTTATCTTAGTTCCTGTCTGTTCAATCTCAGACGTTGCTCGCAAGACCTCTAACTTCGCAGCTTCTGCCATTCGTTTGAACTGCTCGGTCTCAGAACTCAGCCGTTGAAGCTCCCTTGAAATATCTAAAGGATTAGCGGGACCACCTTTAGTTTCACCATCCTTTGCCAATTGTAGCTTAAGTTTTGTTTGGTTTAGTTCTTCTTCAAGAGACAACGCTTTCAAAGAATTTGAAGTAAGCCTCACACGGGTTTTCTCAAGCATGGTTCTTTCTTTTTCCAATTTCTTGTTCAATGATTCAACAGAAGCTCGAATGTCAGCAAGATCGCTAGTAGTCCTTGTAAGGTTCATTTTCGCCTGTTTCAGCTCCATCAAGATTAAACCTGGAGCTGAAGAAGGGCAGGGGCACACACCGCCCATCGAATCGTAATGACCACCCCCATTCCCATGATTTTCCTTATCCTCTTCATTTACCACGGGAGTCACGTAGTCCTTGCCTCCATTTGCCTCAAGGGTCACATTAACTTCAGATACTTCGTTCTGTAGCTTCTTTTTCAACTCATCGATTGTCTTTTTGGTTTCTTCAAGTTCAATTAGAACATCCAGCGTTTCCCTTTCTTTCAATGTAAGATCTTTCTCCAACTCTAAAGCCTGCTCCTCGAGTTTTGCAGCGTCAACATCTTCAATGTCATGCTGCTAAGAAGAGAAACATGTCACCACATTATAAGGTAGTGTTTAGCAATTTGGTAAGCAATAGAAAACACCAAAAAAATAAAAGTAAACTTGAACGTTAAAACGCTAACTACGGTAAGAAGAAACACAATCATTCTCTTTGGTGCAGTTGTAGATAACAATTTATAGAGAATCAGGGTCTTACGAAGTCATGTTTAAGTAATTTTATGAAACGGGTACCATCCAGAATGATTCTAACAAGAAATGAATCAAAAGTTGCAACTTATGAATCTACACTTCGGTGCAACCAACAAGAAAGATATGACAAGATGTATCAGGACACAATCCCAATGGAACAAACCAAAACCCTTGAGTCCCCTACTCAGCAACATACACATAAATCACATTTCCGCTTTCGCAGTAGGCTGACACGCATTTCATAAATCTCAACTGCTTTGAAATTAAATCGAAAACCTACACGCCCGGTTTCCCCAGACAAACGATGATCCTATGGGATGTTCATTGGTCATAAAGCCATAAACTCCCAAAAATGGCAGAAACAGATAACTAAAAGCATTTGGGAACCCACACTATTCCACAGAAACTGAAGTTCATCAAATTCCTTCACAAATTTCAATTACTTTTCGAAGCAAAAGCAATCGGATCATTATAATTTACAATGTCAACCAACAACCAGCTTCAAGCATTAATTAAAGCACACAAGAAACATACATTTTAAACCAAAACTTCATCGTCAACCCAAAAAACAAAGCCATAAATCTCAATCCATGTAATATTTCTCCTTTTAAGAAAAAAACCCTATTCGTGTTTCTACATTTCGCAGAAGAAAACACCAATCTTTATATGTTTAGAGAGAGAGAGAGAGAGAATTACCAGAGGTTCAGAAGGCTTATTAGCAAGCTGAGAGGGTTTCCAGTAACCGATCCCACCGAATCGACTCACCGCTTCCTTCACCGATTCAAAAGGGGCCGAAGTATCGATCTCCGCCCTCAAAACCCTCTCCTCCTTCCTCACATCCAGACCCGACTCCGACACTCCGATGATTCCGGTCTCCATGTCCAAACCCGACAACCCAAATGAAATCCCAACAAAACGAATACAAAGAATGAAACTTTCTCAGAAACCTAACAACACTTAGCGAGTAGATTAATGATGTTTGGTTTCTGAGCAGACAGAGTTCAGAGTCTTTCGACAGACACAACCCCAAAGCAGCACGGCTATTAATACAAACGAAAGTATACGTTTGATTTTTTGGAGTTCCAAAAATACCCCTGAATGATGGAGATTTTTACGGGTAAGGAAGGGTTAGAGGACGGGAAATAGTGCTGGCGTTTATGGGGCTTATGGGAAAGGGAGGAGATGGGTCGGATGACACGTAGGACAGGAGAGATGGATGGAGTGATGTGCGCATTGATTTTTGAAATTTGGTGGGGCCGTCGAGTGTCTTTGGTTTTTTTCAACGGCAACAAAAGCCAACAGTACTACCTAACGGGCTTCTGCCTTCTGGGTAATGATAAAAGTGCGTCAAAGAAAAGCACTTTTGCTAGCACTCTTGGCTTTTGAGATGTTCGGCTGTTTACTGTTAGTGCGAATTTACCACAGATATACTCAATTATGTTATCCATGGCCATCAAACGTTCATAAAAACTTCAGACACTTTACCAAAACTTCTTTTTCTTCAGGAAGTACGGTCGTTATAAATATTTGAGAGTTTTAACAAAATATTTCAGGTGCTGTTTACTTTTAACGAAAATGATATTTTTATTCTTAAAAGTCACTTCTGATATTATTTATTTACAACACATTTTTGTCATTTTGATTAAAACTCAAAGTTTTCAAACAATTTTCATTAGTTTTTCTTAAATATTTTTATTAGAAGTGCTTTTATTTTGTTTGACTCATTTGGTTCATATCTTGAACTAAGACACTTACACAATTTGGTTTGGTTTTCGGTTAGAGTTAGATCTAGTTTGGTTAGCTTGGTTTTCTTTGGTTTTTTTTTTTTTTTCAATCATTTTGGTTCGATGATATAGTATTTTCGTTATTTATGCATACCTTACAAAAATATACAGTGAAACTTCTATAAAGACTTTTTAATCAAAATGGTATCTACGATTTGTATAACTCCTTATTTTGGTCCCTAAGATTTGAAATCAATAGAATTGGTCCCTGTGTTTGTCCAATCATTTTGGTCATTCCTTGAAAAATCTCCATTAAGTAAGAATAGAATGACCAAAATACCTTTAATTTTTGTCAAATCATTTTGGCTTATTGTTTATTAAATTGAGGGCATATTTGTCATTTTAATCTTTATTTTACATAACTTTGCATGAAATGATCAAAATGATTGATGGTGGACAATTTCAGGGACCACTTCCATTGATTTCAAATCTCATAGACTAAAGTGATGTGTTATACAAATCTCATTGACTATTTTGACTAAAAAGCCCTTCTATAAATGAAAACTTTTGGGACTAACAAAAACTATTATTTATAAATGAATGAATAATTTATTAATTTATCAATAAAAGAATATCTATTAATTTAAATATAATTTTATAGTGCCACTTAGTACTATGGTCTAGTGGTATTCTTCTTCACTTGGAAGTGAGAGATCTTAGGTTCGAATCTCGTAGATGGCGAATTCGATACCAAATTAGGCTTTCCATTGTGTGGCTTATCCGAACTCCCCCTCTCCTTAGTGTAAAAATATCGATGTACTAAAAAAAAAAACATAATTTTATGGTTTGTTCATTTATTAAAATTATAGTTTTAACAAAGATGCATGTAGCTACTTAATACTATGGTCTAGTGATATTCCTCTTCACTTGTAAGTGAAAGGTCTTAGGTTTGATTCTTACCAAAGGCGAATTTAAACCACATTATTAATAGTTCATTGTGAGGCTTAGCCCATCCCCTTTCCTTATGTAGATAATATCGTTTGTTAAAAAAAAAATCATGTATCTTATAAAAATAACAAATATACACGTATGACTTCAAACCTCAAAGATAATTTAAGAACTTAAAAGATCAAAATGTTTTCCAAACTTAGAAGATAAAATATACTTTAGAAGCATATTTTGAGAAAGAGTTCAATTTAGAAAATAGAATTTGTTAAAGTAAAAAGACTACTAAATTCATGAACGACTTATGACTCGTCAAAAGAACATGTGGAACAAGAAAGAATGATTGTGAAGATCCTTGGCACTGGTGTGGTACCGGGCTATGGACTCTTTAACAATCAAGCTAGTAAAGATTTTAGAACTCAAGCAGTACGCAAGCGAGCATATTATGTGATGCTTTTGAT
This sequence comes from Malus domestica, assembly GCF_042453785.1. Classification (NCBI taxonomy): domain Eukaryota; kingdom Viridiplantae; phylum Streptophyta; class Magnoliopsida; order Rosales; family Rosaceae; genus Malus; species Malus domestica. Next base: position 25,540,666 of record NC_091672.1, on the reverse strand, counting down.
GCTCACCCATATGCGGTATTTATACTAGTCGAGACGAGTCCTTATGAAAATAGAAATCCATCATTAACTAGTGAGAGAATCCTAGAGGAGGAAATCTATGGATCTTGTTACTATTACTTGTGGTGCACAACATTCATTTAGTCGAGGGATCTTCGAAATATCATGTAACATTTCCTAAACCAATTATAATTAGGGTTCTCATATCTTGCAGAGCAAGTATTGACTCTCTACGAGATAAGTCTAGCCCACTAAATCGGAGCCCATTATGTTGGAATATACCCTAATGTCTTCGTCCTCTAAGCCTGATTCATTCCGAACCGCATGGCCTGAATCGTATCAGCCAATCTTAGTCATTCCGGCAACCATGATCCGGTGGTTTGAAAGTCATGGTTCCACATGTATTATGAATATTTATGTGTTAGGGTTTTTATCACAAATGATCCCTGAAATTGACCATCACCATCAAGATAGTCATTGAAATTGAAAATCAATCAATGTAGTCCCTGAAAATAGGTGTTGCAAATCAATGTGGTCATTTCGTTAGGCTATAAGTCATTTTTCTCACAAATAGTCCTTGAAATTGACCCACGATATCAAAATGGTCATTGAAATTGACTCGCGGCATCAAACTGGTCCCTGAAATTGAAAATTGATCAATGTAGTCCTACAAGTAAGTGTCTCAAATAAATGTAGTCATTCCGTTACAATTCTGTCAAACATTCTGTTATGTGTTGATGTGACACATAAATGGGTCATACAAGTCTATTTAAATTTAAAAAAAAATTACAAATAGGCTTAATAATTTAATAGTTAATAAAAAAATTGTCAACCCAAAAACCCAGTCTTGCAATCACCTCTGATCCCAGTCCATATTTCTATACCTCATTCGCTCTTTATTCTCGAAAAAGTAATCTCAATACACCCATCTTTACACACTTCGACACTCTTCACTGAATTGAACTTAGATCGAGATTACCTTTGGTGATGGCTTGGCCCATTGACCACGACTTCTAGGACATGACCGTTAACATTTAGGTGATCAACATCCTCACAACCTTAATCTTGGAGAGCTTGTTCGGCGCTTCCTTGATGGTCTGGTGTTGCAAAGAACGATAAGGTCTGCCTTGAGATAATGAGGTTATAACCGAGATGCATCCATTATTGGTTGAAAACTATTTACACACCCCCTCTTAGGCCTTAGTTAAGCTTTTTTGTGCCTTTGAGAATTTATAGAAGGGATCTCTCTTCGGAGTAGGCCCTACCATAAGAAAAAAAAATTCATTGTGCAAAAAGGTATTTAGACAACTTTTTTTAATTAATTATTAAAATCATATCAACACGTAACAAATTTTTTTATATAGAATTATGGAAGGAAGATCATATTTATTTGTAACATCTATTTTCAAGGACTACATTGATTGATTTTCAATTTCAGGGACCATATCGATGGTGTGGGTCAATTTTAGGGACCATTGTGACAAAAACCCGTAAATATTATGGAGCCTATTTATGTGCCACATCAGCACTTAACAGAATTGTAACGAAATAACCACATTGATTTGCGATACTTATTTTCAGGGACTACATTGATTGATTTTTAATTTCAGGGATCATCTTGATGGTAAGGGTCAATTTCATGTATTATTTGTGATAAAAACCCTATGTGGTATTTGTTTTATGTATTTTGTCAATTACCAATTTATATATTTGTTGGGCCTTCAATGATTTTAAGAAAGATTATTATCTTTGCTTTAGTACACTGGCCCTAGTCGAGACCGGAAATTATTATTTAACCAAGGCTATTATTTTATAGAATACTCATTTATCGAGGTTTTACTGTAATTATACATCATATATAATAGAGTTTTTTAATGAATATGGTTTAACATAACAAATATTTAATGAAATACACTTAATGAACTTTTATTCATAGCAAGAACAAAAAAAGAGGCGGTGTCATTTTTATAAATAAGTTAAAGTTTCGTTGCACAAAATGTTAATACATTATTAAGTTGAAGTTTAATAATGTAAGTGAGATGTCTTATGTTCTATTATCATCAAATGAGAGTTTGAACCACATTATTGCTAGTCCATTGTGAGATTAAGGTTATCTCAAATCGATCTGGCCATAGGGCCAGGGGTTGAAAATAGCCCGAAATGATACGAAAATCGTCTCTAATTGAGGGCTAGGGCAAAGGGCTCGTGGGTCCCACCGAGCCAAAAATAGCAAATCAGGCCAATCGGCTGGCCCAATCCAGCCAGCCAACCCTGGGCTGACCCAAGATTTGAATGCAACGGCTAGCTGATGCCAATTAGTCGTTTTTTGGACAAAATTTAAAAAATAAAAAATTCTAAGTTTTTTCCTATAGCTACGTAAAATTATTGAGATTCCTTATCGACAAGAAATCTGCAAAATTACTCACATATCAACACGTGACACTCGAAATCCGAGACGTAAAATTATTGAGATTCTTTATCGACAATGAATCTGCAAAGTTACTCACATTGAGATTCTAACTCAAAAAATTATTGACATTCCATCTCGAAAAATTATTGAGGTAGTTTAATTTAAGTAACCATATTAATTCAATTAAAATAATAAATTATGTTTGGCCCAATGGTCCTTTGGCCCTCTCGGTTGGAAATGGTTTTTTGTCACATGACTATATATTGCATATGGTCCTCTAGCTCCTCGGTTGGAGATGGTAAAAAAAATGACCTGACACTATTTATATGTGAGTAACTTTGCAGATTTCTTGGACGGTTATAGTGCTATAAAGAGCTCTCTGACCCTCATTCGGTTAGAAATGACCTAAACTTACTTCCTCACCCTTAATGTAGATAATATCGTTTGTTTAAAAAAGAAAAAAAAAGTTGAAGTTTAAGAATTGTTTTGGGAATTCCAATCTTCTCATTTGTTGATGGTCGATTTGTATCCTTTTGTTTAACTGGTTACATCCCAATGATTACATACATTGTTTAGTAAAGGCGACTGTTACGAAAGTCATGAAAATTACATGGGAAGGTCAATGTAAAGGTTCCTTTGCATACTTTTCATTCATTGATGACGAATTTGTATTTGCATTAATCGGTTAGGAGTAGAATTATCTCATCTCTTAATCTCTTTCTCATTTCCTCCTCTCATATTTAAACGGTTATGATTAAGTGTGAGACGAGGCGATAGAAGAAGATTGTAAAAGCATCTCTACCAGTTGGTGGAGGGCGAAGATAAGGACGATTACTATTCACAAATATATATTTTTTATATACTTTATGCCTTGTAAGTGTGTACTTATCAGTTTATTCTTTAAATTATAAATCTCTATTTGTAAGTTTGTTAAGTGTTTTTATTTTACGTGTGTTTATAATTTTTTCGATTTTGTTACCTTCAAATTGATCCAGGCAGTTGGTTTATCACACTTTGTTTGAATTAGATGCACTAGATTGTGACATATGGCAACAATCTATAATTTTCAATCTTCTTATCGTTAGAAATCAAACTGCCGTGAAGCATTCCAAGCCATTTTTTTTTGGGAAGGGGGAGGAGGCGAGGCTGAATCTAAGGAGAGAAGAGGAAATGGAGGGCTTCTTTCGGTTTTTAGGGATGCACGTGGGTGTAACTAATATCGTTTGTTAACAAAAAATACTTTGTCCGTCCCAGAAATAAGCAAACCACATGCTTATTGGACCCTCTGTTACTATTTTGGAGTGTAATTTTCTTAGGAATAGGCCCAACATGGTAGCCAATTAAAAAGGAGAAACGATAGGCCCCAGCTTATGGTCTCAAGGCCCTTGGTCGGAATCACATTGTAGTGGTTGGCTTTTATACATCTCTCCAAGAAGTTCAATCTCTCGTACTGTTGTTGAAGTATCTTAAAAACTAAATTTGTCTCTTGTTTATTTTCCTAACAAATCAAAGAATTACTTGAACACATGCTTGACTGCTAATATAGAATGCTAATCGCGGATCGTTAGCGAGAAGATGGTGCCGTTTGTACGTCAATGCAGTAATGGAGCCTATAATTTAGAGTAAACTATAGAATTGGTCTTTAAACTTACAATCTAGTTTAGATTTTATCCTAAAACTAAAAGTTCATTAATTAACATTCTTGAATTTTGTTTAACGTATAATATTGGTCCCTGCACTTACACTCTAGTTTACATTTGATCCTCAAACTAAAAATCCGTTAACTAACATCCTTGAATTTTGTTGCACGCTTGTTAACTGATCAAGAATGCTTAGCTTACATTCGAAATCCTATATTTGAGTCTTCACTCCTAATATGGTTGGTATAAGAATAAATAAAAAGAAATAATGATATGTAAGAGACATACATATAGACACACACACACACACACACACACACACACACACATATATATATATATATATATATGACATATTTAGTTATTGCAAATGCAATGGATATGATATGTATTTGCGGCCTTGGGGCCTCTACGGGAATGATCCTTATATTATAGTGATTGTGAAGTGTGAACTAACAAATCAGTAGTTGGGATTATGAATTGTTTGTGGTCCTTGACACTGTCCTGATTAAGGTTGTTTCTATTCATTGTATGATTATTATTCGAGTTTAACTCTTCAAGTAGTAATGAAGTCTGAAAATGTAACAGCCTTGCACCCCCATCATATCGAACTCATAAAGGAAGTTGGTGACTTGATGACAAGGGAGCCGGCGACCGAGGGCTTGGTGCACTATGAGAAAAAAAAAGCAATGAATCTTGTAAGATTTTCGAGAAATTCTTCGGTTTTTTATACTAGTTTGATATACCTTGTGTTTTTTCTTTTGGTTAGCTTTTCCCTTTTCAAATGGAAGTAGAAAATTTATTTTATTTATTTATTTTTTTTTTTGGAAATTGCCAAATGGAGGTCCATAATTCAACTCGTAACACTATTATCTGATTACAAAGATAACTAGATAAGCAAATACAAATTATTTTGGTTATTTTTCTTTAAATTGAACCAGACTGCGCATAACAATTAATAAAATTCATGCATGATGCAAACCCTTCGTCGAACTCGAACCCACGTTCAACAGGAATCATGCCACGATAATATATATATACGTATGGATTTTGTTTTTATGTGTGCGCGTTCATAAAGAAATTGTTCAAAATCTTAAGCTCCTAGTTCTAAAGTCACAGTCGTAATTTTTTCTTTCTTTATTATTTGGCCGGTCACCATTATCGCATATTATATATTCAATTGTTTAATTATATACCAAACACATAGCATGTCGATTGCAATAACTAAATGAGAAATTTTATTTGAATTCAACTTTTTTATCTATACACTAACCAACAAAATTTTCCCATCAAATTTTAAAATTTGCCCTTAAATAAATAGGAATCAGAAAATAAGTATTGAAATATTTATCTCTACACCCAATAACCCTAAACTCACATCACCACTACACCATTTTTTTCGGCAACCCAATCCAAGCACCACGACCATTGATGCTCATGTTTTCTATCTCTTTGGATCTAACTAATAGGAAAATAAAAAGGAGCCGGGTGGAGGGATTTTTTTTCCCATTTTTCATGAGAATAGTAGTATTAATTTACTTTTTGTAAATCAATATATGAAGAAAAAAGTGCGTATGCATACGGTGCGGAGTTGATTTAAGTGTTGATGGAGTTTAGGTTGGATTCGTCAGAATTAATGGAGGCATGGAGTGGTGGCGGTGGGGTTTATTGGGTGAAGGGATCTAAATTAGACTTCAATTTTATTTAGGGAATTGTTATTAGCATTCTAAAAATCTCATTTTGCACTTCAAACTTTCTGTATTAGGAAAGAAAAATACACTTGTAAGGAGTGTAGAATGAGATTTTTGGAGTGCCAATAACACTTCCTTATTTGTTTAAGGACAAATTCGAAAGTTTAATGGAGAGAAAATATTAGTTGAGTGTAGAGAGAAAACCTTTGGGTCCAAATAAAATTTCCCTAAGCAGATATATCATATATATATATATATATATAGGATTATCGTTGTTTCTTTATACTTTTTCTTATACAAATCATACTGTAAGATTCGAATATAAGACCTTGAATGTAAGCACTCTTGATTGGTTAACAAGCACTCTTGATTGGTTAACAAGCACTCTTGATATATTTGGAATACAAGTGATTTTGGGAAAGCTTCCTCAAGAAAAATTAAAAATTAAAAGTAATTGCTACTGAACCATTTAAATTTAAATTTTTATTTTTTACTGAAAATATGAGTACACCACTTGGAATTCAATTTTCTTTAACTAAAACCTATCATGATAAATTTCTCTAACAAAAACCCAATGACTAGGCTCCAACTAAGCAATATCCATAATTAAGTTTGACTTGGCAAAATTTGTATTTTTGGATGTCTAAATTACCCCTAATAACACTTACTTTGGGTCTCTCACTTATTATCTACATTTATTTTACATTATTTCATTCAATTAAATGTCTTCAAATACCTTATGGGGATTTGGAAAAAAATTTAAATGTCATGATTCCTATGCATTTAATAACAAAAATTTACATGCTTCCAATGTTCCTTGTATAGTTGTTTTCACATGATGTTAACAGGTAAATTAGTATATCCTACAAATATAAAAAAGTTATTTTATTCAAAATTATCAATATTTTAAATATAACATAGGTGAATTATTTTGCACAACATATATATAATAACAATATAAGTTCCTAGTAAATTATGTAATGATACATGCAAAATAATTTATCCACAAAATAAATAATTAATTTTTATTCAAAATTAATTAAATACCAATATTTTGCAAAAAATAAAAATAAAAATTATATAAAACAATTTACCTATTGTAGACATCGAAATTTCGGTAAATAAATGTTGACCGATAAATTAAAGTGTCAACGCTCATGTATTACATAAATTTTACACGTAGCATGCAACTCAACGAAAATTGAAATGAGTTGGAAAAGTCGTCAAATAGGACACGTGTCAACACCTGGCAGAAACAACTTATTTCATCTGGGATATTATATTCAAAATTAGGCCTTGGAAAATTCTATAAATACAAGCCCATTTCATTCATTTGGGGGAGGAATTCATATTATACCTTGAAGCTCTGAAGCTCTGAAACTCCGAAGCTCTCAAGCATCTAGGTTCCCGAAGAATCAAGAAAGCCTTCTTCGTTCTTCGTTCATCGTTCTTCCAAGATCAAGCCCCGACGGCCCTTGAAGAAAGTGTTCTTCGTTCATCGTTCTTCCAAGATCAAGCCCCAACGGCCCTTTGGATCAACAATCATCCACCAATTCAAGATCAAGCCCCGACGGCCCTTGAAGAAAATGTTCTTCATTCTTCGTTCTTCGTTCATCGTTCTTCCAAGATCAAGCCCCGACGGCCCTTGGATCAACCATCCACCAATTCAAGATCAAGCCCCGACGGCCCTTGAAGAAAGCACCATCGTTCATCATCCGTTCATCCAAGATCAAGCCCCAACGGCCCTTTGGATCAACAACGTCGACAAATCCACACATCCAACCGTTCTTCAAGATCAAGCCCAAAAGCCCTTGAAGATCCGTTCATCACTGTTCTTCAAGATCAAGCCCAAAAGCCCTTGGAGATCCGTTCATCACTGTTCTTCAAGATCAAGCCCAAAAGCCCTTGGAGATCCGTTCGTCACTGTTCTTCAAAGATCAAGCCCAAAAGCCCCTTTGAAGATCCGCTCAAATCCACCTTCAAGATCAAGTCCACGGCCCTTGAAGAACGTTCATCCTTAGATCAAGCCCAACGGCCCTTCGGATCAATCACAAATCCACAAATCAACACCTTACGGAGATCGAATCAGAGGATCAAAATAGAGAGAGATTGTAACCCAAAATCATCAAATACTTAATATTTGTTTGTGCACGTTGTTCTTGTCTCTTTCGTTTCAGGAATTTTCCGTGTTCACACCTATATGTAGAATAATTTACCTACAAAATAAAAGAATGTCGATTGATTGCACATTCTATATAATAATAACAAAATGTGGCTAGTATATATGTAATATCACATGAAAAATAATTTACCTACAAAATAAATAAATATTTTTAGCCAATTGATTCAAAATTAATTAATTACATATTATTTTACATAAAAATATAGATAAATTATTTACACACATATATATAATTTTAACAAAATATGCCTAATACATACATGCAAAATAATTTACCTACAATGATTGTCAAACAAATAAAAGAAATGAAACATATGATAGTAAGAGAAGTATAAAGTAGATAATTTTATAATAATAAGGAACTTATTTCCCACAATTATGGTGGATAATTAAATTCATTAAGACAATTAGAGTGTTGTGGCACAATTGTAAATAGTTTGAAAATAATAGGTATTTATTTGTTTACATGGCAGTCTACTTCAAATTTGGATTTTATTTAGATGTTTAAAATGAAATGAGTTTTTATCAAAGAAATAAATGTTACATATATTTATATCTAAAGAACTCTAATTTTTATTTTTGAACGAGGAACCATTTAAAATTTTAAACTACCCGCCTTTTGCAGGACCCTTAATGTATATTTCTGAAAATTAATCTGTTTCGATCAAACATGGTAAATATTTGCTCAACATGGTTTAAAGTCAACAATTGAGTTCCACGAGTTCATTAAAAACTTTTTTTTAATAACGATTAAACTATCTATATGCACGTATCTTATTTGTTTGACTTTCAGTGTGTTGGGATTTATTTACTCCCAAAAAAGCAGAAGAAGGAACAAAGGTCCTCTACTTCACATTCTCTCCCAGACTCCCACTTCAAGTTCAAGTCCTTTCAAATCACACAAAAGCAAGCCAAACAACACCATCATCGATCAATTCAAAATCATGTTCAGTGGCAACCCAGACCCTCCCAAAAAGTCCCTCATAACTAAACAAGCTGATGAGAACAAGTTCTTCTCTAAGCATTTGTCCAAGGAAAGCTCCGTAACTAACCCATCTTTGAGAGTATATTATGGAGGATTGCCTGCTAACGTCCCATTCGTGTGGGAATCTCAGCCAGGTACCCCAAATTACGCATTCAGTGAGGACACAGTACTTCCTCCTCTCACTCCTCCTCCTTCATACTATTCCAATTCCTATAAAAAACCAACCAACAACAAGCATTCAAGATCCAATCTTTTGCACACCCTTTTCCTAAAAATAAGTCTCAAGAAAACCCAAGTGCCATCTTCGCCTTCATCGTCACCATCTTCGTTGTTCTCGCCATCTTCAAATTCATCAGTGAGTACAAGGAAGTACCATGGAAGGAACCGGTTTACGAGCAACTCCTCGTTTGATTCTATGGGAGATTATGAAGAAGAGGATGTTGGCTCACCTACTTCAACATTGTGCTTCCGATTAAGCAGGGTGAGCACTGGAGGCAACAGAGGCTGCCATGGATTTTAACATGATGAAAAAGGCATGATGGCCAATGCAAGGTTACTCTTAAGTTTTGTTTGTTTAATGTCTAGAATGTATTGTGGTAGTAACCTCAATTACTTCTCAAAATTCTTATACATAATTATTTATCTGAAAAAGTGTATATCTAGTCGTTGTGCTAATTCTAATCAGTCACGCATACTCCTTTTGCTTCTCTTTCATTTTCTGATTTGTACAAGTTCAACGAACATTAGTTACATAATTTGTAGCTCAAGTGGTTAAAAGCGCTTATTATTGGAGGTTCCGTATTTGAATTCATCTCCCTAATACCCCTTCTACAAGGGGAAAAGACATAAATCTATGTAAAATGTGGCTGTTAGCCTGTTAGCCTGTTAGCCTGTTACTGTCAATATCAAAACTTTAAGGTAGTACCATTTACAAATCTTTGGTTTGGGTTTATTTTTTATATGTAATTAGAAATATCATCCTGATAATCATAAATAAAAAAAAAAACTCTTGCAGAGTTTAGATGGAGAACAAAAAATAACCCTCAGCTAGCCACTTCTCATTTTCTCGCTGATTTTCAGTAGCCAAATTCTTTTAGTGTCTTCTTCCATTGAAACTCATCATCATTGTTTTCTTCATAGCGTATCGAGCTTGAAGTGTTTTTTTTTAATCTAAGATTAATATTGTTATTCAGGAGAAGCCTTTATGTTTTTTTTTAAGCGCAATATCAAGGGTGGTTGGTGCTGTTGAGGGGAGGGTGGAAGGAAGAGAATCCATACTTTGAGTTAGAGAAATGCTAAGGAGACTCTCTCAAAAGTAGGCATAATTCCTGTGCCAACATTATAAATCAATATGCCAAAAAGATGAGGTGGCAAAGAGTCTATGAAGAGTCTTACTTCAAGAGAGTCTCCTTAGCATTTCTCTTGTTTAAGCTGTTCTTAATACATCTACCATAGACAGCATCTTATTTTGATTTGGGTTTTGAGAAATGGATTTGCTGTTTTGCACTCTGGTAGTTGGTTGTTGGGAGCATTGTGTTTGATTTGTGTTTTTTTTTTCTCTACATCTGGCTGCTAAATATTTAAAGCAGGGGGGGGAAGATGGGTGCAGGTCCCAGTCCATATATCCAAATGTTTGTTCGATCATGATGAACTGTATTAGCTGCAATCTCACATGTGGCTTTATTATCACAATACAACTTCATGGCTTCTTTCGGACCATATCTTAAATCCTTCAAGATATTCCATAACCAAAGCATTTCATTAGTTCCCAAAGCAACTATCCTATACGTACTATGCTTCAATACTTGAGCGAGCAACAACATTTTGTTTCTTACTTTTCCAAGTCACCAGATTACCTTCCAAAAACTTGAAGTAACCTGAAGTTAAATGCCTATCATCGATCAATCCAGCTCAATTGGCATATGTATATGCTTCAACCTTCAAATGACCATTCCTTGAAAACAAGATCCCTTTTTTGGAGCAAGCTTCACATATCGTAAAATTCGCACCGATGCATCCATATGTTGCTTCCTGGGATCATGAATAAATTGACTTACCACACTTAAAGCATAAGTCAAGTCTGGTCGCGTATGAACCAAATACATCAAATCTTCTTACTAACTGGTGGTATCTCGTCGTATCACATAGTAGTTGATCCAGATCAGACAACAACTTCAACCCTTCTTCCAACGACATATCAACTGGTTTTGTGAAATCCCACTCCTGGATTTCACTATTGTAAATTATGTATTATGTATTAACGAGATTTTATATTATTGTCTAGAATTTATATGAGTTTTATTAAATTTAGATTTTGATAAAATTAATTACGAAGTTTGAATTTTGGTCAGTAATCGTTAAAAATCCATAGACCTTACAAGGTTACATTAGGTACATATGGAAAAAGCTCGATCCAACTAGCACGTAGGTGAAAATCGTTCATGAATCGGAGTTGAAACGAAGAAATTAGAGGCACTTAAAAAAAAAATGGAAGCTGCCAGATGGCAGCGGGAGAGAGGGCGAAAGGAGAGACGCGAGAGAGAAAAGGGGGAGAGTGTGACCAATCAGGAGGAGGGGAAATGAGGGAAAGGAGAGAAGGGGGAAGATGAGGGAACCAGATTCAACTCATCAACCCGTTTTTGCGTGACTCGACCCGACTGCAACCATGGATTCCGAACCCAACTTTGGCGTTTCTTTGGTGATTCACAGTGATAAAAACACCTGGGGATAACTCCATAACCTTCCCTCTTCCATTTTCATAAAAAAATTGATACAAATTGGTCCATTTCTTGAGAATTGAAGCCGAGGGCTTTATGGGGTGCACGGTTGCAATCCGCCATTTCTGATTGGTATTCCAATGCTTACCACCATCAAAATGCTTCCCTTGAACCTAGTAGCAAACCCCAAACAAGTATGGGTGTGGTGGAGTTGAATATTTGACAAATCAAAGCTCACCATTTCTAGGGTTTTTCGATGGATCGAGGGCAATTTAAGGTATTTACCGGCCGAATTGGACTTCGGCCCAGGTATGAAAGCTTTTCCCCTTGTTGTGTTCTACAATTTTGTAAAATTTGGTAATTTTTGGACTTAGTCGGAAAATTAGGTTTCCGTTTGTCGGAAAGTGTGGCCAGTGGGCCAACTTTGTCTTTCTAGGCTAAATTTGATATTTGACATCTGCTTGATGAAATTTCGTCGTTTGAACCTAGTTCCATTAGGGTCCACCACTTGACTAGTGTAGTAAACGAAGATCCGACCGTTAGATCGTTATTGAATGTTAATATGTTATCATACGCATTATTTAAGGACTCTAGAAATTTACGAATCAGAAATCTTGCGGGCGGATCTTCCTAATTGAATTACTACGGTTGACTTTGATCAAAATGTTAGTAACTGTTCTTAAGTTCAAAAATTGGTACTACTAGAGACTAAGTAGAGTCTAGTGGGCCTATATTGGTTAGTGTGCTATCCCAGTTAATATATACCTCGATTTATGTGTATACGACGCATTATTGTGATATATATGTGTATTTAACTTCTTGTTAAAATAAATGAGATGTATGATTGCTAGTTTGAAAATATGAGATGAAACCTTGTTAGAAAATATTCCGTAGAATTCATATGTCTAGGTGACTAGATATTGGGTAGTTAAGAGGAATCAATATTATGTATATTTGAAATTGTGATTCATAATGAATTGACGTAGGTTATAGTATGTGATTCGATATTCGTTTGTTTTGTGGAATCAATAGTGTGTATGCTAGTAATTATAATTTTATTTATGTTGTTGTATGTTGTGTAAAGATGTGACTACACCATGTAGCAGTGGTATATAGAGGGTTCTGCCTGGTTAATCCGCATTGGGGAACCATACTAATTATGGGTTGTGCTTGGTTAATTCGCATTGGGCGATCCTCGTTACCTAGGTATGGCCATACGTAGTTTAGGGGTGATCACGCCTGGTTAATCCGTATTGGGTGATCACTGCCTATCAACATGTGTAGGGGTGACTCCGCCTGGTTAATCCGCATTAGGGTGTCACTACCTACTTGGTTACTTATTGTAGGCTTTGACCAAATTGTGTCACTCTAGCCCTAGTTTTAGTGTATTTGTGAACAATGGTTTTGAGAATATAAGTATGAAATTATATGGTATGGATATAATTGTTATTATTATGGTCAGATTAGTTAATTAATTAATGTGGCTAGAGAATGGTATTGTGCTTCGTCGGTTCTTTGATATGTTACATGATGTGAATTGTGGTATTATGTTGAAAACCTAGTGATTTATATGATTGATGAAATGAAAATCTTGATTGTCATGTGGGTTCGCGATAGAGCTCTGAATCTAATAATTCTTTCTTGTCGAGTTCCAACAATTATTTGATGAATGCTATGCCTTTCTACTAGAATGTTCTGTGGTGAGTGTTGAACTACGAATGGTTTGATCCCATCGGAGGGTATGCATGCAGTCTAACAAAGAGATTAGATGTAGCCATAGAGTAAACAAAAATTTACTATGCAATTCGAATCTTGAGCTGTGCTTTGTTCATATCCCGAAGGCAAGGTATGTTAGATATACGGGTATTTGATGACGTCATGCGTCGATCCTGGACGTATGTTAGGATCGGGGCGTGATAGGTTTACAGGCTGACATTCCAGTCTCATGTAACAAATCAAGAGCATATTTCCTCTATGATAGAAAGATATCATTCTTCGAAAGGGCAACTTCAACACCTAAGAAATACTTCAGTGTACCAAGATCTTTCATCTTGAGTTCGCGTGACAAGTAACATTGCAATGCTTGTTGCTTCTTAAGATCATCACTAGTCATTACCATATATAGAAAATGAGTACTGTAATCTTACATTTCTATTCTTTAGGAGCAAAGTATGATCAGATTTTATTTGTTTGTAGCCAAAGGCTCTCATAGACTTTGTTGAAACAAAGATCTCGATGATTGTTTGAGACCATATATATAATGGTTTCTTCAATTGACACACTTTATTATGATATTCGGCTAGCCTACTCAAACCAGTTGTGAGCTTCATGTACACTTCTTCAGTTAATTCTCCATGTAGAAATACATTCTTCACATCGAATTGGTCCAATAGCCAGTCGAGATTTGCTGCCAAGTGAAGGAGAACTCTAACGGTGTTGAATTTCGCTATTGGAGAAAATGTCTTGTCGTAATCAATTTCATACGTATGAGTGTATCCCTTCGCCACAAGTCTCTCGCTTTGTATTTTTCGATTGATCCATCAGAATTATATTTCATTGTGTAAACCCATAGGCACCCCTACAAGTTTCTTACCCAGTGGTAATTCAACGATCTCCCATGTCTCATTATTCCTTAAGAAATTCATCTCTTCTTAAATTAAGCCATGAAATAATCATTATTCAGCACAAGATGTGGGACTCTGTGACACAGTTCCAAGCATGGGGTATGAATATATACGTGTCGTTTTAAATGTGTACCAAGAAGATCAAAGGACAAAGAAATAGTAAGTGCTGGGTACACCTACTGAGTGTACAAAGAGATTTTATTCTTGGCATATTATTCAATGAAGAGGATGGTACTGAAGAACCTAAACAGGAAGTAAAGGGAAAGAATTTGAAACCACCAACCAGACATATCAACTACAACTTGATCAATATATTTTCAGTCTTTCTTTGTTTGTCTAATTAATTTATCTGCAGCTCTTGTGCTGAAGAAAATGATGACTAATTGCATGTACACTGGTGCTCCATGTGCGCGGGCCATTCGTTGAATGGAATATTTTAGACATAAATGATTCCAACTGCATCCCACTCCACATGCACAACTGTTTTTGCCCATTGGCCATGTACTTTTGCGCAAACAATCGTATTAAGGGCAGAACCATGGATTTATACAGTCGTTTACATATGAACATCGAAGTAAAGTTAATTTATTTCTTCTTAAGAAGCAGGAAACTTGAATGTGATTAGCTAAGGGAGTTGTTTTTCATTACAAAGAACAAAAAAGAGCTCTGAAAGTTGTTGACTGGGGTTCCATTTTAAGAGTCACTATAGCGCGGTGGGCTATTTTTTGTTCGGTAAGTTAGGCTTACATGAGAAATGGGGTGGGAGGACTAAAAATTAGACTGATATTTATCTTTCCCAAACCCTGCTCTGTGATAGAGGGCATCCCAATCTTGCCTTATAGATAGTGGGGTAAGATATATAAGAGGCTTATTTGTCGATTTGCCCTTAAACTTGTATGAAGCTGCCAATTTTCTCCATGAACTTTAATTTTAGCCGATTACCCTCTTGAACTTTTTAATAGCCAAGTTTCCCCCTGGCGTTAGATTTTAAAAATTTACATCCAGTTTTCCATCCATCTTGATCACAGAAACAACATATGATAACTGTATGAATGCAAAAAGGATGAAACATTGAATAAAAGTTTTTAAAATCGAATGCAAGGGGAAATTGGCTATTTATCAAACTTAGGGAGGTAATCGGCTAAAATTAAAGTTCAAGGGGGAAACTGATTAATTAAAAAAGTTCAAGGGGGTAATCAGCTAAAATTAAAGTTCATGGGGAAATTGACTGCGTACAAGTTCAGGGGACAAATCAACAAATATCTATATATAAAATTGACACAAAGCAAGGACCCTGTTTATGGATATTGTGGAGAGATTGAGGTGCTCCTAATTTTTATCTACTACATTGGAGGAAATCGAACACTTGAATTATGATAATCACTATAATTATTTACCTTTCAATGAAAAAATATTCGGGTCATATCTTTGTGAACATGATATGGGCCTAGTTATTTGACCTATATATATGGTTAAGGTGCCATACAATATATACACACCAGCAAGATTAATGTTACAAATCACATGTAGATTTCTTGATCACCGTGATGCATCTTATTTTGAAGCAGTTCTTATGTAATCTTGAAGCAATTCTTACGTATAGCTTGATCAACAAGTACTCTGTGCAGAGATTCCTAAGATGAATCTTCAAGTGATTCGAATGATATCTCATTTTATTGAACAATTAATGGAAGGCGATGGATTTCTTATTGCGTATTTATGTATCCCCATACTCATATATATGAACCCGAATATCATATTATTGGGCTCTGCAAAGTAGTGAGGGTTTAGTTTGAAATCAAAGTTCATATCTATAAATATAAGATACCTATGATGCTTCAAGTCTGAGAACTTTTTGCTACTACAACCAAAAGCTTTGTAACGTTTGACATGTGGTAAGCATCCGTGCATTTAAGCTTGGTCGGTGTTCAGTAAACTTGTTTAAGCCTCTAAGGTTTGAGACCATGCTAACATTAATGCGATATGCAACGACCTTTTTGGATAGTCAATGTCCAATTGACTATTCAAACTAGGAACTTTATTAAAGAACTAAGTGACTATATAATACAATTTTCTTTGTCCTAACCCCGTTTAGGACAGTGCAACCTTTCCCTTTCTCTCTCCGTGAGAGACCTTCCCTCTGTGTGAGGGTTATTCTCACCGATCTGTGTGAGTGTTTCTCCATCGCGTTCAATTCCGGCGCCGCCGGTCCTAGCTACGGCTGGGATCGGTGGGTTTTCTTTTGTTTCTTTCTCCTCTTCCTTTCGCCGTTTTCTTCCCTGGGTTTTTTGGCTGATTTGCCTTCTTTTCTCCCTTTTGTTGTCTCTCCTCTGTCTTCCTCCAACTTCCAAGCTTCAGTCTCCCTTTGTAACACTTTGTTGCGATGTTTTGAGTTGGTGTGCTTTGATCTGGTGCTTGCACTGGGTCAGGTGTTCCTTGCACCCCCACCTTCTCTTTGTTGGCTGCCCTTGTTGGCAGTGTTGCTCATGGTCTGCCATGAGCTTCTTGCTCTTGGCTGCCGATTCTCTGGTGTCTGTAGCTGGCCTTGGAGTGAAGCTTGGCGTTGGTTGCTGATTTCGGTGAGGCGCGGCGTTGTTTGGGGTGCAACTTTGGCTGATTCGACATGCATGGTTGCGGTTTTAGTGGTTGTCGCGGCGGCTATGGCTGAAAACGCGTCGGCTCCGGTTGTTTCTGTGTTTATTTGCTTTCGTCTCACCTTTTGGTTAGGCTTTTGTTGTTTGTTTGTGTTTTTTATTTTTGGGCCTCTGTGTTGTACATTTTGGGCCCTTGTGTTGTAATGCTGGTTGTGGTTCATATTATGGGCAACCTTGCCCGAATTTTCTTACAAAAAAAAAAACCCCGTTTAGGACATTGATACTAGTTTAAAAAGAGTATACTTACTCCCCAAATTGTACAGTAAATAAACACACAAGGTTCCGAGAAATTCGGAGTGGCGTTTTGGCGATTCGTGCACAAAACCCTAGTGGTGTGGTGATGGGGAGTTGCAGGGGGCTGTGAGAAGGTTTTCTGATCTTTGTTTCGTGATTTGGTTGGTTTTTACGAGGTGCATCTTGCGGTGGAGAGTGGAGTCTGAGTGATTGGAATAGGGTGGGGTCTGTTGCATCCATGGCGGCGGATCGGGATATACAAGAGGTCGAGGAGTTGGGTGTTCGATTTGGGACTAATCTGCGCTTGACGGATAAGGAGCGAGGTGGTCTTACCATTGATAGGAAAGCTATTGATGGAGTGTTGCTAGGGTTTCAATATACTTTGCATGCAGAGGTCTTGATGTCCAAGGAATTGCATGGAAAGGCTTTTATTGATTGTTTTACGTCGCTGTGGTAGGGACGAGAGGGGGTCTCCATTCGAAATATTGGTGACCGGCGATTTCTTGCGAGGTTTGTGGGACAACGGGATTTGGAAAGAGTTGTGGATGCGGACATTCCCTGGACTTTCAAGAATGACTTGGTGATGGTGGTTGATAGAACTGAGAATGGACGCAATCGTTGGTCTATGTTGTCTCTCGGGGTTTTTTGGGTGTAAATACACAATGTACCGCCACTTAGTATGATGGTGGCAGTGGCGGAAGCCATTGGAGGATTGATGGGTCATGTCCGTAAGGTAGATGCTTCTGTAAGCTGGGATTGCATTGGTCGGTTTCTATGTGTAAAAGTTAGGTTTAATGTATGAGAATCCCTCATGCGTGGAACCTTTGTAAATTTTTTAGAGGATGGGAGCGTTTGGGTGGATTTCAAGTATAAGGCATTGCCAAAATACTGTCTGATATATGGATGCCTGGGGCATCCCACGAGGGTTTGCCATGAGTTGTAGGAAATGGAGATGGAGGAGGGGCGTAATTTAACGGCTCCCGAGAAGAGAATGCCCTACCATGGCCTGGATGTTGAAGTTGATTTGCGGGGGATTCCCTTGAGGACGAATGCATGGGGTAGTGGCTCTATGGCCTTTAATGGTGGGAGGTTTAGTCCGAGGCGAGGGAGGAGAGATAGGAGCATAAACCAGGAGGGTGGTAGGAGAAGCCCTAGGTCGGAAACAGTGTACGAAATGGGGGATCGTGTGGCTTTTGGAGAGAGTGAGGTACAACCTGGTAGAATGGACACAGGGGGCAATAACCTTGCTGCATACATTTAACAACAACGTGTGGAAGAGGAGGAAGTGAGGAAAGCTAGGGAGCAGGCTTATGATGCGGGATTAATTGGACCCGGGGGGGAGCTAGCTAATGGAGTATCGGATGTGGTCCTTCGTTCAATGCCGGAGGAGGATGCACAGATTAATTTTGTGTGTATGTCATAGGAGAATGGGGTGGAAATTGATTTAAATGTAGAGGCATAAATTGAGGAGGTTGAGTGACGGGGTCCGGAGGTATTGGTGGACTCGGTGGTGCATACGGGGCGAGAAGGAGCGGGAGGAAGTCTAGTGACTATGGAGGATGATCCATTTGATTTAATCCCTATTATTGAGGCAATGATGCAGAATAAAAAAGGAAGGAAACGCCTATTAATGAGATGGAGTATATGGAACCGGTCGAGGATTGTGAACCCTAAAAGATTAAACCACGGAAAATTATTTTGTCTAAGGCGGAGGAGACCAGCCTTAAGGGGTCTCCCAAGTCCCCATGAAGCTAATATGTTGGAATTGTCAGGGTATCGGGGGTGACCTAACAATTGACAATTTGATAAAGCAGCATAGGCTCCACACCCTCGACATAGTGATTCTGTTGGAGATAAAAAATAGGAGTAATCGTTATGTTTATTTAAAAAGACGGCTTGGGATGGACTTTATGCATACTGTTGAACCACGTGGAATTACGGGTGGTATGTGTATATTTTGGAGGAACCGTGATCAGGTTTTGCTGGTCAAGTATGCTGATTTCTTTATTGAGGTTGGTATATATGATGGGATAAAAAATGAACAATGGAGGTTATTTGCGATCTATGCGAGTACGGATGATAAAAAGAGGAAGGAACAGTGGTGACTTTTATCTCAGAGGGTTGCATCTGCTGAGGATAAATGTTAGCTTATTAGGGATTTTAATGATATCACTGATGATTCCGAGAAAGAAGGGGGGAATTATCGGTCTGTTACTAGTAGGAGGAGTTTCTGCGACTTTATTGTGGGTAATGGCTTACTTGACTTGGGCTTTATGGGATATCCATTTACATGGAGGAATAGACGGGATGAAGGCCCTATCCAACAACGCTTGGATCGTGGCTTGGCGACAAATGGTTGGGTTAATATGTATCCGGAGGTCAAAATTAGGCATGAAGTTTTAGAGGGGTCAGATCATGCTATGCTTATTGTGGATATGAAACCTTTGTCGGTTTTCAGGAAAAAAAGGGTTTATTTATGATCCCATGTGGAATAAGGTGGAGGAGTGCCATGGTGTTGTTATTGGAAATTGGAGTTGAGGTTTTGTGGGGTCTCACGCCTATAGGGTGGTGCAGAAACTAAAATGGGTGCGTCGTGGTTTACAGGAGTGGCGGAGGATTAGTGGTAGTAATTCGAAATCTCGCATTGATGTGTTGAAGTAGGAGTTGAGACATGCTTACAAAACACCGGCTTTTGCAACTAATGAGGTTCAGTGTAAGGAAAGGGAACTTAACTTAAAGGTAAGCTTAGGGAGGAGGAGAGGTACTGGAGGGTGAAGTCATGTACACAATGGATTCAAGAAGGAGACAAAAAATACAAAATTTTTTCATGCACAAACTGTGAAACGGTGGCGGTGCAATAAAATTATGGGGTTGGAGGATGATCGAGGAGTCTGGTGTATTGAACTGTCTCAGGTGGATGCAGTGGCTGTAGGCTATTTTCAAAAGCTTTTCTTGACTTGCCATCCGTGTCGGGTTCTGGAGATTACGAATTGTGTGGAGACTTAGCTTTCGGTGGAGGACGGAGGACAACTAATGTGGCCGGTTACGGATGATGAGGTGCGGCAAATTGTTTTTTGAATTTCGGCTGATAAGTCTCCAGGACCAGATGGTTTTACTGGAAGTTTCTATCAAGAGTAGGTTGGTAAGGATATTGTGGACATGGTAAAGGCGTTTTGGTTTTCTGGGCGGCTCTTAAGGAAATTGAATCACATTCATTTGGTTCTTATTCTGAAAATGCCTTGTCCGAGATGGATGACTCAGTTAAGACCGATATCTTTATGCAATGTGGTTTACAAGGTAATTGCAAAGCTTTTGACGAATCGGATGAAAACGGCTATGCCTCAGCTTATTAGTCAAAATCTGTCAACATTTGTGGCTGGGAGATAGATTTAGGATAATATCTTGGTGGTGCATGAGATCTTACACTCTCTAAATCACCAACAAGATGAGGAAGTGGATTCGGTGGCGATGAAGTTAGATATGGCAAAGGCTTATGACCGGGTGGAATGGAGTTTTTTTATTGGTAATGATGGATGCTATGTGGTTTCCATTGGAGTTTTGTCATCGTATTTCATAGTGTATTACTACGGTGTCCTACAGTGTGTTAATTAATGGAGTATCCACTAGATTTATTCAACCTCAGAGAGGGTTACGACAAGGGGATCCTATGTCTCCATTCTTGTTTTTAATTTGTGTTGAGGGGTTCTCGGCATTATTACGTAGGAGGGAGGAGCGGGGATCTTTACATGGGGTGCGGGTAGCTCTAGGTGTGATGCCTTTATCTCACTTATTTTTTGTAGACGATGCAGTTATTTTTTGTAGGGCCCAGGAGGAAGAGGTTCAGGAGGTTATGGATGTGTTACAATGTTATGCGGATGCATCCGAACATATTATTAATAGGGAGAAAAGTTCATTGTTTTTTGGGTCAAAGTGTTCGCGGCAATGGCGACGAGAACCTGTCACCTGTGCTAATATTCAAGGTCGAGATGAATTTGGCAAGTACTTGGGGATTACTGCAGATTTTGGAGTGTCTAAGGCTGGTTTTGGTATTATTGTGCTTTGAAAAAAAGCTGCTGTGAGAATAAGCGGCTGTGAAATAAATCAGCAGAGTGTTTGGTAAACTTTTTTGTAAAAGTGCTTTTGGAAAAAAAAGCAGTCTGATAGTGGATCTTTTCATTAAAGGAGCACTGTAGCTCCGTGTGCTTTGAAAAAAAGCCAGTTTTCCAAAGCTGGAAATAACAGCTTCAGTTTTTTCCTTTAATTTCAGCTTATTCTCACAGCAGCTTCCAAAATAAGCCATTTTTTTTTCAGTTTATCAAACACCTAAAATCCTCACAGTTTTTTTTCATGGGTTTTTTTTTTTTTTAAGCACCTCACTCCCAAACCAGCCTTAAGAATGCGGTTTTTGAGGGTGTACAGGAAGCTTTGGAGGGAAGGATCAATGGGTGGGCTGAGCAATTTCTTTCCCCCGCTGGGAAAAAGGTTCTTATTAAAGCAGTGGCTATGGCGTTACCAAACTATGCAATGTCGTGCTCAAGCTTCCGGTGGGACTTCGTAAGGAGCTGGAGTCAGCTATCGCCAACTTTTGGTCGATGGGGAATAAGGACAAAGGTGGCATGCATTGGGTTTCGTGGCAGAAAATGAAGTGAAGTAAGAAGATAGGTGAGCTTGGGTTTCGGGACTTACTGGCATTTAACTTAGCTTACTTAGCGAAGATTGGGTGGCGTCTCTTGCTTAATCCTGACACGTTATTGGGACAAATTCTAAAAGCTAAATATTTTCCGGATCGATCGTTTTTGGAGGCAAAGATTGGGCGACGATCCTCCTGGGGAGGGAAGGGTAGTCTTCAGGGGAGGAGGGTTTTGGAGAGAGGATTACGATGGAGGGTAGGGGATGGGCGGAGTATCCGAATTAGGCATGATCCTTGGATTCCAAGACCTCACACTTTTCGAGTATGATCGACACATTGTGATATGCCGATGAGGGTGGCGGATCTGATTGACTCAGAGATAGGGGCTTGGAAGTCTATTTTGGTGCGAACATGGTTTGATGAGGAGGAAAGTAAAATAATCTTGGGATTGCCTGTTAGTGTGGCAGGGTGCATGGATAGATTAATTTGGCATTATTCGGCAGATGGTGCTTATACTGTTCGCACGCGGTATGGAGTTGCTATGGAGATGCAGACCAATTGGGGGGGGGGGGGGGGGTGTAGTCACAGGGATGATGGGGATCATTGTTGGAGGGATATTTGGAGATTAGCTGTGCCAAACAAACTTAAATTCTTTGTGTGGCGCTGTTGCAATAACTCTTTAGCTGTGAGGGTTAATTTGATTCGGCGACGGATGCATGTGGATAGTGTATGTCTGATGTGTGGTGAGGCGGAGGAGACGGAGCACCATTTGTTCTTTGAGTGTGCATTTAGCCTGTGCTTTGGTATTATTGTTCCTTGCAATTGGATATGGGGAATATTGTAGGCCAAGACTTTAGGGACTATTGGCGAGGTCTTTGCATACGGTTTCGAGATAATGATAGACAAGAGGATTTATTGCAGGAGTGTGTCTTTGTGCTCTGGAGAATCTGGAAGTCTCGGAATGAAATGGTATTTAATGGAGTCCTTGTTAATCATATGGATGGTTCATGTGGTTAGGAAACAAATTTTGGAGTTTCGAAGTGCTAAAGGTGTTGAGAGGGGTGAAACTGACGAGCTTGAGTTGGGGCTGGTTGAACACTTTGCTGGACAGCCGATTAGGTGGAAAAGGCCAATGTTTGGGGTTCTCAAAATTAATTGTGATGGGGCTTGGTGCGGGAAGACTGGCAAAGGGGGCTATGGATGGGTTTTGAGAGATTTTGCTGGGATGTTGCTTGCTGCGGGAGGGGTGGGAGGGCTGTCTTTCAGCACGGCAGCAATGGCAGAAGCAGCTGCTCTACGTGCTGCGGTACAGGTGTGTTTTGAGATGGGTTTGTCAGAATGTGGAGGTTGAATCCGACTCGCTGATGCTTATTCTAATGATCAATAAGGAGTACGCAATTGATGCTACTTTGGAATGCTTTATTTATGATATTGGTATGTTGGTATCCCAATTAGAAAAGGTGAGGTTTATGTTTGTTAAGCGGAATGGGAATGCCGTTACTCATGCTGTCGTTTCATATGTTGCCTCACATGGAGGTGCTTTTCGTTGGAATGCTTTGGGTCCGAAGTTTTATTTAACATTTTAGCAAAAGATGTAAACGTTTTTATTCGTATTTAATAAAGTCTACCTTTTGACAAAAAAAAAAAAATTACAGTAAATAGGAAAAATCTCTTTCCTACCCGGAATCCCTACTTTTAATTTACACAACCATATTTAAAGTTACACACTTACTATAACAAAAACAAGAATTACAGCATCCCAAATCCCTCCCTCCCTCTTCCCCTGATATCAATATATTACAATAACCAAGGCAAATGAAAACGTCAAGCAAAATGCTTTTATTATTGGAATTAATTCATCTACAAAAACCCCACATCGCAAAAAGTAACTAATCCAAAATAGACACTTGGAAATAAACAAGCCGGCTCTCTACTTCCAAGAACTTAGTTGACTGTTCTACAATCGGTCCTAATCTGAGCATTGGTGCCCGTGAAAGGGCTTAGGTTTCCCATCCTTTTCATAGCATTGGCAAAATCTGCTCTTAAGGTTGCCGTATTGCTGACGTAAGCATTCACCTGAGCATCGGTGGAGCCGCCACTAAAGAGCTTGATCGGAGTGCAAAAGGCCCTTTTGGCTCACCAAGTTCCTGAAGTAAGCATTGTTAAAAGTTGTTGGACTTGTGACATCAAGTGGGTAGAGATTGTTATCGCCTCCACTTGTTGGACAACTTGATTTTAGTGATGTTGCGAATGAAGCGTTTATGTTTGTTTCGTTGTAAAGACGTGCCCGGAAATTTGTGCACCTAGCTAGCTCAATTGTATGAGATCCTAATTATTAAACAACAAAAAACAAAGTAATTAGAGATTTGACTTGTTTAGTACTTAAACAATAAGTAGAGATGATCTAACTTTTGAGCAAACCTGAGAGGGCAACTAGGTCCTTGGCAGTGAAGCCTTTGTTTGAGAAAGCAGTAATAAGGCCAGTAAGATTCAATGTGGGAGCGGGTATATTGGAATTGGCAGCACTTAAGCTAGCTGTGGTGGAGTCTCTTCTGCCGAAAGGCACTGTATAGGCAGGTCCGCCCAACTGTTTAAACAATTGAATGTTATACCATAACACAAAGTGAGATTTAACGATCACAAATTATAGAGGGAAGTCTTTAAGATAGTGTAGACACTGAAATTTTGGTGAAATAAATGTTTACCAACACATTAAATATCAACATGCCAAGGCTTACGTGGCATGCACCATGTATCTCTCGAATCGTACACAATACATGTGACTTGTCAAAACTAGATGAGTCATCAAGAGTGACACTTTTGGACATTTGACGGAAATTAATTAATGAATTATTTTTATTAGTTCTTTGATTAATTTTAATTTAAAGCAAACAAATTAATTGATTTAAATTTAAATGTTATTGATTATTTGATGAAGTCAAATCACGAACCAAGCTCTAAATCAAGTATTGGTTTTTTCGTCGATGAATCAAGTCCACAATTCAGGCCAATTCCAGCCGTAGGCAAGACTTGGAGAGCCTATAAATACGAGGCTCTAAGACAAAGAATGGGGCCAAAGAAATTCATTCTCACACCCAGACGCTCAAACTCTCAAGCCCCAGATTCTACCAAACACTCATAAGGCTCTCTGTGTTCTTCGTCACATCCATGAAGAATCATCAATCACCATTACACGTGCCTGTTCTTCCATCGCCACAAGCCAAACCCTTGCAACATCCGCTCATCCGAGATCAGTCATTGCGAAACTTGGATCAACAATCCTACACATACACTCTATAATCCCAGAGATCGAATAAGAGGATTCAAGTTTTTGTAAATAGAGATTGAAACCATAGTTCTACATTATTACAATCATTGTTTTGTACACATGTTATTGTATCATTTTTTTGTAAGAATTTCGTGTTTACAATTAACACTCTAAACAAATAAAAAAAATTAGACTTAAAGAAATGCATGATAATTCTTTTCGGAGCCTCAATAACAGTTGATTATTAGTAGCGTTTTTTACTTACTGCAACAATAGAGTCCCGAGCAGCAACGGTTATGATGTCAGCACAAGAGACCACTTTGGGGCAGATACGCGTCAATTGTGATTTAATTGTATCGATTACATCAAATCCCCTCAAAGAATTAGCATTAGGAGCTGCTGTTTTCTCTCCAGTGAAATTGGGTGTGTCATCCAGCAGAACCGAAGCATCACATCCCTGCATGCACAGTTCACATTTGTTATTCAAACTCGTCTACCTTTTCTGTGAGAAACATGACTTCTTTTTTTGTCCTAATATGTATACGCGCAGATTCACTATTTTTTTGGCACTACGGCACAAAAAGCTCAGTTGAATGCGTGGCCCGCGAAGAATGAGAAAACAAGAAGTCAAATTAGATTATCGGATGGTTAAAAATTAAAACAGAAATAGAAAATAAAATAATTTATGAACAACGAATAAAAATGTCCAAGATTTTGGTTGTCCAACTGAGTGTTAAAAAATAGGATAGCGCTAGTTACACGCCTATTTTTACTTTTCACTCTTCTTAATTTTTAACCTTTAAATTGAATGAATTAAAAAAAAATTTGACAAAAAAAAATTAATAAAAGGATGTAAGAATTAAAAATTGATGTGTGAATAGCACTTTAAAAAAATTGTATTTCTCTTACTTTATCTTCCACTTTATAATTGTAGATGACAAAGACAGCAATTACAACTCTATTCTTTTCCAACTTCTTTTTTACTCTTCTACAAGACTCAGAAAAAACTGTCCAATTTGTTAACTACATTGTAATATTTGGGAATTGAAAGAAAATCAAGAAGAAAGATGAAGAGAAGAAAGATCAATACAGAGAGTTTGAGAGAGAGAGAGAGAGATTTAGAGAGAGAAATATGCTTTTGTATTGATTGATAGAATGAAGGTTACACAACCGTTTTTATAAGAGAAAGTCTAACTACTCTAACCAACTTACTAACTGTACTGTATTACATTTGTACCCTTAATACTCCCCCTCAATCTCAACTGGGTTAACCCAGTTTGAGATTGGAAAAACATCTACAATCACTGAACACAATGTTGAACCATCTGCAATCTTGCAATCCCACAACAAAGTCTCATGAGCAACTCTGTTGACACACCAAATTCCTTATCGAAAACCTTGGTCCCGCCAGCCACAGCCACTTCCAAAGCAACAACCCTCTCTGCGAACTTGAATCTTTTGACATCACATTGCTTTTGCCTCAAACCTTTCCATCATTGTTTAGCATCGCTTTGCTATTGACTCAAACTTCTCCAGCATTGACTGGCATCACTAAACTGCGCAATTGCATATTGGTTATTTCCAAAGAATTTCAGCACCACAAACTGATGTCGACACCTCTGTAGCTATTGCAAACCAAATAGAATAAAATTGTAACACATCCTCAGGCCGATTATAATAATTTCTTACAGAATTACCCTTCGTGGGATTTACTGTCAACAACTTCTTTTAACAATGGCTTCTTGCCCACAATCAAAACTACTTACTAACAGCTTCGTGCCAACAAATTTCAACTTCTAATGGCTTCGTGCCAACAATCTTCAAGTACTAATGACTTCATGTCCATTTCTAATGGCTTTCTGCCAATACTAAACTACACTACACTAATGTCCACGGGATCGCCCTTTGTGGATTTACCAATTCACAACACTACTTATTCATAACATGGAATTACCCTTCGTGGGATTTACCATTAACAACTTCTTCTACCCTTCGTGGGATTTTTACCTATTCACATCACGGAATTACCCTTCGTGGGATTTACCGTTATCAACTTCTTCAAACTTTATCGTATAATCGGACTTACTGTAGATTCATGCTAACAATTGAGTTGGTTAGACTCGACATTATAGGCTGAGATAAGAGAAAATTACTGCACAAACTCCTCAACAGAATTGCAGAAAATCAGTGAAGCAGAGAGACAATAATTAGATACTGCAAACTTCCTGAGTAATTCGACAATGAACACCCTAAAGATATTAGTAGCAATCAAACCCAAGAATCCATACCCATTTCTCCAAACATATCAAGATTTGCAGAAACATCAAACCCAACAAGAGAAACAGAGCAGAATTCCAATGAAGCAGAGATAGAACTGGACACCATCATACAAATTGCACAATCCAGCAATAACCAATATTCTTGAATCCAAATATCCCAAATATCACGAACATTGATATTGAAATGAAGAATCTTGAAATTCAGAAATGGCTGAAAAAGACCCCAAACCCTAGAGAGCAACACCATGGCGGCCCCAGCTATCGAGTCCATGCAATGCTTCGGTCGGAAGAAGACGGGGTGCGTGCTGCACAGCCAGATCTTGAGGATCAGAGAGGAGGACTCGCATCTCGGCGAGAGTACGGCTCTGATCGGTATTGCCGCTGCAACTGGAAAAGATTATCACGGCATTGAAATCGGCAACCCAGATCCGCAAACCCAACTGTCATCCGGACCCAGTTGAAATCGGCGAGGTCAGTGACGACGTTTTTCAGTCGATTCGCATCCACAAAAAAACTGAGTAAGAACTTGATTCTGCTTCCTTCTCCGATTCATGGATCAGAGAGAAGAAGGAAACACCAAAGAACTTAGACGAAAAAATTCAAGAAAATCTGAAGAGAAAATAAAACTAGAAAAAGAAATCTAAAAGAAAATACGGAACCACCAGAATCAATGGCGTAAGCCTGGTGGCTCTGATACCATGTTAACTACATTGTAATATTTGGGAATTGAAAGAAAATCAAGAAGAAAGATGAAGAGAAGAAAGATCAATACAGAGAGTTTGAGAGAGAGAGAGATTTAGAGAGAGAAATATGCTTTTGTATTGATTGATAGAATGAAGGTTACACAACCGTTTTTATAAGAGAAAGTCTAACTACTCTAACCAACTTACTAACTGTACTGTATTACATTTGTACCCTTAATACAATTGTCCTTAATTTTGAAAAAAAAATGTCCAAGACAGGAAAACAAAATCATGGAATTTCCTCAAATAAATAAAAGAAATAAACAAATAAAAGAAAGAGGAGTGATTGGGAATTCGTACTATCTTCATTCTTTCTCTCTTCAAGCAGGTATAAAAGAATTCACGAGCATGCATGCATGCAGGTGAAAGATAATAATTATATATGAAAGAAAATCATTAGGCGGGAAGTTAAAGAGATGTAGTACGTAGAAATGATCCCTTGCATTAACAAAACAATCATGGAATTGAATACGGAGCAAGAAAGCTCCCATGCGAGCTTCCTTCGACATCGCTGAGTTCACCGCCGATTTTATGGTGGACAAATGGTGGACAAGGCATTAGGACACGATGTTTCATAGAAAGTAGAGGACAACTGACCAGAAGCTACTCCAACAAGACGGAAAATTAATGACAATGACATTTTAGTGATTGTGGGAGTACATGAACCAGTATGATATGAACCCATGACTAATGCTAGGTTTTTGATTGTTGCCAAAATTAGATTATCCGAAATCAATCCAATTAAGTCCAAATTTTAATGCTCACAAGTGTACGAATCGTTAAGTAGTATAGTAGGTAAGCACAAGATCGTTCCAACTAAGATTGAAATAATTTTATCTTATTAACTTAATTTATATTGCACTTGAATTGAAATGGAAAAATTGATGATTTGAGAAAGAACTTTGAAATAGTAAATGTAAACAAAAATCAAATGAGCTTAAATAAATGACAAGAACAACAAAGAAATCAAATTATAAATCAATTGCGAAAGACACTAGAGCATCCGATTCACCATAACCAATCCAACTCAATTCCTACAATTAATTATTAATGAGTAATCATCCAAATTGACGGTCTAATTCCTCTAATTCATATAGCATTCATGACATCTAGATTACTATGTATACTCATATGTGCTAACAATCTATGGCATCTAGATTACGAAACACACATGAGTTCATTAACGATTTGAGAACTACTTTAGAGACCGCATGAAACCTAGTGTATGGCATCTACATCAAGGAATTCATGGTACCATTTGCAAGACACTAAAACCGAATTAACAACATGGCATCTATGTTACTTCGCATCAAATACACTCAACTCAAACCAAAGTGGTGGCCAATCACTAAGATTAAAATCAAGCTCATAAGCACAGCAAAATGATACTCAACTTGAATGAAAATTCATAAATAATTAAACTGAGAAATTAAGAATTCATAGTTAGGCTACATCGTAGCCCTAGCGAAAAGAAATTAGTTCCTGAACATAATCAGAAATATTATTGAATTCATAAAATTAAAAGAAAAATAAGTTTAGAAAAGCCTGAAAATCTCATGCTCTGCCGCTGCCTTCTTCTCCTTTGTGCTCTCTTACTGCCTAGTTTTTTTTTGCTCTCCTTTATGATCTGCTTAATATTGCCAAATTAATACCAAGCAGCCGCTCCTTTTTCTCCTTGAATGATATGATTGCTTCTCCGTGTACTCCCGTTTTTAATCCTCATTAATGTTTAGCCCCATTGCTGATACCTTAATACCAAAACAAAACTCCCAGCCGTTCCTTTTTGTTTCTTTGTCTTCCCTCTTCTTCATCCTTCTTTCCTTCTCCGTAACCGACAGAGACTTAATCACCAATTTATTACCTTGTGGGTCTTGGGTTTAATCGCTGCAGGTATAGCCTTCATATTGCCCTCTTCGTTTCCCTGGTTGTTTCGAAACGATAATCGTATTTTTCCCAAATGGACGTCCTCTAATTCTGAAAGTGATCAAATCCCCACACCAATTGAACCAACTCAGCTTCCAAATTCTCGTATTTATACTCTTGGTGAAGACCTCTGACTTGAAGATGGAATTAAGAGATTGATTCTCCATCTTTCTTTGATCTTTCCTCGATTGAAATCTCTTCCTCTGCTGCTAGAGTGTCGGCGGCTGGAGCTCCAGAAAAATTGGATTAAAGATGGACTTGCCTTTCTTCTGTCGGTTTGAATGAAAAGTAGGCCAGCCCTTACTTGTGCTAGTCACGTGCTGATGAAAAGCATAAGGAAGAATCCTATGTGAGACAAATGCTCTACTTCTCTCTTAATTGGTCATACTACATAACATTATTATGATAAAACATATCACAACATGGACAATATGCCAGCCAACGTGTGTGACTAACACAAAAAAAGGAAAATAATAAGATCTTTTTCATCTCCTTAATTTGGCCATCAACACATAAAGAACATGCAATTCCTTTCATTTAAATCAAACATATCATAGGAAAATGTCATTCTCAAGGTAAAATAGATTGAATAATTTGCGCTTATCACTGATAACCAATATAACTAAGAAGCAAATAGAGAAGAAGAAACCTGCGACTAGTTTCTTGGTTTAATGCAGCGTCATATCATATGTATTTATAGCCCGTGGATAACCGGACTCTTACATTTTGATAATGCTTGTAGGAGTCAACTCAGAAATAAAAGAATATTAATGTGAAAAAGTAATCAAGAAAAATAAAAAGAAAAGGAAGGGTAGGTGAGGTAACGGTGGTTTCATTTAAGACTGTGATTAATTATTAGGACCTTCAGATTTGTCACAATTTAATTGGAGCTTATTAAATTGGTTTAATAAGATTTTATGCGGTGGAAGACTTATGTTAGTTTTAGGCAAGGAAGAAAATATCGGTAATATCGGAAATATCGGTAGTCCGAAAACACGGAAATATCGATGGAAATATCGGGATAATATCGATATTGATAAAAATTACATGGAAACCATGGAAATTGTAAGAAAAACTTGGAAATTTTTATCGAAACTTTGCAGGATGTTTATTTAGTCAATTATCTATTAGTTTATCACAAAAAATTGGAAGGAAATGCATTGCATGATGGATTTAACTGATTTAAGTTGATTATATAGCGAGCTGGCAAACATTATGAGTGTAGAAAATATGTAGTAATTAATGAAAGAAGTTTAAACACACCATAATCATTTATATATAATGCAAATTTTCAAAGTATAATTCGTGAATTAATGTTTAATTGACGATAAATAGAAAAGACTTTAATATGGAATTAACCTTCACCTTGTCCATTTGTTCTAACGCTTAAAATAAACTATGGATATTAACTTAAAAACGAAAATTTTTAACTTGACACAAAAATTAAAAACCTAAAATTTCTTATCTCCCACCCTCAAACTTAAATCACACATTGTCCTCAAGGTGTGGAAAAGAAAGAACAATCTAAAAAAAAAACTGGAACTAAGATAAACTAAACTATGTAAAACATGAAAATAAAAATGAAAGAAAATAACTAACAGAGAATGAATTAACAGAAAAATAAAATAAAAATTAAAAAAAAAAAAAGACCTGGTGTGTCGAACTCAGGAAGATGAGGAACAAAAAGCTCTGAACAATGGGCCATGATTGACGGGCAGCCAATAAAGAAGCCTTGAAAATTTTGACCTGGGCCTCGAGAAACTTACAAGTTGAATAAGGCAGCCCAATTGCAGCTCACATGCATGCACACACGTGCACCATAAAACCCTAGCTGCGGTTTTGATCTCACATTGGATGCTATGCATCCATCTGCCTCGAGCCCAGAGCCGAGCCAACGGCTCTCTTCTTTGCATCAAACCCGGAGCCAAACGGCTCTTTATGTCTATTCCTTTGTTTTTTTTTTAATTGTGAAAAAATGAAAAAGGACCTCTGCAATTCCTTGACTCCTGAGCCGAACGGCTCTCCATCTCTCATTCGAACCATCATTTCATTCTCTCTCGATCCTTCTCTTTCTCTGAGCTCCCTTCTCCCCCTTCTCCCTTCTCCCCCTTCTCCATTCTCCCACACACACGCACAGAGACCCAAGGTCCGAGACTCATTCTCCCCCTTCTCCCTTCTCCCCCTTCTCCATCTCATTTCTCTCTGCACCGAGGGTCCGAGACTCACATACACACACGCACACCATCGCACCAACTCACCTTCTCCCTCAGTCTCTCCTTGTTTCTTCTTCGGTTCTCCCCCCCATTTCTTCATCGGCTGCCGTTGCGATGACGACGGAGGATCCTCGGCGATATTATGGCTAATATCGATAATATCGCTAATATCGCGATATTATCGATATTAGCGATATTATTACGATAATTAAGTGTAAACGTTGAAAATATCGCTATGTAAAAATAACGATATTATCTTCCTTGGTTTTAGGTTAAGTAGCCCACGTTTCATAGCCAATGGGCAATGATGAAATTGGCTTTCATGGACTTGTCAATGCAATATAAGGGGTCATTTTCACGGTGTAATCCACTTTATTTTTCTAATTTTATGTTGGACTTGTCAATATAGCTCCTATAATTAATTATAAATTTTTCCAGCTTCTTTTCATTCATTTTTTTTTGTATAATTTTTTATTTAATGTAGATGCCGGTTTATGCAGTGACGGAAAACAATCATGTTTATGTACTCTAGTACGATCCTATCCTCATTGATTCTACTTCTTCTTTCTTTTTTGTACAAATGATAGTATCTACACTAAGAAGATAGGATAGTGGGCTAAGCCTTACAATGAGTTTGCCATAATAATGAGGTTCAACTTCGTCTTTGGCAAGAATCGAACATAAGACCTCTCACATACAAGTGAAAATGAATACTACTAAACCATAGTATTAAGTGACAATTCTAGTCCTTCTTTAACACCTAAATATTTAACTCACTAACCCTATCATTTGTAAATAAAAAAAAAATTATGATTTAATATTCATTTTGATTATACTATTGACACTTATTTATAGGGCTGGAAAATTTTCCGAAAATCCCAAACCAAAAAAAAAAAAAAAAACCCCGATCCCATACTGAAAAATTCTCAAACTGAAAATACCGAAATTTATGGGATTCATCCCAAACCTTTTGGTACGGGAATCGGGATTACACATTCAATTGTTCGGGAATCCTGAACCGAACCAAAAATATATATGTATATTTATTTTGGTTGCAAGCATATTGAATGTTGAATTTAAGAGTAGACTTTATTACAAATAGAAGTACGAAATTAAGTAGTTTGGAACCTTGGAACGTCAATTTGACTTGGTAAGAATGCTTTAGTATTTCAATTGGTAAGAAATTTCAAATTGGTAATAGGTAAAAAACCTAAATTATAATTGATATGAAATTGGCCAACAAAATCTTAAGCCAAATGCTCAAATTTTAGTTCACAACGCAAAAATCTCAAATTTATGCCCAAAAGCCCAAAACCCAAAACGCAATCCTGAAATACCGAAAACATTTTGGGATTCGTGAAAATTGAGGATACGGAAATTTCAGTTTGGGATTAGTCTTCAAATTCCTATCTTGAAAATTTTTGGATTAGGATTCGGGATCCTATTTTTAGTTTGAGATTCCATACCGAACCACCCCTGCTTATTTATAATGATAATCATTTTTGTAGTTAGTTCGGATTAATGCTAACTGCATTTATGCTGTTGATTAAGCAAAATCATGTTGGCTCTCAACAAAAATCTTATGCTGTACGTGTAGTGGTTTTTGTATACGTGTGGTTTTGGCTCGTTTTATTTTTTTCATTTTTATTCAAAGTTTATGAGTGAGTCATGTACCAGGGCACAATGTAAAACCAAAGCCAATTATTTACAGACGAGCACATTGGCTTTCTGAATAAGGCGAAAGACATATAAGCCACATGAGTTGCGACTATGTGATATAAAGATCCCGGCTTCTGGTTAACTCGGACTTTAGACATCTGGAAAATCTTAGTCCTTTGGATTTTGTAATCATGTTCACTAGCTAGAATATCGTCGTTTTGTTTTGTCAGAATAATATTGTGACATTTGAGTTTGTCTTTGGGTCTGAATTCACATTTTCGATCACATTAGTCTTTGCAGTTTAGGCCCAGTGGTGCGATGTTTGGATCTGATTTTGTTCCATCAGTCCTTTAAGTTGAGGCCGTTGGATTTTAACGTTTTCTTAGATATTACTACTGGATTATTGTACTAATTATACTTTGGAAATGTTTTATGAGTTTGGAGATGAAGATAAATTTGAGAGGGTTTATGTGAGAATGTGATGTAAAAGAGTCTCATTGGTGAAATAAGAAACCTTGCAAGGGCTTATAAGAGGTTGGAGTATGGAAAGTATTCCTACAAAAACATTGTCTACAAATGATACCGGAGATGGAGATTTATGTTAAATCACATAGTGAGTTAATCATTATAATTAGGTATCAAACTCGTTATTCATAATAATCAAATTTGAGGCCACCCAACATAGCAAACAAAGCATGTGTAGCTCAAGTAATGCTAGTGAGTTTGGTAGATCATTTTATTCTTGGGAGTTGCGCACATATGCATAATGAGCTTAGAATAAGTAGCTCAAAGAGTAAAGAATATTTACTTTTAATATCATGTCTTCCATTTTCCTGTCATTATCTGTTGTGTCAAAAGTTAAAACTAGTAAAGTATATATAATTGCCTTGGTTCTTAATAAAAAATGGAAAGTAAATGAAATAAAAACAGTCTATTAAATAAGGTGGGGAAACGGAATTCAAGAATCTAGAATGTGGTGCAAACATCACCGGCCAATTTTCATAAGAGCAACTCCAGCCCAAGCACATGGACTGGTTCAAAGTGGGAAAAATAGGCTGGTACCTCTTAAAACTTCTCTAGCTGATCGAAATAGGCTGGCATCTAGTCCAAGCCAGCTTCTAGGTCAGTTCAAAATGTGCTGGGCTATGTGACTTCACGTTGGTGTCGAAATGACATCACATGCCACTATAATTTTTATTTTATTTTTTACGTCAGGCAGTTGGGAAACATGAGCGCGTTCCTAATAGGAAAAAGGCGGCGGGGCCCGCCGTTGCAGGGGCAACAGAAGGGAGTGGGAGAAGCCACGTGGCTTGTTCTGGGCCATTGGATTTCCAACGGTAAAAAAATTTGAAATTCAAACCCAACGGCTAGTGACGTGGCACGTTCTGGGCCGTTCGATCTCAAGATCAACGACCCACGATTTTCGCCCAAAAAATGTAAAAATAAATAAATATATATATATACACAAAACTGTTAGAATTATGACCGTTGGCCATGTGTCCACATTTAGGCTGTTGGATTTGAATATTTTTCAAATCTAACTATCCAAATTAATTAACTTAATAAAAATTAATAAAATATTTTCAACACTTTCAACCAAAGCTTTCATATACTTTTTTGTGAAAAAAATGGCTACGTGGAAGTTCATCGAATATGTTACGTTGTGTCAATGCTGGGCTCAAATTACTCATGACCTAATTATGGGTAAGGAGATGGAGTTGCGAGAAATGTGGAGTAGAATTACTAAAACGTTTTGCGATAGGCTTGGAAAAGACACAAGAAGTAGTCAAGGTCTTCAAGGTCGTTGGAAAAAACTCAACAACTCGCTTACTTACTGGAAAAACGCTCTCTCTCATGCTTCCACTAATCTGAGTAGTGGGAGAAGTTTAGCGGATCAGGTGACAATATGTTCATCATCCTTATCCTCTTCCATTGCGAAAGCCTCATATCTATCTTCCTCGAGATTGAACAATTCTTCCTGCTGTGCCAACAATTTTTTCTGTTGCTCATCGATTTCATACAATCTCCTTGAAGAAGACATTGTAAGAACTCAAGATTTAAAAACAATGAAGAAAGATTCTGAACTAAAGGATTGAGTTTGGTGTATGAATTAAGATGAATGTAGGGTTTATAAGGACAAAAAAAAAAAAAAAAAAGGATGAGGTTTTGGATAATGCCAAGTGGCACTACGTGATTGGTTGAAAATCTTATTGAAATTTTGGCTAAATTATTGTAAACAAAAAGTGACAAGTGACGCGTCAGGATTGGTTGAAAATCTTATTGGAAATCTATCTACATAATAGTATCTTCGAATAATGACACGTGGTGTGACAAGATTGGTTGAAAATCTTATCGAAATCTTGGCTAAATTATTGTAAACAGAAAGTGACACGTGTCGTGTCGGGATTGATTGAAAATCTTATCGGAAATCTATCCACAAAATAGTACTTTCGGATAATGACACGTGGCATGACAAGATTGGTTAAAAATCCTATATGAAATTAAAACTATTGTTTTTATTATTTTGTAAAAAAATTAATAATACTTTAATGGGCAGAGTGCTAGCACATTTTTTAGGGGTGGAGATGCATTTGTGCCAGAGCATTTTTTAGATTTTGTGCCAGTGCATTTTTTAGATGTGGAGATGCATTTGGTCAATTACTGTTCATTGGGGTTAATCACTATTCATTTGAGTGGATTAAATGGGTTGGATGCCAACACATTTTTAGGGGTGGACATGCTTTAAGGTGACTGTTGGGACTTATGATTGTGGTTGTGTTGACCCTAAAAACTACCAAACCTACGTGGCGCGCAAGCCGAGTAATTAATGAGCTAACTACGTCATTCGGTTGTGTGTGGGGCGTGCCAACTCGACGGTCGAGCTCGGCCGGTGAGTAAAATTTGTTGCTGTTATGTCGGATGCGTTGCTGACTTCTTGATCTTACGATTGTGGCCAAGGAAGGAACACGTCTCGGCCTTTGGGTTCTAAAGCCTGAAGATAAGGATGCTAGTTCTAAGAAGTGCACAAATCGTCGGTGTCGGATTCGGTCACGGTGATTATATTCGTAAGAGTATAAGCACGCCGAATCGACACCAGACTATATGGACACAAATATTCAAAGCAGATGTACGTCTTAATCGTAAATGTGATTCGGCCGTCAGAATGCCGAACTCTAAACCTAACTTGTGAGTATCCAATCATAAAACAACTCAGTGTTCAATGCGCCGAGTTTAGTGATTCGTAACACCTCACTTTGCCGAGAAGGCTAGTGAGATAACCTCTGCCAATAAGGATTCGAAAACCCTTCTCGATCGAGACTTGGATAGATAACCAGTCGGCCTTGACGCAATGTTGTTTATCCAAACTGAAGGTGCTTTGCGGTCGGCTGATTCTACAGCAGTAGTGCTGTTTGTCCAAACTGAAGATGTTCGCCGGTTGCCTTCGTAGCGATGTTTATCTAAACTGAAGATGTGTTGGCGAAAATGAAACTAAAAATCCCAAGGTTGTTGAGAGGTTTCGCGTAGAGCGAGGGTTTGCGCAGGGCATTTTGTGTGTTGAAACGGAGAGCCTCTTTTCGTTGTTTGCCGCTTTGTATTTATAGCAAGTTTCCTTGACCACCAATCCAAAGGAGTCATTTCCCGACTATACTCCAAAAACAATATCAAAACAACTAATATTATCTTTAATATATTTCGGCAAAAATCTTCTTAGTCTCCTTATGCATGTAGACTTATACCAGAGGAGCAACAGATGTCCCATTGAAACCCTTTCACACGACACACATACTGTGATTCCATCATCAATTCTTATCACTTTAAACTCATTTGACAACACCCATCACCATGCAAAAAGGCCTAGCCTACCTAGGTTTCCTACCACATCATCACATCACCAAAAAAACCTAGCTTTCCTAGGCTCTCATCATCACCCTAAGCCATCATCTTTTACCAAAAATGTCGCATGCATCCTGAATGCTGATGTTCATTTTTAATTATCACCATATTTTAAATGGATAATATCCTAACCTGCATGCTTCATTATTTGATGCCGTGCATATCTGTCAACCAAAATTGATCCAAACCACATATCCACATCCACATCAATTTGAATTGTGCTACCTGTTTCCAGCTTGGAGATATATTATTTCCATAAGAAAATGTCAAGATAAATCATTATTAAAAGATAATCATGATAAAAGAAACCATAATGTTATCTTTTAACCTTAATAAAATTATCTCCACTTTTCCATCGACAGTGTGGAGGTATGCCTACTCAACGGTCTCGATTACTCGGGCCGATGGTGTAATTTTGGGTCCAAACAGGTTGACACAAAATATTACCTCATAGAGTGAGTGAACCAACGACCCAATGAGACCATTGCCTTGGCCGAATCCAAATCCTTAGTCCCAAAAAAACAAAAATGTACCAGTTGCCAAGGCCCAAAGGGTAGGAAAAGAAAGAAAAACAATTCCACAATGGCATTTTTCTCATTCTCTCTTGTATTCCTACAAAGAGTCCTACATTTGTAGGAATACTTTTATATTTAAGACCTCTTACTTACAAGTGAAGAGGAATACCAACTGTAGTACTAAGTGGCAATCATATAATTAGTTGAACTGCAAGATAATTATCATTATTCTAAGACCAACCTTTGGCCTCATAGGGTTCTTCTATTGTACTGGATTATCTTGGACCAGACTAGCTTTCAGGACTAAGCTGGACTGAGCTGGATAAGAATAGAGAAGTGTTTGGTTTAGCGTCGGACTAAAATATCTTTAGGATCCAAATTATTTTTTTATTATTTTTAATTTACTTTTTCCTTTGAAATAAAACAAATATTATATTACAAAATATTACTTTATATATTTAATTTTTAAAAGCCTAATTAATTTTAGGAACTTTAACGAAAAATCACATTTTAACACTAAAAAGTCAATTCTGGTACTATTCACTTTACCCTTTATTTTGTCCTTATCGTTAAAACTTAAAGTTTTCAAGCTATTTTCATTAGTTTTCCTATTAATTTTCACCCAAAAGTAATATGCGGTACTTTTTAGAAAAAGAGACCCAGATATTTGCAAATCTCTCTCTTTGCCTCTTCACCTCATCTCACAAAATCGTAAATCTTAAAATCAAACCAAAGAGTAAGAAAGAGATTGAAAATTTAGGAGTCAGAGCGGGGTGCATGTGTGATGGGCTAAAAAGTGGGAGATAGGGGGTTGAATCTAGTTTCGGTTTCTGGGTTTCTGGATTTTTTGCATTTTCTGGGTTCATATTTGGGGAGTTAGGTATGGTTTTGAAAAGGGAGAGATTGCAGAATTCCGCGAAATGAGTTTCTCAGAGAATGAGTTTCTACGAGAAAAGGAGTTTTTTGGGAAGAGGAGGTTTCTGGGAAATGAGTTTTTGACCACAGATCCATTGTGGTTTCACTGGAAGAGGAATTTTCTAGGGAAAAATATAGGAGTCGGGAGGGGCGAAGCGGAGAACTAGCGAAGGGGTGAAGCGGTGCTGGTCTTAGCAATCCACCCAATTTCAAGGGGTCTTCCCTAGTGAGGTGTTTAGTCTAGGCGAGTCCCCTTAGTCTCATGAAATCTAGTCCCCGCTGCTCACAAACATGGGATTTCAATGGCTAATAATCCTAGCCAGTCCAGTGAAAATTTAACGAGGCCAAACAAATACGCCCATAGTGACTTGCGGAGGAGGAAGTCATATATCACTATGTTGTAGTCCAGTTAAGGATTAATGTTATGTACAAACGATGGGAAAAGGATGGCATGAGATAATTCCATAAAATTGTTGGAATTTATTTCCTAGAGTTCAATTATGAAAGGATTATCAATCACACACGTTCTCTGCATCAGACATTTGTAGTTTTGGGCCTTGCTTTGGATATTTTGCATGCATGGGATTATTATTAGCAACACCAAACTGCCAAATAACAGGCTAAGTGAATATTTTGTGGATAAATTAAGCTTGATGTGCCAGAGCCGTAACGTTTGAATGAAGATAATCATCACCATGGGTTTATTATTATTTGTGGTAATTGGTGATCTCGACTGGAATATACAACACATTAGTCTTATAAATAGTGTGGATGTAAATTTCCGCCTTCTTCTTGGACAAAAATACATCTGCAAAACAATTAACATCTTAGGTTAAGGCCAAGAGCGTCACACGCCCACGATAAATTTGGGGGAAGGGGGGGGGGGGAAGAACCTCCAATGCCAAAGTTAGAATTTGAGGGAAAAGTGTTTAAAGAATTTGGAGAATTTTGCAAGAGATTTGAAATTAGGTTTTTGGAGAAATGAGGTGATATTTATAGGAGTGTGGCCGGCCCCTGCTAGTCCTCGAGCAAAACAAAGAAAATATGAAAAACATTAGCTTCCCCCTTTGTGACCCTCATAGAATTTCATTCAAGAAAACAAATCATCAAGAACCTTAGCTAGCACCAAACAAGCTAATCCAAATTCATCTTCCTTATTCAAATGTTAGCAGTAACCTTTTAATCATCCATGAAGTACAGTGTGTGTAATAGCCATGCTAATGCAATTTCAAGTTTTTTTTTTTTTAAAACACCACACACAAACTAGTGACCTTCTCACGGGACATACACTCAATCACACATATATTTAGTTTAACATATTTCGCTCAAAGAATCAAATGTGAAAGATCTACCATAAGCTTGCATAAAGATCTCATCTCCACAATCATAATTGCAAAACTTAAATCAAGAGGACTTTTATTGGATGTAATGAGGCTTAGGAAGAGGGTTATAGAAAAGAAAGGATAGGTAAACACAAGTTCCAAGCTACATTGCAAGCAATTCTCTTGTTGAGATTTATAAGAACTCAATCTCTCCAACCACTCTGCTAATACCTCCAACCACACCCCTATATTGAAACTTAGAAAAAAAAACTTTTTATTTGCTTTGTATACAATTTTGTTTTTTTTTTCTTTTCCTTTTTTTTTGAACGAATTTGCACATAACTAAATACAAACATGAAATACCCACACACTTATTCTTTTTCCAAACTCCTTCAAAGTACTTCACAAACATTTCTCATAAGACAATCTCACATTGCTCACTAGCCAGCTTGGTAAGGGTAAGGAAAAATGTTTAAGGTATAAGGGTAGACATATCTAGTAATAAGAAATAAAAGGCTCAACATATACGACTCAAATTGGCAATCTAATGATATCATTTCTCTTTAGGAAACATGCTTATTTGGGCCATGGTGATAAACCTAATGCCTCTATCTTTTTCAAGTTCATGCAATCAAATGACAAACATTTCGAAAGATCGTTACGTAAGTTCTAGAGATATAAGTCACATAAGTTCATCACACATGAAAGAATATGAGTGTATGAAAAATGCACACTTTCAATAGGCTCAAAAACTCACATAGGATGTATATGGTCACTATATTCACATATGAAGCTTTAAGTCATGCTTTAGTTTCACATCAACAAGGCTATGTGGATTTGGTTTTTCAAAGATGATTAAACATGTACAAGGCTAACAAGAGAATAAGGAATTTCACACAACACATGCTTACTAAGTTCTTGATCACCGTGGTTCAAATTTAATCCAATTATATCATTGGGTCAGGAAACTAATAAAAATCTAATTCAAAACAATAAATAAAACAAGACAATATTTTTTGAATTTTCAAATCTTTTGAATTTTTTACATTATTTTTTAGAGTAAACAGAACTAATTAAGAAAACAAAAAGAAACAACACGGAAACAAATCAAACTAGTTCTTAGTCGAAGGTATGAAAATTTTCAATTTCGTCAGTTTTTCAATCCTTACCCCCAAACCTACACTAGACATTGTCCCCAATGTTAGAAAACACAATAATGCATAAAATAAAAATAAAATAAAATAGTAAGAAACAAAATAAAGCATTTGGACTGAAAACTTCCCTAATTTCCATTAAAATCAAGCGATGACCCCCAAACTCCAATTTTACAATCAACTTCAAGGGTGGACATGATCAAACTTTCCGAGAGTAATCATCCAAAGGGGGCTGGTTCTTGGACCTTCGAGTATGCATATACTACGAAGAGTACCTGACATAAAAAAAAAAAACACTAATTAGACAAGAAAAGAAAACAATAGAGAAATAAGTAATTAGAAATAACAATCCCCGGCGACACGACGCAAAAAATTTGATAGGATTAAAAGCATACCACAAAGTAGCACACAAATGTCCTATTGATTTTCCTTATTAAAGCTAAGATTTGTCAATTGTAGCATATGAAAATAAGGGTCTTTCCCGCAGAAGATTGTTTTATCTAACTACTTAAAACGTCACAAAAACTAGGCTGCTGTCCATATTGACCAGCCACGGAAAAATAATTATTAGACTGGCTTACGCTTATCTAAAGTCTACGAAATTTTATATGACAACACTAGACACACAGAGCTACACTCACAAAAAATTTTGGGATTTTTGGAGTTGATTTTTTGTTTAAATTAAATTGAACAAAAACAGGACAGAAACAAATTTTAAATAGTTCACAAATTAAGAAAAATGTGTTAGGGGAATTGCTATCCACCACCAAATAATCATGCGAACATGTTATGTTTCATTCAAATTCCTTTTATTTCCTGATGAAGATGCTCAAGTTGGCTCAATGTTAGAACTCAACCTATTACTCTTTCTTGTGTAGTATGTTAAGAGAATGGCGTTTTCAACTTAACTTAGTCCCTAGCATGCAATCTAGAATGGCGTGTTCATAGATTTAACAAGTAGAAATCATTAAGAACGAAAAGAGTTTGAGTCATCACAAGGCATCGTAAGTACTGTCTGTTGGAAATGTGCCTTAAAACCAATCATATGATGATACTTTACGGACATTTCACATGTTAAACTAATCTAGTTTAATATCAAGGGCAAATATTATTGTTTGAGCCGTCTCATATAAATG
This sequence comes from Malus domestica, assembly GCF_042453785.1. NCBI lineage: Eukaryota > Viridiplantae > Streptophyta > Magnoliopsida > Rosales > Rosaceae > Malus > Malus domestica. Next base: position 25,497,881 of record NC_091672.1, on the reverse strand, counting down.
TTATATGCTTAAACGATAAGTCCAAGGAATATGTGATTGGGAGAATGCGATCTAAAGAAGTTAGATTCATGAGACCATTCTTTCATAGACACATCCTAAACGTTCCTGATCATAGGATTGCCAATTGGGCATTGACAGTCCGTTAAGATCAGTACGTGCTGTGTATTCTCTCAGGGAGAGTGACTAGTCTCAGTCATTGGTGTGTGTGACATCAAGACAAGTACGTAGGTGCTCAATAGAGAATGAGTTCACTGAACACGATCAACGAAGAGTTCTCATATTCATGTCACATGAGAACTCATGGTTGGGATAATGCAAAGTAGTCATTTGACTTGAGGCATCACAGTTATCTTGTGGTTAAGTTCTTGATCTTTGATTATGTCAAAGTCACCCCATCGGGGTCTCCACGACATCGTTGGGGTTAAGCCACTTAGCCATGGAGACAAGTGAATGCGCAACAAGGGATCTCTAACCTTCAAACCGTTTGAGGGAGAATACTCTATGATATGATTTAGAACCTCTGGCCAGAGTATGAATGAGATTTAGAAAAGTCGTTCTAAATCACATTCAAGGTAATCATATAAGCACACGAATCACATTGGATAGTAGACATGAATAAACTATCAAACCAAACAATGTGGTCAAGAGTATTGTATTAGAGAAAGACCGTATTGCATTTGTAATCCTAAACTGAATAGGTTCTCTACCTCTTCTGATTAGCTTGGGTAACCATGATATGCTGCTAGGTGTCACTCTTGGTTTGTGGAAGCCCTAAACGTGTATAATCACTAAAGGGAGATTGAAAGTAAGTTTCAATTCACAATCGATTTGAAAGAGTTTGAATCGCCCACTGCCTCGCTAAAAGGAACCTAATGGATCGTACACCGTGTAAGGTGGAGATTGAAGAAACAATGGAGATGAGTAAGAATAATTAAATGGTTTAATTATTTATGGCAAGGATTAATTAATATGTTAATTAATTAAACGAATAAGTTCGTTAAAGACCTCGGGATAGTTTTGGACCTTAAGGCCCAATGGGCTTCGAACGTCAAGCCCATTGACTTAAGTTGCATGACAACTTAATGAATAAAGATTCACAAGGGCCCAATAGCCCAATAATATCCCAATGGCCGGCCATATAGTTTTGGAGTGGGTTTTGGACTTATTTACAAGTTTGCCACTCCAATGAATTAAGGTATAAATATGACTTTATAGCCAAAATTCATTTAGGGTTTGTTTTGGAGAAAATTGGAGAGAACATGTCTCTCCATTTCTCTCTAAAGAGGCCGGCCCCTTGGAGGGTGTATCTAGCCATACTACTACTCCAAAGTCACTCATTTTCTTCTCCAATCTCTACTTGGTGTGGAGACTTAGAGGTTCTCAATTTTGGGAACTTGGAGAAACCTTTTCATCCATCCAAATCCATAGATTTTAGATGCAAGGAATGAAGGCCCTCTCTTTGGGTGATTAGCCTTTGCTTATGCAAAGAGGAATCTACAAAGGTACAATTTCAACTCACTTTGTTTTGTGTTGAGTTTTGGTTCACCAATCTACTAGGCTTTGAATTTCTTGGTTAATGTTTTGTTATTAAGTGCATGCAAGCATGATTCCGCCTTTAATTGTTAATTGCATGCTTAATAGATGTTGCTTAAATGAACATGTTTTCACAAAATAATCCTTCACTGTCATTGTCTTACTTATCCTAGAAATTGGTTCACATGTTAATCGCAATTAAGAAGTACTACTCTAGAACATATGTAGGTCCTTATTCGACAAGGGCAGGCACACACATATTCATAGCATTAGAATCCTAGATATGTTTACTACGTATGCATCCATATAAAACAAATAAAGAATTCATCAATGAGACAAGTAGTGAACCAATTTTCATCCATTCATAAAAGTAATTCAAACGAAATGTCATAACAAACTTGCAATCATATTCGGGCCTTCAAAACAGCCCCTAACTACTAAAAATTTAGTTACACACAATCCTTAAGTTAAAACAAAAGATAGACATGATTTTGAGAAGATAGAACCGAAAGAAATCGATTGAGGCCTCCTCCTCACTTTCCTTCCTTCCCCAACGCTACTTTTAAACCAATTCTTGTTGCATCATTTTCTTCTCCTTAACTCACCCACTAATAGCCATTTAGTGATGATAATAAGTGAGAGGAAATGGTAAAACAATTGTAACTCTTTGGGTAGCCCTTATGCCAATTACTCCCTCTTAATCCTCATCTTTAATTCCATTCCCTTTTATATTTGAATAAGTGTCAGCTGACTTGTTCTTGGCTGCATCAGTTTTGGCTGCAAGATTTATTGGGTTTATTGCTTCCATTGTAGATACAAACTACTCAGCCTCTTGGTAACCTTTCAGTATTAAAACGGCCATAACTTTTTTTAGACAAATGATATTAACAATCCGTGAAATTATCCAACAAATAGACATCCGTAGCTTTCCAAGCATATAAGGTTGATTCCCTAATTCATTCTGAGCTGTTCACAACTTGCTTCCAAAGTCAGCTGATCTGCACATGCAGTTTTGACGAATTTGTCACTTAAAATCCCACTTGTGCTATTTTTTTTTCTTTGCTTGACAAGTCCCACAAAACACAAAAACAAAGTAAATAGCTCAAAAATATAAGGAACTAACTAAGAAAAGACAAGTGAATTTGATGTAAAATATATATAAATATGAGCTTATCAGCCCGCTTTGGAGAGATGGGAACCAGCCACATTTGGTGGTGTTTGGGTGTAATTGCAAGATATTATGTCAAAATAATATCTTGCAATCAATTAGGAAATTAATCAATTAATTTAGGTAATTAATCCTATTTTGAATGAATAATTGAAGGTTACCTTGTGGGGAGGATTTGATGAGGATTGATGAAATGGGTTTTGAATAAATACCTATTTTGATCACTTTTGACCTTGATTGAGTCGTGATTGTCCTCTGCTTGCGGGTAGGAGTTCCGGTGTGCCTCAAGGGTAATTTTGTCCTTTTCACCCAAAAATCCATGTGTCGCCTCTATATTTTTCTCGATTATTTTTGGCTTCACGAATTCCCTCACACTTGTTGGGTTGCTTGCAAGAAAGGGCAGCAAGTTTAAAGATCTTCTTACATTAGGAAACATAGGATTGTTTCCTATTTTGATGTAGATTCCCTCTTTAATAGGAAATTAGATCATTCTAGGAAAAGGAAATAAATCACTTCCAAAGTCTATTTAAGTCTACCTTAAGTAGATGATTAAATCAACTCCAGAAAGCAATTTATTCCACCCTACAAGAGAAAGAAAGCTAGAGGATATTTGTTCCCCTTCCCCTAGCAATCTTCTACACTTGCCCATGCAAATGATCGTCTTTCGTTGCTTTCTTTGTTTTCTCCGCACCGCACTGAGATAAAAAAAATTAATTTTCCTTGTCTTCTTCTTAGATAGTGTTGTCGCAGGGCAGCTGTCAGGGTGGTGAAGCATGTCGGCTGGCAGGGGCTAAGAGTTAGCTCGGCATGGGTTGACGAGATGTTATGGTAGGGACCACTGTTTGGGCTACTCGGCTTGGCTAAAGCCAAGGTAGCTATGTGGTTGGGGCCACGGATTGAGGCACTTTGGCGCATTGCTATGTGAGTGGCATGGCTCATGTCTTTTGGGCATTTGGACCTAATGTGGGCTAGGCTAGCGATTGAGAGAAATGAGGAGGTCGCGTGCTTCAAGTGCTGCTGGAATATTGAGCATGCAGGCCTCCTGCCTACTGGTCTGAGAGAAAAACAAATAAAGGAAAAACCATCATGGATTGAGTTCCCCTACCGAGTATCGTGAATGACGTTGGCTGCTTAGTCCTCTTTGCCAAGAGAAATGTGGGCTGTTCTCGAGAGAATAGATGAAGAGGATCAAGGCGGATGCATTGGCTTATCCGATTGCTGTTATGGACGAATGAAGGTGGAAAAAAAAAAGATCTTCCCCACCTGCTCAAGAAAAGCAAAAGACTTCCTCCACTGCTCGTGAGAGTCCGCTTGCTGCTGATAAGCTTATGGTTGACTTGACTTCTTCCAAGGGGAAGCAAGATAAGGCTGCTAGATCTGAGCCAGTGACGCTTGCAGTGCCAAATGTGGCTAGTACAATTACTAATATGATTGCTCAGCGTAGAAGTTCCATCATGCCCCCAATGCCGAAAAACGTCCGTCGAGGGCTAAGTCTGGTTTATCTTTAGAGAGACTTGCTACTATGAAGAGGCGATAAGGTGGACTTTGCTATTAAAATGGCGCCAAAGCCCACTCCCCCTGCTGCTAAGACTAATTTGCCTGCTGGGAATGAGGAGACTACTCGCGTGGGTAGCTGTAAGAAATCCACCAAGCCTGTTTCTGGGGAAGCTGCTGAGATCTGTGCACTTTTGAAACCAGATTTGCTTGAAAACATGGACGCTTGTGCCAAGTTTGTCAATGAAGTTAGAAAGGCTGTTTGCCTAAGTTCCTTTACAAAGTATACGACCGAGTATAGGAAGACTGTTCTACTTCCAATGATGCAGAAGATGGCTATTCTGGTAGCCGAGTCTATGCTCCTTGACTAAGAGGATATGAAGGCTGCCAAAGAGGTGGCAAATGTTGTGGTAGCCGAAACTTATTCTTATGCCGAGAAGATCAAGAGGTTGGTATCTGAGCTCGTCGCTTTAAAGGGGTCTAATATCTCTACCCCTACTTCTCTGCAGCTTGAGACAGCTCACTAAGAGATCGTTGACTTGAATACTAGGCTCGATGAGATCCAAATGAAGTATGAAAGTGCAGAGAAAAAGATCGGATGTTACATACCTCAGATTCAACATCTTGAGCGTGCAGTTTTTTAGCTTCGTTCCGTTGCTTATGCAAATGATAAAGATTTGATTGCTGCTTATAACTGAGTGATCCACTTCAAGAAGGTCGTTGATAGGCTTGAACTTCAAGTGTTGGAACTCAAAGGTGCGCTGAAGATCAACGAAAGTTTGAAGAAAGAAGTGGATGACTTCCGTGTTGGTCTACTTGAGGAGAACGAGCAGCTGAAAGATAAGAAGCCTGGGCTCGAGGCTTCGCTTGTTTAGAGTCAGACAGATTTCTACAAGCTGGGTTATGCAGATCATCTATTTGATATGTCGTCTGACTTCAAGTTTTTTGGGAAAAACTTCGACACCTTCTCTATTTCTCCAGAATACTTGCTTGCCTTTACTTTTGAGGCCATCATTGGTGAAGTAGTTAGAGAGGTTGATGCCTAAGTTGGAGCAGCCGGGGTTGAAGCACCGGATGATGCTGTTGCTGAAGGTGTGGTGGCCGAGGAGTCGTGGAATGTCCAAGCTGTTAAAGGGTAGTCTTCTAGGCAGCCTTTAGGATTTTCTTTGTTTTCCTCATTGCTTTTGTTTTTCTCGAACTCCTTCGGCCTTTGCTACTTGTTTATCTATTTTGCTAAAAAATTTAATAAACTTGCTTCCTTCGCTTTTCTTCATCTTCACTTATTTTGTTTATGCACAACCTTGGCCAGTGGCATGCATGCTACTTTTCAATAAGCAGACAAACCCGCGTAGCCTGTGCAGCCATATGTGTTGGTGTAGAACTTTGCAAAGTTGTTAGCCATTGGGTCGGCAGCCGGACACCTTACTGACAGAAGCAGACAAGTTCGCGTAACCTTAGGCTGTTAACCTTGTCTTTCTCCAATTTCGTTGGTTGTGTAGCAAGTATCACAACACTTTAGGACTTGGTGTAGGTTGTTCCGCGTTTTGGTAGAAATGAAGCCCATCGAATGCGTAGCATGTTGGAAATGGATAAAGCTTCGTATATGCATGCTAACTTGTTTAACCTCTCATAGAAACGTGCGGTTGTATAAGTTTAGAACGGCTTACTGCTCGAAGGGCAAGCCGTGGGCAATCTTTTGGAAACTGTAAGCTATGTTAGTACACTCGGTAGTAGCTTTAGGGTTCTAGGGTAGCTGTCTATGGGTGTACTGCGTAATGTGCCTCATTCGTCTCTGAGGCCCAGTTTTCTACGAATTAGGCCAAGAGACCCAAAATTCTTCAGTTATTTAAGCCTTGAAAAAGGTCATTTTGGCTGCTTCTAGGAATCTCAATGCAAGCCATCATGCATTTGGTTATACCAGGGCAGCCCGGCTTATCCACTTCTAGATATTCAGAGTGTAAGTTTATCTTCCCGCCTTGGAGAGCAGACCTATGTGGGTGTCGGGGCATTGGTTTACCCTATCGCACTGGAGAGCAGACCTAGATAAGTGTCGGGGAATTGGTTTACCCTTTTGCACTGGAGAACATGGTTGGTCGTTTAGGAAGTGCAATTCTTGCGATGAGTCCCTAAAAAGGGTGCGGTCTTGTTTTGAAGTGCAGGAGTGATCAGTTGTTGTAAGCATGCAGCCGAGCCAGGTTGTAGGTTACTTTTGAATTCTTCATTAAAAAACGAGTGAAACGAATGAGAACATAGCTATAAGATAGGAACTGCATAATAATTGGATAGTCATCGGCTTGCGAAGTGGTGCCCATCGAGCTGCTTGAGTCTTCGGGATTTGATGTGGCTGGAGGTTACACATGGTACTTCCTTTGATTATAGGCGTTCTAATGCTTTTCAATCTCTTTGTTGTTCATGGTGGTAAGGGTGTAACTACCCTTGCCACATACTTTGCTGATCTTGTATGAACCTTTCTAGATGGGATCAATCTTTTTGGATCTCCGGGTTGAAACTGCCTGATCTTGGCCCTTTTGTTGTAGCTAGAGAAGAGCTGCTACTGGTAGGCTATGATGCTGGTGATGGTATGCTTGCACTTCTCCTTTGCCAGATCTAAGCTTGTGGCCATCTCCTTACTGTTATGCTCAATGCTTGGCAGTAGAGTGCTAATACTTAGCATGATGACATCAAAATGAATGATTGCTTCTGAACCAAATGCCAAAAGGAAAAGAGTCTCACCGGTGGCTTATTGTTTGGTCGTGCGATATGTCCATAGATATCTGTGAAGTTCATCTGGCCACTTTCCCTTCTTGTCAAAAAGGAATTTCTTGAGGCTGTCGAGGATCGTCTTGTTGGATGCTTCAGCCTACCTATTTCCTTGAAGATATCTCGGCGTGGACATGTGTTGCTTGATGCCATACTTTTGGAAGAATTTCGCCATATATTTGCCCACGAACTGAGGGCCGTTGTTGGTGACAATGGATTGATGGATGCTAAATCGGCAAATGATGTTCCTCCATATGAAATGCTTTATGTTCGTCTGAGTCGTGGTTATCATGGGCTCTACTTCTACCCATTTGGTGAAGTAATCGGTTGCCACGATCATCATGCCTCTGCCCTCAGTAGAGGGCGACATTGGCCCTACTAAACCGATTACCCATTGCATGAACGACCAAGGACTCGTCTACGGGTGTAGTTCGCTGGTAGGCAGTGTTGGTACCGGCTTGTAGCATTGGCAGCAGTCACACTTTTGTACTAACTCCCTTAGCGTCATGGTGCATGGTAAGCCAATAGTAGCATGCGTTTAGAGCTTTCTGTGCTAAAAATTGGCCTCCAGAGTGATTTCCACAAATGACTTCGTGGATTAAGCTTAGAACCTTTGGGTCGTCGGGAGGTGCTAGGCAGCGGAGATGTGGTCCAGCATAAGATCTTCTGACGAGAATGTTGTTCCACATGTAGTAGGGTGCTGCCTTTATTTGAAGCTTTCTAGACTTCAATCTTTCCATGAGGAATGTGCCCTTAACCAGGTAATCTATAATGGAATCTTACCAGTTTGAAGTTGTACTAACCTGCGACACCTCGATTGCTGACTTTGCATTTATGGTTGGCTTGTCTAGATACTCCACCAGAATAGAGCGTTTGAGTTGGTGGTCGAGGGCGAAGTTTTGGCCGGCTAGTGCGTCCACGTGAGCGTTGTCTGCTCGAGGAACTTGAGTGAGAGTATAAGTCTGAAACGTCTAAAGTAGTTTGGCTAGTAATTAGCTGGAATCGAAATGAATTGCAAGCTTTTTCACTGCCAAGCCTTTTGCCATTCAAAGGCCTGCTAGAAGGGCCTCGTATTCTGCTTCGTTGTTGGATGTTTTGAAACCTAGAGTGATTGGCTGCTCGGGCATCGAACCATCTGGGGTGACAAGTACCACACCTACTCCTGAACCTTTGTAGTTGGATGTGTCGTGGACATGCAAATGTTAGAAGTTTCCATCGGGTGGAGTAGGCGTAGCTAGGGCGTGCTTGGATACATTCGAGGTGTCATTGGGCCACTCTATTACGTCCTCTAGGCTAGGTGGAAAGGCACAATAGGGAGCAGTGAAGCCGTCGTTGGGTCGTTCTGTTTCGTCGTGAAGGCGCAGTAGGGAGCTGTGAAGCTGGGGCCATGTTACATGCAGCAGGAGATGTTCAACTACCGGTATTGCGCCATTCTAGAGTTGAATTATGGAGCAAGGCTCGGCTGAAGCCGTGTGACACCATAGCAGGAAGTAGCGTTCAACTACCAGTACATGTTGCTCATATGTAGAATATTTTGGGGCGACGAGGACAAAACTTGCTTCCAAGTGTGTCATTCTAGTGTTCATCTGCCCTTGGCACGCCTGTTGGGCTGAGTTGTTGCGTTTGTAAAAAAGCTTGGCATCCACCAGTGTCTACGCCTTTATCGTCATATATCTAGATTAGGGGAAATAGTGCGTCATGAGGATGACTACGTGTGTCTGAAGGTATAACTTAAACTTTCGGGTTGCAAAAATTATCGCCAAAATTAGCTTTTGAATTTCTGGTAGCATCGAGGAAAGTTTTTGAACTGTGGAATGCAAGTAGTCGTGCCTGTAGCTATTTTCGTATGATGGTAGAGCTTATTGTTGCTTCAGATACTGTTAAATATGCGAATAAGTCCTTCGCTGCTTCCGGTTTGGATAATAGGGAGGTGATGTTAGGTTCTCTTTCAAGTTCTTGCATCTGGATCGGCGAGCCTCGTCCTAAAGAGTCTACCAGAGTTAGATATTTTTTTATGATTAATTTTTCGAACAACGGGTGGTCTGCTGGAAGTTCTTTTTGGAAGACTGCTTTAGTTATCGAGTCGTTGCATCCAACTATCTTTGGTTTCTTTGCTTTGAACCTTTTCACAAAGTCACGAAACGACTCATTTGGGTTCTTCTTGACGTTAAACAAGTGATTAGACTTCTTCTTGATCAAGCGATATGATGAATATTCTTTGATGAAAACCAAAGAAAGTTCGTTGAAACTCTGGATAGATTGTGGCGGCAGGGTGTAGAACCAATTTTGTGCCTTACCTTGTAGAGTGGTAGCGAATATCTTGCACATGAGATCGTCGTTGTTTCAATAGAGGATCATTGCGCTTCAGTAATGTTTTAAGTGTCTTTCCGGGTCTCTATCTCATTTGAAAGATGTGAAATGTGGCATGCTAAACTCGGGTGGAGGCTTTGCCTGCTTAATCTCGTCCGTGAAGAGTGACCTGCTTATGTTGGTCATGTCTTGTTGTAGTGCCTCGTCGGTGACCTCATCGCGTTAGAAATCGTGCAATCGCTCGATCAAAAGTCTATCTACTTCTTCCTAAATTTACCTTTATTGGGGGTAGTGGAGCTCTCGGCTACCCCCAGTTGTGACCTGCTAGTCTAGGCTGCTATTTCATGTGTTCGACTCGTCTATATCGCGGTTGCGGTGCATATAGTACATTTTTAACAGGCGAGTGAGTTCTTTGCAGGCTGCCGGTTGAACTTGAGTCAGAATGAGTGACTGCTTCTCTTCGTTCGTCGTGCTGTCTACTCCGATGTGAAGTGGATGATGCTCTTTACGGGCCTAGCCATGAATAAACACTTCGTCTGGAAGGTTGCTCATGTTGATTATCAGAGTGTGACCCCAATCGTGAGTGTATGCTTGTCCATGGGCCTGATCGAGAGTGCACGCTCTTCCGCGTGTTAAGACGAGAGTATACGCTATCTTGGGAGCCCAGTCGGGAGTGTACACACCCGGAATGCTCAGTACGTGGATGGTCGAGTGGCTGTTTGCCAGGACGTTACTGGAGAGGTTTTTCGTCTGCCTTTGTCCTACTTCGGGACACCTTGTCCGGGGCAGTTTGCATCTCGGTGCGCTCCAATAGTTGATTCACCAAGGTTATTTGTTGTGCGAGGGCATTTGTCAACTTTATGACTTGTCAGGACCAGTGTTGTTCTTCATTTGGGTTGGAAGAGTTTCGAATGAATGTGTCTCTTTGAGTAATGGAAGTGTGGTAGACTCTGGGCGCGATATTTGAGTTAGGAAATGTCAAATTCTCGGAGAAATGGGTGAAAATGCCATCGGTTTAACCGTTGGCCCAGAAATATGAAGCCGGGATGGTTGAATCGGTCTTGGATCGATTTGGGTTACTTAGGAAGCCACGAGGAAGGGCCAGATCTTATATTAGACCGTGGAAGCTGGTTGGGTGGCCGGAGCGGATAAGGTCGCGTGCAGCATGCGTGGACACTGATATTTTCTCGACGTGGCTTAGGCCAACTCTCTTTGAGATTGGGCCCGTGTGGGCATGAATGGCGTGGCTTGGCCTTGGGGCGGACTGTGCTCGGGTTAGACTTGGGCCCGCAAAGTCTGGGCTACTTCCTTGGCAACTACAACTACTACTTGGACATCTTTACACTGAGACGAACTAGACTCCCTTGTGGCGTAGGCCTACTTTTCTTGGGCCTAGGCTCGTGTGGTTTGAAGTGGTGCGGGGCGCGGCTGCCTTCAGCGCAACATGGGTTGGTGTGCCTTGGGCCATGCATTGGGCTTGCATTGTTGGGGCAGCGGTCTAGGTTGCCCTTGATGCCTGGGCTCGCTGCTCACCGTGAGTTGTAGGCTTGCCAATTTTGGGTTGGAATGGCACGACTTAGGCTTGCAAGTTTTGGGTTGTTGTCTTGGCACTGTGAGTTTGGGCTTTGCCAAGGTTGGCGATGGCAGCTACTGTGGTGCTCCGGGGTGGTGCCACCCCATTTGTCGCCATGTTTAGCCTCATGGATCGTCGTGGCCCAAATCCTTGAATATAGGAAGTTCCGTTCGTCGTGGTTTCCTAGATTCTTGTCATTGTACTTTTCTTTTACGTTTATTTAAAGAATTTCTATAAAAAAATTCTATGAATGAAAACGTACGAAAAATCTACGAATGAACAAAAAAGTGGAGAACCTTGAATTTCAAGCGTTTAAATCAAGACTCTTAATGAAAGCACCAATTTGTGGATGCAAATTTCCGCCTTCTTTTTCTTGGACAAATATGCACCTGCAAAACAATTAACACCTTAGGTCAAGGCCAAGAGCCTCATGCACCCACGATGAATGAGAGGGCTTTGGCTGAAGAACCTCTGATGCCAAAGTTAGAATTTGAGGGAAAAGTGTTTAGAGAATTCGGAAATTTTGCAAGAGAGTTGAAATTAGGTTTTTGGAGAAATGAGGTGGTATTTATAGGGGTGTGGCCGGACCCCTTTGGAGAGATGGGAACCGGCCACATTTGGTGGTTTTTGAGTGCAATTGCAAGATATTATGTCAAAATAATATCTTGCAATCAATTAGGAAATTAATCAAGTAATTTAGGTAATTAATCCTAGTTTGAATGAATAATTGAAGGTTACCTTGTGGAGACCATTTGATGAGGATGGATGAAATGGGTTTTGAATAAATACCTATTTTGATCACTTTTGACCTTGATTGAGTCGTGATTGTCCTCTGCTTGCGCGCAGGAGTTCCGTTGTGCCTCAAGGGTAATTTTATCTTTTTAACCCAAGAATCCATGTGTCGCCTCCATATTTTTGGCTCCACAAATTGGACATGTATTACAACTTAAAGAGTACCTTCAACTCAACATACAAACATCTTGCACAAAACCTCGCTCTACCCGAATTTTTTCATACTCTAAGAAATCACTAACTCTCCTAACTTCCTCATCACACCTTTAGTTTGGAGTGACAACATTGTGTTGACAACCGGTGACTCTTCAGTTTTTATTAATAGCACTAGATCAACATTACTTCAAGCTCGGTTGATTATCTTTCTAAGTCTCATCCGGCAACGAGTCTTTGATTCTTTCGCCAAACAAGGTCATTTCGTTAAGCTTCACAGCTGAGCGAAGTGTTCTATAATTGGTTATTCCCAGGTGCATATCATTGTTCGGCATTTTGACGGCTGAACAACATATACCATCAAGACACTTATCTTTTTCAAGTGCCTATGTCCATATAGCTTGATATTGATTTGGCACACCTATATTCTCACAAATATAGTCAAGGTAGCCGAACATGGTGCAGGAGATCCTGAACTTATCATAGTCTAATAACATTACTAAAACTTATCATCATCTAATAACATTACTAGAACTTATCGTAAGTGTGTGAGCCCTTAGTTCTAACTAAAGCTGTCAGTGAAATTAATTAATTCCACAAACCATGAGTGACACCTAACATCATTTTATGGCTACCTAGATTAATAGAAGTATACGCGAACTAAGCATGATACTTCCTTGAACCTTGATTGTAGTTACAATGCAGTTTGGTTCTTCAATCATCCATATCCCACTCAAAATTTATGTGATATGGGATAATGTCAAATCACATGTAGATAACTTTGATCGCCATGATAGCTTGATCAACAAATATTCTGGGTAGAGATTTTTGAGATGGATCTTCAAGTGACTTTGAAGCATATCTCATTCTATTCAACAATTATCGGAAGGCGATAGATTCCTTGTTGTGCATTCATGTATCTCCATACTCATATATGTGAACTCGAATATCACACTATCGGGCCCTACAAAGCAGTGAGGCTTTGGTGTGAAAGCGAAGTTCATAATCTATAAATATAAGATATTTATGATGCATCGGGTCTAAGAACTATTTGCATACTACAACCAAAAGCTTTGTAATGTTTGACACGTAATAAGCATCCATATGTTAGGCTTCTTGGGCAGTTAGTATTCAGTGAACTTGTTTAAGCCTCTAAGGTTTGAGATCATGCTAACATTAATGTGATATATACCGGTCTTTTTGGATGGTCAATGTCCAGTGGACTTGTCAAACTAGGAACTTTATTTGAGGACTAAATGACTATGGAACACAAGTATACTTGTCCTAACCATGTTTAGGACATTGCTTCTATTACTTAAATCCTATGGACTCATTCCTAGTATATTATCACCATAATCCAAACTCATGGAAAAAAAAAAAAACAAAACTTGCCCTTTTATTAATAATTTAATATGAAATTGTTATATAATATCCAATAATATAAAACTGAATTTTAGGGCGCAACTCCAACAATGTGTTGTAAGCTAAAATTAAGAGAGAGAGAGAGAGAGCAAAGGTGATTTTCGAGGAATTATGTGTGTTATTTCTTTAGCCTTTTGCATTTATTCACAATAGTTTAAGAAGAATATGTTGGTCCCCAAATTATACAGTTACGTATAGTATAAAATAAAATAAAATCTCATTCCCACGTACTCTCTACTTTTAAATTACACAATCATATTTGATGTTGCATACTTACTATAACAAAAACAAGCATTACAGCATCTCAACCCTTCCTGATGTTACACGCTATAACAAAAACAAGCCATCAAGAAAAATGCTTTTATTAATGGAATTAATTCTTCTAAGAAAACCCCACATCATAAAAACGCAACCAATCCAAAATAGACAATTGGAAATAAACAAGCCAGCCCCCTGGTTCTAGAACTTAGTTGACTTTTCTACAATCGGTCCTAATCTGACCCTTGGTGCCCGTGAGAGGGCTAAGGTTTCCCATCTTTTTGATAGCATTGGCAAAGTCTGCTCTGAAGGTTGCAGGATTGCTCACGTAAGCTTTCACCTGAGAGTCTGTAGACCCACCACTAAAGAGCTGTTGGTCAGAGTGCAACAGGCCCTTTTGGCTCACCAAATTCCTGAAATAAGCATTGTCAAAAGATGTTGGACTTGTGACATCAAGTGGGGAGAGATTGTTATCGCCTCCCCTAGTTGGACAACTTGATTTCAATGATGTTGCGAATGAATCGCTTATGTTTGTTTCGTTGTAAAGACGTGCCCGGAATGATGTGCACCTAACTTGTCCAATTGTATGAGATCCTAATTATTAAACAACAAAAAAAAAAAAAACAAAGTAATTAGAGATTGGACTTGATTCTTAACGCTAAATAATAAGTAGAGATGATACAACTTTGAGCAAACCTGAGAGGGCAACTAGCTCCTTGGCAGTGAAGCCTTTGTTTGAGAAAGCAGTAATTAGGCCAGAAAGATTCAATGTGGGAGCGGGTATGTTGGAATTGGCAGCACTTAGGCTTGCTGTGGTGGAGTCTCTTCTGCCCAATGGCACTGTATAGGTAGGTCCACCCAACTGTTTAAACAACACAAATTGAGATTTAACGATCACTAACTATATAGGGAAATCATTATTAGCATTGGAAACAAATCATCATACAACCTTTCCTTATAATAATTTAAAGGAAAATTGCACTTGAAGAAATGCATGATAATTCTTTTCAGAGCCTCAATAATAGTTGATTATTAGAAGGGTCTTTGACTTACTGCAACAATAGAGTCCCGAGCAGCAACGGTTAAGATGTCAGCACAAGAGACCACTTTGGGGCAGAGACTTTCCAATTGAGATTTAATTGTATTGATTACATCAAATCCCCTCAAAGAATTAGCATTTGGACCTGCTGTTTTCTCTCCTGTGAAATTGGCCGTGTCATCCAGCAGAACCGAAGCATCACATCCCTGCATGCACAATTCACATTTGTTATCCAAACTTGTCAACTTTTTCTGGGAGAAACATGACTCTTTTTTTTGTCCTAATCTGTATATGCATATTAACTATTTTTTGGCACTCCGGCAGAAAGCTCAGTTGAACGCGTGGTCCGTGAAGAATGAGAAAATAAGAAGTCAAATCAGATAATTGTATGGTTAAAAATTAAAACCGGAATAGAAAAGAAAATAACTTGCGAACAACAAATCAAAAAGTCCAAGATTTTGGCTGTCGATCCGAGTGTTAAAAAAGGTTGTATTTCTCTTTATCTTGCACTTTAAAATTGTAGGTGATAAAGACAGCAGATAAAAAAAATGAGAAAATTTCATTATACAACTCTTTTCCGACATCTTTTTTCCTCTTCTACAAGACTCAGAAAAAACTGTCCAATTGTCCTTTTGAAACAAATGTCATAGCTCAAATAAATAAAAGGAAATGGAGTGATTGACAATTCGTTTATAACTATCTTCTTCTGTTTTTTCCTCTTCAACTAGGTAAAAAAAGAATTCACGGAATTATATTTGAAGAATTTATTAACTTCTTTTTTGGTAGGAAAAACCTCTAAAACAAACTCCATCAAATTTGTATTAAAAATATATATGGAATAACGAAAATGCTTTTACCAATATGTTTCATATATAGAAAAAAATGGCATATGAGCTAAATTTTTTTTGTCACAACATAACCTAAGCATATACTAAACTATCCATTACATATTACATGTGAACAATTATATATATGTTGTTGTTAATAGGACTCCAAAAAAGCCTCACACACTCTAACCATGCACAAATATGCAAAAAAAAACACACTTGGAAGGAGTGTAGAATGAATCTACAAAATAAATTTTTTAGGGTGTGCCAACAACAATCTATATATACACACGAGCATGCATGCATGCAGGTTAAAGGTAAGACATATATATGAGTGAAAATCATTAGGCGGAAATTTAAAGGGACGATAGTATGTAGAAATGATCACTTGCGTTAACAAAACAATCATGGAAATGAAGACGGAGCAAGGAAGCTCCCATACGAGCTTCCTTCGACACTGCCGAGTTCACCGCCGATTTAATGGTGGACAGTGCATTAGGACACGATTTTCCATAGAAAGTAGAGGACAACTGAGCAGAAGCTCCAACAAGAAGGAAAAATAATGACAATGAGATTTTAGTGTTTGTGGGAGTGCATGAACCAGTATGATATGAACCCATGACTGATGCCTAACTGGGTTTCTGATAACCAATATAACTCTGAAACAAAGAGAGAAGAAGAAGCTTGCGACTAGTTTCTTGGTTTAATGCAGCATCATGCCCTATGTATTTATAGCCCGTGGTATAACTGGACTATTGCGTTTTGATAATGCTTCTAGACTTCGAGTCAACTCAAAAATAAATAAATAAAATAACGTTAATCAACACTTAACTTAAATAATAATTTAATTATCAACAATCATATTATTTAGTTTACAAAATTTAATTTAAAATTTTGATATCTTTAGCATTATTTATAAAAAAATATTATGTGAAAAAGTAATTAAGAAAAAAGAAAAGGAAGGATAGGTGAGGTAAAGGCAGTTTCATCTACGACTGATTAATTATTAGAACCTTTGGATTTGTCTCAACTTAATAAGATATTAAATTGGATTAGTAAGATTAAGACTAATGTTAGTTATTGGTCTAGTCCA
Source organism: Malus domestica (assembly GCF_042453785.1). Lineage (NCBI taxonomy): Eukaryota > Viridiplantae > Streptophyta > Magnoliopsida > Rosales > Rosaceae > Malus > Malus domestica. The sequence continues at coordinate 25,481,459 of NC_091672.1, read as the reverse complement.
CGTTTCATAGCCAATGGGCAATGATGATATTGGTTTTCATGGATTTGTCAATGCAATATGTGCGGGTCATTTTCACGGTATAATCCACTTTATTTTCTCCTTTTTATGTTGGAAAAGAAGAAGATCGTAGCTCCTACAACTGATTATAATTTCTGGGTCATTTTCACGGTAAAATCCACTTTTTTTTTTCTATCTTTTTATTTTTATTTATTTTTATGTTGGAAAAAGAGAAGATCGTAGCTCCTCTAATTAATTATAACTTGTTCTAGCTTCATTTCATTCAATTTCTCTTCATAGTTCTGATTTAATGCTGATGACTCTTTACTGCGGTGGCAGAAAGCAATTATGCATACACACTCTTACAAAGGTAGATCAATGGATGCACAAGGGGACCAAGGTGGTCCCAGGACCACCTAGAGTCGGGAAATATATGTAAAGATCTTCTGAGAATTCTCCGAATATTTTGTACGAGTCCTTTTATACCTACCAAGTGTTTGACAAAATACATGTCAGGCATCTTTCAACATGTTGCTTCAACAAGACTAACAAAATTTTCTCAATATCACTCATTATATTGTTTCTGCATGTAAAGTCAACTATTGAAATGTGCGCGTCATGGCATGATTCACAAGAACAAGTTCACCCAATGTTCGATGAACTGCCTCAGTAAATAAATTGAAAATATTTTGCGAGCTTCGTGCTCATTTTCTGTCTAAAAAACTTAAACCTTTTAATACTTGGACCCCCAAAGATTTGAATCCTGGATCCACCACTGCACTCTTGTGCGGGGTTTGACACGCATTGATTCCCCTCCTCCTTAACAACTAAATATTTATCTCATTAAACTATCAGAGGCGTAAGCACTATGAGGCCAACATAGGCTTAGGCCTACCCTCACTCTTTCAGCCCTTCCAAATAATTAGTATTATACGTTTTTTTGGGTAAACTTAGTATTGTATTTCTTTTAGTTTATACAAAACTCTTAAATTATATTCACCAATAGTTAAAATAAGAGGTTTCTTTTCTTTTCAATCCCAACAACACTCATCCTAAAACTAAATTTAACATCTTCTTTTATAAATAAATCAATATCTCTTAAAATTAAAACTTAAAGTCTAGTTTACTTTTATCAAAAAATATTCTTTACATTACCAACTGAAGAATATTTAGCTTTGAGCTTTTCCTCCTCTCCTTCTTGAAATTTCATATATTTTGTCCTCCAAGTTTCCAACCCACTACAATATTAAGGTTTGTAAATTTCTCTGTCTCTTTAACTTATTACTAAATTTTTATAACTTCATAAATTTTGTTCTCCAAAATCCCAATCCATTCTTTGCATTTTTTGTTCGAAAATTCTCAATCCGTCTATATTGACCTAGGATGATAATGGAGAGAGCATCTACTTAACCATATCTTGAAACCACATGATAATATAACGGTTAATAGTTGAACTACTTTTTTAAATCATTAAAGAAGGAATCCAATCAATCAATATCCTCAAACAATTTAATTAGCTCACAACTCCAAGCATTTATTATACTCTCTTGTAAATACTATATATTTATTTTAGTGTTTTTATCACAAATAGTTCCTGAAATTGTCACATGCGCCGAAATTGAAAATGGATCAATGTTGTGTCAGGAAATAGGTGTAAAAAATTAATATGGTCCTTTTATCTCAATTTTGTCAAAAATTCTATTATATGTTGATGTGACACATAAATGAGACCCACGAGGTTTATGAGTTTTTATTTCAAATGGTACTATTGTATGTAAAAGAAATTATGTTGTAATATTCATTTTCATTATACTATTGACACTTATTCATAATGAGAACCGTATTTGTAGCTAGTTAGTTGGGATTAATGCTAATAGCATTTAATTATGTTGTTGATTAAGCAAAATCATGTCGGGCCCCAACAAAAATCTTATGCTGTGTAGTGGATTTTGTATACGCGTGGTTTGGCTCGTTTTAATTTTTTTAATTTTTATTCAAAGGTTTATGAGGGAGTCATGACCAGGGCATTATGTACACCAAAGTCAATTATTTACAGACAAAAGCAGTAGCACATTGGCTTTCTGGATAAGGCCAAAGACATATAAACCACATATCCCATCTTCTGGTTAACTCGCACTTTAGACATCTAGAAAATCTTAGTCCTTTGGATTTTTGTGATCATTTCCACAAGCTATAATCACTGCCAGAAACTATTATTCGACCGACGATATTTTTTCGGACGAACAACATTTCGTCAGGCAAATATTCTTTATCCGACGGAATTTAAATGTTTGTCAGGTAAAACCGGTCAATGTTTTCGTCACTGTTTGAGACCAAAATAAAATTATTGACCGAGCCTAGGTTTGTTCTCGGTCCAGTACTTTTCCAGAAGTATTATGGGCCGTTCAGCCGCCATAGGCCACCCAATCAGGTTGGCCGAGTCCTATTGTGAGAATGATTGATTTGGATAAAGGCGAAGAGGTTGAATCCTAATACAACAATGGGTCTTAAAGCTGAAGGCGCTGAGAATCAGGAAATAAATATGGTTTATTATAAAGCCTAGTTCAGAAAACTATTGGAACTAGGATTGGCCGAATCATAATCAGATTGGGATAAAGAGTTCTAGTCTGAGCACATCTCTGGTTCAGCTAGGAGTAGGTTCACTGCTATAAATAGAGGAGGGAGGGCATCATTCAAGGCCCATCCAATTCAACACACAAACTACCATGCGCAAACTCTCGCTCTACGCAAAACCTCTCAATAACCTTGAGATTTTTATTTTCTTTTTCCCGCCGACACATCTTCAGTTTGGATAAATAGCATTGTGAAGGCAACCGACGACATCTTCAGTTTGGATAAATAGCACTGGAGCCGTAGAATCAGCCGATCAAGAAGCACATTCAGTTTGGATAAACAACACTGCTTCTTGGCCGAGTCCTATTGTGAGAAGGATTGATTTGGATAAAGGCGAAGAGGTTGAATCCTAATACAACAATGGGTCTTAAAGCTGAAGGCGCTGAGAATCAGGAAATGAAACTGGTTTATTATAGAGCCTAGTTCAGAAAACTATTGGAACTAGGATTGGCCGAATCATAATCAGATTGGGATAAGGAGTTCTAGTCTAAGCACATTTCTGGTTCGGCTAGGAGTAGTTTCACTGCTATAAATAGAGGAGGGAGGGCATCATTCAAGGCCTATCCAATTCAACACACAAACTACCCTGCGCAAACTCTCGCTCTACGTAAACCTCTCAACAACCTTGAGATTTTTATTTTCTTTTTCTCGCCGACACATCTTCAGTTTGGATAAATAGCACTGTGAAGGCAACCGACGACATCTTCAATTTGGATTAATAGCACTGGAGCCGTAGTATCAGCCGATCAAGAAGCACGTTCAGTTTGGATAAACAACATTGCTTCTCAGCCGACTGATTACCTATCCAAGTCTCGTTCGACAAAGATTTTCGAGTCCTTGTTGGTAGATGTCATCTCATCAGCCTTTTCGGCGAAGTGAGGTGTTACCAGGTCACTACATTCGGCACATTGAAAGCGGTTTAAGCTTCTTCAGTTGTTTGATTTGGATTGGAGATGATTTTTAGCCAAAAAGGTTATTGTTTTGTGGTAAGTTCTTTGAATCATGCACATCTTCTGCGTTCGAAACACTGACGCAGATGAATTGGCACAACTAGCATTCGGAGCACAACTCCTGGGGGCAAACTAGGCCGGGTAATGCCAGTAGTACATCGACCACACCCCGCCCTAGTTAATCATCAAGTTCTCAAACACGATCGCGTGATCCGTACGCGAGTCATGTCCCTACCTTCATTGTTTGAACAAAAGGGTCATGTAGATGTTTGCGCTGTCGAGACATTACCAGACGATTGGAGAAAGTCAATTATGCAATTCCTTGATAATCCCACGAGCAAACACGACCGCAAAATAAGGGTACATGCCACAAATTATGTAATATATCAAAATGAGTTGTACTGAAAGGGTGAAGACGACCTGTTATTATTATGCCTTGGCCCAAAAGAAGCAACGCAAGCTATTTTTGGCCGACACGAAGGAATATGCGGAGCGCATCATTCCAAACGAAAAACGCATTGGTTACTTCATCGACATGGTTATTTTTGGCCGAGTATGATAAAAGATTCCATTGAATACGCACAAGGGTGTGTACAATGTTAGATCCATGGACTTGTACAGAGAGTCCCGGCCAAATTGCATCACTCAGTTACCAAACCATGGTCGTTCAGATGATGGGCCATAGATGTAATCAGCAAGATCACGCCATCTTCCAGATCAGGAAAACATGCATGGATACTCGTAGCAATTGATTATTTCACTAAATAAGTAGAGGCAAAGTCATACGCCGAGTTAACCTCGAAAGAGGTTTATAGTTTCGTGGAGGAAAATATTGTCACAAGATTCGGCATACCATAAACGATTATAAAAGACAATGGCACGATTTTCACCGCTGACCGGTTTAAAGAATACACGGTAAGTTTAAAATTTTAGCTAGAACAATCCACGCCTTATTACCCACAGGAAAACGGATAGGCCGAATCAAGTAATAAAGTCTTAATTGGTATCCTCGAAAGAATGATTCAAGAGAAGCCTGGGATGTGGCATTTAAAGTTAAATGAGGCATTATGGACGTATCAAACTTCACTCCGATCATCAACAAGGACATCCCCATATGTGTTGATTTACAGGCACGACGCGATGTTACTAGTCGAGCTAAATATAAATTTGTTACGAGTAATCAAACAAAGTAGTTTGTTTAGTACCGAGTATAATCAGGCTATAAGGCATGAGTTAGAGGACTTGGAGCAAGTTCGGCTTGATGCCTATAATTTGTTGGTGGCACATAAAAAGATCACCGAGCGAGCTTATAATCGACGAGTTAGACAAAAGACGTTTAGCGAAGGTGAGCTAGTTTGGCAAATTGTGTTGCTGGTAGGAATTAAAGATCCTAGATTCGGGAAATGGTCGCCGAATTGGGAATGACCATTCATCGTCCACAAAGTTTTAGGCAATGAGGCATACCACCTCAAGGATCGAACCGGTTTAGTTCATAAATTTAAAAAAATATATTATCTGGTCATTTGGGAGATGCGAGAATAAAAGCTCATTTCATTAATTTTTGTAAAAAAAGTGTACAAGCAGAACTGATCAATTTATAACTAAAGACAAAGTTCTAAGGGGACAAATGAAGGAAAGCTTTGAGGACGGCTTTCAACTCTAACCACCTCACTTCACCCATTGTGACTTCGGCTTGACGTGTTCTCTTGTCCATTTTTAGCTGCTCGATCTGCTTTGCGCCAGCTGCATATTCAGCCAAACAAGGTTTGTTTAACTCAATGTCCTTTGCAAGATCATAGGCGATGGCCGACCTCCGACGTTGGAGTTCGACAATTTGATGGTCGAGGTCGGCCAGTTGTTTTTTTTTCGTCTTTATTACCTTGACCTCTGGGCGAAGAGTTTCTTGAGCCACCGTTGTAGCCTTGAAGACGTTTTCTGCCCGAAGAGCTCTCTCGAAGATTTCAAAATATTCTCGGGTTCGGTCCAGGGTAAAAGACATGCGAGTGACGATTCCGTTGCTCAAAGGTTGAAGTAACATCCTGATAAGGGATGTTGAAATTCTGGTCTTGGATGAACTGGCGTTTCTGCTGTCACTTCTGGCTAAACAGGAAGTGTCGTTTCATGTCACGAACCTGCTTCTGCTCAATCCGCCTCCTCGACCGCTGGTTGAGGATTGATAGTTGGCAGTTTGGTTGGTCAATGATGTTTTACAAGCAGGGGCCCTTCACTTTCGTCCTCATAGACAAAAAAGATTAATCGTTAGGCAAGGAGTTCGAGATAGAAGAACATTATTAAATTTTATACCTATTTTTACAGGACGATTATTGGAGCTTTCTTTGGATTAAGGGGAGTTTCTTCTCGGCCGCAGGAGTCGCATTCTCTAGGCTGGCAACCGCCAGGCTAACTTCGGTATGAACAACAACCGGTGCTGAAGTTGCAAGTTTCTCGACAGCTGGATTAGTAATCGGCTCAGTCATCGAGTCTCGCTGCATCGCAGCTGAGATCCTAACAGCAGAGGAAGAGAGAAGAACACTGGGGGTAGTCGTTCATGTGGTTTTGCTGGAGATAACATAGATCTCTCGTTCCTCTTTCTTTGCCAATTTCTTGACACATTTTCTCGGCCGGGGTGCATCACATGTCGTCTTGACATCTGGGCCAGATCGTTTACTCGGCGGGGTAGGCATAACAGCTGCAGTTTTCTTCAAGGGAGGGGTAATTTTTTTCTTGGCTGCGGCCATCGCTACCATGTTGACCCGTTTTATGGTACGGCCACTTAGAAACACTGAGCTCAAGTCAAAATGAAACTCGAAGAAAATAGATAAACAAGGAAAGTAAAAAGTATATAACTTGGGCCGTTTCTTTGGATTTTGGGGCAACAGTCTTTCTGAGGCGGTACCCAAAAAGCTTTTGTGAGATTTCCTCAACCGAAGTTCTGACGAAATCCTTGGTATAGGTATCCCACCAATCGGTGAAGATACTAGCACATCGGGATTCTGGATTTTTCAGCTGAAGACAGAATTTGGCACATCGCTTCTTGAATTCATTCTCAGCCACTTCACATTCCCTCTCTAAAGAATTGGAGAATCGCTATTGGCTTAAAAGAGAGAGAGAGAGAGAGAGAAAAAAAAAAGTAAGGTATGGCATAAAGCATCCTTGAAGATAGCCTAGTTGATGAGCCAAGAAGTTGGGTGATAGAATTCCCAGCTTCCTTGTCGAGCCTCGCAACCATAGGGCAAGTTGCGAGTGATGATGAATGACCTCCAGGAATTTTGGAGATTAGCTTATTTGGCCTCTTCCCATGCTGATTTTGAAATGATGATGGAAGAAGGGTATGTTCAGCAACAACAATTCTGGAATTCGTCATCTGACAAGTCTTTTAAGCTGAAGAAATATTTGAAGATCTCTTCGGCTAAGTGGGAAGGAATTGGTCTTAAGGCCAGCTTAAGACCTATGGCTTCAGAAGAGTTGAAACTTGCGAGGTCTAGTCGTAGCGTCGAGAAATAGACTTGCAACCAGAGTTGAAAAACCCAGAGCAGGCCGTTTTGGTGGGGGTCGATTCTCTTCACTGTAGTCTCGGCCAAACACCTGGTGAGGTTGGCAAGAACGGCCGGACTAAGGGCCAGGACATGACAGCTGGCCAAGGCTTTAGCGATAGGCATATTCTCGGCCAGACATTTATTCGACTTGGCACAAAATATTTATTTGTTATACCAGTAGAATAAGAAGGCCCCGTGTTCACCCTTCTGAAGATCTTCCCTTTCCGAGTCGTCGAAGTGAGTGATCAAGGTGTTGTAGTTGAAGAAGTTTTTATGTAGTTTTTGCGCTTCTTCCTTTAGCAACTTTTGGTTTCCCTTTGTCAGGGCTTTGATGACATGATACTCGAAAATGGTTTTCAAGTCTAGCTCGAATTGATACCCGGAGAGAGAATTGTCGATTGGGAGGCCAGTAGGAGAGGTACCAAGTATGGCTGTGATGTCCATCACTGTTGGGCCAAGAGGGCCGAGGGGAAGGACCATCGTATTGGTGGCCCAGCACCAGAAGCTCAGAGCAGCCATCATAAGCTCTTAATCCAAGCTCATCTCGATGGTCGAGAGTTTGATGGCATTAAAAATGCCGATAGCCTTCCATTCGTCGTTGAAATGTGGCTCCATCCAAGTGACCCAGTCGACCCAGTCAGCCCAGGCCACAGTAGTCGAAGGCCAAACGCCTTGAGGCTTGGCTGATTCCCATTACGACCAATCATAATCTTAGAATAAGGGTTTTAAGCAATGGTCCTTAAGTTTTTCGGTGATCACTTCTGGAACATTGTCTTTGAACAATAGGCCGATGGTTTAGTGAGAAACATTTGGCTCATCCTCAAATCAGATGGTTTTGATAGTGTTTCGATCAGTGATGCTTTCACATTTATTGCATTCCTCGACCAACTTGGTTATGAAAGTTGTTGATGCACAAAACCGGAGGGGTCTTGGAACAACGTAAATCCGACAGTGAATCTGCAAGAAAGTAAAGAACACAAGATGTATCGTGATTCACCCCAATGTTTGGGCTACGTCCACACTGATATTGTATTTCTCTGTTTGTGAGAGGATTGTGAGGGAGAAAGAGCTTGTATGTGAGGATGAGAGCCTCTTTTTGGGGATATGAGACTTGAGGTTTGTGAGGGTGATGAGGCCTCACTTATTACATATTTGCCCATCCATTTATTACATAATTACATTTGAGTCCCCCGAGTATTTATACGAGGTCTAAATATGGAGGCCCTAAGTATGGTACAAACAGTAGTCCTCCAAGTCTTCAGTCAAGAGAGTCTTTTGGCTGGAGACTTGAAATTCAGTCCATGTGTGGGCCGAAGTAACTAGATGTCGTCTAAAACTGAATACTCGATATGAGGCGGTGCTTAATATGAAATGATGCTTAGCTAGAAGTAGCACATGTTGCGAGGCTGCTCGGCTTGTGGCTTATGTTGCCTTGGTTGGCTTGGCTTGTGGCGTTGAAGGTGAGAGAGTCCCTTTTATAGAATAAGGGTTCGCTCTTCAATACATAAATGATGGGCTTGAGTTTATGCTCGAGGCGGGCGGTTGCTCAGCAGGCGGTGATACTTTCTGATGATGGTGAGGGAGTCTATTTTATAGAATAAGGGCTCGCTCCTCAATACATAAATGATGGGTTAGGAGTGATGCTGGTGGCGAGGCGGATGCTTAGCTGGCGGCGATACTCTCTAATGAAGGTGAGAGAGTCCATTTTATAATATAAGGGCTCGCTCCTCAATACATAAATGATGGGTTAGGAGTGATGTTTACGGCCAGGCGGTTGCTCAGCTGGCGGCGATGCTCTCTAATGATGGTGAGGGAGTCCCTTTTATAGAATAAGGGCTCACTCCTCAATACATAAGTGATGGGCTAAGAGTCTATCTCTAATGAAGGTGAGGGAGTCCATTTTATAAAATAAGGGTTCACTCCTCAATACATAAATAATGGGCTAAGTCCCAAAAGTATTTTTCATGAGGCCCAGTTGTGGAAGCCCAATATATGGTACATAGTGTAGTCCTCTAAGTTTTCAGTCAATAGAGCATGTTGGTTGGAGACTTCAAATTGAATCCATATATGGGCCGAAGCAGCGGTTGTTCGGAGGCGGTATTTGTATACCTTGCACTGAAGTTTTGTAGGTGAAGCGTTGTAAGTGAAGCTTTGAAGCTGAAGCTTTTGAAGCTGGAGCTCTGTAAATGAAGCTTTTGAAGCTAGAGCTCTGTAAATGAAGCTTTTGAAGCTAGAGCTTTTGTAAATGAAGCTTTCGAAGCTAAAGCTCTGTAAATGAAACTTTTGAAGCTAGAGCTTTTGTAAATGAAGCTTTTAAAGCTAGAGCTCTGTAAATGAAGCTTTTAAAGCTAGAGCTCTGTAAATGAAGCTTTTAAAGCTAGAGCTTTTGTAAATGAAGCTTTCGAAGCTAGAGCTTTGTAAATGAAGCTTTTGAAGCTAGAGCTTTTGTAAATGAAGCTTTCGAAACTAGAGCTCTGTAAATGAAGCTTTTGAAGCTAGAGTTTTTGTAAATGAAGCTTTCGAAGCTAGAGCTCTGTAAATGAAGCTTTTGAAGCTAGAGCTATTGTAAATGAAGCTTTTGGAGCTAGAGCTTAGGAAATGAAGCTTTTGAAGCTGATTGACATGAGTGATGCTCATGATTGTTTATGTTGATTGACATGAGTGATGCTCATGGATGTTGATATGAGTGATGCTCATGGATGTTGACATGAGTGATGTTCATGAATGTTGACATGAGTGATGCTAATGAATGTTTATGTATGATTGATATGAATGATATATGGTAAGTCCCCCAAGTAATGGGCTAAGTCCCTAAAGTATTTTTCATGAGGCCTAGTTGTGGAAGCCCAATATATGGTACATAGTGTAGTCCCCCAAGTCTTCAGTCAATAGAGCCTGTTGGTTGGAGACTTCAAATTGAATCCATATATGGGCCGAAGTGGCGGTTATTCGGAGGCAGTATTTGTATACCCTGCACTGAAGCTTTGTAGGTGAAGCATTGCAAGTGAAGCTTTGAAGCTAAAGCTTTTGTAAATGAAGCTTTTGAAGCTGGAGCTCTGTAAATGAAGCTTTCGAAACTGATTGACATGAGTGATGCTCATGAATGTTTATGTTGACTGACATGAGTGATGGTCATGGATGTTGACATGAGTGATGCTCATGAATGTTTATGTATGATTGATATGAGTGATGCTCATGAATGTTTATGTATGATTGACATGAGTGATGCTCATGTATAATTTTGGAATACTGGACGTACTTTTGATCACCTGGTTGGTGATAATAGCAGCAGGCTGCCGAATAATTTTGGAGTACTGGGCGTACTTTTGATCACCTGGTTGGTGATAATAGTGGCAGGCTGCCGAATAATTTTAGAGTACTGGGCGTACTTTTGATCACCTGGTTGGTGATAATAGCGGTAGGCTGCCGAATAATTTTTTGTAGTACTTGACGTACTTTTGATCACCTGGTTGGTGATAATAGAGGGTCTGGCTCTTTTGGGCATATGAGTCTTCGCCCTCCACATAACATTCTAGCCTATTATTATTATTATTATTATTATTTTATTACCCTCTGATGGGGTTATACAGAAGTCTCCGAAAGATAAATAAATCACATCATTCAAAAATAAATCCGACCCTCTGCTCAATGGGTCACGCCCATAATTCCCTTTTCTGCATACCATCGCCACTGTAATTATGTCTGCTTCTTTTTATCTTTTTTTGCTTTCCGCTTTTCTTTCTGCTTTTGTTTCCCACTCTTCCTCTTTTTCTTTTTTTGAAACATTCTCTCAACAACATCATGATCTTTTTCTTTTTCTATTATGTTCCTTTATCCAGCAAGCCCATTTGACAGCGGATTGCACGTTACTCTCCAGCTTTTTCCTCTTTCTTTTATTCCACTTTTGCTTTCTGCTTTGCAGGTTTACAGCATGGGTGAGCAGTGACTGTAAATCCATTTGCAAATGCTGCCAAATGAGCACAAACAATCCTATACGCCATTCCCAGTATCCCCAGCGTGTGTGGGGGACCACGAAGCCACCAAGGGGACTCTCCCGTCCGACCCAACCTCATTGACTATACCCACCAGATCATCTAACGATCGAACCCTACCCGGCGACCCACCATTCTCCTTCCTTTGAACCGGTGCTGTCGTAAAGAAATATCTGGGCTTGGATGGTGGATCTATCCCCAACCGCTTAAACTCTCTTTGTTCGATTGAATTCGATGAGAGACAATAGAAACGGTAGCTCGATTGGCTTCGGCGGAAAGCGGGTTCGAGGGTCCTCATCTTCCTCTAGAGAGTCCCTGAGAGTCCTGAGATTTGGGAAGTCGTGGGATGGAGTGTTGAGTTAGTGTGGTTTTCTGGGTTCTCGAGATTTGGGACGTCCGACCAACCCCAACCTTCTTTTTTATCTTCTACTTCTCGCGCTCAGCTTCTGGAAGCTTCCTGATTCAAATTAGTTATTCTGAAGCATGAGTGAAGGTAAAATTCCATCGCTGCTCTCTTTATGCGTAGATCGAGCTGACGTTCAAAACCCTGAATTTCAACCCATTTTCCAGAAAGCCCAAGGATTGGATCCTCGGGAGCGCAAACGACGTGAGCGAAGACAGAATTGGCGTGGGTGGAAGCTGGCGAGGCAAATATGGAGTTGTTGTGAGCATCCATGATGAAGGACGATTGATCTTCTTCGGCAGCGAGGTGTCGTACCAGAGTGCTCAGCCTCCGATCACTACTCGTAGAAACAGAAGAATTGTGGGCTTGGGGTTTGAAAGTGTGTGATGGTTCTTCGGTTTTTACCTTCTGGGCTCGAGTCGCTTCAACTCCGCATGTATCATGTGCTTCCCTTTGGTATCGGTGGCTGACAAAGACTGCAGCCGTTGGGTTGTCGGGCTCAATGTAAAGAACCCATCCGATTGCATCGTATCATAGAACCCACTAAAGCTTCAAACTTTAGAGCAAATACCCAGTTGTAAAAACCAACATATATCACAAAGAAACAATCTGATCGTCGCAGAAACGCCATTGGAGCGGAAACCAACGACGACCCAGAAATTTCATGGACCCCACAACCAATTTCTCACCAAAAACACACAAAGGAGGGGATCTAGCAGTGAAAGAAAAATGGAATGAAAATGGGAAAGCAAGAAAGTTTCTTTCTTCTTTGTATGTTTGGTTGTTTGGTTGTTTTGTTGTTTGGTAGTGGAGGGAGTGAGAGAGAGAGGGAGAGAGATGGGATTGGTTTCTTGGGTTTTTATGATTTTGCAGATTCACGGCGGAGGTGAAAAAATGAAAGAGAACCGACACAACTTTTCATATCGATTCCCATAGACGGCGCCAAATGTTGATGCACAAAACCGGAGGGGTCTTGGAATAATGTAAATCCGACCGTGAATCTGCAAGAAAGTAAAGAACACAAGATGTATCGTGGTTCACCCCCAATGTTTAGGCTACGTCCACACTAATATTGTATTTCTCTGTTTGTGAGAGGATTATGAGGGAGAGAGAGCTTGTATGTGAGGATGAGAGCCTCTCTTTGGGGATATGAGACTTGAGGTTCGTGAGGGTGAGGAGGTCATTTTATAGAATAAGGGCTCCTCATTTATTACATATTTGCCCCTCTATTTATTACATAATTACATTTGAGTCCCCCGAGTATTTATACGAGGTCTAAATATGAGGCCTTAAGTATGGTAAAAACAAAAGTATTGGCGGCCATTAAAGAAGATGAAGGTTTTCTAGGTTTCAAAGTAAGGTTGGTTTTTTGGGTTTGAGAGCAAGTGGCAATGAGATTTGAGAGTTTTGAAAACGTAAAAGTCTGAATGAAGGAAGTTGGGTATTTATAGGCATTTGGGGAAGAGGGTCAATGGTTTTTATGTTTAAAGAATAAAAAGTAGTTTCGACCATAGTGATTTGTAATCATGACCAATGTTCTAAAAAACAGTTGAGACGGCCACCTAAGCTGCGCCTAGGCGCTAGGCGGCAGTGCTCCACTGCGATTAACTCAAAATCGTTTCTTAAATAGGCAAGATATGTGCGGACCTTGGGCTATTTGGCGGCTAGAAAAGAGAGAGAGAGAGGGCGCCTTGAAAACAAGAAGGAGCTCGGAGAAGAAGCGAGAGAGAGGCTGCTGTGGAAATTTACAAAGCAATAAAAGAAGAGGAAATGGAAAAACAGAGTAATCGGAGAAGAAGAAGAAGAAGAAGAGGAAAAGGAAAAACATTCAAAATAGCTTTCCTCTTTCCAAGGAAGAAGAGGAAAAGAAAACCCAAAAAAAAAAAAATAATGGACCCGCTTTCCAAGGTGTAAAAAAGGCTCCAGCTTTTGGAATCCTAAGCTGACGTGAGGAAGTAGGGTGTAGGTGAGATGTAAAACCTCACACGTTTTGATTTTTAAATGTTTATGAACTAGTTTTTTAAATATTTATTGTTTAAAAAATAAATACTAATTAATTAAAATATCTTGAATTATATTTTATTTCTCTGAATTTAATTAATTTACCTTACTAATCATTCAAAATGTCTTAAATTATATGGTATATTTGCTTAATGTAAAATTTTGAACTTGTTGGATACTATTTTTGTATTTTATCATTATTTTATTATTTTATCCATAGATTTCATATAAGTATAATTTTATGTGTTAATATGCACTTATTTACAAGATATACAAGAAATTTACCTAAATCCACCTAGGCGCTAAGCGCTAGCTCGCCGCCCGACTAGCACCTAGCGTTTTTTAGAACCTTGATCATGACGAATATTCAATAAATCCAGTGAAGAGGTCGAAGAACTCGCAAATCAAGGTTGCATGGTGGTGTGTGACGGCGAATTTAAGAGGGAATGGACGTTTTAGTGTTCGCATGTCTCGAAAAGACCGAAAAACTCGTGGGTTAAGGCTGCATGATGATGTGTGACAGTGAATTTAAAATTAAGGGGACGTTTCAGTGTCAAATGTCATCATTAAAGGACAAATATACCAAGAAGACACCACGTGGCATGGAGTTTGATAAGGGTGAGATCGTGTAGTCGTGCCTCATAAATACATTTAAGTGGTTGGGATATTCGAGGTTTCTTGGTGCCTTTTAATAATATGCTATGGGACGATTTCACTTATTCAAGGTCAGAGCTTAACCAAGATTCGCAGGCCGAAGACCTCAGAAGCGAGAGGGCAATGTTTGAGCCCAAAATAAAATTATTAGGCCGAGCCTAGGTTTGTTCTCGGCCCAATACTTTTCCAGAAGTATTATGGGCTGTCCAGCCGCCATAGGCCACCCAATCAAGTTAGCCGGGTCCTATTGTGATAATGATTGATTTGGATAAAGGCGAAGAGGTTGAATCCTGATACAACAATAGGTCTTAAAGCTGAAGGCGCTGAGAATTAGGAAATGAATCTGGTTTATCATAGAGCCTAGTTTAGGAAACTATTGGAACTAGGACTGGCCGAATCATAATCAGATTAGGATAATGAGTTCTAGTCTGAGTACATCTCTGGTTCAGCTAGGAGTAGGTTCACTGCTATAAATAGATGAGGGAGTGCATCATTCAAGGCCCTTCCAATTCAACACACAAATTGCCCTACGCAAACTCTCATTCTACACGAAACCTCTCAACAACCTTGAGATTTTTATTTTCTTTTTCTCGCCGACACATCTTCAGTTTGGATAAACAGCACTGTGAAGGCAACCAGTGACATCTTCAGTTTGAATAAACAGCATTGGAGCCGTAGAATCAGCTGATCAAGGAGCACCTTCAGTTTGGATAAACAGCACTGCTTCTCGGCCGATTGATTACCTATCCAAGTTTCAGTCAACAAGGATTTTCAAGTCCTTGTTGGTAGAGGTCATCTCATTAGCCTTCTCGACGAAGTGAGGTGTTACCAGGTTACTACATTCGGCACATTGAAATCCAAATCTGATATTGAACTTCGCAAAACTAGCAGCCTTGTCTTCAGGCTCTAGAACCCGAAGGCTGAGACGTATTTCTTCCTCGGCTGCAGTTGTAAGATCAAGAAGTCAGCAGCGCGCTCAACGCGACATCAACACATTTTACTCCCGGGCCGAGCTCGACCGACGAGTTGGCACGCCCCGCACACAACCGAAGGACGTAGTTAGCTTATTAATTACTCGGCATGCATGTCACGTAGGTTTGGTAGTTTTTAGGGTCAACAGTCACACAGTGTACTTCGTCGGGTAACGTTTTCATGCCAAGAAAAACATTTGGCTTGTATTATGGCATTCTTTGCACAACAAACTATTAGGGTTTCGTAGTGCAAAAGTGTATTTTAGGGTTTATATTTTGTGGGGCAAACTACGACATTTCGTCGAGTAAAGGTGAGGGACATTATTGGCAATATTTAATTCCTTCGATGATTTTCATTGTCTGCAAAACTAATTTCAACAATCCAATCAACAAACTTGTTTGTCTATACTCCAAGATTGCATACACCAAAAGTCACACAGAAAAACTAGGGGATTACGTAGTGGGATGGAATCCTTTGAAGGTTACAAACAAAAAATCACAATTTAACGGTTATTTTAGCTCTGATTTTGATGATTTTTTAAACTACACTCCTCGACCCTTGAAGAATACACTAGTGAATATCACAAAATCTAATGTTCTACTTAATGGAAGTATAGGATAAGCTCTACCTGTTTGTTGAATCAATTGTTTTAACTGGATATGCATTCTACGAAACTAGTTTCAACAATCAACCGTCAAACTTGTTTGTATATATACTCCAATATCGCATACGCCAAAAATCATCAAAAACAAACTTTCGGGGATTAAGTAATGGGACAAAATTCTTTGACGTTTACAAACATATCACCATGATTTAACAGCTATAAGACCCTTGATTTTGATCTTTTTTTTTAAGGACAGTAATTGAGAGCTTGAGAGTAAAACTACATAGTGAATTGACCTGGTCATCAAATTCGATGAATTTTTAACCGGCGAATGCTTTTATTTCATCAGGCAAACATCTGAGCGACGAATTTTACCTAAAAAAAACTTGTTGAGCGAAATTGGAGATGACGAGGCGGTATTTGGTCTGACAAAATATTTTCGTATGGAAATTTTTTATTTTATTTTTTTTTTTTTGGGTAGTGAACATTGTTGTTTTGTGAAAATAATATAGTGGTATATGAGTTTTTATAGGGTAGTCAACAAAGTTATGATGGTGAGCAAAAATGTTCTCCTACTTTTTGGTGCGTGCATGCTAATTTTGTAAGACATAAAAATATCAAAATATTGAATTTCAATGTCTTGTTGAGTATTTTCCCTTCCCAAAAGAAGAAAAAAGAACATTTCATGTTGCATTACAACTTTTTATTTGGTTTTCGATTGTTTCACATATGTATGACATGTATCAAAACTATTCCTCCATGACCTAATTAATTAACACTTCCTCTATAGACTCTTTGTGTAAAGAAAAAGGCATGCAGGCAACAAGCTTTTGCTGCCCTAGCTTCACCACTCATCACCTACCCTATTACTACACTAATTTGAAGAGTTATCTGAATCTCTTTAATTAATTAGTTTTCAAATGTCTCATGCATAATTTGATCACCTCTTCCAGGTCCAGTCAAGTCGCATGCATGTTTCGTTTTCTCAAGGTATTATTTTGCTTTTTTTTTTCTTTTCTTTTTTTAATTCTTGTTTCTTTTCCTAGAAAGAGTATGTGCTTAGCCTTTGCTTTTTTTAGTGCGCCCATTTGACATTTTCTCAATTTTGATACCAAATAATCGAGGAAAGAATAAACACGAGTGTGCGTCCATTCGTCGTTTTGAAAGATCCGCACCTTGGACGACCCCACACGCTATCGTTTTCTATTTAGAATTTGAACACCATGCATGCTAATTATTAATTATACATGTCCCACTAATTAAGCACTCGATTTTGATTAAGCGTAAAGTTCCAATTTTTTTACATTTTTCAACAATAAAAGATTTTCTCTAAGATCCATGATTATGTTGCATGTATACATGGTAATGGAGATCATATACGTGCTAAGCTTGCCTAACCATAATTGTTAATTATAATATAATTTTGGTAAATAAGATCCCATAGAATTTTGGAAAGTTGGAGTATACAAACGCAGCAACGTTTGATAATTTCCCATGTAAAAACTGGAGGTCTTGGTTTCGAAACCTGCTGTTGGTGTGTGGAAGTCAGACTTGTGGCCAGAAAGAGGCTGAAATGCCTCTGTGAGTTTTCCCGGCCCCTGAAAGGGATGGATAACCATAGCTTGCCATCAGTTGTTCCCATTTTAAAAAAAAAAATTAATTAATTAAAAAAAATACCTAGATACTATGGTATATTGTTTTACTACTTTGGCTGGTTGACTTGCTTTTCAAGTCTTGCTAGGCGCTAGCTTTTTGTCGGTTCATGAGCATATGTGTTGGAAAATAATCATAATTGTTGTCAAGTTGAAAGGTGATTAGGGTCCGGTAATGACAATGGTTTGACAAATCAAATCTTATATATCATGTAGCAATCATGCATAAAACATAATTAAAGATTTTCACAAAGTCGGTAAAGAATAATCAAAGTTTGAACAAGAATAACTATTGGAATTAATTACTACGAAATCAACCATTCTGCAGAAATGAAATTATGCAAAAATCTAGAAGAACAAGAAAGAAGGAAACATACAAAAATGAAGATGAGAGAGAGAGAGAGAGAGAGAGAGAGAGAGAGAGAGAGAGAGAGAGAGGAAAAATAAAGAGAAAACTAAACTTATGTTATTATCTTAATCGTCGCGGTGAATTAAAAGGGGTTGTGGCAATGTCTGGTCCAAGTCTTGTCTGTTGTGGCAATCGAATTATATGCGTTGAAGTTGGGGTTAGAGTTGGCGATTGATGCAAACCACAATCGCCAACCTGCTTCCCCTGGTTGTCCAGTTGATTTTACAGGAAGATGATGTTGAGAGTTGTCCCACATTGGTGAGGGACAAGGTTTGCTATGTGCTTATATGATCTTGGTCTACTCCTCATATTGCCAATTGGTTTTATGGTGGAACCCCAATTTCATCAGATGAGTGTTTGACGGGGACAGGAAATTATGTGGAGGAGGTGCTGCAAATTATACATCCTTGTCATTAATTTGGTGTTGCATTCAATTCCAAGGGGTGTTAATGGAGTTGCTCATCAGGTTTACTGTTCGCAAGCAAGGGCTATCATTTAGATGGATGTGGGGCCACCGTGGCTAATGGATTGTATCAATAGTGAAATCGTAGTAGTTTGAGGTTTGATTCTTGGTTTATGTTGGCATGCCTGGCCCTTTTTTCATTTCTCGGAGTTTTTTCTAGGGGTTTTTGAACTTTAATCCCTCAAGAAGATTAAAATTTAAAAAAAACCTGGTGTTAGATTAAATATTGATTTTAGTTCTTAATGTGCCCTTAATTCAAAATAATTAATGTGCATTTTATTTAATGTCTTCCATTAAATATTTAAATTTATTAATACACAAATTTTAATTTATTTTTTGACCAAAAAAGAGTTTTTTAATTTATTAATTTTATTTAACATTCTTCAAACTTGAAAGACTCAATTAATGTACCTAAATGTTAGTACCGAAATATATTATATTGAACTAATATATTTAAATGTTAGTACCGAAATGTATGTACCTAAATATATGCACCGAAATGTATTAATATTAAATTAATGTACCTAAATGTATGTACCGAAATGTATGCACTGAAATGTTAGTACCGAAAATGTATTATATTGAATTAATGTACCTAAATGTTTGTATTGAAATGTATATACCGAAATATGTGTACCTAAATATATGCACCGAAATGTATTATAATGAATTTAATATACCTAAATGAAGAAGATAAAGTACATCAAAATATATTGTATAACAAAAATTAGTTTATTTAAATGTTCACAACAAAATATATCATGATGAATGAAATGAAAATAAAAATTATAATGAAATAAAATTAATACATTAAAAATTAGAAAGAAAAAGATAAATAATTAATAAATCAAAATATAATTAATAAATAAGGTTATTAATGTATCAAGGGACTAAAATTAGATTTTGATCTTACTCATGGTTTTAATAAAAAAATCATATTTGCCAAGGATTAAAATGAAGTTTTCTATTTTTTCTATGTGGTTTTATCTGGGGAGGTTTTTCCAGAGGTCTTTTCTTTGGGCGTGCCCCGTCATCTTCATGTACGTCTTGGATTGTATTTTATTTGGAATGAAATATATCTTTTCCCCTAAAAAAAAACAAACTATAGCTGACTTGGAAGCCTTGACACCTCATTACTGACTTATAAGTCAACATAAGTCAAAATTCCCCCCTCAATCTCAACTAGGGTAATTTAGCTTGAGATTGAAATAATGTCTTACAAATGTAGGACTATGGAGTATTTTTGTCAACACATCAGCAATTTGATCATCAGTAGATAGATATTTAATATGAAAATCTCCTTGGCGAACCCTTTCTCTCACAAAGTGAAAATCAATATCAAGATGTTTAATTCCTGAATGGTACACCGAATTGGCACTTAGTGCAATAGCTGACATTTAATCATAGTAAATGATGGGAAGACTTGAAAAAAAAAAAAAAAAAAACTCCAAATTTTTCAAAATTAACCTCACCCAAGCAACATTTATTGTAATTTTGTTTCTTGGATTGCCATGATATGGGATTGCTGCCAAAGTATACCACATAACAAATTATTGACCCTCTGGTATTCAAGTTTACAGCCTAATCTGTTTGGAAGAATCATCGTCAACTGTAGAACGTTGCTTTCGGTTTTTTTCGCGGTCTACCTTGTTGGAGCTCTTCTCATCGAACTCTTTCTTGGAGTGTCCATGCTTCTTAGTAGAATCTGGTGCCTTTGTTGCTAGCTTCTCGTCGTTCCAAAGTGCGTCACATTCTGCTAAGTCAAAAGTCTCAACTAAGGTTTGCTAGAGGGTCATGGTAATATCTATGCGGAGTAGATGATCTACTGGCAATCATCACTTGAAAGTTTTCCACATGATTATTTCTTTGCAACTGACAATCTTGGCTTGAGTATTCCTTTGGGCAAATGAAGGTACGTTCCTTGAAACGTTTGATAGAATGTGGTTTCAAAGTGTGGAACCGATCCTGTGTTGCTCCCTACAAAGTCACGGCTAAGACTTTGCACATCATGGCTTCGTCCTACTTGTGAAATGTCAAAACACTCCGATAGTGCTTCAGGTGACGACGGGGGTCTGAATCTCTCTTGAATAGTGGAGAGAATCTCTGGGAAGGTCGTGCCTGCTTGATCTCGTATATGAATGATGAAACATTCACGATGTCTGCCTGCTTGCGAGCACGCCCTTCAAGTTTTCTTTTGGCTTGAAGTCTCTAAGTCACTCATCGTGTAACCATCGTAGTTTTTCGAATTAGATAGGTTGTCTTCCTGCAGGTGGCTTCGCTGCTCTACGATTCCGGGGGTGGTCTGGGTTCTACTTCCTGCAACTGCTAGACTGAAGAATTGGTGGAACCTGCTTCAGACAAATAATCATGCTGCTGCTGTCATCTTCCCAGATGGTGCGCTGATCTGATTCCTAGGGCACGCCCCTAGAATTACTCATCATAATCTACGGTCTCCTTCCTTGTCTACTGGATGGTGTCCAAGCTCATGCCTCTGCTTCTGATAATGGGAACTATGTCGTTTGCAACTTCTTTTCCTGGCCTTCTGCATAATGGTGATGCATGCTCAAATTCCCTTTGATTTGGCAAGCCAAGATCAAGATCTCTATCGAGATTATGATGAGTAAGAAGTTGAGTGTGCATCCTCGCATGATGATTGAGGTATGCAACCTGGAAAGAAAGAGTAATCATATAGGTAGATCAGTGGTTTTCTCTGGCGAGGGTCTGCTAACAGACGTATGATGCAATGCGGGTAGGGCCGCAAGAGGCTGCATTGATACGCCAAAAAAGCATATGGGAGCTAGGGCTTCTTAATCAATGGGCTTGGTTCGCGGGGTCTATTCGACTGAGATTGTCTGTGCGGGCTGGTACGGATCTGTCGGAATCAGCCAAGCCGGTGGTTGAGGCTGGGTAGGAACCTGTTTAACTGACAATGGTTGTTTGGCAGAGAGTGGCCGAACCTGCTGGGGCTGTGCCAGCGGCAACTGTTTCTGTGGCTCAGTGACTATAATAACGGCGTGCGGTACTGGCACGGCAATGGTTGCGGAAGCAACCATGGTGGCGATTTGGAGCCTCGACAAAGTTGCAGCAATCTTGTTCCACAGCTAAAATGGCTCTAATCCTCGAATAAAAGGTGCAGGGGTTGTGATCAACGAAAACTCTGGATTCACATTCTGATGCCTCAAAGTGGCAATCCCAGATTGCAAGGAGTGACCGTTTTTGTTTTTGCTCACTGATTTGACAAAATTCCACCTACAAGAGAATACACATTGTTAGCCTAATTGACGAACAAAAAGAAAAATGGGGAAGGGTGTCCACCAGAGCCCTCGATGCTTAAGTCAGAAACGTAATAAAGAGAAAAATAAAACTTGAGAGTGTTCTGAGTAATACGAGGCGATTAGTTTTTCTCTTATTGACTTGGTTATTTATAAGGAAGAAACCTTGACAAGCAGCTGCGAAAAGACGCTGTAAAGCATACTAGGCAGTTCTTGATGATGAGGCCAATCTCCGCAGTTCTACGAGCTAGTAGTCTTGAAGGTCCTTGTTGGTAAGAGCGCAAGTGCACCAGACATCCAAGGGGAGACTCTAGAAAGGCGTTGCCCTACCACAATTGGACTGGTATGGGCCAATGGAAAGATGTATTATGCGGCCCAAAAAGCCATAATATGTGTCATGGGAGACTCAAAGAACCCATGACCCACACTAGGCAACCTAGAGAGCCCATGACTTGCATCATGGGCAGCATGGAGAGCCCATGGTCCGTTAGTGGCATAAAAGCTAAATTACCTTAAGGCAAACAACGTCTTATTCCCTTAGGGTAATTTTGTGGTCTACTCACGACGTCGAAGGTAAAACTATCATATTGAGTATATAGTCCACATGTCCTTCTCTTATTAGATGTGATTATTTTATGTCTCCACAGTGAAGATACTTTATTTGCAAGGTGTTAGATATGTGCATTCCATCTAGGCCTTGCAATTCCTGACACGACCCGATAACCCGACACGACATGACACAAAATTAACAGGTGTTCGGGTCGACACGATAACGAATCGGGTCGTTATCGGGTAACCCGATAAGCACCTGTTAAGATAACAGGTTGGTTCGGGTATACACGTGGGTAACACGATACACGATAATTTTATAATTTTATAACCCTAAAAAAATACTATAATAATTATATATATATATATATATATATATATTAATTTAACAATTTTATACCCCTAAAAACTATAATATATACACATATATATATATATATTAAATTAAATATTAAAAATTGGTGACCATTGGATCGGCTTAAATATACATCTCATTCAATTTCTTAAGTGTTATATGTACAAAATAAATAAATTTAAATCTACTTGATAAATATATACCATTAAACTTGATAAGATACGAATTCTACGAAACTAATTTCAATGATCCAACCGTCAAACTTGTTTGTATATGCTTTGAGATCGCATCAGCAAACAATCGCAAAAAACAAACATTCAGAAATCAAGTAACGGGACAAAACGTTTCGACGGTTATCATCGACAAATCACTATTTAACGGTTATTTTAACTCCAATTTTGATGATTTTTTACAGCTACACTCCTTGACCCTATATGAATACAATGAATGAATTCGATCGTCAATTTAAAATATTTACACTAGTGGATACCACAAAATCTTATATTATACTTAATGAAAGTATGAATTGACTCTTAAGTGTTAGTGAATATATATTTTTTTATGGGATGCGCATTCTACGAAATTAGTTTCAACGATCCAACCGTCAAACATGTTTGTATATAATTCAAGATTGCATATGCCAAAAATTGCAAAAAAACAAACATTCAAAGATCAAGTAACGAGACAAAATTTTTCGACGGTTATCAACGAAAAATCACAATTTAACGGTCATTTTAACTCCGATTTTGATGATTTTTTACAACTACACTCCTTGACCCTATTTGAATACAATGAATGAATTTGATCTTCAATTTAAAATATTTACACTAGTGGATACCACAAAATCTTATGTTATACATAATGAAAGTATATAAATAAACTCTAAGGGTCCGTTTGTTGCACCAGACTGTCTCGGACTGGACTAGCTTCAAAGACTAAGCTGGATTGGCTTAGACTAGATTAAGCTGGACTAACTTAGTGAAGCATTTGGTGTAGTACCAGATTAAGAAGCGGGATAATAAAAATAGTACTGTTCACACCACCAAGTTTGAGAAAACGAGTTTCTACTTGGGATATTGATAGATCTCCATAACATTTCTGGGTTCCACACCACCAAGTTTAAAACAAAAAAAATTCAGATTAATCAGCTAACCATAAAGATTGAATCTTTACTAAACTGTAAAATTGAGAAGTAAAAATCTGGGTCATATTATTTTGTTGACAATAAAATAATACAACCTTGGATATAATCATACAACAAACAAAGAGGGAAACAAATTAAAAACCTTAATCAAATAGAAAAACAGAATGAACTCGCATAAAACGCAACAACTCCAGAAGTGTAATCAGCAGGCAGCTTAATGGAAGCACTGAAAATCCCATGCTGATAGAGGTCTTGAGAAACAAATCCAGACCCTGTAAATATACATAGCCACCAAAAACCAAACAAAGACAACAACTTCAAGATCAAAAGACCCATAATATGCCACCAATTCATAAACCCAGAAACCAAAAAATAAAAACCCTTTCACATGATTCTCAAGACAGAAACCCAAAAGGGAAATGATTACAAACCTGTTCATTCGTCTAGTGAGAGATGGACGGATTTCCCATCTGTAAGGATCATCAAATTGTCAAGAAAAATAGCAGAAAATTTGAAAGCAAATGGGTAGCAATCAATTAAAAAACATACCCAATCACAGAACACAATCGCACCCAATTTTTGTGATAAAAAATAAAAAATTTCAGAGACTTGGAACCCAAAACAACAAAATCGATAAAAAAAAAAACCAATAATAATTTCAGATCTGCAAAACCAAATCGGTAATTTCAGATCTGCAAAACCAAATCATAGAGGAGCAGGATGAGGACGAGCAGGACGAGGATGAGAGAGCAAGACTAGGATGAGGGAGCGGGACCTGCAAGATGAAAACGAGAAGCAGGACAAGCGAACTCTTTCGAAGATGGTCTTAGCAATCCCGTCATATTTGAGGATGCTCGCGAAGAAATCTTAGCGAAGGCGATAGTCGGAGCGAGTCCGATTGAATCCCACTTAACTTAATCCCGCTGCCTAACAAACATGGGACCGGACTAACAATTAGTCCAGTCCAGTCCAATGAAAGTTTGTGAGCCCAAACAAACACACCCTAAGTGTTAGTGAATCTATCGTTTTGATGGGATACGCATTCTACGAAACTAATTTCAACGATCTAACTGTCAAACTTGTTCGTATATGCTTCAGGAATGCATATGCCAAAAATCATAAAAAACAAACATTCAAAGATCAAGTAACGGGACAAAACTTTTCGACGGTTATCAATGAAAAATCACGATTTAATGGCTATTTTAACTCCAATTTTGATAATTTTTTACAGCTACACTCATTGACCCTATATGAATACAATGAATGAATTCGATCTTCAATTTAAAATATTTACACTAGTTGAAACCACAAAATCTTATGTTATGCTTAATGAAAATATGAATAAACTTTTAAGCGTTAGTGAATGTATCGTTTTGCTTGGATACGCATTCTACGAAACTAATTTCAACGATCCAACCGTCAAACTTGTTTGTATATGCATCAAGATCGCATACGCCAAAAATCGTAAAAAACAAACATTCAGAGAACAAGTAACGGGACAAAACTTTTTGATAGTTATCAACGAAAAATCACGATTGAATGGTTATTTTAACTTTGATTTCGATGATTTTTTATAGCTACACTCCTTGACTCTATACGAATACAATGAATGAACTCAATCTTCAATTTAAAATATTTACACTAGTGGATACCACAAAATCTTATGATATACTTAATGAAAGTATGAATAAACTCTTAAGTATTAGTGAATCTATTGTTTTGATGGGATACGCCTTCTACGAAGCTAGTTTCAACAATCCAACCGTTAAACTTGTTTGTATATGCTTCGAGATCACATACGCTAAAAAGTGCAAAAAACAAACATTCAGATATCAAGTAACGGGACAAAACTTTTCGACGGTTATCAACGAAAAATCATGATTTAACAGTTATTTTAACTCCGATTTTGATAATTTTTTACAGCTACACTCTTTGACCCTATATGAGTACAATGAATGAACTCGATCTTCAATTTAAAATATTTACACTAGTGGATACCACAAAATCTTATGTTAAAAAAAACGTTCAGAGATCAAGTAACGGAACAAAACTTTTCGGCGGTTATCAATGAAAAATCACGATTTAACGGTGATTTTAACTCCGATTTTGATGATTTTTTACAGCTACATTCCTTGACCCTATATGAATACAATGAATGAATTCGATCTTCAATTTAAAATATTTACACTAGTAGATACCACAAAATCTTATCTTATACCTAATGAAAGTATAAATAAACTTTAAGTGTTAGTAAATCTATCGTTTTGATGTGATACGCATTCTACGAAACTATTTTCAATGATCCAACCGTCAAACTTGTTTGTATATGCTTCAAGACCACATACGCCAAAAATTGCAAAAAATAAACATTCAGAGATCAAGTTAAGGGACAAAACTTTTCAACGGCTATCAACGAAAAATCACGATTTAACGGTTATTTTGACTCCAATTTTGATGATTTTTTTACATCTACACTCCTTGTCCCTACATGAATATAATGAATGAATTCGATCTTCAATTTAAAATATTTACACTAGTAGATACCACAAAATCTTATGTCATGATGATAGATGAAAATTAAGGATTTTGTAAAAGGAATAACATGCAAGCTTTGAGTTCCATTGGCAAGGTTTAAACATTTGAGAAATGATTCATAACCTTGAAAACAAAAACTTTTTCATTTTGCATATCCTTGCACATTTAATATTTTGTAATAGACTAGTAGTGTACAAATGTTTGTTTATTAGGCTCTTATTTTCGAGTGTAGATATAGTGTACTTGAACGACAAATGTGTTTTAATGTTTTGAAGTAATATTTACGTGGCAATGTGTGGTATATGCAAATTTAAGAAAAAAAAATATTTTTCTTAACGGGTCATAACGGATCGGGTCACTTTACACCTGTTAAGGATCCGTTAAGATAATGGGTGTGACACGACACGACCCATTAAGATAACAGGTGTTACACGAAAACGATATGAACACAATCCGTTTGCCAAGCCTAATTCCCTCCATGAAAGGAATGAATATTTTATTCATAAGGGATTCGCCTGTTGGAAATGAACTTTCATTGACAGAAAACAGACAATACACCAAAAAATAAAAAGTACTGTAAGAGAGAGCCATGACTGAGGAATTGATCGATCTCAATAGACTTAGAACGATGTGAGTAGGGGAGTGACAGATGGGGGGGGGAGAGAGAGAACTGAGTAAGTAATCAAACTCAATAGCAGAAATCTAGAGAGAGAAAGTGGCAACTGTGAGAGAAGGAAAGAGCGAGAGGCAAAGAGAAACGACATCAAGAGAGAATAGAGATATGATAGTTAAGGCTGTAAGGATATAGATATAGACAGTGGCTAAGATTGTGCCATCTGTCACAAGATTATAATTCTTAGTTAGTTAAGTTGTTAGAGAATGTGTTCTCTCTATAAATACATCATTGTAATAGATTTGAGATTAAGCAAAACAGAAATAATAAAGATTCGATAGTTTTCTCTCTCTCTAAATCTTTCCCTCTCTAGTTCTTGAAGCTCTGTTATTCTCTCTTGATCTCTTCATTTTCTGTATTAACATGGTATCAATCGCCACTGATGCTCACGCTATTTTCTTCGATTCTTCGGCTGCTTCCGCTTGATCTCTTGATTTATCATCCTTTCTGTTTCTCGACGACGGTACATTGTTGCGTCTTGGTTGACTTTTGGTATTCTCTTATTCTGTGATTTCTAGGGTTTCTAGTTTTCTTATTCTCTTTTTTTCCTGCGAATTCAAGATTGTGCACACCAGGTGTTTATGATATTTCCTCTGTTGATTTTTCATCTCAAGTATACAACGATGGTTACTGTTTCTCAATTACAACTCCTTCAATCACCTATTACTGGTCTTATCTCTATGATTTCTACATCTGTGAATGTTAAGCTTGATGATTCTAATTACTTGAATTGGCAATTTCAAATGCAATTATTGCTTGAGGGGCACAATATTATGGGTTTTGTTGATGGCTTCACTCCTTGTCCATCTCGTTATCTTACTGGTTCGTCTAATGCTTCTGGTGTTGGTGCTGAGACATCTTCCACTCCATCGTGCTCTTATGCAATTGATTACTGCAACTTTGTCTCCTGTTGCGATCTCCTGTGCTATTGAAAGCACAAGTGCCTGTGATCTTTGGACCCGGTTAAAGGAACAATTCTCTGCTGTATCTAAAACTAATATATTTCAGCTCAAGTCGAATCTTCAAACCATTAAGAAAGGGGCTGATTCAGTGTCTCGATATCTCCAAAGAATTAAGGAAGCTCGGGATTACTTTTTGGCTGCTGGAGTGATCTTTGCAGATGAGGATATTGTTATTTTAGCACTCAATGGTCTTCCTCCTGAGTTTAATACTTTTCGAAGTGTTATTAGGGGTCGTGAGAGTGTTATTTCTCTCCAAGAATTCAGTGTGCAACTTCTTGCTGAAGAATTGATTGTTGACAGTAATGTGCCATCTCAATTTATGTCTACCATGGTGGCAAATGACTCTGGTGGTCCCACTAGTACAAAAAATACTTTGCGCGACGTAGGTACCTTCGTCGTGCAAAGTCCAAAGTCGTTGCGCAAGGGTTTGCGCGACGTACCTTCGTCGTGCAAAACCCGTCGCGCCAAGTCGGTAACGCTAGAGTTTGCTCGACCAAGGTATAACCTGCGTCACGCAAGGAAACTTTGCACGACGTAGGTCCTGCGTCGCGCAAGGCCACTTTGCACGACGTAGGCCCTGCGTCGCGCAAGGAAACTTTGCACGACCTAGGTCCTGCATCGCGCAAGGCCACTTTGCTCGACGTAGGGCCTATGTCGTGCAAAGTTTCCTTGCGTGACGCGACCTACGTCGCGCAAACCCTTTTCTTTTTTTTTTAAATGTTTTGGTCAAAACTAATTTTTTTTTTTTTAATTTTTGATAAATATTGTAAAGAATAATTAATTAACCAAGCAAAAGTATTTATTTATAAAATATATAAAAATATATACATACAAGATGTCCAAACAAAAAAGAAAAAAGTACAAGTGAACTAGGTTTAAAACATCAAGCTACTGAGTATCGGGAGGGTGAGGTGGCTCTGAGATCGAAGGTGGATCAAGATGAGGTGCTGGTAGCGAGACTTGTAGGCCGGCAGTCTGTATGGCTCGTACAAGGTCTCTCACCGTTGCAGCATAGGTCCTCACCTCCTCGCTCTGGACCCTCAGCTGCGCTTCCATCTGCTCGCCCTGGGCCCTCATCTGCTCGCCCTGGGCCCTCATCTGCTCCTTCATCTGCTCGCCTTGGACCCTCATCTGCTCTTCCTGGATCGCAAGCTTACCCCTTAAGGTTGTCACTTCATCCATCAATGATGTGTTCAATCTGGAAGAAGAGGCACCCGTCTCACGAACCCGTGATTTCCCCATACCCCGAACAACCTGGCCATGACGACGACCAAGGTTCTCATCCAGGACTTCAGTCATGATCTGAAAACCTACATCCTCTGGTACCATGACATCCTCGATCGAAGTCTCCGGGGGAAGCTGCGATGCTGCTTCTTGGAGAACAGCAGTGCTCTTTTCCACCATAGTATCCTGTAATAATAAAGAAAAAACATATAATGTTTAATAACAAAATATAAATAATATTTGAACGATTCATACATATAAGAATAATAATAATTACATATACTTACATAAAACTGCCCAGCGATTTCATTACCAGGTCGAACGTAAACGTCCTTGAACATGTCGATCGCTGGGAACTTAGAACCCTCCTGAAGAAAAAAAACATTAAGAAAATTTTATTAATAATAATAAATAAATTGTATAAAATTTCAAAGTTAATATAGTATTACCTGACGTCGTTCCTCAAGCCTATACGAAAAGGGCTTCGAACCAGAATGGTGGAGAAGTGTCTTTGACTCTCGAGCTATCTGGCCAGCAACAGATTTCTTCTGTTAAACACACAATATACATGTTAGTGCAACTATTTGAAATAAATTAATAAAAAAAGCTTTAAAAATTACTAAAACAATAATAAATTTTTATTAAAATATTATGCACATACCACAAAGTTTGGGTTCGTAAAATGCTTGCAGAGCCACTCCCAATCCTCTGGCCGGTCATTCAATTCGCTTGGAACATGTAAGCGAGCAATCTCCAGATTATCCCATATCTTAAAATGATTGTGAAAATTGTGCTTCCAATTTTTGTACCGGCTTGCTAAGGTCCCCTCTAAGTAGGCCATGACCTCGGGGGATGCGTCATCAAGATCATAAATGAACTACGAATATGAAAAATAATAAAATAATAGTAAGAAATTTAATAATATTAAAGATAATATATTTTGGTTTTTAATATTTGTAAACAAAATTAAAAAAAATGATAAAGGCTAAAAATTAATATACTAACCGACAACTCGTGTCGCACCAGTTCCTTCTTGTCCTCGGGAATTTCTGCCCAAGACTGCCACTGAAAAGGACAATTGTCTCGAATAACAGCACCACAGCTACTAACGATGGAGCTATTCTGCTGTGAGGTAGACGCTCCACGATGTCGCGGGTCATACACAATCTTGATCTTGGTGCCGGTCTGACGTACGTTCTGTTTCTGCTTCAGCATTCGACTTGGCCCCCTGGTGTTTTTTTTAGCTAGCCAAAAATACTTAAATGGTGAAAACCCTAAGCTTAAATTTGTACAAAAAATTCGACACAACCTCCCATAATAATATAGCATTTCCCAAAACCTTAAAACAATAAAATAACAGTAATTCACAACTTGCAACACATTTTCACAATCCAACTTATTTTCACCATCATAAAAATAATAGTTTTAAAATGAAAAAAAAATACAACATAGTGAGAATTAGAAAAAAATGTACCTGGCTGGGAGGCCTCACCCTCGACTCTGGATGCCGAGGAAGTGTGATCAGAAGGCTCCGGCTCTCGGCGGCGCCGGTGAGGCCGCCGTGCACTGAGCGGCTGAACCGACACTGATGATGTCGATGAGACGGGCACCTGAGACGCCGTAGAAGTAGCCTCAGCAAGGGGTGTAGGCTCTTGAATCAATGGAGCACTCATGGGTGGAGCAGTAGATGCTGACAATGCGGGAGACGCATTGGTCACACTCCGACGACGAGTGATCAACTGCGACATCTATACACTTTTTGAACCATAAAAATATAACATTAGAAACTAATCATTTCTTGCATTTGAAACGAATCACCACTTGGACTAATAAAAGTGAATATATTCTTGTGCCATGAAGTAAAGACACAGGAAAACCAAATGTACAGAAACACACTAGCAGTAATGCCCGCGCGATGTTGCGGGTCATCAACAGTGACATCATTTTTTCAGCAGGACATGATATTTTAATTACATAATAGAAAATAATAGAAGACAAAAATTGTAGAAATGAAGTTAATCATAATAACTCTTCACAAAAACCTACTTGGCAAAGATGGACAATTGGTAATAATAGAAATCATCAACAAAGAAATGTAGAAACAGATTAATAATCTAAAAGAAATGCAGAAACAGATTACAACAGCACATACATTAACAAACCAACTGAAAAGTTGCAAAATACCATAAACCTCAACTATTTACACCTTGCCATATTTATTTTTTACATCCATCAATTCGACCAACACATGGGTTCATCCACCAACAGCATAAAAAAAAATTTAAATCACAATTAAACTTAATACTTTATATCGAAATTTCCCTCTCAGTTTTTTATGTTTTCAATAGAAACCAAAACCAGAAAACTTTAACAAATTGGAGTCATTTGATTCATGTTTTTTAACAAATCAGAAACCCCTTTTAATCCAACAATTCTAAATACATATTAAAATTGGGATAAACAGAAACAGACTGGTAGCTAAATGAGAAAACAGCAGTGATAAAGAGAAATACTATTTCAACTAAACCTAATAGCAAACCAAAACACTGCATTGAAATCCCTTGACTCTATATTTGATCCCTATAAGCGTTCAAACGCTAACCAAATCACTGAGCCACTCTTTTCCTTTGAGTGCAAAACAAAGTAAAAAAAAGAAAAAACACCATTCAGTGCAAAGCTATTGAAAAAAAGAAAAAACACAAAGACATTATCTTCTTACGTGTTTAAAAATGAGAAAAAGAGGGCAAAACTCCTTCTACTAACGTACCTTATATTGTAAAAGCAATAGAGGGGTTGACATGGTTAAGTTTGATGAAGAATAATCAAAATAAGGTATTTTCAATCGTAACTTTATTATTTGAACCAATAAAAAGTGAAAGAGAAAAGAAAAAAGAAAAAAAAAGGCAAAGCAAATTGCCTTTTTTGTGCCTCAAAGAAAAACAAAAAAGAAACAAACTCTCTGTATTGAACACACACGATGCATACCCATGAATCCACTGCAATTATGTAAGATAATCAACATTTTTACTGCAAGTGTTCAGTTTATTGTAAAGCATAGAACTTATGGTGAACCAACATAATTGGCAGAATTTTAGTGTTATCTATTAAACACTATCAAAGCGGAATGAAACCCAACAACGAATACACAATACCAATAACAAAATGATGGCGTGTGAACACCATGTAATGTTATAGACAGTCACACTGAACAAATCACCACTTATAAGGCATACGTGAACATTAAGACATAGCGGAATTCGACATAGGCTAAACCAACAGATAAAAAAACACAAAATATATCAGCCAAATAAAAAAAACCAACACTTTGTACAAAAAGATAATAGCTTTACCTCCTTCCAAGAACAGTAATTGAACTACAGCCAATTGGGTCTGTTGGGTGGCAATCGTGATACCGCTGCAACACAGAGTGGTACAAAATTAACAAAAATCTCAGCAAGACGAACAACAAAAATCACAAATTACATAACTCCAATTCAGTCTTCATGTCATTCCATATAAAATAATACACCAATTCTTTTCATACATCACTTGTTGGACAGTTAATTTCAGGATAATTGATTAAAAAAGAACTTATTCTATAGCCAACTAAACAAATTAGAATACCACTGAGAATAAGCATGTGTCCTCACACACGAAACACCACAGAGAGAGATTGATTGAATGGAAGGACATTTCTTTTTTGGTACAACGATATCCTAAATTACTCTAAATTTACGAAGAGATCTAAAACCCACCAGCAAGTAGGTAAACACACAAATCCGGCAAATGATTAGTTACATGCAGGAAGGACTGTCGCAACGAAACCATAAAATCTGCAAACAAAATATTGTATCGCAATTGCCTGTAAATCTCAAAGCTCTATAACAGAAACAGAAAACCTGAATTCATCAAGAACAAGATGCCAATCCAATGCAATTTGAGAGACATTCATACACAAAGGTTGCAAGATTTATTCCGGTACTTGCCCGAGTAACAAGGATCGCAAGTGCAGTATGTTAAGGATAGACGAAAATGACAACACACAACGTTAATCAGCTCCATACACTTCGTACAGAGCAGCTTAAGATATCGGCGTGCAGAGAGAGAATGAAATCTACAGAACTCAAATGCAATCAACTACAACACATGATCCAATTCTAATCATCAGAACACTCGCTCATAATACCAAAGGGTTATCGCTACAAAAGGGAAATTCCAGATTCAACTACAAAAGCTCCCTGTATGCAAACTAAAAACCTTACTCTCTTAAATAAAGATAGATATGGAGCACAAGCTGAATCCGTGATTCAGTATTCAGCCCTCCGACTAAATAAAACAATGTGAAACCCAACGATCGAGGCCAAATCACTTGCAAAGCATTTGCATATCAACACACAATATACATTGAAAACAATTTGGTGCATCGATGAACAAAAGTAGCAGCTATAACATTTCCATGACAGAAATTGATCACTGATAATCTTTATATGGAGGAAGAGAATCAACTTCTCAGCGGCCCTAAACCCTAAACACCAATAGCGGCGTTCCAACCCGTGCGATTTCACAAACTTGTCAGCGAAGGAAGAGAATCACAAAACACACATACATCAACAAAATACTCAGAAATCAACATGCAATTTGAGCCTAAACCCTAAATAACAAAAACCCATCGAAAGTTAGAAACCCTTACCTTGATTTTGGGACTTGATTCGCGTCGGCTTCGAGATTTGCGTGAAGGTCTGTCGTTTGGGTTCGAGATTGTGAAGAGAAAAGATTTGGGGTTGAAGATTTGTGAAGAGGAGAGAGGAAGATAAAGAGGGACGGTTGGGTTAGGTTCGAATATAAGTAGGAGGTTTCTGTGTTCAAGAGAAAGATGAAGAACGGCAAACTGAAAAAAATTGGAAAAATTGAAAAAAAAAGCGCCTATTTTTCATTATTGTACCGCCAAAATTATCAGACCTTGCACGACGATCATACTAAGGCGTCACGCAAAGTATTTATTTGGAAAAAACAATTATTATAAAAATTACTGAAAATGTGACTTTCCTCCTTTCAAATTCAAATTTTTTTAACATCCCCCACAATAATATATTTTTCTAACAAAAACCCACTATAAATTATTTTTTTCATATTTATCAGTCAATTTCTTAAGTATTATAAGTACGAAATAAATAAATTAAAATATACTTAGTAAATATATATACCGTTGAACTTCATGGGAAAAGCATCGTATGAAATTAACTAGTTTCAAAGATCAAACCGTCAAACTTGTTTGTATATGCTTTGAGATCGCATCAGCCAAAAATCGCAAAAAACAAACATATAGAGATCAAGTAACGGGACAAAACTTTTCGACGAATATAAACGAAAAAACACGATTTAACGGTTAATTTAACTCCGATTTTGATTATTTTTTACAGCTACACTCCTTAATCCTATATGAATACAATAAACTAATTCGATCGTCAATTTAAAATATTGACACAAGTGGATACCACAATATCTTATGTTATACTTAATGACAATATAAATAAACTTCAAATGTTAGTGAATCTAATGTTTTGATGTGATACGCATTGTACGAAACTAGTTTCAACGATCCAACCGTCAAAGTTGTTTGTATATGCTTCGAGATCATGTACGCCAAAAATCGCAAAAAAAAAACATATAGAGATCAAGTAACGGGACAAAACTTTTCGACGATTATAAACGAAAAAGCACGATTTAACGGTTAATTTAACTCCGATTTTGATTATTTTTTACAGCTACACTCCTTAATCCTATATGAATACAATAAACTAATTCGATCGTCAATTTAAAATATTGACACAAGTGGATACCACAATATCTTATGTTATACTTAATGACAATATAAATAAACTTCAAATTTAGTGAATCTAATGTTTTGATGTGATACGCATTGTACGAAACTAGTTTCAACGATCCAACCGTCAAAGTTGTTTGTATATGCTTCGAGATCATGTACGCCAAAAATCTCAAAAAAATAACATATAGAGATCAAGTAACGGGACAAAACTTTTCGACGATTATAACGAAAAAGCACGATTTAACGGTTAATTTAACTCCGATTTTGATTATTTTTTACAGCTACACTCCTTAATCCTATATGAATACAATAAACTAATTCGATCGTCAATTTAAAATATTGACACAAGTGGATACCACAATATCTTATGTTATACTTAATGACAATATAAATAAACTTCAAATGTTAGTGAATCTAATGTTTTGATGTGATACGCATTGTACGAAACTAGTTTCAACGATCCAACCGTCAAAGTTGTTTGTATATGCTTCGAGATCATGTACGCCAAAACTCTCAAAAAAATAACATATAGAGATCAAGTAACGGGACAAAACTTTTCGACGATTATAAACGAAAAAGCACGATTTAACGGTTAATTTAACTCCGATTTTGATTATTTTTTACAGCTACACTACTTAATCCTATATGAATACAATAAACTAATTCGATCGTCAATTTAAAATATTGACACAAGTGGATACCACAATATCTTATGTTATACTTAATGACAATATAAATAAACTTCAAATTTAGTGAATCTAATGTTTTGATGTGATACGCATTGTACGAAACTAGTTTCAACAATCCAACCGTCAAAGTTGTTTGTATATGCTTCGAGATCATGTACGCCAAAAATCGCAAAAAAAAACATATAGAGATCAAGTAACGGGACAAAACTTTTCGACGATTATAAACGAAAAAGCACGATTTAACGGTTAATTTCACTCCGATTTTGATGATTTTTTACAGCTACACTCCTTAATCCTATATGAATACAATAAACTAATTCGATCGTCAATTTAAAATATTGACACAAGTGGATACCACAATATCTTATGTTATACTTAATGACAATATAAATAAACTTCAAATTTAGTGAATCTAATGTTTTGATGTGATACGCATTGTACGAAACTAGTTTCAA
This sequence comes from Malus domestica, assembly GCF_042453785.1. Classification (NCBI taxonomy): domain Eukaryota; kingdom Viridiplantae; phylum Streptophyta; class Magnoliopsida; order Rosales; family Rosaceae; genus Malus; species Malus domestica. Next base: position 25,445,507 of record NC_091672.1, on the reverse strand, counting down.
CGATCCAACCGTCAAAGTTGTTTGTATATGCTTCGAGATCATGTACGCCAAAAATCGCAAAAAAATAACATATAGAGATCAAGTAACGGGACAAAACTTTTCGACGATTATAAACGAAAAAGCACGATTTAACGATTAATTTAACTCCGATTTTGATGATTTTTTATAGCTACACTCCTTAATCCTATATGAATACAATAAACTAATTCGATCATCAATAAACTAATTCAACATAAAGTATATAACACAAAATCTTCAAAAACAAAATAAAGTATTTATTTTGTACTCATAAGCCAAAAAAAAAAAAAAAAACTTGCGCGACGTAGGTACATGCGTTGCGCAAAATAACTTCGCGCGACGCATGTACCTACGTCGCGCAAAGTTTTTTTTTTTTTTTTTTTTTTTTGGGCTTATGAGTACAAAATAAATACTTTATTTTGTTTTTGAAGATTTTGTGTTATATACTTTATGTTGAATATATTTTGTGTTTGAAAATATATAAATTTAGTTTGTTATTATTCCTTAAATTTTTTTTTTTTTTTTTAGGCCTATGTAGCACTCCATAGTTGGAGATTGCCTTAATTAGTAGTGTATCCGATTCAAGTTTTCGTTATTAGTAATACTGTATAGTGGTTGGAGTAGAATATGACATTGTTTAACTAATTAATGAAATATACGCAATTCACCACATATATGGTAAAATGCTTAAAATAAACGACACGGGCACAAAAAGGCACGACAGCTAACATTAAAAATCTAAAAACGCCTGTTGCTTCACGATAATACCTTGGTTACAAAGCGGCTAACCAAATTTAAATAATAAAACAAAAAATGTGAAGAAGAAGACTGAACCAGCAAGACCAGGTAAAGAAAAGCAACCCTACATTAGAGGGGAAAGACATCTCAAAGAATGAGGGCAATAGCAATTCTATCAACGATGAACAAACATTTTCTCAAAAATAGCATCTCAAAAACAACACAAAATCTGTAACATTTTCCTCCAATTTTTCCATCAGGCCATTATAGATATGGAGAGAGGGTAGCGTGAGAATGTGTTCGGAGATGACCTGGAGAAAACGACGGCGTCGAGACTGTTGAGGATCCAGATGGCTCTGATGCTGCAACCTCCGGTCATGGCTTCTCTTAGCAACTGATTATCTGACAGAAGACAGCGTCTCACACCTCTGCGGGTTCCGGAAATGTTAACAATTTTCCCCCAAGGTTGGTCTGCAAAAGCACACACGTGGAGATAAGTTAATGCAAAGTAAATGCACAACCAGACTCTTGGAACTGCATAATGAAGTACTAAATAGTCAATTACTCAAGGAATACATAACTTAACACACTGTTTTTATAATTGGTGATAAATTTTATCTAAAGGTAAAATTAAAATTGCTATTTGTGAAAAAGCTCACACTCCATAAGCATAAGCGAGACTTTAAGAGCTTGACCAAAAGCAGACTCCACATTCACGTTGTCTTGAAACATAGACTCCACTACGCTTCTTGATTCAGATAGATTAACAAGTAGATCATCTGGCAATGGAACAAATACATCATCTAGATCTGAGACCACTATCATTTGAGGCTGAGTCAAAGATGAATGCACATAAAACTCACAGGATCTCAGCACAAATGTTGGTAGTCGAACAAAAAAAAAAGAAAATAACAAATTATGTTAACACTTAAGCGTGATAACAGAAAACACATACCTTCAAAGCATGATCAGATGGTTTGAGCCACAACCTGCAAAGAGGTCATCCATAAATTTCAATAATTCCAACAGAGAGGTAAACAGACCTTTGGTAGTAGGTAATCAAAGATATAATAAAAACAACTCAAATGAAAAGATATCACAACCTTCCATGAGACTAACATAAAACATAAAACTTACATGATATCTTTATCTTTATAGAATGGAGACGATCGGACGATTTGTTGGGAATATTAGTGTGGGTAGATGAGAAGCGGTGTTAAACCCTCAGCCTCCTGCTTTTGCCTTTACAAGTTTATATTAATCCTCATCCGAACTACAATAATAACTGTCGCTATCCTCACTACTATCATTTCCGGATTCCCATTCGTCCTCATCTTCGTTTGCCTCTTTTGGTGCATTGTATTGAGGCAAATCACCAAGGTCAATTGATATTTCGAATTCGGGTACTCCAGGTATGTCAAACGGTTCTTGGACAATATTAGTATCTCGGAGTGTTTCTTCACCAATTTCTATCGAAGATGATAACTGTTGGTCAGCGACGTCGTCGTTGTCATCATGATCTAGTTCCGGAATATCATATAGCCCTCTTCGCTCAATCTTCTGAACAACTTTCCAACCATTGCCGGCTTTAGGGTCGTCTAGATAGAATATTTGTTTCGCCATAGTTGCCAAAATGTATGGGTCTTCATCGTACCAATGTCTCGTACTGTTTACTGATAGTAAACCATGATCTCGCTTAACACTTGTTCGGTTATGTGGGTTTGTATCAAACCAAAGGCACTTAAACAATATCACTTGACACCTGTCTTTGTAAAGCAATTGTACTACACTAGTTAGTTTGCCATAAAAATTAATGTCTTCACTGTCGCCTGCACCCGAGACATGAACACCACTATTTTGAGTAGACAACTTGTCATCACGTGTTGCCCCCAAGAACTTGATCCCGTTTACATGACAACCCGAGAACAATTCAACGTGAAGCGGTCCTCTCGCCAAGTTATATAATTCTTCATCGTAAGAGGGTGAATTCAATTCCTTCAATTTGTTCATCTAATATGACATATACAAAAAGTTAACATGTTAGTGTAACCAAATTTAAAGAAAGGCATGAACAAGTTGGAAAATATGCTCAATTCAAACCACATACAACTTACCTGTGCGTGAAACCACGAAGGAAACAAGTCACGGTGCTTCTTGGCATATAAATGTGAAGGATGTTCCCGCTTCATCAACTGTTCATGCTCTTCAAGGTATGGCAAAGCCTCCTCACAATTGTTGAGTATGAACCAATGCGCTACCTCCATGTCATTTTTGCTAAACGATTCGCCTTTTACAGGATCGCCAAATGGTCGCGCAATTTGGGCAAAAACAGACAGTTTCTCTTTTCTGACACCACCGTCATTATTGCGTTGAGGACGATTGAAAGCTGTCTCAACATCTTCAAGATACATTGCACAAAAAGTTAGTGACTCATATGCGACCCATGCCTCTACCAGTGATCCTTCGGGCTTTGCCCTGTTTCGAACACATTTTCTCAACTCACCAATATATCTGCACAAATAAAAGGTATGCTACAAATTATTCAAAGTGTTTGTTGATCATGAATCTATTATATATATATATATATATATATATATATATATATATATACACACACACACACACTTAATTAAGTACCTTTCTATTGGATACATCCATCGACAGTTCACTGGTCCAGCAAGCAATGCCTCATCTGGCAAGTGAATCATCACGTGAATCATACTTGTAAAGAAAGCTGGGGGAAATATCTGTTCGAATTTGCATAAGACGTTCACAATGTCGTCTTGCAATTGTTTAACATCCGACTTTCGCAAACACCTTGCAGTTAACTGCGAAAAAAATCTCGACAACAACACGATTGGTTTCACCACATCAAGAGGCAATAAGTGTCGAATACCAACCGGAAGAAGGCGTTGGAGTATCACATGACAATCATGACTCTTGATGTTTGAAAATTTACACCCCTTCACGTTCACGCAACGCGAGATATTGGAAGCGTACCCATCTGGAAACTTTACAGAAGAAATAAAGTTGAAAAACTCTTTCTTCCCATTCGGCTTAACTGTAAAAAAAGGATGGCCTTTCTTCAATGTACCACCGACACTCTGCATCCACAAAGATGACCTAATGCCCATTCGTTCCAAATCGAGGCGAGCTTCGATCGTGTCCTTCGTTTTTCCTTCAATGTCTAGAATTGTCCCGACCAAAGTATCAAACACATTTTTCTCAATATGCATAACATCTAAGTTGTGTCTCACTTTTAACTTTGACCAATACGGGAGCTCAAAGAACATACTCTTGTGCGTCTAGTTCAGATGTGTAGTTGGTCTGGGCTTACTGACCCCTTTGCCCAAATGACCAAATTCCAAACAATTTAACTGATCCAAAATCTCATCTCCAGACCATTCTCTTGGTCTTAGCCGAGTCTCTTTTGTGCCGTGGAAGGCTTTATCATTCTGACGCCACTCGTTGTCCCAAGGGAGCCATCTACGATGACCAAGATAACAAACTTTTCTCGCATGCCAAGACGATGTTACGTTCTCCTTGCATATTGGACATGCCAAATAACCCTTAGTCATCCACCCAGAAACCATTGCATACGCGGGAAAATCGTTTACTGTCCACATCACTGCCGCTCGCATGGTGAACATCTGCCCAGTATACTTATCGTATGTACGAACACCGTTTTCCCATAAATCTTTTAGCTCATCAACCAACGACCGCAAATAAACATCAATGGACTTTCCTAGATCTTCGCTCATTAATAGAGTCAACATCATGTATTCTTTTTTCATGCACTTCCAAGGCGGCAGATTATAAGGAAACAAGACGACCGGCCATGTGCTGTGGTTTTGGTTTAAAACCCCAAACGGATTAAATCCGTCGGTGGCAAGTCCCAATCTGACGTTGCGTGGATCAGCTGCAAAATCAGGGTACATCCGATCGAATTCTTTCCATGCCTCTCCATCTGCAGGATGCCTCATAACATCGTCATTTACCCGTCCTTCTTTATGCCATCTCATGTCGGTTGCCGTATGCATCGACATGTACAATCGTTGCAACCTAGGCTTCAATGGAAGATAACGCATTACTTTTTGTGGAATCTTGGTCTTTCTATTCTGTGATGTCATTTTAAACCTCGGCTCATTGCAGATAGGGCATTTATCCAACTGTTTGTTCTCCTTATAAAACAATATACAATTATTTACACATGCGTGAATTTTTTCATACCCCAATCCGAGACCCTTCAACACTTTTTGGGCACTTTTTTGATCTTCAGGTAAACAATTCTCCTTTGGAAGCATCCTCTTGATAACTCCCAAAAAGTAATCAAAACACTTGTTTGACAAATGAAACTTGATCTTGCCATGCATCAACTCCACAATTGCTGAGAGCACCGAAAAGTTCTCGCAACCCGGATATAATTCTTGCTTGGCATTTTTCAATAGTTTTTCATAGTTTTTAAATTCCTCACTGTCCATGGTTGGACGACCGTCATCTCCCCCTTCCTCGTTGGTGTTGCTTGAGGCGTATGGATAAACGTCATTTACAATATTCATAACTTGTTCACTAGGATCCACATTAGATTCAACAGTCTCCACTTGTGTCACGTATGAAGACGAAGCTTGGTCTAATCGTTCTCCATGATGATACCAAGTAGTATAGGTCTCCATCATCCCATTTCTAACTAAATGAAATCGAACATTTTCGAATGTCTCCCACAATGAGTTGTTACACCTTCTACATGGACATCGGATATGAGTTGAACCTGGGTTGTGTCTAGTTGCAAATTCAGTGAACTTATCTATTCCATCCAAGTACTGAACATCACATCTATTATGATTCTGTATCCATTGTCTGTCCATTTTGTCTGCAATCCCAATAAAAGTACAAGAGTTACAACAACTTCAACTACTGTATTGTCACCTTATTCCTCCGGTAAGGGCCCTATCCCATTCAGAAATGCACATTTATGTGTCGTAATTTACGATTTCAATGGATTAAATGTCGACGTGGGCTAATTTCGGCAACATCTCCTTACAGTTCTTCAAGTGCACGCCGTAGATACATAATATCCACCGTGTACTCGAAGAACAACAGGAAATGTTACCAAAATTTCCACTATCGAAACCTAATCCATGAACCGCAAACTACAACACATAACTATGCATTCCCAAACTGTCCATAAAATGGGACAATTCAAGAATTAATTGGACCGCAGTCATGCTTTCGCATCCATACACGAAATCCAACTAATTCTCAAACGGGAAACTAAGCTTTTTCTTGAAAAAAATGTACAAAGTTAAGTAGTATTAAATCACAATAATTACTAAAGCTAAATAAAATAGATAAAATTAATAAAGATCAATTACAAATTCAATCCCAAAAAACTCCAACAGGACAAAAAAAGGGCATAGCACGTAGACAAAGGTACACAATAACAAGTATAAGGAATCTGAAGTTGCTCAAAAATTGGTGTTCATACGTGATCAGGGGAAATAATATAGCTATATAAAATAGGTTAAAATGAAAACCAAACTCTTGACCGAAAATTTAGATCTTTACAATCTTCCTTAAAATTTTGCTTTTATTTTTTTATGCTAATTTTAAAAAATTCCTATCCATGAGGATTAAAAGCTCCTTTGCACCATTAATAGATTCAGTAAATCTTCATAGAGAGCATGATATGATATGTTATAAACTGTAAAGATGAAAGGATTGTTCATAAATTTCCAAAGAGTGTCATGTTTGTCTACCCTTCTTGTTTCATATATCGAACTAAACTAGTTACAAGACTGGTTGTAATAGTGTGCCATTCCAATATTTATAGCAAATATGTGGCTGAACTTTTTGATATTTATAGATAGAAACTTATCAATTTTTTCTTTTCTTTCTAAATATCTTTTACAATCCCTTTTAGTTTGGACTATATATCCACTTAATCAACGTTATTTTTTCTAAAGTATCATTTTTATCTCTTTTTAGTTCATTTTTTTTGTTCAAGCGATAGTGAAATGTAGATTTTCGTGTATTTACCCTCACGTTAGAGAAAGAGTCCCTTTGTGCTACACTGCCATCATCAATAGGAGACCAAATTTTTCAGTATATTGGGTATTTACCAAACTAAGTATTTACCCTCAATCATATATGCATGATAAGAACAAAAAAGATCAAATTTTTCAATATATTGGGTAATATCCACCAAAATTTCAATACAATCATATATAAAAATGGATGAATAACATAGAAGTTTTTAAATCACCTCACTCAGTTAATGAGTTCAAGTATGTTGATGCACAAAACCGGATGGTCTTGGTACAACGTAAATCCGACCGTGAATCTGCACAAACGCTCAAGAACACGAAGAACACAAAGAACACAAGGATTTTATCGTGGTTCACCCCAAGGTTTGGGCTACGTCCACACTGATTGTATTTATTTGAGAGAATAAAGAGGGAGAGGGTGAGAGCTTCTAAGGGTGAGAGAGGGGATCTCAGGCCTAGGAATTGACCTCTGAGGATGAGAGTGAGGCCTCCCCCAGAATGAGGGTAGGAGTCCCCTTTTATAGAATAAGGGGCTCCTCCTCTTTTACAAAGTATGGGCTTTAGTGTGAGGCCCAAATACAAGGCCCAAGGCCCAAATATACGAGGCCCTAAATATGGTATAAACAGTAGTCCCCCAAGTCTTCAGTCAAGAGAGTCTTTTGGCTGGAGACTTGAAATTCAGTCCATGTGTGGGCCGAAGTAACTAGATGTCATCTAGAACTAATGCTTAATATGAGGCGGTGCCCAATCTGAAATGATTCTCAACTAGAAGTAGCACATGTTGCGAGGCCGCTTTGCTTGTAGCTTGTGTTGCCTTGGTTGACTCGGCTTGTGGCGTTTGAAGGTGAGGGAGTCCCTTTTATAGAATAAGGGCTCGCTCCTCAATACATAAATGATGGGCTAGAGTTGATGCTCGCGGCGAGGCGGTTGCTCAGCTGGCGGCGTTTCTCTCTAATGAAGGTGAGGGAGTCCCTTTTATAAAATAAGGGTTCACTCCTCAGTACATGAATAATGGGTGCTCTCTAATGAAAGTGAGGGATTCCCTTTTATAGAATAAGGGCTCACTCCTCAATACATAAGTGATGGGCTAGAGTCTCCCAAGTATTTTTTATGAGGCCCAGTTGAGGCCCAATATATGGTACATAATGTAGTCCCCCAAGTCTTCGGTCAATAGAGTATGTTGGCTGGAGACTTCAAATTGAATCCATGTATGGGCCGAAGTGGCGGTTGTTCGGATGTGGTATTTGTATACCCTGCACTGAAGCTTTGTAGGTGAAGCTTTGCAAGTGAAGCTTTGAAGCTAGAGCTCTGTAAATGAAGCTTTTAAAGCTAGAGCTTTTGTAAATGAAGCTTTTGAAGCTAGAGCTCTGTAAATGAAGTCTTTGAAGCTAGAGCTCTTGTAAATGAAGCTTTTGAAGCTAGAGCTCTGTAAATGAAGTCTTTGAAGCTGATTTGACATGAGTGATGCTCATGCATGTTTATGTTGATTGACATGAGTGATGCTCATGGATGTTGACATGAATGATGCTCATGAATGTTTATGTATGATTGGATGAGTGATGCTCATAAATGTTTATGTATGATTGACATGAGTAATGCTCATGTATGACTTGAAGTACTGGGCATACTTTTGGTCACCTGGTTGGTGATAATCGAGGCAGGTTGCCAAATAATTTTGGAGTACTGGGCGTACTTTTGGTCACCTTGTTGGTGCTATTTTGGGCTTATGGGCCTTCGCCCTCCACACAACATTCCAACCCATTTATTTTGGGCTTTGCCTTTTTTTTTTTTTCTTTTTTTTTTTTTTTTTTTTTTTTTTTTTTTTTTTTTTTTTTTTTACCCTCTGATAGGGTTTATACATATTACCCTCTGATGGGGTTTATACATATGTCTCCGAAAGATAATAAATTACATCATTCTAGTAGAATGTTTATTCCTTACTTTTGTTTTTCTCTTTCTTTTCTACTTTTGTAATTATCTCAGTGGGTAGCCATATTTTCTGCTTTGCTCTTTTCCACCGCAAATCTCATGTTGAAAGGGTAGCCATGCTTTCTGCTTTGCTCTTTTACTTTGCTTTGCTTTTGCTTTGCTCTTTTACTTTGCTTTGCTTTTGCTTTGCTCTTTTACTTTGCTTTGCTTTTGCTTTCCACTGCACCTCTCTCTTTTGTTTTAATGCCGTAGCTCACTTGATTGCTTTTGCTTTTATGCCTACCTCCTCTGAGTTGGGTTTGACTGGTTACTGCCGTTGAGGCTGAGTCTGTGACTTCTTTTTCTAAAGTGGCATTGGATTCGCCAACTTTAGCATCCTCATGACTCTCGGGGTCTTCAAAAGCAAAGCCTCCCTTTAGCCAAGACCCACTCCTTTCTGCTTGTTCTGTTCCATGGCTTTTTCAGAAGAGCCTTTTCATGATGAAAGTTCATTGTTGGTGGCATCTTCTGGCTGCTTTTATTTTTTGAATAATGAGGACCTCTTTGAGACTGGGGACTGAGAGTGTGGTGTTCCATTAGGGCCCCATAGCTGCTGTTCCGTGATCATTGAACTTGATTCGAACCTGGGAAAGCTCATCGGATTCTGAACCGGTCCCAAGCCGCCCAAGCATCACAGCATGAACAATCCAGAAAATGGACCAAAAAATCATACTAACAAATTGCTCTGTGTTCCTACATCATCTCAACTTACTTGTTGAATGTCACATTCATGGGCAGCCCTGAACCAGACTTTGTCTGCAAGATCTTGTTCCTTTTCTTCCTCAACCTATCTTCCATCTTGGACCTGCCTCTTCCCTCCTGAAACCTTTCATTTGCAAACTCCCACCTGTCCTGATCAACCTTTCTGAACCCATAAGTGTTGAGCTGGCGAATGAAGCTTGAGAAATTGTTGTGCTTGAAGTGTTTGGGCAGCAGAGTCCTGGAGAATTCGTACAAGTCCCAAACAATGAAGCTCTGCCGAGCATCACTCCACGAAATGATCGAATCGGTTTCTGGGTCGTCTACCATTTGAAATGTCTTGTTTAAGAACGGTGGTGGGCCTGCCTCGCGCAAACCCTCCATGGGTTTAGGCAGATCCATGGAAGAAGATGAAGAAAGCGAACTGTAGATGATGGAACAGCAGCTGTAGATGACAGAACATTTACACTTATTAAAACTTGGTTGAGCTCAGCGATCTGGGCTCGCGAATGGAAGGAGGGGGTTCGCTAGTGGGCTGAAGCAGCGGCAGGGTGGGTTGTGACGGCGAATAGAGCGGCGGATGAGGAGACGGCAGGTGGGGTTCAGACATGGGCGCAGCACAGCAGGTGACCTTTCAGCACGGCTTCAATGGCGACTTGGCAGAGCTGCCAGCTCCTGGATTGACATGGCTTTCTCACTGTGATTAGCATTATATATCCGGACAGTTTTTATCTTTGCTGCTTTGAGAAGAGTAGCAACTTTATCAAGAAAAGAGATGTTATCTGCAACTTTATCTGACGATAACCTCATCTTCACCGTCTGATCGTCGCACGATGAGTCAAGCTCCGCTAGCTGATCTCGGCTTCCCCCACCAACACCCAAGTTGATTCTGGCTTGCATCGCCAGCACCACCTCCTTCATTGCCACGTCAGCATCCATTTTGTTCCTTAGCAGGATCTCTCCTATCTGGGTCGGCGTGAGTACCCCGCCCGACCTCACACACCAGTCTACTGCTTCGAAGAGTGGGTGGGCATCGAGCCTCAAGTAATTCTTTGCCAGCTGCCGGAAGGTGAGGGGACCGCATGTACCGAGGCTGACGTGGACGTCCATGCGTTCGCAGTGCAGCAGTGCCGTGTCGTTCATCTCCGCAGCAAGACCAGTGGCCGTCAGTGAAGTTGAGTAACCCCGACAGCGTCACTCTCCCTCCGCTGTTTTGCTCGTCGTTATTTTCGAGGACAAAAGATTCCTCGCATGTGTCACGGATCGTCATTGCTGCAATCTGGTTTCGGGATTTTGGCTTGTGCTTGCTGATCATCTCCGTCTACTACAATTTCTGCGCTCAAAGCTGGTACTGGAGCATCATGGCGGCTGGTGTTTGCGGCGGAGAGCTGAAGCGCAGATCTTGGAGAGGAGACGGTGTGGAGAAGATGACGAGGAGCACATGTGTGGGGTTCGTGGTGGCGAATCCGAGAGAGGACGGAGATGATGGTCCTTGTTAATGGGCTCCGGGAGGTGGGTGCGGGCCTGGGTATATGTCTGGGCTCGCAGCTGCTGAAGCCTGAATCTTTTGGTTTGGATCTGCTGAGGCGTGATGGGTGTTGAAGCTGGAGAGGTGTCAGATCCGGATCATCGGGCGAGTTGGGCCGGGTTAACGAGTCAGCAGGCTCGAAGGTGGAGGGAACGTCTAAGAGAGACGGAGGGAGAAGCTGAGACCGTGCAGCAGAGAGATGAAGAGATGGGATTGGCTTTTCTTTTTTTTTTCTTTTTTTTTTTTGTATCTCAGAGAGATAGAGAGAATGATCTGATGGAGAGTTGTGATTTTTGTTGGGAAAAACGGGAGAGTGTCGGTGCACTCACAGAGAGACGCAGAGATCTGATGAAAATGAGATGATGGTTTGATGGGTTTTTTCTGGGTTCTTTTTGCAGATACACGGGGAAGATTGTGAAGGTTTCACGGTGGTGTGATGAAAGATTGAAAGAGAACCGATGTAACTTTTCGTGTCGTTTCCCACAGACGGCGCCAAATGTTGATGCACAAAACCGGATGGTCTTGGTACAACGTAAATCCGACCGTGAATCTGCACAAACGCTCAAGAACACGAAGAACACAAAGAACACAAGGATTTTATCGTGGTTCACCCCAAGGTTTGGGCTACGTCCACACTGATTGTATTTATTTGAGAGAATAAAGAGGGAGAGGGTGAGAGCTTCTAAGGGTGAGAGAGGGGATCTCAGGCCTAGGAATTGACCTCTGAGGATGAGAGTGAGGCCTCCCCCAGAATGAGGGTAGGAGTCCCCTTTTATAGAATAAGGGGCTCCTCCTCTTTTACAAAGTATGGGCTTTAGTGTGAGGCCCAAATACAAGGCCCAAGGCCCAAATATACGAGGCCCTAAATATGATATAAACAAAGTATAATCAAAGCACAATCTAAACTTTCATCTGGTAGTTGGTACAATAGTTTCTTGGTCACAACTCCCAAAAACATTTAGTAATAAACACACATGAAAAGATTATATGGACAGGTGGAGATTCAGCAAATCCAATTTTCAAACACATGAGAACAATGCAAATGAACAAAAGAATGGTTAAACATACTTCAATGTTCAATAGAGGTTTTCGGGAATCAAGATCTTCTGGGGTGAATTCAGCCTGAATGAAGCAAAATACAAAAGCACATATCAGTACATCACATACAAACAAAGAACTGTAAAAATATTAATGACAGGGGAAACATCTAGCCTCCACAAAACTGTAAAACTATTACAATCGAACACAAAACTGAATAAGGACAGCTAGATAGGACCTCTACCTTACAAAACTGAATAAGATAATTCCAAGGAAATTGTGATCAGGCGACTATGAAGGTTTGCAGGTGAGGAACAGGGGAAGGCTGCTATGGAGTTTATGAATTGTATTAGAACACTGGAAAGAAAGATAAAAAGCAGATTTTCGTGTTGACTTTGCGCGACGAAGCCAGGCGTCGCGCAAGTTGGAAAAAAGCGGTAAATAAACGTGGTTTGGCGCCAAACTCTTGCGCGACGCACAAGACGTTGCGCAAGTAGTCTTTGCACGACGGCACTTTGCGCGACGAATGAGTGAGTCGCGCAAAGCTATTTTGCGCGACGAAGGTACAACTACGTCGCGCAAAGCTGTTTTGCGCGACGCACTCCTTCGTCGCGCAAAGTGCCGTCGTGCAAAGACTACTTGCGCAACGTCTTGTGCATTTCGTCGCGCAAACATACTTTGCGCGACGAAATTTTCTGCGTCGCGCAAGTTTCCGTCGCGCAAACATGTTTTTGTACTAGTGTCCTAAATTCTCTGCATCTCAACATCAATATGGGGGTCTTCCTCCTGGTTCTTCAGGACATAATTCTGGTTCCTCTGGTGGATATCGCTCTTTCTACAATAATAAGAAGGGTAAACGAAGATCTAATCAGGGATATAGGTATCTTCATCCTAATCCAAGACAGCAGTTTCCAGCTCATGGATCTCATCATCCACCTGTATTCTCTAGGGTTCTTAGACCTTCTCCGTCACAGTATCTTGGCCATTCCTCTACACAACAAGTTCCTTGCCAATTGTGTAATCAACTTGGTCACATTGCTCCGTTTTGTCATTCAAAATCGTTGGAACGACAGGGCTGTCAAATCTGTGGTAAGATGAATCATACTACCTGGTATTGTTTCTTCAATGACAAAGGTCCCAATTTTGGTGGTCCACACTATCCTCATATGTCAAGCAATGCTTATGCTCCTTTCGCACCTACTTTCTCTCCTCAGTCCAATCTTCAAGCTCTGCATATAGTCTCTTCTTAGTCATCTTCAGCTACCACACCTCATCATCAACCACAAATTTGGCTCACTGACTCGGGGGCCACAAATCATATGACCACAGATCTCAGTAATTTGTCATTGGCCTCTCCTTATCCTTCTAATGAGACAGTGCAAACAGCTAATGGTCAAGGTTTGGAAATATCTCATATTGGTAGTTCTATTAATCAAACACCTGTGCAGCCCCTCAAATTGAACTCAATTCTCTATGTGCCTAAACTATCTCATAATTTGTTATCAGTTCATCGCATTTGTCTTTATAACAACTGTTGGTTAGTGTTTGATGCTTTTTGTTTCTGGATCCAGGACAAAGCCACATGGAGGATATTATACAAAGGACAATGTAGTAATGGACTATATCTTATTCTTTCTCTTGTCAATCATCATTCTCTTCCTTCTCACGGCAATTCTAAAGACTTTGCATTGCTTGGACAGCTTGTTAGCTCTAATCTCTGGCACAATAGGTTAGGACACCCGTCAAATAATGTTGCTTCTCTTATGCTTAGTAGGTCTCACATATTGTGTACCAAAGATTCTGCTCCTATGCTCTGTCATAGTTGTTTAGAGGGCAAGTTCACTAAATTGCCTTTTCAGTCTAGTGAACACAAATCTGTAATTCCATTTGAAATCCTACACAGTGACCTTTGAGGTCATTCTCCGTGTAATTCCATTGATGGATACAAGTACTATGTGACTCTTATTGATGAGTGCACTAGGTATTGTTGGTTGTTCCCTCTTGTTAATAAATCAGACTTCTTTGAGACTTTTGTTGTCTTCTACTCCTTTGTACACACTTAATTTTCTGCTTCTATTAAGATTTTACAAACTGATGGTGGTGGGGAATATAGCAGCAATAAACTTAACAACTTTCTTCACAGTAAAGGGATACTTCACCATAAGTCTTGTCCACATACTCCAGAACAAAATGGCTTGGCTGAGAGAAAACATAGACATATTGTTGAAACCAAGGAAGAAAATATCGGTAATATCGGAAATATCAGTAGTCCGAAAACACGGAAATATCGATGGAAATATCGGGATAATATCGATATCGATAAAAATTACATGGAAACCACGGAAATTGTAAGAAAAACTTGGAAATTTTTAATGAAACTTTGCAGGATGTTTATTTAGTCAATTATCTATTAGTTTATCACAAAAAATTGGAAGGAAATGCATTGCATGATGGATTTAACTGATTTAAGTTGATTATATAGCGAGCTGGCAAACATTGTGAGTGTAGAAAATATGTAGTAATTAATGAAAGAAGTTTAAACACACCATAATCATTTATATATAATTAATTAGTACAATATTGGGAGGTTTTATTTAGGATATTAAAAAAAAAAAAAGGAAGTGAATAAAATGATAAAGAATAATGTACCGAATTTGACACTGGTTTTCCGGCCAAACCACGGCAAGTTGGCTGGCGTGCAAGGTATCAATCTCTTCGTCTCGTCGAGTAGTATAACTTTCCTTTTTGTTTCACTCAATTTCGTTGAGTATTGAAAAAGTTATACTCATTTGAATCTTACCCAGTTTCCGGCGACCTCGGTGACTTTCGAGGCATTTTTCGGCCAAACCACGACAATTCAGATGTCGTGTGAGGTACCATTATCTTCGTCTCTTCGAGGGCTACAACTTTCATTTTTTGTCTTGCTTGATTTTGTTGAGTTTTGACAAAGTTATGGCCGTTTAAAGTGGGTGTGGATTTTCGGCCGAAATTCCTATTTTCTTCCTTGGTCGAGTCCCACATCGCCCATGCGAGGGCAGTGAGCAAGCAAGAAGGCCTTTAAAAGGCACATTCCCAAGCTGATTTAAGCATGTCTTGGTTGGCCTTTGGGCTTTGATCAAGTGTGGTATGTGTTGAGATTTCTCAACATTTTTAAGTTTTTTTTAATATTATATTGTGATATTATCGATAATTTCAAAAATATCGCGATATTATCGATAATATCGTGATATTTTGACGAAAATTATTTGGATAGTTAAAAAAAATCGGACCTCCAAAAAAACGATAATATCGGCGAAATATTGTCGATATTATCGATTTTTTCTTCCTTGGTTGAAACTACTGTCACCTTGTTACAATCTGCCAAATTACCTTCTTCTTTCTGGACTTTTGCTTGCCAAGTTGCTGTCTATCTTATAAATTGAATGCCTACCCCAGTTTTGAACCATTGCTCACCGTTTGAAATGCTTTTTGGGACTCCTCCTCTTTTAACACATCTTAAGGTGTTTGGATATTCTTGCTTTCCTTTATTGAGACCTTATATTCAATCCAAGTTACAAGCTAAAACCACAGAGTGTGTCTTCCTTGGGTATGCATCCAAATACAAAGGTTTTATTTGCTTTGATATGCTAAAGGGTAGGTTCTACATTTCTAGGCATGTAGTGTTTGATGAATCTAGATTTCCCTACCCTCATTTGTCTTTATTACCTAAGAACAACCCTGTACCATCTTCTTTCTCTCAGTCATTATCATCTCTTCCATTCACAACTTTGGATCATCTCTTAGTTCCATCTCCACCAACACACTTATCTCCACCATCAGCCTCTTTATCTACTGAGATAATATCTTCACCCTCAGTTTCTTCTCAGTCGATTACTGCTACTACAAGTGGTGCTCCTCAACTCCCTGTGGACTCTGATTTTAGTCCTGATTTACTTCAAGTGGTGTTACCAATTGCTCCCCTTAATTTGCATCCTATGCAAACCAGAAGTAAGAATGGCATCATCAAGAAGAAAGTGTTTTTGAGTCATGTTGCTGATTCTAGCAATGTTGATTTAACTTTGGTAGAACCTGCAACATACAAATCTGCAATGAAAGTACCAGTTTGGTTTCAAGCTATGCAGGAAGAAATTGATGCATTGCATCATCAACACACTTGGAGTCTTGTACATTTGCCTCTTAATAAGAATCTTGTTGGCTGCAAATGGGTTTTCAAACTCAAAAAGAATTCAGATAGAACAGTGGCTCGGCATAAAGCTCGACTTGTTGCAAAGGGGTTTAGTCAAGAGCCTGGCTTGGATTATGGTGAAACCTTTAGTCCAGTGGTTAAACCAACCACTGTGAGGTTAGTTCTAGCTTTGGCAGCTCATTTTAATTGGAATGTTCGACAATTGGATGTCAAGAATGCGTTTTTACATGGATTTTTAAATGAAGAAGTGTATATGGCCCAACCCCCTGGTTTTGGAGATGCTGCCCATCCTGAATTAGTTTGTAAACTTCACAAGTCACTGTATGGGTTGAAACAGGCTCCTCGAGCCTGGAATGACAGATTTACAAGCTTTCTTCCCTCTCTTGGGTTTCAATCCACTTATTCAGATTCTTCTCTATTTGTTAAGATAGTTGGTAGTGATATTGTGGTGCTTTTACTCTATGTTGATGATATCATTATCACTGGTAGTTCTTCTCCACTTATTCAACAGGTGATTCATTCTTTAACCGCTGAATTTGATATCAAGGACTTGGGTGCGCTTCATTATTTTCTGGGAATTCAGGTTACCAAAACTGCTCAGGGGTTATTTCTTTCCCAATCTAAATATATTCAGGATTTGTTGCAGAAAGTTGAGATGATGGATGCTAAAGCTTGTGATACTCATTGCTTACCTAATAATAGGTTACTTAAGGATGATGGTACTCCTTACAACAATCCCACAGTTTATCGCAGTATTGTTGGTGCCTTATAGTACCTCACGTTTACTCGCCCAGATATTGCATTCTCAGTTCATCAAGTTTGTCAATTTATGCAATCTCCAATGGTGTCACATTTTACAGCTGTTAAGCGGATTTTGAGGTATCTCAAGGGGACATTATCTGGTGGCATGGCCTATACTCGGGGAGATTTGACACTGAAAGCATTCAGTGATGCAGATTGGGCTGGTGATCCCAATGATCGGAGGTCCACTACTGGTTTGGTTATATTCTTAGGCAACAATCCTATTTCTTGGTCCTCCAAGAAACAAAACACTGTTTCTCGTTCTTCCACATAAGCAGAATACAGAGCTATGTCTACTACATCTACCGAGCTGGATTGGATTCAACAGGTGCTGGAATTTATGCATGTCAAGTCTGCTAGTACTCCTGTTCTCTTATGTGACAATCTTTCTGCCATAGCGTTGTCCTTTAATCCCGTTCAACACCAACGCACGAAACATATTGCGATTGATGTGCACTTTGTGCGTGAAAGGGTCGCTAAGAGGCACCTCTCTTTCGGTGTCATTGTTTCAACCTCATGCTTGGATCATCCAATCATGAGTTTGAGGGGGCATGTAAGGATATAGATATAGACATTGGCTAGGATTGTGCCATCTGTCACAGGATTATAATTCTTAGTTAGTTAAGTTGTTAGAGAATGTGTTCTCTCTATAAATACATCATTGTAATAGATTTGAGATTAAGCAAAACAGAAATAATAAAGATTCGATAGTTTTCTCTCTCTCTAAATCTTTCCCTCTCTAGTTCTTGAAGCTCTGTTCTTCTCTCTTGATCATTTCATTTTCTGTATTAACAAAGGCGTATAATTTTAATTTCTATCCTGGCGTATTCAATATTAGACAAGAAAATAAAAAACTTCCACGGCAAAAACATCGCCGGAAAAGCATAAATATTTGTCATCTAAAGTTATACCCGCGAGTTGACAATTTGAGGAGAAAAATCTATTTGTGCCTGCCAATCACTTACTGGCTAAGGTTGTGATTTCGTCAACATAGTTTTTGCACCTTAACTTCAGTTTCACTGTATTTCTTAAAGGACAAATGCAGAATTTTGCCGAGAAAGCCACTGTTTTTTTTTTTTTTCTAGTGTTTAAGGGCATGCACATTATGATCATATATTTAGACTACATCCAAAGTGAATTAGTAAACAAGTTTACAGAATCTAACAACTACTCTCATATTCCCTTTGAGATGTTCCCCCACGTACAAGGCCAGTCTTCCAAATTTACAATCATTACGCCCTAACATTTTATTAGTTTTCCCATATTGTTAATTAGTTAGTATCTAAATCCTCCAAGTTTTTAAACCTATTATTCTCACCTGCATGACATTGCTGCATCGATCCACCCACAAATTTATCATATGGGCATAAGGACAAACATGCCTTACAGACATGAAAACAAAACACCCCATCGTAATTGAATATACTTACACACACCGTCATCTTCCGTTGAGGGACAACGTTTGGTGCCTATCCTGTAACTTTTTTTCAACGATCCGAATCATTTATATTTGATTTATCATTAATACATCGTCTTTGAAAAATTTAATAAATCCAAAATCTGACATCTAATTGTAATGAAGAAAATACACGAATATAGTTTTTCCAAAAAACGCTAATAATGTCTACCATTTAATCTAACGGTCATATAAATACAAATTTCTATAATATAATATTGGTAATAACAATCTTTAAGAGAAGACCTAAAAAATAGACCTTTGATCGCTAAATATATATGTGTGTGTTTGTGTGTAAATTATATGTGTAATGTAGCAAATTGTCTTTGATTCTTTCCACTCATTGAATGCAACATGAGCTACCAACAAGTGATCCATTACCCACTTGCCATACACATGTGGGAAAATTTTGGCGGTTAGAATCATCTTTCTTATTGGATCTTTCTACTATCATATATGTACCTAGAAAAATTCGATCCAGAATCTATATGCTTCAGCTTGAATTTGAACATTTTCAAATTGTTTTTTTTCCTTTTGTATTGCATGATATTTTTTCTGATATAAATAACATACTATTTTAAGGGTGGAGAATTTTACACTCTAAGGAGAGGGTGGATTGAAGTAGGCCGCATAATGGGCTAGCCACTAATTAGGTGTCGAACTAAACACATATGTAAAATGTTCTTGCCATCTATATATATGAGTTGAACCTGAAACTTCTCATTTACAAATAAAGAAATACCACTAAACTTACTATTTTTTTTCTGTAGTGCATGATTCTTACTAGTTTTTTTTTCTGTAGTGCATGATTAATGATGTAATAAGTTTCACAAATGATATTTTGTTTTTACAAAGGCCTATTTGAGCGCATTGATTATCCGACATTATCTAATATAATTAAGCTAACATTTGTAACTATATGATTACTTGAACAGTTCATTGGCCCCAGCGGAAAGAGGGGAATATAGCTAGGGGATAGGACAAAGAAACAAAGGGGTAGAAAGTGCAGCAAAAGATACAATACGTATGAAATATAGGTCAGTAATCTTGCTCACTGCTTGTGCTCCAAGTTTGAATAGCTTGCAAGACTGCTTGTTCCACCGCCTGAGCATCTATGCTATCAGCCCCCTGTTCAGTGCAATGGAAATGCAACATAAGTAAAAAGAATTTGTATAAATTCTAGATGATCTCAAGCAATATACATACCTCGAGTGCCCTCGTTTCGACAAAGTTAAAAAACTGAGTTCTAACTCGCTGATTGAATTTTAAACCATGCAAATACAAAATTTGATTTAAGATATTAAGATACTAAATTATGAAGTCAAGTCATGCCACAATAATTGCGTCAGAGCTAGCGTAGTCGCAATAAGGAATACAGAAGGTGCAGTTAAGACCATGTTTGTACAACTCACGCGCGTGATGTTAATTTGTACAATAATATACGTACAAAGTTAGAGTGCATGACCCATATATACATATATGTATGCTGGCATAATATACACATTAAAAAAAATAAAAAAAATAAAGGGGCCAAAGTGAAGGGTTAAGTACAATGGGGCTAATGTGAACGAGACTAAGGGTTTTTCTATAGGGACCTGGCCTCTCTGCCCTCCCACTTCTCATACACTCTAATCCCCTCCTATTTGTGCAGTCACGATTAAGCTATGTCAATATTTTATATTACTATTGCCTTGTCTTATTATCTCTATAAAAAATCAATATAAAATATTGACGTGACTTAACCATGACCGCACAAAATAAGAGGGGATGGGAATGTATGGGAAGTGGGAGGGCAAAGAAGACGGTTCCTTTCTATAGTACATTGGTGTATGCACCGCTTTTTGGATAGCTAGGTTATGACGGTTGAAATTCAGCCATGCAAATCCTGTTGTCCACTACACTGATACATCTCATACTTTATTGCATTGTAGAATTTTTGAGAAATTAAATTTGATAATATAATTTCTTACTTCTCCAACAGCTTCTAGTTGGAAAGTGTCTGAACAAGAAACCCTAGCATCCAGCACATCGAGGCCCAGTTCCTCAAAGGCTTCGAGAATGGAGACCAGCAAACCCGGGCATTTCTTTTCCGACAACACATGAATTTGGAAACCCTTTTCCAGGGCTTGAACTGTTACCTGCTGGAAATTATAACAGGAAGGACAATTAATCAAATGAACAAGAACTATGTTATGATAAGGTGTCCCAAAGAAAATAAAACAATCTTCAGTAGTTTATTTGAGCAAATATGCACCGCGGGTAATGGATTTCGGGCAATCGAATTCTGGGAAGTTCCAACGCCTTGGCTCAGCATGTCCACTTTGCACTTCAACTCCTTGATATATTTGGATGCATCAACAATAATTGAAGTTTTGTTCAGCTGCCAAATCACAGAAAGCAGCAACAAATTATGAAAATTTGGACGAAATATATTGGAATACTTTATATCACTAATAAAATTTGGATATACATATATAGTAACTAATTCTGGCTAAAGTAAGTAATAGCTTATTTTAAGTTAATTACATCACTGGAATTGGTGGCAGCACGAAGTTGCAGCAATTTCTGATACAGAGCTGCTTTCTTTCGTTCCTTAGAACTCATGCTTCTTCACCCCTGCAGTCTTTCTTGATCTTATGATTGATTTGAGGGCTTTTAAAGAGAACAGGGATGTTGCATACTCTGGCCTCAATATTCCCTAGATTTTTCTCCAGTATATTGACGTAATTGACCTTTCTAGTGAACAATTCAATTATTTTGACATATAACAGGGCACATATTTTGTTTTTACAAGCAAAAACCGGGCGTTTTTGGTTGGCAGCGCATGTACTGTTAGTGATCATATTTTAGGCAACAGTATCAAGTAGTTACAAATCATGCATGCGTTGTGTGTGATGGGGGGTAAAACAAAATCATGTGATAGAGATTGAAGTGGGAAGAGAATATATAATGATATATATGTTGGACTGGATTATTGTAGTATCTATGTTGGTCGTATGAGGAAAATAAGAGTCATATATATGCATGAGCTGTAATTAGCATTTTGAAAAAAGGGTACTTAAACGCAAAGACGGTCCTATAGGTAGAAGATGTAAACCTAGTAGAAAGCGTGAGGAGGAAGATTTTGATTCAGCCCATGTTAGAGAGACCACTTATTTGGATTAAAGTTCATAAACAAATTGACGTGTTTGTTAGATTAGATTATTATGTGTTGATTAACGTGCTTATTTCTTATCGGTGATAAATCACACAATTTGCAAATTTGGTTTAAAAATTTAGTCTATCTAACATTACTCTTTGAAAAAAAAATGATCAAAAGCTCATTTCTTGTAAAAATTAAATATACATGTATATCTTTTTAATTTTTTATTATAGAATAATTTTCTTGTATGAGATTTGAAGACAACCTCCAACAAAGGTGGATTCTATAGCCAATTATATGGCCACTACACCAAATGGCTTACAGTATACACTACAGTAATATAACTTTAGCTTTGTAAGAGTGTTAATATGGATTTGAATCCTCTGTTTGAATGCTAGGGTCTCCTTGAATTTTCTTCTCCACATGCCACCTCATTTAAATAACATCTGATGGTTAGAAAACTAGTATCGTTAATGATCATCGGTTCTTTCTCAAATCAATTTCTTCTAACCTAGGGTTTAGTCTAGTGGAAAGTCAGTTAAGGTTTGAAACTTCAAACCAAGTTCGAACTCCTATGGATATTTTTATTGGGGCCACCGGCACTGCCTTAACAATACCGTTTCTCATTTGTAATGGGGCTTCATAGGGAACTATAGCTTTTCCCCGAGGAATTGTAAGCTGTGGACTTCGGGATAGATCTACCATAAATTAGTCTGAATGAACCAGTAATCTAGTGGCAGCGGCAATGGTGGCATTTCATTATCAAACGACATTGATTTTGTTTTTTGATCCAACGATGTTATCTACACTAAAGGGGTAGGGGAGAAAGCTAAGTCTCATAATGGGCCAATAATAATGTGGTTCAAATTCGTTTTTGGCAAGAATCGAACCTAAGACCTCTCACTTATAAGTGAAGGGGAATATCACTAGAGCGTTGTACTATGTGGCTCAAACGACAGTGATTTAAACTAAAGAAAATGGAGTGATGTTGGGCAAGTGAGAGCTAAGGACAAAGGGACGACGGCAATCGAGAGAGAATAAGTACGTACGTGCGGGAGAGAGAAGTGAAGAGAGTGAGTCCCGTGAGTGAAGAGTTTTGGAAGGATTGACAGCTAAACAACATTTGACGCGTCCTTTGCACCTTTTGGATGCCTCACTCACTCTCGTCCTCCCTCCTCATCTCTCTTCTGATCACGCGTAGATTCTCTTCCGATGTATTACTTAACGAATTAGTAACTTTTTCATTTGAATATTTTTGTTTTTTTTTAGTACTCGCCTTATATCCAGATCGTTTAATTTCTATGCAACTTTCTAAAGATCAACTCTGTCAATAACCAACCAATTCTAAAATTTCTTAATCATCTAATAGTAATTCAACAAATAGACAAACCTTGTTATTAACTTAAACACTAAAAGGAGAACCGAGAAAGTAGAACGAGAATGACCGACTGAAAATGTTGATAACTTTCTCATTTAAATATTTTTTTTTTACGACTCTTTATATCCGAAATTAATTCAATAAATATCTTAATCATCTAAAATTAATTCAATAAATAGACGAACCTTGTTATAAACTTAAGCACTAATTTTTTGACATTGTTAATCAAACAGTTAAACAATTTTCAGTTTTTTTTTTTTTTTTTTTTTTTTTTTTTTTTTTTTGCAGATATTTCATATTTGAAGTGTGAACTAGAAAGCAGACGGTTCTAATCATCGTGCAACATTGCAAGATGAAAACGAGAACCGAGAAAGTAGAAGGAAAAAGTCGGACTGAAAAAGTTTGATAGTATCTCCCCTTACTTATTCACCTTAAGTATGGAATATTACCGTCTGAAAATCTCTTTTGCACTTGCCCTTCGTTTGTGGTTTTTTTAAAAGATTCAATCATTCAAGAATCAAGCTGCAGTACTACAGTTAACAATTTCGACGACATGAATGTTCTAAATGTTTTTCAAGAACATGCAAATCACAACTAACAGTTTGCTGCATGTATACTACTCCTTTGCTTCAACTGAACATTAATTAAGGAACAATAAAGCATGAAAACCTATTACTAAGATATGAAAATGAAATAAAAATTCTCTAAGTTTGATAATCATATATAGCTAGTTAATTAGTAAAAGCGATTGAATATTTTGTTACTGGGATAAAAATGGATTTGGATATCTCAAATATATTGCTTCAGAATTGTCTTGCACACAAACAAATAAGCAAGTACCCCTATTCACATGTGTGCCTCTTTAATCATCACAACACAACAATGTACAAAGAACACATAGCAGCTCCGACCTTGTCTCTTTGCCTACTTTCAGTTTCTGTATTTCTTAGGACGGGCTTTAAGGATCTATCATGCTCTGTAGTCATTATATATACGTGTGTGTGTGTGTGTATAAATATATATATATATATATATATGAATTTTTTTCTTAAATTGTATCCTTTAAGTACAAGATATGGAGGTCAGACGATCGGACTGTGAGATCCCATTTTGGGCGAGATAGCTGGTTGACACCAGTGGACCGATTGTCTCACATTCGGAAAAAATTCAAATATAAATTTAATTTTGTGAGCTATTATTAGGAATAATCCTTTTTTTTTTAATTATCTTTTTGTTAAGTTTGTGATAAAACTGAAAATTTTAAAGAATGCAAAATCCTAAACTATAAGATTAACAGGAAAACTGACATTTGAAACCTTGAACTGTTATTTCAATTGACATTGACCCCCGAATTATTTTTTTGGTAAATTAACATTCTGAACTATTTGAAATTAGCTAATCAACCCCTCACCGTCAGATTCGATGAAATTTCATCAACTTTGCCGTCAGATACTGGTACGACTTGACCCCTCAAGAGTGAATCACGTGTTGGTTACATGCTAGTATTTAACAGTAGAGTGGATGAAATTTCATTGAATCTGACAGTGAAGGGTTAATTGACTAATTTCAAATAGTTCGGGGGGTCAATTTCAACTGGAGTAACAATTTAGTGGGTCAAACGGGAGTTTAATCTTAGATTAATACTTAGAATTAAATTCTTTCGACTCCTATATCACAATTTCATTTATTTATTTATTTTATATACCTATATCATACATTGTTCTAAAAATTCCCGCCTAAGCGCTAGGCGGCTGACCACCGACCTGATTAATCTCTAAGCGTTTGAAAATTAAGAAATGACGCTTAGACTTGCTTAGTCACTTAGATCCGCTTAGGTCGCGACTCTCACTTAGATAGAAAATAGATAAATTTCATTGTGCATTTTATTTTTCAATAAATTGTAGGAGACTTTTTGAATAATTAGATGAACATTAAATCTAAAAAACAAACTTGGAATTTTGAACTTGGATCTAACTGCTTTACATATATTTTGATCTAGAGTTCATTATTTAGTATATATACAATATTATCTCAATCAAACATACCAGTGTATATTATAGTATAAATACTCTGTAAACACAATATACGTGCTACGCACTAATTTTAGTCAAAAACATATATAAATCCTTGTTGCGGATCCAACGAGATGGTCCCATCATATATTGCATCAATACATTATGCAAAAGAACTTTGTTTCAAGGATAATCAGCATGCTGCACATGCTCTACTACCTTGACTTATGTAATGACATGCTATTTGTTGTTTTCTACACAGAAATTCCAATCTAAACTGCTACAAACTAGATAAAGTGACACATAATTGGACATCATTATTGGTCTTGGAAATTCAACAGCGGTCTTCAATCTCGTTTCAATTGTCCCAACAATCATGCATGTAATTACAAAGTTGTCAGCCAATTAACCTTCATTTTCTTATTAAATTATAATATATATATTACGAAGTTACAAAAAATATATTTATAAAGACCTAATAAAATACTCTACCCTAACATAAAAATAAATCAAATTGCTAACTTGCAAACTTTTTGTATTAGTGGAACTTAATTTTCAGCCACATGTACTGGTGCTGCATGGGTTTGTTAAACAGCAGAATTGATTGTTTCAAACCACATATTTAAATGCAAGAAGGATGGAACTGTGAAATGATTAGCTGTAGCATATTTACAATATTATTACAACAAAGCTAACAGGATCGATTTATATCTCTCGCGGTCTGTGTGTGTGCACGCCAGCAGATTGTGAGGTGCATTTTAACTGTGAACTAATTTTAAGTTTTACATGAACCGTGGGAAGAGTTCTTTTTAAGAAGCATGATTGGATGTCCAATCAGACAATACAGATATTAATACAAATAATGCAAAATTTGGAAATGTATCTCGTGACAAACCCTATTTCTTTCTGGATATAATTTTCTTGCAAATTGAGATTTCAAAACCTTTGGAAAATTAGTCACTTAATACCACAATATAGTAATATTTCTCTTCACTTGTAAGTAAGAGAAGTCTTAGATACAATTATCGTCAAAGATGAATTTGAACCACATTATTATTGGCTTATTGTGAGACTAAACTCACATACTCTTCTTATTTAAATAATATTGTTTATTCAAAAAAATAAAAAAACCCTTAGAAAATTAACGGAAGAAAAAACATAGCTAGCTAGCTCTATAAGTGATCAAATAGATTTTCGAGTTCGTAAACTAAATTATGTCTGCATACTACCGATCATAATGGGATCTTAAAATGGCCACAAAAAAAAACAACGAAATATTCATGCGGTTTCAGAGATCATATTATATAAACATGTACATGTAAAGCATTAGAAAATAATTAAGAACTATATATATCTAAAGGTCTAGGGATCAAAATTTTATTAATCCAGTCATGCAAAACTTTCACAAAACCAAATCATTATTAAGGCTATATAATCATAAGATCACAAGAAGAATTTATTGTAGGACAAAGTATGGCAACGGAAATTAGATAATTTAGCAGTTGCGAAAACACAGAAAGTTTAAGTTAAACAATAATAAAGGATAACTAGGATCACTCCAGGGCATCACACCCCTTGTTGGCATCTCAACAAGAATTTTGGCAGCTCACCAGAATCATCCCATCGCAGGATTAAAATTCCAATCTCTTAAAAACAACGCTTTTCTATTTATTAACTCTTCACCATTTGTTAATATGAATTACAAGGGATGTTTATAAAGCCTTAAACCTAATGAATTATGAAACCTTAAACCTAATGAACGCACAGAAAAGTAAACTTATTACAAGAACGAAATCCTTATTCAAAATAGAATAGAAAACTAAATCTAACCCTCATAATCAAACTAGAAAGAATGTTAATCCCTATAAGTAGGAAATCAAAAGATTAAAACCATAAATATTAAATTAAAGACTAAAACGCCCTTTAATTTAGGACAGCCACAATTTTTGTTCCACATCAAAATTGGTTTGAGGCTGCTTCCAAGTAGAACTCGGAAACACTGACTTGCATTTCTATTGTGAATCTGTGTGATGAACAACTCGGGGGACATTTGAGTTCACGGGCAAGGTTCTAGTCAGGAAAAAAGATTAACATAAATTTAATATATCATGTCATAAAACTAGATATGTCCCTAGCTAGATAAAGAAAATTTGGTAGGTTGGGACAACTAATATCTATAAAAAGGGACAAAAAAGCTTTAAAATATAATTTCCATCTCCATTGAATTTTAGAACTCATGGAATAAATATACTCTAGTACTAATTAGGCATTTTTTGTCCCTTTTCCTCACGTGTGGGATAGCCTGCAACATATCAGAGAACAAACCAAATGCATATGATAGCACAACGATCGATAAAACATCTTCAGACTTTTGAAAGATAAATTCTTGACTTGGGGCCGTGGACAGCTATGATATTGTTTGATCCCCATAAAATAGGAGCCCAGCCAATACCAATGTCTCTTCAACAAGACTTTGACAACATTAATATACCTTTTAAGGAAAACAAAGCACCATTTCATACAAAACACCATTTCAAACAAAAACCTAACTGCCTTGATAATTGGAAAACCATTTCAGTCAATTAGAACATATACAAGTTGATAGATGAGAGATTTTCTTCTTTTCTAATTGAGCTAAATGTGCAATCTAAAAGCTATAATTATTGGAGTACTTTTTCTAATTTATTATTAAAGAAAAAGTGACAGCAACTCCTTCGAGACATTCATCGCAGTGTATGATTAATAGTGTATCAAATTAATATTAGCTAGGTGAGACGAGAGGCCACCAACTCCAAACATATTGGCAGCAATTTGGAACTTCTAATTTGGGGTTATTCTATGAGCTTATGGTTTCAGAAATCATATGCATGAACATTAATGGTCATCTTGATCAGAAATGTATAAGGTACAATTCTTATCAAAACTTAATGATGGTTCTTGACCCTAAGATTTGAGGATAAGGTGTGTTGTTGAAAAGGGTCCTCTGTTCCCATCAATCATATATATCGGTACAAGGAAGGAAGGGCTGAAGCCCAACAAAACCTACGTACCTAGCTGATCTCGGAGAAGAACTTCCATGGAGTGGGTACGCAGTTACGGTGACGTCTTGTGTCAATACATGTGTAAATTTTATGTCCACATGTTCTTATTTCATTAGCACGAGACACATGGTGGTGCACCCGTACCATATAATTAATTAGTTGTTCTCCTGATCTAGACCAAGGGACCCCATTCATGTCAGTTATCCTATATTTTTCATACAAACCCTAGATAGTGAGTGGATTAGATTATCCTTCACATATCTTTAAACCCCAAGCGGTTTACAAGATTTGGCCATTGAAAGTTGTACCTATACCCATACAAAAGTTACATAACCTAACAGTTATCAATTAATTGAGTGTTTGCCCAAAATAATTGAATGTTTCCAATTTACAAGAACGAGAGGATGATCACTGTTTGTTCTCTTCTAGAGGGTGAGCTCCTATACGGATTTGGATCCTCTCCTGAGCCCAAATAGAGGACCCTCCTGACCAAGGAGTGTGGACCGTTGGATTTTCATCCAACGGCTATAAACAGGAGGGTCTCTTTAAAGTTATAATAATTATAGCCGTTGGATAAAAATCCAACAGCCCACACTTCTTGATCAAGAGGATCCTCTCCTTGGGCTCAAGAGAGGATCCAAATCCCTCCTTGGGCTCAGGAGAGGATCCAAATCCCTCCTGTACGATACTTTGTTTCTCTTCTATAATGTTTAGGATTGTTCTCAATTTTCTTGTAATGCAACACAATCAAATCAGACGTATGTATATGTAGAGAGAGAGAGAGAGAGAGAGAGAGAGAGGGAGGGAGATTTATCCTTAAGCAATGTGAGGGAGCAAAGTGTCAAAACCAGCGCCCAGACGCCGCATGAGTTCTGTCTAGTTCTTGACTTGAATGTGGAAGCGTATTAGGGTTCATGGTTTTGCGTATTAGGGTTCTTTGTTTTTTGGATCAAATAGTAAGGTTCTTGGTGGTTGTCAATCTTGGAATTGGGGGCCCCGCCCTAAATCCTATCCTCAAATGGGAGAATGGTAATCAACCCAGTGAACAACAAACAGTACTTGTATGATTGGGGTGGACATCTAGGTTTGACCATTGGACCCTAGCTTGGATAGTTGGGCTTCATATGAAACTACTAACTGCTGGTCTCGTGTATGAGTCGGGATTGTGGTCCTTTATAAGTGGGCTTCCCCGAAGTCACATTCACCTCTAAGTAAAGAGACAGTAGAATTAGCAGATCACCCATCACTCTAATTTCATCATTTGTTACATGATCAAGGAATCATAATAAAAGTCACTTAAACTACAGTCTAGCTGTATTTCTCTTTACTATTATTGCTAACCTATTGTGAGATTTAGCCCAATTCGCCACCCCACTTAGTGTAGATAATATCACTTGCTCAAAAAAAAAAAAAGTAACCGTAATTAAAATGTGTGTCCCATAACGACCTAGTCTTTAGTCTGATAGTATTTGTATTCATTTGATTGGAGAATGTATCAGATTTTAACTCGCATGGTAGCGATGAAGTTATATATTTGTGATCAGTTCAACACATAGTTGCATAGTTGCTCATAAACCATTGAAAAACTGAATTTAGCTTAGCATAAGCAATGTGGTCTCTTAACAAAGTTAACCCATTTAAAGAATAATATTTAAAAAATTGCCTAACCCAAAAACTGAAAAAACAAACAAACAAACAATTGGATTCGATTCAGGTGTTGCTTTGTAAATGTACTCTTTGAACTTAATCACATTGCTTCTTCTCTTATGAACGTGTCAAAAACAACCAAAATTCTGTTTCCTTTTCCTTTATAAATCGAAATCGAAGCCAAAAAAACAATGCAGTCAGTTGCTATGGCCATTAGGCAAATGAGTGTCTTCTTCTCTTCCTTACCAAGTAATATCCAAGCCCTCCAAAAACAAGAAGAATAATCAACCCATCAACCACTCCTACCAAGATCAAAACCCATTTCTTCAAATTTGACTTCCCATGACCCCCATGACCTCCCTTTGGAACCTTCACCATATAACTCAATAATCCACTTCCCTTATTCTCAACCTGTTTAACACCAATTACCATTCCATATATAAAGCACTCTTTTGCAGAAGAATACAATGCTGCTGTACAATTACAGTCCTCGAAGCACAAATTACCACATTCTTCTCTGCTCACATTAACAATCTTAGCACCTCCTCTCAAAACACTAGTAACACCCTTCAATTCACGCATCTCCACCTTCGTTTTCTTCCCTTTTTTGCAAAACCCTCCTGATGAAATTCCTCGTCTGCAGTCAGAAGCAGTAGTACTAGTACCAGTACCCGTCTCATTTTCGGTGGGCAAGAGTGGAATGCATGAACAAGCTCCGGACAATGTACAAACTCCGTAGGGCTTACACGCCAATGGAAGATCACATGTGGCGTTGAGCGCTTGAAAAGAAGCATCAAATTTCGACATACCAGGTGAGTAAAAATAGAGCCTCAAATTTCCTGTTTGGTTCCCCAATGCTAAAAACCTCATAGGCTGAAACTGAAAATTTTCATCAGATGGATGAATCTGTGCAATTTTCTTTTGATTATAACTGAATAACTCTAACCCCTTTGGACCCAATTGAATATAAGCAATGTTTCTGTTCTCGGTGGGCTTGAATTCCCAATAGGAATAGTTCCACTTACCAGAATTCAAGTAGAGAGCAATCCTGCTGGGTTCAATTTCGAGAGAATAGTATGAAGTGGAGTTGCTTGGGAATGAAGTCAACCTAGAAGCCACGCTTAGTCTCTGTCCCCAAAGCATTACATCAGTTGGAAAATTAAAACTCTGCCACTTTATTCTGCCTAGTGCATCAACTAGAACTAGATTGCCTGTCCTCAATATCTGTAATTTCTGCACCAAATTGACAAGACTAAAAATAAAAAAAAAGGAATATAAAGGTAGCGATTTTCACACTCCAATGTTAACCATCTACACTCCAAATTGAATAAGACTATTTTTGAGAAATGGTTTTCTAATTCCTTTTTTCTACTCCAATTCTCATTTTCTTTTTCTTTTCCTTAATTCTCGTTTGATTTATCAATACAACTGCTAAAAAGATAAAAGAGAAGTGCAGGGGAGAAAAATAGAGTGTGAAAGTGCATGAGGATAAAAGATGAGCGTTAAAATTATCATTTGCAGAAAAATAACCATTTTTACGGTACCACTTTACACTTTAACCATATGCACACTTACAAATGGAGTGTAGAGGTTAAAGGATGAGCGTTAAAATAACTTTATCGGTATAAATTTACCTGCACACCTTGTCCAGAAGTCCCACTTCTCCATCCCACTCTACCTTTTGGGCCCTTCAATCTCAAATCTCCGTCACGGGAGAGCTCAAGAACACATATTTTTGAAGTATAAAACTTTGAGTAATGGCCAGAACACCACACCTTGACATCTCCAAGAAAGACTTGCAAGGAGCATGAGTACTTCGCACTCACAGGTTCCACACTCATTCCAACTTTAAAACTTGGTTTGGTTTCATTGTTCTCAATCAAAAAAGCGCTGGATCCCACACTGTTCTCAAAAGGCACTGGCAACCTGAATTGGTATCCGAGAGGAGCATCGGTTTTCGAGTAGCCGTAAGTGAAGCAAATGGTGAGGGAGATGAAGAAGTATAGCTGCATGAGTGAATCGCAGGCTCAAGTTTCAAGCATGAAGGCCTTTTTATGGCAGGAATTTGATGAGAGACAGAGTGGGGGGAAGGTAGGCACGAATTGTGGAGCTTTTGCAAAAAGGGTTTGTGCTTTCATTTTGCTTTGTTTTTTAGCTGCGTTAAATGTATACAAATGCGGGGGATGTAGTGGGGTTGCTCATTCGCACGCTGGAATGGCTTGTGAGTGTGAATATTCTTGTTAGGGTTTTAAAAAGTAAATAAATATAAGGTGATGATTCTCTACTGGGTGTCCACGTGAGGTCGTTTTTGGTCACGAGGAATACCAATAACATCTTAACATTCTCCAAGTTTTTGTTCACTCTGAGGTGTGTTAGTGCCTTTTAAAGCTAGTGTGGACCCCATAGAATGAGAGTGATGTGAGAATTTATGAAGTGTCTAAAATACGGAATAAAACAACATATATCATTATATAATTAAAAAAAATTATTTAAATGTCCCTCAAATTGAATGAAAATGTATACTATTTAATATCGTATTTCAAACACACTGAAAATTTCTCGGTTACTAAGACCGCCCATCTATGATTCTTTTATAATGCGTTTGGTGTCAAATGAGTGCCAGTCCTCGTAGTGGGGGCAGCAGGCCAAGTTGCATGATGAAAAAGCATGGAGCCTCCTGCCACGTGTACGATCATTATGTCCTCCACATTTCCATGCTGACATAGTTCTCGCGCCACATTGACGTGTAGGGTTCCCAAAGGACCGAACCAATTGGGCGATTTTGGGCTTCATTGAGCGACCCGACCCGAGACAAATCCAGGTTCATCTGAATTCTTGCAGCTGACGGTTCGTATATTTCGGTGTCGGTCCGGCTTCGTCGTTTCGGGATATTAATGGAGATCGGATATGCGGCTCTTCCTCCACCGTACGACCTCTAATTCCTCACCGCCTCTTCATCGTTCGCTATCGCCGCCGTTCCTTCTCCGCCAAGTTCTTCCGCCGCGGAAGTGGATGAAGAATTGGAGGAACGACGGTCGTACGACGAGCTCTGAAGCGCCGGGTTCTCCCGTCACTCCCGGTGGCAATTCCGTAATTCGATCTGATTCCGTGAGTTTTTCGTAATTCTGTTTTTCTATTTTCAGAAAAATACTCTGTATAAATTTACCGCTGAATGTGCGCTATAAAATTAAAGAATTTATTTACTACATTATTACTTTACTTTCCATAGAGGATAAGTTGTTCAGTACGCCGGGAACACCAACTGTCATAGCATATTTTTTAAGTCTCCGGCCATTTGTGTTATGAAACTCGATATACAGGCCGTGTTCTCGACACGTTGAAAAATTAGAGTTTAGAAATTTTGTTTGGTATTCAAATTATATATGTGTATGGTATATGTTATCTTTGATGTTCTTTTCATTTCCTTGTGCTTCTTGTGTCTCCCTAAATTGTTGTTAATGTTATTTAAAAACACTCCAAGAACAAAACTTTAGAAAGAATAAAAAAAACGCACATAGCGAAAATGGTGCTTCTAAGGTTTTTCAAATTGGGAAGAACCCTATTTAAGAAAGTGTTTGATACTAGAAGTAAGCTAAGAAGTTCACTAAAATGTTGTTCAAATTTCCAGAGATGGTTTTTTGAATTCGCAGTATTTAGTTTATTCCCGCCACCCCTTACTTCTTTTGAATTTTAAGCAAAACTAAAAAAAGGGGACTATCTCTTGTAAAAATGAAACCAATGGAACACATTTTGGTTTAGAGTTTTTGCGAGATTTTATTTGTACCAAATTTACTGATCAAGTTACCAATCAATTTTTAGGCCTAACATGTGTTCGTGTTGTGCTTTAGCTGCTTCTTGTTGTAAATGTACAGATTTAAGGTTTGGTAGTTAGTACTACATTAAACTTTTATCTATCAGATTAATAGCAGCCCAATCATTGGATTCTTTTAATTATTACGTATTTGGATATCATTTTCTTAATTAAGTTCTTTTTCCTGTTCTTTAAACTCACAGGTGACCAGCTGTGGCTCTTCTTCAAATACTTACGATGGTTTTGTGAGTGGAAATGGCGGAAACTCAAACGAAAACTGGCAGATGATAAGGGTTGGAAGTTTTTCAATTGATTACAAGATTTTTGATGTCCCATCTGGTATTAGATCAACGCAACTTGTTCCCAAGTCTGCATTAGATCCTACTGATAAGGCACACTGCTACTCTCTCAGTTCGTTTATTCATTTCAATAAAAGGAAGTATCGAATCGATTTAAGATCAAAGCTAGTTAATATGGAAGATGCTGCTACAAGTTCAAGCTCTAAGAATATAAGTAAACTTCCACATGAAAGCTCAAATATGTCAGATTGTCAAAGAGATAACGATATATATTCATCTTTACCTACAGAATTTGGGAAAAAAAGAAAGCATGGCCTCCCAGAAAAATCTCAGTCCGCACCAAGAAATATGAAATATGTACCTGTTAGCAAGAACTCATATTGGTCTAAGGGTTCGCAGGAACCGTTTGATATATGCATGTCTCTGACCAGAAGTTCTGCACCTAAAGATTCTTGGCATGCAAGAAAGATAGAAAACCTGAATGAAGAGGAGGACATGGTGGAATTCGAAAATCCAGCACACACGGAACTCACAAGTTCAATAGTACTACTGAGGTCTGGGATGGTATTGTTGAAACATTTCGTCACCCTCAGTGAACAGGTTTTGCGTTCTTTCCCTTCTAGATCATAGATTAGCAATTCTAAACCGGAGAAGTAGTCTCGTATGGTATCAATTTCCAGTCATGATGAGCATTTGATCAGCGATATAGTATTAGTAGTGTATTTTGGTTTCCAAAATCATTACTGATAATTAGGTTTTGGATATTAGTGCCACTAACTGAATCCTTAGTTAACGGTTCAAGATCTTCTGATGATTCTGGTCTGTGGTGACACATTTTACAGTTTTTTGAAAATTGATTGTTTTAGATTTTGTACACTGCAAACTTGTTACTGATACCTTGGTAACACTTAAATTTATAGGTTGAAATAGTGAAAAAATGCCGGGAGCTCGGTTTAAGTCCTGGAGGCTTTTATCAGCCAGGTTACCATGATGGAGCAAAACTTCGTCTACAGATGATGTGCCTTGGCTGGGACTGGGATCCTCAGACAAGAAAGTACGGAGATAGGCGAACAGTAGATGGTACTCGGCCTCCTGGTATTCCTAAGGAATTTAGTTTGCTGGTAAAAAGAGCGATTGATGAGGCACATGCCCACATTAAAGAGGAACTCAGAGTTAGCAGAGCTGAAGAAATACTCCCTTCAATGACTCCTGATATATGCATTGCCAACTTTTATACAACAACTGGCCGACTTGGTCTTCATCAGGTATTTACTCAAAGTCTCAAATACACTTTCAATAAAACCAAACGTATATATGCATTGCAGGATCTTGAATCGATGTAAGTAGAATTATAAATTTACATTTACACATCAAGATTACTCTTCAATGCTGTTAATTCGGTTAATCTTATTCTTAAATTTGTGTCATTTTCCACGAGCCCCAATTGTTCCTGAAAGCAACAATTATTTTTTTATACTTTTTGGGTGATCAGACAAGCATTGATTTGCAGGATCGCGATGAAAGCACAAAGTCTCTCCATGACGGATTGCCTGTGGTCTCCATCTCTATAGGTGATTCAGCAGACTTCCTCTATGGAGATCAGAGAGATATTGCAAAGGCAGAGAATGTTGTTTTGGAATCAGGTGACGTGCTGATATTTGGAGGACCTTCGAGGCATATTTTTCATAGCGTGACATCCATCCTACCGGACTCAGCCCCAAGGAGTTTGTTGGAAGCAACCAGCCTTCGTCCTGGACGTCTCAATCTTACCTTCAGACAGTATTAATTAAACACCTTTCATATGTTACCACAGGTCTGGCATTCTACTTACACACCTTGTTTAGTTTTCGTCATTATCCCCCAATACAATTAATCGACTTTGCGATTTACGCTGTGACTGCAACTTGGTGCATTCACTGATCTAAAAACAATTGCTGCTATAAACATATTCAAATTTTGTATGGTATTAAGCTTCTTCGAGATATCAAGATTCGAGGCTTCATTCAATCGCGTAACATTCGAACATAAATCGATTAACTAAATGCTTATGAAGCCTATTTATTAGTTCCCTGTTTGTATATTAGGTTTGATGTGTACACCTAGAAGGTCATTTTTGGCTGTGAGGCTGTTTGATTGGTTTAGTTATGAGCTTAATATTCCAATTAAACATAATGTGATGTTGATCCAGTGGCTCATTATTTAATTATGAGTTAAGTGATAGAATTAGCAACATTCTACTTCTCAGCCGCTGCTTTTGATGCGTGCACTGCATCATCACTGTCCTGTTAGATGATGCAATTATCTTATGATTTTTATATTCTTGAACTTGTCAAAAATCTGTGTTAATCTGTGGGCTTATCAATAAAAATATTATGCTACTTGTGCAAGGAATCTAATTGGAGTTGTCAAGATAAGATATTTGCCTCAAGGACACAACATTTGGCTTTGATCTGACGTCGGCCCTTGTCTTTTGTTGATCGATAAAAATAAGGAATGATGGTTAGACACTTTCACATAAATATGTGGCTTTGATCTGACGCAACTAACTTAATGGTTAGACACTCTCCCAAAAATTCAACAGGATAACAGGTTCTCTCCGGATCTTTTTTATGATGATTTTGAAGATTCGTAAATCGTGTTTGTTCATTGTACATCACAGTTATAGAAAATAATGAACTTTGCTTGTGCTTATAGTTAGTTAAGCTACGCCCTATAGTATTAATTTGTTTTATGACGGGATCTCAACTTTTTTTGTAGTATTAGAACAACTTGTTCCACATGTGAAGCTCAACAGCTATATGCGCTCCATATCATCATATTCGTATTGTTTATGTGTTAGGCAAAACATGTGAAGCCCAACAGCCACAATCGTTCCCCGTCACCCTTTTAGTGTTGTTCGCATGTTAGACTTGAGAATTCGCGATACACGAGGGGAGGATGTGTTAAGGATCGAATCCCACATAAAGGAAAGGATGAACCTTGCATCTATTTATAGTTAGTTGAGCTGTCACTTAGTACTATGGTCTAGTGGTATTTTTCTTCACTTGTAAGTGAGAGATTTTAGGTTCGATTTTCGTCAAAGGAGAATTTGAATCACATTGTTGCTAGCCTAGTGTGAGGCTTAGCTCACTATCCCAGAGCAACTTGTTCCATGTGTAAAGCTCAACGGCTATGTGCACTTCACATCATCCTATTTGTGTTGTTCATGTGTTGGCCAAAACGTGTGAAGCCCAACAGCCACAGATGTTCCTCATCACCATTTTTGTGTTGTTCTCATGTTAGACTTGAGAATTTGCGACACGTGAAGGGATGTGTTAAGGATCGAATCCCACATAAAGGAAAGGATGAACCTTGCATCTGTTTATAGTTAGTTGAGCTGTCACTTAGTATTATGGTCTAGTGATATTTCTCTTCACTTGTAAGTGAGAGGTTTTAGGTTCAATTTTCGCCAAAGGTGAATTTGAATCACATTTTTGGTAGCCCAGTGTGAGGATTAGCTCATTATCCCAGAGCAACTTGTTCCACATGTGAAGCTCAACGGCTATATGCGTTCCACATCATCCTATTTGTGTTGTTCATGTGTTAGGCTAAACGTGTGAAGCCCAACAGCCACAGGCGTTCCTTGTCATCCTTTTTGTGTGTTCCCATGTTAAACTTGAGAATTTGCGACACGTGAGGGGATGTGTTAAGGATCGAATCCCACATAAGGAAGGGATGAACCTTGCATCTATTTATAGTTAGTTGAGCTATCACTTAGTACTATGGTCTAGTGGTATTTTTCTTCACTTGTAAGTGAGAAGTTTTAGGTTCGATTTTCTCCAAAGGAGAATTTGAATCACATTTTTGCTAACCTAGTGTGAGGATTAGCTCACTACCCCACTCCCTTAGTGTAGATATATCGTTTGTTAAAAAAAAAATATAGTTAGTTGAGTTGATTCTTATTGACAATTCATTTTATTTGTGGAGCTTGAACTTTCTTCACACTATGCATTATATTAAGGTACCATCTAACCTTACGTAGGTACAATTCTAGATGGACACGTCCCAATCTTAATTTGTAAGTTGCTCAGGCTCCCCAATTAAAGATTCTCCCGTCAATTAGCTTGGGCATCAATTATGCTATTCCATCCTTGATAACAATAGATGATTGTATCAAGTTAATGTGATATGTATTTTGTTGTTAGGCATGCATGTTATATTACTAAACTGTCAATTTAAAAAATTTACATATATGTATTTTGTTCAAAATACGCATTTAAAATTCAAATTAACGGTCTGACAACATAAATTATTAACTTACCGCTTTTTTTTAACGAATTGTTTATTGAGGAAAGATGTTTGGAATCAAAGCAACAACGGTGACATATAAAATAACAATGATAGGCAGGGATGTCTTTGAGATTTCGGAGGCCATGTGCGAAATTTGAAAGAGGGCCCTTCCTTAAGATAGTTTTTTATTTTTTTATTTTTATTTTTTAAATGTACTGATGCTAGAAAAAAGTCACTTAAATCAAAACAAATTTTAACACTCACTGAATGCAAGATTACAAATGTCATTAATTATAAGTAAAAAGAGTTACATACATAACCTTCACTAAATAATCAAAAGCAGTTCATTCTTAAATAACCAAACATGAAAAACAAAAAACTTCAAAACTTTTAACTTTGAAGTTTCACTTGAACATATAATATTATTATATATATCATTTTTTGAGTGTTATTACTGGCACACAAAATATCTCATTGTACTCCAAATTTTTATATTAGAAAGGAAATAATTACTCTTATAAGAGGTGCACAAAGAGATTTTGAAGTACTAACAAAAGCAATTGTTTTTTTTTTAATATAAAACATTATTACATAATATTAGATGACAAAATTTTTTAGAGTTCTTATAAATTTGGAGCCCTGCGTGACCACATCTTTCGTTCCCCCTCAACTCCCCCTTTACTGATATGGATGTGGAAATCCTACGCAGAAAACACGTAATGGTGGCATCTAATCAACTTGCATGTCAAAATCCATTTTGTTACTTGTAACTTGTAATTAGCATTTGCCTACACACTTTGTGTGTATGAACACATTTTTTTAGAAAATGAGAAGGAGAGAGAGAGAGAGAGAGAGAGAGAGAGAGAGAGAGAGAGAGAGAGAGAGAGAGAGAGAGAGAGAGAGAGAGAGAGAGAGAACGTGAGGGGAGTGAGAGGTTTTTTTTTTTTTTTTTTAATTTTAAATATTAGAGATATTTTAACATCACCTATAGGTGATGCTTCAATAAAAACAGTAAAATTTGAACTTGTAAAATTACATTATTGCCCATCATTTTTTTTTTTTGTGATAGAAGACTAAGTTGTCTTTTCACCCTCTTTTGGTTGATAAAAAGAATTTCATTAATTAATAGAGATGAAGATTTCGTTTGCACTTGGGTCATTGTGTTAATAATTATTTAATTGAATCTTCATAGTTTAACAGTTTAAATTGCATTATTGCCCTCCAAATACTCAAACCACAGCCACAACTTCAAACCTTCTTTTATTAAATTTTAACATGTACGTTGTTTAATAGTTCTTGAATATGATTAGCACTAATCTCCAAACTTAGAACTTACATAAACTTCCCACCTTATTAGTGATTGTATTCAAGATATCCATGGTGTCGTGACTCCCCTTAGATAAACCGATATTACGTAATGTACGTAATTAGCTCTCCTTTGGCTTTGATTTTCGACTATGTTCATCGGAGGATGGTTTACTAATTAATCCTATTTTGGGCTCATGTGAAATCTCATTCTTGGATTTCACTATTTAAAATTACGTATCTCACATTTCGTATTCATATTCGTAGTTTCGAC
Source organism: Malus domestica (assembly GCF_042453785.1). Taxonomy (NCBI): domain Eukaryota; kingdom Viridiplantae; phylum Streptophyta; class Magnoliopsida; order Rosales; family Rosaceae; genus Malus; species Malus domestica. The sequence goes on along the minus strand of NC_091672.1, from coordinate 25,405,853 downwards.
GCGTTCATATTTACGGCGTATACAATTTTTATTCGATAAGTAAAAAGATGAAATTGCCCCTGTTGTGTTAAACAAGATTCTTTGTGGACATATTTGATCCTTTCATAATTTTTCAGATTTCTTTACATATTTGGATAGTACGTATTGATACGAACGCGTGGGCGCAAACGGAATGTAATTTGGAGTTATTAACTAACAAAGTCAAGGGCAAAATGGCCATATAATTATTAAATTTGGAAGGCTCCAAATTTGTTGGAGCAGGAATGGCTGGGATGAAGCCACGTGTGTGGCTGTGATGGAGAGAAGAGAAGAGAAAGGGGTGTAGAACTGCCCAATCGAGAGAAAAGGCGGACCAATGAGATGAGAAAGCTAGGAGGGGAATAATGTAATTTTACGATGGTTTTCAGTCAAATTTTCGATGAATTCTTCGAGCAACCACCTGGAAAACCTTCCTTGATCTTCCCTCTCCCATTTGCACCCATAATCGAAGAAGTTTGGCCCTAATTTCATGAAGAACGGAACTCGTCTGCATTAATGGGTGCACAACGGTGATTCGCCATTTCTACAAATATCACCATTGACCACCACCATCAATCGACTCCTCTCAACCCCAGGAGCAAGGCCTAAGTATTGGATAAGGCGTTGGAGTTTGTTTTGGTGACGAATCGAAGCTCACCCTTTTTAGGGTTTCCGACGCTTCGAGGGATTTTCCAGCCACTTCTTGACCGAACTAATCTTCGGCCCAGGTATGAAAAATGTTCCTCTCCTTGTGTTGTACATTTCTGCAAATTTTGGTGAATTTTAGTGTGGGTCAGAATTTGGGGTTTCCGTTCGTCGGAAACCGCCACCCGTAGCGGTGCGTGCTCAATGGGCTGACGCTGCCTTTTTAAGTTAAATTTGATGTTCTGATTTCAAATTTGTTAACTGTTTGATATAGTTCGATAGTTTGACCATAGTATAAAATACTACGCCACTTGATCATTTTATGAATTAACGATCAAACCGTTAGATCGTCACCAAACCTTAACACATTATAGTACATAATATTTGAGGACCATAGGAATTGACGGATTTGAATTTCTAAATTTGTAAAACCAAACGTTGATAGCAACATAATTCTAGTAATTGGCGGAAATCCAACCGTTGGATCGTTCCGAAATTTTATAATATTGTTCTAGAAGATAAATGAGATCCTTAGGAAGTTATGGATCAGAAATCCATGGGCAGATGTTCTAGATTGACTTGTATAGGTTTGTGGACCCCACCTTTGAGAGAGGCTTGACTTTTGGTCAATATGCTACGAATTGATCTTAAATATTAAAATCAGCATTACTAGAGACTATGTAGGGTTTAGTGGGCCTATATTGGTTAGTGAGTTACCCCAGACAATATATACATCGGTTTACGTGTATGGGACATCATATTGTGATATATATATATATATATATGTGTGTGTGTGTGTATGGGATGTCATATTGTGATATATATATATATGTGTGTGTGTGTGTGTGTGTGTGTGTGTGTGTGTGTGTGTGTGTTTAGTTATCTTCTTAATAATGTGAATGATAAGTATGATAAATGTTATGACAATGTGATCCTATAATCCTATTAGATGTATTCGGTAGAACTTATATGCTTGTTGACATATTAGTTGGTGGCCATGAGAAGTTAACGGTGCAGGTGACTACGTTGTAACACATAGGGGTTGAGATATAGGTAGGTTGTGTGTTGAATTTACTGCATCATGTAGCAGTGGTACATGGATGGTCCTGCTTGGTATTTCTGCAATGGAGGACCATACGTATTTCAAGGGTAATCATGCTTGGTATATCCATGATGGGTGATCACCGCATGCACGATTAGACTTTGCTTATGGTTCTGCTTGGTATATTCGCGATGAGGGACTATACTCATTTTAGGAGTGATCATGCTTGGTATATCCACGATGGGTGATCACTACTTGGTATATCCGCGATGGGGGACTGTTAGGGGTGATCATGCTTGGTATATCTGCGATGGGTGATCGCTGTCTACGTTATTAGACTATGCATATGGTTCTGCTTGGTATATCCGCGATGGGGGACCATACGCATTCTAGGAGTGATCATGCTTAGTTTATTTGCGATGGGTGATCACTACCTAGAGCTATATGATACAGTCCTACTTGGTATATCCGTGATGAGAGACATTAGGGGTGATCATGCTTGGTTTATCTACGATGGGTGATCACTACCTAGAGCTATAGGATACAGTCCTACTTGGTATATCCATGATGAGAGACATTAGGGGTGATCATGCTTGGTATATCCACGATGGGCGATCACTGCCTACGTTATTAGACTATGCATATGGTTCTGCTTGGTATATTCGCGATGGGGGACCATACGCATTCTAGGAATGATCATGCTTGGTATATCCGCTATGGCTGATCACTATCTAGAGTTAGGATGTGGTCCTGCATGGTATATCCACGATAGGGGGACCATACGTATTTCAGAGGTGATCATGCTTGGTATATCTGCGATAGGTGATCATTGTTTGCACACTTAGATTATGCATATGGTTTTGCTTGGTATATATGGGGGACCATACACATACTAGGGGTGATGAGGATTGGTTGTACTTGGAACATTTCGATAGGTGCCATATTTTAGTTGGATTCTGTTGAGTGGTCCGGAATCCTTGCTCTTACTCATTTTCATAAGGTTAGTTCGACCCTAGATTCGAGTGAATGGGGAGTAACCACAGTAGACCTTGTGAATATAAATGAAATTCACCATGTTATTACTTATAATCCAAGTGACGATTTATGTAGAGTTCTTTAATAAAAATCATCAAATGATATATTATTTCATTGATTGATTAACATAGTTAGATGTTAATATCATGCATCTTTGATTCATGGATTTGATTAATTGACGTGATTGTGGAGTGTTGTTGGATATGATTGTTATTACTATGAATAGATCAGTAGATCAATGTGGCTTGAGAATAATATTGTGCTTTGTTGGTTCTTTGATATGTTACATGTTGTGGATTGAGGTATCATGATGAAAACATAGTGATTTATATGATGGATGGAATGAAAATCTTGAATATCAAGTGGGTTTGTTATGTAGCTCTGGACCTAGTAATTTCATGCTTGGCAAGTTCTAATAAATGATTGAGGAATGCTATGCTTTTCTGCTTGAACGTACTGTGATAAATGTCGAAGTGTAGTGAATGGTGAACTACGAATGACTTGATCTCTATTTAGGGTACGTAGGTAGTTTAACGAGGAGGTTAGATGCATTCATAAAGTATACGGAAATTACTAAGCAATTCGAATATTGAATTATGCTTTGTACATATCCCGGAGCCAAGGACTGTTGGATATACAGATACTTGGTGACATCACGTGTCGATCCTAGACGTATGTCGGGATCGGGGCGTGACTTGGCTAACCACTTCTTTGGAAATGGTATAGAGACGCATGTTAGTACTTTGCTTAACAATCCTTATCATACGGTCTAAGTGCATTTTTGCTTGATAGACATGGATCCGTTTTTTTGCATACTCCATTGAGGTTAGGTTTATGGATGCTTTGTTGGGATGCACTGCTCAAGCAAACACACATTTATGGTTTTGAGTGCGTGATTCACAAAATTACATAAACAATAGTTGTTTTAAGGGGGCAAGAAGGGTTATCGTGATATAGGCCTGCTTCTGGCCTAGGTCAACTTAAGTTATGGATGTTTTGTTGGGAGACATTGCTAAAGTAAACACCTGTTTATGGCTTTGAGTACGCGATTCATAAAACTATATAAACATTAGGTTTTTTTTTAAGGAGGTAATAGGACAGTCTAATCATGTGATTAATCAAGTTATTCTTATAAAGTAACGGTTATTTTGTATTTGTGTATTGTTGGGCCCAGCATGGGTGCAATCCTCAATGCAGGAAGTCCCCTTCTCTAAAAGAGTGTCTAACCAACCACGGAATCAGATTGACCTATTGAAATTTTAACGTGTTTTAGGGCCTAACAAATACCAATGAAGTAGACGTAGGTTTGGACTTATATCAGAGTCCTTGGAATTGAAACATCTTTGAAAATGACTTTCACCTTCACCTCAGTTGTCTATTTGATTATATTATTATGAATAGGGATGTCTAACTTTCCTTTGCATCATAATCCATGGTTCTTTTTCTTGACTTTTGTTGCGTGGTATTCGGTATTCCAAATGCCATTTGAGTTTATTATGCGTATAGTGTTTGCTTCACATGCTCGTTAGGCAATCGATTCTTAGGTTGAGTTATGCATTTTAAATGCGTTTTCAGGTACAAATAACAGTAGTTATACACAAGGAAGAAAATATCGGTAATATCGGAAATATCGGTAGTCCGAAAACACGGAAATATCGATGGAAATATTGGGATAATATCGATATCGATAAAAATTACATGGAAACCACGGAAATTGTAAGAAAAACTTGGAAATTTTTAATGAAACTTTGCAGGATGTTTATTTAGTCAATTATCTATTAGTTTATCACAAAAAATTGGAAGGAAATGCATTGCATGATGGATTTAACTGATTTAAGTTGATTATATAGCGAGCTGACAAACATTGTGAGTGTAGAAAATATGTAGTAATTAATGAAAGAAGTTTAAACACACCATAATCATTTATATATAATGAATTAGTACAATATTTTACACTTTATACATTGTATGGTAAGATACATGAGTGACTTAGTATCACATAGAGTGAACGTGGTGAGTAGTTCAAAAGTAGATACTTGAAAAGAAATTAATCAAATTTTAATATGATGTAATTATTTGGACTTGATTTAAAATAGAAATTTATCATATATAATATATGTAACTGAAAAAAAATTAATCAAATTTTAATATGATGTAATTATTTGGACTTGATTTCTCTTTATACATATATTCTTCTTCCAAATTAATCAAATTTCAATATGATGTAATTATTTGGACTTGATTTAAAATACAAATTTATCATATATAATATATGTAACTGAAAAAAAAATAATCAAATTTTAATATGATGTAATTATTTGGACTGATTTAAAATAGAAATTTATCATATATAATATATGTAACTGAAAAAAAATTAATCAAACTTTAATATGATGTAATTATTTGGACTTGATTTCTCTTTATACATATATTATTCTTCCTATTTTCAAGTATTTCAGTTTAGTAAGTGATTTTAAATTTCAGAGACAAAATTCTTTTAAGAGGGGTAGATTGTTACACCCACCCCCAATTTAAATTGTATTTTCACTAAGTTTGAGTTTATCTTACTTTTAAAATTATTTTTGGATCTTAATAGGTGTGCCCAGGGGGCCCACCTTGCTTTTGTGTCCCCGGTCTCTCTTTTCTCTCAGTTCTCTCTTTTCCCTAACTCTCTCATCTCTACCCGTGCTTTCTCTCTCTGCACTCTCTGCACTCTCTCCTTCTCCCCGTGAATCAACCTACACCCTTACTTCCACACCACATCAACGAAGGCGATCTCTCTTTTCCCTCACTCTCTCATCTCTACCCGTGCTCTCTCTCTCTGCACTCTCTCCTTCTCCCCGTGAACCAACCCACACCCTCACTTCCACATCAACGGCGACACCACCTCATCGCTCTCCTCACCTTCTCCCTCTTCGCCATCTCCGCCATCGCATCAAGGCCCTGCAAAACCCTCTTCGTTTCCTCCTACTCCTTCTCCCTCCGCCGTCTCCCCTCCTCCTCTTCCCCCCTCCGGCTTCGTCACCGAAATCAGTCGGCTCCGCCCCGCTCAGAAGCCTGCGCGATCGCACCGAGGACATCCCAGCGTCGTCGTTTCGCTGCTTTTCGGCGTTAGCTGCGGCACGCTCACCGTCGATTCTTAAGATATTATCGATATTTTGACGAAAATCCTTTGGATACCTATTAAAATATCGGTCCGGTGAAAAACCGATAATATCGGCGATATATCGCCGATATTATCGGCATTTTCTTCCATGGTTATACAACAAAATAATGTAACAGTGGCAGACTCACATCTTTTAGGTTCTTAACATGAATTTTAACATGGTATGGGTCGAGTACAATGATAAACACATGGACCTACTAATTATATAGTACTACTAAGGAAGCACCTAGAAAAAGATTCCTTTTCTATAGCTAATAAGGGCCTACTTGGTGGGTGCGCAACTCCCCGAAGATGGTTTACCACATTTTCATGATTTCATTCACTAATATGTTTTGGACAAACAACTTTCCAATGTCTGTTTTCATATTTCCCATCATTGTCGAAATTTGAAAGAACCACTCCCATATTACATGTACCCCTTACCCCAGCCAAAATATAATAGAATCGGTGAGATCATCACAAGAAAGTATTTATGACCAAGTATCGCGACAATAGACTTAAGCGTAGTTGCATTAATTAGAACGAATATGGTTTTTTTTGTGCTCGAGTTCAAATCTTGTTTTTCACAATTTAGATTAGTTTAAATTGTTTTAGCATAAATAAACTATTATACTATTGAGAAAGTTGAGGTTTCACCATAAAACCAATTAGCATAGAGAGTTATTCAATTACGTATAAGCACACGCAATGTCACTTCTTTCTCCAATGTGAGATTCATCACATGCAAGTTCCCTTCTTTCCCTGATGTGTGATTCATAATCTCAACACGCACATCACGTGTGGCGAATTTCAGGCCTAACACGTGGACAATACAAAATCGGATGACGTGGAGCGTGAGTGACCCTTGGACCTCACATGCAAGACAACCTAATACCATGAAGAAAGTTGAGGTTCCACCATAAAACAAATGGATAATATGGGAAATCATCCAATTACTTCCAAGCACATGCAATATCTCTTCTTTCTTCGAGATGGGATTCATACTTCAATGGATATCAATAAATAATTAAAATAAATCTGACAAGGCTCTTATGGGGATAATGATAAGTAATAGGCACAAAATATAAAGGCTTATTAGTCGAAATGCCCATTGAAACTGTCATTGAGTTTGTTTACCCCCTAAAACTAGTTTTGTTTCACTTTCCCCCCCCCCCCCGAAACTGACATTTTTAACTCTTTTATCACACTTTACCCACTTCCGTTAATGGATTGTTAAATTCAAGGGTATTTTAGATATTTCAGTTTTTGCATATTTATTTACCTCTAACCCCCAAACTAAACAAGTCTTGATTTTATTTTTGACAACTCTAATTCAAACGCATAAATTTTGGGCATTTTTAAAAACAAATTATTCAATCAATAGAAAAATTGACACACCCCGACCGGAATCAAGGCATGCTGGCGGTCACGTGAGGGTGACATAACCATGAACGCAGAGCGGAAGTGATAGTGATATGAAAATGTGAGTAAATAAAAACCAACTAGCTAACTTACACTAGGTAAATATATATAAGTGCAAGTGGAGGTACTTAAGGTGTAGATACACATATTCAGAGCATAGGTAACCTAGATGCAGTCCAACAAGCTAAGTATGAATTATACAAGACATGAAAGAAATTCCTACATTAATTGAAGTCTATTAGAACCGCCGTAAAGTCCCACCAACACGAACATCTAACTAGAACCTGGAGGGGCGCAAAACAAAAAAACGTGAGTGGGTAAAAGCAAAGCTTTTTAAAACCATTTCTCTTTCCAAAAATAATAACCCTTCACCGTAAAACCTGTATAATTTCCCAGAAAATAGTAATACATACATATGTAGAAATCATGCTCAAGAGTAGTGAAAACAACTATATGCCATGTCAAGTATCTCAGCAATGAAATGAGTAAGCCAGGTGAAATAAATCAATGTAAACTGATATGTCAGCCAGAGTCACCTAACGTGACTTGTACGGCTGAGCCTATAACTCATCTACCAATTCCTGCACACGAGTCGGAACCACCTAATATGGTCTGTGCGACAGGCTGTGTGCAAATAAATATGCTCAAGTGCTACGATCACGTGAAGGCTATGCGAAGTATCGCAAGTCACCTACGAGTCGGAACCACTTAATGTGGTCTGTACGATAGACTGGCACCTGTCTTGGATCCAAGGTGAGCGTGTGGTGTGGGAGATGAACGATCACGTGAAGGCTAGGCCTTGGCCTCGGGCGGAGCACTAACACCGAGGTGCAAGATAATAAGCACTAAATGCATCTAAACATAACCATAAACACTGCAATCACTATCATCAATATGTACTCACCTGAAGCTTACTTGGGCGTCCGCAACGTCATGCAATAATAGGCATATCTATACTAATGCATATACTAAAATGTAATGCAATTGACATGGCATTTAAAAACGTAAATCCATTTAAAACAATTTCTGGGAAAATGGAAAACACATATACATATATAAAGAAAACCAAAAGCCCACTCACTGGTATGTACCAGGGTCATAACCCCTGCGTCTTGCCTAGTTACGCTCGTCCTCCGGAAACATCTCACATATATGTGAAACAACTAATTTAACGTTAAGTTTAAGCACATAACCAAAACTGTATAATAACTTTTCATATGTTGCTCAATTTGGGTGTTTAAATATACCATTGTGGCCTACTCAACACCACGAGCATCCCCATATTTTTAGAAAAAATTTCTGATGTCTCATGCGCCCTAACGCGCCAGCCAAGGCAAGGCCATATGCATCCGCCACGCGCACACTGACAAAATCCCTAACAGCGTTAGGGAATATTCCGTTTAAAAACTAACGTAGTTACCTAACGCCATCAATATATTCTGTCAAAGTTGACGGAATATTCTCTGTCTTTTCCGATGGTTTTGCTAGAGCCACCACCGGCCGCCATCTACAATGCTGGATTCTAGAAAATCTTAAAACCTTAGTTTCTACTTCATTTTTCAACCAAATTTCACAAATCTTATATAGATTTGAAGCTCTCAACAAGGAGAACATAATCTTACCCATTTGGGGACCTAAAACCTTCAGGAACTGGTCGAAAAATAGCTCAACACAACCGGCCAAAATTGGAACTCGACAAACCTAAGTGTACTGACATTCGAACCATTCCAAAACTAGCCTAAGATCCTTATAGAGTCGATTAGGACCCTTTTATGCCTTAAAATCTCGTGAAATGTCTACGGTCACGTTGGAGTAACAGAGTACCTCACCGAAGCTTATGGTTATTCACGATTCCGACGTCCTTTCTTCGAACAAAGGGTATGGTTAGGCTTGCAAGCTTGCAAGAAGTTCGATCTGTGAGATTTTGATGGTGTTTAAAGATTGGTGGGCTCGGGTCATACGGACGAGAAAGAGAGTTCAAGAAGGAAGGAGAGATGAGGGTTGCATGTGTGTGTGTGTGTGTATGGTCACGGGTTTGCCAAAAGAAGAACAAATCTCAGGCCCTAATTGGGTTATAAAATTTAGGGCTTAAGAAATTGAGTCCAAATGGAAATAAAACCAACCCCAATTCCACTTATTCATTCGTAACATTTCCGTTATGAACCCGATTCGACCCTAACTCGTGTCAACACACTTGTGACAACGCGTACAATTTTATTACGTCAACGAGAAAAATAATTTAAAACTATATACGTACATCCACGTCATTAAGCCTTGAGGGCATTATCATCAACTTACACTCTCGAGGATAAATATATATATAATTTGGGACGGGTCGTCACAACTTACCCTCTTAAGAAAATTTCCTCCCTGAAGTTTCTGTGCACTAGCACAAAACATATTAATAATCATAAAACATACGTGGATATAATTCTCGCATGCAATCCTCTGTCTCCTAAGTAGCCTCCTCCATTGAATGGTTGCTCCACAAAACTTTAACCATGCGCACAATTTTGTTCCTAAGAACCTTATCCTTCCAATCTAAGATCGTCACTGGCTCCTCGTCATATGTCAAGTCTGGATTAATTTCTAATGGCTAAGGAGGGGTCACATGCGATGGATCAGAGACATAATGACATATCATAAGCACATGAAAAACATCATGCACCTTTGATAGTTCTGGGGCATCATGCACCTTTGATAGTTCTGGGGGTAACTCAAGCCTATAGGCAACTTAACCGATTCGCTCGGTGATTTGATACGGTCCAATGTATCCAGGACTTAACTTACCTTTCTTACCAAACCGTACTACGCCCTTCCACAGAGATAGCTTCAGAAATACCCAATCTCCAACTTTCTACACTCTATCAGTGGCGTGTTTATCGACAAGGCTCTTCTGTTGATCTTGGGCCGCTTTTAGGTTAGCCTTAATTACCTGAATATTTTGGGTAGTCTCATTAACAATCTCAGGGCCTACTAACACCCTCTCACCAACTTTTGACCAACATAGAGGAGTACAACAAGACTTACCATAAAGTACCTCGAAATGTGATATACTGATACTAGAATGGCAGCTGTTATTGTAGGCAAACTCCATCAAATCTAAACGCTTATGCCAAACGTCGCCAAACTACAGTACCAAAGATCTCAGCATATCTTCTAGTGTCTGGATAGTTCTCTCAGATTGCCCGTCTGTCTATGGATGATACGCCGTACTATAAAGTAATCTCGAACCAAGAATTTCCTGGAAAGCCACCCAAAACTTAGAAGTGAACCTAGGATCTCTATTAGAAATAATACTAACCGGAACCCCGTGGTATTTAAAGATCTTTGATATAAATAGCTCAGCTAATCGGCTTAAAGAATAGTTCTCTTGAACTGGTATAAAGTGTGTTGACTTAGTAAGCCGATCCATTATCACCTGGATGCAATCGTAACAATTTCGCGTACGAGGAAGCTTGTACACGAAATTCATGGTAATATTTTCCCATTTCCACTGGGGAATAGGAAGTGACTGCATTAATCCAAAAGGCTTCTTCTTCTCAGCTTTGACTTGCTGACAAATGGCACATCGACTCACATATTCATCAATCTCTCTTTTCATGCCAGGCCAGTAGTAGAAAGGTTAAATAATGCGATACATCTTGGTATTCCCATGATGCATCGCATAGGCCGCTATATGCGCCTCATCGAGTATATCTTTCTTTAATTCTGTAATATTCGGCACGTACATCCGACTTCCCTACATAAGCATGCCATCAGATTCCCTAATCCCAAGATCTTTCTTTTTCCCCTCTGAAACTGCCTAAATTACCTCTTGAGATTCCTCATCGTTCATTTGAGCCTCGAGCACACGATCTATCAAGATTGGACTGACCTGAAAACTTGCAAGTAAGGCTTCTTCTAGATCTATCACTCCCAAATCAACTCTAGTAGATCTCAATTATGTGAGAAGAGGGATACGGCAAGCATGTAGAGCATTAAGTCGGCCATGTGATTTCTTACTAAGTGTGTCTGCCACTGCGTTCGCACATCCAGGATGAAACTCAACCGTGTAATCATAGTCGCTGAGCAATTATATCCACCTCCACTGTCGAAGGTTAAGATCTTTCTGGGTGAAAAAATATTTGAGGCTTTTATGATCCTTGTAAATCTTACACTTTCCCCCCATAAAGATAATGCCTCCAAATCTTCAAAGCAAAAATAATGACCGCTAATTCAAGGTCATGCGTAGGATAATTCATCTCGTGAGGCTTCAATTGTCGCGAAGCATAAGCAATCACTTTACCATGCTGCATTAATACGCAACCTAAGCCATTTAAGGAAGCATCACTGTAAATCTCAAAATTACCACTAAGTGAGGCAATACTTTAGTTGGTGGAAGCTCTGCTCACAATCATCATCCCACTCAAATTTAACATATTTTCTAGTTAACCTCATCAATGGTAAAGCTATGGTTGAAAAATCTTTAACAAACTGTCGGTAATAACCTGCCAAGCCAAGAAAACTCCGTACCTCGATGACAATTCATGACTGCTCCCAATTCTCTACTGCAACTACCTTATAAGGATCCACAAGAATACCCTTTGATTCAGCCAAAATTGACATTTACTAAACTTAGCATGCAACTGATGCTCCCTCAATTTCTTCAAAACCAGAATGAGATGTCTAGTATGCTTTGCCTTAGATTTAGAATATACCAAAATATCATCAATGAAAACAATCATGAACCTATTGAGATACGGTCAAAATACTCGATTCATCAAATCCATAAAGGCTGCTGGAGTATTCGTTAACCCGAATGGCATCACGAGGAACTCATAATGACCATAACGAGTTCGAAACGCTATCTTTAGGACATCCTTACGCCTGATCTTCAACTGATAATTCCCATATCTCAAATCAATATTGGAGAACACGCAGGCACCTTGAAGCTGGTCAAATAAATCATCTATATGTGGCAACGGATAACGGTTTCTAATCGTTACCCGATTCAACTGTCGATAATTGATACACAGCCTCAAAGTTCCGTCTTTCTTCCGTACAAATAAAACTAGAGCTCCCCAAGGTGAAGTACTAGGCTAAATGAAACCCTTATCAACCAATTCCTACAACTGGGTTTTCAATTCCTTCAACTCAGCAGGAGCCATTCGATAAGGAGTTAAAGAAATAGGATCTATACCTGGAAGTAAATCAATAGTGAACTCTATTTCTCTATCTGGTGGTAATCCAGGTAAATTGTCAAGGAAAACATCAGGGAAGTGCCTAACTACTTGTACATCCTCCACACGGATAGAAGTATCTTCATTTAATACCACGTGAACCAAATAACCCTAACAACCTTTCCTCAGTAGCCGTTTAGCCCTCACGGCAACGCTGTGTTTCAGTCCACTACGCACACCCACAAAGGTAACCACAGGCAAGCCCGGCCGATGGAAAGTAACCAATCCATGCCTAGAATAATATCGAAATCAACAATATCTAATGGAACAAGATTAGCTGGCATAACGATGTCTTTCACCAGAATAGGACATCCTTAATATGCCCAGCTAACATAACATGTTTCACCCCTAGGCATAGAAAATTCTAATTCATAACCAAAAGGTGTAGGATATGGTTGTGTCTTCTGAGAAAATGTATAAGAAATAACAGAGTGTGTGGCACTAAAATCAATTAATACTCTAGCAAAATGGCCAAGAATATTCAACATACCCATAATAAGATCAGAATTACTCTGAGTATCCTGCGGAGTAATGTGATGAACACGGCCATGTGGCTGCTGCCGTCCTCCATGACCCTTGTTACCTTGGTTTCCACGTCCCTGCAAACCATGTCCCTAACCAGGTTGATTAGGCTGCCTCGATGATCCGGCACTGCTAGAAGCAACCTCAACATTCTGGGACTGCCCTCCAGGATACCACTGTGATCCACCGCCTGGATATGGTGGATATGGCGTGTAACCTCCTGGGTACTGGGCGTAACCACTCTGATGATACGGATCATGTGGGTACTGATACGATTCTCCAGAATATGGAGCTATATCTCTCTGATAATGATATTCACCCCCATAACCTGTCGGGGGATAACCACTAGGCCCTAGGACTTGCTGAATAGGAACTGGTGGTGGCAAGGTAGGTGGCTGAGGTTTCTGCTGGCTTTGTGGGCATTGATTAGCCCAGTGTCCTATCTGACCACAAACAAAACATCCTGTGCTACCCTGTCTACATTCCCCAAACTGTCGACTATTACATCTAGGGTAAAATGGACCACCATAACCACTAAAATCTCTCTGTTTCTGAAAGTGAGAACCTTTTAAACGGCCGCCCCTCTGCAGCGCAATGGAACTTGAGCCCCCACTAGAAGAACCAGAACTAGTACCACTTCTTTTAAAACTCTGCGTCTTGCGAAGTCCCTATGATGACTGGCCTTTATCTTTTTTATTATTTTTCTTCTGGTTATTATCTTTTTCTTCTTCCTCTTCACTGTCATATGGAGCATTCTCAAAATCCTCAACCCGAAGTAGAAATTCATAAAACTCTTGATATGTAGAGCAGGGAGTCGTAGTCGCCACAGAACACCACTTCTTTCGAGTACCCCATTTAAATCGTCAAAGCATTTCAGCAGGATTTTCAGCAATCTCTGGACAATATCGGGACAAATCACTAAACTTTCTATAGTACTCATTAGCTGACATTTCCCCCTATTTCAAATATGAGAAATCTTCCTTCTTACGATCCAAATACTCTGGAGGTAAAAATCTCTTCTAGAATAGATGCTTAAAGACTTCCAAATTTGCAGCTTTTTTCGGTGACAACTGAAAAGATTCTTGCCTCCACCCGGATGCAGCCTCCTCACCCAAAAACCAAGTAGTCGTCTTAACCCATCTATCCTCAGGGAAATTCTCATGTCGTTACATCACTTGATAGGTTTTCTCAACATGATTGAGCCAACGCTCAGCTTTTTCAGGCCCCTCAGTACCAACAAAATTATTCAACTTTAAGTTATATACAGTCTCCAAGGGAGTTCTCTGGGAATGGCGAAGTGATGACTGAATGGCATTAGCAATGGCTTCACCAAGTTGGGCAATATCTGGAAAATTAGACTCAGAAGAAGTACGTGGCTCTGTACGAGGAAGCATGGTTCTGACATAAGACATCCAAAATGATTAGAATACTCACAAAATATACAGGACTGCCAAACCTAGGCTCTGATACCCAACTGACACACCCTGACCAGAATCGACGCATGCTGGCCGTCACGTGAGGGTGACGTAACCATGAGCGCATAGTGAAAGTGATAGTGATATGAAAATGTGAGTAAATAAAAACCAACTAGCTAACTTACACTAGATAAATATATATAAGTGCGAGTGGAGGTACTTAAGGTGTAGATACACATATTCAGAGTATAGGTAACCTAGATGCAGTCCAGCAGGCTAAGTGTTAATTATACAAGACATGAAAGAAATTCCTACATTAATTGAAGATTGTCAGAACCGCCGTAGAGTCCTCGTAAGCCACCAACACGAACATCTAATTAGAACTTGGAGTGGCGCAAAACAAAAAACGTGAGTGGGCAAAAACAAAGCTTTTTAAAACCATTTCTCTTTCCAAAAATAATAACCCCTCACCGTTAAACCCGTATAATTTCCCAAAAAATAGTAATGCATACGTATGTAGAAATTATGCTCGAGAGTAGTGAAAACCAAGTATATGCCATGTCAAGTATCTTAACAATGAAATGAGTAAGCCAGGTGAAATAAATCAATGTAAACTGATTTGTTAGCTAGAGTCATCTAACGTGACCTGTACGGTTGAGCCTATAGCTCATCTACCAATTCTTGTACACGAGTCGGAACCACCTAATGTGGTTTGTATGACAGGTTGTGTGTAAATAAATACGCTCAAGTGCTACGATCACGTGAAGGCTGTACGAAGTATCGCAAGTCACCTACGAGTCGGAACCACCTAATGTGGTCTGTACGACAGACTGGCACCTGTCTTGGATTTAAGGTGAGTGTGTGGTGTGGGAGGTGAATGATCACGTGAAGGCTAGGCCCTGGCCTCGGGCGGAGCACTAACACCGGGGTGCAAGATAATAAGCACTAAATGCATCAAAACATAACCATACACACTGCAATCACTATCATCAATATGCACTCACCTAAAGCATACATGGGCGACCGCAACGTCATGCAATAATAGGCATATCTATACTAATGCATATACTAAAATGTAATACAATTGACAGGGCATTTAAAAACGTAAATCCATTTAAAACAATTTCTGGGAAAATGGAAAACACATATACGTATATATAGAAAACCAAAAGCCGACTCATTGGTATGTAACAGGGTCGTAACCTCTGAGTCTCGCCTGGTTACGCTCGTCCTCTGGAAACATCTCACATATATGCGAAACAACTAATTTAACGTTAATTTTAAACACATAACCAAAACCGTGTAATAACTTTTCATACATTGCTCAATTTGGGTGTTCGAATATACCATCGTGGCCTACTCAACACTGCAAGTATCCCCATATTTTTAGAAAAAAATTCTGATGTCTCGCGCGCCCTCACGCGCCTGCTAAGGCACGGCCACACGCAGGTACGTGCCTGGCACACTAATGAAATCCTTAACGGCGTTAGAGAATATTCTGTTTATAAACTAACGGAGTTACCTAACGTCGTCAGTATATTTCTTCAAAGTTGACGGAATATTCTCTGTCTTCTCCGGTAGTTTCGTCGGAGCAGCCGCCGACCGCCAGATTATGGAAAATCTTAAAACATTAGTTTCTACTTCGTTTTTCAACCAAATTTCACAAATCTTATATAGATTTGAAGCTCTCAACAAGGAGAACATAATCTTACCTATTTGGGGACCTAAAACCTTCAGGAACTGGTCGGAAAATAGCTCAACACAACCGGCCAAAATTGGAACTCGACAAACCTGAGTATACGATGTTCAAATCACTCCAAAACTAGCCTAGGATCCTTATAGAGTCAATTAGGACCCTTTTTTAGCCTTAAAATCTCGTGAAATGTCCACGATCACATCGGAGTAACCGAGTACCTCACCGAAGCTTATGGTTCTTCACGATTCCGATGTCTTTTCTTCAAACAAAGGGTATGGTTAGGCTGGCAGGCTTGCAAGGAACTCGAATGTGGTCCTTAGAAGTTCGATCTGTGAGGTTTTGATGGTGTTTGAAGATTGGTGGGCTCGGGTCGTACGAAAGAGAAAAAGAGTTCAAGAAGGAATGAGAGATGAGGGTTGCATGTGTGTGTGTGTGTGTGTGTGTGTGTGTGTGTGTGTGTGTGGTCACGGGTTGGCCAAAAGAAGAACAGATCTCAGGCCCTAATTGGGCTATAGAATTTAGGGCTTAAGAAATTGAGTCCAAATGGAAATAAAACCAACCCCAATTCCACTTATTCATTCGTAACGTTTCCATTACGAACCCGATTCGGCCCTAACTCGCGTCAACACGACGCGTACAATTTAATTACGTCAACGAGAAAAATAATTTAAAACTATATATGTATATCCACGTCACTAAGCCTCAAGGGCATTATCCTCACTTTACACTCTCAGGGATAAATATATATATAATTTGGGACGGATCGTCACAAAAAATCCGAGCAACTAAATTATTGTATCAACCAAAATAAAGGTTAAATTTGCCCGTATAGTCATTTCACTTGCAAGACATCCATGTATTGGGTCAAAACTTTGCAGCTGAAAAATATTCATTACAACAAAATCATTATACCATTAAGCTATCCTATCCAAAATACTTCCCAAACCAAAAAAAACATTTAAAGCAAACGTGCACATTTTGAAACAAAAAATTTCGCATTGTTGAGTACTGATTCCACTAGGCATAAGCTTGTTCAAATTATGCACATTTGCTTTAAATGATTTTTTTGGTTTGAGAAGTATTTTGGATAGGGTAGCTTAATGGTATAATGATTTTGTTGTCACGAATATTTTTCAATTGCAATGTTTCGAGCAAATATATGGATGTCTTGCAAGTGAAATGACTATACAACCAAATGTAACTGTTATTTTGGTTGATATAATAATTTGGTTGCTCGAAAATTTTCTATTGATTGAATAATTTATTTTAAAAAAATGCCTAAAATCTATGCATTTGGATTAGAGTTGTCAGAAATAAAATTGAGACTTGTTTAGTGTGTAGGTTAAAGGTAAATAAATGTGTAAAACCTGAAATGTCTAAAATACCTTTAAATTTAACCGTCCATTAATGGAAGCGGGTAAAATGAGATAAAAGAGTTGAAATGTCAGTTTCAAAAAGTAAAGTAAGACAAAATCAGTTTCAAGGAGTAAATTGAGATTGGATGGAGTTTCAGAATATTTCGACTAATAAGCTAAATATAAAAAAGGACAAATAGTTTTTTCAGTCAACATTTATCACATGGTTCACCACGTTTTGTTGATGAAAAATGTGGCAACTTGCCATACCATTATTCAATTGCTCTTTTAGACTTTCAGTTTTAACAAGCCTGTGGTGCACACACATCTTTTAAAGACAAGCTTTGTGAAACAAATTGGTATCGTTGTAGCTTAATATGTTATGTTGTCGAATTACAAATCAAACTAGTGACTAAGTACGAGTTATTTTACTATCGTCACCCATGTAACCCTTACACTTGTTCTATTATTTTTCTAGACATGTTTTTTAAGACACGTAAACTCTACTCACACTTATATTTTTGTTAGTAAGACTCTACCACCACTTAAAACTAACAATTTGACAACGCCTCGTGTTGAACTAGACGAAAGACATTTGACATTCAATGCGAATAGATCATGAATTTAAGCCATTGCAATCAGATCGAGAGGGAAATCAAATCCCCCATATTTTGCATTTCACCGGATAGATTCATCTTTACCATCAATAACCAAATACAGACAGATTAAGCTAATTAATCCTGCTTACCACAAACCAATTAAGCTAATTAATCCTGCTTAAAAAACTAACCAATTAAAAGCTAATTAACAACAAAAATCCAACACGTCTTCAAAATCTCCCTATATATTTTCCTCCGCCTTCCCCTCCATTATCTCCACCTCCCTCCACCGCTCTCTCTCCTCTCTCTCTCTCCTCTCTCCTCTCTCTCTCCTCTCTCTCTCCATTTATACTCTCTCACGTAACCACAAAACGAAACCAAAAACTCCTGTATTTTCGGAGAGAGGCAGCGAAGGGAAGAAAGTTTGAGGAAAAAAACAGAAAAGAAAAAAAAAAAAAAAGATGCAGGGATTAATAGGGAGAAGGGTTTTATCGAGAACTGCAAAATCCCTGCGGTGGCAACAACAACGCTGCTTCTCTCAGGTGGCTCAGAGGGAGGAAGCCCTTCTCCAAGACAATGGCGTCGATGTTCCCAAAATGCCCCCGTTCGACTACTCCCCTCCGCCGTACACCGGCCCTACCGCTGACGAGATCCTCGCCCAGCGCAAGGAGTATCTCAGCCCCTCCATGTTCTACTTTTACAACAAACCCGTGAGCCCCGCCGCACCCGATTCCTCCTCCTTTCCCTCCCTATCTAATCACGTGTTTCATATGTATGATTTATTTTCTTTGTTTTGTGCAGCTGAACATAGTGGACGGGAAGAGGCAGTACTTGTTCGACGAGAACGGGCGGAGGTATTTGGACGGATTCGGGGGGATTGCGACGGTGAGCTGCGGGCACTGCCACCCGGACGTGGTGGAGGCCATAGTCAACCAGACCAAACGCATACAACACTCCACCATCCTCTACCTCAACCACGCCATCGGCGACTATGCTCAGGCGCTCGCTAACAAGTTGCCCGGCAATCTCAAGGTTGGTTGGACGAAATAAACTTTAATATCACGGTGACGATATCTCAACTGGTGATGCATTTTTATTAAATTGAAATACAGTCACTATTACATAATTAATTTATCATGAGTAATTTGACGGTCTACATTTTTTTATAAATAAACTTACTTGCATCAAGAATTATACTGTGACAATTAATTCATCTTAGTATATTCAACTGTCACAATTTTTAGTGAAAAAACTTACCTATGAGATAATATTTACTCATCTCAACATATTTATCTCAACGTATTAATGGAGTGATACTAAGTTGGGATATCGTTGCAATATCTCAATTTCACTTCAACGTATTTGTATAGTGATATTGAGTTGAGATATCGTCACAAAATTTAATTATATAATTAATCAAGCATAATTGATCTGACTGTGTCTGTTTTTTCTGTGAATAATTGTCATTATTATCACCGACGACGAGTGATTGTGATAATTTTTGTTGGTAGGAGTCACAATCACACCCATAATAGAATCAATGCCTAGTTCATCATGATATTGTTCTCCTAGTTATTAAAATGACAAAAAACCCATTCGTAATCTTTGGGATTTTATGTGTATTTCTTATTCATTTGTGGTAAATTTGTTGGTAGGTGGTGTTTTTTACAAACTCGGGGACGGAGGCAAACGAGTTGGCGATGTTGATAGCGCGGTTGTACACTGGATGTCACGACATAATCTCGCTAAGGAACGCATATCATGGCAATGCTGCTGGTACCATGGGTGCCACCGCCCAGGGCAACTGGAAATTCAACGTCATCCAGGTCATTTTCTCTACTATTTTCTACTTTTTACTTCAAAAAATTTTAGATGCTTCAGAATATCGAGTACTTCTGATATATAAAGATCTAAAGATTAAAATATTAGATACTCTAGAGTACCCTTAAAAGTTTTGTCTACGCTTTAAATATCAATAAATTAATATTCACGTGAAGTTATCAAATTGTAGTGGCTAAAGCCGAAAGGGGCCAAGACATTTGTTAATACGTTATCATTCTCGATTGGCTACATACATGCATACAAGCTGACCCCATGATACGATATCGACACCACCTAACGTCATCCAAATTGGAATGCCTTCAATAATACCAAAATGGACCAAGTACTATATAAATATGACTAAACGATAAGGATGTCCAAATCATTGCTTGGTGATAATATTTTTTTTCTCTATTGTTTTTCATTTGGGTGGGGATATAAGTCCATTCCAATTCGTGCATCAAATACATTCCCCATGCGTAAATTATTTTTCAATTATGTATTCACCAATGAAGAACGGTGACGCATTAATCAATATCTTTCTTTTAATTCTCCTTCTAAAATAATATCATGTTAAATACGTAACTATTAGCACATGCATATCAGAAGAAAGAATACTTAGTAGGACATGATACACACTGATTTTGGCTTGTTTGCTTAATAATAAGGAAAGTATTACATTTCGCGTAAGATTTTTACTGCTTAATAATAAGTAGGTTAGTCTAGTTGGTCAAACTAGTGTGTCAGTCTCCTTCTATCTAAGTTCGAATTCTTATTTTCTACAGATTAAAATAGTTTAGAATATTGTCTTAAAAATAGGTAATACTAGGAAAACTAACTTTGTAAACAAAACTTGCAAACTAAATTATGTGTCAACCAATAGGAATGAGCACACGTTTATTAATGTTAAGTCATGATTCAAGCATCTTCTATGTCATTTAATTTGTAAAATTTTGTCTAGAGGCTAATTTATGCTTATCAATATTATCAACGCTAAGTTATGCATTTATGAGGTTACCTGTAATTGACTCTATTATTTGTTTTTGCATTGTTCCCAAATAAAATTATTAGAATTCCCAAAGGGGAAGTTAGATGTTGAAAGCAAAGTTCAATAGAACCATCACGGGTGGTCTAGTGATTGGGACAAATTCTAAGTCTTGTATTTTACACAATTCGTCTTGAGTTCGATTACTAGTGCTAGTGAATCACACGAAGGTGGCCTGGGAGATGTTGAAATGCTTCTATGAGTCTACCCGATCCCTGGAATGGTGGACAGCCCTGGCTTCGCCACCGGCTAGTCCTCTTTAAAAGAAAAAAAAAAAAAGCAAAGTTCAACAGTTCGTATATTATACTGTTTAGGCTGTATAAAGAATAGTAGAGCATTAGAGAATCATTAAGTAAAAGACGCAAATGTTTCATGAAATTATACGTTCTCAAAATCTTTTGCTTCTCCAACAAAGATATTTAGATGGTTTTTTAATACTTTAGTTAAATACTTAAACCAAGTTCTGTTTCTGTGCCGTTAAATGAGGATCGTGAGACGTAGGAGAGAGAGTTGTAGATGCATATACTCATTCGCTACGAAAGTTGTAATTAGCATTCTGAAATATTCTTCAGTTTTCTCTATGGAGTGCAGAATGACGTTTTTGCTGATACCTTAATGATTTTACATTAGGAAAACTAATGAAAATGATTTGAAAACTTCGAGTTTTAACGATAAGGACAAAATAAAAGGTAAAGTGAATAGTACCATGATTGATTTTTTAGTGTAAAAATGTGATTTTTCGTTAAAGTGAACAGTACCAGAAACTTTTCGTTAAAATTCCCTTTTACATTTGCACCAAATATATCAGTTCTATATTGGAAGGGCTTACTGTAATTTGCATTGTTCAAAGTTTGCTAACGAAATTATATTGGTTTGATCAACAGAGTGGAGTTCATCACGCGGTAAATCCGGACCCATACAGAGGAGTTTTTGGTTCAGATGGAGAGAAGTATGCAAAAGATGTCCAAGATCTCATAGATTTTGGAACTTCAGGCCATGTTGCTGGTTTTATGTGTGAAGCCATACAGGTATGTCATCTGCCTAATAATCAAGTTATTACTAAAACCCTTCGAGCAAAATGCGGCAAAAGGAAGAAAAATCCATGGATCAACCCCCATTTTTTAGTACTAATTTTTTAATTATGTTACAGGGAGTAGGCGGAATTGTAGAACTAGCTCCGGGTTACTTGCCAGCCGTTTATAATAGCGTGAAGAAAGCCGGAGGACTTTTCATTGCTGATGAAATCCAGTCTGGTTTCGCTCGCACGGGGAGCAACTTCTGGGGATTTGAGGGCCATGGTGTTGTGCCTGACATTGTGACAATGGCAAAGGTCAGCCGAAGAGTGACTTAATAATATCATCATTCTTTTCTTCAACCCCAAGAAATAATATATTTGAAGCTGGTCTTCTGTGTTTGACTTAAATCTTTGACTGCATTTTGCAGGGAATTGGAAATGGCATTCCCCTTGGTGCTGTGGTAACCACTCCTGAGGTTGCAGAGGTCCTAACTCGCCGCAATTACTTCAACACCTTTGGTGGCAATCCAGTGTGTACAGCTGCAGGACTGGCGGTTCTAAAAGTGATTGAGAAAGAAAAACTGCAGGAGAATGCGTTGGTTGTGGGATCGTATCTGAAAGAAAGACTCAATGCTCTTAAGAATAAATATGAACGTAAGCATTCACTTGTACATCAGTATCCATGGAGTCATGACAGGCAATTATTTCCTTTATAATTACAATAGATCTTATAAACTAATTGCTTTATCTCAACTTCCGGTGATGGTTGCGTATGTAGTTATTGGCGATGTGAGAGGAAGAGGATTCATGCTGGGAGTTGAACTTGTTACCGATCGTGAGCTGAAGACCCCTGCGAAGGCTGAAACTGTACATGTTATGGACAAGATGAAAGGTTTGTGTTAACCTCTTCGATTCTCAATCCCTTCCATGTTTCAATGCTACCTAACCTGCAAATTAATCTTTTTTTTTTTTTCCTTCCGTTATCAGATTTGGGAGTCTTGATCGGAAAAGGTGGCTTCTATGGAAATGTTTTCAGAATCACACCTCCCTTGTGCTTCACCAAGGAAGATGCAGGTATATATGCCTTAGCGAAAATAGCAAATTAGTAACATGTCATTCCGAAAAGTTTGTAGTACCAATCGGGTTGTGTTTTCTCTGGCCGCAGATTTTCTTGTGGATGCAATGGACTACACGATGTCGAAAATTTGAAGGCTAGCTCAAGTCTTATTGTAGATAAAGGGTGTAATTAATCATTCACCAATCGGTCTAAGCACCAACGAACTGTTATCTGTTGAAAATAAATTGTCAAAATATAGTAGGTTTGTGCTTCAATAATTCGACTACGATCACGAAGAGTCAACAACTTGTTGTCTCTCACTCAGCACAAACCTTGACGCTTCTTTGGTTTACTTCTTATGATCTTTATGAATATTTGAGGGGTGTCTCCATTTATATATAATGCATATGTTATTAGTTTAGCGTTTGTACTTCTGCCACCTTTTTTCGTGTTATTATATTTTCGGCAACTGAAACTGCAAATTCATGCGAGCTTTGCACTCATGTTTCCGCAACGTGTAATGCAGGTGAGTCCCATTAGAGATGTGATCTATTGGGATAGTATTTTGAAATTACAATTCAGTTATATACTACAAGTTTAGATAAGTTTGTTGAAATTTGAACTGAATGCTATTTCCTGACCATTTCCGCCCGTCGAAGGGGAAGCAACGGTGCACTCTCCGTCGAGTTTTCGATGACATGATGCATTTACTGCATTAATGCAGAAGACAAAGAAGAAGAAACAACACTGATGTGGACTCGTGACTAAATATTTTTTTCCCCTTGCTGTACTTGGAAACGAAAAGGTAATGTCCAAAAACAATTAGACAAAGTTGTGAAGGATTGCTCCAAGGCAAACCCTTGAAATTAACCCCAAATCGTTGACGTCATAATGTTTATTTGATGTGATCATCTTAACCATAGATTAATATTTCGCTTCGAATACAACGATAGTTTTCTAGTGTTTCCGTTGTAATCAAGGAGCAAGTAGCTCAGTTTGGTGTACTTAACTGCTTATAAAAGTCCATTTCCTTTAGTTTCTTCAATTCCCGGTCTGCACAACCATGGCGTGCACATCATTTACTTTTCTGGCCTCTCCATCCTCCTCAACTCTAAGGCCGAAAGACATCTTCAAAGAGCATATTCGTGTCCGAAGATTTTACTCAGTTAACCATCTTTGTCATTGCATCAATCATATCCAGGTCACTCAATCAAAACTACCAAACAACAACCGTTCCATTGGAATTTCCCCGTTTCAAAGTTTAAGTTCCATGGTCCCAAATTTGCTTAGATCATTTTTGTTTGGCCCGACCATGAGTAAGCATATGAAAATGCAGAATAGCATGCATATAATGGAGAAATTTGGAGAGAGTAATAGTGATCAAGGGGAGGAAATAAAGGAAGCCAATTGGATGGAGGGGCTTGTGGCACTCGGTGACCTGTGGAGCAATATTTGGAAGCAAAAAGAGGTGACAGACGAAGACAATACTCACGATGAGGGTGAAAACGGTGGTTGTGGAAGTGGTGGAGAGGAAGGTGGCTGTGAGAGAGTTGTAGTTTAGAAGATAATGATGGGGAAATGAGATACAGATCATACGACCAGGAGTCTTTCTCGAGGTTTTTAGTTAGAGTACCATGGTCAGATACCAAGCTATTTTCTAAGCAAGCCTTCTTGTGCAACATGGCTTGTGTGATACCAGAGATCAAGGTATGTTTTTGTTAATCATGTACTTATAACCATAATAATGTTGGGTTATTAAGCGTTTTCCATCCGCAATACTAATGCGCATGCAGGCTGAGGATTTGAAGATATATGGCCTACAATTTGTAACATCTTCATTAGAAAAGAAAGCACAAGTAGCTGTTTCTTTGGAAAGTTCAACGATGACAGAGTACTTCAAGCAGCAAGCGAAATGGCAAGACAAGAGACGGAAAATGACCTTTGGTCACTCCACCACCCCTTGCCTTGTGAATGGTTTGTTTGTGATGACTCCAGTACGTCTACTCGTTGCTTCGTGATTCAGGTTATTTCTTATAAGCCCTTCATTACAATCTGTGTATGACAGGTCCTTACTAACTTTATTTAGCATTAGCTAGCTCCTCCAATGGTATTTGTTATATCTATGTATATCAAATTTTCGAAACAACGAGATGATGTACCACAGATTGGAAAATGCATAGCTGAAAATCGTCCTTCATTTGCAGGGCATGAACCCCCTTGCTTCCCGACAGGCATACCTCTTTTTCGAACCCACCAAATTTGAGGTAAGCATAGACATTCAATGCATAACCTTATAATATCTGAAGGGGAAGAAAATGCGAAATTAACCATTGACAAACTAGGCCTAGCTAATAGTGTCGTCCCTGTGTAGGAGATGAATGTACATGTTCACAGAGGAACCTATGAAGCGGCACAGCAAATGTACCAGCAATTCATGCCAGATATATTGGATCACTTACATAGAAATGGTGAACTCGCAAAGCTTCAATTTACTGGCCATTGTCTTGGAGGAAGCATTGCTCTTTTAGTCCACATGATGCTCCTCACTAGGCAGCTTGTGAAACCCTCTACTCTTCTGCCGGTTGTCACATTTGGATCACCATTTGTGTTCTGCGGAGGCCACAAGTTACTTGATCAAAAATGGTTGGATGCGAATAATCACATCCATTGTGTG
The DNA here is from genome assembly GCF_042453785.1 of Malus domestica. NCBI lineage: Eukaryota > Viridiplantae > Streptophyta > Magnoliopsida > Rosales > Rosaceae > Malus > Malus domestica. The sequence continues at coordinate 25,380,125 of NC_091672.1, read as the reverse complement.
ATGATGCATAGAGATGTTGTCCCTAGAGCTTTCTCCTGCAACTACCCCAACCATGTGGCTACACTCCTCAAGCGTTTAAATGGTTCATTTCAGTCACTCCCTTGCCTGATAAAAAAAGTAAGTACCAGTACATTAACTTCGTAGAAACGGGCGAACATTCTGTCAATATTGTACCAATAACATGTCAATGACAAAACGTGCCCACAGGTCATTGATGTTATCGACAATATAAATAGTGCTAAAAGTCCGTCACCTAATAAAAGACGGACGTACTGCACCGAGAATATTGTTTAACTCATAGAATCCTCCACATTAATAAATCACTTTTTTCTGATATATATGTTTTTATGCAGAATACGTTGTACTCTCCAATCGGCAAACTATTCATTCTTCAACCTGATGAAAGGTTTTCTCCTCCACACCCTCTACTCCCTATGGGGAGTGCCCCCTATGCCTTGGACAACACGCAATCTGGTTTCTCTTCAGATATCTTTAGGGCCTTCTTGAACTCCCCACATCCACTAGAAACCCTTAGTGATCCTACAGCTTACGGTTCAGAAGGTACAATCTTACGTGACCACGATTCAGACAACTATCTAAAGGCTATCAATAAGATCCTACGGAAACACACAAGGATGGTTGTGAGGAAAGTGAGGAAGCAGCGGAATCTCCTGTGGCCGCTGCTCACTTCACCCTCTCCACACCGGTTGAACGATGAAGGTGAAAGTGGTCTGAAGTGAGAAACAAGTTACTAACAAGACATCATACAGAGGTATTTAAAAAAAAATAAAAATTCCTGCATATAAATATAGAGGATTCTCAAGAGGATTTATCTCTCTCATCCACTCCCCTAAAATCTTGAACAAAGGCATAACTACAATCTATCAAATCTGGTCTATAAGATATATTGAGAAGTCAGGTAAATTCAAATGACAGTGCAGCTGCATGTGTGATCTCTTGTGACCACCTCAACCATTTAAGTTGGTATGCAAGGGGCATGATTCTGTAAAACCCTTCCCTGCTCATCTGTTTCACTCACTCTCTGCAATTAATATACAAGTTCATCGGCTCTATTTCTACATTCTTCTTGTATTCTCTCTCCTCTTTGATTTCTCCTTCACGAAACTAACTGATCCAATACTCTTAATATAGTATCATTCGCCTAAGTTGATCGATCTTGGTTTCGTTCATCGTTTAATATCATGTTGATTTACACTCAGTAATAATTAATCTAGTAAGTTAAACCATAATTATTGGCAGAATAATTCAGCTTAATGAGCCCGAAAACAAACTGGTAATGTATAAATTCTGAATCTGAAACAAAAACAAGCTCACTACAGCACCACCAAAATCGAGTGATATATATATTGTGGGTTTATAATAAGGCACAACTTACAGTTCAAAATATTGAGGCACGAATTTAATCTGCAGACAACTACCGATCATTTCAAGCAAACATTGACGACATCGGAGAAAGCCTGCCTCCGGCAGCAGAAACTCTTGTACTTCGAAGCAAAACGAAGCCCGAAAATTGAACCGTTGATGTTAGAATCGAAACAAAGTCTATTACCAAAACCCCGAATTCCTCGTACACTTGTATGCTCTTCCTAAGAAATATTATAGTCATCACCGTTGACATGACATCCTTCAATCTAGCCATTTTCTTCTTCCTAAGCTTAAGCTCTTAAGCTGTTCTTTCTCTATGATGACAAAACTTAGATTTCATATGATGTTACATCAAACATTGATTATGTTATGCTTGTACTATTACAGTCGTATCAAATTAATAGTATATGTATTAAGTTAAATTACTGATACCCCTTGGTTTTACCACCTGAGATCTGAACTTTTTTTTTTCGTGGTTTGCATGATGCATGCGTACAAGAGTTCAAACGCTGTTGCTTTCGAGATCAAAGCACTCATTTTGTGTATGACTTTTATGTGAAATCTTTCACAAAACTTTCATCTACATGTATAATAACATGTAGAATACCTTCTCGTGTTCAGAGCACACTGAAAAATATCTCATTCTGTAACTTCTGTCATTGATTGACACGTATTAAGTTTATAACAACAAAATAAAAAATAATCAAATTTATTAAAACGTATATATTAATGATAGAGATCACTAAAGTAATCGGCCGAGTAGCATGTCAGAGAAACAAAACGTTGAAAAAAGATGATGACATTGTGGACTCATCCTTTGGTGCATGTAGGCTTATGTGTGCTTTCCGTACTGCAATTTCGAATAACTTGCTTGAAAATGTCGACACCCGATGTACCCCTTTTACTTTACGCCAAACCTATTATTCAATTTGTATTTATTGTTTTGGTAAGGAGAAAATTATGGATAAATTAAGAAAGCAACACTCCTTGTCCTTGCCCACCAAATGTACCGAAGGGACTGGCAGAGTGACGACCCGACAGTGGATTCACCACCAACAGGCCTAGCCCAAGGGTCATGAGACTTGACGTCATTCCCACCTTCCTCCTGTTTATCACTGGTAGTCCCTTGTGAGCGCAGCATGCACCTTTAATTTGTTTCGTAACTAACACATATTCGATCTCATTACCATCTCCTTTCAATCAAGCTACTTCGTGTACTATATTACTAAGAATCATTTTTTTCTTCTCCTTGTTGGCTGTGTGTTGATCGTTAATTATTTTCTTCTCCCATTTTCTTCGGTATACTGTGCGTGAGTTCTACATCCTCTTATCCATTTTCCAATACCAAAGCCAAACTTCATAATTCAGACACAGCCAAACTTCTTTTTTTATTATCATCCCATTGGCAACCAAATGTAACAAATCGAAAAGTTGGATATTTCTATACTTTTTCTTTTTGAAGTTCACTATTCTATTAACCTTTTCTTCTCTGTCTTCAGATCCATTTTCTATGGCTCCAAAAAGAGCTCTCGAAACAAATGGTAAAACCTTGAGTCAACAGTACGAAATGTGGCAACCATGTAAGGATGACAAGGATCGAGCTACGTTCAATGATCAAGATGCTGCCATTTGTCAACATATTGGCTAGTGAAAGCTGTTAAGTTGTGTTTGTTGAGAGAAAGATTACTTAGAGAGTACAATGTAACTAGTATAAAAGGAAAGATTACAGTTATCAAAACAGTTAGTGAAAATATACAGGAAGCATTTCTCATTTCTCTCTCTCTCTCTCTCTCTCTCTCTAGTTTCTCTCTCTATAATCTGCACACTCATTGCCTCCATTGATAACCTTCAAGCTCAAGTTGCTGTATTCTCATAAACCAAGGATGAAAAAGTGTTTATTTGTCTTTGTGCATTCTGTTAATCTGTTGTTTTAAATTTGACTTTTAATCTAGTTTAACAATATTTGACTAGGCTCACTACAAGGTCCAGACTGATCCTACAGTAGAAGAAGTGAAGAAACTTTGTAATACATGCCGCATATATGCCAAGTCCGAGAGAGTTCTTTTCCACTATAATGGACATGGCATACCAAAACCAAGGTTTTTACCAATTTGATGCCTCCTGTGTTGTTCCGTTGCTACCTTTAACTAAATTCCGTCTTGGTTCTCATTTATCGTTTTTTGGTACAGAGTTATACACAGTATATCCCCTTGCCAATTAGTGACCTCGATTCCTGGTTGAGGACACCTTCAATATATGTGTTTGATTGTTCTTCTGCCGGTATGATTGTCAATTCTTTCATTGAGGTATCCTGCACTGCAGTTATGAATGTGTTTGGACCCAAATTTACACCATCGGCTTGTGAAATCAAGGCCGTTGAGTGAACATAACTCTTGACAGTTGGATCAAGAAATAAAGGTCATTATTAAAAGATAATGATTTTTAAAGTTATGATTTTTATCATAATTATCTTTTAATAATGATTTATTATGAGATATATATCTTGAAGTATAACATCACGGCATCAGATAAATGAGGTCACTTGGAAACTACTGAGGGGATTGGATTCTGGTCAGATTATTATCCATTTAAATATGTTGATAATTAAAAGTGAATTTAATATTCATAGGGTCAAGTTGCATGCGACAATGGGGTAAGGAAATAGCTACTTTGGGTGATGATGATGTGACAAGACCTAGAAAAGCTAGTTTTTTTTTTTATGGTGGTGTTATGATGACATAGGAAAGCCTAGCTAGCCTAGGTTTCTAGTCATGATAAGATAAGTCAGACTGGTTTTTATTATTTTGAAAAGTCAACCATATGAAGATAGACTATAGCGCCTATGCCGTGGATCAGTCACTTTACGAGTTTCAGTTTCAGTCGTTTTCTGCAACATTATCTGACCATGGAGAGCAAGTACTTCAGTTCTATAAATACAAAGGCGATGTGCAACGTGAAGGGCCCATCCAATTCAACATACAACTGCCCTGCGCAAACTCTCTCAACAACTGAGATTTTTTATTTTCTCTTTTCGATGACACATCTTCCATTGGCATCAACAGCACTGTGAAAGCAACCGGTGATATCTTAAGTCGGCATAGATAGCTCTGTCACCGTAGAATCAGTCGATCTCGCAGCATCTTCTATTGGCATCAATAGCACTGCGGCGAGGACGGTTGATTACCTATCCAAGTCTCGATCGAGAAGGATTTCTAAATCCTTATTGGTCGAGGTTATCTCATCAGCCTTCTCGGCGAAGTGAGGTGTTACGAGTTACTACATTCGGCACATTGGAAGCCGAATTGGATATTGAACTTCGCTAAGTTAGCAGCCTTGTCTTCAGGCTCTAGAACCCAAAGGCCGAGACGTGTTCCTTCCTCGACCACAATCGTAAGATCAAGAAATCAGCAGCGCACCCAACGTAACATCAACAAATTTTACTCCTCGGTCGAGCTCGGCCGATGAGTTGGCACGCCCTGCATTTAGCCGAATGACGTAGTTAGCTCATAGATTACTCAGCATGCGCGCCACGTAGGCTTGGTAGTTTTTAGGGTCAACATTTTGGCACGCCCATTGGGACACAGTGCTAAAACTACGAAGTTCACATGATCTATCTCGATTAGGCTTCATGGGATGAGTGTCATCGCTTATTAAAGAAGCAAAAACAACTCATCAAGAGATTGGGAAAAATTTCTGAAAGGCAAGAGGTCGGGGGGCAAATTTTCACTCCGGCCACAACCAATATTCGGCCTAAGAAAATTGTTAATTTGGCCAAAGAACAAAGGCCACCTATTTTTTCGGTCGAGACTGGAAATGTGGTAGGCCTGGAAGAAAATGTTCAAGTTTCTGAGCCACAAATTGACTCAGAAACTGATTCGTCAGAGGAGTGCTCCAATGACGAACAAGGCCGCAACATTGGCTTAGCCCAAGAAACCATGACAATTGATATGATTATTGGCGATAAAGCCGATATGGAGAAATCTCGTTCGGCCAAGATATTTGAATTAAAAGCCGAAATTATTATGCCCGGGGGGCATAGTAATTGTTCAATACATTCAGCAGCCGATGATAAAAAATATTTCGCCAAGTCAAAAATATTTGGAGGAAAATCTTTATTCGGCCTAGAGCGAAATCAATGTGAAGATTTTGTTATTACAAGATCTCGACTTGGAATAAAGCATCGTTGGCCTCCTCCTAACTATGGTTCGGCCACTTTTCTTTTTGTTTGTTAAATATATATGTATGTTATTTTCTTAAACATATGGCTATGCAAGCCGATGCATAAGAAAATAAGGGGGCAGCAACATTCTGGCCGAATATAAAATTTGGTCGAATACACATGTTTGACTATTTTGGCCGAAAGCATTTATTTGTGAATTTTGCTTACAAAAGCCTTGGCCTCGGCCCCATTAAAAAACAAAGCTTGGTCGAAACATATATATATATATATATATATATATATATATATATATATATATATAGGAGTATATAAAAAATAAAAAATAAAAAAAAAGCTGGCCGAGGAGTTTAAAACAGGTTGGCCGAGGAAGGCAATTCATATATATATATATATATATATATATATATATATATATATATTAGTTGGCATATATATATATATATATATATTAGTTGGCCGAGTATAGAAAATGGAGTGAAAGACATGATGGCAGCATGGCAGACGGCATCATGTCAGAATTTGGGTTCATGGCTATATATATATATATATATATATATATATATATATATATATATATATATATAGCTTACATCAAGATGTCACTATCAAGAAGAAAGGAAAAGTGTGTGGTGGCAGGTGGGGTATTTTATATATATGTCAGGATGTTCTTACAGAAGTTTAAAGGCTATAAGTCTTAAGTGTTGGTCTTATATGGTGCCACTATCGAGAAGAAAAAAAAATGGCATAGATACATATATGCCAAGCTCGATCCCAGTACCTTTCTACCTATATCACACATGTCGAGCTCCACGACTGATGCTCGGCAGAGGTTCATTTTATAAATGTGTGCTCGGCCAGGATGCCATTTATATATGTATATGCCAGCTGCATGGTTGGCAGGTTACATCAGGCAATCTGGTTTACATGTATATATAGGCAGGCTTGGAGATTTTTATTGACCTCGGCCCCAATTACTCTCAGCCTCGGCCCTGCTTTATGATATTGCCAGAACAGAGGTGACTTTAATGCCGAGGAACAAAATTTGTTTCGGCAATACGACAAGATGTTGTTGGCTATGAACCAGTTAATTTCCTTAATCATTCGGCTTACGAGCCGAAGCTCAAGGAAACTGGGGGGCAATGTTTGGACCCAAATTTACACCATTGGTCTGTGAAATCAAGGCCGTTGAGTGAACATAGCTCCCGACTGTTGGATCAAGAAATAAAGGTCATTATTAAAAGATAATGATTTTTAAAGTTATGATTTTTATCATAATTATCTTTTAATAATGATTTATTATGAGATATATATCTTGAAGTATAACAGCACAGCATCAGATAAATGAGGTTGCTTGGAAACTACTGAGGGGATTGGATTCTGGTCAGATTATTATCTATTTAAATATGGTGATAATTAAAAGTGAATTTAATATTTAGAAAACTTCATTTTAATCCTTAGCAAAGATGATTTTTTGATTAAAACCATGAGTAAGATCAAAATCTAATTTTAGTCACTTGATACATTAATAACCTCATTTATTAATTATATTTTGATTTTTTATTTATTTATCTTTTTCTTTCTAATTTTTAATGTATTAATTTTATTTCATTATAATTTTTATTTTCATTTCATTCATCGTAATATATTTTGTTGTGAACATTTAGATAAACTAATTTTTGTTATACAATATATTTTGATGTACTTTATCTTCTTCATTTAGGTATATTAAATTCATTATAATACATTTCGGTGCATACATTTAGGTACACACATTTCGATACAAACATTTAGGTACATTAATTCAATATAATACATTTTCGGTACTAACATTTCAGTGCATACATTTCGGTACATACATTTATGTACATTAATTTAATATTAATACATTTCGGTGCATATATTTAGGTACATACATTTCGGTACTAACATTTAAATATATTAGTTCAATATAATATATTTCGGTACTAACATTTATGTACATTAATTGAGTCTTTCAAGTTTGAAGAATGTTAAATAAAATTAATAATTAAAAAACTCTTTTTTGGTCAAAAAATAAATTAATATTTGTGTATTAATAAATTTAAATATTTAATGGGAGACATTAAATAAAATGCACATTAATTATTTTGAATTAAGTGCACATTAGGGACTAAAATCAATATTTAATCTAACACCAGTTTTTTTTAAATTTTAATCTTCTTGAGGGATTAAAGTTCAAAAACTCCTTTAATATTCATAGGGTCAAGTTGCATGCGACAATGGGGTAAGGAAATAGCTACTTTGGGTGATGATGATGTGACAAGACCTAGAAAAGCTAGTTTTTTTTTATGGTGGTGTTATGATGACATAGGAAAGCCTAGCTAGCCTAGGTTTCTAGTCATGATAAGATAAGTCAGAATGGTTTTTATTATTTTGAAAAGTAAGCCATATGAAGATAGGCTTTAGTAGAATGGTTTTTATTATTTTGAAAAGTAAGCCATATGAAGATAGGCTTTAGTGCCTATGCCGTGGATCAGTCACTTTACGAGTTTCAGTTTCAGTCGTTTTCTGCAACATTATCTGACCGTGGAGAGCAAGTACTTCAGTTCTATAACTATGTGCAACGTGAAGGCCCCCTCCAATTCAACACACAACTGCCCTGCGCAAACTCTCTCAACAACTGAGATTTTTTATTTTATCTTTTCGCTGACACATCTTCCGTTGGCATCAACAGCACTGTGAAAGCAACCGGTAATATCTTAAGTCGGCATAGATAGCTCTATCACCGTAGAATCAGCCGATCTCGCAGCATCTTCCGTTGGCATCAACAGCACTGCGGCGAGGACGGTTGATTACCTATCCAAGTCTCGGTCGAGAAGGATTCCTGAATCCTTATTGGTCGAGGTCATCTCATCAGCCTTCTCGGCGAAGTGAGGTGTTACGAGTTACTACATTCGGCACATTGGAAGCCGAATTGGATATTGAACTTCGCTAAGTTAGCAGCCTTGTCTTTAGGCTCTAGAACCCGAAGGCCGAGACGTGTTCCTTCCTCGGCCACAACCGTAAGATCAAGAAATCAGCAGCGCACCCAACGCAACATCAACAAATTTTACTCCTCGGCCGACGAGTTGGCATGCCCCGCATTTAACCGAAGGATGTAGTTAGCTCATAGATTACTCGGCCTGCGCGCCACATAGGCTTAGTAGTTTTTAGGGTCAACAGAATGTTATGCTAATTGATATTTGAGGTTTCCATTATGTTTGAAGTATAGTGGTATTACATATTATATAGTATAGACTTCATTGTAATGTTTTTATTTTCTTTCTGTTAGCTTCATGATTGGGATGGTTCTAGCTCATCTGGATCTGCAAGGGATTGTATCCTGCTAGCTGCCACGAGACTCTTCCGCAGAGTGCTGAATTTCCTGCCGATGTGTTTACTTCTTGTCTCACAACGCCCATCAAGATGGCATTAAGATGGTGAAGCTTGCCTTCTTGTTTTATTGGAAGTTTTGACTATCAGTTTTAAGTTTTGTCTTACTGTTAGTAGTCATACTTCATCCATATGTTTGTTGTACAATTACTGTATGCAACCCTTGATTATAACATCTCATGCTTTCACTATTTGCTTATCTCCTTGTTATGTTCTGGCTTGCTATATCATTTTACTTTCATCCTCTGGCTAAGTGTACATCAGTGCTACTTTTCTGCATTGATTTATGTATTCATCTGATGCTATTGTGGTTTCAATTGATGCTTTGGACTGTTGATAAAGTTTGGTTATACTCAATGAGCTTTGTTTGTAGGCGGGTTTCATTTAGAAACTTCGCTGTTGCGCTAATGCCTTCTCCTTTTTCTTAAAATCCATGTTATAGTAGGGCTTACTACTTATTCGGCTATTATGTACTCTCAGGTTCTGCACACGATCATTACTTCATGAGTCTCTTGATTATTCGCTAATAGATGAAATCTCTGGCCGCCAAAATGACCGGGAAACCCTGTTGGGCGAGTTGAATTGGATTTTTACTGCTGTCACCGATACGATTGCATGGAATGTTCTCCCTCATTGTAGTTTTCCTTTTCCACTTACTGTTCTACTGTTCCATAATCAAATGTTTCGTGGTGGTACATCTATCCAATACTCAGTTCTGTGTTGCAGATTTTTCCAGAGACTGTTCAGACAAGACCTGTTAGTTGCCAGCCTTTTTCGAAACTTTTTACTTGCTGACCGAATTATGCGATCTGCGCACTGCTCTCCGATCTCTCACCCAATGTTGCCTTCAACCCACCAGCATCATGTGGTACTAAAGGAGAGAATTTGGTGGCTGTTTCTTTTATAGAATTACCAAGAGCAGAAGGAGGCTACCCTTTTCAACGGCTTTGATAACCATGATTTTCCTGACAAAGGAATCTCCAAGCTTTGCCTTGTGAATGAGCTTGATGACAACTTGCTGCTGCTTCAAGCAAGATTCTATACGACCAAAAAATATGCTTCTTGGTCAGGAAGGGTGCTATTATTGAACATTTCTAAATAATTTGCACCTTTTTGCGGTCATATAATTAGGTGATGGAAACATTCGAATTTGGAAAGATTACACTTTGAAGGGTCAACAGAAGCTTGTCACTGCATTTTCTTCAATTCAAGGTCATAAATCTGGGGTGCGAAGTTTGAATGCTGTTGTGGATTGGGAACAACAATCTGGATATCTGGTACTTCCTCTCTTTAAGACGTAATAGGTTAGGGCTATAGGACAAGTTCTGTTTCAAATTTTGTGATTCTTGTTCTTTGTTGTGAATAATGTTTTTTTTACTTCTGCTTTGCTTCATTTGCTAGTATGCTTCTGGTGACTATCATCCATTATGCTTTGGGATCTGGATAAAAAACAGCTTATTAATTCTATTCCTTCTTCATCACATTGTAGCATCTCAGCACTGTGAGTTTTTTACCACCTCAAATTACTTCCAGTATCTATTTGCAACTCCTTGTATCACCTTTTTTATTAATAAGAATTGTAGCTGTATCATTTATATTTGTTTAACTTAGTTGTAAAGTCAATCTGGCTCAGATGTTGTCCGTATGGATTAGGCTGTTGATTTTGCTACATATGTGGTATGTTGGATCTCAAAATGAACGGTGTAATTATGACTGTTTCCTGCATTGTCTGTGTAGTCTACTTCTCAAGTTCATGAGGGTCAACTTGCAGCTGGTTTTGTAGACGGTTCTGTCAGACTCTATGATGTGCGAACTCCTGAAATGTAAGCTCATCATATCTTCTTCTGGAAAGCCAGACTCTATGATGTGCGAACTCCTGAAATGTAAGCTCATCATATCTTCTTCTGGAAAGCCAAAAAGTATGAGTGGTGATATTTCTGATAGTGTCGCAACCATTAGAAAAGGAGAAGTTACGAAGAGTTACATTTGCCTCCCGGATTCATAATTCCTTTATATGTTTTAAAAAAGGATAAGCTCTTCTTATCTGCTTCTGTCACTATACGTTTGTCCCACTATAAGTAAACATTAAACATGAATATGCTACTGGGTGTATCTGGAAGCATTGGTAGGTGACGATTTGGTGGTGTTGATAGTGAGGTTGTACACTGGGTGTCATGACATAATCTCATTAAGCAACGCATATGATGGCAGCGCTGATGGCACCATGGGGGCTACTGCCTAGGCCAATTAGGATTTTATCAGTATCTCGACTTCTGGTGATGGTTGCTTACGTAGTTATTGGTGATCGTGAGCTGAAGACACCGGCAGAGGCCGAAACTGTATATGCAATGGACAAGATGAAAGGTTCGTGTTAAGCTCTTCAATTCTCAATTCGTGCTTTGATGCTACCTCATCTGCAAATTTATCTTTACTTTGTTTTTCCTTTTATTATTGAGATCAGGGAGTCGCGATTGGCAAGGGTCTTGTATGAAATGTTTTCGGAATCACACCTCTGCTGTGCTTCACTAATGAAGATGCAGGTATACATTCTTTTCTACCATCTTAGCAATCATAACAAACTGGTGACTGGCATGTAATTTCAAACATTTCTAGCAATTGTGTTGCTTTTGTTTTGTCCTGGCTGCAGATTTTCTTGCGGATACAATGGACTACACGATGTCCAAAATTTGAAGGCTTAAATCTAATTGTAGATATAGAGTGTCTAATTATCATTCACCAATCGGTCTAAGTAACTATTGTTTGGGTGGATATTTAATGTTGGGCTTAGAGCAGATGAAGGCCCAAGAACGCAAAAAGTAGAAGGAGAATTGGGCTCAGACAGTTAACATCCCATGAGGAATTAAAAATCAATTTTTTTTCCCAAGAAATAGGCAGCAAGTCTATGTGAAGTGACAAGTGACAAAGGACGGCTCACCCTCAGCAAAAAGTATTTTTCCATGACATGGATAGGTAAATAACAAAAGTAGATGGTGACTCACCATACTCTTTGGAAGCTATCACCAAAAGGGGAGGCTTGGACAATCGGGCTAGAAGGTCTATAAAAGTAGTAAGGGATGCAAACAGAAGGGCTCTCAACTAATCAATCAAAAAATATTCAACTTTGCGCTTTAACAGACCAGAAAGTTTTAGTTTGTTGAACCTTTACCCCTTTCTAGTCACAGGTCCACCATAGAAAGCATCTTTTGTCAAGTTTTAGCAACTATGCTACCTTTCCCTGTGTTGTAGTATCGAATATCTTTAGGTAAACCCGGTTTATGTTCCATTTTCTAAGATTTCAACACCTGTAAAACACAAAGTGAAGTGGCTGCAAGAAGACGAACTTTGCCTGATAAGGTTGTAATCTTGCCCCGAGTTTCTTTTGTTTGTACTTACATAAAATAGATCTGTCGTAATTTTATCTTTCATTGGATCTTACATCATTTTCAACTACCTTCATTCAAAGTATCATCTATGATTAATCTTGCTAAACTAATTAATCTTGCTTCTTTATTGTTAGTCTAAAACTGTAACTAAAGAAATAACTTGAAGGCTCTTAGACTCCCCTTAATTGAACATATGATATTATGAGTAAACTTTTTGTTTACCAGGCAAGAAAAAGAACTTTAACATTCTTAACCCATCTATGGACAATCTAATCAAACTAAGAAGTCGAAATAACTTGTGGCGCAAGTAATCAATCCATTTAATAACTAAAAAGAACAATCTGTTATACAGAGATAAAAGTGGCAAGCTCAGATTCATATTAGTTTTGATTGTGAGCCTCAAGCCTAACAAAGGCCCCACAAAGGTACCATTCAAACTAATAACAAACTCATATTGCAGTACACCAAGCAGCAAATCTTGACCCGACAAGCAGGGCCCATGGGGAATTGTCCGAGGAATAAATCTTGCCCGAACATAATTTTGGCATGCTTGGTGGGATACATTTTGTAATATTGTATGCCAAGACGAATGAAGGATCGAACATTCAGGTGGAAGGTAGAATTTGGGCAACCTCTTTGCCCTCTAGAAGTAGATATGACTAATCATCTAGAAGATTTTCCTTCACCACACAGCCTCGGGATTATAGAGAGCCCGACCTCTTATGAGAAGTCGGGTGGAAAGTTCACTAATGAAGATTTGCAAGCCACCATGATGCAAGTACTGAGAAGTATGAAGAAAATCTTTCTGGAAACCAGATGAAAGGTTAGCAAGCTATGTTCCTTAACAAGGATGCTACAAAGAAAGTTGGAGTTAGAATACTCCACACCGAAAAATGGCTATGCCAGTGAAGGAGTCGTGGAGACAAGCCTAGAAAAAAAGCCAACAATTCCTCAGTTTCCCTTACTTGAAGAAAAGAAGAACAAAGGGAAAAGGAAGGAAGGGGCTGAAACTAGTTATCAACAAAACCCTAAAGAGGAGTTCCAAGAGATAGGCTTGCCCGATCTTTTGCCAACACCACCAGATGTTAGAAGGCAAATCGGGCATGAAGGAATAAAGATCGGTGCGTCTAACTCGGTTGGAGAAACAAGTGAAAAAGGCTTATCTACTGCTGGGGACAAGTTTCCTCCTTACAGGCCACCATCATTGATTAATAAGGGAGGGGGAAAAGCTAGATGGAGGCAGCCTGACATACAGAGGTAAGCTTCCTCGGGCATCGACCATGGCCCAAAGTGGGGGACTTCTTATACCCTACACAATAATATGGTCACTCAACAACTCAGGGATGAGTTGGCAGAGTTTAAAATGATGGTGATACATAATGCTCAACCTCAAGCCCCCCTCCCTCAGATGTTCATAATAACATATCAGAAGCCTTATCCTGAGTATATTGATAAGCAGAATCCTTTCCCTCTCAATTTCAAAATGCCCGTGTTCCCAACTTTCATTGGAGAAGACTATAATGTATATTCCAGATATCACATTTTTAAATTTTTAAATCACTGTGTGGCATTCGAGGACAACCCTAACTACAAACTGAGATTGTTTGGGAGCTCGTTAGTAGGATTGGCTTCCCAATGGTACTCTCTGTTACCTCTTAATTCCATTGCTAACAGGGGGCAAATGGAGATGACCTTTCATGAGCAATTCCATAGGGTGGAACCTGAGATGACCATTAATGATCTGGTTGAAGTAAAGCAATATAAACATGAGTCCACAAAGGATTTCATTATGAGGTTTAGAAAGACCAGGATGAGATGCCGGTTCCCAATCAACCATGCTCAATTCATAGCCATTGCCTAGAAGACTCTGAGACTACCTTTGAGGAAGAAGTTCTATGATGTGTAATTTAATGAGCTTCAAGAGCTGGTGGTTGTGGTCACTAAATATGAAAAGTGATTGACATTTGAACAGCAAGCGAAGCATTCATCTAAAGTACCTCATTTTTTATAAAAATAAAGCACCAATACATCAACTAGAGTTTGAAGGCCTAGAGGTGGGAAAAGATGACAACAGCATGACATAAGGGATATAGCTATGTGTTGCATAGATGACCACTCCTTTCAAACCTTTGATGGTGAAAGGATTGGTTTAACCCATCAAGGACTAGAATATAGTGATGAACGATGTAGGGTTTGTACCCATGAAACCTCCAAAGTATCAGTCATATTCCTTTAACTTAACTAAGGCTGCAGACATCTATGAAGAACTAGTACTGGTCTAGTAATCTTGCCAAACAACACTAAGAAGATGACTAAACTTGAAGAACTCATAGGGAAAAAGTATTGCAAGATCCACTACACTTTTAATCACTTCATTGCTAATTGTGTGCAATTCAGAAATTGAATCCAAAACCTTATAGTCAAAGGGAAGTTATTGTTGGAAAAAACCCCAGGCTAATATGACGATTGACACAGACCCTTTCATTGAAGCCCCAATCAACATGATAAATCTTAATTAGATTAAAAAAGGGAAATGAAAGGTTATCCTAGATGGTATAAGAGAAAGTAGGGAGGCATGTAGGCCAATGGAAGGCAACTGAAAATTGCTCGACTGGCCTCAAGGAACTGTGGTCAAATGAGTGGTTTTGTGCAGTAGATGCCAATGTGAATGTGAGCTCGAGGTACCAGCATCAGGTGCCATCACTGATCGAGAGTTGGTAAAAAAAAAAGAGGTAGAAGAACAAGATGCATGCAGAAGTATTTTCCAAGCTAGTGAAGCAAATAAGGAGACTACTAAGAATATGTTCTAGAGGTTATGGGAAGATTTAAAGCCTAAGAATTTATTTGAGGTATTCAAAAACTTTGAAACCTCTGAAGAAGTGAAGGATAGAGATGCAAGGTTACCACGCTAAGTAGATGTTAAGGCCCCCTAACCAACCAACCATGACATAATGGGACAAAGGAAGCTAGAAAGAACCATGAGCCTGATACCACCAGTTACAAAGGTGAACTTATCCCGACTTGGCCAAAAATGGTACATAGTAGGCAAAGATGGAAGACCTATCAAATAAATGGGGGCAATCATGATAAAAAGGGTTTAGAGGCAACACAAGGCTTATATGAACTTGCTAAAAAATTCTACTATTTCAGAAGCTTCTGAGAATGTTAAATTTAAGGAGTTTACCCAAGGAGGGGAGAGACAACCTAGCTGGAGGAGCAGGAAATAAGTAAAGTAGGCTAATAGCAAGGCTGAAGACGAGGGGAAATGGGGGAAGGGGAGGGGATTACGTCCCTCAAACCCTTTATCTAAGGAAATATAGGGTATTAAGAAGAATGCAAGATAGTATGGTAATGGTACCTACACTAGGTTGGTATCCAGAACCTATTTGTTTTGGAACCATATCTCTTGAAATAAGGGTGCCTTTGCCACCATAAAAGGGTATTCTCTTTAAGACTCTAGAACAACTACTTGATTTCAACATAATAGAAGAAGAGGGAGTGCCCGAGTTAATGTTAAACAAAGATGCCCATGCCTGAATGGACCAGTGTTTGTGCTAGATTGGAGAAAATAAGGAATGAGCACTTGAACCTAGCAACTTTCATGTCAACATGACCTATGTACTGTCCTATATGTTCTATGCAGAACCAAATCAACCAGCAGTAATGGAGGATGATTATTTGGCACAATAGTCAATGATGGCTCTTATAAACATTGAAAAGAATAGTAAGAATGAGTCAAGCTTGGCAGACTTTACTGACCCCACACTAAAAGAGCCTGAGAGTTTATTCTGATAAGAAGGTGTTCAAAAAACCTAGTTTGGCCTTAGCAAACCATCTAAAGACCATATATGTGACAGCTCATTTAGAAGGGGTCCATTTTAAAAGAGTGTTGATAGAATGAGGCAGCAATTAATGTACTACCATTTAAAGAGATAAAGAAACTTTGAAGAGGTGAGGATGACCTTATTCCCACTGATCTCACAGTGTCTAGTTTTTCTAGGGCCATCACCAAAACACATGGGATACTGCTCTTAGAAGTAGACTTAGGATCCAAGAAGATCATGTTGGCATTCTTTATAATAGACAACAGCTTTACTTATGGGGCGTTGTTAGGAAGAGATTGGATAAACCAGAATTTGTCTATACCATCTACTATGCACCAACAAGTTGTTATCTATCATGAACCCACTAATGTAGGACAATGATTTTGGGAGATAGTAAAGGTCGAGTCACAGCTATTTCTCCCCACAGCTAATGTTGTTGAAGCTAATCTCTACAATCCCAATGTTATGATCCTACAATGTCTAGGTGCAGATCAGAATGACCACCTTACTAAGGTGACTCCCCAAAGCTCTTAGAACAATGACTTTCTCTCACTCGGGTGGAATAAGACATGCCTCATATTGTCCCTGCCCGCCAACACTAATGATGACAAACCAAAAAAGAAATGACCAGGTGATAGCAGTCAGGTCATTCATTAAGAGGCTACTGGATTATGGAGGAGAAAGAAAAGAGATCAAGAAAAGCTTAGCCAAAGAAATGGCAAAGTGGGAAGAGGGAATTTCAGGTACCAAAGATGATCAAGGAAGAGAAATTCTGGAATAAGAAGTGAAAGCAGCCATCCACATGGCCGAATATATATATATATATATGACTTGGATTGGCCACAGGATGAGCCCGAGGCTCTAAAGTCAGTAGAATTTTTGTCTACAGAGCCCGTTAAACCAACACCCGAAGTTCAAGACCCTTTAGAAACCATTAATTTGGGAACTGAGGAGGATCCAAGGCCAATACAACTCAATGGCCTGCTAGAAACAGAAGATTGGGTAAAGATAGTTAATCTTTTGCACGAGTTTAAAGACTATTTTGCGTGGCATTACACAAAAATGCCAAGATTATACTCTAGTTTAGTAGAGCATATAATGCCTATTAAAGAAGGGTACAGGTCTATAAAGCAATAACCAAGGAGGATATCAAAAGAAATAAAAGAAAAAGATAAGGAATAAATTGAGAAGCTAGTAAAGGTAGGCTTTATTAGACCTGCAAAACATGTAGATTGGTTGGCCAACATTGTACCTGTACTGAAAGCTTTAACTAATGCTATTCGATGTTGTATCAATTATACAAATATTAACGAAGCAACTCCCAAAGATGAATACCCTATGCCTATGGCCGACCTATCTATTGAAGCGGTTGCCAAACACATAGTATTATCTTTTATGGATGGGAGTGTTGGATATAATTATATAAAAATGACTAAAAAGACATACATAAGACAACGTTCAGATGCCTAGGACATATAAAAGCTTATGAATATGTTGTCATGCCCTTCGAGCTTAAAAATGTTGGTGCTACTTATCAAAATGCGATGAATGTTATTTTTCATGATTTGATCGGGCATAGCATGGAGGTATACATTGATGACATCGTGGTAAAGTCTAAAACTAAAGAACAACATTTGGAAGAACTCAGACAAGCCTTGCTGAGAATGAGAACCTACAAGTTGAAGACGAATACTAGAAAGTGTGCCTTTGGGGTGGGGTTAGATCGGGCAACTTTCTAGGGTTCTTGGTCCATCATAGAGGTGTGAAAGTGGATAAGAACAAAGCTAGGGCTATAATGGAGTTACCTACACTAACTAACAAGGTCCAATTGCAAAGGTTGCTAGGGAATATTAACTTTTTGAGAGATTCATTGCTAATCTTGCGGGTAAGGTCCAACCTTTGACTCATTTGGTAAGACTGAAGAATCAAGAGAAGTTTGAGTGGGGCGCTCAACATCAAGAAGCCTTTGATAACGTAAAGACTTGTCTAGCCTCTCTTCTAATGCTCATGCCTCCCCAGAGGGGGAAGCCTTTGAAGCTCTACATTTCAGCATTCAAGAAATCAATATGGAGTTTATTGGCTTAGAATAACGAAGGAGGAAAGGACCAGGCAATATACTACCTCAGTAAGATCCTTACGGAGGTGGAAACAAGATATACCCTAATTGAGAAATTATGCTTAGCATTCTACTTCACTGCCAGCAAATCAAGGCATAATTGCCAAAACTAATGTGATCAAGTATATGTTGTCCAGACCAATGCTAACTAGAAGAATTAGGAAATGGATCCTAGCATTATCAGAGTTTAGTTTCTAGTATGTATCTCAAATGGCAGTGAAGGGACAAGAAATTGCAGATTTCCTAGCTGAACACCAAAAATCCAAGGAGGAACTCATCAACATCCCTAGAACTTTGGAAGTGGCTGGCCCCTAGATCCCACCCAGTAAGGCTCAGTCGAGTAAGGATGAATGGATACAGCAAGAAGTAAAAAAGAATAGCTAGCATATGTATCACTCCCTGGAAGTTGTATTTCGATGGATCATGCACACAACATGTTGCAGAAGCTAGAATTGTCATGATTGATCTAAATGGAGTCTATCATTGCTACTCGTTTCTTCTGGATTACAAGGATACTACCAATAACAGGGCAAAGTATGAAACACTGATCATTGGCTTAGAAATTCTAATGGATTTAAGAGCAGTTGAAATAGAAGTATATTGTGATTTTGAGTTGGTGATTAATCAATTAAATGGATATTACAAGTGTAGACATATCACAATGGCATGATATTACCTAGCAGTTACTCAATTATTGGGATATTGGGGTAATGAAGCAACAATTAGCCATATTCCCAGAGAAGCAAACTTGATTGCCAATGAAATGGCATAGAAGGCTTTTGGAGCATAGGTTCAAGAGGAAGACTTGAGATGAAAGTAGAGAAACAAATTAGAAGTCTCCCCTCTATCTTTAAAAGAGGATTTAGCCTGGATGTAATGATGGAAGAGCCCGAGATTGAGGACTAAAGAATAGCTATCATCCAATACTTGAATGACTATTCTCTTCCCACTAGCAAGAAGATCAGACAACAAGCAACTAAGTTTGTTATGTGGGATAAAATTTTGCTGAGAAAGACTCCATAAGGGCTTTTATTAAAATGCTTGGGTCTGGAAGAATTAATGAGGGTGATGGCTAATGTGCATGAAAGTATTTGTGGAACACACCAAGCAGGCACAAAGATGAGATGGTTGTTAAGAAGATATGGCTACTTCTGGCCCAACATGGAGAAAGATTGCAAGGCTTATGCTAGAGGATATGAGGAATGTCAAAGGCAAGAACCCCTCCACACCATCAGTACCCTTGAATCTAGTAGTAAAGCCCTGGCCTTTTAAAGGGTGGGCCATGGACTTTATCAGGCAAATATACCCAGCTTCCAGCAAAGGACACACTTTCATAATTGTGGCAACATTTCACTTTACTAAATGGGTTGAGGCTTCAATTGTGAAGACAATTAATTCAGCTACTGTGAAGAAGTTCATTGAGACCAAAATCCTATACAGATATAGGGTGCCTAAAACGATTATTACATATAGAGGGCTATTATTCATGTCAAAAGAAGTGAAGGAGTTTGTAGCTAAGTTCAAGATAAAGATGATCCAATCTAGCCCTTATTATCCTCAATCTAATGGTTAAGTAGAAGCTAGCAACAAGATATTGGTAAACATTATTAAAAGAATGGTGGTAGATAGTCCAGAAAAATGGCATGAGAAGTTGGGAGATACTTTTTGGGCTTATAGAACCTCAAAAAGAGCAAGAACTGGGACCACTCCTTATGCATTTACGTTCGGGCAAGATGCAGTGCTCTTTATGGAGATTAATGTGAGTTTTGTAAGGCTTAAGAACCAATTTGGCCTGCATAGTGATGAATTTATTCAGACCATGTGTCAAGGAATTGAAAACTTGGATGTTGCCTAAATTGAAGTATTAAACAAGATCCAAGAAGGGAAAAAGGTTGTTGCATCGAGCCTACAATAAGAGAGTAAGATTGAAGACTTTTGAAGAAGGGGAATTGGTGTGGAAAGTAGGTTTGCCTTTAGGAGCTCAAGTTAGAGGTTTTGGGAAGGTACTTTTACAATTACCAAAGTATTAGACAGATGGGTATATTACTTGGCAGATTTAGAATAAGACTTGTAGAAACATCCAATGAATGCTAAATTTCTAAAGAAGTACCACCCAACTCTTTGGGATGTTAGAGATTGTTATATTAATGAAGTTTGATACTTAGAGAATGGGTGAAGAATTCTTTGTTTGTCTAAAGCAGTTGTTTCTTTTTAAAAATGGTGAATAAGTAAGTAAAATAGCAAAATAATGAGAGATATTTTCATTTAATAATTGGGAAAGTATAGAAGCCCTAAATTACAAGTTTACATCTTTAGCTAAGGCAGCTATCCTAGAATAATAAGTCTGCATTATGGTAAAAATGTGCTTGGCTCTTATAAGGCTATATTAATGTTGGCTAACTGGGCTTTAGACTCCTTCACTTCTTGGTTTACTATATTCACCTGCTCAATCTTCTTGTATAACTTGCTCGAAAGGGTCATCTGTTCAACCTTCAGAGTAGAAAATTGTTCTTCCAGCTTATGGATCTCTACAGCTACCACCATTATCCAATCCTTTATGGCTGAGCCCTCATCCACCAGTTACTGCAGTTTAGTGAAGGTTTGAGTGTGCTTTTCCTTTTAGTACTTTACCATGTTAGCCTGCATTTCAGCCTTGAGATGTTGATCCCTCAAAGCTTGTAAGTTTTCAAAAAAGGAAATAAATGACTCATACTACACCCTAGTCATTTGCTGAGCTTGATATAATTCAGTCAAGGTTTTCGCAGCATCCTAAAGAGCCTTAAGACTGAAGGAGGCAGAAAACTTTATCTGCATCCATTCTCTGAAGATCCTACATTGCTTTTGGAACTGTTGAGGCTCAAAAAGGCACCTTAGGGATCTCAGCTTAGTCCTAATTTTCCCGAACTCTTTAACTAGTTCGGGCAACGAAGCTATAGCTAGGAGAGAAGCCAGTAGATGAGGTATGACTTCAGAAACACCTGAAATAGCTGTAGAAATGGCAATGTCTTCATCAACAGTAGTAGCAGTAGAGGGGGAAACAGATCTGGTAACAGGCATATTCTTAGGCCCATAAACAGGAGTCTCTGAAGTTTTAATAGCCCAAGGGGGTCGAGAAGGAACTACCCTACTCACAGTAGGCTGAGAAGATTTGCCCAAACCTTTACCAGAGCCTTTTAGACGCAAAGAAAACAAATTAGTGGAGCAATCTTGACCCAAATTGGAAAAAAAAAAAAAGACTATGAGTATGTTTGTACCTTGGGGAGATCTCGTGCCTTGGGAAGATGATTTGTTGCTGCAGTTGCCTTAAGGGAAGTTGGCTTACTTGCTTGAGTGGTCGTAAGAGAAGTCTTAGGAGTAGTCACCTCTAGACAACTAGTATCTCAAGAACTATGGACTCCTCAACAATTATTGTTGGAAGTTTAATAGTTCTGGTAAAAGGAAAGATGGCAAAGAAAGATTTCAAAGCATAAATTCAAAGATTAAAAGACATTAAGAAAAGCTTAAAATTGCTTAAAAGAAGAGGACTTACATAGGTGTTGTCATCCTCTACAAAGTGAAGCATCTCTCCAGTTGTTGGATTAAAATGGGAGGTGGAGGTCCCTACCATTGCTGGAGGCATGAACGAAGAAGAATGAACTAGTGCTTGCTCGACTGAAGGTGTTGGGGTGCCTCTCCTTGCTTGGAAAATAATAGAAATAAAGTCAATGCTTAAAACTTAGCGATACAAGGTTGACAAGTTTTAAGAAGATGAATTTTACCTCTGAAGGCTCAGGCCGAGGAGAGGAAATGGGCATAGGTCGAGCTAGAGGTGAAAAAGGCTTGGCTTGGGGAAGTCCCTTCTGCTTTGGAGGCTTGCTTTGGAAAATAACATAATAGGTTATGTATAAGAGATGAATTTCAGAAATAATTAAGTACTAAAAGTTCAAGGAAACTACCTTAAACTCTTCTGATATCTTGGAAATGACCTCCTTATCACTTTGCTGCCTTTCCACAATTGCCTTCATCTCTTTACAAGGAGAATCAAGCTTCTTACTGATAACAGGTCCTAATCACTAGAAAGAATATGATAAGTTCAAAACTTGTGAAGATGAAATTAAATGAATGAAAATCAAGTTTGAATCACTTACTGGCAGACTTTTTTTTTTTTTTCTGTCCGCTTCAATGAAGAGGGCAGAAAGAGATTTAGAAACTTGGGAAGTCTGGGATCTGGTTCTTTTCTTGGTTGGGGTGGCCCTTAGAGCAAGGGCATCTCGTCTAACCTGGGACCTCTTCTCGGGCTAAGAATCATAAGACTCTACAACGGCAGATCTTGCCCGAAGAAGAGCTCTAGTCTCTACTTCAGGCCCAGCTTCTGTCTCCGATTCACTGAATATCTTAAAGATATTTTCAACTTCTCTGAGAGTTTAGCTTGGGCCAGCCTCTTTCTTAGTAGCTTCAATAACAACTTCTTGCAGAACTAAAGTACCAGCAACTTCTTCTTCTTCTTGCCCTATGACTACTTCATCAGGATTGCATTGGGCTGCAGAACTGAGTAGTGTAAACTTGCAAGTGCACAAGATAGTCGTAATATAACATTTTGCAAGTCCAAGTATCATTCCCACGAGGATTCTAATTCAACCTCCAATTTGATAAACTAAACTGAATCTAATTATATTGAAAACACGCAAACACGAAAATATAAACCCAAACAACAAACTAGACTCGATCTTAATTAATAATTCAGTCAAAGATGTGAAAAGTTTGTTGTGATGACTTTATAAACGAACAAAAATTGAACCTTAAATTAAAACTAAGATTAAAGAGAAGAAAACGTTGTGTTTTAAGGCAAGTGATGAAAATCTAAGGATTCAGAATCAACCACAAGCAATCTAGTTTAGGTTTCAATGCATTCAACGGATCTTTCAATTCTTTAGATGATAATTCTCGTATCTAAGTCCTTGTCAGGCACATTAGATCATAGTTTTCCTTAAGTGAATGATTATCTCCTAGTTCAGGCAGAGATCGTATATCCTAACATGCAGTCTATCCTGGTTAAGGCATAAATTTAACAAGTAGGACTCTTTATGCTCTAGAAAACAAGGGAACCAAGCAAACCATTATTCTTTGTCAAGCAATAATGTAATTTACCACACTTAACCACAAAGCTAATTGAATTATATTGCTAGTTCAGCCTCAAATTCATCTTCCAATCTTACTAGATGCAAAGGCCTAAGGTGATCAATTAGAGAACTTAAACAAAAAGTAACAATTCAAACAATGATTAAGCATTCATCTGAAAGAAATTAGAAATCCAATGAATAACATTAAAAATCATAAACATCCATGCCAAGGCATTATCCTAACCCTAGAAAAAGCGTTTAGTTACTCATAGAATATGAGAACATAATTAAAAATCTTAAAAACATGAAAAACTTCTGAACGATGAAGATGGATAGGAAAGATGGTTGGTAGCTGTGACCTCTCCTTTGCTCCTTGGACTCCCAAAAATCACGTTCCCAAAACCCTCTCTCTCCAAAATATCTCTCTATCTCTCTTTTATATAAAAATGTTGAAATCCTTACTTGAATAGGGCTCTTTAATTCTTTTCTTAATTGGATTGGTATATTAATGATGTGGCACACCAAACTAGTAAATATAGTAACTATTAACATTTTAGGATAGTCTTGAACTCTTCTAATAGCTCTCATTTTTCTCTGCACGTTTCCTTTTATTAAAGTTTGTAAATCTGAAATCTATTTGCAAATCCCACGTAAGCATTGATGGCAGATGTCTGGCACAAGAATCACTATAACGTCTTCTAAGAAACTCGGAATCATGAACTGTAAAATTCCTCTGAAAGCTAACTTCCATATCTTTCCAATGGTACAAGGCTCAACAACTGGTTCATTACGAGGAAACACAGTTTTATCCGTAAAGTTGGCTGAACTGTATAAATAGCTTCTGCTTTCAGCATGCTAAACTCATTTCTATTGCAAAAATGCTCATTTTTCTTCTTTCTTCATCTTCACTCTTCAAATCTAAGAAAAACATAAAACTAAGTGAAACAAACTAAATTCACTCGAAAACTTAACAAGAATCACAACTAAATAGCATGAAAATGTATGCAATTATGGTTATATCAAATACCCCCAAACTTAGACTTTGCTTGTCCTCAAGCAAACACAACAAAGACTCAAGATTAAATTTAAACAAAACACAATGCAGTTAGACTTTCCACATAGATTCCTCAAAGATGACATGGAAAATATAGCTCAAAAATATCAAAACATTGTAAGGATTCTACACATGATTCAAAAGTTAATAACACCTTACACATCCATTCTTCTGGTTTGTATATGACTAGCCAATAATTAGCACAACACTTGCAACTCGAATAGGTATATGCAATCAAGTGTGATATGAGTGCTCTCTGGATAATGAATGTATCGAACCCCATAGGCTTGCTCTTCATTTCATCTCTCCACTAATGTAAATCAATGCAACACCAAAGATCAAATGGTCTTTACAAGGGTTGTAACATTAGGCTAAGTTATTGGCTAAGAAAGAAGGGATGGGGAAAAATTAGAACCTGAGATATACCAAGACTTCTTCATATGTAATTTGATCAAGCCTCTTTTGAAATATGATTCTTGGCGTCCAGGACTCATGTTGTAAGAATGGAACAATTTCAAACTTTTTTTTTTCGTTTTTCATTTTTTTTTCTCTTTTGTTTTTCATTTTTTTTATTACAAAACTGAGTAGTAATATACAACTTAGGCTTGATCTTTTTCATCAACTTGGTATTCATCTCAAGCTATAGGGTATGGCTAATACAGGTTAAATGGGTAGGGGTTAATGTGGTGATGAAAGAAAAAGCTATATGTTTGGCTTCAAAGGGCTAACTAAGGATAACATAACATAAAAGGTTTAAACAGAAAGGCTCAAACTGTCCGAAGATGGCCAAAATCGTTTCCCTAATATTACATGATTTAGGATTTTGATTCGAGAGACATTGAAGCAAGTTCTAGTATTCGTTGAGATCTTAATGATTACTTAATCTGCATATAATTCTCTAAGCAAGCAAACAATTGCATTAACATTGGCTAAGTGCATGAGAAAGGGTGTAAAGAATGATCATATAAAGCATGGCTAACCCAAGAATCAAACAAAGAACACAAACAATGCTTATCAATTTCTTATAACCATATTTAAGTAGCAACCAAGTTATTATCATTGGATTTGGAAAGAACTAACCAACACAAACAATGCCTACGTTTACTGACTCAAAACAACTAACTGAAAAAACTATCAAACTGAGATCCCTCCCCCAAAATTGAATAACACATTGTCCTCAATGTGAAGTGAAATACAAGGCATGCAATGAGTTAAACAAATAAGGAAAAGTAGAACTGAATAAAAATAATCTAAAAAATAAAGAGTAAAGTTTAGAACTCCCCTGGTCATGATAAAGTCCACTCTCAAGCACACAACAAGCTCCATCTTCCTTCTTTAAAAACTTGGGTTGCCTCCCAAGAAGCGCTAAGTTTTAAGTCTTTAGCCTAACATAACAGTCTTTATTTATGATCATTGAAGTACAAAACCTCCTCAGCAGGGAGAATGAACTGATCAACCTTGACAAGTACATCTTCAATAATGCCCCTTGGATATTTCACATAACGATCTGCAAGTTGCAAAGACATGGAACAAGGCTTTAACTCCCCTAAACTTAGATGTTTGTACGCAGAATAGGGCATAAGATTGAAACTTGCTCCCAAGTTGAGTAAAGCTCATTCAAATTTTCTTTCTCCAATAATGCATGGAACTGTAAAGCTTCCTGGATCCTTCAGTTTTGGTGGCAATTTTCGTTGAAGCATTGCACTTACTGTTTCTGATAACATCATCTCTTCATGTTTTCCATACTTTCGCTTGTGAGTACACAGTTCCTTCAAGAATTTTTCACATGATGGAATTTCTTTGATGGCTTCAAGCAATGAAATATTGATTTGAACTTTCTTGAATTGGACCAATCATGAGTGATGTCCACATACCTGCCTGATGGCCTTAGCCCAAACACCTGAGCCATGTCCAGAACAGTTGGAGTCATGGGCCACATCCCAAAATCAAAGGTGTTGGCCTCAATGTTCCAGAAGAGAAAAGTCGTTGACAGAAGCTCGTGCTTTATGGGAATGGTAATCTTGGACATCATGATCGTATATGCCATTTGCCATCCACTTCTTCTTCCAAATGGGCTCCATCTCCTCTACCCACTTTAACTAAGCTGTGTTGGTCATAGAAGGAAAGCCCGTTTTGAAGTTCGGCCATTTGGTAGCAAAAATGCCCTCCTCAACTTCATAGGGGTTATAGGTAAGCTACTCCTTGGTGGGCATGTTGCTTTCTACAACAATTGGAACTTTAAAAGTCCAGGCAGGTCCTAGTGAATGGGTCCCATTTTCAAGAAAGAAAATGGGGAGATAGAGACCAACTTGAGGGTGGTGAAGGCAGTTAAGGCCACGGCGAAGAGTTACGATGCCCTCTCCAGACTCGCATGCAGAATGAGATTTGGGAGCCATTGTTGAATGTGAAGGGGAAGAAAGTGACTGGAACTAAGTAAGAGGGAAATTGAAAATTTGCGAGAAATTGTTGGCTCTAAAGATTAAGCTTGTTGAAAGAGTTGGCCAAAAAGAATAAAGTGAAAGTTATTTAACGGGTAGGTAGTTAACGTTGGAAATCATGGGTTAGTGCAAAGGTTTATTTAAAATGGCTAATTAAGAGGCGCTAATACCCAATCATTATCAATGTCTTGGTTAACAAACTTAACAATGATTAAAGAGGGTGCTATTTGGGTGGATATTTAATGTTAGGCGGATATTTAATGTTGGGCTTAGTGCGGAGAAGGCCCAAAATGCGAAAAGTATGGGAGAATTGGGCTTAGATAGTTGGCAGCCCAAGAAGAATTGAAAATCATTTTTTTCCAAGAAATAGGTAACAAGCCTATGTGAAGTGACAAGTGACGGAAGGCAGCTCACACCCAGCAAAAAGTACTTTTCCATGGCATGGATAAGTAAATAACAAAAACAGATGGTGACTCACCATACTCTGGAAGTCATCACCAAAAGGGCAAGCTTGGACAATCGGGCTAGAAGGTCTATAAAAATAGTAAGGGATGCATATAAAAGGGCTCTCAACCAATATATCAAAAGACATTCAACTCTACACTCCAACAGCAAGAAACCAAAAAGTTTTAGTTTGTTCAAGCTTTACCCTTTTTAATCGCAGGTCCACCATAGAAAGCTATCTTTTGTCAAGTTTTAGAGGCTCTGCTACCTTTCCCTGTGCTGTAGTATCGAATCACTTTAGGTAAACCCGGTTTATATTCCATTTTCCAAGACTTCAACCCTTATAAAACACAAAGAGAAGTGGCTGCAAAAAGACAAACCTTGCCTGACAAGGTTGTAATCTTGCCCGAGTCTCTTGTGTTTGTACTTACATAAAATAGATATGTCATTTTTGCATCTTTCATTGGATCCTACATCATTTTCAACTGCCTTCTTTCAAGGTATTATCTATGATTAATCTTGCTAAACTAATTAATCTAGCTTATTTATTGTTAGTCTAAAACTGTAACCCAAGAAATAACTTGAAGGGTCTTGGACTCCACTTAATTGGACATATGATATTATGAGTATAGTCCTTATTTACAAGGCAAGGAAAAGAACTTTATACAAACTTAATCCATCTGTGAACAATCCAATCGAACTAAGAAGTCGAAGTAACTTGTGGCGCAAGTAATCAATCCATTTAATAACTAAAAAGAACAATTTGTTTTACAGAGATAATAGTGGTACGCTCAGATTCATATTAGTTTTGATTGCGAGCCTCAACGCCTAACAAATGGCCCATAAAGGCACCATTCAAACCAGAGGCGAAGCTACGTAGGAGCGAAGGGGGGCGTTCGCCCCTCCGCTCGCCGGAAAACAAAGGCAGGAGCGACGTTAGTTCGGCCGGAAACTGGGGAGCATCGGGTTCTGAAACCAGAAACAGATAGCTCTCAGGGAAGACGACCGGGAGGGATTTTTTTTTAATTTTAAAATCCAGGCCAAAACGACGTCATTTTGAGCCTGGTAAAAAAAATTAAATTTTTTTGGTAAACGACGTCGTTTTGGTTGAATGAAAAAAAAAATATATATAAACGGGGACCACTGGTCCCCATCCATCCCCATCTCAATTCTATTTCAAATTAAAAACCCTTAACCCTATTCCCTATATCCCATCCCATCAGTCCTCCACCCCACCTTTTCCCCCCTTTTCCCCACCCCACACGACAAAACCTTCTGCCTGTAGCAGATTTCACTTTCCATTGGCAGACACATCAGTCTGCAACTGCAAGCACATCTGCACAGCCACTCCAAATTCCAATTAAGGTAAAAAATTTAATTTATTTCAAACCCTAATTGATTATTGAATATAAATTTTTGTATAATTGATGTAGGATTATAGGGTTATACATTATATGGTTATTGATTATAGATTATTCATATGAATACTATGATTATTGATTTTTTTTTGAAGTACATAAAAGAGGACTGATACATTATATATACATTAACATAATGAACCCCAATTCAACTAACTAAAACCCTCATTCAAATGCATTGTTGGTACTTATTAATTACATTCGTAGTCTACATACTCTACTGTAGAATAAAAATTGATTATTCATATGATATGATTGTTGGTACTGATTAATTAAATTCGTAGTCTACTCTAGGACTAAGAGTCTAAGATATATTTGTTTTTCTTTCGTTATACAGTTACGTAATGGAACGATATTATAAGAAACAGTGCTTAAATCCTTCTCCAAATATTCCGGATAGTCCTCATCTTCCTTCAAATATTCCGGGTAGTCCTCCTCCTCCTTCTAGTATTCCGAGTAGTGCACAACAAAGTGAGATTACTGAGTTGGATGAAATATTAGCTAATCTTCCGGCATACCCTGGACTGAGACGTCGAATGCTTGATTATCCACTCAATTGTCGTGAAGCAATTCGTAGATACTACCTTCAAAAGGAACCTTGTCAACCTAAGTCTCACATCATGCCAAGGAAAGCTAGCGACAATCGATGTTTTATTATAGGTTGGTTTGATAATTTTAAGTGGTTGGAGTATAGTATAGTAAAAGATGCTGCATTTTGCCGTTATTGCTATCTTTTTAAATGTGATTTTGATAAAGCGGGTGGTAGTGGAAGTGATGTCTTCACTACAAAAGGGTTTACAAATTGGAGGAAAGGACCCGAAAATTTTCGAGTCCACGAGGGAGGTGTTGGAAGTCTTCATAATAAAGCTATGCAGCAAGCTAAAGACTTGATGACACAAAAACAACACATTGAAACATTTGTGATCAAGCAAACTGATGAAGCTCGCGTTAATTATCACACTTTACTGAGTGGAGCACTTGATTGCACAAGATGGTTGTTGCGACAAGGTTTGGTTTTTCGTGGGCACGATGAATCTTTGAAATCGAGCAATAGGGGTAATTATATAGAGCTTATGCAATTTCTTGCCGATCATAATGAGAAAGTTAGAAATGTTGTGTTTGAGAATGCTCCCAAGAATCTCAAGTATACTTCTTCCGATATTCAAAAGGATCTTGTTCGTGCTTGTGCTATTGAAACTATTAATGCAATCACTAAAGATATGGAAGGTACATTTTTTTCTCTTTTGGTTGATGGATCACGTGATGCTTCCAATAAAGAGCAAATGGCGGTGGTATTGCGTTATATGAACAAAAAAGGAGAAGCAATTGAAAAGTTTTTGGGTGTTCAACATGTCTCCTCTACAACTAGTAGCTCACTTGAAGAAGCTATTGAGAGATTGTTTGCTACAACAAATTTGAGTATGTCCAAGTTACGAGGACAAGGCTATGATGGAGCTAGTAATATGAGAGGTGAGTTAAATGGTCTTAAAACAAAGATTTTGAACAAATACCCTCAAGCATTTTATATTCATTGTTTTGCACACCAACTTCAACTAGCTCTTGTATTTGTGGCAAAGGAAAATGAGGATGTTGCCAATTTCTTCATCAATGCTAATAGATTGATGAATCTTATTGGATCTTCGTGCAAGCGTCGTGATGCATTGAGAGAGAAACAACAAGAACAAATTCAAAAAGCTCTTCATCTTGGTAATCTTGAAACGGGTAAAGGGTTAAATCAAGAAAGTAGCCTCATGCGTCCATGTGATACACGGTGGAACTCACATTATGGTACTATAGTTAGTATTATTGTTATGTTTGAAGCCGTGGTGGAGGTGGTTGAATGGATTAAAAGTGATCGCAACCAAGATAATCTCGGTGAAGCTACTGGGTTATTCAAAGACATACAAACTTTTGATTTTGTGTTTCACCTTTTCTTGATGAGACTTATATTGGGAATTACAAATAAGTTATCACAAGCATTGCAAAAGAAAGATCAAGATATTGTGAATGCGATGGCGTTAGTGGAAGTATGCAAGCAAAGACTACAATCCTTGAGAGATGATGACTTTGGGGACTTGTTGCATGATGTAGAAAAGTTTTGTGAGGAGCATGATATTGTCATTCCTAACATGGAGGATTTGCATTTCGTACCTGGAAAATCAAGGCGTAAAGCTCCAAAAATCACAAACTTCCATTACTATCGTGTAGACCTCTATTTTCAAGTCCTTGATATGCAACTAAAGGAATTGAATGATCGCTTCAATGAGGTAAACACCGAGTTGCTTCTTTGTATGGCATGTTTGAGTCCAGTGAATAATTTTGCATCTTTTGACAAAGAAAAAATTGTTCGTTTAGCCCAACTTTATCCTCAAGATTTTGATCGTATGGACCTCATGAATCTTCCAATTCAACTTGACAATTACATTCAAGATATGAAGATGCATAGTGAGTTTTCATCATTGAGAGGAATCAGTGATCTTGCAAAAGAGTTAGTGAAGACTGGGAGGTGTGAAAGCTATATGTTAGTGTATAAGCTTCTTACATTGGCTTTGGTGTTACCGGTTGCAACCGCTTCGGTGGAGAGAGCTTTTTCTGCTATGAAGATTGTGAAAACACCATTGCGTAATAAAATGGGAGATCAATGGTTGAGTGATAGCATGGTTGTTTACATTGAGAGAGATGTATTTGCTTTTATTGATAATGAGCCTACTATGCGACGTTTTCATGACATGAAACCTCGTCGACAACAATTGTAATTTGTTTTTATTGATTAATTATGGAAGACATTATTATATACAAAGATTTAGTTGTTGCTTTTTTTTTTTAACCTTGCACTGTTTTAAATTCGCCCCTCCCCCGAGAAATCCTGGCTTCGCCACTGATTCAAACTAATAACAAACTTATATTGCAATACACCAAGCGGCAAACCTTACCAAAAGGGAGTTGTGCGAGGGACAAATTTAGCCCTAACACGATGAACTGTTATCTTTTGGAAACATATCAATAAGTTTAGGTTTATGCTTCAATAATTGGCTATGATCCTGTAACACGAAGAGTCAACAACTCGTCGTCCCTCGCTCACCACGTATCCTGGCTCTTGCTTGGTTTCTGTCTTATGACCTTATGAATATTTGAGGGGCGTCTCTCTCCATTTGAATATATATAATGCATATGTTAAAATTTTAGTTTATGTACAATTTCCTGAGCATTGCCATAAGTTTGTTCAGTTGCACTTCTGCACAACAATGGCATGCACTTCATTTACACTTCCGACCTCTCTGGCTTCCTCAACTCATAGGCCGAATGACATCTCCGAAGAGCGCCTTCGTGTCCGAAGATTTCACGCCGATTGCTCCATAAGCTCTTGTTTCTGAAATTTCATAGAACCAAATATACAGGAGAAATGGAAAAGGCTTTATGGTATTCAAATGAAGGGCTTTTATGCAATTAACTAATAGTTAGGTTCATATTGATTTTAAGTTTTTTATTAGATAAATTATTTCTGCTCCTTTTTTCACCTCTTGCACCTTTTTTTGGGGCCGCTGTTAAATAAATTAAAGGAAAATCAAAATCTATAATTAAGAATAAATGTACCATTAAGTAAAATCGAAAATAGGATATATAGAAATCATATTTATTTTGTTGTAAGCCTCTGTGAATGTAAGTATTGTAATTAAGAGGCCTATATAAGATAACAAAATTCTTAAGAGTGTTTCAACAGTTAAATTTTAGTTTGTTGTGTTTTTAAACACATATCTGTCAGTTAAAAAGTCTAGAATAAATACTCTAAAATACAAAAGTGTCACCAGATAAAAAGCCTTTTCATTTCCTGCAGTGGTGTGAATCGTGTGATGCACAAAGCAATGAGGAAAAAGTTGGACATGGAAAAAGGTGATGGTAAAGTATTATATTTGGATCATTTTAACATCTTTTATACATTGTGTAAAAAACTGCAGACTTGTAGGTCAACCTTTATCCTTTTGGCTTTTGAGGAGCTTTTATGCTGGTTGGTTTGGTTGTCATTGAGAGAGAGAGAGAGTGTGTGAGTGAAGAAGAAGAAGGATGGCACTGAGTTGATGAGTTGATTCTCCTATAAGCCTTTGTCTACCTCACTTTGATTCTTGTAGGACCCCTTGAAATGCCCTTTATACTTATTCGAATGCTGCACTGCATGTTGGCTGTGTATTGTGGTGCACTGCATGTTGGCTGTGTATTGTGGTGCACTGCATGTTAGTTGTGTATTGTGGATGGCTCAGTTTATGAAGCAATTTGACCTCGATGCATTGCAGCAATCCATGAATTAAAGTTATAACCGTACGTACCATTCCACCACAATTATTACCAATAATTAACTTCACAGCAGATTATGTACAAAATTATGAGAGTTGGACATTCCTAAATTTAATGTTATCTAATTGGAAATTTGATTCGCATGTTTTGAAAGAAAAGTATTTTTAAATTAAAAATTAGTTAAGTCATTCGCAAATCATGTGTCAATATCATAATTAAGCCTTAAATTCTTAGAATTTGAGGTAAACAATTCGAACTTTGCATGTTTTGAAAGAAAAGTATTTTATGACATCGGTGCATGATGTATGAATAGATGATCTTAATAATTAAGATTTGAGAATTCGGTCTCTCGATGTAGTTAGCACAACATACAATACAACACATTTAACGTTTTCACATATACAAAGTCACATGATTAAATTAAGACATTGACATTTCAAGTTCTCGTCTCATGTACAGTCTTCTCCACGTTTGCACTCCACTCAATACGACTGAGGCCAACTCATTAAAAAATATCGCCACATCATTGCAAACAAGAAACCGTCATATCACTCAATGTACACAAATTTCAGAAAATGTTTTGGTGACTGATCGACTCATTGATCAGTAGTCAAGCAATTACGTCATGCTGTTACTGTATTGGGGCCAGCCATCCTCGTTGTTTCAACATCAATCTGTCTTAAAACCCCCGATTTTTTACCAAACCCTAAGACCACACCAATCGCACGGTCAACTCAGTTCAACCCATCCAATTCACGTGGAGTATCATGGCCACGTACGCAACCCTAGTTAACCTGCAAGCATGCCTTCAACACGACATAACTCCAAGCTTTCTTTTTATCTCTCGGATATTTGATGGACTTTTCCAGATATTGCAAACCATAGAAAACGAAAAGGATTGTCTTTTTTTAGGTCATCGAATCAAAACCCCCAATTTTTTACCAAACCCCCCCAATTTTTTACCAAACCCTAAGATCACACAATCGTACGGTCAACTCAGTTCAGCCCAACCAGTTCACGTGGAGTATTGGTGGCCACGAACGCAACCCTAATTATTCTGCATGCATGCCTTCAAAACGACGTAACTCCAAGCTCTTTTTATCTTCAGATATTTGATGCTTTTCCAGATATTGCAAACCCTAGAAAACGAAGAGGATTGTCCATTTTTAGGTCACTGACGTTGATTGGCCTGCGCAGGTTAACTCTTGTTTGTCTAAATACTGGTTTGTTTAGTGTCAATGTCCCTAAAACTAATCACACATTCATATTTCTGTCTTATTCAATCATTAATAGGTGAAGACGATGGGAAATGTTACTGTCAATACTCCACGTGGTTTGCATATATGCCTGCTGTCTCTAAATTAAGCTTCAAACGTTTGAGTGTTGAGTCAAATCCTATATTCTTATTCATGCAAGACAAATTAATGTATTCGGTTGGTGAATTATTAAGGCAAATGACTTCTACATGTACTTTTATTCAGACATGTATGTTTAAGAAAAATATTAAAATGTTTCCTTTAGGGACATCGAAAAAAAATGGGAATGATGCATAGAAGATTAGCATCCTTTCTACACAAAAAATGACACCCATGAATCGAGAAATGATCTAAATTTACAAAAAAAAATGCCAAAATTAACAAAAGAGTGAGAATCACTTTGAAATATTAGTTAGGTAACAATTTATTTTTTTTATTTTCTTTTACTTTATTAAATTATAATAGCAAAAAGCAAAGACGATCAGTCGAGTGATGAGAAGAAAATGAGAGTTTCTCTTCAAATTTTTTTATATATCATTTAGGGGAGAGGATTTTTGAACTAAGCGCATGGGTAAAATCTAACCATGTATACTAGAATATTAGACAACATGAGAAAAAAGTGAGAGTTTAAAATGACTCTCCTTGTTAGTTTTCAAACCACGCATTTTGAAATACAATCGACTTGAGTAATCATTCATTGTTATATTTATATAAAATAAAAAAATTGGAAGGAAGTTAAGTCCATGTTTTTTTTTTCAAACTGCATTTTAATATAATATTTTGAAGACTTATTTGTGAATAACTCTAACCACCACCGCAAACTCTTCACATATATGACAATGTTAAGAACAATATTACAACCGTCTAATTGTCTATTCAAGGCTTATACTTATAAGATTTGTTGGATTTGTTTGTGTTGAATTAGTTATTTAAGGAAAAATATCCTAAACATAGTACCTGTAGGGTGGCTATCCACACATTTTTTTTCAATTTTTAGCCGTTGGAGCGAGATATTAAGATTAAAAAAAACAAAAATTAACAAAGTGTGTATGAAAGGTGAAAAGAAGTGTGTGGATCTATAAAACTGCAAACCTCTAATATTCTTTTGAATCAAAATATGTCACTACCCTTTCATTTTCAATGCACATTTCCAAGTGCATTACTTGGCACTCGGACATTTGCAAAATTAAGATACTGAATGTGATTAACAAGTCTTAATCAGAACAAAACATGACCACTTAATTAATTATATATTATTGTCATGTTATGTATCTTTTGAAATCAAATCGGGAGAATTTGGCATGTCTTTTAACTCCATTGCTTATTTGTTTACTCCATATGTGGACATCGGACGATACAGAAACCGACATGTGGACGGCCTGCTTGTTGCTTAAGCATGCGTATAAGTATATAAATCTTAACTTAAAGCTTTTTTATTTTAAATCAAGTGCTTAATCATCTAGCTAGCTTAGTTTTGTTTCCACAAGGTTGATTGGGACAGAATGAGGTCAGTTGACATGCGTCAGGGCATATGCTTTTATGTTAATCTGTTGAAGCATATCCGCATCAGAGATATTGAGATCAAGCTTTATGGTGCACTACCCTTTTAAATTCATTTTTGATGCGGAAATATGTGTTTATCTCTCTTCTTTTTTTACTTGTCTTCTTAAGAGGTTGCTTGCGAAACAAAAATGATTCCCAACTCGTATTTCATGCTTGTTAAGCTTGTGAGATTAGGTTAATGGCGAAGTTAGAATTTCATCGCATCTTAACATATGCATGATATTGAAGAAGTTATGCGCCTCACACCTCTCCAAAATCACATTTAGCGTTTATATGCCTTGTAATTCATTTTATCAAAAAGTCTTAGAGTTAATAATAATTTTTTTTTAAATGGAGAAAAATTAGGCTAGATTAGTTTTCGGCAATTGTCGCGTGCAGGACACTTATCCTTTCCCAAAGAGGTGAGGACCATTACACCCAGAAGCCCCTGGACGGTCCCTTCTCCAAGAATTTTATTGATAATAAATGAAAGAAAGTAAACAAAAAAGATACATACGGGGTGATTATGCCAAGACCCGCAAAGAAAAAAAGATCAAACGAAAACGATAATAAGGACAAAATGAAATGTCACGAGCATGAGTAGAGGCTACAAAATCTAAAATCGTGGACCATTAGTAATAAGCATAACTATCTACCGCAAAGAAGTTAAAGTATCTGCAACCTGATTTTCTTATCTATAAATATGTGTACAAATAAATTGCATTTGACGAATTTACCAGAGATAATTTTTCCAATCCACCATAAGAAACCACGAGACTGCGTTAGAAACCTTAAAAACATATCAAGGTCGACAATAGAAATTGAAATAAAGATTAGTGAAATTACTGACCCCCTATCTACACCATTCCGTTCGACTACAAGTGCGGAGCCAGAAAATACGCGGTGAAGACGGCTTTGAATAGTAAAATATGATATCAAATAACTTAAATGAATTGATAGTAATTGAATGGAAAACCATATTTTCACTACTCTTATGCCATCTTATTCCTGCATATTTTCTTCAATTTTCAAAAATATTAATGCTGTGATCTAATTCTTTTGTTAATAATAAGCAACCAAAGCAAATCCAAAATTTCAATATTTCCTTTAACATAATGCTCATCAATTTTTTTAAAACTTAATTAGACACCTCAAACATTTTTAATTTGACTAATATTTTGTAAGGATGATCTCAAAAGTGCAACTTGAAAATGATAGTGTTATTTACACACTCATTTTTATCACTCACACACCCTTGTTAATGTTTTGTCATTGATCTTATTCGATTTGATTGCCCAAAAATTAAGATGCATATATAAGAAGTAAAAATAAGTGTGCAGATAACATTACCCCTTTTAAAGACAATTTGGATAATTAAAGTTCGATATGGAATGGACCCCATAACTAATCCTCATGTTTACTCAAAAATAAATATCCCTTTAGATAAAAAACCTGTAACTTAAAAATAAAAGTGAAGCTAGAATATGTTTGAAATACCAAATGAGTTGATATGTGTGATGAAGTTAGAATTAAGTGCTTAGATTCAACGGTAGAGAACCAAACATGTGGCCGACGATCAAATCATGAAATTGGGACTTGGGAGACGAGGTTCCTTCCTAAACTAGGAGGAGAGGGGAGGAGACACACACACCCCCACAAGAATAATTATAATTCCTTGTTTTAAATGTGCAATGTAAGCATCTTCAATAAACACCTCAACATACTCGTGGGCACCTTCTTTTTGAGTTGCCTATGCCCAACAAGACATTGGTTGGCTAATCCCTTCACCTTCAGTACTATTTTTACTTTTGGGTTATTTGGATTTATACCAGAAGAAAGAAAAAGAAAGTGTCTTTACAACAACTCATTTTAATCTTTCCGTCAATTATGTACCTTTAAACTAATCTCAATTACGAGGAAGAAATTTACATTTAGGTGCTTGTCAGAGGAAGCGTTTAGTTCTAGTCATCTTGCTTACATCTTAATTAATCTCTCTACACATATATATTTTTTTAACTAAAAAGGACAATGAGATTCCTCTCATAATTGGTTTGTCTCGTGTCTTTATAACTACATGATTTTTACCATCTAATTTTTTAAATACAAAATCAACATTAACTATACTTTAAACGTGTTTTTCTTTATGTTTTTAAGAATCATCAAAGCAAACAATTAAACAGACCCATAACGGTCAAAAGTGATGATAATCCTTAACGGTAAGAGCGATGATAATTACGTAACATAAATTTGTTTTCACAAACATACAAGTATGATTATTTGAACTTTAAACACACATTTCATAGAGATTAATATTCTATCACTGAAATCATAAGTTTCTGCGATATCCGCCTCAAAGTTAACTAATCGAAAATACAATTGAAGTATATGAAGATAGAGCAACATAATTTTTTTTTTCTTCCTTATATAGTGTTTGCAGAGGACTAATGGTTAGAAATAGCAAAAAATTGATACGACCCGTACCCGGACCCGGAAAGTAGTTCGGTGGACAGAGGACAAAATTGGAAATAAAGAAAATTAGAAGAACAAACGCACTCGGCACTCTCTCTCTCTCTCTCTCCTCTTTCTCTCTCTAAACAAATCCGTATTTTTGTGTTTCTGAGTTTTTTTGTTTGTTTGTTTTTTAGTTTCCTCGCTGTGCCGCCACTGTTTTATGCGCCTCCATCATCCTCTTCGTCGCCGCCTAGGGTTTCTAGGGTTTTCAGAGGGATTTTCCGGGGCTTTCCGAGCTGGATTCTCTCTCCTTCCTCAGGCGAATCTCCATGCGCCGCTGGTTCAGCGGCTTCGTTGATTAGACGTCCTCCCAACCACCACCGCACTCTCCTCCGCCCGCTCCCCTCCTCACCCGCTACTCCTCCTTCTCCTCCTCTTCCGCGGCCGCCGCTCCCCTCTTAGCTTCTCTCGAAACCAATAATCCTAGGTTTTCAGTGATTCCATTTGGTTATTTCTGGGCATGGTTGTTCAATTGATTGCTTCTCTGTTTATGCTCTGAGGGTTTTCGATTTGAATGGCATTGGGGGATTTGATGGCCTCCCGGTTTTCGCAATCCTCGGTGGTGGTGGTCTCCAGCCAGTTGGACGACTGCGCGTCCAGCCACGATGACGGAGATTTGAGCTCGCAGAGAAGGGAATCAGAAACTGCCAGTAGTAGCTATGGAAATGCCACCGCTACCACCGCCACAAGCTTGGCCTACTTGCCCCAAACCACTGTATTGTGTGAACTTCGGCACGATGCTTTCGAGGCTTGCGTGCCCACCGGACCATCGGATAGTGGTTTAGTATCGAAATGGCGGCCTAAAGACCGAGTAAGCCCCTTTTTTCAGTACATGCTATTCATTTTTCTCATGGCATAAATTCGTTGTTAAAGTTGTATTTGTTAGATAATTTGACAGGAAAAGATGTCTCATTTCAGTTTAGTATGCTAGTGGCTTACTTATTTCTGAAACTGAAATCTGTAGATCAAATCCCTGCAATTCAAATTAAAGTTGTTATGAAAAATTGTTAATTTTTTTTATGTAAAAATCAGGTATTTGTATTCTGGCTAGGAAGTTTTAACATTCCCTCGCTAATTTTGTTCCTCTGAATTCGTAATCATCAGATACTTTGGTGGTACAACCCAACAACTTGGTTTTGAATTAGGTTTCGATCACTGGGTTGTTTGAATAATTCCATTTTTAGTTTGATAGGAAAGAAAAGTTTGTCAATTTCTCATATTTAGGTCTCGATCAATGGGGAAAGAAAAGTTTGTCAATTTCTCATATTTAGGTCTCGATCAATGGGAAGTGACTTTCACACTTCTAGATTTCTCCTTCTGGGAACTCCTGCTTGTAAGGACGGGTTTTTCTTTTTCCTGCCCTCTTAATGGCCAGGTTCCTTTCAGTTGGCACTAGTTTTTGTTGCTGCGCGTTCCATTCAAACCTCCCACAGATACGTGACGTTTTCTTTTTGCAATTTGTTACAGAAGGATGTGTGACTATCCTGAGAATTTAAACCACCATTACTTGTATGATGTATCACATGACAAGAAGAATTAGTACAATGGTTGGTGAACTTTGATTCGAGAAAAATGATTTTGTATGGTTTTGAAATGTCTATGATTAATCCCATGTTCTTTACTCAATTATGGAGACCAATAAAGGACACAACTTCTGCTTTTATCTTTGTTTTCAAATTTTCATTGCGCGAACCATTAGAAATCTTGAACACTTTTCTTATGCAGTTTTACCAGTGATCATAAGTGGGTTAGGGGTAGTAATGGAAGTCACACAGATAGCCTAGGTGCCCCTTGCGGTCTAGCCTGTAGGTGACTTTGGTGGCACTGTCATTGATGGTTAAACTATTATCTGAGGAAAACCTGATCTTTATTTAGGATTTTAGAATATAGCACTAATTTTTCTTGTAGAATTGCTAATTTAGTTTTTTTTGTTATGAACTTTCAACCCTATTCTTCAACGACGGCATTGAAGGAATTATTAAATATAACCGTTTCCTTTAAAAAACACAGTGACAATATTCTTTCAGGGGATGGCCAAAGCTTAAAGTAATTCTTACTTGGAGCTATTTGATTTGTTGAACTTAGTTTCTTATTTTTGTTCTGACCGAAGACGCTCACAATATTGTACTGGTTAATTGTGCTTATTTTAGTTTAACTTTCAACTTCTTTGCAGATGAAGACGGGATGTGTAGCTCTGGTATTATGTTTAAACATTAGCGTTGATCCGCCCGATGTAATTAAGATATCTCCCTGTGCCAGAATGGAGTGCTGGATAGGTGCTTTTACACTGCTGATTTTTACTCTTGCTTTAGTTTGTTGGTAGTGTATTGGTTATTAATTCTGTTCTTTAACCGTTTGGGTTGTCTTATTGAGTTTCTTACTTGTTGGACTTGGTATAGTGTGCGTGAGTTCTAGGTTCTCTTATTCATTTTCAATACCAAAGCACCCTTGGCATGCTATGGCTAATAATTCTACAGTGCATGACGTAAAAGATTGATTTAAGTTTCACTAAATATGACATATTCCTTAGTGGAGTTTGAATTTATCTTTTGTTAACATCTTCTTGTACCCATTATTAAATATAATAGTAAATACATGTTGCCAAGAGGAAATGATACACAGTTGTGGGTCTACAAGCATTATAACTTAGACACAACCAAACACTTTTATTTTTATTTTCCCTTTGGCAACAGAATGTTTTTGGATATTATATTTTTTTGTTTGTCAAGTTTACCATTCTGTTAACATTTTTTCTGTCTTCAGATCCATTTGCAATGGCTCCACAAAAAGCTCTTGAAACAATTGGTAAAACCTTGAGTCAACAGTACGAAAGGTGGCAACCAAGGGTGAGATGGTTTTTGTTTTCTTTGTGCATGCTGTTAA
This sequence comes from Malus domestica, assembly GCF_042453785.1. Lineage (NCBI taxonomy): Eukaryota > Viridiplantae > Streptophyta > Magnoliopsida > Rosales > Rosaceae > Malus > Malus domestica. Next base: position 25,338,890 of record NC_091672.1, on the reverse strand, counting down.
TTTTGTTGTCTAAATTAAACTTTAATTTTGTTTGATATTATGCGACCAGGCTCGCTACAAGGTTCAGCTTGATCCTACGGTAGAAGAAGTGAAGAAACTTTGTAATACATGCCGCAAATATGCCAAGTCCGAGAGAGTTCTTTTCCATTATAATGGACATGGTGTACCCAAGCCAACTGCTAATGGTGAAATTTGGCTCTTTAATAAGGTTCTTACCAATTTGAAGCCTGCTGTTTTGTTCCTTGCTATCTTTAAATAATGCTTTTGTAGTTCTCATTTAGTTTTTTATTGGGTGCAGAGTTATACACAGTATATCCCCTTGCCAATTAGTGACCTCGATTCTTGGTTGAAGACACCTTCAATATATGTGTTTGATTGTTCTGCTGCTGGGATGATAGTCAATTCTTTCATTGAGGTATCCTACAGTGCAGTTATGAATGTTTATGTAAATTTGATATTGAGGTTTCCAAGATGTCCGAACTGGTATTATTAATTCGATAGTATAGACTTCAATGTAATAGTTGGATTTTTTTTGGTTAGCTTCATGATTGGGGTAGCTCTAGCTCATCTGGATCTGCAAGGGATTGTATCCTGCTAGCGGCTTGTGAAGCACACGAGACTCTTCCACAGAGTGCTGAATTTCCTGCTGATGTGTTTACTTCTTGCCTCACAACTCCCATCAAGATGGCATTAAGATGGTGAAGCTTGTTCTCCTTGTTTTGTTACAAGAAGTGATTATCGGTCTTAAGTTTTGTCTACTGTTAGGAGTTGTACTTCATCCACTAGGCTGTTTGTACAATTACTGTCATTGATTATAATTTCTCCTGCTTTCACTTTTTGTTTCTCTCCTTGTTATGTTCTAGCATTCTATATGGTTCTACTTATTGGATTGTTATGTATTCTCTCAGGTTCTGCACACGATCATTACTTCATGAATCTCTTGATTATTTGCTAATAGATAAAATCCCTGGCCGCCAAAATGACCGGAAAACACTTTTGGGCGAGTTGAATTGGATTTTTACTGCAGTCACTGATACGATTGCATGGAATGTTCTCCCTCACGGTAGGTTTTTTTCTTTCCAATGTAGTGGTCTGCTGTACCATTATCCAATGTTTTTGAACTGGATGTTCATTTATGTCTGTTTTGGTGATGGTACATCGATCTAATACTCAGTTCTGTGTTGCAGATCTTTTCCAGAGACTGTTCAGACAAGACCTGCTAGTTGCCAGCCTTTTTCGCAATTTTTTACTTGCTGAGCGAATTATGCGATCCGCAAATTGCTCTCCGATCTCTCACCCACAGTTGCCTCCAACCCATCAGCATCATATGTGGTACTAAAGGAGAAAATTTTCAGTCATGCTTCATATGTTAGTTAAATCAATTGTCACCTCTTTTGCTTATGCTAACTGCAGGGATGCATGGGACATGGCTGCTGAGATATGCCTTTCTCAGCTTCCACTATTGGTTGAGGATCCTAATGCGGAGTTCCAGGTGTGCTTCTGGGTTCTTTTTATGCAAGTTTGTTGCTTTTTTTTATTTTATGCAGTTAGGTTCCTCACAGTGTTATGTGGAATTAGATATTTGTATAACTTTCCTGTTTGGTATTTTTGTGACATGCCTGACATTGACTTTGATCGTTATATTTTTGCTTTATTCCAGCCAAGCCCATTTTTCACTGAGCAGTTGACTGCTTTTGAGGTATGGCTTGACCATGGGTCTGAAAACAAGAAACCACCAGAGCAATTGCCTATTGTTCTTCAGGTGTGATATTATATTTATCACTTTTTAGTTTGGTTTACTAAAGCTTTCTGGGATATAGGTATTATGTACGCTTTCTTTATATCATGTCTAATTGCTTTTGTTTTTAAAGTGGGCTGAAAATAGTCATCTTTAGGTTGTTTGTATCCTGTTTTGAGGCATTGATATAAAGTTCCTTAATTAGGTGTATTTGGTAACAGTACCTTATTTGTAAACCCAGCTGTGAAATAACTGGGCAAAATTACATGGTAGTCCTAGGGAGTATTGGTTGAGTTCATTTCTATTGAGATGATAACAGAGTAGTGCCATGGACTGTAAGTTGTGGTGGTGTAATTTGGCTTGTAGAGCAGTTCTACTTTTCTTCGTTATGTTGATTCAACTTGCTGGTTTGTTATTCATCATGTATCATTGTATTAAGTTCATTCTTTGCCTGTTTTTTTTTTCCTTAATAACCCCTGACTGAATAACATCTGTATTTAAGGTGTTACTTAGTCAATGCCACCGATTTCGAGCTCTGGTTCTTCTGGGAAGATTCCTTGATATGGGACCCTGGGCTGTAGATCTGGTATGTGTTGTCATTTGAAAATGTTCTGTCTTGTTATCTCTATGTTGGTTGAGAACAATATTTTGATGTTCTTTAAAAATTTCACATTTCTGTTTTTAGGCCTTGTCTGTTGGGATATTTCCGTATGTTCTGAAGCTGTTACAAACAATGACACCTGAACTACGACATATTCTTGTATTTATATGGACAAAAATTCTTGCTCTTGATAAGGTATGCCTAGATTACTGCAGCACATTCTTTCTCCAGATGTTTATAATTGCTATAATTGTGACATGCTCTTCATAAGAATTTGCTACTGTCACATACTATCTTGATACCTGCTTCTAATCTTAGAATTTGCTACTGTTACATACTATCTTGATACCTGCTTCTAATCTTAGGCATCGATGTCTCCATATCAAAACTCCCTGTCATCAACAATTTGCGAAGCATGTGCTTCTTTGCTTTTTTCCTGATGGGTTGTGAACTGAAGATTTATTTTTGATCCATTTTTGCTTATAAGTTCCTTTCTGGTGCCATATGCCTGCCCCCCTTCAGTTTCTCAGTTAGTACCACAGTAGTAATCACCCTTTTTTTTGTGTGGAATCAGTCATGTCAGGTTGATCTAGTGAAGGATGGGGGTCATACATATTTCATTAGGTTTCTTGATAGTATGGAAGCATATCCAGAACAACGTGCAATGGCTGCTTTTGTTTTAGCTGTAATTGTCGATGGGCATAGACGTGGGCAGGAGGCTTGTCTTGAAGCAGATTTGATACATGTTTGCTTGAAGCACCTTCAGGGTCCAACTCTAAATGATACACAGACAGAACCACTATTTCTTCAGTGGCTTTGCCTCTGTCTGGGAAAGCTGTGGGAGGATTTTACAGAGGCCCAAATATTTGGTTTGCAGGCAGATGCCTATTCAATATGTGCTCCTCTACTTTCTGAGCCCCAACCAGAGGTAAACTTTGACTATATAGACTCTATTATTAACCAATGACATTTTTGGGTTCTGTAACTTAGTCACTGAGATTGTTCTATTTCAGGTTAGAGCTTCTGCTGTTTTCGCACTGGGTACCCTTCTTGATGTGGGTTCAGGCTCATGTAGAGATGGCGTTGGTGGAGAAGAAGAAAACGATGATGATGAAAAGATTAGAGCTGAAATTAGTATTATTAGAAGTCTATTAAGTGTTGCTTCGGATGGCAGCCCTCTGGTCAGGGCCGAAGTTGCTGTTGGTATGTGATTAGCGATCTGATAATCAGTTAATCATACTCGTTTGTTTGGAATTTTATTGCTTTTGGGTAATAAATATGCACTAGATTTTCTGTCACCAGTACATACCGTAGTGTTCTTTCCTTTCCTTCTTTCCCCTCATTCAAAACAACAGCGGGATTGTTTTACGGGGCCCTGAGATTTAATTAATCATCAAGAGATTTCTTGTAGGAATTTGATTTGAGTAAACTTGTATCTTCTTTGCAGCACTGGGACGCTTTGCCTTTGGCCACAACAAGCACCTCAAGTCAATAGCTGCTGCATATTGGAAACCACAATCTAATTCTCTTTTGAATTCCTTCCCCTCTTTGGCTCATATTAAAGGTTGTGTTGTTTCATCTCAAATTGGTCCACTGTTGAGAGGAACCAATGATAACTCATTGGGTCGAGATGGGAGAGTCTCCACCAGCAGCCCTCTAGCTAGTTCTGGAATTATGCATGGATCACCATTGTCTGACGATTCATCTCATCATTCTGATTCTGGAATATTAAATGATGGTGTGAGCAATGGTGTTGTCAACCACTCAACACCTAAACCCCTGGACAATGCAATGTATTCGCAGTGTGTATTGGCTATGTGTACCTTAGCCAAGGATCCATCTCCACGCATTGCAAGCCTTGGTAGGCGGGTTTTGGCCATTATAGGGATTGAACAAGTGGTGGCCAAACCCGTAAAGTCCACTGGTAACAGTGTTCGACCTGGTGAATCCATTACAGCAACTCCGACTCCCAGTTTTGGTGGATTAGCTCGGTCTTCTTCATGGTTAGATATGAATGGAGGTAACGATATGAGAATTACTTACTTTTTCTTCCAGACATTCTCCTTTTAATTAATTGCAGGTTCTAACATTAGTATATTAAAACATCAAATGGAGCTGGGGGGTAAAAAATATCTTGGAAGTTATTCTTTAACCTGACATTGAGCTCCATTTGATGTTGGTGATGTATGGTATCGCTGGTTAGTTTAATCTATCTATGCACTTCCAGTCTTTTTGTTTAGTAACCGATTTTTGACAGGTCACATGCCATTCCGAACTCCTCCTGTCAGCCCTCCTCAGCCAAATCACTTAACTGGAATACGGAGAGTATGCTCTTTAGACTTCAGGCCTCATCTAATGAGTCCAGATTCTGGATTAGCGGATCCACTTTTAGGTTCTGGGGGAACTTCTGGAGCCTCGGAACGCAGTTTTCTTCCTCAATCAGCCATCTACAATTGGGGTTGTGGGCACTTTTCCAAGCCACTTCTCATTGTCGCGGATGACAGTAAAGAAGTACTAAGTAGAAGAGAGGAGAGAGAAAAATTTGCCTTGGAGCACATTGCTAAATGCCAGCACTCTTGTTGGTTTTCTTCTCTAATTCCTCCTTTTGCTCTTTTATCTTTTATTTTTGTTTATCATTATTTAGGCTCTTTTGTGGAATTAATGTATCTTCCATGTTCGTGGTCAGCTGTGAGCAAGCTTAATAATCAAATTGCTAGCTGGGACACCAAGTTTGAGACGGGTACAAAAACAATCTTGCTGAAACCATTTTCTCCTATTGTGGTCGGTGCAGACGAGAATGAGCAAATCAGGTGCGTAGGTCATCACTTTTTTAAAATTTCACCTTTTAATATTTATGTAATGTGGGTAATATTCATTCTATGTTTTCTTTATTCGTCACGATAAACTTTCAGACAGGAACAGCTGTGATTGAAATAGTCATTAAGTCATATGAAATTGTCTTTTTCTTCGGTTGTTTAGTTTGGTTTTGTATGATTATTAATAGGTATCCTTTTAATATATGCATCAATATTTGATGAATGATGGAGGGTTGCTTCCTTTGAAAAATGAAATGGCCTCTCTTTGTCAAACTATGAGGTTTTGTTTGGGTTTTGGGTAACCATTGGGTGCATATGCATTCTTGTATGAGTGAATTTGGTTCATGTTGCTAATATTTATTGATTACCCTAAGTGTTTTACTATGTAGTCTAGTAAAAATATGATGGTATGTTTATGTTTTGGTGGTTATTTCTTCATAGGGTGTGGAATTACCAAGAGCAAAAGGAGGCTACCCTTCTCAACAGCTTCAATAATCATGATTTTCCTGACAAAGGAATCTCCAAGCTCTGCCTTGTCAATGAGCTTGATGACAGCTTGCTTCTTGCTGCTTCAAGTAATATTCTATACTACTGAAAAATTAGCTTCTTCGTCAGGAAGGGTGCTATTGTTGAACCTTTCTAAATAAGTTGCACCTTTTTGCGGTCATATAATTAGGTGATGGAAACATTCGAATTTGGAAAGATTACACTTTGAAGGGTCAACAGAAGCTTGTCACTGCATTTTCTTCAATTCAAGGTCATAAACCTGGGGTGCGAAGTTTGAATGCTGTTGTGGATTGGCAACAACAATCTGGATATCTGGTACTTCCTCTCTGTAAGATGTAATACGTTAGGGCTACAGGATAAGTTCTGTTTCAAATTTTGTGATTCTTGGTCTTTGTTGTGAATAATATTTTGATTACTTCTGCATTGCTTCATTTGCTAGTATGCTTCTGGCGAACTATCATCCATTATGCTTTGGGATCTGGATAAAGAGCAGCTTATTAATTCTATTCCTTCTTCATCAGATTGTAGCATCTCAGCCCTGGTGAGTTTTTACCACCTCAACTTACTTTCGACATCTGAATTTACAGCTGTAGTTTATCAATTTACAGACGTATGGATTTGACTATTGATTTTGCAATCTAGAAAATGAATGGTGTAATAATGACTGATTCCTGCATTGTCTGTTAGTCTGCTTCTCAAGTTCACGGGGGTCACTTTGCAGCTGGCTTTGTAGATGGTTCTGTCAGACTTTATGATGTGCGAACTCCTGAAATGTAAGCTCTTCATGTCTCCTGTGGCAAATATATGACTTGTGTTCCTTGTGAAAGTGTTGCAACTAACTGCAAATGATAAGTGACAAATAGTTAGATTTGCAGACCTAGATGTACAATTTCTTTAAGGCCTTGTTGGGTCCTTAGGATTGGATCACCCACTGTATTCGAGGTATTTAAAGGTAGAGGCAGATAATTTTTTATGTTGGGGATCATACATGAAGATGAAGTAAACTTATTCCTTCTGATCCCTTTCTTTTTTTTGGGTGGGGTTGGGAGGGGGGGCTTGTTGGGTCCTTAGGATTGGATGACCCACTGTATTAGAGGCAGATAATTTTTTATGTTGGGGATCAGACATGAAGTTGAAGTAAACTTATTCCTTCTAATCCCTTTCTTTTTTTTTTGGGTGGGGTTGGGAGGTGTTGGAATGGATGAGTAATCCATCTTAGGCCTTCAAGTTGGACTCAATTTTTTTCGTCTCTTCCTCCAACATGTCTTGGATATAGTGGGGGTATCCAATCCTAGCGGCCAAAAGAGGCCTATTATATGTGTGGCAAAGGATACACTCTTCATGTCTGGTTCTGTCACTGTACATAAACAATAAATGTATTATGCTACTGTGTTTGAGTTCAGCTCCTCACTGAACTTGGATTTCTTAATGTGGTGCTGATTATTTGCTAAGCTAGTGTTTTGAGCTGTTTTACTTGTGTGTTTGTAAATCTTAGGCTTATCTGTTCAACCCAGCCACACACTCAGAAGGTGGAAAGAGTTGTGGGGATCGGCTTTCAACCCGGGCTTGATCCTTCCAAGGTAAGTGAGAGAGATCCTTGTTTGATATTGTTTCTGAAGTTATTCCGATAGAAAGTGAAACTTAGATGATATTCTCGTCTTCATCCAGATTGTAAGTGCATCTCAAGCTGGTGACATTCAGTTCCTTGATATCAGAAACGGCAGGGATGCCTACCTCACGATTGAAGCTCACCGGGGTTCACTGACTGCTTTAGCTGTTCATAGGCATGCCCCAATCATTGCCAGTGGCTCGGCCAAACAGCTCATAAAAGTCTTCAGTTTGGAGGGTGAACAATTAGGCACAATAAGATACTACCCTTCCTTTATGGCCCAAAAGATTGGTCCTGTTAGTTCCCTAGCCTTCCATCCCTACGAAGTGCTGCTTGCAGCTGGTGCTGCAGATGCTTGCGCATCCATTTATGCCGACGACAACTCTCAAGCCAGATGAGAATTGTAATTCTATCCTCACGGTATGATAAGGCTTTCTTTCAAAATGAAGGCAGTGCAAGTGGATCGACTTCAATTCCAATCTTGCCGTTGCATATCACTCGGGGATGGCATTCGGACCATTGTGTGATGTAACATTCCACTGCCCCGATTCTTCTTCAACGTCAATGGGTGGATCTTGAAGCATCGGTACGTTGCTTTCTACCGATTGTGTATGCTATAATATTCGTTAGCCTCCGGCAGAGGGTCACAGTTGTGGGGAATAAATTCCTGCATATTTATTGGAGGCTCTGGAAAATAATCTGTTATACAGGTAAATGCATGTAAATATCCTTTTCGTTTTGGTGTGTTCATTTTTTCCCCTTTCCCTTTGTTCGATTTGTAAAAACAGCGCACATTAATTGATCATAATCGTAGATGTTGACGCGGGTAATTATGTTTGTGTTGAATTCGATAATCTCGCGTTTGCTCATCATGTAATGTATTCTGTTGAGGTTTTAAGCCGCTTTGCCCTTGGAATTAATCGTCATGTAACTTGTAATTAACTCATGAGTCATTTCCCTTGTGCTTGTTCTATGTTTTGTCCTCCGATACTTGTGCCCTAACGAAATGTACCTTATTGTGTTCCTGGGTAAAAATTATTATGGCGTTGTATGGTGAACAAACTGAGTTTTATTTTTTCTTGGAAAATGGCGGGGGTGTGGAATTCACAAAGTCTGATTGTTGCAAAAAAAAAAAAAAACAAGAAAAAAAAATTGAAACGATTGACATATCAACATAACGTGCATTAAATATATATAGTACATATGCGTATTACATATGTAAATTACATTGGAGTTTTAAAAACGTCTAATTTAATGATTTTTTTTTTTAAAAGGGGGACAATGGCAAGTTACGGTTATCTACCATTTTCAGGCTCAGTGAGTCTATGGGGAATTTCATCATGCCCGTGGCCACGATCAAGCAGATTCATCAGCTTGGATCATCGAATCCGGGATCTTTCACATTTTTTTGTTAATTGAGGAGCTGCAGTCTTTACCTTTACCATTGAGCAACTTGCTCTGGTTCAATTTATTGAATTATATTGCGCAAATCTAGTAGGAGCACTAATTTACCTGGTGTACAACAGGCTTGACTGCTTAAATATAGCATGATCACGACATTTTAAAGCATTCAGACATTATGATTGCTGAAAGTTATGTTGACGGTGCTTGGCTCAAAGATCTCAGCCTCGATGGAATTGGCATCGCCATCAGGGATTCTCAAGGCAAATGTAGATTGCTGCCACTCGCATCATTAAAAATGTTCTCTCCGCTCCAAATTGAGGTGTTGGCTGTCCGAGAAGGGCTTGAGTTGGTAATAGAAAAGGGACCTATCCTGCAAATCAACTTTTTTAACCAATTCATTGATATACTTTGTATGTGATAAAAATAGCTATTTATGGTGTATAATTGATTTGTAACCCCAAGAAATAGTTCAGTTGTCCCAAGTCTTTCATATCAAACTCTTATGTGAAGCCTGTAATCACATTTGAAATTAGCTCAGAGCTACTACTTGTAAGTATCACATCATCAACATATAATAATATGACCACAGTGCCTTTGGATGAATGCTGAACAAACAAAGAAGGATCCGCTTATGAAGCTTTGAATCCTAAGCCTGATAAAAAACTTGTGAACCTGTCATTCCAGGCTCTGGGGGCCTGTTTAAGTCCATATAGAGACTTTGGTAATTTACAAACATAACTTGGTGGATGTGCTGAACTTTGAAATCCCAGAGGTTGTTCCATATACACCTCCTCTTGAAGAACTCCAAGCAAAAAGGCATTTTTTACATTCATTTGTTTGAGGGGCCAATTGAATTGTGCAACTAATGCAAGGATCAACCTTATAGTTGTAGGGTTCACCACATGACTAAAAGTCTCTCCATAGTCAATTCCTTCTTCCTGGCTATACCATTTTGCCACAAGCCTTGTCTTAAACCTTGCAATAGATCTATTTGCATCTCTCTTAATTATGTATACCCATTTACATCTAACTAAGTTCTTGTTAGGTGACAATGGAACTAGAGACCAAGTCTTCTATGTATGTAGAGCACTAATTTCTTCTTTCATGGCATCTTGCCATTCTGATACTTTTGAAGCTGCTTTGAATGATTTTGGTTATGTGATGGATGCTTAAGAATAGCTTATGATTGTAGAGAGAGCCTTTCTTCTGAATATTCCATTTTTGGACCTTGTTTGCATATGGTGAATATTCATAGATATGGGTAACATAACTTGCAGTTGCTCATGTTGAAAATCAGGATCCACAGGATCGGGATACTATATAGGAGAATGAGAACCAGGGTTTACATTTAAGCTTTGTGAAGGGGAATGAATAAACTCTGAGCCACTAGATGCAAGTGTATCTAAGGAATCTGAGGCTCTGGATGCAGTCAAAGAATATGAGGCACTAGATGAATGCAAGTTCAATGGATTTGTGGCTATAGATGTTGATGAATGAGTATGAGATGCAGGTGACACTACTTGATTTTGTAATGAAATGGATGCTATTGTAGGATTTGGAGAATGCTTATGTGAAATTGTAGGTGATGACACTGGTAAATTGAGTAATGGTTCTGGATTAAAATATGGAAAGTTGTTTCATCAAACAAGACGTGCCTGAATATATAAATTCTTTGAGTGATAATGTCTAGATAAATGAACCCTTTATAGTGATCTGCATATCTCAAAAAGACACGAGTTTTTGTTTTTGGTTGCAGTTTGGAGCTATTGTATGGTGTAATCAGTGGAAAACATACACAACCAAAGATTTTCAAATGACTAATATTTGAAATCTTGTGAAATAATAATTGATAAGGGGATTTCATTTTTAAAACAGCACATGGCATTCTGTTGATCAAATATATTGCTGCAGCATGAAACTAGGATTTAGTAGGTAAATGTGCTGTTAGAAGTAATGTAATTTCAATTTCTACAACATGTCTATATTTCCTTTTTGCCAACCTGTTTTGTTCTAGGGTGTGGGGACAAAACCTTTGATGTAACATGCCTTTTTGTGATAGAAAATGTTGAAACTTTGTGCTTACATCTTCACCCCCACCATCACTTTGTAAGATTTTTGGTTATGCAGAAAATTGAGTACACAAATAAGCATAAAAATGCACAAATGTTGTAAAAACTTTTGATTTATTATTTAAGGGGAAAACCCATGTGTATCTGAGTACATTCATTTACGAATGTTACATAATACCTAAGTGACACTTGTCAATAGATAAATAGATGAGCTGTTATATATTCTTTCTTACTTAGCTAATATTGGCAACTAATCTTCCTCCTTATCTCAACTGTAATTCTAACAACTTGTAACAACGTATAATAGCTCGTCTGTTTATCTATTGACAAGTGTCACTTAGTTTGACCCTTGATCTTCTCTTCACTTGGATAACTGTTTTCTACTTGGATCCTTATAACTGCTTCCCATATTCGCCGCCAAGCCAATTCCGTAGCTCATCGTCTGGCTCGATTAGCTCTCCACTCCGGTGGTGACTGTACCTGGATTGATGATCCTCCCTCTATTATTAGTGACCTTATTGTAGAGGAAGAATCTTATTCTTGTACCGTCTAGCCTCTTTTGGCTCCTCGGGCCAAGCACGACATTACATAATTCTTGATGGCACGAGCCAGCCTAGCACGGGCCATGCACGCCTGACTCAATATTATCAAAGCGCAAAAATACAACTATGCCACGGGCACGGGCTATAAGCCTCTAAATGCTGCCTTAAACCAAGAAACCAGTCTCAAGGCTTCTTCTCTGCTTTCTCTCACTTCTCACAACACTTGCCATGGGTTCTTCTCTCATTTGGATCACGAACGCAGCCAAGTCATCTAAAACGCGACTACGCCTTCGCTCAAAAGCAACGAAAGTAAAATTTGAAGCAGAGAATCCGAAATTCTGAATGCTCAAAAATATATACAGCTATAAACATTCTGAGGATTAAGGGCTTATTGGCTTCATTTCAATATAATTAAAAGCCTTAGTTTATGAAGAAAAATGCTAGTCTTTAGGGTCAAATGATTCTGCTGAAAAGCTACACACAAATGGTGACCAATGACAACCGCAAATCTATAAAGCATCACAAACCGGGAGACGACGCAGATACTGATATACAGGATATATTCACAAAGCTGCGTCCCGGTTCATAATCTGTACGACATTATCTCACTTCCTCCCACCTACCATACCTTGGCCGGCAGCTCCAGACAAGCTAGATGATGTATTGCTGCTTGTCATCTTAAACTTTCCATCTGCATTGCCAAACACATTCAGATCTTCAAATAATCGGTACGTGGGAATGTAGGGCTTTTGTCCTGCTGAAGGGGCAGGGCTCCTAGGACCGGGGCTCGTTGAACCTCCGTTGCTATCTATCCCATTCATTCCCCTTGCAGGGAACGAATTGAAGTGGTGCAAAGGTCTAGCTGATTGTGCTGGACTATAAGATGTGGTTGTGTTGGCACGAGGAGTTGAAAATGTATTATTGGCGGAAAAATGGTTTTGGCTAGAATATCCCGGTGAAGCTGCCCACGGTGGAGGAGGGTAGGCAGACGGGTATTGAGGATATTGAGGTTGAAATTGTGACTGGAATTGGGGCTGAGGCTGAAATTGTGATTGCGGTTGGAACTGTGGCTGTTGGAGGTGGGATTGAGGTTGTGCTTGCGCCCATGGAACAACATAGCTGTTATAGGATACCGTCCCCGGATTTCCAGGATAAGGCTGGGAAGGATTGGGATTTCCTTGTATGGTGGGGGCAACAGGCTCCTGATGTGTGTTACCATTAGATGCTGGAACCGTGTGCGGGTCTGGTGTGGTGTGAGGGTTGGATGCTAGAGCATGAGGGGTGTTGTCTGGGGAGGCAGCTGTTGTTGATAAAGTGATACTCAGAAGGTCGATCATGTCCTGCTCTTTTGTTGTCTTAACCGGTGCTGGTGGATCAGCCAGAACTAATGCATTGCTTGGAGCGGATGTTGTGGCTGATGGATCTATTGTGCTGCTGGTGCTCACCAACGCCAAATTATCATTACTTCCACTAGATGTGTTTTGAGGAGGCACCGACCGTGGTTTAAAATGCCTGCATCCATAAAATAAGTGCAACAGTTGTGAGTTAACTTTCACCAAACTATGAGATTAAGAGAGATACGAGGTACACCAAAAGTACTTTATGCAAGTTATCATTAAATCACAAAACGGCAAAACTAAACCCAGCAATGGTGGAAACCATTGGCATAAGAAAAAAGCATTTCTATGAACCATAAAAAGAAATTGAAAACAGAGAAAGATGTCCAGTCATGCACAAACCTTCGAGCTAGCTGTGCAAATTCATCTTCCTCTTCTTCGTCTTCATCAATCTGGATCCTGGCCATGGAACCAACTGGTGCAGATACATTAGCATTAGGTCTTGGACTAGAGTCACTTGTGCTGGAATCTTTTACTTCAGTCTGCTTGGAACTTGACGCAAACTTTTCAGTCGGTTGGGGACTAAAGCTTGTAGCTTGAGTTGGCACAGGCAAACCAGAAACTATAGCATCATGTTTTGCAAGCAGACTTTGCATCCTATCGTTCAAATCAAGACCCCGAGCAAGAAGTTCTTCATCTCTAGACATTACCAAAAATGTGAAACGTTAAATATTCACTGCTTGAGTATGTTTTATGGGCTTGTTAATTAGAAAAAAGAAGTGACGTTAAAAGCGTTCTCTCACCCAGTTGTAGTTAGCATATGGATCAGTTTTTTCTGGTTGGCACGACATCCATTGACAAGCTCCTCTATCACTTCATCTTTTATGGCCTACAAACAAAGAAACAAAAGGTAAATACCTTACCCATAAGTTGTGAGGAAAAAGTTGAAAACATCATAGTTCCTCATACCAAACGGTCACTAGGGTTCACAGCTTGCAGCATGTCATCTAAGAGCTCCATAACATTCCTCATAGAATCCAGGTTTGACAAACTAAAAATATTCAAAAGAAAAGTCAAGCAGAGGAATGAACAGAAGATAGATCTTAAAGAAATCCTTAACAAGAGCACTAACAAATGCAGAACTGGGGAACAGTAAGGGCTAACAGGTAATCAAAAGTGGAGTTAAACTCACCTTAGATTCTCCATTTCTGTAGCCATTGTTTCATCGAGCCTTCTTGAGGAATTGCTAGGCATTCCGTATCCAGCTTGAGTGTGCCTCAATGCTGTATTTGCAACAGGTGGTGTAAATATTGGAGCTGCTTCTGATGCACGCCTGGGAAATTGTACTCCGGAACGCTGTCATTCATGCAGTGTACTTTTATTAAATAATATCATAATCATAAAACTAAAAGCTGAGCCAGATAGCTAAAGTATACCCTTAGTTCCTCGTATGCCCAGTAGTACTGAGGATGTTTTCCAGCAGGACCACCGAAAGCCTCTTGCCAAGAGTCCAGCAATATCAAGATTTTATCCCGAACCTGCATATCTGCCTGAAATCCATATATATGTTTCAAAGTGAGATTGAATATACTTAACCAATGAAAAACTAGCAGGACTAATTAGAGTCAAATTGAACAACGATTAATAGGTGAAACAGAAAGCCAAAAAAAATGTCCACCATATGGGTAAAAAAGGTTCAACAACCAACAATGCTTAAACTGAGTGAAAAGGCTTCGATGTGTCACATAAACACACACACTATAAAGATGCAGTAAATAAGTCATGAGAAGAAATGTCATAAAAGTGTGAATATTCTACATTGAGACATTGCCTGTCATCAAACTCAAAATTTGTATCAAATCCACAAGAACAAAGCTTTTCAAAGACGTAGAGAGGCCTTGAAAACCACTAAGAACCCGTCATAGACCACTAATCATTCTAATACCAAACACACGTTAAAAAGAAACCCACTTACAGGATTATACAAAATGACACCCTCAAACATACATATCAGCGTGTCTAAGGTCTAAAAGAATAAACAGGTCAATAACTTTCAACAACGACCATAAACCAGAAAGAAAGTGCAAATTAAACCCGCAAAGTCCTAAGAAAAAACTATTTTAAAGGCCGTCTTGTTAATACATATTCTAGAAAAGTTCGAGATTTCCGGTGCAACACGTTTGAATACACGAATGCTCTCCCTAGACTCAAGATTATTAATCATTGACAAAAACAAAAGGATCCAATGACAGCTTAATGAAAAAGAAACCGAAAAACCATAACCAAAAATTTCTCTCTAGCTCAAAATACCCTGCCAACAACACATTCAATACTTACCCTCTTTCTCACAATTTTAACCATCTCTCCTAGTATATTTCTCTCAGCAATTTGAACATGGACATAATCACCACAGTTCTTCACCATTGTCTCCAAAAGCTACAAAAGTAGATTAGCAAACCATTAGGCATACTTAAGGAAACATTTTATTGGACCAGAAAAAAATGCATACAGATGGCTTAAATAGGAAGAAGATAAAAGGCTTTCAATAATAAATACCGTCAAGGCTAGAAATTGAACTTTGGGGCTCTTATGCTGCAACCTTTTCTTAACAGCTTTTACGACATCTTTTGCCTGCCTGAGAAATTTAACACACATCAATCAATGAACAACCACAAATAAGAATTTTGTTATACGAAAAGGAAAAGGACAACCTACAAGAAGCTTGGAAGCAACAAAACATCTACATAACTTGGCTCTACAGAACAAGATTGAAATAAGTCTGCCTATGCTAAAACTAAAACCATGAATATAATTTCGTACAAAAGCGCGTAAGCCCCTATAATTTGTTTCTAACCCCAAAAAGGAAAATAAATCCAGAAACAGGGAAAGTAATTAATAGTGCAAAATGTTAAAAATTGTTTGCACCAGATATCTGCATATATGTCGAAATTTACACTTTCGGCCCCTTCGAATTTCCCTTATCTGTTTCTGGAATCACTTAATGCAATCCAAATAATTGACACACTCCAGCAATTTTAATCCACTTACAGAAACTAAAAATATCAAACAATTCAACAATAATATGATTCGAAAACTTCGACATCAATCTCTCCCTCCATTTCTCCCATACACAAAATTACAAATTATAGCGACAAAAAAAAAATTCATTAACAACCCTTTTTGTTTTGGTGTAACACAGATAACATCAAGCTGATAAATTTCCAATCAATCAGAGAAACCCTAGGCTGATAGAAATACAAAGTCAACTCAAAAAACGAAAACAAAAAGAAACAAACAAAACCCAAAAAAATTCTAAAAGCAAAAAGCTTTGAGTTGAATTACATATACATATATACATGTAAATTACCAATGATGAGAATTGACGGAATCGCAGATGTCTATGTTCATAGTCCAATCAGGACTTATCAGAAGATCGCTCGTCGCCTTGTCCACAGCCACACTCGCCGAAGACGACGATAACGACGACGTCGCAGCTATCATCTTTCTATCTCTCTCTCTCCCTAGACTTTCTCTCTCTAGACCTTTCTCCTTCTCTCTACGGTGGATGGAGGGAGCAGAAAGAAAGAAGGAAAGAAAAAAACTTTGGCTCTGTTTATCGACAAAAAGTAACGAAATCCGCAATTAAAAGCATAACCCACAACTCACTTTCCCGGAAAATTCACCCGCCATGATTATTTCTTGTTTGGATAGGTGGAAAATCTCGAAACCCCAACAAGAATAAGAAAGAAACCGAGTTTGGATTCTCTCTCTCTCTGTACTTGTTTGTTGTATATAATATATCCGGAAGCTGCTGCCAAATTTAGCATGCTTTTCCTCCGAACTAGTTGACTGTTGAATTCCACCACCTCACGCGCCACGTGTAATAAACGCGCGAACAGCTGCTTCGGCGTACATACCTCGTCATCTACGGTCACTATACTGTATTTTTGTACACGTCGTACCTTGGAAAAGTACTTTTCCTCCTTTTCTTCCTTTTTCATTTTTTCTTCTTCTTACATATTATTAAATTCGAGTTTAGCATGACAGCTTGTTTCACTCTCTATTCTAATTTTTTACGGTAATTTGAATAAATTCAAGTATTATCTTTTCACTTCTTAAAAAATAAAAATAAAACATGCAACATAAATAATATGGTTCATGAAATTGACATAATTCCTAATTTTATTCTTTGAAATTTGAAATCGATAAAAGTGGTCCTTCAGTTCGTCCACTATCAATCATTTTGGTCATTCCGTAAATTTTTTTTATTAAATAAGGATAAAATGACTAAAATAATTGATAATGGATAAACAACTTATATTGATTTCAAATCACAAAAATCAAAATAAAGAGTTATGCCAATTTCAAAAAGCATTTTGACAAAAAAGCTATTATTTTCATATTATTTGATAAGTAAAGGTGAGGTTAGGGTTATAGTGGGCACTGGGTGAGTGGTGGTAGAAAAGTCAGGAGGGAATAATAGAACTTTTTTGTGTTTGTGGATAAGAATTAGGAAGGGAATAATGGATAAAGTCTGGGGCCGGCCTTGTCTCTTTTTTATTTTATCTGTGATATGAACCATGCAAGGTTTCCACTAGACTCATATATTCTCTTCCTTCCTCAACAACGTATCCTTTTACTTCCAGAAAAAGAATACTATTCTCATATATTTCATTTCATTTCGTTAAAGAATCATATCGAGTAAAATAAGGGTGAGTGTAATTTGTTCTTTTTCACTTTACTTTCATGTGATACGTACACCATGTTTATTTAAGTGTCTTTCTTAATTCATTTTTATGCGTTGCATGTAACATGTGGACCTTTTAACATGTAACATCTTTCTTAATTCATCTTTCTTAATTCATTCTTAATTCACACACTTCTCACAGCACGAGTGTAGGAGTGTATAAGGAGAAAGCGTTAATAGCTGCATTCTAAATTTAAGTTTTAAGATGACAAGATCTTAAAGCTGATAAAATCCATATATATTTTCTAAATTGACTATCTTTTAGCTTTCTAGATTATTATTAAAGAATTATGAATAAATCTGTTGGCTTCTAAAAATAATAAGAGGATAAAATTACAAAATTGCAACTAGGTAATGCTAAAGAGTTTCAAAACCTTTGCAGAAGAATTACTTGAGGTACAGTATGTTGAATATATCACTGCCAGCTCATCAAAACAGTTGTAAAAGGATTGGATGATGTAATAGTTAGTTGAAAGAGTTTGTTAGAGTTTGTTACTCAAAGCTTATTAGCTAGTCCTCTAGTCAGCTATATATAGCTATTGTAAACAGATAGTAAGATTAGTTCATTGAAGTTCAATACAAAACCTTCATTCATTCTTTCTCACATTTCTCTTCTCTTTATAAAACTTAACTTCTTGGTTTTATAATTGTTCATCTCTGCTATTTCTCCAATGTAGTTAACACAGTCTAACTAGTACAATCCAATGTAACATAGAACACAAGACAATGATATTTAATTTCTTCTTTTTTATAACCAAAAAAACCTTGAGATCATCATCCCTTTTAAAATTATGTAGGTGGATTTTGCTTTAGCTAATCTTTGCTACCGTATAATTATAAGAATACAGCAACAAAAATACTCATACCAATTAATAATTTAATTCTAATAATAATCATACAATCCTGATAATAAATAATATTTATCAGGATTATATTATCGAGAGATAATGGACAAAATTTTAACCTACACGAGTGCTTGTAGACTTTTGACCTCAACAATGTGATTTTTGAAAGATCAACCCATTAATTAATGTATCTATTGTTTCGACCATAACAGAAAACTTCTTATCTGCTACGAATTAAAAAATATATATAGAGTGACAAATAATAAATGAAAATCAGTTATGATCTTAAAAAGTTAGCATCTCCACTCTTTGTATTACCTCTCGAATTATACAAGTTTTAAACCCACCTGGCTAGCAGCAGGGACGGAGCTACTATAAGCTCACTGGGGCAATGGCCCTACTCATTTTTTATTTGTAGGAGCAAAAAACTAGATGTAGTGCGACATGGTTAAGTAATACACCCCACTTCAAACCACTTAAATGAAATTATGTAATCTTGTTAATATTTGCAACACTCCATCCAGGATTAATGACTACCCCACATACAAAGACTCCAAAGAAAGTATAGAATGGTTGTGAAATCGGATGAGAGATCAATATGAATGATAACATAATTGCATACTAAAGTAGTCATACTTGATGTATTGATGGTTGTCTTCAGTAGTATAGATTACTAAGTAGTCTTGACCAAGGAACAAAATGCCGATAATATCGGCAATTCGCCGATATTATCGGTTTTTCGCCTGACCGATATTTTAATAGGTATCCAAAGGGTTTTCGTCAAAATATCGCGATATTATCGATAATATCGCGATATTTCCGAAATTATCGCAATATTTTTGGAACTGGGCTACTCGGAGAAGAACGCCGAAAATGGGTGTGCCGATTTCGTCCCAAAACCTTGCATAAACACGATTAAGATCAAGATCTAAGCTACAGAGCGATTGAAAACACAACCACAATTCATATGCATGAATCAATCGAAGAGGTAAGAAGGTGAGGGACCGGGAGTTGACTTGACCACCGACGGCAATGGCGACGACGGCGACGACGAATGCGCTACCTTCGCCATAGTCCCCTAGAGCAGTACAAGCTCTCTGGATTTTGTTCACCAATGAGATCAGGTTCTCCATTCTTGGCTTAGGAAGTTGGTGGCGGCGGCGACGACTACGGCGTCAAAATCAGATCGCCTGGATCTGAGGCGCGCTCGAAACTTTGACATTCAAAGACCTAGATCTACGATGGAGATGATGACGAGGGGCGAGGGGCGAGGTCTTTGTGTGTGTGTGTGGGAGACGATGACGATGACGAGGGGCGATGTCTCTATGCGTGTGTGTGGGAGAAGGGAGAAGAGAGATCTCGAGATCTCTGTGTGTGTGTGGGAGAATGGAGAAGGGAGAGAAAAGAGAAGGATCGAGAGAGAGAGAGAGACCTCAGTCTCTGTTGGAGAGAAGAGAGAAGGATCGAGAGAGAGAGACCTCAGTCTCTGTCTGCGTGTGTGATGTGTGTATGCATGTGTGATCTGTGTGTGCGTGTGTGTTGGCGTGTGAGTCTCTGTGTGTGTGTGTGGGTGGCGTGTAAGAAAAAAAAGCATCTAAATAATTCAACTTTTACAACTTTTACATGTACAATTTTTGATAGTCTGTGACTGTGTGTTTAAACTTCTTTCATTAATTACTACATATTTTCTACACTCACAATGTTTGCCAGCTCGCTATATAATCAACTTAAATCAGTTAAATCCATCATGCAATGCATTTCCTTCCAATTTTTTGTGATAAACTAATAGATAATTGACTAAATAAACATCCTGCAAAGTTTCAATAAAAATTTCCAAGTTTTTCTTACAATTTCTGTGGTTTCCATATTATTTTTATCGATATCCATAATATCCCTATATTTCCGTGTTTCTGGACTACTGATATTTCCGATATTACCGATATTTAATACCTTGGTCTTGACTTTAACCTTGATGGCTAGAAAAATCAAATTTATGAACGGTAGTGCTATTCACACACCTATTTTTATCTTTCACACTTAATTTTTGTTCATTGATCTTCTTCAGTTCATTCGATTCGACGATCGAAAATTAAAGTGTGTGTGAGAAGTAAAAATGGGTGTGTAAATAAAACCACCCTCAATGGATAGTGGATAGTGGTGGTGGCTTCCAAGCATCTTTTATGTAGTATGCCCAAACATGATTTGCATGCTGGCAATGCCATTCATTCATGCAGAAATGGCATGCGGATGGAGTTAAAACTCCCCGTGACCCTTTTGGTATTAGGTTAAACGAATCCATGTTTTTAGTGCAAAGTCGTTACCAACATCTACATGTAGTTGGTAAGAGCATATAAAACTGCAAAGAGCTAATCAGAAGGGAGTTTTCCGTATTATAATATATCGCAGTTTATAGGCCAAAACAAATTGTGAAGGAAACAACAGTCCATGGACTTTGATCGATTTCAAATCATGAACACGTGAAACTTGCAATTGACATTTGTCTGTCAGTAATCCCCAGCTAAATTAAATTCCAACACAACATGCTGGTCAAAGGTTTTTTTTTTAAAAAAAAAATTCATGTATTTATTTACTCAACAAAATAAGGATAGGGATGTCCACGTCACACTTCTTACAAAGTACGTAGATTTGTATGCAAGATGCAACTGTGGCATTACATGTCAATCACAAATGTTTTGTAAAGAGAAACTAATCTTGAAATTGTATGATTAGTACGCGTCGCTACAGAATCAGTGTATAATTTTTGTTGTTTTTACAAGATTGTATATTTTAATCTCATATGACTTTACACTTCTCTTGCTTAAATGCGAAAATTGTCCTAATTAACTGAGTCCAAATGAAGTTTTTCTAGTTGCCTACAAGTCACTATCACTTTGCCATCCCAAATATTTATCAATGTTTCCAAAATTCATCAAGAAAATTAAGGATTCTGATACATGCAGCACTACTATGAATATAATGAAGTCATATTTGTCCGAACTAATGCATATACAATCAGCCCCCAATTACGTACTGGAGAATGCCACAACCACAAGACTTTAAAGCACCATTAACAAGTCTGTCAAATTTGTAACACATGCAGCATCACTTGAACTCTTATTAATCAGCACAAGCACACAATTGGCTATTTTACTTTTAATCAACTCATTAACTACGTAATTAAAAAGAGATTCTACTGCTATCTTTTTATGTCATGCCTCGATCCCGAGCTATGTATAGAATCGGACATATTGACGTTGTCACATCAGTACGTATCGAACAACTTATACAAACAAAACACTAAAAATATAAATAACATAATGGTGGAGTCTCTCCCACTTATATACTTGGAGGAGGTTATTATGAATTCAGTTTTAAGTAACAAAATAAACACAAAATCTATTACCAGCTTCACTAGTCTTCCCCTTTTCGATCTTGATTAATCTCATGAAGAACCACCACCACAGCAACTATAAATCCGAAATCCACCTGAGGGTACACCGTCACTGAAAACGAATCTTGCCCTAAAACTTTGCTTTTAAGGCCGAGTTGCTTATGCATCTGGAATTCAAAAAATCTTCAATAAATTCTTCACTTACAAGAAAACATTCTTTTTCTTAAATTAATTACAAAAATACATCATGCGATTAATCTTACTTGTGCAATGATAGTGTTCTCTCTGGTGTATACAGTGCATGATCTTTCCTTAAAACTTCCTTTGACCTTGAAATCATGGGTGTCTTCTTTTGTGTTAGAAGCCAAGAACACATCTAATTCAGTCTTCAATTGAACAACCCCCGACTTTTTGGCACTGAAAAGTAGATCTTTGCTATCTCCTTTGTATACTTGCCATCTCCTATGAGTCGTCAGTATCTTCACAAAATTTAACGGTCAAAATGATCGAAATCAAATATCGACGACATATCAATCATATATCAACGACACAACGATCATGTAACGACGACATGCTAAAAAGGATCATTTTAGCAATCAAATATCAAAACTTGATCAGTTAAGCCAAAAACACAAATTAAAAGACACCAAAAATATAAAACAAGGATTACCCTCAATACCAAAAAAGAATATAAGGGAATTGTATCAGCTTGTACCTTCTGTCGAAATGTGACAATAGGAGTACCGGCGCTGTCAACTAATACGCGTTTATCATGGAGGCTGAAAACGGAACCCTTAACGCTGAACATGATGTCGCCATTAACATCAGAGACGGCGAAGGAACCCTCCTTAAGGGTCATGAGCTTCTCGCTAATGACTAGATCCACGGGGTACGGTGCTAGGAACTGTGAGCTGACCACAACCACAGGGTTCGACAGAGGCGGAGCGCTTGGTCCAGCTGAAGGTACAGGCACGGAAAACGACATCGTATTGTGTTATCAAACACTGGCTCGCACAGGAGATTGGTACATCAAAGATCGAAATGTCGTTTGCAGTTGATGATTTTTTCAAGTTCTTTGACTTGTTCAAAGTTCAATGCTTCTGATTGGATCTGTTTGTCAATTTTAATTTACATTTACTATCATAAGGTTTCCTACTTTTTAGTGTTTCTGAAATTCTAGTCCAAATAAATTGCCAGCTCCTTTAATTTTCAGTGACTTTTAAAGGATGTTGAAGGATTCCAAGTAACAAAAAATATGTGTTGAAAACCTATTATTAGATGGTTCTTATAATTTCTGACAAAGAAAATGCCTCTTTACCACACACAAAACATGCCTGTTACATTGTTGTTAGTATACAAGGAGTTTTTACAAAGAAATGTTGGAGAAACAAATATAAGTTAGATCAGTTAGTTACAGCAATGTGTTCACCATCTTACATTCGAGTTAGGATTAAATTCGGCCCCTAATGGACTATAATGATTTAAAATAGGATTGTCTTATGATAGAAAAAAAAAAAAAAAAAAGATATATCGACAATACCAGAAATTGAAGGTTCGTTTTTCTTTTACTTTCTTTTTTATTTTCTAGTTTCTAATGTATTTTTTTGGGCCTTCATTAAAATAGCAAAGAGGGGATGCCGCCCAAGCCCAACGAAATGAGAACATGTAAGAGGGTGGGAGCGTCCATATAGTCTCCCCAACCTCAAATTAGAAACCCCAACTCTTCTTTCTTGCAATGAAGACTAGGGCAAGAAAATGTCAGAGGCGTCGACGTCAGGAGCCAACATTTCTGAAGGTATCATGGACGGATGGATGGAAGCAGTCCGAGGGGACTACGTTGTTCCTGAAGGATTCGGACCACAAAAAAGACATAGATCGATGGAAGTGATCACGTTATTGGACAACGTTCCTGTAGGAATCATGCACGACATCCTGCTGAGGTCCTAATCATATCACCAGAGTGTGCAAGTCATGGAGGTCTCATGTCCAAAGCTCTGCCTTGTTTCACACCCACCTCCACGCAACACTGTTCGATCCGACAATGAAAAATGACGATGTTCAACAACTCCTCCTACCGAGTAGTTCTGGAGATGAGTCCGGAAGACAAGACGCTTACTCGTTGCATTTGGATAACAGCGATTGATTCAGTGAGTATTCTGAGCTTACAAATCCATTTGCAGCTTACAGGAAAATTATGTCACGCACCCGTGCTATTACTACTACTCCTCTTTTACGTACCCAAAGAAGAAAAAGAACCAATTGAATATTTTGATTTAGAAGATACCGCTAGTAATACTTTTACACCTAAAGAAACAATAGAAGATTTTTGCTTGTAATATTCTTATTCAGAAGATGCTTCTAATTCGTCTATTTCACCCCAAGATTATGATGCGTGCATCAAATTGGTCGGAACTTGTAACGGGCTCGTGTGCCTATAGGAACCCTATAATTCGAAAGTTTATAGTTTTGTCTCCGCTTAGTTTTACCTTAACCAGAGACCTTGAGCACAGAGAACATTATGGTTCGTTTAGAAGTGTTTTTAAAATGACTAAAAACGTTTTTGGTGAAATTGATTATGAGTTCCAGAAGCACTTTAAGTGCTTTTTGGAAGAAGCATTAGATATGTGCTTCTTGTAATAAGCACTTAAAAGTGATTTTCTAAGATCCACTTGGATTTTTACTAAGGATTGGTTTAAAAAACATTTCCCCAAAAACCATTTCAGTCATTTTCAAAGTACTTCTAAATGTATGGGAAATCAATGGTTGAATGATAACTTGGTTGTATACAATGAAACATGAATAAAAGTCAATAGCTGAATGACAGCTTGATTATATATAATGAAAAATGTATTTGATTCTATTGATAATGATGTTGTGCTATGACGTTTCTAAACTATGAGAACATGTTGTTGCCAATTATCAATGAAAGTATATTTAGTTTTTGGAAATTTCTTGTTCGTCGTGCCTATATTATTGTAAATTTTTGGCTCCGCCATTGCATGCAAAGTTGAGATTTGGTCTTCAGCTCAGGGCTCCTCGAGTAGTCTGAGTGCTGCTGTTATTCCTTCAAAGGTTTCTCGCCTGGAGCTAGTACTCATGGTCGACAAGCTTTTGTCAATGGTTCCCTTCATTAAATTCATTCCCATGATTGCATTGGAACATTTGATATGTCGACCGAGTTGTTTGGCAAGATTGTGATGCCTGAAATAGCTTTGGTAAGGAAGAGGACGCTAAGAAACAACGGTGGAGTGATGGGAAAGATTTGGTATTTTTCAAGTTACAGAGAGTCCCTTGCCTTTATTAGAAAGATGCAGATTTTGGGTCGAGTTTAGTGTTAACGTGTGCTTTTAGGAAGATTGGTGAACTAGGACACTCATGGAATGATGGAAAATGTAGATATCGCATGATGGATCCAAAAACCCCAAAGTGCAGACTCGTTTGGAATTGTTTTTAAAATGATTGAAATTGCTTTTAGAGAAAATATTTATTGATTCTAAAAACACTTGAAGTGCTTCTTGCCAGTTATGTGTTGCTAACTGGTGCTTCCATAGGAAGCAAATAACTAGTGTTTTTTCATGATTTTCTTGCATTTTTACTAAGGATTGGTTTCAAAAACATTTTCACAAAAAACGCTTTCGCATTTTAAAAGGATCTCCAAACGAGATTGATTTTCAAACTAACTGGGTATTGTTGTGTCTACCACAACATGGATTACTTTGTATAGAGTCTTAAGGCTTTCATAGTTGTGCTAAGTTGCTATGGAAATTTTCCCAGTTTTCAGCATTTGCTGCAGTTCCGAGTATTGTTGCAGCAGATATGCAACTACAAAGACTTTTTAAAGGTATTACAGTTTGAAGGTGGATTCAGTCATTAATAGATGACCAAATGCTTAGTGTTATACAGATTGCAGTTATAAGCCTAACATTGTGCATTGCTTCATTCATATCTTGTTGAAGCTTTATGTGTTTTTTGGTTTCATGACAGTGATTTTGGAGATAATGGTTAAATATTAGAATATTATGCCCACTAGATCATGGATATGAACTCATGACAGAAGTTGGTGAACTGCAAGTTGATCCAACACCTTTAATGTGTGACAGGGAATCCTAAGTTTCATAAAAAAAAAAATAAAAAAATAAAAAAATAAAAAAGCACACTAAAAGAAAGTATCATTTCATAGATGCATTGAGTTGTATCGCAGAATTGAAGATCAAGAGGCTGACTGCCAAAGGAAAGGTTCATCTACCTCAGCGGTATTCTTGAAGTCAAACCTAGAAACAATTTAAAGGAGAGTGTTGAGACCTAAATGGTTTCTGGACTCGGGAAGAAGCGGAATCAACAGCATCATCAACCAAGGAAGCCAACGGCTAGTTTTTGTTTTAATTGCAACGGGTAGTTTAGGTAGCCTCAATGAAAGGCCAGGATCGAGTCTGTACAATTGAGTTGATGAGCTATTTGTATGCTAGCTTCATTGGAGATAAGCTCTTACTGATCCTCTGAGAAATTCTCTGAGTTTTTAACTTCCATTTTCGTTGACAAACTTTCCCTTATATATCAAAGAAAGATACAAAATTTAATAAAACATTATCTTCTACCTCTTTAATGAAAACATCATCTTCTGCCTCCAATGGAAACGACATCGTCTACCATTTTAATAGAAACATCATCTTTTATCTCTTCGATGAAAATGTAATCTTCTAAGTCCATCTTCGTGTTGCTTTCTCTGAATGAAAGAAGATGAAAGGATGAGTTAGGGCTTAAGTTACATAAATACTTTTTTATTTAATAAAATTATCCCGTCCAACCTTTTTATTTTATTTTTAAAGATTAATATTATTGTACAATAGTTTGTAGTTCAGTTAGTTAAGAGCATTCACCCATGCACTTGAGTCGCATGTTTGAATCATTCTCTCCACAATTTGGTGTAAATTATCTTGTCGTTTGTTAAAATAAATAATATTATTATTATAACATATTTTTAAAATTCTTATCTGTCATTTTACAAAGAAGCAAACTTCTAATTAAATTTTTTATTAAAATGTGTGTGGAAGATAAGACAATGGACAAACTAAATTGAGGTGATAAAAGGGGGAATTGTTCTCTTTGGACTAGTGGGTATGAAGCGGATGCAATCACTTATAAAACAAAACGAATTGATTGACCGTCTTGTCTGTTTTGCTGTCTCAAGTTCCGATTTTATTCGTGGTTTGAAGAACTACCTGATATTATCACGGATGTTTTGATTTCTAATTGTATTTCCCGGGATTGGTGAGGAGGCTCAACTTTTTGTACTGATCTCATTTTGAAATGAATGAATATTGTTGCTTTCACCAAAAATAAAAAATAAAAAAGTTCTTCAAAGGGTATTTCCTGTAAATTGAAACATATTCAATCGCGGCATCGGGCAGAAAACAAAAGTGAGAAAGGAAAAGAAAAATCAGATGACGTTTTGTTTTGACTGTTGTGTTCTTGAAACATGCTAGATTGCGTTATAAATTTGGAGTAATTAGCATTATTCTTATTTTAATTGGGTTTTGGATTCTTTTGTTACAAAACAAAAAAGAAAAATGAAAAAAAAAAGGAAATTACATTTAATTATTCAGGGTCAAAATAAATAATTCTTCATCGTAGAAGCATCATAATTTGTAAATTTTTCTTTGTTATCATCATCTATGAATCAATGGATTTTGAGACTATGCTTCCAATGCACAATAGGAAAACCCAATGAATGGCTCGAGTCTGTCGCTATGAACACATTCTACCCATCTCAGTTGCTATGGTTGGTGTTTTGCCTGATATACCCTACAAAGAAGATCATGTCACACAGATGGTTTTTTTAGACAAAATTGCTAAAGGTGTCGCTTCGATCAAAATGACCAATAATACATGTTGTGCCAAATTCAAGGACTTGATTTTTACATTCATGAACTAATTGGCTAAAAAATCAATGCTCAATTCTAAATTTTATCCTACCAAACAAAATTTTGGGCCGAACTAAAAGAGCTAAATGTCTCAAAGTTCAAGGCCCAAAACTCCTCTTCATACCTTGTCCTAACAGATTGACTAGAGAATAATGAATGTAGCCTGACTTGGTACACATGTATAAATAAAAGTACTCCTCCACAAACACAAAGTACAAACCCTAACTCACCCAATCGTCTTGAGATCTCTTCCCATCTCCCTCCTTCTGAAGCAGTGTAGAATACAGGGTAATTACTATCTTTGTGATTCATATTTTTGTTCATAATCACTTGAATCTTGAGGGTCTTTCCATCTCATTTTCTCATTACATTACACATTTTATAAGTTGTGGGTTTTACACATTTGGGGTTTTCGTACATGGGATTCTTGATCGCCAATTTAATTTTGTTCATCTATATATCTCTTTGTAGTACGGACGAACTAATTGTCTGATTTATAGTTATTATTTATTATAGAAACCTGATTTATCAATATCTATTGAGTTTTTAATAGATTTATTACACTAACTTTGATAATGTGTTCCCCCACAGGATCACCAAGCTCCAACATCGATTCTACATATATAAACATAATGTTCTATCAACAACCCGATGGTTTGTTTAATAATTTTAATTTCTTATTCCCAAAAAAGAATAATAATGATTTTAATTTCAGTAGTAACAAATTAACATCCTCAAAATATATTTCTTTTCTTTATGTATTGCATTGTTGGAGTTCAATATTTTCTTAAAATATATATTTATTTTTCAGAAATATCATTGGGGTCTTATAGACCACAAACTAGTTCACCATAAGCAAACCCCGTTGAGGGGCTTGATGTTGTTCATGGTAATGGCCCAGAAGCAAACCCCGTTGAGGGGCTTGATGTTGTTCATGGTAATGGCCCATAAGCAAACCCCGTTAAGGGCCCTGTTGTTCCTGTTGATGATCCAGATGGAAACACCGTTGAGGAGGGGCCTGTTGTTCCGAAAGCAAATGTTATCGTTGAGGTGTATGTTGTTCATGTTGATAGTCTAAAAGAAATCCCTGTTGAGGGGCCTGTTGTTCCTGCTGATGGTCCAGAGCAAGCGCTGTTGAGGAGGGGTTCCCGCTGATGTTTCGGAAGCAAACACTGTTAAGGGGCTGTTGTTCCTGTTGATGATCCAAAAGCAAACCCCGTTGAGGGGTTGTTGTTCCTGCTGATGGTCCAGATGCAAATGTTGTTGATGGGCAGGCTGCTCCTGTTCCGCCCTTGGATGGTGATGAGCGCACAATCTTTTTTCCATAACAGGTCAGCGAAAGTATTATTTACATCTTTTAATTAATACTTATTCCTCCAAGAGTTTAGGCCTAACGCGTATAAGATATAACCATGGTCTAAAATATCCCGATATTTCCATGTTTTTGAACTACTGATATCATCGATATTTTAGACCTTACTAAGTCACTCATGTATCTTACCATGCAATGTATAAAGTATAAAATATTGTACTAATTCATTATATATAAATGATTATGGTGTGTTTAAACTTCTTTCATTAATTACTACATATTTTCTACACTCATAATGTTTGCCAGCTCGTTATATAATCAACTTAAATCAGTTATATCTATCATGCAATGCATTTCCTTCCAATTTTTTGTGATAAACTAATAGATAATTGACTAAATAAACATCCTGTAAAGTTTCAATAAAAATTTCCAAGTTTTTCTTACAATTTTCGTGGTTTTTATTCAATTTTAATCGATATCAATAATATCCTGATATTTTCATCGAAATTTCCGTGTTTTTAAACTACCGATATCATCGATATTTTATACCTTGGATATAATTTGGGTTTATTTTACGTCCTATAGGATTATAAAGGCTTATTATTTACAATTTCAATAAATACTTAATCCTTCTAGAGTTTAGGCTTGACTTATTTGAGATAAAACTTTGGGTTTATTTCATGTCCTATAGGATTCTAAAGCCTGATGAGGAGCCTAGCCGTTTGATTTCAATGTATCAAATGATTGGACCATCGGGACATTTGATGGGAAAGTTTGACAGAAGCTTGCTGGAGGATTACCATAGGCTAAAGTACGTGTTAATGATTTTGGCCATGAAAATGAGCCTCCATGAAGCTCATCGCATTCAATTTAGCATGTGGCCAGAAAGAGGAAAGAAAGGATATGCAGCTTTAGCATTTGTCTTCACCCGTAGACCTTTGGTTCAACTAATAGTTAAAGTTGTATACGTCTCCAAAATGTGATAACACCATACCTATGTAGTGGATTTATGTTGTTGTGATATTTATCTATGACTCATTGTTGACAAAAATGTGTGCAATTAGTGCTGCGTTTGATGACGGAGATGAAGAAGAGCCGTTTGAGGGCAGAGATGAGGAAGAGGCGTTTGAGGATGAAGATGAGGAAGAGATGGATGAGATTGAGGGTTGGTATGAGGATGACAATACCAGAACTGGACTTGACATTATGAGGTTCAATTTTATTTTAATATCAATTAACTTGCAATAATGCTTTTTGGTTGTTTGTTTATCTTTTTTTCTTTAACTACTAATCCATTAAACTTTGTTTTGCAGTTTTGATGATACAAAAGCTATCTCAGTCATCGAATGTGTAATTGGTGTGATGAACCCACGAGCGCAACGTGTGGGTTATGTGAATGTGTAATTGGGTGTGATGAACCCACGAGCGCAACGTGTGGGTTATGTTTTTGGCAGACATTGTCATGTAGTCGAAGTGTATTGTAGTCATGACAATGTCTGCCAAAAACATAACCCACACGTTGCGCTCGTGGGTTCATCACACCAATTACACATTCGATGACTGGGATAGCTTTTGTATCATCAAAACTGCAAAACAAAGTTTAATGGATTAGTAGTTAAAGAAAAAAGAAAAACAAACAACCAAAAAGCATTATTGCAAGTTAATTGATATTAAAATAAAATTGAACCTCATAATGTTAGGTCCAGTTCTGGTATTGTCATCCTCATACCAACCCTTAGTCTCATCCGTATCTTCCTCATCTTCATCCTCAAATGGCTCTTCCTCATCTCTGCCCTTGAATGGCTATTCCTCATCTCTGCCATCACACGCAACACTAATTGCACTAACAACACATTTTTGTCAACAATTAGTCATAGATAAATATCACAACATAAATCCACTACATAGGTATGGTGTTATCACGTTTTGGAGACGTATACAACTTTAACTATTAGTTGAACCAAAGGTCTACGGGTGAAGACAAATGCTAAAATTACATATCCATTCTTTCCTCTTTCTAGCTACATGCTAAATTGAATGCGATGAGCTCTCATTTTCATGGTCAAAATCATTAACACGTACTTTAGCATATGGTGATCCTCCAGCAAGCTTCTATCAAACTTTCTCATCAAATGTCTCGATGGTTCAATCATTTGATACACTGAAATCAAACGGCTAGGCTCCTCATCAGGCTTTAGAATCATATAGGACATGAAATAAACCCAAAGTTTTATCTCAAATAAGTCAAGCCTAAATCTAGAAGGATTAAGTACTTATTGAAATTGTAAATAATAAGCCTTTAGAATCCTACAGGACATAAAATAAACCCAAAGTTATATCTCATACTCATTAGGCCTAAACTCTTGGAGGAATAAGTATTAATTAAAAGATGTAAATAATACTATCGCTGACTGACCTGTCGTGGAAAAAAAAAACATTGTGTGCTCATCACCATCCAAGGACGGAATAAGAGCAACCTGCCCATCAACAACATTTGCATCTGGACCATCAGCAGGAACAATAGCCCCTCAACAGGGTTTGTTTTTTGATTATAAGCAGGACCAACAGGCCCCTTAACGGCGTTTGCTTCCAGAACATCAACAGGAACCCCTCCTCAATAGCTTTTGCGTCTAGACCATCAGCAGGAACAACATACACCTCAACGACGACATTTGCTTCCGGAACATCAGTAGGAACAACAGGCCCCTCAACGAGGTTTGCTTTTGGGCCATCACCATGAACAACGACATGCCCCTCAACGGAGTTTGCTTCTGGGCCATCACTATGAATAGAAACAAGCTTTTCAACAGAGTTTGCTTCTGGCGAACTAGTTTGTGGTATATCAGACTCCAATGATATTTTTGAAAAATAAAATAAAATAAAAATATATTTTAAGAAAATATTGAACTCCAACAATACAATACATAAACAAAAGCAAAGAAATATATTTTGGGGATGTTAATTTGTTACTACTGAAATTAAAATTAGTATTGTTCTTTTTTGGGAATAAGCAATTAAAATTATTAAACAAACCATCGAGTTGTTGATAGAGCATTATGTTTATGTATGTAGAATCGGTGCTGGAGCTCGATGATCCCTGTGGGGAACACATTATCAAAGTTAGTGTAATAAATCAATTAACAACTGAATAGATAATGATAAATCAGGTTTCTATAATAAATAATAACTATAAATCAAGCAATTAGTTCGTCCGTACTACAAAGAGATATAGTTGAACAAAATCTTAGGAACAAAATTAAATTGGCAATCAAGAATTCCATTCACGAAAACCCCAAATGTGTAAAACCCACCACTTATAAAATGTGTAATGCAATGAGAAAAGGAGATGGAAAGACAATAGGGTGAGTTAGGGTTTGTACTTTGTGGAGGAGTACTTGTATGGATGCATGTGTACCAAGTCAAGGTGCATTCATTTTTCTCTGATCAATTTGTTAGGACAAGGTATAAAGAGGAGTTTTAGGCCTTGCACTTTGAGCCAATTAGCTCTTTTAGTTCGGGCCCAAAATTTTGTTTAGGATAATAAAATTTAGAATTGAGCATTGGTTTTTGAGCCAATTAGTTCATGAACATAAAATTGAGTTCTTGAATTTGGCACAACATGCATTATTGGTTATTTTGATCGAAGCGACACCTTTATTTTTTCGTCTAAAAACACCATATGTGTGATATGATCTTCTTTTGTAGGGTATATCAGGCAAAACACCAACCATAGCAACTGAGATGGGTAGAATGTGTTCATAGCGACAAACTCGAGCCATTCACTGGATTTTCCTATTGTGCATTAGAAGCGTAGTCTCAAAATTATGGGTGAATTCGGTTTTATTCGATTCGATTTTTTTTTTTGTTTTGATTTTTTTCGGTTTGATTTCAGCCCGGTTTGATTTTTTTTTTTTTTAATCTGAAGCTTGAAGAACATGCTTCCTGCATTGAGCATTCTCAGTGAGAAATCAACTTGCAACATCAATTATTAAAATTAACAAACTTGTAGTCAAATCCATGAAGCATTCCTATAATGAACACATGAATTAAAAAACCTGCAACATCAGTTATTATAAAAAATAAAATAAAAACCCACAATTTTTTTTTTCCAGTTTACCCATAAAACCAAGAATTAAACCTTTAACTCCATCTTGCAGATCAAACAAAACAAAATCAAGTACATACTAGGAAAATCCCGCGGCTCACATTTGTAGAGGTCGACCTCTGGGATAATTTCTAGCTCAATGGTGCGACCATTGATTTTTCGATCTAGATAGTAAGCAACAAACTCTTCATCCATTGCAGTACTCTCTTAGAGTGTGAGAGAGTTGAAGTTAAATAAAGAGAGAGAGAGAGAGAGTGTGGAAGACATGCCGTTGCTGTACTCTCTGAGAGTGTGAGAGAGTTGAGGTTATATATATATATATATATATAGAGAGAGAGAGAGAGAGAGAGAGAGAGAGAGAGAGAGAGAGAGAGAGAGAGAGATGGGAATTGGGAAAGGTGGGTTTTTCGGCTAGGGTTAAGGAAAGATGAAAAATGTGAATTGGGAAAGATAAAAGATGGCAATTGCCTGAAAGATGGGAATTGACAAGGTATTAAACAATTACGATCTAACTTGTTTTAAATATGCTACTCATAATGGTATTGGCAAGAAAAAACTTGTTGTCAAGATGGTTTAAGTTGAAGTTACTCAACTCAAGTGGGAATGGGTTCGAACCCCATTGGGTGTAATATATTTCGATTTGGTATTTTTGGGCCTCGGTCCGGTTTATTTTTTGTTTATGTTTACATGGCTTGAACATGTGTACGAAATTTGATCGATATTTCTGAGTTTTTTTGTCATTGTTTTGAGTGACTGGATCTCTGGCAGATTATTTTTTTTCTGAAATTTGATCGGTAAAACTTAATCGGAGTCCGTTGTTCCACCCTCTCTGGTGGATGCGGATCTGGTCCTGCGCATCGTTCCCCAATCTTCTTCCCGCTGCTGCCATTCAACCATCATCTCAACCCCAGGTATTCCTCCTTCCCCTTCTCCTTCTCTCTCTCCGTCCTCTCTCCTTCCCTCTCTATCGTTCCCTATGTTTCCCTATCTTATCTTTCTTGCAAATTAATGTTCTTTCTTGCTTTATTTGATTGTGCAATTTAGGCTTTAATTAAAATTAGGGGTTCTCATGTTTCTCAGATCTGAAATCAGTTGGGAAATTTCTTCTAAACACGTTTGGTTCTTCTGTTCGTCCATTAATTGAAGGGTTTGTTGCTGAAAACTGCGATACATGTGGTGATTTTGTAGTTTTAGAATTTGACCTTGTGTTTTTCCTGTTGCATATCAAGTTCTATGGTTGTCTTAATTTTGGGAGTAAATTGTACAAATGGTATTTTAACTTTAATTCAATTGAAAAAATAGTCTCTTAATTAAAAATTCATTATCATTGGTCTATCAACTTTAATTCAACTAGAGAAATAGTTCTTCAACTTTAACTCAATTGTAGCAATGGTCTATCCAACATAACTCATTTTGACAAAATTCTAACGAAATTGATAAAAAAGACCATATCTGCACGTTTTGAAGAGTTGAGAGACCCCAATTGTAGCAATGGTCATTCCAACATAACTTATTTTGACAAAATTATGATGAAGTTGACGAAAATGACCATAACTACACATTTTGATGAGTTGAGGAATCAATGGTAATGAATTTTTAATTGAGGGATCATTGTTCCAATTTGATTAAAGTTGAAGGACCATTGCTATAATTTACTCTAATTTTGGTACCTAGAAATTGGATAGAGGTGTCGAGTAAAAGGTTTCTAATTGTAGTGATTATGTTTGGGTGAAGAGCTTCTAAAGTTGAAGGTGACTACTTTGAAGGAGTCATTTATAAATCCCTATCATCAGTGACTGGTGCATTAAGGGACATGGCGGAAGCCCGAATAAGTGGTTGTGATGATCTCCGAGGACCACACAAGATTGAGCATGTGGGGAGGAGGAGAAGAGTGCAGTGGCAAACCAGCAGCTGCAGGTCTTGGCAAGCCGTTTAAAACCAAATAATTAAAAGCAAGTTTTCTTATTAAGCCACGTGAGGGATACCCTTTTTAATTAAAAAAAAGGTATAGAGTCTATTCTCTTAGATCTCTACCAATCTCAATTTAACCTAACTTCCTCGAATTGGGAATATCCAATTCCAATTTCTGTTTTCCTCTAACCCCACTCAACTTATTCCCAGGCCACTACAAGCTACTACACGCTCCATATATATTTTTTAAAATTGATGTGCATTGGATGAAAATTTTAAGTTTATAATAGATTATAGTTATTGTCTGTTATGATTTTTGATATTGTTTGGATCATGTGTTGGGTAGTTCATATATATTTTTTAGCTTCATCAATTGGTATGGTTTTTTTGTTTTGATTAATTGATGTGTAGAACAAGAAGTATGGAACAATATTACAAGTGAAAATCATCATCGATTAGTTTAGACAATACTCTTCCAAATAGATCAACTCCAATTTTAAATAGTTTCAATCCTATTCTGAATAGTTCAACTCCAATTTTGAATAGTTCCAAATCATCATTCATCTATATTTTTTCTTCTTATATTAACAATGAAACAATCATGACGCATTCTTAGAGTATGAAACCTTGTCGTTCTTTTATTAACAATGAAACTATCACGACACGTTTTTAGAATATGAAACATCACAAATTTAGTCGTTGTAGTTTGTAATGTTGTTTGTTCAAAGATTGTGAATGAAAAGTTGGTAGTTGATCGTTTAATTTTTCAATGTTATTTTCGTCAGAACTTTTATATTGGGACCACCCGATATTAGAATCCTGAATTTGCCACTGCTAATCATGTAACTTTATGAGATGCATTTTCTAATTCCTTCTTTATAACTTTTTGTGATTAATTTCTTCTTCATTTTGCCTAAATGTCTTAGAATTTGGAAGTCCCTCAGTAAACATTCCCTTATTGGTTGCCATTGTATTTTCATTACAGAACCAATGTCAGTGGACAACGTTGAAGGATCCAGATCAAAAAGAAAATGGACGGAAGCAATCTCAGTGGACGATGTTCCTAAAAAAATCATACCACACAAAAGACAAAGATATGAGCAAGTTTTTCCTGAAGACATTGAGCACGAAATCCTGCTGAGGTTGCCCGCCAGATCTCTTACCAAGTTCACTGGGGTGTGCAAGTCATGGAGGTGTCTGATCCGAAGCCGTAAATTCATTCACGCCCACCTATACCGTTCAATCATCCAACCAAACAGCCAGAACGACGGTGGTCAGCTCCTCATACATTGTTCGGACAAGAGGGATGGCACTCCGAATTCAACTAGTGTGTATTTCAACCTTACGAAACTATTATTTGTAGCTTACGTTGAAGTTAATAGACCTAGTACTAGCACTGCTCCTCTCCCCCAACCCCAAGGTGATAATAAAACGATGGATTCAGATGTAAAACGTCGGTGTTGTGAGTTGGTCGGAATTTGCAACGGGCTGGTGTGCCTCCTTATTGACAAAACCAGAATATTACTTTGGAACCCTTGGATTAGAAAGTTTGTGATTTTGCCTCCGCCCGGTGTTACCTTAAAAAGTAACAAGGACTCTAAGGTTCGGAGAAGTGAAGCATATGCCCTTGGCTTCGATT
Source organism: Malus domestica (assembly GCF_042453785.1). Classification (NCBI taxonomy): domain Eukaryota; kingdom Viridiplantae; phylum Streptophyta; class Magnoliopsida; order Rosales; family Rosaceae; genus Malus; species Malus domestica. Next base: position 25,302,396 of record NC_091672.1, on the reverse strand, counting down.
TGTGTAACAATGACTATAAGGTTCTGAGAACTGTGAGTTATATACAATACCAGATTGTCATGCAAATTTGAGATTTGGTCCTTAGCTAGGGGCTCCTGGAAGAGTCTCAGAGGTCCGGTTATTCCTAGAGACTTCTCGCCCGGAATTTTTACTTATGATGAAAGTCATGCTTTTGTAAACGGTGCTCCGCATTGGATTCATAGACTCGTTTGACGAGAAGTTGATCGTGTCATTTGATATGTCCACTGAACTATTGGCAAGATTGCAATGCCGAAAGCAGTTTTGAGGAGGCCGACGAGCTGTACACCGGGACCTCAAACGTTAAAACAAATTTGCCATGTTTCAAGTTACAAGGAGTCCCTTGCTTTTTTCGAGAAGCACGAGAGTATGGGACCAGATATTTTTGTTCGTTATGACATGTGGGTGATGAAAGAGTACGGTGTTGCTGAATCGTGGGCAAAAATATTAACTATATCTCGGGAATCAGAACTTGTGCACAGGCCGCTTGTTTTCAGGAGGAGGGGTGAAGTAGTGTTGGAATCGTCGTCTGTTTTTTATGGAAGTTTGAGATATCACTCGATGGACCCTGATACGAAACAGTCTTAACGATTTTCAAATCAATGGGTTCCGCGCCTACCACTTCATGGAATCTGTTGTGGACAGCCTCGTCGGGCTGGCCAGAGGGCTCGTTTTAGTCCTCTGGCCCTTCAAGATTCTCCAAGATATTAATATTTTAATGAACAGTACATGACCATATTTGCCTCCATCTCCAACCGAGGGCCAGAGAGCTCGTTTTAGCCCTATCACAAAAAACCGTCTCCAACCGAGGGCCAAAGGGCCATAGGGCCAAACATAATTTATTATTTAAAAACTACAACTAAAATGTTGTTTAAGTTTCATGTTGTATAATTTTTATGTTGGTTAATTTTATTTAATGTTGTTTCATATTGTTTAATGTTGTTTCATGTTACTTAATTTAATTTAATGTTGTATAATGGCTTAGGAAGTTATAGGAAAAAAATAGAATTTAAAAAAAATATGAAACAAATTTTGTGAAATAGAAGTTATCGGAAAAAAATGGAATTTAAAAAACAATATGAAGTAAATTTTGTGAAATAGAAGTTATAGGAAAAAAATGGAATTTAAAAAAAAATATGAAACAAATTTTGTGAAATAGAAGTTGTAGGAAAAAAATGGAATTTAAAAAAAAACCAAATTTTGTGAAATAGAAGTTATAGGAAAAAATAGAAGTTATATGAAAAATTTTGTAAATAAAAAATAATAATAATAATGTAAAAAAAAAAAATTAAATCAAATGCAACCGCTAGTAGCCGTTTCATTTGAATTTTTTTTAAAACAATCATGTCGGTTATAACCGACAGGAATACACCATTATTTAGTTTATTAAATAATAGTATGTATTCCTGTCGGTTATAACCGACAGGAATAACAAAACTATAAAAAAAAAATAGCCAGCCCTCTCTGATCCCGTGGGGCCCTCCCAGATTCCAGAGCCCTCTGGCCTAGTCCTCGGTTGGAGACGATTTTAGGGCTATTTTCGGCCCTCTGGCCCTCTGGACCCTTCGGTTAGAGATGGCCTTACTTGACCAACCAAATGCTATTTCGTACTAGTACATGTTGGATTGTTCTGAATTTGCATTGTTTGTGATTTATTCCATTTATAACTATGTAATGGTTATTTAAATTTTACTCTTACATGTGTAGATGTTTGGGCCCAAAATAACAGTTTGGGCCGAGGGAGGGATCACTTTCGGCCCGGGAAGACGTACGGCGAGAGAGTCATGGGGGCGTTCAGCTCATGGGCTTCTAGGCCTAGATCGGTTAAATCAGAGTGCAAGTCGAGTCCTTATACAATAGGGACTCTCGACGAGATCAGTAAAACTAGAAGGCGAATCCGGCTCAGTTAAGGACTAGATTCGTAGTCCTAGCAGAGATAGGACTGATTGAGGTAACGTTAATCCGGAGAGGGAAACCTAGTTCGAATAGGATTAGAACTCGGGCTCGGTGTTCTGCTACTATAAATACAAGACATTCAGCAATGGAAAAAGCCCCCTGCAAATCAACACAAAATTGCCCTGCGCAAACTCTCACAACTTGAGATCTTTTTCTTTTCCTTTTTCGCTGACACATCTTCCGTTGGCATCAACAGCACTGTGGAAGCAACCGGTGATATCTTAAGTCGGCATAGATAGCTCTGTCACCGTAGAGTCGGTCGGTCTCGCAGTATCTTCCGTTGGCATCAACAGCACTGCGGCGAGAACGGTCGATTACCTATCCAAGTCTCGGTCGAGAAGGGTTTTCGAATCCTTGTTGGTCGAGGTCATCTCATTAGCCTTCTCGGCGAGGTGAGGTGTCACAGTTATTACATTCGGCACATTGCAAGCCGAATTCGGTTCGTGAACTTTGTAAGAAATAGCAGCCTTGTCTTCAAGCTCGAGAACCCAAGAGGCCGAGACGTGTTCCTTTCTCGGCCGCAATCGCAAGACGCAGAAGTCAGTAGCGCGACCCAACGCAGCATCATCAAATTTACTCCTCGGCCGAGCCTCGGCCGACGAGTTGGCACGCCCCGCAATCACCGAAGGACGTAGTTAGCTTAGAATATATTCGGCCTGCGCGCCACGTAGGCTTTGTAATTTCTAGGGTCAACATTTTGGCACGCCCAGTGGGACTCAGTGCTAAACTACGAAGTTCATGCCAATTGAAACACGATCGGTAAAAAAGAAAACAGCTATGGGAAAGTCGACAGCCGATTTACCGAGTCAGAGCATAGGACAGAGTGTGCCACAGGCGCAGAATCCCCTTAGCGTTGGTACACCTGAGTCCACGAGCGCGACTCGCCGAGAGAGAGAACTTAATCTCGGTGGTCAACTCCGTGGTTTAGAGATCCCCAACAGAAACACATGCGTTCTCAATGAAGGGATAATAGAGGAATGTGACGAGGATGGTGGTGAAGGAACAGACCCACCAATGAGGTCGTTTCTCCGAAAGCGACTGGACGAGCAGTCTCGGTCAGTCGAGCAGACGTTCAGTCGAGGCATTGACAAGCTGCAGGACGCGATACTCAGTGCCAATGATCGGCAAACCAAACTGCTCGAAATGCTGGTTAGCCAAGTTGGTGGCAGCAGGCCTTTCGATCTTCGCCAAACTTGTTTACCAGAAAACAACCCGGCACCGATTGTACCGGCCGGGCCTATTCTTGCCCCGCTCAAAACAATTAACTTGGAGAAGGGAGGAGGGTCGAACAGTAGGTCAGACGGGACCGACCAAAGGGTCGAAGCAGCATCTGTTGATATGACCGAAGTTCAGCGGATGATCGACTCGGCTATGAAGAAAGGGCCGAAGTTTCCCAAGTTTATTCATCCGTACCCAGCTTGCGTGGAGACGTTTGGATACCCGAAGGGCTTCAAGATCCCAGATTTTAGTCTTTTTGCTGGTGAATCGTCCCTGTCTTCGTTGGAGCACGTGGCTCGTTTCACCGCGCAATGTGGAGATGTGAATAGTGATTTCCACAAGTTACGGCTGTTCAATTTTTCATTGACCGGCTCGGCATTTGCCTGGTACATCAATCTCCCGCCTAATTCCGTCCAAAACTGGGAGGAGTTGGTCGAGAAGTTCCACGAGCAATTTTATCGGCCGGGGATGGAGATGTCAGTTTCTTCATTAGCACGGATGGCTCAAGCATCTGATGAGTCACCAATGGATTATCTTACTAGGTTTAAATCGGCTAGGAATTGGTGCCGAGTGCCCTTACCCGAAGTCGAATTTGTCAGGCTTGCTTTGAATGGTCTTGACGTCGAATACAAAAAGAAATTCTTGGGGGCAAAGTTTCGGGATATGTACGAATTGGCCCAGCATGTCGAGCAGTACGATTATTTGCTCCGCGAGGAAAAGACTTCGAAGACTCCAACTCGGGGAACGATTTACAAGAACCCTACTGTCAATTATGCATCAACCGAGGATGAATGTGTTAGTGTGGATGCGGCTGAGATAGTAATAGATAAACCATACATTTGCAAGGCATTGACTCAGGTTGATTCTAGAGAAGCCAAAAGTCGCTCGGCCACTGAAGGAACATCGAAACCGTCAAAGGTTTATACTTTTGATATTACCAAGGCTGACGCAATTTTTGACCAACTGTTATCAGCAAGAATCATTAAGCTTCGGCCTGGTCATAACATTCCTAAGGCCGAGGAGCTTAAAGGAAAGGTGTATTGCAAATACCACAATTCGAGCAAACACACGACAAACAATTGCGTCGTATTTCGTGATAACGTCCAAAGCTGGATTGATAATGGCAAACTGAAGTTCCCCGAGAAGAGGATGAGTGTTGATACTGATCCGTTCCCCACGGCAACAGTAAATATGGTCGACGCGTACCTACCCAAGGACAAAGGGAAAGGCAAGGCTGAAGTGGTTGAGACACAACGCCCGCGGAATCAGAATGTTTGGCCACGGTTCATGGCCGATTCGCGTTCAAATAAACCATCTGCGGCCTTAACGGGGCCCGCTATTGTCAAATCTTTGACGGAGTGTAGCGCCGATGAAGATAGTGGGACAGCGGTTCTGTGCAGGAAATGTAAAGTGAAGGTCGACAGTGAACCAGAAGAGAAACCTTCTTCGCAACCCGTGGCCGTAACTCGGCAAAAGATCGCCAATGAAGACCAACATCATGGGGTTTTTGGGAGGCTCGGTCCTAAAGTACGGATGGAAGAGACACCCCCGGTCAGGCGGCGCCTCGATTTTGATGCTTCATTTTATGACGATGATTACTATAAGCGTAATTCTAGCAGTTCAGGATCATCACGGAGTCAAAAGACCTTCAAGCCTCTTGAGCCTAGAGATCAACGTTGGTATACATACCATTCTTCGAAGGGTGTCTATACCGCGTTGTCCAAATCTCAGAAACGCCGGCATCAACGGATAGATTGCATGGCTCGCCGACAAGCAGCCCAAGAAACTTCGGCCCCTAAGTGGCGACCGAAGGATACAGTTGCCACTAATGAAAAGCGACCACCTCCACCAATTATGACAGAGTTGGCTCAGGGGAAACGGCTGGTCGATCAAGACGTCGAGACCATGTTTGAAGAAGCTGATAAGCGGATCAAACTTCTCATTCGACCAGGGGAAATGAAGGCACGTGTTGAACATTTCAGGCAAAAGGCCGAAAGCAAATTATTCCCGCTAGCTATACAAGAGCCTTTGGTCAAAATTCGACGGAATTTGCACCCCCCGTTCCTTGGGGAGTCTTTGGAATATATGCGAGAATTTCATAAGGAACATTCGGCCAACGATTTGTATGGTTTGCCGAAGGCATGTCAGGACACCATTGATCTTGTCTTGACTTGTCCGGATGCTGAGCAGATCATCCAGAAGACCTCAGATCCAGGATTGAAAGCAAGGTTCCAGCACATACGAGAAGCTCGTGTCTTTGGATTTGAAGTTGACCCGTACACCGATATCGATGTCGCTGACCTTCCTTTCTCGCTAGAGGACCTTCAGTATTTACGGTATCACTTTGAAGTATTTTCGGCGGTTTCTCTCTTCGGCCTTACGACCGATGAAATCGCCCGTATTGCCCGTCTTGATGCTTATCTCGACACTAGGGATGCTCGGTTACATTACCAGGAGCAGGTTAAGGACTTGACCCCAAGCTCATTGTCAATCTCGACCTTACCTGAGGCGGTCACGCGGAGCCAATAAGTGGCCGAAGCAGCTCCGCCGAGTGACATTATTGAAGGGACGGAAGAATCTCGTTGTCCGACTCTGACGACGACCGAGTCCGTAGTCGCTAACCAACCGAACGAGGAGGGTCTCGACCAGATGGGCCCGTCCGTCCTGGATAATATGGAAATTAGTATGGTTCATGTATTACCTGCCGATTTTCAATCAAGCACGGCTCAACCAAATTTCCTCGATGGAGATGTGGTTGTCGAGGAACCTGGCCATGTTGATTTTATATCGATTGCTGAAGGCGAGTCAACAGCAAGAGATGATAGCCTAAAGGCCGCTTTGGCCGAATTGTTCCCTCGTTTATCATCGGCCAAGCTTCACCATTTAAAGCCATTGTATGTAACGGCGCACATCGAGGGATATCCGGTTTCTAAAGTTTTTGTCGATTGTGGAGCTACTGTCAATATCATGCCCCTGAACATCATGAAGGCCTTACGCCGTTCAAATGACGAACTTATTCCGTCAGGGATCACAATGAGCAGTTTTGTCGGCGACAAGTCCCACACCAAAGGTGTGCTTCCGTTAACTGTGAATATTGCCGGTCGCACCCATATGACCGCCTTTTTTGTGGTTGATTCCAAAACCGAGTATAATGCACTGCTCGGCCGAGATTGGATTCATCAAACCAGCTGTATTCCTTCCTCATTGTACCAAGTGCTTGTCTTTTGGGACGGCAAATCGGTCACTGTTCATCCGGCCGATAGCCAGCCCTTCGAAGCCAACATGATTCAAGCACGGTATTATGACGATCACGTCGGCTATATTACGTTGCAAGGCTTCAATGAAGAAGGACGGCCGACTCGGATTTCCGTTCAGAAAGCTATCGAGGTTGGCGCCGAGACTGTCCAGCAGGATTCGGCGAGACTCGGATTAGCTAACTTTCTCCCCGAAACTGATGTTTGACGCCGATCGGGAAGCACGTAGGGCCGCGGTTTCATCTACTATGGAACGACTGCTGGCCCATTGGTATACGATATCTAAACAACCAAATTCGGGCGTCAACCTCGTCGAGTTCCTTGCTGAGGGAGATAATGGGCCTGTATTATCTTTTGATAAAATTCGAGCCGCCCCGGCCGAGCTCGAAGATCATCGGCCCCTTGTTAAGGACCCTTTGGAAGAGATTAATGTTGGGACGGCCGATGACCCACGACTTTTGTTTATTAGTGCGTTACTTCCTCAACAAATGAAGGACGAGTTGCGGGCCTTGCTTACAGAATTCAAAGATTGTTTTGCTTGGAGTTATCATGAAATGCCCGGCTTAGATCGTGCTTTGGTCGAGCATGAATTACGTATTAAGCCCGGATTCAAGCCTTTCCGTCAGCCACCTCGTCGATTCTCGACCGAAGTACAACTCAGTGTTAAGGACGAATTAGTTCGGCTTTTGAAAGCCGGGTTCATTCGGACAGCTCGATATGTCGAATGGTTGGCGAATATTGTTCCTGTATTAAAGAAAAGTGGTGCACTGCGCATCTGCACCGATTTTCGCAATCTGAATCTGGCAACGCCCAAAGATGAGTATACAATGCCGATTTCAGATCTGTTAATCGATGCCGCGGCGAATCATGCGATCTTATCTTTTATGGATGGACATGCCGGATACAACCAAATATTTATTGCCGAAGCCGATGTGCACAAAACTGCTTTCCGGTGCCCGGGGGCACTCGGCACTTACGAATGGGTTGTCATGCCATTCGGCCTCAAGAATGCCGGCGCCACGTACCAACGGGCGATGAACACCATCTTCCATGATTTAATTGGCACCATCGTCGAAGTTTATATCGACGATGTTGTCGTCAAATCTAAACGCCGACAGACACATCTGGACGATCTCCGACAGGCTTTCCTCCGTATGCGTCAGCACAACCTCATGATGAATCCTGCCAAGTGTGCCTTCGGTGTATCGGCCGGGAATTTTCTTGGTTTCCTCGTACATCATCGTGGGATTGAAGTCGATGAGAACAAGGCACGTGCAATCATCACTGCCCCACCCCCAACAACGAAGAAACAATTACAGTCCTTACTCGGCCAGATCAATTTTTTACGCCGATTTATTGCTAATTCGGCAGGTAAAATGAAAGCCTTTTCCACACTTTTGAAGCTCAAGGACTCCGATAAGTTCATGTGGAATGAGGAGCACCAGGCGGCGTTCACACAGATCAAGGTTTCCCTTACAAACCCACTTGTCCTGGTCCCTCCTCAGCGCGGTAAGCCTCTTAAGCTGTACATTTCGGTGGCCGACGAGTCCATCGGTTGCCTCCTCGCGCAAGACAATGATGCCGGCCGGGAACAGGCTATCTTCTACCTCAGCTGTAATCTGAGTCCTCCGGAGATCAATTATTCCGCCGTTGAGAAGCTCTGTCTCGCCGTGTTCTTCGCTGCATCCAAGCTTCGGCATTACATGCTCCCGTCGGTCACCCAAGTCATTGCCCAGACCGACGTTATCCGGTACATGCTTACCCGGCCAATTGTGAAGGGCCGAATTGGGAAATGGACGATGGCGTTGTCCGAGTTTAGTTTGCAATACGTGCCGCAAAAAGCTGTGAAAGGACAGGCGTTGGCCGATTTCCTTGCCCAGCACCCTTCGCCTTACGATTTCGGGGGTACTGATGTCGAGATTGGCATGGTGGTGACCCACGACAACTATTGGACGATGTATTTCGATGGTTCCAGTACTTCGTCCTCGGCCGGTGCAGGCATCGTCATTCAGTCTCCTCACAACGATCGTTGGTATTTTTCGCTCAAATTGGATTTCGACTGTACCAATAATCAGGCCGAGTACGAGGCTCTGGTCATTGGTCTAGGCCTCCTTCTTGACCTACATGCCACTCGTGTCCTCGTCCTCGGGGATTCTGAACTAGTGATTAACCAAATTAATGGGTCTTTTCGCTGCATGAGTTGTACTCTGGCGCCTTACCACATGATCGCCAGCTATTTGGCCGAGTCCTTTGACGGCATTACATTCGAGCATATTTCTCGGGTTCATAATACCGACGCAGATGAGTTGGCTCAAATCGCCTCCGGTGCACAACTCCTGGGGGGCAAGCTAGGCCGGGAGATACCAATATTACAACAATTATACCCGGCCTTGGTTGATCAGCAAATCCTCCGTCGAGACAATGTGATACGCACCAGGGTCATGTCCTTGCCTTCGTTGTTGGATCGGCAGGACCAGGACTCTATAGAAATTTGCGCGGCCGAGGCAGTACCAGATGATTGGAGAAAGCCCATTATGCAGTACCTTGACAATCCTAACGGAAAACACAGTCGCAGGACACGGGCTCACGCCACGAACTATGTCACGTACCAGAGCGAGTTGTACCGAAATGGCGAAGATGGTTTGTTATTGCTATGCCTCGGCCCTCAAGAGAGTGCTCGAGCGATCGCAGAGGTTCATGAAGGGGTATGCGGAGCTCACCAGTCTGGACGAAAAATGCGATGGCTACTCCGACGACACGGTTATTTTTGGCCGAGAATACTGAAAGATTGTATCGAGTTTGCACGAGGATGCGTGCAGTGCCAAATCCATGGGCCTATACAAAGGGTCCCGGCCGAATCGCTACATTCGGTCATTAAGCCGTGGCCGTTTAGAGGATGGGCCATGGACGTAATCGGCAAAATCACGCCGACTTCTGGAGCTGCTAAGCATGCATGGATAATAGTCGCAACTGATTACTTTACTAAGTGGGTCGAAGCAAAATCATATGCCGAATTAACGTCTAAAGAAGTTTGCAATTTCGTGGAGGAACACATTGTGACCCGGTTCGGTGTGCCAGAAACGATCATAACCGACAATGGAACAATCTTCACAGCCGAAAGGTTTAAGGAATACACGGCCAATTTGAAAATTCGGCTGGAACAGTCCACACCGTATTATCCACAGGCGAATGGGCAGGCCGAGGCAAGTAATAAAGTGTTGATTGGCATCCTCGAAAAAATAATAAAAGAGAGGCCTGGCATGTGGCATTTGAAGTTGAACGAGGCATTATGGGCATACCGAACGTCGTCCCGATCGGCGACTGCAACAACCCCGTACGCATTGACTTACGGACACGATGCGGTGCTACCAGTCGAGTTGAGCATAAATTCGTTGCGATTAATTGAACAAAGTAGTTTGTTTAGCGCCGAATATAATCAATCCATGAGACAGGAACTAGAAGATTTGGAAGAGGCGCGACTTGACGCTTATAACTTACTGGTGGCACAGAAACAGATTGCCGAGCGAGCCTATAATCAAAAGGTATGACAGAAAACGTTCGGCGAGGGTGAATTGGTGTGGCAAACGGTGCTGCCCGTAGGAATAAAAGATCCTAGGTTCGGCAAGTGGTCGCCGAATTGGGAAGGGTCGTTCATTGTGCATAAGGTATACGGTAAAGGGGCGTATCATCTTAAAGACCGGACTGGAGTAGTTCACAAATTACCAATTAATGGGAAGTTCTTGAAGAAATACTATCCGGTCACATGGGAAATGCGTGAATGAAAAGTTTGTTGTAGGAAAAGTCATTCCATTAAAATTGACAGGTATTACAAAAATGAGTAGGTCTAATACATTCAAGGAGACGAGGGAAGAAGAGTGCTGAGCAGAGCTTTCAATTCCAACCACCGCACGTCGGCCATAATGACTTCGGCTTGCCGATTCTTTTTGTCTAGCCTCAGGCGCTCGACCCGTTTTTTGGCCGCCGCATACTCAGTTAGGCGATCCTTCCCGCCTGACTCGAAGTCCCTCGCAAGTTCAGAAGCAATGACCGACCGGCGTTTTGCTAGTTCGGCCATCTGACGGTCGAGCTCGGCTAACGCTTCTCCTTTTGCCCGTAGATCGTCAATCTTCGGACGGAGGGTGTCTTGAACGGCCGTGGCGGCTTGCAGGTCCTGTTCGGCCTTCAGAGCAGTCTGGAAGATGCCAAATGTCTCCCGAACGCGCTCCAAGGCAGACGATGCCCGAACAATGGCATCTCCGCTTAGGCGACCGTCGGCCCCAAGGTCGTTCAGACACACGCCGAGCAGATCAAGACCGTTGCGCTCAAGTACTTGCGATGAAGAGAGCGACAGGACTTCTCGCAACTGGGTTAGGGCGCTTGGATCGGCAGCCTCAGTTGGAGCGGCCGAAGGGCCGGACTCTGCAGTCGTGCTGGAGAGGAGAGCTTTGAATTCAACCTCCCATGAAGCCTGCACGAATAAACAAGGTTAAGCTTAAAGGAAGTCATGACAAGAATAGCAAGAAGGTGTCGTTTTTAACCTACCGAGAGGAGACCTCGGCCATGTCCCCAGGGTCGTTGCTCGAACCTAAAGAACTCAATGGCCGAGCCCAGTGTCTCAGATTGCTTCTCACTTCACGAGGCCGATGGAGGTTATCTACGTTTGATGGCCACTGAGGCGGCCAGGAAATATAGATAACGCCCTTCGGCGCATAGAATTGACGGTGAAAAGAATGTACAGGTACCTGACATTTAGTTTTTCTTTGTTTAGAATTCTAAAGCAGAAAAGCAATCAGGAGGAAAATTGAAGGTACTTACAAAAGCCGAGGTAACCTCCTGTGGAGGGATGTGGAAGCCTTGGTCTTGAGGATGGATCGGCGATTCCGCCGTGGCCTCGGGTTCCTCGAGCAGGCGTTTGCCACGGTCGGCTGCCGATGGGCCGACTGGCGCAGCTGCTTCAGTGGAGGCAGGGACGTCCTGGTCTTGAGAAGGAACGAGAGGTTCGGCCGCCGGGGTCGGTTCCTCGACCGTGCGCTTGCCACGATTAGCCGAGGAGGGGCCGGGTTGAACCGCCATCTCGGATACTGGAGGAGTTTGTTGACGAGTAGGAGGACGACGCGCCAGCGGGACCTCGTCGCTCCCCTCACTCTCTTCCAGCACGAAGACCGTGGGCTTTGGATTCTTGGGAGAGGTTTCCTCGGTCGTAGGAACCGCCTGGTGTGAGACAGGTGCCTTCTCGACAGAGGGAGGTACGACTGATTCGCCGGCCACAGAAGCAGGCCGCGCTGGGACCGTCTCTATGGCCGAAGCCGGCTGTTTCTTGACCCCAGAATGGCCAGCGGCGGGAGAAGGGGAAGCACTGGGAGTCGTCGTGTGGCTGGAAATAACTTGGATCTCCCGTGCACCTTTCTTCGCCAGTTGTTTGACCCGCTTGGCAGGCGGGGAAGGCTCGATAGCCGGCCCGGCCTCTTGGCGAGGCCGTTTGATCAGCCCGGCCCTACCAGCAGGTTTGTCCTTTTTGGCCACGACCGATTTTTTCCCGGCCATAGCAGCGGCAACTGCCTCTGTCTTTCTCAAAGGCCGACTACCTAAAAGGATAAAGACAATTCAGTAGGGCGTACAATATGCAAGGTTGAAGAAAAGGGGGAATTGAACAACTACCTTGAGAGTGGGGGGCCGGGGCTTTCTTAGGTCGGTCACCGAAGAGCCTGCTTAGTACATCTTCGACCGGCGCACCGAAGAACTCCTGAGTGTAATTTTCCCACCACTCACCGAAGGTGTCAGTGCAATGGGTTTCTGGGGTGGCCGGTCGTAGGCGAAATCTTTGGCAGTACTCTTGAAACTCCTTCGCGGCAGTCCTGCACTCGTTCTCTGAAGAGCGAGGCTCGCGTCCGCGGCTTAATACTGTGCGGGAAGAGAGAAGGGGGACGGGACAGCCCTGAAGATAGCCGAGCTGACGGGCAAGGAAGTTCGGATGGTACACTTCCCACCCCGACCGTTTCCCGTCGCAGCCGAGAGGAAGGTCGCGAGCAAGCACGAACGACCCCCAGGTTTGGCGAAGAGCGGCATCCTCCTCTGCGGCCCACGTAGAGGTAGGCAGTCTGATGGAGGGGGGGGTAATCGCGACGACGACAAATTAGGAATTCGTCGCTTGAGAGATCGTCAAGGGCAAAGAGGTACCTAAATACCTCTTCGGCCTGATGAGGAGGCGTTGGTCGGGAGGCTAGCTGAGGACCAAGAGCCTCTGTTGCTGAGAAATCAGCTATAGCCGGCCGAAGGGAGGCGAAGTACACCTGCAACCAGAGCTGGAAGACCCAGAGAGGGCCATTCTGGTGGGGGTCCACCGTGTGGAGAGTCGCCTCGGCCAGGCAACGGAAGAGGTGGGCAAGAATATTAGAACTCAGCGCCAGGACGTGACCACTGGCCAGGGCTTCGGCCACTGGCATATTCTCGACCAAACATTTGTTTGATTTGGTACAACAAATGTATTTGTTGTACCAGTAGAAGAGGAAGGCTTCATGCTCTCCCTCTCGCAGGTCCTCTTCCCCTCGACCGGCGAAGTGAAGGTAGAGGGTGTTGTAGTTGAGAAAGTTCTTGTGGAGCTTTTGTATTTCATCCCTCGACGGGATGTGACCGTCACTGTTCAGGGTCTCGAAGGCTCGACGGTCGAAGAGCGTCTTCAGATCGATATTCGACGGGTGCCCGGAGAGGGTCGCGTCGATAGGGATCCCGGTGGCCGAGGTCCCCAAAATGGCGGTGATGTCCAGGATGGTGGGACCAATGGGACCAAGGGGAATGACCATTGTGTTGGTGGCTGAGCACCAGAAGCATAGAGCGGCTAGGAGCAGCTCCTTGTCAGGGACAATGTCCATCGACGAAAGGAGGATGGCGTCGTAGATACCCAGGATTTTCCATTTTTCGCCGAAGAGCCTTTCCATTCGGACAACCCAGGTCGCCCAGGTGGTGGTCGTCGAGGGCCAGGAGCCTTGGGGCTTTACTGCCTCCCATCTCGACCATTCAAACCCTTGGAGCAAGGGTGTAAGGCAGTGTTCCTGGAGAAGACCAGTGATGGTCGGCGGGATTGTTGCCTTGAAGAGAGGACCCAGGATTTGGTGGACGGTGCTCATGTCGTTCTCGAACCGTATAGTCTTGATCGAGCTCCGATCAAGGATCTTGGGATGCTGGTCGCATTCCCGGGAAAGCTTGGAGATGAAGGAGGCCATTGTAAAAGCACAGCGTAAGGAGGTTTTCTGGGTTGGGGATTTGAGGACGAAAACTTGGAATGGAGGAATGCACTTGAGAGCAAGGGTAGGGGATTTCAGGAAGTTTGAGAACGTAAAGTACAAATGAGGAAATTTCGGTATTTATAGAGTAATGGGAGGAAGAGCAATCGTTTGAAATTCAAAACAAAGGGCAAAATCGACCGGAGGAATCGTTGATCATGATGAGCATTTGGGGAATGCGGTTGAGAAGACCGACGGTTTTAGGTTTTAGGGGCGCACGATCGCGTGTGACGGCGAAGTTAATGACGAAAGACGGTTCGACGCCTGCACGATGACAGGTGGGCTCACAGACTGATGAAATGGCTCGCGGATTGAGATAGTGGTCATAATGGCGAGACGGTTCGGGCAGACGCACGCTTCAGACGTCATTATTGGGGATTGGCCATGTTAGGGGATGCCACGTGGCGAGTGGTTTAGCAGGATCAAGATCGTGCGATCATGTTCAATAAATGCGCCTTGGAACTCGGGTATTGGGATCCTGAGTGGTAGATTCGCTTCTTCAAGGCCGAAACTCGGCCGAAGGTTTCAGGCCGAGGACCTCAAAAGCGAGGGGGCAATGTTTGGGCCCAAAATAACAGTTTGGGCCGAGGGAGGGATCACTTTCGGCCCGGGAAGACGTACGGCGAGAGAGTCATGGGGGCGTTCAGCTCATGGGCTTCTAGGCCTAGATCGGTTAAATCAGAGTGCAAGTCGAGTCCTTATACAATAGGGACTCTCGACGAGATCAGTAAAACTAGAAGGCGAATCCGGCTCAGTTAAGGACTAGATTCGTAGTCCTAGCAGAGATAGGACTGATTGAGGTAACGTTAATCCGGAGAGGGAAACCTAGTTCGAATAGGATTAGAACTCGGGCTCGGTGTTCTGCTACTATAAATACAAGACATTCAGCAATGGAAAAAGCCCCCTGCAAATCAACACAAAATTGCCCTGCGCAAACTCTCACAACTTGAGATCTTTTTCTTTTCCTTTTTCGCTGACACATCTTCCGTTGGCATCAACAGCATTGTGGAAGCAACCGGTGATATCTTAAGTCGGCATAGATAGCTCTGTCACCGTAGAGTCGGTCGGTCTCGCAGTATCTTCCGTTGGCATCAACAGCACTGCGGCGAGAACGGTCGATTACCTATCTAAGTCTCGGTCGAGAAGGGTTTTCGAATCCTTGTTGGTCGAGGTCATCTCATTAGCCTTCTCGGCGAGGTGAGGTGTCACAGTTATTACATTCGGCACATTGCAAGCCGAATTCGGTTCGTGAACTTTGTAAGAAATAGCAGCCTTGTCTTCAGGCTCGAGAACCCAAGAGGCCGAGACGTGTTCCTTTCTCGGCCGCAATCGCAAGACGCAGAAGTTAGTAGCGCGACCCAACGCAGCATCATCAAATTTACTCCTCGGCCGAGCCTCGGCCGACGAGTTGGCACGCCCCGCAATCACCGAAGGACGTAGTTAGCTTAGAATATATTCGGCCTGCGCGCCACGTAGGCTTTGTAATTTCTAGGGTCAACAGTAGAATTCAATGGTTTCATGATGGCCATATTCTTTTAGTTGTGACCCTTGATTCGCCTTTGCTGTTTATCCAAGGAGTGAAACAAATGGTGCGCATGAGGTGAATAAGTGTACATAAAACTTATCTGACCCAACGCATACCCCAGCATAAGGCAAGTTGGAGTGGTGACGTCACTTAACCGACTCATCGAGCCTGGGAAATCTCCACTATGGGCTCGTTTGAAAGCATTGGTCTAAAAATTTCCGCCTTGACACTAGACGGTTGGTCACCGTCCCGATTAACGTCTAGGCATTTGAAAATTAAGAAAATGCGCCTAGACCTACTGAGGTGCCTGCCAAGATCCACCTAGGCACCCGCCTAGGTTGCGACTCACTGAGACAGAAAATAGATAACTTTCATTTTGCATTTTATTTTTTTAATAAATTGTAAGAGACATGTTGAATACTTAAATGAACACACATTATATGCTTGTTTCCTATGTTTTCATTATGTTCCGATAGCTCATAATATATATGTCATACTATTTTGTAGTTTATGATGAAATTATATATATTTTAATTATAAATATACATTTATTTACACGAAATATAATAAATTTAATTAAATCTGCCTAGTCTGCCTAGACCCCGCCTAGGCACTAGGTCCCAGCCCGCCGCCCGACTAGCGTCTAGTGTCTTTTAGAACCCTGTTTGAAAGTGATTTAAAATGATTATCACTGTTTTTAGTGAAAATATTTTTGAAATCAATTATTAATAAAATTCCAAAGGACACTAGATAAAGCACATATCTTGAGTGCTTTTGAAACCTAGAACTAATTTTACCAGAAACGTTTTTAGTCATTTCAAAAGTACTTCTGAACGAGTCGTAATTGATTGACTAGTGAACTAACAATTGCACCGCGAATTTTGAAAGATAATAGCACTAAATTAGGAGAGATCCAAATCATCACTCATTCATAAGTTTTTTTTTTTTTTTTTTCCAGAAAACACAATAGAAATAGTCATCACAACAGACATCAATTTATTCATTAACTTGTAAATTTGAACTTAATTGTAATTAAGAAGCATCGTGATCGGCTTCAGTCTAGCCCGCTTCTGTCCATATTAATCTCATGAAGAATGACCACAACAGCGACTATGAAGGCGTAATCGACATTAGGGTACACCGTCACTCCAAATGCATCTCTTCCAAAGAAATGGCTCTTGATGTCATGCTTCTTATGCATCTGCATTCAACAATAAGAACGCATGCACGCGTTAGAATCATGCGTATGCATCATATAAATATATCATTGTACCGCCTCAGTAATCAAGCAAACACAATATTGAAGCACGAAATTGATGAATGATCAGTAAAATTCTTACTTGAGCAATGATGGTGTTGTCTCCAGTGTATATGGTGCAAGATCTCTCCCCCCAACTTCCTTTGACCTTGAAATCATAGTTGTCTTCTTTTGTGTTACCGGCCAGGAACACATCTAATTCAGTCTTGAACTGCAAAAGAGATGCCTTCTTGCCACTGAAAAGTAGATCTTTGGAGTCTGAGCTCTCTCCTCTATATACTTGCCATCTCCTATGTGCCGTCATTATCTTAACCAACAAAAAAGAATCCGATTAATATAAGCAATCCAACAAGTAAGTTAGTGCAACACGACAAGTTTCATTTACTAAAATTACCGAAATTAGCAAAAGAAAAGAAAAATGAATCAACGTCATCGTCAACGTCTTATTATTAAGATTTGATTATTGCATTACCATGAGATGTCCAAAGACTCCCATGCCTTTGTCTTGGTTGAACTGACCCAACCGGAGACTTCATCTTCTTAATTTGGGAATTATCCTTGGGAAGAGGCCAAATTACAATCACACTTATGTAATCTACTTGAATTTTCACTTTCGTACCTATAATTATTTTATAGAAAAACTAATGAAAAAAGTTTGAAAACTTTGAGGTTTAACGATAAGAACAAGATAAAGGGTGAAGTGAATAGTACCATGATTGACTTTTTAGTGTAAAAATATTATTTTTCGTTAAAGTAAACAGTATCAAGAGCTTTTCGTCAAAGTTCTTTTATTTTATTGCATATTTTACTTTTATTTTGTTCAAATTCGTCAATTATGGCACAATTTTGAACTTAAAAACTTGTTGAACTTCGATTTTTTATTTTAAAAAAAAGGTAAGAAATTTGTTCAAGTCTGTCAACTAAGTTGATTTTTTCCATCCACTTTTGGAAAGAAAATGTTGAACTTCAAATTTTTTTGAAGAAAAGGTAAGAAATTATAGAAAGATGCATGGTATAACTGGTAGGGTACCTTTTGTCGGAAAGAGACGATTGGATTACCGGCGTTGTCGACCAACACGCGGCGGTCGTGAAGGCTGAAAAGTGAGCCTTTGATGTTGAACATGAGGTTGCCGTTGACATCGGACACAGTAAACGCACCCTCCTTGATGGTCATCATCTTCTCCGTGATCACCAGGTCCACCGGGTACGCTGCGAGGAACTGCGGGCTCACCACCGTCACTGGGTTCGCCAATGGCTGTGCGCTCGGCCCTGCCGCCGGCACCGGTACAGCATAAGACATGTCGTTGATTAATTAGTCAGAGAAACTCTCAAGCAATGATGATCAGTTAGACTTGGAAATATTTCTGTTTGTTTTTGGAATAGGGTCGTGATCGGATTGGGGTATTTATTGGTGATGGATGAGAAGTTTGTGATTTAAACTGGGGTCGGATGGTGTTTCGTTGAAAATTATGAGATGGGTTGACTCGGTGAGATGGTGCGCGGGAATCAATCGGTGGTGACCGATTAAGAAAAGACGGACGCACCGAGTAAAAGTCGATACCGCGTCACAGTGCGTGGTGGGAAGATTACGACACCGCGTGCGATAATCTTTAGTAAGGAATCTCTTTACCTAGAGGCTTGATTATCTTTAAAAAAAGATGTTAAAAATATAGAAAACTTCATTTTAATCCTCGGTAAATATGACTTTTTGATTAAAATCATGAGTAAGATCAAAATCTAATTTTAGTCCCTTGATACATTAATAGCCTCATTTATTAATTATATTTTGATTTTTTAATTATTTATCTTTTTCTTTCTAATTTTTAATGTATTAATTTTATTTCATTATAATTTTTATTTTCATTTCATTCATCGTAATATATTTTGTTGTGAACATTTAAATAAACTAATTTTTGTTATACAATATATTTCGATGTACTTTATCTTCTTCATTTAGGTATATTAAATTCATTATAATACATTTCGGTGCATACATTTAGGTACACACATTTCGGTACATACATTTCGATACAAATATTTAGGTACATTAATTCAATATAATACATTTTCAGTACTAACATTTCGGTGCATACATTTCGGTACACACATTTAGGTACAATAATTTAATATTAATACATTTTGGTGCATATATTTAGGTACATATATTTCGGTACTAACATTTAGGTACATTAATTTAGTCTTTCAAATTTGAAGAATGTTAAATAAAATTAATAGATTAAAAAACTCTTTTTTGGTCAAAAAATAAATTAAAATTTGTGTATTAATAAATTGAAATATTTAATGGGAGACATTAAATAAAATGCACATTAATTATTTTGAATTAAGGACACATTAGGGACTAAAATCAATATTTAATCTAACACCAGGTTTTTTTTAAATTTTAATCTTCTTGAAGGATTAAAGTTCAAAAACCCCAAGAGATGCCAAATTTGAAATTGGCTTCAAGTATGCTTTTTGCTATTTCTAAAGGCATTTCACTTGTCTTACCTTAAATGCTAGCATATTTAAGTGTTATTGTATTATATTTAAATCAACAACAATCAAACTTTTATTATTTTTGTTTAAAAAAACATAAATGAAACAATAAATTTTGGCATATGGAGTGGAAAAAAAATATTGATAATATGTCAAATTACCAAGTCAACCATCAAATTGAAATTTGACATTTTGAATGATATTTCATTAGGAGATGCACTTAGATATAAAACATTGGGGGACGGCTTATTGTTGGAAAACAAATTTTGTTTATTAGCACGTTTTTGTTCGTAGATGTTTTCTAATCTAGTATTAGGGCGTCGGCCCCTGAAGGTGGTCTTCTTAGACGGCCGCCAGGGTTCCCAAATCTGGAGAAGCATTTGTAATGTTTAATTGTTTTATATGATTAATTGAATAAAAACAATAAACCTGCTTTGTATGTGAAAGTTAAAACGTTAAATGACTCAAACTTATTTTTATTAACTTGAAAAACAGACTTACTTTTTTGGTCGCACTCCCTGTATTGTCATACACCAAACTCTAGACGACTAAACTCTATGTCCGTTATCGCATCCCAAAACAAACATCAGAGTGCATTTTTACTCACCAACATTTAGTATGATGTATGTTCATCATCTTATTTATCACTGTTAAATGAGTTTTAATTTTGAGATTTGTTCCTATCTATTACACGAATCTCGAAATTCAAACTCATCTAAAGATAATAAAAATTGTGGTGAGCAAAAATGCTCCGAATTGTAAAAACCTTGCTTATTACAATCGATTCCCTTCTCAAATAGACAAAACACCGAAATTATCATTTCTAAACTCTTGCCTGCAAATTGAAAAGGTAATGAAAAGAGAATTTTATCTTTATTTTTATTTTTATTTTTATTTTATGTTATAGCTTTCCTTTATCAGTTATTGGGAACTTTTTTCTCTGGTATGATAATGGTCCTATAGTTTGATATTATTATTGTATTTGCTACTTTTTAATGTTTGAAATTATAATTGTGTTTGCTACTTTTTAAGGATACTTGATGTAGAAAAAAAAAACTTTTCATGTATTTATCGAATTCTTTCTATACATATCAATGTATAAAGAGTCGCAGAGAACTTTAGGATCCTACTTTGAAGACTTGTCTATGGCCCCCAAGTTCTCAAGCGGGCCATCTAGAATAGATAGTTTTAAGTGTTGAATTGCTCTAGTGGTTAACGTTTTTTCTAAAATTCAATGCGTTTCGGGTTTCAACCATCTCCTTTGTGCAGATTAGTATAGAATATCGTTTGTACTAAAAATGTAGAAAAGATAGTCACTCAAGAGTCTTTTCTAGGCTCCTTGAGTGATGTTCGAAAAACCAAACGTATGTTTGAACTTAATATATAATAAGTTATAAGTTATAACATATGTGAATTGGTATTACGAAGTAACAATGTGCCAACAAAAAACTAAACTCTGAAAAACTTATTTGCTTTTCAAGAAATCACTTCTTGGAAGAGGAAGACCCTAACACGAAAACAATGCACCACAAAAAAAATGATATTTATATGGCATAAGAATGATTTTTTTTAGGGGGTGTGATATTCACATACCTATTTTTACTTTTCACACATCCCTTATTAATTTATGTCCTTTATTTATTTTTAATTCATTCGATCCAACGGTAGAAAATTAAAAATGTGTGTTAAAAGTAAAAAAGGGATGTGTGGATAGCACACCTATTTCTTGAATGATATTAAATATTAACATTTTAATTGATAATTGAAGGAAGTTGAGTTTTCACCATAAAATTAATTGACAATATGAAAAGTAGTCCATTTACTTATAAGACATCGTAGATCCCTCCCTTCTCCGAATTAGAATTGATACGCTTAACACGCTCCCTCACGTGTGACAAATTTTCAAGCCTAACACATCATTCTCTAACAAACACATGAACAACACAAACAGGATAATGTAGAGTATGTATGCCTGTTGGCCTTCACACGTGATACAATTTGCTCTAATACCATTAAGAAGTTGCAGTTCCAGATGAACAACCTGCTATGGTACTATCAATGGTTTCATAAAAGGTCGTACCCAGTGCACAAGGCTCCCGCTTTACGCAGGGTCTGGGAGAGGTGAATGTCGGCTAGCCTTACCCCCATTTTATGGAGAGGCTGCTCCCAAGTCTCGAACCCGAAACCTACCGCTCATGAGCGAAGGCACTTACTATCGCACTAAGTGCGACCTCTACTATCAATGGTTTCATAACTACTATAAAATTGGTCAACGATGGTTGAGTCACCAGCGTATATGTCACAAGAACTTGCAGACCAACTTTCTAACTTCGGCTGTTTTATTTGCCAAGAAAATATCTAGTTTGTTTCACTAGATTTTGTGCTATCCCCTCTGAAAACTTGCCATCTTTTATGTGCAGAGATTATATAAGTACACAAATGAATAAGATAGTGCAGTACAGTACTATAAGTATAAATAAGAGACTTGTTAAAACGTCACTTGCTATTTGCGATAAAAAAATTTCCCTACAATTATCTCTTCGTTTGTAAAGTGACGATAGTATATGTCCAGCGGTGTCGTAGAAGACTCGTTGGTGATGAAGGCCTAGATATGCTCCGGTTTTCACTTTGAAGATTTAATGCTACCATTGACAGGAAAGTTGTCAACTTTTGAGACAATTGCAATGTTGACAGGTTGGGGCTGCAGAAGTGATGGATGATGATCGCAACGTGGAACTAGGGATTACTGCTTGTGCCATTATCACATAAGAGAAATTTGGGCTGAGTAGTGAACACCATGACACAATTGGAGGCTTTCCTAATACATCTATGAAAATTGGAAAGAGATCAAGGCATTACAATTTACAAGTACATGGAAATTAGAGAGCCAACGAGCAACATATGGTGTGGAGGAAATAGGAACATTGAGTCGCTATTAGTGCAATCCTTTCCTATTTTTCACACATCTTTCTAATTTTTGGCCGTCAAATCGGATGAATTGAAGAAAATTAAAAGACATAAATTAATAAGGGATGTGTGAGAAGTAAAAAAATGTGTGGATATCACACCCCTAGATCAAATCATTGTTACATGAAAAATGTTAACGATATCACGTTCTTATATTACATTAGCGTAGTATCTGACAAGTGGTGCATACATGCCATGTCAATTAATGAACTTGTTTGATTGAATGTTGGTTGTGTTGACTTGTATTAGGATTCCTACAATTGTGGGATTCCTACCATATTTAGTTTCCTATTTTTAGGATGTAATTATTCTTTCCTTTATTCTGATAGGATCGTATATGATTGTATATGTTGATGCACAAAATCGGAAGGTCTTGGAACAACGTAAATCCGACCGTGAATCATGCAAACGCCCAAGAACACAAAGATGTATCGTGGTTCACCCCAATGTTTGGGCTACGTCCACACTGATGTTGATTGTATTTCTCTGTAACTGTATGTATGGATTGCAAGCTCAAGGGGAGTCCCCATGAGGAAGAGAGTGTTGTCTCTGAGTTGTTTGAGACTTGTATGTTTTAGGGGTATCCTAGAGTCTGATTTGTGAGGGGGTAAGAGTCCCCTTTTATAGAATAAGGGGCTCCTCCTTTTACATAATTATGGGCTAGGTGATGAGGCCCAAATGTTGAGGCCCAATGTGTCAATGTCTGAGGCCCAATATGTTTGGTACCAACAGTAGTCCCCAAAGTCTTCAGTCATGAGAGTCTTTTGGCTGGAGACTTCAAATCCAATCCATGTACGGGCCGAAGTGGCTAGATGTTTTGAACCAGTACTCAACATAAAGCAATACTCGGCTAGAGGTATCACATGTTACGAGACTGCTCAGCTGGAGGCGATGCTCGTTGCAAAACTGCTCAGCTAGAGGCTATGCTCGCGGCGAGGCGGTTGCTCGGATGGAGGAGATACTCGTTGCGAAGCTGCTCAGCTAGAGGCTATGCTCGCGGCGAGGCGGTTGCTCAGCTGGAGGCGATGCTTGTTGCGAGGCTGCTCGACTAGAGGCTATACTCGCTGCGAGGCGGCTTGGCTCGTGGTATTCCTCATTGCAAGTATCTACTTTATGTCGACATGCACTCAGTATGAGTTGATTCTTGACATGACTAGGGTCCACTTGTCGGGTTCGCATATTGGGTTATTTTAATCAGCAACAATGTTGATTAGTGGATTTAGTTGCTCAATAATTCCTGACAATAAATGACAGTATAATGAATAAATCAAATTGACAAAATTTGTGCCCACTACACATAAATATTTTATTGTGCGGTAAATGATTTGTATATAGTGGCAAAATAATGTGATGCACGTTCGGCTAAATTGTGGAAGACATGTTTGCTTGGGATTCTTTCCTCTTTGGCCTTTTTTTCGGTTTCCCATTGGAATGCCACGTGAGTGGCTTTGGGTTTGGTCAAAAAGGCAAAGCAAAAAGTAGGAGCATCATGATGCATCATGATTATGTTTGTGGAAAAAATGAATGATTAAAGTTATATTATACTACCCTGAGGTGGCCGACAAATGACCTTGTAACAAGCATCATAAAATATATTATGATCTCTTCATGTTATTATTATATATATATATTGGTCATTCTGTTTTCATATATGAAAGAGATAACAATAATACAATAAAATAATAATAAAATGATTATGACTTAAAGGAAAACTTATCTTCTTCTATGGTTTTCCACGGGTTGGCCTGAAAGTGGTGATATGCTGCAGTTTCAGAGGGTTTTCCCCAATTGGTGCAAGATCCCGATGAGGCCAGCGACGGCAGCGCTGTCAAGCATAGCTTTGGGATCTTTTCTGTTCACCTATTTGTACAGCTGAGGCTGCCCCAAGCTTTACTCGTTTCGCACCTTCGATAAGAATGGTTCAAGAACTTTCACAACATTGACAAGCCTAGGATCCAAACCAATCTCTTCTTTCACCTCCCTCGTCGCCGTGCCCCCATCGTCCTTGTCCAAGCTCGCGGCGAGGCGGTTGCTCAGCTGGACTAAGGTGATGAGTCTCTCTGAGCCTCCACATGCATTGGGTAGCTCTATAAGTAGTGGTGGCGGCAGAGCCTTGGCCGCCGAAGGCCGGCGAGCCAGAGAAGCCCAGAGTTGCAGTGAACACAAACTTGCTTCCATTAGCTCTCGGTCCGAAAGCTGGTATCTGTTGAGATGGCGTGTTTGATGCTGATCATGCATGTGTATATGCATGTGGGTGGTGACAGAGAGAGAGTTTAAAATAAAATCCTTGTTGTTCTTGCTCAGTTCGAGAGGTGCCACCATCGCTGCCATTCCCCCGAACAAAATGATGTAAAATAACTCCATTGTTGTTGCTGCGTTCTCTGTGCAATGGCAAGGTCGAGAGGGATGGGACTATCTCTGTATTTCACAAAGAATGAAGAAGTGGTGAGGGTGGAAGAAGTACCGAGGGTTAGAAAGAGGGAGAGTTGAGAGAGTGAGTTGCTTAAAGTTGGAAATCATGGGTTTTGCAGATTTCACGGTGGACAATGGTGGTTGTGAGGGTTTCACGGTGTTGGGATGAAAAATTGAGAGAGAACCGACATAGCTTTTCGTGTCGATTCCCACAGACGGCGCCAAATGTTTATGCACAAAACCGGAAGGTTTTGGAACAACGTAAATCTGACCGTGAATCATGCAAACGCCCAAGAACACAAAGATGTATCGTGGTTCACCCCAATGTTTGGGCTACGTCTACACTGATGTTGATTGTATTTCTCTGTAACTGTATGTATGGATTACAATATATCGGCAATGGAGCTTTCTGCGGATGTAGCCCTTGCCATTTTGCTCTCTGTTTGGCTGAGAGGGTATTGCCCTCTATTGTTGTAATGAGGCTCTCCGGATCTCTTAGTGAAGCTGAGACCTTTTGTTTCTCTATGGATGTGAGGCCCTTTTCATAAGGGTGAGGAAGTCCCTTTTATAGAATAAGGGCTCTTTCCCCTTTTACATTTGTCATGGGCTTAGGGATAAGGCCCAAATACGAGGCCTAATAAATGGTACCAACATTATATATATCCTTGATTGAGATGAATACACAATTTTCATTGAAAAAAACATTCTTTCTTCTTGGCACCAGTGCCGAGTTAGAGAGAAAAAAAAAAAGGAAAGCACCTAACCCTAACTGGGTTTAGGTTGCCTGTGTCTCTGTTCAATTGCAGCGAGCAAGAAGTTGTTGCTGCGTGTCTCTGTTCAATTGTAGCGAGCAAGAAATTGTTATTGCCCCTGTTCTATCAGTTTGTCCCTATTGTTCCGCTGCCCAGTTTTTTTTTTGTCAGTCGATTATTGGGTCCCAATTCCAATCAACGCCGCTGCAGGTTTTAGGTGATACAGACAGCAAGACTGATGGCTGAAGAAAAGGGGGCTGGTTCTTTGCTGGTTCCAGCGACTGCTCCAATTATGGTGCAATAAAAGAATTCAAGTTTTAATATTGGTATGATTTTGGATGAAAAGAACTATGATTTATGGGCTCCTCTCATTCAAATCCATATTACTGGAAGGAAGAAGATGGGATATCTTCGTGGGTCTATCAAGGCACCTAACAAAGATGATCCTAAGTATGATGATTGGTTCTCTGAAGATCAAAAAATAAAGAGTTGGCTTTTATCTTCAATGAAGCCAGAGATTATGAAACGCTACATTCAGTTGTCTACTTTGAAGGAAATTTGGGACTCTCTTAAAGCAGCCTACTTTGATGAGAATGATGAAGCTAGAATTTATTCGTTGAATCAGAAGGCATCACGGCTTCGTCAGAATGGCTGACCTTTGGCTACCTATTTTGGGGAGCTAACTGATATTTTCTAAGAATTGGATCACTTTAATAAAGTATTTCAAAAATCCACTGAGAGACAACGAGTCTATGTGTTTCTTGGTGGTCTCAATGATGGGTTTGATCAGGTTCATGGCGAAGTACTGCGGAAGGATCCCCCGCTGGGTCTTCAGGCTTCTTATGCATATGTTCATCGAGAAGCAGATCAAAAGAAAGCAATGAAGATGGAGGTTGACCAGAGTGAACCTGCTGCCATGGTAACAAAGGCTCGTGGATCATCTTCTTGGTTGAACCAAGACAGGTCACAAAACAAGTCAGGACAATCTCGTTCTAACCAAACAAGCCAGGATCGTCCCCAAGGTAAGTGCCTACACTGTGGCATGACAGGACACTCAAAGAGTTGCTGTTTTGAGTTGATTGGATATCTTAAGAATTGGGATAAGACACGTGATCCTCGGTGCAACAAATCTCGAGCCTCCGTTGCAGAAACCAAGAATGATTCGAACTCGATCGTGGACAAGGCATCTGCCATGATTGCTACGGCATGTAGTAATGGTAAGGCCCTAAGTACTTCTACTACTGTTACGAATAATACATGGATAATTGATTCTGGAGCTACTGAACATATGACTTGTGATTCTAGACAGGTTCCATCACTAAAAACATCCACACAAACCATAGTCAATGTTGCTAACGGTAATGCCGTCCTTGTTATTGGGGAAGGCACTGTTTCCCTTTCTGATACCATGAAACTTGACACTGTTCTTGTGGTTCCTTCTTTAAATTATAATTTGTTATCCATTGCCCAAATAACTCTTGCCTTACACTGTTTGGTTATTTTTTGGCCCTGCTTTTGTATTTTTAAGGACATCCGGACGTGGAAGACGATTGGTTATGGTATTAGAAGGGGGAACCTTTATTACTTGGAGTTGATGACCGGTAGTTCTAGCTCGCTGACCCAAGCTCTTTCCGTTGATGATTCTCAAGGGGCTACTAATAAAGTGTCAGACATCTGGATGTGGCACCGGTGCCTTGGGCATGCTTCCTTTGGTTATCTGCATAAGTTATTTCCTAGTTTGTTTGTCAAGCATGATGTTTCTCAGTTTAAGTGTGATGTTTGTGAAATGGCTAAAAGCCATTGAACTTCATTTCCTCCCAGTTTCAATAAAAGTAATGTTCCTTTTATGATTGTGCATTCTGATGTATGGGGGTGTCAAAAATTGCTACTCTTGGTGGTGCTCACTGGTTTGTTACTTTTATTGATGATTGTACCCGAATGACTTGGGTTATTTAGTTAAAGTCGAAAAGCGAAGTTAGTTCGGCCTTTCAAAAGTTCCATAAAATGGTTGATGTGCAATACAACCGGAATATCCAAGTTCTTTGAAGTGATAATGGTGGTGAATATGTTAATCTGGAACTTCGTTCATTCCTTGATCTGCATGGTATTGTTCATGAGACCATGTGCCCGTATACTCCTCAACAGAATGGGGTTGTTGAACGCAAAAATAGACACCTGCTAGAAATGGTTCGTGCTTCCATCATTGCGGCACATCTGCCTCTCCATTATTGGGGTGAGGCACTTACCTCAGCGGCTTATCTTAATAATTGTCTTCCGTCTCGTACTATCAACTTTCTCACGCCATTTCAGGCTCTCACATCTCAGACTAGCAGTCCACCGACTCCAAATCTTTCCCCACGGGTCTTGGGGTGTGTTGTTTTTGTTCACCTCCATCCTCCTCAACAGAATAATAAACTTGAACCTTGAGCCATTCCTTGTGTTTTTTTGGGTTATGCCATTACCTAGAAAGGATATCGTTACTATCATCCTTCTAGTAAGAAAATGTTTATCACTCAGGATGTTTGGATCCTCCACGTCCTCACTTCAGGGGGAGTACCGAAATAGTGAAGTTCTGACCAGAGATAATAATGACTTTTTGACCTTTGATTACTCTTCTGGTGCTAGAACCAAGTTGCATGAGGAGCAGCCATTGCACTCCACGATATCTGGAGAAGAGCAGCAGCATATGTGTGTTGATAATCAGCCCACTAAGGAGTTCACGGCATCTGAAGCAGAATAGCAGCCCACGATTTTTGGTGATATGTCCACTGAGCGGCAGTAACCAAGTCAGCAAGAAAACCAGCCCACGGGTCCCATAGAATTTGGATTTGAAAATGAGCAGCGGTCCACTATTTGCAATGGAATCGAGCAGCAACTGTCCCGAGTTCTTCCTCCTGATGCTATATCAAGTCCAAGTATGAACCCATCTTCTGTTAATTCTCATAACCAATTGTCTCCTACACCGAATGCACCTCCGCTCCATGATCTTCCAGAGCGTATTGATCGAGGTATTCCCAAACCTACTTATGAGGCAAATCCTAAGTGTAAACACAAGTATTCTGTGAGTGAGCCAAATTCTGATTCAAGAGTGAGATATCCATTAAACAATTATGTGTCTACCTGTCACCTATCAGAATCAAATAAGTCATTTGTAAAGCAATTATCTACTGTACCTATTCCTAACAATGTGCATGAGGCTTTAGCAGATTCTGACTGGAAAGATGCAATGAACGAGGAATTGAGATCGTTGAAGAAGAATGCTACCTGGGAAATAACTGACTTGCCAGCTGTAAAGAAATCTGTGGAATGCAAGTGGGTCTATGGGTCTGTACAGTAAAATACAAAGCAGATGGAACGGTAGATCGCTTTAAAGCAAGATTGGTGGCAAAGGGGTATACACAGAAATATGGCATCGACTACACTGATACGTTCGCACCAGTGGCAAAGATCAATACAGTTCATGTTTAACTGTCCTTAGCAGCTAAGCTAGATTGGCCTTTGCAACAGTTCGATGTAAAAAATGCGTTCCTTCATGGAGATCTAACCGAGGAGATTTACATGGACCTTCCACCAGACCTTCCACCAGGGTGGAATGATCCAGATACACAGAAACAAAAGGTATGTAGGCTCAGGAAATCATTGTATGGGTTAAAGCAGTATTCGAGAGCTTGGTTTGGTAGATTTACCAAGTCCATGAGAGCATTCGGTTATAGGCAAAGTAATTGGGATCATATGTTATTCCTAAAATGCCAGAACGGAAGGGTTACAGCTCTCATCGTATATGTTAATGATATGGTGGTTACCGGTAACAATCTCGTTGAGCAAGCAACTTTAAAAAATTATTTGTCCATAGAATTCGAAATGAAAGATCTTGGTTCTTTAAAATATTTCCTTGGGATTGAAGTATCGAGATGCAAGTCCGGGATATTTATATCACAAATGAAGTATGTTCTTGACTTGTTGGAAGAAACAGGTATGACAGCGTGCAAACTAGTGTATACTCTGTTGGCTGAAGGAATGAAGTTGGGTATTGATCAGAACCAAGTACTGGTTGATAAAGGGAGGTACCAAAGGTTAGTAGGAAGGTTAATGTACTTGGCCCACACTAGGTCGGACCTTGCTCATGCCTTAAGTGTAATTAGCCAATATATGCACAACCCAGGAGAACAACACATGAGTGCAATTATGAGAATACTAAGTTACTTGAAAGGAAGCCCTGGTAAAGGAATTTTGTTTCGGAAAAATAGGCATTTCAGAATTGAGTGCTATACGAATGCTGACTGGACAGGATCGACAGATGATAGGCGCTCAACATCCGGGTAATTCACCTTTGTTGGGGGAAATCTGGTAACGTGGAAAAGCAAGAAGCATAATGTTGTATCAAGGTCAAGCGCAGAAGCTAAATTTCGAGGCATGGCACTTGGTATTTGTGAAACCTTGTGCCTTCGGTTTCTGGTACAAGATTTGGGGGTCAAACATGGTCAGCCAATGAAGTTATTCTGTGATAATAAAGCTGCTCGTGATATTGCTCATAATCCAGTACAACATGATAGGACCAAGCATGTAGAGGTTGACAGGTTCTTTATTAAAGAAAAGCTAGATAGCAAAGTTATTGAGGTTCCTCCTATAGGAACGAAGACCAAGTAGCAGATATTCTCACTAAGGCGGTTTCAAGTGACAAGTTCTCGACGTTTCTAGACAAGTTGGGCATGTGCAATATTTATGCACCAACTTGAGGGGGAATGTTGACTTGTATTAGGATTCCTACAATTGTGGGATTCCTACCATATTTGGTTTCCTATTTTTAGGATGTAATTATTCTTTCCTTTATTCTGATAGGATTGTATATGAATTTGTTAAGCCCATTTAAATTATGATTAGAGTCTTTTAAAACGTCGTAACATTTGTGCTTTCTTTATCTTTGCTTCCTTTATATTATGATGTAATACAAGCAATTAGGAAGACATGATTGAATGAAAATGTTTTTGCTTTGTGCAATTGAATTGAGTGATTTCTCCTTCTCAAATCAAGAGTTTGACTTATTCGTTTTGAGTGAATTCACGATTAGCAACGTGAATGATTTCGTTGCCCCTCCTTGAGCGTTTCCCAGGTTATCTACCCCGTCTCTCAAGACCCTTAGGCTTGTCTTGCATCATCGTTACTCTGGGTCAATAGTTTTGTTGCTCAAGTTACTAGTGGTGTTATAGCACATAGAAATCGTCTCCAACACATTTTTCTTTGCAAGTGGAGGATTTAGTTTTAACTTACTAAAATTAAAATTAGAACTCAATCGTTCATATCTGTGATTTTAGTCTTTAACTTACTTCCAATTTCCGACCAAGGGTTTTACTCTTAACCACGCTTTAATGAATTTTATGTGTGAAGTATGACTCAGCAAAATGGTGTACCACCTAATAATGAAATATGAAATCAAGGCAATATGAACTGAATGGAAAATATCAAATTACAATGTGGAGAATGAGGCAACCTGGAGAGCTTACAACCTCAACTTTAGAGCACCAGAGGGTCCATCTTTCAAATACTTGTAATTCACTCCAATACAAAAAAATTTAGTTTCAATTACATAGACTGTGATGTGCTCGAATAATGCGATGAACCATAAAATAAGCGTGATTTGTTAGGAAAGTCGTAAATATATCATGACAAGAGTAATTTCACAACTAATGTATGACATGTAATGGTATTATGAGAATCATGCATTCTTTTTTCTTTTCTTTTTTTTTTGGGAAACCTTGACGGTGGGAAATTTTTTATTGATAACGAAAAAAATATCACACTTAGTCAAGGGGGGACATATCAAAAGTAATACAAGGGGACTGAATTTCTTTCTTGTCATTGATCGAACTAGGGTTACAATTTTTATATGGAGTCAATACAATCCTGATCCTACACTAAAGCCTATAAACAAGGGAAGTCAAATACCAAACAAGTAAGTAAATAACTAATTGACAATTTATAATATTTACTTAATCAATTTGAGATATCTTCCTTAACACTCCACCTCAAGTTGGAGTGTATGTTAATGACACATAACTTGCTGAGTAGTGTTTCAAACTGTGTTGAACTCAACGGCTTGGTAAATATGTCAACTGGTTGATCAGTTGTTCGTATGTACGATGTACAAACCATGCCTCCTTCAGATGACAATCAATCTTTATATGCTTTGTTCGTTCATGAAATACTGGATTCAAAGCGATGTGCATGGCTGCTTGCTCGTCATAAAACAATGTGATTGGTTGTGGGTAACTCACCTTCAAATCCTCTAAAATGTTCTTCAACCATGTAATCTCACAACATGTAGTGGCCATGGAACGATACTCGGCCTTTGCAATGGAGCGAGATACAGTGGTTTGTTTCTTTGTTTTCCAAGAAATCGATGTCTGACCAAGTTGAATGCAGTAACCTGTTATTGACCTCCTTGTATCCTTGCATCTAACCCAGTCAGCATCGCAAAATGCCCTTGATTGCAATGATCCTGTAGAAGGTAGAAAAATACCTTGTCTCGGTGCATTTTTTATGTACATGAGAACCTTGTGTGCTGCCTCAAGGTGTGGTTGTCAAGGATTTTCCATGAATTAACTCAGCATGTGGATTACATAGGCTAGGTCCGGCCTTGTTATGGTCAAGTAGATTAATTTACCTACAAGCCTTATGTATGATGACGCATCACTTAGTAGCTTTCCTTCTATCTGCGTGAGAGAGATGTCTTGCTCTATAGGAAATCGTGAAGGTTTGGCACCTAAAAATCTAGCATCATCTAATATATCCAGTGCATACTTCCATTGGCATAGAGTGATTCCACGTTTGGACCGTGCAACTTCTATCCCCAAGAAATATTTGAATTGGCCTAAGTCTTTCAATTTAAATTGTTGCGAGAGAAATTGCTTTGTATCTTCAATTTCTTGCAAATTATTTCCTGCCAGTATTACATCATCAACATAGACTAGCAAAGCGATGAAATTACCTTGACGACTTCGAACGAATAGTGAGTAGTCAGACCCTGATTGGTGAAACCCAGCAGCCTTGATAGCAGTGGAAAGTTTAAGAAACCATTGCCTCGAAGCTTGTTTTAAGCTGTATAAGGATTTATTTAACTTGCATACTTAAGTCTCCCCTTTTCATTTGAAACCAGGAGGCAAGTGCATGTAAACTTCCTCGTCGAGGTCACCATGTAAAAATGCATTGTTGATATTGAGTTGGTGCAAGTGCCACCTTTGCAGGGCATCCACACTAAGTAGCACACGGACAATGGTCAAATTTTCAACAGGAGTAAATGTTTCTCTGTAATCAACCCCTTATATTTGACTATAACCCTTCACAACCAGCCGCGCTTTATATTATTCGATGGTCCCATCAGGTTTAAGTTTCACCTTATATACCCATTTGCAACCTATCAATCATTTGTAAGTGGCAGCGGGACAAGTGACCAAGTGTTGTTAGCCTGAAGAGCATCAATTTCGTGCTTTATGGCAGCATGCCAGTTTGGATTTTGGACAGCCTGCAAAAAGGTGGTAGGTTCTTCGATGGCTGTGATGTTAGTGACGAAGGCTTTATGGGTTAGCGAGAGGCGGTTGTAAGGTAAATAGTGAGAGAGAGGATGAGAGGTACCTGATGACTTAACATTCGTTGAAGATGAAGAGGCAGGTCTTGATGAGAGAAAAGTCTCGACATGAAAGTCCTGTAAAAAGGTTGAAATTTTGGTGGGGCGTGTGTCGTGACACGGTGACGATGGTGTGGCAATAATGAGGCTGACTGGGTTAGGCAACGAGGAAGCAAGAATAAGGATGGTATGTGGGGTTGCTGAGGAAAGTGGTGTTGTAGGGCTAGTGTCGAGGAGGTTGGATAAATGTGGTATGAGATCAGGTGTTGGGTTGGTTTAGGGTAGCTGGGACATGGAAGTAGGCGTGTCATATAAGGAGATATGTGTAGAGTTAAGATCCATATCAAAGTATGATTGTGGAAAGGTTGGGTTAGGCAAGGAACTAGGGGCAGCGGAAGTATCTGATGCGTGGTAGGGAAAATGGTCTTCAAAGAAGGTAACATCCCGTGACACAAAAACCTTTTGGAGTGTGATATCAAACAGCCTATAACCCTTTTGACCATAAGGATAACCAATGAATATACAACGACGTGTACTTGGGTCAAACTTTGAAGGTTTTTGTGCATAGGTTGATGCAAAACACAAACATCCAAAAACACGTAAGTATGTGTAATTGGGTTCCTTGTGAAACAATTTTTGGTATGGTGTTTTCCCTTAAATGAGAGGTGTAGGTGTGCAATTTATGAGACAGGCCGAAGTAAGGATTGCATCCCCCAAAAACTGTTTAGGAAGATTAGCTTGGAAAAGTAGAGCTCGAGCAACATTGAGCAAATGTCTATGTAGAAAAATGGTGATGTACAGGGAATCATAGGCTAGTTTTCTAATGGATATTAAGTTTAACTTAAAAAATGGCACACATAAAACATTATCAAGGACGAGGTTAGGATAGAAAACAACTTGTTCGACATGAGTAGCCTTAATAAAAGAACCGTTGGGTAATTCGACGGTGTGGTTTTCAAAAGGTTTCGAGGATGTGAGGAATTCAGGGCTACATACGATGTGGTATATGGCTCCACTATCCAAAATCCAAACATTATTCTTTCTGTTATGTATGAAAGAGAATGCTTTACCTGAAAGTTGTTCATGGTTTGAGGAATTACCCACTTGGTTGGCAAAAGAAGATTTGCTTTTGTTCAATAATTGAAGGATCTGCTTGCAGTTCTTTTGGGAAAAAGGGAATTAAGCATCACATCCTTTTTGTTGTGTGTCGTGACTTGGTTACATTTAGAAGAGCGGCCTTGTTCGGCTTCAGTAACTGTCTTCCGTTTGCCGCAAAAATCAAATGAGTGACCTTTCCATCCACAGAATGTGCACTTGAGATGAGCGAGGCCCATTGTACTCGAACTTGGCTTCCCGGCTTGTGGTTTTCACGGCAAACACTGCTGCCTCTGGTTAGGCAGCGCCTTTCCCACTAGAAACTTCTGCTTGTCGCTCATGATGAAGAACCAAGGAGTAGGCTTTGTTCACCGTGGATAGTGGCCCAAGGAGAAATGTGTTATTGCAAGCTATGGCATACGAATCGTTCAAACCCATGAGAAATTTCATGGTTTTCTGAGTCTCCACGTAAGAAGCAATCTCCTTCTTTGTTTCACAACTACAAGTTGGGATTAAGCACAAGACGTCTCGTTCATCCCAAAGACTTTTCAATTTGGTGAACAAGGAACATACTATCATAGTGCCTTGCACACAATCGTGAATTTCATTCTCTATGTGGAAAAGTTGTATGATATTCACATGGGAGAACCTTTCTTGCAAGTCAAGCCATATTTGTCAAGCATCCTTACAGTTGATAACGCTTCCTGAAATTTCCTTTGGCATTGACCCTAATAGCCATGTCTTGACCAAATTGTTGCATTGATTCCATTGTTGCAACTCTTCAAGTATGTCTTCACTTGGTTTCTTGATTATGCCATCAACGAGCCCAAGCTTGTTCTTGACCATTAAGGCCATTGTCATGGACTGAACCCATATACTGTAATTGTCTTCCACTTGGTACATACTGCACCAGGCTGGTCCGAATGGTGAAGGTAGAGTGAGTGGTTTGGATTTTTCTACTTTAGATGTGAGGATATGCCTGAAGAAATTATTTGTGTTTCTAATTTGTCACCCATGGCTGCGTTGACTTGGGTGGTGTTTTGTGTCTTGCTGTGTTTCCCAGATTAACTCTCTGGTACCATCAAAAGTAATACAAAGGGACTGAATTTCTTTCTTGTCATTGATTGAACTAGGATTACAACTTTTATATAGAGTCAATACAATCCTGATCCTACACTAAAGCCTATAAACAAGGGAAGTCAAATACCAAACAAGTAAATAACTAATTGACAATTGACAATATTTACTTAATCAATTATCTTCCTTAACAACATAAACCTTACCCTCATAAAACAGAGATAACAAAAACAAAACACGAAAAAGAAGAGGGACATAAACCTTACCCTTCTAGATACGAAAAACAAGAAAGATACAAAGAAAATAAAGGGAGACATGAAACCTAACCCCTCTAAAACCAAACGTAAAGGTCTAAACCTGCAAAACAAGTTGAGCAACACCACAAAGTTAGGAAAAAAAAAGTGAAACAAACCTGGATGCCCAAATGCACATTAATTTGAGAAGTGGTAGCCAGGCAAGCCAACATAGTCTGAAACCAATGCAACACGAGCTGTCGGCAGATGAGAATCATGTCAAGTTAAAGTTGGAGAAGACAAGCCCATGTTAACAAAATTGTTTGCAACAAAATTTCATTCTCGATATATGTGAGATGCGTAGAAAGTCATTTTCCGAATGCAGTCCAAACAAGTAGACCATTGCGTACGAAGAGGTTAAGGATGATCAAAATCAAATGATTGAAGAGCAGAAATAACATTATAGCTGTCACTTTCCAAACAAAGACAATGCCAACCAATAATAATTGCAGATAATTTTGCAAAAAAAATATATAAAAAAAAAATATGATGACCAATCCATTGGTAGAAACCACCAAGAAAATGACCATGGCAATTCCTGAAAACTCCTCCACAAGCAGAAGTACCAGAATTTTCTTTAGATAAACCATCTGTATTAAGTTTAATCCAAGGGAACCAAGGATGATACCAAACGACAAGAAGAATAGTAAGCGCCTTGCGAGAGATAGGTCAGATCACCTACGAAGAGATGATTCAAGTGTCAAGCCCCTAAGAATAACTGGGAATAAACTTTCCACAATGAACAATGGCAGAATTGATAGACATCCAAAGACGATGAAAATAGATTGGTCGACCCTAAAAAATATACTTATTTCGAGTCTTCCAAATAGCCGCAATAGTAGAAAGACCCGCAAAAATCCAGAAATTGTGCATCTATTGGGAAAAGGACTTATGCACATACATATCCCAAAAAACATCCAAAGAATCCGAAAAATGCAAATAGGTACCAAATTGGTGTGCTAACCACCTCCATAGCTACCTAAATATCCGACAACTGAAGAAAATTACGACATAAACATCAAATGGATGCCAAAGAAATACCACATCATTGAAGCGCACCCTCGGTAGGAAGTTTATCATGAAAAAGCCACCAAGCCAAAATAGATAGTTGTGGTGGAATAAAATGTCGCCAAATAATCTTAGCCCAAGTACAATCACTATGTTTCCTTCGAATAAGCTGATAACCAAAAAAAAAAAAAAAAGGAAAACTTCCTATTAGGGGAGGGCTCCCAAATCAATTTGTCATCCTCAACATTTAAGGGCAAAGGTAGACGTAAAATTTGTTGCATCACAGAAGGGAATAAATTTGTAAAATAATCTGGCGAAGGCCAACTTTGTGCTTCAATAACATCTGAAACCCAAGAAAGAACCTTAGGTGAAATGACCGAACATAAACAAGGGCTAGTAATAGTTTCATCCATCCATTTGTCGAACCAAAAGGAAACTGACTTCCTATGACCAATAATCCAACGACTATTATCATTCAGAATAGGCAAAGCACGCTTAAGACCATGCCACACAGAAGACTGTAAATAGATATTTTGGTTTTTGTAAGGTGAAAGAGGAAAATGCTGACGAATGAAAGAACCCCACAAAGAAGAGTATTGTAAAGTATCCCATCCAAAACTAAGCAAAGCCGTCAAATTCAAAGAAACTAAATCACAAAAACCAAGCCCACCTTCGTGTTTGCAATTACAAGTGACTTTTGTGCAAGTACACAATACTTGTATCGTTTTTTCCACAACTACATGTACACATGCATATACATACATGCGTACATACATGCACACACATGCACATACATTATATACATACGTACATACTTACATACATATCCATATATATAATACAGCTTCATATATAATCACCATTTTGTAATTGGTTAGTTGATTAATTAACAGATAGTGTTATACACACACTTATTTTTACCTCCCTTACACCTTTGTTAATTTTTTGTCATTGATCTTTTTCAATTCATTTGATCCGACAGCAAAAAAAATAAAATATGTGTGTAAAAAGTAAAAATGCATGTGTGAATAGCACTACTCTTAATCTATAACAATTGTACCTCACGTGCTACACACATGTTAACACTGAAGACATTACCCTAGATCTTGCTTATAAGGTTTGGGGCGTAGTGTTATTTTTTTCTTTTTCTAAAAGGGAGACAACTTGTGGCAAGTTACAGTTATACACCCCTTACAAGGATCAGGAAGACTTACAGAGGCATTTTAGCCTCCCCTGACCACAAGTATGGCTTTCACACCATCATCATGTTTTGAACGCAAAACTTCCAAATTTTAGTTTGAAGAAAGCCTCGCAATCCGCTCTTGAGATATATATATATGTGTCTAGATCTATAACGATTTCGTTCTGGATATTTATTATTTATTTTTGTATTCGAGATAGGGACTCTTTTTGGTCAATACATACATGGCACAAAAAATGAGGGAAATAGAAGAGTGCAAGACTGATGGTAAGAGAGAAGTAGAAGAAATGTGACGCACAAAACATGAAATCAAAACTAAAAATAAAAAATTATTTTGAGTTTGCTTTCACTTTCAAAATTTTGTTTTCATTCTTTGTTCTTTATTTCTTCCCATCCCTCTCAAAGTTTCACCATTTTTCTTCATCCCTCATTTTCAATATTTTATCTATATTTCAAGTACAAAAATGAGAACTGAATAATAAAAATGAAAATATCACAAAAGGATTCATGAGCTTTACTACTATTAATTTTTATTCGTGTAAATAAAATTTTCGATTAACTCATCTATTGTAAATAAAAGAGTGTCCAAAGTGAAGCAACATATATTTACATAAATCAAAAGGAAAGTGATTTTCATACACCCTGTTTAACTTCTCACGCATCTTTTTTAGTTAAATTCATCATATTAAATAAATCAAACGAACCCAACAATCATAATTAAACAAGAGTGTGTAACAAGCTAAAAATTGTGTTTGAAAATCACTTTCCCAAACCAAAAATGCAAAGTGACAAAGAATTTTCCACCCTCGTTTGAATATCATTGTATAAACAAAGGCCAAAAAATCAAATCGTTCAACATCGAAAGTCGAAAAATATAACCATGAGGCAAAACCGAGCAAGGGCAATAGCCCAAACAAAGCACAAAGGCAAAGGGACTAACATGCATTGCTTCCTCAGTTAAAGTATAAAGTGGATCTAAATTAATCAATTGATCTATCCATTATATTAATTTTAATCATCACTATTAATCTCATCAAGAATCACAATAAGCGCGACAATGAACGCGTAGTCAATCCCGGGATACACTGTCACCATGAAATTGTCCTTGCCAATCAACATGCTTGCAACTGTTCGCTTCTTATGCATCTGCAATTTTCCGCACAGGGTATCATATCCCAGTCAGTACTTGTGGAGAAGAGAAATTAATATTAAGTAATTAAAGAAACAAGCTAAGGTGTAAGATTGCTTAATTGTGTTAATTAATGGTATATCAGCTGAATAAATCAGAAATCTTACTTGGGCAATGATTGTGGAGGAGTTCCCAGCATATATGGTACAAGATCGTTCAAACCAACTTCCTTTGACTCTGAAGTCAGGTGCATTCTCTGCTGTATTTTGTGCTAAGAAAACATCCAGTTTGGTATTAAATTGCAGCAGTGAAGATCTCTTGGCACTAAAAATCAGATTCCTTGAGTCTTTGCTATCC
This sequence comes from Malus domestica, assembly GCF_042453785.1. NCBI lineage: Eukaryota > Viridiplantae > Streptophyta > Magnoliopsida > Rosales > Rosaceae > Malus > Malus domestica. The sequence goes on along the minus strand of NC_091672.1, from coordinate 25,263,479 downwards.
CCCCTGAAGACTTGCCATCTTTCATGTGCACTCATCAACTAGACATATATAAAATGTACACATAAGTTATTTAATTACAAATTTACAACAGAAGTAATACACATAGACTTGTAAAAATGTTCTCTTCCTAGACTATATGGTAAGTAAATCAATTAGATAATATTGGAAAATTGGATAAAATGATGAAAATACAATTCTTAATTGTTGAAATGATTGCTTTGTGGGTTTTTGTCGATATCTCGTCAGTATATTATCGATATGTGATCTATATATGATTTTTCTTATTTCCTCAATTGATGACTTGTTCAACCAATCTTTCGTACAGATTTAAGTTAATTTTTACCTGACAACGTTATCTATAGATTTAATTCTATTTTTGTTAGAATATGTGATTCAGATTGACGATATATCAACATTACCTGATAAACTTCAATGTTTGCAAACAAGGGATTAAAGCGAGTACAAAAGCTAGCAAGAGCTACATAAAGATATGCATGATTTGTTTTATATGTATATTAATCAAGATATTCTTATTACCTTCTTTCTTAGAGTGACAATAGGATATCCGGCAGTATCGAGCAAGACTCGACGATCATGACGGCTCCATCGAACTCCCTTCACTTTAAAGATGATCTTATCATTGATATCTGTGACCACAAAGTTTCCATCTGTTATGGTAAGAACTTTTCTGACAATTGCAATATCCACAGGGTGAGGACTGCAGAAATGGGGGCTGATGATTGCAACGGCGGGATTTGCATACGCTATTGGCGCCGGATTTGCATACGCTATTGGCGCCGAATTCGCAGACGATGTTGGCCCCGGATTGGCATACGCTGTTGGCGCCGAATTGGCGTATGCTAACGGTGGCGCGCTAGGTTCTGCTTGTTTCATGATGATCAGAGAAATGATAGATGTTGATGAACACTTTTTTTTTTTTGGGGGAAACACAAACTTGGTTATATGTGGGTGTGTACGTATAAATATAGGTCACCTATATTGACCGTTGTCAATTAAAATATATATATATATATATATATATATATATTTTATTAAAATTGAAGATGTTTAATTATCTAAATGTAATAATACATAGACAAATATAACGTTGTCGATAAGCCATAAACTGTTCACAATAATAATTAAAGTATTAAAATCATTTAGTATTATGGTCTAGTGATATTCCTCTCCATAAAGTATTAAAATCATTTAGTATTATGGTTTAGTGATATTCCTCTCCACTTGTAAGCGAGAGGTTTTAGGTTCGATTCTCGTTAAAAATGGATTTAAGCCACATTGTTGCTAGTAGTGAGGCTTAGTATATTCTCTCATTCTCTTAGTGTAGATAATATCGTTTATTAAAAAAAATTATTAAGGAGTTAAATGATTTTCTATTTAAATGAACAGTTGCAGATATTATCTATTAATCATGACCTAAAAAATGAACTATTTGAATCATGAGTTTAATTTCAAAAGGAACTAAAATAAATAATTTTTTTTTGTCAATAACTAAAATAAATAATTAATGTCATATTAAGTTATTAACTGATTAATGCATGCATGAGCGCTCATATATTGTATATATAAACATAAATCAAATTAATACGTGGAAATAAGACATATAACTAATAGGCGTCAATTTTTTTGTTTTGGTTCAAATTTGAGCAAGCATTTTTAGAGGATGGGAAATCCAAGGCTTTCCTTCCGTCCTCGTATATAAAGTCAAAATCCAGAGCATATTATAAGTTAAAAAATAACATTGGTATGTCAAAGTTGAAAGTTTGAAGCTGGAAGCTTCCTCATTATATAATATAATATAATATATAATATAATATACATGATGAAAAAGTCACTTGAACAAAAGTGGTTGTATTCAACACGCTCTATGCTTATCATTAGACCAAGTCATGGTATGCAGTACGCATCGTATCTTAAAATATTAAAAGCCAACAAGCGTGTGGAAGTTTGATATCTGAAAGTGAAAGAGGAATGTGAAGAGGACTTGTTTAAAGATAAACTTTCCATGAATTTTTAATAGAGAACTTTAACGAAAAGCACCCGGTACGGTTCACTTTAACGAAAAACCATATTTTTACACTAAAAAGTCAATCTTAGTACTATTCACGTTACCCTTTATTTTGTCCTTATCATTAAAACTCAAAGTTTTCAAGCTCTTTTCATTAGTTTTCCTTTTTTAGGGAACTTTAACGAACCTCATAATTTAATATTAATTTTCGTACTATTATTATAGTATATTATATCAAAAACATAAAATGATGAAGAATTAATAAATAATCTAATTTTTGAAAGAATCATCTTAACATTTCCGAAAACAATAATTTTTATTTTTAGTCGAAAAGTCATCAAAATAAAAAAGAGTTTCTTCAACACATGATAGTTACGAAATTTTAATAATTCGTTGCTCTAACACATCACCTCGGACACAGTTGGTTGATCGACACTAACCTTCCTCAAAACCATAAATTGATCGGCACTCACGGTTGATTGGTCGTTAAAAAGCCTCAGTTGCATTGAAATTATGCATGATAAAAAAAAGCCGCAACATCATAAATCAAACCAAACCAAACCGAACAAACCGACCCGTTTGGTTACTTTTCTGACCAAAGTTGTTTGACGTAATAGGCCTAATAAAGCACAAACAAAGGTTATGTCTTGTGATCCAAAAAAACACATATGGGCCGTTTCCAGCCCGTTAACATGCCCAAAATACTACATGTCGTTTTTATCGTCTTGTTCATTAGCGTTCCAACAGCGCAGCACAGTTGCAAGAAGTTGCAGAAATCAAAGAATACCAACGAGTATTTCCAACCTGAAACCAACAGATGACCGCAAACAATTCGAACTCGAAATCGAATCAAGAATGGTGAGAGCCTCTGCACTAAAACCCAGCAGCAAATTCTTCCTGAGAAAGCACAGGAAATGGCCAGTGTCGCCCTACAACACTCGGTGGCACCAAATCTTCAACCAAAACCAAGCCTTCCAGAGCCTCAAAAAATCATCGCCGCCGCCGGAAAACCAGCCGCACCTCCTTCTTCCGACGCTCGTTTTCTCCTTCAGCACCTACAACGTCGACCCAACTCCGGAAGCCTACCACTTTGTCCTCAAAACTCTCACCAAAACCTCCCAATTCGACCACATCGCTCCGGTTCTCCGCCGGCTCGAAACTGTCGAAAAGTTCGACACGCCGGAGCATATTTTTGCCCATCTGATTGGTTTTTATGGCCGTTGGAACAGAACCCAGGACGCCATTGATCTGTTTTACAGGATTCTCAGGTTCAGGTGTGTCCCTTCTGCTCACTCTCTCAATGCATTGCTGTATGTGCTTTGTGGGTCCTGTGAAGGTCTTAAATTGGTGCCTGAGATTTTGCTCAGGAGCCATGTAATGGGCATCCGGCTCGAAGAATCGAGCTTTCGGATTTTAATCGATGCACTGTGTGCAATTGGGAAGGTTGGATATGCTATTGACATTATGAATTGTATGATGAATAATGGGTATGGTTTGAATGTGAAGATTTGCTCTTTGATATTGTCATCAATGTGTGAACAGAAGGATTCAGAGGGTGTTGATGTTATGGGGTTTTTGGGAGAAATGCAGAAGCTTGGGTTTTGTCCTGGGATGATGGACTATTCCAATGTGATTAGGTTTATGGTGAAGCAGGGGCGGGGTTTGGATGCTTTAAATGTGGTGATTAAGATGAAAGGGGAAGGAATTAAGCCTGACGTTATTTGTTATACCATGGTCTTACATGGCGTTATCACGGAAGGGGATTTCAAGAAGGCGGATCAGGTTTTTGATGAGTTGCTTGTGTTGGGTTTGGTTCCTGATGTATATACTTACAATGTGTATATAAATGGTTTGTGTAAGCAGAATAAAGTTGAATCCGGAATGATGATGATTTCTTCTATGGAAGAGTTGGGTTGCAAGCCTAATTTGATTACTTACAACATCTTGCTGAAGGCCCTGTGTAACAATGGGGAGCTTAGGAGGGCGAGAGAGCTTATGCGTGAGATGACGTTAAACGGTGTTGGGGTAAACTTGCAGACGCATAGGATTATGCTGGATGGTCTGTTTGGCAAAGGAGACATTGAGGAAGCTTGTGTTTTTATGGAAGAAATGTTAGATAAGGTTCTTGTTCGTTTTTGTTCCTCGTTCGATGAGGTGATCTATGGGTTGTGCCACAGGGGTTTGGCTTGTAAAGCAATGGAATTGCTGAAGAAAATGATTGACAAGAACGTTGCGCCCGGAGCAAAGGCTTGGGAAGCACTGCTCCTTAGCTCAGGATCTGAACCCAGCTTAGAAGAGACTACTTGGACGGGTTTGGTGGAGCCAATGGTAGCACTTCCATAGGTGATGGATCACCAGTTAACAGTGCATCTGATGTTTATACTTACCATGCATATTCAAATCGTTTGTGCAAGCAGAACAATATGGAGGCAGGATTAAACATGATTTCATGTATAAGAGCTGGGGTGCAATTCTAATTCGATTACTTGAGATGACGTTAAAAGGGTCTCAGAGTTAACTTGCAGGCTCATAGGATTATGTTGGATGGTTCGTCTGGCAAAGGAGACGTTGATGAAGCTTGTGTCTTTATGGAAGAAATGTTTATAAGGTTCTCGTTCGTTTTTGTTCCTCATTCAGTGAGGTAATTTACAGGTTGTGCCAAAGGGGTTTGGGTTGTAAAGCAATGGAATTGGTCAAGAAAATGGTTGACAAGAACGTTGCGTCAAGACCAAAGGCTAGGGAAGCACTGCTCCGAACCCGGTTTAGAAGAGACTACTTGGACTGGTTTGGTGGAGCCAGTTATAGCACCAACAGATAACCAGTAAACTGTGCATCTTTGTCATACATGTACCATTAGTTGTTTGTGCCGTATAGAATCCACAGCGACAGTTGATTGACTACTCCTGCACAGTGCAAAGCTGCATGCATCCATGTGCATCAGATTCCTTTACTTCTAACGTTTTGCTGAAGATGGGCAATTGAGCCTGACTCGTCGTGCTGTACTAGTGCCGGCCTTTTGTCTCTTCCTCCGAAAATGTTGGCATAAAACTGTATGTACATTCATACCAACCTAGATTCTTCCGTTTTACTTGCTAGCCTATGGTGGTGTTACTCTTGTTCTTGGTTTGTTCTTAAACGCAACCATTCAGTGAAATTTTTCTTGAGGACCTATAGACGTTCGATACCAACATATACCTAACCATTATCAACGGTCCTCGATCACTCAATTTAAGCGTTTCGATTGTGTAGATTTTTTGGGCCAAAATTAAGCCACAGAAAATCACTCATGTGGAACCAAAACCTAGTCACCTACTTCCTTTTAATTCAATAATGTGAGATTTGAAGTACATAAACTTTAGAGGGAAAAAAGATAAAAGCGCTCTGTTCTTTGATCACTTCAATCTTATCTTGTTTTATGTGGGAAAAATAGCAGCCATTCACTTAGAACGTAAAAATATGCGACTTCAAGTCAATAAGGCTTCTCATTGTGCGAGAGTTGAGGGAAAGATTGTCTGTCATATGCAGACTTATTGTTATTTTATAAAGAGACTATTTTCACGACTCAAACTCGTAACATTTTAATCATAAAACAGAAAAAAAAAAAAACATTTTCATTGCGTCTCACTCTGATTTCCTTAAAAAGTAAAAACCAACAAATAAAAGTAAAAAAGAAACAAATTTGCTGGCTATTAACCTTTGTCCAGTGAAATCATTGAGGCATCCAGAGATCGCTGGTTGTCGCCTTTCCAAAAGATTGCCGGTGTGAAAAGGGCTTCTTCAGGAAGAACTAAATAATCTGCTGTCACACTCACGTTATCTAAATTAATTTGAATTTAATCAGCTATTAAACCTCTAAAGAGAATATAATTACGCATTTAAAAAAGTTGAATAGAAACATATCAAGAAGCTACGGATGTATTTGAGTTGCAAATTGTTGTCAGTCAGACGTGGATGATGAGAAGGAAGGAATGGAGACAGATGTGGTGGTGTTTCCTTGCCGATCAATAAAGTTCAAATTTTGCAGTGTCTATTTTGTTCCTCATTTTCATTTTTGTCTCAAGTGTTTGTTCTAGTTGTAATGTACGGCTGGGATTAAAACATCTTAAGGACTTGTATTAGATCAGCTGTCATAATAGCGGTGTAGAGTAAGCGATGCATGTGCACACCACGTGAGTCTCTTGTGAATCTCCCAATGGTCATGTTGATTTTATCCTTCGTTTTTGGTTCCAATGTGTAATGTTGAACGTGCGAATGAAATGGAGCTATGAACTCCACCTTTCTTCTTCCTAAAGCTCAGATAACTTAAACAATTTTCTTTTTCCAAAACTAAGTAAAATTCTGGAAAATACAATCCAATTCAGTTAACAAGCACTAACATGGCCTCAAAGCTTGGTTCAATATGAATCAATGTATTAAAGGCGAAGGCATAGGTGAGGCATCCCATGGATATTCCCGCCTAAGCATGAGGAGAAGCCTCACGGTACCTAAAATTTTAATATATATTACATGTATAATTATAGTTTATAGATATAATACTTTGTAAAACAAATATAATTATAACTAAATCAAAGATAATTAGTTGTACTTAGAAACTATGTCATAAAGTCTTAAAATGTTGTAATTATTTATTTTATTGTAAGCAATTATAGAGAACTTTAAGAGAAATAAGGGTGAGTGGCCACAATTATAGGGAATTTCAAGGAAAATAAAGGCTGAATGTCACAATTATAGGGAAATTAAAAAGGAAATAAAGGTTGAGTGAAGAAATTATAGGGAATTTAAATGGAAATAAAGGCTTAGTGGAGCAATTATTATAGGGAATTTAAAGGAAAATAAAGGAAGAGTTAGAGTTGGAGTTAGACTTTGTCATTTGGAGAGAGAAACTCTCTCTTTCTTCTTCATTTAGACTAGAACAGTCTCCTACATTTTAGAAACAGACATGAATTTTGAAGGGATAAAAACGCCTAAGTTGAATGCTTGGGCACGCCTCAGCCACCTAGGCGCGCCCCGATGCCGCCCTACGCCACCCCCACAAAACAAAGGCGAAAATCCAGCAGTCCAACCTTCAAGGCCATCTAGGCACGCCCATAGGTGAGTTTTTTAAAACACTGGTATGAATCAAGGGGTATCAATTGTGACTGTGGTTTTCTAGGTTTTCAATGAAGAACTTAGACAACTTGTAACTGTGATGGTTGTATCTAGAGCTGATCTTCGAGCTTCAATGTTCATCGGAGTGAACTACAACTTCTGGTGTATCAAAATGAAGACTAGTTCAAGGGAGAAATTTGGAGTAGTTGTGAAATATAATGGCAATAAGGAGAATGCAAAAAAAGGTTGAAAAACTTGTGGAAATTATGATGAATGCTGGTTCAAGGGGAAACCAAAGTGCCATAAGTGAGACAAATTTGGTCACATTACCAAGGACTGCAGAAGTAAAGTGGTTCAATAGGTTCACTATGCCAACCAAGTTGAGGAGAAAACTTCAATGTTCTCTGCATGTAATTCAACAATTATGGTCAAAGATTAGCATGTGTGGTTTATTGATAGTGGTTGTAGTAACCACATGACCTCGCACGAGTCACTGCTTATAAATATGAGGACATAACTGTAACTACAAGATTAAAATGGAAAATGGACAGAATTTTCAAGCCACATGGAAAGGTACTCTAGTGATTAAGACCAAAATGGAACAAGATATATTAGAGAGATGATGTTGGTTTATGGTTTAGATGAAAATATGTTGGGTGTCAAATGATCCAACATGGATAATTCTTGTTGTTTGAAGATGGTATGGTGGTAATCTTTTAAGATAGGCAACTTGAATATCATGTGGCCACAATACATATGACATCAAATACATGTTTTCCTTTACTCATGGAAGACATGAATCCAGTGGCTAGAAAAGTTGTGATAGAAGAGAATGCATGAGATTGGCATAGGAGAACGGGACATTTGAATTTTCCAAGTATGCAATTACTTGAAGAGAAAGAAATGGTGTATAGGTTACTAAGACTGAAAGCAAGTGGTGGAATAAGTGTAGGATGTGTTGCAGGAAAACAACACAGAGAGACTTTTAGTAGAGAACAAGTATAGATAGCTTTACAACCTTTGGAATTGATACATTCTGATGCATATGGACCTGCAGGTGACTACAATGGAAGGCAATAAATATTTTCATAGATGATTATACTTAAATGTGTTGAATTTATTTCTTGACTTGCAAGTCAAAAGTGTTTGGAATGTTCAAGAGGTTAAAAGTTATGGTAGAATTGCAGTATGGCTATTCAATCAAGAGACTAAGAAGTGATACAAGAAGATAGTACACTTCAACTACAACAACAACAACAACAACAACAAAGCCTTTTCTTACTAAGTGGGGTCGGCTATATGAATCCTAGAACGCCATTGCGCTCGGTTTTGTGTCATGTCCTCCGTTAGATCCAAGTACTCTAAGTCTTTTCTTAGGGTCTCTTCCAAAGTTTTCCTAGGTCTTCCTCTACCCTTTCGGCCCCGAACCTCTGTTCCGTAGTCACATCTTCGAACCGGAGCGTCAGTAGGCCTTCTTTGCACATGTCCAAACCACCGTAACCGATTTTCTCTCATCTTTCCTTCAACTTCGGCTACTCCTACTTTACCTCGGATATCCTCATTCACAATCTTATCCTTTCTCGTGTGCCCACACATCCCACGAAGCATCCTTATCTTCGCTACACCCATTTTGTGTACGTGTTGATGCTTCACCGCCCAACATTCTGTGCCATACAACATCGCTGGCCTTATTGCCGTCCTATAAAATTTTTCCTTGAGCTTCAATGACCTACGACGGTCACACAACACGCCGGATGCACTTACACTTCATCCATCCAGCTTGTATTCTATGGTTGAGATCTCCATCTAATTCTTTGTTCTCTTACAAGATAGATCCTAGGTAGCGAAAACGGTCGCTTTTTGTGATCTTCGCTAGATTGCTCTGGTCATTAGTGTGGATAAGTATATAAATGGATAAAGATAGGAAAGCAAACACCAGATGTACGTGGTTCACCCATATTGGCTACATCCACGAAATAGATGAGTTCTCATTAATTGTGAAGGGTTTACACAAGTACATAGATTCAAGCTCTCTTTTAGTGAGTACAAGTGAATGATTTAATACAAATGACATTAGGAAATATTGTGGGAGAATGATCTCGTAATCACGAAACTTCTAAGTTCCGGAGTGTGGTATCGTCTTGACTTGCCTTATCTGTCTCGTAGGTAGATGTGGCATCTTCTCTGGAAGTACTCTTCCTCCATCTAGGGGTGGTATCTTTAACTGGTGGAGATGCACAAGGTAATGTATCAATTTCACTTGAAGCTTACTTGTAGTTTCAGGCTTGGTCAAGCGCGATACAAACCATGTAGTAGGAGTCCTCCAAGTCGCCGAGCTAGGGGATCTGCTGAAAGAGGTGACAGACAAGGTAAGCAATCAGAGCTCCAAGCAATCAGTCCCAGATCAGAACTTTGATTTCGAGTTCCGGCTGATTGTTCACATTCTCCCTATCTTGCAGGCAGCATGAAGGATAAAGAGAAGAAAAATGAGAATAGATGATATGGGATACTTTTGCTTTTGAAGAAGTAACTTTCCACATGCTTATTCTTGAACTGGGCTGGAGGGTTTTCTGGTTTCCTCCAGAGTATAAGGCCGACTGAAGAATTTGAGGGTCAAGGGTCAAAACAAGTCCATCAAATCTATAGTACGTTCGACCCTGCTGATATGGGATACTTTTGCTTTTGACAGAGTAGTGGATGTATCGGCACGTGTGCTGTTACGCTTGTCTCCACATGCTTCCTTGTATCCTTCTCACTTGCCCTATATGTTCCTCAGGCAGATGCGGTATCTTCCCTGGAAGCATAAGATGTTGAAGATGAGTACTCGAGAGCAATGCCAGGTAAGTAATCAAGTAAGGGGTTCCAGGCAGTCAGTTCCTGACTGGAAGCTTGATTCCAAGTGTTGACTGATTGCTCTCTTTCTCCTTATCTTGCAGGTAAGAACAAGGCCAAATGAAAAGACAGGGAAAAAACATAATATGGGATACTCTTGCTTTTAACCCTGATGATATGAGATATTCTTGCTCTAGTATAGCTTGTTTGCAGAGGTATTATCGGGGGGAAAGAAAGCTGAATATTTCGAAAGGCTTTTTTGGGAGTGCCCTCTCAGATATGAGGAAGGGTTGAGCATTTTTGCAGGTCTGCCTGTCTGTTGGAGATGGAGGTCAACATATATAGGAGTCTCCCTAACAACAAGTAGTAATGCTATTCCTTTACCCTGCTTGGTCATAACACGGTAGTGGGAGCTGCCAGCTTCACATGTTTTAACTCTGTCAGAGCACTTGGAAAAAGTGGTCTGTGGTATCTGGAAAGCTGATGTTGCGTGTAAAGATTACAGACAAGCTTTATCCAAGGAGATCCGGCTCTTGAAGTTGGGAAAGTGGTGCCTCTTCGGTTTTCGAACAAGCAATCCTGTCGGAGATCTGGCTCTCGAGATTCGGAGAACGATGCCTTTTTGATTTTTGAGAAAGCAATCCTGCTAGGGGTCTGGCTCTCGAGATTCGGAGAGCGGTGTCTCTTCGATTTTTGAGAAAGTAATCATGTTGGGAGTCTGGCTCTCGAGATTCGGATGGCCGTGCCTCTTCGATTTTGGAGCAAGCAATCTTGTTGGGAGTGTTTTCTCGAATGTGAGAAAATGTTGGGCATGTTTGCTAGTTTATCTTGCCACGAAGCACAGAGGTTGACACACAGGGACTTTCCAATTATCCAGCAGTGGTACTGTTCCTTTACCCTTGTGGGTAATAATATGGTAGCTATACCTTCAAAATTTATGTGTCTAAACTTTGTTAATGCTGTTTCTTTGCTATTCTTTTACCCTTCTTGGTCAGAGCGGTGTAGTGGGAGCTGCAAGCTTCACGTGTCTCAACTTTGTCAATAACTTTGGCAAAGTTATCTGTGGTACCCATGAGCTAATGTTGCGTGTGGGAAGTGGGTGATTGAACAGTAAGATTCATGTGCTTTCTACTTCACCAGAAATCTTCGACATAATGCCTATAATTTCCGCAAAGCTGACAGGTGCTGACAAGGCTGGAAAAGTAGGTGCCTCTTCGATTTCTGAGATCGGCCCTCGTGGTCTCTGAGCAGCCCAGCTTTTGAGAAAGCAAGCGCCTATTCGATTTCTGAGATCGGCCTTCGTGGTCTTTGTGCAGCCCAACTTTTGAGAAAGCAAACGTCTCGTGGTCTCTGAGCAGCCCAGCTTTTGAGAAAGCAAACGCCTCTTCGATTTCTGAAGCTCCGTCGAGTGCAGATTTTTATAGAGGCTGGCATTAAGTTCCAAAGCACACTTGAATCTCCACCAGTAGAAGCTCCATTCTTGCACTTCTAAGATCTTGATTTGTCCGACCTCTTCTCTCTTCAACACCTTTGAAAATGTCTGGCCCCTCCGACCGTCGTTTTGACTTGAACCTTGTTGAAGAGGCAGCCACGCCTTCTCCAGACAACATATGACGCCCATCCTTCGTCTCCCCTACTGGTCATCTTACCGTTGGGGATTCCGTGATGAAGAATGATATGACTGCTGCGGTAGTGGCTAGGAACCTTCTCACTCCCAAAGATAACAGACTACTTTCCAAACGGTCTGATGAGTTGGCTGTTAAGGATTCTCTGGCTCTCAGTGTTCAGTGCGCAGGTTCTGTGTCTAACATGGCCTAACGCCTATTTGCTCGAACCCGCCAAGTTGAATCATTGGCGGCTGAAGTGATGAGTCTCAAACAGGAGATTAGAGGGCTCAAGCATGAGAATAAACAGTTGCACCGGCTCGCACATGACTATGCTACAAACATGAAGAGGAAGCTTGACCAGATGAAGGAATCTGATGGTCAGGTTTTACTTGATCATCAGAGATTTGTGGGTTTGTTCCAAAGGTATTTATTGCCTTCGTCTTCTGGGGTTGTACCGCGTAATGAAGCTCCAAATGATCAACCTCTGCTGCCTCCTCCTTCGAGGGTTCTGTCCAGTACTGAGGCTCCAAATGATCCCCCTCCAGTGCCTGCTCTTTCTGGGGCTCTACCGACTGTTGAGACTTCTCCTAAGCAACCTTTGTGAAGGCTCCCTCTTGTTTGTTTATTTTGACTCATGTATATGTACATATTTGTGACTTATCGGGGATATCAATAAATAGCTTTCCTTCATTTCAACGTATTGTGTTAAATACTCCAAAGCCTTCTTTGCTAAGTTCTCTGAATTTTCTTTTGTTGAAGCTTGTATGTTGAAGCTTTGTGAGTGGAGCATGTAGGTTGAGGTAGTATTCCCTTAATTTCCCGAGTGAGGAAAACTTCTCGGTTGGAGACTTGGAAAATCCAAGTCACTGAGTGGGATCGGCTATATGAATCTTTGAACGCCATTGTGCTCGGTCCTGTGTCATGTCCTCCGTTAGATCCAAGTACTCTAAGTCTTTTCTTAGAGTCTCTTCCAAAGTTTTCCTAGGTCTTCCTCTACCCATTTGGCCCTGAACCTCTGTCCCATAGTCGCATCTTCTAATCGGAGCGTCAGTAGTCCTTCTTTGCACATGTCCAAACCACCGTAACCGATTTTCTCTCATCTTTCCTTCAATTTCGGCTACTCCTACTTTACCCCGGATATCTTCATTCCTAATCTTATCCTTTCTTATGTGCCCACACATCCAACGAAGCATCCTCATCTCCGTTACACCCATTTTGTGTACGTGTTGATGCTTCACCGCCCAACATTCTGTGCCATACAGCATCGCCGGCCTTATTGCCGTCCTATAAAATTTTCCATTGAGCTTCAGTGGCATACGGCGGTCACACAACACGCCGGATGCACTCTTCCACTTCATCCATCCAGCTTGTATTCTATGGTTGAGATCTCCATCTAATTCTCCGTTCTTTTGCAAGATAGATCCTAGGTAACGAAAACGATCGCTCTTTGGTATTTCTTGATCTCCGATCCTCACCCCTAACTCGTTTTGGCTTCCATTTGCACTGAACTTGCACTTCATATATTCTGTCTTTGATCGGCTTAGGCGAAGACCTTTAGATTCCAACACTTCTCTCCAAAGGTTAAGCTTTGCATTTACCCCTTCCTGAGTTTCATCTATCAACACTATATCGTCTGCGAAAAGCATACACTAAGGAATATCATCTTGAATATGTCCTGTTAACTCATCCATTACCAACGCAAAAAGGTAAGGACTTAAGGATGAGCCTTGATGTAATCCTACAGTTATGGGAAAGCTTTCGGTTTGTCCTTCATGAGTTCTTACGGCAGTCTTTGCTCCTTCATACATATCCTTTATAGCTTGGATATATGCTACTCGTACTCATTTCTTCTGTAAAATCCTTCAAAGAATGTCTCTTGGGACCCTATCATACGCTTTTTCCAAATCTATAAAGACCATGTGTAAATCCTTTTTCCCATCTCTATATCTTTCCATCAATCTTCGTAAGAGATAGATTGCCTCCATGGTTGAGCGCCCTGGCATGAACCCGAATTGGTTGTCCGAAACCCGTGTCTCTTGCCTCAATCTATGCTCAATGACTCTCTCCCAGAGCTTCATTGTATGACTCATTAGCTTAATACCCCTATAGTTCATGCAATTTTGTACGTCGCCCTTATTCTTGTAGATAGGCACCAAAGTGCTCGTTCGCCACTCATTTGGCATCTTCTTCGTTTTCAAAATCCTATTGAAAAGGTCAGTGAGCCATGTTATACCTGTCTCTCCCAAAACTTTCCACACTTCGATTGGTTTATCGTCTGGGCCTACTGCTTTTCTATGCTTCATCTTCTTCAAAGCTACAACCACTTCTTCCTTCCGGATTCGACGATAAAAAGAGTAGTTTCTACACTCTTCTGAGTTACTCAACTCCCCTAAAGAAGCACTCCTTTCATGTCCTTCATTGAAAAGATTATGAAAATAACCTTTCCATCTATCTTTAACCGCGTTCTCTGTAGCAAGAACCTTTCCATCCTCATCCTTGATGCACCTCACTTGGTTTAGGTCCCTTGTCTTCTTTTCCCTTGCTCTAGCTAGTTTATAGATATCCAACTCTCCTTCTCTCATAGCTTTCTTCGCCTCTTGCTTCGCTTTTCTATACCTTTCACCATTTTCATCGGTCCTATCCTTGTATAAGGCTTTACAACATTCCTTCTTAGCCTTCACCTTTGTTTGTACCTCCTCATTCCACCACCAAGATTCCTTTTGGTGTGTGGCAAAGCCCTTGGACTCTCCTAACACCTCTTTTGCTACTTTTCGGATACAACTAGCCATGGAATCCCACATTTGGCTAGCTTCCCCCTCTTTATCCCACACACACTGGGTGATTACTTTCTCTTTGAAAATGACTTGTTTTTCTTCTTTTAGATTCCACCATCTAGTCCTTGGGCACTTCCAAGTCTTATTCTTTTTTCTCACTCTTTTGATATGTACATCCATCACCAACAAGCGATGTTGATTAGCCACGCTCTCTCCTGGTATAACTTTGCAATCCTTACAAGTTATACGATCCCCTTTCCTCATTAGAAGAAAATCTATTTGTGTTTTTTACGACCCACTCTTGTAGGTGATCACATGTTCTTCTCTCTTCTTAAAGAAGGTGTTGGCTAAGAAGAGATCATATGCCATTGCAAAATCCAAGATAGCTTCCCCATCCTCGTTTCTCTCCCCAAAACCATGACCACCATGAAAACCTCCATAGTTGCCTGTCGCCCTGCCCACGTGTCCATTTAAATCTCCTCATATAAATAACTTCTCCGTATGAGCAATTCCTTGCACCAAGTCTCCAAGGTCTTCCCAAAATTTCTCATTCGAACTTATATCCAACCCTACTTGAGGTGCGTACGCACTAATCACATTGATAAGTTCTGGTCCTATTACAATCTTGATTGCCATGATTCTATCTCCTACCCTCTTGACATCTACAACATCTTGTGTCAAGGTCTTGTCCACGATGATGCCAACACCGTTTCTCGTTCTATTTGTGCCCGAGTACCAAAGTTTAAACCCTGAGTTTTCTAGATCCTTTGCCTTAAGACCAACCCACTTAGTTTCTTGTAGGCACATAATATTTATCCTTCTCCTCACCATAACTTCCACTACTTCCATAGATTTTCCCGTTAAGGTTCCTATATTCCACGTTCCTAAACGCATTCTACTCTCCTGAACTCTACCCTTCTGTCCTAGCTTCTTCACCCTCCCCCGTCCAATGGAATCAAAGTACTTCTTTTGTGTGTCCCGTGTAAAGTTGATAGGTGCATATGCTCCCAAACAACTTTGAGTGGAGTCGTTCGAAAAGAAGTTTCTATGGCCCCCTTGCTCATTTAACACTGCATCCGAGTGCCTATGGAGATACAGCAACCCTTGCTCACTTATCACTGTGCTTGGGCCACACAGCGCGCCACTTACGGGTGACACCTTAGCTTTAGCGCGATTTCGTTCTGAATTCATTTTCATAAGGATTCGACGTAACTGTGGAGTGCCGGCTGTCGACTACCTGACGCCCTCCCCCTCCTCCTTTACCCAGGCTTGGGACCGGCAATGTAAGATAGTACACTTCAACTGAATTTCTAAAATCTTGTGAACAGTGAAGACATAGGTCTTGAAGGGCAATTGACTATTGTCTACTCTCCATAGTAGAATATAGTAGCACAAAGGAATAACAGAACTATTGTTGAGATGACAAAGAGCATGTTACATGAGAAAAAGTTGTCTTACTATCTTGAGGGGTAAAATTGTCAACACAGCTATCTATTTGCTCAGAAAATGTCCTACAAAGGGAGTAAAGGATAAAACTCATTTTGAAGCATTCAGTGGAAGAAAACCTAGAGTTAAACATCTCAAAAATTTTGGATGTGTATGTTATAGTCACATTCATGAACAATTGAGACTCAAGTTAGATGAAGCTTCAATCAAGAGGATCTTTGTTGGTTATGGAAAGGGAAAAAAAATGCTATAGAGTGTTATTCTTGACACAAAGAAGATTATACTTTCTAGAAGTCTGTTTCTTGATGAAAATGAAAATTGGAATTAGACAACTGAAAATGAAGTAACGAAGTCAATTCTAATGAACTTGCAGTTAAATGAGAATTTTAGTGAACCTAAAAATGGTGAGGTGAATGTGACTGCAGAATTACCACAATTAGAAGGGTGCTATTCTCAAAGGGGAATGTTTCAAGATTCTGTGACAGAGATTGGAGAACTAAGTTTTGCAAGCATTACTTCTGTAAAGTTAGAACCACTAGTAATGTGTATGCTAGACGCAATCTTAGCATAATTGAACCTATATGAAGAGGCTACTTCTGATTATGCTTGGAAGAAAGCTATGGATGTAGAAATTGAGATGATTGTGAAGAATCAAACATGGAGTTGGTTGACAGACCAACAGATAAACAAATTTATTGGTTTCAAATGGGGTTTCAAGACTAAATTGAACCTAGATGACACTATACAAAAGCACAAGGCAATATTGGTTACTAAGGGGTATTCTTAGAAGCCTGGAGTAGACTACATTGAAACATTTGTTCTAGTTGCAAGATTGGACACCATAAAAAATTTCATTGCACTTGCTGCTCAGAAAAGTTAAAGGTACATCAAATTGATGTGAAGTCAGCTTTCTTGAATGAAGTATTGAATGATGAAGTATATGTGGATCAACTTGAGGGTCGTAGTGTTCCAGGTTTTGAAGATAAAGTATATAAGCTCATAAAAGCTCTATATGGACTAAAAAAGCTCAAAAGCTTGGTACAAGGAAATCAACTCTTATCTGCTTGAATATGGTTTTCAATTAAGTCCCAGTGAAGCTACATTGTATATCAAGACCAAAAGGGGAGAATCACTCATTGTCTCTATTTATGTTCATGATCTTGTGCAATGGTAATAGAATAACATTGATAAATGAATTAAGGCTGACATGATGAGAAAGTATGAATGACAGACCTTGGACTATTATATCACTTTTTGGGAATGGAAATTCTGCAATTTGAGAAAGGTATTTTATCTGTTCTAGCTTTACTGGAAAAGTTTGTCTTGAAATATTGTAAGCCTGTGAGCATTCCTCTTGCAATGAATGACAAGCTAAAGAAGGATAATGGTAGTGAGCATGCAAATGAAGCTATGTCTAGACAATTTGTGGGAAGCTTATTATATTTGATAGCAACAAGGCCTAGCATTGTGTTTGCTACTAGTCTATTATCCAAATTCATGCACAGTCCAACCAAGAAGCACCTTGGAACTGGAAAGAGAGTACTCAAGTATATCCACTAGACTCTTGATTTTGGAATTGGATATGTGAAAAGAATGTTGCAGTTTTACTTGGCTATATGACAACGATTGGGGTGGTGAGGAAAGTGATATGAAAAACGGACTTTGGATATGCTTTTTCATTTGGTAGTGTCATTTTTTATGGGCATCTGTGAAGCAACATTGTTGCATTATCTACTGCTGAAGTTGAGTATGTTAGTACTTCAGAGGCTACAACTCAAGCAGTTTGGCTAAGATTTGTGCTTGAAGATTTAAAGAAATACAAATTGATGTTATTCGACTTTATTGTGATAACACCTCTGCGGTTGCTATGACAAGAAATCCAATTTTTTACTAAAGATCAAAGCATATCAACTGCATATATCACTACATCAATATGCACTGCCAGAGAACATAATTTAGCTAATCTATTGCAAATCAGAAGGCCAATTAGCTGACATATTTACCAAAACTTTTCCAAATGATCGTTTTTGTTATCTGAGAGGTTTACTAGGAGTGAAATTAGCAACAAGCTTAGAAGGGAGTGTTAAGGTGTAAGCTTGTTGCAGATCAACAAAGTTCAAATTCAGCATTTTTTTTTTTTGTTCTTCATTTCTGTTTATGTTTAAGTGTTTTGTTTTAGTTGCAATGTTCGGCTAGGATTAGAACATCTTAAGAGCTTGTATTAGGCTAGCAATTATAGCAGATGTGTAGAGTAAGTGATGCATGTGCAGAGCACGTGAGTCTGTTTTTAGAGAGTGACTCGTGTACGTTGACTTTTCCTTTGTTTTTGGATCCAGTATGTACTGTTGAATGTATGAATGAAATTGAGCCATGAACTCCACCCTTCTTCTTCCTCAAACTCAGATAGCTTAAACAATTTTCTTTCTCCAAAATTGAATAAAATTCAAAGAAATACAATTCAATTCATTTAATAAACACTAACACAAAGAGGGACTTGCCTGCAACGAAGATATAATAGCCCTTATGTGTCTTTCTCACTCCGCATTATCTTTAATCATATGAAAAGTGAGAAAGACACATAAGGGGATACCACAAAAGGGTCTATCCTCACTGTAAGCAAGTCTTTGTTGTGATTAAGACGCAGAAAAAGCTATATTCATGTTGCTGGCAAGTCCCTCTTCGTCGTTAGGTCACAAAAGTTACATTGCCGTTGCAAGCAAGTCCCTCTACAAAAGTTACATCACTGTTGCAAGCCAGTCCCTCAAATAATGTTGATTTACCTCAGTAGCCGCACAAGAATAACAACAGGAGCAATATGAAGGATTCCAGAAATTAAAGAAAAAAAATGTTCGATTAGTGAGAAAGTGAAAAGACTAATAAGTTCTCGTAATCACAGTTAAATTGTCCAACTATATCATTGTTATAAAAATGATGTTCATAGCAATTATGGTGAGACCTTGACGGGGTTTGCTTGCTTTTCATAAGCCTTTTTTACTTCCAGAATTGGAAAACTTCCCTCCTCATACTAGGGGGACAATTGAAAACCTAAAAAGCAATTTCCCTTTTGTCTATACCACTTTGGATGATTATATATATATATATATATATATATATATATATATATATATATATATATATATATATATAGTGGGAGTGATCAGCCGATTTATGAACAAGCCGAGATCATCTCACTTAGAAGCTTACTCCAGAGGGAACGAATGAGAGATAGGAAGCTCCGACCCAATGAGGGGCCCAGGAAACCCACCTCTTCTTCACCGGATGAGAGGCGCATCAGACTCTGCATCTATATATATATATATATAACAGTGTTTATCAGAATAAAGAGTATATAATATTAGATTACTTACTGTATTATTTGAAATTTTAGTGAGAGAGAGAGAGAGAGAGAGAGAGAGAGAGAGAGAGAGAGAGAGAGAGCAATTGGAAACAAAAACAAAAATTAAAAAAGTACTGAAATTAAAGTTCAATATAATTTGCTATGAATTTTGTTGAAAATAATTGTAGCACTATTTCAAACCTATGAACACCGCACAGAACACATTATCTCTTTATCCTTACAGTTAATAATCTTAATTAGCATTGCAATTTCTTCATCCAATTTGGAAATGCAAAAATATCAAGCTAATTGTTTATTTTTTTATCTAGTCTAACTGACTAACTATATACAGACACACACACACACACATATATATATATATATATATATATATATATATATATATATATATATTATACTTATATAATTAAGAAAATTGCAGCGAAAACGATCACCTGAAGTGGAGCTAATTATTCAGCATTTTCTGAATACATGAATTGGAATGTCCGCATGGTTATGATCTACGGTGACAATCTTCATAGAAGCAATAAGGTGGAGTGGTCATGATGGGGAAGAGGGGCACATGAACAACTAACTCATCACTGGATATGAGATATATATCTGTAAACTTGTAATAATTTAGCAGCTCAGAGAAAAATAAGAGTATTGAGTATATACATCTCAGTATATGCGAATGAGTTAGAAATGCACGTGCCCTGCTTCTCCATCTTGCTCAACTCACGCCTAAATCATATATTCCAGAATTTCCTCAACACTCAACTGAGAGGACGACTCTAGGAGCTGGCCAGCTACTAGATAGAGCTACCCTTCTCATAAACAACCTCATTAAGTTAGAGAGAGAGAGAGAGAGAGAGAGAGAGAGAGAGAGAGAGAGAGAGGGATCTTCATCAAAACGGTGAATCTGAGACATTCTTACTTCTCTGTCCTGCTAGTCCACTCATTTATAACAAAACGTGCAAATGAGGTGCGTTAAGAGCACTTCCAGTGTGTAAAAGCTCCCCTTATCAATAGGCAATTCAAATAGTAACTGCTTTTAATGAAGTAATTGCCTTTTGCATCTCCACCTCTAAATATAGTCATGGCAATAGGCAATAAAATATTAGTATTTTTTATGTTCTAAAATAATAAAAATAATTTTATTTTTTAATTTTGGATAGGATTTTTAACCGATCTCGTCACGTCCATGGGTCATTATCTGAAAGTATAGTTTTTGTGGATAGATTTCGATAAGATTTTTAACCAATTATATCGCGCGACGTTTCCTTCCATGTTTAGAATTGTTGAAAATATTGAAATATGGTGTAAGGTGGGAGAAAATGGTAAGGTATTTATAGAAAATAATTATAATTTTTAAATTTTTTTTGAATTTTTTTTCGGATTTTTAATTATTTTTAAAAATTTTATTAACTTAATTAAGCTGAACAATCAGATTACAAAAAAATTTGAAATCCAACAATCCAGATTGTGACATGTGTCCCCTCGAAATATTTTTTTCTTTCTTTTTTTTTATTTTTAAAATTGAAAAAATTTGGACTGTTGATCTGGAAATCAAACGGTCCAAATTCAACTGCTACTTAGTGGGTTGCAACGCGGGCCCCATCGCCCGAATCTTGTAGGTAACTCACCCCCCACACGAGCGTGTTATGCAAATGCCTGACGCAAAAAAAATTATAATGTGGTTGACGTTAGCACCCTCAGGCGTTTGCGCTTTGGACTCCCGCCTGCCCTCTCCCACGGGCTTCCCCTTAGCCTAATTGCCCAAATGGGCTAGAGCTAGTTTGTGAGGGGATTGGATTGCAAATGGGGCTTGTCCACAAGACAAAATAACGCGGTGGAAGTGCTCTAAAGGTGGGCATATGGAGAAACAAGGAAAATAATTGGCTTCTTCTTTTCAATGTAAAGAGTCATTCTTACTTACATGTCAATCACATGACTTCAAAAACAAATTTAAGAAATAAAACAGGAGAATTTTTTTTATTTTTTATAATGCAGGGCCTAGTTGGATGTAAAACCTCATGATGAGTTACGGGTCCAAACAAATTGTGATACCTTGCAACAACAGGACCACATCACCACGATATCATGATATATCACTATTAGCCAATGTCAGAAACTACAATATTATTAGTGTATAAGCATTAACAATTAGAAAATGCTTAGCTACTCAAAGATGAATAGAAACTCTTACTCAAAATTTTCTGTCAAAATCACAGAGTTTTGTACTTATGATCATAACCTTTCATATTATGAATGACTCTGTAAAGATAATCTCTGCAAAAAAAAAAAAAAAAAAAAAGACTTAAAACTAAGATCGTTTATAATACTTTTCCCAATTCCACTCGTTTGTTTTTATATAGTTTGATGACTAAACGACCTTGGTTTGAATTGAATTTTTGCAATGACGATCTTTGTAGAGTGATTTATAATATGAATGGTTCTGATCATAAACATGAAGTTCTATGAATCGGCAACGAACAATTTTAAGTAGGAACTCCTACTCATCCTTTAAGTATAGCCAGGTATTATTCTTAACAATTTGTCTAAAAATTGTACGATTGTTGTAAACATTCCTAATTTAATTGTGATTGTGTAAATTCTAGATTATATTTTATTCTAGTTATCATTTCCTATTACAACTTGTATTACTTGGGGAAGAAGTAATATCTTCTCTTCTTTTACTACTATAAATAAAGGCACCATGTCGGAGGGATAACAACACATATTCCCCTACAATTCTACAAACACATCTCTCTCAATCTCTCTCCCTATATCGCCGGCCCCCTTTAACCTTGTTAGATAAAATAGGCTACAACACATTATCAGCATGCTCCTACCACTGCGTTTACGAAAATATAAAGTTGAAGAATTTTTCTGCATCAAACTAGTTCATCCATATCATCACGCAATCAGATTATTCTAAATCAACGATTTTTATCTCAATATTTTTGCAGCCCTGATAACATGAACATTCACCATAATGCATGACCCAACTTTATGTTTTTCGAATTTTAGATTCTACATAAATTGTGTATGCATTATATTCATAATTGTTGAATTATGTGAATTTGATATTTACCATGAATTGCATCAAATATATGTAAATGCATTATACTATTGAATTGAATATGCTTTGAATTAAATTATATATGAATTGAATTGAAAACAAAAAATTTAAAAAAAATCGAAACAGGCAACCTAGTTCTTCAAACCCATGCCTTCGCGCCATTGAACAAAGCTTACAGTTTACGTGGCTAAGCCGTGCCAAGCCGCGAGTTCCCTAGCCGGAGCAAAGGGCTCCAGGATTGAAACCCAACAACCCTGACATTTTCCCCCATCGCAGGTTGGCCTGCAGCCAATCCTTATCCACGGGTCACCATGTTTGACGGCCTAAAGCTCAAATCTCGTCGGAATTTTTTTAAATTTCCAATTTGTATTACTAGGGTTTTGATGAAACGTCGAGATTTTTAAATCTCCGTTCATATTTGAGGTCTTCGTTGACCTATGGACTCGCCCCGAACACCGTTGTCCCAAAGCACGGTAGCCTAAAACGGTGGCATCGACTTTCTTCCTCGACGAACGCACCCAGCTACGGCTGAGGGTGTCTTTGGACCCAACCCGAGCCCTATTAGGCTTCATTTCTCGGCCTACTCCCTAAATTTTTTGGGCTCTTTGTATTGGCCCATAAGTTGTTTGACCGGCCTGCGAAAAAAAAAAAAAAAAAGCAAAAGTTTTTTCTTTGGGCTAGCCTAAAGCAGCCCGCGCAAACATAAGTTTTTTTTTTGTTGGGCTCGCCCAAAGCAGCCCACTACCTAAGCTCGGCCTGTTTTTCTCCCCCCCCCCCGTTTCACTATTTGCACCGCACCCAATATGTGCCCTTTCTATTTGGGCCTGCAGCCTCACCTAAGACCAAACCCAACCCAATTTTTGGGCGTAGGTCCCCACATTTTTTTAAGCCACCTGTGGGTTTATTTTTCTTTTGGGCCTTGAGTTTTATTCGCCTAATTATTTTAAACCAATAGGTTTTATATTTTTTCACCCACACTTTAATTTGGCCCGAAGACCAATTAATTAATTCAATTATAACTATAGACCTAAAGTTCTATTTTTGCATATTCTTGTTGCATATTTCTGTATATATATTTGTGTTTGCCTGTAGGAATTTATGAACCTGAAGTTTCTTATAAACATGCCTTATTTGAAAACCTAAAGTTTTCATTTAAAAACATCACCCATGAAAACTCGAAGTTTTTTCATGCAAAATTAAGCCAATACATGTCTATTAGAACTTGTATGTTCTACTCCTATGTGAATGGATTTATTTTTTCTCCATTTCACTAACCATATCTTATCCATCTATTTTGTGATAGGAACATGTCAAACTTGAACAAACTCGACTTCACCGCTTTAGAGGTCTCTAGAAGAAACTACCTCAAGTTGGTCCAAGATGTGAAGCTCCACCTCACTGCAAAGAATTTGCGTCCCGTTATTGAAGAAGAGACAGACAACCCTGTTGGCGAAGCTGAAAAAGCCACCACTATGATCTTCATCCGAAGACATATCCATGACGCTCTGTAAACTGAATATCTTGCTGAGGGGGATCCACGTGCACTATAGGTCACTTTGGCTGATCGTTTTGATCACCAAAATGACATATTCTTGCCTGAAGCAAGACATGACTGACATCATTTGCGCTTCCAAGACTTTAAGTCTGTGAATGAATATAATTCTAGGGCCGAATTCCACCTAGACATAAACAATTTTAGTTAGTTAAAATTGCACATTGGGGCCGAATTCCACCTAGTGGCTCAACCCCCCTTGTTTTTTGGTTGATTTTTGAACAATTTTCCTTTATGTTTAGATTATTTGTTGGTGATTTGTTTTTTTTTTTTTTTGGATATTAAGTCTTAATAATTACCATCCTTGAATAAATAAAATTATTTTGAATTCATATTTTTTTTAGAACTTTTATGCATGTGACCGATTCAAATTAATTTTTCATTCTAAGTATGACTAGTGGGAAAGTTAGTTGTCTGGCAGATAGTGCAACCACACACACAATTTTCCATGAACGCATCTATTTCACTAACTTCATACCTAAGAATGCACCGCTAACAATCCTCTCAAGCCCATCCAACTTGGTAGAAGGATACGGTAAGGCACGTATAATGTTGTCTAATGGTACAATCTTAACCATTTCTGAGTCACTCTATTCTCCACGTTCCGGAAGAACATTGTTAAGTTTTAAGGACATTAGAGATAACAATTACCATGTTGAAACCCACGTAGAAAACGGAGTTGAATTTCTGTGCATAACTTCATACGAATATGGCTAGAAGCGTATTCTAGAGAAGATTGAGCGTATCCCGAGTGGTCTGTATACTACGACCATACACCCCATAAAATGCCACTATGTGGCCGGCCCTACTACTAGGACCGCACATAAAATTACTCTTTGGCATGATCATTTGGGACATCCTGGATGAATAGAGATGCGTCGTATCCTCAAATCTTCACACGGGCATCCACTAACCCGAAGTTTAGGTTCAATCCAAGGAATTGCATGTCAAACATGTTCAATGGGAAAGCTTATCACCAATCCTTCTTATGACAAGATTCGTTCGAATCCTCCCTTTTTTCTACAACGGATTCAAGGGAACATTTGTGCACCGATTCACCCTTCATGCGGACCATTTAGATACTTTATGGTTTTGGTTGACGTTTCCACACGTTGGTCACACGTGTGCTTGTTGTCCATAAGGAATGCTGCATTTTCCAAACTGTTGGCTCAGGTTATCAAGCTCATGGCCTACCACCCTAATTATCCGATCAAATCTATTCGATTGGATAATGCTGGAGAATTCACTTCTAAAACTATTGATGACTATTGCATGTCGGTTGGGGTTGAAGTTGAACATCATGTATCCCTTGTTCATATCCAGAACGGCCTGGCAGAGGCTTTCATTAAGCGCTTACAAATGATTGCTCAATCGTTGGTCATACGTACCATTTAATGCCCTTCAATTGGTTACCGGATACTAACCCTACATATCGCATCTGCGCGTATTTGGTTATGCAGTATATGTGCCGATCTCGCTGCCCTTACATACAAAAATGGGGCCTCAGCGAATGATGGGAATCTATGTCGGATATGATTATCCTTCAATTATTCATTACTTAGAACATTTGACATGCGATCTGTTTACCGCTTGTTTCACGGAATGTCATTTCTATAAGATAGTTTTCTCGTCGTTAAGGGGAGATAAGAACTTCAACATTCCTGAAGAACGACGCGAATTATCATGGATGACTCTCACTTTGTCTCATTTAAATCCTCGCACAGCTTAGTCTGAAACTAAAGTGCAGCGCATATTAGATCTCCAAAGCATAGCTCAGAGCAAGCCAGATGCTTTCGCCGATCTAGCGTACGTGACAAGATCATATATTCCAGCTGCGTATACACCTGGAAAGATGGATGTACCAAATGTACAATGAACTTCCCTCTTGAAGGCACGAGACACCAATATTGGTGATCCATGTACATTAGCGGCTAGCTAATCATTTACCCTTATACAAAAACATGGCAGACCCCTTGGTTCAAAGGATTGACATCCCCGAAAGAGGAAACCCATGGCACAAAGTCCTGAAAAACCTACTGTGAATCCGAATATCGCTTACTCATTCTATCCAACTCATGAGGAAATTCTAGATTATGGAAGCATCCTTGAAGAGACGAATCCTCCTCTTGAAAATCATGAGAGTTCTGTCTATTATGCTAGCTTAGATAATGTGTGGCATAGAAATGAGATGATTGTCAACGATGCATTAGCATTTGTAGTAGCTACTGAGATCATGTTGAGCGATAACATTGAACCGTGTTCCGTTGATGAATGTCTATGTAAAACTGATTGGTTAAACTGGAAACAAACAATCCAAGTCGAACGCGATTTACTTGCGAAACGTAAGGTGTTTGGACCTGTAGCTTCTACTTCTCCATATGTGAAGCCCGTTGGCTACAAGTAGGTTTTCGTTCAGAAACGTAATGAAAAGAACAAAATTATGTGTTACAAAGCTCCTCTTGTTGCTCAAGGCTTCTCACAACGCTCTGGGATTGACTATGACGAAACTTATTCACCCGTTATAGATGTGATTACTTTTTACTACCTTATCAGTTTGGTAGTTTTCGAAAAATTGGATATGCAGCTAATGGACGTAGTAATCGCGTATCTCTATGGGGATTTTGATACGAAAATCTATATGAAATTTCCCGAAGGACTTACATTGACTGGTTCAAATATTTCCAAACCCTGGAACACGCTCTTAATTCGGCTGAGCTTTCACTCTACGATTTGAAACAATATGGAAGAATGTGGTATAACCGTCTGAGTGAGTATTTAACTAGTTAGGGATATGTCGATGACATGATCCTTATCAGAACTCCTGAAGAGCTCACGAGAACTGTCGCACACTTAGAGTCAGAATTTGAGATGAAAGATCTAAGTAAGACTCGATATTGTCTCGGTCTCAAGATAAAGCATTGTTCGGATGGAATCCTAGTACATTAATCGAACTACACCCAGAAGGTGTTGCGTCTCTTTAATGATGATAAAACGAAGCCTTCAAGTACTCTTATGGTCGTTCAATTGCTAGATGCAAAATAAGATCATTTCCGTCCGAAGGAGGATGATGAAGAGATTTTGGAGCCTAAAGTTCTTATCTAAGTACGATCGGCACTTTATTGTACTTAGCTTAATGCATTAAACCCGACATTTCCTTCCCTGTTAATCTTTTGGCAAGATACAGTAATGCACCAACACGCATACACTGGACTGGCGTGAAAAACATCTTCCGTTATCTTAAGGGTACTACAGATTTGGGCTTGTTCTATCCTTACAGATCCTTGAGTGATGCCGCACTCTTTGCTTCTCGAGTCGATTCTCGCCTTGTTGTTTATGCCGACATAGGATATTTATCTGATCAGCACAAGGCGCGTTCTCAAACGGGTTATGTCTTTACCGTTAGAGGCACCACAATCTCTTAAAGGTTAATTAAACAGACCTTAGTTGCCACTTCGTCTAACCATGCTGAAATTCTTGCCTTACAAGAAGCAACTCGGGAATGCTTTTGGTTGAGAGTAGTAGTGGGCCATATTCGAAGCCCTTGCGATCTTTATCCCGCCGTTAATGTCCCGACGACGATCTTTGAAGATAACGCAGGATGCATCGAACAACTTAAGAAGGGTTATATCAAAGGAGACAACATCAAGCATATTGTGCCTAAGTTTTTCTTTTCATATCAACAACAAGAGCATCAGAAGATTGAAGTCACGCAAATCCGTTCACAAGACAATCTGGCTGACCTCTTCACCAAATCACTACTGAAGATGACATTTCAGAAGCTTGTTCATGGAATTGGTATACGTAAACTTTCTGAGTTGTAACTTTGCTATTTCTCTTTGGAACTGTGTCAAACTCAGGGGGAGTATCCTGAAAATACTTGATTGATCTTAATATACTTTTTTCCCAACGATTAAGAGCATTTTTCCCACTAGATTTTTGTTGCCTAACTAGGTTTTAACAAGGCACCCACCTTGGGTTGGTCATATCTCTGATGACGTCTCGTAGACGTTTCTTTTGACTTTGCATTTGTCACGCATTTTTCCTTAGACTATGGATTTTGTCCCTACTTGGGTTTTTGGCATAGCCTTAGGGTCTTTTTAGTGAGACTCATTTACTTATGCAAGTATGGATCAAATGGAATCAATTTATGCGTTGTTGAACGGGTGCTGACCATGCACAGATTGTTGTAATTTGCACTGCTGTACTGTTGTAATCTGTAAAAATAAAATAAAAATGATTTTTTTTAATATGTAAAAACAGCAATAGCTAACTGAAAATCTGATTAGAATGAATTATTTTAAATAATCCCCGGCAACGGCATCATTTTCTTGATAGGGATTTTACTACACATGTGAACGGGCTAAAAACTCCTATATTACTTTCAAGAATGACAAGGTTATTGTAGTACAAACGGATCTCGCAAGGTCATTCTCCACACGGATTATTAAATAATTCGAAACAAACCAAATTCCAATTAATTATTGTAAACTAGAAATTATGATGATTGATTTTATAATCTACTTAAATTAAAAATGAATTTAATTAATAAAAGTAAACTAATTTGCAATATTAAAGATGAAAGAAAAGGAATCAATTTTGGAGAAATCAAATTAAGAAAGCACTAGGGTTCCACCATCACCTATCAATCCTATGAACTTTTACCAATTACTTATGATCTACACATGCCACTTTGAAGGTTAGATTTTCCTAATTCATATTCTACTTGGAACCTTCAACATAGAACGTATATCTAACATGCAACCCGTCCAGATGTTCGGATCAAATCTGAACATGAAAGACTCATTATGCTCTATGAAAACCTTTTGAAAAGCCATGCAACCCTTAAGACGTGGTGTTCATCCTAAGTGAAATTACAATTATTAATCACAAGAAGCCAGCGTCAATTTCAGAGAACCTTCCAACCAAAATTGCATCAAATTATTTTTCTAAAGATCCTAATGGTGATCAAGCATTAAGACAATTAGATAGTTTTAATCCCGGTGATTAATAATTCAAAGTATGCATGCAATCAATTATAAGCAATTAAATATGTTTATACCATATTTAGGGCCTCATATTTAGACCTCGTATAAATACTCGGGGGACCTAAATGTAATTATGCAATAAAGGAAGGGGCAAATATGTAATAAGTGAGGAGTCTTTATTCTATAAAATGACCCCTCACCCTCACAATTAGGGGAGGCTCATTCTCATCCTCAGAGGCCAATTCCTAGGCCCTCTCACCCCCTCTCAACGCTCTCACTCTCAGAGCTCTCTCTCCCTCAAATAAATACAATCAGTGTGGATGTAGCCCAAACCTTGGGGTGAACCACGATACATCTTGTGTTATTTACATTACTTGCAGATTCACGGTCAGATTTACGTTGTTCCAAGACCTCTGGTTTTGTGCATCAACATTTGGCGCCGTCTGTGGGAAACGACAAGAAAAGTTATGTTGGTTCTCTCTCAATTTTTCACCTCCGCCGTGAATCTGCAAAATCACAAAAAAACTCAGAAACCCAATAACCCCTTTCTGTCTTGTACCTTCATTTCCTTTCGTCGACTATTCACCAACTGAAGTCTAGTCAAATCCACTGAAATCATCAGTGCAGCAACATGGTCAGCATTATGTTTTTCAGAACATGGCTCAACCACATAACCAATATCGTCAGCAGTTTTATCCTCCTTCATATGGGTATATGCTTCCACCAGCACCATAGTACCAACAACATCCTCTGCAATATCATTATGCAGCACCGACACCACCACCTCTAGAAGCTCTTGAGGAAGAAGATGGTGAGCAGGAAGATGATGACAGCTGCTTGCCTTCTGACTTGGAGGGTGCAGTGCGTCAATCAAGTGAAGCAAGTGCAGATTTTGTGTCTTCAGGAGGAATGAGAGCCATAGTTGAGCTTTTGATTCCTTAGCTGCAATTTCTAGACGAAGAAGGCGCACAAGATGAGCTCTGGGAATTGTCAAGGGTTTTCTTAGATACGCTGATAGAAGAAACCGACGGTCAAAGAGTTAAAGCTATGTTTCTTGATGCTGGTGCGACATCGCTTCTAAAATACCGTTGGAAAGATGCTCCTTTTGGATTCGCTAGCGAAGGGGCTGGTGGAAGGTTCTTAAGTCTGGGTCGGCGTGAAAATTTGAGGGTTCGCTTCGCCTTTACTTGTATAGAAAGATCATTGTATGTAATCAGAGAGAAATGTTTTATTCTCAGTTTATATTGGCCAAGAAAGGTCATCTTGGGATGATATGGATATCAGCACATTTGGAGTGCAAGCTTCGCAAGAATCAGGTCGTCGACATCGATATTGGCGTCTCCGTAGGAACAGGGGAGTCTCAATCACGCCGTCGATGCGGAGAGCAGGGGGTCCCCACAGCATCGCCGGTGGCGAAGGCTCAGGAGATCAGAGACAAGAAGAAGGAAAAAATAATTGGACGGTTGACGATCGGTGGAAGGTACATGACATACTCGCCGTCACCGTCAGCACCTCACTCCCCTCACCTCTCCGGCCTTCGCTCTGCCTCCTCCTCCGTTGCTCTCGTTGCCGCCAAGAAAGAAAAATAACACTCTGAGCTGCTTAGGAAGCGTCACAAAAAGAGAGAGAAAGAGTTGTTGGTTGAAAAAAAAACAAAGCTTCCAAAACCCCCACTCCACAATCCACATCCAACATCATTCATGAAATCTGCTGTGATGGGTTCATTGGGTTATTTGAAATTCCACGTTCCTCAACTGGGTTTGAAACAAGATCACCCAGAACCCAACCACCTCCGAACAATGAGTTTCAAGGTCGGATTTTTCAACAGTGGCGTTTGTTCACAGTCAACAGTGGCGTTTGTTCTGCACTGACTCAAAGTTCAGTGTGCATACCCTTGGAGTCTTCAATCATTTTTAGGAATGATCACAGTCAACAGTGGCGTTTGTTCTGCACTGGCTAAAGGGAGACTTTACTTTTGAAGACCCCGAGAGTCATGAGGATGCTAAAGTTGGGGAATCCAATGCCACTTTAGAAAAAGAAGTCATAAATTCAGCCTCAACAGCAGTAACCAGTCAAATCCAAATCAGAGGCGCAGTGGGCATCACAAAAGCAGAAAAGAGAAAAGCAAAAGATTATCCTATTATTATGATTCTTTCTGTCTACCAGGTGAAGATATAGAGAGAGGGCAGCATAAAAACACTGCAAAAGCAAGGAATAAACACCCCACCCGAATGATGTAATTTATTTTTATTATCTTTCGAAGACATCTATATAAACCCCATCAGAGGATAATATGTATAAACCCCATCAGAGGGTAATTAAAAAAAACGGCAAAGCCTAAAATAAATGGGCTTGCATGTTGTGGAGAGCGAAGGCCCATAAGCCCAAAATAGCATCAACCAGGTCATCAAAAGTACGCCCAATACTCCACAATTATTCGGCAACCCGCCGCTATTACCACCAACCAGGTGACCAAAAGTACGCGCAGTACTCCAAAATTATTCGGCAACTCGCCGCTATTACCACCAACCAGGTTATGAAATGTACAAGTCGTACTCTAATATCATTCGGCAACTAGCCATTCATGCCACCAACTAGGTGATGAGATGTACAACCCGTACTCTAAATTTGGCAACTAGCCATTCATGCCACCATCATGCCACCAACTAGATGATGAAATGTACAACCTATACTCCCTTTCATGCCACCAACCAGGTGATCAAAAGTATGCCTAGTACTCTAAATTATACATGAGCACTACTCATGTCATTCATACATAAACATTCATGAACATCACTCATGACAATCATACATAAACATTCATGACCATCACTCATGTTAACATTCATGAGCATCACTCATATTAACATTCATAAGCATCACTCTTAACAACGTCCATGAGCATCACTCATGTCAATCAACATAAACATTCATGAGCATCACTTATGTCAATTAGCTTCAAAAGCTTCATTTACAAAAGTTCCAGCTTCAAAAGCTTCATTTACAGAGCTCTAGCTTCAAAGCTTCACTTGCAAAGCTTCACCTACAAAGCTTCACTTGCAAGGCTTCACCTACAAAGCTTCAGTGCAAGATATACAAATACTGCATCCGAACAACCACCACTTTGGCCCATACATGGATTCAATTTGAAGTCTCCAGCCAACAGACTCTATTGACCGAAGACTTGGGGTACTACATTATGTACCATATATTAGGCCTCAACTGGGCCTCATAAAAAATACTTTGGGGACTTAGCTCATCACTTATGTATTAAGGAGCGAGCCCTTATTCTATAAAAGGGACCTCCTCACCTTCAAGCGCCACAAATCGAGCCAACTAAGGCAACATTAGCCACGAGCTGAGCGGCCTCACAGCATGTGCTACTTCTAATTGAGCATCATTTCAGATTAAGCTCCGCCTAATACCGAGCATCAGTTCAAGACAACATCTAGTTACTTCGGCCCACATATGGACTGAATTTCAAGTCTCCAGCCAAAAGACTCTCTTGACTGAAGACTTGGGGGACTACTGTTTATACCATATTTAGGGCCTCGTATTTAGACCTCGTATAAATACTCGGGGACCTAAATGTAATTATGCAATAAAGGAAGGGGCAAATATGTAATAAGTGAGGAGTTCTTATTCTATAAAAGGACCCCTCACCCTCACAATTAAGGGAGACTCATTCTCATCCTCAGAGGCCAATTCCTAGGCCCTCTCACCCCCTCTCAACGCTCTCACTCTCAGAACTCTCTCTCCCTCAAATAAATACAATCAGTGTGGACGTAGCACAAACCTTAGGGTGAACCACGATACATCTTGTGTTATTTACATTACTTGCAGATTCACGGTCGGATTTACGTTGTTCCAAGACCTCCGATTTTGTGCATCAACAAAATAAAAATCACATATTCATGCTAAGGCTCAAGGCTTCGCCCTAGCAAAAGGAATTAGTTACGCATATTCATAATTAAAATCATAAAAATATTATTAAGAAAAGGATTGAAAACACTTTAAAGTAGAAAATCTCCAAGAACCCTAGCAATTCTCTCTGTCTTCAAAGTTGCATAAAAGAAAGCGTAGCCCAAAAAGTGAGAACGGCAAAGTAATATATCTGCTATGCCATCGCACAAACCCTAAAACATAAGTCTCTTATTCCAACTAGGAAAAATAATAATAATAAAATATATTAAAACATAAAGTCCTAATTAAGTTAGGATAAACTGCACAGAAATTGTTCAGCCACGTTTTAGCCTCAAATCTCCTCAAAATCCGGCCCAAGATAGGTTGTTTTAAAGATCCGGACGCTTCGAACACGTCTCTGGAAGGCCACGAAACCATCTGAGGTCAACTTGGGCTCCAAAAACGCAATTCAAGCCCAAAACGTCACTATTTCAGCACCGTGCATCGCTCCTTCATTTTATTGCTAGGAAATAGCCGCTTGGTGGAAAAATATGATATTTTGACACGATCATGCTAAGTGACACATGAACATCATCCAACTAGAATTACTCCAAAATTTGTCCATTTGACCATGTTTTGCTCCAGAGGAAGTCGAAAGTCCTATATTAGAAATACAATTCAAAGTATCAAAATTCTTCTGAAATATTAACCAAAATATACTAAGAATAGGGTTAAATATATAATATAAAATCTACTCATCAACAAGTTCCTACCTTATTAAGAATAAGCGTTGTTCCTTAGAATCAGTGCCGACGAGTCGACTTCCTCAACTTCTGCATGATGCTGAATCTACCTTGAGTATTTACATACTCAAGGGGGAGTATTGTAAACATTCCTAGTTTAAGTGTGATTGTGTAAATCTTAGATTATATTTGATTCTAGTTATCCTTTCCTATTACAACTTGTATTACTTGGGGAAGAAGGAATATCTTCTCTCCTTTTACTACTATAAATAAATGCACCATGTAGGAGGGATAATAACACATATTCCCCTACAATTCTACAAACACATCTCTCTCAATCTCTCTCCCTCTACCATCGGCCCCCTTTAAACTTGTCAAATAAAATAGGCTACAACAACAATCATATTATACAGACCTGAACTATAGGAATATATACAATACATTTACTTGGAAGTACCCATTACTATAATTGATAAGTCAATATTATACTATATTATTCTTAATTGGATTTTATATATACTTTTGGAGATTTTTGATATTTTTTTTTTTTATGTTTTGACTATAGGACATGCAAAATCTACTTTGTTCGAAAAGTAATGAAACAATTAAATTTTTGAGTGATTCCAATTGCAGTTGATTCCGTAGGTAGTGAAGAAGTTGTATCAAAATCTCAACCTTTAATTCCAAGCCGTTTAGTCGTGATGATTGGAATAGCGCAGGTGAACGGTGCTGGCGAATTGATCTTTAAGGCTTGCATGAGCTATAAGTTATTGAAGAAGACGTTTTTGGGAGAAATTCCTTCTACAACATAGAAGAGGACTTCTTAATCTTTCCAATAACATCTTTATGGGCGTTTTCTATGCTGTCTTGGTTAGTCTACGGAAGGAATCTTCACTGATTTGATTTCGGGTCAGAATAGGATTGTATTTCTTAAATTAAATTATTTTATTTAATTTTCCAGATTTATTACGAATCTCATTAGGTAGCATTTCAATTCACATTAGTATTATAGAGTTTTGTAACCTTAGAGGAGAGGACGTTTTTGGCTTTAGGAATTCGACTAGAGAAGTGCTTTGTGATTTTGCAGCTTTATACTACAAGGGTGTTATCTCTCTTTTCTTCTTAATATATTTTGATATTGAATTAGAATTATGTCTAACTAATTCTCTCTTTACTAGATTGAGAATATGAGTCTTAATATGAATATGTAGTTTCTTTTTAAATTATTTATATGGTTATGCATGCTTGTTTTGAATTTTCAATCATTGATTTTAAACTAGCGATATATCTTGATGTGTGATCACCATTAGGATGTTTAGACAAGTAATTGGATGCAATTTACGTTGAAGGGTCACACTTAGTTGGTTAATGCTTCTTGTGATTAGGCATTGTAAGTTCATTTAAGACGAATATCAATCTTTTAAGGGTTACCTGGTTTTTCAAAAAGTTTAACTTAAATGAGTTTTGCATATTTATATTAATGAAGCTGCATGTTAGATATATGTTCTACTTTCCATTGAGGCTGCATGTTAGATATATATTCTACCTTACAGGTAAGCTGAGTCTTCCAATGAGGCTGCCTTAGCTACGAAGGTTTATCTATATGGGGACGTGAACATCAAGAATGAGAACTTTTGTTTTGAACTCAAGTCAACAGACATCGACTCAAGCCGTGCCTAGTTTCGCCATATGACATTGTGAAGTAGGAATCTGGATCATCGCCGGATCTTTTTTGTGAGCATTTCAAGAATTCATCAATTTTGTCTGTTCATTCTATATCGTGCAGTTATAAATTATTTTAAATAATTTTATTTAAAATTAAATACAAATAGTATTTGACAAAAACTGACCGCACAATGTACGATAAACAAACATGATTCACGGATTCTTAAAATCCTCACCAAAAGGATCCGGAGAGAATCTTGTTCGATGAAGTAGTTATCCACTCTAGTATAACCATTGAGTTGCGCTATTAACGTTAAATAAAGCGCCTTTGGAAGGCAACTCAAATTTTTCTAACCCTATTTCTTTTTATTTTGTTTATTTGATTTGATTTTCTTTGCTTTCATTCTTCATCACAAAATCACAAAAAAATTAAAATAATAATAATAATTAATTAAAAAACATAAAACCAAGAGGTTTTAGTTCATCCATCTTATTATATCTGTACCTTATTCTAATCCCGTTTTTTATTTTGTGTGATTTTTGCAGGATTGCACATCAAATCGGTCCTAAAATCCACTACTACCAGCGACATCAATTCATCAACATATCACTATCAATATCAATCAGCAACCTTTGCCTTTTGCCCGTGTGACCATTTTCTTAATGGCCGGGATGGTGACTGCTGTCCACAGAAACCCTAATTTTCTTTACTTTTAATTTTTTTTTATAGAAAACTTCATTTTAATCCTTGGCAAAGATGACTTTTTTTATTAAAACCATGAGTAAGATCAAAATCTAATTTTAGTCTCTTGATACATTAATAATCTCATTTATTAATTATATTTTGATTTTTTAATTATTTATCTTTTTCTTTCTAATTTTTAATGTATTAATTTTATTTCATAATAATTTTTATTTTCATTTCATTCATCGTAATATATTTTGTTGTGAACATTTAGATAAACTAATTTTTGTTATACAATATATTTTGATGTACTTTATCTTCTTCATTTAGGTATATTAAATTCATTATAATACATTTCGGTGCATATATTTAGGTACATACATTTCAATACAAACATTTAGGTATATTAATTCAATATAATACATTTTCAGTACTAACATTTCAGTGCATACATTTTGGTACATACATTTAGGTACATTAATTTACTATTAATACATTTCGGTGCATATATTTTGGTACATACATTTTGGTACTAACATTTAAATATATTAGTTCAATATAATATATTTCGGTACTAACATTTAGATACATTAATTGAGTCTTTCAAGTTTGAAGAATGTTAAATAAAATTAATAAATTAAAAACTCTTTTTTGGAAAAAAAAAAATTAAAATTTGTGTATTAATAAATTTAAATATTTAATGGGAGACATTAAATAAAATGCACATTAATTATTTTGAATTAAGGGCACATTAGGGACTAAAATCAATATTTAATCTAACACCAGGTTTTTTTTTAAATTTTAATCTTCTTGAGGGATTAAAGTTCAAAAACCCCTTTTTTTTTAAAGAAAGATTTTGGAGTGCATATGCACAAAGATGAGTGGCTTTCCAACCAGCTAAAAATCAATATCAGAGAAAAACTCCGAGTAAGAAAGTGCGTTTCTGTATCTCAGTCACTGCCATGTCGTTGTTATTGATTCATTCAAAGTAGCTGTTGATATTATTTTGAAGATCATGCTATCTAGATATTGGATAGCTGCATTACTATAGAGTATATATATCTGCCACACATATTGCTCCATATCAGCACCATTAAGAAAATTATTTGACAAATTGTGAAGTAACTAGACTACATGATTGATATTTTATAACTGAAAATATAATGAATAATATAAACAAATACATGTGAGTGAATTAATAACACTTGCACCTTTTGTGTTGCACAGAATGCCCCTTCACTTTCAACTTCAAACATGATCACATGTATCTTGCCCTTCAGACAACTACCTCTGGTCCACCACGTATCTAATTAGATTTCCATTTCTTGAATAATTATTTTGTGTGTTGACAATAATAAAGGTAGAAGGAAATTGTATTCATCAAGAATATTATGAACAGAAAATGTTACAATCCTAAGACGGTGACCTGCCCTACGTACCGAGGCCTTCTCGAGGTCTTGTAACTTCAAGATCATAGTGCTTCTCGGAGCAGGCTGCTGCTTGCTACAGAACATGCAGTGTCTTATCCGTCTTCAACATCAGTCTATTTGTACCTGTCTCAACTTCTGAAACAATTCTGATAGAACAATTAACTAGGATGGAGAAGATGATGCTGATGGCTGCTGTCATTATTTTTTTTTATTTTTTATTTTTAATAGAGCGATATATTTATATTAAGAGATTCAAAATATAAATTGGTATCAAACCTATTCTTCATATTTCTTCTTTGATTCATGAGATAAACTTCCCTCACATGGTCGAGGTTCGTAAAAAGGAACGGTGATAATTTCTTTTCCTTTTTTTTGGTGAAAACCCCTTGTTTTATTGGTCAATACCCTAATAAATTTCATAATACAACATTTTCTGATTCATCTGAATCCATCTACCTTTAATTTCCTTTTTCCTTATTGCTAAAGGTGATGAGCAATGTTCTAACGATTAATTGTACTAATAGTCGATTTTACTAGACCCACTTCCCATCACGTTAGCTCCCAAGTCTCTTTCCAAGTGCACTTCCCTATGTGCAGCTGGTATCATGTCATGGCCCGCTTCTCATGTCCTTAAAATCAGATGAAGGGAAATAGAGTTAACACGGTTTTTCCTTTTTAGGGATCAAGCTAAAAAAACTAGCTAGGTTAGAGTTTAAAACCGTTTAGACTCGCTCAAACTTAGCTACAACGGGTTTTATCTTTATTTGCGTTTACTTTTCATTTGACGTGCTTTTTCACGTTCAGAGAGAGACACATACATCTTTGGACAAATTTTATTCATTTATATGAACTTACCATTGTATGATCAATAATATTATCACAGTTTGTAAACCCCTTGGGATAATGAGGACCATGTGGGGGTGAGGATTAGGACTCTGTGTGAGAGAAGAAAGATATATTGGTAAGTAGACATCCATGTTCGCTACAGAGGATCGTGGAAATCTTAGCAACATATGAGAAAACAACAAAACTAATACCCCATCTGTAGAGCAAAACATGGTAAACAAGGAAAAAGTTAATAGCTAAATAGGTAGATACAAAATTTTGTTCACACATTTCTCTGCTTTTTCATTGCTATCAAGCTAGCTAGCACCCAAATAATAATTGATCAAGTTTTGCATAAGAAATTAATTCATTTCGTTGAATAACCAATGTTTCAAGATCATTGTGATCAAGGAACATAGTAAAGGAGAAATCATTTACATGTAATTTTTTTTTCTTCTTCTTCTCTGTACTTTTGTGTCGTTATTTATGTTCATTGATTTATCTTTGATTTTTTTCAATCTAGTGACTATAAATGAATTGGATTGTTTAGGAGATAAAGAAAAGTGTTTGTAAATCATTTCCCTAATAAAGAAATGAAACAATTGATGAAGACCGGCCACTAGCACAAATTGTTCCTTAGCTAAAACATTAAAAGATTGCGGTTTGCACATATGTGGATGATTACCAACCGTTAATGTATATAAATTATAGGGACACTTTGGATGCGGTCCCTAGCTATCAATATTCTTTGATTGAAACCTTGTTAGTTTTTAGTTTTTGATTGAGGTCCCTGACATTAATATAATAATGTAAGTTACTATATTTTTAAATTAAAAATTAAAAATTGAAATTTGTAATTGTTTATATTAATGAGATTTTAAATAAAACCCATAATTTATGGGATTAAAAATAATAAAATATAAATTATACTCTCTATTATATTGTGTGTGTATACATATATGTATGGGTACATTAACCAAAATTAACAAAAAAATGTATTGTACCAAAACATGGATACATTCTCAAATCAACGAAAAAGAATGTACCCATATAAGTTTAAACATGGATTAAAAAATTTGAATGGATTTTATATTAAAAAAAGGGTACATTTTACATATAACAAATTGATATATTTGAGAATGGGTACATTTAAGATTTAAAAAATTGAAAAATTATATGAATGGGTACATTTAAGATTAAAAAATTGAGAATCTTTTTATATATATAAAAAAAACTAATAGGTACAAACTTAATTTAATTTAATTTTTTATTATTTTAGAAATGTTTGAATTGAAAATTAATTAGAAGTTTAATAGAGGTGTGAGTATTAAACCCTAAATTAATTACTAATTTTTATATTAAAAATTATATAATAAACATGTAAATTCATTATCACATTAATGATAGGGACTTGAATCAAAATTTGAGAACTAATAAGGTCTTAGTCAATGAACAGTAAGAACTAGGGACCGGATACTAATTTTTCCTAAATTATATAATGAAGTTATTTAAAAAGCATACATCTTTGAACCAAACATGCAGTCCGGAACAAATGGCTATATCAAACTAAAGAAGATTGCTATTATATTAATTAACCAAATCGTGATGCTTAGCAAAAATCAATTAAACTCTTTTATATTATTTCTTTTGGTCCAACAACAGCAATCAGTCTGGCTGCTTAATAGTATTTTGGATCTTTGAATCATATTATTAAGTAAAATATTTTGTATCTTATCAACACTAAAAATTGTATTAAATATGTTGGAATGCGGCCCTTTTACCTGGCATTCCACTCCACTTAGGCAGTGACAGAGATGTGAGTAGTAGAGACAAAATTAAACAAATAAAAATGAGATTTATGAATGCGAAAGCAGTGGAGGTGTGATTACACTTGGGAATGTTTTGGGAAATTAGGTTTATAAAATCTCAGAGATGTCAATTCTGTAAGCTATACTTGACATCACGTGACAAAAGTAATATTAATTTATAATTAACAAGTGAAAAGGGTGTGTATTAAGTTAAATTTTGAGTTAGTGGGTTAATGATGCGGTTCTCAGCAAAAGGCAGGAGACAGGTATGGAAAGTAGGTAAAACTTCCATTAGGCAACTTAGTCCTTGTTAATGGATATATCACTTGCAACCACTGGGATATATGGCATGGCATGGCACACTATCCCTTACAGTGGACAAAAAATAATATACATTGCAACTTCTTTACTTCATTTGAAAGGAATAAAAGATAGGGTGGGGAATGGTGATATCCACACTTTTTCTTTTTTTTTTTTTGTTTTTTACATAGTCTCAATTTTTTATTATTGGATCGAATATATTGAAGAAAATCAAATAATAGAAATTAATAAGAAATGTGCGAGAGGTAAACATAGGTGCGTACGTAGATAGCACCATGTTAAGAGATATTGTAAATTTGTAAGACTTACAACATGATATATATTCTAGAAGAGTGCTTAAATATTGACATATAATACAATACATTCATCATGTTCTATTACCCAATTTTTATAGGTTTATTTTGAGCTATACTCTTTGTACTTTACATACATTTTTCTCTTTAGTCCCTACACATTTTATTCCTTCTTACTTCATTCTTTGTACTCATCATTTATGTCTCACTTCACATATTTCGTAGTTGTGATTATAAGAATATGTTAAGACCTTATAATTTTTAATGACAATCTTAAGAATTGAGACCTCTTTCAATATATAAGATAAGGGATTTTCTCCTCCCTGGTTTAAATTTTCATTCAAAATACCTTCTTAAAACTCCAAGTGGTAAATTACTTTATCTTAGCACTGATTTACTATATTTATATACCTAGCGTGTGTAATTATTTTAGGGAACTTTAACGAAAAGCATCCGGTACTGTTCACTTTAACGAAAAACCACATTTTTACACTAAAAATTTTCAAGCCCTTTTCATTAGTTTTTCTATTATTTAATCGCCGTCTCAAAAGTTGACGATTGAGTCAACATTCAACAGGTGATGGGGCATCATGATTGATAAAGCTCCCTAGCAGTAAGCTTTCATCTAATCTTACGCTTGTCGTTTTACAACTAATTGAAGGAGCTAACTTAATTAAAATCAGTAATTAAAAAGGTCTATCTATACACAGATATCAATTAAGCGGCGAGAAGAATTATTTTAAACGACTTAAATTTGTAATAGTTTATTGTAAGTGACATGACAGCTAGCTCTGAAAATATGAAATGTGTCGCCTCAATTTGTATAAAAATTAAAAAGAAAACAAATGAAAATGGTTTGAAAACTTTGAGTTTTAATAATAAGAGCAAAATTAAGAATAAAATAAATAGTAACAGGATTAACTTTTTAGTGTAAAAATATAATTTTTTGTTAAAGTGAACAGTACCAAGTAATTTTCATTAAAATTTCTAAATTAAAAAGATATTTGTCAATTTCTCCCCTCAACATATTAGGAGCTACCAATTTCTCCTAAAAACTTTTAGTTAAGCTAAATTACTGTTGACCCTAAAAACTACCAAGCCTACGTGGCGTGCAGGCCGAGTAATCTATAAGCTAACTACGTCCTTCGGTGAATGCGGGGCGTGCCAACTCGTCGGCCCTCGGCCGAGGAGTAAATTTTGTTGATGTTGCGTTGGGTGCGCGGCTGACTTCTGCATCTTGCGATTGTGGCCGAGAAAGGAACACGTCTCGGCCTCTTGGGCTCTCGAACCTGAAGACAAGGTTACTATTCTTACGAAGTTTAATATCAAATTCGGCTCTCAATGTGCCGAATGTAATAACTGTAACACCTCACTTTGCTGAGAAGGCTGATGAGATGACCTCGACCAATAAGGATTTAGAAATCCTTCTCGACCGAGACTTGGATAGGTAATCAACTGTCATCGCCGCAGTGCTGTTGATGCCAACGGAAGATGCTGCGAGACCGGCTGATTTTACGGTGACAGAGCTATCTATGCCGACTTAAGATATCACCGGTTGCTTTCACATTGCTGTTGATGCCAACGGAAGATGTGTCAGCGAAAAAGAAAGAAAAAAATCTCAAGTTGTTGAGTTTGCGCAGGGCAGTTTTGTATTGATTTGCAGGGGTCCTGAATGATGCGCAGTCTCTTCTATTTATAGCAACGGCTCCCCCCAAGGTCGAGTTAAAAACCTACTCGGACTAGGTCTTCTTCTCCTGATCAGCACCAACTCGACCAGTCCTACTTTCACTAGGATTGTGAACCTAGTCCTTAACCGAGCCGGATTCGCTTCCGGGTCTTGCCGAGACTCCTCATTACATTAGGACTCGACTTCTTGCGTTATGACCTAGCCGACCTAGGTTTGGAGGCCCACGTATTAAATGATCCATGGTATTCTTGTCGCAAGGCCTTTCGGGCCGAGAATGATTCTATACTCGACCCAAACTATTATTTTGGGCCCAAACATTACCCCCTCGCTTCTGAGGTCCTCGGCCTGAATTCGTTGGTCGAGGTTCGGCCTTGAAGAAGCGAATGTAATCCTCAGAACCCTAGTGTTCTATTTCCAAGGCGCATTTATTGAGCACGATTGCACGATCTTGATCCTGCTAACCAACTCGTCACGTGGCGTCTTCTAACACGACCAAACCCCAATAATGACGTCTAAGGCGTGCGGCTACCTGAACCGTCGTGCCATCATGACCTTATGGCTGAACCTAGCCACTCTACCTCAATCCGCGAGCCGTTTGTCATCGTGCAGACGTCGAAACGTCTTTCGCCATTAATCTCGCCATCACACGCAATCGTGCGCCCCCAAAACCTGAGACCCTCGGTCTTCTCAACTGCATTTCCTAAATGTTCATCATGATTAGCGATTCCTTCGGTCGATTTTGCCCTTTGTTTTGAAATTCGAACGATTGCCCTTCCTTCCAAAATCCTATAAATACTGAGAATCCCTCATTAATACTTTACGCTTTCAAAATCTCTCTGAAATTTCTTGCCATTGTTCTCCAGCGTAGTTCTTTTTCCAAGTCTTCGTCTCCAAATCCCCCAACTCAAAAAAAAAAACCTTTCCACCGTACCTTTTAACCTTCTTATAATGGCCTCCTTCATCTCTAAGCTTTCAAGGGAATGTGATCAGTGTCAGAAGATTCTTGATCGAAGCTCCATCAAAATCATACGGTTTGAAAGTGACATGAGCACTTCTCACCAAATCTTAGGTCTTCTTTTCAAAGTGGCAGTACCGTCAGCCATTACTGGACTTCTCCAGGAGCACTGCCTATCACCCTTGCTCCAAGGGTTTGAATGGTCGAGATGAGATGCGGCGAAACCTCAAGGCTCCTGGCCTTCGACTACTACAACCTGGGCAGCTTAGGTTGTTCGAATGGAAAAGCTCTTCGGCGAGCAATGGAAGGCCCTCGGCATCTACGACGCCATCCTCCTCTCATCTATGGATGTCGTTCTCGACAAGGAGCTTCTCCTAGCCGCCCTGTGCTTCTGGTGTTCGGCCACCAACACCATGGTTCTCCCCATTGGTCTCATCGGCCCCACCATTCTTGATGTCACCGCCATCTTGGGCACCTCGGCAACTGGACTCTCCATCGATGCGGCCCTCTCCGGGTACCCGTCGAATATTGACTTGAAGACGTTTTTTGATCGACGGGCTTTTAAGACGTTGAGCCGTGAGGGTTAAATCCCGTCGAAATAAGACGTTCAGAAACTCTACAAGAACTTCTTCAATTACAACACCCTCTATCTTCATTTCGTCGGCCGAGGAGAAGAGGCCCTGCGAGAAGGGGAACATGAAGTTTTCCTCTTCTATTGGTACAACAAGTACATTTGTTATACCAAGTCGAACAAATGCTTGGTCGAGAACATGCCGGTAGCCGAGGCTCTGGCTAGTGGTCACGTCCTATCATTTAGCTCCAACATTCTTGCCCATCTCCTCCGCTGCCTGGCCGAAACGACCCTTCACAAGATCGACCCACACCAGAATGGTCCCCTCTGGATCTTCCAACTCTAGTTGCAAGTTTACTTCGCCTCCCTTCGGTCGGCCATTGCCGATTTATCGCCAACAGAAGCGCTCGGACCTCAGTTGGCCTCCCAACCGACACCCCCTCACCAAGCCGAAGAGGTATTTAAGTACCTTTTCGCCTTTGATGACCTTTCCAACGACGAATTCCTGGTATGTCGTCGTCGAGACTATCCTTCCTCCATCAGGCTACCCACATCCATGTGGGGCGCAGACGAAGATGCCGACCTTCGTCAGTCCTGGGGGTCGTTCGTGCTCACTCGCAACCTTCATCTCGGCTGCAATGGTAAACGAGCGGGTTGGGAAGTGTACCATCCTAACTTCCTTGCTCGACAACTCGATTACCTCCAAGGCTGCCCGGTCCTCCTTCTCTCCTCCCGAACCGTCCTAAGCCGTGGACGTGAACCTGGTTCCTTGGAGAATGAATGCAATATCACCACGAGGGAGTTCCAAGAGCAATGCCAAAATTTCCGCCTTCGACCGACCACCCCAGAAACCCTTTGC
Source organism: Malus domestica (assembly GCF_042453785.1). Classification (NCBI taxonomy): domain Eukaryota; kingdom Viridiplantae; phylum Streptophyta; class Magnoliopsida; order Rosales; family Rosaceae; genus Malus; species Malus domestica. The sequence continues at coordinate 25,219,002 of NC_091672.1, read as the reverse complement.
ACTGACACCTTCGGTGATTGGTGGGAGGAGTATACCCAGGAGTTCTTTGGTGCTCCAGTCGAAGGTGTGTTGAACAAATGCTTCGGTGATCGACCTAAGAAAATCTCGGCCCCCCAAGCTCAAGGTAACTGTTCATTTCTCCCTTTTTTTTTTCAACTTCGCACATTGATTTGCCTTGCTAATTTTCTTTTACTCTCTCAGGTAGTCGGCCGTTGAGGAAGGTGGAGGTAGTCGCTGCGGCTGCGGCCGAGAAAAAATCGGTCATTGCTAAGAAGGCCAAGCCTGCTGGTCGAGCCGTACTGAACAAACGGCCTCGCCAAGAGGCCGAGCCGGCTATCGAACCTCCGTCGCCTACCAAGCGGGTCAAAAAGCTGGCAAAGAAATGAGCACAGGAGATCCACGTCATCTCCAGTCAAACCACGGGGGCGACGACTCCCAGTGTTTCCCCTTCTCCCGCCATCAGCCAACCCTTCGTCAAGAAACAGCCAACTCTGCCCGCAGAAACAGTCCGAGCCGGCCTGTTTCTGGAGTCGGGGCACCCGTTGTAGCTCCCTCTGTCGAGACTGCGCCTGTCCTAGAAAAGGCAATCCCTGCGACCGAGAGAACTTCTCCCGTACATCCAAAACCTTCGATTTTCGTCCTGGAAGAGAGCGAGGGAAGCGATGAAATTCCATTGGCGAGTCACCCTCATCTCCACCGTCGACCTCTACCTGCGTCCAAGGCGGCTGTTCCAGTCGGTCCTTCCACGGCCGATCGTGGCAAACGACCGGTCGGAGAGCCAACAACGGCGGCGGAAACGCCTACTCCTCCGCAGGACCAAGACCTCAATCCCGCATTCGAAGCGGCTGTCTTGGTCGGCCCTTCCACGGCCGACCGTGGCAAGCGACCTGCCGATGAGCCAGAGGCGACGGCAGAGACGCCCGTTCATCCTCAGGACCAGGACCTCAATATTCCTTCCCAGGAAGCCACTTCGGCCTTCGTAAGTACCTTCCACCATTTTTCCTTGATAACTTTTCTGCTTTAGAATTCTAAACGAGGAAAATACTAAATGGTAGGTGCCTATACACTCTTTTCATCAAAAATTGTACGCGCCGAAGGGCGTTATCTATATTTCTTGGCCACCTCAGTGGCCATCGAACGTAGATAACCTCAATCGGCCGCGTGAACTGAGAAGAAATTTAAGACACTGGGCTCGGCCATTGAGTTCTTTAGGTTCGAGCAACGACCCTGGAGACATGGCCGAGGTCTCCTCTCGGCAGGTTAAAAAACGAAACCTTCTTGCTATCATTTTCATGACTTCTTTTGAGCTTAACTTGATTTGTGTGTGCAGGCTTCGTGGGAGGTCGAATTCAAAGCCCTCATCTCCAGCACAACGGCAGGGTCTGGTCCTTCGACCGCTACGACTGAAGCTGCCGATTCAACCGCTCTAACTCAGTTGCAAGAAGTCTTGTCGCTTTCAGTGTCGCAAGTACTCGAGCGCAACGGTCTTGACTTGCTTGGCGCATGTCTGAACGACCTAAGAGCTGATGGTCGTCTGAGCGGAGATGCTATCGTTCGGGCATCGTCTGCCTTGGAGCGGGTTTGGGAGACATTTAGTATCTTCCAGACCGCTCTAAAGGCCGAACAAGACCTGCAAGCTGCCACGACCGTCCAAGACACTCTCCGTCCGAAAATCAACGCTTTAAAGGAAAAAGAAGAAGCATTGGCCGAGCTCGACCGTCAAATGGCTGAACTAGCGAAACGTAGGTCGGCCATTGCCTCCGAGCTTGCTAAGGACTTTGAATCGGGCGAAAAAGATTGCCTAACTGAGTATGTGGCGAACACAAAACGGGTCGAGCGGTTGAAGCTGGATAAGAGGAACCAGCAAGTCAAGGTTATCATGGGCGATGTGCGGTGGTTGGAGTTGAAGGCTCTGCTCAGCACTCTTCTACCCTCTTCACCTTGAATGTACTTGAATGTAAATCGATCGACTTACTCACTTTGTACATGCTTATCAATCTTAATGAATTGGTTTTCTATTCCCGCATTTCCCATGTGACCGGATAGTATTTCTTTAAAAACTCCCCATTGATTGGTAATCTGTGCACTACACCGGTTCGATCTTTGAGATGATACGCCCATTTTCCGTATACTTTATGCACAACGAACGGCCCCTCCCAATTTGGCAACCACTTGCCGAACCTAGGGTCTTTTAGTCCTACAGGTAACACCGTTTGCCAAACCAATTCACCCTCGCCGAATGTTTTCTGACTCACCTTTTGATTATAGGCTCGCTCGGCAATACGTTTTTGTGCCACCAGTAAGTTATAAGCGTCAAGTCGTGCTTCTTCCAAATCTTCTAATTCCTGTCTCATGGACTGATTGTATTCGGCGCTAAACAAACTACTTTGTTCAATTAATCGCAACGAATTTATGCTTAACTCGACTGGTAACATTGCATCGTGTCCGTAGGTTAATGCATACGGGGTTGTCGCAGTCGCCAATCGGGGCGATGTTCGATATGCCCATAATGCCTCGTTCAACTTGAAATGCCACATGCCGGGTCTTTCTTTTATTATTTTTTCGAGGATGCCGATCAATACTTTATTACTTGCCTCGGCCTGCCCATTCGCTTGTGGATAATACGGTGTAGACTGTTCGAGCTGAATTTTTAAATTTACCGTATACTCTTTAAACCTTTCGGCTGTGAAGATTGTTCCATTGTCAGTTATGATCGTTTCTGGTACGCCAAACCTGGTCACAATGTGTTCCTCCACAAAATCGCAAACTTCTTTAGACGTTAGCTCGACATATGATTTTGCTTCGACCCACTTAGTAAAGTAATCGGTTGCGACTATTATCCATGCGTGATTGGCAGCTCCGGAGGATGGCGTGATTTTGCCTATTACGTCCATGGCCCATCCTCTAAACGGCCATGGTTTGATGACCGAATGCAATGATTCGGCCGGGACCCTTTGTATAGGTCCGTGGATTTGGCACTGTACGCATCCTCGTGCAAACTCGATACAATCCTTTAGTATTCTTGGCCAAAAGTAACCGTGTCGTCGAAGTAGCCATCGTATTTTTCATCCGGATTGATGAGCTCCGCAAACCCCTTCATGGACTTCTGTGATCGCCCGAGCACCCTCTTAGGGGCCGAGGCATAGCAGTAGCAATCCATCCTCCCCTTTTCGGTATAACTCGTTTTGGTACGTGACATAGTTCGTGGCGTGGACTCGTGTCTTACGACTATGTTTTCCATTGGGATTGTCAAGGTATTGCATAATGGGTTTTCTCCAATCATCCGGTGTTGCCTCAACGGTGCAAACCTCTATAGTATCTTGTCGGTCTAGCAACGAAGGTAAAGACATGACCTGAGTGCGTATTACATCGTCGCACCGGAGGATCTGCTGGTTGACCAAGGTCGGGTATAGTTGTCGTAACACCAGTATTTCCTGGCCTAGCTTGCCCCCCAGGAGTTGTGCACCAGAGGCAATTTGAGCCAACTCGTCTGCGTCGGTATTATGGATCCAGGAAATATGTTCGAACGTAATACCGTCGAAGGACTCGGCCAAATAGTTGGCAACCATGTGGTAGGGTGCCAGGGTACAACTCATGCAGCGGAAAGACCCATTAAGTTGGTTAATCACAAGCTCAGAGTCGCCGAGGACAAGGGCACGAGTGGCTCGCAAGTCATGAAGGAGGCCAAGGCTGATGATTAGGCCTTCATATTCGGCCTGATTATTGGTGCAGTCAAAATCCAACTTAAGCGAAAAATACCAACGATCGTGATTAGGAGATTGAATGATAACTCCAACGCCGGCTGAGGATGAAGTACTGGACCCGTCAAAATACATCGTCCAATAGTTGTCGCGCGTTTCAACCATGCCGATTTCGACATCAGTGTCCCCAAAACCGTAGGGGGATGGGTGGTGAGCAAGGAAATCGACCAATTTTTGGCCTTTGACAGCTTTCTGAGGCACGTATTGCAGGCTAAACTCGGACAACGCCATCGTCCACTTCCTAATTCTCCCTTTTACGATTGGCCGGGTAAGCATGTACCGGATAACGTCGGTCTGGGCAATGACTTGTGTGACCGACGGAAGCATGTAATGCCGGAGCTTGGAGGCGGCGAAGAACACGGCAAGACAGAGCTTCTCAACGGCGGAATAATTGATCTCCGGTGGATTAAGATTTTGACTGAGGTAAAAAATAGCCTGCTCTCACCTGGCATCATTGTCTTGGGCAAAGAGGCAGCCGATGGACTCTTCAGCCGCCGAGATATATAGTTTGAGGGGTTTACCGCGCCGAGGTGGAACAAGGATAAATGGTGTTGTGAGGGAGACTTTGATTTGTGTAAACGCCGCCTGATGCTCGTTCGTCCACGCAAATGTATCCAAGTCCTTAAGTTTCAAAAGTGTTGAAAACACTTTCATTTTCCCTGCAGAGTTAGCTATAAATCGGCGGAGAAAATTTATCTTGCCGAGTAAGGACTGCAGCTGTTTCTTCGTAGTCGGTGGTGGAGCACTGATGATTGCACGTGCTTTATTTTCATCCACTTCAATCCCACGGTGATGTACCAGGAAACCAAGAAAATTACCGGCCGACACACCGAATGCACATTTGGCGGGATTCATTTTGAGATTGTGTTGGCGCATACGAAGGAAAGCCTGTCGGAGATCATCCACATGAGTCCGCCGTTGTTTGGATTTAATTACAACATCGTCAATATAGACTTCGACGATGGTTCCAATTAAGTCATGAAATATGGTGTTCATTGCCCGTTGGTATGTGGCGCCGGCATTTTTAAGGCCGAATGGCATAACAACCCATTCGTAAGTGCCGAGTGCCCCCGGGCAGCGGAAAGCAGTTTTGTGCACATCGGCTTCAGCAATGAAAATTTGGTTGTACCCGGCATGTCCATCCATAAAGGATAAGATCGCATGATTCGCCGCGGCATAAATTAATAGATCTGAAATCGGCATTGTATACTCATCTTTGGGAGTTGCCAGATTCAGATTTCTGAAATCGATGTAGATGCGCAGTGCACCATTCTTCTTTAAGACAAGAATGATATTCGCCAACCATTCCACATATCGAGCTGTCTGAATGAACCCGGCTTTCAAAAGTCGAACCAGTTCGTCCTTGATGCCGAGTTGCACTTCGGTCGAGAATCGACGAGGTGGTTGCCGAAAAGTTTTGCATCCGGGCTTAATACGTAATTCATGCTCGACGAGAGTGCGATCTAAGCCGGGCATTTCATGGTAGCTCCAAACAAAACAATCTTTGAACTCTGTAAGCAAGGCACGAAGTTCGTCCTTCATTTGTTGGGGAAGCAATGCACTAATAAACAAAGGCTGTGGGTCGTCGGCCGTCCTAACATTAATCTCTTCCAGGGGGTCCTTAACCTGGGGCTGATGATCTTCGAGCTCGGCCGGGGCGGCTCGAACTTTGTCAAGGGATAAGACATGACCATTATTTCCTTCGGCAAGGAACTCGACGAGGTTAACTCTCGAATTTGGTTGTTGAGATATAGTATACCAATGGGTCAGCAGTCGTTCCATAGTAGATGAAACCGCGGCCCTTCGTTCCTCCCGATCGACGTCAAACATCAGCTTCGGGGAGAAAATTGGCTAATCTGAGTCTCGCCGAATCCTGGTGGACAGTCTCGGCGCTAACCTCGATAGCTTTCTTAACAGAAATCCGAGTCAGCCGTCCTTCATCATTGAAGCCTTGCAAAGTAATATAGCCGACGTGGTCATCATAATACCGTGCTTGGATCATGTTGGTTTCGAAGGGTTGGCTATCAGCCGGGTGAACAGTGACCGATTTGCCATCCCAAAAAATGAGCACTTGATACAACGAGGAAGGAATACAGCTGGTTTGGTGAATCCAATCTCGACCGAGTAGTGCATTATACTCGGTTTTAGAATCGACCACGAAAAAGGCGGTCATATGAATGCGACCGATAATATTCATTGTTAGCGGAATGACACCTTTGGTTTGGGATTTGTCGCCGACAAAACTACTCATTGTGATCCTCGAAGGAATAAGTTCGTCATTAGAGTGACGTAAGGCCTTCATGATGTTCATAGGCATGATATTGACGGTAGCTCCACAGTCGACAAAAACTTTTGAAACTGGATATCCCTCGATATGGGCCGTCACATACAATGGCTTTAAATGATGGAGGTTGGCCGATGGTGAACGAGAAAATAATTCGGCTAAAGCTGCTTTGATATTGTCATCTTTTGTTGTAGAGTCAACTTCAGCAACGGATACGAAATCAACATGGCCGGCTTCCTCGGCGACTACATCACCATCGAGGAAATTTGGCTGAGCTGTGCTGGATTGAAAAGCAGCGGGTAACACATGGACCATACTGATTTCCATGTTATCCAAGACGGATGGGCCCATCGGGTTAGGATCCTCCTCGTTAACCTCATCTTTCGTCTGGTCGGTGACTACAGCTTCCGTTGTTGTCAGAGTTCAACAAAAAGATTCTTCTGCTCCTTCTTCAAGGGTTTGATCCTGTGTTGTTGCTTCGGCAACTTGTTGGTTCTGCGTGATTGCCTCAAGTAAGGTTGGAGTTGACAGTGTGCTTGGAGTCAAGATCCGAGCCTGCTCTTGGTAGTGCATCCGGGCATCCCTAGTGTCGAGATAAGCATCCAATCGTGCAACACGTGCTATTTCATCGGTCGTAAGGCCGAAGAGAGAAACAGTCGAAAATACTTCGAAGTGATATCGTAAATACTGAAGGTCCTCCATTGAGAAAGGAAGGTCGGCTGCATCGATATCAGTGTATGGATCGACTTCAAATCCAAGGACACGAGCTTCTCGTATGTGCTGGAATCTTGCTTTCAATCCTGGGTCTGAGGTCTTCTGAATGATTTGCTCGGCATCAGGACAAATCAGGACTAAATCAATTGTATCTTGACATGCCTTCGGCAAGCCATACATATCATTGGCCGAATGTTTCTTATGGAATTCTCGCATGTACTCCAAAGCCTCCCCAAGGAACGGTGGGTGCAAATTCCGTCGAATTTTAATCAAAGGTTCTTGTATTACCGGCGTGGCTAATTTGCTTTCGGCCTCTTGCCTGAAATGCTCGAGGCGTGCCTTCATCTCCCCCGGCCGGAGAAGAAGTTTGATCCGTTTATCAGCCTCTTCGAACGTGGTTTCGATATCTCGGTTGACCAGCTGTTTCCCTTGAACTAACTCTGTCATAATAGCTGGAGGTGGTCGTTCATCATCAGTAACAATTGTTTCCTTCGGCCGCCATTGAGGAGCCGAAGTTTCTTGGGCCGCTTGTCGGCGGGCCATGCAATCTATCATTTGGTGCCGGCGTTTCTGGGATTTAGACAGTGCGGTGTAAACGCCTTTCGAAGAATGATATGTATACCAACGTTGATCGCTAGGTTTGGGAGGTTTGAAAGTTTTTTGGCTCCGCGATGACTCCGAACTGCTAGAATTACGTTTATAGTAGTCCTCGTCGTAAAATGAAGCATTAAAATCAAGACGCCGCCTGACTGAGGGTGTCTCTTCCATCCTCACTTTGGGACCGAGCCTATCAAAAACCCCTTGATGTTGGCCTACGTCGGCAACCTTCTGTTGGGTTACGGCCGTAGGTCGTTCCGTTTTACGCGAAGAGAGCTTCTCCTCTGGCTCACTGTCGACCTTTGCTCTACATTTACTGCACAAAACCGCTGTCCCACTATCTTCATCGGTGGTATAATCTATCATAGGTTTGACAATAGCGGGTCCCGTTAAAGCTGTAGGCGGTTTGTTTGAACGAAAATCGGCCATGAAACGTGGCCGAGAATTCTGATTCTGAAAGCGTTGCGTCACAACATCTTCGGCCTTCCCTTTCCCTTTGTCTTTAGGTAGGCACGCATCGACCATATTTACTGTTACCGTGGGGAATGGGTCAGTATCAACACTCATCTTCTTCTCTGGAAATTTTAGTTTGCCATTATCAATCCAGCTTTGGACGTTGTCTCGAAACACGACATAATTGTTTGTCGTGTGTTTGCTTGAATTGTGGTATTTGCAATATATCTTCCCTTTAAGCTCTTCGGCCTTGGGAATGTTGTGCCCAGGTCGAAGTTTGATGATCCTTGCTGATAATAGTTGATCAAAAATTGCATCGGCTTTTGTAATATCAAAAGTATAAACTTTCGACGGTTTCAGTGCTCCTTCAATAGCCGAGCGGGTTTTGACTTCCTTATAATCAACTTGAGTCAGTGATTTGCAGACGTATGGCTTATCTATCACTATCTCAGCTGCATCCACACTAACGCATTCATCCTCGGTTGATGCATAACTGACAGTAGGATTCTTGTAAATCGTCCCCTGAGATGGAGCTTTCGAAATCTTTTCCTCGCGGAGCAAATAATCATACTGCTCGACATGCTGGGCTAATTCGTACATATCCCGAAAGTTTGCCCCCAAGAATTTCTTCTTGTATTCGACGTCAAGACCGTTCAGAGCAAGTCTGACGAATTCAACTTCGGGGAGAGGCACTCGGCACCAATTCCTAGCTGATTTGAATCTAGTAAGATAATCCATTGGTGACTCGTCGGACGCCTAAGCCATCCTTGCTAGTGAGGATACTGACATTTCCATTCCCGGCCGATAAAACTGCTCATGGAATTTCTCGACCAACTCCTCCTAACTCTGGACGGAGTTCGGTGGGAGGTTAATATACCAGGCGAATGCTGAGCCAGTCAACGAAAAATTGAAAAGTCGCAACTTGTGAAAGTCACTATTAACGTCTCCGCACTGTGCGGTGAAACGAGCTACATGTTCTAACGAGGATAAGGATGATTCTCCGGCAAAAAGGCTAAAATCTGGGATCTTGAAACCTCTAGGGTATTCGACCTGTTCCACGTAAGCTGGATACGGGTGTATAAACTTAGGGAACTTCGGCCCTTTCTTCATGGCCGAATCGATCATCCGTTGAACTTCAATCATATCGACTGGCGTTACTTCCGTTCTCTGGTCGGATCCGTCTGACCTACTATTCGACCCTCCTCCTCTTTCCAATTGAAGATGCCTCAACCGAGCAGGAATTGGCTCGGCCGGTGCACTTGATAACAGATTATTCCTCGGCGGTAAATGCTGGGCAAGATCGAAAATTCTACCATCGCTGACCTTACTAACCAGTATTTTGAGTAATCTGGTTTGTGCTTCATTGGAATTGCGTATTACGTCATGAAGCTTATCGATTCCTCAACTCAATGTCTGTTCAACTGACCGAGATTGCTCATCAAGCCGTTTTTTAAGAAACGACCTTGTGGGTGGATCGGATCCTTCGCCACCGTCTTCATCACAATCTTCTATTACTCCTTCATTGAGAACGCAAGTGTTCCTGTCGGGAATTTCAAGACTGCGAACCTGACCGCCGAGATTAACTTCCCTCTCTCGGCGAGTTGCGCTCGTGGACTCAGGTGTCACGGCGCTGATGGGATTCTGCGCTTGCGGCACATGGTGTCCTGCGTTCTGATTTGGTAGATCGGCTGTTGACTTTCCCATAGCTGTTTTCTTTTTTACCGATCGTGTTTCAATTGGCATGAACTTAGTAGTCTTAGCACTGGGTCCCACTGGGCGTGCCAAAATGTTGACCCTAAAAACTACCAAGCCTACATGGCGCGCAGGCCGAGTAATCTATAAGCTAACTCCGTCATTCGGTGAATGCGGGGCGTGCCAACTCGTCGGCCGAGCTCGACCGAGGAGTAAATTTTGTTGATGTTGCGTTGGGTGCGCGGCTGACTTCTGCGTCTTGCGATTGTGGCCGAGAAAGGAACACGTCTCGGCCTCTTGGGCTCTCGAACCTGAAGACAAGGTTACTATTCTTACGAAGTTCAATATCAAATTCGGCTCTCAATGTGCCGAATGTAATAACTGTAACACCTCACTTTGGCGAGAAGGCTGATGAGATGACCTCGACCAATAAGGATTCAGAAATCCTTCTCGACCGAGACTTGGATAGGTAATCAACCGTCCTCGCCGCAGTGCTGTTGATGCCAACGGAAGATGCTGCGAGACCGGCTGATTCTACGGTGACAGAGCTATCTATGCCGACTTAAGATATCACCGGTTGCTTTCACAGTGCTGTTGATGCCAACGGAAGATGTGTCAGCGAAAAAGAAAGAAAAAAATCTCAAGTTGTTGAGTTTGCGCAGGGCAGTTTTTGTATTGATTTGCAGGGGTCCTGAATGATGCGCAGTCTCTTCTATTTATAGTAACGGCTCCCCCCAAGGTCGAGTTAAAAACCTACTCGGACTAGGTCTTCTTCTCCTGATCAGCACCAACTCGACCAGTCCTACTTTCACTAGGATTGTGAACCTAGTCCTTAACCGAGCCGGATTCGCTTCCGGGTCTTGCTGAGACTCCTCATTACATTAGGACTCGACTTCTTGCGTTATGACCTAGCCGACCTAGGTTTGGAGGCCCACGTACTAAACGATCCATGGTATTCTTGTCGCAAGGCCTTCCGGGCCGAGAATGATTCTATACTCGGCCCAAACTATTATTTTGGGCCCAAACAATTACCCTCTAAACTTTTACAAATGGACTATTTCTTGGCCAATTTCTCATTTGAACTTATTTTTATAATTGCAAAAATATAATTGGATAAATTACACAAAACTACCTCAACTATGGGTTGAATGACATTATCATATCTCAATTTTTTTTTAAATGACAATGTAATACCTTATCTTATGAATTTGTTCCAATGTCATAACTCCGTTAGTTTTTCTGTTAATTTCTCTGTTAAATGATGACATGGTTAGAGAAGGGGTCCACTCACTAATCCAACTGGATTAAAAAATAATTAAATTTATTTTTAATAATTAAATATTAAAAAATTAAAAAATTAAAAAACTAAACAAATAAAAAATGGCCTAGGGATGTCGGCCTTCCCTTTCCTCCACCCGCACCAACCCTTTTTCTTCTTCTCTTCGACAGCCACCAAACCCTTCCTCACCCATCCCCCCAACCTTTATCCACCACCCTCTCTTTCCTCTCTCTCTCTGGGCAACCTGCAATCTGCAATTTAAAACTTTAAAAAAAATCTAAAATTTAAAATTCAAAAAACTAAACCTAAATCTGAACCCATCCCCTCATCACCTAGACCCCTTCTTCCTCCTCCGTCCTTGCCGACTCAATCTCTCTCCTCCATCCCTCTCCCCACTTGCACTCGTCCTTCCCTCACCACCATTTCCCAGCCTGACCAATCCCTCCCCTAGTCCATCCATACCTAACCCGACTCATCCCTCCCCTAATCCTTCCATACCTAAACCAACTCGACTCGGTCTCCATGCATCAAAGATCTAGTACATATTGATGCGCTATGTTCATGCCGCCGACAGAGTGCGACTCGAGCTGGTCGAATTCGGAGGTGGCGAGATCGATGGTGCATACGAGCTTGGTGCGCCTGGTGGAGCGGAATTCGTTCTCCCGGAGCTCGGCTTCGGTGACAGCGTCGACCTCAATGGAGCTGGAAAGAGCATGGTCGACGGGCGAAGCAAAGGATTGGAGCCCCGAAGAGGATGTGCCGTTGTCAGTGAAGAGAACGGAAGGCTCGCGATCGGGGAAGGAGGCTATGATGGAGAGATTTGGGAAGAAAGGGGAAGCGGTTATGGTGGTGGTGGTGACTGGCAACCGGCGATTGGACTCTGCATCTCGCAGTTTGTGGTCCTTGGATTTGGGGGGACGGGTGAGGAAGGGTTTGGTGGTTGTCGAATAGAAGGATAAAAAGGGCTGGTGCGGGTGGAGGAAAAGGAAGGCCCACATCCTAGACCATTTTTTATTTGTTTAGTTTTTTAATTTTTTAATATTTAATTATTAAAATATATATTTAATTATTTTGTAATCCAATTGGATTAGTGAGTGAGCCCCGCCTCTAGCCACGTCATTTAACAAAGAAATTAACAGAAAAACTGACGAATGTATGACATTCGAACAAATTCGTAAAATGAGGTATAACATTGTCATTTTTAAAAGATGAGGTATGATAGTGTCGTTCGACCCATAGTTGAGGTAGTTTTGTGTAATTTACCCAATATAATTGTATCCCTAATGCGGAGAACATATTATTTTTCTTCTTCTTTAGTTCACTCTATACACTTTTTGTTTGAATTTTAGGGTTTAGGGGAAAATTAAAGTTCAAGGGAAAATTGACTGATTATAAAAATTGAGGTTGTCATCAACTAAAATTAAAATTCAGAGAGGAAAGTGTCCAATTATAAAAATTCAAAGAAGTAATCAGCTAAAATCAAAGCTCAGGAAAAAAATTGACAATTTCTTATAACGGGTGAGGGGAAAAAGGCCAAACCTCAAAATTAAAAAAAGAACAACCAACTCTTCCGTTGATATGTCTCAAATGATCTTACCAGGAAAGAAGATTAATAATTGGAATTGGAGACTGGGCCATTCGTGTTACGTATCTTGCCTGCCCTACATCTATACATAACTTCATGATCTCTCCAATTATACAAAACAATATCCTGATTCCTGAGCATGAGGCAGCGTCATGGTGGCGTAAGTTCTAGGTATCAACTTTGTTAGGGTTTGGGGTTTCCATCCAGAACCCTAAGTTAGATTATGCTGACTATTACTAGCTAGGAACAGTAATGGTGCGTTTACGTAACCATAATGAAAATAGAAGAAATTAAATTGAGGAGAAATTGAATTGAGGAGGAGTTGGAATGAGGAGAAGTTAGAATCAGATTCCGGTTGAAGCTGTTTACTTAAATGTTCTAGAATCGGAATAGAATTCCATAAAGCTGTTTATTAATTCAACAGAATCGGAATATAAACCAGTATGATTACTAAAATACCCTTGTCCCAAATCAATATTTTATATATATTTTTAATAAAACTTGATATCATAGTATAATAGTAAGAAAAAATTAAATTGCTTTTTTATTTCTTAGACACATTAAAATGCTTTTGTTTATTTATTTTTTTTAAATTTAGGTATTTACTTTAATATTTAAAATTTCTCGCTCAAGTAGTAGTTTCTTCTCTTTGGCATATGCATGGAGTTGTGCATAATGTGAATGAGCATGAAAATAAAAAAAAGGTAAGGAGTTGTGCATAATTAAACTAGGGTTAACGGGTTTATAAAGGATAGTATTGGAAATAAAAAAAGTAAGTGAGGGCATAAAGAGAACAAAAGTGTCATTCTGATTGCCCAAGCAATGCAGGAATTTGATTACCACCTACATCTAGGGAATCCAATTCCACCAATATAAGGAATTGAATTCCAAAATTTGTGTGGGCCCCACTACTCCTCCATATTTAGTAAACACCGAAGTACTCCATAATCAGAATTCAATTCCATATTTTCATTCAGATTACGAATACGTTCTGTGCGGTTACGTTAAATGCAAAAATTATGTTATGTTCAGCCACCACAAGTGTGCCGTTGACTCAGCCGCTTAGATTCATTTATGCGCAGTTAAGAGAAGAGCTTTATGCATTTGGGAAGATATGAAAGTAACAGTGTATAAAAGTTTAGAATATTGATTGATATACTGTGACATTTCAAATTTCTCTATATAAATATTTGATTTTCCTCCTCGTATACATGACTCAGCCTAAATGTATTTATCAAAGCAAAGAAAGAGAGAAGCTTAATGACTTTGCAGCCTTAAGAGCAACCCCACTCCTTAGGGCAATAATAGTTTAGACGATTGGGCAATTAGCAATTATTACTTTTGTAAAAAGTAATTGTCTAAGTGTATCTTCACTCTTAAATGAATTGCGGAGTTATTGATATTAGAAAAATTAATGTTTTTAGAAAAAATTCATGTTATGTTTATTTTTTAATAAGATTTTTAACAATCGCATCAAGTCACGTGATTTTATCCGAAATTACAACCCCATCCTGGTCATGCCACAATTCATATTCTCTTAATTTTAATTTTTTTTTTGTATTTAATTTTAATTTTTAAACATATTTAATGACATAATTAATAATTCATTTGGACCGTTGGATGAACTTTTTTTTTTCAATCCAAGAGTCTAGGTTGTGTGAATAAGTCTTTTATAGTATTTTTTGAATATTAAAAAAACAGGATTAAAAAGGACCATCGGATTTGGGAAATCTAACAGCTCAGATTAACAGTCTACTGCAGCACGGGCCCTCTGCCTGGATTTTTGTCGGACGACTCGCATCTACGCGCACATGTGCATGATGCAAAAAAAAATAATAATAAAAAGGGTCACCTTGACGTCAAGTTGAGGTCAGATAGCCTCAAGCGAGGTATCAAGCCATTTTCTCCCGATTGCTTAGTCTGTGGGAGTTGGGCCCACCCAATAGGTGAGACAATTAGCAAGGGTTGGAGCAATTTTTTTGGGTTGGGAGGATTCAATCACCCAATTGCAAAATCACCCAATTGCAAGGGAGATTTTATGGAGTGGAGTTGCTACGAGTAGCACCATTAATTCAATTGTGAGTGACAAGCATGATTACTACTATATTTTGTAATCAAGTGGAAAAGTGGGAACGATTATCCAATATCCACATTTTTATTTCTTGTTTTCACTCAAATGGATCTTTGAGTTTGTCACATAATCATTTAGAAGCCTATCATTGTATCTTTACCATGTAATGTTTGGTTTATAAAGATTTCTCATTATATATTAAACAAAAAATTGTCACTCCATATGAGATAAACATGTCAAGACTCAAAAACCAATTTTTCTTCTCAAATAATGATAGCTGTACTTAACAATTAATCCAATGACATCTGTCTACTAATTTGTTGAACTAAACTATGGCTCGCACATTATGTGATTAAATCAATCAAATTAGCAGAGGTTCCTGGATGGAAGTTCCGTTTCCGTTTCAAACTTAATTTGATGGCTCTGCACTCGATCAATTGTCTCACATTGCGGCCGTCTACAAGTTCACTAGTAAAGTTCCTGATGAGTTGTCCAGTTGGTTTGGAAGTTTGGAACCAAAAACAGTTGGGAGAACACGCAACTGGGGTTTATCAATTAGTTTCCTTAGTTTCACGCTAGAAGAATTGACATTTCCATCACAGTTCAGCAGCTTCAGCTTGAAAATGTGCTCCAAATTCTTTTCTTTATCATGTGAAAACTAAGGGTTTGAGTTTAAGTTTCAACATCGAAAGAGAAATACTATCAGATTAAAAATTGTTTATAACTCACATTCTTAGCAACATATGAGACAAACTTATGGGTTGTGGATTCAAAGAATGTGAAGCAACCACCTAGAGACAAGAACACTTGAGACCAGAGAGCACCTCACACTTTTCAACTTTCCTAGAGGGTGTGCAAACACCAAGATATGGATAAAAGGAAAGCGAACCCTATGAAAGCTTACTTACACTAAAGAAGAAACCTAAGACCAAATGAGGGTGAGACCGAAATAGGGTCGATAAAAAAAAGGCATTAGCTTACATGAAAGAAGAAACATAGGACCAATAATGTGGTCACTTCCCAAACCCCTTCAAATGCCCAAGTTTGATATCTTTCTTAGAAAGCTATACCCTTGTATGACTAGTATATACAATATCGAATTGCAAAAGAGAACTAATTTAACCTACCAAGAACAAAAACGAGAAATTTATATAGGTATCAAGAATACAAGTTGTGTGGTGCATGATCATCGCACTATAACAAAGATGAAAGGTTGCCTCGCTTCAATGGTTATCAATCACAATAAATATACGTGTTATAATTTGAATGAAATAATAGCGACACATGACCACATTTCAAGAACCATGAAAGTTTCCCTTCAACAAGAATAGTGCATGCCTTGGCCATCAAATAGGCATATAACGTGGTCCCTTTTTGTCTTGAGATTTTGAAATAATTGAGGTTGTTAAGAGTAACAACATGCATGCACGAGTACTCCATGAATAAGCCAAGTTAGAATTAAGGTTTTATAGGACAACTCAGAAGATTGATAGTCAAATGAAAGCGAGAGCAGCTAATTTGATATGTCTGTAATATCTTAAGATCGTTATCAGGACTTAGACTATATACATATTGGTTGGTTGTGTTTCAGAGACGTCCATGATCATACTTAACAAATGCCAACAAGAAATACTAGTACGATTAATGTGACACGTATATGCATTCCCCCTTAATGATCAATTAATTTGAGTAAAGCTTTTTGGAATTAGTAGTCCAAGTGACTTAACATTATTAGTTAGTACCTATTACATCAGAAATTTCATGATTTTGGACAATTCATAGTTATAGAGGTGGCAATCAACTCATTGGATTGTTAATGGGTCTATTAAGACCCGTTTAATTTGATATAATAT
The DNA here is from genome assembly GCF_042453785.1 of Malus domestica. Taxonomy (NCBI): domain Eukaryota; kingdom Viridiplantae; phylum Streptophyta; class Magnoliopsida; order Rosales; family Rosaceae; genus Malus; species Malus domestica. The sequence continues at coordinate 25,202,713 of NC_091672.1, read as the reverse complement.
AGAGGTGAGATCGGTAATGATGATGATGATGTAAGGTGAAATCATATTAAATGGGTCTTAATGAATATTCATTAACAATCCAATGAGTACTTGTCACCTCTAGCCTAGAATGTTCATGTTAAAATGTAAGATATATAGTGAAATTATTGCGCTCACAATGATTTTGGATAATTTAGTGCTGGTTAATTTTGTTTTAATCCAATCATCAATCTCAAACTTTTATCTGAAAATGAAAACAAGATGACATTCACACTGAAAGACTCCTATATATGACCCCATTAATTATTGTTAGTTTTTTTTTTTTTAACACTTTATGCAATCAACTGAGAAATGAGATTAAATGAAAGAAGAAACATAGGACCAATAATGTGGTCACTTCCCAAACCCCTTCAAATGCCCAAGTTTGATATCTTTCTTAGAAAGCTATACCCTTGTATGACTAGTATATACAATATCGAATTGCAAAAGAGAACTAATTTAACCTACCAATAACAAAAACGAGAAATTTATATAGGTATCAAGAATACAAGTTCTGCGGTGCATGATCATCGCACTATAACAAAGATGAAAGGTTGCCTCACTTCAATGGTTATCAATCACAATAAATATACGTGTTATAATTTGAATGAAATAATAGCGACACATGACCATATTTCAAGAACCATGAAAGTTTCCCTTCAACAAGAATAGTGCATGCCTTGGCCAGCAAATAGGCATATAACGTGGTCCCTTTTTGTCTTAAGATTTTGAAATAATTGAGGTTGTTAAGAGCAACAACATGCATGCACGAGTACTCCATGAATAAGCCAAGTTAGAATTAAGGTTTTATAGGACAACTCAGAAGATTGATAGTCAAATGAAAGCGAGCGCAGCTAATTTGATATGTCTGTACTATGTTAAGATCGTTATCAGGACTTAGACTATATACATATTGGTTGGTTGTGTTTCAGAGACGTCCATGATCATACTTAATAAATGCCAACAAGAAATACTAGTACGATTAATGTGACACGTATATGCATTCCCCCTTAATGATCAATTAATTTGAGTAAAGCTTTTTGGAATTATAGTAGTCCAAGTGACTTAACATTATCTCTGTCATATTAGTTAGTACCTATTACATCAGAAATTTCATGATTTGGACAATTCATAGTTATAGAGGTGGCAATCAACTCATTGGGTTGTTAATGGGTCTATTAAGGCCCGTTTAATTTGATATAATATAGAGGTGAGATCGGTAATGATGATGATGATGTAAGGTGAAATCATATTAAATGGGTCTTAATGAATATTCATTAACAATCCAATGGGTACTTGTCACCTCTAGCCTAGAATGTTCATGTTAAAATGTAAGATATATAGTGAAATTATTGCGCTCACAATGATTTTGGATAATTTAGTGCTGGTTAATTTTGTTTTAACCCAATCATCAATCTCAAAACTTTTATTTGAAAATGAAAACAAGATGACATTCACACTGAAAGACTCCTATATATGACCCCATTAATTATTGTTAGTTTTTTTTTTTAACACTTTATGCAATCAACTAAGAAATGAGATTAAAAATAAAAAAGGCACCTATCGGATGTATACCTTGCATAAGTAAAAGGTTTATAATTCAGTTGGTTAAGAGCACAGATTTAAATATCGATATTATCGGCGATATTTCGCCGATAATATCGATTTTTCCGGTCGGCGATATTTTAACTGGTTTCCGTGGGGTTTTCGGCCAAATATCGCGATATTATCGATAATATCGATAATATCGCGATATTTGGAAATTATCGGCGAAATATCCATGGACGGTGGAATCGGAATCCGAGGCGACGTCGGAGAAGAACGCCGGAGACCGTGGGGCGATTCCCGGGCCGGTTTCGTCCCAAAAACCTTGCAAAAACACAAATCTTAACATTAATTTCACAAATATACATCAGATTTCACAAATATACAAACGATTCAAGGCAAGGTGAAGTCGGAGAGATTAGGGTTTAGGGTTTCATGGAATCTCACCTGACGAAGCGGAATACGAACGATCCTTGCTCCGCGGCGCACCTCTGACTTCGCCTGAGCCACGATCAACGGCGATCTTTGTGTGTGTGTGTTTGGGAGAAGAGAGATCGAAGAAGATGGATCCAGAAACCCGATCGAAGAAGAAGGATCCAGAAACCAGATAGAAGAAGAAGGATCCAGATCGCGGGAGAGACGAAGACGGAGAGACCGAGGGAGAGACGAAGACGGAGAGACCGAGGGAGAGACGGAGACGGAGAGACCGAGGCAGAGACGGAGACGGAGAGACCGAGGCAGAGACGGAGACGGAGAGACCGAGGGAGAGACGGAGACGGAGAGACGGAGACGGAGAGACCGAGGCAGAGACGAAGACGGAGAGACTGAGGGAGAGACGGAGACGGAGAGACCGAGGCAGAGACGTAGAGACGGAGATGGCGATGAGGTGGTGTCGCCGTTGATGTGGTGTGGAAGTGAGGGTGTGGGTTGTTCACGGGGAGAAGCAGAGAGTGCAGAGAGTGCAGAGAGTGCAGAGAGTGCAGAGAGGGCGAAGAGGGAGAATGAGGGTTGTTCACGGGGAGAAGGAGAGAGTGCAGAGAGCGATGAGGGGGTGTCGCCGTTTAAGTGGTGTGAAAGTGAGGGTGTGGCGTGTGGGTTGGTTCACGGGGAGAAGGAGAAAGTGCAGAGAGTGCAGAGAGAGAGAGCACGGTAGAGATGAGAGAGTGAGGGAAAAGAGAGATCTGAGAGAAAAGAGAGACGGTGACACAAAAGCAAGGTGGGCCCTGGGCACACCTATTAAGATCAAAAAATAATTTTAAAAGTAAGATAAATGAAAATACAATTTAAATTGGGGGTGGGTGTAACAATCTACCCCTCTTAAAAGAATTTCGTCTTCGAAATTTAAAATTACTTACTAAACTGAAATACTAGAAAATAGGAAGAAGAATATATGTATAAAGAGAAATCAAGTCCAAATAATTACATCATATTAAAATTTGATTAATTTTTTTTTCAGTTACATATATTCTATATGATAAATTTCTATTTTAAATCAAGTCCAAATAATTACATCATATTAAAATTTGATTTTTTTTTTTTCAGTTACATATATTATATATGATAAATTTCTATTTTAAATCAAATCCAAATAATTACATCATATTAAAATTTGATTATTTTTTTTTCAGTTACATATATTATATATGATTAATTTCTATTTTAAATCAAGTCCAAATAATTACATCATACTAAAATTTGATTAATTTCTTTTCAAGTATCTACTTTTGAACTACTCACCACGTTCATTCTATGTGATGCTAAGTCACTCATGTATCTTACCATACAATGTATAAAGTGTAAAATATTGTACTAATTCATTATATATAAATGATTATGGTGTGTTTAAACTTATTTTATTAATTACTATATATTTTCTACACTTACAATGTTTGCCAGCTTGCTATATAATCAACTTAAATCAGTTAAATCCATCATGCAATGCATTTCCTTCCAATTTTTTGTGATAAACTAATAGATAATTGACTAAATAAACATCCTGCAAAGTTTCAATAAAAATTTCCAAGTTTTTCTTACAATTTCCGTGGTTTCCATGTAATTTTTATCGATATCGATATTTTACCGATATTTCCATCGATATTTCCGTGTTTTCGGACTACCGATATTTCCGATATCACCGATATTTTCTTCCTTGGTTAAGAGTATTTGTTATTACACTCAAGGTACCAATACATGTTCAAATCTCCCCTGCCCACCCCCCCCCCCCCCCCTTCCCCTTCAAAAGTCTAATGTAGATTATCCTATCGTTTGTATAAAAAAAAAAGTTCTATAACTCACAAAATCACTACAAAATAAGAATGTATAACTCCGTGTAGCTACGTTCTTTGGTGATCCTCGGACCATCCATCCATGGATCATCCTCTCTCCAAAAAATCACTACAAAATAATAAAACAAAAGAAATTAACTAACTAAAACATAGGACAAGCAGGCACCAAAAGCTGACGATCCTCAATTCGATTAATCAGAAACATTGAAATAACAAATCATGCATGCTCTTACTACTACAGGAGAAACAAATCAAAGCAATTATTCTCAGAAGAAATTTTAGGAATGTTTCTAAACAGATCAACCACAAGAATATATATAAAAGAGTAAAATTATCTATAAAATTATTCATAAAGCGGACCCTAGTTTTTTTAAAGCAGCGGCATGTATTCATAATAATAAGAAGGTTTAAAACAGTAGCAATTACATAGAGGCTGGGAAAGAACACCATCACCCTTAAACACTACTGTCAGATAACGAAATAACAAGAAGAATATCTGGGGGTTCCTCGAACCAAGAACACTCGCAGGGAGGAGAGGGCATAACGTGCAAGACGATGGGCAGCCTGGTTGGTTTGGCGACTCGCATGGACAACAGTAGCTCGAGTAATACTCTCAAACCTGATTTCATCTTCATCTGACATTTCATCTTCATTGTTTGACATTTTCACGCCGGGCTCTCTACTACAATTACAAGAAATTAATAAGTAATCTCTTTATAAAAAGTTTAACATTAGTAATTAATATAATTTAGTAAAGGAACGAGTTGCAAGAAGTACAACAATGGTTCCATTTTGTTCAGATGAATCTCCTCGTACATCAAACTAGAGCACCTAATTCCTCTAGCATGTCTCCTCAATCACACTGCAAAAGTTGCGTTGTATTTACCTTGAATATCTTTTCCCTTGTAATTGAAATTATTTCATACTTTATACAAAGTACTTCATCACCAACTTCGACAAAATTTTCTTCATAAAATTAAGGGAACTTTAACGAAAAGCACCCGATACTGTTCACTTTAACGAAAAACCACATTTTTACACTAAAAAGTCAATCCTGGTACTATTCACTTTACCCTTTATTTTGTCCTTATCATTAAAACTCAAAGTTTTCAAGCCCTTTTCATTAGTTTTCCTTAAAATTAATCCGAAAGTTCGTCATCGAAAACAAAATTAGTGTTTTACGGTTAATTTTGTTCTAACCCAATCATCAATCACAAAATCTTTTGCGTTAAACATCAATTTGTTTATGACACTTTATGCAATTAACTGAGGATTGAGATTACAAATCTAAAAAGTCCACCATCAAATGTATGGCTTGTAAAATCTCCATATGTTCTTTCGTCATCCTCAAACGATCCATTCACATGTCCATCCACTCCCCTCAAATCACTACAAAATAAGAAAACAAAAGAAAATAAGCAACTAAAACACAGGGACACAAAAGCCACAAAAACAAGTGTCCTCAATTAATGAGAAAATTAAAATGAAAAAAAAATTTGTGTACTTACAGTTAACTCTAAACCACAAATAAGATTCAGTTACTCGAATCACAACCAAATAAAATACAGAACACCAATCCATATAAGGCTGAAGCCTACTAACTTGGAGAACTTCCATTGGATGCAGCCATGGTTATTCACAATCAACCTGAATGCACAGTGGCTATTCTTCTCTCTATCAGGATGCTTATTGCTCAAACTAAGAATAGGGCTTAGTTCCAAAAGAGCATGTTCCTGTGAGAGGAGAGGTTGTTGTATATATATATACATACACATATCCTTCTCATAATAGAATAATGACTCCATATTAGAATCCTTATGGAAAACAGCTTATGTTTTCCCAATCCATATAGTTCATTACTGCAACATAATCCTCTATTAAGGCTTTCTTATACCAATTGGTCTCAAATAGCTAATGCCAGATCACATAATCTTATGTTCATATTCTTACATTCTCCCACATGAACTTGAGACAAAGATCAAGCATAGCTTTCACCAATTATAAGAAGTGATCACATAGCCTTATTCAAGATTTACCATCATGACTAACTTCCCATTACATTTCAAAATACAAAAACCAAGAATCTCATACTACAACCAAAATGCAGTATTGAATCAAAGTTCACATATATCCAATATGCAAATATGACTCATGGCTTAGGCTGATATAAACAGTTAAGATTATTCTCCCACTTTTCAAAAGATCATAACACATATTAATCTTCAATGAAAAGCAACATATTAATGACGAAATAAAATTCATTAACTATAAACTTTAAAACAGACAAACTGTTTTTCCAAAGTGTCAAATGAATCTAACTTCTAACTTAGTTCATCATCAGAACTACAATACTTCAAAACTAAACCATTGAGTCTCGAGACAAAGACATTTATTAAAAACAGAAAATCAAACTAGCAAACTAGCTATGCATAAATTAACCTCAACTTGTCAGAATTGCACTCATTGTTCCAAATCACATATAGCTGCAATCCCAAGCTCTTGAAACACACTTGATTACTCCCACCAATCAAAACCCTCTAGCACTCCCATCCAAGAACATGTTTTTCAAATTCTCTACAAGGTAGTGCCTTAGTCAAGAGGTTAGTAAGCATCATAGCAGTGCTTATGTGCTGCACTTTAATAACTCATTTCTTTACCTATTCTCTGACTTTAAGAAATTTTACATCCATCAACCTTGAAGCTGAAGTACGCCTATTATTCTTGGCAAAGAATACAGCCGAGTTGTTATCACAAAACATCTTAACAGGCTTCTGAATCGAATTCACAATCTTTAATTCTATCAAGAAATTCTTCAACCAAGCTGCTTGTTTCATGCCTTCAAAACAAGCTACAAATTCAGCCTCCGTAATAGATGTAGCTATGATAGTTTGTCTTGTACTTTTCTATGAAATTGCCCTTCCATTGAGCATGAAGATATAACCTCTTGTTTATTTGCATACATGAGACTTCCAACCAATAAAGCATAAGGTTTAGACTGCATTTTCTTCATTTCCAAATCAGTTTTTAGACACTGATTTTCCGAGAACTTATCTCTTTTATTGACTGAACTTGACCATTGTTGCAGCTTTCCATATTAAACCTCACACTTTGAAGCAATTGTGGACATGAACTAGCAAGAAGAATATCATCAACATAAAGCACTGGGAAAATGAATTTGGATCCTGAGAACTTAATATATATGCAATCATCCAGCTTATTCTCTACAAAACCTTGTGCATAGACAATTTGATCAAATTTCAAATACCATTGCCCTGATGCCTATTTTAAGCTATATATTGACTTTTTGAGATTGCATACCATATTTTCCTTCCCCCTTTCAACAAATCCAATAGGTTGCTTCATATATATATATATATATATATATCCTCTTGTAGGTCTCTATTAAGACATGATAACTCTCATGGAATCTTTAGAGGAAACTAGAGAGAAAGTATCATTATAATGGATTCCCTCTCTCTGAGTAAACCCCTTAGCAACCAACCTTGCTTTATATCCCTCAATTCTACCATTAGCATCATTTTTTGTTTTATACACCCACCAATGTCCAAACTTGATTCTTGAACATTGTATCTAACTCATCTTGCATAGCATTGTGCTATAGAACTGATTGAGGACTTTCAATTGCTTGATTGTATGTAAGAGGGTCATCAATGTCACCTATATCAAACTTACTTTCTTGTAAGTACACATAATCACTGATTGCAGTAGAATTTCTTAGTTCAATTGGAGGTGGAATTGATGTTGTGGACTGTGTTAATTGGTCAACCTCTATAATGTTATCAACATGAGCCCTAATTCTTCACTTAAATCTTCAATTGCAAGTGACAATTGATGAGGAAATAATGGAACCTGAGTGTAATCCATTACTACATGGTTGTCATGAATCTGATGCATCTCTTCAAATACAATTTTTTTTCCTTGATAAATGTGAAATATCTTAATCTTCTAGAAAGGATGCATTATGTGTTCCTTGGATCCAAGTATGGTTTTGAGGAATATAGAACCTGAAACCCTTTGACTTCTCAGAGTAGCCAACAAAGTAACATGATTGTGTTATGAGATCTAACTTTTTTTCATTAGGACTGTAAAATCTAGCCCTTCGCCTTACATCCCCAAACATGAAAGTGGGCAAAACTTGGAACTCTCCCATGCGACAACTCAAAAGGTGTTGTTGAGACTACCTTATTGGGAACTTGGTTCAATATATAATTTGCTGTTTTCAAAGCTTCTCCCCATAAGAAAATTGGCAGTCTAGATTTAGTCATCATACTCCTAACCATGGCAATGAGAGTCCTATTTCTTCTTTTTGACACACCATTCTGTTAAGTTGTTCCAAGTGTGGTGTATTGTCCCACAATGCCATTCTTCTCAAGATAGAAAGCAAATGGACCCTTTTACTGCCGAGATTCTGTGTACCTGCCAAAATATTCTTCTCCCCTGTCTGATCTAACAATTTTAATAACCGTCCCTAACTATTTTTCAACTTTAGTTCTATAAATAATAAAACAATTAAGTGCATTTGATTTCTCACCAATGAGAAAAGTGTATCCAAGCCTAGAAAAGTCATCAATGAAATTGACAAAATACCTATTCTCACAAATTGTTTTACCTGGAAAGGGACCACAAATATCAGTGTGTATGATTTCTATTAATCCTTGTCTTAACATCAATTTTTCTAAAATTAGTCATTTTGCCTTTTAAACAATATACACACTCATTTGCAGTAGTGAAATCTAATCTTGGAATTAATTTAGCATTTGAAAGTTTAATTACTCTTTCTTTAGATATATGCCCTAGCCCTTTATGCCAGAATATGTAGGAAGTGTCATTTTCTAGCATCCTTTTGCAACCAACATTCAATACTGAGTGATTATTTGATTCCACTAAGCATTCTAGACTCCACAAGTTATCTGATAGAAAAGCAATTCCCAAAACTGAATCTAGACAATTCTTTTTAAAGATTTTTAAGCATTCATCATCAGCAAGAAAGGAAAAGCCATCTTTTACAATTTTGGAAGCAGAAATTAAGTTTCTTCTCATCTTTGGCACATAGAGCACATCATTTAATTGTAAAACAAAACCAGAAGTAAGTCTTAAGTTCACAACCCCTATTGAGTGTACTACAACTTTAGTCATTTCCCCCACATAGACATTGTATAAAGTATTTTCAATTTCGTTTTGTTTTTTAAAACCGTTTAAAGAGTTGGTTAAATGCACTGAGCATCCAATATCAAACCACCAAGAATCAACAAGTACCTCGCACAAATTTGACTCAACAAAAACATGTACCTATTCCTTTTCTTTGCTTTTTATCCAATCGTTAAGGATTTCACAGTTCACTTTTAAATGGCCCTTAGTTTTGCACCAAAAACATTTAAGTTTAGACACATCTTTTGGTTTTTTAAACTTGGTAGATTTTCTAGGGGAGTCAATTACTTTAGCAGAAGTACTGAACCTATTAGAATTCTTAAATGATTTAGAATTCTTACCAAAACCAGAAGAGCCTCCATTGTTGAACAGCATCTTCTACTTTCCAGTTTGCACAAAATTGACATCCTCAATTTCTTTGCCTTTCTCTTGTTTTTGATGAGTTTCTTCTTGTACACATTGTGCAATCAACTTATCAATGTCATAGCTTTTGTCTTGAGTGTTGTATGAAACTTTTAACTAGCTATATTTGTTGGGAAGTACTTGGAGAATCATGAATACCAGCTGTTTTTCACCAATATTTGCATCCATTGAATTGAGTTTTTCAGCATCATCGATCATCTTCATAATGTGGTCCCTTATAGAACCAGTACCCTTAATCTTGTATGTAGTCAATAGAGACATGTATTGACTCACTTCAGCTTTCTTAAATTCCTTAAATTTCTTTTCAGTTGCTTTCAAGTAGTCAACATCCAAATCATGTTTCTTAATTCCTCATCGAATTGTATTAGTCATACCACTCTCTAGGATAGACAGTGTCACTTTATTGGCTTTTGTCCTTTTCTCAAAATCTGTTTTTTTAACTCTGGTGCTCTGATCATTGATGACAAGCTTAAGATTGTCAATTGCTATATCAAACTCATTTAAAGTTAATAGCAAACTAATGTCTCTTCTCCACTTCTTGTAATTAACCCCACCAGTAAGGATCAGAATGTTAGCCAAAGTGAGGGTCTTCATTGATATTGCAAACACTGAAGAACACAATGAAATCACCAAAGAACTTTTAGGGTTCTAGATTTCTTCTCTCAGTCTATTGCACATCATATCATCAAAACTATTATCCATATACATAATCTTAACAACGAAACGTTGATAAGCACATATAGAATAAAAGGGTTTTCAGAACATTAGGAATCAACTGTTATGTAATCATGGACAACCATCTCAACATTATAAATGATTTTTCTCAAACAAACAATTCTTCATCAAAGTTTTTCTGCATAAAACGAGTGATGTCTACAGAAGGTCCAAGCTAAACTTTCTTCCACAAACAATTAGAGAAAATGCATAATCATGGGATTAAAAGGCAGAAATAAGCGTAATCGTGATGCTTGTTATTCAAATCATGTTGAAGAAAGGAATAGATTCGAGACAAGATATATCAAAATCCAAATTTCATCCAATGTTCAAAAGACATACCCTTTCATTCAATGAGTATCAATACCTAGCAGCGGAAGCATTTATAATAAATATTGAAGACTAAACAGCAACTTGAACAACCCAGATCAACAAAACTCGAAATCAAAAGGGTAAAGTGTTGTATTCCAAATCCGAGAAAAACCCCAAAATTAGATAGGTTTCAAGTTCTAACGGTCAAAAATCAAACAATCATATTTTATTAAAACACACCATTTTTTCTTAAACCCACTTTTAAGTCTAGAACCAGTTTCAAAACCTGAAGGCAATAAAGATGATTTTTTTTTTTTTTTTGAATTAGGATCCTATCGATTTTGTTGATTGAATTTAAGAACATGAATTTATGGCTCTGATACCACATGTTAACTCTAAACCACAAACAAGATTCAATTACTCGAATCATAACCAAACAAAATACAAAACACCAATCCATATAAGGCTGAAGCATACTAACCTAAAGAACTTCCATTGGATGCAGCCATGGTTATTCACGATCAACTTGAATGCACAACAGCTTTTCTTCTCTATGTCAAGATGCTTATTGCTCAAACTAAGAATAATGCTTAGTTCCAAAAAAACATGTTCCTGTGAGATAAGAGGTTGTTGTATATATATACATGCACATATCCTTCTCATAATAGAATAAGGACTCCCTACTATAATCTTTATGGAAAACAACTTATGTTTTCCCAATCCATATCAGTTCATTATTGCAACAGAATCCTTTATTGACAAGAACTAGTATACATCTTCCCATAAGGCTTTCTTATATCAATTGGTCTTAAATAGCTAATGCTAGATCGCATAATCTTATGTTCATATTCTTACACTTACCTCACAAGAACTACTAGAATTGCCTCAATGGGAGGGAGAATGTTGAAGCGAAGCCATTCATAGCTCAAGGTCGAGGTCTTGAGCTCTTCACCATCCATATGCATCTAAACGGAGAATAAGATGTGGAACTATACTATTCTCTGCTCTATAACCATTCATTGGACAAGTAGTTGTGAATACCTTGACAGCCAAACTTGCTTAAATGATTGTTCTCACCAAGACATAATCTAGAGCCAAAACTAACACAAGAGGATGATCGATGTACTTTTAGACACTAATACGATCTGTTTAGACACCAATATATCTCTAACAACAATATCAATAACTTTTAGCTTTTTAGCCAAAATGGTCTCATGAGATTGCATAACTCATCACTTTGCTTGAAATCTAAAATCGATAGAAGTGGTCTTTGTGATTGTTAATTGTTAATCATTTTAGTCATTCCATGAAAAATCTCTGTTAAATTGAGGGTGTATTCTTCAAACAAACCCTTCCACTTGAACTGGTGGTTTATTTAATTTAACAAAGATTTTTTATAGAATGACCAAAATGATTTACGGTGGACAATCTCAAGAGATATTTCTATTGATTTTAAATCTCATGGACATTGGTATTGGGCAAGCTCAATTTTTCTCAAAATTGGATCAACCTGGTGATGACCATAGTTTCTACTGTGACATACTCGTTTCTTGTCAATAGATCTGCCTACGGCTATCTACATCTTTCCAGGGGTCTTCGCCAAGATGATCTGTTATCCCCTTCCTATCCTATATGCCGAGAGATTCACAACCATCATTAATCGAAAGGAAAGACAGGGTCTCCTTCAAGTAATTTTGTTACTTCCAGGAGCCCCCATGTGAGCCACCTTCTTTTCGTCGATGATAGTTTCTTATTTACCAGAGCTACTACCCATGATTGCAACCAAGTGGAAGATATTCTTTCTAAGTATGAATCAGCTTTCGGACAAAAAATCAATCTCTTGAAAAGCAAAATTTGTTTTAGTAGAATTTTTTTTCATAATAGGGAGAAGTCCCGTTTGGCTACCTTATTGGGTGTTTATCTTGTTGCAAGACATGAGAAGTACCTTGGACTTCTTACGATTGTGGGTAAAAATTGACAGGCTTGTTTTGGATTTATCAAGGAATGCTAATGGAAAAGACTCCAAAGTTGGAAAGGGAAACTACTCAGTGTAGCTGGCAAGGAGCTACTAGTGAAGGCAGTAGCGCAAGCCATACCTTCCTACCTTATTAGTTGTTTTCTCTTGCCTAAATATTTATGTGATGAGCATAACCAAATGATTACCTCTTTCTGGTGGAACAATAGTGATGGAGATCGTATAATTCATTGGCTCTCTTGGGACAAACTGTGCTTGCCCAAAAGCGCGAGTGGTTTAGGTATTCGTCACTTATATGTTTTTAATTTAGTAGTGTTGGCCAAGCAAGCTTGGAGAATTATAAACAACCCTCAATCACTCTTGGCACGAGTCCTAAAATCTGGGGGGATTCGTGGATGTTAAAATCTGGGGGGATTCGTGGATCTGTCTCCCGTCATCCTTTCATATCTTCACCCCTAAGCCAACTGACCGCTCTTTGGATTTAGTTTGTTAATTGATCGACTTGGATAGACGAGTTTGGAAGAGGGACATTCTTGAATTGTTGTTCTGCGAGGAAGAGATAAACCTTATTAGATCCATTCTCATCAGTATATGTGATCCTTCGAACCGGCTGATTTGGCATTACAAAGTTAAAGGGTGCTTCTTGGTTAAATTTGCATACCATGTTACCTGTGAATGGTTAACTCCTATCAATAGAAGTACCTCATCATCATCATCAGGGAATTCAAAGTCTAACCTATGGGGTAAGGTTTGGAAGGCCAATGTTCCAATGTTCCACCTAAAGTCCAAATTACATTTTGGCATCTCTATAGCAACATTGTTCCCACCAAATGCAACTTGGCAAAGAAACATATAACGACAGATCTATCATGCGTTTTATGTAACTTCCATGGGGAATCCACATATCATATCCTAAGGGAGTATCATTTTGCTAGATGTGTTTGGCTCTATGCACCGATTGGTTATCTTCCTAGAGGTTCTGGATCCTCATCTGTTATTGATTGGGTTTCAAAGGTAGCATACCCACTCCTTCCCAATTTATTTGATATATTCATAATCATTTGTTGGGCTATTTGGGGTGCTCAGAACTCAAATCTTTGGGAGGGTAAATGTGATACTCCTGATGTCGTTGTCTCTAAGGCAATAACCTGGTGGCATGAGTTCATAAGTATTCACTCTTCTACAATTATGGCCAACAATATCTTAGTGAGCCCTATCAAATGGATGATGCCTCCCTCTGGTTGCCTGAAAATCAACTTCAAGGGGATTGGTGCAAAGATTCTCAGGTGGGAGGTTTGGGCATTGTTGTTAGGGACTACAGGGGGAATTTTGTTGCGTCGCCCTACATGAATTTCCAAGATATCTTTTCTCCCTTGCAGGTAGAAGCTATGGCTACAAAGGCCTGTTCATTTTGGGCGGACTCGAGGGGTTTTATAAATTTCTTATTGGAAGATTACTCTCTTCAGATTGTGACGACTCTTTGTGATACCTCCATTAACATGTCAACATCAATTAAGCAGTTAGTAGAAGACACAAAGAGCATCCTGATGTCCCTCGGACATCGGGATGGTCACGTGATGGCTGACACTCGAGGGTGACACAAGCCATTTAATGAATGCATATGTTGAGAACATGTAAATCATGCATATAAATTGCATTCGAACTACATAAAATAATATAGTAATATTCAAATACCAACAATGATAAAGATAATGATAGTGCATAACATGTTCAGAGCATACATCTAATTCAGAATACAACGGAAGATGCTATTATAATGATGTCAAAGCATAGATGAAGGCACGATATCACTGGTAGGGGAATGCCTCGTAACTTGGATTGTAAGCCTCATTCCTATGTCCTGAGGGGGTGCAAAACAAACATTAGTGGACCAAGTTGATATATATATATATATATATTGAAGCAGTTATCAACATACTAACCCCCAAAGTTTATGAAAACTTAATAGTATAATATGTAATAGGTTTTTTTTTTCCAAAAACCCTAGCATGCCATCAAAACTTTCATAAAACATATCTTGTATATAGTGTGCTAACTAGTGGTATTAGTATCACCCGAAGGCATATAGAACTCTTCCTTCAGAACACTTCCTTCACAAGTATCAATCACCCGTAAGCTCTTATAGCATTCAACCCGTAGGTCAATGTAAGTATCATCGCCCATAGGCAGAACAATGACCACTAGATATGCACAAAACATTGAATATACTCTTTCCAAACATAAATACATATATCTCAAAATCATCTTCATAGCATATAGTCATCCATCATATGTACACATGTTCATAAATAGTATATAGTCATCCATCATATATACTACGAAGAACATAAGTTCGATAAAATATGGTATTCCAAAATATTTGCAGTAAAACATGATATATCATAAGTGTAAATCTAATTTACTCATAAAACGTAACCATTAAATCATGTTTTTCATGTATGCATTTCTACTATTAAAACATGCATTTTAGAAGGGGTCCACTCACTGATACTTCGCCGCTGAAGAGCCACACGAAATACGAAGGACGGAATCGCCGCTAATAATTGCACGTAAGCACATAAAGGATCCAATTAACAAAACTATACTCAAACGATTGAATTTCGAAAAACGAACATCAAAAATGGATTCAGGAGATCGAAATTAGCCTATAAGGGGTCCCAACTGAAACCTGAAAAAGTCTACGGTTAAAGTAAAAGTCTACAGCCAGCGTTGATTGAAGTTAACGGGTCAGACCGAGTCAACGGGTCCAAGTCGACTCAACCAGGTCAACCGAGTCAACAGGTCTGGGGCGGCTTAACTTGGTCAGACTGGTTCAATTCGCTAGAGGCCCTGGTTTGTACAAACGAGCCTGGGTTTGAAAGCCTGGCCTAGGTTATAGGGTTTTGGGGTTTAAATAAATAAAAACAAAGGGTTTGGGTTTAGGGTTAAATGGGCCGAATGCCCAAGTTCCACTTAGCCCCAAAGCCAGTTCTTGTGGGTTTTTGGGTTAGGGTTTCAAAGGAATTGGGTTTTGAGGTTAACGAGCCTAAGGGCTGAGTTCTAAATGGCCCAAGGGCCTAAGTGACAAAAGGGTCTGGGGTTTAAACTAAAAGGGTTGGGTCGGCCCAACTCCACTAAAGGGTTGCCGGACCTAATGACAGTGAAAGCCGGAATCCAACTAGAAAACTCCCCAAATTCCGATTAAGGGTCGAAACTTATCCAAAATTCATGATTCTAAAGCCAAATTAAAGATAAAATAGTAGAGATTCGAGTTGTACCAAGATGAGGTCGTGTCGAGGTTGGGATTGGCTGGAAAATGGCCTACAACCTACGATCTCTCGCTGGAAAAATATGGGGAGAGCATTTCCGAGGTGTTCCTACGTTCAAACCCTACCAATAAATTTCAAACACTACCCAAACACTACCCAAACACTTAACAAAGACCCGATATAGTAGCATTTAAAGCAAAACTTGACTTACCTCACCGGAGAGCTATGTGCATAGTGCTGAGAGAGAGATCGAGGAGGGGAGGTCCAGGTGATGGTGGTGGTGTGGTTGGTGTGTAGGTATGTACATGTGTGTGTGTGTGTGTAAGTTCATCGAGAGAAGATGAGAAAGCTGAGACGAGAGATAAAGAGATATCTGTAAAAGAGAGAGTGTGAGAGTTGACTCCCGAGGAAGAAGAGAGAAGAATGAGATAAAGAAATAAGGTAGGGGTGGTGCCACATGGCAGTCAGAGAGATGAGGGAAATTGAGAGGAAATCTGGAAAAGGGATCCAGATAGGGTAACAACTCAATAGTGCTTATGTAATTTCATAAATGTTAAATATAAATGTGAAATTACACTTAGTTTTAGGGGTGGGGTTTAACACATTCTCGACGCGATCATTGAAGAATTATGCACCCATGTTTGTCGCCAAGCTAACACGGTTGCTCATAGACTTGCTAGGTTTGGTTTAAATGTTGGCAGCCAGTGTGAGTGGTTTGCTCAACCTCATAGCTTTATCATTGACCTCCTTATTGAGGATACTAGGTAACTGACTATGGTCTTTGGTTGAGACTTCTTTTGGTCTTTTCCTGAATGAATACAACATTATCGTTTTTATAAAAAAAAAAAAAAATAAAATACAACAAAAGACTAAATCAAAATAAAATACAAAAATAAATACAATCACTGTTTATATGCAATCAATGCTATACACAATCACTGTTTATACACAATTAACTAAAGGTCACTGTTTATACACAGTTAAACATAACGGCGTGGGTTCGAACCCGTCAATAGCTAATCTAACATGTAGCTTACTAAACTATCGCTTGACTAAAAAAAAAGGGTAAATTATACTTTACCACCTCATGTTTTAGGTCTATTGTAACATCACACAACATGTTCAAAAAATTTCACTTTCATACCTCAAGTACTATTTTATTTCAATATAATACATTCATTACATTTTCCATCCATTTGTTCGTTAAAAGCTAACGTGGTTGCCACATTTATACCACATGGCAAAAAATCATTGTTTATGCATTTAAAATGTTATAATAATTTACCCTATTAAAAAAATAAAAATAAAAAAAACCCAAAAACCCTTCCCCGACCCTTTCCCCTTCCTCGCAGCCCAAACCCCTCATCCCACCCTACCCCTACCTGCCCTGCAACTCCACCCCCCTCCGCCCGACTCCGCCCCGCCCCGAATTGCGGTCCCGGATCCTCAACCCTAGTAATCCAAACTCGCCCTGGTTTCCAAAACCCCTTCCCCCCACACCAAAAATCCAACGTCCCATTCCCAGTCCCTATCCAAACCCTCACCCGCCCGATCCAAAAGGCCCCAACCCGCTTCCCCATATCCTATTCTCGCCGATGCCTCCCTAGACAACCCGGATCTCGGCCCGTTTCTCCTCAAGCTGGCCCGGGACACAATTGCCTCTGGAAAATGTCCAAACAAGGCATTAGAGTACGCAGTCCGGGCGTCCAAGTTATTTGAGCGGTGCGCGGTGGACAACGAGCCAAGCCTGGACCTGGCCATGAGCTTGGACGGCGATGATGCGCGGTGGACGATGACTAAACCCAGCATCCTTGCTGAAGAAGAAGAAGAAGAAGAGAATGGAGGAGAAGGAGAAGGTGGGATGGGGGGTTGCGGGGGAAGTGGAGGTGGGGTGGGATGGGGTGGATGAGAGGGAGTGGATCGGGGAGGGGGGAGGGGGAAGGGGGAATGGTTTCTGGGTTTGATTGGTTTATTATTATTATTATTATTATTATTTATAAATAGAATAAATATTTTAATATTTTAAATGCATAAAAAAGTATTTTTTTTGCCACGTAGCACAAATTTGGCAGTCATCTCTGCACAAATATGAACCCCATATTTGCCACGTCATCACTTAACGGTTTACTTAACAGATTTTCTAACGGATGTATGAAATTGAAATAAAATGATAATTAAATGTATGAAATTGAAATGTTTTAAAGATGTTGTAAGGAATTGAAATTGACCCCAAACATGTGGGGTAAAATGTAATTTACCCAAAAAAAACATAACAAAACACTCAATCAAACTAATAAAAAAAATTATTGTTAATACACATTCACTGTTTCTTCACGATCGAATACAAGAAAACAATCGGAAAAAGAACAAAAATATAAAAAGAAAATATAAAAAATAATATCATCAAATCGAATTGAAGATCTATAACAAGATCCAAAGCATAAATCAGAATATAAAAAATAAAAAATAAATAAAAAAGAGAAGAATCAAATAATTACCTTTTTTCATAAATTAACATGGATGATCGAGGAGCTCCAAACACCAGATTTTAAAAATCCAGCAATCAAATTAACCAAACTTACAAATATGCAACTTTTACTATATATTTGTACTATCTCTCTAATAGAGATGGACTCATATGTGCTTGTGGACCCTATCTCTATTAAAGAGATTGTAAAATGCTAATATAAATATATGATAAATGTAACAATACTCATAAAATTGTACAAGGATCGTTTCGAACTGAATGATAATTTGAACATTATTAAAAATTAAAATCAAACAATTACAGAACTGAGCAAAGAATCAAAAATTGAAGAATAATTGAAGTTGCGATATGTATCTTCGCATATCAAATTCAATTTTCAATTCAAAAAAAAAAAAAAAAAAAAAAAAAAACAGCTCGAAAAAGTTCAGAGCAAAGCTCGTAGCTCCAATTTCAAACCGCCACCATTCCCAAGCTCACAAATATTTATTGTATCATCTTCCCTCCTTAGTTCTGGTAATTTCAAGTGATGGACTCTCTTGTTCTTCGTTTATTGGTGATCTGAGAAGAATGAGGATCGTCTCCGAATCCAATCACATCCGTTTATCGTACATTGTACGGTCAATTTGCGTCAGATACTGTTTATATTTAATTTTAAATAAAAAGATTTACAATAAACGAATGTGATTAGAGAATTCTTGAAATCCTCACAAAAAGAATTCAGAAAGAATCGTCGTTCGAATGGCTACTCCATTGTACTTGTTTTATCTTTCAATATATTTCCTCAAGCTAAACGGACCAAACCTTTCAATTCAAGGGCAAAAACGTAATTACGATATCATGGAAGTTGGGCCAAAAGGATCCGGTAGGTACGATTTGTCCTTATTATTAGATTGTTATTGTGTTTATGCTTAATATTTTATTAGGATAAACCCTTTTAATTAGTTTCTATAAATTAATCCAAAAAACCGTCATCTAAAACAAAATTAGATACCACATTAAACGTTTTTTTTAATTCTTTTTTAAGGGTAAATTACATAGTAGCCCCTCAGGTTTGAGGTCTATTACAACCCCATACAACATCTTTAAAACATTTCACTTTCATACCTCAAGTACTATTTTATTTCAAAATAATACAACCGTTAGATTTTCCATCCATTGATCCGTTAAGCGCTGACGTGGCTGCCACATTTGTGCCACGTGGCTGCCAAATGTGTGCCACGTGGCAAAAAAAATTATTTTTTTATTTTTTTAAAAACCTAAATCTTCTATTAAAAAAAAAAAAAAAAGCCCAAAACAAATGCAGAAACGCGCAACCCAGCAAACTCACTTCCTTTCCCTACCCCCCACGCCCCCGCACCCGCACCACAGCACCTCCCTTCCCCACCCTTCCCAGACCTTCCCCCCGAGCCCTTCCCAGCAGCTCCCCCCCACCTAGAAACCTTTTCCTCCCCTCCCGCAGCATACCCACACCCTCCCCGCATGACCCATCCGCAGGCTTTTTTTGGGTTTTAGGAACTCGATCAAATTAGGGTTCTTTTTCTTCTAATTCCTGTTCAAAGAATCAATCATAGAAGAGGAGGCAATGGCGACGGAGTCATCGGAGGGAGAAGAGGATGCGAAACTGATGGGAGGGAACCAGCTACTGGTAGTCGACGACGATCTCAGAGAAATGGGCAAGAAGGCTGCCTGGAGCGTCAGCTCCTGCAAGGCCGGCAATGGCGTCTGTCTCTCCGTGACGACAATCTCGACACCTACTGGCAGTCTTTGCTCCAATTCCCCTTTCCCTACTTTAATCCCTCAAAATATTGAAATCTTTGAATTTTAATTTTGTTTGTTTGTTCTTGGTTTGCAGATCCGACGGTGTGCAGCCTCATTTGGTGAACATTCAATTCCAGAGGAAAGGCTTCAAGGTATGGTGGTTGCAGGTAGGGGAGTCGGGGGAAGAAGAGATGGGAGGAGGAGGGGGACGACGAACTGATGGGTATTTTTTTTTTTCTGGGTTGTAGAGGGGTTTTTTTTTTTTTTTTTTTTTTTCTGGGTTGCAAAGGGGTTTTTTTTTTTGTTTTCTGGGTTGCACGGGGAAGAAGATGAAGATGGGGAAGATGAAGATAGGGGAGGAGGAGAAGATGGAAGGGGGGGGAGACGAACTGGGTTTAGGTTTAGGTTTTTTTTTTTTTTTTTTTTTTAATTTTTTTATAAATTTTTATTTAGAAGATTTAGGTTTTTTTTTAAAAATAAAAAAATAATTTTTTTGCCACGTGGCACAAATGTGGCAGCCACGTCAGCGCTTAACGGATCAATGGATGGAAAATCTAACGGTTGTATTATTTTGAAATAAAATAGTACTTGAGGTATGAAAGTGAAATGTTTTAAAGATGTTGTATGGGGTTGTAATAGACCTCAAACCTGAAGAGCTACTATGTAATTTACCCCTTTTTTTAATTTACAAAGACAAAAGACAACACCAACGGCCAATGAGCAGGACGTACTCCCTCCAAAATTTGGCTGTTGCAGCCGTCCGATACCAATTTTAAATCTAAAAAATTCGAAAATAAATTGCAAGAAAATCGAAACATGCTTTCAATTCCTCGCTCCCACTCACTCGCTACCGCTTCCGACTGGCCGATCATTTCCCATGGCGACGATCGCATTTGGTTCCGGCCTCGTTTCAGCTCGCGCCGAGCAAAGCGACGGCGTTCGGAACTCGGTGCTGTACTCCCCGAACTTCAATTCCTTGCGGTTGAGGAGAAGTTGTGCTTCGACGACGCGGTGGCGCGGGGTCGGAGTCACACGCGCCACCGCGGAGGCGGTGGAAGGTCGAGTTATTGAGACGGAAGGGGAGGTGAAAGAGAAGGAGAAATGTAGGGTTCTTAGAGTTGGCGTCGTTTGCGGAGGTCCCTCGGCGGAGCGTGGGATTTCTCTCAACTCGGCTCGATCAGTTCTTGATCACATTCAGGTAAGAGTTTCTTCACTACTAGAGTTATTAGATTTTCTTTAGGTTCTGTTTGGATGCCGAGAAAATAGTGGAAGTAGAGAGTGAGAAACATTTTTCTTTGAATTTGAAACAGGGAGGTGATATACATGTGAGTTGCTATTACGTTGACGCTGGCCTTAATGCGTTTGCAATATCCCCTGCTCAGGTTTGTTTATGTAAAAATTAATTAATTAATTCGAAATTTCGTAACCTTTTTCTTCTAAAGTTTGTTAATTTTGCACATTCATATAGATGTACTCAAACACTCCTGCGGACTTCGATTTTAAACTCGAAAGGTGAGTTTTTGTATCTTTAATTTTGGAATTTGGTGTCCTTGTATGTTGATCTGTCTAAATGTTTCTCTGTAGCCTTGCCCAGGGTTTCCAGTCTTTGCCCGAGTTCGCGGAATATCTAGCTGCCTCTGTGGACATAGTGTTCCCAGTCATACATGGTCAATTTGGTGAAGATGGTGGCATTCAGGTATACTGATGTACAAGCTTTACTTCCATTGCAAGTTTTCTAGACGGGGACACACACACAATTCTGGATTGATTTTCTATTTATTCGTTTGTAATATTCAACATATGATGTTTCAGGAGCTTCTGGAAAAGTATAACGTTCCATTTGTGGGCACGGGATCAATTGAATGTTGCCAAGCATTCGACAAAGTATGAGATAACGTATCTACAATAATTTTTGTTTTAATACATGTATAAGGGATAAAGAAAGAAAGAAGATGATAATAACTGTGTGATTTTTGAGTTATCTCAGTACAATGCTTCATTGGAGCTCAGCAAACAAGGATTCATAACAGTACCAAGTTGCTTAGTACAGGTACTATCCCAATTTGTATTAGTTAAAAGTTAGCATGTGTACGATAATTTATGTAAGGGAAGTGCTATTCATACACCCTTGTTAATTTTTGGCCAATGATCTTCTTCAATTCATTCGATAAAATTGAGAGGGGTGTGTGGATAGCACTCCCCTTTATGTAACTATGTATGACATTTCCAAAAATTCAGTTTCTCTGACTTTAATGATCTGTAGGGAAGTGAAGCAGATGAATCTGAACTGTCAAAATGGTTTGCAAGAAATCAACTGGATGTTGAGTCAGGGAAAGTTGTGGTAAGACACATATCTAGTGTTGTAATGTAAACAAACCCAGAGTGCGATACTTTTATTTGGTCAGATTACGAGATGTAACATGTTTATTATTTTGTTTCAGGTAAAACCAGCACGAGCAGGATCAAGCATTGGTGTTACAGTTGCATATGGTCTGGCTGATACTTATAGCAAGGCTAATGCAATTATTACAGAGGTAGTTTTCGTTGTTTCTTTCGTGCCCTTTTTGAACTCTTGTAAATGTTTCAAAAAAAATTTAACTAGCATACATGAATTTGGACCATGTTGATATGAATATGAGTTTTTCTGAAAAAGGAAGTTGCAATATCTTGATATTAGTTTTGTAAGAACATGGGTTTAGTAAAAATCATTTCTAATGAATTTTGTGCTCTTTTATGTATATAGGGAATTGACTCCAAAGTCCTTGTAGAAATATTTCTTGAAGGTGGGAGCGAGTTTACAGCAATTGTTCTTGATGTGGGCTCTGGTTTAGATTCCCATCCTGTTGTATTACTCCCAAGCGAGGTATGAATGCTCCATGACTGCATTTGCTTCATTTCATCATATTGGAATTAATATCAACTTATCATCCTCACCGCGTAGAGAAGATGAAGGTATACTACATATGTAATAGGTACTACCGTACCAGGAGTATTTGGATTAATAATAGTCTTTAAAATGGCCAGGTAGAACTTCAGTTCCATGACAATGTTGATGAGGATGCAATTTTCAACTACCGGAGGAAATATCTTCCAACACAACAGGTAGACTTACAGACTTACACAATCTGTGTTAGAATGTTAGTTCATAGTTCATATGCAATGTTTATTATCTGACTCCAAGTGTGATGTTTAATACATCTCTCTTGTGTCATCTTTCTGATTTTTAGTCTATGGATTGCCAAACAGGTTGCTTATCATACTCCACCTCGGTTTCCTATTGATGTCATTGAAAGTATTCGAGAAGGAGCATCTCAGTTATTCAGAAAGCTTGGTCTTCGTGACTTTGCTCGAATTGATGGATGGTTTCTCCCTAATTCTATTCATGTACCATCATCATCAGATAGCAAATTCGGAAAGACTGAGATGGGTACAATATTGTATACTGACATTAATCTGGTATGAGGGTTGTCTTATAATCTCAATGATATGCATTGTAGTGTTGATTCTTCTTAGATTTTGATACTGTCTTTTTTTGATTCATCAGATTAGTGGGATGGAACAGACCAGCTTTTTATTTCAGCAAGCCTCGAAGGTGCTTTGATTTTGATTGTCTTGTTTAGCATCTTAGTATTGTACATTAATTACTACAATACCATTTGTTATGAAAAGTTTAAACATTTCTTTAAGAATGTTTTTCAGTACTTGTTACAATAATACTTTTGGTGATACGACCTTGCCCGAACACCCCACTTCTGGATTCAGGTTGGACTTTCTCATTCAAATATTCTCAGGAGCATAATTCGTCGGGCTTGCATGCGTTATCCGAATCTTGCACCATTTTGTAGTGCATCAGATCATGTTTCTAGAAGATCACAAACGTCACTGCGTAATGAACCGGTTTGCAACGACACTCGTAAAGTTTTTGTTATTTTTGGAGGAGACTCTTCAGAGAGGCAAGTATCTCTTATCAGCGGAACAAATGTTTGGCTCAATTTGCAAGCTTTTGACGATGTAAGTATCCTATTCATACTGTTGGATTTTTAGTTTACCAATGCTAAATGGTTTACATATGCTAATGTTTGGGGTGTGAAAGGTTTAGAATGGGGACACTGGTTAAACTTTCAAGACAATGGATAGAAGTATGGGTGGGGATTTGGAAAGAAATACTATTTTGAAATATATGAAGCTGGTGAATGTATAAGCATGAGTTAACTAGCATTTACACTCATTCAAACTCTGAATTCATTTTCATTTAGAAGAGGAAGATTTCATTAAAGCTTTGATTCTGTGTTTGAAAAATTTCAGCAGATCCTACTATCTTCAGTACTTAATCAAGGATTGAGAATTAATTCACATTGTAGATAAGTGTATTGTCATTGAATATATTCTTTAATTAATCAAGTAGATGATATTATGTTTTTGTCTGAGATTGATAATCTTGTTGGCTACAGCTTGAAGTGATTCCATGTTTGCTTGCCCCCACAATTGACAAAAACGAAGTTGATGTGAGTTCCAGAACAGTTTGGTCTTTACCGTAAGTTTCTCTCTCTCTCTCTCTCTCTTACAGACGGGGAAATATCATCTTTCTTTTGTTAGTGGTCATATAAATTATTTTATGTGGCCTTTCCATTCTCTTCTTGAAGTTTTACTCATTTGTTCGAAGTACAAGGTTCCTATAACCAGAAATAAAATGTGCTGTGGAACATTTGAGATATTGTCTTGTTTGCCCCTTGAAGTGATCTGCAATTGAAGACCTGGAAATCAATATATCTAACAATGCAGTCCAAAAGAGCATTGATGCTTTAAAATATTTGGAATGAAGTGAAGCTTCATTGCTGCTTATGATTTATATTTCACTAAGTTTTTAACAAAAGCATATTGTAGGGCCCTCTTCCCCTAAATACTCCTTCATGGCATTTAATTAGGTTTCTATGTGAACAGTTATTCTCTTGTGCTGAGACACACTGTAGAGGAAGTTCTTGATGCATGTGTAGAGGCAATTGAACCAGACCGAGTTGCATTGACATCTCACTTAAGGAACAGAGTTGTTCATGATCTTATGGAAGGCTTGAAGAAACATTCTTGGTTTACTGGATTTGATATCATTGATGAACTGCCTGTAAAATTCTCGGTTGAACAGTGGATCAAGCTAGCCAAGGAAGTTCACGCTACAGTTTTTCTTTCAGGTTTTCTTTGTCACCCATTATCTGCTAGTGGTAGAGTGATATTTTTTTTAATTCTCTCCGAATAGTGTGACCAGGCTCTATGTAACTGTGCTTAGAGATCAGAAGATTCAGAAATCAAAGTTTGAAAGTACTTATGAGCTTATCTACTGTTATTTATAGTGCATGGAGGCATTGGTGAAGATGGCACACTTCAGTCATTGTTAGAGGCTGAAGGGATTCCACATACAGGTTTATTCTAATCCACACTCAGTTTAGGAGGACCTTGTTGTCTTGTTTTCATTGTTAACCATCCTTTTAATTTTTAATTGAAGGTCCTGGAGTGATGTCTTCAAAGATTTGTATGGACAAACTTGCAACATCGCTTGCTCTTAATCATGTATGCTAATTAATTCATAATTAAATGTCCAAGAAGATGAATTGGACTTTGTTGATATTTTTGGTGCTTTATATGACCCATGTATCTTGCTGCCTAACAAAGCATTCTGATCTTTTATAATGAACAGCTGTCGGATTTGGGAGTTCTTACTATCAACAAAGATTTGAGGAGAAAAGAAGATCTCATTAGTTCATCAACACCAAATGTATGGCATGAATTGACGTCAAAGCTTCACTGTGCAACATTATGTGTTAAACCTGCAAGAGATGGATGCTCAACGGGGGTTGCAAGGTTATGGTAGGTTTATCTTGTTTTACTTTTTCCTTATTTTCATCTTCTGTTCAATGGTACTGAATCGTTAGACTCGTAAGCTCTTTATGCACTCAATCCCGTAATTGCTTTGTCTGCAATGGAGTTATGATGTACTCTTTCAGTCAAATTTGTTTGTGCATGCAGCTGTGCTGAAGACCTTTCGGTGTATGTAAAAGCATTGGAAGACTGTCTTCACCGGATTCCTCCTAATAGTTTTTCTAAGGTATAAAAGGGTTTATTTGTAGATTTTCTCAGAGTGGCCTCTATCTCTTTCTGAAGTTTCATTTCAGTATAGTCGTTACGACTGTTCGTTTATATTATTTTTTACCGTATGATATGTAATAGTGTTGTTACTCCACAACCACCACTCAACTCTTTTCATTCAAAACATTGCTCCACGTTAGCTGCAAGTATTCTCAGTAACCATGAGAAAGTCGAGTGTAGCATGTTCCTTAGGCAGTACAATATTTTGCTTGACTGCCTTTAAGTGATTGAGACCCATGTTAATTCAACAGTCTTTCCATTCTCTGGCTTCCTCTGATTATTCACAAGCCTTGCCACTCTTCTTCACTAAGTGTTTATTGTCCTGAAAGTTAACGTCTTTATCGACGATCAGTAGGTAATGTTAATTGGTGAGATACGATTTATGGATAACACACACACACACACACACACGTATTGCTTGTGTAATTTTATATAGCCATTTTACAGAAATTATATACCACCTTCAAGTTTGATCTTGGTTTTTCATGTAGGCACATGGAACTATTGAGATGCCAAACCCCCCTCCAGAGCTCTTAATCTTCGAGCCTTTTATCGAGACCGATAATATAATCTTATCATCAAAATCTAGAAATGAAAAGGGGCATCAGATCTTGTGGAGCGGAGAGAGTAGATGGGTTGAAATAACTGTTGGAGTTGTTGGGAAACAAGGATCAATGCGCTCACTGACTCCTAGCATCACTGTCAGGGAGAGTGGTGACATTTTGACGCTCGAGGAGAAATTCCAAGGTAATATTTTGTTCATTGTTTTCTCTGTCCCTTGATAGTTTCCTGCTAAAATGTCATTAATGATAAGTCACTTGCATTTGGCAGGTGGGACTGGCATCAATCTGACTCCACCTCCATCATCCATTATTAGGTTTGTCCAGAACCTTTATTTTCAGGAAATGAGGGTTCCTTTTATTGAGTATGTTGTAATTTATGTTTTACACAATAATATATATAGAGGATTCTCTAGTCATTATTGTTAGTGGTGCTCTTCGTTCTTTGTTTTTCTGCATTCTGTTATTTGAGTCAAAGAAGGGTAGAAACTGTTGTAGAAAAGTTCCATACACGGGCAGTAAAACCTTTTCTCATATGTTAGATGTTTCAGTGTCATTCTCAGACGTTATTCTAAAGTGACTGATTTCATTTAAAATTCAATTTCCACACTAGATTGATTATTGTGTTTCGTCCCTCTCTCGTGTTTGACTTAAAAAGATATTTTCCATTTTGTGCTTTTGATTGTTCGAATCGTTGTTCTGATTTCTTTCTCCCCTCTTAAATCAGCAACGAGGCGTTGCAGAAATGTAAAAAACATATCGAAATAATTGCAAACACTCTTGAATTAGAAGGGTTTTCACGAATAGATGCATTTGTCAACGTGGACAGTGGAGAGGTATGATGTTTTTTCTCTGCCTAACTGATCAAGTTTGGAGTCAAAAAATTGTGCGCACATTATTTGCTAACTCATTTTCATCTGTTGTTAATTTCTTTCCAAAGGTCTTGATGATAGAGGTCAACACAGTGCCTGGAATGACGCCTTCCACGGTCTTGATTCACCAGGTATTCTATTTCTACTGAAAAAAATTCTTTCGAGGGTTACTTTGCATCAATAATATTCTCTTGAACCTGCTACGGAATTTAAATCAGACTTTTTTGGTTTTGCATTGCATGAGAGGAAGGAAACACAGAATTGTTCGAATAAAACACTCTTTATCTGTAATAAAAGAATTGGTCTTCCAAACTTATTGAGGAAGTTTAAAACGCGTTGAAAAGAGGATGATCAAATGAACTACTATTTTAGAGTGAGCTCATGTACTGAAGAAGTAGGAAGTTCTAACTAGGTAGACTTCTTTCTGGTCCATTTCAATTTTCAGGCACTAGCGGAGGAACCACCGATGTACCCTCACGAGTTTTTCCGTACACTGCTCGATTTGGCATCAGAGAGGACCATATATACTTTAAAATAAATCTTTGTCGATATCTCTCCATTGTTTTCGTCTTGATAAACTCCTTTTGTTTGGGTTGGAGGGTACCCCTCTCAGGTCTCAACTTGTGAACTTATCCAAAGCAGCATATGTATTTGTTCAGTCAATATATATCCATGTTTGTAATTTACCTAAAACGAACTTAATTAAAGCAAAAGCTTGATCAATGAAGAAGCATCAGAATTTCACTAATCTGAGGCAAAGTAATTTTAGATGATGCATTTTGTGATGTTTGTTTCTTTTACAAAATACAAATTTTACGACGTTTTCATATCTTTTCTGGTGTTCTTTATTTATTTTGACGGATAAGGTACTGTGATTACACTCAGATTGCTAATCTTGTTATTATAATTGAGCTTTTGTTTCCCGAACTTCTCGTTTGGATTGTTAATGAATTTTTCAGGCTACATTTGCATTCATCTTAGGGTTCTTCTTTCGTTTTGAATATAATCACACCCTAATTTTAAGATGTCATCACCGCATCTGTTCTATGATCTGATCCCTTGTTGGGTTGACACGTGCCACTTGAGTTGCCAACCACTAAGATTTGGATTTGAAAAAGTAGACTTTCTCGTGATGTAATAGGATCTTCTCCGGATTCTTCTATTCGGATCCTCCGAGGATCCTTCCATTCGGATCCTTCAAATTTTTTAATCATGTTCGTTTAATCGAAAATCAAACGGCTAGGTATTAATTAACTTTTTTTTTTATTTTTTTCGTTTCTCACTCGCTCTCTATCTGAGAGGATTGGAGTTTTGGGCAACCGGAGGCCGAAAGATGACGGTGTGGGTGTGGGTGTGGGCACGGTGGGTCGGCAACCTAAGCCAACATCCATCGGAGAACGCAGAAAATTGAAGGATCTGAATGGAAGGGATCCGAAGAAAATATTTACCCTTTACCCTCAAAGTGACATCAAGCCTAGAGTAAAATCTAAAATAACTTGTACATAATAATGTATTAGTGATAAAAAAGTAATATTAGGGAGACTAAATTTTTTAAACCAAATGATGTGTCACCAATGAGAAACAAGCACGTTAACTAATACTTAATTAATAATCCAATCATCTGCAACCACATCATTTAGTTTGCAAATTTGATTTAAAAAGTTTGGTCTGCCAAACATTACTCGTGAACAAAACGTCATACGATTGTGAACGCATTGAATAATGCTAGGAAGACTAAATTTGCAAACTAAATGATAGGTCACTAATAAGAATAAACATGTTTATCAATTTTTAAGTAATAAATCAATCATCAACTTTCATATATTTTAATTTTAAAAACTTTATTTACAAATTTAATATATCTAGCATTAGTCGAAGGGATTTCGGGTAAACCAACTCCTAAAACAACTCCAATAACGTCGTTTACTTGTTGTCTGGGGGTCCCGCCAAACATTATGCGGACCGCCGGACAGGTGCGCGGGCGTAAACTTTCGAATTGAAATTCAATCTCTCTTTTTTCAAAAGAAAAGAAAACAATATTGCAACGTAACCTTTTGCAACTTTTCTTTCACTTTTTGCTTTGTCTGTGAGGTGCAGATATTTTTCTGATCCCTGACAGATAAATGTCACTAGTTGAAAAACCGGACGGCATATGTCACTAGTTGAAAAACCGGAGCTTGTGAAGGACTTGGTAAAGACTGATGACAGAAGACAGACAACAAATTTGAACATCAACGTATGCACTGCGTCTGTATGTGCTCCACTGTTCCTCTCTGATCATCAGTAGCCACAGCAAGATCCATTGAATTGATAGGTAAAAATTCTCTCTTTTTCTGGATTTCAATTGTTGGTTTTCACCGCAGCTTCAACTGTAGTAGTAGAAGTCGTAGCGATTTTCTTTCGCCATGAATGATAGTTTGTAATCTTCTTTTTAAAGTTTTGTCCATTGTTTGTTCGAATTTTTCATCAGCTTCTTGGGATGGTCAAGTTTCCATGATTTGCTTGCTTTTCGTGTAATTTTTATGACCTGTATCTTTGGTTTTCAGAGATGGGGTTACAATCTGAAATGTCGAATGTGCACCCATGAGTTGTCGTATGATTTTTGGGACTCTGGCATTGACCATCTGGTGTTATTTTTAGGGTATTGATCGTGATTCCATGAACATGTAAAAGATGCCGATCGAGGTACAGTTTGGTTTTAGCATTCTAAATTGCAGTTACGACGAATGAGCATGCTGGTGTAGAGTCTGTAGATCGGGGTTCTGTTGGTTCACTTGAGATTGGAGTACCACTAAGATGGCTACAAGGCTGATGACAAAAATGTTCTTTGTTTTTCGACATCACAAAAGGGACGGCTTACTTAGTGACAAAAATCGCACAAGAGACGAGATCTCAAGTACCGCACCTTCTTCAAATAGCCAAGGTTTTCGAAAACGTTTCAATGGGATTCTTTCTCAGAAGATCGATTGGGAGTCCATGAGGAAAATATGCAAAAAGTGGATCAAGAACCCTCTGAATATGGCACTCCTTTTGTGGATAAGTTGTGTTGCTGTCTCCGGAGCAATCCTTTTTCTTGTGATGACAGGAATGTTAAACCATGTCCTACCGGCGCAGTCTCAGAGAAATGAGTGGTTTGAGATTAACAATCAAATCATCAATGCTCTCTTCACTCTCATGAGTCTTTACCATCACCCGAAAAGGATCCACCACCTTGTACTTCTCTTAAGATGGAAGCCGAAAGATGTCACATTTCTCAGAAAAATATACTGTAAGAACGGAACTTACAAGCCCCATGAACGGATGCACATTCTGGTTGTTGTTGCGTTCCTCCATCTGAATTGCTTTGCTCAGTATGCCTTGTGTACGCTTAACTTGAGATACAAAAGATCTGAGCGATCGGCTATTGGTGTCGGTATCTGCCTTTCAGTTGCAATTGCTGCTCCTGCAATCGCAGGTGTGTACTGCATTGTCAGCCCCCTTGGAAAGGAGTACGAAGTTGATAGCGAATCGCAGGATCATATTCTCACAAATCAAACGAGGAAATTTTCATTTGCATCTAGGAATGAGCAAGGGATTGCTGAATTTGCACCTCAATGGAGAGGGGGTTTATTTGATTTTCGGGAAGATATTGCCATATCTTATCTCTCTTTTTTCTGCACCTTTTGTGTTTTTGGATGGAACGCCAAAAGGCTTGGATTTGGCAACATGTATGTTCACATTGCAACATTTCTCCTCTTCTGCACAGCCCCATTTTGGATCCTCAGTTTAGCTGCCTTCCATATTGACAACAACGTTGCAAGAGAAGCCATGACTATAACCGGCATTGTCCTTTGTATGTTTGGCTTGCTGTACGGTGGCTTCTGGAGAATCCAAATGAGGAAGAGGTTCAACTTGCCGGCGAATAACTTATGCTGTGGAAAGCCTGCGGTAACAGACTGTGCACAATGGCTTTTCTGCTGCTGGTGCTCACTAGCTCAGGAAGTTCGAACTGCGAATTTCTACAGCATAATGGAAGATAACTTGTGCAGGAAGCAAATGTCTGAGCACGAAAATCCCTCACTAGTCCCTTTGCGGCGTGAAAGCGGAAAAACTCAATATAGATCTGGCGCAAATCATCTACCTTCAAGCAGAGTTGAAAAAGATTACCCTAATGTAGACAGACAGCTCCCCATGGAACCCCCTGTTCCATCCAGAATACAGAGAGAAGAAAAAATCGAACCGAAGACGTGAAAAGGAATGAACTACTGATGAAGCTCTCAGAAGAGTGCTGGCACTGCTATGTGATTTTGATAAACATACATAAATTTTGTATCTTCGTATATGCTTCTTCAGTTCCATCATATCCTCTGGTTTTAATCAGTGCCTCATGTCTTCAATCATCTTTACCTGTAGTGTGTTGCAATGAAATATGAAATTATACTGCATCTTTATTTTCTTCAGTTCCATCATACCCTCTGGCACTATTGTTGTGTAGAAAAATTATAAAATACGCAATTTGGAGTGCAGTAAACAAGGACTTGGAGTGCCAAAATCGCTACTCTTATTATATCGGAGGTGAACTGAAGATACTGAAAGCTACTGGGAGTACCGAAATCGCTACTCCTATTCTATCAAAGGAGAACCAAAGGTACCAAAAGCTAAATTGGGAGTAGCAAAATCACTACCCTTATTTTAGTAGAGGAGAACCGAAGGTACCGAAAGCTAAATTAGGAGTGGCGAAATCCCTTTTCTTATTTTATCAAGTAAAGAGGTACTGAAAACTGTTGGAATTTGGTGGCTTAGATTAGAGCCGCACATCGGCTAAGGAGGAGAGCCATTTATGCTTTATAAGGAATGGTATTACACACTTGTCGAGGTTTTTTAGTAAAACTTCTTATCCGTTACTCTCGGGTGGCTAAAGTAAGGAGAATATTGGCAATACCGACTCATGTGTGTGTGACCAGTTGGTGTGCTTTCGCACAACAAAAACTAAACCGAGAATGTTTAAATCACTGTTTGTAATTTATCAACAGGAGTCGGTATGATTTTGATGACTACTCACAAAATCCCCCAATTAAAGCTCCAGAAATAAGTTCTACACCAACCTATAGTGCAGGACACTCCTATCATTAAAAGGATCGTACAAACTAAGACATCAACAATTCATCAAACAATTAAATAAATGGTCCCATTTTGAAGAAATTAACATGGGATAACATCTTAGAATTTCGGTTGTATTATTTTGTTGGGAGAAAATAAATGTTTTGACTACAAACCTATTTATAGACAACTGAAGGTTACCATTCAACATGTGTAACTCTTGTTGCATGGATATAACCTTTATAGGGTGTAACCATCTATCCAAGGGTTTACCTCCTTGTACATTAATTGTATCTAGTTCACATACTGAAGTGGTGTATATCTTCACTCTGACTAACACCCATTTTCCTATAGTCATGCCTCTTGGCCAATAGACGTATCTTCTCATGTGAAATTCTCATTACACATATCACTTTATAACTTTATCGAGGGCATTCATATTATATTCAGAAGTAAAATTTTGAATTTATGAATAACGAATGATTGGAAATACATTTTACCAAAGATGTTTTCATTAATCAAGAACGAAAGTTGTGTTTTGGAAACATCTTTATTAGTAGTTCCATTTTACTACATCACTTCAATTTTCTCAACACATCCAAATCATGCCTTGTTCAAACTCAAATCTACAAACCACAAGTACCCTTTATTTTTCTCAAATCCCATATTTTTTATTGCTAATTCACAACATCAAAGACTCTAATTAAAATTCTAAATAGCAAGCAATAGGGTTGGCAAGGAGCGGTGGAACAGGTCCCTCGGCATGCTCTGCCACACAGTGAAGCTCTCCCATCCCTCCGGCTTCAGATCCTTTACAGTCAGCCACGTGTTAAAATACTCCCTGAACTGAGTGATCAACCCATCTTTGAGGGTCCACACGTGGACCCAGTAGGCCTTTGCCCCTTCCCATCCCTCAGCAATGATCACACCACCACCAATCTCTGTGATGCTTCTGGGCTCGAACCTGAAGTCAGTGTGGCTGGAATCCCCCGTGAGCACGTGCATCATATGCTGGCTCTTTGGGGGGCCATGGAACCACCATTCTAGGTCACTGGCTAGAAGCTTTCCCACTGTGTCTGTTTGGCTCTGTGCCAACGCCTTGTAGAGAGCTTCAACGGTTGCCTTGTTTTGCATTTTTGGTAGATTGTAAGAGAGAGAGAGAGGATGAACTGAGGGTGCTAGCTAGGAGGGGAGCGGAGTTGACTAAAAATATTATTGGGTTTTGCTCTCTAATTTGGGTGCATGACAATATGGCTTTCTTGAACCCCTATTTATAGCACCAACAGCATAAAGTTACATGGCTTGAGAATAATAGAAAAATATTTAGATCCCTCTACCTAATTATTGTCTCCAAAAAATAAAAAAATTATGGTTACATCATAAAATCAATTGATAATATATGAGGAGTAGCTTAGTTTACTTATAAGCCCTTATAAGGTTTCTTCTTTAACCGACATAGGACTCTTTAACCTTCACATCCTCAAACACCTCCTTACGTGTGGAGAATTTTCAAACTATGCATATGGACAATACAAAATGGGCGACGTGGAGTGGCCTTTGGGCTTCACAGTTGACCAACCTACTCTTACCATGAAGAAAGTTGGATTACATCGTAAAGCTAATTGACAATTTGGGAAATAGCCAAACTTACTTATAAGTCCTTGCAAAATTTCTCATTTTTTCTGTGGAACTCTTTAGCTTTTACATCTTCACAATCTCTCTTCTTACAAATAAATCGCAATTTTGTATTCGTTTAGAATTTTATCCGTTTTAACGAATTATTTTTTCATGTGTCAAATTGTAAGTTATAGATAAATAAGTAAATGAGCTAAGTAGCCTTCTTGAGAATATACTATTTGAATGATTTCTTTTCATTGCATGTATGATTAATTGGTAAGGAATTGCTCCAAAGACAATGGAGGTGTTTACTATTCGGAATGAGATATTCTCCTTCCGGCTTATTAAAAAATGATAATATGTCAAGGAAAAGCCTGCATCTTAATGAGGTTAAATATTGTGATTTATTAAATATTAATAAAGCTCTATGCTTTGTGGGGACAAACGTAAGGGGTTGTTGTAGGTTGTGTAGCTACAGCCGATGAACACTAAAAATCTACAAAAAATTTGCTCATGTCAATTTACTTGCGCATCTTCATACAACAGTTTCTTCTATTTTTGAAATCTCATATCTGGATTCTTTCTAATTTGTCATGTTCCACCGACTTAATTTGCCTAGCAGCTTCCTACAGTAGTTCCACACAATCAGTGACAGATCTAGGTTTTCAAAATTGGGGGATCCCAACATAAAAGTTAAAAATAAAAAACAATATATTAGACTAATTTGGTTCTATATCACTATTTTCTATTGAATTTGGTTCATTGAATAAATCAAGATTAATCTCAAGGGTAATAAAACCAACAAATTCTCATCAACAACATAACGCAATTAGTGATTCTACAAAGATAAAATTTGCTAATGTAACATATATCTTATTAATTGGGAGTTGGGACTAAAGTCTAGAATTAAAAAACTTATATGAATTTGGAAGAAATTAAATTTGGCAGCTAAAGGCGGTAGAATGGCAAATGGTGGTGGGGAATAGGGTAACTTGGGTTTAAAGTTGGAAGGTTGCGACGATTGGGGCTGGGGGTTCTTAAATATAATTTGGGGATATTGGAAAAGACCGGGGCTCTCGGGCTTTGTAGAGAAAACAGAGATACTTTAGTTTTTAAATTTTTTATAATGACTAGGCTGAAAAATGAAGTCGTTTTGGCTAGGTCTTTTATAAAAAAAAATTAAAAACCTCTTATTTTTCTTTGTTATAAGCACTGCTGCCTGCACATCCATGGAGGCAACAAGCCTCTCCACTGCACCTGCCCAAATTGTTGGAGGGTCTCGAAGGTCGATCACAAGTGTTTCTTCGGGCTTCCGAAGGGTCCCTACATGGATCCACCAGTGACACACCCCGTCCTGAAGGAGGGCATGCTGGCCGTCACGTGAGAGTGACGTAACCATTTACACAGTTCGGAAGCTTTAAAGACACCATTACTAAGATATAACACCCGAGGGGGAATCCTACTTTTGTGAATTCTGTCAGAACATCGTTGGATTACTCGTGGCCACCCAAAGCTCTGCTATCTTGAACCTAGAGGGGCGCAAATAAAAGTTTTTCGAAAACATTTCATTTAAAACATTTCTAACCCCTCGCTGTAAAACCTGTATACTTTCCCAGAAAATAGTATATAAATAACCATATATAATCTCAAAACTCAAATCACAAGTCTTTAACACTTTTTGAGAAAATATGCCATGCTATGCATCAAAACATAATAAAGATGCATCAATATAACAGGTGAAATAAGGAATCAATCCCACATCGCCCAGGGGAGTGATCCTTAAATGTATATTCCCATCCATACCTAGCACGAGGCCTTTTGGGAGCTTACTGGCTTCGGGTTCCGTCAGAACTCCGAAGTTAAGCGAGAAGGTGGCCAGATCACTCCCATAATGGGTGACCCATTGGGAAGTTGCTCATGAGTTCCCAGAAACAAAACCGTGAGGGCGTGGTCGGGGCCAAAAGCGGACAATATCGTGCTACGGTGGTGGAGCGGGCCTGAGAAGTGGTCCGCCTCGAGCCGGGATGTGACAAATGGTATCAGAGCCAATCCCTGGCCGGAAGTGTGCCGACAAGGATGTCGGGCCCCTAAGGGGGTGGATTGTAACATCCCACATTGCCTAGGGGAGTGATCCTTAAATGTATATTCCCATCCATACCTAGCACGAGGCCTTTTGAGAGTTCACTGGCTTCGGGTTCCGTCGGAACTCTGAAGTTAAGCGAGAAGGTGGCCAAAGCACTCCCATGATGGGTGACCCATTGGGAAGTTGCTCATAAGTTCCCAGAAACAAAACCGTGAGGGCGTGGTCGGGGCCCAAAGCGGATAATATTGTGCTACGGTGATGGAGCGGGCCTGGGAAGTGGTCCGCCCTGAGCCGGGATGTGACAACCAGTGCACACAATAGTTTAATATATTGTTCACATATACCTAATATGTTAAATTAAATTTCACGACTTATAATAAAAGCTAGGGCGTGTGTTTAGGTAAATTATTTTAAGAGTATAAATCATACACCGAAGAAGGAAAGTTATGTTTAATAGTTGAAATAATAATGGAGTTGTCTCCCCTTCTATCAATTAGTTTAACATGGATGCTCATATTCTAATAACTTTAAGGGAAATATCTAGAAATATAACATTTTCTTAATCTTGGAACAGAAATAGGATTTTTTTTTTTTTAATATGCACCTACCATGCACACATCATGAACAGCAATCAGATAAAAATAGGATTTTTCCTACACCTTAAAATGACTTAATTGCCCTCGTATATAAATGGGTTATTTCCTCCCATTTTCTTATTTCTCTCTCTCTCTCTACTCTCTCTCCTTCCCTCTCTCTCTACTCTCTCTCCTTCCCTCTCTCTCTACTCTTTCTCTCTCCATCCCTCTCTCTTCGCTCACTTTCTCCCTCATGCACTCTCTTTCATGTTCTCACTGTGCCCACACGGTGCACAGTCGTCATGACCAACACCGTCCAAAGTGAAGTCACCACCAATTTCTTCTCATCCTCACGTGTTCAAAACACTTAGCCTTGTCATGAATCTCATCCTCAATCGTCGGGATTGAAACTCAAGAAGGCTGCGAGTTTTCCAGCCATTTTCTAGCAACACGACAAACAATCGAGGCTCAAAACCACAACCACTGGACTCGCATCGAGGGTGGGTACAAAGCCCAGTCATTAACTGCTGCTGCACTCACGGTGTCTGCTAGGAACAAAGCCCACTCTTTCTCTCTCCACGAACATCTTGAGCATGAGGGGTCAACACCACCAAAACAAGAAAACCTATTTGTTGTTGACCAAAAATAAGAAAACCCATTTGTTGTTTGCTCTCTTCCTTCCAATATTTGCATATTAGTGGAATTAAAGAAGTGAGCTTTTTCATATTTGGGGAAGGGGGCAAATAAACCTAGAAGTTGTATGAAGTAATAGTGAAACAAAATTTTATCATTTTCTCCCTCTTCCATATCATGGGATTCCCTACCCTACCTTGTTTGAATGTTGTGATGGTGTTTACCAAAAATTGGTAAAAATTGATGCTTTGTTGGATGAATATTTCAGGATATGTTCACCGTATGTATACATGCACATGATATGCTCACAAATATGAGCCAACCCAAAAACCCAAAGCTCACAGCTCTCTATTCGAATTAGAAAAATGACATCATCACATGTGATGTCACCATCATATACACTATATGCACATCATATGTACAGTACATGCATATGATATGCACAGAATTGGAGATCGAGCAATGAGCTGCTTTTTGCATTAATAAAAAAACTTTAACGGCAACCTATTGGTATAGTGAATACGATTAAAACATAATTGTTAAGTATATAAGGTTACAGTGAGTTTGAAAGGTCTTATTACGTATATCAACCACCACTTAACCGTGCACGTAGAAAACATGATACTCATTGTTGTTATTTCATGGACATGCATGACCCTTAACTTCCTCTAAGCTTTTTCTTAATTTTGTTTTTCGCCGAGGCCAACTAGATTGTGGTCATAGTCGTTAAATTCCGGGTCCAACATACATAAATCATAACTAGTAGACATTCCCGCTTCTCGTATTAAGTTGTAGTCATGCACACCACATGCACATTACGGAAAAAAATTCGCAAATTTCTGCATTTGAACACTTGAATCAGAAATTGTTTCATCCCAGTTTTGTAGCATGTCAAAAAGTAAAGTTTATTCCACAACCCATGTTACATAAATCATTGATGTAGAAATTTGGAACTAAACATCCTACCTTATTATGCCTATCGAAGTTTCAGTCACCAGAAAAAATGGAACTTTCAAGCCAAAACGGAAAATATGATACAAAACCTAGCTCATTCTTCTCACCTCTCTCTTGCATCCCTTTGATCGAAATCAGAGGTATGAGGTTAACCCAAAACCCAGCTCACTCTTCTCACCTCTCTTTGGACTTCCCTCTCTTCAAAATCTAAGTTCAGAGATATGAGTTCAACCCAAATACCCATAGCTCACAGAGCTCTACATCTCTCTTCCAAATGAGAAAAGTGATGCAATGGACTGATGATTTTTATTATTTATATGTGGGTATTTTAATAATTTCAGTTTTATGCATGATATGCATAGCTTGTGCATGACCGTTTGTCCTATTTCTGTCCCAAAATTAAGAAAACGTCCTGTATTTGGGTATTTCCCTACCTTTAAGCTTATCTAACATGTTTTAATTATATAACATGATCCAAAAAGTTGGCACGAAGATGTTGTTTTTGTCTAAACAAAATATAGTATTTATACATTTTTCACAAAATAAATCAAGATATTGTATTTATACATTTTTACTCCGGTTGCATAGTTTAGGTAGACCAACATTTTAAATTAAATGATGTAGTTCTTGATAATTGGATTATCATTTAGTTATTGATTAACATACTTAAATCGTATTGGTGACGTATCATTTAGTTTGCAAATTTAATCTAAAAATTTGATCCACCTAACATTACTTGTTCACCAAAATAAGAGTTGCCTAAACTTGTTCAGTTAAAAAAGGCTCATGGAAGTAGCGTTTTCCCCAAACCCAATGCACATCCCTACATGCATGGGATAGACTGCTCACAAATTTTACATAACTTACAAAAAGTATTTTCCTTCTTTATCTCCAAGGTAACCGTAATATTTTTTTTATTATTAGATAACCGTAATAGAAGATAATGAA
Organism: Malus domestica; assembly: GCF_042453785.1. Lineage (NCBI taxonomy): Eukaryota > Viridiplantae > Streptophyta > Magnoliopsida > Rosales > Rosaceae > Malus > Malus domestica. Next base: position 25,163,298 of record NC_091672.1, on the reverse strand, counting down.
TTGTAGCCAAAACCAGCGTAATAGAAGACAATGAATTGTAGCCAAAAACAGACATATTTTCCTTCTTTATCTCCAAGGTCACCGTAATAGAAGACAATGAATTGTAGACAAAAACAGATGCACATCGCTATCCTAAAGTGTACATCGACTAAGACGAAGAGGTTGCATAGTGGGTAATTTAAACTTTTCCCTTGTTATTAATTTGTCCAAGTGTGGTGAAAACGAATTATTTGTTTATCACCATAACGATAAACAAAACAAAGTGGAAAGAATTAGGGAAGGTGACAATGTTGAGGTTAGCCTAGTGATTAGTAAGTGTAGGATGATGGGTAGGAGTTAGGTTGAGTGTTCAAACTTTCATGTCGAGAGTATGAATTTTATATTGGTGAAAATTTGTAAGGAGTTCAACATCATGTTGTCAATAGTTATGGTGGAACAACAATTTTATTGTACCACAATAAGTTGACTCACGTGAAAAGCTCAAAGATCATACGTGCTCCACGTCATTCAATTTATGTTGTCAACTTGTTTTTGTGTTGACTTTTGTGTAATTACTTGTAATATTGGGTTTCCTAGTATAGTCTTGATTAGTTGTAATTAGTCATGTAATTATGGGATTATGTTTGTAAATCATATAAATATATACCTCAATGTGAGATGAATAACATATCTTTCAGAATCAAACAACGTTCTTCTTCTACACGAAAATTCACCACATAATAAAGCGTGATGAAAGCATGGATACGACATCGACGATAAAAAGGAGCTTTGCATATGAATTTTATAAAGAAGAGTTCCTTCTTATTTTCAATTATTTTTATAAAAGTAAAAAATAAATAAATGGAAGGAGAATTCTGCCATTTGGAAAATTAAAAAGAAAAAAAGGAGAGGAAAATATTAAAATAATTGATGGTGTCTGGAAACTGAATCAGACGGCCTTGACTCGATTCGATTGCGTCGTCGTTTCTAAGGAAACCTTTATTAAGGACAAAAGTGTAAATATCTCTTCAAGAGATAAATCTTAGAGACTAAGTAATTGTTACAGGTTGTTAGGACAGTTAGTTTTTTTTGTTAGACTTGTCTTACATGTATATATACTCAAGGTGTAATATTATTGAGGTTAAGGAAATGAAAATATATTTTTCTAATATGGTATCACCGCCTTTTTTGGTCTAACGACCGCCTCTCCTTTTTCGATCCAAACTCTTCCGCTTCCCGCTTTGATCTTCTTCCCCGATTTGTCTTCTTTCTCTTTTCCCAACTTCAACCCTAGCCATGGCGACTAGTGCATCTCCGTCCTCTGATGCCGATTCTCATCGCTCTTCCTCCACCTCTTCTGCAATTACATCCATTACGATTCAAAATATTGGATCTCTGGTCCCGATTAAGCTCACTACTACGAATTATCTGACATGGCGTGCTCTTTTTGCTCCAATCTTCTGTCGGTATAATCTCACTGGTTTGATCGATGGATCCATGGCGGCACCACCTCAATTTCTTCCTGATGCCTCCGGAAATTGTACTACGACATTGAATCCGGATTTTGTGACTTGGTTCGAGAATGATCAGAACATTCTCATTTGGTTAAATTCAACACTCTCGGAGTCTCTCATTCCCTACACCGTTGGTGTTGCCTCTGCTCGTAAGCTTTGGGCTAAATTGGAATCTCGCCTTGCCACCGCCTCTCAGTCGCATATTCATGAGCTCCGATCTCGCCTTCGCAATCTTTCCAAAGGTGAATCCACGGCTGCTCAGTATCTTCAGAAAATTGAAGAAATTGCTGATGCTCTTGCCAGTGCCGGTGCACCGGTTGATGATTCTGATCTCATCTTTGTCACTCTGCATGGCCTGCCTCCTGAATTTGATTCGTTTGTTGATGCGATACAATTTCGCCTTGGATCTACAACGATTGATGAACTTCATGGCCTCTTGATCAACAAAGAAATTCAACTCAACAGTCGCAAGCCTTTGTCATCTGCGCCCCCTTTTCAGGCTTTCTCATCCTCCCCTGGTATTCTGCCTACACCGCCTCAAGCATTCACTGCTCAGAATTTTGCAAATTCCACAACCGCCAGCCGTGGTGTGGATCGAAATTCAAGGAATTACTCCTCCAATCGAGGCAACTTTCGTTCAAACAACAATAACAATCAGCGGCAATTTTTGTATCGCCCAAATCAGAGGCCAACCTATCATAATAATCGTGGAGGTCGTCACAACTTTCAATTTTCTAGCAAGAAAGTTCCTTGTCAAATCTGTCGCCAATTTGATCATGAAGCTTGGGACTGTCCTCATCGCATGAATGCACATTATGGTGTGAAATCCTCTTCCTCTGCAATGGTGGCGAACACCTCTACTTCTGCTCCTACTTGGATTGTAGACTCAGGGGCTACATCTCACATGACCAATTCTTATGGCAATCTTCAGAATCCAGAAGCATATACCGGACCTGAACAAGTTTATATTGGTGATGGAAAAGGTTTATCCATATCTCATTCTGGCTCTTCTCTTTTGCCTACTGCACATCATAATTTTCGTTTACAAAATGTGCTTCATGTTCCTGATCTTAAGCACAATCTACTTTCTGCAAACAAATTTTTAATTGACAACTGGTGCTCAATGCATCTTTATCATTTTCACTTCACTGTGAAGGATTTTTCTTCGGGGATGACGCTTTTTAAAGGTCCTGTCAACGAAGGTTTCTATCCTTTTCATCCTGCTTCATCCTCTGCTGTGCATCCCAAGGCTTTGACTGCAACTGTTAAGGCTTCAAATACTGTGTGGCATCAACGGTTGGGCCACCCCTCTGTGAAGATTTTGCATAAATTGGCTGCCAATTCTTGTATTTCCATTTCAAATAGTAGAAATAAGGCTTTTTGCTCAGATTGTGCATTAGGCAAGTGTTCTAGACTTCCTTTTGTATCTACTCCTTGCACTACAAGTAAACCTCTAGAACTTGTTCACACGGATGTTTGGGGGCCAGCATCTGTGTCTTCTCTTAATGGTTCTAGATACTATGTACTGTTTATGGATGATTACACCAAGTACACTTGGTTTTTCCCTTTGAAATACAAATCTGATGTCTTCTCTGTGTTTGTGCAATTCAAGACTCTTGTTGAAAACTTTCTGTGTACTAAACTCATTGCTCTAAGATCTGATGCTGGAGGTGAGTTCATGAGTACTTCGTTCTCTCAGTTTTTAGTGGATAATGGCATTCAACATCAACTTAGTTGTCCTCATACACCTGAGCAAAATGGGTGTGCCGAAAGGAAACATAGACACTTGGTTGAAACTGCAAGGACTTTGTTGGCAGCTTCTCATGTACCTCATTTCTATTGGGTTGATGCTTTTGCCACTGCAATTTATCTCATCAATCGATTACCTACGACATCAAAATCTTCACCTTGGGAGTTATTATTTCACAAAGTTCCAAATTACAGTACTCTTCGAGTGTTTGGCTGTGCTTGCTTCCCTTGGTTACAACCCTATTCTCCTTCCAAGCTACATCCAAAGAGCAAGTTATGTATTTTCTTGGGTTATAGTCTACATCATAAAGGATACAAATGTCTTGACCCAGTGACCAAGAGAATCTACATATCTCGGCATGTTCTCTTTGATGAAACTCGGTTTCCCTGTCAACATCCTTTAGTCCCTGCTCCTACCACTCCTCCTCCATTTCCTTCTTCGCACATCCCATCCTCTCTCACATTTACCACTTCCATTTCCTCTCCTTCTTCTTTATCCCTTCCTGCTGCATCACCACCATCTCCACCCTCTCCTCCACCTTCTGCCTTATCCCGATCTCAGCAACCCCCTTCCCTCTCCACAGAATTACAAGTTTCCTCCCCTCCTCATCAACCCTTACCATCTTCCTTACCTTCCTTTAATCATCACCAGATGCAAACCCGGTCCAAATCTGGAATATTCAAACCCAGGGCATTCACAGTCACAAAGCATCCAATTTCCACTCATGTCTCTTCTGATTATACTCCTCATACCTACCTACAAGCATCCAAACATCCTCACTGGCGCAAAGCAATGCAAGACGAGTATAATGCTCTTCTCAGCACAGGTACATGGTCTTTAGTCCCTTCTATATCATCTCACAATATTGTAGGCTGCAAGTGGGTATTCAGAATAAAGAGGAATCCGGATGGGTCTATTGACAGATACAAGGCCCGATTGGTTGCAAAAGGCTACAATCAACAGGAGGGCTTGGACTATTCTGAGACTTTTAGTCCCGTGGCCAAACCAGTTACCATCTGCATACTTCTCACTCTTGCTTGTCAATTTGATTGGTTTCTCAACCAACTTGATGTTAGCAATGCTTTTCTGCATGGTACTCTTACCGAATATGTATTTATGCAACAACCTCCTGGATTTGAGGATGCCACCAAGCCTCATCATGTTTGCCATCTTCACAAGTCTCTCTATGGTTTGAAACAAGCTCCTCGAGCTTGGTATGAAAAGTTGCATGGTGCTCTTGTTTCCTTGGGATTTACTGGTTCCCAAAATGATCATTCCTTGTTCATTAAAAAGGATCCCCATTTGGTCTTTGTCTTAGTCTATGTGGATGACATTTTAGTCACTGGACCCTCTTCTGCAGCATGTCAAACAGTGATCAAGAAATTAAGCAGTTTGTTCCCTGTTAAAGACCTTGGTCCGTTGCATTATTTCTTAGGCATTGAAGTCAAGAGGTCATCTTCTGGGATCTTTCTTAATCAATCAAAATACATTCTTAATCTTCTGTACAAGTCTCATATGGATGGAGCCAAACCTTGTGCAACACCCCTGAGTACAGACAAGCTTGATCATGACTCTCCACTTCTTGACAATCTTACTGAATACAGGTCTTTGGTAGGAGCATTACAGTATCTCACCTGGACTCGTCCTGATTTGAGCTTTGCTATTAATCTGGTTTGTCAGTACATGCATCGTCCTCGAGTCTCTCATCTTCAAGCTGTCAAAAGAATCCTTCGGTACTTAAAAGGTAGTATTGATTTGGGGTTATGGTTCTCTAAAACTTTAGCTCCTTTGGATATTCAAGCATTCTCTGATGCTGATTGGGCAGGTTGCCCTTTAGACAGGAGATCCACTGGTGGCTTTTGTATTTTTCTTGGGAGTTCTCTTATCAGATGGAGTGCTAAAAAGCAACCAACAGTGGCAAGATCATCCACTGAAGCTGAATACAGGTCCCTTGCTCATACTGCTGCAGAACTGTCCTGGATTTCTAAAATTTTAACTGATATAGGCTACTCTCTTCCTTGTGTTCCTCAGCTGTGGTGTGATAATATCTCTGCCATTTCTCTGGCAAAGAATCCTATTTTTCATGCTCGCACAAAGCATGTCGAAATAGATTATCATTACATACGGGAGAAAGTTTTAGCCAACCAAGTTGCTATCCGTTTTGTGTGTTCACAAGATCAGATTGCTGATATTTGTACCAAGCCTCTGTCCAAATCCCGATTTACACTTCTCCGATACAAACTCTCTCTTCGGCTCCCTCAGTTTCGTTTGAGGGGGGATATTAAGGACAAAAGTGTAAATATCTCTTCAAGAGATAAATCTTAGAGACTAAGTAATTGTTACAGGTTGTTAGGACAGTTAGTTTTTTTTGTTAGACTTGTCTTACATGTATATATACTCAAGGTGTAATATTATTGAGGTTAAGGAAATGAAAATATATTTTTCTAATAACCTTTTAACCAGTGAAGGTAGCCTCCCTCCCCATCACTATCAGCGTGCATGGAAATGGAATACCCAGAATATCCTTCCAAGCTATCTTAATTTTTATTGGTGGAACCCCGAACCACGTCAATAATGGAGCTCCTGTGTTTTTTGTTTTCTTCCTTCCTATATCCAGTCCCACCCCCACCCACCTCACTAGTTTCTTTCTTATGCATGCTGGCAATGCATGATCTTATTTTTGTAATTCGAAGAGGAGTCGAAGGATGGTGTAGTCTGCATGGTTACATTAACTGGAATTACCATCCCTTAATTATATAACAAAGTATTTTGGTGTTTAAAACCTATATATTATTTAAATTTTGGATTTTCATTGGAAGTTTAAAACCTAATCATAACTTATATGGAAAACAAAAATATGACAATGATATTTGAATGACCCATATATTTATGAAGACCAACAGTTGGATCCAACCCTAAAACCAGAACCCCTCGTACACAAGGGGATAGCCATTCTTTTCTGATTGATCCCGGTGAAGCCCACATAAGCAAATTATTGAGTGTTCAATGAACTGAAAACTCATATGGATGGATGTGAACCGTTGAACCAACAATGCATTATTTCTATAAATTAATGTCTTCTATCGATCATTTATAATTTTCTAGATTCTTGCTGTCTGATGACTCTCTCATAGGATGTTTGAAAAATCAATTTAATGTGATCTACATTGATTTTCTTTTTATCGTTTTTTCATCTTCAAATCCACAACTTCTCATCCACAAAATTCATGCTATCCATATTTACATATGAATATATATATATATATATATATATATATATATATATATATATATATAAGTGATGTTTTACACTAAACTCGTATAACTACAACGAAGAAGATTTGAACTTAGGCACAAAAGGAGAAACAATGATCGCCAACTCCGATGTGAATATCTTATCCCAATAGGAGGAAGTCCATTTTCCAAACTTAACTAAGCTAATTCCTTGTTAATGAAACTTAACCAAATCAGCATTCAAATCTGGGAAGCTAAATTAGGCTACAAAGTTTGGCATAAGGGATTGTATTATATATGGGCACTTTCAGATCAACTTAGGCTGCACTATCTTGAAAAATGAAGTTGGCCCAAATTTGGGTTTACCAACCTATGAGAAATTCTCCGATACGCATATGGTTTTGTGTGAATGAGACGTGCATGACCCGGTTAAAGCTAAATTTGGCCTTTGGGAGTAATGCTAGTGAGACTAAATTTGTAGACAAAACTTTTGTAAACTAAATGACATAAGTTAATGATTGGATTATGACTTAAGCGTTGATAAACGTACTCATTCCTATTGGTGACATATCATTTAGTTTGTAAATTTTGTCTTCAAATTTAGTATCCCTAGCATTACCCTTAGTAATTAAACCAACGCTCCTGATTTAGTTTGAAGAGAATAATTTGCAGAGCCACTAAGACCACCTGAAAACCCTACCTCCTCCATCTCCATTGTCTTCTCGAGGAACCACTGAAAACGCAACCAAGAGAACCCTATATTCATGTTCTTCCTTTTCTTTCCTCATATACCTCCTCCAACCCTATATTCCCACCAGGTATGGTTCGATTTGCAAAGGACTTCGGCACCAATTGGTCTGGTGAGGTCTCACTATTCTCTACTCCAATCCTCGCGACCCCACCGTCATCTCTGCGCACTCACTGAGCTCGAACTTGGCGATCCTCAAAGCTCGTATCTTCAATTAAGGGTTCTCTGTGTCTTTCAAAAACGCATCATAGCCGCTGATTTCAAGTTATAAAAATGCGAGGTCTAGATATCAAGTTTAACCAGGCCATGCACATCTCATGCGCACAAACCATATGCCCAGGAGGGAAACCCTGATAAACCTAAAATGTGGATCAACTTAAAGTTGGTTTTAGGATTTTGTCTTGGTTGAATAACTAGTGATCATTACATTAAGGCTTATTGTCTTGTGGACTGAAATTATTCTCTGCGACATGAAATTAGTACTATTTCAATGAGTGGTAGAGTTATGATAGGTATAGCTAGATGAGCCAGCTAGGCTGCTAAAACTCTGTGGTGCATGCTTCTTAGAATTTGCTTCACAATTTTTTGTGGAGGAGGATTCTTTCCCCTCATATTCTCACTCCCTTTCCTTCCCTTCTCTCACATATTGTTTTTTGTCTTATTGTCTCTATAAAAATATCAATATAAGATGTTGAAATAGCTAAACTGTAACAATTCAAATAGGAGGGGAAGAAATGGGAGAGAGATTAGGAGAAGAAAGAATCCTCCTCCATTTTTTGCAGCTTGGTATATGTGGGTACCCCGACAAGACATCAATATTAAGCCGAGGTACATTCCACAAACAAGTCAAAGAGGATAGATTCTCACGCGCATATAAGTGAAATTTAATAGTTGTTAGTTGATGTATGCAAAACTTACATGCATTAATAGTTAAAAATCGTCAATACACATTATGATCGACTAGAGTCGGACCACAGGCAAGACGAATAAGGCATGTAATTTAGGCCTCAATTTGAATCAGGCCTCATATGTTTTTCATACACTTATGTTATATATATCATAAAAGATTTCTCTTTCATCGTGTTCTCAACAAATGAAAGGAAAAAAAAACAAAGATTTATTCTCTAAATTAATTTAATATGATGTGCCTCAAATTCGTAATCTTGTGAAGATGATTGATAGAATGAATTGAAAAGTTTTATAATTACATGAGATTATTAATATATATATATATATATATGTATGTATGTATGTATGTATGTATAGGCACTAAATTAAGAAGAATTTTTTTGTATTTTCGTAAAGAACCATGCTTCTCTGTTGAAAAAAGAGCAACAAATGTTGCTGAAAAGCAACCACAAACAGAAAAATGTCTAATCATAGTTTTCCATTTTATTATTCAATCACATATTCATTTGTGATTGGTTTTTCAGCAGCTCATTCTTTTAGCAACGAAGCATGTTTGTTTCGTTAAAGACCTCAGTTAGCATTGGGACAGCCGTGTAATCGACTGATCATTGCAAGAGTGTGTTTGGTGATGAGTGAAAATCCTATATGGTAGTTGCAAAGTCACAAAGTCATAGAGGTTGTGGCCATTCATTGAGGTTCATTTGGTGAATGGTCAAATAGGTCGCATGCATGCAGATGGCCTTCACGTTTAATTGTGCCTCAATATTATAGCTGCTGCTGCTTCTTTGTTGGCAATGACAAGTTACATAATTGCATGCATATGAGAGAGATTTGGATATTAGAATTCTCATTAATCAGTATTTGACTAGTCTGTAATAATTTGTTTTTGTAAATGGGCACTTGAGCCTTGAGGCCTAAAAAATGCACTACCAGGAAGCCCTGGCAGACTGGGGATGAAACTAAACTCTATGTAGCCCAGACCAACGTTTAAGCCCAAACTCAGCTAAAGCTAACTTGCAGCAGCACCAGCTTTCTTTCTCATAGGGGTTTGAATTCTGCTAGTGTCGAATGTCGATCACTCACGTGCGCACGAGGGTAATCCGAATGTTGATGTTTATCAGTTCCACATGCAAGCAAGTTGTTTTTCTCTTTTCGGGTAAGCTTTATAACAAAAGTAGTAAAATTGATGATCTCGTGCTTCTTGGGTTTGGATATGATTGCCTCTTGTTGATATCGTGGTTCTTCATGGACCTTGAACGGAGGCAACCTGTGGTCGCTTGGATTTGCTATGTCCTCTTGTGAATCAAAGTTACCAAAGCCTGGAGCTCCTCCATTCCATCCCATTTGGATATGCTATCTTGAGATCAATGATGGGCCTATAGAAATTGATTGTGAAATGTGTGATCAACATAGGGTCTTTCATCTATGATCTGTCTCTCTTAGGCTTAACAATTGACTCTGTGTTCTATTGTGCGAAAATTGTGTGGCGGCTACGACTGGTGCAACTAATGACTAGATTTTCCGACCAAGAACACCCCGAAATTTTGTGATCCTCTCCGGATCTATTCCACCAAGATCACCGGATTAAGTGATCCAGACCTTTCAAATTTCATCCAATGGTAAAAAATTATTACAGTGTTTAAGAAATCAAAATAGGTGAACCATTAGATGAAATTTGAAAGGCCCGGATCAAGGCCTTGGTGGAAGAGATCCGAAGAGGATCTCTTCTCCGAAATTTTGACCTACAACGTGCAATCCCTTCATTCTTCTTCTTCGCCCTTGGTTCTTGAAATTTTTACAAGTTTCTCTTTTTTTTTTTTTTTTTTTTTTGAGTTATTGAACTTCGTTTTAGGGAAAAGAGGAATGGTATTGGGAAAAAAAAAAAAAAAAAAGAGACAAATAAGAATGTAACACAAGGTACTAACAATAGTATCATAGCAAGTTATTCTCTCGATACATTTTGGATCTAAGTTATTGGGCTTGAACATGCTTCCTAAAGTTGGTCTTCCGAAAAGATGCGCTAACTCCAATTTAAGACAACTAAATGATTGGGCCTTCAAAAAGATTGGCGTTGGCCCCAAAGGCTGAATATTGACTGACCGGGTTCTTGAAAAGATTGGTGCTAGTTCCGTTATAATGACTTAACTAGTTTCTAATATGGGAATTGGCTTCCCTTATAACCTTGTGTAGGGCCACTAGCGAGAGAATGTGATTTGAGTATAGGATTCCAACTCAGTCATATGACAAAATAATATACAATTAATGTATGGGAGTTTCCACTCCTAAAATTACTGAGACCTTTTGTGATATAACTCAACACCTAGTAATAGGTGGTTTTTTTTTTTTTTTTTGTCAAACGATAAATTTTGTTAGATTAGTCACCAATGAGCTTTGAACCCACGCCGTCATTCAAATACTCAACACATTTCCACTACTGTGGTAAAAAATCACTTGCATAATAGATGATTAAGTTGAGACAATAATAATGGTGTACCATGCTTGGGCCTACAAAGATTATCAATATTAACGGTGCAATAATAAAGGCTTATCCACAACACAAGTATATTTCTTTCTTTGTTTATTGCCCAATTCATGCAGAATTTGTTGCTTAAGGAACACAGCTAGCTCATAAAACACACTACTAAGTAGTTGCTTCTGGTCTATGACTCCATTCCTAAACTGGAAACAAAAACCTGCAATCCTTTCACTGTTCCAACCCTCGTGACCAATATTCTAAAAGACGCTAGGCGCTAGTCAGACAGCGGGTTGGAGCCTAGGTAGATAAGACGGATTTAAGTAAATCTATTGTATTTCGTATAAATAAATGTTTATTTATACTTAAATTTAATTTCATCATAAACTATAAAATAGAATGACTTAATATTATGAAGTATTGGAACATAATGAAAACATGGAGAGCAAACATATAATGTGTGTTTATTTAAGGGTTCAATAAGTCTCTTACAATTTATTGGAAACAATAAAATGCAAAAAGAAAGTTATCTATTTTTTATTTAAGTAAGTCGCAACCTAAGCAAGTGTCTAGGCGAGTCTGGACAGGCTAGGCGGGTGCCTAGGTGGTATAGGCAGACCCATTAGTAGATTTATGCACCATTTCTTATTTTTCAAACGCCAAGGCATTAATAGGGACGGTGGTCTGCCTAGTGCCTAGGTGCCCAGCTGCACTAGGCGATGATTTTAGAACAGTGCTCGTGACAATAACTCTTCCAAGTCAACTCCAATTAGTCCCAATTTGAATGGACCATTTGTGATTGAATCATTTCAAAAGATGAATGATCTTTTTCTTCCACAACTAAATGTTGGGCGCCTCGGCGAGGATTTTTAGAACAGTGCTCGTGACAATAACTCTTCCAACTCAACTCCAATCAGTCCCAATTTGAATGGACCATTTGTGATTGAATCATTTCAAAAGATGAATGATCTTTTTCTTCCACAACTGAATCATTTAAAAAGACCACGCCACTCTTGAGTCTTGACTCTTCTTTAAGTTGAGAATGGAGTGAATTAGACGCCAACGAAATTAAAGCCTATATTTCCACACTGGATTTATATGTTAGCCTAATGTCACATCCAAAATATACACACATTTAAAAGATTAACTCACATACATGATCATCTCTATAAAGTTACATTCTGAATTTCTGGTGAACGCATGTAAAAGCAGTAACTTACCACTTACTAGTTCCTATTACAATTTTCACAGTTCAACCACCTCAAAACCCCAAATGGAACCATAACAATAATCATCTTATCACTCAACTAATAACCTTTTCTATGTAGTTTATTAGTGTTTCTAACTCAGTCAATTATTATTTTATAGAGGAGTACTAGATCTTCACATTTGTTCACTAATTTTTATTCATCAGCTTATATATAAGTTAAATTGAAGTTTAGGTCAACTTTATTTATGACTAACAAATAACTTATTGACAAATTATTTAATGAACAAACTCGACGCATATAAAATTATTGTAAATACTATATGTTGATGCACAAAATCAGGTCGATCTTGGACCAACGTAAATCCGACAGTGAATCACACAAATGCACAAGAACACAAAGATATATCCTAATTCACCTCAAGTTGGGTTACGTCCACACTAATATTGATTCCTTTCCACTATGTAAAATGTGGTTACAATATACATGGAGGTTATAGAGGCAGTGCTTGCCCTCTTTGCTCTCCTCTACTCTCCGAGTCTCATGTCATCTTAAGTGAGTGTGAGGGAGCCATTTCATAGAATAAAGGTTTCCTCCCCTCTTACATGAATCATGGGCTAAGTAATAAAGCCAAAATACCGAGACCCTATATATGGTACAAGAAGTCCCCCAAGTCTTCAGTCAAGAGACTATCTCAACACATAGACCCATATACGAACCCAACAAGCGAATCCAAGTCATGTCGAGAGCTAACTCATACTGAATGCACGCTAACGTCGAGTGCATACTTGTAACAAGGAACGCCACGAGCCAAGCCGCCTTACTACGAGCACCGCCTACAGCCGAGCAATCACCTCGCCGTGAACATTGCCTCTATCCGAGCAGCCTCGCAACGTGTGCTGCCTCTAGCTGAATATTGTTTTACGTTGAGCATTGCCTCATGTCAAGTACTGGTTCATGACAGCATCCGGTCACTTCGACCCACACATGGATTGGATTTGAAGTCTCCAGCCAAAAAACTCTCTTGACTGAAGACTTGGGGGACTTCTGTTGTACCATATATTGGACCTCGTTATTTAGGCTTCATTACTTAGCCCATAATTCATGTAAGAAGGGAGGAAACCCTAATTCTATAAAAGGGCTCCCTCGCATTTACTTAAAAAAACATTAGACTCTGAGATAACACGAAGAGCATAGGAGTGCAAAGAGAGCAAACACTGCCTTTATAGCCTCCATGTATATTGTAACCTTCATTTACATAATGAAACGGAATCGACATTAGTGTGGCCGTAACCCAACTTGGATGAACCACGATATATCTTTGTGTTCTTGTGTGTGATTCACATGGTTGGATTTACGTTGATCCAAGATCGATCCGATTTTGTGCATTAACACCATATATCATTGGATGGTAATGGAAAATTGTATTTGACACATTAACATATGAGAAGTGATTTTCGCTCTCATTCTTTATCATTTTGCACTTGCCGTTTTTAACCACAAATTAAGGTACCAAAACAAATACAAGAGTGCACTAAAAAGAAAGACGTGTGTAATTTATTTCCCTTAACATGTAGAAGATTGCACTAAAAAGAAACAAGTACAGTATCATCATAATCATCATCTACACCTCAAGTTTAAGCAAAATATGAAACACATAGTTAAGGATGGACCAAGAACTTAAGCTTTATATTTCCAAAACCCAATTGGCTAGCTAGATCACATATATTCTAAATTTGCAAGCTTAAGGAATTACAGTCTCACCCTCATCTTCTGGAAACATCAACCATTCATCTGGTGAAGGGCTCTGATCATTTGCATCAACCAAAGCAGCTGTCTCTTGATGATCACCTACTTTACAGTTACTGTTCTGGTTCTGACCAAACAACCAATTAGGACTCCCCAATGGCAAAGGGTAGTTTGACTTGTCAGCATTCTTGCCATCCAAAGTCTTCAGAAACCCTAGCCACCAAGAATATGACGCAGCTTGGCTCTCCCCCCACTCAAATTCCAAGGCTTCCATGGCTGCTGAAGGAGCATGAGGCGATACTGAAGGTGCAGTTGTTGACCACACCGGCCCAGGCAGAGGCATAGATTCCACCAATGAATTAAACTGTGAACCCATAGAAACAGGTGGTGGTGGCGCCGCCGCTGCAGGTGCAGCTGATGATGATGATCTATGGAGTTGTATGGCATGGAAAATCTGCCTCCTGATTTCAGCAGCATCGACGTCACATTTTTTGGAAACTCTTTTAGTTGTAAACCTTCTTCTTGTTGGCTTCCCTGAAGAATTGCATTTCTCTGAGGATGAACTCATTTTTATTTGTCATGGAGGTTGAAAGTTAAGAAGGTTTGATGTGTATTAATGGAAGTTCCGATTGGAGACCAGAGGGCAACTATATATATTTTTATTATAGACCTGGATTGTCTACATTCCCCTAACCTATACCTTTCTCGTCCCTTTCTATTTATGTAATCATGATTAAGCCACGTCAATATTTTACATTTTCATTGTTTTTTGTTTTATCATTTCTATAAAAAGAAATCAATATAAAATATTGACGTGACTTAATCATGATCACATAAATAGGAGGAGATAGGAAGGGTATGGGATAGGGATGGGCAGACAATTCAAATCCTTTTATTATGACGTTTCAGATTAATAATGTAATTATTATTTTTAATATATTTTATTATTAAAATTTTTTTTTTTGGACAAGTACTCGAAGCTTTTATAAAAACCCAGGACAAAAGCCAACTGAACACAAAAAGCCCACAAAAGGGCAAGCACAGCAAAACACACAAAGGGCTATGTGAAGGAGAACAACTGAACAAAGACGCTACCATAAAGGTGAGACGTCGTCCCAACACACACCCACACCAAAAAACACTTACGGAGGAAAAGGAAGTCCATCTTTATTAAGAATGTGAACCAACGAAGTTTGGGGTCGCCTGACCCAAGTTTTACCTCACATCTCCAAATTAGTCCTCGACGCTAGACGGTCCGCCGACTGATTGGCCAGTCTTGGAACCCAAGACCAGCGACAGCCTTGAAAAGAATTCCCCAACCTCAATGTAGATTCTAGGATTGGGAACACTTCCTAGCTGCCATTAGAAATATCACCCTGCAAGGAAGAGACCACCTCAAGCGAATTCGATTCCGCAACAATCCACCGGAAGCCTAGCTCCGCCGCCAACTCACAGCCCTTGAACAGCGCCATAGCTTCAGTGAACACCACCGACGGAGCTCCAATAGACAACTTGTGGGCTGCAACAAACTGCCCATTATGATCCTGCAGCACCGCTGCCAACATAGCCTTACCATCCATCTGAAACCAGCTTCCATCAACATTAATTTTTATGAAGGGAGCAGTTGGGGAGGACCAACGAGGATCCGGATTGGAGGATGGCTGGAAGTGGGACAAAGGGACCTGCACCTCCAAAAAAGAACCCAGGTAGAAAGAAATAGTATGCAGCACCTGTGAAGGAGCAATGGTAGAAGCCTTAAAGACATAGTTACATCTAGCTTTCCAAATGTACCAGCAAGAGAAAGCAATGACAGAAAGAAGCCTCGATCGGTCCTGAAGATTATGAGTCAGGTTAATCAAATCACTGAGCCATTGATGAAAAGAAGAAACACCTTCACCAACCATCCAAAGACCAAGTTGTCCACCAAAGCAAATTGTCTCAACCCATGGACACCGCAGCAGCATATGAAGCATAGATTCCTCCTAAGTCTTACAAATAGGACACAAGGGAGATGAAACAGACCTGCGTTGATATAATCCCCCCACAGTTGCCAAAGCCTCACTCACAGCCCGCCATAAAAAGTGACGAATTTTTGGCAGGGCTTTAATTTGCCAAATAGCCTTCCAAGTCGAGGTCCCCGAAGTACTAGGAACCAAAGAGACATGAGCCCCCGTCTTTTATTATTAACATTAAACTTTAAGATAATAATTATTTGAAAAACCATTTTTCTGAGGATTCTAGGAATTTGATGATCGTAATCGTTTATCGTATATCGTGCAGTCAGAAATTATTTTAAAATTTAAAATTAAATATAAATAGTGCTTAACCACGATGTACGATAAACGGTCACGATCAAGAATTCTTAAGATTCCTAGGAAAAGGATCCGAATACCTTCCCTAGTTATTTAGATCATTTCCAACCGAAGGGTCCAGATGTTCAAAAATAGTCCAAAAACCGTCTCCAACCAAAGGCCAGGCCAAAAGGCTCGTGGGCCCCACTAGACAAAAAAAGGGCCTAAGGGCCAACCGAGCAGCCTAAATGAGCCAGCTAGCCAGCCTCGGGCCAGGCCACATCCTGACGTCATATTTGATTTTTTTTTTTTACAATTTTTTTTAATTAAGTAACATGAAACAACATTAAATAACATTCAGTAACATTAAACAACATTAAAAAATTAACAACATGAAACTTAAACAACATTTTTTAAAACATTTAACAACATGAAAATTATTGACAATCCATAACATAAAATTATTGAGATAATTTAATTTAACTAACTATAGTAATTCAATTAGAATAATAAATTAGGTTTGGTCTATGGTCCTTTAGCCATCGATTGAAGATGATTTTTTATAATAGGGCTATGATTGGCCTGATCCTCGATTAAAGACGGTAAGAAATATAGTACTGCATTATTTATTAAAACAAGCTCTCTACCGGTCTACCCCCTTTAGTTAGGGCTATGGATCCTCTCCTGAGCAGGAGATCAAGATCCTCGGGATCAAACAACATAGACCGTTGGATTTTGATCGAACGGCTACAAACAGGGGATCCCTCTAAAGTTATAATAATTATAACCGTTCCCTCTAAAGTTATAATAATTATAACCAACAACAACAACAACAACAAAGCCTTTTCCCACTAAGTGGGGTCGGCTATATGAATCCTAGAACGCCATTGCGCTCGGTTTTGTGTCATGTCCTCCGTTAGATCCAAGTACTCATGTCTTTTCTTAGGGTCTCTTCCAAAGTTTTCCTAGGTCTTCCTCTACCCCTTCGGCCCTGAACCTCTGTCCCGTAGTCACATTTTCAAACCGGAGCGTCAGTAGGCCTTCTTTGCACATGTCCAAACCACCGGAACCGATTTTCTCTCATATTTCCTTCAATTTTGGCTACTCCTACTTTACCTCGGATATCATCATTCCCAATCTTATCCTTTCTCATGTGCCCATACATCCCATGAAGCATCCTCATCTCCGCTACACCCATTTTGTGTACGTGTTGATGCTTCAACACCCAACATTCTGTGCCATACAGCATCGCCGGCCTTATTGCCGTCCTATAAAATTTTCCCTTGAGCTTCAGTGGCCTACGACGGTCACACAACACGCCGGATGCACTCTTACACTTCATCCATCCAGCTTGTATTCTATGGTTGAAATCTCCATCTAATTCTCCGTTCTCTTGCAAGATAGATCCTAGGTAGCGAAAACGGTCACTTTTTGTGATCTTCGCTAGATTGCTCCGGTCATTAGTGTGGATAAGTATATAGATGGATAGAGATAGGAAAGCAAACACAAGATATACGTGGTTCACCCAGATTGGCTACGTCCGCGGAATAGAGGAGTTCTCATTAATTGTGAATGGTTTACACAAGTACATAGGTTCAAGCTCTCCTTTAGTGAGTACAAGTGAATGATTTAGTACAAATGACATTAGGAAATATTGTGGGAGAATGATCTCGTAACCACGAAACTTCTAAGTACCGGAGTGTGGTATCGTCTTGACTTGCCTTATCTGTCTCATAGGTAGATGTGGCATCTTCTCTGGAAGTACTCTTCCTCCATCCAGGGGTGGTATCTGTAACTGGTGGAGATGCACAAGGTAATGTATCAATTTCACTTGAAGCTTACTTGTACTTTCAGGCTTGGTCAAGCGCGATACAAACCATGTAGTAGGAGTCCCCCAAGTCGCCGAGCTAGGGGATCTGCTGAAAGAGGTGATAGACAAGGTAAACAATCAGAGCTCCGGCTGATTGTTCACATTCTCCCTATCTTGCAGGCAGCATGAAGGATAAAGAGAAGAAAAATGAGAAGAGATGATATGGGATACTTTTGCTTTTGAAGAAGTAACTTTCCACAGGTTTATTCTTGAACTGGGCTGGAGGGTTTTCTGGTTTCCTCCAGAGTATAAGGCCGACTGAAGAATTTGAGGTCAGACCAAGTCCATCAAATCTAGAGTACGTTCGACCCTGCTGATATGGGATACTTTTGCTTTTGACAGAGTAGTGGATGTATCGGCACCTGTTCTGTTACGCTTGTCTCCACATGTTTCCTTGTATCCTTCTCACTTGCCCTATCTGTTCCTCAGGCAGATGCGGTATCTTCCCTGGAAGCATAAGATGTTGAAGATGAGTACTCGAGAGCAATGCCAGGTAAGTAATCAGGTAAGGGGTTCCAGGCAATCAGTTCCTGGCTGGAAGCTTGATTCCAAGTGCTGACTGATTGCTCTCTTTCTCCTTGTCTTGCAGGTAAGAACAAGGCCAAAGGAAAAGACAGGGAAAAAGCATGATATGGGATACTCTTGCTTTTAACCCTGATGATATGAGATATTCTTGCTCTAGTATAGCTTGTTTATAGAGGTATTATCGGGGGGAAAGAAAGTTGAATATTTCGAAAGGCTTCGTTGGGAGTGCCCTCTCAGATAAGAAGAAGGGTTGAGCATTTTTGCAGGTCTGCTTGTCCGTTGGGGATGGAGGTCGACATATATAAGAGTCTCCCTAACATCAAGTAATAATGTTATTCCTTTACCCTGCTTGGTCATAGCACGGTAGTGGGAGCTGCCAACTTCACATGTTTTAACTCTGTCAGAGCACTTTGAGAAAGTGGTCTATGGTATCTGGAAAGCTGATGTTGCGTGTGAAGATTACAGACAAACTTTATCCAAGGAGATCCAGCTCTTGAAGTTGGGAAAGTGGTGCCTCTTCGGTTTTTGAACAAGCAATCCTGTCGGGGATCTGGCTCTCGAGATTCGGAGAACGATGCCTCTTCGATTTTTGAGAAAGCAATCCTGCTGGGGGTCTGGCTCTCGAGATTCGGGGAGTGGTGTCTCTTCGATTTTTGAGAAAGTAATCACGTTGGGAGTCTGGCTCTCGAGATTCGGAGGGCGGTGCCTCTTCGATTTTGGAGCAAGCAATCTTGTTGGGAGTGTTTTCTCGAATGTGAGTAAAGGTTGGGCATGTTTGCTAGTCTACCTTGCCACGAAGCACAGAGGTTGACACACAGGGACTTTCCAATTATCCAGCAGTGGTACTGTTCCTTTACCCTCTCTTCGATTTTTGAGAAAGTAATCATGTTAGGAGTCTGGCTCTCGAGATTCGGAGGGCGGTGCCTCTTCGATTTTGGAGCAAGCAATCTTGTTGGGAGTGTTTTCTCGAATGTGAGTAAAGGTTGGGCATGTTTGCTAGTCTACCTTGCCACGAAGCACAGAGGTTGACACACAGGGACTTTCCAATTATCCAGCAGTGGTACTGTTCCTTTACCCTCTCTTCGATTTTTGAGAAAGTAATCATGTTGGGAGTCTGGCTCTCAAGATTCGGAGGGCGGTGCCTCTTCGATTTTGGAGCAAGCAATCTTGTTGGGAGTGTTTTCTCGAATGTAAGTAAAGGTTGGGCATGTTTGCTAGTCTACCTTGCCACGAAGCACAGAGGTTGACACACCGGGACTTTCCAATTATCCAGCAGTGGTACTGTTCCTTTACCCTTGTGGGTAATAATATGGTAGCTAGACCTTCAAAATTTATGTGTCTAAACTTTGTTAGTGTTGTTTCTTTGCTATTCTTTTACCCTTCTTGGTCAGAGCGATGTAGTGGGAGCTGCAAGCTTCACGTGTCTCAACTTTGTCAGAGAACTTTGGCAAAGTTATCTGTGGTACCCATGAGCTACTGTTGCGTGTGAGAAGTAGGTGATTGAACAGTACGATTCATGTGCTTTCTACTTTGCCAGAAATCTTCAACAGAATGCCCATAATTTTCGCAAAGCTGAGTGTGCGTGTGACAGGTGCTGACAAGGCTGGAAAAGTAGGTGCCTCTTCGATTTCTGAGATCGGCCCTCGTGGTTTCTGAGCAGCCCAGCTTTTGAGAAAGCAAGCCTCTTCGATTTCTGAGATCGGCCTTCATGGTCTTTGAACAGCCCAGCTTTTGAGAAAAGCAAACGCCTCTTCAATTTCTGATATCGACCCTCGTGGTCTCTGAGCAGCCCAGCTTTTGAGAAAGCAAACGCCTCTTTGATTTCTGAGCAGGCGCCTCTTCGATTTCTGAAGCTTCGTCGAGTGCAGATTTTTATAGGGGCTGACATTAAGTTCCAAAACACACTTGAATATCCACCAGTAGAAGCTCCATTCTTGCACTTCTAAGATCTTGATTTGTCCGACCTCTTCTCTCTTCAACACCTTTGAAAATGTCTGGCCCCTCTGACCGTCGTTTTGACTTGAACCTTGTTGAAGAGGCAGCCCCGCCTTCTCCAGACAACATATGGCGCCCATCCTTCGTCTCCCCTACTGGTCCTCTTACCGTTGGGGATTCCGTGATGAAGAATGATATGACCGCTGCGGTAGTGGCCATGAACCTTCTCACTCCCAAAGATAACAGACTACTTTCCAAACGGTCTGATGAGTTGGCTGTTAAGGATTCTCTGGCTCTCAGTGTTCAGTGTGCAGGTTCTGTGTCTAATATGGCCCAACGCCTATTTGCTCGAACCCGCCAAGTTGAATCATTGGCGGTTGAAGTGATGAGTCTCAAACAGGAGATTAGAGGGCTCAAGCATGAGAATAAACAGTTGCACCGGCTCGCACATGACTATGCTACAAACATGAAGAGGAAACTTGACCAGATGAAGGAATCTGATGGTCAAGTTTTACTTGATCATCAGAGATTTGTGGGTTTGTTCCAAAGGCATTTATTGCTTTCGTCTTCTGGGGCTGTACCGCGTAATGAAGCTCCAAATGATCAACCTCTGATGCCTCCTCCTTCTAGGGTTCTGTCCAGTACTGAGGCTCCGAATGATCCCCCTCCAGTGCCTTCTCTTTCTGGGGCTCTACCGACTGCTGAAACTTCTCCTAAGCAACCTTTGTGAAGGCTCCCTCTTGTTTGTTTATTTTGACTCAAGTATATGTACATATTTGTAACTATTCGGGGATATCAATAAATAAGCTTTCCTTCATTTCAACGTATTGTGTTAAATACACCAAAGCCTTCTTCGCTAAGTTCTTTGAATTTTCTTTTGTTAAAGCTTGTATGTTGAAGCTTTGTGAGTGGAGCATGTAGGTTGAGGTAGTGTTCCCTTAATTTCCCGAGTGAGGAAAACTTCTCGGTTGGAGACTTGGAAAATCCAAGTCACTGAGTGGGATCGGCTATATGAATCTTAGAACGCCATTGTGTTCTGTCCTGTGTCATGTCCTCCGTTAGATCCAAGTACTCTAAGTCTTTTCTTAGGGTCTCTTCCAAAGTTTTCCTAGGTCTTCATCTACCCCTTCGGCCCTGAACCTCTGTCCTATAGTCGCATCTTCTAATCGGAGCGTCAGTAGGCCTTCTTTGCACATGTCCAAACCACCGTAACCAATTTTCTCTCATCTTTCCTTCAATTTCAGCTACTCCTACTTTACCCCGGATATCCTCATTCCTAATCTTATCCTTTCTCGTGTGCCTACACATCCAACGAAGCATCCTCATCTCCGCTACACCCATTTTGTGTACGCGTTGATGCTTCACTGCCCAACATTCTGTGCCATACAGCATCGCCGGCCTTATTGCCGTCCTATAAAATTTTCCCTTGAGCTTCAGTGGCATACGGCGGTCACACAACACGCCGGATGCACTCTTCCACTTCATCCATCCAACTTGTATTCTATGGTTGAGATCTCCATCTAATTCTCCGTTCTTTTGCAAGATAGATCCTAGGTAACGAAAACGGTCGCTCTTTGGTATTTCTTGATCTCCGATCCTCACCCCTAACTCGTTTTGGCCTCCATTTGCACTGAACTTGCACTCCATATATTCTGTCTTTGATCGGCTTAGGCGAAGACCTTTAGATTCCAACACTTCTCTCCAAAGGTTAAGCTTTGCATTTACCCCTTCCTGAGTTTCATCTATCAACATTATATCGTCTGCGAAAAGCATACACCAAGGAATATCATCTTGAATATGTCATGTTAACTCATCCATTACCAACGCAAAAAGGTAAGGACTTAAGGATGAGCCTTGATGTAATCCTACAGTTATGGGAAAGCTTTCGGTTTGTCCTTCATGAGTTCTTACGGCAGTCTTTGCTCCTTCATACATATCCTGTATAGCTTGGATATATGCTACTCGTACTCCTTTCTTCTCTAAAATCCTCCAAAGAATGTCTCTTGGGACCCTATCATACGCTTTTTCCAAATCTATAAAGACCATGTGTAAATCCTTTTTCCCATCTCTATATCTTTCCATCAATCTTCGTAAGAGATAGATTGCCTCCATGGTTGAGCGCCCTGGCATGAACCCAAATTGGTTGTCCGAAACCCGTGTCTCTTGCCTTAATCTATGCTCAATGACTCTCTCCCAGAGCTTCATTGTATGACTCATTAGCTTAATACCCCTATAGTTCATGCAATTTTGTACATCGCTCTTATTCTTGTAGATAGGCACCAAAGTGCTCGTTCGCCACTCATTTGGCATCTTCTTCGTTTTCAAAATCCTATTGAAAAGGTCAGTGAGCCATGTTATACCTGTCTCTCCCAAAACTTTCCACACTTTGATTGGTATATCGTCTGGGCCTACTGCTTTTCTATGCTTCATCTTCTTCGTTGGATTAAAATTCAACGGCCCATATTGTTTGATCCCGAGGATCCTAATCTCCTGCTGCTCAGGAGAGGATCCAAATCCTTTAGTTAGAAATGGTCTTAGTCCCGCTCTAAAGAATAAGTTGAAAAGAGAAAAGATGGGTCAGAAGCTATGACATGTAAGCCTACACGTAGTGGATTCAAATTCAATGGGCACATCAAATTTAAGTTTGGAGAGCTAGATCGCTGTCTGTCTCACAGTCACTCTGCAAAAGTCTACGGTTCCTTATACATCTTTCGTACTTTCCTGCTAAGGACTTTAAAGCAGTGGATTTTCCTCTAGGCAAAACAGTGATCCCTTTGCTAGCTACAAACTTTTTAGGTCAAATTGCAATATCACTACGTACCACCGCAGTGGATGTATGTGGCTTCGAGACTTGTGAGGATGGGAAGATGAGAAGCAACAAAGCGAACCCCATTTCAAAATTTTGCATTGTTCATTTATGGTCCAATCCAATTTGGAAGCACAGTTGAACTAAATTCTTCCAACTACCTGGTACAGTTGTATTCATGCATGGTCCCAACTTGGAACCCTTTTTACGCTTTAGTTGGTATCAATTCCACCACCAAATGTAGTTTATGTTGTTAACTAAGCAAGAAATGCTAAAGACAATCGTTCACGTGCACGTGAATTATTGTCAATCATTACACTGTGTAATATATTAAAAACAGTTGCTCATTTGTGAGTAGTTGTTAAATGTTGAGTCATTTTGTTTAAAATTACATTGTCAACCCAACTCGTGATAACGCATTAGCATGTGCAACATGAGCTCGAGCAACTTCTGATGGAGAAGTTTTCTAAGGGGATTTAATTAGTGGGGTTGGATGTTTAGGCCTCATTTTGCAGCTTGTATAAGAGATCGAATAAGATAAATAATTTGGACTCGAGTGTTTGATGCTGTTACGTACTAAATAGCACCCAGATTAATTATACCGGCCCTACATGATTTATACGATACACACCTGTTAATTTATCCTACCTAAGGATTATTAGTCGGATGGGAAACAACGCTCGCTCTCTCCCACTTTGTCCTTCTCTCGTCGCGTTCCTCTCTCTCGCATCGTTCGCATGACTCATTCTTGTTGTCGTCGTTCATCCACTGTCGTTCTTCTTCTTCTTTTCTCTGTTCTGCCCTAAATTATTGGGGAAGTAATAGTGCCCTTCAAATTAGTTTTAGAACTCCATAATTTCTATAAAATTCTGTGAAATTACTGAGGGTTGGACAACTTCTTGGCTCAATTTCGGCGTTTGCGATGACCCACCACAACAGAAATCCAAGTAATCGAGTTGGTTAACAGGATCAACGACCTGCAATCGCCCTTTAGCAGGAATCTGGAGCAGATCTCATCGATTCCCTGAAAACTTCAAGAGCCAAAAGCTCTGTCAATCCTCGCCGACGTGGCTCGACCATCGTCTCTGCTTGAAGCCGCACCTTCACAGTGCCTTGATTTGTCATGAAACACATCCTTAATTGATCCGTGTTGTCTGCAGAAGATCAACCAAAAAGGGTTTTATGCAGAAGATGAAAGACAAATTAAAGGCATTGCCCTTTGTGAATTATTCTATCATTATTTTCCTTTTTTTTTTCATTTTATTAACAATTTTTCTCTTAAAACTAATAAGGATATTTAGCAATACTACTTATTCCGTGCGGTAACAAACAAAATATTAATAGTCGATTTTTAGGCTGATATGTACCAAATTTCTAACTAATTTAGTCAATACCATTCGATAATTATTTATCTTATTCGACTAAAATAATCAGTACAGTCCGAAATGTTAAACGAGACCTTAGGTTTTTATTGAGATTCTTATTGTGACTTAAAAATCCTATTAAGTATAAATAGGATCTGAGGAGATTATCTAACATAACCAGAATTACAAGATAGTTCGAGCAAGTGAGAGAAAAATTGAAATCTAGGGTTTAACCAAAGTTAGCATTTACCTCGTTGATTTGTCAATTTAGAAGCAAGTGTTTGGGTGAATTTATTTACTTAGCACAAGACTTTGAGGAAAAAACAGTTGTACATCTCTTCAAGATCTTGTTGACGCTTGCTGCATCAGCTGAGTTTGAGTTGACGTTTGCGTAAACAGGAAGTAAATTACGAGTAATTGACATCTTTTCCCTAGCTCATAAATAAACATACATTTCTTCAAGTGCTTCAGGTTCAAGCCAGCTGGTCGAGATCTCTTTTCTTTTTTACCTTCACCATCTCAAAGCAGCCCATTTAAACCTTGGAAGTCGACCCTATTGGGCTTCATGCTGGTCCTGCCAGGCTCTCAGTCCTAGATCCGATTTCTGTCCCTGTCCTATCACTCTAATCTTCATAATTATTTCGGGTTCAATTTGTAGGAAAAGGATCATCGTCTCATCCTTTTTCTGGAATCCTAAAAATCTAGTAATTGTGATCGTTTATAGTATATCATGTGGTTAGAAATTATTTTAAAATTTAAAATTTAAAATTAAATATAAATAATATTTAACAAAAATTGATCGCACGATTTACAATTAACGATCATAATCACATGATTCTAAGAAAATGATTTGGCAAGGATTCTTTCCCTTAGATCAGCCGTCTGGTGTCAATGCTAAAATATTATTTGGTGAGATACTCAAATGTGCCACTCATGTTATCGATGACATGTAATATCACAATAACAGTTTACTTATGTTCTAAAAAAATTTCTCCAAAACTAGATCTACTTTAAGAGCAACTCTATCCTTAAAAAATAAGTCGGCCAAAAGTTTATTTAATCCACCTAAATAAATAGTAATTGATTGCAATGAACAATAATTTGCTAAGTGCATCTCTATTTCTAAAAAAATGAGTTAGGCAAGAGTCTAGTCACTATGGGTGGGCACTTGGAACCAAAAACCGAAATCGAAACACGAATCGAATCAGACCTCACCGAACGGTTTGGTTTTACGGTTTTGAAACGGTTGCGGTTTCGAAACCGAACCGCAGTAAAGAAAACAGTTTGGTTTCAATTTTGGGTTTTCAAAACTGCACCGAAACGGAAACCGCACCATATATTGAATGTTTTTGCTGCATTGTTGTTGCTATTTTTGCTGCACTTATGGGATTCTGGACAAGTCCTTTATGTCATGAGAGTGAAAATTGCTTTGGCAGAGAAGAGAGTCCATTACCTCTATTTGGAAGAAGAACATCCTCTCCAAAAAAAACAAGAGCCCTTTGCTTCTCAAAGTCAACCCAGTGCATCAGAAAGTTCCTATCATCATTCATAACAATAAGCTTGTATGTGAATCCCTCATCATTCTTCAATACATTGATGACGTTTGGAGTGATCGCAAACCTCCTCTACTTTTAAAGGATCCTTGTCGGTGATCTAAAGCAAGAAAAATAAGGTTGTCTTATGCGTAAATAAATGTATATTTTAAATTGTATATATTTTTTTTCAAAAACCGAATCGAAACTGTTTAAAATCGTACCGAACTGAACTAAACGGTTTGGTCACTCGAAACTATACCGAACCGCACCGTGCCCATCTCTACCAATTCATATTAAAATATTATTAATTTTTTTTATAAAATAATAATAAATATTTTTATTTTTATTTTTGGATAGAATTTTTAATCAATCTTGTCACCACATGTGTCATTATTCGACGGTACAATTTTTTTTAATAGATTTTTAAGTAGAATCTTAACCGATTTAAATAAAGTACCCAAATTTTCAATTTTTTATGTATTTTTAAATAATTTTTAATAATTTTTATTAAGTAATTAATCTAGACTGTTGGAATTAAAAAAGATTGAAATCCAACAACCCAAAAGTGGACACGTGGCCAACGGTAAGATTTCTAACTCCTTTTTTTTAATGTTTTTTGGCCAAAAATCCTGGATCGTTGATCTGGATATCAAACAGTCCAAATTTTGCCACGTCACTAATCGTTAGATTTCAAATTCAAATTTTTTTACCATTGGAAATCTGTTCCAACGACCATCGCCGCGCCACGTAGCCCAAGTCTGATGCCCTAGTTAGTGCGCATGCAACGTGGGGCCTAACTCTGCTAGTTGTCGGCAACGAGCACCCACGCATAGGTGTTTCCCACACATAATCTGCAAAAAAAACTAAGCCAGTGGCTAACGTCAGATGAGTCGGTTCCTCACTCAATCCATTATGGGCTGGCCTAGAAGCTAGGGTGGACTTTGGGCCACCTATTGGGTGGGGTGGAGTGGATTTTTAGGAAGGTTGGCCTGAAAAATAGACTTTGGCCTAGCTTATTTGTTAGGGGTGAAAATGCTCTAAATATCTTGTAAAAGTTACCAACAAAAATTGTTGCCAGTACGTAATGTTGTTACAGGAACCCTCACATTCTTGAGTATAATTGGTATGGGATACTTTCTAGGGAACTTTAACAAAAAGCTCCTGGTACTATTCATTTTAACGAAAAACCATATTTTTACACTAAAAAGTCAATCATGTTACTATTCACTTTACCCTTTATTTTGTCCTTATCGTTAAAACTCAAAGTTTTTAAGCCATTTTCATTAATTTTCCTTACTTTCTAATTGTGTCATTCTAAAAACTTTTGAGAGACTTTCTCCACCAATAACAAAAAAATTGTTTAATTCTTAATTTTTATGTCTAATTTTCTCCTGTTAATTCATATCGAACTGGATTAAATTAGAGACTAATATATTGTATTATTATTATTAGTCGTAGTAACTAGAACTAATATAATTTTGCTGGGTAAGGAGTAAGGTTAAGAGACTACAACAAAACAAAAGAACTATGGCAGTAGTCCATGTTAAGATTGCAGAAATCTTGAGGAAGAAGATTTAGAACTCAAAGGTAATCGCAGAAGAAGAAATAGAGAGAAAGAGAGGAGAATCAAGCTTTAGAGAGAGAAAAGTTTGTTGTATTTCTTGACAATGAAGTAATAGATTTACAAGGTCTGTTATATAGTTTTTACAAAGTTTTTCCACTAAGCTAAAGAATAACTACCTTATAACAACCGATGTTATCTCTTGACAAGTGTGACTCAATTCTACCATCGAATCATCTTCCACATGGATATTGGTTTTCTTCACTTCACTACTCTTACATGCCCCTTCAATCTTATGCTTGAGTGAGCTGAGCATGAGATTGTCACAATGCAATTGAAGCAATGGTGCAGACAATCATTTGGTTAAGATATCAGTTGACTGATCCAAGGAACATACATGTTGAATTTGGAGATCTCCCATTGTAACCCTTTCTCTGACAAAATGATAGTCGATTTCAATATGTTTGGATTTGGCATGAAATACTGGATTTGTAGATAGTGTTATAGCTGAGACATTGTCATAATGAATCATGGGTGGCAATGTTATTGGAATGTGAAGATCACATAACAATTTCCTTATCCAGGTAAGCTCAGCAGTAGTGATGGCAAAAGCTCTATATTCAGCTTCTATGGAAGACCTGGAAACAGTATGTTGTTTCTTTGAAGCCCACGAAATTGAATTTGAACCAAGAAAGACAATAAAACCAAAAGTAGACCTTCTATTATTTGGGTCCCCAACCTAATATGCATCACTATATGATTGCAGATAAATAGGTCCTGATTTAAATTGATGCCATACTCAGAAGTGCCTTTGAGATACCTGATTATTCTCTTTACTACAATAACATGTGACTCAATGGGATTGTGCATGAACTGACAAGCTTGATTGACTGAAAAAGATATGTCAAGTCTAGTGAAAGTAAGATATTGCAATACTCCAACAATGCTTCTGTATTGCTCAGGGCTATGGTAAGGTTTGCCATCATCTTTGAGCAACCTGTGATAAGGAAGACATGGACTGGCACAAGGTTTGCAATCTTGTAAAACAACTTTGTCCACTAACTCCTTTATGTACTTTGATTGAAAGACAAACAAACCATTACAGTTGTAGTGTATCTGTAGCCCTAAAAAGTAGTTCAAGATTCCCAAGTTTTTCATATCAAACTCCTTGGTAAGATTTGCAATGACATATGAAACTAACTGAGGATCACTGCCTATGAGGATTACATCATCAACATAGAGCAAGAGAACAAATGTGCCTAGTGATGTATGTTTAACAACAATGAAGGATAGGCTTGAGACATTTGAAACCCCAATCCTGGTAGAAAGCTTGTAAACCTCTTATTCCAAGTTCTGGGAGCTTGTTTTAAACCATAAAGTGATTTTTGAAGTTTGCAGACATAATTTGAGGGATGGTTAGAACTTTGAAAACCTGAAGGTTGTTCCATATATACTCATTCTAGAAGTATACCATGCAAGAATGCATTTTTGACATCCAATTGTCTTAGAGTCCATTTAAACTGAGCTACCAATGCAAGAACGAATCGGATTGTTGTTGGTTTAACCACTGGACTGAAAGTTTCTCCATAATCTATACCTTATTCTTGACTATACCTTTTGGCAACAAGCCTTGTCTTATATATGGATATTGACCCATCTACAGTTCTTTTTATTTTGTACACCCACTTACAACCAACAAGGTTTTTATGCTTGGGAAAAGGAACAAGTGACCATGTGTTTTGAGAATGAAAAGCATCAATTTCCTCTTGCATTGCAGATTGCCATTATGGTTTTTTTTTGTAGTTGCTTTGAATGTTCTTAGTTTTGTTGGTGTGGAAGTTGCAGCTACTCAAGCATAATAAGCCTTTTTTTTAATAATTCCACTTTTTGACCTTATCTACATTGGATGCAGATTCATATGGATAGGTAGAACAACAATGAGATGTTCTTATTGGAAATCAGGATCAACATGGATAGAGAATTATTTAATTGCATGCTGGTAAGGTTCTGTGATTGGTGAGATTGAATGTGTATCTGAAGTATGTAACACATAAGTGTTTGAATAGAATCTGAGGCACAAAATGATTGTGTTTCCAATAACTCTGAGGCTATAGATGTAGTCAAAGATTATGTGGCACTAGATGATGTCTGATTCAAGAATTCTGAAGCTTGAGATGAAGATAAATGCATATAAGATGAGGGTAATGTGACTTGATTATGCAGAGAAACTAATGGTATTGATGGTGTAGATAAATGCAATGATGACACATATGTTGGTTTTGGGATGTGATGTGTATCAGATGACGGTTTTGAATATGAGAATTGTGTTTCATCAAAAAGAACATGTTTATAAATATACATCTTATTTGTACTCCCATCTAGACATGTAAAACCTTTGTAGTTTTCTGCATACCCTAAAAAGACATAAGTTGTTGTTTTTTGTTGTAATTTAGAACTGATATATGGTTTCAGTAAAGGGTAACATGCACATCCAAAGACTCTTAGATGTGTAAGTACTAGAAGTTTGCCAATCAACAACTTGTAGGGAGATTGCATTTTTAAGGTAACATAGGGCATTTTATTGATCAAATATATGGCTGTAGAGCAAGCAAAGAACCAAAATTTGGATGGAAGTTTAGCTGTTTACATTAATGTAATAGCAATTTCCAAAATGTGTGTCACATCCCGACCCGAGCTCCACCACATCCCAGGCTCGGCTCCGCCGTAGCATGATATTGTCTGCTTTGAGCCCCGACCACGCCCTCACGATTTTATTTCTGGGAACTCACGCAAGCAGAACTTCCTAGTGGGTCATCCATCCTGAGAATGTTCTCGCCTCTTTCTCGTTTAACTTCAGAGTTCCGATGGAATCCAAAGCCAGTGAGCTCCTAAAAGGCCTCGTGTTAGGTAGAGATGGGAATGTACATATAAGGCTTACATGATTCGCTCCCATAGGCGATGTAGGATGTTACAATCCATTCCCCTTAGGGGCCCGACGTCCTCGTCGGCATACATCCTGCTAGGGATTGGCTCTGATACCAAATTATCACATCCCGGTCCAGGCCCCTACTATATTCCGGGCTCGACTTCACTGTAGCACGATATTGTCCGCTTTGGGATCCACCACACCCTCACAGTTTTGTTTTTTGGAACTCACGCAAACAGCACTTCCTAGTGGATCACCAATCTTGGGAATGCTTTGGCCTATTTCTCACTTAACTTCAAAGTTCCGATGGAATCCAAAGCCAGTGAGCTCCCAAAATGCCTCGTACTAAGTAGAGATGAGAATGTACATATAAGGCTTACATAATCCACTCCTCTAGGCGATGTGGGATGTTACAATGTGCCTGTGTTTCCTTTCTGCTAAGTCTTTTTGTTCTAGGGTATATGGGCAAGATTTTTTATGAAAAATTCCTTTTGATGCTAAAAATTTTTGAAACTAGTGACTTGTATATTTACCACCACCATCACTTTGAAATGATTTAACATTTGCAGAAAACTGAGTACTGAGAAAAGATGAAACTTAACAAATATTGCGTAAACTTCAACTTTATTACTTATTGGAAAAATCCATGTGTATCTGGTACATTCATCAATGAAGCTAACATAGTACCTAGACCCTTCAAATGACAACACAGGGGCAGGTCCCTATACATCACTATAAATCACTTCTAATGGAGTTACAGATTTATTTGTAGGAAATAAGAAAGAAAATTTTGTAAATTTGCCTTCCAAACAAGGTGTACAAATAGTTTAAGAAATGTCTGTGAGTGTAGAAGCCTTTGTATGTTGTAGCATTGCAGAAGTAATTGCATTTGATGGATGTCCTAATCTCTAATGCCATAAACTTGTATTAACATGTTTGGCTAGATATCATGCATGTGAGTTGATGCAAATAATGTCTTCTGTGGAGAATGAATGGAATGACGTAATAACCAGCTTTCACAGTCCCTTGAGGAGTATTCTCCCTATGATTTTGTCCTGAACCCAAAAAGAAATATCATCACATATGAATCTACATTTGTTATCTTTACAGAGCTAATATACAGATAGTAG
This sequence comes from Malus domestica, assembly GCF_042453785.1. NCBI lineage: Eukaryota > Viridiplantae > Streptophyta > Magnoliopsida > Rosales > Rosaceae > Malus > Malus domestica. The sequence goes on along the minus strand of NC_091672.1, from coordinate 25,131,791 downwards.
GCGTTATGAGAGTTTAGGAACATGCAACACATTTTTTAGTGTAAAAGTATGGCTAGGTCCTTGAAGTTTTGATGTACCAATGTTAGAAATGGTCAAACCTACACCACTAGCAATGGTTATGATATCAGTGCCTTGATATGGAGTAGACAAATTTAGATTTGCAAGTTATGAGGTCATGTGAGATGTGGCACTAGTATCTGCAACCCAAAACTATTCAGGTGGTGTAGAAGGATTATAACTTGCTTGCATTGCAGTGAGATTAACTGAGGGTGGTCTCCCTTGGTATGCAAAATTGTTTTTGTGGTAGCATTAAGTAGTTGAATGCCCAAACTTCTAACAAATTTGACATTGTATGATTGCACCATTTCTAGTCTGCAGCTACATGACCCTTTTTGTTGCAGATGTGGCAAGTAGGAATCTCACTTGGATAGTCAAGACATGTGTGTTGGAATGGTTTTGGGGAGCTAAGAATTTCAGGGCCTAAGTTGTATGATGGAGAATGAAATCTGGGGCCATTATTGTACTGAAATATTCCTCTTCCTTTTCCTTTATAGTTAAACCTTTTTATCCATTAGAATGAAGTGAATTGCCATTGAAATTTCCAGAGTCATATTGAGAAGATGACCCTTAACCAGAATTATACCCATTGGAACTAGACCATCCATTGATATTGTAGCCTTGGCTTAAGGAGCCTATATCAAAGTCCTGAGATTGAGATGGAATTTGTTCAAGACTAAGAGCTTTTCCTTTTGCTGACTGATTACTTGCAACCATTGCAGACCCAAAATTCATAGAAGACTCATAAGATTGTCCAATTATTGTTTCCTTAGCAAGAAGTTGTGATCGAAAATCTTTCAATGAAATCTCATTTTCTCTTCCTCAAACAACACATCAAAAAATATTATAATCAGTTGATAACGCTTTAAGAGCAAGAATGATTATGTCTTCATCTTCAAATAAGACACCTGTTGCAGCATGATGATCTCTTGCATCTTTGATTATCTGCAGATAAACAGATATGGAATCAGACCTTTTTTGAATGTTTTGTAGCTCTGTCTTCATTTGAAAGATTGTGCTTTTATGACTGTAGAAAATCGTTCTTTAAGACTTGTCCACATTGCATGGGAACTAGTACTTCCAAGAATGCAGGAAATCGCAAATGATGACAATGTAGCTATGAGAAGTTGCATAAGAGCACGATCGTGCATTTTTCAGACTTGATAGGCATCTGTTTCAACTCCTTCAAGATTTGCCTCATCAAAAAACCTTTGTAGACACTTCTTAAACCCATCAAAAAAACCAAGAATGCCGTGACTCTCAAGCAAAAGATTTATCTGAAAGCTCCATATAAGATAGTTGGAGTCATCTAATTTCACTGTAACTGAAGATGATACAGTAGTGATGAGATTTGTAATGGGTGATTGCATAATTTGCAATTGCACCGCAGTGACCATTGTTGTAGCAGCAAGAAATTTTTTTACTTTGAACTTTTATCGAAAAGGTAATGTGCACTGTTCTATCAATCAAGTATCTCCAAGACTGGGAATTTGATGAACCCAGAAAATCACAAAGAATCAACAAATCAGAGGGTTGAGAAGAGAAATATATGTTGCAGAGAGTATGCAGAAGCGTTGGATCCACCTATACCTCTGATACCATGTTAAGATTGCAGAAATCTTGAGGGAAAAGACTTAGAACTAAGAGGTAATCGTAGAAAAGGAAATAGAGAGACAAAGAGAGAGAGAGAGAGAATCAAGCTTTAGAGAGAGAAAAATTTGTTGTATTTCTTGACAATGAAGTAACAAATTTACAAGGTCTGTTATATAGTTTTTACAAAGCTTTTCCACTAAGCTAAAGACTAACTACCTTATAACAACCTATGTTATCTCTTGATAAGTGTCACTCAATTCTACCATTGATTCATCTTCCACATAGATGTTGGTTTTCTTCACTTCACTATTCTTACAGTCATATTAATTTGTGTATTATTTTTAGCATATAGTTTATACAGACCATTGGTAATTTAGTCTTTCCACTTGACCTGCTACTCCAGGATGCCAGGGGCGCATTGCCCAGTCACATAAATAATTAAATCTATGACTCTACAAGTTGTACTAAATTGTTGGCCATCTGGGTAATAAAAATGGTTGCACCCCATTACCTAGGATTTTTTGTCTAAGAAAAACAAGTGGGGAACCCACTGTGTGTTAATTTAGTCCTGGATCCATGAACAATGGAAGAAGACAGAAATTTTACAACTAAGGATGTGGTAATGTTTGAACATTGACAGCTTAATTCCAAGTCGATCTAATTTTCTGATCAATGTTGATTTCTAAGGTTTGATTGAGCTGTTCAAAATGGCCTTTAGGTATTTTAATTTTCTCTAGTACCAGGTTGACAACTATGCGAATGTAAAAAAAAAGTTTCATTCGGAAGTTTATTTGACTTTTTATGTGCTTATCAGTAATTGATTTCTTATATTGTTAATTAAATTTATGATAAAACTTCTTTTTTTCATGATATCAAAACATATTAGACATTCATGTATGAATGCAACATCAAACATATTCGTTGTCATCCAGTTATGAGCCATTCTTAGTTGTTGAAATGGTTGATATGTGCAGATAAGATATGCTCCTTTATAGTTGCACGTATATTCCGCTGAGTGTCAAAAGTTTGAAGGTGTATAAAAAGATCATGGATCATGGAATAGCTTTTGTTAATTTTAGTAGGAAGCAAGACCTTTATCAGTCATTGACTTTCATTTATCGTTTACTCTGTAAACAAAATAGATGTGTCATTTGCATTTGTTACTCATATAATATATAACATAATAATTCTCTAACAAAATATTTGAGAGCATTTTTCTTCTTCTTCTTCTTTCAGAAAAAAAAAAAAAGTTTTTAGATTCTAAAAATACTTGAAATGTTTTTCAGAATTCACTTGCATTTGTATTTTTACTAATGATTGGTTTTAAAAATAGTTTCCCTTAAAACGTTTTCAGTCATTTTAAAAATATTTTTAAACAAGCCCATAGCCTTGTCAGTAGAGATATGAAAATATTTTATTTACCAATTTAAATATATCAAAAACGTTTCACATTCTCGATCATGTGCCACTCATATAGTATAATTGTCACATCTCGGCCGGGTCCCACCACATCTCTGGCTCGACTCCGCCGTAGTACAATATTATCCGCTTTGGGCCCAGACCACACCCTCACGGTTTTGTTTCTGGGAATTCACACGAGAACTTTCCAATGAGTCACCCATCATGGGATTGCTCTCGTGCGAACTCGCTTAACTTCGGAGTTCCGATGGAACCCAAAGCTAGTGAATTCCCAAAATGCCTCATGCTAGGAAGAGATTGAAATATACATATAAGACTTACATGATCCACTCCCCAAGACGCTACGGGATGTTACAATAATTACATAAGACATGTTCATCTCATGTAACAAGTGTATAAAAAAATTTCTACTCATTTAATATAATAAATATACGTGTTTCAGGTAACAAATGTATGAAAGTTTTTGTACGGAAAATAGATTGATATAAACTGTGGGGGACAAAATTTTCTTAAACAAACATTTGATCTCGAACTTTGGGCTAAGCATTTTTAGTGAACACAGTTTTCTTGTACTTTGTCAAACTTTCCGGTCTTCCATTGGTGTCTTTTTTTCCCTACTATTGCTCTTCATCAAGAATCAATGGCTTTGTTTGAATTTTGATTCATTCACGAGTCAAATGTGCAGCTCTTATTTAGATGTCAACACCATGGCCATGACAGCTTTGATACACAAATATGCACATCTCCCGTCCCCTTTATCCCCCATATTCTTCATACATTCAAATCCAAAAAAGTAATGCTAGTGGATGGCTGTAGCAGTGCTTATCGCATTAGCGAACCCTTTTCCATAGGGGACGTAGGGTTTATGATAGTTAATTCTTTTTGGTTGAGCTTTAGTTTGAAGAATTCCTGCTTCAAAAAAGTTATAATGCTATGCTTTTGATATGACCTAATCAAACAAATATAAAATATGATTTCATAAATTTAACAATTAAAGAGTTATTATCAAGATACATGTGCAAACATGATGTATAAAATTTATTGTTCATCACTTACTATAGTCAACTTACATTATATATAGTCAACTTGACATTATGTTTCAGTTATTTATAAACTCATTCCAACCTAAAAGAAAAATGAAAAAGACGATGTAATTGGAATATAGTTTGCTAAATTAAGAGATTGAGTATCAATTAAGCCACCAAATTGGTCACAAAAAATGTTACACTCAACTTCGGATGAATGTAGAAATAAAAAATGAACCAAACTACAAACCCAAACACGTACGGCAAACCTTTTCCTAGTCTATGAATATACAAAATCACACCATGAAATGAAAAAAAAAAAAACAAAAATGAAAAAAGGCTACAAGCCAACACAATTTCTTGAAGTGGTAATTCCACCATCCACAACCAAGTTATGGCCACTAACGTACTTGGATTCATCACTAGCAAGATAAAGAGCAGCCTCAGCTATGTCTTTTGTCCTCAAAGTTTGACCTTTTAAATTGGCAAGCCCTCTCACAAACTCTTCCATTTTCTCCACTTCTTGCTCACAAGGCATCCCCAAATCCGTACATTCCTCTTCATCTTCATCATCACCATCGCTACTCATCCTCCAAGCGTTGACCAGCATTGACGTGGCAACCCCAAACGGAGAAATGCAGTTTACCCTAATTCCGTACCTTCCCAGCTCACAAGCTGTGTTCTTTGTGAGCCCTACAATGGCATGTTTTGAAGCTGTGTAAGCATGTGGCCCCAGGCCGCCTGCTACTCCGGCTACACTTGCAGTTGAAATTATGCACCCTCCGATTCCTCTAGCAACCATCACTCTTGCAGCGTGCTTCATCCCCAATGCAGCTCCTCTAACATTCACCCGCATTACGCGGTCAAATTCATCGACATCAAAGTTCATGATGCTCTTGTGTTTCGACTGGTTTCCGAGGACCCCGGCATTGTTGAACATAATGTCCAGTTGCCCGTAACGGGAAATTGTTGATTCAATTAGGTTTTCCATGTCTTCTTCCAAGCTAACATCACAGTGAACAAAGGTAACTGAAGGGCCCAGGGAATTTGCTAGGGCTGTGCCAACTGCATCCTCCACGTCAGCAATGACTGCTTTGGCGCCATGCCTTGCAAAAAGCCTCACTGTTGCTTCTCCAATGCCTCTAGCACCACCTGTCACTATAGCAACTTTTCCATCCAACCTGAGAAATTGACAGTAGAAGTTCATAAGGAAAACTAATGAAAAAAGTTTGAAAACTTTGAGTTTTAACGATAAGAACAAAATAAAGGGTAAAATGAATAGTATCAAAATTGACTTTTTAGTGTAAACATTGGTTTTTCATTAAAGTGAACAGTACCGGAGCTTTTCATTAAAATTCCTAAGTTAATATCGCTTATTCTCTACTTTATTTATATAAAAAGTAATTTAATAACAACGAATATAATTGATTTCTTTTCAATATGGCATTGTTTTTCCATGCAAAATATTGGATTAAAAAGGTTCTGAAAGTATGTGCAATTTGGGTAATACATTTTAGTAACAAATGAAAAAATGAATTGAGGAGAAAGTACCTTTTGGGGGGAGGAGTAGTAGTAATGTTGTCCCTTCCCAATCCATGGATTCCATGAAGGGCTTTTTCTGGCATAACTTGGGCACGCATGCTTGGCAACTAACTCTATAAACAGATAGAGAGAGAAAGGGCGCCCGCGGGGGGCGGGCGGGCGCTTTAAGTTATAACAAGGATGAATGTGGTGTTGAGTGAAGAAAGAAAGGGTTTTATAGGCGCAGTTGAGACATACAGACATACACATGCGTTAGGTGAGTGGGTTCCAGAGAGGGCTGCTTGTCCTATCAAGATAACTTAGATACATATGTATCTCATCTTTTGTACCTCTATTCCTTGGCCTTGCCTTTCAGGTCATTTTCATTCATGAAGGCTAAACGTAATTTTTGGTTGTATTTTAACTCTCTAAAATTTAATATTTTAAAAATTACTTTAAAGTTAATTTTTTATCGTCAACCATGCAGGTCTATATGTTATTTCTCTTCATATTTTATTACTTTTTAGGGTCAAACTTAGCATATCTTGGGTTTACATGTTGCCTATCCTGGAGCCAAATTTAGCATGATTCATTAGTCCGATTCCCTTTAACCTTTTGGTTGGAGACTGATTTTGTCAATTTTAAAGCTAAATTGTGGTCAATAATCCTTGAGTAGATGGCCTAATTTGGGAAGCATGGCGGCAGATCTGTATGAACGAAGAAAGCATTAATCTCAGCAGATAAAATATTACAACTACTGGTTACTAGCTAGTTAAGCTGCCAATTATAAAGGACTTTTCTTGATGAGTGGCCCAATGCGTATACTATATTCATGAAGTAATTTTCTGTATCTTTTCATGTACATAGCCAAGTTTTTTAGGTCACTAGTGATAGTTTTCTTCTTAATGTTGAAAGAATTTCAGGTTTGAATCTTCATTCAATTCAGATATTTGTTTAATTTGAATGCATATAAAGGCCAATAAGAAAAAACCTTCAAAAATGAATTCACATTACAAGATGTGAGAGACGCCATAAAATTTCGGATGTCCAATATTCTAGACTCAATATAGATAAGGGTAAATATGTATAGTTTGATATACAAGAGATATTCTTATGGGAAGTGATTTTTTCTTCGTATACACATCTCACAATACGAATAATAAACAGGAGGGTGCATGCCAAAAAAAATATTTGCGGGTCTTATATTTCCCTTGTTAATTTTGTGATGCAAGACAAACTACTGTTAGTCTTTGACTATCTTTTGTTCTAATGTCAATAGATTTTGAATATTAGGTGCATTAACACATTTAGTCAACAATGTCAAACAACTAATAGTACTCGTTAGGTGAAGGTGCACCTGCATATCTACTATACTCTTAATATCAATTACATTATTATGTTACAATTTTCTGCCTTGTGAACTTTAAGGGAAGAATGTGCTTGCTGAAAGAAGAGAGCTCGCATTGAAGATGAACCAGAGCTGGGGAAAAATTGGGGAATTTGTTTATAGTTTCAGCTGGCAGATGAGATACCACGAGGTCCACGAGGGACCAGTGGGGTTTCCCTGCGCTGGCGTATGATTAACTAGTAGTTAGGATTGATTGGATGCCTACTAAATGGGAGAAAATGAAGATTAAAGTTTAATAAATTAAAGTTAAACACACAACTGCATAAGATCTTCTGATTTAAGTAACAAGATTTTGATTCCAATTTAGGCAATACTAATGGTTTTTGCGTACAAAAAGGACAGCAAATTTAGTTAAATTAAACCAAAGAAGATTTCTTGACTTAAGTAATAAGATTGAGATTTCCTAAAAGAAAGGTAATAAGATTTAGATTCTATCAGTACCAGAGTCAAGCAAGTTTCTATTTTCTGGAAATTGGTCTGTTTTTTATGCCTAGAGGGAACAGACAAAACCATGCCATACAGACTGTATTCTAGGGTTTTGAACTTTTAGTCCTTACAATATTTGAAATTAAAATGCCATGCGGTAATGTAGTTACCAAATGTTGCAAGTTGTAACAAAGGAAGAGAACCGATAAGCTCGTATTTCGGTTTTGGTGTTTATTATGAGAAAACAAACTTACATGATACGAGTATGTGTTTTGGATTTTTAAAACAAGACACTGAATAAAAATTTACACTTATCTTTAATTTATTAACAATGAATATCACCATGACATTACACGCGTGTCATGCAAATCCGTCTTCTACTTTGATATTTTTTACTTCAAAGCGCCTTCCTTGCTTCCATTAGAAAATTGGGGTATTTAATCAAAGGAAAACTAACGAAAATGACTTAAAATTTTTTAGTTTTAATCAAAATGACAAAAAGGTGTTATAAATGAATAATATCAATAGTGACTTTTTAAAATAAAAATATCATTTTTCATTCAAATAAATAGTAAAAAAGTGCTTCGTTAAAACTCTCTTTAATCAAACACCCCCGATTACTTATTAATTTGAGAAGCGTTGGTTCTGATGACGTATTGTAACAAGAGATTGGGCCTCAAGTTTATGATCAAAGACGGTAGCTAAAGAAGTCAACAATTCTGACCAGAAAAAAAATATATATAGTCATCGATTCAATTTGAATTCAATTAATTTGGATAAATTAACCTTTAATATGTCCTTGTACGTACATTGTATATCATTGTTTACGTAAACCTAATTATATTGCTCCGGGTCCAATTGCAAGTCTGACTGATGGCTTCTATATGCTACCATACTGAGGTGCATGCATGAGATTTTTTTACGATTCAAGACGATTTGAAATTTTGAAGTAAAAAAGTCATAAATTCATGTGGTTGGGACATTGATATTCGAAATTAAAAGAATAAAAAATACTTTCATGCACCAGTTGCATGAAATGAAAGCAGACATTTCGAAGTTACGATGTTATATTTGAATACTAACATAAATATTTTTGTGAAATTGGCTTGCATTCTCGTGTTTGACTTAATCTTTAAGATGCGATCACTGGTTACTTAGTGTAGCGAGATTCAATACTGTAACATACGAGTATGCTAAAGCGGCAATTTGTAATATGGAATTTTAGGACTTCAGGGTTTTAAAAACAGAACGAGACTTACAAGGGAAATACTTTGAGTGGTGTGAGCGGGATGTGAAAGAGAATAAGATCTAAAATTTGAAACAAAAGAGGTTTTCTTGATTTCCAGTGAAATCTCTCAAAGAGATGAGAGGCACATTTACCCAACCAATATGAATTATGTGTTCTTGTCTGTGTTTACTCTTCAAGATCGATAAAAAGTTGAAACAACAAATATAAATATAAACCACCAGTTTCACGTGTTTCATGCGAGTGTATGAAATTTAGTTTCTTCTATATTCTACATGCAATATCGAGATTAAATATTTGGCCTCTTTAATTATGTATCTCCCGATACATAGTATAGTGAAAACTCCCAGGAGTTGTGTTTTGCAGCCAAAGCAAGAAATTAAACGAACCCTATTTTGCAAATGAATTAATTCCTAATTATGATTATGTTGTGGGTCGTCATTTATTTATGGATACTTTTGTAGCAAATAAATAAAGGAAGAAAAGATGCTATGGGTCATTGTCTTCTTTATTGTCAACTCTTCACCAAAAATCTGAGCAGTTTCTCTTATTAAGGTTCTTTTTAAAGTCGAGTTTGTCCTGACACTGTATTTTTATATACAAAACTAAAGTCGGTAGTCTTTTATTTGTGTTCTCTTCAAGGTCAGGCCGGCCCTAACATTGCATTTTTATATACAAGACCAAAGTCGGTGATCTATTATTTGCATTCTCTTAGGGCTGGCTCTAACTCTGTATTTTTCATATACAAGACCAACATAGGCGATAATTTAATGCTTTTTCTTTTTATAATTAATGCATCAAATCTTGAACTAGTATGCATTATGTACAATCTTCATGATTAGTGGGTACTTGGAGAAATACTTTACGAGTAATTGCTCCTAATGATATGCTTTTGCAACTAATGGACCACCATTCATGCTTGTATATGTTCCCATAAACCAAAAGGAAAAAAGAGCAACGGGACCAATGACTCCGTCCATCCGAATATTATTATTGTATAATACGACTTTTTAATAATTAAATTGACCCACCATAAAACAAAGATACTCAGGGTTTTTTTGTTTGTTTACTTTGGACATGATGGTTTGTATATTAAGAATAACAAAATATTAATGTTCCTTTTTGTATATTATGATAATTTCATGTGCATGCAGCATGAGGGAGAGCCAAACTGCTAAGGCTTATGTTTTTCTCTGGTTACTGGATTTTGTAGATTTCAGGCCCAAATAAGATCAACTGGGCTGAGTCTACTTAATTGGGAGCATTTTTGCTCACCACCATTTAGTGTGATGTGTGTTCACCACCCTATTTATCACCGTTAGATGAGTTTGAATTTCGAGATTCGTGTAGTGAATAAGCACAAATCTCAAAATTCAAACTAATCTAATAGTGATAAATAGGGTGATGAGCATACACCACACTAAATGGTAGTGAGCAAAAATGCACTCTACTTAATTCCCCTAATGCATGTTTTTATCCCTCATTATTAAGCTTCACTAGACTGGACTGACTTAGTTAAAATTACAAGTCCGGATTTGGTACGAGCAATGATTGAATTTAATGAGACTAAATCGCTCTCGTGTCGACTAAATCCTTCACTAGGGGTCTTAGTGAGACCCCTGAAACCTAGGGGATTGCTAATCCCGTCTCCAATACTATCGTCCTGCGAACCAGTCACCAAACCATGCCTTCTCGCCAATCTCCTTCGTCCCGCGAACTCAACCGTCTCCTTGCTTCAAATTGACTTCTCTCCCTCTTATGAGACCCAACGAGCCCACAACCCAAATTTGCCCTCTTTGCTTCATGGAGGAACACCTAATATGCGAAAATGGGTTCCTCCATTTTCGTCAATTGAACTGGAAACAGTACCCAGAAAACATAGATAACGAACTCCCCTTGAAGAACTTAGGATCTGAGAACAAATAATGGAAGCTAGATTTACTATGGATCTTATCCAACTCAAGTTTTATACTGCAATTTCATATCCCTTTGCTACCCCACAACTCCAGCTTCAGCTCCATGCCATTTCTTTTGAGGCAAACAAAACGAATTCAAAGTTTCAAACTTCGAAGAAGAAGAAAACCAGAGTAATTTAAGATGAAATGGGAGAAAAAAAATAGGAGAGGGGGAAATAGTGGGCAAAGGAAAAGAGGGAGAGGTTCAGATAGAGAGAAAGAGGATTCTAGAAAGAAAAAAATAAAACATAAATTAATAATAAAATATTTGTCGGTCTACGAAGCATGATAACTAATAAACTTTATGATTATATTATTTAATACAGCACCAAACACTTCTTAAATCAATTCAGCTTAATCTCTGAAGCTAATTCAGTCCGAGATAGTTTAATGCAACAAACGCACCTTAAAAGTGGTTCTTCGTGTACCCAAATTTCATATCTGGGCACCCATCAATTTTATTTATAAGGAAAAAAACTCTTATACCCATATATAAAAGGGAACTTTAACGAAAAGCACCTGGTACTGTTCACTTTAACGAAAAACCACATTTTTACACTAAAAAGTCAATTTTGGTACTATTCACTTTACCCTTTATTTTGTCCTTATCATTAAAACTCAAAGTTTTCAAGCCATTTTCATTAGTTTTCCTTATATAAAATTACCACGAATGACTTAGTAACTTTTTAAAGAAAACAATTATTTATTTGACCACCCATAGAGTTTTGAAATAAACAACGTGGTAACCAAGCGACTAATAAATTTTGCAACTAGTGAATTTCAGCTTACCATGCTTAATCTAAACTTCACTTCTTTAAATTTCTACTTAAGCTTCTCTGAAACTCTACTCAAATAGCAGAATGGAAGAACATGAGGGACAACTATGATGATCGTGAAAACGAATCAAACACGAATTCAGCAACCTATCCATGAAATTTGATATACCCGAAAAACTCAAACTTGCGGATTTCTCTACAAAATATTGGTCCAAGTCCTCAATTATACTAATCGATTTGTCGTCATCTGTATCAGAAGAACCTTTAACTCACAATCGTCATTGACTCACGAGAGATCCAGATTGTACCCGTCGGACCCGATGAAATCGTGGAGGTCTGGATGCAGAGTCTACAACTACAAAAAGTTGGGTGTTGAGGAATAAGAGGATGATGAGAAAATTGAATAAAAAGGAGGAGTTAATATATAGATAAGGGAGTATTTAAGAGGGAGACGGCTATTTTTATTTTATTTTTTGATGAACAGAGGGGATGAAGACTCTCATGCTCGACGGTCTGGTAATATTCTTCTTCACTTGGAAGTGAGAAGTCTTAGGTTTGAATCTCGTTGATGGCGAATTTGATACCAAATTAGGTTGCTCATTGTGTGTCTTTGCCAAACTCCCCCTCCCCTTAGTGTAAATTATTGATGTACTAAAAAAAAAACTAAACCATATCATTAATATAAATAGAGTGGCCCTTAAAGGGCTCCTACAAGATCATCTGTTAAATGTTGCATAAGTCATTAGGGGGAAGCTCAAAACTATACAGACCAAGGTCTAAATTATAGCTCCATTTGGCTAGCTGCAACATTATTCAATTCCTTGAAAATATGTTTTAGCTCACAATGCGCAATCATATATCCCTGCAACTCTTCAAAATGATAGTGCGAGAGTGACCACTGAGTTAAGTAGGTCATTTATCAGCACAAAGAGAAACAAATGGGACCTATCAACCATGGTAAAAATGGATTGGACCAGTGATTTGTTCGAAAAGTTTGGGTAAAAGCCCCCCATAACCTTGGGCTAAACTTTGTACAGGCCTTTTATATACTCAATGAAGGTTGTGGACATGTAGTTATGGAATTCAGGCGTTGCTCTTTTGTCCAAATAGAATGCCTATACACTTACTTTTTGTGCAAGTCAAATAGTTAACAAGGAAACTTGTGGTTGCCATGTTATTTTCCCGTAAATGAATAAGAAGAGTGTTTACCCTAATGAGACATACGTAAGGTAACAAATAAGCTAAGGCATGGTGGGTCAAAGACTCAAGTACCTTGTAACAACAACCACTAATGTAACACAATATTTATGAAAATTAACCTTATTTAAAAAAGATTGACAAAGTTTTATGTGTAATAAAATGGTGGAATTTCAGTTCATAAAATCCATATTATTGGAACCGAATTCACGCGCCACTATCTGAGGAGGAGATACACAAGCTTGACTATCTGTAAAACAACAAAGGATTGCAAGATTACCTTAGTACCGGTGGGGTATCGGCCAATGACTCTCCAGGTCAAGTTAGTAAGCAATTTACGAGGCTCAAGCAGTAGGCAAGAGAATAGAGTATGCTATAATTGCATTACCAAAGATAAACCTAGAACGACGTATTTATAATAGTCGGGAGAGAGTCCTTATAGGATATAAAACTCGTATTAAACCAGGAGAATCCCAAAGAACATCTAGAACTAGATATTGCATACTCTTAGTAGTGTGATTACTTGGTGTTGAGTTTATAACCAACCTTAGTTCGTGTTCCAATTTGTCTTATTCTGACCCTAAAAAATTATGATCCCCCACGTATATGTACTTTTTAGCATTAACAAACAAGTCGGCCATACAGATAGAGTCGTTGGAGAAGAAGTTGCTGGCAAGTGGAAAAGCAATTCAATTGCGGCTACACAAACACACCATAAACTATGTACACACACTTGAAAGCATGTGCATCCCACTACTAATGACTTAAAGCTTTTAAGCAAAGCTTACATGATTGTTTGTAGCTATACCTACTCACCTACTATACTATGGTTGTTAATTATGCAATATTTACCTACATTGCATCATCTAAATATGAATATATTGTTTTTATTGTGAAAATAAAAAACATTGACAATAGAAGTGAACCTAATTCATTATGTAGAAAAAGATAGGTTTAAGGAATAGCTTATCTTCAATGCTGAATGTTGATGTATAAACGAGAAGTTATTATCGACTTTAGCCATGTTTGTCATTGTTCATGCTTCAATAAAAGAAGATCAATGAGGTGTAAATACAACATAGGGTGGAGGTGCTAAAACTTGCGGTAGATTTACACTTTTTTTCTTACATTTTGGAGAGGGTACAACTTAATTTGTATCTTGGTGGAGAGTGGAGGCATATTTTCAAACCTAGGTGTAACTGCGGCCTTGCCCTTTTAGAAGTGCAAAAGGGGAGCTAAAACTAGCTTTAACTTTTTATTATACATATGAAAATTTTATTATATACTCTGATATATAACATGTATCAGAACAATGAATTGTTCAATGTGCAGTCAAATATCCAACAAATAAGAATTCAACTGCCAAAAATCTAAATATATAACATTCATTATACATCAATGCATACTAAAAAATCTTGTATACTTGGAGCTTAACATAGGAGAGGTGAATGAGCAAGACCCAAGAAGAGGATCAAAAGGGCAAAACATAACCTAAGAAACCAAAAGGGAACAACCCCTAGTACAAACTATATCCCATGGAAAAATGGTTACCAGAAAGCAAAGACACCTTGAAAAAGCGACCCCTTTTGGACTTTTACTCCCACTAAAACTACTAGCTCTCCACCAACCTTTCTCTTCTTTTCACTCTCCCTCAACCAAATCAAAATTAAAAAAAAAAAAGACTCAACGAAGCTTCCATATTCCCATTCAGATTTCAGACTGTTAAAAAATTAAAATAAAAAAAAATGGACTGCTAAACCAAAATTTAAACGTTCCCAGTATAATTCTGTCACATTAGGGCCAAAATTAGAACATATTCGAACAAACACTCATAAAAACACAACATGCAGCCATCTACACAATTCACATTAAAAATTAAAAAAATAAAATGTTATTTCCCCACCCGTTGTCTTATTTCCACACCCACGTTATATTTACACCCACTATAAAAAGTTAAAAAATAATGTTATTTCCCCACCCACTATTATTCCTAAAATAACCCCTTATATATATATATATATATTTTTTTTTTTTTTCAACTCAACTTTCTATGCTGCACTTTCACCGTTTCTCAAGTCATGTTGTTTTATTTTTCTAATTGATTCACGTTTTCGTTGTTTTATCGAACTGAGTTTAGTCAAGTTAATTACAACACCATGCTTCATGTTTCTAGTTCGATTAATCACAATACACTATCCATTATTGCCAAATTGTACGGCAACGTAATACGAAATCGTAGATACAACACATTCAAATAGGAATAAATTCGATGAAGCAGCACAAATGTCAGAGAGCCTGACCAGGTGCTGCTTTTCCTCCTCTTTCCAATCTGGCAGCCCCTTTGGAACCTCCCCTTCCATTGAAATATCTCAGATAGCTCTCCCACTTCTCCCACCTGAGATTTCATCAAAAAGGGCATACGTTTGCATCAATTTATAAATAACATCCTTTTGGTTGTTTGAATAAAAAGTAAAAGCTAAAAGTTTCGGACAAGCGTTGCATCAACTTCAATTTTCATCAATTGCACAATCTCTTTAGTTATGACTGTAGACCCTAGAATAGATTTGAACTGTTGTATATGAGTAATGTACGGAATAGCCCATTCTAAACACCATGGTTCACAGTATATTTCCCAATTTGTTGCTATAGGAGGAATTGAATGACCTGATTTCAAGAACATTTGCATAAAAGTACAACTTAATTAAACTAGACTACAAGAAATTTATAACTTAAACTTAAATTAAATGCATTCAATCCTTAATAAGATCATCTGATTGAGTCCTTTAGTAAAATCGAAGCGCATCCCTTCAAACAGTTCAGGCTTTAAAGACACTGCATACACATACAAATAATCTCGTCTTAGACCCAACATTCGAGCACTTCTTTATTGTCCAAGTAAACCCAAAAATAAAAAGCCATTCCATTCGATTTTTGAAATCTTGTTGTGTAACATGAGACACAAAAATGATAGTTACAAGACCTAATACATTTGTATTTCTCCGAGAATTAAAACTTTCATCAATTGCGTGTAAAATAAAAACCCAGAAAGGCAAATGTTTAAATCCTAACAAATTGCACACAAAAAATTATTCTTTTACCTCTTTGATGGAAACATAATCATCTACTTCTTCCATAAAAACGTTATTTTCTAAGTTCATTCTTTTTGCTTTCTCTGAATGATTTTCCTTTCTCTAAATGAAAAGAGATGAGAAGGATGAGAGATGAGAATGATGAGTTACGGTTTAAAGAAGACAAATAGTCTAAAGAGTTATCAAACTCAAACTTTTCTTTTTTATTTTTTATATAAAAAAAAACAATAATGCAAAAGAGGGTAACTAAGGTCCTTATTAGTCATTTTACAAATGGACAAATTTATAATTAAAAAGTCATTAAAAGGTGGGTGAGAAGATAAGACATTAGGGTGAGAATAACAGCTCTCTACAAATAATATATAGCCATCAATAGAGTTCAAATCGAAAATCAACTCTCATAAAAACAACATGCAGTCATCTATTTGAATTTGATTCAAATAGATTCAATTGAGATGACAGAGTGTGATGAAATCGAGAGACCGACATGATAAAGAGCATGATGGAATGAAATGAGATATATATAAACATGGATAAAGTGGAAATAACATAAATTAAGCAAGGGAAATTTAGAACTACGTTGTGCTTATAAGCAGTAAACAAGTTTATTTTGATATTTTTCATAGGGTATTTAGTATTTACAATTGTGACAAGGCACTAATGCCCCACAGTAAAATTAATCACAATTAAATATCGAACTCATTACAAATACATATCATCTTTTCGTACAATTATATTTGATGGCTGTGTCATTGCCTATCATATTGGTGAATCTTTATTAATTGAATCGGGTGTAACCTCATGAATGATTTTGATGTGATTATAAGAATTTGATTTAGGACTCGTTTGCAACTATTTTCGTAGCAATTTTTTTCTTCTTCTCATAATCACTTATATTAGAAGTGTTTTTATTGGAAGCGTTTACAATTGTTAGCAAACATTTTTAGCATTTTGAGAAGCAATGTGATGAGCTTAATCGATATATAAAATGATTCATATTCAGTATCAAATATTCAACAGCCTAGTCACCCAAAATACTAAAAGAGTAATTTCCAAGCCAATTGTTTCATCATTAGCAACTTAGCCCTCCTTTTAACTTTGGATTATTGGAAGCACCAACACGTTGTGGTCTTCAAGGCAAGCGATTCCAACCCAAACAAACGAGACAAATCTCTCCAAACAAACAAACAAACAAACAAACATACTAATTACTACATAACAAATGATTTATTCGCACTCATTTTCTCATTTTTAAATTATTGTTTGTATAAAAATACGAAAAAAGAAAAAAAGAAAAAGAGAATAAAAGGTTTGTTAAGTAGGCTGGTTGAGATAAATTATGACTTATATATCTCTACCAATTCAATCATATCTCTAAAGACCACCAAACGGGTCTAGATGAAAATTAAACTTGCACTAGTGAGTGTGCATAATTAATTTTCATCACTGTAGTAAAACGCCATCTACGAGATTAAGGGTTTAGTTATACACCATGATCCTATACAGCGAGCGCGTTATAAGCGGCAAGATGCGCGCCGAGGTCCCTCTCTCTCACCGGTGCTTTCATTCCAAAATTCTCAGTGAAAAATAAAAACAAAATCATTTAATAACTTCCCCTCCCTACTCTTTCTGTCACGTCTGTCTCTCTCACTCCCCTCACGTCTGTCTCTCTCTGTCTCTCTCTCTCTGACCACCGCATATTCATTCACTCCTCTCTCTCTCTCTGCTCTCTCTCTTCTGGAAATGTGAAATCGAAGAGCGGAGGTACCATATACAATTTGCAGTTTTGGGGAGATTAGGGTTTATCGGAGTGGAGAGCTGAAGAATGCCGTTGACGAGGTACCAGATAAGGAACGAGTACGGCTTGGCCGATCCGGAACTGTACGGAGCAGCCGATAGGGATGATCCGGAGGCTCTTCTGGAAGGCGTGGCCATGGCGGGCCTCGTCGGCGTTTTGCGGCAGCTGGGCGACCTTGCCGAGTAAGTATCTTTGTTCACTGTTTTTATGTGGTTTTTTATTTGAACTGTTGAAAATTGTTGCTTTTACCAGAAATGCTGAGACTTTAGGGTTTGAAATTTGGACTCTTGGAGGTGATAGAATTACGATGCTTTATTTGGACTTTATTACTGGATTAACCGTGAGTGAAATTTGTTGACTTAGTTGACACCAGTACTGAACGATGCCGGTGATTAAATATGCGATTATTGGAGATTACCATTTGATTAGGGCTATTGAAGTGCGCGTAATTGGGAATATTTTACGGGAATGAGTCTGCCATGTATTGGATTATGAATTTTGGTTGTAGGATCAAACTGAAATCCGAATGTTCTAGAATTTGGATTTAATTTGGTTACTGCGAACGTGGGCATCAATACATAAGTACTTCTTTGTCCAAGAAATGATGTTTAATGCGCTTTCAGCTGATTTGTAATCTGGGTCTTTCCGGTTGATATGCCTGTATCACATAACTGAGATTTTATGGTGGCATTTTAAATACTTTATTTGGCAGCTAGGTTTTAAGTTAGTTGGTAATGGACTCACGAGAAATGCACTTCGTTGCCAATTTTTACTTATAGGTTTGCTGCTGAAATATTTCATGACTTGCACGAGGAAGTAATGGGAACCGCTACACGAGGCCACGGTCTAGTGGTTCGTGTCCAACAGCTTGAAGCAGACTTTCCTTCAATTGAGAAGGCACTTCTATCTCAAACCAATCATTCTTCATTCTTTTCCAACCCAGGTTTGACTACATGTTATGTAATTTCTTCTTCGTAACTTGTTTTGCACCTGCTTAAAGCTTTAAAAATCTAATGCATTAGTAAAAAGTAATTTCCTTTTGTCCATGTTGCTAATAGACATTGATTACAGCATATTTATGCAAGTGCATAATTCTATTGCAGGGGTTGATTGGCATCCTAATCTGCGTTCTGAACAGAATATGATCACCCGTGGAGACTTACCTCGCTTTGTAATGGATTCTTATGAAGAATGCCGTGGTCCTCCCCGGCTGTTCCTTTTGGACAAGTATGATGACCCAATTTGTGTTAACTTATGCTACTCTAACCTAAAAACTCAAATGCAAAGATATTGGAAAATTTTAAATATTTATGTTTATCATATAGCCGACCCCGCTTAGTGGGAAAAGGCTTTGTTGTTGTTTTTGTATCACTTTATCCCATTCTAACAGGTTTGATGTTGCTGGAGCTGGGGCATGTTTGAAGCGGTACACTGATCCATCATTCTTTAAAGTCGAATCAGCATCTTCAATAACAGTAGAGATGCAGAGAGAAAAGAAAACCCGTAAAGTGAAGGTATTGCAATGGAACGATCATTTCTCATTAACTTCTTATTCTTTAGTTGCTATGGTTACTATTGTATGAGGTTTTCTGTCATGTAGGTAATTGTGAATTTGTAATACATGTTATTATACACATCATGCTCATTAAAATCTGTCTCTGCAACCAGCCATACGGACCTTTTTTGCCTAGCAATTTATTTACTATTTGACCTCTCACAAAATTACTTAAAAGGTATAAAACGAAAAGAAAAGGAAAAACACATGGCATTGCTCCTCAGGAACGAGCGCCGACACCAATGGGCAGCGACCATGATTGTTATCCATGGTCTTGGTGGCCTAGTTCTGTATGAGAAAGATATTACTTAAATAGATGCCACTCAATCAATGTGTTAGGCATCTCCTAATTTTGTTTGGAGCGTGCACCTGCATGCAGGCCTATGTGGAAACCGGGAAATGTTACCTTTTTTGTACTAAGAATTTACAAATTAGGTTCTCCTTTTTCTGTTGGCATGTCATTGCTATACTATACAATACAACTTATGTCATTACAATATTTACTGTCGTCTTTAATGTGTAGCAGAAGAAAGGATCCCGCTGGAGGAATGGAGAAACCCCAGAAGTTGCACTGACGTCACATGCCAAGTCAAATGCCAAGTAAGAGCTCTTTTTTTATATTACTGCACTATTCTCATTCACGCTAGTGTAAAAGTTCATGTTTAAATAACAGATGGATGAGTGGCTACTTATTATATTTCAAACAATGCAGACTGCATGAATTGTTCCTGGAGGAGCGTATTGAGAATCGTTCCAGTGATCCTGTATGTCGTGTGAAATTGAAGAAAAGGCATTTGAATGGATCTGCAGTTGACTCAAAAACTGGGAAAAGTTACATGAAAACATTTCTGGAGACTCTTTCACCAGAACACAAACTTATTTGTGAAACTTCTGTTGCTCCACCGCTCTTGAGATTGACCTTAGATGATAGTGGTGAGCCAGACCTTAGAATACTTGACATCACTACAGTGAGTCCTGCTGAAATGTCCCCAGAAAGGGAAATTGCTAGCTTTTCACCTGATGTCCATAAAGATATATTAAAACCATCCATAGATGGCTTTAATAGGGGGGTTTTTGATAGAGAAATTCCAGAGGGGTCTGATCCAAACTCTGATGTTGAGACAAATGAAAATTATTCCAACCTTCATCAGGTGGCAGCAGATATGCAATTAGCAGTTGGTGGAGAACATAAAACTGAAGGCAGCATGGAGGGGTCCACCCTCTCCAGTTATGTTGAGAGGACAAGTGAGGTAGACAATTACATGGATGCTCTTGCAAATATAGAATCAGAAATGGAAATTAACAATGAATTTCAGCCTAAGAACAATCTACGCTTCCAGAATGTGGAGAAATATGGGATAGACTCTAATGCAGATGATGGGCATCTGGAGCTTCAAACTCGATTTTCGGATTCTCAATCAATTGGAAACTCCTCTACATCAGATGACGGGAAGAATTCATTTGAAAAAGATACAGCCAGTTTTTCGCACTCTGATAATCCAAACAATGTGGTTGAGAATTCACCATCAGAGTGTAATGGAGCAGCTAAAGAATTCCCTTTCACTGAAACCTGTGGAGCTGAGATTTTTGAGATGTCGTCCAACCAGCAATCTGAATTCGTGGATCCCCTAGCAGCCACAACAAAGAAGCATGCGTTGTCTCATAATGCATGCATTGTGGAAGACATAAACCCTGATCCTGGAGATACATCTTACAGTTCATTTGTTAGGGATACAAGTCCTACACTACAGCACTCAGACCCTGGAGCAAACTCGCCAGTGGTATCATTGGCCGGACCTGTGTTAGATGATACCCCCTCTGACGAAATTAAAGTTGGTTATAAATCACTAGACATTGATGAAAATGTGACAAATCTGGATAATTCTCTGGCTGTTGTCCCCAACTCCCAGACTAACGATGAATCCCCAAGTACTTCACCAAGACATCCTGTTGATGAATCAGATATAGAAGCTTTAGGTGTCAGTTCTGATGCTTTGCCACATTTATCAAAAGTTGAATCCCTTGCTTCTGAAGATCAAAGTGGAAATATTGCTGTGAATGAAATACTTCAGACACAATGTGCTGATGAAGATTCCTTAGAAAGATTTGCGAGAAAGTTTGATTCACCACGTTTAAGTATTTCATCAACAGAAGAGCAGCTTTCCTCAGCTCTGCCAGAAGAACAAACATCTTCAGGTAATACATTACTGCCTTATTATAGAGATGTTACAAATCTTTGTAGCACGGCTTCCAGATTTGCTGATCCTGTTATACTAACTGCAGTCAACTCTGAAGTAGTGCCGTTTATGGTGGATGCTGCACGGAATCATAGCTCAGAAGAGCCTGCAGTGGACGCTGCACAGAGTCATAGCTCAGAAGAGCCTGTAGTGGATGCTCCACAGACACATGGTCTAATAGATCAGCAGGATGCTTGGCAGGCACATTTCCTAACCGAGCAGCAGGATGCTCCAGAGACATGTGGCCTAACAAAGCAGCAGGATGCTTCACAAACACATGGCCTAACAAAGCAGCAGGATGCTTCACAAACACATGGCCTAACAGAGCAGCAGGATGTTCCCCAGACAAATGGCCTAATAGAGCAGCAATTATCTGATTTAGACGAGGACGTTCCCCAAATTGAATCTGTTAAAGAAGAAGCGGGTGTTCCACATTATGAAGAAAAATTCAATGTAGAAGAGAGATCTAGGGCCATGGATGACGAGGAATTACGATTATTCACCAGCCATGCCG
The DNA here is from genome assembly GCF_042453785.1 of Malus domestica. NCBI lineage: Eukaryota > Viridiplantae > Streptophyta > Magnoliopsida > Rosales > Rosaceae > Malus > Malus domestica. Next base: position 25,109,975 of record NC_091672.1, on the reverse strand, counting down.
ATGTAGGAGGTGATATCGTTTCTGTGGAACTGACATCTAATTGTCCAACTTTCCCAGGCCATGAGGATCATGTGGATTCAGATGAAGTGGTGCCTGAAACACTAAATGTAGAAACTGTTGCTGTGCCCTCTGCTGCTGTTGCCGAACCTGATAATGACGTCAATGATGTCAGTTATTCATCTCCAAATGCAATTTCTTCTTCACCAACGAATTTTATAAATTTGCATGGATCTCTTCCAGGATTTGGGGATTTTCGTGACAAAGAATCTGAACTGGATGAGGTTTCTCCAGAATCTGTCACAGACTCAGAAGTGCAAATGGAAGCAAGTAAAACAGATGTTTCTCCAGATTCAGAATCTAACTCAAGTCAAACAGTTACTCATGACCATTCCAGTCCAAAAGCATCTGATGATGGTCAAAATTTCTCTCTGGATGAACAGATTGAGAACAGTTTGGCTGTGTGTGATGTCCCTGCAGAATCAAACCCAAGCGAATCAACTACTTATGACCATTCCAGTTCAAAAGTATTTGACGATGGTCATAATTTCACTCTGGATGAACTAACTGAAAGCAGTTTGGCTGTTGGAGATGTGACCATAGACTCAGCATCTTTAGAAAATACAGAAGTTGTGTCTTCACCTACCTGCTACCTCCCAGAGCCTGAAACTAGTTTGGAGAATTCATTGGAGTTGCAAGCAAATCAAGTTGATATCAAGGATTTGCCAACAGATGGAGCAAGGGATCAGCCAGAAGCTGACTTAAAGCGTTCTCTGCAGGTTCAATCTGCTGAGCTTGATGTGGAAAGTTCTGAAGAAGATCAAGCGAGTATCATCTTATCAAGTCTTCAATCTGTACAGGCAGGGTCTCAAAACCACATGGATCTGGAGAAACCCAACCAGTTACCCTCTACGGAGCACATCAATCAGGAAGTATGCTGGGATGCTTCCCCGGAATCTCATCCTGAATATCTTCCAAGCCAAGCTTTAACATCAGAGTTCTTACCAGAATCATCAGGCCAGGAACTTCTTGTTACGAAGCAAACATTAGAATCATTAGATTCTACCCTTCCTAGATCAGTCCTGCCCCCTGAAGCTACCGTGGTCAATCTGGAAGACATGCCACCATTGCCACCTTTACCACCAATGCAATGGAGGATGGGAAAACAACACGCTTCCCTTTTTTCACAGAGAGAATTGGTTGGAGTTGGTCAGGATTCGTTGCTGCCAATACAGCCACCGGAATCTGATGAGAAAGCTCAATTTGATATGCCAGCACCACAGAGAGAGGTGCTGCCTCCCCAGAACCCATTTTTGCCTCTCACGTCTGAAGAAGGCGAGAAGTTCCAACATGTTTCTGAACCTGTAATGGGTAATGTGGTGCATCCTGCTCTGTATTCATTGCATTTACCAGCCATGGTTAACGATGCTAATCATCAGTACAATTTACCTGATTTAGGGGGGGCACAATTTTCAAACTCATTTTTATCGTTACCAGAGGCATCTCATGATGGGTCTGGAAGTAATCACTTAGCTTCAGAGGAAGAAAAAGTTAAGACTGGTTCAAATCCATTCACTGGACCAAGCTCGGAATGTATAACTTTTACACATGACCCTGAATCTTCTCATGGATCGATTATCCAGCCAGTGCAGCAGGTAACTCCGGAGACAGGTATTGAGCCTAAGATACTTCAACATTCACTGAAAAATTCAGAATCAGAACTAGGAGAACCTCTTTCCACATCTGTGACAGCACCACCAATGGTTGAGCAGCCTCAGCATAGTTTGCCAACATCAGAGGGAGAAATAGCATGGTCATCCCATAACTCTGCTGTAATGTCAGACTATGAAGGTGGAAGGTCTAATGGAGTTCCAGTTTCTAAGCTCCCTCGTCCTAGAAATCCCCTTATTGATGCTGTTGCTGCTCATGGCCAAAGCAAGGTAAATGAAAATCATATGATGGTGTCTTTCAGCACATGCTCTTCTTGAGATTTATGCTCTACAAAATACCTTTCTGACATGTTAACATTTTGCAGTTGAGAAAAGTAACCGAACGAGTTCGGCCTCAGGTCGAACCTAAGGTAGATGAAAGAGATTCAATGCTGCAACAGATAAGAACTAAGGTTAGAGCTGTCTTTTTTTGTTCTACTTCTTGCTTTTGCATCACCCACCTTTTCCCCATTTTGGGCTTGAATTTGAAGACTGAACCAATATTTGTTGTCTTAGTCATTCAACTTGAAGCCTGCAATGATGACAAGATCTTCAACGGTGACAAGACCCAGCATTCAGGGTCCGGCAACCAACTTGAGGGTTGCTGCTATCTTAGAGAAAGCAAATGCAATTCGCCAGGTTACTCTGTCCCCCACTCCCTCTAAGTATTTCCTTGTTCGTTAATATATTAATACGATAAGAATTTTGTTACAGGCACATGCAGGAAGTGATGAAGATGACGATGATGATAGTTGGAGTGATACTTAAAGGGGTTTATTCTACTACAGCTCTTCACCAGTGCAGTTATTCGCTTGAACTGGGTGGTCACTTCTCTTTCTCACAGAACGCTGGACGTTTCTGTAGTTTGGAGTATCCTTTCTCCTTACTCAAAATTCTTGTAGTATACTCCCCTCCTTCTCCTCTCTCCCTTCAGAATCTATTTGTTGAAACGTCGCTCAGCTCTATCCACGGAAAATCTAGTTGAGGCAAAATGCTTTATACAAGAACGACAGATACAGCTCTGCGTGCAAGCGCGGTTCCAATGTATGTCCACATATACTCATTTTTAAGATCTTGTTAGGTGTAAATTGTTGTGATATAAATGTACCATGTAGCGTAGCGGGAATGAAATTTTTGTAATCCTATATGTAATGTAATGGTTCTTAGGGTGCATATATGTATCCCTATATAGTCTGTATGTATCATATTTTAGCGGCCATTGTTTTGTTGTTCATATAAATGTCGATGTGTGGAACTTATTCAAGACTACAAATTATTAACTGTACTGTTTCTATTCCTTGCAAATTCTTCTCTGCAGAGATTTATTTTAGGGTTTATTTTTTAATGTCTCAACTTAAAACACGGGTGTACTGTTTTGTGTTTCGCGTATACTAAAAAATCTCTTGGTCATATGGCATCTAGACCAAAGACTTTCTACATGGTCAAATCCGTCCCCAATATTGACTCTTTAAGTGAAACCTTAAAGTACGATGAAATTTTTGGGAAACATCAAGGATAAAGAAACGCAAAACATGCAAGTAGTGATAAAATGCCGGAGAATGTTTTTCTTGCACTGCCGTGATTTGTGCGTACATTGAAGCTTGCCGGTATAGAGAACCTATTGGTAAGTTTCGCAGGTCGTTGGACATGGGTTTGAGGCCTGATGGTTTCAGCCTCGTTCGGGTTTCGCGTGTGGGAGGTTAGGGGATTTAGGGAGTGGGTGGTGGATAGATGGGTACATAACGGATATTGGCATTGGAGGCATGTGTTTGTTGCTACTTCTTTACTAGACATGTATGCCAAGTGCGGGATGGAGAAAGCGCGTTGTGTGTTCGATGGGATGCCGGAAAAGGATACGGTTTCTTGGGGTAACATGATTCAGGATATGCATCAAATGGGCTTCCTAAAGACGCAATAGACCTCTTCTTTCAAATGCAGAAGGAGAATTTGAAACGCGATTGCAATGCCATGGTCGGCGTTCTTTCTGCTTGTGCAAGTTTAGGAGCGCTAGAATTAGGTGACTGGCTAGCAATTTGATGAGGGTGCTTTGTGTGTGCTGTCATGCCGGTCTAGTTGACGAGGGTCGGAGGTATTTCAATAACATGACGAGGGTCTTTTCCTTGACTCCGACAATTGAGCATTATGGATGTATGGTGGAGCTTCTTGGCTGCACAGCTTTGTTGGATGAAGCTTATGAGTTAATTAAAAGTATGTCAGTGGATGCGAATTGCAGCGTTTGGGGAAGCATGGGTGGATGCCGGCTACATAGGAATACACAATTGGCTGAACTTGTACTGAAACAAATCATTGAGCTAGAACCATGGAACTCAGCACACTATGTTCTCCTGTCAAATATTTACTCTGCAAGTCATAAATGGGATGAGGGCAGCAGATACCAGATCACGAACGAGTCAGCAAGGGATGAAGAAAATCCCGGGTTGCAGTTGGATCGAAGTAAATGGGGTTGTTCACGAACTCCTTGTTGGAGACAAGTCCCACGCATTGTCAGATAAGATATATGCAAAACTTCACGAGTTGGCTAAGGAATTGAAAGCAGCAGGTTATGTTCCGACCACAGATTTCGTATATTGTTGGGACATAGAAGAGGAAGAAAAGGAGCATTTCCTTGGCTGTCAAGCGAGAAGCTGGCCGTTGCGTTTGGTCTGATCAGCACTGCTCCTACATATACCAATCGAGTTGTGAACAACCTTCGGGTGTGCCGCAATTGTCATGAAGCGATAAAGCTCGTCTCGAAGATTACAGGGTGAGAGATCATCGTTGGGGACAATAACCGATTTCGTCGTTTCATTGATGGTTCACGTTCATGTTAGCAATAATTAATACTATTTTTTCATAGCAATCCCTTTGATGACAACATTTGACCTTTGTGAGGATCCTCTCTGGATCCTCTTTGTGAGGATCCTCAAATTGTGTCCGTTTATCGTATATCGTGCGGTCAGTTTTCGTCAGGTACTATTCATATTTAATTTAAAATGATTTCTGGCTGCACTATGTACGATGAACAAACAAGATTTGAGAATCCTCAGGATCCTCACAATCTCATTCACATTTGAGGAGGGTTTCTTATCCGTTCTGTTGATATACAAACGGTGCTTGCAAGAAAAAAGAAAGAGCCAAATGGCATGGTGCCAATAATCCCATAGATAATAAGCACACTAAGATGTGGTTTGGGAGTGAGGTGATTAAAAAAAAACACCCAAGAAAAAAAGCTGTGAGGGTTTTAGGTGTTTGGTAAACTGAAAAAAAATGGCTTATTTTGGAAGCTGTTGTGAGAATAAGCTGAAAGCAAAGGGAAAAGCTGAAGCTGCTATTTGTAGCTTTGGAAAATTGGCTTTTTTTTCAAAGCACACGGAGCTACAGTGCTCCTTTAATGAAAAGACCCACTATCAGTTTGTTTTTTTTTTTTCAAAAGCACTTTTACAAAAAAATTTACCAAACACTCTGCTGATTTATTTCACAGCCGCTTATTCTCACAGCAGCTTTTTTTTCAAAGCACAGCAATACCAAACCAGCCCTAACTGGGCAGGGAGACATCAGATTTATCCAATTGTGATATTTGGATGAGCAATGGTAGCATCAATCCTACCTAGTGAGTAACATTTGTATCAACGAACGACGGTTAGACAATCAACTTACTATTATGAACGCCTGGCAATAACTCGTGCGTGCTAAATAAGTTCTACCTCCATCAATAACTGACCATCAAACTCAGTAGCATCAACCATCAGCAGTCACTCGAGCCTAGTAAGGTCTACTTGGATCATGGGCATAGAGAAAGATATTGCCTCTAGGGATGTGATTAAAGATTCGATCTGAAGCTCTCTCTATCGACTCCTCCTTCCCGGGCATACAAGATCAGATCAACTAAGTTTTGGTGTAAGCCCTTCCTTCTCTCTAATCCAAGCAACGGCAATACAAACCAGAGTACTGCCTAGCTTCGGATGCTAGATCCGAACTTGCCTTTGCAAGTTTCACTTTCATCAACAGTCACCATTCAAACTGACTAACAGTAGCGGCCAATGATCACATGAGCCTACTAAGGTCCACTTGCATGATTGCCTCCAACAGTCAAACTCACTTAGCATTTAATCAACTTCACTTCCTATTAAAATCAACGACAGACAATCACTCACACACATGATATAAAATATCGATGATATCGAAAATATCGGTAGTCTATAAACATTGAAATTTCGATGGAAATATTGGGATATTATTGATATCGATAAAAATTGAATAAAAATCACGGAAATTATAAGAAAAACTTGGAAATTTTTATTGAAACTTTGGAAAATGTTTATTTAGTCAATTATCTATTAGTTTATCAAAAAAAAAGAAGAAGGAAATGCATTACATGATGAATTTAACTGATTTAAGTTGATTATACAGCGAGCTGGCAAACACTGTTAGAAAATATGTATTAATTAATGAAAAAAAGATTAAACACACCATAATCATTTATATATAATGATTTACTACAATATTTTACACTTTATACATACATGGGTGATATAGTACCACATAAAGTTCTTATGAGGTTCAAAATTTTCACTATCTTCATCGTCTCTATGTGTAGAGTAAATTTATTGTGAAGAGTATTCATCAAATGATAAATCCCCAAAATAGTTTTGCATGTAATTGTTAACATTCCCCTCATATAAATATAAATATTTTAGCATATTATCATAAAACAAGTGATATATGGTGGTTATGGTGTTGAAGGAGTAAAATGGAAGGGGTTCAAATTCCCTTTGTGGTTCGAAAAAATCGAAATATCATCAATATTTGGTCGATATTATCGATATTTCAGATTATGCTCACACATTAACACATGGCACAAACTCATGTTGTGGGATTACTACTGTTCAACTGCATGAATGACTAGACATTTCAATGTCATCGCTCACCAACCACACACGTCATGGAATACATAAGCTAGGTGGAAACTGGTGGCTGAGGGCCCACAATGACATGGAAAAGCTGCTGATATTACTATTTAGCATGCGTTTTCATGGCGATGCTGATAAATATTACAAAGTAGTCTTGTCAAATAGCGCCATTTTTATATTTAAAAGTAAAAAAGTAATCCGAAAAAATAAGAGACATAAAAAATCAAACGAAGTCTTCAGCAAACAAGATCACCCCGTTCGCCACCAACATCCACCGCCAACAAGACGTCGTACGGCCCCTGGACATGGCAGCGATTTAACCGGGCCGCCACTTTCTCTCTCCTCAGTCCTCCCTCGTACCTTAACACCCACGCTCAGTTCCAAACAGTCACGAATCGCCGTGTCCCCTGAGAAAAAAAAACCCGCCTCGCAGTTTCGGCTCCCCACTTGTTAAAAACTGTTTTCGAATCTGGCTTTTCCACTTTAACAACACAAAAGGTAAGTAAAAAATTCAAAAAAACCCAAAAATCCGCGATCTTCAAAAAACTGTTTTCGTTTTCGAATCTCTTGCAGTCTTTTTTAATTCAGAAATTTCAAGTCTTTTTTTTTGCAATTTAATAATATGGGAAAGTCGCTTCCCTCCACCGCCAGGCTGTACCAAGTCGCCAAAACGACGTCGCAGAGCCTAGTGACCTCTCCCGCAAAGCAAACGAGGCCCACCTCGCCGACAACCCAGAAATCGTCGAAGCGGCCGAGGTTGTCGAAGGGGAAGGAGATGGAGTCTGAGAGCAGCTCAGTGAACGCGAACAGCAGCAGCAACGAACACCGCGTGCCGCTCTCGGCCGTCGTGTCGGACTGCATAAAGCGGTGGTTCAAGGACACGCTCAAGGAGGCCAAAGCCGGCGATATTAACATGCAGGTTTTGGTGGGCCAGATGTATTACAACGGCTATGGAGTCGCCAGAGATGCCCACATGGTAATTGCCTTTCTGGGTTTGGTTTGATTTCTGGGTTTTTTTATGTGGGTTTTGGGTTTTAGGGTTCAAGTTCTGAGCTTTTTGTTTTCTGATCTTGTTTTCGTGTTCTAATCCTAATTACTTTTACATTAAGTGGCTGAACTTGTTTTTTGATCAATTTGATTAGCTAAAGTTGCAAGCTTTGTGTTTGGCACTACAAATTGTAGAGTTAAATGTTAGGATTAGTACTTAATTAGAGCTCTGGTTGTGATTGCGTTATGATTCTTATTTGTGCTAATGCTTTTCGGTTTTCGCGATTTTACAGGGAAGAGTATGGATTACAAGAGCGTCGAGGACGCGATCTTCAGCTTGGAAAGTTGGTGATAAGCAGCCAGGTTTGACTTCTGTCTTTGCAATTTCTGTTATCGTCATCGTTGTGCTAATCATCCTTGCCTTAATAGCTTTGCCTCTGTTTGGTCTTCTGTGTCTGGCAGGTTATAATGCAAGTGATTCAGATTCAGATGAACTGAAGTGTGATTCTTAGCACGACTAAGTTAGCCTTCACGCCCGATCAAATTTTGAGCTGGTATTGCTTTTGTTCTTGCCCTTTTTGTACTTGTTTTACTTCATCGTTCAATATTTTGAATAATTCGAGTCCGCAAAAATAGTGAACAACGAGTGTGATCCCGTATGTGAGAAATTTCAAAATTTGTAATCCTACGAACATTCGTTTTGTCGGACAACGTCTTCTATGTGTATGTATGTAATTGATCTTACTTGATACTTAGTATTTGTTGATTGACTTCCATAGCTCATTTGTATTTGGTTTCCTTCATTTATGAGATACATAAAAAAAAAATTTGTTTCACATCGGTTTTCAAGCTTAGAATTTGCATCTTCTTTGTTGAGTCTTTTGAAGTTTATTTTTCCCTCCCCCCTACTTTCCTTCCCATTCCCCCCTACTTTCCTTCCCATCACCAATGTAAGAGGAGGGAGAAACACATATTTCTTTTCCGTTGTCCTTCATGATTAACCCTTTGCATCCTTTCATTTCTCCATCCTTCCTGATTCATCGTTTGTTAAGATTAAAACAATCAATCTTGAGTGGTATACAGCACCCCTAAGATCTCAGCATTTGGTAATAATTTTCTTTACCATTTGAAAGGGTCTCACTATCGGTTCATTTTGTACTCCGAAATCAATATTTTATCATCTTCATAACTCACGGAACCAGTGCAGGATGACAAAACTAGGAGTGTATATAGCATTGCGCTTTGGAAAGCCCTTATTGCTGACATAATATTTGTATTGGGTTTGGTTTGTCGAGTCGTCATTGTATTGCCTCTGTTAAATATTTGCGGCAATCTGGTCAACTTGAATTCTGAAGAGGAGAAAGTTGCTAATATCTGTGTGTGTGTGGATTGACATAGCTGTCTACCAGAAAATTTCAACCAATCGTTGGATCTCTCTCATTTTCCTAATAAAAAGTCCAACGTTTGTTTCTCATACAAAAATATAGAATAGATTTCATCACTGTGCATTTCTAAGGACCGTTCATTCATTTTCCCCATGACAACGTATATGAAACTGAATCGGAAGTAGTTTTACGATACATAATGCTGAGAAGTCGAGGTGTGGTCTCAGAATTATTAGAATATTTGAATGATTTGCTTTGCCAAAGTTTGTGGAGGATGATGTGGTCAATAGATATCATAACTGTATGCTTTGCCAGATAATTGATGTCTTCTGTCGTCAATTGCGCATATCCGGCTAAACTGATCTCTAGTGTCTTTGCTTCTTGTGGTAGGATGTCGTAGGCTGTGCTTGGAGTCGTGCTGACCTTCGCCCGCCATGGATGTGCCTGTAACAAGTTTCATACTTTCTTCGCTCATCTTTGTTTTTTTTCCTGGACCTATCAATGTACCCAAACCTTTATTTTCATTGGAAAACAATTATTTGTTAAATGCACTTTCATCTCTAAAGTTTGAGTTGTTACTTGCAAGTAGACCTGCAAACGGGTCGGATTTATTGGGTTTGGGTCGGGTTGAACCCGACCCGTTAAGTTAACGGGTCACCCGAACCCGACCCGTTAAGCTAACGGATCATCCGTTTCACCTGTTGACACCCGTTAACAATTATTTTTATTTTTATTTTTTACATAAAGTTTATTTTTTGTCATTAAGATTTTACTAAAATTACTAAAATATCCTCAACTAACGGGTGCTAACGGGTGTTAACGGGTCCTAACGGGTCCAACGGGTTGACCCAAAGTGACCCGTTATTTAACGGGTTGTTAACGGGTTCACCTGTTAACGACCCGACCCGTTAAGCATCCACCCAAATACAAATATTAACGGGTTGGGTCAGGTCGGGTTAACGGGTTGGGTCCAAAATGCCAGGCCTACTTGCAAGCAATTGAACAGATGCTATGCATGCGCTTACTAAAATTTACAAAGAAAAAAAATATATATAAAATGGTCGCTGAAGCTTTTTCGGTGAGGACCAACGATTTTTTGTCACTGAAGAGGTTGTGCATATCTTTAGCGACTGTTTTAAGATAACTATTCTGCCACTAAAAGGTTTATTTCATTTTGCATGTGTTGGTAAATGTAAGCAAAGTTAAGAGACTCATTTGGAAGTGGCTTCCAACTCATTTCAAATAAGTGAGACACAAATAAAATTTACAAGAAACAGCTTCAAACTCATTCTAAATAAGTGAGACACGAATAAAATTTAAAAGAACTTTGATTTCCTTTTGCGCCTTTACATTTTTAACAAGTCATCTTGACGTGTGTCAATGGTCAACTTGTGATTTGATTTGTGCAAGAATAATAACACCTTACATGTGAGGGGCCGAGTATTCTCTGACTTAAAATACTCTTGATTTTTTTTTTTTTTTTGAGAACCAGGAGAAACACATCCCAGGGCTAAGAAGCCAAACAAAAGCAAGAAAGCTTACACAAAGGCAAACACTACGAAACTAAAAACAAAGCAAAACAGTGAGCGGGGATACAAGCCACAAACACTTGAACTAAGTTGAAGTGTCACCCCAAACCCACCACATCCGGCTAACGAGAACAAAGAAGACCATCATTACATAAAACATGAACTAACGAAAATGGGGGTCTGTCAATCCACCACATCCGACTTAAAATACGCTTGATATTAAGAAAGGTAAAATAACCGCATGGGACTTGCCGGCGAGGGTGCTGTTGAGACTTGCAAGTGGTATTTTACAAACCTGACACAGCTGACTGACTGATACATGTATTTATTTAATCATTGAAAGCGAATTACTCGCATAAATACAAAAGTTTTAGGTAACCGCCAATTGAAAAAATGTATATATTTATGATTAAGCATCTAACTCAACAGATGAGTTAATATAAACCTTTTTCAATGATTTTTTCCCCTTAATTTTTGTATCACAACTTTGTCCATTTGTATAGCTGCCATGCACCTTCGACTAGGCCTGTCATTTTTAACCAAACCCATTAACCCGACACGACCCGACCCGTTAAAATTAGTATTCGGGTGGGTGGTTAACGGGTCGGGTAGTTAACGGGTCAACCCGTTAGTCACCCGTTACATAACGGGTCAGTTTGGGTGAACCCGCGAAACCCATTAGCCACCCGTTAAGACCCGTTTGTAAGGATTTTTGTGTAATTTCAATAGCCCTAATTCAAAACCTCAGGACCTCAGCCGTCAGCCCTCACGTTCCTCACCTCTCTCGCTGCCTCACACGCCATTGCTCTCTGAGACTGAGATCGCTGTGCAGCCTGTGCTCCTTCCTTCTAGCTCCGGTTATCTCCCTCATCTTCTTCCCTCAAAAACTTTACTGAACTCCACCACTCTCTCTCTGGTAAGCTCCGATTTCCTTCCACCTCTTCTTTCATTTCGATTACTTTTCGTTTCTGCAGATTAGATTTTTGGTTGTGTTTTGGATAATGGGTTTTGCGTTTTGTTCATGGGTTTTGTACAGAGTATTGATTTCTTTGTTCATGGGTTTTGTTCATGCGTTTTGTTCATGGGTTTGAATCTTTGGAATCTGTTTGGACTACTTTTGACTCCTCGGTTTGTCGCTGCACTCTAAAATGGTCATTATCTGTAGGAAGGGCTTTGATAATTTCTTCCATTTACAAATTTTCTATGGCGAGTGCGGATAATCATGGAGGTAGGAACACGGAGCAGGTCTCATGATGATGATATATTTGTTTCCCTTATACATTGGAGTCTCTGTTAAGCTTTCGGGTGTATAAATAGAAGGCAGTTCCTGTATAATTCTTCTCTGGATAATCACTTGTTTCGGCTTAGCCTTTGTATGGGGAATTGAAAGGTATTCACAATATAGAAAATAGAAAATTTCTTTGGCATGCTGTGTGATTTGATTCAAGACCTCCTTTGTAGTAGCGCTTCGAACTCTATATTCTCGCTCTCTCTCTCTCTCTCTCTTCTTTTTTCCTCTATCTTTAATGGAAAACAAAAATAGAAACATTTCGAAACGGACCCTTTGTGTTTCCATCCTCAGTTTATGTTTCGTAATTTGTCTGTTCTCCCATAGATAGCGTGTTGCTCATAGCTTGTTAGAGCATGTGTTGTTGTGAAATGTCCGCACTCCGCATGCATGCTTTTTATGCACAAGTCCTTGAACTTCTTGAATTTGGAGGCTCTCACATTCAAAAGTTCGGCATGTCTCTTTCAGATTGTGTGGTTTGATTCTAGGCGGACTCTGATTCACAAACAAATACAATTGTAGTGTTAATACTCAACTCTGGGGTTTTTTTAATTTTGAGTGGAGATTGAAAACCCAGAAATCAAAATTTGGATTTTTTACGAATTTTGATTCGAATCTTCTGATTTGTATTGTCTTAGAAAAACCCGCTTGATGGGATATATGGTTAATTGTGATCAAATATGATTTGTTTGTTTGGTGTTAAAGTAATTGTTGTTTCTGTAGTTTAGAATACACCGACTATCGAGTGTAGGCAGATAAACATCAAATGATTTAAGATATATGCTGTCTTCTTCGGAATATGGATTGTCTGTCTCAAGCTTGTTTTTCGTTCGATCGTTTTGTGCGTTGAGATGTCTCACGGACAATTTACAGTACTATTTCTTGGAGTGAGTTAGTTTAGTTTTCTGTTAAGCAACAGGGCATGGCATGCAATGCAGTTGTTTCAGAAATTTGTAGTCCTACAAGGAGTTCAAGATAGGTTCTTCCGACTTGATCTCTACAATTGGAACATTGGTCCATTGTGTTGTTTCTTACTTTCCTGTAATTTGCTTTGACGTCGTAATATGCTGGTGAGGCATGACAGCAGGCAGAGCTGTTGGCATAATACCCCCAATGGAACAGAACCTAAAAAAAAAAAAAAAAAAAAAAAAAAAAAAAAAAAAAACATGAAACGGGTGACCCGTTAAGACCCGTTAGCTTAACGGGTCGGGTTTGGGTGACCCGTTAGCTTAACGGGTTGGGTTTGGGTGACCCGTTAAATTAACGGGTCGGGTTCAACCCGACCCGAACCCAATAAACCCGACCCGTTTACAGGCCTACCTTCGACCTCTTAATTTATTTAATTAAATGTTGCAAAGTGTATACTAATGACTAATCATAGTTGTTAACATTGCTTGATGGCCAAGGATTGCAGCATTGCTTCTGTGTGCAAATTTAAATAAGGGAACTTTAACGAAAAGCATCCGGTACTGTTCATTTTAACGAAAAACCACATTTTTACACTAAAAAGTCAATCCTGGTACTATACACTTTACCCTTTATTTTGTCCTTATCATTAAAACTCAAAGTTTTCAAACCTTTTTCATTAGTTTTCCTTTTAAATAAACGTTGCAAAGTATATACTTAATTGAAGCCTTAATTGAGTTTGGTAAATGAGAAAAAGAAATGTTTTTTTTTTGTCAAAATTATGATTTCAAAACAGTAGAAAGCAAAAACAGTTATGTACATATTTATAAAAAAATGTTTTTTTTATTGAAGACAGGTGAACAATATCAATTAATGAAACTTTCATATTAACTATTCTAATCCCATCTGTCTTTGCTAAAAGTACTTTTAGCATTATAGTTTACTCAATACTTTTCATGAAGATCTGACTTTTCATCTAATTAATCTTATGTCTGTAGAATTGCATGTGCAGGATTCTAATTCTCTTAATTTTGCTCAATTTATCTGATTTGTACTATCATCTAACATATGCGTTCCTTATAAAATCCACCCGCCGAAGGGTTTCGATTTTACTATGACGTAACGAGTCATGTACGTAAGAATTATTAGTATATTATAACGGTTGTTTTAGCATGTGATCTTCTGTCACATAATATGGTCTAAAAATCTAGTTCATGTATTATATTAGAGCATCTCTAATGGCAATTGAGTATGCAAATTCATTTGATGAGCCATGTAAGTAAAACTAGCTTCAACGGTATAGGTAATTGAGTTTACAAATTTTGCCTACTATAAGCAATGTTGACTACAATAACACAAGTAGGCAAATCAAGCTTTGCATGCCAAAACTAAAATGTAAAAGAAGAAAATTAACGAAAAGAGCTTAAAAACTTTGAGTTTTAACAAAAATGACAAAAATGTGTTGTAAGTGAATAGTACCAAAAGTGACTTTTTAGAGTTAAAATGTCCTTAACGTTAAAAGTGAACAGTACCAGGAGTGTTTCGTTAAGAATCCCAAGTAAAAGTAGACGTTATAGATAAAATAAAATATTAAAATATAACTATGCCTATTTTTTTTTTCCTAAAGGGGAATAGCTAATGACTTCACCACAGCAGTCCACAATTTCAGAGATCGGGAAGACTAACAAAGGCATTTCAGCCTCCTCCTAATCACCATCATGTGATTCATCATCACCAGAAATCGAAACCAAGACGTGCTAAGTGAAAAACAAACACTCAGCTCAATAAATTAATAGTTTTGCAGGCCAAGGATCTGCTGTCCCTGAAGTGATGTCTCCTTCTATGTCTCTTTTTCATTTATTTGACACGTGTCATCCATTTTAACAGAAGTTTACGTCTGTTAAGTTGTATTATTGTGAGTTCAGTCGAAAAATCAATTCCCCAAAATACATGAGGAGTATCAGATTCCCGAGCAACCGGTGCCGTCAGCCAAGCACCTCAACCACCCCACCTCACCGACGACAACACCCTCGGCCTCGATTTGTATCTCTCCCTCCCTCTCTCTCCCTCTAAACTCCCGCTTCAGAGCCTAATTGATCCCCACGATATCGTTATCTCCCAATTCCTCAGAAATTCAATCCAAATCGCCGGCTTCGATTTAGTTCGATTCAAATCAAATCGACAGATCCAGTTCATTTCAATTTAAATAGCCGGCTCTAGTTCGACTCAAATCAAATCGTTGGCTCCGGTTCAATGAGATTCCAAACGACAATTCCGATCCGATTCAATTCCGATCTTTATCGATATATTTTTCATGGAACATCGTTTCGAGTTTTAGCATGGACACCATCAATGAGAATTATGGCAACTTTTGGGATGGTTGGGGTGTTCGGCGATGAAGACGAAGGCGTTGGGGAAATAGACAGTCTCGGCCGCTTCGGCTTGACTTTTGGTATTTTGGAGGTTTTTTTATTATTTCTCAATACAAGATAATAAAGCTTAACAGAAGTTAACCACTATTAAGGTGAAAGACACGTGTCAAACAAATAAAAATGAGACACGAAAGGAGACATTATTTTAGGGACAGCAAATCCTTGGCCAGTTTTGCATCACGCTAGCTCGTGTTAATTTACTCACACACAATAAATTAACACGAAACTTTGGAACATGAAAGACTCCATCAAGTTATAAATCATGCAATAATTTGACTGATTCAACGCTCTCAAATCCTGCCTTCCCCGCATTCATTTTGCGGCTGTGAAAAAAAAATTGTGTTTAGTTTACTATATTGTCAATAACGTTTACTTTGATTATTGTTTTTTTAAGTTCTTAATTTGATCCTTCTAACTTCTACTCTCTTTTTTTATTGACAAAGAAAATTTTGTTATTAAGTAATTTAGATTATGTAGAATTGCAATAGGGTTGTGCGATGACACGTCTATTTTTACCTCCCACATATCCTTGATAATTTTTAGACATTTACCTCATTCAATTCATTCGATTTGACAGTTGAAAATTAAGTTGAATGTTTGAAAAATAAAAATAAGTATGTAGGTAGCACTATCCTATGTTTACAACAACATAATCCACACAGGTTTTGACCTTACACTTAGAGTTCATCTCAACTTAATTTAGTATCGAATTCGCCATCTACGAGATTCGAACCTAAGACCTCCCACTTGCAAGTGAAAATGAATACTACAAAATCGTAGTATTGTGTGGCTGCACCTTTACATTTTTAATAAGTCATCTTTACGTGTGTCACTGCCAACTTATGATTTAATCTGTCAAGAATAAAAACACTTTGCATGTGAAGAGTGAGTATTTTACAACTTAAGATACTCTTAAAATTAAGAAAGCAAAAACAACAACATGGGACTTGCCGGCGAGGTTGCCGTTGAGACTTGCAAGTGGTATTTTTCAAGCATGACACAGCTGACTGATAGGAAGATATATTTATTTAGGGAATTGTTATTAAAACTTCAAAAATCTCATTTTGCATTCTAAACTTTATATAATTAGAAAGAAAAATATACTTGTGAGGAGTGTAGAATGAGATTTTTAAAGTGCTAATAACAGTTGTCTTTATTTAATCATTAAAAGATAATTACTAGCAAAAAGTCAAAAGTTTTACGTAACTGCCAATTGAAAAATGTATATATTTATGATTAAGTATCCAACTCAACGGATGAGTTAATATAAACCTTTCTCACAAAAATTTCCTCCTTAATATTTGTATTACAACTTTGTCCATTTGTATCAGTTACCCTGCGCACCTTTAACTTTTTTTTTAATTTTATTATTATTAATAGGAGAGGGAAAAGTTTGAAATTATTACAATAATTTAGAGGAGTGAGAAGTTTCGAACCCGAGACACATGAGTAAAAACCAACATCCTATCCACCAAAATATTGGACCACACTTTTTAATTTGTTTAATTTAATATTGCAAAGTATATACTATGATTAAATATCCTAGTTGTTAACATTATTTGAAGGCCAAGGATTGGAGGATTGCTTGAATTTGCTATAATACTTTCATGTGTTTAATATAATTACCATCTGATGATCAGATATAAAGCATATTAGAGTTGAATCACAAGGGCATGGAAGGGTGGCAGACAGATTGGCCTATAACGAAGATGTGACTTTTCATCTGATTAATCTAATGTTTGTAGAAATCCACCAGTTGAAGGGTTTCGATTTTAATATTACGTAAAGCGTCATGTACGTAAGAATCACTAATATATCGTAACGATTGTTTGAACATGTAAACTACTGTCACATAATATGGTCTAAAAACTAATCCTTCTATCATATTAGAGCATCTCCAATAGCAATTGAGTATGCAAATCCATTTTGATGAGCCACATAAGCAAAACTAGCTTTGGTATAGGCAATTGAGTTTTCAAATTTTAGCTACTTCCCAAAGTAGGCAATGTTGACTACAATAACATAAGTAGAAAATTAAGTTTCGGATGCCAGAACTAAAATGTATAATTAAGTAGTTATTATGGATAAAATACAATATTAAAATATAATTCTGCCTACTTGGCTTGCTTAATCCATATGAGTGACAAATATTTTCATGACATAATTGAGTAGGCAACCTATCAAGTCAACTTTTATAGTACAATTTTATCTACTTTAGTTGCATATGAGAGCAGCTCCAGCCATGGGAGTTGCCCGGGGGGCAGGGGAGAGGAAAGGGCCCGAGGCCCTATGAATCAACTCCAGCCTTGAAGAGCTCGAGCTGGTGAGAAGGCCCGAGCAGAAGGCCTGTCAACTTTTGACAGCCCGTGAGCCCGAGCTCCAAACCCTTTTTTAATTTTTTTCTGTCAAGCGCGTGCACCCCACTCGCGCATGGGGGTGCGTCGCCCAACAGCTTTTCAAAAAAGCAGTCCACTTTTGCAGTGGTCTCAGTTACCGTTGGGAAGCCACGTGGCTTCCCACGGTCCGTTCGATCTCAACGGCTCCTTAATTTGGACCGTTGGATCTCAACGGTAAAAAAAAAAAAATCTTATTTAATATCAACCATTCGATCTGAGATCAACGGTCGATATTAATATGCTTTATAAATAAAGAAAAAATAGTTTTAAAATTAAGAAAAGTTACCGTTGTGACACGTGGCACAATCTGGAGTGTTGGAATTCAAATTTTTTAAAATCCAACGGCAGAGATTAATTATTTGAATAAAAAAATTTAAAAAAATGGAAAAAATTCGAAAAAAATTGTAAAAAATCTGAAAAAAAATTTGTAAAAAATTGTTTTTACTTTTCTATAAATACCACTTATTCTCCATCTACCTTACACCACAATTTCATATTTTCTCAACTACTTTCAATCAAATTCCTATCTTTCTCTCAAAGTTTCAATCCAATTTGTGAGATTTGTGAGGATGGATGATGGATTATATGGGCGATTCAGAAAGGATCAGATTGTAGATGAGGACACGTGGCATGCCGTCATTCGTTAAAAATATGATCGAAATCTATCCTCAAAGATTCTGAAAAGATAATGACACGTGGCACGATCGTATTGGATAAAAATCTTATCGAAATCGATCTCCAATAATTATCTTTTCGGATAATGACACGTGGCGCAATTTTGAACGAGTTAAAATTTGATCGAAATCTATCGTAAAAATTCTCAAAAGATAACGACACGTGGCACGATGACATTGGATAAAAATCTTATCGAACTCCATCGCTCAATAATTGTTTTTTTTATAAAATGACACGTGGCGCAACGAGAACGATTTAAAAAATCTTATCCGAAATTACAAATAATTTTATTTTGTATTATTTAAACAAACAAAAAAACTAATATTTTATTGCCTATTGCCAGGGAGAGGGCTCAAAATGTTGAGATGCAAATGACAATTATTGTTCATTAATGACAGTTACTATTCATTAAAGACAGTTACTGTTCAATAGGATGAATTCAATAGTGGATTGCCAGTGAGGAGGGAGGGCTCCATGGATAGAGTTGCTATGAGGCGAATAGGCTATAGAAAAAGTAGATGCCTTTACTATTTGGATTTTTATTGTTGGAAAGTTCAGGAAGGGTTGGTAGCATCGCGATCACGTGATCAAATCAAATGTGAGTTTCTGTTTAGCAGCTAGGTTTTTCTGAGGCGTAGACGCACTGGATTGAGACCCAATTTTCTATTTTTTTCCGAGTAGATCAAAACCACGTAGCTAGAGAGATTCGCATCCTCAAGTCAGCATTAATATCTATGATTGTTGTATTGATAGCTGCAGTGTTTCAGTTTTGCACCACGTAACAACAAACCCTCGGTCGCTCTTCTGCACGTCTGGTGTTTTGATCTGAAATGGAGGAAGTGAGAGAACCCTTTTTATCCCGAGTGCAAGAACACCCTCCTAATCCAAAAGATGATGGAGTTCCTCCTCATCTAATCAGATATCTCTACTTTGGCCACTTTTTATCCAGATGGGGCACCAGGTTAATTTACTACTTTTCATGTATAATTTTTTTATATTTTTGGTTTGAGTTTTTTCCTTAAATTTATTGTGAACTTCCTTAATTACGTCAAATGATGCGTTGAAATTAATAATTTGTTTTTCTTACTTTGCTGCTGAAAGTTTTATGAAACCACATCAAGTGCTGGAAAGAATAAAAAAAAAAAGGATAAATTAAAGATCAGAAACTAAGTTGAAGATTATGAACTTGTTGATTATTGATATCACTTGAAATCTCTAAAAAGGAACAAATGAAAGAGCAGGTTGGATTTTGATCAAACTTTAATTTCTATTGAATTTTCTTCTGTTTTCTGCAGGGTGTGGGAATTTTCTGTTGGTTTATACATGATAAGCATTTGGCCCGACTCCCTACTCTTTGCTGCTATCTATGGCGCGGTGGAATCAGCCTCCACCGCGCTTTTCGGACCCTTAGTTGGACACTGGGTGGATAGATTTACATATATAAAGGTATAGGCTAGCTTATATATGTGAATTCTTAGAAGAAAAAGGGAGACAAAAAAATTGTTACATAATTATACACATCTTTCACTTCTGTGAACAGGTTCTCCGGCTTTGGTTGGTAACACAAAATCTCTCTTCTATTATTGCTGGAGGCACTGTGATGGCATTACTGGTCTACTCTGATTTAAGCCGCACAAATTTTCATGCGTTTATCATGCTAGTAATATTAACCAACGTCGCAGGAGCTGTTGCAGTTACTTCTACTCTCGCCGGCACCATCTTAGTTGAAAGAGACTGGTAAATTCTCTAATTAATTGCTCAGACTTTCATTAGAACGATGCTGCTCTGAGATTGCTTCTATAGGAAGCATTTTGCTCATAAGTGCTTTGTCATGAATATTAACAATCTAAATATTATGCTACTAATTACACGTTTTAAACTTGCCAATAGACAAGATCAAACACCTAGTATAGAAAGCAAGTACAAGATCATTCCCACAAGATTGCACTAATACGTATCTAGATTATGATTCCTAAGAATTTAAATTAATTTGTTCACAAAAACTAACAAAGATGCACACAAGAGATTTAATAGAATATGTTGAAGATTATTTGAAACTGATAATAAACAAAATAGAATAAAACAAAAATAATCAAATGCAAACAGATTTGGAATAAGATTTGAAACAGTGAGAAGACGAGTTAGGGTTTCAGTATTCACTACTAACTACCTTCCTAAAGCAACGACATGCAAACAGATTGAGATATTAGTGTTTGTCAACCTAAAGGCATGGTATTTATTCTTTAAACTATATATTGATTCTCCTAAGTATGGAATAAGGCATGGTTTCTACACTCTTTTCAAACTCGAAGCATTTATAATGTTATCTGCTAAGTTGCATCTCGAGAAAGCATAATACAATTGAATTGACAAAAGACACAAAGCCCAAAACACAATATCTATTTCGATTTTTCGTGCTGCTTAACTCCAAGAACTTTGCAATAGTTCTTTTGTCTCTTGGTATAAACACAAGACTCGATCATTTAAATTTATCTATTTAACAAACTCAATATAAGAAATAATTATGGTGATCAAGCATATCAAATACATGTAAAAAGTGAAATATAATCTGAAATTATCAATAAACATCGTCAAATTCGTTTATAACAAAAGCATAATCGAAAACTTAAAAAAAAAAAAAACAAACTTGACTTAGACATTTCTAATGATTAGATGGTGCGGCTGGCACTGAATTTTCTATTTTAATTCTTGTTTTCCACGCTGCTGCTGCCTCCTCTGTTTGGTGGCTGCTTTCTTTTTTATTTCTTTTATTTTTTCTATTGTTTTGCACGCTGCTCTGATCAGGGATAATATGTCCCCTTTCATTTGTAACAGCCAAAGGCCAAGAATAGCCTCCTTATCTTTTCACCTATTGAGTTTGAAAGTTTCATTATATCGAAGAGTAACGTTAGAAAAACTAAATTTTAGGAGTATTTTTTTACTAACATAATTATAGTGTATGCTTATCATACACATAATTTTAATTAACTTTCACATTAAATGTTACTCTATTATTTTTGAAAAAAAATTAACCAAGATTAAGTGAAATGACACGCGTCAATTGATTAAGTGTGTGGTGAACATACACCATAATTTATGATGGTGAACAAAAATGATACCCCAATTTTTTAAAACCAAATTGCAAACTAAATGATGTGGCACTAATAAGAAAAAGCATATTAATCGACACTAATTAATCCAATTATCTACAACCACATACTTTGTTTGCAAATTTAGTTTAAAATTTTTGATCTCCCTAGCATTACCCTATATCAAAAAGCATTCTCATTTGTTTTCTTCCAAACTTTTGGCTCATCCCAACCGTAAATAGAAATTTTAACCCCCTAATATACCCAGTTGTAAAAAACTTTGAATTCTCGTGCAGCCCGACCTTCATGTACTAAAATTGTCACAACGCCCTCTACAAAAATGATATTCATGACCATAAATTCTATAGAAAATAGATGTTCGTAGTTTTACAAGGGTGTATGGCTCATCTTCGGGTTCTTTCCGAGTCGGTACAATTTATTCTGCGAACTCCGCTGATCTGCACAGATAGTGCAGACTGAATAGGATTGTAAAAGCTTTTTTAGTCTTCGTACTTTCTTTTTAGCTCATTTTCACTCTTTGCTTGTTACAACCTACAAGACGCAAATAGAATGTAAAACTTATATAAAAGAGTAAAGCAAAGGTGTATACAAGGAGAATTAGTATGACTACAATGACGAATTTATGCGCACAACACGCTTATGTTAAAAGTGCACTTATTAGAAATATGCTGAAATTTTTGTTAAAAATTCAAGTGAGTTTAAAAATAAAAAAATTAAAAAAAAAACTTGAAAGTGCTTCTTGATGAAGCACCTGACAAGTGGTTCTGGAAAAGCGCTTCTTAATGAAGCACCCTTATGTTTGACAAATACAACACACCTTTAGGCTTTAGCCCTTCCAAAATAAGATCCCAAACAGGCCATGTTTAACTTTTAATAGAAGTAATTTCTAGGATGAGGTTTTTTGGGTCGGTCAAAGATAAGTCCTTGTTTATCCTTAGCCCAGATTTGTTGTGCATATTATATATCAATTGCTCTTTCTGCAGGGTTGTGGTGATATCAGAAAGCCATTCTAATCCAGAAATACTGACAAAAATGAACTCGGTCCTTCGGCGTATCGATCTCTTCTGCAAGCTATGTGCTCCTGTGCTAACTGGCTTCATTATCAGCTTTGTGTCCCTAAAGGCTTCTGCTTTAACTTTAGCACTCTGGAACACTACAACTATCTGGTTGGAATACTGGCTTTTCATGTCTGTATACAAAGGGATTCCGGCTCTAGGCGAAAGCAGCCAACGGAAGATATCAATGCCTTCAAGAAGTGATGTGTCTACTGATGGTCAGGAGACAAGCAGCTTGCTTTCTCATGATAAAAACAATTTGGAACCGGCCGAGGTAAGCTGGATTAAGAGAGTAACTGAAATGGTCTCAAGGATCCCTTATGTGGCTGCATGGAGAGTGTATTTGCAGCAAGATGTTGTGCTCCCTGGTGTTGCTCTGTCTCTGTTATTTTTTACTGTGCTTAGGTAAAAACCCTACCAATACTAATTTCCTTTAACCTTAACTTCCGTCGGGCTTTGGCTATACACACAAATAGAACTGGTTGCAAACTTTTAATCAAAAATAGAACCAAAAGGATACTAAATGGACAATAAACCGTATATAAACTATGGTTTAGGCCATGTTTGATATGTCGGACATGATTAGACGAGATAAACGACTTGATTTCAAGTGCAGCCTTGGAAGAATATATGATGTTATCTTCTAATTTGTAGGATTAAGACGGACTCTTCGTATAAAGAATGATGTTTAAACTAGTTCCTAGTGTCACGGGCCGCATGTTAAAAACAAAGAAAATGCCCAAGACATCATATATCTAAGCCCATGAAGCCATGTCTTCATGGAAGCTTCTGGAACGTCCTGGAGAAATCAAGAACGTGGCGGAGCATTCAAGATAATCTAGGGCATTCCGGAACATTCCACACAAGTGTACATATTTAAGCCTCACCTAGAATAATCTAGATTAGGCAAGTTGTATCTAGAACTATGCTAGATATTTTTGGATGTAAGTAGGGGATTCTAGAACCCTCCATTGAGGAGGTGACTTAGGCCTATAAATAGGAGGTAAGGCCATTTGACCAAACCACCCAAGAATTGTAAGCAATTGTAAAGTTCTCTTAACTTTCAATACAAAGCTTCCTTTCTCCCATCTTCTAAGTGATCTTAGCATTCTCCAAGCTATCTTAGCTTTCTTTGTGATTCGATCCGGGGAAGCGAGGCTTCGAAGGCTTACTTAGCTTGTTCATCGAGGTATTCAAGTCTAAGTGCCGCACGGGCGGAAGGCTTAAAGAGTCATCCCGTGACAGCTGGTATCAGAGCCAAGCTCGTGAATCACTTGAAGGAAAGTAGGATATGGCAAGTGGAGAGATGGTGTCCGGAGTCTCCGACCTAAGGGAGCGTACTGCCGAGGTCCAAGATGTTGCCAAGAGCAAGCCAAAGTTAAAGGACTTGCAAGCATCGATGGAGACCATGGAAGAGCGACTCGAGAAGGTGGAACGAACCATACTCGAGTTCGATACTCGACTTGATGAGGATGTTGTCGACAAGGAGGAAATCCAAACCATGGTGGACAATGGTAAGGATGAATTGCGTGGCTTGGTGGAAGGGCTACGAGATGAGCTCCTTGGCGCTCTCAACACCATGGCAGACAAGATGCGGAGGGAAGTCCAGGTTCACCTTGACAACATAGAGGCAAGGTTTGTGGCGCTTCAAGAAGAGATAAAGGACACAAGGGAACTTAAGGGAGATGTGGCGTTTTGTAAAGAAGCAGTCGTGAAGCAATTCGTGCAAGGGTCGAGGGAAATCAAGGCGTTGGACTCCAAGGTAATCGACTCCTTTAAACCCAAATCCTATAATGGGAAGAGGGAAGCAAAGGAGCTCGACACATTCGTGTGGAACGTGGAGCGATACTTCAAGTACCTAAAGCTTGAAGATGACGAGTCCAAAATCTCAACGGCAACCATGTTCTTAGCTGACAATGCCCTTATGTGGTGGCGTCGCCGAAGCATGGAGATTGAGCAAGGTACGTTCTCTCTCACCACTTGGGATGAATTTAAGAAAGATCTTATGTTGCACTTCTATCCCCAAAATGCCAAGTACGAAGCCAAGGAGAAACTAAGGTGGCTCAAGCAAACGGGGAGCGTCAAAGACTATGTCAACGCCTTCGTGAGCTTGTTATTCGAGGTGCCCAACATGTTAGAGGAAGACAAGCTCATGTACTTCATGAGTGGACTGCAAAATTGGGCAAAACTCGAACTACAAAGGAGGCACGTGCAAACATTGTCTGATGCCATTGCCGCCGCTGAATCCTTGATTGAGTTTAAATCAAGCCACCAAGGGGATTCCAAGTCCACGGGGAAGAGGGGTAACCATGAAAGAAGTGGGGGAGAACACAAGCCGAAGGACAAGGCCGAGACAAGCAAACCGAAGGAGAAGAAAGCCGATAAGCATGACAAAGGCAAAGGTAAGTCTTGGCAACCCACTTGTTACCTATGCGACGGCCCTCACATGATGCGAGATTGCCAACAAAAGAAGGCCCTTAAGGCCATGGCTTTCAAGGAGGACAAGGCCGAGGAGAGTAACGATGCAACGATGGGATGCATCCGTCTACTGAATGCCATCCAGACAACCCTCCCACAACCTAAGGCTCAAGTTGGGGGAGGATCATTGTTCGTCGACGTCAAGACTGGTGACAAGACGACGCGTGTGTTGGTGGACACGGGAGCAACACACAACTTCATGACGTCGGAGGAAGCCACAAGGCTTGGCCTCCGAGTCACCAAGGAGCCCGGTAGCGTGAAGACGGTAAATTCCGCTGCCACCCCCATTGTTGGAGTTGCGCGTAATGTACACGTAGACATTGGCACATGGAAGGGAACGATCGACTTCACCGTAGTCAAGATGGACGACTATGGCGTAGTCATTGGGTTAGAGTTCATGGACAAGGTACGAGCCTTTCCCATTCCCTTCTACAATATTTTCTGTATCCTAGCCGACGGAAGACAACCTTGCCTGGTGCCATTGGAAAGGCAAGCCAAGAAGTGTACCCAACACTTGTCGGCAATTCAATTTGCCAAGTCTTGGAAGAAAGGCGAGGCCACATTTCTTGCAACCCTAATGTTGAATGAAGGGGAGGAGAAGCACGGGCCTTTGCCGAAACAAGTGGAAGACGTCCTTGTGGAGTTTGCGGACGTGATGCCTAAGGAACTGCCAAAGAAGTTGCCACCAAGGAGAGAGGTCGACCATGCAATTGAGTTGGAGCCTGGTGCTAAGCCTCCCTCCAAATCACCTTATAGGATGTCGCCACCCGAGTTGGAGGAATTGAGGAAGCAACTCAACGAGCTGCTTGATGCTGGCTACATCCAACCCTCCAAGTCCCCATATGGTGCACCTGTCTTGTTCCAACGCAAGAAAGAAGGTAGCCTAAGGTTGTGCATCGACTATAGAGCATTGAACAAGATTACCATCAAGAACAAGTACCCACTTCCGTTGATCGCCGACTTATTCGATCAACTTGGTGAAGCAAGGTACTTCACAAAATTAGATCTTCGATCGGGATACTACCAAGTGAGGATAGCCCCTGGAGACGAATCGAAGACGGCGATGGTGACCAGATATGGAGCGTTCGAGTATAAAGTCATGCCATTTGGTCTAACCAATGCCCCCGCAACATTCTGCACATTGATGAATAAGGTATTCCATCCTTATCTTGACAAGTTTGTCGTCGTTTACATTGATGATATCGTTGTCTATAGCAAGACATTGGAGGAGCACGTCAAGCACTTGCGCATAGTGTTCAAGACCCTTCGGGAGCATGAACTCTATGTCAAGAAGGAGAAATGCTCCTTTGCCACAAAAGAAGTAGAATTTCTTGGCCACAAGATAAAGGAGGGGAAACTTATGATGGAAAAGGGCAAGATCAAGGCCATTCAAGAGTGGGAACCGCCGACCAAGGTACCAACACTACGATCCTTTCTGGGGCTAGCCAACTACTATCGGAGATTCATAAAAGGGTATTCAGCCATAGCAGCACCCTTAACAGACCTTCTTAAGAAAAACAAGGCATGGGAATGGACGGACCGGTGTCAAGAGGCCTTTGAGAAGTTGAAGAAGGCCCTAATGGAGGAGCCTGTACTAAGGTTGCCCGACCTTAGTAAGCCATTCGAGTTGCACACTGATGCTTCCGACTTTGCCATAGGAGGAGTGTTGATGCAAGAGGGACATCCGATAGCCTATGAAAGTCGCAAGCTAAACAATGCCGAGAAGAGGTACACGACCCATGAAAAGGAGATGACCGCCATCGTCCATTGCCTTAGAGTTTGGAGGCATTACTTACTTGGTACCCCATTCGTCATCAAGACGGACAACGTTGCCACTAGCTACTTTCAAACCCAACAAAAGCTCACACCTAAGCAAGCAAGGTGGCAAGAGTTCTTAGCGGAGTTTGATTACAAGCTAGAGTACAAGCAAGGAAAGGAGAACGTGGTGGCCGATGCTCTAAGTAGACGAGTAGAGTTAATGGCTACGGTACTCAAGCCGCAAAGCCATCTCTTGGGCCGTGTCCGAGAAGGTTTATCACATGACGTCCAAGCCAAGAACATTGTGGAGTTTGTCAATGATGGGAAGACAAGAAGGTTTTGGCTTGAGGACGGCTTGTTATACACCAAGGGCAAGCGGATCTACGTCCCAAAGTGGGGAAGCTTAAGGAAAGAAATCCTTAAGGAGTGCCATGACTCAATGTGGGCAGGACATCCTGGCACTCACCGCACGTTGGCTTTGGTGAGCGATGCTTATTATTGGCCACAAATGCGGGATGATGTAGATTCATACGTGAAGACTTGTCTTGTGTGCCAACAAGACAAAGTGGAACAAAAGCAACCGGGAGGACTGTTGGAACCACTTCCCACCCCATCAAGACCATGGGAATGTTTAACCATGGATTTCATCACACATTTGCCCAAGTCTGATGGATGTGGATCTATCTTCGTCGTGGTCGATAGATTCACCAAGTATGCCACTTTCATACCCGCACCTGTGGAGTGCACAGCCGAAGTAGCTGCACGCTTGTTTCTAAAGCACGTGGTGAAGTATTGGGGTGTTCCGAGGAGCATAGTCAGTGATCGAGATGCTCGCTTCACAGGAAGATTTTGGAAGGAGCTATTCAAGCTACTTGGCTCAAAGTTAGACTTCTCCACAGCTTTTCATCCCCAAACTGATGGACAAACGGAGCGGGTTAATGCATTGTTGGAGACTTATTTGCGGCACTATGTTAGTGCCAATCAACGAGATTGGGCTAAGTTACTTGATGTTGCCCAATTCTCTTATAACTTGCAACGTTCGGAGTCGACGGGGAAAAGTCCGTTCGAGTTGGCTATAGGGCAACAACCCTTGACCCCGAACACGGTCGTGACTGGCTACACGGGGAATAGTCCAGCCGCTTTCAAAACTGCTAAGGAGTGGCAATTAGCCCACGAACTTGCTCGAGCTCATTTGGAGAAGGCTTCAAAGAAGATGAAGAAATGGGCAGATCGCAAGCGAAGGAATGTGGAGTTCCAAACTGGCGACCAAGTCTTTGTGAAGCTCAATGCGTCTCAGCACAAGAGTACTCGTGGCTTGCATAAGAGCTTGTTGCGGAAATATGAGGGACCATTCCCTATCATCAAGAAGGTTGGCAAAGCCGCGTATGTTGTGGAACTCCCACCCCGCCTCAAGTTTCACCCGGTGTTCCATGTGAGCAACTTGAAGCCTTATCATGCGGACGATGAAGAACCAAGTCGAGGTGAGTCTCATCGAGCACCCCCTTTGATGACGGAGGCATTTGACAAAGAAGTGGAGAGCATTGAAGCCAAGCGTGTCGTGGTGCGACCAAGACAACCAAAGCATGTGGAGTACTTTGTCAAATGGAAGGGGCTACCATACTCCGAAGCAACCTGGGAGAAGGAGACGTCCTTATGGCAATATAAGGACTTGATTCAGACATTCGAGAGGCAAGAGTCGACGAGGACGTCGACGGCTTAAGTGGGGGAGGATGTCACGGGCCGCATGTTAAAAACAAAGAAAATGCCCAAGACATCATATATCTAAGCCCATGAAGCCATGTCTTCATGGAAGCTTCTGGAACGTCCTGGAGAAATCAAGAACGTGGCGGAGCATTCAAGATAATCTAGGGCATTCCGGAACATTCCACACAAGTGTACATATTTAAGCCTCACCTAGAATAATCTAGATTAGGCAAGTTGTATCTAGAACTATGCTAGATATTTTTGGATGTAAGTAGGGGATTCTAGAACCCTCCATTGAGGAGGTGACTTAGGCCTATAAATAGGAGGTAAGGCCATTTGACCAAACCACCCAAGAATTGTAAGCAATTGTAAAGTTCTCTTAACTTTCAATACAAAGCTTCCTTTCTCCCATCTTCTAAGTGATCTTAGCATTCTCCAAGCTATCTTAGCTTTCTTTGTGATTCGATCCGGGGAAGCGAGGCTTCGAAGGCTTACTTAGCTTGTTCATCGAGGTATTCAAGTCTAAGTGCCGCACGGGCGGAAGGCTTAAAGAGTCATCCCGTGACACTAGGAATCCCACCATTTTTTAGGGGATTAGTAGGGATACAGTTTAGACATAAACCTCTTCCGAATAGTCCTTTATCTTTGAAGTTTGAAAATAACATCCATATTCTTTTTTGTTGCACTTGAAATTTAGTCATGTAGCTTGTCTAAACTTTTTGATTAAAAACTTAAAACCGGTTCTATTTGTGCATGTATTTATTCTAACGTTGTGATTTGTGAGTAAGTCTCTTACCAATTGAATCTCTTATTCCAGCTTTGGGACATTGATGACAGCTACACTGGAATGGGAAGGCATACCTGCATATGTCATTGGGATAGCACGTGGAATCAGTGCTGCAATTGGAATTGCTGCAACAATTGTGTACCCTATAGTGCAATCTCATATTCAAAAACTCAGAACCGGACTTTGGTCCATCTGGTCTCAGGTAAAAACTTTGGGGCTCCTTTGATGGATCGGTCTGAACTGGACAATTTCAGTTAAATTTGACTAGACCGGACTTATTTTCAAGTGATCACAATTTCAGATTCTAATCTTAATTCATATTTATTTCTTAATGCAGTGGACCTTCCTCCTACTGTGTGTTGCTTCAATTTGGATATCTAATAGCAACTTATCGGCATATATGCTGATGGCAGGAGTGGCTGCTTCTAGGCTTGGATTGTGGATGTTTGATTTAGCGGTAATCCAACAAATGCAGGTAAAGTAAAACAATATTAATTTAAACTAAACTAATAATCTTATAGGTTTTTTTATGATTTGTGATGAAAGTGTTTTCAGCATTTCTATGATGCCTTGACATTTAGATGTATCCATATGTTGGACAGGATCGAGTTCCTGAATCGGATCGATGTGAAGTGGGAGGTGTTCAAAACTCCCTTCAGTCAATTATGGATCTGATGGGTTATGTCATGGGAATAATCATCTCTAATCCACAGGTAATCATATTTTACTTTATGGCTTGATGATTCTAGGTAGGGTGCAACTCAGGTAAGGTCAATCCAAATCCAACAAAGGTCACAAAACCCTAATCGGCTTTTAACCTGTCAGAAATTGAAAAGTAAGTTCAAACTCAAATTGTGAAGTATGAATTAAAGTTAGGTCGACCTTACAAACTACCTAACCCACAAAGTACTACAGAAAAAGCTAAGGTTCAATCCGTAGTATATCACTTTGTGTCTACTCTCTTCTCATGTGATTGTGTCAGGTGATAAGAGCGATATACACAACATAATAATAATACGCACGAGAAAATATACGATCAGCTGCATCTAAGTTTCTCTTGAGTTGCATCCCTAGTTCGATTGACCCAAACATCATTCGTATATTAGTCAACCTATAGAGTATAGACCAAAAGCCTAATGGTCAACTTCTTCTAGTTTTGACTTTTGAACAGCTTCCATTTTTGTTTTGCACCTAAAGACTAAAATAGTCCAGTTCATGTGTTCAATCCCCATGTTGAACCCCAGAATCCATAGTTTGGTGACTTTGTGTGACACTAATTTTTTATATTTCTCACTTAAGAAACTTTTTAAGTTTCTAAAATATTTAATAAACTTATTAATGAAACCCATTTGGGTGTTTGTTTAACTGCATTGTTATTTTGCAGGATTTTTGGAAGTTGACTTTGCTGTCTTTTGGTGTGGTGACATTGGCTGCATTGCTCTATACTCTGCACCTCTACCGCATCAGAAAGCACCTCATTCACTTTGAGAAGTTATATGCCCTTCTTAAATTTTTTACAACATCATCATCACAATCTGCAATTGCATAGTTGGGTCTCCAATTTGCTCCTATTGTTCATATAAAACTTCTAAAGTTGGGCCTCCATCATGCATGTATATAGGCATTTGTCATTAGTATTACGGTTTAGTTATTTTTGTTTGTTGTAAGAGTGAGGCATCACGTTCAATTCACATGATGGGCTCATTGTATGAGTAAGCTCAAATTCATTTTCCTCAAGTATCGTTGTATTAAATAAAAAAATAAATTATCTTGAAAAAAATTTCTGCTGTTGCTAAAATTAGAAACGTGTAGAATGTCACATATCAATTGAATCTGGTATTTTTTTTGTGGATGCTTTTCAGGAGTAATGATGAGTATTTCGTATTTGTGGAGAGATTTTATCTTGTAGTGAAATATTTCTTTATTTGTTGTAAAATCAACGATATGTGTGCAGTGAAATAAAGTAAATAAGACACAATATTTACGAGGTTCGGCAATTGTGCCTACGTCCTTGAGGCAACAGTAACACTTTCTTTCATTATCTGAAATAATAGGAGTACAAAATAACTCTCATTATTTTCTCTTTTCTCTCTAGCCTGGCTCACTGGTAATTTCTTCCGCATCTCTCTTGTTTTCTCTTCTCTTCCTTTCCTCCATAACTCCTCTTTCTTTCCTCTATATGTTTTTCTCCCATCTCTTTCTTCTTCTTCTTCTCTCTTATTCCTTCCTTCGTATGCTCTCATCTTAAAGATTCCTATAGCAACACTATTCACTTTACAAACTTTCCTAAAATGAATAGTGAAATATTATACATGAATAGTAACTCATCCGTTTTTCTTCATATGAATAATAATCCATTTGATTTTTCTTTGGATGAATAGTAATGAATTATTCAGGTGGGCCATCCACATATTATATTACAACACTCCCCCTTGGATGACCATACGTCAATTTCGGTTGCCTCGTTAAAACCTTGATATGTTTTGGATGCTCCCCCTGATGAGTATCTCCCCCTGATTTCAAATTCTTTAATCTGATTGATTACTATGTTGATGTAATCATTATAGTTGGAGTGTTTGCTTCTGAAAGTAGTTCACATGCGCTCCAAATTTTAATGCCCACAAGTTTTAACTAAACTCATGTATTTCTGAGAAATATGAAGATGTGGCAATGAATGTTGCTTCCTTGATCATTGTAGGATCAATTTATTTCTATATGTAAATACAAAACATTTCTAAGAGCGATTTGTATGTAGGCTACAGAGATATTCATATTTTTGCTTGCCCAATAAGACCATGGCTATTGGTGAGTTCCTTGAAATAAAACAAACACATGTCTATAATTTCTTGGAGTTATCAAAAGATAAACTTTACTTCATTCTAATACCATATGTTGGTATTGTGCTTCACAAGAAATGTAACATCTGGTTCAGTGTATTGTACTAAATACAGTAAGGCACATACCTCACTAAGGTATAGTACTCCTGGACCAAATATCAATTCATCATTTCCCTCACGAGGATGAATGATCTTTCTTAGTGTCTAAATATTGGTTAATCATTTGAGTATTCAACTCATAATCTTCAATCCATATAGTTTTTTACTACCATAAACATTTTGAATAAGATTTATGTTGACATATTGTTCGATCTGCAACTCGAGACAATATTCCTTTCAACGCTTTATAATCTTTCTAAACTCTTCAAGAGTCCCATTCTAATATTATCAACTCATGCAAGAGATTTAGTATGTTGCAACAACATCATAAAGATAGTACTCACTAAGGATGTTGATGCACAAAACCGGAAGGGTCTTGGAACAACGTAAATCCGACCGTGAATCTGCAAGAAAGTAAAGAACATAAGATGTATCGTGGTTTACCCCCAATGTTTGGGCTACGTCCACACTGATATTGTATTTCTCCGTTTATGAGAGGATTGTGAGGGAGAGAGAGCTTTGAATATGAGAGTGAGGCTTTGGGATCTCCGGCCTCCCCCATTGTGAGAGTGAGGAGTCCCTTTTATAGAATAAGGGCTCCTCACTTATTACATATTTGCCCATTCATTTATTAAATAATTACATTTGAGTCATCTGAGTATTTATACGAGGTCTAAATACGGAGACCCTAAGTATGGTACAAACAAAGGCAATTTATACCATCTATTGGTATTGAGTACATAATTTATGCTTTACCTTCCAGGGTTTTCTACACTTTATGACACATTCTTCTTTGGAATTTATACAGAGCAACTTGCTTCCATGTATACTTGAGGGATTTACTTATGCATATATGCTTAAGGTATTTCATAAAACTTCGTGTAACATATAATTCTCCATTTAAATGAACAAGTTTTATAATGGGAAATCATGTTTACATGAGTATATCACAATTTCATGTTTCAACTAGGAACCTTGTGTCATATCATGTTGAGTGTAGTTCACTGTATTACAAATGCCCAATTTGTACTATAGTTTTATTTTTCCACATTCTTAATAAATGGTAATGGAATTGCCTTTCTCCATTTTGGCCAATAATTTTTCTTTTTGTCGACGAACAAAAGAATGTGGCCCAATATCAACACAGCTCATTGATGAATTTAGTAGCTACTAAAAACCAAAATTAACATTGGTAATCATCAATTTGTGATCCCATATTTCTCATGTGCATGCACATGCATATTTATAAGTATATCATTACTTTGGATATCCTTGCCTCTTCAGGGGCTTTACATTGTCTCTTCTAGGACAGTCATATCTTATTAGATGAATTGTTTGAGAATTTGGATCATAACCTCCTCAAGAGTGTTATAAAGCTTGGATTTTTAATATCCACTTCTTGGGAGTTGAATCATTGGAACCTACACATCGATTATGCTACATGCAAAAAATATATTAAAATTGTCGTGTCCATGGATTATCCCTTTTGGAACTTGAATCTATGCAGCGACTATCATGCTTCGGGCATGCAACAATTTAGTAGTGCCAAGTCTATGGATAGTTTGACTGAGACTTCAATCCGCGCGGCATCTCTGTAACTTGTAATCAATTAGTAATGTTCATTACCCTTTTGTACATCATGTGAATGACATAAACTGGTAGAGTTTGTTGGGGCTGTGAGTAGGATTCCCATCATTGAACTTTGGTCTTCCATTTACCCAGTCAACCACCAATTTTCTCCCTTTAGACTTCCATAAACTCATCATTAATCATTCTACTTTAGTCTCTTGCCCAGTAGAGGTGGTGCACAATCTTTACCCTTGGATGGTTCATCACTTGTTGGTGACTCATCCATAATTGGCAGCTTCACTGTATAGAGCCAACAACGTATCAATTATTCTATCATGTTGGTGACTTGAGATCCAGCTTCAACAACAGTTGAAGATGACTACTCGAGAGCAATGCAAGGTAAGCAATCAGGAAAGGTTCTAGGTAGTCGGTTCCTAATCGAAAATTTGATTTCAGGTTCCGATTGATTGCTTTATTTCTCCTTGCCTTGCAGGTAAGAGCAAGGGTAAAGGAAAAGGCAGGGAAAAAACATGATATGATATGAGATACTCTTGCTCTTAAGATTGATAATATGAGATACTTTTACTCTTGAAGGAAAAAATATAAGATTTTGATGCTGGTGTAAACCTTTTGATCAAAAGGGGTTTCTTGCTGAGAAAATGAGTTTGGCATTTTGATAGACTTGGTTGAAAAGGTATTCGAGAAAAGGAAGATTGAATATGTTAAGAGGTTTGGTTGCAAATGCATTATTGGCAAGGAAGATGAGTTAGGCATTTTGGAGGTGTTCTTTGCCATGAAGGACGAAGGTCGACATATATAGGGATTTCCCAATAACAGGTAGTGGTGCGGATGTGGCTTTGTTACCCATACTTGTCGGCAATAGTGATGTAGTTAGAATAGTGAACTTTACGTGTTTTAAGAAATGTTGACAAACTTTATTCAAGAAAATCCAGCTTTTAAAATTCGGAGAGCGGTGTCTCTTCAATTTTTGAATAGGTGGCTGTGTTGCCTCTCCTTTTATAGAGGTATCAATTGCTTTCAAAATGCACGCTTTGAAGGTTACCCGCATGTGAAAATTATCTTTGTTGTATTTCTGAGATTTCACTCTATCCAACCATTTTCTTTCATCATTTCTGAAAATGGCTTGCCCATCTAACCTTTGTTTAGATTTGAGTCCAGGAGAAAATACACACGAGCCACATCAAAATAATATATGGCGCATGTCCTTCTTATCTTCTAATGGCCTTCTTACGGTTGGAGACTTTGTGATGAGGGATGATATAACGGCTACAGTAGTAGCTAGGAACCTTCTCACTCTCAGAGACAAAAGAATACTTTCAAAGAGGTCTGATGAATTGGCCGTTCAAGACTCTTTAGCTTTTAGTGTTCAGTGTGCGGGTTCTGTATCTAACATGGGCCAATGCTTACTTGCTCGAACTCGCCAAGTCGAAATAGTAATGGCTGAGGTGGCAAGTCTTAGACAAGAGATTAGAGGGCTCAAACACGAGAATAAAGAGTTGCATAAACTTGCAAATATTTACTCGACGAGTATGAAAAGAGAGATCGACCAGCTGTAGGAATCCGAAAGTCAGATTCAAAGTGATCACCATAGATTCGTGGCTAGATTCTAAAGGCAACTGATGTCTTCCCCTTATGGTGTTTTGCCAAGTACTCAGGCGTCACATGATCAATCTCTAGTGCCTCCCCCTTCTGAGGTGCTGCCAAGTACTGAGGTTTCACATGAGCAACCTTTGTGAAGGCCCCCCATTTGTTTGTTTTTGTAGTTGTAACTCATGTGTATATACATGTGTGTGTGTGTGTGTAGAAAATTTCCTTCTCTTCTGGTTTTATAAATGCTCGAAACTTCCAGTTTGTTAGATATAGGACACTATGGGTTCCATTAATATGAATCAAAGAGCCTTTAAGCAAAGATGTTTTCTAATATCATATGCTTCTGCATGAATTCTCAAGCATTATGAATTCATGAAAGTATCTCTTGTGTAAGATGTCGATGGCCACAAAATCGGGTTTTGCTAAGTTCACCATTTCCTTATTTCCAAGAGGAAGAAATTCAGGTATGACAGAAATTGCGATAATTAACTCATAGCACATATAACATATGTCTATACAAAATGTTAGAACTGCAAGTTCTTAAAATTATTCATATTTTGAACTTCAGGTCAAAACATAATTCATATGGACTCAAAATTTATTCTCAATATCGACATCATTTTAGGTTCATATTTTTTGGAACTCATGCTTATACTTAATCTGTACATGGATTAAGGAACTCATGGTCCTCATTTACATGAATCAAGGGACTTCTGGCTCTCATGTAATAGTTTGTGGACTGAGGCGCTTATGGTCTTCAGTTTAATTTAATTGTGGAACTAATGTTCTCTCAGTTGATTCAAAAACTTCAAGTTTTGATTTGATCAAGGAACTTTGAGTCCAATCTTTTTTATATAATGATGATCAAGGAACTTCATGTCTGATCTTTTTTTAATGGTGGAACTTCATGTCCAATCATTTTTTAATGGTGGAACTTCATGTCCAATCATTTTATATGATGAGGATCAAGAAACTTCATGTTCTAATCTAATCAAGGAACTTCAGGTCTTTTTATATACTCATCATAAAATGTAGTACACTAAATAAATTAAAGCAATAGGCGGTAATTCCAATCATAGTAAATAAAGCTTATGACAAGGACTTTGATTCAGCACCATTCACATAAATATCAAAACTTAAAGCAAAGGGTAATAATTTCACCCATTGTAAATAAATAGAACTTATGATAGGGCTTTAAACCAGCATCATTCACATAAATATGCCAAAACAGAAAAGGTAATGATTAAGTCCCTATCTTTTGCTTTTTCTTTTTCTTTGTCCGCCACTTTCTTTTGTCCCATCCCTTTTTTTTTCTTTCACAACTCTAGGTCCTTTTAGTTACTCAGGAAGTAATAGTAACAATAAGTCTCAATTGGTGTTCCTCCTCCGGTGAGTTTCAAAAAAATCAATACTGTTACCATAAGTTTTGGAGTCAAGAGTAGTGCCTGCAACTTATGAGAAGATCAAGCCGTTAGATTTGGCTCAAATTTTAGTATGATATGGATAGGAGGATACTGAACAACTTTCATGAAGACATAATTTCGATCTGAGAAACTGAAAAAGGAGTTTCGATACTCATAAGATGGCTGTCCAGTTTTCTACGAAATTGGAAACTGGGTTGGTGTTTCAGACATCGGCGACGATATCACCGTTGGAATTTTCTGAAAATTTGATATGTTATAGGTATTAGACGGATGAACAACTTTCAAGGAAGAAGTATCTCAATCCGAGGTCAGCAAGTTTGAGTTCAGAGAGTGTTTACATGGCTGTCAGATTTTCTGCCAATGATAATAGTTATATAACCAAATGTATATTTACTTTAAGAAAATTAGTCATACAGAGATATGAAGATAAAATGAAAAAAAATTCTTATCTGTGAGATTCCAGCCGACAGAGGTGAGAGGTAGGTAGTGCTTCACCGGATTTATGGTGTTGTGCTTTCCACCGACACAAGAGCTTCTCGCGCTGATAATGTGTTGTAAAATCGACGGTATGTGTGCAGTGGAATAAAGTAAATAAGACACAATATTTACTAGATTCGGCAAGTGTGCTTACGTCCTCGGGGCAGCAGTAATATTTTCTTTCATTATCTAAAATAATAGGAGTACAAAATAACTCTCACTATTTTCTCTTTTCTCCCTAGCCTGGCTCATTGGTAATTTCTTCTGTATCTCTCTTCTTTCCTCTTCTCTTCCTTTCCTCCATAACTCCTCTTTTTTTCCTCTGTATGTTTTTCTCCCATCTCTTTCTTTTTCTTCTTTCTTCTTCCTTCCTCCGTATGCTCTCATCTTATAGGCAAAAGATTACTATAGCAATACTATTCACTTTACAAACTTTCCTCAAATGAATAGTGAAATATTGTACATGAATAGTAACCTATCCGTTTTTCTTCATATGAATAAATTATAATAATCCATCTGATTTTTCTTTGGATAAATAATAACGAACTATTCATATGAGTCATCCACATATTGTATTACAACATTATTTGAGTATTCGCTCATTACTTGATCAAGTCACAAAACGACACTAACATAGAAATAAAATCTTGATCATACCTAAGATTTTCCCATTCTTGTAATGGAAATGGTGAAATGACCCTTTTCTACAGGTACTTTTAAAAATGGATTTTTTATTTTTTTTTATCATTATGCATGTGAAATGAATTTTAATGATACATTTTGAAAACAATACGACTCAAATTCAAATTCTAGTTGTGTTGTAGGCTTGTAGTTAAGTCCACATTTAACCCCCAAATCCTCAACTTATAAGTAAGAATTGATTCATACGATCGAATCAAAATTTTTAATTTATTATTTGATGCAATTAGAATTGTTCAAAACGATACAATGGTTAAAAAAAAAATCTATTGAAAAAAAAAAATAATAAAAAAGTTTCTCGATGGACATACAAATAATTAATCAAAGATTGTAAACAACAGGAGGGAGAATTCGAAAAAACTGTGGTAGAGGATCATCAGATTCGTTCGACCACCATTTTTTTATTAATTCCAAATATCCCATTGCCATACCAAACTCCTAGAGCCAATTTTATACTGAAATGCCACAGGATAATGCTCGAAAAGGGCAGAATGGTAAGTTAGATCTCATTTTGTTGGGCAAAAGTTCCATTCACCTTAGTCCATCTTTTTGGGTTTTGAATATCTAGTCAGCATAAATTTGCAGTAGCTGGTTGTCATAGTATTAGTCAAAACTTGGAAATGCAGGCGTTTGGCCGTACAGTTTGACTCTTCTCAAGGAGGACGAGGAGTTTTACCACTTATCAATCGTGGATAGATAAAGTATTTTTGAAACACGTAAGAAGCATTTATTGGACGAACTAAAAATTTGTTGCATGCATGAGAGTATCTCGAAGAGGAGGGTACCAGAAATTTCTGAATACTTGGAAAAGTAAAGAGGGTGTGGGTTCTGTGGGACGAGAAGAGAACATGCAACGTAACTTCGACAAAGAAAAGAAGAGAAGAAAATAAACAAAGCATATCGAGTGCAAATGACTAACTGAAAGTTTTTCCTTGAGGCTTCAAACGTTGAAGAACATTGGTGGGCTTGACTAAAAGTTAACCCAAACACATAAAAGCCATTTCAATCATCTGATACGAATAGAGAAAAGCATACTTTTCTTAAAGCATGATGAACATATACATGCATGTTTTAGTTATTTGGTAATTCGATTACCTCCACGTTTTTGGATAACAATTTATAGTGAAGTTATAATTTAGTAATATTTAGTCTGAATTGCTCACGTAACTTATATTTGTGCTATCCACACACCCCATTTTACTTTTCACACGCCCCTTGATAATTTATATATGTTGATCTTCTTCAATTCATCCAATCCGAAAGCCGAAAATTAAAAAGGTGTGTGGGAAGTAAAATGGGTTGTGTGGATATCACACCCCTATTTTTTTTTGGAACACTTTAGATTCAGTCTTTGATTATTAATATTCTTTGATTGAAACCTTACATGTTTTTAGTTGTTTATCAAAGCCCATGACATTAGTGTAATAATGTAAGTTACTATAGTTTTTAAATTAAAAATTGAAATTTGTATTTGTTTATATTAATGTGATTTTAAATAAAACCCATAATTTGTGGGATTAAAAATAATAAAATATAAAGTATACTCTCTATTATATTATGTGTGTGTGTGTGTGTGTGTATAGGTACATTCATCAAAATTAACAAAAAAAAAATTATTGTACCAAAACAAAACATGGGTACTGTACATCCCACATCGCCCAGGGAAGTGGATCCTCTAAGCCTTATATGTATATTCTCATCTCTATCTAGCACGAGGTTTTTTGGGAGCTCACTGGCTTCGGGTTCCATCGAAACTCCGAAGTTAAGCGAGTTTGCGCGAGAGCAATCCCACGATAGATGACCCACTAGGAAGTTCTCGTGTGAGTTCCCAGAAACAAAACTGTGAGGACGTGGTCGTG
The DNA here is from genome assembly GCF_042453785.1 of Malus domestica. Taxonomy (NCBI): domain Eukaryota; kingdom Viridiplantae; phylum Streptophyta; class Magnoliopsida; order Rosales; family Rosaceae; genus Malus; species Malus domestica. Next base: position 25,070,294 of record NC_091672.1, on the reverse strand, counting down.
GCCCAAAGCGGACAATATATCTCGACGCGTTTTCAGATTTTGAAAGTGTTGCATGACAACTTCATTACTAATACCATTAAATTATCATGTTGTAGGATACCGAATCGAGATGTGATGGCCGATACCTGGAAGGTGATGAAGCCATAAAGTGTGATGATGTGTAAAATGTGAATAAATTTAAACCTAAAAGTGTCTAAGTACATGAGTGCGCGGTGAGCGAGTATGGACCTATTTCACACGTGATTACATAGCATAAGTAAAGTACAGTAAGGTAAGATAAGGATTATACCATCATAGGAAGCCACTTGAACTGGGATATGCCAAGAATCCTCGTTGACGAAGAAACTTTGCTACTAGAACCTGGAGGGGTGCAAAACAGAAAGTGTGAGTGGACAAAAACAAAGCTTTTCAAAACCATTTCACTTATCAAAAGTAATAACCCATCGCCGTAAAACCCGTATAATTTCCCAGAAAATAGAATACATATCTATATCGAAACCATACTCGGAATAGCTAAAATCACATGTATGCCATGCCAAATAGCTCAACATAATGACATAAGTAAACCAGGTGAAATAATCAATGAAAAGTAATATGTCAGTCGGATCCACCTATTGTGGCCTGTACGGCTAAACTCATAGCTCATCAAATATATTTGCACACGAGTTGGAACCACCTAGAGTGGTATGTACGACAGGACTAGGTGTAAATAAATACGTTCAAGTGCTACGATCACATGAAGACTGTGCAAATAATCGCAGGTCACCTACGAGTCAGGACCACCTGTAGTAGTCTGTACGACAGGACTGTGCACCTAACTTGGATCCAAGGTGAGCGTGCGATGTGGGAGGTGAACATCATGTGAAGGCCTGTGCCCAGGCTATGGGCGGGAGCACTAACACCGGGGTGCAAGTTTATGAGCTCTAAATGCCTCTATGCATAATCATCATAATGCAACTCACAATCATCAATACATATACTCACCTGGAACTTACTTGAGCGTCCGCAACGTCAAACAATAACATACACAACTACTAAAAGCATATACCAAAATATAAAGCATTTGACATGGCATATAAAACACGAAATCATTTAAATCAATTTTTCTGGAAAAACATAAAGCATATATACATATATTGAAAACCAAAAGCCCACTCACCTGGATTCCGCACTACAACTCCCTAGCACACACATCGAGGCATCATGAACGATCAGCGCCTACAACAATTATTAAATCATGTCTCAGAAATCTTATCAATAGAATATGTAACTTACATAAAACATATCCCTACGTAGTTTGATCTGGAAGATCCGCATCATGGATTTCTGATCCCTTACTTCCAAAGATCCACATTATACTTCTAGAACAACATCCTAAAGTTTCATTACGATTCAACGATTAGATCTTCACCAATTACAAATTTAAGTGGCGGTTAACATTTTATTTTATCAACTTACAAATCCAATTTGGGAAGATCTGTTCGTAGGATTCCCAATCCGTAAGTTTCTATGGTTCTCAAATATTACGTACTATAATGTATTAAAGTTCGGTGACGATCCAACGGTCGGATCGTCGATTCCTATAATGACCTATTAACGTATCATAGATAATTTAGATTCCAAGGATCAATCCACATCATACGATTATCAGAACTGAATTCAAGACATCTAATTTATCCTAAAAATAGCCTTGACGGTCCTCTGGCCACTCGCCGCCGTGGGTGGCGGTCGGCCGACCCAACTTGCCAAAAAATTCACCTATTTCCAAAAATTACCAAATTTCACAAAAATGAAGATCTCAATGAGTAGAGCAAGTTTTATACATGTGGTCAAGTCCAATTTGGCCGAGAAATGCCCCAATTTCACTCAACCGGTTGGAAACCCTAAGATGGGTGTCTTTCGATTCGACCTCCTCAGTGCTCCACCACTCCTACAACTGATTGGGCTTTGTTCTAGAGCTCGGGGAAAGTCTAATGGTGGTGAAGATCAATAAAGTTTGCTTTAGAAATTGATGAATTGCCACCCCAAATCTCACGATGCCGCTGCCGTTATATACCTAATCCCGTCGAATCTTTGGTGATCAATGGAGGAGGAGGGGCGTGATGATGTTTGCAAATGTTGAAGTGTCCTAATTCGTCGGAAAAGTGGCAGATATCATCAGAAAAAGCTCAGGGAGGTGCGGGTTGAAGATTGGGTCACGATTTGGAAATGGGTCAAGGGAAAAAGGCCTTAGTTGTGTGCCTCTCCACTCCCTCCTTTCCCCTCCTTTCTTCTGTTTCTGATTCGCTAGCCTTCCCTCTCTCCTCTCCTGATTCAACTAATCTCTCTCTCTCCCGCCGGTTGGCCAACTCTACCCCTTTTGCTTTCTCTCCATTCCCTTACTCTCCCTTCCCTCAAATCTCACAAAACAAATTTTAAAATAATAATAATAATATAATTTGAATCAATAGATATAAAATAGTAATATTTATTAAAAAGATTTTTTTTTTCAGATTCGTAGTTCTGTAAAATCTCCGTCGTAATTCCGATTTCAATTTCGCTTGCGCCTCCGTGTTTGTACCGTTGAGTACTTCAAGAATATGCTAAAAAAACATGTCATACGTCTCACTAAACGTTGATCAACAAAAGCTAATGCATTTGCCTCTAGGCATTTTCGTAAATTCACATTTTTAAAACTTATAAAATCGTAGAACTAGGGACGGATTGTCACACCTAGATCTTCCATCCTATTACTCAATCGATTCTTCAGAAATTTCATAGCCGAAAACCCTTTTTCAACGTTAGTAATAACATAGAAGAGTTAATGTTAATATCATAAGCAAATAAACTAGTGATACACATACACCTTACTAATGTCACAAGCATATACATTGTTTTCCACACAAAAAAAAAAAAAAAAAACTGAGTGGGTCATCCGCCCACCTGCCCAAGGTGGCTCCGTCCTTGCGCGGAAGTAGGTAGTATCCAAGTCCAGCCAAAGTACAAGCAGGTACCATCAATTTTTTCTAATAATTTAGACAATGATATGTTAATTAATTTAGAAATGCTTGTTCTAGTTGTTTCCATTCAATGTTTGCTTACTTTCCATTCTCAAGTACTGGTGAAATACTTGGGGACATTTGAACTCCATATTTTAGCTTGGTGCTGGTGGAGAAGGTACCTTGCTACCCTAATGAAATCCGACCCAGATAAACTAATAATGTAATACTGTAGGAGTAGGATTATCTCCCTTCTTTTTTTTCTTTTCCTTCTCTTCCCTTCTATTTGAACTATCACAGTTAAATCACGTCAATACCCTAAATTAATTTTTTATACAAAGAGAAAGATAAAATATAAAATGTGAAATGAGGAGATGGAAGGAAATGGGAAGAGAATAGACGATAAGAGAATCTTAGTCCAATACTGTGTGTATACTGAAAGCAACTTGGTCTGCAATTCAAACCGTATATTTGTGACCTAAGCCTCTGACTGACTTTATCACAGAGGTACAGATCGACGTGGAGAAGGTACCTTGCTACCGTACTACGATTTTTTTTTGTTTTGATTAAGAAGATTAAAATTATAGAAAGTGGGTTTGGTTGCTTTGCCAAATTGTATACTTTTGAGATTGGTGACTTGGTCATATATTGTGGTACCAAATGACTATATTCTTTCTCCAAGAAAAGCAGTACATATTCAAACCCGCGGAAAAGCTTGACTTGCACATATTCAATGTTATTTCACCAGCAAAAATCAATGTTAAAAACTTGTAAAGAGAAGCTAAAAAGGACGTTTGCTCTAGGTCAGCTAATTAAATAAGGATTATTTTATTGCAGAGTGTAGAAAAGTATGTAAATTTGCAGATTTAAGCGGAGATGCTAGTAGTTTTCTTGTTTGGACCTCCTTATTTCTTTTTTACGCTACTGCATTTTGTTTGGTTATCGAATTCGTTCATTTTTGAAGCCACGTTTTGAAAATCAATCATGTTAAAAACTAACTAAACTGTTGTAAATGGAGATGTGAATGCCCACGTAAACAAGCATGTGAAATGGAAGGATGAAAGTCAAAGAAGTTTGATATTTACAATTTGGCTGTACAGAATTTCAACCTTCAATATTTGACATTGTAGACTTTTGCGTGGTCAGTTTTCTGTATAAAGAATATGCAATGTATGACAAACAATAAAGAGAAACATACAGAGGAAAGGGAAAAAAAAAGAGGAAAATAGTGAGTCATGCTAGAAAACTACTAGCATGCTAGAGAGAACATAAAGAAGAGATATGCAGGAGAAAAATATTAGTGAGTCATGCTAGAAAGATGAGAGAAAATAATGAGAGTTATTTTATACTCGTATTATTTCAGATAATGAAAGAAAATACTATTGTTGTCTCGAGGACGTATATACCGTAGGCACACTTGCCAAACCTCATAAATATTATATTATCTCTTATTTACTTAATATTCCAATACACACATATCCTTAATTTCACAATACAAACTATATAGAAATCCTTTAGCCTATTTATTGGATAATTGTGAGGGCGTACCCTGGTTAATACCCAAATGTAATGCAGCCACCATTTTCAACCTTCTTTTCTTTGTGTCTCTTGTCTCACCTCCCCACACGAAGATGGTTATATCTTAAATTATTATAATAGTTTAAAAAAAAATTCTCGCTTTGATTAGTTAACTGTCAAATCACAAAATAATTTCATATGTAGTTAATTTTTTACATAAATAATATTTAAAAGCTGAGCTAGAAAATAGACAGTTGAGATTATCTATTATTCTTCTTAATTAGTGAGTATCATTTTGTTTAAGTCAAGTTGAGCTTGTTACGCTTCTGGTGGGGAAAGAGACACATACCTAAATGAGACACAACTGCTATGCATAAATGCAGATGAATTATTATGGTGTGCTAATGGGAAGTGATTGATAATGATAATAACATTGTCAACTACCATTTGCCACGCACGATAATCATTTCGTGTACGAACCATGCACTCATCACGTCACCAAAGTCCTGCCTCTGGTGTTAACCAAAAAAAACAATGGTCCTGCCTCTGGTTTGTGACTCTCTAGGGTTCTTCATGGCATACACATTAAGGATTGATAATCATCATTTTTATTTTTTATTTTTTATTTTCAATTTAAATCTTACTAATCACTCACAGTCCTACTCAATTGAGTGGTTTTCTTTTTTGTAAATTTGTTTTTTTTCCTAAGGGGAGACATATAATTTTGAGATTATGAAAGTTTCACCATTTTTATCTGTTGGAAAATTAGTTATTAGTTTATTTTTGTTTATGGTTTTCTTGTGGGACAAGGATATTAGAATTTTCTATATCCTTTCAGGATTAGGATTGTGCTTTAGTTTTCACTATATATAATAGTGCTTGTATTAGTTAGTTTTAACAAGTCAGTCACAATGTAGTCTCTTAGGGTTTTGTAGCTCTTTCGGCATTCTCGTTTGTTTAATAATATTTCTATTATTTTGTTAGTCTCGTTCGTTGCGCACTCTGATATTCAACTTGGTATCAGAGCAGGTTTGATCCTTTGAGATTTAATCTGCTTCGGGTTGGTATCTGTTTGCTTGTTTCCATTGTCATTTGTGTTCAGATTGTTAGTTGGTATTGATTGTTTGCAAGAAGAAAAAAAATTGTTCGTTCGTTTTTTGTCCCATGACTCTGCTTCTGCACCTTTGAACACCGCAGCCTGCAGGAGTACCCACAAGTCTGTATTGCTGCAAAGGAAAAAAGAAAAAATTGGTTGATTGTTTGAGGCTTAGGCCCACACGGGCAAGAAAGAAATATGATTTGTTTGGTTTGTCTGTTGTTCTCACTGCGACGATCGCTCGAATGCTTGGACTGGTGACCACTTGAGTGACGTTACGAAAGTTGGATTTTTTGTTTTTTGTTCAAGTTTGTTCGGAAGTTGGAAATCTTGTATCAGCATCGGCATTGACATCGGCATCGGCATTGGCAGTAGCATCGGCATTGGCATCGACATCGGCATTGGCATCGACATCGGCATTGGCATCGGCATCAGCATCGGTATTGGCATCGACATCGACATTGGTATTGGTATTGGCATTGGTATTGACATTGGCATTGGAATTGGCATTAGCACTAGCACTAGAATTTGGAGTCTTGCATCCGCATCTACTTGTTGGCAAACTCATGACGTGTACCACCATGAGTTTGACGGGGGTGTTGGAAAATTAGTTATTAGTTTATTTTTGTTTATGGTTTTCTTGTGGGACAAGGATGTTTGAATTTTCTATATCCTTTAAGGATTAGGATTGTGCTTTAGTTTTCACTATATATAATAGTGCTTGTATTAGGTAGTTTTAACAAGTCAGCCACAATGTAATCTCTTAGGGTTTTGTAACTCTTTCAGCATTCTCGTTTGTTTAATAATATTTCTATTATTTTGTTAGTCTCATTCATTGCGCACTCTGATATTCAACTTTATCTTCCCCTCTCTATATATAGATTCACATTTTCCTTATTCCATAAAAATAACATAAAAAAAATTGAGCTTTTTTCTTCAGAAAAACTACCTAATACTTTTTGAGTGCTGTAACAACTTTGCCTTTCAAGAAAGAAGCTCATAAACTAGTATAAAGATGAGGAATGTTTGAACACGAAACGCAGTGAGCTAAAAAGAACATCTCTAATCACTTGGGCAATCCATCACTTGCGAAACTACTAATACTCTTGAGATGCCTTTTACCAACTTTCATGTTCACAAAATCTAAAGGCAAGAATATAAACAAATGGATTGAAAAATTTATGTTGTGGCCAGCTCAACCAACACATGGATGGGTTATTAGGTTTAGCTACCCTGAATCATCCTAAAATAAGAGCATACATTAATATTCTGTATTACTTCTTTATTTATTCACACACTTTTTTCCTGCTCCACTACACCTTGAATTTATCTTTGCTTTTTTTCTTAAATACTTTCCTCAGATCATACCAGAGTTCTTTCAAGATATGATCCGAATAAAATATGAAATCGATCAGGAATTGAAGGCCAGATCAGCTGCAAATCCGCCACCCAAAACGAAAGAATTCCCTGGAAGAATGGCATGATTGTAATATCAGAAAAACAGAGGGGTGTTTTGAGAACATAAGGTATCGTACAGGTTGTAAGATGATGATAGCCCACATAGCGCCGCATGAGTCACATCCTTCCTTATCAATACTTAGCTTTTGAACTATTTCTCTTGCCACAAAAAAATAAAATCTATAGTACACTTCTCGTGATCAAAACTTTTATTCTCTTTTATCGTCATCGATGTTAAAGATTACATTTTGAAAGTTTATTTACTTTTTAAATAATAAAAATAATTGACGTTTTACCATAAATTGTTACTTGTAATCATAGAAGGTTTATCTGGCACATATATATGAATAAATGATTTAAATAAATAATTTTTTTTAAATAATTTTTAATGATTATAAAGAGAAAGAATGATTTCGAGTCATTGAATCAGTGACCCGATCCAGAATTCGAACCTTGAGGGTCCTAGTTTTAAAATATAAGTTTTTAGATAGAAACAAAAAAATATTTAGTTTATTTACACTCATTTCGTCGAACACTGGATGGGCTTGTTGCATCAACCAAACCACGTTGTACACATGTCAACAAATATCGACATATGTCGAAGCAATTGATGAGTAATATAGAGAGAATTTGTCAAGTGTTGTCAACTCAACCTGTCGAGATATGTCTAGCAAACATTACCTTAAACACTTGGTAGATACAAAATGGACCCGCACTAAACTTTCGGAGGACCCTTAAAAGACTTTCATGCGTATATTTCCTGAACTCCGAGTGATCCTAAGACCATCTTGGTCCCAATGTCCATCTGCCAATGCCTCGAAGGATGGCAGGATGGTAATATCCTAAAACAAAGAGGGCAATTCGGAATACAAATGACCAAGCAAGCGGAAGATGGTAACCCAAATAGCCCTGCATGAGTCACAACCTTCCTGACCAGTATCAGAGAAAAGCTCCTTTTTTAATTATATATAAACTTTAATTTATCTTCTTTTTTTCTGTCCATCCGTTCTTATCTGAGTAAGGCTGGTACTACATAGTTGCAACTATATAAGTACGGCGATATCTGCTCCGAATATCTTTATTCCATTTTGGTTTTTTTTTTTTTTAAATCTTTTTTAATTTATTTTATAAATTATTATTTTATATTTGTTTGTGTCAGGTTGTTCGTACTGTCTGCACTTGCATCTGTCCTTCCTCACATATGTCCTCCACCAAATAAAGCCACTTTGCGATAAGAAAACGACTTTTTCAATACCGAACGTGCCCTCCCATACTTTCGCCAATTGCTCCCGTCCTTTCCCGTCCTTCCCCGTACGGAGTCTCCTTTCCCATCTTAAATGACCACACTACCCCATCTTTGGTGCTTTTCATTTTTACCAATTTGCCATTTTCGTTGGGGTTTTTTTCAAGGTGATTTTCACACTTGCCCGTTTCTTTAATTCAGTTACCTAATTTTTTTTCTTGATTTATTTAATCTAAATTTAGAACAAAAACAAGTGCATAAAAAAGAGTTTCAAAATCAGGTCATTTTTCATATATAAATTTATGAAATGTGTATATTCAAGTATAAAGCCACAGGAATAGCGATGTTTATTATTACCCCTTTCTCTTTATGTGTCAATAAATTCTCGTTTCATTATTTAATCTAATGGCTTATGAAAATATTTTGCAAAAAATGTGCCTACAAAAACATAAAAGGATTACATGGGAAGAAAAATTAAGTTCAAGAATCACTACCTAAAAGAAATGATCATGTAATTCTATAGTTTAAAAGTTAAATTTCTCATATACACCATCCATTATTTCTTACAAATAAGAAGATCCAATTGATTGGATTTAGTTTAAGTCATTGGGGTCACTCCAGGATAAGCTAGGAAAGAAAGGATAAAATAGTCATTGCATATGGAAACAAGCAATAATAGGAAGTACCCAGCACAAGGCCATTATTGTAAAATTCCTTTCTCCAACATCTTCACTCCACCATCATCAACTCTCTCTCTCTATCTCTATCTCTATCTCTCTGTCTCTCTCCACCCACAACCTACCCAAAAACCGAAAACCAGAGTGTATCTGCCGAACGGTTACTTCCCATAACACCATTATTCTCCATCTTCTTCCACCTATAAAATCAGCTCCCATTTCTTCATCCAAATCGCAGAAAAAAATCTCAGACCATGAAGAGGCAAAGGACCATTCTACCCAACAACACCAACAACGACAACAACGTCTTCCATGTTCTTTCCGATGAAATCATATTCATAATCCTCGACTTCCTCGAAAAAAAACCAATTGACAAAAAGTCCTTCTCTTTGGTCTGCAAGTCCTTCCACGCCGCAGAATCCAAGCATCGCAAAAAGCTCAAGCCTTTGCGCTCCGACCACCTCGCGAGAGTCCTCCACCGCTACCCAAATGGCTCCCACGTCGATCTCACGCTCTGCTCGCGAGTCCCGGACGCTTCCCTCGTCGCCATCTCTAATGCCTGCAGGTCCACCCTCCGATCGATCGATCTTTCGCGGTCGAATTGCTTCTCGGGAATTGGATTGCTCAGTTTGGCTGCAAATTGCAAGAATCTGGTGGAGATCGACCTGTCGAACGCCACCGAGCTCAGAGACTCCGCGGTGGCGGCTCTGGCGGAGGCGAAGAATTTGGAGAGGCTGTGGATGGGGAGGTGCAAGATGATTACGGATATGGGTGTTGGGTGTATCGCAGTTGGTTGCAGAAAGCTGAGATTAATTAATTTGAAATGGTGCCTCCGTGTAAGCGACTTGGGGGTCGGATTGCTTGCTGTAAAGTGTAAAGATCTTCGAAGTTTGGATCTTTCTTACTTGCCGGTAAATTCTTGTTTTTACTGATTTAAGTTTATGTTTTTAGCCTTATACCGTTAATGGTAAATGTTTGTTTTTTATTTATTTATTTAATATTGTTTTGTTTTGAAAGGCACCCTGCTTTTGGATTGTCTTTGTCAAATTTAATGATTTTTAATGGCTGCATAGTGATATGTTTGTTCATGATTTGCTGCAGATCACAGATAGATGCTTGCCATCGATCTTCGAGTTACAATATCTTGAAGATTTGGTTCTAGAAGGATGCTTCAGTATCGATGATGATGGCCTTTCGGCCTTCAAACATGGGTGCAAGTCACTTAAGGTATACCTATGCTTTAGCTGGTTCGGTTCGAGATTGCCTGTTTTCTTAGCGTCTTGTTTTAATCATATATTGATATGATTAGCTGGTTCTATTTAACATAACATCCGAAGATTGGATTGGGGTTGTCATATGTGCGATTAAAAAATTGAAAACTTTGACTCTTTGATTATATTTCTTCTGATTACTCGAGATTATTTTGTTGGGACGATATTTAAATTTGATGCTATTCAGTGTAATAGACAATTCGTGCTAGTTACTCGTCAGAGTTAACATTTCTGTTTCGACAAATTTTGACACATGCTGTTATTACCATTGACAGAAACTTGACATATCTAGCTGTCAGAACATTAGTCATGTTGGGTTGTCTGCCCTAACAAGCGGTAGTGACGGATGTTTAGAGCAACTCGTATTGTCATATGGCTCTCCTGTAAGTATTGACTTTCGTTGAGTCTTTTTAATAGTTAACAGCTTGATTTCTCAACTCACACGTTGCACTGTGGTGGCACTGGTGCTCAGGTGACTCTTGCTCTTGCCGATAGCTTGGGAAAGCTTCCGACGTTGCAGTCAATCAAATTAGATGGTTGCCTGGTTACCTACGCTGGACTAAAAGCCATCGGAAACTGGTGCATTTCTCTAAGGGAGCTGAGCTTAAGTAAATGTGTGGGGGTGACTGATGAGGGTCTCTCCTCTATTTTGAAAAAGCACAAGAATTTGCAGAAGCTAGATATCACATGCTGCCGAAAGATAACTTATGCTTCTATTGCCCAGTTGTCAGAATCATGTACCGCACTCACTTCTCTTAGGATGGAGTCATGTACCCTGGTTCCTCGAGAAGCATTTGTCCTTATTGGACAGAGATGCCAAACTCTTGAGGAGATTGACATAACAGATAATGAAGTCGACGACGAAGGTTTTTCTCTCGCTCAACCTCAGTGTAATAAAGAACTGCTGTTTTAATTGCATACTTATGTAGCTTCTATGTGCAGGTCTGAAGTCCATTTCTAGATGTTCCAACCTCTCCAGCTTAAAAGTAGGAATTTGCCTGAACATAACTAATGACGGCGTTGTGAACATTGGCATGCGCTGTTCAAAACTAGTAGAGCTCGATCTATACAGGTGTGTAGCTCGTGATCCTTGAACAGTTGAACCTTCGTTGTAATTTTTTTTTATCCTTTCATTTTCCCTTTGTGCACAGAAACGTGTAGGTCATGCAAGTGCAACAATGTTATACAGTCTGCCAGAGAAACTATTGAATGCTTAATCTAAGGTCTCATTGATTTCAAAGCATGCTAATCTATGTCGTCAAAAGTCTAACTAATTCAAATAGGAAACAAATCCGAACTTCTCTACAAGATCTTCTGTGTTGGTGCCAAATATTTGTTTGCGTAAACATCTATTCATGGACTGACTGGACCAGGAATTAATCTGAATGTGTTTGTTTTCTTTAGGTGCACAGGAATTTCAGATTCAGGCATATCAGCTATTGCTAGAGGTTGTCCTGGACTTGAGGTTATTAACATAGCCTATTGCAAAGATATTACTGATAGTTCGTTAATCTCGTTGTCAAAATGCTCAAGTCTGAACACTGTTGAAAGTCGAGGATGTCCTCTTATCACATCTCTGGGTCTAGCAGCAATTGCTGTGGGATGCAAGCAACTGACCAAGCTGGATGTAAAGAAGTGTTCAAATATTGATGATGCTGGAATGATCCTGCTTGCTCACTTTTCTCAGAACCTTAGACAAGTACGCTTTCTCATTTCTTGCTTTCATGTGAGCTTACAGTTTGATAGAGACACTTGTATTTTACCAGACCGTTCCTATTGTCTTGCAGATTAATTTGTCATATACCTCAGTTACAGATGTGGGGCTATTATCCTTAGGCAGTATCAGTTGCCTACAGAGCTTAACCATCCTGCACTTGGAGGGCTTGAGCCCTAGTGGACTGGCAGCTGCCTTATTGGCCTGTGGGGGGCTAACCAAAGTAAAGCTCCAAGCAACCTTCAAGTCATTGCTACCCCAAGCTCTTTACGAACATTTAGAAGCACGCGGTTGTGTATTTCAGTGGAGAAATAAGTTCTTCAGGGTAAGTGCTTTTACTTTTTAATCATTAAAGCTACGAAGATGCTAACTTTCCAGAAAATTTGTTTAGTCTGATGTCATTAAAGATCTAGGACATAACTGAAAAAAAATTGTGATTCGATAACAAACAATAATCAAGTTACATGTTCGTTGCACTCAGATTTGTGCCTTCGATCCAATATCCCTGCTAGAGAACTCATAATATTTGTCTGTTGATTGTACTTGATTGTCTTATTAACTTCAGTTTGTATTATTGACAGGCTGAATTGGACCCTCAGTGTTGGAAAATACAATTAGAAGATATCATGCAATGAGTTTTCCCCACGATTGTTTCGGTTGAGATGTTTTTAAGTATTTTTAGACTCTTGTTAAGAAGGCAAAGTCCCCGTGTTGCTTGATGTATAGTACTGGTTTTTTCTTTTATTTGTCACAGCTTACTGGATGTAAGTTTTTGAAGTTCTGAAACCTTGACACAATGGCTTTTCTATGTAAGCTGTAGACTTTGGCACCAATCTTACCAAATCCATCGAAAAGGTTTAATGAATGGACGGTTTGGATGCTATGTTAAATGTTCATTTTCCTTGTAACTCGTGTACTTTATCAACTAATGAGTTTGGTTATTGTGATATTTGGAGCATGACTCCGGATGAGTTTGATTTATGAGATTGCTGTATGAAAGTGATGAGTAAACGTTCCCCTTATTTTTACCTTAAAAATACCGATCATTTGAATCACATGAGTAAGGCGTCGCAAGAAAAAGTATGAATTGAGACTATAGAATTATTTGGTTATCATCTTGTTATTTGGGATGTTGGAGTAAACTAAATTTGATCTTTTTTAATACATTTAGAAAAATTATTCAATAGACGAGGGAATTCTTGCAAGTAAAGAGTAGAGAATTATTTGGGATGTTAGAGAATTCTTGTAAGTCAAGAGTAGGGAATGTTTGAGTATAGAAGGGGGCCAGTGAAGAGTAGAAAATTATTTGGGAAGTTGGAAAATTCTTGTAGGTAAAGAGTAAGGAATGTTTGAGTATAGAAGGGGCCAGTGTGATATTAGACAAAGAACACATGTTTGAGTTAGAAAAAGGATTAAAATGTCATGTGACATATGTTTAGGGTAACAAATGCAGATTAACTAGGTAAGTGAAGGCTTCTCTTCTTTTGTTCAGTCACAAAGACTTTGTTGCTGTATTTTGTGAACCTCAACAGTGCAAACACCTCAAACAAGCCCTCGACAGCGTTGAACGAACCTTCCCACTAGTGGGTGACACCAACGCACTCTGTATAAGTTTAGTTCTTCTCCCGCTCGCTTTATGTTGCCACCTTTGTTCTTGAATCAACATGTTCAAATCTTCATTATAATCGGCGTTCTTCAACATTAATTGTATTGACATTTCAAACGTCAACTTTGAATAAGTATCGGTGACCATATCATATAATCAACTATAAAAAATCCTAGTAAAAAAAAATGTAAATTGAAAAATGAAAATATTACAAATTTCAGGTTGAGTTTAGCTTCAATTGGTTAACAAACAAATGAGATCGCTCCAAAAGCTTCAGATAAAACAATTTTTGATCAAAAACTGGGACCCCATTTCTCAAAATTGCACTAAGCAAACAGGCTCTAAGGTGGAAGGAAAGAAGGCTCGCATTGGTTATAGGAGGAGCCTGTTGGCGTGAGTCAACAATTTAGTTTAGGAATGTAATCTTATAATTTATTCCTTGTATAATTGGGATACTTATTTCTTTTTATGTGGGATATTGTACAACTATATATTTACCTCCTAGAGAAAAGAATAAACATACAATTCAAACCCTAAACACTTTTATCTGGGTATCAGTGCCAATCCCTAGCCGGAAGTGTGCCGACAAGGACGTTTGGCCCCTAAGAGGGGTGGATTGTAACATCCCACATCGCCCAGGGGAGTGATCCTTAAATGTATATTCTCATCCCTACCTAGCACGAGGCTTTTTGGGAGCTCACTAGCTCCGAGTTCTGTCGGAACTCCGAAGTTAAGCAAGAAGGTGACCAGAGCACTCCCATGATGGGTAACCCACTAGGAAGTTGCTCGTGAGTTCCCAGAAACAAAACCATGAGGGTGTGGTCGGAACCCAAAGCGGACAATATCGTGTTACGGTGGTGGAGCGGGCCTAGGAAGTGGTCCGTCCTGGACCGGAATGTGACAAATGGTATCAGAACAGGTTTTGACCTGTCTCTAAACCCTTACCCTTGTTGCCGACTTGGTGTTCTTGTTGGCTGGAAAAAACACCCTGTTGTAAAATACCGATCATTTGAATCACATGAGGAAGGCGTCGCAAGAAAAAGTATGAATTGAGACTATAGAATTATTTGTATGATTGTATCATTTTCTCTCTACCTTATTATTTGGTTATCATCTTGTTATTTGGAATGTTGGAGTAAACTAAATTTGATCTTTTTTTAGTACATTTAGAAAAATCATTCAATAGACGAGGGAATTCTTGCAAGTAAAGAGTACAGAATTATTTGGGATGTTAGAGAATTCTTGTAAGTCAAGAGTAGGGAATGTTTGAGTATAGAAGGGGGCCAGTGAAGAGTAGAAAATTATTTGGGATGTTGGAAAATTCTTGCGGGTAAAGAGTAGGGAATGTTTGAGTACATAAGGAGCCAGTGTGCTATTAAACGAAGAACACGACATGTTTGAATTAGAAAAAGGATTAAAATGTCATGTGACAAATGTTTAGGGTAACAAATGCGGATTAACTAGGTAAGTGAAGGCTTCTCTTCTTTTGTTCAGTTACAAAGACTTTGTTGCTGTATTTTGTGAACCTCAACAGTGTGAACGCCTCAAACAAGCCCTCGATAGCGTTGAACAAACCTTCCATGGTGGGTGACACCAACCCACTGTATATGTTTAGTTCTTCTCTCGCTCTCTTTATGTTGCCACTTTGTTCTTGAATCAACATGTTCAAATCTTCTTTATAATCGGCGCTCTACAACACTGATTGTATTGACATTTCGAACACTGATTGTATTGACATTTCGAACGTCAACTTCGAATAAGTATCGGTGACCATGTCATATAATCAATTATAAAAAATCCTAGTAAAAAAAATGTAAATTGAAAAATGAAAATATTACAAATTTCAGGTTGAGTTTAGCTTCAAATGGCTAACAAACAAATGAGATTGCTCCAAAAGCTTCGGATAAAACAATTTTCGATAAAAAACTGCAAACCCATTTCTCAAAATTGCACTGAGCAAACAGGCTTTAAGGTGGAAGGAAAGAAGGCTCGCATTGGTTATAGGAGGAGCCAACAAATTATTTGTTAGTCTACTTGATAAAGCGGGTTTCCAGCGAACTATATTAAAAAGAAAATGCTCTCTGTAATCGTTTGCTTATTTGAGAAGTTTTTGGTTGGAGTATTTACATTGTAAAGGAGGCAGAATCCTCAACTTGCTCCATGTATACTGCTTTTTTCGTTTCTAGTTAGTCATGTAATTATACTTTATTAACTGATGCGTTTTGGTTCTTGTGATGTTATTTTGGACATTAACTTGAGAGATGAGATGGCCTTTGTACAAAAGGGAATATGCATAATGTTGCCCTAAATATTATCCTTATTGTTGTAACAATGTGGATGACCCGCATATGGTTAAAGATGAAGAGTGGAAAAGTAGAAATGTCAAAAATCGTATGTCGTAAATAGTATAAGTTTGGTTTCATTACTGTTTTGGTGCATAATTAACATGGATTAAAAGAGATTGTGAACTTCTTCAAGTTAAAATATTTATACATATCTTTATGTGCATTGACATGCATAGTATGATGAGTACATAGATGAAAAGTAAAAAGTAATGCTCTTACTTTTCCTCGCATTTCCTTTTACGTTCATTTCTCCTTAGCTTGAAATGTTTCCCATGAGGATTCTCATGACCAAATAATTCTTTATTTCTATGAACACCCTGACAATCTCAACGAGCCTAATCAATAACTAAATGTAGCTGTCACAAAAAATAAAAGGTCTCGCCGGGATTCGAACCCAGGTCGCTGGATTCAAAGTCCAGAGTGCTAACCACTACACTACGAAACCCATTTTGTTCAAGGGGCGCCTATTAATTATATCTGTAGCAGTGATTCTCCGGTGAAATTTAATTCCCAATTCTAAGAATTTTTTTTAGCTAAAGTACCTCGTTTTTAGTTTACTCTAAGAAAAATTTTAGCTAAAATATCATGTTTCTAGTTTACATTCCAATAGAAATTCAACTAAAAAAATTCTATAAATACTACTGTAATTCAAAATAATTACATGATTACCACTCAATCCTACCAACTTTTTCCTGCACTCGGTTGATCAAATTTTAGCTGATCAAAATTTTCAATCTTAATTTTACTGTCCAAAAGTGACCTTAAAAAAATATGTTAAGTAATGAAATTTTGATAAGTTCTCCAATTTTATTATGCATACATGCAAAAAAAAAAAAAAAAAAAACAATACACTCACAACAAAACATAATTGAAGGTGAAAAAATTACACATATTATTTTTTTAAATCATTGGTCAACAATAACTTAAAATTTACGACAATCGAACAACAAATTCGGCAACAGTGACGATGGCGATAATTTCTTGCACTTGCACCAGTGGTATGTGGGTGATGTGCAATGGAGACAAAAATATAAACGTTTATATGCTTTATAAGTGTATTTGCCCACCATTTCTTAGGTTATTGTTATCTCATTATGAGGCTTAACTCGCTCCCCACCCTTTAGTATAGATAATATTGTTTGTTAAAAAAAAAACTTTATAATATTGGTATTTAATTTGAACTTACATTTTATTTATTGAGTGATGCTAGACCCACCACATTATCTTATTTCTCACCTGCATTATAATCCCGTCCATCCTAAAATGTTAAAAAATTGAAATGGTATATCTAAATTCCTTTTAAAATTTTTGGAAGAATGACTATTAAATATTACAATATTCTCCGACGACCCACCCCGACTCCTTCAGCGACCTACCCCGAGTCCCTCATTTCTCCAGCGTTCACCCCCAATCCACCCTCCACCATTGAGATCTAGCAACATCACCAGTTGCTCTCTTCTCCGGCAACCCCCAAATCCACCCTCCTCCAACTTCTCTCCTCTGTTAACACTACCTTAATCTTTTCTCCAACCATCAACTCCACTTTCTTAGTGAGATTGATAGAGATGAAATCCGCTGCGAATTTGACTTTAAAATACGGCTTTATGTTTTATAATCGACTTTTGCAGCGACGTCGGTGGTGAAAAAGGACGATGGAAGGTCTGGTTGGTGTAGGCGAAGGAAGAGGGAGAAAAGGTGAGTTGCATGAATTTCACCGAGTTTGAAAGAGGGAGGAGGTGTTTGGTTGCATGTTTAAAGGATTTTTAAAAATGCCTCGTTGGTGATTACTCAAGTATTGTTCTATAATGAATTTATAAATAGGGGTTTAAAAGTCGTTTTCTATAAGCATAAATATGTCACTAATATTTTTATTACGAAGTGGGTGAAAAAATAGGACAATAAGGTAGGTGTAGCAACACTCTGTTTATTTCATGTTTTCCTTGACCTAATCAATCATTAAAAAATGAAGCAATAATCAAAGCTTAACTAGGTGGTATTGTCAATTAGCAAAGAAAAGTGCAAAATTAAAAAATGAACCAAATAAGACAAATATAAAATCTCTATGTTGGAGTATTGGTGAGTAAAGGGTCGCAAGCAAAGTATTATAATAAGAGTTCATTACCAATTTTCCCCTTTAATTTTTTGGAAAACTAACCAAACCCCCCCCCCCCAAAAAAACTTTCATTTTAACCATAAGGACAAAACATTTCAATAATACCCAAAATGGGCATGTAAAAGAAGACAAGGGAGAGAGTATTTTAAGGGAGAAAACATTTCAGGGATATCACATGCAAAAAATTGTGCACCAGGAGACAAATCAAGCAACATATTCACATGCAAAAGAAAATGTGGCAAACACTGCAACAACCAAGACAACATGGATTCACATGCAAAAGAAAATGTGGCAAACATTGCAGCAACCAAGACAACATAAATTCACATGACATGACATGCAGCTTTCAGAAACAGTGCTGACAACTTTCAGAAACAGTGTGTTGTCACTATTCAAAAAGTTGTAAATATTGGAACGTTATTCTACTCTAGGATTTGTATATAAGGGAGCTTTTCTTCCCATACAGACCACCACTATCTCAACCATTCGAAAGAGATGCGGAGCTAGTAGAAGGCGATGAACAATATTGAAATAATTTGACAGAAGAAGAGCTGCATAACATCCACAACATGATGGAAGCGTGAAGAGCTAGCTGTAAATTAGCATAAGTTTAATAGCATAATGTAAAATGATGTATTCCCAGACAGAAATGTCAACATCACTATGGACCCCGCTGTAATGGCATAAGAGTAAATAAAGAAAAGAGCCCGATCCATTATGGACTTTTCATACACAAAATTATGGACTTTTCATACACAAAATGTCTTTTTGATTAAGAATGAATAGTGTCAGGTCATTTTCATTAAAACTCCCTTAATTTTTATGTTTGGTCCACATTAGTCTTCATTTGTTTTCTTTGGTTCTTAATCTTAAAAAGAAATATTTTGTTACTTTTTTTATAAGAAACGATAGAGTTGTATTCATTGATCAACATAAACAAATACACAAGTGTGAATTTACATAGCTCTAGTGACCGAGTAAATGATCTATAATGAACCTACACAATTAAACAACTAGAGTAAAATCTTTGTATGGATACCACAAGCATATACGCACAAACACTGCCAGTATAGTTTTGTCACAAAAATGATAGACACAACAAATATAAAGTGTGCAAACTGATGATCATTCAAGAGCGAGACTACATAAAATCATCGCAGAAGAGCAAGACCACATAAAATCATCATTGAAAGATAGTACCACATAACTCATCGCACATGGGTGACAACCACATACAACCATTTCAAAAGCACGATCACAACGCTTGTTAGACGAGACAACAAAATTGCTGCAACTACTCCGAGAATGAAACCACAATATCAGCTAATCTCTGTGGAGGATTGTGATACTCAAACCAAGGCCACCGACAACTTCATCGTTCAACCAAGCTCCGCAAATTTCACAAGTTAAGGTGGCAGTTGCCGGATTGGAACGCACAGGGTGGCGAAGCCGCCATATCTAATCGCATCAGAGGAGGAACCTGTGCATAATGAGCCACCCACCATAACCGTGAAGCAACCAAAATTTAATCCTAAAACCAAACCGTTTGTGTCGATTACCGAATTTAACCGTTTGTGGAAATCCGGAAATTAATCAATCATGTCTGTATATTGTACATCGTGCTGTTAAAAATTATTTTAAATTTTAAATTTTAAATTGAATATAAATAATACTCAACGAAAACTAACCACACGATGTACGTTAAAAATCATTTTAAATTTTAAATTTAATATAAATATTACCTAATGAAAACTAATCGCACGATGTATAATAAATGAACAAAATTGATTGATTATCCAAATCTCTACAAAAAGAATCCAGAAAGAATCTTATTCCTAAATTGTCATCCTAGCTTGTGCATTATGAGCCACCACCCAGTCTTACGTGGGCACTCTGAGCAGTCAAGTCAAACCCACAATATTTGACCAGTTCTTCCATTTTTCCACGGTCAAACTTTTCACTGAGCTTCCTAGAAACATCCCAAAGTGACCAAAATACCCTCTCTCTCTCTCTCTCTCTCCTCTCTCTCCTACATATGTCACTTGCATTCAACCCTTTAAATTGCTATCCTCATCCCTCTCATTTTCCTCTCAAACCCAGAAGCAAAAAACATGACTTCTTCCTTCACTCACCTCCTCACAAGCAACATGGAGAACAGCGGGATTGGACAGGACAGGACTAATTGGGGGGGACTATTCTCGGACTATTCTTCTAATCCGAACCGGTTCGCGGACAGAAACGGGACTGATATCCCCAAGTTCAAGTCACTCCAGCCTCCTTCTCTGCCTCTCTCTCCTCCCCCTGTTTCCCCTTCTTCTTACTTGACTTCCACGCCGGCTTTTAGTCCCACCGATTTTCTCAGCTCACCCATGTTCCTCTCCTCCTCATATGTAAGATATATAAAATTTATACGATCTTAAATTTTTGATGGGTTTTTTATGTTCTTTTTTGTGTGTTTATTGATGGGTTTTCTGGTTTTTTTTTTCTTTTCTTTTTCTGCAGAATCTTGAATCTCCAACAACAGGAGCTTTTTCGAGTCAGGTTTTCGATTGGATGAATAATACTAAAGACACCCAGCAAGGAATTAAGGATAAAGAGGAGCCGAAATTGTTCTCCGATTTCTCGTTCCAACCGGAATCGAGGCCTGCTACTAATCTTCAATCTTCTTCTAGCATGGTTTCAGTGGTAAGAGCTCTTTGCTTATTTTTACTAGTTAATTAAAGTTGGAAGCTTTTTATTTTTTTATTTTATTTTTTTAACTGCGATAAAATAGAGGATTAGGCGATATTAGTAGCTTAATGATCGTTTTCGTTTGAACAGGAAGAACCATTCAAAGGAGAAAGGCAAGCATGGGATTTTAGTGCTGAGAAGACGGGAGTGAAGTCCGAATTCGAGCCAATTGAAGCGAATACGCAGAGTAATGGACTTAATGGTGCTCCAAAGTCCGATTACTTGCATTCTAATCAATGTTCGCAATATGCTCGAGAACAAAAATCGGATGACGGGTTCAATTGGAGGAAGTATGGGCAGAAACAAGTGAAGGGTAGCGAAAATCCGCGGAGTTATTACAAGTGCACGTTTCCGAATTGCCCCACAAAGAAGAAGGTTGAGAGATCATTGGATGGACAGATTACTCAAATTGTGTACAAGGGTAATCACAACCATCCTAAGCCTCAGTCTACAAGAAGATCAAGCTCCAACTCGATTCAGGGTTCTTTCTATGGAATCTCTGATCAATCCGTTCCGACGTTATCCAATCCGAAAGTTGAGTCCGTCTCACTACAGGAGGATTCTTCTACCTCAATTGGAGAGGATGAGTTTGAACAAAACTCTCCGATAAGTAATTCAGTAGGAGCTGAAGATGAAAACGAACCTGAGGCGAAAAGATGGTAAGCTCATACAAATTTCTGACTGGATTTGCCAATTTTGTATGTGTTCGTAGAATTTTTTTTATAAAATTCAATCTTGTTTACTTATTTATCGTATTTAGCAGGAAGGGAGACAATGCAAATGATCAGTCATATGCATCTTCTGGCGGTAGAATTGTGAAAGAACCGAGAATTGTAGTGCAGACAACGAGCGAAATCGATATTCTGGATGACGGGTATAGGTGGAGGAAATATGGACAGAAAGTAGTGAAGGGAAATCCAAATCCAAGGTAGAAACCCTATCAATGTGTTTAACTACAAGCAACCCCTTTTGAAATTAGCTGCTAATTAACATTTTCAACTGCTTTCCAATCTTCAGGAGCTACTACAAATGCACGTCCGTAGGTTGTCCAGTGAGGAAGCATGTGGAAAGAGCATCGCAGGACACAAGGGCGGTGATCACCACGTACGAAGGGAAGCACAACCACGATGTTCCGGCAGCACGAGGCAGCGGGAATTATAGCAATGCAAGTAGACCTGCTGCCGATAATAACAGCAACAATGTGTCCATGGCTGTGAGGCCCTTGCCATTGCCTAACCATTCTAATTTGAGCTACCTCAACTCTCTTCAGAACGCAAGGCAGCCAGCAACCACTGAAAGCCAACCGCCGTATACACTCAAAATGCAGAGTGCAGGAAGTTATGGATTTTCTGAGTTCTGAAAGCGAATTGAGAGCGCTGCAAATCGGAAATGATGTTACACGAGGATGTGTCTTCGGGGCCAAGGAAGCGAATGACGACACATTTTGTTGTATAGTTCCTATGTAGTAATTATGTAAAGACTGGTAGTATTGCATTTGTTTATTCTTAGTCTAAGCTGAAGAGAAGTAACAAGTTGAATGATATGAATTAGGATTTGTTTAAGTTCCAAAAGTGCTTAAAGAAAAAGCCAATCCAATCCTAATGGGCTGCCTGAATAATGGACAGACCAAATTGTTTCTGTTTTTCCGTAATAGGCTTTTGAAGAACCCTTAACATCTACAAAATATAACAACAAAGCCTTACGATGTCTGCCAGCGTTCCAAGTCCAACTTTTTAGAGTTTTAGAAGTCATATAATTTTGTACAACTCAACCTCACTAAGAAAAAATTCGTTAGTACATGGTTGATCATGTCACAAAATTCATTAGTACGTAGTTGATCATGTGACTCTCACAAAGGAATGAACCTTTGCATTTGGAGAGTTGAGATCCTATTCGAATCTCTGTCCAGAGCAGTTGAATCTAGAAATCCAGGCCATTGAAGAGAGAGAGATCCGAACCGTTCATAAAGATTTCCTTTTCTGTACGATGGGCTAATGAAATGTGCTAATGAGGACTGTATAATTTAAATTGAGCGGTTCGAATATCCAAATCCGACTACTCCGGACACAGAGAGCTAGAGTGGATCCGGCCCTACATAGGCACATCCCATTGTAAGTGACTTCAGAAACTTCAACTCTAAATAAAGAAAGCCACTCAATTGTTCAACATACATATCGTTAGAATACGATGATTCAACCCACAATCAATCAACAATAAGTATATATCTCTTATACTCATGTGTAAAACAAGATACATATCTCATCATATTATTCACATCATAAACCCTAATCTAAAATGAGGAAATCACCTCAAAACCAAATATGAACACTGAACTCCAATAAGCAGAGGAATTAATGCGCACCTAATTACAACACATTTTGTTACAAATATGAAGAAAAGCTCGTAATAATCTATCAGATGTAAGATTGAGTCGATAATTTGTAACCAGAAATTATAGCCGATAGTGCATGAGCAACAAAAGCAAGAAAGGCCATGCTAATGGCAGATGCTGCAGCATCTGTAAATAGGTTGTTTTGATATTCTCTCATTCTATTCGTCAACGGAATCGCCGATGATGACGATGATATCAGTAGATAGGCCATAATCTGCAGCACACCATCAACTCACAAATCAATTTTTTGTCAATTGTTTCATTTGCATTTCTAGTTTTGTTAAGTGGTGGTTGGTACTCATACGAAAAGTCATGGTCCTTTCACCAATTTCCTTCTCAGTTTTAGCTAAAATAATTTCTGAAATTGACATAACTCCTCATTTTAGTCATTGAGATTTGAAATCGATAGAAGCGATCTCAAAGTTTGTCCACCGTCAATCATTTTGGTTATTTCGTGAAAAAATTTCTATTAAATAAGGACTAAAAATGACAAAGTATTATCAATTTAATAAACAATACGCCGTTGTGATTTGACAAAAATTGAGTGTACTTTTGTCACTTTAGTTTGATTAAACAGAAAGTTTTTACGGAATGATCAAAATAATTAATATTGTACAACTCATGAACCACTTTTATCAAGTTTAAATATTAGGAACCGAAATAAAAAGTGATGCCACTCTCAAAACTATTTGACAAAAAATTTGAATATATTTATGGACGTCTGCTTTGTAGTCAGACTTTTAGGAGAACCTTCTTTTCTTAGCTTACGCGTATTCATTAAAAAATTCTAAACAAGTTTTAGAAAAATGAAGGATATTAATAAACAAATTACCTGATCGCCGATGAAGTCAGCCAACGCCGACGTCCGTCGCTGAGACATTTCTCTTCCGGTGGAAAGCTCGCGTGCATGTCTGAATGATTGCAGCGCTGTGTACAACGTCGCCAGAATCGCTATAGCCAACACATACCTATCAAATTAAATCATAAAAAAATAATTTAATATTTATTAATTACAACAGATATTCAGATTAACAAATAATCACCGAATTTGATTCCTCACCTGTATTCTTCATATTCGTCGAAATTGTTCCCGTGACCGTGTTTGTTGCTGGCCATGATGATGAAGGCCAGCAATGAAAAAACCAGAGCAAGTCCCCTCAGAGCCAGAGAGCCTCTCCTCAACAAGTCCTCCCTCTTCCACCGCCGCAGGATTCCCCCGACGCCAATCCCCGTCCCAGTAGTCCTGGCGTGGGACTGGGTCTGGTTCTCCACATCATTTTCCGGTGGAGCCGTGGGAACAACTGGCGGCGGTGATCCGGCTGCCCGTTCTTCGTGTATCGGGGGCGTGTCGTCTTGGTTGGTCATTGATTCAGCTGGGGAATGAATTGGAACTGGAGGAAAGGAAGGGAGTTTTGCCGGGTGATTTTATAGTGATTAGTGACAAGTCAGCGTTTTGTTTTGGTGGCGGTCTGGCGTGCCGCGTGGGAAACACCGCGCTTACGCCTCAGTGAACCATTGAATGCGTGTGTGACTGGGGTAAAATTGCAAATGGTGTAACGTGGCATAGATTGATTGGGTGAGTGGTGCACTTATATGGTTGGTTGGTGCACTGCCGATCGATCGTAACTAACTAACTAACTTCCTTGGTGACTGCAGGCCACTGATTCCAGATGATTCCTAGATCGATGATGATTGTTTTTGTACAAATCAAGATTAGGACAGACAGTGAGTGACTTTATCATTGATGCATGTGAAATATTACTATGTGATCAACATGTGCGTTTTGAGGTTTTATATGTAAACAATTGTCGCTACTATATCATATTTATTTGAAACCAGGGCTCAACTTATTTTGATTGCAATTAGACATTCATCTTGCAAGGAGGGTCGAGAATGCGTTAAACGTCATTGCAAGAAAAGTGAACAAGAGTAACCACATATAGTGGCTATTTGTTTTACGTTGCTGGGTAACAATGATGTTAAACTATATTATAATGCATTAGTCACTATTATGGTGTAGCTATTACCTACTTTTTGGCTTTTTATCACATACTTCTCTTTGACAACATCATTGTTACGACAACAACAACAACTACATTGTCACTATATGGGGTAGTTATTGTTCATTTCTTGTATGCATACGTGAAACATAATTGAGTAAAATGAAAGATTAGAAGGCGAGAAAAATATGCATACATATCAAAATGCTTGTGATAAACAATCGTAATTGAATGATTAAAAGGTACCATTTATAATTAGTGAAGTCTTAGTTTTCAGTTCCTAGTAGATGAACATTAATGTTGATTTGTTCAATGAAATTGCACGCTGTAACTAAAATGTGACATCTAACTACAAGTTTTAATCCGAAGTATTATGGTGGTCAATGTATATAGTATTTTAGTATAAGGCGGAAAGTAGAGCGCAGCAGCACCAAATGAATTGGTAAGTGCATCATGTGTTGACATATTCATCTCTTCCTTCCGACCAAAGGAAAGACCACACAAAGAAAAAAGCACGTTCACATGTGATTGCAACTATCTTCTAGAATACAGTCGTTTTCCAGTTATATTTTGCATAATTGTGTAGTATCACAATGGAGAACATATTGCGTCAGGTGTATGTGATCACGTCATCTGTACGAGTATGTTTTGTAATAAAAGCGGTCACTTCACATGGATAACATGGCGGACGCTTGACCTAAACTTTTCTAAACGAACAGAAATGCAAGTGATGGATTACCTTGACGAATGAGGTCTTCCACTGTGTCTCAGGTTTAAACTCTTCCCGGTCCCCTCTCCATGATTTAGTATCTATTGTATACAAATAAAAAATAAAAAATTATTTGGAACCAGTTGAGGGCCTTAGTTTAATAATAACAATGTATAAAGCCCAATATAGCGTTTCTAGGCAAAGCCCAATCATGTTGACTTAGACTCATGCGATGCGCAACTCTGTTCGTTAAATAAGGGCCAGGGCCCAGGGTAGGTCGTTCAACCTTCTAACAATAATTTTAATACGTTTCTCCGCATGTATAAGACTGAATCCATACGATTTCTACAAAAGATTACAAACCCTCAGGAGATTTAATGAGGCATTGATGATTGTAATGTTAGGATTAGTATCTTACTAGAAATTGTATGGATTATGTCTTACAAATGCACGAGAAAGATATCAAAATTGTGGATTTTGCTAATGTCAACATGTTTGCCACATGCATAAACAGTAAAAAATCACTCACACGCATGACCGACCAGCCATAGCCTACATGTGCATGTTACTGGGTGTGCTGTCAAGAGGGTGGCCGCTAGTAAACCCGGGGCCCTTGTGTTGTTGTGCCCTTGTGACAGCATCCAAAACCTTCTAATGCTAATCCATGGCTCAGGGCCACCGGCATCCAGACACCGACTCATTTGTAGCCATAGACATCTCATCCACACACCTGAAAGTGGCTGAAAGGAATTCCAATTGATCATTATTCATACAGATGAACTTGGCAATCTGGACAAAGCATCGGCATCAATCACCGGCAACTCAAGCGACCAAATTACATATTCTATGTGTTTTCATGTTGTCCTTACAATTTGACAAACTGAAGGGACTCATGTCCTAAATATAACTTTAACTTGGCCAATCTATAAGTTACAATTTTCGTTGAATGTCGGAGATGTAAACACGAGAGCCTGCGAAGGATCACAACCATAGTTGATTATTTAGAGTTTGGCTTTTTACCCAAAATGATATCTAAGATTGACATAATTCTTTATTTTGTTCCTGGAAATAAAAATCGATAGAAATGATCTGAGTTTGTCCATCGTAAATTATTTTTGTCATTTCGTGGAAAATCTATCAATATCTTTGTTATATTGTTACGTGAACGACCAAGTGACCATCTTTTTAACGATATTTTTGTCAAACTAACCCCTCCACTTAATGAGGATATTGACAGATTTTTCACGAAATAACCAAAATGATTTATACTAGACAAATTCAAGGACCGCTTCTATCAATGTTCTTTGTCAGGGACCAAAGTAAGATATTATGTCAACATCATGGACCATTTTGACTACAAATCCTTTAGATTTTATTTTGGGAATTTTAATGAAAAGTCTGCAATACTGTTCACTTTAACGAAAAATCACATTTTTACCTTAAAAAGTCAATTCTATCACTATTCACTTTATCCTTTATTTTGTCTTTATCGTTAAAACTTAAAGTTTTCAAACTTTTTTCATTAGTTTTCCTTTTTATCTTTAGTTGATGATTAGGGTTTTTCTTTAATTGATTTAAGGTTTTTTCTTCCGTCGATTTATATAGAATTTCTATATACAAAAGAGGACCCCACGTATAAGTAAAGCACAAAAGTAAGGACAA
Organism: Malus domestica; assembly: GCF_042453785.1. Lineage (NCBI taxonomy): Eukaryota > Viridiplantae > Streptophyta > Magnoliopsida > Rosales > Rosaceae > Malus > Malus domestica. Next base: position 25,042,782 of record NC_091672.1, on the reverse strand, counting down.
TGATTATTTCTTCTCTTTTTACCATTTCATTCCTCTTTTTCTGTTTGAACGCTTAAGATTTCATCTTTTTTGTAAAGAAAAAAAAAAGAAGAAAAATGTAGAGAGAGAAAGAAGAATAAAAACTGAAAAGAAGGGAAGAGAGAGAATCACCATCCCAAAAGTAAGGGGTGTGAGAATCGCCACCATGGAACTTTCTCTTTTTGAGAATAGTAACCGCTCAAGATTTCGATCTGGTTTGGTATTGCTGTGCTTTGAAAAAAAACTGATGTGAGAATAAGTGGCTGTGCTATAAGAATAAGCGGCTGTGAAATAAATCAGCAGAGTGTTTGGTAAACTTTTTTGTAAAAGTGCTTTTGAAAAAGAAAAAAAGCAGTCTGATAGTGGGTCTTTTCATTAAAAGAGCAATGTAGCTCAGTGTGCTTTGGAAAAAAACCAGTTTTCCAAAGCTACAAATAGCAGCTTCAGCTTTTTCTTTTGATTTCAACTTATTCTCACAGCAGCTTCCAAAATAAGCCATTTTTTTTTCAGTTTACCAAACACCTAAAACCCTCACAGCTTTTTTTCATGAATGCTTTTTTTTAAGCAACTCACTCCAAAACCACTAATTCGTATTGCTAGATACAAAATTGCATGCATGGCCAAGTTTAACGGTGCAGTATCACGAGACGAGTCCCAACTGCTGCAAAACAACAAAAACGATCGAGTAACATACAAATACATAACCGAACAAGGAAAGCGTACAAATGCTTCTAATCGATGGGTAAATGTGATGTTGACTTCTTCATGCATCCTCAAATGGTTCTGAAAATGTTCACAAGCATGCATGGGATCAGGGACGAAGTCAAACATTTGTATGGATGGGAACATCCTCAAACAACAAAGTTACAATTAAAAAACTAAAAAAAATTTACTAAACAAACACTTATATATTAATCTATAATGTTTTTCATACAAAACATTTAGAATCATTGTTAACGAAGTCAATCATATTGATACTAAGAGAAATTCTAAGAAGACTCTTTCAAAGTAGGACTCTCTATCATCTCATGTTTTTTGGCACAATATTTAATGATGTTGGTACGGGAATTGTACTAAAAACATAAGGTGACGGAATGTTCATGGAGATGTTCACTTTTGGAAGAGTCTCCTTAGCACATTTTCCTTGATACCAATTAACATATAGGGTTTAATTTTTATTTTAATTAGGGTTGGTCATTGGGATGCAAAATTGTGCAATTTTTCTGCACCCCCAAAAAAAATTGTGTGGGAGCATCCACCCCCTCTAGGCCTATAATGGCTCCGTCCCTGCATGGGATCCTCCATCTCAGCCACAATATTGATTCCTCAGCCATGTTTTAGAAAAAATGAATTAGATTCAATGGAAGGTAACTGTGGAAACAAAAAGGGCGGGTTTACTGTTATGATCACGTTGGATTGGATGATTCGTTAGGTTTAAAATATGTTTTTTTTTTAGTACATCGATATTTTTACATTAAGAAAAGAGAGATTTCAGCTCAGCCACACAATGGTCAGCCTAATTTGATATCGAATTCGCCATCTACAAAATTTGAACCGAAGGCTTCTCACTTCCAAGTGAAGAATAATATCACCAAACCGTAGTACTGACTGGCTACGTTAAAAATATGTTAGAAAGGGAAAACATAAAAAGTAAAATTGAATTATGCATTAAGAAATCTTATCTCTTTCGATCCCACAAATGAAAAATTATTTGGCTCTACTTTTAAACTCATATATTAAAGGTATTTTAGTCAAAATAGTTCATGAGATTGACATAACTCTTTATTCTGGCTCTTGAGTTTTGAAATCGATAAAAGTGATCCTTGTGTTTGTCCATCATCAATTTTTTTGATCATTTCGTAAAAAATATCTATCAAATAAGGTCAAAATGAAAAAAAATAATCGTAATGTAATAAATAACGAGCCAAAATGAATTATCCAGTTCAATTTGAAACTAGCACCAAGCATAGCAACTACAATTGTGAAAAGTAAAGTGATATATTACTAGTGGTTTGTTTATGTGATGTAAATATTTAATTTAATGTTGAATCAAATTGTCATATTTGGAAGGTTGTTTATGAATATCATATACCTACTTATATGAAAATAAAGGAAAGAAACAGCGAATGATGTTTGTGGCCTTATAGGATGACATGACATAATCAACAAACCCAGTTAAAATTTGAAAAGGCACATAAAATAAACGTACCTTCTCCAATGCTAACTTTAGCATGGATGTTAATAATTGTTTAGTTTTTTGGGTCAAACTAGATGATAACTCTACAACTTATTTTAAATAAAACAAAAGGAAACGACTATACTTGGTCCAACCTATAAGAGTGAGCAGTGCATATTCGTCGGAGAAATTTTTTTATATTAGACTGAGAAGTATTACTAGATCAATATATAATTAGTCGGTTGGACAGAAAAATTACGATTCCTTACAAGACAAAATTCATGATGCGAACTAATGTCCCAGACAACAAAATTATCGAAAATTTTATTAAACTTCATAATATTTTCTGTCAACCACTTAATACTACGGTCTTGTGGTATTCCTCTTTATTTGAAAGTGAGAGGTCTTAAGTTCAAATCTCGTAGATGGCGAATTCGATATCAAATTAAACTGTTCATTATGTGATTTTTCTGAACTCCCCATCTCCTTAATGTAAAAATATCGATATACTAAAAAATAAAATCAAATACAGTAACGTTCTAGAATTCATGAACAAAAACTGAAGTACAATATATAGAGCACCTTTGAGCATGCTAAAAAATTCCATGAAATTACAGTTGCTACAATCATAACTTGATAGAAGGGATGTCAACCAAAGCAAAGGAAAAAATAGGAAGTTAGATGGGGTGTGGGGAAACGACGAGTCAATGAGGGCGTTGATTCCGGCGCTGGCTACGCTGCACTTAATACGACATGTAGGCCTCCTCCTCTCACTCTTTTGCTCTTCTGGGCTCTTTCTTTCTTGCATGACCCACATCTTCCACGGTGCACCAACTTCCTATCCACGCCATCAGCGCTGCCATGGGAACCATCCTGACCACCCATGTCCTACGCGTACCACTAATACCCGGATTTGGATCTCATTCGGATTCAAATTGTGAAGATGCTAAGAATCCTTACATCTTAGTTGTTTATCGTACGCAGTCATAAATCATTTTGAATTTATTTATTTAAAATTAAACACAAATAGTACTTCACGAAAACTGATCGTACGATGTACGATAAACGATCATGATGTGAAAATCCCTAAGATCCCATAAAGAGGATCCGGATTCTCATCCCTAACACACCTCCCACACCATTGCCAGGTCATATTCATAAAGGCCTCATCTCCCGAATTCAATGATATGCTGATTATCTACCAAACTACGTGTCGTATAACACTACACTTAACGAATTGGAGCCGATGTGGCATTAGTATTGCTGTGGACGTTGTTCAACCTAATTGATAAAAATAGTAGATTGTCTTGATAATTAGAACTTTTTCTTTCGAACGCTTACGCATGGAGTTTAAATATTACTCCTTCCGTCATAAGTATTGTTGTGGACGTTGTTTCAAGCTAATTGACATAAAAAAAGGTGGATTGTCTTAGTAATTAGGATTCCTTCTTCAAACGCTTTTGCATGGGGTTCAAATATCACTCATCCCGGCATAAGTATTGTTGTGGACGTCGTTTTAAGCTATTTGACATATAAAAAAAATAGCAGATTGTCTTGGTAATTAGGACTTTTTTTCCAAACGCTCCTGCGGGTTTCAAATATTGCTCCTCCCGTCATGGGTATTGTTGTGGATGTTGTTTCAAGTTAATTGACATATAAAAAAATGCTAGATTGTCTTGATAATTACGATTTTCTTCTTCAAAACACTTATGTGTGGGGTTCAAATATTGCTTCTCCCCTTTTAGTAGTTTAGAATAATATCGTTTGTATTAAAAAATGTACTGACATGCAAAACCTAGCTCCTTCCCTATGATTCATGATAATAAAACTTACAGACTCCCACTTATATTTGTATTTTGATATCACTTAACCTCTTACGTGTGCAAACTACAAACCCCAACACAAGGGCTACAAACTTTTTTATTGGCTCGGCCAATCCACTAGGGAGGATCCTCTCCAGATCCTTCTTCTTCTTCTTCTTTCATCTCTTCAATTTTGCTTCTTCTTCCTCTTCTTCTTCAATCTTCTTCTTCAATTCTTATTCTTCTTCAATCCTGCTTCTTTTTCTTCATTTTTTCTGCTTGTTCCAGATGACTTTGATGTTGCCGGTTACCAACGCTAGGGAAGCCACCACGCTGACTCCAGGGAAGCCACCACGCAAACTCCGGGGAAGCTAGGAAGTCGACTCGGACTGTAAAGAAGGAGGATCTGGATGGGTATGTTTCGAAGTAGGGGTGGGTTCAAAAAACCGAAAACCGAACCGAACCAAAGTTGAAAAAAACCAAACCGAAACTGCCAAACCGAACCGAATCGAATCTGGTTGGTTCGGTTTTGGTTTTTGAGGTCCGAAAACCGAACCGGACCGAACCGAACCGAAAAAAAAATCATATATAAATTCTAAAAAAATATGTTGGCGCCGGGGTTTGAACCCCTTCCCTATAGCTTGGGATTAGTTGCTGCCAGCCAACTTGACTGTAGGCTTCGAGTTGTTATAATTGTACCAGTACAATATTTATAGGTTTCTTGTATTTAATGCTTTATAAAATTTCTTAACTTTACAAACTCTAGCCGTCTCACACTATGTCTCACTTCCCATTTTAGATTTCAAACACTCCCCTCCGCTGCTTCCTCTCTCTGCCTTTGCTTCCTCAGCCCCTCTCTCTCTCTCTCTCTCTCCTTCCTCTCTTCCTCCAAATCACTCTCTCTCCAGTCTTCTCATGTCCTCCTCACGGATTCTTTCTTCCAAACCATGATTTTCCCTCGCCCCTTTCGAATCAGAACCCCCTCTAAATTGGAAGATTCGAATCCGGGTTTTCCGATCTCTCAAAGGTAATTTTCGAATCAAAACTAATATGATTTATAATTTTATAGTGTGATTTACTGAATTAAAATGGGTTTTTCTTTTCATTATTTGTTGGGATTTTGCGTGTTATAATCTTTGCAGATTTGTTGGGTTTTTATATTGTAATTTTCGTATTCATTTGCAGATTTGTTGGGATTTTATATTGTGATTTACTGAATTAAAATGGGTTTTTCTTTTAATTATTAGTTGGGATTTTGCATGTTATAATCTTTGCAGATTTGTTGGGATTTTATATTGTAATTTTCGTATTCATTTGCAGATTTGTTCCAGTTCGTATTCATTTGCAGATTTCTTCCAGTGCAGATTTGCAGATTTGTTCCAGTTCATATTCATTTGCACCAACACCCAATAAGTTTCTGCATCTTCAGTGCTTGCAATCAATTGTTGCAGATTTGTTCCAAATTAAAAAAAAAAATCATGGAAAAAACCGAACCGGACTGAAACTGAACCGAAAAAAATCAAAACCGAAAAAACAGAACCGAAAAAAAACCGAAAAAAATTGAACCGAACTGAACCGAAATTTCGGTTCGGTTTCGGTTTTGACTAAAAACCGAACCGTTTCAAACCGAACCCAGCCCTATTTCGAAGACAATCCTATCCCAATCCACTAGTCCAGATTGCAACATAAAAAATGCTTGTGGACCTGGCGAGGCAAACAAAGCCTCGAGAATGGTTCAAATTACATAATGGATAGAGCTTATTAGACTGAAAGACCTAACAAGTTCTTGCACCACTAATCAACTCAACGTAAAACAAAACGAAAATAGCAAAATTTGGGTAAACTCAACGAGCCAAGTCGTTATATCCTTGTGTCGGTGCTACAGTTGTTCCTTCTACCTTTGACGTCTAACAAGTAAGCAAAACTATTATGGTCACTCGTTAAGAATTCGTTAACGAGTTACGTTAAAAATCTGTTAAGATAATGAGTATGATGCATAAATAACACGAATATCACCCATTTCTCAGGTCCAAGGTCTAAAATATCGATGATATCGGTAGTCAAAAAACACGAAAATTTCGATAGAAATATTGGGATATTATCGATATCGATAAAAATTGAATAAAAACCACATAAATTGTAAGAAAAACTTGGAAATTTTTATTGAAACATTGCAGGATGTTTATTTAGTCAATATATATTAGTTTATCACAAAAAATTGGAAGGAAATGCATTGCATGATGGATTTAACTGATTTAAGTTGATTATATAGCGAGCTGGCAAACATTGTGAGTGTAGAAAATATGTAGTAATTAATGAAAAAAGTTTAAACACATCATAATCATTTATATATAATGAATTAGTACAATATTTTACACTTTATATATTGCATGGTAAGATACATGAGTGACTTAGTACCACATAGAGTTTCTATCAAGGTCTAAAATATCGATGATATCGGAAATATCGGTAGTTCAAAAACATAAAAATTTCGATGAAAATATCGGGATAATATCGATATTTTAGACCTTGCTCAGATCAATAAGTTAAGCATGTCAATTTTTACATGACTTATTAACATCGACAGGAAAAGGACATCACGAAAACAGAAAAAGTTCACAACAACGGCTAGTGCGGCGTTCTGTGCACCGGCCATAAGCATGGCACCCATGCTTACCCGTGTGTAGCACCGCCAAAAAGCTTAATGCGGATGCGGTGACCGGCTGATCCGGTAATTATGAGAACATTGAGGTTTGTTTATGTAAATTCATACCCCTTGATAAGGCAAAATTTTATTCATGCCCTTGGGAATCTTTTTAAGTTTTATTTTACAATGAGGGTAGATGACTCGATGTTATGTTAACAAAGAGAAGGCAATACCAAAACACACAAAACTGGACAGAAAAAAAAAAAGGAACTTTAACGAAAAGAGCTTCTGGTATTATTTATTTTAACGAAAAATTATATTTTTACACTAAAAAGTCAATCATAGTACTATTTACTTTACCCTTTATTTTGTCTTTATCGTTAAAACTCAAAGTTTTCAAGTATTTTTCATTAGTTTTTCTAAAAAAAAAGGTGAGTTACAAGGATTAAACGTTTGAACAATGCATAAAGGTTTGGTCATTGAACAATTATTATAATCTTTGTCTCTTTATACACAAAACAATCTTCTAAATTTACTCGTCAAATTAGTTTAATGTCTACTTTTTTCTGGCTCATAGCAATTTAAAAAAAAAAAAAATGAACCCCTCGTAATCCAAATAAGTGAAAAGCCAGAATGGGGGTCTATGATCTTATTTGATATTGCATCAACTTGCTGACGTAAGTCATAAGATTCTTAACATATTATTACTTTCTTTTTTGATAAGTTAACACATTGTTACTTGCTATGGGAGTAAGTAATTATGGATTTATATATAATCAACTCACTTAACGAGAAATCTATTTATTGTAATCACATGCAGCATTTCCCCCAAGTTCCAATCTGCCACGTGTACATGATTTCGATTATTTATCACATCCTTACCTTAGAATTAAGCAAGATACTCATTAATACATGGAGCTATATCAAAAAAAAAAAAATATTTAATGTATTTCTATCAACCTTACGAGAAATTTTTCATTGTGTTTGGAACACGAACGGTACATCACGTGTTATTATATAAGTGATGGAAAATTTATTTCTTAAGTTGTTAATTTTTTTAATACAAATATCTCATCACTTGTATGGTGACACATAGTGTACCACTCCATGTTCCGGACATAGTAAAAAATCTATCCAACCTTATCTACTCAATCATCTTATACTATTTCTTGTTTACTCATTTTGTATTCTTTCTAAATCAACTAACGGAACAATCGCCCTTTAACAAAAGGCGAGTGAACTATTATTCCGCATTTTCCTAAACAAAAAGTGAGGGAGGAACTGTCACACTAATTGAGTAGTTAGGGAAATGTAAAGAAGGAACGAGACAATAACAACACTCTTAATTAAAAGTACAAAATAAGTTGTAACAATTTAATTAGGTTTTTCACCAAACACTGCAATTAGGAGAGTAATTCGGGTAAACCCGTTTTCTCAAATCGACGGGCAAGATGGAATGGCAATGTCGTCATTTCAAGTTTCAGCAAGCGCCCTCGTAAAGCCCCTCTATATATATTCTTGGAAATATAACGCCATTCTCGCATCTTCTTCTCACGCGTGCCAAACCGGCTCTCCCGGTCACCAAACTTGCGAGTGCGACCGCGTCATTCTCTACCTCTTTATCTCTCTTTGCACCTTCTTCTCCGACAGTCGAACGCAGTCTTTTCAGTTTTCCCAGTTTCAGAGAGAGGGAGCAGGGAAGAGAGATAAAGTAGAGAGAGAGAGAGACATTCATGCCGAAACAGAAATAAAGTTTTTACCAGCCATGGCTTCTCCGTCCCCTCACATCTCCAAGATCTGCAACTCCCTCTTAAAATCACCAGCCCTCATCGGCGGCAACCACACCACCGCCCGATTCTGCTCCCGCTAAACCAAAACCCCAAAAACCCCCAATACGATTTCTTCAAATTTATACAAATTCAATTTATTTTTTTATTTCGATTCCGAAAACAGATAGAAAAAGATTCTTTTTTTTTTCCCCAAGTTTTTGTAGAGAAAAAGGTTTAGCTTTTGCAGAGATGGAACCCGGCGCCGCCGCGGCAGGCAAGCCAGGCCTACTGAAGAACGTTTTTATACGGTTCTTTTTGTTCGGCGTTTTGATCGTGCTCTGTCGCTTCGCCTACGTCGTCACCGTCACCGGCGAGTCGTGCGAGCTCGGGAACTTCTGCTTCTTCTCTCTGCCGGAAAATCTCAACTTCGTTATAGCGAATACTGGCGGTTCGGCCATCGCCGCAAAAAAAGAAGCCGTTCCGTCGATTTCGGTGGGGTCCACGAAGCCCGAACTCTACACCAGCAAGGACTGGATCAAGGCTGTCCATTTCTACTCCGCCGTGTTCCAGGATCTCATGTCTCAGGGCTTCCTCTCCCGGAAAGCCAAGTCGCTCTGCGTCGAGACCCCCGCCGGGCACGACGTCTACGCCCTGAGAGAGTCCGGCGTCAAGGGCGCGGTCGGTGTTTTCAAGAAAGCGTCGAGACCTTTGGTAATTCCCGGCGAATCGCACCGTTTGCCGTTCGCTGACAACAGCTTTGACTTTGTTTTCTCCGGCGGAGGACGGCTCGAGAAGTCGCCAAAGCCGGCGGATGTCGCCGCCGAGATCGTGCGGACGCTGAAGCCCGAAGGGTTTGCGGTGGTCCACGTCGGCGCGAGAGACACTTACAGCTTCCATTCGTTTATTGAATTGTTCAATTGCAGCAAGCTCGTGACTTCGCGGGACATCGACGGCTTCGATCCGCCGATGCCGAAGATTCGCGAGATGGTTTTGAGGAAGGATTGCGGCGAGAGTGAGGGTTTCGGTCACAGGGCCGAGAACCCTGGTGGCGGTGCTGGTAATAAGTGCTCAGTTCCTGGGCATAAGATGGATCTCATCAGAAAGGCCGAGCCTTTGATTGAAATAGAGCCGTTGAAGCCGTGGATTACTCTGAAGAAGAACATACAGAACGTGAAGTACCTCCCGACAATGGCGGATATAAGCTTCAAGAAGCGGTATGCTTACGTGGATGTCGGAGCTCGGAGCTATGGCTCCAGCATTGGCAGCTGGTTCAAGAAGCAGTACCCGAAACAGAACAGGACTTTCGAAGTTTTCGCCATTGAAGCCGATAAGACTTTTCATGACCAGTACAAGTTGAAGAAGGGGGTCACATTGCTGCCTTACGCAGCTTGGGTGAGGAACGAGACATTGTCCTTCGAGATCAATGGCGACCCGGGTGAGAAGGTGAAGGATAAAGGGAGAGGAATGGGGAGGATTCAGCCGGCGAATCCAGCCAGTGGGGGGTTTAACGGAGAGGTGGATCGGATTCAGGGGTTTGATTTTGTGAATTGGTTGAAGAACACCTTTTCGGAAAAGGATTTTGTGGTGATGAAGATGGATGTGGAAGGGACGGAATTCGATTTGATTCCGAGGCTTTTCGAGACAGGGGCAATCTGTTTGATCGACGAGGTTTTTCTCGAGTGCCATTACAATCGGTGGCAGAGGTGTTGCCCCGGCGAGAGGAGTTCCAAGTATGAGAAGAGTTACGGTCAGTGTTTGGACCTGTATGCTTCACTTAGACAAAGTGGAGTTCTTGTTCATCAATGGTGGTAGTAACATTGTTGCAGGTTCTTTGATTCTAGCAGGCTTTTTCTTTCTTTTTTGTAATTTTGTTTTGCAAAAGAAAAAGGAATAACTTTAGAATTCGTTTGTTTTTAGAATTGCAGCTGAAATAAAAAAAAAAAAAAATTTAAAATGAAGATTTCATTTTCTTGTATTGATTTAGTTAGAACTTTGGTACTATTGCATTTTGACTTTCCGGCGGGCGCAGTGCGTGATTGTTTCGGGATAACGGTGAATGATTGTTTCGGAATAACGGTGAATGATTGTTTCGAGATACCGGTACAATGCTATTTCGCTAACATTATTTGCCTTGGGGAACTATTGCATTTCAACTTTTCAGTGTTGTGGCGAGTAATTATCTTGAGATACCGTCACGCTATCGTCTACATTGCAGGAAAGTTCATTCGGCTCCTCGAAAATGGTGGAGGAGGATCTTCTCTTCTTTTAATTTCTTTTTCTTTTTCTTCCTTTCTATTTGAACTGTTACTATTAGGTTACGTCAACATTTATATTGATTTTTGGCATAAATGTCAAAATGGTCCTTATGTTATAGTCATATGGTCAATTCGATGCCATTGTTTTCGATTTGGCTAATTTAGTTTGTCTCTGTTAGTCAATTAAGGATATTTCATTCAATCTCTTTTAAAAAATTCATAAGAAAAATCATATGAGAGATAATTACGTTTTCTCTTTACAAAAAAATGCAAATTAATGAGAAATAATAAGATAAAAAGTAAAATGTGAGAAAATGAAAAGAAAGAGAATGTAAATAAGAGGGGACATAATTTTACTCTGAAAATGGTTGGACAGAAGATGTGATAACGTCTCAAAAGCATTTTTGGGTAATTTCATGAAAGTTTGCAAATTGGTTTTGAGATGATTCAAAGTGTAAAGTATTGTGGACCATAAAAGTCAATTAATAAATGATATTTGTTTCCTTTTTAAAAAGTAAATAGCTTGTTTGTTAAGTTTCAAAGTATTTGGAAACAGAATCATTGCAATAGGACCCCTTGACAGACAATTAAAGGGATACATCCATGGAGTTTGCGGCTCCTTTTGGAATTGTGAAATGTTGCTATAGGTAATAGGTGTCATCCCACATATTTTTTTTCTTTTGGAATGCATAAAAGAGACGAGTCACGCAGAAGAGGGACCCTCCTCATGTAAAAGATCTGTTAAGAGATCAAGAGGTTCGTCAAATCAAGAACGAAATCATTATAAAGAAGTGATGTGTTGAAAAGGTGGTGCATTGCTTCATTCGCTTGGTGGCGGATATGGATGGTGAAATCTCCATTGATCTGGTCTAGCAAAGTCTTTGCATCCTCAACAGTAGGGCCAACAGGCGAGAGGTTGAGGGATTGCTCTTGCAAAACTAAGACAATTTGGTGAGAATCGCTTTCGAGAATAAGGTTTTAACAACCCCTGTTAATAGCCAACATGAGGCCCTCTCTAACTACCAAAGCTTCTAAATGCATGGTACTGCTTGGTTGCAGGAGGGAGAATGATTTATATGTAATGGGTACATTACTTTGTGACGTTCTGCTCTAATATATTAACGTATGATTTCAAGTGACGATAAATTTATTTCATATAAGTTGTTTTCCCACGAAAGACTATAAATTGAGCCTTAAAATAGGAAGTTTGATCAGACAAGATATTTACTTATTTGAACCAATCATTGGGTCATCGACTTGAGATTTGATAATTTTTGGTTCAATTTTGCAATTGCCGGCAATTTGTTTCTGAAATGGTTGTGCACATGGAATTAGGAATTCAGCACATGTTTTGCTTGATCAGGATAGAGTTATAAGCCTGCCAAACAACCAGTCCACGTTGCCCTGAATAAGTGACTCCTCTTCTCTTGATCAATTTGGTCAGCCCAAATATTACATCATTTCCATAGTTCTCAAGTGGTGGTTACGCTCACCATCATATTTATAATTGTTGAATGAGTTTAAATTTTGAAATTTGTGTCTATCTATTACACAAATCTCAAGATTTAAATTCATCTAACGACAATTAATGGAAGGTAAGCATCACTATTACTTAAAGGTGGTGAAGAAAAATATTCCCGTATTTAATGGTTATGACCCGAACACATTTTAATGGTGAGTTTCACCCTTGGTACAAACTATACATGATTGGGCCATGACGGTTTTGGCAAGGTTAAAAATAGATTGTACTTGTTACTAGAGGAAGTCTAATTAGTTGGTCGCGCGAAGCTAGGAAGTTCCTTCGCACCACCCTGTTAAGGTGGAAGCTGTTGGCTCGAGCCCCTTTAGTCCCGACAGAGAAAATGAGACACACTTGTAAGTCGAGATACGTACTACTAGAGTTGTGAAGACTAAACATTTACATGATATAGTGTTTGTTGCTACTCAAGTATATAACTATAGATTTGTTACATTAACGAATATCTTTTGAATAGGATGGTTGTAAGCTAAACTAATTATTATATGGTTCGAACCATCTGATTGACTAAGTCAAGGAACAATCTGTTTAAGCCCAATTTTATACTGTTGTCAAGGGTGGAGCTACCATGGGCCTAGGGGGGCGGATGCCCCTACTGAGATTTTTCTGATGTTAGCATGCTGCTCAAACTCATCTGGTTCTGCAGCAGCAAAGCCCCCACTGCGATTTTTTGGTTCCTCCGATCTGGTTCTGCAGAAGCAAAGCTGGGTGTTATTTTTTTTTTCAAAACCAGGCCAAAGGCAAAATGAACCTCAATTCCTCCGATCTGGTTCTGTAGAAGCCTGATCTTATTTATTTTTTTTCAAAACCAGGCCAAAACAACGTCGTTTTGGTCCTGGTAAAAAAAATTAAAAAAATGTAAACGAAACGGCGTCGTTTCGTATATGTTTTAAAAAAAAAAAGTTATGTTATAGTGGGGGACCGCTTGTCCCCACGGTCCTAGACTCCCATTTCCATCCCTCCCTTTGTTTTCGTTGCCCTTTGCGCCGCACCAATCAGAGAGCAGCTTGGTGCTGCTCTGTCTGTCTTCCCCCAACCAACACTTTGAAATGGAACGGAACAGGAGCAAAGTTGCTCTTCCCAACCACGCCAGCAGCCAGCCACTCCAACTAGCCACTCTCTAGTCTAGCCGACATATATATATATTTAGGTAAATTTTTTAATTCCTAAATCTATAATTCCTAACCCTAATTAATTATTTAAGATGAATTTTTGTTTAATTGGTATAGAAATATAGAATCATATGGATATGGTATGCACTAATATGATTATTGACTTATTGATTATTGATTATTGATATGAAATATATGATTATTGATGAATGAAATTACGAATTCTATGAATATGGGTATACATTTATTCATATGATTAGTTGAATTAAATGTTTATTTGTTGAATAATTTGTATGCTTATTGGTATTGGTTAATTGAATTGTTGCCTTGGTTGGATATGGATTCGTTATTAGGCATTTTTTTTTTGGTTAAGAAAGCATATATATTAATATGGATAACATTGTCAACATCTCCAAGAAAACTCAATTCTACAGCTTAATTTTCCTTACAAGAAATATGGAGACACGCAAAGACGATTCAACCCTGCTTGGTTTGATGATTTTCCTACTTGGTTGGAATATAGTGTAGAAAAAGATGCTGCCTTTTGTCTGTGTTGCTACCTTTTTAAACCAAACATTGGAGAACAAACAGGTGGTGATTTCTTTGTTGGCGAAGGATTTTCTAACTGGAAGAAGAAAGAAAGACTTCTAACTCATATTGGAGGCGTCAATAGTGCACACAATCAAGCGTGGAGTAATTTTGAAGCTTTAAGGAGTCAAAAGCAACATATCCAGTCTTTTTTCTCTAAAACTCATGATGAAGCTCAAATTCAATATAGAGCTCGGTTGAATGCATCAATCGATTGTTGTCGATTTCTTTTGAGACAAGGGCTTGCATTTCGTGGTAATGATGAATCTGAACATTCAAGCAACCATGGAAACTTTCTTGAGCTTCTACAGTTTCTTGCCGACCACAATGAGGATGTGAAAGCCGTTACTTTGAAAAATGCTCCAGAGAATCACAAATTGACATCACTAGATATTCAAAAAGACATTGTAAATGCTTGTGCAACTGAGACGATCAAGGCTATTATTGAAGACGTTGGCACTTCGTTGTTCTCTATTTTGATTGATGAATCTCGTGACGTATCAACGAAGGAACAAATGGCTATTGTATTGCGTTATGTGGACAAGAATGGGCATGTCGTTGAGCGTTTTATTGGCATTGAGCATGTTACTAGTACCATTGCTCTCTCACTCAAGGAAACCATTGATGAGGTATTTTCTAGGCATAAATTGAGCATGTCTAGGTTGCATGGGCAAGGTTACGATGGGGCCATCAATATGCAAGGTGAGTTCAATGGTCTTAAAGCTCTTATTATGAAAGAAAGTGGTTGTGCCTATTATATTCATTGCTTTGCACATCAACTTCAATTAGCTCTTGTAGCTGTGGCAAAGAAGAACATTCAAATTGAGTCTCTTTTTAGTATAGTTACTATTTTGGTAAATGTTGTTGGAGCTTCATCGAAGCGTTATGATCTTCTTCGGGAGAAGCAATCTATTGCAGTTATTGAAGCACTAAACAGTGGTGAGTTTACAAGTGGGAAAGGCAAAAATCAAGAAACTACTTTGAAACGTGCTGGAGAAACACGTTGGGGTTCACACTTTGGCATGTTTATGTCCAGCCGACTCCTTCTCTGCTTTTGATAACCAAAAGCTATTGCGTCTTGTCCAGTTTTATCCTAAAGACTTCTCTATGAATGAGCTGGTGATACTTAAGATTCAACTTGAGACTTACATTGTGGATATGCGGTCTAGCATTGAGTTTTCAGGTTTAAAAGAGATTGGAGATCTTGCAAAAAAAAAAGGTTCAATGCAAGAAACACAAGGTGTATTCGCTGGTTTACTTGCTTGTGACATTAGCACTAACTCTTCCAGTTGCTACTGCAACCGTTGAAAGAGCATTTTCGGCCATGAAAATTCTGAAGAATCGATTAAGAAATCGGATGGGAGATCAATGGATGAATGACAACATGGTTATTTTTATAGAGATAGAGATATTTGATGGTATTGGTAATGATGTTGTCATGCAACGCTTTCAGAACATGAAAACGTGTTGAGGGATATTGTAAAGGACTGTTGTATGAAAAACTTTATGGATTAATATATAAGTATTGTGTTTAGTAAATTCTTGAGCTTTTTAATTATGACTTTGTTGTTTGAGGATGCCCCCATTCACACAAATCTCTGGCTTCGTCCCTGACTGTTGTTATGCTACGAGATGAATGGAGCGTCGCACGCGTGATTAAAAAGGAAGATTTCTTGTAGTTTACCACCAAAATAAAACGAATTTAGTTTTGATTAGTTAAACAAAAATCTACTCTAAAATGTTAGGGGAATGGATTATAACCATCGGATTTTCAGCTAATGGCTGGCAAAAAAATTTGTTAAGATAATCGGATCAGTTTTAGTTCTAAATCCAAGCAAAATATCTGTATCTTACGAATTTGTGATTGCAATGCAATACGTTCTTCTTTGACTAAAATACATACAAATCTAAATATTAATGTGCATGCACTTTAAATAGGATTTAATTAGTTGACCAACTACGATATAGGGAAGATTTTCTACCTAATTATGGTTTATGTACTTTGATTAGCTAAAGACATTTGGGAAATGCAAAATTTAGTATTACTATCTTCCTCCTTAGCAAAGAGAAAGGGTGTTAGTATGATTTTTGTGTAACAATTTCTTGAGATTAGCACGTCGAGATTTTAGAGAGCATAACACCCTCCTCCACAATATGCAAAACCTCCAACAACAACAACACACGACATTTTAAAATCCTTAAAATTTTGTGTGTTGTGCTCTTCATGCTCCTCAACCAAACGACAAGAAATCGTGATTGACTCGCTGCATGCTTATTCCAATATCGACGATTTACATTTCGTCTTTTGAGAAATATATCAATCAATTTCGATTTTCCCACAGATACAAAAGTCCCTAAAACCACCATCACCTTTCAATTCTCTTCCCCTCCTTTGCCTCTTCACCCACTATTGTCTTTTGGGTGTGGATCGGTTTTTTGTGGGTCCTTTTCGTTTGTGGGAGGTTTGTTTTAATTTCTAGAGAGACATGGGAGCTTGTTGTAGCAAGGAGAAATTGCATGGAGGAGGTTACATGGAGGATGATCATATGGCCAATCGGAATGAGTATTCCGAGGCCGATAAGGAAGAGGATAGTGTAAGGTGTGGGGACGATGGGGCACGCATAAGGTTGGAAGGGTGTTCTAGGAACATATCCATGTACACCCAGCAAGGAAGAAAAGGGATCAATCAAGATGCAATGACAGTTTGGGAGGTACGATATATCAACTTGTCTCTTTTCAATTTGTTAGTTTTTTTTTTTCATTTGTGGTGATTAATTTCTGCTATGTTTTCTAGTCTTATGACGTACATTGGTATATTTAATTACTCGGAACGAATATTAATTATTTTGACTTTGAATCATTCTAATTCCCATCTTTGATTGTATTCATACGAAACTCAAAAAATATGTGGCTCCACATTATAATATGTTATCTAACACATGAAAAAACTAGGAATTTGATCGATTAATTTGGGGAAGGGTAGTTGTTTCCATTCAATTCCCTTCTCCCTCTATATTCATGATTTTCTCGATACCAAAACTTGCTCATTCCAAGTAAGTAAATGCCGATAATGTTTACGTTTATTTGGTTTGTTCACTATGTATATCAAATCTTCTTGAACCCCTATTTTCAGCAAAACTTGTTCTTTCCCATTTCCAAGTTTCTTTATCATGTTCAATTGCTATTATATCCATGAATTCTTCAATGTGCACATCAGCCTATAGAAACCCTTTGGTCCTTTCCCTTGATATATTATTTTATGTCATTGAATTTTGTAGGACTTTACCGAGAAAGGCATGCACTTCTGCGGTGTGTTTGATGGTCATGGCCCCGACGGTCACAAAGTTGCAAGATGTGTACGTGACAATTTACCCTCAAAGCTCTCCGAAGTCATCAAAATTTACCAGCTCAACACCGGCATATTCAGCGACATCAATGTTGCCGGAAGCGAGCTCAATGCAAACAACGGTACAAGTCGCGATAGGAAAGCCAGTAGCGATCTCTCTCTTCCGTCATGGGAAGCCAGTTTCGTTAAATCATTCAAGGAAATGGATGAAGAACTTAGCCTCGATAACACCATTGATAGCTTCTGCAGTGGTTCAACAGCTGTAACTGTACTTAAACAGGTACAATTTTTATTTGCAATTAAATTTTAGAGATAGGAATTCAATAAAATTTGATATTTGTTTTAATTTTGTGCTGTTTGGTTTTCAGGGTGATCATTTGGTGATTGCCAACTTAGGCGATTCTCGTGCAGTTCTTGGAACTAGATCAGGAGAGAAAAAACAAATCGTTCCTGTCCAGCTCACAGTTGATTTGAAACCTGATACTCCAAGTATGTTTAGTACTTCTGCTCCAAATTTTTGGAAATGGTTTCCGCACAACTTTCTCTCCTTCTGCTCACTTCTGTATATTTCCGTTCCTTTGGTTCTCTTTTGAATTATTCAATAGTCCAAAGGCCATAAAGGAAGACGGGTGTACCAGCGGAGAAAGAGGAGTGCAGAAATCACTTCACTTAATATTTTCCTTAAGAGTTGCATGATGATGACGATCAAGTTATTGAGCCTGATTGATTTTCTTGTATTTTTTTTCCTACTGATGAAACTTAGGTGAAGCTGAGAGAATTATGAAATGCAAGGGCAGGATTTTATCAGTGGAGGGAGAACCACAAGTATTTAGATTATGGATGCCGGATGAAGACTGCCCTGGTCTTGCAATGGCAAGGGCTTTCGGGGATTTCTGTGTCAAAGATTACGGTCTAACCTCAAGTCCGGAAGTTTTCTACAGGAAGATATCAAGTGATGATGAATTTGTGGTCTTGGCAACTGATGGGGTAAGAAAACAAAAAAAAAATTGTTTTACTAATATTCTAATTACTATTTGTGAAGCGAGTGCAGAAAAAATTTGGTTTTACTTATAAGCTTCCCTCTAGTACTTAATATCCCTTCAATTAAGGATTTGTTTTTCGCTTCATACGGTTCCTTTTTTTGCTTCATAGGGATCGGTTTTTTGTTTCGTAGGGTTTAGTTTTTAGCTTCATACGGTTATGTTCTTTTGCTTTGTAGGGTTCGGTTCTTCTCTTAGTGTTCGATTTTTTTTCTCCACTGGGTTTGGTGTTTCGCTTCATAAAACTCATTTTTTGGTCTACACGGTCATGAAATTTATTTACGGAGTAATGTGATGGAGTTTCATTTAAGTCGAATATATTTGGCGACTCTTAACAGTATCGAGCTGCATAAGATATTGATGTTGTGCATTGCGCAGATTTGGGATGCTTTAACAAACAGTGACGTGGTAAAGATAGTTGCATCAGCAAGGAAGCGATCCATGGCAGCAGAATTACTAGTAAAGCGTGCAGTTAGAGCATGGAAACGGAAGTTCCCCCAATCGAAAATTGATGATTGTGCAGTTATATGCTTGTACCTGAAGGACCAACCTGCTTCTTCATTAACACAATCCGATTCCCATGCGAGCCGTGTAGGCAAAGGAAATGACTCTGAGCTTTCCCTTTCTTACTATAGCAAAAGATCGAATGTTGCAAGCGATCAGGGAGGCCCTGCATCCGAGATCAACAGCAAGATGATGGAGGATGAGAAGGATACCGTGTTGAACTGCAATGTCTCACAAGACGCAAAGGAAGAGTGGAATGCCATTAAAAGTGTTGACAGAGTAAATACCATGTTGAAGCTTCCTCAATTTTCTAATGGTTTGAGTCGGAGGAAAACATCAAAGGATTACGAAGAGGTTGAAGCTCATTGATTAACTAGCCTCCGTGACGAGGCCTTAAATCGAGCAATTTGCGACCGTGGTTAAGGATTAGCAATCAACAATATTCATCAAACATCTCTCGGAAGGTGCAATTTCAGCTTCCTGCCAAATTCGAAAGAAAAAGTGTAGCCACAAATTCTGCTTTTAGAATTGGCTAGGAGAAAAGAGTACATGTAGATATTTGTCTAACCATGAAGTTAGAAGTGCAATTTCAACGAGGAATACTGATATATAAAATATATGAAGTTGGCTTCTACCTTGAAGTTTTGTTTGGTGCCACGGTCACATGTCGTTTGGTGTTATTTACTCAGATAAGCATGTGAATTGAAAATTGAAATACCCAAATAAAAATCCTACCCAAGAAACAAAAACCTAGCTAGCCACGAGTAGGAGATCATTCGCGACGAAAAACAACTTTACCAGTTGATCAAGCACCAATGCCATGGTGGTGGTATCTTATAGAATTCAAACGCTGAGCTAAACAACTTGGGTGAATGTTCTTCTTCATTCTCTGTTGAGGCTTCAGACTAACCTGGATGTGAAACCAATCGCATATACTTCCCAAAATGACGTACTAATTCGTATCGCGCTGAGACCTCGATATGGAAGATGGAAAAATCAAGCAATATAAGGAAGCGTGTTCTAATACTTATTAACCATATTCATGGATCACTACTGAAAATTTGGGATGATAAGCATATTATAGCAAATGAATCTGTGACCCTTGACCCAAAATTTAAGTAGTGATCCATGAATACAGTTAATAAGTATTAGGACACGCCTCCTTATATTGCTTGGTTTTTCCATCTTCCATGGATCGCTACTAAAAATTTGGGATAATACCTCTTGTAGATGACAACATATGTTGCATATATCATCATCTACTAGAGGTTACATTCCATCTGGATATGTTGATTTTTTTTTTTTTTTTTTTTTTTTCGGGGGTCATGATTTGCCCTTTTGTTGCGAGTAGTGGTTTTCTTTTTTCTTGTTGGTATGTATCCTTGTATACTCATCGGATTGTGAACGTGAATTTAGTTTGACAACACAAGTATATGTTGTTTCAATAGTCTGACGATTACATGTATTAACGGAAGAATATATAAGACATTTTCTTTCGTCAAATTGGTTGTTTTATCTTACAATCTTATACATTAGAAAGGTAAAGAACTTAGGGAATAATACCATGTTCTTGAGATTTGATAGTTCTTCGTTCTCTATTGAAGTCTCAGACTGCTCTCAATTCAAGCCAATTGTATGTGATTTCATGGAATTGTAGTGGTGAGGGGTGCCAAGTTTAGAGCTATATATACCAATTTGAAAGATATAACCATCCAGTACATCTGCTCGGTTCCTTATTTGGAACCACTACATGTATGGATTCAGCCAAGTTTCTAGTTCGAATGTTTTTGTGCTTGTTATCGTCTTCTTGATTGCGAACACGATTCTAGTTTGACAATATAAGTATTTTTTTTTTTTGCGAGATAGTTAGACGACTACACATTAATAGAGAAATACAGACACGCTCTGTTATTGTATCTTACAATTTTGTAATTTAGAAATTATTTAGCGTTACCATCACTATTTTAGTTGATGAACTTGATCACCATCAGCTTATATTTACATATATCGCAATGTTTTCTTATCATATTGTGAATCTAAACATATTTACATGATATATTACCTCAGTCACTATGAAAGCTCCCAATCAGTGCAATAAGATGTATATGTTTGTCTATCTCTTAACTCGAAAGATATAATTTTCCTTGGCAAACCTCCGAAAACCCAATGCAGATTCTAGAGGCCCAGGCAACAAACCCAGGGGCCCCCAGAGTGTGATCAATATCTATCATCCCCACTTCTGCTACCTTTTGTTAGTCCCAACACTCCTCCCCCCATATCTTGTACAACAAGCGACAGCAAATCAAAGCAAATATTGTCACCATTAATCCGTCTCTTTCAAGTTTCAAGCTTTCCAGACATATATGATAATTCAGCAGTGACTATTATTTGGAGCCATTAGGCAAATCAACCAGCTGCACACCAGCAAAAGCTCTTCCTTCCAAGAAAAACTTGGATGTAAGTGAAAAATCGTTGTCTCTCTTCTCTCTCATCACACAATTTTTCAATGCATCATTTGAAAGTTCTCTCAGATGTATTTGCGTTTACACATTTTTAATGTCTTTGAGAGAACTTTCAAGTTATATGTAAGAAGCTCTCCTCCTTTCCATTACCCAATGACCCCAAAAAAAAAATGCCATCTTCTTCGATGCAGGTAGACAAACTTAATGCTGCGTTTGAATGAACGACTTGAAAGTTCTCATGAAACTTTTGACTCGGCTTTTAAAAATATACAAGAGCATTACCAACTCATGACCTAGAAAGCCGCAACTCGAACATTACAAACGCACCGCAAACACACTAGATAAAGGACTTCCAAGAAGACACCTATCAATTTTTCATTTGAAAGTTCTCTCCAATAATTTGCACATAGGCAATTTCAAGTAACTCTATCTAGTTATTTTAGTGGCTCTTTAGAGATTATGATGGTAAGAAGTCGACTCAGGCTTTTGGAAAGGTTAGGAAAGGCTGAGTCGACTTCTTACTATCATAATCTTTGCAGTTCGAATTCAAACTGCAGAGAAAATCTCTCTTTCGACCAATCAAATCAGCTCCTATTTGGTCAATGGCGGAGCCAAGTACAAGGCTCCCCTAGGCTATAGCATAGGGAGAGTTTTGGTTCTTTAAGTTTAAAAATATTAATCTTTTGGTTATGTTATAATTTTTAATTGTCATATTCTACTTGGGAAATGAAAATTTTGAATCTTAAGGTTACTTTTGAGTAAAATAAGGGCTAATAAATGTTAAATAAATTCATCACTTTAACCAATATTATAATTTAAAAGTAATAAGTCAAAACTTCCATACTAGAAATGGTTCCTTATTTTATTCACTTGAAAGTTTTGAGGCTAGAAGCTTAAGAAAACATAGTATAAATTTCTTGCTTCAATTGTTACTTTCAGGTTTACTATTATATAACTTTATGTAGGCAACAAAAGATTGAAAAATTGATTTCATAGTAATAATTTTAACTTAGCCCACCCATCGAATAATTCCTAGCTACGCCATTGTATTTGGTCCCAAAAGATCTCTTTAAAACTTGACAGTAAGAAGTCGACTGAGCCTTTTGGATAGGATCTTCTTGATCGCCTTGTAACTAAAAGTTACAAAGACTGATTGGCCTGAAATATCAAAAGAAAGGTGACAGGAGATTCCTATGAAATAAAGCAATAGTTGTTGCATGATGGATCTGGGAATGATACCGCCATAAAAATAAAAATAAAAGATATACAGAGCTGCCGCCTATTTTCTGGTTGAATACATTACAAGATGTTTTTCCATACTTTTCGCATTCAATTCTAGCTGCAGCGAATTTAGCTCAAGTTCCGTGGATCTTTAAAGCCACTCGCCCAAACCCACAAATAAAAATTGAGAGTGGTATCAAACCAAAGTCAATAGATATGTTTTCCTCTATATTAAACGATATATATCATGCCATCCTTTTTATAGATTACACTACTAGTACTCTCAAGCAGACTAAAAACAGGGTTCACAACCTAAACCCCTCGAAAAAGGACACAGAAAGCAAGATGCAAAAGCAAAAACCTTACTACGAGTTTATAACTAATTATGCCCCTCCCAGTTGTTGATTTGGCTCTAAACAGGAGCAGATTTGCAGACAATGTAGCGATAGGCAGCTACTTTTTTCCGGCGGGAGCCAGAGTTGTCAACTGAGAAAACCATCTTTCCTGCTTCACTGGGAGTAAAGGAGCTGTGGATTGCTTCTTCAGAGGGCATCACTTTTCTTGGCTTCTCCACTTGGATAGTGTAGCTGCCTTCTGCACTAGGCACGAACTCTGCAGTGTACTCCAAGTCCCACCCTCCCACTACTATGTCCCATGTGATTGTTGCATCAGCCTAATCAATTTCAACACCAACATACGAAAAATTAACAAACATTAATCGCGTTTAAATCGCTAATTTATAGAGCTTAAAATGAAGGGTTGTAACAATAATGCAGAAGATTTATGAACCTCAATCCCCTCAATCTGTATGTTCACTTTCTCTCCTCCTTTGACAGTGAACTCGGAAGCTGGTTTAGGGGGGCCGTTTTGTGCATCACTCGGTCGACTCAGGCCTCCGTACTGAACCGGAACATCCTCGGGCCTTATGAACCTGTTTCAGAACAACAAACACCTATTTCTAGTAAGTAGCCATTAATTGTACAGAGTACAGAAGAGAAGAAACTGTTTCAAAACCCCAAACACAAACGGAAAACTGGCGAAGGAATAAAAAACCGGTTCAGAAACAATAACGCCTTCGCAGAAACGGGTTCGATGACAAGGAGACTCACTTGTATAGTGTTTCTGCAACATTTCCTTCCTTGGCTATCACAAACTTGCTCTTTGTCCTCTGAGTCAGAAATGGGCTGAACATAGAATACAAAACACTGAAGTACCACGGCACATTGATGAAAATCTGGAAGAAAACCCCCAATTAGCTCAAAAACTAGTCCAATTCAAATCGAAAACCCAGATCAGAATTACATACATCCCAACAGATCAAACTACAAACACACAAGAAATCAATTAAAATTTTGTTACATCAAGTGAGGAAGCAAGTAAAACCCACATCAGAATTACCTCGAAAAATTACATCCCAGTAAATCAAACCAAAACCCCAATAAAAATCAATTAAAATTTTGAACAATTAAGTTAGCAAGTAAGTAAACTTGAGAATTACCTCAAAAATTACAGTCCACTAAGCCAAATAAAAAACCCAGTAGAAAACAATTAAGACATTAATCAAATTACCTTTCTTGCAACCATTTCAGGATAGTTGTCCTGAAACAGAGAGAGGATCTGGTTGGAAGCAACCCTGAGCTCCCTTTTAGGCATGTCCTTCAGATCAGTCACCTGAATTAGCGAGTTGATCCCGCCTGGCTTAAAGTGCAGGGCATTGATCCCCCTCTCAAGAACCTGCACTCTCCACCTCAGAAACTTCTTCAGCTTCTCATCGTCCCCGAAAATCCTCTCATACATTTCCTTATCTTTAAAAACTCCATAGGCGTTGTAGCAAACAGGGTGCCCCTGTTTGTCGAATCCGTGCATGTACGCCACCACCCCCTCCAGCTCCTTGAACCCCAAGTCCTCCTCCACGACGCCGTCGGCGCCGAACTCCTTCCGCCACGCCAGGCATTTGGTAAGCATGGTGAAAGTGTCGGGGACGCGGAAGTCCCTGGCGCGGAGGAACTTAAGGAGGACGACGTCGGCCTTTTCGTCGTTTCCCAGAAGGGGAATGCCCCACATGGCGGCGGAGGAGGAGTCCGAGACGGCGAGCTTGTCTTTGAGTTCTTGGAGGGATTTCTTTTCGGAGGATTTGAGGTTGGAGACGAAGTAGGTGTCTTCATGGAAGGAGGGGGTGCGGGGGGACATTAGGGACGTGACGAAGCTTTTCTTGCTGGGTTTTGGGGAGGCTTCCGGTAGGGCTTGCAGAGGAGTTTTCTGGTCCATTTTGGGGTTTTGAGAGATACCCAGGTGAGGAAATGCAGCTGGAGTTACTGGGTTTTTGGTGGCTGTGCTGGGTTTGCGGTACCAGAGGTGGAGGTGTGATTTCGATTCTCTGGGAGCTGAGAGGTTCTTCTGGAGTGTTATTATTGCATATAGAACGAGGGGAGAGACAGAAGCGAACAAAAGAGGTTGAAAAAGACAGGGATTTGAGGAGGGAGAGAGAGAGTCTAGAGAGAAAGACAGAGATTGGAAGAGCGAGAGAGAGAGAGAGAGATTTGTTGAAGGAGCCGCGGTTTTGGAGAAATTTTTAATTACGACGGAAACACGGATGGTATATCATGTATTTTTATGTAAGTGGTGAAAAATTTTAAATTTTAAATTATTAACTTTCTAACATACATAACTCACCATTTATATAAAAACACGTAGTGTACTACCTTGTGTGACGGTCACTGAAAAATCTTTCGCGGTTTTGGGTTTGAAGTTTGAAAAGCGGCTTGGGAAATAGAGTTGGGGTGTACTTGTAGCAGTGGCAAAATTTGAATGGAGTGGGTTACACGCGCCGTTGAGCGGGCGGTTTAGGTTTTCGAGGGAACAAAGCCGAGCCGAGGAGGGGGTGAGCCGAGTAAAAAAAGCGTCATAATAATTGAAGGATTTTATCCGGGGGAGTGGGGAAGAGAGAGCACGGGATCGTTGCTTAGGAAGGTGGGGCCCATAGGGAGGAGTGGGGGCAGTGGGCCTATTTGGTTTAGCTCTTTTTCTTATCAGTCTTCTGTGGCCCCAATCGCGTTCCCACGCCTCAAAGCTGCAAAGCACACTTGTTTTTTTTTTTTTTGGAAGACAGCACACTTGTTTATTCCTTGACAAGGATCAATTTCTTCCTATAATCATGCAGAGCAAGTTAATCATCTACTTTTACGAAAAATTATTTTAATATATTTTGAGAAATTTTTCTTTAATAATTTAAGACTAATTCAAAAAATTTCATCCTAAATCCTAATAATTCAAAACTATTGAGTTGCCTGATAAAAGAACAATAAAGATTAATTTTAAAAAATTAAACGATGAAGATTTATTATAAGAAATCAAACAATATAAATCATATGTGTTGTAATTTTTATTCCTTTTATTTTTGTATAAAATATTTTTTATTAAAAATGAATCATTACGGGTGGACACGTGTCAAAGTACAACTTGATGTGCATGATTATAAGAAGAAATTGATCCTTGTCAAGTTAATCATGCACATAAATTGATCATTCTCCAAGTACACATGTTCACCCGTAATTCACTAGCAGCAGTCGCTGATTTTTTCAATAGCCAAGCTTTCTCCAAGAAGAAATGGCCACTGCATGAGTAATTTATTCTGTTAATTTGAATGTTTTAAATTAAATTGTTTTATTTTAAAAGTTAATTGGAGAAAAATATTTCTAAAATTAAGAATATTTATTTTTTTGTCTACTCACTTTATATATAGATGATGTCATGCAAAATGTAAGCATGTGAGCTATGTTTTGCAGGTTTCCCTTTTACCACTAGTTAGCCTGAAAATGTGAAAGCGTAGACCACAGACTTTGAAAAGAATTGGGCAATTACCTTTCGGCCCCACTTTTAAAGGAGGCAGATTTCCGGCCCTCACATTTTCCGTGCTCTCCTGTTTGTGTGATCACGGTTAAGTCACGTTAACATTTTATATTATTATTTATTTTTATCTTATCATCTCTATAAAAAAATAATATAAAATATTAATGTAACTTAATTGTGACTACACAAAACAAGGGCACATGAAATTGGAGGGCAGATAATCTGCCTCCTTTAAAGAAACCCCGAATAATTTGCATCGGATTGAGAAAATCAAAAATATAAACTAAGAGAAAGGAGGTTAATAAGAATTTTTTGTGATCTGACTTTTTATTTATTTTATTATTATTAAAGAGACGGAAATGATTCAAAATTACTATTATAATTTAGGAGAAAATAAAATTTCAAATATATGGTGTATAAGTAAAATTCAACATCCTATACCGTAGAATATTGAATCCTACTATCCTTAGGCATATGGTTGTTTAGCAATAAACCATGGGATTAGGACCCATCCATCATTTTACCAACCCAAGCTCTAAATCATTGAAAGTCATGCTCCTTACTTCAAAAGTTAGTCTCAAATGGGATATCCCTATCTGGTAGCGGTGGATTCAGAAAAATTTATTTAAATTATTATGTGTTAAGAGAGTGAAACTTGTACTGAGGACTCATATGGAGTTCAATCATTTTTTATTGCCAATTGGTTTCAGGATTAATTATTAATTTCCTCCATAATATCAAAGTAGATTATCCATGTGTTGAGCACAACAATAAAAATGTTTCAACTTCACCGATTACCCATGTGTTAGACTTAAATAATGCACAACGCTTTTCCCTAGTTGTCATTTGCTACCTAGCTTACCTCAACTTATTTAAGACATTTTATCTAGCATTTTGTTTACACAATAGGTAGATTTAAAGAGAATATCAAATTAACAAAGATAATTTTCTGTGTAAAATAGTTGAAGTAGAGACAAATGTATACACTAACTTATGTGGATCAGCTAGTTCTTTGAATTGTAGCATTATCTATACAAAATACATGCTTATAGCAATGCTGATATGAAGTATTATCCTAAAAACTATGTACCATATGGCACTATCCATGTATGTGCTTTAAAAAACAACCCAGGCTTGTGATTGAAGAAAATTTTCAGTGTGTTGTGAACACAACTTGTTATTTCAAATGTTATAAATTAGTTAGAAATTATTTTTTTCAAATCAACCAATTATATTATTGCTTTTATGTGTTTTATGTGGGAGAGGAATAATTTTTCTTTTAATGTTAGGGAGAGGGTAGGGAAGTTGGGAGGAGAATAATTTTTCTTTTAATTTTTAATTTTATTTCATTTTTTAATATTTTAAATCAAATAAATAATTTTATAAACAAGTTTATAATCATTTATATTTTTTTTTTACAAAAATTAGATGGAAATATCCTTAATTGGCTAAGGCATATCAACACAATGCTCACCATACACCTAATCAATTGACACGTGTTCTTTTACCTAACTCTAGTTAACTTTAATATTAAATGTTAGTTTTTTCAATTTTGAAAAAAATTAACCAAGATTAAGTGAAATGACATATGTCAATGGATTAGGTGTATGATGAACATATACCATAATTTATGGTAGTGAGCAAAAATGCTCCCCACATTTAAACCTTAAAAAATCTCATCTGGACATATTAAACGTACAGATTTTTTAAGGATTAACTAGAGTTTGTTGACATTAAATTAGTTTGAAAACCGTGAAAGCTAATGTTTAATTAAAAAAATGATCAAAGTAAATCATTCTTTTCTACTTTTCCGGGGGTGAGCCAAATCACTTTTGACCTGTTCTACCACCCCACTTGATTAATAAACCCTTTAATTACCACCTCACTTTTAGGGTTACTTACATTAATGGTCCTGAACTTTAGTTCGAGTTGCATTCGAGTCCTCCAAATTAGGTCTTGAGATGCATCTTTACGTTTCTGTCAACTCTGTCTATTTCTCTATCAAAATTGATCATTTAACCACGTTCAAATTGTCGTTGAACCTAAACTATGAGGGTGTAAAGTAACTCTTTATTCTCGTTTTTTTTTGCTTTGAACTAGTGAGAAATTATAACACATGACCAATAGAATTTATACTGCCACACAGACGATACTTCAACTTGTTCTATTGAGTTACCGAGCCCGACCTGTGACCCAAATTTTTATGGCAGAGGACCATATACGACCGACCGTAAGTAAGAACTTCTCTTAATTTGTGAAATTAAGCAAAGAAATTGCATTAAAAAACATGACATGACATAACATAACAACAAATAAAGTGATTTGCATGTGAAATGTGGCCACTAGAAGTTCAAACATGCTTTTAATCCAAAACAAAACACAACACTCTACCACACCTGAAAAGAACATCAGATTAATGACAGGAGATTAAACCACAAATCCGCTCAATCCCACCAAGATTCTATTTTCCTTCCAAAGATATCATCATTTTTTTACTCTCTCCAAATTCCAATCCAACATTTTTATATGAAGGGGCTGCAACTAATACAATACTGCAGAGAGACACAGTGCAGCATTAGACAAAGAAAAAGAAGAAACAAAAGCAAGCAAAGTGGAAAGCTTTTGAATAAGTGGACACAGTTTACCATCTCTCTTTCAATTTTGTCAGTTCCTCCCTCATGGGATTCTCAGAGGCAAGGAAGCCCATTACCACCCAGAGATTCAGAAATTTCTGATTTCGCAGATAAGGTTTTGGGTTTACTTGATTAAATGCCAAAAGTAAAGACAAAACCGGAACATGGATCTTTGAAATTTAGTCGGTTCCTGAACTGAAAAGTTGTGAGTACTTATCATGAATTTATTTGAATGTAAAGTAACGTCTAATGTATCTTTAACGCTGATAGTTTTGGATAACACCATTAGAGTTTAGATCATATCTAACTTTTGAGTTAAAATCTAGAAAATTTAAATTTTTATCTGACCAAATTTTTAACCTGAGATTATTAAATAATGAATTTAGGATATTTTTTTTCTTACAATAATTTTTTTTTTAAAATAAATTATGTAGACTATTCTAATTTAATTTTATGAACATTTAACCTAAAAATATTTAGATTTCGATAATTATTGAAAAATCATTAAACCAACACGATAAAACTCGTGGAACACTATAAAAGTATAAACACATTAAAGAATTTTTTTAAATTATTTTAACCATTGGATTTAAATTTGAACTGTTAAATTTTTTTTTTACCGTTGAATTTAATCATGTTAGGTCTTAGAGGTTGGATTCAATGAATTTATAAATATAAAACTAAAAAAAATACATATATATGGTGAGCAAGCCTATTGACTTAGGGGGGATTTCTGATCTCAATTTGTCCCAAAAATGAATTTTGGTTTAAAACTCATATTTTGCCCAAAGTTTGAAGCAAGTTGGGATAGGAGTAGGTCTTAGAATCAAAACTAAAAAGATTAAAAAGGTAAATGAGAGATGAGAGTTTACCTTCCACACATTCTCTATTAATTTTTGTCCGTTAATCCTATTTAATTCATTTGATCCAACAACCATAAATTAAAAAAATATGTGAAAAATAAAAAATGTGTTTAAATAATACCACCCAAAAAACTCACGTTGCGACAAATTGAATAATAAATAATCTTGAATTTTGAATGGATTAATACTCTAATTGGGCCAAATTGTTTTTTTTTTTTTTTAATATTTGTGGTGACCCAATGAACTAAAACTTGCTTTAAAAGTAATAGGGTTTGTGCAGAGTTGCAGGGAGTCTCAGACCAAGGAGGTTTCTTTTTGGTGAAATATTGGGGGGGGGGGGGGGGGGGGGGGCAGTGTTTTTTACACCAACTGGGGCATGCCCGATTTTCTGTGGATATAAGTAGATTTAATGATGGGCATACTCTTGTAGCATTGGCATTAATTATTAAAAAAACTAATTTTCTTTTCAATTTATAAGTTTCAATAATGGAGGTCTATAAACTGTTGCTGTCCTCCGTCTGAACCCTAGCTTTCATCCATCTTCTTACACACCCAAACCCAAACCCATCTGCTCTGTTTCCTGAAGGGACCTGGATTGTCTGGCCTTCCCATCTCATATCTTTCTATATTAGTGATCACAGTTAAGTCACGTCAACATTTTATATTCTCATTGCTTTAATGTTGACGTGGCTTAACTATGACCACATAAATAAGAGGGAATGGGAAGGGCAGACAATCCAGGTCCTTCGGAAAGAAGTTTATTTTATCACCGATTGTATATAATTATATATTTATATCTTTAAATGATCAATTATATGATAGAAAAGATAAAATATAATTACATATAATTAGTGACCCTAAAAAACCTTTTATATAATTTGTGAGTTTCCTCAGCCTTCGAAAAAATGGTCTGTCTTGATGAAATCACCAACTGATTTCATTTTTAAAAAAGAAAAAAAAACCTTTGAATATAATTCACATGTATCAACGACCAGAGTTAAACAACGGGCGAGACAAACTTAGCCTATCATTGCTTTTTGAATTATGTTTGTAGTAGCATAATGCATATATACGAATGGAAGATTGCTTTTTTTTTTGGGGTAAGTTACAGTACCAAATGATAAAGTTGGACATTATAATGGGAGCATGGGGGTTAATAGTCAAGGCTTGGTGGACAGAATTTCAAACTCTTTTCGTACCCAATGCTAAATTTGGAGAGTTCTTTGGCCTCTTTCCGTGTGAAACCGTTGCTGAAAACTGGTTCACTTACATTTACAATTTCTTGACTTTGTTCACTACTACGGATGTCATAACTATTAAATTTAATTTTCACAACTCTTCGATCTGTTATTTTTATTCTCAATCATATATTTATACATCATTCAATGTTACGCATTATTGAAGAAAAATGTTTTCCTATGTCGTACTTCTTTCATGGTTTTTGTCGTTATGTTTACATTAATTTATGCATTCCAATTTTCAACCGCACAAAAAATTCCCAAATGAAAAAAGGATTGCGAAAGATATAAGAGCGACTCTGAACCGTAATCTTTGTATGAATAGTAATTTTTACAAGTTGTTTTTTATGCACTAATTTTGTTTTGTCTTACTGAATCACCTTTTAACTTTTTCATTCCAACTACTGCAAAAATAAGAAAGAAGTGCATACGGTGTTTGAGAAATAAAAATGAATCGATCACAAAAAATGTACGCAATCAGTGTGTTACTTTATTTGGTAAAAAAAAGATGTAAAGATGGACTGGACCTTAAAAAAAATTCAGTGACTGAGTGATTGGACCGATTAAGTGGATTGACATAGATGTAACCCTGCCACTCTCTCAGACTCTCTGTCTCACTCCCAATTTCACACGCTCCGATTCCTTCCTCACATGACCATTGGATTTTGATTTGACCAAACTTCACAACCAGAAACTGAACAAATACAGGCACCCAGTAAGAAAAAAATGGAGAAAGTGAAGAAAAGAAAGCAAAGGAATGCATACGGACACTCATGGCCAATGCATATTTGATCTAACGGTTCTCGGTCACACACTTTAGATCTTTGAATCAAATTTAACGGTTAAATATTTGTCAATATTGAGTGTTTGTAGGCACCTGAAAAAAATCGAAGAAAAAGTTGTAAATGAGCAAACACTTTTTTACACAATCTGAAGGCGGATTAGAACAGATGACCAAGATAGTGTGCATTCTCTCTTATGTCGAGTTTAAAATATCGCAATTGAAGAGAGAGAAAAAATCAAATAAGGTATGATCCAATAGACAAGCTTGGTTTTAACAGGGCCTATGAGGAATATTTGTGGTTCCAGCCCAGTTGAGAAACATTGGACTGGGCCCAAGAAGTATATCGATGATCCATGTAGGAGCATATGAGTCCAGGACCCACCCAAACATACTACATTTGGTATTGCCCAGGCAACAACAATGCGAATTAATCTTCGATGAGATGGAAAACATATAGCACAAGATGAAACTGCATTTTTATGTTGGTTTTCCACAACAGGTAAAAGTGAAAATAAGAAATGCGAGAGTCAATTTCTTATCATGAGTATTTAGGGTCAATGATTACTCTTGAAAAATTGGATGAAATGATGAAAATACAAATCTCAATTGTTTGGAGATTTTATCGATTATTTCGTCAATAATTAATATTATTGTCAATATCTGATCGATGTGTGTGTGTTTTTTAATTTATTATTATTAACAAAATTATTACAATAATTTAGAAAATATGAGAGTTTTGAATTTGAGATGTATAAATTCTTTGTTTGATGTTGTTTTGTTTTTTTTTTTGTTTTTTTTTTTTAAGAATCAAAATGTGTAAAATCCTCATTTAAGTTAACTTCCCTAATTTCTAACTTAAAAGAGCATTACCCAACGCCTACGACGGCGATGGAGACTAAGTAGAGACTAACAACTTACTAGTATCCATTGTCATCATAGGCAATGTGAAGTGACATGAAACTTGAAATTGGCAACTTTTAGAGAATGACTTATATGGCACGAGTAAACTGACACGTGACATCTTGCTAATGAGTTAAGGATATGTAAATAAAAACTTACACGTATATTGATTTCTTTAATACATAACACCACTATAACAATGTACACCTACAATGTAAAAATTTCTCATACTTTAGACGCACAACTACCAATATTTTAATTTATTATAATTGTTACATATCAAAGTACAAACTCAGAATATCATCCCAACTTTCCCTTTTCTTTTCTTTTCCTTTTTGGCCAATAGTTTTTCCAACTATGGCCTAATCGGAATGGTTCCCGTGGTCATAATCAGATTCAACTTCAATTCGCGGTTTCATTGCTTCGAAATAGGGAGCAACTGTGAATGAAAGTTTTGGTTATGAGCAATGAATGTAATGGATGAAATGACCATCTTAGCCTCACTTGTGAGGCTCATGGGCAGACTATTTACAAAGGAATGGTATAAGCTTTAATTGTGGGCATAAATCCTAACAGATTTCACCACATGAGTTTAAATCTAATTACCACATATCCCATTACTTTATAACATTTATGGCTTATATCAAAGTACAAACTTAGAATTTCATCCCAACTTTCCCTTTCTTTTTCTTTTTGGTCAATAGCTTTTCCTTTTCTTTTCCTTTCCTTGTTTCACAAAACTTTAATGTTCACATGTGAATGTTATTCCTCAATTTAAATTTAATACATTTACATAACCATTTAGAGAAGTGCATAATAATTTTTCTATGTAGCACCTCTCAACACATATTGTAAAGGATTAGTACAGCGCACGTGATTAGTAGTGCACTAAATCTCTACTTGATTGAAAAATGTCTCATGTTTGACTCACACAAATAAGAAAACAATATTAAGTATAGGAAGTTTGATCCGTTATAAAAATATTTTGAAAAATCTTACTAAATTGATCAATTTACGATTTAAATTCATGAACTGGTCATACTCACATTTATATTAAATACTGAAAAATGATATGTTAACAATTCAAATTTGTAATTTATTTTTTCAGTCAATTTAGCAAGTGTTTTTGTAAATATTTTCATTTTCCAAAGAAAAGAAAATAAGTGGACTTTCACTTGCCAATCTCTTTCGCATACTTTTTATTTTATTTTTTACCATCAAATTAAATATTTTAACATAATTACATAAATTATGACAAGTGGTCTAGTTATACATGGTAGAATTTCAAGTCAAGTTTGCTCTTTTGTCTTGTGTTCGAGGCACGTGACAAAAACATAAATGATTATTTGGTTGAAAGCTTTGGGAGCACATGTACCATTAATTTGACCGTGGTGAGAAGTAGACTGAAATGTCTTTCGCCTTCCAAACCCTAATGGAAATTAATTCTACCCATTAGAATGTGGGATGCCTCATACTTTGGCAAAAACAAAGGGGTGCTATTGATACATTTCTTTTTACTTTCTACACACCCTTTTAATTTGTAGTCGTCGGATAGACTAAATTAAAGAAATCAAAGAACATAAATTAACAAAAAAGGTGTCAGAAGTAAAAAAAAAAAAAGTGTGAATAACACACCAATAAAATAAAGGAAAGAACTTCGCTACAGAATTTACAGCAGTCAAGTCCAGTTCTAAAATAAGAAGTCAAACACACCCAAAAAAAAAAAAAAAGTCCAAACATAATTAAAGTGTGTTTTTCACAAAGAAAAGGTGTTTCACATACTCAATTTGTGAGTTTCCAAATTTGGGTTATAAAGCGCGCCTCCCGCTAAAGTGCGCCTGGGTGTATACGTACTGCAGCTGAGTCTCAATTATGGTTCGTTCTTTATGAACTATAAGATTATAGGAGCCGTAGGATCAGCCGACGGATCAATCTCGTCCCATTTCGCGCTCCCTCGTATCCGTTTCCTGCAGAAAGATTCTTCATTCCTCAGAACACCATTGTCAGAGACTCAAGAGTAGGGTAATCACTCTCTCTCCTCTCTCTCTTTCTTAAGTTCTCAATTAATGTTCTGGAAAGGTAGAGATACAGAGTGTACTGGATCTCTGAATCATACGGGTTTTTAATCAAGACGATGAGCTTGTTATTTGTTGGGTAGCTCCACATTTCCATGGATTCTTAGGATTCTTACTCAATACACTGTTTTGACGCGCTTGTTTGATCAAAAAGGTAGAATTTTTTTGAGTTCTCTGAGTTACTCGGTTTGATCGAGATGACGAACTTGAATTTTAGTCGCAGAGTTTTCATGGATTCTTGGGGTTTTTATATTAGAAACTGTTTTCAAGAACTTGGTTTTGTTAAAAGGTAGCAGCTTTTTGGGTTAATGAAGTAAATAAAAATATGGGCAGTGCATATTTTTCGGGTTTTATTCTGAAACTGTGTTTTTTTGGAGGATGGAGTTTTCAAAAATGGCGTTTTTTCTTCTTCTTCTTCTGGTTCTGAAATTTGTGAAGCTATTTTGTGTTTCAAAAATGGCGTCTGATCATTCATTTTTTTCTTTGTTCTCTACAACCATGTTTATAATCTTTTATGTATCGTCATAACTGTACTCATTTGGAAATTTCGGCTGATTTCTGATGTATTTCGATGGCGGAATTCTTACGGCCTTTAGAGTTTGGGGTTAAACCCTAACCGCTTTCCTTCCTTCAATTTCATGTCTATGCGGGTCTTGGAACCTCTGAGTATTCCCCCCCTCCCAGTCCTATTTCATTCATTTGGTGGTAGACTGTATTTTGTGTCACAAATGATTCTGTATGTAGCACATGATCTTTGTTTCTTTTTCAGGTTTACAATATAATTCGACCTGTCTGTATCGAAAATGGGGGCCGGCAGGAAGACACAGACCTTTACTTTATCTTCTTCTCAAGACATGGCAACCTACTCTGCGTCCATGAGGAATTTGCGGCGGAATAGCCTTGGTGGTGTCATCTTCGGTGCCACGAAATTCACAATTGACGAATGTCTATCTAAACAACTATTTGGTCAGTGTTCTTAGCTTTATTACTTGTTTGTTCCTAACTTCTGCATTTCCGTTTTCGGTTTTTAATTTGGTTTAAACCAGTGGTGTAGTGAAGTGAATATGCACCAATTCGTTTTTCCTTGTCTATGTTGCAAGTGCATTGCCATCTTCACGTAAAATCCCCTTTTCGTGAGCCTGAAAACAGTGTAACCAGTTTATTAAGCACACAACTTTCTGCAAATGATGAACTTTGTCTGTTGCCTTCGTGCAATACTACTGCTCATTTCATGTTTTAGTTTAGTTTCGGGTCTATGCACTCATGAGTTCTATTCTATATTCTTCCAGGCTTACCAGCTGCACACTACATGTATGTGAAGAACATTACTCCTGGCTTGCCACTTTTTCTCTTCAACTATTCTGATAGGAAGCTACATGGAATTTTTGAGGCTACTGGCCTTGGACAAATGAATATCAATCCATATGGATGGAGCACTGATGGTTCAGAGAGAACGCAGTATCCTGCGCAGGTATAAAATAAATAGTTTCTCAAACTTGGTGTGATTGTCCTGAGTTATATTGTAGGTAAACAAGGGCTTGTTTGGGATTGTTTATGTAGGAAGAAAGTTTGCTCATAAGCGCTTTTGATAAAACCGATTTCGTTAGTTAGAAACACATTGAAATTTTTATCAAAAATCCAAGTGTTTTCTTAAACTTCTATGACCTAGAAGCACTTTTAACTTTTTCTGCCAAACACAATACTTTTAGTTGTCAAAAAGCACTTTTAGCAATTCAGAACAAGTTAGTCAGGATGAGGCTTTTGTGCTGATATATTTTGTTTCCTACGTTTAAGGTTAAGTTCCATACACGGATGCAGTGCCGACCACTGCTTGAAAGCGAGTATAAAGACATCATTGCTGACAACTACTACACCGAGAGTCATTTCTGGTTTGAGCTTGATCACTCGCAAACAAGCAAGCTGACATCTAAGTTTGCATCTGTAAAAGTTGCTCCAAGTAATCCCGTACCACAGATACCTAAGTCATCATCTGTAAATGTTGCTCCAAGTACTTCTGTGCCACAAGGTACGCTGAATTGGAGAAAAGCTTGTTTTCCAGCTCCTCCCTCACATGATACAAAAGAGCAACCTCCGTCTTCTCCTTCACATGACACAAAAGAGAAACGTCCGGCTTATACTTCACATGACACAATAGAGGAACCTGAATGGCTTGAACTGCTTACCTCGGAGACTGAGCATTTGAGCTATTCATGTCCGAATTGGGATGCCCCAATTTTATTTGGAAGATATAATGCATTGAATTCCCAATATGATGTGAAAGAGGCTGAACAAGTGGAGCAGGAACGGGTATACGGAAAACTGAAAGAGTTGGCTCTTCAATATGATCTTAACGGTGAATGTCAAGACATGTCTTTCTCTGGAAATGTTGACGATAGCGCTGTCTCAAATGAAATGACCTGGGAGGACACTGAGGAGTCAATGGCACCGTTGGGTTTAGATGAGAAGAGGCCAGGGAGTTCTCGCTCCTCATTTGAGCAGAAGAGCAGAGAGAGTTCCCGATCCTTCTGTGAGAATCCAATCATAGCCAAGGTAGATGAACATTTTAGTAGTTTGTAAATCATAAATCCAATTAATGTTAGGTATCCTTGTTGTTTTTTTTGTTTTAATTACAACTACTCTCTTATGTATTATTATGTTGGCATCAGTTGATTGAAGAGGTGGAGGAGCTCAAAGCTTCTAAGAAAGAACAATCTGTGAAGATCGGTTTATTGGAGCACAAGCTGGTAAGTAACACATGCTATGTTTGTTAAACATCCACTATATTTCGGTTTCTTTGCTTTTCTTCTTCTGCGGAGTCATCTAACCAACATTAAATAGCAAGTTAAGAATGCATTTGCTCATCAGTGGCACTGCATTGGTACCTAAATAAAAATTCATAATACTTAATGCGTATTGAAGGCCCGGTTTATGCTTTCATATTAGCTTCTTCCTCAAATCTGCAAAATAAGAGGTTGCCGGACAGAATCCCTGGTCCAGACCTGATGAAAGTTTTGTTTGAATGACTGCGTTTAACTGTTGTACTGAGAAATCGTTGGGAGCATACTCTTGTCGATAACAGTTCTGGTTTTAATTGTCTTCTTACTGTGAGTTTTGGCATTCCTGCTGCATTGTTCTTTAAACCGATTACGATAACTCAATTAACGAATAAACGAAAACTGAGATTGCATATTTTGCTACAACAAAAAAGTCAGATTAAACTGTGAAATTAGTTAATGCTGCATAATCGACTTCACTGATCTTATTCCTCTTGTGACTTTGGATTTCTGTACCGGTATTTCAGAAGAAGGCGGAGCTTGAAATTCAGCAGTTAAAAGTTTGGTATGAAGGTTGAATCGGAGTCCACACCTTAGAAGTTGTATGTGGTGACATGGGAGGCAAGGGTAGAGAAGCTGGAGAATGAAGGCATGGTTGTTTGTATATGCCACTGACAATTATATAGTTTGTATTATCAAATTAATCTAGTACTAATCTACTGTAGCCTTTTTCTAGGGTGCGTATTATCAAATGGTCGATTGATCTGTTTTTTGAATGGTTTTACTTACGAGAAGGAATCATCTTTTCTTTTGATCGTAAGAAGGATAATGATTTTTTTTGGAAGTTGAGGTGCCACGTTGAAATCACCTGGCAAAGGAAGAGTGAATCAACTATTTTCAAGCCTTTGCAGAGTTCTTTAGTTTTAGATGTGGGATTCGCACTCCCAACAATCTTTTCCAGTCATGTCTGTTTGCACTCTTGCCTTGTTTTTATACTTCGACTTTCTTTTGTTTATTCAATATAAATGGCTAAATAGGCAGTTCAAAGTCATTTCCCTATGATTTTTAACGAGAACCGTTTTTCACATTGCCTTTTGTTTACTTTTTTTTTTTTATAATAATTTTTTTTATTTACGTTTTTATTTTCTTTTGAATTATTTAATTTAAAAGTTAAAAAATAGGTGTGGAAACTATTTCGCTTGATTATATTGTATTTGATAGCTCCACCTGATAAAACACATGATCATCAAAACTCAAGCTTAATTCACTCAATTGGAGAGGCTATTGTTCAAATTCATGAACAATAGTTGGAAAAAAATGCGAGCATATGCAACTTGTGAATGAAAAATACTTTGCTCCTTTTGGAGGGAAAAAAGTGTGAGCATATACTAACTCGTGAATGAAAAATACTTTGCTCCTTTTGGATCGAGGCATGTTTACTTTCTTAAGAATCACAATTTAATACATGTGCACATAATTTTTTTTTGGGTTTTTAAAAAATATTGTGCATGTCAAATTGTAATACTCATACAGGTTGTCATGGTTTGAAATTGAGCATGGGCGCATAGTTGGGCTCTTTTACTTGTGAATCATGATTTTCACACTTCTGTTGTTCTTGTTACACTCTTCCTCTTATTTCTGCCTCGCGATTATTCTTTAATTTATCAAATCAAAGTCTAGAAATTAAAGCAAGTGGCTAAAGGGGTGAAGCTTTCGCCCTCTGGCATTCACTTTCTCGGCAAGGTCACTTCATCCCTCCCTTGTCAAAGACTCATGAGTAGTTTTCTCTGTGTTTATTTTCTACAAGGAAAGAGATACTAAATGCAATAGTTATCTGAATCATCTGGATAGGGTGTTGGGTTTCCACCCAAAGTTCCGATTTCGAAACTCCCCATTTTCTAAATTATTGTAAGTTTTGAATTCTCTCCCTGCCCTTAATAATAATAATTTAGAAAAAAAAATGTACTATTAATTCCAAATTTAAAAAAAATATGGTTCATCTATTTTTTTTTGGACACTAGCTTGTGCTCCAAGTCCTAAACCCTAAATTGGATGAATCTTTATCTATTCTCAAGAATATGTTTTTAATCATTCATGTCTTGCTTGATTCCGCAGCTTAGACGCCTTGCGTTTAATTGCGTTCGATAGATTCCAATCCGTTGTCTTTTTAATGGATTAGATAAAGGGGAAATCAACATTCCAATCTCTCAGAAATGTTATGGGAATAAGTTTTCTCCATGCACACGTCAAGGATGTCTTCCAAATTATTATATAATACGGCTCGAGTAGTCTTCTTTATCGGCTCGACGGGAATTCTTTTAAAATCTTTCTAAACCTCTGATGATTGTCCTATGCCACCCACCCTTCACCTCGAGTAATCTTTCTTTACTGTAGAACCCTCACCGTTGGCTATTTAAACGCATATTCACGATCAATTTGTATATATCCGTACCTTCACTACGAACCACAATCCTTGTACTCAGCTGAAATGGCTGAACGTGCCTTTGATTTGGCAGTCAGACTCACGGAGAAGCTAGGCTCCCTTGCTTACGACGAGATTTGCTTGGCATGGGCGGTTCAATCCGATCTGAGAAAGCTTGAGGGCACCATGTCCACAATCAAAGGCGTGCTCTTGGATGCTGAAGAGAAGCAAGCGAATAACAAGGAGCTCCGCAGTTGGCTCAGACAAGTTAAAAATGTGTTTCTTGATGCCGAGGATGTGTTGGATGAGTTTGAGTGTGAAGCCCTGCGAAAGCAAGTGGTGAAAAAATTTCATGGTACATGTAGAAAGGTACGTCGTTTTTTCTCCCGGTCTAATCCTGTTGCATTCCGTTTGAGGGTAGCTCATGAAATCAAAGAGTTATGGGAGAGGTTAGAAGAGCTTAAAGCCAATAAGTCTATCTTTGATTCTCTCACTAGTCATAGTAAAGGTTACTATGATGACCATGATAGCAATCTGAAGCAGGTGATCAAGGCGAGAGAGACGCACTCTTTCGTCCGTGCTTCGGAGGTTGTTGGTAGAGAATTTGAGAAAGAAGAGCTAGTAGATCGTTTGATTGAGCAAGGTGACGATCATTTCTCAGTAATTCCTGTAGTTGGAATGGGAGGTATAGGCAAGACTACACTTGCTAAGTTGGTGTACAATGATACAAGAGTCATTAAGAATTTTGAATTGATGATTTGGCAGTATGTGTCAGTAGATTTTGATATTGCTAGATTGACAAAAGAGATTCTTAGTTCTGTATTAGGTACAAATATTAGTGGTGAATTGTCTATGAATCAGTTGCAAGAAAAACTACGAGATGCTTTGAAGGATAAAATTTTTTTACTTGTGAACGAAAATGCATATAAATGGGGTGAGTTGAAAGATTTGTTGGTAGAGGGGGCCAAATTAGGAAGTAAGGTTTTAGTGACAACCCGTAATGTTACAGTTGCTTCCATCATGGGAACTGTTCCGACAAACATTAATTTGAAAATTCTCTCCGAAGAGGATTGCATGTCCTTGTTTGTGAAATGTGCATTTAAAGGAGGAGAAGAGAGAGAACATCCAAACCTCTTTGAAATTGGGAAAGATATTGTGAGAAAGTGTGGAGGGGTCCCCTTAGCGGTGAAAACTTTAGGATGTCAACTTTCCTCAAAGACTGATGAACGGTATTGGGAAATGATAAGGGATTCTGCAATATGGGAATTAGAAAGAGAGGGAGAAGCTCACGTTTTACCTGCTTTGAGACTTAGTTATACTCATTTGCCTCCCCATTTGAAAAGATGTCTTGCTTATTGTTCACTTCTTCCAAGGACATACGAAGGGCT
This sequence comes from Malus domestica, assembly GCF_042453785.1. Classification (NCBI taxonomy): domain Eukaryota; kingdom Viridiplantae; phylum Streptophyta; class Magnoliopsida; order Rosales; family Rosaceae; genus Malus; species Malus domestica. The sequence goes on along the minus strand of NC_091672.1, from coordinate 25,001,379 downwards.
TCATAGCTTGCTATTGATCAAAATTTGGATAGCAAATGGAATCCTTGAATCTCATGATCATGGGAATCTGGAGTTGGAAGATGTTGGTGAGCTATATTTTAAAGAGTTATGGGAGAGGTCCTTCTTTCAAAATGTTCAAGATAATAGTCTATTCTGCAAATTTCGTATGCATGATCTTATCCATGACCTCGTACGATCAGTTGCACAAGATGAGTGCTTTGCAGTAGACTTTGAAGGCACCAAAGAAATCTCTGAAAATGTTAGACATTTGTCAGTATTCAGACCAGCACAAAATGTTCCATCAATCTTGGATAAGCGGAACAGGTTGCGATCTATAACTGCGGAAGGTATAGATAACAATTAAGATAACCATTCCTTGCCTTTCTTATGACTTGTGTCAGTCAGAACCCACGAACTGTCTATAGCCAATAGTTCATAATCAACTTCATTTATCTTATTACTTCTTAATTTGGAGTTCTTCACCGACATTTCAGGAGCAGGCAGAGACAGAAATTCGATGCTTAAAATTTTGTCTACAGTTGGAATCTGGTTCTGCACCTTCCAAGGCACATACTGATGAGAAGGATACTGAATCATGGAATGTGCTGCATTATGATCCCGATGAGTCGATTTATCTAGTTGGTGGATATGATGGCGAATCATGTTTATCGGCATTTGATGCTTATTATCCTTTTGAAGATATGATAAAACCTCTGAGACCAATGAGCACAGTTTGTTCATTTGTCTCCGTTGCACAATGTTATGGCGATCTTTATGTAATTGGTGGTGGCGATGGTCTTGTGTGGTATGATACAGGTATTAGATCTTGGCCATTTGAAATTTATTTCTTACTGGAACGAATACTTTCGTGACTTCTATTTCTGGTCGTTCTCTGAAGTTGAATCTACTGCCCTGTTGCTGATGAGTGGAAGCAGTGCCCTTCTTTGAGAGAGAAAATGGGTAGCTTAGCTGCAGCTACCACAAACAAGAAATTTTTTGCAATGGGTGGTGGGAACAGAGTTGATTGCTTTGCAGATGTTGAGATGCTTGATTTAGAAGTGGGACGATGGATCCGTACACAGTCAATGTTACAGAAGGTAATATATATTTGGTCGCTTTCCCTATGATGTGTTTTTCTTGGACAAAAAGTTTACCTCGTGGCTCTTGATTTGCGCTTCTTTTGTTGTTCTAGTGTATGGCTCTTGCTGCGGTAGAACTCAAAGGTGTGCTTTATGCCACTGGTGGATATGATGGGAGTAGTTATTTGAAGTAAGATATTGAACCTCCTTTCTAATGTTTAGTTTTCCTATATCGATGGTTGACTTGAAATGTTCGTATCTCGCCTCTGTTGATAGATTTGACCCCAGAGAACGCGGTTGGACCAAAACTGCCTATATGCATTCAAAATGGAGCTGCCATTCATCAGTTGTTCTGAATGAAAAAATGTAAGTACATTTGTTCGACTTGTTTCAATCAGCATCTCAGACATGCTCCTACGATGACTTAGACATGGATATTCCGCTAAATGCAAAACTCATGCACATAATTTGACATGAGAACTTGTCATAAACTTAGACAGGTAATGATTTTTTAAGCATTAGCTTGATCTGATAAGACATTCGTCTTCGAATGAGAACTTGTTATAAAGTTAGACATAAATCACTTCTTTTGTTGACCATCTCTGCAGAAGATAGTCCATGGTTGCTCCACTCTACTATTGCCCGGTTGCCCAAATCACTTAAGGCCATTGCTTGGTGTCAAGATTGAGTTGGATTAGTGATGCAGAATAAATGTATGTTAGACCCTAATTTCTGGTTACTTGGTTCTACATCAATTTGATAACTCACTATATTAAATCTACATTAAAGGATGGGATGGGATTAGTCGCAGGGAAAACTTATCCCTCCCAATCTTACCAATTTTGCTGGGATTGGAATGAATAAGTTTCCGTCATGTTCTACCCTTAACTTTGACAAAAATTTAAAGTTGACATCCGTTTCTTCATTTCTTATACATTGAGTCTATGGAGTTCTCCAATGCAATCCAATCATTGACACCAAACGAGGCCTTGAGAAAATATACAGGGATTAGATTTTTGGTTGACGTGAAATGGCCACGATGACCATCGGTATAAGGTGTTTCATGTCCGCGGCTGCTTCTTCGGCCTGATTGTGCAATGTTAGATGCTGTAAACTTAGAAGGGAAAGCCTTTCGGTCCATCCAATGTGTTTTTAGTAGAAAAATGCATAGTGGAGATACTGGAAGTGTCTTCAGGATTGAAGTAAAACGTTTTGTGGTCTGATATGTTGGTTTGAGAAATTTTAGTGTTGCATGAATCGCCTCCGAAAAAAGAAACGAGAAGAAATTTGACCAATATTAAGAAGACTTACATAAACCCTCAGGATGTCACTATGGCGTCACGCACAAATAATATATTGTGCAAAAAGTTTAAAACACATGAAACTTGCGGCCGTAAATGCCAAAGTAGCAGGGTTACAATACAAGGTATGTCCTTCCTGGAAAATAGGGCCAAGTACTGTTGAATCCATAAAAGGGTGCACTATTCAGGGATCGACTTGGGCCGGTTCATGGGGCGTGTCATTGTTTGCGGTCCATAACTCAAGTAAGATGGGCTAGCTCCTATACTATGGGTGGGCTTAACTAGTAGGAGTGTGCTATCCACACATCCCATTTTACTTCTCACACACCCCTTGATAATTTATTTCCGTTAATCTTCTTCAATTCATCCGATCAGACGATTGAAAATTAAAAATATTTGTGACAAGTAAAATGGGGTGTGTGGATATCACACCCCAACTAGTATTGCCCTCTAATTGATTTTTTTTTTCCGCACCTCTAATTCTTTTTTTATTGTATAAAGTTAATATTAAGGTGGAGAAATTTTTTTGAATAGAAAACAAAACAAGAAGAGAAAATCGAACTTATGACTATAGATGCAAGGATAAACACTGTAACTCCACTAGTTTTTTTTCCCTATAATAAGTATTGACTTGTACTACGTTGTTTTTATAAACGATATTTAATTTTAAACTTACCATAATTACGATCGATTTTCAACTAATCTAAATTGTTAAGAAGTATTCAAACTTATATGCTAGAGGACACCACATTCATCCAAGCTAATATGAATGACTTTAAAAACTAAAGGAAGCCAAATTTTAGATTTTAGTTTTCATGGTATCTACTTTGAGTTTTCAATTTAAAAAAAAAACAAATGGAAATAAGAAAACTGAAATTAGTTACCAAACAAGTTTCAAATTTCGATTTAATAAAAAAATGAAAAATTAAATTGTGTTCAAATGACCCATAAAACTTATGTTCCTCTTGAGCTATGGTTTGGCTTTACCCTATAAGAGAGAAGAAGAGGCACATCATGCAGGAGAGGAGAAAGAGAGAGAGAGAGAAGGCAACAGACTAAAGGCAGAAGGAGGAGTTAGAATAGAGTGGAGACAAAGTAATGAAGTGAATAAAAAAAACTAATGAAAATGACTTGAAAACTTTGAGTTTTAATAATAATGACAAAATCAAGAGTAAAGTGAATATTACCATGATTGACTTTTTAGTGTAAAAATGTGGTTATTCGTTAAAGTGAACAGTACATAGAGCTTTTCGTTAAAGTTCTCTAAAAAAAATTAAAAAGGGTAATGGATGGAGTGGAGATGAAAGAACTCGTCTGTTCTAGAGGGTGGTGGAGTGGTTTTTTATTTTAAAATTGTTGATTAGTAATAAAATATTGTATTGTGAAAAAGGAAATTAATTTTTTAATAATAAAAAAAGGAATTCTGGAACAAAATGAGAGATTTTTCAATATAACCGGAACATCGGGTAGTACATTATATGTCACTATACGAATGGTGGGATATATGTATTAAAAAGTTAATAACTTAAAAAATAAATTTCTTATCATTTATATAAAAATATATAATGTGTTCCGACCACAATAAAAAATTTATCGAACAAAACAACTCTTGGATTCTCGAAGGTTGTATTGTGAAAAAGGAAATGAAATTTTTAATAATAAAAGAAGGAATCCAATGGACAAAAGAAAAGAACCCGCATTTTCCAGAGGGTTGGTGTGGTTTCTTCTCTTTTTTTTATTTTTTATATTTTTTAATAAACGAAATTATTTATATTAAAGAAGAGGGAATATAAATAATCTCATAATAGACTAGTAGTAATGTGATTCAAATTTATTTTTAACGAGAATCGAATATAAGACATCCACTTATAAGGAAAGAAAATATCATTAAATTGTAGTATTAAATGACTTTCTTTTTTTATTAAATCATTTGCTTTCAAACAAAAAAAAATCAGTCTCTCTCTTTTCTCTCGCTCACCCCTCTTTTCTCTCACTTTTAGACTTAGTTTTCAAACCTAGCACAATAGCCCCCACAGCCGCGACCTCCATTCTTCCTTCCTTCATTACCATCGTGAGACTCTTTAGATGACAATTATCTTTCTCTCACTCTGTCGTCATCCAAAAATCGAGAACCGATCCAAATCAATCCGTCATTGTTGGTTAAACGACATGAATGGCTTTAGTCCCGACTTGATTGGCTTCGGTTTGCAATTTTAGCTTAATTGATTAGGTCAGTTTGATTTTATTTCGGCCCAAAACCGACCTAACTCAACCTGCGCCCACCCCTAGTCAAAAGGTAGCATTTGTATACAAATAAATGGTATGAAAAAAGAGAAACATACGTCAAGAAAGTCTTCCAAATTATAGGAAACTGCTTGAGTAGTCTTTCTTTATTGGCAAGTGGCAACGACGTCGACGTTGGCAGGGAATTTTTTAAAATCTGTCTAAATTTCTAATTATTGTCCTATGCCACCAACACCTGACCTTGACTTCGAGTGGTCTTTCTTTACTGTAAAACTCACCTTCTGCCTCTTAAACGAGACCTTGACTTCGAGTGGTATTTCTTTACTGTAAAACTCACCTTCTGCCCCTTAAACGAGAAAAGTATCCTAGTCGGATCTTTTCGTAGGAATCCTACGAATTAAGTGATCTTATCCGTTTATCGTATATCGTACGGTTAGTTTTCGTTATATACTATTCAAATTTAATTTTAAATTTTAAAATACTTTCTAACCATACGATATACGAAAAACAGATGAAATCACAGAATCCTTAAAAAAAAGAATCCGACCAGAATCTCTTTCATTTGTATTCACAATCAATTTGAATATAATCATACCGTCACTACGCACCACAAATTATATTATACTGCTTGAGTAGTCTTTCTTTATTGGCAAGTGGCACCTCGACGTCGACGGGAAATCTTATAAAATCTTTCTAAATTTCTGATGATTGTCCTATGCCACCCACCCTTGACCTTGACTTACAGTAATCTTTCTTTACTGTAAAACCCTCATCTTTGGCCATTTAAACGCATATTCACTATCAATTTGTATACAATCATACCTTCACTACGCACCACAATCATTGTACTCTGCTAACATGGCTGAGCTTGCCTTTGAATTGGCAGTCAGAGTCACGGAGAAGCTAGGCTCCCTTGCTTACGACGAGATTTGCTTGGCATGGGGGGTAAAATCCGATCTGAGAAAGCTTGCGGACACCATGTCCACAATTGAAGGCGTGCTCTTGGATGCTGAAGAGAAGCAAGCGAATAACAAGCAGCTACGCAGTTGGCTCAGACAAGTTAAAAATGTGTTTCTTGATGCCGAGGATGTGTTGGATGAGTTTGACTGTGAAGATCTGCAAAAGCAAGTGGTGGAAAAGTTTCATGGTACATGTGGAAAGGTACGTCTATTCTTCTCCCCGTCTAATCCAATTGCATTCCGTTTCAGAGTGGCTCATGAAATCAAAGAGTTAAGGGAGAGGTTAGAAGAGCTTAAAGCCAATAGGTCTATCTTTGATTCTCTCACTAGTCATAGTAAAGGTTACCATGATGACCATGATAGCAATCTGAAGCACATGATCAAGGCGAGAGAGACACACTCTTTCGTCCGTGCTTCGGATGTTGTTGGTAGACGGTTTGAGAAAGAAGAGCTAGTAGATCGTTTGATTGAGCAAGGTGACGATCATGTCTCAGTTATTCCTGTAGTTGGAATTGGAGGTTTAGGCAAGACTACACTTGCCAAGTTGGTGTACAATGATACAAGAGTCATTAAGAATTTTGAATTGATGATTTGGCAGTACGTGTCAGAAGATTTTGATGTTGCTAGATTGACAAAGGAGATTCTTGGTTCTGTATTAGGTACAAATATTAGTGGTGAATTGTCTATGAATCAGTTGCAAGAAAAACTACGGGATGCTTTGAAGGATAAGAAATTTTTACTTGTGTTAGATGATGTGTGGAACGAAGATGCATATAAATGGGATGCTTTGAAAGATTTGTTGGTAGAGGGGGCCAAATTAGGAAGTAAGGTTTTAGTGACAACCCGTAATGTTACAGTTGCTTCCATCATGGGAACTGTTCCGACAAACATTAATTTGCAAACTCTCTCCGGAGAGGATTGCATGTCCTTGTTTGTGAAATGTGCATTTAAAGAAGGAGAAGAGAGAGAACATCCAAACCTCTTAGAAATTGGAAAAGATATTGTGAGAAAGTGTGGAGGGGTCCCCTTAGCGGTGAAAATTTTAGGATGTCAACTTCTCTCAAAGACTGATGAGCGGGAATGGGAAATGATACGGGATTCTGCAATATGGGAATTAGAGGAATTAGAAAGAGAGGGGGTTGCGCACGTTTTACCTGCTTTGAGACTCAGTTACACCCGTTTGCCTCCCCATTTGAGAAGATGTCTTGCTTATTGTTCACTTCTTCCAAGGACATACGAGAAGCTTGATAGCAGGCTATTGATCAATTTTTGGATGGCAAATGGAATCCTTGAATCTCATGATCATGGGAATCTGGAGTTAGAAGATGTTGGTGAGCTATATTTTAAAGAGTTATGGGAGAGGTCCTTCTTTCAAAATGTTGAAGATTTTAGTCTATACTGCAAATTTGATATGCACGATCTTATCCATGACCTCGTACGATCAGTTGCACAAGATGAGTGCTTTGCAGTAGACTTTGAAGGCACCAAAGAAATCTCTGAAAATGTCAGACATTTGTCAGTATTCAGACCAGCACAAAATGTTCCATCAATCTTGGATAAGCGGAACAGGTTGCGATCTATAACTTTGCAAGATATAGATATCAATGAATCCTTCCTTCAGACTTGCTTTTCAAGATTCAAGTATTTGCGGATGCTTGTTCTTCATGCTACAACATTTGAAGCTTTTCCAAGTTCCATTGTTTCCTTGAAGCATATGAGATACCTGGACTTGACTGGAAATGAAAGAATCACGAAACTCCCTGATGCAGTTTGTAATTTGCAAAGCTTGGAAATTTTAAATGTTTTTGGCTGTGTGAATCTTGAAGAATTGCCTAGAGATATAAGCAAGTTGATCAGCCTTAGATGGCTTGAGGTAACTACAAAGCAAACTACTTTTCCAGACAATGGAGTGGGATGCATGAAATCACTTCGGTATCTTTGTATTACGGATTGTGGTAATCTAACCTCTTTGCCACGTGATATGAGTTATCTTGATGCATTACACACTCTAATTATAGGCAATTGTGAGCAGCTTGATTTGGAGAACGGAAACTATCAACTAATTCCATTGAGGCTCCGAAGATTGGCTATTGGTGGAGTACCAAGGATGGTGGCATTGCCTGAATGGTTGCAGGGAGCTGCTAACACCCTACGAGTCTTGTATATTTGGGGTTGTGAAAACTTGGATGCATTACCTGAGTGGTTGACAAGTTTCACATCCCTTAGAATACTTGACCTTTCAGGTTGTCCAAAATTGTTGGCTCTGCCAGAAGGGATGCATCCACTCGAAGTTAAAATAGAGGATTGTCCTCAATTGAAGAGGGGAATCTAGTGCGAAATCAACGAAGATTGGCAAAAGATTTCTAATGTTGAAGGGGGCTGGGTCTGCTATCTTTCCCCATCTATCTCCAAGTTTCTTCTGCTGTGTTTTGATATTATTTTGAGTTTTTTTTTTCTTTCTTTTGGCAGCACACATACTTGTCTTGGGACTGCCTTGTTTTGATTGTATCATGCTTTCATTCGTTTTATTTAGTTTGGACTGCTTGTATCTCTTAACCTTTGGGTTTGTTGTATTTACCAATAAAAATAAAATAATAAAAACTAACAAATAAAAAAAATAAACACCTTTTTGGGTGTGTAAATACCAATGTGTAATTTATTTTTTCTTTAATTTACATTTTTTAATTATGAATCTATATCGGTCAAAACTCAAAAACTCTCATGCTCTAGCTAATGCTGCACAATCGAATTCTGAAGAATCAAATCATGGCTGTTTCTATTTGTAGTATATACCACTCAAAATTATAGTTTGCATTAACACATTAATTAGCAGTTAATCTACTATTGAGTGTTCAGCACTGAAACTACTAGTTCTTACTATAATACCATATACACTCCACTTTTATCCGTTTGCACTTTATTTATGCTTTATTACATAAATAAAAAAAAGTGAATACAAACGGATAAATCCAAAGTGCGAAAATCTAGCACCTTCCCAATGCGAGTTTTATTTGATTACTTGGAATGAAACGTCTTTATTTAGACCAAACTAGAAAATAAGCTCACGCGTTGCGACATGAACCAACTGTTTCAGGCATAACTACATGAATAGTTTCCACACAAAGCAACTAAAAAGACGTAGTACCAAAGAACCAATGAAGTCAAATTTTGCTTCCTATATATGGATAGCTATAAGAAACATTCATTCGTATTGTGTCATCAATATCATAATTTCAAGTAATCAGCCTACTACATAGAGAAAAAAACACAGAAAAGGGAAAGTAGAAAAGTAGAAGACATAATACTTGAGCATTTGGCAGGAATAGTAATTTTTAGAAAAAATTGCTAAACCGGCTTACAAATTCAATTGCTAAACATTATACTGTAACCCAAGACAAAGATAAAGTATCTAGTTTGTTTACAAATCAAAACGAAATATTGCTATAATCCGCAACAACCATGAATCATTTCCACATAAAGATACTCAAATTTGACGACACATTGAATAGCCAGCAAGCAAAGCAATATACCCCATGTGCTAACACAAAACTAAAAGAAAAGGAGGATTAAATCGGATCAACCAAATAAAGAATCTATTAATGTTATTTTAACCTAACTATAAAAAGGAGCTTTATAACGCCACAATCAATATCATTTTAACCCAACCAAAAAGAAAGTAATTCCATGTCATAAGTTTATAAACGCATAAAATATATAACCTTTCATAAGTAATCAGAAGCTTACAAATGCCAAGTAAGAACATACTCAAAATAATGAATTTCGCGTGCATATTTCAATTAACAAACCACAAATAAAGTGGAATTCAAATTGATAAACTGGCAGAGGAAAATGCATTAACATTTTCATACCATCCGCCTTGATGACAATATTCATGAGTATGAGATTTTCTAGAAATAGATAATGAAATGAGCGAGAAAATAACAAAGAATATTCATCCTTTGTCAACCAGAAGAGCAATCCAAAAACAACAACAATAAACATAACAAAAAAGAACCCATCTTTCAGTTTTAGCTCTTTGACACCTTTAAAAAAATATTACAATAAAATTTTGGAAATCGTAACTTATCATTCTTCAGAAGCATCTTTATGATTTCTAGACATATTTAAAAAAAAGAAAGTAGAAATATGAATCCACAGTTCCACACAAACAAATTAGTTATGAATTGAGAACTTTACCTTGCATGCATGCCAAAATCCTGCCAAGATCAGAGGTTGGAGTAGCCAAAACCCGAACCCCTTTGCCTGCCATTGTCAATACCCCAATTGTATTCTCCGGATTAGCCTGCCCAGTTTACAAACACCACTGCTGAAAAATTGAAGTGGTTTTACAATTTCGTAAAAAGAAAAACTTGATTAAAAATAGAAAGCCACACCTCAGAAACTATCCAATCTCTTCGCTGGATTGGATTTGATTGCCTCAGATTCTACCCTTTCAGCCACACCCTTTGGAGTCTGGAGTTTATTTGGAAAAAGTCCCGGAGTCCAGTTGTGTGGGGAGATTCATGCAGATGCTACAGCGCGAGCCGTCAGATTTGGACAAAGCGGCGGTGGTGGCTGTCTGGACTTGAGGATTTGTTCCAAACAATGTCCCAGTACCTGTATTATAAGTTTGACATATATCAAAGTTCAAACGAACCACAGATTATGCACACCTTCCTGCAAGTTTTCGAACAAATTTGTAAAATCAAGTGGAAGAGTAAAATAATAGATTGTCATCGCAAGAACTAAAAAATTTTATCTGTACTGCCTCACAAAACCGCCTCATTCCCTTTTCCCCTACTAAATAAAAAATGGGGTAAATTGAAAAAATATATGCTCTTAATCGAGAACTTCATCAAATAAACAACAATAAAATCTAATGTAATCTGTCAAAAACCAAAGAGAGTGATAATTTGAACTCACTGTAATGTCTTGGGCATCGCACACTTGCGGTATATGATTGATGCATCTGTTGCTCAATCAAATCATTTGCTTGGCTAAAAAGGTGAAAATACAATAAATAGATTCACATCCAATTTATGAGAAATCATGCAAAAAGAAAATGTAAATAATAATGGAATCATGAATGCGAATAAGAAACACAAACATGCCAAAAACAAAAAGCTTCAATTAAATTGATCACAAAATTCAGGTGCTCATCACTACGTACCAAAAAAATACTAAATCAGCATGCCATTACGTCCCTCCCCACCGTAACTAAAAGTTCTACCCTGTAAATATCTGAACATCCACAGAGACAAATTGTCAAACACCTAATGGGTGCGCATATACAAACATACACACAGACCTATATATACAAAAATTACCACAAACAAACACACATACACCTATAAATGCAGAAGGGGTGTCTATATAATCACCTTGGGGAGCATCTTCAGTGTGATGGAGGGACTTGTGGATGTCCATGGCGTAGTCGACCGTGTTTGTCCTGTTAAGGAGCATGAAATGGACTTGAGGATCTGCTCATATGGGTACATCTGATGCTCCTGCAGGAACTCGAGGAGGGAAAAACATGAAGAAATTTGGGTTTAGGGATCTGGGTTTTGGTTTGTCGTTGAATACTGGAACGATATGAAGAAATTTGGGTTTGTGGAGAGTAGCAGAAACTGAGAATGGCGAGAGAGAATCAAAAAGCAAAGAAAAAGCGGGAGAAGAAGTCGCAGCGATGACTGACTCGTTCCACTTTGCGAAGCGGTGGCAAGTTCGTAAGTAAATCGAAAGCTCTAATCTGAACAGCACGCGATGGCAATTTTGTAAATAAAATGAAATCCACCTCCAAACTCCAGCCCATTGGGCCTCACTTCATGCCATTGTCTCTTTGGGCTCTTAAGGTCTCATGGAATTTCTTTTGTTTTTTGGGTTTTTTTGTTTTCATAGGTTCTTTTTATTTCTATTTTATTATTTTGTTTTTATCAATTTTACCCTTTGATGGAATGGGGGCAGATTGTCTGCCCTCCTGTTGGATGCCCCTCCCATCCTCTCCTATTTGTGCGGTCACGGTTAAGCCACGTCAACATTTTCTATTTTTATTACTTTTGTCTTATTATTTCTATAAAAAAAATTAATATAAAATGTTGACGTAGCTTAACCGTGACTGCACAAATAGGAGGGGATGGAAAAGGCACCCAAACAGGAGGGCAGACAATCTGCCTCCTGATGGAATGGGCCTAAAAAAGAAAATATACCTTCAACAATTTTTTTTAGTACGACAATATATTTTATACTAAGACCATCTCCAAACCTGGGCTAAAAGCCAAATTACCCCCCCCAAACACTCTCCAACCCATGTTAAAATTTTAGGCTAAATGCCAAATGTTATTTCTGGGCCAAATACCCCCCAACTTTCCCCCCGGGCTAAATGCCAAATGTTTATCGGAATTTAAATTTTTTTAGATTAAAATGTTCATAAAATTAATTTACAATAATCTACATATTTATTTTTTTTTAAATTGATTTAAGAAAAAAATTAGCCTAAGTTCATTCTTTAATAATTCCGAGCTAAAATTTTAGGGCATAAAGGTTGGAGCAGAAAAGATGTTTATGGGCTAAAAGCCAAATTTTCCGGGCTAAAAAATTTGGCTTTTAGCCTAAGGGTTGGAGATGGTCTAAAGGATGCAGGAGTTCGGTTAAGCCACACAATGAACAAATCTAATTTGGTATCAATTAGCAATAAATTAAAAATGACAAGTTCACCAGAATAAAATCAAAGTGTTAGCATACACACAAATTTTAGTTGACACATTTTGATAAGTATGTACAAATTTTATCATGGTGTTTTTAACAAATGTAATTTATATATTGTCAAAAGGTAATATGAAAAAGGGTAAAAAATATGTGCCAAACCGTGATTTGAAGGAAAGAGAAGAAGCTGGTTTATTTTCGCACTCTGCGTTCCCTTTCTCGGCAAGGTCCCCTCGTCCCGCTTAAACCCTTGTCAGACACTCACCATACGGTTCTCTCTCTCATCTCTTCCTCTAACTGTTTTTTGTCTCTGTTTTTATTTCCTACACGAAAATAGCTAATTGTACTGGTTATCTGAATCATCCGGTTTGATCAAGACGAAAAGCTTTTGCCTTTTTATTTGTTTTTTGTTTTTGATTTGTTGCAGAGTTGCATGGAATTCTTAGGGTTCTAGGGTGAGACATTGTTTCGAGGATATTTGTTTTCATCAAGATATAATCTTTTTGGTTTTTTAAATAATAAATTAGTGTTTTTGTGCATATATCCTTCGTTTTTTCTTTTAATCAGCGACTCAAGTTTTTTTTTTAAATGGCGTTTTTATTTGTTTCTGGTTCCAAAACTGTGAATTCCGATATATTTTAGCTATTTTGTGCTTTTATGAGCTTGCTCATTGCACAAAAATTGAATGAATGGGTTTTCTTTGCTGGATTTTTTCCCTACAATTTGTAATTTTAATTGTTTATTTATTGCTTGATTCCGCGGATTACCCGCATTGCATTAACTTTCCGTTTGATGCTGTTAATCTTTTCAAATTTGTTAAGATTTTTATGAATACCTGCATAATAGTGTCCTGTAGTGAGACTTGGTGATGAAAGCATTATCTTTGTAATATTACAATCCGTGTACGGGTGCAGTGCCAACCAGTGCTTGAAAGTCAGTTTAAAGCGATACTTGTCGACAACTACTACAGTCAGCGTAATTTCTGGTTTGAGCTTGACCATGCTCAAACAAGTAAGGTGATATCTTTGTTGGCAACTACGGGAATCACTTCAGGTACATCTGTAGGTTCTTTACCACGGATTAAAAAGTGGAGTCATATGTTTCAAGCTCTTACCTCAGCTCGCACATTAGAATTTCTTCAACCGCTTACTTCAGAGGATTCCACAGAGTTCATTGAAAGAAACGATCCATTCAACGCCCAAATAGATATCATGGAAGCTGAGCAAGCGGAGGAGGAACTTTTATACATGAAACTGCAAGAGTTAGCACTTCAACCTAACCTCAAGAGTAGAGAAGGTGAACACACGTCGTTGTCAGGAGTTTTTGAAGATCATCATGTCATAAATGAATTGACCTTGGAGGACATTGAGAATCCAAGGGAGCCATGGGGTTTGGAGGAGAAGAGGGGAGAAAGTCCGCACTACTCTTCTGAGCAGAAGAGTGGAGAGGGTCCTCAATCCTTGACTGAGTATCAGGCAATCATTGCGAAGGTAAATGAACAATTAGTTGTCCATAAATTAAAATTTCCAATCTTAGGTATCTCTGTAAGCTTCTGTTAAATTACAACCGACCTTATGTGTTATTACACTTGTATCAGTTGATTCAAGAGGTGGAGGAGCTCAAGACTTTTAAGATTCAAGAGGTGGAGGAGGTCAAGGCTTTTAAGACAGAGTTCACCAAACAATCTAAAAAGATTGATTATTTGGAGCATAAACTGGTACTTAATACAATGCTAAGCCATGCAAGCAACATTCAGTAGCATGCATTGCGGATGCATTGTCTCATCATTGGCACTGAATAGGTTCAAGGCATTTTGATTGACACAAGAAGTTGTCAAACCTTTTTTTCCTTCGGACTTTTTGCTTCTGTTAACCACATACACACCTTCTGTTCTAATTCATGAATATAGGATTTCCACGTCCAGACCTGATGAAAGCGGTGTTTGAAAGACGAAGGGATATTTTTTTTTACTTTTATTTGTAGAAGGAAGCATAGTTTTGTCAGGAGTTCGGTTTTAAGTTCCTGCCTTATGTTTTTGGAAAATTGTTAGAAATTTTGGTAGAGAACCTTTGCTGTTATGTTTTTTACATATATCTTCTTGTTTGTTTGGGCTTTCCTGTTGTTTTGTTCTTTTTAGACAATTAAGATAATCTTTCATTGCCTTTCTTATGATCTGTGTCAGTCAGAACCCATGAACTCTCTATAGCTAATAGTTCATAATCAACTTCATTTATCTTATTTTCTTCTTAATTTGAAGTTCTTCACTGGCATTTCAGGAGCAGGCAGAGGCGGAAATTCGATGCTTAAAATTTTGTCTACGGTTGGAATCTAGGTCTACACCTTCCAAGGCACACACTGATGAGAAGGATACTGAATCATGGAATGTGCTGCATTATGATCCTGATGAGTCAATATATCTAGTTGGTGGATATGATGGCGAATCATGTTTATCGGCATTTGATGCTTATTATCCTTCTGAAGATAAGACGAAACCTCTGAGCCCAATGAGTGCAGTTCGTTCATATGCTTCTGCTGCTCAATCTATGGTAGGTTTTTTGGCAATCTTTATGTAATTGGTGGTAGCAATGGTCAAGTGTGCTATGATACAGGTATTAGATCTTGGTCATTTGAAATTTATTTCTTACTGGAACGAATACTTTCTTAACATCTATTTATGGTCGTTCTATGAAGTTGAATTGTACTGCCCTGTTACCGATGAGTGGAAGCAGTGCCCTTCTCTGAGAGAGAGAAAAAGGTAGCTTGGCTGCAGCTACCACAAACAACGAAATTTTTGCAATGGATGGTGGGAACAGAGTTGATTGCTTTTCAGATGTTGAGATGCTTGATTTAGACGCGGGACGATGGATCCATACACAGTCAATGTTACAAAAAGTAATATATATTTGGTCCCTTTTCCTATGATGTGTTTTTCTTGTACAAAAAGTTTACCTCGTGGCTCTTGATTTGCGCATCTTTTGTTGTTCCAGCGTATGGCTCTTGCTGCGGTAGAACTCAAAGGTGTGCTTTATGCCACCGGTGGATATGATGGGAATAGTTATTTGAAGTAAGATATTGAACCTCCTTTCTATTGTTTAGTTTTCCCATATCGACGGTTGACTTGAAATATTCATATCTCAGCACTGTTGATAGATTCGACCCCAGAGCACGCAGTTGGACCAAAATTGCCTCTATGCATTCGAAAAGGAGCTGCCATTCGTCAGTTGTTCTGAGTGAAAAAATGTAAGTACATTTCTTTGACTTGTTTCAATCAGCATCTCAGACGCGCTCCCACAATGACTTAGACATGGATATTCCGCTAAATGCACAACTCATGCACATAATTTGACATGAGAACTTGTCGTAAACTCAGACAGGTATTGAAGTTTTTCGGATTTCGTTTTCGAATGAGAACTTGTCATAAGTTAGACATAAATCACTTCTTTTGATGAGCATCTCTGCACAAGATAGTCCATGATTGCTCCACTATCCGGTTGCCTAAACCACTTAGGGCATCACTTGGTGTCAAGATTGAGTTGGATTAGTGATGCAGATTAATGTCTTCTAAGTTTCTCTTTGGCCTCTCTCTTTTCTGAATTCTAGTTCTAAACCCTAATTTCTGGTTTCTTGGTTGTATATCAATTAGATAACTCACTAGATTAAATGTATGTTAAAGGATGGAGTGGGATTAGTTGCAGGGGAAACTTATCCCTCCCAATCTTACCAATTTTTTGGGGATTGAAATGGATATGTTTCCTTCTTGTTCTACCTTTAACTTCGACAAAAAATTGAAGTTGACATCCATTTCTTCACTTCATATACATCGAGTCGTCAACAGCAAGTTTCCCTTTTATTTTGTTCAATTTTGGTGTTTTAACTTCGTTTTTTCACCTTCACAATTATGGACATTCACTTTTGCAGACATGTTCTGGGAGGCTTTGATGGAGATTCACTGGTCCGTAGTGTGGAAAGTTTTGATCCACAGCTCGGGTCATGGATGCGGGCTGAACAATGTATTTCCCCAGGGGATATTCAGCCGCTGCTGTTGTCGAAGATACCATATATGTAATCGGAGGGATGAAAGACGATGAAACCATAGCAGAGACGGTAAGTTTCATTTTATCATGCTTTCCAGTTTCCATCAGTATGAGCAAGACTTTTGTGGGTAATTTTAACAGTTCTATAAAATGGTAGGTTGAGTACTACAAGGAGGGGCAAGATTGGCGGGAAATAGCCACGATGACCATCGGTAGGAGGTATTTCATGTCTGCGGCTGCTTCTTCGACCTGATCGTGCAATGTTCGTTGGTGTTAACTTAGACAGGAAAGTCTTTTGGTCCATCAAATGTGTTTTTAGTAGAAAAAATGCATGGTGGGGATACTGGAGGATTGAAGTAAACGTTTTGTGATCTGACACTTTGGTTTGAGAAATTTTAGTGTTTCATGAATCGCCTCCGAAAAGAAAAACGAGAAGAGATTTGACCAATAGAAGGGAGACTTACATATACTCTCAGGATGCCACTTTGGCGTCACACACAAATAATATCATGTGAAAAAAGTTTAAAACACATGAAGTTAATGGTCCTAGACGCCAAAGTAGCTTCCTAAGGTTGTATAGGGTCAACTACTATAGAATCCATAAAATAATGCACTATTTAAGGTTCGACTTGGGCCGGTTCATGGAGTTGTGTCTTTGTTTGGGGTCCATAACTCAAGTAAGATGGGTCAGCTCCTAAACTATGGGTGGGCTTAACTACTATAGCCCTTTGGTTTTTTTTGTTTTTTTTTTTTTATCGTTTTTTTTTTGTTTTTTTGGGAACCTCAAATTGTTTTTTCTTTATTGTTGGGAACCTTGAATTGTTTTTTCTTTATTGTATAAAGTTAATATTACGCTCTAAACTGAACTTCTGACTACAGATGCGAGGATAAACGCTTTAAACTCCACTAGTTTTTTTTCCCTAGAATAAATATTGCTTTGTACTACGTTTTTCATAAACGATATTTAATTTTAAACTTGTTATAATTACGATTGATTTTCAACTAATCTAAATTGTTTTTGAAGAAGGATTCAAACTTATGTGTTTGGGAACACCACATTCATCCAAACTAATATGAATGATTTTAAAAACTAATGGAAGCCAAATATTAGATTTTAGTTTTCATGGTAACTACTTTGAGGTTTTAAGCTTCGAAAAAAAAAAATTGGAAATAAGAAAATTGTAATTAGTTACCAAACAAGTTTTAAATTTCAATTTAACAACAAAATGAAAATAAAAAACTAAAAACTAAAAACGAAATTGTTATCAAATGACACCATAACCAAAAAATTTCAATTAATGAAGATGTTGATCATATTATATAAGGAAAACTAATGTAAAGAGTTTGAAAACTTTAAGTTTTAACGATAAAGACAAAATAAAGGGTAAAATGAATAGTACCAGGATTGACTTTTTAGTGTAAAAATGTGGTTTTTCGTTAAAGTGAACAGTACCATGAACTTTTCGTTAAATTTCCCTGATTTTAAATGAGTCTTTTAAACGCAAGTGGTATTCAATTCAGAATCTTAAGGATTCAATTCAAGTATGGTGGTATTCAATATAGACTTTGAAAGTGTCTTTAAAATCTCTGGAGGTATTGAAAAAGCCAATGCATTTGTATAATTCAATGAATTAGAGGATTTGATGGACTCTAAGGTGTGAGGTATAAATATCAAAAGCCCTCACAAATCATGCATCCCCTCAAGATTTCAGCGTGATTCCTCTATAAATACGAGCAGTCTCATTTTCTACACACAGAGGTCTATATACTATATTTTCTCCTCTTTAGAAGATATTCTTTACATTTTATGGAATAACATTAGAGATGGGAAAAAAAAAATAACACTTAATTGCTGGAAAGGAATGACGAAGAAAAACAGGCAGCAAGGATTGTTCGTAACCAATATGTTCTTTATTATAATTGTTGAATAATACTCTTATTCAGAATTGAGACTTGGTTAAACCACTGCAGCCAAATATAGTCATATGATTTATTGAGTTGGCTATGTGTGTGGAGTTGATGAGTTTAAAATGAATCAATTAAAAAATCCATAAGACTCCACCAAAATCATTAAACTTCGTAACATAATATTTTATCAAATTCTTTTACAATCCGCGTTATTCTATCAAATTCTTTTACAATCCGCGTGAGTATGTGTGAATCATTTAAAATCCATATACTCCATGTGAGTTTATAATTATATTAAAATCTCTTAAATTTCTAATTGAATACAAAATCATGCATAATTATTAATTGGGTGAATCGCTCATATTTCATTACTTGCATGAATCATGTTGAACTCTCTCTCTCTCTCTCTCTCACTATCTCTCTCTCTCTCTAAGTTGGTGGAGAGATTAAATATCAATCCCACATTCTCAACGCGAACCTTGTTTTTTCTTTCTCCAAATTTTGTTATTATTTATTTTCTGAATTGTTCTTAAACATGTCATGCTTACTCACGTACCCAATTAAAAATGGTTTTTTTTTTTGTGATTTTTGAGTTCCATGTGCTATTAAAATTTGGATTTTGATATCATTTCAGTTTCTAATTTTCTCTGTGTTTATTAACCATATAAAAACTGAAAAATATGTGAAATTCTGTGATTTAATTAATACCTGAAAATCAGAAATGAGGATCACCTTGGGGAGACTAATTGATATAGTTTATTATCCTTACTATTTTATTTCGAAGTTCCTAGATTCGTGTTAAGTAAAAAGTCAATAATTCAAGTTATTAAAATTATTTACCGCTGCATATAATATTCTATGTCTGACTATTCATTTTCTCATATTAATTCGTGTCAAAGAAAGAGATACAACTCTCTATGCTATTCTATGTCTGACTATTCATTTTCTCATATTACATTTTATTGACGCACATGCAAGAAGAAGAAGATCGACCGAGCAACCTCTCGTTGTATTCAATCCTTAAAAACCAGTGCATATGTTGATGTTTAAAACTTATGGTGTGCCACTTAGTACTACTGTGTAGTAATATTTCTCTTTACTTGTAAGCGAGATTTTTTAAGTTCAATTTTCGCCAAAAGCGAATTTGAACCATATTATTACTAGCTTATTGTAAGACTTAACCTACTCGTCCATTCCGTTAATGTAGATAATATCGTTTATTAAAAAAAAAATACTACGTCGTGAACAAATACTCGAAGCCTCTAAATCGTTCAAAGCATGACTTGATCTCTTCCTAATTGTTCGTTTGGTCATTTTCGTAACTAAATAGTGTTTTTATATCCCAATCATGGACCAATCATGTTAGTCAACATCTCCACTCAGATCATTTCTGCGTTTATAATTTTATACGGTCGCTCCTAAATTATTCTAATTTGAGTTTGACCTATATGCCAAAAGTATATTGCTGCTTCATGATGGAGATGCATAGGGAGAATAATTTTTTTTTGAGTACATAGAGAGAATAATTAATCTATCATTAATGTGTAACAGAGGTATATACGGTTATCTCAAACAAAAAAAAAGAAAAAAAAAACAAACAAACAAACAGAGGTACATACAGAAAATATTAGACGATACTTTAGAAAAATAGAGACTGGGTAAAATTACTAAAGGGTAATACTAGGAAAATCAAAATTTTTAAACTAAATTTTGTAAAACCAAATGAGGTGATTGTTGATGATTAGATATCACTCAAGTGTTGATTAACGTGCTTATTTTATATTGTGACACATCAGTTGGTTTATAAATTTAATTTAAAATTTTAGTCTTCCTAATATTATTCATTACTAAAATATGAGGGGCTTGAAGACAATGAATTAGGTCAAAATGGTGAGAAGGAGTAAATGATTCAATTACTATGACATTATTAATTATCCTTATTGTTATATATTTACATTTGGTGTTAACGTCGTAGTTTTTGGGCCGAATTTTTTTTTGTAATGTTTGTGGTGACACTCCACTTTTATTGTGACATTTGTGATGAAAAGGCTGTTAATAAAAATCGTCATCTAAAACAAGTCTGCTCCCAAAGTTCCTAGAAACCGCAGATCGAGCAAAGTTTTAATCTTCTGTTAAATCTGTTGGGGCTGATGTTATTCCCTAAACGCCCTCTCTTCTCTTGAAGAAATGTCAAGCTTGGCCGCTTGATCACAAACAAGATGTTGACTAATCTCAACACGTTTTTATTCTGCTTCTGGTTTTCTAAACTATGATAACATTATCATTTGGAAGTGGGTCAAAGCTTCATTTTGTTACAATCACCTTCCCACAGTTTGCATTCACCATTTGACTTCCTTCAAATCTCAAGCCTATCTTTCCTCTAATCCAATTGCAGTCGAACTCTAAGTCATACCAAATCTTAGGACAGATACTTTTAGGTTTCTTAATTTAGTTTGAAAAGACGACTTTAACCTCCCTACCTGAGGCTCACATGTTTTTTTTCTTTAATGGGAATAATAACGGAAGTTTGAATTTGGACTAAATTGCTAATGTAGTTCGCCACGAAACTTTAATTAATAACTTTTTCATCAGAAACGTCAAAGTAAGAGCACGGTGTGACCACAAAGACTATGATTCTTAAATATTTGGCCCGCAAAGACTATGATGCTTAAGATATTTGGCCTAGTTTTTCTGACCCGATTCACAAATTTGCGATGAATCAAAGTTTCCAAGGGTTTGAACTCTTTTAGTTACTAGCATAAAAGGAGATTAATTAGACCATCTTCAAAGAAAATTTTGATTTGAAGGCTTATGTGGCATATGGATCTTTTTATAAATTTTGTTCTCCAACAAATATGTCAAATTTTTAAACTATTATTTATTACATTATTTACTTTTTATAGTTGTAATTAGTATTTTAAAACAAAAGATAAATATATATATTATGAAAAGTATTTATTAATTACTAAATATATTTGAAGCTGTTGCCAAATTTGACAACAATTTCCTATGCTTTCTTTCCCTGTCATGCCACATAGGAATTGGCATTTCGTTTGGAAAACAATTGCTGATATGGATTTTTTGACATCTCATTTAAATATGCTCTTTTTAGTTCATTTTTATGGGTCATTACTCATTAACATATGTATTTTTATCTTAATATAAGAACGGTGTATCTAACATTACAATTTAGTGTTATTATTCTATATTTGTAAGTAGACAAACGTGCATGATATTCATAAGTTATTGCATGCATCTCCAATTCCACCACCACATCTATTTTCGATTCATAAATCTCTCTCTATCTCTCTCCTTTGGCTTTGGGCATTTGATACTGAAAAGAAGTTCTGATTCCCAAGCAAATTGCTTGCTGATGGGTTGAATTTTATTGGTGAAATTCCACTATAAAATCTGATATAGCTACTTATTCTAGGCCATACCAACCGAGAGATAAAGTCGTGTTGCTCACTCGTTGGGAATGTGTTTGTTCACTTTGGGGAGCTGCCGGCGAGGCCAACCGGGCATGATTCGTGTTCTAGAAATTCCATAGTTGTATAAATGTTGTATATTTTTTTGAGTTTTTATCACAAATGATTCCTTGACCAATCACATCAAGATGATCATTGAAATTGAAAATCAATCAATATAGTTCCTGAAAATAGGTGTTCCAAATCAATATGGTCATTTCGTCACAATTCCGTCAAAAAATCTGTTATGTGGTAATGTGGCATATAACTGGACCCCACAAATGTAATTAAATATTATCACTTGAAATTAAAAATATTTAAATATTAAAAAAACTATTTTAATTTTTGTATAATCGAAAACTTAAAAAAAAAATATATATATATATATATATATAATAAAAAAAGAATAGACATCTTCTTCTTCCCCTCCCCAATTCAAAACCTTCGTTGCTTTTTAAAGCTTTCGGGATTTCAGAAATCCTTCACACTTTGGATAGATTTTCGTTACTAGAGTCCACCACATGATCAACCCCCAATTTGGTTGGTTGGTTATGTTGACTTTTTGTGTATATTCCTGTAATCTTGGGATTTTTAGTTTAATATGTTTTTTATGTAAATTATTTCTTTCCTTATTGATAAGATTGTAACATCTTATATACCCTTCCTTGAGAGATGAATAGAACGCACAATTATTCCAAAAGAACATTCTCTTCTTGGCACCAGAGCCTAGGTTAGAAAAAATATAAAAGTCGCGCGCCATGCGCAGAACCGAGAACCATCAGCACACCGTTCGACCAACGAGTGACGCCGTCGTTGCTGACCTGAGTTCACTGAGTTGATCGTTGCAGCCACCTACCACTACCCAATGTTGCATCACATGGCCATAAACCGAGGTCCAAAACCCAGAAATTACAGCTGCAAATCTCGATTGAGAGTCACCACCTGTGTCTGCAATTCCGTCTACACTAGAGACGAGACCCGCGAAACGGCTACTAACCATCTTACCAATCTGCAGCCCAACCGGTGTTCTGCAAAACTATTTTTTTTTGTGATCTGCAATTTTCTTGCTTTGTCGTGCTTCGAAGGAAGTCCCCAAGCGTAAGGAAAGGAAAAAGGAAAAAAATAAAAAATAAAATAAAAAAAGGAAAAAAAATAGATTGTTTTTTTGTGCTACTGCTTGTTTTCCAGGGTCTCACATTGTTGACCTCTATGGTTTGGAATCTTGGCCTTATTAATCACGTCAGACGTTGCACTCAACTCATGCAGAGCAATGACACGCTGGACTCGTCATCCTCGCTGTATTGAGTCGTGTGCATTGATTGCCAAAGCTAAGGTAGCTTCTGAACATACAAACAACGATGGTAAAGCTTTAAAAGTTTCTGCATCTGTTACGAATAATACATGGATAATTGATTTCGGTGCTACTGAAGATATGACTTGTGATTCTAGACAGGTACAAACCCTAAAATCATCCACCAAAACTGTTGTAAGTGTTGCCAATGGTAATCATGCCCCCATTATTGGGGAAGGCACTGTCTCCTTTCATATACCCTTAATCCTGATATTGTGCTTGTTGTTCCTTCTCTTGATTATAATTTATTATCTGTTGCTCAAATAATCGTCGCCCTACATTGTCTTATTATTTTTTGGCATTCTTTTTGTGTTTTTGAGGATATTCAGACTCGCAAGATGATTGGTTATGGTATAAAAAAATGGATGCTTTACTACTTGGAGCTGACATCGAACAGTACCCAAATGTTGACTCAAGCTCTTACTGTGAAAGGATCTCAGGGGGAGCGGAATAAAGCTTCGTAGGTTTGGTTATGGCATCGTCGACTTGGACATGCTTCTTTCGGTTATTTACAGAGGTTGTTTCCTAGCCTATTTGTTAAGAATGACGTTTCTAGTTTTAAATGTGGTGTTTGTGAACTAGCTAAAAGTCATCGTACTTCGTTTCCATCCAGTTTGACAAAAATTTATGTTCCATTTATGATAATTCATTCTGATGTTTGGGGACCATCTAAAACTGCTACATTTGGTGATGCTTATTGGTTCGTTACTTTTTTTTTATGATTGCACACGTATGACTTGGGTTTGTTTGATGAAGTCAAAAAGTGAAGTTACTTCCTTGTTCCAGCAATTTCACAAAATGGTGCAAGTACAGTATAAGTCACAAATACAGGTTCTCAAGAGTGATAATGGTGGCAAGTATGTGAACTCTGAACTTCGTGCCTTTCTGGATCATCATGGTATTGTTTATCAAACTACACGTCCATACACTCCACAACAAAAATGAGGTTGCAGAGTGCAAGAACCGTAATCTTCTAGAGGTTGTATGTGCTTTCTTACTCAAAGGGCGTTTCCCGTTATCCTATTGGGGAGAAACTCTCACCTCAGCTGCATATCTCATTAATCGCTTTCCATCCCGATCAGTTGATTTTCAGACACCTCTTCAGGCTCTTTCCTCCCATGTTGATGCTCATGCAGTTCCAAATCTTTCACCTCACGTGTTTGGATGTGTGGCTTTCGTTTATTTCCATAAACAACAGAGGAGTAAGCTTGAACCTTGAGCCTTACAATGCGTGTTTGTAGAGGTATACCTCTAATAAAAAAGGATATCGCTGCTATCATCCTCCAACAAAAAAGATGTTTGTCACTGTGGATGTTACATTTCATGAAAACGATATGTACTTTGCCCATTTTGAGTCTGCACTTCAGGGGGAAAATCAGACAAAAGTTCAAACTCTTGATTATACTATTCTTGATGTGAATCATTTGGGATTAAGTGGTGATGTATTGGAAACAAGTGGTGATGATTCACAAAAACATAATGATGTGAATCATTTGGACTTAAGTGGTGATGTATTAGAGACAAGTGGTGATGATTCATAAGAAAATAATGATGTGAATGACTTGGAATTAAGTGGTAATGCCTTGGAGTTAAATAGTGATCATTCACATGAAAACAATGTTGATGAACAGACACCATCAAAAAATTCATTGCCTTTATCACCATTGGACAACTTACTGCCAGCCTCATCACCATTGGACAACTCATTATCGCCAGCTACCTCACAGTCGGTCTCACCACCCTTGAGCCCTAATAACCATAATCAATCGTCTTCGATCCCGGATGCACCACCACCACATCATCTCCCTAACCGTGTCAACCGAGGTATTCCTAAACTTACTTACGAAGCTGACCCTAAATGCAAAACTAGGTACCCGGTGAATAGACCCAACCAAGAATCTAATGTGTTTTACCAGTTAGGTAATTATGTGTTTACCAGCCACCTATCAGAATTAAATAAGTCATTTATGTTTCAATTATTTACTGTATCTATTCTTAACAGTGTGCATGAGGATTTAGCTGATCCATGTTGGCAAGCATCAATGAATGAAGAATTGAAGTCGTTGAAGAAGAATGCTAATAGGGAGATCATGGACTTGCTAGCTGGCAAGAAACCTGTGGGATACAAATGGGTCTATACTGTCAAGTACAAAGTTGATGGGATAATGGATCGTTTCAAGGCAAGACTGGTAGCAAAATGGTACACTAAAAAATATGGAATCGATTATACATATACATTTGCCCATGTGGCCAAGATCAACACAGTTCATGTTTTGTTGTCCTTGGCTGCGAATCTTAATTGGCCCTTACAACAGTTTGATGTGAAGAATGCCTTCTTGCATGGAGATTTGACAGAAGAAATTTATATGGATCTTCTACCAAGATGTAGTGCTCCGGATAAATACAAAAAAAGGTATGCAAGTTGAAGAAATCCTTGTATGGTTTGAAGCAGTCCCCTCAAGCATGGTTTGGAAGTTCACAAAATCTATAAGAGCATTTGGTTACATACAAAGTAATTCCGATCATACTCTGTTTTTGAAAAGATGAAATGGGAAGCTTATTGTACTCATTGTGTATGTAGATGATATGGTTGTAACATGGAATGATCCGGAAGAACGTGCGGCCTTGCAATGATACTTGTTTACAGAATTTGAGATGAAAGATCTTAGATCCCTAAAACATTTTCTAGGGATTGAGGTGTCGAGAAGCAATTATGGAATTTACTTATCTTAGAGGAAGTATATTATTGATTTGCTACACAAAACCGGCATGTCAGCTTGTCAGTCAGTAGCTACACCAATAGAGGAATGATTGAAGCTTAGTGTTGATCCGAATCAAGTACCAATTGACAAAGGGAGATACCAAAAGTTAGTAGGCCGTTTAATGTACTTGGCACACACAAGACCAGACCTTGCATATGCCTTGAGTGTAGTGAGTCAATACATGCATTATCCTGGAGAACACCATATGAATGCAGTGATGTGGATTTTGAGATATTTGAAGGGAAGCTCAGGCAAAGGAATTTTGTTTAAAAAGAATAATCATCTTAGAGTTGAAGGTTATACTGATACAGATTGGGCAGGATCAGTGGATGACATGCGCTCGACATCAGGTTACTTGACATTCGTTGGGGGTAATTTGGTTACATGGAGAAGTAAGAAACAAAATGTGGTTGCCCGATCTACTGCAGAAGTTGAATACAGAGGTATGGCCTTAGGGATTTGTGAAATTTTATGGCTTAAGCTTCTGCTAAGGGATCTGGGTATAAAACATGATTAGCCTATGAAATTGTTTTGTGATAATAAAGTTGCCCGTGACATTGCACATAATCCAGTACAACACGATAGAACAAAGCATGTTGAAGTTGACCAGTTCTTCATCAAAGAAAAATTGGAAGGGAAGATAATTGAGGTACCGACAATAAGAACGGAAGATCAGTTGGCAAATATCCTCACAAAGGTTGTTTCAAGTCATAAGTTTTCAAGTTTCTTACACAAGTTGGGCATGTGTAACATATATGCACCAACTTGAGGGGGAGTGTTGACTTTTTGTGTATATTCCTGTAATCTTGGGATTCTTAGTTTAATATGTTTTTTATGTAAATTATTTCTTTCCTTATTGATAGGATTGTAACATCTTATAAATCCCACCTTGAGAGATGAATATAACACACAATTATTCCAAAAGAACATTCTCTTCTAGTTAAATAGTTAACATCGGCATCGCCTTTTCTTGGGCTTCAGCTCTAGTGGCTTCCATTCCTTCGCCACAACCATCGCCTTCTCTTCCTCATCGGAACTTGCTAAAAACTCACCATCCTCAACCAAGTTTGTCCCACCAAGACTCAATCCCAACTCGCCGGACTCGATCCGTGGCGCAGTCGAATCCCAAACCCAACTCAACCAAGTTTTTCCATTTTTATTTTTTTAAGTTATTAATTATATAAAAATAAAATTTTAATTATTTACATATTTTTAGTTTCACATGGTAATATTTAATTAGATTTGTGGGACTCACTTATGTGCCACGTCAGCACATAATAGAATTTTTGACGGAATTATGACAAAATGACCACATTGATTTGCGACACCTATTTTCAGGGACTGCATTGATTGATTTTCAATTTCAGGGACCATCTTGATGAAGTTAGTCAATTTCAGGGACAATTTGTGATAAAGACCTTATTTTTTTGTCAAACGATAGAGTTTGTTAGATTAGCCACCTGCAGGGTTTAAATCCACACCGTTATGCAATGGCTCAACATATTTTTACCACTGTGGTAAAGGGCCACTTTCTATAAATGATGTATATTCAATGTGGGCAAACTTGGGGAAAAACTCAATTTGTCAAAGACATTTATTTACATTGTTTTAAGTGTACTGTGTACGGAGAGATGACGACAAACGACGATGGAGGTTGCTGGTTAGTCCGGTGGGTAAGGTTATCAAATATTCAAATAGGCGGGTTATTAGCTTTCTCTTAACTATACCGATAGTATTCCAATTTAAGTTACTGAAATTCGCCTATTGTTAGGTATTGGGTTTTTTTCCCATACACTTATATATTCTATACTATATTCTTAATTCCCAATGTGGGACTTATATTCAACAAAGATTGTATTGGCTTTTCGTTTTATTTCTTCTTTATCTATCATTTTAGTATAGTTATAATTTACAAGGGGAAATAACTTGGCTACCCAAAAGATGAGGAGGAGTTCCTTCTCAAAATATTTTGTGATTGTTTAAGAAAATTCATGCATGAATCGTTAATATATGAATCACTATGTAAAGACTATTTTTACAAAAAAACAAAAAAACAAAAAAAAAATCAATTAAAATTAAGGTCATTTAGTCGATTAAATATAGCAAATATATAGATGGTTCGTAATGGTTTTACTTAAGTCTTTTTTATATAGTTCGATAACTACACGATCTCATTTTTTATTGATTTTTTTACAAAGATTTACAGAGTCACTTATTATATTAACAATTTTGATCATAAGTACAAAGTTATGTAAATTGGTAGCTAAATGTTTTGGAGGAATTCGATCCTCATTTTTATCATTCTTGAGTAGCCAAGCATTGTAATTAATATGAGTTTTAAGTCTCATGTGCTTGGCGAATTATGTAAGATCCAACATCGCCCAGGGGTGAAGATCCTGTAAGCCTTATATGTATATTCTCATCTCTACCTAGCATGAGGCCTTTTGGGAGCTCACTAGCTTCGGGTTCCATCGGAACTCCGAAGTAAAGTGAGTTCGCGCGAGAGCAATCCCATGATCGGTGACCCATTGGGAAGTTCTCGCGTGAATTCCCAGAAACAAAACCGTGAGGGCGTGTTCGAGGTCCAAAGTGGACAATATCGTGCTACAGCGGAGTCGAGCCCTGGATGTGGTGGGGACCCGGGCCAGGATGTGACAATTTGGTATCAGAGCCAATCCCTGGTCGGAAGTGTGCCGACGAGGAAGTGGGGCCCCTAAAGGGTGTGGATTGTAAGATTTGACATCGCCAGGGGTGAGGATCTTGTAAGCCTTATATGTATATTCTCATCTCTACCTAGCACGAGACCTTTTGGGAGCTCATTGGCTTCGAGTTTCATCAGAACTCCGAAGTTAAACGTGTTCGCGCGAAAGCAATCCCATGATGGGTGACCCACTGGGAAGTTCTCGTGTGAGTTCCTAGAAACAAAACCGTAAGGGTGTGGTCGTGGCCCAAAGTGGACAGTATTGTGCTACGGCGGAGTCGAGCTCGGGATGTGGTGGGGACCCGGGCCGAGATGTGACAAATTATGCACCATTAATAATAGGATGATGATTTCACACACTTCATTTCACCTCCGACATACCTTTTCAATTTATTTTTTAATTATTTGCTCTTTTCAAGAATTTAGATAAATACAAAGGGATACTACACAATTCGGGTCCAAAAAAGTAGAACCCCTCCAAAATTCCCAACTACATATATAAATGCTAGCCTTTTGGCAATTGGTTTTTTTTTTTTTTGTTTAAAAATAAGTTTTATATTTGTTTTAGATCTAATTACATATTTTTTTAATTAAAGAAATTCAAAAATAAAGAAAGAATAATTAACCACTCACAAAGTGAGTTCGAAAATTCATTTAAAACGTGTAGAATTACCATTTTGTACCTATTTTGTTTGGGTAGTTGTTCAATGTTCTTCTCTATCAAAGTGAGGGTATTATAGGAATATTGATAGTTTTACCATCTTCACTAAATTAAAAAAATGTGTGGAAGGTAAAATGGAGTGCGTGAAAATTACCACTTTTAATAAACATAAAATTTTGTAAATCAAGCATATAGTAAATTGACAAGGATTTGTTAAGGAGCCAAATTAATTCTTAATATCGACCTATCTCAACAAGTTATAAAGTTTCAACTAGCCAAGACCTAAATATGGCCTTTTCTCTAATATATTTTTTAGTGTATAGGCAAAACAAGGATAATGACTTGTGCAATTCGGGTCTTGAAAAATAGCAACCCTCTAATTTTTCCAACTACACGCGCGCGCGCGCACACACACACTAGCCTTTCTTCCAACTACATATATAAAATATGCAATTCGGGTGTAGCTGTTGCCTTTTTAAATTTTTAAATTTAAGTTTTGTTTATGTTTTAAGTCTAGTTACATATTTTTTTTAATAAAAAAAATCAAAACCAAAGGAAGAATAATTAATTCCCCACGATGTGCTGGAATATTGATTTAAAATATGTAAATTACAATTTTATTTGAGTAGTTGTTCATTATTCTTCTCTACTAAAGTGAGACAATATAAGGATATTGAAAGCTTCACAAGATGTGCTAACTTTCTAGCTGCGCTTCTGCCTATTTCAACCCGTTAAAAGTTATTCGTCTTCCATAAATTCAAAGTTACTGGTATGTTTATCGAAACCAGCTTTAAAGGGAAATGTATGTTAAACTATTAAAAAGGGTAATGTTAAGGAAACTAAATTTATAAACTAAATTTTATAAATTAAACGACATGGAAGTTGATAATTGTATTATGACCTACGCGTTGATAAACGTGTTCATTCATATTACTGACACATCATTTTAGTTACAAATTTTATGTACAAATTTAATCTACCTAGCATTACCTTTTTTTTAATATTTTAATATACATTTCCCCTTCAAGCTCATTCCGACAACCTTAACACTAACTTGAATTTATGGAAGATGAATAACCTTGAAAAATGGATGATTAAAAGATTATTGCTATATTTAGCCTCTTGTCACACATGTGTGTGGTATTTTGATTTTTTTTTAATATTAAATTATGTTTTTTAGGAGATATTTTTGTTAAAAAAATGAAGCAACGCCATGACTGTAATATCCCACATCGTCCAGGAGAGTGGATTTTGTAAGCCTTATATGTATATTCTCATCTCTACCTAGCACAAGACCTTTTGGGAGCTTACTGGCTTCGGGTTCCATCAGAACTCTGAAGTTAAGCGAGTTCGCACTAGAGCAATCCCATGATGGGTGACCCACTTGGAAGTTCTTGTATGAGTTCCTAGAAACAAAATCGTGAGGGCGTGGTCGGAGCCTAAAGCGGACAATATCGTGTTACAGTGGAGTTGAGCTCGGGATGTGGTGGGGGTTCGGGCCGGGATGTGACAATGACACCACAAACGTGGTTTTTTTTTTAATTATTTATTTTGTTTAAGATTTTAATTTCATTCAAAATGTTCAAATTTACTATTTTGTCCCTCACAAATTAAATGGTAGTATTTTAAATCTCTAATTATTGGAGGGTATTTTATAGTATTTTGAAAACTTCACTTTCTCCTTCTCATTTTATACATAGAGATAATGATAATGCTAAGAGACGCAATTTTTATATTAAATTTACAAATCAAATGATGTGTCAGTAATAGGAATTAAGCATGTTAATTAACACTTAACTAATAATTTAATCATCAATCACTGCATCTTTTGATTTACAAATTTGATTTAAAAAAGGGGGGTGTATTCAATTGGGAATTTGAGATATTTCAATAGATTTATAAATCCATGAATTTTTAAGGGGTTTAATTGATTTGTAGAGATTCCATGTAAAATTTTGATTCAATTCTCTCAAAATCTCATGGTGAGAGGTGAGATTTGTGGATGCTAAAAATACACTACGAAATCTCTTCAATTCCCTCTAATTCCTTAACATTTTCAAATTCTTTAAAATTAAAGGGAGACTTTGGATGCGGTCCTTAGTTATAGATATTCTTCGATTGAAATCTTGTTGGTTTTTAATTTTTGATCGAGGTCCCTGAAATTAATGTGATAATTTATTTCTATGTACATTACTATATTTTTTTAATTAAAAATTAGAAATTTTAGTTGTTTATATAAATGAGATTTTAAATAAAAAAAACCATAATTTGTTGGATTAAAAATATTAAAATATAAATATACTATTGTGTGTGTGTGTGTGTGTAAACATGGGTACATTCATCAAAATTAACCAAAAAATTTATTGTATCAAAACATGGGTACATTCTTCAAAATCACAAAAAAAAAAAAGATATTAGGCTTAATAACATTAGTAAATTTCTTCGATTAAACTTGACATGGATACATTGTAAAATCAAAGAAAAAAGAATGTACCCATATAAGTTTAAAAATAGATTAGAAAAAACTTGAATACATTTTATGTAAAAAAAAGATACATTTTACATATAACAAATTGATATATTTAAGAATGAGTACATTTTAAGATTAAAAAGTTTTATATGAATGGGTACATTTAGCAAAATAAAAAGTACAAATAAAACAAATATATGGGTACAAATACAAATAAACTTTAAAAAATATGGGCACAAAAAGAAATTAATATATGGGTACAAATTAAAAATGAAAATAAAATTGGTACAAATTAAAAAAGAATTACAAATTAAAAATGGGTACAAACTAAAACTAAAAATATATGACAAAAAAATTAGTCATAAATATAAATATACTAATTGTAACATTTTAACATTAAATGAATATATTTAGAAATAAAAAAAGTATTTTATTAGTGAAATAATTAATGATGTTATATATTAATACCCAAGGACCTTGATCAAAAATTGAAAAGGAATAGGATTTTAATCAATGGAGTAGTAAAAGGAAGGATGAGAACCTAATTTCTCCAAAATTAAATTCAAATTGAATATACATGGAATGTTATAAACTTATTTAAAATCTTAATTGAATACACCCAGATTTGCAAGGATTTTAAGATAGTTTCTTAAAATCTTGATTGAATACACATTCAATTTTAAAGAATCACTTAAAATCCTGATTGAATACCCCTAGATTCATTAAAATAATTAAAATCCCTCAAAATCCCAATTGAATACACTCCCAATCTCTCCAGCATTATCGTATAGATAAAGAGTAAATTGTGGCTATGGTCTCTTAACTTTAACTCAATTGGAGCAATGGTCCCTCAACTAAAAATTCATTACCAATGATCCCTCAACTTTAATTCAACTAGAGAAATGGTCCCTTAACTTTAACCCAATTGTAGCAATGGTTCTTCCAACATAACTCGTTTTGACAACAAATTTAACGTAGTTGACAAAAAGGACCATAATTACATAATTTTATGAGTTAAGGGACCCTAATTGTATAAATGGTCATTCTAACATAACTTATTTTGACAAAATTTTGATGAAAATGATTATAGCTACACATTTTGATAAGTTGAGGGACCAATGGTAATAGATTTTTAGTTGAAGGACCATTGCTCCAATTTGATTAAAGTTGAGGGACCATTACTACAATTTACTCTATAGATAAATATCCAGACCAAGATTGAGGTGAGCTTGCTTTTTGAAAGAGCAGTGGTCTCGTTCTAATCCCACATCTCAAACTTCAGTCCATATTTACTTCCACCCACAAATTCACAAACAAGTTTTAGTTTTGGAGGTCAAAACTCAAAACTCCAAAAGAAGGAAGATCGGAAGATAAACATGCCTTGCCTTTACATCTCCACAAACGTCACCCTTGACGGAGTCGACACTGGTTCCATCTTTTCCGAAGCCACCAAAGCCATCTCTGACATTACCGGAAAGCCCGAAGACGTAAGCTCTCTCTCTCTCTCTCTCTCACACACACAAAAAAAAACACAACCGATGTTGGAGATGGGGCATCAACAGTTTGCACCATTTATTAGTTTAATCGCAGTTGCTATATCGTCATGTAGAGAACGATAGATTTGACTTTTGTTTGCAACGCAAAATAGGTAATCTTTGACTGGCCTAAGTGATTAATTATTTCTGGAGTCTAGAAATAAAGACCCACTAAACTAGCTTTTGGTCGATCAACAGTGGGATTTGATCTGGGTTGGGTATTTTTAATATATATTTATAATATTTTTTATTCATCAACTTCAAAATCTCATCTGTGTAAAATGGTAATTTCTGGGCTGTGTTCGTTCATCTGCCAAGTTGGAAAGTCAACTCAAGCAGATGGGGATGCCATGTCCAAATCTGAAGGAATAAGGGGAGTTTTGATGGTTCAGAAATGAGAAGCGACCTACACCTCAAAAGTCACCGTGTGAGTATCACAAGCCAATAATTTACTGTCACGCGTGTAACTTTGCTGATGATATGATGTATTACTTACTGATTGTGGATATCATCGTAATAACTTGCCCGAGTGTAAGTAAGTTCTTCTCCTGCCTTGGCCAAAGCCCTTCTGTTCAAGGGATGCTGAACTATATATGTTCACTCTGCTAGTGATTTTTTATTTTTCCTAGTTTATTTATTTATTTATTCAGGAAACTGTCTGTGGCAGTGATTGAAGGTCTCTAGCTTACATGGAGATTAGGGTTTAAAATTGTATAAGCCAGTTGCTGTCTGTTGACATAATATAAAGCACTGGAGTAGCTGTCCATTTGGTTGGAATCCCACTACCTTCTTTCCGGATCTTTAGGATTTTACTCACTTAATAATCGGTACTGCTTACACATATATGCCTAATTTGACTCGCACCCACTAATCTTAATTAGGGTTGTACTCGAGCCGTCCACCGTCCACGTGCGAGTGGTTCAGTCTCGGCCATGTGGGCTCTACATTGCATCAATAACGATTAGGAGTTATTCACTCGCACGTGGACGACTGTACTTAGCATTTTTCGAACCACCCTCTGTTTGTTTAACTGATGAACTTCTCTTTGCTTGCACAGTTTGTGATGGTCTTACTTAAGGGATCGGTGCCCATATCGTTTGGCAAGAGTACTACTATACCGGCGGCATATGGGGAGTTAGTAGCAATGGGCGGCATTACCACGGCAGTGAAGAGGCTGCTGATCGCCACTCTCGGCACGATTTTTGAGTCCAAGCTTTCGATCCCGAAAACTCGATTTTTCCTTAAAGTTGTTGATGTAAGCACTGCTACAGGATCTAAACTGTAAATGAAAATTTCTAATGTTGTTCTCCAACAAAATAAAGGAGAGGCTAATCTGATCGATCTGTTGTTTTTATGCACGGTGTGAACTTGTGGTGCATAAACTCGACAGATGAATCATGAATTTATGTACAATTCCAATTATTTTCTTGTGAAAGGAATAAAGGATAGTGAAGTTTGGACACAGAAAGGAGAGGCCATATCTCCATTTCTTTTTCCAGTCCTGTAAGAATTTGGATGAATTTGACCAAGTTAGAATGACGCTTAACCTACTTTTTTTCATGTCATGTACGCAATAGGCCAATTTCAATTTCTTTTCATAGGGGGACCATATAGATGAGGGTTCTCCAATAAATCATAGGCACAAAACTCAAATTTGGTTTTGATCTCAAATCCAATGGTTGTATAAGAGTTCGAGTTTGTTTAGGATTACTTTTAGAATGATTAGAAATGTTTTATGTTAATTAAAAATATTGATGCAATCTTGAATCAACGTAAATTCGACCGTAAATCACACACACAAGAACACAACGATATATCATGGTTTAACTTAAGTTGGGGTTACGTCCACATTGGTGTAAACCATGTTTTCACTATGTAAAATGAGGGTTACATTGTACATAGAGATTTGGTACTAGAGAGGCTACGGTTTGTCATCCTCCTACAGTGAGGGTGAAATATCCTTTTATAAAACAAGTTTTTTCTCCCCTTTTATATAAGTGAGACCCAATATATGGAACAATAAATAATATTCTAATTATGTTTGCAGAAAAACTTAAAATTAATTTTGCATCGTAGAAGCTCCTTCCGAAAAGCACATCTAGAATGTACTCCCCCAATTGCTTTTTTCAAAAAGCACTTGCTCTTGAATTTTAATAAAGTTTTGAATGAGTTTATAACAAAAGCATTTTGTTCCAAAATGCTTCAAAAAGAAGTAGTCCCATACGACATCCAAATGGTGGAACCATAGATGAAAGAGGGAAAGGGAATTTTGATTCCCACCCATATGCAGCTTTTAGGGAGTAGTAGTTTTCCATTCTATGGGGAGGGTTGTGCCCTATTACTATTCACATATCGCTCGTGACAAACTAACATGTCAAAAGATGGTATACAAATCACATGTGAATGAGATTAAATACAATATGCGACTGACATTTGGTTCGAAAAGTTGAAAAAACTTAAGCATGTTTGTTTTAGACTTCAGTTATCCATACTTCTGAAACTCAAAAACCTGCAAAACTTCGACACAAGTAAGTCGTTTATGTCTGCTATGAATCTGGAAAATTTTCACTTTCGTTGGACAAATGAGCTATGTTTAATGAATTTTAGGTACATGTCGTTTTCAGAGTTTTTATTACAACAAGAAGTCCTTTATTTGGAATCTTAAAGTTCCATTGGTAGTTTTTGGATATATGATTTAATGAGTTTAAATTTTCTTTTGTCTGACTTTTTTTGTTAATAATTTATTTACACTCTTAAACTATCACCTTCTACTTTTTGTTCCTCTTAATCTCACACCTCGAATTTTAGAATGATTTTGAAGTGTGACAATTTCAAACGCTAGAATTTCTCCATATATTCAATTTGACAGACACCATATTCGACAACAACGACAAAAAAAACGAATATCGAGCATAATTCTTTAAGGCATGTTTGGTATCCTTCTAGAATCTAAATTTGTATTTTAAAACTGAGTACCAATAATTCAGATACATTCATTGTTATTTTAACTAAAAATTGAATGTAACAGGGATACTAGATACCACTTAGTACTACAATCTAGCGGTATTCATCTTCATTTGTAAGTGAGAGGTCTTAGGTTCGATTCTCACCAAAAAATAATTTAAATTATATTATTACTAACTCATTGTAAGGCTAATTCCAACCCATTTTCTTAGTATAGAATATAGATTATATTGTTTGTTAAAAAAAAAAAAAAAAATGATGCCAGAGATGGCCTTAGATTTTGGAGCCATTAGACTCTCTCGTCGCGTTTCGGACCCGCTTCTCAGCCCAGAAATCCAAGTACTGGAATGGGCCCAGAGTGAAAACATTAGGCCAGGCCCATAAGGGGCATTTTGGGTAGTTGAAAAGTGTGTGATGTTTACACCGATATTTTTCTCACATATAAAGACAGAAGGGTTTACTTACCAACGCATTTCCAGAAAACAGCCAGAGAGTGCGAGTGACTCCGGGAAGACGAAACGATGCCGTGCCTGAACATTTCAGCTAACGTGAACCTGGACGGCGTTGACACCTCCGCCGTCCTCTCCGAAGCCACCTCCACCGTCGCCAAGATCATCGGCAAACCCGAGGCTGTACGACTTTCTCCCACTCTCTCTCGAGCACACACATTTACCAACATTTTACTGATACTTCAGAATATTTGTCCCAAATTGGAAATTTTATGCGTTGCTTTTTCAAATTTACGTTTATTTATTTCTGCTGAATTAACAGTAAATTTTCTAAAACAGAAATAGAATGAATGTTTTTGGTAATTTGCAAGATTTTGTTTAGAATTTTGGGGGATGACTGAGTAATTTCTCTACTTGTAGGATGTATAACTTGAACACTCGGAGAAATGGTAAATAATACTTAGTAAGTTGAACTTGTTCGAGATTGTGGATTTTTTTTTTTGGTTTTATTTTGTTTTGTTCTGTTTTGGAGATAATGTAGCTCTTAGGGTTTGTTTCACAAAATTGGAGAATCACCAAGGCCTTTTCAGCGATTCGACTAGACCCAATAAGCTAGACACTTCACCTACTCGACCACGGAGTGAATAGAACGAGTTGCTCGGATAAGGTTGCAACTCGAGATGGATGCAAGATCCTCTCTCCTGCCCCTCACTTAGAATAGAAAGAAAAGTTCATTTTTCATTTTGCGCTAACGTCGAATAATCTTGGGGTTTAGGCCTGCCTGTAATCACTTATCTAAAGAACTTTTAAATTTTGCTGAACACTCTAGAAGTTATTTTGGCCTGCCCGTAATCACTCCCAAACTGTTAGTCATGGACGAGGACAATTATAGAGTTAGGAGAATGATCTTCGGACACCAGTTTTCTCCTCTGCACAACCTGGTTATTTGTGTCCATTGAGTATCCTTTAATTTGTTCAATCGAAACACAGTAAATAAGCAGGGCGTGTAGGAGGAGTAAAAGGGTGTGCGGAAATGACTTCCCTTAACTTTTAGCCTCATAGGCATGCCTTATTGATGATAACTTCAATGTTGTTTTATTCCTAAATTAGATGATAAAAAAGGTAATGTTCTACTAATATTGGATGCGAGGTTCATAGTGACTTACTGGGGTTAAACTTTTTACTCTTTGGTTGATGGTGATCATGTCGAACACATATGTAAACTGTGTTCATGCGTGTTGATATGCAGTATGTGATGATTGTTCTGAAGGGATCAGTACCCATATCTTTTGGCGGGACTGAGGACCCAGCTGCTTATGGGGAGTTGGTCTCCATTGGCGGCCTTAATCCTGATGTGAACAAGAAGTTGAGTGCTGCAATTGCTGCAATTCTGGAGACAAAGTTGTCTGTGCCCAAGTCACGATTTTTTCTCAAGTTCTATGACAC
This sequence comes from Malus domestica, assembly GCF_042453785.1. Lineage (NCBI taxonomy): Eukaryota > Viridiplantae > Streptophyta > Magnoliopsida > Rosales > Rosaceae > Malus > Malus domestica. The sequence continues at coordinate 24,963,346 of NC_091672.1, read as the reverse complement.
CAAGGCAAGCCACCATCTCGCTTTTTTAATTTTCCATAGAAAGGGGCATTGGCATCTGCATGCGCTTCTTCTCATTGCATTCTTCCTGCTTGTTTAGGCCCATCAGAGTCAAGAATATGCACAGTGTTTGCATGCTTTACACCAGAACTAGATCATGTAAATAAATCTCTACTGTTTAAAACCCTGAGCATTGCTCCTGTTGGCCTTTCTCAAGAATCAAACTCATGTTTAGTAGCCATTTATTCCACTTGTTGATACATTTAATGATTCCGATGTTTGCTATTCTGCAGGGTTCCAACTTTGGATGGAACGGGTCTACCTTTTAGAGTACGTGTTACCATTCAAACAATGTCTTAAATTCGCCATGAACTTTCAGACAGCTTTATATGTAAGTGGTGATTTCATGTTATCGCATTACTTTGAAATCATACACAAGTTTATTGTCATTTTCCGTATGTGTGCGTAAGTAGAACGTAATGGAACTTTCGAAGGCTTGTTGTACTCTTCGATCGAGTTTGGCGTAAGTTGTTTTCAGCTGCGATTGATCAATGATGTTACGGAACCCGTAGTTGGCAATCATAGTGTTATGTTCATCCGTTTGGTGTTTGCATCTGCATAACTGCGTTTATACTTTCTGAATATCTCACCGTAGTTAAATTGCGGAATTGTTAAATGTCGTGTTTGGAGCCTTGAGTTGAAAATCTGTCTAGCTAAATTGCTTTGGTTGGTATTAGTTAGGATTGTTCTTTCGTTTGTTTTACACAAACGCATGTGCGTTTATCATGCGAGTTGTGAGAGAAAGTGGCACCACAACCTCCTCCCTCCCCTTGGTGGTCAACATGGCCTAACAAATTAACAATTACTTGCATTGCACCATGTCAAATGCTTTTGAAAATATTGTCTTACAAAATTAATGTGACAACTCTTTTATATGATGCACTTAATGTGGTTTAATAAAATTCATTAATATGGCAACGTGTATATAATTATTTTTCTTATACAAGCGATAGTGGGAGAGATGGAACCGAATGGATCTCGGTGGTTTTACGGAGAAAAACATCCTATAACTAGCGTAGCTCTAGTCCACCCTAGACCGATCCCCCTCTCACCTAGATCGCTTAACACACCCATACTTGGCATCTGCTTAAATTCAAGGTGGATGTTTTTAACCAATTGAGCTACGAAATTTTATTCGATATGTATATCAACATTTCGGATGCGATCATACCAACTCACATGCACCGGATCCCATCAGAACTCCGAAGTTAAGCGAGTTTGGGCGAGAGTAGTACTAGGATGGGTGACCTCCTGGGAAATCCTCGTGTTGCATCCTCCCCACCTCCCACTCAGTGACTTGGATTTTCCAAGTCTCCAACCGAGAAGTTTTCCTCACTCGGGAAATTAAGGGAACACTATCTCAACCTACATGCTCCACTCACAAAGCTTCAACATACAAGCTTCAACAAAAGAAAATTCAAAGAACTTAGCAAAGAAGGCTTTGGTATATTTAACACAATACGTTGAAATGAAGGAAAACTTATTTATTGATATTCCCGATAAGTTACAGATATGTACATATACTTGAGTCAAAATAAACAAACAAGAGGGAGCCTTCACAAAGGTTGCTTAGGAGAAGTCTCAGCAGTCGGTAGAGCCCCAGAAAGAGAAGGCACCGGAGGGGGATCATTCGGAGCCTCAGTACTGGACAAAACCCTAGAAGGAGGAGACATCAGAGGTTGATCATTTGGAGCTTCATTACGCGGTACAGCCCCAGAAGACGAAGGCAATAAATGCCTTTGGAACAAACCCACAAATCTCTGATGATCAAGTAAAACCTGACCATCAGATTCCTTCATCTGGTCAAGCTTCCTCTTCATGTTTGTAGCATAGTCATGTGCGAGCCGGTGTAACTGTTTATTCTCATGCTTGAGCCCTCTAATCTCCTGTTTGAGACTCATCACTTCAGCCGTCAATGATTCAACTTGGCAGGTTCGAGCAAATAGGCGTTGGGCCATATTAGACACAGAACCTGCACACTGAACACTGAGAGCCAGAGAATCCTTAACAGCCAACTCATCAGACCGTTTGGAAAGTAGTCTGTTATCTTTGGGAGTGAGAAGGTTCCTGGCCACTACCGCAGCGGTCATATCATTCTTCATCACGGAATCCCCAACGATAAGAGGACCAGTAGGGGAGACGAAGGATGAGCGCCATATGTTGTCTGGAGAAGGCGGGGCTGCCTCTTCAACAAGGTTCAAGTCAAAACGACGGTCGGAGGGGCCAGACATTTTCAAAGGTGTTGAAGAGAGAAGAGGTCGGACAAATCAAGATCTTAGAAGTGCAAGAATGGAGCTTCTACTGGTGGATATTCAAGTGTGCTTTGGAACTTAATGTTAGCCCTTATAAAAATCTGCACTCAACGAAGCTTTAGAAATCGAAGAGGCGCCTGCTCAGAAATCGAAGAGGCGTTTGCTTTCTCAAAAGCTGGGCTGCTCAGAGACCACGAGGGTCGATCTCAGAAATCGAAGAGGCGTTTGCTTTCTCAAAAGCTGGGCTGCTCAAAGACCACGAAGGCCGATATCAGAAATCAAAGAGGCTTGCTTTCTCAAAAGCTGGGCTGCTAAGAGACCACGAAGGCCGATCTCAGAAATCGAAGAGGCACCTACTTTTCCAGCCTTGTCAGCACCTGTCACACGCACACTCAGCTTTGCAGAAATTATGGGCATTCTGTCGAAGATTTCTGGCGAAGTAGAAAGCACATGAATCGTACTGTTCAATCACCCATTTCCCATACGCAACAGTAACTCATGGGTACCACAGATAACTTTGTCAAAGTTCTCTGACAAAGTTGAGACACGTGAAGCTTGCAGCTCCCGCTACATCGCTCTGACCAAGAAGGGTAAAAGAATTGCAAAGAAACAACACTAACAAAGTTTAGACACATAAATTTTGAAGGTCTAGCTACCATATTATTAACCACAAGGGTAAAGGAACAGTACCACTGCTGGATAATTGGAAAGTCCCGGTGTGTCAACCTCTGTGCTTCGTGGCAAGGTAGACTAGCAAACATGCTAACCTTTACTCACATTCAAGAAAACACTCCCAACAGGATTGCTTGCTCCAAAATCGAAGAGGCACCGCCCTCCGAATCTCGAGAGCCAGACTCCCAACATGATTACTTTCTCAAAAATCGAAGAGAGGGTAAAGGAACAGTACCACTGCTGGATAATTGGAAAGTCCCTGTGTGTCAACCTTTGTGCTTCGTGGCAAGGTAGACTAGCAAACATGCCCAACCTTTACTCACATTCGAGAAAACACTCCCAACAAGATTGATTGCTCCAAAATCGAAGAGGCACCGCCCTCCGAATCTCGAGAGCCAGACTCCCAACATGATTACTTTCTCAAAAATCGAAGAGAGGGTAAAGGAACAGTACCACTGCTGGATAATTGGAAAGTCCCTGTGTGTCAACCTCTGTGCTTCGTGGCAAGGTAGACTAGCAAACATGCCCAACCTTTACTCACATTCGAGAAAACACTCCCAACAAGATTGCTTACTCCAAAATCGAAGAGGCACCGCCCTCCGAATCTCGAGAGCCAGACTCCCAACATGATTACTTTCTCAAAAATCGAAGAGACACCGCTCTCCGAATCTCGAGAGCCAGACCCCCAGCAGGATTGCTTTCTCAAAAATTGAAGAGGTATCGTTCTCCAAATCTCGAGAGCCAGATCCCCGACAGGATTGCTTGTTCGAAAACCGAAGAGACACCACTTTCCCAACTTCAAGAGCTGGATCTCCTTGGATAAAGCTTGTCTGTAATCTTCACACGCAACATCAGCTTTCCAGATACCACAGACCATTTTTTCAAAGTGCTCTGACAGAGTTAAAACATGTGAAGCTGGCAGCTCCCACTACCGTGTTATGACCAAGCAGGGTAAAGGAATAGCATTATTACTTGATGTTAGGGAGACTCTTATATATGTTGACCTCCATCCCTAACGGACAGGCAGACCTGCAAAAATGCTCAACCCTTTCTCTTATCTGAGAGGGCACTCCCAACGAAGCCTTTCGAAATATTCAGCTTTCTTTCCCCCCGATAATACCTCTGTAAACAAGCTATACTAGAGCAAGAATATCTCATATCATCAGGGTTAAAAGCAAGAGTATCCCATATCATGCTTTTTCCCTGTCTTTTCCTTTGGCCTTGTTCTTACCTGCAAGACAAGGAGAACGAGAGCAATCAGTCAGCACTTGGAATCAAGCTTCCAGCCAGGAACTGACTGCCTGGAACCCCTTACCTGATTACTTACCTGGCATTGCTCTCGAGTACTCATCTTCAACATCTTATGCTTCCAGGGAAGATACCGCATCTGCCTGAGGAACAGATAGGGCAAGTGAGAAGGATACAAGGAAGCATGTGGAGACAAGCGTAACAGCACACGTGCCGATACATCCACTACTCTGTCAAAAGCAAAAGTATCACATATCAGCAGGGTCGAACGTACTCTAGATTTGATGGACTTGTTTTGACCCTCAAATTCTTCAGTCGGCCTTATACTCTGGAGGAAACCAGAAAACCCTGCAGCCCGGTTCAAGAATAAGCCTGTGGAAAGTTACTTCTTCAAAAGCAAAAGTATCCCATATCATCTCTTCTCATTTTTCTTCTCTTTATCCTTCATGCTGCCTGCAAGATAGGGAGAATGTGAACAATCAGCTGGAGCTCTGATTGCTTACCTTGTCTATCACCTCTTTCAGCAGATCCCCTAGTCCGGCGACTTGGGGGACTCCTACTACATGATTTGTATCGCGCTTGACCAAGCCTGAAACTACAAGTAAGCTTCAAGTGAAATTGATACATTACCTTGTGCATCTCCACCAGTTACATATACCACCCCTGGATGGAGGAAGAGTACTTCCAGAGAAGATGCCACATCTACCTATGAGACAGATAAGGCAAGTCAAGACGATACCACACTCTGGTACTTAGAAGTTTCGTGGTTACGAGATCATTCTCCCACAATATTTCCTAATGTCATTTGTACTAAATCATTCACTTGTACTCACTAAAGGAGAGCTTGAACCTATGTACTTGTGTAAACCCTTCACAATTAATGAGAACTCCTCTATTCCGTGGACGTAGCCAATTTGGGTGAACCACGTACATCTTGTGTTTGCTTTCCTAATTCCATCCATTTATATACTTATCCACACTCATGACCGGAGCAATCTAGCGAAGATCACAAAAAGTGACCGTTTTCGCTACCTAGGATCTATCTTGCAAGAGAACGGAGAATTAGATGGAGATCTCAATCATAGAATACAAGCTGGATGGATGAAATGTAAGAGTGCATCCGGCGTGTTGTGTGACCGTCGTAAGCCACTGAAGCTCAAGGGAAAATTTTATAGGACGGCAATGAGGCCAGCGATGTTGTATGGCACATAATGTTGGGCGGTGAAGTATCAACACGTACACAAAATGGGTGTAGCGGAGATGAGGATGCTTCATGGGATGTATGGGCACACGATAAAGGATAAGATTGGGAATGAGGATATCCGAGGTAAAGTAGGAGTAGTCAAAATTGAAGGAAATATGAGAGAAAATCGGTTCCGGTGGTTTGGACATGTGCAAAGAAGGCCTACTGACGCTCCGGTTCGAAAATGTGACTACGGGACAGAGGTTCAGGGCCGAAGGGGTAGAGGAAGACCTAGGAAAACTTTGGAAAAGACCCTAAGAAAAGACTTGAGTACTTGGATCTAACGAAGGACATGACACAAAACCGAGCGCAATGACATTCTAGGATTCATATAGCCGACCTCACTTAGTGGGAAAAGGCTTTGTTGTTGTTGTTGTTGTTGTTGTTGATGTATATCAACATTTCGGTTGAAATCGAATATATATCTTACCGTTATTAAATGATGTTCTATTGCAATGGTTAAAAGTAAATTTTTTTTTCCTCCTAACAATTAACTATCGACTCGATTAAAATAATAATAATGGTAAATAAGTAAATAAAAACCACAAAATAGAGTGACGATTGGGACGATTTACGCGGTTTTTTTTGGGTCAAGTACAGCCCTCCACCCAGCAAACAGTAAGAAGAAGAAAAACCACCTTTCACCAATCGGATAGTCAAAATATTTTTCACCTGGTTTCCGTCGGCGACACGTAACGACGAAGGAAGTTGAACCGTATAAATTCCTTTTTCCATCCACTTCTCTTCAAACTTCAACCTTCCACCTCACAAGTCCCCCCTTATTTAACCAAAACCCCCTAAATATTTTCCACAAATCCCTCCAAAAAGTTATCAGAGAGATCCGAGGCAGAAAACCAGATCCACCGACACCACAACGTAAAATGTCGACTCCGACAGCCCCGCCGATCCTCCCGGTCTCCACAACCGCAACAGCCACTGCCGCCGGCGGAGGGACGGCTCAGTCCCAGGCCCCGATCGCTACCCCGGCCTTCCGCGCCTTCATCAACAACATCTCCGACACCTGCCGCAACGGCCTCGCCCAGCGCCGCCCCTGGTCCGAGCTCCTCGACCGATCCGCCTTCTCCAAGCCGGAATCGTTCTCCGACGCCACCGTCCGCGTCCGTAAGAACTACTCCTACTTCCGCGTCAACTACCTCGCAGTCCTGGCCCTCACTGTCGCCGTCTCCCTCGTCACCCACCCGTTCTCCCTCTTCGTCCTCCTCGGCCTCCTCGCCGCCTGGCTCTTCCTCTACCTCTTCCGCCCCTCCGATCAGCCTCTCGTCATCTTCGGTCGCACATACTCCGACACCCAGACCCTCTGGGGCCTCATCGCCCTCTCCGTCTTCGTCGTCTTCCTCACATCCGTCGGATCCGTTCTCATCTCCGCTCTCGCCATCGGTGCCGCAGTTGTCTTCGCTCACGGCGCCTTCAGAGTTCCCGAGGACCTCTTCCTCGACGAGCAAGAGCCTTCCGCCTCCACTGGCTTCCTCTCCTTCCTGAACAACGCCGCATCCAATGTCGCTGTCGCCACATCCCCAGCCATCGTCGCCGCCGCTCGCGGTTGATCTGATCTACCTCCCCACATTGTGGTTGGATAGCGCACACAAGACGATGATGGTACAATAAATTTGAAGCATTTGTTCTATAAATATATATGTAGGGTGGATTTTCTTGGCGAATTTGTATGGATCTGTGTATCTTCTTCGTTCCGATTTAGATAGAAAATTCATGGTTTTTCATGGTTCTTGGTAGATCTATCAATCAAACTTCTGTCCCTTGGTGTCGTCATTTGGTTTTGTCAAATACAATTTGTAATTGCTACAGATCTATGGTATAGTTCATTCTTTTTGGCAGTGTGCATCTTTTACTATACAGTTTGTTTGTAAAAATCTCGTGGCATTGGATCTTTTGTGATTATCTCTAACACGAGTTTCGGATCTGTATGCTTCTCGGTTCATTGGTTAGAACTCGTGAAAATTTAGTTCAAATCAAACGATCCTGAATCGGTAGTGATCTCTATGTTTCTTGTTGTTTAGGCAATTCAGTTGTGCTTTGGTTAGGACTTAGGAGATTGCCCGTAAATCTAATCTATGTAATGTCATTGACTCATTTGAAACCGATCACAGGATTGTGTAATCGTCTATGTGATCGATAGCTAAGTTGCCCGAATCAGGTTTAGTTTAGTTTTGCAAGCATTTGAGATGCCATTGCTGATACCTGGTCGTTTCCTTGGTTGCTAACTGTTCATGGAGTGGACTAGCAAGCACCAGTTTCTTAGATAATCTCCATGACATCTGTAAATCTTAGATAAGAACATTTTCACGAAACCAACTAGGTATTAGGCTCTTCTCATTGTTGGTGAATGTGGGTAGAAATGATTCAGAGGTTTCGGGATAGAATCTATAGCGTGACGTTGTTCAAGTTAACCATATAGTGAATGTTGAATCGGGCATGGGCTTATGAGAACCCGTGAGCGTTTCTAACTGTTGCACTTGAAGCTAGTTCTGCCTCTATGAGTACAATGGATGGATTGCATCAGGTTTTGACCTGAGAGAACTATTTTGTGTTGTTTATGTTATTTCCTATCCCCTTGGAAGGATTTAAGTTCTGTCCAGTTTTCTTTGGTTCTCTGTCGGATTGCAATTGAATTTACTGAGCTACTTTCATTAGCAAATATGTGTTGCTCGAGTCTTCAACTGTCCTCGTGCTAGCGGATTCATGAATGATTTTCTGCTGCAAAGAGAAACAAAAAGGGTTGATCTGATCCTTGTCCTACTATTCTTCATACAAACTGATGGTATTGTGATTAGTCCGGGGATAGTCGTCGGATTAATTGCGTTGCTCCCTCCATCAAATTTGTTTTGTTTCGGTTTGCAGAGTTCAAGGAATTGTACACCAGAAAACGGTACACCAGATTTTCTTCTGGGTAAATAATCAGACACCAAAAAAATCCACAAATAAGACCGCTTACGAACAACAACAGTCAAGTCCTATCTCACTAAATAGAGTCAGTTGTTTGAATTCTAGAACGTCATTGTGCTTGGTTTTGCGTCAAGACCGCTTACGAACATTTAATAGAAAACATAAATAATGAACTTGAGAATAACCTGACATTAAGTCGTATATAAACCAAAGGTTTTTCGTGGTCTTTTATAAATTATAATCATTATGACCATGATTACAAGAAACACCAGATTGTTTCTTAAAGTTTCCCAGGAATAATTGGTCCGGAATCAATCTAGGACGTCTCGAACAAGGGCTTTCAACTTTTTCCAGATTCACTTTTCAGACAGAGACACTAGAGGTTATTATGGTCATTTCGGCTTGCAGCAAGCCATAACTCATTGCCCTTGGATGCCAAGTGTGCCCTACGAAATATAGCCGTTGGAGAATCTTATAACTCTTTACCTAAGTGAAGACCAAATTCCAGGTTTTTCAACCCTAACCGTTGTATGGTGGAATTCCACCACAGAAATAAAAAATAAAAATAAATAAATAGCCGTTATCTGATAAACAAAAGATGATGAAGAACTAGTCTTTCGACCCCATCCAATCTCTCCTGCCTGACCTCTTGACATTATTTTTCTTCCTTGCTCGCTCAGATCTTCACATGCTCCAACTGCCTCAATTATTTCTGCCTCCTTATTTATCTTCCATTTCGTTTCTTCCTCACACACAATAATATAGTTCACACCTTGAGCTCAACCCGAAAACGATACCTTCGCTTCTCCCATCGTTTTCGGGTTTTCTAGAGCTTGTTTCCTCTAACTTCTTCGATTCTTTGTAGACATTGCAGTCCTTCGATGTTTATGGAATATAAGTCCTTCTTCATCCATGCCTTACTATTTGTTCATCTTTTGGTTGTCACTTACCGGCCTGTTTCGGGCCAGCGAGGGAATGATGGAATGATTGTGATTCGGTCCGATTACCAAGCGCTTCGAGCTTTCAAGCGTGAGCTCATTGATTTCACCGGCGTTCTGCGCAGCTGGAACGATAGCGGACGTGGAACCTGCTCAGGCGGGTGGGCAGGGATCAAGTGTGTGAACGGACAGGTCATTGCAATCCAGCTTCCGTGGAGGAGACTCGGGGGCCGAATATCTGAAAAGATTGGGCAGCTGCAAGCGCTTCGGAAGCTCAGCCTGCACGACAATGTCTTGGCTGGCCCTGTCCCTGTCTCTCTCGGCTTCCTTCCCAGTCTCAGAGGGGTTTACCTCTTCAACAACCGGCTTTCGGGATCTGTCCCGCCTTCGATTGGTAACTGCCCTCTTCTCCAAACTCTTGATTTAAGCAACAATTCGCTTACTGGCACGATTCCTTCTAGTCTTGCAAATCCTAAGAAGTTGTATAGACTTAATCTGAGCTTCAACTCGCTTTCGGGTTCCATCCCAACAAGTCTCACCAAATCCCGTTCTCTCACCATCCTTGCACTCCAACACAACAATCTATCTGGTTCCATACCAAGCACTTGGGGTGCTGGAAATCGGAATCTAAGTAACCAACTTATGAACCTGACCCTTGATCATAATCTGATTTCCGGAACTATTCCAAGTTCTCTGAGCAAATTGGGTTTTCTTCAAGAGATTTATCTGGACAACAACCAGATTTCCGGGACCATTCCCGACGAAATAGGGAAGCTCACAAGGCTCCAGAAGCTAGACTTATCCAACAATGTCATCAATGGAAGCTTTCCTTCTAGCTTTTCCAACCTCTCCTCCCTTGTTTCGTTGAACCTTGAGGGCAACCGCCTCGATAACCAAATCCCGCAAGGCCTGGAAAGGTTGCAGAACCTCTCACTGCTCAACCTGAGGAAGAACAATTTCAGTGGCCACATTCCAGCATCTGTTGGGAATATCTCTGGAATCTACCAACTGGATTTATCCGAAAACAAATTCAGTGGTGAAATTCCTGCTTCACTTTCCAGCCTTGCCAATCTCACTTCCTTCAATGTCTCTCACAACAATCTCTCTGGCGCCGTCCCTTCTCTGCTCTCGAAAAAGTTCAATGCCAGCTCTTTCGCGGGGAATCTTCAGCTGTGCGGGTACAGTGCTTCAACTCCGTGCTCTTCTCCCCCGCCTCAGATTCTTCCATCTTCTACGCCAACGGAGCAGCCTTTGAAGAAAAAGCATCACCATAAATTTAGTACAAAGGACAAAATTCTCATAGCTGCGGGTGCCCTCCTGGCGGTTCTGCTTTTACTCTGCTGCATTTTGCTTGTTTGTTTGGTCAGGAAAAGGTCTGCTTCAAAAGGAAAGAATGGTAAAACCACCATGCAGGCCCCTGCTAAGGCAGTCCCTGGCGGAGCTGGAGTTGAATATGGTGGCGAGGCTGGTGGGAAGCTTGTTCACTTTGATGGGCCATTTGTTTTTACAGCTGATGATCTGTTGTGTGCCACGGCTGAGATAATCGGGAAGAGCACATATGGTACTGCATACAAGGCGACATTAGAGGAAGTGAACCAAGTTGCAGTGAAGAGATTGAGGGAAAAGACGGCGAAAGGTCAGAAGGAATTTGAAATGGAGGCTGCAGCAATTGGGAAGATTCGCCACCCGAATCTCTTGGCTATGAGGGCTTATTACTTGGGACCCAAGGGAGAGAAGCTTCTCGTCTTCGATTACATGCCTAAGGGTAGCCTTGCATCCTTCCTTCATGGTAAGTTTATTCATCTATGCTCATCAACTTTTCTAATTCACATTATTCATATATCAGAAGCGCTATTGGTTTTAACCCCTTAACCATCTTGTTTTTGTGATGTATATTCCTTGTGCAGCTCGAGGGCCGGAAACCATCATTGATTGGCCAACAAGGATGAACATAATGATTGGCATCACGCGTGGACTATGCCACCTCCACAACGAGGAGAACATTGTACATGGAAATCTCACATCCAGCAACATTCTGCTTGATGAGCAGACAAATGCTCACATTGCAGACTTTGGCCTTTCGCGCCTCATGACTGCGGCCGCCAACACCAATGTGATTGCCACTGCAGGAACCCTCGGTTACAACGCACCTGAGCTCTCAAAGGCCAAGAAGGCCACAACAAAGACTGATGTGTACAGCCTTGGGGTGATCATTCTGGAGCTCCTGACAGGAAAATCCCCCGGGGAGCCGATGAACGGCATGGATTTGCCACAGTGGGTGGCTTCAATAGTGAAAGAGGAGTGGACAAATGAAGTTTTTGATTTGGAGATCATGAGGGATGTGCCAACCATTGGTGACATGCTGCTTAACACATTGAAGTTGGCTCTGCATTGTGTGGATCCATCGCCGGCTTTGCGGCCGGAAGCTCAGCAAGTTCTGGAGCAGCTGGAGGAGATTAAGCCTGATCAGGCAACTGGTGGTTCTGCAGAAGAAGAAGGAGCAGAAGTACCACCACCAGCAGGCAGCAGCAACTGAGTGAAAAATGGGTTAATTACTTTTACCTGGGATAAATGTGGGTTAATTTGTTGATAGGATAAGGAGGAGATATAGGTATATTCTTTGGTATATGTAAATATAGGTTTTGATTTATATTGTTCGATTCTTTTTGTTTCAAGTTGTGTTTCTGTTAACAAAGCAGAAGAATGAATCATCAGTAAATTAATGTTATATTATGAGATTGCTTAACTTTGATAAATACATGGTTATGTGTTTAATTGTTGCCAAAAGAAACTTGGAAATGGGAATTAGCTTCACTTATTGACCCATCTGTCTCTCTTGCAATCACACTTAATTTCTTGTGAATCTAAAAACTTATAAAAGAATTTGCACAAACAATTTTTGGAGTCGTTGTAACTTATTACTTAACAAGCACCCATTGATATCACTCAGTTGTCTCCGTTGAAGCAAACGAAACATTGCATCATTTATATCAAATTCTAACTTCCCATCAATCGAACCAAGTGAAGAGTTCGATTAAGTAACTATGTCAAGCAAATGAGGGAGAAGAGAATTGTAACAACGTAAACTACACAAAATATCTCATGAAATGGAATAAACACTTCACATTTCAAAATATACTTTTGTATACTTACATATATTTAAAGACAAATTTGTGGCATTATCTTTTTACATAAATTTTATGAGACTCGTTTCGTAATGTATTTCAACTATCAAATCGTCTAATATTTTAGAAACGTGTAAGTATTCAAGAGTAAAACCATGTAAAGGTAAAAAAAACCTTTGTACTTTTTTTGTAGAATAAATAATAAATAATAAAATATTATTCAGTACTACGGTCTGGTAATATTCCTCTGTACTTGGAACTGAAAGGTTTTAGATTCGAATCTTATAGATAACGAATTCAATGCCAAATTAAGCTGCTTATTGTGTGGCTTAGCCGAACTATCCTCCTAATATTGATGGGATACCATTTCTGTTTCACGCACTCTCAATAATATAATAAAATAAAATATATTAAAAAAACTCCCCATTTCTGTTTCGCGCGCTCTCTGCGTCTGCCAATCTTCTCGTGCAATGGAAGACCATTCCATAGACAAGGTAACAATATCCGGCCCTGCCCTAGCCTCCATGATCCAACGCTTCTCCACATCACCAGGCTCCGTCGACGGCCTAATCTTGGGCCACGTCAGCCACATCCTCCCTACCCTCACCGACGACTCTCCCAATTCTACCTCCTCCGCCACTCTCATCGCCACCGTCACCGCCTTCTTCTGCTCCGCCTCCACCCTCTCCTTCTACAATTCCTCCGGCCGGGTCGACCCCATCGCCCTCCGCCGCCTCACCCAAGCCCAGCAGGCCCAATCCCCCTCCTCCCACCTCCTCGGCTGGTTCTCCGGCCGCCTCAGAACCCACCTCCGCCCCTCCCTCCGAGAATTCTCTGTCTCCAACTCTCTATCCTCCATCCCCAATCGCAACATCCCAATCCAAGGCCCTTCCGAGGGCTCCGACGGCGCTCCCACTCTCACCCCTTCCCTCTTTCTCCTCTTCGCTTCTCCGGCTTCAATCAGACGATCCACACTCATGAGTACCGGGCCTACCAGTTCCGTCCATCCAAGCACTCATTCGAGCCCAAACGGATCCAAATCGTCAACATTGGGCCTGCGTTCTGAGCCCATTACGGGAATTTCAGCCCTAGCTCGCCGTTCCCAAATTTGCACTGCGAGCTTAGGGTTTCGCCGGTGAATGTCGACCGGGGAGAGGAGACCTTGGATCAGCGGAAGCAGTACAACAAGGATCAGAGCGAGCTGGATATGTGCAGTGAGGGTTTGGATGTTGGGAGCCTCAGTAGGCTGATGGGCTCGGAGGCTACGAATTACACTGCCGGCGTCGAGGACTTGTATGAGAAAATGCTTGTCAAGATTGAGACTTTGACCAGGCTCGTTGAGCAGAGCTCCGCTAAGGTTCTTGAGCAGGTGAGCATTTTTGCCGAATTTAGTAAATTTTCGGAGGATTGCAGTGGAATTTTAATGGGATTTCGTCAATGCAGTCAAATGATCATGATATTTCATTTCCGATATGGAGTTTGTATGCTGTGATTCCCTTTACTGAATTTAGTAAATTTTCAGAGAATTTCATGTGAGTCTTGATGGAATTTTGACAATGCCGCCTACTAATCGTTAATTTGTTAAGATTGTGTGCCCTGCATCCCATATTAGGAAGTTGTTAACTCATTGTTTTGGAAAATTTCGGCAGGAAAATCACAATAGGAAGCTACGGTACAAAGCTTCTAGGTCTGTTGCGTTGAAGTAATTGCGCAATTCTAGCTGGTGGTGTTTTGTGGTGGTGATGTTAGGGTGATTTTCTTTTTCTGGCTAGTTTAGTTCCTATATTCATACAGTGTGAATACATGATATTTTACTTTAGTTTCCTATGCAAAGTGTACACTTTTGCGAAAAAGTCATATGCCTGGTGGGAGACTCACGTACCCCTGTACATCTCATCGCAAATTCACCAGAAGCTTGCATTGAGGCTCGTTTTTTAAAACCTTGAAAAATTATAGTGGTGTTGTTCGCAATTGTTTATCATGCTTAGTTTTCATATCCTTGTGCCGTGTACTAGATGTTGTGAGAGATCATGGAAAGAGAGAAATCGTGTCAAAGTCCCTTGCATTTAATCTGGAGTGTGTCAAATTTTCCATCCATCTATACATGTGCCTTTGTTTCCGATAGGGTTGAGATTCTATACACAGCTTAACATTTGAATGGATGACCAATACTCCCATGTTTTGCACTGTCTCTTGAATCTGTGTGATCTTTGCTTCTTCCACGTCACTTGGTGTTCCTTGTTTTACATATCGAAACTTGCATCGTCTCCATTTGAATTTGAAGTTTCCTAGCTTTCAATATATCTACTTACTTCAGTCCAGGTTCTAGTCCCTCTTAGGGTTCTTTTCCGAACCCTTTCTCTGGTAACTGAGCTTGTCCACTTCCTTTAGGACTCAAAGACATATCTTATGCCTAGGACGGCTTTTTCTAGATTCCTGTCGAGTCTCCTTGTGTGCGGTGCACAACATTTAAGCGATGCACTACAGTCTACAGCTACCCTAACTTGCTCTTGGTCGCATGCACCCTCTGTATGAAAATTTAACAAATTTTCATTAACCTTGTCTTTAAATGGTTGTATAAATGTTTGGTTTCCGTTATCTGGTTTTATGATGATAACTAATAATTGCCTTTGTGTGGAGTCGCATTGTATTTTAAGCAAGGTATAAAATATCGGTAGTCCAAAAACACAGAAATTTCGATGGAAATATCGGGATATTATCGATATCGATAAAAATTGAATAAAAACCACGGAAATTGTAAGAAAAACTTGGAAATTTTTATTGAAACTTTGCATGATGTTTATTTAGTCAATTATCTATTAGTTTATCACAAAAAATTGGAAGGAAATGCATTGCATGATAGATATAACTTATTTAAGTTGATTATATAGCGAGCTGGCAAATATTGTGAGTGTAGAAAATATGTAGTAATTAATGAAAGAAGTTTAAACACACCATAATCATTTATATATAATGAATTAGTACAATATTTTACACTTTATACATTGCATGGTAAGATAGATGAGTGACTTAGCAAGGTCTAAAATATCGATGATATCGGAAATATCGGTAGTCCAAAAACACGAAAATTTCGATGGAAATATCGGGATATTATGGATATTTTAGACCATGATTTTAAGTGAATCAAACAACAAATGGAAGGTCTCTCTAGCACCAAATTTTGTGTTTGAAGTTGTTGTAGGTTGGCTCAAATCAGTCGATGATAAGTTCCTTGCGCAACAAGCATAAAGATTTTAAGTCGTCCCACAAAATCCAGCTTTTTACGTCTCACTTTTGTATTCTTGATATTCTTTTGGAGTTGGTGAATATCGTTCATGGTAAAAAATGAAAGTAATTAAGTTTGTCCTGGGCATACGTCGTTCTTTCTATGTCTCACTTTTGTCTTGGTTTTCTGTTGGAATCACTGGATGCAGGAAAATGCCCGACTCGGTGGTGTGGTAGCTGATGTACTACCACGTATGTAAGATTAGCAGTCACGGCATTGCCTTCGGTGCATCATGCAGTCGACGACTTTTTGAGATGAAGATTTGTTGGAATCATGGACGTTTTTCTGTAGTCATATGGTTGGCATGTTTTGGTGGTAGTTGAAGATGTTCTGTTGTATTCATATGCTTTTAGTGTATCATGCCCTGTGCATTATCTGTGCTTTTGTAAGAATCGCTTCTGTGGTCTCGTGATCAAAAAGATATATATTCGGTTGTAGGACATAATTTCTCCTTGAACGAGGCGATTAAATTTTGGAGGAATTCTTTTGTCCAATTAAATTTCTTTTCTTGTATGGTGTTGTTACGTTGATGATTTCCAATTTGAACAACAGATTTTTTGTCACAGTATCACTGACAATGCGTAGAATTACCTGTATTATCGATACCAACCCTATCATTTGAGAGATTTTTTAATGTGCCGGAAACACGGCTCGATGCACCAAAATACTTTAAAAAAATTAACTACTTGTATTATGAAATTTGGTGTATTTGGCAGTGTTTCCACCACACTAAAAAATTCTCATATCCTTTATACATTTTGAACTTTTATAAAACCCACTGGATTCTACTTCGTTATTGTAAAATTTAGATTCATGACACACTCGCCGCTAACGAACTCGCATGTGGGCAAGTGATCCAAGCATTTATGTACATTTTTCCATATAATAAAATTGAAAATATTCTGGACCAAACAAAAATTGAACTTCATTTTTCCTTTGTCAGATATTGAGATTGAATTAAAAATATATCAAAAAAAGAGTAACTCAATTAGCAAAAAGTAAAATTAACGATATTATTAATTTATAAAGGAGCTCTGGCGAGGAACAGCAACTTCCCCGTGACAAGGCTGTTTTAACTGCTAAAAAAAAGGAGTAATTTGATAAAAGCTTAAACTGTAAAAAGATGAGGTAATCTCTAATCTCTTCATCTAATTCTAATTGTATCACTAA
This sequence comes from Malus domestica, assembly GCF_042453785.1. Taxonomy (NCBI): domain Eukaryota; kingdom Viridiplantae; phylum Streptophyta; class Magnoliopsida; order Rosales; family Rosaceae; genus Malus; species Malus domestica. Next base: position 24,946,433 of record NC_091672.1, on the reverse strand, counting down.
TTCCATGTTGATTAGGTCGTAATGTAGGTGGGAATTAACGACCTACAAGTGTAGGACACTAGGTGTGATCTCACCTCGTTCACATTTTCGGCCCTCTCGATATGAGAATCTCCCCGTAAGCGGTCCTCTGCTCGACTCTTATGACATCCCGTGTAGCCAGAACTGCGCAGAGTTATACATTATGATCCCGTCTTAGTTTCGAACAAGGTTCATATGTTAAATGCTGTAACACAAATCATTGCAATTAAAGGAGCACGTAACATATGGATAGGTAAGTACCACAAGTTTTGTAGAAGAGCATAGCTGCTTCTTTTCGGTTCCTTCCAGCAGTTAGGTTGTCCAGGGATTCGACCTGAGGAGCTCCCTCCGTCTCAAAATGTGATTTCAGAACCCTGCAATCATTTAAACACAAGAGGAAAACGCAATCAGGCAACCGAAACTGGAAGTTACTTGTGCACCAAGCAAATGCAGCAGATCTCATAGACGACCTTACCTTCTGATAGTATCAGTTGTTTTGTCAAGCGGTTGTTCCACGATCGGTTTTTGAGTTTGAGTTGGTCCTGTTTCCACCAAGAGTTCTGCAAAACGGAGTTACAATGGTGATTAAAATCCTACTGAAAGGAAAAAAGTTAACCACCATGACTTTGGTTGCTGCAACAACAGGAAGGAGTAGTAAGGTATAATATACCTTGATCAAATGCCGGGCCTTGCTCAGGTGACCTCGACAACTCGAAATGTACATCGGGGTGACTCATTTCCAATAGTGGTTCAAGTCTAATGTTGCCCCCGGATGCAGAATGAGGCCTTTTCTTGCCGGATCTGTCCACAGCCAGTACTTTATCACAGGATATAGGAGGAAGCAACAAATCTCTAATTGCATGTGACATTTCATGGTAATTGACAATTGTCCAAAGAAAGAATTCATGAAACATTTTATAGCTTTGAAAATCTTAATATATTGGTTGATAAAAACATTTTACTAACCGTCCTGAATTGCCTTCTGAAGGAATTGCCTGCCCTGATGCTGAGCTCGGGATGGATCTTACGTCATCTGTACATTTGAGTGAAGCAAATAACTGATTAGAAAATCACTGAATATGTTTGAAATGCTTTTAACCAAATATCCAAGGTATGAAAAGTATTAAACAAATTTAACTGTACCAGAATTTCCAGGCGTGGCCATTGGATTGGTATCATTTCCCTCTAAGCCAATGTTCTTAAGATTAGCAGTCAGTCCTTCCATGAGTACACTTGTTGGATCATTCTTGCCTTTTGCCACACCAGAACTTGGCCGTTGCTTATCTATGGAAGACTGGGAGCCAACTCCACTACGAAAATCTTGAAAAGGCTTCACATTTTAACACATTGTACTTGTCAGACATGAGCTTAATCGTCTTTTTGGAAAATGAACAACTAATAGAAGGTGGACTGGCTTACATATTCCACTGGACCATTAGAGTTTTGTCTCTCAGGCGGTATTGGTGACGATGGTCCTGGGGGCAGGGGTGAAGTGGTTCGTCCTGCAGACAGAGCAACTATTAGGTACTTTTTCTTCACTTCTTCAATTATCATATATGAGAAAGTTCTCAAAACAAAATAACAAGTACTGACCGGCAGGAGACTCACGGGGAGTTCGGACACTTTTCATCCACATGTCAAGGAGAGGACGTGGATAATATACGTTTTTACTTCCAGTTGTAAATAAATCTTCAATTAGTACTTTAGGTGGCAGGTCCATGAGGTTAGCCATCTTCATAGTTGCCATTACATCTTTGCGCTGTAAATACACAGAGTATAAAGCATTCTCAGTTATAGTTTGTACTTGGTAACATACAATCCAACAGTTTTTTCAACAACCTTGAAATAAAATTTATGTTGTGAGCCACAATCGAAAAGTAACCCATCCTAGTTCAACTTGGAGTTAGTATGTACGCATTTAGTCTCACCTGCCTTAAATGGATTTGGCTTAAGCTGATAAATACAACTTAGAGATCAGCGACAAACCTTTCGTTTTCTTGCATCTCGTGATAGATCTGAAGGATCTCGGAGCCAAGATTGGTATACATGACCAGGAATGATTGTTTGTTCAAAATCCATTCCAGATGCTTGCTTTCTTGTTTTCCTTTTTCTAGTCCCCTGTCTCTCTTGAACCAGCTTCATCTACAATCCAAGATTGATTAGTTTGTAGTTAATTTTTCCAAGTTTAGAAGATGTGTTGTATGAAAACATGATATTTACTGGCTACCTGTCTAAATTTCTTGCTTTCATCTGGCTGATTGGCCTGGTGATCTAGATGTTGATCATCTTGGTTTGTATGAGCTGCAGGAGGCCCTGAGATCAGGAAGAATTTCATGCTTGTAACTAGGTAAATTAAACTTGACTTGTATCCTACTCCTAAATTCATCTAAATTTAGAAATTTAGAAATTATCTTATAGGTAAAGGGATGATCTGACCTTCCTGATGTTCATCGCGAGGAGGGGAAGGGGGTATGGGAATGTGTGTGTGCTCTCCTGACGTGAAGTTAAACTGTGTCTCTTCATCCCCTTCGATCTCAAATCTTCCATCCACATAGAAAACACATATAAGACTATGACTACAACTTTAAAAACATGGGGTTTGCATGTAGGAGGTTTGAAACACGTTTCACCTCTCCAAGCGATTGTACATATAATGATCAGCTTGAAATGGATCAAAGCGTTCAGCTAAGGTGATATTCTCGACATCAGCTGAATGAGAGAGTAACTTGTGTTAGCAGATGAACAAGCTTTGGACATGTGGACAAAAGACTCAAACCTTAAAATTACGACAAAATCAGATAGAAGAATGATACAACCTTGGTAGAGTTGCGGAGCTGGATCTTCCTCCCCTGCTGCGTTGTTGTTAACATATTGTTCATCGACACTATCAAGCCGCTGCAAAGATAGACAATAGCTCAACGAGGCAATGCAGCGGGTTCAATCATTTCAGAATGTTTTTGTATGCAGTTCCTACATAGGCATCTTCCTATCATACACAAAAACTGTAAGGCATAATACAACAGTGGAAAAGAACACAATTCGTCCCTTCTAATGTAACAACGAGCCTTGGCTCATCGCCATAGATACAAAAAAGTATAAATCAGTGTCATAACTGGTAGTATAGCTTTCCTCAAACGGAAACCATGGCTCATTCGGGAAACGCTTTTAAATGATTGAAAGCGTTTTTAGATCAAATATTTTTGAGTTTCGTAAATTCATAAAACACAAGCAATAAAAATAGTTGAATAATCAGGGCACATAAACTTGACCCATCATTTAAATCTTCTACTCACAAACCCTATTCAGGCAATTCTTCAAACACCTTTCATACACTATCAAGTGACAGGCACACAGACAGTTTCCCCTGATTGACAAAAATACCCTCAATGGACCATCCATGAGAGTCTGAAATGTAGGTAAATGTTGTACAAAAACCCGGAGAGTTTCGACATTTTACCATAGCAAAATAGGAGGTTTGCTGAAACTGCATGGAGGCGCTGCGGCCGTGGGAAAAATTCAGCATTCCTTCAATCTCTGTGTCTTCATTCTCAGGCAGCGTAATAGCTTCCTTTCTGCAGAAAAAAGGAGACGACAATAACCCACGTGTCAAATGACAATCCTGCCCCTCCACTACAAATGTCACTCTAAACTACGCCGGTGGTTCTAAAATGCGCCGGTTCTGAAAATTTTGGTAACTTGGAGAGGAAGAAGCAGCATGGGGGAGGGACCCACCTGGCCTGTGATTTTCCTTTCTGGAGGACGGTGGGGTCCCCAACAGGTTTCGTCTTCCATGCTTCGTTTAATTCGACCTACAGCAGCACACTCGGATGTGAAAAATAATATAAAAATCAATTAAACAAATAGAGAAAAATCGGAAATTAAAATAATTAAGAAATTCGAAGAGAAATAGTACCAGTAGACGAGTCGCATCCTCTGTACGGAAACGAGAGCAACACACAGAAACATAAGTCAGAAAACATTTGTTCGAAAATTTTGAAATCAAAATTGTCCGAAATTCGAAACGAAAAAAGAAAGAAGGATCGGAACGTCACCGTATAGGAGCTTCACTTTTCGTTCGTAGACGATGACGACTCCACCTGGAAACGCAAACGAAGCGAAATGGTAACATAGGGGGGGGAGAGAGCGAGAGAGAGGAAGGGAGGGAGAGTTTACCCATGAGAATCCCGGAGAGACGAAGAGCCATGGGAACCGAAGGATTCAAAATCTCTTCGCTGCAAAATTTAAAAACAAAAATGCAAAAAATCATGAAGAATTATATCCCATGGGATTTAGCTGCACAAAAAACCAGTGACGATTATCGGCGAAAGCTGAGAACTATGAAAATTTGAAGAAGTGAAAAAGGAAGAGAAAGAGGTAAGGAATTACCAGATCTTGATGAGATCGAGCTTATCGAGCTTCCTGCGGTTGATTTTAGCGTGCATTGTAGCAGCCCTCCTTCGCGAGTTCACCATTTGCAAAGAAAAAATAGTTAAATAAAAACAAAATAGTTAATAAAACTCGAAAATCCAGCGAAAACGTCAGTTTCTAGGCCAAACTGCATGAAATTACGATAAAAATGCAAGAATAAAAAAAGTGAAGTATACGGGAAAAAAAACAGAGCAATACATGTGAAAAATAGATTCAACGAAAAATCGTGTAGAAAAAGTGAGAGAAATCGGAGAATCTGAGTGAGGTTTTACCAGATTTGACCCAGAGGAGCTTTCCGAGCTAGAAGCTGGTGCGAGTAGAACATTCTGTCGACGGCGTGAGTACGACGGCAAAAGAGAGAGGGATGGATCAGTCGAAGAGAGAGAGAGAGAGAGAGAGAGCGAGAGAGAGAGAGGGAGCTGAGAAGGAAGGAGGCAAATGGTAATGGCGGAGAGTGAGTGTGTGAGTGTGTGGGTGTTTGGCTCTCTGCAAATATTAACGGATTTTAAGCGCGCGAGAACAAAGGGCGGCTTTTGCAGGAGGGACCTCGAATGCGTGTGATGTGTACGTGATTAAATGACGTTGGATGCAGGGAAGCTTTGTGCTACAAGCTTTGAGAGTCTTACAGATGGACGGTATGTGCTGCGAGGAAGATTATTAACGGCTGAGATTGGAGGTTGAAGCCAAGATTTCAAACTCGGTTGAGTAAAATGTAAATATGTGATGTGTGTTGTAAAATTCAGCTTTTACTTCCTCCTTTATTGCATTTACTGGCTCCAGCGGCCCAATATTTGGAGGGCAGTTGATGGGCCAATAAAGCCCAACTGAAAGCCCATTCAAGGGCTGTCCGCCTCTGCGCCTGCTGACAAGGCTGACGTCCCTGCCAAGGCAATAGAACCCAAAACTCACAAAACTTGCTCCATCGGCCCAATATTTGAAGGACAATTGATGGGCCAATGAAGCCCAACTGAAAGCCCATTCAAGATGCCCACCTCTGTGCCTGCTGGCAAGGCTACTATCTAAAAAAGGAATTATAACATGTGAACTCAAACATTCAAACCAAAATTAAGCGTTTGTTTAGAACTGTTCTAGGAGAAAACACTTTGGCTCTTAAACACCTATATATTAAAAGTGCTTTTTTAACAAGTACTTTAATAATTCTCGAGCACTTCTACTCATAAGAGTCTTTCCGAGCCTTTTCGAACAGCAACCTCGTCCATGCTTGTACTAGTGAATTCTTAGAGCAACTCCACTAATGTGGATTGCCCGGTGGACCGAGGAGGTTTTCAATCCAATTGCCTTCCCTCCTTACTCCAACCCATGTAGGCGATTGGACTGAGAAGGGCTCGAGTGAGAGGGCGGGCTCGAATCGCAAGGGCAAGTGCCTTAGGGCAAACTGATGCAAGGCTGATGTTAGGATGACGTCAGCCACATTATAAAATTAATATAAAAAAATTGGAAAAAAGCAATAAAAAATTAATAAAATGTAAAAAAAAATGTAAAATAAAATGTAAACAATTAATAAAAAAATCCAAAAAAAAAAAGATTTAATTTTTCTATAAATATCTTATCTGTATCTTCCACCTTACACCATCATTTTATATTTTCTCAAATACTTTGGGTTGTAATTTCTTATTTAATGAAACGTGGTACAATGAGACCGATTAAAAATCATATCTGAAATTTGAAATAAAATTATTTTTTATTATTTCATAAAATAAAAAATACTATTATTTTATTGCATATTGTCATGACTATTCAAATTAAGGGTGGAGATACAAAAGGCAATTACTGTTCATTAGAGGGGATTTAAGTGATTTCCGGACCGTGTTACATAAGGCAAATATTGTATAATTGTTCGAGTTTCCACAATTTTTTCCATTCCTCAGTGTAAATAACCCAATATTGAGTTACAGTCAATAACATCTTCACCATCTAAAATAATGATGAGTCAAATAACACTATGCACTGATAGGTGGTGGGGGCCCATATTGACTATCATGAAGTCTTTTGTTGCAGCCGGTATATTCATAGGTTTTTTTTCGATTCATTCTTTTATGAATTGCTGAAAACGAAAAAAGTTCATTAAAATTTTAGATTTAATAAATCAAATAATTCAAATTTCAATAGGCAGTAGGCGAGCCTTTCATACATTGGAACTGCTCTGAATAAACCAGCCGCAGCTGCCAGTTATAAATGCAAATGCAAAAGAAAAGTAAAGTAAAGCCTTCGTGGGCAAGAAACCGAAAGGACAAAACAGAGTACGACTCTTACGTGTCGAAAGAGGGGCCACGAATCGTCCCATGAGCTGTTCATATCATCAAATTCATATTAATTCTTTTCGGGAGTATCTCACAGTACCTTCGTCCCCAAGTCAGACAGCGACGCCATTGCCTAGTTGTTTTTTATTGGTATCTGCCCCCACAAAGCCGCAAACAGAGAAAACCCCAGCTCCTCAAAAACGCCTCGAAACCTTGCTCAAGGGGCAAAAACCTGTTCAAACCTAAACCCTACATAAACCCTTATTAGATTTTCAGCTAATTAGAACGAAAAGGTCATATTTTCTGCATATTTGACGCCCTGAAGGAAGAAGAAAGCAGGCAGATTTCTGAACTCGCATGGCGTCCGAGGCTTCCGACGGGTGAGTTCTTGGGTTTTTATCTGTTATTTCATCTGGGTTCTTCTGTGTGGTTCATTTCCTTTGAGAAATCCAAGTTTTAGGAAATCTTGGAACGTTTTCCTCTTTGGGATGGGATTGCTTCTGAAATTGCTAAAAATGGTTCAACACTGCATCTGGTGCAAAAAGTTAGAAGCGTTTTCGGGAGCAGTGCTAGTAAGGTGCTTTTGGCAATGTAATTGTGACGAAAGAACGTTTAGCAAAAGCTCTAAGTTAACGGAAGTACTTGGATTTTTATAATAAATTTTCAAAGTGCTTGTAATGAAAGCGTGCTTATAAGCATAAGCGTTTTCGACCGAAGCAATCCCAATCTCAAACGAGAGGTGCCTGGAAGCTAATTTGTTCGTGTTGATTGTTTGAAAGCTGACACTAACTTTGGATGTGGTTCAACTTTGCAGGGATAGGAAATTGCGGAAGAGGCGCTACGGGTGCGATTCGATAGAGGACACTCTGGCTAGGTGGAAGAACTACAATGAGAGGCTTGATTTTGAAAAAGATGGAGGGAAGAAGACTCGGAGGGTTCCCGCGAAGGGCTCCACAAAAGGGTGTATGAGAGGGAAAGGAGGGCCTGAGAACTCCGCTTGTGTTTACAGGGGTGTTAGGCAGAGGACTTGGGGAAAATGGGTGGCGGAAATCCGAGAACCGATTCACGCTACAGGCGGCGCTGTACCGAAGAAGAAGAATAACCGTCTTTGGCTTGGGACTTTCCCTACAGCCTGGGAAGCTGCACTTGCTTATGATAAAGCTGCTTGGGCAATTTATGGTGCTTCGGCCCGGCTCAACTTCGCAAAGAACACCATGGATTTGAAGGACTCCTGCTCTAATTTTGTGTCACCCACAACGACTAAACCATCGTCCTACGAGTCATCGTCAACATATAACAGTGCGGATCAGGCAAAGGAAAGATCGGGTTTCTTTGAGGACTGTCTGCCCGGAGAGCCGAAGCAGGAAATGGTTTGTGCTGTGGGATTGGTGACTGAGGAATTAGAGCTTTCCAATGCTACCTTAAGAGACGGTTGCAACCCTTCAAATGATGTCAAATTTGAGACACCGGCAATGAGGGAAGCAGTGGTGAAAGAGTTCCCGGTGATTCTGGAATCTGGAAGCCAAAATGGCTTAGATGATATGTACAACAATATGCATAACGAGCAGAAAAATGTTCAATCTGATGATGCTGGAATGAAGGGATCGATAACTGGTCAACAATTGCAGGGAGGTTTAGCAGAAACTACGAAATTAAATGGCCATAATCACGATGGCTTCATACATACTTATGCTTACTTAGATGACTTAGACGATAAGTACAACAATAGTCCAGGTTATGGCATCAATGCATCGAATGACATCGGAATGCAGAGGGAGCTCTACGACAGACTTGACTACATGCATAACTGCTGGTCTGCAGAAAAAACCTATGGCATTGATGCTGCTCAAGAACAACAATGGGAGAGGATGATGCATTGTCTCCCTATACAATTTCAGACACAACCACAAGTCGACATACCTGGAAGCTCGAATCATACGCAGGACGGATATTTAGACGTGGATTTCGATTCAGATTTAGTTAGACAAAGCTATCATTCCGGTGTAATGGAAGAGCAGGGGCTGCATTATTCATGGTTCCCTTACTCTTAGTTGTGATTTTTACTTGATAAGGAATTCTATTGAAATTTTCTTTGAATCGAAATAGGAAGATTTCCCTTTCAATTTCAGAATCTTTGATGTTGTTTTGTAAACATTTATTGGCGTTTTATGCTATCATATGTTATACAAGAACCTGGTGAAGTATGGACGGGAAGAAAGCTTCGTTTGGAACGCCGATCATCATCTGCATCCCGACATACTAAATTTAGTGAGTAGTCGGAAACCAGTCGAAGTCACTCTTTCTTGTTGATCCAGGTCGTCTTAATAATCCGGCAGGCCCTTGACCACCTTAGGATAACCTGTGTTTGAAAACAGGTTACACCAGCAGCATCAGACTTCAGACAGTTACTTGTGTTCGATAGCCCCCCGATGAGTATTTTTACCTCCTGTCCCAGGAGATTCAACATTCGTCACGTTAACCTTCCTGTTTCCTCTCATCCCAGACCAATTTCCATGGTCCGGTTCTTGTGCCCAACCTGGAGTGCAATAGTATTTGTCAGGAAGAAGTTCAAGTTGCGTGATGACAGGAGCTCGTACAGAAATTAGTTTACCTCCAAATCCCGGCTACTACGCGCAATGCCATGAAGAGAAACAGCCCGGTCCAGACTCCAGCAAGGCCAAAAGACGGAGAGGCAACAAGTATGACCGCGGAAGAAATCAGTCCTACTAACACCTGCCCAAACAAAAAGAGAGGTGAGAGGAGACCATATGATGTAACCATTTTGTTGTTCCTGATAGGATCCGGGAATACCATTGAATAGGCAGCAAATCCAAAGTCTGAAACTCCGTAGTACAGTCCATCAATAACAAAAGCTAGAGCGTTTATTGGCTGAGATCCAGCAACAAACTGGCAAATAATATCCATATCAGGTATGTGTAGCAGTGCAACTAATGCACACATGAAGCAAGTAATAGTCCATAGGCTTCCAAAAAGTAAACTGTTGAGATATGTAGTTTCCTACCAATAAACCAGACCATGCAATTGCCAGGACTTGAGGGTCTGTGCTGAATAAGCTAGAAAACGCTTTAAAACCGATGAATAACATAATTCCCAAACCAATTCCCGTCACTAAACCAATCTGTTTGAAATTCAAAGAACAGTTAATGTAGATTCAGAGGAAAAAAAGGATATCAATTAACGATGAGAATGAAACAGTTGAAAAGAAAAATAAGAACCTGTAGAACTCTATAAATTACTAGGCGTGCTTGTTCATAATCTTGTTGGGAGTAACCACTGGCGAGAAGTGTCTGTGAAGAAACATCATTGTAATGATTAAACTAGATCTAGTTCGTTCACATAATTTATTTCATTCAGTTCTTCTGTGTATATTGTTCACGTCGTATGAAACTTGTAAAGTAAAAATGTCACACCTGACCAGCCAGTGCTAAAGCATCGGTAAGCAAAGATACTGCCAACCAAACTTGAATGCAAATCTGATGGCCAGCCATGGGGATAGGACCCTCCCGGGCTGCCACGGATGTGGCTAGTGTCGTAGTTACAACAACTGCTAAGCTTCTGCCAATAAGAAGGACCCCTGACAAATACAAGGGGCATTTAGAAAAAACTCAATTATCCCCATCATCTATGATTCCATAAACAAGTTCACAAAGAACCTACCAGATTTAAGGTAACCGATGATTCTTCTCCCATCAATATAGGTAGGGACAAGTAATACTTCGCTATTCAATTTCCACAAAAGAATAACAGCGATCATGTACCTTGCGAAAAATAGACATGAAGAGTTGTGTTAGAAAGAAAACTTTGACAGAATGTTATGATAGGAATATCAAGATCAAAATCCACCAGTAAATTAAGTTTACCACATCGTTGACGTACTCAGAAATCACCGTAGCAATAGCAGCACCGCGGATTCCAAAATCAAAAATAAATATCAATATTGCATCCAATATAGCATTAAGTAAGTTGCCAGCAACTGAGATAAAAGAGCAGACATTGTCATTTTCTCAGTTGGAAAACAATACAGTTGAGTTCAGAAACATGCAGAACAATACATACCAACAGCATACAGAGGCGTCTTTGTGTCTTTAAAGCCACGAAATGTGCCTTGTGCGGCAAGTGCAATTACAATCGGTGGAGCACCAAATGCCCTTACGGCAAGAAAACTCTCCGCAGGTATTCGCATTGGTGAATCCTATAACAATATCAAACTTCATTAAAAAAATCCAGAAACACATCAGTCAGTTAATGTCAAAATGCTACATATCCCACGGTGAGAAAAATTTCCTACTCCATATACTAGTCTTTCTCTTCCATCCTTATCAGCCAACTTTGAAACCTTGAAGCCACTTTCAAGGTATGGAAACCTTGATACCCCTTTCAATTTCATTTGAATGCTGTGATAAAGTCTCTAATAACGCAGAAAAGGAAGAAAAAAAGTTTGCTACATACTAGTGAAAAAGCGACAGTAAAAACTACCTAAACAAACAAGAAATTCAACTCCAAAATCAATCATGATATTCATAATCATGTGAAAGAAAGAAACTGCACCAAGACAATAAACAAACTGAATTCGACGGAAGTACTACTAAGATACATTTGGAGAATAAAGTAGCACAAAGTAGCATGCATCACTTTAAACTGATAATTGGTGAAGATTGACATACAGCATATATACCCATGGCATTCATCAAGACACCCGACCCAAGAAAAAGTGCAACAGCTTCAGCTACGCCAAAGGTGGCAGCAAGAGCCAATGACGTCGACACCGAGGGAAGGAGCTTCTTGCTCTGCCTGTCACCCTGCAAATCTTCACAAAACCATTTTGATTAAAGTGAAGTATTATTACTAAACTTCAAATATAACAAATCTTTCTAGAAAAAGTTACTAATTACCATCCTCGGCCTTGCTAGCCAATGCCTGCTCTTCAGCAACAAAAGATGTAGTGATGTTGAGCAATGGAACGTTAAACAATTTAGAAACTAAGTTGAATACTGAAGCTGACACCCCAACTGCTGCCAATTCAACCGACCCTACACAATGCAGAAACTGTCAAGATTTCAGATACACGGACGAAGGACCACTGCTAATATCTTACCGCCTATTAGCACAGCAGGTATGGAGTTTTATCACATAACCCTCAGTGTCATTAGGAGTAGAACCATTTGTTAATTGTAATTTATTTTGTCAAATCCGACATGGATTCTTATATTATTTATCAAATACACACATAATTGTATCAATTAACAAAAAAAAAATCAAACATTATTATTTAGTTAAGCATAATCAAGGAACAAAGTTGATACCTAAATGCCCAACAAAGGCTGTGTCAACCAAAGAGGTAATGGGGTCAGCAGCAAGAGCCAGAGCAGCAGGCAATGCAATCGACAGAATGTCCACAAAAATCCCATCAAGCTTAAACCTTTCATCTCTGCAATCATATTCCAATGAATCAAATCACAAATTTACAACAACCCACAACACACCAAAGCTAATCACCCATGAATTTGAAATTGTGTACATAAAAATAATATTAAAATCTACCTCAAATGACGAAGGCGGACGAAGAGGGAGTCGAAAGAAGACAATCTGGGAGGTGGGTTTTGGCCGGGCGGGTCGGCCCGCTTAAGAGCGCTGGCGGGCTTCGACTCTTCCGGCGAACTTTGCAGCGAAGTGTTGGAGTTTTTCGGAGACAACGACTTCGGGAGGGTCCGGAGAGCAACGGAGGAGGATTTCGGGTTTCTGAAAAGTGTTTGCGTTTTTGAAAACGGTGGGTGGGTTTTTGAGGAATACATGCAGAGAAGGTGGTGGTGTGAGAGACCACTCGCCATTTTTCAAATTCTTAAACAGACAAATTCCAGACTCCATTTTATAAAGAAAAGAGTGAATGTTGCAGAAGGCCTGCAACCATATGTTTTTGTTGTTATATCTTTATCTGTAGCGACGATTTTAACGGCTAGATTTCGCGCTCAGAAAAATATCTCTGTTGGGCCTGATGCCGTAACTAAAAGTGCGGTTACCATGAATTGAAGCCCAATGAGCTGTCAAAGCCCAAACGTAACGAAGCCCAATTGCGTATCAATTCAAGCCCAATGGGCCATCAAATATCTTCCACAAGCAAATTCGATTACCAAAATTACAAGTGCTCATGGGGTGGCCTCCTCTACATATTTTGTGGGTAAATATCTTACCTCAACTATAGGGCATGTGTACCTACATTTTTAGGTATGGTAACGATATCGTAATGATATCTAATTGTTCACGAGATAAACAACTACTGGTAATAATATGATATGACTGAAATGGGTATAGATAATCATTCTTTGCATCGCATTCCGAGTAAGCAAACAAGTCTTTTAGGAAAAAAAAAAAACTTACTACGTATCAAAGAAGTAAGCAATTGGGGAAGTCCAAAATAAGGGTGGTAAGGAATGAGAATTGAATCAATTACTCTTCCCAGTTGACCTAATTTCTAAATTTTGAAGGTACTCGATGTTTTAAATAAATGTGGAGAAGTCGAAAATTAGAATTTTTCCTCTCATAACCACTAAACATGGTGTGATTTTAACAAAAGGTAAGCACAAAATATTATAATGTTAGGGTGACCAAATTGTTAAGCCAAACTTGCAAACTAAGGGGGTGTAGTCAAACTTGGATTTGAGAGGATTTTAATAGATTTTGATATGTGATGGATTTCATAGGATTATAAACTTCTACAAAATCCTATAGATTTTGGAAGATTTGAGAAGATTTGAATGACAAATTTCTATAGATTTTGTAATGTTGAATCTTAATCATCAAATAAATCAAATGAAGATGTTCATGATCTGGAGCTGCATCCCTTGGAGCCGAAAAAAAAGAAGTCAAGATTATCACATAAACTCAACTCCTCAAAGATCCCCAGTGCACCCATTTCCAATCCTACTTCCTCCCTCACTTTATTCTTATCCCTTTCGTTGACACCTTATTTATTCTTAATATTTATTAATGAAACGAATTCATTCATGGTACCAAAAAAAAGAGCATAAATAAGCAGACATGAAGAACCGAATTCCTTCGTTGTCACCTTATTCATTCATGAACCCATGCCGCACACATAGCAGCAATTAGCATGAGGGTCCAGCAGCAACGAAAACATTGCGGACATGAAGAAAGATTGCGACCCAACAACAAAAAATTGAAGAAAAAATCGCATAAAATGATGCAACCCAACAACAAAAATTGAAGAAAATATGGCAAAAATGAAGGAAGAAGATAAAGCAAAGAAAGTGGCTGGCAATGAGAAGAAGAGGAGTCGTTCAACTAGGATTTCAAATCCTATGGTGTGAGGTAGGATTCTATTTGGTCTTTGTTATATATACTTCCTCCTCTCAAATCCTACAAAATCCACAACTTAATAAAATCCTACAAAATCTTTAATTTTTTAATACATCTAGATTTAGATGGACTTTAAAACTGACAATTAAAATCTCTCACAACTTAATAAAATCCTACAAAATCTTTAATTTTTTAATAAATCTAGATTTAGATGGACTTTAAAACTGACAATTAAAATCTCCATTGACTACAGTCACTACACCTAGATTTACATGTATTCTTAAAATCCATTAAAATCCATTAGTTGACTACACTAGGATTTTAAAATCCTTTCAAATCCAAGTTTGACTACACCCCCCCTAAATGATGTGTCACTAATAATGAATAAGCATGTTGATCAATAATTAGATAATAATTCAACCATCAATAACCACATCATTTAGTTTACAAAATTTGATCTAAAAATTAGTCTCCTTAATATTATCCAATGAAAAAAAAAGGGAAAAACTCTTTGACTAAAAATCGTATCGAAAAAGGAAAGAAAAAATGGTTTGTTTGAAAATGATGTTAGAATGATTGAAAGTTTTTTTAGAGGACGCATTCATTGCATGACGGATTTTAGGGCTCGTTTCATCAAAAGTGTTTTCAGTTATTTTAAAAACACTTTCAAATGAATCATTAAAGTAGAATTGACTCCAGCTCTTATTTCATGTGTTACTAAACACGAGAAAAGTTAGGAATTAACATATTTTAATACCCATTTTAATAAATGCAAAAAAGCCAAGAATCGTAATAATCTTAGTTTTCATTTCACGTGATTCAACAGGATGAGGATTGTCTGCCCTCCACTTTCGGTGCCCTCCCCGTGCCATTCTGTTTATGTGGTCACGGTTAAGCCACGTCAACATTTTATATTACTATTCATTTTTGTCTTATTATATGTATAAAAAAAACAATATAAAATGTTGACGTGACTTAACCGTGACCACACAAAATAGGAGGGCACAAAAAGGGCACCAGAAGTGAAGGGCAGACAATCCTTGTCCAATTAAACATGACATTACGATATCTTAATCTTGGACATTATCAAATTGTGAAAGGGACATAACAAATTCAGTATTTTATTTATACATTAATCGCATAGAAAAAACAAAAATCTTATATGGAACTTTTTCTCAGTTCCCTGATTTCTACGTTTGCTTGTTTCCCTCTCTCCCCCAATATCTGTAAACATGTTTATAGTACAGCCTCCATTTCTGAAGCTAAGGTCTGCATGACTTGAGCTTTGGTCCTCATCTCCATCCTTCCATACCCTAAACGGCAAAGCCCTGCAGTCATTGAACATCAAATTTAGTTGATAATCTTTGCGGTTTAGATACTAATACTAATTCTTATTCTTTAACTTTTGTAAATTTATTCGTTTTTTTTAATTACGAAGGATTGCATGATGAATATTTAAGAATTGTCAATAATAAGCTATCATAAAATCAATTGCATGTAGAGCTCGCGTTGGATTGTTTCAATATAAGCATTTCTTCTCGCCTTTGTTGAAAATGCGTTTACGTATAAATAAATTGCTAACTAAAGTTAAGTATTTGCTGAAGAAGCACATAACTAATGTTATGTTCTTTACCAAATACAATCAAAAAAATATTTTTAGTTGTCAAAAACACATTTAGTCTTCCAAGTGCAATTCCAAACAGGCCATAGATTACCATCATACCTTATGACGGAGCTCGAAAAATCTAAACCCACATGAGAGAATAAAATCCCCAATGTGAAAAAGAAAATTAAAAGCCAGTCATGAGTGAATGGTATTTATTTTAGTGGAAGCAACAAGCCAAGGAAGTATTATTACCCGAAATGGTAAGCAAGTAATCAAAGAGTACGAAAATAGGTGCCAGAATTGCACAATCTCTAAGCCAAACTTCAGGCAATTGAAAGGGAAATATCAGAGGCCCCTGACTTATTCACCAGGTTGGGTTGGGAAGTGGTCAACAACCTCCAGTTCTTCACATGTGACTACGGATAAGTCCTTCACTTTCATATTTCTTGTTTTTGCATATTTTTAATCTGTTTTTATTTAGCTATGGCGGCAAACAAAGCAACAAATTAATGAAAGGGAGTTCGTCATTAACAAAAATAATCAAAGGAATTTAACAAATAATAATAATAATAATAATAATCAGATGAAAATCATCAACTTATTAAGGAAATATTTAGCTTAATCTTTGGCTTTTGGGGGTTTTACAAGTTGAGTTTAATTAAGGAGATATTTAGCTTCAAATAGCAAAATAATTAAAGGAAAACATCAAATTCAAATGTAAAAGGAAGAGATAAATTGAACATCAAAATCAACTGGCCTACATCCCATCATTCGGATATAAGTTTTGTTGATATGTCTCTTTAAAATCTAGAAAAAAATCTCTTTGTTCAAATGTAAGGCCCGCTAATCTGCCTTTTTAAAGTCCGTCTCTTTGAAATCTTGACACGTCGAGATCCCCTTATTTAACAAAATGAACTTTGAGTCTGCTAATGTTTCAGCTTTCAAGCAGATAGGTTTCACTTGCAACAGAGATTTTTCAAATAGTAAAGCATATTAGCCTTCTCAAACATAACACAAAAGCATTACTAAGAGAGAGTAATAAGATTGCGAAAACAAACTACAAACCTTACTCAAAAGGCCACAATTCCTCAGGGAGTGTGTAAGAAGAAGCCATGAAACTCAGGATGGATAGCGCTATATGTGGTTAAACCAAACCGAGAATGGCGCTATCCCTCCTGAGCTTAACAGATTCTTCCACACTTTTTAAACTCATGAGCCAGCAGCAGCAGCAGCAACAGAAGCAGAAGAAGATGAAGCTTGCTAGCTAGAGCTTCTGAAATATCTGAGTATGGAGGGTTATGAGTTATGGGAAGGGCAGCAGTATTTATAGCAGTAGAATAGCTAAGGAGGGTGCGTGAGGGATATAAAATACAAAACTACAAACATCACCTCTCTCATCACCTCTCTCTCTCTCTCTCTCTCTCTCTCTCTCTCTCGGAGGCTTGGAGCCATGAAAAAGCTTGAAAAAACTACATTAATTTTCACAAATTATTTGTATGGTCTACCTAATATTTTATGTAGGTTTATAATTTTATGCCCTTACCGTACGTTACCCTTTTTTCCTCCTAGAATACTTTAGAGTGGACTCCCAACCCTTCTTTCAGTCTTTTCTTTTATAATTACAAATCTCTTTCCCTTAATAGGTTAATCTTTATGATCTATCATTATGACATTACATAATTCACTTTAGTTATTGGATCTCACTGAATAATTTAACTACTAATGGAAATGTTTGTCTCCAACCGAAAGGCACCACTTTCTTCTCAAACAAATCCTCATCGTGTATGATATGGTAGATGAATTAAAGATGAAGTCGAAAAGCATAAACCGGACCAGAACAAAGCACTGTAAATTTGAGCTTGGATGTTCGATTTAGGTCCATGACTTGACATTTCAAAGAGCACGGCAATCGGATTTTTTCGACTAGATTCTATCGTTTACTAGCCCAAAATCGGATTTTGATATTTTAGGACGTTTCTTGTATTTTGTTATTTGTTTGATTCCTTTTTTACTAGGTTATTTCGAGGATTAAATTACATTTTAAATAGTTCATCTTGCCGTTAGTTTGTTATCTTAGCAATTATTCAATAGTAAACTTTGAGATTTTTTTTCATAATTTTTGGAGGAATAATGCGAAGAAGTGTTGTTTATTAATATGATCACATACTATTTAGTGCCTTGTAATTTTGTAGTTAATAATAATTTATTGACATTTATTGAAAAACGATCATGAACGTACGTAGAACTTGCATACCAAAGGTAATTAAGAAGTCATACAAGCTTAAAAGAAAACCACAATTTCTTGACTCTCAATCAACTTGAGGCATATGCATAACTCACCAAAAACAAAAGAAAAAACAATATGTATATGTATGAGTTAGTTTTGGGTACACACGCGGCCTAAATTTTATACATTAGTCATCGATTATTCTTACAAAAAAATTAGACAAATTCAAAACTATCAAATATTCATTTATAATGAAGAAAATGCATAAATACGATTCTACAAAGAAATACTACATTTAATTCATCGGTTATGTGATTTCGGATTTAGATGATTTTTATTAGACGATATTTGAGGTGAGACATAAAAGATAGACAGTTAGATCATTGAAATATATTACAGAGTGAATCTATAAAAAAATGTGTCAAAAGGCATATGAAAAGCGTGTGTCCCGAATCTTAACTCATATATATATACACATAAAAAAAATCTTTCGTTTTTAATGAATCAATTATGCATACGCGTCAAGTTGATTGACAGAATAAGGAATTGTGATTTTCTTTTTACGCGTATGACTTCTTATTTAAGTTTGGTATGCAAATTGTGATTTGTATGTAGACAAGATTTCGGAATTTCCTCGCCAAAGTTACGTTTTCCTAATTGTTTGGTGTCGGTCCTAAACTTTACCATCGTAAAACAAGACAAAATCTTTATCAATTTACAAATGACAACCATCAAGGGTGTTTCAGTGGTGGACGAAATAAAAAGTTCATATTTCAAACGGTTGTTTTTGAGTTTTATTCCTTGTACTCATGAATCACACAATGGTAGTTAAAGAGAGGTAGAAATATCTTTGTAAGTCTTCTTAGCTCCAAAAAAAATCAATTGTCATAACTTTACCACCAGCTGATCATTTTTTGACAAAAAAAATCATAAATGACATGCATGTTTATGTTGCATGCATCAAAATACATAAAATATGTATTATGACACGCATAACATACCATCATACTAAATCTATATATAAAGAGAATGGAATAGTGAATAGTGATTTTGGTGTCTTTCAATAAAAATATTTGGACAAAAATGCCCCCAAGACCAAAAACTTCAAAGGTATCCCAAAATAATGCATCAAATCAGGCAAGGGTATTTTCGTCATTTTAATAGTATTTTTAATAATTAATTTTTTTGATGCTTTTTATTTTTTATTTTTTTAATTAGTGCCTCACAATAGGCTAGTAATAATGTAATTCAATTTCTCTATTTTTTAAATACGTTCAAAATATCTTAAAAAGCGTGTAATGCCAGTTATAAAAAAAGGTCTTTCGCAGATAATAATGTGATTAAATTAGTTGTCAAATGATTTTTTATTTTACTTTAAAAAACGATATTATCTACACTAAGGAGGAGGGGGTGTGCGGGGTAGCAATGATGTGATTCAATTAGTTGTTTATTAAACATTATTTTCTCTATTTTTATACACGTTCAAAACATCTTAAGAGACGTGTAATGCTGGTTATAAAAAATGTTTTT
This sequence comes from Malus domestica, assembly GCF_042453785.1. Lineage (NCBI taxonomy): Eukaryota > Viridiplantae > Streptophyta > Magnoliopsida > Rosales > Rosaceae > Malus > Malus domestica. The sequence continues at coordinate 24,927,028 of NC_091672.1, read as the reverse complement.
CGCACACGGATAATAATGTGATTAAATTAGTTGTCAAATAATTGTTTTTTTTTTAACAAACGATATTATCTACACTAAGAGAGAAGTGGGTGGGCTTAACCTCATAATGGTCTAGCAATAATGTGATTCAATCAATTGTTTATTAAGTATTATTTTCTCTATTCTTAATGTAAATTCTATAAAGACTGATTTTATTATGTGAATTCAGCTGCTTTAATTGGTTTATGAGAGCTTTCTTTTAGTATGATATAAGATTATTCATTTACTTCAAATATTTGACTTTCCTTTTGTCAATTTACACTAAATATATTTAAAACGTGTAAATCGCACGTAGTACGCCGTAATTTAAAAAATACCAATTAAGAACTTTAATTGAAAATGTAGGTATTCGACGAGTCTTATTATAAATAGACGATACGGGTGTCACATTTTAAATTATTTTTTTTGATGTCTTTCGATTTTAATTACATGAGATGAAACATTTTGTGTTTAAAACATACAGATTGTGAATATCTTAAGAAGACTTTTAAAGTAGGAGTCGCAATAGATTTTTTGAGATTTAATAATTTAATGTTATTTTTTATGTCAATATTGTAAAATACTATGCTAAAATATAAGGTTATAGAGAAATAAGAGTATTTTTTAGAGTTTCTTTTTGGCATATCTCCTATTTATATATTTGAAAGGGAAATAGGTTATCTTCGGATTCCTTTTCACCTAAATCATTAAGTTTGAGATTTAGACTGTTGAAATTTGATCTAATGGTTACAATTATTATATCTTTTAAGGAAGCTCTCTGTTTATAATTGTTACATCAAATTTCAATGACTCGACTAACGAGCTTTGTGAATTAGATGAAAAGAGATCAGGAGATGATCCCTTTCCATTTAAAAGTAATGGAAAGTCTTTAGTCTTCAGAGAATGGGAGTGCCTTGGGAATCGCATAGTCCTGACTTTCATTTTCTGCAACCCGAAGCCCCAGACAGGAGAGCAGTCTCCTACTTACTACATGCCCAGAGAGAAAGGAGGGATCAGAACCTACCTGAATTCCAGACTCCCCTTCACGCTCCCGATGCACATTCTTCCCTGAATACCCTCCCATGACCCCACCTTCCTGTTACTAATACAAGGGTATTTCAGTCATCGTACAGCTTTTAGGTCATCATGCTTTTGGGGGCAGGAATTGATGACGGGACCCTGCCATACTGCTGTTCCACGCTCTCTTCAATTCAAAGGTTTTAAGTATTTCGGATCGCTGAATTCACTCGTCATCACTCATATTGCCTGACATAGTCAAATGCCCAAGAAATCTTACTTTGACTAGGACAAGTTTAAACTAAGAGAAATTAAGTTCTTATTCTTTCTTTTACTGCTTCATTGATTAAAATCATATTCTTCTTCAATTTTTGATCAAGATTATTGGGTATTAATAATATCATTAATTATTTTAATAATAATTTTTTTTTCTAAATATATTTATTTAATGTTAAAAATATTACAATTAGTATATTTATATTTATAACTAAATTTTTTATCATATATATTTAGTTATAGTTTGTACCCATTTTTCTTTTCAGTATTAATTTGTACCCATATATTAATTTCTTTTTGTGTCCATATTTTTTAAAGTTTATTTGTAGTTGTACCCATATATATTTTTTATTTGTACTTTTTATTTTGCTAAATGTACCTATGCTAATTATATGTACCCATTCATGTAAAACTTTTTAATCTTAAAATGTACTCATTCTTAAATATATCAATTTGTTATATGTAAAATGTACCCTTTTTTTTATATAAAATCTATTCAATTTTTTTCTAATCCATTTTTAAACTTATATGGGTACATTCTTTTTTCTTTGATTTTAAATTGTATCCATGTCAAGTTTAATCAAAGAAATTTACTAATTTTATTAAGCCTAATATTTTTTTTTTTTTTTTGTGATTTTGAAGAATGTACCCATGTTTTGATACAATAATTTTTTTGGTTAATTTTGATGAATGTACCCATGTTTATATATATATACACACACAATAGTATATTTATATTTTAATATTTTAAATCCCACAAATTATGGTTTTTTTATCATTTAAAATCTCATTTATATAAACAACTAAAATTTCTAATTTTTAATTTAAAAAATATAGTAACGTACACAGAAATAAATTATCACATTAATTTCAGGGACCTCGATCAAAAATTAAAAACCAACAAGGTTTTAATCAAAGAATATTCATAACTAAGGACCGCATCCAAAGTATCTCTTTAAACTATAACAAGAAGTTTTTTTAATCCGAGAATTAACGGTGAACAACCACAATAATAACATACCCTTATTCCATTAAGTGAAATCAATTGAAAGCATTCTGGGATATCAATGTGCTCAGTTTTATTTTAGATCTAAGTATTTTAAGAGCCCTTTTGGTGGTTGGATGGAATTGGACCTTAGAGATATAATTAGATTGTCAGGAACTAGTAAGACAAGACTAGTAACTCATATATGCGGATATATTAGATAACTCTCTCTATTGTGAATTCATAACTGATTGCCTATTTTGATACATATATGGATCAATGGTTCATAATTAACTGCTCTGCTCAACATTTTATTGCATAAACATTCGGTTAGGCTACCTGATCATATAGATAGTCTGACCAACTATATACTGGCAAAATGTGAAATACCGTCCCCGAATTTCACTATTTAAAATTACGTATCTCGTATTTCGTATTCTTATTCATAGTTGTACGCGTTTATATTTATGACGTATAAATTTTTCGACAAGTGAAATGATGAAAACGCCCTTAATGAACTAAACGGAATTTTTTAGGATGTATTTGATCCTTTCATAATTTTCTTATATATTTGGATAGTACTCGTCGATATGGACGTGTGAGCGCAAACAAAATGTAATTTGGAGTTATAACAAAAGAGTTATAAACGAACAAAGATAGGGACAAAATGGTCATTAAACTATTAATCTGGAAGATTTCAGATTTGTTGGAGTTTTGATCAAGAGCTATATGTGTGGCTGTGATGGAAGGAAAGAAGAGAAATGAGTGAATGGAGAGGGGAACATACCAATCAAAAAGAGGGGAAGGAGGGGAAAAAGGAGAGGAGAAAAAAAAAAGAAACGGGTTGACCCGTTTACCCCATTGGACCCGACCCATGCCGTGAATTTTTCGACGCTTTTCTGTTAGTTTTCCATCGATCTAAACCTCGCCACCACCTGCAAACTAACCATCATCTTCTCTTTTTCCATTTCCAACCAAATTGCACCAAGTTTAAACTTGTATTCGTGAAAAATGGAACCCGTGGGTTCTAGGGGTGCCACAACGGAAATCAGGTGATCCTGAAAGCTACGTCGACCACCACCACCAATAAACCACTCCCCTTGAGGCGAGGAACAAACCCCAAACAAGTTTGGGGGTGGCGGAGCACCGGAGTGGACGAATAGAGGTTTACCCAATTTCAGGGTTTCTGACGGTTCAAGGAATTTTCAGGCCACTTCCCAGCCAAGTTGGACGTCATCACAGGTATACAAATTGATCCTCATCTCATGATCTTTATTTTGGTATAATTTGGTGAATTTTGAAATTAGATGGTTTTTCCGACAAATCGAGGCGGTCGGCCGCCGCGTGTGGCGATGCGTGGGCTGAAATACCTCTTGGCCTCCCTAAGCTATTTTGGATGCCTTTATTCCATATTTGACATTTGATTGATAGAATTCTGTCATTTAATTATATTTTTGTTAAGGTCCGCCACTTGAATATTCTAGAAAACGACGATCCGACTGTTGGATCGTCACCAAACTTTGAAATGTTATTGTTTGTAATTTTTGAGGACCTTAGGAAGTTGCGGATCTGAAATCCGATATGCGGATCTTTCAAATTGAATTGCTAGGGTTGTGGACCCTACGGTTAACCTTTGATCGACAGTTGAATTTTGGTCAACTGGTTCCAAATCATTGTAGAATGTCCTAGATGACGTGTACAAGCTACAATTACATGTTCTATCGATAAGATTCTGTGACGTGATTTGATATTTATTTTAGGCAACGATCGTTCATGACGCCTCAATATTCGGGTAAATGAGTCGTAGTGCGGGCTCCAGGTGAGTGCCTTTAATATATGTGATATGGTTATTACCCTGATTTTCTTGTATTAGTATCCTTTGTGGATATGAATTTGTTTTATAAATATGTTTTCTATAAAATTATTATTTTTAGGGTTAATCTCAGTTTACTACCCTCAAGTTTCGTGGTTTTCAACATTTAGTACATGAAGTTTTTTTTGTCCCAGAGTCATACCTAAAGTGTTAATTTTGAGACAGTTTTATACATCTGTTAAGTTTTCCATTAAAACTTCTGTTAACTGATGACGTGACACCCACATAGACAATTACTGGACACCATGTGTCAATGTGGGCCCATTTCAATATTAAAAAAAAACATCCGCACTCGTGAGCTTTACACACACACACACACACACTCTCTCTCTCTCTCCGGTAAACCACCTCCGAGCTTTCTTCACATACCCTAATTTTCCCAATCCCCAAATCACTTCTAGTTATGTAACCCCGCCTTTCAATTCAACATTCCAGCCGCCGATTCATCGTCGTCAACCTCTGCAATGGCATCCATCGCTTGCTAGGTTTTTTAGATCCATCACGTTACTCTCTGAGAGCATACTGCACCACTACCTCACCAACCTAATCAAACCTCCACATGGGCAACTGCCAAGGATTTCACGAATCCTGGGTCAGATCTCAGGTACTCGAATCCAACCAGAAGCCCGATATCGACCCCTATGTCCCCATCCGCAAATACCAAACCCAAATCTCCTGCTCGAAGCCTTTGTCGGCCGCTGTTGCTGCTATACACCACCATCGTCGAAGAGATTTTAGGCTAGAGCGCAAGAGCTTGATCGTGCTAGGGTTAATCTCGCTTCTGAAGTCAACGGCTATCGCCACCGGCGTCTCTTCGACTCTAGCCGCCATGGGGATTTCGCCATTTAAAGCCAGTTCAATCATGCCCTTTTTACAGGTATCAAAATGGCTACCCAACAATTGGAAAGTGGATAAAGGTGGAACCTTGTGCATGGACGAGGTTGCTGAGGCCTCGCAGCTAGGAGGGTGGGTAAGGGTTGCATATGAGATAATGGAGGGTGTGTACAGGTTGCAGAGGAGAGAAAGGAGGGTGGTGCGAGTGCAGAAGAAAGAAAAGAGGGAAGGGGTGCGGGTTGCAGAAGAAAGAATGGAGGGAGATGGTGCATGAGAGAAGGTGGGTACAGATGATTTTTGTTTTTTTTTTTTTTTTTTTTGTGTTTTTTGGGTTTTTGTATTTTTTTTTTTAGTATTAAAGTGGGTCCACATTGACACATGGTGCCTAGTAATTGTCCACATAAGCGTCATGTTATTAGTTAACAGAAGTTCTAATGGAAAACTTAACATATGTATGAGACTATTCCAAAATTAACAGTTTAGGTATGACTTTGTGACGAAAAAAACTTCATGTACTAAATGTTCAAAACCACAAAACTTGAGGGTAGAAAACTGAGATTAACCCTTATTTTTATATTTAGCCATCGATCTATTTTTATTGAATGTGATTTGACTTGTGTATTGGAAATGGTTGTGAATTGTGATTTGAAATGCATGTGAATTTTCTATGAAATGTGAGTGCTAGTAGTGGACTGTTAACCCATTGACATGGGGATTTGTTGTTTCGAAACTTGTTTCATATCTCGTTTCATTATTTCATTTCTCGTTTCGTTGAGTCGTTCTACACTTAATACTTGTGCTTTGTTTCGTTTCGTTCAACCCTTCTAAATTGAGTATTTGGTTCATGTATTGTTTCCTCGAGTCGTTGTCATATTCTTGGACTTCCACTCAATTCCGTTGAGGGATCCAAAACTGGGTTTCGCTGGGGTTCCGTTGAGTGGTCCGGTTTCTTACTCCGTCTGGATTCCGTTGAGATGTTCGAAATCCCTCGTGCTCCGCGATTCCGTTGAGTGGTCCGAAATTGTATCCAGCTTGGATTTCGTTGAGTGGTCCGATATCCATTGTACTCCACGATTCGGTTGAGAGGTCCGGAATTGTATCCATTCAGATTCCGTTGAGAGGTCTGGAATCCCTTCTATTCCGTGATTCCGTTGAGTGGTCCAGAATCGTATCCTGGTTTGGATTCCATTGAGTGGTTTGGAATCCCGCTCAGTATTTTGGTTCCGTTGAGTGGTCCGGAACCCGATGTTGTTGGATTTCATTGAGTGGTCTGAAATCCCATTTTTCAAAGATGTAGGTTTCGAGCGAACTGTGTCGTTCTAGCCCTGCATTTGGTGTATTGTATGAGTTATTGATTGATAACCTTATGTTTGATTTCGGACGGGCCGATGGATGTTTGTGTGACTCCTTCGAGATTTTCAGTGGTTTATTTACGATATTATAAAGTATGATTTTATATTTGATGTTTATAAACTAAGATCAATGGATGGTTTTTATTATTATCACATACATTGCATTATTGTCACTCACACGAGCTTCGTTGCTTATCCGGGTTGTTGTTTGCCCGGTGCACCATTCCCATGGTGTAGGGGCGACTGTGCAGGTTTTAGTAGATACGAGGAGCTTTGGGGTAGCAGACAGAGTCCAGAGAGCTTGAAGCATTAGGTTACCCCTATACTTTTCCTTAAACAGATGTGATTATTGTTATTTTCAATTCAGTTTTTCAGTTTGTATTTCCTGGCATCCTTCTACAATCTACCGTCATGTGTCGATTTTGTGCGTATCTCAGGATCGGGGTGTGACACAAAAACATAGTCAATTTTTTTTACTATAGTACAAGTGATATTTACACTTATCTAATTAGGAGAGTGAGAGTTTAACCCCGAACACAATAAATTAAACAAACGCTACGCCACAACACCACATCTACCACAACTGGTTGACCATGGACATATAAAGCCCATTATAAAAAGTCAAATTTCACCACGGACATTTTAAGTGCTATTACTCTAACTAAGAACATATTTATGGTAAATGGCCACTGCCTAATTATTGTAATGTAAGTCTCATGGAAAACTGTCATCTCTCCTTTCTCGCTATCTCACACACGGAGAGGAAAGCATGCACATTAATATTCATATGCTTGATACTAATACATGAGGTCTCTTTGCGTCTCTCCTTCTCGATTATCACTATTGTTTTTCATGTCACAATACTCTTCTAGTAAGAAAGTCAATAGCGATCAATTATTTTTTATGGGCACCATGTACTCACTTGGACCATGATTGCTTGTACCTTTGTGTAATTGGTTTCGTGGATTTAAATATTTTTTTGTATATGATGTCCTTGAGTGATGAGTTTTGATTTCTAAGCTTGATATTTTTCCTTGTGCCTCATAGATGGTTTGTCGTTCTAATTCATGAGGATTTATAACTCATATCAACTATTACATTTACAGGCACCTGCAAATTTGAAGTGTGATTAGCTTGCTGAAGATATGTGTCTTCTTGATGAAACAATTGCAGAGAAGACAAATATCATTGGAGGATCAAGGTTGGAACTAGGACTTGAGTTTTGTTTTGGAGTGTGAAACAAAGTCTATACATGTTTTGGTTCATAAATGTGTAAATGTGCAATTTTGTAAATAAATATATTTATTAAATAATTTTTTTTTTTAATAACGAGCGCTAGCCATGATCAATTTGTAATCTACAACGGCTATAGCACATGGTGTTAGCTCTCAATCTACCCTAAGCATAATTCGTGGTTACATTGCATTTGACAACTAACATAGCCCATAGTAGAAACAAAGATTTTTTATCACATCTAGAATACTAACGGGCACGATATCTATGATAGATTGCAATTTATCAAGGGCATCCACTATGGTAGATGAGCTTTTTTCTTCTAGTGAAAAAAACAAAATTTACCACTTATAAAACACTCTCAATTTTAATCATACTCAGCCCACACAATGATTCTGCCCTTACCGACCCTACCCGAGGATCTTTCTTTCTTACAAGCATTTGGTCATTGGTTAGTTGGATTTGGGGGTTGGGACTTGACCACTAGGGAGATACGTATCTACTTATTTGACAACTTTTTTTGTGTTTTAAACGTCCTTTTGTGCTAGATTAGATTCTGCACACAATGTGAGCTTATGAGAAGAGTACATTTGATCTTAATTATGCTAATTTTCTTCTAATTACTCCTCCTCCCTTATCTAATGCGATACAACTGAAAGATACCTCTCACCTTCTAGTTTTTGATTGGACCAAACAAAAACGGTAAGATTAAAACATGTTTTTCTCTTCTAATTTGAGCTAATTAAACCCTTTTCACCACGTGTCCCACTTTCATCCTTACCATATCATCATTAGCTTATTATTTTTTATGCAAATTGCAATAATCTGCTCCTAATTAAGTTACAAGTGTCCCTCTCGTTATAAGGGTTGTCTTAAACAAATCATTAGGCCCATGAGTTTGTCAGTAAAATGATGAGTTTTATGCGAGTGAGCTCGTGTTAGTGTGGAAAACAGTGGTTGTGGTGGCCATCTCAGGACCATTGATCGGCTATCAATGTGGGAAACTGGGGCCATACAGATCAAGCTCATGATCCGGCTATTAGAATTAGATTCATGTTTGTATTGAGTTAACACGATTGAAATACTTGAGTTTACAGTCACCATAAAGACCTTAATGCCCAATCATTTAGGAAAACGCGTACATGATTGATGCTAACTTCTCATTTACCGACATTGTTTCTTTTGTTTTATTGTTTTTCGGTAAGTTCATGATTATGTCTTACTCCCATATAGTTCACCGTATTCCTAAATCAACATTTGACCTTATCTTAATACCATTGTCTCACTAACAAACTATTCAGATACGAATTATGCTAGCGATAATTACGGAGTTGTACATGAACGACTTTTATGGTAAAAAAAGTCACTTGCATCAATGGCCAATAATTGGTGTGAGTGTAATTGATTAACCATAGCATTTTTCTTCTCTAATCATAATCATAAACGAGACAAATTTGATCATCATTCTTCGAGGTGAGTTAACTAAGATAAATCAAAACGTGATTAAAACTAACAAAACTTGTTAATTCCATACGTGCAGAGTCTTTGACAAGGCAACTGGCACACGTTGAAAGTATACCCACAGAGAGAGAGAGAGAGAGAGAGAGAGAGAGAGAGAGTAATATGGTAGGACAATCTTTTGCTTGATCCCGTAAATAGTGATATCATCGATCTTTCTTCCACGGCGGAACGGACAAACCAAATGACCCCAAACGAGTCAAAAAGTCAAACCACGAGATCAGGGCCCTTACTGTGCATAAATGTGATCATCATATCGTAGCCCCCACACCCCCAAGATTTCTGTTGCCGCCCATTCGAATCAGCCCCAGACGCATCTTTTTCTTTGGCACAATATACCAAAAATGTTGTTCTTATAGCCTATTTGTATTATTTTTATAATAGAAAGAAATGAGATCTACATATGTTTATAGACTCTATCTTTGTTAGTGACATGATACATGTGATGGTACAAATATATTATAAGTGTAACACTAGACAGCGCTAGGTAGCTTGTTAGCCCCCGATAAATTCCTAGGCGTTTGAAATAAAAAAAATGATGCTTAGACCTGCTTAGGCATCATGCCTAGACTGACCACGTGCCTGCCTAACCTGCCCAAACCCGCTTAAGCATTCTCCTAGGTTGCGACTTTCACTTAAATAGAAATCGATAACTTTCATTTTGCATTTTATTTTTTTTCAATAAATTGTACGAGACTTTTGAATACTTAAATGAACATATATTATATGCTTATTCCTCATATTTTCATTATGTTCTAATATTTTATAATATATATGTCATTTTATTTTGTAATTTATGTATCCTAACACTATTATGAATGTTTTGAGTATAAGCATACACTTATTTATATGAAATGTAATAAGTTCACTTAAATTCGCCTAATCCGCCTCAGTCCCCCGCCTAGCTGCTAGGCCCTAGCCTGCAGTCCGACTAGCGCCTAGCTCTTTTAGAACCTTGCTCTATATTAAGAAAAACTCTAAGGAACTCTCTTAAAAATACAACTTTTTCATAGACTCTCTAACACCTCATGATTTTTGCACAATGTTTTATAATATAAGCATATGAATTGACATCAAACGGCGAGGTTACAATGAGTTCATGCAGATGAGAGATTTTTCAGTATGTCTGAAACACAGGTACTTTCATCATATGTCATTATATAAGTAGAGGAACACATGAAAAAAAAACTTCTCTCAACTTGGGGTTTGTCTACTAGAAAGCAAGCAACGAGTTACGAGTCTGAGTTTGAATTTACACGAATGTATTTTAGTTTACAAATTCTACTTTAGCGTACAGTATAACTCATGGATCACAAATACGCTACCATCTGTGGATAAGGGATTCCTCTGCCAGGAATATATCGTGGGTGGGATACCACTCATGTTCAATTATATTATAATATAGTTGTACACAGTGTTGTTGTCGTGGCGTGAGTAATGCAGCCAACGGCATAACCGGATCAGGCACCCTATCTTGATGTCAATTGTCAAGTGATGAATGGGCGATGTTAATGGCTCTACTGATCCTGCCTCTGGCCCTGCAGGCAATGCATTGCAATCATGCAGTCGCAAAAGCCAATGGCCCCAACGTATTACAGGTATATGCATATGGTATATATAGACACTGATGAGCTGTGTACTAACTTCATAGTAAAGAATACTGTACCTTAAATTCACAGAAGTTTTAGCACTAGAGAAATAAAGTTAAAATTGGTTCTTTTTTTGTTGGGTTAAGGAATCTAAAGAATTCAACGGTCTAAATCCAGTTCACATCATGTTGCGGTACATAGTAAAAAGTTCTGAATTTGTAGTAATTTTTCAAATTTTAGGTATGAAAGCGTATTTAAGTAGAAATATTTATAAATACTAACCAAATTGTGTCATAAACCCTTGAAGTGGTGCTACACCACATAACGAACCAAGTGTATTGATTAGGTCAAAAGTATCGCTCAATGGGTAATGATGATGGCAAATTATGAAAATTGTTTCAATTTTAATTCACGACGGATTAGTAAACAACTTGTATATAATCAGTGTCATTCATACTCCAAATCTAAATAGTGTAGTAAACAACTTCAATAAGAATCCGAATTCTGACTTTTTCTCAATCCAACTTGTCCTCAATTTGATTCGTCCCCATCACAAAGTATAGATGAAACGTCATTAAACTATTGTAGGCACAAAAACATCAAAATCTACCTATACGTATAGTTTACTAATGATTATGTATACAGATTAAATTATGAATTTTTTTCATTATTCAAAATGAACAATTAATGAATTGAGATTACAAACCCTTCATAAAGCCATAAAAGGCCTTGTAGCTATCTCCCTTACAGCAGCTACAGCACACATCTGACTCTCTCCAGTTTACTTTGGAAACCGTTCCATCTGCATTCAACTCAAGTTGCTCAGAGTCAGTGCTGATCAAATACTATGAATGCTTCCTTTATTGAGAAATTTTTCAGTGTGAGCGACACATGAGGTGGTATACCATGTGTCATTATACAAATGGTAAGATTTGTATGTTAAAAAATTAATAACGTAAAAAATAAAATTTCTTACCACTTACATAAAAACACGTAGTGTACCATTCGTATTCCTGTCACAATGAAAAATTTCTCCCCTTTATCAGTGTACCGATTTCACACTCTTATTTTCTCATTTTGCTCTAATCCTCTCCTTTTATTTGTCGCCTAATTATCTGGTTCGATTTATTTAATACAAACGCTAGAGAGAAAAAAGAAAGGAAAACTAATGAAAATGTTTTGAAAATTTTGAGTTTTAACGATAAGGACAAGATAAATGGTAAAGTGAATAATATCTGGATTGGATTTTTAGTGTAAAATTATGATTTTTTGTTAAAATAAATAATACCAGAATTTTTTCGTTAAAATTCCCAAAAAAGAAATGCGTCGAATAACGAGTACAAAAATCATTTCCCTTTATCAGTTTACGGGTCATGAGCCTGTGTCAATGTGGACTTACCATTAGGTCTTAAACTTATTTGGATTGGGCCAAATCCCAACCCAGATTCATGTATGATGACAAAAGTAACAAAAATTAACATCATAATTCCCAGCAAGCATGGATGTAATATTGCAAGAACAAAGGATATACAAAGTGACAAAGAGTTTAAGGGGAGGGATCCCCATTTTTTGAAAAAAATAGGGATTAGGTGTGGGGCCCACTTCACATCTAATTTCAACGATCCAAACCGTCTATTTTGTTAGTCTCGATTCATAGATCATCCTTGCAAAATATTAACTAAATTGGAAATGTTTAAGACATCTAATTGGGTTCAAGGAAATGAACGAATACTTTGTTATATAAGAAAATAGGAAATTTGATATTGATAACTAAATAGGCAAATGGTTTCGGATTGAATTGAATTTTTGCAAGGATGATCTATGAATCGAGACTAACAAAATAGACGGTTCGGATCGTTGAAAATTGATGTGAAGTTGACCCCACACCTAATCCCCATTTTTTTCAAAAAATGGGGATCCCTCCCCTTAAGCTCTCTGTACAAAGTGAATACAAGCACTATATTTTCGAAGAATCGAATTACGTAACAACAGCATTGACGGTTGCTGGTCCGGTTCGCAATGCTCATGAGCTGAGAAGACAAGGCAATCTGTTGTATGAAACCACTAAGATTGCCTCGAAAAAATTATACGTTCGTTTACAAGAATTGGAATAGCAACTCGTTCCATACGTCAGGTACACCAGGCAAGCACCAGTGTATGCAATCCGAGTAACTTGTGGGCTTAGACAATTGTTCTGGCTTCAGTGGCTCCCAGAATTTGCGGTAAATGGAAGGGTGACCATCTTTCCGGTACTCCGATAATTGCGTAATGTTGATGACAGAAACCTTGGAACTCAACTTGCTGAGGACCGTCTCCACCATGCTCATGGTAGGCAGGTCAGAACCACTTCCCCAGTAGCCCTCCAAGTCAATGGGGGATTTCTCACTGTAACAATTACCTTCACTTTCTTGTTTCCATTCTCGACTCCTAAAAATTCAGGAAATTACGTATTAGATACATGCAGGTCATATAAGAAATTTCCAAAAATGATGAAATTGTCCTCTGTACAACTAGAACTAGGTTAGTACGACGATTTTGTATACACAGGTCATCAACTAACGTTGTCCGCAGTACGAGGATACAAATATAATTGAATTTCGAACAATTTCCAAAATCTGAAGGATAGGTTGCCCCAACATATTTAGAAAGAAGTGTTGATATATAGGTGGTGTATAGAGATCAAAGCCAAAAATAGTCACGAGAAAAAAAAATTAGAAGGCATCTACTTACATTGAGAAAACTTCTTAGAAAAAGTAAGCACGGTTGTTATTCAAATGTACAATTATTCGAGCGTTTGGTTCAAGGGTTGACTTTCTTTGTAAAATGAGCTTGGACTTAAGTAACTAGGAGTTATTCATACATGAATTGAATTTATTCAATTAAACTCAGTTGATGAGGTTTGCATTATCAGAGCGCTTGGAGTGACATTGTTGTTTTAATCAAAATGAGGTTCTTCGGCTTTCTCCTTGTTCTTTTCCAGTCGAAGTTAAACACATAAGGCTGGGTGGAAGTGACATTGTTGTTTTAATTAAACAAAAAAAGGAAAGGATGTTTTGTGGTCAAGTATCTTTGACAGGTCTAACCCCGTGGAGAACCTCTAAATCTTTAGAGAATTAGATTTTTGCATACTATTGCATATAGCAAGAAGTCCAGACGTGACTGTGTGTGCCTTGAAATGCCTAGTTGACCGTCTCCATTCAAGTAACAAGAAGCCTATATTTATTACAAAAATTGAAATTTTTATAGAAATAACAGCCAATGTGGTATCAAAGAATATATAGAAGGGCAAGATGCTAACCAGAGATGTGTAGGAGACATTGTGACGAAGAAGACCTGCTTCTTGAGGGGATTGACCTTAGAAGCCCAGTCTGCCCAAGCCCCCATGGCCAACTCCATGGCTCCAAGGCCGTCTACTTCTTCACAAACACCGTTTGCTTCCGCGCTCCATCTGTATGAATTCAAAGTCAGATCAATTTAGATACCAATTCAAATTTCTATATAACTCAGTTCTTTCTAAACTGAAACCCGGATAGTATCGCGATTATACTCACAGCAGCTTAACCGGGCCTTGTCTCCACCACAGGTAGGAATTGAATATCAATATATCAGCATTCTCCCATATTGATGCATGCTTAAGAACTGAATCTGGTCGGATTATCCGATCGGATGTTCGGTGATTCACCGGATCATCAGAATTAGATTCTACAAGAAGCGGAGCCCAGAGAAATTCCACTGTTGCATTATATTCCTGAAAATGACACAAATTCAATTTATGCACTCACCTACTGCAGGGAACCGCACCCAAATTTCTTCCACTCTCGCCACTGATTCTACTGAAAATTTAAGTCAAAACTAAAATCGAATGTTTCATGACGACAATTATTACCAACTTTCAATTGTTTCCTAAGGATATTCTTTGATCAAAACTCCAAAATTTTCTCTTAGTCATAAGAGAACAGCCTAATGCATTGTACATAGTTGTACCAACCCCAATTAGTTTTCTCCCAGATTGAAAACTCTGTTTACCTCTGCTTTGAAAATAGTAAGTTCAGCGTTCGGTGACATTGATCTCCTATCTGAAGGAATCACAGATTGTAACAAACAGACCATTGATATCCATTGCCCTCGGTTTAATGAATCCCCTACAAACATTAGCCTTTTGCCTCTCAACTTCTCCCACATTTCAGTCACATTCCATCTATACAGAAAAAGAAACAATTTCAATAAAACCATACATTAAATTAAAAGGAAATTCAACCTTTCCATTCTCAAACAACCAAAAATACCACACTTGTCCTACAAGTCAAAGTCTACAATTTTTCCAATGAGTTTATTAAGAGCAAAACAAATTCCAGTTCAAGGATTCAAGTATATTGAACTAGAAGTTGCTTTAAACCGAATCGGAACTAAGTGCTTTTTCCAATTATACTGTATAAAACAATTGAAAAGACAATGTGGGATTATAATTTCCAATCCCAAACAACAAAACACCTCTTTACCTCTTCAAGTTGCAATTGTGGGGTTGCCATCTCCAGTACTGGTACCCCAAATCAGGCCTCCCATGCTTGTGACAGGCCAACTGGTCCGACATGTAAGGGCACTCCGACTCCTTGTACAGCGGATACGACGCATTATCAAACACCCATTTGCCGGAAAACACATCACACCTCTCCAAACTCTCTCTCCGGTGACCGTACTCCGGCGTCCGGTCAGTCCACAGAATTTTCTGGCCACTGTACTCTCTGGTGGAGTTGCATGTACTGAATCTATCCAAAACCTCTGAAATTTCACAAAAACCAACTTAAACCCACTTCGCCAAAGCAAAGAAGAACCACTAAATTTAAAAACCCAGTAAAGAAATCGATCAAGAATTCAGATTAAGATTCAAGAAATGCAGAAAAACAAAACCCAGAAAGCTTGTTTAGCAGAACCAAACACTGCCTTACCTGGAGCATGGTTTTGCTGGGTGAAAAGATTTGGCTTTACAAAAGTGACTGAATCTTGACGGTGATAAACGCGATCAGGGCTCTCTTGAATTTGCAGAATTCTGCGTTGGCTGTGGAGATTCGAGAAAACTATGAACAGAAAGAAGAAGAACACCAGCGCAGGAACATGGGTTTTCTTCTTGTTCCACTTCCACCTCTGCCACTGCTGCATCGTGAAAAAGATTAAGACTTTTTGCTTGGTTCGGGAAATTAATTGACCGAAGAATTGAAAGGGAAATAAAAATCAAAAGGGGGTTCGAATTTGTTCAATCATTATCGCATGAAAAGGGACAGAGACTGTATGAAATGATGGAGTCGTTGTCCAAAGAGTGAGACTGAGAGGGCGGCAGGTAAGAAGACGAAGAAGAAAACTAATGAATAATCGTGCGGGTTAATAGAAAATTAATTGTTTCGTTATTAATAAGGAGCTAATAATTTACTAGTTGGACTCCTGTTGGTAAAATCATCCGCTGGATTTGTCGTATGTGGAATTGGGATTTTTAAAGTTGAACTAGTCTGCTCTTTACTTTATGACTTGTTGGAAATTCACATTACATGATGTCACTTAGACCGGAATCTTTTTTTTAATGAATACTTTAATCAGCTTTTTCTTTAAATCAATACTTTAATCAGCTTCTATATGATTGTGGTTTGTCTTTTGAGAGAGAAAATTAGAGCAATGCTCTTGAATTTTGCTTCAATTGGAATTTCTCACAATAAAATTCTGTGAGTATTGGTCTGTGAAAAGGATTAGAAGGTTATAAGCATTTTTAAATGGGTAAAAAATGGACGAAAATTCTATTAGAGCTAACTAAAAGCACAATTGGTCCATATGATTACAAATTCCAGACACATATTCATGAATTTTTAGTTTAGGAATCAAAATTTCAATTGAGTTAAAGTTAAGGGACCATTGCTCTAATTATTTCTTTTGGTTTCCTAGTCAGGAAACTATGCATTTTACATGGACCGTTTAATAACTATTTCGTTTTTAGTTTTTGATTTTTCAAAAAACCAACAATTGAAAACTCAAGGCCAAATTTTGAAAACTCAAGAAATTAATTTTTAGTTTTCATTTTTTTTTTGAAATTGAAAGTGATTACCATACAAGATTTCAGTTTAAAAAAATAAAAAATAATAAACGAAATAGTTATCAAATGACCCTTAAAATAATAGGTCTTTTATTCCCTATGGATTTTAGCGTGCAACCGGGGGTAGATACTCTCTCAATTTCATATTGGATGATTTATAAGATACAAAGAGCGAAATATACCGAGAATTCTTTGAAGCCAAATTTCTTAATTCATACTTTTACCTTTTTTTCTTTTGGGAAATTATAAAGTACATTCAGTAAACAAGGTAAATGACAACATAAAGGGTTAAGTTGAGCGAAACCCTTCGGCTTTGTTAGGCTTTGGACATTGAAATCATTGTTAAGAAACCCATAAATGCCTGTATCTTCCTTTGGTAAGTACACCAACATTGTTCATTGTCATGCAATTTAAACCCACATCATAGTCTCCTTTAAAACCCACGTCAATGAAATTAACCTAAACGATTTATGAGGAAATTTTGTTGTACAATTTTGTCACGTGATGAAAGATATAGCTAAAAAAAAAAAAGTACTTTTAACACCCAATAAAAACTCATCCTACACATTCTGTGGGGCGGCAATGGGTTTGATGTGTTCAACACATCAACTATTGCATTCAATCCTAATTCACAATTCGTGGTTTTTACTAATTCGTTTAAAAAAAAGGTACAAGTTTTGATCTGTTTGGAACCTTATTATTTCCAAACTGAACTTATCATTGTTGGAAAATGTAAGCATAGAGAATCTCATTCCACACGTCAGGCACTCCAGGGAGGCACCAGTGTATGCAATCTGCAAAAGTGCTAGGGTTTGATGCTTGTTCTTCAGTCAGAGGCTCCCATTGCTTCCTGTAAATTGATGGATGCCCTTCTTTCCTGTATTCTGAGAGTTGTGTTATGTTGAGCATTTGAACATCCAAACCTCTTACTTTCAGTCCATCTAGGGCATTCTCAACTAAACGTAGCATTTTGGGATCTGATCCATTTCCCCAATATCCCTCCTCAGTGATTGGCTTTGTTTCTTTGTAGCAATTCTCACCACTTTCCCCACCCCATTCTTTAGCACTGCATGTATATTTATTTTTTGTTAGGGTTAGGAGTAGAGGTTCTAATTTGGGACGTCTTTTGACATTAAGAGGAAAGATAAATACCATTAGACTAACAAATATGACGTAATCATAAATTTATTTAGGCATACAAATAGAGAATATGCACAAACAGAATTGAAGACAATGTTTCAATAATAAAAAAGTAGATCTAGAGGGACACTAAAGAAACACTAAACCGTAGCTTATGTAAAGCTTATTGTTTGCTTAGTGTCTTATAGTTCTATTTTTTAATTAAAATTTGGAAAATAGGATATAAAATTTTAAACCACTTTCGAGCAGTTTTCCGCCCAAACCATGACGATTTAGCCATCGAAAAAGGTACCATTCTCTTCGTCTCGTCGAGAAGTATGATTTTCGTTTTTGAATCATTTGATTTCGTTGAGTATTGAAGAAGTTATGAACGTTTTTGATATATTATGGATCAAATTTGGTTAAGAAACGATTGAGTTATACAGCTTTGAAAATTGCCCAAACTTCCGGCCAAGAGCTCCGGGACACTTAACGGAGTTCTTAACGGAATGACCAAAATGATGGATGATGGACAATCTCAGGGACCACTTTTATTGATTTGAAATGTTGAGGACAAAAGTGATAAGTTATGCAAATCTCAATGACCATTTTGGCTATTTAGCCTAAATTTTTTAACCAAAGAGACACGTTTTACACTAAAACGTGTTATATATTTTTCATTAAAGCTTTGTAAAAACTACAAAATTCTATATATGTTTTTTCTTTACAAGTTGTTTCATGTTCTATTTGTATGTATTACGTTAAGAAACAAATAGGGAAAAAAAGGCTAAATGAGTCTCATTTTTAGACCACTAATCTCAAGTGCGACGACGTTGATGCTATATTTTATAAATATTTTCAAAATCAATATGGTCCAAAAACGTGACACTGATAGTAATATTCAATGGAAAAACCATATTGATACCTTTGGTGAGTGGGTGACATGCTAACAAAAAACAATTTCGTCTTGGTTCGATTGACATGGACCTCCAACCAATCCGACCACGTCTGTAGAGCCATCTCATAAACCCTAAACATCTCGACATCTTTGTATATCGCGTCTGAGCTCTCAGAAGATCCCCACCTTCAATCATTGCCAAAAACAAAACTCACAATAATTAAATTAAAATTTAATCGCAAAGTCTAATAAGTAGTTCTATCTAACGTCTACCTAATATTTGTATCCAAAAAAATAACTTCTACCTAATCTTGTATTAATATTACTCAAGATTTTTTCAATAACTCTGGGGTATTTCATATTTTGAGAGTAAAAAATAAAATAACCGATATCTAATGATTAAAATGTTGAAATATAAAATACTTTGAAGCACCAAAAAATTTTGGTATTTAGAAACTTTACTTACAAGACATTCATTTGATCCCTTCTCCACCAAAGATATGAATTGAAAACAAGAAAGTCGGCGTCCGTCCAGTGCCTTGCATGTTTTTCAATTGCCTGCACTCTTACAATCCGATCTGGCAATCGGTGGTTCACTGGGTCATCGGAGTTTGACTCCACCAACAATGGGGCCCAGTAGAACTCAACTGTGGCATTGTATTCCTTAATTTAATCACATTGATTGAAACAAAGATTAGTTAGTTTGATCAGAATTATAATATTGGATTCTGACAGCTATGAAACAAAGAAAACATGACAAGCTAAGGATTCTGACAGCAGAAGGTTCTGCTTCTTTGTTAATCTATTTCTAAGTTGGTGAAATACGTGCAATGGAAATGTTATCTTATTTGGGTTTTGGCTAAGTATTGTGTATTCTTCTGAACTAGTATGTTGTGTTTTCAGATGAATCGTGTTTAAATAGGTTGATCTTGATCAAGGTTTAAAATATCGATATTATTCTAATATTTTCATCGAAATTTCCGTGTTTTTGGACTACCGATATTTCCGATATCATTGATATTTCAGACCTTGATAGGAACTCTATGTGGTACTAAGTCACTCATGTATCTTACCATGTAATGTATGAAGTGCAAAATATTGTACTAATTCATTATATATAAATGATTATAGTGTGTTTAAACTTCTTTCATTAATTACTACATATTTTCTACACTCACAATATTTGCCAGCTCGCTATATAATTAACTTAAATCAGTTAAATCCATCATGCAATGCATTTCATTCCAATTTTTGTTTGATAAACTAATAGATAATTTACTAAATAAACATCCTGCAAAGTTTTAATAAAAATTTCCAAGTTTTTCTTACAATTTCCGTGGTTTTTATTCAATTTTTATGAATATTAATAATATCCTGATATTTCCATCCAAATTTCCATGTTTTTGAATTACCGATATTTCCGATATCATCGATATTTTATACCTTGATCTTGATTAACAGTTCAATAACATATTATTTCAAGGTTTTCGTGTGGTTGATTTTTTACCATTGATGGTATGCAAGCTATACATGATCAAATTATCATAAGTGATCAACACATATGCATAGGCGATTGACATTAGCTACTATTATCAATGTAACACATATCATGTCAAGGATTTTGCGTGGACAATTTCTAACAGCTGATTGGATCCAAGCTACACTTGTCAATGATTAGAAATCGTCAATATTCAGTTTTAGCTACTATTGTCAGTGTAATGTATTATACAAAGGTTTTCCGTGTGGGAGTTTTTGGTTGTTGATTGGACGCTACACATGATCAATAATACGAATAGTTAACGCATGTATGTGGGCGACTGACGTTAACTACTATTGTTTGAGCTTAAGTTTGCCAATTACACATAAGCCAAACTAAAAGAAATACCAAACAAAGCCCAAATAAAGAAACACCAAGCCAAGCCCAAATAAATGGGTTACAATTAGAGAAGAGAAAAGAAAAGAAAACTCACAGTGGCCTTGAAGATGTGCAAGGAGCCATTGAATTTTGTCTGCATGGATTTGAGCTTTGGACTGATGGCTGAGTCAACCAGGCATACCATAGAAACCCATTGACCTCTATTCAACGAGTCCCCAACAAACACAAGCCTCTTATTCCTCAGCCTCTCAAGCAACGCTGTCGCGTTGAACCTAGCTTATGTAATTTTACATGAACACAATCCCACAAAACTCAAAAAACAGCCATTTAAAATTACAATCTCATTATCCAGCTGCCCAAGAAAACGAAAAAATTATACACACGTAAAAATCCATATTTTAAATTAAAGAAAAATTTAGGGAGATCGAAACTTCCCTGCACTTGGAATCCCTGTTGTAAGTTAATCATGCATTATCATGTGTTTTATTGGGTTATAAGAATGTTGTCTCTGGGGCATCCCAGGTGCAGCGAAGTTCTTATCAGAATAATAAGAAGAGGGAGAGAGAGAGAGAGAGAGACCTAGGGAGGTCGCATTGGTGAGGCTGCCACCTCCAGTTCTGATAGCTCAAGTCTTTTCTCCCAAACTTCTCACAAGCCAATTGGTCTGACATATAAGTGCACTGTTTCTCCTTGTACAGAGGATAAGACTGGTTGTCGAAAACCCATTTCCCTGAAAACAAATTGCATCTGCTGCTGCTTGGCAATTTAGGGTTTTCCCCAGCTGCGGCTGCTGCTGAAGTTTCCAGTGTGGTTGTTATATGACAATAATCTTGATACAACAATTGCAGTCCACCATCTAGGGTTAGATAAACAGCTGCAACTAGTACAGTAGTCACAAGGATTGCAATGAGGGAATGCAAGCTGCTTCGGATATTCCATGTTTTTGTGGGAACAAGCACAATTTTCTGCTTTTTGGCCATTTGATTCATTGCAAAAATATTCTAGCTAGCTATTTGGTGCATGTGGGAGGAGTCTCTGGTTTCTCCCTTTTGAAGCTTCGTGATGAGAGTGGTGGGTGAGAAACAATTTTCATTGTTTAATTTTTTTTTTCTTGTTCAGCATTAGGAGTCTGTGAAAATTGCACTTTCCTGGTGGTTTGCTGAAAGCAATACATTTTGAGTTGGGTGGTCCTGGTCTGGTATGACAATTGACCCAAATAGTAATCTTTTATTTTCAGCAATGGACCAATTTGATAATATTGCTTGGATTGTATTTGCAGCAATGTGTCAAGGCTAAGCAAATATAACAAGATATATTTATATATTCTTACAATTTTCTGGTGAGATGTTGATGTATGTAAGTGAAACTGGACTATAATGTTCTTTTTTTTTTGAGCTTAGTCTTAATAGTATTACAAGTACAACCATGAATTAGGGTTGAACATGGACGTTCCACCTTAATATATCTTGGAGTCAAATAATGGTCGTTAGTGGATGATTAACTGAACATAAAACTTCAGGAATGTTTTCTGACAAATATTTGGTGAACATATAGATCATTGGACCAAACTTATTAGATTTGCATAATTGTTCATATAATTGTTCTTTTTTTTTTGTTTTTTTTTGTTTTCGAGTTGGGGTAGGACTTTCTAGGACCGGTTTAAACTCAAAGTCCAGAGTTGATGGACAGTCCAATCACCAGGGAAGTAAAATGAAGGATTCTACTCAAATGACAGTGATTACAACTCTTTATGATCAAGTAATGGTCAATTTGATTGGAGCATATTATTAGCAACACTGTAATCCACAGATTTATGGAATGTAAAAAACAAATCAAAGCTTGGAGAAGAAGCTTAGAGAGTAAGAAAAGGGCTAAAAGATCTTATCTCATATAACTGCATTTCTACTTGTTACAAACTTCACCGACTATGAAGAGAGAGAAATGCTTTATATAATTGCAATACAAATGTAAACCGACATAAGCAATTGTTGATGTGGCAATTGCTTATGTGTGTCCAATACTCCCCTTTCAATCTTAACTGGGATATCCTAGATTAAGATTGTTACAGTGTCGAACAAAATCTGGTCTATGAAGACCCTTAGTTAAGATATATGTAACTTGATCCTTGGTTGGAACATATTGAACTAGCAAATCTCCTTTCTGCACTCGTGTTCTCAAACAAAATGAAAATCTATTTCCAAATGCTTAATTCTGAAATGTTGAACAAGATTTAGACTACGAGCAAGAACAAATTGATTATCACATAGCAGCAATGGAGGATTGGAAGCACAATGCAAAGATCTCTCAATATCATCCTTATCCAAGCTATATCGGCCGCAGCATGAGCTAAAGACTTGTGTTCAACTTTAGTGGAACTCCTAGACACTGAACTTTGTTTCTTGGATTGCCAAGAAATTGGATTATCACCTATATAGATGACATACCTTGTTATGGACCTCCTAGTATTAACATCAACAGCCCAGTCTAAGTCACTATAGCCACTGAGATGTATACCAGAACCAGAGGTAAAGTTCAAACCATATTTGATTGTTCCTTGCAAAACCCCACTACTACAAAAGTGGCTTATTGTGTCGATGATTGGTGCCGGTTTTATATAATATACTGGCGGATAAGACATTTCTGACACTGTAACATCCCACATCGCCCAGGGGAGTGGATCTGTAAGCCTTATATATATATATTCCCATCTCTACCTAACACGAGGCCTTTTGGAAGCTCACTGGCTTTGGGTTCCATCGGAACTCCAAAGTTAAGCGAGTTCGCACGAGAGCAATCCTAGGATGGGTGACCCAATGGGAAGTTCTAGTGTGAGTTCCCAGAAACAAAACCGTGAGGGCGTGGTCGGGCCCAAAGCGGACAATATCGTGCTACGGTGCAATCGAGCCTGTGATGTGGTAGGGGCCTAGGCCAGGATATGACTGACACCCTCTTTACATAGTGTTGGAATTAATGTCGGGTATAAGTTATAACCGACATAAAGTGTCTATGTCGCTTATAACCGACATAGCTTTTAATCTTTTTAAATGATGGTGTCGTATAAAAAGAAAACCCTGTCGCTTTCTACTGATATAAAGTTAGTGTCGGTTTAAAAAAGAATCGTGTCGTTTCTACCCGACACTAATAATTATTTTTAAATATTTTAAAACCTGGTGTTGTTTTGTTATCTGCCATGAGCATAATGTGTGATGAATTCATATATACCTAAGTTAAAAAAAAAAGGGTAAATTACATAATACCCCATCAGGTTTGAGGTCTATTACAACTTCATACAACATCTTTAAAACATTTCACTTTCATACCTCACCTACTATTTTATTTCAATATAGTACCTCCGTTACATTTTTCATCCATTGATCCATTAAAAGCTGACGTGGCTGCCACATTTATACCACGTGGCTGCCACCTGTGTGCCACGTGGTTGCCACCTTCCCCGCAACCCTTCCCCACCCCTCTTCTACCTCCCAGAACCCATCTTCCCCCCTAACTTACCTCCCTCCGTTCGGCCCCTCCCTTCACCACCAAAACCTCAACTTCCCCTTCTGTTGGTTCCCCTTCCGTCCGTCCCCTCCCTTTACCACCAAAACCACATATGCACCCTAATTCCTTCCCCTTCCATCTGTTCCCCCACCTTCACCCCCAAAACCACATATGCACCCTTGTCCTTTAATCCAAAACCCTCGAAATCACAACCAATTCTCTGCAATTCAATCTTCTCTCTCTGCAATTCAAGCTTGTAAAAACCTTAATTTCAGTTTCCCCAACCTAAAGCTTCATTCTCTCTTTGCGATTTAAGCTAAAAGCCCTAATATTCTCTCTCTACGATTCAAGCTCGTAAAAACCTAAATTGCAGTAAACCCTATTCCATTCTCATACCGAGCAACTAGAGAAACTCGGTCATCGATCTCGAGTGCTCTGTGTTGCTCAAGGCAATGAGAGATCTAGGAGTGGATTGAAGCCTCGTCGCAATGGGGGTTTGTGGGTCGGGTCGAACTCGAGCACTGAAGGTTTTAAAGGGTGGTCCGGTTCGAATAAGGGGAAGAGTCATTGGACTCGCAGAGCAAGAGCTGGAATAGCTGGTCCACCTTTCCAGGCTATGTTCGCCCAGTCTGTCCCCGAGCACATCAAACACCGCATCGAGCAACCTCAGCTCCGCCAAATAGCTGCCAGTGACGTCTTACAATCAACGATGCTTCCAGTGGACCACAGTGGGCTTGCTCGGTTAGATTCCGAGTTGAATCAAATCTATTATGCTTTTGATTTTGCATTCCAGCGGCTGATAATTTTCCCATTGTTCTTGAATTTGCTTTTTATTTTTTTTATTTTTTATGGGTTTCAACTAAATGGGTTTGTTTGATTAAGGTTTTTTTTTTTTAATTGGGATTCTGGGTTGTGTTTGGTTGCTGAGAAAATGATAGAGGGTGAGGGGAAAATTTTGGATATTTTAGTTTTTTGGTTTTGCTGGGTTTTTGAGGATTTGAAATCGAATGGGTAGGCTTTGCATATTCTTTTGAAAGACAACATGGTGTGTTTAGTTAGAGGGAAATTGAGAGAAAATGGGTAGGAAATGTTTGGATTTCTATGTGTTCTGTTGAGTGTGGGAAAATTTAGAACTTTTCCAGTTTTTGGCTTCTGGGATGGAGATTGACGGATCTGGAGCAAGATGGAGATTAAAGGTTGCGGGGGAGGCTCGGGTGATGGGGGATGGGAGAAGAGGGTGGGTGTTGGGGGGATGGGCTCTGGTGGGGGGGAAGGGGTGGGGAAGAAAAAAAGGGACTTTTGGGTTTTTTTTTTTTTTTTTTTAATAATTTTTTTTATAAATTTTATATTTTTCTTTAATTAATTATTCTAATTTTTTAATTTTTTTTATTAAGTGTTTATTCACGTGGTATAAATGTGTCAGCCACATCAGCACAAATGGGGACCTCATATTTGCCATGTCATCACTTAATGGTTAACTTAACAGAATTTTTAACGGTTGTATGAAATTGAAATAAAATAGTACTTGAGGTATGAAAGTGAAATGTTTTAAAGATGTTGTATGAGATTGTAATAGACCTCAAACCTGAGGGGTTACTATGTAATTTATCCATATAAAAAAAATTTAAAAGGCGGGTCACTAAACTTTTGCAAAATTTCAAACATTTTGAAATTTGAAATATTCACACCACTCGAGCACACTTCCGCACAAAATTCTAAATATGAAGAGAAATCCAAATTATTTCACACCACTCGACCAGCCCACAGTAACCACAACAATGGCATTCACATCGTTATTCTCTACGCAACCAGCCACAACAGCAGCAGCAGCAATCACCGTTTCAAATTCAACAGCCCTCACAGCCATTTCAGCAAAGCAGCTCATTCTTCTCCCAACAACCACCGCAGCAGCAGCAGCAATAACAACTATATTTGTTTGCTAATGACAAGTCTCCGACGAGTTATTGTACCAAGTGGGCGGATCTCCATTCGGATTACCAGAAAATTCTTCTGTAGATTGAGTTAGTTTTCTTGAATTTTTGTGAAGAAATTTTTAGCCTGTTATTGGTTTTTCATTGTGATTTTTTGGGGTGTTTGGCCTGATTGGTTACTGAGAAAATGTAGGAAAAGAAAACGACATTTTGAGTCTTTTTCATTGTGCAAAGTAGTATTAGGCAAAATTGATGCATTAGATTTTGTAAAGTGAACTCTTTTTTTTTTTTTTTTTTTTTTAAATTTTTTTTTTTACCAATATTTGTTGGGTTTTAATTAAAGTTCAAAACTTGGGTTTAGTTTGTATTAAATTCCGAGTGTAATAGTTCAGAACTTGGGTTTACTTTTTTACTCTTATAATTATGAGCTGAGCTGAGATAACTCATATGGTTTAATTTTGAGGTTCTTAATTATTGTTTGCTCACCGGGAACGGATACTGGGTATAGGAATGAAAGCCAGCGGCTGGATCAGTGTACTTGAGATGGAAATGGAAGGATGTTAATTTTTTCCAGTCCTCCTTAGTCCAATATCTGCTTACAGGAGTACGTATTTTTTGGCAGTTTGATTATTTCGTATATACATTATCTTTATAAAAGTTGAAAAGCATTTAACTTGCGAGATCTTATGCACAATTCTGAACGACTTCGTACCTTGATAATAGAATTGCATTGCATAGTACTGTTAGGTAAAGGGGTTGACTAAGACAGACTTTTTTATATTATTATTATTAATTGTTTGTGGTGTCGCTTATGTGCGACATTATAGTGATTATTTTATTTATCAAATTATTAGGTGGTGTCGGTTAGGACCGACACCAGTCTGCTCTATCCGACAGTTATTGTCAGTACTTAATGTCGTCTGTATCCAACGTGAGCCTCAATTTCACTTTTAACTTACGCTACTATCTTTTTTTATTTTATATTGCTTTCCTTCTTTGTGGCGGATTAAGGGGACTAACCGACATCAAAAGCCTTTTCGTGACGCTAGCAATGGCGTCAGTTTTGTTATCCGACATTGCATGAGTTTATGTTAGATTTTTACCAAATATCCGACATAAATTATGTTTTCTTGTCGGTTTTTGGACCGCCAATTATGGGTAATTTTGTAGTAGTGACCTGATAATTCTTTTAACTAGACCAAGATGAACATATGTGGGAGAATTCATAAACTGACAGACATTGTTAACGGCAAAAACAATTTCTAGTCTTGTGAAAGTCAAGTATTGTAGTGCTCATACAAGACTTCAATAAAAGGTTGGATCAGATAATAACACTCATTCAGTAGCAAAAATTGAGTTATTAGGTTTGCAAGGAGTGAAACATAGCTTACAACTTTCCATTCCAGCTTTACGAATGAGATCTCTAACATATTTTTCTTGATTCACAAACATATCACCATTGGACTTGTATTGGATTTATAATCCCAAGAAATAAGTAAGTTGTCCCAGATCTTTCAAATCAAAAGCTCTACCAAGATCATCAATCACAGACTGAATAAGATGTGAATTCGAACCTGTGATGATTATATCATCTACATAAAGTAGTAATATAACCACATATATCCCAACTTGTTTAACAAATAAAATGGAATCGAATAATGATGCAGTAAATCCAAGAACAGAAAGATAATAGGTAAATTTGGCATTTTATGCCCTTGGTGCTTGCTTAAGCCCATAAAATGACTTAACCAACTTATAAACATAAGAAGGACACTTTGAATCAATAAAACCTGGAGGTTGCCTCATATAAACTTCCTCATGTAACTCTCCATGTAAAAAGGCATCTTTAACATCAAGTTGTCTAAGAGACCACTTGTTAGTAGTTGCCAAAGATAAAATCAATCTCACAGTTGTGTGTCTAACTACTGGACTAAAGGTTTCAGTATAATCTAAACCTTATTCTTGACTAAATCCTTGAGCAACTAATCTAGCTTTGTGCCTAGACATAGTGCCATTAGGATTTCTCTTCAATTTATATACCCATTTATAGCCAATGATGTTCTTATCAGAAGGAGCATGTACCTTGAGTTTGAAGAGCATCAAACTCCTCTTGCATAGCTTTTTTCTACTTAGATGATTGAGAAGCAGCCTTAAAAGTAGTAGGTTTTGAGGAATCAGTGATATCTGCAATAAATGTAAACCTTCCAGAAAAATGATTATCATCATGCAAATTTAAGGAAGTAATCTCAGGAAATGTAGCCATGAGAGCACTGTAATCAATTCTGGTAATTGCACTAGTTTTAAGCCTTGGTTGAATACCATGAGAAACTTCAAGTGAACCTGGGAGAGAAGGCAGCTTAACTTCCAACTGATTTGAGGAGTGGACAGGCAACATGGAAGGAGAAGAGGAAAGAGTAGCATGAGAACTAGGATAAGTAGTAACTGAAATGTGAGAGTGTTGAATAGGATCCTGACTTGAAGAATTGGAAATAGATGCAGATGACATCATATTTGAACTCATAGGTGAATTCAATGATTCACTATGAAACTGGTTGCAGACTGAGAAGAATTATGTGGCATAGTAATATTAGTACCCAACTGAACAACAATAGGCCTAGTAGAAGAAGATGTCCCATGGTTTATATCAGTATCAATTGGTGATGAAGCATAAGTTGATATAGCAAAGGGAAAACAAGTTTCATCATGTATCACATTTCTGGACATTAAAAGCTTGTCTGTCAACTTATTAAAACACACAGAACCTTTGTAGCCATAGATATAGCCCAAGAAAATACACTGAGTAGACCTAGGTTGCAGCTTATGAGCATTATAATGTCAAAGGTACGGATATATCGCAGATCCAAAAACTTTCAGTGTAGACAAATCAGGTTTCTTATGAAAAAGTTTCTCAAATGGAGAAATCATTTGTAAAATCTTACTAGGCATTCTAATTATTAGAAACACAACATAAGCCACAACATGATACCAAAATCTATGAGGAAGTGATGCAGTGGACAACAAAGTAAGGGCAGTCTCCACAATATGCCTATGCTTCCTTTCTACTAATCCGTTTTGTTGTGGTGTGTATGGACACATACTGTACAATACCTTTATGAGCAAGAAGATTTTTTAAAGCATTACTGAGAAATTCACCACTACCATCAGATTGCAATATTTTGATCTTGGCTTGAAACTGATTTTCTAGATAAGCACATAATTGTACAAAGGTACCAAAAACATCTGATTTATTGATTAAAGGAAAAATCCATACAAATCTTGTTGCTTCATCTATAAATGACACATTGTACCTATAACCTTCAAATGATACAATTGGTGAAGGACCCCATACATCATTATATATCTTATGAAAAGGAATTGATATTCTGTCAAACTTCTCTGGAAATAATAACCTACTAATTTTACCACTAATACAGTGAGAACAAGTCTTAGGATGTACATTAGTAGAGAAGTAAATATTAGAATCTCTAGGCATAGTTTGTAGAACCTCATTGGAAAGATGCCTCAGTCTGTGGTGCCACGAAGAAGACTTTACCATTTTGCCCAAAAATGCTGAAGAGACATCACCTTGATTCATCACAGTTGGAAAAACATGCATAGGAATCCTAAATAGTTCATTGTTGCTACTCTTTCCTTGATAGAGTACTTCCCTTGTTGCCTTGTCCTGCACAAAGAATTCAACATCATCACAAATAAACCAACTGTGGTTATCTCGACAAAGCTGTTTTACAAAAAGTAGATTGACTGTCAACATTGGAACATGAAGAACATTTTTGAGATATAAGGGATGAGAAGAAGTAGGTAATTGGCTAGTGCCAATATGTTTGACAACTAAACCTTCCCCATTACCAACAATAATCTTATCTCTATCATAAGGAACTGCAATGTTTAAGATAGTGACATCAGGACTCATATGGTGTGGAGCTCCTGTATCAACTATCTAAGAACAATTTCCAGAGGTAGGTTGAGCAATAAATGTAGTTGGCAATTGATTTTCTGGAATATCTGAAAAATTATGAGAAGACTGACCCTGATGAAAAAAAAGGTGGTGCAGAAAAATCAGGAGGCACATTTGAAGATGCTGAATGAAATCCCTGATAACCAGAGGTACCAGCGAAAAAACCGTTCTGAGAAGAATTGTACTGAAACTGAGAATGATGGTCTTGAAATGCAAAATTTGCATGTAAAGAAGCTTGTGGAGGAGCCCCTTGATATGCATAATTGCCCATGTGTCTGCAATCAATAGCAATATGTCATTTCTTTCCACAAATCTGGCACTCCTGAATTACTTGATTATTTTCACTCCTATAGCAACATGTAACAACAATATGTCATTTTCTCAAACATATTTGACATTCAGGAATGACCGTTTGTCGATTAGATGTATTTCCAGACCAAAAACCACCAGACTTTGAATTGTTATACCTTGGTTTATAGCCACCATTATTCCTGCCCTTGTAACCATTATTACCATAAAGCCTAGTTCCTTGACCTCCAAATTATTGCCAGATGATTGAAAACCATTACCATTTGAAGTTCCATACTGAGGAAAAGAAGATTGTGGAGCAGCCATGTTTGAAGAATTAGAAGCATTAAAACCATATCCAAAATTTTGTGTAAATACAGAAGGAGAGCCAGGACCAACAAAAATACTAGACGCGCCAGAATGAGATTGAAATGATGAATTACCATTATGAGAAGAAAGTATTGCCCCATTGACATACATAGCAGCCATACTATGAACAAGAGTTTGCATTCTCCACTCACAAAGCTTCAACATACAAGCTTCAACAAAAGAAAATTCAAAGAACTTAGCGAAGAAGGCTTTGGTGTATTTAACACAATACGTTGAAATGAAGGAAAACTTATTTATTGATATCCCCGATAAGTTACAAATATGTACATATACTTGAGTCAAAATAAACAAACAAGAGGGAGCCTTCACAAAGGTTGCTTAGGAGAAGTCTCAGCAAGCGGTAGAGCCACAGAAAGAGAAGGCACCGGAAGAGGATCATTCGGAGCCTCAGTACTGGACAAAACCCTAGAAGGAGGAGGCATCAGAGGTTGATCATTTGGAGCTTCATTACGCGGTACAGCCCCAGAAGACGAAGGCAATAAATGCCTTTGGAACAAACCCACAAATCTCTGATGATCAAGTAAAACCTGACCATCAGATTCCTTCATCTGGTCAAGCTTCCTCTTCATGTTTGTAGCATAGTCATGTGCGAGCCGGTGCAACTGTTTATTCTCATGCTTGAGCCCTCTAATCTCCTGTTTGAGACTCATCACTTCAGCCGCCAATGATTCAACTTGGCGGGTTCGAGCAAATAGGCGTTGGGCCATATTAGACACAGAACCTGCACACTGAACACTGAGAGCCAGAGAATCCTTAACAGCCAACTCATCAGACCGTTTGGAAAGTAGTCTGTTATCTTTGGGAGTGAGAAGGTTCCTGGCCACTACCGCAGCGGTCATATCATTCTTCATCACGGAATCCCCAACGGTAAGAGGACCAGTAGGGGAGACGAAGGATGGGCGCTATATGTTGTCTGGAGAAGGCGGGGCTGCCTCTTCAACAAGGTTCAAGTCAAAACGA
Organism: Malus domestica; assembly: GCF_042453785.1. NCBI lineage: Eukaryota > Viridiplantae > Streptophyta > Magnoliopsida > Rosales > Rosaceae > Malus > Malus domestica. Next base: position 24,895,321 of record NC_091672.1, on the reverse strand, counting down.
CGGTCGGAGGGGCCAGACATTTTCAAAGGTGTTGAAGAGAGAAGAGGTCGGACAAATCAAGATCTTAGAAGTGCAAGAATGGAGCTTCTACTGGTGGATATTCAAGTGTGCTTTGGAACTTAATGTCAGCCCCTATAAAAATCTGCACTCGACGAAGCTTCAGAAATCAAAGAGGCGTTTGCTTTCTCAAAAGCTGGGCTGCTCAGAGACCACGAGGGTCGATCTCAGAAATCGAAGAGGCGTTTGCTTTCTCAAAAGCTGGGCTGCTCAAAGACCACGAAGGCCGATCTCAGAAATCAAAGAGGCTTGCTTTCTCAAAAGCTGGGATGCTCAGAGACCACGAGGGCCGATCTCAGAAATCGAAGAGGCACCTACTTTTCCAGCCTTGTCAGCACCTGTCACACGCACACTCAGCTTTGCGGAAACTATGGGCATTCTGTCGAAAATTTCTGACGAAGTAGAAAGCACATGAATCGTACTGTTCAATCACCCACTTCCCACACGCAACAGTAGCTCATGGGTACCACAGATAACTTTGCCAAAGTTCTCTGAAAAAGTTGAGACACGTGAAGCTTGCAGCTCCCACTACATCGCTCTGACCAAGAAGGGTAAAAGAATTGCAAAGAAACAACACTAACAAAGTTTAAACACATAAATTTTGAAGGTCTAGCTACCATTTTATTACCCACAAGGGTAAAGGAACAGTACCACTGCTGGATAGTTGGAAAGTCCCGGTGTGTCAACCTCTGTGCTTCGTGGCAAGGTAGACTAGCAAACATGCCCAACCTGTACTCACATTCGAGAAAACACTCCCAACAAGATTGCTTGCTCCAAAATCGAAGAGGCACCGCCCTCCGAATCTCGAGAGCCAGACTCCCAACATGATTACTTTCTCAAAAATCGAAGAGAGGGTAAAGGAACAGTACCACTGCTGGATAATTGGAAAGTCCCTGTGTGTCAACCTTTGTGCTTCGTGGCAAGGTAGACTAGCAAACATGCCCAACCTTTACTCACATTCGAGAAAACACTCCCAACAAGATTGCTTGCTCCAAAATCGAAGAGGCACCGCCCTCTGAATCTCGAGAGCCAGACTCCCAACATGATTACTTTCTCAAAAATCGAAGAGAGGGTAAAGGAACAGTACCACTGCTGGATAATTGGAAAGTCCCTGTGTGTCAACCTCTGTGCTTCGTGGCAAGGTAGACTAGCAAACACGTCCAACCTTTACTCACATTCGAGAAAACACTCCCAACAAGATTGCTTGCTCCAAAATCGAAGAGGCACCGCCCTCCGAATCTCGAGAGCCAGACTCCCAACATGATTACTTTCTCAAAAATCGAAGAGACACCGCTCTCCGAATCTCGAGAGCCAGACCCCCAGCAGGATTGCTTTCTCAAAAATCGAAGAGGCATCGTTCTCCGAATCTCGAGAGCCAGATCCCCGACAGGATTGCTTGTTCGAAAATCGAAGAGGCACCACTTTCCCAACTTCAAGAGCTGGATCTCCTTGGATAAAGCTTGTCTGTAATCTTCACACGCAACATCAACTTTCCAGATACCACAGACCACTTTTTCAAAGTGCTCTGACAGGGTTAAAACATGTGAAGCTGGCAGCTCCCACTACCGTGCTATAACCAAGCAGGGTAAAGGAATAGCATTATTACTTGATGTTAGGGTGACTCCTATATATGTCGACCTCCATCCCTAACGGACAGGCAGACCTGCAAAAATGCTCAACCCTTTCTCTTATCTGAGAGGGCACTCCCAACGAAGCCTTTCGAACTATTCAGCTTTCTTTCCCCCCGATAATACCTCTGTAAACAAGCTATACTAGAGCAAGAATATCTCATATCATCAGGGTTAAAAGCAAGAGTATCCCATATCATGCTTTTTCCCTGTCTTTTCCTTTGGCCTTGTTCTTACCTGCAAGACAAGGAGAAAGAGAGCAATCAGTCAACACTTGGAATCAAGCTTCCAGCCAGGAACTGACTGCCTGGAACCCCTTACCTGATTACTTACCTGGCATTGCTCTCGAGTACTCATCTTCAAAATCTTATGCTTCCAGGGAAGATACCGCATCTGCCTGAGGAACAAATAGGGCAAGTGAGAAGGATACAAGGAAGCATGTGGAGACAAGCGTAACAGCACACGTGCCGATACATCCACTACTCTGTCAAAAGCAAAAGTATCCCATATCAGCAGGGTCGAACGTACTCTAGATTTGATGGACTTGTTTTGACCCTCAAATTCTTCAGTCGGCCTTATACTCTGGAGGAAACCAGAAAACCCTCCAGCCCAGTTCAAGAATAAGCCTGTGGAAAGTTACTTCTTCAAAAGCAAAAGTATCCCATATCATCTCTCCTCATTTTTCTTCTCTTTATCCTTCATGCTGCCTGCAAGATAGGGAGAATGTGAACAATCAGCCGGAGCTCTGATTGCTTACCTTGTCTGTCACCTCTTTCAGCAGATCCCCTAGCTCGGCGACTTGGGGGACTCCTACTACATGGTTTGTATCGCGCTTGACCAAGCATGAAACTACAAGTAAGCTTCAAGTGAAATTGATACATTACCTTGTGCATCTCCACCAGTTACAGATACCACCCCTGGATGGAGGAAGAGTACTTCCAGAGAAGATGCCACATCTACCTATGAGACAGATAAGGCAAGTCAAGACGATACCACACTCCGGTACTTAGAAGTTTCGTGGCTACGAGATCATTCTCCCACAATATTTCCTAATGTCATTTGTACTAAATCATTCACTTGTACTCACTAAAGGAGAGCTTGAACCTATGTACTTGTGTAAACCCTTCACAATTAATGAGAACTCCTCTATTCCGTGGACGTAGCCAATCTGGGTGAACCACGTACATCTTGTGTTTGCTTTTGTGTAAACCCTTCACAATTAATGAGAACTCCTCTATTCCGTGGACGTAGCCAATCTGGGTGACCCACGTACATCTTGTGTTTGCTTTCCTATCTCTATCCATTTATATACTTATCCACACTAATGACCGGAGCAATCTAGCGAAGATCACAAAAAGTGACCGTTTTCGCTACCTAGGATCTATCTTGCAAGAGAACGGAGAATTAGATGGAGATCTCAACCATAGAATACAAGCTGGATGGATGAAGTGTAAGAGTGCATCCGGCGTGTTGTGTGACCGTCGTAGGCCACTGAAGTTCAAGGGAAAATTTTATAGGACGGCAATAAGGCCAGCGATGTTGTATGGCACAGAATGTTGGGCAGTGAAGCATCAACGTACACAAAATGGGTGTAGCGGAGATGAGGATGCTTCGTGGGATGTATGGGCACACGAGAAAGGATAAGATTGGGAATGAGGTTATCCGAGGTAAAGTAGGAGTAGCCAAAATTGAAGGAAATATGAGAGAAAACCGGTTCCGGTGGTTTGGACATGTGCAAAGAAGGCCTACTGACGCTCCGGTTCGAAAATGTGACTACGGGACAGAGGTTCAGGGCCGAAGGGGTAGAGGAAGACCTAGGAAAACTTTGGAAGAGACCCTAAGAAAAGACTTGAGTACTTGGATCTAACGGAGGACATGACACAAAACCGAGCGCAATGGCGTTCTAGGATTCATATAGCCGACCCCACTTAGTGGGAAAAGACTTTGTTGTTGTTGTTGTTGTAGGTCGTCCAATAAAAACTAGAACCCCACATATATACATGGAAGCTTTCCAATGGGGATGCTCAACCAAGAGTAAATTAGAGATTGACAAGGAACAGCTGACGTACTCTGATAAACATGAGATGCTTTATTCACCAATTGTCTAAATTTAATCCGTACTCATAAAGCTATAAGTTGCACCAATTGGGCCTTGTTCCCTTACATAAAACCGTCTCCGAACACCATGACTACATTCGAAGAAGCCAACCTGAATTCCATAAAAAAAAATAGAAAGCCTCACAGATGTCAGAATAGAACTTACCCATTGGACAAAAGTTGAATTTAACCTAAAAGCAAAAAGAAACCGGCAAAGGAAATCTCAGTTGAGAGTGTCAAAAGCTTTAGCCACATCAAACTTTATAGCAACATTCGTCAACGCATTTAGTATCAAGCAAGTTGACATATTCAAAGCCAGAAATATGCAATCAGAGATATGTCGATATTTAAGAAAGCATATTGGTAGGCAAAATTATCCGTGAAGCAAATGAGGCTAGGCGAACAAAAAGAATTCTGTCAATAATTTAAAAAATGAAAGATTCTACTCAAATGACAGTGATTATAACAACTCTTCATTGTCAAGTAATTGTCAAATTGGTTGGGGCATATAAACTGTTCTGTTAATAGAGGGTCGTTTTTGTAGTTTACGCAATAACAAAGCTGTATATCCATTATCTTGTACATTAAATTAGTGAATACATAGGTGTTCAAAAAGTATAAAAATGAGGTTGACAACTTGACATCCCACATCCTAACTTCTGGTTGTCGTGAAGGAAACTCAAGGCCTTGGTATGGGCTGATGGCATCCCCTTTCAGCTAAACCTTTTTTGTTTTTTTGTCAAAGCTAAACTTTCTTTTTAATTGCCGAAATTTCAAACCATATAGCAGAGAGGGTGGCAACCATATTTTGAAATTCAGTCGAGGAGAATTGCCTAGGCAAATTACTGATGAGATTGAGTCTCATATTAATGGAAGGAGAGATCTTATATGAGTTTATAAGTTATGCTACTTCTTATATTGTCAATTGATTTTATAGTGGAACCTCAACTTTCTTCATAATATTAAAGCATGTTGTCTCATGTGTGAAACTCAAACGGCCACACGTGTTTCACGTCATCCAGTTGTATTGTCTACATGTTAGGCTTGAAAATTTACCACACGTGAGGGAGCGTGTTGAGAATGAATCTCACATTGATGAGAGGAGGGACACTGCAAGTGCTTATAAGTAAGTTGAGCTACCCTCATATTACCAATTAGTTTTATAGTGGAATCCCAACTTTCTTCATGGTATCAGAGCAAGTTGTTCCACGTGTGAAGCCAAACGGTCACACGCACTCCACGTCACTCCGTTGTGTTGTCTATGCGTTAAGTTTGAAAATTCGCCACACGTGAGGAAGCGTGTTGAAAATGAGTCTCACATTGATGGGAGAATGGAGGCGGTGTTGAGAATGAATCCCACATTGATAGGAGGAGAGACCTTACATGAATTTATAAGTAAGTTTGGTTACTCTCAATATTGTCAATTGGTTTTATAGTAGAACCTTAACTTTCTTCAATTATCACAAATTTTCTTATCAATACCAAGAATGAAATCACCAAATACTAACAGTGCATCAGGAAACCTGTTCACACTTGTTTGATCAATAGAAGACAACAATGATCCATGTTCCACAACAGTCGTTACAACATAAATAAAAACAATACCTTGCATCATATTGCCAACCAAAAACTGCACAAACAAATGTTGGCTAGAAGAAGAGCACACAGTCGGAGATAAAATATTAATAGTAGTGAAACACCCAATATTTGAAAAAGACTGTCCTCGGTCATTAACACCCAGCAAAACCATCCTAATTGAATTCCAATAAAAAGCTGGAATCCTTGTCATTGAAGTCGTAGGCTCAGCTAAAAAGGTCGTACCCAGTGCACAAGGCTCCCGCTTTACGCAGGGTCTGGGAGAGGTGAATGTCGTAGGCTCAGCTAAACTAAAAAAATCCGACGCATATGTCCGACGTTCATTCACAATCATATCATGCCGATTAGTTGCGACCTGCACATTATGCTCATTCCCACTAGTAGAAAAAACACTTTGCGCAACGTTGGTACCTTCGTCGCGCAAAAGTCAAAAATCGTTGCCTAAGGGTTTGCGTGATGCAACCTTTGTTGCACACTAATTTGTTGCACACTAACCGTCGCGTCAAGGCAGTGACGGTAGGGTTTGCGCAACGAATAAGTAACATGAGTCGCGCAAACCCCTTTTTATTTTGTTTTGGTCAAAAATTTTTTTTTAAATTTTTAATAAATATTGTAATTAAATTATAAACAATAATTAATTAACCAAGCAAAGCTATTTAATTATAAGATATATGAAAATGTACATACAAGATGTCCAAACAAAAAAGAAAAAACTACAAGTAGTCTTCTAGGTTTGATACATTAGGCTATTGGGTATCGACATGGCGATGTGGCTCTGAGAAGTAGCCTCGGTAAGGGGCGTAGGCTCCCCAGTCAATGGAGCACTCACAGTTGGAGCAGTAGATGCTGCTAATGCGGGAGGCGCATTGGTCACACTCCGACGACAAGTGATCAACTGCGACATCTATACATTTTTTGAACCATAAAAATATAACATTAGAAACTAATCCTTTCTTGCATTTGAAACTAGAAGAAAAAGGCAAAGAAAACTGACATAAGGAAATTAAAGTTACTTTTGCATATCCATGAGGCATTACAAAGAAATAATTGCAGCATTATGAAGTAATAGCTTTTGCTAAATTTGATCATTTACCCTTTAAGGAAAAAAACGTTAAATTTGCTATTTGCAAGCTAAATCCTTCATCTCATGCTCACGAAATTAATGATAATTTCCTGAACAAATTAAGCTAAATCCAATGGTATATAAATAACGCATTCCACAAATTATACGATCCCATTAATTAACAACAAAAAGTAAAGATCGAACTTTTTCAGTTAACACTAATGGGATATTGTATTGAGCTTGAGACTTACGAGTGAAGGCAGCAGGTACCAACAGGTTCACAAGTCCGATAAGTTTGCCACCAACGAGTTCTGGGATTGCTGAGGTGATGACCTGCAAAATGAAGAAAGTAACTAAGCCAACACAAATTAGAAACGTGTTAATGCAGAGAAACCCATAAGTGTTAATAGAGCAAGTAATACTCCGATATTGTTCTGAAATCAACTACTTATTAGTATACTATATAGGCTTAACATCTTAAGGGTGCGTTTGTTTGGCCTCACTAATTTTCACTGGACTGAACTAGAACTACTTATTAGTGTAGTCCTATGTTTTTTACATGCAAGGACTAAGTTTAATGAGATTAAAGGGGACTCGTGCCGACTAACTCCCTCTCTAGAAGGTCTTAGAGAAACACCCCCTCCCCAAAACTAGAGGACTGCTAAGACCATATTCGATATAGAGTTGCTTGGTCGTCCTCGTCCTCATCCTGCTAAATCGTCCTCGTTTGGTAAATCCCGCCGATTAGTTGGACCGCCTTGTTCGTGTCTACACCGATGGGATCTACAATCTCTTCCATTTCGGGCACGCTCGCTCGCTCGAGTAGGTCAAGAAAATCGCTAGTCTCTCTCTCACGCATCATTTGCAATTGCCATTTGTTGATTCTATGTTTTTCTTTGTATTTGAAATCTGGGTTGCTCTTATTTCCAACCATTATTTCATTATTATTTTTTATGAAATTTGTAGTTTTTGTATTATTTGTTATTTGGATATCTTTTATTTTGCTGTCTTTTGCTTATGCTGTGAAATTTGCTTTCTTTTTCAATGATTTATGTTATGTCTATTGATTGAATATATTGACTGGTTAATCATTTTCTTTTTCATTTACATCGTTTTGCTTAGGTTTATTGGATTTGATGAGTCAATTTCATATTATATATTTTACTCTATTCTTAGTATGTTTTGGTAGAATTTTGATACTTTGCTTTATATTTTCAATGTAGGATATTAGACTTCTTCTTGAGAAAAAAGTGGCCAAATTGATTAATTTTGGAATGATTCCAATTGGAAGATGTTCGTGTGTCCCTTGACTTGTTCGTATCAAAATTTGGGATTTTTCTGCCAAAAGATTATTTTCTGGCGATGAAATAAGAAAGCAGTGTGTGGCGCTGGAAAATGATCTTTTTGGGCTTAATTGCGAGTTTTGGAGCCCAAGATGACATCTGATGGGTTTGTGGCCTTATGGAGAAGTGTTCAGAATATTTCAAGCTTTAAATCCAGCTATTTTGGGCCTATTTTGGTGAAGGGAAATCTATGAGTTTCTTGTGGGATTTCTAGATGACTATCATGCATATACAATTCAAAAACATATATACATGAGCAACGGAAGCATGTTATCAAATAAAATCAAAGCTATAGTCATGTAAATCCCCTTCAAGGTTCATAGGTTTATATATAATGCATCAAAATATTTTAATGAATCAAGAACAAAGTCAAGGAATAGATCTATACCTCTTGATCTTGATTTTAGACCAAGGATGGACCACCTCCAAGCTCTTTGCTCCTTGAAATCCTTGAGCCTAGCTTCCCTCCTTGCCTCCTCCACTTTGAAAGAATGAGTGCTCCTAGGTTCTCTTCAAGTTTCCAAAGTAGGAAACCTCTAAAGATCCTCACCCACTAGTGTAGTGAGAAGGATGAAGGAATAACCAAAAGGGTGAAAGATTGTTAGCTATTTCATCCCCTAGGTGGCCGGCCCTTTGTTGTGGTTTTGAGAGATATTCTTTTGCCTATTTGTTGTTCTAAACACACAAAAAACCCTCATGAAACATTTGCTATAAAGTTCCTTTTATAGCCAAAAGAAAACAAGTCAACATTTGACCTCTCTCTCTCTCTCTATACCTAATGTGGCCGGCCCTCTTTGTGTTGTTTGGGCTTTGGGCTTTCATTTATTTCAAGTCATCCAATGCTTGAATAAAAGCCCAATGGGTTTAGGCCCAATGGGCCCAATTAAACCCGAACGTTTCTTTAAGCCCAAAACGATCTTTATCGCTTTTATGATTTCTTTAGACTTTTCTAAATTAATCACAACACATAATTAATCCAATTAATTGTTTCCATCATCCATTAATTACTCACTACAATAGTGTATTGGTGAACAATCTTTTAGGTTCTAATTAGCAAGGCAGTGAGGTGATTGACACTAATCCAATTAATTCAATCACTTAGTGAATTGAAACTTCATTTCAATTCACCATTCTTCTTTGATGACTACATTTAATCATCTAGAAGAACTCACAAGCTATGATTGACATCTAACCATATGTCATAGCTACCCAAGCTAATGTAGAAGTTTATTCAGAGAACCTATTCAGTTAGAATTACAATGTAATTCGATCTTTCTCTAATACAATACTCTCAATCACATCATTAGGGTATGGATATATTATGTCAAACCCCTAATGTGATTATTCCTTCTTATATGATTCATTTGAGTCGTATAGGAACGCATTCCTTTTAATACGCTCGATACTTCGGCCGAAGATTCCCGAATCATATCTTAGAGCATTCTTCCTCTCTTATCGAGGATTAGAGATTCCTTGTTGCGCATACACTTGCCTTCATGACTAAGTGGCTTAACCCCAATCATGCCATGGACACCCTCGAATGGGGAGACTTTGACATAATCAAAGATTAAGTACTTAGCCACAAGACAACGACGATGCCTCAGGTCTAAGGACTACTTACATTATTCCAACCATTAGAGTTACTTGCTTGACATGTGAGTAAACCTCCATGCAAGTACTCTCGTTCGATTGTGTTCAGTGAACTCATTCCCCTAATGAGCACCTACATACTTGTCTTGGTGTCACAACACGAATGGGATGAGACTTTCCATCCTTCCATTTGAAGCAGACACAGTATGTACCAGTCTACGTATTGTCAGTATCCCTCCGACAATCCAATGACTAGGAACCTTTTGGACATTTGGTTATATGAAGAAGGTCTCTGTAATCTAACATCATTAGATTACTTCTTTTAGTCAAACTATTGTCCATGGATACACTATTTAGGACATATATCGTTCTTTGAGATAGTCCTAATTCGTGTTTTTGCCTTTGATGTATAAGATTCATCCATACATCCATTCATTTGTCCTGAAAGATCTCTTCCAAAGATTGACTTTCAGGGCATATTTCCAACATTTGGAGTAGATATGGGTCCAAAATATGACTGATTTGTGGCTGGACAGATTTGCCATATTTGATTAGGATTATGTTTCCTAGTTTCTTTGAAGTTATTATGTTTTCTAGTTTTTAGAAGACTTTTTCTAGTAAGGATTTTAATTGTGTAGTAGTATAAATAAAGCTTTTTAGCCATTTGGAGGGGAGAACACACACACTACTTTGGAGAACTTTGCTAGGCTTAGAGAGCTTTTGACGATTCAAGTTTATTTTCAAAGTGTTTTCTATCCATGTTTTTTATAATATTTTGTTTTATGATTGTTCGTAACTAATTCCTTTTGCTAGGGCGAGGCCACGAGCCTTAGTAAGAATATGTAGTTTCTTTTTAATTTACTTATGATATTATGCATGCAAGTTTTGAATTATTAATCATCATGTTTAAACTATCTATTTGTCTTAATGTCTGATCACTATTAGGATGTTTAGAAAAGTAATTTGATGTAATTTTGGTAGGAGGTTGGTCCCTGAAATTGACAAAAGCTTCTTGTGATTAATATGTGCAAGTTCACTTAAGATGAATACCACATCTTAAGGGTTGCATGATTTTTCGAAAGGTTTCACAAAACTTAATGAGTCATGCTTGTTTAGATTTGATCTAAATACTACAAACGGGTATGTTTAATATACGCTCTATGTTGAGGGTCCAAGTAGGCATACTTTAGGAAAACCTAACCTTCAAAATATGCATGTGTAATTCATAAGTAATTGGAAGAACTATATAGGATTGTTAAGGTGACGGCGGAACCCTAGTGCTTTCACAATTTATTTTCAAAAACTGTTTTCTTTTAGTTTATTTTATTTTGCCGATTTATTTAATTATTTTTATTAAATTTGTTTTTATTATTTTAAATATCAAAATCAACCTTTTCCCAAACCTTGTTTTAAGTAATTAATTAAGATTTGATTTTACACAATTTATTCATTCAATCCTTGTGGAGAACGACCTTACTAGAGTTGTTATATTACAATTACCTTGTATTCTTGCAAGCATTTTAGGTGTTTTTATCCCTACTTTTGAGATAAACGCTTATGAGTACGTAAAATGCATTGTTTTCTTGTTATCTTTGAAGTAATTTGTAAACCAAATGATGTGGTTGTTGATAATTAGATTGTTACTTAAGTGTTAATTAACGTGCTTATTTCATATTGGTGACACGTCATTTAATTTGTAAATTTAATTTAAAATTTTATCTCCCTAGCATTATCCTCTTTTTATTATTTGCTTCAAACAAACTAATTGTGACATGCGTGATGCATCATGGTTTTTCCAGGAAGCAGCTGCTAGCCTGCTAGGTCATGAGTGATGATGTAATCTCTCTTATATACTAGTCAATAATTTCCATGCAAAAAGTGAAAAACCATACCAGCCCCCATGATGTACCAGTCCCAGAGAGAAAGAGAAGCATCTTGTTCATATATATGAAGAGTTAACGTTAGGGCAGATGGATGGAATGAGTCATATACTGATATGGGTGGCGTGAAGGAATTGAAAAGTAGACAAGAATACACGAGAGAGAGAGAGTGCCTTCTCTTCCCTCCCACTTGCTTACCAACTTGCAAATCAGATAAGATGTATATAGTCAATCAGTCTCCCTTCAAACATATATTCAAAACTTCACCATTCACATTTCTGCCACAGATACCGATCGATCGACCCACACCCCGCCAACTTGCATTTCTTTAAACGAAAAGAATGACCATTAGAGAGAGAGAGAGAGAGAGCAAGTTGCAACAACTTCATAGTTTGCTTTGCAAGTATCCTTCCTTTTCTTCTCTTTTCTTTGGAAGAACAGCTAGCTGATAGCAACTGTTTGAGTTATCAAAAAGAGCAAGTTGCAAGGGAAGAGGCAGCTAAGCTATTTGATTCCCGTCAAGTTGTTCACCATTTTTCAATGTAAATATATATTCTCCCAACAGTCCAACCTCTGCATATACATACTCTCGATTGTCGATACCATCCATACAATACGACAATATATGCTTTCATATTCTCTTCTTTATTTACTTTGTTTTTCTAGGTTTTGTAAGAAACGTTTATCTCTATGTCATTTTCTACTTGATCGTGATTAGCGGAGGACAAATGAAACAATTGAGAGAGAAAAATCTCTTGAAGGTAGTTAGCCGGCTTCATTTTCAATATAATATTCTTCACTTTTATCTCTCTGTCATTTTGTTCAAAATTAAAAACTTATTAGTAGTTCAAGATAGGAAAATAATTTCTGCACCTCGATCTATCTTCTCCTTTTACACACCATTTGATTTATTGGAATCAAATGCTAAAAATAAACATGAGTATGCAAGAAAATAAGAAGATGAGTGCATGAAAATCAGTTTCATTATCTCTAATTTTGTTTCCGATTTCTTAGTATTTGAATCTTGAAAATGGTAACGTTTTGCTCTATATTTGGTGCCCATACTGTTTTTCAATGTAGTAAAATACATACAATATATTAGCTGTATTTTATGGTTTTTATACATTAGCTGTATTTTTTGGACCTAAAATGTCAAAGCTGTATTGTTTATTCAAACAAGGCTAGCTAGGTTCATTTCTGTGTCCACATTGGCGATCAAACGTGCGACAGAAAGCTAACAGCATGTTTAGAACATTATTATACTACTTCATCACAAACCCTAATTATTAATCAGCACTGTAATTAATTTATTTTTTTGTGAATCAAAAATCTGGAAATATGGTTCGATGCATCAAGTGTCACAACACAATTAGTTGAATTTTTTTTTTCATGTTTCTAACCAATTGTATTAAACTTGGTGTACTAGACCGTATTCCCAATACACTAATTAATCTCTCCGAGCAAATCATATAGGATGCAACGGGAGAAGTGATTTTCTCACTCCCTATATAATAAATAAAATATCAATCTGATTAACAACTTAATCTACATCGTATATGTTTAACTAATACAATACCATCTACATTGCATGTTACCTAAACCAAAACCCTAATAGACGCGCAACTCATTACTGCGCATTAAACGACAAAGTTAATATTTCATGAACTTAAGAGTTTCTAACGATAACATAGATTGATAGCAGCGCATGACAATGAGAATTAACTTAATTACAAAATATAATACACAAAAGAATTTACACAAACTACACTCTTACTCTTAACTTAATTATGCCAGTGCTGTGAAATGCTCGCTGAGACGCCGGACGAATAATTTTGTTGTTGAGAAGCCTAGCCAAGTAGGCCACTGCCTCAGTAGTCAGCAGCACTGCCATTACCATACCCATATTAATGAAAAAAAGTTCAATATTATCCAAAATATTAGGCAGCAGCATGGCTTCTGCTCTTTTTTCAGATCATGTCTTCTTGCATGCCATTATAAATTGGACAAGGATTGTCTGCCTTTCCATTTTTGATGTTCTTTCGTGTCCTCCTGTTTTATATGATCACGGTTAAATTACGTTAATATTTTATATTATTTTTTTATAGAGATAATAACATAAAAATGAATAGTAATATAAAACGTTGGCGTGATTTAACCGTAATCACACAAATAGAAAAACATGAGAGAGCACTGAAAATGGAAAGGCAGACCATCATTGTCCTTATAAATTTCTCTCATATTCCAATTAGACGAACAAAACCATAAAATAATCGAGGACATATTAATTAAATATAGACGATACAGTAATGATCGAATATTGACCACATATCGACTAGATATCAACACATACTGAAATTTATCTTTTCAGCCATTGAAATTTGAAAAGTGATTATTTAGGCCAATTTTTCCAAAATTAGTTTATATCACACACGGTAATAGCACTGATTAAAGCCTTAAACCTTGAACTACTGAAGCTATTTCATCGGATTAAAATCACAAATCGATGGCGGAAACGCCAGAAAAAAAGGACAAACACAGATGACTAGCTCATAACCTCGATCATAGACATTCGATCACGATGATTTGACGAGCCTAATAAATCCATGTAAGCAGAAAAGAAGGAGGATCTAATTAATTAGCTAAGTAGCCAAAGTATGATTAATTAATTTTAATTAAATGATTACTATCATCATTACTTGCGTCTTGCTAGCTATATCCTCGGCGATCTGAGCGAGTGACTGCAGGTTGCAACGAACAATGGTGTCCACGAAAATACACGTGTCATCCCTTGTGTTCCCGTGCGGCACGTCCACCACGTACGACTCCACCACCACCGTTCCGCCGCCTGCGCGCGACGACGGGTGCAGCGTCGTCACCGACCTGTAGTTCGACAGCCGATGGTCCCCGCCAACCATGCTGAAGCTGATGACGTGGCTCTCGTCGTCAAGAATCTCCAGCCTCTCCGTGCTGTTGTTCGCAGGCAGCCCCGATATCACCTGCACCTCCCGCAGCGACCCCACGTCGCCGCCACCCGCGATGACGTGGCAGCTCTTGACGAAGTGCTTGTACGCCTGCGGGTTATCGAAGCGCCGCACCACCGACCACACGGTGGACACGGGCGCAGCGATCTCTTTAGTCACGGCGGAGCAGCACTGGTTAGGACCCACCGCATGCGTGTGGTGCCCCGCCACCACTTCTGGTACTGTGGCCCGCTTCTTACTATTATTATTACTATTGTTGTTGAGTAGCAGTGCAGCAGCTCCTCCGCCTCTTTGGTTTTGGTACTGCGACGACGCCATATTGGATGTCGCCGACGTGGCGGTGTGGACACGGTGGAGCAAGACTGAGGATTTGGGCGGGTTGGGGGGCATTTGAGTATCTCACGCTTGAGTTGAGCAGATGCAAACTGGGTAGCTTTATGGGTGGAGAGCTTCTTCTGCCAAGAGGGAGGCTCTTTGCTTTGCTTTGGCTTCTGGGGGGGAGATCTTAATTCTTAAGGACTCTAGCTTTCTCTCTCTGTGACGCACAAACAGAGAGATGAGTTAGTTGCATTTTTCAAAGCCGAGAATTAGTGAACGTAAAAATGGGGAAAGTTCATGTGCGGGATTATAAAATAGAAACAAGTTGGTCCTTGAAGCCAATAAGAAAAGGAATAAAAAAGGGAAAAATAAACGCAAGTTGATCTGTTGAAGTTATCATATTCGCCCTGTACTTATTTTTTTTTATAGATAAATAAACCACAAGTTGATTTGATTCCAAGTTGACCCCCCTGAAAAACAATGCGGGGGATTTAATTAAGTTATCATTTCATTTAAATATGTTTTCCAACTCATGAATTTGATTAATCTAGGGTTTATAGCTGAAATTTGTATGGTTGTTGGGCCTCACAACTTCAAGTCTTCAAGCTTGGCACACTCGCCGTATACTTACGGGAGAAGAAATAAGTATAAGAGCATTTTTACTTAATAATAATGGGGGAAAAAAAAGGATGAGAAAATTTAGAAATAGAAAAGGTTAGGAAAGAAATAAGAATAAAGACATATTTATTAGCATGTGGTTTAATATTTTAGTAGGATAATGAATAATGTATTGGGTTTCTACGTATGCATTAATTCGAAGTACTCGTGTTCCTCTATGGAAGATGAACATATTTCAATTATTTCAAATAACACATATTCATTATATAAATTTCATAATCGAAACGGTTTAGTATCTTAATCTTTATTTGAGATTATCTCTACAAAATATAATTGGAATTGGATATTGTTTAGCTATCTAAATTTATGGAACTAATCAACGGTGTGAGTACCAAATAAAATATTTATGAGGAATCGTCTATTTATTTGATACATTTAAATGACTAAACAATCTCCAATTAGTATAACTTCTGTGTAGGGAGGATCTTTAAATAAAGATTAAGAAGCTGAATGGTTCTATAATGAAGTTTATACGATGAAGATAGGTTAATTACAAAAGGTGGGATATGTGCATTCCTTCATGAGAAAACGCGAGTATTATTCTTTACGAGTCTTTCCCCTCACTTTAATAATAATAAAATAAAAGTTGAGGGCATATTTATTCAATAGAAATGAAAAATTAAGAAATGAGAAAACTTAAAAATAGAAAATAGGAAATGTTGATTTGGATTGCTAATTTATGGGTGTTTGATTATGAATTTTAAGGGGAAGCTAACATTTTCGGCAAAATTCCTACCTTTTTGATTTCGTGGTTCCTTATATTTATCAAAATATGTGTATAAGAACCATTTTTTTATACCTACTTTTTAATAAATATAGAGAACTCAAGAATCAAAATAATTATAATTCTCATTCATTGTAAGTAAACACCCCTTAAGATGACCTATTCTCTTTATCAATTTAGTTCGTTATTTTAAAATATAGCTTTGTGCATTGTGGATGTGTTTATAAAGTCGGAAACCAATAATTTCAATAACTAGGTAATATCTGCAATGCTTTGTCAGTCTTCTCAGTGCTCATACAACAAATCACCTTCAAATTGGCTCATTCACCACCAAATCAGCCGATAATTCAAGGATCTCATTGGCTGCTGATTTTAATTACTTCATTTGCTATGACAAGTAATTGATTGTCCACTTGCTGAAAAGGAGGAGAGGTCATCCATTGGAGAGGTTGAAGAGACACGATTCACCTCTACGGTAGGTTGGGCTTTATAAAAAAACTTTTCGGGTTTTGCGCGCACTGCCCGCTACTCTTTAGTTTTTTGTTGTTTACTTGCCCTCCTGCTAGAGAAGGTTGGGAATTCGCTGCCTCAGTTTCCTTTCTGAAATGACGACATCGATTACGCTTGTCAGGCAATATTTCATGAACTACATCAATGGGAAAACTATGACCCTCACGTTCAACCATGACGGAGAACATTATATATCAATGGAAGCTATGACCCTCACGTTAAACTATATCAATAGAAGCTTCACCATATATGACATTTTTGCATGGTGGTGTTTGTCTCAAGTGCTAAGGTTCATAGGGTACCGCCCGGACCACCGGTTGGTGCAACAGAGTTTGCTTCAATTTGATGGAATTGGATACAGAATTCGAATTCACGACTGACCTTTGGATAGGAACTCCACAACCCTAATCAAATTAAAAATTCTATAGTGAAAAATACTAATCTTGGTTAATTTACATGACATAAGCCATATGGCGTTTTTGGTCATTGCGGATATTATCTAATATGTGTTGTTATATCATCAAAATATGACAAAGTAGGAGCAGCTCTTTAGCAAGGTCACGTTTTACTAAAACAAAAACTGAAATTGATTGAAGTATCATAGGAATCATGTATTCACTATAAAGGACTTCTTATATATTTAACTCTTTCTCCGGAATACAAGGGTCCTTTATGGTAAATACATGATCCTTAACTCTATCGTTCCTTTTTTTCTACACTTAGACTAAAATAGAATCCCTACTAAGAAAGATCTCGAGGTAAAGTGTTAATGAACATAAACAACATGATTATATTGATAATTCCACATATAAATTTGTGTGTGCCAATGTGTTCACCTCGAGTTCGATATATATCTTTCAACTAAAGTTTAATTGTAACATCCCACATCGTCCAGGGGAGTGATCCTTAAACGCATATTCACATCCCTACCTAGCACGAGGCCTTTTGGGAGCTCACTGGCTTCGGGTTCCGTAGGAACTTCGAAGTTAAGCGAGAAGGAGGTCAGAGCACTCTCAGGATGGATGACCCACTGGGAAGTTGCTCGTGAGTTCCCAAAAACAAAACCATGAGGGAATGGTAAGCCCAAAACGGATAATATCGTGCTACAGTGGTGGAACTGGCGTGAGATGTGACATTAACCCACTTGGTTTCTTCTTTTTAAAATACCAATCAAATTGCTTTATTCAATCTTTGCTTCTTGATTTCGTCTTCTAGATTGATTCCATTCTTCTAAAAGCATTGCTTAGCTTAGCTTCCACTTGACATTTAAAAACAAACCTAATGAATTGTGGTCGCTAGCTATCTTATTCTACTTTCAGACCTTTTAAACTAACGCCAAATTGTGACTACTCTATTGGCTTTAACGTGCCAATCGGTATATTTCTTTTATTTCCTCTCTCACTCATGATTGATATTAAATTTATTGTTCGAAAGCTCACAAGCAATTGGCCATCACTCAAAGATTTAGGATATAGTGTTGTCAATCATTTTCAAGTTGTGAGAAATTTTCTAGTGTGCTGAAAATACGGTCCGGTACCCCAAGTGTAAGAATATAACTAGTTTGAAACTTGATAAAAAAAATTCAACCAATTACATTGCCACACTCGGTATACCAGCTGTATTTCGAGCATATTGAAAAACCTCTCTCAAAGTGGTTCTTTGTGCTTAATTATCTTAACCATTGCATTTCAAAGGATGAAGTTTTGTATGAATAATGAGTCGGATGCCCAACTTGTCCAAGATTGTGATGCCAAATGCTATTAATTTTTAGAGGACAGGAGATTAGCAAGTGTTGACAAAGGTATGGACTTTGGATTCACTCAACTGTTCGGAAGCAACTTTTCCCAAAGAAGAGGTACGAGCTAAAACATGGGCAATATACATGGACCAGAAGGAGAACATCCCTTCGTGCTATATATATGAAGTATGAATAAGTACGAAGTAAGGATGTGCTGTTTGTCGCTTCAATTTTGACACACAACCTTTACGACGAGGCTCATCAACATGTATAAATAGGCAAGACTACCCTGCAGATAGTAGCAGATCCAGAAAAAATTATTCAGAGAGTCGCATGTAAACATTCACATATATTTCTTAAACATATCATAACCTTAGAAGTTAAATTGTAGTTCCATCATTTATGATTTATAGAATAAATAACAATACAAGTTACAATTGTCCACGATGCGTTTTCATATTTTAAAAACACTGCATTATAGCTTCATTATCAATGAACGAAAAAACATTGCTCTCCATATAAACTACCATACTATCACTCAACCACTGATTTCCCATTCAGTTACCCAATAGACTTTTTACAATATTATAAGCGGAAAATGCTCTCTCCACTGAAGTAGTAGCAACTGGTAGAAACAAAACTAATGCAATTAGCAACATGATTATACACTCTATTCCTCCCCATCTCCACCATTTTTTTTTGTTGCAAGACTACCAATCATTTTCAATTGAGAAAATTCACCACTTAAACGTGTACCAAGAATATAATGTCCAAGTTGATATTTTAGAAAAATAACAAGAACGGCAACTCCTCTTTGAGGCATTTTATCATGTAGTTTGAGGATATGTATAAAGGACAACTCCAATCTTTAAAGGGGCAATACTCAAGTCATTTATGGAAATTCATGGGAGTTTGGAGAGTCAATTGACCCCACTTGCCCCTTAAGGGATCCACCAGTGCCTGCAAATTAATTATTTAGTTCACTTCTACATTCTACATACTAGAGAGCATTAGGCATACATTGTAGAGTCATTTGCAAGAGAGGGTTTCCTACATATTCTCTATAAATATAAGCTTCGAAGAAGAGGAAGGCATCCCTGATCAAATCCACAATTTGTCATTCTATTTTTTCTTCAATTCTTATCTTAGCATAATGTAGCTCTAATCTAGATCATTTTTATGCAATTTACTTCCCGCACTGGTATTTTAATTCATTGATTAATGCAATTTAGATTATGAATTTTCTTTAATTCCTTTAGTTTTACGCAATTTAATTCAAGCACTTCTTTACATTACACATTTCTTGTCCCTCATTGTGTTTTCAGTTTCTTTTACTTTCAAGCACCTTTATTTTTACGCATTCGTCTTCATTTAATTTATTTTCTTACTAATATACTAATTTTAATTTCGTTTATTTTCAGTTTCTTTTACTTTCTTACTCGATCTTCACCTTCACCATTACACATTATTTTGATTGTTCGGTCAATGCCACCTTCAAGGTAGAGAATGAACCTAGGCAGAGAAAATGTTCCTTGCTCGGCTGCTGCATAATCGTTTGATTAGAATCAAATCCATAATGCAAAACCAAATCACTTCACATGCTTTCTACGTCGACCAACCTAATTGACGTGGTGGCACACTCGTGCATTTAAACCAAAGAAGGACCCAAAATCTTTTTAGACCAAAGCTTCGGCCGAAAATATGGAAACACTAGGAAACTGATGAAATTAATCAAAATCGACTGCAAGCCAAAGTATCCGTTGCATCATAGCCCATATGGTAAACTACAGGCTGCAGCTAGGCCTGGTAAACAGGTCGTGTTTGTCGTGTTTCATGTCGTTTTCGTATAATACCTATTATTTTAAAAGGTCGTGTCGTGTCACATCCGTTATTTTAACGGATCCTTAACAGGTCGGGTTGCTTTACCCAATAGGTAAAATGACCCAACCCGTTATGAAAAATATTTTTTTTTCTTAAATTTGTACATACCACATTACTACATAAATATTACTTTAAAATATAAAAACACATTTGTGGTTAAGTTACATCTACACACCAAAATAAGAGCCTAATAATAAAGCACCAATACACTACTAGTCTACTACAAATATCAAATGTGCAAGGTTATGCAAAATGAATGAGTTTTTCTTTTGAAGGTTGTGAAGTCTTTTCTCAAAAGTTAAAACCTTGCCTATGAAACTCAAAGCTTACATGTTATTCCTTTAACAAAATCCTTCAATTTTCATCAATCATCATGGGGAATTGTATTGGAACTTTGGCTTGATCTATTGCCTTCAAGAGTTATGTTGATGATGTTTTCAGTAAGGTTATCTTGTAATGACCTGTCTCGGAATTTACGGAACAGAAGAGTATCTTTGTAAATTTTCACTTTGGGCTAGATATTTTGAAATGGGTTTCCCTTGGGTCTTAAATGGTGTGCGTAAGAGGGCCCACCCTTGATTTTGTCCCCCAACCCAAATCCATTACCTCACTCATTATTCTCTCTTCCTTCCCCTCCCCGTTAACCACTTTTGGACCTCTCTCTATTCTCTGTGCGCTCTCCCTTTCCTCCCTGAAAACAACACACACACATACACACCCATACTTACATGGATGCACCAAGTCGCCATCTCAGCGAAGGAAGGAAGATCCTCAACGGATACCAGCCTTCGAACCTATAACCTCATGGAACAACGACCTCCTCCTCCGGTGAACCCTCGACCACGGTAAGCTTCTAGAACCCCATAAATCATTTTAGGAGTGAGTTTGTGACGTCTCTGAGTAGTTTTTGTGGTTTTTGGACGAAGAACTTCAGGAAAAGATTTCCCAGATTCCAGCTAGAATGCCGTGACTTTTTGACAACTTTTTCGACCAACTTCGACCATTACTGGGGAAACCAAAGGTATAATCCTAATCTACACTTGTTTGTCTTCAATTTGGTAGGTAGATCGTAGATTGTAGTTGAGGTTCGAGGTTGACCAGAGCTGGGGAAGCTTTGCTTTTCTTCTCCGTCGAAACTAGCTTAATAACGGGTAAACCCGACCCGCAACCTTAATTGGCCCAAATCTTTGGGCCATGGACCTCGGCCTAAACTTTTAGCCCAAATCCATAATTATGACCTTTATAACCTAGCCCAGTCACAAGCCTAAACCCAAAACCCAATGGTCCTAGCCTAAGAACCAAGCCCAACCCAGAACTTGAATCCTGCCCAACCCAGTCAGATCCCAGAAGCCAGGCCGTTCGTGGGCCTGCGTATGGGTGTTTGCCTTAGCCGCGCGTTGAGCACTCGTGCCTCCACCAGAGGTACTGTGCTCTGCCGCTGCAACGACTTTTTTGGTCAACTTTTCGACGACCCAACTTTGAGCGTGGCCGTTGGGGCCGCGACCTCGTGGGGGTGTGTGGGGGTACTCGAGGTCCCCTATTATGTTTTTCGACGTCCTAAATCCGTTTATGATGTCCGTTTCCCGAAATTCAACCGTTTTAGTATAGTTTTATTAATTGGTACCTTTATGTGCTTAGGTGCAATTGTTTATGGCATTTTCGTCCTCTCTTGTTTGCACGGCTCTTCGCCAACTATGTAAGGTGAATGGACCCCTTCCAAAATGCATAATTTTGCTATTAGAAATGCATATGTGAAAAGCATGATTTAATGGTTACGTTTTATGAAACGCTTTATGAGTAAATTAGATTTTACTTTTTATGAGATGTCATGCTTTACTGAGAATGTTTATTTCATATTTAGGGTCTCGTATGTAGATCTCGTACAAATACTCGGGGGACTTAAATGTAATTATGTGATAAAGGAATGGGCAAATATGTAATAAGTGAGGAGTCCTTATTCTATAAAAGGACCCCTCACCCTCATAATTGTGGGGATGTCATTTTTGGAGCCTTCTCACCCCTCTCACATCCTCTCTCATATTCAGAGGTTCTCTCCCTCACCTCTCAGATAAATACAATATCAGTGTGGACGTAGCCCAAACCTTGGGGTGAACCACGATACATCTTGTGTTATTTACATTTCTTGCAAATTCACAGTCGGATTTACGTTGTTCCAAAACCTCCGGTTTTGTGCATCAACATTTGGCGATTTCTGTGGGAATCGACACGAAAAGTTATGTCGGTTATCTTTCATTTTTCATCTCACCACCGTGAATCTGCAGAAACGAAGAATCCAAAACTTTTCCAAAAAAAATCACGGAGCCTCCTCATCTCACTCAGTCTCTCTCTATCTCTCTGTCTCTCTGTGAGTGTACCCACCATACCTCATTTACCATTTTCCATGTCGAGGTTCTATGAGAACGAGATCTTCAACTTACTGGGCTGGCTGTGACCGTGATTGCTAAGCAGGGACTAGCTTCGACTTTTCCCAAAATCCTAAAAATGTCCCCCCAGCTCACCGAGGCCTACGCCTGCGTCCCGTCAACCAAGCGCGGTCATGGGATTCTGATCTCTGGTAACTCTGCTCTGCAGTCTCTACCTCCAGGGGAATCAATTATCAAGTGAGTCTCCGACCGGGCAGACCCAGTTAGAGCGGTTGAACAGGCTCGTTCTCAGCTCCAAACAACTTCACCGGTTCGATTCCATTTGCCGTCAGCAGCCTGACTCACCTGACGTACTCTTTCTTGAAAACAATGGTTTCTCAGGCAAGTTGTCGAACATCCAGGCTCCCAATCTGATGAACTTCAACGATTCAAACAACAAACTCAATGGCTCGATCCCACAAACGCTATCAAAATTCCCAGCCTCTGCATTCTTTAGAAACTTAGGTCTTTGGGTTAGCCTGCTTAAGCCGTGCAACCCATTTTTCCATGTTGTGATCTTCTTGAGATCGGTGGCTTCGACGGTTATACTAGCCTACAAAAAGTCCAAGAAGCTCATCCACCATCTTCTGGTTTTAGCATTTTAATCTCGTTTTCTCTTCCTTCTTCTCCAACGTCTTTTTCTCCGACTTGGGTTTTGCGTGCGAAGCTTTGTGGAAATTAATGGAGAGAAGGGTTTTATGAAGGAAGAAGACGGAGCTCGTCTTCTGCTTTGGGTTAGCTTTAAATGGCGATTCTCTTTCCTCTCGACTCCCCACTCAACGACGAAGGAAAAACCTTGATGTCAATTAAGGCATCGTTAAGCAACGTTGCTAACGTGTTGCTCGACTGGAACGATGCCCATGACGGCGATTTCTATTCTTGGCGTGGGGTTTTCTGCGACAATGTCAGCCTCTATGTGGCCTCCTTGAAATATGTCTAATCTGAACCGCAGCGGAGAGATTTCGCCAGCCATCGGAGACTCGTGCTCTTCTCCATGGAGCAACCCAAGTAGAAGGATTGGGAGAAGGCGCTGGAAATCCTGTACAGTTACTAGGAGCCTCCGATGTGAATTATCGGTGTCATCTGAAATTTGTGTTTCCCGTACAGTCAGCAAATTTTGTCTCAGATATGGCAGAAGAGTGGAAGCTGTCCAGATGGAACCATTCCCATTAGGAGAATTCGAAGGCAGGACTTACTGAGAGCTACTTCACTTGAACACTTTGGGAAGAAACCGGCAAATTCCTACTACTCAACTAACGATGAGAAAGGCGCTATAATCATTAAATGGCACCAGAGTCGAACTCGGTCCTCAAATCAATCGTTCAGTAAGCTCTGGTATGGATATGTTTGCTGTAAAGCAAGTCTGCATAAGCAAAAGCAAGTTTGCCAGAGAGAATGGAGGTGGAAAGACAGAAAGAGAGATGCAGTGGAAAGCAAAAAAGGAAAAGAGAAAAGAAAGAATTATGCTTTCTTTAGTTGAAAGCTGAAGCAATTCGATAATAGCGGTTGGTGCTTTCTTTATTTTGTCGACCACACTATGGATAACAGGCACGCAAATCTGCAAAAGCAAGGAATAAAGGGAGCAGATCATGCTGACCAAACCCCATGATGTAAACCTGCAGTGGGAAGAAAAGGAATATAAAAAGGAAAAAGATCTCTGGGGAGAAAAACAAGAAGGTGTCAACCACTGGAAGAAGATAAAGAACTCTATTATCTTTATCAGGAAAAATGATGTAATTTATTTTTCTTATTTTTCAGAGATATCTGTATAAGCCCCATCAGAGGGTAATAGTATATAAAAAAGGGCAAAAGCCAAAAATAAATGGGCTGTAATGTTGTGTGAAGAGCGAAGGTCCATAAGCCCAAAATAGCACCAACCAGGTGATCAAAAGTACGACCAGTACTCCAAAATTATTCGGCAACCTGCCTCTATTATCACTCACCAGGTGACCAAAAGTACGCCCAGTACTCCAAAATTATTCGGCAACCTACCTTTATTATCACCAACCAAGTGACCAAAAGTACGCCCAGTACTCCAAAATTATTCGGCAACCTGCTGCTATTACCACCAACCAGGTGATGAAATGTACAGCCTGTACTCTAATATCATTTGGCAACTAGCCATTCATGCCACCAACCAGGTAATAAGAGACCTCATCACCTTCAAACGCCACAAGCCAAGCCAACCAAGGCAACATAAGCCACAAGCCGAGCAGCCTCACAACATGTGCTACTTATAGTTGAACGTCATTTCACTTTGACCACCGCCTCATACCAAGTACTAGTTCAAGACGACATCTAGTTACTTCGGCACACACATGGACTGAATTTCAAGTCTCCAGCCAAAAGACTTTCTTGACTGAAGACTTGGGGGACTACTGTTTATACCATATTTAGGGCCTCATATTTAGATCTCGTACAAATACTCGGGGGACTTAAATGTAATTATATGATAAAGGAATGGGTAAATATGTAATAAGTGAGAAGTCCTTATTCTATAAAAGGACCCCTCACCCTCACAATTGTGGGGAGGCCATTTCTGAAGCCTTTTCACCCCTCTCACATCCCCTCTCATATTCAGAGGTTATCTCCCTTACCTCTTAGATAAATACAATATCAGTGTGGACGTAGCACAAACTTTGGGGTGAACCACGATACATCTTGTGTTATTTACATTTCTTGCAGATTCACGGTCGGATTTACGTTGTTTCAAGACCTCCGGTTTTGTGCATCAACAGAGAATATTTTGGAATATCATGCTTTATCGATTTCATGTTCTTTGTAATATATATTATGGATGACTATATACTATGAAGATGTTTGAGCTACTGAGCTCCGTTGAGATATATGTACTTATGTTGGAAAGATTATATACAATGTTTTTGTGCTTATCTAATGGTCAATGTTCTGCTTACGAGGCATATGATCTGCCTACGAGCGTATATTACTGCCTACAGGTGAATGGTCATGCTTACGGGCAAATGCCCTGCCTACGGGCGTATGTTATTACCTACCGGTGAATGGTCCTGCATACGGACGATTGATACTTATATGCCTTCGGGTGGGTGTTGTAGGAGCCTACGGGTAATTGATACTTATATGCATTCGAGTGGGTGCTGTAGGAGCTTACGGGCGAACGAAGGCCTGTGGGCGAACGAAGTGTTCTGAAGGAAGTGTTCTAAATGAAGTGTTCTATATGCCTTCGGGTGGTACTGATACCATTACTTAGCACACTACATATAATATATGTTTTACAAAGGTTTTATGGCATGCTAGGATTTTCGGAAAACCTATTACATATTATACTATTGAGTTTTCATAAACTTTGGGGGTTAGTACGTTGAGAATAACTGTTTTAGTATTATTTATATATCAACTTGGTCCACTTATGTTTTATTTTGCGCCCCTTTAGGACTTAGAATCAAGGCGTACAATTCCGGCATCAAGGCATTCGCACAGCGGTATTTTCAAGTCCTCTCGATGTAGGACCCATCCTTTTGTTCATTCAATTTTATATTATTCATTTTTAGTGTCTCGGATTAGTTATATGTTCTGAACACGATCCACAATTGCATATTCATTATAATTAAATTTACAAGTTTTATTTATGTCGGTTATTTGTTTTTAGTTCTCATGCATCCTAATATGGCTTTGTCACCTTTGGGTGTCGGCCAGCACGTGCTTACCCTGATGTTTGGAGAATATCAGGGTCGGGCTTGTCATTTCCACATCAAAACTCTCTTTTGCATAAACTAAGTATAGAAAAATTATAAACCATTCAAATTATGAGAAGTTTACCAAAATAATTATGAAAATAGATAAAACAATAGCATTATACCATATAAAATATATTACCTCATTTTTTTTCCAAATTTTCTAAATTTAATTTATTATATATCTATATATAATATTATATATAATTATTATAGTATTTTTACGATTATAAAATTATAAAATTAATATTTTACTTATTGTGTATCGGGTTATCCACGTGTATACCCAGACCAACCCGTTATCTTAACAGGTGATTACGCGCTACCTGGTAACAACCCGATTCATTATCTTGTCGACCCGATAACCTGTTAATTTCATGTCAGGTTAATAGGTCGTGTCAGAAATTGTCAAGCCTAGCTGCAGCTATAAAATTACTAATTAAACACTACTTGTGATCTTCCTCTAGCTCGTTTCAATGTATAATAGGGCAGTGACCTTTAGAGGCCAAGAAAGGCCAATTATCTATTTATAGTTCAATTATTGTTTGTATCTAGCTAGTTTTATTTTATTTTATTAACAAATGATATTAAATACACTAAGGGGGTGGAGAAGTGGACTAAGTCTCACAATGGGCGAGTCATAATAATGTGATTCAAATTCGTCTTTAGTGATAATCGAACATAAGACATTTCACTTACAAGTGAAAAGTAATATCATTAGACCGTTGTATTAAGTGGGGTATGTAGCTATTTAGCATAGTTTACAAAATACAGAACGAGTATCGCATGTGAACAATGCCTACTTATATTATTTAAAAACTTTCATAAAAACCAGCTAAATTTGGGTCATGATATGAAATTTTAAAAAGTATTATTTAAAAATAAATAATTTTTAATGTTTTTTTTCATAATATGTTAAATATATGTGTTTAATGCATGAATTTTATATGTAATATTAAAAAAATAGTGAAAAATACATGTTTTTTTTGTTGATAAGAGTAAAAATTACATGTTAAACATGAAAAGTATGTAGATACATGTATTATATGTATATGGTACGTTGAAAAACGTGTATGTTTTCATATTAATGAGAAGTGTATGAAAGGAATTTTTTTTTTTTTACACAAAAGTATGTACATATAAATATAGGGTTAATTAAACCTTAAACCAACATCTCTTGAGGTTTATCATGTTTTTATAGAACTTCTTCACTTTTGTTGAATTAAAAAAATAGTGAAAAATTCATGTTCTAATTTTCTTCTATAATTAATTACTTAAAAAATAAAAAACTTCCATAAATTAAAAAACAAAATTGCATTAAACATTAAAAAAGACAATTACAAAACGGGTAATTCTATTAACACCCCACAATCTTATGAAGACACTCCACACTTAAAATTTGTCACGTGAACTTCCAATTATTTACCAGCAGCCAACTACCTCACACCCATCCACTTACCATGGCACCACATTATCAAAAGTTCATCTTCTTATTCGTATGTTTTCTCTGTAATTGATATCTGGCATCAATTGTCAAGAAACTAGTGCTTGTTGAATATTTTTTTTTTTTTTTTTTTACAATAAAACAAAACCAAGAGATCAAAATTAACCCAAGATCCATCAAAATATTAATATAAACTGCAGTACTTCAACTCCGATACAATGCAAATGACGTTAACTGAATTACAAAAACTCAAGCTCCTGATTGTACTTGCGAGCCAAAGCCATCAGAGAAGGCTCGATAATCCCTCCACGGAGCCTCAACACTAGTTGAAGAGTTGACTCTTTCTGGATGTTGTAGTCAGCTAGGGTTCGGTTGTCTTCGAACTGCTTGCCGGCGAAGATCAGGCGTTGCTGGTCCGACAGAATGCCTTCCTTGTCCTGGATCTTTTTGGTGTTTCTTTTTGTTTATGGGGTGGGTGTTAGATGAAACACAAACCAAGAACAAGTAATATGAATTACTGTGATGAAAACACAAACTAATGTTCATTAAACTAATGTATGGAAAATATTATACTTGCAGATGAGCTCGAAGAAGCAGCCATGTCCAAGTTTCGCTGTAAGGTTATAGTGCACCTTCTCGTCTCTCCAGTAATCGGTTTTGCTCTTAACTAATAATAAGTCTTAGCCCAGAATCGAGCATATTAACTGTGAGGGCAGATGCCACTATATATACACAACATAATCCTTGCCAAATCCCATAAGGATTCCCCTATTAGAATCCTTATAGGAAATTAATCCCTTAAATAGTAGTCCAATGTAATATGGATTCCAAAATCCATTCCCAATAAGACTTCTCATTCAATCTCAAGACCAATAACTAAGTTCATAGATTCATACTTATGCTCATATTCTTACAGTGGGTTGGCTTCAGAAATATGAGGGACAAAGTTGTAATTTTTGAGGAATTTTTTGGATGTGGGGTGGATTTATAACATTGTGGGGTGTGTATAAAACAACCCTTACAAAACCCTATGCATCATCTTCTTCCCTTACTATTCCAGCAGCCATCCCCAAAAGATATTGGAGCCACCAAAAGACTCATACTCCCCGCTAATAGTTGTAGCCCATTCCATTCGGTATCAGGGGCACAACTCCTTTTTTCTTTTTCTGGAGAGCAGGGCAGGTGTGTTTTCTATCAAAGCTCTAAAAATGTGCAGATTTAATACCACCGTCTTGATTATATCCGACGGCTAGAAAACATAATAGAAAAGAAAATATTAGGGTTTAATGATCTCAGTCCTTAATAATGTTTATCAAAAGAAGGGAAAACCCTATTCCTTGTTCTCCCTCAGACTGTTCTTCTAAATTTCTCGATCAAAAACCCTAAACCCTAGAGTGTGAAAACCATCAAAATCAAAATGCTGCCATGGGCCAAAACCACGATATCAGCCTGGGAACTTCCAGTGATTCTCTGTGCTAGTAGGATTAAAAGATATATTACGAGATAGGGTGACAAAGATGAAGCAAGATCTGGGCTTATTTTTTGAGGTGTACTTTGATATTATGTTGTGTTCCTATTTTCTGTCGTATGCTTGTTTAGAATTGTGGTTAAGATGATATAGTAAATTAAGGAACATTCTGATATACAACTATGAGTGTTATAAAAAAACACTTTAAATTTGCCGTAACACCAAATTATCATATTCTACAAACTTAGTGCAAAATCACCAAATTAAAGAACATTATGATATACAACTATAATTTGCCATAACACCAAATTATCATATTCTACAAACTCAGTGCAAAATCACTTATAATTCAAGTTTTTTTCTTCGTCAAAGGGAGAATTTATTAAACAACCACCACAAAATTACAAGCTAAACAAGGCCCAAGAAACACCTATTAACAAACAAAACAAGGGTCTAAGACTAAATACAAACAGAAAAAGAGCCCACGAAAACAATAAGGCCCATAGACCTGCACAACAACCAAGAAACCGAGAAGCTTCCACTGCCTTCTCCACCATCAGCTTTCCAGTCCACCGCCGCTGAATAATACCTCACTAGACGCCACCTCCAACCCCGAAAAGCTACTTGAGCACAACTGTAAGCAGGGGTTAGTCGGCAGCAGAGTGAGAGAAGCCAACTACCAGTATGAAGCTTGTGGAAACCCATGAGTGACACTGCCGAAACAGGCCAATAACAGAGAGAAAGTGGTGGTGTTGGAAACTGTTGGATATAAGTCAACAATATGCGATTTAATTATATATGCTAATAAACAATAAATGCGAATATAAAAATTAACAGAGTATGAACAAAACAAAAATATAAAACAAACAACTTGAAGATTGAGGCTTGCGTACCGCAATGTCCTTGAAACAGAAATTTCATCCCTACTTAGTACTTGTAGTTCTACGGATGTCTGCTTCACTAGGATTCAACGATCTAAGTTAGAATTCCAGTATCGGAAAACTAGACTTTTGGCGAATTTGTTTGTGGTACTCTCAATATGCTTGGTATATGAGAATTGATTATTTTCAGTGATATGAATGATATGTAGATGCATGTATTTATAGTGAGCATATGTCTATTCGCAACATACATGTTTTTGGGAGGCAAATGTTCAACGTAAAGGGTGTGTTGCTCCATCTGTTTCTCAGATACGCTTTCAGACTTCATCTGAAAAGATGAGTCTTTTTATAAAATAAAAAATAATTTAATTAAATTCAAAATTAATTAAATATTAATTAAATATATTAATTATTAATTCATTATCAATTAATTATTTCACCCCAAAGCCCAATTTTAGACTCCAATAAAGTGAGGAAACCTTGTGTTGGTGAGCAATGTGAGACAATGAAATTCTACTCAAAATTTCCAACAGAAACACCTGAGTCGGTGTAAACACCAAAACTTTACACACGATCTTAATAGGAAACATGGCTGAAGATCGGACCAAGGGATAGTCAGGATGAGGAATACCTTTGGAGATAGAGGAATTTGATAGACCGAAGTTAAAATTTGGGAGAAACAATAGTATAGGCAAGGAGAAAAGAAGGAAAGGGGAAAGCAGATAACACGATAACCAACCCCAGCAGAAGCTAAGGCTGGTGCCACTGGAAAAGTTTAGGTTTAAAAGTCTCACGCAAACAGTGAGAATGACTCTAAGTGTGAAGAGAAAACTCTCACCTCGGAGAGAAGTTTTTTTTTGTATTAATATAAACTTGTTTTGCTTTCTTATAATTCAGGTTTAAACATTTGGAAAACAACGATGCAAAACATAAGGAATTTTGAATCTAAACAAATGAGTTCAAATACATACATAAGACTCACCTCAAATCGTGGTTCCAATGGAGACGACACCTGCCTTCACGTAGGGCTGGGTTCGGTTCTTATCGGTTCGGTTTTTTACCAAAACCGAAACCGAATCGAAATTTCGGTTCAGTTCGGTTCGGCCCAAAATTTTTTCGGTTTTTTTCGGTTCGGTTTTTCCGGTTCGGTTTCGGTTTTTTTCGGTTTTTTTTTTCTCCAAAAAATGCAAAACAACCACAACATAAGATAGAAATAGAAAATATGACATGTTTCCATCTCTCTTCCACATTGTCGTGTTGTTTGAATCAAACAACGAAACATGATACTTTTACAGGCACTTCAGAGTCCTGCATATGAGATGAATGATTTGAGATGGTCAAGTACATATTCAAGTATGTGCTGGTTGCTTGAAGATCATTTTAGTTCTCACTTCTCACTGAGTTACATACTCAAGTTTGAAGTGGCTACACATAACCAAGAGTGAGTCCTTAGAAAGTCATAATGCTGAAAGGTTGCTAAGGTGAAACTTAAGCAATTACAGCTCGCATAGAACCAGTCTCCCACGAGGCTCACGAGCAAGCAACAAACCCGTGAGCTCTGCTTCCTTGACTTTAAGCTCTTCCTCCCTCTCTAGTCGTTCCTGTGGAAGCATAGAGTACATTTTTGTTATATTCAGCGATATCAAAGCTATTGATAATCTTAAATATTCTGTCACATCACTTCATTGAAAGCTCACCTTCCGTAACTTCTCCTCTGCTTTTTCCTTCTTTATTTGTTCAAGCTCGGCCAATAGAGCTTCCACGTCATCCTCCTCGTCATCGTCATCTTCACCACTATAATCAAAGTAAATGTTCCAAATATACGAGGAAAACACGTAGTAATATCATTACACCGCAAGAAATGGATTGAACTGTGCAAGCAAAGAAAACATTACTATCAACAAATGAAAGGCTAGTTAATAGTCTATCACAGCTATTTTTGATTTGCAGATATTGTTACCGTTTCAAATGGAAACCCAGGAAACAAGAAGTTCATAACTACGCAAACCAAAATCCCTAAATCTAGAAAACCCTAAGTTACTGTGAAAAGAACTAGAACACACAATAACACAAGTAAGTGAATAAAGCCCGTAGCAACTGTGAAAAGAACTAGAACACACAATAACCCAAAATCCCTAAATCTAGAAAACCCTAAGTTACTCTTCCTAAATCCCTAAAATTGAATACCTTTTGATTGAGAGAGAATAGGGGATGCCACAGGGTCAGAACGCTCGCAGCCATGGGGATGGGTGCTGGAGCCAGAGGGAGGACTGAGAGAGAAGAGGGGTTGCCGCAGGGTTACCACGCTCGCAGCCATGGGCAGAGGGAGGACTGAGAGAGAAGAAGGGTTGCTGCAGGGTCTGCACGCTCGCAGCCATGGGGATCGGTGTTGGAGCCAGAGGGAGGACTGAGAGAGAAGAGGGGACGAGAGAGAGAAGAGGGAGAAATTGGAGGCATGGAGGAAGTCTAGAGGTGTGGCTGCGCTAGGGAACGAGAGAGAGAGATGAGGGGAATGACAATTACAAATAGAAAAAGGCTGCTAGGGTTTTGTTGATTTGGTTATAAAAATTAAAAAAAAATCTCCAAAATCCGAGGGGCATGAAGAGGTTTCGAACCCATGCGCACCAGCTTGGAAAGTTTCACTAAAACCAACTTCACAACAAGTTCTGTTTTGTTATAATTGTATGACTAAACTATTTATAAACATTGAAAAAAATAATTAAATATATATATCGGTTCGGTTCAGTTCGGTTCGGTTTTCGAACCTCAAAAACCGAAACCGAACTGGGCAGATTCGGTTCGGCTCGGTTTGAGAGTTTCGGTTCGGTTTTTTTTTCGGTTCGGTTTTTTTCGGCTTCGGTCCGGTTTGGTTTTCGGTTTTTTTCGGTTTTCGGTTTTTTGAACCCACCCCTACCTTCACGTAGTTGGTGGCTGGTCAGGACACATTCATACTCCTCAACCCTCTCTGAGTCCTCCACAAAGATAACGAATTGAAATTTCTCGTGGATTGTAAATTTGTTTTGAATTTTTGAATTGAAAACTGATTGATGTTGAAAATCAAGGCTACATTGAGGCACTTTCAATCACGAAATTGATTCTCTTCGAAAACGAAATGGCGTTCAAGAAAAATTATATCCCTTTACTCACATTTAGTAAACATCTATAGAAGGAATATTGATATACGAAAACTTATAAGTCAAACAAATTACAAAATTTGTGTCTCCCAATACAGGAAAGAGAAATTGAGTAAAACTGATTTATTACAGCAACTCTCATATCAACTAGAATTACTTAAGATTGAGTGAAACCAAAACACGTAATGCATTTACTTTCATACATCATGCTCTATGAATGACATGATCAACCATCCCTATACTCCTATTCAAGTATGAAAATTTCCAAGTTCATAGTCGAAACAATGATAGAGACGCTTATACTATAGAATGACAAATTGACAAAGTTAGACACCAAATAATAATTAATTATATGCCCAAAAAGAAATAACGAAATAAAATAAAACGACTTGGCGTTGGCGTGCCAACGAAGAGAGAGAAAATTCAACGAGTGATAGCGAGTCGACTCATCATCCTTAAAAATTTTCCCCAAAATTAAATGGACAATTAGGTGTGGGAGATAATTTCTGAGAAACCATCACAGCCAAGCCAGAGGGAGAGAGCCAGAGATCCTCTTCTCTCTCTAGCATTCTGATCGGTTTCCTTCTAGTGAGAGAGAGAGAGAGTGTGTGTGTGAAAGGAAGTTACATGGATCAGATTTTGAACAAGGCCGGATCCTACTGGTTCAACCAGAAGGCCACCAAGGAGCTCTCGTCCGTCGGGGATGACATCAACGTACCTCTCTCTCCCTCTCTCTCTCTCTGTCTCCCTCTATATATATATATATATATACACACATATAACTATGGATCTCAATTTAATGTAATTATGTTATTCAATTGAGCATTTGAATCTGATATAGGTTCCAATTAGGGTTTTTTTTCCTGTTAATAATGATTTGGGTTCACAAAGTTGATTTCTTTACACGATCTGAATTTTCTGGGTGTGATTCACTGTCGTAATCGTATTTTAGATTAATTTTTTTATTTAATTGTTTCCTTGTTAAATTTGAATTATGATTGATTCCATGTATTAATTGTCAAGATTAATACTTTCCCAAATTTGGGTTCTTTTGTTTGTTTGTTTTGGTTTTGGTTTATGACATTTTTTTTCGCTAACGTTGTTTGTGTAATTATTAGTCATTGCAAAGCAGTGTCGAAGGAGGAGCCAAATGGTTGGTTAATAAACTCAAAGGTTAGTTTTCTCTGCTGGCTCTGTTTGGTTACATTGCCTGTTAAAGTAACCTCACATATTGCTGTAATATGGCTGACTTTGCGAGCCCGAAAGTTTGGACATTGTAGTAGCATTAATTCATGTGGTTAATATGTAAGAAGTCTAAGTAGGGGCAATTATAAGTGAGTGTGTGATTGCGGATACTGGCCAAAGTACGGGTGTGCCAGAGCTGTAGAAAGCATTGTGGTTGAAGGGTTGGGTCATATTCTTGAGATGGTTTGTTCCTTACGTTTAATGGTGCTGGGTAGATATGAGTATAATTATATAACCCTTTTCATATGGCTTTAACTTGCTTGACTCTCAAGATGTCATATGTGGAGTTCAAGCAAGGAACTTGCTGCTGGGGTTTCTTGAAATAGCACAAGGCAAAAGAAAAACAATATGTGATATAAGTTGTATTTGTGCTGCTAGGGGGGGCGGAATGGTGCTTCAAAGTTCCAAGCTCTAGGTTTGGATTGTATAAACTGCTATGTTCAGGCTGTAGACTAGGTCTATATTCGTTCTCTCATTTTTTTTTATGCTGCAGAGTCATTACTGGTGTAGTATATTGAAAAGAATTGATTAGGATTTTAGTCCTCGTGTAGGTCTGTGTTACTTTGATAAATCTCCCTTACAATATAAGCCACCTTCACAGGGAAAATGCAAAAGCCGTTGCCTGAGCTTCTAAAGGATTTTGACTTGGCAATAGGAATCTTTCCTCGTGATGCTACCAACTATGAGTTTAATGAGGAGACTGGGAAACTTACCGTCTATATACCGACTGTCTGTGAAGTGGGCTACAGAGATTCATCTGTTTTGCGTTTTTTCACCACTGTAACTGGATATTTGAAGAAAGGAAGGCTAGAAGACATACAGGGGATGAAGACTAAGGTGCTTATATGGGTAAATGTGACATGCATCACATCAGAGGGATCGAAGCTCCATTTCACAGCTGGGTTGAAGAGAAGCAGGAGTAGAGAGGCATATGAGGTGCAAAGAGACGGAATTACTGTTGAAAAGTTTTAACAAAGGTCAAAATGCTCGTAAGTTATTATCGTGGTAATTTAGTTTGTAGATCTTTTGGACCATTTGGCTTGTACGAATTATGGTTTAATCAACTCTTTTTTGTTTCCTGTGGATGTCGAACGGTTTGATGCAGTAAATATTTCATCTTTTGTATGGTTGTAGAATGTTTCCGGGTTTTATGTATCGTATTGGGCATTTGCTTCGAACATATCGACTTAAATCACTTGTGTATCTCTCTCAAACATATTAACTAAACTAGATGGTTGGAAATGATCATTTCCCCCTTGGATTGATAATTCATCTCTACATTATTGTTTTTAGCACATAATCGGCAGTATAGATCTTTATCTGCCTGAACCGAGTTCTTCCCGGTGAAGTCATTTACACGAACAAGGGCATTCAACAGAGTTAAATATGTGCATCAGTTCCTGGAACTGTCACTGCCATTGAGTTCTTGAAAGAAAGTTTTTGATGCTTCATAAGTTGACCAGCAAATTGCAGCAGCAGGGGCATGGAAGAGCATCCTTGGAATCCAACCTCGCATAAGACTGCGGTATCCATCCTTCATCACCAGGCTTCGAACAACATCCCCTATCGAGTTACTCGAAAATCTTTCGCACCCGCAAACCCCCTGTGGAAAAAAGAGTGAAAGCAAGGCCTACTAAGGGAATTTGAAAACAACAAATACAATCTTTCCAGTCCTTGCATAGCAAGAAATTCATAGCAACTAGGACTTTATCGTACCAAGAATGTCATTGTGGCGGTATCTTCAGCCAATCATGCACTTCTAAATGAGAAAGTTAAGCCATAAGACAATGCGTGAGTGGCATGGGGTCCCGCCACAACGGATCCCCATTTTTGGTAAGTTTCGCTTTGTAACAACAAATAACTAATTTTTTGTGTGGTACAAAACAGCATGTTCCTTCATCCAGATTCCAAACCCAATAAAAACCATATATACAAATTGGCTCAAACATATCCATGTGCCACAAAACAAAACAAAACAAAACAAGGATATTGAAGCAACTAATTGATTGATAAAAGTTCTGACCTGGCACTGCAATTGAGTTTTCACAACATCAAGCGGGGTGGTCACAGCCGCCGCTAAAGCGCCAGCAGCCGCACCTGCAGTGGCATGAACCACCAGCCTCTCGTCGTTCGCACTCTCCGGCGACACCTCCATCAACCCTCGTTTCGCTGCCTCATACGTAGCGAAATGGACGGCAGTGAACGGGGCATTCATCACGACAGTCGTCCTGTACGACTTGTAAAATGCTCCAACCCCTTCTTCCACTAAAACCCTCCTCACACAATCGGCAACTCCTTTGTACGGACTGCTCTGCAGCTGCAGCCTCTGTTTCACCACGTCCATCGGTGTGATCACCGCGTCGCTTGCAACGGTCGCAAACACCCCTGAAACCGCGTGAGCCACCGAGCTATTCGGATTCCCACGTGTGAAATACTCCTTGAACATCTCGTACACTGAGAAATAAACTGCATGGGCAGGTCCTGCTCCGAGCCCCATTGCGCCGATGCCGCGGTAGAGCCCTGCGGGGCCTTCGAGCTTCAGAATCGAGCCGAGGGCCTGTCTAACTCCAATAGGTTGAACGGAGCAGGACCCGCCAAAAGCCTGCATGCGGGTTTTGAGGGTGTCAACTGGGAACATAGCCATGTGTTCAACTAGGCCCGCTATGGAGCCGGCTATCATGAACTGCCAGAACTCTAGGCCGTCGTGGGCGGAGGAGGGGGATACCGATATTTCAGGGTGGAAGTCGTGGGGTTGAGGAACGGGTCGGAATGCAGGGGAGACATCCGTGGCCATGGCGAGTGATGTAGGACAAGATGGGGATCAAATTTCGTGGAGAAAATTATAGAAAAAAAAACCAGGGAAAGTGGGTTCGAGTATGGAAACTTTGTTCGTGCTTGTAATCCGAATGGGGTTGGAGAGCTTAAAAAAGGGAGTGAATAATTGGAGTTTGGGAATCGCTTTCCGGTTGAATGTGAAATACTGGGTTGTCTCCATATGAAGAGAGAGTTTTGGTTTTTGGGTGGATTTTTGAGAGAAATAAAAGAGACTGAATTACATTTATTTACACATTAATATCAAGAGACAATTACAGATGGAAAGAAATTAACTGAGAGAGATTAATATGTGTCTAAAATGAGTAACTGGTTTTCTGTTAACTATTGTGTTCTATGTGAGACCTATAAAGTTCATTTCTTCTTTTGGTACTTTCCCATAAACTTGCAGTTTCAGTTTGCAACTTGAAGTCCTATACTAATTCAAGAATTCCACAAGCTAGTCCGGCTATGAAACAGTCTGATTGTTCTTCAATAAAGGTCTCATTGTTAACATATTATCAATAATGTTCAATTATTATCGTTATGGTATCTGCCGATAAGCTCACTCATCATGCATTGACATTTGTCGGCATGCTCGCTCAAAAGTTATTGACATTAATCGACATGCTCACTCGAAAACAGTTGGCATCTGTCTACAGGCGTGAAATGTGACTTGGCAAATGACCTCAAGTCTATCAAAACTCGATGAAATGCCAATTTGCATGTTATTTTGTCGAAGAAAAAAAAATTGCACGATGCGCGCTATTCTTGCTGACCCCAAACAATATTTCTTGCGTTCGCCACTGTGCTTATGCATCCTGATGCATGCTCGATCCCTACCAATCCCCCTAGTGCTATCGTTTGTAAAATAAATCATATTAGAAAGAGAGAAGCATTATTTACGAATATTCCGCGTGTAAACATCACATTAGCTTGTGTTTGAGCTCTGAAAGCAATTCTATAAGCTTGAGGACAAATGGTATGCCATGCTTGTGCTATCCACAAGCTTCAATCTTCGTTTGTGTCCACATGCACGTAAGTCTTACCACAATTGGGTTCCATCCCTATCAAAAAGTTTACATTTCATTTTCAATTCAATCCCAAAGGCCATACCCCAAAGCATAATATCTCATAACGGAAAATCCCCTAATGAGGCTCCCATTATAACTACGATAGGAGTGCTATGTGGCACCTCCACAACCGTAGGTATTGAGATTCAATTCATTAGAGTGTTGTTTGTTGGTATATGGTCCAGCCCATAATCAATGTTCTAGATTATTCTAGTAAGCAAGAGATGAGGCTGGAGCTTGCTAGACAATTCTAGCATGTTATTAAGTTGATGGAAGAAGCTAGAGAGTACTAGCTTCCTTGGTTGCAAATGGAAAGATCTAGAAGCTACAAGTATGTGGCTAGTCTAGATTTTTCTATACTAGAGGTTTGAAGAAGGAACTAGAAACTAGTAGAATGCCAAGCCCTCACCTATAAATATGGGTGTGATGTAACCAATTGAGAACCAAGAGTGAGTAGCAAAGGATCAAGTCCAAAGCTAGAGTTCCACTCCAAGAGTGAGAGTGAGAGTGTTCCACTACACATTGTGTGAGTGAAGTTTAGAGTGATAGAAAGTGTGTGTTATACTTTCTTGTATCCATCAAGCCTTGTCTTTGGCTTGGTAAGACTACTCTTGTTGTATTCATCTTTTTCATATAGTGAAGATTGATCCTTGTTTGGTGGACGTAGGCATAAATTGCCGAACCACATAAATTCTTGGTGTCCATTTTCTACTTTACCTTGTGCATTCTCTATCTTGTAGTACCGACATTCCTAGTTATGCTCACTGACCTGTTCTATTTTTTCATGCATAGTCCACTCTTGATTATTCTTTTCTTTATCATGACTTATGGGCTCTCAAGACAAAAGTTGTAAGACGTTCTGTGGCTCTGAAGATGTATAAAAGCCTATATGCATCTGTTGTATGTAATAATTCTCGTATTAATTCTCAATATTATGGAAGTAGCACACAACCATAGA
Organism: Malus domestica; assembly: GCF_042453785.1. Lineage (NCBI taxonomy): Eukaryota > Viridiplantae > Streptophyta > Magnoliopsida > Rosales > Rosaceae > Malus > Malus domestica. Next base: position 24,856,087 of record NC_091672.1, on the reverse strand, counting down.
CATGATATAGTCATTGAACGACAAAAACTCTTCCATTGTAGAAAATGAGACATGCAGGTGTCGACATCAATCTCCACAAGGCTTCCAAAAGGGTCATCCATTCTTCCAAAATAAGATATTTTGACGTGGGAGAGCCACAAGTTTTCACATCGATCGTATATTAGCTAGACAAGCTCTTGCATAAAATTCAAGCAGGCAGTCGTGCTTATTTTGCAGATTCCTTGCGTAACTGATTTGATGTGCTCATTTTCTTTTCTTCTTTTCAAAAAAAGAAACCAATTGATGGTTTCGCCACAGCTATCACCATTTTGTAGGTCAGAAAGACTCATAAAGGCATTTAAGTCTTCCACTTACCACCATAGTGTGATTCACTAGCACCAAAAATTGAACCCAAGATGTGATCATGATAGGCTCATTTTCTGATGTTGTCCAAAAGCTTTTGGCTTCTTGGCTCGAGTTATTATATATCAAACTCCCTAGTTAATTAGTCGCCTAGTCCATGTTTGGTGTCTTGGCTTAAACCGGGCTATTGTTCTGATCGTCGTTCTGGTAAGAACTTATTAACTTGGATAGTATTTACAAATTTTGTCCAGCTTCATCACCAAACGAATGAAGTATTTCTAGCATAAGAAAATGTCTTCACTAAATCAATAAAATCATGCCAGAATTGAGAAATCCCATAAACTACTCACCCTCACACGTCACTATTTACGTCTAACAAAAAACAAATCTCAAGAGAAAAAAGGACCCCTATGAAGTTGTCAAAATACGTAGACACATCCATTTAGTTTGGAGATTACGGTTTTTATTTGCTTACATGAGATTTTGAGTTCAAATCTTATATATGATTTTATAGGCATCGTTTGATGTTAAGGATTGGCTTGGCTTAGAAAATTCATTAAATACAATGAATGTTGAATAAAAATATGAATATCAACTTGCATATTTGTTTAAGTGAACGTAGAAGACATAGAAAACATGAGAAAAACTTATCCTCCTAATCCCTCCAAAAATGGTAAGGCTGAGAGGGATAATTCTTGTTCATGATTTTTTCATCTTCTACCTTCACATAAATAAAAATTTAAAAAAATGCAAGTTGATGATATTCATAATTCTATTCACACATTTATTAAATCTAATAGATTATCCAACCCAAGCCAATCCTTAACATCAAACGAGCCCAAATAGTTCTCGATGAGCTAACCTTAAATAAGGTCAGTTGAATATCAGAGTACGCACAAACGAGACTAACAAAATAATAGGAATATTATTAAACTAACTGATAATGCCGGAACGGCTACAAAACCCTAAGAGACTACATTGTGAATAGCTTGATATCTAATGAATAACAAAGCACTCTATTTATAATAAACTAACCATAAACCCTAATGCTAATAGGCTAAGCCCAGAAAACAAAACATTAAAGTAAACCTAAATACTAATATTTTCCAACACCCCCGGTCAAACTCATGGCGGTATACGACATGGGTTTGCAAACAAGCAGATGCGGACTGGCTCCGTTAGGCGGACAGACAGACAGGCAGGCTCCGCAACGTGGACAGACAGACAGGCAGGCTCCGCAACGCGGACAGACAGACAGGCAGGCTCCGCAACGCGGACAGACAGACAGGCAAGTATGCAAACTTGACTTGACTTGACTTGCGAACTGGTGAACTTGCGAACTTGACTTGACTAGCAAACTTGACTTGATTCTTGCTGGAAAACTGATTGTGGTTCCGACTGACTAGAGTTGAGAGTATGGAAAGAACCCGTCACTAAACGGACGAGATTTCCATATCTCAATTGTACCAACAAACGAACAAAACAATTCAAAACAGCCCACAACCCATTTTTCCAAAATAGGTTTCAAAAACATCAACCAAAATGGGCGGCAAACAGCCACAACCCATTTTTCCACTTTTGCCCGTGTGGGCCAAAAACTCCAAACAAATTTTATGTTTTTCCTTTTTTTTTTTTCCCTTATTCTTTTTTCTTTCCTTTTTCCCTTTTCTGCTGGGCTTCTCCAGAACTGCAGCAACGTGGGCTTGCAGCGAGTGCAGTAACAGTAGCATGTTTCTTGGTCTTGTGCTTCGGTGAGTTCAGGAGGCAGTGCAACAAGGATGTGATGAGCAGCGGCAACATGGGTGGATGGTGATTGGGTGCGCGGGACGACGGCAAGGGATCTGGGTGCAGGTGCAAGCAGGTTGTTCCGGTGGCAGCGTGGTGGTGATCTGATGAAGAAACGATGGCGGGTACGGTTCAGGCAGATGCGAGTGCAGGCTGGTGGTCTGGTGCGAGATGGTGGTGCGGTGGTTTAAGCAGGCGAGGTGCAGGGTTCATGTCACAGGGAACTGGACGCAGTGGAAGGTTCAGGTTTTTTTGTTTTCCTCTGCAAACTAAACCAACAACAAAAACTAGCATACAAACTGACAAATAACATACCAACCCAACCAAGCAGATTAAATCCCAAAGGATTGAACCTGTTCTGATACCAAGTTGAATATCAGAGTACGCACAAACGAGACTAACAAAATAATAGGAATATTATTAAACTAACTGATAATGCCGGAACGGCTACAAAACCCTAAGAGACTACATTGTGAATAGCTTGATATCTAATGAATAACAAAGCACTCTATTTATAATAAACTAACCCTAAACCCTAATGCTAACAGGTTAAGCCCATAAAACAAAACATTAAAGTAAACCTAATACTAATATTTTCCAACAAGGTCTTCCGATAAGTTAATATCCTTTTCTATTTTGTTAACGAATTACTAATAAGTTAATATGACTTAGTGTATTCAATTGTGATTCTGATAGATTTTAGTTCTTTTAATAAATGTAGGGGTATTCAATTAGGATTTTAAGGTATTATCTGAAAATGATTGTGTATTCAATCAGGATTTTAAAATAGTTTATTAATTTTTTTTAGAAATCCGAGTGTATTAAATCAGGATTTTAAACAAGTTTATAACATTCAAGTTTATTTAATTAGAAATTTATTTAAAACTTTTAAAAGTTGAGGAATTTGAGGCAATTGTAGAGATTTCGTACTGTATTTTAAGCATTCATAAATCTCATCTCTCCTCCTGAGATTTCGAGATAATTAAAACAAAATTTTACATGAAATCTTTATAAATCAATTAAACCGTATCTAAATTCATGAATTCATAAATCCCATAAAATTCCTCAAAATCTCAATTGAAACTAATCTAGACATCACACTCCAATTAGCCACCGCTTTACAGTCTGGGCTTTTCGGCCCAACTCACAAATCAAGCTGTAGGACTTAGTAAGCCCAATTAATTTCTTTCCCCTGCCCAAATCCATCCCAACATATATAGCAAATGAACAGCTAGCCAACTACGACTATTCCCTTGCAAATTTGCAATCATATCATCCAGATGAAAAGTTATACTTTTCGTCCTAGAGGCGTCCAGATTCTTCCATCTTCCGGATCCTCACCGGATCATTTTTCTAGGAATCCGGGGATTCCGTGATCATAATCGTTATATCGTGTGGTCAGTTTTCGTTAAATACTATTTATATTTAATTTTAAATTTTAAATCATTTATGATTGTACGATATATGATGAACGATCATAATTACGGAATTCGGAGCGATCATAATCACAAGATCCTCTAGATCTCCAGAAAAAGGAACCAACGAGGATCCTTTTCCCATCTTTCCATCTTCATTCATGCCCAACTTTGTACGCTACAACACTCTATTTTTCTTTTATTGATGTACACAACAATAGGAGTCCTTAAGCGAAAGGATCTCAATTTTTTTATTTTATGGAAACGAGAATTAGTTGTAGGATCCACATCACATTAATCTTTAGCAGTTCGAATCATTTATTGTTCAAGTTGCATCTCATAGATTATACTTGCAAAATATTAGCCAAATAAAAAATATTTAAGGCATTTAATTAAGTTCAAATAAATTGACGAACATTTTGTTCTCTAAAAACTATTGAAATTTCATTGTGATAATTAAATAGTCAAATTATTTCGGATTGAATTAAAATTTTGTAAGGAAGTTCTATAAATTGAGACTTACAAAATAAACGGTTTAGATTGTTGAAGTTCAATGTGGAGCTGGTCCCATAACTAATCCCTATTTTTTTGAAAAAAAATGAAAATCTCTTTCCGGGCTACACAACAATGATATAAGGAGATGATTTTTTTTTCCCACACACCTCTCAGAGAAATGCTAAGAAAACTATCTCAAAACAGGAATCTCCATGAATCTTGCCATCTTACAATCTAACATTACTTCTCACGTCAATATTCTAGAATGATAATTTTCCAACTTTAAAATACTTTTCAAGGATTTTGACGAAGAAATTTTTTTTCCAAGCTCGCCACGCTGTAAAAGCAGTTTACTCGCGTACTCGCCAATGGAAAACTATTGCATTTTACGAAAGTACCCTTTCCTTATATTCAGGCGACTGAAATAGCGCGAATTTCCCCTTAGGCCAGTCGAGCGAGTGAGAGCTGGAATAGAAAAAAGACAAAATTCTGACCCTTCTGCGAGTGCAACGTGGAACGGAAAGTACGCAAGATTCCACGACTTCAGTGGTATTTGGATAACTACCACGAGCTCACCACACGCCCTCACACGTGTTCGAATCGTAGCCACCCACCTATTCTCTTATCCAACGGTGCAGAATAAAGCCCATGCCAACTGGATTTCCTCCATATCCCTATATAGCCCCTCACCCCACTCTCAGCCTCTCACATTTCTTCACCGTTCTCCAATTCCTCTGCAATTTCCAATCCAGATTCTTATTCAAACTCTCTTCTTTCCAATCACCCGTTCGAGATAATCCGATCGAAAACCATGTCGACGATGTCTCTGAGGGCCATTTCGACGTTTTCCGTCCCATCCAAGCTAGGGGACAAAGGTGGTGCTGTTACCACCCTCTTGTCCAACTCAAAACTTGGATCATCCTCTTCTGCTCTGAGCTTTAAACCGCAGCAAAAACTCGAAAAGTTTGCTGTTTCTGCATCGAGCGAAGCAGTGGCGTTGACCGGCGTCGTGTTTCAGCCGTTTGAGGAGGTGAAGAACGATGCCTTTGTTGTCCCCGTGTCTCCTCAGGTCTCTCTTGCCCGTCAGCGTTACACAGAGGAATCCGAGGCCGCCATTAACGAGCAGATCAAGTGTGTATCTCTATGTTGTTGCAAAATTTTAATTTCATTTATTATTGTTTTGATTTTTGATGATTTTTTTTTCATATGGTAATCTTAAATCTCAAATTTTTGTGTTACAGTGTGGAATACAATGTGTCGTATGTGTACCATGCACTGTTTGCGTACTTTGACAGGGACAACGTTGCTCTCAAGGGCCTTGCCAAGTAAACACTAAATTCCTAAATATCCCCGCTTAATATATAATATACTAGTCTCCTTGCACGCGGGGTTTAAATTTTTATATTTTAATTTGACGTATGGTTAATTGGTTGTGATGTATCAGGTTTTTCAAGGAATCAAGCGAGGAAGAAAGAGAACATGCCGAAAAGCTGATGGAATATCAGGTATACGAGTTTTTGTGTGCCCGCGCGCGCGTGTTCATGTGTTAGGGTCTTTGTATTGCGAGATCTGATGGTATTGCGATTTATTTCTCAGAACAAGCGAGGTGGGAGAGTGAAACTGCACTCTGTAATCGCGGCGCCTACGGAGTTTGATCATGCAGAAAAGGGAGATGCATTGTATGGTAAGATTTTTCATTCCGTAGGCAACACACTTATCGGCGTTGACAATTTCTTTGCTGCTGAATGATGAATTGCTGTTATGTGTAATGAGAGAATGAGCATGTCTTTATCTGAAACTTTTTCGTTGATTCGTTGATGTAGCTATGGAGTTAGCATTGTCTTTGGAGAAGCTGACAAATGAAAAACTCTTGAACTTGCATAAGGTAACACATTTCTGTGATATAGGATTGGTTTTGAAGTCATTCGTAAAGCTCATGGGGTCTGGTTTCCGTTTGACGCTTTCTTTTCGTACTAAATTCTCATTATTTGATCCAAAACAGGTTGGAGACCAGAACAATGATCCCCAATTGATGGATTTTATCGAGAGCGAGTTTCTGGCTGAGCAGGTGAATTAAACACGTTTTCTACTCTAGTACTAGGTTGAATTACTATTGTGATGTTGCATCGTTAGAGTAAAAACCACGATCGGATCGGTTCTTACTTTGGTTGTTAATCATTTCGATAAGTGAACATAGAAAAATCCAAGAGAAAACCTGCAATTACACTGAAAAACATTTTTCTCGTCACTAACAACCTTGGACAAGAACATTCACAGCTTTTTACGCCGGACTAGTAAGAAAAACCGATGCTTTGCAGTATTCTAACACTGACCAAAGCTTATTCGCGTATTGTTTTACAGGTTGAGGCCATCAAGAAGATAGCTGACTATGTCAGTCAACTGAGGAGGGTTGGAAAAGGCCATGGTATGAAACAAATTTCATTCTTCCAACTCATCACCATCATATTTTCCTTCCAATTCGCCTCTTATCGCAATTTCTGGACTCTTATCTAATGAGCTATTTCATGGCTTGCAGGAGTGTGGCACTTTGACCAGTATCTCCTTCATGAGGATGATGCTGCAAACTGAAAATTCACAGCGCTCTGTTTGCTCTCGTGTTTGTTTCTAATGTTTTGGAGTGCTCTCTCTCCAGAAATATGCATATTTATATTAAGCAAGCTCATAAGAGTATGATCTCAGATAGGCGCCTTTGACATGTCAGAGTAGACTTACCGCATCGCAAATCGTTGGTTCGAGGGTTTCATCGCCTCCAACTTATGTAGTTAAAGATCAGTTGAGCAGTGTAAACGTTCTAGTTATCCTACGAGTCTATGGCTATGTATACAAATTAAACCAAGTTCTGTAGTGATTAAGTGGACCTTGTTATATGCTTTTATTCGAAATAATCTCGTTTTGCTGTTCTGAAATTACAAAGTGTGACGCTCGAAAGACGCTAAAAATGAAAAATCAAGAGCAACTATATCATCTATGGTCATTCAAATTACTGGTATTTACATGTGACATCCTGCAGAATCAAAGCTAAGGTTCATGGCTGGTTAACCAAACGCCAAGTCTTTTGAAAAGGAAGGACAAAACTTATGTGGCTGAAGACACAATCTCCAATAAGAAGACGACCACTTCCTCCTCCTTATAGTGTTGTTTGCATTCTGTTGACAAGAGTGAATAATCTCCCACATCACTCTTATATCTTCATATTCCCCACAGGACTCCATGTCTTTGTACAAGCTCACCAATCCATGCCCATTTCCTGCAAATTTAAACCAAATCTCAAAAAGAGTTCAACGAGCAGAGAAGTTCATCCCTACCGAGAATCCTACCGTGTCAGTATTCTAAACCAATCACACAACTTCTTTGAGTTTTAAGATTTTCAAATAACAACGCATAATTGGCTTGGAATACCGCCACAATCGATGGCTTGGAATACCGCCACAATCGAATTTTTGCTGTAAGGAAGTTTGAGCCAGATAGAGAGGGAGAAGGGAGAGAGTAACTGAAAACTTAACTCACCTTTGGATTTGTGCCTTGAATGTGAAGTAAGCTTGAGAAGGAACCACTTAGTTGGGAGGACGAAGGATTGCTTGAAGCAAATCAAGGTCTTCCAATCCACCATCTTGACATGGTTCCTATTCCTTCCCCTCCTCTCCATTTTATATGTTGAATTTTGCACTTGAGTCCTAACTTCCCCTCACTAAAATACTAATATCCAACTCCAAGCAAAGCCAACAAAATGCATGTAGACATAGCACTAAGCAACACTCATGAAAACAGAGTATTTTTGTTGCACTCTGATTGGATCCTTCCAAAATTAAACCTGTGGCCAATCATATCACACCACCTGTGTCAGCCCCAATTCAACTTTGCTTCCAATGTCAATCTTATCAAGTAGGGAGGGATAAAATTGGTATTTTACCTAATGGTTCAATTTTGTATGGCAGGTGGGATTTACCCAATTTGAGAATTTGGGTTTTGTGGTCTAACCTGAGTTAAAACTTGTGAGTGGGATTGTTAAAAAAATGAACATAAACAAACTAAATTCAAAATTTTTATGATAGAAAATTTGGTAATCGAAACTCTTTATAATGATGTTATTTACACATTTATTTTTTACTTTATATACATTATTTATTTAATTTTTGTTAGATCAAATGAACTGAAAAAAAAAAAACTGAAATTAACATGTGTGTGAAAAGTTAAAAAAGCTTGTGAGATAACCCCGCCCAATCTTTATTTGGAAGAAATGGACAATGAGTAGGAGAGTGTTTTTGGATTTTTGCTTTTCTCATATCCTTGATTCCCAAGCTTCTTAATTTAATAATAATGGAGGGAGGTAGTGATGGGTCCCCAGTCAAACGGTTAGCTGGATTTTCTTTTAGTGCCATATAGTTTGTGCTTCTACACTTTTATTTTATTGTTATTATTGTTTATTAAATTGGTTCGTTAGTGTTGTGATATGTAACATATACCATGTAGCATAAAGTTAGGTTATGTGAAAATTTGTCTCGGTAACGTCATCAATTTTAGACGGAAGTTTAAACAAAATGAACTTGGCATCTTAAAAAGCGTCGCTGTTATTTTTGAAAGTTTAAAAAAGTAATAAAAATACAAAAAATTCAAAAGACTTCAGTGTAACTTACGTAAAAGTCCAAGGCCATAGTTGTTACTTTGGTTGTCACTTAATCCCTATTAGCACTTCTAGTAGTGGTAGTGGAGTGGAGGGAGTGAAAGCATGTGATATGCAACCGCTTATGGTTGGTTGTGTGTTCTTCAACTGTACTCCATCACGTCTCACCGACTGCCACCAAATAAATCATCATCTCCCAATATGACATTATCTTTTGAGATTTGAGATTATATAGACTTGCAATCTTGTGTTTTTGGTACTCATTTCTAGGCCTGGCATTTTGGATCCAACCCGTTAACCCGACCCGACCCAACCCGTTAATATTTGTATTTGGGTGGATGCTTAACGGGTCGGGTCGTTAACGGGTGAACCCGTTAACAACCCGTTAAATAACGGGTCACTTTGGGTCAACCCATTAGACCCGTTAGGACCCGTTAACACCCGTTAGTTGAGGATATTTTAGTAATTTTAGTAAAATCTTAATGACAAAAAATAAACTTTATGCAAAAAATAAAAATAAAAATAATTGTTAACGGGTGTTAACGGGTGAAACGGGTGACCCGTTAGCTTAACGGGTCGGGTTCAACCCGACCCAAACCCAATAAATCTGACCCGTTTACAGGTCTACTCATTTCAATTGTAGCAATTGATAGTTCCTATAATAGATAGGGCTTCAAGTTCGTTTTGACAATTCAATTTACAAAAGCACTTTTACAAGATGGCTATACGACAAAGTTATGTTAGCGAATTAACTGGACCTGAATAATGTACACATTGCAATGTATATGATACTAACATTAATATGATTCAAATTTAAGACATTCTTCAACCGAGCTGGGACAACTACAACCGTATCAAATGTTGGTTAGTTGAACTTAAAAGAGGTTATTGGACTACATTGTAAAGCAAAAACGCTAGCCTCGTTTAGTCTCTTATATTGGATTAGAATAGATAAACCACTATACTCAATGTATGTTTAAAGAAGAAACAATGAGTTATCCATTCTAATCCAATTCTTTAGACAATACGAAGTCATAGAGAGAGTTTGCAGCGCAAGGAATCGTATGTTTTGGTTAAAGTGTGCTGAATCTCCACATATGGGCCTATTTTTGTTTCCCTTTCTTGGTGAACTTTGGGCTTACTTGGTGTTGGTTTTTGTTTTTTGGGCCAACCACCAGTAACCAAGTTGTATCAAAATATAAAATTGAAGACAGATGGTATCTAATCTTGCACACCTCAAGAACTAGTGAGTTTTCCAATGCCATTCTTGTATCAAATCAATACAGAGAGCCTTACCAAATCATAACATACATTAACATTAACAATTTACCACAAAAACAACAACACCGAAATCGAAAAAAAAACAGAAAACAACAACAATTTGGAAGGGAAAGAAAATAAAATACAGGCACTTGTTGTACTAGTAGGCACACATTGCCTGCTTAGTCTTTGACAATCGAGGTAATAAGAATGGAGGCTTCATCCGCTGTCGGAGCTGCATCATCTGGTCATTAGAAATTCATTCGACAATATTCTCAGTTCACAAATAAATCTTTGGTGCGATCGTCGCACCGTCACATAAACTTCGAAGTTATTTTTAGAAAAAAATTATTCAAACACGCATAACAAAAGTGCTTATGAACAAAAGCAGTTTCTATAAAATGCAATTCCAATCAGTTAAAATGAGGACAAACAAAATACTTTAAAATTATTTTAGAGAAGAACTAACGGACTGACCTGGAAGTTTTGTAGGCAAGTGAGAGACAATGTTGTCAATGATGCCACCTCCACCGCCACCCTCCTCCGCCTCCTCTGCCGTCTTCATCCTCTTATTCCCAATATCCTTCATCACATTCTCAGCTTCTTTGTTCACCTCATCAACCTCTCCTCCTCCTCCTCCGCCGCCATTACTCTGGTTAAAAAAGTTGGAGATGAGATTTGAGAAAACCCCTCCATTACCATTTTCACCACCACCACCACCCTCTCTCTCCAACTTATTAGAAAACCCCTCGTTTCCCACATCATCGACTTCAAACTCACCTTTTCTTTTTCCAGCATCCCCGCCTTTCGGAACGCTCCCCGAAGAAACTAAAGATATAAGGTGTGTTATAATCCCACCACCTCCCTTTTCTTCTTCCTCCTCAGTACCTTCGATCATGCTTTTCTTCTCTGCATCAACTTCTTTGCCCTCACCTTGCTCGCTGTGAATGTACCCTTTTTCCGTCCCTTCACCTCCATTAACAGCTCCATGACCTTCTGTTTTGGCTCCGCCATTTGTATGGCGGAGATTCACCGGAAGCAGCAGGCTTTCAGACTCTGGTATAACATCCTCCATCTCTTTCTCTCGTTTTTGTTTCTTCCAAAGAATTATTCTACAAACTTCTCTAATTTACAGAAAGGGCGAATTGAAGAGCGATTCGAACTCAGTTGCAAAGAGGAAAGCTCAAATTTCTGTTTAGGGTTTGCAGACACTTTTTCGTGTATTCTTCTTCTTCTGTTAGCTGCACAGATGCAGCTTATGTAGAGGAGACAAGCGTCCTCCTTCCAAAGCGGTCTTTTAATGACAAAGCTATGGTTTTCCTACACGTACTCCGATTCTCATGCAAAAGATCCAACGAGAGGTTACCACGTGTCGAATTTTAGGGATGGTAGCACGCATCTCAAAATGGAGTCGGTGGGGGTAACGACTCCTTGTCGGATTTGAGCACCACGGTGTGAGACCATAGACTGCCAAGCGTTAACCCCTATGTTGTTGTTTTTCTTTTTTTTTTCTTTTTTTTAATGCATTAATATTTTTACACTAAGATCACTTCCAATGGTGGGCTAAATGCTAAATTCCTCCCAAAATTTCCCTCCACACTCACTCCAACCCAAGGGGAAAATGTGGGCTAGATGCTTAAAGGGGAAGTGAGGCCAGAAACCGCCCAAAATGTAGCCCAAAATCGGAGTGTGCCCCACCGAAGAGAGTGGTTTTCAGCGTTTGGGCTCCAAACCCAGCCCGTGGACTCGCCAAATGCGCCTAACGCGCAGTTCTTCAGACTGGCTGGTACCCACCCACGTGGGCTTGTCGGCCACGTTCCCCAGAGCTCCAACGGCTTTTTCGATCGAATGGCTGTGATCATCAGGCCGTTGGTTAATCCAATGGTCTAGATTCAAAAAAAAATTATTTTATATTTATATATTATTGAATTCAACTGCTGATATCAAATATAATCAAATCTAACGGTAAAAAAAAAAGATCTAACGGCCCAAATTTAAATCCAACAGCTAAAATAATTAAAAATATATATTTAACTCAAAATTCACCCAAAAACTCTATAAATACCTATGTATTTGTTCAAACATTCACACAAAACTCATTTTTCTCCTACAATTCTTCCAATATATCTTTCTACCATTTCTTTCCATTTCCAAATTGTTCAACATGGCAAGAGAGCATATTAGAGGTCGTAATTGGACATGTGAGGAAGATGTTGCTTTATGCTTGGCATGAGTTTGTGTTAGAGAAGATGGTGCAGTTCGCATAAATCAAAATAAGAAGGTTTTGTGAGATAAAATCATTGCAAAGTTTCAAGAAAATTGCAATGGCGGCGGGCGGGATGGTAGTGGTGTTTATGATCGGTGGAAGACTATCAACAAAGCATGCACTTTATGGAAGGGAAGCTTGGAGAGAGCTGTGGTTGGTTGGCATGGCTATGTGGTTTATGTATTTTATCAAATTTATGTCCTATTAATTATTGTTTCTATTAATCTAGATGTCTTCAATAATTATTGTACTTATTATTCCACACTTTGATGTAGAATAGATGCCTTCAATAATTCAACTTCCATTCAATAATTTATCCACATATTTAGTGATTTTTCAATATTCATTGGAATTTAAATATTTTTAGATTAAAATGTTCATAAAATTAATTTACGATAGTCTACATATTTATTTATTTTTTAAATTTAATTTAAGGAAAAAATAGCCTAAGTTCATTCTTTAATGATTCCGGGCTAAAATTTTATTCCAAAATGGTTGGAGTATGGGCTAAAAGCTAAATTTTTCAGGCTAAAAAATTTGGCTTTTAGCCCAACCATTGGAGTTGGTCTAAAGGGAATGGGAGTTCAACTAAATTACATAGTAAGCAGCCTATTTTTTTTTTTATGAAAACGAGAATTAGTTGTAGGATCCATACCACATTAATCTTTAGCAATTTGAATCATTTATTGTTCAAGTTGCATCTCATAGATCATACTTGCAAAATATTAGCCAAATCAAAAATATTTAAGGCATCTAATTAAGTTCAAATAAATTGACGAACATTTTTTTCTCTAAAAAATATTGAAATTTCATTGTGATAATTAAATAGGCAAATGGTTTCGGATTGAATTAAAATTTTGTAAGGATGATCTATGAATCGAGATTTACAAAATAGATGGTTTAGATTGTTGAAGTTTGATGTGAAGCCAGTCCCACAACTAATCCCCATTTTTTGATATAAGGATATGATTTTTTTTTTCCCACACACCTCTTAGACTCTCACACACGGCTTTCTGTTTTTTGCAATTAGATTGAATAAATCAAACACAAACAATAACTATAATTAATAGAAATGCTAAGAAAACTCTCAAAATTGGACTCTCCATGAATCTTGTCACATTACAATTTAACATTAATTCTCACATCAATATTCTATAATTAGTTTTCCAACTTTAAAATACTTTTCAAAGATTTTGAGCAAGAAAAAACTTTTCCAAGCTCGCCACGCTATAAAAGCAGTTTACTCGCGTACTCGCCAATGGAAAACTATTGCATTTTACGAAAGTGCCCTTTCCTGATATTCAGGCGACCGAAATAGCGCGAATTTGCGCTTAGGCCAGTCGAGCGAGTGGGAAACTGGAATAACAAAAAGACAAAATTGTGACCCTTCTGCGATTGCAACGTGGAACGGAAAGGACGATAGATTCCACGACTTCAGTGGTATTTGGATAACCACCACGAGCTCACCACACGCCCTAACACGTGTTCGAATCGTAGCCACCCACCTATTCTCTGATCTAACGGTCCAGAATAAAGCCCATGCCAACTGGATTTCCTCCATATCCCTATATAGCCCCTCACCCCACTCTCAGCCTCCACATTTCTTCACCGTTCTCCATTTCCTCTGCAATTTCCAGTCCAGATTCTTGTTCAAACTCTCTTCTTTCCAATCACCCGTTCGAGATAATCCGATCGAAAACCGTGTCGATGATGTCTCTGAGGGCCATTTCGACGTTTTCCGTCCCATCCAAGCTAGGGGACAAAGGCGGTGCTGTTACCACCCTCTTGCCCAACTCAAAACTTGGATCATCCTCTTCTACTCTGAGCTTTAAACCGCAGCGAAAACTCGAAAAGTTTGCGGCTTCTGTATCGAGCGAAGCAGTGGCGTTGACCGGCGTGGTGTTTCAGCCGTTTGAGGAGGTGAAGAACGATGCTTTTGTTGTCCCTGTGTCTCCTCAGGTCTCTCTTGCCCGTCAGCGTTACACAGATGAGTCCGAGGCCGCCATTAACGAGCAGATCAAGTGTGTATCTCTATGTTGTTACAAAATTTTAATTTCATTCATTATTGTTTTGATTTTTGATGATTTTTTTTCATATGGTAATCTTAAATCTTAAATTTTTGTGTGACAGTGTGGAATACAATGTGTCGTATGTGTACCATGCACTGTTTGCGTACTTTGACAGGGACAACGTTGCTCTCAAGGGCCTTGCCAAGTAAACACACTAAATTCCTAAATATCCCCGTTTAATATATAATATACTAGTGTCTTTGCACGCGCAATTTAAAATTTTATATTTTAAATTGATGTATGGTTAATTGGTTGTGATGTAACAGCTTTTTCAAGGAATCGAGCGAGGAAGAAAGAGAACATGCCGAAAAGCTGATGGAATATCAGGTATACGAGTTTTTGTGTGTGTGCGCGCGCGCGTTCATGTGTTAGGGTCTTGTATTGCGAGATCTGATGGTATTGCGATTTATTTCTCAGAACAAGCGAGGTGGGAGAGTGAAACTGCACTCTGTAATCGCGGCGCCTACGGAGTTTGATCATGCAGAAAAGGGAGATGCATTGTATGGTAAGATTTTTCATTCCGTAGGCAACACACTTATCGGCGTTGACAATTTCTTTGCTGCTGAATGATGGATTGCTGATATGTGTAATTAGAGAATGTGCATGTCTTTATCTGAAACTTTTTCGTTGATTCGTTGATGCAGCTATGGAGTTAGCATTGTCTTTGGAGAAGCTGACAAATGAAAAACTCTTGAACTTGCATAAGGTAACACATTTCTGTGATATAAGATTGGTTTTGAAGTCATTGATAAGGCTCATGGGGTCTGGTTTCCGTTTGACGCTTTCTTTTCGTATTAAATTCTCTTTATTTGATCCAAAACAGGTTGCAGACCAGAACAATGATCCCCAATTGATGGATTTTATCGAGAGCGAGTTTCTGGCTGAGCAGGTGAATTAAACACGTGTTCTACTCTAGTGCTAGGTTGAATTACTATTGTGATATTGTCATTGTTAGAGTAAAAAGCCACCATCGGTTCTTACTTTGGTTGTTAATCATTTCGGTAAGTGAACATACAAAAATCCAAGAGAAAACGCTATCTGCAATTACACTGAAAAACATTTTTCTCATCACTAACCAACTCGGACAAGAACAATCACAGCTTTTTACACCGGACTAGTAAGAAAAACCGGTGCTTTGCAGTATTCTAACACCGACTAAAGCTTATTCGCGTATTATTTTACAGGTTGAGGCCATCAAGAAGATAGCTGACTATGTCACTCAACTGAGAAGGGTTGGAAAAGGCCATGGTATTTCATACGTCCAACTCTTCACCATCATATTTTCCTTCCGATTCACCCTATCTAATGAGTTATCTCAATTTCTGGACTCTTATCTAATGAGGTATTTCATGGCTTGCAGGAGTGTGGCACTTTGACCAGTATCTCCTTCATGAGGGTGATGCTGCAAACTGAAAATTCACGGCGCTCTGTTTGCTCTCGTGTTTGTTTCTAATGTTTTGGAGTGATCTCTCTAGAAATATGCATATTTATATTAAGCAAGCTAATAAGAGTGTGATCTCAGGTAGGCGCCTTCGACATGTCAGAGTAGACTTAGCGCATAGCAAATCGTTGGTTCGAGGGTTTCATCGCCTCCAACTTATGTAGTTAAAGATCTGTTGAGTAGTGTATACGTTCTAGTTATCCTACGAGTCTATGGCTATGTATACAAATTAAACCAAGTTCTATAATGGTTAAGTGGACCTTGTTATATGCTTTTATTTGAAATAATCTCGTTTTGCTGTTCTGAAATTACGAAGTGTGACGCTCGAAAGACGCTAAAAATGAAAAATCGAGAGCAACTATATCATCTACGCTCACTCAAGTTACTGGTATTTACATGTGACATCCTGCAGAATCAAAGCTAAGATTCATGGCTGGTTAACCAAACGCCAATTCTTTTGAAAAGGAAGGACACAATTTATGTGGCTGAAGACAGAATCTCCACTAAGAAGACGACCTCTTCCTCCTCCTTGTAGTGTTGTTTGCATTCTGTTGACAAGAGTGAATAATCTCCCACATCACTCTTATATCTTCATATTCCCCACAAGACTCCATGTCTTTGTACAAGCTCACCAATCCATGCCCATTTCTTGCAAATTTAAACCAAATCTCAAAAAGACTTCAACGAGCAGAGAAGTTCATCCTTACCGAGAATCTCAATGTGTTAATATTCTAAACCAATCATGCAACTACTTTGAGTTTTAAGATTTTCAAATAACAACGCATAATTGGCTTGAAATACTGCCACAGTCGAATTTCCACTGCAGGGAAGTTCGAGCCACATGGAGAGGGAGAAGGGAGCGAGTAACTGAAAACTTAACTCACCTTTGGATTTGCGCCTTGAATGTGAAGTAAGCTTGAGAAGGATGCACTAGTTGGGACGAGGAAGGATTGCTCGAAGCAAATCCAGGTCTTCCAACCCACCATCTTGACATGGTTCCTATTCCATCCCATCCTATCCTCCTCTCCATTTTATATGCAGATTTTTGCACTTGAGTCCTGTTGTGCGGAAGTGTCAAATATGAAACCAATAAACTACAACGGCAAAATATGACAAGACAAATAATCCAAAAGACACAAGGATTTATACTGGTTCGGCGTAAGCCTACATCCAGTTCCGAGACGGCGAGGAAATTCCACTAATATCAAAAGGAGATTACAAATAGAGTTTTAACTCTCAAACCCAAATCCCACATACAACCAATAGCTCTCACTCAAACTAAGAAACAAATGGAGAAGAAGAAACACAGATCAAAATCCTTCTCTCCCAAAAGCTACTCAAGTAGCACCAACATCTTTGATTGAGTGATTACTAACAAAATGGGATTATTACAAATGGTGGGAAGGAGCAGCTCATATTCAAATGGGAGAGCCGAATGCTCTCCCTGGTTTCTCTCATCTGCCGCTCCCCCACATCCAAAGGCATAACCAAATGCCTTAATATAAACAAAAGGCCCCACCTTCTCTCTCTCCTCTTCTCTCTTTCGGCTGCACTCATCACACAAGGCCACATATTCTTTGCCTTTGTAAAAGCCACAAATCAAGGGCTAGACATCATAATGATGTCCCCCTTTTCCTTATTCTATTTTATTAGCCGAAAGGTATTTTGGCTTGTTGTCCACTTGGTCACAAATCCAACAATCTCCATCTTGACCAAGTTCCGAAAGCATCACAGAGAATCGAATCAACAATCACCATAAGCACCCAAAGTACAAACTAAAGACGATGGAAACTAAATCAAATTCCCCAAACTTACCAGTGCTCATAACAATTTCCACCTCGACTCAAACTGTACCAAAGCCAACGAAAGTGAACATTTCTCTACTGTCTTCTCCAGATTTCCAAACCATAAGTGTCTTGACCAAAACAAAAGTGATTCAAACGAAGAATTGAAATTCTTCAATATCGCCAACAAAAGATCAAGCACACCATACCAAAGTTGGACACACAATGAACTCCACCTGCTCACAAACACCATGGTCTTAAACTGCACCAATAGACTCATTCACATAGCATGGCACATTCTCCAAGTCAAAACTGATTACAAATTTGGCAACAAGGTCTCACATACCACATACAAAAATATGCCCTTCACTCAAGTTTACCATCATCACATGAGCACCAACAGGACAACCAAAATTTCAAATTCAAATAATCAGCATAAGATCCAAAACCATACCTCAACTGGAGTCTTCAAGAAAACTAATTGCAGATGATGGAGACCAACAAACCAAATAGCAGTGGCAAACAAATCCAACCAAATGTACATAAACCAAACAAAGTTAGAAAGCATATAACTTGCCTTCTACAAGAGGGTTCCACACAAATGTTCTGCAGTGCATGTGGTGTCTCCAAAATAGTGTGGTGTCACACTATCCAAACTTGCAGAACTCAACAAATTGGCCCTCACAAACTCCTCCAATGTTTCCATCAACTTGCTCCAAAGGCAACTAGTGGGAGTGAAGAAAAAACTTCTCTACCGTTGAAAAAATGCCAAAGAGAAGAAAACTTAGCCTTAGCCTTTTTCCCTTTTCTTCCAACCAACAACATCATTTGTCATCATGATGTCCTTCTGCCAAAACAAATGCCGAAAGAAAAGAACAAACATTTTCTTTCCAATTTTCAACTGCTTCTACTTTTTCTCCTTCCCACTCAACTCGTAGACAACAGCCCACAAACACCTCCGGTGCAACGATGACCAACGGAAAACCCACCAAAAGCAGTACACTACACCTGCAGCCGTCGAACACCAACACTTCAACAACATCGATGGCAACATTGCAGCAGACACGCTGTTTCCGAAACCATTCTCCAATCTGCGAGCTCAGTGACTGCAGCATAGTCCCTTACTATCATTCTTCAACGCCACGCATTTTGCAGCCAAACTCTGCATCTCCAATTGACCAAATGCCAAAGTCATTCCTTCAGTCGAATTTTTCCAAAAAAACATATTTCACCGTCATTCGAAGATTTCATATACATACTAGTACAAAGCCTCCAAGTCGAAACCCGGAGCTCTGATACCACTTGTTGTGCGGAAACGTCAAATATGAAACCAATAAACTACAACGGCAAAATATGACAAGACAAATAATCCAAAAGACACAAGGATTTATACTGGTTCGGCGTAAGCCTACATCCAGTTCCGAGACGGCGAGGAAATTCCACTAATATCAAAAGGAGATTACAAATAGAGTTTTAACTCTCAAACCCAAATCCCACATACAACCAATAGCTCTCACTCAAACGAAGAAACAAATGGAGAAGAAGAAACACATATCAAAATCCTTATCTCCCAAAAGCTACTCAAGTAGCACCAATATCTTTGATTGAGTGATTACTAACAAAATGGGATTATTACAAATGGTGGGAAGGAGCAGCTCATATTCAAATGGGAGAGCCGAATGCTCTCCCTGGTTTCTCTCATCTGCCGCTCCCCCACATCCAAAGGCATAACCAAATGCCTTAATATAAACAAAAGGCCCCGCCTTCTCTCTCTCATCTTCTCTCTTTCGGCTGCACTCATCACACAAGGCCACATATTCTTTGCCTTTGTAAAAGCCACAAATCAAGGGCTAGACATCATAATGATGTCCCCCTTTTCCTTATTCTATTTTATTAGCCGAAAGGTATTTTGGCTTGTTGTCCACTTGGTCACAAATCCAACAAGTCCTAACTTCCCCTCACTAAAATACTAATATCCAACTCCAAGCAAAGCCAACAAAATGCATGTAGACATGGCACTAAGCAACACTCATGGAAACAGAGTATTTTTGTTGCACTCTGATTGGATCATTCCAAAATTAAACCTGTGGCCAATCACATCACACCACCTGTGTCAGCCCCAATTCAACTTTGCTTCCAATGTCAATCTTATCAAGTAGGGAGGGATACAATTGGTATTTTATTTAGTGTGTGTAAAGGTAATGTGTGGGTGGATTTATTTAGTGTGTGTTGGATTCTTTTCCATCACAAATTACCCAAGTAATCTACCCGAAATAAATGTTTATGGATTATGTTACATGTTATATGAGAGTAGATTTGGAAAAGAAAGCTGGCGCAGAAGTAGACAGTGCTATGGAGATGGATGTAGGTACTTCGGGAAGAGGTTTGGTTCCGGAACCTTATATGGGGGAGAAATAATAGGTTAGGATTTAGAGTTTTTATAGGCCTTTTTTTAATATTTTGAGCTTAAAGTTTGGCAACACATTGGGTTAGCACATTTTAACTTACAAATTGGATTTAGAAAATAATACCCAAAACAAATAATTAAATTAAAAAATTAATTTAATTAATTCGGTTCGGTTCGGTTTGGTTCGGTTTCTAGATCACTAAAACCGAACCGAACCAAAAGAATTCGGTTCGGTTTGGTTTTTTCAATTCGGTTCGGTTTTTTTGTTCGGTTCGGTTTTTTCGGTTTCGATTTCGGTTCGGTTTGGTTTTCTGTTTTTTTCGGTTTTCGGTTTTTTGAACCCACCCCTAGTCGTGATAGGTCCCCAGTCAAACGGTTAGTTGGAGTTTCTTTTAGTGCCGCATAGTTTGTGCTTCTACACTTCTATTTTATTGTTATTATTTTTTATTAAATTTTCTGTTAGGGTTGTGATATGTAACATATGCCATGTAGCATAAAATTATCTGAAAATTTGTCTCCATAACGTCCTCAATTTTTAGACGGAATTTTGAACAAAATAAGCTTGGAATCTTAAAAAGTGTCGTTATAACTTTTAAAAGCTACAAAAAGTAATAAAAATACAAAAAATCTCAAGAAACGTCCGTGTAATTAACTCGTAAAACTAAAAGAAGGTACTTGAAAGAACAAGGGGTCCAAAGCCATATATTTTCCTTTGGTCGTCACTTAATCCCTATTGGCACTCCTAGTAGTGGTGGTGGAGTGGAGGGAGTGAAAGCATGTGATATGCAACCGCTTCTGGTTGGTTGTGTGTTCTTCAACTTCACTCCATGACGTCTCACCGACTGCCACTAAATAATTCCCAATCATCACATTATCTTTTGAGATTTCAGATTATTTATAGAGTTGCAATCTTGTGTCTTTGGTACTCATTTCAATTGTAGCAATTGATAATACCTATTATGGTAACAAATTATAGATAGGGCTTCAAGTTCGTTTTGACAATTCAATTTACGAAAATACTTTTACAAGATTGCTATACGAAAAAGTTATGTCACCGAAATGGAGTTAATTGGAACTAAATAATGAACACATTGCAATGTATATGATACTAACATTATTGTGATTCAAATTTGAGACTCTTCAACTGAGCTGAAACATCTACAACCGTATTAAATGTTGGTTAGTTGAACTTAAAGAGGTTATTGGATTAAAAAGGAAAACCATATCCTTCAAATTTGATAGTAATTCGTGTATACTAGAATATGCAAAAAATTTGATTTCCAATAAACAGAAAATCATAAATTGATCGAATCTGGAAGTGGAAGAATGCTCAATTTATGTCCGGTTGCTGATAAAAAAAACAATTAGAAAATCCTCCAGGTTTCGTAGAAAGGGTGATTCTCAACAGCCAAACACAAACAAAAATTCAAAACAAATTAAAAAAAAAAAACTAGATGGAATGGTTGAAAGATAAGATTGGAGACTTTGTAGTAAAAAGCATACCAGCACAAAGCCAATGAAGGACCCTCTTCAACCAACACTAATCTTTCTTAACGAAGCCGAGACTCCACGGTCCAGTTCGTTTGCAGCTCCAGTGAGTCGCAAGGAAGAAAACCTTGAAATTCCTTTTCGGCAAACTCGAGGCAGTTTGTACCACAAGACAAGGGCTGGCCCTAAGAATTCGGGGGCCCTAGGCAAGCCTTCGAAGTGGGGCCCTAGAGTTCCGTTTTCCCATTTCAAATCATCAAAGTCACCAAACACTAAGAGAAACGACATCGTATTGCCGAAAAGGAATTTCAAGGTTTTCTTCCTTGCGACTCACTGGAGCTGCAAACGAACTGGAACCGTGGAGTCTCGGTTTCATTAAGAAAGATTAGTGTTGGTTGAAGAGGGTCCTTCATTGGCTTTGCGCTGGTATGCTTCTTACTACAAAGTCTCCAATCTTATCTTTCAACCATTCCATCTAGTTTTTTTTTATTTATTTATTTTTATTTGTTTTGAATTTTTGCTTGTGTTTGGCTGCTGAGAATTGCCGTTTCTACGAAACCTGGAGGATTTTCTGATTGTTTTTTTTCTCAGCAACCGGACATAGATTGAGCATTCTTCCAATTCTAGATTCGATCAATTTATGATTTTCTGTTTATTGGATATCAATTTTTTTTTTTGCATATTCTAGTATATACGAATTACTATCAAATTTGAAGGATATGGTTTTCCTTTTGTACACTTGTATTTGAAGATTATGGTCATTTTTTGCAAGTTGGGTCGTCTATGGAATTGGGTGACGGTGGATTTCATTTTATGATGATGAGATTAAAATTATAGTGCATTTTTTCTATTGAACTTTTCTTGATACAAACGATATTCTAAACTGTTATGATTTACGGCGAATAGGGATTCGAACTCCGGCAGTTAATGTGGTTGCTTTCTGTATTTTTGTGCAATCTGGGTTGTCTATGGGTTTGGTTCACCAGAGGATTTCATTTTTATGATTAAGGAGTTCTACTTTGGTATTTGTAGTTTGTTGATGCACAAAACCGGAGGTCTTGGAACAACGTAAATCCGACCGTGAATCTGCAAGAAAAGTAAAGAACACAAGATGTATCGTGCTTCACCCCAATGTTTGGGCTACGTCCACACTGATATTGTATTTCTGAGGGAGAGAGAGCTCTGAGAGTGAGAGCTTTGAGATGGGGTGAAAGGGCCTAGGAATTGGCCTCTTCCAATTGTGAGGGTGATGAGTCCTTTTATAGAATAAGGGCTCCTCACTTATTACATATTTGCCCCTTCCTTTATTACATAATTACATTTAAGTCCCCCGAGTATTTATACGAGATCTAAATATGGAGGCCCTAAGTATGGTATAAACAGTAGTCCCCCAAGTCTTCAGTCAAGAAAGTCTTTTGCCTAGAGACTTGAAATTCAGTCCATGTGTAGGCCGAAGTAACTAGATGTTGTCTTGAACTAATGCTCGATATGAAGTAGTGCTCAATCTGAAATGATGCTCATCTAGAAGTTGCACATGTTGCGAGGCTGCTTGGCTTGTGGCTTATGTTGCCTTGGTTGGCTCGGCTTGTGGCGTTGAAGGTGAAGGAGTCCCTTTTATAGAATAAGGGCTCGCTCCTCAATACATGAATGATGGGCTAGAGTTGATGTTCGCGGCGATGCGGTTGCTCAATAGGCGGTGATGCTCTCTAATGATGGTGAGGGAATCCCTTTTATAAAATAAGAGCTCACTTCTCAATACATGAATAATGGGCTAGAGTTGATGTTCGCGGCGAGGCGGTTGCTCAGTAGGCGGCGATGCTCTCTAATGATGGTGAGGGAGTCCCTTTTATAGAATAAGGGCTCGCTCCTCAATACATAAATATGGGCTAGAGTTGATGCTCGTGGTGAGGCGGTTGCTCAGTAGGCGGCGATACTCTCTAATGATGGTGAGGGAGTCCCTTTTATAGAATAAGGGCTCGCTCCTCAATACATAAATATGGGCTAGAGTTGATGCTTGCAGCCAGGCGGTTGCTCATAAGGCGGCGGTGTTCTCTAATGATGGTGAGGGAGTCCCTTTTATAGAATAAGGGCTCGCTCCTCAATACATAAATATGGGCTAGAGTTGATGCTCTCTAATGGTGGTGAGGGAGTCCCTTTTATAGTATAAGGGCTCGCTCCTCAATACATGAATGATGGGCTAGAGTCCCCCAAGTATTTTTCATGAGGCCCAGTTGAGGCCCAATATATGGTACATAATGTAGTCCCCCAAGTCTTCGGTCAATAGAGTCTGTTGGCTGGAGAATTCAAATTGAATCCATGTATGGGCCGAAGTGGCGGTTGTTCGGAGGCGGTATTTGTATACCCTGCACTGAAGCTTTGTAGGTAAAGCTTTGCAAGTGAAGCTTTGAAGCTGGAGCTCTGTAAATGAAGCTTTTGAAGCTAGAGCTTTGTAAATGAAGCTTTTGAAGCTAGAGCTTTGTAAATGAAGCTTTTGAAGCTAGAATTTTTGTAAATGAAGCTTTTGAAGCTGTAGCTCTATAAATGAAGCTTTTGAAGCTAGAGTTTTTATAAATGAAGCTTTTGAAGCTGGAGCTCTATATATGAAGCTTTTGAAGCTAGAGCTTTTTGTAAATGAAGCTTTTGAAGCTGGAGCTTTGTAAATGAAGCTTTTGAAGCTAGAGCTTTTGTAAATAAAGCTTTTGAAGCTGGATCTTTGTAAATGAAGCTTTTGAAGCTAGAGCTTTTGTAAATGAAGCTTTTGAAGCTAGAGCTTTTGTAAATGAAGCTTTTGAAGCTGATTGACATGAGTGATGCTCATGAATGTTTATGTTGATTGATATGAGTGATGCTCATGGATGTTGACATGAGTGATGCTTATGAATATTGACATGAGTGATGCTCATGAATGTTTATGTATGATTGATATGAGTAATGCTCATGAATGTTTATGTATGATTGATATGAGTAATGGTCATGAATGTTTATGTATGATTGACATGAGTAATGCTCATGTATAATTTGGGAGTACTGGGCGTACTTTTGATCACCTGGTTGGTGGTAATAGTGGCAGGTTGTCGAATAATTATGGAGTACTGGGCGTACTTTGTGGAGTACTGGGCGTACTTTTGATCACCTGGTTGGTGGTAATAGCGGCAGGTTGTCGAATAATTGTGGAGTACTGGGCGTACTTTTGATCGCCTGGTTGGAGCTATTTTGGGCTTATGGGCCTTCGTCCTCTACACAATATTCCAGCCCATTTATTTTGGGCTTTGCCATTTTTTTATTCTTATTATTACCCTCTAATAGGGTTTATACAGATGTTTCCGAAAGATAAGAAAAATAAATTACATCATACATCTGTCAAAAAGTAAATCACATCATTCTGGTGGGGTGTTTATTCCTTTCTTTTGCTTTCTTCTTTTCTCTTTTTTGCTACATGGTCCACGAGTCCATCCCCAAGGCTCTATTTTTAGTGAAAAAGAATTCTTGTGAATCATGATTGATACCACCTCCAACCATATCCCCAGAGGTGTAGGTTGGGCCAAACGCTTTTCATTTTCCATGTCCCTGATAAAGTAGTCCATCATTGCCATGATAGCCACGACTATTTGCTTTTATTATTGCTTTCCCGATCTGCCAAAATATTGTTGAGTATTCTGAACTTATCACATGGTTGCTGGGTAAAGCTTCGAATGACAGTTCAAAGTAACAGAGCAGTAAGCTCGTGGATCAATGCTTAACCCCTAATGTAGTCAAATGCCGGAATCAGAGACGAAGTTCCTAACAGAGGCGAGGGAGCTGAGATCGAGCGCCATGACGGGATCTGGGTGCGGGAGAAAACTCGAGTACGATATAACTGCTTTCCTCATCCCAACATACCGAACTGCCTTTGCAAACACAATAACTTTCAACACACCCCTGAACTGCCTTTACAAGAATAACGAGGTTACTCTGGCCTTGAAAATGTTATGGGGTAGTAAAGGATGGGCGTATTAAGGATGCTTTCAAAATTGCTGAGAACTTCGTGTATCAGGAGCTTCGAGAAGAACTACTGGAGGAGGAAGGGGCAGACGGGGGGGAAGAACTGCTGGAGCTTCGAGACGTCAACAACCAGGTCAACGTACCACCGCCCCATGTAGCGCTGCAGATCCAGGCACTATTAAGGAGAAGCCATGGCTCCGACGAGCAGCTGGGAGAAGGATTTGCAATCTTCGCCGCCATCGGAGAAGAGGTTGGAGACTTGAAATTCAAATCCGTATAACTTCATGTCCTTCTCATCTGCCAATTCCTCAGGAAGCTTCGATGTCGCCAACAATCTCTTCTCTTGGTAGCCGTGGCCATGGTCGTGGTGGTGCATATGGTTGCAGCCATGGTGGTGAGTGTGAGGCTCGTGAGCGGCAGATGCAGAGAACCCAGAAACAAAACTCAGATCCGAACAGTGCCTAACAACCAAAGCAACAGCAACCAAGACGAAACCCTGCTCAATTATCCTTTCGCCATCCTTCTTGTTCTCCGAGAACCAAGATTTAACTTCATAGGTGAAAAAAAATCCAGGGATTTGGTTAACTGGGTAGGAGGAGGAACTTGTTTCCTGAAACGGGTCGGGTTTACTTTTGGTTGGTTGAAGCTGTATGGAGCAGATGAAGTTGGTGCGAATGGTTGGGAGCCAATGAGAAAAAGTTGAATTTTGGTTGGTTAATTGAGCATGAAAGTTGAATTAATGCTGGAAGTAGATGTGTGGGAGGCGGAGGCAGATAATATGATATAAGATCTAGATCATAAACTTGCTTAAGAAACTGTGGTTGAGTTTCGGAGTTTTCATTTTTGCAATTTTTAGATATAGGTTTTGCAGTGACTTTGGTTCCTGGGTTTCTGTGATTTTGCAGATTCACGGTGAAGGTGAAAAAAATGAAAGAGAACCGACACAACTTTTCGTATTGTTTCCCAACTTTTCGTATCGTTTCCCATAAACGGCACCAAATGTTGATGCACAAAACCGGAGGTCTTGGAACAACGTAAATCCAACCGTGAATCTGCAAGAAAAGTAAAGAACATAAGATGTATCGTGGTTGACCCCAAGGTTTGGGCTACGTCCACCCTGATATTGTATTTCTGAGGGAGAGAGAGCTCTGAGAGTGAGAGCTTTGAGAGGGGTGAGAGGGCCTAGGAATTGGCCTCTCCCAATTGTGAGGGTGAGGAGTCCTTTTATGGAATAAGGGCTCTTCACTTATTACATATTTGCCCCTTCCTTTATTACATAATTACATTTAAGTCCCTCGAGTATTTGTACGAGATCTAAATACGGAGGCCCTAAGTATGACATAAACATAGTTGTTTTATGTTCTTATGTAAAAATATTGGTTTTGTTCTAAAAGAATCTTTGAATATGTTGTACTTCTTGTTATGTTTTCTGGATTGACTCATTGGCTTTTTGTCTACCCTTTTATGGAGCAGATGTGACTCATTAACTTCAAGAAATAAATCATCCAAATTAGAGGAAAACCAATTAAACCAATAAAATTAACAAATTTTAGATAACATGGATAATTAGGAAGAACAAATTCTCTGAAATTCAAAAAACCCACATACAATTAGATCAGATCCCAAAAGAAAAAATTCAACATACAGCTCGCTCTATTGATTTACAGGTAAGCCACGAATAAAGCAAACCCTAGAATCGATAACCATTTTAGAAAACAAAGAAGTTAGGAGAAGAATACCTCTGTTGTGCGAAAAGGCGAAACTTGTAGGAGGATTCGACGGTGGAGCACAATCTAAAAAAAAAAAAAAAATCTTAACTTTGGAATCGAATCGAGAGCCCTAGCTAGCACACATCTCGTATTTGTAAAGGTCAGGTGGGCCCAAGTTGGGCCGGGCTGAAATAAAATTACTTTGACCCAAAGTTTAGAAGTTTGGGCTTATTGGAAGAGAGAGAGGGTGCGTGACGAAGAATGAGAGGGCTTAGAATATATTACTTGCTTGGCAAGTGATGCAATTATTTCGAGAGATATTACTTGCTCAGCAAGTAATGCAACTACATATAAGATGGAACGTCTACATTTCACAGGTACCCTTACCTGGCATTCACAAATCCGGCTGGATTTCTATCATGTCTACCAAAAACACTAACACAGATGACCAAAACGACGACAACGTTGAAGGGTCTGCCGCGGCATCACGTACCCAAAGATGTTATCCACCAAATCCTCCAACTCATCCACACTATCCCTACGGCTCGCATGAGCTTTCTTTCCAAGCAGTGGGAAGGCCTCAGGTCTTCAGGTTGTGTATTAGATTTCGTGGAGGACAACCTTGATGACGAGTACAACATTTGTGAATTTTCCGAGATCCTTTTGTTCCTCAAGACCTTGAATGGAATAAAGAGCCACCTTCCATCAAGGAGATTGAGTCTTGTGCAGAGCCGGCCCTGAGGGTAGCCGGAGTAGGCGCCCGCCTAGGGCCCTGTAACATCCCACATCGCCCAGGGGAGTGGATCATCTATGCCTTATATGTATATTCCCATCTCTACTTAGCACGAGGCCTTTTAGGAGCTCACTGGCTTCAGATTTCATTGGAACTCCGAAGTTAAGTGAGATCGCACGAGAGCAATCTTATGATGGGTGACCCATTGGGAAGTTCTCATGTGAGTTCCCAGAAACAAAACTGTGATGGCGTGGTCGGGGCCCAAAGCGGACAATATCGTGGTACGGTGGAGTCGAGCCCGAGATGTGGTGGCGGCCCGAGCCGGGATGTGACAGGTCCCCACTTCGGAAGAGCCCCCAATTTTTAGGCGGAGCCAGGTAGGTTTGGATGGAGATGGGCGAGAGCTATGCGGGCTTATAAACGTCAGAATTTGAAAATCTTTTGCTGCAGGGTCGGCCTCGTGCGGGGAAGAAGACAACCCTATTCCCAACATCATTTTAATTGTACGGTTTTACTTAAGATGGTCCCACCATCTTTTTATAGTTGCATGTCTTCTCCCTTTTAAATAGTCCCACCATCTTATTTTTACTTTTCTCTTAAATATCACCTTTATGTTTATCCATTCATTCATTTATTGATGTAATAAGAAACATTGTAATAATAGAAAAATGATTGAAATTTGGCATACTGGGTAGAGACTTCTCTTTCAGTTTGAATTGGTTGAAAAATTAGATTATGTAAACTTAATAAGTGCATTTGCATCTAAAACGCGAGATGGGTAACATTTGAGTAATTTTTGTATATCTTTCCTTTTTTTTATATTAAATTTTAATGATATTTGATGTAGAAATAGACTTTTTCATGTATTTAGTGATTTTTTTACACATGTCAATGTACAAAGGATCGGGAGTTAGAGAACTCTAGGGCCCCACTTCGAAGGCTCGCCTAAGTCCCCTAAATTCTCAGGGCTAGCCCTTGTTTGTGGTACAAACTGCCTCGAGTTTGCTCGATGCGACCAGCATTCTGGTGAAACTGAAGACTCAAGCAGTCAATGAGCAGAGGCAATTGGTTCTGAGCAGGAAACTTCAGCTTCAAACGGGATCTGGGGACAGTCTATCGCAGTAAACATTGATATGCATAAGAACAATAATCCTATAGCTGAAAATCAATCGTAAATTAGTCATAGTACCGAAGATCTACAGAGAAGCATAAGTAATAAGCGTTCCAATGATTTATTAAGTTGAATTAACCATCTAAAACATCATTAAATACAAGAAAAGCTTAATTAAATTTCCGCGTTCCTGTTTCTGCATGCATAGCTAAAGCAAAGCTACAAATTCGATTAGCTCTTTCATGCTCCAACTGAAGGGGCAATACACGTTCAGTTGATTTTGCAACCCATCTTGAACTCCGTTGTCAGTCATCTGATGTTACAATCATTCTCAAGAATGAAGATCAGACCATCTAAAAGGAGCTTTTGTGGTGTTTCGTTTTCCCATTTCAGATCGTCAAGCATTACAGCTATAAGCAATTCTACACACATCTGTGATCCAACAGTCCTGGGGAGCTTCTGCTAGGTTCAATATTCTACCTTCGAATCAACCGGCATTTAAATTTGATCATTCGGTTGGAGCAACCTTTGATCTCCAAGTATGGTACTTACACCGTGCAGTTTCATCATGCAGTGATACTTTGGAGGTGCAATGGCACCTGCCTGTGTGCATAGTTCTACTACTTCCAGAGCATGCCCATAAAATCCCCTCCCTTCATTCAAAAGTACTTGAGGATCCTGAGGACGCCGCCGCCACAGTCTTTGGAGGTACAAGATCATCTACATTTGCCTTCCTCCAAAAATGGGTTCCCTGCCAACTCTCATATTTAAAAATTCCACAAAGCCTAGCCTTATGCCCAGATGGCCCAACATGAACTTCTGAACAATGTTTACAGACTTTCGCTGGATAAACCATCAGCAACTTCTCCACGCCATTTCTAAGTATTTCCCATGCCCTCAAAGTTCCACTGGCAACCAAAATCAGTTCATCAGATGACAAAGACTCAGCTCCATCAACGCCAACACAATCACTTTCAGAGTTCCAATTTAAATAATTTCCATCATTTGCCCCTGCTTGCCAGCATAGCTCGACAACTGCATGAACACGTTCAAAGTCAAACCTCTGATGGTGTTTTATAACATTCTGGAACATGTGCTTGAGGTGAAATGCCTCTACTGGAACAAGCACATCTTTCAAACCACCAACTATCCATTCATGAACTCGATTTTTGCCACGACGTTTGAAGCCACAACAAGTCTGAATTAAGTGGCCTTTCGTTGAGTCACATAAATTGCTCCTAAAAATAACATTTAGGGAGGAGTCAGGACCATTCAGATAAAGTGGTCTAATTGTTCCAAAACAAGAAATACAGAACATAAACTATGGAGCTTCAAAGTCGGTATTATTCCAGGACATGACATGTCAGTAACTATGCAATGGAACAATAAAGTGCCAAGTAGTTCAAAGCTTAAAAAGAATTTATTTTATAAGTAAACAAATACTTGGCAGATGAGGAATTTACTTGCAGGCCAAAACTGGTACCATTTTGAGGAGAGTAGAGACACCTTGCATAACGAGCCTCCGGGAATTAAAGACCTCCTGGGCAACTGGTACCATGGCCGGCACTAGGTAATCTTTAGCTCGGTTTTGGATTCTCTTTTGAATCATAGGCTTTAGCTTCCTTAAGTCCATCTTCGAGCTGTAATACCTTGCAAAGTTGTCCATAATTTTGCCATTGAAATTGGATCCTTCGCACAATTTCTTCCTCAGTGCCATAATTTCTTTTTGGTGCCAAAATTTTTACACAAAAGGGTAGACAATTGGTTGTTAGGTACAAAGATTAATTAAGTAAGCTACATTTATATGTACATTTATTAGACATTGAGAAAACCTTATAGTTAAGTTTACAAAATATTTTAAGGTCGATGGTTTTAACACAAAAATGTGTCTACAGAACATTAGCTTTTGTACTTATGTGGACTCACATGAACGACAACTAGCGTATCCAATCACTATACACCTATTTAACAAATGAAATTGAAAGACCTGAACGAAGGTCACTAATTGTACTTAGTCACATGATACAATTGGTATATACTGTGCGTATCATAAAATTCTACAGGTAAAACAAACAGTTTTTTGTTGTTATCCTAGTTAAAATAGCTATGTTATTTCATTATCAAATAAGATTAAGAAGTGTGATTATGATTAGTAAAATGACTAACTAAAGAATTTCCAAGAAAGCATCAAAAGGAACTTAAATTTATCAAGTTATGATTTAAGCAAAGCAAAAAAAGTAGATGAGATTAACTTACCTATGTGTGGTATATGCAGGATGATCAAACTTCTTTTCAGCTTTGGAAAGAATGGATGATGAGGATGTAAAAAGCGGAAAATCACATTGAAAATGTTGCAACTGTGACACCAGGGGAAGGTAGGAATGTTTATAATTTAAACTGATAATCAGATTTATCTAGTCACACTAAACTAAGAATTTGGAACTTTTTGTTTGTTGTACGTTAATAAAACGTGTACCATAATTAGTCTAATTACCTACTATTTTTTAACATGTGCAGTTTGAGCCCAACCCTAAAACCTGGTAAATGTAAAATAGAAATCAAATTTGTACGACATTTAACATTTTATTAATAAGTGAGCAACATAGTGCAGACAAAAAATGTAAATCACTCGAAAACAGGTGTGCCACCACAAAATTAAATCTGAAAACAATTTAATGAAATTGAAAGCGAGCATTTTATAAATATTTACACATGATTTTACAAAACTAAAAACTTTCCTGTAAATTTTGTAATACATCTTTAAAGACAATATTTAGAGTACAGTTTTTAGCATCACTTTCTCCATTTTCTATCAAAAAATTTAAACTGTCGAGAGTTACTCTAGACAATGCAACATATAACTGACCATGTGTTAAAACAGGTTCTGAAATATATAAACCAACTTGTTTCAAAGATTGACCTTGGCTTTTATTAATTGTCATTGCATAACATGGTCTAACTGGAAATTGGCGTCTTTTAAAAATGAATGGCCATTTGCTTTTTGTTGATGTAAAAGTAATTCTTGGTATGAAAACTTTGTGACCAATATTGCCTCCAGCAAGAATCTTAGCTTCAATAATTCTATTAAACAATTGAGCAACTACTAATCTAGTTCCATTACATAAACCTAAAGATTGATTTAAATTTCGTAGCAACATAATGGGCATTCGTATTTTCAAAACCAGATTATGTGCAAGTAAACCATTGAAGTCAAGTTTGTTCAAAAATTCAGTGGGATACATTATTTCAAGATTTTCAACTTTTGTATTCGAAGAGCACAAAGAATCATAACTCAAAAATGTGTGTTTCTCTACAGGTAATAAATCGATGATATAATTATTTATATCTGTAACAACTGTATTTCTAGGTGTTATAATAGCTTGCTCTCTTAAATGTACAAAACCGTCAAAACAATTTTCAAAATTGGGATAAGTTGCACAAAAAATTGAATGTATGTGTTGTAGGCATAAATTACTGAACAATTATGGAGGCCATAGAGAGAGGGAAGGTGCGGCATAGAGAGACGAAGAGAGAGATATGTAATTGTGGGTGTGTGTTATTCCAACCCATTGTGCCTTTATTTATAGTAGTAGGAAATGTTAATTCTTACCCTTTAGGATTACAACATTTAATAGGTAATCTACTTCTAATAGAAATATAAGATACATTCTCATATCTACTAGGATTTACACAATCACATTCTTATTCTAATAGGACTGCAACACTCTCCCTTGAGTGTGTAAATACTCAAGTAAATGGTGCATCAGGTCTTCAATGATGAAGTAAATACAGTTGTTGAAGTCGTCAGCACAATGAGCGAATGCGAGTCTCATATCAATGGAAGAATGCATAAAAAAATAAAACTCACAAATCCTCGCTATGGTAAAACCTAAGGTGGGGAAAAACCCATAGTCTAAGGAGAAACGTGAGAAGTTGCATTAAGTCAAAACTATACATCTTTTGGACGCAAGAAGAAGAACTCACAAGGGTATGATCAACCTAGGATAGGTGCCTCGTTAAAACCTAGTTAGGTAGCAAAAACCCAATGGGAAAAATACTCGTAATCGTAGGGAAAAATAGTACATCAAGATCAAGTAAGTATACTTCTGGATACTCCCCCTGAGTTTGACATAACTTCCAAACGAGAACAACAAGCATTGCATATGAATAGTTAGGCATACCAATTCCTCGGACAAACTTCTAGAAGGTTGACTTCAGCAGTGACGTCATGTAGAGGTCGGCAAGGTTGTCTGGGATCGGCTTGCATGACTTCAATCTTCTGATGCTTTGCTGATGTAGATGTGGACACATTATGTCTTGGTGTTGACTTCGTTGATGTATCATGGCTTGGTCGGGTTGATACATGCGGCATAATCTTCATGGATCGTCGTTGGGACTCAACGATGGATGAAAACACAACAAGTACTTCGAATATCAATAAAAA
Organism: Malus domestica; assembly: GCF_042453785.1. Taxonomy (NCBI): domain Eukaryota; kingdom Viridiplantae; phylum Streptophyta; class Magnoliopsida; order Rosales; family Rosaceae; genus Malus; species Malus domestica. The sequence goes on along the minus strand of NC_091672.1, from coordinate 24,822,715 downwards.
CTCCTAACCATGTCTCACTTGTGGCGTAGTGAAGTAAGGTGAGTCTTGGAACAATTCAAAGATTTCGCAACTAAGGTCATATCATGGACCTCCAAGATATTGCGATATCCTTAACGGTAAAGACATAACCATTTTGGGATTTTGCCTTGTGCGGGTTTGATAAGTAACCTGCATCAGCATAACAAATAAAGCAAGCATCATTCTGAGGATCAGGGGGTTGGATCCACTGAGATATGTTGGGATTTGCCCATGTAGTACCTTCATGGTACGTCTTTAATACCAATTTAGTGGATGCGTGTAGGCGTAGTGCTACATCTTTACCAAGATCAACAGCGAATGAGATGTCCTGTCTAAATACAATGAGCTAAGTACAACGAAGCGCAAAGTTGAACTTAGATATGGAATTTCGGATTCCATAACCTCTTCAATGGTCTCATTTGCATATAACGTATGGATGATCATAGGTATACTCAAAGGTAACGCATTCGGGGTGTAGTTCGACTGGTAGACCAAAATACCATCAGAACAATGCTTCAACTTTGGGTTAAGACATAAACGAGTTTTCCCAAGATTCTCATCTCAAATTCCGTCTTCAAGTGCGAGGCAATTTTCTCAAACTCTTCCGGAGTCTTAGTGAGATTCGTGTCAATGACATAAATTGCAACTCTAGCAATTTGGAATAAGACTTCATAGTTTAACACGCAATGGCATAATTCATCCCTGACTGATCAAATAATCACTTAGATGGGTATACCACATCCGTCGAATTGTAAGTGAACGCCTCAAACAAGTTAAGAGGGTGTTCCATGGTTTTGGAACTATTTGAAACAGGCCATGTAATTCTTCGAGAACTTACATGTAAATCTCCATATTTATATCCCCATGGAGAGACACTAACCACATTTCATAATGCTGCTATCAATCACAAGACGTTTTGAGAGAAACCTTGCGTCGTAAGACGTGCATCATATCGCACTATTTCATTCATCTCATAACGTTTCCTTTCCTACTTGTAACACTATAGGGTTACCTTGGGCAATGTAGGAACGATAGGTCCAATACACACTTTGGCAAGGAATTTAACCTAGATTGCAACTTTAGTTGTCCAATCAGTTTTATGCTGTCACTTAATCAACGAAACACAGTTCAATATCGTCATTTTTCATTTATGTCGGTAGCTACCATATAAGTGAAAACATCATCGATGGTAATCTCATTTCAATTCTATTTTCTCATCCAAACTAGTATACTAGACCAAGAACTTTAAGTCTTGGGAGTAATCCGGATTAATCTCATGAGATGGAAATGATTTGAGACAGCAATCAAGTTTAGATTCATTGTTGTGTCGTGTCTTCCTCTTCCAGGGAAATGAATCCTACGAACTGAGTGATATGTTATACTCCAGGCCAAGAAAAATTGATTGGCTATCCGTCGGTTTACCAGACCGTCCAACAGGGGCGTCCAAACCATCCAACAGGGGCGGCACACCCTCCAAGGATGTTGACTCAACATCCGTTAAGTACGTCTATCCTTGCAGGCATGTTTGCAGCTAGTATATGATCTCGTCACTTTAGCTAGATTAGAGGAATGGGTCTAGAGCAACATTCTAAAATCTAAAAATCATCGTACTTTCTTATCACACTTATGCGGTATAGGGATCGAGATGAGACATAGTGGGCAACGTCCACGTAAATTTGCATCGTTCTTCAGGAACGTTGACGTTCTTAACTCCCCTTAATGGCGGGAAGACTGTCTCATTAAAGTGACAACCCGTAAATGAGCGGTAAAGAGATCGTGTGCAAGGGCTCGAAGAGAGCTAGTGTGAACAAGAATCATGATCGACAAAAGATACACATCCTTCTTTGAGGACCCATAGTGGTACGTTGCGGCAACGCAACTTGGCACATGGAATGCACACCCAAATGCGTAAATACGAAAATCGTCAGGTTCGTACCCAGTAACCAACTGTAACGTCATATAGGTTGGGTGGCAATGGGCCTCAAGGCGGACTAATGATGCGTAAAATAACTAAGCGCACAAATTAAACCCTCTTTTTGACAATTGTAGTATAGATGTAAGTAGGGTATCGTTCTAGGCCGGGGATTAGGAGGGATTGCTAATCTATTCTAAATTAATTTAAAAATATTAAACAAGACTCAAGGACACAAAACTAGGCTAAAAAATCTAATAATTCGAAACACACTTAGAATGACTCAAAATAATGAAAACAATCAAATTAGACACTAGGAACTAAAATGGACGGAAATTGAATTAAAAGACTAACAACAATGAAAACTAACTAAATAAAATAATTTAATAATGGGGGGTTTGGTTTTGACGAGAAGTAAATTAAACTTAAATAAATTACAGAATTGACAAAAACATGAAATTAAGGTGAAAGGATAGGTGATGGATTAGCTAGAGGGTTCTTCTCTACACATGACACATATGCAACCTAAATTGATTTTCAGTTGTTCTTTCAATAAGTTGTGAATCTCAACACTTCAGATTAACCGTGAACAGCACTTTTTTAATCTTCAAGTTTTCCTTAAGTTATTGAATTGGACGGGAAAACGCATACAACAATTCAAAACATTCTTCAAAAGTCCCCTACGTGAAAAGCACAATAGAGATACAATCAAAGATCATTAAACTTTGTGAAAACTATAAGCATTGACGAGACATTCGTAACTATGAAAAGCATGATACTCTTGCCAAGAATTCACTTAACACGATTGTGGATAACAACCTTCACTACTTGTGAATATAAGTTCATAACGATTAGGTGAAATTCACTTATATTCTAGCATCAAATTCATGCATGTAAATTAAGTATGCATCCTTAATCGACATACAAAAATAAGTTATCAATCAAGCAGTTAAGCAAATTAAATCACAACTCAGAAATCACAACTGAAGGTAATCAATTCATATTACAAATATATTCATGGCTTTGAATTAACCTCTAGCCAAAATAAACTTAGTTACACATTATTTTCAAATTAAACCAGAAATTAAACATGAGTTTGAGAAAATATACGACCCTTTTGTTTTTCTTCTGCTGCACGTTCCTTCTTTCTCTGCCCAGTATGTGCTCTGCCAGCACGCTGCCAAAGGCAGCTTCCTCTTTTTCCGCCTGTTGACCTGCCCTCTCTCCCCCTCGGTTTTCTGCTGGTCTCTCTGCCTATATCACGCTGCCAAGGGCCTGCTGCGCAAGGGCTTCTCTCTCTAGCTGCCAGGCAGCTTCTTGCTTCTCTTGGTTCAAAACCCCCTCGGTTTCTCCTCTCTATTTTTTATTATTCTGTTTTCTCCTGTTTTCTCCTTTCCCGTGTCTATCCCTCTGTCCCTCCAGGCGCTGCCTTTTCTTTGCACCAATCCCTCCTTTTTCTGCTCGCTGCCAGTCTCTCTCCCCTTCTTTGGATTCTTTTTCCGTCCCCCGTGTGGACTCCTCCAATTCCTCTGCTTTGCCAGTTGCTGTCCCCTAATTCTTCTGACTTCCTTGGATCCCTTTGTCGCTCCTGCTTTCCTCCAGCTGCAAAGGCAGCTTGCTTTCCTCTATATTCTCCTCCCGATGCTCTCCTTTTATTTTCATTTAGTTTCTAGCAGCCCCACATAGCAGAAAAAATAAGTTCTTTGGATCATGTTACTCCTACAAACACAATATATCAAAAGTATCATAAATACTTAAAGCTTCCAAATAAATTAGACAAGAAAAGAAATATAAAATGATGAAATATATAGTTTAAATATTGGTTTATCATTTAGCGTCACAATGGGTTAGCAATATTGTAATTTAAATTTGCTTTTCACGAATAAAATTTCACTTGTTCTATTTTTATTTTCTTTGCATAACAAATCCTATAAACACAAAAATAACGTAAATAGCTCAAAAATATAAGGAACTAACTAAGAAAAGACGAGTGAATTTGAAGTAAAAATATATATAAATATAATCCGATCAACTAACATAACTGCGTACAAGGATTGCATAGTCCTAGGTGTTGGAAGTATGCCCACAAAGCCACTCATTTGATGTAATAGCTTTTTGGAATACTTATTATGTTAAACTTTTATATGTTTAATGGAGGGCAAATCTTATTGTTAATCATTGTTTATTGTATCATGTGTTTAAGCAATAAGTGAATCCAAGGAATGTATTTGTTCTAAGAGATAAGTGATCTAAGTGAGTTAGATTATCGAGACCTTTCTCTTATGTTCATTCCTAAAACGTTCCTAGCCATAGGATTGCCAATTGAGCATTGACTATCCGCTAAGGTTAGTATGTGTTATGTTGACTCAAGCGTGAGTATGACTAGTCTCAAGTGATTTGGTGTTGGACACTAAGACAAACACATAGGTGCTCGAAAGAGTAATCGAGTACACTGAACTACGATCAAATCAGAGTTCGAACATACATGTCATGTAAGAACTCTAAGGTTGCAATATGCAAAGTAGTCATTTGACCTGAGGCATCATAGATGTCTAATGGTTAGGTCCTTGATCTTTGATCCTGTCAATGGCATTCCCTCGGAGTGTCCACGGCATTGTTGGGGTCAAGCTATCTAGTCATGTAGGCATATGAATGTACAACAAGGGATCTCTAACCTTCCATGGTGGAGGGAGAATACTCTAAGATATGATTCTAAAGTCTTTGGCCAAAGCAAATGAATATGACTAAAGGAAGGATGTTCCAAATCATATTCAAGGGAATCATATAAGAAAGTATCACATTGGATATTAGACATGAAACAAACTATCACTTAAACAATGTGATTAAGAGTATTGTATTAGAGAATAACCGTATTGCATTGTAGTTGTAACTGGATAGGTTCTCCAACCAATTCTACTTAGCTTGGGTAACCATGACATACTGCTAGGCGTCAACCATGGTTTGTGGAAGCCCTAATGGTTAGAAAATACTAATCAATAAAAGGGAGAATTGAAATGTGGTTTCAATTCACAATCGATAGTTAAGAGTAACATCGCCCACTGCCTCGCTAATTAGAACCTAATGGATCGTACACCGAGTAAGGATGTATGTGAAGAAATCAAATGAAATGGATAAGCAATTAAATGGTTTAATTGAAGAATGGTCAAGATTAATTAATTAGTTAATTAATTATACGAAAGGTTCGTATTGGGCTTATATGTTGGTTTTGGGTTTCGGGGCCCAAAAGCGTTTTGGTCCAAAAGGCCCATTATGATTAAGTTGTATGACAACTAAAACAAAATGGGCAAATAGCCCAATAACACCAAGGAGGCCGGCCATTAGGGTTGGATGGGCAAAGTTTGCTTAATTGCAAGTTTGCCACTCACCAAAGAAATGAAGTATAAATTCAACTTTATAGCTTCAAGGGTTTTCTAGTTGAAATTGGGTGAAAACATGTTCTCCATTTTCTTCAAAGAGGCCGGCCATTAAAGGAAGAAACATCTAGCAATCTCTTCTTCTTTTAATCATCCATATCATCTTCACAAGATACAACCTTGGTGAAGAGACTTAGAGACATCAAGCTTTTGGTGTTTTGGAGAACAAATCCTTTTTTCTCAAATCATCAAAGGAGCACTAAAAGAAGGATTCAAGGAGCTTGGAGGTGACTTGAAGGCCCTCCACTTGGGTGAATCCCTTGTGTAAACAAGGATGAGCTTCAAGGGTAAAGAATCACTAAATTCTTCTTTCTCTTTAATGTTGTTAAAGAGTTTATTTTGGTTCACCATATACTAGGCTTTGAAAGTCATGGGTTTTATTGAATTGTTTTTGGATGCATGCCTATATTAATGAGTTAATAGTATGCATATGTATTCAAATGTTCATACTTGTTCTTAGCTAGGACAAAATTTTTCCTTCAAGTGGTATCAGAGCCTAGGCCTAGTTTATGGTGAATCCTTTTGGGTTTTTTGTGACTTTCATATTTTGTGATTTAAATGTTGTAAATGTTACAAGCTTTGTTCTTGCTTTTGAATTTATAAATTTTGCTAGAAAATTTAGCATCTCAAATGTTGTAGATGTATTTCATTTAAGCATGAATATTGGAACTAAAATTTGGTGCCATGTGTTTTGGGAAATTCGGCCAAATCCAAAGGGTGATTTTTTGGGTTCATGTTTGTCTTGTTAAAATGGTTTTAAAGTGACTTTTGGAACCCCTAAGTACCCTAGGATGTTAGCCCTCTTTTGAATGGTGAAAATTTGAGTTTTGGTAAGTGAAAACATTCATGGAGCTATTATGAGTTTTCATGAGTGTTCTTCAATGTTCTTGAAGTTCTTGCCAAGAACATAAAGTTTTGAAGTTTTGATTCAAAAGTTTTATGTTTTTCATAAAGTTTTGGTTTAAATTTTGATGATTGAGGTTATTGGTGAGATGTGATGAAATGATTTTAATATTTGTCATAATTAGTCATAGTTTTTTTTTTTTCAAACAAATCATCACTTTCATCCTTTTCCTCACCCACCAAAAACCACTAGCAAAATTTTTTAGATTTTTTTTTCAAATTTTTCCCAAATGGCCGGCCACCCCAAGTGGGGTTATTTTTGGGGCCTTTTGTGCAATTACATAAAGTTTTAGATACTTTTGTGTATTTGCATTTTAGCCCAAAAAGTTTACGTTTTTACGTTGTGGCCCAAATGTTGTGGTCATAGTTTCCTTTTGGCCCAAAAGGATGAGAACAAAATTGTTTTGTCTCTTTAAATGAGAATTGGATTTTCATTTCATTTAGTTCCATTTAAATCAATTCTATGGATCCAAAAACCAATTGTTTAAAGTTGTTTTCTTAGTTAATTTGATTGATTAAGAAAAGGGTGATTATGAACCAAAGGCCACTATAATTGAGCTATGTGATTGGCCGATTAACATTAGGAATGTTTGGGTTTTAGTAGAATAGATTTGAATGTAATTTGATTAATTCAAGTTGTTGTAAATGGACATAAGTCCATCATTTGATTTATGTTGTAAAAGGGCATAAGCCCTTCTTATTATTTCATGTATTCCTTTTTTGTTTATATGTATGCAAAATGGAATAGTTGGGTCCAATGCCCAATAGGAAATAACGGTTTAATTGGATTAAACGCGTAACTAAAATCAACAACTACCTATCTTAGACCCAAGGTCCAACACAAGGCTCGTGTTGGATCAAATTGAACGGTTCATAATCATCCTTAAACCTAATATGACTATAGAGTCCATATGAGGATGCAATGCATTCGTTAGTAGTTCTATATAGTCTCGCTTGTTTCTTCGAAATAGTGGGAGTATTATAAACTACTAATTCATATTAACTTGGACCAATGGTTGTGATAGGCCCAAGTTATTTTAATATGATTAAAATGTTTTGATGTAGCCCAAAACTAATCCCTCAAAACGAATATTAAGTTGATAAGCGAGAGATGCTTTGAACATCTCTTCGTAGGCCTTCCACCGTGGTGGGCTTCAATCGTTTGTGACTCATACACCGTATTCGTCCAGTTCTGGGGTATGCAAAGTATGTGCTTACATTCAGGAGAAGCCCATAAACATATGATGAAGTGAAAGTAGGCAACGAGTATGGCCAATATGGAGTTCTTCTGAGGTCAGTCTTGAACCCCTACTTGAACTAGCATGGTGGGAATAACTTAACTAAGTGCAATGGTGCCAATATGGAGTTCTTCTGAGGCATCATTCTCTAGAGGCCAAACACGATGGGTAATTACAAAAGTTGTAAATGAATAATGCGTTATTCTCTCATCATTATTTTTGCTAGCCAATATGGAGTTCTTCTGAGGTGGGCTTGGTAATGGTGAGTCTCCCATAACCCGCTAAGAGTTCAATATAACTCTCGAATTCTATTGAGGGATGTGGAATTTGCCAAAAATAGTGGGTGGTACTATTTGATTCAAAGACCCAATCAAATAGTTTTAAACAACAAATCTAATACGATTTCTGTTATGTTATGTAGTGAACGACATACCTAAAATTATACCCACCATTATACTTGACAAAAGGGGCCTTAAGGGCCAACGTTTCCTTGCTTGGTATCGCCACATTGAGAATGTCTCAAAGGTGAAAGACATATTGTATGTGCTTAAGCAATCCCCTCCTCATGTACCTCCTACGAAACTAGCTTCAAAGGAGGAGTGTCAAAATTATGTTAGACACTATGAGGATGACTTACAAGCCAAATGCTTACTCCTTACTTCACTTAGTGAGGAGCTTATGAAGCTACATAAGCACATGGACACTTCTTGTGCCATGGTTGAAAGTTTGCATAAGATGCATGACATTGAGACTTGTAATGTACGATTCTCAAATGTTTGTAGTCTAATGAAAGCCAAGATGGCAAAAGGGACATCAGTCCATAAACATGGACAAAAGATGGAAAAGATATTTAAAGATCTTAAAAGTTTAGGAACTTCCATCGATGGGAAAATGGCCCAGGACTTTTTCCTTGCATCTCTCTCGGATGATTTCACTAAGTTTATTGTAAACTATAAAGTGAATAGATTCGATCATTCTTTGAAAGAGATGATCGACATGTGCTGTAAATTTGAAAAAGGTTTCAAAAGGGACAGTGGGAGTGAGAATGCAATGATAAGGAAAAGGTTGCATAAGAAGAAGGCAAACAAAGGAACATGCTTTCATTGTGGAAAGGATGAACGTTGGAAGAAGAAATACAGGGTGCACATTGCGAGCCATATGACAAGAACTTTTGAAGAGACTATTTCTGTCATAGAGAGTGCTCTTACAGTGAGCTCCAGTTCCTGGATATTTGATTCAGGCGCTAGTCAACATATCTGTAATACGATGCAGAGACTAGTGGGGAGCAGATCACTGAGCAATGGGGAGATAGTTGTGCGCGTTGGGAACGGCACTAAAATCTCTGCAAAAGCAATAGGCACCTACATGCTTAACCTACCCTCTGGGGAAGTCCTGGAACTTAAAAATTGTTTATATTTTCCTTCATGTATAAAGAATTTGATTTCCATCTCTAAGCTTTTACGAGATGGGCACTCAGTATTGTTTGACAAAATGAGTTGCACTTTATACTTGAACGGTCGTATTATCTCTCATGATAATATGATAGAGGGACTTTTTCACCTAGAGACGAATAGTGGGTTGCACTGTATTGAAAGCGGGAATACCTCAAAACCCAAAAGGGCTAGAGAAGAAGTTAACCAAGAAAAGATGTGGCATCTTAAACTTGGACATGTCAACCTTGATAAGATTCGCAAGATGTCGAAAGACGGATATATCCGCTCATTAGGTAATGACCAGATGGGTACTTGTGAATGTTGCTTGAAAGGGAAGATGACCAAATCTCCATTTACTGGAAAAGGAGAGCGTGCCACTGAAATTCTAGGGTTAATCCACACTGACGTATGTGGACCTATGTCTATTACGTCGAGATGAGGCTTCTCATACTATATCACATTCACCGACGATCACTCTCGGTTTGGCTATGTGTATCTTATGAAGTACAAGTCAGAATCCTTTGAAATGTTCAAAGAATTCAAGAATGAAGTTGAGAAGCAAACTGGGAAACAGATAAAGACCCTAAGATCGGATCGAGGGGGTGAATATCTGAGTAACGAGTTCCTAGATTATCTCAAAAAGTGTGGAATTGTATCACAGTGGACTCCACCAGGAACTCCTCAGCATAACGGAGTTTCTGAACGGAGAAATCGAACCTTGATGAACATGGTTCGTTCTATGATGAGTTCTGCTAATCTACCAGTATCATTCTGGGGATACGCTCTATATACAGCAGCTTACTTGCTTAATAGAGTACCTTCCAAGTCAGTTTCACAAACGCCATATGAGATATGGCATGGTAAAAGCACAAATCTTAATCATATTAGGATTTGGGGTTGTCCGGCTTACGTTAAAAGGCTTGAAGCTGACAAGCTTGAAGCAAGATCTATTAAGTGCTACTTTGTGGGGTATTCCAAACAGACTTTGGGATACGAATTCTATAACCCTAACGACAAGAAAGTCTTTGTCGCCAGAACTGCTATGTTCCTTGAGGACGAATTCGTTCTCAATGGAAGTAACGAGAAAACGATAGAATTGAAGGAAATTAATGAGATTAATGATGAACCACAAACAAGCACTCAACAAGATGACAACCCTGTTCCTGAACCCCTAGCTCCACGTAGATCTGAACGGGTTAATAAGCCACCTAAGAGGTATGGCTTAGACAATGACTTTGATGAATTGTACCTTCTAGGTGACAATGAAACAAAGGAGGACCCTAGGGACTACACTGAAGCAATGTCCGACATTGATTCAAAGAGATGGCAAGAGGCCATGAAATCCGAGATGGATTCCATGTATCAAAATCAGGTCTGGACTCTTGTAGACCCTCCAGAAGGTATTGTACCTGTTGGAAACAAATGGGTCTTCAAGAGGAAGATAGGCGTTGATGGGAACGTGGAGACTTATAAGGCTAGACTCGTAGCCAAGGGTTACAGGCAACGAGAAGGGATTGACTATGAAGAAACCTTCTCTCTTGTAGCCATGATTAAGTCCATTCGGATTTTGCTTGCTATAGCTGCGTACCATGATTATGAGATATGGCAAATGGACGTGAAGACAGCCTTTCTGAATGGCTACCTAGAGGAAGAGCTCTATATGACTCAACCCGAGGGTTTCATGTCCAAGTCTGAAAAGCCTAAGGTATGCAAGCTTCAAAGGTCCATTTATGGACTTAAGCAAGCCTCTAGGAGCTGGAATATTCGTTTCGACACTGAAATCAAAACGTTTGGTTTTGCCCAAAACGAAGACGACAATTGTGTTTATCAAAAGGTCGTTGGGGAAGCAGTAGTATTCCTAGTGTTATATGTAGATGACATATTACTATTCGGGAATGACACTGCAGTACTTTCTTCTGTAAAAGTGTGGTTGTCCAAAACCTTCCACATGAAAGATTTAGGAGATGCATCTTATGTACTTGGGATAAAGCTCTATCGTGATAGATCCAGAAAATTAATTGGATTATCCCAATCTATGTACATTGATAAGGTGTTAAGTAGGTTCCAGATGGAACAATCTAAGAAAGGTTTTCTTCCTGTTGGACATGGAATTCATCTTTCTAAATCCATGGAACCTAAGACTCCTGAAGAGATACGGCAAATGAGTTGTATTCCTTATGCTTCTGCCATAAGGAGTTTCATGTATGCCATGATATGCACAAGGCCTGATATCGCATATGCTGTGAGCATTACTAGTCGATATCAATCTAACCCAGGATCAGAACACTGGACAGCTGTCAAGACGGTCCTTAAGTACTTAAGAAGAACAAAGGACATGTTCCTCGTATATGGAGGAGCATCAGAGTTGCGAGTGGAAGGCTATACAGACGCAGATTTCCAATCTGACGTCGATGATAGAAGTTCCAACTCCGGATATGTATTCACTCTGAATGGTGGGGCTGTCAGTTGGAAAAGCAAGAAGCAAAGTGTAATTGCTGATTCCACGACAGAGGCTGAATATGTCGCTGCAGCTGAAGCCGGCAAAGAAGCGTTCTGGATGATGAAGTTCATCACTGAACTAGGAGTGGTTCCAACCATTACATCACCAGTAACTTTGTACTGTGATAATAATGGGGCGATAGCTCAAGCCAAGGAACCCAGGGCACATCAAAAGAACAAGCATATTGACAGACGCTTTAATATCATTAGAAGATATGCTGCCGAGGGGAAAATAAACATCCTCAAAGTTGCTTCAGCCGATAACGTAGCAGATCCACTGACAAAGCCAATGTCTCAAATCCAGCTTGTCCGTCATATGGAAAAGATGGGTATAAGATACATGGGAAGGTGGCTTTGAGTGCAAGTGGGAGATTGTTGGAAGTATGCCCACAAAGCCACTCATTTGATGTAATAGCTTTTTGGAATACTTATTATGTTAAACTTTTATATGTTTAATGGAGGGCAAATCTTATTGTTAATCATTGTTTATTGTATCATGTGTTTAAGCAATAAGTGAATCCAAGGAATGTATTTGTTCTAAGAGATAAGTGATCTAAGTGAGTTAGATTATCGAGACCTTTCTCTTATGTTCATTCCTAAAACGTTCCTAGCCATAGGATTGCCAATTGGGCATTGACTATCCGCTAAGGTTAGTATGTGTTATGTTGACTCAAGCGTGAGTATGACTAGTCTCAAGTGATTTGGTGTTGGACACTAAGACAAACACATAGGTGCTCGAAAGAGTAATCGAGTACACTGAACTACGATCAAATCAGAGTTCGAACATACATGTCATGTAAGAACTCTAAGGTTGCAATATGCAAAGTAGTCATTTGACCTGAGGCATCATAGATGTCTAATGGTTAGGTCCTTGATCTTTGATCCTGTCAATGGCATTCCCTCGGAGTGTCCACGGCATTGTTGGGGTCAAGCTATCTAGTCATGTAGGCATATGAATGTACAACAAGGGATCTCTAACCTTCCATGGTGGAGGGAGAATACTCTAAGATATGATTCTAAAGTCTTTGGCCAAAGCAAATGAATATGACTAAAGGAAGGATGTTCCAAATCATATTCAAGGGAATCATATAAGAAAGTATCACATTGGATATTAGACATGAAACAAACTATCACTTAAACAATGTGATTAAGAGTATTGTATTAGAGAATAACCGTATTGCATTGTAGTTGTAACTGGATAGGTTCTCCAACCAATTCTACTTAGCTTGGGTAACCATGACATACTGCTAGGCGTCAACCATGGTTTGTGGAAGCCCTAATGGTTAGAAAATACTAATCAATAAAAGGGAGAATTGAAATGTGGTTTCAATTCACAATCGATAGTTAAGAGTAACATCGCCCACTGCCTCGCTAATTAGAACCTAATGGATCGTACACCGAGTAAGGATGTATGTGAAGAAATCAAATGAAATGGATAAGCAATTAAATGGTTTAATTGAAGAATGGTCAAGATTAATTAATTAGTTAATTAATTATACGAAAGGTTCGTATTGGGCTTATATGTTGGTTTTGGGTTTCGGGGCCCAAAAGCGTTTTGGTCCAAAAGGCCCATTATGATTAAGTTGTATGACAACTAAAACAAAATGGGCAAATAGCCCAATAACACCAAGGAGGCCGGCCATTAGGGTTGGATGGGCAAAGTTTGCTTAATTGCAAGTTTGCCACTCACCAAAGAAATGAAGTATAAATTCAACTTTATAGCTTCAAGGGTTTTCTAGTTGAAATTGGGTGAAAACATGTTCTCCATTTTCTTCAAAGAGGCCGGCCATTAAAGGAAGAAACATCTAGCAATCTCTTCTTCTTTTAATCATCCATATCATCTTCACAAGATACAACCTTGGTGAAGAGACTTAGAGACATCAAGCTTTTGGTGTTTTGGAGAACAAATCCTTTTTCCTCAAATCATCAAAGGAGCACTAAAAGAAGGATTCAAGGAGCTTGGAGGTGACTTGAAGGCCCTCCACTTGGGTGAATCCCTTGTGTAAACAAGGATGAGCTTCAAGGGTAAAGAATCACTAATTCTTCTTTCTCTTTAATGTTGTTAAAGAGTTTATTTTGGTTCACCATATACTAGGCTTTGAAAGTCATGGGTTTTATTGAATTGTTTTTGGATGCATGCCTATATTAATGAGTTAATAGTATGCATATGTATTCAAATGTTCATACTTGTTCTTAGCTAGGACAAAATTTTTCCTTCACTAGGTAGAAACCGAAAACTTGGTACGTTTACTAAAATTCGGTCGATCATTTAAATTGTGCTTTATGATCATTAGGCAAGGCTATTTGGGGTGAATCATGGGAATTCGATGTTCAATTATAAACCCAAAACGACATGCAATACTTTTTAAAAAACTGTCGATATAAACTCTCCGGCATTATCTAGTCTCCCGGACCTTATAGGATAAGTAGGGTGGTGAACCCTTAATCGGCCATAAGGTTTAGCAGCAATGTGTGTGGATAAACATGTGACCAATTTGTCGATTCATCAACCAAAATCATAAGTATTTATATGGTCCGCATTTTGGTTGGATTAGTCCACATATATTCCCTTGAATCCACCATGAAAAGAGAGTCGTGTCATATCTTTGCAAGGAATGATATAAAAAATCAATTTTCCTAATGAGCATGCTTGGTAAAGTGTGCGTGTAAGCACAAGGTCCTTACTTCGGGTAAGGAGATGCTTTGTAGCATCATTATTCGACCTAAGTGTCCCAAAGGTCATGCTAAAGCAAGTAAACTGCTCAATCACCCAGCTCCAGGCCGGCCACATATGGCGTGTGCCCCAGTTGGGGGACATCCTATTAGCCCCAAATTAAAACTTCAGGCTCATTTTTGGAGGTGGTGCAAAGATATTTTACTCTATTTTCTTCAGTGTTTTCATATATGATCATTATCATCTCGAATATCCTTAAAAACTCAATGTCAGGGAGAATTTAAGGTCCCTTAAATGGTGATGCAGTACCATTCATACAATGTGGAGAGTGCCAATGCTCTTAATCAGGTTGGATAGACCTAAAGTCGTTGTTAGAGATGTGATTTAGGTGTAAAGTTAGTGTGCGTAGTACGCATTCATCTAGACAACTAACTTTCCCATATTCCTACCTAATCACGTGTTTAATTGAATCAGTCACATGTATTAAGAAACATGATTCAATTAACTCATATTCGAGGACAATATCAATAAGATTATCCATAAGTAAAACATACACCAAACTTGAATCCAAGAACATAGAAAAATGTTCACAAAGTAAATGGTTTACTAAGGGGATTTGGCCAACAAGGCCATCAATGTCAAATTTCTACTCATTCAATGATGTTCGGTGGAGCAAAATCGATCTCACATATTGACTACTAGAATGGTACTCTTTAACAACATTGGTAGGGGCACGAACATGTGCATAACCAATGATCTATTCCATCAAGACAGAAGTAGATTTTGCAGGGTTAAGGTTTGGGAATATTTTCCCTTATTCTTAAAGTTTTAGGTCTTAGGTACCAAGGATCATGCTTCGGGCATGATGCCACACCTTGGTAGACCCTGATTCTACCATATGTTGTAAAAACAATCTCAAAATTGGATTGTGAGAGAATATGCCATTTAGTGTATCCCTGCCGAAGCAGTGCATCACCATTCAGTAGGCTTTAACCGAACTGGGTCGAGTAATTCGGTAGACTCCAACTGAACTGGGTCCATACCTTTCTCTCACATTTGTGGTAGTAATCAGATCCGAGAATTTGGTAAACTTCCGCTTTCTGCACTATTGCTTCAGGGGCGAGTTAGAAACATGGAAGGACAAGAAAAGTATTTTCCAGTCAAAATTCAATTGGATTTATAAACTTCATAATTGTACTCATTCATAGACGTAATCATGGTGTGCTTCAGGCAATGTCTTTCATGATTAGACAGTTCGTATGAGCGAGCCAAAGAGCAATGGAATCCTCGATAGGGAGGTATTTCCATTTGTAATGCTTTGAGCATAAGCCTTCGAATGAAGATCATGGTGAAGGCTTATTCAGCTCTTCCATGCCATTGTTGGCTTCAATGGTTTCTCAGCTTCTCGATAGTCAAGTGGAGATTTACGTCTTCTACCCCACATAAAGTGGTTTCTATTAGAAACGTCCAAATCAGGAAAATCAAACTTGTGACGGTTCGACAATCCACTGAATTAGAGGGAACAAGATTGTGATTGGTGCTATGGGAATGAATCATCCATAAGCATCAAAGTTAGAACATTCGAGTTCTAAGACATGGTTTTCATGAAAAACGTTGGGTTTTCATGGGTGTATTGTTTTATGAAAACTTCGGGTTTCAAAGGCACTAAATTTGAAACTACAGGTTTAATTTAGTTTGTGAACGTTTAGTTCATAAAAGAGAGGTTCCTGCAAGAACACAGAATGCAATATACAACTAAGTGTAGTGGATTTGAGGTTTTTCGGGAACTCAAGTGTGAGAGCTTCGAGACTACGAAAGTAAGTCAACGGTTCAAAGTATAAAAATAAATTATTGAATCGTTAATGTCCAAAAGTGATCTTCATGTCAATGATTTTGGATTCATTACCAGATTAATGGACTGTAGGTCACTTTTAATTAATTCAATAAATTGGGCCATACATGATTGATTGTAGAAGCTAAATAATATTATCGAGTCGAAAATAGCATAGCCCAAAAGATAGGGTTGGGTGCCATGAGTAAAAGAGGTGCTCGGCAGTGGGCTACAAGCCACGGGTCCAAGGGATAAGCCCAGCCATGAAGGCTGGACTGTTGGGCCAGAGAGGGTTAGGCACGGAAGCAGATTCAACAAAATTGCTGGCTTGGTTGTGGCGCGAGGGGACCCAGCCAAAGGTTGGTTGAAAAGCTGCGTGTTAAGGCTAATACAAGCCCAGCAAGCATGGTAGCTTGCTGGCGTGGGCTGAGACAAAGGATTAGGGCTGCAAGCCCGTGCCTGGGAACAAGCCCAGCATGCTTCTAGCATGTGGGTTTGGGCTCGGGTGGACCAGGGCTTTCAGGCTCGTGTGACATGTAAGCCAAGCTAGGGCTTGGTTATGTCTGATGTGGAGCAGCAGGCCCAAAAGGGCTGCGCAGGTGGTCCAATTTGTGAACGCCATCCCACGGTGATATCGTGGTGTTGCCACGGTGATGCCAAAAGATTACCCAAAAAAAAAATTCGAACCTATGGTTTTAAAACCCCTAATTTGCTTCTAATTTATTTTATATACTCACATATTCCACATAGCAAATATAATTGCGTAATGCATGAAACAAATATATATATTGACAAATATATGAACATATACAATATATATATTAGAAGGAAAATATAAATATAGGGGGTTCATGCATCATGGGGAATGTTTTCATGCTTCAAGGTCGTTTCAAATATCTTACTTTATTTTAAGCGTACCTGATTGGCAGAAAATAACAAAAGCCTTTGAATTTGTAGAAGATCATTCTCGGAAAGCCGAAATTGCATCTCCAATGCGTTGTATCAAGTTCAACACAGAAAAATTAAATTGAATCAATAGCATGTAAATCAATTCAAAATAATAAATTAATCACAAAAAGAATGATTAAAACGTAATACTCTCCTGATTGAAGAATAAACTCTCTTTAGCTCAGCGTCAAGAGCGTGCTGATAACATGTTGCAGGCATAATTTACTGAACAATTATGGAGGCCATAGAGAGAGGGAAGGTTTGCCATAGAGAGAAGAAGAGAGAGAGCTGTGTAATTGTGGATGTGTGTTATTCCACCACATTGTGCCTTTATTTATAGTAGTAGAAAATGTTAATTCCTTACCCTTTATGATTACAACATTTAATAGGTAATATACTCCTAATAGGAATAAAAGATACATTCACATATCTACTAGGATTTACACAATCACATTCCTATTCTAATAGGATTGCAACAGTATGGAATTTATAGAAGAATCTACCATAAAATCTTTAGGTATTTCAACCAAAGATGCATTTCTTTCGTTTGAATTATTTGTACCATTTGCATTATTAATTTGTCCATCACCTATTTGTAAAATCCAGTTTGCAAATGAACTTATTTTAATTTTTTCTTCAATGCTTAATCCAATTTTTGACAACCTCATATTTTCTTTCAAATGAATTTTTTTTTAAATGTGGCCACAAATAAGAACTATTCAATCAAGCATTTATTATATCTTCTTTAGTTCCTGAGGAATAACAAGTAATATTTGTCGAAAATGTTTTTGACCCTCATTAAGTTGTGATTTTAAGACTGTATCTTTTTTGTATAATTCTTGACAATCGTAGTTTAACTCTCAAAATCCTGTTTTTTATTTCCTACATTTTCTCTGCATTAGGCATGGGCAAATGATAGTTTTTCAAAGAAGCAGATGCATTATTAAAAAGCAATTCTAGTTCAAACAACACAGAAATTTTCAATTCATCTTGTGGGACAATCATATCAGGAATTCCAAAAGTCTTACACAACTTGTATAAAATGTCATCATACATGTTTTCCCAATGACTATCAAAAAGAATTTGAGGACTTGCTACATCACAAAACAAAATTATTGTGACAAACAATTGTCTAAGCTGAGCAGACGGTGCAACATTTACAACATTCGATAAAGCTTCAATCCATTCTTTATCATCACCTAATAATCCTAATGATTTGTGAAGGATGTACAACACCATTGATAGTTTTTATATCATCAAAACTGAGTGCACCTTTTTTAACATTCAAAAGCATTCTCAAGTAATATAATTCACCAGATGCAAGATGTATATATGCTATTCTACCGATTGATCCTTTTTGTTTCCTTGGTTTCCAAGTTTTTTTGCGTGCATCATACAAAATTTTGAGGGCATTTGTGCATAAGTCAGTGCACGTGCTTCATTAAAAATTTGGTTCATTTCAAACCAACTCGTTAACATTGTGTTTTCAAAACATTTTTTATTTATAATTGATTCTAACGATTGATCACCACTGAAAACAATTCTTTGCTCTAACGGTAAATGTACCGGTAATCGTTCTACGGAAGGTTCTCTATGATGCATTGAATATTGAAACAATCTCTAAACAGCTTCATAAGGTGATATGTATCTACAATTCAGATATGCTAATATTTCATCATTTGGATTTTCCTGAAGAACTAAACGTGCTCTATTTGAACCCTTATTTATATACTTGAATAAATACTTAATAAGCATGGATTGACAACATGATTCAATGTTTATGTGAGCATTATATCTCAATAATAAGTATGCGTTATAAGGAACAATAAAACTGTTATAAAATTTTATTCCATTTTTTACAACGTATTTTCCATCATCTGCAGATCTTTTATAGACTAGAAAACCATTTGGTTCAAAAATTATGACAGCTTGTTCCGAATTTTTATATATTTTAATCCCCGAGTGTGTAAAATGATGATAATGCCCTCGAGGCTTAGTGACGTGAATGTAAATATTCAGAATTAAATTATTTGTCTTGCTAGCGTAATTAAATAGTACGCGTCGTTACGAGAACATTGACACAAATTAGATTCGAATTGGGTTCGTAACAAAAACGTTATGAACGCTAGAATAAAATTGGGTTGATTAGCACATGTCCACCAATTACTTTATTTCTTACAATATTGGACCCAATTAAAATGGGTAGGTTGTTTATTTGCCTTTATGGACCAATTAGTTAAGCCTAAATCCTATGGCCCAACCAAAGGCCTTATTATTTCCTTCCTACCCGCATTTTCCCCACTCCAGAAACTTCCCTTTTCTCTCTCCCTCACTCTCCCGCATATCTCTCTCGGTGCTCTTGTTCCCGACGCAACCAAAGCACACACACACATTCATACTCACACACACACACACTACAACCATCAGGACTTTTCCCTTCTCTCCCTCACGTCCTGCTCTCACCATTTCTCATCCCTTAATATGGTGTAATCTCCGGGAGGTCGCTCCGACGAAATCTCCAGCTTTCGATTAGGGTAAGCACCTTAGATCGTTATAAAAGTATGTGAGGATGGTTAAGGGTGTCTTGAGACATTTTGGAATGGTGTGGATGCATAATCCTTGGGGGAAAATACATTTCTTAAATTTTCCGGCGAGTGACCGTGTGTTCTAGGGGGTTTTTCCGGTTGATCCCGTCGGCAACGCCACTCCATCTTGGTAAGGCTTGAATCTTTACTCCTTGATCTTCATTTTGGCTTTTGAATGAAGGTTTTTGGTTGAGTTTTGACCCCGCTAGGGAAGTGTTTCCGGCTAGAACACCAAGTTCCGGTGTTCTTCCTCGTATTTTTCCGGCGGGGCCACATTATGTTTTGGGCCAATTTGGTCCTAGCCCAATTAGGACACCATTATTCGGCTTTGTGACTTCGGGCGCGGGTTCAATTCTTATTTATTGGGCTGTGTTGACAGCCCAATCCTAAAGACCATTTCGAAAAAGAAAAAAAAATTAGAATCTGTTGGGCTGCTGGGCCAGCCCAACCTTTAAGCCATTTCAAATTGGACCTAGACCATTTAATTGCTTTAGGCCTTGTGTTTGAAATGATTTAAGTCCAAAATTTTATTCTAAAAATTTGGGGATGTTCATGATGTTGGATAGACCACAATATTTTCAAACACTCCAATTAAACGACGTATGAGAAGTTGATTCTAGGATTAGTATATGTACTATTGAATTAACGTTAAATTAGTGGTTTCACATTTAGGTGAGATGTATCCGGAGGACGAGCGTAGCCAGACAAGACTTGAAGGCTGCGATCCTGCTACATACTAATGAGTGGGTTTTCATTTTATATATATATATACTTCCCAGAAACTATTTTTATATGAAACTGTGTTTTAAATGACATGTCAAATTCATTGCATTTTGATATATGCATTAGTGTAGATATGCATAATATTCATTGATGCTGCGGAGGCATGAGGTAAGTATATATTGATATTAGTGATGGCATGATGTATGGTTGTGGTTAGATACATATGGTGTTCATTATCCTGCACCCCGGTGTTAGTGCTCCGTCCAAGGCCAGGGTCTATCCTTCACGTGATCTTTCACCTCCCGCATCACACGCTCAACTTGGATCCAAGTCACAATTTACCACAAAAACAACAACACCGAAATCGAAAAAAAACAGAAAACAACAACAATTTGGAAGGGAAAAAAATTAAAATACAGGCACTTGTTGTACCGGTAGGCACACATTGCCTGCTTAGTCTTTGACAATCGAGGTAATGAGAATGGAGGCCTCATCCGTTGTTGGAGCTGCATCATCTGGTCATTAGAAATTCATTCGACAATATTCTCAGTTCACAAATAAATCTTTGGTGCGATCATCGCACAGTCACATAAACAGTTAAGTCTTGTTTGAAGTTATTTTTAGAAAAAGAAAAAAAAATGTATTCAAACACATAACAAAAGTGCTTATGAACAAAAGCAGTTTCTATAAAATGCAATTCCAAATCAATTAAAATGAGGACAAACAAAATACTTTAAAATTATTTTAGAGAAGAACTAACTACTGACCTGGAAGTGATATAGGCAAGTGAGAGACAATGTTGTCAATGATGCCACCTCCACCGCCACCCTCCTCCGCCTCATCTGCCGTCTTCATCCTCTTATTCCCAATATCCTTCATCACCTTCTCAGCTTCTTTGTTCACCTCATCAACCTCCCCTCCTCCTCCTCCTTCGTCGCCATTACTAGGGTTAAAAAAGTTGGAGATGAGATTTGAGAAAAACCCTCCATTACCATTTTCACCGCCACCCTCTCTCTCCGACTTAGCAGAATACTCCTCGTTCCCCACATCATCAACTTCAAACTCGCCTTTTCTTTTTCCAGCATCCTCGCCTTTCGAACCGCTCCTCGGCAAAACTATAGATGTAAGGTGTGTTATAATCCCACCACCTCCCTTTTCCTCTTCCTCCTCAGTACCTCCGTTCATGTTTTTCTTCTCTGCATCAACTTCTTTGTCCTCACCTTGCTCTCTGCGAATGGACCCTTTTGCCGTCCCTTCACGTCCATTAACAGCTCCATGACCTTATCAGCAGGCTTTCAAACTCTGGTATAACATCCTCCATCTCTTTCTCTCGTTTTTTTTTTTTCTTTCAAAGAAATATTCTAAACTTCTCTGATTTACAGAAAGGGAGAATTAAAGAGCGATTCGAACTCAGTTGCAGAGAGGAGAGCACAATTTCTTTTATGTTTAGGGTTTGCAGATACTTTTTTGTGTATTCTTCTTCTTCTGTTGGGTGAACAGATGCAGCTTATGTGGAGGAGACAAGCGTCCTCCTTCCAAAGGGACTTGGATCCTCTCCTGAGCCCAACAAGAGGATCCTCCTGACCAAAGCAGGCTTTTAATGAAAAAACTATGGTTTTCCTACACGTACTCCGCTTCTCATGCAAAATTTCCAATGAGAGGTTACCACGTGTCGAAGTTTAGGGATGGTAGCACGTATCCTAGAATGGAGTCGGTGGGGGTAATGACTCCTTGTCGGATTTGAGCACCATGGTGAGACCATAGATTGCCAAGCGTTAAATGGATATAATTTTAGAACTCTAACAAAAAGTTTTTGGTTTCGTTTGTTTTAACGAAAAATCATAATTTTATACTAAAAAATCAATTCTGATACTATTCACTTTACCCTTTATTTTGTCCTTATCTTTAAAACTTAAAGTTTTCAAGTCATTTTTATTAGTATTCCTTATAATTTTTTGAGAAGAGATCCAGAGACCAAGGTCACTAGATCAAGTGATTCGAACCTTTGAAATTTTATCCAACAATTCACCTGTTTTGATCTCTTAAAAACTATAATAATTTTTTACCGTTAGATGAAATATCAAAAGTTTGGATCACTTGATCCGGTGATCTTAGTGAAAGAGATCCGGAAAGAATCTCTTCTCTAATTTTTCATCAACAAAAATGGATATAAATTCCTTTTTTTTTTTGTTTATCCGTGGTGAGTTTTATCCAAAAAATGGGGATATTTTACGTTTAGAAATGCTAAGTTCTCGATGGATTCTCTGTCTTGTGACATAATATTTTATAATTTTAGACTAAAACTTGAAGTTAAACTGTAAAGTTGATGAGAATTTATAAAACATTTGAGTTTTGAAGAGTCTCCTTCACATTTCTCCTATATGTTTCCTTTTTTAGTTTTATATGAGGTGAGTTTTATCCAAAAATGAATATATCTGAAGTGTGTTTTGTCCAAAAATTCTAAAGCGTGTCATCACATGGTATAATAAATAGATTGATGAATTCAACCGCTGATATGCACTCAACAATCTAAGAAAATCTTGCAAGAATCAAAGCCTACATCAGGCCATCTCCAACCGATGGCTGGCCAGAGGGCTCGTTTTAGCCCTCTGGCCCTCCAAGATTCTCCAAGATATTAATATTTTAATGAACAGTATAGGGCCATATTTGCCTCCGTCTCCAACCGAGGGCCAGAGGGCCAGAGGGCTCGTTTTAGCCCTGTCACAAAAAACCGTCTCCAACCGAGGGCCAAACATAATTTATTATTTAAAAACTACAATTTAAATTCAAATCTAACGGCTAGGTGACGTCAACATGATGTTAAATGTTGTTAAATGTTTTTAAAAATGTTGTTTAAGTTTCATGTTGTTAAATGTTTTTTTATGTTGTATAATTTGTATGTTGGTTAATGTTATTTAATGTTATTTCATATTGTTTAATGTTGTTTCATGTTACTTAATTTAATTTAATGTTGTATAAATGGCCTAGGAAAAAAATAGAATTGAAAAAAATTATGAAACAAATTTTGTGAAATAGAAGTTATAGGAAATAAAATATGAATCAAATTTTGTAAAATAGAAGTTATAGGAAAAAAATAGAATTTAAAAAAAATTGAAACAAATTTTGTAAAATAGAATTGAAAAAAAATATGAAACAAAATTTGATTAATATGAAAAGGAAAAAAAAAGGGAAAAAAAAAAGTTTAAAAAAAAAAAAAAAGGCCTAATAATACAACGGCTACTAGCCGTTGTATTAAAAAACATTCAAACTATTAGTGTCGGTTATAACCGACACTAATAGTAGAACTATTAAAAATAAATAAAACCTGTTTAATGCTGTCGGTTTTAACCGACAGCAATAGAAAACATTAAAAAAAAAATAAGCCAGCCCTCCAGCCCTCCAGCCCTCTCCGATCCCGTGGGACCCTCCCAGATTCCAGAGCCCTCTGGCCTAGCCCTCGGTTGGAGACGGTTTTAGGGCTATTTTCGGCCCTCTGGCCCTCTGGACCCTTCGGTTGGAGATGGCCTCACCTTGTGGCCTTCCGACTCGCCAACCCCTCTTGTTATCTCGCACGAGCCTCTCTTCCTCTGCTCGTGCGAAATAAAAAGAGGGGACTTATGAAACGGAGGCTAGTATTATCCTTTCCAAATCAGCCCGTGAGTCATAACTTCGGTACGCTTAACGAGGCAAACTCGGTGTTAGAACACAGCTAAACCGTGTGTTAATCTCTCTCAAATTCTGATTTGAGTTGCAATTACAATCTCTCAACTTTTACTCTTAGTGATTAAACATGTGTAACTATACCATATCAAATAGATAGACAGACTCTTCGCTTCCGTTTTTGTGATCGCTGAGTCAACGGAAGGATCGGCTATTTAACACGTTAAATGGTTTAATACAAAAAATCTGATACAGTTTAATACCAAATGGAAACTAGAGGATTTTGGCAGCATGAAACAAACACAGCATTTTCAAATCTAACCTTACCAGCCTCCCATGCTTTCACAAGGGTATTCTCAAATAGCCGTCATCATCCTGGTTGACGCGAAGTACAAACAGATACCATGGAAGATTATATGTTGAACACCTCAATCTGAAAGAATGACAGAAAAGAAATTATCATTTGAAAGCAGATCTCATGCGTAAGTCACCATGAAGTGAAGGTGGAATTTTTTAGTGTTACCGTTCAGTCCACAGAAGTATGACATATTGTGAGTTAGCCATCACTTTGAATTCCCAAGGCTTTTTCCTGCTCAGCTTTCATCTCTGCCTCTCTTCTTGCCTTCCGCTTGGCATCCCTTGCAGCAGCATCAGCTTGAACTTTCTCCATTATCTTATCAAAACCAGGAATTGTTCGCTCCAGTTTCTGGTAGACTCGGCTGCTTAGGTTGTCGAAAATATTATACAGTCTCTGAACAAGAAAAAACCCACAAAGATTTAGTGGAAGTGCTTGCACATCCCTAAAGGGAAATTATGCAAAATGTCCTAAGAGGTTGAGAAACTGATATACAAATAAATCCCATAGTATGTTTTCACAAAACATCTATCCTCTTTGTATCCTTGGACTGTAGTTGTAATTACCAGGATTCACAATACCAAAATGTAAGAAAACTTTGATACTGTAACCAACTTATTACAATTGCCTGTAAGAGTTTTCTTTCAGCATGGTGTTTTATGATTATTTTCGACTACACCACTTGCCAATAAGCGTTTACTTGGAGTAAGTGTTCTACGATTAGATTTGTAACACAATCATACAACTCAAGAAAAACTAAAGTTGTAGTCAAAACTGATGTAAAAAGAAGTTCTGTACCTTGACATCATTATTCCAAGCTCGAATGTATGGAGGACCTGTCGTGTACGAGCCAAGTGGTTCACGGAACCACTCTCCCTCATATGTTATCTGATCCATTGCTTGTTCCACACTTAGAACCTCCCATGGCCTTAACCCAGGGATAATTTTAGACAATTCAACCCTTCTCTCACAAGCAGACAAAGATATTAGCAAAAAGAAAATATACTAGTGATTTTACACTGCAAGATATCAGATACCAAATGCAACATACCTAAGAGCTTTTGAAATGTATTTGTTCGGCATGTGATCCTCTTCTAGAATTGTTGTCAATTCAGAGCCACTAGCCCAAAGAAATAGAGCATGACTCGGAGTTCGAACACCTGGCCAAACACCATCGTTAGCTTCAAGTACTGCTAAGTCGCGTCTCTTGCTTTCTACAGCCTCCTCTTGTAGCTGCTTATAGGTTTTCTTCTCGCGTCCCTTGAGTGGAACCCAAGGAGGAATTCCTTTTTGTAGTTTGTGAATCAAAGCAGTCGCACCAGCCGCAAGTCTAACTGAAGTTCACCCAACGATAAGCCAAGAATCAATTTGTTGAAAATACAGAATTAACTTAGTTATTATGCTCCTATGAACAATTCATGAATGTACGATTACTTATCATATCTCATAAATTTCACAAAATTTCTTTCAAATATTTAGTACAAATTTGACATGCACATTAGATGATACTAGATAAAAACAGATATTGGCCCCATTGCCATCGTAGCTTAGTGGTAATTGAATTCCAATTTAAAGTGCGCATTGTGTTGCTCCTATCACATTATAATTTTGCAGTTAAAATAAAAAGGGATATTTATACCTTCCCAAGTGGCAATAGCAGGTTCCAACCCGTAAACCATGTGAATCGGAGCCCATTCATCCATGTCCTCACCCCAAATGAACGTGTCTTTATCAATAATCCCAGCACCCCAAGCCGTTTTAAGGGTTATTAGCTCCAACGGACCTCTTGTTCGACCTAACCGGTCCTTATAGTAAAATCCACCGCTCCTCATGATAACTATATCAACATAAAATCAATGCTTTGAACAAACTGTGCAGATTAACAATCAAGAAAACATCAAACAACCCTCTTATCCAAACAAATCCCGAATGTCAATAACGAGTTCAACCTGAAGAATCATTGCTTAACAACACAATGGAAGAATGAGACATTACTTGAACTTGAGTCAAACAGCTAAATTGTGATTAAAACATTTGTAGTCAATTCTCAGATTCACCAAATAACTGCACGAAATGTTAACCGTGGCTCGAAAATCCATTTCATAGACTCACTACATTATGCAGCAATTAACGAACTTCAACCTAACATATGCAAATGCAATCACCACAAAGATTTAACTCCACAAACTTACAATCATAATACCGCTTTTCGAGCCGCTTATACCCGATTGCCTGAGCAACATCGATGGGCCGGCCGGGTGGGTAGGGGCGCTGGCGGAACCCCCAAAGCCCAAAAAAGAACTGCCTTGCAAAATCCCAGAACTTATCATCAGACTCCTGCCTCGTCTTTATCGCCTTCCTCGGCATAGGCCTCCCGTCCGGCCCAATAACATGTGGCACCGCCTGCCACAGCTTCTTATCCTCGTCCCTGTACGGCCTATCATTCTCCTTCAGCTCCAGCTCATTCACCATATCCGCAATCTTCTCCGCCTGGGCCAGAAACTTCACCACCGGGCTCTCCCGGAACTCCTTCCAGAACCTCTCGTTCTCCCGAAGTTCCTCCTCCGTTGGGTTCTCCTTCTTTTCGAAAATCGGGTCTTCGTTCAGAATCTTCTCGACTTCCGGGGAGTGTCTGTAATCCGGGTCGTTCTCGCACTCCCAGAAGAACCGCTCCAGCATCTGGGTGTAGTGTCCGGGTTTTTCCGGCTCGGGGTCAGATGGGTTTTTGGGGTCGGGTTTCGGGGGGCCGTTGAAGAGGTTTGAGAGGCTAAGGGAGGAGAAATTGGGAGGGGATTGGGCCGCGGTGGTGCGGTGGAAGAAAGAGTCAGTGAGGGGGAGGAGGTTGATGGGTGGCAGGGGGTTTGGGGGTTTTTTGAACCAGCTTTCGAAGGGGTTGAAGTTGATGGAGGCCATTGGAGGAGAAGGATGTGAGAATTCGGAAAGCCTCTCAAATATTTGGGGTTTATCGTTGACAAGGTTGAAGAAATGGACTTGGAGTGACAGAGCGTGTGAGAGTGAAGGGGTTTTGACTGTTGAAACTGGATATGATTCAAATTTGGGCCTGGGCTCAACATGCTCACAACTTTCTTCCGGGCTTGGGTATGAAGATGTCGGTGAGGATTGAGGATAAGAGGCTTTTCTGATGCACATCTGAAACAAAAACCGTTATATCTCATTAAGTTAAATAATTTAGCGGTCGTTATTTAAATGTGTAACTTAAATGTACGCTAGAGAAAATTCAATAAGAATAATGCGTCTGTTCTGTTGCCGGTATGTAATTTACGAATATCGCTTTGCGGATAAATAATTTATCAGATGACATCCTTCTTAGTTTATGTTGTCACACATGCTTTTGTTTTTGTTTTGTTCATCAAAGCATCCCTCATACTTAGTTTATTATTTTATAAAATTTCCTAAGGCTTCCTCATCCCTCATACTAATATATTGGTCTCACACTAGTGTAATAGTAGTATTATAGATATTAAACTCATACTGCATGATTTTTAAATATAAGTATCATACTCACTCAAATTGTTGTAAGTGCAAACTTAGAACAAGGTTGTATTTCAGAATCAATTGAGTATTTAGAAATCACATTCTGAACCATACAACCTAAATTGATAACAGTTGTAGACTAGACATAAGAGCATCTCAAGGAGATGTAGCAACCCAATTAACAAATTGAAAAAGTCGTAAGTCACCCTTCAAATATATACAAGATGAGTTTCTACTTTTTCAATTTGGCAATTTGGGCTCTACAATATATTTTAATAAAAAAAATTATTATTTATTGATGGATTAAGTACCTAAAACTTTCTAATTTTTTTATCGTCATTCTAAATTGATCTCAATCTTTTTAAACATTCCAAACAAGTACCCAACCTATTGAAAATGTTACAATCGTTAATGTAATACTCTAAAAATTTAAAATATATGAATATGTGGAGTAAAGCGAGAATACATAGATTTATGGTTAAGAAAATTTGATTAGAGAAATTCTAGAATTTTGTTTATGGGATTTATTATAATTTACATTGAAAATTTTATCGAGAAGCGGAAAATAACAAAAATGGCCCTAGTTGGTAACGTAGTTATACGAGGATGTATTTTATCCTCATATATTTTATCGTATTTCTAGGCATATTTGGATAGAGCTCGACCCTACGAGCATGTAGGCGAAAACAGTTCGTGAAACGGAGCTATAACGAAGGAATTATTAACGTTTAAAGTTGAGGATATTTTTGTAATTTAACCTTTACTCTAGAATGCTCCAGATTTTCTGGAGCAATCTAATGGAGCCACGTGGACATTTTGGACGGTTGTGATGAAGAGTGGAGGAGAGAAAGGAGAGAAAGGAGGGCCAATCGGGGGGGGGGGGGAGAACAAGGAGGGAAATGAGAGAAGAGAAAAAAAAGGGGGGGGGAACTGGTGTTTTTCCCGACCTGACACCAATCTAGCCAATCACCGCCATCCATCACTTGGAAACAACTCCCTAGCCTTCCCTCTTTCATCTCCACCCAAAAACCACTTCGATTAACCCAATTTTGGGAGGAACGGAACCCATTGGTTATGTGGGTGTTACGGCAAGATACATCGATTCCAAAGGTCTCGACCACCACCACCACCATCAAACTACTCCTCTAGTGGCCAGGAACAAAGCCCAAATAAGTTTGGGGGAGTCGGAGTTCGTTTTGGGAGAACACCCATTTCAAGGGTTTCCAGCGGATCGAGGCTATTTTCAAGGGTTTTCCGGCCGAATTGGACTTCGACCCATGTATGAAAGTTGTTCCTCTCATTGAACTCTACTTGCCTGTAAAATTTGGTAATTTTTAGAGTTTGTCGAAAAATTTGGTTTCCGTTCGCCGGAAACCGCCACTTGCGGTGGCGCATGGCCAGTGGCCCGACACTGCCTTTTCATGTAAATTTGGATATTTTAAATCCGTAATTGGTACCATTTGATGTGATTCGATTATGAAAGCTAATGTTGAATATTTCCGTTACTAGAATATTTCGGAAATGGATAAAAGAATGAATGTGAACTACGAAAGGCTTGATCTGTTCAAGGGTATGTAGGCAGTCTAACGGGAGTTAGATGTAGCCTTAAAATAATCAAGATTAATCTTTTGTTGAAAATTTTTCTAAGAAAAGGAATTGGGTGATTAATTTAAAATTAACCTTATGTTTTTGGTAAATAAATTGGGTTATAGATTTTGTGAGTAACTAAGAATTAAATAAAAGAATTGTGATTAGTGGTAGTAAATAAATAAGAGTTTAATTTTGGCCTATCACCGAAATTAGTTTCTGAAATAAAATTTTTTGGTCGGGGTGTTATAGTTAAGCCCCAGTTAAATTTCTGTTAAATTAACTAGAGCCTACTTTGTCTCCAATATCAATAGAAGGTCATGGAAGCATGACCTCCACCAACAGCCCCACCCCATCAGGCAATCACCTCCAAACCCAACATATAACCACCAACTCCACCCTGCAACTCAAGGACACTCCAAGCATGAGCAAAGCAAATATGCTATAGCGGTTGGGAGTGGTCAAAAAAGGGTATCCACTTCACATCATCACCCACATGGATCACATAGAACTTCAACATGTTATCAAAGAGGCAAATCTGGTGGTAGATGCACAAGGTGACTGAGGGCATACAATAGGTTTGAAGTACTAGAAATAAAACTAGATTCATTCTTGTAGGTGGTGGCCACTATTTGATTGGGTTGTTCTTTCTCCTCTAATATCAAGATTATGATGGTGAACATCAATATCAGCATAAGTTCTTTCTCCCCTTTTATGAGTCTTCCTCCCTTATCATTTTATCAAATTTAACCCACTCTAAGACTTAATATGTTTTACACTAAGTAGGCTAATCAAAGTTTTAAAGACTAGTATAAAGGTTGGGATGGAGTTTCGGTGGTCGTAGGTTGAGCTTGGAGGTGGTGGGGGCTTGATATTACTCGATCTTCATTTTTGTTTTTCATTTTATTTGTGAGTTTTTTTTTATTTTTTATTTTTCATCTTCATGTCCGTGTTTGAAAGAAGTCAGTTACAAATTATCGTACATACTATTGTAATACTAATATAGTGCATTCTAATCCTGCCTATTCAACATTTTAGGATTTATCCCTTACTAAATTGACATCAATCCTTTGAGAATTTGAAATCTCTCATCCAAACATAGCTTAAAGGTTGCAAAAAGTTTTCACATTAGTTCCTAAATGACATTTTAAAAGATAAATTTTCACATAAAAAGGATGGGGATTCTCTCCCCTCCCTCCCTTCCTTTCACAGTTTTTTCTTCTTCTTTCTCTCTACAAAGATGAAATCTCAAACATTCAAACATGAGGGGAGGAAAGTGGAGGGAAAAAAAGAAGGGAAATGATCCTTGTCCCTTTTAGAAATGCTCTTTGTTAAAGCAAGCTACCATCTCCTTTGTTTGTCTAATAGAAATGAAGAAGTTCTCGAAAAAAAGATACTTCTATTAGATTGAAATCTAGTTGGTAGCACACTACAATTTTTGTGAAGTTGGAAACCAACTCTGAGAAAAGGGCAATGGACAGAGTGAAAAGAGAAGGCCAGCCAAGTTCCCCAAGTTACGGCCACTTATCCATAAGGGTGCGTTTGGTACGCAGACGGGACGGAACGGGACGGGACGGGACGGGACGGGACGGAACGAAGGTGTAATTTTTGAAAAATACATGGGGTATATTTGTCTTAAAATGGTAAAACAGTGTGTTCCACAGACGTGGAACAAACCCGTTCCAGGGGGGAGGTGGGACGCAAAAACACCCAAAATCTGTCCCGTGGAACAGCCCGTTCCACCCATTTTTGGCGTACCAAACGCGGGACGGAACGCCTCGTCCCGTTCCGTCCCGTCCCGTCCCACGTACCAAACGCACCCTAAAGATACGAAAAAGGACATATACTTTCAACTATTTTCAATCTTGTGCAGTTTGAGAGCACGTGAATGAATGTCCAGAAAAATGATTTGATTTGATATGAAAACTCAGGACTGGAAAAAAATCCTAAAAATCCCAACCAAACCGAAAAGATTTCGATCCCAAATCAAAAAAATTGCAAACTAAAATTTTTCCAAAATTTTCGGTATGTCATTCCAAATCAAACCGAAATTTTCGGTACAAGATTTGGTTTTGCATCTCTATTTTGTCAGTATTCCCATACTGAACCGAAATAAATATTATATATATATGTATATATATTATTTTTTAATTATAAAAAAATTATTTTAACCATTCATTATTTGTAAAAATATGATTTTTCATTAAAATGAACTGTTTTCGTTAAAACTCCCTTGTTTAATCTGTGCAGTCCATCGAACTCGAATAGAACTTGAAGCGCAGCCGCCACCAGCCTTCCTTCACCACACTGCCTTCCTTCGAATCGTCTCTGACTCTCCAGCGGCCCAGCCTTCCTTCACGAATCACCACCCAGCCACCGCCACGCCAAAGCATCAAAGACAGAACTCTCCAGCCTTCCTTCACGATTCCTTCACGAATCGTCTCCGACTCTTGCGATCTCTCTCTCTCGGGCGATTTTCTCTCACAGACAGAACTCTCGATCCAGCACCGAGTCCGAGTCTCAGTCTCACCCCAAATTAGGTAATTAATTTAATGTTTTGAAATCTAATTTCTGTCACTCATCCAAAATTTAGTGCCCAATTGACAGTAGGGATTGTTGAAGGGCTCAAGGCCGGTTATAGACCCACTGATGGCCTAATTTATTCATGTCGTTGGCAATTTCTTTTTGTGTGTGTTAATAACTTATACATTTCTTCCATCTTCATCTGTTTGTTAGTAGTCATTCAATAATTAAAATGATGTTTGATTGAGTTTATCGTATTCTTTTTTAAAAATCGTTTCTTTTATTGATGATGCGCTGCGGCACCCATGTGTGATGCTATGTACTTGGTTTTGGCAGGTTGTAGGGGGATTAAATCTGTGGGAAGGTTCTCTTGATCTGGTTAAAGCTCGAAGATCTGAATTTCAAAATGGACGTTTATCATTTGCCGTTAAACGCGTTTTAGAGGTGGGCATCCTAATATTTTCAGGTGAATGTATTGTATACTGTCCCACGATGCCTTCACCTGTTAACCTTTCACATCTTAACATTTTTCCTGCTACTTTAGCTCATATGATTCATGCCTGGTAGTCTAAATCTCGAGTGTAACGTTTCTTAGTCGTAAGTTCATAAAATGAGACGTGCAAGCTTCTTTGCCTTGAAATGTATTATATCCTTACAAACAGAAACTAATTTTGTTTCTGGTTGCATCTTGCTCGCTTCGTTCAGAATGTTGGTACTAGGTTTCCCCACTGTGTTAGTCCATTAATTTCATGTTCACATAATACATACAGGGAAACTCTTCAACTTTCTAGATGGCTAGTTCAAATTGTTAGGCTCTAATATCATAGCTTGGAAGTGGAGAATTTCAACTCAATTCTTAATGAACTGCACTTTCGTTGCGATACCTTAACTAACAAAGGGTTTAATGAGATGATGATGAGATGAAAATTATAGTTTTCCTTTTTACACTTGTATCTAAAGGTTATGGTCATTTTTCGCAAGTTGGGTTGTCTATGGAATTGGGTAACGGTGGAATTCGTTTTATGATGATGAGATGAAAATTATAGTGCATTTTGTCTATTGAACTTTTCTTGATACAACGATATTCTAAACTGCTATGATTTATGGGGAATAGGGATTCAAACTCGGGCAGTTAATGTGGTTGCTTTCTGTTCTTTTGTGCAATCTGGGTTGTCTATGGATTTGGTTCACCGGAGGATTTCATTTTTATGATAATGAGTTGAAGTGGATAGGGATTCGAACTCGAGTGCATGTATGACGTAACTGTTGGAAGGGTTTTTGTAGTTGTTTTCTGTTCTTATGTAAAAATATTGGTTTTGTTCTAAAAAAATCTCTGAGCATGTTGTACTTGTCATGTTTTCTAAATTGGCTTTTTGTCTACCCTTTTGTGGAGCAGATGTGATTTATTTTGTGTAAAATTTTTGGCACCAAAAAGAAATTATGGCACTGAGGAAGAAATTGTGCGAGAGATCCAATTTCAATGGCAAAATTATGGACATCTTTGCAAGGTATTACAGCTCGAAGATGGACTTAAGGAAGCTAAAGCCTATGATTCAAAAGAGAATCCAAAACCGAGCTAAAGATTACCCAGTGCCTACCATGGTACCAGTTGCCCAGGAGGTCCTTGATTCCCGGAGGCTCGTTATGCAAGGTGTCTCTACTCTTCTCAAAATGGTACCAGTTTTGGCCTGCAAGTAAATTCCTCATCTGCCAAATATTTGTTTACTAATAAAATAAATTCTTTTTAAGCCTTGAACTACTTGGCACTTTATTGTTCCATCGCATAGTTACTGACAGTGACATGTCATGTCCTGGAATAATACTGACTTTGAAGCTCCAGTGTTTATGTTCTGTATTTCTTGTTTTGGAATAATTAGACCATTTTATCTGAATGTTCCTGACTCCTGAGCTCCCTAAATGTTATTTTTAGGAGCAGCACAAGCTATGTTTTCCAAACTAGATTTATCTAATTGACCTTCTGTTCTCCATACAGCTCTTTTTGAACAATTTACGTGACTCAACGAAAGGCCTACTTTTTGCAGGTTCTGTCCAGAAGTATATATAGGTGAGAAAGGCCACTTAATTCAGACTTGTTGTGGCTTCAAACGTCGTGGCAAAAATCGAGTTCATGAATGGATAGTTGGTGGTTTGAAAGATGTGCTTGTTCCAGTAGAGGCATTTCACCTCAAGCACATGTTCCAGGATGTTATAAAACACCATCAGAGGTTTGACTTTGAACGTGTTCCTGCAGTTGTCGAGCTATGCTGGCAAGCAGGGGCAAATGATGGAAATTACTTAAATTGGAACTCTGAAAATGATTGTGTTGGCGTTGATGGAGCTGAGTCTTTGTCATCTGATGAACTGATTCTGGTCGCCAGTGGAACTTTGAGGGCATGGGAAATACTTAGAAGTGGCGTGGAGAAGTTGCTGATGGTTTATCCAGCGAAAGTCTGTAAACATTGTTCAGAAGTTCATGTTGGGCCATCTGGGCATAAGGCTAGGCTTTGTGGAATTTTTAAGTATGAGAGTTGGCAGGGAACCCATTTTTGGAGGAAGGCAAATGTAGATGATCTTGTACCTCCAAAGACTGTATGGCGGCGGCGTCCTCAGGATCCTCAAGTACTTTTGAATGAAGGGAGGGGATTTTATGGGCATGCTCCGGGAGTAGTAGAACTATGCACACAGGCAGGTGCCATTGCACCTCCGAAGTATCACTGCATGATGAAACTGCAGGGTGTAAGTACCATACTTGGAGATCAAAGGTTGCTCCACCCGAATGATGCCGGTTGATTCGAAGGTAGAATATTGAACCCAGCAGAAGCTCCCCAAGACTGTTGGATCACAGGTGTGTAGAATTGCTTATAGCTGTAACACTTGATGATCTGAAATGGGAAAACGAAACACCACAAAAGCTCCCTTTAGATGGTCTGTTCTTCGTTCTTGAGAATGATTGTAACATCAGATGACTGACAACGGAGTTCAAGATGGGTTGCAAAATCAACTGAACGCGTATTGCCCCCTTCAGTTGGAGCATGAAAGAGCTGATCAAATTTGTAGCTTTGCTTTAGCTATGCATGCAGAAACAGGAACGCGAAAATTTAATTAAGCTTTTCTTGTATTTAATGATGTTTTAGATGGTTAATTCAACTTAATAAATCATTGGAACGCTTATTACTTATGCTTCTCTGTAGATCTTCGGTACTATGACTGGTTTACGATTGATTTTCAGCTATAGGATTACTGTTCTTGTGCATATCAATGTTTACTGCGATAGACTGTCCCCAGATGCCGCTTGAAGCTGAAGTTACCTGCTCAGAACCAATTGCCTCTGCTCATTGACTGTGCTCGAGTCTTCAGTTTCACCAGAATGCTGGTCGCATCGAGCAAACTCGAGGCAGTTTGTATCACAAGACAAGGGCTGGCCCTGAGAATTCGGGGCCCTAGGCGAGCCTTCGAAGTGGGGCCCTAGAGTTCTCTGACTTCCGACCCTTTGTACATTGACATGTGTAAAAAAAAAAATCACTAAATACATGAAAAAGTCTATTTCTACATCAAATATCATTAAAAATTAATATAAAAAATTAAAAAAAAAGATATACAAACATTACTCAAATATTACCCATCTCGCGTTTTTAGATGCAAATGCATTTATTAAGTTTACATAATCTAATTTTTCAACCAATTCAAACTGAAAGAGAAGTCCCTACACAGTATGCCAAATTTCAATCATTTTCCTATTATTACAATGTTACTTATTACATTAAATAAATGAATGAATGAATGTATAAACATAAATGTGATATTTAAGAGAAAAGCAAAAAAGTAAAAATAAGATGGTGGGACTATTTAAAAGGAAGAAGACGTGCAACTATAAAAAAGATGATGTGACAATCTTAAGTAAAATCGTGCAATTAAAATGATGTTGGGAATAGGGTTGTCTTCTTCCTCGCACGAGGCCGACCCTGCAGCAAAAGATTTTTAAATTCCGACGTTTACATATAAGCCCGCATAGCTCCTGCCCTTCTCCTTCCAGACCTACCTGGCTCCGCCTAAAAATTGGGGGCCCTTCCGAAGTGGAGGCCCTAGGCGGACGCCTACTCCGGCTACCTTCAAGGCCGGCTTTGCACAAGACTCAATCTCCTCGACAGAAGGTCACTCTTTATTCCATTCATAGTCTTGAGAAAAAAAAGGATCTCGAAAAATTCACAAATGCCGTACTCGCTCAAGTTGCGAAATTCGTTTTCCAACTCGATTCCACAAAAAAGAGTGACATTCTTTTGATGGGTGTGCCATCACCATCACACAGTTTCTGTTCTATTCTCTTCAATATTCGCGTGAATTTGTCTATGGAAATCTTGTCGCACTCACGAAACTGGTCTATGTACCTGTCGCAAGTGTTGATGGAGTTTCCTGGTCGATCATCAAGTTCGCCATCAAGGTTGTCCTCCACGAAATCTAATACACAGCCTGAAGATCTGAGGCCTTCCCACTGCTTGGAAAGAAAGCTCATGCGAGCCGCGGGGATAGTGGGGAGGAGTCGGAGGATTCGGTGGATAACACCTTCGGGTACGTGATGCCGCGGCCGCCCCGTTGTTTCCACGTTGTCGGCGTTTTGGTCATCTGTGTTAGTGTTTTTGGTAGACATGATAGAAATCCAGCCGGATTTGTGAATGCCAAGTAAGGGTACCTGTGAAATGTAGACGTTCCATCCTATATGTAATTGCATTACTTGATGAGCAAGTAATATCTCCCAAAATAATTGCATCACTTGCCGAGCAAGTAATATATTCTAAGCCCTCTCATTCTTCGTCACGCACCCTCTCTCTCTTCCAATAAGCCCAAACCTCTAAACTTCGGGTCAAAGTAATTTTATTTCGGCCCGGCCCAACTTGGGTCCACCTAACCTTTACAAATACGAGCTGCATGCTAGCTAGGGTTCTGGATTCGATTCCAAAGCTAAGATTTTTTTTTTTTTTTTCAGATTGTGCTCCGCCATTGAATCCTCTTCCAAGTTTCGCCTTTTCGCACAACAGAGGTGTTATTCTCCTACCTTCTTCGTTTTTTGAAATTGTTATCGATTCTAGGGTTTGATTCGTTCGTGTCTTACCTGTAAATCGATAGAGCGAGGTGTATGTTGAATTTTTTTTCTTTTGGGCTATGATCTAATTGTATGTGGGTTTTTTGAATTTCAGAGAATTTGTTCTTCCTAATTATCCATGTTATCTGAAATTTGTTAATTTTATTGGTTTAATTGGTTGTCCTCTAATTTGGAAGATTTATTTCTTGAAGTTAATGAGTCACATATGCTCCACAAAAGGGTAGACAAAAAGCCAATGAGTCAATCCAGAAAACATAACAAGAAGTACAACATATTCAGAGATTCTTTTAGAACAAAACCAATATTTTTACATAAGAACAGAAAACAACAACAACAACCAAAGTAGAACTCCTTAATCATAAAAATGAAATCCTCTGGTGAACCAAATCCTTAGACAACCTAGATTGCACAAAAGAACAAAAAGCAACCAATGTGTTTTAGGAAATTGTTCAGATTCTTCATGTTCTTGTTGGTGATCTTAGTAATTCCATCTTAGTTATATTTCACGAACAGAGCTTGGCTGCTAATTTATCAGTAGCAGCTTATGTTCCTCACCAATCGTAGATGGACACGTGTCCAAGTAATTATTTTTTAATAACAAATTGGACACATATTCATCTGCGATTGGTGAGGAGCAAGAACTGCTGCTGATTTTTTCAGTAGCCAAGTTCTATTCATATTTCACACGCATGTGTGTGTCTGTCTGTATCTCGTTTCACTATTCACGGAGTGGAAAGCATCCTGTACATACTGACCATGTATTGACCACAGTGATTGTCTATAGTTCAATATTATTGCCCTTTTGTTGGCTCTACAACATAAGGGGTGTTGTGAATACATGGTCACCATACAGGCAAGACGAGGGTACTATTCATCTCGCTATGTAGACAGTGAGCGGAACTCCTCTTAATGTGTGTGTGTGTGTGTATTGTTCTGGTGATTTGAACTGGTTCATTATTTGAGAATTAAAAGCTTCATCGATTACAATTTTTTTCTTTGATATACACATATAGATTTTGAAGGAAGATTTGCTACGGAAACTGCGAAGCTTAAACCCCCACATAGATTTGTGCAATGGGTGATTGTCAATAATAAACTTCAAGAGGTAGGTCACTTAGTAATTCACCTAGTTAGCTTTTTTTGTGAGAGAAACCTACCTAAGATGTCACGTTGTCTATATCTCGAGCCAATTTACTTGAAAACTGGTCAATGTGGCATTCAAGATATGGGTAATTAAGTTGTTATCGGGTTTTGTCACTCTCATTTATAATTTGTTCTATGTATTTCGGACTACCAAAACTTTATGTCCAACCTCCACAAGCTTGCAGATCAATTGGTTATGAGATTGAATCAACCGGGCAAGAAAAACCGGTTCCTCGAGTTTTCCTTGCATATCATGTTGTGCCTTGGCCCGTTTGTTAGTGCGGAAACGAGATTCAGATTACAACTTCACCAAATCACACTCAGTTGAACAGAATAAAATACAAGAAATAAAGACACCGAAAAATTTACGAGGTTCGGCAAAAACATGCATACGTCCCCGGAGAGACATTGCTCTTCATTATGAATAACAGTACAAGTACACATGAGTTAAATCAACATAACCCAATCCTAAATCCCTTGCACACCCACTCATAGAATTTTCCCAAGAACCTCACTCTACCCCAAGAGTTCTTTCACTAGAGATATTTTTCACTCTACCTCTCTTGATTTTCTCTCAACCCATGTTCAACCTTTCCCATGGGAGAGCCGAATGCTCTCTCCTTGGATGCTTCTATGATGCTTACCTTCCCACTTTCTAAGCATACTAAATGCACAAATATTGCATCTAGTTATAGGCATAAACTAGCAACTATACCAACAACCAAGACCAAAAAGTCTTGAGTTCACATGACATAATCATCACCTAGCCTACCTAGCATGCACCAAAGTCTATACCTAGTCTATAAAGTACAACTTTTCCAAAGTCTATACCTAGTCTATAAAGTACAACTTTTCTCCATTTGTCATTTAATGCATAGAAGAGAAAGCATGCACAATTGCATGCAAGCAAACACAAAGTCACGGTTGCTACCATTTTCTTGTAGCATTCACATGATCTTCAATTGTTGTCAACACATGACTCATAATTACTCACAAATGTATGAGCCAAACACAACAGATCATTGATGTCGTGTTATTTCTCTAGGCTTTTTCATGGAAGCTCCAAAGAACATTTAGATGCCGGCGTCATGA
The DNA here is from genome assembly GCF_042453785.1 of Malus domestica. Taxonomy (NCBI): domain Eukaryota; kingdom Viridiplantae; phylum Streptophyta; class Magnoliopsida; order Rosales; family Rosaceae; genus Malus; species Malus domestica. The sequence continues at coordinate 24,783,564 of NC_091672.1, read as the reverse complement.
ATTAATGATGGAGGTGACCAAGTGATGGCAAACCTGACAGCACTCGATTGTCATTGATTACATCTTTCACATTACTATAACATTGGTGAATAACAAAATATTCAATAGGTTAGGTGCCAGCGACGGTTTCACGCAATGGCGAGTGAAGGCTATTGTTCCTACTCGCCTGTTTTGCTATCGACGATCTAAAAGATTTCCATCTCTACTTTGAGTATAACTGCCGTGGGGTAAGCTGTTTAACAAAAGTCCTCCGAGACGACTAAAGCAAAATAAGAATGGGCATTTTCTACTATATCTTGCGCCCAATAAGAAAATTTCCTAGATCCGTCACTAGATGATGTGTGTATAGCGAGAATTAGAAACATGTTCGGAAGACTTGTTGCCAAAATTATACTAGACAAACGACTCTTGTTTCTGCAGAAAGTTGTACGGAAACATTGATTGCCATCTTATGATGAGATTCTTATCCACGATAGTAAGAAACAAAAACCCTACAGTAAAAGACATAAAAGTAAATAGAAACTTTAACCCTACAAGCATTTTCCAAATTAAATCGAAAGGGATTGGACAGCTACAAAATGAATTTACAATAAATATTTGGAAATTGATATCACAAGTTTGGTATATTGGTAGGAGGTTTTTAATTAAACCAACTGCATAAACCCAGCAGCTCTAAAATCCCAGAGACATGGCTGCTGCTACTTATTTATTCTTCACTTTGATCATTGCCAGCACTTTGTGCTCGTTCGGATCAGTTCCGAGTATTGAAGCTCAGAAACTTACTCTCTCAGTTTACTATGAAACTCTTTGCCCCCGTTGTGCTACTTTCATCGTCAAAAATCTTGCTCGAATTTTCGACAATGAACTCATCACCATTCTAAATCTCAGGCTGGTTCCTTGGGGAAATGCATCTACAAACAATTCCAAGAACGCCACTTTTTGTCAGGTCGATTCTCCATCTTCATCTTTTTAATGGGGTTTTTTACGGTTTGTTTGCACGATCACTCCTGCATATTCTGTTGCCTTTTTTTCTTTCATCAAAGTCTTGGCAACCAAACAGGTATTATTGTACATTTAGTGTCCGTCTGGTATAATTATATCGTTTTTAGTTTTCACTTTTTGTGTTAGAGATAGAGGAAATATGTATGGTAGAAATGAGTAATGACCAATTTGGATTAAGGGTGACGGTGGGAACTAAATAAAACTAAAAATCGTAAATGAAATGATCATCGAACAGCCCTTAGTTTCTTGATGACGATTTTTGTCAAATTATACAGCACGGACCAGATGAGTGCAGGCTAAATTCTCTGGAAGCTTGCGCAATTGACGTTTTACATGATGTGGTGAGACCCCTCTCTTTCCATACAAATTATTGCTGCAATGATGATTTTTAATAGAATGTTGGCCGGCATGTGATTTTTTTGGTCTTAAATGTATTCGGATTCGCGTGGACTCGGATGAATTTGTGATGCAGAACAAGCATTTTGCTTTGATATACTGCATAGAATTTCTGGCCATCGAGGGAAGGCACAAGGAATGGCAAACTTGTTTCAGCTCATTGGGATTGCCTTTAAAGCCCGTTTTGGATTGCTACGAAAGTGCAAATGCAACAAAGGTTAACTTCGTTTAGTACTCGTCGAATAGTCATCGTCGTATCTACTATAATTCGTGTTTATGTCGCGTAATCTGACAATTGAGGTTGGTAACATAATGCAGCTTGAACTAAAATATGCGAATGAAACCGCGTACCTCAGTCAGCCTCTTAAGTTCGTTCCATGGCTGCTTCTGAACAATCAACCGATTGGAAATGTTCGTCATCTCTCTTTCACGTTACATTTTTTGCCTTGATGCAGGATTATCTCTCTCAATGTTTTTCGCCTTAATGCAGGACTATGAAAATTTCGCTTCCTACGTATGCAAGGCTTACAAAGGTGTGGCCGTGCCGATGGCCTGCGGATCTGTGCATTTGAAGCAAAAGGCACAATAGAGTACTCTATCGCCGCAGAAATCAATTTCTCAGCTTGCTTAAGTACCTGATTTATATTAATATTCAGGATTAGCACAAATGTTGGTATAGGAAATGGGGTGTGTTTGGAGCTATGAACTCTAGAGCTCGTCCGGTGCCTAGAAGGAATGTGTTTTCATCATGTAATCTATTCTAATCCGATCAAAATGAAAAATCATTCAGCTCTACCATCACTTGTACATTGAATCGTACGAGTTCTCCCATCCAATCCAACTCGAAGCACGAAACGACCCCTTAGGAATTCACCTATTTAGGATAATGCTTTTCTTGTTTAACCATAAGTATGAGCAGGTCATTAGTCATTCCCTATATAACATCGGATTTATGATGTGCATGGATTCGCAGGACTTGCTAAGTACACAAAAGGGGTTCTAATTACAGTTAATTATGTAGCTTGAGCCCTATTTTTCTTTTTCTTTTTTTAATCCTTATTTAGCAGAATCCTAAGCCCCTTAATTGTAAAAGAAAAACAAAAGACCGAGATTTTCTGACGTGTAATTATGCATCCTAAACAATTTTGGTAAGTGTTCACATTGCATTTGGGGCATCTGTATAATATATACGCTCACCACCCTTAAGTGCTAATTAAGCAAGCATTAAGAGCTAAATGAATGCCTTAATGGCTTCTCCTAAGTTGTTCTTGTCCCTTGTTGTTCTTACTCTTTTGCTGTCCGTTTCTCTTCGTCGTGTTCTTCCGTTGAAGGTGATCATGGCATCGACTCCGCCACCCCGCCTTTGTTTCCTCTGAATCCCCAAGTAGCAGACCATCATCTGAAAGTTGATCTGACTATTTATTATAGCACTTTGCTCAATCTGTGCTTCCTTCATCGAGCAATTGGTACCCCTATTGATTTCGGACAAGGATCTCATGGCCATTATCAACCTCGGCTAGTGCCCTCTACCCTTCGTTTCTTGCATTGAGTACTTTGCCGTCCAAGAAAATCGATCGAAGGAATACGTATGGAAATCTTCTTGTCGGATTCACAATATGAGCCCTGAACCTTTACTGACATGCTACGATAGTGGCTATGAGAAAAAGGTGAGCCAAAATTGGACGCTGCACATTTTATTTCTGTTCTTACTTCTTAGTCAGGGCTCCAGTTCAAATTTTGCAACGAACCCTCAAAATCTCAAGGCCGGTCCTGATATATACACAAAACGGTATTGCTGATGAGTCTATGAATTGGCATATGCTGCAGCTTATGCTACATTATGTTTTGGAAACCTACATGGTGTAGCAAATTAATAAGATCACGTTGGTATCATACGAATAATTGACCAGCATTATATGTAGTGTTTTAAGATGATCTATTGGTGGTGTATCTTGGTTCAACAGATGTGAATGAAACTGATTTTCGAATATATGACGTTCAAATACGCCTTTCAAACTTCTGCTACAACAAATAGACTGTAAAAACGCACATTACACAACCAAAATGCTTCCATAGGGCACCAACACCATCCCATAATATGAGCCGTCCGAAGGGAAATGCTCAAGATCTATCACGAAGCTATCATCTTCCAAACGCTATCACATGTTTGGAAGGCAGTCGTCTTTGTTGGGTCGAATTCAAACTTCTGAACAATTTTCTTATTGCTATCCACTATATCTGTAATTTTAGGCTTAAGGAAAACAAAGGTGATTGCAATATAAAACAGCCTTATCATATTCTAATAACATTGCATAAAAAGAATGAACGAACAAACAAATGAACGAATATGCATGTGCATCTAATAAGTTTCAGCAGTAGGATACAGCCCATATCACGCGATTGATCTTCCAGGTTTGGTATAATGTTTGTGACAGAAGCATACATGGCAAGCTTCCTCCTGTAGATTAGAGATAATATTTCATTGATTAGATATGGATTGTCAGTCTGTCACGACCGGAACAATCCATTTCATGAACAACACAGAATGTATAAACTTTTACCGATGTTTTTCAAACCTAAGAAATATAAAACACTGAGAATAGAAGAGAAAGAATCGACATAATGTCAGCATCAAACTTCGAAATACTTACTGTTCCCTGAACTCATCTTGCTCACGCCTCTTCAAGTTTCGCTTTTTCTCCTGAACATCAATCCTTTGGCGTTCTAAATCACTAATCTCGCTGCCTATAACTGTGCTGAAGCAAAAGAGAGCCAAATCAGCAACCATTGCTAGTCAACCTAAAATTAAAAATCTGACAGCCAACGCAACTAAATGTATACTTATCTAAGCTCCTCCATAAGCAAACTTTCTATTTCAGCATCCACATCAAACTCTCTTTGAAGACGGTCTAGCTCTTCATCAGCAACAACTTCCAATTTTGCTGCCTCGGTTTTCCGCTTGCATTCATCTGTCTTTATTTGGTAGTCTGCTTCATATAAGAACTCATCAATCAACGCACATACCGACATACAACATCAACCAAATATCTCTTCGAACAGCATTTATGAAAGGAAGATACGGCAAATACGTAAAAATTGTTTCCAATCCGCATCACAGATACCGGAAATAATTCAGTCGAAAGCTAAACAAAGAACCATAAATTAGACCTAAAAATCCGCCCTTTTCCAATTTCTTGGGAAAAATTTCCCGGAAAATACTTTAGAACCCTACATTTTGAGATGCAGCTCTCTGCGGGGGTGTGCATACAGTAATTTCCAAAACTAAACAATCCAATATTTATGTTAAGTATAGACTGAAGAGTTTAGCAGCTTCAAAAGTGAAAAAGTATAACCAACCGACTGAGAATTTTCTGGGTCGTAAATTTTCTCGGGAAACAAACATAACCCAAGTGAAGAAACAAACCTCGAAGCGAGTTCTGGACTTCATTGAAATCGGAATCGCAGGAGGAGCGGAGGGCCTCGCGGTGCTGGAGACACTGCGCCAAGTTGTTGATGTCCCTCTCGTCCTTCAACACCTTCACCAGATCGTCGCTGTACGAAATCAGCTTCAAAATTCCAGAAGCTTCTCCCATTTCTCTGAGGATTCAGATTCGCAGCAACTGGTGAGAGCCTGTTGTGAAATTTTCAAATTAAAGAGAAATTGGGTGGGAACGAATTTAGGGATTTGCTGTGTTGAATTTAGGGCTCGCCCGACACTGAAATTCCCCCTTTCATCAATAGCGCGAAAATTAAATTAACAGAAAGAGAGAGAGAGAGAGAGAGAAATAAAATATTATATATCCTTTCTTCTGTTGATGACACAAGATTGTCGATATGTCCGAGTGGTTAAGGAGACAGACTCGAAATCTGTTGGGCTTTGCCTGCGCAGGTTCGAATCCTGCTGTCGACGCATTTTATTTTTCTTTCTGGGTTTTTCAACTAGGAATTTTATTTCTTTTAGGGTGCGTTTGGTACGTGGGATGGGACGGACGCATTCCGTCCCATGTTTGGTGTGCTAAAATTATGTGGAATACGTGTCCCATGGAACGAAAATGGGTTAAATTTTGGTTTCCCCTCCCCCCTGGAACGGGTTTTTTCATCCAGTGAAACACAAAAATCATAAAATTTAAGACAAAAATACCCCTTAGCTTTTTCAATATTTACACCTTCTAAATCATACAACAAACCCTATATATCCTCTTCTCTTCTCTGCCGCTGTGAAGTTCTTCATCCGTGCATCTCCCCATCGCAACCTTCCTCCTCATCCTCTTATGTGTGCCTCTCCGTGAACTTCAGCTCTGCATCTCCGTTCCAGGTTCGATCTGATTGTGATTGTATAGCCTCTCGGTCTCTCTTTCTTTGTATTTTGTAGTACTTTTTGTTTCTCTCTTGGTTTGGTGTTTGCTGTTGCTTGAGTATCTACGTAGCTTTCTCAATCCTCATACCACTTTTTGGAGGCTCACAATCAGAAACCCTACCCATTTGGACGGACTGACTCGTCCACCTTCCATGCCGTAATTGTTGAAACTAAACCCCATATTCTTACAAATCCTAACCCCAAGTGGCGGCAAAGTTAAAGGGTCCAGTACTTGTCTAGGGTTAGCTATGCAAAACCAAAATTAGGGTTGCCATCAAGTCATTGCATGTTCTGAAATCTCGATTGATCGAGATGGTGGATGCAGCTGTTTGTTTTCTATTTTTTTTTCAACATTGATGCAGTGCTAATCAACCCAACCATCATGCATTGTTGGTTGGCCAGGGCTCTCACCGCTGACCCTCTCTATTCATATCTTTAATTAATTTTTATGTAAATTTGAAGTGGCATTTTTATTCTTTTTCTGATTTGCTTGTTTCGATTTTATTAACACCCAATTCCTAATTCTGCTGAATTTCTTTGTATTTTGTAGTGCTTCGATTTCTTTGTATTCTTTTCTGATTTGCTTGTTTTGATTTCTTTGTATGTTGCAGTGCTTTGATCTCCCCAATACTGCATCTGCAACCAAAGATCCGCCTCTATTTATCTACTTCCACTCCCCCTATTGAGCAGTACTGCATTCAGAGGTATCTCTCTATCTGGATTCATTTTTTTTCAGGGTTCAAGTTTCGATTTTTTTGTGCTGAAATCTATAAATCTGATGTCTTTGGGTTCTGTTGGATTGGATCATGTTTTGGATTTTCCTCTGTTGGATTGGGTTCTGTTGGATTTTTTTCAGTGTTCAAGTTTCGATTTTTATGTGCTGAAATCTACAAATCTGATGTCTTTGGGTTCTGCTGGCATGTGGTTGTTGTGCCAAGGAAATAGTTTTCTTTAAAAAAAATATCCTGGTTTCCCAGTTATTGGAGGTTCCTGATATGCATGAATCAAATATCCCACTACAATGCATTTTAAACTTGCTATAATGGTGTTTGATATTTTCTATGCATGTCTGTTGAATAGAAGTTAATTTGTGTGAATTGCTATACTGAGCTTCTAGTTCATAGTTTTAAGGACCATGGAAATGTTGGGAACACGTAGAACACTTTATTGTATTGTTTTATCACATAGCTCTCTCCAACTTTTAGGTCAGTCGTTCAACTGATTGAAGCTTATTTGGTTGTACTTGGTCTTTAAGTCTTCAATCGCTAAAGTTATGGCTTGCTTGTCTAACTTATTGAGTAATTACAATGTAATTTTTGCTCAGCTATCCACATTTAGGCTTCTGATGGTGTTCTTATTTTTTTTCTTCCAGATTCTCTCCAGCTGATACAAATTTAGTTATACGAGAGTTTGAAAAATGTGGAGTGATTTTGAAACATGTTCCTGGTCCAAGAGATGCCAACTGGATGCACATTCTATATTAGGTTTTTTTCTCCATTATTTTGAGTTTGATGAATCAAATTTCTTATATCAAGCATTGATCTTCTCTTAGTTTCTTCACCTCTTTGAACTGGTAATGTTACCATGAATTCGTCAATTGGAGAGTTTGCGAGTCAAACTCATTGACTCTCTGTAAGAAATGCCCTTGAAATTGGGAGTAAAACTAACCAAAACTTTGATATAAATTAAAAATTTTGAGCAATTGGAAATAGCTGAGTTTGTTTTTATGACTTATCTTTTGTTATGTGTTCTGAAAGATGTTTTACTTGTAAAATGTATGGATTTGTCTCTATCAAATATAATAATGGCATTGTGCATCACTTCTGCTTAAAGTTGGGCTTTATTATTGGCGGGATGCTGCCATGTATGTCAAAGTAAGATCGCTTATTGGCCTTGGTTGCAGACATAGCCTCATGGAGGCATAATATTGATTAAGATTATTAGTAATACTCATGTCTAAGGAAGTAATCACAGGATCACATTATAATTATTTGCTAATGCTGTTGGCTTATGGCATGGAAGGAACACGGGTATTTTATTCATTTTAAGCTTTTGGTTCCGTTCCGTCCATACGCTACCAAACGCAGAATGAAACAACCATCTTGTTTCGTCTTACGCGTACCAAACATACACAGAACATCTGTTCCGTCTCGTTCCGTCCCGTCCCGTCTGCGTACCAAATGCTACCTTGTTGCACCGGATTGTCTCGGATTGGACTATTTGCAGGGACTAAGTTGGACTGGCTTTTGGACTAGCTTAGTGAAGCATTTGGTGCAATGTCGGACTAAGAAGCAAAATAATGAAAATTCTTTTTTTTTTTTTTTTGGAAACTAATGAAAATTCTAGTTAACATTAGCCAATTGTCATTTTTAATTTACTTTTGCCTTTAAAAAACAAATCTTATTATGTCATTCCATAAAAAACTATCTTCTACCATTGGAAGAAGAGAACCGACTCACAAACCAATTACATTTCTCAAACTTCTAGATTCCCTTTTCTTTTGTCAATCTCTCTCTCACTCTTCACTTCCTCTCACAATTAACTACACCCACTTCAAATCCCATGGCAAGCTCATTCCACTCGCCGTCAACAATCAACATCACCCACTTCACATCCCACGACAAGCTAAAATTGTGCAGAGGCTTCGTCCTCTCAGTACCCATTGCCATGGACTTTGCTGCCTCTGTTTCTCATGCCTCATAATTTTTTGGGAAGAGGGAAGAATTTTTATTGGGATTGTTGTTTTGGTTTTGCTTTTTTGTTTCGGATATGGGTATGGGTGGGTTGGGTTTCAAATATGGGTTTAAGATTTGGGCATGGAGGCAAATGGAGGTGCAGAAATGCATGCTTGTAGACGACACTGTTGCACACAACACAAGTTTAGAGACGGGATTAACAATCCCAAACATTTTGAGGGGCCTTTCTAAGACCATGCAGTGAAAGACTTAGTCAGCGCGAGTCCGACTTAGTCTCATTAAACTTTGTCCTGCTTGCACCAAACACTGGACTAGTAAGCCAGTATAGTCTAGTGAAACTTAAGAAGGTCCAACAAACGGGCCTTAACATCTTAATTTTCTCATCAATTTTGGATGATTCTTGTTGATATTCTGAAAAGTTTTGGACTCCCATTGAAAGAAAGTTTAGCTGAATAGTAGTGAAGCTTTTGGTTATAGACACGGTTATAATGCATGCTAGAATCACATGTTTAAACGAATACAATCATCAAAATGCACGTAGTAAGTTAAGCTACTAAGTAGCATAAACTGATTTGTGATGCAAGTTTTGCGGGCTCGCAATTCCATACAGGTTAATGATGTTGCTGTGTTATGTGCGCAACCAAAACCAAGTTACAGTCCGCTGATAACATATGTTTTGCATTCCCTTATTAATTAAATTAAGCAATAAACTTAAAGTATAAACTTTAAACTAATAAATCATTGAGGGGGTTATGTTTAACCCATTATGTTAGAGATTATATATGAGCATGGCCTAACATTGTTCATTTAAAAATACTTTTTTGTAAGGTTATAATTATGGACCGAGTTGTAGTTAGCTCTTTCGATTGAAGATGACCTAAGAGTTACCCTACCTGAACCTCTAGGAAGCGCCCCAGTCTTTCTTGGTCACTGATGAACAAGAAAGGCTTCATGATGCTTCAACAACATTTTCAGGTTTCCACTGCTCTAATCCCTGCCCTAAATCGCACATTGATCTGCATTTGCTTACAAATATTTTGCTGGGAAGTTAATGCCTTCGGTCATTGCAGTGGAAGAAAGTTGCCCCGGCGGAGTGAAAGGATAACTTTTCACATCTGTAAATTGAATGAATTTGGTTTAAAGAAACTTGTGCATATGGGGTCATTTGAAGTTAAGGTTTCACTCGGGTGTGATAGCACCTTAAACACTCGTGCAACACAAAATTGGTAATTTGTAGCATGCGTGGTTATTGGACTTTGTGGATGCAAATTTCCGCATTCTTCTTCTTGGATAAAATTGCACCTGCAAAACAATTAACACCTTAGGTCAAGGCCAAGAGCCTCACGCGCCCACGATGAATTGGGGGGGGCTTTGGCCGAAGAACCTCCAATGCCAAAGTTAGAATTTAGAGAGAAAAATATTTGGAGAGTTTTTGGGAGATTTGCAAGAGTATGGAACTAGTCTTTCAAAGAAAATGGAGTCTTATTTATAGAACATGGCCGGCCTTGGATGTTTTTTTGGGGTGTAATGGTGATTAATTTGGTGATTAATGGATTATTTTGGAATTAATCCATTAATTAGCCTAATTAATTTAATTTATATGGAAGGTTTTGAAGGTTATGGAATGATTTCCTTGTAGAGGATATGGAGTAAAGATGGATGAGATAAATTTGAACTTGTTACCTATTTTGGGCATTCTTGACTCGGTTGATGGATGATTCTCCACTGCTTACGTGTAGGAAACCCGATGTGTCTCGAGGGCAATTTTGTCATCTTCACCTAAAAATCCACATGTCGCATTTTGATTATTTTTTGCTCCACAAATGCCCCCACACCTGCTGGACTGCTCATAGGAAAGGGCAGCAGGTGTAAAGATCTTCTTGCTTTAGGACTGCTTCATATTTTGATGTAGATTCCCTTTTTAATATGAAATTAAATCCTTCTAGGAAACGGAAATAAATTTCTCTTAAAGCCTATTTAAGCCCACCTTAAGTGGGTTGTTAAATCAACTTTGGAGAGCGATTTATTCTACCCTACAAGAGAGAGAAAGCTTAGAGGATATTTGTTTCCCCTTCCCTAGCAATCTTCTACACTTGCCCGTGCAAATGACCGTATTTCGTTGCTTTCTTCGTCTTCTCCGCGTCGCACCGATGTAAGGAAAACTTAATTCTCCTTGTCTTCTTCTTCTTGGGAGGTGCTTCCACGGGGCAACCATCAGGATGGTACGGTACGTCGGCTGGCAGGGGCCAGGAGTCGGCTTGTCATGGGCCAAGGAGGTGGTGTGGTAGGGGCCATTGCTTGTGCTGCTCGGCTTAATTGAAGCCAAGGATTAGCTTGGCATGGGCCGAGGAAGTGGCGTGGCATGGGTAACGGTTTAGGCTGCCATGTCTGGGCTGCTTGCCAAAAATGAGGAAATTGCTTGAGTTTGATTTCTCAGCTACCGTAGATGGAGCAGTTAAGGATAAAACTGCCAAGATCGGAGCTGCTGAAGATAAAGTGTTGGATGAGTGAACTGTTAAGTGCAAAAGTAGATGCTGCCCCTGACCATTTGTTACCTAGTTGATCTTCAAGCATTTGATCTTTTAAGCTATGTTATTTTCTCGCACTGGAGAGCTTACCCAGATGGGTGTCGGGGAATTAGTTTACCATCTCGCACTGGAAAGCAATTAGTTTACCTTATCACGCTGGAGAGCAATTAGTTTACCCTCTCGCACTTGAGAGCAATTAGTTTATCCTCTCACACTGAAGAGCAAACCTATAAGGGTGTCGGGGAATTAGTTTACCCTCTCGCACTGGATAGCAATTAGTTTATCCTCTCGCACGGGAGAGCATACCCTTTTGGGTATTGGGGAATTGGTTTACCCTCTCGCACTAGAGAGCAGACCCTTTTGGGTGTAGGGAATTGGTTTACCCTCTCGCACTGGAGAGTAATTAGTTTATCCTCTTACACTGGAGAGCATGGAAGTCGTTGTCGTGAGTGCAGCTGAGGAAAACTGGATTGCTGGACAACTGAAATAATCCTCATGCTGCGAGGTCTTGTTTGGCAAACTGCTTGAGACTTCAAACTGCTTGTGAAACCCACGTAAGGGTGTAAGCACAGTGAGCTGCTCCCTGAATTATTGCACCATCATTAGGTGCTTCATCTTGTGCCTTTTTAAGGCTTGGTTGACGCGAGAAATTACGCAATCACTTGGTCAGGAGCCTTTCTACTTCTTCTTGAATTTTCCTTTGTTAGGGTGGCAGAGCTCTCGACTGTCCCCGATCATGATGAACCGGTCTAAGTTGTTCTTCCATATGTTCGCTCATCTATGTCGCAGTTGTGGTGGGTGTGGTATGTTCTTAGCAGGTGAGCGTGTAACTCACATGCTGCTGGTTGAACTTGAGCCGGATTATGTGACTGCTTCTTTCCGTCTGCTGTGCTGCCTGCTCCGATGTGATGTGGAGGATACTCCTTGCGGGCTTAGCAGCGAATGAATACTTCGCTTGGAAGGCTGCTCATGTTGATTATCGGAGTGCATCCTTAATTGTGAGTGTATGCTCGTCTGTGGGCCTAGTCGATAGTGCACGCTCCTCCACGCGCTAAGATGAGAGTATACGCTATCTCGAGGGCCCAATCGGGAGTGTACTCTACCTAAACACTCTGTTCGTAGATGGTCGAGTGGCTGCTTACCGGGATGCTGCTGGAGAGGTTCTTCATCTGCCCTTATCCTACTTTGGGACACCTCGTTTGGGGCACATTGCATCTTAGTGCGCTGCAAGAGGTGGTTCACCAAGGTGGTCTGCTGTGCTAGGGTGCTTGTCAACTCTATGACTTGTCGAGACAAGTGTTGTTCGCCATTTGGATTGGAAGAGTTTAGAAGGAATGTGCCTCCTTAAGCAGTTGAAGGGTGGTAGACTCCGGGCGCGAGATTTGAGTTGGGAAATGTCAAATCTGCAGAGAAATGTGGTGAAAATGCCTCCGGCTCAATGGTAGGTCCGGATGGTTGAGATAGTTTTGGGTCGACTTAGGCTGATTGGAAGGCCACAAGAGCAGGCTGGGCCATGAGAGTGAGCTGCTCGGCGGGAGTAGGCTAGGTCACGGGAGTAGGCTGCTCGGCATATGATGCACGCGGGTGCGAGGCTTGAGCTCTACTTGGCAATGCGTTGGGCTTGGAGTGACATGGCTTGGGTCATGGCCTTGGTGCCGTAGGCCTTGGATGACACAGCTTGGGCTTGCTTTAGTGGCACGGCTCGGGCCGTGGTAGTGGGGCCATGGACCTCGCCGCGCGTGGCCACCATAGTGGCCATCGCGGTGGTTCTCGTGGTCGTGATGCCGCTCCCCTTAGGATCACATTTAGTCTCATGGATCGCCACGATCCCATTTCTTGAATATTGGAATTTTCACTCATGGAGTTTTCTAAATTTCTAGCCATTGTATTTCTCTTTTTGGTTTTATCAAAGAATCTTTGCAAATAAAAAATTCTAATAATAAGAACGTACGAAAAATACAAATGGACTAGAAAAGAGAGAAAAACATTTTTATGCGAGAGTCTTCTACAAGTGTGAATTTCAACTCTTAATGAAAGCACCAATTTGTGGAAGCAAATTTTCGACTTCTTCTTCTTGGACAAAATTGCACCTACAAAGCAATTAACACCTTAGGTCAAGGCCAAGAGCCTCACGCGCCCACGGTGAATTGGGGGGGGGGCTTGGCTGAAGAACCTCCGATGCTAAAGTTAGAATTTAGAGAGAAAAATATTTGGAGAGTTTTTGGGAGATTTGCAAGAGTATGGAACCAGTCTTTCAAAGAAAATGGAGTCTTATTTATAGAGCATGGCTGGCCCTTTGATGTTTTTTGGGGGTGTAATGGTGATTAATTTGATGATTAATGGATTAATTTGGAATTAATCCATTAATTAGCCTAATTAATTTAATTTATATGGAAGGTTTTGAAGGTTATGGAATGATTTCCTTGTAGAAGATATGGAGTAAAGATGGATGAGATAAATTTGAACTTGTTATCTATTTTGGGCACTCTTGACTCGGTTGATGGATGATTCTCCACTGCTCACGTGTAGGAAACCTGGTGTGTCTCGAGCAAGGTTTGACTGGGGGCGTCCTAAAACAACCAAGTAAAATAATGGGTGTTAAGTTGTTGAGGGTCAGGTACAATGAAAAAGCTCTAAATTAAAAAGTTAAATTTTAAATTGTAATGCCACAAACGAATGGATGAAGTAAATTCATATAAAATACTTTGCAGAGTAAATTTTTTATACAAGTTATGATACTTCATCGGTTGAATCCAATATATTTATGAAACCCCCAGTTCAATTGAGTTTGATTTAGGTTAGAAAACGTGGAATATTCGGAACCAAAATCAAAAATTTAATTGTTGTTTTAATTGTCATGATAATTTTTTTCATCGCCCAAAAATCTGAGTGGGGCCGGATGCCCCCTCTGGGCCATAGGTAGCTCCGCCTTTGGTCTCGAGCGCAATTTTGTCTTCTTCATCTAAAAATTCACGTGTCGTCTCTAGATTATTTTTTGCTCCACAGACTTCACATGTCGGCGAACATATTTTGACACCAAAAACGAAATCGAAGTCAAGACAAATCGACAATAAAAGTAATATAACTCCTTATAAGTAGCTTTTGTAAAAAAATTTGACTTTAATATAAGACGGCACTCTACATTCTATCACACTTTTGCGTAACCAAGTTCCCCTTTTTATCGGGTAATCCAAGAAATTTTAAGGGGGCAGTATTAAGTCATTTTATATTTTGGTCAACGAGCCACTATCAAGTCTACACCTTCTAGAAAACCCATCTGTGAACTTAATTTGCAAGGTAAGTGTTCCATGATGAATATAATTATTATAATATGAAACAAAACCCATCTGCGCTGCTTTTCCTAATTTCTCCTTTTTTCTGTGATTGGAGGAAACGCAGTTTTCTTTCATTTGGAATGCATTTGAGAAGGTTAAACCGAACATCCGAGGTCTCGTGTTCAGTTTTTCTTTCTTCTAAACAGTGGCGTTGGCATGCTAGCAATTTGGATGGACATTTTGACAAACTTAACCATTGGGGCAAAAGTAAAACGCTAAACAGCGATTAGGGGACCACAACATTACTTCTAAAAACGATATGGGATTTGATCATATTTTTAGGGGGCATTATATCAATCAAACCTTAAAAATTTGGCTACAATCTTTACTAATCAGTAACATTATGGGTAGTGATTTTCGCACAAACAGTTTTTTTTTTTTTTTCTACACACTTCTATTTATTTTTGTCCCCCTATTCTACTTTGATTTAACCTATCTACATAAACCATTTCCTAAGAATATGTGTATACAAAGTCAAAGCATCCGACCAAAAACAGTATGTAGTGAATTAAGCCCCCCTGGTTCACTATCTCATAATTTTTAACAACCGTATTTAGTGATATTTTCCGGGGATTAATAATATAGCAATCTTTATAGAGATCTGCTGAGGATTTGTATGACCCTAACACAAAGAAAAGAAAGATTTGCATAGGATTTATATGATCTTAAAGCAATGAAACCAAAGATTTTCCGTCTTCTTCTTCACTTGGTCTTTGGGGTTGACATGGACTTGAGCTCTTCTTTTTTTATTTTTTGAACGCTGCATTGACTTGAGCTATTCAAAAAAAAAAAAAATCTTTGTAGGGAAACATAATCCTCCTACAAACTATTGATTGGACGCTCAGCAAAACCTTGTCTTGTACACCGGAGGCTAGTCAATTTCATGTTTGAATTTTTGTGGACATTATTGGAACGCACTCAATATATTTCGTTGATCATATTTCGTTGACCAATCTTCCTAGTTCACATATTTTTTGAAAGAATTTTTTTTTTAATTCCTTAGATATGGATTCGGAAACTACTGGATCTCTTCCATTTTTATTATCCCACAAGGATAGGTACAATCAATTTAAATGGAAAAATTTGGTATAGCTTTTTGGGAGATTTCCAACGAACAATCTAATTTCTTATTCCACTATGTTCAACTCTATGTATTCCTTTGCATAATTTTTACACGATCTACTGATGATCTAGAATTATGATAGTCAATATTCAATCAAGACCGATTTAATTTCTTTCGAACATATTGAGGTGCTCTAGGTTTGTTTTCAAGGGACTTTTTTCAGTGGTGAAATTGAAACTCATTTTGTTGCTGAAATGAAATTGGTTTGGAATCAAGGAATACAACCAAACTGAACTTCTTCCGTGGCCAACAAACTGAGCTTCGGTTTAACCTCTTAGATTCTTCTTACTCTAATGGTACTTTTGTTCTTAATGGTGGAAGAGGTTCCAGTTCGAATCTTCTATTAATTGTTAGATTATATCAAGGCTGTCTCTAAGATTTCGGGTCTTGTGCAAAATTTATAAAAGGTCCCCCTTCTTAAGATAGTTTTCCAAAAAAAAAAAAATGTAGGACAATTTATTGATTTTAGAAAGCAATAACTTGAATGTCGTTAAATAATATGTAAGAAAAACTAGGGGTGCGTTCGGTACGGTTACCGTACCAAAACCCTTGTACCAATTACCGTACCAAACTTTCGGTTTGGTAAAATCTATTACCATTACCATACCAAACATTCGGTATACCGAAGTTCGGTATTGCCAAAAGTTCGGTTGACATGGTATGGCAATGGTAATTGCCATTTTGTTTTGGGACAAAATAAGTTTTTGTTTTTTAACCCAATTCGAGGGCAAAACTTTTTTTTTTGGTACCTTTATCTCATACATTATAGATTAAATTCATCATTCACAATTCACACACATAATAATTCAAATGATGCATAAAGATTCATCATGAAAATTAAGCTTACAATCCAAATAAAAGTTACGAACCAAAACAAATAGAAGTTAACAATCCAAATAGAAATTAAAGTTTCAAACCAAATGAAAATTGGAAGTAAACTTCAAAAAGGAGAATTCATTGATCAGTTATTCAAGCTTGAGATGTCAAAGCTTTTGGAGGAGGCATTGAACTTGTAGAAGATTGAGTTTGTGTCAAGCCTACATTACAAACAAAGAAAACATATTAATTAGTAGCAAGAAGAATTAAAGTTGAAAACCATTTAATAACAAATTTACTGAAAAAATTAAAGCATATCTTCCGTTGGTTCCTTGTAGAAGTTTACTTCATATGCCCTAAGCCAACCACTAGTACACACTAGTGCCTCCATTATTTTAGGAGTCAAGGATACCCTAAAGGGTCCATAACCCTCATCCCTAGGCTAAATGCATTTTCAATAGCAACAATAGAAGTGGGGGTTACAAAGATATTTTGGCTATTTGTGAAAGAATTAGGAACTCTTTTGTGTTTGATTTCCACAATTTCAAGATATCAAAGTCACCAACAACAATGCTAATATAAGTAGGGTTTTATTTTCAAATTATTGGAATATTATAAATATGTGTTATATAATTATCCATTATATAATTTATAAATGATATATTATATTGTATTTTCGGTATGGTACGGTAATACCGTGGTAATGGTATCCATTACCAATACCGTACCATGAAATTTTGGTACGGTACAATACCGTACCATTACCGATTGGTACAAAAAATTTGGCATAAAATCGGTATGGCACGGTTGGCAATTCGGTTGGCACGTCAATTTGGCAAAAAAATCCACCCCTAAGAAAAACTACAAACATAACATTCGCTAAATAATCAAAAGCAGTTTAATTTTAAACAATCAAACATGAAACAAAACTTCAAAAACTCTAACTTTAATGTTTCACTTGAATATATAGCATTATTATATAATAAAATTGAAAGAAGAAAAAAAATCGTTTTTAGGGTGTTGCTTTTGGCTATCTAAATATCTCTGGTGCACTCTAAATTTTTTATTTAAAAAAATATTAGATGACAACATTTTTTGGGAACCCCTTCAAATTTGGAGCCCCGTTCGCTCCCCTCCAAGTCGCCTGTGGATCATATTTGAATGGGTCTCTGATATACCATTTGCATTGATAGTATTTGCTTTCCTTACCATTTGCACTACGTACGATATCGTTCTAAATAAAATTTTATTTGATCTGAAAGAAAATTAAAACTCTAATTACTTAAGATACAGAAACGTAGAGGCTAGCCTCGGCTAGCTGGACACCGGAAAACATATCTACAAAGACACTATGACCTAGCTTCTAACTATACAGCAAAAATTTCAGAACAGCATGATAATATATATGTTGATACATGAACAACATCAGTCGAGAGATCGAAGATTGCGAACGTAGCCATGAATATATTCTAGGATTGGTCTGGAAATATGAGACTGGTCGTCTTCTTGTTGGACTTGGAGTCTTGAGAGGAAGACGACGACCAGCGATGAAAAAAAGAGGCAAGAGATTTGAGCATGGAATCAAACATCATCCGCTTCACTGACCTCCTCTTTGCTGGAATTACACTTGCATAATTTGAAAGATTTGGTCTACAAAAGCATGCTTTTTTGTTGCCTGCAGCTGCAACCAGTCCCTTGCTAGTATTCTTCTTCCTCTTCATTGCCGTTGCCTTGTGATCAATTTGGTTACTAATGAATCTAGCGAACTAGTGAATATCTGTGTTTAGTTGGAGAAGTAGTACTGCATGTGATGGTCTCCAGCTGGTGGTTCTGAGCCTCCGCGCATCTTTTTATATAGAACGTTTGTAGTGGTCCCTCTCACCCTTAAGCACACGCATTGAAGAGTTAACTAAAGGAAAATGCTAGGGAGATCAATTATTTAGATTAAATTTTGTAAACCATATACTGTGATGATAATTGGATTATTACTTAATTAAAATGTAAACATAATTCCACATATTTAATTACAGACAACGTATTTGTACCGTAGAAATTTCATAATTGAAGTCGTTCAATCTCTTAATTTTCATTTGAAAATCATTCCTACAAAAAAATTCGTTCAAATCGGATATCGTTTAGTCATTCAAATGTTTCAGATAAATCAATAGTGTAGGTACTGATAAGATTTTTACCACTTGTAAAAATAGAGTTAAAAGTGCCTATAAAATATTTACAAGAGAACAAGATAATTGTAGCATAAACAGTTTAAGTAAGGTCGTTCTCCATAAAGATTGATAAGAATAGTGTGTATTTAAAACTAATTCGTAGTTAACAATTCAACACAATATTTTTTTAAAAGATTGAAATTGTGAGTTTAAATAACAAGAGCAGAAAATAAAAATAACTAATTGGCAAAATCAAAATCAGCAAACAGAATAAAAGCACATGGTGTTTAGAAATCAAATGTGAAAGGCACTAGCTAATTGACAAAATCAAAATAGGTAAAAAGAATAAAAGCACATGGTGTTTAGAAATCAAATGTGAAAGGCACTAGGGTTTAGTCGTCGTGATTAACAATCCTATGTACCAACTACTTTTGAATTACTACATACATGTTGTGAAAGTTAGGTTTCTAATGTATATTCTACTCGTGATATTCAACCTATAACGTATATCCAACCAGTGGCGAAGCTACGTGAGGGCGAGGAGTAGCGGCCGTCCCTCCCTTCGCCGGAAAACATGCCCAGGAGCGCTAGTTCAGCCCCTTTGCTCTCGTCGAAAATGAGAATTTCCCCTCCAGTGATTTGGTTTCTGCTGCTGTGCAGCAAAGATGGAATTGTTTTTTTCCTCTTTTTATTAGATTTTGGAGAAGGAAATTTGAAGAAAAAAAAAATGTAGTTGCAGACCGACGGAACTTGCGAAGAAGACGAAGGTGTGTTTGATATTCCCTATACCAAACGGTGTCGTTTGGCAATGCTAACCATTTTTTAATATTTTTCTCTCTTAAAAGTTAAAACTGATTGTATTGACACATTTGTTTACATTTTTCTCTCTTAAAAGTTAATACTGATTGTATTGACACACCCTTCTCCTTCGGTCCCTTCTACCCCACTTTGTTTACCCATTTCCCCGCTCTTTTTTTCTATTCTGACCGCACCTTTTTTTCGGTTTGTTAATCAATTTCTTTCTCTTTTTTATTTTATTATTATTCTTGTATGTATTTTTCCTCTTTTTAATAACTTAGCATATGTATTTTAAACTCTCACATTATCTATAAATATTGTATTAATTTTTAAAAAATAATGTAAATATTGTTTAATGCTTATTTTACGATAAAAGAAATTCATTTAAATCCATCTAGGCTCCTACCTAAATCTCGCTTAGGCGCCTAGCTGCAGGCTTCAGTCTGCTGCCAGACTAGTGCTTAACGTTTTTTTAGAATCTAATCCTAACTAATTTAAACTTCTTACATGGTTTTAATATTACCGCTTACAACCGCTTTGGTGAA
Organism: Malus domestica; assembly: GCF_042453785.1. Lineage (NCBI taxonomy): Eukaryota > Viridiplantae > Streptophyta > Magnoliopsida > Rosales > Rosaceae > Malus > Malus domestica. The sequence continues at coordinate 24,763,803 of NC_091672.1, read as the reverse complement.
GAGATGGTTTGCTGTTATGAATATTGATTCAAAATTTTGCACTCTCCAATGTGAAAGCAACCACTTCGATTGAACCTTGCACTCTTTTGAATTTCGCCCCTCCCCTCCGCAAATCCTGGCTTCGCCACTGTATCTAACATGCAATCCGTCTGTTATATTTAGATTAAATATAAACATGCAAGACTCATTAAGCTTTGTAAAAACCAAAAAACCATGCAACCTTTAAGAGCGTAATATTCTCCTTAAATGAAATTACAATTATCAATTACAATAAATTACATCAAATTACTTGTCTAAAATCCTAGTGGTAGCCAATGATCAAGGCATAAAGATAGTTTAAACTTAATGATTAATATGCATAACATCATAAGCAAATTTATAAGAAATTACATATTCATACTAAGACTTGTGATCTTGTCTTAGTAAGAGGAAATTAGTTATACATATTCATAATTAAAAAACAAAAATATTATCAAGATGAAAGTAAAGAAAACGTCCTTGTAGAAGGTTACAAATCGCCGAAGCTCCTAGGCTAGTTCACCAAAATATGGTGGGTGAGAAACCCTAACTAGAGCTTGGCAACATACATATGGCAGAAAAGAAAGTCCTACCTAAACAGGGTCTTCTAATAAAATTGGAAATCTAATTAAATAATAAATAACAGTTTCTTAGTTATGTTAGAATTCGAACTGTAGAGAAAATCTAAAACTCACCAAATCAGGTCTGATTTGGTCCCAAAAGTTCTATTTTTAAAGCTTGACACGTCCTCAAGTTCTCGGTTTAAACATTCCTCTAAAAACGCCATCTTGACCATCAAAATGCCCAAAACGTCCCAGAACGTCAACCTTACTCCCACAAACAATGTTGGTGTGAATGTGCAAATTTTCAAAGTACAACTGATAAATTAGTGTCTAAGCAAAATAATAGAAAAGACTATATTGTGGGATTAATATTTCATTGCGTCCATTTGTCCTGACATTTAAAATAATCTATACATATTAACTTAGAAATGAAATTTTTTATTGACACAAAACTTAAAAACCTAAAATTTTGCCCTTCACCCCAACTTAAATCATATATTGTCCTCAAGGTGTACAAATAAATTAAACAATCACAATAAACTACCTGAAACACTAAAACAAATCAGAAAAAAAGACCTAAATAAAGAATAAGAAAATAAAATAGACACAGAATAAAAATGAAACTATGAATATAGAAAAAGGAAACACAAAGAAACAGAGGGAAATAAAGATTAAGCAAGGAAATGATGCCCCTGGGATTCCAGAGCAGGACCTGATGATGTATAGGCGGATTATACGCATCACACGTGTCACATCCCGGCCCGGGGCGGACCACTTCCCGGGCCCGCTCCACCACCATAGCACGATATTGTCCGCTTTGAGCCCGACCATGCCCTCACGGTTTTGTTTCTGGGAACTCACGAGCAACTTCCCAGTGGGTCACCCATCATGGGAGTGCTCAAGCCCTCTTCTCGCTTAACTTCGGAGTTCCGACGAAACCCGAAGCCAGTGAGCTCCCAAAAGGCCTCGTGCTAGGTAGGGATGGGAATATACATTTAAGGATCGCTCCCCTAGGCGATGTGGGATGTTACAATCCACTCCCCTTAGGGGCCCGACGTCCTCGTCGGCACACCACGGCCAGGGTTAGGCTCTGATACCAATTTGTCACATCCCGGCCCGGGGCGGACCACTTCCCGGGCCCGCTCCACCACCGTAGCACGATATTGTCCGCTTTGGGCCCGACCATGCCCTCACGGTTTTGTTTCTGGGAACTCACGAGCAACTTCCCAGTGGGTCACCCATCATGGGAGTGCTCAAGCCCTCTTCTCGCTTAACTTCGGAGTTCCGACGGAACCCAAAGCCAGTGAGCTCCCAAAAGGCCTCGTGCTAGGTAGGGATGAGAATATACATTTAAGGATCGCTCCCCTGGGCGATGTGGGATGTTACAACACGAGTGAGAGGGAAATATCTTACTAACATATTATCTAACAAAGTGAAATATTGAATATTAAAGTTTTCTTAAAATGACAAATACGGCAATGATATGTGAACATGTCATTTCTTTTCATAATGATTCATGCCTTTTTCGATTCCAAGTAAGTAAACACGTTATTAAAGTCTTAGAAGTGCCTTTGTATAAACTTACAATGGTTAAGAGTATTTTTCTTAGAGAATTCTCACACATTAAAAGAAAGCTTTGCCTAAGTAGTTTAAAGAGAGAATTTGTATCACCCTTAACACAATGAAAACAAAGATTTGCATAGGATTTGTTGATGCACAAAATCAGCGAAGACTTTGGTACAACAGAAAGTGTCAGGTTTTGTGACCTTCGCTTGGTTGCTTCCGTCACTAGTGAGGATAAGTACGTAAATGAATAGAGACAGAGAAGCAAACACAGGATGTACGTGGTTCACCCAGATTGGCTACGTCCACGGAGTAGAGGAGTTCTTATTAGTAGTGAAGGGCTTACACAAGTACAAAGGATCAAGCTCTCAATTTAGTGAGTTCTTGTGAATGATTTAACACAAAATGGCATTAGGCAATATTGTGGGGGAATGACCCCTATTTATAGAAAAACTTGTAGCTTTGTCACATTGACATGTGTCATGTTATGATTGGTTCTTGATGTCAACACGTGCTGCGCTCTGATTGGCTTCTAATCTTGACACGTGTCGAGTAGTGATTGGCCTCCTGGTCGGAGGGGAACTCTTCTGGGTCCTTGACAGTATAGCGTTGGCCGGTGCTCGGTAGTTTCGGGATTGGTCAAGTATGGTACAAACAGTGCTCCCCTAAGTTCCCGAGTGAGGGAAACTCCTCGGTTGGGGACTTGCAAGATCCAATCCCTTGAGTAATCACGAAACTTCTAAGTACCGAAGTGTGGTCTGATCTTCATCTGCCCTTCTCTGGAAGTACCTTTCCTCCATCCGGGAATGGTGTACTTAGCTGATGTTGACGCACAAGGTAATGTATCAATTTCACTTAAAGCTTAGTTGTAGTTTCGGGCTTAGTCAAGTGTGATACAAACCCTATAGTAGGAGTCCCCCAAGTCGCCGAGCTAGGAGATCTGCCGAAAGAGGTGACAAACAAGGTAAGCAGTCAAACTTCCAAGTAAGCAACCCAGGATCAGAGGTTTGACTTCGGCTTCCGGTTGATTGTTCTCCTTCTCCTTGTCTCTCATTCAACTGCCAGGATAAGGAGAAGCAAATGGATAAGAGATGATATGAGATACTTTTGCTTTTGAAGAAGTAACTTTCCACAAGCTTATTCTTGAACTGTGCTGGAGGGTTTTCTGGTGCCCTTCAGAGTATAAGGCCGACTCAAAAATTTGAGGGTCAAAACAAGTCCATCAAATCTAGAGTACGTTCGACCTTGATGATATGGGATACTTTTGCTGTTGACGGAATAATGAATGTGGTATGGAAAGGTGTCGTGCTGTAGTGATCTGTTTCAGCTCACCGTTGAACCTTCTGCTTCAATCTTTTGCATGGCAGAAGTGGTGTGCAACCTTTGCATTTTAATGGTCCTTCAGAACATTCCTTCATAGTGACTCATCCACGCTTGGCAGCTTCAGTGTAAAGAGCCAATATCTGATCAACTGTCATGAGGTATTTGCCAGTGGAATTCGTGACCTTGACAGCAGTTGAGGATGAGTACTCGAGAGCAATGCTAAGTAAGCAACCAGGCAAAGGCTCCAGGCAGTCAGTTCCAAATTGGAGGTTTGATTTCAGGTTCCGACTGACTGCTCTCTTTCTCCTTGTCCTGCAGGTGTGGACAAGGACAAAGACAAAGATAGGGAGAAAGCATGATATGGGATACTCTTGCTTTCGACCCTGATGATATGAGATACTCTTGTTCTTGGTGTGGCTTATTTGCTGAGGTATTATCGGGGGAAATAAAGCTGAGTATTTCGAGAGGTTATGTTGAGGGTGCCTTTTCGAATGCGAGAAAGGGTTGAGCATTTTTGCAGGTTTGCCTGTCCGTTGAGGAGGGAGGTCAATGTATATAGGGATTTTCCAGTTGTCAAGCAGTGGTGCTGTTCCTTTACCCTTATGGGTAATAGTAGGGTAGCTGGAACTTCGAAATTCTCGTGCCTAAACTTTGTCAGAGATCTTTGATAAAGTTATATGTGGTACCCGAGGAGTTGATGGTGCATATGGAGAGCGGTGATTGAACAGTAAGATTCACGTGCTTTCTACTTCACCAGAAATCTTCGACAGATTGCCCGTAATTTCCGCAAAGCTGAGTGTGCATGTGACAGGTGCTGACGAGGCTGAAAAAGCAGGTGCTTCTTCGATTTCTGAGATCGGCCCTCGTGGTCTCTGAGCAGCCCAGCTTTTGAGAAAGCAAACGCCTCTTCGATTTCTGAAGCTCCGTCGAGTGCAGATTTTTATAGAGGCTGGCATTAAGTTCCACAGCACACTTGAATCTCTACCAGTAGAAGCTCATTTCTTGCACTTCTAAGATCTTGATTTGTCTGACCTCTTCCCTCTTCAACACATTTGAAAATGTCTGGACCCTCCGACCGTCGTTTTGACTTGAACCTTGGAGAAGAGACAGCCACGCCTTCTCCAGACAACATATGGCGTCCATCCTTCATATCCCCTACTGGTCCTCTTACCGTTGGGGATTCTGTGATGAAGAATGATATGACCGCTGCAGTGGTGGCCAGGAACCTTCTCACTCCCAAAGATAACAGACTACTTTCCAAACGGTCTGATGAGTTGGCTGTTAAGGACTCTCTGGCTCTTAGTGTTCAGTGTGCAGGTTCTGTGTCTAATATGGCCCAACGCCTATTTGCTAGAACCCGCCAAGTTGAATCATTGGCTGCTGAAGTGATGAGTCTCAAACAGGAGATTAGAGGGCTCAAGCATGAGAATAAGTAGTTGCACCGGCTCGCCCATGACTATGCTACAAACATGAAGAGGAAGCTTGACCAGATGAAGGAATCTGATGGTAAGGTTTTACTTGATCATCAGCGGTTTGTGGGTTTGTTCCAAAGGCATTTATTGCCTTCGTCCTCTGGGGCTGTACCTGGTAATGAAGCTTCAAATGATGAACCTCCAATGCCTCCTCCTTCTGGGGTTTTGTCAAGTACTGAGGTTCCGGATAACCACCCTCCGGTGCTTTCTCTTTCTGGGGCTCTACCGACTGCTGAGACTTCCCCTAAGCAACCTTTGTGAAGGCTCCCTTTTGTTTGTTTATTTTGACTCATGTATATGTACATATTTGTGGCTTATCGAAAATATTAATAAATAAGCTTTGCTTCATTTCAACATATTGTGTTAAATACACCAAAGCCTTCTTCATAAAGTTCTTTGAATTTTTGCTTTTGTTGAAACCTGTATTGTTGAAGCTTTGTGAGTGAAGCATGTAGTTTGAGGTAGTGTTCCCTTAATTTCCCGAGTGAGGAAAACTTCTCGGTTGGAGACTTGAAAAATCCAAGTCACTGAGTGGTTGTGAGACTGCCGAGTATCAAGGTGCAGTAGCATATGGTGGGAGTCCCCCAAGTCTTCAGGCGAAGAGAGTTGCCGAATGAGGTGTCTAGCTAGTAGTCAATGTCATGAGTAGGAAAACTTCACTTGTTTCTTTTCGAAGTGGTAACCCAGGGCTCTTTCTTCATATATTGTTTTTTGTTATGAAGATGTGTTAGGCCCAAAGAAGTGGAGGCCTAGGCCCAAAGAAGTGGAGGCCTAAGCCCTTTTTTTTTTTTTTTTTTTTTTTTTTTTTTTTTTTTTTTTTTTTTTTTTTTTTTTACTCCCTCCCTTTTTCTTTGGAATGTTTATACAGATATCTATAATGTGGCCTTTGTCATGATTTTGGAGGATGGGTGTATTCGAATCCAATGAGGGGTAGGGTATGACTCATTATCATGTGCCATGATTTTGTCTTCCTTTAGCTCTTTTTTTTTTTTACTTTGCTTTACCATTTTTGCTTTCCTTTAGTCTTCCTTTAGCTTTTCTTCAATATAACACCATTTTCTGTGGCTCAGATCGTAAAACCATCTTCATGAAAGTTGTTCCTTAGCTCGTGAACTACAACATATCCGAATTGGAGATCCATCGGAGCAGTACAACTCCAGAAATTCAGGTATGATGAGTGATTGTTCGTCATTTGTATATCAACGCGTCAGACTTGTTGTGAGCTTCAAAAACTCCATTTTCTCTTGCTCAGATCAACATACTTTCTTCATCGAAGTTGTTCCTTAACTTGTGAACTACAACATATCCAAATTTGAGGTCCCTTGGAGCAGTATAACTCCAGAAATCCAGGTATGATGAGTGACTGTTTATCATTTGTCTGTCAACCCGTCAGATTTGTTGTGAGCTTTGAAACTCTATTTTCTCTTGCTCAGATCAGCATGCTTTCTTCATTGAAGTTGTTCCTCAGCTTGTGAACTACAACATATCCAAATTTGAGATCCCTCGGAGCAGTATAACTCCAGAAATCCAGGTATGATGAATGACTGGTTATTATTTTTCTGTCAACCCGTCAGATTTGTTGTGAGCTTTGAAACTCTATTTTCTCTTGCTCAGATCAGCATGCTTTCTTCATTGAAGTTGTTCCTCAGCTTGTGAACTACAACATATCCAAATTTGAGATCCCTCGGAGCAGTATAACTCCAGAAATCCAGGTATGATGAATGACTGGTTATTATTTTTCTGTCAACCCGTCAGATTTGTTGTGAGCTTTGAAACTCTATTTTCTCTTGTTCAGATCGGTATGCTTTCTTCATTGAAGTTGTTCCTCATCGTCTCTTTCATAACATATCAAAAATTCAGAATGAATTAATGGTTAAATATTTCCAGATCTTCGAAACATCACAGCAGCTTCGAAATCTGCAAGAATCCGACTGTCATGTTTGGAGCTTCAACACTTTAATTTCCGTCGCTCAAACAGAAATGGTTCCTTCTTGAAAGTTGTTCATATGCTCAAGAACTATAAGGTGTCCAAAATTCAGCTCCATTGGAGAAGAGCAGAGGTTGCAGAAATTTGATAGATGAAAGGAGGCGGAAGAGGGAGAGAGAGAAAAAGTCTCTTGGGTTGGATTTCTATTTTGGGGCAGATTCCAATTTTTGTAGCACCTTCATTATTGATGAATTGCTTGTACTTTTGTCCATTATGAAACTTGGGACTTTGGCTTGTTGTTGGATCTATTATAATATGTTTGGGAACATATATAAGTGAATAAATAAGAAGGAAAATTTTGGGCCCTTGTGGGTGTAAAACAAAAAATGTTTATGTTTACCCAAGTGTTTTTGTACAAGTTCAAGGGCATCTTGGGTTTTGTGAACAAAATTTGTTTATTTGGAGCAAGGTTTTGTGTTGAAGCTTTGTAGGTGAAGCTTTGGTGTTGAAGCTTTCTAGGTGAAGCTTTGATGGTGAAGCTTTGTAGATGAAGCTTTGTAGATGAAGCTTTCTAGGTGAAACTTTGATGGTGAAGCTTTGATGGTGAAAGTATGTAGAGGGAGCTTTCTAGGTGAAGCTTTTTTAGGTGAAGCTGTGTAGGTGAAGCTTTTTTAAGTGAAGCTTTTCGGGTGAAGTTTTTTTTTGGGTGAAGCTTTGTGGGTGAAGCTTTTTAGGTGAAGCTTTGTGGGTGAAGCTTTTTTAGGTGAAGCTGTTTGGGTGAAGCTTTTTGGAGGTGAAGTTTTTTTTTTTTTTTTTTTTTTTTTTTTGGGTGAAGCTTTTTTAGGTGAAGCTTTTTGGGTGAAACTTTTTGGATGAAGCTTTTTGGGTGAAGTTTTGGAGGTGAAGCTTTTCGGGTGAAGCTTTTTGGATGAAGCTGTTTTTTTTTTTTTTTTTTTTTTTTTTTGGGCGCTTGACACGGTCTTCATTTGCTTGTTTTGTAGTGATTGTGGAAGACGGATTGCTTTCTGATTGAGAAGGGTTCCGGCATCGCTTTGCACCATCTTCATGTGGGTAATATAGGAACTTCCTTATGTTTTGATCATGCATGTAGTGATAGAATTTGTTTCTTCTTATTGTAGATGTCAGAGCCTGGAAGTTCTAGTGATGAGGGCTCTTCTAGCTTTAGCTCTAAGTCTGAGTCTGCAATGTCGGAGTCTTCAGGGTCTTTGTTAGTGTCCGGTACTAGAGAAACATTGGATGATCTTCCCAACCGTCAAACTTTAGCTATTGCTAGTTCTTCCTCCATGGCGTTGGGTGAGGGGGTTGTTTTTGATGCCATACCCATAGTTCGCTCTGAGTTCACAGCAGACCATCTAAAGAATAACTTGTTAAATAATGAGAAGCAGGTTGAGGCGCTAAGGCAGTCATGTAATATCCCTCGTAGTGTAGGGATACGTTTGGTACATGATGAAGAATGGCCTTCTGAGCCTCCCCAGGGTCATGTTATGTTCTACACCCAGATATTACTGACTTTAGGGGTGAGACTACCTTTACATCCGTGGTTGCAAAAGATGTTATCTTTGATCGGATATGCACCTGGGCAACTCAATCCTGGTTTCTGGGATACTTTGATTGGATTTTATATCATTTGGATGGAGTGTGGGTTGTGTGAGCCTTCCTTCCATCAGTGGCGTTACTGTTACAAGATGCGCCCAGCAAAATCATGCACTGGTTATGCCGAGTGTGCATGTCGGAGTGAGAGATAGCGTATTGTGTATGGTAAGAAAAAGGCATACTACACATGGAAAAACCGTTGGTGCTTTCTGTATAATGATTGGGAGTATGATAAGGGTGTCACGCCTGAGCGACGTGTGCTTACTCACTTCCAGACTGTAGGTTGTAACGTATCAACCGTTCGTACTATTTGCTATTTGTTGTGGTCTTTTCTTGCTTCTAACACTTTGCTTCATGTAGTGACGCGGGGCACCATCCAACTGTTTGGGCAGGAGCTATCTGACATAGAGAAGGTGTTGAGGGTGCCCAAAGAGGATAGACACTTAAGCAAGCTACGACCCTTATTTCGTCGGTACGGTTTCCAACCCTTAGTTTCCGAGAGCCAGGGACGATCGAGTAAGTTGTATCCTTCATGTAAACTTAGCTCAATTCCTTACTTTATTTGGAAAGTTGTATTTCTTATTTTGATTTTCCTTATGCAGTGGAGAAGGTAAGCAAGAAAACAGGGACTAGCACCAATAAAAGGAAAGCACCAGTGTTAGTTCCTTCGGAAGACATCCTATTGCATAAGAAAATTCATAAGTTCCGAGGGGAACCATCCGTTAGACCTAAGTCCCAAGATGGGGTCCTTAAGGGGCCTGCCTTTAGGAAGACTGGAGTCGAGGCCGTTGAAAATGCTGCTGCCGTAGTTGCAGGAGAAGGGAGCCGACTGTTGCCTCCTCCTCTTACTGTGGAGCACACTGTCCAGGAAAGTGATCCTGGTTCCCGCCATGAGGGGAAAGGCAAGGAAAGAGCTGGCAGTGTCCCGTGGAAGGACTTGAGGGTTGCCACGCGGCCAAAGGATTTTGGGGATATCAACAATTGCTTGGCAGGGCGTCGATTCGCCTTCGATGAGCTCGGAGAGCCCTTAGCTAAGGATGAATCGGATTGCGACCGGATGTTGAAGCTGTCTTCATATGTGAGTGTTACTTTGTCATTTCCTTACTTTTTCCTCTTTATTATCATTATTTAGGTAGTGATGATCGTCTTGCCATGCAGGTCATGGCCGAGTATCACGACAGACTGCAAGAGGTTGAGCGGTACAAGGCAAAACTGAAGGAGAATAAGCAGCTTGTGGACGAGGCCCGAAGGAATAAGGGACTTTTGACTCAGGCTCTCCAACTGAAGGACGAAACCATGGAGAGCTTGAAAAGGCGAAATGGTGAGAACCTAAGGCTTAAGAAATTGTTTGAGGCAACTAAAAAACAGTTAGAGGTGGCTACCTTGGAGGTGTCCAAGGTTAGGGGAGAATTGGATGGTGCCTTAGTTGAGATTTCTGAACTGGAGAAGAGCATTCCAACTGAAAGGGAGGCTGCTGTGCAAGAATACTTAAGTTCTTCGACCTTTCACCTTGCTATTAAACCCTACTGTGCTCAAGAAGCTCGCTTTGAAAAAAGGAAATGGATGACCGTCCTTGATCGTTATGATGATGGGAGCATTCTTCGAAAATACCACGAAGATATAGATGAGCATCATCGAAAGGGCGAGACATTTGTCCTTGATGTTGATCCTAGCAGCGAAGATGAGTCTGATAATGAAGGTAGTGCTGATGCACAGACTCAGCATGGTGAAGAGGATCTTGGGGATGCAGAGGATGATGGTAGGACGCGGAGTGATACTGCCAGGGGTTCGGCTTCAGATGAGAATGAATAGCAGTGTCTTTACTATCTGCATGTATTCTGGATGTAGTAGTCTGATGTGTGTATAACATGTGCCCATGTTATAAGCTTGAGAGTTTTGGATTTTAGGTGTTTATGAGTGTTTGCACTATTATTAATGCATGTTTGGCTATGTATGAATAGATCTATTGTTTGGATATAAGCCCTTGTTTGGTTGTTCCTTTCTTTGTATAGTCTTGTCGACACATACTTAGATTTTGTTTCGTGTTGGATATATCTGCTTTGAGGTTTCAACACTTGAGTGTTCCATTGCTAGGAATGTAAAAGAGTGAGGGCTGAGTTGGCTAAATTACCTCTTTATTGAATTCATTGCCAAATGGCCTTCATTACATAGGATGCCGAACGGCTATAGCTCAACACTTGTACATCGTGAGTCTATTTGTAGTAGTACTTCAAGTGATCAGCGTTCCATGGATGGCCAAGGGTCTTGCCATCGGAGCTTCTAAGTGTGTAAGAGCCAGGGCGACTGATGCCAATGACTTCATACGGTCCATCCCAGTTTGGACTAAGTGTGCCTTCACTCGGGACTCTGTCGCAGAGTAATCTTTTCTTTAAGACCCAGTCTCCTATTTTGAAAGAACGAGGCTTGACCCTAGAGTCATAATAGTTGGAGATGCGCTGCTTGTAGGCGACATTCCTCAAGTGAGCTTGGTTTCTGTGTTCCTCGACTAAATCCAAGTTGAGGGTGAGTTGTTTGTCATTTTCACTTTGAATGTAGTTCTGGACTCGGAATGTTGCTTGCTCGAGCTCAACAGGGACAACCGCCTCTGTGCCAAAGGCAAGTGAGAATGGAGTTTCTCCTGTTGAAGTCCGATATGAAGTGCGATATGACCAAAGAACTTGGGGTACAAATTCTGGCCAACAGCCTTTAGCTTTGTCCAAGCTGGTTTTCAAAGTGCGCTTGATTATTTTGTTGATGGCCTCAACTTGTCCATTAGACTGGGGATGAGCTGGAGAGGCAAAGCATAAGTTGATGTTGAATTTAGAGCAGAACAACCTGAACTTCTTGTTGTCAAACTGTCGCCCATTGTCAGTGACTATCGCATTGGGAATGCCGAATCTACAAAGGATGTTCTTCCACACGAAGTCTTCTATCTTTGCCTCAGTAATGGTTGCCAAGGGTTCTACTTCGGCCCACTTTGTGAAGTAGTCCACTGCAACGACTGCGTAACAGACTTTGCCCTTCCCTGCCGGCATTGGGCCGATCAAATCAAGTCCCCACTGGGCGAAGGGCCAAGGGCTGATCATAGGAGTAAGAGGCTCTGGAGGGGAATGAAGAATAGTCGCATATCGTTGACATTTGTCACATGAGCGGGATACTTTGATGGCATCCTGGTGGAGTGTTGGCCAGTAATATCCTTGGCGAAAAGTCTTGTGTGCTAGGGACCGAGATCCAGCATGATCTCCACAGTCTCCCTCATGTATTTCCCGAAGGACGATTTCCGCCTCGGCAGGCGTAAGACACCTTAAGTATGGCAGGCTAAAACCTCGCTTATAGAGTTGATCATTGATGATCAGGTAGCGGGTAGACTTGTATCGAATTTGCTTAGCCTGGACTTTATCATTTGGGAGGGTGCCATGAGCAAGGAAATTATAGATCGGGGTGATCCAACTATCCCCCTGTTGTAAGTTGCATACTTCTGCGGCCATGGTGCTTGGTGTTGCCAACAGTTCGACATGAATTTTTCTTCCAATCTTGTCTTCCACAGCTGAGGCGAGGCGAGCCAGGGCGTCTGCATGACTGTTTGCCGCTCGAGGAACTTGGGTGATCTGGTAGTGGAAGTGTTTGAGCAAAAGTTGTGTTTGCGCAAGATATGCTGCCATGGAGTTGTCCTTAGCATCAAAGTTGTTGGTAACCTGGTTGACCACTAATTGGGAGTCACTGAAAATATCAATTTGTTTAACCCCGAGGTGTTTGGCCAAACGTAATCCTGCTAGAAGGGCTTCGTACTCGGCCTCATTGTTTGATGCCTTGAATTTGAAACGAAGAGCATACTCCATTGCTACTTTGTCGGGCGTAGTCAAGACTAGTCCCGCTCCACAGCCCTGTTGGTTGGATGAGCCATCAACATACAGACTCCATGCTGGGGTTGTTGGTTCTATCTTCTGAGATTCCGATGGTAATGAAGCTACTGCTTCAGGTGTAGAAGCAATGTCAACAGGATATGTGAAGTCGGCGATGAAATCTGCTACTGCTTGGCCTTTTTCGGCTGGTTTTGGTTGGTAGGAGATGTCAAACTCACCCAATGCTATCGCCCATTTGATCATTCGTCCAGACGTGTCAGGACTCTGGAGTATCTGTCGAAGAGGGTGATTGGTAAGCACGATGATGGCGTGTGCTTGGAAATAAGGGCGAAGTTTCCGAGCAGACATGACCAATGCTAGAGCTAATTTCTCAATGTTGGAGTATCGTGTCTCCGCATCTTGTAGGGCCTTGCTAGCGTAGTAGACGGGCCATTCGACACCACTGTCCATTCGAATAAGAACAGAACTGACTGCTGAGGCCGAAACCGATAGATAGATGATGAGAGTGTCACCAACTTCTGGTTTGGAGAGCAGAGGGGCTTTACTCATGTACTCTTTGAGGTTCCTGAATGCCTTGGCACATTCCTCCGTCCATGTAATGTACTTCTTATTTCCCTTGAGTGCTTTGAAGAAAGGAGCACATCTGTCTGTGGCCTTAGAGATGAATCTGGTTAAGGCTGCCACCTTGCCAGTAAGGCTTTGGATGTCTTTTGAAGTTATTGGCTCTTTCATGTCGAGGATTGCTTTGATCTTTTCAGGGTTAGCTTCAATGCCTCGTTGGCTAATCATGAAGCCTAAGAATTTGCCAGAGCCCACGCCGAAGGCACATTTGTTGGGATTCAACCTCATTCGATACCTCTTTAGAATGGTGAAAGTTTCAGATAGGTTGGTGATGTGTTGGTCAGCATGTTTGCTTTTGACTAGCATATCATCAACGTAAACTTCCATGTTCTTCCCAATTTGTTCGGCGAACATTGAATTGACCAGTCTCTGATAAGTTGCTCCTGCATTCTTTAGGCCGAAAGGCATGACTTTATAGCAATATAGTCCCCTGTCAGTAGTAAAGGCCGTGTGTTCTTGGTCTGAGGGGTTCATGAGGATTTGGTTGTATCCTGAATAAGCGTCCATAAAGCTCAAGAGCTCACACCCTGTCGTAGAGTCTATAAGCCTGTCAATAAGAGGAAGAGGGAAACTATCTTTCGGACACCCTTTGTTTAGGTCGGTGTAGTCAACACACATCCTCCACAAGACCTTTTGAAGCGAAAGACTTTCTTTGGTCGGATTTTTCCTAACAAGGACCACATTTGCTACCCATGTCGGGTAATTGACTTCGCGGACAAAGCCTATGCCTTTGAGTTTTTCAACTTCTGCTTTCATTGCCTCGTATCGTTCAGCGTCATAAGATCTTCGCTTCTGTCTCACCGGCTTGATCTTGGGGTCAATACTCAAACGATGACAGATGACATCGGGAGAGATGCCTGGCATGTCCTCGTATGACCAGGCGAAGACTTCAGTGTTCTCTTTCAAAAAAGATATCAATGCTAACCGAAGGGGTGGTGACAATGTGGTGCCAATCTTCACCATGCGATCTGGATAATCTCTTGAGATAGGTACCTTCTCCAACTCTTCAGCAGGTTGGGCTTGCTGGGTGAAAGAGTCATCTCGAGGATCATCGGGTTGATTGTTGCTATCAGGAAGATCCAAGTTCGCTCCATCTAGGCTGGTCTTTGTGACTTGGTCATGTACAGACAGGGTTTCCTTGGGTCCGGGCAAGTGTTGTTGCTTAACTGAAGTGTTGTAACATGATCGTGCAGTAAGCTGATCTCCTCTGATGTAGCCGTTGCCATGGGGGGTTGGAAATTTCATCAACAGCATATGCGTGGATACCATAGCCTTGAGATCATTGATGCCTGTGCGCCCAAAGATGACATTGTATGCCGTTGGGCAGTCAACCACTAGGAAGTTAGTGGTAATGGTAGCCGTGTAAGGGCCTGTACCAATAGTAAAGGGTAAATGTATGCTCCCTAAGGGTTGCACGATATCACCGGAGAAGCTTATCAGAGGAGAAATTGAGCGATCGAGCAAGTGTTCAGCTACACTGAGTGCCCTGAAAGCTTCGGCAAACATGATATTGACCGAAGCCCCTGTGTCTACGAGGATTCGTCGAACATCAAAGTTGGCTATGTGAGCCTCCACGATCAATGGGTCGTTATGAGGGTAGATGATGCCTCTTTCTTCCTCAGGGTAGAAACATATCGGATCCCAGTTAGGCTTTTGATACTTCCCTCCCCTGATGTCTTCCACGTGAAACACTTGGTGACCAGGCCTCAGAATTCGTTCACTGTTTTTCATGGCCCTATTGGAAGATTCAGATATGGGTGTGCCGCCGCTTATGGAATATATGACATTCACCTGGCGTTGGTTACGGTTATCCCTTTGAGGGTGAAGGAGGAATTGATCAATTTTTCCTTCTCGTGCCAAAGCTTCAATACGATCACGGAGGATGATACATTTCTCGCTATCATGGCCGTTATGCTCATGGTAGCAACAAAACATGCCCGCGTTATTCGGGGGCGTGTAATCTGGGTGCCTCGGCTTTGGCTTTGGTATCAGGTGAGCTATGCTGGGGTAAATGGCCGCGCATGTGGCATTCAAGGGCGTGTATGTCTCATACCTTGGGGTAGGGGGTATCTTGACGCGGGTTTGACCCACTGCATTGACTGCCTGGGGGCGAGCGTTATTGTGGCGATACCCTTGGTTATCGGGATAGTGTCCCTTACTCTTTTTACTGGAAGGAGAGTGGTGAGGATGGAAATCCTTCCTCTTGCCTTGAAATTGATATGTCTGTTGATTCGGTGAAGCATTATGCACGGCATGGGGAGGTGCCACTGCTGTTTGGAAAGTCGAGGTCTTCTCATTTAGGTGAGTCTGGATTCCACCTCCTACTTGTTGATAAAGGATGGTTGTAGGGGGTTTCTCCTGATATGTCTTTGCCTCGGCGGAGGCATGGTTATAAGCCTGCACCATCACCTCAGAGTAAGTCTTCCAAGTATTGGCATTGATCATGTATTTAAAGAAACAATCACGTAGGCCTGCCGTGAAGGCTTTGAGGGCAGTCTTGTCGTCTGCCTCGGCACACCGGGAGTATTCATGGCTGAAGCGGCCAGCATACATACGTAATGACTCGTCTGGCTTCTGGCGGATAGTGTACAGGTCATCTGCAGAGTGCAAGCGATCGGTTTGGAAAATGTGTTGGGAAACAAATAGTTTCCTCAATTCCTCAAATGAGTCTACCGTCTCAGGTGTAAGACGACAATACCAATTTAGAGCTCCGCCAGAGAGGGTGGAGGGGAAGAGAAGACATCGCTCTTCGTCGGTGTGCATCCGGTATGCCATGGTGGACTCAAAGAGGTTAAGGTGCTCAATCGGGTCCTCTTTCCCAGTATAAAGTTGCAAGCCAAGCTTCTGCTTTGTCTTTGCTTGAAGGGGGGTGTTGAGGATCCTCCTTGTAAGAAGGCCAGGCCTGGGTTGGTTCCAGTCAGGTATTTCAGCCTGACGTTCAGCCTTCAACTTGTTTACTTCCTCAAGAAGTTGTAGGACAAGGGGGTCCTGAGCGGAGTTATGTGCCACTGGAGCTTTCTTTCGTAAATCTCCATCTCCTCTTGGAATTAGGAAGGTTTGATCAAGGGCATGTGATTTTTCCCTGGACTCGCTGTACTGGCTTCCAGGGTATGTCTGTCGGAACACCTCTGAGTCCCCTGTACCCTCATGTTTCTCTAGGACTTGTTGCCCCTTCCCCAAGTTGGTGGCCGGCTCGGGCCGTGGCAGGGGACCGAGTCTCTCAGAAATCCTTGGGTCATTGATCTTTGAGCTTATATGGATGGAATTCTCTCGACGTTGCTTCAGGAAATCCCGACAATCGCGAAAGACGGCTTTCGATCCTTCTGCCCCTTCAGCAAAGAGGTGTCTCCCTCCGCTTCTCATGGTTCGGGTCGAAGCAACTGGGTTAAGAGAAGCCTCATGTTGATTATCAAATCGAGGGGTAATTTGTTCCCTATCAGGGATATCCATGTCGAATGCATGTGACCCTCCATGTTGGAGGGCACCCAGTTGATGGTTGACTTCCACGGGGGCAACAAGCTCGCGTGTCTGAGCTTGCCTAGCTTCGTGAAGTGTCTCGAAGAGCTTCTCATATTGCTCCTGGAGGACCTCATTCCTCATTGCTATCTTGTTGTTCTGAGCTTCCAACTCATCGACTTTAGCTTGAAGAAGAACTCGTTTTCCTTCCTTCTTTCGTTGTTTCGCACTATGTGCAAGGGGGGTGTCATTCTGTGTGCTGTGGCTTCCTTCGCTTCCCATGCTGGAGAGGGATGCCAGATCAAAAGAAAGTGTACGAATGATAGAAACCAGCTTGACACAGCTGAAGAGAGTAGGAATAAGTGTCGTTTCCCACAGACGGCGCCAAATGTTGATGCACAAAATCAGCGAAGACTTTGGTACAACAGAAAGTGTCAGGTTTTGTGACCTTCGCTTGGTTGCTTCCATCACTAGTGAGGATAAGTACGTAAATGAATAGAGACAGAGAAGCAAACACAGGATGTACGTGGTTCACCCAGATTGGCTACGTCCACGGAGTAGAGGAGTTCTTATTAGTAGTGAAGGGCTTACACAAGTACAAAGGATCAAGCTCTCAATTTAGTGAGTTCTTGTGAATGATTTAACACAAAATGGCATTAGGCAATATTGTGGGGGAATGACCCCTATTTATAGAAAAACTTGTAGCTTTGTCACATTGACATGTGTCATGTTATGATTGGTTCTTGATGTCGACACGTGCTGCGCTCTGATTGGCTTCTAATCTTGACACGTGTCGAGTAGTGATTGGCCTCCTGGTCGGAGGGGAACTCTTCTGGGTCCTTGACAGTATAGCGTTGGCCGGTGCTCGGTAGTTTCGGGATTGGTCAAGTATGGTACAAACAGGATTCATAAGAGATTCGCCAGATCCTAGTCCCTTTCATGTTGGATTTTTTGTAGACCTAACTTGAAACATACTCCATATTGTTTAATAATGAGCTAAAATTATGATACGTCAATGTTCAACCAGTTCTGAAGTAGTTTTTTTGTTAACAAAATATTGAGGTAATACTTTAATTGGGGTTTGTTTCAAGGGAATTTTTTTTTTATAGGTGAAATCGAAGTTCATTAAGTTGCTCAAATGGGTTTTGATTTTGAAGCAAGGAATGCGATCAAGCTGAACTTATTCCAACCAACAAAATGAGTTTCGTTTCAACCCTTTGATTCTTTTCATTTTAGTAGTACTTCTGTTTTTAATGCTAGAAAGAATAATATTTGGCTACTCAATAATGAGTATGAGTTCATACTCAAAATTCTTTGTGTTCAAATCACAGAGTTTTGTGTTTATGATGAGAACCGTTCATATTATGAATCGTTCTGTAACAATCATATCTGCAAAAACTAAGGTCATTTAACCAATCTATTGTAGCAAATATATAGACTGTTCATAATACTTTTAGTTATTCCGTTCATCTTTTTTTTATATGGTTAGTGACTAAATAACTTTAATTTTAATTAATTTTTTCGCTTAAGTAGAGTGATTTTTTGCATAAACAATCTTTGTATGGTTTTCTTCAAGTTTTCCGTTTCATGAATGTTCATATCACAAATAGACAATACTCTTGATTCTCTTTGAACAATAACATTTTATTCTTCTTTACAATGATATTCGTATCGTATGACCTAACAACTCCTTTTTGTTGTAAATAATGGGTATGTTTGCCCACATGTGTATAGTAATGTGTATAGTGAAGTATCACATGTGTATACTATATACTCATAAGCTAAATAGTAATGTTTTGTAATTTTCTATAGAAGTAGCTCTATAAATAGAGCACTTCAATTGTGCAAAGATTAGTGAATGAGAAGAAGAAAGAAAAGAGAAATATATCTAATAGCAATAATATACATTACTTCCTCTGCAACAGCTTGTGTCGGTATATTACTCTGCAACTGCTTCGTTCCTTCACCGAGTAAAGGTTATCTCTCTATAAATTTTGCCTATTTATAACACGTTATCAGCACGACTCTCTAATCATTTCTCATTTCCTTTCACCGAAAGAAAAAAAAAATGTTTCCTCTAAGGTTTTTACTGTTCTTCTTCTTCCTCTCTCTCAATTGCTGGGTATACCCTCGCGAAGAACTGTTTGCACCATGTTTACTTCTAGTTCTCCAACTAACAGTCACTTATATCTTTGATTTCTTGTTTGGTGTAGATATTGACTACTAACCCACTGATTATTTATGCAATCCAAGATTGTGCGGTTCTATCGCCTATCTTGGACTGCAGATCTAATTTTACTGCAAATTTTAAGTGGAGCGGTATAATCGCCCGCTCTATCCTGCATATTTAAATTTTCCCGTTATTTAATTTTATCGCAATTTTAGGTGGTGTGAAATAATCACCCACCCTGCTTTACATATTTAATTTTATCGCAATTTTAGGTGGTGCGGTATAATCGTCCACCCTGCTTTGCATATTTAAATTTTATCGCAATTTTAGGTGGTGCGGTATAATCGTCCACCCTGCTTTGCATATTTAAATTTTATCGCAATTTTAGGTGGTGCGGTATAATCGTCCACCCTGCTTTGCATATTTAAATTTTATCGCAATTTTAGGTGGTGCGGTATAATCGTCCACTTTGCTCTACATATTTAAATTTTCCTGCTGTTTAAAGTAGTGCGGAATAATCACCCATCCTATACTTATTTCGATGAGAATGGTGCGGTACAATTTCCCTTCTCATTAATTGTGTAAATCTCGAGCCTGAAGTTTCGAGTACTTATCATTTTGGCCTGAAGATCAAAAATTTGTAAGAACCAGAAGTTCTAACAATATATTTCTCCAGTACACATATTATTGCAAGTTCTTACACACCTCATTTTTCTTTCAGAAAAAGAAAATGGCAAACTTGGCAAAGCTTGATTTTGCTGCCCTGGACATTACTAGAAAGAATTACCTTACATGGGTATTGGATACCAAGATCCATCTGGAAGCAGCAAATCTTGGAGATACCATCAAGGAAGAAAGCAGCTCATCCTCTCAAGATCGGGCAAAGGCCATGATTTTTATTCGTCGTCATCTTGATGAGGCACTAAAGAGCGAGTACTTAACGGTTGAAGATCCGTTAGCCCTTTGGAATGCCTTGAGAAGCAGATACAATCACCAGACAACGGTGATTCTTCCAAAAGCTCGCTATGACTGGACACACCTGAGGATCCAGGATTTCAAATCAGTGGCTGAGTACAATTCGGCGTTGTTCAGAATTACCTCTCAGATGAAACTCTGTGGGGATACTATCACTGAGGAGATGTTATTGGAAAAGACTTTCAGCACATTCCACGCCTCTAACATGGTACTGCAACAACAGTATAGAGCGCGAGGCTTCACTGAATACAACCAGCTGATATCTGTGCTCCTGGTAGCTGAACAGAACAATGAGCTTCTCATGAAAAACCATAATTCCCGACCTACTGGATCAGCACCGTTCCCAGAAGTGAATGTTGCTTCCCTTGAAAGGAATACCATATCCTCTCGTGGCAATAATTACAAACGAGGACGTGGCCACAAGCAAGGTCGGTGGAAAGGGAAAAGCAAGAACCATGGTGTCCAGTTTCACAACCAGGTTCCAAGGAATAATCCAGGCCCGAGCTTTAAAAATACCAATCGCCAGAAAGGAAAAGCTCATGTGAACACTCCTAGAAGTCATGAAGGAGGTTGCCATAGGTGTGGTGGCAACGGACATTGGGCGCGTACTTGTCGCACCCCAAAGCATCTGGTGGAACTATATCAAGCCTCCTTCAAGGAAAAGGGTGTCGAGATCAATTTCCTTGACCAGGCTAAACCAATGGAAACCCCTGATCCAGTGACCAATTTATTAGGACAGTTAAACACAACCCACCTGGATGCTACAGACTTTATTAATGAAAGAGGGAATGAAGTTTATGGGTCCGATTGAATTGTTTATGTTTAATGTACTCATGTTATTTGTACCTATGGTTTAATGCTCGCATTTTCAATTCAATAAAAGTAGTATTCCAGTATGAATAAACTGCTTTTTCTTTACTCAGAGATCATGGATAAAAATTATGGTTATTCTCAAAACAAGATCAATGGCGGAGACTTTTGTCTTGCAGATAGCGCAACCACGCATTCAATACTTCGAGACCGAAAGTATTTCTCAAATTTGGTACTTGCAAAAGTAAAGGTAACAACAATATCAGGACCATCAGATGTAATTGAAGGCTCAGGAAAAACCCAGATTATGTTACCAAATGGAACAATATTGTCTATAAAGAATGCATTATATGCTACTCAGTCCATTCGAAATTTGTTGAGTTTTAAAGACATACGTTTAAATGGATACCACCTTGAAACGAAAAGTGTAGAAAATGTGGAATATTTATGCATTACCTCCAATGATACCCAGAAGCGTATATTGGAGAAGTTGCATGGTTTATCGAGTGGATTGTATTGTACATACATAAAGACAGTTGAGGCATATACTGTCATGAACCAGAAGTTCATTGATTCAAAGGTTTATATGCTTTGGCATGACCGTCTAGGTCATCCAGGATCTACCATGATGCGTAGAATCATTACCAACTCTAATGGACATCCATTACTGAGCAAACACATTAATGTCTCGAATGATAATCCTTGCAAGGCTTGTTCCCAAGGGAAGTTGGTAATTAGACCATCACAACTAAAGGTTGATGATGAATCCCCATCATTTTTGCAAAGAATTCAAGGGGATATTTGTGGACCTATTCAACCAACTTGTGGACCATTTCGATATTTTATGGTTTTGGTTGATGCATCTACCCGATGGTCACATGTTTGCCTATTGTCTACTCGAAATGTAGCTTTTGCGAGACTTCTTGCTCAGATAATTAAGTTGCGAGCACAGTTCCCAGATCATCCCATTAAGTCCATTCGACTTGATAACGCTGGTGAATTTACGTCTCAAACATTTGATGATTACTGTATGGCACTGGGCATTAATGTTGAACACCCTGTTCCTCATGTCCATACTCAAAATGGTTTAGCAGAGGCATTTATCAAGCGACTTCAATTAATAGCCCGCACTCTGCTCATGAAAACAAAATTGCCAGTTTCTACATGGGGACATGCCATATTACATGCTGCATCATTGGTTAGATTGAGACCCATAGCCAACCATCAATACTCATCAATACAACTCGTGTTTGGACATCAGCCAAATATTTCACATTTACGAGTTTTTGGTTGTGCTGTTTATGTGCCTATTGCACCACCACAACGAACTAAAATGGGACCTCAGCGCAGATTGGGAATTTATGTGGGTTTTGATTCACCATCTATCATTAGATATTTGGAACCTTTGACTGGTGATGTGTTTACAGCTCGTTTTGCTGATTGTCATTTTGATGAGATAGTTTTCCCGTCGTTAGGGGGAGAAAAGACCGTTCCAGAAGAACGACAAGAGCTAACATGGGTTGTTCCCACCTTATCTCATTTTGATCCAAGAAGCACTCAATGTGAAAATGAAGTGAAAATGATCGTTCATCTTCAAGGTATTGCTAATCAAATGCCAGATGCATTTAATGATGCTTCGAAAGTGACACAGTCATATATACCGGCTGCAAACGCACCTGCAAGAATTGATGTCCCTGTTGGACAAAATAAAGTGGCAGCGAATGATTCATCCAGTGCACGCCTGAAGCGTGGTAGACCCCCAGGTTCAAAAGATTCAGCCCCTCGAAAGAGAAAGATGAGGGCCCAATTGAACCCAAATGATATCATTCAAGAAAAGGAATTGAATGATAAATCCACAATTCGTGACTCTGTACTTCCAGAAAAAGAAAATGTCCTTGATGAAACACATGTCCCTGAAGAGACAGAAGTACATGAAAGCAAAGAAATATCCATAAATTATGCATGTACTAATGAATTGTGGGATCGAAATGAAATAATCATCGATGACATGTTTGCATTTGCAATAGCCACTGAAATTATATTAAGTGATGATATTGAGCCCCGCTCTGTTGATGAATGCAAACAGAGACAAGATTGGCCTAAGTGGAAAGATGCAATCCAGGCAGAATTAAATTCCTTGGAAAGGCGAAGTGTTTTTGGACCAGTAGTCCAAACCCCAACTGATGTAAACCCCGTAGGTTACAAATGGGTGTTCACAAGGAAACGCAACGAGAAAAACGAGATTGCAAGATATAAAGCACGACTTGTTGCACAAGGTTTTTCACAAAGACCTGGAGTTGATTATGAAGAGACATACTCTCCTGTAATGGACACAATTACGTTCCGTTATTTAATAAGTTTGGTGATTTCAGAAAAACTTGACATGCGACTTATGGATGTCATCACCGCGTATCTATATGGAGAATTAGATACTGACATATATATGAAAGTCCCAGAAGGACTTAAGTTGCCTGAAGCAACTAACAAACCACGGGGTATGTTCTCAATCAAATTAAGGCGATCACTATATGGGCTAAAACAATCTGGGCGAATGTGGTATAATCGTCTCAGTGAGTATTTGATTAAAGAAGGATATGCCAACAATGTCATCTGCCCTTGTGTGTTCATTAAGAAATCAAATACTGGATTTGCTATAGTGGCAGTATATGTCGATGATATGAACCTAGTTGGAACCCCTGAAGAGCTCAACAAAACTGCTGAATATCTGAAAAGCGAATTTGAAATGAAAGACCTTGGGAAAACCAAATATTGTCTAGGCCTGCATATCGAGCATTGTGTTAGTGGAATTTTGGTCCATCAATCAGCTTACATTGAAAAAATACTGAAGCGATTTGGCATGGACAAGGCTTATCCACTTAGCACCCCAATGGTCGTTCGTTCTTTGGACATTAAGAAAGATCCATTTCGTCCAAAAGAAGATGATGAATTGGTCCTTGGTCCAGAAGTACCATATTTGAGCGCAATAGGTGCTTTATTGTATTTAGCACAATGTACTAGACCAGATATAGCTTTTTCAGTTAACTTGTTAGCCAGGTATAGCTCTGCTCCAACAATTCGTCATTGGAAGGGAGTCAAAGATGTTCTACGATACCTTCGTGGGACAACAGATATGGGTCTCTTCTACTCAGACAAGCCCACAAATGAACAAATCCTTGTTGGATACGCAGATGCTGGTTTTCTCTCCGATCCGCATAAAGCCCGCTCACAAAATGGATATGTGTTCACTAATGGAGATACTGCAATTTCATGGCGATCAACAAAGCAAACGCTAGTTGCAACATCTTCCAATCATTCGGAAATAATTGCTTTACATGAAGCAAGTCGTGAATGTTCTTGGTTAAGATTAATGATCCATCACATCCGGAATTCATGTGGTCTACCTTCAAAGACAGACACTCCAACTGTCATCCATGAAGATAATGCAGCCTGTGTCGCCCAGATGAAGGAAGGATTTATCAAAGGTGATAAGACTAAACACATATCTCCAAGATTTTTCAGCGCACATGAGCTTCAGAAGGCTAAAGTTATTGAAGTCAGACAAATCCGTTCTAATGAAAATTTAGCAGACTTGTTCACCAAATCTCTACCAAAGTGCACATTTCAGAAGTTGGTACAGGGAATCGGATTACGTCGGCTTACAGATTTGAAGAATGCGGAATCAGGGGGAGATACAATTCAGGGGGAGCATCCATGATACATGCATGTTGTACTCTTTTTCCTTCGCTTAGGATTTTTCCCACTGGGTTTTTCCTATCAAGGTTTTAACGAGGCAACCTAAGCATGCTCAACACCATCCGGGTAAAGTTGTACTTTTTTTCCTTCGCTATGGTTTTTTCCCACAGGGTTTTTCCAAGCAAGGTTTTAATGAGGCAACTGATGTTGATATGTGGGCATCCAAGGGGGAGTGTTGTAAATAATGGGTATGTTTGCCCACATGTGTATAGTAATGTGTATAGTGAAGTATCACATGTGTATACTATATACTCATAAGCTAAATAGTAATGTTTTGTAATTTTCTATAGAAGTAGCTCTATAAATAGAGCACTTCAATTGTGCAAAGATTAGTGAATGAGAAGAAGAAAGAAAAGAGAAATATATCTAATAGCAATAATATACATTACTTCCTCTGCAACAGCTTGTGTCGGTATATTACTCTGCAACTGCTTCGTTCCTTCACCGAGTAAAGGTTATCTCTCTATAAATTTTGCCTATTTATAACACTTTTTACTTTATAGTTGCCAATAATATTTAATTAAAATTTGGCACATATATAGTCCCTTTTACTTTAACTTTTGCTGAGGAAGACAAAAGAAGAGTAAAGAATTCTCAAAAGATCACGTTCGAGATTATTGTTGGAAATAACGTTTGTGTTCCCTTTATAAGAAAACCTACTTATCCCCTCATTTATGACTAACATGTCTTAACTATGCGAACAACATGATTGAAATCTACTTATCCTTTCACTTATGTTAGGTATCCAGAACTGAACATACCATATGAGAAACGCTAAGGAAATTTTCTCAAAGTGAGACTTTGAGTAGACTCTCTGTCACCTCACAGATTAACGTCAATTCTCATGCTAACATTATAAAACATTATGGTGAAAACATGAGTGACAAGGAGTTTATGAAGAGTTTCATTCTTAAAAAGTCTTCTTAGCATTTGTTATATATGTTTGGTGCTATGTAAGTTAGAGACCAACTTACTTTAACTTAGTTTTACACGTATGGGTTGGGGATTGGTGTAGGTATCCGGAATATATACTAAAGTCGTGTCCGACCCTACAAACTGAGAAAAAAAAACTACCAAATAGTTGAAAATCAAAGTACGGATTACAAATGAAGATTACTACAAAACTATGAATATTATTTATAATGAAAAATGGTGAGACGGCTACAAATTAAAGACTACATCATGATTGACTTGTTCACTAGTGAATAGATTATACCCAAATCTCTAAACGAAAACCTAACCGTAATGGACTGGCCCTAAAGCCCAAACAATCAAATAACTAGAAATATTAATATTTTCCAACACTACCTTCAAATTCATAGTGTTAAACAATATGAGTTTGCTAACAAACAGATGTGGATGCATGCTTCGTTAGTCGGACATATAGGCAAGCTTTACTACGCGGACATACAGGTAGGCTCCGCTACACAAACAGACAGGCAGATTCAGACAGATGGCAAATAGATATAGATCCATATAGAATATGGACAGACCCTAATGTAGACATATCCCATTTTTAGCAGTCAGATGTTGGGAGTATGGATCCCGTCACTAAGAGGACAAGATTTTCATTTTCCATATCCCAACTGTAATACCAAACAAACAAACGATCCAATTTTTCACCATGTACACAACGGTGGTGGTAGGAGGTATTTAGAATTTTCTTTTGTTCTGCATCTAGCTTTGGGCCCTCGTTTGGGTTCTTTTAGGTTAGCTTGGGTGGCCCCTGTTTGTTTTGTTTGTGTATACGGGCCTTTGCTTTGTAAATTGTTGTTAGAATAAAATTTTGTTCTCTTCTACGGAAAGGATTTACCAAAAATAAAAAAGGCCTTTGTCCTTGCCTGTGTGGGCCTAAAACAGTCAAGTTCTTTTATTTTCCTTTCCTTTTCTTTTCTTTTTCATTTTCTCTGCGTCCTTTTTCCGTATCTTTGTTCCTTGTTCCTTTTTCATTGGTGGGGGCAAGTCAGATAAGAGCGTACGGGTGTGGTTTCAAACAGGTCGTGCAAGTTCAAATGGGTCATCTCGTCTTTCGCCAACAAGATGCAATGGTGGTGGTGCCAACGAGTTCCGATTCAGAGGATGGTGGCGGGTCCGTGGTGATTCATCAAGTCAGATCGCAAAGGACAAGACAGGTGTGATGCGGTGTGGTGGGTTCGATGGATGTCGTCTCTGGTGCAGAAGGAATTACAGGCGGGGTGTGCAGCAGCGGATCGTGGTTTAATGGTTGCAGAAGTCAAGTGCGGTGCGGCGGAGATGGATCCAGGTGTGGCTGCAGATTGAGGTCGTGACGCGATGCGGGTTCAGTATGTTTCCAAACAGTCGTCGGCGCGACTACTTCAGTGCGACTCCATTTAAGAAAAAAATCAACGACAAGCACAGTCCGACACAAAATGAAAAAAAACAAAAAAATGTGCAAAACGAACAATGCTGATAGACAACTGATACCGAACATAAACAGATTAAATTTCAAAGTATTTGCTCTGTATCAAGTTGACAACTATACCTATTATTTATAATGAAGAATACTCGTGACTGCTACAAACTAAAGACTATATCTTGATTGATTTGTGAGTGAATAATGAACATTTAGAGATGGACCATATCAATATGTGTTGCATAATTCGAGTAGACTTACTGAAGTTGTGCAATGGCCATTAGCACCACATAAAATTGAAGCTTATCGTCAGTTTCTTATTAAGTTAACGTGTTATGTGGAATCGTGTCGTATTAACCTCATAAAATTCTTTTAACTAGTCAAAATTTAAGTTACTTCGTAATATTCTAAATTTTTGAATTTCAGAACCCTAAAAGCATAGAAATAAGTTTGATTTGTTGTTAAATATAAAATCAGATTTGCTTAATCCCTTCAAAAAGTTGTTGAATTCAACAATATATCTTCAAGTATTAAACATAAATATTTATCCGTGATTACCAAGAAACAATGACGAAGCAAAAACAAATTGGTAAACGCAAAATCGCTTCAGTCGGTTCAATTGAATTCCAACACCGACAATTTCAAATACATTTATCTGTTTGTTAACAAGAAAAAAAAAACGACAGTACGACATTATCCCAGCACTATCCCTGAGGAGATTACACTAAACCCCGCGCCCAAACAGACCCGGAAGGACATCATTTCCCTTTACCCCAATCCAAGTCCACCTTTCTCGGCCCACCTGTTTCACTCTCTGTCTCTGTCTCTCTACAAAGAGAGATGAACCGCGACCTCAGGACCATCGCATCTCTCTGCAGCTGAAGCAACAAGAAACCCTAACGAAAACCTGCAATCGACGCTTCCTCTCTCTCTCTCTCTCCAATTGTCACCGTCGCTTCTTCGCCACAGTTCGTCTCGGTATCTTCTTTGCTTCACCCGCATGCTTTTCTTTTCGCTTTATCGCATCGAATCGATCTATGTATTCAGTTTGTGAATCGATTGATTGTAGATCACTGTTTAGCTTTTTTACTTTCCGTTTGTCTCGAGAAAAGTATACGAAGGAAAATTTTGATTTTGTTCTGGTGCTTTTTTTTTTGTTCGGTGAAATAAATTCAATAAGCTGAAATCCGGCGGCGTTTGAATCGATCTTGTGGTTTTAGGGTTTAGTTTTCGTTTAAAATGATATAATAATATTTATTGTGTAATTAATCGGAGATTGTGTTAGGGTTTGGTTTTAGAGTTTGGAATTTGAGACTGATTACTGATAAAAATGAGATTTTGGTGTTTCGGCAGTTCATCGCACTATATGCTTCCTAGAAAGAGAGAAGCAGTGGGCGGAGAGGTTGTAGTAAACGAAGCCACGGAATCTCCGATCAAGAAGCTTCGCGGAGCTGCGGATACGGACGGTTCTAAGAGCAACGAAAACAATAACACCACCACTTTTAACAACAACAGCAACAACAGTAGCAGCGTCGACGAATTGCCGATCATGGCATTGGGCAACGGGAGCTCGAACGATATCGATGAAGATCTCCACAGTCGGCAGCTGGCGGTTTATGGAAGGGAGACCATGCGCCGGCTCTTTGCCTCCAACATTCTCGTCTCTGGAATGCAGGGCCTCGGCGCTGAGATTGGTATGTGAAAAACGTTGTTCTTTTGGATGATATGGAGATGTTTTATAGCTATCGGGAATTTAATTGTTCTTATAATAACTGAGAATAATAAAGGGAAAGATATAAATGTCATTTCTTTATTTATGGAATTGTGTTTTCCATTTTTAGGTTAGACATGCATAACCCGATCATGCATGAGAAAACTGTGAAATGATTCACTGTTTTTGTATCCTATAATAAGGAGCTCGAAGAGAGCACTTTGCTAATCACTTCCCAGTTCGTTTGTCATAGAAATTATGGTGGTACAAATAATTGGTAATTCTGTGGTTTATGAGATTTATATTTGTTGCAGCTAAAAACCTTGTTCTTGCCGGTGTCAAGTCTGTGACCTTACATGATGATGGAGTTGTTGAGTTGTGGGACTTGTCAAGCAACTTCTTCTTTTCTGAGGATGATGTTGGAAAGAATCGGGCCCTTGCCTGTGTCCAAAAATTACAAGAACTAAACAACGCCGTTCTCATTTCGACCATAACAACTGAATTGACAAAAGAGAAACTCTCTGATTTCCAGGTGACCCTTCGTCTCTTTGTTACTTCTTTTGTTGCACGATGGCTTGATATTGCTAACTTTTAATTTAGAGGCCTGTGGTTAAATCCAGTTTCGTATTTACATTTTTATAATCGGGGGAAATCAGTGTTCTTGATTATCATATTTGTTTTGCTTGCTTATGAACATGAGGAATATGTTTGAGTATTCTCTCTCTTTCTGTCAATGTTTCTTTAGAAGTTCAAAGCCTTTCCAATTATTGGAGCCAGAATGGTGTTTCTGTTTTCCTGTGTTACAGCAGTTTTTTGGCTAGCTTATATTTTAGAGGATTGTGGTGAAATCAAGTGAAACAATGTTCTTAAAATCATATATTCTCCTTGCCTAAAAACACAAGGTGTATCTTATTAGACTATTTGCTCATTTTTAACAATGTCACTTGTGAAGTTTATTTATTTATTTTTTTCTTTCAATTATCATAGTGTGAATGGTTTTCTTCCTGTAGAGTTGTGTTTTATCTACTAACAAACAGTAATAGGTGGACTTTCTTTTAATATTGGGAAGAGGTGCATTTGGATAAACAAGTACTGATATTGTTATTAAGCTGGATTCCAAGTGAATTTTCCTGTCAAGTTTTGAAGCTGTGTTTATATTTCTCTGTATTTTTATGTTTTATATGCTTTAATTATTCAGTAGACAACTGTGTTTAGCTTTGTATTTCAATTTCTGCAGGCTGTAGTTTTCACTGATATTAGCTTGGAGAAAGCAATTGAATTCGATGACTACTGCCATAATCATAAGCCTCCCATATCTTTTATAAAATCAGAAGTACGAGGCCTTTTTGGCAGTGTGTTTTGTGACTTTGGCCCTGAGTTCACTGTTCTTGATGTTGATGGTGAGGATCCACATACAGGCATAATTGCATCGATTAGTAATGACAACCCCGCTCTCATAGCATGCGTTGATGATGAGAGGCTTGAGTTCCAGGATGGGGATTTAGTTGTGTTCACCGAAGTCCATGGAATGACTGAGTTGAATGATGGAAAGCCGAGGAAGGTTAAGAATGCAAGACCCTACTCATTCACAATCGAGGAGGACACTACCAATTATGCTGCGTATGAGAAAGGGGGTATAGTCACACAGGTGAAGCAACCCAAGGTGTTGAACTTTAAGCCTTTGCGAGAAGCACTCAAGGATCATGGCGACTTCCTTCTAATTGACTTCTCCAAGTTTGATCGCCCACCTCTCCTACACTTGGCCTTTCAGGCACTAGATAAGTTCATCTCAGAGTTGGGGCGTTTCCCTGTTGCTGGATCTGAGGATGATGCTACAAAATTCATATCTTTGGTAACTAACATCAATGATAGCTCAGAAGATGGGAAGCTTGAGGAGATTGACCACAAGATTCTTCGTCATTTTGCATTTGGTGCTAGAGCTGTGCTAAATCCCATGGCTGCTATGTTTGGTGGTATTGTTGGACAAGAAGTTGTGAAGGCCTGTTCTGCTAAGTTCCATCCTCTTTTCCAGGTAATTTCTCAAACCAAACTTGAATATTCTTTGCAAGAATGATCACACTGCTTTTTGGTTTTGAATCTTTACCTATTCCACTAGGTTTGCGTTTGTATCATTATAATTTAAGACTTGTTTTTCCTTGCCTTGTGGACAGTTTTTCTACTTCGATTCAGTTGAATCCCTTCCGTCAGGGACCTTGGATCCTAATGATTTGAAGCCTTTGAACAGCCGATATGATGCACAAATTTCAGTATTCGGAGCCAAGCTCCAGAAAAAGCTGGAGGATGCAAAAGTGTTCACTGTCGGATCTGGTGCACTAGGATGTGAGTTTTTGAAGAATTTAGCATTGATGGGTGTGTCTTGTGGTAAAGAAGGGAAGTTAACAATTACAGATGATGATGTTATTGAGAAGAGTAACCTTAGCAGGCAATTTCTCTTCCGAGATTGGAACATTGGGCAGGCTAAATCAACAGTAGCTGCCTCTGCTGCTACGTTGATAAATGGTCATCTGAACGTTGAAGCACTCCAGAATCGTGCAAGCCCGGATACTGAAAATGTGTTTGATGATACTTTTTGGGAGAATTTGGATGTTGTTATCAATGCTCTGGACAATGTGAATGCAAGGCTTTACATTGATCAGAGATGCTTGTATTTCCAGAAGCCCCTTTTGGAATCAGGAACACTAGGTGCCAAGTGCAACACGCAGATGGTCATTCCTCACCTTACTGAAAATTATGGAGCATCGCGGGACCCACCTGAAAAGCAAGCACCCATGTGCACAGTCCATTCATT
This sequence comes from Malus domestica, assembly GCF_042453785.1. Taxonomy (NCBI): domain Eukaryota; kingdom Viridiplantae; phylum Streptophyta; class Magnoliopsida; order Rosales; family Rosaceae; genus Malus; species Malus domestica. Next base: position 24,732,781 of record NC_091672.1, on the reverse strand, counting down.
CCCTCACAACATTGACCACTGCTTGACCTGGGCCCGATCTGAGTTTGAGGGTCTACTTGAGAAGGTGCCAGCTGAAGTAAATGCCTACCTGACCAATCCTCAAGAATACACTGCTGCAATGAAGAATGCTGGTGATGCTCAGGCCAGGAACAACTTGGAAAGTGTCATTGAATGCCTTGACAAGGAGAGATGTGAGACGTTTCAAGATTGCATAAACTGGGCCCGTCTAAAGTACAGTTCTTGTTTATCAATTTTTTTTTTAAATTTTCGTTTAATCATAATATTCTTTCCTGTGTCTAATCAATTGTTCTTAATGGAAACAGATTTGAGGACTACTTTGTCAACCGTGTGAAGCAGTTAACATATACTTTTCCTGAGGATGCTACAACCAGTAGCGGGACACCATTTTGGTCTGCCCCCAAGCGTTTTCCTCGCCCACTGCAGTTCTCAGTTGATGATCTCAGCCACCTTCAGTTTTTAATGGCAGCATCCATACTAAGAGCAGAGACATTCAACATTCCAATTCCTGATTGGGTAAAGTCTCGTACAAAGTTTGCTGATGCTGTTAACAAGGTGATAGTACCAGATTTTCAGCCTAAGAAAGATGTGAAGATTGAGACTGATGAAAAATCTACAAGCGTCTTACCAGCATCGATTGATGATGCTGCAGTTATCAATGAGTTAGTTGTGAAGTTAGAAAAATGCAAGGAGCGGCTGCCACCAGGCTTCAAGATGAACCCGATTCAGTTTGAGAAGGTTTGTTTTTCAGCCTTTTCTCATTACGTAGAAATTATCTCTAGACATCGTATTCATTTATTCATCTCAGACTTGCGACTTCTGAGATAGAGTGACGTCCATGCATGGTAAAATGTTGGAGCTACCTTTGAGGGCAACCACAGTACATGTGCAAGTATAAAGTTCTTTTTTGAAACATGCAGATAATAAGCATTGTATAAGAAATTTCGAATAAGGGTGCTAGCATCTCCCAAACTTGTTAGGTCTTCTGCATGGTCTGTTGAAGTACTGAAGTACATGACGGTTAAATCTTGCAGAACTAATTATACCCCGCCCTAAAAAGGAAATCAACTTAAATATTTATAAGCAATTAGCAACACAACTGTAACAATTTGACATTGTTACATCGTTACTCGTTAGGTGTGCGTTTAGCATATTTATAAGCAATGTTATTGATGTTGGGGAGGGATTTGTTGCTGAGTGCTATATCCTAAGATAACTGCTTGTTATATGATGGTACTGTATCCATTTGAATTAGAGCCAAAGGTATGTGAAAGTTCAAAGTTTACAGGAGGCGACTTTCTTTTTCCTTTCTCATTTTCCCTCAGAATCATGAATCCGCAACTGATATGGCGCTTTTCATATGTTTTGATGCAGGACGATGACACAAACTATCATATGGACCTGATAGCTGGATTTGCAAACATGAGGGCGAGGAACTATGGCATTGGTGAAGTCGACAAGCTGAAAGCCAAATTCATTGCAGGAAGAATCATTCCTGCGATTGCAACAGCTACTGCTCTGGCAACTGGCCTTGTCTGCTTGGAGCTGTACAAGGTTCTGGATGGAGGGCACACGGTTGAGGACTACCGAAACACCTTTGCCAATCTCTCCCTTCCTCTGTTCTCCATGGCTGAACCAGTTCCTCCTAAAGTCATCAAGCACCAAGATATGAAGTGGACAGTATGGGATAGGTGGATTATAAGGGACAACCCAACTTTAAAGCAGCTCCTCAAGTGGCTCGAAGACCAGGGCCTAAGCGCGTACAGCATCTCCTATGGAAGTTGCCTGCTCTTTAACAGCATGTTCCCGAAGCACAAGGAGCGCATGGACAGGACCATGGTGGACTTGGCTACGAGTATTGCGAAGGCAGAACTACCTCCAAATAGGAAGCACTTTGATGTGGTGGTGGCTTGCGAAGATGAAGAAGAGAACGACATTGATATCCCGCAAATCTCCATTTACTTCAAGTAGGCATTTCGGTTGATGATCTTATCAATCAAAACTGGAATGCAATCTTTAGGATGCGAACCCCTTCTCATTTGACTTTTAAGTTTAATACAAGCAGCAAACGGAGTTTTATATGTACTCAATTATATGTCTAGACTTTAGAGTAGCACCGATTGTTCGAACTTCGTTATGTACCTGCCGATTTCAGGTCCAGGTCCATCTGGTTATACTTTCTAATGTTGGTTGTTTATTTTGCCAATAATGATATAGAACATGATGGTCAATTTTATGTCTTTTTTCCTTCGTTTTCGGTTGAATTTTTCGATTCGCTTTCTCTGTACCGTTACAAGACCCGAGTGGTAAAATTTAGGTTATGTCATCGCTTTTGAAAGTTGAGTTATTAACTTGGCATGCCTGACTTTGGAGGAAATTGACCCCTCCCGGGTCGGACCTGCTGGTAGGAGAGGGCAGGTGCAGTCGTGAAGGGGAGGGCCCGCCGTGTAAGACACCCTTTTGGGAGGTCAAGGCAAGTTCACTGTGCGTGCACTTGGAGAGCAACTGTGGTGGGACCCAAGCCGACAACGCAGGTCATGTGAAAAAGTTGAGCAAATGGAAGCGAGTTATCGATTCAGGTACTGTCACACTAACATTTTAGGTGTTGAAACTTAGTAAGTCTTGATAAAAATTTTTTATGGTAGTAAGTTTTACGAGGGTCATAACGTGAAATTTATATTCCAAATAATCCACCAACTTACTTGATCTTTTTTTCTAACATCAAACGTAATGAATCTGTTCAAAAACGTCTTATGGTAACCTCCAGCAGTCTAAACATTTGCTGTACAAAAATTTGAAGAAAGAGTACAAAAAAAAAAAAAAAAAAAAATCCATGTCTATCTAGCTTCTGTTTGTCCAGGTTTCAACTCTAACCAACGGAGTTGAATTCCATTCCAAAGTCATCTCATTCCCATTCTCTCCTCCTACTCTCACTCCATACGAGCTATCTGCTCCCACAATTTCTTTGGCCTCCATTAACATTTCCCTGCTCACTCTCCTACCCTCCAGCCCGAACCAGGGCTGAAGATTTCCACCTTCTCTTGCTTCGTTCCACTTCTCGAACCATGCGTGAGAAGATACATACGGTGCAACAAACATCAACTCCATCACAATCCTGGCCTCTCCTAGATGGGTCGGGAAGCTCGATTCAAGAGACTCTAACAAGGCTTTGTAGTGCACAACATTAGCGTCGAAGGAGGAGTTGAAACTCGAGTCATTTCCCCTTTTCACACAAGCATCTCCGTCACCGAAAGTTATGATACCTCTTGCCGAATTGGCTAACAAATCCTTAGCTAGCCTTAAGAATTCCACGAGAAGTCCTCTGCTTCTTCTCCTCCTCATATGAGGAAGCCCTACCATAGAATTGAAGGCTAGAAATTCTCTCCTTCCACCTCTCTTGTTCGCCTTCTTGATTTCGCTCACCAAATCCTCAATCGCGATCTCCTCCACCTTCAAGTTTACCCCGAAAGACCTTGCATGATGTTGGAGTTGCCTTTTTGTCTCCTTGAATCTCCACTGTGGAGGAGCAGCCTCATCACTCTCTTCCACATCCCATTTAATTGCTGTCACTTCAAGTGTTTTATTTCTCTTTGCCACAGACTCAATCAGCTGAGACAATTGAACCCCTTCACCGATATCAAATTCCACTACATGAACCGTCTCGACATCCTCCGGGACAGCCTCGAGGATTGCGGTGTTTGCTGCGTAGTGAGCAAATCTCCCAAAAGGGAAGATTTGGTAGAACAAGTTGAAAGCGGCCTCAAAATTCTTGCAGGATTCTTGTTTCAAATAGTCTCCCTGCTGATTATCAACCACTCCTTGACATAAGTAGAATGCAAGGCGCTCAAGAGATTGACCAAGTGGGTTTACTTTCTCCGCAAGGCATCTCATGATCACCTCCTCCAGCTCCCTCTGCCCCATCTCCATTGCCTCGCCGAACGCCTTGAGCAGATGGCGAATACTCACTTCGTTGTCGATTTCCATCTCGTCTCTCGGCAGGGTTATTGATTGTTGGACGGATGTCACATCCACGGAGGATGCCTCAGATGTCGCAAAAGAGTTTGGACTCCACACATCATTTCCTTCACCAGAAAATTGCTGTGAAGGAAGAGTATTGCTTCCCTCACTGCCTTCCAAACATGAGGCATACATATTTTCAATCTCACCGATCAAATAATTTGTCTCGAATCCTCCCAACTCTATCGGAAATTCCTCTACCGCCATCGATGTGACTTGCAGGAGATTATCACAATCTGCAAGCTGTTTAAATTCACCAGAAAACATGGTTGAAAATGGAAAAGAAGTTTCTGAAAATTCGTCCGATGCCATGAAAATCGAAGAAAATTCAGAGCTCCCCATCTGCTCAGTGTATTCATTTGTATCCAAAGCTGAATTTGTTACATTCAGGTATGGCCACAAGGTCTGAAAGTTCATATCAGATTGCATCATCTTTTTCTTTTCTGATGAATAATTTTAAGAGGGTTTGAAGACTTTTCTCTATGGGTTTGATTTGCTATAAAGAAGTCCTAATCCATCATTATATATTGGTGGGTGACAATGTAATGACAAATTACGCATAAAATAGTAGAAAAAACAGATGATTATTATAAAGTAAAATTATTAATTAAGAGTTATTAATCATTATTTTATCTTCATAAACAATTACTAATCGTTCTCACCAACTTTCTACACAAGGCACACATAATTTCACAGAAGGTTCCCGGGTCAATCCTCTTTGCCCTCCTGGCTGCTTCTTGAGGGGGTGACTTATGTGCTGCACGTACCTTTGTATTTTAATCAAGAAAATTAGATAGATAATGATTCCTGTCTTTTCAACGTAATTACCTTTCATCATAAGAAAAGAAATATAACCTTAATTAATAAATTATTTAAAGACGGATCATACTTCCATACAGTGACACCTAGGTAGCTCTTCTACCCTTAACGAGCTATATTACCAAATGGTTTCCATCAAAACTCACTTTCATAGCCACAAAATATATATATATATATATATATATATATAGAACGCTTAAATAGTGTTTTGAAGAAAAAGAATACCTCTTGGTCCTAACTTTAGTATTGAACTTGACTATTAACTTTAACAATTGGTCTTTGTGAGTATGTCTAGTTCCGAAAAAACGGTCTGCCATAACGAAGTCACTAGTTGATCATCTTAAAAAAAAAAATATTGATATGTACTTTTTTTTTTTCTTTTTATAGGTAGATTGTTTGAGTATTTTTTCCCCTTAAGACAAAATTAAAAATGTTGATATATCCTTCTTAAGACACGGGCATTTTTACCCTTTGTTTTAACAAAATTAAATGAGAACCCTCAAAGTTCATTGTGCAACGTTACATAATAATGGTAGTGTTATAGTTAGTAACATATGATGACATTGTTGTTACTGTAGCAAGGTAAATTTTCGTTATAAACGTCATATTCATTATGAAGGTAAGATGTTATGCATAATGTAACTACATTACAAAAGATATTGTAAATTAACCATCGTCAAGAAAATTACATGGATTGATTAAGTATAAAGCAAATTACGTATTTGGTTACGTCATAGAAGGAACTGACGGTCGCCAAATATTTCCCCTATAGAAAAAACAAGCACATACAATCAATCAACTTGTAGGTAATCTTCATGATTAAACATCCTATATTATAACAAATTATACGTCCGATTGGTTCAGGTGGTTATTTTGGATAGCTTAGGGTCCATATTATATTATGTTTGATATTAAATTATACATGATATTATGATGTGACAATCTTAAGGCCTGCAATATTCATAATCCGTTGAATGTGACCAGGAAAAAGCCACTGTCTCTTGTAAAACAATAAGGGAGAAACGCTGATTTTATATAAGCATATTGGTGGAAATGATTTGAGATTGGGAACATAGGGTGCAAGGAAGCATGCTCTAAAAATGAAATGAACTACAAGCTTCTTAAGAAGAGATTTTGCAGTGTGTCAGGAATACGGCCCAATACACATTATCATAATACAATTGGTGATTTTTTATTTATAAATTTCCAATTAATTGTATTATGACTGTAGACATCGAAATTTCATAAATAAATGTTGACCGGTAAATCAAAGTGTCAACGCTCATGTATTACATAAATTTTACACGTAGCGTGTGACTCAACGAAAATTGAAATGAGTTGGAAAAGTCATCAAATAGGACACGTGTCAACACCTGGCAGAAACGACTTATTTCATCTGGAATATTATATTCAAAATTAGGCCTTGGAAATTTCTATAAATACAAGCCTATTTCATTCATTTAAAGAAACCAAAAAATCATTAGGCAAAACTCTTGAAGCTCTGAAGCTCTGAAACTCCGAAGCTCTCAAGCATCCAGGTTCCCGAAGAATCAAGAAAGCGTTCTTCGTTCATCGTTCTTCCAAGATCAAGCCCGACGGCCCTTGGATCAACAATCGTCCACCTTCAAGATCAAGCCCCGACGGCCCTTGAAGAAAGTGTTCTTCGTTCTTCGTTCTTCCAAGATCAAGCCCCGACGGCCCTTGGATCAACCATCCACCAATTCAAGATCAAGCCCCGACGGCCCTTGAAGAAAGCACCATCGTTCATCATCCGTTCATCCAAGATCAAGCCCCAACGGCCATTTGGATCAACAACGTCGACAAATCCACACATCCAACCGTTCTTCAAGATCAAGCCCAAAAGCCCTTGAAGATCTGTTCATCACTGTTCTTCAAGATCAAGCCCAAAAAGCCCTTGGAGATCCGTTTGTCACTGTTCTTCAAAGATCAAGCCCAAAAGCCCCTTTGAAGATCCACTCAAATCCACCTTCAAAGATCAAGCCCACGGCCCTTTGAAGAAACTTCCAACAGTTCATCCAAGATCAAGCCTCGACGGCCCTTGGATCAACGAAACACCCACCAATCAACACCTTACGGAGATCGAATCAGAGGATCAAATAGAAGAGAGATTGTAACCCAAAATCATCAAATACAAATATTTGTTTGTGCACGTCGTTCTTGTCTCTTTCGTTTCAGGAATTTTCCGTGTTCACAAATTGGCACGCCCAGTGGGACCATCTCTACCTCTCATCTCTTTCTCCGTTCAAGAAATTCGAGCACACTTCCAAAATTAATGGCTTCAAGGAAGGCTCAAGCTGTTCCCATAACCGGCGCAAAGAACAAAGGCGCCCTCGTCGCAAGTGGTGTCACGTTGGGTATCACGACTCGAAGCAAAGCAAAAGCTACTTCTGCCACCTCTTTCACCTCTGCATCAACTCTGCCAGGGGAACGAGAGTACCCCAGGCACGAGCCTATGATCACCTTAGCCTCACTAAGGGCACCAAGGGGGGAAAGACCAAGGGAATACTCCGAATCCATGCTCTCCGATGACGATTCAATCGGCAGTTCAGCCATGCAAGTCATGACCGCTGGAGCAACTTCAGTCGAGGAACAGCTTGCTCAAATGAATGAAGCAATCGCAAGACTAACTCGAACTGTGGAAGAAAAAGACTTGCAAATCGCGGCATTAGTCAACCGACTGGAGGCGCAGGACAGCGAGAAACCCGACCCAGAGAATGATCCACTAAAGGGAGGAGCTGGCGGAGACGAAGAACCCCCGGTGAAGAAAATCGATGGGAAGCCGAAACCAGACCAAGCAACGGCACTCATGGGATCTCTTTCTATCCAGCAGCTGCAAGAGATGATCACCAACACCATCAAGGCACAGTACGAAGGGAGCTCATATACCTCCGGGTTGTACTCAAAGCCGTATTCAAAGAAGATCGACGCCTTAAGGATGCCGATGGGTTATCAACCACCAAAGTTCATGCAATTTGATGGAAAGGGAAACCCGAAACAGCACGTTGCCCACTTCGTTGAAACCTGCAACAACGCAGGAACCGAATGGGACTACCTCGCCAAGCAGTTTGTGCGCTCGCTGAAAGGAAATGCCTTTGAGTGGTACACGGACCTAGAGCCTGAGTCCATCAACAGCTGGGAGCAATTAGAGCGGGAATTCCTCAACCGCTTCTACAGCACCCGCCGCACTGTGAGCATGCTAGAGCTAACGAGCACAAAGCAGTGGAAGGACGAGCCAGTCATTGACTACATCAACAGATGGCGCACTCTAAGCCTCGACTGTAAAGACAGGCTCTCGGAAACCTCTTCAATCGAGATGTGCATCCAAGGCATGCAATGGGGTTTGCAATACATCCTTCAAGGCATTAAACCACAGACTTTCGAGGAATTGGCCACTCGCGCCCATGACATGGAGTTGAGCATCGCCCATCATGGGAAGAAGGAACCGATCGCCGACTACAAGAACGACAAAGTTCTTGGGCCAAAGGTGGAGAAGGCTACGTGGAAATCCACCAAAGAAGCAATGACAGTCAACACAGCTCCCGTCAAAATCCCTACACGAGGCAAGGCGATTCAAAACGAAGCTTTTCATGATCAAGAGATGCGTAGACACACTTTGAATGAGCTTGAGGAGAAGACTTATCCATTCCCCGACTCTGATGTGGTTGCCATGCTGGATGACCTGTTAGACAAGAAGGTGATCAGTTTGCCTGAGTGCAGACGGCCGGAAGAGATAAATCGTACCGACAGTCCAAGATACTGTAAATTCCACCGCTTCATCAGTCATCCGACAGAAAAATGTTTCGTGCTGAAAGATCTCATCATGAAGCTGGCTCAGAAAGGAATCATCGAGCTAGATCTTGACGATGTGGTGAAGTCAAACTATACCACCTTCACTTCTGGCTCTTCCGACTCAAAGTTTTCACCTCAACCGCTGGGGGCATCCTCCAAGACAAGCAAAGTTGAAGGATGGTCTCAAGTCACTCCTAAGAAATTGCACAAGAAGCATACGTCTCCTCCACAAGTCCGCCAATCGGAAAGGGGGCAAAGCAGCTCTTGTCAACCTTCAAAGCAACGTGAACGTGTTGAAAATGATGAAATTTCGACACATAGATCGTCCATCCCCATCACGATGCGTGATTTCTTTCCTGAAGACTTCTTCAATCACTCGGTCAAGACTCCTTGCTATGAAAATTGCGAGGAACAACTATCCCGGATCGTTTGACAAATTCACAAAGCTCTTTGTCCGCACGAGCCTAAACTGTAGGACACGAGGCTCCTCGCCTGCACCAAATGCTCTTTGCCTGCACGAGTTGAAACTGCAAACGGCACCAAATGCTCATTGCCTGCACGAGTTGAAACTGCAAACGGCACCAAATGCTCCTTGTCTGCACGAGTTGAAAACTGCAAACGACACCAATGCTCCTTGTCTGCACGAGTTGAAACTGCAAACGACACCAATGCTCCTTGTCTGCACGAGTTGAAACTGCAAACGACACCAAATGCTCCTTGTCTGCACGAGTTGAAACTGCAAACGGCACTAAGCTCCTAGTCTGCACGAGCATAAAAGGCAACACCAACGCTCCTTGCCTGCACGAGCTGAAACTGCAACACGGCACCAAACGCTCATTGCCTGCACGAGCTGAAACTGCAACACGGCACCAAATGCTCCTTGTCTGCACGAGTTGAAACTGCGAACGACACCAACACTCCTTGCCTGCATGAGTTAAAACTGCAAACGGCACAAAAAAAGAAAATACCAAAAAAATATATATGTATGTATTTGAACTACGTTACGACTTGATCTCTTCTTTGGAGGAGTACGTAGGCAGCTCGAATATTCAATTTTTCGAGTTCAGTCACATCAAAATCAAAAGAATAAATGTTTTATTAAAGAAGGTCAATTTCATTACAAATTTATTTTGTTAAGAAAATTTGCAATTTTCTTTGTACAAAATTAAATTACAGTTTCTTCGAAAAAAAAAAAAAGAAAAAAAAAGAAAAGAAAGCAAAATGTCAGCAAAAGGCCCAGTCTCGCCAAAGCCCATCACTTCTTAAACACATAAATGTGTTAAGCATGCTGTAATGCAGATTCCTCTCCCTCCAGGCCTAGGCCTAGGCCCAGCTCTCAAAGCCCAAATCCAGGCTCAGGCCCAAAGCCCCTCCATTACACTTTCTCGACGGCCAAACACCCCAATCCCTCTCTAATCTCTCTCTTCCCCAAACCCTAACTCCCAATTCCCAACTTGGCCGACCCAATCCCTGCCCTATGTCGACATCGGGGACGCCGCAGTTCCGGTACACGCAGACGCCGTCGAAGGTGCTCCACCTCCATAACCTCCCGTGGGAGTGCGCCGAGGAGGAGTTGATCGAGCTCTGCAAACCTTTCGGCAAGATCGTCAACACTAAGTGTAATGTCGGCGCCAATCGCAATCAGGCCTTCGTCGAATTCTCGGACCTAAACCAGGCCATCAATATGGTTTCGTATTATGCTTCATCCTCGGAGCCTGCGCAGGTCCGTGGTAAAACCGTGTACATTCAGTATTCAAATAGACACGAAATTGTCAATAACAAAAGTCCGGGAGATGTGCCCGGAAATGTCTTGTTGGTAACCATTGAGGGTGTTGAAGCTGGCGATGTGAGCATTGATGTTATTCACTTGGTGTTCTCTGCTTTCGGCTTTGTGCACAAGATTGCTACTTTTGGAAAAAACAGCAGGCTTCCAGGCATTGATTCAGTTCAGTGATGCTGTCACCGCATCTATGGCAAGGAATGCATTGGATGGAAGAAGTATACCCAGGTACTTGCTTCCAGAGAACGTCGGTTCATGCAACTTACGTATTTCATATTCCGCTCCCCCGATCTGCGAACACCACCGTCACTACACCACAACTGGCTTCCATGCTCCGCTCAGGTGGAGGGTCTTGGGTTCGAAGGTTGTGTGCTTCTCCTGCTCAGCAACATTTGATTCGGTATCGACAGCATCAGCAACGTCAGCGCCAGCAGCGTGATTCTCGACTCCGAGCTCGGCAAGCAACTCCATGCCCACGCTCACAAGCTCGGCTGCTCTGGTGACCGGTACGTGGTTGCTGCTCTCATTGAGTTGTACGGTCGCCTCGACAGCGCGGACTCCGCGAAATGGCCGTTTGACAAATCCCTGGTTAAGGACTATGTTTCATGGACAATGCTGGCCAGGCTGTACATTGCGGAAGGTAAACCCGGCAAGGCGGTTCATGTGTTTGAGAGAATGGTGGAGTCCGGAGCACAGATAGATTCTGTGGCTGTGGCGACGGCGGCTGGTGCCTGTGGCATGTTGAGATCGTTGATTGATGGAACAAAAGTCCACAGGGTTGCCAAGGAACGTGGATTGGGGTATGATGTGTTGGTGAGCAATACCCTCTTGAAAATGTACATGGACTGTGGCTGTGTCGACGAAGCTTGGGCAGTTTTCAACCAAATGCCGGAGAAAGATGTCATTTCTTGCACAGAAATGATTCGTGCCAATGTGAAGAGGGGATGCTTCAATGAGGGTCTTAAGCTGTTTAGGCAGATGGTTGGAGACGGGGTGAAACCTGATCCGCTCTCGGTCTCTAGTGTTCTCCCAGCATGCGCAAGAATGTCTGCAGGTAAACATGGCAAAGAGACTCGTGGATTCTTGCTGCGACATGGTATTCGAATGAATCTCACCGTTCTGAATGCTCTTGTGGACATGTATGTCAAGTCGGGATTTATCAAATCAGCTGCAAAAGTTTTTGCCAGGTTGAAGTACAGAGATCTTGTTTCGTGGACAGTGATGATAACTGGGTACAGCTTACACGGACAAGGAAAGATCGGAGTAGATTTATTCTGCCAAATGGAGAAGGAAACGAGTACACAGATCGATGAAATCACCTATGCTGCTGTCCTTCATGCTTGCGTTGCAGCACGCATGGTCGAGGAAGGGAAGTTTTACTTCAACTGCATCAAGACACCTACAGTTGCACATTGTGCTTTGTTCGTAACTCTTCTATCGCGTTCTGAGCTGTTTTATGAGGCAAAGAACTTTATTGCCGATAAAAAGACCGCAGCGGATCCCGTCATGCCTGAACAAGAGCTCAAGGACTACGAGATCAACCTTAAGGATTGCAGGCCCATGGTGCTCAACGCCCTCTTCATGCTTTTCTCGTCAAAATCACCTCGCCAGTACCTGCACCAGTATCTTAAAACTCATCGAGGTCCTGCCATGGCGTCTCTGTCCATCACAGCTGCCCTGTCCTCCTCCGTCTCTGGCCTCGCAGCTGCCAACGACTTCAACGACCGCCGTCAAACGACTAGCCGGTCGTGAAGCTCGAAGCACCATCTTCTCCGTCCTCCTTGCTCGGCTTCATCCCTGCAAATTCCCTATCCCACCATCCTAATTTATAGAAAAGAAAAAAAAAAAAAAAAAAAAGGTGGTGGTGCATCTGGCACCACGTGAAAAAAGAGGAATGATGGATCAAAGATGGGGTACAGCCCCATGGCAGATCAAAAGTTTCTGATGGTGCATGGGCACCATGTGCAGAAAGAAAAAAAAAATTGTAAAAATAATAAATATAATAAATAATAATAATAATAATAAAAAATAAAAAAACGCATAGAGAGAAATAAAAGGTCCATTTTATTTATTTTTCTGGAAATTTTACATAAATTTGCATTATATATAAATTAAAAAAAAAAATATATCAAATCAAAATTACAACAGGGGATATTCAAGGACGATCGGGTTGCGCCTCACAACTCAGCAGAGCTCCAGGAAGAGAAGGCGTCGGAGGTTGGTTGTTTGAAGCCTCAGCAGTCGGTACAGCCCCAGAAGACGAAGGTAAATGCTGCTGGAACAAACCCACAAACCTCTGATGATCAAGTAAAATCTGACCATCAGATTCCTGCATCTGGTCAATTTTCCTCTTCATGTTTGTGGCATAGTTGTGTGCGAGCTTGTGCAACTGTTTATTCTCATGCTTAAGCCCTCTAATCTCCTGTTTGAGACTCATCACTTCAGCCGCCAACGATTCAACTTGACGGGTTCGAGCAAATAGGCGTTGGGTCATGTTGGACACAGAACCCGCACACTGCACACTAAGAGCCAAAGACTCCTTAACAGCCAACTCATCAGACCGCCTGGAAAGTAGTCTGTTATCTTTGGGAGTGACAAGGTTCCGGGCCACCACCGCAGCGGTCATATCATTCTTCATCACCGAATCCCCAACGGTAAGAGGACCAGTAAGGGATATGAAGGATGGGCGCCATATGTTATCTGGAGAAGACGGGACTACCTCTTCATCAAGGTTCAAATCAAAACGACGGTCGGAGGGTCCAGACATTTTCAAAGGTGTTGAAGAAAGAAGAGGTCAGACAGATTAAGATCTTAGAAGTGCAAGAAGGGAGTTTCTGCGAGCGAAAATTCAAGTGTGCTTTGAAACGAACTGCGCGCCTCTATAAAAATCAGCACTCAACGAGATTTCAGAGATCGAAGAGGCAAGCTCAGAATTCGAAGAGGCAAATTCAAAAAATCGAAGAGTCAAGCTCATAATTCGAAGAGGCCAATTCAAAAATCGAAGAGGCAAGCTCAGAAATCGGAGAAGCATCTTGCTTTTCCAGACACGTCGGCACCCGTCACACGCAAGCTTAGCTTTGCAAAAAATCACGGGTAATTTGTCGAGGCGCCGATCCCAGTTATCGAAGAGGCGCCAGTCTTTTTTAGCGGCGTCAGCATCCATCACACGCAAACTCAGCTTTGCGGAAATCACGGGTAATTTGTCGAGGCGCCGATCCCAGTTATCGAAGAGGCGCCAGTCTTTTTTAGCGGCGTCAGCATCTGTCACATGCACACTCAGCTTGGCGGAAATTACGGACAATTTGTCGAAGATTTCTGATAAAGAAGAAAGCACGTGAAGCCATATAGATCAATCACGCATTGGTTGCCGACACGAGTGAAAGAATAGTACCTCTACAGGTATCAAAGAACTTCCTATAATTGTCTACCTTCGCCTTCCATGGCAAGGCAGACATACAGAACCTTTCTTCATCTCCAAAAAAATGCTTTCCTAACGAAGCCTCTCGAGTCATTCAATGTTCCTTATTCCTTGGGGTACCTCTGCAAGCCAATGACTCCAAAGCAAAAGTATCTCATATCACTAGGGTAGAAAGCAAGAGTATCTCATATCATGCGTTCTCCCTGTCCTTTCCTTTGTCCTTGTTCTTACCTACAAAGACAAGGATAAAGAAAACAATATACCGGAACTTCCACTCAAACTCGGGTAAGGAACCGACTGCTTGGAACCCTTCCCTGATTGCCTACCTAGCACTGCTCTCGAGTATTCGCCTTCCACTGCTGCTGTACTTTCAAAGAAGCTGCCACATCTGCCTGGAGAACAGATAAGGCAAGTGAAAATGATACCTTGCAGCATGTGGATACAAGGTGCAGAAGGAACAAGCAGAGAAGAATGCGATCTGCACAGTCAACTCAGCAGAAGGAGTCCGAACTGAGGAACTCGAGAAGCTGCCACATCTACCTGAAGAAACAAGGAGAGAAGAATGCAGCATGCACAATCAACTCAGCAGAAAGAGTCTGAGATGAAGAACTCGAGAATATGCCGCATCTGCCTGAGGACGGTGAACTTGTTTTGACCCTCAAATTCTTGGGTCGGCTTACTAGGCGTTGTGAGCTGCACGTGCCGATTCACCACCCTTGAATCGAATCCTTAAAGATCAAGTCACCAATTGGAAGAGGAGTTCATCAATCTTGAAGATCATACCGTTGACCAAACTGCTCAGGTGTGAATTAGAAAGACTGAACAAAGAAATAGGTTGTCACCTTTACGTCGTGCCTGCTTGCCATGTGTTCGAGTCAACCTTCAAGAATCAAGCCTCAACGGCCCTTGAAGAAGTTTCCAGCCAAATTCAAGATCAAGCCTCGACGGCCCTTGAGGAAATCACAAGTCCAATTCAAGATTAAGTGTCTACCACCCTTGAATCAAAACCTAGTTCAAGAATAAGCTGTGGAAAATCAACAATTGGAGGAATCCAGAAAATCCTCCAACCCAGTTCAAGTTCAAAGCTGTGGAAAGTCAACAAGCGCAACAAAATACGTGCCGATTCACCCACTACCAAAGCCAAAGATCATCTACCACATGAAGCTCCTTGTGGCCCAATTTCAACCTTCAAGATCAAGCCTCAACGGCCCTTGAAGAAATTTCAAACAAACAAAATTCAAGATCAAGCCTCAACGGCCCTTGAAGAAATCTCCAACCCAATTCAAGATCAAGCCTCGACGGCCCTTGGATCGACATCTACAGTAAGGGACTTCAAAACGCATCTCCTACACGTGACAAGCACATGTATACGACGTGCCTTGAAGTGGGGGCATTTGTAGACATCGAAATTTCATAAATAAATGTTGACCGGTAAATCAAAGTGTCAACGCTCATGTATTACATAAATTTTACACGTAGCGTGTGACTCAACGAAAATTGAAATGAGTTGGAAAAGTCATCAAATAGGACACGTGTCAACACCTGGCAGAAACGACTTATTTCATCTGGAATATTATATTCAAAATTAGGCCTTGGAAATTTCTATAAATACAAGCCTATTTCATTCATTTAAAGAAACCAAAAAATCATTAGGCAAAACTCTTGAAGCTCTGAAGCTCTGAAACTCCGAAGCTCTCAAGCATCCAGGTTCCCGAAGAATCAAGAAAGCGTTCTTCGTTCATCGTTCTTCCAAGATCAAGCCCGACGGCCCTTGGATCAACAATCGTCCACCTTCAAGATCAAGCCCCGACGGCCCTTGAAGAAAGTGTTCTTCGTTCTTCGTTCTTCCAAGATCAAGCCCCGACGGCCCTTGGATCAACCATCCACCAATTCAAGATCAAGCCCCGACGGCCCTTGAAGAAAGCACCATCGTTCATCATCCGTTCATCCAAGATCAAGCCCCAACGGCCATTTGGATCAACAACGTCGACAAATCCACACATCCAACCGTTCTTCAAGATCAAGCCCAAAAGCCCTTGAAGATCTGTTCATCACTGTTCTTCAAGATCAAGCCCAAAAAGCCCTTGGAGATCCGTTTGTCACTGTTCTTCAAAGATCAAGCCCAAAAGCCCCTTTGAAGATCCACTCAAATCCACCTTCAAAGATCAAGCCCACGGCCCTTTGAAGAAACTTCCAACAGTTCATCCAAGATCAAGCCTCGACGGCCCTTGGATCAACGAAACACCCACCAATCAACACCTTACGGAGATCGAATCAGAGGATCAAATAGAAGAGAGATTGTAACCCAAAATCATCAAATACAAATATTTGTTTGTGCACGTCGTTCTTGTCTCTTTCGTTTCAGGAATTTTCCGTGTTCACAATGACACTTAATGTACCGAATCATGTCCGTGGTGCACTGAAAAATTTCTCCTTATTAAGAGAGAGGTGCTTGATGATTAGGACTCGATATTTCCACGTAGACTCAAGCCATTAGTTGTCTTCATATCATGTTAAGGAGATAATGTCGACACACAATTAGCTATTCATTAGAAAAAGGTGAGGAAATTAAAATGGTAGCTATAGCTACATATACATCTCCTAAGTATTTGGAGGAGGTCATAATTAATCATAATTTGCTAGATAATGTTTGTTTAATTAAAGAAAGACTTTGGACGCAACCTCGTGCAAATTTACAATTACCAAATGCTGTCTTATATTAACAGCAATCAATGCAAATTGCAATACTATAATCTTTATAATTAGGATAAGGATGACCCGCCGTTTCTGCATAATGCTATTCTGCAGAAAAAAAACTTGAATCCATTTGTTTAAACTAATTCAGACCATCTACATTCTGCTGAGAGGGTAATATGCGTGTCAATTAATTGATTAATTATTAGTTAAATGTGATTTTGTAATCAGATTGCGTGTATTATTATGTTGTTTGCAGTCTTAATTAGAATCTCCTCCAACTTCCCATATTCTTATCTTTCACCTTGAAAGATCCTGGGATTACATTCATTTTGTAATCTGCCCAAAACATTGGAGTTATAAACTATTATTCAACATAGTACAAGTTCAATTGATACGGAAACTGTAGATTTGGATTAACCAAATTCTTAGGCTCCACTTGATGAGATTATATCAGATAATATAGCTGGGGAGGTGATTTCTGCAAATCATTTTCTTAGTGTGTACACTTGTGTTTATTTATGACATTTGAATTGAATAAACTAAAGAAAAATCAAGAAAGACAGAAATAAACAACAATACACAGGAAGATAAAATGTGCATATGCTGAAATTATTTCCATACGTTGCATGCATTAGAAATATTGATTGAGTATTTTATAAGAGCATATCTTTAGAGATCTTCATATTTCTTAGGCTCTCTACGTGGAAGATGTCGAAGCATGAAGGTCTCTAGGCTCTCTACCAACATAACTTTGGCCGTATTCGAACACGTAAAGCATACTCTTCTTTCTTTGACTTGTTATTGATCTACGTATTACGTATAATTCTTGATGATTGTCATGGATTTTTCCTGCTTTGGAGAGGCCACAAAAAAGGGGATCTTCATATTCAGATCATTATTATATGAATTAATCTCTCAATAACGTGATATACCGTTCATTAGTCTTGGTAACCCCTCTTGTTATCTTCTTCGTGGACTAATTAAGATTAAGAAAATTCACCAAGATGTAGACGTGTATTAATAATTACCTAACAACACAGCAACACATGAAGCATTGCAATGTAATTGCGAAATTATATGCTCATCATGGTTAATTATCGTGACCTAATTAAGTCATTGTGGTTTAGAGTCGACTTTCATCATCCTATCCGTTAACCGAATAAAAAAAAATATCAAATCGAATTTTAACACATCTATATCCATGCAGATTGTTAATCTATCTCCTAATTCACACGTTAGTTAATATATTAAGTATCTTGTCACATATGCAATACACGCATTCCCACATGCTGCAAATTGGATAATTGTGGCAATATTGGGGGGAAGAGTATCATATACATCTTCATACTTGTCCTCAAGTAGATAAAAAAAATGCTTCTTGATGCCCTGAAATAATGTTTGCTCAAAAGAAACTAATCTCTGGTATCCAATCAAAGAAACGAGTAATCTAATCAGTCAACAAGTAAAAACAACTTTAGAGTACATGTTCTTGGTCAATGCCTTCCCTATCCAAAAGCTTCAGGTTATCCTCAAGAATTGATTTGAAGGAACAAATGCAGAAGACAAAACTGACAGTAAAATATTAGGTTTTTATTAAGTTGGGTCAAGTTTTCAGCTAACAAATTCTACACTTGTCTTTTTTATTTGATCTTATTTTCTTATTGCCTTGTGTCTGATCAAGTCTCTGAATGCTGTCCATAACAACTGTGTCGGACCAGATTTTAATATCGAAGTTTAGAATGCATGCATGATCGAAAGTAAACGTGATGGTCTTCATCAAAGTGATGAAATGGGAAGTCTCTGTCGTGATGTTTGTATTGTATTACTTGATTGATATTTTAAACTAAATCTTAAAAATATACCAGAAGCAACGACACATGGTTCAACAGGTCAAATATGATGAACAGTGTATTAGAAGTTTTGAACATTGTATGAAATTATATGGAATATCTTTGCCATACTGATTTTTATGAGACTTTAGAGCGTGTCTTTTATTTTATATATTATACATAATGAATTAACAAGCTTGGAATTAATTACTCACACTTGATGGTGAAAACCCAAATGGGCAAAATAAGCTAGCATGGGTTTGCTTTTATTTGTGAGATATAGGAATTTTGGTCATTTCTATACCATAGTACAGTTGGTCTTGACATCATAGCTCACCCATTTTGTATGTAAATCAGAGCCGGCCCTGAGGGTGTGCAAGTGGTGTCACCGCACAAGGCCCCCGATTACGATTTTATTTTACCTGTAGATATAGTATAAGTTTTTAAATTTGCAATGATATACCAAAGTCTTCTCATAGCCCAATTGTCTTCCGCTTCTTATCCATAATCCATGTCCATGAAACTAGGTTCGACTCTACCCGGCGCCTGCATGGTGTTTATTTAATGTTTTATTTTAATTTCTTTTGTGTTTTAGTTTAATTGTTTTGGTATTTAAAAGAATGAGTTATGTTTTAATTTTGTTTAATTATCATAATTATATGTAAAAGAAAACATAGCAACAAAATGTTAGACCCTCTAAGGGCTTTTTATTGGGTATGTTAAAATAAAGAGTTTTGAACCCAAAAACACAGCACCAATTTTTTTTCTTTTACAGAGCAAATAGATATCTAACCACAACACGAAATTTTTTCTTTAACTCAATCTATAAATAATCATAAAAATTAAAATGTAAAAGCAAACATATCAACCAAAAATCTATACTTATTAAGGACCTCCCTTTGAGTCTTGCACAGAGC
Organism: Malus domestica; assembly: GCF_042453785.1. NCBI lineage: Eukaryota > Viridiplantae > Streptophyta > Magnoliopsida > Rosales > Rosaceae > Malus > Malus domestica. The sequence continues at coordinate 24,713,476 of NC_091672.1, read as the reverse complement.
CCCCAAAATCTCAGGGCCGGCCCTGATGTAAATACGCAGAGCTTTCTCACACCATAGCTCAAAGTCTACAAGCCTTCCTTAACCTAACTTTGTAGTTATATAGATATATAATTGAGCAAAATCATAGCAACATGGCATCTTTTGTGATTTTTTAATTTTATTTTCTATCGAGGTATATGTTGATTCTGAAGGTGTTTATATAATTAAGAAATGTTAAGATATTGATCTGGATTACAAAGTCAAAAGACATCTTCTTCTTACTTGAATCTCTCCACAACCATCCATAAGAGCTTTTCTATTTTCTTTTTAAGAAGGTACGATATTCATTAAGACAAATAAAATGTACAAGTTGAGGATAGGGTACATAGGTGGGCCTTAATAAAAAACTTGTATGAGATTTCAACCCGGTCGAAGAAAAAAATATTGTCCCGTACAAGGAACCATCCTCAACGAAATGTAAGAGAAACATTACAATTGATTATCTTCTAATAACGCCTCTAAATCAAATCTGGATGGTCTCCTTCCCAGGGCACTTCGACGGAAGCACCCAGTCCCATACGAGCCAATCTATGGGCAACGTTCTTTGCTTCCCGATGCACAAACTGCAGCATAATACCATTGATACCATGTAACGCTCCTCTGATGTCATTGATTATGGGTCCCAATAGTGAATTATCTTTCTCTTACCGACTCACAGCTGCAATGGCCACACTCGAGTCCCCTTCCAATACCACGTTCGAGGTAAAATTTTGATGTTCAGGTAAAAAGTCCACAGCTCTTGTAGCCGCATTCAACTCAGCATGAAGAGGAGATCGATGATACTTGGCACAGATACCCAAAAGTTGCAGCAAGGGAAGCTGCCATTACCATCTCGCACCGTAAGAGCTTTTCTATTAGTTATAATACCTAATAAAGAGTATTATATAAGTGTAATGTGTGTGTAACAGAAATAGAAACCCTTAATTTATATAGAGTACAGAACCATAATGACATAGATATGCATCATAAGCCCATGCTTCTATACTTCTTAAGTAAGTCCACAATAGGATAAGAAACCTTATTGCTCATATTATATATTTATTCTCACAAAACCTTAGATCAAGGCCAAACTTTAACAACTCAGATTTATTAATTTCTTTTTCTTTCGCATTTAAGGAAAATGCTATAGCCCGTTTGTAAACTGCTTATAAGTACATTTTTATTGAATATTTAAGCACAAAAACAAAAACAAAAAACTTGGTAAAAAGAATTTGTAAGGCCCGTCGTTTTGTTGGTCAAAACATCTCTAAAATGTCCTACATAAATTTTACAAATCTTACGGTTCAACAAAAATGACACAAAATAAGTTTTATGATTGTTTTTGTAGAAATTAACAAAACCAATTAAAAACAATGAGTGTTTGGTTACATTATTTATGAAAGCTTATTCTTTAATATTTCTGTGGATATTAAGAAAAATGTTCTAATGGATTTTGGTAACAACATAGTCATATTTGAATATTACAGATAATTTTTTTGGTAACAACATAGTCATTTTTGAATATTAAAAAACATCAAAGAATACTGGTGTGTCCTTCATCGGCGAAAATATCTCCAAAAATCCCTCATGAATTTTAAGAAGATTATGATGCTGCAATACATTCCTAACTGGGCATTAAGTCTAGCAGTCCAAAGCAGTGCATGAAGCATGTTCATGGTTCATGACCTAATTAAGACAAGTGGTTTAAATCCGACCTCGATAATCCTAGCTGTCAGTTGGCCGCCGAAACAAAAAGTATATATATGCCTAATAATTAAGCATCAAATTGACATGTTAGTTATTGTAATTATCTTGTCACATAAGTATATGGGAATAGAAGCTAGATTAATTATTATATTCATCTTCACACCTGTCCTCAACTAGCTAGATAGAAATAAATCATGATGCCGGGAAATAATGTTTGCTAATCAGAAGATACTAATCTCTGGCATTCAATCAAAGAACGAGCCATATAATCAGTCAACAGATAAAACAAGTTTGGAGTACATGTTCTTGGTCAAGCTCTTCTTCCCTATCCAAAAGGCTTCAATTATCTTCAAGTATGTTGATTTGAATAATAAAATGCAGAAGGACAAAACTGATGCTCAGTAAAATATTTGTCTCATTAATTATACACTTGTCGGTATTATTTGATCTTTTTTTATTGCCTCATCACTAAAAAATAAAAATAAAAATTGATAGACGAAATTTTTTTTGGGGGGTCAAATGGGGTTTCGTCGTCTGAAACTTTAGGCAATGAACAATCGTATAAAAAAGTTGTCACACAAAAGTGGTCGCTCAAAGTGTTATCCAATGAAAAGAAGTCATTTGTCAACAAAATTGAGTTTGGCCGACGAAAAAAAAGCGTTTGGTAAAAGGTATGCTTACCGCCTTGACCCAACGAAAATATCTTACTCAATGATATCGTTTCGTTGCCCCCACACCAAATTAAATACTATTACAAACTGGACTCGATGAAAATTTCATCGGTAACCGTTTGAAACACAAAAATAAAATAAATAAAAATTTCTGGCTCCCGTTGCAGAGAAGAGAGTGACAACGAGAATGCCATCTACAAGTAATATTGGGGAAGACGGTGGATTCAATGAATTGACAGAAGGTCCACTCTTTTTATTTAATATATTGGCTTAATTGTTTTTTAATTTTAAAATATAAAATTTATTTTGTAATCAACATAGTACAATTGATTGTCATGTCAACAAAATATAGATCTGCATTTATCATGTCATAACTTAACAACTAATTTGATGGGTTATTAAAGGAGATCTAATATTGCAACGAATTCGTAAATTAATGTATGACATTGCCGTTGTGTTTTGGCCTGTTATCTCACCAACTTATAAACCCACAGTTGAACAATTTAAAATACAAGAAATAAAGACACCAAGAGAATTACGAGGTTCGGCAAAAACCTGCCTACGTCCTCCGAGAGATATTGCTCTTCACTATGAGAATAACTAGTACAAGATACACTTGAGTTAAATCGACATAACCCAAACCCCAATCACTTGTACCCTCACAGAATTTTACTAAGAGACTCGCTCTCCCCAAGAGTTTCTCACTCTCACTCTATATTTTTCTACCACTTGTGTTCTCCTCTGGATGTTCCCACAATTCTCCCCCCCTCTCACTCGGCAAGCCCTACTTAACATGCAACCCCTTTCTTTCTTTACATTAAATTACAAAGAAAGCAAGCACACTTGCATAAAGAAAACCAAAGTTTACGGGGTCATGTTTCCAAAGTTCAAAAGCAAGCCTACTCTTGCTTTGTCCTTTGTAGCAACTTTAAATGATGACTACAAACACAATCATGATTGTCTTCCACAAAACATGCTCCTTGCTTTGCCTTTTAATCATGCCCCAAAGCCACTCACGGGTTACCTTATTGTTGCTAGCTCAAAATATGAGTCAATCACAACAATCTCCACCTTGGCGAATATACAGTGAAAAAATCCTTGCACCCATCACCAAAGTCCATTGGCCTTACGTACCAGTATACACACCCTGAATCAACCTCTTTGGTCCCGTTTCGATTCAGTCACTGCCAATGCATGTGCAGCTGCTGCAAGCTAAAAATCACAATTTAGCTTCAGACAGGATCTCGACACATCCTCGTCTCATCCAGCAGGTTTTCCTCCTCTTCATTGTCTGCAACCTGGAAACTCGTCAGCGAGCCCGTTTCCAGTAACAACCCATCGAGCCAGACAAAATTCCCACACTTCCTCCTACCTCATGACCATCTCATCACCTGTGAATCCCATAGCTCCACCTGTTGCAAAACCCCTGCAACACTTGAGACTAAACATCACCAGGAGAAGTGTTGCTTCGAGTACCTAGAGGGCATACTCGAAGTCTTCCGCCACAAAATTGCTACAACCCGGACCAAGATCATCCTTTCTGTTTCTCAAAGGACAATTTTTCTTTTTATGCCCGAATTCTTTGCAGTTGTAGCATTGTAGACCTTTGCCTCCGGAACCGGATTTGAACCTGTTGTCTCTCTCAGATCCTTTTCCCAATTTTCTTCCATGATTCCAACCTTGAACAGCTAAAGCAGTCTCGTGCCCACCATCAACAATGGTCTTCTTCTTTTGTGTATCATAAGACACCAAAGAAGCTTGCACCTGCTCCAAACTTACTGTATCTTTTCCATGTAGTAAGGTTGTCACAAGATTTTCATACGAATCTGGAAGTGAGGTAAGAAGTAAGAGGGCTTTGTCTTCTTCCTCAACCTTAACATCAACTTTCCGCAATTGATCCAAGTATCCGTTGAACTCATTCATGTGGTCCATGAGATTCCCACCTTTATCCATCTTTAGCTTGTACAGTTTCCGCTTCAAATGCAACTTGTTGGTCAAACTCTTAGCAATATAGAGTTTTTCCAACTTCTCCCAAAGTGCAGGCGCAAAATCTTCATCCATAACATTATTGATAATGTTATCAGCTATACAGTGTCGAATCGTGCTAACACAACGCGCCTCCAGCTCCTCCCACTGGTCATCTGTCATTTCTTGAGGCTTCCCATCTTTTCCCTTCAAAGCTCTAGCCAAGCCTTGTTGAGTCAAGACATCCTTTACTCTCATTTGCCAAAGAGTAAAACTGTCTTTCCCATTAAACTTCTCAACTGAAAATGACATGTTTGTAGTCATCATGGTGAATAAAAAACTGAACCGTCAATGAACCAAAGCTTCTAACAAAGCTCTGATACCAATTGTTGTGCTTTGGCCTGTTATCTCACCAATTTATAAACCCACAGTTGAACAATTTAAAATACAAGAAATAAAGACACCAAGAGAATTACGAGGTTCGGCAAAAACATGCCTACGTCCTCCGAGAGATATTGCTCTTCACTATGAGAATAACTAGTACAAGATACACTTGAGTTAAATCGACATAACCCAAACCCCAATCCCTTGTACCCTCACAGAATTTTACTAAGAGATTCACTCTCCCCAAGAGTTTCTCACTCTCACTCTATATTTTTCTACCACTTGTGTTCTCCTCTGGATGTTCCCACAATTCTCTCCTCTCACTCGGCAAGCCCTACTTAACATGCAACCCCTTTCTTTCTTTACATTAAATTACAAAGAAAGCAAGCACACTTGCATAAAGAAAACCAAAGTTTACGGGGTCATGTTTCCAAAGTTCAAAAGCAAGCCTACTCTTGCTTTGTCCTTTGTAGCAACTTTAAATGATGACTACAAACACAATCATGATTGTCTTCCACAAAAACATGCTCCTTGCTTTGCCTTTTAATCATGCCCCAAAGCCACTCACGGGTTACCTTATTGTTGCTAGCTCAAAATATGAGCCAATCACAACAATTGCAATGTTCAAAAGATGAGGAATGAATTTGTTATTTAACTCAAAGTTGAGATTAAAATGTATTTTACTTTATAATAATTGATACTTTGTTCATAAAGTGAGCTTTGCGAGTGTCATAAAGTCAAATTTATATACCAAATAATCCACCAATTTAGTTGATCTTCTTTTTACAATATAAAATTTAAAGAATCTGTACAAAAACTTCTTATGGTAAATCTCCAGTAGTCTACACATTTGCTGCAATAATTTGAAGGGAGAGTAAAAAAATAATAATAATCCATTTCTAGCTAGCTTCGGTTTGTCCAGGTTTCAACTCTGATCAAAGGAATTGAATTCCATTCCAATGTCATCTCATTCCCATTCTCTCCTCCAACTCTCACTCCATACGAGCTATCTGCTCCCACAATTTCTTTGGCCTCCATTAACATTTCCCTGCTCACTCTCCTACCCTCCAGCCCGAACCAGGGATGAAGATTTCCAGCTTCTCTTGCTTCGTTCCACTTCTCGAACCAAGCCTGAGAAGACACATACGGCGCCACAAACATCAACTCCATCACCATCCTTGCCTCTCCTAGATGGCTTGGGAAGCTCGATTCCAAAGACCCTAACAAGGCTTCGTAGTGCACAACATTCGCGTCAAAGAAGGAGATGAAACTCGAGTCATTTCCCCTTCTCGCGTAAGCATCTCCGTCACCAAAAGTTATGATACCTCTTGCCGAATTGGTTAACAAATCCTTAGCTAGCCTTAGGAATTCCATGAGAAGTCCTCTGCTTCTTCTCCTCCTCATATGAGGAAGCCCCACCATAGAGTTGAAGGCTAGAAATTCTCTCATTCCCCCTCTCTTGTTCACCTTTTTGATTTTGCTCACCAAATCCTCAATCGGGATCTCCTCCACCTTCAAGTTTAGCCCGAATGACCTTGCGTGATGCTGGAGTTGCCTTTTCGTCTCCTCAAATCTCCACTGTGGAGGAGCAACCTCATCACTCTCTTCCACATCCCATTTAATTGCTGTCACTTTAAGTGTTTTGTTTCTCTTTGCCACAGCCTCAATCAGCTGAGGCAATTGAACCCCTTCACCGATATCAAATTCCACTACATGAACCGTCTCTACATCCTCCGGGACAGCCTCGAGGATCGCGGTGTTTGCTGCGTAGTGAGCAAATCTACCAAAAGGGAAGATTTGGTAGAACATGTTGAAAGCGTCCTCAAAATTCTTGAAGGATTCTTGTTTCAAATAGTCTCCCTGCTGATTATCAACAAATCCTAGACATAAGTAGAATGCAAGGCGCTCAAGAGATTGACCAAGTGGGTTTACTTTCTCCGCAAGGAATCTCATGATTACCTCCTCTAGCTTCCTCTGCCCCATCTCCATGGCCTCGTTGAACGCCTTGAGCATATGGCGAATTCTCACTTCGCTGTTGATTTCCATCTCGTCTCTCGCCAGGGTTATTGATTGTTGGACGGATGTCACATCCATGGAGGATGCCTCAGAAGTCACAAAAGAGTTTGGACTCCACACACCATTTCCTTCAACAGAAAATTGCGGTGAAGGAAGAGTATTGCTTCCCTCACTGCCTTCCACACATGAGGCATACATATTTTCTATCTCACCCATCAAATAATTCGTCTCGAATCCTCCCAACTCTATGGTAAATTCCTCTTCCGCCATCCATGTGGCTTGCAGGAGATGATCACAATCTGCAAGTTGTTCAGATTCACCAGAAAACATGGTTGAAAATGGAAAAGAATTAGAAGTTTCTGAAAATTCGTCCGATGGCATGAAAATCGAAGAAAATTCAGAGCTCCCCATCTGCTCAGTGTATTCATTTGTATCCAAAGTTGAATTTGTTTCATTCAGGCATGGCCAGAAGGTCTGAAAGTTCATCTCTGATTGCATCATCGTTTTCTTTATTGGTGAATATTTTTAGAGGGTTTGACGACTTTTTCTCTTGGGTTTTATTTGCTGATGAATTTTAATCCATCATTATATATTGATTGGTGACAACGAAATGACAAATTAATTAAGCATAAAATAGTTTTAAAAAAAAATTATTGAAATGGAGAATTATTATTAAGAATTATTAATCACTATGTTATCTTCATAAACAAATGCCAATTGCTTTCACCAACTTTCTACACACTGTACACGTAATTCAACAAAAAGTTCCCAACTCAATTCTCTTTGCTGTTTTGGCTGCTTCTTGAGGTGGTGACTTATACGTCACACGTATCCTTTGTATTTTAATAAAAAAAAAAAGATAAATAATGATTCCTGTGTTTTCAACGTAATTACCTTTCATTATAAGAAATATAACCTTAATTAATTAACTATTTAATGACTTATTGTGTATTTAAAAGGGACTAGAACTTTTTTTCCCTCTTTCCATCCCCTTCTATTTTCTCCTCTCACATTCTCTTAATTTGTCTTTTTCTTACTATAAAAAATTAATATTAAAAGTTGACGTGATTTAACCATGACAGTTCAAATATGAGAGAAATAGAAAATAGGAGGGAAACAAAGAGAAGAAATAATCCTACTCCATTTTAAAGACCTCAATGTGACCAAGGGTATAAGTCCAACTTGGTGACACAGACTCCTGGTCATCCTTCCATACAGTGACACCTAGCTAGCTCTTTTACCCCTTAAAAGAGCTTTATTAATTTAATTCCCAAATGGTTTCCATCAAAACTCACTTTCATATATATATTTTGAAGAAGAAATCTTTGTCCTAACTTGATTATTAACTTTAACAAATTCTTGATATGTAAAGTGTTCCTTCTAGGTTAGTCTAATTTTTTAAGCCAATAATAAGAATAGTCTAGTTTATTATAATAAGTTATAATTTTTTAAATTTAATTATTTAATTATCAATAATTATCTTTTTAATGATAAGATTTAATATAAAATCAAATTTCTTCCTAATTATCTCCTTGATTATTTCTTTTTATTTATTTATTGGTTATTTCTTGTTCTTCCTCCTACTTTAAATCCAATTTATAGATTTTATTTTTAATTTTTATAATCAACCTATATCATAGGTTAATTGTATTTATATACCTATATGACAGATTTTTTTTATTTTTTATAATCAACATGTCACATATTAATGTGTCTTACTTGTATTCTCTAAAACATCTCTAAAATGTCCTACATAAATTTACAAATCTTATGGTTCAACAAATGACACAAAAATAAGTTTTATGATCGTTTTTGAATTCACAAAACCAATTAAACATAATGAGTGTTTGCTTACATTATTTCTGAAAGGTTATTCTTTAATGTTTCTGTGGATATTAAGAAAAATGTTCTAATGGATTTTGGTAACAACATAGTCATATTTGAATATTAAAAAACATTAATAAATAATACTGGTGTATCCCTCATCCGCGAAAATATCTCCAAAAAATTCCTCATGAATTTTAAGAAGATTATGATGCTGCAATACATTCCTAATTGGGCATAAAGTCTAGCAGTCCAAAGCAGTGCATGAAGCATGTTCATGGTTCATGACCTAATTAAGACAAGTAGTTTATAGCCGACCTCGATAATCCTATCAGTTGACCGCCGAAACAAAAAAATATATATATAATTAAGCATCAAATTCACATGTTAGTTATTGTAATTATCTTTTCACATAAGTATATGGGAATAGAGGCTAGATAATTATATTCATCTTCACACTTGTCCTCAAGTAGCTAGATGGAAATAAATCATGATGCCCGGAAATAATGTTTGCTGATCAGAAGATACTAATCTCTGGTATTCAATCAAAGAACGAGCCATATAATAATTAGTCAAGAGATAAAACAAGTTTAGAGTACATGTTCTTGGTCAAGCTCTTCTTCCCCATCCAAAGGGCTTCAATTATCTTCAAGTATACGCTGATTTGAATAATAAAATGCAGAAAGACAAAACTGATGCTCAGTAAAATATTAGGTTTAGATCAAGTTTTTGCCTAACAAATTATGAGCTTATCGGTATTATTTGATCTTATTTTCTTATTGCCTCGTAACCACAAAATAAAATACATCGATGACGAAACACTTGTGTGGGGTCAAATGGGGTTTTGTCGTCTGAAACTTTAGGCGACGGACATTTGTTAAAAAGAGTTAGCCACGTAAAGGTCGTCGCTCAAAGTCTTACTCAACAAAATAAAGTCATTTGTCAAACAAACATAATTTGCCGGACCAAAAAAATTATATGATAAAGATGCGCTAACCGTTTTGACCCTACGAAAATATCTTAACTCTGTTTTGTTGCCCGACACCAAATTAAGTATTATTAAAAACTTGACTCGACGAAAATTTCATAAGTAACCGTTTGAAACACAAAAATAAAATAACATAACAATTTCTAGTTCCTGTTGCAGAGAAGAGAGTGATGAAAAGACTGCCGTCTGCGAGTAGCGTTGGGGAAGACGGTGAATTTGGGGAGGTTAGTGACGGAGAGGGGGAGGTCAGCAAGAAGGAGTAGGATTCTCTTTCCTCTTTTTTTCCCTTCCCTTCCATCCCCTCCTATTTGAACGGTCACGGTTAAACCACGTAAATATCTTATTAATTTTTTATACAAAGAGAGACAAAATAAAGAATATAAAAGGAGAGAATAGAAGAGGATGGGAAAAGGAGGGGAGGTTGGGAAAGGCGATGGATTTGGTGAATTGACTGGGGGGTCACTCTTTTTATTTAGGGTAAAAGATTGTTTACTATCCTCATGTTTCGTGGTTTTCAACATTTAGTACATCAAGTTTTTTTCGTCTCAGAGTCATACCTAAAGTGTAAATTTTGGGACAGTCTCATACATCTGTTAGTCAAACTGTTAAGTCTTCTGTTAATTGATGATGTGGCGCCCACGTGGACAATGACTGGGCGCCACGTGTCAATAAGGGGTCCACTTGGAATTAAAAATTCAAAAATATATTAAAATAATTAATTTTAAAAATATTATATATATATATATATATATATATATTTAGAAGTTGTCTTCTTCCTGAACCCCCCCCAAATGACCCTCCCTCCCTTCTCCCTCCCTTCTCCCTCCCTTCTTTCCTCTGCTCCCACCCAAGTCGCCGCTGCCACCCCATCCCCGGTTGACCAGGCCCACCTCCTCCGGGTCTGCACCATTCAACAGAACTCGCCCGAGTCACATCTTCACTCGAACCTCAACTGTTTCGCCTTCCAACTCACCCACGAGTTCTTCCTTCAGATCTGCAACTCCTTCCTCCTTTCATGGCGGCCCGTCTTCCACCCAGATCTGAAACTCCTTCCTCCAGATTTGCAACTCATTCCCACCACCCCGATTTCTTTAACGCCATGAATGGGTTTCGATTTGGGTGCGATTTGGGGAATTTAAATGTGGTGGTTGAGGATTTATGTGGGTCAAAGCTCGTCGTTGAGGCGAGATTTCTGGTTTTGAAGTTGAAGGAATCGATTCGGCCCGATGGATGTGCAACGAATAGAAGGGAGGGAGAACGGAGGGAGAAGGGAAAGGGGTCGGGGGTTTGAGGAAGAAACACCTTTATTTATTTATTTTTTTTTGTAATTTTGTAATGTTTAACGTTTAATACCCGGGTGCTCAGGTGGAGAAGATGAAAGGGGTGGAGGGGATGAGGGGTGGAGGGCGGGGATGGGGGAAGGGGGTTCTGGGTTGGTTTTGGGCTTTTGTTTTTTTTAATATAATATTTTTAAAAGTAATTATTTTAATTTTTTTTTTTGAATTTTTAATTCCAAGTGGACCCCTTATTACAGGTGGCGCCCAGTCATTGTCCACGTGGGCGCCACATCATCAGTTAACGGAATACTTAACACTTTGACTCACGGATGTATGAGACTGTCCTAAAATTTACACTTTAGGTATGACTCTGAGACGAAAAAAACTTGATGTACTAAATGTTGAAAACCACGAAACATGAGGGTAGTAAACAGTCTTTTACCCTTTTATTTAATATATTGGCATAATTTTTTTAAATCAATTAGAACTATTGTTTGCCATGTCAGCAAAATATAGACCCTGGATTTCCCACTAATCCCTTAAAATGTAATTTACTTTATAATAATTGATACTATGTTCATAGAGTGAATTTTGTGATTTTCATAGAGTGAAATTTATATACCAAATAATCCACCAACTAAGTTGATCTTCTTTACAACATAAAATGTAATGAATCTGTACAAAATCATCTTATGGTAAATCTCCAGCAGTCTACACATTTGCTGTAAAAAAATTGAAAAGAGAGTCAAAAAAAAAAAAAATCCATTTCTAGCTAGCTTCGGTTTGTCCAGGTTTCAACTCTAATCAAAGGAATTGAATTCCATTCCAAAGCCATCTCATTCCCGTCCTCTCCTCCAACTCTCACTCCATACGAGCTATCTGCTCCCACAATTTCTTTGGCCTCCATTAACATTTCCCTGCTCACTCTCCTACCCTCCAGCCCGAACCAGGGCTGAAGATTTCCACCTTCTCTCGATTCGTTCCACTTCTCGAACCAAGCTTGAGAAGACACATATGGCGCCACAAACATCAACTCCATCACCATCCTTGCCTCTCCTAGATGGATCGGGAAGCTCGATTCCAAAGACTCTAACAAGGCTTTGTAGTGTACAACATTCGAGTCAAACAAGGAGCTGAAACTCGAGTCATTTTCCCTTTTCGCGCATGCATCTCCGTCACCAAAAGTTATGATACCTCTTGCCGAATTGGCTAACAAATCCTTAGCTAGCCTTAGGAATTCCATGAGAAGTCCTCTGCTTCTTCTCCTCCTCATATGAGGAAGCCCCACCATAGAGTTGAAGGCTAGAAATTCTCTCATTCCCCCTCTCTTGTTCACCTTTTTGATTTTGCTCACCAAATCCTCAATCGGGATCTCCTCCACCTTCAAGTTTAGCCCGAATGACCTTGCGTGATGCTGGAGTTGCCTTTTCGTCTCCTCAAATCTCCACTGTGGAGGAGCAACCTCATCACTCTCTTCCACATCCCATTTAATTGCTGTCACTCTAAGTGCTTTGTTTCTCTTTGCCAAAGCCTCAATCAACTGGGACAATTGAACCCCTTCCCCCATATCGAATTCAACTACATGAACCATCTCCACATCCTCGGGGACAGCTTCAAGGATTGCGGTGTTTGCTGCATAGTGAGCAAATCTCCCAAAAGGGAATATTTGGTAGAACAAGTTGAATGCAACCTCGAAATTCTTGCTACATTCTTGCTTCAAATGGTCTCCCTGCTGATGATCAACAACTTCTTGGCACAAGTTGAATGCAAGGCGCTCAAGAGATTGACCAAGTGGGTTTACTTTCTCCACAAGGCATCTCAAGATCACCACCTCCAACTCCCTCTGCCCCATCTCCATGGCCTCGCCAAACGCCTTGACCAGATGGAGAATACTCACTTCGTTGTCGATTTCCATCTCGTCTCTTGGCAGGATTAGTGATTGTTGGATGGATGTCCCATCCATGGAGGATGCCTCAGATGTCACAAACGAGTTTGGACTCCACACATCATTTCCTTCAACAGAAAATTGCTGCGAAGGAAGAGTATTGCTTCCCTCACTGCCTTCCAAACATGAGGCATACATATTTTCTATCTCACGGATCAAATAATTCGTCTCGAATCCTCCCAACTCCATGGGAAATTCCTCTTCCGCCATCGATGTGACTTGCAGGAGATTATCACAATCTGCGAGTTGTTCAAATTCACCAGAAAACATGGTTGAAAATGGAAAAGAAGTAGTTTCTGAAAACTTGTCCGATGCCATGAAAATTGAAGAAAATTCAAAGCTCCCCATCTGCTCAGTGTATTCATTTGTATCCAATGGTGAATTTGTTACATTCAGGTATGGCCACAAGGTCTGAAAGTTCATCTCAGATTGCATCATCTTTTTCTTTTTTGATGAATATTTTTAGAGGGTTTGAAGACTTTTCTCTTTGGGTTTGATTTGCTAATGAAGTCTTAATCCATCATTTATATATCGGTGGGTGACAACTTAATTACAAATTAAGCATAAAATAGTAGAAAAATCAGATGGTTATTAAAATAGAGAATTATTATTAAGAGTTATTAATCACTATCTTATCTTCATAAACAAATACCAATCGCTCTCACCAACTTTCTACGTAGCACACATAATTCAACAAATGGTTCCCAACTCAATTCTCCTTGCTCTCTTGGCTGCTCTTGAGGTGGCTGACTTATATGTTGCACGAATCCTTTGTATTTTAATTAAGAAAATAAGATTGATAATGATTCCTGTCATTTTAACGTAATTACCTGTCATCATAAGAAATATAATCTTAATTAATAAATTATTTAATGACTTATTGTGTGTTTAAAAGCCCTCAATGTGACCAAGGGTATTAGTCCAATTTGATGACACAGAGTCCTGGTCATCCTTCCATACAGTGACACCTAGCTAGCTCTTACCATTTATAGAGGGAAAGAGAACATTTTCAGATCCCTTCCACCAAGTCCATCCATCCGGACCATTGAAATTTGATCCAACGGCTAAAGTTATTATAACTTTTAATGGGACCCATTTGATCCAACAACTACAAACAGGGGGTCCCATTAAAAGTTATAATACCTTTAACCGTTGGATCAAATTTCAATGGTCTAAATGGATGTACTTGGTGGAAGGGACCCGGAGAGGATCCCTTTCCTTTATAGAGTGCATTTTTGCTCACCATCCTATTTATCATCGTATGCTCCCTCATTTATAAGAGCTTTATTGAATTGATTTCCCTCAAAACTCACTTTCATAGAAAAAAAATAAAAGAAAAAAAAAACACTTAAATAGTGTTTTGAGGAAGAAGGAGAGCTCTTGCCCCTAACTTTAGTATTGAACTTTTTTTTTTGACCTAACTTTAGTATATGTAAAATGCTTTTTTTCTAGGGAATTTTAACGAAAAGCTCCTGATACTTATTCACTTTAACGAAAAACCACATTTTTACACTAAATAGTCAATCCTGGTACTATTCACTTTACTCTTTATTTTGTCCTTATGATTAAAACTCAAAGTTTTCAAGTCATTTTCATTAGTTTTCCTTTTTTTTTCTATAGGTTTGATAGTTTGAGTATTACTAATATTAATAGATAAAACTTTACGGTATTTTTTAAAACACAGGTATTGTTAAGGAAAAATTAGTTTCCAGCCCCTAGTTTCTAATGTCCATTGACTAAGACCTTATCAGTTTTTAGATTTTGATCAAAGTCCCTAGCATTAATATATTAATGAATTACATGTAAGTTACATAAGTTTTACAAAAAAAAAAATTGGTACTTGATTTAGAGCTTTAATACTCACACCCTTATTAAACTCCTAAATATTTTTCAATTCAAACATTTCCCAAATATAAAAAATAAAATTAGAATGAGTTTGTACCCTTTGTTAAAAATGTACACTTTTTTTAATTTAAAATGTACCCATTTTTTATATAAAATTTCATTCAATCTTTTCTCTAATTCATTTTTTAAACTTATATGGGTACATTCTATTTCATTGATTTGAGAATGTATCCATATCAAGTTTAATAGAAGAAATTTAATAATGTTATTATGTCTAATATCTTCTCTTTTTTTAATGCTTTTGAAAAATGTACCCATGTTTTGGTACAATAATTTTTTTGGTTAGTTTTGATGAATGTACCCATGTGTGTGTACATACACACACACACACACAATATTGGAGAGTATAATTTAATCCCATAAATTATGGGTTTTATTTAAAATCTCATTAATATAAATAACTACAAATTTCATTTTTAATTTAAAAATATAATAACCTACATAGAAATACATTATTACATTAATGTCAGGGACTTCGATCAAAAACTAAAAACCATCAAAGTTTTAATCAAAGAACATTGGTAATTAAGGCCCGCATCCAAAGTGTTTCTATTGTTAATAACATAGGATGACATTGTTGTTACTTTAACAGGGTAATTTTTCATTATGGATGTCATATTTCATTGTTAAGGTAAGATGTTATGCATAAATGTAACTACGTTACAAAATTATCATAGACTAACTGTATTAACGGTTGTCAAGAAAATTACATAGAATTCATTAAAAGTATAAAACAAATTACGTATTAGTCTACGTCAGTAAAAAGAACTGGCGGTCACCATATATTTCCCCTAAATAAAAAACAAGCACATACAATCATGCAACTTGCACGTAATCTTCATGATTAAACTTCCTAATGTTAATATTATAATAATTTTGGTCCTATTGGTTCAGGTGGTGATTTTGGAGTGAAGATCTCCACCGGATCCTTCAATCAACTTCATTTATCCTATATCGTGTTGTCAATTTTTGTCAGATACTATTTATATTCAATTTTAAATAAAAAAATTTATAATAATTTCTGATCGTACAATGTACGATGAACGGATATGATTAAAAGATTCCTAAAATCCTCACAAAGACAAAGAGTATCCTACAGTGATCCTCCTAGGTGATTTTGGATATATTAGGGTCCATATTATATTATGTTTGATATTAAATTATACATCATGTCATGATGTGTCAATCTTAATGCCTGCAATATTCAATAATCCGTGTTGCTTCAGGTGGTTATTTTGGATTGCTCAGGTCCATATTATATTGAGAGTTTTAACAAAATACTTTTGATAATGTTTATTTTTAACGTTAAAGACATTTTTACTTTAAAAGGTCACTCATAGTATTATTCACTTACAATACATTTTTATCTTTTTGGTTAAAACTCAAAATTTTCAAACTATTTTAATTAGTTTTCCTTATTATATTATGTTTTCATATTAAACTATACGTTAAATCATGACGTGTCAATCTTAAAACCATCTCTAACTAATGGGATAAAACTTAAATACAAGTTTTAAACCCACCCCCTCCCCCCCCCCTTCCAAAAAAAAATCATTTCTAACTATTGGGCTAAAATAAGCTCTGTGGAGAAAATATATCTCTGGGCTAAATTCCTCCTAGGATTTAAACCTAGCTTAAACTATTCTGAACCCACCAAACTGTCATATTTCAATTTTTTTATGAACATTTTAGTCTAAAAATATTTAAATTCCAATAAGAATTAAAAATCATACAAAATACATAGGTATTTATAAAGTTTTAAGTTAAATTTGATCTAAATAATTTTCTTAAACCATTTTAGACATTAGATTTAATTTTGGGCCATCAAATTTTTTTTTTACTATTAGAATTGATCTCATTTAATCATAGCCGTTAGATAAAAAAATGTTTGAAATATGACAGTTTGGTGAGTCCAGAATAATTTAAATCAGGCTTAAATCCTAAGGAGAATCTAGCCCAGAGATATATTTTCTTGACTTATTTTACCCCATGATTGGAGATGGTTTAGGAGGGTTTTAAAGCTTTATATTTTAAGTTTTATCCTATGAGTTGGAGATGGTCTAAGGCCTGCAATATTCATAATATGTTGAATGTGATATGGAAATCTTTCTCTCTTGTAAAAGAATGAGAGAGAAATGCTTAATTTTAATTATATATGTGTCAAATTATCAAAGAGACACTTCCAACAACATTAATATTGTCCCCAACTTGTATTCATAATCCGTTGCATGTGATATGGAAAAGTCTCTCTCTCTCTCTCTCTCTCTCTCTCTCTCTCGTAAAAGAGTAAGGGAGAAATGCTTGATTTTAATTATATACGTGTCAAATTATCAAAGAGATACTTCCAACAACATTGATATTGTCCCTAACTTGTCAATTATTACTACACAGTCCATCATGTGTGGACTCTTATCACAAAATGCCTCGGTATAGTTGGGGTAGAGTAAGGGTATTTAAACTTTTTTTTTTCTCTTTCTCTTCCCGATGTGGGATATTTCAACAATAAGCATATTGGTGGAAAATGATTTGAGCTTGTGACCTCAGGTTGAAGAGAGCATGCTTTAAACAAAATGAGCTGCAAGCCCCTTAAGAGAAAAGTACTTGATGATTAGGACTACGTGGAATCATGCCATTAATTGTTCCTCATGTCATTTTTTTGTTGTTGTCAAACGATAGATTTTATTATATTAAATATTAGGTTAGCCACTGATGAGGTTTGAATTCATGCTGTCATGCAAGAGCTCAACTTCTTCTCACCACTGTGGTAAAGGACCAGTTGTCTTCGTGTCATGTTGAGGACATAATGTTTTGGCACACAATTAGGTCTTCATTAGAAAGGTGAGGAAAAATTGAAAATGGGAGCTATAGCTACAGATACATTTCTTAAGTATTTGGAGGAGGTCAAAGTTGATCATAATTAGCTAGATAATGGTTGTTTAATTAGACATTGCCGAAAGAAAGAGTTTGGACGCAACTTCGTGCAAATTTACAATTACCAAATGGTGTCTTATATGCTAACAGGAATCAAGCAAATTGCAATACTATAATCTTTATAATTAGTATAAGGACCCGCCGTTTCTGCATAATGATATTCTGCTGAAAACTTGAATCCATTTGTTTAAACAAATTCAGAACAACTACATTCTGCTGATACGGTAATACGCATGTTAATTAATTGATTAATTATTAGTTAAATGTGATTATGTAATCAGATTGCTTGTATCATTATATTGTTTGCAGTCTTAATTAGAATCTCCTCCAACTTCCCAGATTCTTATCTTTCACCTTAAACGACCCTGAATAAAAATTGATTTTGTAATCTGCCCAAAACATTGAAGTTATAAACTATAATTCAACATAGTACAAGCCCAATGGATAGGGACACTGTAGATTTGGATTACCATTCTTAGGCTCCACTTGGTGAGATTATATCAGATAATATAGCTAGGGAGGTGATTTCTGCAAATCATTTTCTTATAATGTGCACACGTATTTATTTATGACATTTGAATCGAATAAACCAATGAAAAATCTAGGAAGACAAAAATAAACAACGGAAGATAAAATGAGTATGCTGAAATTATTTCCATAACATACATGCATTAGAAACATTGATTGGATATTATGAGAGCATAACTTTAGGGATCATATATTTCTTATGCTCTACGTGGAAGATGTTCGAAGCATGAAGGTCTCTAGACTCTCTACCAACAAAACGTTGGCGGTATTCGAACACGTAATGCATACTCGTTTTTCTTTGCCTTGTCATTGATCTACGTAGTACGTACTTGTTGATGACTGTCATGGATTTTTCCTGCTTTGGAGGCCACAAAAAAAGGGATCTTCGTATTCGGATCATTATTATATGAATTAATCTCTCAATAACGTGATATACCATTCATTAGTTTTGTAACCCCTCTCGTTATCTTCTTCATGGACTAATTAGGATTAAGAAAATCCACCAAGATGTTGACGTATATATTGTACTGGATGCTTCACAGGGTACGTATATGCTTTGCAAAAGGCCTCAGATATCGTTGCAAAATTGTGTTTAATTAATTATACATTAAATTAAAGCATGGAGCTTTAATTTATTGAAGATCTATATTTCGCAATTGATTTTTTGAAGTTTTGTATTTGAACCATGTGATGAATACAATAATCCATGACAAAACCCTATTACATGTTCATCGTGGTTCATGACTTAATTAGGTTTGAAGTCTAGCAGTCCAAACAGCACAGCAATACATGAAGCATTGCAACGTAATTGGGAAATTATATGCTCTTCATGCATCATGGTTAACTATCGTGATCTAATTAAGATATGGTGGTTTAGAGCCGACTTTCATAATCCTATCAGTTGACGGAAAAGAAAAAAAAATGATATGCCAAATCATATATTAGGCACATCTATATCCATGCAGATTGTTAATCTATCTCCTAATTCACACGCTAGTTAATATAATTATCTTGTCACATATGCAATAAAAGCATTCCCACATGCTGCAAATTGGATAATTGTGGCAATATGGGGGGAGGAGTATTATATTCATTTTCATACTTGTCCTCAAGTAGATAAAAATTGCTTCTTGATGCCCGGAAATAATGTTTGCTGCTCAAAAGAAATTAATCTCTGGTATCCAATCAAAGAAAAGGGCCATCTAATCAGTCAACAAGTAAAACAAGTTTAGAGTACATGTTCTTGGTCAAGGCCTTCCCTATCCCAAAGGCTTAAGTTATCCTCAAGTATTGATTTGAAGGAACAAATGCAGAAGACAAAACTGATGCTCAGTAAAATATTAGGTTTTCATTAAGTTGGGTCAAGTTTTCACCTAACAAATTCTGCGCTTGTCGTTATTATTTGATCTTATTTTCTTATTGCCTCGTGTTAGATCAAGTGTCTGAGTGCTGTCCATAACAACTATGTGTGGGATCATATTTTAATACGATCGACGGCCAGGGAAGTTCAGAATGCATGCATGATCGAAAGTAAACGTGATGGTCTTTATCAAAGTGATGAAATGGGAAGTCTCTCTGGTGATGTTTGTATTGCAGTACTTGCTTGATATTTTAAATTAATTCTTAAAATATACCAGAAGCAACAATACATGGTTCAACAGGTCAAATGTGCTGAACAGTGTATTAGAAGTTTTGAACATTGCATGAAATTAAGCATCAATTCACATGTTAGTTAATCTCATTATCTTGCTAGATTATTATACTCATCTTCACACTTGTCCTCAAGTAGATAAGAGATAAATCATGACGCCGGGAAATAATGTTTGCTGATCAAAAGATACTAAGCTCTGATATTCAATCAAAGAACAAGCCATCTAATCAGTCAATAGATAAAACAAGTTTAGAGTACATGTTCTTGGTCAAACCCTTCCCTATCCAAAAGGCTTCAATTATCCTCAAGTATTGATTTGAAGCATAAAATGCAATGCAGAAAGACAAAACTGATGCTGAGTAAAATATTACGGCTTGGTCAAGTTTTCGCCTAACAAATTATGCGCTTGTTAGTATTAATTTATCTTATTTTCTTATTGCCTCATGTATCCGATCAAGTGTGTGAATGTTGTCTATAAAAATGGTGTGTGATAGATACGTATATATGATGATGGATGCCATCAGAGTTTAGAATGGTCCATCATCAAAGACATGAAATGGGAAGTCTCTGTAAGGGTGACGTTTTGTATTGTAGTTTTTGGTTAATATTTTAACTAGTTCTTAAAATATATCAGCAGCAGGAACACATGGTTGAACAAGTCAATGCGATGAACAGTATGCTCTTTAGAACACATTAAATTATTGAATATTTGCGCATAATTCCCATGAACTTTATTGTTCATGTCAAGGAATCACACATTACTTAGTTGATTTTTCAATTTCAAGCACACCAATGACACATTTACTTACATGAGATGATCATAAAATTATCTACGTTTACTTAAACATCAGTATTGACATCATTATTCTAATTCCCTGATTTCTCATGCATTTACTAACACATGTACAACAACAACAACAACAAAGCCTTTTCCCACTAAGTGGGGTCGGCTATATGAATCCTAGAACGCCATTGCGCTCGGTTTTGTGTCATGTCCTCCGTTAGATCCAAGTACTCTAAGTCTTTTCTTAGAGTCTCTTCCAAAGTTTTCCTAGGTCTTCCTCTACCCCTTTGGCCCTGAACCTCTGTCCCGTAGTCACATCTTCGAACCGGAGTGTCAGTCGGCCTTCTTTGCACATGTCCAAATCATCGGAGCCAATTTTCTCTCATCTTTCCTACAATTTCGGCTACTCCTACTTTACCTCGGATATCCTCATTCCCAATCTTATCCTTTCTCGTGTGCCCACACATCCCACGAAGCATCCTCATCTCCGCTACACCCATTTTGTGTACGTGTTGATGCTTCACCGCCCAACATTCTGTGCCATACAACATCGCTGGCCTTATTGCTGTCCTATAAAATTTTCCCTTGAGCTTCAGTGGCCTACGACGGTCACACAACACGCCGGATGCACTCTTACACTTCATCCATCCAGCTCGTATTCTATGGTTGAGATCTCCATCTAATTCTCCGTTCTCTTGCAAGATAGATCCTAGGTAGTGAAAACGGTCGCTTTTTGTGATCTTCGCTAGATTGCTCCGGTCATTAGTGTGGATAAGTATATAAATGGATAGAGATAGGAAAGCAAACACAAGATGTACGTGGTTCACCCAGATTGGCTACGTCCACGAAATAGAAGAGTTCTCATTAATTGTGAAGGGTTTACACAAGTACATAGGTTCAAGCTCTCCTTTAGTGAGTACAAGTGAATGATTTAGTACAAATGACATTAGGAAATATTGTGGGAGAATGATCTCGTAATCACGAAACTTCTAAGTATCGGAGTGTGGTGTCGTCTTGACTTGCCTTATCTGTCTCATAGGTAGATGTGGCATCTTCTCTGGAAGTACTCTTCCTCCATCCAGGGGTGGTATCTTTAACTGGTGGAGATGCACAAGGTAATGTATCAATTTCACTTGAAGCTTACTTGTAGTCTCAAGCTTGGTCAAGCGCGATACAAACCATGTAGTAGGAGTCCCCCAAGTCGCCGAGCTAGGGGGTCTGCTGAAAGAGGTGACAGACAAGGTAAGCAATCAGAGCTCCGACTGATTGTTCACTTTCTCCCCATCTTGCAGCAGCATGAAGGATAAAGAGAAGAAAAATGAGAAGAGATGATATGAGATACTTTTGCTTTTGAAGAAGTAACTTTCCACAGGCTTATTCTTGAACTGAGCTGGAGGGTTTTCTGGTTTCCTCCAGAGTATAAGGCCGACTGAAGAATTTGAGGGTCAAAACAAGTCCATCAAATCTAGAGTACGTTCCACCCTGCTGATATGGGATACTTTTGCTTTTGACAGAGTAATGGATGTATCGGCACGTGTGCTGTTACGCTTGTCTCCACATGCTTCCTTGTATCCTTCGCACTTGCCCTATCTGTTCCTCAAGCAGATGCGGAATCTTCCCTGGAAACATAAGATGTTGAAGATGAGTACTCGAGAGCAATGCCAGGTAAGTAATCAGGTAAGGGGTTCCAGGCAGTCAGTTCCTGGCTGGAAGCTTGATTCCAAGTGCTGACTGATTGCTCTCTTTCTCCTTGTCTTGCAGGTAAAAACAAGGCCAAAGGAAAAGACAGGGAAAAAGCATGATATGGGATACTCTTGCTTTTAACCCTGATGATATGAGATATTCTTGCTCTAGTATAGCTTGTTTGCAGAGGTATTATCGGGGGGAAAGAAAGCTGAATATTTCGAAAGGCTTCGTTGGGAGTGCCCTCTCAGATATGATGAAGGGTTGAGCATTTTTGCAGGTCTGCCTGTCCGTTGGGGATGGAGGTCGACATATATAGGAGTCTCCCTAACAACAAGTAGTAATGCTATTCCTTTACCCTGCTTGGTCATAGCACGGTAGTGGGAGCTGCCAGTTTCACATGTTTTAACTATGTCAGAGCACTTTGAAAAAGTGGTCTGTGGTATCTGGCTCTCGAGATTCGGAGAACGATGCCTCTTTGATTTTTGAGAAAGCAATCATGCTGGGGGTCTGGCTCTCGAGATTCGTAGAGCAGTGTCTCTTCGATTTTTGAGGAAGTAATCATGTTGGGAGTCTGGCTCTCGAGATTCGGAGGGCGGTGCCTCTTCGATTTTGGAGCAAGCAATCCTGTTGGGAGTGTTGTCTCGAATGTGAGTAAAGGTTGGGCATGTTTGCTAGTCTACCTTGCCACGAAGCACAAAGGTTGACACACAGGGACTTTCCAATTATCCAGCAATGGTACTGTTCCTTTACCCTCTCTTCGCTTTTGAGAGAGTAGTCATGTTGGGAGTCTGGCTCTCGAGATTCGGAGGACGGTGCCTCTTCGATTTTGGAGCAAGCAATCTTGTTGGGAGTGTTTTCTCGAAAGTGAGTAAAGGTTGGGCATGTTTGCTAGTCTACCTTGCCACGAAGCACAGAGGTTGACACACAGGGACTTTCCAATTATCCAGCAGTGGTACTGTTCCTTTACCCTTGTGGGTAATAATATGGTAGCTAGACCTTCAAAATTTATGTGTCTAAACTTTGTTAGTGCTGTTTCTTTGCTATTCTTTTACCTTTCTTGGTCAGAGCGATGTAGTGGGAGCTGCAAGCTTCACGTGCTCAACTTTGGCAGAGAACTTTGGCAAAGTTATCTGTGGTACCCATGAGCTATGGTTGCGTGTGGGAAGTGGGTGATTGAACAGTAAGATTCATGTGCTTTCTACTTCACCAGAAGTCTTCGACAGAATGCCCATAATTTCTGCAAAGCTGAGTGTGCGTGTGACAGGTGCTGACAAGGTTAGAAAAGTAGGTGCCTCTTCGATTTCTGAGATCGGCCCTCGTGGTCTCTGAGCAGCCCAGCTTTTGAGAAAGCGAGCGCCTCTTCGATTGATTCGGAGAACGATGCCTCATCGATTTTTGAGAAAGCAATCATGCTGGGGGTCTGGCTCTCGAAGATTCGGGGAGCAGTGTCTCTTCGATTTTTGAGAAAGTAATCACGTTGGGAGTCTGGCTCTCGAGATTCGGAGGGCGGTGCCTCTTCGATTTTGGAGCAAGCAATCTTGTTGGGAGTGTTTTCTCGAATGTGAGTAAAGGTTGGGCATGTTTGCTAGTCTACCTTGCCACGAAGCACAGAGGTTGACACACAGGGACTTTCCAATTATCCAGCAATGGTACTGTTCCTTTACCCTCTCTTCGATTTTTAAGAAAGTAGTCATGTTGGGAGTCTGGCTCTCGAGATTCGGAGGACGGTGCCTCTTCGATTTTGGAGCAAGCAATCTTATTGGGAGTGTTTTCTCGAATGTGAGTAAAGGTTGGGCATGTTTGCTAGTCTACCTTGCCACGAAGCACAGAGGTTGACACACAGGGACTTTCCAATTATCCAGCAGTGGTACTGTTCCTTTACCCTTGTGGGTAATAATATGGTAGCTAGACCTTCAAAATTTATGGGTCTAAACTTTGTTAGTGCTGTTTCTTTGCTATTCTTTTACCCTTCTTGGTCAGAGCGATGTAGTGGGAGCTGCAAGCTTCACGTGCTCAACTTTGGCAGAGAACTTTGGCAAAGTTATCTGTGGTACCCATGAGCTATTGTTGCATGTGGGAAGTGGGTGATTGAACAGTAAGATTCATGTGTTTTCTACTTCCCCAGAAGTCTTCGACAGAATGCCCATAATTTCTGCAAAGCTGAGTGTGCGTGTGACGGGTGCTGACAAGGCTGGAAAAGTAGGTGCCTCTTCGATTTCTGAGATCGGCCCTCGTGGTCTTTGGGGAGCCCAGCTTTTGAGAAAGCGAGCGCCTCTTCGATTTCTGAGATCGGCCTTCGTGGTCTTTGAGCAGCCCAACTTTTGAGAAAGCAAACGCCTCTTCGATTTCTGAGATCAACCCTCGTGATCTCTAAGCAGCCCAGCTTTTGAGAAAGCAAACGCCTCTTCGATTTCTGAAGCTCCGTCGAGTGCAGATTTTTATAGAGGCTGGCATTAAGTTCCAAAGCACACTTGAATCTCCACCAGTAGAAGCTTCATTCTTGCACTTCTAAGATCTTGATTTGTCCGACCTCTTCTCTCTTCAACACCTTTGAAAATGTCTGGCCCCTCCGACCGTCGTTTTGACTTGAACCTTGTTGAAGAGGCAGCCCCGCCTTCTCCAGACAACATATGGCGCCCATCCTTCGTCTCCCCTACTGGTCCTCTTACCGTTGGGGATTCCGTGATGAAGAATGATATGACCGCTGCAGTGGTGGCCAGGAACCTTCTCACTCCCAAAGATAACAGACTACTTTCCAAACGGTCTGATGAGTTAGCTGTTAAGGATTCGCTGGCTCTCAGTGTTCAGTGTGCAGGTTCTGTGTCTAATATGGCCCAACGCCTATTTGCTCGAACCCGCCAAGTTGAATCCTTGGCGGCTGAAGTGATGAGTCTCAAACAGGAGATTAGAGGGCTCAAGCATGAGAATAAACAGTTGCACCGGCTTGCACATGACTATGCTACAAACATGAAGAGGAAGCTTGACCAGATGAAGGAAACTGATGGTCAGGTTTTACTTGATCATCAGAGATTTGTGGGTTTGTTCCAAAGGCATTTATTGCCTTCGTCTTCTGGGGCTGTACCGCGTAATGAAGCTCTGAATGATCAACCTCTGATGCCTCCTCCTTCTAGGGTTCTGTCCAGTACTGAAGCTCCAAATGATCCCCCTCCGGTGCCTTCTCTTTCTGGGGCTCTACCGACTGCTGAGACTTCTCCTAAGCAACCTTTGTGAAGGCTCCGTCTTGTGTGTTTATTTTGACTCATGTATATGTACATATTTGTAACTGATCGGGGATATCAATAAATAAGCTTTCCTTCATTTCAACGTATTGTGTTAAATACACCAAAGCCTTCTTCGCTAAGTTCTTTGAATTTTCTTTTGTTGAAGCTTGTATGTTGAAGCTTTCTGAGTGGAGCATGTAGGTTGGGGTAGTGTTCCCTTAATTTCCCGAGTGAGGAAAACTTCTCGGTTGGAGACTTGGAAAATCCAAGTCACTGAGTGGGATCGGCTATATGAATCTTAGAACGCCATTGTGCTCGATCCTGTGTCATGTCCTTCGTTAGATCCAAGTACTCTAAGTCTTTTCTTAGAGTCTCTTCCAAAGTTTTCCTAGGTCTTCCTCTACCCCTTCGGCCCTGAACCTCTGTCCCATAGTCGCATCTTCTAATCGGAGCGTCAGTAGGCCTTCTTTGCACATGTCCAAACCACCGTAACCGATTTTCTCTCATCTTTCCTTCAATTTCGGCTACTCCTACTTTACCCCGGATATCCTCATTCCTAATCTTATCCTTTCTCGTGTGCCCACACATCCAACGAAGCATCCTCATCTCCGCTACACCCATTTTGTGTACGTGTTGATGTTTCACCGCCCAACATTCTGTGCCATACAGCATCGCCGGCCTTATTGCCGTCCTATAAAATTTTCCCTTGAGCTTCAATGGCATACGGCGGTCACACAACACGCCGGATGCACTCTTCCACTTCATCCATCCAGCTTGTATTCTATGGTTGAGATCTCCATCTAATTCTCCGTTCTTTTGCAAGATAGATCCTAGGTAACGAAAACGGTCGCTTTTTGGTATTTCTTGATCTCCGATCCTCACCCCTAACTCGTTTTGGCCTCCATTTGCACTGAACTTGCACTCCATATATTCTGTCTTTGATCGGCTTAGGCGAAGACCTTTAGATTCCAACACTTCTCTCCAAAGGTTAAGCTTTGCATTTACCCCTTCCTGAGTTTCATCTATCAACACTATATCGTCTGCGAAAAGCATACACCAAGGAATATCATCTTGAATATGTCCTGTTAACTCATCCATTACCAACGCAAAAAGGTAAGGACTTAAGGATGAGCCTTGATGTAATCCTACAGTTATGGGAAAGCTTTCGGTTTGTCCTTCATGAGTTCTTACGGCAGTCTTTGCTCCTTCATACATATCCTTTATAGCTTGGATATATGCTACTCGTACTCCTTTCTTCTCTAAAATCCTCCAAAGAATGTCTCTTGGGACCCTATCATACGCTTTTTCCAAATCTATAAAGACCATGTGTAAATCCTTTTTCCCATCTCTATATCTTTCCATCAATCTTCGTAAGAGATAGATTGCCTCCATGGTTGAGCGCCCTGGCATGAACCCGAATTGGTTGTCCGAAACCCGTGTCTCTTGCCTCAATCTATGCTCAATGACTCTCTCCCAGAGCTTCATTGTATGACTCATTAGCTTAATACCCCTATAGTTCATGCAATTTTGTACGTCGCCCTTATTCTTGTAGATAGGCACCAAAGTGCTCGTTCGCCACTCATTTGGCATCTTCTTCGTTTTCAAAATCCTATTGAAAAGGTCAGTGAGCCATGTTATACCTGTCTCTCCCAAAAGTTTCCACACTTCGATTGGTATATTGTCTGGGCCTATTGCTTTTTTATGCTTCATCTTCTTCAAAGCTACAACCACTTCTTCCTTCCGGATTCGACGATAAAAAGAGTAGTTTCTACACTCTTCTGAGTTACTCAACTCCCCTAAAGAATCACTCATTTCATGTCCTTCATTGAAAAGATTATGAAAATAACCTCTCCATCTGTCTTTAACCGCGTTCTCTGTAGCAAGAACCTTTCCATCCTCATCCTTGATGCACCTCACTTGGTTTAAGTCCCTTGTCTTCTTTTCCCTTGCTCTAGATAGTTTATAGATATCCAACTCTCCTTCTTTGGTATCTAGTCGTTTATACATATCGTCATAAGCCGCTAACTTAGCTTCTCTGACAGCTTTTTTCGCCTCTTGCTTCGCTTTTCTATACCTTTCACCATTTTCATCGGTCCTCTCCTTGTATAAGGCTTTACAACATTCCTTCTTAGCCTTCACCTTTGTTTGTACCTCCTCATTCCACCACCAAGATTCCTTTTGGTGTGGGGCAAAGCCCTTGGACTCTCCTAATACCTCTTTTGCTACTTTTCGGATACAACTAGCCATGGAATCCCACATTTGGCTAGCTTCCCCCTCTCTATCCCACACACATTGGGTGATTACCTTCTCTTTGAAAATGACTTGTTTTTCTTCTTTTAGATTCCACCATCTAGTCCTTGGGCACTTCCAAGTCTTGTTCTTTTGTCTTACTCTTTTGATATGTATATCCATCACCAACAAGCGATGTTGATTAGCCACGCTCTCTCCTGGTATAACTTTGCAATCCTTACAAGTTATACGATCCCCTTTCCTCATTAGAAGAAAATCTATTTGTGTTTTTGACGACCCACTCTTGTAGGTGATCACATGTTCTTCTCTCTTCTTAAAGAAGGTGTTGGCTAAGAAGAGATCATATGCCATTGCAAAATCCAAGATAGCTTCCCCATCCTCGTTTCTCTCCCCAAAACCATGGCCACCATGAAAACCTCCATAGTTGCCTGTCTCCCTGCCCACGTGTCCATTTAAATCTCCTCCTATAAATAACTTCTCCGTCTGAGCAATTCCTTGCACCAAGTCTCCAAGATCTTCCCAAAATTTCTCCTTCGAACTCGTATCCAACCCTACTTGAGGTGCGTACGCACTAATCACATTGATAAGTTCTTGTCCTATTACAATCTTGATTGCCATGATTCTATCTCCTACCCTCTTGACATCTACAACATCTTGTACCAAGGTCTTGTCCACGATGATGCCAACACCGTTTCTCGTTCTATTTGTGCCCGAATACCAAAGTTTAAACCCTGAGTTTTCTAGATCCTTTGCCTTACTACCAACCCACTTAGTTTCTTGTAGGCACATAATATTTATCCTTCTCCTCACCATAACTTCCACTACTTCCATAGATTTTCCCGTTAAGGTTCCTATATTCCACGTTCCTAAACGCATTTTGCTCTCTTGAACTCTACCCTTCTGTCCTAACTTCTTCACCCTCCCCCGTCTAATAGGATCAAAGTACTTCTTTTGTGTGTCCCGGGTAAAGTTGATAGGAGCATATGCTCCCAAACAACTTTGAGTGGAGTCGTTCGAAAAGAAGTTTCTATGGCCCCCTTGCTCATTTAACACTGCATCCGGGTGCCGATGAAGATACAGCGACCCTTGCTCACTTATCACTGTGCTCAGGCCACACAGCGCGCCACTTACGGGTGACGCCCTAGCTTTAGCGCGATTTTGTTCTGGATTCATTTTCATAAGGATTCGACGTGATCATGGAGTGCCGGCTGTCGACTACCTGACGCCCTCCCCCTCCTCCTTTATCCGGGCTTGGGACCGGCCATGTAAGACATAGGCGGAGTTATTTACTAACACATGTAAAGAAAAAAAAATGTTATTTTAAAATTCGTAATTAAATACCTAAAATGAAATATCAAGCATGCATACACCTTTTTATTAATTATTTATCAGTCATTTTCTAATTCAGATATCATCCTTCAACTTCTTTCGATCAAACCTACCAGAACTTGTTGCCGTCGGACCCTTCACTCACTGTAAATATCATATTTGTAATTAACGTGTACGCATTGAAATGGGTAATTCCCATGTCTGTTGCTTTTACTTTTTCAATCAACCACGTCAATCCAAATTCTACGGCAATCTTCTTGAACACCTTACTAACTTGAGCGTCAGATTATTTTTTCTAGGAACAGGGCTTCTGCGGTAGGGAAACATGGTGTCATGCTTCTCAACATGGATCGAAGATTATTTATCGGAGAATCCGAAAGATGATGATGGTATTATTATTAGGGAATCAGAGATTAGAATGGTTGATACAATGTAAACTTTATATGCTTGGAAGCTGGTAAGAGGAAAATTGCAAAAACACGCGAGTATAAAACTATTATGTTTCATTTCACATTACAATTAATTTGAACAATGTGAAAAAAAGATCATATATCTTTGTAATGACCATAATTGTGCTAAGTTGCCAAAAAAATTTAAGAATTAAACGCGTACGCCTAAACCGCCAAATCCGCAAAATTGCCGAATATTGGTTTGGTTTGCTTTCAGGTGAAACCGGTCCAAATCGAACCATTAACCCTTTCAGCAACTGACCAGAGATGAGCAAAAATGTTGAAGCAGACATTGCCAACCAACAGCACCGGAGCTACGTTGCGAGACGTGTCTACTGGAAACAGCTTACATATGCAAGTATGAACGAAAAGAGAGAAGAAAGTAAATATGAGGAAGCAATTAGCAATACGGTGCTATAGAAACATCCAAAAGTTAAGATTTCATCAAGCAACACAATTTTTACTTATTTTATATATTTTTGGTCGTAAAGAAGGCGCACCATTACTGTTGCTGGACCTTCCTGAACTCTGTAAGGACAGGGTACATGTTCTCGAACGCCTTATACGTGTCCTCTCTCACCTAAGACATCAAATTAAACATAACATTAACAACAAATGTCTATCTGCAAATGCAGGAGAACTGAAACAAGAGGTGCACAATAAAAACAGCAAATCACCTTTGCACCAGTAATAACAATTTTCCCCGACACAAATATAAGAAGAACAACATTCTTCTTCTTCTTTGGCAGCTCCAACTCCTGTGGCTCCTTCTGCTCCATCTTCATGCGATATATCAGCCCTGGGAAAATTTCTGGCTCATACTGCAACAACATAACACAAGATAATGTCAGTTCTTGAAATAGCGACTACGGAGCATACCAACAACAACAACAACAAAGCCTTATCCCACTAAGTGGACTACGGAGCATACCAGCCAGTACAAATTTTTCAAAAGTCAATTAGAAACAAAGGAAAAGGACTTATTGTGAACCTTCTTTTTCTTCACCAAACTAAAGAATCCCAACTACAGAATTTCAAAAATGCTCCCACACCCAAATCAATACTGTAATCCCGAAACACACTCAATTTTTCAGCTTGTTAGACCTATACTTAGTGGGAAAAGGCTTTGTTGTTGTTGTTGTTGTTAGACCTATATGCATTTAGTCCAAATTTCTTACTGCAAAAATCTGTTCGGCCCCTATGATTCATGTATAGGGCACATACACTGTCCTATCATAATGTTGGCTCAAAATAAGCGTTGTTTCTAGGATTCATGTGTTTTTTTTTTCTGGTCTGATATGTATTGGGTATATATTGGTTTCGGAGTCATGAATTACATTTCGTAGTCGCTAGTAGAAATTTATAAATAGGCTTGTAAACCTTAATTTTGGGACATGAAGTAACTAGCAGAAATGTCCAGCAAGCATTTGCTCGTCTCTAGGATGTGTGATGCCTAAGATCTCTAAAAGTGATTCCTAGACGCTTACTGGTAAGATTCCATTAGTTTTTAAGCCGTCTTGTAAATTTCTCTTCTCATCCTTGAATGTCCTTGTTGCACAGTTGCACTTTTACCTATCAACAATTTACAGCACACAGATTCTCGTCTAGTTTTTATCCCTTTGTTGTTAATTGTTACTATTATCCTTCATTTTTATACTTATATTCACACTTATCAAGAATGAAAAGAGTATAAATGACATTTTATACATTCTGGCAAGGAATGTTTGCTTAACAACATTATAGATGAATTGGGTCACCGATTCAATATATATCAAAATGCACCTAGAATGCTAATGCCCACACAAAAGACGTTGAACTCATTAATTATGAGCAACTAAAAGCAAAATTTCAAAATGCAAAGGTAATAATCTCATGTCCTTGATCATAAAATATAAACACCTAAATCGCCAACCACACACTAAAATGATCATCCCAAGAGTAGAACAACATGGACACCAGATCATGAATGAAACTTAAATCAAATCTCAATGGAGAAAAATTATGAAAACATAAACAAAAACAGAAAAAGCTTAAAAATCATGTCAATTACAAACAATTATGGGACAGATAGTTCCAACTTACACTTGAAAAGGCACCATGGGAGTATGCAAGGCCCTCAAGTCTTATTGGGAATTTAACGTCACAGGACGCAACAATATTTCTAATCTCGAATCTCTGAAATTCACAAAAACATGTATTAAGGAAATAATCAAAAGTGTAATATAAAGGACTTATTCCAAATGGCTTTAAACGAGAGGCAGAGAGAGTGAGAGACAGATATATATATACCTGAAACTTAACAGCAAACCCAAGCTTTTGGATGATTCGAGCATACTGGGAACCAAAAATATTCAAGTCAGATGAAAGAAGTTCCACAGTATGTCCTTGCAACCTAATTAAGATTCACTAATCTAATTACATAAAACAATAATTATGTAAAGGATAATCATTGACTAATAACTGTGTAATCATTGACTACAAAACCACACCCACTCGTGATTGTGACCATTAACAAAGGCCAAATGATTTCAGTCACTGACTCAGGGTACTTAAGGTCGATACCAAAATTTTTAAGCCAACAAGGGTAAAAGTCCATTGTCACTCTACTCCTGCCTTAAAATGCCTAAAAACGCATAAAGACATGAAATCTCCCAAATATATAGCGCTATGTTTCATTATCATAGTAACATCTGTAAGCATGCAACATTTACCTTCCTTGCTGCTAGTTTTGACTGCTCTTCACTTTTCGCACCTGTGCATACCTGAAGTACCAGAGAGATTAAATCTCTTAACCAGAGGCAAAAATGGTATGATGGGTGCATAACTCAAATACATTACAAATAAGGGAGGAGGGAAAAGGGAGGGGGCTTTATCATGTTCAAATGGCCATGAAAATGTAATGCAGTAATCAACCAAGGTTTTGATGTGAGTAAATTTTTAAAACCCAGTTTTGGTTGCAGAAGTGCTGGATGCAAAAACAGGAGTTTATGGCAACAACGCACAACTGTCCATGGCTTCCAATAAAAGAAGATAACGTATACATAATTTCAGAAAGTAACAAGTAATTCAATTCCAAGTCTAACACGTACACACGCCATTTCAAATGAAAATCATAAAAGGATCACTCCATCTCCAAAATATCATGTTAACCTGAGCATCAACATTTGTCAATTTAAGATTCAAGGTACTGTACATCTTGAACAAACAAATGCAATTCAGACGACCAGAACTGGTATTAAACATACACAGCGATTTAGATTTCATAATCAAAATAAGCAACCAAACAATGGTCCCTTTTGGGGATATTCTATAAGTTAAACATTTATCATTACTTCACGACTAAGACAATAAACTATAGTGAGAGAAGGCCAAAATGAATTACTAAGACTTAGCATGACAATTGCCATGCTCATGTACGAAGGGATACAAATCATACAATTACAAACACATCTGCAAATTCACAATCATGTATGAACTAGATCCATAGCCATGTCAACAGATACTAGCACAATCAACTGGAGTATGATAAGCAAAAACATATCAAGTAAGATAAATCGTTCCATCAGATCTCACAAGGTAGTATGGATTTAAGAACAAAGACATTTACGACCAAAGGTGGAACCGAACAGGATGCAAGGAGATTCAAAAGCATGCCAGTTCCAAAAATGTAACCAAAAAAAACAGGAACAGATGAAATGAAATCATCCAGTTGTCAACAAGTAAAATGGAAGAAATTTTTAATAGCTCACCATATTTCCAGAGGCAAATATCAAAGCTGTAGTTTTTGGTTCCGTTATTCTCATAATGACCGCGGCAAAACGCTGCAGGACCATTCAATAACTAAGAAGTTAGGATTCAGTTAGAAGTCACATTGAGATAGATCCATGTGTTTGTTTCAGACGGGGAAGAGAGAGAGAGAGAGAGAGAGAGAGAGAGAGAGAGAGAGAGAGAGAGAGAGAGAGAGAGAGAGAGAGAGAGAGAGAGAGAGAGAGAGAGAGAGAGAGAGAGAGAGAGAGAGAGAGAGAGAGAGAGAGAGAGAGAGAGAGAGAGATGAGAGAGAGAGAGAGAGAGAGAGAGAGAGAGAGAGAGAGAGAGAGAGAGAGAGAGAGAGAGAGAGAGAGAGAGAGAGAGAGAGAGAAACCCAACCAAGATTCCACCAATTTTATAAGATACTTGGAATCACTGAATTCTCAACTCAGCTAAAGTAGCCAGCCCTTAATTAAGGTATCAGTCAACCGACAATAGCATCACATCCAACTACTACTTCCTAAAGAACCCAGTATAACATATTTCGGAAGAGTGAGCTAGAACCAGTTAACAGTCAATACACTACTGAAATTAATTATACATACTCTTGCATACCTTGGGATTGTACTCTGCATTCCGAGCTTGCAACACAATTTGCTTGAGATCCAGCTTGCAACCCAAAAAAGCTGTAGATACAATATTACTACAAACACAACCAGAACAGAAGGATTACTAGACTTCTTATTAAGCACAAAATACTCCAGCTTGTAAATAATGCAATCACTATAAAAGAATAAGAAAATAAATTAAGATTAAAAAATGCATATCATGAACTAATGAATACCAAACTTGGTGGATTTCATTACCGAACTGGCCCGCAATAAAGAAAGTTACTCTTTTCGTGCAAGCAAGTTTTGATGACAAGTTTTAGCCATGGCTTCATTTACAATAACAGAGATCACTATCAAATGAAATCTTTCATTGACGGCCATCTAATTCATTTCTACCCTAAATTCGACTTCAACCAGAAAAATCAAAAGAATTTCAATCCCTTCAAGAACCCAAAAACAACATCTTGGAGATATAAATGAATAAGTATACACTAGAACTTTAAATCCTCTTTTCCCTTTAGGAAACCAGAACCCTGTAACCCCCATAAACCCACAAACGGATATTCCTAGCATAAAACCAAGAAAACCAATAACATTCAAACGGTTTAGAGCATTTACCCTGCACCCGCGGTCCTGGGTTCAGTCCCCCCTCCCCAAAAATACCCAGAATCCAGAATTAGAATAACCACATAACAAATGAGTGAGAGAGAGAGAGAGATACTGAATAGTGGGAACAATGCCAGAGGGGTGAATGGAAAGATCCACAGGCTGCTTATCTTCAGATCCACCTTGTTCTTCCATTCCCTGTATTTTGGACCGGCGATTGTTTAAATTGTATTATACAGAAGAAGAAAAATTGAATCTTATTAAGGGTTTCTTGTGTTGCTGCCTCAAATTCTTCGACGTTTCTTGGCGGGCAAATTGGAATTTGGGGACGGAAGTTTTCAAATTAGGGTTTTTTTTATAGTTTTTGATGGAAGAAAATTGTGAACGATGGCGGGCTTTTGTTTGGGTTTAGGACTTCCAGTCACTCTTCCGTTTTACATTTGGGAACATATACATATACGGCGGTGTCGTTTTAGTAATTTAATGAAATAAAATAAGCTCTTCGGTGACAAAAGCCGAAAATTTAATATTTATTCGGCCAATCCTTCCGAATGTTTATTCAAAATTTGACCAGAGTATGCCGAAAGGTTCTCAAAATTAACAAAAATGTGTGAGCAGTAAAAATGAATGTGAATAACACTATCCTTTTAATTATCATCTCTCTCTCAAGCCACTCTTTTGTAATAATTACCTGCATACGTAGTATGTGGTCTCATTCTAGCTAATATTCATGGCAAGTTGAATACAAGTCTCGCATCGAGAAATTGAGAAAATAAAATAAAATATATATGTGTATAGTTGCACTCCTGAATTTCTAATAACACCGAGGCCCTTTAAGAAAAACTTTACACCTCTTAAACTACATATGGTCAAATTGAGAATAATATGCTAGACCTTTTGGCTCATCTCTCTAAAACTTTAACATGGCATGTTGACCAACTTCTAATAGGAAAACAAAGAATTGGCACATGATCAATTAATTAGCCTCCTAATTGACTTGATTCTTAATATTTCAGCCTTATTTACAGTGAAACTTAGCGTCGCATAAATAGTAAAAGAATGCAGATCGAGAGAAGCTGGATGATCTCAGTTGTTCACTTCAACAAGCTCAGCTAATTAGTAGTGGTGCTCGCTGCTCATGAAGTCAAGTAGTGCTTGTATCCCAGGGCATTGGATTAGCGTCAGATTGAAACTTGAGAATCCCTTCAGCTATGATGCACGTATACTTCACTTTGGTCGTGTATCCCCTATGCGAGATTTTGTCGGATACGATACTCGTCTGATAATGTCATTGTCAACAAATATGGCTTTGTCTTGATGGATACGCGTATTTCATATGAGAGATACTTTTACACTTTCAGATAAGAAAATAAAAGGAAAAATTTAATATGAGACATAGCTTAAACTGAAATCTGATCAATACAAAGAACTTGAATTTGAATTTGGATGATGAAATCGAATTCTTGTTTGTCCAAACTTGTTTTAAATTATATATTTTTAATTGATGTGTATATGATGTACTGTATCCTATTTTTTAGAGATTGTTTGTATTGCCATGTCGTATCATCACCGCATCCATACTTGTATCCGTATCCGTGTTTCATAGCCCCTCAATTTGGAGAATAAAACAAGTGTCGAGATGATGATGACGATGAAGATTTCGGGGATGACAATGCTTGCAGTATTTCTATAACCATTCGAGAGGCGGCAATCTTCCCAAAGGAGGCAAAGCTTCGTTAAGTTCTGCAATGACACCAACCAATTCGGAGACAACGCAGCCCCTTGACAACTTCCTTTTACTAGGCAAGTTAAATTTGGATTTGGTTGTAGGTGGCATTCAATGTTTCTTCACTGTTTTGGCTTGGCCAATACTCCAAGTGAGAACATAGAGAACAATTGAAAACTAGCTCTAGGCTAATGACAGAATGCTTTGAGTTTAGTGACAAGGGTACTCAGATTTTTGCAATATTGGAAAACATCAAATGGGATGGACCCTCAACAGCAAACATTAAGAGCATCTCCACCGACTTTATTGCCTTTGCAATTGGGTCAAATTGCCTCCAACCCAAAAAAAACTCCTCCACGGTCCAAAATTGGAGAGGCAATTGCTTCAAGGGCTGATTGCACCTTGCAATAATTACACGGGCTTCTGCCCTTTCAACTGACAGAGGGGGTGGGGGGCCTCACCCATGTGACAGCCAGCCCAGCCCAGCCCACAGATAACAGCACGATTATGTTTGTTCGTAATGCTATATTTTGATATGTAATTAAAGTTAAATGATTGGAGCTAAATACTGAATTTATTTTCAAAGATCAAACTTACTAAGTACATAATTACAAGGCACAAAACATAATATATATATATATATATATTGTAAACACGAAAATTCCTGAAACAAACGAGACAAGAACACGTTTATAAAATAATATTTTGTATTGATGATTTAGGGGTTACAATCTCTTCTACAAATTTAGCATCTGATTCTATCTTTGTAATTTGTAGATTTGATGTTGTTGATCCAAAGGGCCGTCGAGACTTGATCTTGGGATAAACAGTTGTGCGGATTTGTTGACGTCGTTGATCCAAATGGCCGTCGAGGCTTAATCTAGGGATGAACGAATGATGAATGATGAACAATTTCTTCAAGGGCTGTTGGGGCTTGATTTTGAATGAGGATTTGACGAAGAACGAAGAGAGCTTTCTTGATCCTTCGGGATTTGATTGGGAGCTTTGGAGTTTCAAAGCTTCAAGGTTGTGGTGTGAGGTGAATTGGTTATGAATTGGTTCCCCCAAATAAATGCCTTGGCTTCCTATTTATAGAATTCCAAAACTTGATTTTTGGGTTTAAATAATCAGATGAAATAAATTATTTCTGCCAAGCATTGACACGTGTCATGTTTGATGACTTTTCTGATGATTCTCGATTTTTTTGTTGAGTCACATGCTATGTGTAAAATTTATGTGACACGTGAACGTTGAAATTCTAATTATTGATCAACATTTATTTCACCAAAATTTCGATGTCTATATATATATATATATATATATATATATATATAAATATAGGGATAGTAATTGTCTTTGCCCTTTCTTCTTCCAAACATGGACTTGCATACAAACAATTATTGTTTAGAGTGAATAGTAAGAGCAATTTTATTGCTCTTGCCCTCCAATTGCCCTTTCCTCCACTAACTAAGCGCAACAAGTGGCAAACTCTTTTCTTTACAACTTCCTTACCCAGGGCTTCAAACACTCGAGTGTTAAGGTTTTTCCCGTTGTATTCTATTAGAATGATTCACTAGTATTGTTAAGTTGGACGTGGAAAGCTAGGGTTTCATCATTGTCTTCAATTACCATGAAGGGGCTTATAAGCACCCTACAAGGAGGAGTATTAATTGAATGCTATATTATTTAGACGTGGCTTGTTTTGGAGCAATTAAATATAGGGTTTGGAGTTGTCGAACCTACATCGCATGGAATTGGCAGGAGTAGATTATTTTTTGGAATTGAAATTCTCTCCAAATCTTCAAGTCCGAAGTCGGCGGACCCATAGATCCAGGTCATTTATTTAAAATTTTACAGTTCATTCCACTAGTCCGTTTTAACAAACTGAGAGTGCCAATATCTCTCTTTCTTTGAACAGCCCAAGTTTTTGGATTCGCTCTGTGAGAACATGGTGGGATCCAAGACGAAGAGAAGACGACAAAGACGAAGTATGAGAACATGGTGGGATCCAAGTTTTGGTGCGGCAGTGATTTTAATGGTGATGCGATGAGGCGGTGGTGTGGTGCGGCAGAGAATCACACCCATGAATTAAACAGGGATTATTTTGAATATCAATGAAATCACACCCTCTATCTTTCCCACCCAGAATTTTTTGAATATCAATTAAACTGGGATTATTCTAAGTGTGATTTCATGGTGGGTTCTAACTTTTCAAAATTACATCTGGGTGTGATTCCTGCCAATTTAATTTCAAGTTTTGGGATCCAAGGTTTAATTTTGGTTGTTCATGGTGATTTTAATGGTGATGCGATGTGGGGGTGATATGGTTTGCAGCCAGAGATGTGGAAACATAGGGAAAAGATGGTTGAGAAGGTGAAGGAAGCATAATTGTTGCACTTATTTTATCATACCTTTATTTATTTGTTTTGTGGTGGGCTTGTTTTGTTTATATTATCAAGATAGAGGGCGTGTATAACTTATTTGGATGACGAGTTTGTTTAGCAATTTTCATTTTAAAATGTATAATTAGTAGTAGAATTTAGAAACTTGTCAAACTGAATAAAGTGTAGCATTTACTTAAGCATTTTACTTAGATTTTGGGAGAG
The DNA here is from genome assembly GCF_042453785.1 of Malus domestica. Classification (NCBI taxonomy): domain Eukaryota; kingdom Viridiplantae; phylum Streptophyta; class Magnoliopsida; order Rosales; family Rosaceae; genus Malus; species Malus domestica. Next base: position 24,674,651 of record NC_091672.1, on the reverse strand, counting down.
AGAGAGAGAGAGAGCAAGAAAGAAGTCATCACCATTTTTTTGGTTTAAAAACGGAACTAAAAGCAAGAGCCCAACACAAACCTACTCAATAATAGATTTAGACCGGAACATCCCAAGTCGGCTCTCACGGAGAGAAGTCACCATTTCAATGGGGTTCTCATGTCTTTGCTCCAATACAAAATTAAAAAATAAAAATAAATAAAATTGAATATTTATAAAGTATTTGTTGAACATGAGTCCAGAAGTGTGATTACATATTGTTGTTTGTGATTTGGTGGACATAAACTTGTATTATTTATGGAACTTCTCAAAACTAAACCAAAATAACTCACACTATTTTTGGAACTACTGCAAAATAACTCATATTATTTCTAAAACTATAGCAAAATAACCCACACTATTTCTGGGACTGAACCAAAATAACTCACACTATTTCTGGATTGGAACAAACCGAACATTATTTCTGAAACTATAGTAAAATAACCACACCATTTCTGAAATTGAACCAATATGACTCACCTTATTTCTGAAACTACTGCAAAATAACCCACACTATTTCTGGAGCTACTGCAAAATAACTCACAATATGTTTTAAAGTACAGCAAAATAATCAACACTATTTATGGAACTGAACCAAAATAACTCATACTATTTCTGAAACTACATCAAAATAACACAAACTATTTATGAAACTAAAACAAAATAACACATACTATTTCTGGAACTAGAACAAAATAACCCACACTATTTTTAAAACTGAACCAAAATAACGTACACTACTTCTGAAACTGAACTAAAATAACTCACACTATTTTTTGGAAGGGAACAAACTAAACACTATTCTTAGAAATACACAAAATAGCACACACTATTTATGAAAGGAAACAAAATAAACACTATTTTTAGAAATACAACAAAATAACCCATATTATTTTTAAAATTAAACTAAAATAACTCAAACTATTTCTAAAACTACTGCAAAACTACATTCCAAGTTATTCCTACCATTTCCAAATTTGTAGCAAGCCCCGAGTTTCATTGCAGATTCCAAAATGATTAGTAATTGTTTTTATGTTCACACTTTAAAATTTAATAATAGTGCTAATTAATTAAATTAACTTCCAATATTCACTGACAACTTTCTCAGAAATGAAAGGTTGAAGCAATGGATGATGAGACATCAAAAATGAAAGTTGAAAGCCATGGTTGAAGTGTCTTTTCTCTCTCTTTCTCGTCTGCTTTTTCTATTTTCTTTTTCTTTTCCAAATTTTGTAACAGGGGAAGGTGAATGGTATTTAGGTGGTGGTCTTTCACCGGTAGAGATTTATTTTTCTTTCTAGTTTTATGGAGAAATGGGTGCAAGGAATTGGGATTTTTGTTTTTTTCCAGTTCCATGGAAAATGGATTCAATTTGGGGGTCCTCCTCCTTGATTCAATCGCACAGCTCTTTTCTTGTTCGTTTTTTTTTAATTCTAGTTTTGGAGATTGGATTCAATAATTAGGGATTTTTTTCTTCTCAAAGTCTAGTTATTCTTCAAATTTGAATCTAATTTGAACAACGAAATTCAAAGACTGATATATGCACCAAGAATGAAGGAAGAAAAACTCAAAAAACGAAAGGTTTCAAACATGCGCCTCCTTATTCTTCAACCATTCTTTGTCCCGTTGAAAGAAAAAAAAAGGAAAGAAAAAGCACGTTAAATCCAGCCGCACGATCTCATCGATGGCTGAGCGCATCATCCTCATTTTGTGGCTAAGATGGGGATCCCACTCTTTAAAGAACCTACACTATAGTCTAAGTTTTCTTTATGTTGGGGTAATTTTGGAAACTTATTTTTGTTCATGTTGGGCACAGTAATCCAGCCCATGTAGAATTGGAGGCCTATGTCCTTATGGTTAATTTTGAGGTGTTTTTTGTTAAAGAAAACTATTGGGTGGTTTTTTTTATTAAATTAGTCTCCAAACCCTTTTCATTAAAACTCTCATTATTATTATCATTGTCGATAATATGGGTATTATGATAATGTTGATTATATAAATATCTTATTGCATATTGGAGTGGAAGAATTTTATTGGAATATTCGAGAATGAGATAAGGAGATTAGCATTTGTGTAGTTGAATCTATTCATTGTGAAACCGGCTAACACGAGTAAATTAAAAATAAATAAAAACTCGATTTTAACGAATTTATGCTCTTTTAGTCTCAAGCCTTGTTTTTTAGAAACTTATTCGTTTCTATACTTGTTTTCTAGAAATTTAAGTTCTAGTTTCTATATTATTTGTCTTGAGACCTTTCCGCCAAAAATATTTATTGACTGGTTCCGTTTACGCCTAAATTCTTTCCATGGACGCCCATCAGCTTTAATTAAAATTAAAAAAAAAAATTTTATATCCATATGTAAAATTATCACAAAGAGCTTAATAATTTCTCGAGAAAAAAATAATTTTTTGCTACACATATTGGCCATCATTAGGATTTTTAAACAATACAACGCGGTAACCAAGCGATTACTTTTTTGAAGAACACATCGACAACTATGATGATTCACACTATCATTGTTTTATACTTTTATTATTTGAACTCTTTTTCCATCTTTGATTAATGATGGCCTTTCTTCGTGTACCATTTAGTATTAAAAAGAACATGAAGAAATAAAGAGCATGGGACTACACTACTCAATAAATTAAAACGTGGGCCTAAACTAACATGCGAGAAGTGACAGCTATCTATGAATAAAGGGTAATTTTTCTTTTTTGTGGTTGCTGTGGTGACATGTTACTTGATAAGTAGATTTTATATTATATATTTTACCCTATTTTTAGTATATTGTGGTTAATATTTTGAAAGAATTTTGATGATTTGAATTGTATTTTCAATATAGAACTTTTGACTTCCTCTAGAGCAAAACAGGAACAAATGGACGAATTTTGGAGTAATTCCAGTTGGAGGACGTTCGTGAGTCACTTAGCTTGATTGTATCAAAATTTGAGATTTTTCCACCAAGCGGTTATTTTTTTGCAATAAAATAAAAAGCGATGCGCAGTGTTGGAAAATGACGTTTTTGGACTTAAATTGCGTTTTTGGAGCCCAATATGACCTCGGATGGGTTTGTAGCCTTCTAGAGAAGTGTTCAGAATATTCCAAACATTAAATCCAGCTATATTGGACCAATTTTGGAGCAGCTTATGGGTCCAAAACGTGATTGTTCATATTTTAGACGAATTTTACCATTTAATTTAGGGTTATGTTTCCTATTTTATTTGATTATTATTTTTAGTTTCCTGGTGGGAATAAATGACTTGTTTTTAGGGTTTGTGTGGGGGCTTAGCAGATATATTGCTTGGCCGTCTACAGTTTTTTACTACGCTTTTTTTTATGCAATTTTGGAGACAGAGAGAATTGCTAGGGTTTTGGAGATTTTCTACTTTGAAGGTGCTTTCAATCCTTTTCTTAAATATATTTTCTATGATTTTAATTATGAATATGCGTAACTAATTCCTTTTGCTAAGGCGAAGCCTTGAGCCTTAGCATGAATATGTGATTTTTATTTAATTGTTTATGATTGATTGTGTTTATACCATATTTAGGGCATCGTATTTAGATCTCGTACAAATACTCGAGGGACTTAAATGTAATTATGTGATAAAGGAAGGGGCAAATATGTAATAAGTGAGGAGTCATTATTCTATAAAAGGACCCATCAACCTCACAATTAGAGGAGACCATTTCTGGAGCCTTCTCACCCCTATCAACGCTCTCACTCCTAGAGCTCTCTCTCCCCCTCACTTCTCAGAGAAATATAATACAATCAGTGTGGACGTAGCCCAAACTTTAGGGTGAACCACGATACATCTTGTGTTATTTACATTACTTGCAGATTCACGGTCGGATTTACGTTGTTCAAAGACCTCCGGTTTTGTGCATCAACAGATTGCATGCATACTTTGAATTGTTAATCACCGGGATAAAAACTATCTAATTGTCTTAATGCCTGATCACCATTAGGATTTTTAGAAAAGTAATTTGATGCAATTTTGGTCGGAATGTTCCTTTAAATTGATGCTGACTTTTTGTGATTAATAATTGTAATTTCACTTAGAATGAACACCACATCTTAAGGGTTGCATGGTTTTTCAAAGGGTTTTCATAAAGCATAATGAGTCTTTCATGTTCAGATTTGATCCGAACGTCCGGACGAGTTGCATGTTAGATATACGTTCTATGTTGGAGGTTCCAAGTAGATTATGAATTAGGAAAATCTAACCTTCAAAGTGACATGTATAGATCATAAGTAATTGGTAAAAGTTCATAGGATTGCTAGGTGATGGTGGAACCCTAGTGCTTTCTTAATTTGATTTATCCCAAAAACTGTTTTCTTTTCCCTCTAGTTTTAATATTGCAGATTGTCTTATTTTTATTCTTTAATTTCGTTTTATTAGATTAGGCCATAAAATCAATCATCTCAGTTTCTACTTTACAATAATTAATTGGAATTTGGATTGTTTCGAATTATTTAATAATTCCTGTGGAGAACGACCTTGCGAGATCCGTTTATATTACAACAACCTTGTGATTTTTGCAAGTATAATAGGAGTTTTTAGCCCGTTCACATGAGTAGTAAAATCCCTATCATTACTTTCAATGTGACCTCTGTGGTGAAACAACTATTAATTGAACTTCCGCGATCAGCCCTATTAGCAATTGCTCCAAATCTAAAGTTCCATTAGTCTTCCGTTAAATAAAACCATGTGAATATGACGTGTGGATCTGTCAAAATTAAGTTTATTTATTTTGGAAAATAAAAAGACAAAAGCATGATTGAATTAAAATAAAATTACAAATAAAAGAAACTCGTAAAGATAAAAAAAACCCAATAGTTCCCGTATCTCATCTCAAGCTCCCACCCACTGCCGTAGCCACTTGTGGACCTCCTCCACCATCACTAGCCATCACCCCAATTTGATAGCACATGTATCTCAACCTATATAATGCACTCTATATGCATTGTAGAATATATGCATTCAGACATGGCACACTCCGTCCCGAAGGAAGGCATGCTGGCCGTCACGTGAGAGTGACGTAACCATTTACACAGTTCGGAAGCTTTAAAAATAAAATTACTAAGATGAAACACCCGAGGGTGAGTCCTACTTTTGTGAATTCTGTCAGAACACCGTTGGATTCCCCGTGGCCACCAAAGCTCTGATATCTAGAACCTGGAGGGGCGCAAAACAAAATTGAGTGGGTCAGTAAAACAAAGTTTTTCGAAAACTTTTCATTTAAAACATTTCTAACCCCTCGCTGTAAAACCTGTATACTTTCCCAGAAAATAGCATAATAGCATAATACTTTTCATAAATCTCAAATCATCAATTTTTCTCAAAAACTAGAAAGTGTGCCATGTTATAATTTCAAAAACAGAATGAATGATGCATCAATGTAACAGGTGAAATGGTGAATTAACCGGAGACCCTGCAGTTGGTCCTGTACAGTTAATTCTATAGCTCAACATCCAATCCAACCGGAGTCACCTCGGTGACCTGTACGGCACTACACTGCATATAAGTCGGAACTACCTGAAGTAGTCTGTACGACATGAATGGTGTAATAATACACTCTAGTGCTTCTCTCATCAATCATCTGTGCACATAATTTAAGGTCACCTATCAGTCGGAACCCTCTCATGGTCTGTACGACATGTTGGAACCCTCTCATAGTCTGTACGACATGCACCTACTTGGATCCAAGGTGAGCGTGCGGTGCGAGGTGAATAATATAAACACTAACACCATGATTGCAGGTTATGAGCTATCAAAATAATATACATCATCAATGATTCACATGAATAATATAAAACTCACCTGATACTTACATGTGCTTCCACAGCACCAATTCACATATATATATGCATCAATTATCAATTCATATAACTCATATCATTCATATCATTCATATTATGCATGCATGGCATTTTAGAAACATACTTTCATTAAAACTCAATTTCTGGGAAAATTCATAGTATATAGGTATAAATAGAAAGTACTGCCCACTCACCTGGAGTTTGCCCAACAACTCCCTAGCACAACACATCAAGGCGTCATGACGATCAGCGCCTAGAATAATAATCAAATCCAACCTCAGAAATCATATCAATAAAATATAACTTATATAAAACACATCACATCACTACGCAGTTCGATCCGGAAGATCTGCAACTCAGATTTCAAATCCATAACTTCCAGAGGTCCACAATATACCTCTAGGACAACATCCTAAAATTTCATTACCATCCAACGGTCGGATCTCCGTCAATTTCCAAAACCAAGTGACAGTTAACATTCTATTTTATGAACTTACAACTCCAATTCCGGAAGATCCGTAAATTGGATTCCCAATCCGTAAGTTCCTATAATCCTCAAATATTACGTATTACAACGTATCAAAGTTTGGTGACGATCCAATGGTCGGATCGTCAATTCACATTTTCACCTAACCACGAATCGTAACGAACTTAGGTTCAATTATTCAATTTACATCCATCAATTATCAAAATTGAACCTAGAACCTTAAACACATATCAAGAATGATATTGGCAGGCCATTGGCCACGCGCCGCCGCACGCGCCGCCGCGGGTGGCGGTTGGCCGCCCCGGCTCGCCGAAAAATCCAACTATTTCCAAAAATTCTCAAAAAATACAGAATTGAAGATCTCAATGAGTAGAGTAAACTTTATACCTGTGGACAAGACCAATTTTTCCTGGAAGAGCTCCAATTTCACCAAAATCTGTGCGGACCCTAGAATTGGGTGAGCTTCAATTCGACCTTCAAACTTGTTCCAACGCCTCTACTACTTCTTGGGCTTTGTTCTAGGCCTCAAGAGAAGTGTATGGGTGGTGGCAATTGAAAGAAATTGCTTCAGAATTGGGTGATTCGAAGCCAAAGCCGCCACACCCCTTCTTGCAGTTTTCTCTATTTTCAAAGCCAAATCTCTCCAAATTTGAGATGGAATGGATAGAGGAAGGCTCCTAGAGTGTTTCCCATGAAGTTTCTTGAAGCAATTCGCCGGAAAAACGGGTGAAAATCACCGAAAATCGGCATGGGTGCCGACCAGGTCAAAAATGGGCCAAGGGGATCCGGTCGATCCCCCACGTCTCTCTCTCCCTCCTTTCCTCTTTCCTAGTTGGCCAGATTCTCCTTCTCTCTTCTCCTGATTCGTCCCCTTCTTCTTCTTTCAGATTTGGCAGTTTTGCCCAATCCCATTTTTCCTTTCTTCTTCCCCCATGCCCAATCCTCATTCTTCTTCTTTTTCTTACGCACACACACGCACAAACCTTCTTTCTCTCATCCCAACCATCCATTTCAAATTCCTTTAATCTGGGCCATCCAAATTTTAATAATAAAATTTATAAAATGCCCAAACTTCAAACTTTAAAATCTTTTTCGTTATAACTCCAAATAACGAACCGTCAGCACCCAAACGTCCGTAGCGACGAGTACTACGAGAATATGTTAAGAAAACAAATCTTAGATGGCACGACACAACGATTAACTTTGAATAACATGCGTGCCTCAAAGGGCATTTTTGTAAAATCCTTTATTAAAACTTTAAAAACTCTTAAAATTAGGGACGGGCTGTCACAAGACAGGTGAAAGACATTGTAGAATTAAAGACAATGGGTGAAAGGCATTGCAGAAAATTCAATCTTCAGGTCTACCCTCTGCAAATGAACTTCAAGAGTGTAAGAAAGTTAAAGAATTAAAATTCAAAGAAGACTAAGAAAAAAAAATTAAATGGTTGTGTACTGGCTGACTAGGGCCTGCATAAAACCACATTACCAATTAAAGACAAAATTGAAAGGCATTTATGCATTCAAATTGGTACAAATTGATACAAGAATGAAAATTCAAGTAAGACTAAGACTCTAACTCATGATCAAAGACGTGTTGGCATTGAAATAAAAAAACAATGGTATATTAGAAGTATTAGGATTTCCAAATGAAATTAAATCATACCTAAGAAATTAGACGCGACTTCACCTTCACCTCTTCTCCTAGCCATTGACGTGGTTTTACCGGTTTAGTTTCAGTCTTTGCGTTCAAACTTTTTTTTTTCTTTCTGTAAAATCTAATTTCAGTTAAACCCTAAATTATACTAGATGTCCATTGAATAAGATGTAATTTGGATTAAAATGACGAATTTGACCATAATACATGAGTTTATTTAACGAAAGACTAACAGAAATTTGGATTTGGACCTGAATTGCTAACAATACCCACCACGAGGGTCACATCAAAAGTGACGTGTCATTACACAGATCATGAAAAAAATTTGGCTATAAATAAATGCATAAGTAAGTTAAAAAGGTGAAATGATTTTTTTTCTTTTTTATATTTTAATGAACATATGAAACTCAAGATTCAAAATAATTCAAATTCATATTATTTATAAGTAAACATGCTTAATATCGTTTTGGTCGAATCCCCAAATATCTTATAGCGATTGGGAAATACAAATAATGTCAAGGTCACATGATTCATTTCGACCATAAAAAATAGGTAACGTGACTCATATTTTATTTTACTCATGTATATAATGTTTATATTCCAGCCACGATATCTCATCTTTACCGCAAATAGTACAAGAAATTAATTGTTTATGCAAAAATCGAAAACGTGATCCATATGATATGTAAATTGATCACATCATATTTTGTGAGATGATGCACTAGACTAGAGTGCAAATATGGTTAAGGACGCTTATATGGTTAAAGAAACTTAGGCCCAAGAAATTACAAGTATGTCATAATCATTTCACAAACGTGCATAAGTGTCTCCGCTTCTAGAGTTGTTAATTTGTTAAATGAAATTGTATTTTCAATTCAAATTCTTCAAATTCTTCAAACTCTCATACTCAATTGGTTTGACACCACACAAACTCTTTGAAAAAAGAATAAAACTTAACTTTTAACGTGAAGATCAAAAGATGAATAAATCATCCGCATAAAGAACATGAGAAAGAGAAATACAACCTCTTAGAGCAAAAATTGGCTTAGTAAGCCCATCAAGTTGAAGTCGACTCAGACCCCTTGCTTATGTAATGGCTAAGATGATGACCAGAAGATAGATGGGAAGAAATCATGGCTTTACCATTGGTGAGAGATTTTAGATTTGATTCTTACGAAAAACGAATTCGAACTAAACTATTATGGTAATCATTGTGAAGTTTAATTCACTTTTTCACTACTCAATATAAATAATATCCTATGTATTCAAAACAATTATTTAGTTTAGTGGGCACATAACTTATTTACTTATAAAAAATTCTCATAAAAGATCGCATTTAGATCATGGCAACACTGGCCTACCCGGTCCACATCTTTTATTTATTTTCAAACTTTGCTTTTTTGTTTCATTTTTTTTCGCATATGAATAGTGAAAAGAACATCAAACATTCACAATGCATGGCGTTGCTCAAATTAAGTTATAATTATATATTATTTAGCTAATCTTTTCTTGTCAAATTGATGCAGCACTTTGCTAGCTCGCTAATTCTACGGAAAGGACTTGCATGTGTTGATACACAAAATCAGTGAGGACTTTGGTACAACATAAAATGTTAAGTTTGTGACCTTCGCTAGATTGTTCCGATCACTAGTGTGGATAAGTATGTAAATGGATAGGGACAGGGAAGCAAACACAAGATGTACGTGGTTCACCCAGATTGGCTACGTCCACGGAGTATAGGAGTTCTCATTAATTGTGAAGGGTTTACACAAGTACATAGGTTCAAACTCTCCTTTAGTGAGTACTAGTGAATGATTTAGTACAAATGACATTAGGAAATATTGTGGGAGAATGATCTCCTTTTATAGAAGAGAGTTTCTAGTTTTGTTCTGACATTGACACGTGTCGTGTTGTGATTGGCTTCTAATGTTGACACGTGTCGCACTATAATTGGCTTCTGATGTCGACACGTGTCGTGCTGTGATTGGCCTCCTGGTCGGAGGGAAACTCTTCTGGGTCTTTGACGGTATAACGTTGACCGGTGCTTAGTAGTTTCGAGATTTGTCAAATATGGTACAAAGAATGTTCCCTTAAGTTCTCGAGTGAGGGAAGCTCCTCGGTTGGGGACTTGCAAGATCCAAGCCGCTGAGTAATCACGAAACTTCTAAGTACCGAAGTGTGGTATCGTTTTCACTTGCCTTATTTGTCTCATAGGTAGATGTGGCATCTTCTCTGGAAGTATTTTTCCTCCATCCATGGGTTGTATCTTTAACCGGTGGAGATGCATAAGGTAATGTATCAATTTCACTTGAAGCTTACTTGTAGTTTCAGGCTTGGTCAAGTGCGATACAAACCATGTAGTAAGAGTCCCCCAAGTCGCTGAGCTAGGAGATTTGCCGAAAGAGGTGACAGATAAGGTAAGCAATCAGAGCTCCCAACAATCAGTCTTAGATCAGAAGTTTGATTTCGAGTTCCAACTGATTGTTCTCATTCTCCCTATCTTGCAGGCAGCAAGAAGGATAAAGAGAAGAAAAAAGAGAATAGATGATATGAGATACTTTTGTTTTTAAAGAACTAACTTTCCACAGGCTTATTCTTGAACTGGGCTTGAAGGTTTTCTGGTTTCCTCCAAAGTATAAGGCCGACTCAAGAATTTGAGGGTCAAAACAAGTCTATCAAATCAAGAGTGCATTCGACCTTAATGATATGGGATACTTTTGCTGTTGACAAAGTAATAGATGAATCGGCATGTGTTCTGTTGCGCTTATCTCCACATGCTTCCTTGTATCCTTTTCACTTGCCTTATCTGTTCCTCAGGCAGATATGGTATCTTTTATGAAAGCATAAGATGTTGAACATGAGTACTCGAGAGCAATGCCAGGTAAGTAATCAGGCAAAGGGTTCTAGGCAGTCAGTTCCTGACTGGAAGCTTGATTCCAAGTGCTGACTGATTGCTCTTTTTCTCCCTGTCTTGCAGGTAAGAACAAGGGCAAAGGAAAAGATAAGGAAAAAACATGATATGGAATACTCTTGCTTTTGACCCTGATGATATGAGATACTCTTGCTCTGGTGTGGCTTGTTTGTAGAGGTATTATCGGGGGAAAGGAAGTTGAGTATTTCAAGAGGCTTCGTTGGGAATGCCTTCTCAGATATGATGAATGGTTGAGCATTTTTGAAGGTATGCCTGTCCGTGAAAAGTGGAGGTAGACATATATAGGAGTTTCCCTAACAACAAGTAGTAATGTTATTCTTTTACCCTTCTTGTCATATCAATGTAATGGGAGCTGCAAGCTTCACGTGTTTTAACTTTGTCAGAGCACTTTGAAAAAGTGGTCTGTGGTATCTGAAAAGCTGATGTTGCGTGTGAAAATTACAGACAAATTTTATCCAAGGAGATCTGGCTCTCGAAGTTCGGAGAGCGGTGCCTCTTCGATTTTCGAACAAGCAATCCTGTTAGGGATCTAGCTCTCTAGATTCAGAGAGTGTTGCCTCTTCGATTTTTGAACAAGAAATCCTATTGGGGATCTAGCTCTCGAGATTTAGAGAGTGGTGCATCTTCGATTTTTGAGAAAATAATCCTAGTAGGAGTCTGGCTCTCGAGATTCTGATAGTGGTGCCTCTTCGATTTTTGAGAAAGCGATCCTGGTGGGAGTCTGGCTCTCGAGATTTGGATAGTGGTGCGATTTTTGAAAAAGTAATCCTTGTGGGAGTCTGGCTCTCGAGATTCGGATAACGGTGCCTCTTCAATTTTTGAAAAAGCAATTCTGGTGGGAGTCTGGCTCTCGAGATTTGGGGAGCAGTGCCTCTTCGATTTTTGAGAAAGTAATCATGTTGGGAGTGTTTTCTCGATGTGAGTAAATGTTAGGCATTTTTGCCAGTCTGTTTTGCCACGGAGCACGGAGGTTGACACACATATGAACTTTCCAGTTATCAAGCAGTGGTGCTGTTCCTTTACCCTTGTGGGTAATGGTAGGGTTGCTGGACCTTCAAAATTTATGTGTCTGAACTTTGTCAGAGATCTTTGGCAAAGTTATCTATGGTACCCGATGAGCTGATGTTGCGTGTGTGGATTGTCGACATATTTTACTCAGGAAAATCTGCTTCTCGAAATTCGGAGAGTGGTGCATCTTCAATTTTTGAACAAACGGCCCTGCTGCCCTTTCTTTTATAGGGGCACCAATTGTGTGCAAAAAGTACGTTCAGAGAGTTATTACTTGTAGGAATGTTCCCCTTATTTTCGTACTTCAGAGATTTATTGGACCTCATTTCTCCTTCATTATTTCTGAAAATGTCTGGCCCATCTGACCGTCGTTTTAACTTGAACTTTGGTGAAGAGGCAGCCATGCCTCCTCAAGACAACATATGGTGCCCATCATTCTTATCCCCCTACTAATCATCTTACCGTTGAGGACTCTGTGATGAAGAATGATATAGCCGTTGCAGTGGTGGCCAGGAACCTTCTCACTCCTAAAGATAACAGACTACTTTCCAAACGGTCTGATAAGTTGGCTATTAAGGATTCTCTGGCTTTCAGTGTTCAATGTGCAGATTCTGTGTCTAATATGGCCCAATGCCTATTTGCTCGAACCCACCAAGTCGGCTGAAGTGATAAGTCTCAACAGAAGATTAAAGAGCTCAAGCATGAGAATAAACAGTTGCACATGCTCGTACATGATTATGCTACAAACATGAAGATGAAGCTTGACCAGCTGCAGGAATCTGATGGTCAGATTTTACTAGATCATCAGAGGTTTGTAGGTTTGTTCCAAAGGCAATTATTGTCTTCGTCTTCTGAAGCTGTACCGCGTAATGAAGCTCCAAATGATCAACTTCGGTGCCTCCTCCTTATGGGGTTATGCCCAGTACTAAGGCTCCGAATGATCACCCTCTGGTGCTTACTCTTTCTGGGGCTCTGCCGACTGCTGAGACTTCTCCTAAGCAACCTTTGTGAAGGCTTCCTCTTGGTTGTTTATTTTGATTCATGTATATGTACATATTTGTAACTTATCGGAGATATCAATAAATAAGCTTTGCTTCATTTCAACGTATTGTGTTAAATATACCAAAGTCTTCTTCACTAAGTTCTTCGAATTTTTCTTTTGTTGAAGCTTGTATGTTGAAGCTTTGTGAGTGAAGCATGTATGTTGAGGTAATGCTCCCTTAATTTCCCTAGTGAGGAAAACTTCTCGGTTGGAGACTTGAAAAATCCAAGTCATTGAATGGTCGTGAGACTTCTGAGTATCAAGATGCAGTAGCATACGGTAGGAGTCACCTAAGTCTCCAGTCGAGGGAGTTGACGAATGAGGTGTCTTGCTAGTAGCCAAATTACCAAAGTAACAAAACTTCACCATTTTCCTTTCTAAAGTGGTAGCCCAAAACTCCTCATTCATATATATATTTGTTATGAAAGTTGTTAGGCCAAAAGAAGAAGAGGCCTAGGCAATTTTTTTTTTCAATTTTTTTAATTGAAAAAAACTAGAAATTTGTTGAATTTCCCAATTTCCCTATTTTTTTTTTTTTTGAATTTTTGAATTTCCGAATTTCTGAAAAAATATATATATATATATTTTAAGCTTTGTAGGTGAAGCTTTGAGATTGAAGTTTTGTTGGGTACCATGAATTGATTTTGCTTCACACTATCTTGATCTAGAGTGTGTGAAGCTTTTGTAGGTGAAGCTTTTATAGGTGAAGCTTTGTAGGTGAAGCTTTGGAGTTGAAGCTTTTGTAGGTGAAGCTTTGGAGTTGAAGCTTTTGTGGGTGAAGCCTTGTTGGATACCATGAATTAATTGTGCTTCACACTATCTTGATCAAGATACTGTGAAGCTTTTGAAAATTTGTAGTTGCCCCCCATTTGTTGAAGCTTTTGTTGGTGAAGCTTTTGTGGTGAAGCTTTGTAGGTGAAGTTTTGTAGGGTACCATGAATTGATTTTGCTTCACACTATCTTGATCAAGATAGTGTGAAGCTTTTGAGAATTTGTAGTTGTCCTCCATTGATGAAGCTTTGTTGAATTTCCCAATTTCTTTTTTTTTTTGGGAAAATTATAAATTTGAAAATGTGGGAGAGACAACATACACAAATTTTTCTTCCATATTGTTGAGCAAGAGATTGTGATGCAAGCCACATCTTGTAGTAGTCGAAGGTTTGGATGAACCATATAAATTGAATTTGTTTCGAACGGTCTTGATCAATAGTGTGTAAAGCTTTCTATGAGTTGTAGTTGCCCACCATTGATGAAGCTTTTGTTGGCACCATAAATTGGTTTTGCTTCACACTGTCTTGATCAAGAGTGTGTGAAGTTTTTAAGAATTGTGGTTGAACTCCTTTGATGAAGCTCTTGTTGGCACCATAAATTGGTTTTGCTTTACATTGTCTTAATCAAGAGTGTGTGAAACTTTTGAGAATTGTTGTTGCCCTCCATTGATGAAGCTCTTGTTGGCACCATAAATTAGTTTTGCTTTACACTGTCTTGGTCAAGAGTGTGTGAAGCTTTCTACGAGTTGTAGTGTTTGCATTGTTACAGAAGAGAAATGTCTGAAGCAGATGCAAGAGGGCTGAATAACTTGATCTTCATATGCCATGCACTGAAGTTGTTGTTGGCTTGCAATAAGACTTTGTTGGTGACTATAACTCTTGTTGGGCATAAGTGCTCCCCTAGTTGAGTTCTCAAGTTTGAGGGTTTTTTATTTTTTGTGAATGCTAGGAGTTCACATGTACAAGTTGTACCACTCGTCTTCTGGTAGGTGGAATGAATGATGAGTTGCTTTCATCATTTGGTTGGTGGTACGAATGTGAGTTCCTTCACCACCTTTCATCACATTTCATCACCTAGTTGGTGGCATGAAGATGAGTTCCTTCTTCACCTGGTTGGTAGCATGAATGGCAAGTTGTCAAATGATATTAGAGTATGGGTTGTACATTTCATCACCTGGTTGGTGGCATGGAGATGAGTTTCTTCTTCACCTGGTTAGTGGCATGAGTGGCAAGTTGCCAAATGATATTAGAGTACGAGTTGTACATTTCATCACCTGGTTGGTGACATGAAAATGAGTTCTTTCTTCACATTTCATAACCTGGTTGGTGAGAATAAGGGCAAGGTGTCAAATGATACGAGTTGTACATTTCATCACCTGATTGGTGGCATGAAGAAGGGTACGAGTTGTACATATTGTTTGTACCATACTTGACCAATCCTGAAACTACCAAGCATCGGTCAACATTATACCGTCAAGGACCCAGAAGAGTTTCCCCCCAACCAAGAGGCCAATCACAGCGCAATACATGTCGACATCATAAGCCAATCATAACACGACACGTGTCAATGTCAGAACAAAGCTATAAATTCTATTCTATAAAATGAGATCATTCTCCCACAATATTTCCTAATGTCATTTGTACTAAATCATTCACTTGTACTCACTAAATGAGAGCTTGAACCTATGTACTTGTGTAAACCCTTCACAATTAATGAGAACCCCTCTACTCCGTGGACGTAGCTAATTTGGGTGAACCACGTACATCTTGTGTTTGCTTCCCAATCTCTATCCATTTACATACTTATCCACACTAGTGGCCGGAGCAATCTAGCGAAGGTCACAAACTTAACATTTCTGTTGTACCAAAGTCCTCACTGATTTTATGCACCAACACATTTCATCACCTGGTTGGTGGCATGAAGATGAGTTCCTTTTTCACATGGTTGGTGGCATGAGTGGCAAGTTACCAAATTATATTAGAGTACGGGTTGTACATTTCATCACCTGGTTGGTGGCATGAAGGAGAGTACAGGTTGTACATTTCATCACCTGGTTGGTGGCATGAAGATGAGTTCCTTTTTCACATTTCATCACCTGGTTGGTGAGAATAAGGGCAAGGTGTCAAGGCACATTGTAGCAAGTGTCGAATGACACAAAGTATATTGAACCCTTTCGAAGCACAATTGGCGTATGTATAAATGTGTTGGAATGTATGATTGAACGAATATATTGTGAAGCTGTTCGTTTATTTGTATAGTCTTGTTAACATATACTTAGACTTTGTTTTATGTTGGAAGCATTCATGTTGAAGCTTGAATCCGAGTGTTTCATTGCTAGGAAAGTAAGAGGATTAAGACCGAGTTGTCTAAATCACCTCTTTATTAAATTCATGCCAAATAGTCTTCGTTACATAGGATGTCGAACGGCTTAAGTTTAACACTTGTACAATGTGAGTTTACTTGTAATAGGACTTCAAGTGATCAACGTTCCATGGATGGCCAAGGGTCTTGCCATCGGAGCTTCTAAGCTTGTAGGAGCCAGGGTGACTGATGTCAACAACTTCAAACGGTCCATCCCAGTTTGGACTAAGTGTTCCTTCACTCGGGACTCTGTCACAGAGTAATCTTTTCTTCAATACCAGTCTTTCACTTTGAAAGAACGAGGTTTACCCTTGAGTCATACTAGTTGGAGATGCGCTGCTTGTAAGCGACATTCCTTAAGTGAGCCTGGTTTCTGTGTTCCTCGACTAGATCTAAGTTAAGGGTAAGTTGTTTGTCATTTTCGCTTTGCACGTAGTTCTGGACTAGGAACGCTGCTTGCTCAAGATCAACTGGGACAACTGCCTCTATACCAAAAGTAAGTGAGAATGGGGTTTCTCCTGTTGATGTCCGATACGAAGTGCGGTATAACCAAAGAACTTGGGGTACAAATTCTGGCCAACAACCTTTAGCCTTGTCCAAGCTGGTTTTCAAAGTTCGTTTGATTTTTTTTTTATGGCTTCGACTTGTCCATTAGACTGGGGATGAGCTAGGGAGGCAAAACATAAGTTAATGTTGAACTTAGAGCAGAACATCCTGAACTTATTGTTGTCGAACTGTCTCCCGTTGTCAGTGACTATAGCATTGGGAATGCCGAATCTGCAAAGGATGTTCTTCCATACGAAGTCTTCTATTTTTGCTTCAGTAATAGTTGCCAAGGGTTCTACT
This sequence comes from Malus domestica, assembly GCF_042453785.1. Taxonomy (NCBI): domain Eukaryota; kingdom Viridiplantae; phylum Streptophyta; class Magnoliopsida; order Rosales; family Rosaceae; genus Malus; species Malus domestica. The sequence goes on along the minus strand of NC_091672.1, from coordinate 24,657,686 downwards.
TCAACCCACTTTGTGAAGTAGTCAACTACAACGATTGCATAGCGGACCTTACCCTTCCTTGCAGGCATTGGGCCGATCAAATCAAGTCCACATTGGGCGAAGGGCCAAGGGTTGATCATAGGAGTGAGCGGCTCGGGAGGGGAGTGAGGAATAGTTGCGTAGCATTGACACTTATCACATGAGCGAGATATTCTGATGGCATCTTGGTGGAGTGTTGGTCAGTAATACCCTTGGCGAAAAGCCTTATGTGCTAGGGATCGAGATACAGCATGATCTTCGCAGACTCCTTCATGTATTTCTCGAATGACAATTTCCGCCTCCGCTGGCGTAAGGCATCTTAGGTATGGTAGGTTAAAATCCCGTTTGTAGAGTTGGTCATTAATGATCAAGTAACGGGTATCCTTGTATCGAATCTGCTTAGCTTGGAATTTAACGTTTGGGAGGGTACCATGCGTAAGGAATTTATAAATCGGGGTAATCCAACTATCCCCCTGTTGTAAGTTGTACGCTTCCACAGCCATGGTGCTTGGTGCTGCCAACAATTCGACTTGAATTTTTCTCCCAATTCTGTCTTCCACTGCTGAGGCGAAGCGAGCCAAAGCATTTACATGACTGTTTGCCGCTCGAGGAATTTGGGTGATATGGTAGTGGAAGTGCTTGAGCAACAATTGTGTTTGTGCCAGATATGATGCCATGGAGTTATCCTTAGCAGCAAAGTTGTTGGTGACTTAGTTAACCACCAATTGGGAGTCACTGAAGATATCAATTCGTTTAACTCCAAGGTGTTTGGCCAAACATAAGCCTGCTAGAAGGGCTTCATATTCGGCCTTATTATTGGATGTCTTGAACTTGAAACGAAGAACATACTTCATTGCCACTTTGTCAGAAGGTCATAAGGACTAGTCCTGCTCCACACCTTGTTGGTGAGACGAGCTATCAACATATAGACTCCATGTTGGGGCTGTTGGTTCTATTTTCTGAGCTTTCGAGGGTAATGAAACCACTTCTTTAGGCGTAGAAACAATGTCAACAGGATATGTGAAGTCGGTGATGAAGTCTGTCACTGCTTGGCCTGTCTCAGCTGGCTTTGGTTGGTAGGAGATGTCAAACTTACCTAATGCTATCGCCCATTTGATCATTCTCCCCGAAGTGTCAAGACTTTAGAGTATCTGTCAAAGAGGATGATTGGTAAGCACGATGATGAAGTGTGCTTAGAAGTAAGGGCGAAGTTTTCGAGCAGACATGAAAATGCTAAAGCCAATTTCTCAATGTTGGAGTATCGTGTCTCCGCATCTTGTAAGGCCTTGCTAGCGGAGTAGACATGCCGTTTGACATTACCATTCTTTTGAATGAGAACGGAACTTATTGCTGAAGCCGATACCGATAGATAGATAATGAGGGTGTCACCAACCTCAGGTTTGGATAGCAGAAGGGTTTTACTCATATAGTCTTTGGGGTTCTTGAATGCCTCGGCACATTCATCAGTCCATGTAATGTACTTCTTACTTCCCTTAAGTGCTTTGAAGAAAAAAACACATATGTATGTGGCCTTATAGATAAACCTAGTTAAGGCTGCCACCTTACCAGTAAGGCTCTGGATGTCTTTTGAAGTTACCGGTTCCTTCATGTCAAGGATTGCTTTGATCTTCTCGGGATTAGCCTCAATGCCTCGTTGGCTTATCATGAAGCTTAAGAATTTTCCAGAGCTTATGCCGAAAGCACATTTATTGGGGTTCAACCTCATTCGATACCTCTTCAGAATGGTGAAAGTTTCATATAGGTTAGTGATGTGTTGGTCAGCATGTTTGCTTTTGACTAGCATATCATCAACGTAAACTTCTATGCTCTTCCTAATCTGTTCAGCGAACATTGAATTGACTAGTCTCTGATAAGTCACTCCTGCATTCTTTAGGCCGAAAGGCATGACTTTATAGCAATATAGTATCCTATCAGTAGTGAAGGTTGTGTGTTCTTGGTCCGGAGGGTTCTTGAGGATTTGGTTGTATCCTGAGTAAGCATTCATGAAGCTCAGAAGTTCACACCCCTACCATAGAGTCTATAAGTCTGTCAATGAGAGGAAGAGGAAAGCTAACCTGCGGGCATCATTTGTTTAGGTCGGTGTAGTCGACACACATTCTCCACAAGACCTTTTAGAGCATTAGACTTTCTTTGGTCGGATTTTTCTTAACAAGGACCACATTTGCTACCCATGTTGGGTAATTGACTTCGCGGACGAAGCCTATGCCTTTGAGTTTTTCAACTTCTACCTTCATTGTTTCGTATCGTTCAGCGTCATAAGATCTTTGCTTCTATCTCACTGGCTTGGTCTTGGGGTCAATATTCAAATGATGACATATGATATCAGAAGAGATGTCTGGCGTGTCCTCGTATAACCAGGCGAAGACCTCAATGTTCTCTTGCAAAAAAAGAGATCAATGTCAACCAAATGGGTGGTGACAAAGGGGTGCCAATCTTCACCATGCGATCTGAATAATCTTTTGAGATAGAAACCTTCTCCAACTCTTCAGCGGGTTGTGCTTACTAGGTGAAAGAGTTGTCTCGAGGATCGTCGGGTTGACTGTTGCCACCATGAAGATCCAAGTTAGCTTCGTCTGGGCTGGTCTTTATGACTTGGTCATGTATAGAAAGGGTTTCCTTGGGCACAGGCAGGTGTTGTTGCTTGACCGAAGTGTTGTAACATGATTGTGCACTAAGTTGATCTCTTCTGATGTAACCATTGCCATAGGCGGTTGAAAATTTCATCAACATATGTATGGATACCATGACTTTGAGATCATTGATGCATGTGCATCCGAAGATGACATTGTATGTCGTTGGGCAATCAACCACCAGGAATACCATGGCCTTGAGATCCTTCCACTCTTTCTGTAAGTAGCTCGCTCCTCAACAGGAATACCCATGTCAAGGGCAAATGACCCTCTGTGTTGGGAGGCACCCAGTTGATGGTTGACTTCCATAGGGGTGATAAGCTCGTGTGTTTTAATATATCTAGCCTCATGGAGCATCTCGAAGACCTTCTCATATTGCTCTTGGAGGATTTCATTCTTCATTGCTATCTTGTTGTTCTGAGCCTCCAGCTCATCGACTTTAGCTTGAAGAGCAAACTTCTTTTGTTCCTTCTTTCGTTGCTTTGCACCAGGTGCAAAAGGAGTGTCATTCTGTGTGTTGTGGCTTCCTTTGCTCCCCATATTGGAAAGGGATGCCTGGTCAAAAAAGAGTGTACGAAATGTGGAAACCAACTTAACAAAGCTGAATAGAGTGGGAATAAGTGTCGTCAAAGGTGTGTCACAGACGGTGCCAAATGTTGATGCATAAAATCAGTGAGGACTTTGGTACAACAGAAAGTGTTAAGTTTATGACATTCACTAGATTACTCTGGTCACTAGTATGGATAAGTATGTAAATGGATATGGACAGGGAAGCAAACACAAGATGTACGTGGTTCACCCAAATTGGCTACGTCCACGGAGTAAAGGAGTTCTTTAATTGTGAAGGGTTTACCCAAGTACATAGGTTCAAGCTCTCCTTTAGTGAGTACTAGTGAATGATTTAGTACAAATGACATTATGAAATATTGTAGGAGAATGATCTCCTTTTATAGAAGAGAGTTTCTAGCTTTGTTCTGACATTGACACGTGTCGTGTTGTGATTGGCTTCTGATGTTGACACATGTCGCACTATGATTGGCTTCTGATGTCGACACGTGTCGTGCTGTGATTGGCCTCCTGGTTTGAGGGAAACTCTTCTGGGTCTTTGACGGTATAATGTTGACCAGTGCTCAGTAGTTTCGAGATTGGTCAAGTATGATACAAACAGCATGAAACATGAATGTTAATGTAACGGTGTTTCAAATCAATCATGTAATATTATGTGAGAACTTAAAAATAAAACACTTGACGTCGTGTCATAGGTTCAAAATGTCAAAGTAGCTTCCAAAGAATGCAAATAAGTCCTCTAAATCAGGGAAGCTTTAACATGAAATAGCTAAGGGTTTTCTTATTACATCTTGAACCCCCTTTGTTGTATTGTTTATTTTACTGTAAAAGCTCTGCCATGTTTATGGATTCCGAAGAAACGCTAGCACATACCTATTTTTAGATCACAAATTCAAATACGAAACAATTCCAACTCATGATGATGTCGAGTTCAATACACATTTATTATGGTTGGGTTGGCTCATTGTTTGAATTAGCTAAAATTTTCAATCATTTAGTGTTAGTATATCGTGGTATAGAAAATAAAAATTAAAAAGTGTTTGACAACGCTGTTATTGTCTTCAAATCAATCAGCTTCTACTTTTACATGACTTTATTTGATTTTGATACACCAGATGGTTTTATCCATAACCTTAAGTGGATTGATTGGGATGTAGATTTTTGTGATGTTAACCAGATAGTAAGTAGCATACATACATGACTCGTTCCGAAACGCTTTTAAAATGATTGAAAGTACTAAAGAAAATATTTTTGGATTTCAAAAGCAAGCACCAATTATATACTTCTTTCAGGAAACACTTTAAGTGTTTTTTTTTTCCAAGATTTACTTATATTTTTATTAAGGATTTGTTCTAAAAATGTTTTCACCAAAAACCTTTTTAGCTTTTTTTTTGGGGGAAAATCTCGACGGTTCAAAGGAAATTTTATTCTTTTAGCTATTTTAAAAACACTTTCAAACAAGCTCGATCATACTAAATCTTTCGGATGGAATGGATGCTCTTTGTTGCTGGTACGAGCCATCTCCATTGTGGAGGAGTTAGTGATATATATTTGGCATTATAATAAATTTTGGTATTGGAACAAAAAAAAAAAAAAAAAAAGGTTCTGGTACCAATTTAGAACAAAGAATTATGTCATTACGTCATACCCGCAATCTCCAAATTGAAGAGAAAGCCTTCTTATCTAATACAAAGAAAATGGATGTTCAAAGAAAAATTATTTCATTAAAAGTAAAAGAAGGGTATTCCTAAAAGATTAGTAAATTATTTTGGGGTTTCATTAAAACAAGGACGTCCAAAGAAAGAATTTGGATGTAAATAGAACCGCTTATTTTTATTTCGTATTTTTGATATTTTATAAAGTATGTAGAATTTTATTATTTTGGAGTTAGGGTTTGTGACACTAAATAAGAAAAACTTTTAGCATGTACTGTTGACAATCTTTCATATTATGGTGTGACAGATGATGATACGTAGTATGTACTACTATAAAGTATAGAGTCTTGTAGGCAAGAAATTTCAACGGTGCTTTCGAACATTCCAATGTGTGTTATTCACACAATTGAATCCTCGTGGCCGGCTGCCTTGTGTTGCCTACGCGTAGTAATTGACTTCGATATAATTAGAAATGGGAGACTGGTGGAGGAGAGGAGTGCTGCAACCATCTTCAACGACCGAGATAGTCTTCCCTCTTTGGGTCAACAAACGCACTCTGATCTTTAATATAAGGGCTGATTCCTTTTGCACTCAAAAGTGGATATGGACAATGACAGAGGCACCTAAGACCCAGGAGTCTGCGGGCTCCATTAAGGTAGTGTGTAGAGAGAAAAAAAAAACGAATTTTTGATATTTAACTTTAACTTATTAGTTGTAATTTTAATATAATATGCACAACAAGCTATAATTAAAAAATAATAATGTCTACAAGTTGGCTGAATGAAATTTGAAAAGAAAAAGAAAAGCAACGAAACTATAGAAGATATTATACCATCTTGAATTTTTTTTCTCTCAAGAATAACCAAATGTTAATGTCGTCATTTCTAAAAAAAGTTTTTAGTTCTATCCTTGCATATGAGACATCCAACTTTTTTGGACACACATGTTTCATTTTTAAGTTTCTTTGGATACCCCGACTATCTTTGTTACGCCAAAAAGTAGACTGCCCAAGATCTGTAGCCACTCAATAAGCTGATTAGCAAGTACTTTTCTTCCGCAACACAAGGAGGTCAATTGCTAAAGGGCTGAGCACGTCAACGGTGGCAATTATTTGCCAATTGCCTTTTATCAATTGGTCAATACCTTCCATGAAGTTCCTTCTTATCTTGCTTACTATTTTTGTGTCCGTCTTGAGAATCATACCATATGTACATCCACACACACGATAACCACACCATATGTATGTCTACACACACGAGAACCACACCATATGCACGTCCACACACACAATTAAACGGGACTCCTTGTATTGGGATTTGGGAGGGTGTTTCTCTACATGCATATGCTCTAAACTTCGACCATTTCTAAGTCCTTCACCTTCTTCTCAAGCTACGTTAAGGTCTTGGACTCGCTTCTGCAATTCCAAAAACCCTAATGGCTTTAGCAATTCCTTTAGGTTTTCTCTTCTTGTTTCCCATGTTTTCTCCGGCTTGGGGAGTTGAGTTTTTGTTCAACGGATTCAATGGAACCGATGCAAATGACCTGATCTGCGAGGGGGCGACTATAATCAAGCCCTCCGGCATGCTCAAGCTCACGAACACATCACATAATATTACAGGCCATGCATTCTATCCCAAACATATAAACTTATTTGATAAAAACTCTTCTTCTTCGTACCCTAATGCTTCTTCCTTCAGCACACAATTTGTTTTTGCAATAGTCTCCCCAAGTTCCGGCCCCGGAGGCTTTGGCCTAGCCTTCACACTCTCTCCCTCTCCAAAATTCCCCGGGGCGGAACCCGGGCATTTCCTTGGGATTTTCAACTCCACAACTGACGGTAATCCCTCCAACCACATCTTTTCTGTGGAATTCGACACGGTGAACGGATTTAAAGAGAACTCCGACACTGCAGGAAACCATGTTGGTATAAACATCAACAGTGTGTACTCTCAAGCATCTGAACCGGCTGCGTACTTTGTCAAAGGAGCACACAAAGAAGAAGTAAACTTGGAGAACGGTGATCTCATCCAAGCTTGGATAGACTATGATGGCGTAGCTCAAAAGCTGAATGTCACAATATCTCCCATAAACGTGAAGAAACCAGAGAAACCGCTATTGTCGGAAACAATCAATTTATCTACTACTCTTCAAGAGACTATGTACGCCGGCTTCTCTGCATCCACCGGAGAACAAGCAAGCTCTCATTACATAATAGCGTGGAGTTTCGCGGTGGACGGAGTACCGAGACCAATCAATATTTCGCAACTTCCTAAACCGGCAAAAGAGAAAGACTCATCCTCTTACAAACCTAAAATCAAGGCTCTTATAATCGCCTTAGCGGTTGTGGTATCCATGTTGTTGCTAGTTTTGTTGTTCTTCACCTTGTACAAAGGACGGCATGATGAGTTTGAGAGTCTTGAGGATTGGGAGCTGGATTGTCCTCACAGGTTCAAGTACAAGGATCTTTACGCAGCAACAAAGGGTTTCAAGGCCTCCGCTGTAGTTGGAGCCGGCGGTTGTGGTGAAGTTTACAAGGGTGTCTTACCTTCTAGTGGATGTGAAATCGCGGTTAAGAAGATAACCCGAAATTCTATCCAAGGAATGAGGTCATTCGCCTCAGAAATTGAGAGCTTGGGAAAGTTGAGGCACAAGAACTTGGTCCATCTCCAAGGCTGGTGCAAGAAGAAGAAGAAACTCCTCATTGTCTACGATTACATCCCATATGGAAGCTTAGACTCGCTCATTTTTGGGTCCGAAGACAACTTTGTGTTGAGCTGGGCACAAAGATTCAACATCCTCAAAGGCGTTGCATCAGGGCTTTTGTACCTGCATGAGGAATGGGAGAAAGTGGTGATTCATCGTGATGTGAAGTCGAGTAATGTCTTAATAGATGCAGACATGAACCCGAGGCTAAGCGACTTCGGCCTTGCTAGGCTGTATGATCACGGAGAGATATCACACACTACATGTGTGGTTGGCACAATTGGGTATATTGCACCAGAATTGGCTCGCACAGGGAAGGCCTCCACACGCTCTGATGTGTTTGCATATGGAGTTCTGCTCCTTGAAGTGGCTTGTGGACAGAGACCTATCGGCTCAGGCGAGTTCATATTGGCAGATTGGGTTATGGAGAATCATGTAATGGGTCGCATACTGGATACAGTTGATCCAAATTTGGATTCGAATTTCGTTGTTAAAGAGATGAAGTTGGTGCTGGAACTAGGTTTGCTTTGCACTCACTACAAACCAGAAGCTAGGCCTACCATGAGACAAGTGGTTCGATATCTCAACGAGGATGAGCAGCTTCCTGAAGTCGAAAACTGGAACCTTGTTGATTCCAGGCGGGTCAGTGAAATGAACTCGAGATTTATGAATATCCTTTTGGGTGATACGATCACATCGTACCCTTCATCGTCCATAGGTGAGATGTCCTGCAGTTCCATGAACGCCGGCAGATAGTAGCGCTAATGTACTTTTCGACGTAAATTCTTTTCATTTATTACTTTTCGAATCAACATTGTAACACTTGTTTCATACAGAGATACATATTACAAAGATTATCGCAACTCTCTTTTAAGTTTACTAAACATTGGATTTGATGAAAACTATTGGCTCAACATGCAACCAAATCCAAAACAAAAGAAAGGACACCTTAACTGTAGCCTCAGTAAAGTGAGGATGTTCAAAGAGCCAAAAACCGAAAAGTACAGAGATGCATCCGTAATGCAAAATCGACGAAAACAAGTTTCTAACTTCCATGACGCCTATCTTTAGACCTCAACAAATACCGCTATTAGACAGAAATGATCAATTACTCACAAACGAACCAGTCACTTCTCATTGATTCATAATGCGCCTCACAATCGCATAAGCCCAAGCTGTTGTTTCACTTAGACTTTCGTCATCGGTTTGAAGACACTCCTGCAAAATTCCCTCAAAGAATGCAAAATCCCCAAACAGTGGCTTGATGGTTAGGCCAAGCACATCAACAAGGTCACCCAGCGCAGAAACTGCAGCTTTTGTCACATTGGCATCCCTATAAACAACGAACAAGGACATTGAATACGAACAAATCAGATTATAAACCCGAAAGACCAGACATTTCGGGTCAGAACACACACACACACACACAAATATATTAGAGAGAGAGAGAGAGAGAGAATACCTGTTTACGTCCCTTAAAACCAATTCTATAAACTGCAGGAGATGTTGGGCATATGGCAACATGACCTCAGGCTTTGAATCCTTAAAGCCCTGAAGTATACCAGAATAAGCTTCAAAGATGCTACACTTTAGCTGGTTTCCATATTCCATTAACTCCTCATCACTAGTGTCCATCCGAGCACAAAGCTCCGAAGCTCCCTGCATCATCTGCACTGCATAAGGGACATACTTCTCAAAATGTTCTCCAATTGCAAGACCTATGTCGCCAAAGACAGAGAATATGGGAGGCTTGACAGACCGGTGGAGCGCTTCACTTGACAAGTCCTTCATCAGGTGACTCATAATCCCATCACAGTACGGTAATGCCTTCTCATCCAATGCACGGAAAATGTCACCAACCACCCCAACTGTGATAGCACATACTTGAAACTCCCCAAAATTCTGCAACCCCATCTCCAAATACTTGTACAATTCAGGAAGGTACTTTTCAAACCCAGGCCCAGTTGCATAAGCCAGCGCACCAATAGCAAGCATTGCTTCCTCATGTACTGTAGAACTACGACAGGCAAACACTCTAAGAAACAGAAGCATTATCTGATCAGCTGCTTCCAATATAATACGCTTACTTTCATCATCACTGGTAAGCTTCTGAATAATAACCTGTAGAACACCACAAAAAGAAGCTTGCAAGTCTCCTTGCTTTTCCTGGTCATCTGACGATACAATCGAAAGTTCTAAAGTCTGGCCCAACTTATTCATAATAACAACAAGTAGTTGTGCTATAATTTGTGATGTTTCTTTAATATTAGAACACCTCACAACAGCATTCAACGATTCATAAGCAGAAGACCTCAATCTAGAATCATCACCATCTGTACGATTAGCAGTGGAAATAAGACATTCAATGATGCCCGGCACATACGGAGTAAAGAGAGAGGAGCAGGTTTCCTCATACCCCTGAGAAAGGTGATAGATGGCCCAACAAACCTTCTCTGCAACATTTGGGGCATCCTTAGTGCCTTCCGCCAATATTTCCACCACCTTTGGAAGGTTAGCAGAAGAAATCACAGTACCATCAGGACCGTGCAAAAACTCGAATATACGACTAAGAGTCCAGGCAGTAGTGTCTTTGACATGGTTATTTTCATCTTTCATTAACCTAAGCATAAAATCCAAACCTGAATGGACCAGAACAGATAGCTTCTCTATGCTTGGGCCTTCAAGTACCGAGCCAAATGCAAATGTAGCTGCCTCACGACAGTGCCAATCTGGCTTCACTATGTTAGCCTCCACAAATGGCATCACAAGGGGCAGAATGGCATCTCCAACAGTCCTTGAAACAAGTTGTAGGCACGTCCCACCAGCCATCGCAACATTCCAAATGTTGTCATCTTGGTCTTGATTTTCTTCCTGTTTCAGCAAAGTTTCTAGCAACATTGGAACTAAAGATGACAAGGCTTTTTCTATAAATTTTGAATGAGAGTCCCCAGTGTCAGAGATCTCAAATTCTTGAAGCTCTATTTCTTCATCACAAATGGAGCTCCAAAACTCAATTGCTTGAAGGGCAACTGTCTCTTCATCCCCTTTTACAGCATTTGATGTAAGCTCAAAGAGAGCCTGCATGTAAGGCCCAAGCAACTCATAATATCTAGAAGCAATTGAAGCGAGACACTCAAAAGCAGCCTGCCTAATTTGAACCTCCTTAGACAAGGCCGTCTCGCAGACCATCTTCATGATGAAATCCCGTTCCATCTGAGTGTCAAAGTTGGTTTGTGCGAACTCCAGGGCATTATATAAAGCCCTTATTGCAGCCAGATGAACTTCAGGGCTATTTTCAGCAAGGTTCATTCCCTGGACTACAGCAGTAAGAACATTGTTCACCTCGCCTTGCTCAAGATCTTGATGAGATATCTCCTCACATACATAACCAAGTGCTTCCAAGGTTGACTGCTTCAAACCAGCTGCACTATCTCGCTGAGTCATATTGTTGAGCAAAGACCCGATTAGGTCAGGCCATTGTTTCCTGGGAATATCAATAGATGCAATTTTTGCAATAACTTGGGCAGATGTGTGTCTTGCTTCCGGGACAGATGACCCAAGTGTCCTTAAGAGCAAGTCCTTAATTTGGGATACAATAGAAATATCAATAGCCATCCATTGTCGAGTAAGAATTTCTTTTGTACCAGCATCTTTGGCATCTAATGAATTCTTAAGCACAAGACCAGCCAACGTACGGGATTCAGTGGGTTTCTCATTGTTTGCAAGCTCAACGGACAACGACAGAAGAAAAGCAGGAAGGTTTTGCTCTTGGAATTGCCTAATATTAGCCTCTGCTTCAGTACGAACCCTTGCATCTGCTGATTGAGCTGCCAATAGAAACTGAGTAATCTCCACAGCCATTTCGTTCCTACTACAAAAGAAGAGAGAAGCTGAAAAAGAATATATAAACAGGAAAAAATTGTTTACTTAAAACCAATAATTTCTTAAGGCTATACAATATGTAGCAGACTATATATGTAATAAATTAAGAGAGACGTTATTCCCACTCCAATGTCTTATTTCTCCACCCATTTTTTGATAAAATTCTCAATTACAAGTTTGCCTATTTGTGAAATGACAGATAAGGACCTTAAAGGATATATAATAATACTAATTTGGGCGCAAAAAAGTAACAGGAGCCCTAGATTTACATTGGGTTGTGAAAGAAATGGGCAAAATGTAAGCTGAATTCGCAAAAAAAGGCATAAAGGTTGAAGATAGAAAGAATTATGGAGCGAGAAAGTGTGGATGTCTTTTTCCAATTAAAAGGTAAGAAGCTAGCAATTAATGATGATTGGATATTAATGGTAGTTACTGGAGGGCATAATCATACATTTCGAGCATCATTCATTTGCTGGTAGATTAAAACAAGCAGAAATAAACAAAATCAGCAGATCTATCACCACAAACGCAAACCGAAGTCCACAGATTGAGATTAGAAGAACGAGAATTACCACGTGCGCTAGCCGAATGAGTAGCAGCGGCGGCGAGCGAGCTCTAAAACCCTACTCGACGAACACGCAGAGCGAGAAGCGAGGACGACTTCGGCTTCTCTCTGTACGTTTGCGCCGTGAGAAGGCAAAGCACACAGAGAGAGGGAGGAGAGAGAGTGCGGAGGAAGATGAACTAATCGGCGATTTATACAAATGGTTGTATATTTCGAATATGGGTGGAAGAAGCGGGAGGGAGAGAAGAAGGGTCACCTAAATTTTTCTGAAGTAAGAACCAGCGGGCAGGGGTCTTGTGCCTGCCCGAGCTACCCGGGTCAACCGCCTTTGAAAACCCTAGTATTTGAAGTCTCCCACGTGTGAGTGGTTGTGATATGATTCAGTTCAGCAAATTACCAAAACTACCATTGTATTTTAGGATCTCAAGCGTGAGTGTGTGAACTTAAGGTAAAATACATTGCACAAGAAATATAGGATGACATGAAACACGTGTGATCGTTGGGATTCACACGTGGGCTAACCAGACTAATACCATAAAAAAAAGTTATAGCTATACAATACATCAAGTAGTACGAAGCTTATGATCTATTTCTCTTGCGTTTTACACTGCACTGAACTTGTTCATTGACAGGGCTTTTCACTCCACAGAGCTTATGCTTCATCCGCCAAGGGAAGAAAACCTGCACACCGTTCTCGAAACACAAGCCTCCGCCGTGCCGGTATAATTCCACGGATAGCGGAGTCTCTTGCTTGAACTGATTTGTGACACATTTAGCTTCAGTGTAGATGATGCAGCCAATGCAGTGGCATCCGGAAGAAACCGCTCGATGATGAAGTCCGGACACGTTTGATCCATCTCGTGGCTTGACTCTGCAAGCTTTAGCTTCAAGCTGTAGGTGAGTGATAAGAAAGGAAACGGTAAGAGGCAGTTCAATAAAAATAATTGCTGGACGGTTGAAAATTTATGGACATTTTGTGCAGTCCGTTTAGCTGTAAGTTCACTTTAAGTGGTCACAGGTGCTCAGGTAGAAAGACCCCTTTGTATGAAATTTGGAAGGGACCCCTTGGCTTACTTGGAAGGATCTTCTATGTATAGGGGTTGGCATAGGTCCATGTAGGGATGTTTTGTTTCAAGTCAATCATCTAACAAATTGGGAACTACGCACTAATAGAGCTGCTCCAAACTCTTAATAAAAAATAAAATCAGACAGACATCTTAGGCGTGCATCTAATTCTTTTTTTGATAAAAAGTTTGTAATTAGTTCTATCTGTGTGTATTTCCCGAAAAACAAACAAGAAAACAGAAATCCTCATACTCTATATCGTATGAGAAAAGTTAGTGCGGAGTGTCCAGGAGAAGAGGAGGATGCAGATCTGGCTCTGAATTTGGCACCAATAAGCCTCTTTGAAAATAAATCATTTTCGTGCCGGTTCTTGATGAAAACCGTGAAGCTTATACAACAAATGAGAGAACAGAACGACAAGATTACAACACATTGCAAACCACTTGGCAAAAACAAAGGGTAGACACATCTAAATTGGACAGACACACATCACAAGCTTACATGATCATGTACAAGATACTTTTCGCCTTTGGTTACTTCCGCTCCCGTCTTTGCTGGAGTAGTATGTCAGACAGTAGCAGCAGCAGGTCTCTGCGCTACTTAATAAGTTGATCCAATCAATAAACAGCTGATCTATTTACACGCTATCTTGCTGCTCTCTACTCTCCTCCGTGAATCCAAATTCTCTCCTTGCTTCCGCTTTACATACCCTTTTCCAAGGCCATGGGAATCTACAATTGTACGCTTCTAGAGACAAAATCCAACGGATTGCCCTATGCTGACAATTGCTGCCCATTCCCATGTTAAATGAATCGGGTAGCAACAGCATGATTGCCCCAAAGACGGTAAAGAATAATCGCTCCGTGGTTCTCTCACTTCTTTTGTTCATTGACACGTTCCCGTGCTTTAGAATAGAGTTCCTGAGTGTCAGCATGGTTGGGATCAAGACAGAGGGCTGCTTCACAGTCTCGCACAGTGAAAACAAAATTGCTCATTGACTCGTGGAATGCTGCTCGAAGATGTAGCAGTTGCAGGTCTAGCTTGAAAGTTATGGCTTTTGTTAGCTCTTCGATGGCTTCTCCTTCTTTGTGGTCATCCATCAAAACTGTTGGGCCATAATTCCCATGTTAGTAGTTCAGAGTTTTTTCACACTCACAGACACACTTTTCTTAGAAAAATTCATGGTTTAACACTGTACAGCTTTGATAACATAATCATATGAAGCAGATAACAGATCACAACCTAGGTTCATCCAACAGAATGTCAAAAAATGTTTGATCGGTTTTATATTTCCCTTCTTTTCGTTTTTCGGCTTTTCACTCAGAAGCCCTTGTTAACAATATACTTCAGAGAAAAACAATTCAAACCCAAAACTTTAGAAGGACAAAAAAAAACCCAGCTGCCTTTGTAAGGAGAAGGGCACCAAACAAAGTCCATAACTAAGAATCCTTAAGAACATCACAAGTGGATAGACGAGGTTTTATCTTTCTCCAGTTGAGCTCCTTAAGTGTTTTTTATAGAACTTACAGTTGTCAGGTTTTTTTTCTCTAATTTATTATTTATTAAACAATCTACTTCCATCTTTTATAGTAAGTTTGGCCAGTTAAACTGACGAATGCTTAGCAATTGAAACTCCAACGAGCAGAATGGGCCACTAGCCCATCTGCTTGAAGACCTAGATATGTCTATTCTAGTTTCTAAGTGATTGAATCGACATATAGCAGCTCTACACTAAGTTAAGCCCAAAGGATTTGGAATCAATAATGACAGGCATCTCTGTATATTTAAATAGTAAGAAAAACGCCATGGATGCAGTAGGGCGTTCATCTCTGAGCACTAAGACTAAGCATAAGCATCAACTTCCACTTAAAATGGCATGCACCAAACAAATGAGAACTATAGTCAGAACATACCTGCTGCCCTATATCTGTACGGATATGTCCTCAGGGGATCTAGTTGTGTTGCCATACTTAGATCACTCTTTGCCATGTCACGGTCACAGTATTCTGAACGTTTCTCAAAAGCTGATGCATTGTTTCGAGCCTTCTCTATCAGCTTTGTCATCTCATCATATGCAGCCTTGCGTTGATTTTTAAGATGATATACTCGTGCTAGACCCTGATGTGCTCTCGTATGCTTAATGTTGAGTGCATTTGTGTAGCAATCGGCAGCAAGATCCAGCTTATCAGAATCTACATAGACACTTCCTAAATTATTTAGTGCCTGCAGGATAACAGACCAATCTGATTAATTTGACGTTTAGATAACAAGATCGAAAAAATTATTCTTAGGATGACACTTACTTGTCCTTTTCTAAGACCATCCGAAGGGCATCTAAGTGCTTCCTCTAGAAGCTGGATCACATATGTTGAAGAATCAGAATCAAGACTTGAGTCTGCTAAAGCATATGCTTTAAGGAAAAATGCTTCAAACGATCTCTGGATAGCAATGGACTCCTCTGCCTTTGCCAATGCTTCTTCCCGATGGCCAGTGTCATACAAGATCCATCCTTCATAGACAAGCCTCTCATGCTCAGAACTAGAATGATTCCGGGCCAACCGCAGACTATGCATAGCAGCCTTTTGACAATTTAACCTACGATTTTCAGGAACGTCAGAGATGCTTCTAAAACAGACTAATATAACAACCAACGACATCAAAGAAGCAATAGAATCCTTCTCTATGATGTCTTAGGATCAGACGAGGTTTAGAATTCTGCCCAACATGCAATATAAAGTCCGTCAGGCACATACAATTCCTATGAACCAAAAGTGACAAATTCTACTTGTGTCAAGAACTTAAGATGTTATGTTGTGGATTAAGCCCTTCATACAAAAACAATACAACTGATTTTAAAAAAGGAAGTTAATTAAATCCACAAGCAAATTATAGATAGGCTAGTTGGTATAGTAATGTACGCTTTCTCCTACTTACCGCAACAGAAGGAGAGACTGCCTAAAGCGTAGAAGGCTCTTCCCAGGGTCATTTGCCAACATATGATGTACAACAGCTAGAGAACCAATATCATCAACAGAGGACCATCGATCATATAGTTGCATCCAACAATCAGCCTGACTCCACTGTTGAACAAAAGGGCAGAGCAGCTCTACCAGATGGTCACCATGCATTTTCCCATGAAACATCATGTAATTTGGGTCCAAAGTCAAGAGTGCCCGGACATCTCTGAGAGCTCCTTCAAAATCTTCGAGGGCAATTGAAAACCAAGCCCTCAATTCGAGACAATCAGGGGAGACCTTGAAACTAATTATCTTATTGATCTCTGTAATAGCTGCTTCAAACTGGTTCTCCTCCAACAAAGAAACAGCCCTATACTTGTATGGATAAGATAGAGTTGGATCCAAGTGAGTAGCGGTGCTCAAATCCATCATCTTTTCCTTTCCAATACAATACAGAGATCGCTCCTGATACATCCACCCAACCGGTGTATAATCAGAAATGAGAGAGTTCATTTGCTTGTAAGCCGCATACTTATGGCCACGCTTGAACTTGGCCCTTGCAATGCCCACCAAGGAATAAATATGACCAACCTCTACTGCTGCTTCAAACCACCACTGAGCATCTTTAAATTCTTTCCTCTCAAGCATCACAACACCCAACAGGTGAAATGCAAGTTGCTTCTGCCAACTTTCGGTGGCACACTCTGCCAGCCTCTCTAGAAGCATCACCGTTGTGTTCGATCTCATGTCATCCTCAATAGCAACCTGGCTCAAAAAATAATACAAAATGAAAGAAGAGTGCCCGGACATAGCCAACCTTTGCCTAGCTTCTGAAGTACAAAATAATCTCATCATATGAGAATTGTGCAACGAACTCGGTAGCTCCCTCAAAAACACCTGCAAACAAGCTGCCACGAGAAAATGAGCAGTCTCCTCCAACCCATAGTCAATCAGCAGCATTGCATCTTCCAGTTCACAAACCAGAGATGCCAAATGAGAATCACATGCCGTCTTCAACTCATCGCAACAAAACGTGTTTGCAAAGGATAGCAGGTCCAAAACAGTTTTCACTTCAAAAGAATCTACTCTTTTTATCCTGCTAAAAATCTCCACTGCCCTCATTGCCTCCACAGATATCCCATTCTGTGTGAAATTTATCTTCTCCCTTCGTGTCTCCGTGAAGTTACCATACAACATTGCATTAAAAGGCCTCGAAAGCGAAGCAATGTTGTATCGAACACACCTAATCTCGGCATCTCCAATACAAAACGACATATCACCATCCTCCTCCGAAGTGGAACATTCCTCATCCCCCATCACAAGATCATCATCGTCACCTTGCCCCTGCGGCGTCCTAGAACACATACAAGACTCAAAAACAGACTCAGGATCGTACCCGGAAACCAAACTAGCCTTCGGACATTCAACATTTCTACCACAACAATACATTGCTGACGACCCAATAAGCTCATCCTCTCTCCTCTCATACCTCAACCAAGACGTCAGCACCACCTTCGAGTGCACATCAACCGCGTGCTGCCTCGCCGACCTGAGGCTCCGCCGGAACAATTTCGGATCCGAAAGGCCCCGAAACGTCGCACATTGCTCCAAATACATCTTCCACTTCTCGAATTGGGGGCAAATCACAATCCTACGGTACACATCAGCTAGGGTTTCCACAAAATCGACCGATTTGAGGGATGGTTCGATTTGGGGCTCAAGGAGATCGGACACCGGCAGACCGTAAGGGAGAAGAGTCTCGAGCAAAACATTGTTGGCGGTAGGGTTCGGAGCCTGAAAACTGCCCCGACTCGCTCTGGATCGAATCGAGTTGACCCGGAGATGGTCGTAAAGAAGCTTGTCCCCCGAACCACCACCACCACCGCCGTTTCCGCCGGCGGCAGTAGCTCCGGAAGGATTAAGCGCGAAAACTTGACTTCCTTTACACCCATCCATGATCTTCAAGCTCCGCATTGTAGTAAATATATTATGCTGCATCTTCCAAAGTACCGAACTTTTTCAAATTTCCCAAACCACCCTCAAAATTCAAAGCTCTAAATTCAAACAAAATACAATTAATTCAATAAAATTTGAAGAAATAGATAGGTAATTGAGACCTAACTCATTGCCCAGCAAGCACCACCGTTTGGGCACCCAGAGAATAAAAAAAAAAAGGACACAAAATTGGAGGCGGGAACGATGGTGGTGCAGGCGAATTCGAGGTGGGGAAATCGCAGATTTTACTGGGTATTTTTCTTTTTCCCAAAGAAAATGGAGAGAAAGTTGGGGTGTTTTGAAGAGAAAGAGAGGAGGGAGAGAACGAAGGAATGATTGCTCACATTGACTTGCAAAATTTGCAGCCAGATGTGTTGAGGTGGAGGGTGGCCTGCCTGGCCGTTGCAACCGCGATCTCTCTCTTTTTTCCCTCTTTTTTTTTTCTTTCTATTTTTTCTGATTTTTCTTGTCTTGTCCGTCTAAATATGCAAAGCCTTTCCTTTTCTCTCTGTTTATTTGCTGTTTTTATTTATTTATATATTTTTATAAATGTATATATTTGCAGGTGTATTTTTGTGTAATGTCTGAGAGTGACAAGATGGATTATTGGGTATTTGTAGTGTTTTGGGACACAGGAGGATAGGCGTTAAAGTCGGCCTACCTCCCTCTCTCTCCGATCTTTGTTTACTAGAAAGACAGCTACAAATATTATTATTTAGACAAAGATAAATTTAGACGTAGATTAGCAAACAAGATCAAGTTTCATAAACGATAATTAATCACACAAAACTATACTATGCAGAGGTAATGTAGAAAACTGACCTAAAGAACTTCCATTAATCAAAATTATGAATGAACAAAATCAAAAGAATAATCGCATCAGTCTTCTTCTCTGTCAAAATTTCAAAACTTAAATTAACTATATGTTCAATGAATTAAAAGCAGAGGCTAATCTCTCTCTCTCTCTCTCTCTCTCTCTCTCTCTCTCTCTCTCTCTCTCTCTCTCTCTCTCTCTCTCTACACATACACACACATATATATACATAATTCAAATAAGGATTCTTTATTAAATTCATATAGGAAACTGAATACGTTTCCTTTAGTGTACAAAATATCAGTTTTCTATTGCAATCACACGCCAATAAGGATTAGCACTCCTCTTATGATAAAACATTCTTATTCAAATCGGACTCCAAGCAATTGGCCACTAAAACTCTCATTCTCATACTCGTTAGAGGAACAACCTCACCGCATAGCAGCCAATTTAGATGTAGCTTGATAGACTAAATGATATTTGACCTTCCATGCGTGTTTAATTACAATAACATCTTTGAAAGGAACCAAATGCATTGCATGTGAATATTATTTAATGAGTAATGCTACGCGTACCACATATTTTTACCATTTCTTTAATAGAAGTTGGGTCCACCAACATATGTGGGTTCCATATTTATTAGAAAGATAATACAAATGATGTTACGAGTAACATTTTTGTTATTTAGTACAAAAAATAGATGAAATTCGAGAGAGTTGAACGCAGGTGTCAAAACTTGTCATATAACATGAATCTCACATAATTAATTAGGAAAAATTGTAGTCTATGTTCACAGACATAGAAGTTTATGGTGATATTATGCAATTTTCAGTACTAATTAGTGTTTTCCTTGCTAATTAGCGTGTTAAAGTTTTCGCCTATCTTTCTCTCTTCCTCTTTTTTTCCCATAAAATGACTAAGAGTTTACAAAGAGAACCTTTACGACATTCCTGATTCAATTGATCGAAGTGCAGAGCTGAATAAGCAGCATATTGAAGGAGTACAACTATAATCTAAAAAAAAAATTCCATTTTCTTAATTCGAATAATAAACTTTAGATTATAGTTGTTCTCCTCTAGTATGGGACATTGCACATCATTCATTTGACTTGTATGGAGCCAAAATTTGGCCAACATAAAGTACCACTCGAGGGAGGTGGTGATAGTATTCCTCTCTTGTTGGCCCAAGTAAGAATTCTAACTCCCACAATAAGGTCCAGCAATGTTGAATGATCCTGAAGGTCATATTCGCATAATCATTTTTGGGCCAGGATTATGGGCAGTTCATCATCAAGTCCTCACATAATGTTGTAGGCTTTGTAGCTAACACTCATATGCTGGCCAATGTTTATTTATATATATTTTTTCTTTCAAAGAAAATAAATATTATGGACTATCGAGGATAAATTGAAACTCTAAAATCTTTTTACAGTTAGAACTTTGGTGTGTATAAATGTTGGCAAGATTTTTCAGTTTTTGAAAACCAAATTTCTCAGTTCTTTTCGGAAAAATTATAAAAGGATACTTAAATTTCTACAAATTTAGAATTTTAGGCATACCTCAATGATGGATGCCATACATGGTTAGTGATTGACGACAACGTGTCTTCTTCAATGCTTCGTTAAACGTTGGATTTTAGTCTTTGATCTTAGAATTTGTGGATTTCTAGTTTTATAGAGAGCAGCTAGTCTGGTGTGTGGATATGTGAGTGTAGAGGAAAACCTACATACTTTTAAGGGTGGATGACATTTGGTATCATAAAGTGTAATATTGAAAAGTATTGGATAAACTTATACTATAAGGGGGTGTTTGTTTGCCCTCACTAAACTTCACTAGACTGGATTGGTTTAACTAGGATTTCTAATCCGTGTTTGGTTGGAACAAGGATTAAGTTTAATGGGACTAAGTTAGACTCGTGCCGACTAAGTCCTTCACTACCAGTTCTTAGCTAGGCCGCCTGAAACATAGGGGATTGCTAATCCCGTCTCTAAAGTTGCGTACAAAGTCTGCACACTGCATCATCTTCACGCTACAAGTCGTCTGCTTCTCTGCAACTCTGGCCACCTATACCCAGATCTGAAACCCACCACACCCACCGCCTAATTTTCAACATCTAACAACCAAAATTTGAAAAGAAAAAAAATATCAATTCGATAACAACAACAAACTCAATAGAAAAATTCTTCATTTTTCGCAGAAAATTAAGAGATTTTTTGAGAAATCAGAGGAGGGGCGAGAAACAAAGTGGTTGTGAAATCCATGGTGCTGCAGAGAGGAGCCTCTGCCCGATTTCAATTTTCCGTGGGATTTGAAGTTGGGAAATCAGAATCTGTGGTGCCATAAATAATTTAGAGGAATCACAACAGCAAAGAAAAGGAAAGGAAAAAAAAAAGAGAACAAAAGGAGGGTGATGAATGACGCTGTTTTGAGGGAGGAGAGAGTGGAAAGGAAAAGAAAAAGAAGAAGAGAGGGAAAGGGTCGGAGCAAAATTAGGAAGAAAAAGGAAGATCAAAGGAAAAAAAATTAGGAATGGAGATGGGAGGTTTCGAGAATGAAAAAAGAAATAGACAGTGGTAGTAATAAAAGATTACTAAATATGTATGAAATAATATAAAATACTAATAAAATATGAATGAAAAAAATATAATTTTAGAATTTGTTGTTATCCTGTTTTTTAGTCTGACACTGCACCAAACGTTTCACTAAGCTAGTCCAGCTTAGTCTAGTCTAAGTCAGTCCAATTTAGTTCTTGAAGCTAATCTAGTCTGAGATAATCTGGTGCAACAAACGCACCTTAAGCTTGTAAAACGTAATTGAGTTATGATACTAAATTTGGCGAACTTAATTAAAAGTTAAGCATTAGTTATATTATTACATTTCTAATCTCAAGTTGGACATGAAATTCATATGACTATATAATTTGGCATTGGACTATTATTAGGTAATATATATATATATATATATATATATATATATATATATATTAACAATGGCGTATATAAAAATACTGTTTCTTCCAAGAATACAACTCTAGCATGTTTTGGAGCTCAAATAAATTATATATTGACAAAACGAAGAAAAAATTAATTATATCTTGCGCCTATCTCTTTCCGAAACCTATCGTGCAAACAACAATATTCCGCCTTTTTTTTCCATTCTCTCCTTCTCAATCTCCCTTTAAATATTTCTAGATTTTAACCTAGTTTTAGGGCTAGTTTGGTTGTACTTTTGAAGGAGCCAAAAACGCTTATGAGTAAAAACACTTCAGTTTTTTTTTTTAAATGGTCGTTTGACAAATATTTTAAAAGTGCTTTTAGTTAGAAGTATAAGCACTAACAAACATTTCTAAGAAGCACCTCCTTCTAAAATTGTTGTACAGAAAAAACAAGGAAAGCACTTTGCTCATTTAATGATTTTTTTTCAATTCCAAAATTATCCTTATTTTTTAATTTGCAAAGTCTAAAATGCCATTACACATTAAAAAATCATCACAACTGCCATCACCAATTTTTTCTAGTGCTTCTATACAATATAAAAGCACTTAGTTGGTTATGTGCCAAACAACAAATTACTTTCTCTTTCTCATAAAAATGCTACTGAAAAGTGCTACAAAAAAAAAAAGCTAATGAGTAAAAGCATTTTATAAAGTATCATATCCAAACGAGCTAAAAAAACTAAAAAGGAAGTAATCCGATTGAAGTTGTTGAGTCAACTATGACACATGGACACATGAAAGGTTAAGTGAACTGGCAATCTTGTACTTTGATAAGGATATATATTGTAAGGGCTTGATTTTGAAAAATGTGTGCATCATGATTTTGACTCTAAAAATGCTAGAAGAATAAATTTTCAATGAATGTATTCTTATATATTTATTTTAGTCAAACTATTATGTTTAAAGCCCAAAAAAAAAGAAAATAAAGAAAAAATTTGAACATTTTATTATCCTTGTGAAATAATGTGTTGGAAGGGGCCTGTTTTAGTTTCTCGCTCTAGACCACCAAAAATTTAGTAACGGCCATGTTTATAGTGGGCAAATACCAAAATGTTGATAATATCATACTGATGATCGTTATTATTGTTTGCTTTAGGTGTGCATATTTAAGTCCAACACTAAACGAAGCATTTATGGTGATTTTTTCAATTTTATTGTCCTTGTTCACGATAGAAAGAATGTAAGAAAATCAAGCGTGGGAGGCAGAGTTCGAACCTCTTGCCTTCTTTTCATGTTAAGCGACTCTTGTTCTTTCATAACCCAGTTAATCGGTGAAACAGATTTCACGCATGCAACCTTGGATGAGGATCATGGGGGTCACTCAAGCAAGCTGACCCATATTATACCTACCTACACCAAAAGTTGCAAACACAAATTCATATGGCTAACATACGTGTTAATAATTGTTTGTAATCTAATATTCTAGTGGATTGGTTTTTGGGTTTCTATCCATGCGTCCACGGTTCAGAACTCCATCATCCTCTAAATTATTATAACAGTTTTAAACTCTCCCCACTTTTCTCCTAATAATAGTATATAAAAATAAAAAAATAAAAAATTTACATGCATAAAGACAATACTTTGATTAATTAGTGTTGATAAGAAAACTCAATAGGATATTTATGTGCTATTTTATGGTGTGCTCTTAATCCTACCAAGAATAAAGACAATACTTTGATTCATTAATTCAATACATGCAATTGGGTGGCAGACATGGGAGATGGCAAGAAGAAGGAAAGAAGCCAACGTGCTTGTTTTAATATTAATTCATTGCAAATAATAGGTGGAGTTCTATGCACAAGTTCAAGCCAAATTAAAGCGCAATCTCATGCTCATACTCTAACATGGACAACCTCATAATAAACATCAGCAGGGGCGCAGACTGAATGCTAGTGGACCTTCCGAAAGCAGGTGTCAAACTGTCACATAACGTAAATTTGACATCATTAATTAGGAAAAGTTTTAGTCTATATTCACAAATATAGAAAATTGTAGTGATATTATGCTATTTCCCTTACTAGTTGGCATGTTAAATTTTCCGTCCCTCTCTTCTTCTTCTTTTTTTTTGGGCTAAAAAAAAAGAGCTAAAAATTTACAAGGAGAAGCCACTGGGATGTCCCTGATTCGATTGATTGATGTGCTTACGATGATCAAGGTTGGCTAAGGCGTGAGCGGAGAAATTTGCTTCTTGGAAGTTATGGAAAAATCTAATATTGAAGAAGTTAACGCATATGTGCTCAGTATATCAATTTGCTATCCGTTCTACACCAAAAATTTTTCTCTTCATTTGTTTTGACGTTTGATAAAAAAAAAAAATATCTTCACAATTAAAAAGATAAAAACAATATCTTCAAAGTTATATGAATCTGTTTGATTTAATCAGAAAACATACCAGCATCTCCCGGGACTTTTTTCATTAGAGTAAATTGTAGCAATGGTCCCTCAACTTTAATCAAATTGGAGCAATGGTTCCTCAACTAAAAATCTATTACCATTGGTCCCTCAACTTATCAAAATGTATAGCTATAGTCATTTTCATCAATTTCGTCAAAATTTTGTCAAAATAAGTTATGTTGGAATAACCATTTATATAATTAGGGTCCCTCAACTCATCAAAGTGTGTAATTATGATCCTTTTCGTCAACTACGTCAAATTTTTTGTTAAAACGAGTTATGTTGGAAGGACCATTGCTACGATTGGGTTAAAGTTAAGGGACCGTTTCTCCAGTTGAATTAAAGTTGAGGGACCAATGGTAATGAATTTTTAGTTGAGGGACCATAGCTACAATGTACTCTTTTTCATTAAACATATTTATCTTTTGCCATATTAATTCTCTGACAAAAAAAGAAGTATTTAATTAATTCAAAAAAGTGTGCTTCATGATTTTGACTCGAAAAATGCTAGAAGAAGAAATTGTCAATGAATGTAATCTTATATATATTTTGGTTAAACAAATATGTTTTAAGCACATAAAAGAAAAATATAACAAAAGATTGTAACTTCTATTTGCGAGTAATGATACATTTATCATATATTTGTATCATTATTTGTACTATTTTTCTAATAGACGTACGGTCTACCAACACATATAAGTTCCATCTCTATTATAAAGATGATACAACTGATCGAAAAAATACGTAATAAGAGTCATATTTTTATTTTTCTTATGAAAATTGTACATTCTATTTTTCTTGTGAAAAATTGTACATTTTAGTCTCTTTGTTGTTTGGTTAATTTGGCTGACGACGTTTTTATTAAGGGAACTTTAACGAAAAGCTCCTGGTACTATTTACTTTAACGAAAAACCATATTTTTACACTAAAAAGTCAATCATGATACTATTCACTTTACCCTTTATTTTGTCCTTATCATTAAAACTCAAAGTTTTCAAATCATTTTCATTAATTTTTCTTTTTATTAAACCACCTTACAAATTAAACCATATAATGTCCATACCGAAGATTCACACATCACATGGATCAAAATACAAAACGTCACATGTTACCGACATATTTCGTATTATCATAATTTGTATAATCTCCAAAATGCCTTCCAAGGGGCACAAGCTGACACGTCGTCCCCAGCCACCACCGCCGCTATAGACGTTTTCAACCCTTTGACTTGAAGTTGTCAAATTCTAGAATGATATCATTATTTTGCAATCTAGAGAGGGATTGAGAGAGAGATAGAGAGTGAGAGGATCTCGAATGCCAATGCCAATTAAATATAATATATTACTTGCTTGCTTCAATTGGATACTCTGATGTGACTCTTACAAACGTCACGTCGTCGGGCCCTTCTTCATGGGACCGGCTTCTTTGCCCTTCCACTTCCCATACATTTTCATTCTTTCTTATTTTGTTCGATCACGGTTAAATCACGTTAATATTTTATATTAATTTTTTTATAGAAATAATAAGATAAAAAATAATAGTAATATAAAATGTTAACGTAGCTTAACCGTGACCGGACAAAATAGGAGGAGATGAGAGTGTATGGGGAGGTGGGAGGGCAGAGAAGTAGGTCCCTTCCTCATTGCAGTAATGTCCCCCAATTCATCGCAGGGCGCAAAACCACCAAAATCTGCCAGGATTGTTTGATCGTCGGAGGATTGTCTGATCTGTAGGCTCCGAAGGTACAGAATCCGGAGAGTATCTTATTCCGTGAGCATGAGCCTCTTAGTCCTGCCAGTGGTGTTATGCTTACTCTGCACAGTACCTAGGCCAGTTTCTGCCGATCTGGGAACTGCAACTTCATACGGCCCTCCTTATATACGTGAGCAAACAATATATATCTCAACGCAATAAAGATAAATAGATCCAGTATGTTTGGGTTTTCTTATGCCATTATATTGTAATTGTTGTGCAGCTACAAGATGCTTTGGGAGGAGGCCTGACCAGTTCCCTCCGCAGTACTTTTTTGTGGCCGTGAGTGAAGGATTGTGGGACGGTGGTTCTGCGTGCGGAAGGGTCTATAAAATTAAATGCCTCAGTGGACTTAATATGCCCTGCAAGGTTGGTGAGACTGTCGAGGTGATGGTGGTGGACTTTTGCCGGAAATCTCCTTGCCCTTCCACCATAGCCATGTCAACCTATGCTTTTGCAGCCATCTCTCACAATTCTTCTGCACCAATCAACATCGAATATCTCCAGTAAACATCTATCTAAATTTTGCACTCTCTTGTACTTCTATTCTTACAGTTCATTATATACTAATATACATGATATACAGGATATGAGACTGTACAGCATCATCGAAGACATGTTCACATACACCAAAGGTGGAAGCGTTGAAATGATTACGAAGAGCAATACACAGTGCAGTGCAGTCACATTTTCTCTTTGAAATGTTTTGTATTCTGAATTGTAAAAGTTCCTGCAGACGGGATTGAACCCTGTTGAATGACACAGTTCGAGGCACAACCTTCATAAGCCTCCTCTGCTCCATTGTACTTGTCAATAAAGTCCTTTCTTGGCAAAATTAATGAGATGTTTTGTCTGTGTTTATGAAGTCTTCATGTTCGATGTGTTTTGTTGCTGCACCACCATTCTGCTCTACTTTTTTCAAGGAACCATATCCCAAAGCCAACGCTTCTAAATCCTAAAACTTAGCTCTCATACTTTCAACCATATTATAAAATAGTGAACTGTAATTTCAAAGGAACTCCATTACACCTTCCAACTTCACAGTCTGACATTACAGCAGAATTATGAGATGACCATGCTGTTTCTCCCCCTGATATTGGCATACTATGCTGAGGCTGCTCAACCATTGGTGGTGCTGTCACAGACGTGGAAAGAGGTTCTCCCTGTTCTGATTCTGATTTTTTCAGTGAATGCTGAAGTACATTGGGCTCGATACCTGTCTCCGGCGTTACCTGCTGCACAGGCTGGATAATAGATCCATGAGAAGATTCAGGGTCATGTGTAGAAGTTGTACATTCAGAGCTCGGTCTAGTGAATAGATTGGAACCGGTCTGAACTTTTTAGCAAAGTGATTACTTCCTGGCCTATCATGAGATACCTCTGGTAACGATAAAAATGAGTTTGAGAATTGTGCCCCCCTTGAATCAGGAAAATTGTATTGATGATTAGCATCATTAACCATGGCTGGTAAACGCAATGAATATGGGGCAGGATCCACCACATTGCCCATTACAGGTCCAGAAACATGTTGGAACTTCTCGCCTTCTTCAGACATGAGAGGCAAAAAATGGGTTCTGGGGTGGCAGCACCTTGCTCTGTGGTGTTGGCATATCAAATTGAGCTTTCTCAACAGATTCCGATGGCTAACCAACTCCAACCAATTCTCTCTGAAAAAAGGGAAGCATGTTGTATTCCCATCCTCCATTGCATTGGTGGTAAAAGTGGCCATGGTGGCATGTCTTCCAGATTGACCACAGTAGCTTCAATGGGCAGGACTGATATAGAAAGGGTAGAATCTAATGGTTCCAATGTTTGCTATATAACATCAAGTTCCTGGCCTAATGGTTCTGGTAAGAACTTTGATGTTAAAGCATGGCTTGGAAGATATTCAGGATGACATTCCGGGGAAGCATCCAAGCATACTTCCTGATTGATTTGCTCAATAAATTGTAACTGGTTGGATTTCTCCGAATCCATGTGGCTTTGAGACCCTGCCTGTACAGATTGAAGACTTGATAAAATGATACTTGCTTGATCTTCTTCCGAACTTTCCACATCAAGCTCATCAGATTGAACCACCAGAGAACGCTTTAAGTCAGCTTCTGGCTGATGCCTGATCCCTTGCTCCATCTCTTGGCAACTATTTGATACCAACTTGATTTGCTTGCAACTCCAATGAATTCTCCAAACTAGTTTCAGGCTCTGGCAGGTAGCAGGTAGGTGAAGACACAACTTCCGTATTTTCTAAAGATGCTGAGGCAGGAACAGAAGCACACACGAATGGAAGCAGGAACAGAAGCAGAAGCAGGAAATTCCATTCACCCCAGGTGAATATGTTCGTCTAAGCTTTCAAAAATCAGTCCATCACATCTGCTAAATCCTTTTCAGCTTTGCACATAACTTATCTTTGTTGTTTTTACTCATTCTGCTCGAGTTTAAACTCCACAATAACAACTTTTTAACGATGATTAAGAAAATACTACTAACTCTTCAAAATGACTAATTCTTCAGATGTGCTCACATCAGATGTGATCACAAAATGACTAATTCTTCAGTGTGAAAAAGCTCTGTGCAGAACTAAATACTAAGTCCACTGCAGAATACAAAATGTTATTATTAGCAACGCACCGGTTCGAGTTCTACCAGTAATTTTCGAAGCTTGGCCACTCTAACCTGCAACAAAACCAACTAATAAGCAAAAAAGAACCCGTATTCCACAATAAGCAAAAAAGTGAGAAAAGGAGTGGATTCAGACCAACTAAATGAAAAACCATGGATAACTTATGCCCTAGGAAGGTAAAACTTAAGCATCAGACCAATTAAATGAAAAGACCACTGATGATTGTGTTATTGTTGTGCTAATGAATCTGTTGACCACTCGCATCTGGTGTTTGGTTGATACTTGATAGTTGAACAAAGAGTCTTCAGCTCGAGTAATTGCTTTTTTAGAATTTATATGCTTTGTTGAGGATATCTGCATGTTAGATTAATATCGTGTTACGGTATATTAGCACAGAGACTGAGGTCCTTTATTTGGCAAAGCATCGCGCTACTATTTGTGGAAAATTACATAACTCCGAACTCATATGAAATGATTGTTTGCATCTCCTATTTTGACTAAGTTCTCTGCGGTTGTAGGTTCCTCTCGATACGTAGCATATTAAATTTGAATTGGGGAACTGTATGAATTATTTGCGGGGTATAAAGATAGCCACCATAACTTACCCACGTTTGTGCATCTTACACACATTGCAATTCTACATCTGCATTGCTTAGTGAACTTTCACAAAATTTGAGGGAATAAGAGCCAAGCTAGATGTGCAGAATGCAGAGAAATAGAAAAGTAGTGATGTTACCTATTTTGTCCATTATTATTTTAACCGTTGAGAAAAGCAGTCCATCAGCATGAGCATACCAACGCCAGGAAATAGGGTTAAATTTCCATGTATGAAAATGAAAAGCTTAAATCAGGTTGTTGAATTGATTTACATATCCTGATTTGAGCCTTTGTTGTTGAATTGGCTTCTTCTGTGCTTGATATAAATGTCTTCTGTGCTTAAATCAGGTTGTTGAATTGATTTATATAACCTGCTTTCTCCTATTTTTGTGGATTGCAGGAAACGTGTTGAATTTTAGTTGGGGCAATCGATTTTTATAAGTGGGTTTGTGAAATTATTACTCTATAGGCGAGTAATTTTAGAACACACTAGAAAATATGCATGCGCGTTGCTGCGGGACTTGAATGCATCACCTTAACTGCATGAATAAGACATTTTACCTGAATAAATTCAACACAATCATGACTAAACATAGGGATAGATGAGTGAACGGAGTCGATAAGATATGCAGCTTCGTTTTTATATACATTCAACTTAGCTGACATGAACAGACATTGTACAATTAACAGGACAAAACTGAAACGTTTTGTTTCCCTAATAAACAGAAGCAACATGCAGTTCACACAAATCTTGCCCCTGCAGTCAAGGTGGCAAAATATATATCCTGTAGGTTAGGCACATGTTTCAGCAGTTGACAAAAAAACATAAAAACTGTTTCGTTCTTATTCTAGCATCCAAGTTTTCAAGCACAAACAAAACACATGCAGGATGCCTGTTTCCATAAGAAACAGAAGTCTGAGAAGTGTATTTTAGTTTAGAGAAGATGCATATATTTTCTAACAGCGAAAACATGAGCAAATATGATTGGGCAGAAACATGAGAGTAAAAAATCCAAACCTCAAGAATATGATTGTATTACAACAAATATGATTGGGTTGTACTCGAGGATCAAATGGGGACTTGAGATTTTGGTAATTGTGTAGAAGAAAAAGAACACCAATGGAACATTCCTAGAAACTAACCCTCAAACCCCATCCAAATCAGATCAACTAATCAACCAAATTAGCCCAATCAATAACCCTAAATTTACTCAATCAAATTTGCCCAATCAACAATCCATAAGGGTAAGATTATTTTTAACTATACACAAATTCGCATGCTAGTCATTTCATACATTTAACTAATTCAGCAACTTGAAAATGATTAAGAATAATTTAGAATGATACCAACCCGATTTTAGCTCATCTGGCTCCTCTTTCATCCGCAGCTTTGTATTTGAAAAGCTGAGTAGCCAAGTTTGGAGAAGTCGTTAAATAATCACTATCTGAGGATTGAGAATAACCTACATTCACATTGCACAAAGTTCTATGGAAAAGGGGACAAATTAATATATTTAAAATAAGTATTAAGATGCAAATATTCTCAAGATAAATTAAGCAGAAAAATGAATACATTTTACCAATTGTCAGACACTACTAATTTCATCCGTTGATCATGGAAACTATAAAAATCCATCCAATCAAGAGACAATGTAAAAGTTGTTAGAAGGTGAATATGCAATGAGGAATCTAGATATACCTGACAAATTTGCGATTCCATTATAATTTCACACAAAAAAAAATCAAATTTTGATTCAAACAAAAAAATCTCATCTGTTGCAGACCGAACCAACCAAAAAAAGATTCTATTAACACGATTTTCAACCCAACTATAAAAAGGAGCTTTATAATAGCACAATCAATATCATTTCAACCCAACCAAAAAGAAACTAATTGTATGTCATCAATTTGTAAACACAGAGAAGATGCATCATATTTCATGACTAATCAAAAGCTTACAAATGTCAGGTAAGAACATACGTAAGTTCAAATGCAAGAATGCAAATGAAGATAATTCACTCCATTGTGTTCAGCAAGGGAATAAAAAGTTACGAAAATAGTATGATAGTGATTCGTACCCTTAACTTGATCTGATGGCAGGGCATTGAATGTTGACTGAACAAAATTTTGCAAGTAATGAGGTTGCATAAAAACTTTCACCTGAAAAGTTAAACCCACCATTATATGAAGGTAAATAAGGAAAATTCAATCCAATAATCACAACAATATGAGAAGTGTATTTTAGTTTAGAGAAGATGCATGTATTTTCTAACACGAAAACATGAGCAAATATGATTGGGTAGAAACATGAGAGTAAAAAATCCAAACCTCAAGAATATGATTGTATTACAGCAAATATGATTGGGTTGTACTCGAGGATCAAATGGGGACTTGAGATTTTGGTAACCGTGTAGAAGAAAAAGAACACCAATGGAACATTCCTAGAAACTAACCCTCAAACCCATCCAAATCAGATCAACCAATCAACCAAATTAGCTCAATCAATAACCCTAAATTTACTCAACCAAATTTTCCCAATCAATAATCCTTAAGGATAAGAGTATTTTTAACCATGCACAAATTCACATGCTAGTCATTTGATACATTTAACTAATTTTGCAAGTTGTATTTCTGTAAATGGGAATGAAAATGTAACTTTTGGTCTTATACTTTCAAAACCAGTACACATCTCAAATGTGGGAGTCTCAAAAGTTGTTTCATTGATTTCATTCCAAAGAAATTTTTTGTTCGGACAGATATTCGAACAAAATACTCTCTGAATGACACTCACTTAAAACACCTTAGAAGAACTCACGTTTCTCATCTGAAAAAGAGTTCAGGGATATGAAAAAACTACTTAAGACCAAAAGCATAAACCACACTCAATACAATCAATAACTAAACTAACAATATATTCAACAATTTATCAAAAACACCATCAACTTAAACACCTTTAAACCATAAAAACCAATGGAACAGACCATATAATTAATGAGTGGTGAGTGCAGACTTTTTGGCATTTAGGGCACCAATTATCCTAACAGAGAGCGCGTTTGGTCCTCCTCCTTTGCCATTTTCCTCCTCATCCCCTGAATCCTCATCACCCTGCACGTTCCAATGCCGTCTCGAGAAGCGCCTTAGCAAACACTAGGGAGAAAAATCTAATTAATATTTTTTTAAACAAATATTAGTGCACTACAAAAATACATCATCTATAACAAGCAAACACGCGAATGCCTGAAAACAGTATAAGTCTAATATATCCTTGCATTTCTTTTTGATTTCAGAGTACGTGGAAATCACATCAACAAATCAAAGCCCTAAATTTTTATCATCCTGAACTGGAAAAATCTGTAAAATCTAAAAAATTTCGCCGCATCAAAATAATTAAAAATTAAACCCCCCCCCCCAATTCTCTTATATAGCTGATAATCAAAACCAAATTAGTATATTACTCAGCTAAAAGCCTTTTTTCAACGAAAACGCGGAAGGCAAGCCTGAGTCCTAATAATCCAAAATCATGTCAAATGGAGGAAAATGATATATCAGAATCGAATACTCATATACTAATAGAAAAATTTTCCTTAATTTATCTAATTATAGAAATAAAAAAATTAGATCAAGAAAACCAAGAGCCAAATACAATTTTGATGCAAAGAAAGCAAAGTTAGAATACCAAAAGCCAGATTATGCTATTAAATCAGAGAAAACTGAGATGCAATGGAATATGTATAAATCTAATCCAAGAAAGCAAACCAAAATCCTTACTGTCTGAGAGAAATTGGGATAGAACATTGTAGAGATAAAGCAAGAGGAGAGATACACCTGGCTCTGGTTGGAATTGCAGGCGATAAATGTTTGGAGAGAAGCTTTACCTTTCACTCGCCTTTGATTCCTGTAGCCACAGCAGACACATCGCTAGTGACAGTTTCGAAAGGGAATTCCGAATTCAAAATTCAACAACCTAAACCATAATTAACTCACAATTTAGTTCCATCAATATGATAGACATACCAAACTGTCAACAAACTAACAAAAGTAAACATAAACGTAATTAAAGTGTAAGTGAACTAATATTTTGTACAATAAATATATAAGGGATATGCGTTGCAGATATACATGATGCATAAAGTCTCCCATGTTTCCGAAACGAAAACGCTGCAAATCCAAGATATATGGCCAATTAATTGTTCAATGGGTAATGGATTGCTGGATATTCTTAGCTGCCTTTGTAGTTCTTGTTTGTCATATTCGAACACAACTCAGGAAAAATAAATATAAACACAAAAGAGAGAAGAAGATATAAGACAATTACCTATTTAGTGAGTTCTTGGACCTATTTAGAGTCACTGGAATGAAATGAAGCCAACTCTGCAACAGAGAAACAAACTAAAAGTCAAAATCCCGAAATCCAAGTTTAACTCAATCAAATATAATAACCAATGAAGTGAAACTTTGCTTCTTAGTATGGATATGCATGCTATAAGAAACCCAGTTCAAAATGGCATCAGCCGTCTCTGATTGTGACAACTCATTCAACTTAATTTGGTTATCATTTATAGCCTAAATCAAACTACAACTTTATCCCGCGAAATCGAGGAAAACTACCTGTGTTCGATTTCATGTCAGCACCTCAACTTATATCGCATCCAATTAAACTACTACAACAACATACTGACAAAGTGAACATGGAAATTCATATACCATTTGACAATACGAAATCAAGCAATTTCTAAAGACCAAAAATAGATCCTACAAAGCAGAAACCCTATCTCATATGCATTAAAGCGATTAACAAATTCTCGGTGAATCATCATAAAATTAACCCATTTTCTTAACTCCAAAAACATGAAAGATTAAGAAAGGGTTCTGAGTTCTCATCATAACCAAAATAATCATATTGTTTCAATTTGAACTCGGGTCGACTTCCGTCATCTGCATTAACAAAAAACAATAACTTATGTCAGTGCATTTCACCATAAATCAATTCCTAAAATCAACTGCATATCACAAAGTTACCCAAAAGACACAAAATACCTGAAAATTACTATATTAGCACTCCATCCACCCCAAAATCAGAAAATTAGAAAACAGAACTTGACAACATTGTACATAAAAAGCAAGGAATCAATAATTTAGGTGGTTTCCCAGGACAATAATGAGCTTGCAGAGATCATATTCATGCATGGATGCACAAACACAAAGACATCACATAGACCATTTGATGACAAAAAAAATAGAGATGCTTAGAGACTCAACACACACTATTCATAGATCCATGACTTAGAAATTCTCAGATCCGGTTGAAATTAATAAAATAAAATAAAAATTTAGGGATGTGAAAATATACCTCTGATAGTCTGAGCTCTGTTCCCATGATTCCTTCGCCGGCTTAAGGCAAACCTGAGGAGATCGGCGATTAAAGGATAAGAAAACTGGCAGCCGTGCTTTAGTTTTTTGATAGAGAGAGTTCAAGAGAAAAAGAAGAAGGGGATACCCCTTCCCTTCTGAGATCGTCGATAACATCTGAATTACTTAACATCCATACACTATATTTACACACCTACACTAATCAACACTCATAAAATATCAATGGTCCAACAATTATGGAGCTCAAAATTTCTATAAGGGCCAATCAAATCATAAATTAGAATGAAAACATGTAAGTAATTAAGAAGTATTGCTTACTTAGTTGGCTCCTTCTTGTCACTTCAAGGATTATTCAATTCAACCTGATTCGATCAAACTGCATCACCCAACAAAACAAAGAAAAAATAAATTAAAAAGGAAAATAAGGGGAGCTAAATAAATATACACTGACCTACTTTTTGGCTACAAAACCCAAAAAGAGCTATTAAACAGCAGTGCATAATGATGGAATTTCTATGAAAAAATATGAATGAGTTTTCAATTAATAATTGAGGCCGAAATAAAGAAGGCCTTTCTCACCTTGATGCAGGGAGGACAACAAAAACATTATGTATGGATTAACGTATAATATCTGAGATCCTATCTGTTTTTTATTGACTGATGTTTCAACATCAATCACCTAATTCATATCACACATCCATACATACCTGAGAACGCTTATTCCCACCACCATAACGTTGTTGCTTTAGTATGTTTTTTCACTGAGAAGAAAAGGAAAGAGCATCATGAAAAATTTAATTCCAATATACCTGAGAACAATTCACATGTTATTACCTTAAACTGGAGTTAAAATTACTCACCCATTTTTTGTCATCACACCAAGACAAAAATAAAAGAAGACTTCTAATCCCATAAATTAGCAAATACTCAACTATCCTAAATTCCTAATCACACTTGACTTTGCTGCCCCCACACTTTTGTCCCCTGTTTCCCATTAACTAAAAACACTCCCAAATCACATCAGCCAGCCATACAACAAAGCCACTGGCTACATCAAATATTAGGCATGATTTAGGTAACCAAATTCAATTAATAGAGTTCGGATAACGAAATGCAAAGAACACGATACATATTGTAAAATTCAAGAACATAATTAAGAGGATTTGAACTATATTGTGTTGAAAACTTACCGAAGAGTGACGATTCCAGGGCGGTAGCGGTCAGGCTTCTTGACTCCTCCAGTTGTGGGTGCTGATTTGATTGAAGCCTCAAAATTAAAACAATTAGCAACTTAGATCCAATAATCTGATTGTTTCTCGGAAAAAATAGCTTGCAATTATTGACCCAACACAGATTTTGCAGCATTAATTAAGAGAGAATTATACTTTTATTTACTTGTGACTAAATCTTTATTGTTTTGTGGTAATTTGTATAGTAGACAGCCAAACAATATGTATATATATATAATTACTCAAACAGATTAAGACTCCTAATCAAATCAAATCGTTTCTGGTGCAGCTGCTGAACAATGGAGAGCCAAAGCGACTCCTGCTTTTGAGTGACAGAAAACTCTGCAGTGACTCGAACAGAGAAATTGAACTAATAATAACAAAGAGTTGGGATCACAATACTCACCAAGACCAGCTCAAAGAGAACATTCTGATCAGCTTTGATCTCGTTGATGAAGTCCGACAAACTTCTTGATAGTCTAATCGCTGCTCTTGCCGACGTTGGTGCCATCCCCGTCTCGACGCTCGACATGCTTCTTGTCACAGTGAGAAAAGGGAGGGATGAGGGGATTTGATGGATGGTTACAGAGAGAGGGGAGAGAAAGAGGAAAAGAAAAGGGGAATAAAATTTACTAAACACAGAACTAAAATTAATAAAAATAAATTACTGAAATTAAAACCCAAATTCCAGAAATGAAGAAAAATGGAACCCCAATATGGAAATTAATCACCTTGGGGAACATCTTCGTGTGATGGAGGGACTTGTGGATGTCCATGGCGTAGTCCACCGTGTTGGTCAGTTAAGGAGCTCGATCTTGGACTTGAGGATCTGCTCATCTGTATACATCTGACGCTCCTGCAGGAACGGGAGGAGGAAAAAATGAAGAAATTTGCATTTAGGGATATGGGTTTGTCGTTGAATACCGGAAAGATATGAAGAAATTAGGGTTTGCAGAGAGTAGCAGAAACTGAGAATGGCCTTCTGTCTGCCCTACAGCTACAACCCCCTCACCATCGATCGCAATCAGTCCCGACAATTAAGATGACAAAAGTACCCTCCAAACTTTTAATCCGGGCCATCCGATCTTAACCCTTGATAGGCATTTTCCATCATTTGAACACCCAAGGGGCCGGCCTCATCAACAATTGAGGCAAGGCCAGCAAACACAGCCCAAAACAAACTAAGGACATCTCCAACCGATGGCTGGTCAGATGGCTAAATTATTTGAACACCCAAGGGGCCGGCCTCATCAACAATTGAGGCAAGGCCAGCAAACACAGCCCAAAACGAACTAAGGCCATCTCCAACCGATGGCTAGCCAGATGGCTCGTTTTAGCCCTCTGGCCCTCCAAGATTCTCCAAGATATTAATATTTTAATGAACAATACAGGGTCATATTTGCCTTTGTCTCCAACCGAGGGTCAGAGTGCCAGAGGGTTCGTTTTAGCCCTATCACAAAAAACCGTCTCCAACCGAGAGTCAAAGGGCCATAAGGTCAAACATAATTTATTATTTAAAAAATACAACTTAAACTTAAATCCAACGTTTTATGTTTTTAAATGTTTTTCAAAAATAAATTTTGTGAAATAGAAGTTATAGAAAAAAATGGAATTTAAAAAAAATATGAAATAAATTTTGTGAAATAGAAGTTATAGGAAAAAAATGGAATATGAAACAAAT
The DNA here is from genome assembly GCF_042453785.1 of Malus domestica. Classification (NCBI taxonomy): domain Eukaryota; kingdom Viridiplantae; phylum Streptophyta; class Magnoliopsida; order Rosales; family Rosaceae; genus Malus; species Malus domestica. Next base: position 24,620,177 of record NC_091672.1, on the reverse strand, counting down.
TTTGTGAAATAAAAGTTATAGGAAAAAAATGGAATTTAAAAAAAAATATGAACCAATTTTTGTAAAATATAAGTTATAGAAAAAAAGTTATAGGAAGTTATAGAAAAAAAAAGGTTTAAATTCATAAAAAAAAAATTGAATACAACGGCTAGTGACTGGCTAGCCGTTGGAATTCAAATTATAATTCAAATTAGTGTCGGTTTTAACCGACACTGTTTAAACTGATATTACACTAACATTGTTATTAGTGTCGGTTATAACCGACACTAATAATATAGTATATATTATTTATGTCGGCTATAACCGATAGAAATAACAAAACATTAAAAAAAAATAGCCAGCCCTCCAGCCCTCCAGCCATCTCCGATCCTGTGGGGCCCTCCCAGATTCCAGAGCCCTCTGGCCTAGCCCTCGGTTGAAGACGGTTTTCGAGCTATTTTCGGCCCTCTGGCCCTCTGGACCCTTGGGTTGGAGATGGCCTAACCCAGCCACCTTCACCATAGTGGCAAGCTTGTAAATAAACTGAAATGTGGTTCAAAATACTGTTCATTTAAATATAAAGTTCAAATATTAACCCAAACAATCTTTTTTCAGCAGATTCTTTTGTAGGCAATAAAGGATTATATGGACCACCGTTATCTCCAGGTAACATGGATGACGGATCATCAAGGTTGTCACCAACATTAGAAGGCGAACATTCAAATTCTGAGCACGGAATTAAATGGGATCTGGTTGGTGCTGAAGTTGGATTTATTGTTGGCTTTGGAATTGCTATTGGATCACTTGTGTTGTGCAAAAGATGGAGTAAATGGTATTTTAAAACTATGTATAAAATCCTTGGTAAGATATTCCCTTAGCTGGAGGAAAGATTTGGCCCTCATCGAAGACATGTTGACATACATCAAAGGTGGACGCGTTGAAATGATTACGAAGAGCAATACACCGTGATCTGCAGTAATATTTACTCTTTGAAATGTCTTGTATTAAGAGTTGTGAAGTTCCAGCAGACGAGATTGAACCCTGTCGAAAGACACGGTTCTAGGCACAACCTTCTGCTAATTTGAGTTATTAAGAATATATATTGTAAGAGTCATTGGAGAAATTGTAGGTGTCTTTTATTAGGAAGGAAATATATTGTGTTTATAGTTTTCCTTGTAATACAAGGTTTGTGTGTGTGTGTGTGTGTACAATAAAGCTTCAGTGAATAATAAATAAGAAAGTATTTTGAGTGTACAATTCTGCTTAGCATCGAGAGCTAGGACTAAAAAAAACCTAACGTACCACCGTGCCGCTGCTGCTCAAAATCTGCGAGAGTTATATTGTTTCTGCCGTTCCACTTTCCGAGGACTGTTTCCTTGCACTTACCGTGTGTACCTCAGGGTTGGTTTTGAGATGTCGGGAGCCTTGTACCAAATTTATAAAAAGGGCCATTCTTAAGACAATCTTAAAAAAAAAAAAATGAACAATGTACTGATGCTAAAAAGCAATACTGAAACAAACTTAAAAACTCACAGTAATTATCGGTTTCTAAATATCATTAAATGTAAAGAAAGCTATAAAAATAATCATATTACTAAATAATCAACAATCAGTTTAATCTTAAGAAACAAATGAACAAAACTTAAAAAAGTCTGGCACTGAAGTTTCACTTAAAGATGCTTCTTTGTGCATTCTTTGCTATAAAATCATCGATTAAACCTTTATAATCAATTTTGTCTAAGAAACCACTTTCAATCGATATCAAAGCAAGTGCATTTAACCTTTCCTGCAACATGGTTGATTGTAAGTATGATTTTAATAACTTTAACTTTGAGAAACTTCTTTCCACAGATGCAATGGTAACGGTACAATCAACAAAATTATATGCAATGCTTGTAGTCGGGAAACAACGCATCCTCTTTAAGTAGTTCAATATGTCAATGGATGTCTTCATTTCTTTCGGCAAACACTCTCGTAAAGGCATCAATTCTACAGATAATGCATCCCCATTAACATCAAAGAACTTACCTTTCTTGAGAAAGTTTTGAAGATGATCACAACAATCTTTCAATTTATCATTGTCCATCGAATTCAACCTTTATGAAGTGAACAAAAACCCAAATATATCATCTATGCTTGATATTCTTCAAACCTTCTCTTCAGTGAACCAATAACTTTACCTATTATATATAAAAAGTAATGAACCCAAAAAGATCCCTCCGCTGATTGTTCAGTTAATTGGGATGATTCATAATCATTCTCATCAAAGTGTCTTTTGCTACGAACTTGACGCTTTTTTGGAAACACAAAATCAATTTCCATTTCAATAGCAAGTTTTTAGCATTAATTATGGCCTCCGCAAACTCAGTTTCTCTTTACTTTTCAAAATAAGAGATCAATCTTTGTACTTATTCTATATCAACATCAATAAGCATCTCTTTAGATTGTAAATCTTTGCTAACCTCATTACAACATCCAATATTTTGTACTAAATACTTTATATATAGTTCTAGTTAAATACTTCAAAATTGAAACATGAAGCGATGAGCAAAGATGTACTTGTATGGTGCGAAAATATCAACTTTAAGCCACAACGAAATGTTATGCGTCAAATGTTTCACATTCGAAAAAGGACTAGAATCCTCGCAAATATAATATATATGCATTATTGATTTGTCAAACTTATTAGCAATACAATACAATTCTTTAATCACAGATAATAACCAACATGAAAGATAACAACCATGGACTAAACTTTGCAAATTGTAGAACCACCATAAGGGCATTACAACAAAAAGGGTGCACCATCGTCTAAGGATCTTGCAATCGTCAGTAAAGAAGCATTACTATGAGTTAGCTTCAACAAACGTCGAGTTAATTTCCTCTCCAAAGTCTTTTGTCATGCACATAAATCAAAAGAAAAAGAAAAATTACTATCTTACTCTGAAAACAGTCGCCGCTCAATGATCTTGAAGATGCTACTAGTACAAAAAAAATAAAAAATCTTTAATTTGAAGACTCATTTGATATCTCTCTTGGAACACAAAAAATCCTACGTGGCACTTCAAATTTAATTATATGGACTCTCTTGAAAATGCTATGAGTACATCATTTATGGGACTAAAAAGAATATATATGTATGTATGTATAATTATTTTTTAGAAGAATTAATTCAATTCTTGATTATAGTAGGCACAATTCAAATAATCTATGCAGCTTCAACATCACATATTAAAATCTTTGACCAAAAAAAAAATCACATATTAAAATGGATTTCTAGCTTAAAGACGACAAACAAATGATAGGTATACGTGGGTTCCATATTCTACTCACATGCTCTGCCAACCATGCATACGTATATGAGATGCGAATAGACTCATAAAATAACAACGTCAATCTTTACACAAATTAATATTAATTACTATATATTGATGTTATATTCCGCTGTCATATGTCTCAATCTTTTATATAATCAAATCGCACATACATAATATTTTTTAACATAAAAATCATGCAAGAGATCATGTCTAACTCAGCAAAGAAATTCGTTATGTACCCCATACATTATACTATGTAGTCCTATCTTTATATATAACAAGATGGCCAGTGTGGAATATGCTTCCCTGTACCAAACCTATAGAGGGACGTCAATATGACCTCTTGTATGCCAAAAGTAGACATACTTCCTAATCATTTACAACATAAATATTTACCACTGCAGGCGAGTAATAGAGAGAATATAACGTTAAGATTTCAAAGTCGAATGCCAATGGTCCAATACTAAATACATCAACGTTATCCCAACTTTAATCATCTGCACGGCCCAACGTGTTGAGTTTTGTTGCAGAAGACAATAATGCTACTAGTAATAGAACCATTCATTTATAAGTGGTAATATATTATGTCATACTTTATATGTGACTCTTCAAACACTTACCGCAGTTTTCAACATGTTATTTTCTTCACCAAGCCGTTCTAGTTTTGCAAACACAAAAATCCTGCGACAATCCAAGCCTTGACTATAGATGGATTCGGCCTTGATTTTGGGCTTGATTAATTGACGAAAAAACTAGGACTCGATTTGTGGGCATGTTCGTGATTTGATTCCATCAATTAACATTTGATTTAAATTAAGAAGAAATTAGGTTCACATCCTTCTTTTTGCTACACCATTGATTAAAATACTATTCATTTTCAAATTTTTATCAAGGTCTTTGGGTATTAATAACATCATTAATTATTTGAATAATAAAATATTTTTAATTTTAAATATATTCCTTTAGTGTTAAAAATGTTACAATTAGTATATTTATATTTATGGCTAAATTTTATCATATATTTTTATTTTTAGTTTGTACCTATTTTTAATTTGTAACAATTTTTTTTTTCATTTTTAATCTGTACACATATATTAGTTTCTTTTTGTGCCCATATTTTTTAAAATTTTATTTGTGTTTGTACCCTTGTGTATACCGTCACGTGACATTGTATCTTTAATCAATAATAGAAAAATTACATATGGTATATTTATGTTTTATGCCTAAACTTTGTATCATATATTTATATTTTTAGTTTGTACCCACTTTTAATTTGCAACATTTTTTTAAATTTGTAGCATTTTCTTTTTAGTTTTATTTTGTACCCATGTATTAATTTCTTTTAGCGCCTATATTTTTTTAAAAATTCATTTGTACTCATAATTTTTTAATCTTTTATCTCTACCCTAATTTATTTATAATGTACCCATTCTTTTTTATTAATGTACCACTTTGTTATAAGTGAAATGTACCAATTTTTTTTAACACTATGGATACATTCTTTTGCCATTTATTATTTCTTATTTTTACATAGTTTTTATCCATTTATTCTGTCACATCCTGGCCCGGGGCGGATCACATCCCGGGCCCATTCCACCACCGTAGCACGATATTGTCCGCTTTGGGCTTACCATTCCCTCACGGTTTTGTTTTTGGGAACTCACGAGCAACTTCCCAGTGGGTCACCCATCCTGGAAGTGCTCTGGCCTCCTTCTCGCTTAACTTCGGAGTTTCTACGGAATCCGAAGCCAGTAAGCTCCCAAAAGGCCTCGTGCTAGGTAGGGATGAGAATATACATTTAAGGATCACTGCCCTGGGCGATGTGAGATGTTACAATCCACCCCCTTAGGGGCCCGACGTCCTCGTTGGCACACTTTCGGCCAGGGATTGGCTCTGATACCAAATTGTCACATCCTGGCTCGGGGCGGATCACATCTCGGGCCCGTTCCACCACCGTAGCACAATATTGTCCGCTTTGGGCTTACCATTCCCTCACGGTTTTGTTTTTAGGAACTCACGATCAACTTCTCAATGGGTCACCCATCCTGGAAGTGCTCTGGCCTCCTTCTCGCTTAACTTCGGAGTTCCTACGGAATCCGAAACCAGTGAGCTCCCAAAAGGCCTCGTGCTAGGTAGGTATGGGAATATACATTTAAGGATCACTGCCCTGGGCGATGTGGGATGTTACATATTCAATCAAAATGTTTAAATTTTTTTATTGTAACCGTTTATAATAGTATTCTAATGAGGGATTTTAAATTTATAAAATTATAAATCTCATAAAATATCAAACAATTAATGTCAAAACTATAAAAATATAAATATTAATTGTAATATAATGAGGTGTACAAAGTAAGGGACTTTGATCAAACTTTGAATACCATTAAGGTTTTAGTCAAAGAATGTTAAGGATTAGGGACCACATCCAAAGTATCCCTTTAATTAAATTAAAATCAAATAATTCATTTCCATTAAGTGTTGACACGTGTCCTTCTTGATAACTGTCACATCCCGGCCCGAGGTGGACCACTTCCTGGGCCCGCTCCACCACCGTAGCACGATATTATCCGCTTTGGGCCCCGATCACGCCCTCACGGTTTTGTTTCTGGAAACTCACTAGCAACTTCCCAGTGGGTCACCCATCCTGGGAGTGCTCTAGCCTCCTTCTCGCTTAACTTCGGAGTTCCGACGAAACCCGAAACCAGTGAGCTCCCAAAAGGCATCGTGCTAGGTAGGGATGAGAATATACATTTAAGGATCACTCCCCTGGACGATGTGGGATGTCACAATAACTCGTCCGATTTTGATGAATCACATCCATGTGTACGATTTGTGAGACACATAGCACATGCTACGTATGCCCTGACATGTCGAAACTTTAATGCTTGGTACTCTTATTTTCGTATGCTGGTAGATTTCGGTTTTTTAGTGTATGATATCTTTTAAGTAAAGCGGTATTAATTTAATTGATTAATGTTTTTGTAATGCAATTGTGTTTATGCATAAGATTATACCTTGATAGTATAATATGACGTCCACAATGTAAAACTCAACCTTGTTATAATAATAACAATTTCATTAGAACTAAAATTACGTTAATTATGTATTATCACACTAGTTTGCCTACCTTTCTTGTAATTCATACATAGTGCTAGCATCATATTGTAACACCATAAAAAACATTAGGCTCTTGCCACACGTGTACGCGTGTGGCAATTGGCTCTTTTGCTTTTTTATTTGAAAAAAAAAACCAAAAAACAAAAACAAAATAATAATATATTTAAAAAAAACAAAGTTAGTTATGGGAGTGGGTTTTTTTGGTGTGAATTTCTTATCTCTACTAATTAATAAACCACTCATTGTCAACCAAAACTCTATGAAATTACCACTTTAACCATGAATAAAAAATATGGGGCCAAAATGTAATTTCACACAACCAAATTTTGTTTTATTTCTTTTCAAAGTTTCACCTACATGTAATCCTAACATATATCTAATTAAAAATAAAAAAATAAAAAAAATAAAAAAAACTTCCCACTCCCACATTCTCTATCACTATCTTCCTCTCTCCTTCTATTTCAAAAACAAAAATTAAAAAATTTCTCAAACACATTTTGTGTGTGCCCATATGCTAGTTTTATTTAAAAATTTATGGGAGATGGCAATTTTGGGATTATGAATGTTTCACCATTTAATTAATGCAATACTTATACTAATATCGTCCAACTAAATGTCAAAGTTGTTTGTATCATACTTAGGGCATCCGTATTTAGACCTCGTATAAATACTCGGGGGACTCCTATGTAATTATGTAATAAATGAAGGGGCAAATATGTAATAAGTGAGGAGCCCTTATTCTATAAAAGGACTCATCACTCTCCTCATTAGAAAATGCCAAGATTCAGGCCATGGGAAGAGAGCATACAGAAAATAGGCTAAACATCAGTGTGAAACGATATCAACATCAGTGTGAAACGATATCAACATCAGTGTGGACGTAGCCCAAACATTGGGGTGAACTACGATACATCTTGTGTTCTTTAGTTTCTTGCAGATTCACGGTCGGATTTACGTTGTTCCAAGACCCCTCTGGTTTTATGCATCAACATTTGGCGCCGTCTTTGGGAATCGACAAGAAAAGCTATGTCGGTTCTCTTTCATTTTTTTCATCTCACCACCGTGAAACCTCACCACAACATCCACTATGAATCTGTACGACCCGAGAACCCGTTTCAACCTTAGTTTTTTGGGTCCATCACCAACATAGGCCCACTCCCACTGAGAAATGAGAAGTGGAGGAGTTTCTCTCCCGCACCCAAAGCTACACGCAAAGCTGCTCCAGTACCAGTCGTACCAAATTCACAGAGAAGCCGAGAAAATCATTCACCATGGGAAGTAGATTGGGAATGAGGGTAGTCCACTTTGCGAACCTACCCATCAAGCATAACAGAAATCGCTCTCAAAATCATCCCATCGGAATCGTCTGGATCTCAAACTCCAACTTCAACGGTATTGTTTGGATTTGTAGCCACTACCATCCTCATTTTCCTGTTCTTAGTCACGGCCATCTTCGAGAGGTTCCTCGGACCCACATTTCCGGATTTGTCGCCGTCCGGTCGCCGTGGGCGTGGAGATCTTGAGCCCAGATGGGTTTCAATGGAAAAACTCAATTCATTCTCTCTCTCTTCACGCCCTCGCGCTCGCTCATTATCTCTCTGTGAATTCTCAGTCTGACCCTCTATTTGTTGTCCTCCATCATCTTTCTCTCGATCGCTACTGTTTGATAACGAATGTGCTTGAGTGACTACTTCGTAGGAAGGACGAAGAAGTTGTTTCAGATCTTGGATGTCGATTTGGTCGAGTGCGCAACGCAGATTTATGATTTGAACGAAACCAGGAGCAATTTGTTGGCTCTGCAGTAGAAATTGAGGCTCATTTTATATGTTAATCAAGCTCTTTTGGCACTTAAACTATGGCAGTAGCCACTGTGAGGGCAGCTGGAGCAACTCCTGAGCTGGGCTTCCGACCGTACCCAGATTCGAATTCAGCTGGCGGTTCCTCGTACCCAGGCTCTCCTCAAACCAAAGCTCCACTCAGTTTCACCATGTGAGGCAGGACAAGCAATAATTCAGAAAGCTCAGTGACCCATCCTCTGCATCTTCTTTGTAGGGTGGTAGCCATGTGAAATCATTTTCTAAGAAAGCAAAAGTAGTAACGGCAAAAGATAGTGTGCACATGCATGACAGCAGCGCAAAGATAGAGACAGAGAGATGTGCGGTGGAAAAGCAGAAAGCAACCTGTAGGAAAAAGGAAGAAAATAAAGAGGAATGAATTGCGGTGCTGCCCTTCTTTATGCCTCAAAAGAGCTGGAAAATTTCTTTTGACCGCACCCTGGTCAAATGACAGTGGGTATGAACACACAATTCCTAGCTATATCATGTCATTAATGTCTGCCATCTGCCAAAAGAAGAAAAATAAAGAGGAAGGAATTGTAACTGGTGGTGGTGCGGCCCCTCTAATCTTGTAATCATAAATAAATAAAGAAGACAGCATGCAAAAAAAAAAAAAAGGGGCAAAATGTTAGCAAGCCCAAAATTGTGGGCTAGAATGTTATGTGTAGGACGAAGACCCATATGCCCAAAAAAGCCAAGCCCTATAGCTTCAAACTCCAACCTTCATCCCTCCACTTAAGGTTCACCATCTATTATCACCAACCAGGTGATCAAAAGTACGTCCATTATTTCAAAATTATTCGGCAGCCCGCCGCTATTATCACCAACCAAGTGATCAAAAGTACGCCCAGTATTCCAAAATTATTCTGCAGCCTGCAGCTATTATCACCAACCAGATGATCAAAAGTATGTCCAGTACTGCAAAATTATTCGGCAGCCTGCCGCTATTATCACCAACCAGGTGATCAAAAGTACGTTCAGTACTCCAAAATTATTCGGCAGACTGCCGCTATTATCACCCACTAGGTGATTAAAAGTACGTCTAGTACTCCAAAATTATTCGGCAGTCTGCCGCTATTATCACCAACCAGGTGATCAAAAATACGTCTAGTACTCCAAAATTATACATGAGCATTACTCATGTCAAATCAGCTTCGAAAACTTCATTTACAGAGCTCCAGCTTCGAAAGCTTCATTTACAGAACTCCAGCTTCAAAGCTTCATTTACAAAAGCTCCAGCTTCAAAGCTTCACTTTCAAAGCTTCAGTGCATGGTATGCAAAGACCGCATCCGAACAACGACTATTTCGACCCATATATGGATTGAATTTGAAGTCTCCAGCCAACAAACTCTATTGACTGAAGACTTGGGGGACTACATTATGTACCATATACTGCAACTGGGCCTCATGAAAAATACTTGGGGAACTTAGCCCATTATTTATGTACTGAGGAGCAAACCCTTATTCTATAAAAGGGACTCCCTCACCTTCATTGGAGAGAGACTCTTAGCCCATCACTTATGTATTGAGGAGCGAACCATTATTCTATAAAAGAGACTCCTTCACCATCATTAGATAGCATCGCCATCATTAGAGAGCAACCGCCTCGCCGCGAGCATCAACTCTAGCCCATCATTTATGTATTGAGGAGCGAGCCCTTATTTTATAAAAGGGACTCCCTCACTTTCAAAGCCACAAGTTGCGCCAACCAAGGCAACATAGGCCACAAGCCGAGCAGCCTCGCAACATGTGCTACTTCTAGTTGAGCATCATTTCATATTGAACACCGCCTCATATCGAGTATCAGTTCTAGACAACATCTAGTTACTTCGGCCCACACATTGACTGAATTTCAAGTCTTAAGCCAAAAGACTCTATTGATTGAAGACTTGGGGGACTACTGTTTGTACCATACTTAGGGCCTCCATATTTAGACCTCGTATAAATACTCGGGGGACTCAAATGTAATTATGTAATAAATGAAGGGGCAAATATGTAATAAGTGATGAGCCCTTATTCTATAAAAGGACTCATCACTTTCCTCATTAGAAAAGGCCAAGATTTAGGCCATGGGAAGAGAGCATACAAAAAATAGGCTAGAGAACACATTACCTCTAGCCTTCTTGTATATTCACCATTGATAGTGAAATGATATCAACATCAGTGTGGATGTAACCCAAACATTGGGGTGAACCACGATACATCTTGCGTTCTTTACGTTCTTGCAGATTCACGGTCGGATTTACGTTGTTCCAAGATCCTTCTGGTTTTGTGCATCAACAAAAGTTACTTTTTTCTGCACGAGATTCAAACCTAATGACATCTAACTGACAAAGTGAAGAAGAATATCAATAGAAAATAGTACGAAACTACACTTGTCAATTTGGATATGATATTTACATAAGAAATCCACTTAATAATTTAGGTTTAAAGTGTATAGAAAACTTCATTTTAATCATTGAAAATATAACTTTTTTATTTTTTGTCAAAGAAAAAAGATGACTTTTAGACTATAACATTTTGTAAGATTAGAATTTAATTTTCGTCCCTTGATATATTTATTCACCTCATTTATTAATTATATTTTGAGGTTTTATTTCTGTTTTTCTTTCTACTTTTAATGTATTAGTTATTGTAGACATTTAGGTAAATAATTTTTTTTATATAATATATTCTGATAAAATTTGTGTTTTTTATATAGGTACACTAATTTATTTAATATATTTTGGTGTATCCATTTATACAGACTTTTAGGTACATTAAAAAACTTACATCTATATTGTAACAAGAAGTTCATGGTGTAACGATCACGTTGATAGTGTGTAATAAACTATATCCTTTTATAATCTCGTCATTATTATACAGTAAACTTTAATTGTAACATCCCACATCGTCCAGGGGAGTGATCCTTAAATGTATATTCACATCCCTACCTAGCACGAGGCTTTTTGGGAGCTCACTGGCTTCGGGTTTCATAGGAACTCCGAAGTTAAGCGAGAAGGGGGCCAGAGCACTCCCAAGATGGATGACCCACTGGGAAGTTGCTTGTGAGTTCTCAGAAACAAAACCGTGAGGGCGTGGTCAGGGCCCAAAGCAGACAATATCGTGCTACGGTGGTGGAGCGGGCCCCGGAAGTGATCCGCCCTGGGCCAGGATGTGACATTAATGATTATGTAACTTCATTAAAAAAGGTACCAATATCTAAAATGATGCCATAAAATTAATGCAATACTTATATTGATATCGTCCAATTAAATTTGAAAGTTAATTTTGTACTGATTGTCAATGTTTTTATGAAACAATATATTTACACTAAGAGTCGAATTTGTCATTCACGAGATTCAAAATTAGTGACATCTCACTTACAAGTGAAGAAGAATATCAATAGACTGTACGAAGTAGTTTTCTTGTCAATTTGAATATGTCATTTAAATAAGAATTCTGCTTAATAATTCAGATTTAAGTGTATTATCTTTATCAAGTATAAATGTGTGAAAATAAACATACACATGTATTAGCCTCTCTGCACGCTCATGCGCATATAAGATGCCTTTTTTTTTAATCACGGGCGCTATGTGCCTCTAAAATTGTGTTGCGTTAGTTGTTTACCATTGTTAGGTATATACATTAATAATGTCATTATAGTTATTGTGGCTGTCAATTTAACACATTGTTGTAAGTTACAAACAAACTCGCAAGTGGCTTTCTACCACAGTGGTGGAGAAAAGTGTTGCCTTTGCACCACGGCGTGAGTTCGAACCTTATCGGTCCCTAATCTAACATTTAATCTTACAAATCTATCGTTTAATTAAAAAAATAAAAAAATTACAAACAAACTCACCCAAAACCTAGTTGATCAAATAGTATTCCTCCACAGTCTGAACAGGCTTTCAAGTTTGAATCGTTTATCGATCGCTTGATAAAAAAAAAAGAAAATAAAGCTACAAAAAAATTTCCTTTATGTTCGAATGCTACTGCCAGTTTTCAATTATAAATATAATCAGTAATCTTTTTATGCACTCTCTCTATCTAATCGGTAAAGGGTTTCATTTATAAACACGACCTAATCAAATTGAAGAGAGTATCAATAAGACAAACTTAAGTGCTTTTAGATTAATAATCAAATGACTGCAAGGAAAAAAAAAATGAAGACCATAAACTAAAACATGACCTCAACACTTTCATTGCCTAAAGCAGAAAATTAAAATTCCCATTCCATCAGGTACATTAATTCCAGTTCTTCATATCATCTGCAACAAAAGAAACTATATTAATATAGAAGTGATACTCACCAATTGAAGTCCACATAAAAGAAAGCCTTGGCGGCAAAAAAAAAAAAAAAAAAAAAAAAAATATATATATATATATATATATATATATATATATATTGAAAACCCAAAACATATGTACAGAGAGTAATTAATAAGAAACAATTTCATCAAACAAAGATACAAAGTGGACTAGCTATATATATATATGATTTTATGTGAGCACATCATGTATTCAGCATTTGTTACCAAGCACAACCCTAGCAAGAGTTTTGTTTAAAGTATACATATACATGGATAAAGTTTAGTGAATTTATACCCCATATATGCATAGTTTTGCAAATTCCAATTTTGGTACTGTTAAAAACTAAAAATTAGCTATATATCAATTAAATACTAAAAATTAATCATTTTAAAAATTAAAAATTCATCATTTCAACTCATTTTTAATAGATAATTATATTGGTGTCACTTCCCTAGTGTAGGTATATTTGAGCTTTTAGGACCCCAATGCGACGACAGGGAAAGAATTAAAAATAAATAAAAAATTAACGAAAAGCTCATGATATTACTTACTTTAACGAAAAATCATATTTTTATACTAAAAAGTCGATCATAGTACTATTCATTTTACCTTTTATTTTGTCCTTATCGTTAAAACTTAAAGTTTTCAAACCCTTTTCATTAGTATTTCTTAAAAAAAAAAATTCACTTATAATCGGGTGGTAGAAGGGAATATGAAGCGCAGGACCTTCATGAAAAGATCGATCTATTTTCTACTACTTTATTCAAAGGTCCAACATCCTCACCAGTTTATTATGAAATTTTTTCATGGCCTCCATGTAAATGCACCAATTTTGTTTTAATAATACAGAATGGAAATACCATCGATCCCACCTACCAATAAACATTGGAGCAGTTGTGAAACTTCTTTGAAAATACCTAAAATTATTTATACGCCATCATCGATCGATATCGATCATACATATATATACTATACAACAACAACAACAAAGTTTTTTCCCACTAAGTAGGGTCGGTTATATGAATCCTAGAACGTCATTGTGCTCGGTTTTGTGTCATGTCCTCCGTTAGATCCGAGTACTCAAAGTCTTTTCTTAGGGTCTCTTCCAAAGTTTTCCTAGGTCTTCATCTACCCCTTCGGCCCTGAACATCTGTCCCGTAATATACATATATATACTATATATTAAGAAAATCCTCCTTGTCAGCTTTTTGCCACTTTTTTTTTTCTAATTTTGCCCTCACTTTTGAGACAAACTCTTGACAAAAGGAAGGGTAAAATAGTAATTTTGTACATTTTGACAAAATGACAATCATATTCCCATTTTTTCTATTTTACCTTCACTTTTGATACACAATATTTACATAAAAAGGGCAAAATAGTAATTATGTAATCTTAAGACAAATATGTCTTTATTAAGATATCCCATCATCATTGTCTCATACTCTTTTTTAAAATTTGATGTTTTTTTGATAGTTTGAATGAATTGAAGCGGTTGTGCTTGAAGAGAACGTGGAAGGAGGTGGACGGTTGTTCACTCACACAAAGCGTGTGTTTTCTGCTAGTATTTAAAAGGAAAACTAATGAAAATAGCTTGAAAACTTTGAGTTTTAATGAAAATGACAAAAAGGTATTGTAAGTGAATGGTACCAGAATTGATTTTTAGAGTAAAGTTGTAATTTGTCGTTAAAATGAACAGTACCTAAAACTTTTCGTTAAAGCTCTCATATTTAAAGGCCGGCTTGAATGGAAATCATATGGTGCAGTGCACCATGCATGCATGGAGGCATGCATTACAATATTACAAAGATGCGGGCACTGATGCCCTACTGTGAATAAAATAATAATAAAATATGTGTGAAGGGGCCGAGAGACCTTTAGAAGAAGAAAAGCGATCCTCCGATCCCTTTCACCTAATTTTCCAAACCAACGGACATTTGAAATTTGATTCAACGGTTAAAGTTATTATAATTTTTAATAAAAATTTTTATTTGTAGTTGTTGGATTAAATTTCAAAAGTCTGAATGTGTTGGTTTGAAAGATTAGATGGAAGAGATCCGGAGATGATCTATTTTCCTAGAAAACGACAGACATCCTCGTTCTCAAATAATGGGTTTGTTCCGTATTAATAGGCTCACGTATTCTCATGCAGATTAAACTATCGACATAAAATATTAGTATGAATGCGAAGAAAAAGGGGCAGAGGAACCGTTGGCCCGGCCGTTGACCTCACAGGCTAGGAGTTGGAGTGAATCTTTTTGTATTCAGTACCAGTAAGGCTTTTGTTTCTGTCCATCTTCTCTATGTGAATTGTCACTGAGTATTATAAGAATAATCAACGTGAAATTAATTAATTAAAGTCAAAACCCTCTGAAAGATAAAGTCTCTTGTTTGTAGGACACAAGTGTACGTCATTAGTTGTGGTTTTACAACTGAATAAACGTGGAGAATTACTAGGCTTCAACCATCCCATGATAGCTGGGATGTAGTTGAGTAATTTATCGATATAGGAGATGTCCCTGCTCACACGAAGAATATGTCAAACACTTTCTAGCACTATCACTAGGGTTTGACGTGAGTAGAAGACTCTCTCTCGTGTGTTTCTATGTGCATTCATCCGACTGCAATGGCATACTCAGTTTGTTCCTGGCTTCATCTCGTTCATTCATCAGATTGTCGTCTTCAGGTAATATTTAAAGCTTTATAATTGCACAGAAGCATGATATATATATATATATATATATATTTGCATATAGAGTGCAATATTGATTTGTGGTTTACACGATACACATTAAATAGTATGTAATCCTTGTATTGAGCTAACTTGATTCAAAAGTTCCAACATCTGCTGCTGTATAACGTTTGTCCAACATCTCTAGCAAAGCTGTGTTTGAAGTATTTTTCTTTGTCAATTTGTTAATTAGTTCGTCCATTATGGGTTCTGCAGTACTATTGCTGCTAATCTTATTTAGTCCTTGATTTGTTAGACTCAAAAGAATTTCAATTGAAGGTTCAAGAGTTGTCGTTGTAGCTTGCAATTAATCAATTAGAAGGTTATATTCTTCTGTCAACAATTTGAACCAAATTTCAGATAAGAATTCACCTCATAAGTAACTGTTAAATATGATAGATTTCGGTTATCTTACAAGGGAACATATTTCGGTGTATGAGTTCATTTGCTTGTAAGCCGCATACTTATGTCCATGCTTGAACTTGGCCCTTGCAATGCCCACCAAGGAATAAATATGACCAACCTCTACTGCTGCTTCAAACCACCACTGAGCATCTTTAAATTCTTTCCTCTTAAGCATCACAACACCTAACAGGTGAAATGCAAGTTGCTTCTGCCAACTTTCGGTGGCACTCTCTGCCAGCCTCTCTAGAAGCATCACCGTTGTATTCGATCTCATGTCATCCTCAATAGCAACCTGGCTCAAAAATGATACAAAACGAAAGAAGAGTGCCCGGACATAGCCAACCTTTGCCTAGCTTCTGAAGTACATAATAATCTCATCATATGAGAATTGTGCAACGAACTTGGTTGCTCCCTCAAAAACACCTGCAAACAAGCTGCCACGAGAAAATGAGCAGTCTCCTCCAACCCATAGTCAATCAGCAGCATTGCATCTTCCAGTTCACAAACCAGAGATGCCAAATGAGAATCACATGCCGCCTTCAACTCATCGCAACAAAACGTGTTTGCAAAGGATAGCAGGTCCAAAACAGTTTTCACTTCAAAAGAATCTACTCTTTTTATCCTGCTAAAAATCTCCACTGCCCTCATTGCCTCCACAGATATCCCATTGTGTGAAATTTATCTTCTCCCTTCGTGTCTCCATGAAGTTACCATACAACATTGCATTGAAAGGCCTCAAAAGCGAAGCAATGTTGTATCGAACACACCTAATCTCAGCATCTCCAATACAAAACGACATATCACCATCCTCCTCCGAAGTGGAACATTCGACATCCCCCATCACAAGATCATCATCGTCATCTTGCCCCCGCGGCGTCCTAGAACACATACAAGACTCAAAAACAGACTCAGGATCATACCCGGAAACCAAACTAGCCTTCGGACATTCAACATTTCTACCACAACAATCCATTGCTGACGACCCAATAAGCTCATCCTCCCTCCTCTCATACCTCAACCAAGACGCCAGCACCACCTTCGAGTGCACATCGAGCACGTGCTACCTCGCCGACCTGAGGCTCCGCCGGAACAATTTCGGATCCGACAGGCCCTGAAACGTCGCACATTGCTCCAAATACATCTTCCAGTTCTCGAATTGGGGGCAAATCTCAATCCTACGGTACACATCAGCTAGGGTTTCGACAAAATCAACCGATTTGAGGGATGGTTCGATTTGGGGCTCAAGGAGATCGGACACCGGCAGACCGTATGGGAGAAGAGTCTCAAGCAAAACATTGTTGGCGGTCGGTTCGGAGCCTGAAAACTGCCCCGACTCGCTCTGGATCAAATCGAGTTGACCCGGAGATGGTCGTAAAGAAGCTTGTCCCCCGAACCACCACCACCACCGCCGTTTCCGCCGGCGGCAGTAGCTCCGGAAGGATTAAGCGCGAAAACTTGACTTCCTTTACACCCATCCATGATCTTCAAGCTCCGCATTGTAGTAAATATATTATGCTGCATCTTCCAAAGTAGCAAACTTTTTCAAATTTCCCAAACCACCCTCAATTAATTCCAAAAAAATAAAATTGATTCAATAAAAATTGAAGAAATAGACAGGTAATTGAGAGCTACCTCATTGCCCAGCAAGCACCACCGTTTGGGCACCCAGAAAAAAATATAAAAAATTAAAAAAAATTAAAAAAAAGGACACAAAATTGGAGGCGGGAACGATGGTGATGCAGGCTAATCCGAGGTGGGGAAGATTTTACTGGGTATTTGTCTTTTTTCCCAAAGAAAAATGGAGAGAAAGTTGGGGTGTTTTGAAGAGAAAGAGAGGAGAGAGAGAACGAAGGAATGATTGCTCACATTGACTTGCAAAATTTGCAACCAGATGTGTTGAGGTGGAGGGTGGCCTGCCTGGCCGTTGCAACCGTGATCTCTCTCTTTTTTCCCTCTTTTTTTTTTTCCTTCTATTTTTTTCTGATTTTTCTTGTCTTGTCCGTCTAAATATGCAAAGCCTTTCCTTTTCTCTCTGTTTATTTGCTGTTTTTATTTATTTATTTATATATTCTTATAAATGTATATATTTGCAGGTGTATTTATGTGTAATGTCTGAGAGTGACAAGATAGATTATTGGGTACAGGATGTGTTATCTACACATTTCATTTTACTTATCACACATCCCTTGATAATTTTTGTGCGTTGATCTTCTTCAATTCATCCGATCCGATAGTCGAAAATTAAAAAGGTGTGTGAGAAGTAAAATGAGATGTATGGATATCACACTCCTATTCCTATTGAGTATTTGTAGTGTTTTGGGACACTGGAGGATAGGCGTTAAAGTCGGCTTGCCTCCCTCTCTCCCTCTCCGATCTTTGTTTATTAGGAAGACAGCTACAAATATTATCGTTTAGACAAGGATAAATTATCGACCAAAAAAAAAAACAAAGATAAATTTAGACATAAATCTGCAACCAAGATCAAGTTTCATGAGCGACAATTAATCACACAAAACTATAATATATAGAGATAATGTAAAAAACTGATCTGAAGAACTTCTGTTAGTCGAAGTCATGAATGAACAAAATCAAATGAACAAGGCAACCGTCTTTTTCCTCTTTGTTAGAATCTCACTGCTCAAACTACAAAAGGTTTTATTCTAAAAAAAAAGGCGTATATTCTACAAGTTTATGGGGGCGGAGACCACTATATATAGATATAGAAATCCCAATAAGGGTTCCTTATTAAATCCATATAGGAAACTGATATCAATTCAATGCTCTATTGCAATTCCAAACCAATAAGGATTAGCCCTCTTCTTGTAATAATACATTCTTATTTAAAATGGAAAGCTCTCAATCTCATATTCACTCTAACAAAAAACTCTCAATCTCGTACTCATACTCTAACAAGAACAACCTCACCGCATATCAGCCAATTTAGATGTAGCTTGATAGACTAAATAATAGGATACTGCTATTTACATACTCATTTTTACCTCACACATACTATGTTGATTTTTTCCTTTAACCTTTTTCAATTTATTTGATCCGACTGCCAGAAATTAAGAAGAATGTGTGGGAGGTAAAAATGAGTGTGTTAATAGCATCAGCCAAATGATATTTGACCTTCCATGCATGTCTAACTACAACAACATCCTTAAAAGGAGCCACATGCACTTCATGTGAATATTATTTAATGAGTAGTACAACATTTGCCACATATTTGTACAATTCTTTGTACTATCTCTCTAATAGAGGCAATGCCGATAAACACATGTGGATCCCATTTTATTAAAAAAGATGATACAAATTATGACACAAATATGTGGTAAGAATAACTTTTTGTTTTTTACTTAGTACGAAAAATGGATGAAATTCGAGAGAGTTGAACGCAGGTGTCAAAACTTGTCACATAACATGAATCTCACATAATTAATTAGGAAAACTTTTAGTCTATATTCACAAACATAGAAGTTTATGGTGATATTATGCAATTTTCCGTACTAATTAGTGTTTTCCCTACTAATTAGCGTGTTAAAGTTTTTCGTCTATCTTTCTCTCTGCTTCTTTTTTCGCTTAAAAAAGAACTAAGAATTTACAAAGAGAACCTTTAGGACATTCCTGAATCAATTGATCGAAGTGCAGAGCTCAATAAGCAACATAGGAGAGGGTATAGATCCACACATTTGCAGAGCTGAATAAGAAGCATATTGAAGGAGTAAAATTATAATCTAAAAAACAATTCCATTTTCTTAATTCGAATAATAAACTTTAGATTATAGTTGGACTTCACCATGTGATGATGGACATCGTTCATTTGACTTATATCGAGCCAAATTGATCAACATAAAGAATCACGCGAGAGAGGTGGTGATAGCAATTCCGATCTTGTTGGCCCAAGTAAAAACTCCAACTCCCGTATAAAGTTGGGCCAGGATTATGGGCCTAGGTTCATCATCAAGTCCTCACATAATGTTGTAGGCTTTGTAGCTAACACTCATATGCTGGCCAATGTTTATTTATATTTTTTTTTCGAAGAAAATATGTATTATGGAATATAGAGGATAAATTGAAACTTTTAAATCTTTTTACAGTTAGAACTTAGGTGTGTATAAATATTGGCAAGAATTTTCAGTTCTTTTCAACCAGATTTCTCAATTATTTTCAGAAAAATTATAAAAGAATACTTAAATTTCTACAAATTTAGAATTTTGGGCATACCTCCATGATGGATATGCAACACATGGTTAGTGATTAATGACATCGTGTTTTGTTCAATGCTTCATTAAACGTTTGGTTTTAGTCCTTGATCTTTGAATTTATGAATTTATAGTTTTATAGAGAGCAGCTAGTCTGGTGTGTAGATATGCAAGTGTAGAGGAAAACTTACATACATTTAAGGATGGATGACATTCGGTTTCATAAAGTGTAATATTGAAAAGTATTGGATAATCTTATATTATAAGCTTTTAAAACGTAATTGAGATGATACTAAATTTGGCGAACTTAATTAAAAGTTGAGCATTAGTTATATTATTAAATTTCTAATCTCAAGTTGGACATGACTATATAATTATTATTAAATTTCTAATCTCAAGTTGGACATGAAATTCACATGACTATATAATTTGGCATTGGACTATTATTATGTAAAATACTAAAAAAGAAAGAAAAAGGTGTGCTTTTTGTTTTTTTTTTTTTGGGGGGGGGGGGTGGTTAAAATCGCACTACATGGTTAAAATCGCACTACATGGCCCGCGTGAATGTAACAGAAGGAAGCATTGCGCACGGCTTACTCTATTATTTCTCCATTATTAATACAAAAGATAATGCTAGAAAGATTGAAATTTTAACTAAATTTATAAGATAAATGATATGTCACAAATAAAAAATAAACACGTTAATCAATATTTCAGTAATAATCTAATTGTTAGCATCTATATCATTTGGTTTACAAAATTTAGTTAAAAATTTTGGTCTCCTAAGAATACCCTGATACAAAACATTCTATTCAATTTATCTACTGAACTTACACATAATTGAAGAAGAACAATATTTGGCTACTCAAAGGATGAGTGGGAGTTTCTACTCAAAACTGTTCGCTGTCAATTCATAGAACTCCGTGTATATGATCGAATCATTCATATTATAAATTACTCTATAAAGATCACACTTTGCAAAAAATCAATTAAACTAAGGTCGTTTAGTTATCAAATTGTATAAAAATAAATGAACGAAATTGATAAGAGCATTACGAACCGTCTATGGATTTACTACAATAGATGAACTAAATGATCTCAGTTTTAATTCATTTTTTGTAGAGATGATATTTACAAAATGATTCATAATATGAACAATTTTGATCATAAGTACAAAACTCTGTAATTCCAACACAAAGAATTTTGAATAAAAATTTATACTAATCCTTGAATAGCCAAGCATTGCTCATTGAAAAATAGCAAGTTTTCTTTGACGCCCAGTCTCTCTTATAAAACAAAATCAATTTGTCCTAGATACTTAAGTGTTGTTAGAACCTAGCTTTATAGTTAGGGCCCTTCCTGAGCAAGGGTGGGAAGGTCGACCGCTCAAGGCCTTAAATTTTATATATATATATATATATATATATATATATATATATATATATATATATATTAGTATACATATTTAAAAGAGAACTATTATTGACATTTTAAATTGTGCATTTCAAAATTTCTATATTTAAAAATAAAATTATTCTTATGAGGAATGTGCAATCAAATTTTTGAAGTGTTAATATATATAACAATAGTGTACATAAAAAATATTGTTTCTTCCAAGAAGACAACGGTGGCATAGGAGCTCAAACAAGCTATATATATTGAC
Source organism: Malus domestica (assembly GCF_042453785.1). Taxonomy (NCBI): domain Eukaryota; kingdom Viridiplantae; phylum Streptophyta; class Magnoliopsida; order Rosales; family Rosaceae; genus Malus; species Malus domestica. Next base: position 24,598,637 of record NC_091672.1, on the reverse strand, counting down.
AAAACGAAAAAAAAATAAAATTATATCTTCCCAAACCTATCGTGCAAACAACAATATTCCGTCTTTTTTATTTCCTTTCTGTCCTTCTTGTTGAGGAAAAAAATTAAAGTACATAATTCTAACTTAAGTGTTGGAAAGATAAGACAAGTAAACAAATTACTTGTATTACACTTATAAAATATTACAATTAGGGATGGGCAATGTTCGGTTTGGTACGGTTTTAAGTGAAACCAAAATTGAAACTGCAATTTTTTGCGGTTCGGTTTGGTGCCGTTTTGAAGTCAAAACCGAAATAAAACAAAACTGTTTGGTTCGGTTATGTGCAGTTTCAAACAGTTTTGGTTCAGTTTCAAACCATTTACATACAAAATGAAAATAAATTCTATTTTCAACCAGAATAAACCATTTTTTTTTTACAAATTAAGGTACCCTTGTCAATATCTATTACCATTTCACATTCATCACCCAAAAACCAATATTGAAGCCTTCAATACCTTGCCCAAGATCCACCATCGACGCCTAAGAAAAGTAATAATCGCCCAAACAAAGTAATTGAGGACAAAAAACATACATATCTAAATTTGATTTACATGCACACACATGAACTAATATTATGATAATGCTTTGTCCCCAATATTATGTAAAATGTTTTGTCCCCAATGCCAAATGAGACCGAGAGTAGCAGTGAGCAGGAAACAACTAATTAAATGTACAAAGTGTAACAAACAACTAATTAATATTTGTGGTGTGGTTTGGTTTCGGTGCGGTTTTCAAAAGTCAAAACCGAAACCAAACCGTTTTTCTACATTGCGGTTCGGTTTCGAACCAAAACCGTTTCAAAACCACAAAACCAAGTTGTTCGGTGAGATTCGATTTGGTTCGTGTTTCGGTTTCAATTTTGCTAGAACTTTCTAGCTACTAATCATGCATTGCCACCGATATATGGCTTTGCAAATTGGTCTCATATTTTCCTATTTATAGTCTTTCTAGAAACTACTTTAGCTTTATATATTTCTGTATGCACCGCCACTTCTTGCATACTTAAACTAGAAAAATCTAGTTCATTGCACCTGGACAAAATGCAAGTCTTCCAGAAGCTCTGTCTTCTAGACTTGCTGCTAGTAGAATTCAAACACCAATTGGACTGATGTTGATTTCAACACTTCTCAATCTCGCTTCAAATATTTATAGGTTCCTAACCTAGTTTTAGTTCTTTCATAACATAAGAAACTAAAAAAGAAGTAATACGATTGAAGTTGATGAGTCGACCATGACACATGAAAGGTTAAATGAATTGACAATTTTGTGCTTTGTAATTGTAAATGCTTGATTTTGAAAAATGCGTGACAATGATATGGATGATTTAAGAAATATTTTCTAACATGCGTGGGTGTATTGTACTCTATGAACAACAAATTTTCACCTCAGTATCCTCAGTGGAATAGTCAACGAGTAAAAAATTAGCAGTTGAGATTGGTAAATATTATATTGCACATTCTCTCTGTCTGTCTGTCTCTCTCTCTCTCTCTCTCAATTTCTGTCTAGCTTTCTAAACAGGAGTAAAAAAATTAGCAGTTGAGATTGGTAAATATTATATTGCACATTCTCTCTCTCTCTCTCTCTCAATTTCTGTCTAGCTTTCTAAACAGGATTAGAATCTTTTTCAGATTCTAGGGTAATTATGATTTTTGTAATTTTTTCCCAAACCGACCCATAAGCGCCGTACCTTTCCACTGTTCAAGATGGCTGCAAATCCTAAAATAATTTTCCATCCTTCACTAATTTTCAACAGAAAAAATTGGAAGTGTTTCAATTTGTTTCCAACTTTTAGGATAGTGAGAAGAACAAGAATGGTGCGTATCTCATTAAAATGATTGATCCCATCTCTTAGTAATTATAATTAGTACATAATAAATATATGTTAATAATTCAATATCAGTTCAAGTGTAGCGAACTAGGGAACTAACGAAATAGAAATATCAGAAGCGAGAATACTAGCATGAGTAACGAGAAATCCTTTGAACTTTGAAGTCTTGCCGTTGAATTATGTAAAGCATTTTAACCAGAGTATAAGATTTTGTTGGTGGATTTTTTCCTAATATTTATTGGCAACTCACACGCAAGGTTGGGTAAGATGGTGGGTCAGAATAAGGAAAAGTTCATCATTGAGATTCGTGAAAAGCCGAAGAAAAATCGAGTTCTGGAAGCTTTTAAATGGACCGACTCTTCCGGGCAATTTTATCTCCGATTACGGCCAAAGGTAAGATCTCTAACCATCATATTTGGATTGCTCTTGTTGAATAGATGATTTTTCATATATGGATCGTTGAATTTAATTGAGAAATGAGTGAGTTATGCGCATTTGGATACCCTAATATTCTAATTCATATAATATTCTATAATTCTTTTATTTCTCCTCCTCCTCATTTCATTTGACCGGTAACTTGTCAAAGCTATTAAATATAGCCGTCAAGATACACGGAGAATATTCCGTTGTCGAATATATTAAATTACTTTGTTATGGTTCTCCGTCATTATTATTAACACTTTAAAATTTTATTCTACATATTTTTTACTTTTATTATTATTAATATTTTAAAATTTCAAATGCAACATAAGATTTTTTGAATGATAATAACAATTAATAATAATTATTTTCACTTTTCATAGAAATTAAAAAACCAAGAGGTACATATCAACTTGACTACAATTTCAAATTGTCAAAAGCAACTACAACCAAGAGGCACTTCTCCCTTTTCAAGAGTGGGCACACATATCAACTTGCAACTTGTTTTGGGACAGAAATAAGGACAAGGAATGTCTGCCCTCCACTTCTGGTGCCTTCCAGTACCCTCCTGTTTGTGTGGTCACGGTTAAACCTCGTCAACATTTTATATTACTATTTATTTTTGTCTTATTATATCTATAAAAAAAATATATAAAATGTTGACGTGGCTTAACTGTGACCACACAAAACAAGAGGGCACTGGAAGTGGAGGGCAGACAATCCTTGTCCTAGAAATAAATAGGAAGATAATTGTTATCTATACTATACCTACCAACACGATTTGATGGAAACTAATTAACTGGTAAACAAATTACTCTAAATTAATCAACAATAGAATTGTCTTCACCTATTCAGATAATTATCTCAAATTAGGGTCCCCGATGTATAAGATATTTCCTTTATTTGGGACTTTAATGAAAAAACAAAATAACTTTTTATTAACCAGAAAAAACACCTAATTATTTTATTTAATAAAAAAAACTTAAATTTTAATAAAAAAAGCTTAAACTTGGAACCGGATCTCCTCCTGAACTTAGTGTATTGAGCGTCCTGAGCAAGGGATCCGGATCGTTGAAATTTGATCCAATGACTACAAACAGGAGGTTCCTCTAAAAGTTATAATATTGTAACCGTTGGATCAAATTTTAACGATCCGGATCCTTTACTCAGGGGTCAGTATACTAATCTCAGGAGGGAGGGGATCCGGTTCCCTTAAACTTTGATGGAAAGAATAAAAGTTAACACAATAATAAAAAAGGAATTTTAACGAAAAGCTCCCGGTATTGTTCATTTTAACGAAAAAATCATATTTTTACATTAAAAAATCAATATTAATACTATTTACTTTACCCTTTATTTTATCATTGTCGTTAAAACTCAAAAATTTTAAACATTTTTCATTAGTTTTCTTAATAAAAACCGAGTTCCAAAGGAGACCTGTTCACATACCTGCCACTCTCTTGCGTTTGTGTTGTAGTTTGAACTAAAGGACACCTGTTCACATACCTGCCACCTCAAGCTGAAAAATGAGATCTTAGATAGCGGGAATGCCACCACGTGAACAACCACAAACCCCCATCACTTTAATGGCAAAAATTTAACACCAAAACCACCATCAAACATTCCTCTCGTATCCACGAACCGGATTCGTGAAAGGCCGAAGAAAAACCGAGTTCTAGAAGCTTTTAAATGGACCGAGGTAAGGTCTCTAACCATCATATTTGGATGCCTCTCGTTGAATAGATGAATTTTCATATATGGATCGTTGAATTTTCATATATGGATCATTTGAAATTCACCCAGAAACCGGCGAAAAATTCCAGAAACCGATGAGTTTTCCGGCGGGTAATAATATTATTTTTATCATAAGTTTATATTTAAAGTTTTCATAATATTCTATAATTCTTTTCTTTCTCCTCCTCTTCATTTCATTCGACTGATAATTAATATTTCATTGTTCGAGCCATTAAATATATTATTTTGACTCGTGTCAATCTTCTTGTGATACGCCACCATCTTAGCAATCAGCATTCCACGTGCCCGCCTCTTTTTTCATTCATAGCTCCCAAAGCCCTCAAAATCAAAGGACCCATTAAAACTGTGGCCGCTCCTTTGACAACATCCTGGGCGGGCTCCGTGAACATGGGACTCTTATTCATGTTGATCGTTTTAGGCCTTTTTTGCACAGAATCAAGGCTAGTTTCTGGCGATCTCGGCACAGCAACTTCTTACGGTCCTCCTTATATGCGTAAGTAAACAACTTATTCATCTCAACGCAATGATTACTGTATTGTTGTGATTGCCTTGATCACAATTACGGGGTTTAAATGGTTTTAAGTGAGTAATTCATGTCTAGTTAGTTGCAGGGGCATTGAGAATTAACTGGATCATGCCAATGACAATTAGCTTTTCTTATGCCATTATTGTAATTGTTGTGCAGCAACAACATGCTTTGGGAGTAGGCCAGACCAGTTCCCTCCGATGTACCTTTTTGCGGCGGTGAGTGAAGGGTTGTGGGACGGTGGTTCTGCGTGTGGAAGGCTCTATAAAATTAGGTGCCTGAGTGGACGTAATATGCCCTGCAAGGGTGGTGCTACTGTGGAGGTGAAGGTGGTGGACCTTTGCCGTCAATCTCCGTGCCCTTCTACCATTGCCATGTCAACCAATGCTTTTGCAGCCATCTCAAACTCATCTTCTACACAAATCAACATCGAATATCTTCAGTAAATACCTATCCAAACTTTCTACTCTCTTATACTTCTAATGTTGGTTTCCTTATATCTATATACGTATAAATATATATATATATATATATATACACACACACATATACACACTAATATACATGTCGATGGTTTGATAAGTGCAGGATATGAAATCAGCTGAACCAGATCTATGCTGATCACATACAGCCGAGGATATTTCTCAAAGAACTCTCTCCGATGGCCAACGCTTCTAAATCTTAAAACTTAGCTCTCATCCTTCAACTGTATTATATAATAATGGTCGATAATACTTTCAACTGTATTATCTCATACTTCAACTGTATTAAATAGGATGTTTTTTCATATGTTTAATCTTTTATTGTTGCCTTGTTGGTACTGAAATCTGTTAAAATTGTAAGTGGTTTTTCCAGAATGACTTCCCACATACCAAACAACTTATATTAATTCCTTGAAGTGGTTTTATGCTTCGGTTTTCCTTCCACACCATAGTTTTCAATTGCATTGATAACTAGATGTTGCTTATACTTTTGAGTTAGTTTTTTCATCTTTCCTTTTGGCTGTACTGTTCATGCTCTAGGTGAGAGTGTTGTAACTTGTAAGCTTATTTCCTTGTTAGTGAAAGTTGATTCATCTTCACTGAGTTCCGTTCTTTCTCTTCACTGTTGGTTGTAAATTTGGTGTCTGCACTAACTGTGAAGCAATACTCTTGGAGTTTGGAATATATTGTCTAGACATGTCTTAGTCTCAAATTTATAGCTTCCGTACAATTAATTTGAAAACAGAACGGTCCTGGGTTTGTGAATTTCGAGTCTTGATTTGTCATACAATAGCTTGTTGATTACTTATTCTAATACTAGTTCCTCTTATTCTTCCTTCCCTCAACTTACGACATTGAAATTGTCTTCTGGAAAGTTGAGAACATTTCCTGATTTCTTGAGAAATCAATCAAAATTAAGCACTTTGGACCTTTCAGCAAACCTGATTCATGGTGAAATAACCAACTGGATTTGGAAGTTCAGTAGGCTTAGTCAACTAAATCTTTCTTGCAACTCTCTGGTAATCTACCAGGTCCTGTGGTGCTGGCATATCAAATTGAGCTTTCTCAACTGATTCCGATGGCTGTATTGGCAGCAAAGAATCCTGACCAACTCCAACCAATTCTCTCTGTGGAAAAAAGGGAAGCATGTTGTATTCCCATCCTCCATTGCATTGGTGGTGAAGGTGGCAATGGTGGCATGTCTTCCAGATTGACCACAGTAGCTTCAGGGACCAGGACTGATCTAGGAAGGGTAGAATCTAATGGTTCCAGTGTTTGCTTCATAACTTCAAGTTCCTGGCCTAATGGTAACTGATGTTAAAGCTTGGCTTGGAAGATATTCAGGATGAGATTCCGGAGAAGCATCCCAGCATACTTCCTGTTTGATGTGCTCCGCAAATGGTAACTGGTTGGATTGACTCCATATGGTTTTGAGACCCTGTGTCCGTGAAGCATCCTGCTGCTGGTGTTAGGCAAGTGTCTGTGGAGCATCCCGCTGCTATGTTAAGCCATGTGCCTGCCAGTCATCCTGTTGATCTATCAGACCATGTATCTATCCTTGCTTGTTGAAGCAGATGTCCTCCTTGTGTGTTCTTGTTTTTCGATCCAACCTTTTTTATGGACGCGTTGGATGTCACAAAACCAGTGGTACCTGGACAAAGCTTCAAAGACATAGCTCGCAACAATTTTGGTGGTGAATTACCAGGAAGATGCTTGAGAACCTGGCAAGCAATGATGGCTGGCGAAGATGATACCAAGTAAAAAATTAATCACATACAATTTGAAGTTCTAAAGTTCAGTCAGGTATACTATCAGGATGCTATAATAGTTCCCAATAAAGGACTGGAAATGGGCTGGTAAAGATTCTGTTTTCAGCTACATTGACATCTCAAGCAACAAGTTTAGTGGAGTGGGTTATGGGGTGGGAGGAGTTATTCTTCATATTTTATTCTTTAATTTTTACTTTGTTCGTGTGATACGTTCATATAATCATAAACCCCTAAATGCCGGCGAGGACTTTCATCAAACATGTGGTGAGCAATTAAACGAGTACACCAAATAAGCAGCTAAAAGTGCAAATTTTTAGGCTCTCTCTCTCTTCCTTCAAAACGTGGTGCGCAGCATGGCAAAGTGTTGAAACTTGTTCTATCTTCCGAACTACATATGAATAGAAAATTTTTGGTTAATTAAAAGAGAGTAAAGACTATTTAGTCTCTTATTACAACAAAAAAAGGTAAGGGTGAAATCATAATTGCACAAAATAAAATTTGCTTTTTTTTGTTTAAGCCTCATCTACAATTGATTTTAATACCTCTAATTATTAAAAAATAAAAAAATAAAAAAAATAACCTTCTCTCCCTCTCTCCAGTTCTACGTTCTCTCTCATTTTTCCCTCTCTCATTCAATTTTAAAAACAAAAAAAAAAAATTTCACACACTTTGTGGTCATGTACTAGTTTTTCTAACAAACGATATTGTCCATACTAAGAGGGTGAGCTTACCTTCATAATGATGCTATAATGTGTTTCAAGTTCGCTTTTGGCAGGAATCAAATCTAAAAACTTTCTCATAAAAATGAAGAGCAACAACAATAACCGTATTACAAAGTGACAATTGTCGGAACCTGTTAGATTTGCTACGCGTACGGTTCCTGCCCGTGGGTCTTGCGACGGAGTCGTTGTTGGACCTTAAACCGTTAAAACGAACCACTGTTTGGGCCATATAAAATGCATCTGAGCTTACTATAAGCCCAATGGGCAGTTGGAAAAAATCGGTAAAAGCAATTTTGCCTAAAAAAAAAAGAAAAACATTTCGGTTAGGTAAAAATATTTTTAATATTAGGAATCAATCATGTTTATTCTTTACTTCATATATGATTGAAGCTACAAATTAAATTTATTCACCCGAAAAAAATTAGAGGAAATGAACTTCACTTTTGTTCGACATTAGAAAGCAAAATGGTAAGTTTGGTAATCTAATTTCTACATTTCACATATTTTTTTTTTGGTAAGAGAGAAAAAAGGGAAGAGATGTCTTTCCATGTCATGCCACATCAGATTTGTCTTCTCGATTGGAAGACATTATTGTTATCTTTTATTATCGTTATTGCTGATTTTGACATTTTGACATTTCCTTTGGAGATGCTCTAAGTTAATGAATCAATTTGATTGGTTATGTGTGCTACGCTGTTAAAGAAAAGCCGAAACGAAACGAAACATAAAAAAAGGAAAATTAACAAGAGTGATTGAACGATGATGAACAAGTAGCCAAGTATTTTTTAGTTTGTGGATGTGCAAAGTCAAGGAAGTAGACATCACCAAGCCAAACATTTCCCAGGTAAGGAATTTCATCGCGCTTGATGAATCCATCTGCTTGATTCCCTCTGACGTGTTTTCCTTGATACCTGTCAAGGAAAACATATGATCATTTTCTGCTGTTCTGATTCGTTAAATTGAATACGCAATTATTAGATGAAAATGAACATTGCCGATATATTAATTTTCATATTTTGAATTTTGAGCTGTGGTAGATATAAATTTCATGGCTCAGTAGGATTTTTTTTCTAGAGTTTTCTTTTTCTTCTTTTCTTTTGTTATAGATTGTAGGCAAGGCAAGAGTATAGTTAGAATCATTGGCAATTGGGCATTGTAGACTAACAAAAAACAAAATTGAATATTATAAAATGAAGAAATTTAAATTTAAAAAAATAAAAAGCCAAAATTTCAAAGTATAAAGTTGCCGAATAAGAAATGTGTTGTCGGGAAAGAGGAAGAAAAGAAGCATAAAAGTCATACGTACGGAGATCTATTTATTTATTTATTTTTCTTATCAGTTATCATTTTAAAGAGGTAAAAAAGGAAAGGGACACGGGAAGAGGGCAAAAAGAGAACAAAATAATGGCTTCTGCTACTTCAATGCTTTGGGTAAGAAAAAAGGGTTTCCTCCACTCCCTTTGATTGAACTTTTCATTATTTTTACTTTCCCTTGCTATATATGTATACTATATGTTTCTTCTTTATGTGTTTCTAATTCGAGATTGTGTCTTTTTTGCAGAGCATCTGGTGTGGAAACACACCGGCGGGGCCCACGCATATGAGTTGATATTGTCAATAAATTTTCAACCGTTGGATCGGATAAATTGAAGAAGATCAACAGACATAAATTAACAAGGAGTGTGTGAGAAGTAATTTGGGGTGTGTGTGGATAGCACACCACTTCCAAAATAGCATACAAGAACGCTGATGTTTACCCATATAATATCCGAAGTTACGGAGAACCAAATATGTTTAGATTAATCGCTATTGGGATGTTTAAAAATAAGAAAAACTAATAAAAAGGGCTTGAAAACTTTGAGTTTTAATGATAAAGACAAAATAAAGGGTAAAATGAATAGTACCAGGATTGACTTTTTAGTGTAAAAATGTGGTTTTTTGTTAAAGTGAACAGTACCGGAAGAGTTTCGTTAAAGTTACCTTAAAAATAAGGTTTTAGCCAAGTCCCAACATGAGGTTGGGGTTCTCTCTGTTTTGGGCTGTGGGTCAGAGATATAAGACACTGACACTTTGTGTTTGAAAACATGTGCAAGATATATGTACATTGGTTACTATGCTTTGAAAAAAAAAAAACAATCTTTCTAAAAACATGTTAGACGCTTCTGTTTTTCTACTTTTATTGACAACAGTTTTAAAAAAAAATATTTTTTTTAATTTTTACCAAACATGTTTAATATTCTAAATTTTTTAATAAGTTGTTTTTTTATAGCATCACAATCTCAAACCAACTCTAAGCCATAACCCAGAAACTATTTTTCTCCTCCAACCCTTAGGTCTTAAAATTTTAGTCCGAGATTATTAAATAATGATTTTAGCCTAATTTTTTTGGTAACTTTTTAAAAAATAAAATTTATGTAGATTATCCTAATTTATTTTTATGAACATTTTAATCTAAAAATATTTAAATTTTGATAAGTAATTAAAAATCATACAAATACATAGGTATTTATAAAGTTTTAAGTTAAATTTGATTTAAATATATTTTTTTTAAATTATTTTAGAGTTAGATTTAATTTTGGACAATCAATTTTTTTTTTTTTTTTTACCATTAGATTTGATCTCATTTGGTCATAGCCATTAGATTATAAGAAAAAAAACAAAAAAAAAATTGTTTGAAATATAACTTGGTGGATCTATAATAATTTAAGTCAAGCTTACATCATGATATAATTTAGCTACAAGATAAATTTTCTTCCCATAGCTTATTTTAGCCCAATAGTAAGAGAATTAAACAAATTCTCTTAGACAACTAGAGACATGCAAATTGATTTCAACCGTGACAATGATATGGATGATTTAAGAAATATTTTCTAATATGCGTGGGTGTAAAGAAATATTTTCTAATATGCGTGGGTGTATTCTATAAACAACAATTTTTCAACTTAGTATCCTCAGTCGAAGTAAAAAAAAAATTAGCAGTTGAGGTTGGTAAATATTATATTGCACATCCTCTTTCTCTGTCTCTCTCTCTCTTTATATATGTCTAGATTTCCATAAAGGATTAGGATCTTCTCCGGATTCAATTATGCAGAACTTTCTGATCACGCAATATTGATCGTTCATAAAGACTAGGAATCAATTATGATTTTTGTAATTTTTTCCCCAAATCGACCCATGAGCGCCGTACCTTTTCACTGTTCAAGATGGCTGCAAATTCTAAAATAATTTTTCATCCTTCACTAATTTTCAACAGAGTGTTTCAATTTTTTTCAAACTTTTAGGATAGTGAAAAGAATAAGAATGGTGCGTATCTCATTAAAATGGTTGATCCCATTTCTTAGTAATTATAATTAGTACATAATAAATACATCTTAGTAATTCAATATCAGTTCAAGTGTAGTGAACTAGGGAACCAACGAAATGGGGTTTTGCGTACAAGTCACAATGTGCTCATATTAAGTCACAATATGGTAGGGGAGAAGATAATTACACTGTGAAACACTTTGAACTTTGAAGTCTTGTCGTTGAATTATGTAAATCATTTTAACCAGAGTATAAGATTCAACTCACACGCAAGGGTCAAAAACAACACAAATAAAGAAAAAGTTGATAGTCAAAGTGTTGAGGTAGGTTAAGATGGTGGGTTAGGATAAGGACAGGTTCATATCAACTTGACAATAATTCACTGATCTTTGTCTAATTGTGAGTCTGATGGACGGAGTTTGACAAGATATTTGGTGGAGGACTATTTCCATGCATGCCTACACGTGGAATTTTGGACGGTGATGATGATAATACAGCTTGAAATGTATGGGAGATCCACGTGAAATTGTTGGGTGGTTTGAGGAACGAGTAAGTATCGAATGCAACAGACAGATTAATGTTGAGATATTACAAGCATCCTATTTAAAAAACAAAAGGTTTTTATAATTTTTTTTTATCTGTATGGACAAATTTGACGGGCAAACATGAGACCCACAGTTGTCATTACATCATTTAACGATCAAATTAACAATTCAATTAACGGAATTATGGAATTGTAATAAAAACAAGTAAATGTATGTGATTGAAATGTTTTTAAAATGACGTATGAGGTTTCAATTGCACTTACAATCAAATGTGAGGGAATAAAATGTAATTTACCTTACATATAATATATATATATATATATACAGCTGAGGATATATATTATCAAGTATAGCGGCTTTGTAGTTTATGTAGAACTCAAGTTTATAATGATATAGAGAAACATTGTAGTAATTCGTTGGCTTCGGACAACTCGTAAAACCCAGATAAATTCACCATCTATTTTTCTAAAAATACCCCAACGCCTTTAAGAGAGATCCTCTGCCAAAATTTTCGTATGACGGAATCGAATGACCCGGGGATATATCTTGGACTCCCTTCCATTTGGGGCCGGTCGAAATGGGTGGCCTTGGCATTTGTTAAGCATCTTATAAAACAAAAAAAATTCAAGGATGGAAATCAAACTCTCTCTCCTGCTGGACGTGAGGTCCTTATTAAAGCAGTTGCTTACGCTATTCCTACTTACCGATTTGTGGTTGCAAGTCTCTCTTCAAAATTGCGGCAGCAAATTATATATTTGTTTGATTTTGTACTATGGCCTAAATTGACATAATAAGGTTTATAAAGCACAAGATCTTGAGCAAAAAGTATCAATTTCATTGTAGTGCAATAGTAATCAAATGGGGTATATGAAAAATGAGTAAATCATTCATTTATATTATAACATGTAAATTGTCACATCCTGGCTCGGACCCCCACCACATCCCGGGTTCGACTCCACCGTAGCACGATATTGTCCGCTTTGAGCATTGACCGCCCTCACGGTTTTGTTTATGAGAACTCACACGAGAACTTCTTAGTGGGTCACCCATCATAGGATTGCTTTCGCGCGAACTCGCTTAACTTCGGAGTTCTAATGGAATTCGAAGCCAGTGAGCTCCCAAAAGGCCTCATGCTAGGTAGAGATGAGAATATACATATAAGGCTTAGATGATCCACTCATTTGAACGATGTGGGATGTTACATAAATTGATTAATAGTATTATGTAATAGCGTGACAGTCATAAAATGTTGCCTTGTCTTGAAGAGCAACGAACATTGCACATAAATATTTTCACATAACGCATCGGGCCAATAATATTATGTTAAGTGAGAAGAAGCTTTTTATATCATTTTTTTTATAAAATTTTGCTGACACCCTATCCACTAGAAGAGCACATGGGGGAGCTTTTGTATCAAACATATTTACAAAATGTCACAATTACGGCATATTCCCTACCTGTAATTATTATTATATTATTATTTTGGATGGTCATAATTCATCTCTCACAGTCGGACCCAGAGCAATTTATACCCATCCACCCATGTATATGAGAGATCATATAATTATGGAATGAACAAGAAACGAACGTGGGGAAGAGAAACTCACAATGTGCTCATATTTGTCACAATATAGTAGATGAAAATTGGGAGAAGATAAATACACTGAAACACTTCGAAGTCTGGTCGTTGAATTATGTAAATCTTTTTAACCTGAGTACAAGATTTTGTTGGTGCAATTTTTCCTAATATTTATGGGCAACTCAGCCGCTAAATCTCCTTTCACGTGCAAGGGTAAAAAACAACACAAATTAAGAAAAAGTTGAACCCTTGGACTATTTACTCAAACAACAAGGTACATTAAAAAACTTTAGAATTTACTGTACAAACACTTATTCGTTAAAGTGAACAGTACCGTGAGCTTTTCGTTAAAGTTCTCTATATATTAATTCATAAAGTTTTTTATACAATATTCCTTGACGTGTTTTCATGTTTTGAAAGCGATGCATGACAACATCATTACTAATACCATCAAATATCTCTCTTTATAAAAATAATCATGACATTATTCATCTATTGATTTATCATTCGATTTCTCAATCGATTCTTCAAAATTTTCATGGCTGAAAATATTCTTTCAACGGTGGCAGTAGCAACTGGAAGAGTTAGTGCTAATGTCACAAGCATGTAAACTAACGGATACACCTTGTATTTTTTCCATTGAACCATTTTTTTTTACGTTGGAATTGAAATGCAATCCATTTTTTCATTTGTAGTTTAATTAGGGCTTGGGAATTGGAATGCAAAAGAACACACATGCACGCACACAAAAATTTGGGTGGGGGCGGATGCCCCCCCCTAGGCCCTATACAGATCCGTCCTTGGTGTCGTGGTAGGGTTAGTTGGTGGATTAGTCGTGGTAGGGTAAGTTGGTGGATTAGAATAGGGAGAGGTTCATCATTTGAATTTGTCCAATTGTAGCAAAATAGTAGTAATAATAATAATAACCGAGTTCTAGAAGCTTTTAAATGGACCGACTCTTCTGGCAATTTTATCTCCGATTACGGCCAAGGTAAGGTCTCTAATGATCATATTTGGATGCGTCTTGTTGAATAAATGAATTTTCATATATTGTCCAGCCATTAACTTTGACTCATGTCAATCTCTTTCGTTGTTGTGAGTGGTCACCATCTTAGCAATCAAATTTCCACGTGCCCCATACTGGGGCCTCGTCTCTCTTGAGCCTCTAGTTGCACCGCCTCTTTTTTCATTCACAGCTCCCAAAACCCTCGTTAAATAATGGGTGGGCGCTCCTTTGACCACATCTTCAGCATGGAACTCTTATTCATGTTAATGGTTTTAAGCTTTTTTTGCACAGAATTAAGGCTAGTTTCTGGCGATCTCGGGACTGCAACTCCATACAGTCCTCCTTATATTCGTGAGTCAACAACTTATTCATCTCAACGCAATGATTACTGTATTGTTGTGATTGCCTTAATCACAATTAGGGGGTTTAAATGGTTTTCAGTGAGTAATTCATGTCTTGTTAGTTGCAGGTTGAATAGGGTATTGAGAATTAATTGGATCATATCAATGACAATTACCTTTTCTTTTGCCATTATTGTAATTGTTGAGCAGCAACAAGATGCTTTGGGACTAGGCCAGACCAGTTCCCTCCGATGTACCTTTTTTTGGCGGTGAGTGAAGGGTTGTGGGACGGTGGGTCTGCGTGCGGACGGATCTATAAAATTAGGTGCCTGAGTGGACCTAATATGCCCTGCAAGGGTCGTGCTACCGTGGAGGCGAAGGTGGTGGATTTTTGCCGTCAATCTCCATGCCCTTCTACCATAGCCATGTCAACCGATGCTTTTGCAGCCATCTCTCACAATTCTTCTGCACCAATTAACATCGAATATGCCCAGTAAATATCTATCTGAATTTTCCACTCTCTTTCTACTGTTGTACGTATATGTATACACACACACACACACACTAATATACATGTCGATGGTTTGATAAGTGCAGGATATGAAATCAGCTGAACCAGATATGTGCTGATCACATACAGCTGAGGATATTAGTCAAAGAACTCTGTCCGACGGCCTGCTTCTAAATCTTAAAACGTAGCTCTCAGACTTTCAACTGTATACATAATAATGGTCGATAATTTGGACCTTTTTACTATTATTCAATAATTTAAATAGGATGTTTTTTCATATGTTTAATCTTTACTGTTGCCTTGTTGGCACTGAAATCTGTTAAAATGAAAGTTGCAACTTGTAAGCTTATTTCCTTGTTAGTGAAAGTTGATTCATCTTCATTGAGTTCCATTCTTTCTCTTCACGGTTGGTTGTAAGTCTTGGGCTAGTTTGGAGTCTGCACTAACTGAGAAGCAATACTCTGGAGTTTGGAATATTGTCTAGACATGTCCTAATACCAGGTCCTGTGGTGCTAGCATATCAAATTGAGCTTTCTCAACAGATTCCGAAGGCTGTATTGGCAGCCAAGAATCCTGACCAACTCCAACCAATTCTCTCTGTGGACAAAGGGCAGCATGTTGTGTTCCCATCCTCCATCGCATTGGTGGTAAAGGTGGCAATGGTGGCATGTCTTCCGGATTTACCACAGTAGCTTCAGGAGCCAGGACTGTTCTTGGAAGAGTTCAGGGGCCAGGACTGATCTAGCATGTTGTATTCTCATCCCCCATCGCATTGGTGATACGTTCATATAATTATAAACCCCGAAATGCCGGCGAGGACTTTCATCAAACATGTGGTGAACCATTAAACTAGTACACCAAATAAGCGGCTAAAAGTGTAAATTTTTAGGGTAAGTACGTGAAGAGAAGTGCGCTATTCATGCTCTCTCTCCCTATCTCTCTCTGGGCAAAGTGTTGGAACTTGTTTTTATCTAAATTACATATGAATAGAATTTTTTTTGTCAATCAAAAGAGGTTTAAAAAGACTATTTAATCTCTTATTATTTTAGTCTAAAGAAAGCATTGGAATTGGCACTGTAAAAATGAACAGTGATTTGGGCTGAATTTCACTTTATTTACGAGGCTGCCATTGACTCTCTCTGCCGCTAATCTTCATGCCGCGTGTTGATAATCGTGGAAAGGCAGGGGTGCAATGGCCATTTTAGTCTGTAGGGTTTCGAACGGATTGGGTGGGTTAGAGACTTTCATTTCCTTTCCGAAGCTGCAGTGGGACTCGGTGAGACCATGCTGTCGGGAGAGAGAGAGAGTGAGGGAGCAGGAGAGAAGCGAGATAGATAGGGATTTGGTGAGAGGAAGGCATGCGGCTTGTAGACAGACAGAGTCACAGGTGGTGTACGATTCGAGGGAAAGAAAGAGAGGGGATTGAGTGATGATGCTCGATTTGGGAAGAGAAAGAGAGAGAGAGAGAGAGAGAGAGAGAGAGAGAGAGAGAGAGAGAGAGAGAGAGAGAGAGCGCGCGATTTTGGGGTTAGGCGACGACGGTAGAGAGGATGAGGGTTGTTGCATCCGTGTCACTCAAAGTGGGTTGCGAGAGAGTGAGAGTGCTGCGTTCTAGGGTTTGAGAGTTGGTTTCGAGAAAGTGAGGGGGCCGGAGTTGGGGTAAGGCTTGGGCTGGGTTTATGGAATGGGGGAGGAGGGTGTGGAATGCCATGTAGAGGAAGGGAGATGGTGCTAAAAAACGTGGGTTGCAGAGCTACAACGAGGGAGATGGGCGTGGATTGGCAGGGAGGGGAAGGGAGAGGGAGGAGTGAGGCTTGCCAAAAAGAGTGTTGGATTGATTTTTCCTCCTCAAATCAAGGGTTGGTGTCGGGATTGAGGGGTGGGTCCAAAATGGGTATGGTTGTGAGGGAAAGAGGGATGGCAGAGACAGAGCTCATGGAGTTGGGCGTGGGAATTCCACAAATCAAGGGCTGCTGTCAATGGCTGTTAATATCAGTAATGAGCATGATTGGGATGTGAGTTCTCTCAACCTTTTGATTAATTTTTTATATTTTGGCTTTTTATATAAGCATGTAAATGTTTAATTTCCATTTGAAAACTTGGGGAATTCTAGGTATATTGTTAATGGATGAAGCTCAGTCTCAAACTCCTCAAACGATCTCTCGATCTCTTCGCCCCCGCCTATGGCGAACTCCCTCCTCCCAACCCCGAGAGGTACTGCCGTTGCCTTTACTTTCTGTAATTTTTGGTGTTCGTGAAATTATTGAGTTGAATGTAGGTTTTTTTGTTTGTTTGAAAATTTGTGTTTTAATTGTTGCTCACTCTTTTTTTTTTCTTGCAGTAAAAGACTTCTTATGAGCCACAAGGTTAGTGAAATTATAGGGTTGAAATTGTTAGTGTTTTTCTTTTGTTTTTTGTGAATTATAAGCTTTGTGAAATTATTAAGTTGAATGTAGTTTTTTTTGTGTGTTAAGTATATTGTTAGGACTATAGATTTGGATTGAACTCAATGTTGTCTGTGTATATAAATATGTGTTTGCGTATGGATTTATACATAATGGGAGGATGGATGGATAGGTGTAAGCTTAGTTTGTAAGAGAAGAAGAGAAAACGAAAACCACACCAAACATCTCGCATTTAAAGCTCATTTTCTTTTTCTCTTTTGACATAAATCTTTCTTTGTTAGATTGCTAGGGGGCTGCACTGTGTGAGGGATTACTATAGATACTAGCCTTACGTGACTGCCTTGATTTATGCATGATGGAACTAAATTACTTTAGAATAGATAGTTTTTTTGGTCTTCTTTCTTTTGTTGGAATGTTGTCACTGTAATCTGTTAATTTTGGATTGTGTAGTGTCATGGGTTCTGTAGAATTAGACTCCAGTTGTGTCATGGGTTGTGTCATCCCACAAACAATTATGCGATGAATGGGATGCCCCCCGCCTCTTTTTTTCATTCATAGCTCCCAAAACCCTCAAAATCAAAGGACCCATTAAAACTGTGGCCGCTCCTTTCACAACATCCTGGGCAGGCTCCATGAACATGGGACTCTTATTCATGTTGATCGTTTTAGGCTTTTTTTGCACAGAATCAAGGCTAGTTTCTGGCGATCTCGGCACAGCAACTTCTTACGGTCCTCCTTATATGTGTAAGTAAACAACTTATTCATCTCAACGCAATGATTACTGTATTCTTGTGATTGCCTTATCACAATTAGGGGGTTTAAATGGTTTTAAGTGAGTAATTTATGTCTAGTTAGTTGCAGGGGCATTGAGAATTAATTGGATCATGTCAATGACAATTAGCTTTTCTTATGCCATTATTGTAATTGTTGTGTAGCAACAACCACTAGTACAAAAACACGTTTGCGCGACGTAATTTTGCGCGACGCTGTCCTTCGTCGCGCAAAATTTTGGCGCCAAACCAAAAGAATTTACCGCTTTTTCCCAACTTTGCGCGACGCATGCCCACCTACGTCGCGCAAAGTTGTTTTGCGCGACGTAGGTGGGCATGCGTCGCGCAAAGTCAACAACTTTTTTTCTTTCATTTGATCAGTTTGGGAGGCAGAAACTACATATCCAGTTGTAGCAGCTACCTCCATCGCCCATCTCTCTCTTCGAAAGCGTCGTCTGCGGCGGAGCCGTGGAATATTGGGGAATCAGTGGCGGAGTCCTTGAGCGACTCGGAGTCGACGAAGGATTCGAATCGCTGGGAGAAGAGTCGGGGGTCGTAGCCCAGGTAACCGTCGTCGTCGAACGGGCGAGTTGACCTGATAGTTGGGATCGAGTCGTGGCACCGTAGTGGTAGCGCCGATGAAGACCACCGTAGCTTCAACGAGAGGAGGAGTGCGCGGTGGAGTAGGCGCTGAGGAAGCGGTGGCAGGCGAGAGTCCCATCTTAAGAAAGGATGGATCCATCTTAAGAGAGAATGATGGATCCTGGACAAGTCAAGAAAGGAGGCGAGAGTCAGTGGTAGAAATGAAAGGTAGAGATTTAATCTCCATATAATAAAAAATTAAAAAATTAAAAATAAAGAAGACTTTGCGCGACGTATGAGTACCTACGTCGCGCAAAGTCTTCTTTTTGTTTTTTATTTTTTTTGTCCCCTTTTGCTTTTCTTTTGGGGTTCTTGTATTGCCTTTTTCTTTTGTGGTATCCACTTGTGTAAATATTTGAAAATGACGATCAAATTAGTTCATTGTATTCATATAGGGTTAAAGAGTGTAGTTGTAAAAAATCATCAAAATCGGGGTTAAATTAACCGTTAAATCGTGATTTTTGGTTTATAGCCGTCGAAATATTTTATCTAGTTACTTGATCTCTGAATGTTTTTTTTTTACAATTTTTGGCGTATACGATCTCGAAGCATATACAAACAAGTTTGACGGTTTGATCGTTGAAACTAGTTTCGTACAATGCGTATCCCATCAAAACATTAGATTCACTAACACTTGAAGTTTATTTATACTTTCATTAAGTATAACATAAGATTTTGTGGTGTCCACTTGTGTCAATGTTTCAAATTGACGATCGGATTGGTTGATTGTATGCATATAAGGTTAAAGAGCGTAGCTATAAAAAATCATCAAGATCGGAGTTAAAATAACCGTTAAATAGTGATTTTTCGTTTATATCTGTTGAAATGTTTTGTCCCATTACTTGATCTCTGAATTTTATTTTTTTTCGATTTTTGGCATATACGATCTCGAAGCATATACAAACAAGTTTGACGGTTGGATCGTTGAAACTAGTTTCGTACAATGCGTATCCCATCAAAACATTAGATTCACTAACACTTGAAGTTTATTTATACTTTCATCAAGTATAACATAAGATTTGTGGTATCCACTTGTGTCAATGTTTTAAATTGACGATCGGATTGGTTGATTGTATTCATATAGGGTAAAAGAGCGTAGTTGTAAAAAATCATCAAAATCGGAGTTAAAATAACCGTTAAATCGTGATTTTTCGTTTATATCCGTTGAAATGTTTTGTCCCATTACTTGATCTCTGAATGTTTTTTTTTTTACAATTTTTGGCGTATACGATCTCGAAGCATATACAAACAAGTTTGACGGTTTGATCGTTGAAACTAGTTTCGTACAATGCGTATCCCATCAAAACATTAGATTCACTGACACTTGAAGTTTATTTATACTTTCATTAAGTATAACATAAGATTTTATGGTATCCACTTGTGTCAATGTTTCAAATTACGATCGGATTGGTTGATTGTATGCATATAAGGTTAAAGAGCGTAGCTATAAAAAATCATCAAGATCGGAGTTAAAATAACCGTTAAATCGTGATTTTTCGTTTATATCCGTTGAAATGTTTTGTCCCATTACTTGATCTTTGAATTTTTTTTTACGATTTTTGGCGTATACGATCTCGAAGCATATACAAACAAGTTTGACGGTTGGATCGTTGAAACTAGTTTCGTACAATGCGTATCCCATCAAAACATTAGATTCACTAACACTTGAAGTTTATTTTACTTTCATTAAGTATAACATAAGATTTTATGGTATCCACTTGTGTCAATGTTTCAAATTACGATCGGATTGGTTGATTGTATGCATATAAGGTTAAAGAGCGTAGCTATAAAAAATCATCAAGATCGGAGTTAAAATAACCGTTAAATAGTGATTTTTCGTTTATATCTGTTGAAATGTTTTGTCCCATTACTTGATCTCTGAATTTTATTTTTTTTCGATTTTTGGCATATACGATCTCGAAGCATATACAAACAAGTTTGACGGTTGGATCGTTGAAACTAGTTTCGTACAATGCGTATCCCATCAAAACATTAGATTCACTAACACTTGAAGTTTATTTTACTTTCATTAAGTATAACATAAGATTTTGTGGTATCCACTTGTGTCAATGTTTTAAATTGACGATCAAATTAGTTGATTGTATTGATATAGGGTTAAAGAGTGTGGCTGTAAAAATTCATCAAAATCGGAGTTAAATTAACCGTTAAATCGTGATTTTTCGTTTATATCCGTTGAAATGTTTTGTCCCGTTACTTAATCTCTATATGTTTGTTTTTTTGCAATTTTTGGTGTATGCGATCTCGAAGCATATACAAACAAGTTTGACGGTTAGATCATTGAAACTAGTTTCGTACAATGCGTATCCCATCAAGTTCAATGGTATATATATTTACAAAGTAGATTTTAATTTATTTATTTTGTACTTATAACACTTAAGAAATTGAATGATATATATATATATATATATATAATTATTGTGGGTTTTTGTTAGCAAAATATATTTTTGTGTGGTTTATTTAAAAAAAAAAATTAATTTTGAAAGGAGGAAAATCATATTTTCAGTAATTTTTATAATAATTTTGTTTTTTGAAAAAATACTTTGCGCGACCCCTTTATGTGTACGTCGCGCAAAACCACTTTGGGCGACGTCAAATTGTATAACTACGTCGCGCGAGTTGTGATAAATTTGGCAGTACAACAGTGAAAAATGGGCTTTCTTTTTTCAATTATCCCCGTAGATCCCAGATCTTGAACCCTCCCTTTTTTTTTTCCTCTTAGACCCCAAATCCCCCTCTCTTTCTTTCCCTATTTCTTTCCCCGTTGACCCCAAATCCTGTCTTTCCTCTTGGGTTGTCGAACCCAGACCTTGAACCCAAACAACAGGCCACCAGGGGAATCTCGAAGCCGACGCGAATCAAGTCCCAAAATCAAGGTAAGGGTTTCTGATTTTCGATGGGTTTTTGTTATTTAGGGTTTTTGCCACAAATTTATCTGTTACCAAATTTCTCTAATTCTGTAATACATTAGTTTGAGATGCATACGAGGTTGTGATGGGTTTTTGCTTAACTAGTTTTCTTTTAGTTGGAGATGCATACGAGGTTGTGATGGGTTTTTGCTTAACTAGTTTTCTTTGGGGTATTTATAATCGTTTTCTCTATAGTCGGTGATAGTGAATTGATATTGATTTGATTTCATGGTAAAATGCGAGTCAATAGTATGGCCTTGTTCGTATCGCGGTGATATTCTGAGTAGATGGTTTGGTAGATTGAAATGAAACACGGGGGATTATGTAGAAAAATTGTTGGAAGCAGAATACCGGGATTGTTTATTGTTCACCCCCTTTAGTGATTCCTGGTAAACCATCAGTTGTCATTCAGCTTACCAAACTTAAACATGAACACACACCTTGGCTAGTGTCCTGGGCTACAAATCTTGTCGTACAAATTATTAAGTTTCTGCACTGAGTTTTGGAGTCGCTAACGGGGTTGTCATTGAGGAGATCCCGATAGTATTATCGTGCTGAACCTTTTTATTAGTTGTGCTGTTGCTAAGCAGTAAGTAAGTATCAAGAACACTATTTATTAGCTTTTGTCCTTCTGTATTCCAATCCATTTTGTCCTCTCAATATTAATCTGTTAAAACAGAAGAAAAAAAATGAAAAAAATTATGTGTTCATAAGTGTACTCATGACTCAGTGAAAGAGTGTGAAGTGGGTGTGTAGAGTTATTCCTTGCAGCCATCATCTTGTGTTTGAAGTCCAAATTATGTTGCGAAGAAACCTTTGTTGAGGTTCATATTTGGATTTAATATTTAGATGAGCTTAATTATGATGAAATGCCTGCCATTTCAATTTATTATGTTGCGAAGAAACCTTTGTGTGCTGTTTCGTGACTCTGCTACTGGTGACCTTGCTCAGGTTCATATATATGTGTGTGTATTTTGAAGTTCATCCTTATTATAGATTGATTTGTTCCTCCTTTGAAAGATGGTTACAAGATATTGAAGTTTACTTCTTTGTTAATGTAATGGTAATTGACAGGAAAGATTGAATTGCAAGGACCAAAAGATAAGTGAAATCTTTTATGTCAGGGGTGATGGCACTGAAAGTTTTACTAGCACGCGCTCGTACATTGAGCTACTTTTTACTTTTTTCTTGGTTGACAAGCTTGGTTGTAATCCCTTTTTATTTTCCAGCACGCTTTTTACTTTTCTAATGAGTTATTGATGAGCTTATTTGAAGAAAATGGTTTCGATGTTGAAGAACTTGATTTGTGCTGCAAACAAGTTGAGAATCGGTCAACGGAGTTGGTTATGAATCGATAAACGATCCTATTTTCACTAGGGTTGTAGGTTGTGTTCTGTATGTGGATGAGGTTTGTCACTTTGATTAAACCCTATTTTCACTAGGGTTGTAGGTTGTGTTCTGTATGTGTCCTTGTATCCTGTTTGGAGTTCATCTCCCGATAGTATTATCGTGCTGAACCTTTTTATTAGTTGTGCTGTTGCTAAGCAGTGAGTAAGTATCAAGAACACTATTTATTAGCTTTTGCTCGCCTACAGGGTTGCCCACTCGAGTATAAGGAGCGGCGAGAGGATTGGGAGTGGCTCTGCACACATTTTACGGATCCAAAATTTCTGGTATGTACATAATACTTTAATAATAATTTATTGTTTTTGTTATTTTATTTAAGCTTTTTTTAATAATTTCTTTCAAATAGTCGCACTAACATATATATTGTATGTTTAACAGAACAAAGCTATTGCTGGCAAGAAAGCTCGGGACTCAAAGACACTTCTCCACCATTCCGGTTCGAAGCCCTTTTCGTATAGGGTTGAGGCACGACGTGAGGTAAAAGTATATTAATTTTGAAATTTTATACAATTTATTTTTTATTATTGATTAATAAATTTTTTTTAATGTTTTTTTTTTCTGTAGGAGGGTTCTAAGTTCCCACAGATTGACCTGTTCAAGTATGTTTACGTTCATCCCAACAATGAGAACAGTGACCAGCTTTATGTAAGTATATGTAATTGTTATTTTTCTTATTTTTATGAATCGTTCAAATATTATTTATATTTTGTTATTAAACATTATATGTTTTTTCTTTATTATTACAGGGTGATATGGTGGAAAAGAGCACTGCTATTCTCCAAGAAGCAACATCGCAGCTTCCTCCAGAGACCCCGATCGAGGACGGCAGTGTACCCAAGGATGCAGATGTTCAGATCGTGACTGAGGTCCTAGATCAGAAGTTCGGTCGTCGTCATGGTAAGGTTGTTCGGTGTACGGGGAAGGCGGGGGTTCGTGAAACGGGTGCCTCTTCTTCCAGATTGTCCACAGGAGAGGTCAATTCCTTGAAGGAGGAAGTGACAACCCTAAGAGGTCAGGTTGCGGCCCAGGGCGACCATATTAGGGCCCAGGACGAGAGGATGAATATGATTGTTCAGGCCTTAGCGATGTCCGGCCTCCAAATCCCGACGATGCTAGCACCTAATGTTGCTCCACCTTCAACTTCCCAACCATTTCGCCCAAACGATACCGAGAAGCATGATGTATTAAACTTAGAAGACTTGCAGTTTTTTATTTTTTTTGTTCGGACAAACGTACATTTTCATATATTCTATAATTAATTACTTTTTCTTGGTTTATTAATTATTGTTTAGAATTTAATTATAATATTTATTAAAAATTAAATAAAAAAAATATAAATGACAAAAAAAAAAAAAAGGTTTGCGCGACGCGGTGCCTACCTACGTCGCGCAAAGCTACTTTGAGCGACGCAGGTCCTACGTCGCTCAAAGTAGCGTCGCGCAAAGATACTTTGCGCGACGTAGGACCTGCGTCGCTCAAAGTATCTTTGCGCGACGTAGGACCTTCGTCGCGCAAAGTATCTTTGCGCGACGCAAGTAGGCACTGCGTCGCGCAAACCCTTCTTTCACTGCCTTCGCGCGACGGTTCTTGCGCGACGAAGGTACGTTTGGCTAATTTTTGGGCGACGTATTTTTGACTTTGCGCGACGACGGTCCTACGTCGCGCAAAGTCTTTTTTGTACTAGTGAACATGCTTTGGGAGTAGGCCAGACCAGTTCCCTCCGATGTGATAAACCTAGTTCGGAAACCCTAATGAACAACCGGTCCACGTCAGCACCACCAAACCTTCCCGCTGCAATCTGCAACTGAAAGGATCATAACTGTTAAACCACTAGCTGTACACCCTGGACAAAAGGAATGGTGCACATGGACACACATTCCTTTACAGCTTGTCTACCACATGGATTCTACACTTGTGTTCTGATTGCTGCATCGTGGGCAGCAAGGACATCACTTGCATTGCATTTGTTTATTGCATGCGTGTCTGTAACAGTGTATATAAATATAAACTCTGCTGTCCATTGTAAGTAGTGTAGTGAAATAATAAAACAGTTTCGAATACAAAGTTTTTCATGGTATCTAAGAGCTGACAGTCTAAACGACCAAAAGCTTTATTTTTTTTTCTCTCATGGTGTCCAGTTCAAGTCCCTCAAATCCCATTGCTTTTCCCTCTCTTCCAAATGCTTCCAACTTTCTGACTATCAAGTTGGATCGTACCAACTATCCCCTATGGCATGCCCAGATGTTGCCCTTGCTTCGTAGCAGGAATCTGGTGTCTTTTGTCGATGGAACCAACCCATATCCTCATGCCTTCTTGAAGGATGATGCTGGCCAACTCACTGATAAAGTCAATCCTGACTTTGATGCATGGATTCAGCAAGATGCTATGGTTCTCTCTTGGATCAACAGTTCGGTCCATCCCACAGTTCTTGCCTCTCTTATTGGTAAGACAAGTTCTATTTCTGCATGGACTTGTTTACGTGACAGGTATGCTTCTCAGTCTACTGGCCATCTCCTCCAATTGCGTAGTGAGCTTATGAATACCCATCGTGGTGATTCCTCTATTGCTGAGTTTCTTGATCGCATTAATTGTCTTGCCGACACTCTCTCCCTCTCTGGTTCTCCTATGACTGACTCTGATCTTGTTGCAATTATTTTAAATAATGTTGAGCCTGCTTATGAGAGTACTGTTGCTTCTGCACAAGCACGGGATGAGGCCATTACTTACAGTGCCTTGGAGGCTCTTTTTCTTGGTGCAGAGAGACATCAAAAGCTTCATACAGTGTTTGAAAATGGGCTCACTGCCCTTGCTGCTGGAAGAGGTCGTTCAGGACCTTCCTGTGGTCGCGGTGCTCCTTGCGGAGGCCGTGGTCACTTCAATAGTGGCCGTGGCCAGTTTCCTCCTCGTCCTCAAGGCCAGGAACACCATGCTCCTCCACACCGACAACCTTATGATGGCGTTTTTGGTGCTCCTCCTTCTCCAACCCAATCTGGTGGCCGTATCCAATGCCAAATATGTCGTCGTCACGGCCATTCTGCAATCGATTGTTTCAATCGCCTCAATATGGCCTATGAAGGACGTGTTCCTACTCCACGTCTCCAAGCTTATGTTGCTACTGCACCGTCT
Source organism: Malus domestica (assembly GCF_042453785.1). Classification (NCBI taxonomy): domain Eukaryota; kingdom Viridiplantae; phylum Streptophyta; class Magnoliopsida; order Rosales; family Rosaceae; genus Malus; species Malus domestica. Next base: position 24,572,534 of record NC_091672.1, on the reverse strand, counting down.
CCGGCAACTGCCTCTCCCTCTGGCATCCACAACTGGCTTTTTGACTCTGGAGCCAATGCACATATCACCAATGATTTGAATCAAGTTTCAAATCCTCGTCCTTACAATGGCACTGACAATGTTAATGGCGTGGTGGACGGATCAGGTTTGCACATTTCTCATGTTGGCACTTCTTTTATTCACATACCCCATCACTCATTTACCCTTCCCCACACCCTTCACTGCCCTAATGCTTCTACTAATGTTATTTCCATTAATCAATTTACCAAAGACAACCATTGTTCACTGACCTTATATCCCAATTCCTACCGTGTTCAGGACCTTCAAACGGGGAAGATGCTTTTGCAAGGCCGGAGTAAAAATGGTTTTTATCCATTTTTCAATTCTTCTGTGGTCAACCATGGAGTCTATGCATTTGTCGGTGTTAGAGTGTCAGATGCTATTTGGCATTCTAGGTTAGGTCACCCTGCAAGTTCTGTTTTGCGTAGTCTAATTTCCCAAAATAAATTACCTTTAACTGGTAATGCAACCTACGACTTTTGTTCATCATGTCCCCTTGGCAAAAGTCATAAGTTGCCTTTTAATTTATCTTCTTCCCAGTCATCGTTTCCTTTGGAATTAATACATTCAGATGTATGGATTTCTTCTTCTTATTCAATTAATGGTTACAAGTATTATGTTGTTTTTGTGGATGATTTTTCTTGTTATGCATGGCTCTATCCTTTAAAATTAAAGTCTGATGTTTTTCAAACCTTTGTTAATTTCAAAAAGCTTGCAGAAAATATGTTCAACACCAAAATTAAATTTTTTCAATCTGATGGTGGATGAGAGTTTGTCAATTCCTCTTTTAAACACTTTTTCTCTCAACATGGCATTCATCATAGACTCAGTTGTCCTCATCATCCTGAGCAAAACGGTCTCGCGGAACGCAAACATCGTCATCTTGTTGAAATTGGCTTAACTTTACTTGCTCATGCGTCTCTCCCTCACACTTTTTGGGATGACGCTTTTCAAACTGCAAATTATCTCATTAATTGTCTTCCCACCAAAATCTTGAATGGCGTCTCTCCTTTCCAAAAACTGTTTTCAAAATCACCCCAGTATGATTTTCTCAAAGTATTTGGTTGTGCTTGTTTTCCCTATTTACGTCCTTATACTGATTCTAAACTTAAGTTTCGATCAAAACAATGCATTTTCTTAGGATACTCATTAAATTATCAAGGTTATAAATGTTATGATCCTACCACTGGCAAGTCTTTTCTGTCTCGTCATGTTGTTTTCAATGAAAAGAGTTTTCCATCTAAAGAACTTGCTCCTCCGACCTTGTCAAACCCTCGTCCGTTGGACCATGTCCTCGACATTGATACCTTCCATTACACCCAACCACTGACCTTTCCTTCCCTTCCAACACCGATTGTCGCCACCTCCCTCCCTCAATCCCTACCACTACCTACCCCAGACTCCCATTCTCACCCATCAACTTCCACTCCTCACGTGAATATTGAACCTGCCAACACCACTTCACATACTGTTCCTTCCACTCATCCCATGATCACGCGTGGTCAACAAGGAATTCGAAAACCAAATCCCATATATGCTTGCATCACTAATGTTACTAATACTTTGGTTGAGCCCACATGTTTCTCACAGGCAAATAAGTCTCCACAATGGCGCCAAGCCATGGCGGATGAATTCAACACCTTACAGTGTACTGGCACTTGGACTTTGGTACCCTACAAGTCATCTATGAACGTGTTACCAAATAAATGGCTGTATCGCATCAAAACAAACTCTGATGGTTCCATTGAGCGTTTTAAAGCTCGCCTAGTTGCCAATGGCTTTCATCAGCAAGAGGGCATTGATTTCTGCGAAACCTTCAGTCCGGTGGTCACACATGCCACCATTCGGCTCATTCTCTCTATTGCTCTTCACTTTCAGTGGCCTATCCGCCAACTTGATGTTCAAAATGCCTTCCTTCATGGCACGTTGAATGAGGAAGTTTATATGCGTCAACCTGCAGGGTTCGTTGATCCACAGTTTCCCTCTCATGTGTGTCGACTTCGACGGTCTCTCTATGGTTTGAAACAAGCACCCCGTGCTTGGTTTCAATGTTTTTCCCAGAAACTAGAACACTTGGGCTTCACTGCTTCCCAAGCTGACTCGTCTCTCTTCACCTATTTTGATGGCTCAACAATCATTTATCTTCTCATCTATGTGGATGACATTTTAATCACAGGGAACAACAATGCTCACTTGTCTCAGTTTATCACACAGCTTGGTACTCATTTTGCAATGAAAGATCTTGGGCCCTTACACTACTTCTTGGCGATGGAGGTTTCCCGGACGCCTTCTGCTTTCTATCTCACTTAATCCAAGTATATTTTGGAGCTTCTACAGAAAACTAATATGGCTGATGCCAAGCCTATCTCAACGCCAATTCCCAGTGGTAAATGCTTGAGTTTATATGATGGTGAGCCTCTCTCAGATGGATCTTCTTTTCGCAGTGTTGTGGGCGCCCTTCAATACCTTCTATTTACACGTCCTGATATTGCTTATGCTGTCAACCAAGTATGTCAGTTCATGCACTCTCCAACTACTGCGCATTGGGCTGCAGTCAAACGCATCTTACGGTATTTGAAAGGCACACATGATCACGGCTTACTTTACAAACCCAGTCCTCTCACTCTCACTGCCTTCGCTGACGCTTATTACGCTGGCGACCCTGATACCCGTCGTTCCACTGGCGGTCACTGCATATTTCTTGGCAATAATTTAATTTCCTGGAGTTCGAAAAAGCAACGTGGAGTATCACGGTCTAGCACAGAGGCAGAGTATCGTCAACTTGCCTATACTTCTGCTCATCTCTCATGGTTTCGCAATCTTTTCCGTGATTTATATCTTCCATTACAGCCACCTCGTCTCTGGTGTGACAATATCAGCGCCATTGCTGTTGCTTCCAATCCTGTTTATCAAGCTCGCATGCGCCATGTTGAAGTGGATTATCACTACATCCGGGACAAGGTCATTCGCAAGGAAATAGAAGTTGGTTATGTAGCTACCACAGATCAAATTGCCGATTTTTTAACCAAGGGTTTGTCCTCTGTCCGCTTTCATTATCTTATCTCCAAGCTTCCTGTTCGTCAACGCCCCGTCAGCTTGCGGGGGCGTGATAAACCTAGTTCGGAAACCCTAATGAACAACCGGTCCACGTCAGCACCACCAAACCTTCCCGCTGCAATCTGCAACTGAAAGGATCATAACTGTTAAACCACTAGCTGTACACCCTGGACAAAAGGAATGGTGCACATGGACACACATTCCTTTACAGCTTGTCTACCACATGGGTTCTGCACTTGTGTTCTGATTGCTGCATCGTGGGCAGCAAGGACATCACTTGCATTGCATTTGTTTATTGCATGCGTGTCTGTAACAGTGTATATAAATATAAACTCTGCTGTCCATTGTAAGTAGTGTAGTGAAATAATAAAACAGTTTCGAATACAAAGTTTTTCACGATGTACCTTTTTGTGGCGGTGAGTGAAGGGTTGTGGGACGGTGGTTCTGCGTGTGGAAGGCTCTATAAAATTAGGTGCCTGAGTGGATTTAATATGCCCTGCAAGGGTGGTGCTACTGTGGAGGTGAAGGTGGTCGACCTTTGCCGTCAATCTCCTTGCCCTTCTACCATAGCCATGTCAACCGATGCTTTTGCAGCCATCTCACACTCACCTTCTACACGAATCAACATCGAATATGTCCAGTAAATATCTAAATTTTCCACTCCCTTATAATTCTAATGTTGGTTTCCTTATATCTATGTACGTATAAATATATGTATATATATATACACACACACACATGTACACACACTAATATACATGTCGATGGTTTGATAAGTGCAGGATCTGAAATCAGCTGAACCAGATCTATATGCTGATCACATACAGCTGAGGATATTTCTCAAAGAACTCTCTCCGACGGCCAACGCTTCTAATTCTTAAAACTTAGCTCTCATCCTTCAACTGTATTATATAATAATGGTCGATAATACTTTCAACTGTATTATCTCTTACTTCAACTGTATTAAATAGGATGTTTTTTCATATGTTTAATCTTTATTGTTTCCTTGTTGGTACTGAAATCTGTTAAAATTGAAGTGTTTTTCTAGAATGACTTCCCACATACCAAACAACTTATATTAATTCCTTGTTTGTGGCTGTCTTGGAAACCCACATGTTTTCATGGTGCGGTGGCACTCCTTTATGCTTCGGTTTTCCTTCCACACCATAGTTTTCAATTGCATTGATAACTAGATGTGGCTTATACTTTTGAGTTAGTTTTTTCATCTTTCCTTTTGGCTGTACTGTTCATGCTCTAGGTGAGAGTGTTGTAACTTGTAAGCTTATTTCCTTGTTAGTGAAAGTTGATTCATCTTCACTGAGTTCCGTTCTTTCTCTTCACTGTTGGTTGTAAATTTGGTGTCTGCACTAACTGTGAAGCAATACTCGGAGGTTGGAATATTGTCTAGACATGTCTTAGTCTCAAATTTATAGCTTTTGTACAATTAATTTGAAAACAGCACGGAGGGTTTGTGAATTTCGAGTCTTGATTTGTCATACAATAGCTTGTTGATTACTTATTCTAATACTAGTTCCTCTTATTCTTCCTTCCCTCAACTTACGACATTGAAATTGTCTTCTGGAAAGTTGAGAACATTTCCTGATTTCTTGAGAAATCAATCAAAATTAAGCACTTTGGACCTTTCAGCAAACCTGATCCATGGTGAAATAACCAACTGGATTTGGAAGTTGAGCAGTCTTTAGTCAATCAAATCTTTCTTGCAACTCTCTGGTAAATCTACCAGGTCCTGTGGTGCTGGCATATCAAATTGAGCTTTCTCAACTGATTCCGATGGCTGTATTGGCAGCAAAGAATCCTAACCAACTCCAACCAATTCTCTCTGTGAAAAAAGGGGAGGCATGTTGTATTCCCATCCTCCATTGCATTGGTGGTAAAGGTGGCAATGGTGGCATGTCTTCCAGATTGACCACAGTAGCTTCAGGGGCCAGGACTGATCTAGGAAGGGTAGAATCTAATGGTTCCAGCGTTTGCTTCATAACTTCAAGTTCCTGGCCTAATGGTAACTCTGATGTTAAAGCTTGGCTTGGAAGATATTCAGGATGAGATTCCAGGGAAGCATCCAGCATACTTCCTGTTTGATGTGCTCCGCAAATGGTAACTGGTTGGATTTCTCCGACTCCATACGGTTTTGAGACCCTGTGTCCGTGAAGCATCCTGCTGCTGGTGTTAGGCATCTGTGGAGCATCCTGCTGCTATGTTAAGCCATGTGCCTGCCAGGCATCCTGCTGATCTATCAGACCATGTATCTATCCTTGCTTGTTGAAGCAGATGTCCTCTTTGAGTGTTCTTGTTTTTCGATCCAATCCTTTTTGTGGACGCGTTGGATGCAACAAAACCAGTGGTACTTGGCCAAAGCTTCAAAGACATAGCTCGCAACAATTTTGGTGGTGAATTACTAGGAAGATGCTTGAGAACCTGGCAAGCAATGATGGCTGGTGAAGATGATGCCTGAGTCAAAAATTAATCACATACGATTTGAAGTTCTACGGTTCAGTCAGGTATTCTATCAGGATGCTATAACAGTTACCAATAAAGGACTGGAAATGGGTTGGTAAAGATTCTAATTGTTTTAAGCTACATTGACATCTCATGCAACAAGTTTAGTGGAGTGGGAGGGGTTATTCTTCATATTTTTTTTCTTAATTTTTACTTTGTTCGTGTGATACGTTCATAAAATTATAAACCCCAAAATGCCGGCAAGGACTTTCATCAAACATGTGGTGAGCCATTAAACGGAAAGGGATCATTTCCGGATCCCTTCCTTCTAATCCTCATGACCCACAAATCGAGACCTTTGAAATTTGATCCAACAGCTAAAAACAGGAAGTTTCATTAAAAGTTATAATAGCTTTAACCGTTGGATCAAATTTGAAAGATCTGGTTTTGTGGGTCATGAGGATTAAAACGAGAGGATGCCTTTCCCCATTAAACTAGTACACCAAATAAGCGGCTAAAAGTGGAAATTTATAGGGTAAGTACGTGAACAGAAATGCGCCATTCTATCCCTCCCTCCCTAATAGAACTTCTTTGTCAATAAAAAAAAAAAAGTTGAAAATTGACCCAAAAAAAAAAAAAGGCTAAAAAACTATTTAATCTCTTATTACAACAAGAAAAAGAAGGTAGGGGTGAAAACATAATTTCACAAAACAAAATTTTGCTTTTATTTTTTGTTTAAGCTTCACCTACAATTGATTTTAAAGAAAACTAATGAAAAAGACTTGAAAATGATAAGGACAAAATAAAATGGTAAAATGAATAGTACCATGATTGACTTTTTAGTGTAAAAATGTGGTTTTTCGTTAAAGTGAACAATACATGAAGTTTTTCATTAAAGTTTCCTTGATTTTAATATCTCTAATTCTCAGAAAATAAAAAATAAACTTCTCTTCCTCTCTCCAGTTCCACTTTCTCTCTCATTTTTCCCTCTCTCATTCAATTTTAAAAACAAAAATAAAAAATTTCACACACTTTGTGGTCATGTACTAGTTTTTTTAATAAACGATATTATTCATATTAAGGAGGGTGAGCTTAGCCTCGTACTTGTGCTATAGTGTGGTTCAAGTTCGCTTTTGACGGGAATCGAATCCAAAAAGGGAAATTTTATTTAAACCCATGCAACCTCTTTTTACACCCAACTTAAAATTTTGAATGTTAATTGTCTATTTTACCCTATTGCATAATTACTATTAAGTACAAAATGAAATTAATAATAAATCTCAAATTTATCAATAAACCCAAACACTATAATTAAACCCTACGATCATTCTTTGTTTATCCTACGTTCATTCTGACTAAATACAATCCTATTCTATTTTACAAATACAATCTTGGAAGATGATTTTACAATTGAAAGCTTTCCGGAAAATAAAGGACTAAGAGTGCTGCATGGCATGATATGATTCTCGAGTCGAGGAATATGTGAATTGCCTTACGATTAGTATCAGTTCTTCACTTTTGGGATTATCCCAGTCAGTTGCTTCATCTTTGGCATTTAAGTATCAAAGTTGTGTTCGAATGGAGATGGTAAAGTTGAGTTCTCTCAAGAAATTTTAAATGGTGTCAGAATTCGCATTCTATTGGGGCCATCACCGGATTTGCTGTTGCAATAGTTTTCACATGGAGGCTACTTAGATCACCCGGTGGACCACAAAGAAGGCAACCAAAGCGGCAGGCACCTGCATGTTGTGAAAATTTCGTGGTGAAGTTATGGAACCTCTGGGTTTTACTTTTAGATGTTTCTGTACTTCACGATTAAAACTGCTAAGCTTCAAATGTTCAATAATGGCTAATAATTGGTACATGATACCCTGTGAAATAATTTAATGTCCCGAGAATTTGTTTGATTTTATAGGGGTGACAATTTGAATCAACAAATTCACCCTTTTAAGCTTATCTGTAGGTAACTTGTCGTTTACTCGGAGTAGTCCTTGAGGAAAGTACCCCAGAGGAACTTCAGGTGGTCTACTTGTTCTCTATAAATTTGTATGAGTACATTTGAATTCAATCATTTTACAATTGAAAACGTTTCGGAAAATAAAGGACTAAGAATGCTGCATGGCATGATATGATTGAATTGCCTTGATATATATATATATTTGTTCATCTACTTTGGTTGAATAAAAGAATCGAGAATAAAGCTGTTACATTTTTCATTCTTCGAAAAAAAAAAAAACTTTGAAGCAATTGTTGAAGAAATGGGTGTAAAAATAAATCCACATATTAAATTGGGTTTATGGGGTACATTAGGTATTAAATTTGGGTTTAGAGAGATATTAATAGTTTAGTTAAAAATCAAATGGAAGCAAAGAGTAAGTTGGGTGTAGAAATATGTTAGATGGGTTTAAATAAAATTTCTCATCTAAAAACTCTCACTGACAAATGAAGAGCAACAATAATAGACAGTAGTTACAAAGTGACAAGTGTTGGAAATTGTTAGATTTGCTACGCGTACGGTTCCTGCCCGTGGGTCTTGCGACGGAGTCATTGTTGGACCTTAAACCGTTAAAACGAACACTGTTTGGGCCATATAAAATGCATCTGGGCTTACTATATGCCCAATGGGCAATTGGAAAGAATCGGTAAATGCGATTTTGCCTACAAAAAAGAAGAAAAACATTTCGGTTAGGTAAAAATGTTTTTAATATTAGGAATCAATCATGTTTTTTTCTTTACTTCTTATATGATTGAAGCTACACATTAAATTTATTCACCCGAAAAAATTAGAGGAAATGAACTTCACTTTTGTTTGACAATAGAAGGCAAAATGGTAAGTTTGGTAATCTAATTTCTACATTTCACATTTTTTTTGGTTAGAGAGAAAAATGACTCTGTAACCAACTACAAATAAATAAATAAACTTTGAAAACAACAACTATAAAAAGATACACTAACCTGTTTCCACTTGACATGTGCCTTGTGCATTCTTAGTAGCTTTCTCATGTCTAATGTTGTTACTAAATATTATTTTTCAATTTTTTTTGAATTGTCTTATGATTTGTTATATAAACTTAAATTTTAAGTGATTTATCATATCAAATTTTGAAAACAATTAATTTGTCATCTCACCCTAGCTCCTTTAAGTTTTCTATCCAAAATAAACGATGTTCAAGGCACATGACTTATTTTCAAGGTTCTTTGGAACATTTCAACTGCCTTTTATTTTTAACGAACATGATTAACCACGTTGAATTCTCAAAGCTTGTAATTAGTTAAGCTTCATGTTAGTGAGCCTAATGTACTATTTTAATAGTTCACCATAAGTTCATGAAAAATAATTTATCGCCCACCCTAGCGTACATATATCTTTGTATAAATAAATAAACTTATGAAAAATGAGGTTAAAGGTCCAAAATAACATTCTTTTGGATGAAAAACTTAACATAATTAGTGTGAGATGACAAATTAATGATTTCAGAAAATTCGTATGACAAATTGCTTAAAATTTTAGTACAAATGACAAATTAAAAATATGTATAAATTTATATGACATTTCAAAAATTTCCGCTATTATTTTATTTTCTAAAAACATCTTCAAATGAGATGTCAAAAAGTTCACATCAGCAATAACGGTAAAAAAAAAAACATCACCAGTGTTTTCCCACCGAATTGCCAATTCCTATGTGACATGACATGAAATGGTGGCAGATGAAGTGACAGCTGCTTCAAATCTATTTTTAGAAATTAATAATAGCTTTTCATAATTTTTATTCTTATCTTTTGTTTAAAAAAATACTAGTTACAACTATAAAAGTAAATAATGTAATAAATAATGGTTTACATTTGACATATCAGTTGGATAACAAAATTAAAAAAAAAGATCAATGTGCTACATATTTATAAGCCTTTAAACTTAAATTTTATGTTTAAAATTTGAAATCTCCTTTGAAGATACTCTAAACAGTTATATATAGGGAAATCTAGGTCGGCTTATTATTTTTTGACAGTTTTTCAGAATTATTTTTTTTATTTTTTATTTTTCATACAAGTGCTATATATTGGGAAATCTAGGTCGGCTTGTGATTATGATTTCAATTACACTACATCAATAATATGGTTAAAGCGACCTGTCAAATCCACCCAGCACAATCTGATGGACCATCGCCTCATTTTCACTCAAAACAGATTAGGGTTAGATACGCCTTAGTGCTCATGCACAATGGCACAATGGTTAGGAGTGGACATGGGTGGGTTGAGCCGCGTTAATCCTCAACCCATTAGAGCAACTCCATCCTTAAAAATGCACTGGTACTCAGTCCATTTAATCCATTCAAATAAATAGTGATTGACCATAATGAACAATAATTGGCAAAATGCATCTTTTACCTCTAAAAATGCGCTGGCACAAAGTCTAAAAATACGTTGGCACAAATGCATCTCCAACCCTACAAAATGTGCTAGCATCCAACCCATTTAAAATATTATTAATTTTTTTATAAAATAATAAAAAAATTAGTTTTAATTTCGGATATGATTTTTAACCAATCTTGTCACGTAACGTGTCATTATCCGAAATGACACATCTCGACCCAGAATGTCCACCTGGACTTCGACTCGAGCTGTGTTGGCAGACACCTGGAGGGTGACGAAGCCATAAAATGTGGTGGTGTGGAAAATGTGAATAAATTTAAACCTAAAAGTGCCTAAATGTAAGAGTGTGCTTGTGAGCGGGAATGGACTCAATTCATACATGATGTCAGAGCATAAGGAAAGTATAGTAAAGGTAGGATAAGAATTATACAGTTGAAGGTAATCACTTTTACCAAAGTTTGCCAAGAATCCTCATCAATACGAAAGCTCAAGTTTGCCAAGAATCCTCATCAACATGAAAGCTCAGCCACTAAAACCTGGAGGGGCGAAAAACAAGGGTGAGTGGGCCAAAAATAAAGTTTTATAAAAATATTTTCGAAAACATAATAACCCCTTGCTATAAAACAAGTATAGTTTCCAAAATATACATACTACATATAGTAAGAAAATGCTTACCGTAACCTGCAATATCTCAAGAATTCAATTCGTCACCATTTTTCGTAATCACAATATCTCACATACATAAGCATATCATATCGAGTGCTCATCGAAATATGCTGACACATGAGTTCATGCAAAGGTATTCTGATATAAACAAGACTAAGTGTAATAATGATTTACGCTCTAGTACTACAATCACATGAAGATTGGCGCTATGCGCATCACATGCGAGTCCTAATTGCCTATAGCAATCTAGGACAAGACTGGCACCTACAATGAATCCAAAGTGAGCATACGGTGCGATGTGAACATACACGTGAAAGACTGGCCTTAGCCCGGGCGAGTACCAACACCAATGCAGCACACGATGAGCAGAAAATATAATCATGATCATATAATAGTAATCGATAATTCTAATGAACCATAACACTATTCATGGCCGCAAATATAATTAAAGCATCTCATACTAGTATGCATACCTATGCATTCCGCAAAATTGAGAATAATTTAGTAAATTTCGTCATTTCGCTAATTCTTATAAGCATTAGTCTAATCCGGGCATACGTAAGAAATTATTTTTCAAACATATAAATGGAAACTATATAAATATAAAATATTTAAAAGCAAAGACCCACTCATAGTTATTGGCAAGGTCGCAGTCGTTCAAACTAGAAAAGCTGGAGTCACCGATAATAATCGTACCTAAGCATAACATTGGGGCCCGTTAGTAAAACTCAACTTAAACAATCAAATTTGAGAAAACGGAGTGCAAATTTGGAATCAGGGTATCAAAATACGCTAAGAAGGGTCCCTGAAAATTTTTACAAAAAGTCAACAGTCAACCCTAAAAGTGAACCGAGACGTCCTGATGGTCAACTATGCTAAAACCTCGAAATTTCACTAAATGGATGTCAAAAATGGACTCGGACCGTCAAAATTAGTCTAGCAAGGTTTCCGAGAAAATTTTGAAAATGTCAACTAACAGTCAACGGTTAACTTTAACAGAATATTTCCTCATCAGAAGGAATATTCTGTTAAGGTTACTTGGGAGTTAATGGAATATTCCAAGGGGAATATCCTCTAATTTCATAAATGGACTTGGACAAAGACCCAAAGGTTTGGGCCGGATTTGGGCTTAGACCCCTTTTTTTTTTTGCAGATTTTCTAGGATGAATTCAAATGCTCCGTTCAGATGTATTTCACAACCAAATTTTGCCCATAATATATTAGAACGAAGCTAGGAAAGTGTACAACAAGATTATACCTACTTGAAGCCCAATGGTTGCCGAAGATGATCAGAAAATGGCATGAAAGACGATTGGTCCGTCGGAAATTAGGAAAATTGGCTGGAAAACTGGACAAACTTTAAACGTCCATAACCTTGTCAACACTTAATGAAATTGAGTGATCCAAATCATACCTCGGGATGAGAGGAAGAGATTGGTAACCTCCTCAATGGCTAATTCGCCGTGGTTTGGTCGGAAAATGGCTTGAAAGCCTCGGAGGTCGCCGAAAACTGGGTAAACTTTAAATGTTTATAACTTCTTCAATTCTTAACCAAAATCGATAATCTTTATATGGAAATAAAGCTTAGAAAGAGAAGAACAAGTTTATACCTTTTGAAAGTCCAAGAAGTGGGCGAAATTGGACTGAAAATGGCTTGAAAGCTCTCGGACCTTTTTTCGATGTTTCGAAACTCAATCGATTTCGATTATGTTTATGTGGATGGACTTGTGAGGATGAGAGAATTATGATGGTGGTGTTTTGAAGCTTGTTTTTCTGTGTTTGATGATTTTTCTTCGGTTTGCAGAGAGAAGGGAATGGTACAGGTTGAAGGAGAAGAAGAGAGAGTTAGGTGATAGAGATGAGAGTGTTTCCACAAAATGGGGAAAAAAGAGAAGGAGACACGGGGTGAGGGAGAATAGTGGAGTGTGGGCCCCACTTGGCACACAGCCCAAAGCCATAAAATATATAAAAAGAACAAGATATCCCTGTGACGTGAAATTACAAATTTACCCCAAATATTCAGTGCTTTGTAGAATCTTCGTTGTAACTCCGAATTCCGTTTTGTTTGCATCTACACGTTAGTACTACAAGGATTTTTTTTTAAAAGGATGAGTCATACATCTCTCTAAACAATGGTTAGCGGAAGTCAAAGTCCTTGCCTCTAGGGGCATTTTCGTCAATTCACACTTTTAAAATTTATAAAATCGTAGTATTAGGGACGGGTTGTCACACGAAAGTACCATTTTGTGGATAGATTTTTGATAAGATTTTCAACCAATTCCGATGCGCCACGTGTCATTATCTGTTTACAAGAATTTAGCCAAGACTTCGATCAGATTTTCAGCCAATCTTATCACGCCACGTGTCATTATCCAAACGTACTATTTTGTGGATAAATTTCTGATAAAATTTTCAACCAATCCCAGCGCGTCACGTGTCATTATTTGTTTACAATAATTTAGTCAATATTTTGGTAAGATTTTCAACCAATCACGTAGTGCCACGTGGCATTGTCCAGAACCTCATCCTTTTTTTTTGTCCATAAAAACCCTACATCCATCCTCATTCATACACCAAACTCAATCATTCTTTTTTAGCTCAGAATTATTCTTCATCGTTTTTAAATCTTGAGTTCTTACAATGTATTTTTCAAGGAGATTGTATGAAATCGATGAGTAACAGAAAAAATTGTTGGCACAACATGAATAATTGTTCAATCTTGAGGAAGGTGGAGATGAGACTTTTGCAATGGAAGAGGATGAGGATGATGAACATAGAAGGCAGATGGCCTCACATTCCTATCGTGTCATGGAAGCTGTAGGTTAGATATCCAAACCCAGATTTGCCGCAAACTTGGATAGAAAGAGGGAAAGATGAGGTAAAAATCTCTTGGAAGATTATTTTATCCCCAACAGTTTATTCCTTGATTATATTTTTAGACGTCATTTTAAAATACAACGAAGTTTGTTCGACAAAATCATGAGTGCTATTTGCAACCATGATCCATACTTTGTGAAAAAAAGAGAGGATGTTTTTCATGTTCCAGGTCTTCTTCCTAAGCAAAAAATTATTGCTGTCTTGCAGATGCTTGCATATGGAGATCTACAGATTAAGTGGATAAGATAGCGAGGATGAGAAAATAAACTGTTCTAGAGTCCCTGATGCAGTTTTACTCCACAATCAAAGCCCTTTACAACAATGAGTACCTCCGGAAACCCACGCCAAAGGACTTACGAAAGCTTCTAAAGAAGGGTGAGATGCGATGCTTTCCTGGCGTGATTGGAAGCATCGACTGTATGCATTAGACTTGGAAAAATTGTCCAAGTGCGTGGAAAGGAGCTTATGGCGAAAAAAAGGAGTCACCAATATCATTTGGAAGCAGTGGCTTCATTTGATACATGGATTTGACATGCTTTTTTTGGTGTTCCAGGAGCTCAAAATGACATTAATGTCCTTGGCCAATCTCTAGTGTTCGATGAGGTGCTGCAAGGAAAAGCACCGAGAGTCACATATTAGGTCAATGACCATAAATACGAAGGAGCATACTACCTAGCAGATGACATATACCCAAGGTGGACAATGTTTGTCAAAACAGTGCCACATTCACAAAGTGAAAAAGAAAAACACTTCCCAAAATGTCAAGAGGGGTGTAGGAAGGATGTGGAGCATTGTTTTGGTATCCTGCAAACTCGTTGGACAATTTTCAGGCCTACTGCCAGAATGTTTGATGTTGAGGCTTTTCGATCCATCATGATGACGTGTATTATTCTTCACAACATGATTGTGGAAGATGAGTATGATTATGATGTCATCGATGAATACGAGCCAAACACGATGAACAACTCAAGAAAACGTATCTATTGTGCTCATGATTGCACCGAAGATCCGGTGCAACACGAGCCATTGGAACGGGATGGACGTTACAATCAATTGATCGTTGAGTGGTACACTTCAATGCAAGAGCCATACATGCACTTAAGTCGTCAAAGTGACTTGATTGAGTACCATGGGGATTGCAACAAGGTGAAGAAAATTAAAAGGAGCTTGTGGTGGAAGAATAAAGTTCTTAGTTTATTTGATGTTTTTTTTTTAAGTTTATTTGGTGAGTTTATGTATTTTTATTTGATGTGTTTTTTTTAAGTTTTTTTGGTGAGTTTATGTAATTTTATTTGGTGTGTTTAAATAAAGTACTAAAAATAAATAAGAAATTACATCTAGTATTAAAAATAAGTAAATACGTAATAAATTATACAAAGTCTGAGGAGCTAGAATATGTGGTGCTAGGATCTTTGTTGCTAGGATATGTGTAGCTAGAACCCCTTGACTTGTTTCCTCGTCTCTTGAATGCCACGTCTCTTTTTTTCGATGTCCAAAAATATTTAGAATTCAGAGACATTCCTACTAGAAGCTTGTTCATAGTGTCACAATCTGCTTGAGCCGTCATTTCTTCTCAAAGCATCTGGCTTTCTTGATTAAGTATTTCTCTTTGTCTCTCATTGGCCGCATCACATCTCTCAGTAGCTGCTAAGATTGCTTCCATAGTCGCAGCTTTTGTCTCATCTCTAGCCGCTTCCCGTGCTATGTTCAGTTCACCTTGGCGAGCAAGTTCGTCCATATATTTTGTGTAGTCATTTTTGGAAGAACTCATTTTTTTCTTTGGTTAGGTATTTATAGAAAAATTTTATATATTTTTTTATTTTTTCTGTATTTTTAAACAATTTTTTATTAATTTTTATTAAGTTAATTAATCTGGATTGTTGGATTTGAAAAATATTCAAATCCAACAGTCCAGATGTGGACACGTGTATGACCGTTTGCTATTTTTGTTTTCCTTTTTGAAATCATTTTTTTTGGACTTAGGCTTAGAACGCGCCACATCATTAGCCGTTGGTTTAGAAATTCAATTTTTTTGACCGTTGGAAATCCAACGGTCCAGAAAACTAGCCGTTGAAAATTCAACGGCATAAGCTGCACCACGTGTCATCTACAGCCCTGAGTTAGTGCACTGCAATGACGGTCCTCGTCGTGCTTTTCCTGTCGCCAACACGTGCCTACTCACGCGTGTTTCGCACGCGCCTGACGCAAAAAAAATCAGTGGGCCTATGTGACGTCATGTTGATGCCATAGACACGTCACATAGGTTGGGCCTTTGCTTAACATATTTTGGGCCGACCTAGAAGCTGGCTTGGGCTGGGTGCCAGCTTATTTGGCTCGGCTGGAGTGATATTTGGGGGTGCCGACCTCTTTTTTGGACTTTAAGCTAGCCTAAAAACTTGGGCTGGAGTTGCTCTTAGCCGACCCAATTAATTGGGTTATCATTTGGTGGAACTTGTGTGTGACCGAACAACGTTAATCACCAACTTACCCAAACTACCTACATTCAGTTTGGGTTAGGTGTTTTTGCAGGTTGAAGATGGACTAATGCTTCCAAGATTTGTGACCTTGCTTGCTTATGCTTTCAAGTAATAAGCATTATCAACATCTCATAACGAAATGAATGGAGTTTGAGCGAGTGTGAGTTTCTTTGGGTTAACAGTTTAAAACTGACAACTAATCCATATCTAGGTGGGTGGGCGGGTTATAACACAAATCCAAAAGTTGATTATTAAACTCGACTCAACGTACCCCACCACAGGTGTGTAGGGTAGATTGTAGATTGGTCGGGTTGTTTAAAGAGTACCCACACATAAAATTGCCGTAAAAAATTGAATAATACTTGGCTACTTAACGGATATGTAAGAGTTCTTACTCAAATTGTTCGTTGCTGATTCATTGAACTTCGTGTTTATGATAAGAACCGTTCATATTATAAATCATTCTATAAATATCGCCTATGCAAAAATCAATTAAAACTAAAGTCGTTTAGTCATCGAATTGTATAAAAATAGATGAACAGAGTTGGTAAAAGTATTACAAACTGTTCATGTATTTGCTACAACAGATTGACTAAACGAACTTAATTTTCTGAATAATAAGAATTATTCCTAAGATTTGAACCTAATACTTGGCTACTCAACGGATGTGTAAGAGTTCCTACTCAAATTGTTCTTTCCCGATTCATTGAACTTCATGTTTATGATCAAAATTATAAATCATTCTATAAATATCGCATCTGCAAAAAATCAATTAAAACTAAAGTCATTTAGTCATCGAATTGTATTAATTTTCCAAACAAAATAGCTATAAGAACTATTCCTAAGATTCAAACCTAATACTTGGCTACTTAAAAAATGTGTAAGAGTTCCTACTCAAATTGTTCGTTGTCGATACATTGAACTTCGTGTTTATGATAAACAAACGTTCATGTTATAAATCATTCTATAAATATCGCCTCTTCAAAAAAAAAAAAAAAACAATTAAAACTAAAGTCATTTAGTCATCAAAAAGTATAAAAACAGATGAACAAAATTGGTAAAAGCATCCGTTTTGTGAATATTCCGTCCAATGTTGATTTCGGGTTTAGGCCCGGGACACCTGTTAGGCTAATTTCGATGCCCTGAATCTGTTTTTAGCATCTGTTTTGTGGAATTCCGATGTTTTAATAGCTTCGTAGTGGTTCGCCATTTAAATTTGCGATTGGCGGCTATCCAACTGTTGGATCTTCACAAAATGTTAGTATGTTGTTCTAGGAGAAAAATGAGCCTTATGAAGTTACGAATTGGAAATCTGATGTATGGATTTTCTAGATTGGATTACTAGGGTTGTTAACCATTCTGTTGTCCAAGTTGACCAAGGGTTGACTTTTGGTCAACAAGTTTCAAATCGTTCTTAAATAAATAAAATTAACATTACTAGAGACTCGGTAGAGCCTAGTGGGCCTATCTCAGTTAGCGAGCTATCCCAGTTAATGTGCACCTTGGTTTATGTGCAAGTGATACCTTATCGTGATATACATGTTTATTAAACTTCTAGATGTTACAAATTGTATTTATGATTACTAGCATGAAAATATGAGCTTGAAGCCCTATTATTAGTATTATGTAAAATTTGTATGCCTGTATGACAAGATTGTCATGAGAAATTGATAATGTATGTGCTCACACTGTAAATCATAGGTGTTGTCGTGTCGATGTAGGAGGCATGTTGTGTGATGATGTGACTGCACCATGTACCAGTGTGGTACATGGATGGTCCTGCTTGGTATATCCACGATGGGGACCATACGTATTTTAGGGGTAATCATGTTTGATATATCTACGATGTGTGATCACTGCCTACATGATCAGGTTATGCATATGGTTATGCTTAGTTTCCACATGGTGGGACCATGCACATTTTAGGGCTGATCATGCCTAGCATATCTACGATTGGTGATAATACCAAGTACTATAGGATATGGTCCTACTTGGTATATCCACAATGGGGAACCATACGTACTCTAGGGGTGATCATGCTGAGTATATCCGCGACGGGTGATCACTGCTTACCTAGGGTTGTAAGGAGAGGTTGTGCTTGGTAGATCCATGATGGGTGACCATTTCTAGTGGGATTTCATTGAGTGGTCCGGAGTTGGTCAGAAATTGCTCACAATAAACAATTGTGTCGGTAAATTAGTGATCATAACATTGCTTGGGATCTAGATAGGGAAATACAGTGATTGCTTTATTAAATTTCCTGAATTATTACTTCATTTGATTGGTTTACATAGTTACATTATGCATCTTTGAATCGGTAAGTTGATGTGATTGTGGAATGGAGTTGGAAAGCATGTGCGATATGTGAATGACGAAATGACAAATCTTGGTTGACATATGATTGTTATGTAGTATGAAACTCTATGTTTTCTGCTATAAAGTATCATGAGAAAGTTAGAGTTTTACAAAGGATGAATTACGTATGGGCTTGATCCCGTCTTAGGTACATAGGCAGTCTAACACAAAGGTTAGATGTAGCCATGATATACTAGAAGAAGTTAATGCCTTGTTGAATAGTTGTTATGTTTTTGATCATGTCTCGGGGGCGAGACATGATAAATGAACAAGTACGTGGTGAAATCATTTGTCAATCCCGAACATAGCTCGGGATTAAGGTGTGACAGTTGTTATCACCTCATGATTGTCACCACCACCACCAACACTAAAATGCTCAACCTGAAATTGATTTTGATCTTATAAGTGCTGAGATTGGATGTAGCTTTGGCTATGGAGTTTTCATCAGGCCACTCGTGTTCTATAAGAGATGGAGAAAATGGTACTACAAAACTGTGGAGAACATCTTCAAGATGTTCCCTCGTCTGGGTAAAAGAAGCGGTTACTGAGACATGTTTACATTAACAAATTTTGGAGATATTGAAATTTTCTGGTTTTTCTGGTTTCAAATTTTCATTACGTACCTTGCAAATAAGAAGCCGTCTGATCAAATCGACGAGCTGATCTTGTTCTTAGTAAGGTAAATGCATGTTAAAGTTTTGAATGCATTAACAGTTGCTGAATTGCTCGATTCGTCAACTATTGTCATGTAATTTTAATGTTTGGCATGAAATGAGTTTGGTTTAAGCAAAATCTTTCAATTTTCAATCTTGTGAAGTTTGAATGAACGTGAAGTTTCAGGTTTCATTCTTATGAAGCTTCAACAACTTCTTCGGAATTTATTTCAATTTTGATATCATTTATTCACATGGTTAATTGTTTTAGGACGCAGAATCATAAATTTAGAAATTACACTCAATAATCAACCGGATCAAAATTGAAGAAATTTTTACAACGTTAGGGTAGACTTGGAGATGAGTGAGCTAACCGATAAGCTTTCAAGTCTCCCTTGTTGTTGACAACAAGATTCAGGGTGTCCTTTTCCAAGGGAAAACAGGGTAGTTGGGGTAGGATACATCACATCGCATGAGACCTTTTTTGACCATATTACGCAGAATATTTAATCCAACTCCAAAGATTGCAAGAAATATGTACCACACGACTCCTTTTGCTTGTCTAGACTCTAAGTTGGTATGGGCTGTTGGATTTATCCAATATAAATCAACCTTAAGTGGTCTACTACATGTAATAGGAATGTAATATTGGAGAATAATGTTAATTGTGATTTAATCTCTTAAAGATATTAATTCTATATAAGGTGTCGTTTGGAAATAGGATTGATGGAATCCTTAATAATATATGATTATGATATTTTACTTGAGAGCCAAGAAAGGAGAGTTTTAGTTTTCCCTTATGGACGGAATCTAAGACTTTTTGGCTAGTATATAAATACCGGTCCCTGCTAACCCTAGACACGACAACTAAGGCTTCCCATAGAGCATTGTCATAAAGCTAGGAGTTTACAGAAGAGTTAGGTGTTTTTTCTGTTTGTCACGGCAAACATAAAGATTGGAGTTTTATCGATCACGTCTTGCTTGCATGGCTGCTGCATCTTCGATAACTAACATTGGAATCAGGTCAGTCACTCCTTCGTTTGTGTTTTAATTGTATAACCTTATAAGGCTAACAATTGGTATCAGAGCCACTGGTTATATGATTAAAACCTATTAGGTTTGAAGTTTGGTTATATAATATCTTTCTTTTTGGACTGCGGTTTTGATCTTAAATCCTTATTGCATTCGGCAACATCACCATGTTGGACTTGCTTGAAAACTGCATAGTACGTTTCCACATATGATTGCATATACTTGGCAACACCACCATGTTGTTTCAATCGGTACAATTGATGATTGTTAATAAGTTATATAACCATTCGGTTTTAGTCAAGAATTTTAATAATTTTATGGCACGAATGCAAATCATGGTATCAATTCTTATATATAAATCATGGTATCATAACTATTTTACAATGGAAACCATGGGAGATTTTTCTATTTCAAATATAGTTTAGAGTGATTCCTTTTGACCAGCCATATTAAGCCATCGAAAATAGCTTGCATTAGGGACACATCAAGTCACAAGTATAAAGCCACGAACCAGGCACTGAGAAGAATAATAGTTTTGTCCTATTTCAATTTTCATGCTAGTGTTTTGGTTGAATTGATTTACCATGTGCCACTGATGATCTCAATTTTTGTAAGCATGCTATATTTGAATAGACCTTACTGAAGAGCTCCCTTCAATTAGCAAGCAGAACGAAGTCATCTCCCAAAGCAAAATGGTTTGTTTCATTGACTTTGATTTCCATGATGGTTTATGGTATTTTGGCTGATATATATTTGGGTTGATCCCTGAAGGCTTAAATTGGTAATAAGATAAAGATATACTTGCATGAGTGATGTGCTAATTATTGTAGAGCATGTACATACATTGAATACGTTGTATCGGTTAAGTATGTCATGAATATGGATCCAATTTTGGATATATTTGGGCAATACATATCTAAATGGGCATATGCTTATTGAATAAGAACTAATATTATTTTCCATGAATTGTATTCTATATGAATTGCTACGGGTGATATGTTAATGTGACAAGAAACAATTGCATAAGTGCTAGCAATTGTTTGATCAAGCAAGTATACATAATTTTCTAAAGCCAATTATATATCTATAGTTCGCATAGCATGTATATGTATTTACATTTGTTCTAACCTTGCATTGGAGAATTTCTTAAGATCCCTCAGTCGAACAAGCCCAATGAAGAGGTTCGTATTACATCGGTATATGAAATTCTGGTATGATCTTTCCTTTTGGTCTTCATGATAAATTATATAAGGAATGGTTATGTTGGATTCATAAAGTGTTATATTGTTCCCACAATCCAACCATGTCGTGACGTCTTACTGATTGTAGGAGACGGAATTAGTCATATTCTATAATTTATCAATACTATTGGGATATGTTGTGCCTATGATTGTGATAACATATGTTAAAGTTGTGTTGCAAGAATGCATGTGCTAAGTTTATATATGTCTATATTTGAAAGCAGGTCAATATAAATTTTGGCAATTTTTGTTATTGCATCTATTGACACACCCCGTCCCGAAGGAGGGCATGCTGGCCGTCACGTGAGAGTGACGTAACCATTTGCACAGTACGGAAGCTTTAAGATACAATTTAAATTGATACACCCGAAGGTGAGTCCTAATTTTGGCCAATCTGTCAGAACACCGTCGAATTCCTCGTAGTCACCACACCTTTGTGATTCCTGAACCTGGAGGGGCGCAAAACCAAAATTGAGTGGGTCAGTAAAACAATTCTTTTCCAAATCCAAACATTTCTCAAAACGTTGTAACCCCTCTCCGTAAAACCTGTATACTTTCCCAGAAATGTAAAATATAAATATACATATATATTCTCAAAACTTCATTTTTACTATCTCAACATTATCTCTTTATCAATCATGCCATGCCATGTCATCTCAACATTTCTCATATTAATTATGCCATGCCACATCATCTCAACAGTAATAAGGTATGAATGCATCAACATAATCATATCAGGTGCAAGAAAGTAATCAACCGTAGGCCCTCTAATAGCCCTATACGGTTGAACCTAAAGCTCAAAATCTATCATTATCACTCTACCGGAGTCACCTCTGTGACCCGTCCGGCCTTCTGCACACAAGTTACGCTCTAGTGCTTCTCATAAATCATCTGTGCACATAATCTAAGGTCACCCACCAGCCGGAATCTCACTAACACTCTCGCGACTGGTCTGTCGTACCCACTCCGCGTGGACTGTACGACTAGCATCTACTTGGATCCAAGGCGAGCGTGCGATGCGGTGAATACTATAAGCACTAAACCATGGTGCAGGATTTGAGCTCAATATATATCATCATCATCATAACAGTAATTAAATACTCATCTGTGCGTCCACCGCACCATTTCATACATATGCATCATAAATCAATTCTTACCTGTGCGTCCACCGCACCAATTCATACATATGCATCATATATTAATTCATGCATGGCATTTCAACTCACATTTCTATATACTTTTCATATCAATTCTATGCATGGTATTTCACTTCCCGTTTTTCCACATAACTCATATGCATTTCATTTTAAACATAATTTCATGCATTTTCAATTTCTGGGAAAACGTTAAGTATATATATATATATATACGGAAAACAAAACTGCCCACTCACCTGGAGTTCGCCCTACAACTCCCTAGCACAATACGCCAAGGCGTCATGACGATCGGCGCCTAAAACAATAATCAATTCCAACCTCAGAATTCATATCGATAGAATATATAACTTATATAAAATACGTCACTACGTAGATTGATCCGGAAGATCCACCCCTCAGATTTTAAATCCATAACTTCCAGAGGTCCACATTATACCTCTAGGACAACATCCTAAAATTTCATTACCATCCAACGGTCGGATCTCCGTCAATTTCCAAAACTAAGTGACGGTTAACATTTTATATTATGGACTTACAATTCCAATTCCGGAAGATCCGTAACTCGGATTCCCAATCCGTAAGTTCCAATAATCCTCAAATATTACGTATTACAACGTATCAAAGTTTGGTGACGATCCAACGGTCAGATCATCAATTCACATTTTCACCTAAATGTGAAAACTATAAAACGTTATTTGAACACCTAACCAACAATCTTCAATAACTTTCTCATACGGTGTTCAATTTAGGTATATGAATATACCACAGTGATCTACTCGACGTCACGGACGTCGACATATTTTTAAAATAATTTTATTTTTATTTTTTATTTTTACTGTAGCACCTTCTTCTTCCTTGGGTCGCCGGACTGGTTTTTCCGGCGGCCGTTTTCTGGGCAGTTTTTCAAATTGCCATAACTTTGTCATTTCTCAACGAAATCAAGTGATTCAAAAACGAAAGTTGTAGCCCTTGAAGAGACAAAGAGAATGGTACCTTTCCCAACACCTAGTTCGCCGTAGTTTGGCCGTAAACTGCCTCGAAAGCCTCGGAGGTCGCCGGAAACTGGGTATTTTTCAAATGAGTATAACTTCTTCAATACTCAACGAAATTGAGTGAAACAAAAAGGAAAGTTGTAGTACTTGACGAGACGAAGAGATTGATACCTACCTCGACGCCTAACTCGCCGGGGATTCGTCGGAAAATGCCTCGAAAGCTCCGGCCAAACTTTGAACTTATCGATCTCCGTGTTCTTACGTCCAAAAACTTCCAACGAAGCACTCCGAGCTTCCTTGGAACCTCACTAAGCTCACTGTGAGCTTGGATTGTCCTAAAACAAAGTCAATTCGAAGATCATGAACAGTGCACTTTCACGGGGAGTTTAGAATCTAGGTTTTCCGAAGTAAAACTTACCTGAAATTGGTGTCTACGTGATCGTGGAGTCTCCAGGAGTTCGATGGTGGTCTTAACTCCGTCGTTGGTGGAAGTTTAAGGTTGTTTTGTGGTTGGTTTGTTCGAACGGAGAAGAAGAGTGACAGAGAGAGAGAGATTCGTGAGGGAGGAGAGAGAGAGACAGTATGCAGAAAATAGGGAGAGGATTGAGGGGTGTGGGGATCCCACGTGTCCAACTCAATCCAAATTGTTAAATTTTCGCCCCTTAGTCCCGTTTAAGGGCATTTTCGTCTTTTCATGTCCTCGGAATTAAAATTCCGGGACGGGCTGTGACATCTATAGCATCACGGATATGTTTCAAAGATGTGTAAGGTGACACAATTTCTTCCATGACCGTAGCATATGATAAATTGTAACTAATTTGCTTGAACCAAATTTTAATATTGTTAAGCAAATGGCATGTATAGTGTTGCTTGTATGGCTAATTTGGTTCAAGCATGAGATAACATATTTTTAATATTGCCATGGGTTTTGGACTATAGTGAATTGTAGTGTTGTTTTCACTAATTTTCACGAGATGTGAATGAACTTTTATGCCATTAATAGCACAAGAAATATGCATGACTAATCAATCAAGTTTGTCTACAATTTGCTTTCTTATCTCAAAAGTCATTGAAATTATACATGACTAGTTACTTGTGAAAAATTGATGTATAATTTGTGAATTGACTAAGAATGACAGAAAGCATCCAGTGACAAGAATAAGGGTATTATACAAATGAATAAGGTTTGTAGTAATTATGTGACAATTCTCATTTGTATTTTTATCTATTCTTATATGAGAATTTTGATTGGTCATGTGATTATACATATGTTTACAAAGAAGTGGTGAACATATGAAGGCATGAGGTATGTAATCCATTCAAAGTATGTGGCTTAATTGATAAGCATGAATTTTCAAACATGTATTATTGTTTGTGGTTTTTCCTATGCCTAAAGAATTTAAACAGTACTTTGATTAGTAATTTTTATGTGTCATAAGGGGAGAAGAAAAGAAACTTATACAAGCCTAATGTATGACATGTATTGGAGATGTTTCTTTTGAAAGAAAAGAATTTTGGTAGTTCCTTTGTTTAATTTGGTATTTACAAGGCTAATGCACGATTTTGATGCTAATGATTTAGGAGCCTTGTACTACGGAAAGAAAGGTACAAAAGAAAAGGAACCCGTTTGACTTAAGAAAACATTTGAGCAATTTAGTTTTTAAATTAAAGGAATGTATTGTTCTTTCCCATTACATAAAGTATTTCTATTGAGTAATTGACTCCATAATGATAAGTTTTGACATTCTTGTGGTGGAATAAAACTTGTTCTATATGTGATTAATCTCTTTCAAGTATGCTGTCAGGTATTTTTGAGATTAATTTGATGTCAAAGGGAGTCATGAAGGAATTAGTGCCATTTGTTGGCAAAACTCAAAGCTCGAATCAGGTTATCATAATTTTGTCACTTACAGTTAATTAATCCATGTGACTTCTTGTATTGTTTCAGGGCGGAGTTGACCAATGCCTTTTCAACTAAGCAAGACGCAACGGCTTAGTTGACGATTGGACTATGTTTTTGAGTTACTTCGGTCAACTTTGCATCTTAATTAGAATAAAAGGGATAATCTTCTTGCCTACAGGTGTGGATTACTTCTTTTAGTTTAATTAAGATGGCATAGTATGAGTTTTATTTCGCAGAAGTTGTGAAAACCTTCATCTTGCCTACAGGTGTTGAAGTTTTTCATGAAGGAACTTTTGTGACATAAAATCTAGTACTAGAAACTAGTTATTTTTCTTGCCTACAGGTGTAAATTAATTTAGTTTCATGAAGTTTATTGGGATAAAGTTCCATGCCATTAGTGACAAATATTTCCACAATGAGCCCCATAAAAGGTTGTGGTTTGAAGGCATGGAAATCGGTTGCATCATGACGTATTTTGTGTCTCTTCATGAGACTTGTTGATGCAAAGTATTGGACCCATGAAGGTTAATCAAGGATTGCTAAGGTACACATTGTTTAAGTCTTATGCTTGTAAATCTTTTCAATTTGAATTATGATGTTGGTTTAGAGGATGAAATTTGACTACTAAAGTTTCCTTTGGACATCGAAATTGAAATGATATGAAATTGAATTTGTTATGGATGCATAAATTCATGATAGATGCACATAATTGTTTCTGGCAGATTGCGTGTCTTGATTTAAATCGGGTGAATGACATGTCTAATGGTCACCAAATGATCTGAATTTTGGAAATGTTCAACATATAGATGTCTAATATGTTTCTGAAAATTTTCGTAATTTTATGCCATGTATTTTAATTATGGTGAATTTACTAGTAACCCATGCTCGTATTAGACAGTTTTACTGGCAGATTGTGTTGGTCTTTTGAGACGTGACTTTAGACTATTTTTTTGACCCAAAACGGCTCTATATTTTTATTTTATGAAGATTAGTATGTCTAATTTGATCAGTATAAATTTGGTAGAAATCAAGCTTATAAATTAATTATGATTAATTCTAAAGTAAGTGTAACTCGTTGCTGAAAATTCTGTTTGCCAACTTTATGTTGGTTGTAATGTCTATTTTATTATGTCTAAAATATAGAGAAATTTTCTTTAGGTACATCTTTGAAAGAGTGTTTGCCCAAGTGGGAGAATTAGTGAACGAAAATTGGGCTTCACACTCATTAACTTATTTGCAAGTATAAACTCTGAAAACTTAGTGGGAGTTATTCTAAAATTGTGAGCATTAAGTGGCCTTGCATGAATCTATTAAAGCGTTATTCTATCTTCCAAGAATTTGTGTTACTTGAATGTCTATAATATGTTTAAGTTGCACGAATGGATACTTGGTATATGCGTACATTTTCTATTACTTGCAATCATTTAGATTTCTTGATTGATCATATTGTTTTGGGGCTCATAAGGACTTAGCATAAATGTGGACTTATTAATACATATACGATGGTTGTTGGATGCACGTTTTTTGTGTAAACAACAGTGAATGCTTTTATGCTTAGTTGTACCTTTCATTGAGGTAATATGCAGTCATTGACTAAGTAAGGCTATTCCCAAAGGCATATTTTCAAAAGTATGATTTAAGTATTGATTTGCAAATTAAGTAATGATGTTGCAGATCAGTGGGAGTTTGAGTTTCGAGTTAGTAATGCCTTACATTTGCAGATGACCTATAAAGTATGTATAGAATCCATGTATTCATATTAATCTCCAGTTGGATTCATTAAGTCACATTTTTCGTATGCTAGTCAATTATTTGATGAAATATATATATCAGATATCAAGTTGTTATCAAATTGCATATTAAATGGCATGACATGGTTTGTGCACTACCTCAGTTGTGAGGATTTCCATCTTGCCCACAGGTGTTGGAAATCACTATGAAAGTAACTGGTATGGTGCATAGATTAGTGTCAAAAACATATTAATTCATCTTGCTCACAAGTGTTGAATTAATTTGTTTTATGAAGTTTTTGGGATATTTTACTTGGACATGTGCCTATTTGGTATTTTCAGTTGTGTTCGTTGGCTACAAACATCGTTTGTATTATTATTGATCTAATGAAAGTGATGCACGATTGTTTTGGAGATGTATTCACACCTGCAGGTTATGGTGGTTTCATTAGATGAAGGATATCTGCATTGGCAGATTTAAGGCTTCGAAAAAGCATAAAGTGTAACTTGTGAGTTACAATAAGGTGGGCCTGAGATGATATAAAGTAAGACATTTTAGTTAATTTAAAGTTTATTTAAAGTTTCATCGCTTGATCATAATTTGTGTTTCATGTGAATGAGGATCTTAGCATGTGTGATTATGAAGGTTCTGGGTTGTGTCAATCCTACAACCTTGTTAGTTCCATGTTAAGAAATGCATTTGACAGAAGCTGCATTAAGGACGAGATGTAATCACTGTTACATGGCCACTAAAGTGACATTAGTCTCCAATCTCAAGTATAAACGTGAATATTACATTTTGTAGACCAAGTGGGAGAATGTTGGATTTATCCAATATAAATCAACCTTAAGTGGTCTACTACATGTAATAGGAATGTAATATTGGAGAATAATGTTAATTGTGATTTAATCTCTTAAAGATATTAATTCTATATAAGGTGTTTTATATTGGAAATAAGATTGATGGAATCCTTAATAATATATGATTATGATATTTTACTTGAGAGCCAAGAAAGGAGAGTTTTAGTTTTCCCTTATGGACGGAATCTAAGACTTTTTGGCTAGTATATAAATACCGGTCCCTGCTAACTCTAGACACGACAACTAAGGCTTCCCATAGAGTATTGTCATAAAGCTAGGAGTTTACAGAAGAGTTGGTGTTTTTTTCTGTTTGTCACGGCAAACATAAAGATTGGAGTTTTATTGATCACGTCTTGCTTGCATGGTTGCTGCATCTTCGATAACTACCATTGGAATCAGGTCAGTCACTCATTCATTTGTGTTTTAATTGTATAACCTTATAAGGCTAACATGGGCACAAAAGAGTTCGTGAACAAAAATGTTTTCTACAATAACAGTCTCCAAGCTCTGAATCATTTTTATATGCAAATTATAGTATAACATGGCAAAATGACTAATTACACTATGGGGAATATTAGCTACATTCCCCACTTATCTTCTTTATTTGCCTGTTCCACTTAAAAGATGTCATGTGGACTTATCTTGCACCTAAATCTATGAATTAACTGTGTTTAAATTTTTTTGTTCTCTTATCACTGATTCCCTAATTAAATCCCATTTGTCTATTAAATCATTAAATTATTCACCCAAATTTGACAATTCTAATTATTTTGTTAGGTCTTTTCCTTTCATCCCATGAAAGTTGAAGGGTCTCTCAAATATAATCTATAATCTTCTTCTTGTTGTATATGCCCCTTCTCCATTAAAATATCAGTTGATGTCTTTGTTTACATTTTGCAGAAAGGTCCGAGGAACTCCCTCCTGCAGTATTATATAAAGCAAAGTCGTTGCAACCAAACATATTATTTTTTTCTTGGTGTTCCAAGAAATTACTGGATGTTTTGTTCAATTGTTATGCTTGTCAAAGTTTTTCTATTTGTCTATTGTTTAATTCTTATGGCGATGTCCTTATTTGCACAACAATTTGTCTTTGGTTTGTTGCTCTTCTTCTTACTTTTTCCACTTATTGGTGGTCTATTTTTACCTTTTACTAGCCTTAATGCACGCGCGTCGCACAACAGTTTGTCTTTGGTTAGTTGGTCTTCTTTTTACCTTTTCCATTGATTGGTGGTCTATTTTTACTTTTTACTAGCCTTAATGCACGCGCTCACGCGCGTGCATAGGACATTTTTTTTAATCATGGCGTGCTATGCTCGACTTACACGTTTTAAATGTATATATATATATATATATATATATATATATATGCATAAATTGACAAAAGGAAAGTCAAATATTTGAAGTAAATGAATAATCTTAAATCATGCTAGAAGAAACCCCTAATAAACCAATTAAAGTAGCTAAATACACATTAAAAAATCGGTCTTTATAAAATTTACATTAAGAATATAGAAAATAATATTTAATAAACCACTGATTAAATCACATTATTGCTACCCCATTGTGAGGCTAAACCCACCACCCTCCCCTTAGTGTAGATAATATCGTTTGTTAAAAAAAATTATTTGACAACCAATTTAATCACATTATTATTTGCGTGTGAAAGACCTTTTTATAACCTGTATTACAAGTCTCTTAAGATGTTTTGAACGCGTTTAAAAATAGAGAAAATAATATTGAATGATGAATCACATTATTGCTAGCATATTATGAAGTACTAATTAAAAAAAAATTGTGCAAAAAAATTAATTATTAAAAAACACGGTTAAAATGACGAAAATTCCTCTACCTTTTTTGATGCATTATTTTGGGATGCCTTTGAAGTTTTTTGTCATAGGGGCATTTTGTCCAAATATTTTTGTTGAAGCTTAGTGACTTTAAAAACACTATTCACCTTTTGTGTGGGTAATAACAACTGTCACACCCTAATCTCGAACTACTTTTAGGATCGACCAATGATGTCATCACGTAACTGTTCATTTATCATGTCTTGCCTTCGAGACATGACCAAAAACAAAACAGCGATTCGAAAAGGCATTAACTTTTTCTTGTATATCATGGTTGCATCTAACCTTTGTGTTCGACTGCCTATGTACCCTAAGACGAGATCAAGCCCATACGTAATTCATCTTTTGTAAAACTCTAACATTTCTCATGATACTTTATAGTGGAAAACATAGAGTTCCATACTACATAACAATCATATGCCAACCAAGATTTGTCATTTCGTCATTCACATATCTCACATGCTTTCCAACTCCATTCCACAATCACATCAACTTATCGATTCAATGACTCAAAGATGCATAATGTAACTATGTAAACCAATCAACTAAAGTAATAATTCAGGAAATTTAATAAAGCAATCACTGTATTTCCTTATCTGAATCCCAAGCAATGTTATGATCACTAATTTACCAACACAATTGTTTATCGTAAGCAATTTCTATTCACAAGATTTTAGGATTTCAGAATAACTCTGGACCACTCAATGAAATCCCACTAGAAAATGATCACCCATTGTGGATCTACCAAGCACAACCTCTCCTTACAACATGCTAGTTTGGGGTAGGACACATCACATCGCATGAGACCTTTTTTGACCGTATTACGTAGAGAATATTTAATCCAACTCCAAAGACTGCAATAAATATTTACCACACAACGACTCTTTTTGCTTCTCTAGACTCTAAAGGTTGTATGGGCACAAAAGCGTTCATGAACAAAAATGTTTTCTACAATAACAGTTCCCGAGCTCTAAGTCTTTTTTATATGCAAATTGTAGTATAACATAGCAAAATGACTAATTACACAATGAGGAATATTAGCTACATTCCCACTTGCCTTCTTTATTTGCCTGTTCTACTTAAAAGATGTCATGTGGACTTATCTTGCATCTAAATCTATGAATTAATTGTGTTAAATTTTTTTTATTCTCTTCTAACTAATGCCCCTAATTAAATCTCATTTGTCAATTAAATCATTAAATTATTCACCCAAATTAGACAAATCTAATTATTTTGTTAGGTCTTTTCCTTTCATCCCAAGATAGTTGAAGGGTCTATCATATATATCTATAATCTTCTTGTTGTTGTGTATGCCCCTTTTCCATTATAATATCAGTTGATGTCTTTATTTACATTTTGCAGAAAGGACCGAGGAACTCCCTCCTGCAGTGTTATATAAAGCAGAGTCGTTGCAACCAAACATATTATTATTTTTTTCTTGGTGTTTCAAAAAATTACTGAATGTTTTGTCCTATGGTTGTGCTTGTCAAAGTTTTTCTATTTGTCTATTGTTTAATTCTTATGGCGATGTCCTTATTTGCACAACAATTTGTCTTTGGTTTGTTGGTCTTCTTTTTACTTTTTCCACTGATTGGTGGTCTCTTTTTACTTTTTATTAGCCTTAATGCACGCGGTTAAGCGCGTGCAGAATGTATTTTTTTAATCACAGCATGCTATGCGCGAATTATACTTTTTAAATGTATTTATATGCGTAAATTGATAAAAGAAAAGTCAAATATTTGAAGTAAAGGAATAATCTTAGATCATGCTATAAAAAACCCCTCATCAACCATTTAAACCAACTGAACCCACATAATAAAATCAGTCTCTATAGAATTTACATTAAGAATAGAGAAAATAATATTTAATAAACAACTGATTGATTCACATTATTGTTAGCTCATTGTAAGGCTAAGTCCACCCCCTCCCCCTTAGTGTTGATAATATAGTTTGTTGTAAAAAAAATCATTTGACAACTAATTTAACCACATTATTATCCGCGTGCGAAAGACCTTTTTTATAACCTACATTACTTACATGCCTCTTAAGATGTTTTGAAGGCGTTTAAAAATAGAGAAAATAATATTGAATTATGAATCACATTATTGTTAACCTATTGTGAGGTGCTAATTAAAAAAAAAAAAAATGTACAAAAAATTAATTATTAAAAAAACACTGTTAAAATGATGAAAATGCCCCTGCCTTATTTGATGCATATTTTGGGATGCCGTTGAAGTTTTTTTTTGTCTTGGGGGTATTTTTGTCCAAATCTTTTTGTTGAAGCTTGGTGAAACCAAAAACACTATTCACCTTTGTGGGTGATAACAACTGTCACGCCCTGATCCCAAGCTATGTTCAGGATTGACCAATGACGTCACCACGTCCCTGTTCATTTATCATGTCTCGCCTCCGAGATATGACAAAAAACAAAACAACGATTCCACATGGCATTAACTTTTTCTTGTACATCATGGCTGCATCTAACCTTTGTGTTAGATTGCCTATGTGCCTTAAAACAGGATCAAGCCCATAAGTAATTCATCCTTTGTAAAACTCTAACATTTTTCATGATACTTTATAGCGGAAAACATAGAGTTCCATACTACATAACAATCACATGTCAGCCAAGATTTGTCATTTCGTCATTCACATATCTTACATGCTTTCCAACTCCATTCCACAATCACATCAACTTATCGATTCAATGACTCAAAGATGTGTATTGTAACTATGTAAACCAATCAAATAAAGTAATAATTCGGGAAATTTAATAAAGCAATCACTGTATTTCCTATCTAGATCCCAAGCAATGTTATGATCACTAATTTACTAACACAATTTTTTATCGTGAGCAATTTCTATTCACTAAATTCTAAGGTTTCAGACTAACTTCGGACCACTCAACGAAATCCAACTAGAAAATGGTCTACCATCGTGAATCTACCAAGCATAACCTCTCCTTACAACAGGGTAGTTAGGGCAGGACACATCACATCGCATGAGACATTTTTTTTACCGGATTATGCAGAATATTTAATCGAACTCCAAAGACTGCGAGAAATATGTACCACACAACTACTCCTTTTGCTTGTCTAGACTCTAAGTTGGTATTGGGCACAAAAGCGTTCATGAACAAAAATGTTTTCTACAATAACAGTTTCCGAGCTCTGAGTCTTTTTTTATATGCAAATTATGGTATAACATAGCAAAATGACTAATTACACTATGAGGAATATTAGCTACATTCCCCACTTACTTCTTTATTTGCCTGTTCTACTTAAAAGATGTCATGTGGACTTATCTTGCATCTAAATCTATGAATTAATTGTGTTTAAACTTTTTTATTCTCTTCTAACTAATGCCCCTAATTAAATCTCATTTGTCAATTAAATCATTAAATTATTCACCCAAATTAGACAAATCTAATTATTTTGTTAAGTCTTTTCCTTTCATCCCAAGAAAGTTGAAGGGTCTATCATATATAATCTATAATCTTCTTGTTGTTGTGTATGCCCCTTTTCCATTATAATATCAGTTGATGTCTTTATTTACATTTTGCAGAAAGGACCGAGGAACTCCCTCCTGCAGTGTTATATAAAGCAGAGTCGTTGCAACCAAACATATTATTATTTTTTCTTGGTGTTTCAAAAAATTACTGAATGTTTTGTCCTATGGTTGTGCTTGTCAAAGTTTTTCTATTTGTCTATTGTTTAATTCTTATGGCGATGTCCTTATTTGCACAACAATTTGTCTTTGGTTTGTTGGTCTTCTTTTTACTTTTTCCACTGATTGGTGGTCTCTTTTTACTTTTTATTAGCCTTAATGGAAGCGGTTAAGCGCGTGCAAAATGTATTTTTTTAATCACAGCATGCTATGAGCGAATTATACGTTTTAAATGTATTTATATGCGTAAATTGATAAAAGAAAAGTCAAATATTTGAAGTAAAGGAATAATCTTAGATCATGCTATAAAAAACCCCTCATCAACCATTTAAACCAACTGAATCCACATAATAAAATCGGTCTCTGTAGAATTTACATTAAGAATAGAGAAAATAATATTTAATAAACAACTGATTGATTCACATTATTGTTAGCCCGTTGTGAGGCTAAGTCCACTCCCTCCCCCTTAGTGTTGATAATATAGTTTGTTGAAAAACAAAATCATTTGACAACTAATTTGACCACATTATTATCCGCGTGCGAAAGACCTTTTTTATAACCTACATTACTTACATGCCTCTTAAGATGTTTTGAAGGCGTTTAAAAATAGAGAAAATAATATTGAATTATGAATCACATTATTGTTAACCTATTGTGAGG
Organism: Malus domestica; assembly: GCF_042453785.1. NCBI lineage: Eukaryota > Viridiplantae > Streptophyta > Magnoliopsida > Rosales > Rosaceae > Malus > Malus domestica. The sequence goes on along the minus strand of NC_091672.1, from coordinate 24,538,475 downwards.
TACTAATTAAAAAAATAAAAAAATGTACAAAAAATTAATTATTCAAAAAACATTGTTAAAATGATGAAAATGCCCGTACCTTATTTGTTGCATATTTTGGGATGCCTTTGAAGTTTTTTTTGTCTTGGGGGTATTTTTGTCCAAATCTTTTTGTTGAAGCTTGGTGACACCAAAAACACTATTCACCTTATGGGTGATAACAACTGTCACGCCCTGATCCCGAGCTACGTTCAGGATCGACCAATTACGTCACCACGTACCTGTTCATTTATCATGTCTCGCCTCTGAGACATGACCAAAAACAAAACAACGATTCGACAGGGCATTAACTTTTTCTTGTACATCATGGCTGCATCTAACCTTTGTGTTAGATTGCCTATGTGCCTTAAGACGGGATCAAGCCCATACGTAATTCATCCTTTGTAAAACTCTAACATTTTTCATGATACTTTATAGCGGAAAACATAGAGTTCCATACTACATAACAATCATATGTTAGCCAAGATTTGTCATTTCGTCATTCACATATCTTACATGCTTTCCAACTCCATTCCACAATCACATCAACTTATCGATTCAATGACTCAAAGATGCATATTGTAACTATGTAAACCAATCAAATAAAGTAATAATTCGGGAAATTTAATAAAGCAATCACTGTATTTCTTATCTAGATCCCAAGCAATGTTATGATCACTAATTTACTAACACAATTTTTTATCATGAGCAATTTCTATTCACTAAATTTTAGGGTTTCAAACTAACTTCGGACCACTCAACAAAATCCAACTAGAAAATGGTCTACCATCGTGAATCCACCAAGCATAACCTCTCCTTACAACAGGGTAGTTAGGGCAGGACACATCACATCGCATGAGACATTTTTTTTACCGGATTATGCAGAATATTTAATCGAACTCCAAAGACTGCGAGAAATATGTACCACACAACTACTCCTTTTGCTTGTCTGGACTCTAAGTTGGTATGGGCACAAAAGCGTTCATGAACAAAAATGTTTTCTACAATAACAGTTTCCGAGCTCTGAGTCTTTTTTTATATGCAAATTATAGTATAACATAGCAAAATGACTAATTACACTATGAGGAATATTAGCTACATTCCCCACTTACTTCTTTATTTGCCTGTTCTACTTAAAAGATGTCATGTGGACTTATCTTGCACATAAATCTATTAATTAATTGTGTTTAATTTTTTTATTCTCTTCTCACTAATGCCCCTAATTAAATCCCATTTGTCAATTAAATCATTAAATTATTCACCCAAATTTGACAAATCTAATTATTTTGTTAGGTCTTTTCCTTTCATCCCATGAAAGTTGAAAGGTCTCTCATATATAATCTATAATCTTCTTCTTGTTGTATATGCCCCTTCTCCATTAAAATATCAGTTGATGTCTTTGTTTACATTTTGCAGAAAGGTCCGAGGAACTCCCTCCTGCAGTGTTATATAAAGCGGAGTCGTTGCAGCCAAACATATTATTTTTCTCTTGGTGTTTCAAGAAATTACTGAATGCTTTGTCCTATGGTTGTGCTTGTCAAAGTTTTTCTAACTGTCTATTATTCAACTCTTATGGCGATGTCCCTATTTGCACAACAATTTATCTTTGGTTCGTTGGTCTTCTTTTTACTTTTTCCCACTGTTGGTGGTCTCTTTTTACTTTTTACTAGCTTCATGCACAGTTCCCGCGCGTACATAAGGTATTTTTTTAATCACGGCGTGTTTCGCGCAATTTATATGTTTTAAATGTATTTATATGTGTAAATTGACAAAAGGAAAGTAAAATATTTGAAGTAAATGAATAATCTTAGATAATGCTTGAAGAAACTACTCATAAACCAATTAAAGCTGCTGAATCCACATAATGAGTTTATAAAGAAAAAATGAAAGTATAATACCAGTTATTTAGAAAGCTGAAAGAGTGAGGGTAGGCCTAGGCCAATGCTGGCCATATAGTGCCTATTCTCCTGGTGATAAGCAAAAATACACCCTAAAATTATAGATTAGAATCCTTGGCATTGAAATCAACATTTCTTACCAAGAAAATGATGCATTCCAAATTAGAAATTCGCATGTTCATTGTTTAATACGCCAAGCACCAATTAAAAACCAAAATAGTGAAGATATTTGGTACATAAGAACCTACGTACATATTTTTCAGGCAATAAGATTGAAGGGAGCCTATTACATTATATATGTTTAGGCCCTAAAATAGTGTTAAAACATGCACCATTTAAATCTTTAAAATCTAATTATTTAAGGATGATGACGGTCTGGTTTTGCAATAACCAGGCCTTACAAGAATTAATTAATATAGATGTGAGAGACAACCACCGCTTGGTCAGAATTGAAGACCGATTCTTCTAATTATTCTGTTATTTTGAACAAAAAAAAAAATTGAGATTCTATGATCTTGTTTTCCAAGAATTATTCAAACTGTAATAACCTAGCCAAACTGTTTGTCATCAAAATGTAACATATACAGTGCTTTCGATGAAATGACATCGTCACAATTTAAAATTTCCTGCATCTTGTTTGACAAGCAAAATCATAAGAAAAGAGAAAATTTGGAAAGACGTTAAGAAACGACATGAAGTACTTGGAGCTAACAATAGACCTGGTGTAAAACCGAGCGTAATAGCATTTTAAAATTCATACTGTCGACTCCACTTAATGGGATAAGTCATTGTTGTTGTATGGTTTGACAAGCAAAACAAGTAAAAAATATAAAAGAAAAGGTTGATAGCATCTGTTACGTAAGAGATATATAATATTTCAAACCCTTATTTTCCTGCCCCATTTTTCCTGGTTCGAGTCAGAAAAATTATTTTGATGGTTAATTAAAGACTTCGAAGTCGAGCTAATATTGAAAAATTTCATGAAGGTGTTTTCCACAAGATTATAGCCGCCAGCCACCGTATCCATTAACAGCACCTAATTATCTTCCAGCAGTGTCTCTAAAAGTTTATCAAGATGAAAACTTTGCTCCCTTTCTTTTTAGTTTTAATGACTGTTAAGTTGATCCACCTCTGTGTTAATGTCATCCCAGTTCACAGCCAATGTCTTCAAGATGAGAAACTTGCATTGCTCCATTTCAAACAAAGCCTTGTATTTGATCCTTCCATTTCCTCTAAGCTCGTATCGTGGAATTCAAGCATTGACTGCTGTTCTTGGGCTGGTCTTAGTTGCAGTGATGGACGTGTCGTTGGTCTTGACATCAGTGGTGAATGTATTTCAGGCAACATTGGCAATTCAAGCAGCCTCTTTGATCTTCAACATCTTCAAAGCCTCAATTTGGCCGACAATGAAGTTGGTTATGGCTCTCAAATTCCATCTGCAATTGGAAAGCTTACCAATTTGAGCTATCTAAACTTGTCTAATACTGCTTATTCCGGGCAAATTCCCATTGAGATTTCACATTTGACAAAGTTGGAAATTCTTGACTTATCTACCTTTTACTTTCCAGGAAATCCTTCACTGAATCTTGAGAATCCGAATTTGAATGTGCTCATTCGGAAGTTTTCTGAGCTTGTTGAACTTCATCTAGATGGCGTAAGGATATCAGAACAGGGGAGCAATTGGTGCCAAGCGATATCGTCTTCACTCCCAAACTTGAGAGTGTTGAGCTTATCAGCTTGTAATCTTTCAGGCCCTATTGATAGTTCATTACTGAAGCTTCAATCACTCTCAGTTGTTCGGATAGAGAACAATAATCTGTCTACTCAAGTTCCGGAATTCTTCTCAAAGTTCAAAAATTTGACTTCCTTGCTCCTCATGAATTCTGGATTATATGGTACATTTCCGGTGAAGATCTTCCTCGTACCTACACTACAGAGTATTGACTTATCTGGTAATCCGCAGCTTCAAGGATCCTTACCAGAATTTCCGAAGAGTGGATCTTTTCAATCCCTGGTTCTCAATGGGGCAAATTTTTCGGGCCAGTTCCTTCCAAACTCTATTGGCAACCTCAAACTGCTGTCCAACGTAGATGTTTCAACTTGCAATTTCATTGGGTCAATCCCGAGATCAATGGAAGACCTTACACAGTTGGTTTATTTGGACTTGTCGAGAAACCAGTTCAACGGTTCAATTCCATCCTTCAGTATGGCAAAGCATCTGACCATAATAAATCTTTCTTACAATCAGCTAACAGGTCAGATTAATTCCTCTCACTGGGAAAACCTTACTAATCTGGTGAACCTCGATTTGCGACACAATCTACTCGATGGGACTATTCCACCTTCTGTGTTTTCGCTTCCCTTGCTGCAAAAGTTACAGCTTTCCAACAATCACTTCTCTGGTCAGTTGCCTGAATTTGGAAATATTTGTACCCTATACAACCTTGAATTGAGCAGCAACAGTTTGGAAGGTCCTCTACCTGTGTCCATCTTTAATCTACGAGAGCTTAGAATACTCTCACTTTCTTCAAACAACTTCACTGGCTCTTTCCTTCTGAATAATATTCAGCAGCTGAAAAATCTCTCAAGTCTTGATCTTTCATGCAATAGCTTGTCTATTAATTACAATCACACCAATTCCTCTCATTCTTCATTTCCGAAAATTACCACATTGAAGTTAGCTTCTGGCAATTTGAGAAGAATCCCAGGTTTTTTGAGAAATCAATCAACATTAAGCACTTTGGACCTATCAGAAAACCAGATTCATGGTGAGATACCCAACTGGATTTGGAGAATCAGTAATCTTGTTCAACTAAATCTTTCTTGCAACTCTCTGGTAACTCTACAAGGTCCTTTCCTCAATCTTACTTCTACTTTGTCTCTGCTTGACCTTCATTCCAACCAGCTTCAGGGACAAATCCCAATGCTTCCACAATTGGCCACTTATCTGGATTACTCAAGAAATAATTTCAGCTCAAGCATTCCGGCTGACATTGGTGATTTCCTTACGTACACTATGTTCTTCTCTTTTTCAAGCAACAAGTTAAATGGAAGCATTCCAGAATCAATGTGCAACAAACCATATCTTCAGGTTCTTGATTTGTCCAATAATTCTCTAAGTGGCCCGATTCCCCAGTGCTTGACTGCGATGAGCCAGACACTGGCAGTACTTAATTTAAGGGGAAACAAACTTTCTGGCACTCTTCCAGATAATTTTCCTCAGCCCTGCAGTCTACAAACTCTAGACCTCAATGGCAATGTGATTGGTGGTCAGTTCCCAAAATCTCTAGCCAATTGCACAATGTTAGAGGTGTTAAACCTGGGAAACAATCAGATAACAGATGTCTTTCCGTGCTTACTGAAGAGCATATCCAGCTTGCGTGTACTTGTCTTGCGCTGCAACAAACTTTATGATCGCATTGAATGCCTCAAAACCAACAGTGCCTGGACAAAGCTTCAAATTATTGACATAGCTCGCAATAATTTTATTGGCGAAATACCAGGAAGTTTTTTGAAAACATGGCAAGCAATGATGGCTGACGAAGACGGTGCCATGTCAAAGATTAATCACCTCCGATTTCAAGTTCTTGAGTTCGAGCAGGTGTACTATCAGGATGCTATAACAGTTACCAGTAAAGGTCTGCAAATGGAGTTGGTAAAGATTCTAACTGTTTTCACCTTGATTGACATCTCATGCAACAAGTTTAGTGGATCAATACCTGAGGATATGGGAGAGCTGAAATCCCTCTATGGCCTCAACTTGTCCAGTAATGCTCTCACCGGCTCAATCCCATCGTTATTAGGCAACCTACGACAACTTGAATCGTTAGACCTTTCGAACAACAGATTGAGCGGAACAATTCCATCAGAGTTTTCCAAACTTAATTTCCTCTCATTCCTGAATCTCTCGAACAATCGACTAGTCGGGAAGATTCCAACCGGCACTCAGATTCAGTCTTTTTCAGCAGATTCCTTCGTAGGCAATAAAGGATTATATGGGCCACCGTTATCGCTAGGTAACATAGATGACGGATCAGCAAGGTTGTCACCAACATTAGAAGGCAAAGATTCAAATTCTACGCACGGAATTGAATGGGATCTGATTGGTGCTGAAGTTGGATTTATTGTTGGCTTTGGAATTGCTACTGGATCACTTGCGTTTTGCAAGAGGTGGAGTAAATGGTATTACAAAACCATGTATAAAATCCTTGCTAAGATATTCCCTCAGCTGGAGGAAAGATTTGGCCCTCATCGAAGACATGTTCACATACACCAAGGCTGGACCCGTTGAAATGATTACGAAGAGCAATACACCGTGCTCTGCAGTAACATTTTCTCTTTGAAATGTTTTGTATTATGAGTTGTGAAGTTCCAGCAAACAGGATTGAACCCTGTCGAAAGACACGGTTCGAGGCACAACCTTCTGTTAACTTGAGTCGTTAAGAATATATATTGTAAGAATCATTGGAGACATTGTAGGAGTCTTTTACTAGGAAGGAAATATGTTGTGTTTATAGTTTTCCTTGTAAGACAAGGTTTGTGTGTGTATATATTGTACAGCTTTAGTGAATAATAAATAAGAAAGTATTTTGGGTGTACAATTCTACTTAGCATCGAGAGCTAGGTCTAAAGAAAACCTAACGTACCACCGTGCCGCTGCTGCTCAGAATCTGCAGGGGCTATATTGTTTCCGCCCTTGCCGTTCCAACTTGCGAGGACTGTTTCCCTGCACTTACCGTGTGTACCTCAGGGCTGCCTCTGAGATATTTTAAGGGTCTTGTGCCAAATTTATAAAAGGATAATTTTTAAGACAGTTTTAGAAAAAAAATTGAACAATGTATTGGTGCTAAAAAGCAAATACCAAAACAAACTTAAAAACTCACAATAATTATCGGTTTCTAAATATCATTAAAAGTAAAGAAAGCTACAAAAATAACCATATTACTAAATAATCAACAACTAGTTCAATCTTAGGAAACAAATGAACAAAACTTAAAAAAGTCTAGCATTGAAGTTTCACTTAAAGATGCTTCTTCATGCGTTCTTTGCGATAAAATCATCAATTAAACCTTCATAATCAATTTTGTCTAAGAAACCACTTTCTATCAATATCAAAGCAAGTCCATCTAACCTTTATGGTTGATTGCAATTATGCTTTTAATAATTTGAACTTTGAGAAACTTTTTTCTGCAGACAATCAACAAAATTCTGTATACAATTCTTGTGGTCCGGAAACTACTCATTCTCTTCAAGTAGTTCAATATGTCAATGAACGTCTTCATTTCTTTCGGCAAACGCTCTCGTAAAAGCTTAAACTCTACAAATAATGCATCCCTATCAACATCAAAGAACTTACCTTTCTTGAGAAAGTTTTGAAGATGATCACAACAATCTTTCAATTTATCATTGTCCATCGAATTCAACATTTCTGAAGTGAACAAAAACCCAAATATATCATCATATGCTTGATATTCTTCAAACATTCTCTTTAGTGAACCAATAGCTTGACCTGTTATATGTAAGAAGTAATGAACCCTAAAAGATTATTCCGCCGATTGTTCAGTTGATTGGGATGATTCATAATCATTCTCATCAATGTGTCTTTTGCTACGAACTTGATGCTTTTCTAGAACCACGAAATCAATGTTCATTTCAATAGCAAGCTTTTTAGCATTAATTATGGCCTCTGCAAACTAGTTTCTCTGTACTTTTCAAAATAAACGATCAATCCTTGTACTTGTTCTATAACAACATCAATACGCATCTCTTTAGATTGCAAATCTTTGCTAACCTCTTCACAGCAACCAATATTTCGTAACAAATACTTTATATATAATTCTAGTTAAATACTTCAAAATTGAGACATGAAGTGATGAGCAAAGATGTACTTGTATGGTGCGAAAATATCAAATTTAAGCCACCATAGAATGTTATGCGTCAAATGTTTCACGTTAAAAAAAAGATTGGAATCCTCGCAAATATAATATATGCATTATTGATTTGTCAAACTTATTAGCAATACAATACAGTTCTTTAATCAGAATAATAACCAACATGAAAGATAACAGTCATGGACTAAACCTTGCAAATTGTAGAACCACCATAAAGGCATCACAACGAAAAGAACGAAAAGACTGCAATACTACTTGATGATCTTGTAATCGTCAATAAATAAATATTACTATAAGTTAACTCCAACAAACGTCAAGTTAATATCCTCTTCAAAGTCTTTTGTCATGCGAATAAATTAAAAGAAAAAGAAAAATTACCGTCTTATTTTGAAAACAGTCGCTGCTCATGCTATGAGTACAAAAAAAGTCCTAAATTTGAAGACTCATTTGACATCCCTCTTGGAACACAAAAAATCCTACATTACCCAACGGTTACAACATTTGTGTTTTTTGTAGTTCCTCTTCGGAGTCGGCGCTACATGTATTTAGTGCGTGTCCATTTGCCCGAACAGTTTTCTCCTCCTCTAATTTGAATTTGGGCCAACGATTTTCGGCGGCTTCATCCTTTTGGGATTGGTTTTTGGTGATTGTTGAGTTTCTTCCTCCCACCCGATGTGATTTGTTTCTTATGCTTAATCATGCGATATGGCGTGCCAGGAATGCTCTTTTGTGGGATGGCAGGATTGAGAACCCAATTCTGGTCAGCTACACTGTGAATCTCCAATTGGAGGCCTATACACATGCTCAGCGTTTATCTCATAATCAACCTATGCCTTTGCAGTCCCGTTGGTTTCCTCCTCCTGCAGGTTAGGTAAAAGTAAACGTGGATGGTGCTTTTCGTGTTGCTTCTGAGGTGGGGGGAATTGGTGTGGTATTTCGGGACGAAGCCGGTAGCTATGTTGGAGGTTTCGTTCGTCGAATTACCCATGTCAGTAACCCCTATACGGTTGAATTAATGGTGGCTAGAGAAGGTCTTCACTGGGCTCTCCAACGAAATGTGTAGTGCATTATTTTAGAGTGTGATGCCTTGCAGGTTGTTCAGGGGGTGAAGAGTTTGAAACGAGGGTTCTCCTCTTCGGATCTATTGTTGGAGGATGTTCGGGAGTACTTGAGGGGTTTTGGGTCTTCTAAATTTAGTCATATTAGTCGTTCCGCTAATGGTGCGGCCCATAGAATGGCCAAGTTGGCCTTAGATTTTCCTTCTAATTTTCATTGGTTCAAGGACCCTCCGGATTTAATCCAGGGCATCCTCTTGGGTGATTGTATGCCATCTTAATTCTAATAAAGTTGCTATCGTTTCAACTCAAAAAAAAAAAAAAAGTTGGTTTGGGATTCCCAAACATCTGCCAACCAAGTTCCAATTCCTGTACCGAATCGTTGGGATTTTTTTCGGTATGGGTTACCAAATTTTTCGAGATTTTTTATTTGGGATTTTTCGGTTGGGTTTGGGTAATTCTGAATTTTTTTTCTAGCCCTACGTATATGAGATGTGAATAGACTCATAAAATAACAACGTCAATCTTTAACAAATTAATATTAGGATGATTTTGTATAAAATCAATTAAAAGTTATGATATTAATAATAGGTCAATCAAATTTATTGGAATTATAAATAGGTCAATGAGACTTTAAGATAAAACACCTCAATGAAATTAAAATTACAAACGATGCCATTATCATTTAAAACACCATACATTTCCGTCTCCTTCATTCTAAATCACGCAACAGCCATAAAACACTCTCAGACTTCAACCTCCATCACTTCCTACCACCTTCAACCTCCATTTTTCGGCCTCACAACACCTTCAACCTCCATCGCCTCCTACCACCTTCATCATCTGATGAATGATTCCAACAAACAATTTGTACTTGCGCTGATTCCAACGAACAATTTGCACTTGCAACTGAGAAATCACGATTAAGGTAATTTGTTTCTTCCTATTTTCTTCTTATTCCTCAATTTTTACGTTTTAGGTTATTTGAGTTGTGTTTTTGAATTTTTACGTTTTGAGAGATTTGGTGTAATTTTGCACACTATACCTTTTGGTTTTGAATTTGAGCTTGTTTGGATGTTAAAATTGGTTTGGGCATATAACAAATATAGTCCGTTTCAGCACATTTGTTGGCTCTGTGTATTTTATTCATGGTGGTTATGTCGTTTAGTTTAATCGTCGCTTCCCATGCTCTTTTTCTTAGGTTATGTGTTCCATTTCAAATTCTAAATTTTGTGGATTCAGACACTGCAGTGTCTGTTTCCTGTTTCGTGTTTCGTGATTGTGCATTGAGATTCAAATAGGTTTGTGGATTCAGACACTACAACGCAGTGCCTATTTCTTGTTCTATGGATTCAGACACTTTGTTGCAGTGTCTGTTTCCTGTTTTGTAATTGTGCATTCAGATTTAAATAGGTTTGGATTCAAACACTGCGTTATAGTCATAGTCTGAAATATCGATAATATCGACGAAATATCGAGGATATTTCGGTTTTTTCGAATCACGGATATTTCGGAACATATCCATGTACATATTGTACAAATATCGACAATATCGACGATAATATCGATGTTGATAATTTCGCTCACACTTTAGCAATATTTTGTCAAAATATCAGTGTAATATCGCTAAAATATCGAAAATATTGATGTAAAAGAAGGAAAAAAAAAAAGAAAAAGAAGAAAAAAAAGGGAAAAAAGAGAGGAAAAAAAACATAAAGGGGATTTGAATCCCTCCCATTTTACTCCTCCAACACTGTAACCACCATATATCACTTATGTTTTAGTGATAATATGCTAAAATATTTATATTTATATGAGTGGCATGTTAACAATTACATGCAAAACTATTTTGGGGATTTATCATTTAATGAATACTCTTCACAATAAACTTACTCTACATATAGAGATGATGAAGATAGTGAAAATTTTGAACCTCATAGGAACTTTATGTGGTACTAAATCACTCATGTATCTTACCATGCAATGTATAAAGTGTAAAATATTGTAGTAAGTCATTATATATAAATGATTATTGTGTGTTTAATCTTTTTTTCATTAATTACTACATATTTTCTACACTCACAATGTTTTCCAGCTCGCTGTATAATCAACTTAAATCAGTTAAATCCATGATGTAATGCATTTCCTTCTAATTTTTTTTTTGATAAACTAATAGATAATTGACTAAATAAACATTCTCCAAAGTTTCAATAAAAATTTCCAAGTTTTTCTTACAATTTCCATGGGTTTTTATTCAATTTTTATCGATATCGATAATATCCCGATATTTCCATCGAAATTTCCATGTTTTTGGACTACCGATATTTCCAATATCATCGATATTTTATACCATGGTTGTAGTGTCTATTTCTTGTTCTGTGGATTCAGAAACTTCGTTGCAGTGTCTGATTCATGTTCTGTGATTATGCATTCAGATTCAAATAGGTTTGTGGATTCAGACACTACAACGCAGTGTTTGTTTTTTGTATGTGAATTTAGACACTTCGTTGCAGTGTCTATTTCATGTTATGTGCTTTTACGTTAATGGATTCAAACACGAACTTTATATTTTTTTTTCTTTTACAGTTGAAACATGTCCCAAAAAAAAGTTAAAGGGATATATAAACAAGCGAAAGGCAATACTTCAAAAACAAAAGCAAAATGGCAAGAAAACAGAAGAGCATATGATCGAAAAGCTAAGCACCTAGACTATGCGCAGTTTAGGTGCAACATGACTGCCTTCAACACGATTGTTCAGGAGGTGAAAAGCATCCTCAATAGTAAGCAAATTAACTTGATAAAGAAAACTCCATTTTGGCCCGTAATAAAGACATTCTACGAGGGACGTATGAGTAAGGATGACATAGTCAAGTCGAACCTCGACTTGAACGAGATGGTGAAAGTTTTCAACCATCAAACCAAGTCATTCAACTTTGGGAAACAAAGTATCAAAATAACCTCCAAATCAGTGACGAAGGTTTTGGGGCTACCAAATGAAGCAAAGATGCCTAAAATGATGGGGCCAAGGTACAACTCAACTTTCCGACAAAGGTATTTTGGTAAATGGAAAATATCAAAAGTGAGACTTGATAATGCATTTCGAAAAGCAATTGCATGGGCTACAAATCCACCTCAACAGAATTCAAATCAAGCAAAAGGAAAAGGAAAAGGAAAAGGAATGAGTGAAGAAGAGTTTGAAGTTGTTGACTATGACAAGGATGTGGTAGTGTTAATCCTTCTTGAATTATGCCTCACGATGCTTTTTAGCAACTCTGCCAGCACGCTAAACTCGAAAATTGTGGAGTATTGCGAGAAGTTAGAGGAGTTATCTAAATATTCATGGGCTTAATTTGTTTGCAGCTAATCAACACTTCATTGGTTGAACACGCTAAGGCGAAAGAAACTGAAAATAAACCAATGGGACCAATCGGTGGTTGCATCATTATACTTCCAGTGAGTCCAATATATATATTTGTATTAATGTTTTAATAGTATAAAAATTAGCTTCTAACCTAACATGTATTTCATTATTTTTATGCAGTTTCTGTTTTGTGAGAGAACCACTCTCATACAACCAATGATTGGGAAGGAGAACTCCACACCAATAATGACAAAATGGATCCTTCAAGAGATGCACACCAAATTCAAACAATTAGGGAATGTTCAAAATATTGAGGTATAAACATACTCATAGCATTATATGCATGTTTTACTTTTGATCATACATATTATAACATAATAACTTTCATGGTGTAGCCATTTTTCAAGGCACAAAGTGAGATTGATGATTGTGATGATGTGGAAGATTATGATTATGGAAATCATGATGATGTTAGGGATGAAAATTTTGCTAGTGTGACAAATAAGGATGGTGAAGAGGATGAGGATGACGAGAATGAGAAGAGTGACGAGGATGAAGGTAGCAAGGATGAAAATGTAAGTAAACAATAACTGCAATGAAGTTTCTTAATTTTTAATGTTAAGTTTTAAATGCATTGCAGTTTTCAATTATTAACATTTGAATTTTATGATGAATGTTAATAGAAACAACAAGAAGATGTTCAATAAACAGATCGGAGGACAAAAATAATGGAAGAACACGTGGAAATGATGAACAAGAAAATTAAAGATTTGGAAGATATAAATGTGGCGTTACAAGTTGAGAATGGTATGTTCAAACTTGAAAATGAGAAGTTGAAGAAGAGAATAAAAGAGTTGGAAGCCAAGATAATTGAAGAGCAATTAGGGACATCAAAAGACAACACTAACAACCAAATGCTCGAAAAATACCAAGAGGATCATCCAGTCACTAGTATGGACATTGCAGCAGAGTTTGCCAATCCTATGGATGTTTCAACTCGGCAAAATGAAGCGAATGTTCAAGAGAATGCAAGTATAACTCCAGAAGGTCCCGAAGTTGATGCTGTGCCAAAAAGAGTTAGAAAGAAGAGAAAGCTATCTTGCTACAAGTATAACACTACAAATAAGAAAAGAAAGAAGCAAGATGATGATTTACCTAGTTACAATCAAGAGATAAATGTTGAATCTTCCATGGAAGCTGCCAAGGATAATGGTGGTAAACTTGAGCTATTGGAGCGTGCTAATAAGAAGTCTAAAATGAAAGTTCAGTTTTCAAAGCTAAAATGGGGAAAGAGTCTAGTTTGGAATATGCTTACTCCAAAAGAGAAGGAGGTTATTAGAGACTACCTGCTAAATTCCGATAAAGAGTAAGTTCATTATACCTTTGATTTAATAGAGCACTTTGGTTACAATATGATTTAGTACTAATGTTTATAATATGATTTAGTACTAATGTTTATAAATTTTGACTTTGAATGCTCAGTCAATTTTTTTGGAAAGGAAAAAGAGACACATTGAACAAGTTCAATGTGAAAGAGATTGTAACCTAACTCATAGTAATCCAAAGTGTAATTAACAAATAAACCTACTACAACAATAATTCAAAGTGTACATTGCATTGCATTGCCTATGCTAACACTTAACTTTCTAAATGAATGTGCAAAAGGTTGTTGAAGTCTACATTGAAATGGAGGAGGAAAAACTCAGTAAAGAGAAGTTACAAACACCACAATTCATATCAACCTATACTTGGGTAAGTATCCTAATCTACCTTAATGTTTACAAAATCAGGAACTAGACACTGTGTTGTAGTGTCTGAATCCAAAGAAAAAATAGAACACTACGTTGCAGTATCTGAATCTAAAGAAAAAACAGAATAAAAAATTAGACACTGTGTTGTAGTGTCTGAATGTATAGAACTAAGTATATATAATACAATTACTAGAAATTAAGAACATATTTCAAACTCATAGGTTCGTAACTGATGAATTTTCACTTAATTTTTTATAACAAATGATGAAAGATTATGTGGAGCTGACATGGAGCCAAAATTTATATAAGCCGATGTGGGAGAAACTTGGAGATGTTGATGACATATTCTTTCCAATAGTTTCTGAAAAGGAATCTCACTACACATTGCTTGTCTTCCACAAAAGACTACAAAAGTGGACACACTACAATCCATTAAGGACCCTAAACATTAAGAGTACTGAAAGATGTATCGACATAGTTAAGCAATTGGTAAGTAATAACATTTTGTCATTATTTTCTTAAGGTACAACAAAAATTAGAAACTAAGATAATGATTATTGTTTTGACATCAAGAAACAAATTGTTGAAGAATGGATGCTTTAGGGAAGAGGCCGGTGCTAGAAAATGGGAAAAGCCAAATGTCGGGTGAAGGAAACAAAGTGCCTACAATGACAAAGAAAGACCTTAACAACTTTGAGGAGCAAACTCTATCATGGATTTTGCATAACAGTTGTCAATATGTGTTTGAAAAAAGTGATGATTGTGCACAACAAGATTCAATTGAGTAAGTACAAATGTCTCACTTATTTCGTATAATAGTAAACACAAAAACAAATTGCAAGATTTTATACTTACATCTTGTTTTGCAGCTTGGATTGTGGGATGTTTATCATGTTTTACATGGACTTTCTTGCCCAAGGAATAACTGTTCCAAATATAGTCACCAAAAATTTCATGGCAAAGTATAGAGCATCGTTGATCCAAAGGCTTCTACGCCACAAAAACTGCACTTTGGAGCTTGAAGAATGACTTCATTTGAAAACAATATTATGTTAATTTCGTAAACCTTTTTTGTTAGCCTTTTTGAAGTATGACTTCATTTGAATGTTGTTGGTCCAAAGGCTTCTAAGACAATAATGTTGGTCTTTTTGAAGTATGATGATATGTTTCTAGGTGTGATATCAAGAAGCTTATATGATATCACTCTATTGGATATATGTTAGTTCTTGAAATTAGATGAATTTTTGTTGATGATTATCATGTGTTTGTTTATTTGATACTTGTCTTGTTACATTTTGAATATGAAAATGCCTTTAGACAAAACAGAAAATGCAATGCATATTTTTAAAACCCAGGACCTAAACTCTATTTTATAAGCTCCACCACACACCTCAAAAAATTCTAAACATGTACACCCACACAAATTCAAATCAATTTATCAATAAACAACTATTTTGATGTGGCTAATCAAGATAGACATTCGAAAAAGCAAAGTCTAATTCAAAGGTAAAAATTGAACCAGGAAACAAACGCTTCAACGCAATGTCTAAACCCAAGGGCAAAAAGCACAAAATAGAAACTTCAACGCAATGTCTGAATCTAAAGGCAAAAACAGAAGTACAAAACGGAAACTACATTATAGTGTCTGAATCCAAAGGTGAAAATAGAAGCAAGATACAAAAACTGCTTTACAGTATCTGCATTCAAATGGTAAAAACTGAACCAGGAAATAAGCACTGAAGCGAAGTGTCTGAATCCAAAGACAAAAGCAAAAGCATAAAATGCACACTACATTTTACTGTCCAAATTCAAATGATAAAAACTGAACCAGGAAACAAATGTGTCAACATACATAAACTAAAAATTCAAATTCAATTAATAATTGCCTTGCATGTCTTCTTATTGTGCCCTTTCACCAAACTACATTGACTGCATTTCAAGGCTCTCTTCGTATCACAAAAAGATTTGATCCTCTTTGTTACAGGTCTTCTGGGACACCGCTTAGTAATTGGAGGGAGCACAACTTGATCTTGATCAACTGAACCATCATTCTCCAATCCTTTCTCAATTATTGGTATAGGAAAAATCGGATATTCATATGCCTTCCGATAGAAATCTGCCTTGAAATAATCTTCAATATAATCATAAACATATGCTCATATTGATACCATGGCTATCAATGCATGTGCACATGAAACCCCATTAATTTGCCAAAGACGACAAAAACAGGTCTTTGACTCTAAATCAACCATCACAGACCAATCCTCAATCACTTCTAAAATTGTCACACTTGAACAGTGAATAGACCAACACCTACCAACCTCAATTGCACCCTTCAAAGTCTTCTCCATCTCCGAACAAAGAATTTTAGTCCACTTCTCAGTTTCCAATCTACGATTAGCATTCAACACCATCAATTTCTTTCGAATGCCTTCCAACAAGGCAATTCAAGAAATTCTCGAAACTCTAGAATCTAATTGTTGAATGACTCTGCTAAGAACAAATAAATTATCTCTTCAAAGAAAACGCAATGTATATGGTTACTTGCTTATGGCTTAGGGTTTAGCTCGTAGGTTTTGAGCTTCACCCAAAGCCCGCGAGCTAAACCCTAAGCCATAAGCTCCACCCCACTCCAAAATTTCTAAAACCTTACACCAAAAACCACCCCCAAAAACCCATTCCATCTTCAACCCGTAGTACTCATTATGAAACCCTAAACTCTAAATCAACCATAAACTTGTACTTCATATTGTAAAACATAAACCTAAGCCAAAAGCCTCAACAAGTACAACATAAACAAAAAAGATACTGCTTAATCATACCTTGGTCTCCTTGCTCTCCACATGCTACAATAAGGTGCCCTTGGTATTTACTGTTCAAGAATGTTGCATTAATAAACAACAAGGGAAAGCAATATTTGAATCCTGCTATACAACCACCGAATGAGACAAAAAAAAGTTCAAAGTGTTGAGTTAATGGATCACATTCCAGGTCACAACCAGAATCAGGATTTGTTGATTTAATACCCTTCGAATACCAAGTTAACTTATTAAATAATTTAGAATTATCACCATGAACTTCTAGCTTTGCCAATTCTTTTCCAAACCACGCATGGTGGTAAGAAATATCAAGCCCATAATATTCCTTAAACTCTTTTATCATCTTAATCGGTTTTAGTCCTGGTTTTGCATGAATCCTATCAACAAAAAGTGAAGACACAACTCGAGAACTCATCATCTTACTCTTAGATTCACGGATTTGACAACAACATGTATGGACGTTGTTTAGTGTCTTGATAACAAAGAAACATGTAGCTTGACCTTGGGAAGCATAAACATGCCAACCACTTCCATCACTAATTTTTTTTTTTGAGCACACAACAACGACGCTACTTTTGTCATTGTTCAAATATACACAACTAAAACTTGCCTCAAGAGCATACTTACACAATTTTATACCAAAATCTTCTACCCCATCCTCAAATTTTTTGCCCAACATGATGAATATAATGCAACCATTCATTAGAAAACAAAGCCTTGCTACTAGCTGTCTTTGACTTTCCCAAGAAGTTATTGCGATCTTTGCAACTTAAACTTGTAGCACACGATAAAGAACTGTCGTCGTTCCATTGTACTAGATCATTACCCGTTGACAAAACTTCACTGCACACACTATCATCATTTACCAATATATCAACTGATTTTTCCTTTGCTATTGTCAAACATGCCAACATCATATCAAAGTCATTCTCATTTTCTAGTACACAATTAGAATAATCCAACCGTGAATACCTAACATGAAACTCCTCATATACAACTCCTTAAACCTCAAACGAATCACTTTGCAAACGTCAACAAATGAAGAACTACGTGAAACTAGAAACAACATAGTTTCCATTTTGTATGTACACCTTGCAATCACACAAAGCTCCATTATCCTAAAACAAAAACAAAAGGATTGGAATTACTAACACAAAACATAAACAAACACTGCGATGAAGTTCCTACGAAATAGAAAAGATACCACTAACACTCAAACACAATCAAACAAGCACCAAAACTCTACCCAACGAACATCAAAGTTGTAATTAACTGAGAATTCGAAGAAGCTTAAATTTCAGAGCAACAAATTATCAAATCATATCCACAACCATTGGCAAAGCCAAATTTTGAAAAATTTAAATTCAAATTTAGTACAAAATCACAAAAACTACATCATTTTAATGCAAATAAACAAAGAGAAAACGCAGATTGAATGCATAGAACATAATCGGAAAAAAAAAAACACATACCTCAACTTACCAAACACCAAGTATGGTTGATCTCCAAACACAGCAGAAAACTGAAAATCTTAGAAGATTTTGAATCGTATGCATCAACCATGCATCATGATTAAAGTCGCAGTTAAAATCGAAGAAAAAATTCCGTCGCCATTGAAACTCTGGTGCGATTGTCCTCTATTGAACGCATGGCTTCTTCACGCGATAGTTGGTCTGTTGAACGCAAGGCTTCTTCGCACGAATAAAGGGAGAGTTGTTGGGCAAAAACGTAATTTTATAATGGCTTATAGTAACTTGGGCTTTCTTTATTAATTTATACTAATATAATGCAAATAGTCCATTGATTAAGTCCAAAAGAAAACCTATGCATTGATATATGATTAATTAGTAAACTTTTTATTGATTTATGGTTAAATTTCCTTTAATATTAATTACTATATATTGATGTTATATTCTGCTGTCATATGTCTCAATCTTTTATATAATCAAAATCGTATCTGCATAATATTTTTGTACATAAAAATCATGCAAGCGGTTCATATCTAACTCAGCAAAGAAATTCGTGATGTACCCCTTACCTTATTTTACTATGTATTCATATCTTTATATATAACAAGAGGGCCAGTGTAGAATATGCTTCCCTGTACCAAACCTATAGAGGGACGTCTATATGACCTCTTGTATGCCAAAAGTAGACATACTTCCTAATCATTTACAACATAAATATTTACCACTGCAGGCGAGTAATAGAGAGAATATAATGTTAAGATTTCAAAGTTGAATACCAATGGTCCACTACTAAATACATCAACATTATCCCAACGCACAGCCCAACATGTTGAATTTTGTTATAGAAGACAATAATGCTACTAGAAATAGAACCATTCATTTATAAGTAGTAATATATTATGTCATACTTTCTATGTAGGATGACTCTCCAACTTACACTTACCGCAGTTAATTTTCAACATGTTATTTTCTTCACCAAGCCGCTCTAGTTTATTGGTACTCTTATTTTCATATGCTGGTAGATTTCGGGTTTTTAGTATACAATATCTTTTAAGTAAAGCGTTATTAATTTAATGAATAATGTTTTTGTAATGCAATTATCTTTATGCATAAAATTATACCTTGATAGAATAATATGACGTCTACAATGTAAAACTCAACCTTGTTACAATAATAACAATTTTATTAGAACTAAAATTACGTCAATTATTTATTATCACACTAGTTAGCCTGCCTTTCTTGTAATTCATACATAATGCTAGCATCATATTGTAACACCATTAAAAAACATTAGCCTCTTGCCACACGTGTACGCACGTGGCAATTGGCTTTTTTTATTTTTTTTATTTGGAAAAAAACAAAAAACAAAAAAATAATATATTTTAAAAAATAAAGTTAATTACGGGGGTGGGTTTTTTTGTGTGAATTCTTATTTTATTTGAAAATTTAATTAAAGAGGAAAAAAACTTATATTTATTTTGTAACAAGAAGTTCATGGTGTAACGATCATGTTGATAGTGTGTATAAACTATATCCTTCTATAATCTCAGTCATTATTATACAATAAACTTAATTGATTATGTAACTTTATTAAAAATAGTTACCAATATTCAAAATGATGTCGTAAAATTAATGCAAATCTTATATTGATATCGTCCAATTAAATTTGAAAGTTAATTTTTTACTGATTGTCAATGTTTTATGCAACAATATTTTTACACTAAGGATCGAACTTACTATTCATGAGATTCAAAAGTAATGACATCTTACTTATAAGTGAAAAAGAATATCAATAGACTATAGTACGAATTAGTTTTCTTGTCAATTTGAATATGTCATTTAAATAAGAAATCTGCTTAATAATTCATATTTAACTGTATAATCTTTATCAATTATAAATGTGCGAAAATAAACATGCTCATGCGCATGTAAGATGCTTTTTTTTAAATCGCGGGCGCTACTTGCCTCTAAAATTGTGTTGCGTTAGTTGGGGACATTTTGAATGCGGTCTCTAACTATCAATATTCTTTGATTGAAACCTTGTTAGTTTTTAGTTTTTTATTGAGGTCCCTGACATTAATGTAATAATGTAAGTTACTATATTTTTTAAATTAAAAATTAAAAGTTGAAATTTGTAATTGTTTATATTAATGAGATTTTAAATAAAACCCATAATTTATGGGATTAACAATAATAAAATATAAATTATACTCTCTCTTATATTGTGTGTGTGTGTGTGTGTGTGTGTGTACATATATATATGGGTACATTAACCAAAATTAACAAAAAAAGTTATTGTACCAAAACATGGATACATTCTCAAATCAACGAAAAAGAATGTACCCATATAAGTTTAAACATGGATTAAAAAATTTGAATGGATTTTATATTAAAAAAGGGTACATTTTACATATAACAAATTGATATATTTGAGAATGGGTACATTTAAGATTAAAAAATTGAAAAATTATATGAATGGGTACATTTAAGATTAAAAAATTGAGAATCTTTTTATATATAAAAAAAAACTAATAGGTACAAACTTAATTTAATTTAATTTTTTATTATTTTGGAAATGTTTGAATTGAAAATTAATTAGAAGTTTAATAGAGGTGTGAGTATTAAACCCTAAATTAATTACTAATTTTTATATTAAAAAAATTATATAATAAACATGTAAATTCATTATCACATTATTGCTAGGGACTTGAATCAAAATTTAAGAACTAATAAGGCCTTAGTTAATGAACAGTAAGAACTAGGGACTGTATACTAATTTTTCCAATAAATAAATAAATAAAGCTACAAAAAATTTCCTTTATGTCCGATTGCTACTGCCAGTTTTCAATTATAAATATCATCAGTAATTTTTTATGCACTCTCTCGATCTAATCGGTAAAGGGTTTCATTTATAAGCATGACCTAATCAAATTGAAGAGAGTATCAACAAGACAAAAGAACAAAAAATGAAAATCATAATCTAAACCCAACTTCAACACTTTCATTGCCTAAGCAGAAAATTAAAATTCTCATTCCATAAGGTACACTAATTCCAGTTCTTCATATCATCTGCAACAAAAGAAACTATATTAATATAGAAGTGATACTCACCAATTGAAGTCCGCATAATAAAAAGCCTTGGCAGAATAAAAAAAAAGCACAAAATTGAAAACTCAAAACATATGTACAGAGAGTAATAAATAAGAAACAATTTCATCAAACAAAGATACAAAGTGGACTGGCTATATATATATATATATATATTGTGGATGTAAATTTCCGTCATCTTCTCCTTTGACGAAAATGCACCTGTAAAATAATAACACATAAGATTAAGGTCAAAAGCCTTGTGCGTCCATGATGAATGAGGGGCTTTGGCTGAAGAATCTCCAATGCCAAAGTTAGAATTTTGAAAGGAATGTATTTAGGAGTTTGTGTGTAACAAATGGCTTAAGTGGGGTATTGATAGGAGGGTGGCCGGCCATATATGGTGTAATTAGGTGAATAATTGCAAGATATTATGCAATTAACTTGGCAATTATTCCTAAATTAAATAGAAAGTTTTGGGAGTTACATTTTGAATAAAATCAGTAAAGGATTGATGAGGAGTGATGAGAGGGGTTTGAATAAATACCATATTGATCACCTTTGACACTTCCTTGATTGAGCCGTTATTGTCTGTTGCATGCGCATGGAAATCCAGGTGTGCCTCGAGGATAATCTTGTCTTTTTAACCCAAAAGTCCCCGTGTCACCTCCATGATTTTTTGGATTATTTTTGGCTCCACAAATGCCCCATACCTACTGGGCTACTCGCAAGAAAGGGCAGTAGGTGTAGAGATCTCCAACTTTGAGGTAAATTCCCACTTTGACTTGGAATTAGATTTTTCTATAAAAGGGAAATAAATCGCAACTAAAGCCTATTTAAGCCTACCTTAAGTAGGGGACTAATCAACTTCGGAGGGAATTATTTAACCCTACAAGAAAGAAAGAAAGCTAGAGGATATTTGTTCCCCCTCCCTTGACATTCTTCTTCACTTGCCCATGCAAAGAAACGTCTTCCGTTGATTTCTTTCTCTTCTCCGTGCCGTACCAGGGTAAGAAAATATTAATTTTCTTTGTCTTATTCTTAGGTGGTGCTGCCGTAGAGCAGCCGTCAGGGTAGTGCGACATGTCGACTAGTAGAGGTCAAGAGTTGGCTCGATATGGGTGTACAAGGTGGTGTGGCAAGGACCACAACTTGGGTTACTCGGCTTGGCTGGAGTCAATAGCAGCTGTGTGGTTGGGACCGCAAATTGAGGCGCTGAGGCGCTGTGCTGGACGAGCCGTATAGCTCAAGCCCTTTGGGTTCTTGAACCTAAAGTGGGCCAATCAGGCAATTAAGAGGAATGAAGAAGCTGTGGGCTTCCCGACCTGTTGGAATGATGGGCATGTAGGCCCCCTGCCTGCTGGTCTGAGATAGAAAAATAAGGAAAAAACCAGCTGGGCTGAGCTCATCTGCTGTTTGGTTGAGCCAAGAAAGCTAGGTCGCCAAGCCTGGCTTGTGGGCAGCCGAGGTTTTGTCATAAACTGTTTGATCTTTAGGTTGCTCTGTGCTTTTGCTGAGTTACTATCTGATTTACTAACTGTCTTCCTCTGTCTATGTAGATTCAGAATTTGGCTCAACTTCCAAGACTTATCTAGATATAAAGAAAGTGCACATTACTTTAGGTATCCCTGCTGAGTATCATGAATGGCATTGGCTACTTAGTCCTCTTTGCTGGGAAGAATGTGTGCTACCCTCGAGAGATGAGATAAAGTGGAATAAGGTTGAAGCATTTGCTCGTCCGATCACTATTGTGGAGCCTGCTGTGAATGAAGATGGAAAGAATAAATTTTCCCTACCTGCTCAAGAGATGCCAGTTGAGAAAAAATCGAAGACTTCTTCTACTGCCCGTGAGGGTCCGCCTACTATCGAGAAGCTTGTGATTGACTTGACTTTTTCCAAGGGGAAGAAAAATGAGGTTGCTAGATTTGACCCTATGACGCTTGCCATGTCGAAGATGACCAGTATAATTGCTGATAGGATTGCTCAGCGTAGATGTTCCGATGTGCCCCCAGTGCCGAAGTTTGTACCAAGACGTCTGCTAGGAGCTAAGTCTGGTTTTCCTTTGGAGAGGTTTGCTACTATGAAGAACGATAAGGTGGAATCTGCTGCTAAAGTGGGGTCTGGGCCTATTTCTCTTACTACTGGGACTGGTTCGCCTGCTGAGAAAGAGGAGACTACTACCCTAGGCAGTTGTGAGAAATCCACCAAGCTTGTTTCTAGAGAGTCTGCTGATATCTGTGCATTTTTTAAGCTTGATCTGCTTGAATACATGAACACGTGTGCCAAACTTGTTGATGGCGTTAGAAAGGTTGTTTGCCAAAGTTTCTTTGTGAAGAATACGACTCAATATAGGAGGACTGCTATATTTGCCATGATGCAATTCTAGTAGCCAAGTCTATGCTCCTTGACCAAGAGGATACCAAGGCTGCCAAGGAAATGACAACGACTATGGCAGTTGAGGTTTATTCTTCTGCCGAAAAGATAGAAAAATTGGAGTCTGAGCTTGTTGCTTTGAAGGGGTCCGATATCTCTACCCACATTTCTCTACAACTTGAGACCGCTTGCCAGGAGATCGTTAACTTGAAGACTAAGCTTGACGCAATCCAAGTTAAGTTTGAAAGTGCAAAGAGGGAGATTGGTTGTTACATACCTCATATTCAAAATCTTGAACGTGCTGTTTCAAGGTTTCGTTCTGCTACCTTCGCAAAAGATGAAGAGTTGATTACTACTTATAATTAAGTAATCCACTTCTAGAAGATTGCCAATAAGCTTGAACCCCAAGTGTTGGAACTCCAAGGTGTGCTGAAGATCAACAAAAATCTGAAGAAAGAAGTGGATAAGTTACAGCACGTCCGTGTTGGTCTGCTCGATGAGAATGAGCAGCTAAAGAGTGAAAAGGTTAGACTCAAAGCTTTGCTTGTTCAATGTCAGGCCGATTTCTACAAGTTGGGTTATGTAGATCATCTTCTTCAGTATGCCATTTGACTTTGAGTTTGCTGGGAAAGACTTTGAGACCTTCTTTATTTCTCTAGAAGACTTGCTTGCCATTACTTTCAAGGCTTCCATTGGTGAAGTAGTCGGAGAAGTTAGTGCCCAGGCTGGGGTAGTTGGGGGTAAAGCACTAGATAATACCGCTATTGAGAGTGTGGCAGCTGCTGAAGGTGTAGCGACCGAGTAGTCGTAGGATGTCTAAGCTGCTGAAGAGTAGTCTTCTATGTAGCCTTTAGGATTTTCTTTATTTTCCTTGTTGCTTTTTGCTTTGCTTGAACTCCATCGGCCTTTGCTATTTGTTTATCAATTTTTCTAGAAAATTTGATAAACTTGTTTTCTTCACTTCTTTTGTTTACGCCTAACCTTTAACCTCTAAACCAGCGGCAATCATGCTGGTTTTCTATTAAGCAGACAGGCCCACGTAGCCTATGCAGCCATATGTTTTGGTGTATAACCTTTGCAAAGCAGTTAGCCATAGGGTTGGCAGCTGAACGCCTTACTTACACAAGCAGACAAGTCCGTGTGACCACTTGGCTGTTAGTTTTGGCTTTCTTCAATCCTTTGAGTTGTGTGGCCTACATCATAACATACTAAAGATTTATAGGGCATGAAATTCGCTAAAATTTTGTATCAAAAGTATGTGGTTGTATGGAATTTTGTAGGCAAAGGTCTGAGAGAACACATTGCACTTTATGTAACCAATTATGTGGGTTGCGTATAGCAAGTATCACAACACTTTAGGAATCAATGTAGATTTGAGTGATCATTCGGGGCTTGGCAGAGATAAAGCTTATTAACGACGTAGCATGTCAGCAGTGGATAGAGCTTCGTATATGCATGCTAATTGTTAACCTTTCATAAGAATGTGCGATTGTATAAGTTTAGTACGGCTTACTGTTCGAAGGGCAAGCCGTAGGCAGACTTCTGGAAACCATAGGCTACCTTAGTGCGCTCGGTAGCAACTTTAGGGTTCCAGGGTAGCCGTCCATATGGCGTACTGCGTAATGTGCCTCATTTGTCTCTAAGGCCCTGTTCCCCACAAATTAGGCTAAAGACCAAAAATCTTTTAGTTAGCTAAGCCTTTAAAAAGACCATTGTAGCTAATTTTAGAGATCTTGGTGCAGGTCATAGTGCTCTTAGTTACACTAGGGCAGCCTAACCCATCTACATTTGGATATTTGGAGTGTATAATTTACCCTCTTACATCGGAGAGCAGTCTCATATGGGTGTTGAGGAATTAGTTTACCCTTTCACACTAGAAAGCAAACTCAGATAGGTGTCGGGGAATTAGTTTACCCTCTTGCACTAGAAAGCATAGTTGGTCCCCAGGGGGTATAGTTACTGTGACAAGTCCCAGAAAGGGCACGATCTTCCATGAGAAACATGAGTGATCAGTTGTTGTAGGCATACAGTCAAGCTAGGTTTGTGAATGACTTCTTCAATCTTTAAAGAAATGTATCTTTGCTGGAAGGTAGAAATTACATAACAACCGGATAATCCTAAGCCTGCAAGGTTTTGTTTGTTGAGCTGCTTGAGTTTTCAAACTTTGATAAGCTTAAACAAGGTCTAGGTGGTGATGACGAAATACGGGATTCGTCGTTTTGGAGCCTTCCCGTCGGGCGATGATGATGACTTTTCTGAGGATCAAGTTTTGGGCTGGAACTGCCAGATTCATCATCTTATTATAGCTGAAGATGAGCTGCTGTTGGTAGCATGCAACGTGGGTGATAACCTTCTTGTGTTCTTCCTTTGCTAAGTCTAAGTTTGTGGCCATCTTTTTTCTGTTCTACTTAATGGTTGGTAGTAAAGTGCTGATGCTCGACACAATGACATTCAGATAGATGATTATTTCTGAACTGAATGTCAAGGAGAAATGAGTTTCACCGGATGCTCGTCGTTTGGTGGTGTGATATGCCCATGAAACACAAGGAAGTTCATCTGGCCACCTTCCATTCTTGCTTGATAGGGATTTCTTGAGGTAGTTGAGGGTTGTCTTATTGGATGTCTCGGCCTACCCGTTGTCTTAGGGATACCTTGGCGTAAACATGTGCTACTTGATGCCATATTTCTAGAGGAACTTCACCAAATATTTGCCTATGAATTACAGGCCGATGTCTGTGACAATAACTTGAGGAATGCCGGACCGGCTGATAACGTTTATCCATATGTAGCACTTTATGTATGTCTGAGTTGTGGTTGTCATAGGTTTTGCTTCCACCCATTTAGTGAAGTAGTCAGTTGCCACGATTATCATGCCTCTGCCCCTAGTAGTGGGCGATGTAAGACCTACCAGGTTGATTGCTTACTGCATGAACGACTATGGACTCATATGCGAGTGTAGTTCGTTGGTAGGCAGTATTGGTACTAACTTGTAGTATTGGCAGATGTCGCACTTTTGTACTAATTCCTTAATGTCTTTGTGTATAATAATCCAGTAGTAACTTGCATTAAGAACCTTTTGTGCTAATGATCGGCCTCTATAATGATTTCCACAAACACCTTCATGGATTAAACTTAGAACCTTCAAGTCGTCAAAGTACGCTAGTTAGCGGAGATGTGGTCCAGTGTAGGATCTTCGGACGAGAATATCGTTCCACATGTAGTAGCCTGCTACCTTCGTTTGGAGTTTTCTAGACTCCAATCTTTATGTGGGGAGTATGCCATTGACCAAGTAGTCTATAATGGAATCTTACTAGTTCAGAGTTGTACTAACATGTGACACCTCGGCTAGTGGCTTCTGCCTTTATACTTAGTTTGTCTAGATACTTCACAAGAATAGAGCATTTGAGTTGATGGTCGAGGGTAGAGTTTAGGCCAACTAGCGCGTCCTCGTGGGCATTGTCTGCCTACGGAACTTGAGTGAGGGTGTAAGTCTGAAACGCCTCAAGTTTTCTTCGTACCTTTTTTAGATACTGCGTCATTCTTGGATACTTTGCTGTGTACTTCCCAGTAGTCTGGCTGGTGATTAGCTAAGAATCAGAATGAATTGCGAGCTTTTTCACGGCCAAGTTTTTCATCATCTGAAAGCCTGCTGGTAAAGCCTTGTATTCTACTTTAAAGTCTAAAGAGCCACAGACATAATTAGCCTGGTGAAGAATTACGAAGCTTGAGTCAGCATAGCGACATAATATGATTCTCACAGTCGGGAGCCGTGATGCAAGATATGAGTGGTAGGGAGCCGCGAAGTTAGGGCCATGTTACACGCAGCAGGAGGAGATGCTCAATTACCGATATTGGGCCACTTTATAGTTGAGTTACAAAGCAAGGGTTGGTTAGGGTCGTGTGACAAGCAGCATGAGGTGGTGTTCAACTGCTGGTACATGTTGCTCCTATGTAGAATCTTCTAGGGCAATGAGGACAAAACTTACTTCCGAGTGCATCTTTCTGGTGTTCGTCGACCCCTGGAGCACCTTTCGAGTTGAGTTGGTGCGTTCGTTGAAAAACTTTGTGTCCTCCAGTGTCTACGCCTTTATCGTCGCGCATCTGGATTGGGCGGAATAGGATGTCATGAAGATGGTTGCGTTCGTCTGAAGGTATAACTTGAGCTTCCAAGTTGTAATAATTGTCACCATAGTTAGCTTTTGAATTTCTGGTAGCTAATTTCCGTATCGAGGACAACTTTTGAACTGTGGAATACAGGTAATTAATCCCCCAGCTCTTCTGGTAGTTAGCTTTCAAATACTTCTTCAAGTCCTTGAATGCTTCTCGCACTCGCGTTCTATTCATCTTGATTCTCATTTTCCATTGAATCATGAAAAAGGCTCACGTCGATCGGTGGATCGCAAGGGCAAATGGTTGAATACGGCTACTTGTCTGGTCAAACCTTGGATGTGCATTCAGTTGGGTTGGGTTTCGTTGCCTCCACCAAGTTACTGATGTGGTCTAACCGTTGCTTAAGGTTAAGAAATATGTGCTCGGAGTCTTCTTAACCCATCGTTGGTTGAGGTAGAGTTGTCAATCTACGCTTCAGTAGCCTCGACTGGTGTATAGGACTTCTTTTCAACTCCTTTAGAACTTGTACAGTGTATCGTCAGGATGCAGCCTAGTTTGACTTAATATCTCTGATTCCTCATCCCGGGATGTGGAATTAGATTTTCAGGTACTTGACAAAGGTTACCACGCCAAATCTCACTAGTCAGTGTCGACCTAAAATCCCGTTATAGGGAGACGGGTCGCTAACTATTGTGAACGTCTGCTTTAAGACCATTGGGCGTGTTATCAAGTCGAGTGTTATTTTGTCAATGGCAGTCGAGGTGTGACCGTTGAATCCGGTAAGTTGGGTATTTATAAGAGGGTGGCCGACATTATATGGTGTAATTGGGTGGATAATTGCAAAATAATATGTGAAATAATATCTTACAATTAACATGACAATTATTCCTAAATTAAATAGAAAGTTTTGAAAGTTACCTTTTGAATAAAATCAATAAGGGATTGATGAGGAGTGATGAGAGAGATTTGAACAAATACCATATTGATCACCTTTGAGTCTTCCTTGATTGAGCTTTTACTGTCTATTGCATGCCGCGTGGGAATCCCAATATGCCTCGAGGGTAATCTTATATTTTTAACCCAAAAGTTCACGTGTCACCTCCATAAGTTTTTAGATTATTTTTGTTCCATATATATGATTTTATGTGAACGCATCGTATATTCAGCATTTGTTATCAAGCACAACCCTAGCAAGAGTTTTGTTTAAGTATACATATACATGGATAAGGTTTAGTGAATTTATACGGTATATATGTCTAGTTTTGGAAATTCCAATTTTGGTACTGTTAAAAACTAAAAATGAGCTATATATCAAGTAAATACTAAAAATTAATCATTTCAAAAATTAAAAATTCATCACTTCAAATAAATTTTTAATAGATAATTATATTGGAGTCACTTCTCTAGTGTAGGTATATTTGAGCTTTCATGACCCCCAATGCGACTAAAGAGATAAAGAATTAAAAAAACAATCACTTATAATCGGGTGGTATAACTATAAGGGAATATGAAGCGCAGGACCTTCATGAAAAGATCGATCTATTTTCTACTGCTTTATTCAAATGTCCAACTTCCTCATCAGTTTATTATGAAATTAATTTTCATGGTCTACGTGTAAATGCACCAATTTTGTTTTAATAATACAGATGGAAATACCATCGATCCCACCTACCAATAAACACTGGAGCGGTTGTGAAACTTCTTTGAAAATACCTAAAATTATTTATACATATATTTAAAAGCCGGCTTGCATGGAAATCATATGGTGCAGTGCACCATGCATGCATGGAGGCATGCATTACAATATTACAGAGATGCGGGCACTGATGCCCTAGCTACTACTGTGAATAAAATAATAACAAAATATGTGTGAAGGGGCATAGAGACCCTAGAAGACGACAGACATCCTCATTCTCAAATAATGCGTTAGATCCGTATTAATTGGCTCACGTATTCTCATGCAGATTAAACTATCGATATAAAATATTAGTATGAATGCGAAGAAAAAGGGACAGATGAGCGGTTGGCCGTTGACCTTACAGGCTAAGTGTTGGAGTGAATCTTTTTGTATTCGGTGTGGCTTTTGTTTCTGTCTATCTTCTGCTGTATGTTTGTCCTCATCTCTAGCAAAGCTGTGATTTGAAGTATTTTTCTTTGTTAACTTGTTAATTAGTTCGTCCATACACGCGTTCTGCAGTACTATTGCTGCTAATCTTATTTAGTCCTTGATTTGTTAGACTCAAAAGAATTTTAATTGAAGGTTCAAGATATATAGTTGTAGCTTGCAATTAATAAATTAGAAGGATCTATTCTTCTTGAAGAAAATTGAGATTCCACCATAAAATCAATTGGTAATATGGGGAGTAACCTAACTTACTTATAAAGCACATGCAAGGTCACTCCTCCCATCAATGTTGGATTCATTTTCAACACGCCTCCTTACGTGCGGCAAATTTTCAAACCTAACACGTGTCGTGTGGTCGCTTGGCTTCACACGTGAGACAATCTACTCTTATATCATGAAGAAAGTTGAGGTTCCACCATAAAATCAATTGGTAATATGGGAAGTAGCCCAACTTATTTATAAGCTCATGCAAAGTCCATCATCCCATCAATGTGGGATTCATTCTCAACACTTATATCAATGGATACTATTAATTTGGGTAGTGATATGTGTTACCAAACTCTCAATTTGAATCAAATTTTAGATAAGAATTCACCTTATAAGCATGGTCCGAAATGCCGATATATATCACCGATATTATCGGTTTTGAGGAGTACCGATTTTTTTTTCTATATCCAACTGGTTTTCGGGATAATATCGCGATATTATCGATATTATCGATAATATCGCGATATTATCGAATTTATCGATAATATCGGTGGCTGACCGCTCGAAGAAGAACGCCGGAGCTGTAGAAGCTCCGGCCGATTGTAAAACAGGACCCTAGACTCCGATCTAGGTATGAAAATGAAAAAGAAGACGAGATGAACATTTGTATATATGAAATTTACCGTGAAACCATCGGAGGTGTTCGGAAATTAAGTCGACACGCACGGCCTCGCCGGAGTTCGCCGAGTTGCAGAGATGAGAAGGAGAGGGAGAAGAAGGATGCTGATGATGATGGGTGTGCATGTGTGTATGTGGGTCTTGGACCATCGGCGCAGAGAGAAAGGAGAGAGACGACGGCGGCGGGGACGAGGGAGAAGCAGAAGCCGATCTGCCGATGTGGGTCTCTGTGCGTGTGTGTGGGAGTGGGAGAAGGATCGAGAGACCTTGGGTCTCTGTGCGTGTGTGTATGTGTGTGTGGGAGAAGGATCGAGAGACGTGGGAGATCTGTGCTTGTTGTCGGCGGAGGTCGAGAAATGAGAGTGAGAAGAAGATGAGGATGAGGGTTTGGGTTTAAAGGAAGAGAAAGACATCGGTGGAGGGGACACGTGGAGGGAGTCAGGGACACCTGTTGGATGCGTGGAGAGTGAGAGTTTGCATGGTGAGAGAGGAGCTGGAGTGTTCAGTGATATGTCATCGACCTTTTGTTGGTTTGTGTGTTTTAATTTATTTTCTTCGAATGATGGATAATGTGGTTTGGTGCAAATGGCAGTGTGAGTTTTGGGGGAGTAGTTTTTTTTTAATTAAATAAGATTAGAGGGTGATCAAAATATATAGGATGAATTTTATATTTTTGTGAGGCGTGTTTTATGATTTAGGTAGTTGATTTTATCCAAGTTTTATCTACGTAGTTATGTTAATTTGCTACATTAGGTATTTACATTTGAATGCTCATTATCTTGTTGATAAAACAATTGAAGTCTTCTAAATAATTTGGAACGTGTGAAGGCTCCAATATGGCTGGTGTAAAATTGATATTTGAGTTTGTTACATAGAGTAAGTTTTGGAACTTATATGCTTTTGTGCTTGGTGTGAAATTGAAAAGGATATTATAATATGGTTTGATAACCGATGCTTGTTTAATCTCTTAAAAAAAAATCCAATGATCTTCATCGTTTGGTTTTACTTAATTTCAACAATGGTATGCCTAACATAGTATACTCATATGTTAATATATTATGATTTATGATGTAGCCATGCCTTGATGGTTGGTGATGATTTATGTGTGCTACATTAGTTATTTATGATAGAGAAACATTTAGGTATGGACATAGAGATGATGAAGATAGTGAAAAATTTAAACCTCATAGGAACTTTATGTGGTACTAAGTCACTCATGTATCTTACCATGCAATGTATAAAATGTAAAATATTGTACCAATTCATTATATATAAATGATTATGGTGTGTTTAGACTTCTTTCATTAATTACTACATATTTTCTACACTCACAATGTTTGTCAGCTCGCTATATAATCAACTTGATAATGTTAAATCCATCATGCAATGCATTTCCTTCCAATTTTTTGTGATAAACTAATAGATAATTGACTAAATAAACATCCTGCAAAGTTTCAATAAAAATTTCCAAGTTTTTCTTACAATTTCCGTGGTTTCCATGTAATTTTTATCGATATCGATATTATCCCGATATTTCCATCGATATTTCCGTGTTTTCAGACTACCGATATTTCCGATATTACCGATATTTAATACCTTGCTTATAAGCAATGGTTCAATACGATATCAATATATCTCGATTATCTTACCAGAGAACATTTTTATTAAATACGTAAATTTTACTGACCGCAATTTTTTTTTTAAATTACTTAAGAAAATATAATCTACAGGGCATACTCACATAGAGAAGTGAGCCTAGTATTTTTTTAATTTTAAGTTTGCTTCTTTAAAAAGAGAAATACTATTAAACCAAACATTAAGATATCTAATTTCTATGGTACATATATACACAGCTAGCATACTTTACTAACCAAAAGATTACTAACTGTGATGATTATTCCAAGAGAAAAATAAACTTTGACATATGCCACGGTTACATAACTAGCTAGTTGCAAGAACCCTGTGAATAGAAGTTAAAGGGATGACTTGCTGTGTCTTATCTTGTTGGACCTCAAGATTCGCGGCCAACTGATATATACACGTGGGAAGAATGGAAAACTTCTCATACAACCTAAAGGCATAGACTTTGCTCTAGTTGAATCTGATGATGATGATATAAAATCATCCATGAAACTTGAATTCAATTCCAGCCCCAAACAATGTCCCAGAAATTTCTAGCATGCTTAATTTCAACGTGTCATTTTTTTCTTTCTACTAAGTATTTTATTAAAAAAATAATAATAATAGTATCAGAACACAAATCACACAGTGTGTTATGCACGTGTTAAAATAGGGGTGTAATATCCACACACCTCATTTTACTTCTCACACACCTTTTGAATTTTCGGCCATCGGATCGGATGAATTGAAGAAAATCAACGGACATAAATTATCAAGGGGTGTGTGAGAAGTAAAATGAGGTGTGTGGATAGCACACTCCTTAAAATAAGGATGAAAAACAAAGTTGATATGTTCCAATTCTAAAGCATATTAATGAACAAAAACTTACGTATTAAAATTTGAATGAAATAAACACCACGCAACTATCATAACATTTCATATATTACTATTTTTCTCCTATTTATCATTTCAAAAGTTGTTAAATATTTTTTCTTGGAAATTAATTAAGAAGATAGTGCCGGTGTGGAAGAAATATAGAAAGGTGACGTAGGTGGCATCAAGGGCCAAATCTCGAAAGGGAACAATCCCCGTGATTCCCGACAGAAGGCAGTATATTCATACGGACATATATACATGGTGGATATTACACATGCATCATCCAGCTTAAGAGAGTCACCCCATTAAATGATTGTGATATATTATTCCTGTAAAGCAATTAGCATCCCCTATTGAGGATGAAAAGAAGATGGATTTCAAATACGCTATAAGTATTTGGGTTACTTCATGTTTATTAATTGATTTTATGGTAGAACTTTAACTTTTTTCATGGTAGCAGAGCAGATTGTCTTGCATGTGAAGCCCAACGGTCACACATGCTCGATGTCACTTCGTTTATGTTGTACACATGCTAGACTTGAACATTCGTCACACATAGACATGTTGTCAATGAATTCACATGATGGGAAGAGGAACCTTAGTACCTTACATAAGCTTATAAATAAGTTGGATTATTCTCTATATTACTAATTAATTTTATGATGAAACCTCAACTTTCTTCAACCCTAACTTTTACAACATCTTGATACACCACGAGCAACATGACCGTGGTGTATTGCACCTAAGGTAGATGACGTGGTGTCTTGTAGTGCCAAGAAAAAATTAATTTAGCTCTTCTACTAATGATTTTTGGGATAATTAATTATTTTAAGAGAGTTATTCACACTCTAAAATTATCATGCACTCAGTCTTTATAAAACATAAGAAAATGTAAACAACGTAGTGTATATAGTGACAGCTTTTTGGAGTGACAATGATAGTTTCTATTTTATCATTCACGTATAGATTGAGAGGATAATATTTCATCCAATCTAATTACAATCGATGTCTCTACATATAGTAGTTAAACTTAAAACTGAACTTATGTCCATGAAATGGATCTAAGTATGATATGTACGTATCAGGCCGTATTTAGATACTTCCATATGTGCATCACAAAGGAAAATAGAAAAAAAATAAAGAGGTTGTTTGGATTAAAACTTGATTTTTTGGCCCAAGGATGGCGTCGGCCCAAAAGGAGGCCTGGAGGAATAAAAGATCAAGGCCCGGCCGAAACTTGGGAAAGCAGGAAAGGGCCTTTTCTGACTTGATACAATTCATAAGGGCCACTTGCCTACCTACCCAAGGACCAAGTGGTGTAGACTGATCAGACTGCACAGCCCATAAAGTACTTTATGGTGGCATTACATGTAATAAAGCTGATGAGTCATCACCCTCAGACCGCATTCGGGCAAAGCTGTCGCTACAGGAGCCAAACCGAGTCGTCTATAAAAGGAGGAAGAGAAGACAGGAATAAGGACACTCAATCAAACAAACAAAAGCACAAACTCTGCTCAAAAAGCCAGATTTGCCTTTCAAAACAAAGCTGTAATCAGCCCAAGCCTTCATCCCCCGCGGGATAATCTTTTCTCCCAACCTCTGTAATAGCTCTGCTACCTTGTTCGAACTTGTTGTAGTATCGATTCACCTTTTGTATTCTCTTTTCCCCTATCCCTCTCTAAGCTTTTAGACATTTGACAGAACTACAAAGATAGGGACCTGCAAGTCGATCAGCCTTAATTGATAAGGTTTAATCTTGCCCGACCTGCTTTGCACTGTCTTTGTCTTCTCTTTCTTTAAAGTCTAGCAATATGTTGTATATTTCCAGTTATATGCAAGTTATTTCTAGCAAAATCACGATGACAAAGCTTTCTCAGTACTTGGATCCGATTTGAATATATCTTCAGTGTTTAAATCAGATCCAAGTCCTAAGTCCTCAGGCATGTAAATCTGATTAGTTTAAAAGTCCTTGGCCTCAAGGCATAAAAAAGAACTTTATGTGGACTTAACCCATCCACGACAATCCTTGATAAACGAGAAGTCCGAAGTTACTTGGGGCGCAAGTAATCGACCTACCTCTTGGTTTTATTTCTATTATATCATGATTATCATAGAACGCTTAAGTATGGAATGGATTCTGATAGGAAGCCTCAAGGCCTACACCTAAGGCCCCCACAAAGGCACTTATTTGGATTCATTCTATTCTGCGGTCTAGGTGGTTTGAGTATAAGAACGGACTCTAATGGGAAGCCTCAAGGCCTACACCTAAGGCCCCACAAAGGCACCTATTTGGGTTCGCTCTACCTCTCAGACTCGGATAATCAGAAATATAATAGTTATAAGACTCCGACAACCATAAAGACCAAATATAATATGCTCAAGTACTGGTTTAGTTTGACAGGAAGCCTCAAGGTCTACACCTAAGGCCCCACAAAGGCACCTGTTATATCTAACACGGTTTCTCGGGCATATGCATATTCACAACTAAAACTTGACATCCATTCAACATCTACCATGCTGAAGATGGCAGTGGCACGCCTGAGCACTAAAATGTTAACCTTGATTGCGAGCCTCAAGGCCTACACCTAAGGCCCCACAAAGGCACCTCTCAAAGTTAACGATGTCCTTCTCTTTCAGCCTTGCCCGAAGAGTCTTGCCCAACGAGACTTGCCCGACAAAGCCCGACAGGAAAGCAGAAGTCCGACAGCAGCCCTCAACCGGCGCCGAACCTCCAGGGGAGCTGTGTGCTCGTCGGCCAGGAAACATCCCCGACGGGAATTCCTGCCACGAACAGAGGTTATTTATTGATAAAAAATTGCTCCCCAAAACTAATTAATTTCAGTATTTTCTGCTCGTAACTGCGTTCTTCATGCGATATGTTATGCCACATAACTTAAACTTTCGTATATGGATGAAAATTAAAGATGTACAATTTAACAATTGGTCATTAAAAGGATTGAATTTTTTTATCAACGGTGTTATTTAACTAATATTATTTTTCTTCTACACTTGCTAACAGCGTATCAGAATGGACTCTACACTAAAAGACCAATTGAAAGTTGTTTATTTAAGTTCAACTCCAACCGTGAAATATTTATCAATAAAAGACCAATTTCTTAGTCTTTGCTGAAAATAATAAAACCCTCCTTGTTTGCTAAGATAATAAAACCTAATGGCCTACTTGTCTGATATACGGCAAAGTAACTCAACTAGAGCAAGGGGCTGCGCAGTTCATGCTTGGACTCTTTTAAAAAAAAGAGAATTATTACTTGCAAAATAAGAGGGATGTGGAAGAGAAAAGATATATAGCACCGTGTATTGTTAGCTATATTACTAAATTGCATAAAGTGTAATATTCTAGTGGATATGGTGTTGAACTTTTATCTATGTGTCCCGAATTCAAAACTCTCTCCTCCTTTTAAATAGTTTCAAACTCTCTCATGTCCCCTCTCCTTAATAAAAGTAAATTTTTATTTTTATTTTATTTAAAAAAATATTACTAAACTATACTTGAATTCAATTTGTTTATTCAACTTATTAAACTTTAAAGGGATATAAAAGTAATTTTCTTTCTTTTTGGTTGACAAAGAGAGTTTTGATATTTGATAGGATAGATTACATAATAATAGTGAGCTATATAAGGATAAAGAATATTACACTACCAAGTTTTTTTCAAATTTTATTATTATTATTAAGGGGAAAAGAGAAGAGAGGTTCGAAACTATTACAATAACTTAGGAGAGGAGGAGTTTCGAACCCTGGACACATAGGTAGAAACCCAACACCCTATCCATTGGGATATTGAACCACATATGCTATTACACTACCAAGTTACTACCGATGATTGTTACATCATGAATGTCTTGTTACAGTATTGACACAAGTTATTAGTGAATTATTTAATTATCTATTACTACTTTTGGGCTTCCTAGCTTCACCTTTAACACTACGTTAACAATCAATGTTTGCATTAGAAGAAAGGTATGATTACACTATTATCGTCAAAGTTTTACCGTCCAAATATTACATAATATTGATAATGTTATTGTTAATAACACAAAATGACATTGGTACTATTATAAAAAAAAAAATAGCTTTTACGTTGGACACCTTATTACGCTGTTAAAGTAGTATGTTATGTATAAACGTGATTATATTAAAATTACTATTCAAATTAAACGATACCAACAACTTCTTTTTTTACTAATGCTACAATTATATACCATATTTTTATCACATCTCTAATAGAGTTAGGGCCCATTAACACATGTGGGTCTCATCTTCATTAGAAAAAATGGTACAAATGTTATATGAAAAATGTGATAATATAAGAGCAGGTTTTTGCATTTTTTTAATTATATTATTTTAAAGGTGTCGTTCGTAGACTAACCCTACACCCATTTCTTCATGTTAATGACATCCTTCTTTCTCTTTTATTGTTTAAGGTAAGACATATATACTGCGTACCCATTGGATTGGGGTACGCATAGTGATTACCAAGTAATTATCCCGTGTTTGAAATTTGATTATAAAAATGATGGACCACGGTCTAGCTGGGATAGAAAATATTCGACACAAGAAATATTGTTATTTCATGAATTGCATGACATCCATACATGCATGCATGATATATATTAAAAATACCTATTTTCCTTATATCTGTAAATAAAATATCGTTAAAACCTATCCCCAGAGAGAGAGAGGAAAGAGAGAGGCAATTTTCTCTATCTTTTGTCATGATCTAGGGTTTCGCACACTTCTTGTATTGTAATAGAGCTTAGCTGATTCTGTCTTGCCACTCCGATGTCTCTTTTGTTGTAAATAATTATACTTCTCTGTCTGAGCATGTGTTCACTGAAGATGAAGAGAAAAGAATACGGACAGCAGCTGCTGCAAGCCAGACCATGAAAAGTTCATCCTCATCGTCTTCTCAATCGATCGACCTACTCAAGGCTCTAATCCCCAATTATCTCCTTTAGTTCCCTTAACTATAATCCACAAAATTACTCAATCCTTATTCTTGTCTCGATCGAGTTTCAATAGAATAGATTAATCAAGCTATGATGGGGAGCCAGGGAGGCTCTGAGTGCTCAAAGACAAGTCCCTCGGATAAACAAAATGAGGATGGAAGCGAAAGCGGGGAGAATTACGGCAATGGAGGAAGTAGTAAGCCGAAAAACAACGGAGGAAGCTCAAGCAACAGCACAGTTGAAGAAGGTGATCAAAAGAAGGTATCAGTTAGACCTTATGTTAGATCCAAGATGCCTAGGCTCCGATGGACACGGAATCTTCATCTTCGTTTCATCCACGCCATGGAGAGGCTTGGTGGTCAAGATAGTGAGCTACCTCTCTATCATACACCCTTTCATTTATGCTTGATTTCATTTTTTCATCTAACGATCATTCAATTTTAGGAATTAATTAAATTCATTTTTAATATGGTTTTGGGTGATGATTTTTGGTCCAGGAGCTACACCAAAGTTGGTTCTTCAGCTGATGAACATTAAGGGACTAAGTATTGCACATGTCAAGAGCCATTTACAGGTTACTGGATTTATAAATCTCTGGAAATTTCTATCATTGTTGAAATTCTGCATAATTAGCTTGTGAATTTTCTGAAATGTTTATTTTCTTTATGTTTTTCATTAATCAGATGTATAGAAGCAAGAAGATCAACGACGCAGGCCAAGGTATAAACAAGATTTGCAATCTTGGATTCTCCTATTGATGATGAAGATAAATTAGGGTTTTCATTGTTTATTTACTAATAATATCCAATTAATATTGTTAATTTTCTTACAAAATCTATGACCTTAATTTTGATAGTACTACCGGATCGTCAAGGCCATCTTGGTGAATGTGGAGATAAAAATATTTATAACCTCAGCCAACTCCCCATGCTTCAAGGATATAAGTTATATAACCGACGCCACACTACCAGCTTCAGGTTACAAATTAACATATTACTCAAATTAAATTAACATTTCCCTTAACTCAATTTACTATTTTCATGGACATATATATGAATTGAATTTCACAAAAGATTCTTTCTTTCTTGATTTTCCCAAGATATGGATCATACGGCGATGCGAATTCTTGGAATGCGTTTGAAAATCCAAGGTTTTCGAGAAGTAGCACTGGCTTTCAAGGCAACTGGAGCACTAGTAGTACTAGTAATAATGCTTACAATTATCTGACAAGTTGTTCATTTGGTGATCATCCACAATCGTCCTGGATTACTCGTACGCTGAAAGAAGATTGCCAACTCTATAATATCCGTGAGTCCTTGAAACCAGGGGAACTCATCACAAGTTTCAACACCAACCATGGCCCTTTTCAAGATTTCGACACTGTAACCAAGAATCTAGTACAAGATCAGTTGAAGACGTTGAAACGAAAGGCTTCGGATTGCCACGATCTTGATTTGGATCTGTCTCTCAGGCTAACATCAAGGAAGAATGATGAGGACCATACTCATGAAGTTGATAGTAGTCTGTCACTGTGTTTGTACTCACCACCCACGTCCTCAAAGCTCAGAAGTTTGAAGGAATGAAGTTGAATGAGAAAGAGGGGAGTTATACAGCCTAGAGCTGGGCAAGTACTCTAGATCTGACTATATGAAAGAGACAATTCTAAGTGAGATATTGAGGTACTTGCTCACGAAAACATATATTAAATAATATAAAATGCATTTTATTGTGAGTGTCTGTCTTGTTGTAGAACTTAATTTCATACATGGAAATTAGTAGCCTCCCAACACTTAATTTGTTCTTTCTTTCTTGTTTCTTTTCTGTATTAATGATCTCATTAGCATGAACGACGAATCTATACATCAAGCGTTAGAATTCGGCAAAATAGGTAGACAATTAATGTTCCATTGGTTGATGTATGCTTTTATTTTGTACAATCTATATTCAACTTTACAACTAACCTAAATTGCAGAAATAGGAATTCAAACTTAGGTGCATAGAGAGAAGTACATCCGTTCTATCAATATGATTGCTCCAACCTCTGCATTGATGCGTGCTTAATTTGTCTCATTAAACTAGTTTCTCCCATTTCTTAGTAATTATAATTAGTACATAAAAAAAATGTTAGATAGGCAATTATCCAAACACCATGGATTATAGGGAACATATGGAGGAGACTTTACTCGTTTTTTTCAATCAAGATAAATATATGTAAGTAATTCAATATCAGTTCAAGTTTAGTGAACAGTGAACTAACGAAATGGAGTTTGCGTACAAGTCAATTAATGTTCTCATATTTGTCACAATAGTAGATGAAAATAGTAACTTTGTATCAAAATATTTACATGAGGAGTTTGAACTTTTTGCCCCTTTTTTCCTATTTTACCCTCATTTTGATACACAATGTTGACATGAGGAGGGCAAAATAGTAACTTTGTATCAAAATATTTACATAAGATAAAAATATGCACTTATTAAGAAAAGTTGTCTCACCATCATTTTTTCATACAAGTGAAATCATGATGTTTTTTGGATAGTTGAATGAATTGAAATGGCTGTGCTTGAGGAGAACGTGGGAGGAGATGGGAGGTTGTTCACACACACAAATTGTGTGCTCTCTGCTAATAATAATAATAATAATAATTAATAATAATATTTTATTATTAGATAAAGTGAAAAGGCTAGAAACGTTTTTAAAAAAAAATACAACTTTAGATAAATATTTTATTGCATCTTAAATATTTATTTGTGACATTGCATATTTTTAAACTAAATGACAATTATTAATATGCAGAGGCAAGTTTCTTAAGACGAGATCTAGAAAAAATTTCGTTTATTATGATGTAAAGTTTATTCTCAGTCTAAGTTAGGACTGTAATATATTTATGACTAGGAGAGGTTATTCCTATATAGAGTATCATTATATAAGGTTTTATAGTATTTGTGACAACTTGTCCCTAATTTTACGAATTTGTTAATTTAAAAAAAATGAATTGATGAAAATGCCCCCGAGGCGAGGTTGTTGACTTTCGTTGACAGTCTTTTCATGACTCATACGAGCCACTATTTTACCATATTCTTGGAGTAATCGACGGTACGAATGCGTAGGCGCAAGCTGAATCGAAATCAGAGTTACGATGGAAATTTTACGAAGCTACGAATTCGAAAAATAAATTTGTAAAAAAAATTTACTATTTACTATTTTATATATTTATTCAAAATTTTATATTATTATATCATTATTTTAATATTTTTCAAGGATATTTTTACTATTTTATTAATATTTCCAGCCCATAGGGCCCATACTAACCCAAGCTCTCCACCTTTTTCTCACCACGTGTCCCTTCTCCCTCTCCCCACACTTTCGGACTCTCTCTCTCTCTCTTCTCTCAGTCTTCTCCCGAGGCACCACCTCACGTTGCCACTCCGGCAAACTCCTCCACCACCAGCCATCACCATTGTCATTGCACTTCCTTTTCCCCCTCATCGCAAACTCTTGTCGCTCTCTTTCTTCCTTTGTGCTTGCTGCACATGAACGCCGACGAGAATTCAGCAAGTTCATGGTGTCTTCAACGATGAAACACCTCGTTGAAGGTCTCTCCAGTTTTCCGGTGAAGGACCCGTGTGTTTGCAAGCTTTTTCGATCACTTTCCGGCCACGACTAGGCTTTGTGTCAATGCAATTACCATCATAGACTTCGACTTTCCTAGTTCAAATGGATGCGACCTAGCAAGTATTTGTGTGTGGGTCTTTTCTTTTATATAGTATAAATATTATTTGAGTTTCCATACATAGATTAATAATGCATTTTCTAAGTGATGCCATAATTAAGTTGACATTATAAGAATTGTCGCAATGATTGAAATTGTGAGATTATTATGAATCCTACAAGATGCACAGGTATGCATATTATTACGGGATACCTTATTTATATATATGGTAGTGAATAGTATTATGTCAACATTATTTATTGATTTACCGCTGTATGATTTTGTTTACGTTATTTGCTCATCGTTGCTGCACCAATGTTAGTACTCCCAGGCCAAGGCCAGTCTTTCACGTGTATGTGCACATTGCACCGTATGCTCACTTTGGATCCATTGTAGGTGCCAGTCCTATCCTAGATTGTTATAGGCAATTAGGAATTGTATGTGATGCACATAGGGTGGAGCCAAAAATAATCACAAGGCGACACGTGGATTTTTGGGTAAAAAGGACAAGATTACCCTCAAGGCAAACCGAGATTCCTATGCGTGAGCAGCATGCAATCATCCCTCAACCAAGTCAAAAGTACCCAAAATAGGTAATAATTCAAAACCTATTTCATTCATCCTCATCCAATCCTCTCCACAAGGTAACTTCCAAATCATTCCTCTTTTATTAAATTAATTATCTAATCAATTAGGAAATTATTCCATTAATTAGCTAATTAAATACAAATCAAGAACCTAGCCCACAAAATGGACCAAGTGGCCGGTCCTTCCTCTCCCAAAGGGGGCGGCCACATCCCTATAAAAGCCTTCTCATTCTCTCAAAAACTCAATTCCAATTCTCTTACTAAATTCTCTAAATTCTTCAAACATTTTTCCCTCAAAATTCTAACTTTGACATCGGAGGTTCTTCGGCCAAAGCCCCCACCCCCCCCCCCCCAAAAAAAAATTCATCATGGGGCGCATGAGGCTCTTGGCCTTGACCTAATGTATTATTTATTTTGTAGGTGCAATTTTGTCCAAGAACAGGGAGGAAGAAATTTGCATCCTCACATAGCACCAGTCTTCACGTGATTGTAGTACTAGAGCGTCTATCATTATTACACCCAATCATGTTCATGTCAGAATATCTCTGCATGAACTCGTGTGTCAGCATAAGTCGATGAGCACTTAATACGATAGGATTGTTATGCGAGATTAATTGATTACCGGACGTGAGGTGTTTATTCACGAATTATTGTGACTTATTGAATTCTTGATATATTACAAGCTACGGCATGCACTTTCACACTATACGTAGTATGTATATGTAGAAACTATACTTGTTTTACGGCGAGGAATTATTATGTTTTCAAAAAGGTTTTTACAAAGCTTTATTTTTAGGTCCACTCACCCGTATTTTTCGCCCCTCCAGGTTTTAGTGGTAGTTTCGTGTCGACTAGGGTTTCTGGCAAACACTGTTATCGGAGACTACTTCCGATGGTATAGTTCTTATCCTAATTTTACTGTACTTTCTTATGCTCTAACATCACGTGTGAAATGGGTTCATTCCTGCTCACAAGCACACTCTTTCATTTAAACACTTTTAGGTTTAAATTTACTCACATTTTCCACATCACAACACTTTATGGCTTCGTCACCTTCCTAGTGTCAGCCAACACACCCCGACCCAGAATGTCCCTAATTTTATCGGATGTCCAAAGAGAGATCCGATAAAATTAGGATGAGTTGTCACAGTATTAGTATATAAATGTCTCCTCATTAAATATTTATTATTGATATGCACATTATAATTAATTGATTATTAACTTCCACCGATTACAAATAATGTACCCAAATGAGAAAACTTTTCAAAAACAAATTAGTGACACAGAACAAAATTATGCAAATACATAAGTGTACTTAGATATATTAAAAAGAACTGATGTACCTAAATGTCTGTACAAAAATAAATGTATCAAAATATATTATAAAAAAATAAAAAATTAGTGTGCCTAATTGTTTGTTCCAAAATATATTATGATGAATCAAATGAAAATCAGGATTAGATGCATAACAATGTGTGAAAACACGGGTATTATAGGAGGAAAAAGAGTAATAAAACCTCAAAATAGAAATAATATATGAGGTGATT
Source organism: Malus domestica (assembly GCF_042453785.1). Classification (NCBI taxonomy): domain Eukaryota; kingdom Viridiplantae; phylum Streptophyta; class Magnoliopsida; order Rosales; family Rosaceae; genus Malus; species Malus domestica. The sequence continues at coordinate 24,494,323 of NC_091672.1, read as the reverse complement.
ATAAATATTGTATGCGGACTTGGACGTTGTGTCAAGGGACTAAAATAGTTTTTAATCTTACCCAAGATATTAGTTTACAAGGGATTTACCTTTGATGATACCATTTACATGCAAGAAGTTTAAAGAGTCTCATATTCTCTTAATTATTATTATTTTTTAAACTATTATGAAGGAGAGGGGAAAGAGTTCAAAACTATTACCTACAATAATATAGGAAAGACAAAATTTCGAAACTGAAATGCATGGGTAGAAGTCTAATAACCTATCCACTAAAATATTGGACTATCTAATCTTTCATTTGTAGTTGATATGGATTCTTAATTATATAACAATCAACACCATAAAAATGCATCATGGCATAGTTTACTAATAACTTGTTCCGCAGCCATATTCGTCTTTATTCTCAAAGTCTAAACCGATCTAATCGACCCAAGGGAAGGCTTGAATTATTAACTATGTTACAAAAATACATAGATTAATTAATTGCTTGATTTCAATTGGGTACTGGTGGTCGTGGACTTCATCGACAGTGACAAAAGTCTTCATTTTGACCCAATTTTTGTTTTAAACGCGAAGAAGACTCTCAAATTTGAATAAGTGTTCTCAACGCACTAGTTTTTTCTAGTTTTTACAAACTTTTATTATTTTTTATATTTGAATTGAATAAATCAAACAGAAATTAAAAAACACATACAAATAAACAGAAGCTATAGAAAGAAGAAAGATGTATAGATATTATTTCCCTGAATTTGTTGAGCATTGTTCGAACGGTACAATTCCATAACAAGGAAATGAAACACCACAACTTTTACCTAAAAACCAATTAAAGTTTCATCTGTGTCTCTGTATGATAGGAAATTAAGAAAACATTTCAATTCATTTATCTAAATTAATTGTTGGAAAAACCACTGCCGCTGCCACGCTGCATCTCTCGACTCCAAAGGAGCCTCTCTCTTTCTACCGAGAGCTCCAGAGTCTCCCCTGCAATATCAAATAATTAATCAAAACAACTGTATATATATTAACATATGACTTTAGTGTAGGACTAATTGTACGTGAGATATATATATGGTGGTCGTGTGAATATGAATACCATCTTTGTGCGCTATGTAATTCTCAAGATATTTGATCCTCTCCTTTATTTGGATGTTCTCCATTTGCAGTAGACCCTGTTTCCCTTCATAAAAGGCCACTTGTGAAGATAGCCTTGCCACCTTCTCCTGTACACAAATACACAATTGGATTATTGGTTTGGTTTTTGACCTTACTCTAAAATACCAAATTAATTTCTCGCCTCAATATATTTTAAAAGGTAACCAATTAATTAATGTTATTGTGGGATAACAACATTGGCTAGAGGGGATATGCTTCTCTTTAGGCACCCAATTAGTTCAAATCCCCCAAAATCTGATTTTGTTTTTGGTAAAAATGAGTTTAGTAATCCTAACTGGTCGATAGTACAATATTAAGTTCTATATAATGTGTGACCAAAATTGGATCATTTTGATATCAATAAATTTCACTAAACGATGAAAATCGATGGATTTGTAAAACTTAACAAACTAATTAGATTATTCGTGTAGTGTGACTAAGCCCCAACCGTCATTCCCAAAATTAGTGTATAAAAACAAAAAAAACCGGAGCACAACAATTGCTTCACTTATGGCAAATGAATGAAAAAGAAAATAATTGATAAATATGAAGAATTACTTCTGCCTCCTTAGCATCTTGATGGAGTTTCGCTTCATACTCTAGCTTCCTCATGTAAGCTCGTCTTGCCGACTCCCTATTGGCAAGAATTCTACACAATAAATTCAAATGTATTCAGCCATTAGAGAATTGAGATTAAATAATTAAACAAAGAAGTATTTGTTGATTTGCCCTCCCAAACTTGTATAAAATTGTCAATTTCTTCCTTGAACTTTAATTTTAGCCGATTAACTCCCTGAACTTTATAATTAAGCCAATTTTCCTCCAAAACTTTAATTTTAGCCGAATCCCTCCTAATCTTTTATAAATAGCCAATTTCCCTATGGTGTTAGGTTGTAAAAATTTCCTCTAATTTTTCACCTATCCAATTTTCTATCCTTTTTGCCCTCGTACAAATGTCATGTGTTGTCCGCGGATCAAGATGGATGGAAAATTGAATGAAATTTTTTAAAATCTAATGCCGGGGGGAAATTGGCTATTTATAAAAGTTAAGGGGGTAATCGGTTAAAATTAAAGTTCAGAAAAGAAATTGGTTAATTATAAAAGTTTATGGGAATAATCGGCTAAAATTAAATTTCAAAGAAGAAATTAGCTAATTATAAAAGTTCAGGAGAATAATTGGCTAAAATTAAAGTTCAGAGAAAAATTGGCAACTTCATACAAGTTTGGAGAGCAAATCGACAAAGATGCCTCAAACAAAACAAAACATGTGCTACTGCATATATCCTATTATCAGCATACGTAGCTACAGTTTACAACATCAATAATAGCAAACTTAGGGTTGGTTTGGTATTGATGTGCTTTGAAAAAAAAAAAAAAATTGTTTCTGCTGTGCTGTGAGAATAAGCTCAATTTTGCTGCTTCAAGTTTTCAGCTTTTTTTCACCAAAAACTGTGAAAATAAGTTATTTTTAAATGTTTACCAAAAACCTTTTTGAGCTCAGCTTTTTTTTTATATCCACTTTTTATAAAAGCATATCAGTACCAAATCAACCCTTACTCACCTCAGCAGTTTCTTGGGGTCAGATGGCCCAACATCTCCAACATTTGGGGTCATTTCCATGTGAGAAGACTTATCATCAAGTGAAGAAGGTGAATCGCTGGCAGAATGATGCCCTACAGAAGCCTTAGCTGCTTGTTTGGAGAATTTCATATTAAATGCTTAGTGAGTTCGAGATTTCTTTTTAGCTGCACAAACATGAAAGAAATTTGTAACCAAAAAATTTTAATTTATAAGCTAAAATCAAAATGCAAAATGAAAGGGAATGCGTGCACATTAGTAGCTTGGAGAATAGCTGAAGAGAGGAGAAGGTGGTAGGTGCATTTTCGAGGTTTGCCTAGACTGCTTTTATACAAGAAATTTGCAAGGAATTGTGTTACACCTAACAACAATGAACTTTGCAAGATATGTATCTAGCAATATATGGAAAGTGCATATCATACCTTCCAAAACTGTACTTTTGCATTGACATGTCTACCCTCAAGTACGCTGTCTGGCCAATTATTTAAATTCATATACCCACGGTTATCATTTGAACGGTCAAGATACCTTGGTCAAAGAACAATTTTTTTTTTCCAAAAAGAAGTAATAATATTATCAAATACGCTATAGATTTCCTACTATACGGTTTTTATTCAAGGCCAAAAAAAAAATATGTCGGATTTTATTTGTAGATTATTTTTAAACCAACCGTGCATCGTGTTAAACCTAACACAACGAGCTTTGCTAGATATGTATCTAGGAATATATGGGAAGTGCATTTTATACTTTTCAAAACTATAATTTTGCAGTGACATGTCTATCCCGTGCAAGTACACTGTCTGTCCTATGTAAAGCTATAGACAGTCAAGCTCAATCCAACGATCAAGAAGATGCCACTTGTCAAGAGATTAGCTGGTAAAAGTTGTTAGTTTGTAAAGAATTAGTTTACTTACTGTGTAAGGAGTGTAACTAGTATAAATAGAAAATCCTTGTATCCATTGAGATTGTGAAGAAATTGTTGGAGCAATATTAGAAAATATGAAAAATAACAATATAATTCCAATGATAATAATCATAAAGAAATTCACAACATCAAATATATATGAGATTAATATAAACCACTGTTCTAAAAATCCCCGCCTAGGCGCTAGGCCCCAGCCCACCGCCCCGATTAATGCCTAGGCCCCAGCCCACCGCCTAGACCACCTAAGCACCCGCCTAGCCCGCCTAGCCCGCCTAGACCCGCCTAGGTTGCAACTCACTTAGACAGAAAATACATAACTTTCATTTTGCATTTTGTTTTTTTCCAATAAATTGTAAGAGACTTGTTGCATACTTGAATGAACAAACATTATATCCTTATTTCACATGTTTTCATTATGTTCCAATACTTCATGATATATATGCATTCTATTTTGTAGTTTATGATGAAATTATATATATTTCAAGTAGAAGCAGACACTTATTTACCTGAAATATGATAGATTTACTTAAATCCGCCTAGTCCGCCTAGGCTCCCTCCTAGCCGCCTAGGCGCTAGGCCCCAGCCCGCCGCCCGACTAGCGCCTAGCGACTTTTAGAACCTTGATATAAACAATTAGAGACAAAGTTAGAATAACTGACAAATTTGGAGATTGAGGCTTGCATAAATGCAATGTCCTAAAGACAGAATTTTGCCCCTACTCTTGTGCTTGTAGTTCGATAGGCGACAATCTCCCAGGATTCAACAATCTATAATCCGAAGTCAAAGCACTTCAATCTTTGGACTTTGGCGAACTTTATATATTCCGTACTCTCAAGACACGACTTGGAAGTTGACACACGAATCATTTGAGAAACAAAGTGGGGAAACCCTATTTCTCAAGAGTAAAAATTAACTCTAATTTTCTATATCAAATACCAATGATTTCATGGGTTTATATAGAATCCAATTTCCACTTATTAAAGAAAATGTAACTTTTCATCTATAAGTATACATCACTTATCAAGGGTGTTGATGCACAAAACCGGAGGGATCTTGGAACAACATAAATCCGACCGTGAATCTACAAGAAAGTAAATAACACAAGATGTATCGTGGTTCACCCCAAGGTTTGGGCTACGTCCACACTCATATTGTATTTCTGAGGGAGAGAGAGCTCTGAATATGAGAGTGAGAGCTTTGAGAGAGCTTAGAGCTTAGGGGATGTGATGAGGCTTCATGGCCTAGGAATTGGCTTCCCCCAATGAGGAGAGTGAAGAGTCCTTTTATAGAATAAGGGCTCCTCACTTATTACATATTTGCCCTTTCCTTTATTACATAATTACATTTGAGTCCCCCGAGTATTTATACAAGATCTAAATACGGAGGCCCTAAGTATGGTACAAACAAAGGGAATACACCTAAACAACATAACCTTTCTAAGAAATTGGTTAACACTATTTTTCATTCAATTATTAAAATTATATATTACAATATTTCATATTATAATATATAATTTCCAACAGAAATAATATCGGTGAAATACTTTCTCATTCTCTTCGATCTCTCTTTCTCTCTCTAGATTATGTGCTTACACTTTCTCTCTCTAAAACACCATTGTTGATCTTCAAGCTCAAGACTGCTTAATTCAACATGGTATCCTCACCAGGGAAGGTTTCTTCTCTCCAATCCTAATCTTCTCTACTTCCGCGTTCATCTCTGTAGTTACTGTGGTATGCGATTCGTCATCTCCAATGATAGGAAATTACATGAAATTTAGTCAATTCTTCTGTGATAATCTTCTTTGCAAAATTGTATTCGCTTTTTTCTTCAAGATAAATCAAGAACATTCTTCAAAACACTAATTTCTACAAGAAATTTTCTCTGATCTTCCTCTTTGCTTACAAGATTTAAGTCAACATGGTGACTGTTGCACAGCTACAAATAGTGCAATCTCCAATCACGAATTTAATTCCTTATGTGTCTATTTCTGTTATTGTCAAATTAGATGATACGAATTACCTAGTCTGGCATTATCAAATGCAATTGCTTCTTGAAAGCCATGGAATTCTTGGTTTTGTTGATGGTTCTCACAAGTGTCCATCTCGTTTTGTTGATAATTATGATGTTAAGGGTATAGAAACTGAAGCATATCAAACCTGGAAAATGAATGATCGTGTTGTAATGCAACTTATCGTTGCAACTATATTTGTTACTAGTATGTCTTGTATCACTGGCTGCACCAATGCAAGTGAGATGTGGATGAATCTTAAAGATCGATTTTCAACTGTTATAAAAGCAAGTATCTTTCAGCTAAAAACTGAGCTACATAATATTAAAAAGGGATCTGAATCAATCTCTCAGTATCTGCAAATGGTTAAGGATGCCCGTGATCATTTGGCTGTTACTGGAATGCCATTTGATAATGATGATATTGTCATTATAGCTCTTAAAGGTTTACCATCGAAGTACAATACTATCAGAATAGTAATTAGAGGGGGAAACAATGTTATTTCACTTGAAGACTTTTGAGCTCAATTGATTGCAGAGGAAGCTACACTTGAAAATTCTCAGTAGACTGATTCTTTTATGCCTACTATGTTAACTCAAGGCAATGACTCTAAAAGAAAAGGTTTGTTACTTGCAAAAAGTTCATCAATGATGTGCCAACCTGTCAAATTTGTAACAAGAGAGGTCATATTGCTTGTGATTGCTTTTAGAGACACTTTCCCACCACCGTTTCTTCTTCCCCTATGCAATGCCAAATTTGTTGGAAATTTAGGCATTTTGCTATATAGTGTTATCATAAGGCAAATTTCTCATATCAAGGTAGGTCACCACCATCAACCCTCTATGCCATGCATGTCAATTACCAACCTTATGCTCCACATAAGCAATTATGGGTAGCTGATATTGGTGCAACTTCACATATGACATCAAACTTGGCAAATCTCAATCTGGCAACTCCTTTCGCAGGTAAAAACACTATAACCACAGCTAGTGGTTTATGTTTTCCAATATCTCATACTGGCTCTTCCATTTTAAAAGCTCCTAAATATGATTTTGAATTGAAAGAAATGTTGCATGTTTCCAAGTTATCTCAACACTTATTGTTAGTATATTAACTATGCAAAGACAATCACTGTAGGTTTATATGTGATGAGTTTTGTTTCTGGATTCAAGACAAGATCACAGGGATAATAGTTCTCCAGAGGTTGTGTAGAGCTGGATTGTACCTAATTTCGTTCCAAATACCTACATCCATACTCAAGCAAGCATATCAAGCATCTCACTTACCTACACACCATCAATGCATTATTGGTCATCATACATCTCTTGGGCACAACAGATTAGGTCATCCTTCTAATGTTGTTGTTGCAAGAATGTTGAACCAATCTCAAGTTCCTTTTTCATTAGATCAATCTAGGCATGTATGTGTTTCTTGTTTAGAAGGGAAAATCACCAAGTTACCATTTCCTTTTCCTGCCAATAAGATTGTAAAACCCCTAGAAATCATTCACAGTGATGTGTGGGGACCCTCTCCTACATTGTCAATTGAGGGTTACAAATTCTATGTTACTTTCATAAATGAATGTACCTGGTTTACCTGGATATTTCTATTAATGAATAAAAGTCAAACATTTGTGTAGTTTCATGCTTTCTTACTTACTCAATTTTCAACTGCAATTAAAATTTTTCAAAGTGATGGTGGTGGTGAGCATTGCAGCAATAACTTCAAACAGTTTTTACTTAACCAAGGCATCATAAATCTTGCCCTTATACTCCTGAACAAAATGGCCTTGCTAAGAGAAATCATATGCACATTGTTGAAACTGCCTAAACACTTCCGAATGCTTCCAAATTACCTTCAAAGTTCTGGTTTCATGCTTGGCTGCTTCAGTGTACTTAATTAATAGAATGCCCTGCACTACCTTATCCATGAAATCTCCCTATACTTGTCTGTTTGGCACAACTCATATTTTAACACATTTAAAAACCTTTGGTTGCAGCTATTTTCCTTTGTTAAAACCATATAATACAAACTTCAACCAAAAATTGCACAGTGTATTTTCCTGGGATATGCAGGACAATACAAAGGTTACATTTGTCTACAACCAAACACAGGGAAATTTTATGTGTCTCGAAATGTTTTCTTTGATGAAAATATTTTTCCTTACATGACTTTGGTCTCTAAACCAGCAATATCACCATCTATGTCTAAACCAGCAATATCACCATCTATGTCACAACACACTCTTACTCCAGTTATTCCTCTAGTTGCAGACACTAATATTGTTGTTTCACAACCTTAATCATCTTCATCACTATCATTATCACAGACACTTTAATCATCATGATCTGCATCATCAAAATCATCAATCCCTACTGCCTCAAGTCTTTTAGTAAACCCATTAGTGCTTCAGAGTCTTTGAATGTTCCAACTTTAGCTCCAGAGTTGTTCAATACCATGCCAATCCCCACTACCTCATCTAGTGCTTCAGAGTTTTTGTCTACATCTCCAGAATCTACAATAGCTACACAGTCCCATATTTATGTGGATCCTGATTTTCAACCAGAAAGTCTCATAGTTATTCTTCCAATACCTACAGTTAGTCTTCATCCAATGCAGACTAGATCTAAGACTAGAATTGTTAAAAGGAAAGCTCTTTCAACCATTATAAATACCTCTGAAAGTTCTATTGTTGAGCCAACTACCTACAGAGCTGCTAGTAAAGTTCCAGAGTGGCAAGCAATTATGCAAGATGAGATTAGTGCCCTGCACACTCAACAAACTTGGGATCTTGTTCCTTTTCCAAATTGTAAAACCTAATTGGTTGTAAGTGGGTTTATAAGGATCCATTTCCAGGTATAAGGAAAGATTAGTTGCCAAGGGATATAGTCAAGATGAGGGAATTAATTATAGTGAGACTTTCAATCCAGTTGTCAAACCAACCACAATGAGGTTAATTCTTGCACTTGCAACTCAGTTTCATTGGAATTTGAGACAATTGGATGTCAAAAATGAATTATTGCATGGAGAATTGAATGAAGAAGTATATATGGCTCAACCTCCAGGTTTTCTCAATCATATTCATCCTTCTCACTTTGTTTGCAAGCTGGAAAAGTCCTTGTATGGTTTAAAACAGGCTCCAAGAGCCTGGAATGAGAAGTTTACTAGTTTTTTACCAAGCTTGGGTTTTAAACCATCACTTGCAGATCCTTCTCTATTTGTAAAACACACTAACCTTGGTATTGTAGTGTTGTTATATGTTGATGATATAATCTTAACTAGAAGCAGCTCTAGTGATATATCTGCAGTGATCTTAGCTTTAAATCAACAATTTGATATGAATGACTTGGGACAACTTAATTACTTTCTGGGATTACAGATTCAGTATCGGTCTTCTGGTTTGTTTGTTTCTCAGACAAAGTATATCGAGGATTTATTGGCCAAAGTTGATATGCATGATGCAAAAGCATGTCCTACTCCTTGTCTCCCATCTCACAGATTACTCGAGGAAGAAGGCAAACTCTATCACATTCCAGAACAATACAGAAGTATAGTGGGTGCATTGCAATATCTTACATTTCCCAGACCAGATATTGCATTTGCAGTAAATCAATGTTGTCAATTCATGCATTCTCTTATGGATTCACATGTAGTTGCAGTCAAACGAATTCTTCGATATCTCAATGGTACTATTGACTATGGTATTCAATTTCAGCCTGGAAAGTTGTCTTTACAAGCATATAGTGATGCTGATTGGGTAGGGATCACAATGATAAGAGATCCACCTCTGGTTATACTATTTATCTAGGTTCCAGTCCAATTTCATGGGCTTCTAAGAAACAACACATGGTTTCTAGATCTTCAACTGAAGCATAATATAGGGGCTTTAGCTATAATTGCTGCAAAATTGGCATGGATAAGGCAGCTTCTGGGTGACTTACAGGTTCCCTTATAAACTCCTCCATCGTTGTATTGTGATCATATATCCGTTATAGCCTTGTCTGCTAATCCAGTTTTTCATTCGAGGGTTAAACACATCAAAATATACTATCACTTTGTCCAAGAACGAGTGATTCGAGGAGATTTAGTAGTGCATCATGTGTCTTCCTAAGAACAATTTGATGATATCCTTACCAAGGGTCTTTTGATTTCCTTGTTTTAGCATCACTGTTCCAATCTCATGTTTGGTTCCACCAAACATGCGATTAAGGGGGGATGTAAAGCTATAAACAGTCAAGCTCAATCCAACGATCAAGAAGATGCCACTTGTCAAGAGATTAGCTGATAAAAGTTGTTAGTTTGTTGAAAATTAGTTTACTTACTGTGTAAGGAATGTAACTAGTATAAATAGGAAATCCTTGTATCCATTGAGACTGTGAAGAAATAATATCAGTGAAATACTCCCTCATTCTCTTCGATCTCTCTCTCTCCATAGATTTTGTGCTTACAATTTCTCTTTCTAAAACATCATTGTTGATCTTCAAGCTCAAGACTGTTCAATTCAACATCCTATTATTTAAATTCATATACGCATAGTTATCATTTGAACGCTAAGGGTACTTTGGTCAAGAACAGTTTTTTCCAAAAAAAAATAATAATAATATTACCAACTACGCTAAACATTTCCTAATATGTGGTTTTTGTTCACGGCAAAAAAAAATATTATGTCGGATTTCACTTGAAGATTACTGTTAAACCGACTGTGCTTCCGGCTTTTGCTAATTAAATAATAAACAAACACTAAATGTCCAGCCCATTCCTTAATTACTTTAATACTTAGGCCCAAGTGTAAAAGTAGGTACAAACAGTTGTTAAGTGTTGAAAGGCAAATTAGAACATGAACTATGACATCCACAAATATGATTTTCAGTCTTCATCCAAGTGGTTTAAAGAGGGTCAAAGTCACTCGAAATCGCAACACAAATTCGACTGTTGATTAGGTCTTGATCTAATTATGTTTGGGGTCAAATCATGTTATATCGAATTTGACTCGTAAATAAATGTGTTAAATTCAGTTTTTCTTAGTATGAATCAAGATAGACATCTAATACGAAATTAACCATATTAAGTTAAAAAATAAAGGTTTAGGGCAAGATTCAGAATTCTCTAATAATCTTACAATCTTTAAAATAACTTCAGAATAACCATTATGGGTGTCCTAGTGGTTAGAGATGAATTTCAGGCCCGTATTCCACAATGCACATCCTGGATTTGATTCATGGCGCTGGTGAATCACACGATGGTGACCAAAGGAAAGCTGAAATGTCTTTGTGACTCTTCCCAGCTCCTAGAAGAGTTGATTGCCACAAAGCCATCAATTGGTCTTTTAAAAAATAAAAATAAAAAATACAACTTCAAAATTGTTGTAAACATTCCTAGTTTAAGTGTGATTGTGTAAATCCTAGATTAGATTTGATTCTAGTTATCATTTCCTATTACAACTTGTATTACTTGGGGAAGAAATAATATCTTTTCTCCTTGTACTACTATAAATAAAGGCACAATGTAGGAGGGATAGCAACACGTATTCCCCTACAATTTTACAAACACATCTCTCTTAATCTCTCTCCCTCTATTGTCGGCCCCCTTTAACCTTGTCAGATAAAATAGACCACAACACGTTATCAGTACGCTTCTACCACTACGCCTAGGAATCTGACGTTGAAGAATTTTTCTGCATCAAACCAGTTCATCCATATCATCATGCAATCAAGTTCTTTCAAAACAACGATTTTTATCTTGATATTTTTGCAGCCCTGATAGCATGAACATTCACCATAATGCATGACTCAACTTTACATTTTTCAAATTTTAGATTCTACATAAATTGCGTATGCATTATACTCATAATTGTTGAATTATGTGAATTTGATATTTGCCATAAATTGCATCAAATATATGTACATGCATTAAAATTATTGAATTGCATATGCATCAAATTGAATATATTTTGAATTAAAAAATAAATAAACTTGCGATTGGGAACCTAGGGTTCTTTGAACCCCCGACACCACCCAGGCCTGCAATTTGATGTTACGCCAAGCCGAGAACCACGGAGCCAAAAGCTTCGAGCTTCACAACTCAGAAAACTCAACACCATTAATGGTGTCTCTGTCCATGATCACCACAGGTATGGCCTGCAGCCACCACCCTGACCCTTTTGGTTATCAACACCGACGACCTGAAGTCGTCCCCAATGAAATTAGGACCGAGATTCGATTAAATCTCATTGAAATTTTTTCAAAAATGCGATTTAAATTTTCTAGGGTTTGGTTGTTATAACGTTGAGAGTACATCATCCCCGTTCACCACCAGGGTTGTCAACGACCACCATGACTCAACTCGAGTCCTAACAAACCCCATACCGCCACCAGGAGCGACAGGTTCGGCTTTCCTCTCCTGCGAAACGCACCCAGCACACACTAGGGTGTTTGGTTCCATAACCCGAGCCTTTCTTAGGCTTGGCCCATTCTCAGTGACAGCTCCAACCCGTTAGGCTTTGGAGCTCCCCTCAGCCCAACTATTTTCCCAGACCTGCCAAGAAAAAAAGAAAAAGAAAAAAAAAATTGGCCCGCCTAAAGCGGGTCATGTGCAATTTTTTGGAGGGCTCGCTTTTAGCAGCCCAACCCCTTTTTCCTCTCTGTTTGGGCCTGCATCCCCACCTCGAGACCAAACCCAGCCCACCCTAGGGCCTGGGATCCACAACACCATTTTTTTTAAGCCACCCGTGGGCTTTGGCCTATATTTTTAGGCCCCGAGGTTTATTTGCCTAATTATTTTAGGCCCAATGAGTTTTATATTTTTCCACCCACACTTTAATTTGGCCCAAAGTCCAAATAATTAATTCAATTATTATTATAGACCTAAAATTATATTTTGCATATTCTTGTTGCATATTTCTGTATATATTTGTGTTTACCTGTAGGAATATATGAACCTAAAGTTCATAATTATTTTGAAACATGAAGTTTCTTATAAACATGCCTTGTTTGAAAACCTGAAGTTTTCACTTAAAACATCACCCATGAAAAGCCGAAGTTTTTCATGAAAAATTAAATCAATACATGTCTATTAGAAACTGTATGTTCTACTCCTATGTGAATTGATTGATTTTTCTTCCCGCTATTGAAGAAGAGACGGATAACCATGTTGGCGAAGCTGAAAAAGCCACCGCTATGGTCTTCATCCAAAGACATATCCATGACGCTCTGCAAACTGAGTATCTTGCTGAGGAGGATCCAAGTGCACTATGGGTCGTTTTGGCTGATCGTTTTGATCACCAAAATGACATATTCTTGCCTGAAGCAAGACATGACTGGCAGCATTTGCGCTTCCAAGACTTTAAGTCTGTAAATGAATATAATTCTGAAGTTTATCAAATCCGATCACTTCTTAAGTTTTGTAACGAAACTTTGACCAAAGAGGATCTCCTGGAGAAGACCTATTCGACCTTCTATGCTTCTAATATTGTCTTGTAGCAACAATATAGAGCTCAGAAGTTCACTAAGTTCTCGGATTTGATCAGTCATATTTTCTACAGCAATGTTAACCCCGTGTTCTCGAAGCAGTTTCATTAAATCCACCATATGGTGAGGAACGACAGTGTAAACAATGGAAAATAAAGACTTCCCCGTAGCACGATGCACAAAACTTTTATAAGCAAACTCCATTTGAGGCAAGGCATAGTCCCATTGTTTCGAATTTTCTCCACGAATGTTTCGAGCCATGTTGCCAAGAGTCCTATTGGTGACCTCCGTTTGTTCATCAATTTGGGGATAGGTAGTAGTACTTCGAGTCAAAGTAGTCCCAAACATCCTCCATAATGTAATCCATAAATGACTCAAGACCTTGGTGTCTCAATCGGAAGTGATGGACATAGGTACTCCATGCCATCGAACAACCTCCCTAAAAAATAATTTGGCTTTGTTTGATGCTTTGCAGTCTTTCTGCAAGCAATGACATAAGCTATCTTGGAGAATCTGTCAACCACTACAAAAATTGAATCCACCCTTGACATCAAGCAGTTACGGTGGTCGCCATCAAGTAGTGATGACGATCGACATCAAGCAGTTGCGGTCGATCTATGCCCAGACCAAGCAAAAAAGTCGACGAATGCCCAGACCAACCACAGAGAAATCAATTTTCTTCTTATTATTTTTTCTTGTAATTGTATTGGTAGACATTATCCTAGACCAACCATAAGCAGCCCATGTTTATAATATCTTGATTCTATAATTCCTTGTAGTTTTATATAGGCCTAGCAATTCCTGACACGATCCGATAACTCGATAGGACACGACATAAAATTAACAGGTGTTCGGGGTCGATACGATAACGAATCGGGTCGTTATCGGGTAACCGATAAGCACTTGTTAAGATAACGGGTTGGTTCGGGTATACACGTGGGTAACACGATACACGATAAGAAAAATATTAATTTTATAATTTTATAAACCTAAAAAATACTATAATAATTATATACATTAATTTAACAAAAACTATGATAATTATATATATATATATATTAAATTAAATATTAAAAATTGGTGACCTTTGGATCGGCTTAAATATACATACCGTTCAATTTCTTAAGTGTTATATGTACAAAATAAATAAATTTAAATCTACTTAATAAATATATATATATATACACACACCATTGAACTTGATGGGATACAAATTCTACGAAACTAATTTCAACGATCCAACCGTCAAACTTGTTTGTATATGATTCGAGATCGCATCAGCAAAAAATCGCAAAAAACAAACATTCAAAGATCAAGTAACGGGACAAAACTTTTTTACGGTTATCAACGAAAAATCACGATTTAACGGTTATTTTAACTCTGATTTTGATTATTTTTTACAGCTACCCTCCTTGACCCTATATGAATACAATGAATGAACTCGATCTTCAATTTAAAATATTTACACTACTTAATGAAAGTATGAATAAACTCTTAAGTCTTAGTGAATCTATTGTTTTGATAGGATACGCATTCTACAAAACTAGTTTCAACGATCCAACCATCAAACATATTTGTATATACTTCAAAATCGCATACACCAAAAATTGCAAAAAACAAACATTCAAAGATCAAGTAATGGGACAAAACTTTTCGACAGTTATAAACGAAAAATCACGATTTAACAGTTATTTTAACTCCGATTTTGATGATTTTTTACAGCTACACTCCTTGACCCTATATGAATACAATGAATGAATTCAATATTCAATTTAAAATATTTACACTAGTGGATACTACAAAATCTTATGTTATACTTAATGAAAGTTTAAATAAACTCAAGTGTTAGTGAATCTATCCTTTTGATGGGATACGCATTCTACGAAACTAATTTCAACGATCCAACTGTCAAACTTGTTTGTATATGCTTCAAGATCACATACGCCAAAAATCGAAAAAAAAAACATTCAAAGATCAAGTAACGGGACAAAACTTTTCGACGATTATCAACGAAAAATCACGATTTAACGGTTATTTTAACTCCGATTTTGATGATGTTTTACAGCTACACTCCTTGACCCTTTATGAATACAATGAATGAATTCGATCTTCAATTTAAAATATTTACTAGTGGATACCACAAAAACTTATATTGTACTTAATGAAAGTATGAATAAACTCTTAAGTGTTAGTGTATCTAGCGTTTTGATGGAATACGTATTCTACGAAACTAATTTCAACGATCCAACCATCAAACTTGTTTGTATATGCTTCAAGATCGTATATGTCAAAAATCGCAAAAAACAAACATTCAGAGATCAAGTAACGGGACAAACATTTTCGACGGTTATCAATGAAAAATCACGATTTAACGGTTATTTTAACTCCGATTTTGATGATTTTTTACAGCTGTACTCTTTGACCCTATACGAATACAATGAATGAACTCGATCTTCAATTTAAAATATTTACACTAGTGGATACCACAAAATCTTATGTTATACTTAAATGAAAGTATGAATAAACTCTTAAGTGTTAGTGAATCTATTGTTTTGATAGGATACGCATTCTATGAAACTAGTTTCAACGATCAAACCGTCAAACATGTTTATATATACTTCGAGATCATATATGCCAAAAATTACAAAAAACAAACATTCAGAGATCAAGTAACGGGACAAAACTTTTCGACAGTTATCAAAGAAAAATCACGATTTAACGGTTATTTTAACCCTGATTTTGATGATTTTTTACAATTACACTCCTTGACCTTATATGAATACAATGAATGAATTCAATCTTCAATTTAAAATATTTACACTAGTGGATACCACAAAATCTTATGTTATACTTAATGAAAGTATAAATAAACTCTAAGTGTTAGTGAATCTATCGTTTTGATGGGATATGCATTCTACGAAACTAATTTTAACTATCTAACCGTCAAACTTGTTTGTATATGCTTTAAGATCGCATACGCCAAAAATCGCAAAAAACAAACATTCAGATATCAAGTAACAGGACAAAAATTTTCGACGATTATCAACGAAAAATCACGATTTAACGGTGATTTTAACTTCTATTTTGATGATTTTTTACAGCTACACTACTTGACCCTATATGAATACAATGAATGAATTCGACCTTCAATTTAAAATATTTACACTAGTGGATACCACAAAATCTTATGTCATGATGATCGATGAAAATTGAGGATTTTGTAAACGGAATAACATGCAAGCTTTGAGTTCCATTGGCAATGTTTAAACTTTTGAGAAAGGAAAAACAAACTCTTTCATTTTGCTTATCCTTGCACATTTAATATTTTGTAATAGACTACTAGTGTATGGATGTTTGTTTATTAGGCTCTTATTTTAGAGTGTAGATTTAGTACTTAAACGATAAATGTGTTTTAATGTTTTGAAGTAATATTTATGTGGCAATGTGTGGTATGTGCAAATTTAAGAAGAAAAAAAATATTTTTCTTAACGGGTCATAACGGGGTAAAGTGACCCGACCTGTTAAAGACCCGTTAAGATAATGGATATGACACGACACGACCTGTTAAGATTACAGGTGTTATATGAAAATGACACAAACATAACAGACACAACCCGTTTGTCTGGCCTAGTTTTATATATATAATCACTTTATCTTGGTTGTAGAAATATCCAAAACCAATCTCTAACCTCTCTCAGTAAGAGGAAAGATAAAACCTTAGCAATTCTAATGGTCCAATCATATTTTGAAATAACTGAATTCCCTAGAAAATGTCAAAATAATCTAATAGAAACTAACCAATATTTATACATGCAATATAGAAAAGGGGTGACTCAAACTCGATACCTCAGATGTAGAGTAAATATTATTAACCAATTGAGTTAAAAGTCTTTTGCAACCAATAATATTTAGACGAAAAAGAAATGTTAATCAATAACTTACTTAAAATAGCTAGCATTGGTAAGAATAATGGCAACACTTAAGGATAAGGATATATTTTACAATCAAACCTAGATGGGAATAAAAGAACCAATAACTCACTAATGCTTCATCTTGAATTATTATGAAGTTCTTCCATGCTATATCAGAAGATGGAAATAAAGATTCTGCCACACCCATTATTACTATAGCCAGGCTAGCTATGAGCATCCCTCAAATTGGGTCCATGATCAGCTTCATGTGAAGAACCAGGAAAAGTACCCCTTCTGTGGAGAAAGAGTAAGAGAGCAATGAGGAAGGTGGCAAATAGCAAGACTAGAACCAGCATCATAATCTCCCCTTGGACAGCGAATTTTGGGTGACTGATTAAGGGGAGAAGCTCATCGTTTTGAGACTTGTTGGGAGCCAATGAAGGTGACAATAATGGAGCACTTGCCATGCTGAATAAAATTAAGGTGTAAATTAATTTCCTTTGCTCTAGGAATTTAAGAGATTGGTTCATGCTTTGCCAGGCGTTTCAATTGTTAACTGATTGGTTGGTCCATACTTCTTGTTGTTAGTTGATGTTGTGTTGTCATGTCTGCATGTGAAAAATGAGGCCGACAGATACAGAGCACGCAAGGAATGTATTATGGGCTAGTCCAACAGGATCCTCTCCGGATCTTTTTCTTGAGGATTCGTGAATCGTGTCCATTTATCATACATCATGCTGTCAGTTTTTATTAAGTATTATTTATATTTATTTTTAAATATAAAAAATTAAAATAATTTCTAACCGCATGATGTACAATGAACTAACACGATTCACTGATCATCGGATCTTCACAAAGAGGATTCGGGCGAGGATCCGGACTTTGGCCTAGTTTGGTATTGATGTTTTTTTTTTTTTAAAGTTTTTTATGTACTGTGAGAATAAACAGCTGTAAAATAATATTGTTAAGTATCTGATAAAATTTTATATAAAATTGTTGTAAATATGTTATGATTAAAAAATATATATTATTTAATGTGATATAATAATTATCAAAGAGACTAATGCAATGAAAAATATTATAATTTTGTAAAATATGCAGAAGTATACTTGTTATTTAAAATTTTCATTAAACGGGTACTGTTCACTAAGTTTTGAAAAAAAAAACATTTTTTTAGAAGTATGGTAAACTCTGATTCTGCTTTTCTACTATTATTGACAACAATTTCTTAAATAAGTTTTTTTTTTTTTATTTTACCAAATTCTAATTTTTTTCCAAACCAACCCTTACATAATATACTACCATTAGATTTGATACAACGTCCGGCTACCATCTAATCACAAATCAAGTTCGCAACTATATGCCATTAAGTAACATCTATAAGTCTATACTATGTTCCCTCTCATCTGATCTAATGTACGTTAATGGACTTGAATGAGGATTCTTTCCGGATCCTCTTTGTGAGGATTCTAAGAGGATCCTCAAATCGTGTCTGTTCATCGTACATCGTACGGTTAGAAATTATTTTAAATATTTTATTTAAAACTAAATATGAATAGTACCTGACGAAAATTGGCCGCACGATGTACAATGAACGAACATAATTTGAGGATCCCTAAAATCCTCACTAAGAGGATATGGAGAGGATTCTCATTCAAAGGACTTATCCAACATTAGACCAGACATTCGTGTCGTGTTTTTTGTGTTCGTGTCGTTTTCGTGTCATACCAGATATCTTAACGGGTGTAATACCCGTTAAGGTAAACGAGTAATATGACCCAACCCGAAATCGACATGTTAATATTATCAGGTAATATAAGCTGACCAGTTACCCGTTAAAGAAAAAATATTTTAAATCAATAAATAATGAAAATGAAAAACATAACTTGACCAAAAAAAAAATGGAAAACAGAATACTAAATTAGTATAAGCCTGCATACCACATTGTCACAATAATAGGGTAAATCGCCAAAATGGTTCATGATATTTGCATAACTCATCACTTTGGTCCCTGAGATTCCAAATTGATAAAAGTGGTCCCTGAGATTGTCCACCATCCATCATTTTGTTCCTTCCGTTAAAAACTCTGTTAAGTGTCCGGAAGTTCTTGGCCGGAAGTTTGGGCAATTTTCAAAGCTTCGTAACTCAATCGTTTCTTAACCAAATTCGACCCATAATATATCAAAATGAAGATAAGAAAGTGTAGAATAAGATTATACCTATTTCAAAGCCCAATGGTTGCCGAAGATGGCCGGAAAATAGTCTCAAAGTTGACTGGTCCGAGTGAAAACTTGAAAACTCACCGGAAACTGGGTAAACTTTAAATGTTCATAACTTCTTCAATACTCAACAAAATCAAGTGATTCAAAAACAAAAATCATACTTCTCGATGAGATGAAGAGAATGGTACCTTTTTTTATGCTACCTTGCCGTGGTTTGGCCAAAAAAGAGCTTGAAAGTGGCTAACTCGAGACCAAGATAGCCACTTTTGAGCCATTTTCCGGCCAAACAATGGTGCTTTATCCATCAAAAAAATGTATCATTCTCTTTCTCTTGTCGAGAAGTATGATTGTAGTTTTGAATTACTTGATTTCGTTGAGTATTGAAGAAGTTATGAACGTTTAAAGTTTACCCAAATTTTGGCGAGTTTTCAAGTTTTCACTGAGACCAGTCAACTTTGAGGCTATTTTCTGGCAATCTCTGGAAACCATTGGGCTTTGAAATATGTATAATCTTATTCTACGCTTTCCTATCTTCATTTTGATATATTATGGGTCAAATGTGGTTAAGAAACGATTGAGTTACGAAGCTTTGAAAATTGCCCAAACTTCCGGTTAAGAGCTCCGAGAAACTTAACGGAGTTTTTAACGGAATGACCAAAATGATGGATGGTGGACAATCTCAGATACCACTTTTATCGATTTGGAATCTCAGGCACCAAAGTGATGAGTTATGCAAATCTCAGAGACCATTTTGGCAATTTACCCCACAATAATATTACTTCAAAACATGAAGAAGAAATAAAACATTTGTCTTTCAAGTATTATATACCCCAAAATAAGAACCTAGTGAAAAAAAACATTACTTCAAAATACCAAATATTTAAAGATATGCAAAATGAAGAGAGTTTTGTTTCAAGGTTGAGAAACCTTGCACGTTTTTTACAATAAAAATTCAAAAGATGATGTACCCATCCGAAAAGCTTAGAGGATGCGATCACAAGTGCATGCATATTTTCTTCATATTTTTCACACTTGTATTATAATTTTTTTTAATGTGTTTGGTTATTTTAAATTACTTGATATTTTATTTTTAATGTGTTTTATATTTTTTTAATCTCACTCTTTGCCTATAGTATACTAAATAAATAAATAAATTTTATAATTTTTAATTTATATAGAATAATAATACAATAATACATATTTATTATACAATATATACCTATACATCTTATAGTAAGTTGTTTTGTAGTATAAAAAATTAAAATCCTCAAAATAACTTTTTTTTCTTAACGTGTCGAAACGGGGTATCTGTGTGTCACCATCGTGTAAACCTGTTAAGGATCTAGTATTAACGGGTTCTTATCGTGTAACCCGATAACGATTTGATTAGTTATCGTGTTGATCCGAAATCCGTTATTTTCGTGTCATTAACGGATTATGTAAGAAATTGTCATGTCTATCCAACATGACTTAGGGCTAGTTTGTGAATACTTTGATAGGAAGCATTTATAATAATAATACTATTTGTCATCTGAAAGTACTTTTGTTAGAAATGTTATTTGTCATCTGAAAGTTCTTCAAGTGATTTGAAAGTGCTTTTCTTTCAAAATTAATTAGAGTCAAACAAGCCAATACTCTTGTGGCTTTGCAGTAAGCATGTTTACTAGATTCGAAATTAAAATGAAGTTTATTAGTTTTTTTTTTCTTATATTATTTTGTGTTCGTGCTAGAGTTAATTGTGATACAATATAAATGTGTGTATATATTATGACACGTTCATGGGCTGAATCTAGTAGACTAAAAGAAACTCTATGACGGATGTAGCCCCATTGGTCTTTCTGCTTATATGTTCAGCTTCTATGTCTGATGCCACTAACTAGAAAATCATTGACCAAAAAAAACCCAACCCCATAAGAGGGATAAGATCCTAGTTATTGGGTTTATATGTTTATGGTATTTTATCTTATCATTGTAGTAGTTGGTTTCATCCAACGATTCTGAGGATAGAGATGTGTTCCCATCCCTCTACTAGAGTTGTATATAAGCCTCATTTTAACATTTGAGAAATGGATAAATGAAAAGAACTTTTATTTCTTACTTTCCTTGCATTTTCCTTTTCTTCTCTATTCCTACGGAATGGGTCCTATCATCTGGTATCCAGAGCCCAGGTGTGCTTCCATGGGCAAGCGCTCGACACCGGTTTCTGTGGCCGACGTTTCGAATGCGGTATTTGACCGGCAATTTCCGCAAGAGCAAATCCTCACTCAAATCCAGACCCTACGTGACAAGGTCACGATGATGAACGTCCGTCAGGTTGAGCTGGAGCACCAACTCACCGATCTGCAACACTCTCTCACAGATCTGGCCATCCTCGATGCTCAGCATGAGCAGGTCCAACAGGCTTGTCTTGAGGAGCTCCGTTGTCTAAAAACCCAACCCCCCACCCTTCCTCAGCCCACATGGAGTACTTCTCCATCACAGCCCATCGCCATCTCCCACCCGAGGACCCTTTTAACTGCTGGTCCTTCATCCCCCTCTCCTACCACGCCGCCATTCCACTCCTCTTCCCATCCCGTTTGTCATTTCCCCACCTCCAGATATTTACCTCAGTCTTCCAGCGGCTCTGTTTTCCATCCATTTGACTCTGACCCACATTCCTCCCACCACTACCCACCCCCTCCACCAATCCACGGCCCTCATTTCACCCACGCCCACTCGACCCCTCCCAATTCGCCCATGACCATTCCAGCTCCAGACTTACAGGGGCCGACGACGTCCACACCCACCATCATGGAGTTCACAAAGGCATCGCTCGAGCTGATTTTTCATCATGCGAGTCTGGACAAGCAGGTTCAGCGTGTTACGGAATCCGTGTCTTCTGTGCCTGTTTGCCAAGACAGGTTGCAAACTCAGCCTATGGAAGGTGAAGACGAGATAGAGTCTCAATTGGAGGGTTTGGATTCAATGCTTGGATTGAACCTTTTCCATGCACTTGAATCGACGCCGTCAAACCCTTACCCGAGGTCGCTCATATACTCGCCACCACTGACCTCCATTCCGCATTTGGAGTCAGTTACGAAGGCTCCTTGCTCCTTGTCAACCATTTTGATTCCCTCAATTTTGCCGGAAATTGGGTTTTCTCCCACAGTGCCCATGGGCTATCTTCAAACCGCACCACATCTTCCATCTCAAATTCCATCACCTGCACCACCGCAGCTAAGACACCATCGTGTTCCACCGTTGCTTTTGACATCTCCGTTGTTGACAGCAATGGCAACTCCGTCCAGAACCCGGGCTTCCGTAACGGTTGAGGGCTCCCGCACAACGACTCGTTTTGGCCATGCTTCTACGCCAATCAAGCATGTTCTGCAACCAATTTCTTCCGTGGAGATGAAGAGGAAGCCTAAGCCAAAGGTCCTTGGCTCCCGACAGTCCAATAACTCTTCGAATTTTTCCTCCTCCTCTGTAGGATCAACTTTGCGCTCCTACTGTCGCACTGATGGTCTCGTCAATACCGTGCTGATTAACGATGTTACCGCATCTCGCTTGAAGGGTGGCTCTCAGACTAGCTGCAATGGCAGTCGAGTTGTGCCACCATTGGGTAACCCTACTCCTGCGATTGAAGATCTCTCTCCTAAGGAAGATTTTATTCAGATTGCTCACCGAGTTCCCCGACCAAAAGAATCTGACAAGGCCCTCTTTTGTCAGGTACCCATATTGCATTCTCCACTGAAAAATGCACGGTGGCATTTGGAATTTCTTACACACCATATGACCGTTGACATGATTATGTTTCATTCCTGTGGGAGCCGAAGAAACATATTTGATGTGTTTGACAAAATGCTGAAGAGAGAACTGGCCCAAACATATGTGCCTGACCTTTCACTTGATCCGCACCATTGGATGGAGATTACTAAATCGGTTCCTAACTTTCTGCTTGTTGAAATTAGGGAACGTTGTACCCTGGATGTGTTTCTTTATGCATTCGAATCCCTTGGTATTGGGAACAAGGTGTACCTTGAATTCTCACTTCATTGTCCTGATTGGTGGTTCCTAACGAATTCATTCCTAACTAGAAATGTTCAGAGTGATACCGAGACCATTTTGGTTTCTCCTGTTACCTTGTTGACTGGCACTTTTGGATGGGTGAGTTCGTGTTCCATGGATACTTTTTTAAGGATGATTGTGAAAACACCAAAGTGGGAGTTTACTAGTAGAGGTTCCATGATTTGTTCTACAATTTGGCAAAATAATATAACTCTGATGGCCAATGGTATTTTCTACCCTTTCATAAGTGGCTTGACTGAAGTAATTTCCACTTTTACTTTATCTAGACATATGATTGATACTATGACATCAGTTTGTCTCATTGTCTCCCATTGCAACACATGTGTTACTAGAACCATTATCAGGCTTTTGGAAAATCTGCCAACTTGAAATGGCCTACAAATGGACATTTTAGACAAGAAAATGAAGTGTTTGCCGTTCTTATCCGTGGACAGATCATCTCAAAATCATGGCAGAGTCACTTTCTCTTAATTTTAAAAAGTTGATTTCTATGGTTCTTTCTCTAGCAGTGGGTACTAAGCAGATTGGTTGCTCTTCTTTTTCTCCTAATCTTGTTGAGATTGAGAACTTCTATTGGATGCTCATTCTTCCCACGTTGCAGTCTCCGCATGCGACTGAGCATCCTATGCTCATGGATAATGCATTGGAAATTTTCATAGCAATCTGGAATGCTACACTAGAAACTATGATATTACAGTTTTCTCTAACTTTGCCTCAGTTCTTGAGTGTCAAGTCAACAGTTATGCATTCATTTGCTATCAATGACCTTGACCAGTCACAAAAAAGCAAGCACAATATTCTCCTGGAGCACTTTGGTGCAAGAAAAGCTAGTTTAGGCCTTGCTTACTTCAATTTTCATGATAATGGGATTACTGCTCTTCTCCAATTCAATCTGGCAATATCTTTTTTAAGCTCTTATTTCCCTTATGTTCATCGATGGCACATACTTTTATGGAGCCTATCAGCAAGTTATAAACTATATCTGCTTGGGATGTTTAAGGCTGCTATGTCTTACACAGGACCATGGTGTTTTGAGCTAATTATCAAGCTGGTGAGAAGTGTTGGGGTCCAGCTGTACCACACTATATATACCCACGCCATTTTGGGACTTTGGACTGCCAGGAGTCTTGAACAAACCTGTAGTGTGATGTATGGTGTTTTGAGCCATTTTGGAAATGTTCATGTTATCAAGACTTGGGCCATTTTGTTTGCAGATCATTCCTTCATGGTCAAAGAGCTATTACGTTTGGTCGAGTTGATACAATATTGTGTGGATGATGCCAATTTGTCTGATGCATCGCTACTTGCTCCGAGGATGCCAGATTATTATTCGATCAACACCAAATTTGATGATACCTACTTGTAGAATGTATCACGGTATAAATTGAAGATCATTTTGGGTCATTGTTCAGTACCATTATATGCATCAGGATCATTAATGCCAAAGTTCTTTGGTTATATCACTTTTCTGGATTTTTGGAAGCTAGTGTGCTTGTGGAATGCTAGCAGATTTGGGAATTTAGCATTTTCACCAAGGGTATATGCGGCTACATATCCAGCAACTGAGGTCAAGTTTGCTAGGATTGAATTGGTACCCCACTATTATATTTTCTATCCTTTGCCAGCCATGGTGTTTTGGGCTTTCAGCTTTCGTCAAACCAAAGGAGAGGTTGAATATCATTTTAGGAGATGTGTGCTTCATAGCTCCTGCACTTCTACAGAGACCATGCATGGTAGAAGCACAACTTGGCAGGCTTGGTTGAAAATCTGTTTGGAAGCCAATTTTCTTGTGGTCTGTTTGGAGATTCACACTGCACTGGTTTTGGAGGCATCTATCATGATACGTTTTTTGGAACCCCAAGGCTTGGGAGAACAAGCCGCGCAAGCCTCTACATGCCAACTTGACGGCATGAGGACATGCCTTATTTTAAGGGGGAGGGAATGTTAGGATCTTAGTTATTGGGTTTATATCTTTATGGTATTTTGTCTTATTTTTGTAGTAGTTGGCTTCATCCAACGGTTCTGAGGATAGAGATGTGTTCCCATCTGGGCACTCCTCTGCTAGGGTTGTATATAAGCCTCATTTCACCATTTGGGAAAGGGATGAATGAAAAGAACTGTCATTTTATTTCTTACTTTCCTTGCATTTTCCTTTTCTTCTCCATTCCTACGGAATGGGTCCTATCAAAGAGCGAGTTTGAGGGAATCAGCAAAGTTGCGACACAGACTAAACGAGGATTCAGTGAGCAGAAGTGGCAGCATTGTTTCTTAGTATGTGTATGAAGATTGATCTGCCGCAATGGAATACCACTACACTTGTACTAAGCAATGGAATACCGCTACACTTGTACTAACTTATAGTATCTACTGTACTAGTAAATTTACGAGGAAAACTAATGAAAAGGGCTTGAAAACTTTGAGTTTGAATGATAAGGACAAAATAAAGGGTAAAGTGAATAGTGTCATGATTGACTTTTTAGTGTAAAAATGTGGTTTTTCGTTAAAGTGAACAGTACCGGGTGCTTTTCGTTAAAGTTCCCAAATTTACGCCATCGATTAAATTATATATACTAAAACTGTTCATTAACAGTGATTTGACGAAATTGTCCCTCATTTGCTACCTAATTCTCAGCCATCGATTAAATTATATATACTAAAACTGTTCATTAACAGTGATTTGACGAAATTGTCCCTCATTTGCTACCTAATTCTCAGCCTTTTTCCTCTGTTATACATTGAAATCACGTATTTACCCCCATTGTACGCGTGTTGGTTATCGTGGAAGGAAATGGAGTCCAAATCTTCTGCACCCAAAAATCCTTGTGGCTTCTCTGTGCCTTTGATTTTATTAAGCATGTCAACAATCACACCCAATCAAATCAAACTTCAAGTCCCGAGTTCCAAGACATGCTCAATAAAATCAAAGGCACAGAGAGGCCAAAGGGGTTTTTGGGTGCAGAAAACTCTCTCTCCAAAAAGAGAGGTGGCATTAGGAATAATGGCTTTTTTGAGAGAATTAGAGTTTGATCTCTTCATTTGGGTTGTGCATATTTCATTTGATCTCTTACTTTTGGTTGTGCAGATTTCATTTGAATTAACTTGGGTTGTGAGGAAGTGAATAATTATTTGAATTAATTAATTTCTCTTGGGTTGTGCATATTTCCTTTGAACTAATTTGGGTTGTGTTTGAGCATTGTACATGCATGAACGTGGGTAAAGAGTATGAGGATAAAGGGAAGAGAAAATGTTGTGATCATCCACCTCAAACGATTTGTTGAGGTATTTTTTGTACCTTTTTTTTGTTTAAAATTATATATTTTTCATATGTTAGCAGTATGTCATCGAGGAATGTTAGTGCCTCTTTATTCAAAATTTTCTTTATTTAAATATATATATATGTGTTTAGAAGTGTAAATTTGTATAATTGAATCTTTGCTCCAATTTTATATTTCATTTTTTTGTGACCTTCTGCAGAACTTGGAATCAGCTTTTCACATAACATGGATGATGAATATAAGAAACTCATACACAGAATTACTCCACCAAGGTATATACAAATTAAAATCATAACTTGCGTCAATATAGAATAAATTATTTTTTAGCACACAAGTTTGACATAATAATTTTTCTCATAATTTATAAAATATTGTACAAATTTATGCTACCTGGCAATCAACGACTAATATTACTTTCAAGAAGGCAAGACTAACATATGACATGTCACATCGGTATATTTTTCACAAATAGATGGTAAAATTGTACACATCACATTAGACAAGTTTCATCTTTTTTGCTTCCATTGTAACACATTTCTAATTAACATTTCGTACTAAATTTTGATTAAACTTTATTTAAATGTTTGATTTCAGAATTTCACAAGTCGAATTACCACCTCAATAATAGAAAAAAATACATTTGATCTCCGGTTATAAGGTGACCTCACCTCTCTCTCTCTCTCTCTCTCTCTAAACTCAATTTTGAACTTTTTATGCATATTTTTTTTTTAATCATTGGCTCTCTTTATTATTTTTGTAGTTGTATTCACAACTGTCCAAGAGAGTACAACAAAAGGTCAATTTTTCCATTGGAAGCACCTCAAGTTAGGAACAAGTCTGTTATCCAATTACATTCATGGCATATAACACTTGAAAGGTCAATTTTCCATTGGAAGCACCTCAAGCTAGGAACAAGTCTGTTATCCAATTACATTAATGGCATATAACACTTGAAAAAGCTAATGATGTATTTCAACATTGTTTAGCATGTAGCAAGCTTTGTTTGACTGATATACTCAATACTGCATTTGTAATTTTATCATTGGTCCAACTTTTTGAATAAACAATTTCTCTTTCCTTGCACTTTGAAAAAATGGATTTTTATATTTTTTGTTAGTATCTAAATTTGTTCCATTCATGATAAGGTTTAGCAAAATATCTCATATGATTTTCAATCCCGTACCATCGCCGGTGCAAATTTCTAATATCAACTAAGTACCAACTGTACCATGTATTGTCAATCGGTACTTGTGTCAAACAATCTTTTCGTGTAACTTTTTAATATTAACTGACGTACATATAACATGACTAGTAGTTAATAAATGAGATTCACCATGGCACCGAACCAAAAAATTCTTATCCCTTGACGTATATTTATATTCCAACATCATTGTTATTCCAAGGGCAAGATCTTGATGGAATATCAATTGATTTTGGAATGAATTCTGCAAAGTTAATTTAGTGCCCTGGCTGATATAAGTTGTGGAATCCAAGTAGCAAATTGCAAGCGTGGTCCTCTAAACAGTGCCAACCATTCCAACTTTAACCATATTCCCAAGTCAATTTGTTGGCGTAAAATTCCAATTTTTTTGGTGATGGTTGTTCAGATGTTCTCCCCAATTCCAATCCCTATGCTCCGATAGAGATTTGCAGCTTCTTTGATAATGGATGGCATGGAAAAATACAAGGAGTAATTTACTTTAAAACTGTTGTCTATATATTGCAAAGAACATGCATATAGTTGGCCAAAAATTACAAATGGCTAGCATAGAGGATTGGGGAAGAAGCCAAACTCTACACAGGCTTGCCAAGCAGCTTGAGTTTTACAAACCTCCCTCCGCACCAGATAAATCAGAGGATGATAACGAAAGCGATACATCTGTGAACTCTGGTATAAGCTTCAACTCCTTAGCAGTCGGCAATGAAGAGTGTTCTTGTGTCAAGTTGAGATTGAGAGAGAGAAGAGCAGCTGTCCTGATATGCATCTTTGAGGGAGCTGAGGGTGAGCTAAGAGTTATTCTTACTAGGAGATCCATGAATTTGGCATCACACCCAGGTATAATATGCTAAATTTGTGTGGAAATAATTTCTTATTTGTTAATAGTCTCAAATTAATGTTAGACTTGGCCATGGACGCTAGGGCTTTCTAAATGTGTTCTAGAGATTACACAGGAGATGTAGCATTGCCCGGCGGAAAAATGGAGAAGGAAGATGCAGATGAATCTGCAACAGCACTAAGGGAAGCCATGGAAGAGATTGGACTCGATCCAAGCCTAGTTCAAGTTGTTGCAAAGCTAGAGTGCTTTATGTCCCAGGTACCACGTACATGTATATGCTCATTTCTTTTCTTTTGATATATCGGTACTACGAAATTTGAATCGAAGGTAATTTTTTTTTGCCTTGCGCAGCATTTGGTCACCGTTGTCCCAGTGATAGGACTGGTAGCTAGAATTGAAGATTTCAAGCCTGTACTCAACGCCGACGAAGTTGATGCCATTTTTGATGTTCCATTGGAGATGTTTCTCAAGGTTATTTCTACCATACAAAAACAGTGTATTGCACTAGAAAGGTCACAGGCAGAGCATGCATATGTCAATTTATGTTCTTTTGTCAAAACTTAATTAACAGTGATTTCTTCTTGTGTAATGCAGAATGATAATCACAGATTTGAGGACAGAGAATGGATGGGTTGCAAGTACATTCTCCATCTTTTCGATTTTGAATCAGAGCAAGGGCCGTTTCTAATTTGGGGACTAACTGCAAGCATTTTAATTCGGGTGGCCGCTGTCATCTACCAGCAGCCTCCATTATTCCAAGGACACAGCCTCCCTGACTTCCAAGAATTACAAAAAGCCTTGCATAGTGTGCATAATGTTGATGTAACATGAGATTATATACTACTACATATGTTGTAGAATTAAAATAAAGAAATGAATCCCTATTGATTCATCGTATTCCAGGGTCTTAGACGATGATTGAAACCATTTAATTTTTAGATTCTCTTTCAACGGTTATCCATCCTAAAAGTCAACAAAATTAGTGATTGCTTATATGCTTAATTTTTAGCTTTATACCAAACCACATTTGCACATTTTTAAGTGACCAAACAGTTTTGGATTTGGATGATTTTTATGCTAGGATAACCTTGAAGACTTCAAATATAGACAATTTCGATCGTTGGATTGCATTGTGGCACAGCCTTAGGAAGAACTAGAAAATATGCCCGTTCGTTGCTGCGGAAATTGAATGCATCACCCGTAACTGTATAAATAAGACATATTTAACCTGAATAAATTAAACACAATCATGAATGAACAGAGAGACACATGAGTGAATGAGGTCAAAAGGATAAGCAGCTTGGCTTTTATATACATTCAACTAAGCTGACATGTAAAGACATTGTACAATTAGCTAGACAAAACTGAACATTCAAGTAGCTAACTTTCCAAGCACAAACGTTCAAAGCAAAAAATATGCAGAAGGCTTGTTTCCATAAGAAACAGAATAAAAAGCAACATGCAGTTGACACATATTTTGCTTCTGCAGTTAAAGATGGCACACACTCAAATTGCACAAACACTGCACACACTCACACACACCTGCATGGCACAAAAGCAGTGTAAAATCTACATGTTTAGGCAATATCATCACGCTTGAGAATTCAAATTGTACAAACACTGCACACACTCACACACAGGGGAACCATATTATGAACCAGAAGCTTTCAAACTATGCATCAAAAGCAAAAGCAAGATATAAGAAATGAAAATGAAAAAACAAAATGAAAGCTAACATATGTCTTAGGCCAACATATTTATAAGATATGGATACCAATCCACTGGACTCTAAACACCTAATAGTCATGAATTTAGCTAAAGAATGTTAGCCACAAAAATCCTATTAATGAATCTCAAAATTTTCCCTAACCATTAAAATGGTAATGAAGCTCAGAATATTCCCTAAACACCGAAACCCACAGTACATGCTGCCTTGAAACACCCCAACCCCCTTTTTATATTTTAAAATTTGTTTAGTCCTTAATTGGTGAGCCCGTGGGGCCCACCTTGTTTTATTTTATGTTTTCTGGTCTCCCTCTCTCTTCTCTCAGTTCTCTCTTCTCCCTCACCTCTTCGGCAACTCTCTCCCCCTCACTCTCTCAGCTCTCTCTATCTTAACCCCTTCGAGAGTTTTTCTTACCAACAATCATCACCATCGTCTTTATCTCGTCGCTACGAACTCAACCATAGTCTTGGCATCTTGAAGTCGAACCACGAAGTCCCGTACACGAGCTCCGGCGAGCATGCCCCTTTCGAGGCCATTTCCGGCCAAACCACGACAAGTTAGACGTCGTGTGAGGTACCATTCTCTTCGTCTCTTCAAGGGCTACAACTTTTGTTTTTGTCTCGCTTGATTTCGTTGAGTAGTGACAAAGTTATAGCCGTTTAAAGTTGGGTAGTTTTCCGGCCGAATTTCCGGCCTTCTTCTTCGGCAAAACCAGGCCTCTCAGGCCGTTTAGAATCCCACGGGCCTTAAGCCCGTTTTGCCTTAGCCCAAATCCCCAGCCCGTTTGATTTTTATTTTTAGTTATTTGTTTTAAAGATCCCAAAGGCCACAGGCCTTATTTAGAATGGCCTTGGGCCGGTTTTTGGTTAAGGGGCTCTAAGCCCAGCCCTTTAATAAGGCCTTAGGGCCTGTGTGTATGTGTATGGGCTGTGTGTGTGTTAGTAGTGTATGTATGTGTGTTTGGGCTTAAGCCCAAACCACCATTTTTCATCCTAACCCTTTTTAACCAAAAACCCTAGGTTTCTAAAATCCATTTAAAACCCTAATCCGGATTTCAAGCCTAAAACCCGTTAGACCTAATTTGACCGTTGACCCCAGGTCAATGTTGACTTTAGGGTTGACTTTTCGGGTTTTCGTCCGAGACCCTTCTTAGGGTAATTCGACGTTCTGAATCTGTTTCCAATGTCCATTTTCTCAAATTCAATTGCTATTATATAGTTTTATTTATTGGACTCTTTATGTGCTTAGGGACAATTATTGTGACGTTTCCGTCTTCGCTAGTGGTGCAGCTTTTAGCAACTAAGTACTGTGAGTGGACCCCTTCTAAAATTACATGATTTTATAGTAAATGCATAAATGATTAGCATGCCTACGGATTTATGATTTGATTTATGTGAAGCTTGTTGATTTAATATATTGATTTTCGTCTCATGTTTTGGTGAGGAAATAAATTGTTAGCCTATTTTGAGCTATATTTTAATATATCGTATTTTCTATAAAAACCATGAACTGGTAGACTATCTGACAGATGACGATAGGATGCTAGAACATGTTTTTGAACCCCTCTTTATAGTGTAGACAATGATCGGTATCTATGCTATGAAGTGGTTATTTATGAGATGCGTAACTATTTGTGCGTACATAGTAGACACTATGCCGCCTGGGGCGAGGATCTGGTGTTGGCAGTTAGGCCGGGAGAAATAATCCCTAGCGAAAGGCTGAGGGACACGGTGACAAGCATTGGGCCGGGAGGGAGTTATCTCTGGCTACGGGCACAGAGACTTAGGTGCAGGCATTGGGCCGGGAGTTATGTTTATTCGGTGATCTTACTAGCAGCACACCGCGTTTACGAGACGATCTGTGAGACGATTCATGCTTTGGTTGTACGCGATGATATTCCGCGATATGGCTTTTGAGATATTTTTGGCATGCTAGGATTTTTATTAAATCCATCACTTATTATGCTAATAGTTTTCACTATTAAACTGTGGGGGTTAGTATCTTGATAACTGTTTTATTATTATTATATATATATAAATTTGGTCTACTCACCTTTGTTTTGCGCCCCCATTCAGGACTTAGGATCAAGGCATCTAATCCCGGCGTCAAGACACTTCCGCAGCAGCGTCTTTGAATTCTCTCGATGTAGGACCCACTTCTTTATTCATTCAATTTTATCTCAATTCTTTTTAGTGATTAGGTTTAGTTGTATGTTCTGAACATGTTCCTAAATTATTAATTCATGGTATTTTAAATTCATAACCCTTATTTATTTCTTATTCTTAGCTTTTGTATTAATTAATGGCTTTCGTCACCCTCGGGTGTCGGCCAGCACGTGTCTATCCTGGTATTCGAAGAATATCAGGGTCGGGGCGTGTCATGCCTACCCAACAAAGATAAATTAAAAACAACAATTGCAAGATCAATAAGGACTTTGTGAACCACAACGATTAAAAGGGCCGGAAAAACAATAATCCAGATAAATAAAAGAAAGTGCAAATTAAAGAGCACCAAAAAACCAAACACTTTCAAGGTTGTCAAACAAATTTTAGTTCAAGGGTTTGAACCCATTGATCTAACTGTAAACATACAAAGGACAGAAGAAAAAATGCAGAAGAGAAAATCCAAAAATAAGAATGCCCCCATGATTATTGTTTTCATTTATCTCTCACAAACCAATCACATATTTAAAATCCATGTATGAAAGCTTTAGAAAGATAAATAAAAAATCCATATAACTAAATAGGCTGTGAACCCTAAACCCTTATTTTCAAGCTCAATATATTTGCCATTTTATCATGCGAAACACATCGAAAGCCAAAGTTCCCGATCAAGTTTACAACGACAAACACATCACAACTTGCTGTTTTTACGCGAAACACATCCAAAAGTCAATACATTTGCTGTTTTTATTCATAAACCAAGCTCAACCCACTTTATGATTGCAAGAAACACAAAAAATACAAAAGAAAATGCACACAGCATGAACCTCACCAAAAAATCTTCAACAAACAACACAATCTCACCAGCGGTGAAACAATAATGGCCTTGCGCCAATAGCCATCAATAACCAATGGGTTCGTGCCTTAAAACTTATTAATAATAATTAACAAACAATGGAAGCAACAAAAGCTTGTTAATAATAATTAACAAACAATGGCAGCAACCTAACAACAGAATTAACAGCACACTAAGCATCTACAAACCATTAACATTATTTCCCAAAATTTCTTCCCCAATTTCATCGATGGCAATTTTATTGATAGCAATTTTACAAATGGTCACCTAAGCATCTGCAAACCATTAACATTACACCAACTTAAGACAGCAATTACACATTCCACTGTTATCGTGGTGACACATAGTCAAAGGATGCCACTATTACATAGCCAAATCCAGTCCTGACGTGCACAAAAAAAATGTAACAACAGTCATGAAACCACCGTGAATAAATATACCTCAAAAGCCAAAGGGCCAAGTGCTCCGTCCAACGATCCAAGTTTCTGAAAATCTCAAACACAGCAAATCCATTAGCACTAACTCACAGAACAGCGACGATAATTATAGCTCAAAAACCGTGTTGAAATTCCATTAGCACTAATCACACACTGCCGGAACAGAGATCATAGGAAAGCTACACCAATTAAATGACAAAGACTAAAAACCACAAACAGGAAAAAAAAAAAAAACAAAGTTATCAAACAGGAGGAAACTGCCAGAATGAAACTGGCAAGTGGAGAGAAATATATATATATTCGAAAATTAGAAGAAAAATAAACATGATCTTATTTGTCAACAAATTGGAAAAAGAATACAACGAAGGCCTGGAAAGCTTCAACAAAAAATAAACAAAGAAAAGGCTCAACTTGTAACCACACTTATGGAGGTAATTACACACAATAAATAAATTATGATTAGTTAATTGTCCAGTCCCCCAATTTAACAATTGTTACATGCATGCGATCGAATTAGACCTGGGAAGTGGGAAACATACATAATCCTTAAGCACTGGGTTGACTGCAGGGCAAGCAAGTATCAAATTAGAATCAATATATAACATCGTTAATTTAACCTAATTTTAAATGACTAAAACCTTTCCTCCATACACCTTAATAAATTAAGTTTTTTTCTTTTTCTGGTGTATTTTGATTTTCCCTCTCTTTGTTTGATTTGAGCTCTAGTAGAACATGCGTTGTGATATATTTGATAAGTCTGCTCAAAAAGAGGAGGCTAGAGCCTAGAAACGCTTATACAGAAGATATTCCATAACGTTTCCATGTTGAGCTATGACCAAGGCAGAGTTAGACTCAAATCAGGATCACTACAGGTTCAGGGAAAGGATTGCCAAAAGAATGCATGTATAACTTCTCCTACAATTACCTAAGCATCCTATTAATATATGTGACATGGTACAGAGACTTTACAATCAAGAAAACGAAGAATGCAACAGTTGTAAGGTCTTGTTTCTTATCAAAATAGATCCCTCTTAAGAAAGGGACTTATATGCACTAAATTTGAATACTACTTAGGAGATAAACACACAAATTCCTAATCAATCAAGTTATGAAGGTCCTAAATCCCAATCCCACGACCCCATTTTCTTTCCCAAATTTTCCAGGCAACCAAACAGACCCCAACCTAATCCTAATCGGCAAATTTCTCAATCAAACACCACTCAATCATCCATCAAAAAC
This sequence comes from Malus domestica, assembly GCF_042453785.1. NCBI lineage: Eukaryota > Viridiplantae > Streptophyta > Magnoliopsida > Rosales > Rosaceae > Malus > Malus domestica. The sequence continues at coordinate 24,459,241 of NC_091672.1, read as the reverse complement.
CAAGGAAATTCAAGAAAACGAAGAATGCAATAGTTGTAAGGTCTTGTTTCTTATCAAAATAGATCCCAGGAATGAGGCAATTTTGAGAAGCAATTGTTGGGTAAGAGTACAAAATTGCATGCTTTTCATTTTAAAGTTCAAAATTTTAATTTCTATTCTGAAGATATATATTATGTATCTTCTCATCTTTTTCATGCATTTAGATACCTTTTGAGAGAAAGTTGCATGCTATTTTATTTCCATTTTGTGGTGTTCTAATCTTTCAAAAGTACTCCACACATGCAGTGCTTCTTCAAAAGTGGAAAAAAAAAACAGGGAAACTATGCGCCCAGTCAGATTTTAAAGTAAGTTTGAAAGTCATTATACCTCCTGTTAGTTTCTCCTATCCTCACTTGGGCTCCATATGGAAAGATTTTCTTGACAGTTCCTTCTAAAAGTGTTCCCTCCTTAAGGTATAACAGTTCCTGAAACATTATATGGCAAACCAATGTCAGTTCTTATGAAAAATAAGATCATAGAATCTCATAACAAACAATGAGAGAACATTGCAAGCAACAAAAAACATGAATAGATTAAATGTTAAAATCCAACTGACCCAAGCTTCTTTCTCACTCAATACTAAGTCATTCTTAGCTTCATCTATTCGAGTAATCTGCACATACATCCGACAACCCACCTACACCATTAGGAAACAACATGTGTAAGAAGCAGATTAACAAATCAAACATATGCAACTATTTAAGGGAGGAAAAAGTTAAACAATGAAAAGTTGTCAGTGCCTTGTTTAGAGGTTGAGGCAGGATGCAAATACCCGGCGTACCCTGCCTGTTGCCATTCCTAGTCTCATTACTTGTACAAATAGCTTCACCAAAAAGGAGATTTTCAAACTTGAATTTAAAAATTTGACTTAAGTTCAAATACGTCACAGATGAATTGATTAACTACAATATCTGCTGAAAATATATGACAAAAAGTTAAATTTGAATACTGATCAGGAGGTAAACACACAAATTCCTAATGAAGCAAGTTACCAATGTCCTAAATCCTAAGCACAAAAAAAAAAGCACACTAATCAAATTAAAACATACCCAATTATAAACTATCATTAAAAATGAATATTTCATCATTTTGGTTTAGCAGCATAAAGCCTCATTAAAAAGAGAAAAGGAGAAAATGCAGAGAGAGAGAATACAACAGCATAATCAATCAAGTTGATGCATATTTCAATCAAGCCTCAGTAACAACAGAAAATATGGCAGCACAAAGCATAACAGAAGTCAAGAAACCATTTTTAAATTTGAGTCAGAAGACACACCAACTGAAAATAGTGCATTACCTTTTAAATCAAGGGAGGAAACAGAAAAATCAAACTCTCCCATATACCTCCCTCAGTAACCCCTTTCTGACCAGCTAACCCCACAAACTGCACACAACCATGCCTTCCCATCAATTCTTGCGGAAATGGCTTCCAGCTGGAACAAAAATTCTGAAATCAACCCTACCCCCTAGCCCTCCATTTAGGCTTGGCATTTTGGACCCAACCCGTTAACCCGACCTGACCCAACCCGTTAATATTTGTATTTGGATGGATGCTTAACAGGTCGGATCGCTAACGGGTGAACCCGTTAACAACCCGTTAAATAACGGGTCACTTTGGGTCAACCTGTTAGACCCATTAAGACCCGTCAACACCCGATAGCACCCATTAGTTGAGGATATTTTAGTAATTTTTGTAAAGTCTTAATAACAAAAAATAAACTTTATGCAAAATAATAATAATAATAATAATTGTTACCGAGTGTTAACGGATGAAACGGGTGACCCGTTAGCTTAACGGGTCGGGTTCGAATGACCCGTTAACTTAACAGGTCGGATTGAACCCGATCCAAACCCAATAAACCCGACCTGTTTACAAGTCTACCTCCATCCCTGCCTCGCCGTCTCTCTGTGCACCCGTTGTCAACAAAAACAAAACCAAACTTTCGGGCACCCCTCTCTCCTCCCATCTTTACTCCCATCCCTTTTGCAACGCATGACTCTTCCTTCTCTCTTCTTCTCTCACGCACGACACTTCCATCTCTCCTCTTCTTTATGCCATTCTGCAGGCTGCAGGTTAGCCTTTGTCGGTGAGTCACGGCATCCACCTCACCTTATACCGAAACCAACCAAAACAAACCCAGCCACGGCCCAAACCCGCAAAAAGCCCATCCTCCCAAACCCAAAAAAGAAACTCCAGCCCGAACCCAAACCTTCCACAGAGCCCACTGATTAAAGCAATGGCATGGCGCACATAGAGAGAAAATCGAGTCCAACCCACAAAGGCCACTCTGTAAAGCAGTGGCTTGGCGGTAAATAGAGTGAAATCCGGGTCTAAACACTGTTCATTTGAACAGTGCAATTGGAATCCCTTCCCTTCTTTAGACTAAAGTAATGTCTGTGATATAAAATTTATGGGTAAATTACACAAAACTACGGGTCGAACGACACTATTATACTTCATCTTTTAAAAATGATAATGTCATACCTCATTTTACGAATTTGTGCCAATGTCAGACTTCCGTCAGTTTTTCTGTTAATTTCTCTGTTAAGTGCTGACGTGACTAAAGACGGGACCCACTCATTAATCTAACTAGATTTAAAAATAATAAAATATATTTTTAATAATAAAATATTAAAAAATTAAAAATAAATTATTTTTTTGTATAAAATTGTGGGATCCACCTTTACAAATCCTTCCAACCGTCCCCCCCTAACCTACCTCCACCACCCCCTCTCTCTCTCTCTCTCTTCTCTCTCCCTACCAACCTGCATCCCTAAAATCCCAAAACCCATAAACCCTTCCCCACCCGTCCCCCCCCCCCCCAACCTTCCTCCACCACCCACCCTCTTCGATGCCAAGGAAGCCGACAATGGCTTCACCTGTAGCTTCTCGAGCTAGTCCCTGTTCATGTACAAAAAAAATAAAAATAAAAATAAAAACCAATTCGTCTTCCCCACCCGAGCCCACTCCCAAATCAGACACACCTCTTCTCCCCACCTGAGCCCACCCCCAAATCAAAGAAACTCATTCTCTCTCTAATCCCTGCACCATCTGGATAGGAAAGGTGAGGTCAAAGTCGAACAGGGCCGCCTTCTCAAGATTTGGTAGGTTTTGTCACATCCCGGCTCGGGGCGGATCACTTCCTGGGCCCGTTCCACCACCGTAGCACGATATTGTCCGCTTTGGGCTTACCATTCCCTCACGGTTTTGTTTTTGGGAACTCACGAGCAACTTTCCAATGGGTCACCCATCCTGGGAGTGCTCTGGCCTCCTTCTCGCTTAACTTCGGAGTTCCTACGGAACCCGAAACTAATGAGCTCCCAAAAGGTCTCGTGCTAGGTAAGGATGGGAATATACATTTAAGGATCACTTCCCTGGGCGATGTGGGATGTTACAGGTTTGATGAGATTTTTAGTTTTGAGATTTGTAATGGGTCTTGGGATTTTGAGGATGCATGTTGCCCAGAGAGAGAAGAGAGAGGCAAGAGAGATAGAGGGTGGGTGGTGGAGGAAGGTTGGGGGGGGTGGGTGGGAAGGGTTTCTGGTGGGGATAAGGGGATCTGGGTTTTTGGGAAAGGGACACGGGTTGATGGGTGTTTTTTTGGTTTTTTGTTTTTTGTTTTTGTTTTTAATTTTTTAATATTTAGTTAATATTTAATTATTTTTTTAAATATTTAATTATTTTTTAAATATTTAATTATTTTTTTAAATTTTTTATTAATTTTTTAATAGAAAGTGGGCTCCAAATCAAACCACGTCAGCATTTAACTGAGAAATTCACAGTCAAGATAACAGAAGGTATAACATTGGACCAAATTCTAAAGATGAGGTATGACATTGTCAATTTTAAAATATGAGGTATGATAGTGTCGTGAGACCCATAGTTGAGGTAGTTTTTTGTCATTTACCCAAAATTTATTGTAGAAAGACCATGAATAGTCATAGTTTGGCAGAAACCTGAGCCTCCTGAACAAAGAACATGGAAATACAACAGCTACAAATAGGGGGTCCCTCTAAAAGTTATAATAATTGTTGTCGTTGGATTAAAATTCAATGACCCGTGTTCCTTGCTTAAGAGGCTTAGCCTCCTAAGCTGAGGAGAGGATCCAAATCTGTTCTCCAAAATATAAAACTGGAAAGGTTAGCACAGAGTTCTTTGAAATTCAGTTATCTAATTCAATGTAGCTGATTTATGAATGAATGCATTCCCTTTGTTCATGTTGTTGCAAACCAAGAATCCTTCTATCAATTTGCTTATTAGTAAAGCTATAATTTCATCGAAAAAATCCGACAAAAAATGATTTATTCAGAGTCAAAACTATCACTAACATCCGTGTATACATATAAGCAGACTTACATTACATGTTCCCTTTGCACATGCTCCGTACCATGACCTAGTCAACTCTATAGAAACTTCACCGTAGTTTCATGCATCTTTCATGGCGGAAAAATAGGTGCTCAAATAACCAACCTTGTTATTCCTGGCAAAGTTGTATATACGATCGGTCGGATCACACTACTGATCAAATATTAATATTGTCATTAACTTAATTAATTCGTTGTGTAATTCAGAAAAATGTGTTGAGAAAAATTAGGATACACAGCTCTTAACACAAGTGTTAAAGAGACAAAACAAGTAAAAAATTTACTTGTATTACACTTACAAAATACTACAACGCAAACTCTTAAGGACACGCCTTAGAAGCTATGACACTCTTTTTCTTTCTAAAGACAAACTCTAGACCACTCACTCTTACAAAACTACTCTTGCTTCTCACTCTCACTTGGTTGCCTACTTACTTGATTACTTTATTACAACACCACACCCATATTTATAGATGTGATCAGCCGACCTTCCTAAATGCCCATCCGACTTGGGCTTTCATTATAATTAACCTTCTAATTGTTTCTACAAACAGCCCACCGACATAGGCTTTTGCTTCACACATATGTTACAAGCTTCTAGAACTTTTTAGCTTCATATGCATCAACCTTATCTAGCATTTTCTTAATATGCATGCACCGGCCATTGCTAGAATTCTCTAGAATCTAGACACCAATTAGGCTGGTGTTGATCTTCAACAAAATAAGGTTTCGTCACAAAAAGTCCTGATGCAACTAGTAGAGAAAACATTCAATATAAGGAGACTTAATTTGGTCAGGCGTCCAGACGTGGGACATGCTTTAACAACTCCAAATCTCATTAAAATCAATTACACGAGTGAAGTCCAACCCCATTCCCATTAGAAGTGAATTTCACACGAAGCCACTAATGGATTGATCAGATTACAAAAGCTTAAGGTCCATGCCTTTATTTCTCTCCACAAAAAGGATTAGAGACTACTAACTAGCCACGAAGGCAAAGCTCTTAGTCCCCAAAATTTGGCCATGGCCGGCCTAACAAATGCTTATAGTGTAATAACCCCGGCGGCCCCGCCGTGGCTAAACAAAGGCGACAACGCATGGCAACTTACAGCCGCCACTTTTGTAGGGTTACAAAGCATGCCGGGCCTTGTGATCCTCTACGCCAGCATAGTGAAGAAGAAATGGGCAGTCAACTCAGCCTTCATGGCCCTCTACGCCTTTGCCGCCGTGCTCATCTGCTGGGTCCTTGTAGGCTACCGCATGGCCTTCGGGGACCAGCTCCTGCCATTTTGGGCTAAAGGTGCACCCTCTCTTGGTCAAAAGTTCCTCATCTACCGAGCCAAAGTGCCAGAAAGCACTCACTTTCACGACGGCGGATTGATTGAGACACCGACGGTTGAGCCATTTTACCCCATGGCATCACTTGTCTACTTCCAATTCACTTTTGCAGCCATTACTCTTGTTTTGCTAGCTGGGTCTGTTCTTGGCCGCATGAACATCAAGGCTTGGATGGCTTTTGTCCCTCTTTGGCTTCTATTTTCGTACACTGTTGGAGCCTTTAGTCTTTGGGGTGGTGGCTTCCTTTACCATTGGGGTGTCATTGACTACTCCGGCGGCTATGTCATCCATCTCTCCTCAGGCATAGCGGGTTTCACCGCTGCCTATTGGGTAGGTACTTATGATTAAATCGTGAGCCTAGATCCTCTGCTGATGTTTTTTGTGCTGATACTGCGACGCATGCGGTTTTAGAATTTAGACTAATTTAAAGGTTTGCACATGTACTAATAATACCATATGTGTTCTAGGTTGGTCCAAGGTTGAAGAGTGACAGGGAAAGGTTTCCACCAAACAATGTGTTGCTAATGCTTTGTGGTGCTGGGATGCTGTGGATGGGCTGGTCAGGCTTCAACGGCGGGGCCCCTTATGCTGCAAACATTGTTGCTCCAATAGCAGTGTTGAACACAAACATATGTGCAGCTACAAGCCTTCTTGTGTGGACGTCTCTGGACGTCGTGTTCTTCGGCAAGCCGTCGGTGATCGGAGCTGTTCAGGGCATGATGACGGGGCTTGTATGCATCACACCTGGGGCGGGGTTGGTGCAGTCGTGGGCGGCTATTCTGATGGGAATACTTTCTGGTAGCATTCCATGGGTCTCCATGATGGTCCTACACAAAAAGTCTACCCTGTTGCAAAAGGTAAGAGTTTCTGCTTTCCACACTGTCTTTTTGTTTCTACAATTTTTTGGTATTGTTTTTTGGCATATGATACGCATTCTGTATTTTCTAATCATGTCGTTAAAAATTTAGACGTTCTAATCTTAAGATAATTTTTAACGTTCTAATCTTATAAAGAGAAATAACTTATGCTTCTTAGGTTTAAGTCTCCATCAAACATTTTAATTTGTTTATATTTGGTCTTTCATTTCTTTTCCTTTGTTTTTTTAAATATTCATCTAGCTTACTTAGTATTCAAAGATTTCCACCTTATAGTCCCAACAAAAATCACATCCATCATTTTCCGCTATACTAATATATTATATTCGTTCCTGTTATCCTTTAAATATGTACCTCCATCAACTGTAAATTGACCACAAGGAAGATTAGGTTTTCTAGAAGATTTCCATTAGTCCTCAATCCTCTTTCCTTAATGCTTGACCAATCATCAATGAACAAAAGATCATAAAAGAAATGAAAGGAATAGAAGGAGAAAAAAACTAAAACTAACATTACAAATCCGAGTTAGGTCAGTTAAAATAGCGTGTTCGCTTGTTGCACCTAATTTCAAATTACCTTTTTAAATTAGAACAACGTAGATTATCGCCTTATGGTCACATAAATTAAATTAAATTAAATTCTTACCATATACAATATTTGATTATTTACAGGTGGATGACACCCTAGGGGTATTTCACACACATGCAGTGGCAGGGCTTCTGGGAGGTCTGCTGACTGGGCTTCTGGCGGAGCCAGCACTTTGCAAGCTTATACTGCCAGTCGGCAACAGCAGAGGTGCATTCTACGGTGGCAATGGAGGGATGCAATTTCTGAAACAATTGGTTGGAGCTATGTTTGTGATTGCTTGGAACATTGTCTCCACCACTATTATACTTCTGGCAATTAGGGTTTTCATACCTCTGAGAATGCCGGAGGAGCAGCTTAATATCGGAGATGACGCGGTTCACGGAGAGGAGGCTTACGCTCTTTGGGGTGATGGAGAAAAATATGATCCAACAAGACATGGTCGGAATACAGCAGCGTACGGCGAAGAAATGGCACCGTCGCCGTATGTCAATGGTGCAAGAGGTGTGACCATTAACTTGTAAATCACCTAGTGCACTATGTCGGATGCATGTAACATATGATCACATAACTAATATGTACGTATCTGTTAGTAGAAGTTTTGAACAAATTTCCACAAAAACGTTTGAAATTTTGAATGTGATTGTGACAGGATGATTTTGTCAGAAATATTGTTTATGACTTTTTGTTTTGAGACTGTAACACGCGTGACATACAAATATCATCAAAATGTTTACATTAACAGAGTTAGATGAATCTAGCGTTCATATGACAAAATTTCCCTAACATTCCATTTTACTAGTTGTGATAGTTTAGTGAACCATATAAAAGCCAAGGGTTAGTCAAACGATTAAAAACCAGCAAAATTGAGTCGAAATTTGACTAGTGTGGAGACTAGTATAATTTTCAGACGAACAATAATTCTTTCACCATGTTGAGTGCACGACTCTGTATTCTTAAGGTCATCAAAACGGCATAATCCTGTGACCTCAGCAGTAATACCGTGCGATCGAGAACTCGACGCGAGTCATTAACCTGTTTGTCCATCCAATCCTGTATCTCCAGCCAACAGTCCACACTGTGTTCAATTTCTGAAGAAGACAACTCTTTTTATGCGAGCGACAATGGGAGGGGAGATCGAACTCAATACCTCGAGTGCAATCACAAATGCTCTGTAATGGAATACAAAAAGACGAGCAACATAACATGCAAAACGAATAATATGAATCCAAAGTTTACCAATTCCATTTGATCTGAGCAGATGGTAGTTTCCTTTACAGTGATTTAAGGTTGTTATACAAACCCTTGAACTGTTAACGTGGGACCAGTACCCAAAAATAGCTACTTTACATGCTAGAGTGTCGTATGTCCCACTATGAATCCTAAAACCCAGAAAAGCAGATAGAACTTTGGCTAATCGAAGTGTTCCCATTCCTGATTTGGTTCTGTTGAAGATGGCTCTGGCGTTGACGTTGGGGGATTCAGGGATCCAACTCCGGAGTCAAAGGTCTCCCATTCGGTTGTTACTGTGACAGCATTGCTACTGTTGTTAACTGGATTGCTGTTCCTCGTTTTTAGAGCATCCAATGCATCCACAAAGTTCTGGACACGTCGCACCTACACAAGAAAATTGTTAAACCAGCCATAACAGATCCCTAATCATCTATGGAACGTCAAAATTTAGAAACAGCCTATAAACTAGCCATTACATAACGACATAATTTTCGGCACAAAGAGAATAAGCTGCGAACTTAAGGAGACCTTTACAGTTTATATTCACATCCATAAAATTCCATCGGAAGCAGCCCACTTGTCCTATCTGCTGTACAAAATTTTAAGCATGGTTGTGGTCCAGTAAACAATGTAAGAGAGGCTCGCCACACCACTAGCAACCTGTAGCTTAGTGGTACCTCTTCCTATTTCTAACAGGAAGTTCTTGAGTTCCAATCCTAATATAGTACATAGTTGAATCTCCAAAGGCAGGACAAGGTTTTAAGTGAGGAGGAAGACAGCAGGACTGAAAAAGAGCACAGGGAAGGGGGAGAAAGATACTAACTATTGGAATTTGGCAGAGGGGTAACCGATCGCGTAATGCTGATCCATAAGAAAATCTATTCGCAAATACCAACATCAACACATATAATATATTGTTACTCTATGAACAATGTGACACAAAGTGTAAGACAGATGATACGTGGCAACCAATGAAAGCCATCAATGCTTATATTGAGCAATCCTTTAGTTGTTTCAAGCAACACAATGAAATGACCTCTGCGGTGGAAGCGCTCAAGCGGAGTTTACTATGTGCGAAGTTACCAAAGTTGGGTCCGGAGGACAAGCAGATACTGACTAATAAGGCCGATTGTGTGTCCTATTCCTACATATGACATATGTAACAGGGACTGACTATATCATATAGGTTTTGCATCCAACCTTTCCTCAAAAACAATTTACAAGAAACCTGGTGGGACTCTTTTTTGAATTAACACCAAGGTAGAATCCTAAGTAGAATCCCGATAGGAAATCTTTTGATTGTCCATTCCCATCACTTTCACATAGCTTCAATCACCGTAATCATTGGTGACGCTGCCATCTCACGGCTAGAATACATCAATTTTGATACAATGGATGCTACAATAAAAGACATGTTCACTTCCCTGTATCTAAAGCTACAACACCCCTCAAAACCGATGATCACATCGATTTCATCATGTGATCAGTACAACACAGCACATCATTTCCACTAGAACAAACAAAATGCGTGGCAATTCCATCATAAGAAACCAAAAATCATGCAAAATACAAACCTCTGCCTTGCGTTGCATTTTTTCTTCTCCTTCAGCTTGAATGCCGTCCAATTTCAGCAACTGCCTCGTGAGCAACTCTGTTGGCACAACAAATTCTTTATCGGAAACCTCGTTCCTGCCAGCCACAGCCACTTCCAAGGCAGCAACCTTATAAAATCAAACAAAGCATTGTGAGCACCAAACAAATCTAACATTTTGGTAACCAAATACAATTGGCACACGGAACTCACCCTCTCCGCGAGCTTATCAACCTCGGCTCTGACTTCAGCAATTGCTTGAGAAGCTTTTGACATGACATTGCTTTTGCCTCCAACATCTCCACCACCGGTTGGCACCTCTTTGCTGTTGACTCGAACTTCTCCAGCACCGACTCGCATCTCATTGCTTTGATTTACCTCCTCAACCTTACTCTCCTTTCGGGCTTCCAGAAGCAGCACCTTCGAATTATTCTTCACACCGGCAATGTCCAGATGCTCCTCATCTGCCTTCTCCATCCCCCTGAAAAAGAGTCTCTGCACCTCTGGCTCCAAATTAGTCTTCTGTGAAACATGCTTCTTCATATCCCCTGACGATATCCAAAACAACAAACAATCAAATTAACAGTGAGGATTAAAATGGAATGATAAGAACATGAACGAAAGAAGAATACCGAAAGTGGAGTGGGCAGGGAGGAAGAGCTCGTAGCGGGGCCCGTTGCCAGGGCCGAGAACGACGTCGATCTTGATCATGGGCCCACGAGAGGAGGCGGAAGCACCAACACCAGCAGCCACTGCCGCCGCGTCCTCATCTTCCCGCCTCTGGACCAGCATGCCACCTGGCCTCATCTCCCAATCGATCTCCTCGTTCTGATCGGGAACCGGCACCTTCGGATTCGGATTCGGATTCGGGTTCGGATTGTTTTTCACCATCATAAAAAATGGGGCGCGAATCGAGTCGGGGTATCTCGAAATGGAAGGTGTCGGGTGGGGGTTCGAGAATTTGGGAAAAGAAGGGCTTTGTATCGACGGTATTGACTGGATAGCGACTGAGTGAGGGTTTGAGGCAGAGATGATCGTACGGGTTTTAACGGAACGCGTTTCGTTAAAGGGTTGGTCGGTGTTTTCCATAAAAAAATTTAAAAAAAGGGTTGGTCGGTTCCAAAATCTGAGCGGCGCATTTGTCTTCACATACACGAGGGTTGATATTTCAACCATAGTAATAGTTGGCTATTTAAAAATTAGTAGGAATTCATATTTAAAATTCTTACTGTTTTAATCATAGAGTTTTGTGTTTATAATCAGGATCATTCATATTATGAATCACATTGTATAAATCATCCCTGCAAAAAATAAATTAAAACTAAAGTCATTTGGTCAATCAATTATAAAAAATACATAGATGGTTCATAATGCTTTTACTAATACCGTTCATTTGTTTTTAAACAATTTGATGATTAAACAACCTTAATTTTAATTGATTTTTTACAGAGGTAATATTTATATGGTGATTTATAATATGAACGGCTTTAATTATAAACAAAAAGTTTTATAAATTGGCAACGAACAATTTTGAGAAATTTTGAGTAGGAGTTCCTACTCATCTTTGAGTAGTTAAGTATTGTACTTTCAACAAACGTACATGGGGAGTGAATAAACAAAAAATTGTTTAGGGAGAGAAAATGCTCTCTCAAACTCCCACCCTCGCGGCAAGTGGCCATTTATTACAATGGTGAAAAGGTGTTAAGCCTTTGCATAACGGCATAGGTTTAAACCCCGTCGATGACTAATCTAACATCTAAAAAAAGAACTCCCACCCTCGTGTGCTGCCTTCTGCTAGCATTTTGAGAGTCGGTGGCATACTTCCTCAGCGTTCATTGGGCTATTTTTGGCATATCTTTTGCTCTCTTCATCTTCTTCTTAACTCTTCTTATCTTTAAGCTGTCATTTTTCAATAACCATCCTCCTCCATCTCATTCCTCTACCACTCATCCTTACAATCCATCGCACAATTACATTTTGAGTAGTGCTAGATAGACCAATTTTTAAACTATATTTGCAAACTAAATGATGTGTAATCAATAGGAAATAGATACATTAATCAACACTTAACTAATCTAATCATCAACCACCACATCATTTGATTTACAAATTCTGATTTAAAATTTTGATCTCTCTAGGATTACCCTTATATTTTCTCAAATATTCGCGCAACGAACCAAAGATGGACACCAAATTCAATTCCTCCCTTCACTGCCCCTCACCAACAGACATATTATATTTTCGAAACCAAGTGTGTCGTGACTTTGGCCAAAGCAAGAGTATTTCACATACCCCTTTACCTCACTTATTTTTTAATAAACCTTCCTCGGCTTCTTCCCGCCGCCCGCCTACCTCCTAGCAATATTTAGAACATTGTTAGGTACCTTTTTTATTCTTCAGAAAATGTATATAATCCATTTTTCTGAATTTTTATTTATTAGGCTCATTAAGAAAAAATTGTCGTGATTGAGCCTGAAAAACTTGTCCCAAAAAAATTATAGCTCAAGTGTTTATACCTTGAGCTAAGAAATTTTGTTTTACACAATGATGTTCTACATTGCAGAGAGGTTCCTAGTCAAGTTAAAATTATTACGTGTCAAAATCGTCATTTAAATAAATCAAATATATAAATTATTTTAAATACAAATTAGTTGTATTCATGAACCAATTGTGACATATATAACCAGTTTAAATGTTCTAATACAAATGCACAATTTCATTGCTCACTCTTTGCTACTTTCATTTCATTCCTTTCGCTCCAAATGAACCCTAACAACCTTTACAACGAAGAAAGTTGAGAAGATGTAGACATGACAACAATAATCGGTGAGTGAATTGTATGATATTGTTGTCGAAGAAGATGTTACTTTCAAACACTTCACAGATAAGAAAATCAGCATGATTTACATCAACGCCCAATGAAAGATTGCTTCGGTCTAGGTGATCAACCTCCAAGATGTATATACCGTCGAGCAATTTCAGAGGCGCTGCCGGTTGTGACCTTCATATGCACTTGGACAACAATGGTTGGAGGTAGGGAAGGACAAAATACCTGCGGTTATGGATAATCACGGTTAACTGCCTATTTAAACTTCACGGTTACGGTTATGGGTAACCGTTTAGATAAATAAACGGTTATGGGTATAACCATTTACCCGTGAAATTTAAATGGGTGCTTATGGGTATTAACCGCTGTTATAAACGGGTAACTGTTTACCCATTTATTTTAGGGTAAAAGACTGTTTACTACCCTCATGTTTTGTGGTTTTCAACATTTAGTACATCAAGTTTTTTTCGTCTTAGATTCATACCTAAAGTGTAAATTTTGAAACAGTCTCATATATCCGTTAGTCAAACTGTTAAGTCTTCTGTTACCTGTGACATGACACACTAACTGGGCGCCACGTGTCATCCACGTTTTTGTTTTTTTTTTTGTTTTTTTCTTCTTCTTCTTCTTCTTCTTCCTCTGACTGCAACTTTTATTTTTTTTTCCTCCTTCTCCTTCTTCATTCCTCCTTCTTCCTTCCCCTTCTTCCTTTTTCTTTCTTCTCCTTCTCCTTCTTCTTTTTCCTCCGAAATTTGGGGAAGTTTTTTTTTTTTCTTCTTCTTCCTCCTTCTTCCTTCTTGTTTTTCTTCTTCCTCCGAATCTGCCCAGATTCAGTTTTTTTTTTTTCCTCCTTCTTCCTTCCCCTTCTTTTCCTTCTTCCTCCTTCTTCCTTCCTCCTTTTTTCTTCCCCTTCTTCTTCTTCTTCCTTCTTCCTTCTTCTTCCTTCTTCTTCCTCAACAAAAAAAAAAAAAAAACCTTCATCTTCCCCCATATTCGGAGGAAGAAGAAGAAGAAAAAGAAGGAAGAAGGGGAAGGAAGAATGAGAAGAAGGGGAAGGAAGAAGGAGGAAGGAAGAAGGAGAAGAAGGAGAAGAAGGAGGAAGAAAAAAAAATTGTAGTTGGAGGAAGAAGAAGAAAAAGAAGAAAGAAGAAAAAAAAAGAAAAAAAAACTGAATCTAGGCAGATTCGGAGGAAGAAGAAGAAGAAGAAGAAGAAGGAAGGAGGAATGAGAAGGAGGAAGGAGAAGGAAAAAGGAGGAGGAAGAAGAAGAAGAAGAAGAAAAAAAAAAAAAAAGCTTTCCCAGATTCGGAGGAAGAAGAAGAAGAAGGAGAAGGAGAAGGAAGAAGAAGGAAAAAGGGGAAGAAGGGGAAGGAAGAGGAATGAAGGAAGAAGGAGAAGGAGGAAGAAAAAAAAAGTTGCAGTCGGAGGAAGAAGAAGAAGAAGAAAATAAAATAAAAGAAAAGAAAAAAAAAACGTGGATGACATGTGGCGCCCAATCAGTGCGCCACGTCATAGTTAACGGGAGACTTAACAGTTTGACTAACGGATGTATGAGACTGTCCTAAAATTTACACTTTAGGTATGAATCTGAGACGAAAAAAACTTGATGTATTAAATATTGAAAACCACGAAACATGAGGGTAGTAAACAGTCTTTTACCCTTTATTTTATATATGTAAAATTAACACAAACCATGTTCTCGGTCCAATAATACTTAGCACCTAATAAATTAGCAAGGAATTCATCGATCTTTATCTCAATAACACTGTTGCAGGAATGATGATTCTCATCTGCAATGAATTCGCCAAATTAATTTAAATTCCTTGCTGGTAACCATGAAATTGACTGAAATATCTTCGAAACAATTTTCGTAACCCACTAATACTTAGCAAATATTATATTACCTTCATTGGTAATAGTTAAAAATATCGTCCGTAAACTATTATTTCAATTATTGGAATGATATAAGGACTTAAAAAATTAAAATATGGAAATGTATGATGAATGTATTTATAACGGTGTTTAATTGTCAAAAAAAAAATTATGACAATTTTTTTTTTAATTTTCAAGTTGTTAAAAAACATGACGGGTGAAAAAGAGGTAATGGTAAAAAAAAGAAGATAAACGGGTTAAAAAGGGTAAATGGATAAAAGGGTATTAAACGGTTACGGTTAAATGGGTATGCGGTTATGGGTATGGTTAACTATTTATAAACGGTTATAGGTATAAGTATAACCGTTTAGGCAATTACCCAACGGGTAAATGATTATGTGGGTATGAGCATAAACGGTTATAGGTAAATAACCGCGATTACCCGCCCACTATAACCGTTGTCCATCCTTAGTTGGAGGAGTCGTCAACAATGATGATTATTTTATGCAGAAATCATATTCACT
This sequence comes from Malus domestica, assembly GCF_042453785.1. Taxonomy (NCBI): domain Eukaryota; kingdom Viridiplantae; phylum Streptophyta; class Magnoliopsida; order Rosales; family Rosaceae; genus Malus; species Malus domestica. The sequence continues at coordinate 24,443,993 of NC_091672.1, read as the reverse complement.
TGGAGTTATGGGTTTATTGCCCTATCAAAAGATAACAGGCGCGCTTCGGATGCAGGCATGCAGTGTCGGATCCAATAAAATATTTAATCACGTAAAGTTTCTGATTTTGTGATTAGGGAGTACAAAAACATAGCTTCACATAACTTCAAAAGAAGGAAAAAAAATGATTAGGAGGTAAGTAATTTGCAATTATTGGTTATGGAACTGTGGGAGTGGGTGTGTACCGACTGACAAAAACTCATTTGGAGTGGTCTATTTGGTAATGGCGTGCCTAAAAGCAGCGTAACATCCAATCCTGCCCTGTACTCTGTAGGGTGTTTGACAATTTTGAGCATCTACTCAAAAGAAAAACAGTTCCATCAGGCAGGCACGTGTTGTCTTACCACATTGTGAAAACATTCCACGTGTTATGTATGTATGTTTGGTTACTGGTGAAGTGATAGGGCATAGTAGGAGATCAGAACTGTGGACTGCCCCGGTTCTGATACGTCTCCATTGATCATGCGTTGTAAGGCCAATTCGTATAAACAAGATTTAGTATATAATCTTTTTCGAGTAACGTTAGATAGATAAAATTTAAAATTTAAATTTACAAATTAAATGATATGTCACCAATAGAAATAAGCATGTTTATCAACGTTTAAGTACTAAATCAATCATCAACTTTCATGTCCGTTAATTTTCAAAACTTTATTTATAAATTTAGGCCTGATTTGGTACTGAGGTGATTCTGAAAAAGCTGATATCAAAAAAAGTTTTTTTTGTGTTTGGTAAACATTCAGTTTCAGCTTTTTTTTCACAGTTTTGGGATGAAAAAAAACCAAAAACAAGAAGCTACAAAACCCAGTTTTGAAAAACTGGCTTTTTTCACATCTGTTTTACAAAAAAGTTTACCAAATACTATAATACTACTTTTTTTTTTTCAAAAGAATTTTTACAAAAAAGTTTACCAAATACTCTACAGCTTTATTTTACAGCCACTTTTTTCTCACAGCACAACAGAAACAATTTTTTTTTCAAAACATAGCAATACCAAACCAGCCCTTAGTCTCCTTAACATTACTCATCTTTCTTTGCAGGCGCAGCTCATATTTTCTTTCAGGAATTTATTGTTTTTTGCAGTCCTGAAACTGAATTTTGGAAGACTTATTTCTCGAACTTTACACGTAAAACGATATCATCTGAAAATCAAAATAAAGTAGGCGCTTAAGAACTTGCATGCCAGACTCGGTCATTGAATAGATTTATAAGAATGAGGTGCATAATGATTATAAGCAGATAATGAGCTATAAGTCGTTACATTATCATGTTTATGTACTATTTTTTTGTTGAAATATGAGTTTAAACTTAATTGGATGAGATAACTATATGTAAGTGATAGTGCCTTTTTTGGTCGATCAAGAGAACATTTCTATATATGTATGTATGTTTTACCGTTGTCAAATTAAGTTCAACTTATACTATCAAATTTATCATGTTTATTATGTATTCTTTTACTTTTGCACACATTCTGAAGAGAAAAATGTATGGAGTTAAAACCGCATAATAAACTAGCTATAATTAGGTATAAATCTCATTACAAACATTATATGTCATTGTTATTCATGTGAGTCGAACCTGATGCTTCTTACTTACAAATTAAAAAAAAATATTAATAAACCTGAATAGTAATTCGTATTTATTCTTTAATATATATGTATGTGTGTAAATTTGCTAAACAAATATGTCAAGTTGTCCAACTATAAACTTCATTTTATTTCTTTTTAACAGTGGGGAGTTGGGTACTCAAACTTTTAAATTCTCCAACGTTCTGAGATAATTACTACTAAACCAACTTTTTCAGGTAATAAATTCTATGTGATAATGTCAACTCAAAAGCCAATATTTCATAAGTTGGTTAAATTAAAATGATGTGTATTTTAGTCTGAGAGCGGAGCAAGAGTTCCGTGATTCTTATACTTGCGTGCGCTCTTCTTAATTCTTCTACTTTTACCGAATCGGTGCCGAAAACAGCATAATGCAGTAAGAACAAGTCAACTTCCATTAAATGCAGAAAGAGATGTATGGAAGGAGGAGAGGGTTTGAGACTCTGAAGGATGAGTGTAACACCGTGAAAAAACAAAGCATATGAAGCAGCTGGGGCAACACAGAAGACGTTTCGTAACGTTTCTGTTACTCAAAAACTGCAGCAACGGTAAAAAACCCTGTGCACTGTATTCACCTTATAAAGCTAAAAACCATTCCTGCCGGCCTCGTAACAGTAACTTACTTTTCCTCAATAGTAAGTCATCCCTCCATATGATGTCGATGTTTCCATTTCCAATCTTCACGGGGCCCAACACTCAAACATCAAGTGGCTAATCCGCAGGTTACCAACTCCCTCCGTCCCAGCACGTGTGGACAGTGGAATAATATATATGTTCCTTGTTTTTTCTCTTCATATTTTTGTAAAATGTAATGTTTTATGTTTTCTCCAAGGGCACGTGCCCGCTCTCACTTTTTCCGTGTGGGAACTTTATATGAAGCTTCTTAATACAATACGTAAAGAAAATATTAGAGAAAAATGTGCCAAATTTTGTAACAAGTCGAACAAATTACTTTTATTTGTCACGAAAATGAGCTTCGATTCTGTAAGTTATCCCACTTCATTAAATTTTTGGCTTCGCCTTTGTCCACATAGACAACTTCTACATGCATGCACATTCATAGGTTAGCTAGACAGACTTAATACTGATTGTATTTATTTGTTCACATCCTTAATTTGTATAGAGATCAGCCATACACACAACGAGAGGTATGATGGCGTTCAAATACAAAATCCGAAACAAATTTTATGTTAACATAATATATATGTGGTCAAAACTATCACCTCATACATCATCTGTTTGTGACTGATGTTGGTTTGACGAAGACAGATAAAGCAGGTAATTTTCTTTTGAACAAGTAAGAATAATTGGGGTTCTACCCACCCCCATTGTCAAATTAAACTGGAGCCTGATGTGTCCTGCTAGGGACCCCCCAGCCCCACCTGGTTCGGTTGCTTCTTTTAATAGTTGTTTTCATACTTGCTTTTATCTTTTATGTGGGAAAGCAACAATCTATCATTCGCACTGCTGAATGCAAAATTTTTTGAATCTACCAATTGAAACGGTACTTGTAGTGAATGTATCAATGTGTTCTTCTATGCCCATTGGAATGGGGGGACATTGATAGTGTTGTGATTTTTTTTTTCTTGAAAAAAATGATTCGTCACGACATTCCATAGTGTTGTTCATATAGCAAATAATTTCCATGCATGTGAACTAGTTAGGGCTAAAGAATTTGCATTCATCCTGAATTAAAATGGTAACTTGATCGAAAATTATGATATATATTTATATATAAAGAATTTGATTTCCAATAAATGTGTTCTTTTGTTTTGATAGTTGTTTACACAAGTACAAATATACTATCGTTACAACAATTAATGTTACTCGTACTCAAAATTTTGAGCTAACAACATGTATATGCAAGTCTAATATAATTTTACCAAATAATTTCTATGTGCCATCATGGATGAAATATTATAGAAAATTTCTCTTTTAAAATTTTTGAATTAATTCACACAAAGAATTGTCTAACTCCTAAGAGAAAATCTTATCAAAATGTGATTCTTTCAAATGTAAATGAAGAAATTTAAAAGTATTATTACGATATGAAATTTAAGAGATAGAAAAAAATAAGCATACAACGTAACACATTGATTCAACAAATTTCTTATCTAGAATATTGTACGTATAGTATTAATTATGGAGAATCGGGTTAAATATTCAAGGACAATATTCAACGGGTGTGTTTGGGGATCTAGCTTGAATCGTAGGACTAGTTGAAGCAATTTTTGATAAAAAACTATCTTCAAAAGAAGAGCTGATGATAAGACCTCGAATCCTTTTCTTTTTCTTCCTAAAGAGGTGCAATTGAGGGGACATGAATAGTATATCTCTTTCAGAAAACAGTGTATATCCTAAGGATAAAAATTATAAAAAGCATAATCGTACAATTTAAAAGCCCGGCAAGGATTTGGTCCTCGGATTTAGACACACCTGCAACTAGGTAACATCCACTTAGATTTCATAAAAAAGGACCCCTACCCCCGACTTCTCTCTTTAGTCTTTCCCTTCATTCCTGACCAGCCACGAAAAGCCAATTGGACTCCAACCCTAACAACAAGACACCGGACCCTCTCTCACTCTCTCTTGCCGACTGGTTCAGAGGCACTATTCCTTGTTTTTGGAGGGAGGTGTTTTCAATTAGTAATAAAAGAATCCGTCTTATAACATGTTATATGATACTTGTGAAAAAAAAAAAAAAACTCACAAAACAATACTAGCATACTACAAAGTCACTTTAGATAAATGTGTATATAGTACAAATGTATAATATCCATCAAATGCTAAAATAATAATAATAATAATTTGAAGAAATTAAAAGAGAAGCAAAAAGCAAAGGAAGCCTTTTGCTTAGGCTAAAGAACTCCTGGGCCTCTATATAGGACCCTAGGTAGACACCCGAATCCTGCGCCAAAGATTGGCTGACTTACATGACGACATCTCTCTCCATCTCTCCTTCCCCTTCATTCAAAATCATCAAATTAATAAAGAAATCCACAATCCATCTTTCCCTATCTATAAATACGTGCCCAAAAGCACTTCTTCCTACCAAGTTCTAGCTAGCCACAAAAGCCCAGATTCAAGTAACAAATAGCTACGGTTTACTGTGCCTGGCTAGCTAAATGGACTACTTCACTGCTACTAATGACTCTAGCTCAAATAATTTCTCTAAATCGTCTTCTTCCGTGACAAAAAACAATCGTGGTGGTGGGAAGAACAAAAGCAAAGGAGTGAGGCTGTCCACTGATCCACAGAGCGTGGCTGCTCGCGAGAGGAGGCACAGGATCAGTGACCGGTTCAAGATCTTGCAGAGCTTGGTTCCTGGTGGGACCAAGCTTGACACTGTGTCCATGCTGGAGGAGGCTATCCACTATGTGAAGTTCCTCAAGACTCAGATATGGCTTCACCAGAGCATGATCAACTCTGTGGACGATCACCATGATCCATCACCGTCCATGTTGATGGACATTCCAGCTCATCGTCATGGTCTTCATCCAACTGGGTGCTTTGATCAGCTTCCCCCGCAGCATCATCAGCAGACTCATGATTTGTTCGCTCACAGCAATTTCGTTAGTGCTGCTGGTTCAGTGCAACCACCATCGCCAGCGGTTAATATTCCAATAATGCCGGAGTATAATTGCTTCCAAGGTCAAGAAACCCTTGCCAATATTGAAGCCTATATGAAATATTATAGCTAGCTTTAGTAGAGAGGGGACGGCTGGGTTAGGATCGCCAAATCCTTCTCTGCTCTCTTAAAGAAACTAGTTAGATTAAGTCTCTCTCTCGTATTAGGTTATGTATTAGTATATGTTGGGAGCTAGATGCGATTTGATGGTAGTGGTGGTGTGTTTAAATAACAAAAATGTTGCTTTTAACTAATGGTACTTTGTGTTGCTCTAAAAATGGAAAGGAATGTTCTCTGTGTTTGATGGTTTCTGTCGAGACCGATTTAGATTAAGTGCAAATTTGGTGTGCTGATGAACCTAGGAATGATCCTAAAAGTATCGATTAGCTTAAATATCCAGTGGGTTTTAGGGTGGATTAGTAGGGCATGTTTGCTAAATACGTGCTTGGGTCGATACTCGTAAGTTTCCTTCCTATAGTATTAAGGGAGTTATCTTGGATCAATATACTCTTGTAATAAAAACTCCTAAAAAGTGATGCATTGTGAATCAATTTGCACTTTCTAATTTTATCTATTTTTTAGCTAACAAGTATTTTTCTTACTATATAATCTATCGTGTCCTAAAATTTCACCCTGACCGAATTATAGCGTTAGCGGAGTAGAAACCTCCCTAGATGAACCGATCGGATATATGTGAGTTTAGTTTCTACAAACTCAAGTACAGGTTTGTGAAACTTTTGAATTCGTACTTATTATGCTAAAGATAAAAAAGAATGTACAAAGAGTAAATTAGTCAAAATAAATAATCAAACAAACATCAATAACTTAGAACTCGTTTGGATGTGCTTTTAAAATGGTTGAAAGCGCTTTTAGAGAAAATATTTTTGGGTTTCAAAAGCACTTTAAGCGTTTTCTGCAAGAATCACCAATTATGTGCTTCTTCCAGGAAGTACTTTAAGTACTTTTTCAAGATTTACTTATATTTTTACCAATGATTGGTTCCAAAAATATTTTTACTAAAAGCGCTTTCAGTTATTTTAAAAACACATCCAAACGAGCTCTTATGCGTTTGAAACTACTTTTGAAACAACGCTAAAAGGGTTTTCTAACAATAAAAAACAATATTTTTATTACGTTTGCTAGAAAATACTTAGAAACGGTGTTAAGTTGTAAAACCACTTAATTAAGAGGTACATATTATGTACTTCATTCTGAAGCACTTGAATTCCTCAACTTTTGAGTTAGTTGGGATTCCCCTTGCCAATCATATCGTTTAGACTAAATATTAGTGTCTTTTTCAATTTAAAAATTGAGTTAGTCGTATGATATATAAATGCCTTACTTTTGATTTAACATATCCAACGACAATGAAGAAAAAATTTGAAGCAATTAATAGGACACATGGCACTCTTATACAATGGTGGTGAGCGCACACTTTAGTTTAGCAAAAATGATATTCTTAACAATTATTTGTACCATCATTCGTATTATATCTAGAATAAAAATGAAACTCACATGTTGGTGAACTTTATCTCTATGAGAAAATTAGTACAAATAAATTGTAAGTGTAGCACTACTCTTAATTTAATGATGACCGGTGAGCACAAATACTCCCAACACTTTGTCATGAAAAAAAAAATTACTTTATATAATGATCACAATTATTTTGTGAATGTTGTAGATGAATTCGAGGGACATTTTAATTAAAAGTCCACGACATTAATTGTATTCAAGTTCGAGTATTAAGACCGTCGGGTTCGTGTTCTTCATCCTTTTTTTCGAATCACATATGCAAGCAAGGTCACCAATCTCGGAAGCATTAGTCCATTATTAACCATGAAAACCCACCCAACCCAAACCGAATGTAGCTTATCTCCATCCAAATGGATTAAACATAAATCTGTCCAGAATTATAGTTTTTTAAGAAATTATTTTTAAATGAATAGTGTCGGAGTATATTCATATACCATCTTTAACCAAATGGGCTAAACATAGCCCTCTCACTAATTTATTAGTTTTAAATTTATTGCTTAATTTAGTTAAATTATTGTTGGATGTTTTCAAATCTTGCCATTAAATTTGAATCTATTATTGCAATTGCAGAGCTGAGTTCTAAAAAAAAGGCTAAGAGGAAGGGTATATTTGGCTAGTTTGATACCTCTTTGGTCATATAATGGCTTGGTGGGCTCCACAAAATTATAGCCCAACCATCGATTGAAAATGAATTTTTGGACAAATCAGGTTATTTTTTGGCTTTTGAACCTTTAACCATCTCCAATGGAGATGACCTAAGGGGATTGGATAGGTCACACCGCAAGTTCCATCAAATGATACGGTTAGGGCTGGGCACGGGCCGGGCCGGGCCCATTTTTGAAGGGACCGGACCGGACCCGGAATTAAAGGAGACGGGGCGGGCCGGGCCGGGCATTACAATTCTGAAAATAAGAACCGGACCTTACCCGGCCCGATTGAAACGGGCCGGTTCGGTCCGGGTACACGGGTCTTTTTTTTTTTTTTTTTTTTGCTATTTAAAAATGTTTGCTGCACAGATTGCAGTGTGAAAAAACTGCACAGATTCCAGTTTACAGTTTACACAGATTCCAGTTTGGAAAAAATCATAGATTGCAGTTTGAAAAAAATTGCACATATTGCACAAATTCCAGTTTGAAAAAACTGCACAGATTGCACAAATTGCTTTGATTCTGGCAGTTAGCACAGCCAACAAAGATTGGCAATATGGTAATTACACTGGCTAGGGTTTCAACATTCATTCATTCAACTTTTACATGATGAATGAGCTAATTCCTCACCACTTTTTCGCTTCTTCCACATTCACATACGAGATAATTGAGCATTGAAAATGTCCTAAAAGAAGATAGTGGCAGTGACTGTTATCTTAGTCAAAGTATTCAACAGTATCTCAGAAACCAAAAACCTGGTGTCAAAGATATATTACAATGCAGACATTTGGTTGTCTCTCATTTGATACCTTTCCATCTAAAACCAAAAACAACTCGAAACACTTATCGACTCACACTCACAGAACCCCCACAGCATCAGTCATTTAAAATCTCCTTTTAATAAAATCATTATGAAGAAAAAAAAAACACAGCAGCTGCACAGCCTCATACCACCTCAATCAGAAGACATCAGAACAAGGAATCATACAAAGAACAAATTTAAACCAACCCAATACAAATTTGTAATAAAAAAAAATTTATCTCATAAAATAAAAAGGTGCGTCAATTGAAATAAAAAAAAGGAAAGGAGGTACCTGGAGTCTGGAGATACTTGAGCAGTTGAGAAGATGCTTCCATATACGAGTCCAAAAGAAAGGAGAATGCGGAAGCCCGAGCCACCAAAATCCTGAAGAACCCAGATCACCAATTAGATAAACAATTACCAAATTGGTCCAAAATCCACACAATTAACAATTCTTCCCCAAAATATATACCAAAGAACACAAAAAATAGAAGAATTCAGCAAACAGTAAAGAATTCACCCGAACTGGCGGCGGCGATGGAGTGTTCGTGGTCGCGAAGACGGTAATGTCGTTGGGGACGAAAGAAGGAGAACGAGAAGATGGGTGGTGTGGGACCGCGGGTGCCTGGGTTCTTTAAGTCTGGGTAGGATGTCCGATGTCGTCGAGGAGAAGAATCGAAGAATACTCGATCAGAGAGGAGAGACATTTGAGTGACTTGAGTCACAGACGGCAGAGCATGACGGCGAGAGACGGAGAGGTTCGAAGACGGAACAACGGAGCTGCGGAAGAGCGGAAGAACCGAAGAAGACAGATTCAGAGAAGTCGAAGTCGATCAGAGAGGAGAGAGAGAGAGTAGACTAGGGTAAAATCAACGGTGAAGATTGGACGTTATGTTCCTTTTCAATCTCGTTCGTCCATTTGGTCTAAAAACGGGCCCGTCCGGGGCCCCGTTTTTCTATACATTTGGAACCGGCCCGCCCCTAAAATATCAAGGGCCCGCCCCGGCCCGCCCCGTTTCCCCTATTAAATAATTGGAATCGGCCCGTACCCGCCCCGAACCTTAATTACCCGCCCCGACTCGCGGTTCCTGTACCCGTTTGCCCACCCCTAGATACGGTTAATTGGGTTAGTTAAAAGCACTTGCCAAACAAATTCTAAATTCGTTTTTGAGAGAACAATGAGAGAGGCGACTGTCCATCAAATTATGTTGGGTGCATTTGATAGGTTCTTTTACAGGAAAACTAATGAAAATGACTTGAAAACTTTGAGTTTTAACGAAAAAGACAAAAAGGTGTTGTAAGTGAATAGTACTAGGATTGACTTTTTAGAGTAAAAATGTGGTTTTTCGTTAAAGTTAACATTGCTGGAAGCTTTTCGTTAAAGCTCCCTTGTTTTAACCATATATTAATGCATAATAAAAATCATGAACCAACCTAGATTTTGAGAAAAAAATAAATGTATTTGGAACATTGGATAATATACCACGTGTCACTAAAAAAATGGTGAAATATTTGTGTTAAAAAATTAACAACTTAAAATATAAAACTTCCCTCCACTTATATAATGACACGTGATATAACACCCGTGTTACAGACACAATAAAAAATTTCTCCTAAATTTCCTTATAGCACTTGTATGAAAAATAAAAAATAACAAAAATGGCGCACAGTTCCCAAAAAAACGAAATACTTTGGTAGTGTGTAATGTCATGTAGCCGGCTAGAAAATAAAACAATGTTTAGCAAAAACGATTATGAGCAACAATGTTTAGTACATAATTAAGTATTACTAAACGAGCCCTCAACGTTAGACATGAAAAAGCTGATAAGAATGCACGAAGCACATATCAAGTGGAAACTGGTCCTCCTAATGTCTTTCTTTCTCTTTGTTTTTTTTTTTTAAATGACAACTAGTAACCACGATTATCTACTCCTTTTGAGTCTGGTTGAAACTGGTAAGTTATGTTCATTTCCTCTAATTTTATCGGGCAAAAAAAATTAAATTGTAGCTTCAATCATATAAGAAGTAAATAAAAAACATGATTGATTCCCAATATGTTTTACCTAATTGAAATGTTTTTCTTCCTTTTTGTTGGAAAATTTGCTTTTACACGATACTTTCCAACTATCCATTGGGCTTATAGTAAGCCCAGATGCATCTTTATATGGCCCATACAGTTGTTCGTTTTTAAGTTTTAACGTCCAACAACGACTCCGTCGCAAGAGCCACGGGCGAGAACCGTAGCAAATCGAACAAATTCAAAACTTTGCCATGCCGCGCACCACATTTTGTAAAGAAGGGAGAGAGAGCATCAATGGCGCACTTCTGTTCAGGTACTTACCCTAAAAACTTAACTTGTAGACGCTTATTTGGTGTACTAGTTTAATGGCTTACCACCTGTTTGATGAAAGTCCTCACCGGCATTTCGGGGTTTATAATTATATGAAACTGTAACACCAGAAAAAGTAAAAATTAAGAAGAAATGTGAAGAAATAGAGAAGAAAGTCGAAAACAAAAACGCTGTGTCTATGGAGAAAATGAGTAGGAAGAGGAAGAAAATGATGTAATAGGTGGTGAAAAACTGCATGTACAGTTTGGGTTATGGATGGCCCTCTTCCTACTTATATCAAGTTTTGAACAAAACACACAATATGGACCCCGAAACACTCTGTCTTCTGAATCAATCTCGTCTCCGCTATAGTCTTGCATGATATATGTGCTCTCTTCTTCGGAATCTTCGTCCTCCTCATCATCGTCCCATTCGTCATGAGTTCTGTAAGAATATCCCATCATTGGAAGAATTACCAGAAGAATTTTGTCAATGCTGTCCTCTAACCAGTTTCTTCCTTCTTCCCACACCATTAAGAGGATAACAACGACTCCTCCTCCCACTCCATAACCCACTCCAGTATATATGGACTGCCAATCAAACTCAACTTTTGATGCTTTGTCTCGACCCTTTGGTGCTGCATTTGGTGACACGTTGGTATCACTGCATTTTACAAGTGAAGGTGGCCCACATAATCCTTTATTGCCTGCGAAGGACTCCGCTGGAAATGTTGAAATCTGGGTACTGATTGGTATCTTCCCGACCAGTTGATTGTTTGAGACATCCATGAAAGAAAGGAAAGTAAGGCCCCCAAACTCCACTGGAATTTGCCCACTCAAGCTGTTGTTTGAAAGGTCTAACGACTCAAGTTGTCGTAGGTTACCTAATGATGATGGGATTGGGCCTGTGAAAGAATTGATGGACAAGTTGAGGCCATAGAGGGATTTGAGTTCTCCCACCTCCGCAGGTATTGATCCACTAAAGTTGTTGCATGAGATGTCAATGTAGGTGAAAACAGTTAGAATCTTTACCAACTCCATTTCCAGACCTTTATTTGTAACTGTTATAGCATCCTGATAGTATACCTGACTGAACTTTAGAAATTGAAATCGAAGGTGATTAGTTTTTGACTTGGCATCACTTTCATCAGTCATCATTGCTTTCCAGGTTCTCAAGCATCTTCCTCGTATTTCACCATTAAAATTGTTGCGAGCTATGTCAACAATTTGAAGCTTTGGCCAGGTACCACTGATTTTGTTGCATACCATGTGTCCATAAAAACGGTTGGATCGCAAAACAAGGACACGCAAGGAGGATATCTTCTTCAACAAGCAAGGATAGGTATCTCTTATCTGATTGTTTCCAATGTTTAAAACCTCAAGCATTCTGCAATTGCCAAGAGATTTTGGAAATTTACCTTCTATCTGATTTCCATTGAGGTCAAGAGTTCTTAAACTGCAATGCTGAGGAAATCCATCAGGAACAGAACCATTAAGTCTGTTTCTCCTTAGATTAAGTATTGCCAGTGTCCCACCGCTTATGGTAGTCAAGCATTGGGGAATCGGGCCACTCAGAGAATTATTGGACAAATCAAGAACCTGAAGATATGGTGCCTTGCACATTGATTCTGGAATGCTTCCATTTAACTTGTTGCTTGCAAGAGAGAAGAACATAGTGTACATAAGGAAATCACCAATGTTGGCCGGAATGCTTGAGCTGAAATTATTTCTTGAGTAATCCATATAAATGGTCAATCTTGGAAGCAATGGAATTTGTCCCTGAAGCTGGTTGGAATGAAGGTCAAGCACAGACATATTAGAAGTAAGATTGAGGAAAGGACCTTGTAGATTTACCAGAGAGTTGCAAGAAAGATTTAGTTGACTAAGACTACTCAACTTCCAAATCCAGTTGGGTATCTCACCATGAATCTGGTTTTCTGATAGGTCCAAAGTGTTTAATGTTGATTGACTTCTCAAGAAACCTGGGATTCTTCTCAAATTGCAAGAAGCTAACTTCAATGTGGTAATATTTGAAAATGAAGAAGGAGAGGAATTGATGTCATTGTAATTAATAGACAAGCTATTGAAAGAAAGATCAAGATTCGAAAGATTTCTTAACTGCTGAATATCATTCAGAAGGAAAGAGCCAGTGAAGTTGTTTGAAGAAAGTAAAAGAATCTTAAGCCCTTGGAAATTCAAGATAGACTTGGGAATTGAACCTTCCAACTTGTTGCTACTCAAATCAAGGGTGTCCAGTACAGAGTTATTAGCAAATTCAAGCAGCAGACCAGAGAATTGATTGTTAGAAAGCTGTAGTTTCTTCAGCAAAGGAAGAGAAAACAGAGATGACGGAATAGTCCCATCAAGTAGATTGTGTCGCAAGTCGAGATTCACCAGATTAGTCAGGTTTTCCCAGTGCGAGGAATTAATCTGACCCGTTAGCTGATTGTAGGAAAGATTTATTAGGGTCAAATTCTTGGCCATACTGAAGGATGGAACTGAACCATTGAACTTGTTCGTCGCCAAGTCCAGATAAACCAACTGCGTAAGGTCTTCGATTGACTTCGGGATTGATCCAGTGAAATTGCAAGTTGCAATATCTATTTTGGACAGGAATTCGAGGTTCCCAATAGAGTTTGGAAGCAACTGGCCTGAAAAATTTGCCCCATTGAGAACCAGGGATCGAAGAGATCCATTCTTCGGAAATTCTGGTAAGGAACCTTGAAGCTGCGCATTATCAGATAAGTCAATAGTCTGCAGTGTAGGTACCTGGAAGATCTTCTTTGGGAATGCACCATGTAATCCAGAATTCACCATTCGTAAGGAAGTCAAATTCGGGAAATTCGAGAAGAATTCTGGAACTTTAGTAGACAAATTGTTGTTCTCAATACGAATAACTGAGAGAGACTGAAGCTTCAGCAGTGAACTATCAATAGGGCCTGAAAGATTACAAGTGGACAAGCTCAACACCCTCAGTTTTGGCAATGAAGATGATATCGCTTGGCACCAATGGGTCCCCTGTGCTGATATATTCACACCATCAAGATAAAGTTCAACAAGCTCAGAAAAATTCGCAAGCAGCACATTCAATTTCGGATTCTCAAGATTCAACGAAGGAGTTCCGGGGAAATAAAAGGTAGACAAATCAAGAGTTACCAACCTCGTCAAGTGCGAAATCTCAATCGGAACCTGCCCCGCAAAGCCAGCATTTGACAAGTTCAGATTAATCAATCGGGTTAGCTGCTTGAACTCGGAAGGAATCTGAGTGTAGTTGAAGTTATTGTAAGCCAAATTCAGGTTCTCGATTGACTTCAGACTGAAAAGAGAACTCGAATTATCAAGTCCACCACTAATCGCCTTGCCGCTCAGGTCCAGATTCGAAACACAACCCTTTTTGCAGGACACTCCTTCCCAAGAGCAGTAATCCGATCCATTCTTCCACTTCACAAGTTTTTTAGATGTTGCAGTGTCAAATACGAGGCTGTTCTTCAATTGTAGCAACAAAGATTTCTGATCCCCGGGACACTGGCCGGAGACAAGAAATATGTTGATGCTGAGTGAAAAGTAGTAAAAGGGTATTAAGAAAAGCCATGAAAACAGAGGAATTCTCATTGAAAGCTCAGAAAAAAGGAAGCAGAGCAGGCTAGGATTTTCTCAATGGATACATGAAGGCAAACATCCATGAAAAAACCCTTTTGGCCCGTGGATTCGAGTCCTTGACCGGACGAAAATCTAGCGGAGTTAGCACGGAAGGACGAAGAGTTTAGAGGGAAGAGCAAGGAGGAAGAAAAAAGCGGAGTGAACTGTTGGGATGGGGATTTGAAAGAAGACTCAGAAACGCGTGTTTTGTATAATGTGGACTCGTTCTTAATTGGGCGGCCTTTGATTATTATTATTTTTTAATTGTGGAAAAATAACGATTGCCTTTGTTGATCCAAATTTTAAGTGGCATGCGTTATGCATTTGGAGATTTTTGGATAAATCCTTTTGTTTTAAATTTATAGAAAAATAGGAAATTTGTAGAGATATTATTACAACGGTTGGACTTTGTGTAAGCCGTCTTGTCTGCGTGCTAAGAAAAGTTCACTTCTAGTCAATTTTTATACAACTTTAATTTCAATTATTGTCATTGCCTATTGTTTTGGGGTATAGTATCACTTTGATTGGCCCAAATTTGTTACTTAAAAACTAAAAAGATCATTTTCATGTTAAAGAATTTTTCTGTATTACGGACCAACGCATATGAAGTAAATGAATGTCACAATCAAGTATCAAACTCATGAAATCAGGTGCAGACTACTATCCTTAAACCGAAAACTAATTGATTTTATTAATTTAAAGTTAAAATAATTCTTGGAAAACAAAATCATAGAATCTTTTTTTTTTGTTTTGTTTTGTTTGTTTATTCAAAATCATAGAATAACTAGAAGAATCAGTCTTCAAATCTGACCAAACGGTGGTTGTCTCTCACATATTAATTAATCAATTATTGTAAGGCCTGGTTGTTGCAAAACCAGACCATTATCATCCTTAAATAATTTATAGCCTGAAAAAACTGTGTGTACGTTCTTATGTACCAAATGTCTTCGCTATTTTGGTTTTTAAATTGGTGCTTTTCGTGTTAAACAATGAACACGTGAATTTTTAATTTGGAATGCATCATTTTCTTGGTAAGAAATGTTGATTTCAGTGCCAAAGGATTAAATCTAGGGAATTTTAATAAAAAACTTCCGGTACTGTTCACTTTAACGAAAAATCACATTTTTACACTAAAAAGTCAATCCTGATACTATTCATTTTACCATTTATTTTGTCCTTATCGTTAGAACTCAAAGTTTTCAAGCTCTTTTTATTAGTTTTTCTTTAAATCCATAAATTTTAGGTGCATTTTTGCTCACCTAGTTAAGTGATAGTGATGTTATCATTGTACTTATTACTGTTGAATGAGTTTAAATTTTAAAATTTATGTCTATAATTTTAGGTGCATTTTTGCTCATCACGTTCAAGTAGAAATGATGTTATCACCATGCTTATTATCATTGGATGATTTTAAATTTTGAGATTTGTGTCTATCCACTACACAAATTTCAAAATTTAAACTTATTAACAATGATGAATAAGGTGATGAGTATCTATATTACTCGAGGAAGGTAAGTAAAAATATTACCTAATTTATTTGTGAAATCATTGATGAGTCGGGCATCTTGAATTGGAGATCAATCTTTGAAAAGAAGAACAAATAGACACAAAACTCAAAATTTAAACTTATTAACAATGATGAATAAGATGATGAGTATGTCTTCGAGGAAGGTAAGTAAAAATATTACCTAATTTATAGTGTGAAATCATTGATGAGTCAAACATCTTGAATTGGAGGTCAATCTTTGAAAAGAAGGACAAGTTTATTATTTATTTGTTATATTTTTAATTATGGATGATATTGTAGGTGATTTCATTGTCATTGTTGGTAAAGAGCAAAAGTCATGCAAAGTTGGCGGTAAAGTTTGACATTTAGCCATGGAGTTTGATAAAGTTGAGATGACTGTTAGTAATGTTGAGGAGATTAATTTTTTAAACTAAATAATGTGTCACCAATAAGTAATAAGTACGTTAATCGACATTTAATTAATAATCCAATCATCTTCAACCATATTATTTGATTTGCAAATTTGGTTTAAAAAATTGGTATTCCTAACATTATCCGCTTATTAATAATATATTTTTATATTATATTTGTATCACCTTTCTAATAGATGCACCAACACATGTGAGTCGTATCTTTATTAGACCATCTCCAACGCTTGAAGATAAAGTTTAAAATTTTAAGCCATAACTAGGAAATTGTTTTTTTCTTCCAATGATTATGGCTTAAAATTTTAGTCTGATATTATTAAATAATAATTTTAGCCTAATTATTTTTTGTCAATAACTTTTTTGAAAATAAAATTGATGTAGATTATCCTAATTTATTTTTATGAACATTTTAACCTAAACATATTTAAATTCCCATAAGTAATTTTAATTAAAAATACATAGGTATTTATAAAGTTGTAAGTGAAATTTGATTTAAATGATTTTTTTTAAATTATTTTAGGCATTAGATTTAATTTTGGGCCATCAAATATTTTTTACCATCAAATTTAATCTCATTTTATCATAGATGTTGAATTATAAGTAAATAAAATAAAATAAAATAAAATAAAAATATGACAGTTTGGTGAGTTCAAAATAGGTTAAGCCATGCTTGATTTCTAGGGGGAATCTAGCCCAATACTTAGCTCTAATGTGGAGTGCTTTAACTTTTCTTTTTGGTGACATAAATTAGTTATTTTGTTATATCATACTATGATCTGCATATAAAAAAGACTGCGAGCTCGAGGACTATTTTTGTAGGAAACATTTTTGTTCTTAAACACTTTTGCTAGAAGTGTTTTTATTAGAAACAAGTTTACTTAAATAAAACTCCAAGTGCTTTCCTACAAAATACTAGAAAGTGCCTTTCAAATAAGTACAAGTGTTTTCTCCAAAAACGCTTTTAAGATCAATAAACACTAACATTTTTTACCGAGCACAATCATAAGCAATACCAAACCTGCCCGAACTCATAAAACAGTGTTCACACCAAAATATACGAGGAAAAATCGAGGGAAATAAGCACATACACAAAGGTTAATGAACAAGGGTAATGATTGGAGTTCCATACCAATTTAGAGTCCAGACAAGCAAAAGGAGTCGTTGAGTGGTACATGTACTACGTATGGCCCCCCAGTTTTGGAGTCTTTGGAGTTGGATTTTTATTCTGCCTTAAACGGTCAAAAATATGGTCCCATGCGATGCGCCCTACCCCAACTACCCTGGTTTCCCTTAGACTAGGATACCCTGAATCTTTCTGCCCTTTAGGCAAAGGTAGATATGTTGTCACTAACAAGGGAGACTTGATTTCTTAGCTTATCAGTTGGATCACTCATCTACATGTCTACTCTGAGGTTCTACAATTTTCCTTCAATTTCGATCCGGTTGATTATTGAGGGTTCGATTTTAGGTTTGAACTATCAAATTGTGGGCAGTGACGCTATTAACCATTGATGCTAGAAAGTATAATTTCTAAATTTATGACTCTACATCCTGAAACAATTAACCGTGTCAATAAATGAGATCAAAGTTTTAATAAATTCCGAAGAAGTTGAAGCTTCACAAGAACAAAAACTGAAACTTCACATTCATCCAAACTTTACAAGAATAAAAACTGAAAGAAGTGTTTTGCTTTAAACAAGCACAGTTCACACAAAACATTAAGATTACGTTACAATATTCGACGAATCAGCAATTCAACAAGAAGCTAATGTATTCAGAACTTTAACATGCATTTATCTTACTAAGAACAAGATCAGCTCGTCGATATGATCAGACGGCTTCTTATTTGCTAGGAAATGAAAATTTGAAACCAGAAAGATAGGGTTTTGGTCAAGCCAAGCATGATTGAGTGTGAGTTTATCTCCAAAATCTGTTTATGTAAACATGTCTTCCTCTGTAACCGCTTCTTCTATCCAGACGAGGGAATATCTTGAAGAAGATGTTCTCCACAGTTTTGTAATACCATATCCTCCATCGCTTACAGAACACGAGAGGCCCGATGAAAGCTCCAAGGCCGAAGATAAATCCAATCTCAGCACTTATAAGATCAAAATCAATTTCAGGCCGAGCATTAGAATGACCTTTTTTCAGTGGTGCTGGTAGTGGCAATCCTGAGGGGATATAACCTGTCAAAGGAGGCCCCCACAACCCTTCATTGCCTGCAAAGGAATCTGCTGGAAATGTCGAAAACTGAGTGCAGGTTGGGATCCTTCCGGTCAGTTCATTGTTTGAGAGATTCAAGAATGCAAGGAAAGTGAGGTTTGTGAGCTGTGATGGAATTTTCCCGCTCAGGCTGTTGTTCGACAAGTCTAAGGACTCAACATGTTGTAAGTTGCCCAAAGATGATGGGATTTCACCTGTTAGAGCATTACTAGACAAGTTGAGGACATAGAGCGATTTGAGTTCTCCCATTTCCACAGGTATTGATCCGGTGAATTTGTTCCCCGATAAGTCAATTGAGGTGAAGATAGTCAAAATCTTCACCAGCTCCATCTCTAGACCTTTGGTGGTAACAAATACTTTATCGTCGTAATATATCTGAGAGAGTGATGATAGGACCTGAAATTTGATGTGGTCGAGTTGTGACAGGCCAGCACCTTCGTCGGCAATCATCGCCTGCCAGGTTTTCAAGCATCTTCCGAGTATATGACCACTGAAATTGTTGTGTGCTAGGTCAATAATTTGAAGCTTTGGCCAGCTGCCATAGGTCTTAGGACATCTAATGCGCCCATAAAATTTGTTTGATCGAAAAACAAGGACACGTAATAGGGGCATTTTGTTTAAAGAGCGTGGAAAAGTACCAGTGATCTGATTGTTTCCAAGGTTCAACACCTCTAGCTGGTTGCAGTTGCCTAGAGATTCTGGAAATTGGCCTCCTATCTGATTTCCATTCAGGTCTACCGTTTGCAAACTACAGGATGGAGGAAATTTATCAGGAATAGCACCAGTAAGGTTGTTGGTCCTTAAATTAAGTACTCCAATATAACTGCTTCCTGCAATTAAGCACTGGGGAATCATGCCACTTAAGGAATTACTGGACAGATCAAGAAGTTGAAGATATGGTGCCTTGCACATTGATTCTGGAATGCTTCCATTTAACTTGTTGCTTGCAAGAGAGAAGAACACAGTGTACATAAGGAAATCACCAATGTCAGCCGGAATGCTTGAGCTGAAATTATTTCTTGAGTAATCTAGATAAGTGGCCAATTGTGGAAGCATTGGAATTTGTCCCTTAAGCTGGTTGGAATGAAGGTCAAGCATAGACAGAGAAGGAGGATATCCAAGTAAAGGACCTTCTAGTGTTACTAAGGAGTTGCAAGAAAGATTTAGTTCAGAAAGATTAATGAGCCTCCAAATCCAGTTGGGTATCTCACCATGAATCTGGTTTTGTGATAGGTCCAAAGTGCCTAAATTTGATTGATTTCTCAAGAAATGCGGAAATTCTCTCAACTTTGTAGAAGACAATTTCAATGTGGTAAGTTGAGGAAAGGAAGAATAAGAGGAATTAATATCAGCAGAAGTAATCAACAAGCTGTTGTATGACAGATCAAGACTCGAAAGATTTCTTATCTGTCGAAGAGCACTGAGAGGAAACGACCCACTGAAGTTGTTTGAAGAAAGTGAAATAATCTTTAGCCCTCGGAGATTAGAAATGGACATGGGAATTGGGCCTTCCAAATTGTTGCTATTTAAATCAAGGGTGTCCAGTACAGAGTTATTAGCAAATTCAGGCAACTGACCAGAGAAGTGATTCTTGGAAATCTGTAGCTTTTGCAGCAAGGGAAGAGAAAAAAGAGATAGTGGAACAGTCCCATCTAATTGATTGGATCTCAAGTCGAGATACATCAGATTAGTAAGGTTTTGCCAGTGAGTGGAATTAATCTGACCCGTTAGTTGATTGTGAAAAAGATTTATCATGATCAGATTCTTGGCCAAACTGAAGGATGGAACTGAACCATTGAACTTGTTGACTGACATGTCAAAATAAACCAATTGATGAAGGTCTTCTATTGACCTTGGGATTGATCCAGTGAAACTGCACCACGAAATATCTATCTCGGACAACATTTTGAGGTTGCCAATAGAGTTTGGTAGTAACCCTGAAAAGTTAGCTCCGCTTAAAACCAAGGACCGAAGAGATGCATTCTTTGGAAATTCTGGTAAGGAACCCTGAAGCTGTTGATTGCCTGACAAATCAATAGTCTGTAGTGTAGGTACCTGGAAGATCTTCTCTGGGAATGTACCATATAAGCCAGCACATGTACCATATAAGCAAGAACCTCTGTCATATAAGCTAGAACATGTATATAAGCAAGAACCACGTAGGTGCAAGGAAGTCAAATTTGGGAACTTTGAGAAGAACTCTGGAACTTGAATAAAGAAATCATTGTAATCTAAACGAATAACCGAGAGTGAGTGAAGCTTCAGTAATGAACTATCAATAGGGCCTGAAAGATTACAATTGGACAAGCTCAACGCCCTCAATTTTGGCAGTGAAGATGATATAGCTTGGCACCACTCATTCCCCTGTGCTGATATATTCACTCCATCAAGATAAAGTTCAAGAAGCTCAGAAAAGTTCCGAATGAGCACATTCAAATTCGGCTTCTCAAGATTCAGTGAAGGAAATCCGGGGAAATATAAGGTAGACAAATCAAGAGTTACCAACCTCGTAAGGTGTGAAATCTCAATCGGAACCTGCCCCGCAAAGCCAGCATTCGACAAGTTCAGATTGGTCAAACCCGTTAGCTGCTTGAACTCGGTAGGAATCTGAGTGTATTTGAAGTTGTTGTAAGCCAAATTCAGGTTCTCGATTGACTTCAGACCGAAAAGAGAACTGGAATTATCAAGTCCACCAGTAATCGCCTCGCTGCTCAAGTCCAGATTCGAAACACAACCCTTTTTGCAGGACACTCCTTCCCAAGAGCAGTAATCCGATCCATTCTTCCACTTCACAAGTTTTTTAGACGCTGTATGGTTAAATGCGAGGGTGTTCTTCAATTTTAGCAACAAAGATTGCTGATCGCCGGGACATTGGGTAGAGACCACAAGCGTATGGAAGGTGAGTGAAACATAGCAAATGCGGAGTAAGAAAAGCCATGAAAGCAGAGGAGTTTTCATCGGAAGTTGTTGCTGATATGTGACACCAAATGTAAGGAAGGAACAGATTAGGCAGGTCCCTAGTTATTCTTCTTTGTAAATTTAATTTGTTTTTTGGTGGGAATGATTACGCATGCATCTGAAGAATGTGTAATGGTGTGTGAACCAAACACCAATTTGGTCTTAGTTGTTGGCATATATTCATGGGTTGAAATAAAAAAGGCATCAAAATGTTGAACGGGCAAGAGAAAAATCAAAGTGTTGAAAGGGCAAGTGACTGGTTAGTTGGTTGTGGTTTGCTTGACTTGTTGACTTCAAAGTCTTTCCCCATATCCCTTGTGGGGTTTTAAATGTAGGCTATTTTATTCAATGTTGACTGAATCTTGAGTGGAGAAGAGAGGGTAAAATTTGGCCCTACAACGGGGCTAAAGCTTACAGAAACTGAGTGATACCCACATTCAGATACATGGGTTCTACTAATAACAAATGGGATAAATGCAAAACAGTTTAACATTCTAGCTATCTTTCCCACTAATAACAATTGATTTGAAAATGCAGAGATGTAAAGTACAGGGGACTCGATATCGGAGTTAAAGAATTTAATCTTGTCATTACCCTCAAGAGGAACAGATGTTTCGTTTGCCACAAACACCGATTGTTAATTAACAGAAAGCTTGAAAATCATGTAAACATGTCTTAGAACAAATGTAAAAAGTCCAAAGATCCACCACACGAACACCCTTCTTTAGCCAATAAGTAAAAATAGAAAAGATGAAGCAAATGGAGAGAATAATACTTACAGAAAAGATTGGGTAGTTAATAATGAATAAAATGATGATGGAGAAAATGCTAATAATTATAGGGTTATTATCACCTTTAGGGACGGTTTGGATGAAAAAATTTAAAATTACTAAAGAATTTTAAACGGAAATAAAAATGACGAAATTTTATTTTCTTGAATTGTCAATTTTTTTGTTTGGTTAACCTAATAGAACAAAGACATAAACTTTTATTTTAACCTTTCACTTGTAGAAATTTGGAATGACACATTTATAAGGAATTTAAACTTGGAAATTAGAGGTCTCAAATTCCAAGTTTTTATTCTACACGGAAATTCTAAATTTCTATGTTTACGAATCCAAACAATATAATTGGTTCGTATTAATTTCTAAATTATGAGTTTTGTTGAAATTTCAAGTTGATTTCTCTTATCCAAACATAGTGTGGTGAATAGGGTAATAACAAATTAACAAAAAAAGAGTTACAATAGCTACATAAGAAGAAGGCTAAAAGACTCCATCTTAATTTCTTACTAACAAATAATTAGTTTATTTAAAATTAAAAATGCATTTGTTCAAAAAAAAAAAAAAAAGTACCAACATCTCTTATGTAAGAAATGCTATCAAACTTTTATTTTCTATTATTATTATTTTGTTTTGCTAGTCAAACCTTATCCATGAAATTTTTATTTGTGATGTTTTCATTCTGTCATTCTCATTGAAAATTTCAAACCTATGACTGTTCTGATTTTGAATTAATTTGTACATAAGATATAAATCTCGATTAAGATATATTGATCTCAGTAACAAGGAAGGAGGCTGCAGTAAAGATTAAACATATGAAGAAAAAAAAAACACCATAATTATTAAATAATAGTAAAAGGGTTGAAATTATTGCTCATTATTATATAATATGTTTGAAAGTATGAGAGCTAAGTTTTTGAGATATTTCTTTGGTAAAATAGCACAAACACTTAATAAACACAGACGAAATATACTGTCAACAACTAGCCAAGTAAGGAACTAACCGACAAGTAGACTCTAGCAGAGGAGGCTTACAAAGCTTGTGCCACGAACCGTTTCTTTCGACGGGGTTCAATCCCATCTGTTGGAGCTTTACAACTCAGAATACAAAACAGTTCAAGAGAAAACGTGACTGCAAGCACTTGTATTGTTCTTCAAAATCGTTTCAACGCGTCCACCTTTGGTGTATGTGAGCATGTCTTCGATGAGGGCCAAATCTTTCCTCCATCTGAGGGAATATCTTAACGTGAATGTGATACATAGTTTTGTAATACCATTTACTCCATCTCTTGCAAAACAAAATTGATCCACTAGCTATTCCAAAGCCAACAATAAATCCAATTTCAACACATATCAGATCCCAATCAATTCCTTGCGCAGAATTTGTTTGCCTTCTAATTTTGGTGACAACCTTGCTGATCCGTCATCTAATGGTGGCGGTTGGAATGCATGCAAGTCATATCTTTTGTTAAAATGCATGCATGAAATAAACATGTTGGATGACTAGTGAAGTTAGGCTAGTCAACCTTCTTTGTGTAAATTAGGCAAGTTAGGCAAGTTAGGAAATTAGGCAAGTTAGGCAAGTTAGGCAAGTTAGGCTTATGTTCTCTTTCTTTTCCTATATAATGTTTCATCTTGTAATTGTTTTGATATGAAATACACATCAAAAATTCAACATGGTATCAGAGCAGGAACTCGAAATTCCTGGCTCTATTGATCGTTTCCGCTAAGTTTCTTTTACTCTAAGCCAAGATGGCTGGAGAACATTATGAAGCTGAGTTCTCGATGGATGCTCTGTTGATCGTTTCCGCTAAGTTTCTTTTACTCTAAGCCAAGATGGCTGGAGAACTTTTACTCTAAGCCAAGATGGTTGGAGAACTTTTACTCTAAGCTAAGATGGCTGGAGAACATTTACTCTAAGCCAAGATGGTTGGAGAACATTTACTCTAAGCCAAGATGGCTGGAGAACATTATGAAGCTGAGAGCTCGATGGATGCTTTAGCTCTACCTAACGTTGTTCAAGTTTGCGGCACGAAGCCATTACTGTTTGTTTACGGCACGAAGCCATTTCAAGTTTGTTTGTTTGCGGCACGAAGCCATTACTGTTTGTTTGCGGCACGAAGCCATTTCAAGTGGGAATTTGGTAACATGGCGCAGCAAGAAGCAAAGCGTTATTTTTACTAAACCTCTTCCTACGGTTCAGTTCATGCGCATTCTGTCCAAGCTTGGCTCAAGGAATCCCCTCGATCCAGCTTGAGGGGGAGTGTTGGAATGCATGCAAGTCATATCTTTTGTTAAAATGCATGCATGAAATAAACATGTTGGATGACTAGTGAAGTTAGGCTAGTCAACCTTCTTTGTGTAAATTAGGCAAGTTAGGCAAGTTAGGAAATTAGGCAAGTTAGGCAAGTTAGGCAAGTTAGGCTTATGTTCTCTTTCTTTTCCTATATAATGTTTCATCTTGTAATTGTTTTGATATGAAATACACATCAAAAATTCAACAGTGGCAGGTATAATCCTTTATTGCCTGCGAAAGAATCTGCTGAAAAAGACTGAATCTGAGTGCCGGTTGGAATCTTCCCAACTAGTTGATTGTTTGAGAGATCCAGGAACGAGAGGAAATTAAGTTTGGAAAACTCTGCTGGAATTGTTCCGCTCAATCTGTTGTCCGAAAGGTCCAAGGACTCAAGATGTCGTAGGCAATTTTAAACTCGGCATCATCTTCGTCAGCCATCATTGCTAGCCAGGTTCTCCAGCATCTTCCTGGTAGTTCACCACTAAAATTGTTGTGAGCTATGTCAATAACTGGAAGCTTTGGCCAATGACCATTGGTCTTGAGGCTGAGGCATTCAATGCGATCATGAAATTTGTTGGAACGCAAGACAAGTACACGCAAGCTGGATATGTTCATCAATAAGCACGGAAAGACATTTGTTATCTGATTGTTTCCCAGGTTTAACACCTCTAACATTGTGCAATTGGCTAGAGATTTTGGGAACTGACCACCAATCACATTGCCATGGAGGTCTAAACTTCGTAGACTACAGTGCTGAGGAAAATTATCAGGAAGAGTGCGAGAAAGTTTGTTTCTCCTTAAATTAATTACTGCAAGAGACCTGTTCCTTGCAGTTAAGCACTGGGGAATCATGCCACTAAAGGAATTATTGGACATATCAAGAACATGAAGAGATGTCGCCTTGCATACTGATTCTGGAATGATCCCGTGGATGTGATTGCTTGCAAGAGAGAAGAACACAGTGTACATAAGTGTTGAAACTTTGTGTTTATTTTAAAACCATAGTTATCGTTTTATTCAGGAACTAGCCT
The DNA here is from genome assembly GCF_042453785.1 of Malus domestica. Classification (NCBI taxonomy): domain Eukaryota; kingdom Viridiplantae; phylum Streptophyta; class Magnoliopsida; order Rosales; family Rosaceae; genus Malus; species Malus domestica. Next base: position 24,418,545 of record NC_091672.1, on the reverse strand, counting down.
TCTTATTTTGATGGTTGACCACTTGTATTTTATCAAATAGATTTTGGTTTTGAAGATAAAGGAAAAGACCTAGTCTTCCTCAACTAGGTGATCACTTCCAGATTTTTTGGCCTGATTCTTAGGCCACCTTTACTGACGCTCCGATTAGAAGATGCGACTATGGGACAGAGGTTTAGGGCCGAAGGGGTAGAGGAAGACCTAGGAAAACTTTGGAAGAGACTCTAAGAAAAGACTTAGAGTACTTGGATCTAATGAAGGACATGACACAGGATCGAGCACAATGGTGTTCTAAGATTCATATAGCCGATCCCACACAGTGACTTGGATTTTCCAAGTCTCCAACCGAGAAGTTTTCCTCACTCAAGAAATTAAGGGAACACTACCTCAACCTACATGCTCCACTCACAAAGCTTCAACATACAAGCTTCAATAAAAGAAAATTCAAAGAACTTAGCAAAGAAGGCTTTGGTGTATTTAACACAATACGTTGAAATGAAGGAAAGCTTATTTATTGATATCCCCGATAAGTTACAAATATGTACATATACATGAGTCAAAATAAACAAACAAGAGGGAGCTTTCACAAAGGTTGCTTAGGAGAAGTCTCAGCAGTCGGTAGAGCCCCAGAAAGAGAAGGCACCGGAGGGGGATCATTCGGAGCCTCAGTACTGGACAGAACCCTAGAAGGAGGAGGCATCAGAGATTGATCATTTGGAGCTTCATTACGCGGTACAGCCCCAGAAGACGAAGGCAATAAATGCCTTTGGAACAAACCCACAAATCTCTGATGATCAAGTAAAACCTGACCATCAGATTCCTTCATCTGGTCAAGCTTCCTTTTCATGTTTGTAGCATAGTCATGTGCGAGCCGGTGCAACTGTTTATTCTCATGCTTGAGCCCTCTAATCTCCTGTTTGAGACTCATCACTTCAGCCGCCAATGATTCAACTTGGCGGGTTCGAGCAAATAGGCGTTGGGCCATATTAGACACAGAACCTGCACACTGAACACTGAGAACCAAAGAATCCTTAACAGCTAACTCATCAGACCGTTTAGAAAGTAGTCTGTTATCTTTGGGAGTGAGAAGGTTCTTGGCCACCACCGCAGCGGTCATATCATTCTTCATCACGGAATCCCCAACGGTAAGAGGACCAATAGGGGAGACGAAGGATGGGCGCCATATGTTGTCTGGAGAAGGCAGGGCTGCCTCTTCAATAAGGTTCAAGTCAAAACGACGGTCGGAGGGGCCAGACATTTTCAAAGGTGTTGAAGAGAGAAGAGGTCGGACAAATCAAGATCTTAGAAGTGCAAGAATGGAGCTTCTACTGGTGGAGATTCAAGTGTGCTTTGGAACTTAATGCCAGCCCTTATAAAAATCTGCACTCGACGGAGCTTCAGAAATCAAAGAGGCGTCTGCTCAGAAATCGAAGAGGCGTTTGCTTTCTCAAAAGCTGGGCTGCTCAGAGACCACGAGGGTCGATCTCAGAAATCGAAGAGGCGTTTGCTTTCTCAAAAGCTGGGCTGTTTAAAGACCACGAAGACCGATCTCAGAAATCGAAGAGGCGCTTGCTTTCTCAAAAGCTGGGCTGCTCAGAGACCACGAGGGCCGATCTCAGAAATCGAAGAGGCACCTACTTTTCCAGCCTTGTCAGCACCTGTCACACGCATACTCAGCTTTGCGGAAATTATGGGCATTCTGTCGAAGACTACTGGTGAAGTAGAAAGCACATGAATCTTACTGTTCAACCCACGCGCAACAGTAGCTCATGGGTACCACAGATAACTTTGCCAAAGTTCTCTGCCAAAGTTGAGTCACGTGAAGCTTGCAGCTCCCACTACATCGCTCTGACCAAGAAGGGTAAAAGAATAACAAAGAAACAACACTAACAAAGTTTAGACACATAAATTTTGAAGGTCTAGCTACCATATTATTACCCACAAGGGTAAAGGAACAGTACCACTGCTGGATAATTGGAAAGTCCCTGTGTGTCAACCTCTGTGCTTCGTGGCAAGGTAGACTAGCAAACATGCCCAACCTTTACTCACGTTCGAGAAAACACTCCCAACAAGATTGCTTGCTCCAAAATCGAAGAGGCACCGTCCTCCGAATCTCGAGAGCCAAACTCCCAACATGACTACCTTCTCAAAAATCGAAGAGAGGGTAAAGGAACAGTACCATTGCTGGATAATTGGAAAGTCCCTGTTTGTCAACCTCTGTGCTTCGTGGCAAGGTAGACTAGCAAACATGCCCAACCTTTACTCACATTCGAGAAAACACTCCCAACAAGATTGCTTGCTCCAAAAGCGAAGAGGCATCGCCCTCCGAATCTCGAGAGCCAGACTCCCAACATGATTACTTTCTCAAAAATCGAAGAGACACCGCTCTCCGAATCTCGAGAGCCAGACCCCCAGCATGATTGCTTTCTAAAAAATCGAAGAGGCATCGTTCTCTGAATCTCGAGAGCCAGATCCCCGATAGGATTGCTTGTTCGAAAACCGAAGAGGCACCATTTTCCCAACTTCAAAAGCCGGATCTCCTTGGATAAAGCTTGTCTGTAATCTTCATACGCAACATCAGCTTTCCAGATACCACATACCACTTTTTCAAAGTGTTCTGACAGAGTTAAAACATGTGAAGTTGGCAGCTCCCACTACCGTGCTATGACCAAGCAGGGTAAAGGAATAACATTACTACTTGTTGTTAGGGAGACTCCTATATATGTAGACCTCCATCCCCAACGAACAGGCAGACCTGCAAAAATGCTCAACCCTTCCTCATATCTGAGAGGGCACTCCCAACGAAGCCTTTCGAAATATTCAGCTTTCTTTCCCCCCGATAATACCTCTGCAAACAAGCTATACTAGAGCAAGAATATCTCATATCATCAGGGTTAAAAGCAAGAGTATCCCATATCATGTTTTTTCCCTGTCTTTTCCTTTGGCCTTGTTCTTACCTGCAAGACAAGGAGAAAAAGAGCAATCAGTCAGCACTTGGAATCAAGCTTACAGCCAGGAACTGACTGCCTGGAACCCCTTACCTGATTACTTACCTGGCATTGCTCTCGAGTACTCATTTTCAACATCTTATGCTTCCAGGGAAGATACCGCATCTGCCTGAGGAACAGATAGGGCAAGTGAGAAGGATACAAGGAAGCATGTGGAGACAAGCGTAACAGCACACGTGCCGATACATCCACTATTCTGTCAAAAGCAAAAGTATCCCATATCAGCAGGGTCGAACGTACTTTAGATTTGATGGACTTGTTTTGACCCTCAAATTTTTCAGTCGGCCTTATACTCTGGAGGAAACCAGAAAACCTTCCAGCTCAGTTTATGAATAAGCCTGTGGAAAGTTACTTCTTCAAAAGCAAAAGTATCCCATATCATCTCTTCTCATTTTTCTTCTCTTTATCCTTCATGCTGCCTGCAAGATAGGGAGAATGTGAACAATCAGCCGGAGCTCTGATTGCTTACCTTGTCTGTCAACTCTTTCAGCAGATCCCCTAGCTCGGCGACTTGGGGGACTCCTACTACATGGTTTGTATCGCGCTTGACCAAGCCTGAAACTACAAGTAAGCTTCAAGTGAAATTGATACATTACCTTGTGCATCTCCACCAGTTAAAGATACCACCCCTGGATGGAGGAAGAGTACTTCCAAAGAAGATGCCACATCTACCTATGAGACAGATAAGGCAAATCAAGACGATACCACACTCCGATACTTAGAAGTTTCGTGATTACGAGATCATTCTCCCACAATATTTCCTAATGTCATTTGTACTAAATCATTCACTTGTACTCACTAAAGGAGAGTTTGAACCTATGTACTTGTGTAAACCCTTCACAATTAATGAGAACTCCTCTATTCCGTGGACGTAGCCAATCTAGGTGAACCACGTACATCTTGTGTTTGCTTTCCTATCTCTATCCATTTATATACTTATCCACACTAATGACCGGAGCAATCTAGCGAAGATCACAAAAAGCGACCGTTTTCGCTACCTAGGATCTACCTTGCAAGAGAACGGAGAATTAGATGGAGATCTCAACCATAGAATACAAGCTGGATGGATGAAGTGTAAGAGTGCATCCGGCGTGTTGTGTGACCGTCGTAGGCCACTGAAGCTCAAGGGAAAATTTTATAGGACGACAATAAGGCCAACGATGTTGTATGGCACAGAATGTTGGGCGGTGAAGCATCAACACGTACACAAAATGGGTGTAGCGGAGATGAGGATGCTTCGTGGGATGTGTGGGCATACGAGAAAGGATAAGATTGGGAATGAGGATATCCGAGGTAAAGTAGGAGTAGCCAAAATTGAAGGAAAGATGAGAGAAAATCGGTTCCGGTGATTTGGACATGTGCAAAGAAGGCCTATTGACGCTCCGGTTCGAAGATGTGACTACGGGAAACAGGTTCAGGGCTGAAGAGGTAGAGGAAGACCTAGGAAAACTTTGGAAGAAACTCTAAGAAAAGACTTAGAGTACTTGGATCTAACGGAGGACATGACACAAAACCGAGCGCAATGGCGTTCTAGGATTCATATAGCCGACCCTACTTAGTGGGAAAAGGCTTTGTTGTTGTTGTTGTTGTATTCTTAGGCCACCTTTCCCTCAACCTCTTCAACGTTAAACTTTGGTTTTTCTATATAAATTTGAGGACCTCTCTTTAGTCGACACACAAAAAAAAAAAAAAAAACTGAAAAAAACCTAGCTAATAACACTGAGTATTCTGAGCAACTAGAGGGTGAGTGTTTTCGGATCTTCCTCAGTGCAAAGGAAGGTCTAGACAGAGAGATTTTGGGCTGTTTTATCCTGGGGATGATGTGGTGTTATTTGAACTGCTTACACACATTGGGCAGAGCCGCGAAACGTCTTAAAGAAAGTGACATTGTCTACGACTCAACCCAAGACAGATTTTCATTTTATGTTCTTCATACTCCGGTAATATTGTTCCTGTTTTATTGTGTAGCAACTCTAACAATTTTAAGACGTTCAATTTCTGCAATGGAGAATGAAAACAACACTTTTACTAATGATCTGAACAAACCTATCAAGTTTGAAGGAATCTACTTCAAACGTTGGAGGCAAAAGATGTTATTTTTTCTAACCACCAAGAAACTTGCCACCCACTGCATGTCTGAAACGCCATCACATCTTGATCAACCCACTGCTGAACAGTTCAAGTTGTTTCAATCCTAGACTAATATTGACTTTCTCTGTAAATATTATGTCTTGAATGGATTATGTGATGACCTATATGATTACTACTATTCTCGTAAGATAGCTAAAGAACTATATGATGCTCTCTAGAAAAAGTACGACACTGAAGAAGCAGGAGCAAAGAAATTTGTAGTCAGCCGCTACATGAAGTTTCAAATGATGGATGACAAATCAATGGAAGTGCAATCACACGAACTGCAAAAGATTGCTCATGAGATCATCAATGAGGGCATGAATCTGGATGAACAGTTGCAGGTTGCTGTGATCATAGACAAGCTCTCACCAAGTTGGAAGGAGTTCAAGAAGGATCTGTGGCACAAGACAAAGGAATTCTCACTGGAAAGCCTAATCACTCGCCTTCAAATCGAGGAAGAAGCCAGGAAACAAGATATGAGGGAGGAAGTGCTGGTTGTTTCAAACAACAACAATCTCAAGAAGACTCATTCGAGGACTTATGCAGCAGTAGTGCTCAAACCCATGGGTAAGAATATAAAGAATTCCACCAAGAATCGCAACAACAACAAAAATCGACCAAACTTCCAAAATCCTCAGCAAAGTTAGAATAGGAAGGTACCCCCTCATGAGATGAAGCCGTTGTGCCATTTTTTGTGCTACAACTGTGACAAACCTGGGCACTTGGCTAGGAACTGTCACAACAAACGTCGGATTACTCATCAAGCTAATCTGACTGAGGATCAACTCATTGCTATGATATCAGAGGTTAACATAGTTGACGGATCCGAGGGGTGGTGGGTAGACACTGAAGCTTCGCGCCATGTCTGCCATGATCGCAGACTTTTTAAGTCCTATTCTGAAGCTGAGGACATAAGGGTTTTGTTGGGAGACTCTCACTCAACGAATGTTGCTGGAACTGGTGAAGTAGAGCTAAAATTCACCTCGAGGAAGACTGTCATTCTAAAAGATGTACTGCATGTTCCAGAAATAAGAAAGAACCTGGTTTCAGGTTATCTAATCAACAATGCTAGATTCACTCAAACTATTGGGGCTGATATGTATACTCTCACAAAGAATGATGTTTTTGTGGGAAATGAGTATGCCATTGATGGGATGTTCAAATTGAATATTGATGCTATTGGTACCATATTATATTGGACCTCGTTACTTGGGCTTCCTGACATTGAGCCCATGATTCATGTAAATGGGGAGGAGCCCTTAGTCTATAAAAGGGCATCCTCACCCTCACAATCCTCAAGCCTCACATCCCCAAATAGAGGCTCTTATATTCAGAGCAAAGCTCTCTCAAACTCTCTTTTTCTCTGGGGGATTCCCCCTTACAGAGAAATACAATCAACATCAGTGTGGACATAGCCCAAACATTGGGGTGAACCACGATACATCTTGTGTTCTTTACTTTCTTGCAGATTCACGGTCGGATTTACGTTCCAAGACCCCTACGGTTTTGTGCATCAACATTTGGCGTTGTCTGTGGGAAATCGACACGAAAAACTATGTCGGTTCTCTTTCATTTTTTTCATCTCACCACCGGGAAACTGCAGAAACCCAAAAACCTAGAAAACCTCACTCTTTGGGCTTTTCCAGAAAACCTTCGCAGACTCTGTGCAGTTTTAAAAAACCATCCAAAAACCCATTTTTCTCTTTCTCGAATCTTCCGCCCTATTTTTCTCCCAAAAAACTGCCTAATTTAAAGACAGAGACAAAGACCCATTGCCTTGACTATCATCTGCAACTTTGGCAACAACACAGCTACCACCATAATGTGAGAATTACTTGACACACAAATTAAACCCTCTTTTTGACAATTGTAGTATAGATGTAAGTAGGGTATCGTTCTAGGCCGGGGATTAGGAGGGATTGCTAATCTATTAAAAATATTAAATAAGACTCAAGGACACAAAACTAGGCTAAAAACTCTAATAACTTGAAACACACTTAGAATGACTCAAAATAATGAAAACAATCAAATTAGACACTAGGAACTGAAATGGACGGAAATTGAATTAAAAGACTAACAACAATGAAAACTAACTAAATAATATAATTTAATAATGGGGGGGTTTGGTTTTGACGAGAAGTAAATTAAATTTAAATAAATTACAGAGTTGACAAAAGCATGAAATTAAGGTGAAAGGATATGTGACGGACTAGCTAGAGGGTTCTTCTCCACACATGACACATATGCAACCTAAATTGATTTTCAGTTGTTCTTTCAATAAATTGTGAATGACAATGTTCCAAGTTAATTAGGTCCGCTTAAATTAACTCTTAGATTTCCCTAGATTCATTGGATTGAATGGAATACGCATTACAACCAAATTATTCCTCATCAAAGTCCCTAACTATGGAATACGCATGATAGAGACATTCAACAAAGATCATTAAGTTCAACGGAAATCATAAACATTGACTAGGCATTCATAACTATGGAATACGCATGTTAATCCAGCCTAGAATTCACTTAACACGATTGTGGATAACAACCTTCACTACTTGTGAATATAAGTTCATAACGATTAGGTGAAATTCACTTATATTCTAGCATCAAATTCATGCATGTAAATTAAGTATGCATTCTTAATCGACATACAAAAATAAGTTATCAATCAAGCAGTTAAGCAAATTAAATCACAACTCAGAAATCACAACTGAAGGTAATCAATTCATATTACAAATATATTCATGGCTTTGAATTAACCTCTAGCCAAAAAGAAATTAGTTCCACATGTTTAACATAATTGAACAGCAAGTTAAATTAAACATGAACATAGAATTAAAAGAAGAAAGAATTCCAAACACTCTAATAGTTGCAGATTGCATAAGCACGGCACTACTCCTCCTCTCCTTCAATGGTGGCGGCACAAGGTGGTTATGGTGGTTGAATGGTTGGTTATATGGAGGAATGGATGGGGAAGGTTTAGATATGTAGGGAGAGGCAAGGGAAGGCTTGGAGAATGGTTAATTTCTGGATGATTTGAATGAGGTTGCTGCCATGGTATTTATAGGAAAAGGATGGATTTGTTTAACACAAAATTTTGGTGGAATTGAGTAGGTGAGCATGGCAAAGAGTGGGAATTGTTGGTGGGTTAGGTATTGAGTCATCCATTCACATGTCATGGTGAGTTAAGCATTGCATCATCCACTCACATGTCATGGTGATTTAAGCATTGCATCATCACTCAAATTTCTGGTGAAAGTGAATCAATGCCCACGGCATTGAAGAATTTCTTGGTTTTGAGTGAAGTTTTGGTCAATCCTTCTAGAAATTTATCCCTTCTTGCAACTTATATTTGTTTCACCAGATTTTTAGCATGTTCATAGCCTCTTTTGTCTTCAAATTCGTCCATCCTCATGCCTCCATGCTTGCACAATCCAATCTTGGCCCAAAAATGCTCTAGAATGTTCCAAATTGCTTCTTTTTGCATACTTTGACACTAAAACCTGAAATTGCACGAAAATAACTTTAAACACTATAATTATCATAGTTTAGCTAATTAAAAGCAAGAAAACAAGCTAACTAAGTCGTATAAATATACTCCTATCAATTTCCCCCACACTTAGCTTTTGCTAGTCCTCGAGCAAAACAAAGAAAACAAGAACAAGTAGTAACAAGAAAAACATTAGCTTCCCCCTATGTGACCCTCATAGAATTTCATTTGAGAACACAAATCAACAAGAATCATAGCTAGCACCAAACAAGCTAATCCAAGTTCATCTTCCTTATTCAAATATTAGCAGTAATCTTTAAATCATCCTTGAAGTGTAGTGTGTGAGATAGCCATGCTAATGCAATTTCAAAATTTTTTTTTATTTTTTTATTTTTAAAATCATCATATGAAAACTAGCAACCTTCTCACGGGATATACACTCAATCACACATGTGTTTAGTTTAAATGTGTTTCGCTCAAAGAATCAAATGTGAAATTTCTACCATAAGCTTGCATAAAGATCACTTCTCCACAGTCATAATTGCAAAACTTAAATCAAGAGGACTTTTATTGGATGTAATGAGGCTTAGGGATAGGGTTATTGAAACGAAAGAATAGGAAAACACAAGTTCCAAGCTACATTGCAAGCAATTCTTTTGTTTAGATTTATAAGAACTCAATCTTTCCATCTTTCCAGCGATTCTTCTAGCACCTCCAACCACACCCTTAACTGAAACTTGAAAAACTTTTTATTTTCTTTGTATACAATCTTTCTTTTTCTTTTCTTTTTTTTTTCTCTTTTTTTTTTTTTTTTTTAAATACAAACATGAAATACCCCCACATTTATTCTTTTGCCAAACACCTTCAAAGTACTTCACAAACATTTCTCATAAGACAATCTCGCATTGCTCGCTTGGAAAGGGTAAGGAAAAATGTTTCAGGTATAAGGGTAGACATATCTGGTGATAAGAAATAAAAGGCTCAACGTACACGGCTCAAATTGGCAATCTAATTATATCATTTTTCTTTGGGAAACATGGTTATTTGGGCCATAGTGGTAAACCTAATGCCTCTATCATTTCCAAATTCATGCAATCAATGACAAACATTTCGAAAGATCGTTACGCAAGTTCTAGAGATGTATCTCACATAAGTTCATCACACATGAAAGAATAGGAGTGTATGAAAAATGCACACACTTTCAATCGGCTCAAAAACTCACATAGGATGTATATGGTCACTAAATTCACATATGAAGCTTTAAGTCATACTTTAGTTTCACATTAACAAGGCTATGTGCATTTGGTTTTTCAAAGATGGTCAAACATGTACAAAACTAACAAGAGAATTAGGAATTTCACAAAACACATGTTAACTAAGTTCTTGATGATCATGGTTCAAATTTGATCCAATTATATCATTGGGTCGGGAAACTAACAAAAATCTAATTCAAAACAATAAGGGAAACAAGACAATATTTTTGGATTTTTTTTAAAATTTCCGATTTTTTTTTAAATTTTTTTTTTTAAAGAAAACAAAACTAATTAAGAAAACAAAAAGCAACAACATGGAAACAAATGAAACTCGTTCGTAGTTGAAGGTACAAAAAAAAAAAAATTTCAATTTGGTCATTTTTATACTCTTTACCCCCAAACTTAAACTGGACATTGTCCCCAATGTCAGAAAACACTATAATGCAAATAAAAATAAAATAAATAAATAATAAGAAACAAAATAAAGCAATTGGACTGAAAACTTCCCTAGTTTGCAGTAAAACCAAGCGATGACCCCCCAAGCTAAAATTCTGCAATCAACTTCAAGGGTGGAAATAACCAAAAATTCCTGCAAAGAAAAGAAATAATTCAGTTAAGTAAGGCAAGAAAATGTAAAAAAAATTGCAAACGAAAAATTGAAAATCACGATAAAAGACAATGAATAGAACTAATAAGTGATCATTGGTCGTGCTTGTTGACTTTCCACAGCTTTCCTCTTGAACGGGGTGACACTTAGCTTTTTACTTGCAAGTGATGATTTGATGATATTGTACGGCGAAGCTTTGCTCTTTGGTGATGTTGCAGTTCCTTATTTGTTCTCCAAGCAGATGTGGCAGCTTCTCTAGTTCTTCATCTCAGACTCCTTCTGCTGGGATGATTGTGCAAGCTGCATTCTTCTCTGCTTGTTTCTTCTGCACGACGGGCAGGCACGAGTGAGAGGTGTTGGTCTGTTTCTTTCTTCAATCTTTCCAAGTGCCCACCTCTTGCTCTCTTTCTCCTTGTCCTTAGTTGAGGATGAATCAGCACGTTGTCTCCACATGCTTCGAGGTATCATCTTCACTTCCCTTATAAGTGAGAAACAAAGAGAAAGCATAAGATGATGAGTACTCGAGAGCAAGAGCTGGCTGGAGAAAGGACAGGGAGAAAGCATGATATGAGATACTCTTGCTTTCAACCTTCATGATATGAAATACTTTTGCTTTGGATGGGTTGTTTGCAGAGGTACCCCAAGGGATGAAAAATACAGAGTGACTTGAAAGGTTTCTTTGGGAATACATTCTCGGAGATGAAGAAGTGTTGAAAGGGTGTGCCTTTGCTGTGGGAAGGCGAAGGTAGATACTTATGGGACTTTTCTTCACAACCGGAACTATTCTCTCACTCATTGTCGGCAGCCGGTGGATGAATGAATAGTACATATTATGCGCTTTCTGACAAAGCTGCCCGTAATTTCCGCAAAGCTGCCAGTTGCATGTGACGAGTGACAACACGTCTGGACAAATTGATCTTTTGAAATCCGGGGTTCGGCTCGTGGTTTCTAAGCAAGCCCAGCCTTTAAGAAATGAAACGCCTCTTTTGAGAAAAGAATCCGACTTTTGAGAAAGGAGCCCCGACTCTTCGATTTGCGAAATGACGCTTCTTCGATTTCTGAGGAGCGCCTCTTTGATTTCTTCTTTTTATAGAGGCGTTAATTTTGTTCCACAACACACTTGAGCTCTCTCCTGTAAACACTCCCTTCTTGCACTTCCAAAATCTTAATCTGTCCGATCTCTTCTTTCTTTACCATTCTGAAAAATGTCTGGCCCTTCCGATCGTCGTTTTGACTTGAACATTGGTGAAGAGGCAGCTCCGCCTTCACCAGACAACATATGGCGCCCATCCTTCATATCCCCTACCGGTCCCCTTACCGTGGGGGATTCGGTGATGAAAAATGAAATGACAGCTGCGGTGGTGGCCCGGAACCTTGTCACCCCCAGAGATAACAGACTGCTCGCTAGACGGTCTGATGAATTGGCGGTTAAGGAGTCTCTGGCTCTTAGCGTGCAGTGTGCGGGTTCTGTGTCCAACATGGCCCAACGCCTATTTGCTCGAACCCGTCACGTTGAATCGTTGGTGGCTGAAATACAGAGTCTCAAAGAGGAGATTAAAGGACTCAAGCATGAAAATAAACAATTGCATAAGCTTGCACACAGTTATGCCACAAACATGAAGAGGAAAATTAACCAGCTGCAGGAAAATGATGGTCAGATTTTACTTGATCACCGAAGGTTTGTGGGTTTGTTCCAACCGCATCTGCCTTCGTCTTCTGGGGCAGCACCGCGTAGTGAAGCTCCAACTGATCAACCTCCGATACCTCCTCCTTCCGTGGTCCCACCGACTGCTGAAGCTCCGCCGACTACTGAAGCACCACCTGACCAATGAATGCTATTAGTTTACACATCATTGTAAAATATTTTTACTTTTATGTTTTTTTTTTTAAGTGTTTTTATTTTATTTTATTTTATTTATTTATTTATTTTTATTAAATATGTAAATTAATGTAAAAAGACTTTGTTTAACCTGCCCCCACACTTAAACTAAATAACACAAACTCACAGAAATCAACCAAATAACACAACTAACTGAACAAAACAAAATGAAAGCAGTAAAGATAAGGGTGTAAGAATGCAAATCTGATTTGGCTAGCGATTCCAAAGTCTCCCTTCGTTGAATGCTTGTGTTGCCTCCTAAGAAGCGCTTGATTTAACGTCTTTAGCCGGACGAATCTTTCCTTTAAACTCCCCTCGGCTCCAATGCATGGAATTTATCTTTTAATGGGAGGTGATACTTGAAATGATTCGGCAATGGTTTAAATTCAAGAGTGGGTGCCTGAATCATCAAAATCAGAAACATGTTAGTATAAATTAAAATTAAAATTGGAGAAGATGGCTTACTTTCTTTTTCCGACACAAACTCAATGACAAACACCACATTTTTGAACATTTCCGGGACTTTGAACTTGGCCAGGTTTACTATGATGGTTGTGGCTTATCCCGTGTCATCAAACTCAACTGCTTTGGGCTTGATTGTCTCATGCACAGCCTCTTGGATGTATTCTTGATATGCTTCAACCACTTCATTTTCTTGAATCCCTTTTCTTGGTGTGCAAGGTTCTTTGAACGTTTCAATACCATCGGGAACTTGTTTTGGTGCACCAAGAATTGGGATATCACTTTGCACCTTTGGAAGAGCTTCCACAATGTCTTTTTCACTCTCTTTGATATTTGGAATAAAAAACCTGCAAGGATAAAGGACGTTCAGTGGAATAATGTTAGAATGAAGTGAATTTAGAACTTCCTCACATGAGTTGGATGACATAGGGATTTGAGGAGCTTGCAGCAAGAATTCTTCTAAACTGCCCAGGTCGTCCTCCTCCTCTTCTGCTTGCAGCAGCAATTCATCCATGTTCGGGCTGTGTTTGGATAGTTCTGGGACAGCTTCATCCTTCATGTCACCTTCCAAAGTGATAGCATCGTGGATTTCAAAATCTTCCTTCGAATTTTCAACAGTTGAGCTGGAGAGTTCACTTTGCTCTTGAATTTGTACCATGAATTCCATAATCTCTCCCATTTGACTCATCAATTTATCCAACTTCTTGTCTTGATTTTGTTGGTCCTGCGTCAAAGAGATTAGTACTTGAAGAATTTGATCACTATCCATGGACATACTTGAATTTGATTGGAATTGTTGTGGGGTATGCGGTGGTGGATGCATAGGCGTTAAATAAAACTCCTCAGATTGCTGCCAATATCCATCTTGTTGAGCCTCCTTGGCTTGATTTTGTGAGCCCTGCACCAAAGAATTTAATTCATCAAAAATTTGATTGTAATCTATTGACGAATCTGAGTTTGATTGGGCATATTGTATATGAGGTTGTAGTGGCTGCATAGGTCCTGAATAGAACTCCTCATATGGTTGCCAATATCCTTCATGTTGAACTTGTTGAGCTTCCCACCACATAGAGTTTGAATGATCACTCCAATCTTTTTGTGAACATTGATTGGCTTGATATCCTTGCCTATAAGATGCACCAAATATAGGGACATTTTGCATTGTGGTCCTTTCGGCATACTGCGACATTTGAGAAGTAAGATTTGCCAATTGAGCTTGAATGCTAGCAAAATCCATGTCTTACTTCTCTAGTACCTAAAATCAAAGAAAGAAAACTAAATCAAATATCAAAAGTAAAATAAACAAAACAAAACAAAAACAGAAACTAAAAACATAAGACAAGAAAAGAAACAAAGTCAGTAACTAAAACAAAAGACACGAAAAAGAAATAAAAAGAAACAATGGGGGATTAGAAAAGTTGCTAATCCCCGGCAACGGCGCCAAAATTTGATGTGAGAATTATTTGACACACAAATTAAACCCTCTTTTTGACAATTGTAGTATAGATGTAAGTAGGGTATCGTTCTAGGCCGGGGATTAGGAGGGATTGCTAATCTATTAAAAATATTAAATAAGACTCAAGGACACAAAACTAGGCTAAAAACTCTAATAACTTGAAACACACTTAGAATGACTCAAAATAATGAAAACAATCAAATTAGACACTAGGAACTGAAATGGACGGAAATTGAATTAAAAGACTAACAACAATGAAAACTAACTAAATAATATAATTTAATAATGGGGGGGTTTGGTTTTGACGAGAAGTAAATTAAACTTAAATAAATTACAGAGTTGACAAAAGCATGAAATTAAGGTGAAAGGATAGGTGACGGACTAGCTAGAGGGTTCTTCTCCACACATGACACATATGCAACCTAAATTGATTTTCAGTTGTTCTTTCAATAAATTGTGAATGACAATGTTCCAAGTTAATTAGGTCCGCTTAAATTAACTCTTAGATTTCCCTAGATTCATTGGATTGAATGGAATACGCATTACAACCAAATTATTCCTCATCAAAGTCCCTAACTATGGAATACGCATGATAGAGACATTCAACAAAGATCATTAAGTTCAACGGAAATCATAAACATTGACTAGGCATTCATAACTATAGAATACGCATGTTAATCCAGCCTAGAATTCACTTAACACGATTGTGGATAACAACCTTCACTACTTGTGAATATAAGTTCATAACGATTAGGTGAAATTCACTTATATTCTAGCATCAAATTCATGCATGTAAATTAAGTATGCATTCTTAATCGACATACATAAACATGTTATCAATCAAATAGATAAGTAAATCGAATTCATAACTTATGAAACGCAATTAAAAGTAATCAAATCATATTGCAAGCATTAACATGGTTTCGAATCCCCCCTAGCCAAGGGGGGTTTAGTTCCTCATTATTACAAAACAAAGATAAACAAATTTAACCATTGAAAAACAAAGGGAAGAAAGCACCTAAACGTTCCAATGATCCATGTTGGATAGCAAGCGCGTCCAAGGACTTTTCTCCTTCTCCTTGCCGCAACAACAAGGTTGGAATGATGTTGAAGGGTTGGTTATTTGGAGGAATGGATGGGAAGGGGTTTAGATATGTAGGAGAGGCAAGGAAAGGCTTGGAGAATGGTTAATTTCTGGATGATTTGAATGAGGTTGTTGCCATGGTATTTATAGGAAAAGGATGGATTTGTTTAACACAAAATTTTGGTGGAATTGAGTAGGTGAGCATGGCAAAGAGTGGGAATTGTTTGTGGGTTAGGTATTGAGTCATCCATTCACATGTCATGGTGAGTTAAGCATTGCATCATCCACTCACATGTCATGGTGATTTAAGCATTGCATCATCACTCAAATTTCTGGTGAAAGTGAATCAATGCCCACGGCATTGAAGAATTTCTTGGTTTTGAGTGAAGTTTTGGTCAATCCTTCTAGAAATTTATCCCTTCTTGCAACTTATATTTGTTTCACCAGATTTTTAGCATGTTCATAGCCTCTTTTGTCTTCAAATTCGTCCATCCTCATGCCTCCATGCTTGCACAATCCAATCTTGGCCCAAAAATGCTCTAGAATGTTCCAAATTGCTTCTTTTTGCATACTTTGACACTAAAACCTGAAATTGCACGAAAATAACTTTAAACACTATAATTATCATAGTTTAGCTAATTAAAAGCAAGAAAACAAGCTAACTAAGTCGTATAAATATGCTCCTATCACACCATGTTTGTCAGCCATCTCGGAAACCTCCAGCTCTCCGCCATTTCCATTTCTCTCTCTCCGTCATCTGCACCTTCTCTGAAATTGCAGTTTCCATCTCTCTCTCAACAACACAGCTACCACCGCGTCTTTTCATGTCTCTAAATATAGACTACTTTTTGCCCTTTCTCAGAAGCCATAGATTCTCTGCAACCCATATCTCAAAGATGGTCAGGTCATGTCCAAGACTTTTCCAATTGCATCATGAGATGACCATTTTCCTAGATCTTGAAGATAGATACTCTTTTCCACACCCTGAAAATGGGAAGCGTAATTTATTGTCACCGACCATTCAGTGTGCAGTACCACCAGCAGCCTCTCTACACCCGCACGTACCAGATCGGAGTCCTCCTCTTGGTCGCCACCACCTTCTTCTTCACCAGCCTTTTAAACCGCTCCTTCTGCCCTTCCGCCTACTTCCCTACCGTAGATCTCCTCCCTAATTCATAAAGCTCCGTCCAACTCACCAACGGCCGAGATCTCTCAGCAGCCAACAGTAAAAGCAGCAATGCCCATGTCTCTCTCTCGTGTTGCAACGTTGTCCTAAACAAACACAAACCCACATGTCAAAGGTTTGTGTTCTTTCTGTTGTTTGGGGCTGGAGGGTTTCTGGGTTTTGATTCGATTTAGTGGTTGTGGGCTGTGCGCTGATGGGTCTTGTAAGAGGGATTAAAATGAGAAAAAAGGTTGAGAAGAAGGGTGAGGAGAATGCTTCTGGTTCTGGGTCATCAGAGAAGGAAAGTTTTGTGGATTGGTTAGATGAATTCTCTAGAAGAATTAATGTTCTGCACCTAAAGAGAAATGGGCTATGGTAGACTCCAGCTGTTGGACCCTAGAGGCTCCCCTAGTTTCTACGTGGTGGAAAACTCATCACTCCCACAAACTGCCACATCATCATTTTGCTCCAACGACCGCAGCCGCAAGAACAAGCTCATCCTAATGTTCCTCCTTGCTGTGGCACTCATCCTCGCCTCCACCGTCTCGGCCGTGGTACTCATCGTCTGAAAATCCAAAGCCTCAAACCCTGCCGCCTCATCCATCCTCCGCTGTAAGCAGACGCATGCCATCTCAAACGCGTAGACGCGTTTTCTCTCCCTCTGCGTCGACTCCCTCCTTGACTTCCCTGGCTCCAACGTCGCGTCGGAACAGAACCTCGTCCACATTTCCTTCAACATGACTCTACAACGACTCAACAAGGCGCTCTACCTCTCCTCACCCATCTCCTACTGCCAGTTATGTCTCGATGTGTTGGGCTAGGGTTGAAGGGTTTGGATTAGGGGCATGCAAGCATAGGTGGGTTGATGACCTCCAAAAGGATGTTTGGAAATGGAGCGGGAAACAAAAGCAAAAGAAGAAAGCAAAAGTAGAAAAAAAAGGGAAAAAGAAGGAAAGAAGAATATCTCATCCTCATCTCTCCTGATCTGCCTCTACAAAAACAAGGAAATGACATTATTCCCTTGTCTGTCATCTGCCAAAAGAAAGAAAAATAAAGAGAAAGGAAAAGGTAAAACATTCAGTAAGAGCAATACGCTCATGGAAAAAGATCTGTAACAACCCATTACGCACCAACGATCTGCAACTGTCAAAGCTTTTGTGTCGAAACCTTTGTTTTGAATGATGTGATTTACTTTTCTTATCTTTTGGAGACATCTGTATAACCTTAACAGAGGCTCATAAATAAATAAAGAAGGCAGCATGCCACAAAAAAAAAAAAAAAAAAAAGGGCAAGCCCAAAATAATGGGCTGGAATGTTATGTGGAGGGCGAAGACCCATATGCCTAAAAGAGCCAGGCCCTATGGCTTCAACCTCCATCCCTCTACTTAAAGGTTCACCCTCTATTATCACCAACCAGGTGATCAAAAGTACGTCCAGTACTCCAAAATTATTCGGCAGTCTGCCGCTATTATCACCAATCAGGTGATCAAAAGTACGTCCAGTACTCTAAAATTATTCGGTACCCTGCCGCTATTATCACCCACTAGGTGATCAAAAGTACGTCTAGTAAATTATTCGACAGTCTGCTTCTATTATCACCAACCAGGTGATCAAAAGTACGTCTTGTACTCCAAAATTATTCGGCAGCTCGCCGCTATTATCACCAACCAGGTGATCAAAAGTACGTCCAGTACTCTAAAATTATTCGGTACCCTGCCGCTATTATCACCAAATAGGTGATCAAAAGTACGTCCAGTACTCCAAAAATTATACATAAGCATCACTCATGTCAATCATACATAAACATTCAAGAGCATCACTCATGTCAACATTCATGAGCATCACTCATGTCAATATTCATGTCAACATCCATGAGCATCACTCATGTTAATCAACATAAATATTCATGAGCATCACTCATGTCAATCAGCTTCAAAAACTTCATTTACAAAAGCTCCAACTTCAAAGCTTCACTTTCAAAGCTTCACCTACAAATCTTCAGTGCATGGTATACAAAGACCGACTCCGAACTACCGCCACTTCGGCCCATACATGGATTGAATTTGAAGTATTTAGCCAACATACTCTATTGACTGAAGACTTGGGGGACTACACTATGTATTATATATTGGGCTTCCACAACTGGGCCTCATGAAAAATACTTGGGGGACTTAGCCCATTATTTATGTATTGAGGAGGGAGCCCTTATTCTATAAAAGAGACTCCCTTACCATCATTAGAGAGCATCGCCGTCTGCTGAGCAATCGCCGCGCCACGAGCATCAACTCTAGCCCATCATTTATGTATTAAAGAGCGAACCCTTATTCTATAAAAGGGACTCACTCACTTTTATTAGAGAGCACCCATTATTCATGTATTGAGGAGTGAACCCTTATTTTATAAAAGAGACACCTCACCTTCATTAGAGAGAGACTCTTAGCCCATCACTTATGTATTGAGAAGCGAACTCTTATTCGATAAAAGGGAATCCCTCACCTTCATTAGAGAGCATCGCCGCTTGCTGAGCAACCGTCTCGCCACAAGCATCACTTCTAACCTATCACTTATGTATTAAGGAGCGAGCCCTTATTCTATAAAAGGGACTCTCTCACCATCATTAGAAAGCATTGCCGCCTGCTGAGCAACCGCCTCGCCGCGAGCATCAACTCTAGCCTATCATTTATGTATTAAAGAGCGAGCCCTTATTCTATAAAATGGACTCCCTCACCTTCAACGCCACAAGCCAAGCCAACCAAGGCAACATAAGCCATAACCCGAGCAACCTTGCAACATGTGTTACTTCTAGTTGAGCATTATTTCACTTTGAGCCCCGCCTCATATCGAGTATTAGTTCTAAACGACATCTAGTTACTTCAGTCCACACATGGTCTGAATTTCAAGTCTCCAGCCAAAAGACTCTCTTAACTGAAGACTTGGGGGATCACTGTTGGTACCATATTATATTGAGCCTTGTTACTTGGGCTTCCAGACATTGAGCCCATGATTTATGTAAAAGGGGATGAGCCCTTAGTCTATAAAAGGGCCTTTTCATCCTCACAATCCTCAAGCCTCACATCCTCAAATAGAGGCTCTCATATTCAGAGCAAAGCTCTCTTAAACTCTCTATTTCTCTGGGGGACTCCCCCTCACACTTGTAATCCATACATACAATTACAGAGAAATACAATCAACATCAGTGTGGACGTAGCCCAAACATTGGAGTGAACCACGATACATCTTGTGTTCTTTACTTTCTTGCAGATTCACGGTCGGATTTACATTGTTCCAAGACCTCTCTGGTTTTGTGCATCAACTGATGCCATGAATAAAATTGTTTCTTCTGCTTACATGTTGTGTTCATTTAATATTTAGGATGCAAGATTTTGTCACGTAAACAAAAGGCTAGTAAAACAAATGAGTAACTTAGGTTTACTACCAGAACTTTCACTTAATAATTTTGAGAAATGTGAGTTCTACAGTTAAGCTAAGATAACTAAAGCTCCATGATAGGAGCATTTTTATGCAACTTAATTGGCTTGTTCTCGTGCGTTTACGTTGTGTTTCCATAGTTATTTTAGTGTTTAAAGCCATTTTCATTTGTTTGTAGGCCTTCATAACAACCTTGGCAAGAAAAATGCATTTTGGTGCATGTTGGATCAATATTGGGCTCAAATGGATTGCATGCATGAGGATGGACGTTTTGGGCATATGTGTGTGCAAGTGTGTGTGTGTAATTGCAAGGATAAACACATGCAAAGAAGCCCACATGCAAACTCAAGGCAAGAGAGGGAGAAAACACATGCAAAGAAGCCCACATGCAAAGTGAAGACAAAACTCATGGCAAAGGTGAAGGAATTGTGTGTGTTTTGTGATTGAAATGATGAAGCATGTGTGTGTAAATGTAAAGGGGAAAACATGGCAGCAAACACATGGCAAAGAAAGCAAACACATGGCAAAGAGAAGAGCATTGAAGCATACACATACAAAACTCACGGCAAAGTGGAAGGAATTGTGTGTGTTTTGTGGTTGAAATGATGAAGCATGTGTGTGTAAATGTAAAGGGAAAAACATGGCAGAAAATGTGTGTGTTTTGTGATTGAAATGATGAAGCATGTGTGTGTAAATGTAAAGGGGAAACATGCCAACACACACCCACACAAGCTCACATGCAAAGGAAATGGAGTGGTCCTATCTCAAGCCTATAAATACCACCTTCCATATTCATCAAAGTCATAACAAATGTTCTCTCCAAATTTAGCCAAAAACCACCCCTAGCCACACCACCCATCAATCCTAAACCTTTCCATACCATTCCCCATCCTTTCTACACCATAAAAACCACCAAAAACCGTCCAAAACCTCTAGTGCCGCTGCTTGCAAGGAAGGAAAGAGAAGGAACATCTTGTGCCGTGCCTATGCCCAAGCCTTGGGAGTGTTGGAGCGTTTCTAGGTGTTTTCTATCTTTGTTTTTAATGTCTAAATTTATGCATCTTTGCGTTGTAAGTATGAGGAACTAAACCCCTCTTAGTTAGGGGGTGATTCGAAACTATGTTCATGCTTGCAATATGATTTGATTACATCCAGTTGTGATTCATAAGTTGTGAATTCAATTTACTTATCCATTCGTATAAAAACTGATTTGTGTATGTTGGTTGAGAGTGCACGCTTAATTTTCATGCATGAATTTGACGCTAGAATATAAGGGAGTTTCACCTAATCGTTATGAACTTATATTCACAAGTAGTGAAGGTTGCTAGTCACAATCACGTTAAGTAAATTCTTGGCATAAGTTTCATGCAAATCATAGTAACGAGTGCCTCGTCAATGCTTATGTTTTTCATAGAACTTAATGATTCTTGCTTGTATCTCTATTATGCAATTCATGTAGGGAACTTGTAGGGAATGTTTTGGGTTGTCGTATGCAATCATCCAACCTAATAACTTGTGGAAAAACTGAGGGTTAATTAGTGCAATTCACGGTTAATTTGGGGCGTTGAGTATTCATAGTTTATCGAAAAGCAACTGGAAATCGTTTTGTATGCAAGTGTGACATGTGTGGAGAAGAACCTCCTAGCTAGCCTTCCATCCATAAGTTAAATTCAAATTCATTTACAATCTGTTTTGATTCACCCAAATTTGTCTAAGAATCTGTTTACTTTGTTCTTGTCTTAATTTAATTATTTTCGTCCAAAATCAACCCCATCTTATTTCTTTGAGTCATATTAATTAGAATTTGTCTTAGATTATGTTTTTAAGTGTTTTGAGTGCTGTTTGAGTCTTCTTGTTTATCTTAGTATTTTAAAATATAGTTTTGCATTCTTTGAGTCTAGTTTAGTGTTTTAAACTTTGTTTTTACGTTTTCAAGTCAGTTTCCAAGTGATTTAGCAATCCCTCCTAATCCCCGGTCTAGAACGATCCCTACTTACATACTTTACTACATTTGATAAAAAGAGGGTTTAATTTGTCTGCTTATATTTTACGCATCACTCCACATAGGTTAGTTCTTAGAAAAACCGAATTACTAGACCTGATACATTCTGATATTTGTGAATTCGATGGTGTAGTAACTCGAAATGGAAAATGGTACTTCATAACTTTCATAGATGATCATTCAAACTATTGGTTTGTCTACCTAATGAAACATAAAAGTGAAGCCCTAGACATGTTTAAATGTTTCATAAGTGAAGTAGAAAACCAGTTCAACCGAAAAATTAAAAGGTTGCGAAGTGATAGAGGACAAGAGTATGAATCTGGAGCTTTCACTGAATTTTGTAAGAAACTAGGAATAATACATGAAACCACTGCTCCTTATTCCCCAGAAATACACGGCAAAGCTTAGAGAAAAAATAGAACACTTAGTGAACTGACTGTGGCTATTTTACTTAACTCGGGGAGTGTTTCATATTGGTGGGGTGAAATACTTTTGACTGTTTATTATGTACTCAATAGGGTTCCCTCTTCGAAAACCAAAATTCCACCTTATGAAACCTAGAAAAATAAGAAACCAAATGTATCTTACTTGAGAACTCGGGGCTGTTTGGCCTATGTAAGAAAACCTAACCTTAAAAGATCAAAGCTAGCTAGTAGAGCTTTTGAATGTGTTCATTGGTTATGCATACAATAGCAAAGCATATAGGTTTTATGATTTGAAAAACCATGTTGTTATTGAATCTAATGATGCTGATTTCTTTGAAGAGAAGTTTCCTTTCAAGTTAAGAAATAGTAAGGGTTCTAATACTATTATGATGGATGCACCTAGAGTTAATGGAAATGCTATACTTGATTCGGCTGAAATTGACCTTGAGCCAATGAAAAGTAAGAGAATCAAAGTAGCCAAAGACTTTGGTTCAGACTTTCATGCTTATACTTTGCAAGAAGATCCAAGAACTCTTCAAGAAGCATTGACCTTGTTGGATGCAGACTTATGGCAAGAAGCCATAAATGATGAAATGGATTCTCTCGAATCCAATAAGACTTGGCACTTAGTAGATCTTCCTCCAGGGTGCAAGGTTATCGGTTGCAAATGGGTGCTAAAAAGAAAGCTAAACCCCAATGGTACAATGGAGAAGTTTAAAGCCAGGTTAGTAGCTAAACGTTTTAGACAAAGAGAAAATGTTGATTTCTTTGATACTTATGCACCAATCACGAGAATAACTTCAATTCGAGTTTTGTTTGCTTTAGCTGCCATTAATGATCTTGTTGTGCATCAAATGGACGTTAAAACTACTTTCTTAAATGGTGACTTAGAAGAAGAGATATATATGGAACAACATGAAGGTTTTGTAATACCCAAACAAGAACATAAAGTATGTAAGTTAGACAAGTCTTTCTATAGTTTAAAACAGGCACCAAAGCAATGGCATGCTAAGTTTGATGGGTTACTTATCTTTAAAGGTTTTAAAATTAATGAAAGTGATAAATGTATCTATTCAAAGTCTGAAAATAATCTGTGCACATTGATATGTCTGTATGTTAATGATTTGTTGATATTTGGATCCAATTTGCATGTTGTGAATGAAGTTAAAACTGCTTTGTGATAACTTTGATATGAAAGACTAGGTGATGCAAATGTAATCCTTGGGATCAAGATTACTATGTCTATGAAAGGTTTCTATTTAGACCAATCTCACTACATTGAGAAGGTTCTAAAGAAGTACAACTACTTTGATTGTAAACCAGCATGCACTCCCTATGACTCTAGTGTGAAATTGTTCAAGAACACTGGCAACAGTGTTAGATAACCTGAATATATGAGCACTATTGGTAGCCTTCGTTATGCTAGTGATTGCATTAGACTAGACATAGCCTATGTCGTGGAATGTTGTGCAGATTTACAAGCAGTCCCAATGATAAGCACGTGAGCTCCCAAAAGGCCTCGTGCAATATCGAAGTGGACATGTACATGTAAGGCACATCACCCCATCTCTGTTGGTCGATGTGGGATGTTACAATCCACCCCCCTTAGGGGCCCAACGTCCTCGTCGACACATCCATATCAAACGGCAGAGTGGCTCTGATACCATTATGTCACATCCCAGTCTCGGCTCTGCCATAGCACGATATTGTCCGTTAGAACCTGAAGTTAGTGAGCTCCTAAAAGGCCTCGTGCTATATGGAGGTGGGCATGTTCATATAAGGCACATCACCCCCTCTCCGTTGGTCGATGTGGGATGTTACAATCCACCCTCCCTAAGGGCTCGACATCCTCGTCGGCATATCCATACCGAACGGCGGAGCGGCTCTGATACCATTCGACCACATCCCAGTCTTGGCTCCGCCGTAGTATGATATTGTCTGCTTTGGGCCCCAACCACGCCCTCACGGTTTTGTTTCTGAGAACTTAGATGAGAACTTCCCAGTGGGTCACCCATCCTAGGAATGCTCTCGCCCGAACTCGCTTAACTTTAGAGTTTCGATGGAATCTGAAGCCAGTGAGCTCCCAAAAGGCCTCGTGCGATATGGAGGTGGGCATGTACATACAAGGCAAAAAGGATCCACTCCCCTAGGCGATGTGGGATCTAACAATCCACCCTTCTTAGGGGCCCAACATCCTCGTTGGCACACTTCTGGTCAGGGATTGGCTTTGATACCAAATTGTCACATCCAGGCCCTGTCTCCACCACATCTCGGGCATGACTTTGCTGTAGCACGATATTGTTCCCTTTGGGCCCCGACCACGCCCTTACGGTTTTGTTTCTGGGAAATCATACTAGAACTTCCTAGTGGGTCACCCATCCTGGGATTGCTCTCGTGCGAACTCGCTTACCTTTGGAGTTCCGATAGAACTCGAAGCCAATGAGCTCCCAAAAGGCCTCGTGCTATATGGAGGTGGGTATGTACATATAAGGCACATCACCCTCTCTCCGTTGGTTGATGTGGGATGTTACATCAAGATGACCATTAATCATGGTTTAAATTATGAGAGATTTCCTGCTGTCCTTGAAGGGTATAGTGATGCTAATTGGAACACACTGCCAAAAAACTCCAAAGCCACGAGTGGCTACATCTTTAAGATAACAGTAGCTGTAGTGTCATGGAAGTCTAAAAAACAGAAAATATTAGCACAATCTACAATGGAACTAGAAATGATTGCATTAGCAACTGCCAGTGAAGAGGCATGGTGGCTTAGAGATTTACCATCCGACACTCCATTATGGGAAAAACCTATACCAGCATTTCTCATTCATTGTGATTGCACTGCAACTATTGCAAAGATTAAGAATCGATATTCAATGGTAAAAGATGTCAAATACGTCGAAAACATAGCACAATCAGATGGTTTCTCTCTAATAGGGCTATTTGAGTGGATCATGTAAAGTCCGAGGATAATATTGCTGATCCTTTGACGAAATGATTAGCTTGTGAGAAAGTTTGGAAACCCTCCAAAGGAATGAGGTTATTGCCTTTAGATAGTTGAGTCACTTATGATGGTAACCCAACCAATAGACTAGAGATCCTGAGAAATTGGTTCAAAAGGTAATAACAAGTCATGAAGTGATATGGAATCATGCTATGAAGCTAAGAAATGTCATTTTAATCATTTACAGAAGCATGACATCCTATAGCGATTAGAAGGATGAGTTTGTGATACTCTTAATGATAACTATACTTTTATTTAGTGGGACATCTAGCTGTAGAAATGTCCTTGATAGTTTCACCTATGTCATGATGAAGGTGAGGCCACAAACTGAGAAGTTTAAGGGCAAACTTCTTAACATTATCACTAAACCGGGATACAAGCACAAGGCCGAAACGTGCTGGTTTCGAACTTCACCCTAGAAGAGATGTGTATGCTTTGTCGTCAGAGGTAGAGTTCAAAACCAAGTGTTACTCTTGTTGACACGTCTTGATCCCGATGTCCTCGGATCATCGGGATGGTCACGTGTTGGCCGACACCCAAAGGGTGACGAAAGCCATTTAATTTATGCAAATGCTAAGAACATGTGAACCATGCATATAAATTGGGACTAACCATGCAATAGGGACGAATAACACAATACTAAAGTTCAACTGCTAACAATTAATATTAAGATTATGCATGACATGTTCAGAGTATAAGTCTAATACAGAGTACAAGCGGAAATTTAAGATAGAGAGTGTTATTACAACAGATGCCGAAGCAGAGAGAATATAACACGATATCACTGGTAGGGGAATGCCTCATAGCTCAAATCGTATTCCTCGTTCCTAGATCCTGAAGGGGGCACAAAACAAACAAGGGTAGACCAAGTTGATATGGATATAATAAAACAGTTATCAACATACTAACCTTCAGGTTTTATGAAAACATATATAACATGATAAAATATATTTTCCGAAACATAGCATGTCGTGCAATGTCTCAAAACATATCTTGTATATATAATAATCACTAGTGAATATCCGATAACCCCCAGGCCCCATGTTAGCTCCCCGTCTCTGTACCAGTTGTCAGAAGAAAATAACCCCCAGGCACTATGCCAGCTCCCCATCCCTATGCTAATTGCTAGAGGAAAAAAAACTTCAAGCCCTATGTCAACACCATAACTGTCGCCCGGAACAGAATCTATCCCTCGCCCCGTAGCGGAATAGGGACCACTAGGTAAGTACAAAACCATTGGAACATACATTTATTTGAAAGGCAACTTCATAGTATAAAGTCATCCATCATCTATACTATAAAGAAGTGTTCTAAACATGTTCTAAATAGTATATCGTCATTCATAAGATATTCTATAAAGAACACGGGTTATAGAAAAAGTAATAGTAATTCAATCTAGCCTCAATAAGCATGTTATCTCATCATGTTTCATAGAACATTATTGTTAAATCTTGCTTTTCCATGTATGCATTTCTACTATTAAAACATGCATTTTAGAAGGGGTCAACTCACCGTACACCATTGGTGCAAAGCTATACCAAAAGAAATAACGGAACACTGCTATTAATTTCACCTATGCATATAAAGGGTACATTTAGTCAACTCTACTCAAACGACTTAATTTGAGAAAACGTACGTCAGAAATGGGTTCAGGACGTCGAAATTAGCCTAAGAGGAGTTTAGGACGAAACCAGAAAAGTCAACCCGAAAGTCAAAGTCAATGGTCAACGTTAACCAGGCCAACGGTCAGATCGGGTCAAAGTCAACGGGTTACAGGTCCAGGTCAAACCAAGTTAAACGGGTTAGGGTTGGACTGGGTTTAGGGAAATGGGCTTAGGGTTGGGCTGGAAGCCAAAGTTCTATTTGGCCCTAAGGCCTTACCTGGGTTTTAAATCACATGGGCCCAGGCTTAAATGCCTGGCCTAAATATAAGAGTTTTTAGGGTTGGGTCAACGGGCCAAGGCCCTAAAAGAATAGGCCCGAAGCTTTTTTGGTTTTAAAATAATTAAAATAAAAAAGAAACAAAAAAGGATTGTGGGCTGGGTTCTTAATAGGCATAAAGCCCGAGGGTTTGATACGGCCTAAAAGGCCTAGGCTTGACGGAGGTGAACGCCGGAGCTTTCCTAGCTCCGATCGACAGCAAATAATGACCCTAGGCTCCGATCTAGGTATCAACATGTAGAGGAAAGTGAGAGAAGTGATTTGATACCTTTGGTTCGTCGTGAAACGGCTGGTGGTGGTCAGAAAACTCCTCGACACCCACAAGGCTTGTCGGAGATAGGTTTTGTTTCCCCTAGCTGGTCTCGTTTTAGACCTTGCCAACAACAATTAAATCTCTCAACAATCGAACTCAACATCAACCTAAAATAGAAAGATAGAATCCTAAGGCTTACCTAGCTGGAAAGATGAGAAAATCTCACCGAAGAGTTTTCAGTCTTTCCCCGTCCTCGTAGCGAGCAGAGAAAGAAAAAGAAAGAGACAAGGTGTTGATGGTGGTGTTGTTGATGACGTCGGGAAGGTGGTGTAAGTGCTCTCGGGTGTGGGTCAAAGGGAGAGAAAGTAAAAGGATTTTCGAGAGAGGAAGATGGAGTGCACAGAGAGAGAGCTGAAAGTGAAAGTGAAAGAGAGGTCTTGAGGTAGGGGAAAAAGAGAGAAAAGTGAGGAGTGTTGGGTTGCTGCCACGTGGCAGTTTGAGGGTTGAGAGGAAATCCCACTTTTAGATCTGGATTAGGTAACAAACTAAGGCTAAATTTATAATTCCAATAAGCTTTTGGGGAAATTACGAATTTATACATATAATTGGGGGTGGAGTGTAACAATCTAC
The DNA here is from genome assembly GCF_042453785.1 of Malus domestica. Classification (NCBI taxonomy): domain Eukaryota; kingdom Viridiplantae; phylum Streptophyta; class Magnoliopsida; order Rosales; family Rosaceae; genus Malus; species Malus domestica. The sequence continues at coordinate 24,390,327 of NC_091672.1, read as the reverse complement.
CCTCTTAAAAAAGTTTACATCCTCGAAATTACAACCTCAACCAAATAAAAACGCGTACTGACTTCTCATCAAATTCTCCGTTTCCTACTTCGCTTCCTCAACAACATGGTTCCTCCAAAGCACTTTCACCAACGAAATAACTTTGTTCTTCAAAACTTTATCCTGTCGGTCTTATGCTACCTTTAGGTTTCTCTTAATCAGCTGGATGTTAGCATTGGTGGTGTCCACAATCTCTGGCCCCACTAACACTCGTTTGCCGACCTTTGTCTAACACCACAGTGTCCGAAACACTTTCCCATATAAAGCCTCATAAGGTGCCATGTCGATATTTGAATGATAGCTGTTATTGTATGTAAACTCAACCAACGACAGGTAGCTATCCTAATTACCCTTCCACTGAATAACAGACACTCTTAACATGTCCTCCAATGCCTGAATTATCCGCTCGGACTAACCATCGGTCTGAGGATGGTAGGCAGTGCTGTACAACAATTGAGTACCTATGGCAGTATTAAAAACTTTCCAAAACCTAGAAGTAAACCTGGGATCTCTGTCTGAAACGATGGAGACGGGTACATCGTGAATTCTGACAATATTATCGATGAACAACTTCGATAGCTTTTCTAGTGAATAGGTTTGCCGAACAGGCAATAAGTGAGTGGTCTTAGTGAGTCGATCTACAATTACCCAAATGTTGTCAAATCCCGACTATGTCCTCAGCAAACCATACGTAAAATCCATGGTGATGTCTTCCCATTTCCATACTGGTATCGGAAGATTTTGCATTAGTCCCCTAGGTCGTTGTTTCTTAGCCTTCACCTGTTGGTAGATAATACATCTACTCACATAATCCGCCATATCCCGTTTCATTCCAACCCAGTGATAGAACAGACGAATAGTGTGATACAGTTTGGTGCTTCTCGAATGCATGGCATATGCTGAAATGTGTGCTTCATCCAAGATTTCCTTTTTCATCACTTCGTTATCTTGAGGCATGTACAACATGTTTGACTAACTGAATGGTGCTTAGGTGTTCTCTAAGATTGATCTTCGCGTAGGTTATCACCAGCTACTAATCCGGGAGGAAGATGTACCGAATACTGCCTTCCGTACCAGGTATGGACACTTTGAATTCTATGTCAAGCCTTTTGGATTAACGAATGCACCTGCAGCGTTTATGGATTTGATAAACAGTGTCTTCAGACTGTATCTGGACTGGTTTATGATTGTGTTCATCGATGACATCCTGATCTATTATAAGAATGTTGCCAAACACAGGAAACATTTGAGGTTGGTGTTGGAAAGGTTGAAAAGTCAGTAGTTGTATGCTAAATTCAGTAAGTGTCAGTTCTGGCTAAACCAGATCAGCTTTCTCGAACATGTAGTATCTGCTGAGGGAATTAGTGTGGATTCTCAGAAGGTTTCGGCAATATCTACATGGGAGCAACTGAGGAATGTTACAAAGGTGAGGAGTTTTCTATGTCTAGCTGGCTATAACCAACGATTTGTTAAGGGTTTCTCAGCAATTGCCTTGCCTTTGACTAAGTTAAGTTGGAAGGAGGTCGAGTTTGAGTGGGATGAAAACTGTGAACAGAGTTTTCAGGAGTGGAAGCAACATCTTACTCAAGTTCCAGTCCTTGCCCTTCCGGAAGAGGGTGGTGAGTTTGAGATCTACATTGTTGCATCTCTTTCAGGTTTTGGTTGTGTATTGATGCAGCATGGGAAAGTCATTGCCTATGCTGCTAGGCACCTCAAGACCCACGAGAGAAATTATCCCACTCATGATTTGGAACTTGGCACAGTGGTGTTTACTCTGAAAATCTGGAGACATTACCTGTATGGCGAGAAGTGCCGCATCTTCACTGATCATAAGAACCTCAAATATATCTTTATGCAGAAAGATTTGAGTTTGAGGCAAAGAAGATGGATGAAGCTCATCATTAACTATGGCTGCACGATCGAATATCATCTCAGACATGCCAATGTAGTGGCGGATGCACTTAGCCGGAAATATCACGGACATCTTGCTTCTCTTGGAGCTATCCATGTTCCGTTACTATTTTCTCTTCGAGAAACCAGCATTACTGTGAAACCGCGTGATCAGAAAGCTTGGTTGGCACACTTCCAGGTTAGATATGTTTTGGTGGATATGGTCAGGGAAGCCCAGGAACTTGATCAGAAATGTGCCGACATAAAGAGTCAGGTGTAGAAGGGGAAGATGAAAGATTTTAATATCCGAAAGGGTCAACAGTCAGATCAGGTTAAAGTTAACGGGTTCGGGTCAGACCAGGCCAAACAGGGTCTGGGCTTAGGGTTAGACCGTGTTTAGGGTTAATGGGTTTAGGGAAATAGGCTTAGGGTTGGGCTGGAAGCCCAAGTTCTATTTGGCCCTAAAGCCTTAACCTGGGTTTTAAATCACACAGGCCCAGGCTTAAACGCCTGGCCCAAATATAAGATTTTTTTAGGGTTGGGTCAATGAGCTAAAGGCCTTAAAGGAACATGCCCGAAAGCCTTTTAGGTTTTAAAACAATTAAAATAAAAAATAAAAATGAAACGGAAAAGGATTTTGGGCTAGGTTCTTAACGGGCCTAAAACCTGAGGGTTTGAAACGGCCTGAAAGGCTTGGGCTTGATAGAGGTGAACGTCGAAGCTTTCCCAGCTCCGGCTGACGATAAACAAGGACCCTAAGCTTCGATCTAGTATCAACATGTAGTGGAAAGTGAAATGAGTGATTTGATACCTTTGGTTCGTCGTGAAACGGCCAGTGGTGGTAAAAAAACTCCTCGACACCCATGGGACTCGTTGGAGATGGGTTTCGTTTCCCCGAGCCAGTCTCGTTTTCTCGTTTTAAACCTTGCCAACAACTGACACGCCCTGACCCTGATATTCCCCGAATACCAGGATAGACACGTGCTGGCCGACACCCGAGGGTGACGAAAGCCATTAATTGATACAAAAGCTAAGAATAAGAAATAAATAAGGGTTAGAAATTTGAAATACAATGAACTAACAATTTAGGAACGTGTTTAGAGCATACAACTAAACCTAATCACTAAAAGAATTTATATAAAATTGAATAAATAAAGGATGAGGGTCCTACACCAAGAGGACTCGAATATGCTGCTGCGGAAGTGCCTTCACGCCGGGATTAGATGCCTTGATTCTAAGTCCTGAATGGGGGCACAAAACAAAGGTGAGTGAGCCAAGTTTATATATATATAATAATAATAATAAAACAGTTATCAAGATACTAACCCCCACAGTTTATATAATGAAAACTACTAGCATAATAAGTGATGGATTTAATAAAAATCATAGCATGCCAAAATATCTCAAAAGCCATATCGCGGAATAACATCGCGGAAATCAAAATAGTAAACGTCTCATAAATCGTCTCATAAGCGCGGTGTGTTGCTAGTAACATCACCGAATAAATATAACTCCCAGCCCAATGCCTGCTCCGTGGTCTCTGCGCCCGTAGTCAGAGATTAACAACTCCCGGCCCAATACCTGCTCCATGTCCCTCAGCCCATAGCTAGGGATTATTTCTCCCGGCCTAAATGCCAACACCAGTTCCTCGCCCCAGGCGGCATAGTGTCTACTAGGTACGCACAAATATTCACGCATCTCATAAATAACCACTTCATAACTGAGATTATCGATCATCGTCTACACTATAAAGAGGGGTTCAAAAACATGTTCTAGCATCCTATCGTCATCTATCAGATAGTCTACCAGTTCATGGTTTTTATAGAAAATACGATATATTAAAATATAGCTCAATATAGGCCAACAATGAATTCCTCACCAAAAACACGAGACGAAAATCAATATATTAAATCAACAGGCTTCACATAAATCACTTCATAAATTCGTAGGCATGCTAATCATTTATGCAATTAAACTATAAAATCATGTAATTTTAGAAAGGGTCAACTCACAGTACTTAGCTGCCAAAAACTACGCCACTAGCGAAGACGGAAACGTCACAATAATTGCCCCTAAGCACATAAAGAGTCCAATAAATAAAACTATATAATAGAAATTGAATTTGGGAAAACGGACGTTGGAAACAGATTCAGAACGTTGAAATTAGCTTAAGAGGGATTTTGAGCAAAAACCCGAAAAGTCAACCTTGAAGGCCAACGTTGACCGGGAGTCAACCGTCAAATTAGGTCAAACGAGTTTTAGACTTGAAATCCGGATTAGGGTTTTAAATGGGTTTTAGAAACCTAGGGTTTTTGGGTTAAAAGGCTTTAGGGTGAGAATTGGGGTTTGGGCTTTAGCCCAAACACACACACATACTACAAATACACACACACACGGGGCATGCATGTGCATGCATAAACACATACACACACTCACACCTAACACACACACCCACGGCACCAAGGCCCTAAGGCCTCACAAAAACTAACAGGGCTTTAAGCCCTTTAAGTCAAAACCGGCCCAGGCCTTAAGGGTTTTAAAAACCAAATAACAAACTTAAAAACTAAAGGGGTTAGGGTTTTGGGCTTAAGACAACACGGGCCTAAGGCCCGAGGGGAGGAAATGGGATAGGCCGGATGGCCTGGGTTTGTCGAAGGAGAAGGTAGGAAATTCGGCTGGAAAACTACCCAACTTTAAACGGCTATAACTTTGTCAGTACTCAACGAAATCAAGTGAGACAAAAATGAAAGTTGTAGCCCTTGAAGAGACGAAGAGAATGATACCTCACATGATGTCTAACTCGCCGTGGTTTGGCCGGAAAATTCCTTGAAAGACTCGGAGGTCGCCGGAAACTGGGTAAAATTCAAATGAGTATAACTTCTTCAATACTCAACGAAATTGAGTGAAACAAAAAGGAAAGTTGTAGTACTCAGGGAGACGAAGAGATTGATACGTTACATGCCGGCCAACTTGCCTTGGTTTGGCCGGAAATGGCCTCGAAAGGGTCAGTGCTCGCCGGAGGTTCCTTTTCTCTGCTTTCACCAATCTCGCTGCGATGGAAGAGAGACTAGAGCAATGCTTGATGATGATGATGATGTTCTCGAGTAGAGTAGCTGCAGGTGGTTATGGTGGTGGGTGTTCATGGTGATAGAGAGGGAGAGAGAGATGAGAGAGGTATACGGGAAAGGGAAGAAGAAGAGGAAGAAAGAGAACTGGGATAGGAGAAAGGGAGACTGGGAAACACAAAAAAATAAAACAAGGTGGGCCCCACAGGCTCACCAATTACGGCTTTAAAACAATTTTTTAAATAAAATGGGGTTGGGGTGTTTCAACAACAATTAATCTCTCAACAATCGAACTCAACATCAACCTAAAACACAGAGAGAGAATCCCGAGGCTTACCTAGCTGGAAAGATGAGAAAATCTCACTGGAGAGTTTTCTGTCGCTGGAGAGAGAGAGAGAGAGAGAAAGAAAGAAAAAGATGAGGTGTTGATGGTGGTGGTGTAGATGACAGCGAGAAGGTGATGTGGGTGCTGTCTGGTGTGGGTCGAAGGGAGAGAGAGTGAGAGGGTTTTCGAGAGAGGAAGAGGGAGTGCAGAGAAAGAGCTGAAGGTGAGAGTGAGAGAGAGGTCTCGGGGTGGGGGAAAAAAGAGAGAAAAGTGAGGAGTGTTGGGGTGCTGCCACATGGTAGTTTGAGGGTTGGAGGAAATCCCACTTTTAGATCCGGATTGGGTAAAGAACTAGGGACTAAATTTATAATTCCAATAAATTTTTGGGAAAATTACGAATTTATACATATAATTGGGGGTGGGGTGTAACACTTGTTGTTCTGAGGCAATGACACTATGTACTAGTTCAAGTTGATTAACACTTGTGCTTAAGCACAACTCTATAACTTGATTGCTCAATGAACAAATTTTGTTTTTAAATAAACAAGTGGGGGATTGTTGAAACTTTGTGTTTATTTTAAAACCATAGTTATGGTTTTATTCAGGAACTAGCTCTCCTATTTTTATGGTTACTTGTATTTTATCAAATAGATTTTGGTTTTGAAGATAAAGGAAAAGACCTAGTCTTCCTCAACTAGGTGATCACTACCAGATTTTTTGGCCTGATTCTTAGGCCACCTTTCCCTCAACCTCTTCAACGTTAAACTTTGGTTTTTCTATATAAATTTGAGGACCTCTCTTTAGTCGACACACAAAGAAAAAAACTAAGAAAAACCTAGCTAATAACACTGAGTATTCAGAGGGTGAGTGTTTTCGGATCTTCCTCAGTGCAAAGGAAGGTCTAGACAGAGGGATTCTGGGCTGTTTTATCCTGGGGACGACGTGGTGTTATTCGAACTGTTTGCACACATTGGGCAAAGCCGTGAAACGTCTTAAAGAAAGCGACATTGTCCGCAACTCAACCCAAGACAGATTTTCATTTTACGTTCTTCATTCTCTGGTAATATTGTTCCTGTTTTATTGTGCAGCAACTCTAACAATAAGGAAATTACCAATGTCAGCCGGAATGCTAGAGCTGAAATTATTTCTTGAGTAATCCAGATAATAGACAAATGGTGAAAGAACTGAAATTTGTCCCCGAAGCTGGTTGGAATGAAGGTCAAGCACTGAGAAAATAGAAGTAAGATTGAGGACAGGACCTTCTAGTGTTAACAAAGAGTTGCAAGAAAGATTTAGTTGACTAAGACTACTCAACTTCCAAATCCAGTTGGGTATCTCACCATGAATCTGGTTTTGTGATAGGTCCAAAGTGCCTAATGTCGATTGATTTCGCAAGAAACCTGGGATTCTTCTCAAATTGCAAGAAGCTAACTTCAAGGTGGTAATTTTTGGAGATGAACAAGGAGAGGAATTGATGTCATTGTAATTAATAGACAAGCTATTGAAAGAAAGATCAAGATTTGAAACATTGCTTAGCTGCTGAATATCATTCAGAAGGAAAGAGCCGGTGAAGTTGTTTGATGAAAGTAAAAGAATCTTAAGCCCTTGGAATTTCATGATAGACATCGGAATTGACCATTCCAATTTGTTGTAACTCAAATCGAGGGTACCCAGTAAGTACGAAGAGACATTTGAAAATTCAGGCAACTGACCAGAGAAGTGATTGTTGGAAAGCTGTAATTGTTGCAGGACGGGAAGAGAAAGCAGAGATGGTGAAATAAACCCATCTAATTGATTGGATCTCAAGTTGAGATACATCAGATTAGTAAGGTTTTCCCAGTGAGTGGAATTAATCTGACCCGTTAGCTGATTGTGAGAAAGGTTTATAAGGGTCAGATTCTTGGCCATACTGGAGGATGGAACAGAGCCATTGAACTTGTTCCGTGACAAGTCAAAATAAACCAATTGATGAAGGTGTCCTGCTGACCTTGGGATTGATCCAGTGAAATTGGAACCCGAAATATCTATGTTGGACAACATTTTGAGGTTTCCAAGAGAGTTCGGAAGCAGCTGGCCTGAAAAGTTAGCCCCGCTTAGAACCAAGGACCGGAGAGATGCATTCTTTGGAAATTCTGGTAAGGAACCCTGAAGATGTTGATTGCCTGATAAGTTAATAGTCTGCAATGTAGGTAGCTGGAAGATCTTCTCTGGGAATGAACCATATAAGCCAGAATCGCTTAGGTGCAAGGAAGTCAAATTTGGGAACTTTGAGTAGACAAATCATTGTTATCTAAACGAATAACCGAGAGGGAGTGAAGCTTCAGTAATGAACCATCAATAGGGCCTGAAAGATTACAACTGGACAAGCTCAGCACCCTCAATTTTGGCAGTGAAGATGATATAGCTTGGCACCACTCAGTTCTCTGTGCTGAAATATTCACACTATCAAGATAGTGTTCAACAAGCTCAGAAAAATTCCCAAGCAGCACATTCAAATTCAGCATCTCAAGTTTCAGCAACAGAGCTCCCGAGAAATAAAAGGTAGACAAATCAAGAGTTACCAACCTCGTAAGGTGTGAAATCTCAATTGGAACCTGCCCTGCAAAGCCAGCATTCGACAAGTTCAGATTACTCAAACCTGTTAGCTGCTTGAGCTCGGAAGGAAGCTGAGTGTAGTTGAAGAAGTTGTAAGCCAAGTTTAGGTTCTCAATTGACTTCAGACCAAAAAGAGAACTGGAATGATCAAGTCCACCAGTAATCGCCTCGCTGCTCAAGTCCAGATTCGAAACACAACCCTCTTTGCAACACACTCCTTCCCAAGAGCAGTAATCCGAGCCATTGTTCCAGTTCACAAGTTTTTGAGATGTTGCAGGGTCAAATGTGAGGCTGTTCTTCAATTGTAGCAACAAAGATTGCTGATCGCCGGGACATTGTCTAGAGACCACAAACGTATGGAAGCTGAGTGAAACACAGCAAATGCGGATTAAGAAAAGCCATGAAAGCAGAGGAGTTTTCATCGGAAGTTGCTGCTGATATGTGACACCAAATGTAAGTAAGGAATAGCTTAGGCAATAGGCAGGTCCCTAGTTATTCTTCTTTGTAAATATACTGTGTTCTGTTGGGAATAATTACACATGCATATAAAGAATGTGTAATGGTGTGTGAGTCAGAGACCAATTTGGTCTTAATTAGTGGCTGCTCTGGGGGCTAGGCCCGTGGACTATAATCGGGGAAAGTGATGGAAACTGAGAATGGTTGTGGTGGCTTTAATACGCATTGTTGAATCGGAAAAGGGGAAATGGGACGAATAGTTTTTCTTCTTTCATGTGGACTTTGAAGTCTTCTGCCATCTCTGTAGCCATGAAGAAATAGTGGTGCCAACACAAGAGAAGTGGAAGAAAGTGGATGCATGTCACACTCCCACCTACATGGGTGCTCATGATTGCTTTATATGATTTGCATTCCATAAACGCGTCATCGTGTTTTTTCTCTCATGGGTAAATACTTAAACCAATTGACCTACAAGTCCTTTATTTGTACGTTTGGTTGCATGAACGTCCTTCTTTTTTTGTCCAAAATAAAAACTTGCACTTAAATCACTCGCTTCTTATTGTGTTCATTCTATGTCAGGTGATAATTAACCGTTGCTAGTACATTTTTTTTTTCTCTTTAGATGTAAAAAATTTCTTCATTAGTATTTGAAAAAGAAAGAATCAGCGCCTACAACTTTGCTCAACCAGGTTTTAACATAGTTTGGATAGATGGTTGGAGGCTTTATTGCATGCAGTCTGCTTACTTCCAGAACACCTAGAGATTTTCAACCACAAACTCTCAGTACATTGCCACCAAACACCAGAAATTTTCAGTGGTCATTCGGTTTTGTGGTTGGGTTGATGTTCAAGTCTTACCGGGTTGCTTTCCTATCTTCATTTCCGGTGGCTGTTGACTGACTAAGGGCTGGTTTGGTATTACTGTGCTTTGAAAAAAAAGCTGCTGTGAGAATAAGCGGCTGTGCTGTGAGAATAAGCGGCTGTGAAATAAATCAGCAGAGTGTTTGGTAAACTTTTTTGTAAAAGTGCTTTTGGAAAAAAAAAAGCAGTCTAATATTGGATTTTTTCATTAAAGAAGCACTGTAGCTCCATGTGATTTGAAAAAAAGCCAGTTTTCCAAAGCTACAAATAGCAGCTTCAGCTTTTTCCTTTGATTTCAGCTTATTCTCACAGTAGCTTCCAAAATAAGCTCTTTTTTTTCAGTTTACCAAACACCTAAAACCCTCACAACTTTTTTTCATGGGTGTTTTTTTTTTAAGCACCTCACTCCCAAACTAGGTCTAAGTCTTCTCCCTCCAAAATTGCTCGACTTTCAAGTGTTCTCCCTCTAAAATCCCACATCTCAAAGTCTGTAACCTGCAACAAAAATAGGGTCCGAATTAAAAGCGAGGTGACCGTGGGGGCAAAGACTTGGTGGAGCAACCATCACCTCCGGGCCCCTAAGCAACTTCACAGAAGACGGATTTTCAAGCCTAGCATGTAGACAACATAAATCGTGTTACATGGAGCACATGTGGCCGTTCGGTTTCATACATAGAACAATCTGCTCTAGCAGCATGAAAAAAGTTGAGGTTGCACCATAAAACTAATTGGTAATATTGGGAGCATTTCAATTACTTATAAGTATGCTGCACATGTAAGGTCTCACTTTTCTCAAATGTGAAATTCATGGCCATGCCTGTAACTTCAGGGGCTAGCTGTGGAATTGTGACATTGTTAGGTTGACTTCTTTGGTATGGCTGTTTGGTAGGGGGCAGAAATTTTATTTTATTTTAGGGATATTTTGGATACGGTTCATAATCCTTAACATTCTTTGATTAAAACCTTAATCGTATTCAAAGTTTGATCAAGATCCCTTGACTTTGTACACCTCATTATATTACTATTAATATTTTTATTTTTATAGTTTTGACATTAATTGTTTGATATTTTATGAGATTTATAATCCTATAAATTTAAAATCTCTCATTATAATACTATTAGAAAAGGTTCCAATAAAAAAATTCAAACATTTTGATTAAATAAATGGATAAAAACTATGTAAAAATAAGAAATAATAAATGGCAAAAGAATGTATCCATAGTGTTAAAAAAAATTGGTACATTTCACATATAACAAATTGGTTTTGTGATTAGTGAATAAAAGAATGATAACCCCAAGCATTTTTTTGTATTGTGTTATCAAATTGAATAATTTCAACAAAATCAACGAAAAAGATTGAAAAAGGGTGTTTGGGGAGAAAGAAAGAGTGTATGATATATTACTTCCAGTAAAATACTATCATCAATAAACCAGGACAAGTGATTCAGTGAAACAAAGGCGAACAACAACTCCCCAAAGGAAAAAAAGGGAGGTCTTAGGTTTAATACTTTGTAAGTTGTGAATCTGCTTGATCGTGGCCTGGGATAGGATGAAATTCCCAACTACCATCATTCGGGCGCAAAAGGGGTAAAATAAGATAGAATTCGTATGGTATTTTTGGCATTCACAAATCTCACATGTCCTCTTAAAATAAAGTTCATCTAAAATACGTAGGAATTTTACTACATTATCTTATTTGTCTAACACACCCCATTCGACCTCACGCGGCGGCCTGGCTCGCTACATTATTTGATTTGTCAAATACTCCATCTAATAAGCTAGATGATTTGTATTTAATATGTGTTTGTACCCTCGTATAGATTATTTTCTTTCTTTTTCTTTATTTTTCTCTTTATTTCGAATGTCATTAATCAAGGTTACTGTGTATGCATCCTGATGCGTTCAATCCCTACCGATCCCTCGTCTCTCTCGTATTTAACAATTTAACCCACTAGCCACTTAATACTACGGTCTAGTGGTATTCATCTTCACTTGTAAGTGAGAAATCTAAGGTTTAAATTCATCTTCGCTTGTTAGCCTATTGTGAGGCTTAGCCCACTTCGTCACCGGATTCGTGTAAATAGTATCGTTCGTTCAAAACAAAAGAAAAACAATTTAATTAAAGCTATTGTTTATAAATTAAATATTAAAAAATTAAAAAAAAAGCCTGTATGTTTAATGTAACTAGTTTGCTCTTTCGTTTTATTTTTTGCTTTTTTGAATGAATTTAAATTTAGAAAATGTGATTAAAGAATTTTAAAAAAAAAACAGTCAACGAAACTACTTGCTTGAATATTTGGTAAAAAATAAAAAATCCTTGGAGATGGGATATTTTTAATATTTTGCTCTTCTCAATTAAAATGTCGTGATTAAAAATTTTCAAAAGAAAAAAAAATTACTAGAACTACTTCCATACTTGGATAAAAAGAAAAGGTACGAGAAGGAAGGGACGGCATGTTGCTTTGCTGTATGGGGCACAATCGGAAACTCAACCTTTAGGTCATTTTAATTGGACTGGTTTAGTGTTATGCTTTATTCTAACTATTAAATAAAGTTATTACATGATTTTTTATTAAAATTTAAAGTTTTGAAACTTCATTGTTAGTTTTTCTTTTTTAAAAAGGGAATGCTTTTTTAATATATTGAAAGCTTTACCATTTTAGGGTGCTGGCTTTGCCAGGTTTATCTCTATGTGCACAATATTTTCGATGAAATGCCTCAGTGGGCTCAAGATTGCTATTTTCAATACTTAGTGTGATACTCCAGATTTCTATTCATTTTGGTTCTTGTTTTATGCTGTTATAAGTTCACTTTTTATGTTTTTATATAGGATACTATCAAAAATGGTTGAAGAATGGGAAGAGTGTGTTTATAGGTAGGTGTAATTTAGAGAAAGCACAAAGGGATGATTTGTGAAGCTTGGTGGTAGTGCCCAGGTTGATGTTCATGCTGTGGTGCTTGATCTTCCCGCCAAGCTTGGTATATCACGGTCGTGAAGCGAACGGCCATGAAGGAAACGTGCAAGGCGGGAAAGCTGTTGTGATTGTGAATAGAATGCTGCAGAAGAAAGAACTGCCTAAGCTGAGTGAAGGGTTTGCTAGAATTACTTGTTGCCAGCGTGAGAGTGAAGTTCAATCTGCCGTTGATGCATATAGTGGACTTGGTCCGTTAGATACACTTCCCAGTGGTTATTTTGGTCAGAAGTGTCAACAATAGCTGCTAGACATTATTGGTATAGATAATAGACTTATAATTATTCCTCTAGCTAGCCATCATTACTTTACTTTATAGCTAGTCATCACTACTTTGCTTTATAACTAGTCATCATTACTTTGCTTTCCTTTTCTTCTTATTTTCCTCTTCGGTGTTTTCCTCATGTGATCATCATTTGACTTGTCCACTTGTTAGGACTAGTTTTTGGCCCTTTATAAGAGAGGACTTCCCTCTTGTAAACAAATAATAATGAAGTATATTTCAAATTTTGAGATGGTATCAGAGCAGTCGATCACGACTGACTCTTGAACCTCAAAAACAGAAAAAAGCTTCCGCCATATCATATCTCAATCATCATATCAGTTTTATTTTTATTTCAACTTCATTGATCTTAAGCCTATACAATGGCTAGTGATGATAAAGTATCAGACCCACCAATTCAGTCCTTCACACCATGTGAATCAAACTCCACCACACAAGTGGTCACCATTCAAAATGATAATTCCAATTTCTCTGCAGGAATTAAACCTGATGAGAACAACTATTCTCTATGGCATCAAGTCATAAAGATGAAAATTGTTGGTCGAGAAAAACATGGGCATCTTTCCGGTGATACCAAGCAGCTTGCAATCACAGACCCACTGTATAACAAGTGGCGAGCTGAAAATTGCCAAGTCAAAAGTTGGTTATTTGATGTTATGACACCCAATCAGATGAAGCGGTTCATCCGTTACGACACAACCATGCAAGTATGGGATGCCATAAAAAAGACTTACTCAGATGGCTCTGATGAAGCCAAAATTTATGATCTTCACAAAAGGTCATTTACCATGAAGCAAAATGGAGCTCATATTGCTAACTATTACAACAATCTCACCGAGATTTTTCAAGAACTTGATCAACTTAGTCCTACTAACATGAAGGACACAGATGATATCTTATCAAGGCAGCAAGAAATTGAGCGACTTCGAGTCTATATTTTTCTTGCAGGATTAGACAACAAGTTTGATCAAATTCGTGGTGAGATTTTGATGATGGAGCCCAAACCTGGTCTTGAAGGAGCATACTCTCATGTCAAACGTGAAAGCAATTGATAAGGAACCATATCAGAAAGTGCCACCATGCCTGAAGCTACTGTGCTCTTTACCACAAATTCTCGATCTCCACAAGGACCTCGACTTCAAAACATAAACTCCTCAACAGCTGATCGATTTCGTAATCGACCACCTATGCAGTGCACCAAATGCAGATTGAAAAATCATACTATTCAAGGCTGTTATGAGATTATTTGCTATCCAGAAGGATGGGTTCACAAAGGACCAAAAAAGGAATCCAGCAGAGCATCATTCACCACTTCTGAGTCTTCTCAAGATGTTAACTCATCTGACCATGTCCCAAAAGCCTTGAACACCTCAAATATATCTAACTCTACATCCACTAATACTTGTAATAGATCGTGGATTATTGATACCTACCACTGTTCTAAAAATCCCCGCTTAGGCGCTAGGCCCCAGCCCCTAGCCCACCGCCCCGATTAATGCCTAGGCCCCAGCTCACCGCCTAGACCACCTAGGCACCCGCCTAGCCCGCCTAGGCACCCGCCTAACCTGCCTAGGTTGCACCTCACTTAGACAGAAAATACGTAACTTTCATTTTGCATTTTGTTTTTTTCCAATAAATTGTAAGAGACTTGTTGCATACTTGAATGAACAAACATTATATCCTTATTTCACATGTTTTCATTATGTTCCAATACTTCATGATATATATGCATTGTATTTTGTAGTTTATGATGAAATTATATATATTTCAAGTAGAAGCAGACACTTATTTACATGAAATATGATAGATTTACTTAAATCCGCCTAGTCCGCCTAGCCATTTGACTAGCGCCTAGCGATTTTTAGAACCTTGATACCTACATATCACATGACATTTGATGCTAACATTCTTCACTCACTAAAAACAGCCAACCAGACATTCATTACCAGTGCCAATGGTTCAATCTCTCCAGTTACTGGAGAAGGCTCTCTTTCACTAACCTCCTCACTCAATCTTGATCATGTCCTAGTTGTACCATCCCTAGATTACGATCTTTTATCTGTTTCTCAAATTATTGACTCCCTTAATTGTTCTGTTTCATTTTGGCCACTATATTGTCTTTTCCAGGATCTGCTCACAAGGGCCGTGATTGGTTGTGGTACTAGAAGGGGCAAACTATATTATTTGGACTTAATGGAAGAATGCAGCAATAGATTGAGTCTAGTGCATCATGTAAGCAGAGACGAATCAACCCAAATGAAGAAGATTTGGTTATGGCACAAGCGATTAGGACATCCCTCATTTGGTTATCTTAAACTTTTATTCCCTAAACTTTTTCCCCAATTCAAAGAATCTGATTTCCATTGTGAAATTTGTATTTTGGCCAAAAGTCATCGTGTTTCCTATCCATTAAGATTAAATAAAAGTTTTGTGCCATTCATGGTCGTTCATTCTGACGTTTGGGGTCCTGCCAGAATTCTTACCACTTCTGGATTTAGATGGTTTGTGACATTTATAGATGACTGTACTAGAATGACCTGGGTGTTTCCAATGAAGCACAAGAGTGAAGTTCCTACCAAGTTCAATTTTTTTCATCAATATGTTGCAACCCAGTTTGACAAGAAAATTCAGACACTCAGGTCTGATAATGGAGAAGAATATGTCAATCATGCTCTACATAACTATTTGCAAGAGCATGGTATTGTTCATCAAACCACATGTGCCTATACACCTCAACAAAACGGTGTAACAGAGAGGAAGAATCGACATCTCTTAGAAGTGGTTCGTGCATCTTTATATAGTGCCAACATGCGTCATAAGTTTTGGGGAGAGGCACTGTGTTCTGCAACATATCTCATAAATCGAACACCATTCAATACTCTCCAATATCAAACACCATTCCAAACACTTAACCACATTCTCACCATTCCATCTATCCCAAACTTATAACCACGTGTCTTTGGTTGTGTGGCTTATGTACAGGTTTATCCACATCAACGGGGGAAGTTTGATCCATGTGCCATCCAGTGTGTATTCTTGGGTTATTCTGATACAAAAAAGGGATACAAATGTTTTCATCCTCCTACCCAAACTCTATACATCACTGCAGATGTCCAGTTTCAAGAAGGAGAAACATATTTTTCAAAGGGAGACATTGAGTATCCCCTTCAAAATGAGAATAGTTTGTTTGAAGAGGATACCCAAGACATTAGTAACATTAAAATTGTTGCAGAAATTTCAGAAACTGAGATAAATGTTGATAAGTCGGCAGACGACTGTAATCAAACAATACATGCAGAAACAGAATCATCGACTCCAACATCAGACACAGAAGTACATCCAGCAACGTTAAGTCCATATGGCTTGAGATTGCCTTCTTCGATGGTACCACATGATCAATCAGCCCCTAAACACAATCAACAGGTAACTGATCAATCTAATTCTATTGAGATCGTACCTGAGTCAAGGCAAATTGAGTCCATTAATTATCAACTTCCCTCTCGAAAATCTCGAGGGATTCCTAAACAGTTATATGATCCTGATCCTAGAGTCAAGGTTAAATACCCAATTGCTAACCATGTGTCCCTCCATAGGCTATCTACATCATGTGAGGCATTTGTGAATCAATTATCCACTGTATCTATTCCTTGTAGTGTAGAGGATGCTATGAAAGATCCTAGGTGGACTCGTGCAATGAATGAAGAAATGGAGGCACTCCAGAAAAATTCCACTTGGGAGTTAACTAACCTACCCAAGGGGAAGAAATCAGTTGGTTGCAGGTGGATATACAAGGTAAAATTTAATGCAGATGGCACTATTGAGCGATACAAAGCAAGATTAGTGGCAAAAGGCTACACGCGGACATATGGCATTGACTACGGAAAGACTTTTGCCCCTGTAGCTAAGATAAGCACTATTCGTGTACTCTTATCCCTAGCAGCAAACCTTGATTGGCCTTTGCAACAATTCGATGTCAAAAATGCTTTCCTGCATAGAGATTTAGAAGAAGAAGTTTATATGGAGCTTCCCTCAGGATGCAAGCTGGATCCTAATCAAACCAACAACGTTTGTAAACTAAAAAAGTCGTTGTATGGTTTAAAGCAATCACCGAGAGCTTGGTTTGGGAGATTTACCAAATCGATGAAATTTTTCAGATACAAGCAAAGCAACTCAGATCATACTCTTTTCTTAAAGCATAAGAAAGGTAAAATCACTGCTCTTATTGTATACGTGGATGACATGGTGATTACAGGAAATGATCCAGAAGAGAAGGCAACACTACAAAAGTATCTAGCAAGTGAATTTGAGATGAAAAATC
The DNA here is from genome assembly GCF_042453785.1 of Malus domestica. Lineage (NCBI taxonomy): Eukaryota > Viridiplantae > Streptophyta > Magnoliopsida > Rosales > Rosaceae > Malus > Malus domestica. The sequence goes on along the minus strand of NC_091672.1, from coordinate 24,373,524 downwards.
TCGATGCTTTAAAGTATTTCTTGGGCATTGAGGTGGCCCGCTCACAACAAGGAATATTTCTATCACAACGGAAATATGTTCTTGATATTTTGACGGAAATTAGGATGCTAGCATGCAAACCAGCAGATACCCCAATTGAGCTGAATCACAAACTTGGTGAATATCCTGATCAGATACCTATCAACAAAGAGAGATATCAACGAATTGTTGGTAAGCTAATATATCTTGCACATACTAGACCAGATATAAGATATGCAGTCAGCATGGTAAGCCAGTTTATGCATTTACCAAGTGAAACACACATGGATGCTGTAAACCGTATCTTGAGGTATTTAAAGTTAGCTCCTGGGAAATGATTAATGTTTTCAAAACATGATCATCTTGAGGTTAAGGGCTACACTGATGCTGATTGGGCTGGTGATGTAACTAACAAACGATCAACATCAGGATACTTTGTTATTGTTGGAGGAAATCTAGTCTCTTGGCGTAATAAGAAACAAAAGGTTGTTGCTAGATCAAGTGCTGAAGCAGAATATCGAAGCATGGCACATGGAGTATGTGAACTGCTTTGGGTGAAGAATTTACTGAGAGATTTGGGATTTAGGCCCAAGCATGCTATGCGTCTACATTGTGACAATAAGGCTGCAATTGACATTGCTCACAATCTGGTTCAACATGATCGAACCAGACATGTGGAGGTGGATAGACATTTTATTAAAGAAAAAAATTAAGGCAAGACTTATTGAAGTTCCATTCGTTAAATCTGAAGATCAATTAGCAGACATACTCACAAAAGCAGTCACAAGTTCAGTATTTCACAACTCACAAAGCAAGTTGGACATTCATGACATCTACGCACCAACTTGAGGGGGAGTGTCAACAATAGTTGGTAGACATTATTGGTATAGACAATAGACTTGTAATTATTCCTCTAGCTAGCCATCATTACTTTACTTTATAGCTATCCATCATTACTTTGCTTTATAGCTAGTCATCATTACTTTGCTTTGCTTTCCTTTTCTCCGTATTTTCCTTTTCGATGTTTTCCTCATGTAATCATCATTTGGCTTGTCCACTTGTTAGGACTAGTTTTTGGCCCTCTATAAGAGAGGACTTCCATCTTGTAAACAAATAATAATGGAGTATATTTCAATTTCTGAGAAGAATGACCCCGGTGCAAAAATTCAACTAGGTATAATGAAGCTCTTAAAGAAAACAGATGGTTCTGCCAATAGTGAATCAACTTCGAAGAGTGTACCGGATTCTAATGCTTTTCAAATTACTGAAGAAAAGGAAACCTCTTTCTGAAAAATCTGGTAAGGAGTCAAAGGAAGGTGAAGAGCTAGTTGTAGGCTCTGTTGGCGATGACGGTTCTCTAAACGATGCTTCCACTCTGGCATTTTATTCCATTTCAAAACAGATTTTCAATTTGACCTTGCAAAGGCATCTGATAATATTGTTGAGAAAAGTTATAGAATTTAGGAATAAGCTTGGAAATTCTAGACTTGTTTTTGTGGACTTGAGTCATTAATCGAAGATTTTGTCTTTGGTAAGGGCTAAAGCTTCAGAGAAAAGCATTGATTCCAACAAGTTCTTCACATTTGTGCGAGATATCACCTGGCTTCATTCATTTAGAAGGAGGTTTACACTGCAATAATAGCTAATGCTACCAATTGGTAAGCATTTAGAAACACTACGCAATTTACATGTAAATATTTTATTGCGGTGCTAGTTCACAATATGAAATTACAAATCTGTAAGATATTGGCATTTGCATCCGATCTTTTTGAAAGAATTATGTTTACCCAGGATTCCAATGAAAAGAATAACTTGACATACTGTTGTTTTTTCAGGTTTAACGATGGAGGCTTTGTTGCATGCATTTTGCTTATTCTCTGAGCGTCAGAGATTCCAAACCAGAAATTTGCAGTGCATTACTCAGGTTTATGATTAGATCAACTCTAATTCACTTTGAAGTAGTCTAGGCATATCTGCAAGCTACATGTTACTCCTACTTTAGTCTGCTGTGTGGAGAATTTATTGGGTTGACTGAACACGCCCAATTCAATTCCTATTAAGTGTTAATCCTATCTTTTAGTAGTTAAGTGTTAATATGGAAGACCTAATCATTGCGATCAATACTTCGCATTTGTCAACTAAAAGTCTTAAACGATAGAAGTTTTTGTCCTATAATTGAAGTTGAGGTTCCTCCTAAAACCAGTTGAAATTGGGCGAGTGACTCAACTTTTGTAAAAGCAGATGAGTATTTCATTGTGCTCTGACATGAAAGGGAGAATACTGATTGAACCGTGGTTTGCTGATTTTGTATAAGCGGTTGAGTTTTTCATTTCTTGTTCTTACCTGAGAGGGTTGGCTTTTGTCTTTTGGTACGATCTCAGACATAAAAGTTGGTGAGGAAATTCTGAAACATAAATCATTAGGCGTTGTAGTACTGGATATGATGAGTTCAAAATTGAATGGCAAGATGTTAAAACATATCGCAATTCAGAAGTCAAGATTTTCTTTGTAGTACACTTTTGGGTGGAGTTGGTCTGGACATCGTACTACACAATTCGAACAAATAATACATTACATAAAGTACACTCTTGGGTTTATCAGATTACGCTAACTTCAAGAACCTCGATGGTAAGAGGAAGTTTATTGAAAACAAAGCATAAAGATAACACAATAAACTATTACAAATATAACTAGAACATACACAACTTTAAAAGGTAAAACCAAAAAGCAAACGTCTTATTTGTTGGATCTCAAGTTCCCCATGCATAGCTTGAGGTCCAGCTGCATTGGTCTCCATGATAATTAATTTATGCGTCCGAACCTTTGATTTATGTGGACATGTCTTCGGTGAGGACCAATTCTATCTTCAAGCTGAGGGAATATCTTAACAAGGATTTTTATACATTGTTTTGTAATACCATTTACTCCATCTCTTGCACAGCACAAGTGACCCGACCGCAACTCCAAAGCCAACAATAAATCCAACTTCAGCACCAATCAGATCCCAATCAATTCCGTGCGCAGAAGTAGAATGTTTGCCTTCGAATGTTGGTGGCAACCTTGCTGATCCGTCATCTAACGGTGGCCCATATAATCCCTTATTGCCTGCGAAAGAATCTGCTGAAAAAGACTGAATTTGAGTGCCGGTTGGAATCTTCCCGACAAGTTGATTGCTCGACAGATTTAGGAATGAGAGGAAATTAAGTTTGGAAAGTTGTGATGGAATTGTTCCTCTCAATTTGTTGTCCGAAAGGTCTAAGGACTCAAGTTGTCGTAGATTACCTAATGATGATGGGATTGCGCATGTGAGAGCATTACTGGACAAGTTCAGGGCATAGAGTGATACCAGCTTCCCCACTTCCTCAGGTATTGATCCATTAAAATTGTTGCAGGAGATGTCAATTGAGGTGAAGCCTGTTAAGATCTTTACCAATTCTCTTTCTCCACCTTTGACGGTAACTGCTACAGTATCCAGATAGTATGCCGCGTCGTGGTCTAGAAGATTTCCGAGGTAATTAATATTTGACACGGCACCATCTTCGTCAGCCATCATTGCTTGCCACGTTTTCAATAAACTTCCTGGGATTTCGCCAGTAAAATTGTTGCGAGCTAAGTCAATAATTTGAAGCTTTGGTCAGGCACTATTGGTCTTGAGGCATTCAATGCGATCATAAAATTTGTTGACACGCAACACAAGTACACGCAAGCTGGATATGTTCTTCAATAAGCATGGAAAGACATCTGTTATTTGATTGTTTCCCAGGTTTAACGCCTCTAACATTGTGCAGTTGGCTAGAGATTTTGGGAACTGACCACCAATCACATTGCCATTGAGGTCCAGTGTTTGTAGACTACAGTGCTCAGGAAAATTATCAGGAAGAGTGCCAAAAAGTTTGTTTCTCCTTAAATTAAGTACTGCAAGGGACATGTTCCCTGCAGTTAAGCACTGGAGAATCATGCCACTTAAGGAATTATTGGACAGATCAGGAACTAGAAGAACTGTCACGTTGCATACTGATTCTGGAATGATCCCGTGGATGTGATTACTTGCAAGAGAGAAGAACACTGTCCAATCAAGGAAATCACCAATGTCTGCCGGTATGCTTGAGCTGAAATTATTTCTTGAGTAATCCAGATAATAGGCAGATGGTGGAAGCATTGGAATTGGTCCCTGAATCTGGTTGGAATGAAGGTCAAGCACAGACAAATGAGAAGTAAGATTGAGGAAAGGACCTGGTAGATTTACCAGAGAGTTGCAAGAAAGATTTAATTCACCAAGATTACTAAGCCTCCAAATCCAGTTGGGTATTTCATGGATCTAGTTTAGAGATAGGTCCAAAGTGCTTAATATTGATTGATTTCTCAAGAAATCAGGAAAGGTTCTCAACTTTCCAGCAGCTAATTTCAATGTGAAAAGTTGAGGAAATGACCCACTGAAGTTGTTGAGACTGTCATAATTAATTAGCAAGCTATTGTATGAAAGATCAAGTCTTTCGAGATTTTTCAGTTGTTGAATATCATTAAGCGGAAAGGCAGACAAGAGTGAAAGAACAGTACCGGTTATTATTTCCTATAAATGTCGACATTCATCCTCCATGGCAAGGCAAACATACATAACCTTTTTCTTCTCAGAGAATGCCTTTCCAACAAACCCTCTCGAGTCACTCAGTGTTCCTTATTCCTTGGGGTACCTCTGCATACAACCCATCCAAAGAAAAAGTATTTCATATCATGAAGGTTGAAAGCAATAGTATCTCATATCATGCTTTCTCCCTGTCATTCTCCTTGTCTTTGTTTTACGACAAGGAGAAAGAGAGCAATCAGCCAGCACTTGGTATCAATCTTCCGATCTGGAGCCAACTGCCTGGAACCCCTTCCTGATTGCTTACCTAGCCTTGCTCTCGAGTACTCATCTTCATCATCTTATGCTTCCTCTTCGTCTACCACATCTGCCTGGGGAACAGATAAGGGAAGTGAAAATGATACCTCGAAGCATGTGGAGACAATTTACCAATTCATCCTCAGCTAGAGACAAGGAGAAAGAAAGCAAGAGGTGGGCACTTGGAAAGATTGAAGAAAGAAACAGACCAACACAGCTACCTTGTGCCTGCCCGTGGTGCAGAAGAAACAAGCAGAGAAGAATGCAGACTGCACAATCAAATCAACCCAGCAAAAGGAGTCTGATTTGAAACCAAGGAACTCTCTACCACAACTTCTGCAAAGTTTCTTAATCCCACGGGTTACTCACACATTTGTTCTCCTCGCCTACACAAATTGGTGTGTTCTTTCCTTTTCTTTATGTGTCTTTATTTCATTTTATATTTCTTTCCTTCCATTTTTATGTCTTATTGTTCAAAATTCCTTTCATTATCATTGGGGACAATGCTATAATTAAGTTTATGGGTGGAAATATATTTCGTTAGTTTACTTCTTGTTAAAAAATAAAAAATAAAAAAAAATTATTAAATTAAAAAATAATAATAATAATTAAAAAAAAAAGTTTTTGCATTTTTATTGTTGTTTGTAGCTACTTCTCAATTCAATGATGAGATTTGATTTTAATTTCCTTCTTACTTTCAAGAAGTCTAAGTTCTTTTCGTTGTCTTTGTGTTAACTGTGATTTCCAGAAATCAACTTGAAAAATAAATGTGCCTAGTCTTGTCAATGTGAAACTTGAGCATGATTTAGCGTTTCATATGTGAATCATGTGAGATTATGTAAACCTTGTGAGTTTTTGAGCCTATACATGATTGAACCATTATGCATCAATCTCATTCCTTCTTGTGCGTATGATCTCACTGTACATGTATCTCTAGAACTTGCTTTATACTACTCGATTCATTAATCAATTCATGTAATAACTTGGAAGTGATATAGGTCATCTTTGGATCGTTTGAGCCTTTCATGCCTACCTTATATGCTATGTTTATCCGTAGTAGCCCATTGAGCCTTTAACTAAGCCATTTCTTTGTTAGCCACATCTCTTTACCTTGCTCCAATATTGGAGTTGAGCCCATACACAAAAATCGATTCCTTATTGTTTTGATAAAGTATTACATGGGTTGTGCTTTTGGGGGTTTCATTTATGTAGAAAGATGGATGGAGCATGTGTATTACAATGAAATGTGAATTTGATGGGTGATGTAGCTTTTGCAGATTTGTTTCTTTCAATTGAAAAAAAAAAAACGAAATATATGAAAATTGGAGAGTGTTGATTTGTTGAAAATGTGTCTGCAGAGTATAAATTTCTTTTTGAAGTTGAATTTGGGGAGTAACTGGTGCTTGAGGTTTTATTATTTTGCTTTCAATTTGAGGTGGTGTGATATTGAGGTGTTGGAAAACTATCAAAGTGTACTTTCTCAAAATTTTTGATTTCCATATCCTTTCTTTCATTAGCCTATCACCTTTAGCCCCATTACAACCGTAATAAAGTCCTATTTATCCAAGGTATTACTTAAATATTGATAAGCGAGTTAGGTGGACAAGCAAGCATATGGCGGCATGTACAATGAGATCACTTGAGTGAAACACATTAACCAAAACTTATGAGTGAATGAGCGTATGTCTTGTGAGAAGCTCACATGTTTGCATATGATGATTTAAAGGAGTTTGGAATTGCATTGACATGGTTAGCTCACACATGGCATTTCAACGTTTTGTTTGAAGGAAATTTGGTTAATTATTGGATGATGTTTTGAACTCTTGATTAGTTCTTGGTTGTTTGTTTCATGATTAGCACTTATCTCTGAAATCGAAATTTAGAAGTTGGCTACTAAGTTGTTGAGTCTAGTTTTAGTTGAGTGTTTTTGTTTTGTGTTTTGTTTTACTAGAGGACTAGCAAAAATGCAAGTTTGGGGGTATTTGATCACTCATATATTTCATGCATTTATACCATCTATTTATAAAGTCTTTGTGTTAAAATTGTGGCATTTTTATTTTACCTTGTGTTAATGTGTAGTTAAATTTGTTTTAAGATCAATTTCAAGCAAAATGGAGAAAAGGAAATTGTAAAAACAAATAAAAGACACGGCAAGTGGAGAGTGGACTTGTCTTCCATTAAGCTTTTGTGGTGGAGAAAAAGAAAAGCATATAGCTGATTAGTGGAAATGGGGGACACAGACAAAGAAAAATGGAAGGAATAAGAAAAGGAAAGCAAGATAATAAAAGTGAGGGGAGACACTGACAGAATAGACAGAGAGGAGTGCGGGACTGGCAGAAGAAAAACAAAAGAAAAGAATAGGCAGAGAGAAAGGAAGGCAGAGCACGGACGAAGAAAAAAATATAAGAGAAAGGACGCGCAGCAGAGGGCAGACGGAACCAGAGGAAAAGAAAAGAAAAGAAAAAGTAAAAAGGGGGAGACTGACGGGAGGAAAAGAAAGAGGCGCAGCAGAGCACAGAAGCAGAGGTGTAGCAGAAGCAAAGAAGAAGAGGCGCAGCAGAGCAGAGGAAGTCAGGAGCAACAGAGAGCTCGTCTTGTTAAAACGGATGTTTTCTTTTTTTGTTATTTTGTTTTATGGATAATTTTTTATGTATCAAATAATTATGTGTAACTAATTTATTTTGTTAGAGTGAGGCCATGAGCCGCAACATGAATACGTAGATTTATTTTTCAATTGCTTAAGTGTTGTTACATGCTTGCTTTGATATTTTCAATCACTGAATTAAACTATCTATGTACCTTGATGCTTGATCACCATTAGGATGCTTAAAAAGTTATCGGATGCAATTTTGAACGAATGTCATGTTAAAATTGGTTGTGCTTCTTGTGATTGAGGATTGTACTCTCCTAAGGTAAATATCATGCTCTTAGGGATTACATGGTTTAACAAAAGGATTTTCACCAAGATTAATGAATCACTCATGTTTATATTTAATCCAAATGTCATGGATAAGTTGCATGTAGTGGTATGCGTTTTAACTTGAATGTCACAAGTAAAACATACACAAGGAAATTCCAACCTTCAAAGCATGTGTGTTTTCAATTATTTAAGCAATTGGAATAGCTACGTAGGAGTGTTGTTGGTAAAGGTTGAACTCTAGCATATTGTCAATCTATTTTTCTTCAATCAGTTATTTTATCTTAAATTTCCTCATTTACTTGTTTTGTTTAAGTTGAATCACTGTTCCTATAAACCAATTCCCATGTTAGATATTTGGTTAAGTCACATCCAGTAATATTTAGTTTCGTCAAATTAGTGTAATTCTTAAAGTTAAATAAGTTAAATACACAAAAACTCGTAAATTGTTTATATCAGTCCCTGAGGAGATCGACATTGCTTGAGCCATTCTATACTACAAACACTTGTTCTCTTGCAAGAATTTTCTATGGTTTAACCCTTTGTTTTACAAGTGGTAAAATCGCTATCAAGAAATTGAAGAGATCCTTACTTGTACACCAAGTAAACACGATTGTATGTATAGGCTTTTGTGCTATAAACGTAATTATCAAGTTTATAATTTCTATAGATTTACCATGTTGTAGGTTACCGGAATACGGAGGGCTTTAACATAATTATAGAAAAAATTATCACAGGAAGATGATTGAAATACCTAATATCATAAGAAAATGCCCTCGCAAATTTCTTACGAAATAACAATGTTAAACAATTAGAACAATAATTAAAGCAAACCCATCTTTAAAGGGCGCTCGTAAGGCCCGTGATTATAAAATACTTCTCATTTACGCATTAGCACTTGCGAGAAGGCTAAAATACGGATAAAATCCAAATCGAATCGGATCTTGTCAATTTTCGGGTCGACGATGTGTGACATGTGTCCCATTACGCAAGCACCAGGCACCGGCAATAGAAGCTTCAGGCTTCCAGCCCAGTGGAAGAAGAAACCGTTGCTTTTCCGCTGTTAATTCAAAAGTGCCTCGCAGAGTCTTCCAAAACATGGACATGGACATCGACGAAACAGTCAAAGGTATGCCCTTTCTCCAAAACGCCGCGTTTTACCATTCTCGGTCGTCGCCGCCTTCGGTGATCATAAAACCTGTATGCGTTTTTGACGGGGGAAGAAAAACAAGGAAAGCCTGTCGTAGTAATATTGGTAGGTGGGCCTGGAAGCGGCATGTCTACCTTCTGATAGGAGCATATTTATGCGACTTAGTTGGCTTGTTATTGTGCATTTATGTCGTGTTTCCTTAGTTATTTTAATGTTTAAAGTCATTTTCGTGTGTTTTCAGATTTTATGGACAAAGTAGGCAAGAAGATGCATTTTGGAGCAAAATGGGGCTTGGAATGGATGTCAAATGCATGGGCCAAGTGGATGGACGAATTTGAGAACTAAAGAGGCCAAGAATATGAAGAATTATGGTCCAAAAGATGAAGAAAACAGCCCAAAAATCTGTCACCCCAACTTGCATTCCTTGCCATGCAAACCACATAGAATTCCCTTTGGATTCCATGCCATGCTTAATCACTCTTGTCCCCTACATAATTTCTAATTTCATGCTTCAATTTATTTAATTATTACACTCAATTGCTTGATACCTCTTGTTCCCTTCACTCATTAGATTTTAGACAACATTTACATCCATTACATGCACCAATTGATGCTCCATCATTCACATTTGGAATCCAATGCCATGTGTAACACATGTTGTTGCACCTTTGACCCATTTGTTGACACATTTCACCTCCCTTTCCATCTCTATGCAATGTACACAATCATTCATGCTCCCTAGCTACAACACCACTCCATTTTACCCTTCACACTTTGCATCATTACTTCATTTTCACCCTTGGACCATTGCACACCACACACACAAATTGCCATGCATTTCATCCTTAACCTAACCTGATTTTCTAAGGTTTTTGGGGGCCTATAAATACATGTTTACACCCCTTGGCCAAAGAACAATCCCCCATATTCATCATTTTATCACAAAAATTCGTCCATACACACCCTAGGAAGCAAAACACCCCAAAAACACCATTCTAGTGCCTAGAAAACATAACAGCCACTCCACCTTCTTCCACCCTCTTTGCCTAGTTCTCCACCACCCTCCAACCCTCAAACACTCCTCCACACTCACCCTAAACCCTTCCATACCATTCCCCATCCATTCTACATCATAAAACTACCCAAAATCTGTCCATAACCCAATCTGCCGCAAGCATAGGGAAAGGAGGAATCTTGGATGCACTTGCTACCAAGTTGGAGCATTTTAGGTGTTTTCTTTCCTTTGATTTTAATGTCTAATTTTATGTATCTTTGTTTTGTGAGTATGAGGAACTAAACCCCTCTTAGTTAGGGGGTGATTCGAAACTATGTTCATACTTGCAATATGATTTGATTACATCCAGTTGTGATTCATAAGTTGTGAATTCAATTTACTTATCCGTTCGTATAAAAACTGATTTGTGTATGTTGGTTGAGAGTGCACGCTTAATTTTCATGCATGAATTTGACGCTAGAATATAAGGGAGTTTCACCTAATCGTTATGAACTTATATTCACAAGTAGTGAAGGTTGCTAGTCACAATCACGTTAAGTAAATTCTTGGCATAAGTTTCATGCAAATCATAGTAACGAGTGCCTCGTCAATGCTTATGTTTTTCATAGAACTTAATGATTCTTGCTTGTATCTCTATTATGCAATTCATGTAGGGAACTTGTAGGGAATGTTTTGGGTTGTCGTATGCGATCATCCAACCTAATAACTTGTGGAAAAACTGAGGGTTAATTAGTGCAATTCACGGTTAATTTGGGGCGTTGAGTATTCATAGCTTATCGAAAAGCAACTGGAAATCGTTTTGTATGCAAGTGTGACATGTGTGGAGAAGAACCTCCTAGCTAGCCTTCCATCCATAAGTTTCATTCAAATTCATTTTACAATTTGTTTTGATTCACTTAAATTTGTCTAAGAATTCGTTTACTTTGTTCTTGTCTTAATTTAATTATTTTTGTCCAAAATCAACCCCATCTTATTTCTTTGAGTCATATTAAATAGAACTTGTCTTAGATTATGTTTTTAAGTGTTTTAGTTCATTAGAAAACCAAAATTCGTCCAAGTTTGTGTTAGAGTCCCAAAACTGCCCAGATTGTGTGTTTAAGGTAGTTTTGAGTGTTTAGGGGCTGTTTTGAGTCTTTTGGTTTGTTTTAGTGTTTTAAAGTATAGTTTTGCATTCTTTGAGTCTAGTTAGTGTTTTAAACTTTGTTTTTACGTTTTCAAGTCAGTTTCCAAGTGATTTAGCAATCCCTCCTAATCCCCGGCCTAGAACGATCCCTACTTACATACTTTACTACAATTGATAAAAAGAGGGTTTAATTTTGTGTGTTTAGTTATTTTACGCATCACCTTCTGCGAACATGTCTACCTTCTGCGAACATGTCATGCGCTCCACTCGCCCTTGTGTTTGCGTTTGCCAGGTATATCTCTGTGGACACAGTGTGTTCGATGAAATGTCGCAGTGGGCTCTAGATTGCTATTTTCAGTACGTAGTATGGTACTCCGGATTTCTATTCATTTGGGTTCTTGTTTTATGCTGTTATATGTTCATATTTTTTGTTTTTGTAGGATACTATCAAAAATGGTAAAGCCCGAACGAAAGGGCAGTGTATAGAGAGTGCAATGAATGCGTTGAAGGATGAGAAGAGTGTGTTTATAGATAGGTGTAATGTAGAGGAAGAACAAAGGGATGATTTTGTGAAGCTTGGTGGTAGTTCCCAAGTTTGTTCATGTTGTGGTGCTTGATCTTCCTGCCAAGCTTTGTATATTGCGGTATGTGAAGCGAACGGGCCATGAAGGAAATGTGCAAGGCGGGAAAGCTGCGGCGATTGTGAATAGAATGCTGCAGAAGAAAGAATTGCCTTAGCTGAGTGAAGGGTTTGCTAGAATTACTTATTGCCAGAGTGAGAGTGATGTTCAATCTTCTGTTGATGCATTCGTGGACTTGGTCCGTTAGATACACTTCCCAATGGTTATTTCGGTCAGAAGAACCCCGGTGCAAAAATTCAACTAGGTATAATGTTCTTAAGGAAAACCGATGGTCCTGCTAATACTGAATCAACTTCGAAGAGTGTACAGGATTCTAATGCTTCTCAAATTACTGAAGAAAAGGAAACCTCTTTGAAAGGAACAGGTTCACTTTCTGAAAAATCTGGTAAGGAGTCAAAGGAAGGTGAAGAGCTAGCTGTAGGCTCTGTTAGCGGTGATGGTTCTCTAAACGATGTTTCCACTCTAGCATTTCCTTTCATTTCAACAGCAGATTTTCAATTTGACCTTGCAAAGGCATCTGATATTATTGTTGATAAAGCTATAGAATTTAGGAATAAGCTTGGAAATTCTAGACTTGTTTTAGTGGACTTGAGTCATTAATCGAAGATTTTGTCTTTGGTAAGGGCTAAAGTTTCAGAGAAAAGCATTGATTCCAACAAGTTCTTCACATTTGTGGGAGATACCACTCGGCTTCATTCATTCAGAAGGAGGTTTACACTGCAATATAATAGCTAATCCTACCAATTTGTAAGCATTTAGAAATACTATGCAATATACATGTAAATATTTTGTTGCGGTGCTAGTTCACAATATGAAATTACAAATCTGTAGGATATAAGCATTTGCGTCTGATCTTTTTGAAAGAATTATGTTTACTCAGGATTCCAATGAAAAGAAAATTAAACTTGATATACTGTTGTTATTTCAGGTTTAACAATGGAGGCTTTGTTGCGTGCATTTTGCTTATTCCCTGCACGTCAGAGATTCCAAACCAGAAATTTTACTCAGGTTTATGATTTGATTGACTCTAATTCACTTTGAAGTTGTATAGGCATATCTGCAATCTACACGTTACTCCTATTTTAGTTTTTGACTGACTAAGGCGATATATAGTCGATCATATACACATACGGTTATAGGTGGAAGAAAAACAGAATGGTTTGTGTATGCTCATGTTGATTTTCTGGGTAGCAAGAGAAATATATTCTCCGAAAAACTCATGTATTATATGTAACTATGGTATCGTGGGTTTGTGACTGTCGTAGTCTGCTCTACGGAGGATTTATCGGGGTAACTGAACACACCCAATTCAAATCCTATTGAGTGTTTATCCTCTCTTTTAGTAGTTAAGTGTTAATATGGAAGACCTAATCATCGTGATCAATACTTCGCATTTGTCAACTTAAAGTCTTAAACGATAGAAGTTTTTGTCCCATAATTGAAGTTGAGGTTCATCCTAAAACCAGTTGAAATTGGGCGAGTGACTCAACTCTTGTAAAAGCAAATGAGTATTTCATTGTACTCTGACATGAAAGGGAGAATACTGATTGAACCGTAGTTTGCTGATTTTGTAAAAGCGGTTGAGTTTTTCATTTCTTCTTGTTACCTGAGAGGGTTGGCTTTTGCCTTTTGGTGCGATCTCAGACATAAAAGTTGGTGAGGAAATTCTGAAACAAAAAGCGCTGGTTTGCTCTCTTATAAATTGAGGTGAAAAATAAATCATTAGGTGTTGTAGTACTAGATATGATGAGTTTAAAATTGAATGGCAAGATGTTAAAACATATCGCAATTCAGAAGTCAAGATGTTCTTTGTAGTACACTCTTTTGGGTGGAGTTGGTCTCGACATCGTACTACACAATTCGAACAAATAATACATTACATGTAGTACATTCTTTTGGGTATATCAAATTACGCTAACTTCAAGAACCTCGACGGTACGAGGAAGTTTATTGAAAACAAAGGATAAAGATACACAATAAACTATTACACATATAACTATAACATACACAAATTTAAAAGGTAAAACCAAAAAGAAAACCTCTTATTTGTTGGATCTCAAATTCCCCAGGCATAGCTTGAGGTCCAGCTGCATTGGTCCCCATGACCATTAACTTCAGCGTCTGAACCTCTGATTTATGTGGACATGTCTTCAGTGAGGACCAATTCTCTCTTCAAGCTGAGGGAATATCTTAACAAGGATTTTATACATTGTTTTGTAATACCATTTACTCCATCTCTTGCACAACACAAGTGACCCGACCGCAACTCCAAAGCCAACAATAAATCCAACTTCAACACTGATAAGATCCCAATCAATTCTGTGCGCAGAATTAGAATGTTTGCCTTCTAATGTTGGTGGCAACCTTGGTGATCCGTCATCTAACGGTGGCCCATATAATCCTTTATTGCATGTGAAAGAATCTGGTGAAAAAGACTGAATCTGAGTGCCGGTTGGAATCTTCCCGACAAGTTGATTACTCGACAGATTTAGGAATGAGAGGAAATTAAGTTTGGAAAATTCTGATGGAATTGTTCCGCTCAATTTGTTGTCCGAAAGGTCTAAGGACTCAAGCTGTCGTAGATTACCTAGTGATGATGGGATTGCGCATGTGAGAGCATTACTGGACAAGTTTAGGCCATAAAGTGATTTGAGCTTTCCCACTTCCTCAGGTATTGATCCATTAAAATTGTTGCAGGACATGTCAATTAAGGTGAGGACTGTTAAGATCTTTATAAATTCCATCTCTAGACCTTTGGTGGTAACTGTTACAGTATCCTGATAGTACACCTGGCCGAGGTCTACAACTTGAAATTGCTTTGACACGGCACCATCTTTGTCAGCCATCATTGCTTGCCACGTTTTCAAAAAACTTCCTGGTATTTCGCCAGTAAAATTGTTGCGAGCTATGTCAACAATTTGAAGCTTTGGCCAGGCACTTTTAGTCTTAAGGCATTCAATGCTATCATAAAATTTGTTGAAACGCAAGACAAGTACACGCAAGCTGGATATGTTCTTCAATAAGCATGGAAAGACATCTGTTATCTGATTGTTTCCCAGGTTTAACACCTCTAACATTCTGCAGTTGGCTAGAGATTTTGGGAACTGACCACCAATCACATTGCCATTGAGGTCTAGAGTTTGTAGACTACAGTTCTCAGGAAAATTATCAGGAAGAGTGCCAGAAAGTTTGTTTCTCCTTAAATCAAGTACTGCAAGAGGCCCGTTTATTGCAGTCAAGCACTGGGGAATCATGCCACTTAAGGAATTATTGGACAGATCAAGAACTTCAAGAAATAATGTCGCCTTGCATACTGATTCTGGAATGATCCCGTGGATGTGATTACTTGCAAGAGAGAAGAACGCTGTCTGCATAAGGAAATCACCAATGTCTGCCGGTATGCTTGAGCTGAAATTATTTCTTGAGTAATCCAGATAACCGGCAGATGGTGGAAGCATTGGAATTTGTCCCTGAAGCTGGTTGGAATGAAGGTCAAGCATAAACAATTGAGAAGTAAGATTGAGGAAAGGACCTGGTAGATTTACCAGAGAGTTGCAAGAAAGATTTAGTATATAAAGACCACTAAGCCTCCAAATCCAGTTGGGTATTTCATGGATCTGGTTTAGGGATAGGTCCAAAAGGCCTAATATTGATTGATTTCTCAAGAAATCAGGAAAGGTTCTCAACTTTCTAGCAGCTAATTTCAATGCGCGAAGTTGAGGAAAGGAGTAGGAGGAATTGGAACTGTAATGATTAATTAGCAAGCTATTGTATGAAAGATAAAGTTCTTGGAGATTTTTCAGTTGTTGAATATCATTAAGCGGAAAGGACCCACTGAAGTTGTTTGAAGAAAGTGAGAGTGTTCTAAGCTCTCGTAGATTAAAGATCGACATGGGTATAGGCCCTTCCAAACTATTGCTACTCAAATCAAGGACTTGTAGGGAAGAAAAATTACCAAATTCAGGTCACTGGCCAGAGAAGTGATTGTTAGAAAGCTCTAAACCTTGCAGCATGGGAAGAGAAAACAGAGATGACGGAATAGTCCCATCAAGTAGATTGGCAGAAAGATATATTAGGGTCAGATTCTTGGCCATACTGAAGGATGGAACTGAACCATTGAACTTGTTCCATGACAAGTCAAAATAAACCAATTGATGAAGGTCTGCTATTGAACTTGGGATTGATCCAGTGAAATTGCACCCCCGAAGATCTATCTTGGACAACATTTTGAGGTTGCCAATAGAGTTCGGTAGTAACCCTGAAAAGTTAGCCCAGCGTAGAACCAAGGACCGAAGAGATGCATTCTTTGGAAATTCGGGTAAGGAACCCTGAAGCTGTTCATTGCCTGACAAATCAATAGTCTGTAGTGTAGGTACCTGGAAGATCTTCTCTGGGAATCTACCATATAAGCCAGAACCGCTTACGTGCAAGGAAGACAAATCAAGAGTTACCAACCTCGTCAAGTGCGAAATCTAAATCGGAACCTGCCCCGCAAAGCCAGCACACGACAAGTTCAGGTTATGCAAACCGGTTAGCTGCTTGAACTCGGAAGGAATCTGAGTGTAGTTGAAGGAGTTGTTAGCCAAGTTCAGGTTCTCGATCGACTTCAGACCGAAAAGAGGACTGGAATTATCAAGTCCACCAGTAATCCACTCGTTGCTCAAGTCCAGATTCGAAACACAACCCTCTTTGCAGGACACTCCTTCCCAAGAGCAGTAATCCGATCCATTCTTCCAGTTCACAAGTTTTTGAGACGTTGCAGGGTCAAATGTGAGGGTGTTCTTCAATTGCAGCAGCAAAGATTGCTGATCGCCGGGACATTGGGTAGAGACCACAAACGTATGGAAGGTGAGTGAAACATAGCAAATGCGGAGTAAGAAAAGCCATGAAAGCAGAGGAGTTTTCATCGGAAGTTGTTGCTGATATGTGACCAAATGTGACCAAATGTAATAGGCAGGTCCCTAGTTATTCTTCTTTGTAATTATAGAATGTGTAATGGCGTGTGAGCCAAAGACCAATTTGGTCTTACTCAGTGTCGGCTGTGGGGGTCCCGAAGGAACAGGGATATATATTCAGTTTTATATATTCCAAACAAAACTGTATATGCATAACTTAACTAAGTACAAATTTGAAAACTACCCAAATGGTTTCTGTTTTAAAAATACTGTATCTTTTTATATATATTTTTTTTCTTGGTTAAAAACTTCATTTCTTTAACATATACCTTCCTTTAAATTCTTCTCTATCTATTATTCAGTAGAAAATATTGTGTTACAAAGTTGACTTTCAGATTAAGTTTTGTACTTATAAATATGCCATAGAAGAAAAAAAAAATCTTTTAAACACACAAAAAAAAAGTCTTGTGCGTGAAAGGACTACATTTTAATTTTCACATAGTGCCCCATTTTATTGAACTGTGATTTGTTATGATGTGGTTGTAATTTGAATTTCAGTTCCGCACAGCCAATTGCACAACATTTTCATGTATAACCATTTCATCTCCCATTTTCCCTTATCTCAAGTACAAAATGGTGAAAACTACAAACAAAAAATAAAATAATTTCCAAGCTCCAATAGGCTGTTTAATAATCATTTTGTTTTTATTTTTCGTTTATCATTTTTTTAATTTAAAACTTATTTAATAACTACTTTTAATTTTAAAAAATAAAAATAAGAAAATAATTATTATCAGACGGATTCTAAATAATAATTATCAAGCGGATTGACGTGTGTGATGGTTTCTACCAAATTTATGGTTTGATTGACTTGTTGACTTCAAAGTCTTTCCCCATATTCCTTGTGGGGCTTAAATTGTGGGTTGTTTTTCAATAGCGAAATATTATTGCTTAAGAGTAATTGTAGTACTACTTTAGGCAATGTGGCAAGTGGAAATTTGTCGCATGAAATATACTAATTAATATACTTGGATTTATATATGGCACTGTAGAATTGTTAGATTAGGATTTTTTTTTTTTGAAATGTTATAGGAATTTTTACACTTTTTTTTTTAAATTTATCATATGAACTAATATTTAAGCGATTTGTCATACCAACTCTATTAAATTTTCCATCTAAAATAAATCACGTACTTTGCAATGTTTTCATTAGCAAAGCCAACAAAGGTGCATTGAGATCCCTTGACCTCAATAAATTTGGAAATATACTCTTATGAGTTTTTATTTTTATTTTTGAACAAATGATATACTAAAGAGAAATTTTAAATTTAAAGTTATAATGAACTAATAATAACGTGGTTCAAATGAAATAGAATGTTGTTTTCCCTGCACAGCTAAAAGAAAAGCAGACTAGAATAAAAGGAAGGGGTGTGCTATCCACACACCTCATTTTACTTCTCACACACCCTTGATAATTTCTGTCCGTTAGATCTTCTTCAATTTATCCGATCCAACGGCTGAAATTTAAAAAAGTGTGTGAGAAGTAAAATGGGGTGTGTGCCTAAAAAGCAGAGACGAATGAAAGGCATTTTGATGCCTTTTGTGGTTATTAAATGCAAAGGGGAGAAGTGAGGGCGACACTCGTTGAAATGTCTAAAATTACTCCTGAACATAAGTTATGGGTGCCTTGCACATGAGTTATTTTGAATGAAAAACTTAACGAAGTTAGAGTTAGATGAAAAATTAATGATTCAGAAAGTTGGTATAACAAATCGTTTAAAATTTTAGTTCATATATGATAAATTGAAGGTGTATAATTTCATATAACATTTCAAAAAAAAAATCTTGGTTTTATTGGTTGACGTTGATTTTGAAGTCTTGATTGTCTCAATTCATGACTTTTGATAAAGTTTAATTGATTTCTAGATATTTTTAATACAACATGGCGTTCTAGTCTGACTGCGTTGCTTTCCTATCCTCATTTTCCAGTGGCTATTGACTGACTAAGGCAATACATAGTCAGTCAATACAAACCGAAATGACTATCTAAGCTCAGCTGAAACCATGATGAAGTTGAACTGTGAACGTGTGTTTATGCGCTTTGTTTATCCGAATGTGTAACAATTGTCCTATATTTTATAAAGTTCTTCATAGTCCAAATTATAGTTCTCACGCGTCAATTGTCCTATATTTTATTAATCATTCTATTTTCATTTTTTATTTTTTTTCAAAAATTAAAAATTCGTTAACTTAAGCGAGCCATACTACAGAAAACGTGGTGATGGGTATGTATAGCGGGTATAATTTTGTGGTTTGCTTGACTTGTTGACTTCAAAGTCTTTCCCCGTATCCCTTATCGTGGTGATGGTAATGTATGTATGTATGAAGAATTTTAAATTGTAGGTTGTTTTATTCAATGCTGACAGACCACTGAGTGGAAAAGAGAGGGTAAAATTTCGCCCCTACAGAGGGGCTAAAACTTCACGAAACAATGTATACCCCACGTTCAGATACATGCGTTATACTCCTAGTTTCATATAAAAACTTGTTTGAAAGTATTTTTAAAACAATTAAAAGCGTTTTAAGAAAAAAAATGTTTTTAGAATCAATATTCTATAAAAACAAAAATGAATCTTGGAAAATCATTTGAAGTGATGCTTCTTCCACAAAACACTTCAAGTGTTTTTGAGACCCAAAAACATTTTTTTTCTAAAAACGCTTTCAATAATTTTAAAAGCACCTCTAAACGAGGTCTAAGTCTCTCTTCTACAAGGCTACAAGTGAAGTAATTAATGAAATCATGTTTAATTTTTTGGTTCGAAGCGGCATTCTACAAAAGCGATTAAAGTGATGTTACTAACTGGATAAATTGAACAAATACTTTAGATTAGCTTCCATATATATTTCAATTTTATATATTCCAAAAAAAAAAAAAACTATATATGCATAACTTAACTAAGTACAAATTTGAAAAATACCCAAATGGTTTTCTGTTTTAAAAATACTGTATCTTTTTATATATTTTTTCTTTGTTAAAAACTTCATTTGTTTAACATATACCTTCCCTTAAATTCTTCTATATCAATTATTTAGTAGAAGATATTGTGTTACAAAGTTGACTTTCAGACTAAGTTTTGTACTTTTATAAATATGCCATAGAAGAAAAAAAATCTTTTAAACACACAAAAAAAAGTCTTGTAATACCCTGAAATTTTTAAATATATGAATTTGATATAAAATTTAAATATATGAATTTGATATAAAATTTAAATATATGAATTGGATATTCATAATTATGGATATGTGAAAAGAATCGAGAATTTATATAAATTCAATTGAGTTTAGTTTTCAATTAAACTGGTTACGAGGTTTAAAGTTTGGAAATTAATTATTTAAAACCCGTAGACCCTTTGAGGTCACAATTTATATTTTGGATAGAGCTCGATCTCATGAACGCGTAGGCGTGAACAGTTCGTGAAATGAAGTTATAACGAGGAAGATATTAATGATAGAAGTGGAGGGTAAACTAGTCATTTTGACATCTAGTGGGAACATTCCAGATTTTCTGGAATCTGTGGTGTGCCACTTGTGTGGCTGAGATGAAAAGAAAATAAGAAAAAAATGAGATGGACGGTTGGGATGAAAAGGAAAGAAGAGAAATGAGGGAAATGAGAGAAAGGAGGGGGCAGGACCAATGGGAGGAGAAAGAAATGAGGGAAAGGAGAGAAAAAGGAAGAAGGGGAAAAGGGGTCGGGTCGAACGGACCCGTGAACCCCAGCTACCCATTCGGCTTTTCCGACGGTTTTTCCAGTGAATTCCACGAAAAAGTCAATTGAAAACCTCCCCATAACCTTCCCTCTTCCTCTTACACCTCAAAAATCAAGGGTTTTGGCCTTGAAAATGGGTGAATCCACACGGTAGGGTGCGGTGGTGTTGTGTTCGAATCACCCAAATCCGAAACGATTTCATTAAATTACCACCACCATTAGATTCGTCTTGAAGCCTGGAACAAAGCCCAAGTAATGGTTGAGGCGTCGGAGTAGCTTTGGAGTCGAATCAAAAATACCCAAATTCAAGGGTTTCCGGCGGGTTTGAATCAAATTGGAGCCTTTCCAGGCCAAATTGGACTTGACCACAGGTATAAAGTTTGCTCTACTCTTTGAGATCTTTATTTATGTATTTTTATGAGAATTTTTAGAAATAGTGGAATTTTCCGGCAATTCGAGGCGGCCGACCACCACTGGCGGCGGCGGGTGCGGCGGCTCACGCCCAGGGAGCCGACGTTGCCATTTTTCATGTAAGTTTCGATATTCTGAATCTTTATTGGTACCCATTTGAGATGAACTGGGTTGTAACGGTTGATATGAATATGGTGGATTAGAGATTATGTTCGGAAATTGGAAAATATTGAATTATGAACTACAAATGGCTTGATCCCTGTTCAGGGTACGTAGGCAGTCTAATAAGATGTTAGATGCAGCCATAAATCAAGTAAGGTTAAGAAATTTGAGAATTAGTGTTGAAATCTAGAAATTTGTCCATGTAAAGGACTTGGTGATAAAATAGAAATTTAATTGTACATTTGATAAGGAATTTTTAATTAAGAGCCATTGGTGGAATCAAGGCTTTTTAGAGAGAATTGTGGTGAATGATCGTGGATAAGACATATATATCAATTGTGGGCCTACCATAGAAATTGTTTTTCCCGAAAATAAATATTTTGAAGCCGGGGCGTTACAAGTCTTGTGCGTGAAAGGGCCACATTTTAATTTTCACACAGTGCCCCATTTTATTAAACTGTGGTTTGTTGTGATATGGTTGTAATTTAAATTTCAGCTTTGCATAGCCAATTGTACAACATCTACATGTATAACCATTTAATCTCCCATTTTTCCTTATCTCAAGTACAAAAAAGTGAAAACTACGAACAAAAAAATAAAATAATTTCCAAGCTCCAATAGGCTGTTTAATAACCATTTCGTTTTTTTTTTTTTGAAAATTAAAAACTTATTTAGTAACTACTTTTAATTTAAAAAATAAAAAATAATAATAATAATTATGAAACGGATTCTAAATAACTGAAGTGACTCAAATGGATTGACGTGTGTATGTATGACTCTTAGAGACTCTGAGAAAAACATGGTTGATGGTTTCTACCAAATTTGAGGTTTGCTTGACTTGTTGACTTCAAAGTCTTTCCCCATATTCCTTGTGGGGTTTAAATTGTGGGTTGTTTTTTCAATGTTGACAAGAGAGGGGCTAAAACTTCACGCAAGGGAGTGTGTTCCCCACGTTCAGATACATGTATTATCTTCTCGATTTTATTTAATAGCTTGTTTAGAAGTGATTTTAAAATAACAGAAAGTTTTTTTAGTAAAAATATTTCTAGAATTAATTATTAGTAAAAACGCAAGTGAATTTTGGAAAAAACACTTCAAGTGGTGCTTCTTCGACCCAAAAAACACTTCAAGTGCTTTTGGAACTTAAAAACATTTTCTTTAAAAGTACTTTCAGTTATTTTAAAGGCACTTTCAAACTATGATTAAGTATCTCTTTTACAAATCTACAGGTGGGGTAATTAATGAAATAGTGTTTAATTCTACAAGTGAATTAAAGCATTTCATGATAACCATTTCATTGACTTTGGTTTTCACTTTTTTGTGCTTGATATATGAAGAAAGTTTAGGTATTTATAGAAAAATTATATTTTTTGTATTTATATTTAATTTATTAATATTTTATAATTTTTTAATAGTTGACGTCAGCTTGGGGGCTATACCCATGGATTTCGGCCTGGTGGACAGTTCAAGCTCGCCTGAAGCCTAGCTGATTGGATTGGGCTGGAGCCAATTGCTGGAGGGATTGGGGCATTGAATAGCCTACCCCATAGGGGATTGCCCAACTTTCAAAGTGCTCTAAATATACCATAGAAGGAAAAAAATTGTTTTAAACACAAAAAATAAGTCTTGTGTGTGAAAGGGTCCCGTTTTAATTTTCACACAGGGCCCCATTTTATTCAACTGTGGTTTGTTGTGATGTAGATGTAATTTGGATCTCAGTTCCGCACAGCCAGTTGCACAACATCTACATTTGTAACCAGTCCATCTCTTATTTTCCCTTATCTTAAGTACAAAAAGTGAAAACTAAAAATAATAAATAAAATGATTTTTAAGCTTTAAGAGGTTATTTAATAACTATTTCGTTTTTATTTTTTATTTATCTTTTTTTAAATTAAAAATTCATTTAGTAACTATTTTTAATTTTAAAAAAAAAGTAATTATCAAACGTATTGGGTGTAGTCAAACTTGTATTTGAGAGGATTCTAAAAGACTTTAAAATCCTAGTTTAGTAAATTAAAAGATTTTAAAGGATTTTAGAATCCATTAAAATATAGGTGTAGTCAATTAAAGGATTTTAGAATCCATTAAAATCTAGGTGTAGTCAATTAAAAGATTTTAAAGGATTTTAAAATTCATCCAAATCTAAGTGTATTCAAATTTTGGGGGATTTCTATAAGTTGTGGATTTTAAAGGATTTCTAAGGATTTCTATATGTAACCAAGGCTAAAAGGAATCCAACCTCACCCCCTAGGATTTCAAATCCTTCCATCACAATCCACCAAAATCTACAAACTATCCATTCAAATCCATATGAATTTTGTATGAATCTTTAATCCTCTTAAATCCTATCAAATCTATCACTTTTAAAATCTGAAGTGACTCAAGGGGATTGACTTGTTTATATGTATATTATGTATGGCTCTTAAACCATTAAAATAAAAAATAAAAAGTAATTATCAAATGTATTCTAAATAATTTGATGGAGAAAACGAATTTGAAGTCTTAAACCATTAAAATAATTTTCTCCGACTCGAACCAGGAAAAAAAGGTTTGAAGCGACTAATTCAAAGTCACTGGAGGAAATTGGCTTAAATTGAAATAAGCAGCTGTGCTCCAGTGACCCAGTCTTCTGGCCAGGCAAGTAACTTGATAGAAAATTAGAAATACTATATATTTTTTGTCAGGAAAAGTACAAGAAAATTGTAATATTTTTCTAAGAAGCACGTAAACTATTAGGTTGAGACACGTGTATCTCACTCTTTTTAAGGAGATTCAACTCCATTGCAATTTGACAAAGTTCACGAAGCCGTATGATAGTTTATCCCTTGACTGATCCCCTCTAGTATACAACAACACAAATGAATCGTTACGTAACATAAACATTACCTAATTTTATAATGTGAAATCATTGTTAAGTCGTGCATCTTGAATTGGAAGTCAATTTTTGGAAAAGGACATATTATTATTTTAATGTGATTAGTGATGGAAAAATAATATTGCTCACCACGATACGAAGGGATTTCCCCGCTCAGCTTGTATTGATGCGGTGCCGGCTTTAATGTTGGGGAAAATATCTCCATTAGATTTGTCGTTGTTTAGCTTGACTAGGAAGTCTTCGTCCAGAAAAATCAAAGCTAAAACAGAGTAAATGTTCATGATATCAGCAATGCAAACAAAGAGGAGAACCACAAAAGCAAAAGCTAAGAACCAAGGCCTAAAAAAAAAGAAAAAGCGAAGAGTCAGTCAAATGAAGCTCGATTAAGTAAAACTGTTTAATTTAATGTTGCTTGTATCACCTTTTTTGTTTAATTCTGTCTTCTGTTGAGCACCATTTTAGTTTTATGATTTGTATTTTATGTGTCAAATTCCGTACTTTTGAAAATTTGTTCAAGAATATATCATTTCGATAGTGAGTAATGCTGATTCTTGTATCGAAAAGAAGATTAAAAAACATTATGAAAAATTTGATCCTGAATATGTCGTTCTTTTCTACCTTTTAAAAACTTTCGACATCAAATTATAAAATTGTAACAGATCAAGCTCACACTACCGTTTACTCCATCTTTTTCACAAAACAATGACCCGACAACAATTCCAAACCCAAATGCAAATCCAATTTCGACACTGATAAGATCCCAATCAATCTCATCTCCATAATTTTGCTGACTTCCATATAATACATCGAACGAGTCCAGATTCAGTTGAAGAATATTATGATGCATGGAGTTGGTCTGGACATGTTACTAACCAGATAAATTGAACAAATAATTTAGATTAGCTTCCATATAAACACACTTGAATGAGTCAGTGCCTAGCTACAACTATACTAAACATTGGTTCGGTGGGCTTGCTTGATTCTTTTGTATGATTTCCAGTGAAAAGAAAATTAAACTTGATATACTGTTGTTATTTCAGGTTTAACATTGGAGGCTTTGTTGCATGCTTTTTGCTTATTCCCTGAGCGTCAGAGATTCCAGAGCAGAAATCTTCAGTGCATTGTAAGGTTGTGAATGACAATGAATGATGTATTGGATTACTTATGTTGTAGACCACTTGTTTATTGAGTTGTTAACAAATTAAGTAATCTGATAGTCCAAATGAAATAAGGATTATGGAGTCTTAGCCTTTGCAATTGACCTAAAAGAAATCTGATGGATTTCACTACAAAGATACAGTATCATGGTGGGACTTAAACACTTAAGTGATAGGGTTTGACTTTCACAACCAATAATAGGTTGGTTGTGATTAAACCCTAATGATATAAATATTATGGTTAAGTCCCTGCTTCCATACGCTTATACTCTCAATCACGCCAAACCCTATTCACGGTAGAGAGACATTTTGAAGTACTGGAAGTAGAAGACAACCTGTGAACTCAAGCCACCATGTCTCCAATCGGTGCAGGTTAGTATCATGCATCTTCTTCTTGTAATTATCTTGATGCATGTTAAATTGTTATCCTAGAACCATGTTGTATTAGTCCACCTTACATGCATTACTCAGGTTTATGATTTGATTGACTTTGAAGTAGTCTAGGCATATCTGCAATCTACATGTTTCTCCTATATTAGTTTTTGACTGACTAAGCCAATATATAGTCGACCAAATACAAATACCATTATAGGTGGAAGAAAAACAGAACGGTTTGTGTATGCTCATGTTGTATGTAACTATGATATGGTGGAGGATTTATCGGGGTAACTTCCTTCAATTAAGTCTCTCACAGAGGAACAAACCCAATTCAAATCCTTTAGTAGTTAAGTGTTAACCCTCTCTTTTAGTAGTTAAGAGTTAATAGGGAAGACCTAATCATCGCGATAGATACTTCGCCTTTGTCAGCTAAAAGTCTTAAAATACAAGTTAGAGATTGTCCTAAAATTGAAGTTGATGTTCATTGTAAAACCAGTTAACAATAGGGCGAGTGATTAACTCTTGTAAGCCCTTGTAGGGTTTCTTAACTTTCCGTTGTGCTCAGGCACAAGGTTCTAAAAGACATTAGGCGCTAGTCGGGTGGCGGGCTGAGGCCTAGCGCCTAGGTGGCTAGGCGGGTGCCTAGGCGGATTTAAGTAAATCCATTATATTTCGTGTAAATAAGTGTTTGTTTATACTTAATAAATATAATTTCATCATCAACTACAAAATAGAATGACATATGTATTATGAAGTATCGGAACATAATGAAAACATGGGAAACAAGCATCGAGTGTGTGCTAGTATTCAATAAGTCTCTTACAATTTATCGAAAAAATAAATAAATGCAAATCGAAAGTTATTTATTTTCTGTCTAAGTGAGTCGCAACCTAGGCAGGTGCCTAGGCAAATATGGGTGGGTTCGGGTGCCTCATCCGCCTAGGCATTAATCGGGGCAATGGCCAGCCGCCTAACGCCTAGGCGGGGATTTTTAGAACAATGCTCAGGCATCAAAGGGAGAATACTGCTTGAACAGTAGTTCGCTGATTTTTGTAAAAGCATTTGAGTTTTTCATTTCTATTTGTTACCTAAGAGGGTTGGTTTTTGCCTTTTGATGCAATCTCAGACATAAAAGTTGGTGAGGAAATCCTGAAACAAGAAGAGCGAGTTTGTTCTGTTACAAATTGAGGTGAAAAACAAAACATTGGGTGTTGTATACTAGATATGATGAGTTTAGAGTTGAATTAATGGCAGAATGTTAAAAACATATCGCAATTCAAAGTCAAGATATTCTTTTTTAGAATATTATGATGGATGGAGTTGGTCTTGACATGTTACTACCCAGTTTGAACAAATAATACATAACAACATGTGGTACTCTCTTTTGGGCTTATCAGATTACGCTAACTTTAGGAACATCGACAGTACAAGCAAATTTATTGAAAACAAAGCATAAAGATACACAATAAACTATTACAAATATAACTAGAACATACATAAATTATAAGGTAAAACCAAAAAGCAAACTTCTTATTTGTTGGATCTCAAATTTCCCAGGCATAGCTTGAAATCCAGCTGCATTGGTCGCCATGATCGTTAATTTCAGCGTCCCAACCTTTGATTTATGTGGACATGTCTTCGGTGAGGACCAATTCTATCTTCAAGATGAGGGAATATCTTTACAAAGATTTTATACATTGTTTTGTAATACCATTTACTCCATCTCTTGCATAATACAAGTGACCCGACTGCAACTCCAAAGCCATATACAAATCCAATTTCAACATTGATAAGACCCCAATCAATCTCATTTCCAGAACTCGGAACACTCCCAGTCAATGTTGGTGGTGGTGACAAGCTATCTACTGTTAAAGGAGGCCCCCATAATCCTTTGTTACCTGTAAATGATGCACTTGTAAATGTTGAAAACTGAGGACCGGTTGGGATCCTGCCAACCAATTGATTATTTGAGAGGTTCAAGAATGAAAGGAAAGTAAGGTTTGCCAACTGCAATGGAATATTCCCCCTCAGCTTGTTTTGCGACAGGTCTAAGGTCTCGAGTTGTCTCATTTTGCCAAATGACGATGGGATTTCACCAGTAAAAGCATTACTTGACAAGTTGAGGAAATATAGTGATTTGAATTCTCCCATTTCCTTAGGAATTGGTCCGCTAAAATTGTTGCAAGAGAAGTCAATGGTGGTGAAGATAGTTAGAATCTTTACCAGTTCGACTTCAAAACCTTTCCTTATGACTGTTATTGTCTGATGATAACCATTCAAACTACTATCTTCAGAATAAAGCTCGTGGACTGCTGACGGGTCATCACCTTCGTTATTTATCATTGCCTGCCAGGTTTTCAAATACCTTCCTGGTATTTCTCCATGAAAATTGTTGTGAGCTACGTCTATGATTTGTAGCACTGGCCACGTTCCATAGCTCTCGTCGGGACATCCAATGCGTCCATAAAGTTTGTTGGACCGCAAACTAAGGACACGCAAGGTGGGATGTTCCTCAACAAGCATGTAAAGGTATCTGTTATCTAGTTGTTTCCGAGGTTTACAACCTGTAAGTTACTGCATTTGGCTAGAGACTTTGGAAATTGACCATGTAATTGATTCTGATTGAGTTCTAGAGACACCAAGTCACAATCTTCAAAAAATTTGAAATCAGAAATACTTCCAGTAAGATTGTTTCGCCTCAAGTTAAGCACTTCAAGGTGGCTCATAGCAGACAAGCATTGGGGAATCGTACCACTCAGAGAAATAATGGACAAATCAAGAATTACCAAAGGAATTACATTGCATATTGATGATGGAATGAGCCCATGCAAATCATTGCTCGAAATAGATAAGAACTTAGTGGAGGGATTGAGGAAATCACCAATGTTAGTCGGTATAGAAGTGAAATGATTGCTTGAGTAATCCAGATAATTGGCATGCAATAGTGGGATGGACCCCTTGAGTTGGTTAGAATGAAGGTCAAGTGTGGAGAATTCCTTTGTATAGTTAAAAGGAACTGCTAGAGTTACCAAGTAGTTGGAAGAAAGATTTAGGTAATCGAGCAAATGGAGGCTCCAAAACCAATTGGGTACTTTTTGAATCTGGTTACCTGAAAGGTCCAATCTTCTTATGCTGGTTTGATATCTCAAGATATCTGGGACTGCTCTCAAATTGTTAAAAGCCAAATACAACTCTTCAAATTGACAAGGATGACCATTGGAAGGAAACGAATTGAAATGGTTTGAAGAAAGACGAAGATATGCAAGCTCTTGAAAATTAGATATAGAGGCAGGTATTGGTCCTTCCAAATTGTTGGAACTCAAATCTAGCAAAGATAACTGGGACGAGACATTAGAACATTCATGGAGTTGACCAGAGAATCGGTTGTGGGAAAGTGTCAGTACCAGCAAAGGGGGAGGAGAAAAGATAGATGACGGGATAGTACCAGTGAGTAAATTTGACTCCAAAAATAAAGATTGGAGACTAACATGGTTTCCCCAGTAAATGGAATCAATCGAACCATTAAACATATTTGATGACATGTCCAAATAAACCAATTCTGTTAGGCTTGCCATGGACTTTGGGATTGATCCACTGAAACTGCAATTGAAAAGATTTAAAAAGGACAACATTTTGAGGTTGCCGATAGAGTCCGGCAATAACCCTGAAACTTTTGTGAAGCTTAGGTCCAAAAATTGAAGAGATGCATTCTCAGGAAATTCAGGCAGGGAACCATGAAGCTGTAGATTATGCGAAAGGTCAACAGTTTGTAAAGTAGGTACCTGGAAGATCTCTTTGGGTAATGTTCCATTAAGATTGCAATTTTGAAGACTCAAAGCAGTCAACTTTGAAAAGTTGGCAAACAATCTTGGAACCATAGCAGCAATGTTGTTATTATTCAAGCTCAACACTGTCAGATTTGTAAACTTGGCGAAGAATCCTGGAATTGGACCGGAGATGTCATTATTATCCAATTGAATCACCGAGAGAGACTGAAGTTTTGCGAAGGACTGACAAAAAGGACCTGAGAGCTGGCTTCCAGACATGCTCAACACCCTCAGGTGTAGGAGTGAAGATGATAATGCTTGGCACCACTGAGTTCCCTGTGCTGATATATTTATCCCATCAAGATAGAGCTCACAAATCTCTGTGAGGTTCAGAAAGAGCATGCTTAAGTTCGGGCTCTCAAGGGTGGTGTCCCTCGGATATTCAGATAGAGATATATCTAGGACAACCAACCTTGTCAAGCGTGAAATCTCAATGGGAATTTTCCCATAATAGCCACTCTCAATGAGAAATATTCAGGATCTCAAGATTATTTTTTATCAATTTGAACCATGTTATTATTAATTTATTAGTTTAGATAATATTATTTATTAAAAAAAATTATATATATAAAAATATATAAAATAATATTGGAGATCACTTTCCTGTAGTTTGGCTGTCTTCCAAACACAATGTATTATTAAATTGCCTAGCAAATTACCAACATTGAGTAATGGTCCTGTAATATA
Organism: Malus domestica; assembly: GCF_042453785.1. NCBI lineage: Eukaryota > Viridiplantae > Streptophyta > Magnoliopsida > Rosales > Rosaceae > Malus > Malus domestica. The sequence goes on along the minus strand of NC_091672.1, from coordinate 24,343,622 downwards.
ATTACAACGTTGTATTTTCCCTTTAGTTCCTTGGCAGCACATCCTTTTCACAAGCTTCAACCTCGTTTCTATGGGCCATTCCAAGTTTTAGCTCAAATCGGCAATGTAGTTTATAAGATCAAACTTCCAGATCACTCTAAGTTGCATCCGGTGTTCCATGTGTCCTGTTTAAAAAAGCATTTGGGAGAAGATGTGCAAACCACAGTGCCGTTGCCAGGTATTACGGATGCTGGTATATTGCAAGATGTTCCCATTCGGATTTGTGATAGAAGAATGGTAAAGAAAGGCAACTCTGCAGTGACCGAAGTTCTGGTGCAATGGCAGAATCACTCCACAGAGGATGCTACTTGGGAGAATTACTATGAATTGAAGATCAAGTTTCCCGAAAATTGTTGATCTTTGAATTTGTGTTGTATTTCTCTGTGTGTGCAAATTGTTTGAGTTTTGTGTTGTAAATTTTCTGCAGAATTTCGTATGTGATCTGTAAGATCAGTTTTAAGGGGGGGTATTGTTAGGATGCTCGGACAGGTGTCATCTTTTGATTGATACTTGTGTAAGTAGTTGGTTAGTTAGGTGGTTAGTAGAGAACCGACTACAAATAGCCAGCTTGTATCAGAAGGAGGTTGTTATGAAATATATGAAGATTGTTAGGTAGTGGCTTTTGGTGCACTGAGCATTTAACAACACATTGTTTCTTGCAGAGTCGTATACATTCATGTTGCATATGGAATGGGGCCTCGATCAATTAACTACGGTACTGCCATCGTTCTGTTTTGGATTGTTGATTTTATGCCCAATGTGGCCTTCGGCTTGGATTAGGGTGTAGCTGAAATGGCCCATTCAAAGGCCTAAAGGCCTGCAAGCAAAATTACTTTTTTGCATGTCTAAATTCCAAATCCGACGGACAGGAGTGAAAATTGTAGGGGTAATTTTGTTATTGCAGTTTTTTTGGGGTGGGTGGAAATTGTAGGTTAATTTTCTTAAAAGGCTTATGGTTTTTTGCTTCAGTTTTTTGTTTGATGAGAATGATGGAATGTATATGTTAATGTAGTTGTCATAGATATATATTACCGTTATCTGGTACATACCGAATTACATTGGCCAATTTTTTGTGCAATTGTTTGGTTTGGAATTGGAATTTGGGAATTTGTGTGGGTTTTTTTTTTTTTTTTTGTTTGTGGACACAAGCCGTAGACGAACATGTGATAACTTCAACTGACTTCAACAAAAAAAAAAAAAAAAACAAAATTAAAAAACAAAAGTTAGCCGAACCAAAGATGTTACAGGTTACCTTGTATGTATCTATGTGTTTGACAAGGTTCAACTGAACCTTTTAGGGTTAGCAACTCACTTTGAAATGATCTTAATGCAAAATTATTTAAGGAAAACTAACGAAAGTTATAATAACTGTAGACATTGGATCAAATTTCAACGGTCCGGATCTCGAACTTGGTAGATTTGGCTTTCCATAAATTTGTACCAAACTAACACTATGTTTGGATGAAGAAGTTTAAGATTACTAAGAAATTTTAAAATGACAGAAATTAAAATGACGGGATTTTATTTTTTAGAATTTGTAAATTCTCTTATTTGGTTAACCTAAAAGAACAATGAAATTCAATACGGAATTTGTTATTTTTAAACTCTCAATCATAGAAATTGGGAAATGACACGTATTTACATGGAATTTAAACTTAGGAATTGAAGGTCCCAAAATCCAAGTTTTTTTTCCACATGAAAATTCTAAATTTCTATGTTTATGAATCCAAACAAGGGAATTGGTGTATGTCAATTTATAAATTCCGACTTTTCCTTAAATTTCAAGTTTATTTCTATCATCCAAACACAGTGTAACTATCTTTACTGGATATTATACAGGTTATATCCATCTTTACACAATACTCGCTATATTCATCCGGTTTCTCTGCTGGATTGCATGGATGAAGAGTATGACGTCATAGTTCTGGAGACAGGTCTGAAGGAATACATTTCTGAATGGCCTTGCACTCTCTGTAGATGGTGTCAAAGTAACTCTAACTCCATATTCTTTTTCATTCCTTGCACTTTTTTTCTTTTATTTTATATTAAGAGAATGAGTTTTGTCCAAGGAAATCGTCTCTCTTAAGGGTTAGCAATTAATATTGTAATCTAGTTATGACTGTATTCATAATTTGAAGAGATCCTTACTTATACATCAAGTAAACACGATTGTATGTATAGGCCTTTTTGCTATGAACGTAATTATCAAGTTTATAATTTCTATAGATTTAACATGTTGTAGGTTACCGGAATACAGAAGGCTTAACACAATTATAGAAAAAATTATCACAAAAAGACAGTTGAAAAAGAAAAGGATAAGAAAATTTTGATGCCTAACATGATAAGGAAAGGTCCTCACAAATTTCTTATGAAATAACGATGTTAAACAATTAGAAAAATAATTAAAGCAAACCCATCTTTAACGGGCGCGTAAGGATTGTGATTAGAAAATACTTTTTGTTTACACGTGGGTGTTTGCGAAGAGGTTAATATATGGATAAAATCCAAATCGAATCGGATTTTGTCAATTTTCGGGTCGACGATGTGGACATGTGTCCCATTACGCAAGCACCAGGCACCGGCAATAGAAGCTTCGGGCTTCCAGCCCAGCGGACGAAGAAACCGTTGCTTTTTCGCCGTTAATTCAAAAGTACCTCGCAGAGTCTTCCGAAACATGGACATGGATATCGACGAAACAGCCAAAGGTATGCCCTTTCTCCAAAACGCCGCGTTTTACCATTCTCAGTCGTCATCTCCTTCGGTGATCATAAAACCTGTACGCCCTTCTGACGGGGGAAGAAAAACAAGGAAAGCCTGTCGTAGTAATATTGGTGGGTGCGCCTGGAAGCGGCAAGTCTACCTTCTGCGAACATGTGATGCGCTCCACTCGCCCTTTGGTTCGCATTTGCCAGGTATATCTCTGTGCACACAGTGTGTTCGATGAAATGTCGCAGTGGGCTCAAGATTGCCATTTTCAGTACGTAGTATGGTACTCCGGATTTCTATTCATTTGGGTTCTTGTTTTATGCTGTTATATGTTCATATTTTATGTTTTTGTAGGATACTATCAAAAATGGTAAAGCCGGAACGAAAGGGCAGTGTATAGATAGTGCAATGAATGCGTTGAAGGATGGGTAGTGTGTGTTTATAGATAGGTGTAATGTGGAGAAAGAAAAAATGGGATGATTTTGTGAAGCTTGGTGGTAGTTCCCAAGTTGATGTTCATGCTGTGGTGCTTGATCTTCCTGCCAAGCTTTGTATATTACGAGAAATTTTTAGTTGTGACGGGAACACAAGTGATACACCACATGTTTTAATAGGAATGGTGAGAATTTTTTTTTTTAAATTTTTAACTTTGTAGCACACATATCTCACCATTTGTTTAGTGACATGTGGTGTATCATCCCGTGTACTGGTCACACTAAAGAATCTAACGAGCCATGAAGGAAACGTGCAAGGCAGGAAAGCTGTGGCGATTGTGAATAGAATGCTGCAGAAGAAAGAAGAGTGAAGGGTTTGCTAGAATTACTTGTTGCCAGAGTGAGAGTGATGTTCAATCTTCCGTTGATGCATATAGTGGACTTGGTCCGTTATATACATCTCCCAATGGTTATTCTGGTCGGAAGAACCCCGGTGCAAAAATTCAACTAGGTATAAAGAAGTTCTTAAAGAAAACAGATGGTCCTGCCAATACTGAATCAACTTTGAAGAGTGTACCGGATTCTAATGCTTCTCAAATTACTGAAGAAAAGGAAACCTCTTTGAAAGGAACACGTTTACTTTCTGAAAAATCTGGTAAGGAATCAAAGGTAGGTGAAGAGCTAGTTGTAGGCTCTGTTGGCGGTGATGGTTCTCTAAATGATGCTTCCGCTCTGGCATTTCCTTCCGTTTCAACAGCAGATTTTCAATTTGACCTTGCAAAGGCATCTGATATTATTGTTGAGAAAGTTATAGAATTTAGGAATAAGCTTGGAAATTCTAGACTTGTTTTAAGTGGACTTGAGTCATTAATCGAAGATTTTGTCTTTGGTAAGGGCTAAAGCTTCAGAGAAAAGCATTGATTCCAACAAGTTCTTCACATTTGTGGGAGATATCACTCGGCTTCGTTCATTCAGAAGGAGGTTTACACTGCAATCTAATAGCTAATGCTACCAATTGGTAAGCATTTGGAAATACTACGCAATATACATGTAAATATTTTGTTGGGTGCTAGTTCACAATATGACATTACAAATCTGTAAGATATTGGCATTTGCGTCCAATCTTTTTGAAAGAATTATGTTTACCAAGGATTCCAATGAAAAGAATAACTTGACATACTGTTGTTTTTTCAGGTTTAACAATGGAGGCTTTGTTGCATGCATTTTGCTTATTCTCTGAGCGTCAGAGATTCCAAACCAGAAATTTTCAGTGCATTACTCAGGTTTATGATTAGATCGACTCTAATTCACTTTGAAGTAGTCTAGGCATATCTGCAAGCTACATGTTACTCCTATTTTAGTCTGCTCTGTGGAGAATTTATTGGGGTAACTGAACACGCCCAATTCAATTCCTATTAAGTGTTAATCCTCTCTTTTAGTAGTTAAGTGTTAATATGGAAGACCTAATCATCACGATCGATACTTCGTATTTGTCAATTTAAAGTCTTAAATGATAGAAGTTTTTGTCCTATAATTGTAGTTGAGGTTCATCCTAAAACCAGTTGAAATTGGGCGAGTGACTCAACTCTTGTAAAAGCAGATGAGTATTTCATTGTGCTCTGACATGAAAGTGAGAATATTGATTGAACCGTAGTTTGCTGATTTTGTAAAAGCGGTTGAGTTTTTCATTTCTTCTTGTTACCTGAGAGGGTTGGCTTTTGCCTTTTGGTGCGATCTCAGACATAAAAGTTGGTGAGGAAATTCTGAAACAAAAAACGCTGGTTTGCTCTCTTATAAATTGAGGTGAAAAATAAATCATTAGGTGTTGTGGTACTGGATATGATGAGTTTAAAATTGAATGGCCAGATGATAAAACATATCGTAATTCAGAAGTCAAGATTTTCGTAATTCAGAAGATACACAATAAACTTTTACAAATACAACTAGAACATACACAAATTTAAAAGGTAAAACCAAAAAGCAAACTTCTTATTTGTTGGATCTCAAATGTGGCCTCGATCAATTAACTACGGTACTGCCATCGTAATTCATTACTGTTTCTTGTGTTCATAAAAAAGGCGAGGACTGACCACATTTAACAACACATTGTTTCTTGCAGAGTCGTATACATTCATGTTGCATATGGAATGGGGCCTCGATCAATTAACTACGGTACTGCCATCGTTCTGTTTTGGATTGCTGATTTTATGCCCAATGTGGCCTTCGGCTTGGATTAGGGTGTAGCTGAAATGGCCCATTCGGAGGCCTAAAGACCTGCAAGCAAAATTACTTTTTTGCATGTCTAAATTCCAAATCGGACGGACAGGAGTGAAAATTGTAGGGGTAATTTTGTTATTGCAGTTTTTTTGGGGTGGGTGGGGGTGGAAATTGTAGGTTAATTTTCTTAAAAGGCTGATGGTTTTTTGCTTCAGTTTTTTGTTTGATGAGAATGATGGATTGTATGTGTTAATGTAGTTGTCATAGATATATATATATATATATATATATATATATATATACATAGAGAGCTTAAGGGGAGGGATCCCAAAAAATGGGGATTAGGTATGGGGCCCACTTCACATCAAATTTCAACGATCCGAACCGTCTATTTTGTTAGTCTCGATTCATAGATCATCCTTGCAAAATATTAGCTAAATTGGAAATGTTTAAGACATCTAATTGGGTTCAAGGAAATGAACGAATACTTTGTTATATAAGAAAATATGAAATTTGATATTGATAATTAAATAGGCAAATGGTTTCGGATTGAATTGAATTTTTGCAAGGATGATCTATGAATCGAGACTAACAAAATAGACGGTTCGGATCGTTGAAATTTAATGTGAAGTGGGCCCCACACCTAATCCCCATTTTTTTCAAAAAATGGGGATCCCTCCCCTTAAGCTCTCTGTATATATATTTATTACCGTTATCTGGTACATACCGAATTACATCGGCCAATTTTTTGTACAATTGTTTGGTTTGGAATTGGAATTTGGGAATTTGCGTGGGTTTTTTTTTTTTTTTTTGGTGGACACAAGCCGTAGACGAACATGTGATAACTTCAACTGACTTCAACAATAAAAAATAAAAAACAAAAGTTAGCCGAACCAAAGATGTTACAGGTTACCTTGTATGTATCTATGTGTTTGACAAGGTTCAACTGAACCTTTTAGGGTTAGCCACTCACTTTGAAATGATCTTAATGTAAAATTATTTAAGGAAAACTAATGAAAGTTATAACAACTATAGACATTGGATCAAATTTCAACGGTCCGGATCTCAAACTTGGTAGATTTGGCTTCCATAAATTTGTACCAAACTAACACTATGTTTGGATGAAGAAGTTTAAGATTACCAAGGAATTTTAAAATGACAGAAATTGAAGGGACGAGATTTTATTTTTTAGAATTTGTAAATTTTCTTGTTTGGTTAACCTAAAAGAACAATGAAATTCAATATGGAATTTGTTATTTTTAAACTCTGGATGCGAATAATATAAGCACACAAATTTAACCCTCTTTTTGACAATTGTAGTATAGATGTAAGTAGGGATCGTTCTAAACCGGGGATTAGGAGGGATTGCTAAATCACTTGAAAACTAATTTAAAAACATAAAAACAAAGTTAAAAATGTAAACAAAAGATTTTAAAACAAGAAAGTAAAAGGGGGATTTGAGTTTGGTGAAGTTGAAAGTAAAAACGAATAAACTAAAAACTTAAATAGATTTTAAACAAATTTGGGTTGAATGGATAATGGAAGGCTAGCTAAGGGGTTCTTCTCCACACATGTCTTGCTTGCATACAAAATGATTTCCAATTGCATTTCAATAACTTATTAATTCTCAACGCCCCAAATTAACCGTGAATTGCACTAATTTACCCTCAGTTTTTCCACAAGTTATTGGGTTGGATGATTGCATACGACAACCCAAAATATTCCCTACAAGTTCCCTACATGAATTGCATAATAGAGATACAAGCAAGAATCATTAAGTTCTATGAAAAACATAAGCATTGACGAGGCACTCGTTACTATGATTTGCATGAAACTTATGCCAAGGATTTACTTAACACAATCGTGACTAGCGACTTTTACTACTCATGAATATAAGTTCATAACGATTAGGTGAAATTCCCTTATACTCTAGCATCATATTTATGCATGCAAACTAAGTATGCATCCCTAATCAACATACATAAACATGTTATCAATCAAATAGATAAGTAAATCGAATTCATAACTTATGAAACGCAATTAAAAGTAATCAAATCATATTGCAAGCATTAACATGGTTTCGAATCCCCCCCTAGCCAAGGGGGGTTTAGTTCCTCATTATTACAAAACAAAGATAAACAAATTTAAACATTGAAAAACAAAGGAAAGAAAGCACCTAAACGTTCCAACGATCTATGTTGGATAGCAAGTGCGTCTAAGGACTTTTCTCCTTCTCTTTGCCGCAACAACAAGGTTGGAATGATGTTGAAGGGTTGGTTATTTGGAGGAATGGATGGGAAGGGGTTTAGATATGTAGGAGAGGCAAGGAAAGGCTTGGAGAATGGTTAATTTCTGGATGATTTGAATGAGGTTGATGCCATGGTATTTATAGGAAGAGGATGGACTTGTTTAACACAAAATGTTGGTGGAATTGAGTAGGTGAGCATGGCAAAGAGTGGGAATTGTTGGTGGGTTAGGTATTGAGTCATCCACTCACATGTCATGGTTAGCTAAGCATTGCATCATCCACTCACATGTCATGGTGAGCTAAGCATTGCATCATCCACTCACATGTCATGGTGAGTTAAGCATTGCATCATTACTCAAATTTCTGGTGGAGGTGGAAGTAAAAGCCACAACATTGATGTGTTTTGAGTGAAGTTTTGGCCAATCCTTCTAGAAATTTATCCCTTCTTGCAACTTGTATTTGTTTCACCAGATTTTTAGCATGTTCTTAGCCTCTTTTGTCTTCAAATTCGTCCATCCATCTTGCTCATATCATATGTAATCCATTCCAAGCTCAAAACTGCTCCAAAATGCACCAAAATGCACTTTCTTGCTACCTTAGCCCTTTGGACCTACAAACACACGAAAATGGCTTAAAGTACTAAAATAACTAAGAACTAATAACGTAAATGCAAGAAAACTAGTTAACTAAGTCGCATAAATATGCGTCTATCAAATTCCCCCACACTTAGCTTTTGCTAGTCCTCGAGCAAAACAAAGAAACAAAACATAAGAACAAAACAAAACCTAAACCTTCCAACAATTACCTTAGGGATTTTCAATGCAACATGACATGCAAAAGATCATCATAACCACAGATTTTTGCCTTCCCTACCCTTGAGCACATACTTAATCAAAGTCACCACATACTAGTTCACATATAACCAATTAAAACGATGTTTTGAATGTAGTAACATGCCTTAGAGAATTTGCTCAATTCCTTACAAGATACACTCTTATTTTCACTCTGATTTTCTGACTATTTACCCTACACTAGATGTATGTGAGAAGATTGATGTAAACATGAAAACGAACACTCACATATGTTTATAGCAAAGAAAGCAATTTCTGGAGTTATTAAGCATGTATAGATATGATCTCATGACTGGAATGCTACTACTTAGATGCGAGAACCAGGGACACCATATGCTCGTACCAATCCCAAACTCCACATATTGAAACACATAACACTCAAGATTGAAGTTAAGGGTTGTAACGGGGTTAGGGGTGATTGGCTAACAATGAAAGGTAAGGAAACAAACGTTTTTAAAGCATAATAAGCAAAGTAATGAAATTGATGCTTAGAATTCCCTTTGAATGCAGCAACTAACTTTAAACACAATGGGGTTATTCATTCAACTTTTTAGGGCCGATTTCAACTACAAACAACACTTGTGAGCCTTTCCTCACTTATTTCAAACTCTTTTTCTTTTCTTTTTTTTTTTCTTTTTCTTTTCTAACCCGTGCCTTATTACTTTCTTTTGGCACACAAAACACAAAAATCTCATTCCCCCACACTTGTTTCTGCATAAGGACAATCAAAAGGAATTCATTTTAAGTCATGCTTCATTATGCTTTAAAAACAAGGGTATGGATAGTCCTAATCTAGGCTAGGTAAGGGAAATGTGGTTTAACAAAGAAAACAGGCTAAACAAGGCTCAACGGGGTTAAACTTAAACAAATATGCACGGGATAAGCTTTTTGGCTCTAGTTCACTACACAACTTCATCTTGAATATGTGTTATGCAAATCAATGTCATGCTTTGAATGGAACGGGCATAAGTTCTAGTATTTGGAACTAAATGATGAAACGCCTTCTAAGTAGCAACCAAGCAAAGAATGATGAGATCATGCAACGACTTTAGAAAACAAAAATGCACAGATTAGTAACTCTCCAAAGAACGTATTAGGCTCAAGTCTCTCAAGGTTGTAGTGTTAGTTTGAGTTCCTTCCTTCAAGCATGTTACAAAAACTGATTTTTTTTCTTTGTGATTACATGTGAATTCGTAAACTATAACTATAACCAAGCATAAATCAAGAGCATATCAAACTTCCATCCATGTTTATAACTTTCTTTAGCAGTCATGCAATTAAAAACCAAATCCTCATTATTTGTGTTGGAAGGTACCCTAAGACACAAACAAACACACAAAAACAACTCTTTTTGGCTTTTTCAAAACAATTTTTTTTTCAAATTTTTGTCAAATTTTCGGATTTTTATGTCAAAACATACTAACATGCTTAAAAACACACTAAAAACACTTAAAACAGCAAGAAACAACATTGTAAGTGATAGGTGAATAAAATCCCACGAAAATCATGCAACAGCAACTTGTTTACCCCCCCACACTTAAATCTAACATTGTCCTCAATGTTTCAAACATAAACTCACACAAAAGCAAACAAACAAACAACGAGGAAACATGATAAACATGGCAAAGTAAAAGCAACAGAGAGGAGGGTTAAAGAACGCAAACACCTGGTTTTGGAGTCGGAAATTCCTAGGTCTTCTTTATTTCCATGGGTTGCCTCCATCACTAATGAGAACTCTAGGCATGCCAAACCTAGCAAAGATATTAGTTTTCACAAAATCTGCAACAACCTTTGAATCGTTAGTCCGGGTGGCTTTGGCTTCCACCCATTTGGAAACATAATCAACAGCTAGCAAGATATAAGTGAAACCAAAAGATGGAGGGAAAGGACCCATGAAATCTATACCCCAATGTCAGAAAACACTATAATGCAAATAAAAATAAAATAAATAAATAATAAGAAACAAAATAAAGCAATTGGACTGAAAACTTCCCTAGTTTGCAGTAAAACCAAGCGATGACCCCCCAAGCTAAAATTCTGCAATCAACTTCAAGGGTGGAAATAACCAAAAGTTCCTGCAAAGAAAAGAAATAATTCAGTTTAGTAACACAAGAAAATATAAAAAAAATTGCAAACGAAAAATTGAAAATCACGATAAAAGACAATGAATAGAACTAATAAGTGATCATTGGTCGTGCTTGTTGACTTTCCACAGCTTTCCTCTTGAACAGGGTGACACTTAGCTTTTTACTTGCAAGTGATGATTTGATGATATTGTACGGCGAAGCTTTGCTCTTTGGTGATGTTGCAGTTCCTTATTTGTTCTCCAAGCAGATGTGGCAGCTTCTCTAGTTCTTCAGCTCGGACTCCTTCTGCTGGGATGATTGTACGAGCTGCATTCTTCTCTGCTTGTTTCCTCTGCATGGCGGGCAGGCACGAGGTAGAGGTATTGGTCTGTTTCTTTCTTCAATCTTTCCAAGTGCCCACCTCTTGCTCTCTTTCTCCTTGTCCCTAGCTGAGGATGAATCAGCACGTTGTCTCCACATGCTTCGAGGTATCATCTTCACTTCCCTTATACGTGAGAGACGAAGAGGAAACATAAGATGATGAGTACTCGAGAGCAAGTGCTGGCTGGAGAAAGGACAGGGAGAAAGCATGATATGAGATACTCTTGCTTTCAACCTTCATGATATGAAATACTTTTGCTTTGGATGGGTTGTTTGCAGGGGTATCCCAGGGGATGAAAAATACAGAGTGACTTGAGAGGGTTTGTTGGAAAGCCATTTCAGAGAGGAAGAAGTGCTGAGAGGGTGTGCCTTTGCTGTGGAAGGCGAAGGTAGATACTTATGGGACTTTTCTTCACAACCGGAACTATTCCCTCACTCATTGTCGGCAGCCGGTGGATGGATGAATAGTACAAATTACGCGCTTTCTGACAAAGCTGCCCGTAATTTCCGCAAAGCAGATTCCTCATTGATATCTGGAATCGGCGCTTCGAGCTTTGAGCATCGTCGATTGTAGAGGTAGCATGTGACACGTGCGGATAAATCTGGAAAAGAAGATTTGCCCGTGGGTTGAAGCCCAGCTTTTGAGAAAGCTAGCGTGTCTTTGACTGTTGAATTTCCCTCTTCGATTTCTGAATTGGTGCTTCGACAAACTGCCCGAGATTTTCGCAAAGCAATTTGCGTGTGACAAGTGACGACACGTCTGGACAAATTGATCTTTTGAAATCCGGGGTTCGGCTCGTGGTTTCTGAGCAAGCCCAGCCTTTAAGAAATGAAACGCCTCTTTTGAGAAAAGAATCCGGCTTTTGAGAAAGGAAACTCCTCTTTTGAGAAAAGAATCAGGCGTTTGAGAACGGAGCCCCGACTCTTCGATTTGCGAGAGGACGCCTCTTCAATTTCTGAGGAGCGCCTCTTTGATTTCTTCTTTTTATAGAGGCGCTAATTTTGTTCCACAACACACTTGAGCTCCCTCCTGTAAACACTCCCTTCTTGCACTTCCGAAATCTTAATCTGTCCGATCTCTTCTTTCTCAACACCTTCAGAAAATGTCTGGCCCTTCCGATCGTCGTTTTGACTTGAACATTGGTGAAGAGGCAGCTCCGCCTTCACCAGACAACATATGGCGCCCATCCTTCATATCCCCTACCGGTCCCCTTACCGTGGGGGATTCGGTGATGAAAAATGACATGACCGCTGCGGTGGTGGCCCGGAACCTTGTCACCCCAGAGATAACAAACTGCTCGCTAGACGGTCTGATGAATTGGCGGTTAAGGAGTCTCTGGCTCTTAGCGTGCAGTGTGCCGGTTCCGTGTCCAACATGGCCCAACGCCTATTTGCCCGAACCCGTCACGTTGAATCGTTGGTGGCTGAAATACAGAGTCTCAAAGAGGAGATTAAAGGACTCAAGCATGAAAATAAACAATTGCATAAGCTTGCACACAACTATGCCACAACCATGAAGAGGAAAATTGACCAGATACATGAATCTGATGGTCAGATTTTACTTGATCATCGGAGGTTTGTGGGTTTGTTCCAACAGCATCTGCCTTCGTCTTCTGGAGCGGCATCGCGTAGTGAAGCTCCAACTGATCAACCTCTGTTGCCTCCTCCTTCTGTGGCCCCGCCGACTGCTGAAGCTCCGCCGACTACTGAAGCACCACCTGACCAATGAATGCTATTAGTTTACACATCATTGTAAAATATTTTTACTTATGTTTTTTTTTTTTTTTTTTTTTTTTTTGTTGTTTTAAATTATATGTAAATTAATGTAGAAAGACTTTGGTTAACCTTCCCCCACACTTAAACTAAATAACACAAACTTACAGAAATTAACCAAATAACACAACTAACTAAACAAAACAAAATGAAAGCAGTAAAGATAAGGGTGTAAGAATTCAAATCTGATTTGGTTAGCGATTCCAAAGTCTCCCTTCGTTGAATGCTTGGGTTGCCTCCCAAGAAGCGCTTGATTTAACGTCTTTAGCCGGACGAATCTTTCCTTTAAACTCCCCTCGGCTCCAAAGCATGGAATTTATCTTTTAATGGGAGGTGATACTTGAAATGATTCGGCAATGGTTTAAATTCAAGAGTGGGTGCCTGAATCATCAAAATCAGAAAAATGTTAGTATAAATAAAAATTAAAATTGGAGAAGATGGCTTACTTTCTTTTTCCGACACAAACTCAATGACAAACACCACATCTTTGAACATTTCTGGGATTTTGAACTTGGCCAGGTTTACTATGATGGTTGTGGCTTGTCCCGTGTCATCAAACTCAACTGCTTTGGGCTTGATTGTCTCATGCACAGCCTCTTGGATGTATTCTTGATATGCTTCAACCACTTCATTCTCTTGAATCCCTTTTCTTGGTGTGCAAGGTTCTTTGAACGTTTCAATACCATCGGGAACTTGTTTTGGTGCACCAAGAATTGGGATATCACTTTGCACCTTTGGAAGAGCTTCCACAATGTCTTTTTCACTCTCTTTGATATTTGGAATAAAAAACCTACAAGGAAAAAGGACATTTGGTGGAATAATGTTAGAATGAAGTGGATTTAAAACTTCCTCACCTGAGTTGGATGATATAGGGATTTGAGGAGCTTGCAGCAAGAATTCTTCTAAACTGCCCAGGTCGTCCTCCTCCTCTTCTGCTTGCAGCAGCAATTCATCCATGTTCGGGCTGTGTTTGGATGGTTCTGGGACAGCTTCATCCTTCATAGCACTTCCCAAAGTGATAGCATCGTGGATTTCAAAATCTTCCTTCGAATTTTCAACAGTTGAGTTGGAGAGTTCACTTTGCTCTTGAATTTGTACCATGAATTCCATAATCTCTCCCATTTGACTCTTCAATTTATCCAACTTCTTGTCTTGATTTTGTTGGTCCTGCGTCAAAGAGGTTAGTACTTGAAGAATTTGATCACTATCCATGGACATACTTGAATTTGATTGGAATTGTTGTGGGGTATGCAGTGGTGGCTGTATAGGTGTGGTGTAGAACTCCTCATATGGCTGCCAATATGCATCTTGTTGAGCCTCCTTGGCTTGATTTTGTGAGCCCTGCACCAAACAATTTAATTCATTAAGAATTTGATTATAATTTATTGACGAACCTGAGTTTGATTAAGCATATTGCATAGGTTTTGAATAGAACTCCTCCTCTTGCTGCCAATATCCCTCTTGTTGGAATTGTTGAGGTTTCCCCCACATATAATTTGAATGATCTCTCCAAGCCGAATTGTAAGCGTTGGAAAACATGTTGTTGCTTGGTTGATCATAGCCTTGATAACCCCAAGCATCTTCGTTCACAGTGAATTGAGGATGTTGATATCCTTGCCCATAGGGCACATCAAATGTAGGGACACTTGGCATTGTGGTCCGTTCGGCATTATGAGTCAATTGAGCAGTGAGCTGTGCCAATTGAGCTTGAATGGTCGCAAGTGCCATGTCTTGCTCCATTTGTACCTAAAATCAAAGAAAGAAAAATAACTCAAATATCAAAAGTAACACAAAACAAGGAAAACAAAACTAAGTCAGAAACTAAAACAAAAACAAACTAAACAAAAAGAAAAGAACCAAGGGATTAGCAAAGTTGCTAATCCCCGGCAACGGCGCCAAAAATTTGATGCGAATAATATAAGCACACAAATTTAACCCTCTTTTTGACAATTGTAGTATAGATGTAAGTAGGGATCGTTCTAAACCGGGGATTAGGAGGGATTGCTAAATCACTTGAAAACTAATTTAAAAACATAAAAACAAAGTTAAAAATGTAAACAAAAGATTTTAAAACAAGAAAGTAAAAGGGGGATTTGAGTTTGGTGAAGTTGAAAGTAAAAACGAATAAACTAAAAACTTAAATAGATTTTAAACAAATTTGGGTTGAATGGATAATGGAAGGCTAGCTAAGGGGTTCTTCTCCACACATGTCTTGCTTGCATACAAAATGATTTCCAATTGCATTTCAATAACTTATTAATTCTCAACGCCCCAAATTAACCGTGAATTGCACTAATTTACCCTCAGTTTTTCCACAAGTTATTGGGTTGGATGATTGCATACGACAACCCAAAATATTCCCTACAAGTTCCCTACATGAATTGCATAATAGAGATACAAGCAAGAATCATTAAGTTCTATGAAAAACATAAGCATTGACGAGGCACTCGTTACTATGATTTGCATGAAACTTATGCCAAGGATTTACTTAACACAATCGTGACTAGCGACTTTTACTACTCATGAATATAAGTTCATAACGATTAGGTGAAATTCCCTTATACTCTAGCATCATATTTATGCATGCAAACTAAGTATGCATCCCTAATCAACATACATAAACATGTTATCAATCAAATAGATAAGTAAATCGAATTCATAACTTATGAAACGCAATTAAAAGTAATCAAATCATATTGCAAGCATTAACATGGTTTCGAATCCCCCCTAGCCAAGGGGGGTTTAGTTCCTCATTATTACAAAACAAAGATAAACAAATTTAAACATTGAAAAACAAAGGAAAGAAAGCACCTAAACGTTCCAACGATCCATGTTGGATAGCAAGTGCGTCTAAGGACTTTTCTCCTTCTCTTTGCCGCAACAACAAGGTTGGAATGATGTTGAAGGGTTGGTTATTTGGAGGAATGGATGGGAAGGGGTTTAGATATGTAGGAGAGGCAAGGAAAGGCTTGGAGAATGGTTAATTTCTGGATGATTTGAATGAGGTTGATGCCATGGTATTTATAGGAAGAGGATGGACTTGTTTAACACAAAATGTTGGTGGAATTGAGTAGGTGAGCATGGCAAAGAGTGGGAATTGTTGGTGGGTTAGGTATTGAGTCATCCACTCACATGTCATGGTTAGCTAAGCATTGCATCATCCACTCACATGTCATGGTGAGCTAAGCATTGCATCATCCACTCACATGTCATGGTGAGTTAAGCATTGCATCATTACTCAAATTTCTGGTGGAGGTGGAAGTAAAAGCCACGGCATTGATGTGTTTTGAGTGAAGTTTTGGCCAATCCTTCTAGAAATTTATCCCTTATTGCAACTTGTATTTGTTTCACCAGATTTTTAGCATGTTCTTAGCCTCTTTTGTCTTCAAATTCGTCCATCCATCTTGCTCATATCATATGTAATCCATTCCGAGCTCAAAACTGCTCCAAAATGCACCAAAATGCACTTTCTTGCTACCTTAGCCCTTTGGACCTACAAACACACGAAAATGGCTTAAAGTACTAAAATAACTAAGAACTAATAACGTAAATGCAAGAAAACTAGTTAACTAAGTCGCATAAATATGCGTCTATCAACTCTCAATCATAGAAATTGGAAAATGACACATATTTACATGGAATTTAAACTTGGGAATTGAATGTCCCAAATTCCAAGTTTTTTTTCCACATGAAAATTCTAAATTTCTATGTTTATGAATCCAAACAAGGGAATTGGTGTATGTCAATTTATAAATTCCGACTTTTCCTTAAATTTCAAGTTTATTTCTATCATCCAAACATAGTGTAACTATCTTTACTGGATATTATACAGGTTATATCCGTCTTTACACAATACTCACTATATTCATCCGGTTTCTCTGCTGGATTGTAAAGACAATACTCGCTATATTCATCCGGTTTCTCTGCTGGATTGCATGGATGAAGAGTATGACGTCATAGTTCTGGAGACAGGTCTGAAGGAATACATTTCTGAATGGCCTTTCTCCGTAGATGGTGTCAAAGTAACTCTAACTCCATATTCTTTTTCATTCCTTGCACTTCTTTTCTCTTATTTTATATTAAAGTATAGTTTTACTTTTTCCTAGGTGATTATCTGGGATTTTTAATTTATTGTTAATTGGCACTTTAAGTGCTCAGCTCTAGCTCTATTGAATTATTCCAAATTTGAAAATTTCTCAATTCTAGCGTTATGAGTGTAAATTGGATACTTTAGGACAGGTTATGGAATAGTATTTTTTTGAGTTTCGTCTGTAAAATAGGAGCAACCATATTTTGAACAACTTTTTATTCCGATGCAAATTGGGCTTGTACTGACATTCGTCAATCGACATCTAGCTATCTTTTATTTCTAGGTTTGAATCTCATATCATGGAGTTCTACAAAACGTCCTACTGTTTCTTACTGTAGTGCGGAGTCTAAGTATCGTGCTCTTGCTCACACCTGTATCGAATCTCTTTGGGTGTCTTACTTACTTCATGAACTTCGGTTTCAGGCCTCTTTGCCCACCTATCTCTTTTGTGATAACCTTAGTACTAGGTATATTGCAGCCAACCGACTGTTTCATGCTCGCACAAAGCATATTGAGTTAGATTATCATTTTGTTAGTGAACATGTTAAGCTTGGTACCCACAAAGTTCATTTCATCCAGTCCTTGGATCAACCTGCAAATCTCTTGACAAAAGGTCTATCTAAACCATGGATTCTTCTTCTATGATCCAAACTTGTCGCCTCTCGACCGTCCAGTTTGCCGGGATGTTAGAGAATGAGTCTTGTCCAAGGAAATCGTCTCTCTTAAGGTTTAGCAATTAATATTGTAATCTAGTTATGATTGTATTCATAATTTGAAGAGATCCTTACTTATACACCAAGTAAACACTATTGTATGTATAGGCCTTTTTACTATGAACGTAATTATCAAGTTTATAATTTCTATAAATTTAACATGTTGTAGGTCACCGGAATACAGAGGGCTTAACACAATTATAGAAAAAATTATCACAGAAAGACAGTTGAAAAAGAAAAGGATAAGAAAATTTTGATGCCTAACATGATAAGGAAAGGTCCTCACAAATTTCTTATGAAATAACGATGTTAAACAATTAGAAAAATAATTAAAGCAAACCCATCTTTAAAGGGCGCGTAAGGATTGTGATTAGAAAATACTTTTTGTTTACACGTGAGTGATTGCGAAGAGGCTAATGTATGGATAAAATCCAAATCGAATCGGATCTTGTCAATTTTCGGGTCGACGATGTGTGACATGTGTCCCATTATGCAAGCACCAGGCACCGGCAATAGAAGCTTGGGGCTTCCAGCCCAGCGGAAGAAGAAACCGTTGCTTTTCCGCCGTTAATTCAAAAGTGCCTCGCAGAGTCTTCCGAAACATGGACATGGATATCGACGAAACAGCCAAAGGTACGACCTTTCTCCAAAACGCCGCGTTTTACCATTCTCAGTCGTCGTCTCCTTCGGTGATCATAAAACCTGGACGCCCTTTTGACGGTGGAAGAAAAACAAGGAAAGCCTGTCGTAGTAATATTGGTGGGTGCGCCTGGAAGCGGCAAGTCTACCTTCAGTGAACATGTGATGCGCTCCACTCGCCCTTTGGTTCGCGTTTGTCAGGTATATCTCTGTGCACACAGTGTTTTCGATGAAATGTCGCAGTGGGCTCAAGATTGCTATTTTCAGTACGTAGTATGGTACTCCGGATTTCTATTCATTTGGGTTCTTGTTTTATGCTGTTACAGGTTCATATTTTTTGTTTTTGATTTGATTGACTCTAATTCACTTTGAAGTAGTCTAGGCATATATGCAATCTACATGTTACTCCTATTTTAGTTTTTGACTAACGAAGGCCATATATAGTCGATCATATATACATACCGTTATAGGTGGAAGAAAAACAGAATGGTTTGTGTATACTCATGTTGATTTTCTGGGTAGCAAGAGAAATATATTCTCCGAAAAACTCATGTATTGTATGTAACTATGGTATCGTGGAATTGTGACTGTCGTAGTCTGCTCTGTGGAGAATTGATGGGGTAACTGAACATGCCCAATTCAAATCATATTAAGTGTTAATTCTCTCTTTCAGTAGTTAAGTGTTAATATGGAAGACCTAATCATCGCGATCGATACTTCGCATTTGCCAACTTAAAGTCTTAAATGATAGAAGTTTTTGTCCTATAGTTGAAGTTGAGGTTCATCCTAAAATCAGTTGAAATTGGGCGAGTGACTCAACTCTTGTAAAAGCAGATGAGTATTTCATTGTGCTCTGACATGAAAGGGAGAATACCGATTGAACCGTCGTTTGCTGATTTTGTAAAAGCGGTTGAGTTTTTCATTTCTTCTTGTTACCTGAGAGGGTTGGCTTTTGCCTTTTGGTGCGATCTCAGACATAAAAGTTGGTGAGGAAATTCTAAAACAAAAAGCACTGGTTTGCTCTCTTATAAATTGAGGTGAAAAATAAACTGGATATGATGAGTTTAAAATTGAATTGCAAGATGTTAAAACATATCGCAATTTAGAAGTCAAGATATTCTTTGTAGTACACTCTTTTGGGTGGAGTTGGTCTCGACATCGTACTACACAATTCGAACAAATAATACATTACATGTGGTACACTCTTTTGGGTATATCAATTTACACTAACTTCAAGAACCTCGACGGTACGAGGAAGTTTATTGAAAACAAGGCATAAAGATACACAATAAACTATTACAAATATAACTATAACATACACAAATTTAAAAGGTAAAACCAAAAAGCAAACCTCTTATTTGTTGGATCTCAAATTCCCCAGGCATAGCTTGAGGTCCAGCTCCATTGGTCCCCATGATCATTAACTTCAGCGTCTGAACCTCTGATTTATGTGGACATGTCTTCGGTGAGGACCAATTCTATCTTCAAGCTGAGGGAATATCTTAACAAGGATTTTATACATTGTTTTGTAATACCATTTACTCCATCTCTTGCACAACACAAGTGACCCGACCGCAACTCCAAAGCCAACAATAAATCCAACTTCAACACTGATAAGATCCCAATCAATTCTGTGCGCAGAATTAGAATGTTTGCCTTCTAATGTTGGTGGCAACCTTGGTGATCCGTCATCTAACGGTGGCCCATATAATCCTTTATTGC
Organism: Malus domestica; assembly: GCF_042453785.1. Classification (NCBI taxonomy): domain Eukaryota; kingdom Viridiplantae; phylum Streptophyta; class Magnoliopsida; order Rosales; family Rosaceae; genus Malus; species Malus domestica. The sequence continues at coordinate 24,323,743 of NC_091672.1, read as the reverse complement.
CTGCGAAAGAATCTGCTGAAAAAGACTGAATCTGAGTGCCGGTTGGAATCTTCCCGACAAGTTGATTGCTCGACAGATTTAGGAATGAGAGGAAATTAAGTTTGGAAAGTTGTGATGGAATTGTTCCGCTCAATTTGTTGTCCGAAAGGTCTAAGGACTCAAGCTGTCGTAGATTACCTAATGATGATGGGATTGCGCCTGTGAGAGCATTACTGGACAAGTTTAGGCCATGAAGTGATGTGAGCTTTCCCACTTCCTCAGGTATTGATCCATTAAAATTGTTGCAGGAGATGTCAATTGAGGTGAAGACTGTTAAGATCCTTGCCAATTCCATCTCTTGACCTTTGGTGGTAACTGTTACGGTATCCTGATAGTACACCTGGCCGTTGACTAAAACTTGAAATTGGAGGTGATTAATCTTTGACACGGCACCATCTTTGTCAGCCATCATTGCTTGCCACGTTTTCAAAAAACTTCCTGGTATTTCGCCAGTAAAATTGTTGCGAGCTAAGTCAATAATTTGAAGCTTTGGCCAGTCTCTTTTAGTCTTGAGGCATTCAATGCTATCATAAAATTTGTTGAAACGCAAGACAAGTACACGCAAGCTGGATATGTTCTGCAATGAGCATGGAAAGACATCTGTTATCTGATTGTTTCCCAGGTTTAACACCTCTAACATTGTGCAGTTGGTTAGAGATTTTGGGAACTGACCACCAATCACATTGCCATTGAGGTCTAGAGTTTGTAGACTACAGTTCTCAGGAAAATTATCAGGAAGAGTGCCAGAAAGTTTGTTTCTCCTTAAATCAAGTACTGCAAGAGGCCCGTTCCTTGCAGTCAAGCACTGGGGAATCATGCCACTTAAGGAATTATTGGACAGATCAAGAACCTCAAGAGATGTCGCCTTGCATACTGATTCTGGAATGATCCCGTGGATGTGATTACTTGCAAGAGAGAAGAACACAGTGCTCACAAGGAAATCACCAATTTCTGCCGGTATGCTTGAGCTGAAATTATTTCTTGAGTAATCCAGATAACCGGCATATGGTGGAAGCATTGGAATTGGTCCCTGAAGCTGGTTGGAATGAAGGTCAAGCACAGAGAAAGAAAGATTGAGGAAAGGACCTGGTAGATTTACCAGAGAGTTGCAAGAAAGATTTAGTTCACCAAGAGTACTAAGCCTCCAAATCCAGTTGGGTATTTCATGGATCTGGTTTAGGGATAGGTCCAAAACCTCTAATATTGATTGATTTCTCAAGAAATCAGGAAAGGTTCTCAACTTTCCAGCAGCTAATTTCAATGTGCGAAGTTGAGGACAGGAGTAGGAGGAATTGGAACTGTAATGATTAATTAGCAAGCTATTGTATGAAAGATAAAGTTCTTGGAGATTTTTCAGTTGTTGAATATCATTAAGCAGAAAGGACCCACTGAAGTTGTTTGAAGAAAGTGAGAGAAAATGAAGCTGTCGTAGATTAAAGATGGACATGGGTATAGGCCCTTCCAAACTATTGCTACTCAAATCAAGGACTTGTAGGGAAGAAAAATTACCAAATTCAGGTAACTGGCCAGAGAAGTGATTGTAAGAAAGGTATAAATGTTGCAGCATGGGAAGAGAAAACAGAGATGACGGAATAGTCCCATCAAGTAGATTGTTAGAAAGGTCTAAATGTTGCAGCATGGGAAGAGAAAACAGAGATGACGGAATAGTCCCATCAAGTAGATTGTTATAAAGATATATCGAGGTTAGATTCTTTGCCATACTGAAGGATGGAACTGAACCATTGAACTCATTCCCTTGCAAGTCAAAATTAACCAATTGATGAAGGTGTTCTGTTGACCTTGGGATTGATCCAATGAAATTGCACCACGAAATATCTATGTTGGACAACATTTTGAGGTTGCCAATAGAGTTCGGTAGAAACCCTGAAAAGTTAGCCCTCCTTAGAACCAAGGACCGAAGAGATGCATTCTTTGGAAATTCTGGTAAGGAACCCTGAAGCTGTGGATTCGAAGATAAGTCAATAGTCTGTAGTGTAGGTACCTGGAAGATCTTCTCTGGGAATGTACCATATAAGCCAGAATCGCTTAGGTGCAAGGAAGTCAAATTTGGGAACTTTGAGAAGAACTCAGGAACTTGAATAGAGAAATCATTGTAATCTAAACGAATAACCGAGAGCGATTGAAGCTTCAGTAATGAACTATCAATAGGGCCTGAAAGAGAACAAGCGGACAAGCTCAGCACCCTCAATTTTGGCAGTGAAGATGATATAGCTTGGCACCATTCAGTCCCCTGTGCTGATATATTCACGCCATCAAGATAAAGTTTAACAAGCTCAGAAAAGTTCCGAATGAGCACTTTCAAATTCGGCTTCTCAAGATTCAACTGAATAACGAGGGTAGACAAATCAAGAGTTACCAACCTCGTCAAGTGCGAAATCTCAATCGGAACCTGCTCCGCAAAGCCAGCATTCGACAAGTTCAGATTGGTCAAACCTGTTAGCTGCTTGAACTCGGAAGGAATCTGAGTGTAGTTGAAGTTGTTGTAAGCCAAATTCAGGTTCTCGATCGACTTCAGACCGAAAAGAGGACTGGAATTATCAAGTCCCCCAGTAATCGCCTCGTTGCTCAAGTCCAGATTCGAAACACAACCCTGTTTGCAGGACACTCCTTCCCAAGAGCAGTAGTCCGAGGCATTGTTCCACTTCACAAGTTTTCGAGACGTTGCAGGGTCAAATGTGAGGCTGTCCTTCAATTTTAGCAGCAAAGATTGCTGATCGCCGGGACATTGGGTAGAGACCACAAACGTATGGAAGGTGAGTGAAACATAGCAAATGCGGAGTAAGAAAAGCCATGAAAGCAGAGGAGTTTTCATCGGAGGTTGTTGCTGATGTGTGACACAAATGTAAGGAAGGAACAGCTTAGGCAGGTCCCTAGTTATTCTTCTTTGTAATTATAGAATGTGTAATGGCGTGTGAGCCAAAGACCAATTTGGTCTTAGTCAGTGTCGGCTGTGGGGGTCCCATTTTATTGAACTGTGATTTGTTGTGATGTGGTTGTAATTTGAACTTTAGTTCCGCACAACCAATTGCACAACATCTACATGTATAACCATTTCATCTCCCATTTTCCCTTATCTCAAGTACAAAATAGTGAAAACTACAAACAAAAAAATAAAATAATTTCCAAGCTCAAGTAGGCTGTTTAATAATTATTTCGTTTTTATTTTCCGTTTATCATTTTTTAAAGAAAATTTAAAACTTATTTAGAAAATACTTTTAATTTTAAAAAATAAAAAAATAATAATTATCAGACGGATTCTAAATAACCGAAGCGACTCAAACGGATTGACGTGTGTATGTATGGCTCTTAGAGACGCTAAGAAAAACGTGGTGATGATTTCTACCAAATCTATGGTTTGCCTGACTTGTTAACTTCAAAGTCTTTCCCCATATTCCTTGTGGGGCTTAAATTGTGGGTTGTTTTTTCAATAGCGAAATATTATTGCTTAAGAGTAATTGTAGTACTACTTTAGGCAATGTGGCAAGTGGAAATTTGTCGCATGAAAGATACTAATTAATATACTTGGATTTATATATGACACTGTAGAATTGTTAGATTAGGAAAAAAATTTGAAATGTTATAGGAATTTTTACACTTTTTTTTTAATTTATCATATGAATTAATATTTAAGCGATTTCTCATACCAATTCTATTAAGTTTTCTATCTAAAATAAATCACGTACTTTGCAATGACTTGTTTTCATTAGTGGAGCCAACAAAGGTGCATTGAGATCCTTTGACCCCAATAAATTTGGAAATATACTCTTATGGGTTTTTTGTTTTTGAACAAATGATATTATTAATATTAAAGAAAAATTGTGAATTTAATATTATAATGAACTAGTAATAATGTGGTTCAAATGAAAAGGAATGTTAGTAATAATGTGGTTCAAATGAAAGGGAATGTTCACAGCAAACAGAAAACAGACTAAAAAAAAAGAAAGGTAAAATGCCTTTGCCTTTCGGTGCCTAAAAAACAGAGACGAATGAAAGGCATTTTGATGCCTTTTGTGGTTATTAAATGCAAAGGGCAGATATGAGGGCGACACTGGTTGAAATGTCTGAAATATTACTCCTGAACATAAGTTATGGGTGCCTTGCATATGAGTTATTTTGAAGGAAAAACATAACGAAGTTAGAGTTAGATGAGAAATTAATGATTCAGAAAGTTGGTATAATAAATCGCTTGAAATTTTAGTTCATATATAACAAATTGAAGAAGGTTTATAAGTTCATATAACATTTCAAAAAATTTCTCTTGGCTTTACGGGTTGACGTTGATTTTGAAGTCTTGGTTGTCTCAATTCATGATTTCTGATAAAGTTTAATTGATTTCTAGAAATTTGTATAAGACAACATAGCGTTCAAGTCTGATTGTGTTGCTTTCCTATCTTCATTTTCCAGTGGCTATGGACTCACTAAGGCAATACAAACAGAAATTACTATCTAAACTCAGCTGAAACCATGATGAAGTTGAACTGTGAACGTGTGTTTATGCACTTTGTTTATCGGAATGTGTAAAACAATTGTCCTATATTTTATAAAGTTCTTCATAGTCCAAATTATAGTTCTCACGCGTCAATTGACCAAAAAAAATAAAATCAAAAATCAAAAATCAAAATGTAAGCTATGCATATACCAAAAGTACTATGACCACTCATCATCAATAATTCAATGACTATTACTATTCAGAATATGCAAAACACACTTCAAACCTTGCCACATAGAAGATCGTAAATAGATATTTTGGTTTTTAAAGGGCAAAAGAGGAAAACACTGACGAGCAAAAAAATAATTATCAAACGAATTTCAACACAAAAAAAAAACGAAACGACTTTCAAGTTCCAAAATGTTGTTTAATAATCAATTCGTTTTTATTTTTTTCAAAAATAAAATTTTATTTACTAACTATTTTCAGTTTAAAAATAAAAGGAAGGTTATCAAACGACTCTTGAATAACTTAGGCAAGCCATACTAAGGAAAACGTGGTGATGATAATGTATGTATAGGTATAGCGGGTGTAATTTTATGGTTTGCTTGACTTGTTGACTTCAAAGTATAAGTTGTTTTATCCAATGTTGACAGACTATTGGGTGGAAAGAGAGAAACTTCACGAAACAGTGAACTCCACGTTCAGATACATGCGTTATACTCCTAGTTTCATATAAAAATTTGTTTGAAAATATTTTTAAAATGATTAAATACATTTTTAGAGAAAATATTTTAGAACTAATCTCTAGTAAAAATAAAAGTGAATATTGAAAAATCACTTGAAGTGATGCTTCCTCCACAAAACACTTCAATTGTTGTTGAGACCCTAAAACATTTTTTTTTCTAAAAACGTTTTCAATAATTTTAAAAGTACTTCAAAACAAGGCCTAAGTCTCTCTTTTACAAGACTACAAGGGGGTAATTAAGGAAATCATGTTTAATTTTTTGGTCAAAAGCGGCATTCTATGAGTGCATTCTACAAAAAGCACTTGAAGTGATGTTACTAACCGGATAAATTGAACAAATAATTTAGATTAGCTTCCATAGAAACACACTTGAATGAGTTAGTGCCTAACTACAACTACACTAAACATTGGTGTAAATCTTGTTGCACCACGGAAGGAAATAAATTAATAAAATAATCTGACAAAAACTAATTTTGTGCTTCAATAACTTTTGAAACTCAAGGAAGAACTTTAGATGGAATGATTGAAGATAAAGAATAGCTAATAATAGGCTCATCCGATCATTTGTTGAGTTAAAAGAAAACTGACCTCCCATCACTAATAATTCAACAATTATTATTATTCAGAATAGGTAAAACACGCTTCAAACCATGCCACACAGAATACCGTAAATAGATATTTTGGTTTTTTGTAAGATGAAAGAGAAAAATGATGACGAGCAAAAGAAATGATTATCAACAAATTTCAACACACAAAAAAAAAACAAACAAACAAACAAAACGACTTTCAAGCTCCAAAAAGCCGTTTATTAATCATTCTATTTTCATTTTTCATTTTTTATTTTTTTCAAAAATTGAAAATTCGTTTGGTAACTTAAGCGAGCCATACTACAGAAAACGTGGTGATGGTAATGTATGTATAGGGGGGGTATAATTTTGTGGTTTGTTTGACTTGTTGACTTCAAAGTCTTTCCCCATATCCCTTGTGGGGTTTAAACTGTAGGTTGTTTTATTCAATGTTGACAGACTGTTGAGTGGAAAAGAGAGGGTAAAATTTCACCCCAACAGAGGGGCTAAAACTTCACGAAACAGTGTATACCCCACGTTCAGATATGTGTTATACTCCTAGATTCAAATAAGAGCTAGTTTGAAACTGTTTTTAAAACGATTAAAAGCATTTTTAGAAGAAAAAAAAATGTTTTTAGAACTAATCTTTAGTAAAAATAAAAGTGAATCTTGGAAAATCACTTGAAGTAATGCTTCTTCTACAAAGCACTTCAAGTATTTTTAGGACCCAATAACATTCTCTAAAAGTGCTTTCAATAATTTTAAAAGCACTTCCAAACAAAATCTATGTCTCTCTTTTACAAGGCTACAAATGGGGTAATTAAGAAATCATGTTTAATTTTTTTGGTTGGAAGCGGCATTCTACAAAAGCGCTTAAAGTGATGTTACTAACTGGATAAATTGAACAAATACTTTAGATTAGCTTCCAATATAATATATATATATATATATTTCAGTTTTATATATTCCAAAAAAAATTATATATGCACAACTTAATTAAGTACAAATAATAATTACTATCAAGCGGATTCTAAATAACTGAAGTGACTCAAATGGATTGACGTGTGTATGTACGGCTCTTAGAGACGCTAAGAAAAACGTACCAATTTTGAGGTTTGCTTGACTTGTTGACTTCATAGTCTTTCCCCATATTCCTTGTGGGGTTTAAATTGTGGGTTGTTTTTTCAATGTTGACAAGAGAGGGGCTAAAACTTCACGCAAGGGAGTGTGTTCCCCACGTTCAAACTCATGCATTATCTTCTCGATTTTAATTAATAACTTGTTTGAAAGTATTTTTAAAATAACTGAAAGTCTTTTAGGTAAAAATATTTTTGGAATTAATCATTTGTAAAAACGTAAGTGAATTTTTGAAAAAGTACTTGAAGTGGTGCTTCTTCGATCCAAAAAGCACTTCAAGTATTTTTGAAACCTAAAAATATTTTCTTTAAAAGCGCTTTCAGTTATTTTAAAAGCACTTTCAAACTATGATTAAGTGTCTTTTACAAGGCTACAGGTGAGGTAATTAATGAAATTGTGTTTAATTCTACAAGTGGATTAAAGCATTTCATGATAACCATTTCATTTTGACTTTTGCTTTCACTTTTTTGTGCTTGATATATGAGAAAAGTATACGGAGAGAGGTATTAACAAATTCAAACATAAAGATCGCAAGTATCTCATGACAATGTCCAGAATTTGGAAGGCGTCCATTCAATGTTGGTGGTGATGACAATTTTGCTTTGTATCCACCGTTAAAAGGTGGACTCCATAATCCTTTGTTTCTTGTAACGGAAGCTATTGGAAATGTGCTGAGTACCCGTTGAGATCCTGCCGACGAGCTGATTATTTGAGAGATTCAAAAAGCAAAAGGAAAGTAAGTTTCGCACACTCTGGTGGAACTTGACATGTCCAAAGATTTAACATGTCGTAGGTCACCGGAATACAAAGGGATTCCCCCACTCAGCTTGTATTGATGCAGTGGCAGCTTTAATGTTGTGGAAAATATCTCCATCAGGCTTTTCGTCGTTTAGTTTGACTAGGAAGTTTTCATCTAGAATAATCAAAGCTATAACAGAGTAAATGTTCATGATATCAAACAAACAGAGCAATACAAACAAAAAAGAAGAAACCGTAAAAGAAAGAGCTAAGAACCAAAGCCAAAAAAAGTGAAGACACAGTCAAATGAAGCTCGATTAAATAAAACTGTTTGATTTAGTGTTGCTTGGATCACCAAACAATTCTGTTTTTCGTAGTTTATGATTTGTACTTTGTGTCAAATTCCGTACTTACGAAAATTTGTTGGCGAATATGTCCTTCTGATAATGAGTAATGTTGATTCCTGTATCGAAAAGAAGAATAAAAAACAGTGAAAAATTTGATCGCAAATATGTCGTTCTTATCTACCTTTTACAATTAAAAACTTGCAACATTAAAATATCAAAAAGTAACAGAACAAGCTCACACTACATCTCATACTTTATATTTATGTGACAGCAGAAGCAAATGTCTTATTTCTTGCCATACACAGGCAGAACAAGGAGGCCAGCTACATTGCCCCTCATAACAATTTCAACGTCTCGGCCTTTGATTTATGTGAACATTCTTCGGTGAGGACCAATTCTTTCATCAAAATGAGGGACTATCTTAATAAGGATTATATACTTAGCTATGTAGTACCATTTACTCCGCCTCTTGCACAACACAGGTGACCCGACCTCAATTCCAACTTGCATGATGATTCATCTTTGGTCTTCCGTCTTGAATATCACTCGGTACACATGCTACTTTTCTTAGAGCTTGCTGTTATATTCGTTTTCTCCAACATTGCCTTTCGAAATCCTTTTTGCTAAAGGACTGGTGAGGTTAGTATTAATACATCAGACTAGATGTAAATAATAAACTTGAATTTTCGGGATATCATCTCTTGTAGGATCCCTCAGTGCAACAGCTGCATCTGCAATTTATTAGCCAGGATTTCGATTCAACACATTTGAAGAACAAGAAACAGTGGAACTCCTTCAACACTGCTTTCTTTCGAGACTCCATGGATGTAGTAGAGGATGTCACTAGTGATGGAAAAGCAAAGCTAAAAGATGATGATAGCCTGTCGTCTATGGAGCTTCGATGCCACCGATGTAGAAGCGCTCACCCCAACATAACGCGATTGAAATCTCACATTACCAACTGTCGAGCCCCCTTTCCAAGCACCCTGCTCCAAAATGGTCGTCTTGTTCACGCACCAAGCAATGTCAGCATTGATCCGTAGGTGTAAAATCCATCACGTCTCATCGAAATTTTGTTGTATATAGACAAATGCTTTTTGGTGGCTTAAACGGTATTGCATTGTGATCCTTGGTATGGCTTTTCATGATTCTCAATCTTCACAAATTTGTGTTCTCGCAGAGGTTAGTAGTAATAAAATGCATTTTCATGATTACCATTTCGTTTTTAGTTGTCGAAATTACAGCGTTTTCGAACTCCTTGGTAGTCATATATTTAGCTCCCGCTCCTAAATATACAACCAAACATTAGGCCATCTCCAATAGTTGATACTTAGTAGTACTGTACGGGTTTAGTAATATTCTTCTTTACTTGTAAGTCAGAAGTCTTATGTTCGATTCTTGTCAAATGCGAATTTGAACCTCATTATTGTTAGCCCATTACGAGACTTAGCTTACTCTCTCAGCCCTTTAGTGTAGATAATATAGTTTGTTTAAAAAAAAAAATTGAATAGAGCATAGCTATAATTTTCCATCTCCAATGGTACAAGGGCTAGATTTTATTCTTCTCAATATTTTATTACTTGTTAGCATATTGAGAAATATTATGGGAACCCAGATCCTCTTCGGATCTAAAAAAACTAAGCCTAAGGATCAAATGATTCGGGCCCTTGAAATTTGATCAAACAGCTACAAACAGGGGATCCCTCTAAAAATTATAATAATTGTAGCAATTAGATCAAATTTCAATGGCCTGGATCATTTGATCCTTAGGCTCAGTTTTTTTAAATCCGGAGAAATCTGGATTCATATTATGGCACATCACTCACACATCAACTACTATGTATTGTCTACATAACTAAACTAATATTTACATATTTGTTTAAGGAGTGTATACCGACAAATATTTCGGGTATGACCCGTGTAAAATTGAGAAATAATTAGCAAGATTTCATATAAGATTTTAGTCCACGTGACTCTTTATCATCGTTGAATCCTAATCCCAACAGTTGGAAAGAAAGATGCATACGAAAACAAAGATAATACTTGCATCCTTCATGGGGAATGCACATATGCGTTTACATGTAGTGTAAAAATCACCTAACTTATTTATTTGTGTAGATATCTACATCATTGGCCTTTATTGTGGAGTTTCATAAGCATCAGAAATTTTTTATTATGCTCAGAATATAAGTGGTATACTATATGTTATTATTTAAGTGGTGAGAAATTTTATTTTTTAAGTTGTTAATTTTTAAACACAAATATCTCACCACTTATATAGTGACACGTAATGTACTACCCCGTACTCTGGTCACACACTACAAATGAGTATCAAACAAATATCAAAGCACACCAGTACAATGATGCCGCATGGCTATCCCACTTTTCCTACCAGGTACCGTCTATTTGGATTATTCGAGCAATTGTTTGACAAAATGGCGGAAACTTAAGCGAGCCATACTACAGAAAACGTGGTGATGGTAATGTATGTACAGGGGTATAATTTTGTGGTTTGCTTGACTTGATGACTTTAAAGTCTTTCCCCACCCTTGTGGGGTTTGAACTATAGGTTGTTTTATTCAATGTTGACAGACTATTGAGTGGAAAAGAGAGGGTAAAATTTTGCCCCTACGGAGGGGCTAAAACTTCACGAAACAGTGTATACCCCACGTTCAGATATGCGTTATACTCCTAGATTCATATAAAAGCTAGTTTGAAACTATTTTTAAAACGATTAAAAACATTTTTAGAAGTAAAAAAAATTTAGAACCAATCTTTAGTAAAAAAAAAAAGTGAATCTTGGAAAATTACTTGAAATGATGTTTCTTCTACAAACCACTTCAAGCATTTTTAGGACCCAATAACATTCTCTAAAAGCGTCTTCAATAATTTTAAAAGCACTTCCAAACAAAGCCTAAGGGCTGGTGATATTGTTGTGCTTTGAAAAAAAAAATTGTTTCTGATGTGCCGTGAGAATAAGCTCATTTTTGCTACTTTACATTTTTAGATTTTTTTCCCTCATCAAAACTATGAAAATAAGTTGTATTTAAGTGTTTACCAAACACCTTTTTTAGCTCAGCTTTTTTTTATACCCATTTTTTATGAAAGCACATTAGTACCAAATCTGTACTAAGTCTCTCTTTTACAAGGCTACAAGTGGGGTAATTAATGAAATCATGTTTAATTTATGGGAATTTTAACGAAAAGTTCCCGGTACTGTTCACTTTAACGAAAAACCACATTTTTACATTAAAAAGTCAATCATGGTACTATTCATTTTACCCTTTATTTTGTTCTTATCGTTAAAACTCAAAGTTTTCAAACCCTTTTCATTAGTTTTCCTTTAATTTATTTGGTTGGAAGCGGCATTCTACAAAAGCGATTAAGGTGATGTTACTAACTGGATAAATTGAACAAATACTTTAGATTAGCTTCCATATAATATATATATATATATACATATTTCAGTTTTATATATTCCAAAAAAAAACTATATATGCATAACTTAACTAAGTACAAATTTGAAAAATACCCAAATGGTTTTTTGTTTTAGAAATACTGTATCTTTTTATATATTTTTTTCTTGGTTAAAAACTTCATTTCTTTAACATATGTCTTCCTTTAAATTCTTCTATATCTATTATTCAGTAGAAGATATTGTGTTACAAAGTTGACTTTCAGACTAAATTTTGTACTTCTATAAATATGCCATAGAAGAAAAAAAAATCTTTTAAACACACAAAAAAAAGTCTTGTGAGTGAAAGGGCCACATTTTAATTTTCACACAATACCCCATTTTATTGAACTGTGATTTGTTGTGATGTGGTTGTAATTTGAATTTTAGTTTTGCACTGCACAACATCTACATGTATAACCATTTCATCTCCCATTTTCCCTTATCTCAAGTACAAAAAAGTGAAAACTACAAACAAAATATAAAATAATTTCCATGCTCCAATAGGTTGTTTAATAACCATTTTGTTTATCTTTTTTTTTAAATTAAAAACTTATTTAGTAACTACTTTTAATTTTAAAAAATAAAAATACAAAAACACAAATAATAATTATCAAACGGATTCTAAATAACTAAAGTGACTTAATGGATTAACATGTGTATGTATGGCTCTTAGAGACGCTAAGAAAAAGGTGGTGATGGTTTCTACCAAATTTGTGGTTTGCTTGACTTGTTGACTTCAAAGTCTTTCCCCATATTCCTTGTGGGGTTTAAATTGTGGGTTGTGTTTTTCAATGTTGACAAGAGAGGGGCTAAACCTTCATGCAAGGGAGTGTAATCCCTACGTTCAGATATATGCATTATCCTCTTGATTTTATTTAATAACTTGTTTGAAAGTATTTTTAAAATAACCGAAAGTCATTTTAGTAAAAATATTTTTGGAATCAATTTTTAGTAAAAACGCAAGTGAATCTTGGAAAAAACATTTGAAGTGGTGCTTCTTCGATCCAAAAAGCACTTCAAATGGTTTTAAAACTTAATAACATTTGCTTTAAAAGCGATTTCAATTATTTTAAAAACACTTTCAAACCATGCTTAAGTATCTCTTTTACAAGGCTACAGGTGGGATAATTAATGAAATTGTGTTTAATTCTACAAGTGGATTAAAGCATTTCATGATAACCATTTCATTTTGACTTTGGTTTTCATATTTTTTTTTTGTGCTTGATAAATGAGGAAAGTATACGGAGAGAGGTCTTAACAAATTCAAACATAAAGATCGCAAGTATCTCATGACGATGTCCAGAATTTGGAAGGCGTCCATTCAATGTTTGGTGGTGATGACAAGTGAATGTTGGTGGTGATGACAATTCTGCTTTGTATCCACCGTTAAAAGGTGGACTCCATAATCCTTTGTTTCCTGTAACGGAAGCTATTGGAAATGTCGAAAGCTGAGTACCCATTGAGATCCTACCGACGAGCTGATTATTTGAGAGATTCAAAAAGCGAATGGAAAGTAAGTTTCGCACTCTGGTGGAACTCGACATGTCCATGGATTTAACATGCCGTAGGTCACCGGAATACGAAGGGATTCTCCCACTCAGCTTGTATTGATGCGGTGGCGGCTTTAATGTTGTGGAAAATATCTCCATCAGATTTGTCGTCGTTTTGCTTGACTAGGAAGTCTTCATCCAGAAAAATCAAAGATATAACAGAGTAAATGTTCATGATATTAAACAGAAGAGGAGAAACCGTAAAAGAAAGAGCTAGGAACCAAAGCCTAAAAAAGTGAAGACACAGTAAAATGAAGCTCGATTAAATAAAACTGTTTGATTTAGGCCCCGTTTGGGATTGAGGTGATTTTAAAAAAAGCCACTGTGAAAAAAAGCTGAGGGTCATTTTTGTGTTTGGTAAACTGAAAAAAAGGGCTTATTTTGGAAGCTGCTGTGAGAATAAGCTGAAAATCAAAGGAAAAGCTGAAGCTGCTATTTGCTGCTTTGAAAAAAAGCCAGTTTTTTCAAAACACATGGAGCTACAGTGCTCCTTTAATGAAAAGACACACTATCATCCTGCTTTTTTTTCCAAAAGCACTTTCACAAAAAAGTTTACCAAACACTCTACTGGCTTTATTTCACAGCCGCTTATTCTCACAGCACAGCCGCTTATTCTCACAGCAACTTTTTTTCAAAGCACAGCAATACCAAACCAGCCCTTAGTGTTGCTTGGATCACCAAACAATTCTGTTTTTCGTAGTTTATGATTTGTACTTTGTGTCAAATTCCGTACTTACGAAAATTTGTTCGCGAATATGTCCTTCTGGTAATGAATAATGTTGATTCTTGTATCGAAAAGACGAATAAAAAACAGTGAAAATTTTGATTGCAAATATGTCTTTGTTATCTACCTTTTACGATTAAAAACTTGCAACATCAAAATATTAAAAAGTAACAGAACAAGCTCACACTACATCTTGTACTTTATACTTATGTGACAGCAGAAGCATATCTCTTGTTTCTTGCCAAACACAGGCAGAACAACGAGGCCAGCTGCATTGCCCCTCAGAACAATTTCAATGTCTTGGCCTTTGATTTATGTGAACATGTCTTCGGTGATGACCAATTCTTTCATCAAAATGAGGGAATATCTTAACAAGGATTTTATACTTTGTAAATTTTGGAAGGTGGTAATTCACCGATTCTCATTAATTGAAATTGTCTTTACAATACTACTATATGTAGTCATATATTTACAATCAATTCCTTTAAACTAGCTACTAATAGACAGCTCATAATACAAAATAGGAATATAATTAATTACAATATATATGGCAAGTACCTTGATGATGATCCTTGACTTTCTCAACACTCCCCCTCAAGTTGGTGAGTGAATGTTTCGAACTCCCAACTTGCCTAGCAAAGAATGAAATATTTCCTTCCCAAGAGCTTTAGTGAACAAATCAGCAAGTTGTGATATGGAAGGAACAAATCCCGTCACAATTTTTCCTTCCATAATCTTATCTCGAACAAAATGACAATCAATCTCAATGTGCCTTGTTCGCTCGTGAAATACCGGATTTGCAGCAATATGGAGAGCGGCTTGATTGTCGCATAACAAGGTAGCCGACCCTTGGTCTTGAACTTGAAGATCTCGAAAAAGGCTTTGGAGCCACGCAAGCTCACAACATGCTGCTGCCATGGATCTATATTCAGCTTCAGCAGAAGATAAGGATACAGTTTTCTATCATTTGCTTTTCCATGAAATAAGACTATTTCCAAGGAAAACACAATAACCAGTAGTGGAACGCCGAGTGGTAGGACATCCTGCCCAATCGGAATCACAATATGCCTTTAACTTCAATGAATTTTGAGATGGAAACATCATGCCTTGCCCTGGTGTGCCTTTCAAATACTTTAAGATGCGTAAAGTTGCTTCATAATGAGACTTTTGAGGTGATTGCATGAATCTACTCCATAAATGAACTGAATATGTAATATCCGGTCGGGTTATAGTGAGATATATCAACCGACCAATCAATCTTCTGTACTTGACTGGATCATCCAATGCATGCCCATCATCAGGGAGTAATTTGAGATTTTGTTCCATAGGAAAGCTTGCAGGCCGTGATCCTAGAAAACCAACATCATTTAGGATATCCAATAAATACTTTCTTTGTGAAATGAAAATACCTTGTTTCGATCGTGCCACCTCAATTCCCAAAAAATATTTCAAATTACCAAGATCTTTGATACGAAACTTGGTATTCAAAAAGGATTTGAGATCATCAATTGCTTTCAAGTCATTCCCCGTTATCAGTATGTCATCCACATAGATGAGAAGCACAGTAAATGACTTCCCTCTTCTTTTAGTGAAAAGTGAGTAGTCTGTTTTAGATTGAACATAACTAGCTGATCGAATAGCTTGTGAGAACTTGAAAAACCATTGCCAAGAAGCTTGCTTCAACCCATAAATCGACTTATTAAGGCGACGCACCAAATTCTCCCCCTGTCGCCGAAGACCAGGCGGGGGAAGCATGTAGATTTCCTCCATGAGATCACCATGAAGGAATGCGTTATGGACATCAAGTTGATGAAGTGACCATGAGTGAGTAGCAGCAAGAGCAAGTAAGCAGCGGAAAGTGACAAGCTTGGCCGTGGGAGAAAAGGTATCATGATAGTCAATACCTTCTAATTGGGTGTAACCTTTAGCAACCAACCGAGCTTTGTAACGCTCAATACTCCCATCAGATTTTCTTTTGATTTTATAAACCCACCGACAGCCAATTGGTACCTTCCCGGAAGGGAGAGGAGAAAGTGTCCAAGTGTCATTGGCCTGAAACGCCTGGAGTTCCTCGTCCATGGCCTTGCACCAATGGGGATGTTTGGCAGCTTCTGTATAACTGTTAGGCTCCAAAACAGTAGACAATTGTGCAATGAAGGATTGATACTTGGGAGAGAGCCCTTGATAGGACAAATAATTAGAAAGATGATACCTTGTACGAGGACTGGAAGGCGAGGAGTTGGCGGGGGGCAACGGAATAGTCGGACAAACATAATCATGGAGCTTGGTCGGCGGAACTTGAATGCGACTGGAATGGCGCAAAGGAGCAGGAGATGCAGCGGAAGGCTGGGCAAATGGTGGACACGGGTCCAGAGAGAGAGCAGGCCCATCAGGAAGAACTGAGACTTGGTCAAGCCCGTCAGTGGCAGAGGTGGGTATTTGTGGGACTAGTGCTGGGCCAGGAGAAAGGCCCGGGTCGGTAGTGGGGTGGTCTATGTGGGAAGGGATGGGGACATTGTTTGGGTCAGTATGTGGGTGCGGGGTAACTGTTGAGGGGTGAGGATTTGGGTGGAATGGAAAAATATTCTCATGAAATGTGACATCTCGACTAGTAAAAATTTGTTTGGAATGAAGATCATATAATTTGTAAGCTTTTTGGCCAAAAAGATACCCAATGAAAACACATTTCTTAGCCCGAGCATCAAACTTATGGTGGGGGTGAAGATTAGTGGCATATGCTAAACACCCAAAAGTGCGTAAATGGGTATATGAAGGAGGGTGGCCAAATAATTTCTCATAAGGCGTAAGACCCGATAAGAGAGGGGTGGGAATGCGGTTAATTAGGCAAATGGATGTGAAAATGCATTCATCCCAAAAGTGCAAGGGAATATGTGACTGAAAATGCAAAGCTCGTGCAGTTTGAAGAATATGTATATGCTTGCGCTCCACAACCCCATTTTGTTGAGGGGTGGAAACACAAGAGCGTTGAAAAAGTATGCCATGATCATTAAAGAAAGGAATCATAGAAACAAATTCGCCGCCATTGTCAGTTCTAATGGTTTTAATTTTGTAGTGACATTGTGTTTCAGCATAGGCAATGAAAGATTTAAGCAAAGATTGAGTGTCTGATTTATGACGCATGAGATAAACCCAAGTGCAACGAGTAAAATCATCAACAATAGTAAGGAAATAAGGAGCACCCGAACAGGATGCTACTCTATGGGGACCCCAAATATCACAATGTATAAGTTCAAAAGCATGCTTAGTATTAATATGACTTAATCCAAAAGACAATCGAGTTTGTTTTGCCAAAGGGCAAATGTCACAAGGTTTATTTTCAGAAAATGAACTTTCAGGAAAATGTTTAGCTAAGAGTTGGAGTCTCAAGGGTGAAGGATGACCAAGTCGTCGGTGCCACGTGACGGAAAAAACCTTGGTAGTTGTAGGTGATGTCCGCCCTTTGGAGTCCATCAAATAATAAAGTCCATTATGTTGTCGCCCCCAACCAATCATCGTCCTCGTCTCCAGGTCCTGTAAAATAAAAAAATCAGGATAAAAGGTTATTGAGCATCTCAACGATCGAGTGATCCGACTAACGAAAATTAAGTTGATCAAAAAAGAAGCTATGCCAAGCACTTTAGAAAGAGATATTTGGGAACCAAAATTGTATGTGCCAATAGAATTGATAGGAACCCGAGTCCCATTAGGTAATGCCATAGGTGGTAGATGAGGATTTGAGGTTGCATTAGTCAATGGGAGACTAGATATGTGGTCAGTGGCACCACTGTCTATAACCCATTGGAAAGAAGGAGGCCCACCTGCTAGATTAGCCTTGGAATCAAGACCCATCTTTTGACTCATCATGGATAAGAGTTGCTGAAATTGGTCGGTGGTGAGGTTGGGCATGGACAGTGCAACGGTGGAGGCCACATTGTTGACAGCTGGTTTGCCGCTCGGTGCAGCGGTGGAGCGCCCACCAGAACCACTCGAACTACTGGACTTACCATGAAGACGGTGTCCCGGTGGATAGCCATGGAGCTTCCAACACGTTTCAATAACGTGATGATCCTTATCGCAGTATGAGCAATGCAGTGGCTTCCTCTCGGATGATCTTCCTTTTCCATGGTTGCCATTGTTGCCATGGCTCGTTTGAACAGCCATAGATGCAGGTTCAACGAGGCGAGGCCTAACAGCCATGCCTCTCTGCTTCTCTTCTTGTGTCAACATGGAATAGACAGATCGAATCGAAGGCAATGGTTGAATAAGTAAGATCTGCCCACGAATCGCAGAATACGAGTCGTCTAACCCCATTAAAATCTGCAAAACCTTGGTTCTCTCCACCTGTTCGTTATTAGATTGAAGAGCCCCGCAAGAACACGGCTTTAAAGTTTGGTAGGAATCCATCTCATCCCACAAACCTTTAAGCTTGGTGAAATACACGTTGATAGGTTGTTGACTCTGTGTAAGACGTGCAAGTTCACGTTGGATTTCAAAGAGATGAGACACGTTTTGTTGAGAAAAACGTTCTCGAATATCATCCCAAACATCTTTGGTTGTCGTCATGTACACCACACTGGTGGCCAGGTCACTGGAAAGTGTATTGATAATCCACATAAGGATCATGTCGTTGCACCGTTGCCAAAGAGCAGATTCTGTGGGCTTTGTCTTCGTAGATGGTTGTTCAACACTGCCATCAACAAACCCTGATTTGTTCTTTGCACTGAGTGCAATTGACATGGAACGACACCAAGTGCCATAATTTTCACTGGTAAGTTTGGTTGAAACGAGCATCATTTCCGGGTGATCAGAATGATGAACGAAGAAAGGACTAGCAGGATCACTAGATGGTTCAAGTTTAGCCATTGCTGACGTTGAATCCTCCACCATAATCCAAGAAAAAAAAAGAACTAAGAACCCAGGAAAGGCTCTGGTACCATGTAAATTTTGGAAGGTGGTAATTCACCGATTCTCATTAATTGAAATTGTCTTTACAATACTACTATATGTAGTCATATATTTACAATCAATTCCTACAAACTAGCTACTAATAGACAGCTCATAATACAAAATAGGAATATAATTAATTACAATATATATGGCAAGTATCTTGATGATGATCCTTGACTTTCTCAACATACTTAGCTATGTAGTACCATTTACTCCGTCTCTTGCACAACACAAATGACCCAACCGCAATTCCAACTTGCATGATGATTCATGTTTGGTCTTCCGTCTTGGATATCACTCGGTACACATGCTACTTTTCTTAGAGCTTGCTGTTATATTCGTTTTCTCCAACATTGCCTCTCGAAATCCTTTTTGCTAAAGGGCTGGTGAGGTTAGTATTAATACATCAGACTAGATGTAAATAATAAACTTGAATTTTCGGGATATCATCTCTTGCAGGATCCCTCAATGCGACAGCTGCATCTGCATGTTGTTAGCCAGGATTTCGATTCAACACATTTGAAGAACAAGAAACAGTGGAACTCCTTCAACACTGCTTTCTTTCGAGACTCCATGGATGCAGTAGAGGAAGTCACTAGTGATGGAAAAGCAAAGCTAAAAGATGATGATAGACTGTTGTCTATGGAGCTCCGATGCCACCGATGTAGAAGCGCTCACCCCAACATACCGCGATTAAAATCTCACATTACCAACTGTCGAGCACCCTGCTCCAAAATGGTTGTCTTGTTCACGCACGAAGCAATGTAAGCATTGATCCGTAGGTGTAAAATCCATCGCATCTCATCGAAATTTTGTTGTAAATAGACGAATGCTCTTTGGTGGCTTAAACGGTATTGCATTGTGATCCTTGGTATGCCTTTTCATGAATCTCAATCTTCACAAATTTGTGTTCTCGCAGAGGTTAGTAGTAACAAAATGCATTTTCATGATTACCATTTGATTACCATTTCGTTTTTAGTTGTCAAAATTACAGCGTTTTTGAACTCCATAGTTGTCAAGTATTTAGCTCCCGTTCCTAAATATACACACCAAACATTAGGCCATCTCCAATAGTTGATACTTAGTACTAGGTACGGGTTTAGTAATATTCTTTTTTACTTGTAAGTGAGAAGTTAAGATTCGATTCTCGTTAAAGACGAATTTAAACCTTATTATTACTAGCCTATTTTATGAGACTTAGTCTACTCCTTTAGCTCCTGATACAAGGGCTATATTTTATTCTTCTCAATATTTTATTACTTGTTAGCATATTGAGAAATATTATGGTACATCACTCACAC
The DNA here is from genome assembly GCF_042453785.1 of Malus domestica. Lineage (NCBI taxonomy): Eukaryota > Viridiplantae > Streptophyta > Magnoliopsida > Rosales > Rosaceae > Malus > Malus domestica. The sequence continues at coordinate 24,303,739 of NC_091672.1, read as the reverse complement.
ATCAACTACTATGTATTGTCTACATAACTAAACTAATATTTACACCTATGTAAATATATGTTCTGGAACAATTTTTTTAAGAAGTGTGTACCGACAAATATTTTGGTTATGACACGTGTAAAATTGAGAACTAATTACCAAGATTTTATATAAGATTTTAGTCCACGTGACTCTTTATAATCGTTGAGTCTTAATCTCAACGGTTAGAAAGAAAGATGTATACGAAAACAAGGATAATACTTGCATTAACAAGGATAATACTTGCATTCTTCACGGGAAATGCGTATATGCGTTTACATGCAGTGTAAAAATCACCTAACTTTTTTTTTTTTTTTTTTTTTAATTACCCTCCACCACCCACACAAACACAAACACACACACCAGGTTTCGAACCTGGGACCTAGAACTACCCCACCCCTTACCCACATCCTCACCACTAGGCTATTCCTAGTGGCTTAGTAAAAATCACCTAACTTATTTATTTTGGTAAGATATCTACATCATTGGCCTTTATTGTGGAGTCTCAGCACGAGAAATTTGTCATTGTGCTCAGAATACAAATGATACATCACGTATTATTATATAAGTGGTGAGAAATTTTATTTTTGTAGGAAATTTTTTTTTTAAAATTGTTAATTTTTAAACACAAATATCTCATCACTTATATAATGACATGTAATGTACTATTCCGTATTCCGATCATACTGAAAAATCGCTCTACAAACACACTACAAATGAGTATCAAACAAATATCAAAGCACCCCAGTACAATGATGCCGCATGGGTATCCCACTTTTCCTACCAGGTGCCGTCTATTTGGTTTATTCGAGCAATTGTTTGACAACATGGCGGACAATGATGCATGGCTAACAAAGATGATTCCCTATCGACGTCAATTTCCAAGAAAATCCACACACCGCTGATGGAGGAGGACCTAGAATATGCTATCAGTTACCGGCTAAGGTTCGGAATTGGATTTGGTAAAGATTCTCACTGCTTGTTTCAATAAATAAAAAAATATAAAAAAATAAAAAAAATTCTCACTGCCTACACCTTGATTGACTTCTCATGCAACTAAGAAACGAGAACACAAATAAACAGCAATTTGTGTTGAGAATGAATTTCACATTAAAGGAAGAGAGACTGTGCATATGCTTATAAGTAAGTTGGGTTACTTCTAATATTTCAATTTTGTTATGGTAGAATCTCAACTTTCTTTTAGTATCAGTGCAAGTTTGTCTTGTGGGTGAAACCAAACTGCCATTGATGCAACATGTCACTTGATTTGTATTATTCACATGCTAAGCTTGAAAATTTGTCACACGTGAAGAGACGTGTTGAGAATAAATCTCACGGTGAGTGGATGAGGGATCTTGCATTGGCTTATAACTAAGTTGGGCTACTTATATATAGTCAATTAGTTTATGGCAAAACATCAACTTTCTTCAATCAAGAACCATGAAAATAGTAATTCGGAGCAATTTAAGTCATTTAGATCAACCGCAAGAGGAATGCATAAAAGTATTTGCCCCAAGAAGGAATCCTAGAATCCCGTCTGTTTTCTAGGTTTGAAAAAGTGCGGATTTTCACAAAAGGAAATCCTATGATATGCTGGGAATCCTTTATGATAACCATCCATTCCTGAAATGTATCTTAATGCCTGAAAGTTGGATAGGATTCATCAAACCATTGGCCCATATCATTAACTTCCATTAAAAGTTTTGCTTGTATGATTACGTTTCATACATGTGGGTCTCATATATCCAAATCTAAATATGTGATATGAATCAAATCTAAACTAAGATTAAAGTTCATGGACTAAATATAAAACAGAATAAATGTTCAGTAACAAGCTGTGAATTCTATATCTTGCCACGCAATCAAATCAACAAAAACACATCGCGAAATAAAAACAATGGTGCACATTTTGTTGTATTCATAGATTCCAGTTGTAAATAAATGGTTCTCTTCTGTCCCTTCCTTCTCATAAAGCACTGATAATTAACCAGTTACGACAATGACACATTTAAACATAATTATTAGGTTAATATTTTGGGTCGAACAATGCTGGAAGATATTAGCTCCTAAGTAATCCTGATATTAGACACATGATTAGTTACAATCAACAATGTTGTTTAAACACGTGGAGTTGTTAAGAATATCATTTTTCATGGTTGTGTCACTCGATAAGAATTATGCACGTATAAATACAAAAGATTCACACGTTACACGTAACAAGACGCATTTGGAAGTCGTCTCAGACTTGAAATGCGATTTGCACTAATATGCAATACGCAAATTAGTTTTGAGTCGAATGCTCGTTCAGATCACATAAACTAATTAAACGATGAGAAATATACTCTTAATTCAAAGGGGAATATACATAAATACCAGCAAAAATTCCAACTGAAAACACAGACCGCGGGAAAATGTGTTAAATTGAAACATATATAAGAAACCCTTAACGAGAAGGAATGACGCTGCGTAGATGAAAGGAAATGACATGGAAAATTTTACTGAGGGTTGGGTGGGCGGCTGTTGGCAGCAGAAACCCTAGACCCCCACTCAAGCAACTTTTTGCTGGTATCATCCTTGTGGACAATCACCTCTATGAAGCACAAGCTATCCTTCTTTGCCCCGGTTGCAGTCTCAATCGCTTCGATCAGCTCCTCTTCGCAACGGACCTGCAGAATTAACAGATTCGGTTACAAGGAGTTTGACGATCCAGGAAACCCTTTGGTTGATTAGTTGGAGGAATAGATTATGGAGACGATTAGAATGCATTAACAAAGTGATTACCTTGGTTGTCCAGCACTTGCCCTCCCCATTGTGGATGGCATCAACCAGTCCAGTGTAGTTCCAGTTCTTGATCACATTGTAGGGTCCGTCATGGATCTCCACCTCAATTGTGTACCCGCCGTTGTTTATCAGGAAGATGATGGTCTTCTGCCCATTTCGGATCATGGTGGACACATCTTGAGCAGTCACCTATTAGGCATTGAAACAATGAAAGCATAAACACATGAACAAAACATTGAAAAGACCGATGATTCGTAATATTGATGAAATGTTATGCCACAAATCTGAGTAATTAACTGAGAAAATTTGATAAGGTTGTTAAGGGTACTTTAAAATTTAGAGAGTGCTAGAGAAAATTAAATGTACCTGGAAACTCCCGTCACCGACGAAAGCAATCACACGCTTCTGAGGAACAGCCTGAGCATACCCAAGAGTTGCTCCAACTGACCAACCGATTGATCCATATTGCATTTGGAACTCATACCTGCAAACCCAATTCCAACTTCCCAATTAAATCATCAACTATATAACATAGAAAGAAACATGAAAAACTACATTCTCTCCTTGGCTTACCCGCAGCCAGCCGGCAATTTCAGTTTCTGGCAGTTAAACCATGAGTCCCCTGTCTCAGCAATCACAGCAGTTTCACTTGACAGCATATTCTGGATGTGGTGGAACAGAACGTTAACCCTCAAAGGTTCTTTCGGTGCAGACTTTAGAGGGTGTCCATCGGGAACAAAGATCCTGCGGTAGTTCTCATGAGCAGTGTTGTTGTGCCTGAGCTTCTTTGCAAGAGCTCTGAGGAAATCCTTCATAAGAACACAACCAAATGAAGGGCCATTTGCTATGGTCACGCGATCAGGCTGCACCACAATGGCCTTCTCCTTCTTGATAAGCAAAGAGTATCCAACAGAGCTGTAGTCATTGAAAATCGGTCCAGCAAACAAGTATGCATCTGCGGACTCCACTATCTCGGCGCAAAAGGCAGTGCTCACAGCACCCCAGTATGTTCCAATAAAATGGGGGTGGTGCTCTGGTACAAACCCCTTTGCAGATGGCATGACAGCCAGAGCATAACCACTAGCATCAGCAAGTTCAACAAAGGCATCGCCGGCATGTGCAACTCGAAGTTTAGGCCCACCAACCATAACCGGCTTCACTGCCTTGTTCAAGAACTCTGCAGCCGCCTCCACCGCAGCCTCTAAGCCCAAATTATTGCTTAATCTGCAGACCAAAACAAACAAACATATAAATTTCACACCTAAAATAAGCATTTCCAGAACGGTTCAACCAAATGGAATCAGAAACCCAAAAATGTGTACTTTGGAGATAAAGAAAATGGAACAGGCTCCCGGCTAAATGTAGGATGAGGAATTCCAGCCAAGTTGCAGCTTATGCTGATATAAACAGGCTTGCTTTCTTTCAAAGCAGTTGAAATTGCGGTATCGATCATTTCATGCGCATCTTCCAGATTATTCACCACAGCCTAGTAAAAACCCACATACCAAAATTAGCAAACTTTAAAAAACGAACCAGGAAAGTGCAAAAAACCAAACATTAATTTAACAAAATCAAATGAATATGAATTCTTCAACAAATCCATCAAAACCCAAAAAAAAAAATTGACTGAAATAAATGGCAAATACAAAACCAAACTTGGTAAATTCATGTACAACTTCCAGATTTTTTACCACAGCTTAGTGAAACCCACATGCCAAATTAAGCAAAATCAAACTCACTATGAACTTTTTTACCAAATTTATCAAAACCCAATAACAATCATTGAAATTAAATTTGAATAAGAAAATAAACAACCAAACATGGTAATTCTTGTGATTATTTACCACATCCAAGTAAAAACCCACATTCCACATTTAGCAAAACCAAACTCACTACAAATCTTTCACAAAACCCAATAAAAATCATCAAATTCAACTTCCAAAATAAATTAAAAAGCCAAAATCTTGATTTCATACTAACCTGATAGCAAGTTACAGTCTGAAAGCCTCTCAGCTCTTGGCTAAAGTCCGGCAACCCAATAGTATGGTGAAGAATCCTGTTCGTCTCATAATCGTTCGAGTTCGGCCCTCCAACTATACAAATCAATGGAAGATTCTCACTGTAAGCTCCGGCAATCGCATTGAAAACCAAACATTAATTTAACAAAAGCATATTGAGTTACGTTGAGGCACAAAATCAGTGAAGACTTTGTACAACAGAAAGTATTAAGTTTGTGACCTTCACTAGATTGCTCCGGTCACTAGTGTGGATAAGTATGTAAATGGATAGGGACTGGGAAGCAAACAGAAGATATACGTTCACCCAGATTGGCTACGTCCAAGGAGTAGAGGAGTTCTCATTAATTGTGAAGGATTTACACAAGTACATAGGTTCAAGCTCTCCTTTAGTGAGTACTAGTGAATGATTTAGTACAAATGACTAGGAAATATTGTGGGAGAATGATCTCCTTTTATAGAAGAGTTTCTAACTTTGTTTTGACATTGACACGTGTCGTGTTGTTGTTGATATGTGTCGTGATGTGATTGACTTCTGATGTCGACACGTGTCGCATTGTGATTGACCTCCTGGTTGGAGGGAAACTCTTCTGGGTCCTTGATGGTATAACGTTGACCGGTGCTCAGTAGTTTCGGGATTGGTCAAATATGGTACAAACAAGTTAGATTATCATTTTGTTCGTGAACATGTTAAGCTTGGTACTCAAAAAGTTCATTTCATCCTGTTCAGTTTGCTGGGATGTTAGAGAAGGAGTCTTGTTCAAGGAAATCGTCTCTCTTAAGGTTTAGCAATTAATATTGTAATTTGGTTCTGATTATATTTCTAATTTGAAAAGATCCTTACTTGTACACCAAGTAAACACGATTGTACGTATAGGCTTTTGTGCTATGAACGTAATTATCAAGTTTATAATTTCTATAGATTTACCATGTCGTAGGTTACTGGAAGCTTTAACACAATTATAGAAAATATTATCACAGGAAGACGATTGAAATACCTAATATGATAAGAAAATGCCCTCACAAATTCTATCTATACTAAACGTTGGTGGAAAAACACTGTTCATTAACAGTGCTCACCCGGTTTTGCCCCTGATCTAACGCTCACTTTTTTGGCATTTTGAAGATGCTACATGAAATGTCGTTTTTACCCCCTTCCTTTATCTGTTTTTTTTAACCCGCGTGTTGCTCGGCTTTGCCGTTTTACCCTTTTGATTCTAGGTATTTGTTTCCTTTTTCTCTCCTGACTTCCTGCTTCCCTGTGATCCCTGTCGCCATCTCACCTTCGATCCATGTGGCACAAAACATAATAAAAAATTATAAATAAATTAGATGCATGCATAAAATAATTATTAAAATTTATGAGAAGCCTGTCTCTCATTGCTTTGCCTTTAGGTTATTTTATTTTTAGGTTTTGCTTTTTTTTTGTCTTCCACTCAAATCCTGCAATGGTTTGTGGCAAACAACACATTAAAAAATTATAAAAAAATTAGATACATGGACAAAACAATTATTAAAAATTGAGATATTTATTCGCTTTTTCTGTCCTGACTTCCCCTCGCATGCTTTCCTGCATCCCTGTCATCTCGCCTGTTGGGAGAAGATGAGAATTAATTGTGTCACGTGCTCTACCTGTGTGCGTCGTTTTTGGTGGGGAAGGTGCACGAAGGCTCTTCCATTTTCTTTCGTTGCTTTTCCCTTCTCTTCCTCTCTGTTTCTGTGTTTTTACCTTAGTTTTTTTATAATTTTTTAGTGTTTGGTGTGCCACAAACTATGTGGCCTGATTTAACTTCTATTTTTTAAATAATTTGTTTGTCCTACCATTCATTTTTTAATTATTATGTTTTCTCTCTCTCTCCCATAAATGTTGTTGCTTAGCCTTTGTTTGTTTTAATTTTTGGTTAGACTCTGCTTTTGGTACCTCTAGCTTCCACGTGTTGATCATCGTGGGGGGTTCTGTTCAGAGGCTGGTTGTTTTATTTTTTGGCTGGAAGCATCTTCCACTTTCCACTTTTCACTTTCCTCTTCTCTTCTGTCTTTTCCTTTTCTTTTGCTCTCTCTATATCTCTCCGCCTGTCTTTCCGTTTAGATTTCGATCCGGTCGTCTAAAAAGGTCGTTCGTCTGTTTTTTTCTGCTCTTTTCCAGAAACCAATCGCACCGTTTTAGGTGCGTTGCTTCATTCGCTTCTTTATTTTCTGTTTGGATAGCAAGAAATTTTTTGAATTGATTAGTGTAAAATTCAAGTCTAGGCATTTTGTACCGAGTGTTTTCTTAATTTTTTCGTACTTTGTGTATGGTTGTTTGATCTGATTTCGATTTTGGTTGCAGGGAACATTGGTCTTTGAATTTTAGGGTTTTATCGTACGAGCTTGCAAGCCATTTTTGGGTGAGGTATATAATTTATGTTTTGTTCTTAAATCTTTTTTTTTAACAAAATTTTTAATTTTTTTGGGTCCTGTTTCGTTTCTGGTTCAATTTTTTTTTTTTTTTTTTTTTATAAAAATACTAAAAAAGAACAATACAGATGATTAATTTTTACGGTTTCCTTTGTCTGTTTGGGTTTTTAGTGTGGGTGTGTGATTTGGTTGTTTTAATTTTCATGGACAAGTGTTCATCGTTTATGTGTTTGGATTTTTAGTGTTGGTGTATGATTTGGTTGTTTTTTATTTCAGGAAACGTTGCAAGCCCTTTCTGATTAAGGTATATAATTTATGTTCCTCCTCTTAAATTTTTTGTTGAACAAAATTTAGAATTTATTTCAGTAGTGTTTCGTTTGCGGATCTATTTTCTGTAAAAAAAATTGGTTATAATTAACTTATGGATTAGTGTTTGTGTTTGGATTTTTAGAGTGGGTATATATGATTTGGTTCTTTTTTATTTTCAGGAAGCAGTGGCTATCTTTTTTTGCGCTTTCGTATGTACGGTTCCAGGTGCCTCAGGTATAAAATTTTGAAATTGCTCACCTTAAATACACAATGCGTGCATGTGAAGTTTATCATCGAATAATCAACCTCTTCATTAGTAAATTAACGTTTAAGTTTGTTTTTAATTTAGTTCACAAATGAATCAACCAACTTTTTATGCCCTTTTGATATGAAATTACAAAGCAATGTTAACTATATTTTGTGTATATTTTTTTTTCATTCTTTTGAGATGTATTATTCATTTATATCATAGGTGATGAAGAATTAAACAAATTTAATACCGCTTTGGATGATAAGTTCATGTTGATGACAAGTACTATTGATGATACTAACTGTTCCTCATCTGCTCTAATGTTGCAGGTATATACATTATGCAACTGTTAATATCCATAACCAATGCAGGTTTTTAAGCACTCACACAGGTTTGTATTTCAGTGAAAAAAATCTAGGAAAAACAAAGGGAGGTTGAACCCATCTACATAGTGAATCGAAAGAAAAATTAAACTCAATAGCTAGAGAATGAAAACTGGTCTGATGAAAAAAAAGAAATGAACACATATAAGGTTTGTATCTGTGTTTTTCATTTCATGATGATTATTTCATAGTCAGCGTAAATACAACAATAAACTGAATATAAACTGACTAAACTAAATTTGATATTTTATTTATCTATTTATTTTTATCTGTGTTCAAAATCAATAGTATTATGAAATTTCTATTTGATAAATTGTTGGTTGTTCCAGCGTTTATTTTAAACTTTCTGTAATGACTGTTTACAAATTTACAAAATTTGTATTTAATTTCAGTGGCTTGAATGGAAGATGCAATTCCAACACCTATCAATCAGTTACAACCGTATAAAAAGGCAGTAAAACTTCAAGTCCTGTGTACAATGTGGAGAGCGAGAATTCCAGAAACGACCGATAAATATATAGGCCTGCGCTGTATACTGGTTGATGAAAAGGTGAGCAGTCATTATTTAATGATCTTAAGTAATAAACATTTAGTATTGCCCATTGAAAATTTGTTAATTGTTTCAATGCATATGATCTAATGGTTCTGCTTTCTGTAAGAAACACCATCTAGGATCTGTTTATCATCTTTAGACATTGCTTGATTTTGTATTGTCAAATGGTATATATTTTCACTCATTGTGTCTGTATAGTATATAGAATATTTTTTTAATAATATTTTTTATACTTTAAAACAATTTTTTTTAAAGTGTTAATTAAAATGGTTAATTGATAGTTACTGTTTGCCTATCCATATTCTTGCTTAGTATTTACCATGCACATGCATATTCATGATATACTAAATATAATGTTCATTCTTATTCACTTATTCGCTTTAACAATATTTTTTTCTTGCATTTTTTCCCATGCTGAATTGCCAACCGACAAGCAATGTAAACTTAAATGAATTTTGTTTCTTCATTGTTAATCTACTGATGCTAGGAATAATTTGAGCTTTTACACTCTTTTGAACATTTTTCATATTTGACTTGCAGGATCAGTGTTGTTGTACACCTTTCAGCAACTGTTTGTTCTGTCTTTCTCCCTCCGTGTAATTTTAGTCAAATTGAACTACTTTTTTTTTAACTTGAGATTTAACTGAAGTGCTAATAACTTAGTTAAATGAAAGTTTACTTTGGTTTGATGACATTTAGGTGTTCAGTGTTGAGTGCATGATTATTAGGTCTACAATCATTGGATACATGATCTTTTATATGTTTTAACCATAATATGTTATAATTTTCAATGTTGCAGCAACGCAGGAGTCTGACTTCCTTCAGCAACGCGCGGGTCACATTTTCTAGTTTCTTACGAAATAACAATGTTAAACAATTAGAACAATAATTAAAGCAAACCCATCTTTAAAGGGGCCCGTGATTATAAAATACTTCTCATTTACGCATTAGCACTTGCAAAAAGGCTGAAATACGGATATTAAAATCCAAATCGAATCGGATCTTGTCAATTTTCGGGTCGACGATGTGTGACATGTGTCCCATTACGCAAGCACCAGGCACCGGCAATAGAAGCTTCAGGCTTCCAGCCCAGTGGAAGAAGAAACCGTTGCTTTTCCGCCGTTAATTCAAAAGTGCCTCGCAGAGTCTTCCAAAACATGGACATGGATATCGACGAAACAGCCAAAGGTACGCCCTTTCTCCAAAACGCCGCGTTTTACCATTCTCGGTCGTATAAATTATAAGTTCTGTGATTAAAACTAGTAGGTTCCAAATCATAAATAATATTGAGAAAAATATATCTTCGTTGTTGCGTTGGGGAATCGAACACAGGTTCTAGTATAATGCCTTGCGAATAACGACAAAACATGTTTGAAAATATATGACCGTTTGAATTTCAAAGGATGTTACGGTTGGATTTTCTGCAAATTCAAGGGAAGGGGTTTTCTTTCCGATTGGGCCTTTTCAATTAAGAACATTAACCAACAAAACATGCTTCTGGGTTATAATTTCATCAATCTTGCAACTGATATGATCAATTTGAATGGTTATTCCGCTGCGCTGTTTCATAAATTGGATCTGTGCAAGGAATGTTTGATAAATTGCAAAGTTTTATTCTTTCCTGCTTAAAAGTCCTTCTCCATATTGAGTCGAGGGTTTATGTTCGGTCTTAAAGGATAAGACTTTGAAATAACAAAAAAAAAAAAAAAAAACTATATGGATTCAATTGAATTGAAACTCTTCTGCTAAATTTTTTATCTTGGGTGATTTGATCATGTGTTATCTGCAATTATTTTGAAATCTGCAGAATACTAATGCACCTTTATGTTTTCTGTTAAACCATGAATGATGGTTATCATGCATGAGACATCTCCTGCCGTCGATTTGGAGCTTGAGAAAGTCCTTGGTGATATGCCACAGAAAAGTTTTGAATTCCACAGGATGACTGATGCACGAGAACCACTTGATACTGCTCCTGGAATAACAGTGATGGATTCACTTAAGAGGGTGTTGAGACTTCCATCTGTTTGTTCAAAGCGCTTCTTGGCATCCAAAGTAGACAGGTGTGTTACAGGTCTTGTAGCACAGCAGCAAACTGTTGGGCCGTTGCAAATTCCTCTCTCTGTTGTTGCAGTAATAGCGCAGACTTTTACTGACATGACTGGAGGTGCATGTGCCATTGGGGAGTAGCCAATCAAAGGTTTGTTGGATCCAAAAGCAATGGCGAGATTGGCTGTTGGAGAAGCACTCACAAATCTTGTTTGGGCAAAGGTCACTTCTCTATCTGATGTTAAAGACAGCGGGAATTGGATGTATGCAACCAAGCTTGATGGGGAAGAAGCAGCTATGTATGATGCTGCTACAGCTCTTTCAGTGGCAATGATTGAACTTGGTATTGCAATTGATTGTGGGAAGGACAGTCTTTCCATGGCAGCCCATGTTGCAGGCGAGGTTGTTAAGGCACCTGGCAATCTTGTAATGAGTGTTTATTGCACTTGTCCAGACATTGAGGATGTTCCTTATCTGAAAACAGAGATGACGGAATACTACCTGTGAGGAAATTTGAATCCAAAGCTAAATATTCGAGATTTACAAGCTTTTTCCAGTAAATAGAATCAATCGAACCATTAAACATATTTGACGACATGTCCAAGTAAAACAATTTTGTTAGGCTTGCCATGGACTTAGGGATTGATCCACTAAAACTGCAGTTATAAAGATTTAAAATGGACAACAATTTGAGGTTGCCGATGGAGTCAGGCAATAACCCTGAAAACTTTGTGTGGCTTAGGTCCAAAAATCCAAGAGATGTATTCTCAAGAAATTCTGGAAAAGAACCATGAAGATGTATGTTACCGGAAAGGTCAATAGCTTGTAAAGTAGGTACCTGAAAGATCTCTTTGGGAAATGTTCCATTCAGAATGCAATTACAAAGACTCAAAGAAGTCAACTTGGGAAAGAATCCTGGAATTGGACCGTAGATGTCATTACTATCCAATTGAATCACTGAGAGAGACTGAAGTTTTGCGAGGGACTGACAAAAAGGACTTGAGAGCTGGCTTCCACACATGCTCAACACCCTCAGATTTGGGAGTGAAGATGATATTGCTTGGCACCACTGACTCCCCTGTGCTGATATATTTATCCCATCAAGATATAGCTCTGTAATCTCTGTGAGGTTCTGAAAGAGCATGCTCAAAGTCGGGCTCTCAAGTTTGGTGGCACACTGATGTTTACATAGAGAAATATCTAGGACAACCAACCTTGTCAAGCGTGAAATCTCAATGGGAATCTTTCCGGAATAACCAGAATCAGATAAGTTTAGATACCTCAAGTTGGTAAGCTTTCCGATTGATGATGGAATGCGTGAGCCGTTAACAAAAGAGTTATCAGCCAAGTTGAGGCTTTGAAGATGTTGAAGATGGAAGAGAGTGCTCGAGTTGTCAATGCCACCGGAGATGTTTTTGCTACTAATGTCAAGACCAACAACGCTGCCGTTGGCATTGCAAGTAACATCAGCCCAAGAACAGCAGTCGGTACTTGAATTCCATGATATAAACTTGGTTGAAGCAGGATGCTCAGATGACTCGGGAGCAAAGGTGAGGCTTTTCTTCAGATGGAGCAATTGCTGGTCTTCGAAACACCGACCATGGACTGCAGCCGCAATGTTAACACAGAAAGTATTAATGATGATGAAGAACAGGAGGAAGAAATATGGGAGTGGGAAGAGAGGTTTCATCTTGGATAAACTTAATATTTTGAGGTTTAGAGAGAAGCTTAGGGAAATTAAGTTGTGAGAAACTGAGAATGGTTGTGGCAACTTTAATAGGCATGGTAAACGTGTGGCTTGACTTTGAAGTCTTCTCCCTCCCAAATCCCATATCTGCAAGTCTGTAACCTGCATGAAAAATAGGAACAGAACTAAAAGCGGGTGGCCGTGGCCGTGGGGGCAAGGACTTGGAGAAGCAACTGTTACCTTCGGAAATTTCCACCTACACGGCAAAAAGAAAAGCGGACTGAAAAAAAAAAGGAAAGGCAAATGCCTTTGCCTTTCGGTGCCTAAAAAGCAGAGACGAATGAAAGGCATTTTGATGCCTTTTGTGGTTATTAAATGCAAAGGGGACAGTACTCGTTGAAATGTCTCAAATATTAATCCTGAACATATTATGCGTGCCTTACGCATGAGTTATTTTGAATGAAAAATTTAACGGAGGAAAAGTTAGATGACAAATTAATGATTCGAAAAGTTGGTATGACAAATCGCTTAAAATTTTCGTTCATATATGACAAATTGAAGAAGGTGTATAAATTCACATAACATTTTAAAAAATTTCTCTTGTTTTTATGGGTTGACGTTGATTTTGAAGTCTTGATTGTCACAATTTATAACTTTTGATGGAGTTTAATTGATTTTTAGATATTGTTCATGTAAAATTTAGAGTAAAATATAAGACAACATGGCGTTCAAGTCTTACTGTGTTGCTTTTCTATCTTCATTTTCCAGTGGCTATTGACTGACCACGACAATACATAGTCAATACAAACAAAAATGACTATCTAAGCGTCAGCTGAAACCGTGATGAAGTTTGAACTGTGAACGTGTATTTATGCACTTGGTTAATCGGAATGTGTAAAACAATTGTCCTATATTTTATAAAGTTTTTCAAGGTCCAAATTATAGTTCTCACGTGTCAATTGAAAATAATAAATAAATAAAATAAAATCAAAATGTAAGCTATGCATATACCAAAAGAAAACTGACCTCCCATCACTAATAATTCAACAATTATTATTATTTAGAATATGCAAAACACGCTTCAAACCATGCCATACAGAAGACCGTAAATAGATATTTTAATTTTTGTAAGGCGAAAGAGGAAATCGTTCACATGCAAAAGAAATGGTTAACAAACAAATTTCAACACAAAAAAAAAATGGAAACGACTTTCAAATTCCCAAAGACCGTTTAATAATCGTTCTATTTTCATTTCTTTTTATTTTTTAAAAATTAAAAATTTATTTGGTAACTACTTTTAATTTAAAAATAAATAAAAAGAACTGATTATCAAACAAATCCTAAATAACTTAAGCGAGCCATACTAAGGAAAACGTGATGGTAATGTGTATAGCAGGTATAATTTTGTGATTTGTTTGACTTGTTGACTTCAAAGTGTCGGTTGTTTTATTCGATGTCGACGGACTATTGAGTGGAAAGAAGGGTAAAATTTCGCCCCAACTCGGGGCTAAAACTTCACGAAACAGTGTATACCCCACGTTCATATACATGGGTTACACTTCCAGTTTCATATAAGAGCTTATTAGAAAGTGCTTTTAAAACGATTAAATGCATTTTAGAGAAAATGTTTTGAAACCAATCTTTAGTAAAAACAAAAGGTGAATCCTCAAAAATTACTTGAAGTGATGCTTCTTCCACAAAGTATTTTAAGTGTTTTTCGAATCCAAAAACATTTTCTTTAAAAACGCTTTCAATAATTTTAAAAGTATTTACAAACGAAGCATAAGTCTCTCTTTTCAAGACAAGTGGGGTAATTAATGAAATCATGTTTAATTTTTTAGAGTTTTAACGAAACACTCAATGTACTATTCACTCTTAACCAAAAACCATATTTTTACTTTTCCATGGTACTATTCATTACACCTTTGTTTGTTATTTTTAATTAAAACTAAAGTTTCTTTAGACTTCTCGTTAGTTTTTCTTTAATTTTTTGGTCGAAAGCGGCATTCTCCCAGTGCATTCTACAAAATCACTTGACGTGATGTTACTAACGGGATAAATTGAACAAATAATTTAGATTAGCTTCCATATAAACACACTTGAATGAGTCAGTGCCTATTCCCTGAGCGTCAGAGATTCCAAACCAGAAATTTTCAGTGCATTACTCAGGTTTATGATTTGATTGACTTTGAACTAGTCTAGGCATTTCTGCAATCTACATGTTGCTCCTATTTTAGTTATTGATTGATTAAGGTGATATATAGTCGATCAAATACAAACACCGTTGTAGGTGGAAGAAAAACAAAACAGTTGTGTATGCTCATGCTGATATTCTGGATAGCAAGAGAAATATATTGTCTGAAAAACTCATCGATTGTATGTCACTATGATATCCTGGAGGACTCATCGGGGTAACTTCCTTCAATTAAGTCTCTAACAGAGGAACACGCCCAATTCAAATCATTTTAGTAGTTAAATGTTAACCCTCTCTTTTAGCAGTTACTAGTAAAAATGCCCCCGCGTTGTTGCGGGACTTGAATGCACCAGCCTTAACCACATGAATAAGACACATTGAACCTGAAAAAAATTCAACATAATCATAAACAAACAAAAGGGATAGATGAGTGAACGGCGTTGGTAAGATAAGCAGTTCGGGTTTTATAAACATTGAACAGAGCTGATTACAAAAGATACGGTTGCAAAAAATGCTCTGTTGTTCTTGTTTCAATAGCTAATCTTTCAAGCACTAATGTCCAAAGCAAAAAAGATGCAGGATGCCTGTTTCCGTAAGAAACAGAAGAAACAGAAGCAAGATGCAGTCAACACATATTTTGCCCCGTAGTTAAGGTGGTAAAATACATGTCTTGCAGGTCAGCCACCTGTTTTAGTAGTTAACAAAAACCATAAAAACTGTTCTGTTGTTGGTTCAGCAAGGAAGTTTTCAAGCACATATGTTCAAAGGCAAAAACATGGACAACGCCTTTGTAGCAACTAATAACGGAGACTGCGGTCATTCATTTTTTTTTGTGGGCGGACATCTTTCGCACTATAGCAAAAAACATAAATAATAGTTTAGTGAACACTGGTATGACGGATGTTATGTAGGCGTGCATGTGAAAAACAAATAGTAACTTACCTATCTTTGGTTTTTTTGGCTTGAGACTTTGTTCTGAGTGCGGCTATCGGCTCTTTGTCTGCGGGCTCAATCTTAGGGACAACCAAATTATGGAATTCTCTAGCAATTATAGTAGAATTGGTTGTCTCTATTTGCTCACTGCGAGGTTTTTTGTTGTGAATGAAGGTACAATTTAGAAGGTTAGAGAGAAACATGATAGCCGTGGAAAAGAGTGCGAAAGAGCGGTGCGAAAATATTGGCTAACAGATTTTGATAAGCGGCAAAACACATATGTATACTAAGATAAGCAAGCACATTTATTAAGATAAGCAAGGGGCTTCAGCCAAGGCCATAATTGAACAGTCATGTCATACAACTCACAATTACTTTAATGCATTTGGATATAAAGGAAAATTAAATTTGTTCAATTTCGATATAAAGAACTTAGTGCAGGAACAACTTTTGTGCCTCAATGGCGTGAGAAGTAAATAACCAAGTTTATACACTGCAGTTCTAGATTTTTTAAGTTCTTATGAATTCTAAATAAATGCAAATCATACAATGGTTGAATTCATAAAGACTTAACGGCATTTATCAAATTGGAAACATCATAACATGCTCTACCTAAAGGATTGTATCAACAAACAGATGGAAGGAAAAAAAAAATCACAATATATGTCATGACAGAGACGTTTATTTGTAAGGTACTACATAACCTCATGGTAAATTCACTGTCACCTGTCAAGCAACCTCAAGCTAATTTATACGGAGCAGCAAAGATACACAAAAACCTATTCAACAATTACATTGCTATTTGGACAATTACAAATAAACAGATGCACAAAAACCCATTCTGTAGTACCTAAGTCATGACTGAGAGAGATGATAGTGAAAAGATGACCAAAACGTAATAATAACACTAATATAGATGACCATCAAAGTTAGAGCAGCGAATTTAAAGTCCTATTTCATAGTGTAATGATGCCATAGATGTACAACTATGAAATCTATTCCATAAGTCCTATTTTATGTAAACCTGAGATCAAGGGGGTTTAAATTTCCCAGAAAGAAGTCTCATTTGCTAACTCCGGAATGTTAAGCTCCAAAAATATCAATCCTCCCCTCAGTACTTCATAACCACAGAAAGTAATGTACACTAATCTCTCTCACAATTTGAGCACTTGCCTAAAATAATATTTGACAGTTCTACATAACATGTTCTTCTAATCATGTCCAGTCATATTTAATGGATTGCGCTGCATAACACAGTCCACAGCTCCACGAAACTTGTCAAAATCCTCTACGAATAAGCAATTTGAATAAACTGCACACCTCGTCAATAAATCGAATACACAGCTAAACCAATCATACATATTTCAACCAATTCAATTTCAATCAGGGCAAAACAAATTGTTGTGAAGTTAATTTGAGCCGACCTTTTTTTCCATTTAATTGCGAAACATGATAAGCAATCCTATTGCCCGAAACCCTTGTTTATACAATTAAACTGTCATCACATCCACAGACATACAACATGATAAGTCACACTATAGAATTTCGATATTAATTGCTGGGTTGACTTGTTGACTTATAGAATTTGAAATCTTGGCCGGCTGTTTAGTGAGGGCCAGAAATTTTCTTTTGTTCATTTTACTGTGATTAGTGAAGAAAAAGGATAACCCCACACATTAAGGGTATTGCTTCGAGTTAAATAACGTCATCAATAGCGATATATTATTGTGTTATCAGTGCAGGTAGGTATATCCTTGACGAAACCCTAATTACAAATTTACAATAACCTCTAAGTTACTATAAACAATTATTTAGAGAGTCTCCTTAGCATCTATCATGCATCGTTTCTTAATTTCTTGATAAGAAATGTTGATTTCAGTGCCACAAGGATTAAATACTACAATTTTGTGGTGTGAAATCATTTATAAGTCGGGCATCTTGAATTGTAGGTCAATTTTTGGAAGAGAAATTCTAAGGAGACTATCTCAAAGTAGACTCTTTATGAACTCTCTGACACCTCACAAATTACGTTAATTCACGTGTCAACATTATAAAACCTAATGTAAAAACATGATGTGACAAAGAATCTCATTTTTAAGAGAGTCACCCTAACATTTTCTTCTTTTTGGAAAAGAAGAACAAATTATTGTTTATTTGTTATTTCAATTATGGATGATTTTGAAGCTGATGTCAGTGTCATTGTTGGTAAATAGCAAAAGTCATGCAATCTTGTCGGTAAAATTTGACGTTTAGCCGTGGAGTTTGGTGCTTATTAGTTGTTTTGCTTACTATGATTTGCACATAAAAAAAGACCGAGTGATCAGGGACTATTCTTGTAAGAAATATTTTGTTCATAAACGATTTTGTTAAAAGTGCTTTAATTAGAAACAAGTTGAATTTTTATCAAAACCCCCAAGTGCTTCCTTGCAAGTACGAGAAAGTACTTTCCAAAGAAGTATCTTAATTTTTTTTTTCTCCCAAAACGCTTACTAAAAAATTAAAAAAACCTTTTCTACCGAGCACAATCATGAATAATACCTAACCTGCCGGAACTTGTAAAACAGTTTCGCACCAAAATACACGTCTAAAAATCGAGGGAAACAAACACATACACAAAGATAAATTAATAAGGGCAATGATTAGAGTTCCATACCAATTTGGAGTCTAGACAAGGGAAAGGAGTCGTCGTGTGGTACATATCTTTCTTGGAGTCTTTGGAGTTGTATTAATATTCTGCCTAAACGGTCAAAAAGGGTCCCATGCGATGCGACGTGTCATACCCCAACTACCCTGGTTTCCCTTAGGGATTTGGATCCTCGCCGGATCCCTTTCCTGGGGATAAGGGGATCTAGGGATCAACACACGTGGACCGTTGATAAAAAATCATGCGGTCCCAATTAAATGTTTTTTATATTTTTAAAAGTAAAGCAGCTTCGTTTTACGTAAAAAATATAAACAAGAAAAAATTGTGGCTGCACGATTTTTGATCAACGGTCCACGTGTATTGATCCCTAGGATCCCCAGTGAGGGGATCCAGCGAGGATCCAAATCCTTTCCTTAGACTGTCTTCCTGCCCTTTAGGCAAGGAAAAGGATCCTCGCTGGAATCTTTTCATGGGGATCTTAGGAATCCAGTGATCCGGATCGTTCATTATTAATCATGCGATCAATTTTCTTTAAGTACTATTTATATTTAATTTTAAATTTTAAAATGATTTTTAACCACACGATGTACGATGGATTGTCTGGATCACGAAATTCCTAGGATCCCTAGGAAAAGGATCGGCGATGATCCTTTTCCTTTAGGCAAAGGTAGTTATGTTGTCACTAACAAAGGAGATTGGAAAATCTACTCTAACTTTGTACAAGTTTCTTCAATTTTATAGTGGACTTTGAGTATCCATCCCACGTCGAAGAAAGAAGTGACGAATGTGCTTATAATTTATTGAGTTACTTTCCATTTTGTCAATTGATTTTATGGTGGATTTGGTTTGATTTTTTGGCCTCACCATGGTCCCCTCATTCTCCAGGGTTATTCCGATGCAAATTGGGCTTGTACTGACACTCGTCAATTGACATCTGGTTATCTTTTATTTATGGGTCCGAATCTCATATCATGGAGTTCTACAAAACGTCCTACTGTTTCTTACTATAGTGTGGAGTCTGAGTATCGTGCTCTTGCTCACACCTGTATCGAATCTCTTTAGGTGTCCTACTTACAGATAAAATTCTAGGGTTTTGGTGAATATATTTTCTTATTATTCTTCTCTCGTAGAGAGGTATATAAACTGATACAATCTCCTATAAATTAGGAAACAAGTATCCCATAAACACAAGGATACCAATTACATAATTATATACCCAAAAAATCTCTACATTCCTTATTTTCTAAGGTTGACTCACGCAACACTCCCCCTCAAGTTGGTGCGTAGATATCACCTAGGCCCAACTTGCCAAGTGAGTCCTGAAACACTTTTGCTGACACTGCATGAGTTAACACATCGGCCAACTAGTCTTCAGATCTTACGTACGGAATTTCTACCAACTTAACATCCAACTTTTCTTTGATAAAATGTCTATCCACCTCAACATGTTTGGTACGATCATGCTGAACTGGATTATTAGCTATTTCCCGCGCAGCCTGATTATCACAATACAATAACATAGTTCCATGTGGCTCGAACCCAATCTCTGTAAGAAGAATCCTCAGCCATAATAACTCACAAATTCCATGTGCCATACCACGATATTCAGCCTCAGCTGTTGACCTAGCAACCACATTCTGTTTCTTGCTTCTCCAAGTCACGAGATTTCCGCCAATAAATGAAAAATACCCCGATGTAGAGCGTCTATCAGTAATATTCCCAGCCCAATCAGCATCAGTGTACCCTTTGACCTCCAAATGCCGTTGTTTCTTGAACAACAATCCCTTTCCAGGTGCACCCTTCAAATAACTTAATATTCGCATTACTGCATCCATGTGATCTTCACTAGGAGAGTGCATAAATTGACTTACTACACTAACAGCATATGCAATATCTGGTCTAGTGAGAGACAAGTAAATCAACCTTCCTACTAACCTTTGATATCTTTCCCTGTTTGCCGGGACCTGGTCCGGGTATATTGCCAAATGATGATTCTGAACTATCGGCGTTTCTGCTGGTTTACAAGCCGACATCCCTGTTTCAGACAACAGATCCAGAACATACTTTCGCTGAGATAAGTAAATACCATCACGGGAACGAGCAACTTCAATTCCCAAGAAATACTTCAAACCTCATAAATCCTTCATCTCAAACTCCGTAGAGAGATACACCTGTAGTCTGTCCATCTCTTCGGTATCATCACCTGTGACTACCATATCATCCACATATATTATTAACAAGGTAACCTTTTACCCCTGCGTTTGATAAACAAAGTGTGATCAGCATTTCCTTGTCGGTAACCATATTTCTTCATTGCATCAGTGAATCTTCCAAACCAGGCCCTTGGCGATTGTTTAAGTCCATAAAGAGCCTTTCGTAGTCTGCACACCTTACCTGTTCTATTCTGCACTTCATACCCAGGTGGAAGCTCCATGTATATTTCTTTTTCTAGGTCTCCATGTAGAAAAGCATTTTTTACATCAAATTGTTTCAACGGCCAATCAAAATTAGCAGCTAAAGATAAGAGAACCCGTATAGTGTTCATCTTTGCTACCGGAGCAAATGTTTCCCCATAATCTACTCCGAAAGTCTGTGTGTACCCCTTAGCAACCAACCTTGCCTTGTATCTGTCGATGGTTCCATCCGCCTTGTGTTTGATGGTAAACACCCATTTGCACCCTACTGGTTTTTTTCCTTGGGGTAGTGACTCTACGCTCCAAGTTCTGTTATTTTGTAAGGCCTTCATTTCAACTTCCATTGCTTCTGTCCATCGAGGATCCTGCAAGGCTTCTTCCACTTTAGTTGGAATTTTGATTCCATCCATTGTATTCACAAATGCTTGGTACTTGGGAGATAACCGATGCGTAGAGACATACTTTGCAATTGCATATCTCATTTTTTTCATCCGGAGAATACCTGTCAGGAGGTTTTCCACGATTTTGTCTAGGAGGCAATACATAAGTACTTTCAATGTTAGTCAAATTATGAGCTACTTCAGAATGAGACAAACTTACCTCATGGATATCCTCAGGCATCTGGACGGGTACAACTAGGGAGAGGTTATTTCTTGAAGCATTTGGGTTGTCCACATTTTGAGTCAAAGGGTGTAGAATGTTGCAGCACGGTCCATTACCTGCGCTGGGTTTATATGGCACGCTGAGCTCAAGTACACCTGCCTGATTGGGCTTGCGGCAAATATTCAAATCCAAATTGGGCTCACCCTGATCATTTAAGCTTAGCAAGCCCATATTGGGCTCCCCAATGCTGCTGGGCTCTCGGTGCTCTTCTACACATTTGTTGGGCTCACGGCAGTCACTCGACCCCACTGTTGGGTCTTGGTTGATCACAGGTGGCTGGCAAATCCCACCACTGCATATGTCTTGCTCACGGTGACCATGCACCTGCTCTGTTGGAAGATCAATCCAACTATAATCTTCTATGCTCATCTCCCCCTGAAGATTTTAGTGAGTGTGATCAGGAAGAAAAAACATCTCATGTTCGGAAAATGTGACATCCATGGTGACATACATATGCCTGGTAGGTGGGTGATAACATCGGTACCCCTTCTGCTGACCATTAAATCCCAGAAAAATACATCGAACTGCACATGGATCCAACTTACTGTGCTGATTTTTGTGGAGGTGCACATAGGCTACACAACCAAAAATACGGGGTTGCAAATGGAGTGAGGATGGTAACATCACATGGTTGGCAAAAACTTCTATAGGAGTGCGAAAATTATGCACTCGAGAGGGCATTCGGTTCAGGAGATAAACAGAATATCTGACGGCATCCGCCCAATAGGAATGAGGAGCATGAGCACCGATAAGTAGTGCTCTAGTGGTTTCCAAAATGTGTCTATTTTTGCGTTCGGCAACCCCATTTTGTTGTGGGGTTTGTGGACAGGTAGTCTCATGAAGAATGCCGTGCTCCTGAAAATAGTGAGAAAGTTCAGTATTGAGATATTCCCCACCATTATCAGACCGAAGAACCTTGAGGGGAAGAGAATATTGATTGTTCACCATGCAGTAAAACTGGTGAAATATTTGACCAACATCACTTTTATTCTTCATAGTATAAAGCCATGTCATTCTGGTGCAATCATCCACAAAGATAACAAACCAACGAGTCCCATGATTAGTAGCTACTGGAGAAGGCCCCCACACATCATAATGAACTAACTCAAAAGGAACTGTTCTTTTATTGAAACTCAAATTATATGAAGTACGATGACTTTTTGCAAGAATGCAATCATTACACTGGAAATCAGAGTCTGAAATGCCATGAAATAAAGATGGAAGCAATTTTTTCAAATAACCAAAAGATGCATGTCCTAATCGACGATGCCATAACCAAACTGTCTTAGTCTTGTTTGAGTGACTGCTACGTACTTGATTTACTCGACTTGCCGAGACATCATCCACATAATATAACCCCCTCCTTTTAGTACCACGCCCAATTATCGCCCGAGTCTGGATATCCTGAAGTAGACAAAAATTGGGAAACATTAGCACAACACAGTCTAATTGCTCAGTAACTTGACCAACGGAAAGTAGATGGTTGGATAAAGACGGAACAAGTAGTGCGTTGTGAATGGACAAAGATGGAGTAAGTGAAATAGAACCTGCTTCTGTTACAGGAGCAACGTCACCATTGGCAGTAATGACCTCTTCTTTAGACGGTAAAGTCATGTGATAGAATAATGACGCATCATAAGTCATATGATCCGAAGCTCCAGAGTCAATTATCCAACCAGTATCTTTTTTTGTGGATGTTATTAAAACATAACCGATTTTACCTGAATCTTCTGGATTGTCACTCACTGATATTTGATTGATTAAAGATAGGAGTGGGCTGTTTTCATCTTCTGTGGATGCCGCATTTGGAGTGGACCTTGCAGCTTGGGCTGCTGTGATTGGGTTGGACGAAATAGGCCGGTGCTGACTCGCTGCAATAGCAGCAACTCCTCGGGTTCCCTCAGAATTTCCAAGTTGGGCTTGGAGCCCAGTTTGACTCCCTTGTACACTAGATGCCGCTCCAGATCCAGAAACCGCTACACGGACTTGACCCATCCTTTTAGTTCCCTAGCCTTCAACTCCTTCTTTCTTTCCCAGTACCAATCTGGGTAGCCATGGATTTCAAAACAGGTGTCCTCAGTGTGTCGTGTTCCATTACAGTGATTACAATGGAGTTTATCTTTATCGATATCCTCCTGGGTACGAGATGATCGAGTGTTTCCATATGCCCGTGGACGTGAACTAGACGCCTTGGTTGCCATAGCCATAGGGGGTGCTGCCATCGTAGTCTTTGTTCCCATCATAGTGGCCTTTCTCTGGGATTCTCGTCGTACCAAATTGAAGCATTCTTCGATTCCAGGGATAGGTTTCATCCTTAGAATCTCACTCCGAACTTGGTCAAAACCGCTATCTAATCCAGCGAGAAAGTCGTACACCCTATCTTTTGCAACTTCTTCTTTCTGAGTTTTCAGGTCCGCTCCACACACCATACGGAGAGGACGTCTCCTGTCTAGGTCCTGCCAAACACCCTTTAGTTCAGTTAAATATAGATTGATTGGACGACCGTCTTGTCTCGTTCGTGTAGCCTTGCACCGGAGTTCATAGTATTGTGACTCATCGGAACCATCATAGAACATCTGGGTGACAGTCTCCCAGATATCTTTGGCAGTGGGTAAGTCTATAAAGAGACCAAGTAGGTGTGGTTCCATGGTTTTGAGCAACCACCCGCGTACGATAGCATCTTCAGTTGCCCACTTTACATATCCTGGATCATCTTCATCAACGGCCGGAATTTTACTCGTTAAATAGCCTTGCTTCCCGAGTCCTGAAGCGTGAACCTCCATCATCTTGGACCAAACCTTGAAGTTCGAGTCGCTCAATCGAAACCCGAATGGAACGGCATTGATATTGGTAGACTCACCCTGAGCAGCCACGGGGTGCATGGGAATTAGGGCACCTGCTTTGTTTTCTGCCATTGTACTGACAGTGTAGCTCTGTTGTTTCCAAAGACTACGGGTTTGACCTATGGGTTCAAAATTTGAGAACCAAAGTTTCACAGGTTAGGGCATGTACGATGTTTAGGGGTTCTTTTTCCGAGAGGAGTCAGGTCGAAACCTGGCTCTTGATACCAAGATAAAATTCTAGGGTTTTGGTGAATATATTTTCTTATTATTCTTCTCTCGTAGAGAGGTATATAAACTGATACAATCTCCTATAAATTAGGAAACAAGTATCCCATAAACACAAGGATACCAATTACATAATTATATACCCAAAAAATCTCTACATTCCTTATTTTCTAAGGTTGACTCACGCAACACTTACTTCATGAACTTCGGTTTCATGCCTCTTTGCCCACCTATCTCCTTTGTGATAATCTTAGTACTAGGTATATCGCAGCCAACCAGGTATTTCATGCTCGCACAAAGCATATTGAGTTAGATTATCATTTTGTTCGTGAACATGTTAAGCTTGGTACTCACAAAGTTCATTTCATCCCATTCTTGGATCAACTAACAAATCTCTTGACAAAAGGTCTATCTAAACCACGGTTTATTCTTCTATGGTCCAAACTTGTCGCCTCTCGACCGTCTAGTTTGTCATGATGTTAGAGAAGGAGTCTTGTGCAAGGAAATCGTCCTTCTTAAGGTTTAGCAATTAATAGTGTAATCTGGTTCTGATTGTATTCATAATTTGAAGAGATCCTTACCTGTACACCAATTAAACACGATTGTATGTATAGGCCTTTGTGCTATGAACGTAATTAACAAGTTTATAATTTCTATAGATTTAACATGTTGTAGGTTACCGGAATACGGAGGGCTTAACACAATTATAGAAAAAATTATCACAAGAAGATGATTGAAAAAGAAAAGGATAAGAAAATTTTGATGCCTAATATGATAAGGAAAGGTCCTCACAAATTTTTTACCAAATAACAATTTTAAACAACTAGAAAAATAATTAAAGCAAACCCATCTTTAAAGGGTGCGTAAGGCCCATGATTAAAATATTCTGGTTTGTGCGTGGGCGTTTGCGAAGATGCTAATATATGGATAAAATCTAAATCGAATCGGATCTTGTCAATTTTCGGGTCGACGATGTGTGACATGTGTTCCATTACGCAAGCACCAGGCACCGGCGATAGAAGCTTCAGGCTTCCAGCCCAATGCTAGAAGAAACCGCTGCTTTTCCGCCGTTAATTCAAAAGTGCCTTGCAGAGTCTTCCAAAACATGGACATGGATATCGACGAAACAGCCAAAGATACGCCCCTTCTCAAAAGGGTGCGTAAGGCCCATGATTAAAATATTCTGGTTTGTGCGTGGGCGTTTGCGAAGATGCTAATATATGGATAAAATCTAAATCGAATCGGATCTTGTCAATTTTCGGGTCGACGATGTGTGACATGTGTTCCATTACGCAAGCACCAGGCACCGGCGATAGAAGCTTCAGGCTTCCAGCCCAATGCTAGAAGAAACCGCTGCTTTTCCGCCGTTAATTCAAAAGTGCCTTGCAGAGTCTTCCAAAACATGGACATGGATATCGACGAAACAGCCAAAGATACGCCCCTTCTCAAAAACGCCGCGTTTTACCATTCTCGGTCGTCGTCGCCTTCGGTGATCATAAAACCTGTCGTAGTAATATTGGTGGGTGCGCCTAGAAGCGGCAAGTCTACCTTCTGCGAACATGTCATGCGCTCCACTCGCCCTTGGGTTTGCGTTTGCCAGGTATATCTCTGTGCACACAGTGTGTTCGATGAAATGTCGCAGTGGGCTCAAGATTGTTATTTTGAGTACGTAATATGGTACTCCGGATTTCTATTCATTTGGGTTCTTGTTTTATGCTGTTATATGTTCATATTTATGTTTTTGTAGGATACTATCAAAATTGGTAAAGCCGGAACGAAGGGGCAGTGTATAGATAGTGCAATGAATGCGTTGAAGGATGGGTAGTGTGTGTTTATAGATAGTTGTAATGTGGAGAAAGAAAAAATGGGATGATTTTGTGAAGCTTGGTGGTAGTTCCCAAGTTGATGTTCATGCTGTGGTGCTTGATCTTCCTGCCAAGCTTTGTATATTGCGGTATGTGAAGCGAACGGGCCATGAAGGAAACGTGCAAGGCGGGAAAGCTGTGGCGATTGTGAATAGAATGCTGCAGAACAAAGAACTGCCTGAGCTGAGTGAAGGGTTTGCTAGAATTACTTGTTGCCAGAGTGAGAGTGATGATCAATCTTCCGTTGATGCATATAGTGGACTTGGTCCGTTAGATACACTGCCCAATGGTTATTTTGGTCAGAAGAACCCCGGTGCAAAAATTCAACCAGGTATAATGAAGTTCTTAAAGAAAACAGATGGTCCTGCCAATACTGAATCAACGTTGAAGAGTGTACCGGATTCTAATGCTTCTCAAATTACTGAAGAAAAGGAAACCTCTTTGAAAGGAACAGTTTCACTTTCTGAAAAATCTGGTAAGGAGTCAAAGGAAGGTGAAAAGCTAGTTGTAGGCTCTGTTGACGGTGATGGTTCTCTAAACGATGCTTCCACTCTGGCATTTCCTTCCATTTCAACAGCAGATTTTCAATTTGACCTTGCAAAGGCATCTGATATTATTGTTGAGAAAGTTATAGAATTTAGGAATAAGCTTGGAAATTCTAGACTTGTTTTAGTGGACTTGAGTTATTAATTGAAGATTTTGTCTTTGGTAAGGGCTAAAGCTTCAGAGAAAAGCATTGATTCCAACAAGTTCTTCACATTTGTGGGAGATATCACTCGGCTTCCTTCATTCAGAAGGAGGTTTACACTGCAATATAATAGCTAATGCTACCAATTGGTCAGCATTTAGAAATACTATGCAATATACATGTAAATATTTTGTTGCGGTGCTAGTTCACAATATGAAATTACAAATCTGTAAGATATTGGCATTTGCGTCCGATCTTTTTGAAAGAATTATGTTTACCCAGGATTCAAATGAAAAGAAAATTAAACTTGATATACTGTTGTTATTTCAGGTTAACAATGGAGGCTTTGTTGCATGCATTTTGCTTATTCCCTGAGCGTCAGAGATTCCAAACCAGAAATTTTCAGTGCATTACTCAGGTTTATGATTTGATTGACTCTAATTCACTTTGAAGTAGTCTAGGCATATCTGCAATCTACATGTTACTCCTATTTTAGTTTTTGACTAACGAAGGCCATATATAGTCGATCATACATACATACCGTTATAGGTGGAAGAAAAACAGAATGGTTTGTGTATGCTCATGTTGATTTTCTGGGTAGCAAGAGAAATATATTCTCCGAAAAACTCATGTATTGTATGTAACTA
Source organism: Malus domestica (assembly GCF_042453785.1). Lineage (NCBI taxonomy): Eukaryota > Viridiplantae > Streptophyta > Magnoliopsida > Rosales > Rosaceae > Malus > Malus domestica. Next base: position 24,276,181 of record NC_091672.1, on the reverse strand, counting down.
TGGTAGTTAAGTGTTAATATGGAAGACCTAATCATCGCGATCGATACTTCGCATTTGACAACATAAAGTCTTAAACGATAGAAGCTTTTGTCCTATAATTGAAGTTGAGGTTCATCCTAAAACCAGTTGAAATTGGGCGAGTGACTCAACTCTTGTAAAAGCAGATGAGTATTTCATTGTGCTTAGGCATGAAAGGGAGAATACTGATTGAACCGTAGTTTGCCGATTTTGTTGAAGCGGTTGAGTTTTTCATTACTTCTTGTTACCTGAGAGGGTTGGCTTTTGCCTTTTGGTGCAATCTCATACATAAAAGTTGGTGAGGAAATTCTGAAATAAAAAGTGCTGGTTTGCTCTCTTATAAATTGAGGTGAAAAATAAACTGGATATGATGAGTTTAAAATTGAATGACAAGATGTTAAAACATATCGCAATTTAGAAGTCAAGATATTCTTTGTAGTACACTCTTTTGGGTGGAGTTGGTCTCGACATTGTACTACACAATTCAAACAAATAATACATTACATGTAGTACACTCTTTTGGGTATATCAAATTACGCTAACTTCAAGAACCTCGACGGTACGAGGAAGTTTATTGAAAACAAAGGATAAAGATACACAATAAACTATTACAAATATAACTATAACATACATAAATTTAAAAGGTAAAACCAAAAAGCAAACCTCTTATTTGTTGGATCTCAAATTCCCCAGGCATAGCTTGAGGTCCAGCTGCATTGGTCCCCATGATCATTAACTTCAACGTCCGAACCTCTGATTTATGTGGACATGTCTTCGGTGAGGACCAATTCTATCTTCAAGCTAAGGGAATATCTTTACAAGGATTTTATACATTGTTTTGTAATACCATTTACTCCATCTCTTGCACAACACAAGTGACCCGACCGCAGCTCCAAAGCCAACAATAAATCCAACTTCAACACTGATAAGATCCCAATCAATTCTGTGCGCAGAATTAGAATGTTTGCCTTCTAATGTTGGTGGCAACATTGGTGATCCGTTATCTAACGGTGGCCCATATAATCCTTTATTGCCTGCGAAAGAATCTGCTGAAAAAGTCTGAATCTGAGTGCCGGTTGGAATCTTCCCGACAAGTTGATTGCTCGACAGATTTAGGAATGAGAGGAAATTAAGTTTGGAAAGTTGTGATGGAATTGTTCCGCTCAATTTGTTGTCCGAAAGGTCTAAGGACTCAAGCTGTCCTAGATTACCTAGTGATGATGGGATTGCGCCTGTGAGAGCATTACTGGACAAGTTTAGGCCATGAAGTGATTTGAGCATTCCCACTTCCTCAGGTATTGATCCGTTAAAATTGTTGCAGGAGATGTCAATTGAAGTGAAGACTGTTAAGATCTTTACAAATTCCATAGCTAGACCTTTGATGGTAACTGTTACGGTATCCTGATAGTACACCTGGCCGAAGTCTACAACTTGAAATTGGAGGTGATTAATCTTTGACACGGCACCATCTTTGTCAGCCATCATTGCTTGCCACCTTTTAAAAAAACTTCCTGGTATTTCGCCAGTAAAATTGTTGCGAGCTATGTCAATAATTTGAAGCTTTGGCCAGGCACTTTTAGTCTTGTGGCATTCAATGCGATCATAAAATTTGTTGAAACGCAAGACAAGTACACGCAAGCTGGATATGCTCTTCAATGAGCATGGAAAGACATCTGTTATCTGATTGTTTCCCAGGTTTAACACCTCTAACATTGTGCAGTTGGCTAGAGATTTTGGGAACTGACCACCAATCACATTGCCATTGAGGTCTAGAGTGTGTAGACTACAGTTCTCAGGAAAATTATCTGGAAGAGTGCCAGAAAGTTTGTTTCTCCTTAAATCAAGTACTGCAAGAGGCCCGTTTATTGCAGTCAAGCACTGGGGAATCATGCCACTTAAGGAATTATTGGACAGATCAAGAACTTTAAGAGATGTCGCCTTGCATACTGATTCTGGAATGATCCCGTGGATGTGATTACTTGCAAGAGAGAAGAACATAGTGTTCACAAGGAAATCACCAATTTCTGCCGGTATGCTTGAGCTGAAATTATTTCTTGAGTAATCCAGATAAGCGGAAGATGGTGAAACAATTGGAATTGGTCCCTGAAGCTGGTTGGAATGAAGGTCAATATCAAGCACATAAGAAGAAGTAAGATTGAGGAAAGGACCTGGTAGATTTACCAGAGAGTTGCAAGAAAGATTTAGTTGAACAAGATTACTGAGCCTCCAAATCCAGTTGGGTATCTCCCCATGAATCTGGTTTAGGGATAGGTCCAAAGCGCCTAATGCCGATTGATTTCTCAAGAAATCAGGAAAGGTTCTCAACTTTCCAGCGGCTAATTTCAATAAGAGAAGTTGAGGAAAGCAGGAGGAATTGGAACTGTCATAATTAATTAGCAAGCTATTGTATGAAAGATCAAGACTTAAGAGATTTTTCAGTTGTTGAATATCATTAAGCAGAAAGGACCCACTGAAGTTGTTTGAAGAAAGTGAGAGAAAAATAAGCTCTCGTAGATTAAAGATGGACATGGGTATAGGCCCTTCCAAACTATTGCTACTCAAATCAAGGACTCGTAGGGAAGAAAAATTACCAAATTCAGGTAACTGGCCGGAGAAGTGATTGTTAGAAAGCTCTAAATCTTGCAGCATGGGAAGAGAAAACAGAGATGACGGAATAGTCCCATCTAGTTGATTGGATCTCAAATTGAGATTCACCAGATTAGTGAGATTTTCCCAGTGAGTGGAATTAATCTGACCTGTCAGCTGATTGTCAAAAAGATTGATCACGGTCAGATTGTTGGCCATACTGAAGGATGGAATTGAACCGTTGAACTTGTTTGATGACAAGTCAAAAGAAACCAATTGATGAAGATCTTCTATTGACCTTGGGATTGATCCAGTGAAATTGCACCACCGAATATCTACCTCGGACAACATTTTGAGGTTGCCAATAGAGTTCGGAAGCAACTGGCCTGAAAAGTTAGCCCCGCATAGAACCAAGGACCGAAGAGAAGCATTCTTTGGAAATTCTGGTAAGGAACCCTGAAGCTGCGGATTCCAAGATAAGTCAATAGTCTGTAGTGTAGGTACCTGGAAGATCTTCTCTGGGAATGTACCATATAAGCCAGAATAGCTTAGGTGCAAGGAAGTCAAATTTGGGAACTTTGAGAAGAACTCCGGAACTTGAATAGAGAAATCATTGCCATCTAAACGAATAACCGAGAGCGATTGAAGCTTCAGTAATGAACTATCAATAGGGCCTGAAAGAGAACAAGCGGACAAGCTCAGCACCCTCAATTTTGGCAGTGAAGATGATATAGCTTGGCACCATTCAGTCCCCTGTGCTGATATATTCACGCCATCAAGATAAAGTTCAACAAGCTCAGAAAAGTTCCGAATGAGCACTTTCAAATTCGGCATCTCAAGTTTTAGCAACGGATTGTCGAGGGTAGACAAATCGAGAGTTACCAACCTCGTCAAGTGCGAAATCTCAATCGGAACCTTCCCTGCAAATTTAGCTTTCGACAAGTTCAGGTTACGCAAACCGGCTAGCTGTTTGAACTCGGAAGGAATCTGAGTGTAGTTGAAGAAGTTGTGAGCCAAATTCAGGTTCTCGATCGACTTCAGACCGAAAAGAGGACTGGAATTATCAAGTCCACCAGTAATCCACTCGTTGCTCAAGTCCAGATTCGAAACACAACCCTCTTTGCAGGACACTCCTTCCCAAGAGCAGTAGTCCGAGGCATTGTTCCACTTCACAAGTTTTTGAGACGTTGCAGGGTCAAATGCGAGGGTGTCCTTCAATTGTAGCAGCAAAGATTTCTGATCGCCGGGACATTGGGTAGAGACCACAAACGTATGGAAGGTGAGTGAAACATAGCAAATGCGGAGTAAGAAAAGCCATGAAAGCAGAGGAGTTTTCATCGGAAGTTGTTGCTGATATGTGACACAAATGTAAGGAAGGAAAAGCTTAGGCAGGTCCCTAGTTATTCTTCTTTGTAATTATAGAATGTGTAATGGCGTGTGAGCCAAAGACCAATTTGGTCTTAGTCAGTGTCGGCTGTGGGGGTCCCGAAGGAACAGCTGCACAGAGTCTCCGTCTCCAAGGGAAGGGAACTTTTAATTATTTATTTTATATACATATTTCAGTTTTATATATTCCAAAAAAAAACTGTATATGCATAACTTAACTAAGTACAAATTTAAAAAATACCCAATGTTTTTCTGTTTTGAAAATACTGTATCTTTTTATATATTTTTTTTCTTGGTTAAAAACTTCATTTGTTTAACATATACCTTCCTTTAAATTCTTCTATATCTATTATTTAATAGAAGATATTGTGTTACAAAGTTGACTTTCAGATTAAGTTTTGTACTTATAAATATGCCACAGAAGAAAAATAAAATCTTTTAAACACACACAAAAAAAGTCTTGTGCATGAAAGGACTACATTTTAATTTTCACATAGTGCCCCATTTTATTGAACTGTGATTTGTTGTGATGAGGTTGTAATTTGAATTTTAGTTCCGCACAACCAATTGCACAACATCTACATGTATAACCATTTCATCTCCCATTTTCCCTTATCTCAAGTACAAAATAGTGAAAACTACAAACAAAAAAATAAAATAATTTCCAAGCTCAAGTAGGCTGTTTAATAATTATTTCGTTTTTATTTTTCGTTTATCATTTTTTAAAGAAAATTTAGAAAATAATTTTAATTTAAAAAAATAAAAAAATAATAATTATCAGACGGATTCTAAATAACCAAATCGACTCAAACGGATTGACGTGTGTATGTATGGCTCTTAGAGACGCTAAGAAAAGCGTGGTGATGGTTTCTACCAAATCTATGGTTTGCCTGACTTGTTAACTTCAAAATCTTTCCCCATATTCCTTGTGGGGCTTAAATTGTGGGTTGTTTTTTCAATAGCGAAATATTATTGCTTAAGAGTAATTGTAGTACTACTTTAGGCAATGTGGCAAGTGGAAATTTGTCATCGTAAGTTGCCATGAAAGCAGATGCGGAGTAAGAAAAGCCATGAAAGCAGAGGAGTTTTCATCGGAAGTTGCCGCTGATATGTGACACCAAATGTAAGGAAGGAACAGCTTAGGCAGGTCCCTAGTTATTCTTCTTTGTAAATTTACTTTGTTTTCTGTTGTGAATAATTACATATGCATTTACAGAATGTGTAATGGCGTGTGAGCCAAAGACCAATCTAGTCTTAGTCAATGGATGGTACACCACGTGTTTCTATATAAATTATGGAAATTTCAATTTTTAAGTTATTAACTTTTTAACATAAATATTCCACCATTTATATGAAGACACATGGTGTACCATTTCGTGTGACGGTCACACTGAAAAATCTCTCGTCCCGAAGGAACAGTTGCACAGAGCCTCCATCTCCAAGGGAAGGGAACTTTTAATTATATACACACACACACACATGGGCGAAACTACATAGGGGCAAGGAGGGGTAGATGCTCCTCCCCTCGCCGGAAATCAAACTTAGAAGCAGTGGTTCCGCCCATCCGAACCCGTCGGAAGTGATGAAGTTGGTCTGTTTTTCTGGGTTCCATTGCTGATATGCAGCTCTGCTGCACAAGAGTTCTATTTTTGTTCCCTTAAAAACCAGGACAACGACGTCGTTTGGTCTTGGTTAAAAAAAATAAAAAATTCCCTTTAGTGGGACGACATCGTTTTAGTTACTGAAATAAAACATAATAATTAATTAAAGGGAACCACATGTCTCCCCGTTGCCTTCACTCTTCCCCACCCCGTTCCATTCACTCCTTTCCCACTTTGAAAACCAATCAGACAGGAAACCCCAGCAGCACAACCGCCCGTTTGGTCTTCCTTGCTTAAAGACTTCAAGCTAACCCAGCCCAGTCGTCATCTTCAGCCCCTTTTCTCCAAATTTTTAGGTAAAATTTTTAATTTCTAAATTTATGTCATCCCTAACCCTAATTGATTATATAATACGACATTTTGTTTAATTGATATAGAACTACAGAGTAATTAGCTAACATGGTTATTGATTATTGATATGAAATCTTATAATTATTGATGAATGAAATTGTTATTTACGGTAAAATTTGAATTATTGATTATTGATATTGAATTGAATTTTAGCTACTGAATATTTATATGAGTATTACTATTGATTAATGAATTGTTGGTTTATTTAGTTATTAGTCATATAGTATATGAAGATGCATAGTGAATTTTCATCATTGAAAGAAATTAGTGAACTTGTAAAGGAGTCAGTGAAGACCGAAAGGTGTGCAAGCTACAAGTTAGTGTATAAGCTTCTTAAATTGACTTTGGTGTTATCGGTTGCAACCGCTTGGTGGATAGAGCTTTTTTTGCTATGAAGATTGTGAAAACACCATTGCGTAACAAAATATGAGATCAATGGTTGGGTGATAGTATGGTTGTTTAGATTGAGAGAGATGTATTTGTTTTTATTGATAATGAGCTTATTTTGCAACGTTTTTATGACACGAAACCTCACCAACAACAATTGTAACTTATTTATATTGATAAATTATGAACAACACTACTATATAAAAAGATTTGGTTGTTGCTATTTTTTCTTAACCTGACACTCTTTTAATGCATAACTTAACTAAGTACAAATTTGAAAAATACCCAAATGGTTTTTTGTTTTAAAAATACTGTATCTTTTTATATATTTTTTTTTTCTTGGTTAAAAATTTCATTTCTTTAACATATACCTTCCTTTAAATTCTTCTATATCTATTATTCAGTAGAAGAAATTGTGTTACAAAGTTGACTTTCAGACTAAGTTTTGTACTTATGAATATGCCATAGAAGAAAAAAAAAATCTTTTAAAAACACAAAAAAAAAAAGTCTTGTGCGTGAAAGGACTACATTTTAATTTTCACATAATGCCCCATTTTATTGAACTGTAATTTGTTGTGATGTGGTTGTAATTTGAATTTCAGTTCCGCACAGCCAATTGCACAACATCTACATGTATAGCCATTTCATCTCCCATTTTCCCTTATCTCAAGTATAAAATGGTGAAAACTACAAACAAAGAATAAAATAATTTCCAAGCTCCAATGAGCTGTTTAATAATCATTTCGTTTTTATTTTTAGTTTATCATTTTTTTTTTTTTGAAAATTTAAAACATATTTAGTAACTACTTTTAATTTTAAAAAAATAAAAAATAATTATAATTATCAGACGGATTCTAAATAATAATTATCAAACGGATTGACGTGTGTGATGGTTTCTAGCAAATTTATGGTTTGCTTGACTTGTTGACTTCAAAGTCTTTCCCCATCTTCCTTGTGGGGCTTAAATTGTGGGTTGTTTTTTCAATAGCGTAATATTATTGCTTAAGAGTAATTGTAGTACTACCTTAGGCAATGTGGCAAGTGGAAATTTGCCGCATTTAAGATACTAATTAATATACTTGGATTTATATATGCCACTGTAGAATTGTTAGATTAGGAAAAAAATTTGAAATGTTATAGGAATTTTTACATTTTTTTTAAGGGGAAACTTGATATAACTCCAATTTTTTGAGCCAATAGTAGGAATAGTTCAGTTTATTAGAATAGGTCCAATTCTTTAAATTTAATTATTTTATTATCAATAATTATCTCTTAATTGAAAAAAATTATTGTAAAAATCAAATTTCTTCCTAATTATCTCTTTGATTATTTCTTTTTATTTATATATTTGTTATTTCTTGTTCTTCCTCGTGCTTTAATCCATTAATAGATTTTATTTTAATTTTTATAATCAACCTATATCACAGGTTAATTGTATTGATCTACCTATATGACATATTCTTTTTCACAGTCAACCTGTCACAGATTAATATGTCTTGCTTGTAGGTATATTATATTTTTTCTACCTTTTAGTTAGGTTCCATATCTCACTTATAGGTATAATATACATTCATATATTTGCTACTTGAGTTAGGGTAGAATTTTTTTTTGCAGATAGATTTATTTTAGTATATTAATTTTTTTTGTTATAAGATATTAATTAGATATTTTGGAGTTGAAAAATGCATAATATTAAAAGATTTTAACTGATTTTTAATATTTTTAGAAAATATAAAATGAGTATAAAAGAAATAAAAACATATAATTTATTAACTGGACTCACTCCTAAAAACTCTCTATGTTTTTGGACCTGGATCTAAAAGCCCCTTTTTTTAATTTATCATATGAACTAATATTTAAGCGATTTGTCATACCAACTCTATTGAGTTTTCTATCTAAAATAAATCACATACTTGCGGAGCCAACTAATGTGCATTGAGATCCTTTAACCCCAATAAATTTGAAAATATACTCTTATGAGTTTTTTTTTTTAAACAAACGATATTATTTATACTAAAAAAATTATGAGCTTAACGTTATAATGGACTAATAATGTGGTTCAAATGAAATGGAATGTTGTTTTCGCTGCACAGCAAAAATAAAAGCAGACTAGAATAAAAGGAAAGGCAAATGCCTTTGCCTTTCGGTGCCTAAAAAGCAGATACGAGTGAAAGGCATTTTGATGCCCTTTGTGGTTATTAAATGCAAAGGGGAGAGATGAGGGCGACATTCGTTGAACTTCTGAAATTAGTCCTGAACATAAGTTATGGGTGCCTTTCACATAAGTTATTTTGAATGAAAAATTTAACGAAGTTAGAGTTAAATGAAAAATTAATGATTCAGAAAGTTAGTATAACAAATCGTTTAAAATTTTAGTTTATATATGATAAATTGAAGAAGGTGTATAATTTTATATAACATTTCAAAATAAAATTCTTGGTTTTATTGGTTGACGTTGATTTTGAAGTCTTGATTGTCTCAATTCATGACTTTTGATAAAGTTTAATTGATTTCTAGATATTTTTATAAGACAACATGGCGTTCAAGTTTGACTGCGTTGCTTTCCTATCCTCATTTTCCAGTGGCTATTGACTGACTAAGGCAATACATAGTCAATACAAACAGAAATGACTATCTCAGCTCAGCTGAAACCATGATGAAGTTGAACTATGAACGTGTGTTTATGCACTTTGTTTATCGAATGTGTAAAACAATTGTCCTATATTTTATAAAGTTCTTCAAAGTCCAAATTATAGTTCTCACGCGTCAATTGACAAAAAAAAATAAAAATAAATAAATAAATAATCAAAATGTAAGCTATGCATATACCTAAAGTACTATGACCTCTTATCATCAATAATTCAACAATTATTATTACTCAAAGTATGCAAAACACGTTTTAAATTATGCCACACAGAATATCGTAAATAAATATTTTGGTTTTTGTATGGCAAAAGAGGAAAAGGCTGACAAGCAAAAGAAATGATTATCAACAAATTTCAACACAAAAAAAAAAACAAAACGACTTTCAAGCTCCAAAAAGACTTTTAATAATCATTCTATTTTCATTTTTCACTTTTTATTTTTTTTTCAAAAATAAAAAATTCGTTTGGTAACTTAAGCGAGCCATACTACAGAAAACGTGGTGATGGTAATGTATGTATAGTGGGTATAATTTTGTGGTTTGCTTGACGTGTTGACTTCAAAGTCTTTCCCCGTATCCCTTATCGTGGTGATGGCAATGTATGTATGTATGAAGAACTTTAAAATGTAGGTTGTTTTATTCAATGTTGACAGACCACTGAGTGGAAAAGAGGGAGGCAGGTTGTCTGCCCTCCTTTTACCATGCCCTTCACATCCTTTTCTATTTGTACAGTCACGGTTAAGTCACGTCAACATGTTTTATTATTTCTATAAAAAATCAATATAAAATGTTGATATGACTTAACCATGACCGCACAATGTAGGAGGGGATGAGAAATGCATGGTAATGGGAGGGCAGACAATCTGCCTTTGGAAAAGAAGGTAAAATTTCGCCCCTACATAGGAGCTAAAACTTCATGAAACAATGTATACCCCACGTTCAGATACATGCGTTATACTCCTAGTTTCATATAAAAACTTGTTTGAAAGTATTTTTAAAACAATTAAAAGTGTTTTAAGAAAAAAAATGTTTTTAGAATCAATATGCAATAAAACAAAAGAGAATCTTGAAAAATCACTTGAAGTGATGCTTCATCCACAAAACACTTCAAGTGTTTTTGAGACCTAAAAACACTTTCTCTAAAAGCGCTTTCAATAATTTTAAAAGCACTTCTAAATGATGTCTAAGTCTCTCTTTTACAAGGCTACAAATGAAGTAATTAATGAAATCATGTTTAATTTTTTGGTTGGAAGCGGCATTCTACAAAAGCGATTAAAGTGATGTTACTAACTGGATAAATTGAACAAATACTTTAGATTAGCTTCCATATATATATATTTCAATTTTATATATTCCAAAAAAAAAAAAACTATATATGCATAACTTAACTAAGTACAAATTTGAAAAATACCCAAATGGTTTTCTGTTTTAAAAATACTGTATCTTTTTATATATTTTTTCTTGGTTAAAAACTTCATTTGTTTAACATATACCTTCCTTTAAATTCTTCTATATCAATTATTCAGTAGAAGATATTGTGTTACAAAGTTGACTTTCAGACAAAGTTTTGTACTTCTATAAATATGCCATAGAAGAAAAAAAAATCTTTTAAACACACAAAAAAAAGTCTTGTGCATGAAAGGGCCACATTTTAATTTTCACACAGTGCCCCATTTTATTAAACTATGGTTTGTTGTGATGTGGTTGTAATTTAAATTTCAGCTCCGCACAGCCAATTGCGCAACATCTACATGTATAACCATTTAATCTCCCATTTTCCTTTATCTCAAGTACAAAAAAGTGAAAACTACGAACACAAAAATAAAATAATGTCCAAGCTCCAATAGGTTGTTTAATAATAATTTCGTTTTTTTTTTTCGTTTATCTTTTTTTTTTATGAAAATGAAAAACTTATTTAGTAACTACTTTTAATTTTAAAAAATAAAAAATAATAATTATGGAACGGATTCTAAATAACTGAAGTGACTCAAACGGATTGACGTGTGTATGTAGACGCTGAGAAAAACGTGGTGATGGTTTCTACCAAATTTGAGGTTTGCTTGACTTGTTGACTTCAAAGTCTTTCCCCATATTCCTTGTGGGGCTTAAATTGTGGGTTGTTTTTTCAATGTTGACAAGAGAGGGGCTAAAACTTCACGCAAGGGAGTGTGCTCCCCACGTTCGGATACATGCATTATCTTCTCGATTTTATTTAATAGCTTGTTTGGAAATGCTTTTAAAATTACTGAAAGTCTTTCTAGTAAAAATATTTTTAGAATCAATCATTAGTAAAAACGCAAGTAAATCTTAGAAAAAACACTTAAAGTGGTGCTTTTTCGATCCAAAAAGCACTTCAAGTGCTTTTAAAACCTAAAAATATTTTCTTTAAAAGTATTTTCAGTTATTTTAAAAGCACTTTCAAACTATAATTAAGTATCTCTTTTACAAGGCTACATGTGGGGTAATTAATGAAATCGTGTTTAATTCTACAAGTGGATTAAAGCATTTCATGATAACCATTTCATTTTTACTTTGGTTTTCACTCTTGTGTGCTTGATATATGAAGAAAGTTTATAGAGAGAGGTCTTAACAAATTCAAACATAAAGATGGCAAGTATCTCATGACGATGTCCAGAATTTGGAAGGCATCCATTCAATGTTGATGGTGATGACAATTCTGCTTTGTATCCACCGTTAAAAGGTGGACTCCATAATCCTTTGTTTCTTGTAACGGAAGCTATTGGAAATGTCGAAAGCTGAGTACCCATTGAGATCCTACCGACGAGCTGATTATTTGAGAGATTCAAAAAGCTAAAGGAAAGTGAGTTTCACACACTGTGGTGGAACTCGACATGTCCACACTACTAGAATTTTGGCTAAGGACACCCTTATGTTTGGTGTCTATTATAAAGAGTAGGCACTGACATTGGTGGCAAACCTCAATTGCCACCATGCAGCCACCAAATAAGAGTACATGTCATATGTAGAAGTCTCTATTGTAACAATAGCTACCCTTACTACATTGGTGGCATCTGAAAACAGTGTCACCCTAAATCATTGGTGGCATCTGAAAACAATGCCGCCTAAATCATTGGTGTCAAAGTTGCAAATTGTGTTTAAAAAAAAAAAAGGATGCCTCGTATGGTACGGGCACCCTAATTGCAATTTCATATTTCTTTTTTTTTTTTTTGGTGAGAAAACAAATTGTAATATCATTGATATAAGAAACAACTACAAATTTGCATAACTGATCTTTTATACAATTTTGCACAAATGTTGGTAACGATGAGTGGTAATAAATAGACTAAATATTTAGAATCAATGAAGGTCTAAATGACAAAAGCTTCCCCTACTGAAATCACAATTCTTATACAAGACTAACTTCAGACTTGCATTTGCACCACTTTAACTGATCCAAAGTGCTCGTTTTGCAAATCCTTGTAAATTCTTTGCTCCAATCTATTAGTGATCTGTGGGGAGAAAATGGAAACACATGAGATGGAACATAGAAAGAATTTGTTTTATAAGTATGCACTTAAAGCAAAAGTATAGAATTGGACATGAACATGATTTTTCCTATTACAACTAATTTCAAAACAGAAATTGTCTTCATGTTGTCTTTTATAAATAAGCTAAATCAATTTCTAGGTGATTACGTGCCCGCTTAAGAGTACTACCTTAGGCAATGTGGCAAGTGGAAATTTGCCGCATTAAAGATACTAATTAATATACTTGGATTTATATATGACACTGTAGAATTGTTAGATCTGGAAAAAAATTTGAAATGTTATAGGAATTTTAACATTTTTTTTAATTTATCATATGAACTAATATTTAAGCGATTTGTCATATCAACTCTATTAAGTTTTCTATCTAAAATAAATCACGTACTTGGGGAGCCAACTAATGTGCATTGAGATCCCTTAACCCCAATAAATTTGGGAATATACTCTTATGAGTTTTTTATTTTTAAACAAACGATATTATTTATACTAAAGAGAAATTATGAGCTTAACGTTATAATGGACTAATAATGTGGTTCAAATGAAATGGAATGTTGTTTTCGCTACACAGCAAAAAGAAAACCAGACTAGAATAAAAGGAAAGGCAAATGCCTCTGCCTTTCGGTGCCTAAAAAGCAGAGACGAATGAAAGCCATTTTGATGCCTTTTGTGGTTATTAAATGCAAAGGGGAGAGGTGAGGGCGACACTCGTTGAAATGTCTGAAATTACTCCTGAACATAAGTTATGGGTGCCTTGCACATGAGTTATCTTGAATGAAAAATTTAACGAAGTTAGAGTTAGATGAAAAATTAATGATTCAGAAAGTTAGTATAACAAATCGTTTAAATTTTTAGTTCATATATCATAAATTGAAGAAGGTGTATAATTTCATTTAACATTTCAAAAAATTTCTCTTGGTTTTATTGGTTGACGTTGACTTTGAAGTCTTGATTGTCTTAATTCATGACTTTTGATAAATTTTAATTGATTTCTAGATATTTTTATAAGACAACATCGCGTTCAAGTCTGACTGCATTGCTTTCCTATCCTCATTTTCCAGTGGCTATTGACTAATTAAGGCAATACATAGTCAATACAAACAGAAATGACTATCTTAGCTCAGCTGAAACCCTGATAAAGTTGAACTGTGAACGTGTGTTTATGCACTTTGTTTATCGGAATGTGTAAAACAATTGTCCTATATTTTATAAAGTTCTTCAAAGTCCAAATTATAGTTCTCACGCGTCAATTGACAAATAAATAAATAATCAAAATGTAAGCTATGCATATACCAAAAGTACTCTGACCTCTTATCATCAATAATTCAACAATTATTATTATTCAGAATATGCAAAACATGCTTCAAAATTCAAATCATGCCATACAGAATATCGTAAATAGATATTTTGGTTTTTATAAGGCAAAAGAGGAAAGCGCTGACGATCAAAAGAAATGTTTATCCACAAATTTCAACACAAAAAAACGAAACGACTTTCAAGCTCCAAAAGGACGTTTAATAATCATTCTTTTTTCATTTTTCATTTTTTATTTTTTTCAAAAATTAAAAATTCGTTTGGTAACTTAAGCGAGCCATACTACAGAAAACGTGGTGATGGTAATGTATATATAGCGGGTATAATTTTGTGGTTTGCTTGACTTGTTGACTTCAAAGTCTTTCCCCACATCCCTTGTGGGGTTTAAACTGTAGGTTGTTTTATTCAATGTTGACAGACTATTGAGTGAAAAAGAGAGGGTAAAATTTCGCCCCTGCAGAGGGACTAAAACTTCACGAAACAGTGTATACCCCACGTTCAAATATGCGTTATACTTCTAGATTCATATAAGAGCAATAAGAGTTAGTTTGAAACTATTTTTAAAACGATTAAAAGCATTTTTAAAAGAAAAAAAATATTTTTAGAATCAATCTTCAGTAAAAACAAAAGTGAATATTGGAAAATCACTTGAAGTGATGCTTCTTCTACAAAGCACTTCAATTATTTTTAAGACTCAATAACGTTCTCTAAAAACGCTTTCAATAATTTTAAAAACACTTCCAAACAAAGCATAAGTCTCTCTTTTACAAGGCTACAAGTGAGGTAAGTAATGAAATCATGTTTAATTTTTTTGGTTGGATGCGGCATTCTACAAAAGCGATTAAAGTGATGCTACTAACTGGATAAATTGAACAAATACTTTAGATTAGCTTCCGTATACATACATACATATATATATATGTATATATATATGTATACATACATATATATATATATGTGTGTGACATCCCACATCGCCCAGGGAAGTGGATCATGTAAGTCTTATATGTATATTCTCATCTCTACCTAGCACGAGACCTTTTGGGAGCTCACTGGTTTCGGATTCCGTAAGAACTCCGAAGTTAAGCGAGTTCGCACGAGAGCAATCCCATGATGGGTGACCCACTGGGAAGTTCTCGTGTGAGTTCCCAGAAACAAAACCTTGAATGCGTGTTCGGGGCCCAAAGCGGACAATATCGTGTTACAGTAGAGTCGAGCTCGGGATGTGGTGGGGGCCCGGGCCGGGATGTGACAATTTGGTATCAGAGCTAATCCCTGGCTGGAAGTGTGCCGACGAGGACGTCGGGCCCTTAAGGGGGGTGGATTGTGACATCCCACATCGCCCAGGGAAGTGGATCCTATAAGCCTTATATGTATATTCTCATCTCTACCTAGCACGAGGCCTTTTGGAAGCTCACTAGCTTCGGGTTCCATCGGAACTCTGAAGTTAAGCAAGTTTGCACAAGAGCATTCTCAGGATTGGTGACCCACTGGGAAATTCTTATGTGAGTTCCCAGAAACAAAATCGTGAGGGCGTGGTCGAGGCCCAAAGCGGACAATATCGTGTTATGGTGGAGTCGAACCCGGAATGTGGTGGGGGCTCGAGCCGGGATGTGACATACATATTTCAATTCTATATATTCCAAAAAAAAACTACATATGCATAACTTAACTAAGTACAAATTTGAAAAATACCCAAATGGTTTTCTGTTTTAAAAATACTGTATCTTTTTATATATATTTTTCTTGGTTAAAAACTTCATTTCTTTAACATATATCTTTCTTTAAATTCTTCTGTATCTATTATTCAGTAGAAGATATTATGTTACAAAGTTGACTTTCAGACTAAGTTTTGTACTTCTATAAATATGCCATAGAAGAAAAAAAAATCTTTTAAACACACAAAAAAAAAAGTCTTGTGCTTGAAAGGGCCACATTTTAATTTTCACACAGTGCCCCATTTTATTGAACTGTGGTTTGTTGTGATGTGATTGTAAGTTGAATTTCAGTTCCGCACAACCATTTAATCTCCCATTTTCCCTGATCTCAAGTACAAATAAATGAAAACTACAAACAAAAAAATAAAATAATTTCCAAGCTCCAATAAACTGTTTAATAATCATTTTGTTTTTATATTTTCTTTATCTTTTTTTTTTTGAAAATCAAAAACTTATTTAATAACTACTTTTAATTTTAAAAAATAATTATTATCAAATGGATTCTAAATAACTGAAGTGAGTCAAACGGATTGACGTGTGTACGTATGGCTTTTACTTCTTAGAGACGCTGAGAAAAACGTGGTGATGGTTTCAAGTTTGAGGTTTGCTTGACTTGTTGACTTCAAAGTCTTTTTCCCCATATTCCTTGTGGGGTTTCAATTGTGGGTTGTTTTTCAATGTTAACAAGAGAGGGGCTAAAACTTCACGCAAGGGAGTGTGTTCCCCACGTTCAGATACATGCATCATCTTCTCGATTTTATTTAATAGTTTGTTTAGAAGTATTTTTAAAATAATTGAAAATCTTTTTAGTAAAAATAATTTTGGAATCAATCATTAGTAAAAACGCAAATGAATCTTGAAAAAAAAATATTTGAAGTGGTGCTTCTTCGATCCAAAAAGCATTTCAAGTGCTTTTGGAATCTAAAAACATTTTCTTTAAAAGCGTTTTCAGTTATTTTAAAAGCACTTTCAAACTCTGATTAAGTATCTCTTTTACAAGGCTACATGTGGGGTAGTTAATAAAATCGTGTTTAATTCTACAAGCGGATTAAAGCATTTCATGATAACCATTTCATTTTGACTTTGGTTTTCACTTTTGTGTGCTTGATATATGAAGAAAGTTTACGGAGAGAGGTCTTAACAAATTCAAACATAAAGATCGCAAGTATCTCATGACGATGTCCAGAATTTGGAAGGCGTCCATTCCATGTTGATGCTGATGACAATTCTGCTTTGTATCCACCATTAAAAGGTGGACTCCATAATCCTTCGTTTCTTGTAACGGAATCTATTGGAAATGTCGAAAGCTGAGTACCCGTTGAGATCCTACCGACGAGCTAATTATTTGAGAGATTCAAAAAGCGAAAGGAAAGTAAGTTTCACACACTGTGGTGGAACTCGACATGTCCACACTACTTGTTGAGTTTTAAGTATTTGTTTTTATTATCTTTCATAAAGAAACAACAATACAAGAATACAAGATGTATAGGGCAAGGTGTGATCAACACACTGATCACCCTTAAATCATTCTTACACGGCAGCTCCATAAAACAGGGAGCAGAAATAAGGTGAGGCAAAAAGCTTCTAACCACCCTAGAAGTATGGGAAAGAAGATACAAGATCTAACTAGAAGTAAGGTGACAACTGCATGCATATCGTCTACCTAACCAATAGCTATGGATACCCACTCTTGACTTTTATTAGATGATATGGGATGACTGATGCTGCATCTACTAATTCTGCATATAGAATACCCACTCTTGACTTTCAATACTCCCCCTCAAGCTGGGTCTAGAATGTTGATGGAACCAAGCTTGGATAGAAAACGCTTAAACTTATTGAGGTAATGGTTTGGTGAAAATGTCAGCTAACTAATCAGCACTTCTTGTGTAGAGAGTTTGAATCACTTGAGTTTACACTTGAGCACGGACATGGTGACAATCAACCCCAATATGTTTTGTTCTTTCATGGAACACTGGATTGGAAGCTATATGCATTGCAGCTTGATTATCACAGTACATTGACATAGGTTGCTTTGTTTGAAACCCCAAATCACTCAACAAACCCTTAAGCCATATTAATTCACATGATGTGATGTCATCGATCTATACTCAGCTTTTGCACTTGATCTTGCAATGACACTTTGCTTCTTACTCTTCCATGTTACCAGATTTCCTCCCACAAATGTGCAATAACCTGAGGTGGACTTTTGATCTATTTGGTTTCCTGCCCAATCAACATCACAGTAACCAACAACTTGAGTGTTATCATTCCTCTTCATGAGAATTCCTCTTCCAATTGATCCTTTGAGATATCGAAGTACTCTCTTAACGAGGTTGAAATGTTCTATTGTAGGTGCATGCATGAATTGACTAGCTAAGCTCACTGCAAATGTAATATCTGGTCTTGTGATAGTTAAATAAATGAACTTACCAACAAGTCGTTGGTAGTAACCGATATTAGGTAGAGGTTTGCCTTCCAAGTTGAGCTTGAGCTTGCTATCAAGGGGAGTTTGAACTGGCTTGGCATCCTTCATGTTTGATTCCGTGAGAAGATCGAGGATATATTTCCTTTGGCTAAGAAATAGCCTTTTACTTGATGTGGCCATTTCTATCCCCATAAAATATTTTAACCTTCCAAGATCTTTGATGGAGAACTTCTATTGTAGAGAGACCTTGAGGTTTGCGATTTCATTAGCATTGTCCCCAGTGATTATTGTGTCATCAACATAGATCAACACAACAAGTTTGCCAACCACTCATGTTTGAACAAACATGGATGAGTTTGCATGACTTCTTTGAAAACCAACTTCTTCAAGAACCAAGCTGAGCTTGGCATATTAGGCTCTTGGGGATTGTTTTAATCTATAAATGGATTTGTGCAACCTACACACCATGCCAAGCTCATTGTATTGAGGATGTCCTGGTGGAAGTTTCATGTAAACCTCCTCTTCAAGGTCACCATGTAAGAATGCATTCTTCATATCCATTTGGTATAAAGCGCATCCTTTATTCACAACAACAGACAATAACACCCTCATAGTGTTCATCTTGGCAACTGGAGTGAATGTTTCCTTGTAGTCCATGTCATATGTTTGAGTGAATCCTCTAGCCACCATCCTAGCTTTGTGCCTTTCAATCGATCCATCTGAGTGGAATTTGATCTTGTAGATCCACTTACTACCAACTGCCGTTTTTCCTAGTGGAAGTCTAACTACACTCCAGGTGTTATGATTAGTGAAAACACGAAACTCTTCCTTCATGGCATTTCTCCACACTTCTTAATAGTTTGCTTTTTGAAATGTTTGAGGCTCACAGTGACTAGTGATGGTGTTCAAATAGGCAGCATAAGATTTTGAAACTTTCTGGTAAGACATGAAACCACTGATTGGATGACTTGCTGAATAAGTCAAATAATCTTGAAGTCTTGTAGAATGATGCCTAGCACATACCGGATTTCTTTTGCCTTGAAACTGTTGTGTTTCTTCTGTTGAGCTTTCTTGCTCTTCATGAGGAAATTCTTCATTATGCATTTGTTAGTCAAGATTGTGATTACTATCTTGAGTTTCATCAACTGCAACAAGATAATTAAGAGGTTGTATCTCGAAAGATAGTTCCTTAGCCCTTGGTAAGGGAAAAAACTCAAAACATGACTCCCCATGTGACTGATCTTTAGACAACTTGTTGAAAAAGGGGTTAGGTTCATCAAATCGTACATCCCTTGAAACTACAACTCTCTTTAACTCAGGACATAGCACTTGTAACCTTTTTTAGTAGATGAGTAACCAAGAAACATGCATTTGTTAGCCCTAGGGTCCAATTTATACCTATGTTGTGGTTGAATATGAACACAGCATGTGCATCCAAAGACTTTAAGATGTGACAGACTAACATCGCTTCCTTTTAACACTTACATTGGAAATTTGAACTCCAAGACTCAACTTGGTAATCTGTTTATGATATATGTAACTGTCATGACCCCTTGGGACCAAAATCTTTTTGGTACTTTCATGTGCAACATTAGAGCTCTTATTTTTTCAAGTAGATCACAATTCTTTCTCTCGGCTAGACCGTTTTGTTGTGGAGTACCAACACAACTGGTTTGATGCAAAATTCCATTACTGCTTAAATATTGTTTCATGATGTGTGACATATAATCTGATAAGATTAAAAGCACACCACAAAGTAGTACACAAATGTCCTATTGATTTTCCTTATTAACACTAAGATTTGTCAATTGTAGGATATGAAAATAAGGGTCTTTCCCGCAGAAGATTATTTTATCTAACTACTTAAAATGTCACAAAAATTGGGTTGTTATCCCTACTGACCAGTCACCAAAAAAATAATTATTAGACCAACTTGCACTTATCTAAAGTCTACGAAATTTTATATGAAGATACTAGACACACAGAGCTACACTCATACAAAGTTTTGGGATTTTTGGCATTGATTTTCTATTTAAATTAAATCGAACAAAAACAGGACAGAAACATATTTTAAGTAGTTCAAATTAAGAACAATGAGTTAGGGGAATTGCTATCCACCACCAAATAATCATGCAAACATGTTATGTTTCATTTAAATTCCTTTTATTTCCGGATGAAGATGCTCAAGTTGGCTCAATGTTAGAACTCAACCTATTACTCTTTCTTATGTAGTATGTTAAGAGAATGGCATTTTCAACTTAACTTAGTCTCTAGCATTCAATCTAGAATGACGTGTTCATAGATTTAACAAGTATAAATCATTAAGAACGAAAAGTGTTTAAGTCATCACAAGGCATCGTAAGTACTAGCGTTGTCTTACTTATCCTAGAAATTGGTTCACATGTTAATCGCAATTAACAAGTACCACTCTAAAACATATGTAGGTCCTCATTCGACAAGGGTAGGCACACACTATTCATAGCATTTGAATCCTAGATATGCTTACTAAAGTATGCATCCGTAGAAAACACATAAAGAATTCATCACTGACATAAGTAGTGAACCAATTTTCATCCATTTATAAAAGTGATTCAAACGAAATGTCATAACAAACTTGCAATCATATTCGGGGCTTCAAAACAGCCCCTAACTACTAAAAATTTAGTTACACATACTCCTTAAGTTAAAACAAAAGATAGACATGAGTTTGAGAAGATAGAACCGAAAGAAATCAACCGAGGCCTCCTCCTCCTCCTCCTTCTTCCTTCCCCAACGCTGCTTTTAAACCAATTATTGCTGCATCATTTTCTTCTCCTTAACTCGCCCACTAATAGCCATTTAGTGATGACAATAAGTGAGAGGAAATGGTAAAACAATTGTAACTCTTTGGGTAGCCTTTATGCCAATTACTCCCTCTTAATCCTCATCTTTAATTCCATTCCCTTTTATATTTGAATAAGTGTCAGCTGGCTTGTTCTTGGCTGCATCAGTTTTGGCGGCTAGATTTATTGGGTTTATTGCTTTCATTGCATTTACAAATTGATCAGCCTCTTGGTAACCTTTCAGTGTTAAAATGGCCATAACTTTTTCTAGACAAATGATATTAACAATCCGCGAAATGCTCTAGAAAATAGACATCCGTAGATTTCCAAGCATATAAGGCTAATTCATTCTGAGCTGTCTGCAACTTGCTTCCAAAGTCAGCTGATCTGCACAAGCAGTTTTGACGAATTTGTTACTTAAAATCCCACTTGTGCTATTTTTCTTTTCTTTGCTTGACAAATCCTACAAAACACAAAAGAAAAGTAAATAGCTCAAAAATATAAGGAACTAACTAAGAAAAAACAAGTGAATTTGATGTAAAATATATATATATATATATGAACCTATCATATTTTGAGCCATTATCATATCTCAAAGTTTGAATTTGGGAATTGAAATGATTTTTGACAAGATTATGAAACTCTATGAATGCTTCAACAACTTCACTCTTAGATTTCAAAAGGTATAACCAAGTAACTCTCGAGAAATCATCTATGAAAGTTACAAAGTACTTATACCCATCAAAAGATTCTTAAAATGGCCCCCATACATCTAAATGTACAAGTTCAAAAACTTGTTTAGTCCTATTTGAGGATAAACCAAAAGGTAACCTAGTGGCTTTACAAAAATGACATGTATCACACTAGATCACTTCTTTACAAAGATTTAGAAACAATCTTGACAAAATAAGCTCGGAAGGATGAGCTAATCTTTGATGCCACAAGGTTTGGTCTTGACTTAGGTTAGACTTGACTTGAAATTCCTTGAGAAATGATGTATCCTTGGATAGGTAATAGAGACCATCTAAGAAAAAATCTTCACCAATCTTCTGCTTAGTGATACAGTCCTGAAAAATGACAGTATAAGGGGAGAAAGTAACTGAACAATTTAATGCATGTGTGATTTTTCCAACTGAGAGAAGTTGAAAAGGAAATGAAGGAACATACAAGGCTTTAGACTCTATATTGTCAGACGCTAGATTTATTTTTCCCATTCCTAACACTTTAGCTTCATCCCCATTAGCAACTAAAACATGTGAAGGTGTGGGAAGTTTTTTAAAATCATGGAGCTTGTAAACTTGGTTGGTCATGTGATTTGTGGCACCAGAATCTATGACCCACAAATCATGCAATTGATTTATATTTAAAGCAGTTTTGAAAGTTGTCAGTATACCTTGCATGTTGTCTTGAGTGAGCTTTTTCGAGTCAACCAAAAAACCTGCAAACTTTCCTAGCATTGCAATTGAGTTGCCATTACCAGAGGTACCGGCTTCATCACTCCCAGAGACTTCCTTCTTCAGTTGAAGGTACGCAGCGAACTCATTTATAAGTGTGGTGGGATTAGAGGTAAAATTCAGAAGATCATCTGAGCCTCTAGTTGACAGGGATGAGGCATGATTAACTTTATAACTGGGAAACTGAGGCTTCTTCTGAATAAACCTTTCATTTTTCATGAAGTCTGGTTTGAGCTCAGGGTGGAGAATCCAACAATTGTCCCTCACGTGTCCCGTGGCATCACAATGTTTGCATTTGAGATGAGGATTTCTTCCCTTGTACTTCTTATCACTGGAGAAATGTTTCTTTTCACTGGAAAAGTAAGCCCTAGCTTCTGAGGCAGTTGTTGAGGTACTAGTGTTCATAACCTTTTTTCTCATTTTTTTCCCTTTAAATTGTTACACAAACATTTGCAAAGGTGGGGAGCTCTAGATTCATGAGAATATGGCTATGCATATCTTCGTATTCTGACCCCAAACTAGTGAAAAGCTGGAAGATTTTGTCTTCTTCAGCCCTTTTAAGAAGCAGGTTTGAGTCCGTTATATGTGGACGGTATACCTCCAACTCATTCCACATACCTTTTAGACTTCCAAGTAGTTGAACAAAAGGTTTTCCATCTTGTTGCATGCTCGCTATATCTCTTTTAAGTTGAAACACATAGGCTGCATTATTCTCATTTCCATACATTTCTTGCACGGACTTCCATAGCTGAAAGGATGACTTAGAGTAGCTGAATATCTCGGCTATCTTTCTCTCCATGGAATTGAGGAGCCAGGACATGACCAACTGATCCTTGCTAAGCCAAGATTCATAGGTGGTAGAGGAAGCATCAGGAGCTTCAGTACTTCCATTTATGAACCCTAGCTTTGATCTTCCTCCTAGGGCAAGTGAAACTGCCCTCAACCATGGTAAGTAGTTGAACTCATTTAGAAGCACAAAACTCAACCTTTGATTTGGATTTACATCAATCTTCGGTTGATTTTAATGACCGGCTCCAAGTGAGCTATCAGCATCGAACTCAAGGATGGGGTTTTCGTTAGCCATGAAAGAAAGCTTGAAGAATAAAGCAACGAGTATCACAGAGACAGGTTATTCCTGCTCTGATACCATGTTGAGTTTTAAGTGTTTGTTTTTATTATCTTTCATAGAGAAACAACAACACAAGAATACAAGATATGTAGGGTAAGGAGTGATCAACACACTGATCACCCTTGAATCACTCCTACACGACAGCTCCATAAAATAGGGAGCAAAAAGAAGGTACGGCAAAAGCTTCTAACCACCCTAGAAGTATTGTTTTTATTATCTTTCATAGAGAAACAACACAAGAATACAAGATATGTAGGGCAAGGCGTGATCAACACACTGATCACCCTTGAATCACTCCTACACGGCAGCTCCATAAAACAGGGAGCAAAAAGAACATACGGCAAAAGCTTCTAACCACCCTAGAAGTATGGGAAAGAAGATATAAGATCTAACTAGAAGTAAGGTAACAACTGCACCCATATGGTCTACCTAACTAATAGCTTTGGATACCCACTCTTGACTTTTATTAGACAATATAGGGTGACTGATGTTGCATATGACTGATGATGCATCTACTGATGCTATATATGATTGATGTTGCATCTACTGATTCTACATATGGAATACCCACACTTGACTTTCAATACTACTAGAATTTTGGCTAACCTCAATTGGTGTCTATTATAAAAAGTGGGCACTTAAATTGGTGGCAAACCTCAATTGCCATCATGTAGCCACCAAATAAGAGTACATGTCCTATGTAGAAGTCTCTATTGTAACAATAGCTACCCTTAATACATTGATGGAAAATATCTCCATCAGAATAGGAAGTCTTCATCCAGAAAAATCAAAGCTATAACAGAGTAAATGTTCATGATATCAAACAAACTGAGCAATATAAACAAAAGAGGAGAACCCGTAAAAGAAAAGAGCTAGGAACCAAAGCCAAAAAAAAGTGAAGACACAGTCAAATGAAGCTCGATTAAATAAAACTGTTTGATTTAGTGTTGCTTGGATCACCAAACAATTCTGTTTTTTGTAGTTTATGATTTGTGTTTTGCGTCAATTTTCGTACTTACGAAAATTTGTGCACAAATATGTCATTTTGATAATGAGTAATGTTGATTCCTGTATCGAAAAGAAGAATAAAAACAATAAAAAAATTGATCGCAAATATGTCGTTCTTATCTACCTTTTTACGATTAAAAACTTGCGACATCAAAATATCAAAAAGTAATAGAACAAGCTCACACTACATCTCGTACTTTATATTTATGTGACAGTAGAAGCAAATGACTTATTTCTTGCCAAACACAGGCCGAACAAGGAGGCCAGCTGCATTGCCCCTCATAACAATTTCAACATCTCGGCCTTTGATTTATGTGAATATGTCTTCGGTGAGGACCAATTCTTTCATCCAAATGAGGGAATATCTTAACAAGGATTTTATACTTAGCCATGCAGTACCATTTACTCCGTCTCTTGCACAACACAAATGACCCGACCGCAATTCGAACTTGCATGATGATTCATCTTTGGTCTTCCGTCTTGGATATCACTCGGTACACATGCTATTTTTCTTAGAGCTTGCTGTTGTATTCGTTTTCTCCAACATTGCCCTTCGAAGTCCTTTTTGCTAAAGTACTGGTGAGGTTAGTATTAATACATCAGACTAGATGTAAATAATATACTTGAATTTTCGGGATATCATCTCTTGCAGGATCCCTCAATGCGACAGCTGCATCTGCATGTTATTAGCCAGGATTTCGATCAACACATTTGAAGATCAAGAAACAGTGGAACTCCTTCAACACTGCTTTCTTTCGAGACTCCATGGATGCAGTAGAGGAAGTCACTAGTGATGGAAATGCAAAGCTAAAAGATGATGATAGCCTGTTGTCGATGGAGCTTCGATGCCACCGATGTAGAAGCGCTCACCCCAACATACCGCGATTAAAATCTCACAATACCAACTGTCGAGGCCCCTTTCCAAGCACCCTGCTCCAAAATTGTCCTCCTGTTCACGCACCGATCAATGTCAGCATTGATCCGTAGGTGTAAAATCCATCGCATCTCATCGAAATTTTGTTGTATATAGACAAATGCTTTTTGGTGGCTTAAACGGTATTGCATTGTGATCCTTGGTATGGCTTTTCATGATTCTCATTCTTCACAAATTTGTGTTCTCGCAGAGGTTAGTAGTAACAAAATGCATTTTCATGATTACCATTTCGTTTTTAGTTGTCGAAATTACAGCGTTTTCGAACTCCATAGTTATCATATATTTAGCTCCCGTTCCTAAATATACACACCAGACATTAGGCCATCTCCAATAGTTGATACTTAGTACTACGGTACGGGTTTAGTAGTATTCTTCTTTACTTGTAAGTGAAAAATTTTAGATTCGATTTTCTCCAAATACGAATTTGAACCTCATTATTGCTAGCTCATTATAAGGTTTGACCTACTCCCCCATCCCCTTAGTGTAGATAATATTGTTTATTAAAAATAAAAATAAAAATTGAATAGAGCATAGCTATAATTTTCCATCTCCAATGGTACAAGGGCTAGATTTTATTCTTCTCAATATTTTATTACTTGTTAGCATATTGAGAAATATTATGGCACATCACTCACATCAACTACTATGTATTGTCTACATAACTAAACTAATATTTACACCTATGTAAATATATGCAATATTTTATTACTTGTTAGCATATTGAGAAATATTATGGCACATCACTCACATCAACTACTATGTATTGTCTACATAACTAAACTAATATTTACACCTATGTAAATATATGCTATGGAACAATTTTTTTAAGAAGTGTATACCGAAAAATCTTTGGGATATGACACGTGTAAAATTGAGAACTAATTGGCAAGATTTCATATAATATTTTAGTCCACGTGACTCTTTATCATTGTTGAATTTTAATCCCAACGATTAGAAAGAAAGATGCATACGAAAACAAGGATAATACTGGCATCCTTCACAGGGAATGCACATATGCGTTTACATGCAGTGTAAAAATCACCTAACTTATTTGTGTAGATATCTACATGATTGGCCTTTATCGTGGAGTCTCACAAGCACGAGAAATTTTTTATTGTGATTAGAATACGGATGATACATCACATATTATTATATAAGTAGAGATAAATTTTATTTTTTAAGTTGTTAATTTTTAAACACAAATATATCACTACTTGTATAATGACACGTAATATATTACATCATACTCCGGTCACACTAAAAAATCTCTCAACAAGCACACTACAGATGAGTATTAAACAAATATCAAAGCACCCCAGTACAATGATGCGCATGGCTATCCCACTTTTCCTACCAGGTGCCGTCTATTTGGATTATTCGAGCAATTGTTTGACAACATGGCGGACAATGATGCATGGCTAACAAAGATGATTCCCTATCGACAGTCAATTTCCAAGAAAATCCACACACCGCTGATGGAGGAGAACCTAGAACATGCTATCAGTTACCGGCAAAGGTTCGGAATGGAAATGGATTTGGTAAAGATTCTCACTGCCTACACCTTGATTGACTTCTCATGCAACTAAGAAACGAGACCACAAAATAAACAGCAATTCATGTTAGAGAATGAATCTTACATTAATGGGAGGAGAGACCGTTCATGAGTTTATAAGTAAGTTTGGCTACTTCTAATATTTGAATTGTTTTTATGGTAGAACATCAACTTTTTTTTTTGTATCAGAGCAAGTTTGTCTTGTGGGAGAAGCCAAACGGCCACACATGCTGCATGTCACTCGATTTGTGTTGTCCACGTGCTAAGCTTGAAAAATTGTCACACGTGATGAGGCGTGTTGAGAATAAATCTCATGGTGATTGGATGAGGGATCTTGCATAGACTTTGAACTACTTCTATATAGCCAATTAGTTTATGACAAAACATCAACTTTCTTCAATCCAGAACCATGAAAATAGTAATTCGGAGCAAGCTAAGTCATTTAGATCAAACACAAGAGGTATGCATAAAAGTATTTGCCCTAAGGAGGAATCCTAGAATTCCGTCTGTATTTTGGGTTTGGAAAAGTGCGGATTTTCACGAAAGGAAATCTTATGATATGTTGGGAATTCTTTATGATAATCATCCATGCTTGAAACGTATCTTAATGCCTGAAAGTTGGATAGGATTCATCAAACCATTGGTCCAAATCATTAACTTTCATTAAAAATTTTGCTTGTATGATTACGTTTCATACATGTGGGTCTCATATATCCAAGTCTAAATATGTGATATGAATCAAATCTAAACTAAGATTAAAGTTCATGGACTAAATATAAAACAGAATAAATGTTCAGTAACAAGCTGTGCGTTTTATATCTTGCCACGCAATCAAATCAACAAAAACACATCGCGAAACATTTTGTTGTGTTCATAGATTCCAGTTGTAAATAAATGGTTCTCTTCTGTCCCTTCCTTCTCGATAATTAACCAGTTACGACAATGACACATTTAAACATAATTATTAGGTTAATATTTTGGGTCAAACAATGCTGGAAGATTTTAGCTCCTAAGTAATCCTGATATTAGACAAATGATTAGTTACAACCAACAATGTTGTTTAAACACGAGGATTTGTCAAGAACATCATTTTTCATGATCGTGTCACTCGATAAGAATTATGCACGTATAAATACAAAAGATTCACACATTACACGTGACAAGGCGCATTGGAAAGTCATCTCAGACTTGAAATGCGAGTATTAAGACTAATACGTAATACGCAAATTAATTTTGAGTCGAATAATCGTTCAGATCACATAAACTAATTAATCGACGAGAATATACTCGTAATTCAAAGGGGAATGTACATAAAAACCAGCAAAAATTCCAACTGAAAACACAGACCGCAGGGAAATGTGTTGAATTGAAACATATATAGGAAACCCTTAACGAGAAGGAATGACGCTGCGTAGATGAAAGGAAATGACATGGAAAATTTTACTGAGGGTTGGGCGGGCGGCTGTTGGCAGCAGAAACCCTAGACCCCCACTCAAGCAACTCTTTGCTGGTATCATCCTTGTGGACTATCACCTCTATGAAGCACAAGCTATCCTTCTTTGCCCCGGTTGCGGTCTCAATCGCTTCGATCAGCTCCTCTTCGCAACGGACCTGCAGAATTAACAGATTCGGTTACAAGGAGTTTTACGATCCAGGAAACCCTTTGGTTGATTAGTTGGAGGAATAGATTACGGAGACGATTAGAATGCATTAACGAAGTGATTACCTTGGTTGTCCAGCACTTGCCCTCCCCATTGTGGATGGCATCAACCAGTCCAGTGTAGTTCCAGTTCTTGATCACATTGTAGGGTCCGTCATGGATCTCCACCTCAATTGTGTACCCGCCGTTGTTTATCAGGAAGATGATGGTCTTCTGCCCATTTCGGATCATGGTGGACACATCTTGAGCAGTCACCTATTAGGCATTGAAACAATGAAAGCATAAACACATGAACAAAACATTGAAAAGACCGATGATTCGTGATATTGATGAAATGTTATGCTACAAATCTGAGTAATTAACTGAGTAAATTTGATAAGGTTGTTAAGGGTACTTTACAATTTAGAGAGTGCTAGAGAAGATTAAATGTACCTGGAAACTCCCGTCACCGATGAAAGCAATCACACGCTTCTGAGGAACAGCCTGAGCATACCCAAGAGTTGCTCCAACTGACCAACCGATTGATCCATATTGCATTTGGAACTCATACCTGCAAACCCAATTCCAACTTCCCAATTAAATCAACTATATAACATAAAAGGAAACATGAAAAACTACATTCTCTCCTTGGCTTACCCGCAATCAGCCGGCAATTTCAGTTTCTGGCAGTTAAACCATGAGTCCCCTGTCTCAGCAATCACAGCAGTTTCACTTGACAGCATATTCTGGATGTGGTGGAACAGAACATTAACCCTCAAAGGTTCTTTCGGTGCAGACTTTAGAGGGTGTCCATCGGGAACAAAGATCCTGCGGTAGTTCTCATGAGCAGTGTTGTTGTGCCTGAGCTTCTTTGCAAGAGCTCTGAGGAAATCCTTCATAAGAACACAACCAAATGAAGGGCCATTTGCTATGGTCACGCGATCAGGCTGCACCACAATGGCCTTCTCCTTCTTGATAAGCAAAGAGTATCCAACAGAGCTGTAGTCATTGAAAATCGGTCCAGCAAACAAGTATGCATCTGCGGACTCCACTATCTCGGCGCAAAAGGCAGTGCTCACAGCACCCCAGTATGTTCCAATAAAATGGGGGTGGTGCTCTGGTACAAACCCCTTTGCAGATGGCATGACAGCCAGAGCATAACCACTAGCATCAGCAAGTTCAACAAAGGCATCGCCGGCATGTGCAACTCGAAGTTTAGGCCCACCAACCATAACCGGCTTCACTGCCTTGTTCAAGAACTCTGCAGCCGCCTCCACCGCAGCCTCTAAGCCCAAATTATTGCTCAATCTGCAGACCAAAACAAACAAACATATAAATTTCACACCTAAAATAAACATTTCCAGAACGGTTCAACCAAATGGAATCAGAAACCCAAAAATGTGTACTTTGGAGATAAAGAAAATGGAACAGGATCCCGGCTAAATGTAGGATGAGGAATTCCAGCCAAGTTGCAGCTTATGCTGATATAAACAGGCTTGCTTTCTTTCAAAGCAGTTGAAATTGCGGTATCGATCATTTCATGCGCATCTTCCAGATTATTCACCACAGCCTAGTAAAAACCCACATACCAAAATTAGCAAACTTTAAAAAACGAACCAAGAAAGTGCAAAAAACCAAACATTAATTTAATAAATTCAAATGAATATGAATTCTTCAACAAATCCATCAAAACCCAAAAAAAAAATTGATTGAAATAAATGGCAAATACAAAACCAAACTTGGTAAATTCATGTACAACTTCCAGATTTTTTACCACTGCTTAGTGAAACCCACATACCAAATTAAGCAAAATCAAACTCACTAACTTTTTTACCAAATCTATCAAAACCCAATAACAATCATTGAAATTAAATTTGAACAAGAAAATAAACAAACATGGTAAATTCTTGTGATTATTTACCACATCCAAGTAAAAACCCACATTCCAAATTTAGCAAAACCAAACTCACTACAAATCTTTCACAAAACCCAATAAAAATCATCAAAATTCAACTTCCAAAATAAATTAAAAAGCCAAAATCTTGATTTCATACTAACCTGATAGCAAGTTACAGTCTGAAAGCATCTCAGCTCTTGGCTAAAGTCCGGCAACCCAATAGTGTGGTGAAGAATCCTGTTCGTCCCGTAATCGTTCGAGTTCGGCCCTCCAACTATACAAATCAATGGAAGATTCTCACTGTAAGCTCCGGCAATTGCATTGAGAACACTGAGCCCACCCACAGTGAAAGTAACAACACATGCGCCGACTCCCCGCGACCGCGCGTAGCCGTCAGCAGCGTACCCGGCGTTGAGTTCGTTGCAGCAGCCGATGTTGGTGAGTCCGGGCTCGGCGATGAGGTGGTCGAGCAGAGTCAAGTTAAAATCACCAGGGACAGTGAACACGTCGGTGACGCCGATTTGGACGAGTCGGCGCGCGAGGTGGCGACCAAGAGTGGCGTCGCAGGAGTTGATCACGGTAGAGGGGGCAGAGCTCTGGATTGCCGAAGCGGCGCCGTTCGGGAGGCTCCCGACGTCGGTGCACGCCGGCTTGCAGACATCGAGGGATCCGATCTTTGTGTCCATGGAGGGTACTGGGTTATGATCGTACTCAAAAACCGTTTTTGAAAACAACTCGGAAAAGAGAAAAGATGGGAACTTTGTGATGGGATTTGGGTTTTCTGGGGTTTTTGGAATTTGGTTTGGGAAATTGGTTTGGAAGGAGGAGGGTTTTTATAGGTGGTCGGCAGTGGGTGGAAGATACTAGGGGCGGTTTTTCATGGTCAAGGCAGTGGGTTGCAGTAGATTCTAAATACTGGGCAAATGAGTGGCGCGCAAGGATTATAATATCAATTAATTTTACGATTTTTTTGGTTAAAAATCTTTAGATTGGAAAGGACTAGAAATTTCTAATTGTCCAGTTAATCATAATATGCTGGTGAAATTATTTTTCCCAAATAAAAATATACTTTGTAGAATGTGTGTTGAGCTTGCTATATTGATATCACTCGAATAATAATTCTAATTTTTTTTCCTATTGATCTTACTAAATTCCTAATCCAATGATTTTAGATTTTGCTAATTTTCGATAGACATGATTTTTAATAGTAGGTTAAAAGATAGACAATTCAGATTATGTAAAAAATTGATGTCACGAATCCGCCTCTTTAGTATATTGTTATCTAAACGTTCAATTCTTTTTAAGACACGGGTAGTGATTAGGTTAGTTGGCAGAATACCTCACGTATAAAAAAATATGTTCAAAATTTTTCATATAATCGGTTATATGTAGTTTGATTATACGGAACTAAGGCATTATCATATGTTACGTAAAACCCTTTGTTTGACAAGACGATGTTATTGACGATGAAAAATTTTAGTTTTCATTCTCATCACATAGGTAGAACACTTTGTATTATGAGACCAAGGACCACCATCTTGTCCTAATCTTCTTTTTTTCCTTTGGTTTATGAGTTGGAAATGTCATAGTTTTTGTGTGTGGCTTAGTTTAGTGGCAAAGTCAATTTACTAGTAGCGCTTTCAATTCAAATATTGTGGCCATTACATCCACATCCAGAACGTGGAAGATTAACAAATTGTCAAAAAGGAAAATTTACTACAGTAATTATAACAACCAGCGGTAAAAAAATAAAATTACAATGGCGGTGGACGTATTTTCTTGGTCCTGAAGAAAATACGTCAACTAATTATTTGCTGTAATCTTTTCTTTTCCTAATCCCGAAAATAACAATTTAAATTGTAACATCTTGCGGCCGGCGATCAACGACACGTCGCTTTCTGATTAGTTGTCTTGGGGCGTAATTGTCACTCTCGTGGACTCAAACGAGAAAAACGACTACAAGGTTGGTGGGGTTGAAACGGCGACGTAAAGGGGGACAATACCGTGATCAAAGGTTTAGAAGGACCGAAATCCACGGTTTGTGGAAACCGGAGGAGTTGCTGGTAATTGCAAATTCGAAGATTTTTGGATTTCATAATTTAATTAATTAGTTGTATAATTAAACAAATTAAATTAAGCAAGTTGTATGCATGCACATCTCGACAGTCAGTGTTGGACACGTACGTACTAAATAACATGTTATGGTTGTGACGTGGCACTCAATCACAGGCATGAATGTGAGCCTTTTTGCACTGCAGTCACAGACGAGGCAGCCCTTTTTGTACTAAATAAATAGTAAATTGGACCAGGCATGAGAGACTGTTTTGAAAGCATAAATACGAATTGTGGGCCCTACACTCATGTTAGGTGATCAAATTTTTGAAAGAGAAATGACCAAGGTTCTAAAAAACGTTAGGCGCTAGTCGGGCGGCGGGTTAGCGCCTAGCGTCTAGGTGCCTAGGTGGCCTAGGCGGATTTAGGTAAATTTCTTGTATATCTTGTAAATAAGTGCATATTGACACCTAAAAAAAACTATACTTGTATGGATAATAAAATAATGATAAAATGCAAATTAGGTACACTATTTCCATAAGTATTGGATGAACTTGTAGTAAATCCATCATTTGCAAATTAGATACACCATTTCCATAAGTATACCACCATGAAACCAAAAAAGAAAAAAGCACGCAATTAATAAAAAATAAAAAATAAAAAAAAACCTCCTAGGACCGCCTAGGACCGCCTAGGGCCACCTAGGGCCGCCTAGGACCGCCTAGGACCGCCTAGCCCGCCCAGCCCGCCTAGACCGCCTAGGCGCCGCCTAGGCCCAACCCGATTTTTCCTCCCGATTTGCCCAAAAACGCCTCGGTTGCTAGGCGCCTAGGCGGCCGCCTAGGCCGTTTTTTAGAACACTGGAAATGGCGCGCATTCTGTTTAATGAAAAAAGTTGAGATTTCATCGTAAAATTAATCAGGAATATAAAAAGCGGTATAACATTTTTATAAGCACTTGCAACGTTTGGTTTTTCGCCAATGTATCATCATATTTACTTTTTGTTCATGCTCATATATTAAATAAGAGTGTATTAGGATAAAAAAAAAAAAGTATATGATTCTCATATTTCTTTTGGGTGCCGAGCATTATGTGTGGTAAAAAAAATTAGTATGTTACGGTGTATCTTATACAAAGAAATTTTCTATCGTTAGATTTTAATTATTAGATTATTGACATAGAATCTATCTAATGTCAATTACCGCGGGATTAACTATCATGCAATAAATAGTGATTGTATCTCAAGCTAATGAAAAAAGAATTTCAATAGAGCAAAGGTTTTTTTCTCCAGTCTCACATTCTCTCACAAATACAGATAAACGTCATTTTCTTGTCTTGATTAATCCGGCCCTAATTATAACAATATGACAACTTCCTATTAGACGACTCTACAAGCCCGATTACATAATGCACTTCAAATCAATCACATAATCATCATATAAAAAAATTAAAACGCCTGCCAATATGTATAATTAATTAAATTGTGGAAACATTCCTAATGCAAATAAGTCTATGTCCTCTGTAAGTGTAAGACTATCTTAAGAGAATAAAAAAATAAAAATAAAAAGCTTTGTCGTGATTAATAATGAATTGAGAAGGGTATGCGGTGGCGCCACCGCTGCCGCTAACCGAGTCACGTGACGTGACTGAACGTCTCTTAGATTATCATATTCATATGATGCACCGCAAGACTGCAAATAATCAAATTTAATTCAGACTTCGTCGGCAACAAAACAAGCCTTGAATTTGCTATCTCAATAACATTCCTTCCATTCTTTAACCGGGAATGTTCGTACCGGAGTTAGAATTCTCTTTTCTTATTTCTTTTTCCTCTTCTCATGATTTTATTTTTATTTGTAAACAATTTAAAACAAAATATTAATATGACTTAATTATAACTATTTAAATAGAAGAAAAAAAAAGATAAATTAAAACCGGAAGAGAATTCAACTCCGCTCGTATGTGCATGTACAAACTCACAACCAGACTTCACGTGCCCATGACCATTTGTATAAGGTGATGTTATCAAACTTTTCCACTAGGACCTTTTCGTTCTATTTTTTGTACTTTTCTTTTTAATTTCTAATGTTGTGATAATCAAACAGTTTAGTTTCCCGTTCACCATTTATAGTTTAATTTTAACTAAATTAGAAATCATGACTGTTTGAATTATTTTATTAAAATTTCAGTATTTAATATAAGAAATAGACAGTTTGGATCATTGTAGAACTTTACAGGATAAAAAGAGTGGAAAAACATTCAAAAGAATAAGGTTACCATCATTCTTATTTTTCAAAAAAAAAAAATATTAAGAGGTGAGGGTTTGAAAATATTATTAGAAGAGGAGAAAGTTTTGAACCCAAAATACATATGAGGATACGCACAACACTAGAATATTAAACCACATGCAAGATTACTAGCATTCTTCATAAGTGATGCTAATGCAACCCACCAGTTATATTTTCCCACCTCACCTTATATTCCCACGCACCACTAAAAATTGAAAAGTGAAAATGCTCCTTACTCATCCACCTTTATTCCTGAAATAATCTTGATGTACTTCTTTAATTTGAAACAAATAAAATAAATCAAAAAACCGAAGGAAAACTCAAAGAACCTAGCATTTGTATCCACCAAGGCACCAACCCGTCGCGACGACGACAAACACCCACATCTCTCCTAAGTTCCGCATCGGACCATGAACTACCGGCAAGGATGAATTCAAATTCTCTCCAGTCTCCCTATACATGTCTTCTCGTCTTCTCTCTTGCATTCATACTGGTTTTTATCAAGAAAAGTCCCACATAGATGAGGCCTCGTCTTTTTCTGTTCTTCAAAGACTCTTATCGTTGAAATCAAGAAGATTGGCACAAAAAGTTCCAGTCCGAAATAGTGAGTTATTGAGTATTCCATCTGTTTGCCAACAAAAATGGTTTTATTACATTATAATCTTTAGACGATAAGATTTATCACTTTTTAATCTTTAGAATATCTTGTTTTGTTTAAGGTCATTATACATTAAGTTAAATATATTAATAAAATTTAAAGTGGGTGTAGAAATAAGATAATAAATTGAACAAAGCACCACTTATCTGCATTAAGTTGAGGGAATAGTTTAAACTTGCGACGCATTTCGAAAAAAAAAAAAAAAAACTCTAATCATGATGACAATTCACCGCTCAATACAATCTGATATATTAATAAATACAAAAATGCTACTTTTTGTCACATATTTAGTAACACATTTGTGCCACATTTTCAATAAAGATAGAACCCATATATACTTCTCGACCCTACCTTTATTAAAGATGTACAAACTTCTCGTTTCAAAGGCCTTCAAGAGCGTAACCTTTGAATTCATAATTTCTCACCCAAAAAATATGATAAACGTAGTATTGCTTTATTAAATACGTAGACGTGCTATACGCCTATAACAAATGAAATCGAGTAGAAGCAAAGAAATCAGCAAGACGCAAACGTAGTAAGTACTAAAGCATGAACTCAAATTTCAGACCTCGTCCATCTTATTTGATATTTGATATTTTCGGGTAAAATTTGGTCTTTCATTTCTGTTGGTATATGGTCCAGCCCATGATCAATGTTCTAGATTATTCTAGTAAGCAAGAGATGAGGCTGGAGCTTGCTAGACAATTCTAGCATGTTATTAAGTTGATGGAAGAAGCTAGAGAGTACTAGCTTCCTTGGTTGCAAATGGAAAGATCTAGAAGCTACAAGTATGTGGCTAGTCTAGATTTTTCTATACTAGAGGTTTGAAGAAGGAACTAGAAACTAGTAGAATGCCAAGCCCTCACCTATAAATATGGGTGTGATGTAACCAATTGAGAACCAAGAGTGAGTAGCAAAGGATCAAGTCCAAAGCTAGAGTTCCACTCCAAGAGTGAGAGTGAGAGTGTTCCACTACACATTGTGTGAGTGAAGTTTAGAGTGATAGAAAGTGTGTGTTATACTTTCTTGTATCCATCAAGCCTTGTCTTTGGCTTGGTAAGACTACTCTTGTTGTATTCATCTTTTTCATATAG
Organism: Malus domestica; assembly: GCF_042453785.1. NCBI lineage: Eukaryota > Viridiplantae > Streptophyta > Magnoliopsida > Rosales > Rosaceae > Malus > Malus domestica. The sequence continues at coordinate 24,239,658 of NC_091672.1, read as the reverse complement.
TGAAGATTGATCCTTGTTTGGTGGACGTAGGCATAAATTGCCGAACCACATAAATTCTTGGTGTCCATTTTCTACTTTACCTTGTGCATTCTCTATCTTGTAGTACCGACATCCCTAACAAGTGGTATCAGAGCCCGGTTGGCTCGTACTACGAGATGGAAGGAAGTGGCACTATGATCAAACTCACCAACTCCAATTGGGTAACATGGAAGCCAAGGATGGAGGACATTCTCTATTGCAAGGATTTGCATGAGCCAATTGAAGGAGATGCCGCTAAGCCCGAGAGCATGTCCGATGCCGAGTGGAAGAAGATGAATCGCAAGGCTATTGGCACAATTAGACAATGGGTGGATGATAGTGTTTTTCACCATGTGTCTAATGAAACCAATGCTCGCGAGTTTTGGACGAAGCTTGAGTCCTTGTTCGAGAAGAAGACCCCAGCCAAGAAAGCCTTCTTGATCAAAGAGCTCATCAATGTGAAGTACAAGGATGGTTTAAGTGTAGTAGAACACTTGAACAATTTCCAGAATATCATCAACCAGTTGGCTACTATGAAAATGACGATCGAGGACGAGCTACAAGCGCTCTTGTTACTTGGATCCTTGCCAGACAGTTGGGAGACCTTTGTGGTGAGTATAAGTAACTCTGCTTCTAATGGTGTTCTTACTCTTGATAATGTTAAAAATAGCATGCTCAATGAAGAAACAAGGAGAAAGACTTCTGGCACAAATAGCAGCCAAGTATTTGTCACAGAGAACCGCGGAAGAAGCACGAGTAGAGGGCCTAGAGGTCATGGCAGGAGTCCTAGCCGATCCAAGTCAAGGTTCAGGGGTGCATGCCACCATTGTGGCAAAGAAGGCCATATGAAGAAAAATTGTCGAGTTTGGAAGAGAGAGCAAAGGGAAGGAAACAATCAGAAGAAAGATGATACTGGCAATACCACCGCTGTCATATGTGGTGATGTACCAGAAATATTGTCTGTTGGTGAATGTCTGCATATAGGCAACTCTGACAGAGACATTGAATGGATCTTTGATAATGGAGCTTCCTTCCATGCTACGTCCAAACGGGAGTTCTTCAGTACATACAAAGAAGGTGACTTTGGCATAGTGAAGATGGGGAATGAAAGCTATTCCAAAATTCTTGGAATTGGTGATATCTGCTTAAGAACTAATCTCGGCTGCCAATTGATGTTGAAAGATGTGAGACATATTCCTGATATACGTCTCAATCTGATATCCATCGGTACCCTTGATCGACAAGGATATTATCACCATATTGGCGAAGGAAAATTGAAGCTTACTAAAGGCTTAATGGTGGTAGCAAGAGCACGACTTTGTTGTACGTTGTACCGGTCAAATGCCAAGGTTTTGAAAGGTGAGTTGAATGCTGTGGAAGACTCATCTCTAGACTTGTGGCATAAGAGGCTAGGCCACATGAGCGAGAAAGGCCTACAAGTTTTGGCAAAGAAGTCTCACATTCCCTTTACCGAAGGTACGTCGTTAAACTCTTGTGAGCATTGTTTATTCGGAAAACAAAGAAGAGTTAGTTTTTCTGTTCCATCTACAAAGAAAGGAAACTTGTTAGATCTTGTTTATTCAGATGTGTGTGGTCCCATGGAAGTCGAGTCACTTGGAAGAAATAAATATTTTGTTACTTATATTGATGATGCTTCACGAAGGGTGTGGGTGTATTTGTTGAAATCCAAAGACCAGGTGTTTCAGACATTCCAGGAGTTCTATGCCATGGTGGAGAGGGAAACTGGGAAACCTCTCAAGTGCCTTCGTAGCGACAACGGCGGCGAGTACACATCTCACCAGTTTAGAGAGTATTGTGTAAAACATGGCATACGTCATGAGAAGACAGTTCCTGGAACTCCACAACATAACGGTGTTGCTGAAAGAATGAACCGAACCATCATGGAGAAAGTCAGGTGTATGTTGAGGACTGCAAAGTTATCTAAGCAGTTCTGGGGTGAAGCTGTAAGGACAGCCTGCTATTTGATCAACCGATCTCCATCAGTACCATTAGGTCTTGATGTTCCAGAGAGAGTATGGACTGGTAATGATGTGTCTTACTCTCATCTGAAGGTGTTTGGTTGCAAAGCTTTTGTGCATGTGCCCAAAGAGCAGAGATCGAAGTTAGACTACAAAGCTACACCGTGCATCTTTCTTGGTTATGGCGGTGAAGATTTTGGTTACAGATTATGGGACCCATACCAGAAGAAGTTTATCCGAAGTAGAGACGTGGTCTTTTATGAAGAACAAACAATTGGGGATTCGGATAAAGAGGCACAACCAGATGGCGCAGTCAGAGGAGTTGATCCATTAGCTTCAGATGAAGAAAGTCACGATGACATCCCTGAAGCAACTGCCAATGAAATGCCTGCAGAATCAGATAATGCTAATCAAGAGGAGCCTGATCAAGATGTGCCAAACCATGAGATTGCTCATCAGGGGGAGCCTAGTCAAGAAGAGCATATTCAAGGAGAACCTAATCAGGGGGAGCCTCCAGCCCTACAAGAGAATGAAGATCAGGTCAGAAGATCCATCAGAAGTCGAAGACCGTCTACCAAGTATTCTTCATCAGAGTATATCATGTTGACTAATTATGGAGAGCCCGAAACATATGAGGAGGCCAGAGCTCATAACGACAGTGACAAATGGATGAAGGCAATGGAGTCGGAGATGGATTCCTTATCAAAGAATGATACCTATGAGCTGGTGGAGCTTCCAAAGGGCAGGAAAGCATTGAAAAACAAGTGGGTGTTCAAATTGAAAAGAGACGACAACATGACAAGGTACAAGGCTCGTTTGGTTGTCAAAGGTTTTGGTCAAAAGAAAGGAGTTGACTTTGATGAGATTTTCTCACCGGTGGTGAAGATGACTTCCATTCGAGTTATCCTTGGTATGGCAGCAAGCATGGATCTTGAGCTCGAGCAGTTAGATGTTAAAACTGCATTTCTCCACGGCAATTTAGAAGAGGAGATATACATGGAGCAACCCAAAGGCTTTGAAGTCAAAGGTAAAGAAAATTTGGTGTGCAAGCTCAAGAAAAGTTTATATGGTCTTAAGCAGGCTCCGAGACAGTGGAATAAGAAGTTCAACTCATTCATGGTGAGTAATGGGTACAAGAGAACTCATGCTGACTCTTGTGTCTATATCAAACAATTTTCTGGAGGTACATTCATCATCTTATTGCTTTATGTTGATGACATGTTGATTGTCGGACAAGATGCTTCTATGATTAAAAAGCTCAAAGAAGAGTTATCTAAGTCCTTTGACATGAAGGACTTAGGGCCAGCCAAGCAGATTTTGGGCATGGAGATAATTCGTGACAGAAAATCCAAGAAGTTGTGGCTGTCACAAGAAAAGTATGTTGAACGGGTGCTTGAAAGGTTCAACATGAAAGCAGCCAAACCGGTAAGCTCACCTTTAGCCAATCATATCAAGTTGAGCAAAGAGTCGTGTCCAAAAACATATGAAGAAAAGGAGAAAATGGCAGTTGTTCCCTACTCTTCAGCAGTAGGAAGTATCATGTATGCAATGGTGTGCACACGGCCAGATATTGCTCATGCAGTAGGTGTGGTGAGCAGGTTTCTCTCTAATCCAGGGAAGGACCACTGGGAAGCTGTTAAGTGGATTCTCAGATATTTGAAGGGGACTTCTAAGATGTGCTTGTGCTTTGGCGATTCCAAACCAATCTTGGAAGGATTTACAGATGCTGACATGGGAGGTGACCTGGATGGTAGAAAATCTACGTCTGGGTACTTGTTTACTTTTGCAGGGGGAGCCGTGTCTTGGCAATCCAAGTTACAAAAGTGCATTGCTTTGTCCACAACTGAGGCTGAATACATAGCCGCTACAGAAGCATGCAAGGAGTTGTTGTGGCTGAAGCGGTTTCTCCAAGAGTTGGGTTTGAAGCAAAGTGATTATGGCGTTTATTGTGATAGTCAGAGTGCTCTGGATTTGAGCAAGAACACTACATATCATTCACGCACTAAGCACATTGATATTCGTTATCACTGGATTAGAGACGCTATCGAGAACAAGTTGCTACAGCTGAAGAAGATTCATACCGATAATAATTCTTCAGACATGTTGACAAAGGTAGTCACAAAATCAAAGTTGGAATTCTGCATTAAGGCTGCTGGGATGAACTCCAGGTAACTTGGAGTCATGATCGGAATTCCTCCCTCATGGACTGGAGGGGGAGATTGTTGGTATATGGTCCAGCCCATGATCAATGTTCTAGATTATTCTAGTAAGCAAGAGATGAGGCTGGAGCTTGCTAGACAATTCTAGCATGTTATTAAGTTGATGGAAGAAGCTAGAGAGTACTAGCTTCCTTGGTTGCAAATGGAAAGATCTAGAAGCTACAAGTATGTGGCTAGTCTAGATTTTTCTATACTAGAGGTTTGAAGAAGGAACTAGAAACTAGTAGAATGCCAAGCCCTCACCTATAAATATGGGTGTGATGTAACCAATTGAGAACCAAGAGTGAGTAGCAAAGGATCAAGTCCAAAGCTAGAGTTCCACTCCAAGAGTGAGAGTGAGAGTGTTCCACTACACATTGTGTGAGTGAAGTTTAGAGTGATAGAAAGTGTGTGTTATACTTTCTTGTATCCATCAAGCCTTGTCTTTGGCTTGGTAAGACTACTCTTGTTGTATTCATCTTTTTCATATAGTGAAGATTGATCCTTGTTTGGTGGACGTAGGCATAAATTGCCGAACCACATAAATTCTTGGTGTCCATTTTCTACTTTACCTTGTGCATTCTCTATCTTGTAGTACCGACATCCCTAACAATTTCTACACCAAGGAAAATAAATTACATGATTCATAGTTTCATACAACGAAAAGGTATGAAACTTTTACCATGGCATTACAAGACCACTTTTCTGGGGTTGGAGGAACACTTCTCCTACACTACGAAACAATGGATGCTCCTCCAAGTTTGTACGGCGACCCGACGTCGCAACCAGGGCCAAAACTCAGTCTCCTTAACTGTAGTCTAAAAATTGTTTATCTTTTCTGTACTCAAAGTAGTGAAGCTATGTACGCGAAAGCCACGAGCTACGTGATCCGACCTTTCCTCTCACCTGAGCACGGGTTTCTGCCGTGTTTTGGTAAAATGTATGTCCCCGTTAAGCACAGAGCTAATAAACCCCTCTACTTCTTCTGTAGTCATTTCACCGCCAAATGCCGCGAATGTCCCCCTCCGAGGTTTGTAGGCAACCAAGACCTTCTCTAATGATTGAAATCCTGCTTCGTCGAAAGCATTTAAGAAGGTCGCCTGCTTGGCGGCATCCAAGAGAGTGTAGGAAACAGAATCCTTGCCCTGAGCTGAACTCTGTCGCCTTGATAGCGATTTCCGAGAGACCTGAAAACGAAAATATAGAGAACTTATAACGTTACTCTTTCAACTTCCATAAGAAGACCATTGTCATGTGAGAAACCGGATGTTCTTTATAGTAGTGAGTCTATAAAAGCGAAAGTATACTCACCGCAGTCAAAATTGATTCCAGCGTATTTCTTGCTTTGGAAGATCTGAATGCGCCAATGATGCAAACTGGAGTTTTCTCACCACAAAGGGCATCAAAATTAGAATGTGTCAATAGAGGTACTTGATTCTCCCCCGAATCAGTCGGTGATTTCTTGGCCTGACTTGAAGCTGCCTTCTTGCTCTTTTTTTCAAAACCTTCGAGTAAAGCACTGAGCTCCTTAATTGTAGACTTCATATCTTTGGTGGTAATGCCTGCTTTTAAGACATGCTTCTCCCCGTTCGGAAGCCAACCAACTATAGCTGGAAGTGCACCAACTCCCAGCTTCTTCACTGTTGGAACAGAAGCATCGTGGACCTGCATGATCATTTTGAAATGATTTTTTTTTATACAAAAACTCAAGATTGTTATCAATGAAAAACTGTAAGGTGAATGAAAACAACTAAAGCTTCTTTTCCCTGAAGGAAAAGTATATGATTCACTTCATCGTAGAAGTACCATGGTCATCCTTACACCCTACGCATTTCATATGCATATACGCACATACATATAAAAATATATAGTCAATACACACACACATATTATATGGCCACATTCTTCATATATCGAAAGGATTCAGAAAAGGAAAATTGAGTAGATTAACTGACAAAAATCACCACATACCTCTGCATCATAGAAACTGAAGTGATTGTGATGCAATCCACTGAGGACACGCCAGATAACAGGTGTATCTTTCTTGGTGGAAAGAAGCACCACACTAGGTAATTTATTGGTTGTAAAAGTGGAAGACTCGAAGCGGTTCAAGTCAACCCGTTTCGAAAACCTTGGCAGATTGTCTTGGCAAAATGACTTCAAAGGTTTTGCAGCCCAATCACCATCATACTCAACCAAAGAACCCTTTTCACTCACTTTGTACACAAATACTCTGGGCATTCTGCTGGGGTATATGCCAAGGTCCTTGCAGAGAGATGGTTCCGTCTCACAGTTTATGCTTCCAACCTGACAGAATAGAACGAAAGAATGAGCATACCTGGAGACCAAAGGCAGTCATATTGTAAGGAATGAGTAAGAATCTTAACATACCTTTAAGGCTCCCTGCAGGGAACTCGCAACTTCCTCTATGATATTTTCAACATGTTGCTTCCCTTTCAATGAAGGAGTGTAAGAGAACAGGAGCCAAGTCATCCCTCGGTGAACTATTTCTTTCTTATACACCTGTGGACTGATGGTTGTAATGCTCACCGGAGAAGTCCTAGACCCAGGCCGAGAACCAGGTCGAGACCCAGTTGAACCACTGAAACCATCAAACTGACCCCCACCTCCAGGTTTACCCCCAAAAAAGTTTGAGAAAATGTCTTCCATACCAAAACTAAATGAACTTGGACCACTGGGACCTCCAAAGGAAAAAGAGAATGACTTGGAACCTCCCTGCCCACCCATGCTCTGCCAGTCACCAGGTCCATAGGTAAAGTGGTTCTGACCTGGTCCACCATTTGTGAAGTAAGTATATTCACCATGATCTTCAGGGGAACCAGCTCCAAATCCAGGATTTCCCTTTTCATCTCCATACATATCATAATTTTTCCTCTTCTCTTCATCAGATAAAATCTCATATGCTAATCAAGGAAAAAGAAACAAAACGATATTAAGTACAAACTTATAAGGATGTGGCTACTACAACAGGATAGGTAAATAAGAATTGAGATAGCTTCAACCAAATAGGAAAGAGGAAAGGAATCAATACTGAAGAGAACTTGGAGAAGTCATACCATTGTTTATCTCAGCAAACTTTGCTTGAGCTCCCTTGCTTTTATTCTTGTCTGGGTGATATTGAAGAGAGAGCCTAGAAGGCATTATTCAAGTTAGCATGAATATGGTAAAAAGCATGTCACACTAGCATTTACGTTGCGAATGCACAAGCACACACACAAACACATAAAGAGACAGAACTGGAGAGAACGGGCCCTTACGTAATGTGAAGCAATAAAACTGACGCATACACAGAAACATCTATTCCTTATTAAAGAAAATTAAGCAACCCTAACTTACGGAGATAAACTCTCTATTTTTTTAATAGCATGAGGAGAAACATATGCTAGACAGTATCAAATTAGACAAAAGGAACAAACACTGACTGCTTACAATGACAAGTCTAAAATGCTGTAATAACACACGCATTCGCTGTCATTAAGCTGAAGTCCTTTAACAGCTCAACATCACCACTAAGTCGCCCTCACGGCAAAGAACAGTTAATCACTTATTAAAACAAGGCCACATATGAAAACTCAACAGCAGTGCCAAAAATAGGCCTGAAGAATTATAGTTTGTCACTTAAGCTAGCCCCAACTCGTCCCAACCCAATAACAGACCTTCCCAGAGACCACCATCCTAAATGATATATAAACGATAAGTAGAGTCACAGTAAGGGCCTATTACGGATTGGATTTGGTAAGGATAAAAGCCCTTCCTGAAAATCAGTACAAACTTCTAAATTAAATGTGTCTGACAGAAAAAAGTTAGAAGTTCTTCGGGGTCATAGAAGCACTTTTGGGAAGCACCTAGTAGATGCTTCTTCACGAAGGAGCAATTGGACTTTTAAGCCTAAGAACTTGGATTTTCAATGGAAATGTCAATGTGCTTCTAAGAAAAGCACTTCCTCGGGAAGCAATCCCAACGAACCCTGAGCAGTGAGCTTTAATACTTTCGATACCCACCCAATAATACCCCAAAAAACAATATCTCATTATCCGTGGTTTAGCACAATTATTAAGCACATTATACATAAAGGGTTACTGGAACGTACTTGTGGAACGCTTTCTGAATTTCACGCTGACTTGCATTCCGCTCCACTCCAAGGACCTGACAACAATTTCAAAACAATTTCAGAAAAAATGGGTAAATAAGTACAAACCCAAACATTCATCAGCTAAAATTAAAAACCAATTTCAAATTATGCTCCTTTTGCACCATTTCATCACAAAATCCAGCGTGGGTTTTTCGAAAGCCATTCAATCAAAACCCCCACACTCAAATCCCCTATCTTTACCTTCAATTCATCCACATTGGACTGGAAAAATATGAAAAATTAAAAATTAGAAGAAAATCGAGAGAAAATCAAGAACCGTACCTTGTAAGGGTCTATAGTTTTCGCTTCCATGGTTAAGAGGAAGAGCAGCGCCGACACGAAGATGTAGACTGCGAACCGGTTCTCCATATCGGATCACGAAAATTCACAATGAGATTTTTCGGCTGCGAGCTTCGCGGTTTGTCGGATTTTTACGGCTGAGAGCGACGGAGAGAGGGGGAGGAGATTGAAATCGAGGGCTTATAAAGGTGCTTCGCGGGATTCCAAACAAATCCAGAATCTTCGGTGGTAGGTACACGTGGCGGTATGACGTGTTCCCACGCAAACTGACCAATGGTATTTGAGTTCTTGATTGTGTCAAGGAAACGCACCGCCAGCACGCTCTGCGTTTGGGTGAGTCAGCGTAGACGAATGCCTTTGGCGCCACAAAATTTAGCGGTTAACCAAAGGGGTTCGGTTAACAAGTAGCAACACAATAAATCAATGAGGCTTTTAGATCTAGGTTTGTGGATTTTTAGGAGTGAGTTAAATTATTTAATTATATGTTTTTAAAAAAATTACATATAGAGTATGCTTTTGATACTTAATATATATCTATATTATCTTTATTAATTAATAAAACACTCATTGTCAATTAAAATTCTATGAGATTACCAATTTAACTCTCTAATTAAAACAGAACATGAATAAGAAATATGGGGCAGAAATGTACTTTCACACAACTAAATTTTACTATTTTTTTTTCAAAACCTCACCTACATGTAATCCTAACATATCTCTAATTAAAAAAAAATCTCTATTAATTAATAAAACACTCATTGTCAACCAAAACCCTATAAAATTATCAGTTTAACCCTCTAATTAAAACAAAATATGAATAAGAAATATGGGGTAGAAATGTAATTTCACACAACCAAATTTTGTTTTTTTTTTTTTCAAAGTCCCACCTACATGTAATCCTAACATATATCTAATTTAAAAAATTTTAAAAAAAATTCTCACTCTCACATTCTCTATCACTCTCTTCCTCTCTCCTTCTATTTCAAAAACAAAAATAAAAAATTTTCTCACAAACTTTGTGTGTGCCCATACACTAGTATATTCTATTAAGAGAAGAAGGCTTGTCAACTTTGTGCCCCATTGTCTTCCAATTTTACCCTCACTTTTGAATACACAATGTTAACATGATGAGGGCAAAATAGTAATTTTGTATCTTTTGAACTTTTCCCTTTTTTTCCTATTTTGCCCTCACTTTTGATACATAATATTTACATAAAAATAGCCAAATAGTAATTTTATATCGAAATATTTACATAAGATAAAAAAATATGCACTTATTAAGAGAAATTGTTCTACCATCATTTTTTCATACACATAAGTGAAATCATGATGTTTTTTGGATAGTTTGAATGAACTGAAGCGGTTGCACTTGAGGAGAATGTGGGAGGAGGTGAGCGGTTGTTCACACATACAGAGTGTGTGCTCATCTGCTAGTTACATATTAAGATAATATTTTTTAAGCATTTCAAGGAGAGACAAAAGTTATTAAATGTGGAATATGACATTATTGACTTTTTTTTATGTGGGGTTTAACTTACAAAAATACCGTTTTATAGTGGTAAAATCTTTTCACACTTTTATCTCGATTCATTTGTTGCTCTCTTATTTCTCTCTCTTCAAAAAATTGACCTGATTTTCCTTCATCGCCATCTCAACCTCAATTCTTCCATCCTCAACGTCTTCTCTCCAAATTAACTCAAATCCCTCTCCAAATCGGTTTCAGAAACTCCAAAGACTTTCTCATACTCTTCACATCCTCCCAATTTGATCGCTATGGTAAGCTTTGCGATTTTGTAGCTCACTGCAGATTTTGATATGAAATTTTTTAATTTTTTGTTGATTTTCTCTGAATCATGGAGTTTTTTTGTTGATGATTCGTTGTTGTTTGTTCGATTACAGGGAGAAAGTTGAACGAACAAGCTTCGATGAAAATTGATCTGGAAATTACTATCATCCTCAAGCATGAGCACGAGATTAACATTTGCATAGCAATATAGCAAATTACTATCAGATTCCAATTTGCATGAGCACAAGATCACCATCATCTCCAAGGTCACTGGCTTTGTATTCAAGTGTAATCCTATATTGCTATGCCAATTAGAATATGAAATATTAAAAAAATTGAAATGTTTTTGCTTAATGGATGCAAAGTATATAGGGAACTTTAACGAAAAGTTCCTGATACTGTTCACTCTAACGAAAAACCATAACTTTACACTAAAAAGTCAATCTTGTTACTATTTACTTTACCCTTTATTTTATCCTTATCATTAAAACTCAAAACTTTCAAACTCTTTTCATTAGTTTTCTTAATATTATCTATGCTTATGAATATTGCAAACTCATTTAAGTACATTTCTATGTCACCTGCTCTGACCTGGTAAAACAAACCAAACAATATTATTATTTTTTTACAACTTAACGGAAAAATGACTGATTTTTGTACTCGAAAAATTAAGATAGCATTTATTGTTCTTTTTGTAAGGTTTTTATGATGGAACGAGATTTCTACTTTGGATTTAAGGATCTCATTTTGTTCACTATGTACCTAAATTAGAACAGATGTGGAAACTGATTTTGCAAAAATAGTCAAGAATGGGTTGAACTAATTCTGCAAAGAATGGTTAAAGACGGGTTGAACTGATTTTGCAAAAATGGTCAATGACAAGTTTAACTAATTCTGTAAAAATAGTTGATGACAGGTTGAACTGATTCTGCATAAATGATCGAGGACGGGTTAAACTGATTTTGCAAAAATTGTCGAAAACGGGTTGAACTGATTCTACAAAAATGGTCGATGACGGATTGAACTAATTTTACATAAATGATCGAAAACTGGTTGAACTGATTATGCAAAAATGCTCGCACACGGGTTGAACTGATTCTACATAAATGGTCGAAGATGGGCTAAACTGATTATACAAAAATGGTCGATGATGGGTTGAACTGATTTTGCATAAATGATCGAGGACGGGTTGAACTGATTCTGAAAAATGATCGAAGACGGTTTGAACTAATTCTGCATAAATGGTCAAGGACCGGTTGAACTGGTTCTGCAAAAATGGTCGAAGACGGTTTGAACTGATTCTGCAAAAATGATCGATGACTGATTGAACTAGTTCTGCAAAAATAGTCAATGATAGGTTGAACTGATTCTGCAAAAATGTTTGAAGGCGGGTTGAATTGATTATGCAAAAATGGTCAATGATGGGTTTAGCTTATGACACATATTAATTTTGTTGGAGTTGTGAAGAATAAGTTTATTAACAACTCTAAAGCCTTAGGGATATTATTGATATTTTAAAACATTGTTTTCATGTTTTTGAGTTGGACTTTAGTTGTTTTTATGGTTTTTGTCTCTTTTTGACATGTTTAAAAACAAGTGGAGTTTCTTGAAATATAGTGAAATTTTGTGTCTCTATATATAAAGCTCCCTTTTTATTTCTTTTATACTCTTTTTATATTTTCTAAAAATATTAAAAATCAATTAAAATCTTCTAATATCTATAACAAAAAAAAATTAATATATTAACATAAATCTATCTGTAAGACATTATACTCCAACTCAAGGAACAAAAATATGAATATATATTATACATATAAATAAGATATGAAACCTAACTAAAAGATAGAAAAAACATAATATACCTACAAACAAGACACATTAATTTGTGACATGTTGATTATAAAAAAAAACATGTTATATAGGTAGATAAATATAATTAACCTGTGATATAGGTTGATTATAAAAATAATAATAAATAGGATTCAAAGCAGTAGGAAGAACAACAAAACACAAAATAATAAATAAAAAGAAATAATCAAAGAGATAATTAGGAAGAAATTTGATTTTTATAAAATCTTATTATTGAAGAGATAATTATTGATAATTAAATAATTAAATTTAAGGAATTGAACTTATTTTTATAAACTGGACTATTCCTACTATTGGCTTAAAAAATTAGACTTATATTAAGTTTCCTCATTAGATCCAGGTCCAAAAATATATATAATTTTTAGAAGCGAGTCCAATTATCGAATTTGTTCGTGTACAAGTGAAATTTGAGACTTTGCATGTATTAAATAGAGTAAACACAAATAGATCGTTTGACCCAAAAAATAAAAGATACCAATAGATTGTAGTGTTATTAACGACCATGAAATTAAATAGCAGATGATGTTAGTTTATCAAATCACGAGTGCTTTTGGGAAAATCGTCTGTCATAACCTTAATCATGTGTCTTGTTCGAGAACCTTAATAAGATTTGGGATCTAAAAATAAATACATTTTTTCCTCCACTTCTGCACTGCTATGCTTATTTTTTCCATTGATTTATTCAGTTTGATGACAATGGATAAAGAGATGTAATTGAGAAACGAAAAACAGTGGAAAACAGCTCCTATCTTGTGCGTTTTCATAAGATAATGCACATCAAATCAACATTTAGGAAAAATCAGAAAAGTGTGGATTTCTCTTTTAAATCCGTAAACAGACCTAAATTAAGAATTAGATTAAGTGGGACGAGTTAATCGTTCAGATTCCAAGTTGTTCGAATTCCTCCTCTGTTAAGAAAACATGCTCTCAGAATTCAAAAACATTTCATATATAACTTAAATTTGACGGTAATCGACTACAAAATCTCAGAACGTACAAAAAAACAGCGAGTTGTGGAAATGCATATTAGAGAAACCCGGCTAGAATCAACTAAGGCTCATGCTTGAGACTCAGCACCGTTCGTTGTTGCGTCCATCGGTTCAGCTTCTGCAGACTCCTCCTCGGGCTTATCGCTCTTCTTGCCTGCAATGTGCAACGACATCAGAATCCAAACTCTAAAAAACGACCCTGCAATCTCTCCAGGACGTGCTTAAATCGGAGTCTTACCTTTCTTCTTCTTTCCACCACCTTTCTTCTTCTTTGTGGCCAAAGACAACCAGGCTTTGATTTCAGGATCATCTACTTGTTTAGTGGGCTGCAGCTCCTGTACAGGATGAGATGTGATCCGGTCTGATCCATTTGGCATTAGCAAGACGGTGAACTTGATACGAGCAACAAAGTCACCTACGAAAATCAACAATTCATGCAATCAGGTTGAGATTGAGAAAGTAAGGGTTTCCGGAAAACATGTCCAGTTAAAAATATTGTTACCAGGCTTCTCGTGCAAAACAGGATATGGCTGCAAAAGCTCGTGGTTGACGCATTCGAGTAAACCAAGCCTAGCCCTCTTCTCTTCCAAAGCTCTAATGGCAAGACAAAACACTTCCATTAATAAAACCAATAAAAGCTGAAGACAACATTTGCAAAAATAATACAAAGTTAACAAACCTAGCAGTGAATGGCATGATGGGAAATTTCTGGCTAATTTCACTGAAAATAAACCTAGAAGCTTTCATCTTCAAGTGGTAGCTCTTGTCAACAGCTCGTTTATAGATTGTCGTCTGCTTCTCATCCAGCAGCTTAGGCTGCAAAATGACAAAATACATTGATACAGAAGTCAAATAATTATGTAACAGAATGGTAGTTAGGGTCGCTGATTGTAACTCCTTTATTACCTTGCCTTCACCTGTGCTTGCGACTATATCAACTGCATAAACTTCATTCTCCTCAAATTCTGCATCGTCAACTCTTGTCTCCGGATTAGAAACACTTAATATGACCTTGTTCCCGTCTATCACAAACTGCTTGAGCTGATGACTAAGAACACCTTCAACAATTTTGCAGTCGTAAGCTGCTGCAACCTTTTGTATTGCCTCTGTTACATCTTTGTTCTGTAGGAGCAAAAGGAAAATAACATAAAAATTTGGATAATGTAGTAATAGAAACAGAAGAATTATGCTTTACTAAACACCAAAAGGATTCATGTGTACATGTTTAAATTGACTATAAACATAGCACAAAGTATGTATTCGAAGATATATGTAGGCTAATTTGAATGACGATTGCACAGACAACAAACACATCTGTACTAGCACCAAGATGTAGCCAGTTGGTCTAGGCAACAGGGAAAAAGAGGAAATCAATAAGATTCAATTTCCTCGGCAAAGTTGCCTACAACAATGGATTGATCAATTAGGTTTCTCTTTTTGCTTCATATAGCAATGTATTCTTAATAAGGAGGGTTAATTTAGCTAATTGAATGATGATTGGACAGACAAGAAATACATCTGCACTATGCATCAAATGTAGCAAGTTCGTTTAGGCAACAAGGAAAGGAGAAAACCGATAGAATAATCAATCCCTCGGCAAAGTTGCCTACAACTATCAAATATGCTCACATACTAACCCTATCAGAGTAACTATGACAAAAAGCCTCACTTGGACATTGGCCCATAGCTTTCGACAAGTATTCATCATATAGATAAATGTATGCGCAAGTGATGAAAAAGTAACAAACTGTGGGAGTGCATATGTAAGGTGTTGGCATCAAGACCAAATTCAGTGCATCGATAAGACCAAAATCAGTGCAAGGATTAAACCAAAAAAAAAGGGAAATCTGATCATATGATAGAAACAAGTATAATAGAAAACCTAATAGAATCTCTATATATTTCTAACTTCCCTGCACTGATCAGAAACGACAACCAATTTGTCATATTTGGAAGAAGAAATGTGTAAGAATCCAAAAAGTCAATGGAAAATACATGACGCTCCATCAGTGTAACTATGACAAAAAAGCTTAATCGGATTGAATCCATAGCCAGTGATAAATTTTCATCATCTGGAGAGATCATGTTAATTAAAGAAACGACACAACAGTAAATGATCAAGTTGAGATATCCCAAAACACCAACGTTATGATAGCTGAAAGTCAAACAAGAATGAAAGTACTCTAGGGGATTGAAGTGGTGTAGGCTCAAAGGACAATATGATGAACAATGTAGATATGTCAACCAGAGCTGCCCATCAATAGCCAAGCATAATATAGGCAACAGGGAAAAAGAGGAAATCAAATTATCATAGATCACCTCGGCAAAGTTGCCTTCAAAACCTCATTCATAAAGAAGACATGTTACTATCACTGTAAATTGCAGAGAAATCATGCTATCACATCAGCAATTGAACAACTAGGCATTCTAGCTAAAAGACAGATGGAAACCTTGTGGAGATCTATGCCTACCAACTACCATCTGAGAATATGACCAAGGGAAAAATGAAAAAGAAAATAAATTAAATATCCAAAAGGTGCTTGACAATTGGATAACATAGGGTCCCCTCAGTGTAACTATGACAAAAAGCTTCATTTGGATGAAAGTCCATAGCTTATACTAACGTTTCATCATCAGGGGGTGCAATGACCATAAAACACATCTTTTCAGGTTACGAAAACAAGAAAGCAAATGTTAATTCAAAGCATAACATCAAAATAGAAGACCACAAAGTGTAAACGCTTAACTAATGGCCAAGAAATCACAGTTCAGATCAATAAAAATAATGCAGTCACTCAGCATCCTCAAACAATCCATAACCTATTACAGAAAAAGTGTAATAACTCAATACAATAAATTACCTTTCTCCCTGGCCTAACAAGCCTTAAAGCAACTTCAGCAGCAGTATTAGCAGCTGCAATAACATCAGCAGCCCTTCCTGTAACCGGTCCAGCTTGAAGAACATGAGTATGTGCGACTATGGCAATGAACCCATCAATATGACAGCCCAAATCACTGCATGAGAACAAAATTACATCAGTATGTTGATACTTGTGAGATAAAAGTCCGAACCAAATTATCTAATACACAAGCTTCTTCCAAAAATATCGGAACAAATAAAATTTGGTTATGATCAAAACCTACATCTTCAGAATATCGCCTTCTTCCAACACTGACTCGTCACTGCCAAGAGGAGAGAAATGGCATACAGTGTTGTTCACAGAAATGCAAGTCGGGAAGGCAACGCCTCGTTCGATCTTCTTCTTCGCATTTTTGTACATGTTGCCAGTTTGTCTGAATACAAAAAATAACACAACCCATTAATAACAATCGCAAAAAAATTCCAACAAAAAGCAATAAAATTCCAATGCCAACAAGAAAAATTAACTCATGGGGTATTTTTAAAAACTATAAATTAAATTTATACTTACTCTCTGATGTATGAATCCCCTTTCTCACAAAGGTCCACAATCTTCGCTTTCGGTTTGCATTCGGATATTACCAGCTGCAGAGCCTCTGCAAAATTTCCCAAATGCAAATCAGCACATTCATCCACAAAAGTACATGAATATTCAAAAGCCAAATATTTTACGGTGGTGTTAAAATTTATACAAAGAGCTGGAAAATTACTGTTAACAATTTCAGCGGCGCTCTTGTATTTGGTGACGACTTCCGGAGATGTGAGATCCAGCTCCTTCTCCTCTCTCTCATCGTCCGACATCGTTTCGAAGCTCAGTGAATTATCCGACTTCAAAAATCTAAAAAATAAAAAATTCGATGAGAAATCGAGAAGCCAGTGACGAAGAACTGCTGCGAAATGAGAATTATCAATTCGAAAAACAAAATCCGATTTGATAATTTCAAACCTGATTGGGTGAAAATCTGAGATGCGATGAGGAGAGTGCTGGGGGTTGAGGTGAGTGTTTGGGGGTTAGGGTTTAATATAGCAGAGTATAATAGGACCAAT
The DNA here is from genome assembly GCF_042453785.1 of Malus domestica. NCBI lineage: Eukaryota > Viridiplantae > Streptophyta > Magnoliopsida > Rosales > Rosaceae > Malus > Malus domestica. Next base: position 24,222,399 of record NC_091672.1, on the reverse strand, counting down.
ATGAAGGTGGCTTGGTAGAGAAAGCTAGGGTTTCAACGTGCGGCTGCGTTTGCTTATATAGGATTTTGAGTCACAGCTTATGTTAGGGTTTTATTTTGTTTGCTTATTATTTTTAACAAAAATGATATTTTTACCATTTTTTTTTTGTCAAGATATTTTTATCGTTTACTTGTACCATTATTTGTAATATCTTTCTCTAATAGAGATAACTCACATGCGTTACTCTTATCTCTATGGTACAAGTGATATACAAATAGATGGTAAGTGTAGCATTACTCTATTTTTAATAACTTTATATGTTATTAAAAAGAGTAATGCCCTCACTTAGTACTAAGAGGTCTATGGTTGACTATCGCAAAAGTTGATTAATGTGTTTTTTTTATTGGTGACACATCATTTAATTTAAAATTTTGTAATGCTATGGAAACTAAATTTGTAAATAAAGTTTTGAAAACTAAATGACATGGAAGTTGGTGATCAGTTTATTACTTAAACGTTAATAAATTTGCTTATTTTTATTGGTGACATATCATTTAGTTTGTAAATTTTGTCTCTAAATTTAGTCTCTTTTGTATTACCTTAAAAAAAAAAATTGAGTCGAGCGATAGCGTTAATAAGTTAAATGTTAAATTAGCCATCGACAAAGTTCAAATCTATACCGTCATACAAAGTACACTATTTTTCCAGCATTGTGATAAATGACTACTTGCATTACCCTTAAAATTTTGATCTCACTAGAATTATTTTATTCAAATAGTTGTTATTTTTAATTTTTTTTTTTTTAAGTACAGATTTTGTGGTTGTAGTTTTTTTTTTTTTTTAAGTACAGATTTTGTAGTTGTAGTTACTATTTGTTTTTAAAGTACAGATTTTAGGGTTGTTCTTATTAGATTCGGCACTTTCTTTTCTTTTTTTAGTTGTATAATTTTGGTTTTGTCATTTGGTCTTAATAATACTTCCGCTTTTGGAGCTCATAAGGAAGCTGTTGCGATCACGGGGGTTTTCTATTCTATTTGTTGGGTTTGGGAGATCATATTAATTATTAAAGGTTCAACTATTTTAAGGCTGTTTACGTAATCAAATTAAGACTGTATGGAAGTCACATGAATAATGCAATTCAACTCCTTTTTTTTTTTTTTTTTGAGGAATTGGATTTCTTTGTGGGAGGTGGAAATTGAATTCCAATAGTTGGGGTAATTGGAAATGAGTAATGTTAGAAAGACCAAATTTTGTAAACCAAATGATGTGAATATTGATGATTGAATTATTATTTAGTATTGATTAACGTGTTTATTTACTATTGATGACACATCATATGATCATTTTACGAATTTGATATTTTTAACATTATCTCCACATATTTTAAATGCATGACTCTACCCATTATATCCCCACATATTTTATAAAATGTCAAGTTTGCTTAGGGTATAATTATAGCAATTTGAAGATGATGGCCTAAACAAAAACAATTAGAGGAATTTAAGTCTGTCTATGATGTATTTATAGTAGTTTGGAGAAACGCTCAATTGTAGAACGAGATTACAACGAAATAGGTCTTTTTTGAAGAAAAAGAAACTAGTTTTAAAGAGGTGGAAAAGGGGCAAAAAAATTATAAAGAGGTAGAAAGTTTCTATAATTTATAAATATATGTTGTTATGAGAGTTAAAGTTATTACCTAGCACATAAATAAATTTATTCAGAACATGGGTAGTTTAGTAAGTATACTAGTTTTAATTCAGATTCAGGAGTATTTGGTAAACAACTTTTATGGAATTAGCATCTTTCATTTTCCGATTTCAGACAATTTAGTAAACAACTTCCGCGCATATTTCTTCCAGCTTGTTGTTTCTCGAAGAAAGACTGTATTTTTTCTTTATTGCGTTGGTATTTGTAAGCCTTTGTCTTACGCCTCGTGATGTTTAGTCATACAACGTGTTAATAAAATATTTGTTCATAATATTCACATTTGGGTTTTGGATAGATTTTCTTATCCTTCTTTTATTCTCTAATGTTTAATAAAACATTTTTTCCAATAAACAAAAAGTTAACTGAAATAAATCAATTTAAAGTTTTGTTGTTGATGATTGATAGATTCGTCAACATGTGAACAATATATTGTCGTTATTTGATTTTGTTTATAACTCTAATTAGAATTTATAAAATTTCTTTTCATATAATTTTCCTTACTTTTTTTCATATAAATTTTGTTCAATATCATTTTTTTATTTATTATCTCTAATGATTTACATTGTAAGAAAAACATTATTTTCTTTATTTTTATTTTTTTTGGATAAAGGTATTAAGCTAATCAAATCTAAAATATGAGAAATTCAAGTTTAAGTGTTAGAAAATGAACACATTACTCTAACCAACTCGTTTAACACACATTTGCTCATATATTCATTTACCTAAAACTTATATATAAATATAAATATATATATATATATTTGAAAATTTAACCATTAGGATAAATTCTACCTTGTATTTATAAATTGTTATGTCTTTCTTTTTGTGTTACCTAAAAGTTAAATGTGACCATTATCATATTTTTCCTCCAATGGGAGAATGGTGAGATGGAATGTGGTATATAGGCGCTTATATGCATGTTCTAGTCATAATAGCAACCTACATGAAAAATTATATCGTAGTGTCCAAAACTAATAATAGAATGTTATGTCAAGATAAGCTTGCAAGTGACAAAGTATCAATCGTCATTGTGAGATTGTACATTAACAACTGTTCTAAAAATTGACATAGGCAGTATCTAGGCGCTACGCGGTAGTTATTTGCCGGGATTAAACCCAAGTCAGGAGGCAAATTGGGGAAGTGATTAGGCGGCACCTAGGAGACCTAGGTTGGTGCTGGGAGGCTTAGCTGGTCTGGGCATGGTTGAAAAAGAAAGACGCAGAGCCTCTTGTTTTCAATCTGCAGAATAAAAACGCAGAAAGAGGCTTAGCCGGTCTTGTCTGCATGAATCAGATGATGGCTGCGGAGCGCGGCGGCTGGTGGATGGGGTTTTTTTTTGTTTTTGGCAGAAGGGTTATGGCTGGTGTAATAAGGCTAATGAAGGACGACAGACTTTTAATTTCTAGAACTGAAATAATTAGGATGAAAAGTTTTATACTTGTGAACTTAACTAAAAGTTTGATGACAATAAAGGGATACTTTTAAAATAACTTAAAGAGCTTTTAGAAAAACTGTTTTGGTTTAATGTTTTGGGTTTTAAAACACTTGAATGAAGCACTTCAAATGTTTTTCTAGGATTTACTTACATTTTTACAAAGAATTGATTCTAAAAATATGTTAACAAAAAACACTTTTAATCATTTTAAAAATAGTTTCAAACGAGACATATATCAACAAGGGAAACGTTTTAAAGGTTACAAGCCGAAAAATGGGTCACTCTTCAACACCATATACAAGCAAAACAAATGGGCCACCATACTTCAAGATTTTACATATTTTACAGACTGGAAGGCAGAAACTAATGATGTGACCATTTTATGGATGTCATTATTGTAGATCTCTTATGTTTGACCGTTTAAGTCAGATGGAAGTAGAAGACTGACTTGCATCTACTTTCTGGAAATTTGCGGTGGAAGACCTTGAATTTAAGGCTTTCTAAATTAAAAATATTTTCATAAACGAAGGTATTCGTGCTTGGATGGCGGCATTCCTGGGCGATTACAAGACTACGACTACAATACAGTCATGAGCCTAAACAATAACCTTTTTTTGGTTTGTTCTTCGTTGAAAACAAATTCCTTCCGTCCCACCTTGTCTTGAATCATCGCAAGGAAAATCATAATCAAAATCAGCTTTTAGCAGGTTTATTGATAGAGATCAATCATTTTTTTTCGTGTGCGTTAGTCGCACCTTGACATCTTTCACTGGGTCGCTCCCACTCCAACTCCGTGTGTAGTAAGCACTCTCGGATTGGGATTATTGGGATAAGGAATAAACAAACCACAGATAAATCCAAGCGAATCTTTCTTAAATCTAAGCGATATTAGGGGTACCCACTCACAAGAGGGTCACAGTGACCAAGCTCGAGTGATTGTTTACCATATCCTCAACGAATGTAGATTAAAGCAAAAAAAATTCAGTTTTCTCCCGCATCTTATTGTACAAGTTAGTCAATAGAAAGTTACAGCAAAATATCTAAAATTTATATATATTAAAAGCCAAACTCGGGTGGTACTGTTCTAGAGTAGTAAAATGGCGCAAATGCCCTCCAAAAAAATTCTTTCTCAGTGTTTTCTACCAGCTTCTCTACATTAAAAAGACGGTTGTGTCCTTTGTGTCCACGTGTCTGCCATCGCCTATTCTCTTCGTGCGTTGAGTGGCTTTAGATCCGTCTAGTATGTGTCTTTCGATTAATAATTATGTGCATTATGCCATTGCTTTTTATGGGGCTTTCTGTCATTCATATCACAACTTTGGAGAATTTACATAATCTTTATTACTAATTATTTACATATCTTCGTTTTCTAACTATCCAAATTACTAGTTCATGAGAATAAACAAATTTCTAGAAGTAATTATGCAAGTTGAAGGTAAAGGAGAAATAATCACACATAAGATTATAAAAGGCTTAAACAGTTGTTGATGCTCAACTCAGTTGAATCTGAGAGAGGTTGTGTGTTTGTATTTATAGGAATGAATTACATCAAAGAGTTATAAGTCAAACTGATTACAACTAACTAGTCTATATCAATCCCGAAATATAAGAGATAATACAAGAGTATATCCCCAACTCTTAGCAGCAGCATCTGTAGTGGAAGAGTCACAGCAAACAACCAAGTTATGGTTTATCACGCTCCCGCAAGCTAAGCGGTCGACCAAGAACGGGAAGCTTGGAAATAAGAAATTGAAACCGAGTGGAAGACAAGCCTTTGGTCAGAAAATCTGCTACCTGATCCGGAGATGCAACATATCCCACAATAATTTCCTTCCGAGTAACCTTCTCACGAACATAATGGTAATCAACTTCAACATGTCGCATGCGTGCTTGATATACAGGGTTCGAAGCAACGGCAAGAGCACTTATATTATCACACCATAACTGAGGGGGTGTAAGATAAAGATGAAGATCATGAAATAAATTGCGAAACCAAGACAAAGTAGTGGCAGTATAAGTGAGTTGACGATACTCAGCTTCAGTGCTTGAGCGAGAAACGCCACGTTGTTTCTTGGAGCTCCATGAAATTAAATTAGATCCAAGAAAAATACAATAACCGCCTGTGGAACGACTATCATTAGGATCACCGGCATAGTCCGCATCCGCATAAGCTGTGATGGATAGGGAACTTGGACGATAGAGCAAGCCATGATCATGAGTGCCCTTAAGATAACACAAAATGCGTTTGACAGCAGCCCAGTGTACCGTTGTGGGAGAGTGCATGAACTGACATACTTGATTGACAGAGAAGGCAATGTCGGGACGAGTAAAGAGCAAATATTGAAGGGCACCCATGACACTACGGTATTCAGTAGCATCAGAAAGATGATCTTCTTCGTGAAGAAGCAAACGACGACCATGAGATGATGGCGTTTGGATGGGCTTGCAGTCGACCATGTGTGTTCTTTGAAGAAGGTCCCTGATATATTTGGCATGGGACAAATGAAATCCAGATGTGGTACGAGTAACCTCCATTCCTAGAAAATAATGTAGGGGCCCAAGATCTTTCATAGAGAAAAGGGAGCCAAGCTTAGCAATGAGTTGGGCAATCTGCGAACTATTATTTCCAGTGACCAAAATGTCATCAACGTAAATCAAGAGATAAATAATGGTGGTGCCATCAAAGTAAGTAAATAAGGATGAGTCAGCTTGGGAAGCAACGAACCCGAGTGCCTCTAGATGATTGGAGAAGCACTGAAACCACGCCATGGGGGCTTGTTTGAGTCCGTAAAGTGAACGTTGCAATTTGCAGACATGAGTTGGAAACTGAGGATCAACAAAGCCCTGGGGTTGTCACATATAGACATCTTCAGAGAGGGAACCATGTAAGCAGGCGTTCTGAATGTCCAACTGTCGGATAGACCAATTGTAGTGCAGTGCAACAGAAATAATTAAGCGAATGGTGGTGTGAGTAACCACAGGACTAAACGTTTCGGCGTAGTCAAGGCCTTCCTGCTGATGAAAGCCATTAGCAACAAGTCGGGCTTTAAAGCGTTCGATGGAGCCATCGGATTTGCGTTTGATTCTGTAAACCCATTTATTTGGAAGAACATTAAGATATGGTTGAAGCGGCACAAGAGTCCAAGTGCCAGTGCGTTGGAGAGCTGTGAACTCCTCAGCCATGGCTTGATGCCACCGAGGACATTTGTTAGCCTGTGTAAAACTAGAAGGTTCAACCAAAGTATTAGTGACAGCAATTAAAGCATAGCGGGGATTAGGTTTACAAATGCCATCTTTGGCTCGAGTAAGCATGGAGTGAGATGGTGGACGAGGTGTCAGTGGCACAGTGCTCGTGATCCCAATATTCGCAAGGGAAGGTAAGGATGGGGAAGGGTTAGAGGTATGGGAAATAGTGGAGTCTGGAGGAATAGTGAATGATATGATAGGGATAGTAAGGTTGGCAAGCGGTGGAGTAGGAGTAGATAAAGGTAGAGGTGGGGTAGGATTAGGTGGCAAGGGTATAGGGTGGACACGGTGGGTAGTGTGGGCGAGTGGGTTTGTAGGTGGCAGGAGAGAAGGAGTTGGCAAGGTAATAGGATTGAGATGGTGAGAGGTGGTGGGATTTGAGACTGTAGGTGGCAGGATGTGGTCAATGTTGATCATGTCAGGGGATGGAGCATGCAGAACCGGAGGAACAACCATATCCTTATAGGGAAAGCATTTTTCATCAAAAATAACATGGCGAGACATAAAAAGTTTGCCTGTGGATGGATCAAAACAACGATAGCCCAGCTGATTTAAAGAATATCCAAGAAAAATACACTTTTTAGACCGAAATTGAAGTTTGGTTTGACTATATGGGCGAAGATATGGGAAGCATGCACAACCAAAAACCTTTAAAAATTCATAGTTAGGAGGAGTGGAGAATAATTTTTGAAAGGGAGATGCATTATGTAAAACTTTGGTGGGCAAGCGATTAATCAAATAATTGGCAGTGTGAAAGGCTTCTACCCAAAACGTGACAGGGATGGATGCATAAGCAAGAAGAGTAAGGCCAGTTTCAACCATATGTCGATGTTTACGTTCGGCAAGGCCATTTTGTTCAGGGTGATGAGGACATGTAAAACGATGATGAATGCCATGAGAGGATAAATAGGTTTTAAAAACATGATTCATATATTCACCACCACCATCCGTTTGCAAAGATTTGATTTGTCTACTAAACATATTTTCAACGAGTTTCTTAAAAGTGACAAAAGTATTAAACACGTCGGATTTTAGTTTTAAAGGATATATCCAAGAGTAGCGCGAATAATCATCAACTAAAATCACATAATATTTAAATCCATCAATCGAGTAAGACGGGGAAGTCCATACATCCGAATGAATTAAATCTTAAGGAAATTGGGAATTTGAACTGGAAAGCGGGAAGGGAAGCTTGTGACTTTTGCCTAGAGGACAAGAATGACATAGAGCAGAAGTCACATGGCCATGAATTGGCAATTTATTTCTAGCAACTAAAAACTTTAAAATAGAAGAAGAAGGATGCCCTAATCTAGAGTGCCACACTGCATCAGAGACGCAACCACCATAAAATGCAAAAACGCCATGTTTATTGTTTGATGAAAGACTGGAAAAAGGATAGAAGCCGTTCTTACTCCGGCCTTGCAAAAGGGTCCTCCCTGTTGTTAAGTCCTGAACACGATAAGAATGGGGATATAAGGTTAGGGAGCAGTGGTTATCCATAGTAAAACGATTGATAGAAATAATATTGGTAGAAGCATTGGGACAATATAAGGTGTTGGAAAGATTAAAGGTATGGGAGGGAGTGCGAATATGTGAGTGACTAACTTTAGAGATATGCAAACCTGTGCCGCCAACTACACCATTCACATGGTGATTTTCATTGTACTCTCGGGGATCAGCCACTTGTGTGAGATCATTCGTAATATGAGCATTAGCTCCATAATCAAAGAGCCAATTTTGAACTTGAGGGGGAGCCACAGGGAGATGGTCAGGAGCATGAGCAGCGGCAGCAAAGGCCTGAAGCTTGGGCGCAGGAATGCGACCTTCGTATGCCATGTTCATACGATTGTAGCAATTGATAGCAGAGTGACCAGGTTTGTGGCAGATTTGACACTGAACACGACCATTGGGATTAAAGCCATGACCTTGCTGAGGGCCAACACCAAGAACACCATCAGGAAGAGCATGAGCTCCTGGTTGTCGAATCACGCCACGACCACCTTGAACAGGACCACGACCGCCACGACCCACAGCAGCATGAAAACCACGACCACGACCGGCCTGAAAACCGCGCCCTCCACGGCCAGCAACGAGAGCAGTAGGGGCAGCATCAAGGTAGAGCACCTGACTCATCTTTTGACGACGTTCGGCACCGAGAAGCAAGGCCTCCAAAGCACCATAGGAGATGGCATCCTCTCGAGCTTGAGCAGACGAGACAGTGCTTTCAAACGCAGGACCAACATTGTTGAGAACAATGGCTACCAAGTCCGAGTCTGAAACAGGAGACCCCGAGAGAGATAGAGTGTCAGCGAGAGAGTTCACACGATCCAAAAAATCAGCAATGGATGAATCACCACGATGTGTGTTCATCAGATCACTCCGGAGTTGCAAAAGACGACCAGTTGATGTGGAAGCATAACGCTCACGGAGAGAAGTCCAAGTGGAGTGAGAACTAGTTTTGCCAATAAGAGTGGCCAAAACAGTGGGGTGAACGGAACTGTTGATCCATGATATAACCATGGCATCCTGCTGCATCCAGAGTTCGAAAGCGGGGTTGACAGTATTGGTGAGATTGCCGTCAGAATCTTTGAGAAAAGCCGAAGGACACTGACTAGTGCCATCAACGAAGAAGACGAGGTTCCTGCTACGAAGCAGGGGAAGCATTTGCGCATGCCAAAGAGGATAGTTGGTACGATCAAGCTTGATCGTCAAAAAATTGGAGACATTAGGGATAGCAGAAGGGGGTAGGGCAGAAGAGGAGTCAGAGGGGGAAGATGCAGAAGAGGCCATGGCAAAGAAGGAAAAAAAAATTCTAGGGTTGTCGTGAGACTTTCTTAGCTCTGTGATACCATAAAGGAGAAATAATCACACATAAGATTATAAAAGGCTTAAACAGTTGTTGATGCTCAACTCAGTTGAATATGAGAGAGGTTGTGTGTTTGTATTTATAGGAATGAATTACATCAAAGAGTTACAAGTCAAACTGATTACAACTAACTAGTCTATATCAATCCCGAAATATAAGAGATAATACAAGAGTATATCCCCAACTCTTAGCAGCAGCATCTGTAGTGGAAGAGTCATAGCAAACAACCAAGTTATGGTTTATCAGAAGGTACGTTGTGTATGAATAGATGTCTCCAAGCCTATTATTCAATTCCACGAAAGTTATTATTATGCTTAAGCATTTGAATTCCAATGACGTCTCTAATACTAACGTTCATGCTCCTACTTCTTAGGACTCTACTTTTTGATATCCGCATCTCGAAATCACCATCGTTTTTTTGGAGACCCAACTTCTCAATTGCGATATCGTCTACATACAAAGTTTTATTGTTCTAACTGGAACAATACAGTCATTCTCTCGCAATAAAAAATCAGTTTTCTCCAACATCTCATTATGAAGTGAAATCAAAACAATAAACTATGACGATGTAGCGAAAACTATAGACGAATGGTATTAATATGTATTATGAAAATTATAAGCTATTGTGTTTCAGAAAATTGGTTTGATATTGGAATGCAATCCATTAAAATAACTCCAATTTCCCAATTATTTCACACTTCTATCGTTTAACCATGCTGTGATGGAAATTTCATTTTCGTGAATGTACATACATGGCATGTTTGTGTTACGAAATACACAAGAAGTTTGTGACATAGCATGTTCTTTCTTTTGTGACTTCGGTGAGTCGGAAAAGTCACCACTCTTTCCTTGGGATCCAGCAATTCTTGAGTGCGGATGCCCATATAGGATAACAGACACAAGAGGGACAGGGGACCAATAACGCGGTCAGGTGGCCGCGTGGTCCAGATGCCTGGATTCTAGAATTTCTCCCACGGTAACACCAACACATCAACTCTTAAGTACAGTTACTTTAAGATTAAAACAAAGAAAACATCATCTTTAATTAGTTCTCTAACAATCAGTTCTTGATATAAATTGAACAGACAAAAATTGTGATTTCCATTGAGACATCCTTGCGATCATAACTGCTACATAATGGAGTTTATTTCTATAAAGATGAGAAGTTGCCTATTCTCCTACCAATCGTCAAAAATACTGATCAGGTCTTAAAGAACCGGTGTACATTTGGAGAAGCCGAAGAAACTCAAAGAGGAAACACTAACTGCTAAATTAAGATGATTGGGGGATGTATTATTGCAATGGAATTGAAAACCAGAACAAGCAAACCAATGAAATGATGATACCCTACAAGGGTGCATTACGAAGATATCGTTTCTCATACAATCCTATCACTTGGTCAGCCACAGTCCACATAATGGCTTGCCCGGGTGGTATCCTCATGAGCCGAGGCAGGAGTCCTTTCCACAAAGCCAGAAGCCCTTCCTCTGCGTATATTGTCCTGATCGCATGAATCATGCCCTTGTATTTCATCTTGCCATCCACACCTCGGCTCTGAGCCATCAGCCTCGTTTTCACAACATCAAAGGGACCCGTGCAAATGGGGCCGGCTGTGCCTGCAAGGAAACCAGATATCATAGATTGCCATGGCAGCAGGACTCTCCCATCTCCTTCATGTTTCTTCCACAAGAGAACATCGAACGCATTTTTGGCTGTAAACATGGCAGCCTGGTTCGTGCCATTGCGCATAACAGTCGGAGCAGCACCTGACCAAAGCCCACGGATACCTTCCTCCCGAATGATCGTACGAGCACAGTGAATAGGACCCTTATACTTCAGAAGCCCAAGACTCAATCCTTTCTGCTGCTGTAGTCTAATTTTCACCACCTGCATCAATCAGGACCAAAGCCGACAATGAATACGCAGAATTTCCTTGTTTTCTTGAATGACCTATGTTAGCTTGCACACAAAGATTCACACAGGAGCTCCCTCAAGAGCATAACTAACTGACTGAAGCCAACAATGCCATATAACCAGCTAACCATTTCAGCTATAAACTGAGTATAACTAATGCAACTAACAGCACAATCTTAAACAATCCCACATCGATGCTTAAGAGTTCATACATGTTCGGACAAAATGCTAATTCTCTTACGCACATTATTTTTCACGAGTGAGCTGTTGAGATTTAAATCTCAACCTTAGCATATTTGTGTTTTGATTCGCACGAGAGCATCACTCTCGGATGCAAACTAACAGCGATCGGAAGAGATTAAGCAAGTGCAATGAGCAATTCAAAACATAAAAGGCGGTCGGTCGCAAAATAAACAAATTAAATCAGTATCTTCCCTGAATTCTCTTATCTAAATTTAGCCACACAATTGCCAATCATAGATAAAATCCACGAAGAAATCAAATTTTGGCATTCTGGCATAGCTACATTGGCTCTAGCAAATGTAGTTCCTATGCACCCAAGTCCGAATCTCCATCCACTTTAAAAGATTAGTGGTGCATAAGTCCGAATCTCCGTTCACTTTAAAATATTAGTTTAAAGTAGAATATAGCTTGTAACATGCCACCTACCACCCCAAGATACAAATCTAACCCGAATTTACCCCAAGATACAAATCTAACCCGCATTACGAAATTCGAATAAAGTTGTCATCTTTTCAATTGAAAACTAAGAAGACAAATGCACAGACCTCAAACGGCGTGACAATGACGAGAGCTTCGAGAACTCCAGCTCCGAACCCAGAAATGAGCCGGCCATGGTTGCTGACCTTCCCGGTCTCCGCGTCCTTAAACGCGCCCTGCAGCACGGCGTTGGAGCCCATCCGAAGCGCGTACTTCAAGGTCAGGTGGGTGGCGAAGGGGGTCAGGCCCTTCCAGAGAGCCCGGACTCCCTCGGTGCGGGCAACGGTGGCGCCGCAGTGGATGATTCCCTTGTAGGTGCCGGTCCGGTCGAGCTGGAGCCGGGTCTTGATGACATCGATGGGCTGTAGGCACGCGGCCTCCATGATGCCGCCGAGCGAACCCGACAGGGCCTTCACGTACGGCGGAATCGGCGGCTTCTTGGGCGGCGGCGGCGGCGGCTGTGGTGGGCTCGTCGGATTGGGGTTTTCATTTCGGTTTTCTTCCATGTTTTTTGGGATTTCGATTCCAAACTTCGAACTGGATTTGGAAATCGAAATCTGGGTTTTGATCAGAAGAAGAAGAAGGGAAGGGAAAAGACCAAGTTCTCCTCCTCCTCCTCTTCTTCTTACTTATGAGCAATGAACGGTCACGTCTTCCTCTTTGTTCAAACTGAATTGGCAGGCATTGGGAGAATAATTAGAAGTAATTAATTAGTGGTTTGAGTACAATTAAAAGTAATTTTTTGAGTTGACAATTCATTATAGTAATTAATTAGTGGTTAAGTACGTTTATTTTCCTGCATAAACGGAGGTCAAATGGGGAAGAATCTTTTACCAGAACTGGAGAGACGTCTGAGGACCAAATTCAGGTTGTCTCGCGTGTTTTTGGATCTGATGGGCCGCCGGTTTTGGCGCGCGGGTGAATAAGACGGGCTTGCTAATATTTGGGCCGGAAATTCTCACAACACAACTCAATGGTGGAGTCCACTACAATTGACTTGTAGTCCATTTGAGGCCCAATCATAAAATTGCGCTTGGTTTAATGATTTCACCATTGTTCTTCTGGTTTGCATTTATTAGGGAAAAAAATTGGCATCTAACCAAATAAGTCTCAACTTCTTGTACTAAGGAATTTATTTTAACGTGAAGGTTATATTATTGTTATGTTGTTAATTTACACGTTACAAAAAAATTACAGAATAATTTCTCTCAAAAAAATTACAGAGCAATTTTTGTAAAAGAAATTAGAGTTTTAGTTTGTTAAAAAAATGCCATATTTTAACCACAAATTTTAAAGGCTTTTTAGCCAAAATGGCTCCTAAGATTTGCATAACACATAACTTTGGTCCCTGAGATTTGAAATCAATAGAAGTGGTTCCTGAGATTGTCCACCATCAATCATTTTGGTTATTCCGTGCAAAATTATGTTAAATAGGGATGAAAATGATAAATATACCCTCAATTTAATAAATAATGAGTCAAAATGATTTGACAAAAATTAAGGGTATTTTGGTTATTCTATTGTTATATAATGTAGATTTTTCAAGGAATAACCAAAATAATTAATGATGGATAAACTCAGAAACCAATTATATTGATTTCAAATATCAGGGACCAAAGTGAGGAGTTATGCAAATCTCGTAGACTATTTTGGCTAAGTGCATCTCCAAGGGAGATGTCAAAATCCTAGGTGGAATGCCACTGTATATATTTGACATCAAAAGTCTCTCCAACCGAAATGTTATTTGCTGACTGGATTTGAAGGCTTAGTGATTTGATGTCAAATTTATTTTTAATTCATTTTAATAGTGGGTCCCTTATTCCACTAACATTTTAACCAATAAAATTTTTATTTCAACATTTTTTTTAATAATTACAATCATTTAAAACTCTATTTAAATAATAAAATAATATTTGACAATTCGGTTGGAGAAGTACAAAATTTGACATAAGGCTTCAGATTGCCACATCAGTCATCAATTGTAATTTGACTCTTATAATTTGATATTTCTTATGGAGATGGTCTAAAAAGCCAAATTTAAATTTGAAAGCTTATATATAGTTTGACATCATTTAAAGTTGTGCTCGTCACTCATGATGTCAAATTAAATTATTATTTTATTAAATAATATTATATAATAATTCTTTTAAAAAAGAATAAATTAAATTTATACAACTCATTTAATATTCAATTATTATTATTATTTTTTTTTTTTGAAGCTGCTGTCCATTTTGGTAGCAAATGATAGCTTTTAATTCATGTCATGCCCCCTCATATTTAGCTTTTCAGTCGAATAATATTATTTTTGTGCTTTTGTGACTTTTAGTGCTGATTTGTGCTTCCTTGTACCCAATTTTTAGATTGATCTTAGATTAGACAAGAATAGATTAGAATAGTATGGTATATGATTTGCAAGATCGATCATATCATTTGGCAACGGTGCCAGATACAGTGTGGACCGAGTTGAGTGAGTCACCAAAAAGCAATGGACTCGTGTCATTCTTACTGCAGAGTTAAACACCGTTTTGACAGAGCACATCAGCTGCGTGGCATCACCCCAAAACCTCCAGAGCTCCCATCAGCCGCGTTCACCGCAAAACCCATTCGATCAGTTCGAAGTTTAAACCATGAACAATCTCTCTCTCTCTCTCTCTCTAGGCAAGCGTGCTGGTGCACTGTAGCAGCACATTTGCTTCGGTCTCTCTCTCTCTCTCTCTCTCTCTCTCTCTCTAGGCAAGCGTGCTGGTGCACTGTAGCAGCACATTTGCTTCGGTGCAGACCTATAGGGTGAAAAGTAGAAAACAAAGATATAGAGTTATAGCAGTGATGACCATGAAGCTACGGACTCGTGTCGTTCTCCAAACCCCATGCTACTTCTTCACTGACAAAAACACCTACGTGGCATTACTCCAAAACTCCCCGTCAGCCGCGTGTACCCTTATGTGTCACCTCCTCCTCCCTTTTGCCTCATCACTCGCCTTCCATCCCTACCCCTATAAAAACAACTATTTCCCTCCAATTTAACTCAGCAACAATTTCAGACAAAATTCAAAAGAGTTCCGTGACGTGAGAAACAATAAGAGAAATGGCATCCGAACAGGAAAGGCGAGACCCACAGAGAAGGCAAGAACTGGACCAAAAGGCAAGGCAGGGAGAGACCGTCGTTCCAGGGGGAACGGGCGGCAAGAACCTTGATGCTCAGGAGCACCTTGCTGAAGGTAAACCTTAAAAAATATGCATCCTAAATTTCAATCTACTGTGTGTAGCTTTTTGGACCTGGCTAATGATAGTTGTGTGTGCATGGCGTTGAAGGACGCCACCGTGGAGGCGAAACAAGGAAGGAGCAGCTAGGTCATGAGGGGTACCAGGAACTGGGCCACCGCGGAGGTGAGACAAGGAAGGAGCAGCTAGGTCATGAGGGGTATCAGGAACTGGGGCAACGTGGAGGCGAGGCCAGGAAGGAGCAGCTTGGTCATGAAGGGTACCAGGAGCTGGGCCACCGCGGAGGCGAGGCCAGGAAGGAGCAGATTGGACATGAAGGGTACCAGGAGATGGGCAAAAAGGGCGGGCTTAGCACTAAGGACAAGTCCGGAGGAGAGCGTGCTGCCGAGGAAGGCATCGAGATTGACGAGTCCAAGTACAAGACGAAGAGCCGCTAACATGGATTATTAACCAGTGCTTCCAAGCCCAAGGCCTCTGACTTGTAGTTTTTGTTATTAGGGTTTCTAAGTTTGGTTTAACTAGGGTTGTAGGATGCGTGGTGTGTCTAGTGTCTTTGTTCTTCGTAGGTGGTTGTAGTAATAATGCTTGTCCAAGTGTGTTCAGTGTCGGTCGGAGTTAGAAATTACATCGCCAGCATCTTGTGTATCCAAGCTTGTTTTGAGGTTTCTTTAACTTTAAGTGTCTGTACATAAGTGTTTGTACTTTTTTAACTTTCTGGTAATTGTATCAATGGGCGAATCAATGATATGTTACAACACCCTTTTGCATTTCCAATTGATCAGGTGAAATATCGAGTATCGATATTGAGCTAACGATTAATAGTCAATCCGGAGTGTTAACACCAATATTTGGAATGGAAGCTGAACTACCATTTCGTTCTCCCATATGAGAGATTTTTTTAGTATGACAGGCACATCACATGGTACATCACATGTCATTATATAGATGGTAAGATATGGTACATCACATGTCACTATATAGATGGTAGGATATGTGTTATTAATTGAAAAAAAAATATTCTACCTTAAGAAAGAATATCTTAATTTTTTGTTTATCTACCAATTTTAGATGGTTGGGGGAAACTAAATTAAAAAAATCCAATCTGCTTGCTTCTACTTAAAAATATGTGGTGTACCAATTTGTATTCTCCCGTCACAATTAAAAATTTCTTCTCTCAAGGGGGATTTTTATTTTTTGAATCGATTTTTAAAGAAAAAAAATTGCAAGAGGAATGTTTTATAATTCTAGGAATTTTTAAAGAACAAACATAATTGTTCATAAATGTCTTAAAAAAAACCAAAAAAATGGATCTGCAGCTGAAGCATTTTATTCATCTAATTATCCAGTACTTGAATAATCATTCATCGTTTTTGAAAACTATAAATTGCTTTTTTTTGTAAGCACTTGTACAAGAAACCCTTCCATTAGTCTCGGTGATTGGAGGGCTTCTTAACAGAATAAGTACTATATTTTAAGAATAAATGGAAGAGTTTAAATAGCACGATGGAAGAGTTTCAATATTTTAAGAATAAATGGAAGAGTTTAAATGAAAAAATAGATGCAAATCGCCTGACTAAATCCAATGAATTTTAAATGGAAAAATAGATGCAAAATTGTATGGTTGTCCTAAGTTGAATGTAGAAGATGTCGGAAGATTCAAACACGCTTATGCGTAGGTGCTCAATATAAATTGAGTTTACTGAACATTGAATGCTTCCGATCTTATATATATGATTAAACATTATTCAGAATCACAAGTCCCTAATGAGTTATGGGCGATTTCTGCCAATTTCGATGTAAGGGGGGAGTAGAACGACTCAATATTTTGCGAATTGCCCTTTTTTTGGGGACAGGATCCTCTCCAGATTCTTTTGGTGAGGGTTCGTAAATCATATTCGTTCATCGTAAGGGTTCGTAAATCATATTCGTTCATCGTACGTCGTACAGTTAGTTTTTGTCCTATTTGTATTTAATTTTAAACAAAAATATTTAAAATGATTTCTGATCTGCACGATGTGCGATGAATGATTCATAGAATCCTCACAAAGAGGATTGGGCGAGAATCCAAATTCCATTTTTTGTGAGAGCAATCGAGGTATCGGGCAGTTGATTGCTTCCACCTTGAGGGTTGGTGTCAGCTCGTTCGATATCGACTATCGAGGACCGGATTGGAATGAAATGGATAATCTCTACCTTCAACAGTGTCCTGCCCATTCCACTCCAATCTAATCCTCCTTACTAAATAAGGCCTTATAGGACACAATCCTTTGTCACTGTAACACAACAAACGGTAGAATTTATATAGAACAACAGAAGAATCTAGTTATTAGGCTCAAGTGAGACGAGCAACACGAAATCTCAAGTGTGACAAAATCGGCGGTCGAATGAATCCATCATTTCCCTAAAGATAAATGAACACCGCCAAATGCAGCACCATATTTACAGCAGCAACCTCCATTTCCCAAGGCAGTAATCAAAACACAGATGATAATTCGTAATCGTCAACAAAACTTTGCTACAAGTGATGGAAGACATAGGATGGCATTAGCTGTTCTACCTGACTGCCGCAGCACTGCATTGGGTGGTCGTGTAATTTTCTCTCTCTCTCTCTCTCTCTCTCTCTCTCTCTCTCTCTCTCTCTCTCTCTCTTTCTTCTCCTTTTTCGACCCAAGTGCTTCAAAATGTCAATGACTTGTCGCCAATGCTGTTACTAAAAGACCGAGCACGAGAAACGGCTGCGCACTGGCCTGGAATACACGCAGAGCAAATTTGAACATCTCATTCTTTGATGGTACAATATTGGATAATTAAGTAGGGGTTTGAAGGAACGAAAATCCTAGAGTATATCAATGTGTTCCGCATATTGCGGAGTTTAATGGCGGAATGTGAGCTCAAGAATCTAATGGAATTAACGGGTGAATGTGAGCCACTTAGGAGGCAATATATAATATAAGTTGATGTAGCTCTTGAAATAATACCTGATATTTAACATCGTACTTGACGGGGTCTTTGAGAAAGTACTTGAACTGCAGAGCACGAAATTTCGTAAGCAAAGTACTTATGACTTATGAGTCATGTCTGTTAAAATCTGTGTCAAAACCGGGATAAGAAGCGTTTATCTCGGTTTTGTTCACCATTTAGCATACGATTCTGGTTACCATTAAGCTGAATCAACAATCTTTTAAAAAGAGATCTACCTGGAAAAAGACTTGAGGACCTATCAAGGCAAGGAGAGCTAATGCATGATATGGTTTACCAGCCCCTAGCAGATAACCTGCAAACCATTCAACAGATGTCACATGAATCGTCTTTATGTGTACAATTAACTCTAATTTAGTAATTTGTATTCCAAACTATATAGGATTAGCTTGGTCACTCATAAACAACACAATCCAAAGTCCGATAATCACAACAATCTGCACAGCGAAGATGAACATACCAGCGATTGATAACTGAGTGATGTCAATGGCACTAACACAAATCCATTTGGCAGTTTCAGAACCAAAAGCTACAGGGAGTGACTGCAAACAGCATTGCCACAATAATGTTACGTTACTACAACTAAGAGTGCTAAAAACATTGTAATGGAGAAGATTAAAGACCTGAAGTCCCAGTTCTCTATCTCCTTCCACACTTTTAAAGTCGTTTACAATAGCAATTCCCAACTGAAAATGCGGCAGGAAAAAAAAATGCAGTCAGTTGGATTTGAGCAATTATGTAAACACATGTTAAGATACTTCTTTCAGAAACATACCCCAGCTATGCTGTACAAGAGTGTGAGGATGATTATGTCAGGTGTGAGGGTCCCAAATAATGCCTGACCAGCCCACCTGTCAATAAGAGATTGAACTGAAATCCGTTACCCAGCACCATGGATATCTAAAACAGTTTCTAGGATTCAACCAAGCTACATGAAATCATTGGTCACAGTTCTTTATTAGTAATGAAGACCTGTTGTGACAAGAGTCCTAAGAGGTACAAAATTACAAGAACAAGGAGGGATGATAACCATTTAATTCAATGTATTTCTTGGGTGCAGAATACTTTTATATCAATCATAAGTACAAAACGATCCCTAATCACGAGTTCTCAGGCCCTTATATGAAAGATCTAATTTTTGTAAATCACAAAAGAAATATAATGCAGGGGATATCGCACCATGGCAAACTGATATAACTTGCACCAAGGGCAAAATTTCCAATCCATCCATTTTGTTTCAGCTGCAAGCAACAACTCATGAAGCATTGTCAGGGCTTAAGCAAAGTTTCTTCTGGAACATCAAACAAAGCAAAGTGTTTGATTTGTTGATAGTGGGGAAAACTACCTTTAAAGGTGGAGCAGAGTAAATGTATGATAGCAAGGATCCACCCAAAGCAAGGTAAAATAATATTGGAAAGTTATGTCCTGCCTGAAAAGGACAGTTATTCATGATTGACATCCGATCTAAATATTTACAAGTGTAAGAAAGAGCCGGTCCATCATTTGAATACTTACCCACACATCTAATATACCAGCAAAGCTAAGGCCTCCTAAAAGCAGCACCCATATTTGAGCAATAACCTGAACGAAAACAAATTACAGGATTAAAAATACAGTCGTCATCCATCAGTTTTTATACAATAAAGCCAAAATACAGCTAGTACCCTTACCTCATTCTCAGATATTGCTCCTGAGGGAATTGGACGATAAGGTTCATTAATTGCATCAATCTCTCGGTCATACCAGTCATTCAGAGTCTAAAAGAAGGCATGGAGTAATGGGACGATAAAGATCTCACCAATCAAAACCAAAATCAAACTATGCATCCCAAGTAAATCATCATACCTGGGTATAACCAGTGAGAAAAGGGCCGGACATGCACATGCACATTATTGATTTAGCAACGTCCTCAAAAGTCCAATGAAAATTTCCTACAACGTGAAAAAATATCCTCAAAAGTAATTCATGGACAAGGGATAAGTAGAGAATATAACTGGAATTCCACACTACAACTCATAACAAATGCCACTAATATTAGATGGGTTGTCAAAAGCTTCTGACCACTCCGACACCATAGAGTAGCATACATGCTCTCGCATCAATATTATGGTAAAGTGCCAGTTCTTATCCGTAATGGATCTCCAAGTCCAAATACCGACCACATTCATCATAAACGGAAAATATTCTGGCTCATGTATGTAATCTTATAGGTTGACTGGCCAAGCCAGAGAGTATTTCATAAATTAGTATACTTTTTTTTTTTCCAGAAAGTGTTCATGGAAAGCAGCACATCCAAAGATAACATGGCAGTATTAATGCAGGAACTTCTGAAGTAAAGTAAGCTTTTGAAAATGAGAACTGGGAGGAGATGGGAAACAGGAATATTTCTGTGCATTTTAAGTTGTAGAGGACTTAAATAGCTCCATACAGAATTTTCAATCATGAACCAACAAGTATAACGTAACTAGAGAGTTCGAACTATGAATGCTCAGGTATATAGGACGAGCGTACCAGAAGCAGCAGCTCCGCAAACCACTCCCCATACCAGTGGAGGCCAAGTTACAGGTTTTGTCAGCTGAAGCCGAATCTTCCATGTGTTCTGCACAGTTTAACTCACAGATTCAACTCCCGTCTCAAAAGTTTTTTGTCACTATGATTCTATCAACTTATTATCCACTAAAAAAGCATATTAACTAAAACCCAAAACTCAGACCATCCACTTTACTAATTAGATACCATAATCGCAGTGAACAAAATGCCGTCGTGTAAAGTACCAACTATTCCAAAAACACCTATTACTTTCTTTTTTTCTTTTCAGGATTTAAATGCTAAGCATTCATCTGCTTCTTACACACAAAATGCATGTAAAAGTTATTCCAGCCACTACCAATTTATTAACAGACAAAGAAGTTCTTCCCCGAGTTCGGTTCAACAAAATAAAGCTTCAAGGATCATATGAAGAAAACCAAATTTACGCAAACACACCAACACACCCAAAGAGAAGGTACTAAAACTCATATAATAAAGAACCAACATTGACGACATACAGTTTCCTTTGAAGCTCCTTTAATCCCCAGAAGCTGATTGAAGCTCGAACCGCCTTTCGCAGGCGCCTTATCCGGTACCGCAGATTCAACCGCTACCAAAAGAAAAAAAAACACAAATCTCAACTTCAAAACTCAAAATCTCTCCCTATAAACCCCCCCGACTCTCAAATTTCACAAAAACAAAAGGAAATGCAGAATCTTTATAGTTTAATATAACAAAAAACCTTCGTTGGTATCGGTCTCCGCAGCCCTAACAGTAAGCCTCCTTCCTGCAAATTTCAAAATTTTCGAAAACTCTCAATCAGTAAATCTTACTTGTCAATAGATTAATGAGAACAAATAAATTGAAAAGGAATAAAAATTTTGAAAAAATTGGATTGGAGGTTGGAAATGAAACTTGAGCATTGTTTTGCTGGAATTTGAATTCGCCGGCAACCAAACACGGAGCAAATAAGCGAGTGGACTCACTGGTAAACGACACGGAAACCGGCGCGAAGGCGGACTGAGCCCGAACTCGGTTGGTGTTGAGCTTCGATAAGGTGATAGACGACACCGTATTGAGCACGGACGCCATTGGAGCTGTAAGGAGCTTACTGGCCGAGTGCGGAGGGAGATGAAGTGGAAGAGCTACTGCGCTGACTAGCCGATAACTATACTACCTGTGATAAATGTTTGACGAGGAAACAAAAGGGGGTTGATGTGGTAGAAATTTTTTATTGTCGCGAAACGTATGGTACACCAGATTTTTTATGTAAATGATTAGAAATTTTATTTTTTAAATTATTAATTTTTTAACACGTATATCTCATTATTTATATAATGATACGTATGGTATACCACATTGTGTAACGATCGCATTGAAAAATCCCCGTTTAAACTGTGAGTGATTACGTGGAGGTGTGGGATTGGTGGGTTGACGTTAGTTAAGTTTTAGTACCCTTACTTTTTGGCATTTATTGGAACAGGTTGATGTAATACATCCTCGTACAGAGTCCCACTGATGCGCTCCGTCCTAGGAGTCGGATTGTCTTTATAAGAATCTGGTGATATTTCAATCATATCCGTTTATCGTATATTGTGCGATAAAAAATTATTGTAAATTTTTTTATTTATAATTAAATATAAACAGTATCTGATAAAAATTAGTCTCGTGATGTACAATAAATGGATGTGATTAGAGAATCTTAACGATCCTCACAAAAAGAATTCAATGAGGATCCTCTCTCGCGCTCAGTTGTCTCAAGGTTTATAATTATGGTGGTTTTTCCCAAAATATAAAAAGTTGAAATAAAGAGAAAAATAAATAATTTGACCAAAAAAAGGGAGAAAAATAAATACTAATATTGGATTCATGGATTGAAATTATAATTATTGTTGCTAATTTATATTTTGGGTGGTCGTATTAAACATAATTAAAAGTTGAAATAATAATAATTTTATTAAGTCCTCTTTGATATCAGACTTATTCGACTAGATCCGTCATTTATATATTCTGATTAACCATCGCCGTCTATTTGTTCATATCACCAACATAACAGTAATGTTGTGTTAATTACATACCCATGAGATCCCACCTACTCCTCCATGTCTCACCATCTTTGGCGAGAGCCCACAATTCAAAACAATGATTTCAATTCAGACAACTTAGTCACTAGTTACGCAGGTCACTAAAAACGCCTACTCTGCTAATCTCAACAAATTCGTCAAAACAAGTCATTATATATTTCAATATTTCAATCTCAACTCGTTTTATATTTCCGTCAATCAATTTTTTTGTTATTGTTGATCTCTCTCAAGCAACACAAGTTCTCGCGAATTGGATAGAAACAAAAATGTTTGTTATTACAACTAACATAAAATTAAGATGCAATTAGATCAAGCTAACTTAGGATGGGATTGTTCAATTGGAAAACATTGCGTTTGGATCCAAAATTGTAGAATTTGAGTTTCCAAGATATATTCTGAAGAAGACGGTACAGAAAAGTGGAGCTCCATGAAGGCTCCATTTGATGTCCATGGGTCACAACCAAAAAGTGGAGCCCCAAAAGCATTTGGGGTCATTGGACGGTGCATATTACGCCAGGCTGCCGCTTTTACAAGTATTTCGAACAAAGCCCAAGTTAGGCCCAAAAGCCCAAATATGGCTTGCATTTAATTCAACGTACCAAGCACTAGGAAGCATAATTAGTTAAGGAATATCATTCATAAAGTTTGGATTCCTGAATGAAGGATTTTGGATTTTCTGTTAACAATGAAACTTTTTGGAGTGTTGGGAACATGGTTGGTACACTGAGTTTCATAATATAA
Source organism: Malus domestica (assembly GCF_042453785.1). Taxonomy (NCBI): domain Eukaryota; kingdom Viridiplantae; phylum Streptophyta; class Magnoliopsida; order Rosales; family Rosaceae; genus Malus; species Malus domestica. The sequence goes on along the minus strand of NC_091672.1, from coordinate 24,198,977 downwards.
TTTGTTGAATTTTTTTTTAACAAAGTTTCTAATCAATTTTATTATTACATTTGATGTATCGGGTTGTATTTCCGGTACACTGAAAAATCTTTCTGAATCCAGAAAATGATGAATGGATGCAGATTCCAGAATGATTACGTCATACAATTAATAGTGCTATTTTAATTTTGAGGATCTTTACATTATTATTGCATTGTCTCGGACGACCATTTTGACTCTCAAATCTTCGACCATACTATGAAGAAAAATTTTGGTCGATAATACATCTCTCCATCGTGCACTCTCACGTTAGTATTACTATCATTATCTTGGACACTCAATTGAGCTCTCAAAAGATTTGATCCTATTATGCCAAACAAATTAATCGACATTATTGTGTCTCTTCACTGTGTCACTCTTTCTTCTTCTCTCCTTCTCATATTATAAATAAGAAGGAAAAAAAAAACTATGATGTTATTGTTACATATTCCGATTGTATCACTATCGTTTCTCACATAATCTCAGACGAGTGAAGAAAGTGACACAGTGTGATACCTATCGAATATATGCAATAGGAATAAGGAAATGTCTTGTAATGTTGATGCAAAATATGAGATGGGTTTCACCTTTCACTCAATTCTAAAATGTTCCCTTAAAAAATATAAAGGATCAAAATCTGTACAAACCTCACTCTATTATTATGGTTAATGGAGTATAAATAATGTCCTCAGAGTATATATCGAAACCCTAAAGTAATAATTTGGTCCTTATGCCAAAATCTCTCCCTCTCCCTCCCTCTCTCTCCATCAATCTTTGTTATGGATCATATTATTTCAAAGTCCTCTAGGAGGAAGACTTGATCGGGTCTAGGGTTTAGAGATCCTCTTTGAATTTCACAGTCTGAAATCCAAAGATTAGGCAATCTTGACTATTCAAATTCAATCAGACGGTCCCTATCAACTCATTTCAATGGCCCACTTCTCACAAATCAAGAGTTTCAGATCTCTTTACACAAACCACGAACCCAAATTTTTTGATCCGTAGGCTCAGAACAGCAAATTAGTAAGGTCCAGAGATAATCCAAATTCCCTCTCCAGAGAGAACCTTGGCAGCATAGGAAGATGCTCCATTCCCCAAATCCACTTGGTGCAGAAAATTCTCTCCTATTAATTCCCTTATATATACTTCCTTCGTTCACAATCTTCACGTTTCCTTGCTACCATTTAGGAATTTGGAATCCTACATATGCTTCAAGGGAATCCAATTCCCAATCCCATTTAGCACAGAGCCTCTTGCCTAAAAGTGGAACATTATGGGAGAACTTTCCCAACTTAGAGGACACTTTACCGCTGCAGATGCAGAGATGCTAACACTAATTGCCAACAAACCAATCTTTTGTGTCGTCATTCTTGTGTATGCATGGTATCAAACAAGCATATGCAATGCTAGATCTTAACTACCCCATATAGAAGCTAATTATTCAAATCATCGCATCGAACTCTTTACTTATTCTAATTTTGAGCATATTATTTCTTCAAACTTCGTCGCTACTTCACTACTTCACGGCTTAGAGCTCCAAAATGTTAAGGAGAAGAAGATTGCAAAATGGTAATTTTTTGTATATTCTGTTGAAGTACAGAGTGCCGAATTTAAATATATAATACTCGTTTAAAAATTAAATCAATGATAATTCAAGTCTTGATGGAGATTGATTGAAGTACAATTACCACAAACTAATTTTTCACACTACAAACAAAAAGTAAAACACAAACTAATAATCTTTAGATTATGATATCGAACTATTTGACTTTCACAACTTATATATAGCTCCAAAATAGTAGGACTAGGATGATAAAAAAATTGGTAATTTTTTCACAGATGTCATCGAAGTGAACCGTACTTAATTTAAACAAAATATTTATACATAAGAAATTGAAATAATCATAAATTAGGTCACGAGCCAAAATCTTGGCCCAATAAAGATTGATGAAGATTGGTTGCGGTGATTGAGACTTGATGGAGTCGGACTCATAAACTATTTTTGCACACATGAAAAAGACACATTTTCCAACAAAAAAACGATAAGTAAATGATGTAAATTATGCGTAAACTTGCTTGTTTGTTTGTTTTTTCTTTTTAAAAAATATCCAGATGAGTTAACTTTGTCTAGGTAAAAATAAAAAAATCATGTTACCGAAAATAAAATATAAAAAATGTTCAAAAGATTGAAGCAAACAGATATATCATCACCCCCAAGCTTCTTTGTATTTATTTGTTTTCTGTTTTTTCTTGGCTGACTCATTGTATTTTAGTTTTTGTTACCATCAGCAATGTTAGCCACGTACCTACTAGGCGAAAGGGACTGAAAAGTATTTAAGGCTTTTAGCCAAAATAATCATTGAAATTTTATATAAGTGATATCTGAAATTGTCCACCGTTAATTATTTTAGTCATTCTGTGAAAAATCTACGTTACATTAAGGGTATTTTTATCGAATCAACCTCTCCGCCTGAACTGGTGGTTTCTTCAATTTAACGGAGATTTTCACAAAACGATTGACGAGCGACAATCTCAATGACTAATTCTATTGATTTGAAATCTTATGGACTAAAATGAAGAGATATACCAATTAAGAACCATTTTAGCTAATAAACTATTAGTTAAAGATCTATCTCTTTCAAGTTCAACAACCAAAAAAATGAAATTCAATAAATACTGACTCAAAAAACAACATCAAAAGTTGTTTCTTAGTTATTCTCAATCACCTTTCTACACTATCTAAATATTGTTTGATTATCCATCCATTACATCTAATTAAATAAGGTTTTAACCTTTTAATGGTACTTTTTATAGTTAAACAACTTCAAAAGGTTTTTAGGGTTACCAATAAACAAAAACTTCAAAAGGTTTAGGAAATTTAACTTACTTGCGAAGTGGAAGATACATCGATCAATGATTCAATGTGAAAGAGATATTACTATTTTTTCCATAACCTTAATTGATATAGAATATGTTGTTGTGGTGAGTTGTTAATGACATTTCGAAAACGTGAGTCTGCACTTTTCTACATGTGCTTTCTCCTTTGTATTTTCACATGTTCGAATTGTAGAATGACTGTTTTAGTGTGCTAGTAACATCTTAAAGTTAAGTGAAATTATAATATCTTTGAATTTGTGGTCTTAATTAGTAATATTTTATTGCAATACTATACAGAGTAATTTTCGCTTCGATTCACCTACGTATGGTGAGCAACTCTCAAGTTCATGCGAAACCCACCGTAAATATATAGATATAAATATTAACAACTTGGATTGACGCGTGGGCGGATTATCCCTAGCGATATTATAATGCATTTGGAAGTTTCTTAGTGCATGATGGTACCAAAAGTCTTATACATTTTCGATTGAGGATCCTCTCTGGAACCTCTTTGTGAGGATCTCGAGGATCCTCCAAGTACATTCATTCATCATACATCGTGCGGTTAGTTTTTATCAGGTACTATTTATATTTAATTTTAAATAAAAAAATTTTACAATAATTTCTGATCGTACGATATACGATGAACGAATATGATTAGAGGATCCCTGAGATTCTCAGAGGATCCATAGAGGATCCATAGAGGATCCTGATTCTACATTTTCTACCTTACCAAGTGACTTGTCAACCAACCGGGGGGTCGAGTGACTCGGATTGTACCTTCCTTCAAATGATCTTGGAACAAAAAGGTAAGCAGGTTATCAATCATTTGTAGCGCCCAATTCTACTGTGGTCCATGTTACCATGTCCTGAACCTGCATGATAAGTAATGGGATATATGGATGGTTTGGGAGTGAGGTGCATAAAAAAAATAACACCCATGAAAAAAAGCTATGAGGGTTTTACATGTTTGGTAAACTAAAAAAGAAGGGGCTTATTTTGAAAGTTGCTGTGAGAATAAGCTGAAATCAAAGGAAAAAGCTGAAGCTGCTATTTGCAGCTTTGGAAAACTGGTTTTTTTTTCAAAGCACACGGAGCTACAGTGCTCCTTTAATGAAAAGATCCACTATCAGACTACTTTTTTTTTTTCCAAAAGCACTTTTACAAAAAAGTTTACCAAACACTCTGCTGATTTATTTCACAACCGCTTATTCTCACAGCCCAACCGCTTATTTTCACAGCAGTTTTTTTTCAAAGTACAGCAATACCAAACCAGCCCATATAGTAGTAAGGTACCGTATGTCAATGCGCATTACTCAATAAGCTATGTTTGTCTCGACAAGCCTTGATGGCATGCACTATATCTTAAGCCAAAGTAAGGTACACAATGCACTCACAATTTTTTGGTCATTGACAAGACAAACCAGCTTTAGGCTTATTTTTTGAAGTTTTAGAAATGTATTATTTGTATTTCTGATTTTCACCTACTAATAAATCCTACAAATATGTATATTATCATTTTTCACTCTTAACTAACCTGACAAACAATTGAAGTAATTAGTATTTATAGGTTCATTTGGTGCGCCAAATGGAATAGGCGATCAACCAATAAAATAAACTCAAGTCCACTGCCGTTGTTAATACTAATAATGGGCATCACGGGGATTGAATTCCTATTTTGGTTACAAGTTCAAAATAGGGTGGGTTTCATTACATGTCCGTTAACATAGGTTATGAGTCCAACAGCGTCTTCCTCTCTTCTCTTCGTCGACATCATCATACTTATTTTTCCTTTTTCCATCGTCTTCATCATCATCATCTCTCTCTCAATGTGCACATATCTGGTCGTACAACTATGTGGTGGGGTGGATCGTCGCGAGCAGGGTCGTGGGGTCGTAGTGTGGTCGTCGCCAGCAACAACATGGCTGGTCACGGACGGAGTCCGGTGAAGGGGGGGATATTGAGTTGTTGGTGAGTGGTTGAGATTGTCGCACATGGAGAACACCAAATTCAGCGTCGTTATCCGTCGTAGACCCAACTCCCACTGCTTCACCGCCCGGATGACACCATCGACCTTTCTCCTCTTTCACACTTTTACTTTTCAATCCAATCCTAGTCCGGTTGAGATGTTCCTCCTCTTGTAAGTTAAAAGTCTTAGGTTGAATTTTAGCCAAATACGAATTTGAATCACATTATTGCTAGCCCATTGTAAGGTTAATCTCACATCTTCATCTGTAGTATAAATAATATCGTTTGTAAAAAAAAAAAAAAAAAAAAAAAAAGATGAACAGCCCAACCCATCCAATCCAATCTAATCGTAGCCTAAACAGTTTGAAATATCAAATCTTATCATGTAAGTTTGAAATATCAAATCTTATCATGTACGACCCACCAAACTTGCCCATAGAATTCCAAGGGACCCGGCTGCTCTGCCCTTTCAGTTTCTATACATTCTCATTTCTTTCCATTTTGTGCGATCACGGTTAAACTATGTCAACATTTTATATTAATTTTTTTTATAAAAATAATAAGATAAAAATGAATAGTAATATAAAATATTAACGTGGTTTAACCGTGACCAAACAAATAGGAGGATGAGAGTATGAGAACCGGAAGGGCAGATAAACTAGGTCCAATTCCAAGATCTGTTACACAGGTAATTGCCTGTAATGTGTAAACGCCTGTGAAACGTACGTTCCCTTTAACTATCCACGTGTGCATAAACGAGTTGGAAACTAATCATTAACGTTATTGTGATTTGTGCTACAACGCATCTTAGTAATCATTAATTGACGTTCTTAAAATTAGGCTTGCAAATCTACTAGGTTAATACACAGTCAGTTAACTCGACAAGTATATATTATTATGATTAAATAAAATTGTTTACGAATACAAATTATTTGTTGCTTAAGAGGTTAAAAGTACAAAATTAGTGCACGAGAGGTCATGTGTTCAACTATCCTATTCTCAAATAGTTGCCATGCAAAAGTATGTTACGGAACAATTTAAATGCTGACAGAATATCATGTAACGTAAAATATCTTTTGTATAATAAAAATAGAAATGTTATACTAGGTGTTTCCAATGAATATGTTGTCATAATCTTTTGATTTTGCAAGAAATAAGCACGATCGAGGTCGATCATGATATGAATTTGCTTCCTGAATACGTTTTTTCCCTTTTTATTTCCTGATTTACTTTGATTTTAACAACATTTGAGAAGATGGCTGGAAATAGTTTTAATCGCCTAATACGAGTCACGTCAATGACTCAATCGTCCAAGATTGGGATATTGTCTATGTGACACTATGCCTAAGCTTAAGGGATACTTATTTCTTAATGTAATAATAACACGTTTAGAAAGACAGAAATAATTTTTTTTTAATACATTGATATATTTACTTTGAAAGGTGAAAAATAAATTGGTAAACAAGATTTATGGACTCCATGCCACCTCACGTTTTTGACACAATATTAACACAAGAATTGATGTTAAACTGTAAGATAACATAGAGTTACACTTGAGAAAATCTCCTTAGTCCTTAGCATTTCTAACTCTTTTAAGGTAAAACTCTCTGTCACCTCACAGTTTAACATCAATTCTCGTTTCAATATTATAAAACGTAGTGACAAAAACATGAGGTGACAAATAATCAATAAAAAATCTCATTTTTAAGAGAGTTCCCGCAAATATTTCTCATTTATAAACCATTCCCATTCAAATTGCTAGATTGGAATTGTGATGTAAATATCGAATCCCATTATTAATTAAAAGAGCTTTATTTTGGGATACCAAATCTCATTTATTTATTTATTTTCCATTTTCCTTCTTCAAGCTCAAAGCTAGAAACAAATAACAATTTTCTTGTTTTGTTAAATAGTCATTGACTTTACAACTAATTACGTCGTGCCAAATTCATCATAATTTCCCCCAAAACGAGTTCCGTCATTTTCATCCTTTTGCTTAACTCGCTTTTATTTTCACAAAAAAGAGGTTGCTAATAATCCGACCATAAATATTAAACCAATTTAAAAAATAAGAAACTTTTGAGTTTACGGTCACACTCTTCCTGATATTACTAACGCACGTGTTATAATTCATGTAAATGCAGCCAACGAGAACAAAAGTTTACTCTAAAAAGACGAAGAAAAAACATGACTAAGCGGGTTTCTGACATGCAAAAAATTAAAAATCACTTGCTTAAAACGGAGCACAAAGGGTGAAACTTTTGGTACCTCCTTTAACACGTGCCTAGAAAATCCCTATCGGAGCATATCTGGCATCTCATGGTATTCGTGGATGAGAGAGGATCCTCGCCGAATTCTCTTTGTGAGGATTTCAGGGATCTTCTAATTACATCAGTTTATTGTACAACGTACAACCAATTTTTATCAGGTACTGTTTATATTCAATTTTAAATAAATTTTTTTTAATAATTTCTGATCACATAATTTACGATGATCAACATATATGATTAAGGAATTTTCAGAATTCTCATAAAGAGGATAACGAAAATTACTCAACATATCCACTCTACCATGTACACGGGGGGCGTTTGTTTGCCCCCACTAAGTGGGACTGGACTGGACTGGACTAGCTGTTAGTCCAATACTGTGTTTGTTCCATGCTGGGACTAATATTAATGAGATTAAAGGGGACTAGCATGGACAAAACCTTTCACTAAGAGGTCTTAGCGAGACCTCCCAATAACCATGGGACTAGCTAAGACTATCATCTCTCGTCCTCGTCATGCTCAACAACCACTCCCGATAGACTCCTCGTCATCTCCGGTCACCTAGATCATAATAAAATATTAATAATTTATATATTAAATAATATAATATTAGAATTTGTTATTATCCAGCTTCTTAGTCCAACACTGCACCAAACGCTTCACTAAGTTAGTCCAACTTAGTCTAGTCTAAGCCAGTCCAGCTTAGTCCTTGAAGCTAGTCCAGTCCGAGATAGTCCGGCGCAACAAACGCCTCTGAAATGCTTCCTCCGGCCTCTGCTTTCTCCTCTAGTCCAAACCCGCACTGGTGGGACCCCGGCCCCACACCACTCTCAATTAATTAATTCAAAATTGCACATAAAAACAAAACAAGCAGTGTCCTTCTTCCTTTGTAGCCTTATAGGTGAGAGTTCAATACTAAATTAGTTTAAACCATTATTTTTTTAATAATAATTTCTTCTAACACAAAAAAATAATTTAATTGCTAAGAGATGAGAATTCAAACTCGAGATCTTAGATATACGGTCACGTAGTATTACTGTCTAATGATATTTTTCGTCAAATGTAATTGAGAGATCTTAAATCTGACAAGCAAGTTGGATACTAAGAGTAGTTCTACCGTGGGAAAGGTCCCCCCAGGGCTATCCACTATTTAATCCACCTAGTGAACATTAATTACCCTTAATGAACGGTAATTACCTTTTGCATCTCCACCCCTACACTTGAATAATCTTGGCAATAGGTAAATAAAATAATAGTATTTTTTGCAACTTGCTGGGAATTTCCCGTGCACTTTCCACTCCCTCACTTCACTCCATCTCTTTCCACTCATCTTTCTCACTTCTCTCCATTTTTCTGAAGTTACACACTCTCTCTAGAGCTCTAAGAGTTCTCACCCACTTTCCTCTTCAAAAATTAAACAAATCAAACTCCAAAACCATGAAACCTTAATCTCTGGGACTAAAGGATCCTAGCTATACCGTTGCATGCGTCATCGCACCATCACGGTGTAAACCACCATTGAAGCCGAGAGCTTCAAGATATGAAACTCGAACCTAGGTGAGGTTCTCTATGCAAATCTTGTTTCATTATGTCTTAATGTTGCTTGAGACAAGATTTGTGGTGTTTTTCCAGTTCAAAACCAGAGGTTTAACCCCCTGAAATTTCTCTGAAACCTTGCCCAATTTTTGGTCACCTCCTCGGAGCAAACTCAGGCATGTTTATGGGTTCTAGAGCTCTTGCTTGGTTTGAATCCATTTCAGGTACTTAAATGCCTCTTTGCATGTGAAAATTAGTTGGAAATTACTAAAGTTTGACATGCATGCATACTTTTTTTCCCTATTTCTAGAATATGGCAAAGAAACCTAGCCCTTGCAGGCGATTTTTCGGCAATAAAAAGGTGGCTGACGTCTGGGCGACGTCAGCCTTGCGTCACATTGCCTTCGGGCTCTCGGGCTGGCAACTTGTGCCAAGCCACTCCCTCGGGCTGGCACACGTTGGGGCAAGTCGCTTGGGCTCTCTAGCCTTGTTCCATCGCCAGTCCACTCCAGTCCACCCAGCAACAGACCACGATGGAACTGCTCTAAGGGGAGGGGCAAGGGCTATGGGCTAAGGACGAAATATAACCCCCAAATGGAAACTATTATTGAAACTACCCTACTTATTATTATTGGATGGGTTTAAACTGAAAATTTTTCTATCCACCACGCATATTTTGAAATATAAACTCATCCAAATGTGATAAATACGGTGGTGAGCAAAACTATTCTTTTCTAGCTCATGCTAGTTTTGTCCCATTAAAAATTAACTTTTATCATTTATTGCTAAATAACATTTTAGCCTAAGCTAATTTGCATCCCCATTATTTTTTAAATACATCTTTAATTAAAAAAGTTGAAGCATTGCAACAAACAAATAATTAAGGCCAAATAATAATTGTTAAAATTTAATCTGCAAAAGCGGCGAAAGAAAGCAGCAAGCACTCAACATTTTCCTGGTATTTAAAAAAAATGAATTTTCTAATATAACTATCACCGCCGATAAATAAAATAAAAAAACAAAAACAAAACAAAAAAACAGAGGGAATATGTCCTCTGCTCTCAGCTTCCATATAAATACGGACGCAGGTCTCGCTTGTCCCGAATACAAACAGAGTGCACTATCTCTGTTCTCTCTCTCTCCCCCCTGCTCAGCTCTCAGTAGGGTTTGTTTTCTCTCTCTAAAACTCACACAATCCAATCGAACCGACATTTTCTCTCTCCTGATTCCCTTTCCTCAGCAGCGGAAGCGGAGCGAGTGGCCGAGAGAAATGGAGTCGTCCGCGATACATTTGGCCATGGCGGCTCTGGTTGGAGCTTCGCTGGTGGCCGTGTCGGCCTACTACATGCACCGCAAAACCCTAACTCAGTTATTGGAGTTCGCCAAGACGGTGGAGAGGGAGAGGGAGGGGGACTCCGACGGCGGCGGCGACTCGCCGCAGCGCATGAAGAAGCGTAGGAGCCACGCGCGGCGCAAGGGCAGCGGCTATTACCGGCGGAACTCGGCGTCTTTGCCGGACGTGACGGCAATTTCCGGAGGGATTGACGGCGATGATCATAGGCGCAACGGCTGCCTTCCCGTCGACGGTATTCCGGATGGGTTGCCGAGGCTGCACACTCTCCCGGAAGGTATGGCTCAGCTGAACTTGTCACCACAGTAATCAATTTCGCTTTAATTTCTGACTTTCAATTTGATGCGTATAGCATTACGTCGTGGTTTTTGGACTGGCTTCATCACTTAGACTTGTGATATGGTTTTCATTAGATTATCAATGCCTTAATTACTCCTTCTAAATTACTATGTATTGGTATTTTGTAATATAAGTTTGTACTAATTGACATGCTAATAGGTATTGGCATAAATGGTGTATCTTTATGTTGAGAACCGTAGGAAGGACACTCATTTACTTTCATTTCTTGAGCCTAACCAATGAACAATACTTTGTGTTTTTTCGGTCTGAGAACTTAGTTGTTGGAAGCCACCGCCGGTTTAGGTATGTTGTGGCTACTGTGATTCATGAAGTTACTTGATTGTTCCATGAAGAAAGAAACAAAGAAAAGAAATTGATAGTGTTCTGTGGTGGTGCAAATCTTTAACTGTCGAATAACGACGAGGAAAGATACTTACTTTGCACAACATAGATCGTATACGACAAATTTACTATATACGAAACAAACCCGATGAGACAAATTTTCTATACACGACACAAATGCGAGGAGACAAAATTTTCAAGCATATGTTATCCATGTGCAAACTGGCAAATGGATTTTAAATTTCCTCTTAACACTTAAGTGGCACTATAGGCTGGGACACGGTGGCAAAGAACTTACAATGAGATTAATGCAAGGAACGTGGAGATATTTTCTTTCACAATGTAAATTTGTTTATGCTTGAAATTGTTATCAGGATGGGAAATAATATGAAATTTTTAAATGCCTAGTGTTTCATGAGTTTCCAATTTAACCTCTGATTTGATTTCGCCTTTGAGTAAGATATTAAGGTTACTTTCTGTCATCCTCAAATTGTTGATATGAACAAACCAATGAGATAGGTGCCATTTTTCTGTGCTGTTTAAGTACAGAGTTCTTCTTTTTCAGGGAAATCTACTGAGCTTGCGAATTCAGTTAAGAGAACCGGCAGTCTTATCCGACCACCGTCTCCCAAGTCTCCAGTTGCAAGTGCAAGTGCCTTTGAGAGCGTAGAAGGATCAGATGATGAGGATAACATGACTGACAATTCTAAACTTGGCACTGTGGTGAGTTTATTCAGCTTCTGTGCATTGTCTGTCAGAGGCGGTGCAAACATCCATAATATTACTTGCACTCATGCTGTTGTTGGACTTTAGTTTTGGTCGCACATTATTATCACACAATCCAGCTAAAGTTTATTTATCAGGCAAACTATTTATGTTGATTTCTTTTATTCTTGAAACTTCCATACGGATCTCTGGACTACTTTGACATTACTTACAGGGGCCAGATGGTAAGATCATATATGAAAATTTACCGAATCATGTTAATGCTAACGGAGAGCAAATACCTATAGCTGCTACAAGTATGATTAGGTCCCATAGTGTATCTGGTGATCTGCATGGTGTCCAGCCTGATCCAATTGCAGCTGATATCCTAAGGAAAGAGCCAGAACAAGAGACTTTTGCACGACTTAAAATTACTCCAACGGGTATGATTTCTCTCTTTGCTGGATATACACGTTTTTGGTTGATTTGTTTATTTATTTCATGCATATATTTACAAATATGAGTACCCGTGAAGCGTTTTGGATAGACCTGCTGACTGCTGTATATGGTTAAACATGACTTTTTGCTGAGTAATCATACATACATACATACATACATACATACATACATATATATATATATATCAATACATTAGTTCTATTAAATTTTCAATATCATTTTGAAGAAATATTCATGGTTGTACAATGTTCGTGGTCAAAATCTGAACATTGTTCCTTTCAACTTCCCCAGTTTACCATATTTGTGCTTCCTATTTGTTGGTTTTAATGATTCAATGATGGTGTTTTTGAAGTAGTTTTAAGAAGCTGATTGTAAATAGTAATATTGAAATTGGGGAGTTAGGGTGTCATCTTCATGGTTCTATCTTTATCTATAATTTTTCAGAAGTGCCATCTAGCGATGAAGCAGAGGTCTACGTGGTTCTTCAAGAATGCCTCGAATTGCGAAAAAGATATTTATTCAGTGAGACAGTTGCTCCATGGGAGAAAGAAATTATAACAGACCCAAGTACCCCAAAACCCAACCCAGCACCATTTTTTTATACTTCTGAGGGGAAATCTGATGTGAGTTTGTACTTGTTAATTTAGTAAATAAGCTATAACTCAGGAAACCTGTGTTCTTCTGTTGTCCAATTAACATTCTCCTTTATTTGGCAGCATTATTTCGAAATGCAAGATGGGGTCATTCACGTGTTTCCAAATAAAGATTGTAAGTGGCTGTTTTTGTGCGTAGTTTTTGTGCGTAGTTTTTGTTTGTCATATCTGAGGGACTTTTATTCGTTTGTAGTGTTCTTTTTTATGGGTTTCATATGTAGAGATCTTGATGTGCATTTACCCTCCCTCCTCTTTTGCAGCAAAAGAAGAACTTTTTCCTGTTGCTGATGCAACAACCTTTTTCACTGACCTACATCACATACTCCGAGTTATAGCAGCAGGGAATATCAGAACTTTATGCCATCATCGGCTGAATCTTCTGGAACAAGTAAACAGACTTGTTGATAATTTTTTAATCATTAAGATGCCTTCCAATGCTTTTTTCTACGCAGCAGTAGTAATAGTTGTTTGACAATGTTTTTTTTGTCAATCATTCAGAAATTCAATCTTCACTTAATGCTAAATGCGGATAGGGAGTTTCTGGCTCAGAAAAGTGCTCCTCATCGTGACTTTTATAATGTCAGAAAAGTAGATACACATGTTCATCACTCAGCATGCATGAACCAGAAACATCTGTTGAGGTTTATAAAATCAAAGTTGAGGAAGGAGCCTGATGAGGTAATTTGAAATCATTATGCAGATGTGTTGTCCAGTGGTTATCTCTTTTTTCTTCCATTTATTTCTATCAACTGTGGATAATCATTCCAAACTATCAAGTTTGTAAGGTGCTATGCATATAGTCACTCAACTGTTGGTTGCAATGAGATTTATTGTAATGTTGGTTATGTTCATGGATGATTTTCACTAATACCTCAAGTTCTGTGCTTCTTATCAGGTTGTAATATTTAGAGATGGAACCTATTTGACCTTGAAAGAGGTTTTTGAGAGTTTGGATTTGACTGGGTATTCGTTTGCCTCTTTTAATTAATAAAAAAGATACATTTCTTATCTTATTATCAATCCTTGTTCAGGTATTTGTAATGTATATTTTAAGATGCCGGATGTAATATCTTTTCACATTTGTTTCAACAGGTACGACCTGAATGTTGACCTTCTGGATGTTCATGCTGACAAGAGCACGTTTCATCGTTTCGATAAGTTTAATCTTAAGTACAACCCTTGTGGTCAAAGTAGGCTCCGGGAGATTTTCCTTAAGCAGGATAATCTTATTCAAGGTATAGTTTTTTTGTTTTCTCAACTATTATAAGGTTACTGGGTTATAGTGAAGAATTAGATATCTTAAACCATGGGCTTGAGAAGTCGTTCCTATCCACTTCAAATCAATTTTGATGAAGCTTGGTTTCTTGTCTTTGATCAATATATAAACTGTGGGATTTGATAATCTCTTCTTGAATAGGACGTTTCCTTGCTGAGCTGACAAAGCAAGTGTTTTCTGATCTTGCTGCCAGTAAATATCAGGTGCTTCCTTGCTCTTCTGTTTGCGGATGGGTTTTTATACATGTTCTAGTTTCTATCTTCTCGTCTTAGTTGCTTCTTTTGCAAGTATGCTTGTTAAGATGAGATTAGTTCTCCATATTGTGGTTGAGTTTTTAATTGTGTGATTTCTTGATTCCCCAATCTGTTATATCTAAATTCATTTAACCATAGGGATATGTGGATAAGATTTAGGTTTCAGAGTTATCCTTCCCTTGCCATGTCTGACTATGCAACCAATGGCCACTTGCGTGTCTTTGTTATCTTTCTGTTTTGGGTAGATCAGCCTCGCCTGATGCTCCATTTTTTTTCTGCAGATGGCTGAGTACAGGATATCGATATATGGTAGGAAGCAGAGTGAGTGGGACCAAATGGCTAGTTGGATAGTGAACAATGAATTGTACAGTGAGAATGTTGTTTGGTTGATTCAGGTGAATAAAAAAAATTGCACTTCTCGGTGACATTTGTAATATTCTTGGGATTGTATTGTACTGTTCCACTAAAGCACGTTTTTCAGATAAAATTCATGAATGCTACTTATACGTTTGGTGCTTGTATGTTTCTTCTTCTTTCAGCTGCCCCGGCTGTACAATATATACAAGGAAATGGGAATAGTAACATCATTTCAGAACATTCTTGACAATATCTTTATTCCACTGTTTGAGGTTACTGTAGATCCAGATTCCCATCCACAGTTGCACGTTTTCCTGAAACAGGTTTGCCATCTTGTCAAACTCTTCAATCTTTTCCCTGAAACATCTCTTTCTCTCTCTCGTGTGTGTGTTTCATGTTTTGAAGCATTTATCTATTTCCAAAATAAATGCTTGAGTTAAACATGTTTGAAATTCCAGGTTGTGGGGTTAGATTTGGTGGATGATGAAACCAAACCTGAAAGACGGCCCACGAAACACATGCCAACACCAGCACAATGGACCAATGTATTCAATCCCGCATTTTCATACTACGTGTACTACTGTTATGCTAATCTCTACACATTAAACAAGGTACACATTCTGCAGACAGAGAATTTTATAACTTACTATGTATTCTACTACCTACATTCTATTCCCCATACAAGTTGGATGAACAACTTTGACTAGGGCAGCATTCTTGGGAATCCTCCTTTTCTTTTCTTCTGCCAAAGTTGTCCATCTCGTTCATTTTGGTTGCAAAACCAGGGCTTAGATTCACGAATTTTGGTTGTTAACTTTACATGGCTTGGTTTGCATATTTGTTTACATATTTCGATGTTTCTTTACGATGTTTATTGGTTGCTTATCTCGTAGTCTTCCTAATTGTGATAGTTCATATATGTTTGTTATAAATTGCCATCAAGTGCTGAGCTGTTGGAATTTTGTTTTCAGCTTCGTGAATCTAAGGGCATGACAACAATCAAATTCCGTCCACATTCTGGGGAGGTATTTATTAAAAGATTTATTTTCTATTTGATCACAAGTATTTCATAATGTGAACTCATTTATTCAATATTTTTCAGGCTGGTGACATTGACCACCTTGCTGCAACATTTCTTACCGCAAATAATATTGCACATGGAATCAATTTGAGAAAATCTCCTGTACTTCAATATCTGTATTATTTAGCCCAGGTAAGGAAGAGAAAATACTCTTATTTTATATAAGCGACGTATCATTTGCAATTTTTGATTGGCTGCCATGTGCTGTTTGTCTCATCAGATTGGTCTGGCTATGTCACCCCTGAGCAACAATTCATTGTTTTTGGACTACCATCGGAACCCTTTTCCTATGTTTTTCTTACGGGGTCTTAATGTTTCTCTTTCCACCGATGATCCTCTCCAAATCCACTTAACAAAAGAACCTTTGGTGGAAGAATATAGTATAGCTGCTTCTGTGAGCGCTCTCTCTCTACTCTCTACTCTCTACTCTCTCTCTCTCTCTCTCTCTCTCTCTCTCTCTCTCTCTCTCTCTCTCACTTAAGCTAAAGGAATATAAAGGCCCAAATATTTAGAAGTTCTTCCTTTGCAGGTATGGAAATTGAGCTCATGTGATCTATGTGAAATTGCGCGTAATTCAGTCTACCAATCAGGTTTTTCACATGCACTGAAGGTAAGTTACTGCATTACGGACATACATGATTTGTAGTTCTCACATATTGCAATTGGTTTTCTTTAGTATGTAAACCACATTTATTTAGTTTGTGATAAGTTTTTACTTCTATGATGTCTCTGCAATGGCATATAATATGTCCGATTAGTTCCTCTAGTGTTGAACTTGAGTCAACAAATTTTTTGGTGCAGTCGCACTGGATTGGTAGAGAGTACTACAAGAGAGGACCAGGTGGAAATGATATCCACAAAACAAATGTGCCTCATATCCGGGTGCAATTTCGTGACACGGTGTGGAACTTTCTCTGAGATTTCTTCCAGTCCTAGCTTGTTCTATGCTTCATCTCTCTCTCTCTCTCTCTCTCTCTCTCTCTCTCTCTCTCTCTCACACACACACACACACACACACACACACACACACACACACACACACATTGGAAAATACTGAGGGAACTAAGAAATTTACCAATCACTGTGCTTAACAGATCTGGAGAGAAGAGATGCAACAGGTTTATCTCAGCAAGGTCAATATCCCAAACGAAGTTGACAGGTGAATCCCAAAGGCATATGCAACTTCAAGCCCATCTTGAAGAGTAATCTGATACAGGAGGTAGGACTGTATAGCAATTCTTGTTCGAATAATAGGTAGTTTGGTAGAAAATCTTACTGAAACGTTTTTTTCAGGTGAGGAAGTTGCACTTATGCCCTGTACCTCTGTGAAATTACGATAATCATGGAAACTCAGATTACGGGCACCGGAGAAGCCATGTGCAAACACAAGGAAAACTTTGGTTCCAAAAATGAGGTGGACCTGTATATGCTCGGATCAAAAATGCAACCAGTGAGTAAACGCCACTATATGGCCTTTAAGTCAAATAAGAAGTGGTTTTTGTACCCAAGTTAATTAGGGTTAGTTAATAATTAGCCTCAATGTAACCTTAATACCCTACTGTCGCAGTTAGTTTTATGTAAAACTATGTAAGATGTCACCATATAATTATAAGGACCTATCTATAGCAAGAGGAATGAAACTCGCTTTGTTTCGAGTTTTCGCTCGTTTTTTCACTGTACCGCATGAAATGGTTGGTAATGTTTGCCTTGTGCTCTTGCAACCTAACAGTACAACTCAAGCCGCATACATGCAGCGATCAACACCATGAACAATCAAGTCAGAATGGCTTCATGGTTGAGAAATCAAAGACGAAAAAGGACCAGAGGTGGTTTCATGAACAGTGGAGTCGAATTCGTTGATTCTATAGCCGCAGGGGGAACAGCTAATAGAACCCTAACCCAACCATAACCCAATTGCAGCGAGAACATGTTTCATAAAACTGAATACTCAAACCAATTTGGTGCTCAACGAACAGCTTAACCAACTAAACTAACATTTCATTAGTTAGGAACTGGCCAATAAAAGCAATACAAGTGTACAAATAAAATGTTGCCACTTGGCAGAATACTACCACCGGCAGGGATGAGGGTCCTCTCTGTAAGGATCATGGGAATCCTCAAATTGTGTCTGTTCATTGTACATCGTGTGGTCAGTTTTAGTCAGGTCTTGTTCATGTTTAATTTTAAATTAAAGTATTTAAAATGATTTTTGACCGCACAATGTACGATAAAACGGACCCGATTTGAGTATCAGAGAGGATCCTCATTCCGCCGGCAGGACTGGATGGGCAAAGACCCTCCTCTTTCTGTTCAGAGAATAGTAATAGTTGTAAACAATGCAAATATAACATTAGTAAAATTTGAAATTCAGACAACTTTACTGAAAATTGTCGCTTTCTTTCTCTCAACCTAGATAATGGCAACTACGGAAAAAAGGAAAACGAGGATCGATCTATCGCCTCATAACGTAAATTTGAAAAGTAACCATAGAAAATTATTCACTTGGAGTGAAGGGAAAACTAGTTTGCTATTTTTTGTACTGCTTTATCTCTTTCGTTATACCTTCAGCAAGTGAATCAACATTGTTGTTCTTTCCGAAAAATTTCACAAATTCCATCTCGGGGCTCATCAAGTACCTGCACAAAATAATCATTGATTTCAATATTGGAATGACACAAACAACTATTTTTCGACTTCCACTCAAGAAAGTAGAACATAATGATTGAATACATACATGACTATGGAATGGTCCACAAGATAATCTGAGTCTTCTTCTGTTGTTTTCATATAGTACACACGATATGCACGAGCAACACTCCGTATCTCATCAGGGTTACCAGTTAACCCAATCAGCTTTGGATGAAACTCTGAGACAGTTGAGAAAACATATCAGATAAGAAGAACTTACACTATGCGATGAATGGTCATTCTTAGTATATCTATGGTGCACTCTAAAATCTTGAGAAGTACCTTTCACATATTCACAGACTTGCTCAACGGTATCCCTTTCAGGATCAACAGATATGAAAAGGGGCACTATCTCAATCCCTGCATCTTTCTCTGCACACACGCAACAGACCATAAAAAATCTCAGGCATCACATGCTTGAGATACAGAGAATCAAAGCTAAAGGTCATGCCTATTGAAATTCTATGATCTGCACTATCTGCGAGGCAAGAGAAAAAAAAGTTTGACCCTCGTAAAAACGTAAGACTTACCTAATTTATCAACCGCAGCAGCTAGCTTTACTAGCTCATCTGGGCAGATATCAGGGCAGTGAGTGAAACCAAAGTACATCAATGTCCAATTCCCCAAAAAATCTTTTTCAGTCACTCGCTTCCCATCATGGTTGATAAGATTGAATGGACCCCCAATGGCAGCTTTTCCCACAGATGGTCCTTGCTTTACTTCCTTGGACGCCTTAAATATTTCTGCAGCAAAAATATAGTCAATTAATAGCAACAAAACTTATATTACAGGGAAGTAAAAATGAGAAAAATCAGATATCGAGCCTACGAGAAGAAGCGAGAAGCAATGAATTGATACATAATAATGACATTTTACTCTACTTTGAATACAAACTGGACATAAATATTCGAAATGAAGAATAATACAACGAGATATACTCAATCAAAAAGGCAACAGGTGACATGGACGTGCTTAATCATGTATTGTGTGCCTAATAGCAGTATGAGTACTTATCACTGACTTAAATCAACATGAAGCACCTTATAAACCTGCAACTTGATGATGGGTATCCGTTATGCATCAAATACAACACGGGCAAGATTTAACAAAGTTGCAGACCCACGAATTCAAGTCCAACATGCAAAACTCACATACAATCCAACTCACCATAGTAGTCTACCTTCAATATGTTGTCTCTTTTCCTTGTCGTAATAGAGTATAATTCCGGCTCCAGTCGCCACCAGCAGCAGAAAACTCAACCACGAAACGGGCTGCAAAATCGCCCACAAAATCAAACGAAATTACAATCACGTTTCCACCTACAAACATCTAAGAAAAATCGTTATACGGCATCGTATAGATTACCCCTCCGCGAATAGATTTTCCCGCATTACTACTCTCATGTGATTCCCCAGACTTGTTCCCTTCACCAGAATCACCAGAATTACCAGAATGACCAGAATTTGCATTTTCCGAGGTTTTTGGTTCAGGGTTTCCTTGATTTTCCGCCGTAGTATTGGGTGTCGTTGAAAAAAGACATCTTTGATAAATCGCCAACGACTGCAACCCAAGCAGATACCCAAACAGAAAATGAAATAAGCTCGAGGTGTTTGGATGCAGAGAAACAAAAGGAGAACAAAGAATGCGAAAGCTTGAATATTTACTTGATTTTTCTATAGAGGCAGACTGGGTATTAGCAGAAAAGAGTTGAAGGAGGCGAACCTGTCCGAGGAGTGGAAGATGCCGATTTTGGAGAGAGTCGGCGAGCGGTGGCGGTGGGTTCGGCAATCCGGATCGGATCACTGAGCGGTTGACGTGGCGGAGATGGTTAACGGTCCTGGAAATGATGGACGCCATGGATGGTGGAGTGGAGAGAAAGCTAAACCCTTTCGGTTTTCTGGCGAAGAAAGCTAAAACCCCTTCTCGGTTTTCGTATCAGATTTGCAATGGCGTTTGGAGGTTTATATCTGTAACAGTGACACTGGCCCAAAACCAAAATATTTTGATGGGCTTTATGTTTTTGGTAGAGGAGTTAGTACCCGTTTGGGATGTTAAAAGTGCTTACTAGAACGTGCTGAAGTAATTGTGCTTTTTAAGGTTTTCGTCACACATTCACATGGTCCGTCTGAAAGTTCGACTCTTAAAAAAACACTCATGCTCAAAGGTTCTTTCGGTAACACTCCTAATAGAAGCACGTTGAAAGTTTTAGCAAAAAGGCCCTAAAATGTACTTAAAATGCTCATTAAAATAAACACATGACTGTTTTTTTCAACCGAGTAGCACTGTGAACACTTTTTGCCAAATATGGTCGAAAGTACCTTTACTAATCTGAATGGAACTTAGATCCTTTTTAGATCAGGATTATAGGAATTCTCACATCCTAGTCGTTCATCCTATATCGTGCTGTCAATTTTTGTTAGATACTATTTGTGTTTAATTTTAAATTAAAAAAATCAAATGATTTCTGATTGCATGATATACGATGAACGACTAGTATATGAAGATCTCTAGAATCCTTTCAAAGTGGATCATGATGGGATCCAATTCCATGTGAATGCACCTTAACTGTTTTAAAATGCATTTCCACGTAGGCCCTTAGGCAT
This sequence comes from Malus domestica, assembly GCF_042453785.1. NCBI lineage: Eukaryota > Viridiplantae > Streptophyta > Magnoliopsida > Rosales > Rosaceae > Malus > Malus domestica. Next base: position 24,178,203 of record NC_091672.1, on the reverse strand, counting down.
TCAACATTAGATCGAAAAAAGTAAATGTGACACCAATAAATTGAACTAACACTTATGTAACAATAGTTTATATATATTAAACTTAGGCTACCTGATTCTTATACATAACTATCACACTCACTCAAACTACTGTAAAAGATCTTAGAAAGCCTTTCTAAAGCACCTGGCACATGCTCCAATATTTAGAGAGACAGGAAACTACCTCATTTCTAACCACACTAATACTATTCCAACTATTGCCAGGTACAGATTTTTATCACAAAATGCCTCACCTATTGCTAGGTGTAGAGATTTATCGCAAAATGGGTCGGTGTTACTGGAAGTAAAACCATTCTCATATACTGTATTTTGTTTTCTCAATGCACTGGGACTTATATTCAACATGTAGTTGGCAGAAAGCGTTTGTCATCCCATCAAAAGCAATTAGTAAGATTTGATGGAGTTCACATTTGTTCAGGATTTAAAGCCGTGACCCACGACCCTTTATATTCTAATTATAAGCGGAAGAAACACCAAGCTTTTGTGCCTTTTAATCCCATTTTCTTCATGTGTTGTAAAATATAAGATGTTAGGATTTACATTTCCGTCTCTCTCCAATCTCAAAACAGGCTTCAAAGTCTCAAACATCGACGACAAAGAACTTGAAACGAGACATGATTTCATCGCCGATAAAGCATTCAAAAGCAAATCTTAAAAACTCAAAATTTGGTTCCACTCTTAAAGGCAATGGAGAAAGAAAGGAATATGATTCCATATGTACACACATGTTTGCAAAACCAGGCCAACGACCGCTCAGGTATCACCCTTCATCGACCATCTTTGAAAGACTGCAGCCAGGAAAAACAAAAGCAGATGCCATCAGACGCTAACTAACATATGTTTTCAAAGATTCGGAGTGAACAATTATTTCAAGGAAAGGAAACTCACATCTTCCATGTTCTTCGAGAAATCCTTCATCTGCTCAGCAAGTTGTTCCTTCTTCTTTGCAGCTGCATAACCAAAACCAATTTATAACACCCTCAGCATGATATACTCAAAGGGGCAGTACGCCAAACAAAATCGTTTAAGTACAAAGTTAACGGTACCAATATTTTGAATATCTTCAATCCTCTTCGATGTTTTCACAGCAAACCTTTGGAATGCACGGCTGAAAAACCAGAAAACTTTTATGATAGGTATTAATAATGGTCATAGGTAAAAACAACAGTCTGCGACTATTGTAAACAACATGCAAAAAATTTTTGTATTTAAGGACATGGAAGTTAGCATTGATCCCAATGACAGAGTCATCGCTCCTAGTAATGTAAATGCGAAGAAGCTCTTGTGTAAAAAAGTTACGTCATGAATTAAGGACCAAATAACCGGTCCACCATAGAGGGCAATAGAAGTGGAGAAAACTAGAACATCGAGAGAGAGATATAAAAAAACACATAGCCTAGGACCCGATTCTACTCATCCAAATAATGCAGAACATAATTTTCAAGAACATAGAAAAATATCTCAGCTCTTTGGTTACAGTCATCTCTAAACGTGGGCGAAACAGGAATACATTCATGGTTGAGCCAATTAACTATGGTCTATGTATGAACATTTCTCTTACAAAGGGACATACGTACATGCATAACATGAATAGAATTCATCAGACAAAACTACAGTCATTGGAATTTGGCATCGGAAGATCAAGACAATTTCGCAACAAAGGAGCAAATTTATTCAGTCAGCATATCATCTCGAAGGCCAGAAAAAGGCTTTATTCACAACTTACGAAATCATTAGGAAAAAATCTTCAGGGTCCAATCAATATAAACCAATATGCATCACCAGGCGTAAATAGCATCTCTACATCAATGTGCAGAATGCATCAAACCATAAACTAAAACACCAACACGAGAACATTAAAACAATAGAATCCTTCCCTACAACAACACCAAGAAATATGGCAAAACATTCTCAACCCTGCAAAGCTGCAGTGAACTAAATGTTAAACTGCAGGTGAAATAAATCGAACGCTTTGTGAGCTTATTTCGCTTCTGGGAGCATACCAATCAGAAATCTATCAGTTCCGACGGCTTATTGAGAAGCTTCACCCACTACCTCAATAGTCACCAGCATGCGAAAATAAAACCGACAACAAAGAACAAAAGTTCCCACCCCAAAAACAAAAGATTCCCACCCCACAACGCACAACATATCAGAGAAAATTGAAATATAACAAAAAGAACCGTTCTTTCGCGGCGAAAATTTCCTCAAAGCATCCAAAGCCGTAGCACCATAAAATGTTGGCGCCACAGCTGATAAAAATAAAAAAATAAAAATCGAAGCTTTGAGCCAATTTTGCTTCAAGGGAACGAGCCAATCGGGAACGGAGATGTCCGTGTGGCCAGAGAATGAAGCTTTCAACAAATGAACAATCCAACAATCAAGCTAATCATATAGGATCAAAGAGATCGAGAAATCACCTGTTGGCGAGGCTATCGACCAGAAGCTCATTGACGAGGTACGACACGACTCTGTTCATGAAGTTCCCACCGCCCGCCATGGCTGTATGCTTACGTCACCTGATCAAATAGAGAGCAAATTCGCACCCGATTCAGAGAAAAAGAGGCGCGAAAGATTCGACCAAAACCCTAGAGCGCAAACCTCAGGTTTAATTTCTAGGTCAAACTGAGAAACTAGAACGGATTGGGATTGGGATTGGGATTGGGTTTAGAAGCCCTAATGCGATTGGAGACTGAGAAAACCCTAATTTTTTGGGAAATATTACCTGAACAGCGTTGGCGATCAGACGTTCGCGTAGCTTCTCGAATCTCCCAGAGAGAAGAATGATTGGGGTAACCAACAATCTTCTATTATACGGACCTTAGGCCCACTGGGCTAAACTCATTCGGATCTTTTAGGGATGAATCGTACTTTGAGTTGACTAGACACGTATGGGGCGTTTGTTTGGCCTCGTTAACTGGGACTGGACTAGACTAGACCGTAGTCCCATGTTTGGTTTGTATTGGGACTAAGTTAAATGAGATTAAAGGGGACTCGCGTAGATTAGAGGCCTCGCTAGGAGTTCTTAGCGAGACCCCCACAAAACCACGGGATTGCTAAGATCTTCGTCTTCTCTCGTATGTTCCTGCACTTCGCATCCTCTCTCTCCCTTCCTCTATCTCTTTGCACTGACAACTCAGACTCGGATCGATGTCGGCACCAACATCCAGTCCCTGGACTTCTAACTTCTTTCTTTTGCAGCCCCGCCATTGTGGCTAGGCAGTCGGCAACGCTTGCTTTCCTGTGGCCCAATTTGGAGGAACAATAGCAGTTCACAGCCGATGCGGCCACACCCACCGCTTAAATATCAAAATTTGACACAACCCGCCGTCCACACCCACTGCCGAAATCTCAAAATCTTGTCTATTTTTTTTAGTGTAGAGTTGCAGATGGCGAAAAGAACCACCAAAATCCACCCAGATCCATATCATTTGCCATTAGTTGGGGAAGGAGTAGAGAAATGGATTGAAAAGGGGAGAGAAAGTTGTTATAGGGACGAAGAGAAATGGAAAGAGGGAAAAGCAGAAAGAGGGAGATAAGGACCAGACGGAACCAAAGAGGAGAAAGAGAAGTTTCCAGATCAGGATTTTTTTGGAAAAACAAGGAAAAAAGTTGAAATAATAATAAAATATGATTAAATATGTATTAAATAATACAATATTGTAGTTTGTTAAGTATCTGTTTTTTAGTCCGACACTGCACCAAATGCTTCACTAAGTTAGTCCAGCTTAGTCTAGTCTAAGCCAGTCCAGCTTAGTCCCTGAAGCTAGTCCAATCCGAGACAGTCCGGTGCAACAAACGCACCCGTAATGGATTGAAAAGGAAGATTGTAAATTTTAATCCGACCATCCTTAATTCATTTCCTTCTCACTCATTTAGAAATAAGTAAACATGTCATAGTTGTATTAATCAAGCAATTTTTTGAGTTTAAATTCGGTTGAACTTAAATTCATTTTTATGACAAATTTAGTGACAAAACAAGCGTTTTGTGTGCCGAAAAAAAAAAAACATGTATGTTATACTAGAGTATCGCAATGGTCGTAATACAAGTACACTGCACACTATTGTGTGTAATAAAACTCATCTCGTACACTCGATGCCTAACATGGTGGTCATTTTACTTCACATAACAAAAACTTAAGAAATTGTACTTGTACGTGAGTTGTTTGGAAGCGTCAACCAATACGTGAAAGATCGTGTGTATAACAAATAATAAATATGCAAGGGCTCGTTTAGATGTATTTATAAAATAACCAAAAACACTTTTGATAAAATTGATTTTGGATTCCAAAAAAACTTGAAGTGTGTGTGTGTGTGTGTTTTTTTATATTTTATATTTTATATTTTTATAAGAAGCACACGTGCTTCTTGAAGGAAACACCTAGAATGTTTTTGTTTCTTCAAAATTCACTTAAATTTTTACTAAAAGTTGACTTCAAAAACATTTTGATCAAAATCGATTTCGATCATTTTAAAAGAATAGATTAAGAAAGCAAACCAAAACAACAAGAACACTCAAATATGCAGAGGCCATCTCTGTCTCCCAATAACCTTGGTGAGACAAATTAACAAAGCCTGATGAAGTGTAATACGCACTCCTCCAATAGCGTGTTGAAGAAGCCACAAAATACTAAAGCTGAAAACAGCCCCACAAACTTTTGTCGGCATGGCAAGTCAACAGTCACGGAACCCTTTCTGTCAAATAATTTTTATAGTGCGACTCCAATGCTAAATACGAGTGTTTTAGCTATTAATTTGATTTTCAAAATTGTTAGATCTTTTATTTTCAATTTCAACTATTCATTTTTAGTATTATTCAATGTTACGTGGTGTTAAAAAAAATAAAGTAGAGAATAGGCATCAACTTTCTGGACAAGATGAGTCAGACACAAATACCAGTTTGAATGCAAATAGTCAACATGTAACAGTTGTATACAACCCGTCGTTTCACAACACTGGTCACGTGACGAGTATGCGAGAAGCGAAGGTGATTGTATTAGGATCAATAATTTTTCTTGCATCTCACATGTTTGATGGTGTATCTGGATGGCTGTTTTGTATATTTTACCAATTTTCACTGTGTAATGTTGTGAAACATGATTTGCAGGGCAATTAACCATGGTAAATCAGCCGGGATAATTACCATGATCTAGTTTCTTGGTTGATTGGAATTTGCCAAAACAAAAACTAAGAACATGCAAGTTGCTTCAGAAGCTTTTGCTGTACTAATTCAATCCAATTCAATTGAAAAAAAAATAAAATGAAACAAGAAACTTGAACAGAAATAAGAAACTTGTTACTTTCGATTCTTATCGCTACAAATGTGCCACAAAAATTTCATTCCATGTGTCTGGAACTCCAGGAAGGCACCAATGTATGCAATCTGAATTGTGCAGCACATCAGCCTTTTGCTCATCAGTTAGTACATTGCCTCCGGTTTCGGTGTACACTTTTGTGTGAGCATCAACTCTGTAATTTGACATCTGCGTTACATTGAGTACTGAAACCGGACATTTCATTTTGTTTATTACTTCGGACACCACGCGCATGATCTTCTTGTCCGAACCAGTTCCCCAGAATCCCTTTTTCATGTATGGCTTTGTTTCGTTGAAGCATCGCATCCCATCTGGATTTTCCCAGTCTGCACTTCTGCAGAATTAGAGATTTAACTTGTTACTCAAGTCATTAGTAAAAACATGCTCTAAATAATTTTTATCTCGTGTTTAGTCATAACAAGTTGTGTATGGGAGAGATATACCTCATGTGTGTAGGGGACATAGTAGTGAAAAAAACACGGGTCTTGTTCGGATTCACATTTGTGTCGACCCAGTTAGCCCATGTCTTCAATGCTATTCTGTAGGCAGCAGGTGCTTCCAATTCTTCGTACCCTTCTTCTCCGTTTGGAAATGAGCCCCAGCTGTGTTCAGTTACACATTGTTGCTCAGATTGATCAATCTTAAACCAAATAGAAAATGCCGATACTCCATTGGCAAAGTTAAATTTCTTAGAAAATATGCACAAATATAACCGGTTATGAACTTTTAACCAAAATAGAATCGGGAAATATAAAGCAATGTTTGTTTGGTGCCCCTCCGTTTTAATGTCTCCGCGGTTCTACTTTTGTCATAAGTTCATATTCCCCTAAACTTACTATGATTTGATCGTGTAGCCGCTCATCCACCAAACGTAAGTGTTGAACACAAGGATGTCAACTCCTGTCCAGTATTTGGCATGCTTGGCAACTGAATCCACTTTTAGTATTCTTTCCTTTGGATTTCCGATTATATGTTCATCAGAATTGGAATCAACGAGAAATGGAGCCCAGTAGAATTCAATACTTGCATTATACTCCTGAAGATGGAAAGATTTTGATTAGCTTCAAGCCTTCAATTGTTTCCTTTAATCGTTGTTTTAAATGAGCGAAAACCAAGAACTATACGTACCTTGGCTCTGAAGACTGTGTGAGAGTGCCCGCGTCGCATGGACTTTTGGTCCTCTGGTATGATGGATTCAACCATACAGACTAGAGATTGCCATTGACCTCTTTGCAAAGAATCCCCAACAAAAAGTAGCCTCTTTCCGCTAAGTTTCTTAAGAACAACTTCTGGATTAAATCTACATATAAAGTTGTAAGAAATTAGCTGTTTAGAAAAACAGAACTTCATGCAGTAAGTATAAATTCATCCATGAAGATTGCGTATGCCTCTGTATAAACTTTAGTCATCTTGCACTCATCCTTCCTTTGTTTTTGTAACTCGGGAAGATGTAAGATGATTTTTTCGGAGTGCAGATAACAGCGCCCAATAAATATATCAACATTCTGGCTTGCATAATAAACTGCATAGATGTGTTTTGACATGCATTGTAAGTTACCAACCTTGGCAATGTGCAATCTTGGATCTGCCATTGCCAGTAGCGATAGCCAGAATCCGGACGTCCATTCTTGACACATGAAACTTGCCTATCAAGATACGGGCAACTTCTATCAGAGTAAAGAGGCTTGATCGAACGGTTGAACACCCACTTTCCGTTCTCAATACTGCACTCCTCAGGGTCGAACTCAAACCTATCATCTAATATGGTATCCCTCAACTTATCCAGTGTAGCATTTCTATTTTCTGTAAGACAGTGATTAGTGACCACAAAACATCAATTAGGAAAATTTTAGTTGGAAAAAAAAAATTAACAGGGTAAAAAATCAAAAGTTAATTAGACTTACTATTTTTCGAAGTGGCATTGGTTTTGGAACATGATTTAACTTTGAAAAAAGGGTTGGAGGAAAGAATGATGCTAATCCGTTCGGTGTAGAGGAGACTGATGAAGGCGATAGCGCAGACCATGATAATAGGAAAATGTAGCTTTCCGCGAAACGCTTTCATTGCGCCAGATGCAGTAGATGGAGGGAAGCTCATGGCTGTGGAGAGGGTGGAGTGCTAGAGAAAGGTTTTGAAGGGAGAATTATATGAAAGGGTGTGTGGGCAAACAGAATGATGAGGACTTGGTGAGAGATGTGTTTTACTTTGGGGAAACATCTTTTGGGTTTTTGAGTAGGAGTAAAGCCAAAGGAATGTATTATTTGAAGGAGCAGGTTTAGGGGTGAGTTGCAAGGCTAACATCTTGGGTTCCATTTCTGTCCTCTGCATATAGATATAGTGCCATGGCCCTATATGATGATCATCCAACAACTGTTTTATTGCTTTCATATGCAAATAGTATAGAATCTTTCATTAGGTGAGAAAAAAGCCGCTGATATTTTTATAGATAGGGTAACAAAGAAGGGAGGCTCTCTCTCTTTTGACTTCTTTGGCTATCTGGTAGGATTCATCCATCATATATATGTGTGTGTATCATATATGTGTGTACGTATTTGAATAGACAGCCGTCTGTTTCATAATCGGACTATAGGTATATACTCGGTAAAATCCGATTAAACGGACGAACCTGTTAGACGAAGTCAAGCTCACAGTGTTATTTCTGCAACTTGAGGAGTCTTCATCAGTTCAAATTCTTATCCTTTATCTGTTCCTAGTTTATAGGATTTTGTTTTTCAAATGTTTGTTGTAAGTCAAGATGTACATGCAGTCTTCTGCTAACTGATTGTATTTTTGAAAGCTCCATGTATCTCGGGTTTTCAAACCCTTTCTGTAATCCTCAAGTTAATATAAATACATGCATCCCATCATTAACTGGGTATGCAATTGAAGTGAATCATGAGTGTGTATAAGTTCTTATATGGTATTGAGCCTTACTGTCTAACGACTAGATGTAAAACTATATTAGCCTATATAGATTAAAACACATATAAGTAACTAACCTGGAGACGCCATGCGTGAAACCTTGGTGTGCAAAGAGTCTTCTACGTTGTACTGATCCTTAGCAATCAAACCGTATGGGGAGTTTGTGAATATTGCGTATCTCAGCAAACGCAGGGACCTTCACTTATATAGGCATATTAACCTAATAGGCTTAGCCCATCATTGAGACCTAATAGGTAACTGAATATGTCTATATCTCCTTAACCAATCAGGATTAGGAACCCCTTTAGCAAGAATAACAACTTAATATTACATTCCTTTTGCAACCGGTAAAGTCCAAGTTCATTCCCTAATCCTATAACTTGATCCTCAAGTAACGTACAATGATTGTGAGACCACAAAACCTTGTGAGAACCGGATTTTACTCCAACATTCTCCCACTTGGTTGAAACAAGCATTGTATGAAACTTAACTTAAGAGAAAACAAATCAGGATTACTTTAGTGGCCATGGAAATCACTTAAACTCAAAGTTCCTTATAGCTTCTGTCAATTAGCACAATCACATAGAACTAACAAGTCTACTGGACAAGGGCAACGTCCATAGTCTTCATAATCACATATGTGAGCATGGTTCATCACATGAAACATCAATAAGTGAGAAAATCGAAATATAAATATCAGACTTGATGTAATATATTGATATTTTAATTTCTAAGGTCCTCCTTGATCAAACCATGAAAGTCTGCTTAATGCTTCAATCGAAGCCCTCCAAAACTATTAAAAGAATGAAGAATAACGACTGAAACCTTATGTCCAAAACCCAGTCAGTTCTAGCATGATGACTGGTGTAACTGTATCAGAACACCTTAATTTTCTACTCTTAATGAAAACAGTATCTGAAAACATTCTTCATATCATCTTGTAAATGCTTGTGACTTTAAAGCATTAACTTTACTTTTTACTTCATAGCTGCATTCAAACAGCCACACAAATATATAAAACAATCAACAAGTTCATAATAAAAATAACTGAAAATGCTTCAAACTTTATAATCCAAACTCACGAACCAACCAAAACTAATAGTTTTAGTGACTTAACTCCAGAATCAATGCAAGGGAACTAACTAAAATAAATGAATCTCCCACTAATTCAGTGCATCAAAATCGAAAACTAAGCCCATGTTTTTCACATGCACATGGAACGCTGCATTAGGAAGAGCTTTGTTGAGTGGATCCGCCAACATTGACTTAGTATCAATGTAATCAATTTTAATTTGCTGCTTCTTGACTTCCTTGCGAATCATCTTATACTTGAGATCCAAATGTCTAGTTCCATTAGACCTTTTGTTGTTCCAAGCATGGAAAACAGCAGCTTTGTTATCACACAATAACTGAATTGGCCTAGCAATCGATTCAACAACATTCATGCTAGATATGAAGTTCTTCAACCACACAGCTTGTGAAGTGGCTTCATAACAAGCTACATATTCAGCCTGCATTGTAGACGTTGCAACTTCCCCTTGTTTTGCACTTTTCCAAGACACTGCTCCCCCAGCGAGCATGAAAACGTAGCTGGAAGTAGACTTGAGAGAATCTGCACACCCCGCAAAATCCGAATCCGAGTAGCCAATCAACTCGAGATTATTGGTCCTTCTATAGCAGAGTTTATAAGTCTTAGTCCTTTTCAAATATCTCATGACTCTCTTTGCAGCCATCCAATGAGCAAAACCTGGATTAGATTGATATCTAGACAAAACACCAATTGCTTGAGCGATGTCGGGTCTAGTGCACACTTGTGCGTACATGAGGCTGCCAATAAGAGAAGCATAGGGTCTTCCAGCCATCTCTACCCTTTCAGTTTCAGTTTTAGGGCATTGGGATTTACTTAGCTTATCTGCCTTTGCCATGGGAATGTCACAACCATTGCAATCCTGCATCTCGAACCTTTTCAAAACTCGTTCAACATAAGTCTTTTGAGATAAGCCAAGTATTTTATTCTTCCTATCTCTGATAATTTCTATCCCCAAGACGTAAGAAGCCTCTCCCATATCCTTCATCTCAAATCTATTAGACAAGAAAAGCTTTGTCTCATGGAGTAGGGTAAGATTTGTGCTAGCTAGCAAGATATCATCTACATAAAGTACCAAGATTACAAAATGCCTCCCACTGAATTTTAGATATATGCACTCATCGGACGGGTTCTCAATGAAACCATAATCTTGTATAACTTGATCAAACTTCAAGTACCATTGTCTTGAGGCTTGTTTCAAACCATAAATGGATTTCTTGAGCTTACACACTAAATTCTCTCTCCCTTCTTGAATGAACCCTTCCGGTTGCTTCATGAAAATTTCTTCATCCAAAACACCATTCAAGAATGCAGTTTTTACATCCATTTGGTGTAGAAACAAGTCGAAGTGAGCTACAAGTGCCATTATGACCCTAAATGAATCTTTGGTAGAAACGGGAGAAAATGTCTCATTGTAGTCAATTCCTTCCTTTTGAGTGAACCCTTTGGCTACTAATCTAGCCTTATATCGCTCTATATCTCCCTTAGAATCTCTTTTGGTTTTGAATACCCACTTACATCCTATAGCCTTGCACCCCTTTGGTAATTGTACTAGCTCCCAAACTCCATTCTTACTCATTGATTCAAGCTCAGACTTCATGGCTTTCAACCACTCTTCATTTTGAGAACTAGTCACGGCCTCCTTGAATGTAATTGGATCATCAACCTCTCCTAGATTAAATTCAGATTCTTGTAGATAACAAATAAAATCATCCGATATTGCATGCCTTCTAATTCTTTGGGATTTTCTTAAAAGGACTTGGTTTTGGTCATCGGTATTACTAGCAGGGACTATGGGCTCACTCACTTGGATTGGTATATCATGGTGATCATGTACAATTTCTTGCTGCTCACTTTCCACGTGAGCATTAAGAGATGGACTTTCATCACTTGCTGCCATGGTAAAGTTAACCACAACATCTTCTTGTACAACAGGTCCTTGTTCATTATTTAATTCCTTTTCCTTTTCAAAGCTAAAGCTTTCAACCTCTAAATCACCAACCGACTCTTCTATAAACTTAGCTCTCCCAGTTTCAATAATTCTTGTGGTGTGATTTGGACAATAAAACCGATAACCTTTGCTCCTTTCGGGATATCCAATGAAAAAACAACTAATGGTTCTTGGGTCTAACTTTTTCTCCAATGGATTATAAGCTCTTGCTTCTGCCTTGCAACCCCAAACTTTGAGATGAAATACACTCGGTTTCTTCTTGTACCATAATTCATATGGAGTGCTTGGAACAGATTTGCTAGGAGCTCTATTTAAGATGTAGTTTGCTGTCTTTATAGCATCACCCCACAAAAACATTGGCAACTTTGTGCAGCACATCATACTCCTCACCATATCTTTAAGAGTTCTATTTCGTCTTTCCGAAACTCCATTCTGTTCAGGTGTTCCAGGATTAGTGTACTGTGCTACAATGCCATTCTTTTCCAAAAACAGTGCAAAAGGTCCAGGACGACGACCAGCTTCATCATACTTGCCATAGTATTCCCCGCCTCTATCGGATCTAACAACTTTGATCTTTAAGTCCAATTTGTTTTCCACTTCAGCTTTATATATTTTAAAAGCTTCAAAAGCAGCAGATTTTTCAGCCAAAAGATATAAGTAGCCATACCTTGAATAGTCATCAATGAAGGTGATGAAATATTTAAAACCATCATGTGTTGGTGTGGGAAATGGACCGCAAATGTCGGTGTGAATAAGTTCCAGCAGATTTTGGCTTCTAATTGCACCCTTCTTTTTGGTGTTAACCATTTTTCCTTTTATACATTCAACACAAACATCCATGTCTTGATAATCAAGTGGTGGCAAAATTTCAGTTTTTGTTAAAGTTTGCATTCGTTCCTTTGATATATGTCCTAACCGTTTGTGCCATAACTTGGATGAAGTTTCATTGGTTGAAATCCTTCTCTTAACTCCTACGGTGTTCATGGAGACAAATGGAACCTTGCAATTTAGTTTAAATAAACCATCACCAAATAGACCACTGCCAACGAAATTCAACTTGTGATTAATATCGAAGCCATCTTCATTAAAACTAGGAAAAATTTTATTCTTGATGAGTTTGCCAACGGAAACCAAATTCCTTCTCATTGAAGGTACATAAATAACATCTTCTAAATCTAAAACAAAACCAGAATCCAAAACAAGTCGAACTACTCCAATGAACTCCACCGGTACCTACGAACACGCTTACTTCATCCTTGTTTGGCACCCTCTTGCTTATGAACCCCTGCAAGGTATTTGTAATATGCACAGAAGCACCACTATCAAGCCACCATGTATCAGAAGGAACATCAACCAAACTAGTTTCAAAGCAAACAAACACAATGTTCTTACCTTTAGCCTTTTGTTTCTCCAACCAACGCCTATACTTTGGGCAATCCTTTTTCAAATGTCCAGCAAACTTCTTACAGAAAAAACACTTCAAACCATTTGGCTTGGTTGCTGCCTTGAAGTTGTTAGACCCTTTAGGTTTGTAGGAGGGGTTTTTGGAAATCTCCTTGACTGAATTCTTAGCATGGGTGTGGACTAAATTAGCGACCATGCTCTTGTCATGTCTTATGTTCTGCTCTTCGTGAACACAAATAGCTATAAGCTCATTGAGATCCCACTTTTCCTTTTGAGCATTATAGGTGCTTTTCAGTTGAGAGTACTCCGAAGGCAAAGAGTTGAGAGCCACATGAACCAAGAATGGATCACTAATTGCAACATCCAAAGCATTTAACTTAGTAGCAATATCAATCAGCCCCAATATGTGCTCCCTCACACTTCCATCGACAAACTTGGTTGTCATCAATGAGTTCATAAGGTTTCCGGTTTCAGCTTTGTCGGATTCCTTGAACTTAGCTTCAATTGATGCCAAAAATTCCTTAGCACTATCCGTATCAGCAATACCACCTCTCACAGTGTCAGACATTGCCCTTTTCATAATGAGAATTGCCATCCTATTTGCCTTATGCCACTTTTCATACTTGTTTTTAATCTTAGTCGAGTCGTCCTCTTCAGGAACATCTGGTTCTTCCTCTCTCAAAGCAACATCTAAGTCCATGAGTCCTAGAATAATCTCTATGTCTTGCTTCCACTTTTTATAGTTGGTCCCAGTTAAAGCTTGGATTGAATTGAAATTCAAAGAAGCATTGACAGCTGAAGATTTAAACAAACAATACATACTTAATCCCCATAAACTTCAAAACATAATTAACTTACACCTACGGGCAAGAAAGTTAATATGTATGTGGCACTAAAATACATAGTTATAAGAATTACTTTCATGAAAAATTTTCCACACTTACGAGCAAGAAGAAAACCTTCCACAAATTCTTACAGTATATATTCCATACCATGCTATTGTCTAATTGAACCAATTAAAATAATCCACACTTACGAGCAAGAAGATTATCATAATCGTTATAATTAAAACAACACAATTTGATCAATAGGACTTTGGATTTAGAGACCACTCAAATCAATTAAGCCGCTACGGCTTGCTTAATCGATATCAACCAAGTGATACCTAAAAACTTGATCATATATTACTTTATGCATGTCAGATTATTAATCTTTACATCAGACATGTCTTTCTAGAACCTGGAAACAATCCATCATGCAAATATATGTCCAGTTTCAATGTCTTTCAATTAGTCCTTATATTGGCAATACGTTAATTAACACGGCATCCATGCACAACAATATAATAATGTAAACCCATCATCCACTTTGAATGCCAGATAATTGAAAAATATAGCAGCCATCATGCGTAATTATTTTAAGGCAAAAAACTGAACCAGAAAACTATAAACTATAACATGATGAACGACAGAAAAGGAACTTTACCGAGTTTTCTAATTTAATTTTCTTTTAAGGTCTTAATCATACAAGCTATGCTCTGATACCACATGTAAAACTATATTAGCCTATATAGATTAAAACACATATAAGTAACTAACCTGGAGACGCCATGCGTGAAACCTTGGTGTGCAAAGAGTCTTCTACGTTGTACTGATCCTTAGCAATCAAACCGTATGGGGAGTTTGTGAATATTGCGTATCTCAGCAAACGCAGGGACCTTCACTTATATAGGCATATTAACCTAATAGGCTTAGCCCATCATTGAGACCTAATAGGTAACTGAATATGTCTATATCTCCTTAACCAATCAGGATTAGGAACCCCTTTAGCAAGAATAACAACTTAATATTACATTCCTTTTGCAACCGGTAAAGTCCAAGTTCATTCCCTAATCCTATAACTTGATCCTCAAGTAACGTACAATGATTGTGAGACCACAAAACCTTGTGAGAACCGGATTTTACTCCAACACTAGATCCTTTGTTTTTTTTTTCCATGCTTCAATGGCTGAAAACAATGTCAACTCTTCCAACTCCACCTCCTCCAACCCACCTACCAGCACTCCCTTCCATCCGTTTTCCACTGTTGTCAATGTCAAACTTGACAGAACCAACTACCCACTGTGGTTGGCTCAAATTCTCCCAATTCTCAAGAGTAGAGATCTGATTGGGTACGTGGATGGTACTTTCGTATGCCCTCCCAAAAATCTGCCTGGTGTTACCACTGTGGACCCTGCGTACATTGCGTGGATTTTCAAACCCTTTCTGTAATCCTCAAGTTAATAAAAATACATGCATCCCATCATTAACTGGGTATGCAATTGAAGTGAATCCTGAGTGTGTATAAATTCTTATAAAACCTTTCACCAACGTAGATTCCTGTTAAGGAGAGATTCTAGGGTTCAACCCAGTGGCGGAGACCATTTAAAGAATCTGGGAGGACCAAAAGTGCATTTGTTAACAACTTTCTAGTATGATTACGTGAAAGTTCAAAATTATATAAGTCAATTAATTGGAGCCATATCATAGCTGAGGAGGCCATCACAACCTCGAGTCTACATGTAGTTCTGCCACTGATTCAACCGTTGTATGTCATCTTATTAATATTCATCACGTGAAACACAATGAAAAAATAATACTAATATAATATATACACTCGGTTACATGTTAGAATCTCAGTATCAACTTATAAAATCTCACTATTAGACTAACTACGTAGCTTGAACTGTATAAAGTGCATGTCTCTCTGTTGGTCCGAGTTATCAATCAGCAGCCAATATTTCATTTTCAGGTTGTTAAAGGTGGATTGATGATGAGAGAGCATGTTGAGGTACAGTATTGTATTGAATTTTCGATATAGCAGCAGTATATCAGTATTCAGTACCACGTATCTGCTTGTGCACATCGTTATCATTGTCAATGAAAGCCACTCAAAACTTTTGGTCTCAAAGACGAGACTCGAGAAGTTTACTTATATTTAGAATGTCATGGTATTATTATTCTAGTCAACGATAAAATTCGAGAAGTTTGCTTATATTTTGGATGGCTCAATTATTATATTCTAAATCAATTACATATTATAATGCGTTTTTAATTTTTTTGCAGTCATGTGTGATTAATTTGTAATAATGTCGCAGACATGAGGAGGAGAAGCTTTGTGCAATTGTTATAGACATGATAACTAGGGTTACTGTGGATGAACAGGTACAGTTATGAGATTTTGACCTAGGTATGAAAAAGTCTGAATTAGCAAATCTGGCAGAACAGGTTCATGAAATTTGGGGTGACGGTGGTATGATGCTGTTGGCTTGGAAAATTAATCCAACCTAACATTGACATCATCTTCCACTGCAACAAAAGTCCTCCCATGTCAATGATTGCTTAACATTAATTTAGGTTTGAAGTTAGCTGCAATTTTACTCCAAATTTCATTTATTTAAGCAATGATCAACTTGTAAAGTCCATCATTGTAAATACCAACAAGATCATCTTTGTGAGGATCTCGAGGATTCGTGAATTGTGTTTGTTCATCGTACATCGTACAGTCAGTTTTTGTCAGGTACTGTTTGTGTTCAATCTTAAATAAAAAAATTTAAAATGATTTCTGATCTCACGATGTACGATGAACGGATAAAATTCACGGATTATCATAATCCTCCCAAAGAAGATCTAGAGAGGATCCAAATTCATAGTAAATATACTCTGGTGGGCACTCACTGTTATGATCAGTTTTATTTAGGTCCTACCTAGGTATAGAGGGTCTTCTGTGAAAGAACAACTTACATGAAAAAGATCCATCATTACTTGACTTTTTAATTTGATAATACAATGAAATGTGTTGAGAAACTTATAAATATCATTTTTATTAGTACATAACGCTATAGTGTCGGTAAACCTGTTTCATATAAGTCATTATTCTTACGTTTGCATAAGAGCAAACTCATAAATTTCTAGTTAGGCGACCCGTACTAATTTTTACCGAATGAAAGAACTTCGTACGAATTACTAGTAAAAATTTAAATTACTGAAAGGGTAGCCTTGCCCTTAGCCAACGCTGCCCATCGCATCTCTCACAAATGACAAAGCCAACATGGGTCATTGGTTGTCCATGATTCCAACAACTTAAAAAACCCCGTGTATATATATGTGTATTGTATTTTATCCTATAAACAGTTAGGGCAAATAAAATTACATCCTCCTCCTACTTCTTTTTCTATTTTTTTTCTATAATTCATGTTTTCATTTCTCTCTTATTGTGTGCGTCTCTATTATACGCACCGTAATAATTGCTTGTAGCTACTCTCGATAAGTCTCTACACATCATAATAATTGTTTACATATGTTAGCATTAACCTTTGACAAATATCGGCAGGTATTGACAACTTTCTACCAAATGCTCAACGAAAAAGTCCAACAAAATAATTTTAGTCAAAATCATGACCCCTGCTATTTAAATATTCTGAGTCCACCAGTGGAATCTTCTCATACACACGTTAATGTTTATTGCCAGACAATTAAGTTGTTGGATTACAATATGGATTACTGATAATTATTATTTAACCGTCCATATTATATTAATAATATGATAAATAATATTTTAAGTTGTTTAACAAGAGAACATCATTCAATATATAATATATATTACTTTTTTTTTTCATGTGACGGTAAAGTACATGCAGGCCACGCAATGTTCATATTTTCCATATTTCACATAAATTAGCTTGAAGTACGACTACAATGACATTATTGATGCACATAATATTTTCTCTTTTTATCCAGAGAAACCCACATCGGAGATGCAAACAATTTCCCAAACCATCAAATCTTAATAACTATATTAGTATTCTAAGTAAATCACATGTTGACATGGGTCCTAGCTTTCCAACGCCGGCCGATTTTTTACTGGCGCAATGACATTTTCGTAACACGGTCTCAATATTATTTATTTCTTTTAATCCATACTCTTAGGCCCAACTCCATTGGATCGGATAGTCAAACCCAATAGCTCCTCTCAAACAGTCGGGTCGGGTCAGAAACCGAATCCGTTTCCTCAACAATATCTGTTGAAGTCTAAACCAGAACCTTCGTTCCCGACCTTCTCTCTCACTGAATCTCAAATGGCGACAATCATCCACCTCTCTGCAATCCACACTTCATCTCCCTCTATCCGCTTATTCTCTTCTCACTCTCCCCAAAATACCCCCAACCCCTCGTTCAATTTACCAACCAAAGCCCCTACCTTTCGCTCCATTTCTCTCAAACCTTACATCGCATCCAAGCCCCGAGCTTCGGTCATCACTTCGGCGGTTCAGTCCCTCTCGGAGACCGAGCTAGTCACCGTGCCGGAGGAGGTAGAAATCGCCGGGAAATTGCCGGCGGAGACGGGGGTCTACGCCGTTTTTGACCAGAACGGCGAGCTGCAGTTCGTCGGGTTATCGAGGAACATAGCGGCGAGTGTTCTCTCCCACCGGAAGTCGTTGCCGGAGCTTTGCTACTCCGTCAAGGTATGACTTTTTCTGGGACTTTTATTGGCTGCTAAAGTTTAATTTTTGTGAAATTGTACATATATAGATTGATTCAAGGGCTCAATTCAATTTATAGTGAGCTGAAGAATTCAATAATTGTTAAAAAAAATATATATCAATTCAATTCAATTTTCTTTTTTTTTTTTTAATACAAGCGATAATGGAGAAGGATAATTCTAACTAGGAACGCTCTTAACCAACTAAGCTACAAACTCTTTTTTTTACGAAAATAAATTATGCATCTTTACAATTTAAAGATTAACCCATAATCCACATTGTTGCTTATTTGTGTGGGTAATGCACCCTCTGGTGAAAGCAGTGTTTTTTTCCCTGTAGGATAGAAGTTTATTGGACCGAATCGAAATGTTTGAACTTTACTTTCAAAGTGAAAAGATTAAGAAGCCATTTTGGTTCTGTGTCTAGAAAGAAAGGAGACAACTGATAAAATCGGTGTTGATTTTACTGCGTATAAATGTATAAGGAAATAAGCGATATTGCTCTGCTAACAGTGATGATATTGTACTTGTAGGTTGGGGTAGTTGATGAACCAGATAGGGCGGTTCTAACAGAAGCTTGGAAATCATGGATGGAAGAACACATAAAAGCAACTGGGAAGGTTCCCTCGGGAAATGAATCGGGCAACGCCACATGGGTCCGAAAGCCACCACCGAGGAAGAAGAAGTCTGATCTCCGGCTAACACCTGGTCCTAACGTGCAGCTGACAGTGCCATTGGAGGAACTCATTGACCGGTTGGTCAAGGAGAACAAAGTCGTGGCCTTCATCAAGGGCTCGAGAAGTGCCCCATTGTGTGGTTTCTCGCAGAAGGTGGTTGGAATTCTTGAAAACCAGGGGGTGGATTATGAGAGCATTGATGTGCTTGACGAAGAGTATAATAGAGGATTGAGGGAGACTCTGAAGAAGTACAGTAACTGGCCGACTTTCCCCCAGATATTCGTGAATGGTGAACTGCTTGGGGGATGTGATATCCTAAGTTCCATGCAGGAGAAGGGCGAGCTTGCCAGCTTCTTTAAAAAGTGATTGTTCAAGTTTTGGTGTCGATGTAGATGGCAGATTTGATCAGGGGTCTGTGATACTGAAACTGTACGAGGCAATCGAGGTTGTATTCATATAAATGATTAAGTTTAGGCACTCGTGTGTCAAGTGTTCAATTTTCTCTCTCCTAATATCGCTTGTATCAAAAGTTTAGCTGTCATGCTTAGATTTAGGCTTGGAACTCTTAAACTTTGAGCAAATAAAGTTGGGTGAAGGAAAATTTGATTGAGTGGGAATGAGAACCTGTTTTTCATCTTCATTGGTTTTTCCTTCCTTTTGCAATGTGATATTCGTGGTGATATCTGCGCATTCTTTTTAACATTCTACACACTTCTTGTTAATTTCTGTTATTTGATTATTTTCAATTCATTCGACGCAACGGTCAAAAATTGAGAGAACTGTGTAGAAGGTAAAAAATAGTGTGTGGATAGCATCACCTTGAAACTATCGGGAAGGAGACTTGAATTTGGGTGTAACGCCATGCTATCCTAACCAATTGGTTTAACCCGCATTTGCTGTATTTTTCAAGTTAAGGCAAACTAAAGAAAAATGAATAATGATAAGACCAGTCGCGCATTGGTAAGCTGATCCTGATCATTTGCAAAATTTCACTTAAAAAGCAATGGAAAATTTAGAATCAACTTACCTGTGCGCGATTGATCCCAGAAACCGCTCAGAACCAAATGATCAGCCGAATCATCACACAAATCTAACGGTTCCTACTTTTCGCATAGTCCATCTACTTCCAACGGTTCCAACTAACAGATTTTAAAAGTTAGTTACTGAGCCCAAATACGTGTACCCAATTCCAACTGTTTCTCGTTGACAGTCCAAGTCTCCGTCCACACTGAATCTCGGCGCTATCCAGATGTCGCCACGTCATCCACTCCCGTCACTTTGGACGAACATTGCGGCCGTAATTTTTTTACGGTACAGTAGCAGGTACCGAATCGTCGCTCCTGGCACAAACACAAGGACCAAAGTCATCATTCACAGCTGCCCCCCGCAGACAATATTAGAATAATCACGCATCGTTAGGGGTAAAAACGTCATTTAATTAATTCATCGTCTTCGACATCGATTATCAGCTAAAAACAGAGGGAGGAGTCGTTTGGACATTTCCAATTCGATAAACCACCATTTTCTTCTGCGATCAAAATCTGGTGGAAATGGACGGAGTTGGACCTTTCTCCAGCGGAAGTTTCAAGCTGTACGAGGAGCTGGAGTTGCAGGAGTTTCAGGACAAGTTCGTGATCAAATCCACCGCGGCGGTGCCATTGAGCCGCTTAACGGTATGAATTGTTCATCTCTTTCATCGAATTTGATGTTTTTTTTGTTGCTAAATTTGTGTAGCTCAATCGATACTTGTTTCTGATTGCTAGGTGATTCTTCTTCTTCTGTAAGTCCGTCGAAAACCTCGACGATATACGGAGTGGCGCGAACGATCAGATTGCTTGCAGGTAAGTCAATTGCTTGCTTTTACTCGCTTTGGAGGTATTTGCAAACGAAAATGTGTTAAGTTTTTTGTTATATTGTATAATTCTGTGGAATGAATGGCTGTATTTCTAGGAAATGGTGTTTGTTTGCTGAATTGATGTGTTTGGTGCAGGAAATTATGTTCTTGTAATAACTTCGCGGACAGAAGTTGGGACTTATCTTGGCTTCCCTGTTTATCGAGTGACGTCGATGAGGTTTCTGTCCTGCAACGAGGGTATGAAGAATTCAACTGCTCAGGAGGTAAGGGTTTTGATTATTTTGATTCGTTAGCGAATTTGAGTGTGACTTGGGATTTTTTAAATTTGTGATGTGTTTGTGCAGAAAAAGGATGAGGCATACTTCATGGCTCTGTTGAAAACAGTCCAATCAACTCCGGGGTTGTACTTCTCGTACGAGACTGATATAACACTAAAGTAAATTCTTTTAACTAGCACTCAGCCAAAGTTTAAAAGTTTTGCATCTGTTAGGGTGCCATTAAGTACATTCCACTGTTTTCATCGTTGTTGTGTGATTAGTGTTCAAAATCTAATCATGTCAATTTATGTCTCTATTTGGTAAAGTGTTGTGTTTGTTTATTCTAATCATATGTATTTGATCATTTTTACCAGCTTTCAAAGAAGATGTAAGTTAGTGGAAGGATGGACGGCCAAACCAATATGGAAGCAGGTTAGTTGGAAATTTGGAATATTTGGTTTATCGGGACCTGATTAGTTCTTAAAAGTGATTCATGTTATATGCATCAGGTGCATATAAGCATATATATTGTGTTGGTATATGGTCCAGCCCATGATCAATGTTCTAGATTATTCTAGTAAGCAAGAGATGAGGCTGGAGCTTGCTAGACAATTCTAGCATGTTATTAAGTTGATGGAAGAAGCTAGAGAGTACTAGCTTCCTTGGTTGCAAATGGAAAGATCTAGAAGCTACAAGTATGTGGCTAGTCTAGATTTTTCTATACTAGAGGTTTGAAGAAGGAACTAGAAACTAGTAGAATGCCAAGCCCTCACCTATAAATATGGGTGTGATGTAACCAATTGAGAACCAAGAGTGAGTAGCAAATGATCAAGTCCAAAGCTAGAGTTCCACTCCAAGTGTTCCACTACACATTGTGTGAGTGAAGTTTAGAGTGATAGAAAGTGTGTGTTATACTTTCTTGTATCCATCAAGCCTTGTCTTTGGCTTGGTAAGACTACTCTTGTTGTATTCATCTTTTTCATATAGTGAAGATTGATCCTTGTTTGGTGGACGTAGGCATAAATTGCCGAACCACATAAATTCTTGGTGTCCATTTTCTACTTTACCTTGTGCATTCTCTATCTTGTAGTACCGACATTCCTAACAAGTGGTATCAGAGCCAGGTTGGCTCGTACTGCGAGATGGAAGGAAGTGGCACTATGATCAAACTCACCAACTCCAATTGGGTAACATGGAAGCCAAGGATGGAGGACATTCTCTATTGCAAGGATCTGCATGAGCCAATTGAAGGAGATGCCGCTAAGCCAGAGAGCATGTCCGATGCCGAGTGGAAGAAGATGAATCGCAAGGCTATTGGCACAATTAGACAATGGGTGGACGATAGTGTTTTTCACCATGTGTCTAATGAAACCAATGCTCGCGAGTTTTGGACAAAGCTTGAGTCCTTGTTCGAGAAGAAGACTCCAGCTAAGAAAGCCTTCTTGATCAAAGAGCTCATCAATGTGAAGTACAAGGATGGTTTAAGTGTAGCAGAACACTTGAACAATTTCCAGAATATCATCAACCAGTTGGCTACTATGAAAATGACGATCGAGGACGAGCTACAAGCGCTCTTGTTACTTGGATCCTTGCCAGACAGTTGGGAGACCTTTGTGGTGAGTATAAGTAACTCTGCTTCTAATGGTGTTCTTACCCTTGATAATGTTAAAAATAGCATGCTCAATGAAGAAACAAGGAGAAAGACTTCTGGCACAGATAGCAGCCAAGTATTTGTCACAGAGAACCGCGGAAGAAGCAAGAGTAGAGGGCCTAGAGGTCATGGCAGGAGTCCTAGCCGATCCAAGTCAAGGTTCAGGGGTGCATGCCACCATTGTGGCAAAGAAGGCCATATGAAGAAAAATTGTCGAGTTTGGAAGAGAGAGCAAAGGGAAGGAAACAATCAGAAGAAAGATGATACTGGCAATACCACTGCTGTCATATGTGGTGATGTACCAGAAATATTGTCTGTTGGTGAATGTCTGCATATGGGCAACTCTGACAGAGACATTGAATGGATCTTTGACAATGGAGCTTCCTTCCATGCTACGTCTAAACGGGAGTTCTTCAGTACATACAAAGAAGGTGACTTTGGCATAGTGAAGATGGGGAATGAAAGCTATTCCAAAATTCTTGGAATTGGTGATATACGTCTAAGAACTAATCTCGGCTGCCAATTGATGTTGAAAGATGTGAGACATATTCTTGATATACGTCTCAATCTGATATCCATCGGTACCCTTGATCGACAAGGATATTATCACCATATTGGCGAAGGAAAATTGAAGCTTACTAAAGGCTTAATGGTGGTAGCAAGAGCACGACTTTGTTGTACGTTGTACCGGTCAAATGCCAAGGTTTTGAAAGGTGAGTTGAATGCTGTGGAGGACTCATCTCTAGACTTGTGGCATAAGAGGCTAGGTCACATGAGCGAGAAAGGCCTACAGGTTTTGGCAAAGAAGTCTCACATTCCCTTTGCCAAAGGTACGTCGTTAAACTCTTGTGAGCACTGTTTATTAGGAAAACAAAGAAGAATTAGTTTTTCGATTCCATCTACAAGGAAAGGAAATTTGTTAGATCTTGTTTATTCAGATGTGTGTGGTCCCATGGAAGTCGAGTCACTCGGAAGAAATAAATATTTTGTTACTTATATTGATGATGCTTCACGAAAGGTTTGGGTGTATTTGTTGAAATCCAAAGACCAGGTGTTTCAGACATTCCAGGAGTTCCATGCCATGGTGGAGAGGGAAATTGGGAAACCTCTTAAGTGCCTTCGTAGCGACAACGGCGGCGAGTACACATCTCACCAGTTTAGAGAGTATTGTGTGAAACATGGCATACGTCATGAGAAGACAGTTCCTGGAACTCCACAACATAATGGTGTTGCTGAAAGAATGAACCGAACCATCATGGAGAAAGTCAGGTGTATGCTGAGGACTGCAAAGTTATCTAAGCAGTTCTGGGGTGAAGCTGTAAGGACAGCCTGCTATTTGATCAACCGATCTCCATCAGTACCATTAGGTCTTGATGTTCCAGAGAGAGTATGGGCTGGTAATGATGTGTCTTACTCTCATCTGAAAGTGTTTGGCTGTAAAGCTTTTGTGCATGTGCCCAAAGAGCAGAGATCGAAGTTAGACTACAAAGCTACACCGTGCATCTTTCTTGGTTATGGCGATGAAGATTTTGGTTACAGATTATGGGACCCATACCAGAAGAAGTTTATTCGAAGTAGAGACGTGGTCTTTTATGAAGATCAAACAATTGGGGATTCGGATAAAGAAGCACAACCAGATGGTGCAGACAGAGGAGTTGATCCATTAGCTTCAGATGAAGAAAGTCACGATGACATCCCTGAAGCAGCTGCCAATGAAGTGCCTGCAGAACCAGATAATGCTGATCATGGGGAGCCTGATCAAGATGTGCCAGACCATGAGATTGCTGATCAGGTGGAGCCTAGTCAAGAAGAGCAGATTCAAGGAGAACCCAATCAGGGGGAGCCTCCAGCCCTACAAGAGAATGAAGATCAAGTCAGAAGATCCATCAGAAATCGAAGACCGTCTACCAAGTATTCTTCATCAGAGTATATCATGTTGACTAATTATGGAGAGCCTGAAACATATGAGGAGGCCAGAGCTCATAACGACAGTGACAAATGGATGAAGGCAATGGAGTCGGAGATGGATTCCTTATCAAAGAATGATACCTATGAGCTGGTGGAGCTTCCAAAGGGCAGGAAAGCATTGAAAAACAAGTGGGTGTTCAAATTGAAAAGAGACGACAACATGACAAGGTACAAGGCTCGTTTGGTTGTCAAAGGTTTTGGTAAAAAAAAAGGAGTTGACTTCGATGAGATTTTCTCACCGGTGGTGAAGATGACTTCCATTCGAGTTATCCTTGGTATGGCAGCAAGTATGGATCTTGAGCTCGAGCAGTTAGATGTTAAAACTGCATTTCTCCACGGCAATTTAGAAGAGGAGATATACATGGAGCAACCCAAAGGCTTTGAAGTCAAAGGTAAAGAAAATTTGGTGTGCAAGCTCAAGAAAAGCTTATATGGTCTTAAGCAGGCTCCGAGACAGTGGAATAAGAAGTTCAACTCATTCATGGTGAGTAATGGGTACAAGAGAACTCATGCTGACTCTTGTGTCTATATCAAACAATTTTCTGGAGGTAAATTCATCATCTTATTGCTTTATGTTGATGACATGTTGATTGTCGGACAAGATACCTCTATGATTAAAAAGCTCAAAGAAGAGTTATCTAAGTCCTTTGACATGAAGGACTTAGGGCCAGCCAAGCAGATTTTGGGCATGGATATAATTCGTGACAGAAAATCCAAAAAGTTGTGGTTGTCACAAGAAAAGTATGTTGAACGGGTGCTTGAAAGGTTCAACATGAAAGCAGCCAAATCGATAAGCTCACCTTTAGCCAATCATATCAAGTTGAGCAAAGAGTCGTGTCCAAAAACATATGAAGAAAAGGAGAAAATGGCAGTTGTTCCCTACTCTTCAGCAGTAGGAAGTATCATGTATGCAATGGTGTGCACACGGCCAGATATTGCTCATGCAGTAGGTGTGGTGAGCAGGTTTCTCTCTAATCCAGGGAAGGACCACTGGGAAGCTGTTAAGTGGAATCTCAGATATTTGAAGGGGACTTCTAAGATGTGCTTGTGCTTTGGCGGTTCCAAACCAATCTTGGAAGGATTTACAGATGCTGACATGGGAGGTGACCTGGATGGTAGAAAATCTACGTCTGGGTACTTGTTTACTTTTGCAGGGGGAGCCGTGTCTTGGCAATCCAAGTTACAAAAGTGCATTGCTTTGTCCACAACCGAGGCTGAATACATAGCCGCTACAGAAGCATGCAAGGAGTTGTTGTGGCTGAAGCGGTTTCTCCAAGAGTTGGGTTTGAAGCAAAGTGATTATGGCGTTTATTGTGATAGTCAGAGTGCTCTGGATTTGAGCAAGAACACTACATATCATTCACGCACTAAGCACATTGATATTCGTTATCACTGGATTAGAGACGCTATCGAGAACAAGTTGCTACAGCTGAAGAAGATTCATACCGATAATAATTCTTCAGACATGTTGACAAAGGTAGTCACAAAATCAAAGTTGGAATTTTGCATTAAGGCTGCTGGGATGAACTCCAGGTAACTTGGAGTCATGATCGGAATTCCTCCCTCATGGACTGGAGGGGGAGATTGTTGGTATATGGTCCAGCCCATGATCAATGTTCTAGATTATTCTAGTAAGCAAGAGATGAGGCTGGAGCTTGCTAGACAATTCTAGCATGTTATTAAGTTGATGGAAGAAGCTAGAGAGTACTAGCTTCCTTGGTTGCAAATGGAAAGATCTAGAAGCTACAAGTATGTGGCTAGTCTAGATTTTTCTATACTAGAGGTTTGAAGAAGGAACTAGAAACTAGTAGAATGCCAAGCCCTCACCTATAAATATGGGTGTGATGTAACCAATTGAGAACCAAGAGTGAGTAGCAAATGATCAAGTCCAAAGCTAGAGTTCCACTCCAAGTGTTCCACTACACATTGTGTGAGTGAAGTTTAGAGTGATAGAAAGTGTGTGTTATACTTTCTTGTATCCATCAAGCCTTGTCTTTGGCTTGGTAAGACTACTCTTGTTGTATTCATCTTTTTCATATAGTGAAGATTGATCCTTGTTTGGTGGACGTAGGCATAAATTGCCGAACCACATAAATTCTTGGTGTCCATTTTCTACTTTACCTTGTGCATTCTCTATCTTGTAGTACCGACATTCCTAACATATTGTCCACGGGTTTAGTTTACTAGGTACCCTCAACTCTTTCCAAGTCAGAGGGTTAATAGGGAAAGAAAGGAACACCGCCCTAAGGATTTTCCTATTTCTGTGTTTTTTGTGCACCATACTTATCTTTTGTTCTCAAGGTGAAAAGTTTCAGCTCACTAAAGGTGCCTTCTCAGTTCATATCCTTGAAGACATGCCATCCTTTGTGGAATTTTTTGGTTGTCAACTGATTCTCCCTTCCCCTTTATCCAAAGGACTTTCTTTCAGCACTAGAAAGCATGAGTACCACCAGATCAGATGGATTTTTATCAGTCTTTTCTCTTAATGCGATTATAGCCCCTATCAAATGTTTACTTTACCTTTTACGTTCTCTGACCAGTAATTGCTGGGTAGTTTTTACTATTATCTGTGTTTTCAGGCTGACCCTCGATTTGTTTGGAACAGAAATCTTTTGGACGAACTTATCGAGTATAAGGTTAGACTTTCCATCTTCTATGTCATAATTAGTTAAACAATTTGGAGTATTTTCTCGCTTGCCTAAGCCACTTAATGTGTATCGTTAAGGAAAAACAGCATTTCCAAAAGTTGTCAGTTCTTCGGACACAAATTTTATTGCTAGTGCACATTAATTAATTTTCTCATGGCAGCTTGATGGGTTCATTATTCCTCTAATACAAGGGAAATATCCTAAATTTACTGATTCCTTATGTGTATTACATGTCTCTCTCTCTCTCTATATCCGCCCCACCCCCCCTCCCTGCCCCTCTCTGTCTAAGATGGAGATTCAGAATTTAGGTGAGTAACATATTTTGTGTTCCTTAACCTGCATTTAAGCTTCCAGACTGCACAGCTAAAGCTAAAAGGCTCATCTGCCACACTTACGATAGTCTCAAGGAGGTGTACCATGCGTCTAGGTACAATCTTATAGAGATGATTGATTCTTGTAATCACTTTTGTGTCTGTATTGGCATGTTTTGAAAGACCTAAACGTGAAACACTGTAATGTGGCCACTTAGGGACAAGAATGTGGAGAAGAGGAGCGAACCTTGATGGAGATGTAGCTAATTTTATTGAAGCTGAGCAGTTGGTGGAGACTGAAGGTTTCCAGTCCTCATTATTGCAGGTAATTCTCATACGAAGGTTCAGAAAATAAATGTGTGCTGAGGTATTATTGGTTTTGCCAACTTTTATACATATAGAAAACTTTTCCAATACCATACTTTCTAAATATGCAGACACTGTTTCACTATTAACCCTTAAGACTGATGGTAGAATGGAAGTTTTGTCATGATTTAATACAAGAAGATTTATTTATCTATTCCTTTTTTCTGAATAAAAACCCTCCATAATACTTTTGATATGTTTTTCAGATTCGAGGTTCAATTCCGCTTCTTTGGGAGCAAATTGTTGACTTGAGCTATAAACCACAACTTAGAATTATTACTCATGAGCAGACGGTAATTTGTTGCCAGAGATGCAAATCCATCCCTTTTTACTCTTTTCCTGGCTTCATGATACAGCTCCCTTGTTTGAGTAGTGTTCTGAATTTTCCCATCTACTTACAGTCAAATGTTGTGGAGCGCCATTTTTTTTTCTTTCCCAAAGATATGGAGAGACAATGGCAGTAGGCCTAACTGATAAAGTAAGGGTTTCTTCTCTTTTACATAATTTGAACATAACAATCCTTGCACACGGATTCACCGTGTGTTAAGCTGAAAAGTTTGCAATTTTTTCCTTCAAATTGTGTTTGTATGACAAACTCACCATTGTGGCTCTGGGATTCGCTAGATGTTTGTAATTCTTCCCAGCTGATTGCTTGTGCTGCACTAGTTTTACTGTTTTTTTTTTTAAAAAAAAAAAAAATTGTATGCAAAGTATAAGTTGTTTCATATATTTCCAGTTGTTATAATTTTTCCATTTATTGTTATTTGTAGCTTAGAGGTCGCACTTGGTGCGATGACAAGTGCCTTCGCCCATGAGCGGTAGGTCTTGGGTTCGAGACTTGGGAGTAGCCTCTCCATAAATGGGGGTAAGGCTAGCCGACATTCACCTCTCCCAGACCCTGCGTAAAGCGGGAGCCTTGTGCACTGGGTACGACCTTTTTATTGTTATTTGTAGCTTGGTGACGAAGGTCAGCTAAGCACGGCATTTTCTGCAGAAATGCAAAATCTACCAAACGTGAGGTGACAATTTGCATACTTATGTATGCAACTATGTTGGCTCCCAACCGAATCATTGTCCCACCTCAAGTAGATTCCTTTTGTTTTCGAGGTTGCTTGTAATGAGTCAGTTCTATTGGTTGGCATTGGGAACAATGTCAGAAATGAGATTTTGTTCTCAACTTACTACTTGTGTTTTTGTTGCAGATACGTTTCATTTGACTTTCATCATGTATGTGGTAACTCAAACTTTGAAAACCTAAAGCTTCTATACGAGCAGATCTCAGAGCAATTTGAAAAGCAAGGGTAATGAAAGCGTAGTATCTGATTGAATTAAGTATGCCAAAATCCAGGTATGCTGGCTATATGTAATACTGTTTTTAATCAAAACTGTTCCAGCGGAGCAGATACTTCCTCGTAGATGCAAAAGGCAATATACTGGAGGAGCAGAAAGGGATTGTCAGATCAAACTGCAATGATTGCCTTGATAGAACAAATGTTACTCAGGTTTCTAAGAAAATTACCTAGTGTGATTGATCTTAATAATTTGTGCTGATATGATATACCATATCCATATGCCGTAGCATGAGTAAACTGAGATTTAACATTAAATTGTTTACTGATTCTTTATTTTGTAGAGTTACTTGGCCCAGAAGTCTCTCGATGCACAGTTGCAGAGGACTGGAGTGCTGGATTCTTCTGAAAGCATTTCTATGTTTGCTGAAGACTATCAAACATTTAGAGCATGTATGGAATTCTTCGTGTCATGTATCCTATCTATCATAAGTGATCATACGATGTCTATAATAAAATGTTATCCTTATTCTCAATTCTGTTGCTTTAGTGTGGGCGGAGCAAGGTGACGAGATAAGCCTACGTATGCCCTGAAAGGGGACCTGGTTAGGTAAATTCAACCGTATAGTATGACTTGAATCATGGACAATATATATATCCATATTACCACAGATATGGGAAGCAGACATTTGGAGGAATAATTAAAGACGGGATGAGTGCTCTTTCAAGATATTTTTTTAATAACTTTCAGGACGGCATTCAGCAGGTAATCTGCCTCTCTTTTGCAAATATATGAGTATTGCTCATCTGCATGAAAGCGACTTCCATTTATATATAGTTGCTTAAAATAAATTTCAAATTTGTTCAGGATGCTATGGATCTTATCAGCGGCCGCTATACAGTTAGAAGGGATATTTCACCATCCTGAGCTGAATCTTTTTCCGTAAGTATAATGAATCTTTCAAAGAAATTGAAGTGTCTGAGTTCCATGTCTGCTTTTATATATCCCTTTGTTATCAGTTATCCCTTGGTTCATCTTCTAGGAACCTCAATATTTTAGTTTATGATGGTTTGGGGAGTACTCTGAGGGTTCAATTCCATCTCTTGAAAGTAAGTTTAGTGAGAAATCATGCCTACTTGAGCAAATATGAGCGTTATTTAACAGATATAGTTGTAGCAACGAAAGGAGAAGTAAAATTCAATTCTGGCAAACTTGATGTTTGGTTGGCTAGCTTGGCTGTAATCGTTATTAGGTGGCCGTGAATGAAAGTAACTTGTGCCAATGGCTTCACTGAATCTATAGTCAAGTTTAAATGTGAGAACAAACATTGCAGTATCTACCGGCGGCATCAGCTTTGCTAATCGGAGGGTTGACACTGACATCAGTCACACTTAACAAGGTATTACTATTATTTTGGTCTTGCCTGAAATCTTAGTACATGGAACTTTGTTCTCAGGTGCGAGTTCTATTCAATATTCATTAAGACCTGCGAAATTTTGAATCCTACTTGCAGCGGGTCGAAATGCCCAACAGTATATGTCTTCTGTTCTTTGTGCTGGAGTGACTGCTGGAGTAGCGGCAGCGGTTAAAGCTCACGGAAGGCAATTCTGTTCGAGACCTCACTTGTGCAGACTCGTGTAACTATTCTAAACTTTTTCATTCAAACCGTAGAGTTACCGTTGTTGCAGGCCTTGTAATTTTTTATAGAATATTTACAAGCGATTTGTGGTTAAAATGGTAAACTTGTTTTACTATTTCCGGTTGCAGCCGATAAATTACTTGGTACATTTAGCCACGAGTTCAAATGGCAGTGCAATCGGACATTGTACACTCCTTTAGAGATTGTGTGAGATCGCTAATTAAAGGGGTCACGTTGTTTACGATAGCATGGGTGTGTTTTGATAATCTTATGCAATCCAAACAAATCGAAATCGCTCTGAATTTACTCCAATTCTAACGTGATTTCAACCGGAAGAAACACTTACAATGCCCTTTTGTATTTACTGATGCCGGTTAAACTCATCTCTTTCGATCGTTGTTAACTTTGCAAACCCTGACTAGAAATAAATATATAAAAGCAGTACGAGAAAATCTGTCCTATCGCCAGTTGTTTTCTCGTGTAAAAACCTAGTTCTATACAAACTTTGATTGCAAACTTTCTGGGGATGACAAGGATCAGACTGTTAGGTGGCTAAACCGAACTGAAGCTGTGGACTAAGTCGGTCTGACTCTTCCGTTCCCTCTACGCTGTGGACTAAGTCCGTCTGACTCTTCCGTTCCTTCTACGCTGTGGACTAAGTTGGTCTATCTTAATATCTGAGGCCATCCAATCTCAAGTTTTTTTTTTTACTTGTGATAAGATTTCTTAATTTCTGTGGACTAACTACTAAGTTGGTCTATGTTAATTACTGTGGCCATCCAATCTCAAGTGTTTATTACTTGTGACAAGTGTCATACTCTAGGAGAGGCCATAAAGAAGTCAAACACTGTTTGCTGAAAAAGATTGATCTCAGAGTTGGGAGTCTTCCACTAACTCCAAGTCACCGTTTTAGTGGATGTTATCATGGATAGCAAAGACTAAGAAATCAATTATCTGCTAGCAAGTATCACACTAAGGAAAAAAAAATCAATTATCTTCTCTTTTGTGCTTTTGTGCAGATTAAACTTTGGTTTTCTGGTTTTCCATTTGTCTTTGAACAATGATGGAGCATTCGCGTACTATTCGTAATCTGGTTTGGTTTTTTGATACCATTTGTTGTATTTTTATGAGCAAACGGAAGCGAATTCTAACAAAGTACCAATATCAACGTCGTAGGTGAAAGCTAAAACAAACAATCTCAAACTAACAAAAGAGATTTACGTGATTCGGCGTAAAGCCTACGTCCACGACCAAAGCACGGTGAGGAATTTCACTAAACAAACGGAGATTACAAAAGAGTGTTTAAACTTTCACAACTCAAATCCCACAAATTACAAATCCTAAACCAAACGAGTAGAGAACCCAAAACTAATGGAGAAGATTCTCCCAAATTGCTCTCTAACTCACAAATCACAAATTGACTTTCATCAAATTGCCACACAAAAGAGCCACACCAAATACACTAACCCTAAGATCCTATTTATAGTGAATAGGACTTAGGTTACAATAAGAATCCTAATAGGAAGCAAATCCAAATCCAAATCCTAATCAAATAGGTATTTAACAAAATCTCTCCACCAAGAAAACCAACTAAGAAGTCAAAATCCAAACCCAAATAGGACACCAAAACCAAATAGGTAACACAAACCTAATGCTTTGCATCATCCTAATTTTGATCCATAAAACCTAACAAAAATAATTAAAAATTAAAAATTAAACATAAAAAAAAAAAAAAAAGTTGTCTTCTTCCTCAACCTTCCCTCCCTTTTCCCTCCCTTCTCTCCGAGAGCACCACCCAACCTCTGCATAACCTCTGCACCTTTCACGACTCTCCTTCATCCCTTCTTCCCCTCCCTTTGACTCGGCCATCGATTCCCTCAACTCGCCTGAGTTCCCCTTCTCTGACTCCATACCCGCCGCTTCTTTCGCCATCGAATCGGAACTTCCATTGCACGAATCCTCCACCGCCGGATTACTCGACTGCTCTGCCAACCCAATCTCCCCATCGGCTGGTTCAACTGGTTTATTCGGCTCTGAACCATTACCCGTACCCGTATATCTGGTTTCAGGTTCCTCGGGTTTCCGATCTGTAGTGCTCGACTCATCAAACAATTGCCGTCGTGTACCAAGAAATCGGAGAGAAGGGAGGGTGCTATCAGATTTTTCTACAGAGCCGTCAGAGCCGTCAGAGGGGAATGGGTGGGTGTGCACTCACCCACAACCACCTATCAGAGCCGTCAGCGCCATCTCTGTCGAACACCGTCGCTAGCACGCCGTATCTTTGTTGAATCGAATTCGGAAGTTTTGGATTTTGATTTTGATTTAGGGTTTTGGTTTTCAGAAAGGGTGAGAGACAAAGGAAGAAAAGGGAGGGAGAAGGAGAGAGGATGGGTGCAG
This sequence comes from Malus domestica, assembly GCF_042453785.1. Lineage (NCBI taxonomy): Eukaryota > Viridiplantae > Streptophyta > Magnoliopsida > Rosales > Rosaceae > Malus > Malus domestica. Next base: position 24,144,906 of record NC_091672.1, on the reverse strand, counting down.
GAGGGGTGAGGTCGCCCAGATTATTATTATTATTTTTTATTTTTTATTTTTTTAAAGTTTTTTACTTTTTTAATATTTACGTGGGCCCCATGTTGACACATGACGCCCAATCATGTTCACGTGGACGCCACGTCATCATTTAACGGCTAATTTAACCGCTAGACTAACGGATGTATGAGACTGTCCTAAAATTAACACTTTAGGTATGACTCTGGGACGAAAAAAACTTCATGTACTAAATGTTGAAAACCACAAAACTTATGTAAATAGTTCCTACCTATCTACAGACAATGGTTACAGCACATTTAATCTGATATTTTAATACTTATACACAACAATTATAATTCATTTAACATTCCCGCGGCAACGCGGGCCAAAACTACTAGTCCTACCTATAATAAGACTACAAGAATATTTACAACTAAGACTCAAATCAATGTAGTGTGCATTCTGATTTATAGGTTTGTCCTCCTACATGATGTTTGTTTTTATTCTTTTTTTCCTAACCTATTGCTTTTGGTGCTTTGCAACTTGTGTTGAGGTTTTGATGTGATTAAATTGAATGAAGAATGGCTTTAAGTGAGTTAACAACGTTTAAGAGTGGAGTTAGTAATGGACAAATGTCATACTCTAAGAAAGGCCATAAAGAGATCAGACACTGCTTGGCTGCAAAAGATTTGAACTCAGAGTTGGGAGTCTTCCACTAACTTCAAGTCACCATTTTGGTGCAATTTCAAAATTCTCGTAAAAAAAGGTTTGAACTCAGAGTTGGGAGTCTTCCACTAACTCCAAGTCACCGTTTGGGTACAATTTCAAAATTCTCGTTCAATTGATGAAATGAAATGATAGAACATAATGTTTTAGTGGATGTTATCATGGATAGCAAAGACTAAGAAATCAATTGTCTTCAAGTAAGTATCACACTAAGGAAAAAATTAATTACAATTTATAATGAAATGATAGAACATAATGTTTTAGTGGATGCTATCATGGATAGCAAAGACTAAGAAATCAATTATCTCTGCTAGCATCACACTAAGGAAAAAAAAATAATTCCAATTTACAATGAATAGAAAGAAATACAATAAGGAATACAAGTAAAACGTATAAAACGGCTGTATATATATAAAAAAAACATATAAAACGTCTTCTTTATACGGAGGAGTCAGCTCAACTCAATGGTTGGTTCTCAATAAGAGAGTCATCTTAGCGATTCTCTATTCCAGCTCAAGGGTCTTTTGAGTTTGGTCCAATAATGCCTCTGTAAAAGAAATTATGAAAAAGTCTACTTCTGTTTTTTTCCTTAAACATCAAAACTGGTTATTGGACAAAGGCGGAGTTGGCTAGACTACCAAGACATAAGAAACATATAGAAGCCCTGATTCGGTGAACAAATATGTTACAAAAGATTAAATTTTCGTCCAAGCCATCACTGAGAGGAGAGCTGGTCTAGTTAAGTAGATAAGCTTGCTAGAAGAGGGACAGTGAGATGAGAGAGCACCTAGTTCTACGGTCTGCAATTCAGAACCATGAATGGACAATGCATTGCAATGTTTGAATCTAAATGTAAAAATCAGAAGTCGCATGAGGTTTGAAGCATATGAGGCATGTGAGTGATGAAAAAACGAAACTAGGAAGGAAACACTGCAATGCAACGTCATAATTCAAATGTAAAAAACAGAATCAGGAAACAGAAACTTCCTTGCGGTGTCTAAATCTGTATTGACCTATTCTAAAAAATATAAAAAAAATATGAGAAAGGGGTGCCAATTGAGTGAGTGCCAGCTCTAATGGAAGATTTTTGTAATTTTTTTGTTTATTTTAAATGCATTTAAATATCACAATACACGATTAACTTATTTATAATTAACATAAGGTAACTTTTTATTGCTTCTATACAAAATCACCTTTTAAGATACAATTTTTATTAAATTTTTATTGGTTTGAGTTAGTTTTTTTTTTATCTTTTAATAATCTTATGCAATCCAAACAAATCAAAATTGTTCTGTATTTACTCCAAAGGTAACATGATTTCAATTGGACTAAACACTTACAATGCCCTTTTGTATTTGCTGATGCAGGTTAAACTCATCTCTCGATCGTTGTTAACTTTGCAAACCTTGACTAGAAATAACCATATAAACGCAGTATGAGAAAATGATAATCATGTTCAAACATTTATGAATGCTTGCATTGTCTCCAAAAGCAACCGATGAAATCAAATTACCCTACAATCCCCCTTCCTTTGTGCTCCTAAGCCTATGCTTATGTGGTTATATATATATACATATTTGTATAAACTAGAAAATTTGCCTGTGCGGTGCTGCGGGACTTGAATGCATGACGTTGAACTGCATGAATAAGATACATTTTATCTGAATAAATTCAATGTAATAAAGAATGAAGAGAGGGATAGATGAGTGAATATATACATTCAACTTAGCTTAAAAGACATTGTACAATTAACAGGACGAAACTAAACGTTTTGGTTCCCTAATAAACATAAGTAATTAACATGTAATTCACACAAATTTTGCCCTTGTAGTCAAGGTGGCAAAATATATATCCTATAGGTTAGGCATATGTTTGAGCAGTTGACAAAAAACATAAAAACTGTTTTGTTCTTATTCTAGCATCATAGTGTTCAAGCACAAACAGGCAAAGTAAAAAACATGCAGGATGCCTGTTTCCATAAGAAACAAAAGTAACATGTAGTCGACACAAATTTTTCCCTTGCAATTAAGATGGCAAAATATATGTCCTGCAGGCTAGTTATCTGTTTCAGTAGTTAACAAAAAACAAAAAAAAAGTGTTTCGTTCTTGTTGAAGCAGCTAAGTCTTGTAGCAAAAACATTGAAAGCCAAAAACATGTAGAACGTCCTGTAGCAGTCTATCACGGAGATTGCAATGTTCACTTTTTCTGAGAGTGGACATCTTCCGCACTATAGCAAAAAATATAAATCATAGTTTAACATTTTGCAGTAAAATCGACACCGATTTTACCAATTGTCTCCTTTCTTTTTAGACACAGAGCCAAAATGGCTACTTAATCTTTTCACTTTGAAAGTAGAGTTCAAACAATGCCAATGTTGAAAACCAATCTGTGAGAAAGAAAGATCATCTATTCCTCCCTCTTTTATTTGTCATTCACTTGAGTTATAATTACAGTATGATATTTTACCTCTTTTATCTCTCAAACTTTTAACATGTTTATAACATATATATATATATATATATATATATATATATATATATATATATATATATATATATATATATACAGATTGCTTAAGGGAAGGGATCCCCATTTTTTGAAAAAAATGGGGATTAGGTGTGGGGCCCACTCCACATCGAATTTCAACGATCCGAACCGTTTATTTTGTTAGTCTCGATTCATAGATCATCCTTGCAAAATATTAGCTAAATCGGAAATGTTTAAGACATCTAATTGTGTTCAAGGAAATGAACAAATACTTTGTTATATAAGAAAAAAATGAAATTTGATCTTGATAATTAAATAGGCAAATGATTTTGGATTGAATTGAATTTTTGCAAGGATGATCTATGAATCAAGACTAACAAAATAGACGGTTCGGATCGTTGAAATTTGATGTGGAGTGGATCCCACACCTAATCCCTATTTTTTTCAAAAAATGAGGATCACTTCCCTTAAGCAATCTGTGTATATATATATATATATATATATATATATATATATATAGGAATTGCTTAAGGGGAGGGATCCCCATTTTTTCAAAAAAATGGGGACACGCTCCCCACCGTTGGATTTGAATTAAATGAAATCCTGTGGTTGAGATTCTATGGTCTGTGTTTTAATCTCAACCACACAATTTCATTAAAGTCAATCTAACGGTGGGGAGCGTGTCCCCATTTTTTTTGAAAAAATGGGGATCCCTCCCCTTAAGCTCCCTGTATATATATATATATATATATATATATATATATATATAATATTAAAAAAATAAGCATTCAAGAGAAAACTAAATAATGCTAAAGTCGTCCACGAAAACAAAGGCTCAATAATTACTTACAAGTACAAACAAAATAATATTATAATTTACATTGAGATACAGACACCAACATAATGGCACTAACATATATAATATATTAATTATGTTATACTAACAAAATATGTGAGAAAAAAACAAAGAGTGCTACTAGATCTAGCCAGTACTTATTTTTCCACCCACATGATAATCCCACCCACCATAGAAAATTAAAAAAGTAAAATGTTATTTCCCCACCCATCATTATTCCCAAATTAACCATAATATATATATATATATATATTTATATATATATTTTTTAAATAACTCTAATATATCTTTAAATAATATTATAAATAAATAAATAAAAATAGAAAAAAATGAAAGAAAATGCAAGACTTAAGACCTAGACATTCATCATCTTCTTCACACTTAACGTCGTCCTGACGAGACCCCGGATCCCCAAACCACTCTTCTTCCGCTTTTTTTGTCAAAATCGCATATCTCACTCCCAATTCTCTTTTTTCTCCATTGAAATTTCTTGCCTTCATCTAGCACACACCCATTCGTTCCTCCAACCTTTCCGTCTATTCTAACCCAAATCTTTCTACCAAAGATATCACACCCCACCCACCATTATTTATTTATTATTTTAAATTATTTTTTGTTTTTTCAAAATTTTAGTACCGAATTAAATAGGGATTTAAGAGTCTTCTTTTAAAATGATAAATATGTTATTAACATTTTCTTTAAACGATGGGTGGAGAAATAAGATATCGAATATCACCACTCAAAACAAAAAGAAAAAGACTGACTTGACCTGTGTCTCTCTCAGAAGCAAAAGCTCTCTCTTCGTTGCTTCTCTCAACAGATCCCACCCAAAATACGATTGCTTCTTCTCTTACCTGTTCTACTGTTCAAATCGAAACCCAGTTACCCAGCACCAGCAGCCAGCAGCCAGCAGCCTTGCAGTTGTAGACGACGTAGCCAACACAGTTGCAGACGCCGGTCCACGGTGAGAGTCTCTCCCACCAGAGTCTGATTATCCTCTGAAATCGTATCCCGACAGTCGAATTCGCGTATCGAAAGCGTATCCAGAGGTCAACTGGTCAACGGATACGTTCAGATACGTATCCGGGTCGTATCGGGTGCGCGTGTCGTATCACAAACCGTATATGATACTGGATAAGCCATAAAACTGGCATGTCCGTGCTTCGCAGTGCGGGCAAAGTTCGTCTGACTGACTCTTCCATTCCTTCTAAGCTGTGGACTTTGTTGGTCTATCTTAATTTCTGTGGCCATCCAATCTCAAGTGTTTTTTCTTACATTTGATAAGACTTCTTCTCTGTTGTGCTTTTGTGCAGATTAAACTTTGGTTTTCTGGTTTTCCATTTGTCTTTGAACAATGATGGAGCATTCACGTACTATTCGTCATTTGGTTTTGTTGAAATTCATGCCTGGCTTCTTTCTCTTAGTCTTATACATGATGAGCACATGTCCGGAATCTGCAGCATTTCCCAGCCCTACCCTGCTTGGAAACGAGTCTGATCGCTTGGCTTTGCTAGACTTCAAGAAAAGAATAACTGAAGATCCTCTCAGTGTCATGAGCTCGTGGAATCATTCCATCCACTTCTGCAGTTGGGTGGGCATTACATGCCACCGTGCCACTCAAAGAGTCTTGATTCTGGACCTGGAAGATAAACAATTGGTAGGCTCCATCCCACCTTCCATTGGGAATCTTACTCGTCTAATTGAAATAAGCTTGGGAAGCAACAAGTTTCATGGTGAAATTCCTCAAGAATTGGGTCGTCTACGTACCCTGGAAAGTCTCAACCTGTCTATCAATTCTTTAGGCGGGAAAATTCCGACTAATATGTCTCACTGTACACAACTGAGAGTTTTCGATCTTGCTTCCAATAAGATTATTGGGTCGATTCCACACCAACTCAGTTCATGGTTGAGTTTAACTGTTCTACATCTTAGAAGTAATAATCTCAGTGGAACCATCCCAGGTTGGATAGGAAACTTTTCTTCATTGTGGAGTCTTAGACTTGGCCGCAACAATTTTCAAGGAAGCATACCAAATGAGCTCGGGCATATAACAACCTTGAAGATATTCGCAGTTGGGGAGAATAATTTGTCTGGTATGCTCCCTTCTTCAATTTATAATATTTCTTCCATATACAAGTTCAGTGTTCCTATGAACCAATTACATGGAGAGCTACCACCAAATCTCGGCATCTTGCTTCCTAATCTCGTAGTATTTTTATGTGATATAAACAATTTCACAGGAAATATTCCTGTATCATTGTCAAATGCTTCTAGACTTCAGGAGATTGATTTTGCTATAAATGACTTCACGGGGACAATCCCTGGAGAAAGTCTCGGAAGCTTGCGAAGCGTAATTTGGCTAAACTTTTTTGACAATCGACTGGGAAATGGAAATCTTGGTGATATGAGTTTTCTCAATTTCTTGACTAATTGTACTAGTCTTCAATATCTGGGTCTTAACTATAATCATTTTGGAGGAGAAATCCCGAGATCCATAGCCAACCTTTCGACCCAACTACAATTTCTTTATCTCGGGGTTAATTTGTTACACGGAAGCCTCCCAAACGGCATTGGAAATCTTATAAACCTTACTGAGCTAGCTGCGGATTTTAACTATTTGGCGGGTGTTGTCCCAGAAGAAATTGGAAAACTCGAGAAGATAAAGCTACTGTATTTAAATGATAATAAATTTTCCGGGCCAATTCCATCTTCCCTGGGTAATATGACTTCATTGATAGAGCTCCACATGGAGAGAAACAGTTTTGAGGGAAGTCTACCTCCAAGTCTTGGAAAGTGTCAAAACCTGTTACTACTTTCACTTTATGACAACAATCTAACGGGCACCATACCTAAAAAGCTTATGGAGCTTTCAACCCTTTCAATTTCTTTGGACCTGTCTGAAAATTATTTGACTGGTTCACTGCCAAGTGAAGTGGGTAATTTGGTGCATCTCACAATGCTAAATGTATCAAACAACAAGTTATCAAGTGCAATTCCCAGCACCCTTGGCAGTTGTACTAGTTTGGAGGGCCTGTACTTGGACGCCAACAAATTTGAAGGAACAATTCCTCAGTCTTTTAAAGATTTAAAGGGCTTGGAAAAACTTGACATTTCAAGCAATAACTTATCAGGGCAGATTCCTAAATTCATAGGCAAGCTTGGAGCACTTAAGTATCTCAATCTTTCGTATAATGATTTTGAAGGCGAGTTGCCTAAAGAAGGAATTTTTTCAAATGTCAGTGGTGTCTCAGTTCTTGGAAATCATAGGCTTTGCGGTGGCATCCCACAATTACATCTACCTACATGCCCCAAAAATAAACACCATTCATCTCGAGGACTACTTTCCCCAAAAGTGGTCATCCCTATATCTTGTTCACTTGCATTCATAATTGCTCTATCATGCTTCTTCGGTGCTCGTTCAATGCTGAAAAAGTCAAGAGATGGACTTGTAACTTCACGTTCTTATAAGGATTGGAAATTAGGTGTTTCCTACTCACAACTTGTTGAATCAACTAACGGTTTCTCTATGGATAATTTGATTGGTTCGGGAAGTTTTGGTTCTGTTTATAAAGGGGTAATTCCTAGCGATGGAACGGTAGTTGCTGTTAAGGTATTAAACCTTCAACAACGAGGAGCATCCAAGAGTTTCAATGATGAATGCAAAGCTTTAAGAAGTGTCAGGCACCGAAATCTTCTTAAGATTATAACTGCATGCTCGAGCATTGATAATCATGGTAGAGACTTCAAAAGTCTAGTCTTCGAGTTCATGCCAAATGGAAGTCTTGACTCGTGGTTGCATCCTAGAGATGAGGAGCAATCTCCCAGTAAGAGATTGAATTTTATGCAAAGATTGAACATAGCCATTGATGTTGCTTCTGCGTTAGATTATCTCCACAACCATTGTGAAACGTCCATTGTTCATTGTGATCTAAAGCCGAGCAATGTACTTCTTGATGAAGACATGGTAGCCCATGATGGGGACTTTGGTTTAGCAAGGTTCCTCCTCGAAGCATCAAATGATCATTCCCTCACCCAAACAATGTCATCGCAACTAAAGGGTTCTGTAGGTTACATTCCTCCAGGTATGAGATTCCATCATTCTAATTTCTTTTTTCGGTTCTTATTAACTTATTATTAAAAACCAACTAATTAAATTCTATTTATTAAAGATATATTATTGACTCTTTTTCCTGGAAACAAGTAGCATTAATCTGAAATAAGATATCAATTTTAATAGTCAATTGCATGTGACATCTTATTGTCTATATGTATGTCACGACAGAGTACGGCTTGGGAGGCCAAGTTTCCATACTGGGAGATGTTTATAGCTACGGGATACTCTTGCTAGAAATGTTCACAGGAAAAACACCTACTGATGACATGTTCATCGAAGGTCTAAGCATTTACAAATTCGCAGCCATGGCTTTGCCCGACCATGTCATGGACGTTGTTGACCCTGCATTGCTCCTCGACCTCGAAGCTGATGGTAGTGTTAACGATGGAAAATACGAAAGGATTAGGCTGCCCAGACGTAACAATCGCGGAGTGGTGAAAGCAAAAAAGGTAGAGGAATGCTTGTTTGCTGTGATGCAGATAGGACTCTCCTGCTGTGTAGGATCACCAAGGGAGCGGATGCTTCTGAATATGGTTGTCGGAAAAATGAATGCAATTAGAGACTCGTACCTCAATGTTCAAGAAGGCTAAAAAAGGACAAAGATATGCTGCTTGTGGTTTTTCTTTTCTTGTTTTTCTCTACTATTCATTCCATTGCCTTGAACCTTGCCTCTTTTATGTTAGCGGTTGTTTTAAACGGACAAAGTTTTCATTTGTATGACTTGAAGCTTTCAAATTCTTGTTTGTGTGGAGCTATTTGTAATTGTCTTGGTTATGTCAATCCTGTTTAGAATCTATAAACTCAATGCTTAAGTAGTTTAGAACATTTCAGTCTCATATTTCTTCCCAGATGGTTGCATGTGCTACACAAGTTTTGTTGGAAAATTTTCTTTTGTAGCATGTGGGTTATGGTTGTGATGAAGGATGAAAGATTGCTTCAAGGCAGGTACAAATATGCTGTCTTTCATACTCTATTCGCCCCCACATACAATGTGTAAAAGGGATATGCGTTGAGTGCAACTATGGATCTTTCCAGGAAGGTGTGTTATTTGTAGAGGGGTTGGAATTTCTGATGCTTATTACTGCAAAGAGTGTACTCAGCAGGAGAAAGATGGAGATGGCTGCCCGAAAATTGTGAATCTGGGAAGTGCCAAAACAGATATGTTCTATGAACGGAAAAAGTATGGTTTCAAGAAAAGATGATCTAGCAGGTCATGTTTCGCTTAGCTTCAGGAAATCATTTTGTTCTATGAACGGAAAAAATATGGTTTCAACATTAGAGTTGTTAAATGTATATTTCAACAAATCATTCTAATGTGTACGACAAACAGAAGCACACAAATTTACTAACGAGGATAAATAATTAACAAATAGTTTTATTATTGGTCACCACACAAGTTCAAATCTCATTGGATTCCCCACTTCATGCATAAAAGAATTGAGACTTGCTGAGTTGTTGAGGTGACAAGAAGAACCAAATTCGTTTTAAAAGATTGAAAGTGCTTTTAGAGAAAATATTTTATTTTTTAGTTAAAATGGTCTCTGAGATTAACATAACTCTTCACTTCGGTCCCTGTGATTTACAATCGATAGAAATGATCCATAAAATAGCTCATCATCAATCATTATGGTCATTCCGTGAAAAATCTACGTTAAATTGAGGGTATTTTTGTCAAACCAACCCCTCCACTTAAACTAGTGGTTTTTTCAATTTCCCTGAGATTTTGCGAAGAAAACCAAAATAATTGCCGGTTGACAAACACATGGCCTACTTTTATTGATTTTAAATCTTATGGACTATTTTGGTTAAAAAACCACAATGTTTTTTAGTTCTAAAAGTACATAAAGTGTTTTTGTAGAGTTTACTTGTTTTTTTTTAAAAGATTGTTTTTAAAATTATTTTCATAAAAAACGCTTTTAGTTATTTGAAAAGCACTTCTAAATGAGTTTTTATCTCTGTGCCATACAGAAGCCACCACAACCATCATTGGCGGGTCAAAAATGCCAATTGGCAACACCAGGATCTCCTAAAAGATGATCACTTGCAGCAATTGGTACACATCATGATCCAATTTTCTCAATTCAAGCAGCGTAGCATCTTGTCTGCTAAACATTTCTCATGGCAAACCAATCTCTCTCATCACTAAAAGTTAAGGCAAATTTGTCACCTACCCTTCAACTTAACTGCAATCAGCAACTGCTTAGAGCTGCACCCCACTTTATTATTTTCTCCCATCATCACACACGCTAGTGACGAGGACTGGGAAACAGATTGAGATCAAGTTCAACTTAGTCTAACTAGTGATACGATAAAGCGGTATGGTTCTTCATTTGTAAGTTCAAGGTCTCGGATTGATTCACATTAATAGCAAGAACGTATTATTTTTTGTGTTGAGTTTAATATCTAGTAAGTAGTTGACCCATTGTGTAGCCTAAACCAACCACTTAAATGCAGAATAATGTTGTATTCAAAAAGTTCTTTTAGCCCCACTCCCTTAGAATAGATTATCCCCTTTAGATGAGTCTTTCATGCAACAAAAATGCTACCTCAAGTAAATTGTATACTATTGTATGGAAGAACAATATGGTTAACCGCTATCCAACTCAATAGAAGTTTGTTTACTTACCAAGAACGAGAATGCAAAGTATAAGTATAATTCTCACTCCTGACATCATGCATTTACTAAAAAGCAAGGAATAAAAAGGTAACAGAATCCCTTGTTAACTTATATCCGAAAAGTATGTACGCATACCCTAAAGTACAACTGAAAAAAGAGTTCCATCTCATCGAAATAGTTCAGTTCATGCCGAACCAACAACGGACAACCAAAACAGAGTTCCATCTCTGTTTTCCCCCCTCTCCTCTCTCTCTCTCTCTCTCTCTCTAGAAAACAAAATGCCTGATCCTTTCTCTGGAAGTATCCTCACCCATTAAGCATTACTTGCCCCTAAAGCAAATCAAAAACCAAAATCCCAAAAAAATCCCAACTTTTGAATCCCATCTCCTATTTAATCCCACCCATCTCTCTGTTTTTCGTCGCCATTAAAACCCCAGAAAGCTTTGCTGTTTTTGTTTTGGTTATGACAAACGGCTCTCACAGCGGCAATGCGTCGAACACATTCGAGGCATTCTACGAGGGTTGGCTGGTCCGGCAAGAACACTTCCTCGATGAGCTCTTATCGGCCCAGCAGACGATCGACGAGGCCCGAGATGAAGACCTCCGAGATTTGGTGTCTCAGGTTCTCTTCCATTACCAGCAGTATTACGACGAGAAATCGCGACTTGGACAGCGGGATGTTTTACTGGTTTTCTCGCCGACGTGGTATACTTCCTACGAAAGGAGCCTGCTTTGGATCGCCGGGTACAAACCGGGTATCGTATTCCGGCTAGTGACCGAGTCGGTGCCCGATTTGAGCGACCAGCAGCGGGTCAGAATGGCCCAGATGAGGGAGGCGACCCGGGTCGAGGAGCGCGCGCTCAACGACAAGCTCGCCAAGATTCACAAGAGCGTGGCGGCGCCGCCGTTCATGGATGCGGTGCGGCGGTACGGGAGGGCCGGGCACGGGGAGATCGTGGAGGACGACGCGGTGATGAAGTCGCTTAAGTCGGCATTGGAGACCGTGGTGGAGAATGCCAACTTGCTGAGGACGACGATGGCGACGAAGCTGGTGGATTTGCTGAGCTCGGGGCAGGCAGTGAGGTTTTTGACGGCGGTGATGCAGTTTCAGCTGAAGATTCGGAGTTTGGGGTTGGAGAGGGACGCCGAGAAGCAGCGGGAATTGAGCGGAGGCGGTGGTGGTTGGAGCCCAATTGAGCGGAGGCAATGCCAGTGACTTCCCTACCAGTGACCAAGGCGATGATGTCATACGTGCCTTCGAATGTGTAGATGGGTTCCAAATCACCGAAAGCCTGCAAGGTGACCACAAAATGAATGCATTCAAAAGGTGACAGAAATAACGAAAAGGTGTACATATACATCAAACACACACCCTTTGCAAAAGAAACAGCCTCTCGATGGCACGTTTAAGATCCAACGCAATCAGATTCCACAGATAAGCAGGAAATTACCTTTGCAACAAGAAACTCAGATAAGATTCCATTGCCACCGAGTAATTCCCTCCCTAGAGCAACCGTTTCCCTTGCCCTCAGAGTGATCCATGACTGAAAATTGCACCCACTTAGTATTTTGAATATTTTGAATGTATAAGCAATAGGATAACTAATTGCATCAGGGCCTCATTTTTTCTTACCTTCCCCATGCTAGCATGACCTGGAGTCATTTTACCCGCCTCATACAGCTTGCAGAGGCGCCAACCTATAAGAACCATAGCTTGAACATTACCAAGCATACGGACAAGTTTCTCTTGGTTGATCTGGAACGCTGCAAGAGGGGCTCCAAATTGTTTCCTCTCCTTCAGATACCTTTCAAATCCTTATAATTTAGACTTAATACAGAGGAAACTTGAATTACGGTAAATGGAAGATGAGAGAGAGAGAGAGAGAGAGAGAGAGAGAGAGAGAGAGAGAGAGAGAGCACCGCTTAGGCATGTTTTTATACCTATGACACATATCATAGACCCCCACACACAAACCAATAGGTTGCCAGGCAACCATGACACATTCAGTAGTTTAAAGCAACATCAAATCAATAAATACTCATGAGAGACCATAGCACATCTGTTTTATATTAGGGCAACAGAATGAAAAACTTTGCTCCATGCTCCGTAGAAAGAAGATTCAGAGTTATTAACTTTGGGATAATGTCGTTATAACTTTGGGATAACGTCATCGCAGTATCAAGCCTTATCTCTCAGAAGGGGAAAAAAGAGCTATTACAAAAACCAAGATGAATCTCTAGTCAAGCTTAAACAATCTTGTTTATTAAACATAAGCTCGAATAAGAAGTAGAATTTATGCCTAAATTACACTAAAGGGAGAAGATTAAACAAATTGCAATAACGCAGCGTTGCAGCTTACCTTGTTAGTATCCTGAAAAGAATTAACACCAGGTAGCCTTTCCTCATCTGGAACAAATACTTTATTTAAGAGAACATCTCCATTTTGAACAATGCGTAAACCAATTTTATTTTCTTTTTTTGTAGCTGTCAGTCCAGGGGCATTCTTCTTTACTATAAATCTGAAATAGAAGGAGAAAAAAAGCATTCAACATGAGAGTGCTGCTATGGAAAACCATCATGCTAAATTTTGGATGCATCTAGGCATCTAAACACCAAAGCAATTTGGAGGCAAGGAGAAACATAATCAGAAAGAAATAATCATGAATTCTGCGTAACTTTGAAGCTTAACAAACAAGTTTCAAACACATATTGAGAGGTTGTTCGCATGTTTATGATTTTACATACCCATTAATCTGATTGTATTCCGAGCAAAAATAATCAAGATATCAGCAAATGTACTGTTTCCTATCCATCGCTTTTGGCCTTCAAGTACCCAACCTCCTTCCACCTGATGATCCCAACAACACAAGAATACGTGATATAGCATGATCGGAGCCATGACACCCAAAAACCAAAATAGCATGATAATACCATTTAACAGAAATAAAGAAGCAAATGAGAAGGTTGAAATCCTTGACCTTTGTTGCTGTCGCTCTCAAGGCACTCGCATCACTTCCATAGTCAGGCTCAGTCAAACCCTTTAACATGTAGATAAACAGATTTGAGTATCTTGACATTAGCATAAAAAGATATTAGATACAAATATCATAAAAGAGCATCTTACCCAGCAGGCGACAGTCTTAAATTCAGCCAAAGAAGGTAGATATTTCTGCTTTTGAGCCTCCGACCCACATAATGCTATTCTTAACAGTCCAGAAATGTTACACTAGTTATAAGCCTTGACATCATTTTTCAGTGAAGGTTTGGTTATTTATAAAACAAAAAGTCAAAAACAAAATTATCCAAATTCTAACCAATAGTAAGCATTGCTAGTGAGGAATGAACCAAGAAAAAAGTAGAACAGCTTGCATCAACTCTAGCAATTTCAGCTGTAGCAAAAGCATTTGGCGTGATAGAAAGACCAGGACACCCATAACCCTGATAGAAAGAAGGCCAAAAGCGAAATTACCAACCCATCCAACAAATTATCGAACGCAAGATTTCAAAATAACTTATTAAGATATGTATTAAGCACCTTGATTGTCCCACCAGCAATGCGCAATGCACCAAGCTTTGGAATAATTTGAAATGGAAACTCTGCCTTCTCCCAATACTGAAAAAACAAGTTCGCAGATCAATCTCATTGTTTATGAATGTATATTAAATAATTAAATATGGACTGTTTTAGCCTTAATATGAAATGCAGAAATGGTTAGAGTAAAAGGGATACCTCTGCCATAATTGGAGCAACGTCTTTCTCCATACACTCTCTTACACTCAACCTAATAGCCTGCTCCTCAGGTGTCAATAGATCATCAATCTTGTAATAATCCGAAGCTGTAAATTTTTAAGGCCAAGAGATAAGAATATGGAAGTTAATTACTGAAGTTGCCCGTTTCTTCAAATTACAAATCAAAATCACAACAACTAAAGAGGTGCACGAGCAATGACTAAATATTCACAAAGAAACAAAGTAAAAACAAACCAGAATGCAAAAAGTGAGACAAAATGAATACGCAAATCCGAAAAATTCGAATCGATAGTCTGGATTCACATAAGTTACATAACAAGAGGAAATCCTGAACTGTTTTACAAAAGACAATTTCTCCATAGAAACACATACAAGTTTATCTATACGATATCTATTATATAATGATGATTAATGTTCTTACTGCAGGGAGGAAAAGTAGAAGCCGGCGTTGCTTGCGGAAAACAACTGAGACATCCAATGCAGGGGAATTGAAGTAATTCGTCCTCTCATTATTCTTAACATCATCTGCAGGGCATCAGCAAAACAATAGCAACCGTTAAACCGAGTCGAAAATTAGAAATCACAGCCACATACTCAGCTTATAACAATTGCAGAATACCCTAATCAACAACCAGAAGCTTCAAGTTCAAACCAAGAGCTTAATTCCAAATGCTAACTCAAGAATTAACCCACAAAATAAAAAATCGAAATTTCAGTATAATTCCATCAAAGTTGTGATCTTTCCAAGTTCTAAGAAATCCCATATGACTGTAATTTGTAAAAAAAAAATAGAATTGTTCAACCCATCATTTCTGATCGTTAAAAATTCATAAAATAAAAATTAAAAAAATTGAACTAAAACCAAATAAAAATTAATTAAATAGCTGAATATTTTACCCTGATACGGCGGAACTGTCATGGTGGTGAGGAGGAAAATTGGGAGCTCGGAGGTCGAACTGTTCGTTGGATAAGGAGGAGGGAATTATTTTGGATAGCGATGAAGTTCGAAGGATAATACATAATGGTTGTGGCGGATCAGCAATGAAATGGAGAACAAAATATGTACACTAAATTAGCAAATGAATTAGGTAAACAATAGAAAATGAGCACGTTATCAATGATTAAGTAATGATTTAATCATCAATTTTTATGTTATTTAATATACAAAGTTTAATCTCCCTATCATTACTCAATTTTCATTCTATACCCATATTAGCTATACCATGTGTCACTGTATGAGTGGACGAAAGTTTTATTGTTTTAAGCTGCTAATTTTAGCACAAGTATCCTGTCATTTATATAATAACACGTGATGAACTATCTCATGTTTCAAACATGCTAAAAAATCTCTTAATGAGATGAGACAGACGTGTAGACGCAAAACTCTACACAAAGACTACTCATTTGGATTGGAAGTTTTTTTTTAAAACGACTTAATGTCTTTTAAATAAAATGTTTCTGAGTTTTAAAAGTACTTTATACATCAAGCAAAAAGCACTAATGATATTTTCTTGTAAGAAACACTTTAAGTAGTTTTTCATAATTCACTAGTATTTTTACAAAAATTATTTTCATAAAAAGTATTTTTAATTATTTTAAAATAAGTTTCAAACGAACAAACCTAATATTTTCTACTTTTTGTTTTTATATTATCCTTATTTGTTTTTCAGAGAAATTGGTTGTTATAGTATTGTTGCTGAAATAGCATAAGCAGTTGATTGATGGGTACTGTCGGTCCATTTTTGTTTTTCCTATTTTTGGTCTGTTAGGTCTATTGGGCTACTATTCTTGCTAATCGTTTTTAAGGTGTTTTTTTTTTTTAAAATCTAAATGGTCTCTGAGATTGACACACCTCTTCATTTTTGTTCCTAACATTTGAAATCGACAGAAATGATTTCTGAGATTATCCACCATTAATCATTTTGATCATTCCATAAGAAATCTCCATTAAATAAGGATAACATGACAAAAATACCATCAATTCCTGGCAAATCATTTTGGCACATTGTTTATTAACTTGAGAGTATTTTTTGTCATTTTAGTCCTTATTTAACAGAATTTTCACAAAATGACCAAAATGATTGATGGTGGACAAACTCATGGACTGTTTTTATCGATTTCAAGTCTTAAATATCAAATGAGAAGTTATGTCAATCTCAAATACCATTTTAGCTAAAAAGTCCTTTTGAATGTGCATTAGATCCTTTTTCATCTTATTTTCTTTTTGAGATCTATTATTGGTACTTTAAAATTTAATTCTGCACTTTTTGTAAGAGTATTTATCTTTCTAAATAAAAATTTTAAAGTGCACAATTAGATTTTTAGAGTGTCAATAATAAATATCTTGTTTTTAAAAATTATTTATGTATATATGTTAAAAATATAATTGTAGGAATAAGGAGTGATTTCTTTTTTAGGAGTCAAATAATGTCCCAAATGATTAGTACATTGACACAACGAGAGATTTTTCAATGTGATCGGTACACGGGGTGGTACACCATGTGTCATTATACAAATGGTGGGATATATGTGCTAAAAAGTTAATAACTTAAAAAATAAAATTTATCACCACTCCTATTAAAACACGTGATGTACCACTTGTGTTCCTGTCACAACTAAAAATTTCTCCGACACGACCCACTACCACGCCTACTTCAAAGTTAGCTCTAGAAATGGGCACAATAACCCATCAATTGGTGATTCGAACCATGTGACCGATTTGGTTCAGTTCGGTTTCCTTTATAAAATTTGCTCTAATGAGAATAAGTTTTTGATACATGACGAGTTATGTTTTGTAGACATAAGCATAACCATTTTGAGTAAAATAAATGTGCTCCTTGTATGCAGTCAAGTGCCTTCTTGCAGATCAAATTAAATTACAATTCAACGTTAAAAATTGCTTGTACGAAAAGAAAAAAGGAAGATATTGCTAATGCTTTCTTTTGATTTCCGTGATGCTTTTGGTGATGTCTACTTTCATCTACTTCATTTGTAATGGCTTTGTGTCAACCAAATGATGCAAAATGCAAGCAAACATGCCCAAAACGACTCCGTTTTGCCTTCACTTCCAACGAAGGGATTGCCGACTGCGTACCGAATGTGAAATAATTTCGACCGCAGAGGATACTGTCACGCCCGATCCTGACATACGTCCAGGATCAACATGTGACGTCACCAAATACTCGTATCTCTACATACCCCGTCTCTGGATATGGCAAATCACAATTCGAGAATCAAATTGCAAAGTAATTTTTCGTTTACCTTATGGCTGCATCTAACCTCCTCGTTAGACTGCCTACGTACCCTCAATAGGGATCAAGCCATTCGTAGTTCACTTATCACAAAATCAGACGTTTATTCCACTAAATTAAAGTAGAAAAGTATAGCATTCCTCAATCATTTATTATAACCTGACAACATGTAATTCCTGGACTTAGGCTACATAACCAATCCCCATGAAAACATGATTTTTCTCCCACCAACATATAAATCATTATGTCTCATCATGATATCGCAATTCACAACACACATCATATTTAAGAGCTGACGAAACACAAAACCATTATCTAGCCGCATTAATTAATTAATTTGATCAAAGTAATAACAATCATTCCCATATCTTCTAAATTCATACCTTATGAAACCATAATCGAATCATAAAAAATCCCCGAATGAGTCACTCGGACATCCAACATCTTTACTAACTCAATTCACAAGACTCTCGAAACCATTGACACAAATATATATAAAACTAAGGCTAGAGTGACATAGTTAGGCCAAGCCTACTTCTCCAATTAATGGGATTTTAGGCCACTCTACGAAATTCAACAACCTCGGGTTTCTGACCACTCAACGGAACCAAACCAAATATGATCGCCTATAAAATGTACCAAGTACAACCAATCATCATCACCTCTAGAATGCGTTGCGATAAAAGTTAAGCACTCAAATTAAACTTTCTTGTTGTCAAATTGTAGTAAAGATGCAAGTAGGGATCGTTCTGGAAATGGGATTAAAAGGGCTTGGTAAAACCTCTAAACTGACTCAAAAACATAAAAACAAAGTTAAAAACGTTTAAATAGACTCAAGGGACTCAAAACAGATTCACAAGACTCAAAACAAGCTAAAAACACTCGAAACTGCTTAAAATCACCAATTGGACAGTTTCTGACTCTAAACACAACTTTGGACGAAAATAAGGTTTTGACTTGACTCAAAACACTTAAAAACACAAACAAAATAGAATTTAAACACTTTGAAACAAGAAAGTAAAAGGGGGTTTTGGTTTGGACGAATTTGAAACAAACAAACAAGTTATAAAACTAAACAGATTGTAAAACGAATTTTTGAGATAAGATGATGGATGGATTAGTTAGAGGTCCGTTCTTCACACATGACACACTTGTACATGAATCGATTTCCAATTGATTTCCAATAAACTATGATGCTCAATACCCCAGATTAACCATGATGCACAAATTAACCCTCAAATTTTCCTTTACTCATTGATTTGGATGAATGCATGCGACAACCCAAATCATTCTCTAAAAGTCCCCTATATGAATGCATAATAGAGATACAATCAGAGATCATTACGTTCAATGAAAATCATAAGTGTTGACGAGGCAATTGTAACTATGAATGCATGATACGTTTGCCAAGAATTCAATCAATGCGATTGTGACAAGCAACCTTCACTACTCATGAATATAAACTTGTATCGATTAGGTGAAACTTATTTATATCCTAGCATCAAATTCATGCATGAAAACTAAGTATGCATCCTTAATAAACATACACAAATCCATTATGAATAAAATAGTTAATTGAATTGCAATCACAACTTATCAAATCACAATTGGAAGAAATCAATTCATATCTCAAGCATGTTCATGGCTTCAAACTTCCCCCTAACTAAATAGGGGTTTAGCCACTCATAGTTGCAGCAAAATAAGAAATTAACAAAGTAGACATTTAAAACAAGAACGAAGTACACCTAAAACGCTCCAATCTTCAACTTGAAACGCCAAAGGCCCTTCTCCTTCTCCACCTTGTTGCAGCACAAGTGTCTAAGGATGTGTATGGATGAATTAAAAGGGCAGAGATGTGTTTAGGTTGGATGAGGGTTGCGGCAAGGGAAAGAAGATGGCTGAAAATGTGTTTGTGATGTAGTGTTGTGTTATAGTGTGTGGTGGATGGATATAGGTGAGTTATGGTGAAGGGTGGATTCCCAATTATGGTGGTGGGTGGATGTATTTATAGGCTAGGGAGAGGATGTAGTGGGTGGTGGTAATGAGTGGATGTAGTGGTAGGTGAATGGATGTGTTGAGTGAAATGAGTGGATGTAATGGTAGGTGAATGGATGTGTTGGGTGAAATGAGTGGATGTAGTGGGTAGGTGAATGGATGTGTTGGGTGAAATGAGTGGATGTGGTGGTAGGTGAATGGATGTGTTGGGTGAAATGAGTGGATGTAATGGTAGGTGAATGTGTTGGGTGGTTGTAATGAGTGGATGTAGTGGTAGGTGAATGTGTTGGGTGGTTGTAATGAGTGGATGTAGTGGTAGTGAATGGACGTGTTGGGTGAAATGAAGGTGCTAAAATGGTTATTTATAGGGAGATGATGATGCACAAACTTCAAATTTTGTTCATTCCTTTTGCTCCAAGCATATGCTATCTATTCCATGCCAAAAAATGCTCCAAAATGCTCCAAAATGCATTGCCACATTAACCCTTTGGACCTACAAACACACGAAAATAGCTTAAAATACTAAAATAACAACGAACTAACAACATAAATGCCAAGAAACAAGCTAACTAAATCGCATAAATATGCTCCTATCAAATTCCCCCACACTTAGCTTTTGCTAGTCCTCGAGCAAAACAAAACAAACAAAACAAAACAAAACAAAACACAACCTATACCTTCCAACAATTGTCTTAGGGATTTCCAATGCACATGACATGCCAAAGATCATTACGTACACATATTTTAGTCATCCTTACCCTCGAGCACATACTTAATCATAGTCACCATTCACTAGCTCGCATTTAATCAATTAAAACAACATTTTGAATGTAGTAACATGCCTTAGAGAATTCACTCAATTCCTTTTCGGACACTCTCTTATTTTCACACAAGAATTTCTGACTACACTCCCTATACTAGGTATATGTGAGAAGATTGATGTAAACATGAAAACTAGTACTCACATATGTTTTAACAAAGAAAGCACTTTTATGGAATTATTAATGCATGTATATATATGATCTCATGAACTGAATGCTACTACTTAGAAGCGAGAACCAGGGATTCCATATGCTCATACCAATGCCAAACTCCACATATTGAAACACACAACACTCAAGATAAAAGTTAAGAGTTGTAACGGGGCTAAGGGTATTGGCTAACAAAGAAAGGTAAGGATAAACAAAGGTTCTTAAAGAAATGGTAAGCAAAGTAATGAAATTGACACTTAGAATTCACTTTTGATGGCATAAACTAACTTAAACACAAGGGGAAGATTCATGTAACACTTAGGGTCAAATTCAAACTTTTGGACCCTTTCTTCAACAACCAACACATGTGAGCTATTTCTCACTTATTTTCAACTCTTTTTCATTCTTTTCACACACTTTTTCTTTTCTTTTTCTTTTCCACGAATTTTTTCTTTTTTTCTTTTTCTTTACCAAACCCGTGCCCTATTCTTTCTTTTGGCACTCAAAACACAAAAATCCCTTCCCCCACACTTGTTTTTTTAGCATAATGTTGATCAAAAGGAATTCCCTCTAAGTCATGCTTCACTATTGTTTAAGAACAAGGGTATGGATAGTCATATTCTAGGCTAGGTAGGGATAATGTGGTTAACAAAGAAAATAAGCTAAATAAGGCTCAAATGGGTTAAAACATACAATACAAATGCGAAGGGATAAGGCTTTTTGGCTTTGGTGGTAACTAAACAACTTCATCTTGTTATGTGTCATGCAAATCAATGTCATGCTTTGAATGAAACGGGCATGAGTTCTAATATTTGGAACTAAAATGATGAAACGCCTTCTAAGTAGTAACCAAGCAAAGAATAATGAGATCATGCAACGACTTTAGAAAACAACAAATGCACTGATTAATAACTCTCCAAACAAAGTTTAGGCTCAAGTCTATCAGGGTTGTAGCGTTAGTTTGAGTTAATTCCTTCAAGCATGTAACAAAAACTGATTTTTTTCCTTTATGATTGCATGTGAATTCATAAATTATAACCACAACCAAGCATAAACCAAAGAGCAAATCAAACTTCCATCCATGTTTGTAACTTTGTTTAACAGTCATGCAATTAAAAACCAAATCCTCATCATTGTGTTGGAAGATACCCTAAGACACAAACAAATACATAAAAACAACTCTTTTTGGGTTTTTCAAAACAATTTTTCAAAATTTTTATGAGATTTTGGGATTTTTATGTCAAAACACACTAAAAACACTTAAAAACAATGAGTAACAACTTAACTACGTGTGGTAGATGATTTTTGGCTTCGGTAGTGAATGAATCAGCACGTGCTTGTTGACTTTCCACAGCTTTGATCTTGAACTCGATTGGAATTCTGAGCAAGAGGAGAGTTTTTTGGTGGTGATTTGATGGCATTGTACGGTGAGGCTTTGCTCTTTGGCGATGGTGCCATCAAAATGTTGTTAAAGCTTCTCGAGCTTTTGGATTCAACTCTGACTCCTTCTGCTACATTCTTCTCTGCTTGTTTCTTCTGTATGGCAAGCAAGCACGAGGTAGAGGTGATGGTCTGTTTCTTTGTTCAATCTTTCCAAGTGCCGGCCTATTGCTTTCTTTCTCTCCTTGTCCTGCAGGTAAGAGCAAGGGTAAAGGAAAAACATGCCATAAGATATCTTTGCCTTCGATTCTGATGATATGAAATACTTTTGCTCTTGATGACTTGTTTGCAGAGGTGCTCCAGGGGATGAAGAACACTGAGTAACTCGAGAGGCTACGTTGGGAATGCATTCTTGGAGATGAAGAAAGGTTGAGTAAGTCTGCCTTGCTATGGAGGGCGAATGTTGCCATTTATAGGAATTTCTTCATAACTGGTAGAGGCATTATTCTTTTACTCTTGTCGGCAACCGTTGGGTGATTGAACAGTAAGATTCACGCGCTTTCAACTTTGTCAGAACTCTTTTGACAAAGTTGCCCGTAATTTCCGCCGTAATTTCCGCAAAGCTGAGGTTGTGTGTGACTGGTGCTGACAAGTCTGGAAAAGTAGATCTTTTGAAATTCGGAGATCGGCCCATGGTTTCTGAGCAAGGCCTGGCTTTTGAGAAAGAATCGCCTCTTCGATTTCTGCTTTTTATAGAGGCACGTATTTTGTTCCAAAGCACACTTAATTTCCGCATGTAGAAGCTACCCTCTTTGCACTTCTTAGATCTTGATTTGTCCGACCTCTTCTTTTTCTTCAACACTTTCAGAAATGTCTTGCCCATCTGACCGTCGTCTTGACTTGAATGTCGGAGAAGATATTGAAATGTCTTCTCCAAACAACATTTGGCAACCGTCATTCTTATCCCTCAATGGTCCTCTTACTGTTGGGGACTCGGTGATGAAGAATGACATAACCGCTACGGTGATGGCTAGAAATCTTCTCACCTCAAGAGACAGTAGGATGCTCTCCAAGCGGTC
This sequence comes from Malus domestica, assembly GCF_042453785.1. Classification (NCBI taxonomy): domain Eukaryota; kingdom Viridiplantae; phylum Streptophyta; class Magnoliopsida; order Rosales; family Rosaceae; genus Malus; species Malus domestica. Next base: position 24,121,689 of record NC_091672.1, on the reverse strand, counting down.
CGACGAGCTGGCTGTTCAGGACTCTCTGGCATTCAGCGTCCAGTGTGCAGACTCTATGTCAAACATGGGCCAACGCCTTCTTGCTCTATCTCGTCAGGTTAAGTCTTTGATGGCTGAGGTGACTAGTCTTCGGCAAGAGATCAGAGGGCTCAAACACGAGAATAAAGAGTTGCACATGCTCGCAACTAATTACTCAACGAGCATGAAGAGAAAGCTTGACCAGTTGCAGGAGTCCGAAGTTCAGATTCAGAATGATCATCAAAGGTTTGTGGCGTTACTCTAGAGGCAACTTTTGCCTTCGTCTTCTGGAGCTTCACCAAGGGTTGCGGCTCCGGAAAATCAAACTCTGGCACTTCGTCTTTCTGGAGCTCCGTCGAATTCTGAGGCACCACCTGACCAATGAAGGCTCCCTGCACATTCTTGTAATAATTTTATTTATTTATTATTATTATTTATTATTTATTATTTATTATTATTATTATTATTTTTTTTTTTATCAAATGTTCTTTTCCCAATCCAATGTCCAATGTTCCTTTCCACGAAAATCATGCAAAAACAGCTTGTTCCCCCCACACTTAAACAAAACATTGTCCTCAATGTTTTAAACATAAACTCACACATAAGCAAACAAACAAACGACGAACTAATCATGAAAAACATGGCAAAGTAAAAGTAATAAGGAGTAGAGTTTAGGAACGCAAATTTGATTGTGGAGCGATTCCTAGGTCTTCCTTATTTGAATACATAGGTTGCCTCCTAAGAAGCGCTTACTTTAACATCTTCCAGCCGGACGAATCCTTCCTTTAAACTTCATAGGTCCCCACGGCATAGAATTTATCTTGGAAAGGGAGGTGATATTTGAAATGATCCGGAAATGGTTTAAATTCTAAAGTGGGTACCTGAATCTTCAAAATCAACGAAATTGAAATTGGAGAAGATGGCTTACCTGTGTGCTCCAACAAGAACTCAAGAATAAACACCCCTTCTTTGAAAGTTTAGGGGTCTTGCATTTGGCCATATTAGGTGCTTGGAAGGTTGTGACTTGTCCCGTGTCATAAAATTCAACTTCTTTAGGAATTGTTGTTTCACGCACATCCTATTTGGTAAATTCTTGATGTCCCCCATCCACTTCTTTCTCTTGAATCCTTGGAAAGGTTTTGAAAATGCCTTCCTCACCCTCTTCTTCCTTGGATTGCATGAATTTGAGAGGGAAAGGTACATTGGGTGGAATAGGGTTAGAATTAACGAAAATTGGACCCAACTTACCTGTGTTGGACAGTGGTGGAGCTTTGGAGGGCTGTGGCAAGGGTGGTGGAGCAAGGGTAGGCTGCGGCAAGGGTGGTTCTTTCCTTGCCGTGGCCTTGTCATCCTCTTCTTCTTCGAGCAGCAGCTGTTCATCCATGTTTTGGCTTGGTTTGGACGTCTTGGGTTCATCTCCAACCTCCATGCCACTTCCCAAGGTGATATCTTGTGCGATTTCAAAATCCTCCGCTGAATTTTCAATAGTTGAGTTGGAGAGTTCACTTTGTTCTTGAATCTACCCTACGAATTCTACGATCTCTCCCTTTTGATTTTTCAATTCACCCAACTTCTTGTCTTGATTTTGTAATTCCTGCATCAAAGAAGTTAGTACATCAAGAATTTGATCATTATCCATGGACGTACTTGAATTCGATTGGAATTGTTGAAGGGGAGGTTGTGGTGGCTGCATAGGTGTGGTGTAGAACTCCTCATATGGCTGCCAATATTCTCCTTGTTGAGCTTCCTTGGCTTGATTTTGTGAGCCCTGCACCAATGAATTTAATTCATCAAAAATTTGATCATAATATATTGACGAACCTGAGTTTGATTGAGCATATTGTATATGAGGTTGTGGTGGCTGCATAGGTCTTGAATAGAACTCCTCATGTGGCTGCCAATATCCTTCATGTTGAGCTTGTTGAGTTTCCCACCACATAGAAGTTGAATGATCACTCCAATCTCTTTGTGGACATTGATTGGCTTGATATCCTTACCTATAAGACGCACCAAATGTAAGGAGACTTTGCATTGTGATTCTTTCGGCATACTGCGACAATTGAGAAGTAAGATTTTCCAATTGAGTTTGAAGATTATCCATTGCCAAGTCTTGCTTCTCTAGTACCTAAAATCAAAGAAAGAAAACTAAATCAAATATCAAAAGTAAAAGACACGAACAGAAACAAAGGGGGATTAGCTAAAAAGAAACAAGAAAACAAAACAAAGTCAGAAAATAAAACAAAACACACGAAAAAGAAACAAAGGGGAAACAATGGGGAATTAGCAAAGTTGCTAATCCCCGGCAATGGTGCCAAAATTTGATGCGATGAAAATTAAGCACTCAAATTAAACCCTCTTGTTGTCAAATTGTAGTAAAGATGCAAGTAGGGATTGTTCTGGACCGGGGATTAAAAGGGCTTGGTAAAACCTCTAAACTGACTCAAAAACATAAAAACAAAGTTAAAAACGTTTAAATAGACTCAAGGGACTCAAAACAGATTCACAAGACTCAAAACAAGCTAAAAACACTCGAAACTGCTTAAAAACACCAATTGGACAGTTTCTGATTCTAAACACAACTTTGGACGAAAATAAGGTTTTGACTTGACTCAAAACACTTAAAAACACAAACAAAATAGAATTTAAACACTTTGAAACAAGAAAGTAAAATGGAGTTTTGGTTTGGACGAATTTGAAACAAACAAATAAGTTATAAAACTAAACAGATTGTAAAACGAATTTTTGAGATAAGATGATGGATGGATTAGTTAGAGGTCTGTTCTTCACACATGACACACTTGTACATGAATCGATTTTCAATTGATTTCCAATAAACTATGATGCTTAACACCCCAGATTAACAGTGATGCACAAATTAACCCTCAAATTTTCCTTTACTCATTGAATTGGATGAATGCATGCAACAACTCAAATCATTCTCTAAAAGTCCCCTATATGAATGCATAATAGAGGTACAATCAAAGATCATTACGTTCAATGTGACACGCTCCGACCCTGATATTCCCCGAATACCAGGACCGAAACGTGCTGGCCAACACCCGGGGGTGACGAAAGCCATTAATTGATACAAAAGCTAAGAATAAGAAATAAATAAGGGTTAGAAATTTAAAATACTAAGAGTTAAAAGTTTTAGGAACGTGCTCAGAGCATACAACTAAACCTAATCACTAAAAAGAATTAAGATAAAATTTAATGAATAAAGAAGTGGGTCATACATCAAGAGGATTCAAAGATGCTGTTGCGGAAGTGCCTTACGCCGGGATTAGGTGCCTTGATTCTAAGTCCTGAATGGGGGCGCAAAACAAAGGTGAGTGGACCAAGTTTATATATATAATAATAATAGAACAGTTATCAACATACTAACCCCCAAAGTTTATATAATGAAAACTACTAGCATAATAAATGATGGATTTAATAAAAAGCCTAGCATGCCAAAAATATCTCAAAAGTCATATCGCAGAAAAGCATCGCGGAAATCAGAATACCAAACGTCTTGTAAATTGTCTCGTAAGCGCGGTGTGCTGCTAGATAGATCACCGAATAAATATAACTCCCGGCCCAATGCCTGCACCTCAGTCTCTGTGCCCGTAGCCAGAGATAACTCCCTCTCGGCCCAATGCCTGTCACCGTGTCCCTCAGCCTTTCGCTAGGGATTATTTCTCCCGGCCTAAATGCCAACACCAGATCCTCGCCACAGGCGGCATAGTGTCTACTAGGTACGCACAAATAGTTACGTCTCTCTTAAATAACCACTTCATAGCATAGGTTACCGATCATCGTCTACACTATAAAGAGGGGTTCAAAAACATGTTCTAGCATCCTATCGTCATCTATCAGATAGTCTACCAGTTCATGGTTTTATAGAAAATACGATATATTAAAATATAGCTCAATATAGGCTAACAATTAATTCCTCACCAAAACACGAGACGAAAATCAATATATTTAATCAACAGGCTTCACATAAATCAAATTATAAATCAGTAGGCATGCTAATCATTTATGCAATTAAATTATCAAATCATGTAATTTTAGAAGGGGTCCACTCACAAATATTCCTTAGCAGAAAAATCGCGCGAATCAGGATTACGAATTTCCTTAATAGAAACTTTACCTAATCACAAAAATATAATTAATAAATAAAAGGACTTTCTAAAAGATTGGGTTTGAATTAAATAAAATAGGGGATTTGTGATTGGATGGGTTTAGGCTTTTAAAGGATTTTTAGGAACCTAGGGTTTTGGGTTAAAATGGTTTTAGGGTGAGAAAAACGGGGTTTGGGCTTAAGCCCAACCATATACATATACTACAAACACACACACATGCACGGCATGCATAAACACACACACACACACGCCTAAGTGCACACACACATACACACGGTTCACATACACACACACACCACCAAAACATAAAGGCCTTAAGGCCTTATAAAAATGACAGGGCTTTAAGCCCTTTAACATATAACCGGCCCAAGGCCCTAAGGTTTTAAAAAAAACAAATAACAAAACTAACAAAAAATGAAGGGGACTAGGGTTTTGGGCTAAAGACAGCACGTGCTTAAGGCCCGAGGGGAGGAAATGGGAAAGGCCGGATGGCCTGTGCCGAGGAAGAAGAAGGCCGGAGCTGCTACAGCTCCGGTCACCTGAAAACGGGGGCTTCAAGCTCCGATCTAGGTACAAACATGAAGAACAAAGAGAGAGGAAGAGGTGTATACCTTCCAAAAACCATAACTCGGTCGGAGGTGACCGGAAAAAGCTCCCAAAGTCTACGGTTCGCCGGAAAAATGGGTGTGCTCACCCCGGAACGATTCCAAGGCAAAACCTACGTAAAAATGGAAGGTTCAAGCTTCTAAATCACAACCAAGCATCATGCTAGGTACGAGAATGAAGGATTCGTGACTTACCCCCAACTGAAAAGGAAAGAAGTTCGCTGGAGCTTTGCTCCGTGCCGTCGAGCTCGCAGGGCAGGGGTCCCTAGTTCGTTGTGAGCCTCTCCTATTGGGACACGGTCTTAGTGAGTCCGGGGAGAGAGAGAGAGAGAGAGAGAGAGAGAGAGAGAGAGAGAGAAAGAGAGAGAGCTACGGGGAGAGTTGAGAGGGACAGAGTACAGAGAGAGACAGGAAGAAAAGAGAAGTCACGGGGGTAAGGGGACAGAAAGAGGGAAAAGAAGGGAGGTTAGATGACTGCCACGTGGCAGTTGGGGCTGGAAATAACAAGTATTCCAATTATTTTGGGGGTGGTTGTAACACAATGAAAATCATAAGTGTTGACGAGGCAATTGTAACTATGAATGCATGATACGTTTGCCAAGAATTCAATTAACGTTGTGACAAGCAACCTTCACTACTCATGAATATAAACTTGTATCGATTAGGTGAAACTTATTTATATCCTAGCATCAAATTCATGCATGAAAACTAAGTATGCATCCTTAATAAACATACACAAATCTGTTATGAATAAAATAGATAATTGAATTGCAATCACAACTTATCAAATCACAATTGGAAGAAATCAATTCATATCTCAAGCATGTTCATGGCTTCAAACTTCCCCCTAACTAAATAGGGGTTTAGCCACTCATAGTTGTAGCAAAATAAGAAATTAACAAAGTAGACATTTAAAACAAGAACGAAGTACACCTAGAACGCTCCAATCTTCAACTTGAAACGCCAAAGGCCCTTCTCTTTCTCCACCTTGTTGCGGCACAAGTGTCTAAGGATGTGTATGGATGAATTAAAAGGGCATAGATGTGTTTAGGTTGGATGAGGTTGCGGCAAGGGAAGGAAGATGGCTAAAAATGTGTTTGTGATGTAGTGTTGTGTTGTAGTGTGTGGTGGATGGATATAGGTGAGTTATGGTGAAGGGTGGATTCCTAATTATGGTGGTGGATGGATGTATTTATAGGCTAGGGAGAGGATGTAGTGGGTGGTGGTAATGAGTGGATGTAGTGGTAGGTGAATGGATGTGTTGAGTGAAATGAGTGGATGTAATGGTAGGTGAATGGATGTGTTGGGTGAAATGAGTGGATGTAGTGGTAGGTGAATGGATGTGTTGGGTGAAATGAGTGGATGTAATGGTAGGTGAATGTGTTGGATGGTTGTAATGAGTGGATGTAGTGGTAGTGAATGGATGTGTTGGGTGAAATGAAGGTGCTAAAATGGTTATTTATAGGGAGATGATGATGCACAAACTTCAAATTTCGTCCATTCCTTTTGCTCCAAGCATATGCTATCCATTTCATGCCAAAAAATGCTCCAAAATGCTCCAAAATGCACATCTTTGCCACATTAACCTTTTTGATCTACAAACACACGAAAATAGCTTAAAATACTAAAATAACAACGAACTAACAACATAAATGCCAAGAAACAAGCTAACTAAGTCGCATAAATATGCTCCTATCAGGTCCCCCATCGCGGATATACCAAGCAGAACCATAGGCATAATCTCATCGTGCAGGCAGTGATCACCCATCGCGGATATACCAAGCATGATCACCCCTAAATACATATGGTCCCCCATTGCAGATATACCAAGCAGGACCACATCCATGTACCACTACTACGTGGTGCAATCTCATCATCACACATTAAACATAATTATACGCATACATGTTATCGATTCCACATATCAACCATCATCTAGTCATATGGAGCACAACACAAGCAATTCCCTTAATTACTATTTCTACTAAAAATCTAATAAAGTACCTAACTCATCTCCATCTCATACTAGGTAGTAATGCCAAGTTCAAATAGGTATTCAGTTGGCAATCATATCCAAATAATTATCAAACAATAATTAAATCCCATAATTGTCATAACATTCATCATAATTATCAATCACATTATTAAAAAGATAATTAAACACATATATATCACAAACATCATCATTGTACAAACCAAATCATATTTAATAAGCATAGGTCTATGATTAAATATATAAAATCACATTTCAATAGAAATCACATTTATAAAACCAAGTCGTAATCACAAATGATATTAATATAAGAATTTAAGGTAATCACCATAGCCCATATATTCAAGTCACTCTCTAACCAATGTAGGCCCACTAGGCCTCACTGTGTCTCCCGTAGTACTAATTTTAGTATTTAGAACGTTTCGAGACATGTTGACCAAAAGTCAACTCTCGATCAAAGGTAGGGTTCACAATTCTACATAACTCGATCCATTAGATCCGCACATTGGATTTCGAATCTGTAACTTTCTAAAATGTACATTATGATTCTAAAACATCATACTAAAAATTCATCACGATCCGACGGTCGGATCTCTGCCAATTATAAATTCAAGTGGCAACCAAAGTTTGATTTTACAAACTTAGAAATTCAATACGGGAGGATCCGTACGTCGGATTCCCGATCTATCAGTTACTATGGTCCTCAAATATTACGTACTATTACGTATTAAAGTTTGTTAACGATCCAACGGTCAAATCATCGATTCATATTTTGATCAAGTAATGTATCATAGTGAAATTAGGTTCAAACGATCAATCTACGTCATATGAATATCAAATACAAAGTCAAGACATCTAATTGAACTTAGAAAGTCATCGTCGGCCCACTAGTTGAACTTAGAAAGTCATCGTCGGCCCACTGGCCAAGTGCCGCCGCAGGTGGGGTCGGCCGTCCCGACTCGCCGGAAAATTCAACTATTTTAAAAAATTATGAAATTTTACAGGCAAGTATATCTCAGTGAGGTGAGCAATTTTCATACCTGTGGCCAAGTCCAATTTGGCCCGAAAAAAGCCTCAATTTCACTCAAACTTGCCGGAAACCCTAAAGAAGGTGTGCTTCGATTCGACCTCCATACTCGTTCCGACGCTTCCACCACTGCTTGGGCTTTGTTCTTGAGGTTGAGGGGAGCCTATTGATGGTGGTGATCGATGGTAATCGTTCTCATAATCACCGAAAAATGGTGAAACCCGCTGAACAAGCTAGACATTTGTGGTTCTGATTTGTAAAATTGGTTTAGAAATTCAGAAATCTAACACCACAGGAACGTTAGGCTCACCGAGAGCTTTCCATGGACACCAAGATCACCCAAAACGGAGGTCGAAAGAGGAAGATACGGCCGGGTCAAATTTGAGGGTTTACGGGTCGAAAACGACCCATCTCTTGTCTCATTTCCCTCCTTTCTTCTCTTGCTGATTGGGCACTTCCCCCCTCCTTTCTCTCCCGCAACTCCCTTTTTCCCCTCTTCCAAGCTGCCATTTGGCAGATTCTAGATACTTTTTTTTTTGCTTGCTGCCATTTGGCAGCCCTCCTCCTCTTTGTTTATTTATTTTTTTTGCTTTTCCCCTAAATAATTTATCCACTCCCATATAAAGAAAGGAAATTATAGATTTATGCATGCTTGCCAACTATATATAAAATTCTTTAAAAATAAATCTTGAAATTAATAATACGTAAATTAAATAGTGAAATTCGGGGACGAGATTTCACAGAAACAACCCCCATAAACAACGGCAAAGCACCTTTTCATTTATTTTTTTCATTTAATTTCAATTTTTGTCATTGATTGATTCGAAATTTTTACGGCTCTTAAGAGTAGAAACGTCATCGGTATGATCACTGAAACAAACATAGAAAGTCTCCTCCGCTAGTCCAATCCAGCTGCTTTAGCAAAAAGCCAAAGATTTCAACTGCAAATTCGAATTCGCAATGTTCGCCAAGCGGCTTTTGCAGAAAGCCATAAACAACTCTTAAGTAAAATCGTATTCCCAAGCAATCGATCGCCGCCACTTTTTTCTGTTTTTTTTTTTCCATTTTTTTCAGTTTAGCTTCGTAATTTGCGTTTTTTGTTAAAATTCCATTTCTTTTTTGTTGGGTTGGATTAAATTCCGATGCTTTATCTTGTTAGTATCCTGGAAAATTGGATATTGCATCAATGGATTATTTTTTATTCATTTCAGTGTATTTTTATGCTCAAATACTTGGATTAATTTAACTTTGGAGACTCTTGATATCGACATTTGGACTGATACTTGCCCATTTTTTTAAATTGGGATTTTGTATTGTGGAAATTGTTGATTTCAGCATAATTTGCCACACGGGAGTTTGACGGCGGAAGACTTGGACCTGCGAGTTGCAGTTCACTATGGCATCCCATCCACGGCCTCCATTCTTGCTTTCGACCCGATTCAGCGCCTTTTGGCCATTGGATCATTGTGAGTTAAAATGCACCTACTTTCTTCTTTCTTCTTTTTTTGTTTATGCTGTTTTCGGTGTGTGACTTTATCGAAAACCAATCTACTTAGCATTGCGCACGGTCGTGTGGTTAATGAGGTATCTTGCTACTAAGCATTGCTGTTCCACATCTCTCGGAATTGCTATTCGTTTCTGTGGTACCAAAACGTTTGAATTGCAAAATACACATGTATATTTGAGTTAACTAAAATTGATTTGGATGAGCAACTTTTTGTTTCGATTCATGGTGCAGCACGAATGAAGAGGTGGAGAAGTACGTAACGAAATGGTGAGAAAATTTGGTTGTGTTGGATAGTGGCCAAATTAGGCTAGGAAACAAAACAAAAGAATGAAAGAAAATTGATGAGGGAACATCATGATGAGGATTATGTTTCCTTGTTTTGTGGCTTGTTTTGTTCCTTGTTTTGTGGCTTGTTTTGTTCCTTGTTTTGTGGCTTTTTCAAAGCCATAATTAGTTGGTTTTCGGCTGGAAGAAAGGAGGAGAAGAAAAGGGGCTGATTTTTATTTAAAGGAAAGGTGTGAACTCATTTTCTGCTGAGAGCAAGTGAGCAGAGGAGAGAGCATTCGGCTCTCCCATTTGAAATAGAGTTGCTGCTTTCCCCCTTTGTTAGTGATCACTCAATCAAAGATATTTGTGCTACATGTTGTGGCTTTTGGGAGAGAAGGAATTAGGTATATGTTTCCATTTTCTCCATTTGTTTCTTTGTGATAGTGAGAGCTATTGGGTGTACGTGGGATTTGGGTTTGAGAGTTAAAACTCTATTTGTAATCTCCTTTTGATATTAGTGGAATTTCCTCGCCGTCTTGGAACTGGATGTAGGCTTACGCCGAACTAGTATAAATCCTTGTGTCTTTTGGATTATTTGTCTTGTCATATTTTGCCGTTGTAGTTTATTGGTTTCATATTTGACGCTTCCGCACAACAGGTTGAGCATTATTTGAAGGAAATCTTTTGTGAAAACATGTTCATTTGAGCAACATCATATAGCATGCAATTAACAATTAAAGGCGGAATCATGCTTGTATGCACTCAAAAACAAAACATTACCATGAAATTCAAAGCCTAGTAGATTGGTGAACCAATAATCAACTCAAAACAAAGTGAGTTGAAATTAATACCTTTGTAGATTCCTCTTTGCATAAGCAAAGGCTAATCACCCAAAGAGATAGGGCCTTCATTCCTTGCTTCTTAGATCCATGGATTTGGATGGAAGAATAGGTTCTCCAAGTTCCCAAAATTGAGAACCTCTAAGTCTCTTCACCAAGGTTAGATTGTAGAAGAAATGAGTGACCTTGGAGTAGTAGGATTGCTAGATGTACCCTCCAAGGTGTTGGCCTCTTTAGAGAGAAATGGAGAGACAATTCTCACCCATTTTCCCCAAAAATAAACCCTTTTAATCCTTAATGAATATTTGGCTATAAAGTCATTTATATAGTCACTTCTTTAAGTGACCTAAACAACAAAAACCCTAATTCATCTTCATGGCCGGCCACCTAATGGGATTTGGGCTTTTTGGGCTTTAATGAATCTTTATTCATTAAATTGTCATACAACTTAAGTTAATGGGCTTGACGTTCGAAGCCCATTGGGCCTTAAGGTCCAAAACTATCCCGAAGTCATTAACGAACTTATTCGTTTGATTAATTAACATATTAATTAATCCTTGCCATAAATAAATGATTAAACCATTTAATCATTCTTACTCATTTCCGTTTAATCTCCAATCTCTACCTTTTATGGTGTGCGATCCATTAGGTTCCTTTTAGCGAGGTAGTGGGCGATTAAAACCATTTTACATCGATTGTGAATTGAAACTATTTTCAATTCTCCCTTTAGTGATTACACACGTTTAGGGCTTCCACAAACCATGAGTGACACCTAGCAGCATATCATGGTTACCCAAGCTAATCAGAAGAGGTTAGAGAACCTATTCAGTTCGGGATTACAAATGCAATACGGTCTTTCTCTAATCTAATACTCTTGACCACATTGTTTGGTTTGATAGTTTATTTTCTCATGTCTACTATCCAATGTGTGTCTTGTGCTTATATGATTACCTTGAATGTGATTCGGAACGCATTCCCTAATCTCATTCATACTCTGGCCAGAGATTCAAATCATATCAGAGAGTATTCTCCCTCAAACGGTTTGAAGGTTAGAGATCCCTTGTTGCGCATTCACTTGTCTCCATAGATAAGTGGCTTGACCCCAACGATGCCGTGGACACCCTCCTGATGGAGTGACTTTGACATAATCAAAGATCAAGGACTTAACCACAAGACAACTATGATGCCTCAGGTCAAAGGACTACTTTGCATTATCCCAACCATGAGTTCTCATGTGACATGGAATATGAGAACTCTTCGTTGATCGCGTTCAGTGAACTCATTCTCTATTGAGCACCTACCGTACTTGTCTTGATGTCACACACACCAATGACTCGAGACTAATCACTCTCCCTGAGAGAAGACATAGTACGTACTGATCTTAACGGACTGTCAATGCCCAATTGGCAATCCTATGATCAGGAACGTTTAGGATGTGTCTACGAAAGAATGGTCTCATGAATCTAACTTCATTAGATTACATTCTCCCAATCACATATTCCTTGGACTTTATCGTTTAAGCATATAACATTTATATGAGACGGCTCAAACAATAATCTTTGCCCTTTATATGTAAAACTAGATTAGTTTAACATGTGAAATGTCCGTAAAGTATCATCACATGATTGGCTTTAGGGCACATTTCCAACAGTATTTCATATCAATTTGGAGTGGAAGAGGAAGGAAACGGTGCAGATGAGAGGAATGAAGCGGTGATGCAAATCTCCCTAGCATGCCATGCGGGGAAAACCTTTCCTCGTATACACGTATGCCTGTAGGGCAATTTGGGAATTTCACTGTAAAAGGACAAAAAGTAGGAACACATAAACATTAAAATAAGGGCAAAAACGTCAAAACACTGTTGCTTATGAACAGTGGTTTTCTCATTCCGCTTTAGTATATATAAATTTCAATGACTCATTTTGACGTGTACAAAATGATATTTTGTATTTGATGATTTTGGGTTAGAATCTCTCTCAAATTTGATCCTCTGATTCGATCTCCGTAAGGTGTTGATTTGTGGATGTGTGATTGATCCAAGGGCCGTGGAGGCTTGATCTTAGATGAACGGTTGAAAGTTTCTTCAAGGGCCGTTAAGGCTTGATCTTGAATAATGGTGATGAATGGATCTTCAAGGGCTTTTGGGCTTGATCTTGAAGAACAATGATGAACAGATCTTCAAGAGCTTTTGGGCTTGATCTTGAAGAACAGTGATTGATGGATCTTCAAGGGCTTTTGGGCTTGATCTTGAAGGACAGTTGGATGTGTGGATTTGTTGACGTTGTTGATCTAAAGGGCCGTTGGGGCTTGATCTTAGGATGAACGGATGATGATCGATGAACACTTTCTTCAAGGGCCGTCGGGGCTTGATCTTGAATTGGTGGAAGTTCTTTAAGGGCCGTCGGGGCTTGAGCTTGATGAACAGCGATTGAGCGGATCTTCAAGGGGCCGTTGGGGCTTGAGCTTGATGAACGGATTCGCTGATGTTGTCAATCCAAAGGGGGCCATTGGGGCTTGATCCTTGAGGATGAACAGTTGATGAACGGATTCGTTGATGTTGTCGATCCAAATGGGCCCTTGGGGCTTGATCCTTGAGGATGAACAGTTGATGAACGATGAACACTTTCTTCAAGGGCCCGTTGGGGCTTGGGCTTGAAGGCGGATTTGGCGAAGAACGAAGAGAGTTTTCTCGATCCTTCGGAATTCGCTTGAGAGCTTTAGAGTTTCAAAGCTTCAAGGTTTTGGTGTAATATGAATTGGTGAAATGAAATGAATGAAATTGGCTTCTATTTATAGAATTCCAAAACTTGAATTTTGGGATTAAATAATCAGATGAAATAAATCATTTATGCTGGGCGTTGACACGTGTCCTGTTTGATGACTTTTCCGACTTATTTCGATTTTTCGTTTGGACACACGTTACGTGTAAAATTTATGTAATACATGAGCATTGAAACTTTGATTTATCGGTCAACATTTATCAAGGAAGAAAATATCGGTAATATCGGAAATATCGGTAGTCCGAAAACACGGAAATATCGATGGAAATATCGAGATAATATCGATATCGATAAAAATTACATGGAAACCACGGAACTGTAAGAAAAACTTGGAAATTTTTATTGAAACTTTGCAGGATGTTTATTTAGTCAATTATCTATTAGTTTATCACAAAAAATTGGAAGGAAATGCATTGCATGATGGATTTAACATTATCAAGTTGATTATATAGCGAGCTGACAAACATTGTGAGTGTAAAAAATATGTAGTAATTAATGAAAGAAGTTTAAACACACCATAATCATTTATATATAATGCAAATTTTCAAAGTATAATTCGTGAATTAATGTTTAATTGACGATAAATAGAAAAGACTTTAATATGGAATTAACCTTCATCTTGTCCATTTATTCTAACGCTTAAAATAAACTATGGATATTAACTTAAAAACGAAAATTTTTAACTTAACACAAAAATTAAAAACCTAAAATTTCTTATTTCCCACCCTCAAACTTAAATCACACATTGTCCTCAAGGTGTGGAAAAGAAAGAACAAACTAAAAAAAAAAAAACTGGAACTAAGATAAACTAAACTATGTAAAACATGAAAATAAAAATGAAAGAAAATAACTAACAGAGAATGAATTAACAGAAAAATTAAATAAAAATTAAAAAAAAATGAAAAAGGCTTCTTTATGTCAGCCCAATTGCAGCTCATATGCATGCACACACGTGCACCATAAAACCCTAGCTGCAGTTTTGATCTCACATTGGATGCTATGCATCCATCTGCCTCGAGCCCAGAGCCGAGCCAACGGCTCTCTTCTTTGCATCAAACCTGGAGCCAAACGGCTCTTTATGTCCATTCCTTTGTTTTTTTTTTTAATTGTGGAAAAATGAAAAAGGCCATCTGCAATTCCTTGACACCCGAGCCGAACGGCTCTCCATCTCTCATTTCATTCTCTCTCGATCCTTCTCTTTCTCTGAGTTCCCTTCTCCCCCTTTCTCCATTCTCCCACACACACGCACAGAGACCCAAGGTCTCTCGATCCTTCTCCCACACACACGCACAGAGACCCAAGGTCTTTCGATCCTTCTCCCACATCGCCTTCTGCTCCTCCCTCGTCGGCGCCGTCTCTCTCCTTTCTCTCTGCACCGAGGGTCCGAGACCCACATACACACACGCACACCATCATACCTGCTTCAGATTTTGTGTGTTTCATCTCGTCTTCTATTTCATTTTGATACCTAGATCGGAGTCTAGGGTCATGTTTTACAGTCGGCCGGAGCTGTAGAAGCTCCGGCGTTCTTCTCCGAGTAGCACAGTTCCAAAAATATCGCGATAATTTCGGAAATATCGCGATATTATCGATAATATCGCGATATTTTGACGAAAACCCGTTGGATACCTATTAAAATATCGGTACCGTGAAAAACCGATAATATCGGCGATAGATATTATCGATTTTTTCTTCCTTGACATTTATTTACCTAAATTTCGATGTCTACAGACACGCTTACCTTTTTGTGGCTCTGGGATTTGCTAAATAAACAATGATGTCTATAATTCTTCCCAGCTGACCGCTTGTGCCACACAAGTTTTACTGTTTTTTTAATTGTATGCAAAGTAAATGTTGTTTCATAAATTTCTAGTTGTTATAATTTTTCCATTTATTGTTATTTGTAGCATGGCGATGAAGGTCAACTAAGCACGGCATTTTCTGCTGAAATGCAAAATCTACCAAACGTGAGGTGACAATTTGCATGTCTATGTTGGCTCCCATCTGAATAATTTTCCCACTTCAAGTAGATTCCTTTTTTGTTTTCGAGGTTGCTTATAATGACGTCAGTTCTATTGGTTGGCATTGGGAACCATGTCAGAAATGAGATTTTGTTCTCAACTTACTAGTGTTTTTGTTGTAGACACGTTTCATTTGACCTTCATCATGTATGTGGTAACTCAAACATCGTCACCTCTAAAAGTTATAATAATTATAACCGTTGGATCAAAATCTAACGGCTTGTATTAGTGGGTTAAAGAGGATCCCGAGGGTTTGCCTCGGAGAGGATCCAATTCCCCATCTACCCACCCACAAAAACCCAAAAACGATGACTTGGCTTCACACAATCCCTCCACTTGGCAGCCTCAAGACGTGTTGCCCCGTCATGCGGGCAGCCCCAAACCAAACCCCTCATCCGGGCAGCCCCGAACAAAACCTCGACAATATACGGAGTGGCGGGAACGATCAGATTGCTTACAGGTAAGTCAATTGCTTGCTTTTACTCGCTTTGGAGTATTTCGAAACGAAAATGTGTAACTTTTTTCCGTTATATTGTATAATTCTGTGGATTGAATGGCTATATTTCCAGGGAATGGTGTTTGTTTGCTGAATTAATGTGTTTGGTGCAGGAAATTATGCTCTTGTACTAACTTCGCGGACGGAAGTTGGGACTTATCTCGGCTTCCCTGTTTATCGAGTGACCTCGATGAGGTTTCTGTCCTGCAACGAGGGTATGAAGAATTAAACTGCTCAGGAGGTAAGGGTTTTGATTCTTTTGATTCGTTAGCGAATTTAAGTGTGACTTGGGATGTTTTGAATTTGTGATGTGTTTCTGCAGAAAAAGTAAATTCTTATACCTAGCACTCAGATAAAGTTTAAATTTTTGTATCCGTTAGGGTGCTGTTAAAGTACATTCCGCTGTTTTCATCGCTGTTGTGTGATTAATGTTCAAAATCTTATTATGTCAATTTATGTATCTATGCGGTAAAGTGTTGTGTTTGTTTATCTAATCATATATAATTGGTCATTTCTACCAGCTTTCAAAGAAGATGTAAGTTAGTGGAAGGATGGATGGCCAAGCCAATATGGAAGCAGGTTAGTTGGAAATTTGGAATATTGGGTTTATCGGGACCTGATTAGTTCTTAAAAGTGATTCATGTTATATACATCAGGTGCATATAAGCATGTATATTGTCCACGTGTTTAGCTTACTAGGCATCCTCAACTCTTTCCAAGTCAGAGGGTTAATAGGGAAAGAAAGGAAAACCGCCCTAAGGATTTGCCTACTTCTGTGTTTTTGTGCACTGTACTTATCTTTTGTTCTCAAGGTGAAAGTTTCAGCTCAATAAAGATGCCTTCCCAGTTCATATCCTTGAAGACATGCCATCCTTTGTGCAATATTTTGGTTGTCAAGTGATTCTCCCTTCCCCTTTATCCAAAGGATTTTTTGTCAGCACTAGAAGACGAGAAAACATGAGTATCGAGTCAACTGACACACCATATCATGTGGATGTTTATCAGTCTTTTCTCTTAATGCCATTTTAGCTCCTATCAAATTATTACTTGCACATTACGATCTATGACTAGTAATTGCTTGGTAGTTTTTAACATTATTTGTGTTTTCAGGCTGACCCTCGATTTGTTTGGAACAAAAATATTTTGGACGAACTTATCGAGTAGGTTAGACTTTCCATCCTCGAGGTCATAATTAGTTAAAAAAATTGAAGTATTTTCTCACTTGCCACCACTTAACGTATATATTTAAGGAAGAACAACATTTCCAAAAGTCGTCAGTTCTTCGTACACAAATTTTATTGCTATGCCCTTAATTTTCTCATGGCAGCTTGATGGGTTCATTATTCCTCTAATACAAGGAAATATCCTGAATTTACTGATTTCTTATGTGTATATCCCTCTCTCTCTCTCTCTCTCTCACTCTCTCTATCTCCCCCTCTCTCTAAGATTGAGATTCAGAGTTTAGGTGAGTAATATGTTATGGTGTTCCTTAACCTACATTTGAGCTTCCAGACTGCAGAGCTAAAGCTAAAGAACTTATCTGCCACACTTACGATAGTCTCAAGGAGGTGTACCCGGCGTCTAGGTACAATCTTATAGAGATGATTGATTATTGTAATCACTTTTGTGTCTGTATATGCATGTTTTGAAGGACTTAAACATGAAAGACTGTAATGTGGTCACGTAGGGACAAGAATGTGAAGAAGAGGAGCCAACCTTGATGGAGATGTTGCTAATTTTATTGAAACTGAGCAGTTGGTGGGGATTGAAGGTTTCCGGTCCTCATTATTGCAGGTAATTCTCATATGAAGGTTCAGAAAAGAAATGCGTGCTGAGGTATTATTGTATTGGAATATTTTGAGTTACTATTATGTTTCTTTGCCTAAATAGGACATTAACTTATATCATGGTGTCATTGTACACGTGATCAACTAAGTTGGCCGAGGATTAAACATCTGAGAAAAGTATATTCTGTTGAGAATGAATCCCATTTTGATGGGAGGAGGGACCTTGCATGAGCTTATAAGTAAATTGGGCTAATCCCCATATTGCCAATTGGTTTTATGATGGAACCTCAACTTTCTTCACATTTTGCGCTCCTTGTTGATGTGAGAAATATCATAATTGTAGAACTTTGTCATTCTTTTCTGAGGTTTATGGACTGCCCCTCACATAGATGAAACTTTTGTACAGTTTAGCAAGGATAGATTGGTTTTGCCAACTTTTATACATTTAGAGAACTTTTTCAATACTATACTTTCTAAATATGCAGACACTGTTTCACTATTAACCCTTAAGACTGATAGTAGATTGGAAGTTTTGTCATAACTTAATACAAGAAGATTTATTTATCTATTCCTTTTTTTCCAAATAAAAACCCTCCATAATACTTTTGATATGTTTTTCAGATTCGAGGTTCAATTCTGCTTCTTTGGGAGCAAATTGTTGACTTGAGCTATAAACCACAACTTAGGATTATTACTCATGAGAAGACGGTAATTTGTTGCCAGAGATGCAAATCCATCCCTTTTTGCTCTTTTCTGGCTTCATGGTACAGTTCTTGTTAGAGTAGTGTTCTGAATTTTCCCAATCTACTTACAGTCAAATGTTGTGGAGCGCCATATTTTTTATCTTTCCCAAAGATATTGAGAGACAATGGCAATAGACCTAACTGGTTAGGTAAATTCAACTGTGTGTATATATATATATATATATATCCTTTTTTTTTTCGAATCATATTCTGGATCCATATTACAGCAGATATGGGAAGCAGACATTTGGAGGAATAATTAAAGACGGGATGAGTTCTCTTTCAAGATATTTTTTGAATAACTTTCAGGATGGCATTCGGCAGGTAATCTGCCTCTTTCGCAAATATAGAGTATTGCTCATCTGCATGAAAGCAAGTGACTTCCATTTATTAACCTGCTTAAAATAAGTTTCAAATTTGTTCAGGATGCTATGGATCTTATCAGTGGCCGCTATACAGTTAGAAGGGATATTGCACCATCCCGGGCTGAATATTTTTCTGTAAGTACAACGAATCTTTCAAAGAAGTTGAAGTGCCTGAATTCCTTGTCTGGTTTTATATATCCCTTTGCTATCAATTATACAGATCCCGGGTAGGATCACTGTTCTAAAAATCCCCGTCTAGGGGCTAGGCCCCAGCCTGCCGCCCCGATTAATGCCTAGGCGTTTGAAAATTAAGAAAGGGCGCCTAGACCTGCTGAGGCATCCGCCTAGCACGCCTAGACCCGCCTAAAGACCCGCCTAGGTTGCAACTCACTTAGACAGAAAATAGATAACTTTCATTTTGCATTTTGTTTTTTTCCAATAAATTGTAAGAGACTTGTTGCACACTTAAATGAACACACATTATATCCTTATTTCAATGTTTTCATTATGTTTCAATACTTCATGATATATATGCATTCTGTTGTGTAGTTTATGATGAAATTATATATATTTCAAGTATAAGCAGACACTTATTTACACGAAATATGATAGATTTACTTAAATCCGCCTAGTCCGCCTAGGCGCCTAAGCGCTAGGCCCTAGCCCGCCGCCCGACTAGCACCTAGCGACTTTTAGAACCTTGGGTAGGATAATAAAGTCTTGGTTCATCTTCTCGGAACCTGAATATTTTAGTTTATGATGATTTGGGGAGTACCCTGATGATTCAATTGCATCTGTTGAAAGTAAATTTAGTAAGAAATCATGACTACTTTAGCAAATATGAGCGATATTTAATGGATATGCTTTTAGTAACGAAAGGAGAAGTAAAATTCAATTCTAGCAAACTTGATGTTTGATTGGCCAGCTTGGCATGTAATCGTCATTAGTTGCCGCGACTGAAGGTGACTTGTGCCCCTTTTAAAATGGCTTCACTGAATCTATAGTCAAGTTTTAAGAGTGAGAACAAACATTGCAGTATCTACTGGTGGCATCAGCTTTGCTAATCGGAGGGTTGACATTGACATCCGTCACACTGCAACAAGGTATTACTATTATTTGGTTTTGCCTGAAATCTTTGCACATGGAACTTTGTTCTCAGGTGCGAGTTCTATTCAATATTCACTAAGACCTGAGAAATTTTGAATCCAACTTGCAGATTGTCGAAATGCCCATACTTTCTAAATATGCAGACACTGTTTCACTATTAACCCTCAAGACTGATAGTAGATTGGAAGTTTTGTCATAACTTAATACAAGAAGATATATTTATCTATTCCTTTTTTTCCAAATAAAAACCCTCCATAATACTTTTGATATGTTTTTCAGATTCGAGGTTCAATTCCGCTTCTTTGGGAGCAAATTGTTGACTTGAGCTATAAACCACAACTTAGGATTATTTACACATGAGCAGACGGTAATTTGTTGCCAGAGATGCAAATCCATCCCCTTTTACTCTTTTCTGGCTTCATGGTACAGTTCTTGTTAGAGTAGTTTCTGAATTTTCCCAATCTACTTACAATCAAATGTTGTGGAGCGCCATTTTTTTTATCTTTCCCAAAGATATGGAGAGACAATGGCAATAGACCTAACTGATAAAGTAAGGGTTTCTTCTCTTTTACATTTTACTTTGAATTTAACAATCCTTGCACACTGGTTCACCTTTACGTTAAGCTGAAAAGTTTGCAATTTTTTTCCTTCAAATTGTGTTTGTACGGCACGCTCACCTTTTTGTGGCTCTGGGATTCGCTAAATAAGCAATGATGTCTGTAATTCTTCCCAGCTGACTGCTTGTGCTACACAAGGTTTACTGTTTTATTAATTGTATGCAAATTATATGTTGTTTCATAAATTTCCAGTTGTTATAATTTTTCCGTTCATTGTTATTGGTAGCATGGTGATGAAGGTCAACTAAGCACGGCATTTTCTGCTGAAATGCAAAATCTACCAAACGTGAGGTGACAATATGCATACTTATGTATGCAACTATGTTGTCTCCCAACTGAATCATTTACCCACTTCAAGTAGATTTGTTTTTCGTTTTTGAGGTTGCTTGTAATAAAGTCAGTTCTATTGGTTGGCATTGGGAACAATGTCAGAAATGAGATTTTGTTCTCAACTTACTGCTTGTGTTTTTGTAGCAGATACGTTTCATTTGACTTTCATCATGTATGTGGTAACTCAAACTTTGAAAACCTAAAGGTTCTATACGAGCAGATCTCAGAGCAATTTGAAAAGCAAGGGTAATGAAAACGTAATATCTGATTGAATTAAGTATGCCAAAATCCAGGTCTGCTGGCTATATGTAATACTGTTTTTAATCAAAACTGTTCCAGCTGAGCAGATACTTCCTCGTAGATGTGAAAGGCAATATACTGGAGGAGCAGAACGGGATTGTCAGATCAAACTGCATTGATTGGCTTGATAGAACAAATGTTACTCAGGTTTCTAAGAAAATTACCTAGTGTGATTGATCTTAATAATTTGTGCTAATATGATATACCATATCCAATAGCATGAGTAAACTGAGATTTGACATTAAATTGTTTACTGCTTCTTTATTTTGTAGAGTTACTTGGCCCAGAAGTCTCTAGATGCACGGTTGCAGAGGACTGGAGTGCTGGATTCTTTTGAAAGCATTTCTATTTTTGTTGAAGACTATCAAACATTTAGAGCGTGTATGGAATTCTTCATGTCATGTATCCTATCTTTAGAGGTCGCACTTGGTGCGATGGCAAGTGCCTTCGCCCATGAGCGGTAGGTCTCAGGTTCGAGACTTGGGAGCAGCCTCTCCATAAATGGGGGTAAGGCTAGCCGACATTCACCTCTCCCAGACCCTGCGTAAAGCGGGAGCCTTGTGCACTGGGTACGACCTTTATGTATCCTATCTTTCATAAATGATCAAACAATGTTTACAATAAATTGTTATACTTATTCTCAATTCTGTTGCTTTAGTGTGGGTGGAGCAAGGTGATGAGATAAGCCTCGAGTATCCTGGGACGTATGCCCTGAAGGGGGACCTGGTTAGGTAAATTCAACTGTATATTATGACTTGAATCATGGACAATATATATCCATTTTTTTCCGAATCATATTCTGAATCCATATTACCGCAGATATGGGAAGCAGACATTTGGAGGAATAATTAAAGATGGGATGAGTGCTCTTTCAAGATATTTTTTAAATAACTTCAGGATGGCATGAGTAATCTGCCTCTTTCACAAAGATAGAGTTTTGCTCACCTGCATGAAAGCAAGTGACTTCTATTTATATATAGTTGCTTAAAATAAGTTTCAAATTGTTCCACGATGCTTTGGATCTTATCAGTGGCCGCTATACAGTTAGAAGGGATATTTCACCATCCCGGGCAGAATCTTTTTCTGTAAGTATAATGAATCTTTCAAAGAAATTGAAGTGCCTGAATTCCAATTCTGCTTTTATATATCCCTTTGTTAAAATCTTGGTTCATCTTCTCATGAAAGTAAATTTAGTAAGAAATCTTGCCTACTTTAGCAAATACGAGTGATATTTAATGGATATGCTTTTAGTAACGAAACAACAACAACAACAACAACAACAACAAAGCCTTTTCCCACTAAGTGGGGTCGGCTATATGAATCCTAGAACGCCATTGCGCTCGGTTTTGTGTCATGTCCTCCGTTAGATCCAAGTACTCTAAGTCTTTTCTTAGGGTCTCTTCCAAAGTTTTCCTAGGTCTTCCTCTACCCCTTCGGCCCCGAACCTCTGTTCCGTAGTCACATCTTTGAACCGGAGCGTCAGTAGGCCTTCTTTGCACATGTCCAAACCACCGTAACCGATTTTCTCTCATCTTTCCTTCAACTTCGGCTACTCCTACTTTACCTCGGATATCCTCATTCACAATCTTCTCCTTTCTCGTGTGCCCACACATCCCACGAAACATCCCACGAAGCATCCTTATCTCCGCTACACCCATTTTGTGTACGTGTTGATGCTTCACCGCCCAACATTCTGTGCCATACAACATCGCTGGCCTTATTGCCGTCCTATAAAATTTTCCCTTGAGCTTCAGTGACCTACGACGATCACACAACACACCGGATGCACTCTTACACTTCATCCATCCAGCTTGTATTCTATGGTTGAGATCTCCATCTAATTCTCCGTTCTCTTGCAAGATAGATCCTAGGTAGCGAAAACGGTCGCTTTTTGTGATCGTCGCTAGATTGCTCCGGTCATTAGTGTGGATAAGTATATAAATGGATAGAGATAGGAAAGCAAACACCAGATGTACGTGGTTCACCCATATTGGCTACGTCCACGAAATAGAGGAGTTCTCATTAATTGTGAAGGGTTTACACAAGTACATAGGTTCAAGCTCTCTTTTAGTGAGTACAAGTGAATGATTTAGTACAAATGACATTAGGAAATATTGTGGGAGAATGATCTCGTAATCACGAAACTTCTAAGTTCCAGAGTGTGGTATCGTCTTGACTTGCCTTATCTGTCTCGTAGGTAGATGTGGCATCTTCTCTGGAAGTACTCTTCCTCCATCCAGGGGTGGTATCTTTAACTGGTGGAGATGCACAAGGTAATGTATCAATTTCACTTGAAGCTTACTTGTAGTTTCAGGCTTGGTCAAGCGCGATACAAACCATGTAGTAGGAGTCATCCAAGTTGCCGAGTTAGGGGATCTGCTGAAAGAGGTGACAGACAAGGTAAGCAATCAGAGCTCCAAGCAATCAGTCCCAGATCAGAACTTTGATTTCGAGTTCCGGCTGATTGTTCACATTCTCCCTATCTTGCAGGCAGCATGAAGGATAAAGAGAAGAAAAATGAGAAGAGATGATATGGGATACTTTTGCTTTTGAAGAAGTAACTTTCCACAGGCTTATTCTTGAACTGGGCTAGAGGGTTTTCTGGTTTCCTCCAGAGTATAAGGCCGACTGAAGAATTTGAGGGTCAAAACAAGTCCATCAAATCTATAGTACGTTCGACCCTGCTGATATGGGATACTTTTTCTTTTGACAGAGTAGTGGATGTATCGGCACGTGTGCTGTTACGCTTGTCTCCACATGCTTCCTTGTATCCTTCTCACTTGCCCTATATGTTCCTCAGGCAGATGCGGTATCTTTCCTGGAAGCATAAGATGTTAAAGATGAGTACTCGAGAGCAATGCTAGGTAAGTAATCAAGTAAGGGGTTCCAGGCAGTCAGTTCCTGACTGGAAGCTTGATTCCAAGTGCTGACTGATTGCTCTCTTTCTCCTTGTCTTGTAGGTAAGAACAAGGCCAAAGGAAAAGACAGGGAAAAAACATGATATGGGATACTCTTGCTTTTAACCCTGATGATATGAGATATTCTTGCTCTAGTATAGCTTGTTTGCAGAGGTATTATCGGGGGGAAAGAAAGCTGAATATTTCGAAAGGCTTCTTTGGGAGTGCCCTCTCAGATATGAGGAAGGGTTGAGCATTTTTGCAGGTCTGCCTGTCTGTTGGGGATGAAGGTCAACATATATAGGAGTCTCCCTAACAACAAGTAGTAATGCTATTCCTTTACCCTGCTTGGTCATAACACGGTAGTGGGAGTTGCCAGCTTCACATGTTTTAACTTTGTCAGAGCACTTTGAAAAAGTGGTCTATGGTATCTAGAAAGCTGATGTTGCGTGTAAAGATTACAGACAAGCTTTATCCAAGGAGATCCGGCTCTTGAAGTTGGGAAAGTGGTGCCTCTTCGGTTTTCGAACAAGTAATCATGTCGGAGATCTGGCTCTCGAGGTTCGAAGAACGATGCCTTTTCAATTTTTGAGAAAGCCATCCTGTTAGGGGTCTGGCTCTCGAGATTCGGAGAGCGGTGTCTCTTTGATTTTTGAGAAAGTAATCATGTTGGGAGTCTGGCTCTCGAGATTCGGAGGGCGGTGCCTCTTCGATTTTGGAGCAAGCAATCTTGTTGGGAGTGTTTTCTCGAATGTGAGAAAAGGTTGGGCATGTTTGCTAGTCTATCTTGCCACGAAGCACAGAGGTTGACACACAGGGACTTTCCAATTATCCAGCAGTGGTACTGTTCCTTTACCCTTGTGGGTAATAATATGGTAGCTAGACCTTCAAAATTTATGTGTCTAAACTTTGTTAGTGCTGTTTCTTTGCTATTCTTTTACCCTTCTTGGTTAAAGCGGTGTAGTGGGAGCTGCAAGCTTCACGTGTCTCAACTTTGTCAGAGAACTTTGGCAAAGTTATCTGTGGTACCCATGAGCTAATGTTGCGTGTGGGAAGTAGGTGATTGAACAGTAAGATTCATGTGCTTTCTACTTCACTAGAAATCTTCGACATAATGCCCATAATTTCCGCAAAGCTGACAGGTGCTGACAAGGCTGGAAAAGTAGGTGCCTCTTCGATTTCTGAGATCGGCCCTCGTGGTCTCTGAGCAGCCCAGCTTTTGAGAAAGCAAGCGTCTCTTCGATTTCTGAGATCGGCCTTCGTGGTCTTTGAGCAGCCCAACTTTTGAGAAAGCAAACGTCTCGTGGTCTCTGAGCAGCCCAGCTTTTGAGAAAGCAAACGCCTCTTCGATTTCTGAAGCTCCGTCGAGTGCAGATTTTTATAGAGGCTGGCATTAAGTTCCAAAGCACACTTGAATCTCCACCAGTAGAAGCTCCATTCTTGCGCTTCTAAGATCTTGATTTTTCCGACCTCTTCTCTCTTCAACACCTTTGAAAATGTCTGGCCCCTCCGACCGTCGTTTTGACTTGAACCTTGTTGAAGAGGCAGCCACGCCTTCTCCAGACAACATATGGCACCCATCCTTCGTCTCCCCTACTGGTCCTCTTACTGTTGGGGATTCCGTGATGAAGAATGATATGACCGCTGCGGTAGTGGCCAGGAACCTTCTCACTCCCAAAGATAACAGACTACTTTCCAAACGGTCTGATGAGTTGGCTGTTAAGGATTCTCTGGCTCTCAGTGTTCAGTGTGCAGGTTCTGTGTCTAACATGGCGCAACGCCTATTTGCTCGAACCCGCCAAGTTGAATCATTGGCGGCTGAAGTGATGAGTCTCAAACAGGAGATTAGAGGGCTCAAGCATGAGAATAAACAGTTGCACCGGCTCGCACATGACTATGCTACAAACATGAAGAGGAAGCTTGACCAGATGAAGGAATCTGATGGTCAGGTTTTACTTGATCATCAGAGATTTGTGGGTTTGTTCCAAAGGCATTTATTGCCTTCGTCTTCTGGGGCTGTACCGCGTAATGAAGCTCCAAATGATCAACCTCTGCTGCCTCCTCCTTCTAGGGTTCTGTCCAGTACTGAGGCTCCAAATGATCCCCCTCCCGTGCCTGCTCTTTCTGGGGCTCTACCGACTGCTGAGACTTCTCCTAAGCAACCTTTGTGAAGGCTCCATCTTGTTTGTTTATTTTGACTCATGTATATGTACATATTTGTGACTTATCGGGGATATCAATAAATAGTTTTCCTTCATTTCAACGTATTGTGTTGAATACACCAAAGCCTTCTTCGCTAAGTTCTCTGAATTTTCTTTTGTTGAAGCTTGTATGTTGAAGCTTTGTGAGTGGAGCATGTAGGTTGAGGTAGTATTCCCTTAATTTCCCGAGTGAGGAAAACTTCTTGGTTGGAGACTTGGAAAATCCAAGTCACTGAGTGGGATCGGCTATATGAATCTTTGAACGCCATTGTGCTCGGTCCTGTGTCATGTCATCCGTTAGATCCAAGTACTCTAAGTCTTTTCTTAGAGTCTCTTCCAAAGTTTTCCTAGGTCTTCCTCTACCCCTTCGGCCCTGAACCTCTGTCCCATAGTCGCATCTTCTAATCGGAGCGTCAGTAGGCCTTCTTTGCACATGTCCAAACCACCGTAACCGATTTTCTCTCATCTTTCCTTCAATTTCGGCTACTCCTACTTTACCCCGGATATCCTCATTCCTAATCTTATCCTTTCTTGTGTGCCCACACATCCAACGAAGCATCCTCATCTCTGCTACACCCATTTTGTGTACGTGTTGATGCTTCACCGCCCAACATTCTGTGCCATACAGCATCGCCGGCCTTATTGCCGTCCTATAAATTTTTCCCTTGAGCTTCAGTGGCATACGGCGGTTACACAACACGCCGGATGCACTCTTCCACTTCATCCATCCAGCTTGTATTCTATGGTTGAGATCTCCATCTAATTCTCCGTTCTTTTGCAAGATAGATCCTAGGTAACGAAAACGATCGCTCTTTGGTATTTCTTGATCTCCGCTCCTCACCCCTAACTCGTTTTGGCCTCCATTTGCACTGAACTTGCACTCCATATATTCTGTCTTTGATCGGCTTAGGTGAAGACCTTTAGATTCCAACACTTCTATCCAAAGGTTAAGCTTTGCATTTACCCATTCCTGAGTTTCATCTATCAACACTATATCGTCTGCGAAAAGCATACACCAAGGAATATCATCTTGAATATGTCCTGTTAACTCATCAATTACCAACGCAAAAAGGTAAGGACTTAAAGATGAGCCTTGATGTAATCCTACAGTTATGGGAAAACTTTCAGTTTGTCCTTCATGAGTTCTTACGGCAGTCTTTGCTCCTTCATACATATCCTTTATAGCTTGGATATATGCTACTCGTACTCCTTTCTTCTCTAAAATCCTCCAAAGAATGTCTCTTGGGACCCTATCATACGCTTTTTCCAAATCTATAAAGACCATGTGTAAATCCTTTTTCCAATCTCTATATCTTTCCATCAATCTTCGTAAGAGATAGATTGCCTCCATGGTTGAGCGCCCTTGCATGAACCCGAATTGGTTGTCCGAAACCCGTGTCTCTTGCCTCAATCTATGCTCAATGACTCTCTCCCAGAGCTTCATTGTATGACTCATTAGCTTAATACCCCTATAGTTCATGCAATTTTGTACGTCGCCCTTATTCTTGTAGATAGGCACCAAAGTGCTGGTTCGCCACTCATTTGGCATCTTCTTCGTTTTCAAAATCCTATTGAAAAGGTCAGTGAGCCATGTTATACATGTCCCTCCCAAAACTTTCCACACTTCGATTGGTATATCGTCTGGGCCTACTGCTTTTCTATGCTTCATCTTCTTCAAAGCTACAACCACTTATTCCTTCCGGATTCGACGATAAAAAGAGTAGTTTCTACACTCTTCTGAGTTACTCAACTCCCCTAAAGAAGCACTCCTTTCATGTCCTTCATTGAAAAGATTATGAAAATAACCTCTCCATCTATCTTTAACCGCGTTCTCTGTAGCAAGAACCTTTCCATCTTCATCCTTGATGCACCTCACTTGGTTTAGGTCCCTTGTCTTCTTTTCCCTTGCTCTAGCTAGTTTATAGATATCAAACTCTCCTTCTTTGGTATCTAGTCGCTTATACATATCGTCATAAGCCGCTAACTTAGCTTCTCTCACAGCTTTCTTCGCCTCTTGCTTCGCTTTTCTATACCTTTCACCATTTTCATCGGTTTTATCCTTGTATAAGGCTTTACAACATTCCTTCTTAGCCTTCACCTTTGTTTGTACCTCCTCATTCCACCACCAAGATTCCTTTTGGTGTGGGGCAAAGCCCTTGGACTCTCCTAACATCTCTTTTGCTACTTTTCGGATACAACTAGCCATGGAATCCCACATTTGGCTAACTTCCCCCTCTCTATCCCACACACACTGGGTGATTACTTTCTCTTTGAAAATGACTTGTTTTTCTTTTTTTAGATTCCACCATCTAGTCCTTGGGCACTTCCAAGTCTTGTTCTTTTTTCTCACTCTTTTGATATGTACATCCATCACCAACAAGCGATGTTGATTAGCCACGCTCTCTCCTGGTATAACTTTGCAATCCTTACAAGTTATACGATCCCCTTTCCTCATTAGAAGAAAATCTATTTGTGTTTTTGACGACCCACTCTTGTAGGTGATCACATGTTCTTCTCTCTTCTTAAAGAAGGTGTTGGCTAAGAAGAGATCATATGCCATTGCAAAATCCAAGATAGCTTCCCCATCCTCGTTTCTCTCCCCAAAACCATGGCCACCATGAAAACCTCCATAGTTGCCTGTCTCCCTGCCCACGTGTCCATTTAAATCCATATATTCTGTCTTTGATCGGCTTAGGCGAAGACCTTTAGATTCCAACACTTCTATCCAAAGGTTAAGCTTTGCATTTACCCATTCCTGAGTTTCATCTATCAACACTATATCGTCTGCGAAAAGCATACACCAAGGAATATCATCTTGAATATGTCCTGTTAACTCATCAATTACCAACGCAAAAAGGTAAGGACTTAAGGATGAGTTTTGATGTAATCCTACAGTTATGGGAAAGCTTTCAGTTTGTCCTTCATGAGTTCTTACGGCAGTCTTTGCTCATTCATACATATCCTTTATAGCTTGGATATATGCTACTCGTACTCCTTTCTTCTCTAAAATCCTCCAAAGAATGTCTCTAGGGACCCTATCATACGCTTTTTCCAAATCTATAAAGACCATGTGTAAATCCTTTTTCCCATCTCTATATCTTTCCATCAATCTTCGTAAGAGATAGATTGCCTCCATGGTTGAGCGCCCTGGCATGAACCCGAATTGGTTGTCCGAAACCCGTGTCTCTTGCCTCAATCTATGCTCAATGACTCTCTCCCAGAGCTTCATTGTATGACTCATTAGCTTAATACCCCTATAGTTCATGCAATTTTGTACGTCGCCCTTATTCTTGTAGATAGGCACCAAAGTGCTCGTTCGCCACTCATTTGGCATCTTCTTCGTTTTCAAAATCCTATTGAAAAGGTCAGTGAGCCATGTTATACCTGTCCCTCCCAAAACTTTCCACACTTCGATTGGTATATCGTCTGGGCCTACTGCTTTTCTATGCTTCATCTTCTTCAAAGCTACAACCACTTCTTCCTTCCGGATTCGACGATAAAAAGAGTAGTTTCTACACTCTTCTGAGTTACTCAACTCCCCTAAAGAAGCACTCCTTTCATGTCCTTCATTGAAAAGATTATGAAAATAACCTCTCCATCTATCTTTAACCGCGTTCTCTGTAGCAAGAACCTTTCCATCCTCATCCTTGATGCACCTCACTTGGTTTAGGTCCCTTGTCTTCTTTTCTCTTGCTCTAGCTAGTTTATAGATATCCAACTCTCCTTCTTTGGTATCTAGTCGCTTATACATATCGTCATAAGCCGCTAACTTAGCTTCTCTCACAGCTTTCTTCGCCTCTTGCTTCGCTTTTCTATACCTTTCACCATTTTCATCGGTTCTATCCTTGTATAAGGCTTTACAACATTCCTTCTTAGCCTTCACCTTTGTTTGTACCTCCTCATTCCACCACCAAGATTCCTTTTGGTGTGGGGTAAAGCCCTTGGACTCTCCTAACACCTCTTTTGCTACTTTTCGGATACAACTAGCCATGGAATCCCACATTTGGCTAACTTCCCCCTCTCTATCCCACACACACTGGGTGATTACTTTCTCTTTGAAAATGACTTGTTTTTCTTCTTTTAGATTCCACCATCTAGTCCTTGGGCACTTCCAAGTCTTGTTCTTTTTTCTCACTCTTTTGATATGTACATCCATCACCAACAAGCGATGTTGATTAGCCACGCTCTCTCCTGGTATAACTTTGCAATCCTTACAAGTTATACGATCCCCTTTCCTCATTAGAAGAAAATCTATTTGTGTTTTTGACGACCCACTCTTGTAGGTGATCACATGTTCTTCTCTCTTCTTAAAGAAGGTGTTGGCTAAGAAGAGATCATATGCCATTGCAAAATCCAAGATAGCTTCCCCATCCTCGTTTCTCTCCCCAAAACCATGGCCACCATGAAAACCTCCATAGTTGCCTGTCTCCCTGCCCACGTGTCCATTTAAATCTCCTCCTATAAATAACTTCTCCATCTGAGCAATTCCTTGCACCAAGTCTCCAAGGTCTTCCCAAAATTTCTCCTTCGAACTCATATCCAACCCTACTTGAGGTGCGTACGCACTAATCACATTGATAAGTTCTTGTCCTATTACAATCTTGATTGCCATGATTCTATCTCCTACCCTCTTGACATCTACAACATCTTGTGTCAAGGTCTTGTCCACGATGATGCCAACACCGTTTCTCGTTCTATTTGTGCCCGAGTACCAAAGTTTAAACCCTGAGTTTTCTAGATCCTTTGCCTTAAGACCAACCCACTTAGTTTCTTGTAGGCACATAATATTTATCCTTCTCCTCACCATAACTTCCACTACTTACATAGATTTTCCCGTTAAGGTTCCTATATTCCACGTTCCTAAACGCATTCTACTCTCCTGAACTCTACCCTTCTGTCCTAGCTTCTTCACCCTCCCCCGTCTAATGGAATCAAAGTACTTCTTTTGTGTGTCCCGTGTAAAGTTGATAGGTGCATATGCTCCCAAACAACTTTGAGTGGAGTCGTTCGAAAAGAAGTTTCTATGGCCCCCTTGCTCATTTAACACTGCATCCGGGTGCCTATGGAGATACAGCGACCCTTGCTCACTTATCACTGTGCTCGGGCCACACAGCGCGCCACTTACGGGTGACGCCCTAGCTTTAGCGCGATTTCGTTCTGAATTCATTTTCATAAGGATTCGACGTAACTGTGGAGTGCCGGCTGTCGACTACCTGACGCCCTCCCCCTCCTCCTTTACCCGGGCTTGGGACCGGCCATGTAAGATAAACTTACATAGGCGGAGTTTTTAGTAACGAAAGGAGAAGTAAAATTCAATTCTAGCAAACTTGATGTTTGATTGGCCAGCTTGGCATGTAATCGTCATTAGTTGGCCGCGAATGAAGGTAACTTGTGCCACTTTTAAAATGGCTTCACTGAATCTATAGTCAAGTTTTAAGTGTGAGAACAAACATTGCAGTATCTACCGGTGGCATCAGCTTTGCTAATCGGAGGGTTGACACTGACATCAGTCACACTTCAACAAGGTATTACTATTATTTTGGTATTGCCTGAAATCTTAGTACATGGAACTTTGTTCTCAGGTGCGAGTTCTATTCAATATTCATTAAGACCTGCGAAATTTTGAATCCTACTTGCAGCGGGTCGAAATGCCCAACAGTATATGTCTTCTGTTCTTTGTGCTGGAGTGACTGCTGGAGTAGCGGCAGCGGTTAAAGCTAACGGAAGGCAATTCTGTTCGAGACATCGCTTGTTCAGACTTGTGTAACTATTCTGAACTTGTTCATTCAAACCGTAGAGTTACTGTTGTTGCAGGCCTTGTAATTTTTTTATAGAATATTTACAAGCGATTTGTGGTTAAAATGGTAAACTTGTTTTACTATTTCCGGTTGCATTTGATAAATTACTTGGTACATTTAGCCACGAGTTCAAATGGCAGTGCAATCGGACATTGTACACTCCTTTAGAGATTGTGTGAGATCGCTAATTCAAGGGGTCATGTTGTTTACGATAGCATGGGTGTGTTTTGATAATCTTATGCAATCCAAACAAATCGAAATCGCTCTGAATTTACTCCAATTCTAACGTGATTTCAACCGGAAGAAACACTTACAATGCCCTTTTGTATTTACTGATGCCGGTTAAACTCATCTCTTTCGATCGTTGTTAACTTTGCAAACCCTGACTAGAAATAAATATATAAAAGCAGTACGAGAAAATCTGTCCTGTTGCCAGTTGTTTTCTCGAGTTGTGACAAGTGTCATACTCTAGGACAGGCCATAAAGAAGTCAAACACTGTTTGCAGAAAAAGATTGAACTCAGAGTTGGGAGTCTTCCACTAACTCCAAGTCACCGTTTTAGTGGATGTTATCATGGATAGCAAAGACCAAGAAATCAATTATCTGCTAGCAAGTATCACACTAAGGAAAAAAAAATCAATTATCTTCTCTTTTGTGCTTTTGTGCAAAATAAACTTTGGTTTTCTGGTTTTCCATTTGTCTTTGAACAATGATGGAGCGTTCGCGTACTATTCGTAATCTGGTTTTGTTGAAATTCCTGCATGGCTTCATTCTCCTCTTAGTCATGTGCATGATGAGCACATGTCCAGAATCTGCAGCATTTCCCAGCCCTACCCTGCTTGGAAACGAATCTGATCGCTTGGCTTTGCTAGACTTCAAGAAAAGAATAACTGAAGATCCCCTCAGTGTCATGAACTCGTGGAATCATTCCATCCACTTCTGCAGTTGGGTAGGCATTACATGCCACCGTGCCACCCAAAGAGTCTTGATTCTGGACCTGGAAGATAAACAATTGGTAGGCTCCATTCCACCTTCCATTGGGAATCTCACTCGTCTAATTGAAATAAGCTTGGGAATCAACGGGTTTCATGGAGAAATTCCTCAAGAATTGGGTCGACTACGTACCCTGGAAAGTCTCAACCTGTCTTTCAACTCTTTAGGCGGGAAAATTCCGACTAATATGTCCCACTGTACACAACTGAGAGTTTTCGATCTTCTTTCCAATAAGATTATTGGGTTAATTCCAAGCCAACTCAGTTCATGGTTGAGTTTGACTGTTCTACAACTTGGAAGAAATAATCTCAGTGGAACCATCCCAGGTTGGATAGGAAATTTTTCTTCTTTAAGGAGTCTTAGAATTGCGTACAACAATTTTCAAGGAAGCATACCAAATGAGCTCGGGCATATAACAACCTTGAAGATATTCGTAGTTGGGGAGAATAATTTGTCTGGTATGTTCCCTTCTTCAATTTATAATATTTCTTCCATATACAAGTTCGGTGTTGCTGAAAACCAAGTACATGGAGAGCTACCACAAAATCTCGGCATCTTGCTTCCTAATCTTGTAGAATTTTACTGTGGTATCAACAATTTCACAGGAAATATTCCTGTATCATTGTCAAATGCTTCTAGACTTCAGGTGATTGATTTTTCTAAAAATGACTTCACGGGGACAATCCCTGGAGAAAGTCTCGGAAGCTTGCAAAGCTTAATTTGGCTAAACTTTGCAGGCAATCGACTGGGAAATGGAAAACTTGGTGATATGAGTTTTCTCAATTTCTTGACTAATTGTACTAGTCTTCAATTTCTGGGTCTTAGCTTTAATCGTTTTGGGGGAGAAATCCCGAGATCTATAGCCAACCTTTCGACCCAACTACAAGTTCTTTATCTAGGGCTTAATTTGTTACATGGAAGCCTCCCAAATGGCATTGGAAATCTTATAAACCTTATCGATCTAGATATGTCTAAAAACTATTTGGCAGGTGTTGTCCCTGTAGAAATTGGAAAGCTCGAGAAGATAGGGAAACTGAAATTGTTTGATAACAAATTTTCCGGGCCAATTCCATCTTCCCTGGGTAATATGACTTCATTGATATATCTTTACATGTACAGAAACAGTTTTGAGGGAAGTATACCTCCAAGTCTTGGAAACTGCGAGAACCTGTTAGTACTTTCACTTCAGAAGAACAATCTAACGGGCAGCATACCTCAAAAGCTTATGGAGCATTCAGCCCTTTTAATTGGTTTGGACTTGTCTAAAAATTATTTGACCGGTTCACTGCCAAGTAATGTGGGTGATCTGGTGCATCTCACAGAAATAGATGTATCAAACA
This sequence comes from Malus domestica, assembly GCF_042453785.1. Lineage (NCBI taxonomy): Eukaryota > Viridiplantae > Streptophyta > Magnoliopsida > Rosales > Rosaceae > Malus > Malus domestica. The sequence goes on along the minus strand of NC_091672.1, from coordinate 24,087,531 downwards.
ACAAGTTATCAGGTGAAATCCCCAGCACCATCTGCAGTTGTACTAGTTTGGAGCACTTGTCCTTGGGCAACAACAAATTTGAAGGAACAATTCCTCAGTCTCTTAAAGATTTAAAGGGCTTGGAAGAACTTGACATTTCAAGCAATAACTTATCCGGGCAGATTCCTGAATTCATAGCCAAGCTTGGAGCACTTAAGTATCTCAATCTTTCGTATAATGATTTTGAGGGTGCGTTGCTTAAAGAAGGAATTTTTTCAAATGTCAGTGGTGTCTCAATTCTTGGAAATCATAGGCTCTGTGGTGGCATCCCACAATTACATCTACCTGCATGCCCCAAAAATAAACACCATTCATCTCGAGGACTACTTTCCCCAAAAGTGGTCATCCTTATATCTTGTTCACTTGCATTCATAATTGCTCTATCATGCTTCCTTGGTGCTCATTCAATGTTGAAAAAGTCAAGAAATGGACTTGTAACTTCACGTTCTTATAAGGATTGGAAATTAGGTGTTTCCTACTCACAACTTGTTGAATCGACTAACGGTTTCTCTGTGGATAATTTGATTGGTTCGGGAAGTTTTGGTTCTGTTTATAAAGGGGTAATTCCTAGCGATGGAACGGTAGTTGCTGTTAAGGTATTAAACCTTCAACAACGAGGAGCATCCAAGAGTTTCAATGATGAATGCAAAGCTTTAAGAAGTGTCAGACACCGAAATCTTCTCAAGATTATAACTGCATGCTCGAGCATTGATAATCATGGTAGAGACTTCAAAAGTCTAGTCTTCGAGTTCATGCCAAATGGAAGTCTCGACTTGTGGTTGCATCCTAGAGATGAGGAGCAGTCTCCAAGTAAGAGATTGAATTTTATGCAAAGATTGAACATAGCCATTGATGTTGCTTCTGCATTAGATTATCTCCACAACAATTGTGAAACATCCATTGTTCATTGTGATCTAAAGCCGAGCAATGTACTTCTTGATGAAGACATGGTAGCCCATGTTGGGGACTTTGGTTTAGCAAGGTTCCTCTTGGAAGCATCAAATGATCATTCCCTCAGTCAAACAATGTCATCGCAACTAAAGGGTTCTGTAGGTTACATTCCTCCAGGTATGAGATTCCATCATTCTAATTTCTTTTTTTTTATTCTTATTAACTTATTACTAAAAACCAACTAATTAAATTCTATTTATTAAAGATATACTATTGACTCTTTTTCCTGAAAACAAGTAACATTAATCTGAAATAAGATATCAATTTTAATAGTCAATTGCACGTGACATCTTGTTGTCTATATGTATGTCACGGCAGAGTACGGCATGGGAGGCCAAGTTTCCATACTGGGAGATGTTTACAGCTACGGGATACTCTTGCTAGAAATGTTCACAGGAAAAACACCTACTGATGACATGTTCATCGAAGGTCTAAGCATTTACAAATTCGCAGCCATGGCTTTGCCCGACCATGTCATGGACGTTGTTGACCCTTCATTGCTCCTCGATCTCGAAGCTGATGGTAGTGTTAACGATGACAGATACGAAATGACTGTGCTGCCGAGACGTAACAATCGCAGAGTGGTGAAAGAAAAAAAGGTAGAGGAATGCTTGTTTGCTGTGATGCAGATAGGACTCTCCTGTTGTGTAGTATCACCAAGGGAGAGAATGCTTCTGAATATGGTTGTCGGAAAAATGAGTGCAATTAGAGACTCGTACCTCAAAGTTCAAGAAGGCTAAAGAAGGACAAAGATATGCTGTACAAGAAGGCTAAATAAGGAAAAAGATATGTTGCTTGTGGTTTTTCTTTTCTTGTTTTTCTCTACTTTTCCTACCATCGCTTTGAACCTTGCCTCTTTTATGTTAGCGGTTGTTTTAAATGGACAGAGTTTTTATTTGTATCACTTGAAGCCTTCAAATTCTTATCTGTGTAGTTCTATTTGTAATTGTCTTGGTTATGTCAATCCTGTTTAGAATCTGATAAACTTAATGCTTAAGTAGTTTGTTCCAGATGGTTGCATGTGCTACACAAGTTTTGTTGGATTTTTATTTTTTTTTTGGTAGCAAGTGGGTTATGGTTGTGACGAAGGATGAAAGATTGCTTCAAGGTACGTATAAATATGTTATCTTTCTTACTCTATTTGTCCCCACATACAATGTGAAAAAGGGATATGCAAATAAATAAGCCTTGTGGATACAATTCAGCCCAACGATACGCTTACTATTTGTCAAAGTTTTGCACACTTCTAAAACAAGCCCAAACACTCAAAGAGGTAGACAAGAATGGTCAAGATTTAATTAGAAACTAATACTGCAAATTTAGTTTTTAGGCTTTCATTATTTCAACTAATAGGAGTATAAAGATACTTCTCATTTTTTTTTCCTTCTCTTATATCGCTTACATGAATTTCTATATTGTGTCGTGTTATCTCTAAAACATTTGCTTGAGTTGATTTTATAGGCAAATGAATAAGCTAGTATGACTCAAAAACCCATTATTCCATTCTTTTATGTTTTCTGTGAATATATTTAATATTATTATATCAGGTCTTTCCCCTTTACAACATAAAATTGATGAATAAGGAAAACAAATTTTATTGTATGAATTTTTATTTTATTTTTACGATATTATCGATGGATGAGTGGATTAAGTTTTACATTGAATTAGTAATAATATGGTTCAAATTCGTCTTTAATGAAAATCGAACCTAGGACATCTCCACTTACCGCTACTGATAATACTAAGCGACAATTTTTAATTGAAACTTAAAAAGTTTAAACAATAAAAAAATAAAATAAAAAACATTACGCCTATTCGATTCTCTCTCAGTCAGCCGAGCCCTACTCCCCCAATCGCACCAATACCCTCTTACAGTAGCATCTTCGGTAAGCTTTGCTCTTTTCGCTTCTCGTTCTTCCTCTCTAGTTTTCGCATATGTGGAAAACTGCTGCTGTATTTTGAATATTTCCATCTAAAATTCAAATTTCTAGCCGAATGCGCATTCGATGACCTGTTTTAGGGTTCCTGTTATGTTCAATTTATTAATCGTTTCATCTGTTTACATAGCATATTTAATTCCCACAATTTGTTTTCTGTGAAGGGAATTAGGCAAACATCGGAAGCACCTAGAAGTTGAAAGAGTAATTAGAAATTAAAAAATTTGGACTTTTTGGGTTTTTTTTGATATTGGAGTTATGGGGCAATTAACTGCTTTGCATTGATGAATTGGTGTGACAAAAGTAAACCACTTTTATTATTTTAGTGGATGCTATCATGGATAGCAAAGACTAAGAAATCATTTATCTCTGCTAGCATCACACTATGGAAAAAAATTTAATTCCAATTTACAATGAATAGAAAGAAATACAATAAGGAATACAAGTAAAACGTATAAACGGCTGTATATAATAAAAAAACATATAAAACGTCTTCTTTATACGGAGGAGTCAGCTCAACTCAATAGTAGCTTCTCAATAAGAGAGTCATCTTAGCGATTCTCTATTCCAGCTCAAGGGTCCTTTGAGTTTGGTCCAATAATGCCTCTGTAAAAGAAATTATGAAAAAGTCTACTTTTGTTTTTTTCCTTAAACATCGAAAATGGTTATTGGACAAAGGCAGAGTTGGCTAGACTACCAAGACATAGGAAACATATAGATGCCCCGATTCGGTGAACAAATATGTTACAAAAGATTAAATTTTCGTCCAAGCCATCACTGAGAGGAGAGCTGGTCTAGTTAAGTAGATGAGCTTGGCAGAAGAGGGACAGTGAGATGAGAGAGCACACAGTTCTACGGTCTGCAATTCAGAATCATGAATGGACAATGCATTGCAATATTTGAATCTAAATGTAAAAATCAGGAGTCGCATGAGGTTTGAAGCATATGAGGCATGTGAGTGATGAAAAAACGAAACTAGGAAGGAAACACTGCAATGCAACGTCATAATTCAAATGTAAAAAACAGAATTAGGAAACAGAAACTTCCTTGCAGTGTCTAAATCTGTATTGACCTATTCTAAAATATAAAAAAAAATATGAGAAAGGGGTGCCAATTGAGTGAGTGCCAGCTCTAATGGAAGATTTTTGTAATATTTTTTGTTTATTTTAAATGCATTTAAATATCACAATACACGATTAACTTATTTATAATTAACATAAGGTAACTTTTTATTGCTTCTATACAAAATCACCTTTTAAGATACAATTTTTATTAAATTTTTATTGGTTTGAGTTAGTTTTTTTTTTTATCTTTTAATAATCTTATGCAATCCAAACAAATCAAAATTGTTCTGAATTTACTCCGAAGGAAACATGATTTCAACTGGACTAAACACTTACAATGCCCTTTTGTATTTGCTGATGCAGGTTAAACTCATCTCTCGATCGTTGTTAACTTTGCAAACCTTGACTAGGAATAACCATATAAACGCAGTATGAGAAAATGATAATCATGTTCAAACATTTATGAATGCTTGCATTGTCTCCAAAAGCAACCGATGAAATCAAATTACCCTACAATCCCCCTTCCTTTGTGCTCCTAAGCCTATGCTTATGTGGTTATATATATACATATTTGTATACACTAGAAAAATTGCCCGTGCCGTGCTGCGGGACTTGAATGCATGACGTTGAACTGCATGAATAAGATACATTTTACCTGAATAAATTCAATATAATAAATAATGAAGAGAGGGATAGATGAGTGAATATATATAGGGGTGAATTTTTTTTCCAAATTGCCATGCCAACCGAATTACCAACCGTGCCATACCGATTTTGTGCCAACGGTAATGGTATGGTATTGTACCGTACCGAAAGTTCGTGGTACGGTATTGGTAATGGATATCATTACCACGGTATTACCGTACCGTACCGATAATATAATATAATATATAATATAACACATATTTATAAATTATAATATATATTTATAATATTCTAGAAGTTCAATGTCTCCTCCAAAAGTTTCGACATCTTAAACTTGAAGAATTGATCAATGAATTTTACCTTTTGAAGTTTACTTTCAATTTTCATTTAGTTTGAAACTTTAACTTCTATTTGGATTGTTAACTTCTATTTGTTTTGATTTGTAACTTCTATTTGGATTGTAAGCTTAATTTTCATTATGAATCTTGATGCATCATTTGAATTATTGTGTGTGTGAATTGTGAATGATGAATAATAGATGAATTTAGGCTACAATTTATGAGATATCAGCAGCTAAGGTGAGGTTTAAGTTAAAGAGGTGAGTCTTGTTGTACTGCTTTATGTTTCCATTTTTTGTTTCAGGCTTATAATTTTCAAGTAATTCATCAACATTTCATGCGGCTGTAAATCCATTTGAAGGTGGAAATCCGAAATCCATTTGGGCACTTGTTATGAGAATTTTCTTCCGTCTATGCATTTGGTTTATATATCTTTGTCTTATTACAGAGGCACAAAATATGAAATATTAAACAAAACAAAAACAGATTTTGTCTTAAAATAAAGTGGCAATTACCATTGTCATACCATGCCAACCGAACATTTGGCAATACCGAACTTTAGTATACCGAAAGTTTGGTATGGTAATGGTAATAGATTTTACCAAACCGAAAGTTTGGTACGGTAATTGGTACGAGAGTTTCGGTACGGTAACCGTACCGAACCCACCCATATACATTCAACTTAGCTTAAAAGACATTGTACAATTAACAAGACGAAACTGAACGTTTTAGTTCCCTAATAAACATAAGTAATTAACATGTAATTCACACAAATTTTGCCCTTGTAGTCAAGGTGGCAAAATATATATCCTATAGGTTAGGCATATGTTTAAGAAGTTGACAAAAAACATAAAAACTGTTTTGTTCTTATTCTAGCATCATAGTGTTCAAGCACAAACAGGCAAAGTAAAAAACATGCAGGATGCCTGTTTCCATAAGAAACAGAAGTAACATGTAGTCGACACATATTTTTCCCTTGCAATTAAGATGGCAAAATATATGTCATGTAGGCTAGTTATCTGTTTCAGTAGTTAACAAAAAACAAAAAAAAAGTGTTTCGTTCTTGTTGAAGCAACTAAGTCTTGTAGCAAAAACATTGAAAGCCGAAAACATGTAGAACGTCCTGTAGCAGTCTATCACGGAGATTGCAATGTTCACTTTTTCTGAGAGTGGACATCTTCCGCACTATAGCAAAAAATATAAATCATAGTTTAACATTTTGCAGTAAAATCGACACCGATTTTACCAAATGTCTCCTTTCTTTTTAGACACAGAGCCAAAATGGCTACTTAATCTTTTCACTTTGAAAGTAGAGTTCAAACAATGCCAATGTTGAAAACCAATCTGTGAGAAAGAAAGATCATATATTCCTCCCTCTTTTATTTGTCATTCACTTGAGTTATAATTACAGTGTGATATTTTACCTCTGCCTCGCTCCATTTACTAAAAGGTTATCTCTCAAACTTTTAACATGTTTATAACATATATATATATATATATATATATATACAGATTGCTTACGGGAAGGGATCCTCATTTTTTGAAAAAAATGGGGATTAGGTGTGGGGCCCACTCCACATCGAATTTCAACGATCCGAACCATCTATTTTGTTAGTCTCGATTCATAGATCATCCTTGCAAAATATTAGCTAAATCAGAAATGTTTAAGACATCTAATTGGGTTCAAAGAAATGAACAAATACTTTGTTATATAAGAAAAAATGAAATTGGATCTTGATAATTAAATAGGCAAATGGTTTTGGATTGAATTGAATTTTTGCAAGGATGATCTATGAATCGAGACTAACAAAATAGACGGTTCTGATCGTTGAAATTTGATGTGAAGTGGGCCCCACACCTAATCCCTATTTTTTTTCAAAAAATGAGGATCCCTTCCCTTAAGCAATCTATATATATATATATATATATATATATATATAATATTAAAAAATAAGCATTCAAGAGAAAACTAAATAATGCTAAAGTCGTCCACGAAAACAAAGGCTCAATAATTACTTACAAGTACAAACAAAATAATATTATAATTTACATTGAGATACAGACACCAACATAATGGCACTAACATATATAATATATTAATTATGTTATACTAACAAAATAAGTGAGAAAAAAACAGAGTGTTACTAGATCTACCCCAGTATCTTATTTTCCCACCCACATGATAATCTCACCCACCATAGAAAATTAAAAAAGTAAAATGTTATTTCCCCACCCACCATTATTCCTAAATTAACCATAATATATTTTTTTTAAATAACTCTAATATATCTTTAAATAATATTAGAAATAAATAAATAAATAAAAATAGAAAAAAAATGAAAGAAAATGCAAGACCTAAGACCTAGACATTCATCATCTCATTCACACTTAACGTCGTCTTGTTGAGACCCCGGATCCCCAAACCACTCTTCTTCCTCTTTTTTTGTCAAAATTGCAGATCTCATTCCCAATTCTCTTTTTTCTCCATTGAAATTTCTCGCCTTCATCTAGCACACGCCCATTCGTTCCTCCAACCTTTCCGTCTATTCTAACTCAAATCTTCCACCAAAGATATCACACCCCACCCACCATTATTTATTTATTATTTTAAATTATTTTTTATTTTTTCAAAATTTTAGTACCGAATTAAATAGGGGTTTAAGAGTCTTTTTTTTTAAATGATAAATATGTTATTAACATTTTCATTAAATGATGGGTGGAGAAATAAGATATGGAATATCACCACTCAAAACAAAAAGAAAAAGACTGACTTGACCTGTGTCTCTCTCAGAAGCAAAAGCTCTCTCTTCGTTGCTTCTCTCAACAAATCCCACCCAAAATACGATTGCTTCTTCTCTTACATGTTCTACTGTTCAAATCGAAACCCAGTTACCCAGCACCAGCAGCCAGCAGCCTTGCAGTTGTAGACAACGTAGCCAACACAGTTGCAGACGCCGGTCCACGGTGAGAGTCTCTCCCACCAGAGTCTGATTATCCTCTGAAATCGTATCCCGACAGTCGAATTCGCGTATTGAAAGCGTATTCAGAGGTCAACTGGTCAACAAATACGTTCAGATACGTATCTGGGTCGTATCGGGTACGCGTGTCGTATCACAAACCGTATATGATACGGGATAAGCCATAAAACTGGCATGTCCGTGCTTCGCAGTGCGGGCAAAGTTCGTTTGACTGACTCTTCCATTCCTTATAAGCTGTGGACTTTGTTGGTCTATCTTAATTTCTGTGGCCATCCAATCTCAAGTGTTTTTTCTTACATTTGATAAGACTTCTTCTCTTTTGTGCAGATTAAACTTTGGTTTTCTGGTTTTCCGTTTGTCTTTGAACAATGATGGAGCATTCACGTACTATTCGTCATTTGGTTTTGTTGAAATTCATGCCTGGCTTCTTTCTCTTAGTCTTATACATGATGAGCACATGTCAGGAATCTGCAGCATTTCCCAGCCCTACCCTGCTTGGAAACGAATCTGATCGCTTAGCTTTGCTAGACTTGAAGAAAAGAATAACTGAAGATCCCCTCAGTGTCATGAGCTCATGGAATCATTCCATCCACTTCTGCAATTGGGTAGGCATTACATGCCACCGTGCCACCCAAAGAATCTTGATTCTGGACCTGGGAGATAAACAATTGGTAGGCTCCATTCCACCTTCCATTGGGAATCTTACTCGTCTAATTGAAATAAGCTTGGGAAGCAACAAATTTCATGGTGAAATTCCTCAAAAACTGGGTCGTCTGCATGCCCTGGAAAGTCTCAACCTGTCTTCCAATTCTTTAGGCGGGAAAATTCCGACTAATATGTCCCACTGTACACAACTAAGAGTTTTTTATCTTAATTCCAATAAGATTATTGGGTCGATTCCACACCAACTCAGTTCGTGGTTGAGTTTAACTGTTCTACATCTTGCACTTAATAATCTCAGTGGAACCATCCCAGCTTAGATAGGAAACTTTTCTTCTTTGAGGAGTCTTAGACTTGGCCGCAACAATGTTCAAGGAAGCATACCAAATGAGCTCGGGCATATAACAACCTTGAAGACATTCTCAGTTGGGCAGAATAATTTGTCTGGTATGCTCCCTTCTTCAATTTATAATATTTCTTCCATATACATTTTCAGTGTTACTGGAAACCAACTACATGGAGAGCTACTATCAAATCTCGGCATCTTGCTTCCTAATCTCGTAGAATTTTACTGTAGTATCAACAATTTCACAGGAAATATTCCTGTATCATTGTCAAATGTTTCCAGACTTCAGAGGATTGATTTTGGTGGAAATGATTTCACGGAGACTGTCCCTGGAGAAAGTCTCGGAAGCTTGCGAAGCTTAACTGTGCTAAACTTTATAGACAATCGACTGGGAAATGGAAAACTTGGTGATTTGAGTTTTCTCAATTTCTTGACTAATTGTACTAGTCTTCAACACCTGGGTCTTAGCTATAATCGTTTTGGGGGAGAAATCCCGAGATCCATATCCAACCTTTCGACCCAACTGCAAATTCTTTTTCTGGCGGGTAATTTGTTACATGGAAGCCTCCCAAACGGCATTGGAAATCTTATAAACCTTATCAATCTAGATGTAAGTGAAAACTATTTGGCGGGTGTTGTCCCTGAATAAATTAGGAAGCTTGAGAAGATAGGGAAACTGTATTTGTATGATAACAAATTTTCCGGGCCAATTCCATCTTCCCTGGGTAATATGATTCATTGATAGAGCTTTACATGCACATAAACAGTTTTGAGGGAGGTATACCTCCAAGTCTTGGAAACTGCCAGAACCTGTTAGTACTTACACTTTATAATAACAATCTAACGGGCAACATACCTCAAAAGCTTATGGAGCTTTCAACCCTTTCAATTGGTTTAGACCTGTCTGACAATTATTTGACTGGTTCACTGCCAAGTAAAGTGGGTGATCTGGTGCATCTCACACTGCTAAATGTATCAAACAACAAGTTATCAGGTGAAATCCCCAGCACCCTCAGCAGTTGTACTAGTTTGGAAGGCCTCTTCTTAGACGATAACAAATTTGAAGGAACAATTCCTCAGTCTCTTAAAGATTTAAAGGGCTTGGAAGAACTTGACATTTCAAGCAACAACTTATCCGAGCAGATTCCTGAAGTCATAGGCAAACTTGGAGCACTTAAGTATCTCAATCTTTGGTATAATGATTTTGAAGGTGAGTTGCCTAAAGCAGGAATTTTTTCAAATGTCAAAGGTGCCTCAGTTCTTGGAAATCATAGGCTCTGTGGTGGCATCCCACAATTACATCTACCTACATGCCCCAAAAATAAACACCATTCATCTCGAGGACTACTTTCCCCAAAAGTGGTCATCCCTATATCTTGTGCACTTGCATTCATAATTGCTCTATCATGCTTCTTTGGTGCTCGTTCAATGCTGAAAAAATCAAGAGGTGGACTTGTAACTTCACGTTCTTATAAGGATTGGAAATTAGGTGTTTCGTACTCACAACTTGTTGAATCGACTAACGGTTTCTCTGTAGATAATTTGATTGGTTCAGGAAGTTTTAGTTCTGTTTATAAAGGGGTAATTCCTAGCGATGGAACGGTAGTTGCTGTTAAGGTATTAAACCTTCAACAACAAGGAGCGTCCAAGAGTTTCAATGATGAATGCAAAGCTTTAAGAAGTGTCAGGCATCGAAATCTTGTCAAGATCATAACTGCATGCTCAAGCATTGATAATCATGGTACAGACTTCAAAAGTCTAGTCTTCGAGTTCATGCCAAATGGAAATCTTGACTCATGGTTGCATCCTAGAGATGAGGAGCAATCTCCAAGTAAGAGATTGAATTTTATGCAAAGATTGAACATAGCCATTGATGTTGCTTCTGCGTTAGACTATCTCCACAACCATTGTGAAACGTCCATTGTTCATTGTGATCTAAAGCCGAGCAATGTCCTTCTTGATGAAGACATGGTAGCCCGTGTTGGGGACTTTGGTTTAGCAAGGTTCCTCATGGAAGCATCAAATGATCCATCCCTCAATCAAACAATGTCATCGCAACTAAAGGGTTCTGTAGGTTACATTCCTCTAGGTATGAGATTCCATCATTCTAATTTCTTTTTTTTCGGTTCTTATTAACTTATTACTAAAAACCAAATTAAATTCTATTTATTAAAGATATACCATTGACTTTTTTCCTAGAAACAATTAACATTAATCTGAAATAAGATATCAATTCTAATAGTCAATTGCATATGACATCTTATTATCTATATGTATGTCAGGGTAGAGTACGGCATGGGAGGCCAAGTTTCCATACTGGGAGATGTTTACAGCTACGAGATACTCTTGCTAGAAATGTTCACAAGAAAAACACCTATTAATGACTTGTTCATCGAAGGTCTAAGCATTTACAAATTCGCAGCCATGGCTTTGCATGACCATGTCATGGATGTTGTTGACCCTTCATTGCTCCTCAACCTAGAAGCTGATGGTGGTGTTAACGATGACAGATATGAAAGCACTGTGCTGCCAAGACGTAACAATCACGGAGTGGTGAAAGCAAAAAAGGTAAAGGAATGCTTGTTGGCTGTGATGTAGATAGGACTCTCCTGCTGTGCAGTATCACCAAGGGAACAAATGCGTCTGAATATGGTTGTCGGAAAAATGAGTGCAATTAGGGACTCGTACCTCAAAGTTCAAGAAGGCTAAAGAAGGACAAATATATGCTGCTTGTGGTTTTTCTTTTCTTGTTTTTCTCTACTTTTCTTGTCATCGCTTTGAACCTTGCCTTTTTATGTTAGCAATTGTTTTCTACGGAAAAAGTTTTCATTTGTATGACTTGCAACTTTCAAATTCTTATTTGTGTGGAGCTATTTATAATTGTCTTGGTTATGTCAATCTTGTTTAGAATCTAATAAACTTAATGCTTAAGCAGTTTATAACATTTCAGTTTCATATATATATATATATATTGTAGGATGTGCGTTATGGTTGTGACAGATGATGAAAGATTTGCTTCAAGGCATGTATAAATAAATATGTTGTCTTCCATACTCTATTCGTCCCGTACAATGTGCAAAAGGATATGCGAATAAGCCTTGTAGATACAGTTAAGATTTAACTAGAAACTAATACTACAGATTTAGTTTTTAGACTATCGTTGTTTCAAAAAATCGGAGTATAAAGATAATTCTCACTTTTTTTCTTCTCTCTAGCCTTGATATCACTTTCATGAATTTCTATTTTGTTTCGTGTTCTCTCTAAAACATTTGATTTAGTTGATTTTATAGGCAAATGAATAAGCTAGTATGACTCAAAAACCGATTATTCCATTCTTTTATATTTTCCGCAAATAAATTTAATATATTATATCAGATCATTCCCATTTACAACATAAAATTGATAAATAAGAAAAACAAATTTTGTTGTATGAATTTTTTTTTAAACAAACAATATTATCGATGGAAAAGTGGGCTAAGCCTCACCTTAGACTAGTAATAATATAGTTCAAATTCGTTTTTAGCGAAAGTCAAACTTAAAACCTCTCAACTTACAGTTTATGAAGAATATTATTAGGTAATAATATTAAGCGACAATTTTTAATTGAAACTTAAAAGGTACAAAAAAATAAAATAAAATAAAAATAAAAAACAATCACCCCTATCCGATTCTCTCTCAGTCAGCCAGCCGAGCCCAACTCCCCCAATCGGGCCAATCTCCTCTTAGAGTAGCATCCCTTCATCCGAGTCCTCTCCAGCTATCTTCAGTAAGCTTTGCTCTTTTCGCTTCTCGTTCTTCCTCTCTAGTTTTCGCATATGTAGAAAACTGCTGCTGTATTTTGATTATTTCCATCTAAAATTCAAATTTCTAGTTGAATGCGCATTTGATTACCTGTTTTAGGGTTCCTGTTCTGTTCAATTTATTAATCGTTTCATCTATTTACACAGCATGTTTAATTCTCACAATTTTTTTTCTGTTATGGGAATTAGGCAAACATCGCAATGTCACAGCCCGTCCTGGAATTTTAATTCCGAGGACGTGAAAAGATGAAAATGCCCTTAAACGGGACTAAGGGGCGAAAATTTAACAATTGGTTTTACTTAAAGTTCCTAAGTTATTTGGTTTTAGGAACTTAAGCTAGGCTTAAGTTTGGATTTTTATGTTGGAATTTATGAAATTGGGATTGGGTTGGACACGTGGGATCCCCACACCTCAAAACCCTCCCCATAACCCGTAACATTGTCTCTCTCTCTCTCCTCCCTCACGAAACTCTCAGTTCTCTCTCCCTCTCCTTCGAACTCACACGGACCACCACAAAACCACCCTAAATCTATACCAACGACGAATCTAAGACCACCATTGGAACCCTGAAGACTTCACGAGCACGATGGTATCCATTTCAGGTAAGTTCTACTTCGGAAACCCTAGTTTTTAAGGTCCCGTGTTTATGTACTGTTCATGATCTTTTAAATGGTTACGTTTTAGGCTAAAACAAGATCACAGCGAGCTTTAGAAAGTCCCAAGGAAGCTCGGAGTACTTCGTTTGAAGGATTTGGACGTCGGGATCACGTGGTTCCATTTTGGCCGAATTTCTTGGGAATTTTCCGGTGAGATTTCTTGATTTTTAGAGCCTTAAAGTAGTGTATTGTGATTCTACATGTTTGGGGCTTCAATTTGATATATTATACGAAGAAAATGGGTGAAAAACGAAGGAGAACAAGGCATTTGAAAAATGCCCAGAATCCGGCCACCGGAGAAAAACCAGTCCGGCGAACTCGCGAGGAAGAAGGTGCGCGTGGGCGCGCGTGGACCCTTGCCTTCCTTGGCGCGTGGGGGCGCGTGCTACAGTAAAAAATTATTTTAAAAATATGTCGACGTCCGTGACGTCGAGTAGATCACTGTGGTATATTCATATACCCAAATTGAGCACCGTATGAGAAATTTATTAAGGATTGTTGGTTAGGTGTTCGAATAACGTTTTATAGTTTTTGCATTAGGTGAAAATGTGAATTGATGATCCGACCGTTGGATGGTAATGAAATTTTAGGATGTTATCCTAGAGATATATTGTGGACCTCTGGAAGTTATGGATTTAAAATCTGAGTGGCAGATCTTCCGGATCGATCTACGTAGTGACGTATTTTATATAAGTTATATATTCTATCGATATGAATTCTGAGGTTGGATTTGATTACTGTTCTAGGTGGCGATCGTCATGACGCCTTGGCGTATTGTGCTAGGGAGTTGTAGGGCGAACTCCAGGTGAGTGGGCAGTTTTGTTTTCCGTATATATATATACTTGACGTTTTCCCAGAAATTGAAATTTAATGAAAGTATGCTTTAAATGCAATGTATAAAATTATATGAAAAGTATATTGAAATGTGAATTGAGATGCCATGCATAAAAGTATATGAAAAGTATATAGAAATGTGAATCGAATTGCCATGCATGAAATGATATGAAAAGTATGAATTGAGATATGATGCATATGAATGAATGGTGCGGCGGACGCACAGGTGAGTATCAGGTGAGTATTTAATTACTGTTATGATGATGTTGATATATATTGAGCTCAAATCCTGCACCATGGTTTAGTGCTTATAGTATTCACCGCATCGCACGCTCGCCTTGGATCCAAGTAGATGCTGGTCGCACAGTCCACGCGGAGTGGGTGCGACGGGCCAGTCGTAGAGTGTTAGTGAGATTTCGACTGGTGGGTGACCTTAGATTATGTGCACAGATGATTGATGAGAAAGCACTAGAGCGTAACTTGTGTGCAGAAGGCCGGACAGGTCACAGAGGTGACTCCGGCAGAGTGAGAGTGATAGATTTTGAGCTCTAGGTTCAACCGTACAGGGCCATTAGAGGGCCTCCGGTTGATTACTTCTTGCACCTGATATAATTATTGTTGATGCATTCATACTTAACTGTTGAATTCCGACATGGCATGGCATATTTGTATTGAACAATGTTGAGTTAATGAATTGAAGTTTTGAGATTATATATGTATATTTATATTTTACATTTCTGGGAAAGTATACAAGTTTTACGGAGAGGGGTTACAATGTTTTGAGAAAAGTTGGATTTGAAAAGAATTTGTTTTACTGACCCACTCAATTTTGGTTTTGCGCCCCTCCAGGTTAAAGAATAGCTGAGGTGTGGTGGCTACGAGGAATTCAGCGGGGTTCTGACAGAATGGATCAAATTAGGACTCACCTTCGGGTGTATCAACTTATAAATGGTATCTTAAAGCTTCCGTACTGTGCAAATGGTTACGTCACTCTCACGTGACGGCCAGCATGCCCTCCTTCGGGACGGGGTGTGTCACGCAAGCACCCAGAAGTTGACAGAGTAATTAGAAATTAAAAATTTTGGATTTTTTGGGTTTTTTGGGTATTGGAGTTATGGGGTTTTTTGGGTATTGGATTTTTTGGGTTTTATTATTTTTGTGCATAGTTGTAAAAGAGTTTGCAAATATTCGTAGTTGATCGATTAGTTGCATGATTTGTGAATATAAACATCCTACAATTTGGCATGAAATTGTTAAAAAGTATGCAGATTTGCAAATTGGTTGAGTGTCGAAACTTTTGAATGTGCATTAGCGTTAACAATTGATGCAGGAGCATCTGAGGGGCACTCGAAAGCTAAGTCGGCTGCCAGCCAGCTAGGCTAGGATTCTAGTTAATTTGGGGATAGAGTTTTTATCATTTGGATTCTGTTTCTACTGTGATTTGGCCCTATTTGATCCGCTGGACAGAAGCTTATTTTACCCTGTTGTTGCAGGAACATGGCGAAGCATCATCCTGACTTGATTATGTGTCGGAAGCAACCTGGAATAGCTATTGGAAGGTTGTGTGAAAAGTGCGACGGTAAGTGTGTAATTTGTGACTCTTATGTGCGCCCTTGCACGCTTGTTCGGGTTTGCGATGAGTGCAACTATGGATCTTTCCAGGGAAGGTGTGTTATTTGTGGTGGGGTTGGAATTTCTGATGCTTATTACTGCAAAGAGTGTACTCAGCAGGAGAAAGATAGAGATGGCTGCCCGAAAATTGTGAATCTGGGAAGTGCCAAAACAGATCTGTTCTATGAACGGAAAAAGTATGGTTTCAAGAAAAGATGATAATTAGCAGGTCATGTTTTGCTTAGCTTCGGGAAATCATTTTGTTTTGTTCATCATTGAGGCTTAGCCAATATTACAATCAGGTATTTTTCTTAGGAAACTTGCTTGTTACTGCTTGTATGTTTGACTGTTGTACTTTCTCGTTCGATGTGTTTCCAACCTACTCTCATTATGTGGCTAGTCTAATTAAGGAGTTAATGACTTCCATAATTCTAACTCGTAATCTTTGTATGTGGCATGCATCTATGGATGTTTGAACTCCTCGGTGTTCTTGGAGCTTTGTTAATCCAATTTCATATGTGATTTAAGATTCAGTAGATGAACTCGGCATTTCCTTTTTATCTTCTACTGAAATTGTGAAATGGATGTATGAATTGGGGACTCCATGCTAAAGATTGCTCAGTAAGTCGATGCTACTCTTTAAAATCTTTCAAAATCTCAATTGAATACACCCCCGCTTATTAATTTTGGCTAGGTAGTGTTCCCCTGAGATTAGGGTAGTCAAAAGAACAGATCCCATTACTATGCGATTCAAAACTTATGGTCTACAAATGAACACCTTTGTTAGATGATCCGGCCATTCAGATTTCGATCAAGCTCTATGGAATGTGAAGAGTCATATAAGTGTGAATTTACAAAAATATTATTCATTTCTCTTCTTAAGAACATAGATCATTTGCGTGAGCGAGATTATTGGAAAACATGTATTTCAATATGTACGTATGAGTATAATACATTTTTAGTACATTAGAGTTGTTAAATGTATATTTCAACGAATCATTATGACGTGTACGACAAACAGAAGCACACAAATTTACTAATGAGGATAAATAATCAACAAATAGTTTTATTGTTGGTCGCCACACAAGTTCAAACCTCATTGGATTTCCCACTTCATGCATAAAAGAATTGAGACACGTTGAGTTGTTGAGGTCAGAAGAAGATACAAATTCGTTTTAACACAATTAAAAGCGTTTTAAGAAAAAATGTTTGGTTTTTTGTTAAAATGATTTCTGAAATTGACATAACTTCTCACTTTGGTCCCAATGATTTATAATCGATAGAAATGGTCCATAAAATTGCTCATCGTCAATCATTATGGTTATTTCGTGAAAAATCTTAATTAAATTGAGAGTATTTTTGTCAAATCAACCTCTCCACTTGAACTAATGGTTTTTTCAATTTCCCTGAGATTTTGCACAAAAAATCAAAATAATTGCCGGTTGACAATCACATGGATTACTTTTATTAATTTTAAATCTCAAATAACCATTTTGGTTAAAAAACCACAATGTTTTTTAGTTCTAAAAGTAGGTAAGTACTTTTTTAGGGTTTACTTGTTTTTTTACTAAAAACTGTTTTCAAAAATATTTTCACTAAAAACGCTTTCAGTTATTTGAAAAGCACTTCTAAACGAGTTTTTTTTTTATCTCTGCTCCACATAGAAGCCACCACAACCATCATTGGCTGGTCAAAAATGCCAATGGGCAACACCAGGATACCCTTTCCTCCTAAAAGATGATCACTTGCAGCAATTGATACACGTCATGAACCAATTTTCTCAATTCAAGCAGTGCAGCAAATTCTCCCATCACTTAAAGTCAAGGCAAATTTGTCACCTACCCTTCAACTTCACTGCAATCAGCAATCGCTTGGAGCTGCACCCCACTTTATTATTTTCTCCCATCATCACACATGCTAGTGACTAGTTTAGTGACTAGGAATGGGAAACAGATTGAGATCAAGTTCAAGTTAGTCTAACTAGTGATACGATGAAGCAGTGTTGATCTTCATTTGTAAGTTTAAGGTCCTGGGTTTGATTCACATTAATAGCGAGAACATATTATTTTTTGTGTTGAGTTTAATATCTAGTAAGTGGTTGACCCATTGTGTGGCCTAAACCAGCCACTTAAATGCAGAATAATGTTGTATCCAAAAAGTTCTTTTAGCCCCCCTCCCTTAGAATAGATTATCCTCTTTAGATGAGTCTTTCATGCAATAGAAATGCTACCTCAAGTAAATTGTATACTATTGTATGGAAGAACAATATGGTTAACCGCTATCCAACTCAATAGTGGTCTGTTTACTTACCAAGAACGAGAATGTAAGTAAGTATAATTCTCACTCCTGACATCATGAGTTTACTAAAATGCAAGGAATAAAAAGGTAGCATAATCCCTTATTAACTCATCCGAAAAGTAAGTACGCATACCCTAAAGTATAACTGAAAAAAGAGTTCCGTCTCATCGAAATAGTCCAGTTCAAGCCAAACCAACAACTGACAACCAAAGCATCCATCCTTCACACTTCTTTTGTACTTGGCCATTTAACTTTCCCACTTGCACCAATGCAAACATTGCCTATTTAGAAAGATATCCCTCCCCCGAGGGTTTAACCTCCCCACCACCACCACCCAAAACCCAAAAACGATGACTTGGCTTCACACAATCCCTCCACTTGGCAGCCTGGAGACGTGTTGCCCTACGAGACAAAACCCACCAAGATCCTTCATCCGGGCAGCCTCAATTTCCCCTTTCCTCCTTCCTCTCCCACCACTTTGAACACTTCATACTCCTCTGGCTTCACTACGAGACAAAACCCACCGAGATCTTTCAGTTATATACATCCCCCCTCACCTCCTCTGTTTTCCTCTCTCTCTCTCTGAAAAAACAAAATGCATGAACCTTGCTCTCGAAGTATCCTCACCCATTAGCATTACTTGCCCACAAAGCAAATCAAAAACCAAAATTCCAAAAGAAATCCCCCACCCTTCGAATCCCACCTCCTATTTAATCCCACACATCTCTCTGTTTTTCGTCGCCATTAAAACCCCAGAAAGCTTTGCTGTTTTTGTTTTGGTTATGACAAACGGCTCTCACAGCGGCAATGCGTCGAACACATTCGAGGCATTCTACGAGGGCTGGCTAGTCCAGCAAGAACACTTCCTCGATGAGCTCTTATCGGCCCAGCAGACGATCGACGAGGCCCGAGATGAAGACCTCCGAGATTTGGTGTCTCGGGTTCTCTTCCATTACCAGCAGTATTACGACGAGAAATCGCGACTTGGACAGCGGGATGTTTTACTGGTTTTCTCGCCGACGTGGTATACTTCCTACGAAAGGAGCCTGCTTTGGATTGCCGGGTACAAACCGGGTATCGTATTCCGGCTCGTGACCGAGTCGGTGCCCGATTTGAGCGACCAGCAGCGGGTCAGGATGGCCCGGCCGAGGGAGGCGACCCGGGTCGAGGAGCGCGCGCTCACCGACAAGCTCGCCAAGATTCACGAGACCGTGGCGGCGCCGCCGTTCATGGATGCGGTGCGGCGGTACGGGAGGGCCAGGCACGGGGATATCGTGGAGGACGACGCGGTGATCAAGTCCCTTAAGTCGGCATTGGAGACCGTGGTGGAGAATGCCAACTTGCCGAGGACGACGATGGCGATGAAGCTGGTGGATTTGCTAAGCTCGGGGCAGGCAGTGAGGTTTTTGACGGCGGTGATGCAGTTTCAGTTAAGGATTCGGAGTTTGAGGTTGGAGAGGGACGCCGAGAAGCAGCGGGAAATGAGCGGAGGCGGTGGTGGTTGGAATCCAATTAGTAGTAGGTGGTAGAATTGGGAATTTTTATTTGACATCTAATTTAAATTTAAATTATTAATTATTTATTTTACCTTATTGCATAATTACTATTAAGTACAAAATAAAATTAATAATAAAACTTAAATTTATCAATAAACCCATTAAATCCTATCATTACTTCTTGTTTATCATACGTTCATCCCGGCTAAAACCCTAATAACTCTTGTAGAGAAAAATAAATTTTTTTATTGATGAATTGCGATTTTGAAGTTTTGAATCCTCTAATAAAGTACGACTCAAAACACCAAAAGACTTTTACTGTTTGTATGCACCCAAAACACCAAAAGACTTTTACTGTTTGTCTGTGCCGCAAAACTTTTTGCAACACTTTTGATTAGATAATTCAAGCTTAGAGTTTTATGTGTCTAAAAAATTCAATTAGAGATGTGATTTTATAAAGGGAATGGGTATAAATATAATTTAACATTTTGAATTGAGTTTGAAATAGTAGTTTAGGTAATAAATTTGGGTTTAAAGAGAGATTAATTCTGTAATAAAAAACAATATGGGTGAAAAGAGTAAGTTAGGTATAGAAATAGGTTACATGGGTTCAAACAAAATGTATGGTGGGTTTAAAGAGAGATTAATTTGAGTTTTATATTTTGGAGGAAAATGTATGGTGGGTTTGGCTATAATTTTGATTATGGATGGTAATGGTAATTTTGAGATGTGCATTATGTTATATTTAATAAGATTGCATTTCGCAATGGAGCTTGGATGATGAAAATGTTTTTTAATATAATTGATATAAACTAAAGTTTTGAACTTAGGACAGAGTAAATTTAAATTTGAAACGCAGTGAATATGATGTAATTTGTTTTAGTTACAAAGAAAAATGATACTTTATAAGTTTTCCATAAATGGGGGTAAGGCTAGCCGACATTCACCTCTTCCAGACCCTGCGTAAAGCGGGAGCCTTGTGCACTGGGTACGATCTTTTTATAAGTTTCGATTAGACATCAAAAATATTACTAAAGGGTATGATCTTAGGAATGTATGGTCAATAGAATGAGACTCACTAGAAATATTACTAAGAAAGGTATGATCTTTGGAATGTATAGTTAATAGAACGAGACTCGACTAGACTTCTACTCGTACTTTTCCTCCGCTTGGAGTCCAATTAGATCAAATTCCAATCGCTTAAGGAAAGGTTCCTGGATGATCAAGAGAACAAAACTTGATTAGACACTTCTAGTCAAACTTTTCTCCCACTTGGAGGCCAATTTGACCAAACTCCAAGCACTTAAGAGCAACATTTTATCTTATGAACGACAATTGTTGATTAAAAATGTCTTCGAAACTCATGGGTGTGTAACGGCTCCCTTGGCCTTGAGGGGGAGAAGACGACATTTTGGAAGGTTACAGTCAAAGATGTAACTACTTATGACATTTAGCAGCCCGTTAAAATCTTATCCTACAAAACCCAACAGCTTTTGGTGGTAATTTTGCTTTTGCTTCTGTTGTGGTATGATAATCTGGTCAATACAGACGCCCTAGGCAAGCTTTCCTTCGACCCAACCACCGAGTTTTAGCAATCTTTGGACATTATGCCGGGGGCGCACAAGCCCAGGTATGGCGCTTTTTTGGCGAATAATTTGGGGGTCTGCTAGGATCATTTATTTGTCTTTCAGAACTATACCGATACAATGTCTAAAAACAACGATTTATAAGGCGTCCTTACTTTTGGTTGTCAATGGATGAATTCACTTCATCCCTTTTGACATCAGACAACCTTGTTATTAATGAAAGAAACTTGCGGAGGGAGTTGAGATTCAGAGAAGTTACACTACAGACGGCTTCGCTGGGTTGATGCAGCTGGCCTGAAGCTGGCAATGCCAGTGACTTCCCTACCGGTGACCAAGGCGTTGATGTCATACGTGCCTTCAAATGTGTAGATGGGTTCCAAATCACCGAAAGCCTGTAAGGTGACCTCAAAATGAATGCATTTAAAAGGTGACAGAAATAACTAAAAGGTGTACATATATAACAAACGACCTTCGCAAAAGAAACAGCCTCTCAATGGCACGTTTAAGATCCAACGCAATCAGATTCCTACGCTAAAAGAGTCAATAGCAAACTTTACCTAATCATTTACTGACAAAGGTAGGACAGAGGAATAGGTATACAAGTCAATAAGACGCAGCAAATTTAAAATCAATCCTATCATTGCCTTCGAGTCGTAGCTTCAAAGTTCATCTAAAGATTCTAAATATAAAATTTTAAATCCACAGATAAGCAGGAAGTTACCTTTGCAACAAGAAAATCAGATAAGATTCCATTGCCACCAAGTAATTCCCTCCCTAGAGCAACCGTTTCCCTTGCCCTCAGAGTGATCCATGACTGAAAATTGCACCCATTTAGTATTTTGAATATTTTGAATGTTTAAGCAATAGGATAACTAAATGCATCAGGACGTCATTTTTTCTTACCTTCCCCGTGCTAGCATGACCTGGAGTCATTTTACCCGCCTCATACATCTTGCAGAGGCGCCAGCCTATAAGAACCATAGCTTGAACATTACCAAGCATACGGACAAGTTTCTCTTGGTTGATCTGGAAAGCTGCAAGAGGGGCTCCAAATTGTTTCCTCTCCTTCAGATACCTTTCAAATCCTTATAATTTAGACTTAATACAGAGGAAACTTGAATTACGGTAGCTTTGAAGAAGATGAAGCATAAAAAAGCAATAGGCCCAGACAATATACCAATCGAAGTGTGGAAACTTTTGGGAGAGACAGGTATAACATGGCTCACTGACCTTTTCAATAGGATTTTGAAAACGAAGAAGATGCCAAATGAGTGGCGAACGAGCACTTTGGTGCCTATCTACAAGAACAAGGGCGACGTACAAAATTGCATGAACTATAGGGGTATTAAGCTAATGAGTCATACAATGAAGCTCTGGGAGAGAGTCATTGAGCATAGATTGAGGCAAGAGACACGGGTTTCGGACAACCAATTCGGGTTCATGCCAGGGCGCTCAACCATGGAGGCAATCTATCTCTTACGAAGATTGATGGAAAGATATAGAGATGGGAAAAAGGATTTACACATGGTCTTTATAGATTTGGAAAAAGCGTATGATAGGGTCCCAAGAGACATTCTTTGGAGGATTTTAGAGAAGAAAGGAGTACGAGTAGCATATATCCAAGCTATAAAGGATATGTATGAAGGAGCAAAGACTGCCGTAAGAACTCATGAAGGACAAACCGAAAGCTTCCCCATAACTGTAGGATTACATCAAGGCTCATCCTTAAGTCCTTACCTTTTTGCGTTGGTAATGGATGAGTTAACAGGACATATTCAAGATGATATTCCTTGGTGTATGCTTTTCGCAGACGATATAGTGTTGATAGATGAAACTCAGGAAGGGGTAAATGCAAAGCTTAACCTTTGGAGAGAAGTGTTGGAATCTAAAGGTCTTCGCCTAAGCCGATCAAAGACAGAATATATGGAGTGCAAGTTCAGTGCAAATGGAGGCCAAAACGAGTTAGGGGTGAGGATCGGAGATCAAGAAATACCAAAAAGCGACCGTTTTCGTTACCTAGGATCTATCTTGCAAAAGAACGGAGAATTAGATGGAGATCTCAACCATAGAATACAAGCTGGATGGATGAAGTGGAAGAGTGCATCCGGTGTGTTGTGTGACCGCCGTATGCCATTGAAGCTCAAGGGAAAATTTTATAGGACGGCAATAAGGCCGGCGATGCTGTATGGCACAGAATGTTGGGCGGTGAAACATCAACACGTACACAAAATGGGTGTAGCGGAGATGAGGATGCTTCGTTGGATGTGTGGGCACACGAGAAAGGATAAGATTAGGAATGAGGATATCCGGGGTAAAGTAGGAGTAGCCGAAATTGAAGGAAAGATGAGAGAAAATCGGTTACGGTGGTTTGGACATGTGCAAAGAAGGCCTACTGACGCTCCGATTAGAAGATGCGACTATGGGACAGAGGTTCAGGGCCGAAGGGGTAGAGGAAGACCTAGGAAAACTTTGGAAGAGACTCTAAGAAAAGACTTAGAGTACTTGGATCTAACGGAGGACATGACACAGGATCGAGCACAATGGCGTTCTAAGATTCATATAGCCGATCCCACTCAGTGACTTGGATTTTCCAAGTCTCCAATCGAGAAGTTTTCCTCACTCGGGAAATTAAGGGAACACTACCCCAACCTACATGCTCCACTCAGAAAGCTTCAACATACAAGCTTCAACAAAAGAAAATTCAAAGAACTTAGCGAAGAAGGCTTTGGTGTATTTAACACAATACGTTGAAATGAAGGAAAGCTTATTTATTGATATCCCCGAGCTACAAATATGTACATATACATGAGTCAAAATAAACACACAAGACGGAGCCTTCACAAAGGTTGCTTAGGAGAAGTCTCAGCAGTCAGTAGAGCCCCAGAAAGAGAAGGCACCGGAGGGGGATCATTTGGAGCCTCAGTACTGGACAGAACCCTAGAAGGAGGAGGCATCAGAGGTTGATCATTCGGAGCTTCATTACGCGGTACAGCCCCAGAAGACGAAGGCAATAAATGCCTTTGGAACAAACCCACAAATCTCTGATGATCAAGTAAAACCTGACCATCAGTTTCCTTCATCTGGTCAAGCTTCCTCTTCATGTTTGTAGCATAGTCATGTGCGAGCCGGTGCAACTGTTTATTCTCATGCTTGAGCCCTCTAATCTCCTGTTTGAGACTCATCACTTCAGCCGCCAAGGATTCAACTTGGCGGGTTCGAGCAAATAGGCGTTGGGCCATATTAGACACAGAACCTGCACACTGAACACTGAGAGCCAACGAATCCTTAACAGCTAACTCATCAGACCGTTTGGAAAGTAGTCTGTTATCTTTGGGAGTGAGAAGGTTCCTGGCCACCACCGCAGCGGTCATATCATTCTTCATCACGGAATCCCCAACGGTAAGAGGACCAGTAGGGGAGACGAAGGATGGGCGCCATATGTTGTCTGGAGAAGGCGGGGCTGCCTCTTCAACAAGGTTCAAGTCAAAACGACGGTCGGAGGGGCCAGACATTTTCAAAGGTGTTGAAGAGAGAAGAGGTCGGACAAATCAAGATCTTAGAAGTGCAAGAATGAAGCTTCTACTGGTGGAGATTCAAGTGTGCTTTGGAACTTAATGTCAGCCTCTATAAAAATCTGCACTCGACGGAGCTTCGGAAATCGAAGAGGCGCCTGCTCAGAAATCAAAGAGGCGTTTGCTTTCTCAAAAGCTGGGCTGCTTAGAGATCACGAGGGTTGATCTCAGAAATCGAAGAGGCGTTTGCTTTCTCAAAAGTTGGGCTTCTCAAAGACCACGAAGGCCGATCTCAGAAATCGAAGAGGCGCTCGCTTTCTCAAAAGCTGGGCTCCCCAGAGACCACGAGGGCCGATCTCAGAAATCGAAGAGGCACCTACTTTTCCAGCCTTGTCAGCACCCGTCACACGCACACTCAGCTTTGCAGAAATTATGGGCATTCTGTCGAAGACTTCTGGGGAAGTAGAAAACACATGAATCTTACTGTTCAATCACCCACTTCCCACACGCAACAATAGCTCATGGGTACCACAGATAACTTTGCCAAAGTTCTCTGCCAAAGTTGAGCACGTGAAGCTTGCAGCTCCCACTACATCGCTCTGACCAAGAAGGGTAAAAGAATAGCAAAGAAACAGCGCTAACAAAGTTTAGACCCATAAATTTTGAAGGTCTAGCTACCATATTATTACCCACAAGGGTAAAGGAACAGTACTATTGCTGGATAATTGGAAAGTCCCTGTGTGTCAACCTCTGTGCTTCGTGGCAAGGTAGACTAGCAAACATGCCCAACCTTTACTCACATTCGAGAAAACACTCCCAATAAGATTGCTTGCTCCAAAATCGAAGAGGCACCGTCCTCCGAATCTCGAGAGCCAGACTCCCAACATGACTACTTTCTTAAAAATCGAAGAGAGGGTAAAGGAACAGTACCATTGCTGGATAATTGGAAAGTCCCTGTGTGTCAACCTCTGTGCTTCGTGGCAAGGTAGACTAGCAAACATGCCCAACCTTTACTCACATTCGAGAAAACACTTCCAACAAGATTGCTTGCTCCAAAATCGAAGAGGCACCGCCCTCCGAATCTCGAGAGCCAGACTCCCAACGTGATTACTTTCTCAAAAATCGAAGAGACACTGCTCCCCGAATCCTCGAGAGCCAGACCCCCAGCATGATTGCTTTCTCAAAAATCGATGAGGCATCGTTCTCCGAATCAATCGAAGAGGCGCTCGCTTTCTCAAAAGCTGGGCTGCTCAGAGACCACGAGGGCCGATCTCAGAAATCGAAGAGGCACCTACTTTTCTAGCCTTGTCAGCACCTGTCACACGCACACTCAGCTTTGCAGAAATTATGGGCATTCTGTCGAAGACTTCTGGTGAAGTAGAAAGCACATGAATCTTACTGTTCAATCACCCACTTCCCACACGCAACAATAGCTCATGGGTACCACAGATAACTTTGCCAAAGTTCTCTGCCAAAGTTGAGCACGTGAAGCTTGCAGCTCCCACTACATCGCTCTGACCAAGAAAGGTAAAAGAATAGCAAAGAAACAGCACTAACAAAGTTTAGACACATAAATTTTGAAGGTCTAGCTACCATATTATTACCCACAAGGGTAAAGGAACAGTACCACTGCTGGATAATTGGAAAGTCCCTGTGTGTCAACCTCTGTGCTTCGTGGCAAGGTAGACTAGCAAACATGCCCAACCTTTACTCACTTTCGAGAAAACACTCCCAACAAGATTGCTTGCTCCAAAATCGAAGAGGCACCGTCCTCCGAATCTCGAGAGCCAGACTCCCAACATGACTACTTTCTCAAAAGCGAAGAGAGGGTAAAGGAACAGTACCATTGCTGGATAATTGGAAAGTCTCTGTGTGTCAACCTTTGTGCTTCGTGGCAAGGTAGACTAGCAAACATGCCCAACCTTTACTCACATTCGAGACAACACTCCCAACAGGATTGCTTGCTCCAAAATCGAAGAGGCACCGCCCTCCGAATCTCGAGAGCCAGACTCCCAACATGATTACTTCCTCAAAAATCGAAGAGACACTGCTCTACGAATCTCGAGAGCCAGACCCCCAGCATGATTGCTTTCTCAAAAATCGAAAAGGCATCGTTCTCCGAATCTCGAGAGCCAGATACCACAGACCACTTTTTCAAAGTGCTCTGACAGAGTTAAAACATGTGAAACTGGCAGCTCCCACTACCGTGCTATGACCAAGCAGGGTAAAGGAATAGCATTACTACTTGTTGTTAGGGAGACTCCTATATATGTCGACCTCCATCCCCAACGGACAGGCAGACCTGCAAAAATGCTCAACCTTTCATCATATCTGAGAGGGCACTCCCAACGAAGCCTTTCGAAATATTCAGCTTTCTTTCCCCCCGATAATACCTCTGCAAACAAGCTATACTAGAGCAAGAATATCTCATATCATCAGGGTTAAAAGCAAGAGTATCCCATATCATGCTTTTTCCCTGTCTTTTCCTTTGGCCTTGTTTTTACCTGCAAGACAAGGAGAAAGAGAGCAATCAGTCAGCACTTGGATCAAGCTTCCAGCCAGGAACTGACTGCCTGGAACCCCTTACCTGATTACTTACCTGGCATTGCTCTCGAGTACTCATCTTCAACATCTTATGTTTCCAGGGAAGATTCCGCATCTGCTTGAGGAACAGATAGGGCAAGTGCGAAGGATACAAGGAAGCATGTGGAGACAAGCGTAACAGCACACGTGCCGATACACCCATTACTCTGTCAAAAGCAAAAGTATCCCATATCAGCAGGGTGGAACGTACTCTAGATTTGATGGACTTGTTTTGACCCTCAAATTCTTCAGTCGGCCTTATACTCTGGAGGAAACCAGAAAACCCTCCAGCTCAGTTCAAGAATAAGCCTGTGGAAAGTTACTTCTTCAAAAGCAAAAGTATCTCATATCATCTCTTCTCATTTTTCTTCTCTTTATCCTTCATGCTGCTGCAAGATGGGGAGAAGGTGAACAATCAGTCGGAGCTCTGATTGCTTACCTTGTCTGTCACCTCTTTCAGCAGACCCCCTAGCTCGGCGACTTGGGGGACTCCTACTACATGGTTTGTATCGCGCTTGACCAAGCCTGAGACTACAAGTAAGCTTCAAGTGAAATTGATACATTACCTTGTGCATCTCCACCAGTTAAAGATACCACCCCTGGATGGAGGAAGAGTACTTCCAGAGAAGATGCCACATCTACCTATGAGACAGATAAGGCAAGTCAAGACGACACCACACTCCGATACTTAGAAGTTTCGTGATTACGAGATCATTCTCCCACAATATTTCCTAATGTCATTTGTACTAAATCATTCACTTGTACTCACTAAAGGAGAGCTTGAACCTATGTACTTGTGTAAACCCTTCACAATTAATGAGAACTCTTCTATTCCGTGGACGTAGCCAATCTGGGTGAACCACGTACATCTTGTGTTTGCTTTCCTATCTCTATCCATTTATATACTTATCCACACTAATGACCGGAGCAATCTAGCGAAGATCACAAAAAGCGACCGTTTTCGCTACCTAGGATCTATCTTGCAAGAGAACGGAGAATTAGATGGAGATCTCAACCATAGAATACGAGCTGGATGGATGAAGTGTAAGAGTGCATCCGGCGTGTTGTGTGACCGTCGTAGGCCACTGAAGCTCAAGGGAAAATTTTATAGGACGGCAATAAGGCCAGCGATGTTGTATGGCACAGAATGTTGGGCGGTGAAGCATCAACACGTACACAAAATGGGTGTAGCGGAGATGAGGATGCTTCGTGGGATGTGTGGGCACACGAGAAATGATAAGATTGGGAATGAGGATATCCGAGGTAAAGTAGGAGTAGCCGAAATTGTAGGAAAGATGAGAGAAAATCGGCTCCGATGATTTGGACATGTGCAAAGAAGGCCGACTGACGCTCCGGTTCGAAGATGTGACTACGGGACAGAGGTTCAGGGTCAAAGGGGTAGAGGAAGACCTAGGAAAACTTTGGAAGAGACTCTAAGAAAAGACTTAGAGTACTTGGATCTAACGGAGGACATGACACAAAACCGAGCGCAATGGCGTTCTAGGATTCATATAGCCGACCCCACTTAGTGGGAAAAGGCTTTGTTGTTGTTGTTGTTGTTGTGGAAGATGAGAGAGAGAGAGGGAGAGCGCCACTTAGGCATGTTTTTATACCTGTGACACATATCATAGACCCCCATACAAAAACCAATAGGTTGCCAGGCGACCATGACACGCGAAACAGCAAGAACCTGTATTCAGTGGTTTAAAGCAACATCAAATCAATAAATACTCATGAAGACAGCATTATACGTGTCACTCTCACATGTGTGAGAAATGAGAGACCATAGCACATCTGTTTTATAATAGGGCAACAGAATGAAAATTTTTGCTCCATGCTCTGTAGAAAGAAGATTCAGAGTTATAACTTTGGGATAATGTCGTCATAACTTTGGGATAACGTCATCACAGTATCAAGTCTTCTCTCTCAAAAGGGGAAAAAGAGCCATTACAAAAACCAAGATGAATCTCTAGTCAAGCTTAAACATGTCTTGTTTATTAAACATCAGCTCGAATAAGAAGTAGAATTTATGCCTAAATTACTCTAAGGGGAGAAGATTAAACAAATTGCAATAATGCAGTTTTGCAGCTTACCTTGTTAGTATCCTGAACAGAATTAACACCAGGTAGCCTTTCCATTTTGAACAATGCGTAAACCAATTTTATTTTCTATTTTTGTAGCTGTCAGTCCAGGGGCATTCTTCTTTACTATAAATCTGAAATAGAAGGAGAAAAAAAAAAGCATTCAACATGAGAGTGCTGCTACGGAAAACCATCATGCTAAATTTTGGATGCATCTAGGCATCTAACCACCAAAGCAATTTGGAGGCAAGGCAAGGAGAAACATGATCAGAAAGAAATAATCATAAATTCTGAATAATTTTGAAGCTTAACAAACAAGTTTCGAACACATATTGAGAGGTTGTTCGCATGTTTATGTTTTTACATACCCATTAATCTGATTTGTTGTTGTATTCCTAGCAAAAATAATCAAGACATCAGCAAATGTACTGTTTCCTATCCATCGCTTTTGGCCTTCAAGTACCCAACCTCCTTCCACCTGATGATCCCAACAACACAAGAATACGTGATATAGCATGATCGGCGCCATGACACCCAAAAACCAAAAGAGCATGATAATACCATTTAACAGAAATAAAGAAGCAAATGAGAAGGTTGAAATCCTTGACCTTTGTTGCTGTTGCTCTCAAGGCACTCGCATCACTTCCATAGTCAGGCTCAATCAAACCCTTTAACATGCAGATAAACAGATTTGAGTATCTTGACATTAGCATAAAAAGTTATTAGATACAAATATCATAAAAGAGCATCTTACCCAGCAGGCGACAGTCTTAAATTCAGACAAAGAAGGTAGATATTTCTGCTTTTGAGCCTCCGACCCACATAATGCTATTCTTGACAGTCCAGAAATGTTAACACTAGTTATAAGTCTTGACTTGTCAACAACATCATTTTTTCAGTGAAGGTTTGGTTATTTATAAAACAAAAAGTCAAAAATAAAATTATCCAAATTCTAACCAATAGTAAGCATTGCTGCTGAGGAATGAACCAAGAAGAAAGTGGAACAGCTTGCATCAACTCTAGCAATTTCAGCTGTAGCAAAAGCATTTGCAGTAATAGAAAGACCAGGACACCCATAACCCTGATAGAAAGAAGGCCAAAAGCGAAATTACCAACCACAACAACAACAACAACAACAACAACAAAGCCTTTTCCCACTAAGTGGGGTCGGCTATATGAATCCTAGAACACCATTGCGCTCGGTTTTGTGTCTTAGCGCGATTTCGTTCTGAATTCATTTTCATAAGGATTCGACGTGACTGTGGAGTGCCGGCTGTCGACTACCTGACACCCTCCCCCTCCTCCTTTACCCGGGCTTGGGACCGGCCATGTAAGATAAACTTATTAAGATATGTATTAAGCACCTTGATTGTCCCACCAGCAATGCGCAAAGCACCAAGCTTTGGAATAATTTGAAATGGAAACTCTGCCTTCTCCCAATACTGAGAAAACAAGTTCGCAGATCAATCTCCTTGTTTTTGAATGTATATTAAATAATTAAATATGGACTGTTTTAGCCTTAATATGAAATGCAGAAATGGTTAGAGTAAAAGGGATACCTCTGCCATAATTGGAGCAACGTCTTTCTCCATACACTCTCATACTCTCAACCTAATAGCCTGCTCCTCAGCTGTCAATAGATCATCAATCTGGTAATAATCCGAAGCTGTAAATTTTTAAGGCCAAGAGACAAGATTATGGAAGTTAATTACTGAAGTTGCCCGTTTCTTCAAATTACAAATCAAAATCACAACAACTAAAGAGGTGCACGAGCAATGTACTAAATATTCACAAAGAAATAAAGTAAAAACAAACCAGAATGCAAAAAGTGAGACAAGATGAATACACAAATCCGAAAAATTCGAATCGATAGTCTGGATTCACATAAGTTACATAACAAGAGGAAATCCTGAACTGTTTTACAAAAGACAATTTCTCCATAGACACACATACAAGTTTATCTATACGATATCTATTATATAATGATGGTTAATGCTCTTACTGCAGGGAGGAAAAGTAGAAGCCGGCGTTGCTTGCGGAAAAGCAACTGAGACATCCAATGCAGGGGAATTGAAGTAATTCGTCCTCTCATTATTCTTAAAATCATCTGCAGGACATCAGCAAAACAATAGCAACCATTAAACCGAGTCGAAAATTAGAAATCACAGCCACATACTCAGCTTATAACAATTGCAGAATGCCCAAATCAACAACCAGAAGCTTCAAGTTCAAACCAAGAGCTTAATTCCAAATGCTAACTCAAGAATTAACCCACAAAATAAAAAATCGAAATTTCAGTATAATTTCCATCAAAGTTGTGATCTTTCCAAGTTCTAAGAGATCCCATATGACTGTAATTTGTAAAAAAATAGAATTGTGCAACCCATCATTTCTGATCGTTAAAAATTCATAAAATAAAAACTAAAAAAATTGAACTAAAACCCAATAAAAATTAATTAAATAGCTGAATATTTTACCCTGATACGGCGGAACTGTCATGGTGGTGAGGAGGAAAATTGGCGGAACTGTCATGGTGGTGAGGAGGAAAATTGGGGAGGTCGAGATAGCTACGAGGTTCGAAAGATAATAATAAAAAAAAAACTAATAAAAATGATTCGAAAACTTTTATAACGATAAAGATAAAATAAAGGGTAAAATGAATAGTATCAAGTTTGACTTTTTAGTGTAAAAATGTGGTCTTTCGTTATAACGAACAGTATCGTGGGCTTTTCGTTAAAACTCCCTAATAAAAAAAGGTATGTTATCCTATATCTCATTTTATTTCTCACACATCCTTAATAATTTAGTTTACAAAATTTAGTCTCGCATTACTTATTTTTCATTATGCTCCCGTATTAGCTATACCATGCGTCATTGTATGAGTGGATGGAAGTTTTATCCTTATTTGTTTTTCAGAGAAATTGGTCATTATAGTATTGTTGCTGAAATAGCATAAGCAATTGATTGACGGGTACTGTCGGTCCATTTTAGTTTTCTTATTTTTGGTCCGTTAGGTCAATGGGGCTTGTAGTATATTCCCTTTTACCCATTGAGCCTGTACTATTCTTGCTAATCATTTTTAATGGTTTTTTTATTTATTTATCTAAATGGTTTCTAAGATTGACACACATCTTTACTTTGGTTCTTGAGATTTGAAATCGATATAAGTAGTCCCTGAGATTGTCCACCATCAATCATTTTGTTCATTCCATGAAAAATCTGCATTAAATAAGGATAACATGATAAAAATACCATCAATTCTTGTCAAATCATTTTGGCCCATTGTTTATTAACTTGAGAGTATTTTTGTAATTTTAGTCCTTATTTAACAGAATTTTTACAAAATGACCAAAATGATTGATGGTGGACAAACTGAGGGACTACTTTTATCGATTTCAAATCTCAAATACCAAAATGAGAAGTTATCCAGTCTCAAAGACAATTTTAGCTAAAAAAACTTTTTTGAATGTGCATATAAACTTTTTCTTCTTATTTTCCTTTTGAGATCTATTATTGGCATATTAAAATTTAATTATGCACTTTTCGTAAGAGTATTTATCTTTCTAAATAAAAAATTTAAAGTGCACAATTAAATTTTTAGAGTGTCAATAATAAATATCTTGCTTTTAAAAGTTATTTATTTATAAATATTAAAAATATAATTGTAGGAATAAGGAGTGATTTCTTCTTTAGGAGTCGAATAATGTCCCAAATGATTAGTATCTCGACACGACCCACTACCACCCCTACTTCAAAGTTAGCTCTAGAAGTGGGCACAATAACCCATCAATTGGTGATTCGAACCATGTAACCAATTTGGTTCAGTTTGGTTTTCTTTATATAATTTGCTCTAATAAGAATAAGTTGTTGATACATGACGAGTTTTGTTTTGTAGACATAAGCGTAATCACTTTGAGTAAAACAAATGTGCTCCTTGTACGCAGTCAAGTGCTTTCTTGCAAATCAAATTAAATTACAATTGAACGGAAAAAATTGCTTGTATGAAAAGAAAAAAAAAAGATATTGCTAATGCTTTCTTT
The DNA here is from genome assembly GCF_042453785.1 of Malus domestica. Lineage (NCBI taxonomy): Eukaryota > Viridiplantae > Streptophyta > Magnoliopsida > Rosales > Rosaceae > Malus > Malus domestica. The sequence goes on along the minus strand of NC_091672.1, from coordinate 24,054,075 downwards.
TGCTTTCCGTGACGTCTTTTGGTGATGTCTACTTTCATCTACTCCATTTGTAATGGCTGTGTGTCAACCAAATGATGCAAAATGCAAGCAAACATGCCCAAAACGACTCCGTTTTGCCTTCGCTTCCAACGAAGGGATTGCCGACTGCGTACCGAATGTGAAATAATCGCGACCGCAGAGGATACAACCCTGATAAACAACGGCTAAGCACCTTTTTATTTATTTATTTCATTTAATTTCAATTTTTGTCATTGACTGATTCGAAAGCTCTTAACAGTAGGAACGTCATCGGTATGATCACTGAAACAAACATAGAAAGTCTCCTCCGCTAGTCCAATCCAGCTGCTTTTGCAGAAAGCCAAAGATTTCAGCTGCAAATTCGAATTCGCGATGTTCGCCAAGCGGCTTTTGCAGAAAGCCATAAACAACTCTCAGGTAAAATCGTATTCCCAAGCAATCATATTCACTATAGCATCCCATCCACGGCGTCCATTCTTGCTTTCGACCCGATTCAGCGCCTTTTGGCCATTGGAACATTGTGAGTTAAAATGCACCTCCTTTCTTCTTTCTTCTTTTTTGTTTATGCTGTTTTCGGTGTGTGAATTGATCGAAAACCAATCTACTTAGCATTGCGCACGGTCATGTGGTTAATGATGTGTTGTGCTAAGATAGCACCAAACCCGTTGGAACCAACTCTTGATAACCCACAAGAAATATATCAAATGAAATGCAAGAACAAAATATTAAAGACACCAAGATTTTAACGAGGTTCCTCAACAGTTAGTGTAACTGGAGTACGTCCTCGGAGCAGTAGGAGCTCACCCAATAATCCACTATCAACCAAATGGGAGTTTACAAAGTGTTGGCAATCTCACAACCCAAATAACCCAATACACCCAATAACTCTCACACTCTAAAGAAACAAATAGAGAAAGAAATATCGTGATTAATTTCTTCTCTATACAAAGCTCAAAGCTATTACAACAATAACACTTTGATGGAGTGAAAACTATCCAATGAAAGGAACAACAACTCCTTCTCTCAAAATGGTACTGCAGCAGTACCTTCTTTCTCTCTCTCTCTTCTCTTCGGCTCACCAATTTTCTGCTCACTTAAAAAACAAAAGGCAGCAGCTTCCTTATCATAATATAGCCATTCATTCAAGTCACCCCGTGACTTCCCATGGACCAAGAAAACTTTAGACAAAGTGCTTTTCCTTTCCCCAAAACAAGGAAAAAACATCATAATGTTGTCCCTTTTTCTTTTCCTTTTTTTTTTTAATAGCCGAAAGTTGTTTGTTTGGCCATAATTCAACAATCTCCACCTTGGCCAAATTCCGAAAACACCATGATAAGCCAACCAACACAATCAACACAAAAATCACTCCCAAACACTAGCAAGAGAACAACTCATGCCGAGCCAAATGCTCCAAAACTCCTACTGCTCAACGCCTTCTTTATATAGGCATAATGTGAGCCAAGTTCAAATAGTGAACAAACTTGGCTACACCAACAACCTTAGTCAACATATCAGCGGGGTTGTCTTTAGTTGGAATCTTCTGGAGAATGATTTCCCCTTCACCAACAATTTCACGAACAAAGTGATAACGCACATCTATGTGCTTGGTCCTCGCATGATGAACCTGATACTTAGCCAAATAAATGGCACTCTGACTATCACAATGTACCTCCACCTGCTTCTGATCAACCCCCAAATCTCTAATCAACCCATGTATCCAAATGGCCTCCTTTATAGCTTCAGCAACTGTCATATATTCAGCCTCTGTAGTAGACAAGGCAACAGACGACTGCAAAATCGACCTCCAACAAACTGGTCCTTTAGCCATAGTAAACACATAGCCTGTAGGAGACTTCCTTCCATCCAGATCACCTGCATAATCTGAATCAACATAACCAACTGCAAAATGACCAATACCAGAGTCATCTATCTCAAAGCATAAACCAACATCTCGAGTACCATGGAGATACCTCAATATCCACTTAGCTGCTTGCCAATGCTCTTTACCTGGATTATGCATATATCGACTCACCATGCCAACTGCATGAGCAATATCCGGTCTAGAGCATACCATTGCATACATCAAACTACCAACCAAATTTGCATATGGTATATTTTTCATTTGCAGCTTCTCTTTATCATTTTTAGGACATTGTAGAGAACTCAATTTAAAATGAGGAGCCAAAGGGGTACTAACCGGTTTGGTTGAATCATGAACTCCAAACTTCCGAATCAACTTCTCAAGGTATTGTCTTTGATTCAAACTGACCAAACCTTTCTCTCTATCTCGAGTGATCTCCATGCCAAGGATCTTCTTTGCTTCACCAAGATCCTTCATCTCAAACTCATTCTTCATTTGTTTCTTCAATTTCTCAATCTCTTCAACATTCTTTGAAGCAATCAACATATCATCAACATATATCAATAAATAAATGAAAGACCCATCTTGCAACTTCTTGAAGTACACACAATGATCATATTGACTTCTAGAATAATTTTGGCCTCTCATAAATTTATCAAACCTCAAATACCATTGTCTTGGAGATTGCTTCAAGCCATAAAGTGATTTCTTCAATTTGCAAAACAAATTCTCCTTCCCTTTCACTATATACACATCCGGTTGACACATATAAATCTCTTCATTCAAATCATCATGTAGGAAAGCCGTCTTCACATCAAGTTGCACAAGCTCAAGATCATACTGTGCAACAAGAGCTAACATAATGCGAATTGAGGAGTGCTTCACAACCGGAGAAAAGATTTCATTGTAGTCAATGCCCTCCTTTTGTGCATACCCTTTAGCAACTAATCTTGCTTTGAATCTCACATTGCTTTTCTCATCAGCATCTTCCTTCTTAGCATACACCCATTTGCAACCAATAGCTTTCTTGCCCTTAGGCAATTTAGCTAACTCCCAAGTCTTGTTCTTCAAGAGAGAATTCATCTCATCACCCATGGCATTGCACCACCTCTCCTTCTCCTCACTCTCAATGGCTTCCTCGAAATTGGATGGAATCTCATCAGTGATAATAGGAAGAGCAAAAGAAACATAGTCACTATACCGAGCTGGCTTGGTAATTTGTCTCTTTCCTCTGTTCTTGGCAATAGACTCTTGAGGTGAAACTTCCTCTTCAACTTGAATAGAATCTTCAAGTTCAACTTCTTCAACATCCTCATGGTCTCCAACTTCTTCACTTGTAGTGGCTTCGACATCAGCGGAAATAGGATTTGAAGTACCAGAGGCAACTTTCTCAAGCTCCACCTGTTGGACATCTTTCACATTCTTCTCAGAGACTTTGTACATACTTTCTTCATCAAATGTCACATCTCTGCTGATTACAAGTTTTTTCATCTCTGGGCACCACAACCTGTAACCTTTGACACCACTACTAAAACCAAGAAAGATAGCCTTTTTGGCTCTAGGATCAAGTTTATTTTCAGTCACATGAAAATAAGCAGGTGAACCAAAAATATGGATATAGTCATAATCAGAAGAAGGTTTTCCAGTCCATACCTCCATTGGTGTCTTACCCTGAACAGCAGCTGAGGGTAACCGGTTGATGATGTGACATGCATAATTAACTGCCTCTGCCCAAAATGACTTGCTTAAACTCGACTGAGACAACATACATCTAACCTTCTCAAGCAAGGTTCGATTCAATCTTTCTGCAACTCCATTTTGTTGTGGAGTTCCCCGAACACTGAAATGTCTCACAATTCCTTCTTCTTTGCAAACTTTAAAGAAAGGATCGGATGTGTATTCACCACCATTATCCGATCTCAAAATCTTAATCTTTCTCCCAGTCTGGTTCTCAACCATTTTCTTCCAACCCAAGAAAATACTTAACACCTCACTCTTGTGCTTCATAGTGTAGACCCAAGACCTTCTTGAATAATCATCAACAAATGTCACGAACCAATGTCTACCACTCAAAGAGGGAGTCGTTGTAGGACCCCAAACATCCGAATGCACATAATCAAGAATGCCCTTCGTCTGATGTACAGCAGTACCAAACTTCACTCTAGTTTGCTTCCCCAAGACACAATGCTCGCAGAAATCAAGCTTACAAGTCGTGGCACCTTTTAGAAGACCTTGTTTCACAAGCCCTTATAAAGCTTTTTCACCGGCATGGCCTAATCTCATATGCCACAGTCTAGTAGTATCAGAATCGGATGTGCCCATATTTTCTGAGACTACATATGCTTCACCTGTCACAGTGCTTCCTTGCAATAGATACAACTGGCCACATCGAGGAGCTTTCATCACAACAAGTGCACCATAAGTAACTTTCAATGTCTGTCCATCTGAATGAAACCTGAAGCCCTTGGATTCCAAAGTACCCAAAGAAATAAGATTTTTCTTCAAATTCGGTACATACCGAACACCTGTCAACTCTTTAACCATGCCATCATGCAACTTCAAACGAACTGTACCAATCCCTTTTGTTGTGCAAGGATTGTCATCTCCCATGAACACAACGCCACCATCAAACTCTTTCAAGCTTGAAAACCAATTCTTGTGAGGAGTCATATGATGAGTACAACCCGTATCCAACACCCACTTAGTAGCACAATCAAATGATGAGGAAGTGGTTAAAGCAAAATCAGAAAAATCTGTTTCAACCTCAGCAACATTAGCTTCAGAACTTTCTTTGCCTTTGGTCTTCAATTTAGGACAATCTTTCTTCCAATGGCCCTTATTATGACAAAAGGCACATTCATCCTTTTCCAAAGGTTTTCTACCTTTAGAGTTTCCTCTAGGTCGAGACTGTGATTTTTTCCTGCTAGAAGATGACCTCCTCTCCGATGATCTACCTCTAACAAATAAAGCTTCAGATGTACTATCATGATTTTTATCTCTATGCCTCATTTCATAATTCATCAAGGCATTTGACACATCTTCAAATTTCACAGTTTCTTTACCATGCATAATAGTGGTAACAAAATGCTCATAAGAGTCCGGCAAGGAATTCAACAATATTAAGGCCTTATCTTCATCCTTAATATCCTCATCTAAATTTAACAAGTCGGCAATCAACTTATTAAAAGCATCAAGGTGTCTAATCATTTTTGTACCTTCTTTGTATTGGAAGCGGTAGAGCTTTTTCTTCAAGTGTAGCCGGTTCTCTGCACTCTTCGTCATATACTTGTCTTCCAATTTTTGCCACAACACACTTGCTAATGTCTCCCGCATCACAAAATACTTCTGAGTTTTTGCAAGGCATAACCGAATTGAAGAGCAAGCCCACAAATTTAATTTTTCCCATTCCGGCTTCGACATAGTTTCCGGTTTCTCTCCCAACGCGGCAAGTAGATCTTGTTGAGCCAACACATCTTTGACCTCACATTGCCACATCCCGAAGTTGTTTGTGCCATCAAACTTTTCCACTTCGAACTTTGCATTTTGCACCGTCGTTCTTGCAAACCCGGAGCTGCTTCCAAAAGGATTTTCATCTTGCCCGTCTGACATCTTTGGCAACTAGACAGTACCCAATAGCAACTAGTGCTCTGATACCAATTGTTGTGCTAAGATAGCACCAAACCCGTTGGAACCAACTCTTGATAACCCACAGGAAATATATCAAATGAAATGCAAGAACAAAATATTAAAGACACCAAGATTTTAACGAGGTTCCTCAACAGTCAGTGTAACTGGAGTACGTCCTCGGAGCAGTAGGAGCTCACCCAATAATCCACTATCAACCAAATGGGAGTTTACAAAGTGTTGGCAATCTCACAACCCAAATAACCCAATACACCCAATAACTCTCACACTCTAAAGAAACAAATAGAGAAAGAAATATCGTGATTAATTTCTTCTCTATACAAAGCTCAAAGCTATTACAACAATAACACTTTGATGGAGTGAGAACTATCCAATGAAAGGAACAACAACTCCTTCTCTCAAAATGGTACTGCAGCAGTACCTTCTTTCTCTCTCTCTCTTCTCTTCGGCTCACCAATTTTCTGCTCACTTAAAAAACAAAAGGCAGCAGCTTCCTTATCATAATATAGCCATTCATTCAAGTCACCCCGCGACTTCCCATGGACCAAGAAAACTTTAGACAAAGTGCTTTTCTTTTCCCCAAAACAAGGAAGAAACATCATAATGTTGTCCCTTTTTCTTTTCCTTTTTTTTAATAGCCGAAAGTTGTTTGTTTGGCCATAATTCAACATGATGTATCTTGCTGCTAAGCATTGATGTTCCACATTTCTCGGAATTGCTATTCGTTTCTGTGGTACCAAAACGTTTGAATGGCAAAATACACATGTATATTTGGTGAAGGCATGAGATTACGTACATCTATTTGGAGATATGATATCCCTGCATCACACAAATCACATTGTTGTTTTGATTCTTATTTGTTTGGTAGGGATGGGAGGATTAAAGTAATCGGTGGTGATGGTATTGAAGGACTCTTTATATCCCCGAAGCAACTGCCTTACAAATACATTGAGGTATCTGTGTGCACCATTCATTCCCCTTGTTTAGTTACAAGGATAAACTATCAATAGTAAAGTGTTTAGGGTGAAACATTTTGTTGAATGATATATTTATATAACTTTTATGGTAAAACTTTTTTTTTCCTTAATCACAAACACATCCTTGAATATTATACGCTTGTCTTATTAGTTGTTGGGTCAGCAAACTAATTCTTCATACTGTATTTTGGCAGTTTCTACAAAACCAGGGTTATTTGGTTTAATCATAATAACAACCTCCATGCGATGTGCAAAACACTTTAAACATTTTAAAAGTTATCAGTATAGAGTTGATCAGCAATTACACAGTGGGTGCACAGTCCTTGGTTTAACTAAAGACTTGGAGACGCTTACCTTGATTGAAATATTTTCCTTACGCTTTTTCAAGATGTCTAGAAGCACCCGGGTCCAAAGTCTCTAAACTCAAACACCATAAAACACATCATTCAAAAAATCACAACTTAAAAAAGGTTGAAAAATTAAAACTTGGTAAGCAAAATCTAAGAGGGCTAACAAATTACCTGCCCTTGGAGCAGAGACTAGCAAATCCGCCGAACCGCAATGATCAGCCTTTCTTTCATTCGTGTGTATTGGTTGTTCTGCAAGACTGATGCATTCAAACCTTTAACCCCATTGCCCCAAATTCAAACTCTCCAAAACCCTAAAAGCAAATAAAACAGAGCAATCAAACCTAAATATCTAAACCCCTTTTGACCAAAATCCATAAATTAGAACATAAAACCCCGACCTGGGAAGGTCGGAGCATGCTAGTCATCACCGTGAGGTGACGTAACCATAAGGGTAAGTGACGTAAAAGTGAATAAATTTAAAACTAATTAGAACTATTTATACTAAATAGTGAAAGAGTGCGCAATCGTGGGAAGAACCCACTACAATTATTCAGAGCGTAATAGACAGTGAGACTACAGAAGAGTAGTCAAAGCAACTAAGTACACTTATTACATAACAGTGATACGTTTGTACGTCTAACAGAAGAGAATGTCAGAACTGCCGAGATTCCTCGAGTGCTACAAAGAGTACAGCTATCTAGGTCTTGGAGGGGCGAAAAACAAAGTTGAGTGGGTCAGCAAAACAATGCTTATACGAAATCCTTTATTTTCGAATATACTAACCCTTCACCGTAAAACAAGTATAATTTCCTTAAAACATACTACGTAAGTATGTAAACAATAAATCAACAGCATTATAGTAGTATAAAAATTAGAAATATGCCAAGTCATGATGTATCAAATGCCACAATAATATAATCAAGTGATAATCAAGTATAGCTAAGTGCTCATCCATCTAAGTTGACACACGAGTTCGAATAGATAATTTTTGCCATGAACAAGACTGGGTGTAATCAATATGTTCTAGTACTATGATCAAGTGAAGGCTGGTGCAGAAGCACGTCACATATAAGTCGGATTGCCTAATGCAATCTTCCCGACAGGACTGGCACCTAACTTGGATCCAAGGCCAGCGAATGGTGCGATGTGAACATACACGTGAAGGACTGGCCCTGACCGTGGGGCAAGTACTAATACTAGTGCAGCAAGATGAGCATGTACACATATGTATGAATGCCATGACAGTAATATCTCAACCATATAGCAGCATTTATCACAATTATATCGCAATTATCAATTATTTGGCAATATATACGCAAAGTGATGTATTTATGCAATTTTGGAAACTATAAATACGTATAGATAAAAAAATAAACTGCCCACTCACAAGTATGTCATTAGGTCGTAACCCCTGAGCCTAGCTTGGCTTCGAACGTCCTCAGGATACGTTTCCCTTATATGTGAAATAACTAAAATAGGATTAATTAAAACACATATACGGAAACCTAAATAAAACCCTCATAATTTGCTTAAACCTAGGGTTTAATATACCATCGTGACCTACTCGACGTCACAAACATCCCCAAATTTTTAAAATAATTTTTGGACGGCTCACGCGCCTGCAATGGCACGGCTAGACGCGCCCCCACGTGCAGGCCAGTGCCGTCAGTTAGCCTGACGTCGTCAGGAATATTCCGTCAACTCTGACGGAATATTTCGTCTCCTTCTCCGGTTGTCCTGGCCGTCACCGTTGTCTGCAACTTGATTTTTCGCCGGTTTTCTGGAAAATTTTCAAACTCACTATTCTCATTCATTTCTCAGCCATTTTTGACGTACTTTATATGGATTTGAAGCTCGTGAAGAGTAGAATCACGTTATACCTGTTTGGAGTCCAAAAAATGAATGGAGTTCCCCGGAAAAAGCCTCGAAAGTTCCGGCCAAAAGTGAACTCTTCGAAACTTGGTCGTTTCACTTCCAAATTTCTCCCAAATTGTTGTAGGAGCCTCGAGGAGTTGCGTAGAAGCTTCCCCAAGCTTCAAAACTTCCTAATTCGCTCGAAAACATGTCGAACTCAGTTTGCCTGAGTTCGACGTTGAAAACTCGTCCATTCCAGGTTTCAAGAACATGGTTATGTTTGTGAGGATGAGATGAACACGAAAACGAGGTTCTTGGGTTCGATTTGTGAGCGTTGAAGCTCGTTTGAGGGGTTTTGCAGAGAAAGAGAGTATACGGGAAAGAGAGAAGGAAGAGAGAGAGAGAGTTCATTTTCTCTTTTTCTGATTGGGGGACAGAAATGAGGGATTGGATGGGATTGGTGGAGTGCACAGGATGGGCTAAATAAAAGCTAGGGATATGGCTTTTAGATTTTCTACTGTAAGGGAAATCAAAATCTATCCGAAGTAGATATTTCTACACTGGTAGGAATTCTCATACACTCGTAACAACGTGTACAATTTAAATGCAATAACGAGAAATAAAATAAAAGCGATATGAATACGTCCACGTCACTTGCCAATAAGGGCATAACTGTCAATACACATACTAGGGGAGAAATTACATAGGAAAATTAGGGACGGGTCGTCACAGTTTATTAACTTGAGAGTATTTTTGTTATTTTAGTCCTTATTTAATAGAATTTTCACAAAATGACTAAAATGATTGATGGTGGACAAACTCGCTTTTATCGATTTCAAATCCCAAATACCAAAATGAGAAATTATGTCAATCTCAAAGACCAGTTTAGCTAAAAAGTCTTTTTTGAATGTGCATTAGAAACTTTTTCTTCTTATTTTCTTTTTGAGATCTATTATTGGCACTTTAAAATTTAATTCTGCACTTTTAGTAAGAGTATTTATCTTTTTAAATAAAATTTTAAAAGTGCACAATTAGATTTTTAAAGTGTTAATAATAAATATCTTGTTTTTAAAAGTTATTTACGTATGTATGTTAAAAATATAATTGTAGGAATAAGGAGTGATTTCATTTTAAGGAGTCAAATAATGTCCCAAATGATTAGTACCTCGACACGACCCACTACCACCTCTACTTCAAAGTTAGCTCTAGAAGTGGGCACAATAACCCATCAATTGGTGATTCAAACTAGGTGACCGATTTGGTTCAGTTTGGTTTCTTTTATAAAATTTGCTCTAATGAGAATAAGTTGTTGATACATGACAAGTTATGTTTTGTAAACATAAGCGTAACCACTTTGAGTAAAATGAATGTGCTTCTTGTACGCAAACGAGTGCTTTTTTGTAGATCAAATCAAATTACAATTCAACGTAAAAAATTGTTTGTGTGAAAAGGAAAAAAGAAGATATTGCTAATGCTTTCTTTTGCTTTCCGTGACGGCTTTTGGTGTGTCTACTTTCATCTACTCCATTTGTAATGGCTTTGTGTCAACCAAATGATGCAAAATGCAAGCAAAAATGCCCAACACGACTTCGTTTTGTCTTCGCTTCCAACGAAGGGATTGCCGACTGCGTACCGAATATGAAATAATCGCGACCGCAGAGGATACAATCCCCATAAACAACGGCTAAGCACCTTTTTATTTATTTATTTCATTTAATTTCAATTTTTGTCATTGACTGATTCGAAAGCTCTTAAGAGTAGGAACGCCATCGGTATGATCACTGAAACAAACATAGAAAGTCTCCTCCGCTAGTCCAATCCAGCTGCTTTTGCAGAAAGCCAAAGATTTCAGCTGCAAATTCGAATTCGCGATGTTCGCCAAGCGGCTTTTGCAGAAAGCCATAAACAACTCTCAGGTAAAATCGTATTCCAAGCATTCGATCGCCGCCACTTTTTTCTGTTTTTTTGGATTTTTTCAGTTTAGCTTCGTAATTTGCGTTTTTTATTTTATTAAAATTCCATTTCTTTTTTGTTGGGTTGGATTAAATTCCGATGCTTTATCTGGTTAGTATGCTGGAAAACTGGATATTGCATCAATGGATTATTTTTTATGATTTGTTTATTCATTTCTGTGTATTTTTATGCTCGAATACTTGGATTGTATAAATTTGGAGCCTCTTGGTATCGACATTTGGACTGATACTTGCCCATTTTTTTTAAATTGGGATTTTGTATTGGAAATTGTTGGTTTCAGCTCAAATTTCCTTGTGAGCCCTGTCTATCCCCCTTTTTTTTTTCTCGCAAAGCGTCATCTAATAGTGCTCTGGCTATGAAGAATCTTTGGAGAATTGGTGTTTTAGTAAGTCATTGACTAAATTTATTCACAACAACAACGATTATCGATAATCGCTTGGAAGTTTGAGAACTATTTAGCCCAAATGGGGAAAAGAAAAAAAAAATCAATAAGATCAAAAAAGGAAAACAAAGCTCATCCAATGAAGACATACACAGAAAGGATGAAAGCCAAAAGCGAATGCCAAAGAAAAGTCATTTTCCCAAACCCATTTGCATGCATTTTCTCGCTTTCCCATTGCCCTTTTCCAGTTTTCTGTAATTATTTCCAAGACTTTTGTATACACACACATTGCTTTCGGCCATTACAGAAGCCTGAAACTCTCTGCTTTCGGCCAGCACAGAAACATTGACAGCTATCAAAGTAAAAGACAAGTCTAGCTGTTGAAAAACAAGGCAGCTATAGGCAAAACATGCCAACTATTCCACCAATTTCGGCCACTTTATTTTGATTTGAACTTCCAACAGTTCCAACAGATTTCTTAATTTCTGTTGACTAACTACTAAGTTGGTCTACCTTCATTTCTGTGGACATCCAATCTCAAGTGTTTTTTCTTACATGTGATAGGATTTCTTCTCTTTTGTGCTTTTGTGCAAATTAAACTTTGGTTTTTTGGTTTTCCATTTGTCTTTGAACAATGATGGAGCATTCGCGTACTATTCGTAATCTGGTTTTGTTGAAATTCCTGCATGGCTTCTTTCTCTTAGTCTTATGCACGATGAGCTCATGTCCGGAATCTGAAGCATTTCCCAGCCCTACCCTGCTTGTAAACGAATCTAATCGCTTGGCTTTGCTAGACTTCAAGAAAAGAATAACTAAAGATCCTCTCAGTGTCATGAGCTCGTGGAATCATTCCATCCACTTCTGCAGTTGGGTAGGCATTACATGCCACCGTGCCACCCAAAGAGTCTTGATTCTGGAACTGGAAGATAAACAATTGGTAGGCTCCATTCCACCTTCCATTGGGAATCTTACTCGTCTAATTGATATAAGCTTGGGAATCAACAAGTTTCATGGTGAAATTCCTCAAGAACTGGGTCATCTACGTACCCTGGAAAGTCTCAACCTGTCTTTCAATTCTTTAGGTGGGAAAATTCCGACTAATATGTCCCACTGTACACAACTAAGAGTTTTTTTTTTATCTTTATTCCAATAAGATTATTGGTTCGATTCCACATCAACTCAGTTCATGGTTGAGTTTAACTGTTCTACGTCTTAAAAGTAATAATTTCAGTGGAACCACCCCAGGTTGGATAGGAAACTTCTCTTCTTTGAGGGGTCTTAATCTTGGCGGCAACAATTTTCAAGGAAGCATACCAAATGAGCTCGGGCATATAACAACCTTGAAGCTATTCTTAGTTTGGGATAATAATTTGTCTGGTATGCTCCCTTCTTCAATTTATAATATTTCTTCCATATACAAAATCAGTGTTGGTAAAAACCAATTACATGGAGAGCTACCACCAAATCTCGGCATCTCGCTTCCTAATCTCGTAGAATTTTACTGTGGTGCCAACAATTTCACAGGAAATATTCCTGTATCATTGTCAAATGCTTCTAGACTTTATGCGATTGATTTTGCTTCAAATGGCCTCACGGGGGCAATCCCTGGAGAAGGACTCGGAAGCTTGCGAAGCTTAATTTGGCTAAACTTTGGAGGCAATAGACTGGGAAATGGAAAACTTGGTGATTTGAGTTTTCTCAATTTCTTGACTAATTGTACTAGTCTTCAAGTACTCGATCTTAGCTACAAAGTCTTTATCTAGGGGTTAATTTGTTACATGGAAGCCTCCCAAACGGCATTGGAAATCTTATAAACCTTACCGATCTACAGATGTGTGTTAACTATTTGGCAGATGTTGTCCCTGAAGAAATTGGGAAGCTTGAGAAGATTGGGAAACTGTACTTGTTTGATAACAAATTTTCCGGGCCAATTCCATCTTCCCTGGGTAATATGACTTCATTGATAGAGTTTTCCATGTACAGAAATAGTTTTGAGGGAAGTATACCTCCAAGTCTTGGAAACTGCCAGAACCTGTTACTACTTGCACTTCATAATAACAATCTAACGGGCAGCATACCTCAAAAGCTTATGGAGCTTTCAACCCTTTCAATTGCTTTGGACCTGGCTGAAAATTATTTGACCGGTTCACTGCCAAGTATTGTGGGTGATCTGGTGCATCTCACAGAACTAGATGTATCAAACAATAAGTTATCAGGTGAAATCCCCAGCACCATCGATAGTTGTACTAGTTTGGGGCGCTTGTACTTGGATGACAACAAATTTGAAGGAACAATTCCTCAGTCTCTTAACGATTTAAAAGACTTGGAAGAACTTGACATTTCAAGCAATAACTTATCAGGGCAGATTCCTGAATTCATAAGCAAGCTTGGAGCACTTAAGTATCTCAATCTTTCGTATAATGATTTTGAAGGCGAGTTGCCTAAAGAAGGATTTTTTTCAAATGTCGGTGGTGTCTCAGTTCTTGGAAATCATAGGCTCTATGGTGACATCCCACAATTACATCTACCTGCATGCCCCAAAAATAAACACCATTCATCTCGAGAACTACTTTCCCTAAAAGTAGTCATCCCTATATCTTGTGCACTTGCATTCATAATTGCTCTATCATGCTTCTTCGGTGCTCGTTCAATGCTGAAAAAGTCAAGAGATGGACTTGTAACTTCGCGTTCTTATAAGGATTGGAAATTAGGTGTTTCCTACTCACAACTTGTTGAATCGACTAACGGCTTCTCTGTGGATAATTTGATTGGTTTGGGAAGTTTTGGTTTTGTTTATAAAGGGGTAATTCCTAGGGGTGGAAAGGTAGTTGCTGTTAAGGTATCAAACCTTCAACAACGAGGAGCGTCCAAGAGTTTCAATGATGAATGCAAAGCTTTAAGAAGTGTCAGGCACCGAAATCTTCTCAAGATCGTAACTGCATGCTCAAGCATTGATAATCATGGTAGAGACTTCAAAAGTCTAGTCTTCGAGTTCATGCCAAATGGAAGTCTTGACTCGTGGTTGCATCCTAGAGATGAGGAGCAATCTCCAAGTAAGAGATTGAATTTTATGTAAAGATTGAACATAGCCATTAATTTTGCTTCTGCGTTAGATTATCTCCACAACCATTGTGAAACGTCCATTGTTCATTGTGATTTAAAGTTGATCAATGTACTTCTTGATGAAGACATGGTAGCCCATGTTGGGGATTTTGGTTTAGCAAGGTTCCTCTTGGAAGCATCAAATGATCATTCCCTCAGTCAAACAATGTCATCGCAACTAAAGGGTTCTGTAGGTTACATTCCTCCATGTATGAGATTCCATCATTCTAATTTCTTTTTTTGGTTCTTATTAACTTATTACTAAAAACTAACTAATTAAATTATATATATTAAAGATATACTATTGACTCTTTTTCCTAGAAACAATTAACATTAATCTGAAATAAGATATCAATTTTAATAGTCAATTGCATGTGACATCTTATTATCTATATGTATGTCACAACAGAGTACAGCATGGGAGGCCAAGTTTCCATATTGGGAGATGTTTACAGCTACGGGATACTCTTGCTAGAAATGTTCACAGGAGAAACACCTACTGATGACAAGTTCATCGAAGGTTTAAGCATTTACAAATTCGCAGCCATGGCTTTGCCCGACCATGTCATGGACGTTGTTTACCCTACATTGCTCCTCGACCTCAAAGCTGAGGGTAGTGTTAACGATGACAGATACGAAAGAACTGCGCTGCCTAGACGTAACAATCGCGGAGTGGTGAAAGCAAAAAAGGTAGAGGAATGCTTGTTTGCTGTGATGCAGATAGGACTTTCCTGCTGTGTAGTATAACCAAGGGAGTGGATGCTTCTGAATATGGTTGTCGGAAAAATGAGTGCAATTAGAGACTTGTACCTCAAAGTTCAAGAAGGCTAAAGAAGGACAAATATATGCTGCTTGTGGTTTTTCTTTTCTTGTTTTTCTGTACTTTTCCTACCATCGCTTTGAACCTTGCCTCTTTTATGTTAGCTGCTGTTTTAAACGGACGAAGTTTTCATTTGTATGACTTGAAGCTTTCAAACTCTTATTTGTGTGGAGCTATTTGTAATTGTCTTGGTTATGTCAATCTTGTTTAGAATCTGATAAACTCAATGCTTAAGCAGTTTAGAACATTTCAGTCTCATATTTCTTCTCAAATGATTGCATGTGCTACACAAGTTTTGTTGAGAATTCTTTTTTTATTTTTTTGTTTGTGGCACGTGGGTTTTGGTTGTGACGAAGGATTTGCTTCAAGGCAGGTATAAATATGTTATCTTTCGTACTTTATTCGCCCGCACATACATGTGCAAAAGGGTTATGCGAATAAGCCTTGTGGATATAGTTAAGCCCGACGTTACGCCTATTATTTGTCAAAGTTTTGCGCTCCTAAAACAAAGCTGAAACACTCAAAGAGATAGACAAGAATGGTCAAGATTTAACTAGAAACTAATATTGAAGATTTAGTTTTTAGGCTTTCATTATTTCAAATAATAGGAGTATAAAAATAATTCTCATTTTCTTTTTCTTCTCTCTAACCTTGATATGGCTTACATGAATTTCTATATTGTGTCATGTTCTCTCTAACATTTGCTTGACTTGATTTTATAGGCAAATGAATAAGCTAGTATGACTCCAAAAACCCATTATTCCATTCTTTTATGTTTTCCGTGAGTAATTTTAATATTATTATATCAAGTCATTCCCCTTCCCAACATAAAATTAATAAATAAGAAAAACAAATTTTGTTGTATAATTTTTTTTTTAAATAAACGATATTATCGATCGAGAAGTAGGTTAAATCTAGCATTAGACTAGTAATAATGTGGTTTAAATTCGTCTTTAGCGATGGTCAAACCTAAGATATCTCCACTTACTGCTGATGATGAATACTATTAGAGTGCGTTTGTTGCACCGGACTAGCTTTAGGGACTAAGCTGGATTGGCTTAGACTAGACTAAGCTGAACTGATTTAATGAAACGTTTGGTAAAATGCCGGACTAAAAAAAAAGAATAGTTAACAACTATAATTTTATATCATTAAATACACATTTAATAATATTTTATTATTAACTCAATAATATTTTATTTTTTATTCAAGCTTTTTCTTTGTGGTTGTGTCTGGAACACTCTCCTCTCCTTAGGAGTTCATTCTTTTCTTCCTCGTTAGTGCCGTTCCCCAACACTCATTTTTTCCAACAAAACAATATCCTTCAAAGCGATTTTTCCTGCAAAATCGTCCCTAAAGCTACTCTCTCCCTTTCTCTATCCATTTCTCGGGAATTTTCTGGGAAAGTAATTTTTTCTTTTGGGAAATTTCTGGGAATTATTGCGAATAAGGAAGAATTTTTATATGGCGATTGTTGTTGTTTTTGTTTTTTTTTTTTTTTTAAAAATTTTGGTGTTTAGATTTAGGCAGTGGGGAAAGAGAGAAGCAGATAGATGGGCAAGGGAGAGAGAAGCAGATGAAGCAGGGCAAGGGAGAGAAGCGGACGAAGAGAAGTAGATGGAGTGAAGCAGCGAACGTCTTAGTAATCCGATACCTTTCGATGGGACTCGCTAAGACCTTCTAGCGACGTCCTTTATCGAGACGAGTCCCGGCTAGTCCCACTAAAGGTTGTCCTGCGTAACAAACATGGTATTGCTCTGAGTTTTAGTCCAGTCCAGTCCAATTCCTACTTAGTGAGGGCAAACAAACGCTCTCTTAGATCGTAATACTAAACGACAATTTTTAATTGAAACTTAAAAAGTACGTAAAATAAAAAAATAAAATAAAAAATAAAAAACAATACCCCTATGATCTATCCGATTCTCTCTCAGTCCGCCGAGCCCAACTCCCCCCATAGCGCCAATCCCCTCTTACAGTAGCATCCCTTCATCCGAGTCCTCTCCAGCTATCTTCGGTAAGCTTTGCTCTTTTCGCTTCTCGTTCTTCCTCTCTAGTTTTCGGATATGTAGAAAACTGCTGCTGTATTTTGATTATTTCCATCTAAAATTTAAATTTCTAGCCGAATGCGCATTCGATTACCTGTTTTAGGGTTCCTGTTCTGTTCAATTTATTAATCGTTTCATCTATTTACACAGCATGTTTAATTCCCACAATTTGTTTTCTGTGATGGGAATTAGGCAAACATCGCAAGCACCCAGAAGTTGAAAGAGTAATTAGAAATTAAAAAAATTTGGATTTTTTTGGGTTTTTTTGGTATTAGAGTTATGGGGCAATGAACTGCTTTGCATTGATGAATTGGTGTGACAAAAGTAAACCACTTTTATTATTTTTGTGCATAGTTGTAAAAGAGTTTGCAAATATTCGTAGTTGATCGATAAGTTGCATGATTTGTGAATATAAACACCCTGCAATTTGGCATGAAATTGTTAAAAAGTATGCAGATTTGCAAATTGGGTTAGTCTCGAAACTTTTGAATGTGCATTAGCGTTATCAGTTGATGCAGGAGCATCTGAGGGGCACTCGAAAGCTAAGTCAGCTGCCAGCCAGCTAGGCTAGGGTTCTAGTTAATTTGGGGATTCGAGTTTTTATGATTTGGATTCTGTTTCTACTGTGATTTGGCCCTATTTGATCCGCTGGACAGAAGCTTATTTTACCCTGTTGTTGCAGGAACATGGCGAAGCATCATCCTGACCTGATTATGTGCTGGAAGCAACCTGGAATAGCTATTGGAAGGTTGTGTGAAAAGTGCGACGGTAAGTGTGTAATTTGTGACTCTTATGTGTGTCCTTGCACACTTGTTCTGGTTTGCGATGAGTGCAACTATGGATCTTTCCATGGAAGGTGTGTTATTTGTGGAGGGGTTGGAATTTCTTATGCTTATTACTGCAAGGAGTGTACTCAGCAGGAGAAAGATAGAGATGGGTGCCCAAAAATTGTGAATCTGGGAAGTGCCAAAACAGATCTGTTCTATGAATGGAAAAAGTATGGTTTCAAGAAAAGATGATCATTAGCAGGTCAAGTTTCACTTAGCTTCTGGAGATCATTTTGTTTTGTTCTTCATTGAGGCTTAGCCAATATTCCAATCAGGTATTTTTCTTAGAAAACTTGCCTGTTACTGCTTGTATGTTTGACTGTTGTATTTTCTTGTTCGATATGTTTCCAACCTACTCTCATTCTGTAGGTAATCAAGCAATTTATGACTTGAGTAATTCTCACTCGTAATCTTTGTATGTGGCATGCATCTCGGGATGTTTGAACTCCTGAGTGTACTTGGAGCTTTGTTAATCCAATTTCATATGTGATTTAATATTCAGTAGACGAACTTGGCATTTCTTTTTTATCTTTTACTGAAGTTGTGAAATGGATGTATTAATTGGGGACTCCATGCTAAATATTGCTCAGTAGGTCCACGCATACTCTTTAAAATCTTTCAAAATCTCAATTGAATATACCTGGCATAATGATTTTGGCCAGGGTAGTGTGTCCTACCCTTTGCTCCCGAGTCCGATCCCTTCCCCCTAGATTAGGGTGGTCAAAAGAAAAGACCCTATTACCACGCGATTCAAGACTTATACTCTACAAATGAACACCTTTGTTAGATGTTCCAGCCATTCAAATTTCGATCAAGCTCTATGGAATGTGAAGTGTCATATTAGTGTGAATTTACAATAATATTATTCACATCGCTTCTTAAGAACACAAATCATTTGTGTGAACGAGATTATTGAAAAACATATATTTCAATATGTACGTATGTGTATACATTTATAGTACCTTAGAGTTATATTTCAACGAATCATTCTGACGTGTACGAGAAATGGAAGCACATGAATTTACTTATGGGGATGAATAATTAACAAATAGTTTTATTGTTGGTCGTGACACAAGTTCAAACCTCCTTGGATTTTCCACTTCATGTATATAAAAATTGAGAGACTTGTTGAGTTGTTTAGGTGATAAGAATGGGTAAGATCTTCTCCGGATCCTCGGCTAAGGATCCTTTCTGCTCGCAATCGGCGTAGACCTCGTAACCCTCGCCCTCGTGACCATCAGGCCTTCTTACTCCTGCTGCCACCGACAAGTGGGCGGGGATCAGATCGGCCACCAGCAGGCCAGTCTTTATCCGCTTGTTCAGAGTTGCAGCGGTAGTGGTAGTTTCCTCTGAGTCGGTGTTGGAGGCGTCAATGAATTCTCAGTGTGTGAAACCCAAGAGTTCTTCTCCGTCTTTGATTTCCAAGAAGAAGAGGAAGGGAAAGAAAGATATCTGGCCGGAGGATTTGAATTGAACGGCCAAGATAACTTGGTCCTTAGAATTTGAAGCACACAGATCCGGAGAGAATTCTTACCCGATAAGAACCAATTTTTTTTTATCTCCCATGCCTTGTAATAGCCACCACAAGCACCATTGGCTGGTCAAAAATGCCAATTGGCAACACCAGCATCTGCTAAAAGATTATCACCTGCAGCAACACGTCATGAACCAATTTCCTCTATTCAAGCAGCACAGCAGCTTGTTTGCTGAACATTTCTCATGCCAACCAAATTTTCTCATCACTAAAAGTCAAGGCAAATTTGTCGCCTACCCTTCAACTTCACTGCTACCAGCAATCACTTAGAACTGCACCCCCACTTTATTATTTTGTCCCATCATCGCACACACTAGTGGCTAGTTTAATGACAGGGACTGAAACTTATTGAGATCAAAATCAAGTTCAAGTTAGTCCAATTAGTGTTCCAATTTAGTGAGACGTCTTAGGTTTGAGGCACATTGATAGCAAGGACGTATTATATTTATATTAAGTTTAATGCTTAGTAAATAGTTGATTTATTGTATGGCCTAACCCAGCCACCCTTCCCTTAGTAGATTATCCCATCCACCCTTCCCTTAGTAGATTATCCCATCCACTTAAATGCAGAATATTGTTGTATCAAAAAGTTCTTTCAGCACCCTCCCTTAAAGTAGATTATCCCCTCTGTTTAGACGTGGAATATATTTGTTTTAAAAAATAGTCTTTTATGCAACGAAAATGCTACCTCAAGTTAATTGTACACTGTCGTGTGGAAAAATAATATGGTAACCACTTTTGAACTCAATAGTGGTCTGTTTACTTACCAAAAATGAGAATGCAAAGTGGAGGTAAGGCTTTTGATTCTTTTGATTCGTTAGCGAATTTGAGAGTGACTTGGGATGTTTTAAATTTGTGATGTGTTTGTGCAGAAAAAGGATGAGGCGTACTTCATGGCTCTGTTGAAAACAGTCCAATCAACTCCGGGGCTGTACTTCTCGTACGAGACTGATATAACACTAAAGTAAATTCTTATACCTAGCACTCAGCCGAAGTTTAAATTTTTAACCGTTAGGGTGCCGTTTAATTACATTCCACTGTTTTCATCGTTGTTGTGTGATTACTGTTCAAAATCTTATTATGTCAATTTATGTATCTATTCGGTAAAGTGTTGTGTTTGTTTATCTAATCATATATAATTGATCCTTTCCACTAGCTTTCAAAGAAGATGTAAGTTAGTGGAAGGATGGATGGCCAAACCAATATGGAAGCAGGTTAGTTGGAAATTTGGAATATTGGGTTTATCGGGACCTGATTAGTTCTTGAAAGTGATTCATATAAGCATATATATTGCCCACGTGTTTAGCTTACTAGGCATCCTCAACTCTTTCCAAGTCAGAGGGTTAATAGGGAAAGAAAGGAAAACCGCCCTAAGGATTTGCCTACTTTTGTGTTTTTGTGCACTATACTTATCTTTCGTTCTCAAGGTGAAAGTTTCAGCTCAACAAAGATGCCTTCTCAGTTCATATCCTTGAAGACATGCCATACTTTGTGCAATTTTTTGGTTGTCAAGTGATTCTCCCTTCCCCTTTATCCAAAGGATTTTTTGTCAACACTAGAAGACGAGACAGCGTGAGTATCGAGTCAACTGACACACCATATCATATGGATGTTTATCAGTATTTTCTCATAATGCCATTTTAGCTCCTATCAAATGATTACACATTACGATCTATGAATAGTAATTGCTTGGTAGTTTTTAACATTATTTGTGTTTCCAGGCTGACCCTCGATTTGTTTGGAACAGAAATCTTTTGGACGAACTTATCGAGTATAAGGTTAGACTTTCCATCTTTGAGGTCATAATTAGTTAAACAATTTGAAGTATTTTCTCGCTTGCCACCACTTAATGTATATCTTTAAGGAAGAACAGCATTTTCAAAAGTCGTCAGTTCTTCGCGCACAAATTTTATTGCTAATGCTCATTAATTTTCTCATGGCAGCTTGATGGGTTCATTATTCCTCTAATACAAGGAAAGATCCTGAATTTACTGATTTGTTATGTGTATATCCCTCTCTCTCTCTCTCTCTCTCTCTCTCTCTATCTCTCTCCCTCTCTCTAAGATTGAGATTCAGAGTTTACGTGAGTAATATGTTATGGTGTTCCTTAACCTACATTTAAGCTTCCAGACTGCACAGCAAAAGCTAAAGGGCTTATCTGCCACACTTACGATAGTCTCAAGGAGGTGTACCTGGCATCTAGGTACAATCTTATAGAGATGATTGATTCTTGTAATCACTTTTGTGTCTGTATCTGCATGTTTTGAAGGACTTAAACATGAAACACTGTAATGTGGTCGCGTAAGGACAAGAATGTGGAGAAGAGGAGCCAACCTTCATGGAGATGTTGCTAATTTTATTGAAACTGAGCGGTTGGTGGAGATTGAAGGTTTCCAGTCCTCGTTATTGCAGGTAATTCTCATATGAAGGTTCAGAAAAGAAATGTGTGCTGAGGTTATATTGTATCGGAATATTTTTAGTTACTATTATGTTTCTTTGCCTAAATAGGACATTAGCTTATATCATGGTGTCATTGTACACGTGATCAACTAAGTTGGCCGAGGATTAAACATTTGAGAAAAGTATATTCTGTTGAGAATGAATCGCATATTGATGGGAGGAGAGACCTTGCATGAGCTTATAAGTAAATTGGGTTAATCCCCATATTGCCAATTGGTTTTAAGATGGAACCTCAACTTTCTTCACGTTCTGCGCTCCTTGTTGATGTGAGAAATATCATAATTGTAGAACTTTGTCTTTATTTTTCTGAGGTTGATGGACTGCCCCTCACATAGATGAAACTTTTGTACAGTTTAGCAAGGATAGATTGGTTTTGCCAACTTTTATACATTTAGAAAACTTTTCCAATGCTATACTTTCTAAATATGCAGACACTGTTTCATTATTAGCCCTTAAGACTGATAATAGATTGGAAGTTTTGTCATAATCTAATACGAGAAGATTTATTTATTTATTCCTTTTTTCTGAATAAAACCCTCCATAATATTTTTGATATGTTTTCCAGATTCGTGGTTCAATTCCATTTTTCTGAATAAAACCCTCCATAATATTTTTGATATGTTTTCCAGATTCGAGGTTCAATTCTGCTTCTTTGGGAGCAAATTGTTGACTTGAGCTATAAACCACAACTTAGAATTATTACTCATGAGCAGACGGTAATTTGTTGCCAGAGGTGCAAATCCATTCCTTTTTACTCTTTTCTTGGCTTGATGGTACAGTTCCCTTGTTTGAGTTGTGTTGTGAATTTTCCCATCCACTTACAGTCAAATGTTGTGGAGCGCCATTTTTTTGATCTTTTGCAAAGGTATGGAGAGACAATGGCAGTAGACCTAACTGATAAAGTATGGGTTTCTTTTCTTTTACATTTTACTTTGAATTTAACAATCCTTGCACACTGATCCACCTTTACGTTAAGCTGAAAAGTTTGCAATTTTTTTCCTTCAAATTGTGTTTGTACGACACGCTCACCTTTTTGTGGCTCTGGGATTTGCTAAATAAGCAATGATGTCTATAATTCTTCCCAGCTGACTGCTTGTGCTACACAAATTTTACTGTTTTTTTAACTGTATGCAAAGTATATGTTGTTTCATAAATTTCAGTTGTTAGAATTTTTCCGTTTATTGTTATTTGTAGCATAGAGGTCGCACTTGGTGCGATGGCAAGTGCCTTCGCCCATAAGCGGTAGGTCTCGGGTTCGAGACTTGGGAGCAGCCTCTTCATAAATGGGGGTAAGGCTAGCCGACATTTACCTCTCCCAGACCCTGCGTAAAGCGGGAGCCTTGTGCACTGGGTACGACATTTTTTATTGTTATTTGTAGCATGACGATGAAGGTCAACTAAGCACGGCATTTTCTGCTGAAATGCAAAATCTACCAAACGTGAGGTGACAATTTGCATACTTATATATGCAACTATGTTGGCTCCCAACTGAATCATTTTCCGACTTCAAGTTGATTTGTTTTTTGTTTTCAAGGTTGCTTATAATGAAGTCAGTTCTATTGGTTGGCATTGGGAACAATGTCAGAAATGAGATTTTGTTCTCAACTTACTGCTTATGTTTTTGTAGCAGATATGTTTCATTTGACTTTCATCATGTATGTGGTAACTCAAACTTTGAAAACCTAAAGGTTCTATATGAGGAGATCTCAGAGCAATTTGAAAAGCTAGGGTAATGAAAGCGTAATATCTGATTGAATAAGTATGCCAAAATCCAGGTATGCTGGCTATATGAATACTGTTTTTAATCAAAACTGTTCCAGCTGAGCAGATACGTCCTCGTAGATGCGAAAGGCAATACACCGGAGGAGCAGAAAGGGATTGTCAGATCAAACTGCATTGATTGCCTTGATAGAACAAATGTTACTCAGGTTTCTAAGAAAATTACCTTAGTGTGTTTGACATTAAATTGTTTACTGCTTCTTTATTTTGTAGAGTTACTTGGCCCAGATGTCTCTAGATGCACAGTTGCAGAGGACTGGAGTGCTGGATTCTTTTGAAAGCATTTCTATGTTTGCTCAAGACTATCAAACATTTAGAGAGTATGGAATTCTTCGTGTCATGTATCCTATCTTTCATAAATGATCAAACGATGTCTATAATAAATTGTTGTGCTTATTCTCAATTTTGTTGCTTTAGTGTGGGCGGTGCAAGGTGACGAGATAAGCCTCGAGTATTCAGGGACGTATGCCCTGAAAGGGGACCTGGTTAGGTAAATTCAACCGTATAGTATGACTTGAATCATGGACAAAATATATATATATCCTTTTTTTTCGAATCATATTCTGGATCCATATTACCGCAGATATGGGAAGCAGACATTTGGAGGAATAATTAAAGACGGGATGAGTGCTCTTTCAAGATATTTTTTGAATAACTTTCAGGATGGCATTCGGCAGGTAATCTGCCTCTCTTTCGCAAATATAGAGTATTGCTCATCTGCATGAAAGCAAGTAACTTCCATTTATATATACCTGCTTAAAATCAGTTTAAAATTTGTTCTGGATGCTATGGATCTTATCAGTGGCCGCTATACAGTTAGAAGGGATATTTCACCATCCCGGGCTGAATCTTTTTCTGCAAGTACAATGAATCTTTCAAAGAAATTGAAGTGCCTGAATTCCTTATCTGGTTTTATATATCCCTTTGTTATCAGTTATACAGATCCCGGGTAGGATTATAAAATCTTGGTTCATCTTCTCGGAACCTCAAAATTTTAGTGTATGATGGTTTGGGGAGTACCCTGATGGTTCAATTGCATCTCTTGAAAGTAAATTTAGTAAGAAATCATGCCTGCTTTAGCAAATATGAGCGATATTTAATGGATATGCTTTTAGTAATGAAAGGGGAAGTAAAATTCAATTCTAGCAAACTTGATGTTTGATTGGCCGGCTTGGCATGTAATCGTCATTAGTTGGCCGCGAATGAAGGTAACTTGTGCCACTTTTAAAATGGCTTCATCGAATCTATAGTCAAGTTTTAAGTGTGAGAACAAACATTGCAGTATCTACCGGTGGCATCAGCTTTGCTAATCGGAAGGTTGACACTGACATCCGTCACACTTCAGCAAGGTATTACTATTATTTTGGTTTTGCCTGAAATCTTAGTACATGGAACTTCGTTCTCAGGTGCGAGTTCTATTCAATATTCACGAAGACCTGAGAAATTTTGAATCCTATTGCAGCAGGTCGTAATGCCCAACAGTATATGTCTTCTGTTCTTTGTGCTGGAGTCACTGCTGGAGTAGCGGCAGCGGTTAAAGCAAACGGAAGGCAATTCTGTTCGAGACCTCGCTTGTGCAAGACTCGTTTAACATTATTCTGAACTTGTTCATTCAAACCGTAGAGTTACTGTTGTTGCAAGCCCTGTCATTTTTTAGCTAATATTTACAAACGATTTGTGGTTAAAATGGTAAACTTGTTTTACTATTTCCGGTTGCTGCCGATAAATTACTTAGTACATTTGGCCACGAGTTCAAATGGCAGTGCAATCGGACATGGTACACTCCTTTAGAGATTGTGTGAGATCGATAATTCAAGGGGCCACCTTGTTTACAATAGCATGGGTGTGTTTTGATAATCTTTTGCAATCCAAACAAATTGAAATTGCTCTGAATTTACTCCAAATCTAACATGATTTCAACTGGACAAAACACTTACAATGACCTTTTGTATTTACTGATGCCAGTTAAACTCATCTATCTCGATCGTTGTTAACTTTGCAAACCCTGACTAGAAATAAATATATAAAAGCAGTAGAGAAAATATGTCCTATCGCCAGTCGTTCTCTCGTGTAAAACCTAGTTCTATGCTAACTTTGATCGAGAACTTTCTAGGGGAATGACAAGGATCAGACTGTTAGGTGGCTCAACCGAACTGAAGCTGTGGACTAATTGGTCTGGCTCTTCCATTCCTTCTAAGCTGTGGACTAAGTTCGTCTGCCTCTTCTGTTCCTTCTAAGCTGTGGACTAACTACTAAGTTGGTCTATTTTAATTTCTGTGGCCATCCAATCTCAAGTGTTTTTTCTTATATGTGATAGGATTTCTTCTCTTTTGTGCTTTTCTGCAAATTAAACTTTGGTTTTCTGGTTTTCCATTTGTCTTTGAACAATGATGAAGCATTCACGTACTATTCATAATCTGGTTTTGTTGAAATTCCTGCGTGGCTTCATTCTCCTAGTCTTATGCATGATGAGCACATGTCCGGAATCTGCAGCATTTCCCAGCTTGGAAACGAATCTGATCACTTGGCTTTGCTAGACTTCAAAAAAAGAATAACTGAAGATCCTCTCAGTGTCATGAGCTCGTGGAATCATTCCGTCCACTTATGCAGTTGGGTAGGTATTATATGCCACCGTGCCACCCAGAGAGTCTTGATTCTGGACCTGGAAGATAAACAATTGGTAGGCTCCATTCCACCTTCCATTGGAAATCCTACTTGTCTAATTGAAATAAGCTTGGGAATTTACTTGTCTAATTGAAATAAGCTTGGGAATCAACAAGTTTCATGGGAAATTCCTCAAGAACTGGGTCGGCTACGTACCCTGAAAAGTCTAAACTTGTCTTTCAATTCTTTAGGCGGGAAAATTCCAATTAATATGTCCCACTGTACACAACTAAGATGTTTCGATCTTTTTTCCATTAAGATTATGGACGTTATGAAAATTGCCTTCACTATAAAAGTATAAATTGTCGTTTTTTTTTTTATAAATATTTTGGAGATTGGCTATTTTTCAAGGCTTATAGTGAAGGTTGTATATATATTGCATGATATCTCTTCTTATAGAAAGAGAACAATGTTGAGTAGAAATTTTTTGATTTCTTAGATGTTACTCTTTCTTTATGTTCATAAGATATAGTCTCAATCATGACAGTATTTGTCCTTGGTTTTTTACATTGATGTTTTATGTAAATAGTTCCTACTCTATCTACGGACAATGCTTACTACACATTTAATCCGTTATTTTAATACTTATATACAACAATTATAATTCATTTAATATTCCCGCGGCAACGCGTGGACTTAAACTACTAGTCCTACCTAAAATAAGACTCCAAGAATATTTACAATTAAGACTCAAATCAACATAATGTGCATTCTGATTTATAAGTTTGTCCTCTGCATGATGTTTGTTTTTTTTTTCCCTAACCTATTGCTTTTAGTGCTTTGCAACTTGTTTTGATGTTTTGATGCGATTAAATGGAATGAAGAAGGGCTTTAAGTGAATTAACAACATTTAAGAGTGGAGTTAGTAATGGACAAGTGACATACTCTAAGAGAGGCCGTAAAGAGGTCAGACACTGCTTGGTTGCAAAAGATTTGAACTCAGAGTTGGGAGTCTTCCACTAACTTCAAGTCACCATTTTGGTGCAATTTCAAAATTATCGTAAAAAAAGATTTGAACTCTGAGGTGGGAGTCTTCCACTAACTCCAAGTCACCTTTTGGGTGGTTTTTCAAAATTCTCGTCCAATTGATGAAATGAAATGATAGAACATAATGTTTTAGCGGATGTTATCAGGATAGCAAAGACAAAGAAATCAATTATCTTCTAGTAAGTATCACACTAAGGAAAAAATTAATTACAATTTATAATGAAATGATAGAACATAATGTTTTAGTGGATGTTATCATGGATAGCAAAGACTAAGAAATCAATTATCTGCTAGCAAATATCACACTAAAGAAAAAAATCAATTCCAATTTATAATGAATAGAAAGAAATACAATAAGGAATACAAGTAAAATGTAAAAAACGGCAATGTATAAAAAAACATAGAAAACGTCTTATTTACACGGAGGAGTCGGCTCAACTCAAGGGTAGGTTCTCAATAAGAGAGTCATCTTAGCAATTCTCTGTTCCAGCTCAACGGTCTCTTGAGTTTGGTCCAATAATGCCTATGTAAAAGAAACTATAAAAAAGTCTACTTCTGTTATTTTTTCCTTAAACATCAAAAATGGTTATTGGACAAAGGCAGAGTTGGCTAGACTACCAAGACATAGGAAACATATAGAAGCCCTGATTCGGTGAATAAATATGCTACAAAAGATTAATTTTTCGTGCAAGCCATCACTGAGAGGAGAGCTGGTCTAGTTAAATAGATGAGTTTGCGAAGAGAGGGACAGTGAGATGAGAGAGCAGCAATTCTATGGTCTGCAATTCAAAACCATGAATGGACAATGCATTGCAATGTAATCCAGATGTAAAAATCATGAGTCGCATGAGGTCTGAAGCATATGAGGTGTGTGAGTGATGAACAAATGAAACTAGGAAGCAGACATTGCAATGCAGAGTCAGAATCCAAATGTAAAAAAACAGAATCAGGAAACAAAAACTTCCTTGCAGTGTCTAAATCTGTATTGACCTATTCTAAAATATAAAAAAAAAAAAAATAGGACAAAGTGGTGCCAATTGAAGTGAGTGCCAGTTGTAATGGAAGATTTTGTAATTTTTTTGCTTATTTTAAATGCATTTAAGTATCACAATACACGATTAACCTATTTATAATTAACTTAAATATTGTAACTTTTTATTGATTCTATACAAAATCACCCTTTAAGATACAATTTTCATTAAATTTTTGTACTTATTATGGGTATTAAAAGAGAAAATTCTTTTATGCTATGTAGCTTTAAATGCTACAAGCATTGTATGGTCTAGATTGGTTTGAATTAGTTATTATTGTGGTCCCATTAATCTAGACCATCCAATACTCGTAGCATTTAGGGCTTGTTGTTTTTAGCTTTTAATAATCTTATGCGATCCAAACAAATCGAAATTGTTATGAATTTACTCCAAAGGTAACATGATTTCAACTGGACTAAACACTTACAATGCCCTTTTGTATTTGCTGATGTTGTTTAAACTCATCTCTCGATCGTTGTTAACTTTGCAAACCCTGACTAGAAATAACCATATAAACGCAGTATGAGAAAATGATAATCATGTTCAAACATTTATGAATGCTTGCATTGTCTTAAGGGTACCCAAAGCAACCGATGAAATCAAATTACCCTACAACCCCCCTTCCTTTTTGCTCCTAAGCCTATGCTTATGTGGTTATATATATTTGTATATATATGCAAGGGATACTTTGGATGCGATTCCCAATCCTTAACATTCTTTGATTAAAACCTTAATGATATTCAAAGTTTGATCAAAGTCCCTTGACTTTGTACACCTCATTATATTGCTATTAATATTTATATTTTTATAGTTTTGACATTAATTGTTTGATATTTTATGAGATTTATAATCCTATAAATTTAAAATCCCTCATTATAATACTATTAGAAACGGTTACAATAAAAGAATTCAAACATTTTGATTGAATAAATGGATAAAAACTATGTAAAAATAAGAAATAATAAATGGCAAAAGAATGTATCCATAGTGTTAAAAAAATTGGTACATTTCACATATGTACATTAATAAAGAAGAATTGGTACATTATAAATAAATCAGGGTACATATAAAAGATTAAAAAATTATGAGTACAAATGAATTTTTAAAAAATATAGGCCCTAAAAGAAATTAATACATGGGTACAAAATAAAACTAAAAAGAAAATACTACAAATTTAAAAAAAAAATGTTGCAAATTAAAAGTGGGTACAAACTAAAAATATAAATATATGATACAAAGTTTAGGCATAAAAACATAAATATACCATATGTAATTTTTCTATCATTGATTAAATATATAATGTCACGTGACGATATACACATGGGTACAAACACAAATAAAACTTTAAAAAATATGGGCACAAAAAGAAACTAATATATGGGTACAAATTAAAAATGAAAAGAAAATTGGTACAAATTAAAAAATATTTACAAATTAAAAATAGGTACAAACTAAAAATAAAAATATATGATAAAAAATTTAGCCATAAATATAAATATACTAATTGTAACATTTTTAACACTAAAGGAATATATTTAAAAATAAAAAATATTTTATTATTCAAATAATTAATTATGTTATTAATACCCAAGTATCTTGATAAAAAATTAAAAATGAATAGGATTTTAATCAATGGAGTAACAAAAAGAAGGATGTGAACCTAATTTCTCCTATATGAAAACTAAGTTTACACATGCAAGATTATGTTGTAATGTCAAATTATGTGCTTGTATATATATTATAAGAAATATTATACTTGAAAGATATAAAAGATTGTGTTGCAAAAAATTAATGTTATCTGTTGGTAGATTATTTTTGTTGGTTGTTTGAAAGCACTGGAATTTTCTGTTTTGGTGTGGAGATTTTGAGTGGTGGAGGAGACCCTTTTAAGATTAGGGTCTAATATCTTCGTTGACACTCTTTTTATTTATTTATTTTATTTATTTATTTATTTTTAGTGAAGCTTATTTATTGCATGATATCTCTTCTTATATAAAGAGAACAAATATTGACTAAGAAATTAAATTTCTTAGATGTTGCTCTTTCTTTATGTTCATAAGATATAGTCTCAATCATGAGTCATGACTGTGTTTGTCCTTAGATTTTTTACATTGATGTTGTATGTAGATAGTTCCTACCTATCTACGCACAATGCTTACAACACATTAAGGCCATTATTTTGATACTTGTATACAATATTTGTAATTCATTTAACATTCTTGCCGCAACGCGAGAGCTAAAACTACTAATCCTACCTAAAATAGGATTCCAAGAATATTTTCAATTAAGACTCAAATCAACATAATGTGCATTCCGATTTATAGGTTTATCCTCCTGCATGATGTTTGTTTTTGTTTTTTTTTTTTTTTATCCTATTGCTTTTGGTGATTTGCAACTTGTTTTGCATGTTTAAACCTTCTAGATTTTTCTTTAGAAGGATTTAGGCTTAACGTCCCTCCATTTTCTTGTATTTTTATTTGTTTTCTTAAGAAGACTCAGATTTATGCCCCCGTTTTTTCTTGTATTTTTTTTTTTTACATTTCTTCTTGTAGTGATATGTGAGGTTTATGTTCTCATGACTATGTCTAACTTCTTTTTTCTGATTCTATAAAAATTTCCTCGTACCATCGAGGTTTCTCTAAAAAAAGAAGAAGAAGAAAGCCAGTCTGCAACGATTTGCTACCCACGTGTACTTTCCACTTGAATTTGTATAGAAATGTTAAAAGGAAATGAAAATAAGTAAAAGAAGGATTGACTAGAACCCCTTAATTTTTTAGTGTCATTCCAAATTGGTCTCAACCTTTTTAAACATTCCAAATAAGTATCCAACTTATAAAAAATGTCACATCCGTTAAGCCATAGTTAATTTTTCAAACATATATTATGTTCAAAATCCACCAATTGGGTATATCATGGTCAACATTAATATTGGTTGCCTCAAAATTTGAATTTCAAATATAGATTATGTAAATATGGAATCCAATGAACAAAAAAATATTGAATTGAATCGAAAATGGACCCAAATTGAAACTATATTAGGAGGACAATTTTCTAACAAAGAAGAGGATTAAGAAGTCATATAAAGTTTCAAGGAGTTTGTTTCTGCTCATTTGATTTCCTCATACTCCGATTATTGGCTCGTAAAGCTTTCAGTTCTTCTTTGCGGGTGGTAAAGATGGTAGTGGCCGCATCATGACAGTTCATACCATTTTAGCAACCTCCACGACCTTCTTCTTGATGTTGGCGGTTAGAGTTGTAGGGTGGAGTTAGTGGTTTTGTGTTAGGTTTGGAGGTGATGGCATGATGGGGCGGGTGGTGGTCGTTCGCTGGTGGATGCTATGCTTTTATGACCTTCTATTGATTTTGGAGACAAAGTAACTCCTAGATAATTTAACATAGTTTTAACTAGGGCTTAACGGATGTGACATTTTCAGTAGGTTGAGTAATTGTTTGAAATGTTTAAAAAAGTTGAGACCAATTTAGAATGACACTAACACGCTAAGGGATTTTAGGTACGTAATCCATAAAAGAAATGGCCCACTGAAATAAAATAAAATAAAATGAAAAAACAGTAATTATGATGAAAAAGTCTGCAAATTCTCTCACTTTCCTCTTCCAACGTGGTTACTGATGCCCGCCAAAACCACCTCATGAATGTTGGCAGTCTGTCAAATTTATGGCCGGAATTCACATCACTTACCGCCAAAACTGAGTTGAGGTTTTGATGTGATTAAATGGAATGAAGAATGGCTTTAAGTGAGTTAACAACGTTTAAGAGTGGAGTTAGTAATGGACAAGTGTTAAACTCTAGGAGAGGCCATCAAGAGGTCAAACATTGTTTGCTGCAAAAGATTGAACTCAGAGTTGGGAGTCTTCCACCAACTCCAAGTCACCGTTTGGGTGCAATTTCAAAATTCTCCTCAAACTGATGAAATGAAATGATAGAACATAATGTCTTAGTGGATGTTATCATGGATAGCAAAGACTAAGAAATGAATTATCTGCTAGCAAGTATCACACTAAGGAAAAAAAATCAATTATCTTCTCTTTCGTGCTTTTGTGCAAAATAAACTTTGGTTTTCTGGTTTTCCATTTGTCTTTGAACAATGATGGAGCATTCACGTACCATTCGTAATCTGGTTTTGTTGAAATTCCTACATGGCTTCATTCTCTTACTTTTGTGCATGATAAGCACATGTCCAGAATCTGCTGCATTTCTCGACCCTACCCTGCTTGGAAACAAATCTGATCGCTTGGCTTTGCTAGACTTCAAGAAAAGAATAACCGAAGATCCCCTCAGTGTCATGAGCTCGTGGAATCATTCCATCCACTTCTGCAATTGGGTAGGCATTACATGCCACCGTGCCACCCAAAGAGTCTTGATTCTGGACCTGGAAGATAAACAATTGGTAGGCTCCATTCCACCTTCCATTGGGAATCTTACTCTTCTAGTTGAAATAAGCTTGGGAATTAACAAATTTCATGGTGAAATTCCCCAAGAACTGGGTCGTCTACGTACCCTGGAAAGTCTCAACCTGTCTTTCAATTCTTTAGGCGGAAAAATTCCGACTAATATGTCCCACTGTACACAACTAAGAGTTTTCGATCTTGTTTCCAATAAGATTATTGGGTCGATTCCACACCAACTCAGTTCGTGGTTGAGTTTAACTGTTCTACATCTTACTGCTAATAATCTTAGTGGAACCATCCCAGATTGGATAGGAAACTTTTCTTCTTTGAGGAGTCTTAGACTTAGCCTCAACAATTTTCAAGGAAGCATACCAA
Source organism: Malus domestica (assembly GCF_042453785.1). Lineage (NCBI taxonomy): Eukaryota > Viridiplantae > Streptophyta > Magnoliopsida > Rosales > Rosaceae > Malus > Malus domestica. The sequence continues at coordinate 24,020,980 of NC_091672.1, read as the reverse complement.
ATGAGCTCGGGCATATAACAACCTTGAAGATATTCGCAGTTGGGCAGAATAATTTGTCTGGTATGCTCCCTTCTTCAATTTATAATATTTCTTCCATATACAAGTTCGGTGTTGCCAAAAACCAAGTACATGGAGAGCTACCACCAAATCTCGGCATCTTGCTTCCTAATCTCGTAGTATTTTTATGTGGTATGAACAATTTCACAGGAAATATTCCTGTATCAATTTCAAATGCTTCTAGACTTCAGGTGATTGATTTTGGTTCAAATGACTTCACGGGGACAATCCCTGGAGAAAGTCTTGGAAGCTTGCAAAGCTTAATTTGGCTAAACTTTGCAGACAATCGACTGGGAAATGGAAAACTTGGTGATTTGAGTTTTCCCAATTTCTTGACTAATTGTACCAGTCTTCAAGAATTGGGTCTTAGCTATAATCGTTTTGGGGGAGAAATCCCGAGATCCATAGCCAACCTTTCAACCCAACTACAAGTTCTTTATCTAGGGTTTAATTTGTTACATGGAAGCCTCCCAAACGACATTGGAAATCTTATAAACCTCATCGATCTAGATGTGTCTCATAACTATCTGGCGGGTGTTGTCCCTGAAGAAATTGGGAAGCTCGAGAAGATGGAGATACTAGATTTGCATGCTAACAAAATTTCTGGGCCAATTCCATCTTCCCTTGGTAATATAACTTCATTGATAGAGCTCTACATGGATGGAAACAGTTTTGAGGGAAGTATACCTCCAAGTCTTGGAAACTGCCAGAACCTGTTACTACTTTATCTCTATAATAACAATCTAACGGGCAACATACCTCAAAAGCTTATAGAGCTTTCAAACCTTTCAATTAGTTTGGACCTGTCTGAAAATTATTTGACTGGTTCCTTGCCAAGTAATGTGGGTGATTTGGTGCATCTCACAATGCTAGATGTATCAAACAACAAGTTAACAGGTGAAATCCCCAGCACCATTGGCAGTTGTACTAGTTTGGAGGGCTTGTACTTGGACAACAACAAATTTGAAGGAACAATTCCGCAGTCTCTTAAAGATTTAAGGGGCTTGGAAAAACTTGACATTTCAAGCAATAACTTATCCGAGCAGATTCCTGTATTCATAGGTAAGCTTAGAGCACTTGAGTATCTCAATCTTTCGTATAATGATTTTGAAGGTGAGTTGCCTAAAGAAGGAATTTTTTCAAATGTCAGTGGTGTCTCAGTTCTTGGAAATCATAGGCTCTGTGGTGGCATCCCACAATTACATCTACCTGCATGCCCCAAAAATAAACACCATTCATCTCGAGGACTTTCCTCAAAAGTAGTCATCCCTATATCTTGCGCACTTGCATTCATAATTGCTCTATCATGCTTCTTCGGTGCTCGTTCAATGCTGAAAAAGTCAAGAGATGGACTTGTAACTTCACGTTCTTATAAGGATTGGAAATCAGGTGTTTCCTACTCACAACTTGTTGAATCGACTAACGGTTTCTCTGTGGATAATTTGATTGGTTCGGGAAGTTTTGGTTCTGTTTATAAAGGGGTAATTCCTAGCGATGGAACGATAGTTGCTATTAAGGTATTAAACCTTCAACAAGAAGGAGCGTCCAAGAGTTTCAATGATGAATGCAAAGCTTTAAGAAGTGTCAGGCACCGAAATCTTCTCAAGATCATAACTGCATGCTCGAGCATTGATAATCATGGTAGAGACTTCAAAAGTCTAGTCTTCGAGTTCATGCCAAATGGAAGTCTTGACTCGTGGTTGCATCCTAGAGATGAGGAGCAATCTCCAAGTATGAGATTGAATTTTATGCAAAGATTGAACATAGCCATTGATGTTGCTTCTGCGTTAGATTATCTCCACAACCATTGTGAAACGTCCATTGTTCATTGTGATTTAAAGCCGAGCAATGTACTTCTTGATGAAGACATGGTAGCCCATGTTGGGGACTTTGGTTTAGCAACGTTCCTCTTGGAAGCATCTAATGATCCTTCCCTCAATCAAACAATGTCATCGCAACTAAAGGGTTCTATAGGTTACATTGCTCCGGGTATGAGATTCCATCATTCTAATTTCTTTTTTCAGTTCTTATTAACTTATTACTAAAAACCAACTAATTAAATTCTATTTATTAAAGATATACTATTGACTCTTTTTCCTGGAAACAAGTAACATTAATCTGAAATAAGATATCAATTTTAATAGTCAATTGCATGTGACATCTTATTGCCTACATGTATGTCATGGCAGAGTACGGCATGGGAGGCCAAGTTTCCATATTGGGAGATGTTTACAGCTACGGGATACTCTTGCTAGAAATGTTCACAGGAAAAACACCTACTGATGACATGTTCATCGAAGGTCTAAGCATTTACGAATTCGCAGCCTTGGCTTTGCCCGACCATGTCATGGATGTTGTTGACCCTTCATTGCTCCTCGACCTCGAAGCTAATGGTAGTGTTAACAATGACAGATACGAAAGGAATGCGCTGCCCAGACGTAACAATCGTGGAGTGGTGAAAGCAAAAAAGGTAGAGGAATGCTTGTTTGCTGTGATGCAGATCGGACTCTCCTGTTGTGCAGTATCACCAAGGGAGCGGATGCTTCTGAATATGGTTGTTAGAAAAATGAGTGCAATTAGAGACTCGTACCTCAAAGTTCAAGAAGGCTAAAGAAGGACAAAGATATGCTGCTTGTTGTTTTTCTTTTCTTGTTTTCTCTACTTTTCCTACCATCGCTTTGAACCTTGCCTCTTTTATATTTGCGTTTGTTTTAAATAGACAAAGTTTTCATTTGTATGACTTGAAGCTTTCAAATTCTTAATTTGTGTGGAGCTATTTGTAATTGTCTTGGTTATGTCAATCCTGTTTAGAATCTGATAAACTCAATGCTTAAGCAGTTTAGAACATTTCAATCTCATATTTCTTCCCATATGGTTGCATGTGCTACACAAGTTTTGTTGGAATTTTTTTGTTGTAGCATGTGGGTTATGGTTGTGACGAAGGATGAAAGATTGCTTCAAGGCACGTATAAATATGATGTCTTTCATACTCTATTCGCCCCCACATACAATATGCAAAAGGGATATGCGAATAAGCCTTGTGGATACAGTTAAGCCTGACATTACGTCTATTGTTTGTCAAAGTTTTGCACACTCCTAAAATAAAGCCCAAACACTCAAAGAGATAGACAAGAATGATCAAGATTTAACTAGAAACTAATACTGCAAATTTAGTATCTAGGCTTTCAGTATTTCAAATAATAGGAGTATAAAGATAATTCTCACTTTTTTTTGTCTCCTCTCTAACCTTGATATCGCTTACATGAATTTCTAAATTGTGTCGTGTTCTCTCTAAAACATTTGCTTGAGTTGATATTATAGGCAAATGAATAATCTATTAGCAGGTCATGTTTCGCTTAGCTTCAGGAAATCATTTTGTTTTGTTCATCATTGAGGCTTAGCCAATATTACGATCAGATATTTTTCTTAGGAAACTTGCTTGTTACTGCTTGTATGTTTGACGGTTGTACTTTCTCGTTCGATATGTTTCCAACCTACTCTCATTCTGTGGCTAGCCTAGTTAAGGAATTAATGACTTCCATAATTCTCACTCGTAATCTTTGTATGTGGCATCTATGGATGTTTGAACTCCTCGGTGTTCTTGGAGCTTTGTTAATCCAATTTCATGTGATTTAAGATTCAGTAGATGGACTTGGCATTTCATTTTTATCTTCTACTGAAATTGTGAAATGGATGTATGAATTGGGAACTCCATGCTAAAGATTTGCTCAGCAAGTCGACGCTATACTCTTTAAAAATTTTCAAAATCTCAATTAAGTACACCCCGCTTAATGATTTTGGCTAGGTAGTGTGTCCTACCCTTTGCTCCCGAGTCCGATCCCTTCCCGCGAGATTAGGGTAGTCAAAAGAAAAGACCCATTACTATGCGATTCAAAACTTATGGTCTACAAATGAACACCTTTGTTAGGGAATGTGAAGAGTCATATAAGTGTGAATTTACAAAAATATTATTCACATCTCTTCTTAAGAACATAGATCATTTGCGCGAGCGAGATTATTGGAAAACATATATTTCAATATGTATGTATGTGTATAATACGTTTTTAGTACATTAGAGTTGTTAAATGTATATTTCAACGAAACATTATGACGTATACGAAAAACAAAAGCACACAAATTTACTAACGAGGATAAATAATTAACAAATAGTTTCATTGTTGGTCGCCACACAAGTTCAAACCTCATTGGATTTCCCACTTCAAGCATAAAAGAATTGAGACTTGTTGAGTTGTTGAGGTGATAAGAAGGTATAAATTCGTTTTAAAACAATTGGAAGCGTTTTTAGAGAAAATGTTTGGTTTTTAGTTAAAATGGTCTCTGAAATTAGCATAACCCCTCACTTTGGTCCATATGATTTATAATCGATAGAAATGATCCATAAAATTGCTCATCGTCAATCATTATGGTCATTTCGTGAAAAACCTCAATTAAATTGCAGGTATTTTTGTCAAATCAACCCCTCCACTAAAATTAGTGGTTTCTTCAATTTCCCTGAGATTTTGCACAGAAAACCAAAATAATTGCCGGTTGACAATCACATGGATTACTTTTATTGATTTTAAATCTCAAATGACCATTTTGGTTAAAAAACCACAATGTTTTTGAGTTCTAAAAGTACGTGAAGTACTTTTTTAGGGTTTACTTGTTTTTTTTACTAAAAACTGTTTTCAAATATATTTTCACTAAAAACACTTTTAGTTATTTGAAAATCACTTCTAAATGAGTTTTTTTTTTATCTTTGTGCCACATAGAAGCCACCACAACCATCATTGGCTGGTCAAAAATGCCAATGGTCACTTGCAGTAGTTGGTACACGTCATGAACCAATTTTCTCAATTCAAGCAGCGCAGCAGCTTGTTTGCTGAACATTTATCATGGCAACCAAATTCTCCCATCACTAAAAGTCAAGGCAAATTTGTCACCTACCCTTCAACTTCACTGCAATCAGCAATCGCTTGGAGCTGCCCCCCACTTTATTATTTTCTCCCGTCATCACACACGCTAGTGACTAGTTTACTGACTAGGACTGGGAAACAGATTGAGATCAAGTTCAAGTTAGTCTAACTAGTGATACGATGAAGCAATGTTGATCTTCATTTGTAAGTTCGAGGTTCCGGGTTTGATTCACATTAATAGCGAGAACATATTCATTATGGTCATTTCGTGAAAAACCTCAATTAAATTGCAGGTATTTTTGTCAAATCAACCCCTCCACTTGAATTAGTGGTTTCTTCAATTTCCCTGAGATTTTGCACAGAAAACCAAAATAATTGCCGGTTGACAATCACATGGATTACTTTTATTGATTTTAAATCTCAAATGACCATTTTGGTTAAAAAACCACAATGTTTTTGAGTTCTAAAAGTACGTGAAGTACTTTTTTAGGGTTTACTTGTTTTTTTTACTAAAAACTGTTTTCAAATATATTTTCACTAAAAACACTTTTAGTTATTTGAAAATTACTTTAGTCTAAAGAAAGCATTGCAATTGGCACTGTTTCTTACTGTTCATTGTACCTGATTTCAGTTTATTTACAAGATTGCCACCGCCTCTTCAGTTTCGGATTGAAAATTTTGATTTATTTACGAAATTACCACCCTTCAGCGTGCACGTTTCGAGCATCGTAGAAAGCAAACCCGACTTTTGTTCTAGAGATCTCTTCGACGACAAACCCATGTTGCTCCAGAGCTCTTCAACGACAAAGTCGATTCGGCGCCTCACCGTCGCACACCTCGCCTTCCCCTCGCCGTCGCACACCTCGCCTTACCTCGCCGCCGCACTCCTTACCAGAACTCGAATCAATGGTAACGTGCCAATTGTATATATATTTTTGTCGATTTTTATCATTATTCTGGAAATTAGGGTTTGATCTAAATTTGGTGTGGCTGTGCTCTGCAACACGATTGACGATTTCGATGTCGGCTTCGTGAGATCTCTTCGATCTTTGCTCCCAATTTCTGTAAATTTGGGGTTTCTTGGGGTATAATGTTTTCAAATTCTGTTACTTATTGGATGTGAAGATCTAATTCAATTTGGTGATTAATATAATTAGATTGTATTAAATTTTTCTTGATTTTGTAGAATTTTACGTTTTAATTTGTGGGTTTTGGAGAATTCTTCATTAAATTTCTGGTTTCTTTTGATGTGAGATTTAGTTAATTTTTGTAGCTTTTGTAAAATTCTTCGATTAACTTTTTTTGTTTTGTTCTCTTTTCTTTTTAGCAAGTTATGGAACCAACTAAAGATCAATTAACTTATAACTGATTCTTCTCTCTTCAGGTTCATGGATTGTTAAGCAGAGTGTGGGAAAGAAAGGGTGCCTCACTGGTTAGGCACTTGAAATCAATTATTTCCATCGGAAGAACTACTTGGAGGTAATGTTGAAGAAATAATTATTAAAGTACATTAAAAATTGTAACTTGCGTTTTGATATTCTATTACTCCACATGCTAAATCTGCTTGGACATTGAATGATGGAGGAGCTGGTTTCTTTTTTACTTAGGGAGTGTGGGATGAGATTTAAATGTGTGCCTCTCATGATTTGCATAAACATAACTTGGATATGAAAGTATAAGATATCATGAATCATATGTTATTTTCTAATTTGGATACATTATGTGAATTATTGCTTCTTTAGAAAAGATTAAGGAAGGTGGGTTCATCATGGGATTTAAGTTTTAACAATACAACTTCTTAAAATTGAGTAAATGCTCGCATTTGATAGAACTTTGAAGATGGATTTTCAGGTTCAAATTTTGGTTGTGTATTGGTACTGTGGAGTTTTTACTTTTATTTTATTTGTGTGTATGGTTGGGAATGAGGTATCTGAAAATTTTGGAGAAAAATTAGTGGCTATTGTTTACTTGCAAAGTCTGTAACTTTCTTTTAGCTTTTGCAGGACGTTTGGGAGCAAGCTGAAATTGATATCATTGAGCACAAGACAAGAATAAGCCTCCATTTCCATCCCCTAAAAGCAGCATAAGAAAATTAAACAAGCATTTTCATACAGCTGGAGGCTGTAAGTTGTTTATGTTTTTCCAATTATTACTTATTTGATAATATTTTGTTTTTCTGGTTTCACTCTATTTACGGACTTACCATTCACTAAGGATTTCAGCTGGGCTTTTTTCTTTTCAGATTTAGTTGTATGGGCTTTTGCGGGTTTGGGCTGTGACTGGGTTGGTGGGTTTTGTTTGTGGTTGGGTTTTTCAGATGGATGGCGCCACGGGCAGGCCTAGCCTGCAACGATGCCAGCGAGAAGAGATGGGAAGAGATGGGAGGTGTCGTGTGATGCGAGAGAGAAGAGAGAGAGGAGTCGTCCGATGGCAGATAAGAGAGAGGGGTCGTGCGATGCCAGAGAGAAGAGAGAGCAGGACTCCTGGAAGGAAAAATTGGAGGAGAGAGGGAGGGGTAGGATGAGCAATGCAATAGGTAGGGCTGCCCGGAATTTGGGTTTTGTTTTTTCTTGGTGAGGTATGCTTAGAGAAGCGGTGAGGCATGAAGGGACGCCTAAACCGAGGGTTGGTTTCAGAGATTTGGTTCCAACTGGAAGCTATCTCTGCAAGCATTGATGAGGATTTCTCCCAGCTGGCAGCTTCAATTCCTTTCAAATCTAGGTGTCCCTTTTGAACCGAATTTTCCCTTATTTCACTGCTTCTGGTTTGAACCTGCTTAGGAACCTGTTTTTTTTTCCTGCTTTATTTTTCTGTCTGGTTCTGGTTCGGTTATTCAACTTTTAGTTGGGAGTGCAAGATATGTTTTTAAATTATTAAATTGGGACAGAAAAACAGATATTTTGTGCTGCTTTCTTCACTGTCTGATAATACCACTTCCTCTTCATTTCTCTTTTTCTTCCTGTTGTGTTGGTCTTTTAGTGTTATAGCTTCTCTGCAGAAATCAAACTGTATGCAATTTGTCCCTTTTTGTTCATTACCCTATTATTTGTTTCCCCTTTCTGTGGTTCGCAGCGACTGTGATCATTTCCTAACAAATGTATGGAGCTGTGTTCTTTTTGGTGGGGAATTATGGTTGGTGATGTTAACAATGGATCGAGTCTTTCTGTTTGGTGTGATTATATCGTTGAACAAGCATGGTTTTAAAGTGGATGCAGATGACAATTTTGTTTGCACGAGAAAATGGTTGAGTTAGTGGTTTTTAATCGTTTAATTGTTGTGCCTTTGCTATGATCCCTGTTCCAGCGGTGTTTGATTGGTGCAAATAGATTTTCATTGTTATTTCTTAGCTGTTATTTTCGTTGCTGTTCTGTGAGTTAGTGTTAATGGCTTTGCTGTGTTGCGATTTTCAGGAACTTGGATCATTGGACAGAGAACTTGGCCCATTGGCTTTTGAGGTATATTTATTTGCGGTTGTTATGGTGGAATGTGCAATCGTTATGTCTTAAGTTGAGCCTGGTTCTTTAATAAAAACAACCAAATGTATTGACTTTTGCATGTGTTTTGCGTGAGAACACCAAGTTGTGATGTGTTCGTTGTTGTAAACATTATCAGCAACTTTGGCTTTTCATGTGTTCGCATGATAAAAATGGCTAATATATTGAGTTTGAAAATAAGGGTTTGGGGTTCACTGTCTTTCCATGTGTATAATTTTACCCCTTTTTCGTTTCTTTATAATTTCAATTATCTTTCAGCAACCTAATCACTAAGCTTATTAAATTCATTGACCAGGTGATTTTGGATTCAATCCAGAAGTTCCTAATTCTCAGATTGTGTTGTATGTTCCTTTGTGGTAGTGAGATTGGTAAATCATTGCATTTTACTAAAGTATTTGACCTGCGTGTTCTGAACTTTTGAGCTCATTTCGTCTCTAAAATGTCCTCTTGGAGCTCTTACTGTGATTGTTCTTCTATTTCTTTTATTCAAAATGTTTTACATTTCTCATTTAATTGGTGCGCCATGCTCTACTTCAGTTTGTATGTTTTTTTAATTTTTCGGTTATCATTTGCCATCTCGCTTCAGTTTAAGTGGTCCTTTCACCTTAGTTTATTAGACCACAGCAGATGTTATTATGAGACCATTATATTGTAATTGATTCTGATGACGGAGGTTTATCGGAGATGAAGGCTAATGCTTAAGCTTTCAGTGGTTAATATCTCTTGAAACTTTTGATTTCATTTATCTTATTGACCTTTTCTCTCTTTTTTTCTCTCAACAGTTGGGATGAATGGGTAGGGTTGGATCGTCTGATGAAAAACACTGACGAGAATAAGAAGAAGCATGAGTACCTCAACCAGAAACAGAGAACAGACAAGAATGCAAAGCTAATACACACAACACATACTAAACTAAGAAGTTATCATGGTTGGGTTTATCATCTTTTAACATTTCTTTTGTTGTTGCCCAATCATGAAATTTGGATTTATTCTTGAATGTTAGATGTAGGGTGTGTAATTCTGGCATGTGACATGAACCATCCTATTTTTGGGCGAGCTTTGAGGTTTAACGGTCATACCCTTCATAGGGGTAAATATAATGGATATGGGATACTGAAAAAGTAACAATGTAGTTAACTAATTTACCAACATGCATTCTTCATTTATGATCATAACTTGAATACGGTTCTTGAATTAGGATGCCAAGAGGTTAGGTACTGAAAATATATCCTGTTTTATTAACTTCTCTTGCAATTTGAAAGTGTATATAATCTGCATTGTTCTTACTGTTGGTATGAAATTATGTAAAGCGTCAAGAGGGAAGAAGCGAAAGAATGACTCTGTCTGTAAGGTATACCTCCAGGTCATTATACATATCTCTCTGTTCATATTATTTCCTTTTCATTCTTGCTAAATTATTGGGTTATTATATTTGTGTACAGATATTAGTGTATTTGTTAATTGGATTTTGATAATTGGAGTTCAAATATTACATTGTTATAGAGATACCAATTTCTCATATGATTGCAATTTGAAAGTAGATATGTGTTATTTGATTTAATCACAAAATTTGTATCCCTTTAGCTAATAGTATGTTCATTTGCTGAACTGGGTTGGCTTTAGTTTTAGGTTTTATTATGCGGTATGCAGTTGGTCAGTTCTTCAACATATTCTCAATTTAGAACGAGAGAAACTAATGATTCTTCTGAATGAAAATGTTTCAGATGGGTTTCTGTAATGCGAATTTCGTGAGGTTCATAACACTGATTTGATTCTCTCATAAGAAAGGATCTCCTCTCTGGCTTTCTAGGCCAAGTTGTCGAAGCTCTCTCTGTAAGTAATTTCTCACCCTTTTCTTCATATTTACCCCCATCGTAGTAAAATCGGATTTCTTTGGTTAAATTGATTGCGCCAATCAGTTCATTTGCTTTCAATTTCTTAATTCTCTGCTTCGTTGCTGGGAAAGTGTGGGCAAAATGATTTAAATTTACTTCCTTTTATGTTTTCAACTTCAATCTTCGTAGTAATTGTACCTAAATGAGCTGACTTTTGTTACAGTTTTTGTGGAATTCCATCTTCTATCTGTTATCTGATTGATCTAATTGATTTAAAATGTATATAAAAAGTGACTTGATTTTTGTTTTTTGCTCTGTTGACTTCTGAACTGTTTAATTGGATTCATTATCGAAAAAGCTGATTTTTTATTATATTTATTTATTTATTTTTAAAGAAAAATGATTCTTGAAAGCACAATGTTGATGGGTTTTTATTGCCCATTTCAAAGACTGATAAATTGACTTTTGGGGGAACATGCCTAGCACTTTTTTCCTGTGCTGATTTGAGCTGCAAATGTATGAGGGTTGGTCTGAATTGACGAGCATAGATTTTGCGTAAGCAAATGTATACTAATTTAGGATTTTGAGCATTGTGGTGGTATGATCTCATGATAAAATGTCCAAGAATATATGATTTTTTATTCTTTTGATTCAGTATCATGACTCAGTTGCAAAGCACTAAACATTGTAGTTAAATACTTGCATGCTAATGGTTTGGTGTAATGGTAACTCATTTAGAGAGAGAAAGTGGCAGCAGTAGTGGGGAAGGAAGAAGGACCATTCATGTTTCTGTTATCATTTCTGCCATTCGAAACTCTGGGGTTTGGCTTTGGCTCCGTTAGCTGTTGAGGTAATTATTAATTTTTTTTCTTCAGTATTTGGTAGTTTGATCATATGGGTTTCACTACTCAACCCTTCTCTACCATTACGAACAGGTTCACTTTTTAGGGTGGGTAATTTTGTGGTTTGAAAATTATGTGTTAGAAGTGTTAAGTTTGGGCTTAGAAATGGGTTTTCTGTTAAAATTTCATTTTTGTGATTTTGGGGGTTTTGTTTCAAGCAATCTCATCCTTTCAATAGGACTTTTTCCAAATTTTATTGGTGGGTGTTGGGTGCTTTTGAATTTGGTGAAATTTGTGATTTGTCAGTGCTTCAATGGTGTTTTGGAATGATTGGTATTTTGGTGTCAAATGCAACTAATTATGCGGATCTTAAATTGTAGATATCTAAGAGTGACAAATGCAACTAATTATGTGGATCTTAATTTGATGATTCATTTCTTTCACTCAGTTTGTCACGAAATGAGTTCAACCATGGATTCGTATACATTGAAGTCTACATCAGATTTGTCTGCTCTCTGACCTGATTGAGTGAGGGAGGAGGGATAGAGCGCATAGAGAATATGACGGAAATTGAGGAGGAAGCCCATGCTTGCAGAGAGTTAGTGAGATCTGAAGCCCATGCCTGGATGAACTCATTTAATTTGAGCACACAGAGCTCAAATCTGGTGTTCAAAAATAAGGCGGAGGCCACGAAGTTCTCAAATCCAAGATGAAAAGGTATAATCCACGCCTCTGCAACTATTTGTGTCCTTGATATATATATGCCATTAGTTGTTAATTATATTTTTGGTCTGTGTCTATTCCCTCTATTCTCATCCTCCCCTCCCGCATCCCATCTTTGTCGTTGCCCATATTCTTCTCTGTGAATCAATGTCAATGTTTAATTTTCATGGGCGGTGCAAAAAAATTTTGGACTTTTTGTGATCCCACAACCCCACCCCCACATATAATTGGCTTTAAAGGGTTCTGGGTTCTATTATTTTATTATTTGTTTCTCTCTTTTGGACCAAAAGGGAGATTCTGTTCATTATTTAAAAGTATTATTAATTTTTTTTAGAAATTTGAAAGATTGTTTCAAACATTGATATATAAAAGCAGTGCAGTTTGGCTTTATTTCTTCTGATATATTCTCTCTTGCTCTCTTCAAAATCCCACAACAGTGTTTGGAGTTGGAGGCTTTTGCTCTGTTGGGTTTTTTTCCAATAACAAGAGCCGAAAGGTATTCCCTTTTCATATTCTTCTCTCCCAATTTCTTTAGGGTTAATTCAATTTTCTTATGCTATTTACAGTGGTGCTTTTTAGGGTTTAACTATTTGATTTCACAGATTCATTACAAACACAGTAAATAGTACATTTTAAATTCGTATTTCATAACTTGGTTGCTTGATAACAGAGTAAATAGTTACATTTTAAATTCGTATTTCATAACAAGTAAATAGTTACATTTTAAGTCGTCGGCTCTGTATCCTTTTTGGTCAGTTTTGTTTTAATCTCATAATCTATGTTTCTTTATCTCAATCATCAGTGGTATCTGGTTTGCAAGAAATTGAGGATAGGATAAGAGAAGTGGAAGTGAGCCTGGTGCGAGAGGGTCTTATCTCAAAGACTCAGAGAAGGCTGAGATGTATAAGAAGCACAAGGAAATCCCTGAAGTTTATACTGTTGAGAGGCTGGCTAAGGATTATAGGATTATAAGGCAGAGAGTGCATGCTATGCTTTGGCTTAAAGAGCTTGAGGGGGAAGAGGAGAAAAAGCTTGGTCGTCCTTTAGATGATTCTGTTGAGCTCCTGCTTGACACCTGCCCAGAGTAAGATATCAATTCACAAGCATTACTTCTATTATATACAATGGGTCCTGTAGTTCTAATAATTTTGTAATGATATCAATATTCTGTGCATACTTCATACTGATGGTAAAGGTTTCATGCTGCGTTAATTGTAGTCGCAAATTTATAAGCTTAGTGGTGCTTGGCTGATCTAATAGCCAGATTTTATTTCTCATAGTGCATAACTCCTTTCCTCTTTTCAGATTTTTTAATTCTCATGACCGCGAATTCCACGTGGTATCCCTTACCTACAAACCTGATTTCAAGGTTATGCCAGAGGGTTGGGACGATACCACCGGAGATTTGGATGAAGTTCATTGTGAAATCTCAAAGAAAGAAAATGAAATGCTCTATCAAGAGTTTGTCCAGAGAATGAACTTCAACAAAATGAAAGTAAGTTCCATAATCCTGACTTTTCCATGAGAAAAGAAAGCAATCCAACATTAATAATTAAGAAAAAAGCATAGTTCTATACTACAAAGTGTTACTGTTACGTCTCTCATTATTATTAGCTTTTCTTTCTCTTTGTTCATATTTTTGTCTTCGAGGATGAATCATTGGAAGCATATATGTTTTTCCATCATGCTTTTCTTTTTCCCACTAAAGTGGCATCAATAGTTATTGTATTTCTCCTCTGCATACCTCTTTATACGAACAACTGATGGACTTTGCGGTGTACAAGCAAACTGGTTATGAGAGTATTAAGTGGGTTTCTGTAAGACAAGGTGATAGATTAGCAAGTCTTAACTCAGTTTCTTCCTACTAATTGTGCAATGTCTTTACATGTTAGCTTAGTTGAATGTATATAAAAGTCAAGTTGTTTATCTTATCGATCTCATTCACTTATGTGCCCCTTTGTTCATTCATGATTGTGTTGAATTTGTTCAAGTTTAATGTGTTTTATTCATGTAGTTACGCCTGAAACAGTGGTTCCCGCCGCAACGCGCGGGCTTATTTTCTAGTCACTTCTAAATGAGTTTTTTTTTTATCTTTGTGCCACATAGAAGCCACCACAACCATCATTGGCTGGTCAAAAATGCCAATGGTCACTTGCAGTAGTTGGTACACGTCATGAACCAATTTTCTCAATTCAAGCAGCGCAGCAGCTTGTTTGCTGAACATTTATCATGGCAACCAAATTCTCCCATCACTAAAAGTCAAGGCAAATTTGTCACCTACCCTTCAACTTCACTGCAATCAGCAATCGCTTGGAGCTGCCCCCCACTTTATTATTTTCTCCCGTCATCACACACGCTAGTGACTAGTTTACTGACTAGGACTGGGAAACAGATTGAGATCAAGTTCAAGTTAGTCTAACTAGTGATACGATGAAGCAATGTTGATCTTCATTTGTAAGTTCGAGGTTCCGGGTTTGATTCACATTAATAGCGAGAACATATTATTTTTTGTGTTGAGTTTAATATTTAGGAAGTGGTTGACCCATTGTGTGGCCTAAACCACCCACTTAAATGCAATATAATGTTGTATCCAAAAAGTTCTTTTAGCCCCCCTCCCTTAGAATAGATTATCCCCTTTAGATGAATCTTTCATGCAACAGAAATACTACCTCAAGTAAATTGTATATTATTGAATGGAAGAACAATATGGTTAACCGCTATCCAACTCAATAGTGGTCTGTTTACTTACCAAGAACGAGAATGCAAAGTATGAGTATAATTCTCACTCCTGACATCATGGGTTTACTAAAATGCAAGGAATAAAAAGGTAACATAATCCCTTGTTAACTCATCCGAAAAGTAAGTACGCATATCCTAAAGTACAATTCAAAAATGAGTTCCGTCTCCATCGAAATGGTCCAATTCCGCCGAACCAACAAGTGACAACCAAAGCATCCATCCTTCACACTTCTTTTGTACTTAGCCATTTAACAACTTCCCCCCCTTGCACCAATGCAAACATTGCCTATTTAGAAAGACATCCCTCCCCCGAGGGTTTAACCTCCCCACCACCACCCCCAAACCCCAAAAAGGATGACTTGGCTTCACACAATCCCTCCACTTGGCAGCCTCGAGACGTGTTGCCCCGTCATCCGGGCAGCCCCAAACCCCTCATCTTTTCTGCCCTTTCTTTGTCAAATCGAAACCAACACCCATTACCCACCCCCACCCCCCCCCCCCCCCCCCCCCCCGCCCCCCGCGCGCCCCCCAACCACCTCCCTCTTCCCCCATTTGACAAAAACACGTGCAAACACTCAAAAGAATCACAAACCAAAACATCTTTCCCCTCTCCTACCACTTTGAACTCCTTCACACTCCTCTGGCTTCACTACGAGACAAAACCCACCGAGATCTTTCAGTTATATACATCCCCCCCCCCCTCTCTCTCTCTCTCTCTCTCTTTAATGGCGTCCACCTGCACACGCGTCTCCGTCTGAGCCTCACCTCCTCTGTTTTCCTCTCTCTCTCTCTCTCTCTCTCTGAAAAAACAAAATGCATGAACCTTGCTCTCGAAGTATCCTCACCCATTAGCATTACTTGCCCACAAAGCAAATCAAAAACCAAAATCCCAAAAGAAATCCCCCACCTTTCGAATCCCACCTCCTATTTAATCCCACCCATCTCTCTGTTTTTCGTCGCTGTTAAAAGCCCAGAAAGCTTTGCTGTTTTTGTTTTGGTTATGACAAACGGCTCTCACAGCGGCAATGCGTCGAACACATTCGAGGCATTCTACGAGGGCTGGCTGGTCCGGCAAGAACACTTCCTCGATGAGCTCTTATCGGCCCAGCAGACGATCGACGAGGCCCGAGATGAAGACCTCCGAGATTTGGTGTCTCGGGTTCTCTTCCATTACCAGCAGTATTACGACGAGAAATCGCGACTTGGACAGCGGGATGTTTTACTGGTTTTCTCGCCGACGTGGTATACTTCCTACGAAAGGAGCCTGCTTTGGATCGCCGGGTACAAACCGGGTATCGTATTCCGGCTCGTGACCGAGTCGGTGCCCGATTTGAGCGACCAGCAGCGGGTCAGGATTGCCCGGCTGAGGGAGGCGACCCGGGTCGAGGAGCGCGCGCTCAACGACAAGCTCGCCAAGATTCACGAGAGCGTGGCGGCGCCGCAGTTCATGGATGTGGTGCGGCGGTACGGGAGGGCCGGGCACGGGGAGATAGTGGAGGACGACGCGGTGATCAAGTCGCTTAAGTCGGCATTGGAGACCGTGGTGGAGAATGCCAACTTGCTGAGGACGACGATGGCGACAAAGCTGGTGGATTTGCTGAGCTCGGGGCAGGCAGTGAGGTTTTTGACGGCGGTGATGCAGTTTCAGTTAAAGATTCGGAGTTTGGGGTTGGAGAGGGACGCCGAGAAGCAGCGGGAAACGAGCGGAGGCGGTGGTGGTTGGAGTCCAATTGGTAGTAGGTGGTAGAATTTTGAGTTTTATATTTTGGAGGAAAATGTATGGTGGGTTAGGCTAATAATTTTGATTATGGATGGTAATGGTAATTTTGAGATGTGCATTATGTTATATTTAATATGATTGCATTTTGCAATGGAGCTTGGATGAAGAATATGTTTTTGAATATAATTGATATAATGGAAAGTTTTGACTTGGGACATAATAAATTTAAATTTGGAACGCAGTGAATAGGAAATGATGATGCAATTTGTTTTAGTTACATAGAAAAATAACACTTTACAAATTTCGATTAGACACCAAAAACATTACTAAAAGGTATGATCTTTGGAATGTATGGTCAATGAAACGAGACTCACAAGAAATATTACTAAGAAATGTATGATCTTTGGAATGTATGGTTAATAGAACGAGACTCGACCAGACTTCTACTCGTACTTTTCTCCAGCTTGGAGTCCTATTAGATCAAATTCCAATCACTTAAGGAAAGGTTATCGGATGATCAAGAGAACAAAACTTGATCAGACACTTCTAGTCAAACATTTCTCTCACTTAGAGGCCAATTAGACCAAACTCCAAGCACTTAAGAGCAACTTTTTATCTCATAGACATCAGTTGTTGATTAAAAATGTCTTCGAAACTCATGGGCGTGTAACGGCTCCCTTGGCCTTGAGGGGGGAGAAGACGACATTTTGGAAGGTTACAGTCAAAGATGTAACTGCTTATGACATTTAGCTACCCGTTAAAATCTTATCCTACAAAACCCAACAACTTTTGGCGGGAATTTTGCTTTTGCTTCTGTTGTGGTAGGATAATCTGGTCGATACAGACGCCCCTGGCAAGCTTTCCTTTGACCCAACTACCGAGTTATAGCAATCTCTGGACATAAGGTTTCAAAAAGTTCATTTCCTTTGTCACTCATTTGGACGTAAACTTGTCCGCCCACGGAGTTATGCCGGCGGCGCACAAGCCCAGGTATGGCTCTTTTTTGGCGAATAATTCGAGGGTCTGCTAGGATCATTTATGTCTTTCAGAACTATACCGATACTGTAGCATCCCACATCGTTCAGGGGAGTAGATCCTCTAAGCCTTATATGTATATTCTCATCTCTACCTAGCACGAGGTTTTTTGGGAGTTTATTGGCTTTGGGTTCTATCGGAATTTCGAAGTTAAGCGAGTTCGCGTGAGAGCAATCCCATAATGGGTGACCCACTGGGAAGTTCTCGTGTGAGTTCCTAGAAACAAAATCGTGAGGGCGTGGTCGGGGTCCAAAGCGAACAATATCGTGTTACAGTGGAGTCGAGCCCGGGATGTGGTGGGGGCCCGGACCGGAATGTGACAGATACAATGTCTATAAACAACAATTTATAACGCATCCTTATTTTTGGTTGTCAATGGATGAATTCACTTCATCCCTTTTGACATCAGACAACCTCGTTATTAATGAAGGAAACTTGCGGAGGGAGTAGAGATTCAGAGAGGTTACACTACAGACGGCTTCGCTGGGTCGATGCAGCTGGCCTGAAGCTGGCAATGCCAGTGACTTCCCTACCGGTGACCAAGGCGTTGATGTCATAAGTGCCTTCGAATGTGTAGATGGGTTCCAAATCACCGAAAGCCTGCAAGATGACCACAAAATGAATGCATTCAAAAGGTGACAGAAATAACTAAAAGGTGTACATATATAACAAACACCCTTCGCAAAAGAAACAGCCTCTCAATGGCACGTTTAAGATCCAACGCAATCAGATTCCTACACTAAAGGAGTCGATAGCAAACGTTACCTAATCCTTTACCGACAAAGGTAGGACAGAGGAATAGGTATACAAGTAATATGTTTTCCAATCCTTCCAAAGATTCTAAATATAAAATTTTAAATCCACAGATAAGCAGGAAATTGTTGGAAAATTAGTTATTAGTTTATTTTTGTTTATGGTTTTCTTGTGGGACAAGGATATTAGAATTTTTTATATCCTTTAAGGGTTAGGATTTAGGGTTTATTAGAGTTTTCTATATCCTTAAAGGATTAGGATTTTGCTTTAGTTTTCACTATATATAGTAGTGCTTGTATTAGTTAGTTTCAATCAATAAGTTAGTCACAATGTAATCTCTTAGGGTTTTGTAGCAGTTTCGGCATTCTCAGTTTATTTAATAATATTCTTATTATTTTGTTAATCTTGTTCGTTGCGCATTCTGATATTCAACTTGGTATCAGAGTTTGATCATTTGGGATTTAATCTGTTCTTGATTAGTGTCAATTTGTTTGTATCAATTTTGTTTGTTAGTTTACTGGGTATTAGTTTCGTCCGTCGTCTTCCGCTCATCCGTAGTCAAAGCCGTTCTTGTCGCCACCACCGCACTGCAATCTGCCCAGATAACCCGCACCACCATCTCCACTGCTACATCCACATGTTCACGGTACCCGCACCGACTCCTACCAGTCGGATCTGTCACTCCCCTTCTGCAAGTTAACTTTGCACTAGAAGTTTTTTTTTGTTTGCTGCAATTGGTTTTGGAAGCCTTGTTTGCTGCAATTGGTTTTGCCAGAAGAAAGGCAGAGAGAAGGAAGGAAGAAAAAGAATAAGAGAAAAAAAAAAGAGTAGAAAAGAAAAAAAGGAAAAAATACGTTGTTTTTTTTGTTTGAAGGCCCACACGGGCAAGAAAGAAATATGGTTTGTTTGGCTTGTATTAGGAAGCCTGTTGTTGACCACCGCGACGATCGTTTGAGTGCTTAGATTGGAGACCACTCAAGTGACGTTGTGAACGTGGTGAATTGAATTTTTGTTTGTTTGTTTGGAAGTTGGAATTTGCATTGGCATTGGAATCTTGCAACGACATTGGCATCAACATCGGCATCGGCATCAACATCGGCATCGGCATCGGCATCGGCATCATTATCGGCATCGGCATCAGCAATGGAATGTGGAGTCTTGCGTCCACATCTACTTTAGCAAACTCATGTCTGTGTTCCGCCATGAGTTTGAAGGGGGGTGTTGGAAAATTAGTTATTAGTTTATTTTTGTTTATGGTTTTCTTGTGGGACAAGGATATTAGAATTTTCTATATCCTTTAAGGGTTAGGATTTAGGGTTTATTAGAGTTTTCTATATCCTTTAAGGATTATGATTTTGCTTTAGTTTTCACTATATATAGTAGTGCTTGTATTAGTTAGTTTCAATCAATAAGTTAGTCATAATGTAGTCTCTTAGGGTTTTGTAGCCGTTTCAGCATTCTCAGTTTGTTTAATAATATTCTTATTATTTTGTTAATCTTGTTCGTTGCGCATTCTGATATTCAACTTGGTATCAGAGTTTGATCCTTTGGGATTTAATTTGTTCTTGATTAGTGTCAATTTGTTTGTATCAGTTTTGTTTGTTAGTTTACTGGGTATTAGTTTCGTCCGTCGTCTTCCACTCATCAGTAGTCAAAACCATTCTTGTCGCCACCACCACACTGCAATCTGCCCAGATAACCCGCACCACCATCTCCACTGCTACATCCACATGTTCACGGTACCCGCACCAACTCCTACCAGTCGGATCTGTCACTCCCCTTCTGTAGGTTAACTTTGCACTAGAAGTTTTTTTTTGTTTGCTGCAATTGGTTTTGGAAGCCTTGTTTGCTGCAATTGGTTTTGCCAGAAGAAAGGCAGAGAGAAGGAAGGAAGAAAAAGAATAAGAGAAAAAAAAAAGAGTAGAAAAGAAAAAAAGGAAAAAATACGTTGTTTTTTTTGTTTGAAGGCCCACACGGGCAAGAAAGAAATATGGTTTGTTTGGCTTGTATTAGGAAGCCTGTTGTTGACCACCGCGACGATCGTTTGAGTGCTTAGATTGGAGACCACTCAAGTGACGTTGTGAACGTGGTGAATTGAATTTTTGTTTGTTTGTTTGGAAGTTGGAATTTGCATTGGCATTGGAATCTTGCAACGACATTGGCATCAACATCGGCATCGGCATCAACATCGGCATCGGCATCGGCATCGGCATCATTATCGGCATCGGCATCAGCACTGGAATGTGGAGTCTTGCGTCCACATCTACTTTAACAAACTCATGTCTGTGTTCCGCCATGAGTTTGAAGGGGGGTGTTGGAAAATTAGTTATTAGTTTATTTTTGTTTATGGTTTTCTTGTGGGACAAGGATATTAGAATTTTCTATATCCTTTAAGGGTTAGGATTTAGGGTTTATTAGAGTTTTCTATATCCTTTAAGGATTATGATTTTGCTTTAGTTTTCACTATATATAGTAGTGCTTGTATTAGTTAGTTTCAATCAATAAGTTAGTCATAATGTAGTCTCTTAGGGTTTTGTAGCCGTTTCAGCATTCTCAGTTTGTTTAATAATATTCTTATTATTTTGTTAATCTTGTTCGTTGCGCATTCTGATATTCAACTTGGTATCAGAGTTTGATCATTTGGGATTTAATTTGTTCTTGATTAGTGTCAATTTGTTTGTATCAGTTTTGTTTGTTAGTTTACTGGGTATTAGTTTCGTCCGTCGTCTTCCACTCATCAGTAGTCAAAACCATTCTTGTCGCCACCACCACACTGCAATCTGCCCAGATAACCCGCACCACCATCTCCACTGCTACATCCACATGTTCACGGTACCCGCACCAACTCCTACCAGTCGGATCTGTCACTCCCCTTCTGCAGGTTAACTTTGCACTAGAAGTTTTTTTTTGTTTGCTGCAATTGGTTTTGGAAGCCTTGTTTGCTGCAATTGGTTTTGCCAGAAGAAAGGCAGAGAGAAGGAAGGAAGAAAAAGAATAAGAGAAAAAAAAAGAGTAGAAAAGAAAAAAAGGAAAAAATACGTTGTTTTTTTTTTGTTTGAAGGCCCACACGGGCAAGAAAGAAGTATGGTTTGTTTGGCTTGTATTAGGAAGCCTGTTGTTGACCACCGTGACGATCGTTTGAGTGCTTGGATTGGAGACCACTCAAGTGACGTTGTGAACGTGGTGAATTGAATTTCTGTTTGTTTGTTTGGAAGTTGGAATTTGCATTGGCATTAGAATCTTGCAACGACATTGGCATCAACATCGGCATCGGCATCAACATCGGCATCGGCATCGGCATCAGCATCGCCATCGGCATCGGCATCAGCACTGGAATTTGGAGTCTTGCGTCCACATCTACTTTGGCAAACTCATGTCTGTGTTCCGCCACGAGTTTGAAGGGGGGTGTTGGAAAATTAGTTATTAGTTTATTTTTGTTTATGGTTTTCTTGTGGGACAAGGATATTAGAATTTTCTATATCCTTTAAGGGTTAGGATTTAGGGTTTATTAGAGTTTTCTATATCCTTTAAGGATTATGATTTTGCTTTAGTTTTCACTATATATAGTAGTGCTTGTATTAGTTAGTTTCAATCAATAAGTTAGTCACAATATAGTCTCTTAAGGTTTTGTAGCTGTTTCGGCATTCTCAGTTTGTTTAATAATATTCTTATTATTTTATTAATCTTGTTCGTTGCGCATTCTGATATTCAACTTGGTATCAAAGTTTGATCCTTTGGGATTTAATCTGTTCTTGATTTTTGTCAATTTGTTTGTATCAGTTTTGTTTGTTAGTTTACTGGGTATTAGTTTCGTCCGTCGTCTTCCGCTCATCCGTAGTCAAAGTCGTTCTTGTCGCCACCATTGCACTGCAATCTGCCCAGATAACCCGCACCACCATCTCCACTGCTACATCCACATGTTCACGGTACCCGCACCGACTCCTACCAGTCGGATCTGTCACTCCCCTTCTGCAGGTTAACTTTGCACTAGAAGTTTTTTTTTGTTTGCTGCAATTGGTTTTGGAAGCCTTGTTTGCTGCAATTGGTTTTGCCAGAAGAAAGGCAGAGAGAAGGAAGGAAGAAAAAGAATAAGAGAAAAAAAAAGAGTAGAAAAGAAAAAAAGGAAAAAATACATTGTTTTTTTTGTTTGAAGGCCCACATGGGCAAGAAAGAAATATGGTTTGTTTGGCTTGTATTAGGAAGCCTGTTGTTGACCACCGCGACGATCGTTTGAGTGCTTAGATTGGAGACCACTCAAGTGACGTTGTGAACGTGGTGAATTGAATTTTTGTTTGTTTGTTTGGAAGTTGGAATTTGCATTGGCATTGGAATCTTGCAACGACATTAGCATCAACATCGGCATCGGCATCGGCATCGAAATCAGCACTGGAATTTGGAGTCTTGCGTCCACATCTACTTTGGCAAATTCATGTCTGTGTTCCGCCATGAGTTTGAAGAGGGGTGTTGGAAAATTAGTTATTAGTTTATTTTTGTTTATGGTTTTCTTGTGGGACAAGGATATTAGAATTTTCTATATCCTTTAAGGGTTAGGATTTAGGGTTTATTAGAGTTTTCTATATCCTTTAAGGATTATGATTTTGCTTTAGTTTTCACTATATATAGTAGTGCTTGTATTAGTTAGTTTCAATCAATAAGTTAGTCACAATGTAGTCTTTTAGGGTTTTGTAGCCGTTTCGGCATTCTTAGTTTGTTTAATAATATTCTTATTATTTTGTTAATCTTGTTCGTTGCGCATTTTGATATTCAACTGAAATTACATTTGCAACAAGAAAATCAGATAAGATTCCATTGCCACCGAGTAATTCCCTCCCTAGAGCAACCGTTTCCCTTGCCCTCAGAGTGATCCATGACTGAAAATTGCACCCACTTAGTATTTTGAATATTTTGAATGTATAAGCAATAGGATAGGTAATTGCATCAGGGTGTCATTTTTTTTGGGAGTTTTAACGAAAAACTAGCGGTATTATTGACTTTAACGAAAAAACACATTTTTATACTAAAAAGTCAAACTTGGTAGTATTCACTTTACCCTTTATTTTGTCCTTATCGTTAAAACTCAAAGTTTTCAAGCCATTTTCATTAGTTTTTCTTTTTTTCTTACCTTCCCCATGCTAGCATGACCTGGAGTCATTTTACCCGCCTCATACACCTTGCAGAGGCGCCTATAAGAACCATAGCTTGAACATTACCAAGCATACGGACAAGTTTCTCTTGGTTGATCTGGAAGGCTGCAAGAGGGCTC
Organism: Malus domestica; assembly: GCF_042453785.1. NCBI lineage: Eukaryota > Viridiplantae > Streptophyta > Magnoliopsida > Rosales > Rosaceae > Malus > Malus domestica. The sequence continues at coordinate 23,997,603 of NC_091672.1, read as the reverse complement.
CAAATTGTTTCCTCTCCTTCCGATACCTTTCAAATCCGTATAATTTAGACTTAATACAGAGGAAACTTGAATTACGGTAAATGGAAGATGTGAGAGAGAGAGAGAGAGAGAGAGAGAGAGAGAGAGCAGCTTAGGCATGTTTTTATACCTGTGACACATATCATAGACCCCCATACATAAACCAATAGGTTGCCAGGCGACCATGACACGCGAAACAGCAAGAACCTGTATTCAGTTGTTTAAAGCAACATAAAATCAATAAATACTCATGAAGACAGCATTATACGTGTCGCTCTCACATGTGTGAGAAATGAGAGACCTTAGCACATCTGTTTTATATTAGGGCAACGGAATGAAAAACTTTGCTCCATGCTCCGTAGAAAGAAGATTCAGAGTTATACTTTGGGATAACGGCATTGCAGTATCAAGCCTTATCTCTCAAAAGGGGAAAAAAGAGATATTACAAAAACCAAGATGAATCTTTAGTCAAGCTTAAACATGTCTTGTTTATTAAACATAAGCTCGAATAAGAAGTAGAATTTATGCCTAAATTACTCTAAAGGGAGAAGAAGATTAAACAAATTGCAATAACGCAGCTTTGCAGCTTACCTTGTTAGTATCCTGAAAAGAATTAACACCAGGTAGCCTTTCCTCATCTGGAACAAATACTCTATTTAAGAGAATATCTCCATTTTGAACAATGCGTAAACCAATTTTATTTTCTATTTTTGTAGCTGTCAGTCCAGGGGCATTCTTCTTTACTATAAATCTGAAATAGAAGGAGGAAAAAAAAACATTCAACATGAGAGTGCTGCTACGGAAAACCATCATGCTAAATTTTGGATGCATCTAGGCATCTAAGGCCATCCCCAACTGATCCGGCCAGAGGGTCATAAGACAGAAAATAGCCCGAAATGACATGAAAACCATCACCAACCGAGGGCTAAGCCAAAGGGTCAAAAAAAAAGGAGAAAAGGACCAACCGGCTAGCCCAACCCAGCCAGCCTTGGGCCAGTCCAGTAATTTGAATGCAACGGCTAGTTGCTGACATCAGGGTGACGTCAACTAGCCGTTATATATATTATTTTTTTTACAAATTAATTCTAATTTTTTTCCTATAACTACATAAGCTATTAAACAACATTAAATAACATTAAACAATATTAAACTACCTTAAATAAATTTAAGTAACATTAAACAACCTTAAATAACTTTAAGTAACATTAAACAACATTAAAAAATATTAAACAACCTTAAATAACATTAAGTAACATTAAACAACATAAAACTTATACAACATGAAAAATAAAAAATAAAAAAAAACATTTAACATGGAACTTAAACAACATTAAAACAAACATTTAACAACATAAAACTTGAACGCCTATTCCATTAAAAAAAACATTAACAATCCATAATGTAAAATTATTGAGGTAATTTAATTTAAGTAACAATAGTAATTCAATTAAAATAATAAATTATGTTTGGTCCTATGGCCCTTTGGCCCCTTCGGTTGGAGATGGTTTTTTGTCACAGGGATATGTTTGGCCTATGACCCTCTAGCCCCTCGGTTGGAGATGGTAAGAAAAATGGTCTGACTGTTCGTTAAAATATTAATTTCTTGAAGGGCTATAGGGCCAAAGAGAGCCTTCTGACCCTACTTCAGTTGGAGATGGCCTAAACACCAAAGCAATTTGGAGGCAAGGAGAAACATAATCAGAAAGAAATAATCATAAATTCTGCATAGCTTTGAAGCTTAACAAACAAGTTTCGAACACATATTGAGAGGTTGTTCGCATGTTTATTTTTTTACATACCCATTAATCTGATTTGTTGTTGTATTCCTAGCAAAAATAATCAAGACATCAGCAAATGTACTGTTTCCTATCCATCGCTTTTGGCCTTCAAGTACCCAACCTCCTTCCACCTGATGATCCCAACAACACAAGAATACGTGATATAGCATGATCGGAGCCATGACACCCAAAAACCAAAAGAGCATGATAATACCATTTAACAGAAATAAAGAAGCAAATGAGAAGGTTGAAATCCTTGACCTTTGTTGCTGTCGCATCACTTCCATAGTCAGGCTCAGTCAAACCCTTTAACATGCAGATAAACAGATTTGAGTATCTTGACATTAGCATAAAAAGATATTAGATACAAATATCATAAAAGAGCATCTTACCCAGCAGGCGACAGTCTTAAATTCAGCCAAAGAAGGTAGATATTTCTGCTTTTGAGCCTCTGACCCACATAATGCTATTCTTGACAGTCCAGAAATATTAACACTGGTTATAAGTCTTGACTTGTCAACAACATCATTTTTTTCAGTGAAGGTTTGGTTATTTATAAAACAAAAGGTCAAAAATAAAATTATCCAAATTCTAACCAATAGTAAGCATTGCTGCTGAGGAATGAACCAAGAAGAAAGTAGAACAGCTTGCATCAACTCTAGCAATTTCAGCTGTAGCAAAAGCATTTGCCGTAATAGAAAGACCAGGACATCCAACAAATTATCGAACGCAAGATTTAAAAATAACTTATTAAGATATGTATTAAGCACCTTGACTGTCCCACCAGCAATGCGCAATGCACCAAGCTTTGGAATAATTTGAAATGGAAACTCTGCCTTCTCCCAATACTGAAAGAACAAGTTCGCAGATCAATCTCATTGTTTATGAATGTATATTAAATAATTAAATATTGACTGTTTTAGCCTTAATATGAAATGCAGAAATGGTTAGAGTAAAAGGGATGCCTCTGCCATAATTGGAGCAACGTCTTTCTCCATACACTCTCTTACTCGCAACCTAATAGCCTGCTCCTCTGGTGTCAATAGATCATCAATCTTGTAACAATCCGAAGCTGTAAATTTTTAAGGCCAAGAGATAAGAATATGGAAGTTAATTACTGAAGTTGCCCGTTTCTTCAAATTACAAATCAAAATCACAACAACTAAAGAGGTGCACGAGCAAGGTACTAAATATTCACAAAGAAACAAAGTAAAAACAAACCAGAATGCAAAAAGTGAGACAAGATGAATAAGCAAATCCGAAAAATTCGAATGAATAGTCTGGATTCACATAAGTTACATAACAAGAGGAAATCCTGAACTGTTTTACAAAAGACAATTTCTCTATAGACACACATACAAGTTTATCTATACGATATCTATTATATAATGATGGTTAATGTTCTTACTGCAGGGAGGAAAAGTAGAAGCCCGCGTTGCTTGCGGAAAAGTAACTGAGACATCCAATGCAGGGGAATTGAAGTAATTCGTCCTCTCATTATTCTTAACATCATCTGCGGGACACCAGCAAAACAATAGCAACCGTTAAACCGAGTTGAAAATTAGAAATCACAGCCACATACTCAGCTTATAACAATTGCAGAATGCCCAAATCAACAACCAGAAGCTTCAAGTTCAAACCAAGAGCTTAATTCCAAATGCTAACTCAAGAGTTAACCCACAAAATAAAAAATCGAAATTTCAGTATAATTTCCATCAAAGTTGTGATTGTAGACATCGAAATTTTGGTAAATAAATGTTGACCGATAAATCAAAGTTTCAACGCTCATGTATTACATAAATTTTATACGTAGCGTGTGTCTAAACAAAAAATCGAAATAAGTTGGAAAAGTCATCAAACAGGACACGTATCAACACCTGGCAGAAACGACTTATTTCATCTGGAATATTATATTCAAAATTAGGCCTTGGAAATTTCTATAAATAGAAGGCTAATTCATTCATTTGAGGGGAGGAATTCATATTACACCTTGAAGCTCTGAACCTCCGAAGCTCTCAAGCAAATCCCGAAGGATCAAGAAAGCCCTTTTCGTTCTTCATCAAATCCTCCTTCAAGATCAAGCCCCGACGGCCCTTGAAGAAAGTGTTCTTCGTTCTTTGTTCATCATTCTTCCAAGATCAAGCCCCGACGGCCCCTTGGATCAACAATCATCCACCTTCAAGATCAAGGCCCGACGGCCCTTGAAGAAAGTGTTCTTTGTTCTTCGTTCATCGTTCTTCTAAGATCAAGCCCCAACGGCCCCTTGGATCAACAACATCAACAAATCCACACGTCCAACCGTTCTTCAAGATCAAGCCCAAAAGCTCTTGGAGATCCGTTCATCACTGTTCTTCAAAGATCAAGCCCAAAAGCCCCTTTGAAGATCCGCTCAAATCCACCTTCAAGATCAAGTCCACGGCCCTTGAAGAACGTTCATCCTTAGATCAAGCCCAACGGCCCTTTGGATCAATCGCACATCCACAAATACACACCTTACGGAGATTGAATCAGAGGATCAAATTTAAGAGATATTGTAACCCAAAATCATCAAATACAAATATTTGTTTGTGCACGTTGTTCTTGTCTCTTTCGTTTCAGGAATTTTCCATGTTCACAGTGATCTTTCCAAGTTCTAAGAGATCCCATATGACTGTAATTTGTAAAAAAAATAGAATTGTTCAATCCATCATTTCTGATCGTTAAAAATTCATAAAATAAAAGCTAAAAAAATTGAACTAAAACCCAATAAAAAATAATCAAATAGCTGAATAGTTTACCCTGATACGGCGGAACTGTCATGGTGGTGAGGAGGAAAATTGGGAGCTCGGAGGTCGAGATAGCGATGAGGTTCCAAAGATAATAAAAAATGGTTGTGGCAATAGTTTCTAAAAAAAAAATTGTACATTAAATTAAATTAATAAATCAAATGAAAAATCACTAATAAAAGATGAAACGTTTAAGTAATATAATTTATTTATCAACTTTTATGTCATTTAGTTTACAAAATTTAGCATCGCATTACTTATTTTTCACTATGCGCCCGTATTAGCTATACCCCGTGTCACTGTATGAGTGGACGGAAGTTTTATCCTTATTTGTTTTTCAGAGAAATTGGTCGTTATAGAATTGTTGTTGAAATAGACTAAGCAATTGATTGTCGGGTACTGTCGGTCCATTTTAGTTTTTCCTATTTTTTGTCCGTTAGGTCTATTGGGCTTGTAGTATATTCCGTTTTACCCATTGGGCCTGTACTATTCTTGCTAATCATTTTTAATGATTTTTTTTTATTATTTATCTAAATGCTTTCTGAAATTGACACACATCTTCACTTTGGTTCTTGAGATTTGAAATTGATATAAGTAGTCATTGAGATTGTCCAACATCAATCATTTTGGTCATTCTATGAAAAATCAGCATTAAATAAGGATAACATGACAAAATACCCTCAATTCTTGTCAAATCATTTTGCCCATTGTTTATTAACTTGAGAGTATTTTTGTAATTTTAGTCCTTATTTAACAGAATTTTCACAAAATGACTAAAATGATTGATGGTAAACAAACTGAGGGACTGCTTTTATCGATTTCAAATCTTAAATACCAAAATGAGAAGTTATCCAGTCTCAAATACCATTTTAGCTAAAAAGTTTTTATGAATGTGCATTACAACTTTTTCTTCTTATTTTCCTTTTGAGATCTATTATTGGCATATTAAAATTTAATTATGCACTTTTCGTAAGAGTTTTATCTTTCTAAATAAAAATTTAGTTCACAATTAAATTTTTAGAGTGTCAATAATAAATATCTTGTTTTTAAAAATTATTTATGTATAAATATTAAAAATATAATTGTGGGAATAAGGAGTGAATTCATTTTTAGGAGTCGAATAATGTCCCAAATGATTGGTACCTCGACAAGACCCACTACCACCCCCACTTCAAAGTTAGCTCTAGAAGTGGGCACAATAACCCATCAATTGATGATTTGAACTAGGTGACTAATTTGGTTTAGTTCGGTTTCCTTTATAAAATTTGCTCTAATGAGAATAAGTTGTTGATACATGACAAGTTATATTTTATAGACATAGGCGTAACGACTTTGAGTAAAATAAATGTGCTCCGTGTACCCAGTCGAGTGCTTTCTTGTAAATCAAATTAAATTACAATTCAATGTAAAAAATTGCTTGTATGAAAATAAAAAATAAAAAAAAGATATTGGTAATGCTTTCTTTTGCTTTCCGTGACGGCTTTTGGTGATGTCTACTTTCATCTACTCTATTTGTAATGGCTTTGTGTCAACCAAATGATGCAAAATGCAAGCAAACATGCCCAAAACGACTCCGTTTTGCCTTCTCTTCCAACGGCGGGATTGCCGAATGTGAAATAATCGCGACCGCGGAGGATACAAACCCCTTAAACAACGGCTAAGCACCTTTCCATTTATTTTTTTCATTTATTTTTCAATTTTTTTCATTGACTGATTCGAAATTTTTTACAGCTCTTTAAGAGTAGGAACGCCATCGGTATGAATATGATCACTGAAACAAACATAGAAAGTCTCCTCCGCTAGTCCAATCCAGCTGCTTCTGCAGAAAGCCAAAGATTTCAGCTGCAAATTCGAAATCGCGATGTTCGCCAAGCGGCTTTTGCAGAAAGCCATAAACAACTCTCAGGTAAAATCGTATTCCCAAGCATTCGATCGCCGCCATTTTTTTCTGCTTTTTTGGAAATTTTCAGTTTAGCTTCGTAATTTGCGTTTTTTTTTAAAATCAAAATTCCATTTCTTTTTTGTTGGGGTGGATTAAATTCCGATGCTTTATCTTGTTAGTATGCTGGAAAACTGGATATTGCATCAATGGATTATTTCTTATGATTTGTTTATTCATTTCTGTGTATTTTTATGCTCGAATACTTGGGTTGTATAAATTTGGAGCCTCTTGGTATCGACATTTGGACTGATACTTGCCCTTTTTTTTTAATTGGGATTTTGTATTGGAAATTGTTGGTTTCAGCATAATTTGTTCACAGCACAATTGTTGGTTTCAGCTCAAATTTCCTTGTGAGCCCTGTCTATCCCTTTTTTTTTTTCTCGCAAAGCTTCATCTAATAGTGCTCTGGCTATGCAGAATCTATGGAGAATTGGTGTTTTAGTAAGTCATTGACTAGATTTATTCATAACAACAACGATTATCAATAATCGCTTGGAAGTTTGTGAACTATTTAGCCCAAATGGGGGAAAAGAAAAAAAAATCAGTAAGATCAAAAAAGGAAAACAAAGCTCATCCAATGAAGACGTACACATAAAGGATGAAAGCCAAAAGCGAACGCCAAAGAAAAGTCATTTTCTCAAACCCATTTACATGCATTTCCTCACTTTCCCATTCCAATTTTCTGTAATTATTTCCAAGAACAACTAATTCTTTTCAAACTCCAATAAAAAAAAATAAAAAATTGTATGTAAATTTAAGTTGGGTTTGGACAGGTTATAACTAAAAAAATACTCAATTGTCCGAATTTTGAAATCGGATAAAGCATAGACAAGTTAGGATTGACCCAATCCAAGTTTCACCCCTAATTGAGATACAGATGCCAACATGATGCCATAACATATCTAATATATTAATTATGTTATACTATCAAAATCAGTGAGAAAAAACAAAAAAAAAGAAAGACTGACTTGACCTGTAAAGCTCTCTCTCCGTTGCTTCTCTCAATAGATCCCCACCAAAATACGGTTGCTTCTTCTCCTTAGCTGTTCTATTGTTCAAATCGAAACCCAGTTACCCAGCAGCCTTGCTGTTGTAGACGACGTAGCCAACACAGTTGCAGACGCCGGTCCACGGTGAGAGTCTCTCCCACCATAGTCTGATTATCCTTGAAAACGTATCCCGACAGTAGAATTCGCGTATCGAAAGCTTATCGACGACGTATCCAGAGGTCGACTGGTCAACGGATACGTTCAGATACGTATCCGATGCGTATTGGGCCGTATCGGGTGTGCTTGTCGTATCCCAAACCGTATCTGATACGGGATACGCCATAAAACCGGCGTGTCCGTGCTTCGTGGTGCGGACAAAGTCGTCTGACTCTTCCGTTCCTTATAAGCTGTGGACTAAGATTTCTTAATTTCTGTTGACTAATTATTAAGTTGGTCTATCGTAATTTCTCAAGTGCTTTTTCTTACATGTGATAAGATTTCTTAATTTCTGCAGACTAACTACTAATTTGGTCGATCTTAATTTCTGTGGCCATCCAATGTAAGTGCTTTTTCTTAGATGAGATAGGATTTCTTCTCTTTCGTGCTTTTGTGCAAATTAAACTTTGGTTTTCAGGTTTTCCATTCACGTACTATTCGTAATCTGGTTTTGTTGGAATGTGATTGATTACAAACATACATAGACATCCCTCTTATAGAGATTTTACAAAGACCAACACAAAACATAGGTGTTCAAAAGTCTTTGCACATACACACTTTTACACGCACCTTCAAACTTTTGTATACACACACATAGCTTTCGGCCATTACAGAAACATTGATAGCTATCAAAGTAAAAGACAAGTATAGCTGTTGAAAAACAAGGCAGCTATAGACAAAACAAGCCAACTATTCCACCAATTTCGGCCACTTTATTTTGATTTGACCTTCCAATACTTCCAATAGATTTCTTAATTTCTGTTGACTTACTACTAAGTTGGTCTATCTTAATTTCTGGGGACATCCAATCTCAAGTGTTATTTCTTACATGTGATAGGATTTCTTCTCTTTTGTGCTTTTGTGCAAATTAAACTTTGATTTTTTTGGTTCTCCATTTGTCTTTGAACAATGATGGAGCATTCACGTACTATTCGTAATCTGGTTTTGTTGAAATTCCTGCATGGCTTATTTCTCTTAGTCTTATGCATGATGAGCACATGTCCGGAATCTGCAGCATTTCCCAGCCCTACCCTGCTTGGAAACGAATCTGATCACTTGGCTTTGCTAGACTTCAAGAAAAGAATAACTGAAGATCCTCTCAGTGTCATGAGCTCGTGGAATCATTCCATCCACTTCTGCAGTTGGGTAGGCATTACATGCCACCGTGCCACCCAAAGAGTCTTGATTCTGGACCTGGAAGATAAACAACTGGTAGGCTCCATTCCACCTTCCATTGGAAATCTCACTCGTCTAATTGAAATAAGCTTGGGAATCAACGAGTTTCATGGAGAAATTCCTCAAGAATTGGGTCGACTACGTACCCTGGAAAGTCTCAACCTATCTTTCAACTCTTTAGGCGGGAAAATTCCGACTAATATGTCCCACTGTACACAACTGAGATTTTTGGATCTTTATTCCAATAAGATTATTGGGTCAATTCCACGCCAACTCAGTTCCTGGTTGAGTTTGACTGTTCTACAACTTGGAAAAAATAATCTTAGTGGAACCATCCCAGGTTGGATAGGAAATTTTTCTTCTTTAAGGAGTCTTAGACTTGCCCGCAACAATTTTCAAGGAAGCATACCAAATGAGCTCGGGCATATAACAACCTTGAAGATATTCCTCGTTGGGGAGAATAATTTGTCTGGTATGCTCCCTTCTTCAATTTATAATATTTCTTCCATATACAAGTTCGGTGTTGCTGTAAACCAAGTACATGGAGAGCTACCACCAAATCTCGGCATCTTGCTTCCTAATCTCATAGTATTTGAATGTTGTATAAACAATTTCACAGGAAATATTCCTGTATCATTGTCAAATGCTTCTAGACTTCAGAAGATTGAATTTTCTGTAAATGACTTCACGGGGACAGTCCCTGGAGAAAGTCTCGGAAGCTTGCGAAGCTTAATTTGGCTAAACTTTGCAGTCAATCGATTGGGAAATGGAAAACTTGGTGATTTGAGTTTTCTCAATTTCTTGACTAATTGTACTAGTCTTCAATATCTGGGTCTTGGCTATAATCGTTTTGGGGGAGAAATCCCGAGATCCATAGCCAACCTTTCGACCCAACTACAAGTTCTTGCTCTAGGGAGAAATTTGTTACATGGAAGCCTCCCAAATGGCATTGGAAATCTTATAAACCTTATGGTTCTAGATATGTCTAATAACTATTTGGCAGGTGTTGTCCCTGTAGAAATTGGGAAGCTTGAGAAGATAGGGAAACTGTATTTGTTTGATAACAAATTTTATGGGCCAATTCCATCTTCCCTGGGTAATATGACTTCATTGATAGATCTTTGCATGTACAGAAACAATTTTGAGGGAAGTATACCTCCAAGTCTTGGAAACTGCCAAAACCTTTTAGTACTTGCACTTCGGAATAACAATCTAACGGGCAGCATACCTCAAAAGCTTATGGAGCTTTCAGCCCTTTCAATTGGTTTGGACCTGTCTGAAAATTATTTGACCGGTTCACTGCCAAGTAATGTGGGTGATCTGGTGCATCTCACAGAAATAGATGTATCAAACAACAAGTTATCAGGTGAAATCCCCAGCACCATCGGCAGTTGTACTAGCTTGGGGCGCTTGTTCTTGGACGACAACAAATTTGAAGGAACAATTCCTCAGTCTCTTAAAGATTTAAAAGGCTTGGAAGTACTTGACATTTCAAGCAATAAGTTATCTGGGCAGATTCCTGAATTCATAGGCAAGCTTGGAGCACTTAAGTATCTCAATCTTTCGTATAATGATTTTGAAGGCGAGTTGCCTAAAGAAGGAATTTTTTCAAATGTCAGTGGTGTCTCAGTTCTTGGAAATCATAAGCTCTGTGATGGCACCCCACAATTACATTTGCCTGCATGCCCCAAAAATAAACATCATTCATCTCGAGGACTATTTTCCCTAAAAGTAGTCATCCCTATATCTTGTGCACTTGCATTCATAATTGCTCTATCATGCTTCCTTGGTGCTCGTTCAATGCTGAAAAACTCAAGTGATGGACTTGTAACTTCACGCTCTTATAAGGATTGGAAATTAGGTGTTTCCTACTCACAACTTGTTGAATCGACTAACGGTTTCTCTGTGGATAATTTGATTGGTTCGGGAAGTTTTGGTTCTGTTTATAAAGGGGTAATTCCTAACGATGGAACGGTAGTTGCTGTTAAGGTATTAAACCTTCAACAACAAGGAGCGTCCAAGAGTTTCAATGATGAATGCAAAGCTTTAAGAAGTGTCATGCACCGAAATCTTGTCAAGATCATAACTGCATGCTCGAGCATTGATAATCATGGTAAAGACTTCAAAAGTCTAGTCTTCGAGTTCATGCCAAATGGAAGTCTTGACTCGTGGTTGCATCCTAGAGATAAGGAGCAATCTCCAAGTAAGAGATTGAATTTTATGCAAAGATTGAACATAGCCATTGATGTTGCTTCTGCATTAGATTATCTCCACAACCATTGTGAAACGTCCATTGTTCATTGTGATCTAAAGCCGAGCAATGTACTTCTTGATGAAGACATGGTAGCCCATGTTGGGGACTTTGGTTTAGCAAGGTTCCTATTGGAAGCATCAAATGATCATTCCCTTAGTCAAATAATGTCATCGCAACTAAAGGGTTCTATAGGTTACATTCCTCCAGGTATGAGATTCCATCATTCTAATTTCATTTTTCGGTTCTTAATTATTAACTTATTACTAAAAACCAACTAATTAAATTCTATTTATTAAAGATATATTATTGACTCTTTTTACTAGAAACAAGTAACAATAATCTGAAATAAGATATCAATTTTAATAGTCCATTGCATGTGACATCTTATTGTCTATATGTATGTCACGGTAGAGTACGGCATGGGAGGCCAAGTTTCCATACTAGGAGATGTTTACAGCTACGGGATACTTTTGCTAGAAATGTTCACGGGAAAAACACCTACTGATGACATGTTCATCGAAGGTCTAAGCATTTACAAATTCGTAGCCATGGCTTTGCCCGACCATGTCATGGACGTTGTTGACCCTTCATTGCTCCTCGACCTCGAAGTTGATGGTAGTGTTAACGATGACAGATACGAAAAGACTGAGCTGCCCAGACGTAACAATCGCGGAGTCATGAAAGCAAAAAAGGTAGAGGAATGCTTGTTTGTTGTGATGCAGATAGGACTCTCTTGCTGTGCAATATCACCCAGGGAGCGAATGCTTCTGAATATGGTTGTCGGAAAAATGAGTACAATTAGAGACTCGTACCTCAAAGCTGAAGAAGGCTAAAGAATGACAAAGATATGATGCTTGTGGTTTTTCATTTCTTGTTTTTCTCTACTTTTCCTACCATCGCTTTGAACCTTGCCTCTTTTATGTTAACGATTGTTTTAAACGGAAGAAGTTTTCATTTGTATGACTTAAAGCTTTCAAATTCTTATTTGTGTAGAGCTATTTGTAGTTGTCTTGGTTATGTCAATCCTATTTAGAATCTGATAAACTCAATGCTTGAGTAGTTTAGAACATTTTAGTCACATATTTCTTCCCAGATGGTTGCATGTACTACACAAGTTTTGTTGGAATTTTTTCTTTTTATTTTTATTTTTTTTGTAGCATGTGGGTCATGGTTGTGACGAAGGATGAAAGATTGCTTCAAGGCACATATAAATATGATGTCTTTCATACTCTATTCGGCCCCATATACAGTGTGCAAAAAGGATATGCGACTAAGCCTTGTGGATACAGTTAAACCCGACGTTACGCCTATTGTTTGTCAAAGTTTTGCACACTCCTAAAACAAAGCTTAAACACTCAAAGAGATTGACAATAATGGTCATGATTTAACTAAAAACTAATACTGCAAATGTAGTTTTTAGGCTTTCATTATTTCAAATAATAGGAGTATAAAGATAATTCTCACTTTTTTTTTCTTCTCTCTAGCCTTGATATCGCTTACATGAATTTCTATATTGTGTCATGTTCTTTCTAAAACATTTGCTTGAGTTGAATTTATAGGCAAATGAATAAGCTAGTATAACTCAAAACCCCATTATTCCATTCATTTATGTTTTCCACAAATAAATTTATATTATTATATCCGATCATTCGCCTTTACAACATAAAATTAATAAATAAGAAAAACAAATTTTGTTATATGAAATTTTTTAAACAAACGATTATATTATTGAAAAAGTGGGTTAAGTCTTACATTTGACTAACAATAATATGGTTTAAATTTATTTTTAACGAGAGTCACACTAAAACCTCTCAACTAACAACTGATGATGAATATTATTAGATCATAATAGTAAGCAACAATTTTTAATTGAAACTTTAAAAGTACAAATAAATAAAATAAAAAAACATTACCCCTATCCGATTCTCTCTCAGTCAGCCGAGCCCAACACCCCCAATCGCGCCGATCCCCTCTTACAGTAGCATCCTCTCATCCGAGTCCTCTCCAGCTATCTTCGGTAAGCTTTGCTCTTTTCGCTTCTCGTTCTTCCTCTCCAGTTTTCGCCTATGTAGAAAACTGCTGCTGTATTTTGATTATTTCCATCTAAAATTCAAATTTCTAGTTGAATGCGCATTCGATTACCTGTTTTAGGGTTCCTGTTCTGTTCAATTTATTAATGGTTTCATCTATTTTCACAGCATGTTTAATTCCCACAATTTTTTTTTCTGTGATGGGAATTAGGCAAACATCGCAAGCACCCAGAAGTTGAAAGAGTAATTAGAAATTAAAAAATTTGGATTTTTTGGGTTTTTTGGGTATTGGAGTTATGGGGTTTTTTGGGTATTGGATTTTTTTGGGTTTTATTATTTTTGTGCATAGTTGTAAAAGAGTTTGCAAATATTCGTAGTTGATCGATTAGTTGCATGATTTGTGAATATAAACATCCTGCAATTTGGAATGAAATTGTTAAAAAGTGTGCAGATTTGCAAATTGGTTGAGTGTCGAAACTTTTGAATGTGCATTAGCGTTATCAGTTGATGCAGGAGCATCTGAGGGGCACTCAAAAGCTAAGTCGGCTGCCAGCCAGCTAGGCTAGGATTCTAGTTAATTTGGGGATAGAGTTTTTAGCATTTTGATTCTGTTTCTACTGTGATTTGGCCCTGGACAGAAGCTTATTTTACAATGTTGTTGCAGGAACATGGCGAAGCATCATCCTGACTTGATTATGTGTCGGAAGCAACCTGGAATAGCTATTGGAAGGTTGTGTGAAAAGTGCGACGGTAAGTGTGTAATTTGTGACTCTTATGTGCGCCCTTGCACGCTTGTTCGGGTTTGCGATGAGTGCAACTATGGATCTTTCCAGGGAAGGTGTGTTATTTGTGGAGGGGTTGGAATTTCTGATGCTTATTACTGCAAAGAGTGTACTCAGCAGGAGAAAGATAGAGATGGCTGCCCGAAAATTGTGAATCTGGGAAGTGCCAAAACAGATCTGTTCTATGAACGCAAAAAGTATGGTTTCAAGAAAAGATGATAATTAGCAGGTCATGTTTTGCTTAGCTTCGGGAAATCATTTTGTTTTGTTCATCATTGAGGCTTAGCCAATATTACAATCAGGTATTTTTCTTAGGAAACTTGCCTTTTACTGCTTGTATGTTTGACTGTTGTACTTTCTCGTTCGATGTGTTTCCAACCTACTCTCATTCTGTGGCTAGTCTAGTTAAGGAATTAATGACTTCCATAATTCTAACTCGTAATCTTTGTATGTGGCATGCATCTATGGATGTTTGAACTCCTCGGTGTTCTTGGAGCTTTGTTAATCCAATTTCATATGTGATTTAAGATTCAGTAGATGAACTCGGCATTACCTTTTTATCTTCTACCGAAATTGTGAAATGGATGTATGAATTGGGGACTCCATGCTAAAGATTGCTCAGTAAGTCAACGCTATACTCTTTAAAATCTTTCAAAATCTCAATTGAATACACCCCGCTTATTGATTTTGGCTAGGTAGCGTTCCCCTGAGATTAGGGTAGTCAAAAGAACAGATCCCATTACTATGCGATTCAAAACTTATGGTCTACAAATGAAAACCTTTGTTAGATGATCCAGCCATTCAGATTTCGATCAAGCTCTATGGAATGTGAAGAGTCATATAAGTGTGAATTTACAAAAATATTATTCACTTCTCTTCTTAAGAACTTAGATCATTTGCGTGAGCGAGATTATTGGAAAACATGTATTTCAATATGTACGTATGTGCATAATACATTTTTAGTACATTAGAGTTGTTAAATGTATATTTCAACGAATCATTCTGACATGTACGACAAAGAGAAGAACACAAATTTACTAACGAGGATAAATAATTAACAAATAGTTTTATTGTTGGTCGCCACACAAGTTCAAACCTCATTGGATTTCCAACTTCATGCATAAAAGAATTGAGACTTGTTGAGTTGTTGAGTTGATAAGAAGAACCAAATTCGTTTTAAAACGATTGAAAGCGCTTTTAGATAAAATGTTTGGTTTTTTAGTTAAAACGGTCTCTGAGAATACCATGACTCCTCACTTTGGTTCCTGTGATTTATAATCGATAGAAATTGTCTATAAAATTGCTCATCGTCAATCATTATGGTCATTTCGTAAAAAATCTCCGTTAAACTGAGGGTAATTTTGTTAAACGAACCCCTCCACTTGAACTATTGATTTCTTCAATTTCCTTGATATTTTGCACAGAAAACCATAATTGCCGGTTGACAATCACATGAATTACTTTTATTGATTTTAAATATTGGGGACCATTTTGGTTAAAAAACCAATTCACTAAAAACGGTTTTAGTTATTTGAAATGCACCTCTAAATGAGTTTTTTTTTTATCTTTGTGCCACATAGAAGCCACCACAACCATCATTGGCTGGTCAAAAATGCCAATTGGCAACACCAGGATCTCTTAAAAGATGATCACTTGCAGCAATTGGACACGTTATGAACCAATTTTCTCAATTCAAGCAGTGAAGCAGCTTGTCTACTGAACATTTCTCATGGCAGATGTGGATGAAAATTTCTTCCTCCTTGTTCTTAGACAAAATTGCACCTACAAAATAAATAACACCTTAGGTCAAGACCAAGAGCCTTATGCGCCCATGATGAATGGGGGGTGCTTTGGCCGAATAACCTCCAATGCCAAAGTTAGAACTTAGAGAGAAAGTGTTTGGGAATTTTAGAGAATTTTAGCAAAAGTCTTGGGAGTCTCGTTTTGGAGAGAATGATGGGGTTTTTATAGGGGTGTAGCCGGCCCCTTTGGGAGAGAAATGACCGGCCACTTGGTTCATTTTGTGGGCTAGGTTCTTGATTTGTGTTTAATTGGGAATAATTGAACAATAAATTAATTAATTAGCTAATTAATAGAATAATTTCTTAATTGATTAGCTAATTAATATAATAAATGGGGAATGATTTGGAAGTTACTGTGGAGAGGATTTGATAAGGATGAATGAAAAGGTTTTGAATTATTACCTATTTTGTGTACATTTGACTTGGTTGAGGGTTGATTGCCTGCTTCTCGCACGTAGGCATCCCGGTATGTCTCGAGGGTAATTCTGTCATTTTAACCCAAAGATCCACATATTGCCTTATGATTATTTTTTGCTCCACAACAACCAATTTCTCTCATCACTAAAAGTTAAGGCAAATTTGTCACTTACCCTTCAACTGCACTGCAATCAGCAACCGCTTGGAGTTGCACCTGCACCCTACTTTATTATTTTCTCCCATCATCATACACGCTAGTGACTGGTTTAGTGACTAGGACTGGGAAACAAATTGAGATCAAGTTCAACTTAGTCTAACTAGGTATTGTTCTTCATTTGTAAGTTTGAGGTTCTGAGTTTGATTTACATTAATAGCAAGAACGTGTTATTTTTTGTGTTGAGTTTAATATCTAGTAAGTGGTTGACCCATTGTGTGACCTAAACTAGCCACTTAAATGCAGAATAATGTTGTATCCAAAAAGTCGTTTTAGCCCCCTCCCTTAGAATAGATTATCCCCTTTATATGAGTCTTTCATGCAACGGAAATGCTACCTCAAGTAAATTGTATACTATTATATGGAAGAACAATATGGTTAACCGCTATCCAACTCAATAGTGGTCTGTTTACTTACTAAGAACGAGAATGGAAAGTATGAGTATAATTTTCACTCCTGAAATCATGCGTTTACTAAAATGCAAGGAATAAAAAGGTAATGAAATCCATTGTTAACTCACATCCGAAAAGTAAGTAAGCGTGCCCTAATGTACAATTGAAAAAAGAGTTCCATCGTATCAAAATAGTCCAGTTCAAACCGAACCGCAACTGACAACTAAAACATCCCTTCTTCAGACTTCTTTTGTACTTTGCCGTTTAACAACTTCCCCAACTTGCACCAGTGCAAACATTGCCTATTTAGAGAGGATCTCGATAATCCTCCAATCACATCAGTTTATCAGTTTATCGTATATCATGACAAAATTTAACTGTACAATATACGATAAATTCCTATCTCTTTAGAAAGACATCCCTCCCCCTGAGGGTTTAAACTCCCCCACCCACCCATCCAAAAAAACCCAAAAACGATGACTTGGCTTCACGCAATCCCTCCACTTGGCAGCCTCGAGACGTGTTGCCCCATCATCCGGGCAGCCCCAAACCAAACCCCCCCCCGGGCGGTTCCCTCTCTAATGGCTACCTGCACACACCTCTCCGTCTGAGCCTCACCTCCTCTGGTTTCCTCTCTCTCTCTCTCTGAAAAAACAAAATTCATGAACCTTGCTCTCGCAGTATCCTCACCCATTAGCATTACTTGCCCACGAAGCAAATCAAAAACCAAAATCCCAAAAGAAATCCCCCACCTTTCGAATCCCACCTCCTATTTAATCCCACCCACCTTTCTGTTTTTCGTTGCCATTAAAGCCCCAGAAAGCTTTGCTGTTTTTGTTTTGGTTATGACAAACGGCTCTCACAGCGGCAATGCATCGAACACATTTGAGGCATTCTACGAGGGCTGGCCGGTCCGGTAAGAACACTTCCTCGATGAGCTCTTATCGGCCCAGCAGCAGACGATCGACGAGGCCCGAGATGAAGACCTCCGAGATTTGGTGTCTCGGGTTCTCTTCCATTACCAGCAGTATTACGATGAGAAATCGCGATTTGGACAGAGGGAAGTTTGACTGGTTTTCTCGCCAAAGTGGTATTACTTTAGTCTAAAGTAGGAAGGGAAATTACACTATTCATATGAACAGTGTTTTGTAAGACATTTCAGTTTATTTGCAAGACTGCCACTGGCTCTGTCCACTGAAATTTCAAGGTGATTTTCCAACCCAAAATTGATATATTCCATACCTTGATTTGATCTTAATTTATCTGGAATTGATCTGCATATGTGTAGTATAGATAATTTTATCTAATGTTATAGAATCCATGTCCTGTTCAGAAATTCTGAGATGGAAAAGGTTACGGAAAAATTGGAAGGTAGAAATTCCAATATGAGTTCTCCGGCCGATTTGAGGTGGGTAATACATACTTTTATGTTAAGTTGATTTGTTTTGGTTATTTGGGATGCTTAATTTCATCTGGAAACAACGCTGACCATCCAAAAGTTTCAATTTTATACCCATTATTCAATACTAGCTCAATAATCATCATGTTTCCTCTGACTTTGTTTGTGAATTCTGACATATAATCATATTTTAGAGTTTTCTATTGGGGAAACGTTAGGACCTGATTGTCCCACGTCGAAAAAATAGCAGCAGCGGGTCCTATTTAAAATTAATCTAATTGAAGAGACTAAGGACTGGGCACCTTCTACAAACTGCAGTACTACTATTAGAGGTCTATTTCATTTCCTCTCTGCTCTCTCAATCTTCATAACTTGTTTTTAGGCGCATTTTTTGTTTGGTTCTTATTTAAAATGAATCTAATTGAACAGGCTACATGCATGTTGATGCGTAAAATAACTAAACACACAAATTAAACCCTCTTTTTATCAATTGTAGTAAAGTATGTAAGTAGGGATCGTTCTAGGCCGGGGATTATGAGGGATTGCTAAATCACTTGGAAACTGACTTGAAAACGTGAAAACAAAGTTTAAAACACTAACTAGACTCAAAGAATGCAAAACTATACTTTAAAACACTAAAACAAACCAAAAGACTCAAAACAGCCCCTAAACACTCAAAACTACCTTAAAAACACAATCTGGGCAATTTTGGGACTCTCACACAAACTTGGACAAATTTTGGTTTTCTAATGAACTAAAACACTTAAAAACATAATCTAAGACAAGTTCTAATTAATATGACTCAAAGAAATAAGATGGGGTTGATTTTCGACGAAAATAATTAAATTAAGACAAGAACAAAGTAAACAAATTCTTAGACAAATTTGGGTGAATCAAAACACTCTAACACACAACCAAAACAGAAATTAAACACTTTGAAACAATAAAGTAAAAGGGGGATTTTGGTTTTGATGAATTTGAAAACAAAACAAACTTTGTAAAACAAAACAGATTGTAAGTGAATTTGAATGAAACTTATGGATGGAAGATTAGCTAGGAGGTTCTTCTCCACATATGTCACACTTGCATACAAAACGATTTCCAGTTGCTTTTCGATAAGCTATGAATACTCAACGCCCCAAATTAACCGTGAATTGCACTAATTAACCCTCAGTTTTTTCCACAAGTTATTAGGTTGGATGATTGCATACGACAACCCAAAACATTCCCTACAAGTTCCCTACATGAATTGCATAATAGAGATACAAGCAAGAATCATTAAGTTCTATGAAAAACATAAGCATTGACGAGGCACTCGTTACTATGATTTGCATGAAACTTATGCCAAGAGTTTACTTAACGTGATTGTGACTAGCAACCTTCACTACTTGTGAATATAAGTTTATAACGATTAGGTGAAACTCCCTTATATTCTAGCGTCAAATTCATGCATGAAAATTAAGCGTGCACTCTTAACCAACATACACAAATTAGTTTTTATATGAACGGATAAGTAAATTGAATTCACAACTTATGAATCACAACTGGATGTAATCAAATCATATTGCAAGTATGAACATAGTTTCGAATCACCCCCTAACTAAGAGGGGTTTAGTTCCTCATACTCACAAAGCAAAGATACATAAAATTAGACATTAAAATCAAAGGAAAGAAAACACCTAAAATGCTCCAACTTGGTAGCAAGTGCATCCAAGATTCCTCCTTTCCCTTGCTTGCGGCAGATTGGGTTATGGACAGATTTTGGGTAGTTTTATGATGTAGAATGGATGGGGAATGGTATGGAAGGGTTTAGGGTGAGTGTGGAGGAGTGTTTGATGGTTGGAGGGTGGTGGAGAACTAGGCAAAGAGGGTGGAAGAAGGTGGAGTGGCTGTTATGTTTTCTAGGCACTAGAATGGTGTTTTTGGGGTGTTTTGCTTCCTAGGGTGTGTATGGACGAATTTTTGTGATAAAATGATGAATATGGGGGATTGTCCTTTGGCCAAGGGGTGTAAACATGTATTTATAGGCCCCAAAAACCTTAGAAAATCAGGTTAGGTTAAGGATGAAATGCATGGCAATTTGTGTGTGTGGTGTGCAATGGTCCAAGGGTGAACATGAAGTAATGATGCAAAGTGTGAAGGGTAAAATGGAGTGGTGTTGTAGCTAGGGAGCATGAATGATTGTGTACATTGCATAGAGATGGAAAGGGAGGTGAAATGTGTCAACAAATGGGTCAAAGGTGCAACAACATGTGTTGCACATGGCATTGGATTCCAAATGTGAATGATGGAGCATCAATTGGTGCATGTAATGGATGTAAATGTTGTCTAAAATCTAATGAGTGAAGGGAACAAGAGGTATCAAGCAATTGAGTGTAATAATTAAATGAATTGAAGCATGAAATTAGAAATTATGTAGGGGACAAGAGTGATCAAGCATGGCATGGAATCCAAAGGGAATTCTATGTGGTTTGCATGGCAAGGAATGCAAGTTGGGGTGACAGATTTTTGGGCTGTTTTCTTCATCTTTTGGACCATAATTCTTCATATTCTTGGCCTCTTTAGTTCTCAAATTCGTCCATCCACTTTGCCCATGCATTTGCTATCCATTCCAAGCCCGAAACATGCTCCAAAGGCCTCCAAAATGCATCTTCTTGCATACTTTGTACTTAGAGTCTGAAAACACACAAAAATAACTTTAAACACTAAAATAACTAAGGAAATACAACGTAAATGCACAAGAACAAGCTAACTAAGTCGCATAAATATGCTCCTATCACATGTATGTAAACATTTTCTAATTGTTTTTAGAAATTGTTTTTAGAAATTAAAAACAATTAGAAAATGTTTACATGCATTTTTTGTTTACATTTCCTCTTTGCTCTCTCAATCTTCATAACTTGTTTTTAGGTGCATTTTTTGTTTGGTTCTTTTTCAAATTTTCAGTGCTTATGAGAATTATACTTCAATATCTTAGCTTTTTGTTTTTTTCTTCTTTGGCTGCTTAGAGATTATGGGTCACGAGCCTGGTTTTTAATAGTATAGCAAAAGTTTGCATCTTTTTGTAAGCTACGAATTCAGCTTTTGGGTTCCTTGAACTCAGGATTTATATATGTAACATTTCAGGACTCATGTTGGTGTGAAATTGTAATTCCTCGCCCCTCATTACATGTTTTGACGGGGATTTCAGCTCATGGAACATTAAACTCCATAAATTTGATAAAGTCTAATTTTACAGATGGTAAAATCTTGGATTGCCAATTGAGGATATAGGTGCAATTCAAATTCAGACTGCTTTCCTTGCACATGTTGGTATGTATGTGTGCACTAAAGTCTCCAAAATATAAATTTCCAGTTTCATTCTCTCCCTCAAGAACATTATTAGAAGAAATTAAAGATTATTTTTTGTTCAGAGTATGAGTGCTATATGTGTTTCTTTCATTGCTAAAATGTATGAGACATAATTTTGCAAAACTTAATTGATGACCGTATGAAGGCTATGAAAGAACTCTCCGAATAATTCTTTGAATCTGGTTCAGTTTTGTCTTAGATATGCATACAATCATTATTTGTGAGATAATTAGTTGCAGGGCTGGCTTTTAGCTGTTTGTTGTTGATAAATTACATATGGTTCTTAAGGAATTATATATGATTTGTGAGGTTTGAGGTCAACATCAATATCCATGGCCTGTCACAATCCCCCATTGTACCATATGGCCATAAATTTTGGCAAAATTATGATTCATTTAACTACTTCTTTTTGTCTTTGTTTGATCTTTGTTTCACTGTGTTTTGCAGCTCATGGAATACTTTTCCCAAACTTAAGAGACTTAATCAGTAAGCGAGTGAACGACATAAGTTTCTAAATTACAGGTTAGTTATCCATTTTTGAAAATCATGTGCTGAGTAGTTGATAAATGTTATGTTATTTGAAAGTTCTTATTGTTGTGATTGTGTTGTGCTTGCTGTGATTTGCTTAGCTTAATTATAAATTAAGGGTGGTTGAAAAATTAGATATTTTATTCATGCATGTTTTTTCCTTTCTTCCCAGCATTCAATTTGTTGTCCAGGGTTTCAGTTTTATTCATCTTAGCGTCATTCACTGTATTTAATTTGGTTTTGTTCTTTAAATAGACTAACCATTTTTACCATTTTGCTGTTTGTGCAGAGAGGAGATATCCCATTACAAGGAACTCAATCCAACAGAACTCAGTCCAAAAGAACATTTGCTACTCTTAAAAGCATTATGTGGACTCCAAGCTCAAGTTAGTCCCTAATTTTCATGTATTTTTTATTTCTTTATGTCTAGGTGGTCTACATGGGTTTTAACCATGAAATCACCTAACTTTATGTTTGCAATTGTGTTGTTTCTGATTGTTGATATCAATTGAAACACTATTATTTAGGTTATTAGATTTTATGCCATAAGAGTATGTTAATGTATTCATTTTAGTAACTACCACTTGCTTTGATACATTGTAAACGCTATTTATGTGACAAGAAAATAATCTTATTTGCCGTTTAATAAAACTGTTTAGTCATTGGAAAAACTGTTTGTTTAATGTGTTCAACATGTTGTAATATTTTAATGTTGGAAACCATTGGCTGTGAATCTTTCGGAAGAAATTAGCCCCATGAAGTAATAAAACAAGGTCATTTATGGAGGAATGAGATTGAATTGTTTGCTTTGCTCAAGCAATTCTGTTTAGATTAATGGATGTTATAGTGCATTTTGAAACCTAAGTAAGTTATGGATTCGTTTTTGTAGCGAATCTCAAATAATCATTATGCGAAAGAATGATCTCTTAGTTTCAATTTAAATAATTCTGGAAAGTTAGAGATCTGTTGAGCATGTTGGAAATTCAGAGTAGTAGCACTTTTGCATGCTACACACTACGACCTATAGTTCCTTTAATATTTTTGAACCAATGATATTACATTTGTTATATCTGTTTGGTTCCCTATTTCTATAGTTATAGATGTGATTAGTGTGCATTTGATTTTGCTTGGTTGGGGTATAGGTTTAGTTGAAATAGTATTGGTTTATTAATGTTCTTTTCCCTTCCAGCAGTGCCCATTTCCACCCAAATTGAATCTCAAGTTCTTCTGCTTTTGAAGACGGCGCATGTTCGGCCAACAGTATATTTTCCATCACTTTTTTATTCAGAAATATTGTAAGCTGTTTGATTAATTGAATTTGTATTTTTGTTTTTGTACATTTGACAAGATCATCAACAAGGAAATACCGAATAAGGTGGTTTTGAAGACGATAAGGTGCTCCCTACTGTGTTTCTTCTCAGTTTCAATTTCTTATTCATTTTTGAATTGAGCTTTACCAGTATTTACTTTTTTTTCCTTATGAAGTTTGGATTTTTGAGTAATGGGTTTTGTTAATAAATTTTAGGAATTAATTCTTAATCAATAGTAAGTGAATTGAGAGTGGAGAGCTGGCATGGTTGGGATTAATTCTTAATCAATAATAGGTGAATTAATTCTTAATCAAACTAATCTCTCTACTAAACAACAGCCCATATTGGCCGACGACAGAGATTTAGTATGCAAAGTCGGCGAAGCTGGTGAGGTTTCCAAGGACGTCACCAATTTCGTGAAGTTGCTGGAGAAAATTTGGAAAAGTTCAATGCTTTCTTTATGGAGAAGGAGGAGTAGTACGTTAGTAGATGGAAGGTATAATTTCTTGATTTTCTTTATAAAATTATCGACAATTACAATTGGGATTCTAGAATTATGAGACTTTGTTTAGGAATTGAGAGATTGACTTGCTGCTTGTGAATTCGGAAAATTTATGGTTTTTTGTATGATAATTTTGGTTTAGGATATCGAAAGATTGTGTCTTTGATGTATAATATTGAATTTGGATGAAATTTATTAGATTTTGCCTTTTTTTTTAGGCCATTGTATGTATTAAGTTTGTAATTAGGAACTGTTTTGTATGGTTTTCTGTATTCGTAATTGTTCAGCATATTAAAAAATAGGGTTTTTATTTGCTGTGTTGATTTTAATGTACTGTATTCATAATTGTTTATTTTGTAAGGGAAATGCGGGATATGATAGAGATGTAAGCAATTTCAAATCTTCATCTATCCCATTTCCACTCTGTTCAATTCAATTTGATTTAGCATTATTTTCGTTGCTTTTGAGGAAACCAAATTAAAAGTGCCTTTCGATCTTTGTATATCATGCTTATGTTCTCTTTTATTGGGAGACTGATTTACTGTTTTAAATTGGTTCAATTCTCTTATATTTGGCCTTTTTGTTGGTTCTGAAAAAACGAAATGACATGTGGATTTCTGTCTTCTATATCACGTTTATGTTGAAATGTTATACTTACCAAAACCACATGTTGAAATGTTGGACCGGTAAACGTTTTTCGTTATTCTGTTTTCAGGACTTCGTTAACCTAGAAGTCAACCCGCCGATGCCAAATTAGAAGGGAAGTGAAGATGTGAGGTAATTTTTTATGTTGACAATTAATTTATCGAGTTTTAGATGACGATCACATTTTATATCCATATTTACTATTTCATGGTTTATAGATGTGGTTTGATTTTGATCGCTGGATGAGAAATCAAGTTTGTCTGCGACTTGGTTTTGTTTGTTTTAAAATATATGCTGGTGTGCCTGTTTCTTTTTAAATTTTCTATGTTTATCTTATTTGTAGAGTTAAATAGCTGATGAATCTTTATCAATGAAGCAGTTGGAATGCTTTTGTTGAATGTGAATGATCATTGTCTAGGGGAAACATTATAATACAAAGCTGTAACTTGAGTTTTGGAGTGAAACTCGAAAAAGCTTTAGCACTAAATATTATCATGTATGAATGTCATTATAATTTATAGCTGTAACTTGAGGTTTTGGAGTGAAACTTGAAAGAGCTTTAGTACAAGATACTATTGTGTATGAATGTGATACTGGATCTTACTATACACTGCGAATAAGTAATAAGAGATGGTGAGCCCGTTTTAAGTGTGATTTGTCTTCAGAAACTCAAATTTTGACATTTTTGTATATATTGGTGGAAATGTAGAGATGGGTGCTCTTTGCTGCTGTCCTTGCGGTGAGGAATTCGAAGAATATGTGCTTCGGAGCAATCCATTATAATATTGCTTATTCCTGAGATACTTCTTCCAGCAGCTATTCACTGGGGTAGGTATAAAAGCCATGATCAACTCAATACTCTCTCGGTTCTTCTGTTCAGGAACTCTCCTAGGAAATTTACGTAGTTTTTTTTTATCGGATGCATTTGGTTATATCAATGTTTTAGATTTATTGTCTGAAAAGAAAGGGCAGTGAATCATAAATTGGCATGTCAGTTGGAAACTAAGGAGCCTGATGCAACTAAACAAATCCATCTACATTACTTCTAAAAAATTGTAATGTTAATGATGCGTACAAAGTAAACTGTTTGAAAGCATCTATCACTTTTAATTTTGGGCCAACATACTTGAATAGAAAGACGTTAAAATTTATTTTTAAATGAAAATTTTCTTTCCAAAATGCTTAAGCTTTTATGAAGGTAATCCCCATAAGATCCATGGGTTTGATTCACTTTAGTTTTTATAATGGGATATTTTGGATGCGGTCCCTAATCCTTAACATTCTTTGATTAAAACCTTAATATTATTCAAAGTTTGATCAAGGTCCCTTGACTTTGTACACCTCATTATATTACTATTAATATTTATATTTTTATAGTTTTGTTAATTATTTGATATTTTATGAGATTTATAATCCTATAAATTTAAAATCCCTCATTATAATACTATTAGAAACGGTTACAATAAAAAAATTCAAACATTTTAATTGAATAAATGGATAAAAAATATGTAAAAATAAGAAATAATAAATGGCAAAAGAATGTATCCATAGTGTTAAAAAAATTGGTACATTTTACAAAAAAATTGGTACATTTCACATATAACAAAGTGGTACATTAATAAAGAAGAATGGGTACATTAGAAATAAATTAGGGTACAAATAAAAGATTAAAATTTATTAATACAAATGAATTTTTAAAAATATAGGCGCTAAAAGAAATTAGTACATGGGTACAAAATAAAACTAAAAAGAAAATACTACAAATTAAAAAAAAAATGTTGCAAATTAAAAGTGGGTACAAATTGAAAATATAAATATATGATACAAAGTTTAGGCATAAAACATAAATATACCATATGTAATTTTTCTATTATTGATTAAATATACAATGTCACGTGACGGTATACACATGGGTACAAACACAAATAAAACTTTAAAAAATATGGGCACAAAAAGGAACTAATATATGGGTACAAATTAAAAATGAAAAGAAAATTGGTACAAATTAAAAAATATTTGCAAATTAAAAATAGGTACAAACTAAAAATAAAATTATATGATAACAAAATTTAGCTATAAATATAAATATACTAATTGTAACATTTTTAACATTAAAGGAATATATTTAAAAATAAAAATATTTTATTATTCAAATAATTAATGATGTTATTAATACCCAAGGACCTTGATCAAAAATTGAAAATGAATAGGATTTTAATCAATGAAGTAACAAAAAGAAGAATGTGAACCTAATTTTCCCTTTTATAATTCTTATTTGTTAGCATTTCCTCATGTTCATGCAGTACAGTGCACCTTTCCAAAGGTTTGATGGACGATTACCTTCATTACTTATTCAAGGGGCCACTTTGGCATCATCTTGAGTAGGTACAGCACTACAGAATAATCCCTTGAATAATACTCAGCTCTCAGTTTCCAAGCCAACCCCCTTTGATGTTGATCAGAGATACTCGCGTTTGCAACGTGATGGCTTGGTCTCTAGGCGTGAGATCACTGACTCTTTTGCAACAAAATCCAACTTTTCTGTGAATTTAGAATATAATAAGAGAACAAGTAAAATACGACATATTGTTTACAAAATCAGGACTTGATGAACAAAATTTAAACAAAATTTACTCTTAAAGTTTCAGCTACTAACACTTCAAATTTTTTAACACAAAAGGTAATCTCTTACTCCCATTGATTAACAGAGACAAAATTATATTGATAAATTATTATTACTTCCACTGATTAAGAGAGTAAAACAAAACTTTGTAAATGTCTACAAAATGAAACAAATACCTTTCACATACTCCCATTGGAAAAACATTAGTCATGGGATCTAGAACATAAAATTTGTGAGCTCAACATCTTTATTCTAGATATCTGTAAGGAAGTGACTTTTATGACTGAAAAACTATACAAAATCATTTGGTTAGTTTTGTTCATCTAACATTTGACAGAAATAGAAAACTTTAACTAAATGTTTTCTTATCGCATCAAAAGCATATAATTCCATAATCATCTTTGGACAGAAACTAATTATGTTAGGTTTGCATAGCTAAAACATAAAATACAAGGGTAAACTTATATAGCTTCAACACTTTTGAGCAGATGAAGTATATACAATCTTGTCAATTTCATGTTTCACTATACATTGATTTATAGTTGTACTGAATAAGAAAACACTTTTGAGTAGATTAATTATTCCAAACTAACATATAAATCACAACTCCAATTTCTTGAACAACAAACAAGAATTAATAAGCAAAACACTTTTAAGCAGAATATACTCATTAATCCTTCTAGAATTTCTTTCAAGATTAGTTGCATATATAAAATATAAACAAGTATGATAATGTACGTTCTATCTACCAAAACTATGACCATTAAAAGCATGCAAAATTGATGAGTGTGAAGCCCATAATACATTCTTTCTCCCACTTGGGCAAACACTCAAAATTGCAAGATTAAACATCAGAGAAAGTGGTTTTCATATAACAAAATATAGGCTAATTGAATCAATAAAAATCAAATACATATATATATATATATATATATATATTTTAATAGGTTCGAATTAAAAGTTCCATAAATAAAAAAAATAAAAAAAATAAAAAACTTATGCAATGACTACAAATTTTATTTTATTTTAGTGTACGAGAGAAGACTCACATATTTGTGAAAGATTAGGTCATCAATTAAAAATGAAACCTAATATGAGAATTCAAACTCAAAATTTATGTTTTAATTCTAAAACAAAGTCGATTAAAATAAACACTTAGATATCTCAATAACATCAATTTTTCAACAATAATTTTAATCCAATTTAGAACTCAGAGAAAATTAAGACAAAAGATTGGTAAATTTACCTACTCATTCTCGATTCTGCAAGATTCATCATGGAAGTAGTCGAGTTGTGGAGGATCAAACCAAAAGCAAATTGCATGATTGTTACACCTTTGGGCAAAAACTAATCATGCAAAGAAAATACCTGCATAGCTAGCCAAAACATAAAATACACAAAATACATATAGCTTCAACAGCTTTGGCCAGATGAACATATGTTAAAAGTATTTTATGATTTGCTATAATACTAATTTATAATTGGTGAGTGATTTCCTGAAATTCCCATTGGGAAAAAAGTATTTACCATATAAATTAGAATTTTGATTTTTCAAAATAATCTTTTAGAGCAGTATTAAATAACCGTTTTGTTGGATATTCAATGATTCTCAAAAGATTCAATCAGACACAAAAAGTATGTCGTTGTTTGACATTGAACAATAGAGTTCTCGAAAGAGGAAACATGGTTATTCAGTTATTCGATAGGGACCAAAATGATCAATTAGTAAACTGATGCCACTTTCCAATTTTTGTCTCAAAAGACAATGATCATCATAATTAAAATTGATGACCAAACAAAACATTGGTTTGTGCAAAATAAACCAATACACTTTTCAACCAAAATTTAATCAGTGTTGACTAATAAAAGTCATTAGAATTGAGAATTTGCATTGAAAACCAGGACATATTAGAGCAAATAAACATGTCAAACAATTGGTACTATTGAATATGCACAAATTAGTGAAAACAATATTGCATAACATAACTAGTTTTTGAAGTACCAAAAATTCAGCAATACCACTGTAGTTTGCAAATTCACTAAAAACTCAATTCTCTTTAGATTGTCATGAAAATTTTTAGGTATGAACTAGACATATATGACTACTGTTTTGCAAAATTTCATGATTTTTAAAATTTTATAAGCGAGCCAAAAATGAATTCGAAAAGAGAGGTGCTGCAGAAACTACAGAAAATCTGCAGTACATACCTAAGATTAAAATTCACCAAATATTCATTTTTCATCCGATATGCATGAAACTTTTCAGACAATAAGTAATTATACAAATCTGTTAATTCCCAATATTTCATAATTTTTGACACTTTACAAGTGTACTAAAAGAAAATATGAAATGGGATGTGCTGCAGAAACGACAAAAATTCTGCAGTACATACCGGAGACTAAATAAGTCACCAAAAAATTCAATTTTTCTCCAATGCGCATGAAAATTTCCCGAAATGAAGTAGACATATAAATTTATTGTCACCCAAAATTCCATAATTTGTTCGATTCTACAAGTGGGCTAAAAATAAAATCGAAATGGAATGTGCTGCAGAAGCCGCATAAATTCATTGTCACCCAAAACTTCACCAATAATTCATTTTCAGACCACTGCTCGTGAAAATTTCCAGATTTAAAATAAACATCTTAATATATATCATAATAAAATTTCATGAATTTAGGAGTTGCAGAAGTACGTCAAAATAATATCACAAACAGACTTTGCTGCTGAAGTCTGCAGAATTCCAGCAGCGTGGTATCACCTTTAACACTTTACTATAAATTTATTTGATGTCCCAAAACGTGAAAAATTGCAGTATATACAATCTATTCTGAACTACAAGAAAACAATTACATAAGGTTAGGAGTTACGAAAGTCTCTATAAAAATAGGATGTTTATCAGGCCCAGGTTAGTGACATGAATGGTTTTCCTTTTCATGTGAGTTTCTTGCCTTTCAACATATCCTATTTTTGACTTATAAATACTTCTATTGATTTCTCACTCAAAATATAGCAAAACACATTAAACTTAAGTTGAATCCACTAAACCGCAAGCAAGGCGTCAGTTGACGTGAATCATAACATGTCATAAGTATTCATAATTTGTCATAGGTCATACCAAACATGTACTTATCGCAAAACAAGAGAATGCAAAAGATTTACTTGCAAACGAAGTCGTTGAAGAAATTCTCCAAAATCTCAATTGTGTGTATTTGAGAAATTTCTCAAAAAACAAAGTCTCAGCTAACGCAATTTTATGTTTGAAGATGAAGGTCACAAAGGACAAACTTTGCAAACATGAACTGAAATCAAACAAATTCTGATTTCTGAAGAGGGGTGTTTACAGGCATAACGATAGAGGGAAGCGTAAACATCAACTTAATTAACATGTATGGGAAAGTCAATTTGCAAAACCAATGTGAAAAACATAGCAAGCATTTATATTCAAATTAGTTAAACCAATCAACTAATACGCCTAAGTGGCCATACCATTATTCTTGTACTCCATTACTCAAAATTTATGCAGCAAACTGGAATAAACGAAATTAAATGTAATTGGAGAAAATCATCGAAAGCTCATTCTAGGCATTAGGAATTGAAGGCCCAGAAAACTTACTTGTGAACAGGATAGATATATAGCTCAAGCTCCTCAGGATCACAATGGCTCACCCAAATTATATGGTATTACTTGAAATTAAAATACGAAAGGCCCATTGTAAAAGGCTCCTTCAACCAGATTTATTCAATCATGCAGTCTTAAGACAATATATATAGTCAAAATGCAATAAGCTTAAAGTCATGCGGCAATCCTTGTTTGCAACAGAGTTAATGTATTATGGAAAATGAGCAGAAGCAAGAAGACAAACCCCAATTTATCTCCTAGCAGGGAGTAATTCTCAACTGGGTTTTGATGATGTGCGAGGAAGCAAAACCTGAATAACGGCTCGATAAATAATAACTGGATGGTGGCTCACTTAGAAATTTGAAATTAGCTATCACAGTCGAGCTCGCGGAAGAGAACACAGTCAAGAAAACATGTCAGGGAGAAAATTCTTTACTCCTTCTCCAGATATGAATCAGAAACCAGTCATAAATTTATCATATCATAATTGACTAATAAAACATTTCGTTTCAATTGCTTCACTGAAAGTGTAATTTTCAACCAAAAGGGACCACAAATCCATGACGTTATTCTGGATTGGTGTTCCACTCAATATCAAACGATGCTGGGATTTCAATTGAACTCCTGCAGATTGTATTATCTACACCCTGCACCGTATATAAAGTTTCTGCACCAAACTTATTAGCCATAATATATGCTTCTTTATGATGAATAACATCGCAGCACACGGTCATCATACATACAACTATATTAAGTCATGAAAGAATAAGAACAACGGAAGCAAAATAGGATGATTTGAATTATCCATAACGATGCAGTTATTTGAATTGGATTCTAGTCATGTTGTTTGGCTCTGATACCACATGTAAGGTGGACTAATACAACATGGTTCTAGGATCACAATTTAACATGCATCATGATAATTACAAGAAGAAGATGAATGATACTAACCTGCACCGATTGGAGACATGGTGGCTTGAGCTCACAGGTTGTCTTCTACTTCCAGTACTTCAAAATGTCTCTCTACCATGAATAGGGTTTGGCGTGATTGAGAGTACAAGCGTATGGAAGTAGGGACTTAACCGTGATATTTATATCGTTAGGGTTTTTAACACACCCGACCTATCATTGCCTGTGAAGATTGACCCTATCTCTTTAGTGTTTAAGTCCCACCATGATTCTACATCTTCGTAATAAAATCTATCAGATTTCCTCTAGGTTAATTGCAAGGGATAAGACTCCATAATCCTTATTATGTTAGGACTATTGGATCACTTTGGCGGCTAACAACTTGATAGACAAGTGGCTTACAACAAAATGATTCAATACAACATTCATTGTCATTCACAATCTTACATACGTGATATAGCATGATCGGAGCCATGACACCCAAAAACCAAAAGAGCATGATAATACCATTTAACAGAAATATAGAAGCAAATGAGAAGGTTGAAATCCTTGACCTCTGTCGCTGTCGCTCTCAAGGCACTCGCATCACTTCCATAGTCAGGCTCAGTCAAACCCTTTAACATGCAGATAAACAGATTTGAGTATCTTGACATTAGCATAAAAAGATATTAGATACGAATATCATACAAGAGCATCTTACCCAGCAGGCGACAGTCCTAAATTCAGCCAAAGAAGGTAGATATTGTTGTGTGAGTTGGTTTTAGAATAGGAATGTAAATATTGTGTAAATATTAGAGTCCTTTATTAGGAAGGATATTTCTTATGTCCTTTTTTGGTTTACCTTAGAGAACAAGGATTGTATGTATTATATTCTCAATTATGCAATACATGAAAATTTAAGCCGTAAAATTCTATTTGGCATCAGAGCCAACCGTAACCCTAAGGCTCCCACCGTACCGCTGCTACAGTGAAACCAGGAAAAAAAAATACAAAAATATCCGGCAAGTCTGGTCTCTGCCGCATCCTGCAGCAAGCCAAGACTGCTGCCCGTGTGTGCTGTATTATTACTATCGAAGGGGAACAACACTCACAGCAGGTCTTCAGTTGGTGTCGCTGCATCCCTGCAGCAAACCTGATTGTGTGCTGTGTACGTATGTGTATTGTGATGTGCCGAGAAGGATTTGCTGCTAGTGTTGATAATAAAAAAAGGGATTGGCTGCTGCTTGAATTGCAGCGTGCAGTCCAATAATTTTTTGTCTTTGAAGTGCTGCTGCTTGTTTTTCCTTGCAGCGTGTGGTTCTATAATTGGTGTGGTGTTGTGATTGCCGTGTATTAGTGTCTCGTGAGTTATTACAATGGTGAATATAGGTTGGATTTTGGATTCCGGTGCAATAGATCATATGACGTATGATAAAACTTTATTTCAATCTATGACACGTCCTCATAGAAAGTATGTGGCAACTGCCAATGGTTCTACTACTGTTGTTGTTGGAGCGGGAACAGTGTCTCTTACACCCTCTCTCCCCTTACATAATTGTTTATTGGTTCCATCATTGTCCCATCACTTATTGTCTGTACCTCAAGTCACTGAACAATTGGATTGTGTTGTATTAATGTATCCTTCATTTTGCTTGCTTCAGGATATTCAGATAAATGAGATCATTGGGCGTGGCACTAAGAGAGGGGCTATATTATGTGGATGACATGGTTCCTGGAAGAGCTAATTTGGTTCGTGTATCACGTAATAGTAATCTACAGAAGGTATTGTTATTGCATCGTCGTTTGGGGCATGCATCGTTTGGTTATTTGAAACATATATTACCTGATTTGTTCAGTGGTATTGAAGACTCAAAATTGAAATGTGAAGTATGTATTCTAGCCAAAAGTCATCGTGCTTCATTCCCTCCGAGTATGAATAGAACATCTTCTCCATTTGCGCTAGTACACTCTGATGTGTGGGGCCTTCCCCCATTAGTACTACTTCGGGAATTAAACGGTTTATTACATTTGTTGATGATTGCACTCGTATGACATGGGTTTAACTGTTGAAACATAAAAGTGATGTTAGTATGATTATTCGGTCTTTCTCTCAGATGGTGGCTACACAATATTCCTCCGTTATTCAGGTTCTTCGTTCTGATAACGGGGGTGAATATGTTAACTCTGAGCTTTCTTCTTTTTTCCGAGATCAAGGAATTCTCCATGAGACCACTTGTCCTTATACCCCGCAACAAAATGGGGTGGCTGAAAGGAAGAACCGTCATATTTTGGAAATTGCTCGTGCATTGCTTATTGGCGCATCCATACCTAAGAGTTTTTGGCCGGACGCCGTTACGTATGCCGTGTATGTCATCAATCACATGCCATCTCGAGTTGTAGAATTTCGTACTCCACTCCAAGTTCTGACAGAACATGTTCTGGTTGTCTCTACCAACACTCTTACTCCTCGAGTGTTTGGTTGCGTTGCTTATGTTCATATCCATAAGATTCATCGTAGTAAATTGGATCCTTGTGCTCTTCGGTGTGTTTTTCTTTGCTTTGCATCCCAACAGAAAGGTTATAAATGCTATCACCTTGAGACCCGCCACATGTACGTCACCATAGATGTGACCTTCTTTGAATCCAAGTATTTTTATAGTCCCGTAATCCCACCTTCCGATCACAAGGGGGAGAGTGTTATTTGTGATCTTGATGGTGTGTTTGGGTGGTTGGATGTCCAAGACGTGCATCCTTCAGGGGGAGATGACAATACCGTGCCAAGGGAGGAATCACAAGATGACAATACCGTACCAAGGGAGGAAGCAGGGTCTCGGCTGCTTCCTGCCGAAGATGATATAGATGGGCAACCACTGATTGCCGCCGAGGAAACTTGTACCGAGAACCTATGTGTTTTAGATGGTGTTCAGCCACCTACTACCGAGGCTGAGCCAGCCTTACCACAAGCATCTGCTGAAGCTAGCAACCATGATATTTGTACCGAAGCTTCCCCCCTCTCTCTAGCTCAATCGTGCCATCGTCCAATACGTCTTCTCTGAATATCCCTGAGGTAAGTGCTAGTGATACTCATGTAACTAATGATGTTATAAGTACATATAAACTGCCACCAAGGCAAAATCATGGTGTACCTCCTGACAGGTTCTCCAGAAGGAGAAGGAAAGTATCCAATAGCAAACTATGTGTCGTGTGAAAACCTTTCACCTGAACGTCAAGCTTGGGTGAACAATATGGAGTCAATTCAAGTGCCAACT
Organism: Malus domestica; assembly: GCF_042453785.1. Taxonomy (NCBI): domain Eukaryota; kingdom Viridiplantae; phylum Streptophyta; class Magnoliopsida; order Rosales; family Rosaceae; genus Malus; species Malus domestica. Next base: position 23,962,690 of record NC_091672.1, on the reverse strand, counting down.
CGAGTAGAGGAAGCTTTGAAGAGTCGAGAATGGGTGGAAGCAATGGATGAAGAGATGAAGGCACTACAGAAAAATAATACATGGGAAGTAGTGGAGTTGCCGAAAAGGAAGAAGCCAGTTGGGTGCCGATGGGTTTTTACAATTAAATACAAAGCTGATGGTTCACTCGACAGGTATAAGGCGCGGTTGGTAGCAAAAGGATATACTCAAACGTATGGTGTTGATTACTAGGAAACTTTTTCTCCAGTAGCTAAGATGAACACGGTACGAGTTCTAATCTCATTAGCTGCGAATTTGAATTGGCCATTGAAACAGTTTGATGTAAAAAATGCATTTCTTCATGGACATTTGGAGGAGGAAGTGTACATGGATTTTCCTCCAGGATATGATAATAAAGGAAAAAAGGGAGTGTGCCGATTGCGGAAGTCTCTTTATGGGCTAAAGCAGTCACCTCGTGCATGGTTTGGAAGATTCACTCAGACCATGAGAAAGAATGGGTATTATCAGAGTCATTCTAATCATACTCTATTTGTGAAACGGAGGATTGGTAAAGTAACAGCCTTAATTATTTATATGGATGATATGATAATAATAGGGGATGATTCAGATGAGATTGTCAAATTGGAGAAGAACCTTGCGGCCGAGTTCGAGATGAAGAGTTTGGGTGACTTAAAAGTATTTTCTGAGAGTTGAGGTTGCTCGTTCGTCCAAAGGTATTTTCTTGTCTCAAAGGAAGTATGTTCTTGATTTGTTAAGGGAAACAGATATGCTTGGGTGTAAACCTGTGGATACGCCTATTGTGGAGAAACATCACTTAGGGATTTATTCAAATCAAGAACCAGTGGATAAAGGCAGATATCAGAGGCTGGTGGGAAGACTACTTTATTTAGCTCATATCCGTTCAAATATAGCCTATGCAGTGAGTGTGGTGAGTCAATTTATGCACTCACCAAGTGTGGATCATATGGCTGCTGTTATGCGTATCTTGGCGTATTTAAAGTCAGCCCCAGGGAAAGGAATCTTGTATAGAAATTCTGGTCATCTAAAAATTGAGGGGTTCACTGATGCTGATTAGGTTGGTGATGTGACTGATATGCGTTCTACTTCTGGATATTTTACTTTCGTTGGTGGAAATTTGGTTACTTGGAGGAGTAAGAAACAGAATGTGGTGTCTAGGTCTTCTGCAAAGGCTGAATTCAGAGGTATGGCACATGGAGTGTGTGAAGTTCTTTGGTTGCGTAAGTTGCTTTGGGGTCTTGGTTTCAAAACAAATGAGGCTATAACGTTGTATTGTGACAATAAGTCTGCACGAGAAATTGCAAAGAACCCGGTACAACATGACAGAACGAAGCATGTGGAGGTTGATCGACATTTCATTAAGGAAAAGCTTGAGAAGAAGATTGTGTCAATACCATTTGTGAACTCAGAAGAGCAGCTTGCCGATATCCTCACTCATGCCGTGTGTAGTAGAGTTTTTGGTAACTCACTTGTCAAGTTGGGCATGTGTGACATCTATGCTCCAACTTGAGGGGGAGTGTTGCGTGAGTTGGTTTTAGAATAGGAATGTAAATATTGTGTAAATATTAAAGTCCTTTATTAGGAAGGATAATTCTTACGTCCTTTTTTGGTTTACCTTGGAGAATAAAGATTGTATGTATTATATTCTCAATTATGCAATACATGAAAATTTAAGCCGTAAAATTCTATTGATATTACTTCTTTTGAGCCTCCGACCCACATAATGCTATTCTTGACAGTCCAGAAATGTTACACTAGTTATAAGTCTTGACTTGTCAACAACATCATTTTTCAGTGAAGGTTTGGTTATTTATAAAACAAAAGGTCAAAAATAAAATTATCCAAATTCTAACCAATAGTAAGCATTGCTAGTGAGGAATGAACCAAGAAGAAAGTAGAACAGCTTGCATCAATTCTAGCAATTTCAGCTGTAGCAAAAGCATTTGCCGTAATAGAAAGACCGGACACCCATAACCCTGATAGAAAGAAGGCCAAAAGCGAAATAACCAACCCATCCAACAAATTATCAAACACAAGAGTTAAAAATAACTTATTAAGATATGTATTAAGCACCTTGATTGTCCCACCAGCAATGCGCAATGCACCAAGCTTTGGAATAATTTGAAATGGAAACTCTGCCTTCTCCCAGTACTGAAACAACAAGTTCGCAGATCAATCTCATTGTTTATGAATGTATATTAAATAATAGGTTAATCTCTGTTTACTACCCTAAAGTTTCGTGGTTTTCAACATTTAATTTTCATCCCAGAGTCATACCTCAAGTCTTAAATTTGGGACTGTTTCATACATCCATTAGTTAAATTGTTAAGTTTGCCATTAACTGATGACGTGGCGTCCATGTAGACAATGACTGGACGCCTCACGTGGAAATTAAAAATAAATTATTTATAAAAAAATAAAATAATTAATTAATTAAAAAAAAAAAATCCCTTCTTCCCCCAAATCCCACCTGTGCCCACCCTCTCACCCTCCCTTCTCTTCCTCCGCACCCAGTGCTCCAACTGCGTCTCAAGAAGTTGCAAAGGTACTAGCAGCAGCACCGCTACCGGTCATCGATTCGGCGTCTTCCACCGTCACCAACTCCGAATCCGAAGACAACCCATCATCGTCGTGGCCTAATCCTGAATTCCCAGTTCGTTCTCCTTTCTTCGCCATCACCAACTCCTGCTCCAAACCGTCATCTTCCTCATCTCAAAACCCAACCCCATCGCCTCCACTGCCTCCACCCCTCACCCACCGACACCATTCCCCTTTCCCTGATACCCACCCCTACCACCAAGCCTTTTCTCCTTCTCCAAAAACCCAGCCTCATCTGTCCTCCTCAACTCGCTTCATCTCGCTCAAAAATGAAAACCCAGTTCCCAATTCCCCCCAAATCTACAGCACCACCAGGGCTTTCAGGCGGCCTTCCAAGTACGAGTTCCATATCTGCGACGTGGGGACCCACATGGTACGCCTCCATTTCCAGACCTTTAATTCTTTGAAAATGGATTGGAATGATGCTCCATTTCCATACCTTTAATTGTTTGAAAATGGGTTTGTGGCTTTGACCGACTTTAGAGCTGCGAAAATCCCCATGGTTATGAAGTTTTTGACCTAGGTCGATACAAAAAGCTTGTAATCGAGGGAGGATAGAAGAGGGAGGCCGACATTTGGGGTTTTTTCTCCTAGCTCGTCATCCGCACCTCCGTCACCCACGTCATCTCTGCCCACATCACCGATCACCTCCTCCACCGAGTAATTTCCCATCCCTCTCACCGGCGTGGGTATGTGTCGATGGAACTGAAGGTGGCGATGGTGAAGAACGAAATGGGGATTCTAGGGAGAAAGGAAGAGAAGAAAAGAAGAAGAAGAAGAAGGAGAGATAAAAAAAAAATCCACGTCACCTCTGAAGAGAAGAAAGAAAGAAAAATCCACGTGGACATCTTAATGACATGTGGCATCCAATCATTGTCCACATGGACGCTACGTCATCACTTAACGGGAGACTTAACAGTTTGACTAACGGATGTATGAGATTGTCCCAAAATTTACATTTTAGGTATGACTCTGGAACGAAAAAAAATTGATGTACTAAATGTTGAAAACCACGAAACAGTAGTAAATTGATATTTACCCTTAAAAAATTTAACATCGACTTTTATAGCCTTGATATGAAATGCAGAAATGGTTAGAGTAAAAGGGATACCTCTGCCATAATTGGAGCAACGTCTTTCTCCGTACACTCTCTTACTCGCAACCTAATAGCCTGCTCCTCAGCTGTCAATAGATCATCAATCTGGTAATAATCCGAAGCTGTAAATTTTTAAGGCCAAAAGAAAAGAATATGGAAGTTAATTACTGAAGTTGCCCGTTTCTGCAAATTACAAATCAAAATCACAACAACTAATGAGGTGCACGAGCAGTGTACTAAATATTCACAAAGAAACAAAGTAAAAACAAACCAGAATGCAAAAAGTATGACAAGATGAATACGCAAATCCGAAAAATTCGAATCAATAGTCTGGATTCACATAAGTTACATTACAAGAGGAAATCCTGAACTGTTTTACAAAGACAATTTCTCCATGGACACACATACAACATAAGTGGTCCTGAGATTGTCCACCTTCTATCATTTTGGTCATTCTATAAAAAATCTCCATTAAATAAAGATAACATGACAAAAATACTCTCAATTCTTGTCAAATCATTTTGACCAATTGTTCATTAACTTGAGAGTATTTTTATCATTTTAGTCCTTATTTAACAGAATTTTCACAAAATGACTAAAATGATTGATGGTGGACAAACTCATTGCTTTTATCGATTTCAAATCTCAAATACCAAAATGAAAAGTTATGTCAATCTCAAAAATCATTTTAGTTAAAAAGTCTTTTTTGAATGTGCATTAGAAACTTTTTCTTCTTATTTTCTTTTTGAAATCTATTATTGGCACTTTAAAATTTAATTCTACACTTTTCGTAAGAGTATTTATCTTTCCAGACAAAATTTGTAAAATGTATAATTAGATTTTTAAAATGTCAATAATAAATATCTTGTTTTTAAAAGTTATTTATGTATATATGCTAAAAATAAAATTGTAGGATAAGGAGTGATTTCTTATTTAGGAGTCGAATAATGTCCCAAATGATTAGTACCTCGACACGACCCACTACCACCCCTACTTCAAAGTTAGCTCTAGAAGTGGGCACAATAACCCATCAATTGGTGATTCTAACCAAGCGAGCGATTTGGTTCAGTTCGATTTCCTTTATAAAATTTGCTCTAATGAGAATAAGTTGTTGATACATGATGAGTTTTGTTTTGTAGACATAAACATAACCACTTTGAGTAAAATAAATGTGCTCTTGTACTCAGTCGAGTGCTTTCTTGCAGATCAAATTAAATTACAATTCATAATAAAAAGTTGCTTGTATGAAAAGAAAAAAAGAAGATATTGCTAATGCTTTCTTTTGCTTTCAGTGACGCTTTTGGTGATGTCTACTTTCATCTACTACATTTGTAATGACTTTGAGTCAACCAAATGATGCAAAATGCAAGCAAACATGCCCAAAACGACTCCGTTTTGCCTTCGTTGTCGTTTTGCCTTTGCTTCCAACGAAGGGATTGCTGACTGCGTACCGAATGTGAAATAATCGCGACCGCAGAGGATACAACCCCCATAAACAACGGCTAAGCACCTTTTTATTTATTTATTTTCATTTAATTTCAATTGTTGTCATTGACTGATTCGAAATTTTTACAACTCTTAAGGCCATGTTTACATAACCGGAATGGAATATGAAGAAACGGATTTGCACTTTTTTCGAGGCATTCACCCGTTTACCAAACACTTCAGTAATCGGAAACAAGGTAGAGCTCACACAAAATCAGGAATTGAACTCCTGAATCTCCAAATCCCCTCCATAGAGGTGGTATTTGGATTCCGTGGAGAAGCCTCCATCAGGAATTCGACTTTTCTACCCAAACTAACCCTGTCCTTATGCCTTTCAGCAGAGGCCGACTCCTGCTCAATCCCGTCCACCGGCGATGACGGGGCTCAAGCTGACTGGTTCAGGATGGGTTTCGAAGATGTAACTGGTGAAGAACAGGTTGTCATTGGCGACAATTGGGGAAGGAAGGAGGTTCGCTCCGACATCGAGCGCCAACCCAACCCGTCATGCTCGCCATCTTTTGGGGATGGTAAGAAGATTATCAGGGAGCAAGGATGACGGGGAAGAAGATGGAGAAAGGAAAATAAAAAAAATAATTGGGGATGAGAAGGAAGGAGGTTCTGGAAGAAATAGAGAGAAGAGATGAAAAAAGAATTTGGCATGATAAAGAAAGAGTATGAAAATAATTTATTTATGTAAGGGTAATATAATAATAAACTTAGTTTTCATTCCGATTGAAGTGAATTAGTAAACATTTTATATGAACTCAACATAATTCCTACTCCGATTTCAAACAGTTTTAGTAAACAACTTCAACAGGAATCTGATTCTGATTCCACCTTATTTCAATTCCTCTTTAATCAAATTCCTTCTCAATTCAATTCCTCTCAATTTGATTACGGATTAGTAAACGCGCTAAGAGTAGAAACGCCATCGGTATGATCACTGAAACAAACATAGAAAGTCTCCTCCGCTAGTCCAATCCACCTGCTTTTGCAGAAAGCCAAAGATTTCAGCTGCAAATTCGAATTCGCGATCTTCGCCAAGCGGCTTTTGCAGAAAGCCATAAACAACTCTCAGGTAAAATCGTATTCCCAAGCATTCGATCGCCGCCACTTTTTTCTGTTATATTTTTTTCGAATTTTTCAGTTTAGCTTCGTAATTTGCGTTTTTTGGTTAAAATTCCATTTCTTTTTTGTTGGGGTGGATTAAATTCCGATGCTTTATCTTGTTAGTATCCTGGAAAATTGGATATTGCATCAATGGATTATTTTTTATGATTTTTTTTATTCATTTCAGTGTATTTTTATGCTCGAATACTTGGATTGTATGAATTTGGAGCCTCTTGGTATCGACATTTGGACTGATACTTACCCATTTTTTTTTAATTGGGATTTTGTATTGGAAATTGTTGGTTTCAGCATAATTTGCCACACGGGAGTTTGACGGCGGAAGACTTGGACCTGCGAGTTGCAGTTCACTATGACATCCCATCCACGGCGTCCATTCTTGCTTTCGACCCGATTCAGCGCCTTTTGGCCATTGGAACATTGTGAGTTAAAATGCACCTACTTTCTTCTTTCTTTTTTGTTTGGAAGAGCTTTCAGGCAACGTATGTGCACCATCAGCATGGCAAACATTTTCATTAAACATTTCTATTCCATTTGCAGTGTCAGAAGTATGATCTTCTTGTATTCCCTGATTTCTTTTGCTATTTATAGTTCTTTTTCGCATCATGTGCAAAAAAATTGTAAATGCCAAACTATAGATTGATAGCTGGGAAGAAAATAATGAAGTTAAATTTTAAATTTTTCATCACACCTAAATTGTAATTAAATAAAGCAAATACATATATCATATCACAACCACAGAAGCAAGAATTTTAAAATGCTACAAGATTTAAATACTATGCATAATTTTTTTTTAGAAAGAGTAAAAAACTAACCTGTCACAGCAGCTATTAATCACTCCCAAAAGAAGATGCTCAAAATCTGGACAACAGGACCTATCCAAAGTAACATAAGAAAAAGCTGATGGAAAATATGCATAAATTGGCTTCAATAAAGTCAAATCTAAACAAATGTGTAAATTGAAACTCTGATTTCAATCCGCCAAAATTTTCAAATTGCTTACCTTGATTACAGAGGACTTGGGAAGACAACGGCGTTCGAGTCTGAAAACAAAACCCCCATAATCATAAAATAACAACAAAAGAATTAAAAACCAAATTAAATAAAATAAATTACTGCAAATTAACATGAATTAAAAAAAAAAAGATATTTTATCTGACAAAAGCTCAAATTTCCTTGTGAGCCCTGTCTATCCCAATTTTTTTTTTTTCGCAAAGCCTCATCTAATAGTGCTCTGGCTTTGGAGAATTGGTGTTTTAGTAAGTCATTGACTAAATTTATTCACAACAACAACGATTATCGATAATCGCTCAGAAGTTTGAGAACTATTTAGCCCAAATGGGGAAAAGAAAAAAAAATCAACAAAATCAAAAAAGGAAAACAAAGCTCATCCAGTGAAGACATACACATAAAGGATGAAAGCCAAAAGCGAATGCCAAAGAAAAGGCATTTTCTCAAACCCATTTGCATGCATTTCCTCGCTTTCCCATTTCCCTTTTCCAATTTTCTGTAATTATTTCCAAGAACAACTAATTCTTTTCAAACTCCAATCAAGAAAAATAAAAAATTGTATGTAAATTTAAGCTTTACCTGTAGATTAGCAACAACAAAAGCAAATTGATTCCAACGATCTGGAGAAATTTGGGTTTTAAGGATTTGAGTTAACTGAAATTGATTGGGTTTTTTGTTTCGATTCATAGTGCAGCACGAATGAAGAGGTGGAGAAGTACGGAACGAAATGGTGAGAAAATTTGGTTGAGCGGTATTCTGTATCAATTCCAAGTGGAAGAGGAAGGAAACGGTGCAGAGGAGAGGAATGAAGCGGTGCTGCAAATCTCCCTAGCATGCCATGCGTGGAAAACCTTTTTCCATATACACGTCTGCCTGTAGGGCAATTTGGGAATTTCATTGTAAAAGCGCAAAAAGTGGGAACACAGGATCATTAAAATAAAGGAAAACTAACGAAAAGTTCAAAAAACTTCACTTTGAACGAAAAACCATTTTTAAAGGTATAATGAATAGTGACAGTTAAAAGTAAAAATGTGATTTTTCGTTAAAAGTGAACAGTACCGGGAGCGTTTTGTTAAAACTCCCTTAAAATAAGGGCAAAAATGTCCAAACATTGTTGCTTAGAACAGTGTTTTTCTCATTTTGCTTTAGTAAATGGCTTTTTATAGAGAGTTACTAGACTCACCCTACAATCCTATTTTCCCACCCCATCTTATTTTCCCACCCCACTCAAAAGGTAAAAATGAAAAACACTCTTTTCCCACCCACTGATATTCCTAAACTATCCCTTACAAAGAAAATTAGCCACCGCCACAAGTTCACCCACTTGACGGCAAGCAACCTCCTTCTCACAGTCAGCCAACCATGTCTCTAATTTAATCAAGACTATGAGGATGAGCAACATCCTCGGTCAACCTCGTAGTCGCTCTCTCCAATTACAACTCAAGTAGAGGACTAATCGTAGAATAGGGGTATCAAAACCACGTCAATTAGATGAACTGAGCACAGTTCCACACGGATTGCCAAAACTATAAATGGGTATGAGAGAAAAAGAGTAAGGTGTCTTAAGGTAATTATAATGGGTCTATGGTGTTTGATGAAGATTTCGAATGGATGGGAAGGACTTGACATAAGAGATGAGGAAAACGGTGGATTCAACTTGGTTGGTGCCGTGTGCGGTGGTTTCAACTTGTTAGGCTCATGTTTTTGTTCCTTCTATTTTTAGAATTTAATACAAAAATAAAATAATAAAATAATAAAATAGTTAAAGATGGCCTTATAAGTCATTTTGCAAAAGGTTAGAGTTGTCATTAAAAGTATCATTAAAAAGTGGGTGGAGAAATAGTGTTGGTGGGTGGGTATATCTATATCATCTCTCTTTTTATATTAGCACCTCAAAAAATATTGAATGCACCCTATATTAAATTTTAATACTAAATGATTTATATATCCTACTATGCAATAACAATTTTGATCTTATTAGGTTTTAAAAAAATAAAAAATTTATAAATACACCACAAATCACTTTTATTATTTATCTTCATCAATTATCAAAACTCCTCCAACTCTTCATTTTTTTTATGGTTATTTTCAACAAGGTTTATCTAACAAAATAGAAAGTACAGAGCATTAAGGAAGCTTGAATACTTCAAATAGGATGAACACAGATATCCAATAGCTATAAAATTTGTTAGCAAACCATAATTTTTCATACGAAAAATGCCTACAAATTGGTAAGAGCTTTTGGTTTCATTACACGAGCCAAATATTGCTTCGTAAGATACTACATCAAAGCACAACTTAAAAGTTCACATGTATAAAAATCACCATCTAAAATTAATAGGCTACACAGGCAAGCCCTTGCCTGAACAACAGAGTAGAACGAAAAATAAAATCATAAGACGTTTAATTTCTAAGACGTTAGAGCATGATTTGGATGGTGAAGCAGTAAACTTGAGTCACAGTTCAATGAGCCAACTAAGCCGTTTAAAAATGAACGAAAAACAACAGAGTAGAACGAAATACAAAATCATAAGACATTTAAAAATGAGTGTTATAAGATTTGAAAAATGTGGGGTGTATGGAGAAAATGTGAAGTGTATGTTGAGAATGTGGGGTATGAGGGTATTATGGGGAAGTATGTGGGTGTATTAAGATAATTTTTAATTAAAAAAGCAAATGTAGGGTGTATTAAGTAGTGAGGTTTATTCAACAATACGTGGGGTGTTAATATAATAAGCTTTTGTATATTTAAATTTCAACAAAACATTCTGACGTGTACGAGAAACGGAAGCACATGAATACACTTATGGGGATGAATAATTAACAAATCGTTTTATTGTTGGTCATGACACAAGTTCAAACCTCCTTGGATTTTCCACTTCGTGTATATAAAATTAAGAGACTTGTTGAGTTATTTAGGTGATAAGAAGGGGTAAGATCATCTCTGGATCCTCGGCTAAGGATCCTTTCTGCTCGCAATTGGTGTAGAACTCGTAACCCTTGCCCTCGTGACCAGCATGCCCTTCTTCCTCTCGCCGCCATCGACAAGTAGGCGAGGATCATATCGGCCACCAGCAGGCCAGTCTTTATCCGTTTGTTCGGAGTCGCAGCGGTAGGGTGGTTTCCTCCTAATCGGCGTTGGAGGTCCCCAGGAATTTCAATTGCGCTTATATTCATCACCGTAGGAATTGGGTTCAAGCTTTCCCTAACCCCTTCTCATCAATGGACTCCTGACGTATACGAAGGAGTGCGGTTTGTTCCATAATTTCCTACCTCTCTATCTCTGAGATGTTTGGATTTTTCAAAACTCCATGAACATGCAGAAGAGAAATGCTATCCCCACTCGGACCAAGACATAATTTTTACTTGTTCAAATAACAATTAAGGTGAAGTAGGATCAGGAACAACGAATCTCTTTATTGCGTCGATGAATTCTCAGTGAGTGAGACCCAAGAGTTCTTCTCCGTCTTTGATTTCCAAGAAGAAGAGGAAGGGAAAGAAAGATGTCTGACCGGAGGATTTGAATCAAACGGCCAAGATAACTTGGTCCTCAGAATTTGAAGCACACAGATCCGGAGAGAAATCTTACCCGATAAGAACCAATTTTTTAACTCCCATGCCACGTAGTAGCCACCACAAGCATCATTGGCTGGTAAAAAATGCCAATTGGCAACACCAACATCTGCTAAAGGATTATCACTTGCAGCAACACGTCATGAACCAATTTTCTCTATTCAAGCAGCGCAACAGCTTGTTTGCTGAACGTTTCTCATGCCAACCAAATTCTCTCATCACTAAAAGTCAAGGCAAATTTGTCGCCTACCCTTCAACTTCACTGCTACCAGCAATCACTTGGAGGCTGCACCCCCACTTTATTTTCTCATGCCAACCAAATTCTCTCGTCACTAAAAGTCAAGGCAAATTTGTCGCCTACCCTTCAACTTCACTGCTACCGGAAATCAACTATCTGCAACCCCATTTTATTATTTTGTCCCATCATCACACACACTAGTGGCTAGTTTAATGACAGGGACTGAAACATAATGAGATCAAGATCAAGTTCAAGTTAGTCCAATTAGTGTTCAAATTAGTGAGACGTCTCAAGTTTGACGCACATTGATAGTAATGATGTATTATATTTATGTTAAGTTTAATACTTAGTAAATAGTTGATTCATTGTACGGCCTAACCCAGCTACCCCTTAGTAGATTACCCCATCCGCTTAAATGTAGAATATTGTTGTATCAAAAAGTTCTTTCAGCACCCTCCCTTAGAGTAGATTATCCCCTCCGTTTAGACGTGGAATATAATTGTTTAAAAAAATAGTCTTTTATTCAATGAAAATGCTACCTCAAGTTAGTTGTACACTGTCGTGTGGAAGAATAATATGGTAACCACTTTTGAACGTCTGTTTACTTACCAAGAATGAGGATGCAAAGTCTGTTTACTTACCAAGAATGGGCAGCCCCAAACCAAAACCCCTCATCCGGGCAGCCCCAAACAAAACCTCGACGATATACGGAGTGGCGGGAACGATCAGATTGCTTACAAGTAAGTCAATTGCTTGCTTTTACTCGCTTTGGAGTATTTCGAACCAAAATGTGTAACTTTTTTCCGTTGTATTGTATAAATCTGTGGATTGAATGGCTATATTTCCAGGAAATTGATGTGTTTGGTGCAGGAAATTATGTTCTTGTAATAACTTCGTGGACGGAAGTTGGGACTAATCTCGGCTTCCCTGTTTATCGAGTGACCTCGATGAGGTTTCTGTCCTGCAACGAGGGTATGAAGAATTCAACTGCTCAGGAGGTAAGGGTTTTGATTCGTTAGCGAATTTCAGTGTGACTTGGGATAGTTTGAATTTGTGATGTGTTTCTGCAGAAAAAGGATGAGGCGTACTTCATGGCTCTGTTGAAAACAGTCCAATCAACGCCGGGGCTGTACTTCTCGATTCGAGGTTCAATTCCGCTTCTTTGGGAGTAAATTGTTGACTTGAGCTATAAACCACAACTTAGAATTATTACTCATGAGAGACAATGGCAGTTCCATCCCCTTTTACTCTTTTCTTGGCTTCATGGTACAGTTCCCTTGATTGAGTTGTGTGTTCTGAATTTTCCCATCCACTTACAGTCAAATGTTATGGAGCGCCATTTTTTTTATCTTTCGCAAAGATATGGAGAGACAATGGCAGTAGACCCAACTGATAAAGTATGGGTTTCTTAGTTTTCAAGAAAAAAAAAGAAAAAAGTATGGGTTTCTTTTCTTTTACATTTTAATTTTAATTTAACAATCCTTGCACACTGGTTCACCTTTACGTTAAGCTGAAAAGTTTGCAATTTTTTTTCCTTCAAATTGTGTTTGTACGACATGCTCACCTTTTTGTAGCTCTGGGATTTGCTAAATAAGCAATGATGTCTATAATTCTTCCCAGCTGACTGCTTGTGCTACACAAGTTTTACTGTTTTTTTAATTGTATGCAAAGTATATGTTGTTTCATAAATTTCCCGTTGTTATAATTTTCCGTTTATTGTTATTTGTAGCATGGCGATGAAGGTCAACTAAGTACGGCATTTTCTGCTGAAATGCAAAATCTATCAAATGTGAGGTGACAATTTGCATATCTATGTTGGCTCCCAACTGAATCATTGTCCCACTGCAAGTAGATTCCTTTTTTGTTTTCGAGGTTGCCTATGATGAAGTCAGTTCTATTGGTTGGCATTGGGAACAATGTCAGAAATGAGATTTTGTTCTCAACTTGCTAGTGTTTTTGTTGTAGATACGTTTCATTTGACTTCCATCAAGTATGTGGTAACTCAAACTTTGAAAACCTAAAGGTTCTATACGAGCAGATCTCAGAGCAATTTGAAAAGCAAGGGTAATGAAAGTGTAGTATCTGATTGAATTAAATATGCCAAAATCCATGTATGCTGGCTATATGTAATACTGTTTTTAATCAAAACTGTTCCAGCTGAGCAGATACTTCCCCGTAGATGCGAAAGGCAATATACTGGAGGAGCAGAAAGGGATTGTCAGATCAAACTGCATTGGTTGCCTTGATAGAACAAATGTTACTCAGGTTTCTAAGAAAATTACCTAGTGTGATTGATCTTAATAATTTGTGGTAATATGATATACCATATGCCATAGCATGAGTAAACTGAGATTTGACATTAAATTGTTTACCGCTTCTTTATTTTGTAGAGTTACTTGGCCCAGAAGTCTCTAGATGCACAGTTGCAGAGGACTGGAGTGCTGGATTCTTCTGAAAGCATTTCTGTGTTTGCTGAAGACTATCAAACATTTAAACCATGTATGGAATTCTTTGTGTCATGTATCCTATCTTTCATAAATGATCAAACAATGTCTACAATAAACATTTAAAGCGTGTATGGAATTCTTTGCGTGCTACACAAGTTTTGTTGGATTTATTTATTTTATGGTTGTGATGAAGGATGAAAGATTGTTTCAAGGCACATATAAATATGCTGTCTTTCATACTCTATTCGCCCCCACATATAATGTGCAAAAGGAATATGCGAATAAGCTTTGTGGATACAGTTATGCCTGACATTACGCCTATTGTTTGTCAAAGTTTTACACACTCCTAAAACAAAGCCCAAACACTCAAAGAGATATACAAGAATAATCAAGATTTAACTAGAAACTAATACTACATATTTAGTTTGTAGGCTTTCATTATTTCAAATAATAGGAGTATAAATATAATTCTCACTTTTTTTCTTCTCTCTAGCCTTGATTTAGCTTACATGAATTTCTATATTGTGTCATGTTCTCTCTAAAACCTTTGCTTGAGTTGACTTTATAGTCATGAATAAGCTAGTATGACTCAAAAACCTATTATTCCATTCTTTTATGTTTTCTGTGAATAAATTTAATATTATGGACAAAAGACAGTTTACTACCCTCATGTTTAGTGGTTTTCAACATTTAGTACATCAATTTTTTTTCATCCCAGAGTCATATCTAAAGTGTAAATTTTGGGATAGTCTCATACATCCGTTAGTCAAACTGTTAGTTCTCACGTTAAGTGATGACGTGGTGCCCTGATTGGGCGCCACGTATCATTAAAAAATATTAAAAATTTATTTAAATAAAAATAATATTAAAATAATAAAAAAAAAAAAAATTTCTTCTTCTCTTCTTCTTCTTCTTCTTCTTTTTCTTCTTCTTCTTCTGGGTTCGGTTTCCCTTCTTTTTTTTTTCTTCTTCTTCCTCCTCCTTCTCCTTCTTCTTCCTTCTCCTTCCTCCTCCTTCTTCTTCTCCTTCTTCTTCCTTCTTCTTCCTCTTCTTTTCTGGGTTCGGTTGTTTTTTTTTTCCTTCTCCTCCTTCTTCTTCTTCCTTCTTCTTCCTCTTCTTCTTCCTTCTTCTTCCTCTTCTTCTTCTGGGTTCGGTTGTTTTTCTTTTCTTTTCTTTCTTCTCCTTCTTCTTCTTCTCCTCCTCCTCCTTTCTCCTCCTCCTCCTTCTTCCTTCTTCTTCTTCTTCTTCCTCCTTCTGGATTCGATTTTTTTTCCCTTTCTTTCTTCTTCTTCTGCTCCTCCTCCTCCTTCTTCTTCCTCCTTCTTCTGGGTTCGGGTATTATTTTTTTTTCTTCTCTTCCTCCTCTTTCTCCTTCTTTGCAGGTGGGTTTTTTTTTTTTTTTTTTATAATATTATTGAGGAAGAAGAAGAAGGAGAAGAAGAAGGAGGAGAAGGAGGAGGAAGGAGAAGGAAGAAGAAGGAGAAGGAGGAGGAAGAAGAAAAGAAAAGGAGAGAAACCGAACCCAGAAGAAGAAGAAGAAGAAGAAGAAGAAGAAGAAGAAGAAGAAGAAGAAGAAGAGAAGAAGAAAAAATAAATATTTTATTATTATTTTAATATTATTTTAATTTAAATTTTTTTTAAATTTTTTTTAAATTTTATTTTTATTTAAATAAATTTTTAATATTTTTTAATGACACATTGCGCCCAATCAGGACGCCACGTCATTACTTAACGGGTGAACTAACAGTTTGACTAACGGCTGTATGAGACTGTTCCAAAATTTACACTTTAGGTATGACTCTGGGATGAAAAACAATTGATGTACTAAATGTTGAAAACCACTAAACATGAAGGTAATAAATTGTCTTTTGTCCTAATATTTTTATATTAGATCATTCCCTTTTACAACATAAAATTAATAAGTAAAAAAAAAATCTTGTTGGTGTTGTGGTCTATTTTATCTGACAAAGGGACTAGGGCCGGCGGCAGAGAGAGAGAGGAGAGAGATGTGTGTTTGTAGAATTGTAGGGGAATGTGTGTGTTGTTATCCCTCCTACATTGTGCCTTTATTTATAGTAGTAAAGGGAGAGAAGATATTTCTTCTCCTCCAAGTAATACAAGTTGTAATAGGAAAGGATAACTAGAATCAAATCTTATCTAGGATTTACACAATCATACTTAAACTAGGAATGTTTACAACACTCCCCCTTGAGTGGGTAAATACTCAAGGTAGATTCAGCATCATGCAGAAGTTGAGGAAGTCGACTCGTCAGCACTGATTCCAAGGAACAACGCTTATTCTCAATAAGGTAGGAACTTGCATAAGTAGTGAGTCTCACTAAAAAACCCTAAGGCTATGGCAAAAACCCAAGTAGGGACAAAATCCATAGTCTAAGGAAAAATGCGTGAGAAATGTAAAGTCAAAAGAAACGTCTACAGGACGTCATCAGGGATATGACCAGCCCAAGGTGGGTGCCTCGTTAAAACCTAGTTAGGTAGCAAAAACCTAGTGGGAAAAATGCTCCTAATCGTAGGGAAAAAGAGTACATTAAGATCAAGCAAGTATCTAGAAGATACTCCCCCTGAGTTTGACATAATTCCAAAGAGAAATAGCAAAGTTACAACTTAGAAAGTTTACGCATACCAATTCCATGAACAAGCTTCTGAAACGTCGCCTTCGGTAGTGATTTGGTGAAGAGGTCGGCCAGATTGTCTTGTGATCGGATTTGCGTGACTTCAATCTTCTGATGCTCTTGTTGTTGATGTGTAAAGAAGAACTTCGGCGCAATATGCTTGATGTTGTCTCCTTTGATGTAACCCTTATTGAGATGTTCGATGCAAGCTGCGTTGTCTTCAAAAATCGTCGTCGGGGCATTAACGGCGGGATGAAGATCACAGGAGCTTCGAATATGGCCCACTACTGCTCTCAACCAAAAGCATTCCCGAGTTGCTTCATGTAAGGCGAGAATTTTAGCATGGTTAGACGAAGTGGCAACTAAGGTCTGTTTAGTTGACCTCCAAGATATTGCGGTGCCTCCAACGGTAAAGACATAACCCGTTTGAGAACGCGCCTTGTGCAGATCAGATAAGTATCCAGCGTCGGCATAACCAACAAGGCGAGAATCAACCCGATGAGCATAGGGTGCGGCATCACTCGAGGATTCGTAGGGATAGAATAAGCCCAAATCCGTAGTACCCTTAAGGTAACGGAAGATGTCTTTCACGCCAGTCCAATGTCTGCGTGTTGGTGCATTGCTGTATCTTGCCAAAAGATTAACAGCGAAGGAGATGTCGGGTCTAGTGCATTGAGCTAAGTACAATAAAGCGCTTATCGCACTTAGATAAGGAACTTCAGGCTCCAAAATCTCTTCATCATCCTCCTTCGGACGGAAGGGATCTCGCTTTGCATCTAGCGTACGAACGACCATAGGAGTACTCGAAGGCTTCGCTTTATCCTCATTAAAACGGCGCAACACCTTCTGGGTGTAGTTCGATTGATGTACTAGGATTCCATCTGAACAATGCTCTATCTCGAGACCGAGACAGTATCGAGTCTTACCTAGATCTTTCATCTCAAATTCCGACTTCAGGTGCGAAGCAGTTCTCGCGAGCTCTTCAGGAGTTCCGATGAGATTCATGTCATCGACATATACTGCAACAATCGCAAATCCGGAATGTGACTTCTTAATGAACACACAAGGGCATAGTTCGTTATTCACATATCCCTGACTAGTCAAATACTCACTTAAACGGTTATACCACATTCTTCCGGATTGTTTCAAACCGTATAGTGAACGCCTCAGCCGAATTGAGAGCGTGTTCCGGGGTTTGGAAATATTTGAACCAGTCAATGTAAGTCCTTCGGGAACTTTCATATAAATTTCCGTATCAAGATCCCCATAGAGATACGCGGTTACTACGTCCATCAGCTGCATGTCCAGTTTTTCGGAAACTACCAAACTGATAAGGTATCGAAAAGTAATCACATCTATAACGGGTGAGTAAGTTTCGTCATAGTCAATCCCGGGGCGTTGTGAGAAACCTTGTGCTACAAGACGAGCTTTGTAACGCACAATTTCGTTCTTCTCATTACGCTTCCGAACGAAAACCCACTTGTAGCCAACGGGCTTCACATGTGGAGGAGTAGGAACTACAGGTCCAAACACCTTACGTTTCGCAAGTGAATCAAGTTCGACTTGGATTGCTTGTTTCCAGTTTGACCAATCAGCTCTATGTCGACATTCATCAACGGAACGCGGTTCAATGTCATCGCTCAACATGATCTCAGTAGCTACTGCAAATGCTAATGCATCGTCGACAATCATCTCATTTCTACGCCACACATCATCTAAGCTAGCATAATAGACCGAAATCTCACGATTCTCGGGAGGAGGATTCGTCTCTTCAAGGACGCTTCCATAATCTAGAATTTCCTCATGAGTTGGGTAAAATGAGTAAGCGATAGTCGGATTCACGGTAGGCTCTTCAGGACCTTGTGCCGTGATTTTCCTCTTCCGGGGGTGTGAATCCTTTGAACCAAGGGGTCTGCCACGCTTTTGTATAGGGGCAGATGATTGGCTAGCCGCTAATGTACGTGGATCACCAGAATTGGCGTCCCGGGCTTCCAGGAGGGTAGTCCGTCGTACATTTGGTACATCCATCTTTGCAGGCGTATTCGCAGCTGGAATATGTGATCTTGTCACGCGCGCTAGATCGGTGAAAGCATCTGGCATGCTCTGAGCTATGCTCTGGAGATCTAATATGCGCTGCACTTCAGCTTCAGACTGAGCGGTGCGGGGATCTAAATGAGACAAAGTGGGAGTCGTCCACGATAATTCGCGTCGTTCATTAGGAACGTTGACGTTCTTATCTCCCCCTAACGACGGGAAGACTGTCTCATAGAAGTGACAATCCGCGAAACGAGCGGTAAACAGATCGCCTGTCAAAGGTTCTAAGTAACGAATAATCGAAGGAGAATCATATCCGACATAGATTCCCATCCTTCGCTGAGGCCCCATTTTTGTACGTAAGGGCGGCGAGATCGGCACATAGACCGCACAACCAAAAACGCGCAGATGCGATATGTCGGGTTCGCATCCGGTGACCAACTGAATGGCACTAAATGGTTGTGTCGCAACAGGCCTCAGGCGGACCAACTTTGCTGCGTGCAATATTGCATTGCCCCAAGCAGCGATCGGGAACTTGGTACGTATGACCAACGATCGAGCAATCATTTGTAAACGCTTAATGAAAGCCTCTGCCAGGCCGTTCTGGGTGTGAACATGGGGTACATGATGTTCAACTTCAACCCCAACCGACATGCAATAGTCATCAAAAGTTTTAGATGTGAATGCTCCAGCATTATCCAATCGAATAGATTTGATCGGATAATCAGGGTGGTGAGCCCTGAGCTTGATAACCTGAGCCAACAGTTTGGAGAATGCAGCGTTCCTTGTGGACAACAAGCACACGTGTGACCAACGTGTAGAAGCGTCAACCAAAACCATAAAATATCTAAATGGTCCGCAGGGAGGTTGAATCGGTCCACAAATGTCCCCCTGAATCCGTTGTAGAAAAATGGGAGGATTCGAACGAATCTTGTCATAAGAAGGCTTAGTAATAAGCTTTCCCATAGAACATGTTTGACATGCAATTTCATGGATCGAACCTAAGCTTCGGGTTAGTGGATGCCCGTGTGAAGTTTTGAGGATACGGCGCATCGCTATTCGTCCAGGATGTCCCAAACGATCATGCCAAAGTGTAATTTCGTGCGCGGTCCCTGTGGTAGGGCCGGCCACAGAGTGGCATTCTATGGGGCGTATGGTCGTAGTATACAGACCACTCGGGTTACGCTCCATCTTCTCTAGAATACGCTTCTAGCCATATTCGTAGGAAGTTACGCACAGAAATTCAACTCTGTTTTCTACGTGGGTTTCAGCGTGGTAATTTTTATCTCTAATGTCCTTGAAACTGAGTAACGTTCTTCCGGAACGTGGAGAATAGAGTGCCTCAGCAATGGTCAAGATTGTACCATTGGACAACATTATACGTGCCTTACCGTATCCTTCGATCAGGTTGGATGGGCCTGAGAGGGTTGTCAGAGGTGCATTCTTAGGTACGAAGTTAGTGAAATAGATGCGTTCACGCAAAACAGTATGCGTGGTTGCACTATCTGCCAGACAACTAACTTTCCCACTAGTCATACCTAGAATGAAAAATTAATTTGAATCGGTCACATGTATAAAAGTTTATAAAAACAAGTATCAATTCAAAATAATTTCATTTATTCAAGGATTAAAAACTTAATATCCAAAATAAATCGCCAACTAATAATCCAAAACATAAAGGAAAATTGTTCAAAATCAACCAAAAAACAAGGTGGGGTTCGGCCACAAGGTGGAATTCGGCCCCAATTGTCTTATTTTAACTGAAAAATAAGTCTATGTCTAAGATTCTAATCTTCCATAGGAGTGGTATCCTCCTGAAAATCAGAAACCTCCATCTTTGTAGTCTCCGGTTCGTCCACTTGCAGGAAGTTTGATTCAAACTTTGTACGACGAGAATGATATGCATCCACAACCTTCTTGGGAGCACGGCAAATACGGGACCAATGGTCCTTGGAACCACAACGATAGCACATATCGTCATTCATTGTGGCAGGTGCTTTGCCCTTTATTCTTGAAGTTCGGGGCCTTAGGAGCGAGGTTTGGGCGCTTCTGGGCTTTGTTTCCTCCCTTGGATGGGCCTTGGCTCTGTTGACCTTGGTGGGATGGCTTCTGGCCACCCTTACCACGCCTCTTTTGGCGTTTTGGGTGCTGATTAGTGCTATAATGTGCTTCAGGCACAGCAGTAGCCCCAGTAGGTCGAGCTTGATGATTCTTCATCAACAGCTGGTTCTGCTTTTCAGCAAGAAGTAAAACAGAGATCAAATCCGAGAACTTAGTGAACTTCTGAGCTCTATATTGTTGCTGCAGGACAATATTAGAAGCAGAGAAGGTCGAGTAGGTCTTCTCCAGGAGATCCTCTTCAGTCAAAGTTTCATTGCAAAACTTGAGAAGTGATCGGATTCGACAAACTTCAGAATTATATTCATTCACAGACTTAAAGTCTTGGAAGCGCAAATGCTGCCAGTCGTGTCTTGCTTCAGGCAAGAATATGTCCTTTTGGTGATCGAAACGATCAGCCAAAGCGACCCATAATGCACGTGGATCCTCCTCAGCAAGGTACTCAGTTTGTAGGGCGTCATGGATATGTCTTCGGATGAAGATCATAGCAGTGGCTTTTTCAGCCTCGCCAACAGGTTTATCTGTTGCTTCTTCAATAGCAGGACGCAAGTTCTTTGCAGTGAGGTGGAGCTTCACATCTTGAACCCACTTGAGGTAGTTCCTTCCAGAAACCTCCAAAGCGGTGAAGTCGAGTTTGTTCAAGTTCGACATGTTCCTATCACAAAATTAGATGGACAAGATGTGGTTAGTGTAATGGAGAAAAATCAATCCATTCACATAGGAGTAGAACATACAGGTTCTAATAGACATGTATTGGTTGAATTTTGCATGAAAAACTTCGGGTTTTCATGGGTGATATGTTTAAGTGAAAACTTCGGGTTTTCTAACAAGGCATGTGTATAAGAAACTTCGGGTTTCAAAGTAATTATGAACTTCAGGTTCATATATTCCTGCAGGCAAACACAAATATATATGCAAACAAATATGCAAAGAATATATGCAGAAATATTGTATAATGATAAGTGAATTAATTTATTTTTGGTCTTCGGGGCCAAATTAAAGTGTGGGTGAAAATATAAAAACCCATATTATTTAAAAAAAATTAAATAATAAAATCTCGGGGCCTAAAAATATAGGCCGAGTACCCCCGGGTGTAGGCTGCAGGCCCACGGGGTGAGAAAGGAATGGGCTGCTGTGTGCAGCCCTAAAAAAATTTCTCTTTTTTTCGGTATGGGCCGCTGCAGGCGAGCCCAGGAAAAATAAAAAAAAAACAAATTGTTTCCTTTGTGGGCTGGGCCGCTGCAAGCGAGCCCAGCAAAAAAAATTGTTTTTTTCTTTTGTTACACGGGCCGAGAGACAGAGCCCGAGTAGGGTTCGGGAAAGAGACCCAAAAGAAATCCCAGCCGTGCTGGGTGTGCGATGCCGAAGAAGAAAGCCGGAGTTCGTGGACGGCGCCATGGCAGGCGGTGTGTCCAGGGTCGAGCAAGCCATGGTTCGTCGAAGAACCAGGTGTTTGTCGACGAAGAAGAGATCTCGACGTCGATGGAAGAAAAAAAAAAACCGAATGAATTCAATTGAATTCGAGTGAAGACCCATGAAATTCTTCTGGAATTTCTAGAAATCGTTGGTGAAAACGATGGGTGGTGTCCAAGTTTGCACGACTGCAGGTCGTGTTGTGTCGGAAAATTGACGGCGAGGACCTAGGCTTCAGGCCGTAGGTCGGGACAAGGTGCTTCAAACGCACCGTTTCGGTTCAAGGCTTGCGGCCTGGGTTCTCGGTTTGGGTTGGGCCATCGCAGGCTGCGGGCCTGGTGGCTTGCGGCCTTGCATGGTGCAAAGGCACGGGTTCGACTAGAACCCTAATTCCCCAATCGCAAATTTTTTTTTTTTCAATTCAAATATATTACATGTATAATTTTAATGAATCACATATTTACGTTGATGCATATGCAAATAATAGTTTCAATGCATGTACAGATGTAGGATTCAATTCATGACAAATATCAAATTCACATAATTGTAGTAATTTTGATTATGAAGCATACGCAATTTACGTAGAATCTAAAATACGTAAAACGTAAAGTTGGGTCATGCATCATGGTGAATGTTCATGCTATCAGGGCTTGCAAAATATCGAGTTAAAAGCCGTTGTTTGGAAAGAACCTGATTGCGTGATGATATGGATGAACTGGTTTGATGCAGAAAAAATTTCCAACGTCAGATTCCTAAGCGCAGCGGTAGGAGCGTGCTGATAACGTGTTGTGGTCTATTTTATCTGACAAAGGGACTAGGGCCGGCGGCAGAGAGAGAGAGGAGAGAGATGTGTGTTTGTAGAATTGTAGGGGAATGTGTGTGTTGTTATCCCTCCTACATTGTGCCTTTATTTATAGTAGTAAAGGGAGAGAAGATATTTCTTCTCCTCCAAGTAATACAAGTTGTAATAGGAAAGGATAACTAGAATCAAATCTTATCTAGGATTTACACAATCATACTTAAACTAGGAATGTTTACAACAGTTGGATGATTTTTTTAAAAACAAATGATATTATCGATAGAGAAGTGGGCTAAGTCTCGCATCAAATTAGTAATAATGTGGTTTAAATTCGTTTTTTGCAAAACATAAGAAATCTCTACTTACAACTGATGTTGAATACTATTAAACTATAATACTAAGCGACAATTTTCAATTGAAACTTAAAAAGCAGACAAAAAGGAAAGAAAAAAAAAAAATACATTACCCCTATCCGATTCTCTCTCAGTCAGCCGAGCCCAACTCCCCCAACCGCGCCGATCCCCTCTTACAGTAGCATCCCTTCATCCGAGTCCTCTCCAGCTATCTTCGGTAAGGTTTGCTCTCTTCGCTTCTCGTTCTTCCTCTCTTGTTTTCGCATATGTAGAAAACTGCTGCTGTATTTTTATTATTTCCATCTAAAATTCAAATTTCTAGCCGAATGCGCATTCGATTACCTGTTTTAGGGTTCCTGTTCTGTTCAATTTATTAATCGTTTCATCTATTTACACAGCATGTTTAATTCCCAGAATTTGTTTTCTGTGATGGGAATTAGGCAAACATCGGAAGCACCCAGAACTTGAAAGAGTAATTAGAAATTAAAAAATTTGGATTTTTTGGGTTTTTTTTGGTATTTGAGTTATGGGGCAATGAACTGCTTTGCATTGGTGAATTGGTGTGACAAAAGTAAACCACTTTTATTATTTTTGTGCATAGTTGTAAAAGAGTTTGCAAATACTCGTAGCTGATCGATAAGTTGCATGATTTGGGAATATAAACACCCTGCAATTTGGCATGAAATTGTTAAAAAGGTATGCAGATTTGCAAATTGGGTTAGTCTCGAAACTTTTGAATGTGCATTAGCGTTATCATTGGATGCAGGAGCATCTGAGGGGCACTCGAAAGCTAAGTCGGCTGCCAGCCAGCTAGGCTAGGGTTCTAGTTAATTTGGGGATTCGAGTTTTTATCATTTGGATTCTGTTTCTACTGTGATTTGGCCCTATTTGATCCTCTGGACAGAAGCTTATTTTACCCTGTTGTTGCAGGAACATGGCGAAGCATCATCCTGACCTGATTATGTGCCAAAAGCAACCTGGAATAGCTATTGGAAGGTTGTGTGAAAAATGCGACGGTGAAAAATGCGACGGTAAGTGTGTAATTTGTGACTCTTATGTGCGTCCTTGCACACTTGTTCGGGTTTGCGATGAGTGCAACTATGGATCTTTCCAGGGAAGGTGTATTATTTGTGGAGGGGTTGGAATTTCTGATGCTTATTACTGCAAAGAGTGTACTCAGCAGAAGAAAGATAGAGATGGGTGCCCAAAAATTGTGAATCTAGGAAGTGCCAAAACAGATCTGTTCTATGAACGGAAAAAGTATGGTTTCAAGAAAAGATGATCATTAGCAGGTCAAGTTTCACTTAGATTCTGGAAATCATTTTGTTTTGTTCTTCATTGAGGCTTAGCAAATATTCCAATCAGGTATTTTTCTTAGAAAACTTGCTTGTTACTGCTTGTATGTTTGACTGTTGTATTTTCTCGTTTGATATGTTTCCAACCTACTCTAATTCTGTGGCTAATCAAGCAATTTATGACTTGAGTAATTCTCACTCGTAATCTTTGTATGTGGCATGCATCTCAGGATGTTTGAACTCCTGAGTGCGTATTATATTTATGTTAAATTTAATACTTAGTAAATAGTTGATTCATTGTATGGCCTAACCCAGCCACCCTTCCCTTAGTAGATTATCCCATTCGCTTAAATGCAGAATATTGTTGTATCAAAAAGTTCTTTCAGCACCCTCCCTTAGAGTAGATTATCCCCTCCGTTTAGACGTGGAATATAATTGTTTAAAAAAATAGTCTTTTATGCAACGAAAATGCTACCTCAAGTTAATTGTACAATGTCATGTGGAAGAATAATATGGTAACCACTTTTGAACTCAATAGTGGTCAGTTTACTTACCAAGAATGAGAATGCAAAGTGTGGGTATAATTCTCACTCTTGACATCATGCGTTTACTAAAATGCAAGGAATAAAAAGGTAATGGAATCCCTTGTTAAACAAATGTGTTCCGTTTATAATTTCAACCATGTATCAGTACAAATAGAGACTTGCTTATTCCGTACCTGAACAATGTCACTTATATATCACTTTCATATCATTATCATATACGCAAAGTAAGCAAGCATGCCCTAAATTACAACTACAACAAGAGTTTTCTATCAATCGAAATAGTCCAGTCCAAGTCAAACCACAACTCACAAGTAAAGAATCCATCCTTCACACTTTTTTTGTACTTAGCCATTTAAGATTTAACCCAAAAACGATGACTTGGCTTCACACAATCCCTCCACTTGGCAGCCTCGAGACGTGTTGCCCCATCATCCGGGCAGCCCCAAACAAAACCTCGACGATATACGGAGTGGCGGGAATGATCAGATTGCTTACAGGTAAGAACATTGCTTGCTTTTACTTGCTTTGGAGTATTTCGAAACGAAAATGTGTAGCTTTTTTCCGTTGTATTGTATAGATCTGTGGATTGAATGGCTATATTTCCAGGGAATGGTGTTTGTTTGCTGAATTGATGTGTTTGGTGCAGGAAATTATGTTCTTGTAATAACTTCGCGGACGGAAGTTGGGACTTATCTCGGCTTCCCTGTTTATCGAGTGATCTCGATGAGGTTTCTGTCCTGTAGTGAGGGTATGAAGAATTCAACTGCTCAGGAGGTAAGGGTTTTGATTCTTTTGATTCGTTAGTGAATTTCAGTGTGACTTGGGATGTTTTGAATTTCAGTGCTCAGGCGTACTTCATGGTTCTGTTGAAAACAGTCCAATCAACTCCGGGGCTGTACTTCTCGTACGAGACTGATATAACACTAAAGTAAATTCTTATGCCTAGCACTCAGCCAAAGTTAAAATTTTTTGTATCTGTTAGGGTGCCTTTTAAGTACATTCCACTGTTTTCATAGCTGTTGTGTGATTACTGTTCAAAACCTTATCATGTCAATTTATGTATCTATTCGATAAAGTGTTGTATTTGTTTATTTAATCATATATAATTGATCATTTCTACCAGCTTTCAAAGAAGATATAAGTTAGTGGAAGGATGGATGGACAAACCAATATGGAAGCAGGTTAGTTGGAAATTTGGAATATTGGGTTTATCGGGACCTCATTAGTTCTTAAAAGTGATTCATGTTATATACATCAGGTGCATATAAGCATATATGTTGTCCACGCGTTTAGTTTACTTTACTAGGCATCCTCAACTCTTTCCAAGTCAGAGGGTTAATAGGGAAAGAAAGGAAAGCCGCCCTAAGGATTTGCCTACTTCTGCGTTTTTGTGCACTATACTTATCTTTTGTTCTCAAGGTGAAAGTATCAGCTCAATAAATATGCCTTCTCAGTTCATATCCTTGAAGACATGTCATCCTTTGTGCAATTTTTTGGTTGTCAAGTGATTTTCCCTTCCCCTTTATCCAAAGGATTTTTTTGTCAGCACTAGAAGAAGAGAAAGCATGAATATCGAGTTAACTAACACACCATATCATATGGATGTTTATGAGTCTTTTCTCTTAATGCCATTTTAGCTCCTATCAAATGATTACTTTACACATTACGATCTATGACTAGTAATTGCTTGGTAGTTTTTAACATTATTTGTGTTTTCAGGCTGACCCTCGATTTGTTTGGAATAGAAATCTTTTGGACAAACTTATCGAGTTTAAGGTTAGACTTTCCATCTTCGAGGTCATAATTAGTTAAACAATTTGAACAGCATTTCCAGAAGTCGTCAAATCTTCGCGCACAAATTTTATTGCTAATGCTCATTAATTTTCTCATGGCAGCTTGATGGGTTCATTATTCCTATAATACAAGGAAATATCCTGAATTTACTGATTTCTTATGTGTATATCCTCCTCCCTCCCTCCCTCTTAAGATTGAGATTCAGAGTTTAGGAGAGTAATATGTTATGGTGTTCCTTAACCTATATTTAAGCTTTCAGAGTTTAGGAGAGTAATATGTTATGGTGTTCCTTAACCTATATTTAAGCTTCCAGACTGCACAGCTAAAGCTAAGGGGCTAATCTGCCACACTTACGATAGTCTCAAGGAGGTGTACCCGGCGTCTAGGTACAATCTTCTAGAGATGATTGATTCTTGTAATCACTTTTGTGTCTGTATCTGCATGTTTTGAAGAATTTAAACATGAAACACTGTAATGTGGTCCCGTAGGGACAAGAATGTGGAGAAGAGGAGCCAACCTTGATGGAGATGTTGCTAATTTTATTGAAACTGAGCGGTTGGTGGAGATTGAAGGTTTCCAGTCCCCATTATTGCAGGTAATTCTCATATGAAGGTTCAGAAAAGAAATGTGTGCTGAGGTGTTATTGTATTGGAATATTTTTAGTTACTATTATGTTTCTTTGCCTAAATAGGACATTAGCTTATATCATGGTGTCATTGTACACATGATCAACTAAGTTGGCCGGGGATTAAACATTTGAGAAAAGTATATTCTGTTGAGAATGAATCCCATATTGATGGGAGGAGAGAACTTGCATGAGCTTATAAGTAAATTGGGCTAATCCCCATATTGCCAATTGGTTTTATGGTGGAACCTGAACTTTCTTCACATTCTGCACTCCTTGTTGATGTGAGAAATATCATAATTGTAGAACTTTGTCATTCTTTTCTGAGGTTGATGGACTGCCCCTCACATAGATGAAACTTTTGTACAGTTTAGCAAGGATAGATTGGTTTTGCCAACTTTTATATATTTAGAAAACTTTTCCAATACTATACTTTCTAAATATGCAGACACTGTTTCACTATTAACCCTTAAGACTGATAGAAGATTGGAAGTTTTGTCGTAATTTAATACGAGAAGATTTATTTGTCTCTTCTTTTTTTTTTTTTTCTGAATAAAACCCTCCATAATATTTTTGATATGTTTTTCAGATTCGAGGTTCAATTCGGCTTCTTTGGGAGCAAATTGTTGACTTGAGATATAAACCACAACTTAGAATTATTACTCATGAGCAGACGGTAATTTGTTGCCAGAGATGCAAATTCATCCCTTTTTACTCTTTTCTTGGCTTCATGGTACAGTTCCCTTGTTTGAGTTGTGTTCTGAATTTTCCCATCCACTTACAGTCAAATGTTGTGGAGTGCCATTTTTTTAATCTTTCGCAAAGATATGGAGAGACAATGGCAGTAGACCTAACTGATCAAGTATGGGTTTTCTTTTCTTTTACATTTTACTTTGAATTTAACAATCCTTGCACACTGATCCACCTTTACGTTAAGCTGAAAAGTTTGCAATTTTTTCCTTCAAATTGTGTTTGTACGACACGCTCACCTTTTTGTGGCTTTGGGATTTGCTAAATAAGCAATGATGTCTATAATTCTTCCCAGCTGACTGCTTGTGCTACACAAGTTTTAATGTTTTTTTAATTGTATGCAAAGTATATGCTGTATCATAAATTTCCAGTTATAATTTTTCCATTTATTGTTATTTGTAGCATGGCGATGAAGGTCAACTAAGCACGGCATTTTCTGCTGAAATGCAAAATCTACCAAACGTGAGGTGACAATTTGCATACTTATGTATGCAACCATGTTGGCTCCCAACTGAATCATTTTCCGACTTCAAGTAGATTCCTTTTTTTTTTCGAGGTTGCTTATAATGAAGTCAGTTCTATTGGTTGGCATTGGGAACAATGTCAGAAATGAGATTTTGTTCTCAATTTACTGCTTGTGTTTTTGTAGCAGATACGTTTCATTTGACTTTCATCATGTATGTGGTAACTCAAACTTTGAAAACCTAAAGGTTCTATACGAGCATCTCAGAGCAATTTGAAAGGCAAGGGTAATGAAAGCGTAATATCTGATTGAATTAAGTATGCCAAAATGAAGGTATACTGGCTATGTGTAATACTTTTTTTAATCAAAACTGTTCCAGTTGAGCAGATTATTCCCCGTAGATGCGAAAGGCAATATACTGGAGGAGCAGAAAGGGATTGTCAGATCAAACTGCATTGATTGCCTAGATAGAACAAATGTTACTCAGGTTTCTAAGAAAATTACCTAGTGTGATTGATCTTAATAATTTGGGCTAATATGATATACCATATGCCATAGCATGAGTAAACTGAGATTTGACATTAAATTGTTTACTGCTTCTTTATTTTGTAGAGTTACTTGGCCCAGAAGTCTCTAGATGCACAGTTGCAGAGGACTGGAGTGCTGGATTCTTTTGAAAACATTTCTATGTTTGCTGAAGACTATCAAACATTTAGAGCGTGTATGGAAATTTTCATGTCTTGTATCCTATCTTTCATAAATGATCAAACGATGTCTATAATAAATTGTTGTACTCACTCTCAATTTAGTGTGGGCGGAGCAAGGTGACGAGATAAGCCTCGAGTATGCAGGGACGTATGCCCTGAAAGGGGACCTGGTTAGGTAAATTCAACCGTCTAGTGTGACTTGAATCTTGGACAATATATTTGTATATCCTTTTTTTTTTTTAATCATATTCTGGATCCATATTACCGCAGATATGGGAAGCAGACATTTGGAGGAATAATTAAAGATGGGATGAGTGCTCTTTCAAGATATTTTTTGAATAACTTTCAGGATGGCATTCGGCAGGTAATCTGTCTCTCTTTCGCAAATATAGAGTATTGCTCATCTGCATGAAAGCAAGTGACTTCCATTTATATATACCTGCTTAAAATTAGTTTCAAATTTGTTCAGGATCCCTATGGATCTTATCAGTGGCCGCTATACAGTTAGAAGGGATATTTCACCATCCCGGGCTGAATCTTTTTCTGTAAGTACAATGAATCTTTTAAAGAAATTGAAGTGCCTGAATTCCTTGTCTGGTTTTATACATCCCTTTGTTATCAGTTATACAGATCCCGGGTAGGATAATTAAATCTTGGTTCATCTTCTTGGAACCTCAATATTTTAGTTCATGATGGTTTGGGGAGTACCCTTGATGCAGTGCATAAAGAGTTTATTCAACGGGGCTTTTGGTATTTTGGTGTTTGGCCATTCAGTTAATTATTAAATTGAGATTCATGTATCTTAGGCTGTGACTTAATGTTTTGTATAAATTTTGATGCATTTTAAGTTGTGTTTTAAATTAAGTGGCTAGGTGGAACAATTGTCATTTAATATGCTTCGGACATGGTACACTCCTTTAGAGATTGTGTGAGATCACTAATTCAAGGGGCCACGTTGTTTACGATAGCATGGGTGTGTTTTGATAATCTTATGCAATCCAAATAAAAAGAAATCGCTCTGAATTTACTCCAAATATTCTAACATGATTTCAACTGGACGAAACACTTACAATGCCCTTTTGTATTTACTGACTAGAAATATTCTAACATGATGCTGGTTAAACTCATCTCTTCTCAATCGTTGTTAACTTTGCAAACCCTGACTAGAAATAAATATATAAAAGCAGTACGAGAAAATCTGTCCTATCGCCAGTTGTTCTCTCGTGTAAAACCTAGTTCTATGCTAACTTTGATTGAAAACTTTCTAGGGGGATGACAAGGATCAGACTGTTAGGTGGCTAAACCGAACTGAAGCTGTGGACTAAGTCGGTCTGACTCTTCCGTTCCTTCTACGCTGTGGACTAAGTCGGTCCGACTCGTCCGTTCCTTCTACGCTGTGGACTAAGTCCGTCTGACTCTTCCGTTCCTTCTACGCTGTGGACTAAGTTGGTCTATCTTAATTTCTGTGGTCATCCAATCTCAAGTGTTTTTTCTTACTGAAGGCTGTCACTCTCTGCTTTCTGCCAGTACAGAAACATTGACAGCTATCAAAGTAAAAGACAAGTATAGCTGTTGAAAACCAAGGCAGCTATAGACAAAACATGCCACCAATTTCGGCCACTTTATTTTGATTTGAACTTCCAACAGTTCCAACAGATTTCTTAATTTCTGTTGACTTAACTACTAAGTTGGTATATCAAAATTTCTGAGGCCATCCAATCTCAAGTGTTTTTTCTTATATGTGCTAAGATTTCTTCTCTTTTGTACTTTTGTGCAAATTAAACTTTGGTTTTCTGGGTTTCCATTTGTCTTCGAACAATGATGGAGCATTCACGTACTATTCGTAATCCGGTTTTGTTGAAATTCCTGCATGGCTTCTTTCTCTTGGTCTTATGCATGATGAGCACATCTTCGGAATCTGCAGCATTTCCCAGCCCTACCATGCTTGGAAACGAATCTGATCGCTTGGCTTTGCTAGACTTCAAGAAAAGAATAACTGAAGATCCTCTCAGTGTCATGAGCTCGTGGAATCATTCCATCCACTTCTGCAGTTGGGTAGGCATTGCATGCCACCGTGCCACCCAAAGAGTCTTGATTCTGGACCTGGAAGATAAACAACTGGTAGGCTCCATTCCACCTTCCATTGGAAATCTCACTCGTCTAATTGAAATAAGCTTGGGAATCAACGAGTTTCATGGTGAAATCCCTCAAGAATTGGGTCGACTACGTACCCTGGAAAGTCTCAACCTGTCTTTCAATTCTTTAGGTGGGAAAATTCCGACTAATATGTCCCACTGTACTCAACTAAGAGTTTTCGATCTTCTTTCCAATAAGATTATTGGGTCGATTCCACGCCAACTCAGTTCATGGTTGAGTTTGACTCTTCTAAAACTTGGAGGAAATGATCTCAGTGGAACCATCCCAGGTTGGATAGGAAACTTTTCTTCTTTGAGAGG
Source organism: Malus domestica (assembly GCF_042453785.1). Lineage (NCBI taxonomy): Eukaryota > Viridiplantae > Streptophyta > Magnoliopsida > Rosales > Rosaceae > Malus > Malus domestica. The sequence continues at coordinate 23,931,111 of NC_091672.1, read as the reverse complement.
TCTTGGTCTTGCTCACAACAATTTTCAAGGAAGCATACCAAATGAGCTCGGGCATATAACAACCTTGCAGATATTCCTCGTTGGGGGCAATAATTTGTCTGGTATGCTCCCTTCTTCAATTTATAATATTTCTTCCATATACATGTTCGGTGTTCAAATAAACCAATTACATGGAGAGCTACCACCAAATCTCGGCATCATGCTTCCTAATCTCGAAGTATTTTTATGTGATATAAACAATTTCACAGGAAATATTCCTGTATCATTGTCAAATGCTTCTAGACTTCAGAGGATTGATTTTTCTACAAATGGCTTCACGGGGACAGTCCCTGGAGAAAGTCTCGGAAGCTTGCGAAGCTTAATTTCGCTAAACTTTGGAGAAAATCGACTGGGAAATGGAAAACTTGGTGATTTGAGTTTTCTCAATTTCTTGGCTAATTGTACTAGTCTTAAAAAATTGGGTCTTGGCTATAATCATTTTGGGGGAGAAATCCCGAGATCCATAGCCAACCTTTCGACCCAACTACAAGTTCTTTATCTAGGGGTTAATTTGTTACATGGAAGCCTCCCAAACGGCATTGGAAATCTTATAAACCTTGCCGATCTAGATATGACTTATACCTATTTGGCGGGTGTTGTCCCCGAAGAAATTGGGAAGCTCAAGAAGATGAAGAGACTAGCTTTGAATGCTAACAAATTTTCCGGGCCAATTCCATCTTCCCTTGGTAATATAACTTCATTGACAGAGCTCTACATGGACGGAAATAGTTTTGAGGGAAGTATACCTCCAAGTCTTGGAAACTGCAAAAACCTGTTGAAACTTTTACTTAATAATAACAATCTAACGGGCAGCATACCTAAAAAGCTTATGGAGATTTCAACCCTTTCAGGTCGTTTAGACCTATCTGGAAATTATTTGACTGGTTCATTGCCAAGTGAAGTGGGTGATTTGGTGCATCTCACAGTGCTAAATGTATCAAACAACAAGTTATCAGGGGAAATCCCCAGCACCATCGGCCGTTGTACCAGTTTGGGGGGCTTGTACTTGGACGACAACAAATTTGAAGGAACAATTCCTCAGTCTCTTAAAGATTTAAAGGGCTTGGAAGAACTTGACATTTCAAGCAATAACTTATCTGGGCAGATTCCTGAATTCATAAGCAAGCTTCGAGCACTTAAGTATCTCAATCTTTCGCATAATGATTTTGAAGGCGAGTTGCCTAAAGAAGGAATTTTTTCAAATGTCAGTGGTGTCTCAGTTCTGGGAAATCATAGGCTATGTGGTGGTATCCCAGAATTACATCAACCTGCATGCCCCAAAAATAAACACCATTCATCTCGAGGACTACTTTCCCCAAAAGTAGTCATCCCTATATCTTGTGCACTTGCATTCATAATTGCTCTATCATGCTTCTTCGGTGCTCGTTCAATGCTAAAAAAGTCAAGAGATGAACTTGTAACTTCACGTTCTTATAAGGATTGGAAATTAGGTGTTTCCTACTCACAGCTTGTTGCTTCGACTAACGGTTTCTCTGTGGATAATTTGATTGGTTCGGGAAGTTTTGGTTCTGTTTTTAAAGGGGTAATTCCTAGCGATGGAACGGTAGTTGCTGTTAAGGTATTAAACCTTCAACAACAAGGAGCGTCTAAGAGTTTCAATGATGAATGCAAAGCTTTAAGAAGTGTCAGGCACCGAAATCTTCTCAAGATCATAACTGCATGCTCAAGCATTGATAATCATGGTAGAGACTTCAAAAGTCTAGTCTTCGAGTTCATGCGAAATGGAAGTCTTGACTCGTGGTTGCATCCTAGAGACGAGGAGCAACCTCCAAGTAAGAGATTGAATTTTATGCAAAGATTGAACATAGCCATTGATGTTGCTTCTGCGTTAGATTATCTCCACAACCATTGTGAAACGTCCATTGTTCATTGTGATCTAAAGCCGAGCAATGTACTTCTTGATGAAGACATGGTAGCGCATGTTGGGGACTTTGGTTTAGCAAGGTTCCTCTTGGAAGCATCAAATGATCATTCCCTCAGTCAAACAATGTCATCGCAACTAAAGGGTTCTATAGGTTACATTCCTCCAGGTATGAGATTCCATCATTCTAATTTCATTTTTCAATTCTTATTAACTTATTACTAAAAACCAACTAATTAAATTCTATTTATTAAAGATACACTATTGACTCTTTTTCCTGGAAACAAGTAACATTAATCTGAAATAAGATATCAATTTTAATAGTCAATTGCATGTGACATCTTATCGTTTATATGTATGTCACTGCAGAGTACGGCATGGGAGGCCAAGTTTCCATACTGGGAGATGTTTATAGCTACGGGATACTCTTGCTAGAAATGTTCACAGGAAAAACACCTACTGATGACATGTTCATTGAAGGTCTAAGCATTTACAAATTCGCAGCCATGGCTTTGCCTGACCATGTCATGGATGTTGTTGACCCTTCATTGCTCCTCGACCTTGAAGTTGATGGTAGTGTTAACGATGACAGATACGAAAGGACTGCGCTGCCCAGACGTAACAATCACAGAGTGGTGAAAGCAAAAAAGGTAGAGGAATGCTTGTTTGATGTGATGCAGATAGGACTCTCCTGCTGTGCAGTATCACCAAAAGAGCGGATGCTTTTGAATATGGTTGTCGGAAAAATGAGTGCAATTAGAGACTCGTACCTCAAAGTTCAAGAAGGCTAAAGAAGGACAAAGATATGCTGCTTGTGGTTTTTCTTTTCTTGTTTTTCTTTACTTTTCCTGCCATTGCTTTGAACCTTACCTGTTTTATGTCAGTTGTTGTTTTAAACAAACGAAGTTTTCATTTATATGACTTGAAGCTTTCAAATTCTTATTTGTGTGGAGCTATTTGTAATTGTCTTGGTTATGTCAATCCTGTTTAGAATATGATAAACTCAATGCTTAAGCAGTTTAGGACATTTCAGTCTCATATTTCTTCCCATATGGTTGCATGTGCTACAAAAGTTTTGTTGGAAATTTTTTTTTTTGTAGCATGTGGGTTATGGTTGTGACGAAGGATGAAAGATTGCTTCAAGGCACTTATAAATATGTTGCCTTTCATACTCTATTTGCCCCGACATACAATGTGCAAAAGGGATATGCGAATAAGCCATGTGGATACAGTTAAGCCCAACGTTACGCCTATTGTTTGTCAAAGTATTGCACTTCTTAGCCATTTAACAACTTCCCCCCACTTGCACCAATGCAAACATTGCCTGTTTAGAAAGACATCCCTCCCCCGAGGGTTTAACCTCCCCACCACCACCCCCAAAACCCAAAAACGATGACTTGGCTTCACACAATCCCTCCACTTGGCAGCTTGGAGACGTGTTGCCCCGTCATCCGGGCATCCCCAAACCTAATTCCCCCCCCTCCTCTCTCTCTCTCTCTCTCTTTGAAAAACAAAATGCATGAACATTGCTCTCGAAGTATCCTCACCCCATTAGCATTACTTGCCCACAAAGCAAATCAAAAACCAAAATCCCCCTCCTTTCGAATTCCACCTCCTATTTAATCCCACCCATCTCTCTGTTTTTTGTCGCCATTAGAACCCCAGAAAGCTTTGCTGTTTTTGTTTTGGGTTATGACAATCCTCTCTCTCTTTGCTCTCGAAGTATCCGCATTACTTGCCCACAAAGCAAATCAAAAACCAAAATCCCAAAAGAAATCCCCCACCTTTCGAATCCCACCTCCTATTTAATCCCACCCATCTCTCTGTTTTTCGTCGCCTGGCAATATGGAGAGTAGTCCAATATCATATAAGCACATAACACCTTGTCCCTCACCAATGTAAGACAACTCTCAACACGCCCCCCGCGGCGGATTTTCAAGCTTACACGTGAACAACAACTGGGTAACGTGGAATAAGTGTGGCCGTTGGGCTTCACACGTGGACAACCTTACTCTTGCTCTGATACCATGATGAAATTGGGTTCCACCGTAAAACCAATTGACAATATGAAGAGTAACCAAGATCATATAAGCACATAGCAAACAATGACAAACGGCTCTCACAGCGGCAATGCGTCGAACTCATTCGAGGCAATCTACGAGCGCTGGCTGGTCCGGCAAGAACACTTCCTCGATGAGCTCTTATCGGCCCCAGGGCCGGTCTAGAGATTTTTGAGGCCCGGGGCGACGTAAAAAAAAGTGCCCTAACTTCATGTAAGAAAATTATTTATTTTCGCACATAAGACATCGAAAAAATTATACTTAGAAAAACACTTCAAACTCAATAATTTAGAAACACATAAAAACTAATTTATTTTGTATTGAGAGAGGGAAACAAAAAAACTTCGGGCTTACAAGAAGATAGATGATGAGTTTTGTTTTCCATTTGAACTTTGAATGTGTTTTTGAATAAATCGTGAGGTGTTTTTTCTTATTTACTAACCTTGTCAATATGGGACTAAAAAATAATGATGTTTTCGAGTTTTACTAAATTAAACATTTTGATGACACGTCATATAATTTGCAAATTTGGTCCACGTATTATTCTTTGTTGAAGATTAGACTTGAATTAAAACGAATATTTAAAAATAACAACCCACATAGCTACTAGATAGTAACTAAAAATAAATTACCAACCAAACAAAAATTTGTAAAAATTGAAAAGAATAAACATGTACATAGCATTTCGAACTTAGGACCTCTTGTTAATTTTAAACAACAAAAATCATTGTTTCTAATTAAACTTCTTGATCATTTAACCAAATTTTCTAAATTTATACTCTTATAAAAAGAAATTTGTAAAAGAAAGGAAAGTAAATAAGCACACATGGTGTTTTGAACCCAAGACCTCCTTATTATTTTCAAATGACAAACCACCACTTCTAGTTAAATTTCTGTGTCTTTGAATCAAATTTTATAAATTTATACTCTTATAAAAACATATATAAATATACCGCCCTAATAATTTTGGTGCCCCTAATTTTTTTGGACCCTGAACGGTCGCCCCTCCTGCACTGGGCCTGGGCCGGCCCTGATCGGCCCAGCAGACGATCGACGAGGCCCGAGATGAAGACCTCCGAGATTTGGTGTCTCGGGTTCTCTTCCATTACCAGCAGTATTACGACGAGAAATCGCGACTTGGACAGCGGGATGTTTTACTGGCTTTCTCGCCGACGTGGTATACTTCCTACGAAAGGAGCCTGCTTTGGATCGCCGGGTACAAACCGGGTATCGTATTCCGGCTCGTGACCGAGTCGGTGCCCGATTTGAGCGACCAGCAGCGGGTCAGGATGGCCCGGCTGAGGGAGGCGACCCGGGTCGAGGAGCGCGCGCTCAACGACAAGCTCGCCAAGATTCACGAGAGCGTGGCGGCGCCGCCGTTCATGGATGCGGTGCGGCGGTACGGGAGGGCCGGACACGGGGAGATCGTGGAGGACGACGCGGTGATCAAGTCGCTTAAGTCGGCATTGGAGACCGTGGTGGAGAATGCCAACTTGCTGAGGACGACGATGGCGACGAAGCTGGTGGATTTGCTGAGCTCGGGGCAGGCAGTGAGGTTTTTGACGGCGTTGATGCAGTTTCAGCTAAAGATTCGGAGTTTGGGGTTGGAGAGGGACGCCGAGCAGCAGCGGGAATTGAGCGAAGGCGGTGGTGGTTGGAGTCCAATTAGTAGTAGGTGGTAGAATTTTGAGTTTTATATTTTGGAGGAAAATGTATGGCGGGTTAGGCTAATAATTTTGATTATGGATGGTAATGGTAATTTTGAGATGTGCATTATGTTATATTTAATATGATTGCAATATGTTATATTTAATGTGCATTATGTTATATTTAATGTAATTGATATAAAGGAAAGTTTTGAACTTGAGACACAATAAATTTACAATTGGAACGCAATGAATTGAAAATGATTAAGTAATTTTAATTACAGAGAAAAATGACACTTAATAAGTTTCGATTAGATACCAAAAATTAATCTATACTAAAACTCAAAACTAACTGATTTACTGTTTATAAGCACAGTGTGCTTTCCATTTTGACCCTGTTAAGTTGATTTATTACTTCTCTGCCACTGTCTGAGAAAAGATATATACACTTTATTTATTTTGTTCTTCCCTTCTCTCTTCCCTCTCGCTATTCTCTCCGGATGACGACGGCGAGCTATTTCCGTTCGAAAGCCGTCGAATCAAACCTCATCGTTTTACCAATCGTGTCCCTTTCATCTCAGGAACAAGAAACACCCGTTGCATGCCTCGATTTGTTATGGTTTCAACGAGGATTTTCGAAAACTCCTTAGAGCTTTCCCACGTTTTTCGACGATTCCGGTGAAGGTCGGCGTCGAGGTTGGTCTCAAACTATTCCTGGGTGCTTAAGGTACCTTCTGCATCTATTGCATGTAAAGATATGCTTCAAATTTTCTTATTCAATATAATTGGGTTTTAGTTAAGTTTTCGTAGATTTTTTCCTTTAAATTTCTAGGTTGTGCACAAATTTTCGTTAAATTTGGGGCTTTTTTTGTGTGATTTTTGTGAACACGGAAAATTCCTGAAACGAAAGAGACAAGAACAACGACGTGCACAAACAAATATTTGTATTTGATGATTTTGGGTTACAATCTCTCTCTATTTTGATCCTCTGATTCGATCTCCGTAAGGTGTTGATTGGTTGGTGTTTCGTTGATCCAAGGGCCGTCGAGGCTTGTTCTTGGATGAACAGTTAGAAGTTTCTTCAAGGGGCCGTGGGCTTGATCTTTGAAGGTGGATTTGAGCGGATCTTCAAAGGGGCTTTTGGGCTTGATCTTTGAAGAACAGTGACGAACGGATCTCCAAGGGCTTTTGGGCTTGATCTTGAAGAACAGTGATGAACGGATCTTTAAGGGCTTTTGGGCTTGATCTTGAAGGACGGTTGGATGTGTGGATTTGTCGACGTTGTTGATCCAAAGGGCCGTTGGGGCTTGATCTTGGATGAACGGATGATGAACAATGGTGCTCTCTTCAAGGGCCGTCGGGGCTTGATCTTGAATTGGTGGATGGTTGATCCAAGGGCCGTCGGGGCTTGATCTTGGAAGAACAATGAACGAAGAACGAAGAACGAAGAACACTTTCTTCAAGGGCCGTCGGGGCTTGATCTTGAATTGGTGGATGATTATTGATCCAAAGGGCCGTTGGGGCTTGATCTTATGATGAACGATGAACGAAGAACGCTTTCTTGATTCTTCGGGAACCTGGATGCTTGAGAGCTTCGGAGTTTCAGAGCTTCAGAGCTTCAAGAGTTTTGCCTAATGATTTTTGGTCTCCCTTAAATGAATGAAATGGGCTTGTATTTATAGAATTTTCCAAGGCCTAATTTTGAATATAATATCCCAGATGAAATAAGTCGTTTCTGCCAGGTGTTGACACGTGTCCTATTTGATGACTTTTCCAACTCATTTCAATTTTCGTTGAGTCACACGCTACGTGTAAAATTTATGTAATACATGAGCGTTGACACTTTGATTTATCGGTCAACATTTATTTACCGAAATTTCGATGTCTACAAATGCCCCCACTTCAAGGCACGTCGTATACATGTGCTTGTCACGTGTAGGAGATGTGTTTTGAAGTCCCTTACTATAGATGTCGATCCAAGGGCCGTCGAGGCTTGATCTTGAATTGGGCTGGAGATTTCTTCAAGGGCCGTTGAGGCTTGATCTTGAATTGGGCTTGAGATTTCTTCAAGGGCCGTTGAGGCTTGATCTTGAATTGTTGTTTGAAATTTCTTCAAGGGCCGTCGAGGCTTGATCTTGAAGGTTGAAATTGGACCACAAGGAGTTTCATGTGGTAGATGATCTTTGGCTTTGGTAGTGGGTGAATCGACACGTATTTTGTTGCGCTTTGTTGACTTTCCACAGCTTTGATCTTGAACTGGGTTGAAGGATTTTCTAGATTCCTCCAATTGTTGATTTTCCACAGCTTATTCTTGAACTAGGTTTTGATTCAAGGGTGGTAGACACTTAATCTTGAATCGGACTTGTGATTTCTTCCAGGGCCGTCGAGGCTTGATTTTGAATTTGGCTGGAAGCTTCTTCAAGGGCCGTTGAGGCTTGATTCTTGAAGGTTGACTCGAACACATGGTAAGCAGGCACGAGGTAAAGGTGACAACCTGTTTCTTTGTTCAATCTTTCTAATTCACACCTGAGCAGTTTGGTCAACGGTATGATCTTCAAGGTTGATGAGCTCTTCTTCCCGTTGGTGACATGATCTTTAAGGATTTGATTCAAGGGTGGTGAATCAGCACGTGCAGCCCACAACGCCTAGTAAGTCGACCCAAGAATTTGAGGGTCAAAACGAGTTCTTCATCTCAGACTCTTTCTGCCGAGTTAACTGAGCATGCTGCATTCTTCTCTGCTTGTTTCTTCAGGCAGATATGGCAGCTTCTCGAGTTCTTCAGCTCGGACTCCTTCTGCTGAGTTGACTGTGCAGACCGCCTTCTTCTCTGCTTGTTTCTTCAGCACGTTGTCTCCACATGCTGCAAGGTATCATTTTCACTTGTCTTATCTGTTCTCCAAGCAGATGTGACAGCTTCTATGGAAGTACAGCAGCAGTGGGAGACGAGTACTCGAGAGCAGTGCTAGGCAGGCAATCAGGGAAGGGTTCCAAGCAGTCGGTTCCTTACCCGAGTTTGAGTGGAAGTTCCGGCATATTGTTTTCTTTATCCTTGTCTTTGTAGGTAAGAACAAGGACAAAGGAAAGGACAGGGAGAACGCATGATATGAGATACTCTTGCTTTCAACCCTAGTGATATGAGATACTTTTGCTTTGGAGTCATTGGCTTGCAGAGGTACCCCAAGGAATAAGGAACATTGAATGACTCGAGAGGCTTCGTTGGGAAAGCATTTTTTTTTTTTAGATGAAGAAAGGCTCTGTATGTCTTCCTTGCTGTGGAAGGTGAAGGTGGACAGTTATAGGAAGTTCTTTGATACCTGTAGAGGTACTATTCTTTCACTCGTGTCGGCAACTAACGCGTGATTGAACAGTAAACTTTCACGTGCTTTCTCCTTCACCGAAAATCTTCGACAAATTGCCCGTGATTTGCGCAAAGTTGAGTGTGCATATGACAGGTGATGACGCGGCTGAAAAAGACTGGCGCCTCTTCGATATCTGGGATCGGCGCTTCGACAAATTACCCGTGATTTCCGCAAAGCTGAGTTTGCGTGTGACGGGTGCCGACGCGTCTGGAAAAGCAAGATGCTTCTCCGATTTCTGAGCTTGCCTCTTCGATTTTTGAATGGCCTCTTCGAATTCTGAGCTCGCCTCTTCGATCTCTGAAATCCCGTCGAGTGTTGATTTTTATAGAGGCAGGCAGTTCATTTCAAAGCACACTCGAATTTTTGCTTGTACCTTCTTGCACTTCTAAGATCTCGATTTGTCCGACCTCTTCTTTCTTTAACACCTTTGAAAATGTCTGGCCCCTCCGATCGTCGTTTTGACTTGAATCTTGGTGAAGAGGCAGTCCCTTCTTCTCCAGACAACATATGGCGCCCATCCTTCATATCCCCCACTGGTCCTCTTACCGTTGGGGATTCAGTGGTGAAGAATGATATGACCGCTGCGGTGGTGGCCCGGAACCTTGTCACTCCCAGAGATAACAGACTACTTTCCAAACGGTCTGATGAGTTGGCTGTTAAGGATTCTCTGGCTCTCAGTGTGCAGTGTGCGGGTTCTGTGTCTAATATGGCCCAACGCCTATTTGCTCGAACCCGTCAAGTTGAATCATTGGCGGCTGAAGTGATGAGTCTCAAACAAGAGATTAGAGGGCTCAAGCAGGAGAATAAACAGTTGCATAAACTCGCACACAGCTATGCGACAAACATGAAGAGGAAGATTGACCAGATGCAGGAATCTGATGGTCAAATTTTACTTGATCATCAGAGGTTTGTGGATTTGTTCCAGCAGCATTTGCCTTCGTCTTCTGGGGCTGTACCGCGTAATGAAGCTCCAAATGATCAACCTTTGGCTCCTCTTCTTCTTGGAGTTCCGCCGAGTGGTGTGGCTTCAAATATTCAACCTCCGGCGCCTCTCATTTCTGAAGCTCTGCCGAGTGGTGAGGCAGCACCTGATCGTCCTTGAAGATCCACTCTTGTAAATTTGATTTTTTTTTTTTTTTTTTTTATTTTTTTTTTAAGTATGTAGAATGCAATTTTATGTAAAATTTCCAGAAAAAATAAATAAAATGGACTTTTATTTCTCTTAAGGCTTTTTTTTTTTTTTTTTTTTTTTTTTTTTTTTTTTTTTGCACATGGTGCCGGTGCCAGATGCATCATCCATTTTTTTTATATTTTCCTTTCTTTTCTCCTGTTTTATTTTTTTTTGCACATGGTGCCGAGCACCAAATATCAAACAATTTTTTCTTTAATCATGGTGCCAGACGCACCAAAGATCAAACTTTTCAATTTTTTTATTTTTTGCAATTTTTTTTCTTTCTGCACATGGTGCCCATGCACCACCAGAAACTTTTGATCTGTCATGGGGCTGTTCCCCATCTTTGATCCACCATCCCATTTTCTATTATTAACTTTTTTTTATAAATTTCGATGATGGGCTGGGGAATTTGCAGGGAAGGATGAAGGCGCATGGAGAGAACGAAGGTGACCTTGATGTCGGATCCAGAGCACAGCCACTGAGCCCAACCACAGAGCACAGCCACTGCACACCCGTTGTACTGCCACTGAGCACAGCCACCGTACACCCATCGCACTGCCAGCATCTTCACTGCACTAACATCTATACTGCCTGTTGAACTTGCTGCACTGCCTTGTCGTCCTTGCACTGTTTCCTTGCTGCACAGCATCGCCGTCGCACCGTCGCAGCATAGCCTTTGCCATTGCACTGTCCACTGCATCTCCACTGCACCATCCCCATTGCTTCTGCACCGCACACTGTTTTGCATCTTCACTGCGCTGTTTCCTTGCTGCACAGCCTTGTCGTCCTCACTGCACAAAGCATTGCACAAAACTACGCTGCCCTATCTCGCTTGATGCTGCACCACTGTACCTTTACTGCACCACCACTGCCTTCCTCGCACTGCTGCTGCATCACCTCTGCAAGGGGAGAGACAGATTGACAGCGCTTCCGAAGCTTCTTCGCCACCGTCAACAGCGCCAATCTTCGCTCTCTTAGTTCAGCAAAAGCTTCAGGATCATTTGCGAGTCCAATGACCGAGTCATGAAGATGGAAGGCATGGATCCTGCAGCACCAACCCAAGTCACAACCTCAAGCCGAGTCAGAGACACCAATCTAAGTTACAACCTTCAAGTCCAGTGACTGAACTTGAAGGTGGAAAGCATGGATCCTTGGCAGTTGACGCTCCAGAGGAAGAGGCATTTGGTTTGGCATCAGAGACTGAGCCTCCTGAGCTTCCAGCTGATAGATCAGGGAAAGTGATCATCTTCTCCGCGATTGTTGGGAAGGAGGAAGAGTATAGAGAATTTGGTGTAGGCGGGGTATTCGAGCAGCTCGTGGACGCTGGTGGCGGGATCAATGGCGGAGATCAAGGAGGGCGATGCGGCTCTGGCGGTCGCCTGCGGCGAGGAGGAGGTGGGAGGTAGAGGCTCAACTCTTGTAGTGCCGTGAGGTGGGAGACCTTCTTGTGGTTGTCAGGGTCTCTGACGGTGGTTCTGACGGCGTATAAATCAAGCCCGCCGGAGCCGTCGAGTGTGAATTCAGCGAGAGTGGCGGGCGGGGTGGCTCCGTTGCCTGAGCACTCCAATTTTCCTGAGCTGCAGTCGGCTGTGAGGCAGGAGAATTTTCCGACAGAGTCGTGGGAGCAGAAGGTTCGGCCCCAGAAGCGGTTGCCGGAATCGGGTTGCGTCGGCGGAGAAGTCAAGTTCGAAGCTCTGGTCGTTAACTAGCAGAGGCTGCATGTTCCTGCTCTGCACCAGAACGACGCCGTCCGCGCCGCAGCTGTTCTGCTCCTGAGCTTCTTCAAGTTTCGGATCCAAAACCCGTAGTCCAGATCCAGATACGGATCCATTTCCTGGAACAAACACTGCCCCGAGTTCAGATCTGGATTTTCCACCGCCTTGGGGTTCGGGAGCAGCCACGAGGCCGCGTGGATCTTGGAGTTGCAGTTGACGCAGAGGAAGGCGGAGTCGGTGCGGCAGTACGGAGTCGCCGTCGCCGATTGGCAAGAGTCGCAGAGCTTTGATGCCATGACCGAAATCTGCTGAGGTGGTATTGCAGCTATTGACGATGATCAGGAGAGATCGACGGTGACTTTAATGTCGGATCCTGACAGGGAGGAAGATGGCAAGGTCTTTTGGGCTTCTTGCCGGGTTTGGTCTTGGCATCTGGGCCTGTGAAATAAAAGGAGGCCCGGGCTCTTACTCCCTTTCTATTGGTGGAGACGAGGCTTAGGGCCGAGTGAGGATGAGAGCTGAGCTCGTTAGGGAGAAAGAGCTGCGAGAGACTTGGGCTTTGACAGCCGAGCCTGGGTTGATCTGGTTTTGGACACGGGCTGCTTCTGAGGCCCTTTATATATATATATATATATATTAATACATAAAACATATGTTTTTTTTTTCTTCTTTTTTTTTTTTAAAATACATAAAACATGTATCTCTTTTTTTTTTTTTTTTAATTATTTTTTTTTTACATAATAACATACGTTTCTTTTTTTTTTAAATACATAATAACATATGTATTCATTTTTTTTTTTTTAAATAAAATTGACTCTATTTAATAAAGCATTTATTTTTTATTTTGATGTGACTGAACTTGTAATTGAATATTCAAGCTACCTACGTACCCTTCCAAAGAAAGAGATCAAGTCAAAACGTAGTTCAAATACATACATATATATATATATTTTTTTTTTTGGTATTTTCTTTTTTTTGTGCCGTTTGCAGTTTCAGCTCGTGCAGACAAGGAGCTTTGGGTTGTCGCCTTTTAGGCTCGTGCAGACCAGGAGCATTGGTGTTGCCTTTTATGCTCGTGCAGACCAGGAGCATTGTGCCATGCAGTTTAGGCTCGTGCAGGCGAGGAGCCTCGTGTCCTACAGTTTAGGCTCGTGCGGACAAGGAGCTTAGTGAATTTTGTCAAGCAATCCGGGAGAGGCGTTCCTCACAATTTTCATAGCAAGGAGCTTTAACTGCGTGATTGAAGAAGTCTTCGGGCAAGAAGTCGCGCATCGTGATGGGGATGGACGATCTATGTGTCGAAATTTCATCATCTTCAACACGTTCATGTTGCTTTGAAGGTTGACAAGAGCTGCTTTGCCCCCTTTCCGATTGGCCGACATGTGGATGAGACGTATGCTTCTTGTGCAATTTCTTAGGAGTGACTTGAGTCCATCCTTCAACTTTGCTTGTCTTTGAGGATGCCCCCAGCGGTTGAGGTGAAAACTTTGAGTCGGAAGAGCCAGAAGTGAAGGTGGTATAGTTTGATTTCGCCACTTCGTCCAGATCTAGCTCGATGATTCCTTTCTGAGCCAGCTTCATGATGAGATCTTTCAGCACGAAACATTTTTCTGTCGGATGACTGATGAAGCGGTGGAATTTACAGTATCTTGGACTATCGGTACGATTCATCTCTTCCGGCCGTCTGCACTCAGGCAAACTGATCACCTTCTTGTCCAACAGGTCATCCAGCATGGCAACTACATCAGAGTCGGGGAATGGATAAATCTTCTCCTCAAGCTCCTTCAAAGTGCGTCTACGCATCTCTTGATCACGAAAAGCTTCGGTTTGAATCGCCTTGCCTCGTGTGGATATTTTGACGGGAGCTGTGTTAACCATCATCGCTTCCTTGGTGGGTTTCCATGCAGCCTTTTCCCCCTTTGTCCCAAGAACTTTGTCGTTCTTGTAGTCGGCGATCGGTTCTTTCTTCCCATGATGGGCGATGCTCAACTCCATGTCATGGGCGCGGGTGGCTAGCTCTTCGAAGGTCCGTGGTTTAATGCCTTGAAGGATGTATTGCAAACCCCATTGCATGCCTTGGATGCACATCTCGATTGAAGAGGTTTCCGAGAGCCTGTCTTTGCAGTCGAGGCTTAGAGTGCGCCATCTGTTGATGTAGTCAATGACTGGCTCGTCCTTCCACTGCTTTGTGCTCGTTAGCTCTAGCATGCTCACAGTGCGGCGGGTGCTGTAGAAGCGGTTGAGGAATTCCCGCTCTAATTGCTCCCAGCTGTTGATGGACTCGGGCTCTAGGTCCGTGTACCACTCAAAGGCATTTCCTTTCAGCGAGCGCACAAACTGCTTGGCGAGGTAGTCTCCCTCTGTCCCCGCGTTGTTGCAAGTTTCGACGAAATGTGCAACGTGCTGCTTTGGGTTTCCTTTTCCATCAAACTGCATGAACTTTGGTGGTTGATAACCCCTTGGCATCCTTAGGGCGTCGATCTTCTTTGAATACGGCTTTGAGTACAACCCGGAGGTATTTGAGCTCCCTTCGTACTGTGCCTTGATGGTGTTGGTGATCATCTTTTGCAGCTGCTGGATAGAAAGAGATCCCATGAGTGCCGCTGCTCGGTCTGGCTCCGGCTTCGCATCGTTTTTCTCCACCTGAGGCTCATCTTCTTCATCATCTCTTCTTTTTAGTGGATCATTCTCTGGGTCGGGTTTATCGCCGTCCTGCGCCTCTAGTCGATTGACGAGTGCTGCAATTTGCAAGTCTTTTTCTTCCACAGTTCGGGTTAGCCTTGCGATTGCTTCATTCATTTGAGCCAGTTGTTCTTCAACGGAGGTAACGCCGATAGTCATGACTTGTGCGACCAATAGACGTGACTTTCCTTTAGACATCCAGGATGCTGATGAAGAACGTCGTTGGCTGCTTTGGGATGTCATCTTGTGTGCCCCAACATCGTGCTTCGGTGCCCCCAGTGAGGTCAGGTTGATGACATACTCACACCTTGGATGCTCCCCTTGCTCTTTTAGCGGCACCAATTTTGAAGTGGCATGTTGAGGAGCGGTTGTGGCGCCAATGGATTGTCCGTTTGCGGCAGAAGTGCTTAGGATCCTTCCTTCAGTGGTTGCGAGAATGGCTTGTCCCTTGCTTGATGCCATTGACTTTGAGGTGTGCTTGGATTCCTTGAACGGAGAAAGAGATGAGAGGTAGAGATTATCCCACCGGGCGTGCCAATTTGTGAACACGGAAAATTCCTGAAACGAAAGAGACAAGAACAACGACGTGCACAAACAAATATTTGTATTTGATGATTTTGGGTTACAATCTCTCTCTATTTTGATCCTCTGATTCGATCTCCGTAAGGTGTTGATTGGTTGGTGTTTCGTTGATCCAAGGGCCGTCGAGGCTTGTTCTTGGATGAACAGTTAGAAGTTTCTTCAAGGGGCCGTGGGCTTGATCTTTGAAGGTGGATTTGAGCGGATCTTCAAAGGGGCTTTTGGGCTTGATCTTTGAAGAACAGTGACGAACGGATCTCCAAGGGCTTTTGGGCTTGATCTTGAAGAACAGTGATGAACGGATCTTTAAGGGCTTTTGGGCTTGATCTTGAAGGACGGTTGGATGTGTGGATTTGTCGACGTTGTTGATCCAAAGGGCCGTTGGGGCTTGATCTTGGATGAACGGATGATGAACAATGGTGCTCTCTTCAAGGGCCGTCGGGGCTTGATCTTGAATTGGTGGATGGTTGATCCAAGGGCCGTCGGGGCTTGATCTTGGAAGAACAATGAACGAAGAACGAAGAACGAAGAACACTTTCTTCAAGGGCCGTCGGGGCTTGATCTTGAATTGGTGGATGATTATTGATCCAAAGGGCCGTTGGGGCTTGATCTTAGGATGAACGATGAACGAAGAACGCTTTCTTGATTCTTCGGGAACCTGGATGCTTGAGAGCTTCGGAGTTTCAGAGCTTCAGAGCTTCAAGAGTTTTGCCTAATGATTTTTGGTCTCCCTTAAATGAATGAAATGGGCTTGTATTTATAGAATTTTCCAAGGCCTAATTTTGAATATAATATCCCAGATGAAATAAGTCGTTTCTGCCAGGTGTTGACACGTGTCCTATTTGATGACTTTTCCAACTCATTTCAATTTTCGTTGAGTCACACGCTACGTGTAAAATTTATGTAATACATGAGCGTTGACACTTTGATTTATCGGTCAACATTTATTTACCGAAATTTCGATGTCTACAATTTTATCTGAAAATTCTGGTTGCCTTGAAGGATGGTAACAACCCCCCCCCCCCCCGCGGCTAACACATCACACGCCGACTTACCACCAGTGCATCCGCGTCGTTTCGGATAACTGTATTTACGAAAGGTAAGCAATTTATTTTACTTTAGATTTCAAAGATTTCTGTGCAAATTAAAGTTATCTTCTGGGGATTGTTCTGGAGATGCAAGATTTGAAATGAGAGAGAGAGAGAGATAGGGAAATTAATAAAGAAAATAAAGCACACAGGTAAAACCCCAACAAGATTATGTACAGAGGTAATTGCGAAATATTTAATGGTGCGGCAAATATTTCTTTATAGCTTTTGGTAAAGATTAAGTTTATGGTATTTTTTGATCTTCAGAGGCCTAGAAGTGACTAAGCAGAGGGTCACATAGCGGAACTTGGATTTCATAGATCACAGAGAGCAGGGTGATAGGTATGTTTCCTCACTTTTACCATTTTTGAACTTAGATTATTGATAAATTAAGCTCAGAGGCAGAACGTGGAAACAGTATTGCCTGGTCTTCTAAATTTTAATCTCAAAGGCTGTTGGTCATAGTTTAGAGGATTAAGTTCCAAAAATAGTTTGGAGTTTCGTTTTTACCAAGATTCATTCTTTTTCCATTGTATTTTCAATTTGTAGGCTTTAAAAAACTTAAGTACCTTGAATGTGTGGTTTAGGACTGATGGATTTTTTTGAAGCTTAAGTGAGTATAATGTCAATATACAAATCTGAGGTGAGAAATTATATACCAACTACATAATTACAAAGGGCACCAGTTTCACTTGAGGTCATACCGATGCTTTTAGGTTGTTTTTCAAGGTTTTGGAATGAAATAACTTTTTTTATTTTACTAAAGAAACATAAGAGATGATAACAACTATATTAGACCTAACTTCTATATGGAGAGCAGGTATAACACTGACAAATTGAGATTGATTCGGTATAGACTGAAATTCTGTTATGGTCCTATCTGGGCCGATAATAGATACCGGGGCTTTGCGTTTTTGTTATTTATAGGTTTTTTTTTATAAGTTTGTCAAATCTCCATAAAATTTCATGGAGATTTTTCATGGAAGATAACGGAATTTCAGTCTATAGTATACTCAATATAAACCTGATTCCACTTTTATTGCCACAGAGCTTTATTTAAATTTTTTTTTTTTTTTGTTTTGTAAGAATTTTTTTTGACCTTTTGAACATATTCTTAGACCAGCGGTGGCAACAACGCAGAATCCTAAATTCTTTATGGTGGGAATCAACAGTTCAAATGCAGCAATCAGGCCAATTATAAGAGCAAATGTTAAACTGCAAAGCAACATGTGCTTCAAACAATTCTCTAAATCAGGTTCAACTTTGTCTCAAATATGCATAAAGTTATTGTTGATAGCTATAGTAAATTTTGAATTAAGCTTTGATACAAGTTACTTTATTACTGACAGATTTTGTTGCACCACCTCCTTTTCTACTTATGCTACAAGGAATCATGACTCGATTTTGAGAGTCACATTTTGGCCACATCACCACCAACTACTACTGCATCTTAGATACCAATTAAACAACCATCACTCTCAAATTCATATTAAAAACTCATCATGTGAATTGTATATTGCTGGTACTTAGAAATCCGATCTTGATGAATTATTTAGAAATAAATGTGTCAAATTGTGGTTACGGATGCATAACCTACAGCGGAGCACGGGCAATTTTGCTTGTATTACTAAAAGGTATGATTTTTGGAATGTATGGTCAATAGAACGAGACTCGCCAGAAATATTACAAAGAAATGTATGATTTTTGGAATGTATGGTCAATAGAACGAGACTCGACCAGACTTCTTCTCGTACTTTTCTCCCACTTGGAGTCCAATTAGATCAAATTCCAATCGCTTAAGGAAAGGTTCTTGGATGATCATGAGAACAAAACTTGATTAGACACTTCTATTCAAACGTTTCTCCAACTTGAAGGCTATTTAGACCAAACTCCAAGCACTTAAGAGCAAATTTTTATCTCATGAATGACAACTGTTGATTAAAAATATCTTCGAAACTCATGGGTGTGTTAACGGCTCCCTTGGCCTTGAGGGGGGAGAAGACAACATTTTGGAAGGTTACACTTACAGTCAAAGATGTAACTGCTTATGACATTTAGCTATCCGTTAAAATCTTATCCTACAAAACCCTACAGCCTTTGGTGGGAATTTTGCTTTTGCTTCTGTTGTGGTTGGATAACCTGGTCAATACAGACGCCCGAGTTTTAGCAACCTCTGGACATAAGGTTTCAAAAAGTTCATTTCCTTTGTCCCTCATTTGGACGTAAACTTGTCCGCCCACGGAGTTATGCCGGCGGCGCACAAGCCCAGGTGTGGCACTTTTTTGACGAATAATTCGAGGGTCTGCTAGGATCGTTTATTTGTCTTTCAGAACTATACCGATACAATGTCTAAAAACAACGATTTATAAGGCGTCCTTATTTTTGGTTGTCAATGGATGAATTCACTTCATCCCTTTTGACATTAGACAACCTTGTTATTAATGAAAGAAACTTGTGGAGGGAGTTGAGATTCAGAGAAGTTACACTACAGACGGCTGCGCTGGGTCGATGCAGCTGGCCTGAAGCTGGCAATGCCAGTGACTTCCCTACCGGTGACCAAGGCGTTGATGTCATAAGTGCCTTCGAATGTGTAGATGGGTTCCAAATCACCGAAAGCCTGCAAGGTGACCACAAAATGAATGCATGACTGAAAATTGCACCCATTCAGTATTTTGAATGTATAAGCAATAGGATAAATAAATGCATCAGGACGTCATTTTTTCTTAGCTTCCCCATGCTAGCATGACCTGGAGTCATTTTACCCACCTCATACAGCTTGCAGAGGCGCCATAGCTTGAACATGACCAAGCATACGGACAAGTTTCTCTTGGTTGATCTGGAAAGCTGCAAGAGGGGCTCCAATGTTTCCTCTCCTTCAGATACCTTTCAAATCCTTATAATTTAGACTTAATACAGAGGAAACTTGAATTACGGTAAATGGAAGATGAGAGAGAGAGAGAGAGAGAGAGAGAGAGAGAGCACCGCTTAGGCATGTTTTTATACCTATGACACATATCATAGACCCCCACACACAAACCAATAAATCAATAAATGCTCATGAGAGACCATAGCACATCTGTTTTATATTAGGGCAACAGAATGAAAAACTTTGCTCCATGCTCCGTAGAAAGAAGATTCAGAGTTATTAACTTTGGGATAACGTCGTTATAACTTTGGGATAACGTCATCGCAGTATCAAGCCTTATCTCTCAAAAGGGGAAAAAAGAGATATTACAAAAACCAAGATGAATCTCTAGTCAAGCTTAAACATGTCTTGTTTATTAAACATAAGCTCGAATAAGAAGTAGAATTTATGCCTAAATTACTCTAAAGGGAGACGACTAAACAAATTGCAATAACGCAGCTTTGCAGCCTACCTTGTTAGTATCCTGAAAAGAATTAACACCAGGTAGCCTTTCCTCATCTGGCACAAAGTCCTTAGGGGTGTACTTGCTCTAAACCAATTTTATTTTCTATTTTTGTAGCTGTCAGTCCAGGGGCATTCTTCTTTACTATAAATCTGAAATAGCAGGAGAAAGAAAAAGCATTCAACATGAGAGTGCTGCTACGGAAAACCATCATGCTAAATTTTGGATGCATCTAGGCATCTAAACACCAAAGCAATTTGGAGGCAAGAAGAAACATAATCAGAAAGAAATAATCATAAATTCTGCATAACTTTGAAGCTTAACAATCAAGTTTCGAACACATATTGAGAGGTTGTTCGCATGCTTATGTTTTTACATACCCATTAATCTGATTTGTTGTTGTATTCCGAGCAAAAATAATCAAGACATCAGCAAATGTACTGTTTCCTATCCATCGCTTTTGGCCTTCAAGTACCCAACCTCCTTCCACCTGATGATCCCAACAACACAAGAATACATGATATTGCATGATCGGAGCCATGACACCCAAAAACCAAAAGAGAACGATAATACCATTTAATAGAAATAAAGGAGCAAATGAGAAGGTTGAAATCCTTGACCTTTGTTGCTGTCGCTCTCAAGGCACTCGCATCACTTCCATAGTCAGGCTCAGTCAAACCCTTTAACATGCAGATAACAATTGCAGAAGCCGGCGTTGCTTCTGCAAATGAGAACGATAATACCATTTAAAGGAGCAAATGAGAACGATATCTATTATATAATGATGGTTAATGTTCTTACTGCAGGGAGGAAAAGTAGAAGCCGGCGTTGCTTGCGGAAAAGCAACTGAGACATCCAATGCAGGGGAATTGAAGTAACTCGTCCTCTCATTATTTTTAACATCATCAGCAAAACAATAGCAACCGTTAAGCCGAGTCGAAAATTAGAAATCACAGCCACATACTCAGCTTATAACAATTGCAGAATACCCATATGAACAACCAGAAGCTTCAAGTTCAAACCAATAGCTTAATTCCAAATGCTAACTCAAGAATTAACCCACAAAATAAAAAATCGAAATTTCAGTATAATTTCCATCAAAGTTGTGGTCTTTCCAGGTTCTAAGAGATCCCACATGACTAATTTGTAAAAAAAAATAGAATTGTTCAACCCATCATTTCGGATCGTTAAAAATTCATAAAATAAAAACTAAAAAAATTGAACTAAAACCCAATAAAAATTAATCAAATAGCTGAATATTTTACCCTGATACGGCGGAACTGTCATGGTGGTGAGGAAGAAAATTGGGAGCTCGGAGGTCGAACTGTTCGTTGGATAAGGAGGAGGGAATTATTTTGCATAGCGATGAAGTTCGAAAGATAATACGTAATGGTTGTGGCGGATCAGCAATGAAATGGAGAAATTTTTAATTCTGAGTCCGTATTAGCTATACCATGTGTCACTGTATGATTGGACAGAAGTTATATTGTTTTTTTTTTTTTTTGGGACAAACTAAGTTACTTTTCCATTAAACAAGGAGACTAATGCAAGGAAAATAAAGCCCAAAATGCATCTCACAACTGAAATACAAGTTTATCATGAAAAAGTAAATACAACACAAAGCCGAATAGGCATAGCTAAAAAACAACAAAAACCTTAAAAATAAAGAGGAAACCAGCAATCACCACCAAATCTGACGAGCCTCCATCGGAAGGCCACCACCACCAAAACTCAAACCAAAAGCAACAACCGAATCACTGGAAAAAGGGGGTGAGCGAGTCACTAGCGCTGTGAGTGCTCCCATAATCCTACCAAATAGTGCAAAAAGCACTTTAACAGCCACCCAAAACCCAAGCACGTCACCGAGTAGAAGCATCAGGGGCTGAGTAACAGTGGTTGGTAGTTGTGGACTCTCGATGGAAGGAAACATCGGAGCATGAAGGTGTCTACAAGTTCCGATCTAAGACAAGCTCGGAGAAATTGAGACAAAGCTCAAACAAACTGAGACAAAGCTCAAAGAAAGCTCAAAGGAAAACATAAATAAAGCACTGCAGGAAAAAAACAGAGGAAGGAAAGCGTGACAGGGGAAGAGTGAGGACTTGAGGGTATGGGTAGCAGGATGGGTTGCAGTAGGAGAGAAAATGGTGGGATATATGTGTTAAAAAGTTAATAACTTAAAAAATAAAATTGCCTACCACTTACATAAAAACACGTGGTGTACCACCCATATTCTCGTCACAACTAAAAATTTCTCTCATGTTTCGGACATACTAAAAAATCGCTCAATTAGATGAGACAGACGTGTAGACGCACAACTCCAGACAAAGACTACTCATTTAGATTGGAAGTTTTTTTAAAATGACTTAAATGTTTTTTAGATAAAATGTTTTTGAGTTTTAAAACTACTTAAGTACATCAAGCAAGAAGTACTATTGATACTTTCTTGTAAGAAACACTTTAATACTTTTTTCATAATTCACTAGTATTTTTACAAAGATTATTTTTATAAAAAAATTCATAAAAAAGTATTTTCAATTATTTTAAAATAAGTTTTCGACGAACGAACCTTATATTTTCTACTTTTTCTTTTTATATTATCCTTATTTGTTTTTCAGAGAAATTAGTCGTTATAGTATTGTTGTTGAAGTAGCATAAACAGTTGATTGACGGGTACTGTTGGTCCATTTTAGTTTTTCCTATTTTTAGTCCATTAGGTCTATTGGGCTTGTACTATTCTTGCTAATCATTTTTTAGGTTTTTTTTTTTTTGTTGTCTAAATTGTCTCTGAGATTGACACACTTCTTCACTTTAGTTCTTGATATTTGAAATCAATAGAAGTGGTCCCTGAGATTGTCCACCATCAATCATTTTGGTCATTCCTTGAGATTAGGCATGTCAATTCCTGACACGATCCGATAACCCGACACGACACGACACGAAATTAATAGGTGTTCGGGTTGACACGATAATGAATCGGGTCGTTGTTGGGTAAACCGATAAGCATCTGTTAAGTAACGGGTTGATTCGGGTATACACGTGGATAACACAATACACGATAAGCAGAATATTAATTTAATAATTTTATAACCCTAAAAAATACTATAATTATATACATATATATATATATATATTAAATTAACTATAATAATTATACCCCCAAAATATTAACTATAAGAATTATATATATGATTTTTGTTTGTACCATACTTGACTAATCCCGAAACTACCGAGCACCGGTCAACATTATACCGTCAAGGACCCAGAAGAGTTTCCCTTCAACCAGAAGGCCAATCACAATGCGACACGTGTCGACATCAGAAGCCAATCACAGCACGACACGTGTCAACATCAGAAGCCAATCACAACACGACATGTGTCAATATTAGAACAAAACTAGAAACTCTCTTCTATAAATAGGGATCATTCTCCCACAACAATCTCTAATGTCATTTTGTACTAAACTATTCACTAGAACTCACTAAACCAGAGCTTGAACCTATGTATTTGTGTAAACCCTTCACAATTAATGAGAACTCCTCTACTCCGTGGACGTAGCCAATCTGGGTGAACCACGTACATCCTGTGTTTGCTTCTCTGTCTCTATTCATTTACGTACTTATCCTCACTAGTGACCGAAGCAACCAAGCGAAGGTCACAAAACCTGACACTTTCTGTTGTACCAAAGTCTTCGCTGATTTTGTGCATCAACATTTGGCGCCGTCTGTGGGAAACGACACTTATTCCTACTCTCTTCAGCTGTGTCAAGCTGGTTTCTATCATTCGTACACTTTCTTTTGACCAGGCATCCCTCTCCAACATGGGAAGCGAAGGAAGCCACAGCACACAGAATGACACCCCCCTTGCACATAGTGCGAAACAACGAAAGAATGAAGGAAAACGAGTTCTTCTTCAAGCTAAAGTCGATGAGTTGGAAGCTCAGAACAACAAGATAGCAATGAGGAATGAGGTCCTCCAGGAGCAATATGAGAAGCTCTTCGAGACACTCCACGAAGCTAGGCAAGCTCAGACACGCGAGCTTGTTGCCCCCGTGGAAGTCAACCATCAACTGGGTGCCCTCCAACATGGAGGGTCACATGCATTCGACATAGATATCCCTGATAGGGACCAGATTACCCCTCGACTTGATAATCAACATGAGGCTTCTCTTAACCCAGTTGCTTCGACCCGAACCATGAGAAGTGGAGGGAGACACCTCTTTGCTGAAGGGGCAGAAGGATCGAAAGCCGTCTTTCGCGATTGTCGGGATTTCCTGAAGCAACGTCGAGAGAATTCCATCCATATAAGCTCAAAGATTAATGACCCAAGGATTTCTGAGAGACTCGGTCCCCTGCCACGGCCCAAGCCGGCCACCAATTTGGGGAAGGGGCAACAAGTCCTAGAGAGACATGAGGGTACAGGGGACTCAGAGGTGTTCCGACAGACATACCCTGGAAGCCAGTACAGCGAGTCCAGGGAAAAATCACATGCCCTTGATCAAACTTTCCTAATTCCAAGAGGAGATGGAGATTTACGAAAGAAAGCTCCAGTGACACATAACTCCGCTCAGGACCCCCTTGTCCTACAACTTCTTGAGGAAGTAAACAAGTTGAAGGCTGAACGTCAGGCTGAAATACCTGACTGGAACCAACCCAGGCCTGGCCCTCTTACAAGGAGGATCCTCAACACCCCCCTTCAAGCAAAGACAAAGCAAAAGCTTGGCTTGCAACTTTATACTGGAAAAGAGGACCTGATTGAGCACCTTAACCTCTTTGAGTCCACCATGGCATACCGGATGCACACCGACGAAGAGTGATGTCTTCTCTTCCCCTCCACCCTCTCTGGTGGAGCTCTAAATTGGTATTGTCGTCTTACACCTGAGACGGTAGACTCATTTGAGGAATTGAGGAAACTATTTGTTTCCCAACACATTTTCCAAACCGATCGCTTGCACTCTGCAGATGACTTGTACACTATCCGCCAGAAGCCAGACGAGTCATTACGTATGTATGCTGGCCGCTTCAGCCATGAATACTCCCGGTGTGCCGAGGCAGACGACAAGACTGCCCTCAAAGCCTTCACGGCAGGCCTACGTGATTGTTTCTTTAAATACATGATCAATGCCAATACTTGGAAGACTTACTCTGAGGTGATGGCGCAGGCTTATAACCAAGCCTCCGTCGAGGCAAAGACATATCAGGAGAAACCCCCTACAACCATCCTTTATCAACAAGTGGGAGGTGGAAGCCAGACTCACCTAAATGAGAAGACCTCGACTTTCCAAACAGCAGTGGCACCTCCCCATGCCTTGCATAATGCTTCGCCGAATCAACAGACATATCAATTTCAAGGCAAGAGGAAGGATTTCCATCCTCACCACTCTCCTTTCAGTAAAAAGAGTAAGGGACACTATCCCGATAACCAAGGGTATCGCCACAATAACGCTCGCCCCCAGGCAGTCAATGCAGTGGGTCAAACCCGCGTCAAGATACCCCCTACCCCAAGGTATGAGACATACACGCCCTTGAATGCCACATGCGCGGCCATTTACCCCAGCATAGCTCACCTGATACCAAAGCCAAAGCCGAGGCACCCAGATTACACGCCCCCGAATAACGCGGGCATGTTTTGTTGCTACCATGAGCATAACGGCCATGATAGCGAGAAATGTATCATCCTCCGTGATCGTATTGAAGCTTTAGCACGAGAAGAAAAAATTGATCAATTCCTTCTTCACCCTCAAAGGGATAACCGTAACCAACGCCAGGTGAATGTCATATATTCCATAAGCGGCGGCACACCCATATCTGAATCTTCCAATAGGGCCATGAAAAACAGTGAACGAATTCTGAGGCCTGGTCACCAAGTGTTTCACGTGGAAGACATCAGGGGAGGGAAGTATCAAAAGCCTAACTAGGATCCGATATGTTTCTACCCTGAGGAAGAAAGATGCATCATCTACCCTCATAACGACCCATTGATCGTGGAGGCTCACATAGCCAACTTTGATGTTCGACGAATCCTCGTAGACACAGGGGCTTCGGTCAATATCATGTTTGCCGAAGCTTTCAGGGCACTCAGTGTAGATGAACACTTGCTCGATCGCTCGATTTCTCCTCTGATAAGCTTCTCCGGTGATATCGTGCAACCCTTAGGGAGCATACATTTACCCTTTACTATTGGTACAGGCCCTTACACAGCTACCATTACCACTAACTTCCTAGTGGTCAACTGCCCGACGGCATACAATGTCATCTTTGGGCGCACAGGCATCAATGATCTCAAGGCCATGGTATCCACACATATGTTGTTGATGAAGTTTCCAACCCCTTTCGGCAATGGGTACATCAGGGGAGATCAACTTAGTGCTCGATCATGTTACAACACTTCAGTCAAACAACAACACCTGCCTGTCCCCAAGGAGACTCTCTTTATACATAACCAAGTCGTAAAGACCAGTCCAGATGAATCCAACTCGGGTCTTCAGGATGGCAACAGTCAACCCGACGACCCTCGAGATGACTCATTCACCCAGCAAGCACAACCCGCTGAAGAGTTAGAGAAGATCTCTATCTCCAAAGACCATCCAGACCGCATGGTGAATATTGGCACCACATTGTCACCACCCATTCGGTTAGCATTGATATCTTTTTTGAAAGAGAACACTGAAGTCTTCGCCTGGTCATACAAGGACATGCCAGGCATCTCTCCCGATGTCATCTGTCATCGTTTGAGTATTGACCCCAAGATCAAGCCGGTGAGACAGAAGCGAAGATCTTATGACGCTGAACGATACGAGGCAATGAAAGCAGAAGTTGAAAAACTCAAAGGCATAGGCTTTGTCCGCGAAGTCAATTACCCGACATGGGTAGCAAATGTGGTCCTTGTTAGGAAAAATCCGACCAAAGAAAGTCTTTTGCTTCAAAAGGTCTTGTGGAGGATGTGTGTTGACTACACCGACCTAAACAAAGGGTGTCCGAAAGATAGTTTCCCTCTTCCTCTTATTGACAGGCTTATAGACTCTACGGCAGGGTGTGAGCTCTTGAGCTTTATGGACGCTTATTCAGGATACAACCAAATCCTCATGAACCCCTCAGACCAAGAACACACGGCCTTCACTACTGACAGGGGACTATATTGCTATAAAGTCATGCCTTTCGGCCTAAAGAATGCAGGAGCAACTTATCAGAGACTGGTCAATTCAATGTTCGCCGAACAAATTGGGAGGAACATGGAAGTTTACGTTGATGATATGCTAGTCAAAACCAAACATGCTGACCAACACATCACCAACCTATCTGAAACTTTCACCATTCTAAAGAGGTATCGAATGAGGTTGAACCCCAACAAATGTGCCTTCGGCGTGGGCTCTGGCAAATTCTTAGGCTTCATGATTAGCCAACGAGGCATTGAAGCTAACCCTGAAAAGATCAAAGCAATCCTCGACATGAAAGAGCCAATAACTTCAAAAGACATCCAAAGCCTTACTGGCAAGGTGGCAGCCTTAACCAGATTCATCTCTAAGGCCACAGACAGATGTGCTCCTTTCTTCAAAGCACTCAAGGGAAATAAGAAGTACATTACATGGACGGAGGAATGTGCCAAGGCATTCAGGAACCTCAAAGAGTACATGAGTAAAGCCCCTCTGCTCTCCAAACCAGAAGTTGGTGACACTCTCATCATCTATCTATCGGTTTCGGCTTCAGCAGTCAGTTCTGTTCTTATTCGAATGGACAGTGGTGTCGAACGGCCCGTCTACTACGCTAGCAAGGCCCTACAAGATGCGGAGACACGATACTCCAACATTGAGAAATTAGCTCTAGCATTGGTCATGTCTGCTCGAAAACTCCGCCCTTACTTCCAAGCGCACTCCATCATCGTGCTTACCAATTATCCTCTTCGACAGATACTCCAAAGTCCTGACACTTCAGGGCGAATGATCAAATGGGCAATAGCGTTGGGTGAGTTTGACATCTCCTACCAACCAAAGCCAGCTGAGAAGGGCCAAGCAGTGGCAGACTTCATTGCCGACTTCACATATCCGGTTGACATTGCTTCTACACCTGAAGCAGTGGCTTCATTACCCCCGGAAGCTCAGAAGATAGAACCAACAACCCCAGCATGGAGTCTGTATGTTGATGGCTCATCCAACCAACAGGGCTGTGGAGCGGGACTAGTCTTGACTACGCCCGACAAAGTAGCAATGGAGTATGCTCTTCGTTTCAAATTCAAGGCATCAAACAATGAGGCCGAGTATGAAGCCCTTCTAGCAGGATTACGTTTGGCCAAACACCTCGGGGTTAAACAAATTGATATTTTCAGTGACTCCCAATTAGTGGTCAACCAGGTTACCAACAACTTTGATGCTAAGGACAGCTCCATGGCAGCATATCTTGCGCAAACACAACTTTTGCTCAAGCACTTCCACTACCAGATCACCCAAGTTCCTCGAGCGGCAAACAGTCATGCAGACGCCCTGGCTCGCCTCGCCTCAGCTGTGGAAGACAAGATTGGAAGAAAAATTCATGTCGAACTGTTGGCAACACCAAGCACCATGGCCGCAGAAGTATGCAACTTACAACAAGGGGATAGTTGGATCACCCCGATCTATAATTTCCTTGCTCATGGCACCCTCCCAAATGATAAAGTCCAGGCTAAGCAAATTCGATACAAGTCTACCCGCTACCTGATCATCAATGATCAACTCTATAAGCGAGGTTTTAGCCTGCCATACTTAAGGTGTCTTACGCCTGCCGAGGCGGAAATCGTCCTTCGGGAAATACATGAGGGAGTCTGTGGAGATCATGCTGGATCTCGGTCCCTAGCACACAAGACTTTTCGCCAAGGATATTACTGGCCAACACTCCACCAGGATGCCATCAAAGTATCCCGCTCATGTGACAAATGTCAACGATATGCGACTATTCCTCATTCCCCTCCAG
This sequence comes from Malus domestica, assembly GCF_042453785.1. Classification (NCBI taxonomy): domain Eukaryota; kingdom Viridiplantae; phylum Streptophyta; class Magnoliopsida; order Rosales; family Rosaceae; genus Malus; species Malus domestica. The sequence goes on along the minus strand of NC_091672.1, from coordinate 23,902,580 downwards.
AGCCTCTTACTCCTATGATCAGCCCTTGGCCCTTCGCCCAGTGGGGACTTGATTTGATCGGCCCAATGCCGGCAGGGAAGGGCAAAGTCTGTTACGCAGTCGTTGCAGTGGACTACTTCACAAAGTGGGCCGAAGTAGAACCATTGGCAACCATTACTGAGGCAAAGATAGAAGACTTCGTGTGGAAGAACATCCTTTGTAGATTCGGCATTCCCAATGCGATAGTCACTGACAATGGGCGACAGTTTGACAACAAGAAGTTCAGGTTGTTCTGCTCTAAGTTCAACATCAACTTATGCTTTGCCTCTCCAGCTCATCCCCAGTCTAATGGACAAGTTGAGGCCATCAACAAAATAATCAAGCGCACTTTGAAAACCAGCTTGGACAAAGCTAAAGGCTGTTGGCCAGAATTTGTACCCCAAGTTCTTTGGTCATATCGCACTTCATATCGGACTTCAACAGGAGAAACTCCATTCTCACTTGCCTTTGGCACAGAGGCGGTTGTCCCTATTGAGCTCGAGCAAGCAACATTCCGAGTCCAGAACTACATTCAAAGTGAAAATGACAAACAACTCACCCTCAACTTGGATTTAGTCAAGGAACACAGAAACCAAGCTCACTTGAGGAATGTCGCCTACAAGCAGCGCATCTCCAACTATTATGACTCTAGGGTCAAGCCTCGCTCTTTCAAAATAGGAGACTGGGTCTTAAAGAAAAGATTACTCTGCGACAGAGTCCCGAGTGAAGGCACACTTAGTCCAAACTGGGGTGGACCGTATGAAGTCATTGGCATCAGTCGCCCTGGCTCTTACACACTTAGAAGCTCCGATGGCAAGACCCTTGGCCATCCATGGAACACTGATCACTTGAAGTACTACTACAAATAGACTCACGATGTACAAGTGTTGAGCTATAGCCGTTCGGCATCCTATGTAATGAAGGCCATTTGGCAATGAATTCAATAAAGAGGTAATTTAGCCAACTCGGCCCTCACTCTTTTACATTCCTAGCAATGGAACACTCAAGTGTTGAAACCTCAAAGCAGATATATCCAACACGAAACAAAATCTAAGTATGTGTCGACAAGACTATACAAAGAAAGGAACAACCAAACAATGACTTATATCCAAACAATAGATCTATTCATACACAGCCAAAAAACTTCACCTACAAAGCTTCACCTACATAGCTTCACCCAGAAAGCTTCATCTACAAAGCTTCACCATCAAAGCTTCACCTCGAAAGCTTCATCTACAAAGCTTCACCATCAAAGCTTCACCTAGAAAGCTTCATCTACAAAGCTTCACCTACAAAGCTTCAACACCAAAGCTTCACCTACAAAGCTTCAACACAAAACCTTGCTCCAAATAAACAAATTTTGTTCACAAAACCCAAGATGCCCTTGAACTTGTACAAAAACACTTGGGTAAACATAAACATTTTTTGTTTTACACCCACAAGGGCCCAAAATTTTCCTTCTTATTTATTCACTTATATATGTTCCCAAACATATTATAATAGATCCAACAACAAGCCAAAGTCCCAAGTTTCATAATGGACAAAAGTACAAGCAATTCATCAATAATGAAGGTGCTACAAAAATTGGAATCTGCCCCAAAATAGAAATCCAACCCAAGAGACTTTTTCTCTCTCTCCCTCTTCCGCCTCCTTTCATCTATCAAATTTCTGCAACCTCTGCTCTTCTCCAATGGAGCTGAATTTTGGACACCCTATAGTTCTTGAGCATATGAACAACTTTCAAGAAGGAACCATTTCTGTTTGAGCGACGGAAATTAAAGTGTTGAAGCTCCAAACATGACAGTCGGATTCTTGCAGATTTCGAAGCTGCTGTGATGTTTCGAAGATCTGGAAATATTTAACCATTAGTTCATTCTGAATTTTTGATATGTTATGAAAGAGACGATGAGGAACAACTTCAATGAAGAAAGCATGCTGATCTGAACAATAGAAAATGGAGTTTCGAAGCTCACAACAAATCTGACGGGTTGACAGAAAAATAATAACCAGTCATTCATCATACCTGAATTTCTTGAGTTATACAGCTCCGAGGGATCTCAATTTTGGATATGTTGTAGTTCACAAGTTAAGGAACAACTTCGATGAAGAAAGTATGTTGATCTGAGCAAGAGAAAATGGAGTTTTTGAAGCTCACAACAAGTCTGACGCGTTGATATACAAATGACGAACAATCACTCATCATACCTGAATTTCTGGAGTTGTACTGCTCCGATGGATCTCCAATTCGGATATGTTGTAGTTCACGAGCTAAGGAACAACTTTCATGAAGATGGTTTTGCGATCTGAGCCACAGAAAATGGTGTTATATTGAAGAAAAGCTAAAGGAAGACTAAAGGAAAGCAAAAATGGTAAAGCAAAGCAAAAGAAAAGCTAAAGGAAGACAAAATCATGGCACATGATAATGAGTCATACCCTACCCCTCATTGGATTCGAATACACCCATCCTCCAAAATCATGACAAAGGCCACATTATAGATATCTGTACAAACATTCCAAATAAAAAGGGAGGGAGTAAAAAAAAAAAAAAAAAAAAAAAAAAAAAGGGCCTAGGCCTCCACTTCTTTGGGCCTAACACATCTTCATAACAAAAAACAATATATGAAGAAAGAGCCCTGGGTTACCACTTCGAAAAGAAACAAGTGAAGTTTTCCTACTCATGACATTGACTACTAGCTAGACACCTCATTCGTCAACTCCCTCGACTGGAGACTTGGGGGATTCCCGCCATATGCTATTAAGCCTCGGTACTCAAGAGTTTCGCGACTATTCATCAACTTGGATTTTTCAAGTCCCCAATCGAGAAGTTTTCCTTACTCGGGAAATTAAGGGAACACTACCTCAAACTACATGCTTCACTCACAAAGCTTCAACAATACAGGTTTCAACAAAAGCAAAAATTCAAAGAACTTTATGAAGAAGGCTTTGGTGTATTTAACACAATATGTTGAAATGAAGCAAAGCTTATTTATTAATATTTTCGATAAGCCACAAATATGTACATATACATGAGTCAAAATAAACAAACAAAAGGGAGCCTTCACAAAGGTTGCTTAGGGGAAGTCTCAGCAGTCGGTAGAGCCCCAGAAAGAGAAAGCACCGGAGGGTGGTTATCCGGAGCCTCAGTACTTGACAAAACCCCAGAAGGAGGAGGCATTGGAGGTTCATCATTTGAAGCTTCATTACCAGGTACAGCCCCAGAGGACGAAGGCAATAAATGCCTTTGGAACAAACCCACAAACCGCTGATGATCAAGTAAAACCTTACCATCAGATTCCTTCATCTGGTCAAGCTTCCTCTTCATGTTTGTAGCATAGTCATGGGCGAGCCGGTGCAACTGCTTATTCTCATGCTTGAGCCCTCTAATCTCCTGTTTGAGACTCATCACTTCAGCAGCCAATGATTCAACTTGGCAGGTTCTAGCAAATAGGCGTTGGGCCATATTAGACACAGAACCTGCACACTGAACACTAAGAGCCAGAGAGTCCTTAACAGCCAACTCATCAGACCGTTTGGAAAGTAGTCTGTTATCTTTGGGAGTGAGAAGGTTCCTGGCCACCACTGCAGCGGTCATATCATTCTTCATCACAGAATCCCCAACGGTAAGAGGACCAGTAGGGGATATGAATGATGGGCGCCATATGTTGTCTGGAGAAGGCGTGGCTGTCTCTTCTCCAAGGTTCAAGTCAAAACGACAGTCGGAGGGTCCAGACATTTTCAAATGTGTTGAAGAGGGAAGAGGTCAGACAAATCAAGATCTTAGAAGTGCAAGAAATGAGCTTCTACTGGTAGAGATTCAAGTGTGCTGTGGAACTTAATGCCAGCCTCTATAAAAATCTGCACTCGACGGAGCTTCAGAAATCGAAGAGGCGTTTGCTTTCTCAAAAGCTGGGCTGCTCAGAGACCACGAGGGCCGATCTCAGAAATCGAAGAAGCACCTGCTTTTTCAGCCTCGTCAGCACCTGTCACATGCACACTCAGCTTTGCGGAAATTACGGGCAATCTGTCGAAGATTTCTGGTGAAGTAGAAAGCACGTGAATCTCACTGTTCAATCACCGCTCTCCATATGCACCATCAACTCCTCGGGTACCACATATAACTTTGTCAAAGATCTCTAACAAAGTTTAGGCACGAGAATTTCGAAGTTCCAGCTACCCTACTATTACCCATAAGGGTAAAGGAACAGCACCACTGCTTGACAACTGGAAAGTCCCTATGTGTGTCGACCTCCGTGTTTTGCGGCAAGACAGGTTGGCAAGAACGTCCAACCTTTACTCACATTCGAGAAAAGACTCCCAACATAATTACTTTCTCAAAAACCGGAGTAGCACCGCTTTCCGAATCTCGAGAGTCAGATCCTCGACGGGATTGCTTGTTCGAAAACCGAAGAGGCACAACTCTCAGAACTTCGAGAGCCAGATTTCCTTAGATAAAGCTTGTCTGTAATCTTCACACGTAACATCAGCTTTCCAGATACCACATACCACTTTTTCAAAGTGCTCTGACAAAATTAAAACACATGAAGCTGGCAGCTCCCACTACATTGCTGTGACCAAGAAGGGTAAAGGAATAGCATTACTACTTGTTATTGGGAAATCCCTATATACATTGACCTCCCTCCTCAACGGACAGGCAAACCTGCAAAAATGCTCAACCCTTTCTCGCATTCGAAAAGGCACCCTCAACATAACCTCTCGAAATACTCAGCTTTATTTCCCCCCCGATAATACCTCAGCAAATAAGCCACACCAAGAACAAGAGTATCTCATATCATCAGGGTCGAAAGCAAGAGTATCCCATATCATGCTTTCTCCCTGTCTTTGTCTTTGTCCTTGTCCACACCTGCAGGACAAGGAGAAAGAGAGCAGTCAGTCGGAACCTGAAATCAAACCTCCAATTTGGAACTGACTGCCTGGAGCCTTTGCCTGGTTGCTTACTTAGCATTGCTCTCGAGTACTCATCCTCAACTGCTGTCAAGGTCACGAATTCCACCGGCAAATACCTCATGACAGTTGATCAGATATTGGCTCTTTACACTGAAGCTGCCAAGCGTGGATGAGTCACTATGAAGGAATGTTCTGAAGGACCATTTAAATGCAAAGGTTGCACACCACTTCTGCTATGCAAAAGATTGAAGCAGAAGGTTCAACGGTGAGCTGAAACAGATCACTACAGCACGACACCTTTCCATACCACATTCATTATTCCGTCAACAGCAAAAGTATCCCATATCATCAAGGTCGAACGTACTCTAGATTTGATGGACTTGTTTTGACCCTCAAATCTTTGAGTCGGCCTTATACTCTGAAGGGCACCAAAAAACCCTCCAGCACAGTTCAAGAATAAGCCTGTGGAAAGTTACTTCTTTAAAAGCAAAAGTATCTCATATCATCTCTTATCCATTTGCTTCTCCTTATCCTGGCAGTTGAATGAGAGACAAGGAGAAGGAGAACAATCAACCGGAAGCCGAAGTCAAACCTCTGATCCTGGGTTGCTTACTTGGAAGTTTGACTGCTTACCTTGTCTGTCACCTCTTTCGGCAGATCTCCTAGCTCGGCGACTTGGGGGACTCCTACTATAGGGTTTGTATCGCATTTGACCAAGCCCGAAACTACAAGTAAGCTTCAAGTGAAATTGATACATTACCTTGTGCATCTTCATCGGTTAAAGATACCACCCCTGGATGGAGGAAGCGTACTTCCAGAGAAGATGCCACATCTACCTATGAGAAAGATAAGGCAAGTGAAGACGATACCACACCTCGGTACTTAGAAGTTTCGTGATTACTCAGCGGCTTGGATCTTGCAAGTCCCCAACCGAGGAGCTTCCCTCACTCGGGAACTTAGGGGAGCATTGTTTGTACCATACTTGACTAATCCCGAAACTACCGAGCACCGGTCAACATTATACCGTCAAGGACCCAGAAGAGTTTCCCTTCAACCAGAAGGCCAATCACAATGCGACACGTGTCGACATCAGAAGCCAATCACAGCACGACACGTGTCAACATCAGAAGCCAATCACAACACGACATGTGTCAATATTAGAACAAAACTAGAAACTCTCTTCTATAAATAGGGATCATTCTCCCACAACAATCTCTAATGTCATTTTGTACTAAACTATTCACTAGAACTCACTAAACTAGAGCTTGAACCTATGTATTTGTGTAAACCCTTCACAATTAATGAGAACTCCTCTACTCCGTGGACGTAGCCAATCTGGGTGAACCACGTATATCCTGTGTTTGCTTCTCTGTCTCTATTCATTTACGTACTTATCCTCACTAGTGACCGAAGCAACCAAGCGAAGGTCACAAAACCTGACACTTTCTGTTGTACCAAAGTCTTCGCTGATTTTGTGCATCAACAATTTTAAATTTTATAGCCCTAAAAACTATAATAATTATACGTACAAAATAAATAGATTTAAATCTACTTAATAAATATATATATACCATTGAACTTGATGGGATACGAATTATAAGAAACTAATTTCAACGATCCAACCGTCAAACTTGTTTGTATATACTTCGAGATCGCATCATTAAAAAATCACAAAAAACAAACATTCAGATATCAAGTAACCGAACAAAACTTTTTGACGGTTATAAAACGAAAAATCACGATTTAACGGTTATTTTAACTCCGATTTTTATGATTTTTTACAGCTACACTCCTTGACCCTATATGAATACAATGAATGAATTCGATCTTCAATTTAAAATATTTACACTAGTGGATTTGTTGTTATACTTAATGAAAACATGAATAAACTCTTAAGTGTTAGTGAATCTATTGTTTTGATGGGATAAGCATTCTACGAAACTAGTTTCAACGATCCAACGATCCAACCGTCAAACATGTTTGTATATACTTCGATATCGCATATGCCAAAAATTGTAAAAAATAAACATTCAGAGATTAAGTAACCGAACAAAACTTTTCGACGGTTATAAAACGAAAAATCACGATTTAACGGTTATTTTAACTCCGATTTTGATGATTTTTTACAGCTATAGTCCTTGACCCTATATGAATACAATGAAAGAATTCGATCTTCAATTTTAAATATTTACATTAGTGGATACCACAAACTCTTATGTTATACTTAATGAAAGTATGAATAAACTCTTAAGTGTTAGTGAATCTATTGTTTGGATGGGATAAGCATTCTATGAAACTAGTTTCAACAATCCAACCGTCAAACATGTTTGTATATACTTCGAGATCGCATACGCCAAAATTGCAAAAAAACAAACATATAAAGATCAAGTAACGGGACAAAACCTTTCGATGGTTATAAAAACAAAAATCATGATTTAACGATTATTTTAACTCCGATTTTGATGATTTTTTTACAGTTACACTCCTTAACCCTATATGAATACAATGAATGAATTTGATCTTCAATTTAAAATATTTACACTAGTGGATTTGTTGTTATACTTAATGAAAGTATGAATAAACTCTTAAGTGTTAGTGAATCTATTGTTTTGATGAGATAGGTATTCTACGAAACTAGTTTCAACGATCCAACCGTCAAACATGTTTGTATATACTTCAAGATCGCATACGCTAAAAATTGTAAAAAATAAACATTCATAGATCAAGTAACGGGACAAAACTTTTCGACAGTTATAAAACGAAAAATCACGATTTAACGGTTATTTTAATTCCGATTTTGATGATTTTTTACGGCTACACTCCTTGACCCTATATGAATACAATGAATGAATTCAATCTCCAATTTAAAAAATTACACTAGTGGATACCACAAAATCTTATGTTATACTTAATGAAAGTATGAATAAACTATAATAATTATATATATTAATTTAACAATTTTATACCCCTAAAAACTAAAATAATTATATATATATATATATATATATATCAAATTATGTGTTTTAATGTTTTGAAGTAATATTTATGTGGCAAAGTGTGGTATGTGCAAATTTAAGAAAAAAAAATATTTTTCTTAACGGGTCATAACGGGTCGGGTCACTGTACCCAACGGGTAAAGTGACCCGACCTGTTAAGATAACAGGTGTGACACGACATGACCCGTTAAGATAACAGGTGTTACACGAAAACGACACGAACACGACAGACACGACCCGTTTGCCAGGCCTACCTGAGATTGTCAAATAATTTTGGCCTATTGTTTATTAACTTGAGAGCATTTTTGTCATTTTAGTCCTTATTTAATAGAATTTTCACAAAATGACCAAAATGATTTATGGTAGAGAAACTCAAGAACTCCTTTTATCGTTTTCAAATCTCAAATACCAAAATGAGAAGTTATGCCAGTCTCAAAGAACATTTTAGCTCAAAAGTCTTTTTTGAATGTGCATTACAAACTTTTGCCTCTTATTTTCTTTTTGAGATCTATTATTGGCACTTTAAAATTTAATTATGTACTTTTCGTAAGAGTATTTATCTTTCTAAATAAAATTTTTAAAGTGGCTTTTTAGCTAAAATGGTTTCTGAGATTTGCATAACATATAACTTTGGTCCCTAAGATTGAAAATCAATAGAAATTGTCCCTGAGATTGTCCAACATCCATTATGTTGGTTATTCCGTTAAAAAACTCCGTTAAGTGGTCCATGAGCTCACACCGGAAACTAGGATTTTTGGTCGAAAGTTTGGGCAATTTTCAAAACTTTGTACCTCAATTGTTTCTTAACCAAATTCGACTCATAATATATCAAAATGAAGATAGGAAATTGTAGAACAAGATTATACCTATTTGGAAACCCAATGGTTGTCGGAGATGGCCAGAAAATAGCCTGAAAGGTGATTGGTCCGCGGGAAAACTAGAAAACTCGTCAGAAACTGGGTAAACTTTAAATGTTCATAACTTCTTCAATACTCAACAAAATAAAGTGATTCAAAAACGAAAATCATACTTATTGATGAGAAAAAGAGAATGGTACATTTCTTGATGGCTAACTCGCTGTTGTTTGGCCAAAAAATGGCTCAAAAGTGGTTGTCTTGGTCTCGTCGAGTTAGCCACTTTCGAGCTATTTTCCTGCCAAACAACTGCAAGTTAGCCATCGAGAAAGGTACCATTCTCTTTTTCTCATCAAGAAGTATGATTTTCATTTTTGAATCACTCGATTTCGTTGAGTATTGAATAAGTTATGAACGTTTAAAGTTTACCCAGTTTCCAGCAAGTTTCCCATTTTTCCTGCGGACCAGTCACCTTTCAGGCTATTTTCCGGCCATCGCTGGCAACCATTAGGTTTCCAAATAGGTATATTCGTGTTCTACACTTCCCTATCTTCATTTTGATATATTATGGGTCGAATTTGATTAAGAAACGATTGAGTTATGAAGCTTTGAAAATTGCCCAAACTTCTAGCCAAAAATCCCAGTTTCCGGTATGAGCTCCGGGACCACTTGACGGAATTTTTTAACAGAATGACCAAAATAATTGATGGTGAACAATCTCAGGGACCATTTCTATTGATTTTCAATCTCATGGACCAAAGTTACGTGTTATGCAAATCTCAATGACCATTTTGGCTAAAAATCCTAATAAATATCTTGTTTTTAAAAGTTATTTATGTGTGTGTGTATATATATATTAAAAATATAATTGTAGGAATAAGGAGTGATTTCATTTTTAGGAGTCGAATAATGTCCCAAATGATTAGTACCTCGACACGACCCACTACCATCCCCACTTCAAAGTTTGCTCTAGAAGTGGGCACAATAACCCATCAATTGGTGATTCGAACTAGTGACCGATTTGGTTCAGTTCGGTTTCCTTTATAAAATTTGCTCTAACGAGAATAAGTTGTTGATACATGACAAGTTATGTTTTGTAAACATAAGCATAATCACTTTGCGTAAAATAAATGTGCTTCTTGTACGCAGTCGAGTGCTTTCTTGGAGATCAAATTAAATTACCAGTCAACTTAAAAAATTGGTTGTATGAAAAGATAAAAAAGAAGATGTTGCTAATGCTTTCTTTTGCTTTCAGTGACGCTTTTGGTGATGTCCACTTTCATCTACTTCATTTGTAATGGCTTTGTGTCAACCCAATGATGCAAAATGCAAGCACACATGCCCAAAACGACTCCGTTTTACCTTTGCTTCCTCGAAGGGACTGCCGACCGCGTACCGAATGTGAAATAATCGCAACCGCAGAGAATACAACCCCCATAAACAACGGCTAAGCACCTTTTTATTTATTTTTATTTATTTTTTTCATTTAATTTCAATTTTTGTCATTGACTGATTCGAAATTTTTACAGCTCTAATAAGAGTAGGAACGCCATCGGTATGATCACTGAAACAAACATAGAAAGTCTCCTCCGCTAGTCCAATCCAGCTGCTTTTGCAGAAAGCCAAAGATTTCAGCTGCAAATTCGAATTCGTGATGTTCGCCAAGCGGCTTTTGCAGAAAGCCATAAACAACTCTCAGGTAAAATCGTATTCCAAGAATTCGATCACTGCCACTTTTTTCTGTTATTTTTTTTTCGAATTTTTCAGTTTAGCTTCGTAATTTGCGTTTTTTTTATTAAAATTCCATTTCTTTTTTGTTGGGTTGGATTAAATTCCGATGCTTTATCTTGTTAGTATCCTGGAAAATTGGATATTGCATCAATGGATTATTTTTTATGATTTTTTTATTCATTTCTTTGTATTTTTATGCTCGAATACTTGGATTATATAAGTTTGGAGCCTCTTGGTATCGACATTTGGACTGATACTTGCCCCCTTTTTTTTAATTGGGATTTTGTATTGGAAATTGTTGGTTTCAGCATAATTTGCCACACGGGAGTTTGACGGCGGAAGACTTGGACCTACGAGTTGCAGTTCACTATGGCATCCCATCCACGGCGTCCATTCTTGCTTTCGACCCGATTCAGCGCCTTTTGGCCATTGGAACATTGTGAGTTAAAATGCACCTACTTTCTTCTTTCTTCGTTTTTGTTTATGCTGTTTTCGGTGTGTGAATTGATCGAAAACCAATCTACTTAGCATTGCGCACAGTCGTGTGGTTAATGAGGTATCTTGCTACTAAGCATTGCTTTTCCATATTTCTTGGAATTGCTATTCGTTTCTGTGGTACCAAAACGTTTGAATGGCAAAATACACATGTATATTTGGTGAAGCATGCTTGTAGATATTGCAATGAAGGCATGAGATTACGTACATCTATTTGGAGATATGATATCCCTGCATCACACAAATCACATTGTTGTTTTGATTCTTATTTGTTTGGTAGGGATGGGAGGATAAAAGTAATCGGTGGTGATGGTATCGAAGGACTCTTTATATCCCGAAGCAACTGCCTTACAAATACATTGAGGTATCTGTGTGCACCATTCATTCCCCTTGTTTAGTTACAAGGATAAAGTATCAATAGTAAAGTGTTTAGGGTGAAACATTTTTTTGAATGATATATTTATGTAACTTTTATGGTAAAACATTTTTTTTTCTTAATCCCAAACACATCCTTGAATATTATACTCTTGTCTTATTAGTTGTTGGGTCAGCAAACTAATTCTTCATACTGTATTTTGGCAGTTTCTACAAAACCAGGGTTATTTGGTGAGCATCTTGAATGATAATGATATTCAGGTATGGGTTCTTTATCAAGTCTGCAGTTTCCGTTGTGTGTGTCCAACTCAACTCCATCCGTGTGACACATGATGACTGCATTAAACTTCTACATCATATGCATCTTCCTTCAGTTATATTTAGGCAATTATCAACATCAGTGTCTTTATAATGTTAAGTATTCGGCATTTGGCATTAATGGTCACTTTTGGATTCAATAATTTTACCATCATAACAAAAATATACCCTATGAACACCTGAATAAGGGTGAACATCATAAGGAGGGAATACAGATAGATAGAAGCAGATAATAGTAGGCTGTTGACTTGGAAATTGCTGTTCATAATTCAGTGCCAGAATTTAAATTCTATGAAGTGCTTAAACATGAAACTATTGTTTATTTAAATTTTAAACAAGTGATCAATTACTTCTCAATTTTGGCAGGTTTGGAATCTTGAGAGCAGGTCCCTAGTTTATTGTCTAGAATGGGAAACAAATATAACCGCTTTTTCTGTAATCCATGGCTCCAGTTTAATGTACACTACTTTCCCAAAAAAAATGTTACAACTATTTTCAGGCAGCCACTGATTGGCTGGAGTGGCTCGGTTCATAACTTGTTTGCTGTATTAAAACTTACAGGTATGTTGGCGATGAGTATGCTCTAGTGGCTGTGATGAAGTATGATGCAGAGGAGGGAAAATTATTGCAATTGCCATATCATATTTCTGCAAATTCTTTAAGTGGTAATATATGCAGAATAGTTTCTTCAGTTTGCTGATTGATAACTGTAGCTTAAAATTTTATCATTTCTTTGCTTCTATAGTTAATGATTTTCCTAGTTAATGTTGCAATTCTCGTCACAGAAGAAGCTAAATATATAGATATAAGAGCTCCATCCATAGATGAGGGGTTTTTTTTTCTTTCAAAATAGAACGTTTCCCCAACATTTATCTGATCAGATATAGTTCATGTGAACCTAATTTTACCGAAGGATCCTATAATATTGTTAATGTTGACGCTATTTATATCTATGATTTGTGCCACAAAATTGTCTCTCTCTTCTCTGTTAGATCTGTTCTGAGAAGGCTTGGACTTTGGTTTCAGAAGTTGTAGGGTACAATGTGAAAGATTGTTCTGATATTTATATCTTCCATGAAGAATTGTATGATTAAATTTCTTTTCATGGTGACATCAACATCAATATGTGTAATTTTTATTTGCTTATGTAATAACCTAATGCAACCGGTCTTTTTCTCTATTCTACAGAAGCTGCTGAGTTTCCATTTCCAACTGATCAACCTATAGTTGGAATTCTTCCCCAACCCTGTTCGTCTGGAAATAGGCAAGTTATAAACTTGAAGTTTCTCTTTTTGCATATCTGCTTTTAGTGTGGAACAAGAATGGTCCTAATTTATTATTGTTTTCTTGTCCCTTCCAGTATTATAACTTTGCAGGAATTGTTAATATATCAGTTAATCATCGCTAACCCATGTTTACTTGTGCTTTGATATTCATTCCTTTCTTCGATTTGGGATCACCCACCATGTATTGATTGAAATTTAGCAGCTAAAAGACTACTTTTTTTTGTTTTGGTAAAGGCTAAAAGACTACTTTCTTTTTCTCTTAGAGTGGCTTAACATGAAGTAATAAATTACCCACAATTACTCTCACCAATAAAGAGTAGAGTGTCATATTTTCACCATAAGGAGAACACAAATTTAACTTTCCCTATAGTCATGAAGGATGCCACAAAACTTGGACATGGTGGAAGATTAGATAAGACGGTTCAGTTAGGAGTTTGGACTGATGGCACAATAAATGAGGGCTATATCACTTTGGCTCCATGCCGTTCTTGAGTCTCTAAATAAAGTCCATTGCTATCCCGTTAATGAATCCAATTGTTTGCTCCATTTAGTGTGTTATGTTTCTGTTTTTCTGATAGCATGAGATTTTTTATTGAGGTTACATTGTCTTGTTCAAGGCTAAGTAAAAATGATGAGGAACAGTATAGTTTATGTATTAAATTCACTGAATATGAAGGTTTTTCTTTTGGCAGAGTATTGATCGCATATCAAAACGGGGTGGTTGTTCTTTGGGATGTATCTGAAGCTAAAATAGTTTATATTGGAGGTGGTAAGGATCTCCAACTAAAAGATGGAATTGTTAAATCTACAAATGAAATCGATGTAGATTGTCCAGAAGATACATTGGAACATCAACTGGGAGACAAAGAGATAAGTGCTCTTTGTTGGGCATCTTTGAATGGGTCCATTCTGGCTGTGGGATACATAGATGGAGACATTTTATTCTGGAACACGTCATCTCCTCCTTCCGTCAAGGGTCAAAAAGCATTATCGCCATCTAATAATGTTGTGAAGTTACGATTATCATCAGCTGAAAGGAGACTTCCTGTCATAGTTTTACAGTGGTCCACAGATTATAAATCCCATAATGGTTGTGATGGCCAACTATTTATCTATGGCGGCGACGAAATCGGATCAGAAGAAGTTTTGACGGTGTGCTGTCTATTTGTAGTTGTTTGACATTTCATTTATGCTTTTAGTTGGATAGCAGTAGTTACTGAAAAGTTCCGTGGCTTTTTCGGAAAAATGGTTAATATATATCAAAATTAGATCACTTTTTGAAAACAGTATAACATGCTCAGAAATAGTAAGGACTTCATTTTAAAGAGATAAAAGGATTCCCTTTTTGAAAACAGTATAACATGGCTAGAAACAATGCACTTTTTGTACAACAATTGAATTGGTGTTTTTCTTGTTTATTTACTGCCACGAGATAGGAGCTGACAAAATTCTCCATGTTTCAGGTTTTAACTCTTGAATGGTCACCTGGAATGGGGAATTTAAGATGTGTTGGTCGTACAGACCTTACCCTTACTGGCTCTTTTGCAGACATGATTTTGTTACAAAGTTCTGGGACAACTGGGGGTAATCACAAAGCTGATGTTTTTGTATTAACCAACCCTGGGCAACTGCATCTTTATGATTATGCTACCCTCTCTGCCTTAATGTCCCAGAAAGAAAGGAATCCATCTGTATCTGCTTTGGACTTTCCGGTGGTGATACCTACAACTAATCCAACAATGACCGATGCCAAACTTATTAGGGTACCCACTGGGGAGAACTTATTGAAAGCTATGTCAGAGGTATTGTACTTCATCCATGTATGAGTGGATATATCTTATATTTTTCCCGTTTCTATATTGGAGGTATTGGATGTTTATTTTATATATGAGTCGCTTTGACATCTTCGCTTTATTGTTTCTACATCACATAATTATTTACTTTTCGTATATCGTAGATGTCCTCAGTTGGGAACCTTGGCTCAGCACAAACCCAATCAGCTGGTACAAAATGGCCCTTGACTGGGGGTGTTCCCAGTCAACTGTCTATTTCTGAGAATAATGGTATTGAGAGACTGTACCTAGCAGGATATTCAGATGGATCTGTTCGGATATGGAATGCCACATATCCACTCTTATCTTGTATCTGCCTTGTAGAAAGTGAGGTTAGAGTTCATCACTTAAACCTAATAAACTTTGTCTTTGTAAGGGAGACGTGCATCGCGTGATACCTTACAACTGGCAGGTGCAAGGTATAGAAGTTGCTGGTTCAAGTGCTCCCGTAACACGACTGGATTTCTGCGCCTTCACTTTAAATCTGGCTGTTGGCAATGAATGTGGTCTGGTCAGATATCTTTCTCTTTTGGATACCATCTTTCACTTCTAACTTTTACTGTGCTGATCGTCTTTATGCTAGTGTGTATAGGTTCGAATTTATAACGTGAAAGGCTGTTCAGATGGGGTAAAGTTCATCTTTGTCACAGAAACCAAATATGAAGGTAGGTTTTTCAAGTGTCAATCTCCTTGACTTTATAAAAAGGTTGCTGTCTTTCTTCCCTATACAGTCCATCAGATGCAAAATCATCAGATCGTACTGTTGAATTTATTGTGAGTAGTTTTTCTGGAACATTTGTTTATGAAGCTAACAATTTTATAAACTTTTTTATCAGTTCACGAATCGCCTCAAGCAAAAGGACCGCGATGCAGAGCTGTATTTAGTCTTACAAATTCCCCAGTTCAAGCGCTTCAGTTTGTAAAGCATGGAGGTAAACTTGCTGTGGGATTTGAGTGTGGTCATGTAAGTATTACTTTTCTATATCTGAATTTATAACACGTGTTCATTGTTTGTTGTTGTTCATTGTTTTCAATAGTTGAATATTGACCCATAATTTTAAGCTGTTATATTTAGAAGGACTTATCAATTTAATGCATCCATTTCAGGTCGCAGTGCTGGACGCAAGTTCCTTTTCTGTATTGTTCTATATCAAAGATGCATCTTTCTCTAGCTCCCCAGTCATTTCAATGATTTGGAAAGAACTTACAAATTCTCAAGGCCTCCTGAAGAGCCCAAAGGTCTCTGGAACAAAGTCGACAGTTAGCCCTGTAGAAGAAGTAATATTCATCTTAACCAAGGATGCAAATATACATGTAATTGATGGAAACACCGGTAACCTGATCATCCCTCAGCCATGGCACTTGAAAAAGGAGTCAATTGCAATTTCAATGTATGTTATAGGCAAGTACAGATTATCATCTAGCGGATATAAAATACTTATAGTTTTCTTTTTCACTTAATAGTTAGAGAGTTCTAAGCATTTCTTTCTGGTACTCCAGATGGCAGATTATCTGCCTCTAAAGTATCCAATGATAACCCGCCTACAGAGGCCGCCAAGGATTCAACCAAAAATGACCCTGTGCCAGGAAGTCTTTCAGTTGTTATAAATTCACCTGACACTGACGATGACAACTATTCAGAAAATACATACTCTGAAGAGAGATTGTTGAATTCATTCATTTTGCTTTGTTGTGTGGATTCACTGCACTTGTACTCGACAAAATCTGTGATTCAGGTGCCTCTTGCCTTCTTTACTTTTTTTTTTGCTATTTCATTTATTCCGAAAGTATGCTGAGACAGTTTCCTCTTGTTAGGGAAACAATAAACCCATCCGAAAAAAGAAACATACAAGACCTTGCATTTGGACTGCAACTTTTAAGAAAGTTGAAAAGGTTTCAGGATTGGCTTTGCTGTTTCAGACTGGAGAAATTGAGATCAGGTAAAGTTTCTCTTCCATTCTTTTCCCCAATCTATCAATGTTTCTAGTGTGGATTGAAAATGTAATGATAGCATATCAAGCTACCACAACTGCTTGTTTATTGATTGACGCTGTAGATATATGTGCATTATTGATTGTCTGATGGGTTGTTCTTACTTGTTCGTGGGCAGATCTATTCCTGATTTAGAATTGGTGAAAGAAAGCTCCTTGCTGTCAATTCTAAGGTGGAATTGCAAGGCAAACATGGATAAAACAATGAGTTCCGATGATGCACATATTACGCTGGTATTGTTGCCTTGAAGTTATCAAGAATGTTGGATTTGCACTTAATCTCATGAAAGATAGCATGTTAATTCATTAATGTAAGACTCTGTGCTGTGAATTTTTATAGGCAAATGGGTATGAATCGGCATTCATCTCTATGTTAGCTATTGAGAATGATTTCAGGTACTTTTTATATTCATTTACCTAGAGCGCTGTGAGGGGAATATGATAGTTGAGCATTACGGATTGGTCATGAACTTTCTGTTAGATATTTCAGATTTTTTTGATCTGTTTGTAGGATTCCAGAGTCTTTGCCCTGTCTCCATGATACAGTTGTTGCAGCTGCTGCAGACGCTGCACTCAGTGTCTCTGTGAATCAGAAGAAAAAACAGGTTTGTGGAAAACCAAAATGTAGTTGCATTAGGTTTAAGTTTTGGCGTAGAAGGGATTATTTTTCACTTATAAGGTGTCATTTGGAAACAGGGTACTGCATCTGGGATTTTAGGTGGTATTGTCAAGGGCTTTAAGGGAGGAAAAATGGTCCAGAGTGGAGATCCTGCAGCAGTTCTTAAATCAACTTTCGATCGTTTAGAGGGCACATTTTCAAAGTCCCAACTGTCAGAACCATCCCCGCCTGTAGACCATCAAGAAGTTGTGGAGCTTAATATAGGTTTTGTGCTATCCTATCTCCACGTATTCGTCCTTTCTGCATCTCTCCTTGTTGATTGTTAACTCAGTTCATGATTTTAATATAGATGACATTGAAATTGATGAACCTCTATATGTCGCATCTACTTCGTCACCACATGATGTCAAAGATAAAAAGAGAGGTAAACCTTTTATAATATTCGACCTGTGTTTTTATTTTTCTGTAAAAAAATAGTAAATGCAATAACAGTGTCATTTAATTGTTGTGCTGTAGAAGGGGAATCAGAAAGGGAAAAGTTATTTGAAGGTGGTACTGGCGATACAAAGCCCAGAGTTAGAACGGCCGAAGAAATTAGAGCTAAATATAGAAAGGCTGAGGTATATTCACATGATGATGATAGTTTGGGTGATAGAGAACTTACTCTATAAATTAATTGTCTTCTCTGATCTGGTAAGAACTCATTTCAGGGTGCTTCATCTGCGGCTTCTCAAGCGCGAAATAAGCTCATGGAAAGGCAAGAAAAACTTGAGGTAGGATATCTACTATGTTAGTTCACAAAAGAGTTTTCTCGATTTGCTTTATAAAAAGAAGATATCAATGAACTTCTATGAAATGGTTTCACGGGATTCAGTCAATTGAAGGAGCTTACTGCTGCTCATTTTATCTTTTGTTAAGTGGAGAATGTTGTGAAAAAAGTCATTGGGCGGGTTTACAAACTATTACCTTCGGATATACGATTTGCTTGTAAACTAATTTTAGCAGAAACCTCACAAACTATTTTTTTCTTGATTTCTTTGCGTTTCTTTTTGTGGGTCCAAAAACGAGTTCATATGTTTATTGATAAAAGATTGCTATCATGATCCAAGCCAATTACATGAACAATATTTCATTTCTAATCTAAGTTTGTTCTTCTAGGTTGCACACCTTCAACTAGCAAATGTTAAAATGACTCTTAAACTTACTAGTTTCCTTTTCTCTGTCTAATCCCCGAATTAAACTTTTATCAGAAAATCAGCCGGCGTACTGAAGATCTGCAGAATGGGGCTGAAGACTTCGCATCACTGGCAAACGAGCTTGTGAAGACATTGGAAGCTCGAAAATGGTGGCAAATTTGAAAAAAAAAAAAAAAGGTTCAGATTTATGACATTAGATTTGAATATCCCTGTCCTGGTGTGAGAATCCTTCTGCAATACCCGAAAGGCGATGTCATTCAGTTAAGAAAACCACCTGCAGTGTGATCAGGAAGATATCCAAGAGGTCGTTCTTGTTCTACAATGCATAGAATTGCCACCTCATGTCCTTGTAATCCTTGATACAAAGTAATTTATCTTGCTAGGCTTGAGAAACATCGCCGGACGCATTTTTCTTTGCATTCATAATTGTACCAAAATATTAAGAAGAAAAAGAAAATGTTATGAACAACTGTGGTTATTCTTTAGTGTGGCAATTCATACATGTTAATATCTTATGGAAAGCGTACAAACAGCACGGCAAGCTTGTGTCCATATCAAACCAAAAATCGGGTTATGTCGATCATGTAGAGGTAAAAACGTCACCTACCGAAAGGCACTAAGGCCAGACCCCTCCTCCAAGCTTCTTTCCGACGAGATCCCTCAACTCAGTTTCACTGGGGAACCTCTGCTCCTTCAGCTTCGAGAAGACCTACGTCCGACAAGATTCAAAAACGATGAGCAGCTAGCAGAGACAGAAATGGAGAAATTTCGACATATAACTCGATCAAGAAGAATAGGGTAGAGTTATACCAATTCACCATTACAATACACTTCAAACGCTCCTGTGCTTTGAAGGAAGGATTGGATGAAGTTTCCCAAAAGCCAAGTGCTTGCCATACTGCCAAACCTATTTGCTTGCAGGGTCTGGTACCAAGGAGGTGGCGTCGTTATCCCCAGCCTTGAGAAAACATGTTTTCCGGCCATTATAGTCCCGATGATTCCTACTTGAACAACCGGTACCAGTTTGCTCAGCAGGCGTCTTGGAAGGGGAGGGTGGTGGTTTGCCAGTATTACATCGATCCCGGGAAATGATGTTACCAGCATGTTTTTCAATGTTATTGCAGTTCCTCTGCCACAGACATGTAAATACATGTAGGTTTAAGAATCCAAACATAAGATTATCTAACTCGGAACTGGGATAAGGATCTTAAATACATTATTAAATTTGAGAATTGTTATTAACGCTCCAAAACAATTGCCATGCACTTTTCCGAAAGCAATTTCTCCTTATATTTTTACGAAAGAGAAGAGCATGATCACGTTTTTAGAGAGCTAATATAACTTAAAAAAAGCATTTTTAAAAAAAATTATAATCAAAGAGATTGGGAACATGTCATATAGAAAATGATGTATAGGAACCTGTAAGAACAAGATGTACAGAAATCAATATTGATGGTGCTTCCAATGCCAACTCCCCCAAAGCCATTAGATTTCTGCAGTTGAACAAACAAATTAGAATTTCAGCATATAACGATCATCTATCACTGTATATAATGAATAGTCCAACTATCGAACAAACGTTCGCTCTATATGTTATCAATACATTTTAAACGATATCAATACAATATCTATGTGTGTAAAAGAACAAACGTCTCACACAGAGAGTTTTTGTGTAACGCATGCATGTAAACATTGGAAATGAATAGTCAGACCTGGTGGGTGGGGAATTTGAGGGGCTCTTGGAGAAGCTGTTCTAGCTGGGGGTCTGCTTGGTGAGGATCATCGGCATCAAGAAGAGGATAATGAGTGGTAGTTTTGGGAGGTTTGGGCGTGAAAATGTTAAAAATATCAGTGCAGAACAGGAAGATCGATAACCCTACCAGAACTAACAGAGCTCGATCCATTGGAGAAGAAAGTGATCATCTTTTAATGGAGGATATAGTTGATTTTTATGATTTACAAAAATGTGAAACTAATTATTTCCAAGGCCTAGGATTTACACGTGCCTTGTATTAGAAGCATGCAGATTTGTAGGATCTTCTTCTCCATGCTGAGACCAACTAGGGTTTTGGGCCAATCAAAAGCATGAGTGTACAGAAAAGTTTCGTAAGTTTGTTTATCCTTTCAAGTTAGCTAGAATAGTGTAGTCTTCTTTTTACAGGAGTTGAATTATTTAACGATACTAATTTAGTATAGATTATAATTTGTATTAAAAAAATAGTAGAACAGAAGGCATGGAGGGGATACATGGATGCTTATAGCTATAAATTTTGAACTTTGATTTCACCTCAAAACCCTCATTGATTCGTAGGGGCGCCAATATTATGATACTAGGGTTCATATGTATGAGCATGGAGATACATGAATGCGCAATAATGAATCTATTGTTTGTAGATGACATGAGAGTGAAACCCTTTTCAATACTTGTTAAAGTCATCACTTAATGTTTGAGACCTAATGAATGTCCAATTATTAGGAATGTTTTCAAAAGTTGGAACCAATTTGGAATTACCCTTTAAAGTTGGATAGTTATCCGTATTTGACCAAAAAAAACATATTGTTATAATTGAATATATGAGAGAGTTCGAAACTATTATATTAATTTTAAGGAAGTGGGAGTTTTGAAAATAATAGGAAGCATCGTTGGTAAATTTTTTGGTCGAAAAGCATTATTGGTACTATGTAATATATCAACATGACTAGCGTGCGATAATTTTATCTATATTATGTCCCAAGAATAAAAGAATGTCAAATATGAGTGTTTTATGATTAACATTTGAAAAAATTTCAACCCAAAACCATTTCAGTAAGAAAATAAAAAGTATAGTCAAAATCGAGGCGGAAAAAAATGAATTTTTTTAACAATTTGGCCTAGAAGAATTGAGATAAATACCAAATTTTGGGTTGAGTGTCAATTTGTAGATGTAAATCAGTCCCAACATACTTAAACGGTAATTAAGAAACTGATTTACTTGGACGGGTTTTTATTTTAGTGTTAATTTGTACTAGTAAATCAGTCCCAATATACTTAAATGGTAATTAACAGACTGATTTACTTGGAAGGTTTTTTTTTTTTAAAAAAAAAAAAATTAGTTGGACGGCGGGGTGATTTAGTAGTCAAAATGCATATCAAGAATATAAAGCATAAAATTCTCATGGGCTGCTTTTCATTTCTTTCTTATTTAAATCATGCGTGACAGCCCACCAATCAAACTCCCTTATTAGGTCAAGCCAACAATAGCACCAATTGAGCAAATTCTAATTTCCACAAATGGAAAATAATCCTCGTCAGATCTTTTTCCTAACAATCTTAGGAAAAACGTGATCATAACCGTTCATTGTACATTGTGCGATCAGTTTTCATTAAATATTATTTATATTTAATTTTAAATTTTAAAATTTAAAATGATTTCTGACTGCACAATATACGATGAACAATTATGATCACGAAAATTCTTAAGACTCCTAGGAAAATGATGCAAGCTAACATAAAACGGAATCCCTAAGATAACACAGCAATCGATGCAATGGCTGGATCTTTATAATCAGTGATGAAAATCGATCATTCCATGCACTCTGATGCGATAGGATTCTAAGTAGTCTTTTTTTTAAGCCACTAATTATTTAACACACTAACATCATCACCAGGAAAAAAAAAATTAGTTATTAAATTTTAATCAATAATTAACAGTAACGTTTCGGTATAGAATATTGGTCGCACGCTAGAAAACGTCACAAAACTAACAGAAAAAGTTGAAGCCCACTGACCAAGTGGCAATGGCCGAAGCTTCAGACTTTCTCGCAGAGTCTTGGGTCCTATATATAACCGACACATGTGCCCATCTTCGTCCTCATCAAAACGAATCGGAAACATTCAATGTTCATACTTTTACTTGAAGGAGAGAGAATCCTACTTTGAAATAAAAATTATTTTTTGACCTTTTTACCCAGAAGAACACAGAGCCAAGAACTCTGAGACAAAATGAATATAAATTGTATTTGTTTAGTTGTTTGAGGAAAAGAAATCGAAAACCAATTTGTTATCTCATATATATTTTTTCTCAATTTTAAAATCCTAGATATTTTTTTTCATCAGAAGTCGCTTCTTTTGGTGTTTGCTACAGCTTCAAATACTCTCTCTCTCCTCTCTTTCTCTCTCTAGAAGCCTGAGGGAGACCCGGAACTAAAACCCTGGTGCGGGTGTTTCTGCTCCATCTGGGTCTCCAATGGCGAGTTGGGTCCTCTCTGAATGCGGCCTAAAGCCTCTCCCGCAAGTTTGGAACCGACCCAGAACCGCAGTTTGCTCTAGCTACCGGTCAAAAGTTCGGATTTTTCGGTCAAACCAGAGCTCGGCGGATCTGAGATTGGATTCGACCAAAATCGCAGGTGGGTTGTTTAGAGAGAGAAGATGGGATCTTAACGTGAGCGCTCCGGTGAGGGTAGCTTCTGTTGAAGAGGAGGAGGAGAGAGTTAACGGCGTTAATGGCGGCGGAGATGGAGAAGAGGAGGTGGGATTTGATCCGGGTGCGCCGCCGCCGTTCAAATTAGCCGATGTTAAAGCTGCCATTCCGAAGCATTGTTGGGTTAGGGACCCGTGGAGGTCAATGAGCTATGTGGTGAGGGATGTGGCGGTGGTTTTCGGGTTGGCTGCGGCTGCGGTTTATGTGAACAAGTGGTTTGTTTGGCCTCTGTATTGGGCTGCTCAGGGGACAATGTTTTGGGCTATCTTTGTTCTTGGCCATGATTGGTAATTACTAATCATTCCCTTTATTCCCTTTTTATATTTTTGTGTATCTTTTTATACAAGCGATATTCTACTTTACACTAATTTAAACTGCGGTGGGGATTCGAAACTCGAGGGCATAGGGGGAGCTACACCCACGTTTGCAATAAGTCAATTTGTGTTTTCTGGTGTGAATTGTTGGTCTGGTTTGTGATTGTGCAGTGGCCATGGAAGCTTTTCGAATAATCCCAAGCTAAACAGTGTTGTGGGGCATCTCTTGCATTCTTCAATTCTTGTACCCTATCATGGATGGTATGTTCTTGATGGTAGATTAGTACAATATGGTGCATTTTGATTTGAGTATTGGTATTGTGAGTTCCAATGATCGACTTTGTTACTGTGTAATCAAACATTCGAAAGCATGAACTAAAATGGTGATTGAACTTTTCAGGAGAATTAGCCACAGGACTCATCATCAAAACCATGGTCATGTTGAGAATGACGAGTCATGGCACCCGGTTAGTCTTTTTTCCTTTCGTTGTAACACTTCTCTGCTCTTCATTTTCTTGATGCATCTCAAGTTTTTCCAACTGTTTGAGGGTGATAAATTTCTATGCTTGCAGTTGTCTGAAAAAATCTACAAGAAATTGGATAGCATGACACGAATTTTGCGCTTCACCGTTCCTTTTCCCATGCTTGCTTATCCTTTCTATCTTGTAAGTTTTTGATTAATAATTTGAACCTCATAATTCATGAAAATATGAAAATAGTAACTGATTGTGATTTGTTCCCACAGTGGAATAGAAGTCCAGGAAAGACTGGTTCCCACTTTGACCCGAAGAGCGATCTATTTGTCCCGAATGAGAGGAAAGATGTGATCACTTCCACTGTATGTTGGACAGCAATGGCTGCTTTACTTGTGGGATTATCGTTTGTAATGGGTCCTGTTCAAGTGCTTAAGCTCTACGGCATTCCCTACTGGGTATATTTTGCATCTTAATCTTCTATGGTTTCGCTTAATCAAACAAGAATCGAAATTTGACTCTTCTTTTATTCTTAGGTTTTTGTCATGTGGCTGGATTTGGTAACTTACTTGCATCACCATGGGCACGAAGACAAACTACCATGGTATCGAGGGAAGGTACGTGGATTTTTAGTTCACGATAGCCATTTCTTCTTATGATACCAAGTTGCCAACACAAAGAAAATTCCACAATCATCTTATCTTGTCTGGTTTAAGTTTGTTGCTAAAGTTTTTGCAAAATGTTAAAATTTTGTTCCTCAAAACTTCGACAGGAATGGAGTTATCTGAGGGGAGGGCTTACGACACTGGATCGGGACTACGGATTGATCAATAACATCCACCACGACATCGGAACCCATGTGGTTCATCATCTTTTTCCTCAAATCCCCCACTACCACTTGGTTGAAGCAGTAAGTACCAACTTAATATCAATACAAGGCCATGTTTGGGGTTACCTTTAGAACGATTAAAACAATTTCACATAACCAAAAAACCCTTACGGCAGTAATTTAATGTTCTTCTTCTTCAACTTGCAGACTGAGGCAGCAAAGCCGGTATTCGGGAACTACTACAGAGAGCCGAAGAAATCAGGACCTCTACCATTTCACTTGCTTGGAAGTTTTATCAAAAGCTTGAAAAAGGACCACTATGTGAGTGACAATGGCGATGTTGTGTACTACCAAACTGACCCTAGCTTTGGTGGCTTTCCTCCATCAAATTAAAGCTTCAGTTCTTAGTTTCTTGGACCACAAGATAAGTTTTCAATCTCTAAGCATTGGCCTCTGCCTTTTCCACTGGTTTTTTACTCAGAATTTTGTGGTCTAGAAAAGAATAGTGCAATAGTGAAATTTTTATTTATTGTATTCAATTCTTTATGGAGAGAAAAATAATCTCTCTTTCTGCTATCATGCATTGTATACTCTCCTTTCAAATATGAAGATCAATTTTTTGTTCTCTTCCTACACTTGCTAGTCATCTGATTGAAATCAAACGGAAACAACGAACGTTATTAAACATGTTTAAAAAAATATTACGTGCGGTAATCATTTTTCGAAATATATAGTAGATGAAAGTAACAATCTTTTGCTTCGATAGAAATTCGTGGATTCAGTGGGGGATTGAGATCCATTTCAAATCTCTATGTCCAAAACCCACAGGCTGAGAGTTTCGGATCACACAATTCCAATCCTACGACTCCTATTAGCCTTTCGGCAGACTGAGAGATTCGAATCACTCAGTTTCAATCCTACGACCTCTATTAGCCTATTTCATTGGCCCACTTCACAAAAATCCAAAAATTGAATCGCTCAAATATTTTTGTGTCTCTTGAAGGATTTGGATCTCTGGTACACAGAAATCCAAAGTAGATCTCATTCCTTTCAGTTGGGTATGATTATTCTTTTTGTGGACCATGTATTTTTCCATGATTAAAGCAAATTTTGCCCCACTACATTGGTCTCAATGCACCGAGTTAAACGACGAAAGCATAATTCGACTAATCAAATCCCTGACTCTGGACAAATGGCCGAGTCATTTTCTCAGACAACGTCCGAGTCTTGTATGAGGGTGACATTGATATTCCTCTTTATTGATTAATATGAAGTGTCACCTTCAACTTAAATAACAAGTTTATTCAAATAACAAGTTTATTCAAATAACAAGTTTAATAATTAATTATGATTTTTTTATGAGGATTGCTAGGCGGACTCGCTTTCTTTCCCTTGTAGGGTTCCACGTGGTTTAGTTTTTGAAACCCACGTGTGTAGAAAGTCTATGCAGACTCTTTGGGGGCGCGTCCCCATAGTATTTTCTCCATTTTTTTAATTTTTTATTGTGCGACGAGTTTGATAATTAACTATGGCTTTCTCTTTAGGCAAGACTAATTAAGCTGCTCAAATGTATGGAGGAGAGAGGCATTTGAACTTGGGTTGAGACAGACATACTACCTATGCCCAACTGGTTTAACCCGTATATCTGATAGTCTCTTTAAAGTAGAATATTATTATATATAAAAAGCTGCAAATGACAAATTAATCAACACATTTGGTCAAGCAACTTGTAACTAAGGCTCAATCACATTTTACACCTATGTGATCTAGGGCATATAATACTTTAGTCAATTGTTTTGAAATTTACAAAAATAACCTTTAAAGTGACAATCTTTCTTAATGCTTTTGGTAAAACAATGGACAATTTAACTAAAACATAAATCCTACTTGCCCTTAGACTCTTAGTACTATAGTATAATAATATATTTTTTACTTGTAAGAGAGGTCTTAAGTTTGGATATAATGAATGACGCGGGAGGCCCAAGTATTATGACATGCTCATTGCTCTTAGACTCTTAGTGCTACAGTATAATAATATATTTTTCACTTGTAAGAGAGGTCTTAAGTTTGGATATAATGAATGACGCGTTTAGTATCGAATTATTATGACTTGCTCATTGTGTAGCTAGACCCAAATTTCCCGTGCTTCTACATTTTCCCCTCCATAAAGCTCTATGGTCACCACTACACTCAACTGTGCAAGGCCATCGGAGCTTAGAACCAATTGAACCCGATATGCTCCCAAATTAAGAGTCAGCAAAGTCGGTGAGTTGGAAATTGGCATTCGTACCACTGTGTCTCAAATTTCAGAAAAATGGAAGACTATCAGGTCAACAACGTCGGCATCTTTTCTACTTCTCCTCCTCGACGAGGGGGGGGGGGGGACCCAAGCGTTTCTTCAATTTTCAACCCCATGTTTTAATTCTTCTTCATGCTTGCTAGCTCCTTAGTACTAACCCTACATGCAATTGGACGTCAAGATGGCATTTATTCGTAAGGGATATGTTATTTTGGTGGATATAGTCTTATTCTTCAACTCATTAAGCTTTCAAATTCTCATGTCTCTTTGTAGTGTAAATGAATTTTTGTGTATATTGTTTATCGTTTATTAAAAAAACATGTACCAATACTTCAAATCAGTACATGATACTATGTGAGAAAATATAACATTGCGTGATAGGTTAGAAATACAGTGCTTTAGCATCACGATTGCATATAGATTTCTCCTATGATAGAGGTATGTAATAAATCAATCAATTCACGTAAAATATTTTGTGAGTTAATCATAACTTGACACACATTAATAAATAAGTAGCAGTGGTTTTGGATAGAAATAAGTAAGTCGCAATTAACATTCACGTAATACTTTTTTGTTTGTCATTTTTCTGAATTAGTTTTGTAAAAATGTAGAGGTCGCACTTGGTGCGATGGCAAGTGCCTTCGCCCATGAGCGGTAGGTCTCGGGTTCGAGACTTGGGAGCAGCCTCTCCATAAATGGGGGTAAGGCTAGCCGACATTCACCTCTCACAGACCCTGCGTAAAGCGGGAGCCTTGTGCACTGGGTACGACCTTTTAGTTTTGTAAAAATGTGACTTGTAAATAAAGACAAAAAACTCATTATATTTTAATTTAAATTTCAAAATATAACGATTTTACCGCTACATAGTATTAGTAATTGATGTGATATAAATAGAATAGATATTTCATCATATTCTATGGCATAGGCCAAGTAGAGTTCTTAAATAATAATCCAATATAAATCTCCATGGCTGACAGCAACACGTTGACAGGTCAATTTGTGTTAAAGCAAATTTTGCCCCACTACTTTGGTCTCAATGCATCCAGTTAAACGACGAAAGCATAATTTGACTAATCAAATCCCTAACTCCGGACAAATGGCCGAATCATTTTCTCAGACAACTTCCGAGCCTTGTATGAGGGTGACATTGATATTCCTCTTTATTGATTAATATGAAGTCTGACCTTCAACTCAAATAACAAGTTTAATAATTAATTATGATTTTTTTATGAGGATTGCCAGGCGGACTCGCTCGAAAGCGAGTCCAACCAAGACCCTCTCCCTTGTAGGGTTCCATGTGGTTAAGTTTTTAAAATCCATGTGTCTAGCAAGTTTATGCGGACTCTTTGTGGGCGAGTCCACGTACTATTTTCTTCTTTTTTTAATTGTACGACGAGTTTGATAATTAATTATGGCTTTCTCTTTAAGCAAGATTAATTAAGCTGCTCTAATGTATGGAGGAGATGTGCATTTGAACTTGGGTTGAGGAAGACATACTATCTATGCCCAATTGATTTAACCCATATATCTGATTGTCTCTTTAAAGTGGAATATTATTATATAAAAAAAACTGCAAATGACAAATTAATCAACACCTTTAGTCAAGCAAATTGTAACCAAGGGTCAATCACATTTTACACCTATGTGATCTAGGGGCATATAATACTTTAGTCAATTGTTTTGAAATTTACAGAACTAACCTTTAAAGTTACAATTTTTTTTTTCTTTTTCTTTTTCTTTTTTGAAGAAGAAGGACGATATATATTTCATAAAGCTAGAAGAAGGCTTATTTGTACAAGGTAGGGAAACATCCTCTAAAAGAAGATCACTAATGATAAGAGGAGGTTCATCGAACCAAGTACAATCTCGTCCAGTATGGAGGGCATAACGAGCTAGTCGATGTGCTACCGAATTTGCTTGACGGCCGATGTGGGCAACAGAAGCTTCAGCGACCAGAGTCAGCAAGAACTTGACATCTTTGATGATAGGTCCCATGGGAGATCGATTCACCGAGGAATCCAACACTACTGAAACGATCTGAAGCACATCACTCTCAATATCCATCTTGATTAAACCCCTTTCAACCACCAGTTCAAGCCCTATTCTTAAGGCCAAGGCTTTAACCTGTGCCGGAGTAAACACTTCCTTAAGCACCCGAGTAGCCGCACCAACACAGATTCCTTCAACATTTCTAATGATTATCCCTATACCACCAATGCAATGCTCCTTGTCCCAAGCTCCATCAACATTTAACTTCATTCTACCTAATGGAGGGCAGGACCACCAAAGGGGAGCCCTCAGGTTGTTTGGATGGAAGGGAGAGCAATTCACTCGTAAAAAGCCTTGCCACCAATCCACTGCTCGACTCATAACCATTAGAGGGTTCGGGCTTGGAGTCTCACCCCATAGTTTTGAATTTCTTGCCGTCCAAATAGCCCAAAGTAGCATCAAGACACATTCAAAATCTACTCATTTAGAATTCTGCACCACAGTTAAAGCCCATTCCTTGAGGGAGCCATAATTCCGGTGCAGAATCTGGCAAGATAATGGTGCAGCTCGCTAAACACCAACAACAAAAGGACACTCCATGAGATGGTAAGTCGATTCCAGTGCCGAATCATATAGAATACACAACTGGCTCATTGGAACTCTTCGTTTGCAGAGGTTGTCAGCCGTTGGTACAATATCTGAAATAATTCTCCATGCCATCATCTTTACTTTGGGAGGGACACTGGCCTACCATAAATTTTTCTAAAGAGTAGAAAATAGGCTAGTAGAGGCTGAGGAAGATGCCAAGAGGGCGGGAGAGAGGACCCACAGCTGAGCCACATGATAGGTACTTTTAACTGTAAAATTTCTCCCCTTACTGAGATCTACTTGCTTGTAAAATTTGGTAATTTTTTGAAATAGTTGAATTTTCCGACAGCTCGAGGCAAGTAGCCCTCACGTGCGGCGACATGTGGGTTGAGACCCCACCTGCCTTTCCTAAACTAATTTGATTACCCTGATTCCATATGTGACGTTCGATTGATGAAATCTCGTCATATGATTATAGTTTTGATAAAGACCGTCACTTGGACATTATTTGAATCAACGATCTGACCATTGGATCGTCACCAAACTTTAATACATAGTAGTACGTAATATTTAAGGATAATAGGAACTTACGGATAGGGAATCCGATATACGGATCTTTCCGAATTGGATTTCTAAGATTGTAAAATTAAACGTTGATCGCCACTTGAATTTGCAAATTGGCGGAGATTCAGCCGTTGGATTGTAATGAAATTTTATTATGTTGTTCTAGAAGAATAATGTGTATGTTGAGAAGTTATGGATCATAAATCTGAAAGTTGGATCTTCCGGTTTAGATTTCTAGAGTTGTGGACCTTATCCTCGATCTTGATCGACGGTTAACTTTTTAGTCAACTAAACCTTGTTCCTAGCGTGCCATTTATCTTAGAGTATTGTTGGGTTTTCATGGAGCTTAATGGGCTCATCATGATGATGTGTGCCTCGATTTAGGTAGTAATGACACCATATTGAGTTATACTTGTTTATTAAATGTGATTTCTATTGAATTGTTATTTTATTTTATTTTTTTAGCCTTAAAATAAACGAGGTTAAATTTTGGTGGAAAATCGTCAAAGAAAGAAATGTTAGAGTGATTATTAACATAGACGGAAACAATGACCATTTTGGCCTACCACTAAATATAAATTCCAAAATAAATTTTTTTGGTCGAGGCGTTACACATCATCTAGCCCATTAGTCTAGCAGGATCTCTTTCCTTCTCGGATTGCAATAAAATCTCCAGCGCATATCCAAGGCAAAGAGCTAGCATTAGCAAGTCCCCCCGATTTGCCACTTCCTTTTACCACAAAGCTGTTTGTAAAACCCCAACTTAATTGCACTTTCTTCAATTTATTCTCATCACATTTGGTTTCACTTAGGAAAACCATGGTGGGAGCTTTCTGCTTAATGAAACTAAGCAGATCCTGAACTTTCTGAGGGTTCCCAAGCCCTTGACAGTTCCATGCTAGAATTTTCATTGGGGCGGGGCTGGTGCATGCCAGCCTCCATTACTTGAGATAGGTCATTGATCCGTTTCTTCTTACCACTCAACAATCCCAGATGCTCTGCCTCCACCACTTCATTGGATAGACTAATCAACACATCTTTAAGTTATGTTTCTTCCTCTAAAGCACTTTTCTTATGGATACCATGGGTTTTGCCTTTCAGTCCTCCGCGCCCCCGCTTGCTACGATGACTGATGATGAACAAGTGGGATAATTTTACCACAAAGTTAGAGGTTTTCTGCTTTTTGTCTGCGTGAACAGGTAAACGTTCCTCTCTACTTCTCATTTTTTAAAGTATAGTGGTAGGTGAGTCACTACACATAGGTTGTGCTTCTGCATATGGTTTTGGTCTACAATTATTGGGCCCAGATGGGCATGGAAGGGTTTCACCTTTTTCCAATTCGATTATCCTTAGAAGTTTAGCATGCCTACTATCCTTACTTGTCATAGTGGCACCACTCTCAAATGGGTTGTCCAAGAGGTCGTGGACATTCGTGAAGGCCCATAGGGGAACTTTCCTTGGGTTGTACCAACTTTTATCAAGGGACATGCCATTAATAGCTAAGGTGAAAGTTCTGTTATGATAGTGGGTGCTGAAGCTATCTGGGTGGTCCATGTTACCCTAGTCCAGCAAAGATACCTTTCGAGATGTAGAAGATAACAGCTCATCGAAATTTAAATCACCTTGTAGCATCAAGATGTCAGTCTTGGTCACCATATTCTCTATGATGGCAGGATGAGCAGTACTACAAGTTCCAAAGATCCTGCCGGATGTCCCTTCAATTGTTGAGACTAAATGACGGGTGTCACGATCCCCGACATCCACGCAATGATGCTTGTCGTTCTCCCCCTGATGTCGCCACAGACTATCGCCACCACCGGTGAACAAAGGATGAGATGCACGTTTAGGGAATAAACTCATCGA
The DNA here is from genome assembly GCF_042453785.1 of Malus domestica. NCBI lineage: Eukaryota > Viridiplantae > Streptophyta > Magnoliopsida > Rosales > Rosaceae > Malus > Malus domestica. The sequence goes on along the minus strand of NC_091672.1, from coordinate 23,870,585 downwards.
TAATTTCGAAACAGTCAGGGCCCTCAGGTTCGGATTATAGCGATTCTCACCATCCCTGCTGATGGGAGCTTTCCACTGGCAGTTGCGAATGTGACTGAGCTACCACAGTTATAGCAAAAATCCTTCAGACCCTCATACCAAAGCTGGAGAGTTCGACTTCCATTTTAAGGGCACGACATGACAAAACTGGTGAGGAGTGGTTTTGTATCATCAAAGTCCACACGAATCCACAGAAAACCCTGAAACCTTAAGGCAATAGGGTTCTCAATTTCCAGCACTGAGCCTATTTTTGCCCCTAACATCCTTGCATTTTTGGCAATACATAATACTCTTGGAATTCCATGAACTTGGACCCAAAAGATAGTCTTGTTTGCACAAATCTCGTCCAAGGATTGTTATAGAGGCCAAAGTTTAACAGTAAATGGGGCACCTTTAATAAACCAGGGGTTGCCCTTAAGTATCCACCGAGTAGTTTTTTCATCTCCCACCTGAATGTAGTACACATTTAGCTTAGCTTTGGAGACCTTCACATTCCCCATCTTTCTCGCTACACTTATCATGACCTCCTAGTTCTACCTCCGCAATAAGCATTCCAACCATATGTACCAATTCTTCACTCTTATCCTCCAGGTACAGACTATCCTCGAAGTTAAACGAGAGGTAGTCCATAAATTCCTCTTCCATGTTCATCTCAGAGGACGACATTTATGAGTCCAAGTAAGCTTACCCACAGACACCTAACTCACAGAAAAATCACCGAGGGTCAAGTACACTTTCCAATTGGAACAAAACCACTAAGGTTCACCGTGGACGAGGGCACAAAACTGGTTAATCACCGTGGAAGATGGAAGGGTAACGTGTAGACGATGAACTGCGAAGGGGTTAGTTACAATCTTTCTTAATACCTTTGGTAAAACAATGGACAATTTAACTAAAACATAAATCAAACTTGCTCTTAAACTCTTAGTACTACTATTTAATGATATTTTTTTTTAATTTTTAAGAGAGGTATTTAGTTTAGATATAATGAATGATGCATTCAATATCAAATTATTATGATATGCTCATTGCGTAACTAGACCCAAATTTTCCATGCTTCTACATTTTCCCCTCCATAAAGCTCTATGGTCAACCAAATTACAAGTCAGATAACTTTGGGCTGGACCACTACACTCAACTGTGCAAGGCCACCTGAGCTTTAGAACCAATTGAACCCGATAAACTCCCAAATTAAGAGTCAGCAAAGTCGGTGAGTTCGAAATTGGAATTCGTACTACTTGTGTCTCAAATTTCAGAAAAATGGAAGAATATCAGGTCAACAACTTCGGCATCTTTAGTACTAACCCTACATGCAATTGGACGTCAAGAAAGCATGTATTCGTAAACAATATGTTATTTTGGTGGATATAGTCTTATTCTTCAACTCATTAAATCTCCAAATTCTCACTTTTTTTTATAGTTTAGATGAATTTTATATAAATTTTTCATCGTTTATTAAAATAAAAAAAAAAAAAAATATATATATATATATATATATATAATACCTCGAGTCAGTCACATGATACTATGTGAGAAAATATAACGTTGTACGATAGGTTAGAGATATAATGCTTTAGCATCACAATAGCATATTGATTTCTTCTATAATTGATGCATGTAATAAACCAATCAATTCACGTAAAATATTTTACGAGTAAATCACAACTTGACACATTAATATATAAGTTGTAATGATTTTGATCAGAATTTAGAAGCAAATAAGTCACAATTTGACATGCATCCAATATTTTTTCAGGTGACTTTCCTGGATTAATTTTTTACATGTGGACCAAGATGTAACTTGCAAATAAAGACGAAAGCTAGTAATATTTTAAACTTGAATTTGAAATATGACGACCTTACCGCCACGCAGCATTAGTACTTGATGTGATATAAATAGAATTGATATTTTCATAGACCATATTCTATAGTATAGGCCAAGTAGAGTTCTTAAATAATGGAAAGGGAACATCTCGGATCCATTTCACTTAATTCTTTTTATTAAACAATATGAATTCTTAAAATTTGATTTAATGATTAAAGTTATTAAAACTTTTAAAGTGAACCCGTGTTTTTAGTCGTTAGATCAAATTTCAAAAGTTTGAATTGTTTGATGAGGAGTATTAGATGGAAGAGATCCGAAAGATTCATTTCCTTAAATAATAAGGAAAACTAATGAAAATGACTTGAAAACTTTGAGTTTTAACGATAAGGACAAAATAAAAGGTAAAATGAATAGTATCATGATTAATTTTTTAATGTAAAAATTTAATTTTTTTGTTAACTACCGAAAGCTTCTTTTTAAAATTCCTAAATAATAATCCACTATAATTCTCCATGGCTGACAGCAACACGTTGAAAGGTCAAGTGTTAAACTAATACATTCTTTACGCGACCACAGTGCGCGTCTGAACACCAGTTTTCCCATCTTCTCTATATTTCTAGTTCCTAATGTGAACTCAACGACCAAAGTCTTCAATCCTTCCTTGATAAGCAACCAGCACCAATCACCCAAAAACCCCTCTCTCTCTCACTCCTAAAACACAGCTTAAACTCTCTCTCTACAAATTTACAGTCATGAGTAGCAACTCAGTTCATCAGAACTCCGGCTGCTTCAATATCATCCTGCGCAGGCTTCTGTGCAATGGAAGCGTTCCGACTCATCCATCAGACCAAATTTCAGATTCTAACACAACCCAGCTCGCAAAACCCCCAAGAAAACAAAACCCTGATCCCAAAATTCAGTCTTCAGCTTCTGTCACGCCTGGAATCGTGGCAAGGCTGATGGGTTTGGACTCGTTGCCGGAAACAAATTGGGTTTCAAGAGGCCCGGACTTGGTCAGTCGGAGTAGGTCACTGAGTTTTGCAGATTACTTGATGGATTTCGACTCGAATGATCATCAGAATCACCAGCATCGAAGGGTTCGAACTTCGGTCTCTTTTCGCGAAGTCCCGGAGGTAATGAATGGTCAGAAGAGCAGCCATGATTTTGTGGTTGTGTATTTGGACAATGTGGGTGAGAAATCGAAGGAAGTTGGGTCGAAGGTGAAGAAATCCGAGTTGAGTTTTGGGGAGTTGAGGCAGGGGAAGAAGGAACAGAGGAACAAGAACAAGGAGAAAAACAGAGAGATTGGTGAGATTATGAAGGAGGAGAAGAAGGAGAAAATAGTAATGATAAAGCAAAACAAGAACATTTGTAGGTTAAAAGATGAGCCCAGAAGGGATTTTGGTGCCAAATCTTCAAAGGGTTCTAAAAATGGTGGTGCAAATTTGAAGGGGGAGAGAGAAAATATTGCAATGAAGAAGACAACCCAGAAGAAGAAAGTTGTAGTGGAACCAAGAATCAAGAAGAGAAAGCAGAAAATTGAAGCTGAAAAGGAAAAAGTGGCTGCAGATTTTCATGGTTCCTCAGAGAATGATACAAGTGTTGCTTCTGTTCTTGGCATTGATGACATTTTGATCGAGCATGAAGCTTGGTTATCAGGTTTGTTTTGTTTCCTCAAATTTTGCTTTTCATGTTACAACGAATATTCTAATTACTCTAATCTTTAAATTATAAAAAAAAAATAGATTCGAAACCGAACGTAGAATGAGCATACAGTTGATCAACTTAACTAAGCGCATGTCTGCTTTTGTTTCCTCAATTTTGATTGCAATTTAGCACGTTGTATAACCAATTTATTCTAAATTCATTTTTGTGGGTTAATTTTTCTTATAGGATATTCAATTCCCATGGATTTGAACTCTAAGGTGAAACCGTCGCCAAAAGCTCCATTTAGTGACAGATCAGAAGTGAACGCAGCTAAAAGGAAAGATTTTGAGCCGATTAGGGAGGAGGAAACCAGAGACTACGCAGAGCTGCTGGCTTCCAAAATCCAAAATTGGATAGAGGAGGATTTGAAAGAATCAAATTGGGTGGCCAAGAATGCGGTCGGGTTCGAAGGTTTCGAAGAAATCTGCGAGGAATTTGAAGGGCGGATTCTGGACATGCTAGTGCACCAGACCATTGATGAATGTATTGAGATTTCTTATGAAAATATATGGGGAAATCTGTGGACTTGCAATGCTACTGCTTGAAGAACAAGGAAACTCTTCTGAAATGTCGTAAATATTCTTCGATGTTTCAAACCCTAGACTTTTAGTTGAAGCTTGAGCTCTTCCATTTAGGTGTGAAAGGAGTTCGAGCCTTTTAGCGACAGCTGAGGCACTGACACAAGTATAGCAGCAACGAAAGCAATTGGAATATGTGCTTGCTTACACCTCCTGCCTCCATAAAAATTGGCAGGATTTTGTAGTATTTTCCATGAAATTCTAAATGTAATTTCAATGAGTTTATACACTTTGTCTTGTGAAAATGTTGAATAATTATAATCTTATAAACTGATTAGCATTGACTATGATTTAGTTTTTCTGAAATTGAATATTTTCATATAAACAAGCTTTAGCGCAAGAAAGATTTTTCTTTGTGATCAAATGGTCCCTTTCTTTAGTACTTTCTACATATGAACATACACCCCCAACAAGGTGGTAGGTGGAGAGTGTTTAATGCCACAATATAATGTCACATCTACACTAGTATAGTACAGCAAATTATTATGATCAACCAAATAAAAACATAAGAAAATTAATGGAGATGACATGAAAACATTGAGTTTTAACGAAAATAACAAAAATATGTTGTAAATGAATAGTATTATGATTGACTTTTTAATGTAAAAATATGATTTTTCATTAAAATGAACAGTACCAGAGATGTTTGATTAATACTCTTTGAAAACGAAGCTTTCTGCATGACAATCCACTGATAAAAAGAAGAAACTTGCATTTATTTTGTGAAAACTTTGATGACTTGTGTAGTTTATGTTGATACATCATAGGGCCAAGAAGTCAACAATCCTACAGAAACGTTAGCCGCCTTCCATATGAGTTTGTACATTTAGTGCAGTTCCATCATTAGATTATGAAAGCTTAACATCCAATATAAGTCGTTACCAAGGAAGAAAATATCAGTAATATCGGAAATATCGGTAGTCTGAAAACACGGAAATATCGATGGAAATATCGGGATTATCGATATCGATAAAAATTACATGGAAACCATGGAAATTGTAAGAAAAACTTGGAAATTTTTAATGAAACTTTGCAGGATGTTTATTTAGTCAATTATCTATTAGTTTATCACAAAAAATTGGAAGGAAATGCATTGCATGATGGATTTAACTGATTTAAGTGGATTATATAGCGAGCTGGCAAACATTGTGAGTGTAGAAAATATGTAGTAATTAATGAAAGAAGTTTAAACACACCATAATCATTTATATATAATTAATTAGTACAATATTGAGAGGTTTTATTTAGGATATTAAAAACAAAAAGGAAGTGAATAAAATGATGAAGAATAATGTGCCGAATTTGACATTTTAAATTTCTTACACATAAGCATGCGTCTAGGCGTTGAAGTTCCAAATTATAGTATATCAATTAACGATTGAAAATCAATACGTTGAATAAGACTAAACTTTAATTTGGATGCCGATTATGTTTTTTCAAGTTTATATAAAGTAAAAGAATTGAATTTTGGAAGCCAGGAGTGTGTCAATTGTTTTATAATTCGTCTGAATACATATATCAGGTTGCTACTCAACGTAATTTGAAAGTATATCTAGTGCAAGGACTTGTCTTTTTTTGTTGATAAGCAAAGGGTTTGTAGCTTTTTTTGCTAAGCAGTAGAACATATTATGTTTGTTTAATCTTTAGCATTTGATCGTTGTCCACAAATATAGCATTTAATCTCACACGCCACCACACACACAGAGAGCAAGTCAGAGAGTGAGTGACACGCCACCACACACGCACTTCGAGACCCCCCACACCACACATGCACACAGAGACTGAGCTCAGTCTCTCGATCCTTCCTTCTCTCTCTTCCGAGTTCTGAACTTCTGAGTCTTCTCCTTTTCTTCTCTCTTCTTCTGAGTCTTCTCCTTTCCCTTCTCCCTTCTCCAGTTTTCCCACACACACACAGACATCATCTCTCGATCCATCTCTCCATTGCGTCTCCCTCTGCTCCTCCCTGGCATTCCTCCTCGTCGAGCCCGTCACCATGTCCCGCGACCTCTACCTCTCCTCCGTCTTCCCCATCGGCGCGATCCTTCTCGTCCGCGTCTCCCTCTGCTCCTCCCTCGCCTTACTCCTCGTCGAGCCCGTCACCATGTCCCGCGGGCCGCGACCTCTACCTTTCCTCCGTCGTCCCCATCGGCACAATCCTCCTCGTCCGCGTCTCCCTCTGCTCTCTCTCTCTCTCCTCTCTTTCAGCCGCTGATCGAATACGATCTGTGAAATGCTTGCTCATTGATCTCTCAGCTCCGTACGATCCGCGGCCTTCCAAAGATGATGATCTTTAGCACTGTAACTGCCGGTGAGGTACTCGATTTCTTAGCTTCTACTGTTTTCTTCCAGATCTTGCTCGAATTCAAGCCCTTGCTTCTCGGATTAGTGTAATTTTGTCACTGATTTGGTATAAAGTGGTGATTTTTGTTGAAAGATAGTGATGATTTTGTTCCGTTTGGTTGCAGGTTTCGTTCTTGCTCGGAGTTATTCCGATTCTCCGGCGAGGTTGTGACTGTCGAGAAACCAAAATATCGCGATATTTTGACGAAAATATTTTGGATACCTATTAAAATATCGGTAAAGCAAAAAACCAATAATATCGGCGAAATATCGCCGATATTATCTATTTTTTCTTCCATGGTCGTCACTCATAATGAGGTGAGCCGAATTATGATAGCATTAGCCGTGTAGGGTATGTGAGCCTGCGAGTCATAATCGTAGACGACTAGCCATAGAGTAGTCGACGACTGATGGTAAAAATCAAGAGATGCGTGAAAAGATAGTGAGATTATTCTTTCGTCTTCGGTGAAAAGTTATAAGTAGTGTAGTAAAATCTTTGTAATTGAGATTTGCTAACCATCGTAATGATCTTTCTCAAAAATCACAAGGTGCTAAAGTGGCAGGATATGGGGTCTGCAGGTTTTTGTGAAATGGATGCTCTTATCGTGTTCTTGATGAAAAGAAAACCAAATCTTGACTATAACTTTGATAGTGGCAAACTAGCCTGTATAAGGTACAACCTAAGATGGAACTGAATTATTTTCATCGACATGTATTTTTTGTTTTAAGTTCGCCAAGACGAATGCACCGCTTTCCCGCTGTTGTAGAAAAAGAGGATGCTCTAACTAAGAATTCTAAGAAGACTTGTTCCAACACCCATTTCTTGCTAATTATGTGATGATAGAAGCACTTTCATACAAGTTTGGTGCTAGGAGTCCTTCTAGTTGAATCAATAATCAATAGAACCAATAGGAACTTCTATGGGGAAATTATGATTCTCACTCAAGACCTCACATAGTAAATTGTTAAAGGGTCTGGCAACCGGGGGAAATCAATAGGAACTCCCCATTCTAATAGATGTTCTACCTTTCATTATTAACATCCAATCCATGCTAATAAGAAAAACAAGCGATTGCTAGTCAGCTTTCATTTCATGAAAAAAATGGTAGGGGCTGAGGCTCTGATTTCACAGGTATTCCTGTTATAGCAAAAAGAAAAAGTGGAACTACAAGTATGAATGTCCTTTAGAAATGAAGAAAGTTGGGGTTACACCATAAAACTAATTGGCAATACGGTGAAAAGTCAAACCTCTTATAAGCCCATGCAAGGTCTCTCCTCCTATCATTGTGGGACTTATTCTCAACACGGCCCCTCACGTGTGGCGAATTTTCAAGTCTAACATGTGGACAACACAATGGGGTGACATGGAGCGCGGGTGGCCATTTGGCTTTGCACGTGAGACAACCTACTCTAATACCATGAAGAAAGTTGAGGTTCCATCATAAAATCAATTGGCAATATAGGAAGAAGCCCAACCTCCTATAAGCCCATACAAGGTCTCTCCTCCCATCAATGTGGGACTCATTTTCAACAAGTGTCACATGCTCGTTTTGAGTGGAAGTAGGGTGGGAACTTCAGTCAGGCTTCCACACGTGCATTGAAACCAGAGTCTGCTACTCGTTGTAGGCAAAAGACGGCTTTAACCTCATTCTCCTATCTTAAATAAGGCCTGAACGGCAACATAAAAGCCTTGGAATGGCAGCCAAGCCTGCATCTCACTTTCTTTTTCTGTCAAAAGCTTTCCACGTAGGTCTATAATAACCGTTTGTCAGAATGATTTCTCTTACAATGTTTGAACTTGTCTTGTTCGCCAATGAACCAAAAATAAATGAAGGAGGCCGCCTTAAGCACCAATTAGAGATATTTACCATTAATATTAAGAAATAAAACGCGGAGTGAGTTTCTGCTGCCCAAGAGATTGGGTTTTTACCCTTTATTGGAACTTTTGACATTTTATCCATTTCTTACATCGCGTGAAGGGATTACAGGAGGCTGAAGCCCTATCTGGAACCCCCCTAAGCACTGGTAATCCTAATAACAAGAAAATTTTCTGTATAGCAACTTAACTAGCCACTCTCGCAGACAGGTAGGACCACGTATATCAGAGGCTGTACATACGTAAGGAGGAGACGTATACTTTCCTTTCACCAATTCACAACGTTATATGCGATCATTGGACGAGTGATTTACATTTTAAACACCGTGTTAAATATTATTAAAAGAGTGATGCCATTAAAATTATGTTTTAGTTGCAGGAGAGAATCTCTTCTATATTACACCCATTCCTTATGAAAGTGCTTAGGCTTGCCCCCAATCAAATTTCTCTCCCCAGACACACATGCAATCTTTCCATCTAGACACGGCGATCATGTCCCCACGTGTTGGGCGAAAACACATGATGCATGCGAAGTGCTCCTTAGTAAATGAGAACTGAGGATTCTATATATAAAGAGACCCTAAAAACCATGAGGAGGATCATATGGATCATAATGTTAAGGGTAATTCGTTTGACATCTTTATCTTATAGAACAGAGTGCTTCCACTTTCCAAGAAACCCTAGAATACAGCCACGAACATGAAGGAGAAATGGAAAGAAAATAAACAACCAAGAAAAAGAGCATTCATTGAAACCTTCTTAGAATGTAAATGGCATTGGTAGGGCTGGTACCGAAACTCTTGTCCCAATTTCTAAACCGAAGTTATCGGCAATCCTAATTTCAAGATCGATCCTAAGTCAAATTTTTGAGAATCTCGAAATAGTTTCAGAATTTCGGAACAAATAGGGAATCCCGAAATATTTTTGGCCTTTTGGGCTATTGGATTAAAACTTAACATATTGAACTTTTGGGCTAAAATTTAACCTTATATATTGAAATTGTCAGCCCAATTGACATTTGCAATTAACATAATCAAACCAAAATCCTTGCCTATATTATTAAGTAACAAAATCGCCTATTGCAATTAACAAAATCCATTCCGCAATTAATATTGGACAAATTTGAACTAACGGGAGTAAATTAAATGTTTGATTAACTGTGAAACATCGGACAGTACTAACATCAGGATATTACCAACAACAGTTAAATCGAAAGCCAAAGATTCCCAGCAAAGCTATCCAAACGCAAAGACAATCAGTTGTTCTAAGTGATTGACTTTGTACGGTTCTTGTTCAAACTATTTAAACGAGCAAAAGTAGTGAAAAATATCAATTACAAACAACATTTCAAACAAACAAACACACCAAATCAAAGCACCAATGGATATCGATAGTCGGATGTTTACCTAGCAGCAGTGGGACACAAGAGAGTCCCTTGCTTGTTGATCTTCCCCACACGAATAGATACGAGAGGTATACAGAAGCACCTAGCAAGCATTCCAACTTCCGCCGGCTCGAAATGCTATTCATCAAACACAAAGTGTGAGATCATCAATTTTGCAAAACCCGAAATCAATATAAACTTAACCCCAAAAACTATGCCCACATTTCGACAGGTTTCAACAACCTCCATATCAGTTCCAATTGCTAAATTTCACAAACCCTAATCTAGAAGAACAAACTTTTTTATTCAACACAAAACGAATACGATGCATCGAGCAGTGCAGAAGGAATACACCAGAAACAGAAATATTATATCTCAGGTCCATTACAAAGATGCAGAGCAACCATAAATCAAGGTAAATGAACCATTACGGTTTCCACTCACTAAATCAAAGATCAGTGCATGATAATGTTGTATCGGCTCTCCGTGCTTGGCTGCAAGTCCCGATTTCACAGAGAGAGTTCGAGGAGGAGGCGAAGGAGCTCTGGTCTGCTAGCTTCGAGGAGGAAATAAATGAATTATAGAAGAACCATATGATTAAAAAACCCAAATTTCAAACAAAATATAACACGAAATTGAAAACCCCAAATCCAAAACCCTAGAATTCAAATGCCCAAATTAAAAACGAATTGAAGCCACAAACAGACTTTACCACATCAAGATTACCTGATGAAGACAAGAAGATTACCTTAATGAAGAGAGAAGTAGAAGGAAGCAGATGTGGCTGTATTGATTATCGAATGCAGAGGATGTTGTCAAATGCAAAAAGAAAATGGAACACTGGATGTAGTGTGAAGGTAAGGGGGAGAGAGTGAAAGAGTGGAGGTCGAGGTGGGTTTGGGGTCGGGCGGAGAGTTTCAGTATAGTCTGAAAGTGAAGTTGAGACTGAGAAAAGGTTTCATTTTGAATGAACGGCTGAGATTAATTCTCAACCAATCCAACTGCCTGTAATAGTTAAAACTATATATATTTTAACTTCGGTTCGGTTTGGTATTACCAAAAAAGTCAGATTGTGATACCGATTTCCCTACCGAAATTTTCAGGATTTTCGGTTTGACTTTAGGACTTTTTTGGTACGGTTTAGGATTTTCGGTGGTTTTTTCCACCCCTACATTTTGAATGAACGGCTGAGATTAATTCTCAACCAATCCAACGGCCTGTAATAGTTAAAACTATATATATTTTAACTTCGGTTCGGTTTGGTATTACCAAAAAAGTCAGATTGTGATACCGATTTCCCTACCGAAATTTTCAGGATTTTCGGTTTGACTTTAGGATTTTTTTGGTACGGTTTAGGATTTTCGGTGGTTTTTTCCACCCCTAGGCATTGGTACTTGAAAATTACTAAAAGAGTAAAAATTTATACCATTTAGTATGAATATTGATGAATCGATATTATATTATATATTTTACTCTTATCTTGGTATTAATTTATTAGTTATTTTGTGAGAATTGTAATACTTTGATTTATATTCTTAATGTAGGACTTTCGACTTCCTCTTGAGCAAAAAGTAGTCAAACGGTGGAATTTTTTAGCGATTCCAATTAGAGTATGTTTGTGAGTTTCTCAACTTGCTCGTGTCAAAGTTTCACATTTTTCTACGATTATTTTCTGGCAATGAAATAAAGAAGAGTTGTTGGAAAGTGACTTTTTTTACTTAATTGCGATTTTTGGAGCTCAAGATGACTTCCAATGGGTTCGTGGCCTTCTAGAGAAGTGTTTAGCATAATCCAAGCTTTAAATCCAGCTTTTTGGGCTGATTTTGGAGCAGATTTGAGTCCAAAACTTGGCTGATTTTAAGCAAATTTTACTAGTCAATTTAGGATAATATTTCTTAATTTATTTTAATTTATTTAGTTTCCTAGTCTTATTCTAAGACCTTATCTAGGTAGGGTTTTATTTTGTAGTAGTATAAATAAAACTTTTTAGCCATTATTAGGGTTGGAGAGAAGACACATTATTCTGGAGAATTTCAAACTTTTTTACGTGTTTTCAATCACTTTTCTAGTTAATGATATTTTCTTTAGTTTTTATTATGATTATGTGTCACTAATTGTTTTGCTAGGGAGAGGCCACGAGCCTTAACATGAATATGTGATTTATTAATTTGCTTATGAATGGATACATGCTTGCTTTGAATCATTAATCATCATGATTAAACTATCTAATTGTCTTAGTGATTCGTGACCATTAGGGTATTTAGACAAGTAATTTGATGCAATTTTTTGTTGAAACATCACCCTAAAATTGAGGAGGGCTTCTTGTGATTAGTAATTGTAAGTTCACTTAAGACGAACATCACACTCTTAAGGGTTGCATGGTTTTTCAAAAGGTTTTCACAAAACTTAATGAGTCTTGCATGTTTATATTTGATTTGAACATCACAGATGGTTGCATGTTAGATATACGTTTTTGTTTGAACATCACGAGGAAAATATGTATTAGGAAAACCTAACATTCAAAATTTCAAAGCATGTATATGGAAATTCATAAATAATTAGTAAAATTTCATAGGATTGATAATGGTGACGGCGGAACCCTACTGTTTAAATTGTTTTCCAAACTGTTTTATTTTGCTTTCTTTACTTTGTTGATCAATTTAATTGTTTTTAGTTAAATTCGTTTTTGTTATTTTAAATTTCAAAATCAACCTTTTCGAAACTTTGTTTCAAATAATTAGCTGAGGATTAGTTTAAATAAAAATTATTCATTCAATTCCCATGGAAAACGAGCTTACATTGAGCTGATACTACGATAACTGTGTACTCTTGCAAGTATTTTAAGTGTTTTTATCCATACTTTTACTGGTAAAAATCCTATCAAACATTCTTCAACCATCCAATAAACCCAGGAAAACTCAGGCTGGTTATTTAAACCCCACCGTGGGCTATCAGCGATGACCTGTGATTGAAGAATAATTAGGGTTTGTAATCAGTCCATTTTCACTGTGAAGGTTGGTTGTGGTACCTTTTTCTTTTACGGTTTACCACGCCAACTCCATCAAAAGTTCCCAAATAATCATGATTACGGCCCGATTATGGAAAAGGATGTGGTGCACTATTGTAACCAATTTCAGGCCTTTGCTGCTGCTGCTGAAGCTCAGATTGCTGCAGCTGATTATAATCACTACTTTGTTTTTTGCCACAAAGTTTGCATCATGGAAAGGACTTGACAACCGATTTGGCAAAGCCGTCAACCAAGGTGGACTTCAAAGGACTTGATTGACCACACAAGCGAGTTTGTAAGGCAAGAAGAAAGATTATTCCGAAGGGAAAGGAAGTATGAGTATGAATATGCTAGTGCTAAACTCATCTATGGCACATGGTTCATGATTGTTTTGTTTTAGTATGATGAAATTTGGATTAGAGGTGTCAAATCAACCTATTGAGTTGTTAATGAGTACCCGTTCTGACACGTTTAATTTGTTATTACAATAATATATAGGCAAGGTTGGTAGTTGTGATAATGGTGTAAGATAAATCAAATTAAATGAATCTTAATGGGTACCCATTAACGACCTTATGAGTTGATTTGGCACCTCTAGTTTGGGCCAATAATCCACATATATTTTGTATTTTTTAAGCTGACCAAAAAAGAAAGTTTTTGTATTTTTAGCCTTCATTCGAGTTCAACTTCAATTCAAGGTGAACTCTGGGGCTGAGTTCTGTACAAGTGTGAGAGACTAATGTAGGCTATAAATGCCTCTGTAAGTCTTTCCAATCCTCAAAATGATAGACTGTCGTGGCGAAGTCATTAGCTAAAAAGAAAGGCCTAAGTAATTGAAATGTAATTTGTTTTAAAACTCACAGGCAAAAAAAATGTGGAGTGATCTGGAGTGTAATTTGTTTGGGGCACTGAAGCACGCAACATGCATGTTTTCATCCTATGCTCGACATTCTATCTAATTAAGCATTATATTTTGAGTCTTAGGGAAACAAATGGAGAAAGCCAAAGTGATTTTCTTGGTGGCGCTTCTAGTTTTTGCCTTTGGTATGCCACTTTCTTTTCACGTTGCATTTCTATGTTTCGGCAACACAATTGTAAAATTTACTCATCTAAACTATGAAGATAAGAGAGAGTTCGAACTCAAAATGCAGTAGATTGATGAAGAATATGATATTGACCAGGCCAAATCACTACTTACCTTATTTATTTCTAAAGTTTAGTTTTAATTTATTATTATTATTAATCAAAAACTGTCGTCCACAAGAACTCATAACCGTTAGAAACTGAATGAATAATCTAAAGATGAAAATGTTAATCGATTACTGTAGGTTTTTCAAAAGTAATTGAAGCAAGAGACACAATAAAGGACGCATCAGTGCAATGTGAACGCCCTGTTGATTGTCTAAGCTTGTGTGGTGAGTGCACAGCCAACATGTGCAAAACTGGTCGATGTGTTTGTGGCTGTGCAAACAAGAAGTCCATGGCAGAAGCAATCACTGGTATGAAAAAGTAATGTTTTCATAAATTCTTAATAGTAACTAGTTAAGAGTAGTTAACTAGACTATCCTGCTTAATTATTTGATGATATTAATTATTTTTTCTTAATTTTTAACAGGTTCTCGTCCTGGAGTTGGAGTTGAAAGTCGACGTCGACATGATGACCCCCACCACTTCTGTTATTGGGACTGGCAGTGCGAGTACATGGCAACATGCCCACCTGGATGCAACGCTGACCAATGTAACAATGGATATTGCGCATGTACTTGTTAGTAAAGAATTTAACACCATTTCTCAAATAAAAAGTTACCACATAAATAAAAATAAGAATAAAAATGATGTACGGACTAAATGAATGTATTCAAATTTGATCCGATCTGTTACATGAATAAACTCTAAATTGTTATTATGATTGGTCACATACTGCTTATTTTTTTATTTAAAAAAATGGCACATTTGCTATCGATCTCCTAGTTAGTTATATGCGCAAATACCACCTGAATAAAAAAAAAACTAATAAGTAATAACCATCTGAGTGCCACCTACATATGGAGATAAATGAAAATTCTAAATGAATTCACAAAATTTTCAGTAGCTTCGGTAATAGTAAAGAAACAATCCCCTTCTTTAATAAGAAACTAGTCTCTCTGCTTGCGCTCAAGTGCATACGAGAGACATTTTTTAATATATAACTAGTGCTAGGCACTCTTAAAAGTGTGTAACGTTAATTGTTTATTATTGTTATTCGTTTGGTATAGACATTAATTGTGCCGCTATAGTCATTGTGGCTTTGGGTTTTGCATTTCCTGGAATCAAAGGAAGGGATGGATCAACTGGGCACTGATGGAAGAATTGCATGACGAAAGGGTACTTCTCATCAGATACAGAAGATACTTTTGGAACATATCCTTTGAATTATTGGTTTATATCCTTTCATCGACAGATATGAAATTCCTATCGATAGGCTTCTGGTTTGATCACCTGGCAAAGATATTTAATTCACTCACAACTACACTTTCATATTAAACATGCATCATTTTAAGCACTCTTAGAACCACAAGCTGGTGAATGACGAATTGCGAGACTTTCTTCAAACTAAAAACTAAAGGTCTCGGGTTCAAAACTCACTGCTGGCGTAGAAGCTAGATTTTTGACCAGGGGAGACTGAAATGCCTCTGTGAGTCTTCCTACCTCCAGAAGGGATGGAGAACCGTGGCTTGCCACCTCCTCCTTTTAAAGAGAAAAAAAAGTATGTTCTTAAAGTCGTTGAGACAGTTGGGTTTGCTTGTTATTGTGGTTTAGAATGCTACTCTCACAAGGACGAAAGATTGTTGTATCTTAAGAGATGAGCCCCGGCTTATCATGAGCATCCGTGTGGAGCGTAATATTATCATAAAAGCATTCGTTAATTATCAATTAAAAACTCTATTGTTTCACTTGAAAAAAATCTTTTAAAAAAAAAAATCTATGTATACGTTTGGAGAGATTCTAGTATCTTATTAAATTGTGAGAATTCCGAATTCCCGTGGTCCATTTTAATTAATAATTAGCAAATAATTTCCAAGAAGCTTACGAATTTTTCCAATGTTTGACAAAAGTAGTGGCACGTCAAGAAAAGTCCGTTCCCATTTTCCATATATCATATTAGTCTAGATTTGTAGAAAGTCAAATAGATGATACGATATCGATTATTTTTTTTATTTATTAAAGAAGAGGACTGTAACCATGTGATTACAGTCAAAAGAGAGATTATACTAATTAATCAAGGCCAGGCAGAGCTTGTTAAACGGGAGAGATTATTTTTATTAGAGAGTTGGATTATGTAATCTTGTTAACATCACCTCAATATAGAAGCTGGTCAAACTTAAGAAGTGGCACGCATAATTGCAGACATTCCATGGCATTGAAATATACAAAACAAAAGCTTACCTGCCGACTACACCTATAATAGTAACCATGTGGGTTGCCAAGTTGACGTCCATAATATATAAAAGAAAAATTAATTTTCAATAGTTTCGTAGGAAAGCACCACAACTATTTTATGACATTTGAGTTCAGAAGTTCATTCAACAAAATGATGTAGCACATTAGATAAGTTCACATTGTTAAAAGTTTGAAATTAGTGTTGAGAGTACAAATTCGACATCGGAGATAAACGAGACTTTGCATGTGCTTATATATAATAGTTGGGTTACTTCTTGTATTTCCAATTAATTTTATAGTGAAACTTCAACTTCCTACAGTTAAAACACATACACCAGTCTAATGAGAACCAAGGCTTTTTAACTAAAATGGTTTTTGAGATTAACATAATTAACTCCTCAATTTAATTGGTCATTGAGATTGAAAATCGATAGAAGTGATCCCTAAGTTTGTTCACCGTCAATCATTTTGGTGTTTCCGTGAAAAATCTCCGTTAAATTGAGGATATTTTTGTCCAATCAACCTCTCCACTTGCTTTCTATTTAACGGGGATTTTCCATTGAAGGACCAAAAGAATTGATAGTGAAAAATCAGGAACCACTTCTGTTGATTGTCAATCTCAATGACCAAAGTGAGAAGTTATATCAATCTCTTTTGACACTCTTTGTTATTGTTCATGCGCCAACTGTGTAAATACAGGTAGTTGCCAAACAATATGTAGATTCAGATTTAAACATCTTTTTACATATTGAAATTAACCCCATTTAGCTTGGAGCCAAAAACCTCCTTTACACAACTTCTCCCGTTGAAGATGCTGTTAAAACTTGTGAACAAGTGAAGACTTTCCAAGAAAAAATAATAAAAAATAAAAAGAAATAGTAGGCTCCAGTTTGCTTGTGCTGATATCAGTGGTCCAGCAGAATGCATTGCACAACAAATTGACAAGAAATGGTACTAACCATCAAATTCCAACTTTGGGTATCTATCCGATCGATATTTGCACATATCTGCAACCAAAGCTAAGTTCTCCACGGCGGCAAACATGCATGCATATTTGGACCACCGAATTGTTTGGCACAAAATCCTATATTTACATATATGCGTCGGTGAAAAATACACAAAGTCATGACCTGTAATTATACGTGACAGCTAGAGATAGAGAAGCAGCAGCGACACAGAGAGGGAAAAACACGGTAACGTACGTCTGAAAGATAGCTGGACCTCAATAGAACAGATTCTGTATGTATGTGAAACTTGGAGACCAAGATTATTACTAGCATGATTTGATATGTCCCTTTTGCTGCTATCGCAGATGGAAGAAGCTAGGGTATGACACATCGCACATGGTTTTTTTCATTTTTGTATATTATTTGTTGTTTAATTTGCAATGGAAACTCTGAAGGAATATTTGGATTAGATCAATCTCTTCTTCGTAAACAACGTTTTTCTTCAGGATCTCTCGATACCTTTGTTCGGTTGAATATGATTTTGTCACTCCCAGTTTAACTTCAAAAACGCTTTGAATCGATTATTTTACAACTCGCTGGTTGTCTCGTTATCACAAAATGATTAGAATAGCTGGCTTCCGTTGAATTTGAATTATAAGACAAAAAAGGGCATTTTCATGGAAGTAAGATGTCAAACTAAGGATTATAAATACTCTAAACTCGAATCGACAGCCCATCTGATGTATGCCGTATTTAACCGCATATTTTGTAGGGATATGTACACATATATTTGTTACCTTGATATCGATGGGTGTAAGTGTAACCGTGTAAAATGCTAGAATGTCAAAAGAGAACTAAAAGCTTGAAAATCTCAAAACACGGTCTTGGAAATGTGTCTTGGACTCGTGGTCCAGCTATACTAACTCTACTTCACAGTCGTGTGTATGCTTTCTAAGAGTATGAACACCTTCAAATTGAAAGTCCTATTACGTTATGGACCAGACAAATTGGTCCACTAATATCACACGAGAAATTTCGAATCGACCTAGAGAAATTCCATTGAAGCAAATTACATTCCAGGTCGGAAGTAGGATTATGTATAGAGGACCGATTGAGAAGATAACAAAAATTCAACAACGTATAGTTTTCGAGAAAAGACAAATAAAAACGGCTATAGCATATGTTATAGATTGTCGATCGAGCTGCATCAAAGATAGCTTAGATTGATACACTATGTCTAACAACATCATATGTCAAATTGTCTAAAGTAGCTTGAACATTCTCATGTACATGTTACTACTTGAACCTTAATATATAGTTGCATCAGATCATGTATCTATATATATAGATATAAAAATATTCATAACTCATCCAGCACCCCCACCTGCATATGTATTCAGGGATGGAGGAAACAAAACTGTATCTGTCAATAAAATTTCAGATACAGAATACTATAGTTAATGCAGATGATTTAGATTTTTCGATTTTCCAAGTTTTTCTTCAGCCACTTACACATGTACATGCACCTCACCACCTTAAATATAAAAGGACCGTATATATTTCATGCATGCATCTTCCTTTACTGCATATAGTAGTAATAGAATATACAAATCTCAATAACCTACATGAATGAAATATCAATTTCGCGTGCTTACTCTTGAAGCCAATGTTGGCAACCACATTTCTCTTCAATCTTCATGCATGTAGATATATTAAGACTTCCATGGCAATCAAATAAAATCCTTGAATTTTATTTGTTTATATTTAATTTATATTAAGACTTCCATGGTAATCAAATAAAATCCTAGAATTTTATATGTTGATAGATGTTCATGATAATTAAAGATCAAAATCACTAGGGTAAAACTTATAATTATGGAAACGATCGAGAGAACGAATGAACCTTTCTTTCACTAACTAGCTAGCAATAAATTAATGAAAAGCCTCAGTAGGCAAAACAGAAGAAGATGGATCCGTATCATCATAATGGACATGTCCAAAATGATTAGTTCCAGTTTCTAGCTAATTGAGAATTAATGAACAAACCTCTAAACCAGGTCTTCATAATGCTTGCTACATATCCTCTCTTCTAAGCTTGTTTAGCAAAGCAGTTATAAGAGCATCCCTCTTCTCGGCCCTAGCCTCCTCCCTCAATCTCCTTTGCTCCTCCCTCTCCCTCCATCTCGTCTCCATCATTATCCTCTCGTTCTCCAACGCTTCCATCCTCTGCCTCCACTCCATCTCCTTTAACCGCCTCTCGTTCTCCCTTGCTTGAAACTCTTCCCTCCATTGCATTTCCATTTGCATTTGTTGCTTCATGAACCCCTCCAATATCTCCCTCACATTATTTCCACTTGCACTCCCACTAGTACCGCTGCTTCCGATATTGCTCATCTTCACCTTTTTCTTTTTGTTCCTCGCCGTGCTTCCCTTATTCTCTGCCTCGCTATCCTCGTTATCTTCCTCATCGTCTGAAGAAAGCGTTTTCTTCTTCGACCCGCTTGCAGCTCCGCTTTCTTCTGCCCACAGCATTCTCTGGATCCGTGCAGCGAAAATCGCTTGTAGCTCATTGTAAAACGGGAATTGCTGCCTCATAGGTTCCGGCTCCATTGTCTCACAACCCTAAATATATATAATCATAAAGCAAGATATAAATACGTACATAATAGTACTGTATACTTATCAAACACATGAAGGGTGTGTGGTAAAGCTTTGCAAGGGCTTGTAGCTCGGGTGTGTGGTAAAGCTTTGCAAGGGCTTGTAGCTCAGCTTATTAAAAACATTCACTCATACACCCATGGTCTTTGGTTCGTTCTCACTTAACTTTTGAAGATTTGGGTTGAGGAAATAAGGAAAAGCAAATCTTAAATGAATTAGTATGTTTTCAAAGTGTGTGTGTTGATTAGATGGAAGATTAATTAGCTTAATTAGATAGATATAATTTTAATCTAGCAATTATTTGGGTTTAGTAACATGTCTACCTTGTAACGAGTAACGAGGTTTTTCCACTTGCACTTGCACTGTTCTGCGCTGCGATGGTGACCCTTTTCCTTCATCTTCGTAGAAATCACTTCCCACAGAAGCTTGTTTCTCTTCGTCTCCATAAAAGTCTGATCGAGCTCGGCTCTGATCAGAAGCAAGTCCTTCGTCTCCTGAACGCTCCATTGAGGAAACCTATCACTCGCGTCCACGTGTACAGTTGCAGTACTAGGATGCTGCTGTTGAAGCTGCTGCTGCTGCTGCTGTTGTTGTTGAAGCTGAAGCTGCTGGGGATGATGTTGCTGCTGGTGGTGATGTTGGAAATGATGAGGATGATGTTCCATGACAACAAACGTAATCTTAAACAAAAGCGCTTTCGTGAAGATGAAGCTTTTGTGATTCGGAAAAGCCGATGGGACTCAAAGAAAGAAAGAGAAGGATAAAGCTTTGATTATATGAAGGTTGGTGTGAATGGAAGGTGTGAATCCATAAGGACGAAAAGGAAAGAGAGAGATTTTGATCATTTTTTTTTTTTTAATCGCTTCAAGAAAGCGCAGTTTAATTATTTTTCGTTCAGATTTGATAGATTTCAGAAAAAAGAACGAATTAAAACAAAGAAAAAGGAGAGAAAAAGAAGGAAGGAAGGAAAAGAAAAGCTTTTATTTTATATTGTGTTTCCCAATTGCTTCTTGCTGTTGAGCTTCTCATCTGTCTACGCGGAAACTCATTTTCCTTTTCTGTCTCTCTCTCTACTTTCTCTCTCTATCTTTTGTTTTAGTGTACATACATGATCCCATTTGTTCCCATTGCGTTTACGTGTCGTCACGCTTACGAGAAAAGTCTTGTTCTCAGCACCTAGTTTTTTTTTAATCTTGGACTCCAAGCCTTTTAATTGCCTTTTAATTGCTTCTAACACAGTTCACTCCATTTTAGCTGACGAATTGGACAAATTGAAAATAATTAATTATAAAAAATTAACAACGTTATGCGGAAGATATAAATGAGTGTGTGAATATCCATGACCATTTTAATTTATCAAGTTTTTGTTCTTCAAGTTTCTCGTATTTGCTTTTTGATGCATGTTTGTTGGGAGAGGGGGGGGGGGGTCGCTTCCAGATATTCCGTGGGTCGCAAAGCGGCAAGGACCTTGATTTGCAAGTAAAGGTGCAAAAGGATTTATGTTTATATCTTGAAGAGATTTTTTTTTTGTTGTAATGTCACTTGTATTATCATGTTTATGCGCTGAGTTTTACTAGGAAAAGAAACTTGTCGGAAGTAAAAGCAGTGTATGAGAAATTAGAAAGTTCGTAAAAATCAGCTCTTTAGTTACATATTTAAAAATGTTTATACCTTTTTATTTAAGAGTAGAGTAATGTTAGGTATATTAAATTTGTAGAATAAACTTGCAAAATAAATGTGTAGGCAATAGAAATGAGCAAGTTTATCAACGCTTAAGTAATAAATCAATTATCAGCTTCCATGTACTTTAGTTTCTAAAATTGTCTCCAAATTTAGCCTCCATAACATTACCCTTACTTAAAACTCCTTTTATTGCTTGATACCACATTTTTAGGTACATGACGTCTTTCTTTTATTGGACTTGACAAATTAACCCATTAGGTTTTTAATCGGTACTCAATGGCTTAATGAGTACCTATTTAGTTTGATTTCATCGTAATAAGGTGTATTACATTGTCATCACTACTACTATTCTCACTAACTATCAATATTACCATTACATTAAACTCATTGGCTACCTATTAAGAACTCAATGAGTTAATTTGTCAGATCTATCAAAGAGTTAGCTTTCGATATATATTATTAGTTAGGCTCAATTGTTTTGAGGTTTTTCTTTGGTAAGTATTACAAATCTAATTTATGTAAACTACACCTTTTAAATCACTTTCTAATTGTTTGAAGGGGAAACGTTATTTCCGGTTTTTGTACTACATTCGTGATAGTTTTTTAATTATGTACAATTTTGATCATATAACTAAAAAGGATTTCATTTTTTCAATTATATAATAATAGAATAAAATTGTTAAAAATTGGAAAGTGTTACTACCGTATAGCCTCTCTAAAGTTATACAGTTGGTACCAAACCAATTTTATAACTTTATAGAAGTTACTTAAGGTGTAACAAAAAAAAAATTTATTGACTTATTTATTCTTAATGAATGTGTTATTGCCAATTATGGTTGGTTGAGTTAATAAGGATCGTTATCTTCGTTAGACCAAATTCTAGGTGCGAATCCCATTACCTGGGCGATTTGTAAAAACTAAAAAAAAAGGGCAAAGACCCCCTTTGTAAGTCCTCAAAAAAGCTTGTGGTACTCTCTGACCCTGGAATGAGGTAGTCTCCCCTCCTTGAAACTTAAAAAAAAAAAGTTATATTTGCTAAATAGGATTTCTTGAGTGCCAAATATTTTGTTTTTTTTTGTACTCATTAATAATTATAACCATTTGAAAGTGTGTTTCTTTAATATGGGGCCAAGAAAAATTATAACTTATTTATCATATGGAGTTTATTGCAATACATAAATGATTAATGTATTTTATAAATAGGATTTTTTGAGCTATGTATTTTATGTCTTGCATATTTTCGTACTTATTATCAAATATAACTATGTATCAAGACGTGTCTCCTTAAAATACGACAAATTACAATATAAAATTTATTCTAATACACAATTGATTTCAAATTGAGACCATTTTTTTTTTAAGTTTAAAGAGGCTATTCTATTATAGAGTATTAATTTTAAAAAAATTCACCGTACCACACTAAAATTCTACTGTCTCTAGAGTCTAGACACTCTCTGTGGGCCGTTATTATTTTAATCAGCTACGCGTTATTCTGCAATGTCTCGTGTGTTGACAACTTGACGCCTACCATGTGTTTCCACGTGGCCTGCATGCAGATATGATAAACGAGAAATGCCTTGGACCCACCAGTCTCATGGTTCACACTTGCCTGGTGTGACCCATTCAAATTATTTGACCCGAGAATGTTGTATCAAGATATTCTCGGTTGGTAGATTACCAAAATGGTCATGGACACTTGGAGGAGAAACGGAGGGAAGGAGAGGGGTGGATGACCGACTAATGCGGATTTTGTGGAATTTCACAAATTTGAATTGGGAGGTAAAACGTCTTTTGTTGAATGTGATGGTGTTGTATTTGTGTATTTCTATGGTGAGACCAGGGTGAAAGCAAGTTGTTTTCATTGGGAGGACAAACGGTATGCCATGATTGATTAGAGAAAATTTTCAGTGTGTTCAGAATACAGAGTAAAACATTGTATGTCATTATAAAATTAGAAGACACTTTAAAGAGATTTTTTTTCTTCAATTGTATAATAACATGTAGGGTTCTGCCTATATTCCAAACACAGAAAAATCTCTCATTGACCACACCATTACCTTACTAAGTTTAAACTTGTCATCAACTCTAATTTTACACTTATCCAATCTCATGTTTTTTTAGATGAGAAAACTAGTTACATTTCCGTTTAATCCCTTTAGTTGTTCTTCACATTTTACAACGTTAGACAATCATATGAATCCTCTAATTTTAAGGCCAACCTCTAAATATCAACTCTCTCAAAACTACTACAAATCTAAAATCATTTAGTCATCACACATTTATCCAAATATATCAACGAACTATGTAATAACCAATATAATTGAATATCCAGATGTCATTAGCACATTTGTTTATGTTAGATAAGTTTGCCATGGTTTAATGAGTTGGATTGAATAAGATTGGACTATATTGCCACACAGGTTTGGTAGTTACCACTTTACTAGTATACATACACTATTGTATTGCCTTCGGTTCATTAATTAGAAACCATTGTGATTCAATTCTCTCTCTTTCTCTCTTGCTTTCTTCTTCTGCAATTCATCTTTTTTCTCTTCTGCAATTCATAGTTTTTCTACATAATTATAGATTCATAACTATGATTCAGTAGTGTTAGGACAATGTTCTTTAGTTAAATAGTTAAATAGTTAAATTGACAACATTAACCGTAATTGCATGATTTATAATTTGGGTGATTTTTTGTAGAGTTGATCAGTGAACTAAAAAGGATTTTGATCACTGTGCAAGATTGAAAGATGAGAATAAGAGCCGAAAAGGTAGAAGAAGAAGGTTTGACTAAGAAAATAGATGACATTCCCACAAAGGCCAGTAATTGATTGGTGGTAATATTTAGAACCATATCCTCGTACATTAATAACTTTCTCATACTTTGGATATTCTCAAATCTAGAAGTGGAGATGTTTAAGAAATTGTCCATAAAAAAAATATTATTAATTACCTTAAATTGTTGAACACACTTAACCTACTACCCATTATATACTAGTGGAAACCGTAAAGAAAAATAAACTAAAATGACAATATTTTTAGTTATTTCTTTTAGCGATTGTCAATATTTGTAGTTGGAAATTGAAATGACTTTGACTCAAGCAAACCTTACTAAGTATGATTTTGCTCTTTCAAATTCAAAGGGTTATAAGTGATGAACAAGTCAAATTTCAATGGTGTGCAAAGCAACCCTAGTTGGCTTTCATATATCATCTGAAAAGGAGAACATAGGAACAAGTCTTTCAATGGTGTGCAAAGCAACCCTAGTTGGCTTTCATATATATGGTCTGAAAAAGAAAGTATAGGCTTATAATTAAGTAGGACATTATCGTGATTGGTAGTATATAGTGGTTGAATTTAGCCCTAAGCTCACAGGGCAAACCCTATTCACCATGATTAGGTAGAAAATAACAACTAATTTGTTGAGTTAAATAAAAAAGGGAGCTGGTACCTCAGTTGGTGTCTTCAAATTGGCCACCAAATTAAGCGATGGTCATGCTGTGCAGGTGTGCATGCATAACGCGCAGTAAATAATTAACCGAAGATGTTGGCGTTAATTTGGTTTTCTGTACAAAGTGATGCAACAAAAGTCCAATCCAAGGGTATTAACTTGACGCGTTTGGAAACACTCAAGAAAAAATTTGGTCGGTATTCACATTTGGGTAATATTTCATTACAAGGAGAATGCATTAATCACACCCACTGCGATTAATGCATTTCTCTATCATATAAATTTCATATTTTATTTTAGGAAGTTCTACGGTACCTTATTGTAAAAATAAAGGGATCGATACCATTTAAGACGATACACTATGATGATTCAAAATTACATTGAAAGTTTACATAATTATCTTAACATTATATTTAATAACACCAAAATGACGTTTGATATTACTGTACCAATGTTGCCTTTTATGATGTGGACGTTAGATTACATTGTTAGGATAGTATATTATAGTTGGATATTATCGCATTACAATTTAACATTCCAATTAAATGGTACCGATACCTTAGTTTTTATTAGTAAGGTACCGTAGAAGTAATTAACCCTACAAAAAATCATTTGAATCATAAATTTAGTCATTCAAATGCATGGAAGAAATCTGCTGTATGAATACCAAGTAACACATGCATGATGAACTATCTATTTATTTAATACATTTGAATGATTAAACAATTTCCGATTAAAATGATTTTTCTTTGTAAAAATGATATTTAGTTGAAGATAAAAAATTAAAAGGTTCTGACTATGGAATTTATACAGTGAGTGACGCACGTAATATCCTTCACATTTAACACATGAGACCTTACGAAATTTGTGAGAACCTCTTGCATCAACTTAACTTAGAAGAATAATATACGCCACAAAAAATTAAGTGCTCAGGTCAATTTTTTTTGGAACGTATAGCAGGTTTAATACGATAACAACCTGCTGTTGTCTGCCTATTTATGAAACACGATAATCATAAATTATTTTTATAAATTGGCTGAACAATATCTAGCCTAATAATTCTTTTCAATTCTTTTTTAAAACTAATCATTTAGCCTACAATATTATTTATTTTATTTTTTATAATTATGCAAGTATATGTTTTGGCAAAGTGATTGAGCATATGTTATATAATCTGTTTGGAATAACTTTATGGTATTCCAAGTTGTTTTCATTATGTTGTAATTAATATTATATGATAACATTTCATAGCTGGATATTCAATTAGAGAAAACAAAATGAGAGAAATAAATAATATGCCACGATAAACTCGTAAATGGTTTAGGTTTATATATTTGAACACAATAAGTAAATGGATCAAAATAAAAGTTAGCATAAATTACAAAACACAAGCACGTTAAAAAACATGTACTCAAAGTATCGACTAGACAAGCCCTTCCCTTTGTTTCTCTAATAATATATAGATGGCTCTCCAAGGCTAGTTTTGTTCATACAAATATATTTGTCTACATTAACCACACTATGTAATTTTTAATCTGAGGGGACAAATGGACAAATATCTTAGGACAAATTTGGCACCTTAGGAGCAAACTTGGCTTGCAGTACTTGGCCTTTTCAAAAGAAGACACAAAACATGACGAAGTAGCATACGCACAACATAAGAAGTTTTACTTGGATTGATTGCGATACTTTGATCTTAATCAATTACACACTTTGACTTTGTTGCTTCCTCAATTGACAATGGATGTTATAGTCTCATCTTTTTCAGAAATAACGTGTTCAACCTCTCAGAATCCGAAAGTCCAAAAGGCTATTTAAGTCAAGCCAAAGCATATGGCTGTGACAAAAACCACAACTGAAGCTTATTATTATAGCAAGTCCACCCGTTTTAAGAGGTCAAGGGCAAGGCAAGAACAAGGTATATAAGTTGCACTTACTACTCATTCTGAATATTACTTGTCTTTTCACAAACATATACTTTTATTCTTTACGCTTTGAAAACAAAACAATTTTACTTCCAATAAATTATTTTATATACAAGACAAAATCATAGCATTACAACAAACATAATTAATTTTAAAAAGGCGAATAACTCCCTTAATAATATAGCCAACTATATATGAAATTGAAACAATATTATTGCTAATACTAATAGCATTCAACTTAGAGGATAAAATCAGTGTGGCTCAATTTGTCTTCCCTTGGAATGTATGGAACTTCCTTATTCTCCGCGGAAAACCTCATTCGATCCGACGATCAAAAATTGAGAGGAATATATATAAGATAAAAAAGGTGTATGAACAGCACCACCCTATTAATATTTGAATTTTGGCACATCATGGTTATTCATTTTATTTTTCACCACCAATTAAGGAGTGGTGGATTTTTATGTACAAGTACAACCCTAGATATGATTTTTCTACTTTTCTGTACATATGAGATATTCCATCATAAACAGTAATTTCAACCCGATTTTATTTTCGCATTGTTAGGTCTGTTCCAATGTGTAAAGGCTCTACATGGCAATAGGTACTTCAATCCCCTCAAGTGAATAGTAATTGTTTTTAATAAATAGTAATTATCTATTGCATCTCCATCATAAACTAAATTGCTCAAGCATTTCGTATTAAAATATTAGTATTTTTTATTTTATAAAATAATAAAAAATAATTATATTCGTAATTTCGGATAGGATTTTTAACCGATTTGATCAAGCCACGTGTCATTATCCGAAAGTATGATTTTTGGTGATCGATTTCGATAAGATTTTTATCTAATTCCGTCACACCATGTGTCGTTACCTATTTAGAACAGTTGATGATAGATTTTTGATAAGATTTTTAATAAGATTTTTAATCAATCCCGTTGCATCACGTGTCACTGTCTGTTTACAATCTTTGAGGATAGATTTCGATAAGATTTTTAACAAATCACGGTGTGCCACATGACATTATCTAGAATCTAATCCTTTCTTTTTTCACCATGTAACCCACCATCCATCCTAAGAAATCATACACCAAAATCAAAATCTCTATCTTTATTCATAATTTCTCCCTCATTTTTTACAAATGTCTTCTTCAAGGATCTTGTGGGAAATCGATGAGTAAGAGAAAGAATTGTTTAAACAAGAGGAAGAAATGTTCAATCTCTAGAAGGGAGAAAATGAGATGGAAGAGGAAGAGGATGAAGAGCAGAGAAAGAGAGATGACGAAGCAAGAAACAAGAGAGCCTCACATTCTCGTCGAGTCATCCAAGATGTGGCTGAGATCTCTAGGCCCATGCGTTTAGCAAACATTAATATAAGCAGGCAATAACGAGGTAAGGATCTCTTGGACAATTATTTTGACCGTAACAATGCATTTCCATATGTGTACTTGTTTGGACCCAATTTTACACCATCGGCCCAAGCGATCGAGGCCGTTGAATGAGCGGGTTCTAGGCCGTTGGATTTCATATTTTTATAGATATTACTATTGCATTATTATAGTAATTATCTTATAAAATATATTTTTGGAAGCAAAGGAGATCAGTTTCAGTTCGAATTGCTACACTTACATGATGATTGGTTTGAGAGCTAACGTGGTAGGTTAAAAGAATATCTTCCCTGCATTTATGCAAATACAATGGGGTAAAAGATGAGATCATATTGGTCAAGGTTAGTTGGCGTGGATAAAAATGATCCAATGACTTTCTTTGGTTGGTCAACGAGGTGAAATAGGTGATCAGGAAATCAATGCATGTGTTGGATAAAGATCACGATGTTGATGGAATTACGATGAGGGAGAAGTAAAAATGGTGATGTGCTTGAAAGATAACTTTACACGTGGTGGTGATAAAAGATGGCAATAATCATCTTGCTGAGTAGCCTAAATGATTTAGCATATTGGTATAGACTTTTGCGTTATGAGCCAGCATGTGGTTGATGGATATTTGGGATAATTCGAGAGGTTTAGTCTCGGTTGGTTTCTAGGAAATCAGCA
The DNA here is from genome assembly GCF_042453785.1 of Malus domestica. Lineage (NCBI taxonomy): Eukaryota > Viridiplantae > Streptophyta > Magnoliopsida > Rosales > Rosaceae > Malus > Malus domestica. The sequence goes on along the minus strand of NC_091672.1, from coordinate 23,841,687 downwards.
AGGCCACGGGATCCATTTGGGATAATTTGAGAAGTTTAAGTCTCGGTTGGTTTCTAAGGTTAAGGGATCTTGCATACTTGAGAGAATATTCCCATTATTTACGACGACAATCCTAGTGTTCTGCTATTATAAATACAGGGGTCATGCATTATTCAGGACCCTCCAATTCAACATACAACTGCCCTGCGCAAACTCTCTCAACAACTTTGAGATTTTTATTTTCTCTTTTCGCTGACACATCTTCCGTTGGCATCAACAACACTGTGAAAGCAACCGGTGATATCTTCAGTCGGCATAGATAAGTCTGTCGTCGTAGAATCAACCGATCTCGCAGCATCTTTCGTTGGCATCAACAGCACTGCGGCGAGGATGGTTGGTTACCTATCCAAGTCTCTGTCGAGAAGGATTTCCGAATCCTCATTGATCGAGGTCATCTCATTAGCCTTCTCAGTAAACTGAGGTGTTACAACTTATTGAGCTCGGCGCATTACACGCCGAGTTATTTTATGATTGGATACTCTCAAGTGGGATTTAGAGTTCGGCATTCAGACGGCCGAACCACGTTCACTATTAAGACTTATATCCACTTTGAGTATTTATGCCTTTACACTTTGGTGTCGATTCGGCGTGAGTTTACTTTGACGAATACCATCACTGTGAGCGAATCCAACGACGACGATTCGTGAACTTCGTAAGAATAGTAGCCTTGTTTTCAGGTTTGAGAACACAAAAGGCTGAGACGTGTTCCTTCCTCGGCCGCAATCGCAAGACGCAGAAGTCAGCCGCGCACCCAACGCAACATCAACAGATTTTACTCCTTGGCCGAGCTTGGCCGACGAGTTGGCACGCTCCGCATTCAACCGAATGACGTAGTTAGCTTATAGATTACTCGGCCTACGCGCCACGTAGGCTTGGTAGTTTTTAGGGTCAACATTTTGGCACGCTTGGTGGGACACAGTGCTAAAACTACGAAGTTCACATGATCTATCTCGATCAAGCTTCACGGGATGAGTGTCATCGCCTATTAAAGAAGCAAAAACAACTCTTCGAGAGATTGGGAAGAATTTTTAAAAGGCAAGAGGCCGGGGGGCAAATTTCCGCTCCGGCCACAAACAATATTCGGCCTAAGAAAATTGTTAATTTGGCCGAAGAACAAAGGCCACTTATTTTTTCGGTCGAGACTGAAAGTGTGGTAGGCCTAGAGGAAAATGTTCAAGTTTCTGAGCCACAAATTGACTCAGAAAATGATTCGTCTGATGAGTGCTCCAATGATGAACAAGACCAATACACGACTTCAAACCATAAAGCCACATCAATTGATATGGTCATTGGAGACATAGGCCTAGCCGAAAAAACCATGCCAATCGATATGATTATTGGTGATAAAGCCGATATAGAGAAATCCTTTTCGGCTAAGTTGCTCGAGTTTAAAGCGAAATTGGTGAAATTATTATGCCCGGGGGGCATAATAATTGTTCAACACATTCGGCGGCCGAAAATGAAAAATATTTCTCCTAGTCAAAAATATATGGAGATCATTTTTTATTTGGCTCAGTGCAAAGTTTGATTGGCTATGATGGTTTTAAAAGATCTCGGCTTGGAACCAAGCATCGCTGACCTCCTCCTGATTATGTTTCGGCTGTTTTCATTTTCTTTTGTTAAAAAAAAAACTATTGAATAAATTATTTTCTTAACCATTTGGCTTTTTAGGCCGATGCATAAGAAAATAAGGGGGCAACACAAATATAATCGACGGTTTAAATTTTTTTTAATCTCGCCGAGGATGAGCATATATAAAGAGGCTGCTTCGTGAAATTTGATACTTGGTGCAGAAGAGAGAAAGTAGGAATGATTTTTTATGCACTGACTGAAAAAAAAAAGGAGCATTTCGGCCGTCTAGGCCGAGGCCGAATAAGAAAAGGGTTGATGGCAATTCGAAAGGTTGGCAGCAAAGGTCTCGACCATACAAAGACCTCGGCCAGAGTTGCATATGTATGCCTCGGCCAATATATATATATATATACACATAAAAGAGGTCACTGAGGGTGGGCCTCTAAGACAATCTGCACCTTGAGGGATTTGCTTTAAATTGTCTACCTTGCCAAAAACATTCTATGTGGAAAGCATTTTCTAACAATTTAATCCCTCACCCCAGTTTAGTGATGAAATTAACAAGCAGTGTCCTATAAAACTGCACGCCCACAGTTTCAAAGTCAGCATCCAACAGTTTGTCGAGGTATTTGGGGTATTTTCTCACCTGACTGGGCAGGTTCGCCAAATTTTTGCCGAGTCATGTATTAAAAAAGGTTTGCTTGTCCGACGAATTGTCCCTTTGTGGTAAATGAGTTGGTTTCAATGTCTCGGTTTTATGAATGCTCGGGTGCAGTGGATATGTGGAATGTTCAAAAAGTATAATTTCCTTAACCATTCAGCTTACGAGTCGAAGCTCAAGAAAACTGGGGGGCAATGTTTGGACCCAATTTTACACCATCGGCCCAAGCGATTGAGGCCGTTGAATGAGCGGGTTCTAGGCCGTTGGATTTCATATTTTTATAGATATTACTATTGCATTATTATAGTAATTATCTTATAAAATATATTTTTGGAAGCAAAGGATATCAGTTTCAGTTCGAATTGCTACACTTACATGATGATTGGTTTGAGAGCTAACGTGGCAGGTTAAAAGATTATCTTCCCTGCATTTATGCAAATACAATGGGGTAAAAGATGAGATCATATTGGTCAAGGTTAGTTGGCGTGGATAAAAATGATCCAATGACTTTCTTTGGTTGGTCAACGAGGTGAAATAGGTGATCAGGAAATCAATGCATGTGTTGGATAAAGATCACGATGTTGATGGAATTACGATGAGGGAGAAGTAAAAGTGGTGATGTGCTTGAAAGATGACTTTACACGTGGTGGTGATAAAAGATGGCAGTAATCATCTTGTTGAGTAGCATAAATGATTTAGCATATTGGTATAGACTTTTGTGTTATGAGCCAGCATGTGGTTGATGGATATTTGGGATAATTCGAGAGGTTTAGTCTCGGTTGGTTTCTAGGAAATCAGCAAGGCCACGTGATCCATTTGGGATAATTCGAGAAGTTTAAGTCTCTGTTGGTTTCTAAGGTTAAAGGATCTTGCATACTTGAGAAAATATTTCCATTATTTACGACTACAATCCTAGTGTTCTGCTATTATAAATACAGGGGTCATACATCATTCAGGGCTCTCCAATTCAACATACAATTGCCCTGTGCAAACTCTCTCAACAACTTTGAGATTTTTATTTTTTCTTTTCGCTGACACATCTTCCGTTGGCATCAACAGCACTATGAAAGCAACCGGTGATATCTTCAGTAGGCATAGATTGCTCTGTCGGCGTAGAATCAGTCGATCTCGCAACATCTTCCGTTGGCATCAACAGCACTGCGGCGAGGACAGCTGGTTAACTATCCAAGGTTCTGTGGAGAAGGATTTCCGAATCCTTATTGATTGAGGTCATCTCATTAGCCTTCTCGGCGAAGTGAGGTGTTACAGCTTACTGAGCTCAGCGCATTGCACGCCGAGTTATTTTATGATTGGATACTCTCAAGTGGGATTTAGAGTTCGACATTCAGACGGCCGAACCACGTTCACTATTAAGACTATATCCGCTTTGAGTATTTGTGCCCTTACACTTTGGTGTCGATTCGGCGTGAGTTTACTCTGATGAATACCATCACTATGAGCGAATCCAACGACGATGATTTGTGAACTTCGTAAGAATAGTAGCCTTGTCTTCAGGTTCGAGAACCCAAGAGGCTGAGACGTGTTCCTTCCTCGGCCGCAATCGCAAGACGCATAAGTCAGCCGCGCACCCAACGCAACATCAACAAATTTTACTCTTCTGCCGAGCTCAGCCGAAGAGTTGGCACACCCCGCATTCAACCGAATGACGTAGTTAGCTTATAGATTACTCGGCCTGCGCGCCACGTAGGCTTGGTAGTTTTTAGGGTCAACAGTACTTTAGACGTCATTTTAGAATGCAACAACATTGTTCACCAAAATCATGATTGCTGTTTGCCACCATGATTCTTACTTTGTGTAAAAGAATGATGCTTTTGGGGTCATGGGTCTCATTTATGAGCAAAAAATTAATGTTGCCTTGCAGATGCTTACATATGGAGTATCTGCAGACCATGTGGATGAAATAGCGAGGAAGGGAAAATCAACCATTCTTGAGTCCCTGATGAGGGTTTACTTCGTAATCAAAGCTATCTACACCGAAAAGTACCTCCAGAGTCCCACGACAAAGGACCTGCAAAGGCTTCTAAAGAAGGGTGAGATGCAAGGGTTTCCTTGCATGATTGAAAGCATCGACTATATGCACTGGACCTAGAAAAATGCCCAAAAGCATAGCAAGAAGCTTATGGAGACAAAAAATGAGCCAAAAGTATCATTTTAGGGGCGGTGGCATAATTTGATACATGGATTTAGCATGTTTTTTTTAGTGTTCCAGGAGCTCAAAATGACCTCAATGTCATTGCCCAATCCCCAATGTTCAATGATGTTTTGCAAGGAAGAGCTCTTTAAGTCACGTATACAATAAATGGAACCGTACACTTAGAGGCATACTACATAGCAGACAACATCTACCCAATGTGGACATCATTTGTTAATACAGTGTCATGTCCACGAAGTGAAAAGGAAAAACACTTTGCAAGATGTCAAGATGGGTGTAGGAAGGATGTGGAGTGTTGTTTTGGTATCTTCCAAGCTTGTTGGGTGACTATCAAGGGTGCTGCTAGATTGTCTGATGTAGAGGCGTTTCGATCCATCATGATGATGTGTATCATTCTTCACAACATGATGGTGGAAGATGGGTATGATTATGATGTCATTGATGAATTTGAACCAGACACGATGAACAATTCTAAAACATACTAGACACTGTGAACAATTCCAAAACATAGATATATTGTACTCATGATACCACCGAAGACCCCTTGCAACACGAGCCATTGGAAAAGGATGGACATTACAATGAAAGGCTCATTCAACGATATACTTTATTCCAATCCTCATACTATCACAAAGCCTGGCAAAATGACTTGATAGAGCACTTGTGGGGATTGAAACAAGCTCAAGAAACTTAAAAACAAGCTTGTGGTGGAAGAAGAATGCTCTTAGTTTGTTTGGTGTGCTTTTTAAGTTCATTTGGTGTGTTTTTTAATATTATTTGGTGTGTTTTTTAAATTCATTTAGTGTGTTTTTTTTTTTAAGTTTATTTGGTGTGTTTTTATGAGGTTTATTTGGTGTGTTTTTGTAATTTATTTGGTGTGTTTATGTTGTTTGAATAAAGATGCTCTTACTTTAAATGGAGTACCAAATTAAATAAAGATACTCTTAGTTTAAATAAATTACTAAATTAAATAAATACGAAATTACATAAAGTACCAAATTAACTAAATACGAAATTACAACCCAACGTGAATGGAAAATTATGGGCTCCAATTTTACAACAAATTCCCTAGTCATCACCTAACCAATTGTAATGCTAGGATCATTTCCACTTGCTCCCTCATCTCTTGCACGCCTTATTTGCACCACGTCCGGTTTCTCCAAATTCCAAAAATATTTAGAATTCAGAGACATTTTTTCTACAGGCATGCATGTTCATAATGTCATGATTTTGTTGAGCCCTTCTTTTTTCTCTAAGCATCTCTTTTTCTTGCCTAAGTAGCTCTTTTTTTCTCTTATTAGCTTGAAATAATCTCTCAATAGCTGTAGCTTTTGTCTCATCCCTAGCCTTATCAGCCTCAAATTTAGCCACTTCCCACGCCAAAGTCAATTCACCTTGGCGAGCAAGTTTTTACATATATTTTGTATAATCATTCATGGAAGAACTCCTTTTTTTTTTCTTTGAAGCATTCTTACCTTGAGGCCTGAGTGGATAACAGGTCACCCTGACACTTCTTCAGGGGTCGCTCCCGACACTTGTTATGTGTCGCTTTCATGAACATGCGAGTCGTGATCTGACGTAAAATGTAGATGGGTGTTGTTCATGACAACTTCTAGACCGATAGACACAACTTTGTATTTGGGACAATCTTTGACAATATTCCAACATTCCCACCGGTTAAATGATTTGTTTTTGTTTTTGACATGGTACCAAACTTGTTCTTGAAGTGTCTACAAAATGCGGGAGAAGAAAAAAATTATAATCAAAGTAGTTAATGTGAATTTAGGTATAATACAAACAAATAAATAATATTTTGTTACTTGATCCGCGTAATTTTCGCCACTTCAAATATTTGTACTAGATTGTGCCAAGGCGTCTCTCCAAGAAGTAAACGATTGGTTGAGTATTCTCCAATGACTTGTGAGAGATTGTTCCGTTCTTCTACCGCTAATCTTCTCAAGAAAAAAAGAATGAATATTCTTCCACATTTCTCGCAATTGCATCTCATTACCTGTAATCGGATCATGAATAGCTTGAACCCAGCTAGAATACGACGTAACATCTTCAATAATCGACCAATTTGCACCTGTATCATTGGCCATTTTTTTGCAAACAAAAGTATATGAAAACTTTGAGAGAAAGATTGGAATGTGATTGAAAGTATTTGAAAATATGGTGTAAGGTGGAAGATAATGGTAAGGTATTTATAAAAAAAATTAAAAAAAATTTTTTTTTTTTGGATTTTTTCAAAAAAAAATTTCAAATTTTTATTAACTTAATTAATTTGTACCGTTGGATTACAAAAAAAGGGTGTGATATCCACACACCATTTTTTACTTCTCACACACCCTTCTAATTTTCGGCCGTCGGATCAGATGAATTGAAGAAGATCAAAAGACATAAATTAAAAAGGGGTGTGTAAGAAGTAAAAATGGGTGTGTGGATAGCACATCTCTACACAAAAAATTTGAAATCCAACAGTCCAAATTGTGATACGTGGCATAACGGTAACATATCAAATTTTATTTATTTATTTTTAAAGCCGAAAAACTTGAACTGTTGATATGGAAATCAAACGATTAAAATTGTGCATCGTCATCTAGCCGTTGGGGGAGGTTTGAATTTTTTATGACCGTTGGAAATCTAATGGTCCAGAAAAAAGAGATGTTGAAAATCCAACGGCGTAAAGGAAGCCATGTTGCTCCAGCAATTGCTATTGAGTAGGGTGCCACGCAGCCCCACCGCCTGCAATCTTGTCGGTGACGTGCCCCCCACGTTCTTTACGCAAAATTTTCTATAACGTGGCTGATGTCAGCATTGCATCACTCCTCCCTAGGCGTTCGAGCCTTAGACGTGCGTCTGAGCTCTCCCACGGGCTCCCCTTCAGTCCAATAACCCGAATGGGCTGGCGCCACTTTGGCAGACAATTGGATTGCAATTGAAGCCAGTCCACAGGGAAAATGCCCAAGCTGGAGTTGCTCTTAGAGAACGAAAATGATTTTCACACAAATATTTTTCTCTAGTAGTTATATTCGTTGATTCTTCTATAATTTATTTGATTCAGCAATAAAGTTGTGGAATTTGACTATGGTGAATTGAGCAACAAAAGCACAATGCAATATGTTGCTACAGACTCACACAACAATTAGGTGGGAGCATGGATTGCATTTGTTATGTCATAACCCTAAGGATGGGCAACGGTTATAGCAGGCGAGTAACCGCAATTATTTACTCATAACCGTTTATGTTCATACCCGCATAACCGTTTACCCTTTGGGTAATTGCATGAACGATTATACCCATACTCATAACTGTTTATAAACGGTTAACCATACCCATAACCGTGTACCCATTTAACCATAACTATTTACCCGTTTTTGAACCCGTTTATCCTTTTTTTTTACCCATTTATCCCTTTTCACCCTTCTACATGTTTATTTTTTTAACAACTTGAAAATTACAAAAGAAAAATTTGTCATAATTTTCTTTTTCTAATAATTAAACACCGTTATAGGTATATTTTAGTATGTATTTCCCTAATTTAATCATTTAAGTCCTCATACAATTCCAATAATTGAAATACTAGTTTGCGAATGATATTTTTCTGCTACACCCAAGCAAGTCTTTAATTATAATCCATATGATTACAAAGTAAAACTTCTAAAAACAAAAAGTAGTCATTATCTTGAATATTAGATGATTCATTTGCATAGAGGCAAAAACCAAGGAAACTATCTTATAAGCATTCATAACCAAATAAATCAATAATTAATCAGATAAGTATGAAATCGGAAGGGTAAAATGCACCTTAAGGGGCAAGGAGAGAGAGATGAGCGACGGAGATTAGAGAGAGGGCAGTGAGGAGGGAGAGATGAGTAGGGGATGGGGCGTTTGAGACTCTGAGTCTGGTGGAGAGATTGAAAATTTAGGGTTTTAAAATTTTTTTTTTAATTTTACATATATTAAATTAAATGGGTAAATGGATACCTGTTATAACAGCGGGTAATACCCATAACCAATGGATACCCGTTATAACATCGGGTAATACCCATAACCGTTCATTTAAATTTTACAGATATACGGTTATACCCATAACCGTTTGTTCGTCTAAACAGTTACCCATAACCGTAACTGTGAACTTTAAATGGGCGGATAACCACGGTTACCCAAACTCATGAGTATTTTACTCATCCTTACATAACCCTAGGACCTTTTCGTTTCTTTTTACCTATGCTTTTTTGCGTAATTGATATACAACAAGAAGTCGGTGTTGTGGACACTAGAGTTCATGTGAAATGAGAGATAAGTGAAGTGACGGTTCGTATGCATTGGTTCACTACCCGAAAGTTATTTTTCATGGGCATTGGACATGATATAAGTTCATGCCTTATAAGCATCTAAATATTAGTTACTTCTCCACTCTTCGATAAAAACTTAGTTAAAAGCGTTGTACAAGCACACCTACCCTCACGTGACAAGTTAATTACATAAATATAGATATTTGCATTTATAATTGAATGGTGTACATGTAATATAATTTTTTTATATATAAAAATGCGTCAAATGACAAGGGTTCGACAATGCTCGGAAAGTAAATAACTGTGTTGAATGAGTTTTTCTTTTTCCTTTATATGGTTCTTTAGCTGCAGTGCATTGTGTACGTCTTTGGTGACATTGCATGTTGCCTTTGTCCAACTTTACAGAGGCACTCGTGCCAGAACTGCTTTTCCTCAACGGTCAACCTACAATTTTGGCAACTCCACAAAGTAGATCGAGTTTTCTATTGGAAGTCTAAGTCACTGGGCAACTACTGCAGAAAGATCGAGTTTCAACTGGGGAATTTCCCTATAAACTTAGAAGGAATGGAGTACCATTCATGGTGAACTGACCTATTTAGCACATGCCTCTCACCACAACAGTATTTTGGTAGATAGTAGGGACTGCATTTGTTATGTCATAACCTTTTCTTTTCTTTTCGTTTCTTACGTATGCTTTTTTTGCTGAACTGAAAAACGACATGAAGTCAGTGTTGTGGATACGAGATATCACATGATGAGAAAGATAAATACAAGTAATAGCCGACCGATATGTATACACCGACTGCATGTAAGTTATTAATTTTGGTGGACACTATATAAGTTCATGCCTATGCACATCTAGTCGGAATTTCAGTTGCATCTCCAATCTTGATATATAAAACTTAGTTGAAAAGTTGTGCGTGAGGTGAGATTCACGTTAGAAGAGACGGTGTATGCAACCGAGATAGCCTAAGTTTTCTTTCACTTCCTCTTCAACTCATTTCATAAATATTGATACTTGAATGGCAATGTGACGTTCTTCAGTGGTGTTAAGTAATTAACCAAAGTTGAATGAGTCTTTCCCATAATGTACTTTGTAGTGATATTTGCATGGAATTGACATTCGGATTTCTATGTACGGAGCCGACTGATTCGGTAATCCGGATCAGTCATTTTAATTCCTGTAATCTTCATTAATTAACCTATTTTACTGGCCAATTTTACACAAACTAAGGGTTTGAAGTGCTCTTTTTCTCTCTTCCACGGCCCAAATCTCCGGATCTTTAGGCTCTGGACAGAGAGATCCGGAGAGGATCTTCACTCATTTGCATGGTGCCTTTGTTCCAACTTTACAGAAGCACTTATGCCATAATCGCTTTTCCTCCTCACTCAACATTTTGAACAAATAATTACAATCAAAATTGGAAATGTAACCTTGTTTTATACAACATATCGGACCCAGCAATTCACATAAAGCCCATAACATTCAAACCGATCATTGAATATTATTGATTTAAGCCCCCACAAATCAAGTTCTTCTAGGGAAGCAAAAGCAAATTGGAAGCAAAATCAGAAAAAAAAAGTTGAAAGCCGGTTGGTAGAGTGTCAAATGAGACCCACTCAAAGGGAGAGAGACGTTGACAAGAAGGCCCACTTTAATCTCTAATCCACAGACAACAAGCAACATCTTCTCTTGATTCTCGCACTCACTTTCTTTTGTGTTTGGCTTTTCTCATGGTGCTCCAATTTTTCTCCTTTATCTCATTTAAACACTCATACCTATGTATTATAATTCAAGGCCAACACCTTCCTTTATCTTTACGATAAAACCGAACGCACTTGTAGTTGTGGTTTAAATGGTTAAAAACATTTACAGCTGCATTCGAGGTCATATATTTGATTCTTTTTTTTCGTACAATCGGTTGTATTAAGACAAAAAACCTATGTAGTATATATTTAGAGAACGAAGCGCCTATGAAGCACTTGAGGTTAGCTCATGATTAAGAAAGCTGAAATAACGATTAAAAAAGTTCTAGGGTTCAATTACTTGTAGTTGTAGCTTAAATGGTTAAAAACATTTACAGCTAAATTCAAGGTCATATATTTGAGTCTATTTTCCTATACTATTGCTTGTATCGAAACAAAAACCCTATGTTGTATATGGTGAGAGAACAAAACCCCTACGAAGTCCTTGAGGTTAGCTCACAGTTAAAAAAGCTGAATTAATCTATTTTTTTAAAAAAAAATTCTGTATTTTTAACAATTTTTAATAAATTTTTATTTATTTTTATTAAGTGAATTAATTTGGACCATTGGATTTGAAAAAAAAATTCAAATCCAACAGCCCATAAGTATGACACGTGGCGAATGGTAACAATTTTGATAGTTGGGGTTTTTTTTAAAGCCTGAAAATCATGGACCGTTGATCTTTGGATCAGACGGCCTAGAACACGCCACGTCATCTAGCTGTTGGATTTCAAATTCAAAATTTTTTGACTATTGAAAATCCAACGGTCCAGAAAACTAGCCATTGGAAATCTAATAGCCCACGTGGCCTACCCATCTGATCGGTGAGTGCGCCTGCGGGCCCCGCCTCTGATTTCTTGTCAGCAACGCGCTCCCAGTCGCGTGTGCTTCCCACCCGCTTGGCACAAAAAAAATTTCAAATGCCATACGACGTCATGTTGGGGTTAACATGATGTCAGATGGGCCAGTTCTTTAGTCTATCAATTTTGGGCCGGCCTATGACCTGGCTTGGGTTGGAGGGTTTTAGCTAGGTGCCGGACTATCAAGCTCTAGTGGACTTTCTTTGAAATAACGATTAAAAAAGTTTAGAGTTCAATTAATTGTTTCCATTTTTGCACGTTACTTTGCTTAGCATATTTCCTTGTTTGCTTGAGTTCTTTTCCTTTTTTTTCTTTCTTTCTTTTTACCAATTATGGCATTATCTCCTTGATGGATATTTTAGTCTCCAATTCTCAGCAACTATTTATTTTATTCATGTTGTTTCAAGTTTTCCTTTTAAAAACTAATTGCACTATTTTATATCCATAATTAATTATGAAAAAAAAAAAGAAAAGCAAAGGATGTTTTCAACCAAACAAAAAGCAAAGGTTGTTTTGAGACGTAAAGTGGTAAGCAGCTGGTTAAAACTCTCAATTGTCATACTCTTACATCACATAAAACTCTTTTAGACAACAAGTGTATATAACATCTCTTTCACAATAACTGATCACGTTACTAGCATGTAACGTATAATGAAGAGCTTAGTATCCACATAAAATTCTTTCCTATTCTACTTTACGGACACAAACATAAGAAACCCAAAACGCCATCAATCTTGTTTGTGCATTTTGAGAAGAACAGAATGAGAGGGTGGAGGAAATAGGGTCTAAAAATTACACAAAATATGTAATAGAATTTAAGAATTGAGATAGAAATGCAAATTCTCTAATTAATTGAGGCAGAATAATCAATAGCCAAAAGTTTAGGGGAACGGAAATAAATTTGATTATTTAATTAACCCCTATCATTCTGTCTGTGCTGGCTCTACCCTCTGGCCTCTCTGCCTTCTAGTAACTGGCGTTGGGTTAAATATAACAAAAATTAATTAAATTGCAAACCCAAGGCCAACAGTAACACTATTAATTAATTAATTAATTCTCAAGTAAATAAATAATTATAAACAACTCCAACGTTAATTTATATGGGACGTGTTCAATTCTATAACAAGATGATAGTCGAAGGAATGCTGAAATAGTTTTGTGAGTTTTTCGGCCTTAGAAAAAGCTAGCTATCATAACCAAACTACCAAGTAATTCCCTTTTAAAAAAATATAAAAAATCCTATAACGTAACATAGTACATTATCAATGAAGAAGTTATTTTAGAAATAATTAAAATATATTACTGGATTGATTTGTATCTGTTACACGTAAGTTACTCTCGTTATTATTCATTCTCTCCGTTTTTCACTCTTTCCGTCCCGTTCCCGACCGTTTAAACCCTCCTGCTCGATTACCCGACAAAAATCGCAGAACCAAAGAAGAACATAAAATATTCTCCAAATGTTTAGTATTTTATTCAAAATTAAATTCGTAAAATAATTAAATCTCCAAAACACCATCACACCTCACTTCTTCTCTCTACAGCAACGGTCCACCGTACACCCTCACTCTCACTTTTCCAATTTTCTCTCTTTCTCTCTCTAAAACTTACTTTGATTTCACAGTTCAGGAGTTCTCTGCTACTTTCTCTCTCTACCTCCAGGCTTAGGGTTTCGGCATTATCATGTGAAACCCTAGCTCGCCCAGGGCTAGTTAGGGTTTTGGCGAGATCTGTACAGAGATACCGACCGCGGGCGTTGCAATGGGAAATTGCTGCAGATCTCCGGCCGCCGTCGCTAGAGAGGACGTGAAATCAAACTTTTCCGGGCACGATCAAGGAAGGAGGGACTCCAGCGCCGGGAAGAAGGCACCGACGACGGTGTTGACCGGCGTGCCGAAGGAGAATGTAGAGGAGAAGTACCTGGTGGATCGGGAGCTTGGCCGGGGGGAGTTCGGCGTCACGTACCTCTGTATTGACCGCCATAGTCGTGAGCTTTTGGCTTGCAAGAGCATTTCGAAGCGGAAGCTCAGGACCGCTGTGGACGTCGAGGATGTGCGGCGCGAAGTGGCGATAATGAAGCACTTGCCGAAGAATTCGAGCATTGTGAGTTTGAAGGAGGCTTGCGAGGACGAGAACGCCGTGCATTTGGTGATGGAGTTGTGCGAAGGCGGTGAGCTCTTCGATCGGATTGTGGCGAGGGGGCATTATACGGAGCGGGCCGCGGCGGCGGTAACCAGGACGATTGTTGAGGTTGTGCAGCTCTGCCACAAGCATGGAGTGATTCATAGGGACTTGAAGCCGGAGAATTTCCTGTTCGCAAACAAGAAGGAGAATTCGCCTCTCAAGGCCATTGATTTCGGCTTGTCTATATTCTTCAAGCCAGGTACGATTCGAATTCGAATTTAGGGTTTTTGAAATTGCAATGCTAAGCTTCAAATTGAAGCTTTTAGGATTTTTGAAATTACACACACATATATATATGTATGTGTGTATGTATGTATGTATGTACATATTATCTTCGAATGTTTTGATTGACTACGCTTGATACTTAGTTGACTTACTATGATTGGGTAATGAATTGTATGGATTATTTATCTTCAATGAATTGTCTGTTATGTAGAATGTGCTGCGATTCGTAAGTCTTGGACTGAGGTTGGACTGAGGTTGAACTGAGGTTGACCATAATTTATAATAGTTAGACAATAGAGTACTTGCATTTTTGTTGTTTAATCTGTTGTCCAATACTTTGCGAAAGTGATTGCCTTTTCAGCTCTTAGTTAAAAGAGTCATATTTCAAAATTGACATCGTTGCAATCAAAGGTTTGAATGTGTAGCAAAAGCATTCATTTTGGCTTGGTACAAGTTAAAGTTACAATATATGAACTGCGTTTGGCTTTATTTGTAACTTTGATAAGCAAGTCTAAAGGGGCGATGTGCGGAAAAATGTATTGGCTGGGTTTGCTGTAATGCACCAGAGAATTAAGGGAATGACACCAAGTTAAAACAAAGTGTGGGAGTTTAAGAGATGAAGGACTTTGACAATTAACATAATAAGGTTATAATAATAAACTTGTAACCTTGTTATCTCAGTTCCTGTTAGGGAAGTTGCATTGTTGAACACTTGTGTCTGGACTTGTCACACACATACATTCCTTCCAAAGATTTTTTTGTCTTTGATGCTCCAATCTTGTAGATTCCTTGTGTATGTCAGCAAATAGTGCTAAAGATACCTTAGGTACTTGAGGCTGGAATTTAAAGTTCTCTTCTGAAATGAGTCAGGAAAAAAAAACTCTGATATCGCTCCATTCATGTAATGACAAAACTTGAAATAGTTCTTCAAATTAGCTGCCAACAGAGTAAGCCGGTTAACAGTGCTAAACAGACATTGAAAGAAATAAGTTTTTGTTAAACGGAAAACATGAGGGTTTGAAGAAATGGATACACAAGAACCAAAACATGGATGTTTGAAGAAATAAGCTTTTCGTTATTTGATGTGAAATAAAGACTTTATAAAGTGTAAATGCTGCGAGTTACAACAATATCATTTAACTGTGAACAAAAAGTCCAAAATAACTATATTTCTCCTAATACCTATTGTGTGTGGTAAGCAGCAAATTCTGAAGAATTGTAACTGTTATTGATAACTACAACATTGCAAGCATGAATTTCTGCTTTTTTTTTTTCCTTCCAAAGTATGCTAATTGTGGAACATTTTCTTGTCATATGTATGAATGTTGCTATTTACTTATTAACTTCTACAAAAAAAATTAGGTGAGAGGTTCTCAGAAATTGTTGGAAGTCCATACTACATGGCTCCTGAGGTGCTCAAGAGGAATTACGGGCCAGAAATAGATATATGGAGTGCAGGAGTTATACTGTATATTTTGTTGTGTGGGGTGCCCCCCTTTTGGGCTGGTAATTATATCTCCCATTTAATCTCTTTCTCTCTAATATCTTCCTCACCGCCTCAGGGAGGGGAGTTTGCTCTGTAAAGACTTCCATTTTACCTTGTGTACTTCTATGCAGAGTCTGAACAAGGGGTTGCACAGGCAATTCTACGTGGGCTGATAGATTTCAAGCGTGATCCATGGCCCAATATTTCGGAGAGTGCCAAGGGTTTAGTTAGGCAAATGTTGGAGCCAGACCCAAAGCTACGATTGACTGCGAAGCAAGTTCTTGGTATTGAATCTCTTTGTGTTATTCATATACTTTGTGATAGGGATCCATTGCACATTTTTAATGTGGCAACTGAGCAAGCTCCCTTGTTTATATTATGAGGAGATTATGCTGTTAAAAAGGCTAACGTATTCTTCATATTATATCAAGTACTGCTTTTAAGACCATCTCCAACCCTTGGGCTAAAAGCCAAATTTTTTAGCCCGGAAAATTTAGCTTTTAGCCCAGAAATATATTTTCTACTCCAACCCTTCTACCCTAAAATTTTAGCCCGGAATTATTAAAGAATGAAATTAGCCTAAATTTTTTTCTTAAATCAATTTTAAAAAAAAAAAAAATATGTAGATTATTGTAAATTAATTTTATGAACATTTTAATCTAAAAAAATTTAAATTCCGATAAACATTTCGCATTTAGCCCGGGGGGAAAGCTGGGGGGTATTTGGCCCAGAAATAGCATTTGACATTTAGCCTAAAATTTTAGCATGGGTTGGAGAGTGTTTGGGGGGGGTAATTTGGGGGGTAATTTGGCTTTTAGCCCAGGGTTGGAGATGGTCTAACAAAACTCTAGATGGGTATCTTGGTTCATTAGAGAAATTTTTTGACATGCGTAAACAATGCAATGATGTGGATAGCTACATTTCTGATTTTTAAGGATGACAATATGACAGTCTCCAAATGGAGGAATGCTTTTGTTTTCCCCTAGATCACCGGTCAAGAACTATAGGAATTTTTTTATTGTTTGTCCTGTATAAGAATTAAGAACATGTAGTTGTCTCTTGCTTGCTTTAAGTTAGTACTTAATGTCATAGTTTCTCCTTTTTTCAGAGCATCCTTGGCTCCAAAATGCTAAGAAAGCACCGAACATTCCCCTTGGAGATGTTGTCAAGTCAAGGCTTAAGCAGTTTTCAATGATGAACAGATTCAAAAGAAAAGCCTTGAGGGTTGGTTGATCGCACTTACAAACTTTCTAATATGTTTAGTGTATAAGTAGTATGTTTCAATGCAAGTACTAATTTATGTGGAACTTCAAACAGGTTATTGCAGATTTCTTTTCCGTTGATGAAGTTGAAGACAGTAAGGAGATGTTTAAGAAGATAGACACTGATAATGATGGAATTGTTTCAATTGAAGAATTAAAATCTGGACTTCGGAATTTTGGATCCCAGCTTGCCGATTCTGACATTCAATTGCTTATTGAAGCAGTGAGTATTGCTTCATTGTTAACTCTTATCGAAATTAGCTCTAGCATCACAACTATTATATAATCCATTATACATCAAGCAATTAAGTTATATTGCTAATGATCCTTACATGGTTCTCAATTTGTTTAATAGACCAAGACCTATCCTCCAATCCATTCTGTTTAAAGGGTTTAATGTTATATTAATTAGACATGTTCTTAGGGTGGGGGTGATAAAGCAAATGCACATTAGTTAGATACAACATTTGTGAAGTATCAAATGAGTCTCTGCACCTAATGACTTTAAATTTTTGGGTTAGATATTCATGTATTACGTATTTAACAAATTCAACCTATGCACTTTATAAGATCAAGGGCGGTCCTAGGAAACAATTTTTTCTTCTAACGAATATGACTAAGTCATCCATAGGTCTGATTATAAATTATTCCTTCGTAGAGATTGGTGCTACCGTACTAGATGCATTCTTAGATTGTTTGAGACATTCATCCCCACATGGGCCCCAGATTTCTAAACCCTAAACTTTCACTTTGAATGCAAATTTAATGTTTTGATGGGAAAGGTAATGTAGTTGTAGGGAAAAGGAACAGTGGGCGAAGGTGATGATAAAACATATCTTGGTGTATTTATATTGTTTTCATGGTTTCATGCCTTGTTTGGTAGATTAGTTATAGCAGTGTCATTGATTTTCAATGACCTTTGTGCCTGCAACATGTTCACTTTTTCGAAAGTACTGAATGGGAAACATAATTTCCATTGGTGTATCAGTCTCTTCTGGTTTTAATTTGGCTAGTTTGTTGGTAACAGGTTGATACTAATGGGAAGGGTACGCTGGACTGTGGAGAATTTATTGCCGTGACCCTCCACCTACAGAGAATGGCAAATGATGAGCATCTTCACAAGGCATTTTCCTACTTTGACAAGAACAGCAACGGCTATATTGAGCCAGACGAGCTCCGGGATGCATTGATGGAAGATGGGGCAGATGATTGTACAGATGTAGCAAATGACATATTTCAAGAAGTGGACACAGACAAGGTGAGGACCCGAGGAGGAATTGCTTGTTACACCTACTATGATATTATGATGACAAACTCTCGTTTTCTCGGTCAACTTGTGATGAAAACTGATGTTATTGATTTGTTGATGCAGGACGGGCGTATCAGCTATGAAGAATTTGTCGCCATGATGAAAACCGGGACAGATTGGAGAAAGGCTTCTCGGCATTACTCAAGAGGGAGATTCAACAGTCTAAGCATAAAGCTGATGAAGGATGGTTCCATAAATTTGGGGAATGAGTGAAAGCATAGACAAGTTTGGTCATTTGGATTGTTGATGCAAAAGAAGTAATTCGGTCTTTTCCGGCACATCATCTGCTTTGCTTTCTTTTGTGATTATTGTTAGGGTCCCTTGATTTAG
The DNA here is from genome assembly GCF_042453785.1 of Malus domestica. NCBI lineage: Eukaryota > Viridiplantae > Streptophyta > Magnoliopsida > Rosales > Rosaceae > Malus > Malus domestica. Next base: position 23,823,542 of record NC_091672.1, on the reverse strand, counting down.
ACGGGGCTCCTTTTCGCTTGGGTGCCATACAACTTGGATCGTGGAGGGGGGATGGGTATGTTCGTTTGCCCCTGCAATCGTTTAATGGTGTAAAAACACGGTACCTCGTAGCTACGGCACGCCATGTATGTATGGTTTTCTCTGTCCATCCAACGTTTTGTAGCTGTACTTTGGTTGATCATATTGGATTGAACTTTGTCGTTACCGCGTGTTATATTTTTTTCAATGAAAAATGAAGGTCTTGTGTAGTGTGCGTTTTCTGGACTACACCAATGCCTCAACGTTTGACTACAAAGCCGTCCCAACTAAATCCATTTCTCCAACTACTTGCTGAATAAAGAGGGTAGCTATTTCGTTTTTCAGTTTTTAGTTTTCATTTTTCGTTTTTCCTTTCGAGCCGAATCAGGGGTGAGTTTTTCCTTTTTACTTTTTTGGAATACTGAAAGCTTGTTTGATAACCAATTTTCAAACAAATGGAATCTAAAATTAAAACCAAGCCAAAATTAAAACCGATTTTCATTCACCAATTCCATGCTACTAACGTCACAAAACATGCGCCGCACTGAATTGAACACGGTTGCTTGACTTTTATGTTCGGTCGGGGATACAGCTCGAGCCTCAAAACCCTCGCCCATCCTTCGAACATACCTGAACGAGAATGGAACCTAATTTGGTTGACAAAATGTGGTTCATTACGGCAAGATTTTGTAGGGCAGCCCCTATTTTCTAACAGTGTCCATTTGTATAATGACACTTGGTGTAAGTGCTCATATTCCGTACACACTGAAAAATCTTTCCATCTTTTATTGGCCCCTTAGGTTTTCATTTCCGTATGGTTAGTAAACATATGCGTAATTTGTAATTATAATATTATTATTTTGATTCAGATTACGGATAAGTAAATATGTAGTTACCATTTCTTTAGTTGTTGTGGGGGCCTCACATTTTACGAAAAGAAAGAAAAAACTTATTCAAAGCATTTTTTTTCTTCCCTTTGCTGGAGTCATCGCAGCCCCTTAATTTATGTCAGCATTCTATATTTTTATTGACTAACTGGATTGGCCTTCAAATAAGTGGGTTTTGATGGCAAACCAAAACCAGACCCAATTCAACTTACTCCAACAGGAGTAACATAAACTAATTTGATTTCTTCATCATAAGTTCACTGTAATTTCTGCAAATTGCAGAAAGTGATAGGCCTGAACTGAGTATTAGAAGGCATTCACACCTGTTGCACAGACACACGGACATGAATATGGCGACACTTGACACGCAAACATGATGACACGGTAAATCTCAAAAAATAAGGATAATGACATAACTAAGACACAACAATTAAAATATAATAAATTTACAATAAATATTATATATCTTAAAGACAACACACACCCAATCAAATTAATCAACCTCTATTATCTTTGGAGTAGACAATAGTCGACGAAAATTCAAGATACACAAAATTCAACCAAAATATAAAATGCTTACCTCTAATGTTGGAGTCTATGAGATTTATATTTACAAAGCTGCCCCCAAACTTATAAACTCTAAGTTTTGTAAATTTTAATATTTACAAAAACTGCCCTCAAAATGTTTTTATGTTAACAAAACTGCCCCAAGTTTTTATATTCCAAAGCTGCGCCAAAATATTTTTGAAATTTACAAGAGAGCCCTTGCCGTGTCTTGACTGTGTCCAAACCATGACACTCTGGCAATTTGGGATTTCAGAGTGTCCGTGCATGCAAGATTCACACAAAAATTCCAGAATTTCTAGAAGAAAAAGAAATAGTTGGGAAGCCATCAGATGCTGAAGCCTTAAAATTCCCAATTGAAATCGGGAAAAATGAAAAGGAAAGAGAAACTGTATATCTTTGTTCTTTGCATTGAATCGTATCAGTTTTTTAAAACCCACATCCAAATGACTTCTTGATCCAGTCGTGGGAACAGATCAAAATATTAACTAATAACATTTATCTGTTAAATACTGATGTTATTTTTATTTTTTTATTTTTTTAAGTCAGTTTAACAATTTCCTCCTATGTTTTTATACGTGTAATGAATAGTATTTGAGTTTGTATGTGTGGAAGAAACCCTAAAAGACGTCTGACAGTTCTGTTCCAAAAACTCGATGAATTTCTGTGTCGTATCAGGTGTAGCCAGGTCTGCAGTCACTCAGTCAGTCTCTGTCATGGAATCCACACAAGATTAAGATGCCAAATTGCAGAGGATTCTTTACCCTCCTAATCTCTCTACTCTTCCATATCTTTCTATTTGAACGGTCATGATTAAGTTACGTTAACATTTTATATTGATTTTTTTTTTAAAATAATAAGACAAAATATAATATGTAAGAGGAGAGATAGGAAATGAACGAGAATATGAGGATAGAGAATTCTCCTTCTCAAATTGCTGCTGCAGTTGCAGCTGATGCGTATGAGTTTTGTTTGCTTAATCGTGTTCTCATCAAAGCAAGTAAATAAATAAAATAAAATACAAACCAACTTGGATGGATTCCAACATGGTGAAAGCTCCACATATAACCCCCTTATTGTTCAAGTTTATGTTTATTTTTCGGTTAGGCCAAAGACGGCCCAGAGGTGAATAAGCCATGTGTTTAGGCTCTTACTTAAATTAGGCCTCATATTTTTTTAGAAAAATTAATGAAAATAACTTGAAAACTTTAAGTTTTAACGATAAGAACAAAATAATGGGTAAAGTGAATAGTAACACAATTGAATTTTTAGTGTAAAAATGTGGTTTTTTGTTAAAATGAACAGTACTGGGAGATTTTCATTAAAGTTCTCTATTTTCTTTGCCCATAAAATTTCATCATTCATTGTATTATTGATTCGAAATAAAGAAAAAAAAAATCTTTTATTCTCATAAATCTAATGCTTCTCGAGTTAATATTGTTAAACAAAAAAATGAAATTAAGGTACAACTCTACTGCAAGGCTCCATTAAGATAACGGGTGTGACATGACACGATCCGTTAATATAACATGTTTTATCCGAAAATGACATGAATATGACAGACACGACCCGTTTGCTAGGCCTACTTATAACTACCTTTTGGCTTCTTTTTTTTCCCAAACCAATTATGTTAAAAGAAAAATCTCATAGTCATAGTTTTGAGTTAGCATGACTTTAACTTTTTGTTATGATCTAGTATGTTAATCCTTTTTTATTAAAGCTCGTAAATAAACCCTTTTCTGATGATATACTCTTCTCAATGCTAAAATTTTCATACAAATTTTAAACCTCCATCTGTCTTGTTTGATTAAAATTTTCCATGACAATACAAAACAACCAAAAAAACCCTTTAATCGTTCTCCAATTAATTATATTTGCAACTATTTTTTTAATTTCCTTTATTTAGCTTAAAGACCCTTCCTGTAATGAATTTCTTGCTCTACCACGGTCCCTAAACTCCACAGACAGGAAATTGGTTTTCATCTTGACCGTCCATCTATTACTTACGAAAAACAAAGAACTTTCAATCTTGAAACATGACAATAAGATGATATCATCTTCAAGTCATCATTGCTTTCATCATTTTGCTCTGCACGTTCAGAAATATGAAAACTCGCTACTTTGAATGGTCAAATAAATTGCACGGCAAACCAAGCAAAACGAACAAGTTTCTCATTTCCCAAGTTTGGTTTTGCATCATTGACTGGTCACTCAAAAGCACTTGTAAATTGGGACAATATTGAAAATCTTGTCGTCCGAAGTGTAGCATCACTGTTGATGTTACCCGCAACATTTTAGTGCACATGCACCCCCACACTGGCTTTTCTGTAAAGTGCTTGTTGGGCATTCCCTCTAATTGTTGTCATCATATGAACCAGGCATAGCTTCATGCTTACCAAAAGATCTTAAAAGGGTTTCCATGATGAGCATATTATACACATTTATTTAAGAAATATTGATGCGGGATTGTGAAACAACTAATAAGGACTGACCTTCTAGTACTTTAAAGTTTAAGCTCTAGTTTTCCACCGTAAATATATAATTGGTTAGTTGGATTCGATTCACATTCTAAGATCAACTTGGGCAAAAGAGATTTCAATCTTTGAGTTTGATTCTCATGTTGGGTGAGACAAAACATTTAGTGCGGTGATCAATACCCAAAAATAATCTATTTATGTGGTGAATTTTTTTGTGTCAATGTACTGGAAAATGGGTAGCCATGTTCTTGTGTTCTCAATTGCTACAAGTCTCTAATGCTACAATGCATGGACATAGACACGAAGTTATGACACAACACAACACAAAGGAACGTCAAGTTTATAGAAAGAAAAAAAAGACACTATACAAAATGGATTCAACAATTAAAAATAGGGGGGCATTTCAATATGGATCCGAAAGACAACATGATAATTAGATGAAGTCCAATATTATCATTTCTCCATTTTTATTCCTTTTATATTCATTTTATATCTTTTAAATGTATTAAAGATAAATTAAAATCTTCTAATTTCAATAAATTTACTTATTACCTTTGACAAAAAACTAATATACTAGCACAAATTCATTTGGAAAATATGCGACCTAACTCCAATAACAAATATATCAATGTATATTTTGCCTATATTTAAAATATAACTAAAAGGTACAAAAACATAATATACCTATAAGAAAGATGCATTAATCTATTATGTAGCTAGGTTGATAAATACAATTAACTTGTAATATAGATTGATTATAAAAATTAAAAATAAAATCTATAAATGAGGTTTAGTACAGGAAGTAGAACAAGAAATAATAACAAAAATTAAGAAGAAATAATTAGAAAAAAAAATCTAATTTTGCAATTTTATTATTAAAAAGATAATAATTGATAATAAAGCAATCTTAAAATGAATAAACTGGACTATTTTTAACAATATTGTCTAAAAAAGTTGGACTTATATCTAATAATAGATTTCAACAGGCTATTGGTTGATATGAAGAAATAAGGATAGATACAATAGGTATGGTTGGATTGGATAAGTCACATAGGCAAGTTAGTTAGTTAGGAATTCTCTATATGTACCGGTATGTTAGCACTATGTGCAATCAATGAAAAACAATTCAGATTTAGTGTGCTTTCTCTCTTTCGTTCTTTTCTTCTTCTTCTTTTTCGATACCATTGAAATTCTTCTTAGTTTCTTGGTACTGTTATCATGGTATCATCGCCGAGGTGCGATCCGGGGTGAATCTTCCACTATATCTGTGTTGTCTAAAGTGATTGGCTTTTCGAGGTGCGTTCTGAAATTTCTGAAGTGATTGGCTATTCGAGGTGAGTTCTTAGGCTATGGTCTGCAAGATTCAATGGTGCAAATTTCCAGGCGATCTCAGGTGCATAGTCTCTTATCTTGAAAACTCGCAGATAAACTGTTTGATAGAATGTCTCTGTAAGAAAATTTGCTGTGAATCGATGAAGTTTTAGTTTCTAAATTTGACTGCTTTCAAGAAGGTCGATGTCTATTGAATTTGCTTAATCAAGATTGTGAGTTTGAAAAGCCGATGCTAACCATTTCTGTTGTAGTTAGTTGAATTATGAAGATTACAGTGTGTGATTCTTGTGAAAGATTTGAACATTTAGTTTCTTGTTGAAGATTGATATCATGGTTTCGTCTACTGTGAAAATTGAAGGTTTGTTGGGTATGTTAACCATAAAACTTAGTGATAACAATTATACTAAGTGGATTTTTCAGTTTCAGTCAGTTTTGAAAGGCTACAAATTGTTTGGTCATTTTGATGGATCTGTGAATTGTCCACCCAAATTTACTGTAAGTGCTAAAAATGAAGTAAGGATGTGTCAGAAGATTATCAAGAATGGGAATCACTAAATTTGGCTTTGTTGAGTCTGTTAATTGCTACATTGTCTGGTGATGCAATTGAACATGTTATTGGTTGTAGAACTACTAGAAATGCTTGGTTGAGTCTTGAGGAAAGATTTGCTTCTGTGTCAAAAACTGGTGTTAATCATTTGAAGACTGAGTTACATACCATTCAAAAAGGTGGAAACTCGGTGGATAAGTATCTGCTTCGGCTTAAATCTATTAGGGATCAATTAACTGCAGCATGAGAGTTTGTTTCAGATAATGATGTCATTATTGCTGCTTTAGCTAGACTGCCAAAGGAGTATGCAACTATAAGAACTGTAATTTTGGCTCGGGATACTAGTATCTCAATGAAAAAGTTCAGAGCTTTATTGCTTGGTGCTGAAAGGGAAAATGAAACAGTGATTAATTCATTGTCTAATAACATGTCGACTTTGTATATGAATAGTGCATCATCTAGTTTGTCTGGTAATTCACAACTTAACAGTGGTGCTTCGAGTTCTAATTCGTCTAATGTTGAGTCAACTACTGGAGGAAGAATCACTCAGGTTCTTTATGGTTCTTTGCCACCAAGTTTCACTTCTTAGCCACCTGGAGGTGCTTCTTATTTTCCTGGTCAAAACTTTGATTATGGAACTGGTTTTGTTGGTAGTAGTAATACTGATTCAGGTTCTAGGCAATGGTCTGGTGCAACTCAATATCATGGTGGGTGCAACTCCATAAGGGAAATTATGCATATCAACCTCCTAAACCACCCATTTCTCAGGCACCAACATTCACCACTTCTTCATCCGTGCCTCCAATTCCATCTGGTTCATTATTCTCTCAGTAACAAGGCAATTCTAGTACATTAGCTCTTTTCATGGCACATTATTCCTATAAAGTTCCAGGGTTTTATCCAAATATCTCTGATTAGAATCAAGCATTATATCAAGGCCATCCTATGGCTGCTCAGAATAATGTACCCGAGACTTCTACACAGAATTCAACATGGATTCTTGGTACTGGAGCATCCCATCATATGACCTTTGACATTGCGAGTTTAAACAATGTAACTCCATTTGAAGGTGCAGAAACAATAAAAATTGGGAACGATCAGGGATTATCAATTCATAATATTGGAAATACTATGATAAAAACACCCTTCAGTTCTCTAATACTGAACCAAGTGTTACATGTTCCTTCAATAGCAGTTAATCTTTTATCTATGACTCAACTGTGCAAAGACAATAAATGCTGGTTTATTTGTGATGACATAGTGTTCTTTGTGCAGGACAAGGAGCAAAGCAAATTTTATACCAAGGAAGGATTAAGCCTGGAGAATTGTTTCATATCCCTGCCTCAACATTCTCATATTCAGCAACATTTATTGGACAATTGGTGAAGTCTTCAGTATGGCATTAAAGATTGGGACATCCAACAAATGAAGTATTGTCTGTTATGTTAGCTAAGTCTCAAATATCTCATGCTATAGATGATGTGCATAGGATGTGTATTGGTTGTATTCATGGAAAGATAGCTAAGAAACCTTTTGCTTTTGAATTTGTGAGTTGTCTTTTTCCATTTGAAAGAATTCATATGGATGTTTGGGGGCCAACATCTGTCAAATCAATTGAAGGTTATAGGTTTTATGTTACCTTTGTGGATGATTGTACTAGACATGTATGAATTTTTCCATTATTCAATAAATCTGAAGTCTTCTCAATTTTTGTTCAGTTTTACAATTTTGTTGAAGTTCAATTTGGAATTAAGATCAAAAGTATGCAATCTAATGGAGGGGGTGAATTTGTCAATAAAGTTTTTAAGGATTTTGTTGCCTCCAAGGGGATGATTCACATAATTTCTTGCCTTTACATACCTCAACAAAATGGTTTAGTTGAGAGAAAACATAGACTTATAATTGAAACTGCTATAACATTGACGAATGTTGTTGGATTACCTCAAGAATTTTGGTATCATGCTTGTGCTCATGCAGTGTATTTCATCAATAGAATGCCAAGTAGAACCTTGCAGATGGCCTCTCCTTATTACACTCTGTTTAATAAATCATCACAGTTACATGATTTGAAGATATTTGGATCGGTTGTGTATCCATATTTGAGACATTACAATGATTCCAAACTTCAACCTAGGACCTCTGTAAGTGTGTTTCTAGGGTATGCTCCTCGTTATAAGGGTGTTATTTGCTACAATTTGGAGTCAAAGAGGTTAATTCTATCCAGGCATGTTTTACATGATGAGTCAATTTTTCCAACCAAGGTTGAGAGACCTAAAATCACAGAAGTGGTGAGAAATGTGTCAACGCTTATAATTGTCCAATTATAGTCAATATTGCTAATTCCAGAACACATTCACAGAGGCCAATTGAAACATAGTATGTAAATACCAGTCACATGTCAATACAAGGATCACATAATGATTCAGGTTCTACTTCTCATTGTAGATAGATCTCACAAGTCCCAGTTTATAATTTTTCTGAGAATGATAGTATTCTTACAACAAATGATACCATGCAAGAATCTTCACGGGGATCTGAAACTTCAAATTCACAGGCTCATTCTCAATGTCAAGGTCAACCTCAACCTTTGTTGCATGTCCTCAATTCGGAACAATTCGGAACAGTTACAGGTAATTCTACCATTTCTTTCTAATGTGTCTCCAATTTCTGTTCCAATTCAAGAACCAGTATCACACAACTCACACCCTATGCAAACAAGGATAAAGACAGGAGCTATTGAAAAGAAAAACTATGCTGCTTATCTTGCTTCATTTCCAGAACTTTAGTCATTACAAATTGATGATACTTATGATACCATCTCTGTTGGATATTCATTTATCGCTGATGTTAATGATGGTGATGAACCAAAAACGTTTCGAGCTGCTGCATTGAAAACTCAAGGGACTTGGAATCTTGTTCCTAAACCATCCAATAGATCAATCATTGGCAACAAGTAGGTTTATAAGATAAAAAGAAATCCTGATGGGAGTGTAGCAAGATATAAGGCAAGGTAAGTAGCTCATGGGTTCACTCAAGAGCAAGGTGTTGATTACTCAGAAACGTTTAGTCCAGTGGTTCGTCATTCCACGGTAAGACTGATATTGGCTTTGGTTACTTGTCACAAATGGGAACTAAGGTAATTGGATATAAAGAATGCCTTTCTACATGGAGAGCTTCAAGAAGAAATTTATATGAAGCAACCACATGGGTTTCTTGATCTAAAATATCCCAACAATGTATGCAAGTTAGTTAAATCTTTGTATGGGCTTAAATAAGCTCCAAGGGCCTGGAATGCGAAGTTCACTAGAGTCTTGCCATCTCTTGGGTTTACTGTGTCCCAATCTGATACAAATCAGGCAAAGGTGCAATCTTACTACTTTATGTAGATGATATTATTCTAACTAGTTCAAATCAGGCAAATGTGCAATCTGTCATTACTCATCTTGCAGAACTATTTGATTTAAAAGATATGGGAAGATTGACATATTTTCTGGGAATACATATGCAATATAAACTAGATGGCAGCTTGTTCATAAACCAGTCAAAGTATGCAAATGAGCTGCTCAGTAAGGTAGGGATGAATTCATGTAAACCTGCCCCAACACCTTCAAAGCCACATACACAGTAGCTTGTCTCAGAAGGTACACATATGGAAGATCCAACATTATACAAGAGTGTAGTATGAGCATTGCAATACTTGACATTCACCAGGCCAGATATATCACATGCTGTGAATGTGGTGTGCCAATACATGACTCAACCATTTCTTGGTAAAACGAATCCTAAGGTATTTGCAAGGTACATTAGACTGTGGAATTACTTATATACCATCCAAAGACATCAATATCTCAGCATTCTCTAATGCTGATTGGGCTGCATATGTAAACACAAGAAGGTCTATTTTCAAGATATGTAGTGTATGTTGGTGATAATCCCATTTCATGGCAGTCGAAGAAACAAGCATTAGTTTCAAGAAGTTCAACTGAAGCTGAGTATAAGGCTTTAGCTAACTGTACTGCTGATGTGTGTTGGATCAGATCAGTGCTAAGAGACTTGCATCAGGTTCTGAGTTGTCCTCCAGCTCTACATTGTGATAATCTGTCAACTTTGGCACTTTCATCCAATCCTGTGTTTCACTCCCGCATAAAACACCTTGACATTGATTATCATTTTGTCCGAGAAAGGGTTCAAAATCGAGATATAACAGTGCATTATGTACCAACAGAGTTTCAGGTTGCCGATATACTTACAAAGGGATTGCATAGTCCTTTATTCATCAAGCACTGTTATAACCTCAGGATAGGAAATCCCGGCTGAGATTAAGGGGGAATAATAACAGATGTCAACAGCCTATTGGTTGATATGAAGAGATAAGGATAGATATAATAGGTATGGTTGGATTGGATAAGTCACATAGGTAAGTTAGTTAGTTAGGAATTCTCTATATGTACCGGTATGTTAACATTGTGCAATCGATGAAAAACAGTTCAGATTTAGTGTGCTTTCTCTCTTTCGTTCTTTTCTTCTTCTTCTTCGATACTATTGAAATTCTTCTTAGTTTCTTGGTACTGTTATCAATATCAAGTTTTACCCCTAAAAATATATATTTAAATAAATAGCTATGTCTAAAACATTATTAAATAAGAATTCAAATTTGTTACTCAAGTTCAAATTTATTTCAATAAACTTCAAATCTTTTTGAACAAATGATACTATCTACATTAAAGGGATGGATAGTGGGCTAAACCTCATAATGAGTTAACAATAATATGGTTCAAATTCGCTTTTGGTGAGAAATGAACGTAAGACCTCTTACTTATAAGTGAAGAGAAATACCATTAAATCGTAGTACTAAGTGGCAATAAGCTCCAAACATTTGAAAGATAAACATTAAAATTCATCATCCAACTTCAAATTCAAACTATGACTCATTTTTCTGAACATGCATGGTTCATAAAGTATACAAAAAAATGGAAATAATTAGAAACAAAAAACCTAAATAGTACAAATATTTTAATATTATATGTGTGGAAGTAAGCATACACTTGTTAGCTTTTAGACAGAGACAAAGGTTGGGTTTACAAGTTTTCTCTAGAAAGATGAGTGATAGAAGTTGTTGGCGCAGAATTCGCCCACAAGAAGAAACACTCTGAAACATCAATTAACTAGCAGTAGCACCGCGCAGTAGGTTGATAGATGCCATCGGCACAGTTTTCACCCACACCTGAATGTCGTAGGGTGCTTTATGAGTTTCCTTAAAAACTGAAAATTTTGAATAGGGATTTGGGGGGATTCGTATCCCTCTTTCTACCCGACAGAACAAGAAGAAGAATTGTAAAGGACTTCTAAACGAATCATATTTTAAGATAATTTCGGGCTTCTCCACTTAAATTTTTGTTTTGATTTTTCATTTCCAGGTCAAACGTATTCGAAAAATGAGATATTTGTATCCTAAAGTTTCGATACGCATATTTGTTGATGTTGACCATATATTTTGATCAGAATATGTATCTGATCGTATCCATCAAATATGTTATCCGATATTGCATTAAATACGGGATAGATACCAAATTGACATGTCTGTGCATTGTAGCTACAATTATATCAACTGGCAGTAAAAATTTCATTTCCTAAAAGAAAAGCTCCAATTGTTCATAAAGAGAATTCGATTTCAAGTCACAAATGAAACCTAACAATCAGAGTCTAGAAGAGAGATTTGAACTCGGTATTTAACCCCGAAGAATCAGATATTTAGAAGAGAAACACCAATCAACGGAAAGCTAATTTTTACAAATTGTCTTTATAAGTATACATGAATTTGTTATTACTTTTGCATCATTAAAGGTGAATGACATTTTGACCAATCAACTATATTATCATTGCTCTAAAAGGGATGGTGGTTGAAAGTGTTGACCCTAAAAACTACCAAACCTACGTGGCGCGCAGACTAAGTAACTAGTGAGCTAACTACGTCATTCAGTTGATGCGGGGCATGCCAACTTGTCGGCCGAGCTCGACCGAAAAGTAAAATGTGTGATGATGCGTTGAGCGCGTGGCTGACTTCTCGATCTTGCGACTGCGGCCGAGGAAGGAACACGTCTCGACCTTTGGGTTCTAGAGCCTGAAGACAAGGCTGCTAACTTTACGAAGTTCACAAATCGTCGACATTGAATTCGGTCACAGTGATTATATTTGTAAGGGTATAAGCACGCCGAATCGACACCAAAGTATAGGGGTACAGATACTCAAAACAAGTATATGTCTTGATGGTAAATGTGGTTCGGCCGTCAGAATGCCGAACTCTAAAGCTTACTTGTGAGTATCTAATTATAAAACAACTCAGCGTTCAATATGCCGAGCCCTAGTAAACTGTAACACCTCACCTCACCGAAAAGGTTAATGAGATGACCTCTGCCAATAAAGACCCGAAAGTCTTTCTCGACCGAGACTTGGATAAATAACCAGTCGACCTTGACGCAGTGCTGTTTATCCAAACTAAAGGTGTTCTGCGGTCGACTGGTTCTACGGTGATAATGTTATTTATCCAAACTGAAGGTATCACCGGTTGCCTTCACAATGCTGTTTATCCAAACTGAAGATGTGTTGGTGAAAAAAGAAAATAAAAATCTAAAAATGTTTGAGAGGTTTCGAGTAGAGTGAGCATTTGCGCATGGCAGTTTGTGTGTTACATTGGAGAGCCTTCCATTGCCATTGCATCTGTATTTATAGGACTGAAGTACTTGCTTTGCATGGTCAGATAATGTTGCAGAGTTTAATTGCAACTTTAATTCCTGAAATTAATCCGCTTCAAAAGGCAAGCATATCCTCAGATTCTAGTTCGTGACTTCTAAAATAAAGCCTATCTAGGTTTCCACATCACATCAGAAACCTAGCCCACCTAAGCTTCTGATCGCATAAAAACCCTTCATCAGAAGCCTTTTAAAACCATTCAATCACTTCCATCACCATAGCCTACCTAGGTTTCCTATGTCATCATTACAAACTTAGCTTTTCTAGGTTTGTCTCATCATCACCCAGAGCCATCACCTTTATTGTGGCATGCATCCTGACCCTATCTGAATGCATTTCAAATTCATTTTTAGCTTCCATGTACCGTCAGATATCCCAAATTAACTCGAACTGTACTGCTCGCTTGGGATATAATTCACATCATATTTATCTGGTTGAAGAAGACACTAGGGTAATGCATATTAAAAGATAATTATTATGATAAAAATCATAATATTATCCTTTAATAATGACAAAAATTATCTCCACTTTTCCATCTAACGATTGAGAGCTATGCTCACTCAACGGTCTTGATTGCACGAGCTGATGATGTAAATTTGGGTCCAAACATTACCCCCCAATTTCCTTGAACTTCGGCTCGTAAGCCGAATGGTTAAGGAAATTAATTATTTGTAGACCACAAATCCCGTTGTATCGCTGAAAACTCTTCCTCGACAATAACACCTCTGCTCTACCAATGTCGTAGTCTTCCTCAGCTATTCTTTCGGCAGCAAACATTTACTCCAGCCATTGAATTTAATGGCTCATTTAAATAAATTCCACTGAGTTCACCGAATGAACCTTATCATCAAATGCCCATTAATTCAAGTTAAATCAGTGTTGAATTAGTGGTCAAGTAGCCAACTGAACATCACACCCCCTTTTTTTTTTTTTTAATGAAGGAGAGCAGCTGAAGGTGAGAAAAAGTGTGCACCATTTGTGACAAAATTTTGCCAAGCACGCCGTAGTTCAGACAAAATTTTGCCAAGCACACCATCTTGTTGCCCTTCTTATTTTCTCAAGTATCCCCAGTTTCCCTGAACTTCGGCTTGTAAGCCAAATGTTTAAGGAAATTAACCATTTGTAGCCAACAACATTTCGTCATATTGCCGAAACAAATTTTGTTCCTCGGCATTAAAGTCACCTCTTTTCTGCCAATGTCGTAAAGCAGGGCTAAGGTAAAAAAAAATCGTTCTTGAAGCTCGGCCTGCCTATATATATATATAAACTTGATTGCCTGATGTGATCTGTTGGCCATGTAGTTGGCATATAATATATATATATATATATATATATATATAAACCTGATGTGACGCTACTGTACATGCAGTTGGCATATATATTGTTTCAGGTTGCCATTACCGAGAAGAAAAGGATGCCGAATGTATATATATATATATATATATATATATATATGTATGTATGTATGTATATATGTGTATGTATATATATATATGTATGTGTATATATATATATGTATGTATGTATATGTATATATGTATGTATGTATGTATATGTATAGATGTATGTATGTATGTATGTATATATGTATGTATGTATATATATGTATGTATGTATGCATGCATATATATGTATGTATGTATGTATGTATGCATATATATATATATGTATGTATGTATGCATATATATATATATGTATGTATATAAAAGTAGCCTGATGTAGTGGCCGAATTCTTCTCCTGACAAATGCCACCAAGTGGAACCACTTGCTGATGAAAAAAGGTCCTCGGCCGAGACAAAAACTGGCCGTAGCACCTTTAGACTTCCCATTCATTTGGTCGAATCAGCTAAAGAAAACGGGACCAAGAAAAACGGCAGCTCGGTCTACCATCAATTCTCGGTCTTCGGTTTTTCCTACTTTTCTGCATCAAGCAATGAACAACGAATGCAGCTGCATGCTGACTTGCAATACAAATATATGCTTAACCGTTCATAATAAGGAGGAGGCCAACGATACTTTATTCCCAGCCGTGATCTTTTTATACAAAAATTCTCAATTTGATTTTGCACTAGGCCGAATAAAGATTTTTTTCCAAATGATTCTGACTTGACGAAATATTTTTTATCATCAGTCGCCGAATGTGTTGAAAAATTATTATGCCCCCTGAGCATAATAATTTCGTCAATTTCGGCTTTTAACCAGAACAACTTGGCCGAACGGGATTTCTGCATATCGGCTTTATCACCAATACTCATATCGATTGGCGTGGCTATGGCGGCTAGGTCTATGTCTTCAATTACCATACCAATCAATGTGATTTTATGGTTTGAAACCGTGTATCGGTCTTGTTCGTCATTAGAACACTCTTCTGATGAATCATTTTCTGAGTCAATTTCTTGCTTAGAAACTTGAACTTTTTCTTCTAGGCCTACCACACTTTTAGTGTCAACCGAACAAACAAGTGGCCTAGGTTCTTCTTCGGTCGTCTTGACAAATTTCCTAGGTCGAATTTTGATTGTTGCTGGAGCGGAAAATTGCCCTCATCTTCTAGACAACTTTTTAAGGAGTTGTGCTTTCTTCTTGTAGCAATACTTTACTTGGCACCAAATCTCTAACGGAACCTGATTGAAATCTTGATCTATCATGTGAACTTCGTAATTTTAGCACTGGGTCCCATTGGGCATGCCAAAATGTTGACCCTAAAAACTACCAAGCCTACGTGGCGCATAGGTCGAGTAACTAATGAGCTAACTACATCCTTCAGTTAATGCGGGGCATGCTAACTCGTAGGCCGAGGTCAGCTGAAGAGTAAAATGTGTTGATGTTGTGTTGAGTGCGCGGCTGACTTCTCGATCTTGCGACTGCGGCTGAGGAAGGAACACGTCTCGACCTTTAGGTTCTAGAGCCTGAAGACAAGGCTGCTAACTTTGATAAGTTCACAAATCGTCGGCACCGGATTCGGTCACAATGATTATATTTGTAAGGGTATAAGCACGCCGAATCGACACCAAAGTAGAATGGCACATATACTCAAAACAAGTATATGTCTTGATGGTAAATGTGGTTCGACCGTCAGAATGCCGAACTCTAAAGCTTACTTGTGAGTATCTAATCATAAAACAACTCGGCGTTCAATATGCCGAGCCCTAGCAAACTATAACACCTTACCTCGCCAAAAAGGCTAATGAGATGACATCTGCCAATAAAGACCCGAAAGTCTTTCTCGATGGAGACTTGGATAGATAACCAGTCGATCTCGACGCAATGCTGTTTATCCAAACTGAAGGTGTTCCGCGATCGGCCGGTTTTATGGCGAAGGTGCTGTTTATCCAAACTGAAGGTATCATCGGTTGCCTTCACAGTGTTGTTTATCCAAACTGAAGATGTATTGGCGAAAAAAGAAAATAAAAATCTTAAGATGTTTGAGAGGTTTCGCGTAGAGCGAGGGTTTGCGTATGGCAGTTTGTATGTTGAATTGGAAAGCCTTCCGTTGCCATGGCATTTGTATTTATAGGACTGAAGAACTTGCTTTGCACGGTCAGATAATGTTGCAGAGTTTAATTGTAACTATAATTCCTGAAATTAATCCACGTCAAAAGGCAAGCATATCCTCAGATTGTAGTTCGTGACTTCTAAAATAAAGCCTATCTAGGCTTCCATATCACATCAGAAACCTAGCCCACCTAGGCTTCTAATCTCATAAAAAACCTCCATCAGAAGCCTTTTAAAACCATTCAATCACTTCCATCACCATAGCCTACCTAGGTTTCCTATGTCATCATTACAAACCTAGCTTTTCTAGGCTTGTCTCATCATCACCCAAAGCCATCACCTTTATTATGGCATGCATCATGACCCTATGAATGCATTTCAAATTCATTTTTAGCTTCCATGTACCGTCAGATATCCCAAATCAACTCGAACTGTGCTGCTTGCTTGGGATATAATTCACATCATATTTATCTGGTTGAAGAAGATGCTAGGATAATGCATATTAAAAGATAATTATTATGATAAAAATCATAATATTATCCTTTAATAATGACAATTATCTCAACTTTTCCATCTAACGATTGAGAGCTATACTCACTCAACGACCTTGATTGCACGGGCCGATGGTGTAAAATTGGGTCCAAGCAGAAAGCAAATCAATCCCACTAAGAAAATAATTGTTCGGTTAAGTGGGTAAAGTCCATTACTGTCCTATTACATAGTAATTGTTCGAGTGCATTTCTACCTTGTAAATGAAGTATTCGGGTAATTGGTATCAAAGATTTATACTTGAAAAAAAATAATAAAAAAATAATTTTATGTTTAATTTTGGATAGAATTTCTAACCAATCATGTTATGCCTTGTATCATTATTTGCGATTACAATTTTTGTAGATAGATTGTTGATTAAATTTTTAACCAATCTCAGAGTGCCTCATGTCATTCTATTGTAAAAAATTTATAAATAAATTTCTGATAAGATTTTCAACCAATAACGATGCGCTATGAGACATTATTAGCTACATATTTCTTTCTTTTTTCACATCGGGACCAAAGACATGAAGCACGAGCATGGATGGGGCATGGGACTTCACGAGAGAGAGTGGATCCTACCATGTGATTGGAGGTTTTGGCACGGGTAATTTAGCCCCTCGCAAACCCTCAGATCCAAATTTTAAATACAAGATTTAAATTTGATAGCTTATGCGACAATTTGACGTTTTGTATAATTTTACGTTTCAACTGATATGTTAAATACGAATTTTGTTTCCTCTCTTGTTAAATACGAATTTCGTTTCCTCTCTTTTTGAGGTGTATTTATTGAACTAATAAATATTAAAAACTGATAGCCGAGATATTCTTATAGCTAGCCCAAAATTTAATATTGGAAGAAAGCCAATCTGTTAAAAAACCCAAAAGCTAAATTTGAAAGCAACGTCAAATTAGGCAGCAAGAGCCTAGGCGTTATTCCACGTCAGAAATGAAGCATCGGTTGGAGAAAGTTTTGTTACTTTTTTTAACTGTTGAATGTCTACTTGTAACTTTTGACGTCTTCTTTGGAGATGTTTTAAAATATGAAATATTATCCGTCATGTTGCAATTAGTAATTTTTTTAACAATCGATATTATCTATACTAAGGAGGGTGTGCGAGTGGGCCAAGCCTCACAATGAGCTAGCAATAATGTAGTTTAAATTCGCATTTGGCAAGAATTGAACCTACGACATCTCACCTACTAGTGAAAAGGAATACCACTAGACTGTAGTACTAAATTGTTGTAATTTGTATTTAACATAATGTGATTGTATAAATCCTAAATCGAGAAAATATAAGATCTTTCGGGATCTAGAAGATCTTTTCTATCAGACTATATATTACTTGGGGCATAATCAATCCTCTCTCACTTATTACTATAAATAAAAGCACTATGCATGAGGAATATCAATCACATAATTCATCATGCCCTTATTTCCTCTTTGTCGTTTCTCTCTCTAAATTTTAGGTCGCAACGCATCCATTTTTTTTTTCACGTTGACTATTAGTAACACTACGTTATGGTATTGTTGAGAACAAATCTCACATGTTTTATTCTTTGAACTTCCTTGATGCTCATCTTCCCACGAAACATGGCTGAAGCAGTTAAATACCGTCCATCGACGAAGTGGATCAGCTGCACACATCATGTTCTTTGCATCCCACATCTTATGTTTGCCAACTTCCTTGGTGCTCAACATCTCTCGTGAACCTAACTCCGTATAAGCTCATATAAAATTTGTGTTCCTATCAATATGAGATTCAGCTAGAACCTGCTATTTGCCACCACGTGTCTCACAAAAAATCTGAGTGTATGAAATATCTTCCATGTCCAAGACTAGATGGATTAAGCTATTTGTAAGCATGTCTTTCTCAACCAACAAATAATGAAATTTTAAATTCAGCTGAAACTAGATGGATTAAGCTGTTTGAAAAGGTAAATGTCGAGTACTGTACGCATTCATAATATTCAAGAGTTGCTAAGATGGAAAGTGATTGATTTTTGACAACGTAGATTGATTATCTCGGGTTGATTAGTCAAACATTGTAAATTGTTCATTAGTGATTTACTTCCTTATTTAGCTCTCAGTTAGCCTTGATTATAGGCAATAGAGTGAGATCATGATTTATCTTGTGTGTATAAGAATGTAACCTTGTTCTGTGAATAATGTAGAGAAGAAATTACACCACATCTAGTTTCTTTAGATGGTACCAGAGTGATCGAATTGGGACAAACACAAAACAAGAAATACAAACCCTAGCAACCATAGCCATGGGCGACAAACCAGACAAGTCAACCTCTTCAAGCATGACTTTGTATCAAAAGTGGGAAAACCCTAATCACCCACTCTACCTTCACCACTCGGATCAACCTGGTGCAATACTTGTGCCGTAGCTGCTTGTGGAAGATAACTATGGTACATGGGCTCAATCCATGACCATGGCCTTGATGGTCAAAAACAAATTAGGGCTCATTGATGGAACGATCAAGAAGCCAAGCGATGAACAGATTGAAGAACTACAACAATGGAACCGATGCATCAACCTGGTGAAAACGTGGCTGCTTAGTTCCATGTCCAATGAGATATCGGGAAGCGTCATACACTGCAAGGATGCACGGCAGATGTGGCTCGACCTGCAAGATAGGTTTTCTCATGTGAACATCGTTCAATTATTTCATATAGAGAACGAAATCCATGACTGTGTGCAAAGTAATATGACAGTAAGCTCTTATTTTACTAAACTTAAGAGTCTTTGGGATGAACGTGATGTCTTGTGTTCAATCCCGGCATGCCGTTGTGAGATGAAGAAAGAGATAGCGTCGTATGTCGAAACTCAGAAAACGATAAAGTTCCTCATGGGCTTGAATGACTCATATGCTACGGTTCGTAGCAACACTATATTGCTAGAGCCACTGCCCACAATAAACAAAGCATATGCACTTGTCCTTCGACATGAGAAACAAGCTGGAGTCTCGAGTGGAAAGAACATTATCCAACCAGAAGAAGCTTTGTTTGCTGTGAAGGGCGTTGGTCGAGAAACTAAGTCCGACGATGATGGGCAACGCTGTGGAAAGTGCTACAAGATAAACCACAATACAAAGATTTTTCGTGCTCATCTTAAATGCACTTTTTGTGGTGGGAAAGGTCACACCTTTGACTTCTGTCACAAGAGAAAAACAGCTGCTGAAAATGAGTCAAGTTGTTCCTTTTCTTCCAAAGGGAATCATGTTCCATCACATGACAAAAATGAGGTGATGCCTAGCTTTCCTTCTTCTCAGGAAGATTGTAGGAAAATTCTTCAAATGTTGAACAAAAACAAGTCTTCCTTTGCCAATCAAGTCGGTAATTCCTCACATGTTAAAGAGCTTTCAGGTAAAGCTTTCTCTTTTACATATAATGGCAAAAAAGATGTTTGGATCCTGGATAGTGGTGTTACGGACCACATTGTTTGTAGTCTTGATCTTCTCACGCATTCAAGGCCAGTTGCGAATCACATTGTTGAATTACCAAATGGTTCGTTTGCCAAAGTCACCCACATTGGACAAATAATCTTCTCACCCAATCTCATTCTTGATAATGTTTTATGCATACCACCTTTTAGGTTAAATTTGATATCCATTAGCAAGTTAGCATATGACTCATTCTACATCACCATTGTTTTAAACCATTACAGGACCTATGCTCAGGGAAGATGATTGGGACGGGCCTTGAACGGAATGAGCTCTACTGCCTTGACCTACCTAAGAAAGGAACATGCAATCACATTCAAGTCACTTCTCCTAACCTTTGGCATCAACACCTTTGACATCCCTCTCCAAAAGCTTTTTCGTTATTTCCTTTTTCCAATAATAAATCTTGTGCTTCCAATAATTGTTTGATTTGTCTATTAGCCAAACAAACCAGATTATGTTTACCATTGAGCTCAATTTCTATTAAATCATGTTCAAAGTTAATACATATTGATATTTGGGGTGGTTATCAGGTTACGTCTCTTTCAGGTGCCAAATATTTTCTCACTATTGTAGATAACCATACTAGGAGCACATGGGTTTATTTGATGAAGCATAAGTCATGTTTGTACCATACTTGACCAATCCCGAAACTACTGAGCACCGGTCAACGTTATATCGTTAAGGACCCAGAAGAGTTTCCCTCCAACCAGGAGGCCAATCATAGCGCAACATGTGTCGACATCAGAAGCCAATCACAACACGACACGTGTCAATGTCAAAATAAAGCTAGAAACTCTCTTATATAAAAGGAGATCATTCTCCCACAATATTTCCTAATGTCATTTGTACTAAATCATTCACTAGTACTCACTAAAGGAGAGCTTAAACCTATGTACTTGTGTGAACCCTTCACAATTAATGAGAACTCCTCTACTCCGTGGACGTAGCCAATCTGGGTGAACCACATACATCTTGTATTTGCTTCCCTGTCCTTATCCATTTACATACTTATCCACACTAATGACCAGAGCAATCTAGTGAAGGTCACAAACTTAACACTTTCTGTTGTACCAAAGTCCTCACTGATTTTGTGCATCAACAAGTCAGACACACGAGAACTTTTAGTCCAATTCATTCACATGGTTGAAACTCAATTCAATGCTAAGGTCAAAATAGTGCGAAGTGATAATGGTCCTGAATTTAAGCTTGAAAGTTTTTATGCTTTCAAAGGAATCTTACATCAATCTAGTTGTGTTAATACACCCTAGCAAAATGGTGTCGTCGAACGCAAACATCGGCACTTACTCAATGTGGCTAGAGCGTTACTCTTCCAAGCTTCACTTCTAAAATGTTTCTGGGGGGAATGCAATTCTTGCTTCGACCTACCTCATCAATAGGACACCAACTCCTCTTCTCCAAGGGAAAACACCATATGCAAAATTGTTTCACAAAGAACCCAACTATTCTCACTTAAGAGTCTTTGGCTGTTTATGTTTTGCATCCACTCATGCGCAACGACCCTCCAAATTTAATCCCCGTGATAGTCATTGTCTTTTCCTTGGCTACCCTTATGGTCAAAGGGTTATCGCCTAATTGATCTCACACTTAAGAAAGTTTTTATCTCACGGGATGTTGTGTTTTTTGAGGATAAATTCCCTTACCAAAATCATGATTTTTCCGCTGTGCCACACTCCACTTCACACCATCCCACTTCACCTCTACAATTTACCATGGACTCCTTTCTCGAGTCCTCTCATTCGATCAATCCCTCAGGAGACACTTCTCCTGATTCTCCTTGTCATTCTAGCACCACACCCCAGGAGCCTACTTCACCATCACAACCCTCCCTACCCTTCGTTCCTTCCCTCGACAACTCCCCTTCTTTAACCCTACTCAACCCTCCACCTTCACCTACCCAACGCCTCTCTGCTGCTTGTGTCTCTCCTCCACTCTGATGAGGCACACAACATACCAAAACATCCACTTTTTTTGCGGGACTTTCATGTTGAGGCATCCCTTCCTTCACGTGAGGCTTCCACATCTTCCACGAGCATGGTCAAGTCCTCACGTACTTCTCATTCTTTTTCTAATCATTTATCCTATGGTCTTTTGTCTTCTCGCCATAAAACCTTCACCACCACACTTACTCTTCTCAAAGAACCTACTAGTTTTCAACAGGTTGTTCAGGATCCAAAGTGGCGTGAGGCCATGCAACATGAAATTATCGCCCTTCAAGCCAACCACACTTGGAATCTCATGCCTTTGCCGCCCCACAAACGTCTCATTGGCTGCAAATGGGTCTACAAAGTGAAACTTAAACCTGATGGTAGTCTCGAACGGTACAATGCTCGGTTTGTTGCGAAAGGATATAGTCAAATCGAAAGTGTTAATTATTGGAAACCTTTGCATCGGTTGCCAAACTGACCACTGTTCGTGTCCTTCTTAGTGTTGCTTCGTTGCAAGGTTGGCATTTGCACCAACTTGATGTGAACAATGCGTTCTTGCATGGTGATTTATATGAAGATATCTATATGTCCTTGCCTCCTGGATTTGGACGAAAGGGGGAGACTCGAGTATGCAAATTAAACAAATCCATTTATGGTTTAAAACAAGCCTCAAGACAATGGTTTATCAAACTATCCAATGCTCTCAAGGCTGCTAAATTTCATCAATCATGGTCTGACTACTCATTATTCGTTTGAAGTCGTCAAGATAGTTTCATAGCATTATTAGTCATGTTTATGATGTGATACTCACAGGAAATAATTTACAAGAGATAAAAGAGACCAAGCAATTTCTTTCCTTATGTTTCAAACTAAAGGATTTGGGGCAACTCAAATACTTCTTGGGGATAGAAGTTGCAAGATCAAAGAAGGGAATCACTTTATGCCAACGCAAATATGCATTGGAAATATTAGAAGATACTGGGTTCCTTGGTGCCAAACCCTCACAGGTTCCTTTGGAACAAAATCAGTCTCTCACACAAACAGATGGGAAATTACTAAGTGATCCATCTTTGTATAGGCGACTCGTGGGCAGATTAATTTATTTGACCATCACAAGGCCTAATCTAACTTTTGCAGTTCATGTATTGAGTCAGTTCATGGATAAACCACGGCAACCACATCTTGACGCAGCACACAAAGTTCTCAGATACATCAAACAAGCTACTGGACAAGGAATATTTCTCCTTTCCATAGGTTCATTGCAATTACAAGCGTTTTGTGATGTTGATTGGGCACGATGTAAGGACACGAGAAGATCGATAACTGGTTATTGCATCTTACTTGGTTAAGCACCAATCTCTTGGAAAACAAAGAAACAAAGCACTGTGTCTCGTTCCAGTGCAGAGACAAAGTATCGTTCTATGGCCACTACATGCTGTGAAGTCACATGGTTAAAGAACATTTTGAAAGATTTGGGAATAAACCATGCTCAACCAGTTACGTTATTTTGTGACAATCAAGCTGCTTTGCACATCTCTTCAAATCCGGTATTTCATGAACGAACAAAGCACATAGAGATAGACTGCCATGTAGTGTGTGAGAAGATTCAAGAAGGGATGGTGCGAATAGCCTATATACAAACAACAAACCAGCCAGCTGACTTGTTTACCAAAGCACTGGGTTCGGTTCAATTTGAAGCATTACTTAACAAGTTGGGTGTAATCAATATACACTCCAACTTGAGGGGGAGTGTTGAAGAGGATATCTCGGGTTGATTAGTCAAACATTGTAAATTGTTCATTAGTGATTTATTTCCTTATTTAGCTCCTAGTTAGCCTTGATTATAGGCAATAGAGTGGGATCGTGATTTATATTGTGTGTATAAGAATGTAACCTTGTTCTGTGAATAATGTAGAAAAGAAATTACACCACATCTAGGTTTTCATTAAGCAATAATTTTTTCTAATGTTCATACTAATGAATTCTACGCTACTTCTTAGTAAAATATTAATTTGAGTTTTATATTTTAAAATAGAGAAAATTTAAGAATTCGTGTTTGAAGTTTAGCTCAATTGGAGCATTAGGTGCGGACTAAAAAAATCATGAGTATTGATTCATAAATTTGTCACAATGAGAAATGGTTATATTGATTAACACCGGTAAAAGTTTTATAAACAATAAAGACTTTAAAGGAGCCAAAAAGAGATAGAACTGTCAATGGGTTATCTAAAAGAACCATTGATACAAATTGTAATAAGTTCAGGTACCAATACTTATAGATTTTTAGTTAAGGAACAAGCTCTTATCTGATTGAAGTGTGGGGATCATTACTCCAATTAACTCTTTAAATTAAAAGTAAATTTAATCAATAACTGAGAACGACAATCAAACAACATAACATTTTGAAGATATTTCTCATTTACAATCAATTTTAAGTACTTAGACTTAAAAGCTATTATGACTTTTTTGAGTTAGGTATAATTCGAACACATGAACTTTAACATCTCCAATTTGCCCTTCTTTAAGTTTTAAAGGAAATCAACCTGTGGTGGCCTCTTTTCTCTCACTCTCATGCTGATGTACCAAGATTGTTGTTAAATAGTGCACCTCCACACGAAGTGGCCATATTAGGTGACATGGAAACGCGTAGATCGTTACGCTCACATATAAAGAGTATGCTCTCATACTGTATTAGAATATGAGCATCTATTTCAGAACCGCTTAACAATAGAAGGGAGTGATCCAAAATTATTTAAACTATTAGGCAAGCTATTCACGTATGTGCCCAAAGGCAAGCTTAACACATGGATAAAAAGATAGGAAAACTAATGAAAAAGGCTTGAAAACTTTGAGTTTTAATGATAAGGACAAAATAAAGGGTAAAGTGAATAGTACCAGGATTGACTTTTTAGTGTAAAAATGTGGTTTTTCGTTAAAGTGAACAGTACCGGGTGCTTTTCGTTAAAGTTATATAGCGTTTTTCTAGTGAAGGATTCATACTCTCAACAAAAATAGATATTTTTTTATTTATATCTTCTCCTTTTTTTTTTTTTTGTCGAAAGAAAGATTTTATTAAAACTCGAATAGAAACATTTACATTAGAAGCCAAAGTGATGAACAACCACTCTGACTCAAACGAATCCATGTATGAAATCCTCGCATATGTAAGACAAAGGACGCCACTAGATGTGTTGCCCAATTACAGACTCGAGAAGCAAAAATAAAATCTACTGACCTCAAGTGCATTTGTATACGTTTAATATCAAATAGAAGACCTATCTTTTTTTATATAAAAAGAAGAATAAGTACGATATTTCATTCATTGAATAAGACATTATAAATACATATTCTTGAAGATTTCAACATAAAAATAGTCCTAACAAACTTGGCCCAAGATTTACAGTAAAACATGATCAATCACAAAACAAAAGGTAGACTTCAATAAATATCGTATTACACGGTGATTATGTTATAACTCAATCACAAAACAAAAGGTAGACTTCAATAAATATCGTATTACACGGTGATTATGTTATAACAAAAAAATCTCAAATCATATTAGGACAGGTTGTATGATGCGCACAAGTCTAACCTGCCACGCCTCGGACCTGAAATCAGTAGAAAATCTCGAATTCGGAAAGCGAGCTAAAAATAAAAATAAGTAAATAAAAAAGATTGAAACGAGGTGAGAATAAAATTTCTTTTATTAAAACAAAGAAACAAAATAAATAAAGGGAAATAGAAACTTGAACACAAGAAAAGCATTTAGAATAAAATCGTTTTCTTTTAGTACGAAGAAATAATTTTTAAAAATAACTTACTCACACAATCCCCACGAATCCAAAAGTTCAACCCAAAGCTTTAACTCACAGTTGCCTCGGACAATAATTCTAGGGAAAACACTTCTAACGGCCAATCTAACCAAATCTAGACACCCACTATTTTTTATTTGGTTGAATCTCCAACTCCTTAATCTAAATGTACAGTTTCCAAATGGGCTAGTGCTCCCAAGTAGTATACAAAAATTCAGAATTTTCTCTTCCAACTAGTTATAGTTGTATCACAACTAACTAACATGAAGGAAGAAATGGTAATGAGCTAGTGAAATGAAGTACAACACTTTCTATCCACTTATAATACTACCCATAGACCAGATACTAATCTCAAACGGTCTAACTCCTTTAGGTTCAACCAATCTAATTGGTAGCACAATTCTATCCCAAGGATATCTAAGCCCTATGCTCTGATACCATTTTGTCATGTTCCGAATTCGGGTTTTTTCAACCGATCATGGGTCTAGGGTGTGACATAACTGCATCACCTAATTGTTGTCCAATCCGTGAGCTTAAAACATGAAGGAAAGTAGATTCAACAAATCAAACAGTTTTGCCGCTTTACAACCTCTTGACATCCCGAAGAGAGCCGTAGCACCATACCGGTTAAACTCATAGTGTCTTACCCGCTAACGTGATGAACTCGACGTAATCTGACAGCTTTCACGGTTTGCAGCTCCAAATTCATTTTGGAGATAACAATTGTAGACAAAATCTTTTATTAGTTATGTGTGGGGGCCAAAAGATGTTGACTATCTTGGCGATTACAACGTTTTTTTATAAAGATAATTATGTATCAAAATCAAAAATAAGAAAAACAAGTGGGAGAGAGAAGAGACCAAGAAGAATTGTTGGCAACCCCAAAACGGCTAGATTTTTTTCTCTCCAGATGGCCAAGTTATTTTTTTTATGTTCTTTGAAGGTCTTGACTTCGTCCTCCGTTTGTATATCTTTGTTTTTATTTAAATAAAAATTCGAAGATGAGGGATAGGGGGTCGTTATGTTGGGAAGTTAGCCTTTTCTAATCGCTTTGAGCAAGAAGGAAGTAGCCTACTTTTGTAGTTGATGGGTAAATCTCGGGTCTTGGTTCTTTCTAATTGCTTTGTGCGTATTAGAGAGTAAGGTTACTTTTATAGTTTGATGACCAAATCTTATGCGTAGTTCAACTCACCTAATCTTTGTTCATCATCATCATCATCATCATCATCATCATATATATATATAATCTTATTTAAAACTCAAACCTACACCTTTTTTGTCTATCTGAAGAAATTATCAACTATTCTTGTTCAGGTGGCTTATAGTAGAAACCACCATATTCTGCACACCCATTTTTACTTCATACACACCTTTTTAATTTGCAGCTGTTCAATCGACTGAATTAAAGATGATCAAATGACGGAAATTAACAAAGAAGCACACCCCTTTACAAAAATGACGGAATGTGTATATATAAATATAGGTCCAACTGTATTTTACACACTCCAAATTTACAGTGATTTTAAAGGGACCCTAAGGTTTTAATTTTCTCACATTGCATTTTAAGATTTTGAAATTCTATCAATTTTCATCTTGGGGTTTGCTATCCACACACTCATTTTTACTTCTTACCACCCCTTGTTAATTTCTGTCATTTGATCATTTGTAATTCAATCGATTTGTAATTTGATCGATTTGACGACCGCAAATTAGGGTACGTATAAAGTAAAAAATGGGGGTGTGGATAGCACACCCCTTTATCTTTGGACTCTTTTTTTTTTTTTTTTTTTTT
This sequence comes from Malus domestica, assembly GCF_042453785.1. Taxonomy (NCBI): domain Eukaryota; kingdom Viridiplantae; phylum Streptophyta; class Magnoliopsida; order Rosales; family Rosaceae; genus Malus; species Malus domestica. Next base: position 23,795,937 of record NC_091672.1, on the reverse strand, counting down.
GCTATAAAAATCTTTTGAATATCTAATCCTCTATTGAATTGAAGAGTTGTTTTGTATATACAGTGCAAATGTAGCTTGCACGTTATCCTATATAAGGGTCACCATATCATCAATTTAATGAGATATCAAAACAATTAATCTGATCAAAGACATAAATTGAAGCAATTTCAATACATTACAATACAAAATGAGAAAATTAAAACCTCATGATCTGTTTTGAAAATCAGTACAAAATATATTCAGAAATAACTGTGCCTTCATGCTTTTTCCATCCATTCAACTGCTTAAAAAATTATTATAACCCTATACACATATACAAACACAACTTGTTGGAACCTCCTTGAATCGATATTGTTCATATATGTTTAGAATAATAAGTGAAATGTGAAAAGAAATCGCACTTGACATAACCAACAACGGCGTTGTGCTAGAATAATCGCCATGCTCGTGACATATATTAAACCTTAAACCCTTCACGTGTCCTTTAAAAGTTGATGAAAAAAAAACAATTTAGAATTCCACGTTAAGTTGCGCGTGTCCTTTAAAAAAAACAACACAAAAAGTTAAAAACTAGTTAGGTTAGCTCCCCACAGCAGTTTTGAACTGTTAACTCTTTTTAATATCGTTTAATTAGTGAAATAATACCTACCAATGAAATAAAAACATTACGAGAATTCTTTATAAATTATAAAAGTATTTTATATACGTTGAATGGTCTCATTTCTTATATGCCATCTCTATCACATAATTTTAAACAAATAAAATTGGAAGGGTCTCCCTGGAAATATATGGCCTTTGGGGAACATCCGATTCTGGAAGGCCAAGGTTATATATGGGCACTAGGTCACATTTTCTTATTGTTTTCTTGGCCAATGTTTCCCACGTGATGGAAAATCTTAAGCTCTCCAGTGGGATGTCGGCCAAACATTATCAGATACTAATTAATATGGACTTTGTATTATATTTGTAATATCATAAGGTGTGAGGCTTGAAGCTTCCTTAATAAAAAAAGATCGAGTCATTGACGTTGATGATGTCACTTATAGCCCTAAGAATGGTTCTGTTCCAGCCGAAATTGCACATCACGCGAAAGTTTAATTGGGTGTCAAGCGCACAGCCAGTAATACAATTACATATTAGGTTAATTATTTAAAAACCATAAGTATGGCATCTAGATCTTGATATATGGAGGTGAAAGCTTAATTAGGGCAAGTTTAATAATCGTTTCGGTTTTTTGTTTTTTGTTTTTGTGATCATTTTTGTGGTTGCAAATATAAAGAAAATACATAGGGGAAAGATGATGTTGGACCCTTTTACCTTTACATCTTCAACAAAATGGAAGAAGAGTGATAAGAAATTTTGAAATCTTTCATCCACTCTTTTTCGGCCCTCATTTTCCTCATGCATTTCTCTTGTATTACTAACATAAAAACGTAAAGAGTGCTGATATTCTCACCTCATAGTCTTATTTCCCACCCACTTTTTAATGAAAATTTTAATACCAAATTTAACCTTATGTAAAGGACTTTGAAAGCCCTGTTAAAAATTAATCCTCTTATATATTCTTTGTAGTCAAAGTAAAAAAGGAATAGCAAAAAAAAATTAAAAACTTAAAATGAGAAACGAATCAAACCTCCCAATTTCCTTTCTTCATCCCTCACCCCTTTCTAACTATTTCGTCCCTTTTCTTCTACCTCTTCCGTCTACCCCACCCACCCCAAATTCAATCTATTCTTTTCTCCCTACTTTTCAACCCTTAGCTCTTAGTTGGAATTCGGAAACAAATACATATATGAATCTTAAATCCAGAACTGGTGGGGGAAAAGAAAGAAAAAAAGAGGAACATAGAAAGGAGAAGAAAAAGAAAGTAATGTAGCTTTCCCAGCGGTAGGGAGAAAAAGAGTCGTCGTCATTATATGTTGTGCCTGGTTGTGGTTGCTTTCGACTAGGTTGGGCAATGATTTCAAGCATTCTTTATATTTATTTTATTTAAAATTTAAAAATGTTAGGGATATTTTAGGAATAAAAGTGGGTGGGAAGAGAGTATTTGGTTTTTTAAACTTTCTATGGTGGGTAAAAATATAACTTAGGTGGAGAAATAAGACTATAGGGTGGGCATAGTAGCACTCAAAGTAAAAATCAAAAACCAAAATTGAAATTGTTATAAACATAAAAAAAATAAAAAATAAAACCCTTAACCTATATAATTGTAGTAAATGGTGAGAGTGGGTGGAGAAATCATGACTTAAGACCAAGGCAAGGATTTATTAGGACAATACTTAGGTATTCATTAGTGAATACCTTATACCAATAAGATCCTTTCTGGAATCTTTTTGTGAGGATCCTAGGGATTTGTGAATCGTGTCTGATCATCATATATCGTGCAGTCAGTTTTTGTCAAGTATTATTTGTGTTTAATTTTAAATAAAAATATTTAAAATAATTTCTGACCGCATGATCTACCTTATATACTCATTTTCTGATTTGCCCCAATTAAAAGATGTCACATGTTCTTTGTTTCTTAAAATTAAAAATAAAAATAAATTAATTAATTAAATTACTTAACATGCCTTTTATTTTCTAAAACAATGAAACATGTGTTAAAATATCATTGGACCAAAATCACATGGTGAGCATATAAAGTACTCATTAGTGAGTACCTAAGTATTCTCCTTATTTATAAACTTCTTCCTTACAGTGTTGATTTGTTATGTGGAGGGTTTTTTTAGTAATTATATGATCCAAAGTAGGTTAACATATTTAGCTAAAAAAAGGTTTTGAGGACAACTTCGATATTTTATATGTTGAAAATTCTAGGTTCGCTGATTTCTCTCTATCTCCTTAAGTTTAGGAGTGTTTAAATTCCATAATTGATTTGATTTCATTATATTTTCCTAAAACATCTCATATGTATCTGTATATATTGTATATACGCTTATGAACGAAATCAAGCGAAATAATTATTTACATGGTATCATCTTAGGTATAGGATTATTCTTCCTTTTGATCCTGCTTTCCTCCTTCTTTTCCAATGGTTTTGTGGATGCAAAGTTCTGCTGTCTTTTGCTTTGATAAAAATGCACATACAAAATAATAACACCTTCAATTAAGGCCAAAAGCCTTACACGACCACGATGAATGGGGAAAGCTTTGGCCGAAGAATCTCTGATGCCAAAGTTAGTATTATGAAAAGAATGTAATTTAGGAGTTTGTGGGTAACAAAGGGCTTAGCATTTTAGTGGATAAGTGGGGTATTTAGGCCATCTCTAACCGAATGAGGGCCACGTAGTTCGTTTTAGCCCTATAGCCCTCTAAGAAATTAATATTTTAATAAATAGTGTCAGGTCATATTTCTTACCATCTCAAACTAAGGGGCCAGAGGGCCATAGGCCAAATATAGCACTATGATAAAAAACCATCTCCAACCGAGGGGACCAAAGGGCTATAGGGCTAAACATAATTTATTATTTTAATTTAAAAACTACAACAACTTAAATTTAAAAATTACAATAACTTAAATTTAAATTCTATAATCATCATCATCATCTGCCATTGTAGGATTATAGTCAGAGGTAAACAACTTTCGTCGGGCCATAATTTCCCTCTTTTTCCTATCAAAATAGGCCTTACTCATTGGAGTGTAATCCGAAGTGTTCCTTTGCATATTCCTATCATCCATCTCTTCTTGTATTTGTTTGGCCTGTTCTTCATGCCTACGGTTCCTTTCTTCTGTGGCAGTGACATTTTACTCTGCCATTAAATGCAAAGCGGCCACAATTTCATGTTGAAAGGCGTAATCATCATTTGCCTTGCCCTTTTCCTTCAATTTTCGGGCCTTGTTTCATCTCATAGCCCTAGGTATGGAACCTTCACCTAGAGACGGATTTTCTACCCTTGTTTCTTGAATGGTAGGAGATCCATCTTCATCCCCATCTGCAGTTAAGGATGCATTTCTGAACATTGGCGTAGGACCTACTCTTTGTTGAGGTGGATCTTCAAATAACACCCACCCTTTACAAATTTCCCAACAACCGTGATGATTAAAGGGTTTCGAGTTGTCCTCCATATACAATTCCTCCATTTGTCGTACCTAGAAAATATAATTACAAAAATGAAAGGAAATTAATTTATGAAATTAAATGTAATATAATTAAATATTTAAAATAAATTGTGAAAACACTTACTTTGTCGTAGTAATTGGTGCCGTTTTTATGTCTACTTGCGGCCGTTAACAATGCTTGATGCCATTTATTCAAACTTGAATGAAGATGTTTCTTCCATCTTGAAGAACAAGTCTCGTAGTTTCAGGTATTCGGTGGAGTTGTGCCTTTGTAGAACTCATAGTATTTTTCGGACGTACGAGTCCAAACACCTTCACTTGTTTGAGAATACCCCCTCATATTATCTTCCGAGACCCATCTATAAGCCCTGCAAAGAGCTTCATCTTTTTTTCAGGTCCAAGCCCTACCTTTCATTGCAAATGTGGCCATTTAAAAATTATTGAAAAAATTTAAGGAAAGATTAATGGCAGAGGTAAGAAAATAGAATGTGAAGAATTGAAATAGAATGAGGTAAGATAGTATGGAATGATGATAATTATGTGAGAAATGATGTAGGAATGGCTTAGGATAGGAAAAAAATGGGAATTTACAAGTTTTTTTTTAAAAAAATTTGTCAAAAAAAAAATTGAATAAATGGCATCAAGCATTGTTATAAAAGCGCCACCAATTACTACGACAAAGTAAGCATGACGTCATGCTAACACTAGCTGTAAAAAAAAAAAAAATTAAATGCCATTTTTATAACAATGCTTGATAAAAAAAATTATAAATGCCATTTTAAAAGTAAGCATTGTTATAAAAGATGTTTCTTCCAAAATTTATGTAGGTTAGCATGACGTCAGCTAGCCGTTGGTTTCAAAATTTTGGGTCGGCTCGAGGCTAGCTAGCTGGCCTATTTTCACTTTTTTGGCCTGGTGGGGCCCATGAGCCCTTTGGCCTAACCCTCGGTTGGAGACGATTTTTGTGTCATTTCGGGCTATTTTCGACCCTCTGGCTTGATCAGTTAGAGATGGCCTTATAGAAAGGTGGTCGGCCATTAGGGTTGGGAGTGCCTGACCATATATGGTGAATTTGGGTGGAGTAATTCAAGATATTATGTGAAATAATATCTTGAAATTATTGTGGCAATTATTCTAAAATGAATAAGGGATTTTAGGAGTTATCTTATTGAATGAAATCAATGAGGGAATGATGAGTGAAATTTAAATAAATTCCATAATAATCACCTTTGACTCTTCCATGAATGAAGGGAATCTTGAGCTATTATTGTCCATTGAGGGCGCGTGCAAATTCGGGTGTACCTCGTCCATCTAACTAGGGTAATATCGTCTTTTTTGTCCAAACATCCACGTGTTGCCTCTAGGATTTTGGGATTAATTTTGGCTCCACAGACATCCCTTCACTCCTCTTCAATAGCTGCTATTTCTCTTCTTGGCCTCGACACTACCCATTTTCTCAAACTCTCTAAAACTAAATACCTATGTTGGCTTCGTCAGATTCAACTGTTCCTTATTGGTCACAAACTTCAAAAATTCATCAATGGTTCATATTCTCATCCTTCCCCTACCCTAACCACAAAGACAAAGATAAAACCCTCATCTCTATTCCTAATCCTGCCTTTGCAACTTGGCACCATCTAGACCAACTCATCATCAGTTACATCACCACCACTCTTACTGAATTGGTTTTCCATGTAACCATGCTATGACACTTCCAAGGTTATCTGGGATTGCCTTGCGACTTACTTCTCTCAGAGCACTATTGTCGACATTGCCAACTTCCACTTCCAACTCCTTAATTTGCATAAAGGCTCCAAGACCATTGATAAGTATTTGAACCATGAAAAATCTATTGTTGATGTCTTGCCCTTGTAGGCAAACCGGTTTTTGATGAAGAATTAGTCACTATTGTGTTGTATGGTATCGGCCCTGATTTTTCTATGTTGGTTACTGCCATTGTTAATGCTCCACCTATGCCGGATTTCTACAGTGTCCAGTCTCGACTACTCAGGCCATCTCCAACCAAATGAGGGCCAGATGGCTCGTTTTAGCCCTATAGCCCTCTAAGAAATTAATATTTTAAAGAACATTGTCAGGCCATATTTCTTACCATCTTCAATCGAGAAGCCAGAGGGCCATAGGCCAAATATAGTCATGTGACAAAAAATCATCTCCAACCGAGGGGGCCAAAAGGCCATAAGGCCAAACATAATTTATTATTTTAATTGAATTAAATATGGTTACTTAAATTAAACTACCTCAATAATTTTTCAAGATGGAATCTCAATAATTTTTCTATAAGGAATCTCAATAATTTCATGTCTCGGATTTCGAGTGCTACGTGTCGATATGTGAGTAACTTTGTAGATTTCTAGTCGAAATGTTATCTAAATAATTTTTCGAATATGATTTCAAGTGCCACGTGTCGAGATGTAATTGGTTGTGGGAACTTTAGATAGGATTTTTATCTGCGTGATACTTCTTATCTTCAACTTCTAATGTCCATAAATAAGGTGGATATTGGCCTATAATTCACACACCTTCAGCTTTGCCCTCTCCAACATCTCTTTCAACAGAAAAAAAGTGTAAAGATGTTTAGTAAACTTTTATATAAAACTACTATGGGTATGATATTAAATGTAAAATAATAATTATTTTATTTATTAATAGTCTCTCTAGAAGTCTCCCATTTTTCTTTTCTCCATCTTCATTTATTAATTATCTATATAGCAGTCTCCCGACTCCCCCTACTCCCCCAATTTTTTGTCTTTATTTTTTATATTTTCTCTGCTCCTTCTTCATATTTTTTATTTTCATTTCCTCCTCCTTCATCTAGCCAACATAGCAAATGCATCGGAGCAATCTGTACTCCGACACTGTGGCTATGCCTATTGCACTACTTATCTCAACACCGTCTTTGATGGGTTATTCTTCAAGCTTTCTCATCTATCTATCTCCCCAACCCTCTATCTGAACAAATTCCTTGGATCTTGATGAAATCGAGGTTGTCGGATTGGGCATGTTGGGAAGGGGAAGGTGAATCTGACCAATTTTGGCTTAGTATTTGTGTGGTAATTTTCCTGCGAATTTATAGTTTTTTACCACAGTTGTAATGGAAGAGAAATTTTTTATTTGAGTTTAATCAGATTGATTGATTAACGAAGAAGGGGACCAGCAGAGAATGGACAGGAGTTCTAACCTTTTCGGTTTGCCTCAGCTTCTGCGTATGGCCCGGGGCTAGCTGACTGGCTCATTTGAGCTAACCGGTTGGCCTAATTCCTCTTTTTTTTGCTTGGTGGGGCCCACGAGCCCTTTGGCCTAGCCTTGGTTGAAGACAATTTTCGTGTCATTTCAGGCTATTTTTGGCCCTTTAGCCAGATCGGTTGGAGATGGCCTCACTTTTGAAGCCTAGAACTCGCATTCTGCTGTTATACTTCTACTCGAACTTCAACTCTCATGATCTCTCATCAGTCTCATCCTTCTTCTAACTCAACTTCCCACGATGGTTCTTGTGGAAATCGCAGCTCTTGCAATGACAATCCTGGTCCGTCTCGCTGGAACAATTAGTAACAATTGAATTTTCTTACTCTTCTTGTACCGCAACCTTGGCTCCAGCCTTTGGATGGAAACAGTAGGTTGGGCCCATGCCACATCAGTCTCTCCAATTCGGCTTTTATTCTCTTTCTTCTAAGGCTGGTCTTTTAGTAATTGCTCCCCTTCCATGGTGTCCCACATGTTCCATAAATCAGCACATTGCTACCATGTGCTCGCATCGCTACGAAGGCCCTAACACTTTTCCCCCATTTGCTGGCCCTAATCCAGTTCAGTACGTTGATATTCCTTGGTATCCAAATACCGATGCAACGCATCATATGACGGGCAAACCCACCTCTCTTTACAGCCCTCATCCTTATAATGGTAATAACTCTGTTTTTTCTAGGTAACAGGAATTCTATGTCCATTACCCACATTGGTAACATTCTCTTATTTCTTGGTTCTTCCCAATTTCAGCTTCATAATGTTTTCTATATACCGTCTCTACAGAAAAAAACTTGATATGTTTTGCTCAATTTTTCTTTATATTTGCTTCTAATTTTTACCAAATCTATGACTTACATTTGAATAATTTGACCATAAGTATACAAGGTGAAGCCTATACAGGCTCTGGAGCTAGTGGGGCTGGCCCATAACCCACTCGAGCGATTTTCCATACTGGTGCATTACTTTTCCAAGGCCCCTGTAAATGAGATATTTTTTAATATGACCGGTACACAAAGTGATACATTACATGTTATTATATAGATAGTGAGATATATGTGTTAAAAAGTTAATAACTTAAAAAATAAAACTTTTCACTACTTATATAAAAATATATAATATATTACTCGTGTTCCTGTCACAATAATAAATTTTGTCCCGGCTTGTATCCATTGTCTTTTCGTTCCACCAATCCAACCTCACATCATGCTCTTACAGTTGTCTTTTCTTCTGTCTTGCATAATCGCTTGGGTCACCCGTCTTCATCAGTGTTATCTGGTTTAGGCATCAAGTTTAATCATTCTCATGACTTTTGTAATGACTGTGCTCTTAGCAAGTCCCATCAACTACCATTTTTGCGTAATAATGATATTGCGCCCTCCTTATTTTACGTTATTCATTCTGATGTATATATGGACATCACTTGTTATTATGTTTTATTACGGACGAATAAAAATTTAGGCCCATGTTTTGAAGATGGTCTTAACTAAAAATAAAAAATGAATAAAGAGAAGGAGATATCTCTTTTTTCCTTTGAGGGAAAACCCAATGTTATTTCTATTTTCTAATTTTGGAGAGTAATGAAGTTTCTCATCTCATTTGTAGAGAACGAAATATGTACATGAGCATCTTACGATATACATGTGGAAGATAGTCCATGCAGAAGTACGTAGAAAATATATTACACAAAAGCTACTGGAAAACATAAACAAATTATATATACATATATATATATATCTTAGCCTAGTGAGAGCAAGGAAACAGAAAAAGGAAATGGATAACTACGTCTTGTGACTTGTCTACTTGTTTTATCTAGGGCAGAATATTGGTCCACAAATTAGTCCATCATGGTATATATGTGGAGGATATTCATCTGATGTTAGCTAAGATTAGCTAGTAGAAAACAAGTAGTAGAGAAGGAAATGTAAGTAACAATAATTCTGAAAAATTAGTTTCAATTTTAGCCAACAAAAATGTGGCAGATAAGATGATAATATCGTATAGTTAGAGATGAATGAGGTTTGAATGAAGCAAAACGTAAAATACCACTAATACATCAGTTGGAACCTCAAGTACTGTTGCGATTTATTTCGATGATTTAGATTTTAGAGCGGATCCTAAGCAACTTATTAAAGCACAATATACATGACATTTTACAGGGTTTAAGTTTACAACTCAACTCATATTCAATGTTATTTCATTATTCATCAAACATTAAATTGCATAACAAATTAATTGATAAATTGTGCATGCATACACCAATTAAATTATTTAACTTTGAGCAAGTCCGCCCCATTAAGACAACTTAATTGATAACTTGTGCATGCATATACCAATTAAATTATTTAACTTTGAGCAAGTTCACCCCATTAAGGCAATAATTGTCCACGCAATTGGACAAAAGCAATTACTACCTTAGTAAAAGTAATTGCCGAGTGCATCTCTATTAGCTATCGGAATGTGGTTGGCATCAGCATGATGTCATGCTAATGTCAGAATGACATCAGACCACTCAAGTGTTGGATCTAGCCAGAATTGCCTAGTTGGCCAGTTAGACAATCTTGAGCCCATGTTTGGAAATGGATCCTCTCCGGCCCTTCCTCCTAGTTCACCAATTTCGGAGATCCGGGCCATTGAAATTTGATCCAATGACTACAAACAGGGGTCCACTTTAAAAGTTATAATAATTTTAGCCATTTGATCAAATTCCAATGACCCAAATCTCTGGACTTAATGGATTAGGAGGAAGGGATCCAGAGAGGATCCCTTTCCCCCATGTGTGGCCCGACTGATTGGGCTGGGTGGAGAGAATTGTTGGGGATTTGGGAGATTAAAGTTGGGTAGAGGTGGACTTGCTCTTACTAGTTAAATACAAAGGAAGGATAAAAATTTAAAATTTCTAGAGGGAAATGATAATTACAATTCTCTTCTCTCCTCTTATACATTCGCTTATATGTAACCATTAAATTGAAGGAATCGACAAAAACAACATAAAAAATTAAACAAATATGTGTAAAGAACAAGAAGAGTGTAGTTATAATACTTCTTATTTGGAAGGGGACCTCTCAGCACAAACCAATATATGTATTGGGAAATATTTCAGTCAGAGAGACACACAAAGATAAAGACAGGTTGAGCGATAAAAGCTCAGCCACAAGTGGTCAAGTGGTGTAGCTAGCCTAATCTAAGGTATGCTGTCCTGCTAGTTGCTACTTCTCAAAAGGGCAAGTATAGTTTCAAGTTCAAGCACATAAGAAAATAATAAATGGACCCTAGTTAAACTTTTCAATGATATGTATATCAAACTATATCATTACATTTATTTTGTTTTAAAATTATGGTGATGAGAAAATCAAGTTGCTCACGGCGCCGAAACTATAGCTAGTTCCCCCACCCTCACCCTCCTTCCACTACTTTATATAAACCTCCTATCTCCTCCTCTTACAGTCTCACTCTTGCATTGCAGATTTAAACCCATCTCACTAGAAACATAACCACAATGAGTTGCCTGCAGTCTTGGCCTGAGCCTATCGTGAGAGTCCAGTCCTTAGCAGAAAGCGGCATAACCGCAATCCCCGAACTCTACATCAAGCCACCATCCAAACGACCATCGCCGCCAAACACCAACAACCACCGTGATGCTGACCTCAACATCCCGGTCATTGACCTCCAAGACCTTTTGAGCGACAAGCGGAGCCTCCGCGAGTCAACTATGCGTTCGATCTCGAGCGCCTGCAGGGAGTGGGGTTTTTTTCAGGTGGTGAACCACGGGGTGAGCCACGAGCTGATGAAGCGGGCGAGGGACACATGGCGCGAGTTCTTCGGGCAGCCGCTGGAGGTGAAGCAGGGGTACTCCAACAAGCCGAATACGTACGAAGGGTACGGAAGTCGGCTGGGAGTTGAAAAGGGGGCTATTCTGGATTGGAGTGATTATTACTTTCTTCATTACATGCCTCCCCAGCTCAGAAACCACCACAAGTGGCCTGCTCTCCCTTCGTCATGCAGGTATTTTTCATTTTTCTGATATGAATGTATTCTCATCGTTGAAAACGTGCGTTTTATGACTTTTCCTTTTCTCCATGACAGAGCCAGAAATTTCTTCTAATAGGGCAACCGAAAACAACTAAGAAAACCTTATTATAGTATGGTTATACGCAATATGATATTAAGGATGGTTTCAAATGATGATGTATCACAATTCCAATGTTACAAAAATTGCAATATAATAGTGGAAAGTGACAAAGTGATGAGAAAAATATATGTACATGATAGGCGGGAGAAGGTTTTTTCGGTTTGAATGACAAAACAAGAGCACTATTTCTCATATAATATTTAATATGGAGTATAAGTATAATGAATGTATGTTAGACATTAGATACATATATTTTCTTCAAAGATAACTCATGTATATTATATAATTGTAGTCTGCAACTAAACAAATGAATTATTTGAGTGGGGGCATCTGCCCCAGTGAGCCTTTATCGGCTCCGTCCATGCTTTTCTCTGTTTATATAATGATAATTACTAATGCCAAAATATATCGAATTGGTCTGTTTTAGGTGGCGTAAATCATGTTATCAGTTTATTGTGAAAGGAGCATGTATACACTTGTTCTGTTGGAGCTTTTTTTTTCCTTTTTTTTTTTTTTTTTTTTTTTGTTTCTTTTTGTTTTTTTTTTGTGTGTGTATAAAGTACGATTGGTGATGACGGCTTATTATTAGGCTCATTTGAATTGACAGCGTATAAGTTCTGCTATCTTTTAAAAAATTATTTACAATATATACATGTAAGCCTTGTGTTTAGTCAAACATTACGCAACATCTTAATTAGTATATGTGAACAGAAATATCTTTTTCTCAAAAAAGTAAATTTCATAAGTGAATAGACAGATGGTAGATAATAGATATACATGTACTTGTAGAACAATTAGACTAACTGTTTGACCAAAAACAGAATATATTTGATTTCTAACACAAAAAAACATAGATTTAGGGTTTCGGTATTTATAATATTACCCTCGAAATATATATTCTTTTTGTTGTGAGTCAATATTAAACGTATCTTATGGATTTATTAAAGATTTTAGTTTGATATCAATATCCTACCAAATATTTAATGTTGTTTATTAAACATATCTTAGATATAGTCATGTTCCTTACCAAAACTAGTAATGCAAATTTTGGTTTTATTAGATACATAATTTCTTATTTCCAAACTTTTGGTGCCGATATTTGTCACCTAGTGATCTAAATCTTTTTGTAGAAAAGTATGTTAGTCATGATCCACTGAAATTGGCGTACCAAAAAAAGTGACAAAAATCGTGAGGCAAACTTCCCAGAAAGCAGATTTATGGTACCTTGTGGCCTTGTAGTCCTTTTCCATGAAGCTCATACCTAACATAGGATTTAGAATCATATATAAGCGCATGGTTTCGCGCTACAACATGCAAATTGCACTTTGGCTTTAAAAGAGTCATTACTGGGTACGTATAAAACAAGGAAAACAGATGTCAATTGATTTTGGTCGATGATCACACATGCGTATGAGCGATTAATCTTTGCATTCTTCATAAATTCATAAACAAATCCAAAAAATCTTAAACATATATATATATTTGTTGCATTGTTGTTGTTGTATTAGAATAATATCATAATTTTCTATAGACTTCACGAATGAATAGAAGTACTTTTTTTTTTAATAGAGATACTAGGAAATATTATTGCCTGTCATATGTCAAAATACTAATTTTCAGTGTGATGTTTGTAGGAGATTGATTGAAGAATACAGTGAAGCAACAGTTCAACTATGTGGGATTCTGATGAGGGTGTTGTCTCTAAACCTTGGTCTTGGGGAAGACCAACTTCTCAACGCTTTCGGAGGAGAAGAGAACATTGGGGCATGCTTACGGGTCAATTTTTACCCAAAATGCCCTCAGCCAGACCTAACCCTTGGTCTCTCAGAACACTCTGACCCAGGTGGCCTGACCCTTCTCTTACCTGATGAAAATGTGGCCGGACTTCAAGTTCGTAAAGGTGAAAACTGGGTGACTGTGACGCCTGTTCCTAATGCCTTCATCGTGAACGTTGGAGATCAAACTCAGGTGCTGAGCAATGCAATTTACAAAAGTGTAGAGCATAGAGTGACTGTGAATTCAGTTAAAGACAGAGTTTCACTGGCCTTGTTTTACAACCCAAGGAGTGATTTGATGATTGAACCTGTCAAAGCTCTTGTCACAAATGATCGACCTGCCCTTTACTTGCCTATGACATTTGATCAGTATCGGCTTTACATTAGGACGAAGGGGCCTTGTGGAAAGGCACAAGTTGAATCTTTAAAATCCTATGAATAGTATTAGTCTCCATGTCTTTTATTAGAATATTGTATGGTGGTGTTGTTGCACTAGAATAATCTTGTAATTTTTATATATGGTGGCAAATTAATTTACTAAGTTATTAATGGGTACCAGTTAAAACCCATTTAATTTGATATTACCATAATATAAGAATGATATTGATAGTGATGATGATGGTGTACGATAAAATTAAACTAAATGAGTCTTAATGAGTATTTATTAATAACTCAATGGGTTAATTTGCCACCTCTAATTACATGTGACAAGTCAAGTACTAAATTTTCAATGTGATATCTTTGCAAATTCACCTTATGGTATGTTATATATGTGCATATTTATTAATGTTATACGTCCCTAAAGCATTAGATTCCCACTAGAGATGCACAAAGGCTTACTCTGGCATGAATCTAGCACAAATCCGGCCTGGTTAAAGTTGGTACGGCAATGGCCCAACTCACCACAAAATATCCAAATAAATATGCACATATGCGACTCCGGCATTGATTCTACCGCATACTAGTTTGACGATGACAACCAAAGCTACTCCAATGAAAGAACAAATTAATTAAAATCGTGCATGATGTGGAAATATCCCATTGCAATCACTATAAGGTACAAATCTGCCTATGCAAATCACCCTTTCTCTTCAATACACCTAAGTTATATGTACGTTCTCTCCTTGCCGACTCAAACTGATCACGAGTCTAAGACTTCGTAATTCGTATAGTGGTCCAATTCTTTTGATAAAATTAAAATCTCGAATATTTGGTTTTGTCAAAAAAAAAAGAAGAAAATGAGGACCAGGAATAAGCATAAGTTTCATATTGTTTGAACTCGGTCAATGAAGATGTCTGCGTGCCTTTGGTGCCAAGACTTGGTTGTCATGTTTTAGTTCCGTACGCACTGATTGTAGAAAAGAAACGTGAGTTTTAGGTGTCGGTGCAAATAGTATATTTATGATGAACCGTTGAATTATTTGATATATTTAGATGAACAAACATATATCAAATTCGAACAATCTTTTGTAGAAATGATCTACAAATAAAGATTAAAAATAAACGGTTCTGAATATATAATTTTTACAGTGAAGATGGGGAATTAGCTCGTCATTTAAGGAGAGAGTGCAAATATTATCCATTTTCATGCACGTTTGTTATATGTTAAATTGTGAAGTTTGATTTTTAAAAAGGGGTTTTTGACTTGCTCACTTAATATCCCACTTTTTGGAGGCACTATCATCTACCATCCACTCATCATTCCAGGCATGCAAGGGTTGGCCAACAAAGCTTTACACAGTGCCAAACACACTAGCTCGTGCCCATTAAGGATCATGCATTTGGAAGTAGGAAAGATGTTTTTTTTTTTTTTTTTAAGTAAGTAGGAAAGATGTTGCTCAATTTTACTATACTTCCTATATACGTTTATATACTGACTAGTCAACATACTCTTTACATTCTGGAAGTAGGTTTTCTTGTTTTGGCAAATAAAGAATATGATTATATTCATTTCTACCTTCTTTAGGTTTGAGTGGATTCCAAATCAATGAACAAACTAGATAGGCTATCCTAATGACGTATTTACATGAATTGTGGAAGTCCGAAAATCGGGAGAGAAATAATCGAAAAACCAACCAAATCAAAACCGTTTGGGTTGGTTTGATTTTTTTTATTTTCCATTCAGTTTATAAAACTGAATTAAACAAGAAGAATCAACTTAGTATGTCCTTTTTGATTTTTACAACTGTGAGTTAACCGAACCAAACCGTTTATACATAATATATGGAGTTAAAGATAAGAGTTGGGGCTCGTGTAACTCATAAGAGCTGAGTTATTTTCGAACTTTTAAGTTTGCTGAACTTAATTAGCACAGACAAAATAAAAAAGGATATGGATTACACATTACATTTTGCCTAAAGAGGTTAGAGCAAGGCATTATCGAAAATGTATCAAATTATTGGTTGTGTCATAAAGACCTTATGTTCGCGCCCCAATCAGCCCCTGGAGGAATATGTGTAAATTAATAGATGAAAGGATAATAATAATAATTCCCATAATAATGAGGAATTATTATTAGCATTTCAAAAATCTCATTTCGCACTCTAAACTTTCTATAATTAGAAAGAAAATAACACTTGTGAAAAGTATAGAATGAGATTTTTAATGTACTAATAACAGTTCCCTATTAATAATTAGATTGATTAGGGGAGAATAGTTGATTTTAGGGTTGCTTTGGTATTGGGTCCAAGCCATGCACCAAATCGTATACTGCAATTTGTCCAAATTCCAAATCACAATCCAACCACCGTAATTGGTTCACCAATGCTGCGATTTTGTTTGGTTCAGTTTACGGTTTAACATGCAAGTATTAAGGAATAAAAATTTCAAAGCTATGTCTAAATAATTATTAGAATTTTTTTTATAGAAATAGTCATCATCAGACTGTTAACCACAAAACTTAAACAATTTCATAACTTCAAAACACTTAATCTCATAACTCAACTCAAACTTTCAGTCTCATAACTCCAAGGCTTAGTAAAATTATAAAATATAAAAGTATTATAATATTTTATAATTATACAGTATATTTAAGGAGCAATAGTTTTGTGAAGCCCAACTGCTTTTATATCAGTCGGGTAGGCTGGACTGGGGTTCGTGGAAAATCTATACGAATTCTTCTCTGCAAGAGACATCGTTGGGTTTAATGATTTCTCCGGCAGCCTTGTTGGGATCTCCAGATCGAATAATTAGTTTACAAGACACTCTTAATCTTACTAAAGAAGGAGCCATTTTCATTGTTATTATGCCTGCTGTTAAAATTAGGTCTGCTTGTCTAGGACTAGATCATAATACCAGTCCATAATGATCAAAGTCAAATCGTGAGCCTATTAAGGAAGCAAATTCAATGAAGCAACAAATGGTACCTAAGAAGCTATACGACTCAACTCCAACATAACTATTCTGATATAGCTGGCTCTTTTAGATACTTGAATATTTCCCAATTGTTCCGGTCCGTTTACTGTTATTGCTTATGTGAACATAGTAGTTAAATAATCCCATCTTGTTACATATGTTGGACTAACTTGACTCAATTGACCAATATTACAAAATGGTCCAACTTGACCCAAATTGATCCATTTTTTTTATAAAATCAGCCAAAATTCAAATTTTTATTTTTTTATTATAACCTATATTACATGCAAGGCAGCATCTGCATTGATTAGGTTCTGTGCACCCCAACTTGTTTAGTAACTACTTTCTCGAGTTTTCAATTTTATCGCATCCTTTACTTTCCTCAAGCTCCTCTATATTTGCAGGTTGAACAGGGATTTATTAGGCTTAACGGGCCAGGCCGGCTTTAGGCACACTAGTCCAAGCCAGCCCACTAAAGATGGCCCCTTTAGGGTGAGGGAGCTTTCTTGCATAGAGAGGAATGGGACATGATACTTGACGTGAGAGAAGTGCCTCTTACCATGAAGAGAATATCTTGGACGGTTGTGTGATAACATAAAATATTCCATCTAATGGGAAAACGCTACGTGTATAACTTGCCATATATGGCTATCCTGTCGATGACGGAATACGCAGACCGTAACGGGCCCAATACGTCGGAAACGATTCAAGTCAATCACCAACGATCTAGGCAGATTATTCTAATATGTAATGGGTTTGCCTATCAGCCTCTTTAATGGTTTGTATGCAAACAAACAAACAATATTATCTAGATTAGGGAGGGAGAGGGTGGTGTGGTTCAAATTCGTCTTTGACGAGAATCGAACTTAAGACCTCTCACTTACCAGTGAAGAGGAATACCATTAAACGTAGTACTAAGTGGTAATCTAAAGGCGTCATAATCTATCACTTTTTCTAATTTAAGATGATAAGATTTGGGAATATTATTCAGGGTTCCATTAACGGGCAGTCGTCTTTCATCATTCACAATATGTATAATGCATATTGAACATAAATTCATCATTCACAACCTACATTCATCATTCACAATATTGAACATAAAAATTCACGTGAAATTTCAGTTTTCTTATGTATAATGCAAGACTTATATAGCAAACTCCGTTACATTCATTATATATATATATATATATGTATATATATATGTTCAAGGGAAGGGATCCCCATTTGTTTCAAAAAATAGGGATTAGTCCCACTTCACATCAATTTTCAACGATCTGAACTTTTGTAAGTGTCAATTCATAGATCATTCTTGCAAAAATTCAATTTAATCCGAAATCATTTATCTATTTAATTGTCACGAATAAATTTCAATGTTTCTTAGAACATGACATTCGTCAATTATTTAAACCAAATTAGGTGCCCCAAATGTTTTTAATTTGGCTAATATTTTGCAAGAATGATCTATGAGGTGCAATTTAAAAAATAAACGATTTGGATTGTTGAAGTTCAATGTGAAATGAGTCCACAACTAATCCCCATTTTTTTTTCAAAAAATGGTGATCACTTATATATGTAATTAAACCACTGTTCTAAAAATCCCCACGCGCTAGGCAACTGGCCACCGTCCAGATTAATGCCTAAGCATTTGAAAATTAAGAAAGGGCGCCTAGACCTACTGATGCGCCCGCCTAAACCACCTAGGCCGTCTAAGTAACTAGCCCGCCCAGACCTGTCTAGACACCTGCCTAGATGGCAACTCACTTAAATAGAAAATAAATAATTTTCCTTTTGCATTTTGTTGTTTCCAATAATTGTAAAAGACTTATTGAATACTTAAATAAACACACATTATATGTTTGTTTTCCATGTTTTCATTATGTTCCAATACTTCATAATATATATGTCATTCTATTTTCTAATTTATGATGAAATTATTTATATTTTAAATATAAACAGACATTTATTTACACGAAATACAATAGATTTACTTAAATCCGCCTAAACGCTAGGCCCCAATCCACTGCCTGACTAGCACCTAACATCTTTTAGAACCTTGAATTGAATTAAAAATGTCTTCATAATTCACCCAATCAAACCAAAATTTTCAATGGATTAAGGGAAAAAATAGAACTTACAAGAACAATACTTGGCTACTCAAAGATGAGTAGGAACTCCTACTTAAGATTTATCAAAATTGGTCGTTGTCAATTTATAGAAGTTCGTGTTTATAATCAAAACCGTTCATATTATAAATCACTCTATAAAGATCGCATCTGCAAAAAATCAATTAAAACTAAGGTCGTTTAGTCATCAAACTGTTTAAAAACAAATGAACGGTATTGGTACAAGCATTACGAATTATCTATGTATTTGCTATAATACATTGACTAAATGACCTTAGCTTTAATTTATTTTTTGCAGAGATGATCGTTATAGTGTGATTCATAGTATGAGCGATTATGATTATAAGCACAAAGCTCTGTGATTAAAATACTAAGAATTTTAAGTAAGAGTTTTAACTCAGTTTTTAGTAGCCAAGTATTGTTCGATAAAATATCCTTTCAGTACGCTTTGGGTAATAAGAAAGACGTAGATGAGTAGACGTTGGTTTGGTGCTACATAGCATCCTGATGAATAAAATGGGCACTGTCCTTCCACATATGCAAGTTCATGTTTGTAATCTATATAAACGGGCAGTCGTCTCTTAGTACTTTCAGACTATATTAGGGATTTTTTTTTTGTTCAAATATATTTTTAAACGTACCAAACAGATAAGCTCATCCTATAAAAAGTAGTCGTCTTATCGATTCTTATCTTAGGAAAGAGATCATTTCCGGATCTCTCTCTTCAAAACTCAAGTATCAAGTGATTTGGACTTTTAAAATTTAATCTAACGGTTAAAAACAGGAAAGTTAATAAAAACTTTTAAAAGTTATAATAATTTTTAACCGTTGAATCAAATTTTAAAAGTTTGGATCACTTGATCCTTGGGCTTTGGAGAAGAGATCCGGAGAGGATCTCTTTCCCTTATCCTGCCCTCTCTGTAAACAAACAACACTTGGCCCGGTCATATTTTCTCTATTTACCTAAACTAATTAATTGCAAGCTTTTAGAGAATCTGTTTAAGTAATTAATTAGCCATTAATACCTAAACGGCTAAATGACAACCTCTAGTGGTGGTCCTACTCAAATTAGCCAAGATTTTAGCCTAAGGCCATCTCCAACCGATGGAGGATCAGAGGGCTCCCTTTAGTCCTATAGCCCTCCAAGAAATTAAGGTGGGTGTAGTCAATTTGGATTTCGGAGGATTTTAATAGAATTTTTTTTAAGTGACAAATTAAAAAGAATTTTAATAGATTTACAATTCTACGTGGATTTTGACAGATTTATATGGATTTCTATTATAGATTTTTATGGATTTGAATGTATTTCTTAGGATTTTAGTTGACTCCTACAACATAAAATGAATTTCTTTTTTAGTAAACAATTTGAAAAGAACATAAATTGAAAGGAAATAGAAATACAAACCAATCAAATATGTAAATAGAATGGGGCATCGAGAATATTGATCCAAGAGTTTGAATAATTGTAAAGAATAGCTTCTGCTTTAGAACATCAGCAATTCCATCCCTAAGGACTTTGCGCCAGCACCCAGCGTATTTATCCACTCAAGTGAACAGTAATAGACTGGAGTGAATAGTAATAGACCAAGGCATCTCCACACCTAAAAAAATGCGCTGGCACCCAGCGCATTTATTTGGTGTGTTTTTTTTAAAGTTTATTTCGGATAAGATTTTTAACCAATTTTGGATAAATTTCAAATAAACTTAAAAAAAATACACACTAAAATAAAATTACATACTCATCAAATAAACTTTTAAAAAAAACACACTAAAATAAAATTACATAAACTCATCAAATAAACTATAAAAAAAAACACACTAAAATGAAATTACATAAACTCATCAAATACACTTTATTCTTCAACCACAAGCTTTTTGGTATTTTTTTTCACACAAAAAGTATATGAAAGCTTTGGTAGAAAGTGTAGAAAATATTGAAATGTGGTGTAAGGTGGAAGATGAGGGTTAGGTATTTATAGAATTTTTTTTTTTAAACTTTTCTGTATTTTTTAATAATTTTTCTGTATTTTTTAATAAATTTTAATTTAGTTAATTAACGTGGACCGTTGATCTGTGATCGGACGGTCCATTTTAAAAGTCAAATTTAAATTTTTTTTACCGTTGGAAATCCAACGGTCTACAAAAAATAGCCGTTGGAAATCCAACGGCATTGAGGAGGGCCACGTAGCCCTATTCCGGGTGAACACAAGTGGGCTGACAAGCGGGCCCTGCCGCCTGCAACCCTGTCTACTACTCGCGCACAGGCGCGATTCTGCTGCACGCGCCAGCCAATAGGCCGGCCTCTGGGTCTGTCCGAAATGGGCTGGCCTGTTGCCTGGCATGGGCTGGGGGCTGGGACATTTTGTGGGCTGGAGCAAATTCACTGAGGGCTGGCTTGTTTTTTGGACTGAGGGCTGGGACATTTTGTTCCCGGTGGAGTTGCTCTTAAGAATGATGATTTCAAGTTCAAGAACAGGATATCTAATCATGAATAATAATAATATATGTGAAAGAATACCAAATGACAATCGAAATTGAGTAGGGCATATTTAGGCAGCAAAATTCTGGGATAAAAACATTTTAACCACGACAAAAAACAATAAACAAATGAAACATTTGAACCCAAAAACATGGACACTAATTTGCAGGAAAAAAAAAAGGCTTAAATCAGAAGTGCAAATGGGAAAAGCCCAACTTAGAAAAATCAAAAGTGCAAATGAGAGAATCTCAATTCGGAAAAAGCACGAGTATAAAGCAAAACAACTTACAACTATAATCCAAATTCAAAAAAAAAAATTCCGATTGTTGCTCATCTTCCCAAAGGAACAAACCAAGAGCATGAATTCAGAAAAATACATAAACAATGCGAAAACGGGGAGTCTACTGGGAAATGCTCTAAACAGATGGTAAGACTGTTCACCTTCTATGGTTTGGTGTGAAAAGAAATCTAAGGCGGGAGGGTTGGATTGTTGATAGCATTTGGTATTTATATCACCCACTCTCAAATCCTTTAAAATCCTTCATTCACAAATATCCTAGCAAATCTTCGAAATTTCCACTACACCTAGATTTGTATGGACTTTTTAAACTTTTAATTGACTACCTATGAATTTGGATGTATTCTTTAAATCCTCCTAAATCCTAATTTGACTACACCATGATTTTAAAATATTTTAAAATCCACATTCAAACTCTTAATTGACTACACTCCGATTTTAAAGTCTATTAAAATACTATCAAATCCTAGTTTGACTACACCCCCTAATATTTTAATGAATCGTGTCAGGCCATATTTCTTACCATCTCCAACCGAAGAGGCCAAGGGTCATAGGCCAAATATAGCCCTATGACAAAAAATCATCTCCAACCGAGGGGGCCAAAGGGCTATAGGTTGAACATAATTTATTATTTTAATTGAATTAATATGGTTACTTAAATTAAACTACCTCAATCATTTTTCGAGATGTAATCACAATAATTTTTCGGGTAGGATTGAGTGCCACTTGTCTATATGTGAGTAACTTTCCCGATTTCTTGTCGATGTGTAATCTCAATAATTTTTCAGATAGGATTTCAAGTGTCATGTGTCGATATGTGAGTAACTCTCCAAATTTTTTGTCGATATGTAATTTCAATAATTTTTTTGATAGGATTTCGAGTGCTGCGTATCGAGATGTAATTGGTTATGCGAATTTTAGATAGGATTTTTATCTGGCTGGCACTTTTTATCTTCAGCTTCCAATGTCCATAAATAGGGTGTATATTAGGCTATGATTCACGCACCTTCATCTTTGCCCTCCAATATCTCTTTCAATTCAAGTTTGCAATGAATTCCAACTTTAGATCATCTTCGCATTCCAACTGGGAGTCCTCGTCCAATTTTGAATTGGAAGATAAATGAGTGTAGATGAGACAAGAAGATGAGGAGTCCGACGAAGAAGATAAAGCATGGTGAAACACAACATATATGGTAGCAATGGTTGGGGTTATGGCGTGTGAGGCAACTGAAGAACAACCCCAATAGGGTGGATCTTTTGCTGGTCGCTCTTACAAACCACGAAATAGAGAGATGGCGCATGAGACTCTGATGAACAACTACTTCAACCCCAACTCGGTGTACACCAAAAAGGATTTCAGACGTCGCTTCCGGATGAAGCGTCATGTTTTCGAGCGTTTACTTCATGATGTCCAACATGTCAATCCATACTTTTGACAAAAGCTGGATAGAGCAGGCCGCCCTAGTTTCTCACCTCATCAAAAGGTTATTATTGCACTCCGAATGCTGACCTACGCCTCCCCAACTGATGCGATAGATTATAATATGGTATGTCTAAGTCTACATGTCTTGATAATCTTGCTAAGTTTTGTCACACAGTTGTTCAGATTTACAAAAACGAGTATGTCCGTGAACCAAATCAAGCAGATCTAGATCGGCTTCTTCAAAAAAGCTGATGACCTTGGCTTTCCGAGCATGATAGGGTTATTAGATTGCATGCATTGGCAGTGGAAGAACTGTCCCACTAGATAGCAAGAAGGCTTTAGCGGAAGATTGAGAAAGCCAACGATTATGTTAGAGGCGGTTGCCTCATTTGACACATGGATCTGGCATGCTTTCTTTGGAGTCCTAGGATCCCAAAATGACATTACAGTACTTGGGCGTTCACCCATCTTCAATAACCTGATGGAGGGTAAATCACCTAAACTTGCTACTACATCAATGAGCCTCAGTACAATATGGGGTATTACTTGGCAAATGACATCTACCCGAAGTGGGAAACACTTGTCCAAGCAATTGAAAACCATGTGGATGACACCCAAAGGCGCTTTACCTTACACCAAGAGGCATACTGGAAAGATATTGAGAGAGCTTTCGATATTCTACAAGCACAGTGTAAGATCATTAACGAACCGACAAGAGGGTGGAGTCGAGAAAATTTGAACTCCATCATAATGTCGTGCATCATATTACACAACATGATTGTGGAGGAAGAGCGAGATGGCTATATTGATGGAAAGTTTGATGACAACCAAGAGGATCCAAATAGGTTAAGAAAAGCTCGAGCAAAAATATATGATGGGCCTCATTTGCCTTTGGATTCAAGAACTGGTAATATCTCTTTAAATAAGTACATTTAGCGCCATAGGATGATACGTTAGCATGCCACAAATAAGTACTTACAACAAGATCTTGTTCCACATCTTTGGACCAAAAGAAGCATGGAGTGGGCGTTTAAGTTTTATGTTGTTAAATGTTTTTCTTTTTAATGTTGTTTAAATTTGAATAACTTGCCCAAGTAGTACTAGGGTGGAGATTGTGTTGTTTAAGTTTAATGTTATTTAATGTTGTTTAATATTGTTTAATGTTGTTTAATGGCTTAGGTAGTTACAGGAAAAAGAATTAGATTTTTTATTTTTTATTTTTTAAATTTTGTCCCAAAAAAAAAATAATAATAATTCAAATCCAACGGCTACCTGGCGTCAACATGACCTCAGCTAGCTTGTAGCATCTTGCATCTCTTAGGGGAGTGGATCCTATAAGCCTTATATGTATATTCTCATCTCTACCTAGCACGAGACCTTTTGGGAGCTCACTGACTTCAGGTTCTATCGGAACTCCGAAGTTAAGCGAGTTCGCGCGAGAGCAATCCCATGATGGGTGACCTACTAGGAAGTTCTCGTGTGAGTTCCTAGAGTTTCTAGAAACAAAATTGTGAGGGCATGGTCGGGGCCCAAAGCGGACAATATTGTGTTAAGGCGGAGTCGAGCTCGAGATGTGACAATTTGGTATCATAGTCAATCCCTGACCAGAAGTGTGCTAACAAGGACGTCGGGCCCCTAAAGGGGGTGGATTGTAACATCTCACATCGTCCAAGGGAGTGGGAGGCCTTTTGGGAGCTCACTGGCTTCGGGTTCCATCAGAACTCTGAAGTTAAGCGAGTTCGCGCGAAAGCAATCCCATGATGGGTGACCCACTAAGAATTTCTCGTGTGAGTTCCCAGAAACAAAACCGTGAGGTCATGGTCGGGGCCCAAAGCGAACAATATTGTGCTATGGCAGAGTCAAGCCTGGGATGTGGTGGGGGCTCGGGTCGGGATGTGACATAGCTATGGCTAGTTGGAGTCATGCTGACGCTAGGTAGCCGTGGCAATTCAAACTTTGGGCTGGTTCATTTGGGCCAGCCAGTTGGCCTAATTTGGTATTTTTGGTCCGGTGGGGCCCACGAGTCCTTTGGCCTAACCCTCGATTAGAGACTGTTATCGTGCCATTTCGGGCTATTTGGAGCCCTAAGGCCCTCTGGCTGGATCGGTTAGAGATGGCCCAAGGGGCTCCAAAGTCTCAATCTGAAAAGCTCTCATAATCTAACATAACATACTTTGTTGTGTGATGAGGAACTAACTATCGTCATTTTAGTCTACTATGGTGTTGTCCTCATCATTATCATTATTAAACCTAAAACCCCATGTCTTTCTAACTGTCTTCCTCTCTCCTCCCTCCTCAAAACCAAGGAAGAAAATATCGGTGATATCGGAAATATCGGTAGTCCGAAAACACGGAAATATCGATGGAAATATCGGTAAAATATCGATATCGATAAAAATTACATGGAAACCACGGAAATTGTAAGAAAAACTTGGAAATTTTTATTGAAACTTTGCAGGATGTTTATTTAGTCAATTATCTATTAGTTTATCACAAAAAATTGGAAGGAAATGCATTGCATGATGGATTTAACAGATTTAAGTTGATTATATAGCAAGCTGGCAAACATTGTAAGTGTAGAAAATATGTAGTAATTAATAAAATAAGTTTAAACACACCATAATCATTTATATATAATGAATTAGTACAATATTTTACACTTTATACATTGTATGGTAAGATACATGAGTGACTTAGCATCACATAGAATGAACGTGGTGAGTAGTTCAAAAGTAGATACTTGAAAAGAAATTAATCAAATTTTAGTATGATGTAATTATTTGGACTTGATTTAAAATAGAAATTAATCATATATAATATATGTAACTGAAAAAAAAATAATCAAATTTTAATATGATGTAATTATTTGGATTTGATTTAAAATAGAAATTTATCATATATAATATATGTAACTGAAAAAAAAATAATCAAATTTTAATATGATGTAATTATTTGGACTTGATTTAAAATAGAAATTTATCATATAGAATATATGTAACTGAAAAAAAAATTAATCAAATTTTAATATGATGTAATTATTTGGACTTGATTTCTCTTTATACATATATTCTTCTTCCTATTTTCTAGTATTTCAGTTTAGTAAGTAATTTTAAATTAAAGAGACGAAATTCTTTTAAGAGGGGTAGATTGTTACACCCACCCCCAATTTAAATTGTATTTTCATTTATCTTACTTTTAAAATTATTTTTTGATCTTAATAGGTGTGCCCAGGGCCCACCTTGCTTTTGTGTCACCGTCTCTCTTTTCTCTCAGATCTCTCTTTTCCCTCACTCTCTCATCTCTACCGTGCTCTCTCTCTGCACTCTCTCTGCACTCTCTCCTTCTCCCCGTGAACCAACCCACACGCCACACCCTCACTTTCACACCACTTAAACGGCGACACCCCATCATCGCTCTCTGCACTCTCTCCTTCTCCCCGTGAACAACCCTCATTCTCCCTCTTCGCCCTCTCTGCACTCTCTGCACTCTCTGCACTCTCTGCACTCTCTCCTTCTCCCCGTGAACAACCCACACCCTCACTTCCACACCACATCAACGGCGACACCACCTCATCGCCATCTCCGTCTCTACGTCTCTGTCTCTGCCTCGGTCTCTCCGTCTCCGTCTCTCCCTCAGTCTCTCCGTCTTCGTCTCTGCCTCGGTCTCTCCGTCTCCGTCTCTCCGTCTCCGTCTCTCCCTCGGTCTCTCCGTCTCCATCTCTGCCTCGGTCTCTCCGTCTCCGTCTCTGCCTCGGTCTCTCCGTCTCCGTCTCTCCCTCGGTCTCTCCGTCTTCGTCTCTCCCGCGATCTGGATCCTTCTTCTTCGATCTGGTTTCTGGATCCTTCTTCTTCGATCGGGTTTCTGGATCCATCTTCTTCGATCTCTCTTCTCCCAAACACACACACACACAGAGATCGCCGTTGATCGTGGCTCAGGCGAAGTCAGAGGTGCGCCGCGAAGCAAGGATCGTTCGTATTCCGCTTCGTCAGGTGAGATTCCATGAAACCCTAAACCCTAATCTCTCCGACTTCACCTTGCCTTGAATCGTTTGTATATTTGTGAAATCTGATGTATATTTGTGAAATTAATGTTAAGATTTGTGTTTTTGCAAGGTTTTTGGGACGAAACCGGCCCGGGAATCGCCCCACGGTCTCCGGCGTTCTTCTCCGACGTCGCCTCGGATTCCGATTCCACCGTCCATGGATATTTCGCCGATAATTTCCAAATATCGCGATATTATCGATATTATCGATAATATCGCGATATTTGGCCGAAAACCCCACGGAAACCAGTTAAAATATCGCCGACCGGAAAAATCGATATTATCGGCGAAATATCGCCGATAATATCGATATTTAAATCTGTGCTCAAAACTCACAAGCAACGGATTGCTTAAACTTTACAGGAGCCACTAATCTCAAATCAAACCCAAAGAAGAAATTAAACTAAAAACCTTAAAAAATATAAGTATAACACTAAACTTTTATGCGTTAAAAAAAAATGTTAAGTTGGGCCTGGAACCGTTGTGGTCCCTTCGTTGGTCCGCCGATGACAACTTGTATTGTCCAATGAAATCCTACTGGGAACCGATGTTAAGAAGTCCACCAGGAAGTCGAAAATAGAAACTATGTTTACTAAAACCTATCCTTCGTACTTTTATCTCATCTCAAGATT
Organism: Malus domestica; assembly: GCF_042453785.1. Classification (NCBI taxonomy): domain Eukaryota; kingdom Viridiplantae; phylum Streptophyta; class Magnoliopsida; order Rosales; family Rosaceae; genus Malus; species Malus domestica. The sequence continues at coordinate 23,768,361 of NC_091672.1, read as the reverse complement.
CTCAACCTTCAGAACTCAATTATATTATATTCCTCATCAGGAAGTGGCTTGATTAGAAACCATTTTCCAGAAATGGCAGAATCTCCAACAATGTTACATTTTGTGATTGTACTCAACTTTAGTTTCCTTCAATGAATCATATATCTAAAGCAAGGACTCACGACAGGACGAGTATACGACCTCATGCACCCGATGAGAAATGCCAGCTAGATAAAGCTCACTTGGGGACTTAGTTTGTCAGAACCAGAAATTCCCCCACCCTCACCCTCCTTCCACTACTCTATATAAACCTCCTATCTCCTCCTCTTACTGGCTCGCTCTTGCATTGCAGATTTAAACCCATCTTTCTAGAAACATAACCACAATCATGAGCTGCTTTCAGTCTTGGCCTGAGCCTATCGTGAGAGTCCAGTCCTTAGCAGAAAGCGGCATAACTGCAATCCCCGAACTCTACATCCAGCCACCATCCAAACGACCATCACCGCCAAACACCAACGACCACCGCATGCTGACGTCAACATCCCAGTCATTGACCTTCAGGACCTTTTGAGCGACAAGAGGAGCCTCCACGAGTCGACTATACGTTCGATCTCGAGCGCCTGCAGGGAGTGAGGGTTTTTTTCAGGTGGTGAACCACGGGGTGAACCACGAGCTGATGAAGCAGGCGAGGGAGACATGGCGCGAGTTCTTTGGGCAGCCGCTGGAGGTGAAGCAGGAGTACTCCAACAAGCCGAGTACGTACGAAGGGTACGGAAGTCGGCTGGGAGTTGAGAAGGGGGCTATTCTGGATTGGAGTGATTATTACTTTCTTCAATGCATGCCTCTCCAGCTCAGAAACCACAAGAAGTGGCCTGCTCTCCCATCTTCATGCAGGTATTTTTCATTTTTCATTTTTCATTTTTCTGGTATAAATTTATTACCAACGTTGAAAACGTGCTTTTATGACATTTCCTTTGTGTATATAATGATATTACTAACGCCAAAATATATAGAATCGTCTGTTTTAGGTGGCTTTTTAGACACATAAATTATGTTATCAGTTTATTGTGGAAAGAACACTGCATACGTTTATTTTGTTAGAGTGTTCTTTTCAAGTGTGAAGTATCATTGGTCATGACGACTTATTATTTCTGAACTTATTAAGCCCATTTGAATTACTAGGAAACACTATTGCATGTCATAAGTCAAAGTACTAATTTTTCAATGTGATGTTTGTAGGAGATTGATTGAAGAATACAGTGAAGCAACAATTAAACTATGTGGGAAGACCTTGAACTTGGGGAAGACCAACTTCTCAATGCTTTCGGAGGAGAAGAGAACATTGGGGCATGTTTACGGGTCAGTTTCTATCCAAAATGCCCTCAGCCAGACCTAACCCTTGGTCTCTCAGAACACTCTGAACCAGGTGGCCTGACCCTTCTCTTACCCGATGAAAATGTGGCCGGACTTCAAGTTCGTAAAGGTGAAAATTGGGTGACTGTGACGCCTGTTCCTAATGCCTTCATCGTGAACGTCGGAGATCAAACTCAGGTGTTGAGCAAGGCAATTTACAGAGCATAGAGTGATTGTGCATTCAGTTAAAGACAGAGCTTCACTGGCCTTGTTTTATAACCCAAAGAGTGATTTGATGATTGAACCTGTCAAAGCTCTTGTCACAGATTATCGACCTGCCCTTTACTTGCCTATGACATTTGATGAGTATCGGCCTTACAATTGGACGAAGGGGCCTGTTGATTATTGACTCAAACATGTAGTCAAAGTCCAAATCTTTGGGCTACTTTTGTGGTCAAAATTGTTGGATGGCATGCTACATGTGGGAAACCAAAATTGGATGCACTTATGCCTAATTCTTTTTGACTTGATGTTAGGCCTTTGGCCATTGATGTCTTTGAGAAGCTTTTCTTTAGCTATAAAAGGAGAGCAAGGTGTAGCTCATAAGCATGGAGAAGTAGAGAAGAACAAGGAAGAGGAGAAAGAGCAAGAAGCCATTTGGCATAGAGAAGAATTTTCTCAAATTGTCTTGCTTTGTATTTTTGGTTTTCTCTTCCTATTGTAAGTGTGAGAGCTTGGGTTATTTGGGTCTTTGGGAAATTGAGTGATAAACACGATTGTATGTTCTCATTGATTATAGTGGAATACTCCATCGTCTCCAAACTGGATGTAGGCATTGCCGAACCAGTATAAATCTTGGTGTTCTTGTTGATAGTGTTTTTATTCTGTTCTGTCTTACTATTCACTTACAGTCGAATGCCGCTTCCGCACAACAAGTGGTACCAGAGCCCAGTTCTGTGAATAGTGTTGGTGCTACAGTTCTGTGAACAGTGAACTGCTACAGTACCTGTGAACAGTGCCGAGTAGATGGCTGGAGATAAAGACGAATCTGTAAAGAAGGGGTCAACATCGTCTTCGTCTACATCCAATAGACATCCAACCACTACTACAAGGTTAGAGGTTGATAAATTCAATGGCTCTAATAATTTTGGTATGTGGCAATGTGAAGTTATGGATGTGTTGTATCAACAAGAGTTGGATATGGTTCTGGAAGATAAACCAGAAGATATTGATGACAAGCAGTGGACGCGAATTAATCTTCATGCTTGTGCTGCTATTCGATCGTTCCTTGATAAGGAGTTGAAATACCCGTATATGAAGGAAACTTCAGCTAAGGAGTTATGGACGAAATTGGAGGATAAGTATATGACCAAGAGCGCAGAAAATCGTCTCTTCTTGAAGAAGCGACTCTTCCGATTTCAGTATCGTCCAGGTATCTTTATGCACGAACACCTCAATGATTATAATAAAATACTTGCTGATTTAGCAAACCTTGATGTGAAAATTCCTGACGAGGACAAGGCACTATGTTTGTTAAATTCATTGCCTGATGATTATGATCATTTGACAACTACTCTGTTGTATGGAAAATCCGAGGTGAAACTTGATGAGGTGTCTGCGGCATTGGTGAATCATGAGTGTCGTAAGAAGGAACTGAAGACTCACAATTCACAAATCGAGGCATTTGTTGCAAGGGGTCGAATAGAGGAAAGAAAATCTGGGAAGTGGGGAAAATCTCGTTCAAAGTCACGAGGGAAGTTTCCTGCTAAAGATGAATGTGCTTTTTGTCGCCAAAAGGGGCATTGGAAGAAAGACTGCCCCAAATTGAAGAACAAAGAGAAGGAGAAAGCGGGTTCTGAAGCAAATATTGCAAAATCTGAAGATGATGATTTCGAATTTGCTTTGGCTAGTTCATATGCTGATGGTCACTCAAATGAGTGGATTTTGGATTCAGGTTGCACCTATCATATGTGTCCCATTCGGGAATGGTTTTCTAATTTCGAGGAGCTGGATGGTGGAGTTGTTTTGATGGGTAATAATAATGCCTGCAAAACACAAGGGATAGGCAAAATCTGTTTGAAGATGCATGATGGAACAGTCAGAGAATTAAGTGATGTTCGGTATGTACCGGATATGAAGAAAAATCTCATCTCACTGGGTGCATTGGAATCTAAGGGTCTCAAGATCACCATGGAGGGTGAAGTTCTTAAAGCTGTGTATGGGGCACTGGTGGTGATGAAAGGTATAAGACGAAATAACTTGTATTTCTTGCAGGGGAGTACAATTATTGGTGGAGCAGCTGTCACCGAAGCTGCTGACGCAGATAGCACAGACACCACGAGGTTATGGCATATGCGTCTTGGGCATGCTGGTGAAAAAGCGTTGCAAGGATTGGTGAAGCAAGGCTTATTGAAAGGTGCAAAGGCATGCAAATTGGAATTCTGTGAGCATTGTGTGTTGGGTAAGCAAACTAGAGTAAAATTTGGCACTGCTATTCACCACACTAAAGGCATTCTTGATTATGTTCACACTGATGTTTGGGGACCTTCCAAGAATGCATCTTGGGGAGGTAGCCATTATTTTGTCTCCTTTGTTGATGACTTCTCTAGAAGAATATGGGTGTACACCATGAAGCGTAAAGATGAAGTCTTGAAGATATTCCTGAAGTGGAAAAAGATGATTGAAACGCAAAGCGGTCGAAAGATCAAGACTCTCAGATCAGACAATGGGGGTGAATATAAGTCTGATCCTTTCTTGAAAGTTTGTCAAGATGAGGGTATTGTGAGGCACTTCACGGTTAGGGAGACACCGCAACAGAATGGGGTGGCGGAACGCATGAACCGTACTTTGCTTGAGAAAGTTCGGTGTATGTTGTCTAATGCTGGATTAGGCAAGGCATTTTGGGCTGAGGCACTCACTTATGCAAGCCATCTCATTAATCGATTGCCAGCTGTTGCGAACGAGGGCAAAACGCCCATGGAGGTATGGTCTGGTAAACCTTGTACTGATTACAAGTTTTTACACATATTTGGTTGTCCTGCTTACTATCATGTCAGAGAAGGCAAGTTGGATCCAAGAGCAAAGAAAGCTCTATTTATGGGTTTTAGCACTGGCGTGAAGGGATACCGACTCTGGTGTCCAGATGAGAAGAAATTTGTTGTAAGCAGAGATGTGACTTTTGATGAGGCTACTATGGTTAATCAGAACAAGCATGAAGGTGAAACTAAAGCGACCGAGACCATGAGTAGCTCAAAGCAGGTGGAGTTACTGAAGACTCCAGTTGTTCCAGTAAGGTCTGATGTTTCAAACACTAGTCCTACAGTTAATTCTGATGATGAGGACGAGGATGATGAAGAGGAGGCACCTACCCAAGAGCCTCCACAGCAACAAGACTATATTGCAACCAGAAGATCGAGAAGGGAAATCCGAAAGCCTGCTCGATTTACTGATATTGTGGCATATGCACTTCCCGTTATTGAAGATGATATTCCATCCGCCTACAAAGAAGCTGTCGTGAGTTCAGAGTGCGAGTTGTGGAAGAAATCTATGGATGAGGAGATGAAATCTCTTCATAAAAATAAGACTTGGAAGCTGGTTCAGTTACCAAAGGGGAAGAAAGCAATTGGTTGTAAATGGGTGTATGCCAAAAAGATGGAATCTTTGGGAAAAGACAATGTAAGATTCAAAGCCAGATTGGTAGCTAAAGGCTATGCTCAGAAAGAAGGCATTGACTACAATGAGGTATTTTCTCCTGTAGTAAAACATTCTTCTATTCGTATTTTGTTGGCTTTGGTTGTGCAGTTTGACCTTGAGTTAGCCCAACTTGATGTCAAGACTGCGTTCTTACATGGTGATTTGGAGGAAGAGATTTATATGTCTCAACCAGAAGGTTTTAAGGTTGCTGGGAAAAGCATTGTAAGTAGATATATGCATAATCCAGGAAAAGGACATTGGCAAGCTGTGAAATGGATTCTACGGTATATTCTGGGTACTGTGGATGTTGGTTTATTGTTCCAGCAGGATAAAGTTACTGGTAAATGTGTTGTTGGATATGTGGATTCTGATTACGCAGGTGATTTGGACAAGCGTAGGTCCACTACTGGTTTTGTATTCTCTATTGCTGGAGGTCCAGTAAGTTGGAGGTCGATTCTGCAATCTACAGTTGCTTTGTCGACTACTGAGGCAAAATACATGGCTGTAACAGAAGCTATGAAGGAAGCCATCTGGCTTCAAGGGTTGCTTGATGACTTAGGAGTTCAACAAGACCATGTGGATGTTCATTGTGACAGTCAGAGTGCTATTCATTTAGCAAAGAATCAAGTTCATCATGCACGTACGAAACACATTGACGTGAGGTTCCATTTTGTTCGTGAGATTATTGACGAGGGAGATATTCTTCTTCAGAAGATGGGGACCGCTGACAATCCTGCGGATATGTTAACGAAGCCAGTTTCGTTGCACAAGTTTAAGCACTGCTTAGACTTGATTGGCGTTTGTAAAATTTGTTGATTGCCCCATGGGGGATTGGGAGACGACTATTTGGAGTTCTACTTAGAGGGTTTGAGTCAAGGTGGAGATTGTTGATTATTGACTCAAACATGTAGTCAAAGTCCAAATCTTTGGGCTACTTTTGTGGTCAAAATTGTTGGATGGCATGCTACATGTGGGAAACCAAAATTGGATGCACTTATGCCTAATTCTTTTTTACTTGATGTTAGGCCTTTGGCCATTGATGTCTTTGAGAAGCTTTTCTTTAGCTATAAAAGGAGAGCAAGGTGTAGCTCATAAGCATGGAGAAGTAGAGAAGAACAAGGAAGAGGAGAAAGAGCAAGAAGCCATTTGGCATAGAGAAGAATTTTCTCAAATTGTCTTGCTTTGTATTTTTGGTTTTCTCTTCCTATTGTAAGTGTGAGAGCTTGGGTTATTTGGGTCTTTGGGAAATTGAGTGATAAACACGATTGTATGTTCTCATTGATTATAGTGGAATACTCCATCGTCTCCAAACTGGATGTAGGCATTGCCGAACCAGTATAAATCTTGGTGTTCTTGTTGATAGTGTTTTTATTCTGTTCTGTCTTACTATTCACTTACAGTCGAATGCCGCTTCCGCACAACAGGGCCTAATGGAAAGGCACAAGTTGAATCTTTAAAATTATATGAATAGTATTAATGTCCATGCCTTTTATTAGAATATTGTATATGGTCGTGTTGTTGCACTAGAATAATCTTGTAATTTTTATTTATGGTGGAAGATCAATTTACAGGGTTATTTATGATTATCTGTTAAGACCCGTTTAATTTGATATTACCATAATATAAGTGCATTATTGGTAGTGATGACAATGGTGTAAGGTGAAATTGAACTAAATTGGTCTTAATGAGTACCCACTAATAATCCAATGGGTTGATTTGTCACCTCTAATTGCATGTGACAATTACAGTACTAAATTTTCAATGTGATATGTTTGCAAATTCATCTTATGTTATGTTACATGCATATTTATTAGTGTTATACATGTTGGAGAACAATTCAGAAATAAACAAAAATAATAGAAATTCTACTATTTTATTAACCAAAATATACTTGTTGTGCAGAATGAAAATTATACAATGAATACAGAAATTAATGTTACTAACTTGATTACAGAAGGTAGAGGTTAGCGTAAAAGCTATGTCCTTCGAACAATATTTTCGTCCCACTCATGTGCTTGTGGTTCTACGACGTCTGCTCGACCAGGATTCAACTACCTAATTCTACAATCCACACTGGATTCTAGAACTCTAGAGACTTTGCTTTTTGTGTGTTTACTCTCTAGAAATTCGTACAGAAGAAAGGATTATCCATTTGGAAACTGTGATTGCAAATATATAGGCTGTTTCACACCTTTTCAAATACTTGTTCAGTGTATTTGAAGGTACACAACTCTTTCTAAGAGCTGTGTCTTTTAATCAAAACGTTTTTAATTAATAAATTAATTAAAAACTTAATCCGAAAATTAAAATTAATGAATCAGATTAATTTTAAATTACAAGGCCCCAAGCCCAAGGCCTTGTCTTGATTAATTAATATTAATTGTATTTAGGCTATATTATACAAGCCTAATCCACACAACCATACGGCCCAAGCCTTCAATCTATTTTCAAATGGCCCATGTTGTAATTACTAGACTAAAGCATTAAATCTATATAAAGGCCCATGAGAATCTTGTTTTCCCCAATGTGGGATAAGAGTCTCAAAACTTCCAACAATACCCGACATTTTGAGACGACTATTTGGTCCTAGAGAAACTGAGACACGAGAGTAAACAATGGATGTGACATACATCGGGAGAGGTGTCTTTTGGACTTGAACCTACCTTAGTATATACTTATCGGATTTACGAGATGACGCAGTGAATATAAAATCTTGAACTGTTCATCTCCGCAGTAAACCAAGACAATAAGCAAAACATATGTCACACCAACACATCGCAAATTCATACGTTTGTGTTCATTTTGGTCCTGAACAAATCCTAGATTCATGAGAGCTTTAGAGAATGTAGCCATGTAATTCTCATAAATGTGACCCCACATTTACTCTCAAATAGGTGATATTGATTATGAATAGGCTGCTACTATTCCACTTGATTTACAAGTACCAATATCATTAAACTAATGTATCTTATACTATCAGCAGTCACCACACTTCTTCCATCATAGGAATGGCTATGTAAGTGTGTTTCTTCTTGAATCTAGCCAAACCAGTTTGCCTATTGAACCTAGACCATGGGATCTCCAATCAACTAGGTTAGGTTTCCGTTTGGCAGTTTCATTTTACTCTATTGGCTTTAAACCCATTCCCCTCGATGTATGCTTAACTTGCTCTCTAGATAAGCCTTTAGTAAGCGGATCCGCAATATTATCTTTTGACTTCACATAGTCAATAGAAATGACACCACTAGAGAGCCATTGCTTTATTGTATTATGCCTTCGTCTAATTTTTCTAGACTTCCCATTGTATACACTATTTTTAGCTCGATATTATGCAGCTAAACTATCACAGTGTATACATATTGCCGTTACAGGTTTAGGCCATATGGGGAACATCTTCCAAAAAATCTCTTAGCCACTCAACTTCTCCTCCAGCCATATCGAGAGCTATAAATTCTGATTCCATAGTTGATAGGGCTATGCATGTTTGTTTGGAAGATTTCCAAAATATTGCTGCTCCTCCCAAAGTAAATATATATCCACTTGTGGATTTCGTATTAGTACTATACGATATCCAATTCGCATCAGTAAATCCTTCAAGCACATGAAGATACATCGTATAATGCAATCCATAATTCATTGTATGCTTTAAGTATCTCAAAACTCGAATTAAAGCTTCCCAATGATCATGCCCAGGATTGCATGTATATCTACTCAGTCTACTCACGGAATATGCTATATCAGGCCTTGTACAGTTCATAATGTACATAAGGCTTCCAATAACTTGTGAGTATTCACGTTGAGATATAACATCACCTTTATTTTTCTTAGGTTTGCTATTGGCATCAAAAGGAGTAATTGCATCTTTACTTTCCAAATGACCATATTTCTTAAGTGTAGCTTCTATATAATGGGACTGAGTAAGAATATATTCTTCTTGGTTTCTTTTTATTTTTACACCAAGAATCACATCAGCTAGTCCAAGATCTTTCATATCGAAATTTGATTTCAATAATCTTCTTGGTCCAATTTATTATCTCTTTGTTAGTTCCCATTATAAGCATATCATCTACATATAAACACAACATAACGCAAGCATTATTTTGAGTTTTTGTGTAGACACACTTATCACACTCATTTATCTTAAAACCGTGTGTGATCATAACATGGTCAAATTTTTCATGTCATTGCTTTGGAGCTTGTTTAAGCCCATATAACGATTTCACAAGTTTACACACTTTGTGTTCTTTACCTTTAACTACAAACCCCTCGGGTTGTTCCATATATATTTCCTCATCTAAGTCTCCATTTAAGAACACAGTCTTTACATCCATTTGATGTATTTCCATGTTATGGAGTGCAGCTATAGCAATCAATAGTCTTATTGAAGTAATTCTCGTTACAGGTGAGTATGTATCAAAGAAATCCAAACCATGTTTTTGACGGTATCCTTTAGCTACCAAACGAGCCTTATATTTGTCAATTGTACCATCTGGTTTTAATTTCTTCTTAAAGATCCATTTGTACCCAATTGGCTTATTGCCAGGGGGCAAATCGACTAATTCCCATGTATGATTTTGCATAATGGAATCTATCTCACTGTTAACTGCATCCTTCCAAAATGGAGCTTCAGGAGTGGACATGGCCTCCTTGAATGATTGAGGTTCTGTCTCGGTTACTAAGGTCACAAAATCAGGCCCAAAGTCCTTTCGAATTTTTGTCATTTTACTTCTTCTAGGTTCAAGTTCTTCTTCTTCTTGAACTCTAGACGAGGTTGAACCTTCATCATGTTCTCTAGGTTCGTCAGTAACCTCAGATACATCATCATGTATCTCTTTTTCAATAAATTAGACTTGCCTAATTTGTATGGAAAAATATCCTCAAAAAATATTGCATTTATAGATTCTATAACAGTATTGACATGTATATCACTTACTTCAGAATGAAAAACTAAGAATCCATAAGCTGAACTATTAGATGCAAAACCAATAAAAACACAATCTATAGTTTTAGGCCCTAATTTTGTTCTCTTTGGCAATGGAACTTGTACTTTTGCAAGGCAACCCCACACTTTAAGCAATTTAAATGTTGGAGTTCTTCCTTTCCATAATTCATATGGTGACTCCTTTCTCTTTTTAGGTGGAATTCGATTCAAAATTTTATTTGCAGTAAGTAAAGCTTCACCCCACAAATTGTGTGGAAGCCCAAAACTATTCAACATAGAATTGATCATGTCTTTAAAAGTCCTATTTTTCTGTTCGGCAACACCATTTTGTTGTGGTGTATAAGGGGCTGTTGTTTGATGAATTATGCCATGTGTGGCACAAAATTTAGCTATGAAGTAAATAAACATAACAATACTTAATCTTCTTGTTAAGTTAATTTTCAACTTCTGCCTTATATGTCTTAAACATATCCAAGGTCTCATCTTTGCTATGAAGTAAATAAACATAACAATACTTACTGAAATCATCTATAAATGTTACATAATAGTTCTTTCCACCACGAGTTGGATATGATCTAAAATCACACAAGTCACTATGAATTAAATCTAACAAATCATTAGATTTTTCATGCACTGATTTAAAGCTTTGACTTGCAAATTTCGATTCTGTACAAGTTTCACATTTAACATTATCTAGATAATCAATTTTGGGTAGCAAACCTAAATTATGCATTCTAAAAAGAGAACGGAAATTACATGTCTTAATCTAGAATGCCATAAATTAGACGAATCAACAATATAAGCATAAGCATTATTTATTTCATTCATAGCATTAGCAAGTACATTTAGTTTGAATAATCCATTAGCAAGGTAACCCTTTCCCACAAACATTCCCCCTTTAGTTAATACAAACTTATTGGATTCAAAAACTAGTTTGAATCCCTTATTACTAAGGATAGGGCCAGAAACAAGATTCTTCTTTATATCGGGAACATGCAACACGTCAAGAAGGGTTAATTCCTTTCCAGAAGTGAATTTCATAACACACTTCCCTATTCTAGCCACAATAGATGCGGATGCATTTCCCATAAACAGCTGCTCGTTTCCCTCGATTTTCTAGTACGAAGAGAACATATTTCTGTCACCACAAACATGGCGAGTAGCACCGGTCTCTATCCACCAATCAGCATGGTCAGATACAAGGTTGATTTCAGAAATCATTGCAGCCAGGGCATCCACATTGTGTTCAATCAGGTTTGCGCGGTTGTTGTTGCCTTGATTTCCAGGACCTTTATCCCTTCAATGGCGACATTCTTAAGCCCTATGGCCTTGCTTTGCACAAACCCAGCAACTTCCCTTGATTTTCTTGAAGTCTTTGCCTTTCGCACCAGGGATAAAGTGGCTTTCCTTCTTTTTAGTTTTCTGGAATTTTGGCCTTTGCTTTGATGAACTTCCTTCAACAACATTCGCCTTGGCTTCCATACTCGAAACCATGCCCTTCTCATTCTTTCTGTTATCTTCCTCAATTCTCAACCTTATAATGAGATCCTAAAGGGTCATCTCCTTACGTTTGTGCTTGAGATAACTCTTGAACTCTTTCCAAGAAGGTGGCAGTTTTTCTTTAATGGACGCCACTTGGAAAGACTCATTGATTATCATCCCTTCAACATGAATGTCATGGATGATTTTCTGGAGATCTTCAGTTTGAGAGGCAACAGACTTGGAATCCACCATTTTGTAGTCCAAAAATTTGCCCACGACAAATTTCTTTGAACCAGCATCCTCAGTTTTATATTTTTTCTCAAGTGATTCCCAAAGTTCCTTGGCTATTTTGAATGCCCCATAGACATCATACAACGAATATAGTTTCTGCAAAGGAAATCATTATCTTTCCAAGCATCAATGGTCGTTAAAGTTTCTGCAGAAAAAATATTTTGTCCATCTACAGTAGGCTCTATCTCGCGCAGAACATTAGCCAAGTTTAGTGTTGTCAAATAAAACAGCATCTTCTGCTGCCATCCTTTGAAATCTCCGCCCTTAAATTTCTTAGGCTTCTCAGAATGAGGTTTAGTTCTTGATTGTTCCATACTGTTCAAAGATTGTTGGAGAACAATTCAGAAATAAACAAAAATAACAGAAATTCTACTATTTTATTAACCAAAATATACTTGCTGTGCAGAATGAAAATTATACAATGAAAACAGAAATTAATGTTACTAACTTGATTACAAAAGGTAGAGGTTAGCGTAAAAGCTATGTCCTTCGAACAGTATTTTCGTCCCACTCCTGTGCTTGTGGTTCTACGACGTCTGCTCGACCAGGATTCAACTACCTAATTCTCCAATCCGCACTGGATTCTAGAACTCTAGCGAATTTGCTTTTTGTGTGTTTACTCTCTAGAAATTCGTACAGAAAAAAGGATTATCCATTTGGAAACTGTGATTGCAGATATATAGGCTGTTTCACACCCTGAAGGTACACAACTCTTACAAAACGTTTTTAATTAATAAATTAATTAAAAACTTAATCTGAAAATTAAAATTAATGAATCAGATTAATTTTAAATTCCAAGGCCCCAAGCCCAAGGTCTTGTTTTGATTAATTAATATTAATTGTATTTAGGCTATATTATACAAGCCTAATCCACATAACCATACGGCCCAAACCTTCAATCCATTTCCAACTGGCCCATGTTGTAATTACTAGACTAAAGCATTAAATCTATATAAAGGCCCTTGAGAATCTTGTTTTCCCCAATGTGGGACAAGAGTCTCAAAACTTCCAACAATATGTTCCTAAAGCATTAGATTCCCACTAGAGGCACAATGGCAAACTCTGGTTTGAATCTAGCACAAATCCGATCTGGTTAAAAATCGGCGCGGCAACAGCCTAACTCACCACTAAATATCCAAACAGATATGCACAATTGCTACTCCGACGTTGATTCTACCATATATTAGTTTGACGATGACAACCAAAAGCTTCTCCAATATAAATTAATTAAAATCGTGCATGATGTGGAAATATCCCATTGCAATCACTATAAGGTACAAATCTGCCTACGCAAATCACCCTTTCTCTTCAATATACCTAAGTTAAGTGTACGTCCTCTCTTTGCCGACTCAAACTGATCACGAGTATGGAGACTTCGTAATTCGTATAGTGGTCCAATTCTTTTGATAAAATCTCGAAGACTTGGTTTTGTTAAAAAGAAGAAGAAAATGAGGACCAGAAATAAGCATTAAGTTTCATGGTGTTTGAACAGTTTCATGTTGTTTGAACTCAGTCAATGAAGATGTCTGCATGCCCTTGGTGCCAAGACTTGGTTGTCATGTTTTAGTTCCAAACAAAAGAGTACAATACCATATGTATTACGTAGTAGTGTAAGTTTATCCCAAATATTTATACGTGTATTTGGCGATAGAGAAAGTGTTGCCAAGATCTTATTAGGAAATATCTTCAACTACTAATCTCTATATACTATGATGGATATTTTGATTGCTTCCACACACTTCCAATCAAAGCAAATGGAAGCATCAAAATCAAAATATCCCATTTCTTATACAAATACACACACACACACACACACATATATATATATGGCACTCATCAAATTTTAATTTATAGAAAGCAGCTGGGCACTACTAAAGGTAAAGGAGATGAGCAGGCTGCAAAGTTCCAAGGAAATCTGATATGGTCGTCCTCATGAGGGATATAGCAGAACTCTGAGTTAAGTGCAAGCTGGACATTGTGGTCATTTTGATGATGGTGAAGCCTGAGCTTCTTCTTCAGAGTTCGGAATTGTTCTGCAGATGTTTCTGTTTCACTTCTGTCAGGCTCCGAGTCCGATCCAAAGTCCTTTGCATTTGATTCTGAGTCGTCACAGAGAGAAGGCAGCAACGTCTGCGACAAGGGAGCTTTTTTAGGTTTTGTGATCAGGATCGGACGGTTCTTGTTTGTGTTATGGTGTTCTGCTGAATATCTTTCAAGAAACCTTCCTTGGGCTTCAAATTTCTGTTTCAGGCTCTTTTGCACCTTAAAAATGAACCCACAAAAAGAATCTTATTAGTAATTTTTGGTGATCGTGACCGTGTTCGGTACTCATATGACAGAAACCTCTTTGACATAACATGTCAGTAAGTTTTGTTTGTGACGAGAATATGGACACACATAAATGACACATCAACGTATATTCTTTGTTAAAACAGACATCCGTTACATATATAGCCTGTCAATTTATATGGAGGTAGAAATTTTGCAGACTGTGATTTGGATAAACAATTTATTTATATACCTCATGTTGATCACTGAGTCTCCTGTTTACTTGTACTTGCATAATTTTGAAGGCTTCATTGAGCTGAGCAGCACTAGAAATTGTTCAAAACACACAGTAGGTTCAAAATTTTATTAGTGAAGCTAATTCAACAATTAACTGATACAACATGGTTATTATTTTTTTTAACTTCAAAGAGGGAGAGGGAACATGATTACTGACGATGTTGTGCCGAAATTAGGCAGCATTTCTGAAATGTTTTTCTTCTGAAGCTTGCCTTCTGTGGAAAATCAAACAATAGTACCACAAGATAAGTAAGCAGTAGGTAATTAGATGCCATCAGATGTACCAAAATATATGAAGGAAATAAATAGAAGATTAAAATTGAACTTACTACTAGTCGACTCTGGAATGAACTTCGAGATTCTGTACTTCTGAAAATCATAAAAAGAAAAAAAAAAACAATCAGATACTTTTTCCTGGAAAATTATCAAAAAGCAGATACAATATGCAGTGCAGTCCAAAGTTTTACATTTTCTCGTTGTTTTCCCTTGGTCTTAACTGATCATATCTCAAAACGGGGCGTGACAAAGGGAAAGAGAACGAACCTGCAAATGGCTTTTGATGTGGTAAATGGTCAGTCCAGAGACGCTCATGGCCTTCAAGATACCCTTTGGTGTTGCCCCTATAAAACCAAAGTGATTATAAACCTAAATGAATACACACCGGCTAGCTATATAGAACAAGCCATGCACACCATATTAATAACTGGGGGATTCGAGCGTGTCACCGAGAATTCACCCCGTCTCTCTATCTCTCGCGTTACACAATCACTCTCGAATCACATGATACAGAGAGATCAAGTAACTGGGACAATATTCACGTCAAATTAAGTAAATTAACTGCATGAACTAAACCTAGATTAATTGGACTTACGATCAGGGCCACCAAGCTTAGTAACTGCCTCCACAAACCTATCATGCAGCTCTTGCGTCCATCGCAGGCGTTCCTTATTCGCCGCAGAGCTCGCTGATCGGCTTAAACGCATCTCAAATTCGTCAAAGATCAGAAGGTGCTCCTGAGCTCTGTGGAGAGGAGGAACACGATTACAACAAAAAGAATAACACGTACAAGAAGCACCAACAGTTGTAAGCACCAACAGTCGTAGACAAAAGACGATGTGAACTAAGTGGAGAGTGCTGCGTTTGGAAGCTGTCTCTAACCGTCGGATGAAACTAAGAAAAAGCAGCAGAGTCCGCAACATTTGAAACTTTAATGTTTTATGTCTTAAAACTTTCTAAGTCAAATATTTCGACTTAAATTCTTTGTTTGCAGTGTTATGTACGAAGTTAAATTTACCTTGGTCAAAGTTCAAACCTTATTCACTAGGAAAATAGAGGGGCTGGCTGCTAGAAATTATATATGCCCAGCTGTCATATTTTAATTTTCTTTAAAATATGTTTTAAATAAAAATTAATATAGCATAAATTAGTGTCACTAATAAAAATACGCATGTGCATTAACACTAACGTAATAATTCAATCATCAACAACTACATAATATAATTTATAAAATTTGATCTAAATAGTTGGTCTCTATAAAATTAACCAAAGATAAAATTGTGTGACGACTAATAAAAGTAAAATTGCGAACAAACATGTATACATCCAAGTAAGTCAACCCCAACTAATTAATCAAATCAAGAGGGCCAGGGGACAAGGAGAAACTCTATAAAGGTCGTACCCAGTGCACAAGGCTCCCGCTTTACGCAGGGTCTGGGAGAGGTGAATGTCGGCTAGCCTTACCCCCATTTATGGAGAGGCTGCTCCCAATTAAAAATGCTAATTAAAAATGCTATAGAGACGCTGCTTAGTACTACAGTCTAGTAGTATTCTTCTTTATTTGTTAGGAAGAGATCTTATGTTCGATTCTTGCCAAATAATATATCTAACTCCCTCCATCCCTTTAATGCGCTTTACACGTGACAAATATTTATTGAACATATAATATCTCCCAAGATTATATCTAACTCCCGGCTTTCTCGATACATGACTCTTATTCCAACTTTCAATATAAACTTACACCCTGCACCAAGAATGCCACATGTACATTTAAATCTGAGTCACTTCAGAATTGCCAAACCTGGATTATACTCATCTTAATTTCATAAGGTTGAAAGGTTCAAATATAATTCATACAATTTGTCATGATTAATAACTGGAAGATAATATAAAAACCGAAGCAAACGTTTGATGGGGAAGAAGAAAGGCTCCAAACCCTTTGAACAGAGCATCTATTATGAACAAGCATCACAACAACAAATGCAGTACATTAAGTAGTGACATTTCCTATACTACTTTGTCAGCCACTGAGACGACGCTATCTGCCTTGTTCTCGTCCGATGGTTTGGGTTGAGTGTCCGCTACTGCCTGCCCCTTTTCAAGCTGCAAGACGGGCATTTGTATTGCTTGATGTTCTCGGCCTTAGCAGGTGTTATCTTGACACATTTTCCGTGGAACCATTTCTCACAGATGTCACAGCCGATCCAAAATTCATCTGCATTGTAATTTCCGCCACAGCTCCCGCAGAGAGTTTCGCTATGTTCATCATCATCCTCCTCGAAGCTCTCATCAGGTGGTAGCTTAGGAGTGCTTTTCACTAGTCCATCACCGGATCTCTACAGAGAAGACGAATCAGTTAGTGGCTACTATATAACAAACACATATTCCAAATTCCTACATCAGCGGTACTGAAAAGCTAGCAATTATAAGACACGACATCTTTGAGTACATCGACATCCGTGGTTTATCTGTAACCAAATATATTTTTGTTCTTTTCTTTTCTTGAGCTGGAAAAAGAAATTTACTGTACATGAAAGCAAAAGATTCTCAACAAGTAAGAACCTTACACAAGAACGGGTAATATAAGATTCTAAGATGGAAAAAAAATAAAAATAAATAAATAAATAAATAAATAAAAAGAACAAGAAACGATTCATCTGACCTTTGTGCTGCCTCGAGATTTGCTTCCACTATCCACGCTGGGCTTTTCTTTGACGGGTTTCCGTTCCGTCACAACTTCAAAGACAGTAGGAAGATCATTGATCAAGCTAAATAGGCGTTTCCTGTAAATATACAGAGCAAATCCTGATGAATAAAACTATCGAGAACTCAAGCAAAGATGCATAAGAACTTGCTGCAATGAAGTTCCTCAATTCCAAACAATGACAGACATTTAAAAGCTGAAACATACAGTCATTTTATACTTGGAGCCTGGCTGCAAGTCGCAGAAAAAAGGGGTCAAGTGCTCAAAATTCTTCAATGGCCATAATGGACTTTTTTAGGTTCGTTTTAAGTTTGGTATATAGTCAATGCAGGACACTGGAAAAGTGACTATTAAACTAAACTACAAAGGATTTCGGTCAGATAATATCTGATTTCAAAATTTAGTGGAGATAGCTAGCGCTTATACCAATTGCTCCACTCACGTAGCTATTCTGCATCAGGTATTATATGAAAAGAAATTTTAAATCAGGATATAGACATCTTAAATCATGCATCGACAACATAAGACGAGGAACACTAGCAGCTATTTATACCAACGTGCAGCAACAACAAAAAAAACATCTCATACCTCTCACTGCGGTTAAGACGTGCTCCAAAATAGAACGCGACAGAGAGCAGCCAAGAATCACTGTGAACAGCAACCAGAGAGAGCCAGTCCTTGCGGTTCATGCCGTCTCTTGCAAAATTGATCCCAAGTGCTGGCTCAGGAAGCTCTGGTGGGACTTCTTCCGCCGGAAGTGTCACCTCCCAGGTTTCATTCGGGTGCCCATACAGACACAAATTCTCCTTCTCTGAACCAAACCAAAGAAAATCATGAATTGGGTCAAAAAAAAAAAAATTAGAAATTGGTTTCAGTTTACCTAAAGTGAACTTAAATGAAGCTAAGGTCAGAAGGCTCCAGTTTTAACAATTAATCCAATTAATTAGCACACAATTACAGTAGAAATTAAGATTTAGCAGAATAAAAAAAAAACAGACAAATGTATCCTTTCCCTAGCTCCTTCCAAATTCTCAGTCTCTAGGAAACATATACAAATTATTTTTACAAAATACATTAAGCATTTAATTAACAGAAATACATTCATATTTTCATACAAAATTACAAAAGCCAGAGATTTTAGGGTAAAATTACAATTAAAATTTCACAAAAGCAAGCAAAATATAATTAGAAGTCTGATCTACAATTAGGCATTTACCTGGATCACAGAGTCCGTAAAATTCATCGACATCTGCGAGAAACCAAAACCACCGAAAAGGTCAGAGATTTCCAATACCCAAAGAAAATTAAGAGAGAGAAAGAGAGGAGAGAGAGAGAGAGAGAGAGATTGGAGTACCGTAAGTTAAAGCGCGGACAACGGCGGTTCTCCGAGCACTGTAATCCTTGAAGATCTCCTCCACCGTTCGCGGACTCGAGGCCATCTCCATGGGATCTAAAAGGGAGCGTTTTGGGGAAGAAATTGGGAATCTAGTGTTAGGCTTTCAGTGCAGGGAAAGAGTTCGAATTAGAGAGAGGGAAGGGGAAAAGCATGAAGACAGATCGGAGGAGGAGAGAGATGCATGTAAACGTGCGAGGAGCGAGAGAGAGAGAGAGAGCAGGGTGTGTTTAGGTCGCGGATACTTGATAATTCCACTCTCCCATCGAGTTCTATGGAGAATCTAAAATACTGAGAAATTGTAATTTAGCAAGGACATATATTGTATCAATTTCACATAGTCGCCTCTATACTCGTTCTAATTTGCAATTTGGCCCCAACGTTCTTGGGTTTTTTGTATGGGTGAATAGGTGTAGGTGGATCCTCGCCGGATCCATTCCCTAGAGATCCCGCAATCCTGTTCGTTTATTGTATATCGTGCAGTTAGAAATCATTTAAAATTTAAAATTCATAAGTAAATAGTACCTAACAAAAACTGACCGCACGATATACAATGAACGGACAGGATTGCGGAATCCCTAGAATCCTTAGCGAATGGATCCGGCAAGGATCCTAGTGCGGTGTCAATCGGTTTGCTTCGGTTTAGACCTCAAATTAGTTAGTACAAACAAGCTAAACCAATTTGGTAGTGACCGATTTGGTCGGTTATGTTCCTTTATAGTTACATGTATCAAAGGGGGCTTTATTAGGAAAAATAAACAAGGATAATGCTTGTGTTCTCTTATGGAGAACTTACTTGTCCCTCACTTACGATTAATGAAATTTTACCATTTGAACATTATAATCAAAATTGTTCATTCTCTTTATCACCATAAGAATATCATATCTAGACAAAATCATTCAATTTCAAGATCGTTTGGTCATTCATACTTGTTAAACTATTCAACGTTTTTTTGTGATCCGTCCATATGTTTTAGGAAACTTTCATGAAAAGGGCTTGGACTAAGTTTATTTTAATAAAAAAATCATGTTATAACTTTATTTAATTAAAAAGACTTAAATTTTAATAAAAATGACAAAAGAACTTAAATTTTAATGAAAATGGCATAATTTTAATATTAAAAAAATTAAAAAAAATCTGACGCGAAGACTCATGCATCCTCACACTGTTTATGAAACTTCTACACTATTTATGAAACTTACGACACTGTTTATGAAACTTACTATACTGTTTATGAAATTTAACAATACTACACCACTGTGTTATGTTTGTAACCCGACCCATTCTCTTTTCTTCCCCTTTTCTTTCTTCTTTTCCTTTTCCCCCGTGAACACTCCAGAACTCTCTCTCTCTCTTTTCGAACTCTCTGCCTTTTCTCTAAACCACCATCACCACAAATTCCAATTTAATTGAGACCCCAAACCACCAAATACAAGACATGCGCAAGCTGGGGATCCCTATGGTACCATGGCATGTTAAATTCTGTAATGGGAAGTAGGATAATCCAAGCAGGGGTTCTTGGTAAGAGTTGCTCTAATGGAATTCAGCTACAACCTTTGAAATAGGAGGTAAAATTAGCTTGGTTTTGTTGTAATTTGTTGCTAGTAATGTCTTCTAGTATCTTGGATCAAATCTGGGTTTGAAATCTAGGTCTGATGGAGTTTTGGGTGGGTGGGTAGGGGACGTTACGCAAAGGATATTAAGAAGAAGAAGAAAACAAAAGTCGATATTAGTCATGACGACAACTGAAACAGACACAAAAATCACAAATCGATCGATTTTTCTTGGTCCAGCCAGGGAAGCAATGAATGACAGCTGCTTCTTTACAGACGTTTTTTATCACGATTTTTATTTTTTATGTTTTTTTATTTATTTATTTTTGTTCTTATCATTAAATAAAGTTAGTGTATGGTTTTTCATTAAAATGCAAATATTTGAAGCACTTTTCATTAGTTTTCCTTATGTTTTATGCATATGAATGGATATCAACATTTACATTTTGCATTGTTGACTGCCGATATCAGAAATATTCCTTTAACGATTAGGTGTGAGGGGGTCTTCTAGCAATGGAAGGAGGAACTTGGCATCTCCAAAATGTGCATCAACATGATGCACAACAGGGAAATTCCTTTGCATTTCAGATTCTTCGACGTTCTCTGCAAGAAACTCTTCATTCTTTTCACATGTCCGTAGACAAGGATATGAGGAACCTTCATATAGAAATGTTAAGACAGTTTCACATGCAAGAATGGAAATGTCGAACGTGATGAGTGCAATGCTGGAGAACCAAGTTGAGCTGATGAACAAGTTAGGTCTAACCGGAAAGAAAACCAGTAGCGCAGCAGCTCCAGCAATTGGTTTGAGCTCCGGTTAAGACTGTCATTGTCACTTTTGACTAGTTTTTTATTGATTTGGGATATTGTCACATCCCGACCCGAGGTCCACTATATTCCGGACTCGACTCCGTCGTATTACGATATTGTTCGTTTTGGGCCCCGACCACGCCCTCACGGTTTTGTTTCTAGAAACTCAGACGAAAACTTCCAAATAGGTCACCCATCCTGGGATTGCTCTTGTTGTGATCTAGCTTAACTTCGGAGTTCCTACAGAACCTGAAGCTAGTGAGCTCCCAAAATGCCTCGTGTTATATGGAGGTAAGCATGTACATATAAGGCATAGAGGATCTACTCTTCCTGAGCGGTGTGGGATCTAACAATCCACCCCCTTTAAGGGCCCGACGTCCTCGTCGACACACTTCCAGCCAGAGATTGGCTCTGATACCAAATTGTCACATCCCGACCCAGGGTCCACCACATCTAGGGCTCGACTTCGCCGTAACACGATATTGTCCGCTTTGGGCCCCGACCACGCCCTCACGGTTTTATTTCTGGGAACTCACATGAGAACTTCCCAGTAGGTCACCCATCTTGGGATTGACCTCGCGTGAACTCGCTTAAGTTCAGAGTTCCAATGAAACCCGAAGCCAATGAGCTCTCAACAAGCCTTGTGCTATATGGAGGTAAGCATGTACATATAAGGCATAGAGGATCCACTCCCCTAGGTGATGTGGGATCTAACAATCCACCCCCCTTAGAGACCCAATGTCCTCGTCGACACACTTCCCGCCAAGGATTGGCTCTAATACCAAATTGTCACATTCCGACTCGGGCTCCACCATATCCCGGGCTTGACTTCGTCGTAGCACGATATTATCCGCTTTGGGCCCTGACTACACACTCACAATTTTGTTTTTGGGAACTCACACGAGACTTCCTAATAGGTCACCCATCCTAGGATTGCTTTCGTGCGAACTCGCTTAACTTCGGAGTTCTGATGGAAATCGAAGCCAGTGAGCTCCTAAAAGGCATCGTGCTATATAGAGGTGGGTATGTACATATAAGGCACATCACTCATTTTCCGCTTGTCGATGTGGGATGTTACAGATATGTACATTGTTTCAGTGTCATAATTTTCTCTCCATCCATGCGCGTTTGTTTTCTAGGTAAAGGAGGAAATTGTATCAATTTCTGCATCGTGTTTCGGCGTTGGTTCAACTGCATCTATTTCTCATTCACTCACACAAGGTTTCAACCAAAAATATTTAGATTGATGAAAAAATTAGACATACTGAAAACATACATACATGAAAGGATTTTTTATAATTGCTGATAGAGCAGCAATCTACTTGTTACACAAGCAAACACACCAAACACCTACTTAGAACATCTCGGAAAGCTTACAATACTTAGAATGATAATACGAACTGTTACGAGTCAACAACCGGCGTTTACAAAGATGTCAGAAACATTCTGATGTTTTTCCTTCGTACCGTCGAGGTTTTTCAAAAAAAATAAAACAAAATAAAAATAAAAAGCAACATTCTGATGCTTGTTTTCTGCTTCGGGGTCAGCTTGGGGAACTTGACGTTGAACTTAACAATCAAGTTCCCTTTCTTGGATTGTTCCTTTTGGATAAGCATCCCCTCCCCTATAATCACTCCTTCATGGGTCTGGCTGATAATGGAACCAATGGAGACGCTCAATTTTCTCCCGTCTAGGGCTGTCAGCTGCGCGATGTGACCCGTCAGAGCCTCCGCTAGAGAGATATTCTGAGTGACAATCAGATCGTCCTCGTCTCTCTTGTAAACACCATGAGGCTTTTCATCGACGATGAAGACAATGTCTGTTGGTATCACACCTCGCCGTGTGTCGTGCCCCTCCTCAGGGAAAGTGATTTTCGTGCCCTTTTTCCACCCTGGCTTGATCTCAATTATTAGAACTTCCTCCACTGTGCTTTTTCTTCTACACCAAAAAATTACTTCCCAGAGCACAAAATTAAACAAAAAATATAGATTCATGAAAAAAAGGAAGAATGGACTTACCCATTAACACCAAGAACATCCCTAGAAATCTTTAGCTTCTTGGTGGCGCCCTTATACAGTTCCTCCAAAGTACAAGGTAATGTCCTCTTAATCGTCACGGCTTTCCTCGACCCATTTCCAGGTCCTGAGTCCGTGCATTCAAACCATTGGAATCCATTTTCCCCTATCGTCTCTCCAACTAAAAACATCGAGAATATCTCTTCTGGTTCCACGGACTCCATAACCCGAGACGTAACCTGAGCCATGTCAGTCCATGCCCCGAAAAATTGTGTGAATGGGTCAGGGCACTTGCCGTTCATGCGGCCAGACCTGGGTGAATGAGAAGGCTGCGTTGCCCCTCTCCTCAAACCCTCATTGCCCTGCTGATCGTACACCACTCGTTTTTTGGGATCACTCAAAACCTGCCCATTTACCCATAATTAGCAACAAATTTCAGTTAAAATAAACTAAAATCGTAATTTGCAGCAATTCCTGCCCATTCTGCATACTACAACTGAAAGCGCTTTTGATTCATGAAGAAGCACCACTTCCAAGTGCTTGAAATTTATTAACAAGGGCTTTACTAAAATCACTTCTAATAAAAGCACTTGTATATAAAACTGTTTTCTACATAAACAGTTTCAAACGAGACCATCTTTACGTTGGAAAGCGTTTATGAGCATAAGTGTTATTATAAAAAAATAGTATCAACAAAGACCATCTATGCCGCCAACAAATTAGAGTGGTCTAGAATATCGCTTACTAGGAAAAAGGAAACTGAAATCCGAATGATCACATACCTTGTAGGCATCGTTGATTAGATTGAGCTTGGCCTCGGCCACTTTCCTCACGTCTCTGGCGTTTCGTTGAACTTGAAGAAGCTTGTAGTAATCGACGGTCACTGCTCTCTCTTTCTGCTCAATCAAAACCGTTGGATTTTCTGTTGGTCTAAACTCTCTGAACTGTGACTAAAGCTTCAAGTGCGACCATATTTAGATAGCGAGCTCAATTATTGATCAGACAAAGAAAACAGAGCAGGGTCACAGTGTTGGATGGAATATGCAAAAGCAGAGGGGCAAAAGGGTATTTTCGCAAGCCTTCCGAGGCAAGGTACCAGTACAGTGGCTTGAGTTACTACAGCAGAAGACTATTTGGTTGAGCAGCTGCTTTTCAAGAAAAGTTGATGGCTTTTGCTTTTGCTTTTGCTCATGAACTCCTCGTTGAGGGGTTTTGGAGCACATGAAAAACAACTTCCTCGAGGGTTCACTTTTTTTTTGGATAAGAGAGGAGAAGTAATTTAGACCTTGTTTGGTATTCTATTTGAGTTCAAGGTTTTTAACTCAAAAACTGTTTCTCAATTCACAACTCAAAAATTTGCTTGGTAAGCTTGTTTTGCAGAACTTGAACTCAAAAACTAGCCTAAAATATGAGAATAACAAAAGTCTATTTTTACTGTTTTTTTTTTCTTCTTCACAACATCTACAGGACCTTGGCATCGAGGCCAGCGACACCAAACACCAAACTATAAGAATCCTATATGGACTCAACTTGTTGTGATAAGGACTAAGATATATGTTGATAAAAATAAATTTAAATTCATCAATGAGTTGTATACGTGGAATACTAGCGTCCTATAATCATGGAAACACATCCAAAATGCTTTGAATACAAACCGTTCTTCCACTACTCAATAACTTCCAGGTTGTGATGATATGGGACGATAACCAACGCACCTATGATAGATGGAAGTTGGCTACCAGTCATCAATAAATAAAAGGGATTCCCTACTCACAAAGTATGGGTTCTAAGTCTAAGGTTCTATCACCATAAGAGCATAAAGGGCTTGAGTGAGTAGAAAAGTTCTTTTGACAACCACGATGGCTTCAACAGGTACATCTTCCTATTATATATATCACATTGTGATTTAGGGTTAATTGTTAATTCTTAGGTAGTCCCAACACAAACACCAACTGAGAGTAACTGGCGGTGATGAGAGATATGTTTACGGCAACTGAGAGATGCTCCGGCGACCATGGCATGGATCTTTCCGGTGACTGAGGTATTTTCTTCCCACCATCCCTAACCCACCATCCCCTCACTCTAACCACCCGCAAGCCCCAACCTCACCTCTCCGCCATTACCAAGGCTTTACTTCAAACTCAATTTGCTCAATTTCAATGGCAACATTTGATATTAGCAACCTACCACCATATATGTGAACAAAACCCATCTGAAGACAACATGACTTCATAGTATGAAGTGTGAAATTGAGAGTTCCAAATCAAACCGTCAAGATATTGGGTCTTGGTGAGTATTTTCCTGGTCGCTTCTCGGATCCCAACCCGACCTTAATATCCTCCCTCAACCACTGCCACCTAATGGTTTTGAACAAACAAGTTTTTGGGTTGTAAAAAAAAATTGCTCTTGAAAGAAGTTCATCCAAGTTGTTTTTAAGAATTATAAATTTTTTTTTAAGTATGATACCAGTATTTTCGAAAAACAATTTGCCTTTTGCCTTTGGTGATATTGGATTATGATAGAAAGTGTATAACAAAAGTCCTTAGCTTTTGTCAAAATTTAGATAGTCAGATATTAGACAATACTAATGCATTTATAATTTATTCGGAGTACGATTTTGAGGAGAATTTAAGTACCGTTTCTTATAATATCGTTTCATTACGTAATTTGTTGTAATTTAGCAAGGACATATATTGTATCAATTTCACATAGATGCCTCTATACTAGTTCTAATTTGCAATTAGGCCCCAACTTATGGGCGTCTCAACACTAGTTCTAATTTTGCAATTTGGCCCCAACTTTCTTGGGTTTTTTTTTGTATGGGTGAGTAGGTGTAGTTGTCAACCGGTTTGGTTCCGTTTACACCTCAAATTAGTTAGTACGAACCAGTTAAACCAATTTGATAGTGACCGATTTGGTCGGTTATGTTCCTTTGTAGTTACATGTATCAAAAGGGCTTTATTAGGAAAAATAAACAAGGATAATGCTTATGTCCTCTTATGGGAAATTTACTTGTTCCTCGTTTACGATTAACGAAATTTTATCGTCAGAACATTATAATCGAAAATGGTCATTCTCTTTATCATCATTTGAATATCATTATCAGAATATCATATCTAGACAAAATCATTCAATTTTAAAATTGTTTAGTCATCCATACGTGTTAAACTAATCAACGGTTTTAGTGAACCTGTCCATATGCTTTATGAATATGAATGGATATCAACATTTACATTTTGCGCTGTTGACTGCCGATATCAAAAATACTCCTTTAACGATTAGGTGTGAGGGGATCTTCCAGCAATGGACGGAGGAACTTGGCATCTCCAAAATGTGCATCAACAAGATGCACAGCAGGGAAATTCCTTTGCATTTCAGATTCTTCGATGTTCTCTGCAAGAAACTCACCATTCTTTTTGCAAGTCCGTAGATGAGGATACGAGGAACCTTCATATAGAAATGTTAAGACAGTTTCATATGCAAGAGATGGAAATCTCGAACGTGATGAGTGCAATGCTGGAGAACCATGCTGAGCTGATGAAACAAGTTTAGTCTAACCAGAAAGAATACCGGCACGGCAGCTCCAGCAATTGGTTTGAGCTCCGGTATAAACTGTCATTGTTTTTATTAGGTTTTTGTGGATTTGGGATACGTATGTTGTTTCAGTGTTATAATTTTCTCAAAACCCGTGGGCGGAAATTGCACTAATTGGAACTGCATCGTGTTTCGGTGTTGGTTCAATTGCAGCTATTTCTCGTTCTATCGCACAAGGTTTCATCCGAAAATATTTAGATGTGAAGAAATTAAACACACTGAAAACATACAGACATGAAAGGATTTTTTGTCATTGCTGATAGAGCAGCAATCTACTTGTTACACAAGCAAACACACCAAACACCTACTTAATTAGAACACCTAGGAAAGCTTAAACTACTTTAGGAAGATAATACGGACTGCTACGACTCAACAACCGGCGTTTATAAAGATGTCAGCAACATTCTGATGCCGGTTTTCTGCTCCGAGGTGAGCTTAGGGAACTTGAGGCTAAACTTGACAATCAAGTTCCCCTTCTTGGATTGTTCCTTCGGGATAGGCATCCCCTCCCCTCTAACCACTTCTTCATGGGTCTGGCTGATAATGGAATCAATAGAGACACTCAAATTTCTCCCGTCTAGGGCTGTCAGCTGCGCGGTGTGACCCGTCAGAGCCTCCGCGAGAGAAATCTTCCGAGTGACAATCAGATCGTCCCCGTCCCTCTTGAAAACATCGTGAGGATTCTCATCGATGATGAAGACAATGTCTGCTGGTATAACACCTCGCCGTGTGTCGTGCCCTTTCTCTGGGAAAGTGATTTTCGTGCCCTTTTTCCACCCTGGCTTGATCTCGATTGTTAGAACTTCCTCCACTGTGCTTTTTCTTCTGCACCAAATAAAAAAAAGAACATTTAAATTTACTTCAAAGTTCCTTTCTATTAGATCATGCAACCAAAACAAGTACTTCCCAGATCACAAAATTAAACGAAAAATATATATTCATGAAAAAAGGGAAGGAGGGACTTACCCACTAGCACCAAGAATATCCCTAGAAATCTTCAGCTTCTTGGTGGCGCCCTTATACAGTTCCTCCAAAGTACAAGGTAATGTCCTCTCAATCGCCGCGGCTTTCCTCGGCCCATTTCCAGGTCCTGAGTCCGTGCATGCAAACGACTTGAATCCATTTACCCCTATCGTCCCTCCGCCGTAAAACGTCGAGAATATCTCTTCCGGTTTCACAGACTCCGTAACCCGAGACCTGCCGGTCCCTGGCCCGAAAAACTGCGTGAATGGGTCAGGGCACCTGCCGTTCATGCCGCCAGACCCAGGTGAATGAGGAGGCTGCGCTGCACCTCTCCTCAAACCCTCCTCGCCCTGCTGATCGTACACCGCTCGCTTTCTGGGATCACTCAAAACCTGCCCATTTACCCATAATTAGCAACAAATTTCAATTTGCAAATTTTAGTTAAAATAAACTAGAATCGTAATTTGCAGCAGTTCCTGCCCATTCTGCATACTACAACTAAAAGCGCTTTTGATTGATGAAGAAGCACCCCACTTCCAAGTGGTTGAAATTTTTTAACACGGGCTTTACCAAAATCTAATAAAAGCACTTCAAATAAAGCTGTTTTCTACATAAATAGTTTCAGACGAGACCATCTTTACATTGAAAAGCGTTTATGAACATAAGTGTTTTTATTAGAAACGGTATCAACAAAGACCATCTACGCCGCCAACAAATTAGAATAGTCTAGAATATCACTTACTAGGAAAAAGAAAACTGAAATCCGAATGATCACATACCTCGTAGGCATCGTTGATTAGATTGAGGTTGGCCTCGGTGGCTTTCCTCAAGTCGTCGTCTCTGGCGTTTCGTTAAACTTGAAGAAGCTTGTAGTAATCGACGGACATTGCGCTCTCTCTCTCTCTCTCTCTCTCTCTCAGTTTTCTCTCTGCTCAATGAAAACCGTTGGATTTTCTGTTGATCTGAAGTCTCTGCGCTGTGACTAAAGCTTGAAGAGGTTACATATTTATACAGTGAGCTCAATTATTGATCAGACGAAAGAAAACAGAGCAGTCACAGTGGTGGATGGAATTTGCAAAAGCAGAGGGGCAAAAGGGTATTTTCGCAAGACTTCCGAGACAAGGTGCCAGAACAACTTCCTCGAGGGTTCACTTTTGTTTTTTGAATGAGAGAGGAAAAGTAATTTAGTATTTTGGAAATACAATTTGCCCTTTGCCTTTTGGTGATATTGGATCGTGACAGAAAGTGCATAACAAAAGTGATTAGGATTGTGGAATAATTTGGGAATTTAGGCGAAAACTTCTATCCAAATTGCCCAATGAAATTTTTTTTAGTCATTTATTCACAATATCCAGAGATTGGTTTGCAGATTTTTTTGCCCAACATGGTCACGAATGAAGATAGAGAATTGTGTAGATATAAGGACAAAACGAACCAACCTATTTTTTTTTATCAGATTGACTGAAAAAAAATAATAATGATGGGCCCCTTCACCCAGGAGGCATCGTTGGAGAACAATGTCAGAGACAAAATGGTGCACATCTTTTAAACACCTAAGACGTAAGTCACATGTCACTAAAGAATTGGGATCCAACCACGCCACGTACTAAAAATCGAAAATAGTGACGAGATAACATAATTGGTGAGAGTCTTAAATCAACCAGTTTGACCATGTGACATGTTCAATCATATTAACAAGTGTCCCTGGAAACTTAAGCAAAGGTCTAAATGGAAAGTAAATGATGATAAGACATCAAAATTCTTCGATGATGGACCTAGACAAGTGATCAAAATACCGGACCAAGATTTTTATTGAAATTGGAGGTAAACATTTGGTTTGACATAGCGAGGGTATACAATATTCCACAGTACAAGCGCGCAACAGAGTTCCCGACAACCTTTAAAATCCACTCTGAAAATTACGGGGAAATACATAAAGCCGTCAACAAATAGATTACAAATTTCAAGTGTGAAAATTGAAGTCCATCCAGCATTTCTACATAGTAAAGAACAAGATTGAACAAAACACAAGAGGAATGTGGAAATCAACATAACCTCATACTCAAATGTTGTGATCGAACATCAAACCCTCATTCGACGAGGCATGAATTTCCAAACCCGATAAAAAGAGCTAAGAAAGCAAACGAGTGCAAAGCTTCCACAAGTTCGGTGGGACGGACGAGAGAGCTACCGTTGGCAACTTGGCCTTCACTAAGATGTTAATAACCGTTTGATGTTGGATTTTTGGTCCGAGGTAAGCTTCGTAGGGAACTTGATGTTGAACTTGATTCTCAAGTTTCCCCTTTTGGATGGCTCCTTGGGAATAGGCATCCCCTCCCCTTTAACCACTTCTTCATAGGTGGGACTGATGATATTGGTGATGGGGACTGTAAGATTTCTCCCATCGAGGGTTGTCAACTGTGCCGTGTAACCTGTCAAAGCTTCTGCAAGAGATATCTTCTGAGTGATTGTAAGATCGTTCCCATCCCTCTTGAAAAGGGTGTGAGGCTTCTCATCAATGATAAATACAAGGTCTGCGGGTATGATTCCTCTCTGTTCATTCCCTTTCTCTGGGAAAGTGATTTTCGTGCCCTTTTTCCACCCTGGCTTGATCTCAATTGTTAGAATTTCCTCCACCGTGGTAGTTCTCCTGTAAACAAAGAAAAGGACACAAGAATAAATAGCATATAGATCCAACACAGACTTGCTAATGTATATCGTTTTTCATTACTTTTACCTCTAGTCAATTAAATTGATCCAAAAGGTGCCAATTCGACATCTGGAAGATAAACAATAACATTACTAAGGACAAGATCATCATGCTAAGCAGCTAAAGCCACAGTACCTCCCAAAGAGTTTCTTTCCGACATCAACATGTATTAGATTAAGCAAATATTCACCTTCCAATCAGCAAAACTACGATTCCCACTAAACCAACAGACATTTCTGCCACCCCAATGCTAAAATTTTACGATTTACCACTGCCCACAAACCATATGTACGTGTGGACCTCCCAGGCTCAACCATAGACAATCATACTAGCAGAAAGTCTCAAGAAGTTTAACATAAAGCCATTTGCACCCGCAAAAGAGGGTACGTAGATATGTTACACTAGGGTCAAAACATTTTAGTATGCCTAGCTAGGAGACACAGATAGAATACATAATCGTAGTAAACGATATAGGCAACAGTGCAAAACTTGACTATATAAGCAGACAAAAGAATCCATCATTAATAAGCAGGAATGAGCATACACTATCTCATAGTTATTTGGGCATCTTGGATTCCCTATCTGCTGCCAGATATTCAAATATAGAAAGTCTCATGTAGTACTCTGCATCATTTTTGGTTGACTGTCTTGATTGTGAGACAATAAAAGACACCAAATACATAAATATCAGGAAATATATGTTCATAAGTGTTATGAGGTTGACTATTCCAAATTAAAAAATGCCCAAGACTATTCGATACTGCTTTCCAAAAGTTTCGCAATCCCAAAGAAGGAAATAATATGACGTCGTGGCTTTCAAACATGAGTTACAGGTGACAGGTAAAGTTGTCTGAGATGATTATGAAGGATATAGTGGAGATTAGAACATAAAAACTTCAAACAGAAATAGTAAGCATTACGGCTTAGTCAGTCAGTTAATCTTTAGTTTATATCTTCATGAGCATTGACTTTCAGGTAAACCATTACTCAACAAGAAACATCTACACAAAGCTCCTATGTATATACATATAGCCAAATTCCTAAGTAGATGTATGCAGATTTTCTAGTTATCCTATATTTGGAAACCAAGAAACACCTTGGTCAGGTTGACAGCTAAAGTCTAGAAAGACGAGGCTTCACGAAGGAACTTATAAGGTTAGTACCGGAAAGAACCATAATCTAGATTTAGCACATTTAGGTAGCACTATTAACTAATTTTAGTTAATGAGATCAATAAAAAAGATGCACATAGAGTGATATATCAAGCTCTCGCAACCACTGATACATACTGATGTTTTGTGCAATTTGTCGACAAGAGCTTTCCTGCTCAAATAATGATACTTTTAATCCAATGAGAAGAGCTATCATGTGGGGAAACGAGACAACAATAGAAGTTAGAAACTTAGACAACCCCCAGATCAAGATAAGACCCACAAGCCAACAAGTACCCACATCACTAGTCATAACATCGTCCTTAATACTTTTATCCACATCTTTCCTGCCTCTGGGTAGTAAACAAAATACGATGCAATACTTTTCTAGCAAGGATCATTCATTCGCAAGCAAGGATCATACTTTCGCAAGCAAGGACAATAAAGAAAGTATGATGCAATACTTACATTTAAGAATAACACAAACTAACAGAGATCTAACCTAGAGTTCTAAATACCTGAACCAAAAAATGTTGCCTGAAAGATGTGAGAAGTCAGATATAGCTAACAGATAGCAGTCACATTACTATGAACAGCAACGACAGTCATACGAAGGATATTAACAACTAACAGACAATAGCATTGCTAAGACAGATAAATAGGAAAATGATTTGTAGAATCAAACAATGCCCACAGAGATAAAAAAATCTTACCCACTAGCATCAGGAACATCCCTAGAAATCTTCATCTTTTTGGTGGTGCCCTTAAACAAATCCTCCAAAGTACAAGGCAATGTCCTCTCTATCGGTGCAGCTTTCCTCAGCGCAGCTGCAGAAGGCTCTGCTCCGCCTCTTAACTGAGCAAATATGTCTTCCCCAAACATACTCCTCGGAAACGGGTTCCCGCCAGCCCTCGACCCGCCTGCCCTTGACCCGCCCATGTCCGGCATCCCTCCAAAACCCGAAAACCCGAAAATTTCAGAGAAAATATCGTCAGGGCTCCGAGTGTTGAACCGGAACGTCGTCGGACCGCCCTCGTGCCCTTGCCCGCCAGACCATGACGAATCGGGCGGCGGTACCCCTCCTTTCAACCCCTCCTCCCCGTACTGATCGTATACTGCTCTCTTTTGGGGATCACTCAAAACCTAACCAATTCGATCGGAACAAAAAAATTGCGACAAATCTCAGCCAAAAAATTTGAGAATTTTGGAAATTTTCAAAAATAGAATTCAAATCGAGAGAGATTAACATTAACGTACATCGTAGGCTTCCGAGATTTGCTTGAATTTCGCCTCAGCGGCCTTCTTGTTGTTAGGGTTTTTATCTGGGTGCCACTTCATGGCGAGCTTCCGATAAGCTTTCTTCAAGTCATCGTCTTTGGCGCTTCGTTCTACCTGCAGAACCTTGTAGTAATCCACCCCCATGCTTCTCTCCTCTCTCTCTCTCTCTCTCTCTCTCTCTCTCTCTCTCCTCCCTCTGTGTGTTCAGTTCTCTCTGGTACAAAAGCCTGAGAGGATTTCTTCTTAAACCGCTGCGTTTTGATGCAAAACCTGGGGCTTCCTGTTCTGGCCGGAGTTCCGAAAAGGGAGTGGTGGTGTGACGTGAGCGACGAGTCATACACTAACAACCATTTTATACGAAATGGGCCGATGTGGGCCGTCGTGCGTACGCCTTATTATGTTGGACTTTTTTATTTATTAAATAAGGCCCACCTACTTACTTTTTTCTTTTTTGTAATATGAAATTGAGTTGATTGATTGGATAAAAATCTAAAAATCATTTTATAAATTTTTTAATATGGTTGTTATAATATAATTGTGAACACGGAAAATTCCTGAAACGAAAGAGACAAGAACAACGTGCACAAAATAAATATTTGTATTTTGATGATTTTGGGTTACAATCTCTCTCAAATTTGATCCTCTGATTCGATCTCCGTAAGGTGTTGATTTATGGATGTTTCGTTGATCCAAGGGCCGTCGGGGCTTGATCTTGGATGAACTGTTTGGAAGTTTCTTCAAAAGGCCGTGGGCTTGATCTTTGAAGGTGGATTTGAGCGGATCTTCAAGGAGCCGTTGGGGCTTGATTTTGAGGATGAATGTTTCTTTAAGGGCCGTTTGAGGCTTGATCTTGAATAACGGTGATGAGCGGATCTTCAAGGGCTTTTGGGCTTGATCTTGAAGAAACAGTGATGAACAGATCTTCAAGGGCTTTTGGGCTTAATCTTGAAGAACGGTTGGATGTGTGTGGATTTGTCGACGTTGTTGATCCAAAGGGCCGTTGGGGCTTGATCTTGGATGAACGGATGATGAACGATGGTGCTTTCTTCAAGGGCCGTCGGGGCTTGATCTTGAATTGGTGGATGATTGTTGATCCAAAGGGCCGTTGGGGCTTGATCTTGGATGAACGATGAACGAAGAACGAAGAGAGCTTTCTTGATTCTTCGGGAACCTGGATGCTTGAGAGCTTCGGAGTTTCAGAGCTTCAAAGCTTCAAGGTGTAATATGAATTGGTTCCTTTAAATGAATGAAATAGGCTTGTATTTATAGAAATTTCCAAGGCCTAATTTTGAATATAATATTCCAGATGAAATAAGTCGTTTCTGCCAGGTGTTGACACGTGTCCTATTTGATGACTTTTCCAACTCATTTCAATTTTCGTTGAATCACACGCTACGTGTAAAATTTATGTAATACATGAGCATTGACACTTTGATTTACCGGTCAACATTTATTTACGAAATTTCGATGTCTACAAATGCCCCCACTTCAAGGCACGTCGTATACATGTGCTTGTCACGTGTAGGAGATGCGTTTTGAAGTCCCTTACTGTAGATGTCGATCCACGGGCCATCGAGGCTCGATCTTGAATTGGGCTGGAGATTGTTTCAAGGGCCGTTGAGGCTTGATCTTGAATTGGGCTTGAAATTTCTTCAAGGCCCGCTGAGGCTTGTTGTTGAACTTTTTTTTGTTTGAAATTTCTTCAAGGGTCGTCGGGGCTTGATCTTGAAGGTTGAAATTAGACCACAAGGAGCTTCATGTGGTAGATGATCTTCGGCTTTGGTAGTGGGTGAATCGGCACGTATTTTGTTGCGCTTGTTGACTTTCCACATCTTTGATCTTGAACTGGGTTGAAGGATTTTCTGGATTCCTTCAATTGTTGATTTTCCACAGCTTATTCTTGAACTAGGTTTTGATTCAAGGGTGGTAGACACTTAATCTTGAATCGGACTTGTGATTTCCTCAAGGGCCGTCGAGGCTTGATCTTGAATTTGGCTGGAAGCTTCTTCAAGGGCCGTTAAGGCTTGATTCTTGAAGGTTGAAATTGGACACATGGCAAACAGGCACGAGGTGAAGGTGACGACTTGTTGCTTTGTTCAATTTTTCTAATTCACACCTGAGCAGTTTGGTCAACGGTATGATCTTCAAGATTGATGGGTTCTTCTTCTAGTTGGTGACTTGATCTTTAAGGATTTAATGCAAGGGTGGTGAAACGGCACATGCAGCCCACAACGCCTAGCAAGTCGACCCAAGAATTTGAGGGTCAAAATGAGTCCTCCACCCAGAGTGATTGCAAACCTGATGATATGAGATACTTTTGATTTTGAAGAAGTAGCGGATGAATCGGCACGTGCTTTGTTGTGCTTGTCTCCACATGCTTCAATGTATCATTTTCCCTTGTCATATCTATTCTTCTGGCAGAATGTAGCATCTTCTCGAGTTCTTCAGCTCAGACTCCTTCTGTTGAGCTGACTGTGCAGGCTGCATTATTCTCTGCTTGTTTCTTTAGGCAGATGTGGCAGCTTCTTGAGTTCCTCAGCTCGGACTCCTTCTGCTGAGGTGACTGTGAAGACTGCATTCTTCTCTGCTTGTTTCTTCTGCACGTTGTCTCCACATGCTGCAAGGTATCATTTTCACTTGCCTTATCTGTTCTTCAGGCAAATGTGACAGCTTCTTTGGAAGTACAGCAACAGTGGAAGACAAGTACTCGAGAGCAGTGCTAGGTAGGCAATCAGGGAAGGGTTCCAAGCAGTCGGTTCCTTACCCGAGTTTGAGTGGAGGTTCCGGCATATTGTTTTCTTTATCCTTGTCTTTGTAGGTAAGAACAAAGACAAAGGAAATGACAGGGAGAACGCATGATATGAGATACTCTTGCTTTCTACCCTGGTGATATGAGATACTTTTGCTTTGGAGTCATTGGCTTGCAGAGGTACCCCAAGGAATAAGGAACACTGAATGACTCGAGAGGTTTCGTTGGGAAAACATTTTTTTGGAGATGAAGAAAGGTTTTCGGAGATGAAGAAATGTTCTGTATGTCTGCCTTGCTATGGAGGGTGAAGGTGGACAGTTATAAGAAGTTATTTAATACCTGTAGAGGTACTATTTTTTTTTTACTCGTGTCGGCAACCATTGAGTGGTTGATCAGTATGGCTTCACGCGCTTTTCTTCTTCATCAGAAATCTTCGACAAATTGTCCATAATTTCCGCCAAGCTGAGTGTGCATGTGACAGGTGTTGACGCGGCTGAAAAAGACTGGCGCCTCTTCGATAACTGGGATCGGCGCTTCGACAAATTACCCGTGATTTCTGCAAAGCCGAGTTTGCGTGTGATGGGTGCTGACGTGTCTCGAAAAGACTGGCGTCTCTTCGATATCTGGGATCGGCGCTTCGACAAATTACCCGTGATTTCAGCAAAGCTGAGTTTGTGTGTGACGGGTGCTGACGCGTCTGGAAAAGCAAGATGCCTCTCCGATTTCTGAGCTTGCCTCTTCAATTTTTTGAATTGGCCTATTCGAATTCTGAGCTCGCCTCTTCGATCTCTGAAATCCCGTCGAATGCTGATTTTTATAGAGGCATGCAGTTTGTTTCAAAGCACACTTGAATTTTTTTGCTTGTAGAAACTCCCTTCTTGCACTTCTAAGATCTTGGTTCGTCCGACCTCTTCTTTCTTCAACACTTTGAAAATGTCTGGACCCTCCAACCGTCGTTTTGACTTGAATCTTGGTGAAGAGGCAGTCCCGCCTTCTCCAGACAACATATGGCGCCCATCCTTCATATCCCCTACTGGTCTTCTTACCGTTGGGGATTCGATGATGAAGAATGACATGACCGCTGCGGTGGTGGCCCAGAACCTTGTCACTCCCAAAGATAACAGACTACTCTCCAAACGGTCTGATGAGTTGGCTGTTAAGGATTCTCTGGCTCTCAGTGTGCAGTGTGCAAGTTCTGTGTCTAATATGGCCCAACGCCTATTTGCTCGAACCCGCCAAGTTGAATCATTGGCGGCTGAAGTGATGAGTCTCAAACAGGAGGAAGATTGACCAGATGCAGGAATCTGATGGTCAGATTTTACTTGATCATCGGAGGTTTGTGGGTTTGTTCCAGCAGCATTTGCCTTCGTCTTCTGAGGCTGTACCGCGTAATGAAGCTCCAAATGATCAACCTTCGGTGCTTCCTCCTCCTGGGGTTCTGCCTAGTACTGAGGCTCTAAACAGTCAACCTCCGAGGCCTCTTCTTCCTGGAGCTTCGCCGAGTGGTGAGGCTTCACACGAGCAACCTTCGTGAAGGCTCCCTCCTGTTTGCTCTTTTTTTTTTTTTTTTTTTTTTTGACTGATGTAAAATGTACATTTCTGTAAATTTTCAGATAAATTAATAAACGAGTTTGATTTCTTTCAGGTTTTTTTTTTTTTTTTTTTTTGCTTGCTTTTGGTGGGGCTTACACTTATTCCTTAACAAATGATGGCTGATCTTTTTTTAATTTTTTTTTATTTTTTTTTAATTTTTTTAATTTTTTTTATTATCTCTTTTGGATGGTGCCTGATGCACCCAGATCCCACCCTATATTTTTTTCTTCGTTTCAGAATGGTGTTGATCCACCACCCCAAAACACTTTATATTAATATTTATTATTTATTATTATATATATATATATATTTCTTTTATTTCTGTCGTGCACCCTCCATTATATATATATTTTTAGGGTAGTGGCTGACACCATCATCATTTTTTTTTTAATTATTTTTTTTTCGCTTTCGGTGCCGGTGCACCATGTCTCCTCTTTTCCTTTTTTTATATTATAATTTTTTTCTTTTCATGCACACATACATACATACGTACATACATACATATATATATATATATATATATAGGGTGCGGGATAGGAGCTTGGAGGAGAGCTTTAGGCAGCAGCCATGGCGGAGCAAGGAGGAGAGGATGAGGAGCTGGAGAACTTGGGCAGCAGCCATGGTGGAAGAAGACGAAGGAGTGGAGTTCGTGGTGCATGCAGGAAGTCTCGGCCTTGAAGTAGACGAGGGCACGACTTGCCATATTTGTGTTTGAAAGGCGAGAAGTACTGCCTAGCGTTTCGTCTCTGCGTCGCCATTCTTCATCCTCTTCATCAAATGCAATGTAGCAGCGGTGGAAGAGACAGATTGGGTGTTTCACATGCAGGGAGGAGCTTGGGCGATGCAATTCACCCACTTCTCTGCCGTGTTGAGATTATGCTTCCTCGTGCGGATGATGCTGATGAACTAGACCTGGTGGCGTAGCTCTTTACTGGTGAGAACTCGCCAAGAAGGTGGTGTCTGATGAGCTCGAAATTCCGAGACCTGATCAATCATGATATTCCTCTCGAGCTGGAGATCGGAGCCGACGTCTCCACGGTACCTTCTAGTGGATTCTCCTTCAGTTGCAGGAGCGGTGCTCTTAATAGATCTGACCTTGCTATACTTGCTCATGAACTTGTATTCCCCGTCCTGCAAGGCCTCGAGTTCGAATTGACCAAGACCAGAGATATCACCAGTCAGATCTTTGTCTTCAAACGACATTTTTGCAAGAGCTATGCTAGCATCTTTCCCCGCGAACAGTGCGTAAGGCCCACCAGGTCCATAAAACGTCCTGCTCTGGGACATGTCATAGATCTGACCCTTGATAGCCATGAGCAGAGGCTTCTTGGAATCAGAGGCTTCAATTCTTTTTCGGTGATCTCGTCGAGCTGGACGGGAGGACGATATAAGGATGCAAGATTATCTTGAACAACATTTGCTGAGGATGTATCACCTTGGTCCGATTCCCATACCCCAGGATG
This sequence comes from Malus domestica, assembly GCF_042453785.1. Taxonomy (NCBI): domain Eukaryota; kingdom Viridiplantae; phylum Streptophyta; class Magnoliopsida; order Rosales; family Rosaceae; genus Malus; species Malus domestica. The sequence continues at coordinate 23,729,802 of NC_091672.1, read as the reverse complement.
CTTCATTTCCTCCTCAAAGTTACGGAAGGCAATTACAGAACCCTGTTGTGAAAATCTAGCCCTAGGTGCTCCATAGAGCGACATATCGTCAAAAAGAACGTCCCTTATAACAGGCATAGGAGCGCGCACCTCATCATCAGCGAATTGTTCCATATTCTCATTCACACCAGGAAGTGCCACATTTTCATTCACACCAGAAGCTTGTTCGGCCAACTGATCAATACTTTCAGTCGGTAACGGCGCCGCCTTGGTCATTATCCCAGCTTCATTACCCACATAAAAGAGTTGAATTTCTTCCTCAAGCTTACACCCAGTGGCCTGCAGAAACTGCCGCGCCGTATCGGCGGTCTGGCCGACGGTGATCTCCAAACAACGAAGAGACCAGAGTCTGCTGGTCACTGACTGACATCACACCCTCCATCTCTCGATTGGCAATGAGTTATGTTCTTCTGAGATTTTGTTTCTCTCTGAAATCCCTGGTCGCAGATCTCGCACACATACCGGTCCGATTCGAGTAGGGTCTTGGAGGACAGAGACACCACTTCTGCATCCGGATCTGGTGTGCCTGCAGGTCCAGGTAGCTATGAGGCACGGGTGGAAGAAAGACACGGGTTCAGCGGTTGCTGGAATTGAGTTGCGGCGGCGCACGATGGCAGGGGCGCGGTCGAAGTGGAGGAGCATGACGACGAGGGCTGCCAGTGGTTTGATGGGTGCACGCATGTGTTCGATGCGGAAGATTAAACGAGACGAGGAGGAAGCTGACCTGGTAGACGCGGGGGTTGTAGCGACAGGTATGTGGACTTGCCCCGGGTGTACGCACCATATGCAGTACGTGGGGTTTGGTGGAGTGAGGCAGCCATGGATGATGACTTTGGCGTGAAGAGTGTGAGGATGGGCAACTAGGCTTGTCTGGACCATTGTTGGCCCAATAGCATTGTTGATGCTGGAGCTTGGTGTTGGGCCGAGACGTATATATATATGTTTCCTTTTTTTTTTTTTTTTTTTTTAAATACATAATAACATATGTATTCATTTTTTTTTTTTCGAAGAAACTGTAATTTATTTTGTACAAAGAGAATTGCAAATTTTCTTAACAAAATAAATTTGTAATAAAATTGACCTTCTTTAATAAAACATTTATTCTTTTTATTTTGATGTGATTGAACTCGAAAAATTGAACATTCGAGCTGCCTACATACCCCTCCAAAGAAGAGATCAAGTTGTAACGTAGTTCAAATACTTTTTTTTTTTTTTTTTTTTTGTATTTTCTTTTGGTGCTGTTTGCAGTTTTAACTCGTGCAGACAAGGAGCATTTGGTGCCGTGTTGCAGTTTCAGCTCGTGCAGGCAAGAAGCGTTGGTGTCGCCTTTTATGCTTGTGCGGATTAGGAGCGTTGTGCCATGCAATTTAGGCTCATGCAGGCGAGGAGCTTTATGCCATGCAGTTTAGGCTCATGCAGGCGAGGAGCTTTGGTTCGTGCAGTTTTAGGCTCGTGCGAACAAGGAGCTTTGGTTCGTGCAGTTTAGGCTCGTGCGAACAAGGAGCATTGGTGTTGCCTTTTATGCTCGTGCAGACCAGGAGCTTTGTGCCATGCAGTTTAGACTCGTGCGGGCGAGGAGAATTGGTGTTGCCTTTTATGCTCGTGCAGACCAGGAGCTTTGGTGTTGCCTTTTATGCTCGTGCAGACCAGGAGCTTTGTGCCATGCAGTTTAGACTCATGCGGGCGAGGAGAATTTGTGAATTTTGTCAAGCAATCCGGGAGAGGCGTTCCTCACAATTTTCATAGCAAGGAGTTTTGACCGCGTGATTGAAGAAGTCTTCGGGCAAGAAGTCGCGCATCATGATGGGGACGGACGATCTTCGTGTCGAAGTTTCATCATCTTCAACACGTTCACGTTGTTTTGAAGGTTGACAAGAGCTGCTTTGCCCCCTTTCCGATTGGCGGACTTGTGGAGGAGACGTATGCTTCTTGTGCAATTTCTTAAGAGTGACTTGAGTCCATCCTTCAACTTTGTTTGTCTTGGAGGATGCCCCCGGAGGTTGAGGTAAAAACTTTGAGTTGGAAGAGCCAAAAGTGATGGTGGTATAGTTTGACTTCACCACATCGTCAAGATCTAGCTCGATGATTCCTTTTTGAGCCAGCTTCATGATGAGATCTTTCAGCACGAAGCATTTTTCTGTAGGATTACTGATGAAGCGGTGGAATTTACAGTATCTTGGACTGTTGGTACGATTCATCTCTTCCGGCCGTCGGCAGTCAGGCAAACCGATCACCTTTTTGTCCAACAGGTCATCCAACATGGCAACCACATCAGAGTTGGGGAATGGATAAGTCTTTTCCTCAAGCTCCTTCAAAGTGCGTCTACACGTCTTTTGATCACGAAAAGCTTCTGTTTGAATCGCCTTGCCTCGTATAGGGATTTTGACGAGAGCTGTGTTGACCATCATTGCTTCCTTGGTGGATTTCCACGCAGTCTTCTCTAACTTTGGCCCAAGAACTTTGTCGTTCTTGTAGTCGGCGATCGGTTCTTTCTTCCCCTGATGGGCGATGCTTAACTCCATGTCATGGGCGCGAGTGGCCAATTCCTCGAAGGTCCTTGGTTTAATGCCTTGAAGGATGTATTGCAAACCCCATTGCATGCCTTGGATGCACATCTCGATTGAAGAGGTTTCCGAGAGCATGTCTTTACAGTCGAGGCTTAGAGTGCGCCATCTGTTGATGTAGTCAATGACTGGCTCGTCCTTCCACTGCTTTGTGCTCGTTAGCTCTAGCATGCTCACAGTGCGGCGGGTGCTATAGAAGCGGTTGAGGAATTCCCGCTCTAATTGCTCCCAGCTGTTGATGGACTCGGGCTCTAGGTCCGTGTACCACTCAAAGGCATTTCCTTTCAGCGAGCGCACAAACTGCTTGGCGAGGTAGTCTCCCTCCGTCCCCGCGTTGTTGCAAGTTTCGACGAAATGTGCAACGTGCTGCTTTGGGTTTCCTTTTCCATCAAACTGCATGAACTTTGGTGGTTGATAACCCCTTGGCATCCTTAGGGCCTCAATCTTCTTGGAATAGGGCTTCGAGTAGAACAAGGAGGTATGTGAGCTCCCTTCGTACTGTGCCTTGATGGTGTTGGTGATCATCTCTTGCAGCTGCTGGATAGAAAGAGATCCCATGAGTGCCGCTACTTGGTCTGGCTCCGGCTTCCCATCGATTTTCTTCACCGGGGGTTCTTCGTCTCCACCATCTCCTCTCTTTAGTGGATCATCCTCTGGGTCGGGTTTATCGCCGTCCTGCACCTCCAGTCGGTTGACTAGTGCTGCAATCTGCAAGTCTTTTTCTTCCACAGTTCGGGTTAGCCTTGCGATTGCTTCATTCATTTGAGCTAGCTGCTCATCGATTGAAGTTGCTCCAATGGTCATGACTTGCATGGCTAAACTGTCGCTTGAATCGGCATCGGAGAGCATGGATTCAGAGTATTTCCTTGGGCTTTCCCCCCTTGGTGCCCTTAGTGAGGCTAAGGTGATCAAAGGCTCGTGCCTTGGGTGTTTTTGTTCCCTTGGCAGAGTTGATGCAGAGGTGAAAGAGGCGGCAGAAGTAGCTCTTGCCATGCTTCGAGTCGTGATGCCCAAAGTGACACCAGTTGCGGGAGCAGTTTGAGCCTTCCTTGATGCCATTAATTTTGGAAGTGCGCTTGAATTTCTTGAACGGAGAAAGAGATGAGAGGCAGAGATTGTCCCACCGGGCGTGCCAATTTGTGAACACGGAAATTCCTGAAACGAAAGAGACAAGAACAACGTGCACAAAATAAATATTTGTATTTTGATGATTTTGGGTTACAATCTCTCTCAAATTTGATCCTCTGATTCGATCTCCGTAAGGTGTTGATTTATGGATGTTTCGTTGATCCAAGGGCCGTCGGGGCTTGATCTTGGATGAACTGTTTGGAAGTTTCTTCAAAAGGCCGTGGGCTTGATCTTTGAAGGTGGATTTGAGCGGATCTTCAAGGAGCCGTTGGGGCTTGATTTTGAGGATGAATGTTTCTTCAAGGGCCGTTTGAGGCTTGATCTTGAATAACGGTGATGAGCGGATCTTCAAGGGCTTTTGGGCTTGATCTTGAAGAAACAGTGATGAACAGATCTTCAAGGGCTTTTGGGCTTAATCTTGAAGAACGGTTGGATGTGTGTGGATTTGTCGACGTTGTTGATCCAAAGGGCCGTTGGGGCTTGATCTTGGATGAACGGATGATGAACGATGGTGCTTTCTTCAAGGGCCGTCGGGGCTTGATCTTGAATTGGTGGATGATTGTTGATCCAAAGGGCCGTTGGGGCTTGATCTTGGATGAACGATGAACGAAGAACGAAGAGAGCTTTCTTGATTCTTCGGGAACCTGGATGCTTGAGAGCTTCGGAGTTTCAGAGCTTCAAAGCTTCAAGGTGTAATATGAATTGGTTCCTTTAAATGAATGAAATAGGCTTGTATTTATAGAAATTTCCAAGGCCTAATTTTGAATATAATATTCCAGATGAAATAAGTCGTTTTTGCCAGGTGTTGACACGTGTCCTATTTGATGACTTTTCCAACTCATTTCAATTTTCGTTAAATCACACGCTACGTGTAAAATTTATGTAATACATGAGCATTGACACTTTGATTTACCGGTCAACATTTATTTACGAAATTTCGATGTCTACAATAATCCCCCTCTTTTTTATAGGAATCGTTTAGAAAACGAGTTGTTCCGAATACATATAGACAAAAAAGTTGACAATAGATGTTATTGGTGGATTTTTTTTTTCATTCATGTCTAAGTATAGGAATTTATACATCTTCCATAAAGGATCCGAATGAAACCAAAGTTTTATGTTCAATTTTGAATTAGAAAAGTTAAAAATGATGAATCAACATCGACTATAACCCCCAACCCAGACTTCTACGGGAGGCAGCGATGGGGAATTTTTCGCAATGGGCGAAAGCCTGATGGAGCAATGCTGCGTGGAGGTAGAAAGCCTACGGGTCGTGAACTTCTTTTCCCGAAGAAGAAGTAATGACGATATCTGGGGAATGAGCATCGGCTAACTCTGTGTTAGCAACCGGGCTACAATACTTACATGTATTTAATACAATTATTATTTCAACAGTTATATGGTAATTGTAGTAAGAAAATTATTATTAAATACATATTTTTATTAATTATATCTAATTGTTATATAATAATTGTATTAAGTACATATAACCATCGTAGACAATAGTTATAAAAAAAAACCAATGATTTGTTTTTTTAAGTGGTTATTTCCATTCAAAACATATTACAAAGTAGAAGACTAGAAGGTGTATTAAAACAAAACATTCAAAGTAGCATGTTTAATTACTTTCAACATCTAAATAGTAAGTTGTATTAAAACAAAACATTCAAAGTACCATGAGAACCTATTTGTTGAAAGCGAGATCATAACAACAACGAGATTTAATGCTTTTAGATTACAATACAAAATGAAAAGAAAAAAACACTTAGGGTGCGTTTGTTGCACTGGACTATCTCGGACTGGATTAGCTTCAGGGACTAAGCTGGACTGACTTAGTGAAGCGTTTGGTGCAGTGTCGGACTAAAATACATAATAATTTACAAATCTTCATGCTATATTATTTACTCTATATATTAATATTATATTATTTAATTTATATTATCAGTATACTCCTTTTTTTTTTTCATAACAATTCCCCATTTTGCTATTCTCTCCCTCCCCATCTTTTTCTCCGTCCAAGGCAACCCAGTCCCCAGATCATCCCAATTGCCATCCAAACCCAGAAATATAATCTTGGCCTTACTCTGCCACAACCCGTAGAAGCAGTCCAGGAGAAACATGGTGGTGACTGATTCTTCTCCAGGAGCAGTTTGGTGGAGTTATGAGTGAATGACCAAAATACCTACAACGAATCAAAAGAGGAGAGATCGAATACAAAAGCTGTATGGCGAAGCGTTGCATGTCCGTTAGATCTGTGTTTGAAAATGGTTTTAGGAGACCAAGATTGGGAGTCGATGAAGCCGAGGAACTAAGTAGAGAAGTGTTGCCTCTCGGCAATGAGCTCGGCGATAAAGCATCTCGGGGATGGGCAAATTTGAGGTCTCGTGATTGTGGGTTCAAGGCGAGGGGGGAGAGGGTGGTGGTTGTTTGGTGGTGTAAGAGGGAGAGCGGGAACGATGTGGTTGACGTCTCGTGAAACAGAGAGCAGAGAGGGCTCTTAGCTAGTCCTATGGTTTTTGGGGACTCTCGCTAAGAACCTCTAGCAACATCCTTAGTCTAGGTTAATCCCAACTAGTCTCATTAACATTAGTCCCGTGCAACAACAAAAACAGGACTAGACTAATAGTTAGTCCAGTCTCACTTAACGAGGGCAAACAAACTCCACCTTAAAGATTACGAAGAAAGACTCTTAAATTCTGAAAAATCAGAGTCACGACCCACTAAAGTAAAAGATGCTTGGTTTCTTCGAGGACTCGTTGGCCGAAGAATAATTTACTTGCGTAGAGCTGCATTCTACTTAAATAATAATAATTTATAAATGGCTTATAGATTAGTTGGTAAGAATATTCGCCATTTCACCCAATGTCATTTCGTCTCTCTCCCAAAAAATTGGAAAAGAAAAACTAATAAAACTGGTCAAAACTTAATAAAAAATGAAATATACGAAGCAGCCATAGTTTGTCGAGGTAAAAGGAAAAGGTCCATCATCATTGCCTCTTTAAGCTAGAATCGCATTCAGTCACCGGTCGGAGTTGGGATGCTGCTATGACGCCGATGGGCCAGGCCGCCGCCGCCGAAGTGTACGTGCCGATGACCCTTCAAGCATGGCGGGGTCTCGTGAACTGGGTGGGCTTCTTCTACCAGATTATTCTTCAGATCCTGAGAGGCGCGCCTTGCCTTCCTCACCTGCTGTCCTGCATTTCTTCCTCTTCTTCTCCTGCTTTCAGGCCTCTGCCAGTCGCCGAAGTCCCTCTCAACGACTTGTCGTCCTCCGCCCACGTCGAAAACGGCGTCGTGGATGGTCGCCCAGTCGAAAAGCTCACGGTGCGCTTCTTCAGTCTCCATCTCCTAGATTTATTATCACAGTTGTTAGTTTTTACTGTTGGAAGTTGATTTTTTTGGCCTTTTTCTTTCTGGAGTAATTATTCAACTGAAATATGCTCGGATGTAGTTAATTATGCGAAATCACAATCTGGATTATTCGCTTTGCTTTATAAAAAAAATATAAAAAATCTGGGTTATTTGCAAAAAAATGAAATTTTTATTTAAAGCGAAATAGAGTTTGGAAGTAATTTTAAAATTACGGAACCAATTCTAGTAAAAATCCAAGTGGATAATCCAAAATCAATTTTACTAAAAACGTTTTCCGTCATTTTAAAAGCACTTCCAAACAAGCATCCCCTTGGTGGTGTTAATTTTTTTTCCTTTGGATTTACTGCTAGAATTTAAGTGATTGGATTTTGTTAATTAAACATAAAGGTTGGAACTTTTAGGATTGTATGGTATAATTTTGCGAGTTGTTAAGGTTGAAGTTTATGCTTGGCGGACAAATTTGACAACACTTGGTTCAAATGACATGAATATGCTAGTTTTTTTCCGGGTGACGGGTTTTGATTACTAATGGATTTTGTAATGGAGGTGGTTCTTGATTTGGATGAGACTCTAGTGTGTGCTTATGAGACATGAAGTGTGCCTGCAATTGTTCGCGCTCGAGCAACGGAAGCTGGGATGAAGTGGTTTGAGATAGAATGTCTATCTTCAGACATGTAAATGAAAATTCTGCAGGTTCCGGCCAAATCCGTTTCGTCATACTGCTTCCAAGGCCAACAAATTTGACCTCGGAATATATTACGACGGCCGTCTTATGAAAATAGTTTGGTTCATCGACAGTGTAATGTTAGCATGTAATCTCTTGATTTGATAGTTTTGTTTTAACGAGGCTTTTAAGATAATACTGCAACATAAACTTAGGGCCGGTTTTGGACTGCTTTAAAATATGTTTCAGAGTGTAACTTAACAAGTGCTTCAAGGTTCATAGAAGTGCTTTCTAACTATCACTAGAGTCAACAGTTAAACTTGAAAAGGGCTTCAAGGTCACGGAACCGCTTTATGAATAAGCACTTGGACTTGTAGGAAACGCATTTATGAGCGAAAGAACTTTGGTACACAATTGAATGTTGCCTATTATGCATCTCTCTTACTGTAACTATTCTAAGAAAGCGGTAAATCTGTTTTACATGGCTATGAGTTCGGAACTATTGCGGTATCCCCCATCTGAAGTTCAACTAGCACTAGATGACTCCTTTGGTTTCTCTGTGACTGCTTCCTTTTCCGAGTTGCTTGCCTCCCCAGCCTGGGACTGACTTGACTGTGCCTCGGTCTGAGACTGACTTGTTTGTGCCTCGGCTTGAGACTGACTTGTCTGTGCCTCGGCCTGAGACTGACTTGTATGTGCCTCGGCCTGAAACTGACTTGTCTGTGCCGCAGCCTGAGACTGACTTGTATGTTCCTCGGCCTGAAACTGACTTGCCTGTGCCACAGCCTGAGACTGACTTGTCTGTGCTGCGGCGTGAGACTGACTTGTCTGTGCCGCAGCTTGAGACTGACTTGTCTGTGCCGCGGCTTGAGACTGACTTGTTTGTGCCGGAGAATCGGAAACAATTCCCAAAACTACCAATATCGACCTGAAAAAAAAAATCCAAACATCAGAGCTGACCCTCCCCATTCTAGAGATCTTTAATGTCAAATGAGACAAAAGGAATTTTCATTCACCTTGGAAGGGAAGATCGGATGTCTGGTTGACTAGCATGAGCAACCAACGGTCCTTTCAGAGCTGCAGTTCTCTTCAGTGCGTTTTCTAGCTGTGCTGGAGGTAGCTGAGACAATAAATTATATACCATCAGCTCATACAGATGTGAAGAACACTTGTTTCAAAGTCCAAATAGATTATTTAGGATAAACAATTTCATTGTATATTAACTTCAGATTTTCTTCCCTCTAGTGAGCAAAATAGTCCAATGAGCGTGCTGTTTATTATCCATTTAGAAGATCGCCAAAGAGAATCACAAAATCGGGCTTCTAGTGCAAAAAGTAGTGATAAAAGATTGCAAGGATAAAGAAGCAACACTGTTGAAAGCAAAGACACACCTGAAGCAGCACGGCAAATGACTGAGGTTTTGTCAAGAACGTACACTTTAAGAATCCCACCCACAACTTCGGGTATTTCCATATCTACAACATGCCATCAGTCACATAAACACGCCACACGTAATAAATGAATAGAAACAAAATTAAGAAACTGAAAACTTACCTGCTTGCTCACAAGCCGAGACAGGATCTCCATTATAAAATCCACCTATGTTATTTATTGACAAAAACTTGCCAAGTCAGTAACAGATGTTATAGTTTCTTATTCCCCAAAAAGCAGTTTATTATCCCTAAAAGCAAAATCAGCTGCACTACTCGAACTCGTAGTTTATTTAATTAATAGATAACTTTTTCTGTCTATAAGTTATGATGACAACATATCAGTCAGACCAATTACATTTAACGAGGGGGAGATGAATATGATTGAATTTCTCAGCAGCATACGATTTGCCGTAGGATTGTTGTGGTCCAACTTGCCTAGGCGCTCCTTGTGTAAAGGAGTGATTCCTACCAAGAATCGCACTAGTGTGATGCCGGTAATTTCTATCCATTTATTGTAATATTTCCATGCTGTTCCTTGAATTTTCCTATTTTTCCTCAATTCTCAACAATTTACAGCATGCATCTCACATGTTAAACAAACATCAGTAATCATAGTCCAAAGAAAGTACTAAATGCATGTATTTTCCTTCTTGTCCTACATCAGTTTAAGTTTATAACGATTTATTCAGATCTTACCAGTGCAGGAAAGGCACCTATGGCTTGTAATACAGTACGCATAAACAGTAAAGGAAGAGGAATCTGCTCAACCTGCAAGTAGGAAGCTTGATCATCTTTAAGTTCTGCTTGAAAGCGGTGAAAAAGAAAGATAAGGAAATATCTAATGGTACAAACCAACTGATTCAAAACTTTGGCAAGAACTTGTTGGGTGAATATCTGCCTCTGCTCAAAGCAGGCATTGCATGCATCTGTGACCTGCTCACCAAAAAAAATATTATTCAACCATTCATTATTGCCACTCAGAGAGATTTCCAACCAAGAAAAAAAAAAGATGACATGCCTTCTTTAGTGGAATTCCATCTCTGTCGGGATCAATTCCGTGGATAGCAATCAAGATTTCAGCTGGAGCCAGAAGAGGACCAGACTGGGATGATCCCTGTGCAAGGTTGATTAAAGATCAAGCAACGAATAATAGAAGTATTTCGCAAGCATATTAATAGCAAAATTTACATGTGAAAACATCTGAAGGATTAAAAATGTATGTCTCTAGATTGGGTGAGCAAGTCTCTTGTCTGTAGAGAAACATGTGCGAATAAATGAAAAGAAAGAAACCATCATGAACACATCAAAGAATACAACAACAAAGCCTTTTCCCACTAAGTGGGGTCGGCTATATGAATCCTAAAACGTCATTGCGCTCGGTTCTGTGGAACACGTCAAAGAATAAAAAAAAAGGTCGTACCCAGTGCACAAGGCTCCCGCTTTACGCAGGGTCTGGAACACGTCAAAGAATGATGCATAAAATTTGTAACAAAGGAGCTTTGAAATATCTGATAGCATGCACATTCACGAATGGAATTATAACTGATAATAGGGTCTTACAAATAATTTATCACAAAGTGGGGCATGGGAAGCAATAGTATAAAAGATTTGAGGTCACAATTGTATCAGAAAATGACAAGGATCATTGAAAGATTATGGCATTATCTTCTCATATTGTCTGTAATAACTAATGACCCATATGAAACAGAACAGTCTTACACTTAGAATTCATAAATTGCCAAGAACTAACAAGGAAACATAGATACCTGTAGTATGCGAGCTAGTGCTGCTTGGAACTTATCCAGTTGAAGATTCATAAGTTGGGGAAATATAAGCAAAACCTTAAAAAAGAAAGCTTATTAGATCATTAACACCAAAATAATAAAGAGCCAACTGACTTAAAATCAGTATGAAACATTCTAAGTCTAAAGAATCAAATGCAAGTAACAAGAGCTGGAAAGGTTCATCCATAATATACCAAGTACAAGATAGCAAATTGCGTTTAAAGTACTAAGATCTACTATTGTGGCAGTTATTTGGATTGTGGATAGAGAGAAATAACATAACCTTCGATGATGAGTAAGTTAAATTCTACAGGAGAGAAGCATGTTATTGGCACCTTTATGGGCATCAACGCTAAAGCATTTTATAGTATATTCCTTTAATTTAACTGATATTCATTGACAAGAGTTAAGATTCATGAATAAATTTGTAATCGCTTTCTTGTAGCTTCAGCATTATTTCTATCATACACAGAAACCTTGTTCGTCTCTTCCAGTCCATCATTTATCTTTCCTATCAATATTAACCCAAGAAGAAAAACAGTTTACGCTATTTCAAAAGAGCACAAAATGTAGTTGATGGAATAGTGTAGTACCCTCAGCCACTCTCAAATATTATAACAAGAAAGGCATGTAACAAGAAACATAAACACACACATCACATGGTAGTGCTATTATGAAAAGACAGTGAAAGGGATGGAACCTCATCTTTAGGCAGAAAGGGTAATATTGGAATAAGAATCTCTATATCCTGTAATCATTCATAAACAACAATATATAAGCTAATTTTCCAAAGAAAAAATAAACCATATATAAGCTAACAGTGTCATTTAATTTCAACTGTCATACAGAAATGATAAACGTACCTTCAGTTTTGAATCATATAGCTTTCTAACAGTAAAAATCAGTTCTTGAGAGGGAACTGTTCCATCCGTCAGGGTATGTAAAACCTGATTCCATTAAACAGAAGAGATGTTATTTGTTATTGGATGGTACTGACAAAACTGTAATGTTGTTATTACAAACCTGCATCAGGAGATTCTCGCTTCCAGTTGGAGGATCAGAAATAATTTCAAGAAGATTTGGTGATGATCCCATAGTTCGTACAAGTATTGGAATTTGGCGTTGAACCGCCTGCACTGCCCCATATAACTGATGAGAAGAAAAACATCCTCATGGGGAAGGAGTAGCAAGCCCTATGCTAATTTCTACATCAATATACAATTAAAAAGAACTAAACCTGCTTGATGGCCTTTGATGCGCTTCCGTAAACAACAAATATTTGGCGAAAAAGGGAATGCTTCTGCCAATTGAGGTTTTACCAATCATGTTAACTTCAATAAAAATAATATTGAATATTTTAATAATTAATTAATGGACATTAAAAGCAACTCAGCGTTTGATAATAAGATAAAGTAACACCTTTGTACAAAGAGCAAAATACAATGACAAACACCGCTGGGCCTCAGCAATTGAGAGGGACGACACATTTTGAGAACTGAATGACTGATGATTATCAGAGGAGATATCTTTACTGTTACCACTCACTGATGGAGGTTCATTGGAATGTTTTTCTGAATCAGAATCCTGAGGGAAAACCATTTAAATGTTAACTCTCTGATTCATAACAACAATACAAAATATATTTGATAGAAACCCCACATCGACAATGCAAAGATTAGAACCTTCTGTAATTCATATTTCGATCCTTCAGCATCTATCTTTTCAGTTGCATCACAACTTTTTAGAGAAAGCAACTTTTCAATAGCGAAATCTTCTATTCGTTGGGCAATAAATGACAGAGGATAAAGCTTGTTTGCAACCTGTTAGACAAAGCAACCCATAATGCAAACAAAGTTAGAACCATACAGTTAATTTGTTGAGCTAATAGCAAGTTGTGAATAAGTACCAGACGTATAGCCTTCATGCGCACTTCCTCCAGATGATGGACTGCACTCTTCCAGAGGAAAAATAGAACACAGTCAGATGAAATAAAGGAAAAAGAAAAATTCTTTAACACCGAATGGTATAGAGGAATTTCAGAAATGGGAGTAACGTAGGGATAAAGGAAAGAACCTGTAAAGCAATTTTTAAGCATGGATCTCGGAGAGGAGGCCTTAGCAAAATCAGGCTCCAGACAATGCTAAGACCTTGAGTCACTCGATCCCCACCTTGTGTTTCCTTCTCGGTTTTGTCGCAGTTTCCAGGTGAGCACATGCACTCCAAGAATTTCAAAACTGAATCTGGTAAATAAGGAACCTCACCAAGCAATCTGCTTAATGACTTGTCCGATGGTGGAAAAGAATCTCTAAGTGTATCCACCTGCAATGAAATGAAAGATATTATAAAATGTTCTTCGACATTTGTAAAGAAAAAAGATGGTTAATAATATAGAGATAAAAGCACACCGCAGTTGAAAGGAACATTTCATATACAGAAGTAGCAGTTGTCGAAGAAAAGAAATCGCGTTCCTCTTCTGCCTCTCCAAATAACCTGTATAGGACACGCAATGTCAACTCGTGTCCCTGAAGAGATTCCAGAGTCACTGTCAGTTATTATATATGCCAGAGAATCACAAGAACACATAGTTAAACAACTACCATCCTTTTTCTTTAACAACTAATATCTATTACTAATTTAATATCTATTAAAAATATTTGGATGAGTATCTGCAACAGAAATGAATTTCATCCCAGTATCCATAAAATACGGTAATTTATTACAGATGGTATTATTCCAAGAACGTGAGACACTTTGCACTAACATCTGGTAATGTTACCAGGTATATATAGTTCTTAAAATTTCTACAATCGAAACACGTAACTGAAATGGAAGCCATCTAAATTCCAATACATACCTGAGTAGCATACATCTATTCAAAGGGAATTATTAACTCCACTCCTCAAACAATCAAAAAATTTCAAACTTCCATAAAACAGATCATCCTTTTCACCACCCATTGTGTCCAAAAGACTCAAACTGAGTTTTCAATTGTAATAAACCAAAAGTGCATTCTTGTATGTATCAAATTAACATGATAGAGAAAAAAATACAACTATATCCTAAAATCACCAAAACCCGTTCACATACCTCATTATTCGTATAATCTGCCAAGATATGCTTCTGCAGCAGTTTCCATGGGTCTAACTCCAAAGGGAACTACAAAGATAAATCAAATTTTGGTTCTGTAAGAAACCACAGCACTGAGAAAGTTTTCATCGAAATTAAGAAAATGACATCATACAGTTAGCCTCCACTAAGAATGCCTAGATTCAGCCGCTACCCGTAACACCAAAAACAAAGAAAGAAAAACTAAAAGGGGCTTAAGAATAAAATAAATAAATATCTGAAAAAACAATAACTAGGATTGAAACAAGGAACAACAATTACAGCCGGCGCAAATTACAATTAGCCACATATAAGAAGCTTGAATTACTACCTCAACTCCTAAACTTATAAGGAGAGAACATCGTATTTGGGAACCTCCTGCAACGGCTATTTGCTTGTATGCCTCGATGATGCGAGTAAAAGCCAACTGCTGCAACCAATCCTTCTCTTCATCAGAAAGGATAACAACCGGTGCCGACATCTTGGGCAGGACAAGATGATGGGACAACCCAACTGAAGTTGCTGTCGAAGAAAGCACACTGACATCTGCAACAGCTGCTCGTGGACTAAGCTCCTCAGACTTATCAGTTGATAGTGATGGAAGTAGATTAAGTGGAGTCCTTTGACCCATACTGGTAACTTGCTCTTGGCATGCATTTTCTACCTTAACACTGGTAACTTGCTCTTGGCTTGCATCTTCTACATCCATTAAGGTTGATGAGGATGCAATGATGGGTTCTGATCCACTATTACAAGCAGAATCCAGTCCAGGTATTTCACTCTCAAGATATTCCATATCATGATCAGATGGAAGTGATGGGCAACCATGCTCCATTTCAGATGAAGCTGGTAAACGCATAGGTAAGATGGCAGTTTCATCTCCAAAAACATAATCCATGCCAGTAGATGCAACACCGCTATCAACTACATCTGGTACCTGTTCTTCCTCCTGTTCGGATTTCTGCAATTACCATAAACATTGCAATTCAAGAAAAATAAGGGGAAAAAGGGGGTGAAAACCAAAATGAGAATAGAAAACTGTACCACTATATCACTGGACACTGACTGATGAGCATCTAGGAGTGCAGCTATAGGAGGGAAAGTACTTGTAAGTGAAAGAACATCAGCAATAAATGATGGTGGATATTTAACTCGAGAATCACCGCCGACTATATGCATGTTCATCAGAGATTCATCTCCTTCATCTCCAAGAAGATTGGGTGGAAGGTTGCACATATTAGCCATCACTACCTCTGCTAGCAAGTCAGCAGAGATACTTGAGATAAGAATTTCCAAAGAACCAACAGCTTTTTCACCTTGAGCAACCAATGCACCAAACATAGCAACAAGTTGCTGCACAGGTCCATTATCACCGTCTCCTCTAGAAGTGGTAGTTCCACTTGAAGAAACATCATCTAGAGACGCAGAAACATTCCTTCCTACCTCTTTAGCCGAATCCCCAGAGAAACTAGATGTCGATTTGGCACGCTTTCCTGATACATCTTGATCCACTGCAAGATCACTACCATCAAGTGCTCCTAACCGTTTCTTCCCAAAACTACTTTGCACAGCATTAGTTATTGTAATAGTTGGCTTCTCTTCCTGCAAAACATTAAGCTCATGTTCAAGACGCTTCAAGATACATGTATGCCAATGGCCCAATGTGTACTTTTGCAAGAGCATCCACTTTTTGTATCTCTACAGATCCAATGTAATATAAAATAGGAAGGATACCTTAGTAACTAGAGAATCATCTAGCCCGTCTTCCACACTTCCATTAATCTTGCATTCTTGCTGGGTGGCTAGCTCTACCAACCCTCCAGCTTGCATCTTTCTCAACGCACCAACCAAACGATCCCGCCACTGCAGAATGCAAACTCCATTATTCAGATTCTTTATACTAAAGTAAATCACACAAAGGAGAAACCAGATTCAAGAAAACAAACAGTGTGGTATTTCAACAGATAATGAGAATAATGAAACCTTTTTTTTTTTCTGAAAAGAAAATAGAACGAGAAACGGTGTTGGCATCATCGTGGACAAGACCTTGGTACAAGATGTTGTAGATGTCAAGAGGGTAGGAGATAGAATCATGGCAATCAAGATTGTAATAGGACAAGAAGTTATCAATGTGATTAGTGCGTACGCACCTCAAGTAGGGTTGGATACGAGTTCGAAGGAGAAATTTTGGGAAGATCTTGGAGACTTGGTGCAAGGAATTGCTCAGACGGAGAAGTTATTTATAGGAGGAGATTTAAATGGACACGTGGGCAGGGAGACAGGCAACTATGGAGGTTTTCATGGTGGCCATGGTTTTGGGGAGAGAAACGAGGATGGGGAAGCTATCTTGGATTTTGCAATGGCATATGATCTCTTCTTAGCCAACACCTTCTTTAAGAAGAGAGAAGAACATGTGATCACCTACAAGAGTGGGTCGTCAAAAACACAAATAGATTTTCTTCTAATGAGGAAAGGGGATCGTATAACTTGTAAGGATTGCAAAGTTATACCAGGAGAGAGCGTGGCTAATCAACATCGCTTGTTGGTGATGGATGTACATATCAAAAGAGTAAGACAAAAGAACAAGACTTGGAAGTGCCCAAGGACTAGATGGTGGAATCTAAAAGAAGAAAAACAAGCCATTTTCAAAGAGAAGGTAATCACCCAATGTGTGTGGGATAGAGAGGGGGAAGCTAGCCAAATGTGGGATTCCATGGCTAGTTGTATCCGAAAAGTAGCAAAAGAGGTATTAGGAGAGTCCAAGGGCTTTGCCCCACACCAAAAGGAATCTTGGTGGTGGAATGAGGAGGTACAAACAAAGGTGAAGGCTAAGAAGGAATGTTGTAAAGCCTTATACAAGGAGAGGACCGATGAAAATGGTGAAAGGTATAGAAAAGCGAAGCAAGAGGCGAAGAAAGCTGTCAGAGAAGCTAAGTTAGCGGCTTACGA
The DNA here is from genome assembly GCF_042453785.1 of Malus domestica. NCBI lineage: Eukaryota > Viridiplantae > Streptophyta > Magnoliopsida > Rosales > Rosaceae > Malus > Malus domestica. The sequence continues at coordinate 23,712,764 of NC_091672.1, read as the reverse complement.
CGATATGTATAAACGACTAGGTACCAAAGAAGGAGAGTTGGATATCTATAAACTATCTAGAGCAAGGGAAAAGAAGACAAGGGACCTAAACCAAGTGAGGTGCATCAAGGATGAGGATGGAAAGGTTCTTGCTACAGAGAATGCGGTTAAAGACAGATGGAGAGGTTATTTTCATAATCTTTTCAATGAAGGACATGAAATGAGTGCTTCTTTAGGGGAGTTGAGTAACTCAGAAGAGTGTAGAAACTACTCTTTTTATCGGCGAATCCGGAAGGAAGAAGTGGTTGTAGCTTTGAAGAAGATGAAGCATAAAAAAGCAATAGGCCCAGACGATATACCAATCGAAGTGTGGAAACTTTTGGGAGAGACAGGTATAACATGGCTCACTGACCTTTTCAATAGGATTTTGAAAACGAAGAAGATGCCAAATGAGTGGCGAACGAGCACTTTGGTGCCTATCTACAAGAATAAGGGCGACGTACAAAATTGCATGAACTATAGGGGTATTAAGCTAATGAGTCATACAATGAAGCTCTGGGAGAGAGTCATTGAGCATAGATTGAGGCAAGAGACACGGGTTTCGGACAACCAATTCGGGTTCATGCCAGGGCGCTCAACCATGGAGGCAATCTATCTCTTACGAAGATTGATGGAAAGATATAGAGATGGGAAAAAGGTTTTACACATGGTCTTTATAGATTTGGAAAAAGCGTATGATAGGGTCCCAAGAGACATTCTTTGGAGGATTTTAGAGAAGAAAGGAGTACGAGTAGCATATATCCAAGCTATAAAGGATATGTATGAAGGAGCAAAGACTGCCGTAAGAACTCATGAAGGACAAACCGAAAGCTTTCCCATAACTGTAGGATTACATCAAGGCTCATCCTTAAGTCCTTACCTTTTTGCGTTGGTAATGGATGAGTTAACAGGACATATTCAAGATGATATTCCTTGGTGTATGCTTTTCGCAGACGATATAGTGTTGATAGATGAAACTCAGGAAGGGGTAAATGCAAAGCTTAACCTTTGGAGAGAAGTGTTGGAATCTAAAGGTCTTCGCCTAAGCCGATCAAAGACAGAATATATGGAGTGCAAGTTCAGTGCAAATGGAGGTCAAAACGAGTTAGGGGTGAGGATCGGAGATCAAGAAATACCAAAGAGCGACCGTTTTCGTTACCTAGGATCTATCTTGCAAAAGAACGGAGAATTAGATGGAGATCTCAACCATAGAATACAAGCTGGATGGATGAAGTGGAAGAGTGCATCCGGCGTGTTGTGTGACCGCCGTATGCCACTGAAGCTCAAGGGAAAATTTTATAGGACGGCAATAAGGCCGGCGATGCTGTATGGCACAGAATGTTGGGCGGTGAAACATCAACACGTACACAAAATGGGTGTAGCGGAGATGAGGATGCTTCGTTGGATGTGTGGGCACACGAGAAAGGATAAGATTAGGAATGAGGATATCCGGGGTAAAGTAGGAGTAGCCGAAATTGAAGGAAAGATGAGAGAAAATCGGTTACGGTGGTTTGGACATGTGCAAAGAAGGCCTACTGACGCTCCGATTAGAAGATGCGACTATGGGACAGAGGTTCAGGGCCGAAGGGGTAGAGGAAGACCTAGGAAAACTTTGGAAGAGACTCTAAGAAAAGACTTAGAGTACTTGGATTTAACGAAGGACATGACACAGGATCGAGCACAATGGCGTTCTAAGATTCATATAGCCGATCCCACTCAGTGACTTGGATTTTCCAAGTCTCCAACCGAGAAGTTTTCTTCACTCGGGAAATTAAGGGAACACTACCCCAACCTACATGCTCCACTCAGAAAGCTTCAACATACAAGCTTCAACAAAAGAAAATTCAAAGAACTTAGCGAAGAAGGCTTTGGTGTATTTAACACAATACGTTGAAATGAAGGAAAGCTTATTTATTGATATCCCCGATAAGCTACAAATATATACATATACATGAGTCAAAATAAACACACAAGAGGGAGCCTTCACAAAGGTTGCTTAGGAGAAGTCTCAGCAGTCGGTAGAGCCCCAGAAAGAGAAGGCACCGGAGGGGGATCATTTGGAGCCTCAGTAATGGACAGAACCCTAGAAGGAGGAGGCATCAGAGGTTGATCATTTGGAGCTTCATTACGCGGTACAGCCCCAGAAGACGAAGGCAATAAATGCCTTTGGAACAAACCCACAAATCTCTGATGATCAAGTAAAACCTGACCATCAGTTTCCTTCATCTGGTCAAGCTTCCTCTTCATGTTTGTAGCATAGTCATGTGCGAGCCGGTGCAACTGTTTATTCTCATGCTTGAGCCCTCTAATCTCCTGTTTGAGACTCATCACTTCAGCCGCCAATGATTCAACTTGGCGGGTTCGAGCAAATAGGCGTTGGGCCATATTAGACACAGAACCTGCACACTGAACACTGAGAGCCAGCGAATTCTTAACAGCTAACTCATCAGACCGTTTGGAAAGTAGTCTGTTATCTTTGGGAGTGAGAAGGTTGCTGGCCACCACCGCAGCGGTCATATCATTCTTCATCACGGAATCCCCAACGGTAAGAGGACCAGTAGGGGAGACGAAGGATGGGCGTCATATGTTGTCTGGAGAAGGCGGGGCTGCCTCTTCAACAAGGTTCAAGTCAAAACGACGGTCGGAGGGGCCAGACATTTTCAAAGGTGTTGAAGAGAGAAGAGGTCGGACAAATCAAGATCTTAGAAGTGCAAGAATGAAGCATCTACTGGTGGAGATTCAAGTGTGCTTTGGAACTTAATGCCAGCCCCTATAAAAATCTGCACTCGACGGAGCTTCAGAAATCGAAGAGGCGCCTGCTCAGAAATCGAAGAGGCGTTTGCTTTCTCAAAAGCTGGGCTGCTTAGAGATCACGAGGGTTGATCTCAGAAATCGAAGAGGCGTTTGCTTTCTCAAAAGTTGGGCTGCTCAAAGACCACGAAGGCCGATCTCAGAAATCGAAGAGGCGCTCGCTTTCTCAAAAACTGGGCTCCCCAGAGACCACGAGGGCCGATCTCAGAAATCGAAGAGGCACCTACTTTTCCAGCCTTGTCAGCACCTGTCACACGCACACTCAGCTTTGCGGAAATTATGAGCATTCTGTCGAAGACTTCTGGGGAAGTAGAAAACACATGAATCTTACTGTTCAATCACCCACTTCCCACACGCAACAATAGCTCATGGGTACCACAGATAACTTTGCCAAAGTTCTCTGCCAAAGTCGAGCACGTGAAGCTTGCAGCTCCCACTACATCGCTGTAACCAAGAAGGGTAAAAAAATAGCAAAGAAACAGCACTAACAAAGTTTAGACCCATAAATTTTGAAGGTCTAGCTACCATATTATTACCCACAAGGGTAAAGGAACAGTACCACTGCTGGATAATTGGAAAGTCCCTGTGTGTCAACCTCTGTGCTTCGTGGCAAGGTAGACTAGCAAACATGCCCAACCTTTACTCACATTCGAGAAAACACTCCCAATAAGATTGCTTGCTCCAAAATCGAAGAGGCACCGTCCTCCGAATCTCGAGAGCCAGACTCCCAACATGACTACTTTCTTAAAAATCGAAGAGAGGGTAAAGGAACAGTACCATTGCTGGATAATTGGAAAGTCCCTGTGTGGCAACCTCTGTGCTTCGTGGCAAGGTAGACTAGCAAACATGCCCAACCTTTACTCACATTCGAGAAAACACTCCTAACAAGATTGCTTGCTCCAAAATCGAAGAGGCACCGCCCTCCGAATCTCGAGAGCCAGACTCCCAACATGATTACTTTCTCAAAAATCGAAGACACTGCTCCTCGAATCTCGAGAGCCAGACCCCCAGCATGATTGCCTTCTCAAAAATCGATGAGGCATCGTTCTCCGAATCAATCGAAGAGGCGCTCGCTTTCTCAAAAGTTGGGCTGCTCAGAGACCACGAGGGCCGATCTCAGAAATCGAAGAGGCACCTACTTTTCTAGCCTTGTCAGCACCTGTCACACGCACACTCAGCTTTGCAGAAATTATGGGCATTCTGTCGCAGACTTCTGGTGAAGTAGAAAGCACATGAATCTTACTGTTCAATCATCCACTTCCCACACGCAACAATAGCTCATGGGTACCACAGATGACTTTGCCAAAGTTCTCTGCCAAAGTTGAGCACGTGAAGCTTGCAGCTCCCACTACATCGCTCTGACCAAGAAAGGTAAAAGAATAGCAAAGAAACAGCACTAACAAAGTTTAGACACATAAATTTTGAAGGTCTAGCTACCATATTATTACCCACAAGGGTAAAGGAACAGTACCACTGCTGGATATCGAAGAGGCACCGTCTTCTAAATCTCGAGAGCCAGACTCCCAACATGACTACTTTCTCAAAATCGAAGAGAGGGTAAAGGAACAGTACCATTGCTGGATAATTGGAAAGTCCCTGTGTGTCAACCTTTGTGCTTCGTGGCAAGGTAGACTAGCAAACATGCCCAACCTTTACTCACATTCGAGACAACACTCCCAACAAGATTGCTTGCTCCAAAATCGAATAGGCACCGCCCTCCGAATCTCGAGAGCCAGACTCCCAACATGATTACTTCCTCAAAAATCGAAGAGACACTGCTCTCCGAATCTCGAGAGCCAGACCCCCAGCATGATTGCTTTCTCAAAAATCGAAGAGGCATCGTTCTCCGAATCTCGAGAGCCAGATACCACAGACCACTTTTTCAAAGTGCTCTGACAGAGTTAAAACATGTGAAACTGGCAACTCCCACTACCGTGCTATGACCAAGCAGGGTAAAGGAATAGCATTACTACTTGTTGTTAGGGAGACTCCTATATATGTCGACCTCCATCCCCAACGGACAGGCAGACCTGCAAAAATGCTCAACCCTTCATCATATCTGAGAGGGCACTCCCAACGAAGCCTTTCGAAATATTCAGCTTTCTTTCCCCCCGATAATACCTCTGCAAACAAGCTATACTAGAGCAAGAATATCTCATATCATCAGGGTTAAAAGCAAGAGTATCCCATATCATGCTTTTTCCCTGTCTTTTCCTTTGGCCTTGTTTTTACCTGCAAGACAAGGAGAAAGAGAGCAATCAGTCAGCACTTGGAATCAAGCTTCCAGCCAGGAACTGACTGCCTGGAACCCCTTACCTGATTACTTACCTGGCATTGCTCTCGAGTACTCATCTTCAACATCTTATGTTTCCAGGGAAGATTCCGCATCTGCTTGAGGGACAGATAGGGCAAGTGCGAAGGATACAAGGAAGCATGTGGAGACAAGCGTAACAGCACACGTGCCGATACATCCATTACTCTGTCAAAAGCAAAAGTATCCCATATCAGCAGGGTTGAACGTACTCTAGATTTGATGGACTTGTTTTGACCCTCAAATTCTTCAGTCGGCCTTATATTCTGGAGGAAACCAGAAAACCCTCCAGCTCAGTTCAAGAATAAGCCTGTGGAAAGTTACTTCTTCAAAAGCAAAAGTATCTCATATCATCTCTTCTCATTTTTCTTCTCTTTATCCTTCATGCTGCTGCAAGATGGGGAGAAGGTGAACAATCAGTCGGAGCTCTGATTGCTTACCTTGTCTGTCACCTCTTTCAGCAGACCCCCTAGCTCGGCGACTTGGGGGACTCCTACTACATGGTTTGTATCGCGCTTGACCAAGCCTGAAACTACAAGTAAGCTTCAAGTGAAATTGATACATTACCTTGTGCATCTCCACCAGTTAAAGATACCACCCCCTGGATGGAGGAAGAGTACTTCCAGAGAAGATGCCACATCTACCTATGAGACAGATAAGGCAAGTCAAGACGACACCACACTCCGATACTTAGAAGTTTCGTGATTACGAGATCATTCTCCCACAATATTTCCTAATGTCATTTGTACTAAATCATTCACTTGTACTCACTAAAGGAGAGCTTGAACCTATGTACTTGTGTAAACCCTTCACAATTAATGAGAACTCTTCTATTCCGTGGACGTAGCCAATCTGGGTGAACCACGTACATCTTGTGTTTGCTTTTCTATCTCTATCCATTTATATACTTATCCACACTAATGACCGGAGCAATCTAGTGAAGATCACAAAAAGCGACCGTTTTCGCTACCTAGGATCTATCTTGCAAGAGAACGGAGAATTAGATGGAGATCTCAACCATAGAATACGAGCTGGATGGATGAAGTGTAAGAGTGCATCCGGCGTGTTGTGTGACCGTCGTAGGCCACTGAAGCTCAAGGGAAAATTTTATAGGACGGCAATAAGGCCAGCGATGTTGTATGGCACAGAATGTTGGGCGGTGAAGCATCAACACGTACACAAAATGGGTGTAGCGGAGATGAGGATGCTTCGTGGGATGTGTGGGCACACGAGAAAGGATAAGATTGGGAATGAGGATATCCGAGGTAAAGTAGGAGTAGCCGAAATTGTAGGAAAGATGAGAGAAAATCGGCTCCGGTGATTTGGACATGTGCAAAGAAGGCCGACTGACGCTCCGGTTCGAAGATGTGACTACGGGACAGAGGTTCAGGGCCGAAGGGGTAGAGGAAGACCTAGGAAAACTTTGGAAGAGACTCTAAGAAAAGACTTAAGTACTTGGATCTAACGGAGGACATGACACAAAACCGAGCGCAATTGCGTTCTAGGATTCATATAGCCGACCCCACTTAGTGGGAAAAGGCTTTGTTGTTGTTGTTGTTGTAACCTTTACTGAAAGAGTTTGTCTGATAATTCCTTTAGGTTGGAAATCTTTTGGGTAAACACTAATCAATATTCACTATCACTGATCCATTGCTAAACTAAATAAGATGGTGATAGAAAGCTTTTCCCTCTTTTGTTATAAAATGTTGAACATACATGTGCAAACCGTTCATATCAATCTTCTAAAAAGCTAAAGTTTTATAGAGTAAGGCCCTGTTTGTTACACCTCCTTAAGAGGGACAGGCTTAAATAACAGTCCTATGTTTGGTATGGTCAAGGACTGCAATAATGAGACTAACATGGATTAAGAGAGGCTTTGCGCCTCACTAAACCCCATCATCTAATCTTGAGCCGAAGCTTGGTATTAAAAAGTACAAGCTAGAAAGGAGGACGATGGCCTCACCCCACCACTTTCCTGCATGCATCTTGCTCTTCCTCTCTCTTTTCTCCCTTCATCCCTCTCTCAATCCCCGCCTTTCTCTCCCATTCTCTCTTTGAACCGACGACAAACCTCTTGGCTCCAAATCTGGGTCAACCTGGCGCAGGCCTCCAGCTGTAGACAGGTTGGACTAATTGGCGAGGAGATTTAGGTCCAGATCTGGTGGGCGATTTTAGTAGGGTGTTCCAGTAGACTCTGGTTTTGGTTTATTGAACAAAGGAAACAAGTTAAACAGAAATTGTCGTAATGTGAGGCACTGAAACATGTGATGGTAGTTGTTCTGGTGTATTTCTTATATTCAGAAAGCTCTGCACTTGCACCAAAATACCATCAAGAATTTCACCTAAGCTGAAACTCAAGAACACCCAGATCCTCTCTCTATCTCTCTCTCTCGTGGATATGGACTCCCCCAACCCAAATCAACCGCCACCAACCCACCACCACAAATACCTACAGAGGACGATGGAGAAGACAAATGTCAAACCAATTACCAGATAGGTTTCCAAACTAGAATTCCTATGGATATTTTGTACCAAGTTACCGAACAGTCTGAAATGGAATAGAACAATTGGTTTCCAATGATCGATAGCAGCTCCACCGAACGGGACAAGCAAAGGGAAAATTCTATGGGGTTTATCTACAATCCATTGTCGGACAGTGCGCACTCAATAACAATATCATGGCAGGCACATTTTCATGTTTTGTAGAAAGTTCTTCAATTGTAACAACATCCTTACTGAAAGAGAGAGCAACTATCATTTGTCAAAACAATTATTCCTTTACACACTGGAACCTAATGATCTTCATAGCCACATGTTATCAAGCATTTTTGAGCAATTATTCATTAACTTTCACTGCCTTATTCATAAGTAACTGGTACCACAACCACAGGTATATCAAGAACATTTTACACAACAAAAGTCTTAAGGTTTTTAGTATAGAATGATATCAAACAACATACCGGTGCAGCACCCTGGTGTGTACATTTTAAGCAGGTGAGGAAGGCATTTTTTAAGGCATGACGTGGCCCAGAAACATGTACCCCGTTAATGACATTGCTTGAGGGATCAAATCCAAGTAATACAGGCAAAATGCGACCATAGAATGCAGGCCTCTTCCTTGCAATTGCTGAAAGACTGGCAAGACATGTCATATAAAATAAAGAATAAGAAACTTGCAGTAAAATGTAAGCAAGCAGACACAAATGGTTACAATTGTACCCAAAAAAAAAATACAAGGAAGCTCCCACCCAATAAATACTATATTTATAATTTACTATTTTTTTACAAAAGAATATTGGACATCACAATCTACTCTCCTTCGAGGATATTTTGTCCTCGAAATTTGCATAACCCTACTGCTGTCACTATTATCTTCACCCTACCTATGATCCTAAAATACAGTCCTCTTGTACATAACAATCAACCACTTAACTCCTTTATAAGTTGACATATACCCAACATATAGGTCATCACGCCACTCAAAGAACAATCCTTTATAAATTTAAACATCATCTCATGGGGTAACTGTGTGATATCAGGAGACATAGTTATCACTTATCAACACCCATGACCTAGGTTCATGCATAGGGTATGTTTAAACTTTTTTGTTAACAAACCCTCGTGAAAAAGGAGCGGAAATGAAAAGGAAATTCCCTTACAACATGCACTTCCTCCTATTATTGAGAGGCAGTGTTTGTAAAGTGAGAACAATTTTTACACCTTCTACTTTTTTTATGGACCCCACTTAGTGGGATAAGGCTTTGTTGTTGTTGTTACTTTTTTCATGGAGAACACCTTCTTTTGAGCTCCAGAGATGGTTTACAAATATTAAATCTTCAAAACTAGTTTTAAATTACAGAGAGTCATCTAAACCTTATCAGCATTTAAATTTAGGATACAAGGACTCTATGGAGTAACATGTAACATCAAAATTGCTAGAAAATTGAATATGACCCAAGAAAGCCAAGATACCTGTTAATAAGCACAACGATCACTAAGTTACCAAGCGATTTCACAGTTGGGAACCTAAGTTGATCAAGCAATAAACCCAAACTTTTACTAGCCTCAATTGACAAATCTCCAACATTGAGCAGAGGATGCCCACCACGAAGCCAAGATACATTAAATTCCACTAAGTCCCCTACAAAGCGGACAAGCATTCTTGATAAGCAAAAAACAAACCATTTCAGTTCTGAACCTGAAGAACAGAGACAAATTTTATTACCTTCAAGAGCAGGGGGGCCTGGGGAGCCATTAGGATCAGGAGTATAAAGAAGAATGACTGACTCAACAAATTTCAGTGCTCGCAACCTTACTCCCCCACTTCCCGGCTGGTAAGCATGATACAGTGAATTAGACATCAATGAAAATCCGATCACATGTTATTGTTAAAAGAATCATTTCTTACCCGAAAAGCTATAGAATATATTTCATCCTTCAGCTTTAACACACATGCCCAAGCTGACTCGAGCGAACTGTCCAATTCACTAGCATGTAGACCCTGAAAGGTTAACCAGTAATAAGGGTGTCGATTACTACAAACTCAACTTGGATTTACATAGTCAATACTTAACCATAAAATGTAACATGAATTCCCACAGTAGCATCAAAAACACCGTTGGTAAGCATTACACAACGTTCAAGTTCAACCAATAGAATTACCTGAATCGAAACCTTTTCGAGAACGCAACGAAATAAATTACTCCCGCTAGTGATCGCCTGTCGAGCAACTGCCGGGGTTTCATCACTCAAAACATCAATTAACGAGGGTACAATGTCTGGCAACAGTTCTACGTGCATCAATCCAATTTCGCCAAGCATTCTACATTTCGAAAACAAAAGGGAAATTTCTCAATTAATCACGCTACAATAAACTCAAAAATAAAAATTAAACTAGTACAAACTAGGGTTTGACAAAAACGCACTCAGTGGCAAATTTTCGGACCGGGCTGAACCGGTCGGACTGAAGCTCGAAGAAGCGAGGGAGGAGTTCGGAGAGCAAATCAGGGTCCTGTTGCCGGACCAAATCCTGCTTCGATTGGCGCAAGCGGTCGAGCTTCGAGGGAATATCGGCGGCGAAGATGGCGGAGTCCATGAGACCCGCGAGCCTTTCGTGGGAATTGGCGGTCATCATCATCCCCACCATTGCAGAAACGAAAACCCTAATTATTTTTTTTCTCACAGTCGAGACGGTGAGATGGTGGGATTAATATCTGGTCCGCGCATAGAGAGAGGAAAAAGGGTGGGAAGTATGAAGCGGAGAGTACAAATTCGCGGCTCGTGACCGCGGACGGGCAGAGGAGTATGTCGAGTTTCACTTTTAATTTAACTCCCTGAAACTTTCGCACGTATCTTACTCTGTTTTTTACCATCAAAGTTCGTTAAAAAATCCCATTTAAATTTTTTTTCGAGCTATAAATAAAACATATTGTTTGAGACATGTTAATAGCTTTATACGGATTTTGAATGGCTTTGTACGCATTTTGATTGCAGAGATGAAAGTGAGATGCAAGTTGAGTTTTTTTAAATTGTTGAATTTTAAGAAATAAACAAGACTCGAGTTGAATTTCAAGAGGTTAAAAGGTAATTAAGCCAATAGGAAAATGAAGCTAAAAATTAACATATTTTTTTGTTAAGGTCAAGCATTGTATTTAATTTATATATTTGCAAACGTGAATTAGGTTAGGTTTATGTGCTGTATTTTGTATCTAAGTTAGAATTCTCCTTCTCGCAACTTATGTTCTTTAGGGTATATCTTTTTTATATATACGGATTTTACTAGGATCAACCACTTACATGCCTTGCACAACAATCTTCCACACTTGCATCCACATTTCCTTTTAAGGGAGGAAAATGATTTGTCACTTTATCTTTTGTTTCTTGTTCTATAACATAAAATTATAATAAGAAAAACATTTCAAACGTAGTATTTTATAAATTACTTCTTACTTTGCATTCGTTTGTCTTTTCCCCTTTCTCCAATTGAATTCTTGAAGTCCAAAACCAACTAGTGAAGAATTCTCATAACTAAAATTCTGATTTTCAAGATTAAATTTTCGAGAGATTTTTTAATGTGACAATTAAATCAACACATGAAATTATCCATCTAATTAGTAACACCACGGACCACGGCTATTAAAACTTCTCAGAACTCGAACTTCAAATTATCCACCTAATTAGCAACACCACGGCTGTTGAAACTTCGTAGAACTAGGACTGGGCCGTTGACCCAAACTCCAAACTCAAACTGGGGCCGATGATCCAAACTCAAACCCGAACCTTATCCTGCATAGAATTGGGAGTCAAACACTCCAGCCCAATTCACCACTTGGGGAAGAAAATCACACCTAATATTAACGGTTCCATTAAAAGTGCTTTTTTAAAACGTTTTTGATAAAAATATTTTTGAAACAAATTTTTAGTAAAATATCATCTAATTAAGAGTTCGTTTGAATGTGCTTAAAATGACTCTCAGCGTTTTTGATGAAAATATTTTTATAACTAATCTTTAATAAAAATGCAAGTAAATTCTGAAAAAATGCTTAAAGTGCTTCTTGGAGCACATAATTGGTGCTTCTTGCAAAAAGCACTTTAAATGCTTTGGAATCTAACGACATTTTCTCTAAAAACATTTTCAGTAATTTGCACATCCAAACGAGCTCTAAATTCTTAAAAAGCACTTAAAGTGTTTTCTCTTAAAAACACATATCTGATGCATCATCCGACAATCACTTAAATTGCTTTTAAAACACAAAATCAAATGTCCAAAAAATTCTTTGTTATTTTGAAAGCTATTCCAAACAATGCATGCAGTGCTGCAGGAAAAAGAAAAAGAAAAAAAAATCAGCCAAAGGCAGAAAACACAATTTAATCCATTATTAAGCAAACAAAATCAATACTACATCCAACAGCAAAAAAAAAAACAAATCCAACCCAACCCAACCCAACCCGCCACATAATCTTAAATTTTTTATATGTAAAAAAACCACTAAAACCATCCAAACAGTTCCTTAACTCCATCACTCAGACCGACTCGCAAACCTCTCCACGTTCGCATCCTTCAAGTTCAACCCCACCATCGCCTCCCCCAACCCGCAGCTCACCTCCACCAACACATCGGGGTCCCGGTAGTGCGTCACCGCCTGCACAATCGCTCTCGCCCGCTTCGCCGGGTCACCGCTCTTGAACACGCCCGATCCGACGAACACCCCGTCGCACCCCAGCTGCATCATCAGAGCCGCGTCAGCCGGCGTCGCCACTCCTCCCGCGGCGAAGTGCACCACCGGAAGCCTCCCGAGCTGCTTCGTCTGCATCACCAGATCGTACGGCGCCGCGATCTTTTTTGCGAAGGTGAACACCTCGTCATCGTCCATGTTCCGCAAAACCCTAATGTCCCCCATCACGGACCGCACGTGCCGCACCGCCTCGATGATGTTTCCCGTTCCGGCCTCGCCTTTCGTCCGGATCATCGCCGCGCCCTCCCGGACACGGCGGAGGGCCTCGCCGAGGTTCCGGCAGCCGCAGACGAAGGGCACCCGGAAATTATGCTTGTTGATGTGGTGCTCCTCGTCGGCGAGGGTCAGAACCTCGCTCTCGTCGACGTAATCGACGCCGATGGCTTCGAGGATTTGGGCCTCGACGAAGTGCCCGATTCGGGCCTTGGCCATGACGGGGATTGTCACGGCCTGCTTGATTTCTTTAATGAGTTGCGGGTCGGACATCCGGGCGACGCCGCCTTGGGCGCGGATGTCCGCGGGAACACGCTCCAGGGCCATGACGGCACATGCGCCGGCCTCCTCCGCGACCCGGGCCTGGTCGGCGTTGACGACGTCCATAATCACACCGCCGCGGAGCATTTGGGCGAGACCCACTTTGACGGAGAACGGCGACTGCTTACTCTCGGCGATTGCGCCATTTCCGTACACCGCGACTACTCCTGAACCCGCCATTTCTAGAGAGAGAAAAATGAAGGTTCTAGAGAGAGAGGGAGTGAGGAAATGGGGTGGCGACTGGCGAGGGTTTTGGGTGGGGAAAGGATTGGGGGGGGGGGGTTTATATAGGGTAGCGTTTGAATGGTTCTGAGAAAAAGGAGGTGGGTACCACGCCAGGTGGAGTCGCGTGGGTTGATACAGTCGGTTGGGGAGTGTGAATAATGATGACCGTTGGATTTCGTTTTTGATTCGGAGTCCTTTGTCGATGGTGTGAAGTATGTTGATCGGACGGTTGACAGGGGAGGGAGGGAGAATGGGCCGCGTGGAGAAGCCCACTTGGGAGTTCGTTAGAGTAGAGGCCACGCAATTTAATGTGCCGAATCGATTTGCCACGTGGGAAGTAGGATTCCAGTCATTGGTGATAAAAATGTAAAGACCGACTGCGCAGCCTCAAATCTTAGGATTTGTTTATTTTTCGATTATTTAGTTCTATTTCCTGGAGAATTTTGTGTACACGTACATTTTATTATTATAAGGAAACCAGTTATTAATTTTACCATGGCAATCCATTTTTCAGAGATAGGGGGAACTTGTAAAGTTATGATTCTCGATTTTTCCTGCTTAAATTAATACATTCGTAATCAAAAAGATATGTAGCTCTCACTTATAATTTCAAGACTTGAAAAACAACGCTTTAGATCTGTTAAGGAGGTGATTTCATTTCTACTCATCATCTCTCTTATTACTAATTCTCTTATTTATAACTTCGTTCGTTTCAAATAAGTACATGCGATATAAGAATTCAAAACAGAAAGAACAAAAAGTGCAATTTTCTTTCTCAACCTCATTCTACCATACATGATACAACCCCACTTGTCTTAAACAAGTCCAAAAAGGTGATGAAAATGGCACTAGACAATGCGATTGATCATTTTCTACCCTCACACACACTACTTAGGCCCCGTTTGGGATTGAGGTGATTTTAAAAAAAGTCACTGTGAAAAAAAGCTGAGGGTCATTTTTGTGTTTGGTAAACTGAAAAAAAATGGCTTATTTTGGAAGCTGCTGTGAGAATAAGCTGAAAATCAAAGGAAAAGCTGAAGCTGCTATTTGCTGCTTTGAAAAAAAGCCAGTTTTTTCAAAGCACATGGAGCTACAGTACTCCTTTAATGAAAAGACACACTATCATCCTGCTTTTTTTTCCAAAAGCACTTTCACAAAAAAGTTTACCAAACACTCTACTGGCTTTATTTCACAGCCGCTTATTCTCACAGCACAGCCGCTTATTCTCACAGCAGCTTTTTTTCAAAGCACAGCAATACCAAACCAGCCCTTAATGTTTAAGTAGGTAAAAGAAGAAGGCGTCTTCAACTTGGCCTCCTAAAAATTCTCGTATAAAATGTTATCTTTTTCTGTTGGGATTTTTGGGAGGGGCATTTTTGGAGGACTACGTTTATTGGACAGTCTCATTCGCCAGGACAGAGAGACAAAAGACAAAAGCAAATCTTTGTCCCACTTTAAGCCCCTTTGCCTTCACGATTTCATCACTGCAAAGTGTCTTAAACCCATGTATAAAATAACGATGATATTAGAAATATCAGTAGTTCAAAAATATGGAAATTTCGATTAAAATATCGGGATATTATCGATATCGTTAAAAATTGAAAAAAAACCATGGAAATTGTAAGAAAAACTTGAAAATTTTTATTGAAACTTTAGATAATGTTTATTTAGTCAATTATCTATTAGTTTATCAAAAAAAAATTAGAAGAAAATGCATTACATGATGGATTTAACTGATTTAAGTTGATCATACAGCGAGTTGGTAAACACTGTGAGTGTAGAAAATATGTAGTAATTAATGAAAAAAAGATTAAACACACCATAATCATTTATATATATAATGATTTACTACAATATTTTACACTTTATACATTGTATGGTAAGATACATGAGTGATTTAGTACCACATAAAGTTCCTATGAGGTTCAAAATTTTCCCTATCTTCATCATCTCTATGTGTAGAGTAAGTTTATTATGAAGAGTGTTCATCAAATGATAAATCCCCAAAATAGTTTTGCATGTAATTGTTAACATGCCACTCATATAAGTATAAATATTTTAGCATATTATCACTAAAACAAAAGTGATATATGGTGGTTACGGTGTTAGAAGAGTAAAAAGGGAGGGGTTCAAATCCCCTTTGTTTTTTTTTCCTCCCTTTTTTTTCTTTTTTTTCATTTTTTTCCTTCTTTTACATCGATATTTTTGATATTTTAGCGATATTACACCGATAAAAAAAAATTTCTTCTTTTTCTTTTTTTTTCCCTTCTTTTACATCGATATTTTCGATATTTTAGCGATATTACACCGATAAAAAAAAAAGTCGTACCTAGTGCACAAGGCTTCCGCTTTACGCAGGGTCCGGGAGAGGTGAATGTCGGCTAGCCTTATCCCCATTTATGGAGAGACTGCTCCCAAGTCTCGAACTCGAGACCTGCCACTCATGGGCGAAGGCACTTGCCATCGCACCAAGTGCGACCTCCTTAGCGATATTACACCGATATTTTGACAAAATATTTTTGAAGTGCGAGCGAAATTATCGACATCGATATTTTTCGATATTATCGTCGATATTGTCGATATTTATACAATATGTACATAGATATGTTCCGAAATATCCGTGATTCGAAAAAACCGAAATATCCTCGATATTTCGTCGATATTATCGATATTTCACACTATGCTTAAACCTATTCCATTATTTTATCTTTACATATTTCTAACTAGTTTACCAATTAGCAATTTGACAATCTAGTGTTTGGTAGACTTGGAGGGATTACCTTTCCTCCCAATCCACGAGAGATTTTTTAGTGTGCTAGAACACAGTTAGATATATCAAGTGTCGTAATACAATTAGTTGAAAACTTAAAAAAAAGAATCAACCAAATGAATTATGACACTTGATTTACCGAGCCCTATTCACGGAACACTGAAAATTTTCTCACAATCGACCCTAGGGCACATATAATGAGAAGGAAAGTAAGGTGCTCACGTTGCTAGAGGTTTTGTTTGAGAAGGCTACTCCAGTTCTAATTTATGAGAGAGGATCAAGGTCGGATCATACAAAACACGAGCACATTAATCTAACCAACTGTCCAAGCCCTATATATATACAATGGGAGATCAAACTCAGGTACAAAGAGACATGCAACATTGTTCGGATCAACTGTGCTGACTGACCCTACGTAGTCCACATTCTCCATTGTTTTGACAACTAGCTAGGAAGGAACAATATTGGTGAGATTCATTAATTACCAACAAAAAAAAGAAGAAAATATTGGTAAGATTCATGAAACCGGTTTTACAACCAGTTCTTTTTCTTCAATTAAGTCCTCGTGACTAATTGAGCTCAATCACACAAATATGATGCATGAATTTGCAAAGCATTCTGAAAAGGGAGTTGAACAAACAATATGCATCAACAACATTAATATCATTGAAGATTGCAACAGAAAATCGAGTAACTTAACCCAACCTACAACGTGGGGAAAGAAAAGAATCGAGACCTTTGAATTCTTTATCCTATTTAGGTGTATTGAGGCTTTCTACACCCGGAAACAATAATACATAAGGGAAAGCCGTTGTAAAGCGACAAGGCACGGCCAATCCACACTTAGAAACTACCTAGGTAACCAGCTGAGCTCTGATCAGTTATATTGACGGGTAGTAAAGAATGGCGCATACCAGCATTACAAGGAGGTTTGTATTACTTAAACTGTAAAGATCTTCCTCACCTTCTTTATGTTCCTCCGACAAATTGGACAAGTAGCAGCTGCCTCTGCTATCCTGTGAAAATTTGAAAAATGTAATCAATCATTAAATTGGATCTGGAACAGATAAACAGGACAAATATGATGCATGGAACACAGTTTACTAGTATTCTAGAAGCTCATTGGATGAGCCTCGTAAGAAATCAGAACTTTTGATGTCCTAATGGGCAACTGGCCTTGTCAACTGTCATAACTAGTATGTGGACTTGTTGCAGGGTACAGCGTAGAGGAACTTCGCAGTTAGAAATGGTAGAGAAAAATACCTTGTTGCACACTCAAAACAAGCCACACAATGCCCGCAGGGAAGGAAAAAGCAGTCCCTAGGAGCATCAAAGCAGATTGCGCAAAGACGACGAGTATTATTACTTTCACCATCTCTTGACATCTTCCCTTCTCCTGCCAGTAAGTCTTCAAGATCCCCCTCATCGTTTGAGGCAGAATCATAAGATGAGCCCCAACTTGATTGATCATCATCTTTGTAGGAAAGCAATGGGGCTCTCTCAGATCTGAACTCATCATGTCGTACTCTTATTCCATCTTCATTGCACTTGTTTAAGAAGTTGAAGGCCAAGAACATGAGCACAGTCATCCCACCTACACAGGCTAAACAAATTAAATACGGTAGAGATTGAGAGACAAAGGTTCCATTATGCGAAGAAATAAGAGAATGAGCCTACCTATACCAACAATATATGTGGCCCATCTTGGTCCATATGATAGTTTGACATACTGGTTTGCAGAAGGTGTATCCTGAGGAAACCAAAAAAATGTAAGACGAAAGAGTAACAATCTACTGAATTCAAGTTTCCGGGGTAACATTTATTTGACAATCCACTAGATTAGTCTTACCTGCTCTGGACCAGGAGTGGTCAACACAGCTTCATTTCCCTCCGGAAACAAAATTTTCAAAGTACAGGATTCATCCGTGAAAGTACATTTGTAATAAGCCGAATTTGTATTGTACAATAAAGCATTCACTGTGATGTTTAATTGTACCTGTTCAATGTAAAGATGAACCCAAGTGAATAGTGTAATGAGTAAAAATTAACGTCAGAACAGCAACAATATTCCTTTTTTTTTTTGGCCGAAGCCTGAGATGTCCCACACTCCGTGGGGTAGGACTAATCGCCAGTGGGGCTCAGAAAGGCTAAAGGCATTTCGGCCCACCCCTGGCCACAGTCAAATGGCACACATCCTCCCAAAAATTTCAACCAAGGCATCCATGTTTTTGCCAGCTTCATGCCTCGAACCCAAGACCAGGGAGCAAACCTGACTTGGAATTCTACTGCATTTCCACTGGACCACTTGCCATGGTTCAACAACAATATTCTTTAATGTAAGATATAAAAGCATTAGGAAAAGGGGAAAATAGAGACCCTTCTGAGGGACACTCTCAAGACCAACACATCAGGATGTTTGTCTAGCGCAAAATAAGGTTTTGCATTCTTACTCTCACTCAACATGATGCTTACTTTAGCAGTACGCTGCAATTAATGTCAATAAAGTAAGCAGTACGCTGCAGTTAATGTCATTAATCACTGTAACAGCCCATGATTACAGTAACAAAGATTAATAAGTACCATGCCCCAATATATCTTTTTAATCGGATGAGTACAGACCAGAATACAATAAAAGAAAAAGTGCACAAGCTATTTAAATTCTAAGGTTATGGTTTATTCTACATGTTCCACAATTACCTCCACATCCTCTGCATTCAAGTTACCCACAGAAACATAGTAGGTAGAAGACTTTGATAGGTCCTGCTCAATCATACCACTTCCTGGGAGGAAGTAATTACTGACATTAGTATAATAGTAATAGTACTTGTGTTGAGAAGACAATAAGATCATATTCCACACTTCGTCTCACCATGAATGAGGTTCCATGATAAAGAAGTATTAGGATATGTCGGTTCTTCCAGCCACTGAGCAAGGCCTTCTTTACCTGCAATGCGCTAGCTTCAGAATGCTATGGAGGTCGAATAAACTTTGCAATTAGTTAAAAAAAATGCATGAGCAACTGCAGATAATTTTTATTTTTATAAATAATGCACAAAGACACCAGACCACAGAAAAAGAAATCGGAGAAATGTAGCAAGAAGACTTGCTCTCGTAAGTGACCAATTAAGACTTCAATTAACAAGTTGCTCTGCACTCTTGGCTCACTTATGCGGCTTGCTCTCTATATAACAGTGATTCTAGGTGTATATACTATGAATTTGAGTGGAGGGTCAATGACTGCACAGCAATGAGCAAATTAAACAATTGGTATTCCAATTTCCTCAGCAGCCCGTTACACTAATCGTATCAAAACATACTCAAGCTTACTCACAAAACACAAAGAAAGATATTAAGCTTTCACTGCTGTAAAAGTATTTATAAATGGTAGCTACTAACTACTAACTAGCATGGATATTTCTTAAAATGAAGAGAATTTTGAGTAGGAAAGAAAAGGAAATGTAAGTTATATACCTTGAGCAATAATAAGAAAAATAGAGAAGCTCGGAGAGTTCACGCTGTATGAAATACTCATTTGAGACCCCGCATTTAGGTAATATATCCATTCCTGAAGAAGAAGCACAACGAATTATCATCCTAATCAACAACTACAATAGGTTCAAAAAATTCAGAAATTTCTGGCAATAAAACAAAAAACAACATTTAACAGAATGCAAACTTGCCGTATGAGAATCAGCTGGAACCGAGACAGTATGCATTTCGGACCAAGTGGTAGCAGTATCAAGAGGTGGAGTACTGTAGAAACCATATAGTACAGGCCCAGGACTTGATATATTCAGCTCTTCTACCTAACAAAGACCAAACAAAAAACCAACCCAGATTACTAAACAGCACAAGAAAGCAGGCATATCAGTAAAAAATGGAAAATGGTAAAATTAGAGCAAAAACCTACCTTTATAGACTGCACAAAAAATGGGTTAGGTTGCAGAAGAATTGAGCTATTAGGGCCAAGCTCTAAAATCGAAGACCCGTAAACTCCCAAAATCAAAGTCATCGACACTGAAACATCCAATTACAATCAAATTATGGATAATCAAATAATTAATTACCATAAAAAATTCAAAATATAATCTGAAAACTGGATACAAACCGAAGAACCAGAAGGTGAGGAGGACGACGATGCAGGACCACGAGTCATCCGTAATCACCGTCGACACCTCATCGAACGCCGGCACATTTCCGCCGTACGAAGTGCCGATTTCGTGGTTTTGCTCCAGCTCCGGATGCCGGAAATGCGTGCGTTGCTGGTACGGATTGTCATCGTCCTCCTCCTCCCGCACCTGCGAAGCGCTCGAAGACGACGTCGTAGCGGCAGCAGCAGCACCGCCCGAAGTGTCCCTACTGGTCGAAGCAGCAGCACCGCCAGAAGTGTCCCTACTGGTCGAAGCAGCACCAGAAGAAGAAGTAGATGAGGAGGAGGAGGAGGAAGACGATGGATGTTCTTCCATTGCAAAAAGAGGGGATATTTGGGGGAAATTAATTTCAGAAACCCTAACCCTAATTTAGGGGGAAACTGGGAAATGTAACGCACCTGTAGATGTCTGAGGAAGAAGGTCCACGGAAGGGAGGATGGTCGGGTGAGTAACCGATCCGCTCACCAAGCAGTCGTTTCTTCTCCGTTGGACTGGTAGCTGCGGAGAGTGACGGTTATTTTTCTGGCGGTTCCTGCTAGCCAATCAGCTGGCGCCAAATGGACCAATGGTACTTTACTTGCTAACTTGGTCCAGTCTCGGCAGCAGAGATTTTTTTTTTTTTTTTTTGAGTATATTGATATTTTTACATTAGGAAGATGGGGAGTTTGACTAAACCACACGATGTACAGCCTAATTTGGTATCGAATTTGTCATTAACGAAATTCAAACCTAAGACCTCTTACTTCTAAGCAAAGAGGAATACCATCATATCGTAATATTAAGTGGCGGCAGAAAATAATTGATGTAGGGCGTTTTTGTTATTTTGCTTAGGTTACCAGTAAAATTCAGGAAAATGAAAACAATTGTGTGGATAATAATTGAATTGTTACATTGTGCTCAATTAAAAATTTAGAGGGAGATTGGTTACTCTCATCACCAGTTTTAGGGCATGCCCACAACTTTAAGCTAGAAAAACTAACACGTGACACCTAACTGCCAAGTGTTAGTATATATTTACGTAGGAATTTATAGACGAGAGAATTGCTAGCGACGGGGATCGAACTTGGATTGGTGTTTAACCCAAAGTTCTAAAAAACGCTAGGCGCTAGTTGGGCGGTATGCAGGGGCTGCTAGGCGAGGCCTAGACGAATTTATGTAAATTTATTATATATCTTATAAATAAGTGCTTATTTATATCTATAAAAAAAATTTAAAAAAAATTATGCTTGTATGGATAATAAAATAATGATAAAATGCAAAAATAGAAGTAAAAGAATACACAAAGTATATACATCCAAAAAGTTCAATATTTAAAAAACAGTAAGTATATAATCATAATGAGGATGATTCTTAGATGATAGACTAAATTATTCTTGTTCATGATCCTTGCATTGGATTGGACATAGACCAAATTATTTAACCTTATTTTATCTAGTTTATTTATTTTCTTTGTATGTATCCCCTCAAAAGTGCTCCAATTCGTTTCACTATTGGATGAACTTGTAGTAAATCCATCATTTGCAAATTAGGTACACCATTTTCATAAGTATACCACCATGAAACCAAAAAGAAAAAAAGCACACAATTAATAGAAAAAATAAAAATAAAAACCGCCTAGGACTGCCTAAGAGCCGCCTAGCCCTCCGCCTAGACCGATTTTTCGAAACAATTTGTCCTAAATCATGGCGGGCCTTCACCGCCTAGCGCCTAGATGGCCGTCTAGGCCGATTTTTAGAACACTGGTTTAACCACAAGCATTAAGGGAACCAACCCTCACTGGTAATTGTTGCAATTAATTGTGTGAATATTAGTAGATTATGTTTATGAATTATATGAGATTTTCTAGATTTTTTTTACTGGACTATGTATTAGTATTGCATGTAGAAAATTGGGGAGTAAATGTTAAGGATGAACTTTTTTTGGTAAGTAGAAGAGTGAGCATTTTACCGTCGAAGCTAACTCGTTAAGTAGTTTTAATATTCTTTGGGATGGTTAAACGCATATGGAAATCACAATCCAGAAACACGGTAAAATACTTTGCCAAAAAAGGGGTATTTCTATTTGTGGTTCAAAAAAAGTTTCACCAAACACAGTTAAGAATAAGAGCCTCCATTCTCCAAGCCACCTAACCAAACAACTAAATTTATTCGTGGTGATTGTGACATTTACAAGTTTAATTAAAAATAGCCATAGGGCAAGGAAAATTGTACCATACACATATATAGCCATAGGCGAACTAAAGCGAAATCAAAACTAAAGAGAGCAAAGAGATTTTTCATTTAAGTCGATTTGATTTGAAACTCGTAATTTTGTGTATGGGAGAGCGACGTAAACAAATGAGGGAAAGGAGTCGAGACCTTCGGTCCTTCTTCGAGCAAAAAGGATGGAAGGTCGTCGGCGTCTGGAAAAGAGGGTGGTATAGAATCCGAACCAACCTCAAGATATAGCTCGGAGGACAAGAAACCAAATTCATGGATGCCGTGTCCTTGTCAATTGGCTCATTCCATAACAACTTATACTTTTAAGGCCCAGTAATTTGTGTAACATGATATTAGAGTCTTAGTTTGTAGGAGGTCCTAGGGTTGAAAACCTCCCATCGTTTCATTGTTCAATATCCCTTGTTAATTTGATGGGGTGCGTTTCAATATGGCTCTTGAATGATACAATTTCGAAGCAAGCATTTGTTGTTCTACTGAGAATATGTACCATTCGTAGCATGCATATAAGGAGAAGGAATTAGATGAACCCGATATATAATTACAGTGACATATCGGTTTAGTAACACAATATCATTTCACAGATAATACACATAGCGTTGTGTTATTGAATTGAGTCATACGTAAAATGTACCTGATCCATCTTAATTGCTCTCGCATATGAAAATTTATCATTTAATGGGTTTTAAAACGCCAACGTTGGGAGAGCAATAATGCTGCAGACAATCCTTGTCAAAATGTTTTGTGTTGCACATGGAAATCTTGTACGTTTGCATCATTGAAGCATACCAATGCCTAGAGTTCAATCGATTCTCATACTATTGTTTGCCAAGAGGATCCATCCTCTTTATAAGGATCTTGGGGATCTTCCAATCACATCCGTTCATCGTACATCGTACGGCTAGTTTTGTCAGGTACTGTTTATATTCAATTTTAAATAAAAAAAATTACAATAATTTTTTACTGTACGATATACGATGAACGGATGTGATTGGAGAATTTCCAAGATCCTCACAAAGAGAATCCAACATGGATCCTCACTCTATTGTTTGTACCCAATATTACATATATGTTTGTACAATCGAGGCCGTTAAATAAATGGACATAGATCGTGTATTGATGATTTGGAGAAATTTTTAATTGTGACGGGAATACGGATGGTACACTACATGTTTTTTATGCAAATGGTGGAAAATTTTAATTTTTAAGTTATTAACTTTTTAACACACATAACTCACAATTTGTATAAAGACACATGATATACCATATCGTGTGACGGTCACATTGAAAAATCTCTCGATGATTTGATGAGATTTTGTAGGTAATTGGTACTGGTCCAATGAAAGAGGCTGACTAAATGAATTGATGATGAGGAATTCTTATTGGCCACGTGCTGCAAAGGTGATCAAGAGAGAGT
Organism: Malus domestica; assembly: GCF_042453785.1. NCBI lineage: Eukaryota > Viridiplantae > Streptophyta > Magnoliopsida > Rosales > Rosaceae > Malus > Malus domestica. Next base: position 23,689,076 of record NC_091672.1, on the reverse strand, counting down.
TTTTGTTTTGACCATTGGGAGGATAAAGATGGTAGTTGTGTACGATTTGGCGACCATTATCATTTGGCCACAACATCAACCATTGGTTTATCATTATCCAAATTTGGAATTTTTTTTGGTATTATCACCTGATGGCAGATGGTTTTGGTCTACCATCAAAAGACAGTTACGTGTCTAAGGCTTGGATTCTATCATATCGTTTCATTGCTAGCCAATTGAGAAATTATGCTTTTAGTCAGGGCCGGTTCTGAGTTTTTGGGTGTCCGGTGTAAAAGCTCAAAATGTGTTATTTTTTATTACGAAAACATATGTTTAAAAAAAATAATGTTTAACAAGAGCTAGAACCCAGTCGAAGCTGGGGGGCTAGGCCCTCACGCCCAAATTATATTACTTGAAAAAATATACAACAGGTGGGACATAGCACCTAAACTCCGACAATAAAAAATACAATCATATACAACCATTCCTAGCAAAACTCCTTGAAATTTCAGCCTTTAAGAAATTGTCTTCTAGCATTTTTTGAAGCAAAATCATCAATTATATCATCATACTCCAAGTCTTCAATCTCATCATTTTCAATGCATAAGATTGCTAATCCATTTAGCCTATCTTGAGTCATAGTGGTTCGCAAGTAAGATTTTAATAATTTCAATTTTGAAAAACTTCTTTCTGCAGATGCCATGATCACAGGTACAATCAACAATACACGATAAACAATCTCGTTAACCTCTTAAACTTTCGGCAATTTCGTTATTCTTTGTTTTTTTTTTTCCTAAAAGACATAACTTCGATAATTTGTTTGCAAAAATTACATACACATGATATAACAAAAATTTCCTTTCAAAATTATCATTCCAACATATATTATATATTATAAAAATACTAACACATAGTCTAACATATACAAATTGATAAAATTGAACCTAAATATTGAGTTTGAAATGAAATCAAATAATTCAATTAATCAAGAATTCAATTCATCCACAACAACAATTCTATACATCAATTATCATATAATTATATTTCTATGTCACTTGCAAAGTTTTATATTAAATTATGAATTGATAATTCAAATTTTAAAAATTAGTTACCTCAAAACTCAAAAGGGTTGGTGATGAGTGAATGCACTTGTAGTCAAATTCCAATACCCAAATGAATGGTGTTGTGCTGTCACGTTGAGAATAAGGAGGAGAGGGACCTCTTCCTGCTGTGCTGTCTGGCTGCTGCTCACTCACATCACCTTGCAGACTCACCCAGCCCAAGGGCAACACACGGCAGCAAGGCATAGGGGAAGTGGGTGGGGAAGGGATTGGGGAACACAGGGGATGGGGAATTGGGAAAAGGTTGGAAGTTAGTGGGGATTGGGGAACAAAAGGAAGGGGTGCGTGGGGGAATCGGGAAAAGGGTTAGAAATTAAGGTTTATGGGACCGAGAGTGGTCCCTGTTATGAGTGTATGACCCTTTTTTTTATAATTTTTTTTAATGCATAAAACCTGGGCCCCTTTAATTTGTTGTCAATCTTGGGTCGTCCCTCTATTTGGAAATTGGGCTCTAGTAATTTTTTTTATACCTAGTTATTTGGGTTTTATTATTTTGGTGCCCCTTTAATTTTTGGGCCCTGGACAGTTGCCCTTGTGGCACTGGGCTAGGGCCGGCCCTGCTTTTAGTAGAGATAATATTATTTGTTCAGAAAAAACTTTAAAATAAATAAATAAATACAAAAGGCTTTGCAACAGAGGAAGGCACCTTCAACTCAACAAACAACTTAAAACACCATACATGAAAATCCTCATTTTACGTGAAACCCTTCTCACATTTTTTGAGAAAAATACTAACGACCCTAACTCCCCCGTCAACACATCTTTAGTGACGACAAGTGCATACACCATGTTAACAACCGGCGACACCTTTAGTTTGGATAAGTGAAAAGCATTGCAACTGATTGGTTGGTTATCTATTCAAGTGTTGGCAAATGAAGAATTCTCTCTTCTTGCATTTCAGACTCTCAATAGGTCATCTCATCAGCTTCAGTGAAGTGAAGTGAGGTGTTCCCTAATTACTCCTTGTTCGGCACAACGAAAACCAAACCAATTATTAAACTTCACAGTGATTAATGGATCTTGAAGTACTATTTCCGCATCTCCTTGACCAAATCCACATACCTTAGGATTACTCCTTAATGGTTGATCAAGTTTGATAGATTCGCCCTTTGAACAAGAAGTTTCGTTCCTAGAGGGGAATTGATCTACAAATTCTTTGATTCAAGTTAGTAAGAGGGATCTTAAACTAAGAAATAGATTCTAGAAGCTAAAAAAGGGTATCCTGAGCAATTTCAATAATCGGGTTCATTGATATTCCTGGTATAGTAACACATCCAATATCATACTTAATTCGATGGAATTGTTTTATCTTTAAGGGGATCTTCTAATGCTTGTTGGGTATTTTGGTTTAACACTACTTCACACCCAAAAAGAAGTGAGCTACGTGTGAGTTAAACTTGGAGATGGAAGTCTTTCTTTTGTTGCTCGATGGTAAAGTAAGACTAAGCTCATGAACTTATTATCCTAGGTCGGAACAAGTTGATAGGATCCCCTTTTTTACAGCCCAGGTATCATATACACCCCAAAATAAAGAGCCTTGAATACTAGAAGAAAAGCACCTATACCTAACAAGATTAAGTGAATACCCAAATCTTGTGTTCAGGTTCTAGAACCCAAGGTTGAGACATGTTCCTTCCTTGGTAGTGATCACCTCGACAACACCACCACCTCCATTCTACTCTCCTGACCGAGCTAGGTTGCGAGTTAGCACACCCAAATTTACAAAAATATTTTATATACCTAGATCAGTAGTCATACTAATATTGTAGAGCCTTGCCCTATATTGTGAACCATTGTTTGTGTACTTACTACTTACACGAGCTTCGTAGCTTATTCAAGTTTTGATTTGCTCGGTGCATCATTTCTACGATGTAGTATACAAACCTTGCAAGATAACATGTATCATTGTTGTGAAATTTATACAACCAAAATTAACCTCATTAAGTCTCGCAAGTATATGAATCAGATGATAGTATAACAAACAAGCACGGATATTGTCCCACATAAATCGAATTGATTCTAGAAATCTTATTAATTAAATTGAAACAAATTCTAATTGAGAAGATAATAGATATGAGATTTTGAGTTCAATTGGAAATTAAATTAAGCATGAAATTAAACACAAGGAAATAATAAATTGAAAACATACAAAAAATAAAAGACTTAAATTATTCAATGGCCATGTCATCTGGTTGCACCAAAAGTATCATTACATGTAACCTTCTATGGCGAGAATTTAAACAAGTAAAAACCCATTAAGTTCTATGAAAATTGGTGGCCAATCACATAAACCCTAATTGCATTGCATCTACAAATAGGAATTCATGGTATATTACAAGAAGCTAAGCCCAATTTTGTTGGAGCAATAATAGAAAATATGGAAATAACACAATAATTCCAATAATAATAAGCATAAAGAAATTCACAACATCAATTATATATGAGATTAATATAAACAACTAGAGAGAAAGTTAGAAATACTAACAAACTTAGAGATTGAGGCTTGCATAAATACAATGTCCTAAAGACAAAATTTCGCCCTAATCTTATACTTGTTGTTCTGTAGACGTTCGTCTCTTAGAATTCAACAATCTATAATCCGAAAGCACTTCAATCTTCGGACTCTGACGAACTTCATATATTATGTACTCTCAAGACATGAGTCGAAATTTGACAAACGAAAATGAGAGAAACAAAGTGGGGAAATCCTATTTCTCAAGAGTAAAAATTAACTCTAATTTTCTATTCTTAATGATAATGGTTTCATGGGTTTATATAGAACTCAAGTACTTCTTGTTAAAGAGATGTAATTTTTCATCTATAAGTATACATCATTTAACAAGGGAATGCACATAAATAACATAACCTTTATGGTTAACACTATTTTTCATTCAATTATTAAAATTATATATTACAATATTATATATTATAATATATAATTTCCAACAAATTTAAGTACGACTTCTACTTTTTACTTGCATCAAATCAACTCAATTAAAGCCTAGATGCTGAAGCATCTAAATAAAATTTAGTGCATTCTGCAAAAAAGATATTCAAATGGGAAAAAAAATCTTAATAATAACAATGCCAAAACAATTTAATGATTGCTAATGAAAATGACTTGAAAACTTTGAGTTTTAACGATAAGAACAAATAAAAGGTAAAGTAAATATTACCATGATTGACTTTTTAGTGTAATAGTATCATAATTAGGATTCGTAACTCGAAAAATGAAAATCTCCAAAGTATCATTCCTGTTGTGCCGCAGTCCTCTGTTTTGTTCAACCTTTTTCTCACAAGGAGAAAGAAATTCCTTGTATAAAACTAAAGGCAAGGCAAGGGCAATATATTTCTTAACACTAATTGCCTTGTAAAATTCTTATTTTTTGATAAGATGATAGCATTAGTAATTAATGTTATGTTAAATTAGAGAGTTGACGGCGTTCTCACCCACACCGAAATGCAAAGGCACAACTCCAAATTTCTTGCCTTGCACAATAATATTAGCTTTTTTAAGCAATGACACTTATGCAAAGCAGTCACTAATCACCCCAACCAATAAACACCCCAACCCAACCATCCAGAACATCGACTAATTTCGCATGCCAACTATTTTTAAGAAAACCTGGTTAGCTAAATTTTGAATGGTTAAGGTGGCAAGTAGCAAGCTATATATATGTTCTCAAAGAGCTGCGATTAGTATCATATTTTGGAAGAAAAAGATTGCATACTTTCCCGTCAATCTCCTTCAGTACTTCCTTCTTTCGAATTAGATGGGCGAACTGAAGGAGCAAGTTAAGCAAAAAAGCAAGAAAATGAAGAAGGCGTTCATCACACAAGGAGGGAAGGTCGTCGCAATATGCAAGAAAGGATGGTACACTCTTCGAAGATCCGTCTCAAGGTATAAGAAGTGATTGGTATACATATTATGCCTTTGAGAATCGAAATGTAAAAGTTTTAGATTGTATGCAATGTTGACACTCTGATACAAATACACCAGCTATTTTTACCGAACGCGTTTGAGAAAATGTCAATTCTTGCTTGAACTAGTGATGGTGTATTAATATATATATATATATATATATATATAGTTGCACCTCATAGATCATCCTTACAAAATATTAACTAAATCGGAAGTATTTAAGGCATCTAATTGAGTTCAAAGAAATTGACAAACACTATGGTCTAAGAAACATTGAAATTTTATCTTGACAATTAAATGAGAACTGGTTTCGGATTGAGTTGAGTTTTTGCATAGAAGATCTATGAATCAAGATTACAAAATAAGTTCGGATCGCTGAAGTTCGATGTGGATTCGGTGATGAAAAATAAACGGTTCAAAGGCTTGAAGCCTTGTTGTATTTCTCACCTTCAATTATTTTTATTTTCTTGTACAAAAAGTGAATTTGGTGATGAAAAATGAACAGCTTTTATCCTCTCTCTCTCTCTCTCTCTCTCTCTCTCTCTCTCTCTCTCTCTCTCTCTCTCTCTCTCTCTCTCTCTCTCTCTCTATATATATATATATATATATATATTACAGCATGGTTGATTGACTAAATACATTTCAACGCTTCAGCAATTAAACACGCAAAACACATACAGAATCGACCATGCACATGCATGTAATTTAGGGTTTAACCCTTTACATGTGCGCTTAACTTGTTCACGTGCAGAGGTCTGTTATTGAAAATTTCTTAGACCCAAAACACCTAAATCAAATAAAGCCCAGTAATATCACGATCTGCAAAACAAATCGAAGAAATAATGTCGAATTCGAAATTTATCGTACAAGAGGAGCAAATGAGGGCGAGCAGGATGCAGCTGAGGGCAAGTAGGATGCAGAGATAAAGATGAGTAGGACAACAATGAGGGAGCAGGGCAAGGAGGGAGCAGGACGAGGATTGAATCGCAGGAGAAGAGAGATTATGGGATTAGAGGGCGGCTTATCAGTCCTTTCTGAATTAGGGGGTCTCACTAAGACCTGTTAGCAAGGGACTCAGTCTAGGCAAGTCCCTGCTAATGCCACTAAACTTAGTCTAGGTAGGGAACAAAGACTGGACTAAAACTTAGTCCAGTCTAGTCCAGTGAGGGTTAGTGATGCCAAACAAACACACCCTTAGGGTTTTGATTTTTAGGGTCAAATTGAGATTAAAATTTGGGGTTTTCACATTTTATGCCATTTTCAGTCCCAAAATGATGATAATAATCATCACGAAATTGTTGTTGTAAGGGCAGATGCAAAGTTAAATTTGTAATTTAGGTCTAGTTTCAACAGATTTTGGTATCAGGTTGGACTAGAGTTTTTGGATTTTGGTATCGGGTTTGAGAAATGAGTTGAGTTGCATTTAGTAACTACACTCACAAAGACACTCACACATTATCCTGTATAAATTTCATCTTAAACCTTATGGGTGGGATCTCAATTGTTGCAATAGGTTTACAAGGTTCCAGCAACTGACATGGAGGCCCTTAAATCTCCACTCATGGGTCTATTTGAAAAGTGCCATGCACACTAGTTCATCCTATATATTCAAGATTATAGTGAAACTGATCCTAAAACACATAAGGGAATGGACTTAACAAGAGTGACAACTAGAAATTTCATCTTATGCCTTACAAGTATGCATATGGTTGTTTTTATTTATAGGTCTGCAAGGGACACAATATCTTCTCTGTTCTTCTGTATCTTGCTTGAAGGCTGAAGAAAAATGCTTATTCCCTAACATTTACTGAAAATTTATTGCATTTTGACAGGTTATGAAGGTTGGTAAGGTTGCAAGAGCTATTGCCATCATGAGCCCTCCAATTCCAAACACCAATGAATCTCACTCAGTGCAGGTTATCCTGCCACATAAGCAGTTGGGTTGCAGATCAAATATGTGAGTTCTCTTATCTTTTGTTTGGGACCAATATTTATTTTGCAATGAATGCCGTGTGCATATTTGAGAAGGTCCTTTGTAACTGTTGCTTTAGAAAAAACAATCTCATGACTAGGTTGCTTTATGCTATGGCAAGGAAATGGAAAAAATGAATGGTATAGTTTATATGCATACAATGTCTAAACCACAATTTTTAAATTTTTGTTGTGTAATTGGATATGCAATTTCAATGTTATATCGGGTGGAAGGTATAGTCAGTTATATTATTCTATAACTATTGGAAGGGTTTTGTGGTAACACTTGCTTGATGCATATTAATATTATCCTACTATCATTTCAACTCCAAACTACTACCAAAGGGAGAAAACAGTGGTATTGAGAGCAGACCTCTGGGGAACTCATGTATACTTTGAACCAATAGCTTGTTGGTGGATATTTATTCATCCTGAGTTATCCCTGTATCTTTTTTGTTGTATTTTCTTTTTATTGGTGGCCAATTCTTTGGTGCTTTATTGAACAAGTATCTTTTCTCTTGCTCCTACTCTCACAATGTTGCTCCAAAAGGAAAATTTATTGCATTTGTATCAACAGACGCAGAGACTGATCATCCTAATACTGAGCTTGCATTGGATTGACCTTTTAGGGCCTGTTGACGAGATATTTTTTAAGACTTATGACACATATAAGCCTGTTAATGAACCCACTTTGGACAATTGCTTTATATCAACCGTAAGTCTTATTCAAGCCTTGACCTGTACTGGGCACTCTTCAATATGATTTATGCACACTTGACAAAAGGCTTTATATGTTTAATAGAGTTATGATGCCACAACACACTTTAAGTCCACTGTCTTGGATGTACTCAACATGTACACCTTGATAACAGGGAAGGTAAGAAATACAATTTTATGCATCGCCCAATTAGTTTGATTATGTTGTTTTCGATTTCATGTCATCCTTAAAGTCGATGGACATTTCCTTGATTAACTAACTTGCCTTTGTTTTTTTTTTTACTTTTTCATATAATCGTGTCTTTCATACAAGGTGTTGATGCACAAAACTAGAGGGGTCTTGGAACAACGTAAATCCGACCGTGAATTTGCAAGAAAGTACAGAACATAAGATGTATCGTGATTCACCCCAATGTTTGGGCTACATCTACACTGATGTTGATATTGTTTCACTCTGAATGGTGAATATACAAGAAGGCTAGAGGTAGTGTGCTCTCTAGCCTATTTTCTGTGTTTGCCCTCTCTGAGATGTTTTCTCTCTTCCCATGGCCTAAACCTTGACCTCCCTAATGAGGAGAGTGAAGAGTCCTTTTATAGAATAAGAGCTCCCCACTTATTACATAGTTGCCCCTTCATTTATTACATAATTACATTTGAGTTCCCTGAGTATTTATACGAGGTCTAAATACGGAGGCCCTAAATATGGTACAAACAGTAGTCCCCCAAGTCTTCAGTCAAGATAGTCTTTTGGCTGGAGACTTGAAATTTAGTCCATGTGTGGGCCGAAGTAACTAGATGTCGTCTAGAACTGATACTCGATATGAGGCGGTGCTCAATGTGAAATGATGCTCAACTAGAAGTAGCACATGTTGCGAGGCTGCTTGGCTTGTGGGTTATGTTGCCTTGGTTAGCTAGGCTTGCGGCGTTTGAAGGTGAGAGAGTCCCTTTTATAGAATAAGGGATCGCTCATCAATACATAAATGATGGGGTAGAGTTGATGCTCGTGACGAGACAGTTGCTCAGCAAGCGGCGATGTTCTCTAATGATGGTGAGGGAGTCACTTTTATAGAATAAGGGCTTGCTCATCAATACATAAATGATGGGCTAGAGTTGATGCTCGCGGCTAGGCGGTTGCTCAGCAGGCGGCGATGCTCTCTAATAATGGTGAGGGAGTTCCTTTTATAGAATAAGGGTTCGCTCCTCAATACATAAGTGATGGGTTAGGAGTGATGCTCGCGGCGAGGAGGTTGCTCAGCAGGCGGCGATGCTCTCTAATGATGGTGAGGAGTCATTTTTATAGAATAAGGGATCGCTCTTCAATACATAAGTGATGGGTTAGGAGTGATGCTTGCGGCGAGGCAATTGCTCAGCTGGCGGCGATGCTATCTAATGATGGTGAGGGAGTCCCTTTTATAGAATAAGGGCTCGCTCCTCAATACATAAGTGATAGGCTAAGAGTCTCTCTCTAATGAAGGTGAGGAAGTCTCTTTTATAGAATAAGGGTTCGTTCTTCAATACATGAATAATGGGTGCTCTCTAATGAAAGTGAGTGAGTCTTTTTTATAGAATAAGGGTTCGCTTCTTAGTACATAAATAATGGGCTAAGTCCCCCAAGTATTTTTCATACCCAGTTGCAGAAGCCCCCAATATATGGTACATAGTGTAGTCCCCCAAGTCTTCAGTCAATAGGGTCTGTAGGCTGGAGACTTCAAATTCAATCCATGTATGGGCCAAAGTGGCGGTTGTTCGAAAACGGTCTTTGTATACCATGCACTGAAGCTTTGTAGGTGAAGCTTTGAAAGTGAAGTTTATAGGTGAGGCTTTGAAAGTGAAGCTTTAAAGCTGGAGCTTTTGTAAATGAAGCTTTGAAGTCGGAGCTTTGTAAATGAAGCTTTCGAAGCTCGAGCTTTTGTAAATGAAGCTTTCGAAGCTGGAGCTCTGTATATGAAGCTTTCGAAGCTGGAGCTTTGTAAATGAAGCTCTCGAAACTTGAGCTCTCGAAACTTGAGCTCTATAAATGAAGCTTTCGAAGCTAGAGCTCTATAAATGAAGCTTTCGAAGTTGGAGCTCTGTAAATGAAGCTTTCGAAGCTGAAGCTCTATAAATGAAGCTTTCGAAGCTAGAGCTATGTAAATGAAGCTTTCGAAGCTGGAGCTCTGTAAATGAAGCTTTCAAAACTAGAGCTCTATAAATGAAGCTTTCGAAGCTGATTGACATGAGTGATGCTCATGGATGTTGACATGAGTGATGCTCATGAATGTTGACATGAGTGATGCTCATAAATGTTTATGTATGATTGACATGAGTGATGCTCATGTATGATTTTTTAAAGGACGGGTTGTACTTTTAATCACCTGGTTGGTGATAATAACGACAGGTTGCTGAATAATTTTGGAGTACTGAACGTATTTTTGATCACCTAGTTGGTGATAATAGCGGTCGGTTGTTGAATAATTTTGGAGTACTGGACGTACTTTTGATCACCTGGTTGGTGATAAGCAAGTGGGTGTCCGATCAGACAAGAGATCACCATGAGCACGTGGCTTATCAGTCTATAAGTTGGTAGACTTCTTTAATCAGCAACAATGTTGATCAGTGGATCTAGTTGCTCAATAATTTCTGACAATAAATGACAGTATAAGTATGACCGTACAATGAATAAATCAAATTGATAAAGTTTGTCAAGGCAAAATATTGTATTATGTGCCTTTTGTGAATAAATGATTTATTCTGTTGTGTGATAAATGACATGTTGCATAAATCAACAATATATTAGGTATTGCCTAAATGTGTGTGTATATATATAATCATGAATAAATGATTTATTCAGTTGTTTGATAAATAACATGTTGTATAAATCAATAACGTGGTAGTAATCATGTGATATCAGAAATAATAATTATATTATTTAATCATGAGTCATCATGACATAAAAATAATAAAATTATTATTTTATAATTAGTCATCATGACACAAATAAAATAATAAGATATTAAATAAACAATGATATTGAGAAAACATAATGATGTTTGCTGAAAATGAAAAGTAAAGCTTTTCTTATTTTTTTTCATTTTGTCAGATGGCAGACATAATAATGATAGAATTAATAATAGGAATATTGTAAGAAAACTTATCTTCTTCTTGTTTTCCACTAGTAGTTGTGATGTTTGCAGGAGGTGGGATCCCCGTATTTGGAATGAAGATAGATAAGTGTGATAGAAATGATTTCCTTTGCTGCTTTTAGTGAAGGCTTTTTCAGCAAAGTGGGAACATGCACTCCCCCTCATCTGATTTGCAGTGACTTTTTGTATAAAGTAAGCCACACCCATCCAGAACCTTGCAAAGCAGCGCCTTTAGTGGATATGATTTCATGGAGAAAGAATCATTGGTTGATCGCAACAGTGAGGACAAAGAATCTCTGGAACTGAACGATATCTTGCAATGTAGAATGGCATGTTGCAGTAAGGAATTGTTCCTTTGTTGCACCGTTCTCACTCGCCCTGTTCTTAAGGTACTGGTCCAGCACCTCCCGCCTCACTATCCTAATGTACTCGTGCGGCTTCAGGGTCTGCCCGATGTCCACTGCCACGTTCGACGGCGATATCATCTTCATCTTGGTGACGCGGCGGTCGATGATGCCCAGCAGGAAGTCGAACTCGCCCACCATGCAGAGCGGGATGACACCGCCGCATGGCTTGCAGTTGTCCATTTTTCGCTCGATGAGGAACGTCTCGACGCCGCCCTTGGCAAGAGTTTCTACAGCAGCTCCCCCATACGGGTTCGCCTCCTATAACGGCGACGCGGAGGTTTTGAAGCTAGTGACTTTTAGGCTGGTTTTGTCAGGGATGATAGGGATGAAAAGCTCTGGCTGACCATCGAGCTTGCTTTTGTCGGTCAAACTTTCAAATGGCTCGAGGGATCACAGGCAGCGCTCGAGGGAGTGGAACTCCAGAATTCAACTCTTGTTTGTTCAACACATTGATGGGTTCGGTGGAGGAGCAAAGCTAGGGAGGAGGGGCAATCCCGTCAATTAGGCATTTGGAGGCAGTTTCTTCAACATATTAGGGATGAATCCATATCTTTGGGTGATGCACAATGATGTGGAGGAAGGTGAGTGAAGCATGAGGTTCTCCGCAGCATGTAGAGAAGGGAATGCTTCAGAGACTTGACGAAGGGGTAGAGAGAGTTGGAGAGTGGAGAGAGAAGTTTTAGTTTATTGGGTTTTGCAAATTCACGGTGGACAGTGGTGAGGTTGTGAAGGTTTCACGGTGGTGAGATGAAAAAATGAAAGAGAACCGACGTAGCTTTTCGTGTCGTTTCCCACAGATGGCGCCAAATGTTAATGCACAAAACTAAAGGGGTCTTGGAACAACGTAAATCCGACCGTGAATCTGTAAGAAAGTAAAGAACACAAGATGTGTCGTGGTTCACCCCAATGTTTAGGCTACATCCACACTGATGTTAATATTGTTTCACTCTGAATGGTGAATATACAAGAAGGCTAGATGCGGTGTGCTCTCTAGCCTATTTTTTGTGTTTGCCCTCTCTGAGATGTTTTTTCTCTTCCCATGGCCTAAACCTTGACCTCTTTAATGAGGAGAGTGAAGAGTCCTTTTATAGAATAAGGGCTCATCACTTATTAAATATTTGCCCCTTCATTTATTACATAATTACATTTGAGTCCCCCGAGTATTTATACGAGGTCTAAATACGGAAACCCTAAATATGGTACAAACGTAAGGTTTAACCAAATTTCCTGGAATGTTTAAGCAGGTTCTTGACCTCAATGTGGACCTAAGTGCTGCAGAAGAATGAATAGCAAAGCTGCATGTGGTGCTTGTAGTGATATTTGTGCTTTGTTCCAAGTACACTGAGCTGCTTAAGTTACCTTACCTGTGATGGTGGTAATCCTCATACCGTGGAGTATTATATGAGTTATCACTCATTTTTAATCATAGCCTTGATATGTTATATATTGTCATTTAAATGTACTTCCAAGTTTCAAATGAAAACTATATGTCTGGATTTCGAACATGCCCTTGTGTTGGTTCAATGTATTTTCAGGATGCGAGTATGTGTGGAAGCATGTAAACAAAATGATAACTTGTCAGAGAACTATTTCTTCCAAGTTAATGATGTGTGAGGTGGATTCGGTTCTAATCTTCAACTTTAAACCAAAGGTGAATAATTAAGAAAAACATCCTGAAACTTGTCGATTGTTGGGAGAACACTTTGTTATATTCATGTTTGGAACAATGCTACTCTTGAATCATGTATGTTTCTTTTGTTGGCAAGAAAATTTGGTTTTTGTATTTTTATTGAGTCTCACTCTTATCCAATATTATTAATTTTAATAATATCTTTAATAAAAAAAAAGCAATTAAAATAGAACAATAATATAGTCCTAGTCTGAGCAAACTCAAACGGGTGATAGTACTGTTTTCATTATCCTACTGCTTAGTCCGATACTGCACCAAACGCTTCACTAAGCTAGTCCAGCTTAGTCTAGTCTAAGCCAGTTCAGTTTAGTCCTTGCATCTAATCTAGTCCAAGACAGTCCGGTGCAACAAACGCATCCTTAATTTCTTGATGCACCTTTTAGGCTTTAACCATCGGTTACACAGCTGCAACTACCAACACATTCGAATGAGCTCTTACCAGCATTAGGATCTTCAGGTTCAACCTTGGAGATGACACATTTCCAGCCTTCACCACACTCGCAGTAGGCTTCGTTTGCACCAATTTTCTCTACCTCCTCGTTCATCGTCATGGCCTCCTTCATCACTGTCCCATCTTCATAGCTGTCAAAAGATCAAATTAGGCATTATCAGTCTATATGCATCATCGTGACCATTGATACACGTATCTACGGACACTACTAGCCTCTTGTTACATATGCCACGGTTATCCACCAGGCCAGGAAGATTCACAAAAGCATTTCAGCCTCCTTCTGGTCACAAGTCTGGCTTCCACACCAACAAAGGGTTTCGAACCCAAGACCTTCAGTTTTTAATTTGAAGGAAGCCTCGCAATCCACCATTTACTACTGGACCACCAGCTCGTGGTTATACAACCTTCATAACTAGAACTATTCATTCTAGAACTATTATGTAAATATTATATATATATATATATAATTATTCGATTTGGAGACCGTTTTATTATTTATAAAATTAAACAAATTGATGGTTCATTAAATAGATGTTACTTGTCATCATAACCGTCAATTAATTCAACACATAAAAATGACTAAACAATCTTCAAATTGAATGAAAAAAAGAACGTAAAAATCGGACTATAACGTTGGTATATTGAAATGATATCACGTTGCCATTTCTAAACAACTTAGATTAGTTTATCCCTATGCTGATTGACATACATAACACAGGTGCAGTTTCCAGCACAGCTGAAGAAGGCCTTGCCGGCATCAGGTCCCTCAGTCCTAGTGATGACACACTTCCATCCTTCGCCGCACCGGCAAAATGCTTTGCTGATGCCGGATCCGAAGTTGCCTCCCGCTGCGACAGACCTGCACAAATTGGAGGCAGCTAATTATGGGCCTGCGAAACCTTTGAAATATAATTCTGGCATGCAAACATTTGCATAATCTTCGTCTCGTAATATAAATATATAACAAATTAGCTCAGTGAGAATAAAACCTGACAGATTGCTCGCCAGAGCTCTGAGTCTCCATTGTCCGAAATTTGTTGAGAGATGGAAATTTTCAGAAAAATCATTCATCTTGTAAAGAAAACAGTTTTTGACAAGGATGTTATTGTCCATACACTACGAAATTGTCATGTTGTAATAATTGAGTGCCAAAATCTGTGGCCCAAAATTTATGAAATTTTATCCGAAGAGAAGATTGTTCCCAACAAGCAATTTATGAAAAAAATTCTTAGGAAGAGACCTTGGTGTATGAACTTAATCATATGGTACAGCCGAACTCGTCTCAAATTATAAGAAGAAGCGACATATATGATGATGCCCTCAATGCAAAATTTAGGATGCATGCCATGTTGGAAATTTTATATAATCATATAAAAATTCTAGTTATTCTCTAGACAATATTGATGCATGAAGAAAATCTCATTTTCATTGAGTTTTATCACAAATGTTTTTTGAAATTGACCCACCACATTAAGATTGGTTCTTGAAATTGAAAATCAATCAATGTAGTCCTTGAAATGAGTTTCCCAAACCAATGTGATTCTTCCGTCACAATTATGTCAAAATTTCTGTTATGTCATGGATTATTTGTAATAAAACCATTTCTTATTCGATCTAAAACGGTACACCTAAAGGCCTCAAGCGTTATTGTATAGAATTATCAAAGTGAAATGATTTAAGCAACATTTTTTCACTTATGTACACTCCTCTTTTCATCTAGCCATTGTAGTGAAAAAAAAAATCAAAGATGAATCAAAAGCTACAACTAAGAAAAGTGTGAATAAAGTAGAAAATGGTGTGTTGAAATCACTTCCCTTATCAAAATACGAAAAATATATTTAGGAATTCAAGACTTGAGACCTTTTTCAAAATGCCAATATTTGGAAATGCATAACAGATTTATCAAAAGAATATAGAGCATTGTGAATTGGATTAGCATTTCATCCCTTTCAACAAAACAGAAAGTTTTCGAGAGAGACAGATCCGTCCGACTACGCATAAGCTGTATCCAGAGAGTTTCAATATAAAATTGAAAGAAATGCATATAATGGAGTGGTTGACACCTAAAACCAACAAGGAAAACTAAAATAATAAGAAGGGGATGGTAGAAGCATATAAAAATCGGAGTAGGTTCTCTCATCTTCCATCCTCTCATATTTAAACGGTTACGATTATGCCACGTTTACATCTTGTTTTGAATTTTTTATATAGAGAATAAGACAAAAGGAAAAGTGTGAGAGGAGGTGATAGAAATGGATGATAATAGGAGGAGATAAAATTTTACTCACATGTTCTTCGTGTCTTGCCAATATAAATATAATAAGATTTAGTGTACTAGTAATGGAGAAATAACACATAAGGCCATCTCCAACCGAAGGGTCCAAAGGGCTCTGGAATCTGGGAGGGCCCCACGGAATTGGAGAAGGCTAGAGGGTTGGCTGCATGCATTGGCCAGCGTGAATCTGGGAGGGCCCCACATGAATCTGCACAACCCAAGAACCCAGAACCTCCCTCATTGGGCTTTTCCAGAAAACCACAGTTTCTTCTCTCTCTATTTCTCTCTGTAGAAAACTCTCATATTTCTCTCTCTACATTTCTGGAAACACTACAGACTACACCAAGAAGTTTGGGTCTTTATAGATATCAGAGAAGGAGGAGGACACTCCATCTAAAGAGATATAAAAGCTCCATTCGAGAGTCGGGACTTCACGAAATCTTCCGAGGTCGTATCTCTCCATCTCTCTTCCCTCTTGCTTTATTCTTTGAGAATGATCTGTCTTAGATCTGAAACTTTGATTCAACGGTCCGATCCAGTTTCAAAATTTCCCAGCACTTTTCCATTCACTCCAGTTTCTCAACGTCTCCGACAATGCATTGGCCAGAAGAATCCCAGAAATTCTCACTCCTCTAAAAACTCACCAAGCTCACACAAATCTCCTGCTCCTTCACTCTCTCTTTCTTTCTTTCTCTAAACAGCAGTGCAATTGGGTTCGCCATGGCTGGAAGAAAGAGGAAGCTGAAATCGTTAGCTGAAACAATCACAAATAGTAACAGAAAAGCAAGTAAGACGAAAAAGGAGAAACTGGAGCTGCAGACTTGCTCTGACCTTCCTACCGAACTTTTGGAACTCATTGTGTCTACTTTCACTCTGCGAGATATTTGCGTATTTGTTGTGTTGATGCACAAAATCAGAGGGTCTTGGAACAACGTAAATCCGACCGTGAATCTGCAAGAATGTAAATAACACAAGATGTATCGTGGTTCAACCCAAGGTTTGGGCTACATCCTCACTGATTGTATTTCTCTGAGAGTATTTGTGAGGGAGAAAGTGTGAGAGGGGTGAGAAGGCTTAAGAAATGGCATCCTCTAATTGTGAGGGTGATGAGTCCTTTTATAGAATAAGGGTTCTTCACTTATTACATATTTGCCCATTCCTTTATTACATAATTACATTTAAGTCCCCCGAGTATTTGTACAAGATCTAAATACGGAGGTCTTAAGTATGGTATAAACAGTAGTCCCCTAAATCTTCAGTCAAAAGAGTCTTTTGGCTGGAGACTTGAAATTCAGCCCATGTGTGGGCCGAAATAACTAGATGTCGTCTAGAGCTAAATACTCGATATGAGGCGGCGCTCTATGTGAAATGAGGCTCAAATAGATGTAGAACATGTTGCGAGGCTGCTCGGCTTGTGGCTTATGTTGCCTTAGTTAGCTCGGCTTGTGGCGTTTGAAGGTGAGGGAGTCCCTTTTATAGAATAAGGGCTCACTCCTCAATCCATAAATGATGGGCTAGAGTTGATGCTTGCGGTGATGCGGTTGCTCAGTAGGCGGTGATGCTCTTTAATGATGGTGAGGGAGTCCATTTTATAGAATAAGGGCTCGCTCCTCAATACATGAATAATGGGCTAGGGTTGATGCTCTCTAATGCTGGTGAGGGAGTCCCTTTTATAGAATAAGGGCTCACTCCTTAATATATGAATGATGGGCTAGAGTCCCCCAAGTATTTTTCATGAGGCCTAGTTGAGGCCCAATATATGGTACATAGTGTAGTCCCCCAAGTCTTCAGTCAATAAAGTATGTTGGCTGGAGACTTCAAATTGAATCCATGTATGGGCTGAAGTGGCGGTTGTTCGAATGCGGTATTTGTATACCCTGCACTGAAGCTTTATAGGTAAAGCTTTGCAAGTGAAGCTTTGAAGCTGGAGTTCTGTAAATGAAGATTTTGAAGCTAGAGCTTTGTAAATGAAGCTTTTGAAGCTAGAGCTTTGTAAATGAAGCTTTTGAAGCTAGAACTCTGTAAATGAAGCTTTTGAAGCTAGAGCTTTGTAAATGAAGCTTTTGAAGTTGGAGCTCTGTAAATGAAGCTTTTGAAGCTAGAGCTTTTGTAAATGAAGCTTTTGAAGCTGATTAACATGAGTGATGCTCATGAATGATTATGTTGATTGATATGAGTGATGCTCATGGATGTTGACATGAGTGATGCACATGAATGTTGACATGAGTGATGCTTATGAATATTTATGTATGATTGATATGAGTAATGCTCATGAATGTTTATGTATGATTGACATGAGTAATGCTCATGTATAATTTGGAAGTACTGGACGTACTCTTGATCACCTGGTTGGTGGTAATAGCAGCAGGTTGCCGAATAATTTTGCAGTACTGGGCGTACTTTTGATCACCTGGTTGGTGGTAATAGCGGCAGGTTGCCGAATAATTGTGGAGTACTGGGCGTACTTTTGATCACCTAGTTGGTAGTAATAGCGACAGGTTGTCGAATAATTGTGGAGTACTGGGCGTACTTTTGATCACCTGGTTGGAGCTATTTTGGGCTTATGGGCCTTCGCCCTCTACAAAACATTCCAGCCCATTTATTTTGGGCTTTGCCCCTTTTTTTTTTTTAGTATTATTACCCTCTGATGTGGTTTATACAGATGTCTCCGAGAGATAAGAAAAATAAATTACATCATACATCTGTCAAAAAAGTAAATTACATCATTCTGGTGGGGTGTTTATTCCTTACTTTTGCTTTCTGCTTTTGCTTTCTCTTTTGCCTTTTCTTTTCACTTTAACATCATGGTGTCATCTGTGAAGAGTGGGAACATGCATGATGAAAGTTGGTAGGCATCTTCTATGTTGTCATTGTGCCAAGTTGATTCCCTTAATCAACTTGGAGCTTGGGCTGTTGTGCATTAGTGGGTAGCTATGCTTTCTGTTTTTTTCTTTTTGCTTTCGCTTTTGTTTCTGTTTCTTGCATCTTCTTTTCTGTTTTTGCTTTTGATCTTTTCTTTTTCTGCTTTGTTTCTCTTCTTCGACCTCCACGCGCTGCAAATCGTCACCAGTTTCTTCTCCGACCTCAACAAACTTGGGCACGGAGGCTTTGGCCCCATTTACAAGGTATGTACAGACTTGTAAATAGCTGGCTCGATCAGGGCTGACATTATCATTTTGTGAGAGTGATACCTTTTGGCAGCTCTCATATTTCTCTTGTGAGGTTATCGGGGACGACAGAAGAAGATCTTGTCGCTGCTACACATGCCGTGGAGGCAGGAACTTATGTATAAAATCCGTGAAATTAAGATGAAAGTGCTCTTTATCGCCTGACCATGCTCGTCTCTGCTGTTGAGCAGCTCTAAGTAATGGCTTATGACACCATAACCTCACCATCGACAGGATTAACCACAAACTGCACATTGGAACCACCACATTCCACTCCAATCTCCCTTATGATAGCAATGGAATAGTCCCTGAGCCGCTGATACTCCTTATCCATCAAAGTCTGAGCCGGGGCCACAGTGATAGTATCCCTTGTATGAACCCCCATTGGGTCAATATTCTCAATGAAACATATAATCACTACATTGTCAGCCAAGTCCCTAATCACCTTAAGCTCATACTCCTTCCATCCCAACAACGACTTCTCAACCAAAACCTGAGATGTCACACTAGCTGCAATCACTGCCTTACAAATGTCCTCAAATTTTTCTTTGTTATAAGCAGTGCCACCTCCGGTTCCTCCCAAAGTAAATGCCGGCCTGATAATCAATGGAAACTCCCTAATCTCATTCACAATTTTGATACATTCCTCTAAAGTAGTCGCAATCCCAGATGGCGACGTCTTGATACCTATGTTCTTCATGGCCTGCTTGAACAAGTCCATGTCTTCTGCTTTCTTGATGGCATCCAACTTTGCTCCGATCAATTCGACCCCATATTTGGCCAAAGTCCCGCTCTTGGCCAGTGCCACGGCCAAATTCAGCGCCGTCTGGCCTCTCATTGTCAGCAACAGAGCGTCAGGCTGCTCATTCTCGAGCACCTGCTCAACTAGCTCGGAAGTCATGGGCGTAATGTAAGTCTTGTCGGCCAAGTTCGGGTCGATCATGATCGTGGCCGGGTTGGAATTAATCAAAACAACCTCGTATCCGTCCTCCTTCAGCGCCTTGCACGCCTGAGTCCCCGAGTAATCGAACTCGCAAGCTTGCCCAATCACAATCGGCCCGGCTCCGAGAATCATGATCTTCTTAATGTCCATCCTCTTCCCTAGCTTCGGTGCCGTCTCTTCCTTAGCCGCAGTAGCTCCGCCATTATCTGAGTCGCACCGGACCGAGTTGACTCGGTGACTAGTATGGTTAGGGAAAGTGGCGAACTGCGACTGAAATGATCGGAGGTGGAGAGCGGAGGAGAATGAGCTTCGCGCTCCGAGTTTCTTGAAGTAAAGAACGAAGCGGAAGCTGTTTGATTTCAACGAATAGGGCTTGGAGTTGCCGAAAATTGAGAGTTTCGGGGAGAGAGCCTCGCTGTGGTTCAGGCACAACGGTCCATTTCTGTTGTCGAAAATGGAGACTTTTGTACGAATTCCTCATCGACGACGGCGGAAATGTCGAGCAGTGGGTTGCCCCCCAACAGAATTCCATCGGACACCATCACAGCGAGAGAGAGAGCTAAAGCTTAAGAAACAATAGCAATTATAAAGATGGGGAAATTAGATTAGATCTTTAGATATTGGTAATGGGAAGGAAACCAAACGTGTATGCTTCCAAGTGGCTATGATTTTGGTGTTGTAGTGGTGTAATAGTATGATGGTGACATGTGTAGTAGTTAGATTCACGATGCTGCAGTGTTGTTGGGTTTTTCTGGATTTTGCAGATTCACGGTGGAGGTATGAAAATTTGAGAGAGAACCGACATAGTTTTTTATGTCGTGTCCCACAGACGGCGCCAAATGTTGATGCATAAAATCGGATGGTCTTGGAACAACGTAAATTCGACCGTGAATCTGCAAGAATGTAAATAACACAAGATGTATCGTGGTTCACCCCAAGGTTTGGGCTATGTCCACACTGATTGTATTTCTCTGAGAGTATTTGTGAAGGAGAGAGTGTGAGAGGGGTGAGAAGGCTTAAGAAATGGTCTCCCCCAATTGTGAGGGTGATGAGTCATTTTATAAAATAAGGGCTCCTCACTTATTACATATTTGTCATTTCCTTTATTACATAATTACATTTAAGTCCACCAAGTATTTGTACGAGATCTAAATACGGATGCCCTAAGTATGGTATAAACATGTTGTATGCAAGAGATGGCACTCAACTGTCATTTCCGTGCGGGTGGTCAACCAATCACCACTGCTTATGTACTTTCCCAGATTTGGTGACCTTTATGAAATCTATGATCCATCACAATGCAAAATCTACTCCTTGGAGTTACCTAAGCTGACTGGGTCTAGGATTTGCTACACTAATGGTGGATTTGCGAACTGGTGGATTTGCCCATCTCTGCTACAAGTGCGGAACCAGTGGGCGAATCAGCTGCTGTCTCTGATCTCTTCCTTACAGGCTTTACCAGAACCAGCCATTGGAATTTCACCAACCCTTACCCACCCCCTGCTGCTCTCTCTCTCGCCCGATTTTGATTCTCTGAGGGAAAACAACATCGCTTTGCAGTTACCCGAGCTCAGGAAGTTGCTTCAGGTGCTAAGAGAAAACAGGCACACTGAAGGTGACATAGGCAGTTGTGGGCCTGGCAATGTCTTCCTGGTTGGTGTCCAATGATGTATTGGAATTGGTTGCCTCTGGTGCTAGACTTTTATATGTGGGTAAGACTACCGAGTACCATAGTAGAACCTAGAAGAAGAAGACGACGAAGGTGATAAGACAGTTCGTCATCAGAAATTCAAAAGAATAAGACGAAGGTGATGAGAATTTCCCAAAAGTGAAATTCCGACTGTGGAGTTGAATCTTCAAGTGAACTGCTGCAATAAATCACAGTTTTCAAATTGCCGAGACTGCAGAGTTGCAGGCGAAACAAAGCAATTGGTATCGAATAGCATTCGGAGAATTTGAGTCAAAGCTTGGGTTTTTGATTTTTTGTTTCCTCTCGTCTTCTGAAAGCGAATGTGCCTTCGAACTTTGAAAGCTCCCCGCCAATCTGTGAAGTTGAAGCAGTCGAAAGAACTTGAAAACGGAAGCAGAAATCACTGAAGTTCCTTTAAAATTACGAATTTTTCCAGGAAAATAATATCTAAGCCGGCGGCCTGTGCGGATATGGAGCTTCCTCAGCCCCGGCTGTTCGGAACAGAAGGAAGAAAATCGACGCATGATTTTCTATCACTCTACAGTCATTCAACTGCCTAGCAAGATCCAAGATCACTTGCTCAAGGTTTCTTCAAGGGATCAGAGAGAAGAACCAATGGCAGCCATAAGGTTACATCTCATTTACATTTGGCGGGCATGCAGTGGCGCTTGAAGTCCAGGCCACAATTCCATCGACTCTCGAGAAGTCGTCGAGAATTCCCATGTGGAAAGGTGCCCTGGGAGCCTACTTTATCAACGTAATTTGCTATTTCCCGGTGGCCCTGATCGGGTACTGGGCTTTTGGTCAAGATGTCGATGATAACGTGCTCATGAATCTTGAGAAACTTTCATGATACAGCCCACTACTCGATCAGTCTCAGAGATCATTGCAAACCATCAGACAGCTCAACCACTCCCATAAAAGAAAAAGAATGTATGGAGAAAAGCAGAAAGAAAAGTAAAAGATAAGCTTCCTATTATGATGATTCATTTTGTTTGCCAGGTGAAGAGATAGAGAAAGTGCAGTGGAAAGCAAAAGCAAAGCAGAAAAAGCAAAAGCAAAGCAGAAAAACAAAAGCAAAAAGCAAAAGGAAAAAAAAAACAAACATAATTGCGGTGGTGATGGCATTATGGGCGTGACCCATTGAGCAGATGGTCGGATTTATTTTTGAATGATGTAATTTATTTCTCTTATCTTTCGGAGACATCTGTATAATCCCATCAGAGGATAAAAAAAAAAGAAAAAAAAAAGGCAAGCCCAAAATAATGGGCTGAAATGTTATGTGGAGGGCGAATACCCATATGCCCAAAAGAGCCAGGCCCTCTATTATCACTAACCAGGTGATCAAAAGTACGTCCAGTACTACAAAAAATTATTCGGTAGCCTACCGTTATTATCACCAATCAGGTAATCAAAAGTACGTCCAGTACTCCAAATTTATTCGGCACTCTGCCGCTATTATCACCAACCAGGTGATCAAAAGTACGCCCAGTACTCCAAAATTATTCGGTATCCTGCCGTTATTATCACCCACTAGGTGATTAAAAGTACGTCCAATACTTCAAAATTATACATGAGCATCACTTATGTTAATCATACATAAACATTCATGAGCATCACTCATGACAATCATACATAAACATTCATGACCATCATTCATGTACTCATGACAATCATACATAAACATTCATGACCATCATTCATGTCAACATTCATGAGCATCACTCATGTCAACATTCATGAGCATCACTCATGTCAACATCCATGAGCATCGCTCATGTCAATCAACATAAATATTCATAAGCATGACTCATGTCAATCAGTTTCGAAAGCTTCATTTACAGAGCTCCATCTTCGAGAGCTCCAGCTTCAAAAGCTTCATTTACAGAGCTTCATCTTCAAAAGCTTCACTTGCAAAGCTTCACCTGCAAAGCTTCAGTGCAGGGTATACAAATACCGCCTCCGAATAACCGCCACTTCGGCCCATACATGGATTCAATTTGAAGTCTCCAGCCAACAGACTCTATTGACCGAAGACTTGGGGGACTACATTATGTACCATATATTGGGCCTCAACTGGGCCTCATGAAAAATACTTGGGGGACTTAGCCCATTATTTATGTATTGAGAAGGGAGCCATTATTCTATACAAGGGACTCCCTCACTTTCATTAGAGATCACCCATTATTCATGTACTGAGGAGCGAGCCCTTATTTTATAAAAGGGACTCCCTCACCATCATTAGAAAGCATCGCCACCTACTGAGCAACCGCCTCGTCGCGAGCATCAACTCTAGCCCATCATTTATGTATTAAGGAGCGAGCCCGTATTCTATAAAAGGGATTCCCTCACCTTCAACACCACAAGTCGAGCCAACCAAGGCAACATAAGCCATAAGCAAAGCAGCCTCGCAACATGTGCTACTTCTAGTTGAGCATCATTTTACATTAAGCACCGCCTCATATCGGGTATTCAGTTCTAGACGACATCTAGTTACTTCGGCCCACACATGGACTGAATTTCAAGTCTCCAGCCAAAAGTCTCTCTTGACTGAAGACTTGGGGGACTACTGTTTATACCATACTTAGGGCCTCCATATTTAGATCTCATATAAATACTTGGGGGACTCAAATGTAATTATGTAATAAATGAAGGGGCAAATGTGTAATAAGTGAGGAGCCCTTATTCTATAAAAGGACTTCTCACTCTTCTCATTGGGAGAGGCCAATTCTTAGGCCTGAGATCCCCAGAGCCTCACTCTTACATACAGGCTCTCTTTTTCCCTCACAAACAAAGAAATACAATATCAGTGTGGACGTACCCCAAACATTGGGGTGAACCACGATACATCTTATGTTATTTACTTTCTTGCAGATTCACGGTCGGATTTACATTGTTCCAAGACCCTCCGGTTTTATGCATCAACAGAGTTGATCATTGCTTTTATACCTACCCAGCTGGTGGAAGAAGTATCTCAGACAAAAGCAATGCCTATGAATTGCTCGAAAGTGCATATTTTTGGAATTCCTCAATCCACGAAGCCTTGCGCGATTTCATTGTTGTGAGTTGTGAGAGAGAATATGATTGTCACATCACGATTCTCTCACCCGAGGTCGAATCTTCCAAGTTCCAAGTTGGAAAAGAGAAAAATTAAAATTCAAGAACAATAAACTAACAGAAAGAACTTACAAAAGAGGAAACAATCAAATTACCTCAACAATAATCCATGATTATTCCATGAGTCCTGAGTCTATAGGTTATGAAGGGGGGAAGTTTTTATTTGGGCCCATCTTCCTACTCCTCACCTTCCTTCCTCTCACCGAATCTCACACCCATTCCTTCTTACCGATAGCAACCCTACCCTCTGTGAGATAGAAGAAGAAGTCGAGAACGACGAAAGCATATTTTTTTTTTATAGAGAGAGAACTAGAATTGCACAGCGAACCCTTGTTCAGGAGAAGTTGTGGAATTCTTCAAGCTCTCTCTTTCTCTCTCCATCCCTCCCTGCAAGCTGAAGGCTCTCTCTAACCCATCCCCTTACCAAATCCCACCACACACAGCCGTCGATCCCACAAATGCAACCCGATGTAATAGTCAGCCCAACACGTGTATAGCAGGGCACCCAATTCCTACGGACAAAATTACCCTCCTATCTTTTCATAATTAGACTCCAACATAGCCCCAAATCAGATGGCTTTCTTGCAAATAAGGTGAAATCAAGGGGCATTTTCTTGATTGTAGCCATGAACAAGCCAATTCCCTTCCAACTTTAGAATAGACAATTTCACTTTAATCTCAAACTTTTTTTGTCCTCAAATTATGGCTTAAGATTATGCTAGTTTTTGGGGCGATAAAAAATAATTTCAGATCAAATTGACCAATTCTTTGCATTAATGCTTACACTCCTAGGCCTTTTTTTTTGTTCTTATCTTTTTTTTGTTGTAACATTCATTAAGTACAAAAAAAGTTACACGACAATCCAAAGAAAAGTAAAATAACCTAAAATATAATTGGAGAATTCAAATGCACAAAAGCCAGCCCAATAAGCAAATAAACAAAAATTAAAACCTTAATCTCTATCTTCCAAATGCAGAGAGTTGTCACGAACGTCATTCCAGTAGCCACCAAAGTAACAACATTGGATAAATGACTTGAGTGGTTAATTTGACAAAATAAACAACCAGATTTCATCATTGAAAACTCTTTGACTGAGAAATAGTCACATGGTCCAAATCCCTTTCACCAATTCCTGCAAATATATACAACAATAGTAACACATGGATAAAAGGTGAGGCTAATGGGGTATGTAAACTACTCTTACTTTGGCCGAAGCTGCATAACACTTGGCCTCAAGGGGATTCTGGAAGGCCGGTCGAGGGAGGGGAAGTGAGCAAGGGAGATGGATTTGGCATCCATTTTTTTTTTTTGGAGCTCGCAGATCAGAGGACATGATGGGGTGGCAATGGATTATGAGGAAGTGATGTAGAAGGAAAATATGGGGGGAGATGGAGGTTTGTGTTTGCAAAGGCACGCCTAGAAGAGAGGAAGGGTGGAAAAAGACCGATGAACGCTGAGGAAGGGGCATGAATCCCAAATTTGAGACAAGTTGAGAGGAAATATTGAGACCAAAGCTCAAAGAAAACCGAAACAAAGCTCAAAAGAAAATTGAAATAAGAGAAAAATGGAAGAAGAGAAGGGAAGAGGAGAAAAAGGGTGGGCTGGGGTCGGCGACTAGAGTTTCTTATCTCTGTTCGTGTTTTCATGGAGAGATAGTTGAGAGCTTTTCTCATACAAATTATTTATATTCAAATTCGGCAAACATGGGAAGAAAAAAGTTGGTTCTGGTCTAGTAGATGAGTTATCAAGAATTCAAGATGTACTACAAAATATGGTCAATTGCTTTTGTATCAACTTTTGTGATGACAGTCGTTGTTTGACATTAATAACCAAATTATCAAAGTTAGGATCGGCTTGGGATGAAATAAATTAGAAGGACAAAATGAAAGCGCCTAAAGAATTTAGGGAGCAAATATGAAATTTACCCTAAATTAAAACAAAGTAAAGATGGTCCCACCTTTTTCTTTAAACACTGTCTTGCATTTAGCCAAGAGTCGAAGACGTCACACACTTGAGAGCATTTTTGTGCACCAATATAAATTATATTGTATGTTAAATACCTTATTTATTTTTATTAGATGGCTTTAAATTTTGAAATTTATGTAGTGAATGAATACAAATTTTAAAATTTAGGGGGTGTATTCAATTGGGATTTTAAGGAATTTTAAGTCTTTTAATGAATCTAGAGGTATTCGATCATGATTTTAAGTGGTTCTCTGAAATTCTAGGAGTATTCAATTAGAATTTTAAAATAGTTTATTAAATTTTTTAGAAATCCAGGTATATTCAATTAAGATTTTAAAGAAGTTTATAATTCAAATAGAAATTGATTTTAAAGAATTTGAGAAAATTAAGGAATTAGAGGGAATTGAAGAGATTTCGTAGTATATTTTAAGCATCCACAAATCTCACTTCTTCTCATGAGATTTCGAGAGAATTGAATCAAAATTTTATATAGAATCTCTACAAATCAATTAAACTTCATAAAAATTCATGGATTTATAAATTCATTAAAATATCTCACATTCTGAATTGAATACATACACCCCTTTAAACTTATCTAACAATAATAAATAAAATGATAAAGATTAACACTGTTTAAAAATGGTGAGCAGAAATACGCTCCACAGTTTCCTCGCCGCGGAGCTTTCGAGCGATTATTACATGTCTCGAACCGGCCTCTCGCCTCGAAGTGCGACAGCCTGTTTGTTTGTTGTTTGCCACGGACGCCCCTCCTCATTTTACAGTAAAACCCCCGAACGTCCGTCCTCGCCGCCCTTCCCACACCGTAACTAACGACCTCTTCAAGGACAGAGCCGTAATTCTCACTCCAAACGGACCTAACCTACTCTCCCTCCCCAACAAACCACCTCCCCGGAACCGACCCTCACCCTTTCCCCTCTCTGCTTCGTTTCGAATTAGCGACAGAGATCTGCGATCACTCGAACGCGCAATTTCAAATCCCTAACCCTAATTTCTGATTCCCCTTCTCGATCTCTCCGACTCGATTCGATTCGGATCGAGAGCAGCTGAAACGACGCCGCCGTGATGGGCGATTTCAACCTCGCGCTCGTCATCGTCGCTATTATCCTCTGCATCATCGTCTTCGTCTTCAATGTCTACCTGCTCGTCAATTACCAGCACCCCGACGACAAGAACCAGGCCTACTTCCCCAAATTCGTCGTCGTTTTGGGGCTCTCCGTCGCCGCTATTTCAATACTCATGCTGCCGGCCGACGTGGCCAACCGCCAGGCGTGTCGCCACGCGATTTATAATGGCGCGTGCAATCTCACTCTTCCGATGAAGGATCTGTGGCTCGCAATCTATATCCTTGACGCCGTGCTCGTGTTCTTCATCATCCCCTTCGCTATGTTCTACTACGAAGGAGACCAGGACAAGTAGGTACTTCTAGGGTTTTTTGTCAAAGTTATCATTTTTCTTTAATGCGGGTTAGATGTTTGTGTGTGAATAGCTTGACATTGTTGATTTGTGAATTGGGTTTATGTTTTTGTGTTCAGGAGTGTTGGAAAACGGATTGGAAGCGCGTTGTTGTGGGTTGCGGTGACCGCCGTTGTCTGCGCTCTCGTGCTCGGAATCTTATACGGTTAGTTCCCTTCACTTGTTATTTTCGTCTGAACGTTTTATCTTTGCATTGAAAGAATTGTTCTTTTTTCGACAACTGTGCTTTACGAATTTGAGCATTTGTTTGGTTACATTTTGATTTTTGTTGTACATATTTTGTTAGAACACTCTGATTGTGTATCATATGTTTACTCTTTGATTGTTTATCAGGGTTAGTTGGGAAGGTGGATTTTACTGTTAGGCACCTCTCTTCTTCCACAACTTCCTTTCCCAGTTCATTTCAATTTTCTAGCAGTAATGAATGCATAAATGGCGCAAAGGCGGTATGAGCTTGTCACATGTGTTTTTTGATTGGGCTATTATTGAATCAACTCTGTCCTCTTACTCATATTGGGTTTCTTTCTGTCCTGCTTCTCTTGTCCTTACAGTGCTCTGCATATCTTGCAAGCGATACGTCAGAGAAAACATGGACAATGCGTACTACCTTTCCAGAATATGTCGTTGCACTTGCTACCATTGTTGGATCCGTGCTTTTTACTGTAAGTTCATTACCAGAAATCTTCACATATTCGTGTTGTTATTGAATATGCATGTGATAACCGGGGAGTCTTTACCCATTATTAGATAAATGAATGTAAATGATGTAAAGAGATCAGCTTCTTTTGTTTTAATCTTGAGAACTATTGTGTTGGATAACTTGGCTATGGTCCAGGGGAGCAACATGCCCCCCCCAGGAGTTGATTAGACTGCCTCTTTTCTTTTGCAAGATACTACATATGGATATAGTATATACATATTATGTATGTCTCTGTGTGGAATATGTTAAATTTTTATGCATGTGTATAGTCAACAAAGATATTATACAGACATCTTATTTTCCTATCCTACTTTTATTTAGTATAAAATATAATTAATCTCCAATGTTCTATATCATCCAGATATTCGGTGGTGTTGGCATTGCCTGTCTACCGCTGGGACTCATATTTTCATTCATTCGGCGTCCAAAGGCTGTTATTACTCGGTCACAGTATATCAAGGTACTACTTTATTTTCTATCAAGTGTAAATGTTAAGATGATGAAGCTCGTTGTGATTGCTTATGGGGTAGTTTCTCTTGTTATAATCTAGGAAGCTACTGAACTGGGCAAGAAAGCAAAAGAGTTGAAGAAAGCAGCTGATGCGCTTCATCAAGAAGAAAGAGCTGGCTCTAAGGGTAGAAAATGGCGTAAAAATGTAAAGGCAGTAGAGAAGGTATAATTAAATTTTGCATGCAAAGTGAATTTTTATTTCACAGTTAGGCATTAGCGGTTTTTTTTTTCAGTTTTGTTTAACGACTTAACTATCTCATCAAAAGTTTTGCTTGCTTAACCTTGCAGGAGTTGCTTCAATTAGAAGAAGATGTAAAACTTTTAGAAGAGGTGTATCCTCAAGGAGAGAAAGTAAGGGGCATTCACATGTGACTTGTTGCACGTTCCATATATATAGCACTCTTTCTATTCTAATCTTCCTGCCTCATTTCAGGCTGAGACTACTTGGGCTATGACAGTTCTTGGGTACTTGGCAAAACTTGTGTTGGGAATCTTAGGGTGAGTGCTGATGTTGTCCATTTAATTATTGTAAAATCTATATGCTCAATGATTTAAATAGCACTTGCTTCCTGAGAAGATTGAGATGGGATGAATATTTTAGTGCAGAAAGTCTCAGAAAAGGAAGAGGAAAGATTATGTTTGTGGAAGAGAAATTTAAGCATTTGTTATAACTTATAAGTATAATATATGCATTTCACTACGATTTATTTTTGTTGGTGCTCACTGTAGGCAGTGATGTACCCATATAGCTTGATTATGCGGTAACATTTATATAGCATGGGCGGTTAGGAATGCTTTATTCTCTTTAAGGCTATGACGTGGTATCATTCATGATTTTTATCATAGCATATACTACCATAGCTCTTGTTTTCTTGTGTGTCACACTTTCTTTAATGACTGATGATTTATTCAGACTGAAACCTTGTGTTGTGCCTTTGTTTTTCAGATTGATTGTTTCAGTGGCTTGGATTGCTCATATTGTCATATATCTATTGATTAGCCCTCCGCTTTCTCCTTTCTTGAACGAAGTTTTCATCAAGCTGGATGATGTTTGGGGTACTTTCAGATTGCATTTTTGTTGTTGTACGTTTTATAGTTTCTTCTGAATGAATATGAGTTTGATCTGCTTATCTTCTTCATCAGGTCTTTTAGGCACTGTTGCGTTTGCATTCTTCTGCTTCTACCTTCTGCTTGCAGTCATTGCTGGGTCGATGATGCTTGGGCTGAAATTAGTTTTCATCACAATTCATCCGATGAAGTAATGATGTTTCTGCCCTACTTATTCAATAATGTTTGTTTACGCCTCTATTGTCTTATCACCAGAAGGCTTGGTTGCTCATAAATTTAATTTACTTGTTTCAGGTGGGGTGCTACTCTAATGAATTCATTTTTATTTAATGTGGGACTTATACTACTTAGCTCCATCAGGTTTGTATCTTTGTGGTCCTCATTTACATTTTAGATGAAGACTGCATGTTCATGGTTCTATAAATTTTTTAAGATTTCTAGAATTGCAATCGTAATTATTGTTGGTTTCCACTGTTTCAGTGTGATTCAGTTCTGCTCCACGGCATTTGCATACTATGCTCAAGCAACTGCAGCACAAGAAATATTTGGTCACACCTTGGAATCTCTTCGTGGAATTAGATATCTGTACAAGTGAGTTGTTCTCTTTGATAGGATTCATTCTAATTAAACATGCATGTATGTTCTACTGATATGGTTATACACTTTGGTATTTGCATTACAGGTACAATGTGTTCCAAATTGCATTTATTGTCCTGGCAGGACTGACGTTTGTGTACTATGCTGCTTTTGTACGTTTTCTAACTGTATATTCTTTTTTTTTTCTTCGGTTTATTAGTCTTTTCTACGGGCTTCCGAGAGTAAAGTATTTTCGGTTTAAAATTTCAGGGCTGGAGAAGAAAAAAACCTAGCGGCAGGTTCCAACTTTCCTCGTAATTTACGTTTTCTCTGGAACAGCATGCACTCACTTGTAGCTGTTGGAGTTCCCGGTTTTATATTCTCTTTTCGGAGTGGCTTTAACGTTCGGATGCGTATGCCTAGGTTTGATCTACTGTTGAAAGGTTTTGGAGGATTAGGCGAATATCATCTGAGTTTGTGTTGTGTTAGTGCAGGGGGAGTGGCAAGTTCAGTGTTCCGCTGCTGCCACCCCCGTTTGCTTTTCCCCCATTTGTATGTAATATTCCTTTATTTGACTTCTTGTGTTACAAATTGGTTTGATCTTGTAATCGTGTTGATCCTTTGCACCCGTGGAAACTGGATCTCTGGAACTGCCCTTGATGTAACATAACCGGTGGGAACAGATGATTGTATGAGTAACCGTTTCAGTTTCATATTTGTCCACTTTTCTGGTAGCAATTTCAGACACGACACTCAACATGAGCCAAAATGACATGTATTCATGGTTTTTAGTCGGTTTTGCAAATTCGTACGTAAATCATCTTTCAATCTATTTATTTTTTAAAAGTATTCAGGCTTTATGACAGACATGTTCTCAGGCACTTAATTTCCAGATAAAGAAAATAAAGTACAATGTTTAATTTGTAAGACAATTAGACACATCACATGTTCTGATTATCAAGAAATAGACCAGCCAGAGGTTTACACATAAATATTCTACTAAATATACATTTGTTACCCAATAAATCGTTAATTTGCTTCCAAATGCCAAAGTTTTTTGTAATGTTCAAGGAAAATATTTTGCGAAAATTATCTTTATTTTCACCTTTATCTCACTATGAAGTCTTGAAAATTAAGGTGAGACTTTCATCGAGATTCTTGAGTGTAGAATCCCATTTGACAATGTTTTGGGCTTCACTACTATAGTTTTCACTTATTTTTTTAGTTTTCGGCTCAAATATTCTACTAAACATACATTTGTTGCTAAATAAATTGTAAAACTGCTTCCGAAGTCCTTAAAAAAGTCCAGCTTAATGCCTGGGAAAAATATTTTGAGAAAATAAAAAATTTGCATTTTTGTCAAAAAACATGGGTGACGCAAAACGAGGCAAACTCAGCTCACATAGAATAAGGTGAATCATGACATGCAAAACAAGGCGGGCTCCACTCACATAAAATGGGGCAGGCTTCTAGCACACAAAACAAGTTAGCAAGATATGTCGCACAAATCGGGGCAAGCATTGCGCACGAAAAATGGGGTGGGCTTCTGGCATGCAAAATGATGCGGGCACCTCACATTCAGAACAAGGCGAACCCAGGCACACAAGATGAGGCGGGCTCTGCGCATGCAGAACGAGGTGAACTTTCGGGTGCTTAGAAAATGAGTCGGGCTCCATGCACAGAAAAATATATTTTGAAGAACATGAATATGATAGTTTGTGCTAGTGGTAAGAGAAATAAAAGAAAAATGTACAAAAATAATTCAAATTCTTGCAAGTGCTAGAAAGTCATGCGTGACTTTCTCACTGTGAAGTTTTAAATATTAAGATGAGACTTTCCGTAGAAATTCTTGAGTGTAGAACCACATTTGACAATGTTCTTGGCCTCACTACTATAGTTTTCACCTATTTTTTTAGTTTTTGGCTCAAATATTCTACTAAACATACATTTGTTACTCAATAAACTGTAAAACTATTTGAGCCGAGTTAGCCACTTTCAAGCCATATTCCGGCCAAACCACGACGAGTTAGCCGTCGAGAAAAGTACCATTCTCTTTGTCTCGTTGAGAAGTATGATTTTCATTTTTTGAATCACTCTATTTCGTTGAGTATTGAAGAAATTATGAACGTTCAAAATTTACCCAGTTTTTGGCGAGTTTTCCAGTTTTCCCGCGAACGAGTCACGTTCAGGCTATTTTCCGGACATCTCCAGCAACCATTGGGCTTCCAAATAGGTATAATCTTGTTCTACACTTTCATATCTTCATTTTGATATATTATGGGTCGAATTTGGTTAAGAAACGATTGAGTTACGAAGCTTTGAAAATTGCCCAAACTTCCGGCCAAGAGCTCCGGGACACTTAACAGAGTTTTTAATTGAATGACCAAAATAATGGATGGTGGACAATCTCAGGGACCATTTCTATTGATTTTCAATCTCAATGACCAAAATGATGTGTTATGCAAATCTCAATAACCATTTTGGCTAAAAAGTCGATTTATTTTTTTTACATTTTTCTTTTATTTCTCTTACCACTACCACAAACTATCATATTCATGTTCTTTAAAATATATTTTTTTCGTGCAAAATCTGTTATAATTCGTATTTAAACACTTGTAATCAACGATTTAAAACCTAAATTTAATGATATTTGAACCTTTTTTTCGTTAATTTTTCTTTTATCTAAATCTAAACTACATATTAATATAACCTTCTTTGTCAACCAAAAGAGGGTGAAAGACTATTGAACAAAATAAAATCTTGCTATTTTTTTGTTTAAGCCCCACGTAAAAATGATTTTAACATCTCTAATTTAAAAAAAAATAAAAAATATACACTACTTTAACGTCTCTATATTTTTCACTTATTTTTTTATTTTTTGGCTTAAATATTCAACTAAATATACACTTGTTGCTTAATAAATCGTAAATCGCTAGTTTCGTACCGATCTCCCCTTTTAAAATTTTTTTAGTCTTTTATTTATTTTTGCTAATGTTTCTCTTATTTCTCTTAACATAACAACAAACTATCATACTCATGTTCTTCAAAATATATTTGTGGATGCAAATTTCCGCCGTCTTTTCCTTTGACAAAAATGCATCTGCAAAATTTCCGCCGTCTTTTCCATGAAAAATCTATTACAATTCATATTTAAACACTTGAAATCAACAATTTAAAACCTATATTTCAAGATATTTGAATTTAATAGTGGTTACTCAAATAAAGTAATGTATGAAGAAACACTCAATGGAAAAAAAACAAAAAAAAGCAGAAAATAAAGAAATAAATTGGAATAGGGAATGAGCAGTACCACTGTCACATCCCGGCCCGGGGCGGACCACTTCCCGGGCCCACTCCACCACTGTAGCACGATATTATCTGCTTTGGGCTTACCATTCCCTCACGGTTTTGTTTTTGGGAACTCACGAGCAACTTCCCAGTGGGTCACCCATCCTGGGAGTGCTCTGGCCTCCTTCACGCTTAACTTCGGAGTTCCTACGGAACTCGAAGCCAGTGAGCTCCCAAAAGGCCTCGTGCTAGGTAGGGATAGGAATATACATTTAAGGATCACTCCACTGGGCGATGTGGGATGTTACAATCCACCCCCCTTAGGGGTCCGACGTCCTTATCGGCACACTTCCGGTCAAGGATTGGCTCTGATACCTCTGGTTGATTCATTATTCCACCTGTTATATTGATGCATCCATATTCTGTTATTGACATTTATAGCATGGCATATTTTCTGGTTTTTGATAAAGATTGATGATTTGAGATATACGAAGATTTATGTGCTATTATGTTATTTTCTGGGAAAGTATACAGGTTTTACAGCGAGGAGTTAGATATGTTTTTGATGAAATGTTTTCGAAAAGCTTTGTTTTACTGACCCACTCAATCTTGTTTTTTGCCCCTCCAGGTTCTAGTTAGCAGTTGGTGGTTGACGAGGACTTCTACGGCGTTCTGACAGACTACATAAATGTAGGACTCACCTTCGGGTGTTGTAATTTAGTTATGGTCCTACTTGACTGCACCTAGTGTTTATGCTCTGAATTTGTGTGTTTCACACTTAAACTTACTCTAGCATGTTAGTTGGATATTATTGCTAGTAGTTGGTTTTTATTCCTTCGTAATTCCTTTATCTTTTGCTTCCGCATCGCACTTTTGGTTATGTCACGCTCACGTGACGGCCAGCACGCCTTGATTCTAGGATCGGGGTGTGTCAACCACGCTACCGATCATCGCCTAGTCGTAATTAAATAATCGTTCAATCTATTTATTTACACATCCGCCTCACCATGAAGTTTTGAAAATTAAGGTAAAACTTTCCGTTGGGATTCTTGAGGGTAGAACCCCATTTGACAATGTTTGGAGCCTCACAACTATATTTGTCACTTATTTTTTTTAGTTTTCGGCTTAAATATTCTACTAAATAGAAATTTATTAATCAATAAATCGTAAATCTGTTTCTATATGCCTTATAAAGTTTTCCGTAATGTTCACAAAAAATATTTCGCAAAAATAAAAAATTTAAATTGTTGACCAAAAAAAGGTGGATTTTTAGTCGGTTTTGTAAATTCGTATATAAATCATCGTTCAATCTATTTATTTTCACATTCTCAATCTATTTATTTTCACCTTCGCCTTATTGTGAAGTTTTGAAAATTAAGGTAAGACATTATGTTGATATGCTTGATAGTGGAACCCCATTTTAACAATGACTTGGGCCTCACAACAATATTTTTCACCTATTTATTTAGTTTTCGGATTAAATATTACACTAAATATAAATTCATTGTTCAGTAAACCGTAACACCGCTTCGTAATTCCTTATAAAGTTTTCCTTAATGCTCATGGAAAATATTTTGTGAAAATAAAAAATTTGAAATTTTCACAAAAAACATGGGTGACCCCCGGTTTTTATTCAGTTTTGCAAATTCGTACATAAATCATCAATCAGTCTATTTATTTTCACATTCGCCGCACCATGAGGTTTTGAAAATTAAGGTAAGATTTTTCGATTATATTCTTGAGGGTGGAACCTTGTTTTAACAACCCCATTTTAGTGATTGATCCTCAAAATCATCACTAGCTTCATACCGATGGAAGAAGACGAGAATTCAAGATGGTGAGAGTTGCAGAACGAGCGATGGAAGAAGACAAGATTCAATCCGCCTAGCACCGCCTAGTAGTTTAGAGATGCCTAGGTGGCTGCCTAACTCCCACCGATTTTTGTAAACAACTTGCCCAAAATCGCATCGGACGTCCATCGTCTAGCACCCAGGCTGCCTCCTTAGAGCATTTTTATAACACAAGTATTCAATAATATTCATGTGGAGTCTATATGAATCTATTAAAATTCATAGACACCATGGGAGTTATAATTCCATTAGAATTCATCAAGTTGTCAATTGAATACATCCCCTTTTGTGATATTCTCGCCGCCTATAAGGAGAGGTATTAGGTTGACTTTCATAATTTTCGGATTTGAATGTGAACTTCTTTTTGTTTTTCGTTGTACATGGAAAATAAAAAAAATAAAAAACGCTTTTTGTACAAACACCCAAAATGTGTACAAATTATTGTCAGAAAAACATGAACATGAGAAAATTGATAACTAGTATCTTTTTATCCAATTAGATTTGTTTACCATTGTTTATCAAATTCAAATTTTGTAGATGACTTCAACTTATTCTTTTACTTCTTATATAAATATAGGAAAGTGTTATTGGCACTCCAAAAATCTCATTCTACACTCCTCACAAATGTATTTTTCTTTCTAAACATAGAAAGTTTGGAGTGTAGAATGAGAATTTTGGAGAGTCAATAACAACTTCCTAAATATATCGTAATAATTTAACCCTATGACAAGGAACAATAAAAGAAGAAGGAGAAGGATTCAAACTTTGAAGGAACCTATTTGGTCTGGAAACATGATGATAAACTTTACTGGGTAAAGCTAGAGTTCTGAAATCTATAGGGGGGGAATTTGACAATATTTTCTTAAACACAAGTAGAAAAGAAGAATACTCAAACTATTGGACTGGTTCTGATATTTAACTGTTGTTTGGGGGGAATTTGACAATATTTTCCATGACGATGATGACTCTTCTCTCTCTCTCTCTCTCTCTCTCTCTCTCTCTCTCTCAGGTCTAATTGCAGGTGAGGAAAACACAGAGAGCCAGCAAAGCTTCGTACAGAGGTGGCACGCTTTTCTTGGAATAGTATGTCTATTCCTTCATTTGGGTGACACCCAGAAACGTAAATTTGTCTTTCACTTCTTCTAACTCTAATTTTTCATATTTTTTTCGTTTCTGTTCTTATTTGTTAGATTTGTGTTTTTTTATTTATTTATCTCTTTCCCATTTGAACTCACTTAATGAAATGAAATTTCCGAAACATGTTAGAGTGTAATTTTATGCGTTCGATTCGAGTTTAGAAACAACATTTACATTCATATGTATCTTTTGTTCAGTGAATAAACAAAAGTGTATATAACATTATGCGATTGCACATTTCGCTACTCCAAAAGCCTACTCTGCCCCTGATAGAGATAGAGAGGAAAGTTCGTGGAAATTGCAGTTCCTATACCCCATGTACATGACATTACATCTCAAAACAACATTTCTGTCGTTATTATTCCGAAGGTGTGGTATAAATCTTATGCATGTCCCAGCTGAGCTCCTGTACAAAACAAATCATGCAATTATATAGAGAACGACGTGATAAAGATGTGTACGGACGTGCCCACAAAGATGGAGGAAGCTTCGTGGAAAGCTCTGTCTAGGGTTCCACAGACATGGATCGTGTGGAGGGCAAATATATTCTTGGGTATTATTTGGATATTCTGGCAAAGACATAATGACAGCAAGACATATTTTTGGACTGTGTGGAGTGATCGATGATAAATAATATGTGATGAGAGGCCCAAATATTTTGAAAGCTTTATTCTCTAGATTTTTTTTTTTTCATTTTCTCTCCAATTCTAGGTTAATTATAAAGAAAAAGAAAAAAAGCTTGAAGAAAAACGAAAACGAATTCGGTTTCTACTTTACAGATTGCAAAAACATAACGAAACCAAATAGTAATCTTGCTTTGATTTTCGATTTAAAAAAAAAAAATTGAACCGAATGAATCCGTACTCATCCTTATTCTTAACGGAAAAGATCAAACTAGATTTTTCCACTTATTACAATATATATTAATTTGGCCTCGAAATTTTGACCAAATTACTTTATCATGGAAGCACAAGACTATAAACAAAGAGTGGAGAAAAGATGATCGAAGAGGTAGAAAAAATGCACAGAAAATAAAAAATAAAAAACAAAAAACTATTGTAATCGTTATACTTTCAAGATCATGTTTAAGTTTGTTCTTCTTTGTTTCTTCCTCTCCCTCCCACCTCTCCTTCACCACTCCTTTCACCCTTATACTTTCCTTAATCTCACCACAAAAATTAAAACTAAAAACTAAAAATAAAATGACTATCAGAAAGAGTAGAGGTCAGCTTATGAATAAGAAAATACTAATTACATGTAAATTTGGTTGCTTAATAATCTCCATGAATTGAGTAACCTCCAAAGAAAATATTATAATTAAATCAACTGGTACCGGAAATTCAGAGCTTGAGATTCAGAGTAGGGTCATGAGCATACGTACATAAGTACGTTTATGGACACATGATAGGATGCAGTAAAATAAGCAAATTACATGGAGCAAGCAAGAAACCCTTCAACAATCCAACTGATAGCGCAGTTTCAAACTTTGGACCGCCGAAGTTCATCTGTAAAAATATTGTGCAGAATTGAGAATCTACTCGAGCCGCAAATATATATAGGCGTACTTAGAAATTTTTTCCTTGAATAGTGTATATATATCTCACGAAATTTCTTTCTACCTTCCCTAATTTTGTCACTTTTGCTTCTTATTAACTAGTTGGGTACCACTCATATGTCGCATTATAAACGTACCCAAGGACGTGTAAGCAAGAGAGTAGCTTGATAGTTGATATGAAAATCTTTCTTTCCCCCTAATCAGTTTCTTCCGATATAGACATTTCAACTGAACCCTTCACGTGTGTAATCGTAATGTAACTATGTAAGACTAGGTCTAGCATAGGGCAACCAAGGCGACCGCTCAGGGCCCCCAAAAACGAGGGGCATAAAAATAATTATGTTAGTTCATGTATGTATAAGGTTTTGTTTTGTTTTGAATAAATAATAAACATTCATCTTAGTTATCAAATTATCTTATAAGCCGGAGTGGTTTTGTGCGGTTTTTGTTTCCATGCCCACCCATCTTCAATTCCCTCTCTCAACGTAAAGGGTGCAAGTTATTAAATGTGGCAATTTTCAGTAGTGGTTTTTTTTTTTTTTAAGTTTGATTGCAAAATCAGGTTCAAGTTTGTCTATATATAAATTAGGGTTTTTCTTTTCGGTGTCGCTCAGGGCCTCAAAAAGCTCAGACCGGCACTATATATATGTGACTTGACAAATGAAAACCATGCATGCTTCTATACACATTAAAATGTGAGCAATCCAACGTAAAATTAATTGGTAATATATAATGACGGTCAAAAACAAACAAAAACAAAATAGAACAAAAAAACAAAGAACGATCGTATGCTCATGTGCAACTCCATGTGAGCCTGTCATCCCAATCTAGCAAGCAAGAACTTCATGAAGGGATGGCTCTTACTCAAGATTGTGTTCGAGTATGGAAAGCTAAGCATAACCGTCATCGATCCATCGAGGAGTTTCCAGGAAGGTTCGTATGCGGTATACGTAGGTTTCTGTACAACTACTTCCGAGAGTTCTCAGTTATTATCTGATCTATGTGGCATGCATTTGGCCCAGATAATATAAAAATGAAAAATAATTAATACGCAGTTGTATTTGCACATATCTGGTCAGGGGGCGGATTACACTGGAACCAAGGTAGTCCAAGGACAGCTTAAAATTCGTTTTTAGAGGATGTTCCGAATGTTGGTGTGATCTTTTTTTACTTATTAAATATTTGATGTAATATACGTTAAGTATATCTTGATACGTTACGTAAACATCACTCAACATCACTCGTCGAATTACTTCAGTATTCGATATTTGTTGAGATGTATGTTATATAGTGGCTGACAAAAAGTTCGCCAATTGTTTAAAGAATACCTCAGCGAATAAAATGACTTTTTTGTGCTCTTCCCGCTCTGTAACACTAAAACCTCCCAGAATTAAAATCTTAAATCGGCCACTGTATATGATCATGACATCAGCATCGTCATTATTATTTCTCTTTGGTCTCTGTATAGAGAATATACAGCGTACAATTCTCACTGTGCTAAACGTTGGACTTTTTTGTTTTTTTTCTCATAATTATATTGGATATACGTGGTTCAAAATCAACGTGACGTGGCTCAAAATCAACGTCAAATTATGTGATTAATTACTAAAAAACAAAACGTCAATGGTTTTCTGTCTCTACTGGCTTTTACCTGTACTTTCCAGAACCGCACATCAAGTACATAATCGGCAGTCAAAAGTCAGACGCAGTTTTTTATCTTGGTGATTACTGTGGATGTACTACTTCATATAAGAAAATTGAGGTTTTAAAATAGAACTAATTGGTGACACGGGAATTCGATTTGAATAGATAACACAATTTGCAAGCATTTTAGAAATTTAGTCTTGCTCGACGAAATTTTTCAGTTGGTAAGACAAAGTTGGTCAACATTTAGAGTTTACTCAAAACTTTTAAAGTACGTTGAAGGAAAAAAAAATTGTCACCATCTCGAAAATAGGGGATGAATATTACTCAAGAAAATAACTTATACATTCTGATTCACTATAAAATTATAATCTCCTCAAAATGGAAAATATTTCATTTTTACTTTTCAGTGTCACGTGAAATTCCGTTACTTACGCCTTTTGTAGTGCTTGAATTTAGAGTGTTACTCATTTTAATACAATCCTCTGTACGAAACAACATATGTTGTGAATTATTTATTGTATGTCTAAAGCCCTAGCTTATTATGTTTGTAATTAATAACCGTAAAGTTATTAAACTGTCTATTTGCGAGTATCTTTCTAAATCTAAGTTTTGATACGGATAAAAATGTATAATCTGGACAGTTTGCTTTAGTCCAGATTCCCTAATTCTGCTGTGTTAGCTTGCTTAAAACTCAACATATAAATAGTAATCGTGTCAATTTGGTTAAAATCAATAAATCATATATATCAAGTTGTGTCAAGTTAACTCAAATGTGCACTTTATGAAAAATAC
Source organism: Malus domestica (assembly GCF_042453785.1). NCBI lineage: Eukaryota > Viridiplantae > Streptophyta > Magnoliopsida > Rosales > Rosaceae > Malus > Malus domestica. The sequence goes on along the minus strand of NC_091672.1, from coordinate 23,647,922 downwards.
TAACGTGGTAGTTTCCCATCATAGACCTTTCTATCTATATATTAAGGCCATCTCTAACCGAAGGGTCCAGAGGGCCAGAGGGCCGAAAATAGCCCTAAAATCGTCTCCAACCGAGGGCTAGGCCAGAGGGCTCTGGAATCTGGGAGGGCCCCACGGGATCAGAGAGGGTTGGAGGGCTGGCTGCTTTCGGCCAGCTAGCCAGCCCCAGGCTGGCTATTTTTTTTTTTAATGTTTTGTTATTCCTGTCGGTTATAACCGACAGGATTGTTTTAAAAAAAAAAATCAAATGAAACGGTTACTAGCCGTTGCATTTGATTTGATTTTTTTTTTTACATTATTATTATTCTTTTTTATTTACAAAATTTTTCATATAACTTCTATTTTTTCCTATAACTTCTATTTCACAAAATTTGGTTTTTTTTAAATTCCATTTTTTTCCTATAACTTCTATTTCACAAAATTTGTTTCATATATTTTTTTTCCTATAACTTCTATTTCACAAAATTTACTTCATATTGTTTTTTAAATTCCATTTTTTTCCTATAACTTCTATTTCACAAAATTTGTTTCATATTTTTTTTTAAATTCCATTTTTTTTCCTATAACTTCTATTTGACAAAATTTGTTTCATATTTTTTTTAAATTCTATTTTTTTCCTATAACTTCCTAAGCCATTATACAACATTAAATTAAATTAAGTAACATGAAACTAAATTAAATTAAGTAACATGAAACAACATTAAACAATATGAAACAACATTAAATAAAATTAACCAACATAAAAATTATACAACATGAAACTTAAACAACATTTTAGTTGTAGTTTTTAAATAATAAATTATGTTTGGCCCTATAACCCTTTGGCCCTCGGTTGGAGATGATTTTTTGTGATAGGGCTAAAACGAGCCCTCTGGCCCTCGGTTGAAAACGGAGGCAAATATGGCCCTGTATTGTTCATTAAAATATTAATATCTTGGAGAATCTTGGAGGGCCAAAGGGCTAAAACGAGCCATCTGGCCAGCCCTCGGTTAGAGATGGCCTAAGCCATTACCAAGGAGCTAATTCGTTCAGAACTCAGTTGACTGATTCTATAGATAAGGTGGAGCATCCTTGGCTCAGTATTATAGAACATAAGGCTTCGGCGCTACTACAACGCTTTGCTAACTCGACACGCCATGCTATGAGAATCTAGCTTCGGTAACCTACTCTAATGAAGCAACAGTATCGTGTTAGTTCGCAAAAAATAAATTAAGAAGTGTAACATGCAGGACAAATATACGTATTAGTTTTGATCTCTTATTTTAGAAAATACGTGGCATAAAAAGTCTGCAAGCTACAAAAAACAAAAAGAGAGGATTTTTGCTCATCATCATAAACTATGTTGTATTGTATGCTTACCACCATATTTACCACCGTTAGATGAGTTTGAATTTCGAGATTCATGTAGTAGATAGACAAAAATCTCAAAATTCAAACTCATTTATCGATGATAAATAGGGTGGTGAGCATTACCACCACTTGAGGGGGTGGATTCGGTTTTAATTTTCTTTCGGTTTGGTTTTGTTTGGTTCAGTTTTAGTACAGTTTCAGTTTTTCTTTATTTTATAAAACTTGATTTTGATATATGAAATTTAGAAAAGAGGCTTGTATTGCTAGACTAATAATAAGAAAATGGGGAAAGTGGGGAAATAGGTAGGTAATTGTACATATACAAGATCATATAAACCAATCATATTCTATCAACAATCTCAATTGCAAAGAAAAATGATCACCGTATCCATTCAAAAAGCAAACAAATAGAGAAGCTCATCCAAGTTCTAAAGCATTCCAAAACTTTCCTCTATAACCAATAAAATACCCTCCCCTAACTAAACCAAGTATGCTCTTTGAAAAAGCCCTAGGCTTAGTTTCAAACTTGGCAACAAAGTTTTACAAAAGAATCATCATGGGCATACATTCATAAAGTGTAAAGGGATTTCGGTTCGGTTTGGTTTAGTTTCTGAAACTCCAAAACCAAAACCGAACCAATAAAATTTGGTTCAATTCGGTGTTCAGTCCAATTTTTTTTGGTTTTTTGTTGTTTGCACTCAAACAAAAACGAAACTTCCTGGAAGCCTACAATTATACTTGGCAGATATTAACCTCACACAACATCGCAACTCTATTTAACTGTACAACTCCTTACTCTACTTCATCTGACAAGATACTATCTAGCTAGCTACCTAGCCAGCCAGCCTGCTACGTATACATTCCTTGCCTTGTTTTTCTTCTACATTTTTGTGTGCATCACCATCGATCATGGCTTCAAACCAAGATCAGCCATGGCTGTTAGAAAATGGCACCCTCAAGGGTTTAACCAAGGAGACCGGCCGCACCAGCCGGACTGCGCACAACATGTCATCCTCTTCACTTCGGAAGAAGTCCGACCGCACACTTGTCTCCAAAGTTCCGTGTGCCCTTCTCAGACAGTTTCTGGGGAATTTGCAAGAGGTTTTATTGGGGACTAAACTCTCTGTTTTGTTCCCAGCCATCCCTCTTGCCATTGCTGCTCAGTGTTTTGGCTTTGCAAGAGTGAGTTCCACTTTAGGGGTTTCAATATAACAGTGAAACACAACATTTTTATTTAATTAATTTCAAATCGTCATTTTTTAACTTGATTAAAATTAATTTCCCATGCATACAAATAGGAAGTATCTGGCTCGTTCTCTAGAAGGATTCATTCCTCCTTGGAGAGTTATTTACAATTTTAAAATGCGTCTAACTTGCCACTTAGTACTACGGTCTAATATTATTTTTCTTCATTTAAAAGTAAGAGGTCTTAAATTCGATACTCACCAAAAGTGACATTAGTACTAGCCCATTGTCAGGCTTAACCCACTTTCCCCACCCATTAGTGTAGATAAAATTTGATTTTAAGTTTAGGAAATGATTCCTTACAAGAATGAACCAAATAATTACGCATTTATTGATTAATCCAGCATAAATATAAAATAAAATGATATGATACATCATATATCATATATATCATTTGGTAAATAAATTCAATGAGTTTAAACTTGGTGCATGAATCTAATTATGAGTTCATATCATTTACATACTATGATCATAAAAAAAAAAAAATTGTTTTAGACCGTAACTATTCTGACTTCTTTATGTGGTTGTAACTCTTTTGATTTCTTTTCTATGACCGTAACCGTTCTGACTTGTCTGTGATTGCAACTGATCTTCTGATTTCTTTTCTATGACATTAACCGTTATGAATTCTTTTATGTGATTGTAACCGTTATGACTTCTTTTATCTAACCACTTAATTTATATGATACAGCCTTGGGTGTTTGCATTGAGCTTAATTGGACTCATGCCTCTAGCGGAACGAGTCAGCTTCTTGACAGAGTAAGTATACTGATCTTCTGCTTAATTAGTAGCGATTTTGACACTCCCAACTTATATTGTCGCACTCACACATAAGTATATTAAAATTCTGTAATGATTTTGAATGGGAGAAACTAAATGAAGAGTGCTAACTTTGCTACTATTTTTCATTCATACTATTTTATGTTAGTAGTAGTGTAATTTTTATTGTCATTGACATTAACCACTAACATTTTGTTTTTGTTTCCCAAAAATGCAGACAAATTGCTTATTACACCGGTCCAACAGGTAATTCACTTCATTATTTTTAGTTGCCCTACCATATTGTTAATTATTAAGTACAAAAGGGCAAGATAAGCCATTCACTATGGTCTGTTGGTATTCATGTTCATTTGTAAGTGAGGGGTCTTAGGTTTGAATCTCGTGGATGGTGAATTCGATACCAAATTAGGTTGTCGGCTTAGCCGAACTCCTCCTTCTATATTGTTGTACTAAAAAAAAGGGGAGGAGATAAAAGGAACTATATATCAATTTATCATAGTCCTAAAAAAAAGTTGTATGAAATTTTCATATGACGAAAATGATTGATTTATTTATTCTAATTTATTTATTTTTGGGTTTGCAGTGGGAGGGCTTCTAAATGCGACATGTGGCAATGCTACAGAGCTCATAATTGCAATATTTGCCCTAGCCCAACACAAAGTAGCAGTGGTGAAGTACTCTCTACTGGGTTCCATTCTCTCAAACCTTCTCTTAGTCCTCGGCACTTCTCTCTTTTGTGGTGGCATTGCCAACATCAAGAAAGAACAAAAATATGACAGGGTAAGCTGGCTCGACTTGAATTAAACTATTTCAATTAAATTGCATCAATGTCATGGCCGTTGTTTAGCGAAATTTATAAATGTTGGAAGTTCACGTATTAAATTGGATTACCGTCCACACTTTATAGAATTAACTTCAACCTATCTCCAATCCTATCGATCGAGTCCCAGCCACCAAACGGCCCTATAATATATAATACTTTTCTTGGACAAATAGATACCTCTGTCAATTTTTAACTTATCCTGGATAGTGTTTGGTTTCATTTCATGCTTATCTAAATATTTTGTTTGATTGTTCATACAGAGGCAAGCTGATGTGAACTCCCTCATGCTGCTCCTGGCTCTGCTGTGCCACTTGCTGCCAATGCTGTTCACGTTTGCTGCTGCAGGGAGCTCTACTGTTATTGGAGTGGACCCCACACTCCATTTGTCCAGAGCCAGCAGCATTGTGATGCTCTCAGCCTACGCTGCATACATAGTCTTCCAACTGTGGACACACCGTGAATTATTTGAAGCTCAGGAGGTAAATAATTAATTAATTAAGTTAACAAGTTTTATTGCACCTTTCATGATCTCATAATCTAGTGTTCGACTAAAGAAATTGTGGGAAAATGTTCTTTTGCCAATTTAAACCACCAAATATCTCAGAATCTTTTCCCAATGTGTGGTTCAGATTCAGTCTTGCAGCATAATTATGGCGAGAGAACACTGTTATGCAAGACTATTGAAACCGAAATTTTTCGGGACAATTTTGGCAGCATTGATTTGTGCTAATTACTAACTTAGCCATTTTGCTTATGGTGTTACTAATGACCAGGAATCGGACGATGATGTTGTTTCGGAAGAAACACCTGCGATAGGGTTATGGAGTGGAATTGTGTGGCTGGTTGCAATGACTGCAGTCATTGCCTTGTTGTCTGAGTATGTTGTGGGAACTATTGAGGTAAAAGTCAGACCACCTTGATTGAATTAGTAACCTTATGTTGTTTACTATGTTAATATAAAATTAATCACAACTTTTTTGAACAGGAAGCAGCAGATTCTTGGGGCTTGTCTGTCAGCTTCATCAGCATAATTTTGCTACCAATTGTTGGCAACGCAGCTGAACATGCAGGAGCAATCATATTTGCTTTCAAGAACAAGCTGGTGAGTGATCTTCAAAGAATCACAATTATTAAGTTTCCTATTGCATTTCTAAACATATGATTAATCTTTCCAGCACGTTTTTGTTGCCACTATTGACTTGAAAATCTAAGTTCTCAAGTACATTTTTTCGGGTAAACGCAGGATATAACTCTCGGAGTTGCTTTGGGGTCTGCAACTCAAATAGCCATGTTCGTTGTACGTATATATACACTAAAATATGTAATGCTAGTTTTTTCTTTCAAATTTGATTGAAGTTTATAATTTCTAATGCCATTGAAATGAACTTTCAGGTTCCGTTGTGCGTGATCGTTGCTTGGATTATGGGAATAAACATGGATCTCAATTTCAGTGTCATTGAGACTGGCACTTTGGCTTTATCAATACTTGCTGTGGCCTTCACATTACAGGTAATTAATTGAGAATCTAAGATTGCTAAAATTTAACCTAATCAGCTTTCCTTTATTAGCAAGCAACCTTATATCTCACTTTCTCCTTGATTTTATAGGATGGCACTTCCCACTACCTGAAGGGATTGGTTCTTCTGCTGTGCTACATTATCATTTCAGCCTGCTTTTTCGTAAACAAATCTCCTCTTCGTAAGTACTTAACAACCTAATTTGCTTGTTAATGTAACAATTAAAATTTTTCGTATCTAAAACATAAGTTTTTTTTTTTTTTTCCTTTTAGATCAATCGAACATCGTGAACCTGGGGTTTCAAACGTCCACTGGAGCAGTTCTTGGAGCTTAATAAGTTCATTACGGTAAAATTCAAATATTTAAATTCCAACTAGCAAGTTATAAAGTTAACTAATACATGAATTCATTCGCTTTAAACCAGGTTTTAGCGTTTTGGGGTCATTATTTCCCGATTGCAGCAAAAGATTGAGCCTTGATCAGCAAGTTTGGCTGGATGCAGCTTTGTTAAATTTCTTCAATTTTGGAATTATGTTATAGAGCCTGTCTGAAAGCAAACAGTTTTCGTTTTGCTTGGGGATCCAAATATGGTAACAGTATGAATTGGTAGTACTGGTGAAGCTTGATGATCGATGACCGGCTACAAGCTATAATATGTATGTCATATGTATAGCTCCATGTCGATATGATCAGATTGTTTTTATCATCTGGTCTTTCATTTCGTGTTCTGAATAGAGTTGTGGCATATGTCATAGAGGTTCAGTACTTTGCTTTGTAATCCAATAAAAGAATTAATGAATTCAAAATTGGGGTGGGTTTTGCAATTTGTAAGTTCTCTTTTACTCTGAGACCAGACTTGTTTTGAGCACTTTAATTTCTTTTTAGTACATAACAACATCTAAGATACAACCCGACTTGTATATATGTTGCCAAAATGGACCAAAACAACGCATGCTTTAGATTTTGAAAGTGATTGAAATGAGAGGCCAAGATGACTGGCTTTTAGCATACTATAATGGGAGTTCATACAAAGATTTCCAAAAAAGTTAGAAGATGGCTTATTAGAGTTTCTCCAAGAGATGCGGTAAAACAACCAAAATTTTATTTTAAAGAGCCAATTTAAATAAATGAAAAAACCCACATCCGTAAGAGGCTCTATAAAGAGTCTCTATTATAACAAACTAAACCGTCACTCTTTAATTTACAGAGAAATTATTCATCAAAATATTAAAAAAATAAATAAAACTCAATGGTGGACCGTTGCTAGAGAAATCAAATTTGCAAACCAAATTATGTGTCACCAATAGGAAATAAGCATGTTAATCGACACTTAAATAATAATTCAATCATTAACATCCACATTATTTGGTTTAAAAATTTGACCTCCCTAGCATTACCCTTTAAAAAATGGGTGGCTTGAGTTTGATAAATATCAAAGTTTGTTAAAATAGTGTTGTTGGAGATGAAAAATTAAACACAATAACTAAAATAATTTTTTGACACTGATGACTTGTTAGTATGACAAAAATTCAGGGTTTGTTTGGTATCCTATTTAAATTTTTTTATAATTTCTCAAAACATTTCTTAAGAATTTTTCTTGAAAACTATTTTCTTTAAGACTCAAAAACTTGTTTGGTTTGCGATTTAAATATTCTAAATCTTACAACTTAAATTGGACAAAGAGATCCAAAAAGAAGGGGTATGAGAGAGAAAGAGGATAGAGGAGGAAATAAAGTAATAGATAATTGGAGGAAAGAGAAAAAAGTGAGATGATCGGAGGAGATAGAGAGGAAGAGGAGCGAGAAAAAGAACCAAGAAAATGAATAGAGCGGATTGAAGGAGAGACAAAAAAAGGTAAAAAAAAAGAAAGAGAAGAGTGAGAGAGAGAATAAAAGAGAGATAGATTTGGAGTGAGGGGAGATGGGAGAGAACAGAAATGAGTGAGTAAGTTTAAAAACTCTAAAAACTTACTTTTTTTTTTGTTTTTAGAGCAAATCCACCCCAAAACCAACTCCCCAGCACCCAGCCAAAAAAATAGGCCAGCCCCCTGTTTTTTTGCTCCAGCCCGTTACATTGCCTGGCACCCAGCCCATGCCAGGCAATAGCCCAGCACATTTTGGACTGACCCAGAAGCCGGCCTGTTTCTCAGGCGCATGCAACACAAGCGCGCAAGGCGCGAGTGGGTTTCAGGGAAACCTGAAAAGGTGTCAGCCCACTTGGGCTCAGCGACGTGGCTTCACGATAGCCGTTGGATTTCCAACGGCTAGTTTTTCTAGACCGTTGGATTTCCAACAATAAAAAAAATTTAAATTTTACTTTTAAACTGGACCGTTCGATCAAAAATCAACGGTCCAGATTAATTAACTTAATTAAAATTTATTAAAAAATACAGAAAATTTATTAAAAAATACAGAAAATTTATTAAAAAATACAGAAAATTTAAAAAAAAATTATTTTTTTCTTTCTATAGTTTATTTAATGAGTTTATGTAATTTTATTTTAGTGTGTTTTTTTTTTAAGTTTATTTGATGAGTATGTAATTTTATTTCAGTGTGTTTTTTTTTTAAGTTTATTTGAAATTTTATCCAAAATTGGTTAAAAATCATATCCGAAATAAACTTAAAAAAAAAAACATACCAAATAAATGCGCTGGGTGCCAGCGCATTTTTTTAGGGGTGGAGATGCTTTGGTCTGTTACTGTTCACTAGGGTCTATTACTGTTCACTTGAGTGGATAAATGCGCTGAGTGCTGGCACAAAGTCCTTAGAGGTGGACTTGCTCTTAGAGAATAGGCTATATTTTTTAGTTAGTCATGAATTCAGTTTTTGAAAATAGTCCTACCAAACAAGTTTTTAAGGCCTAAAACTTGAAAATTGATTTTAAGTTTAAAAAGTTGGATTCAAATATAGTACCAAACAGGCTCTTAGATGCTCTTAAAATCTCATGGTGGTGTCCAATCCTATAAAATGCCCTACTAGCCAGTCTAACCCTTGTGGTTTTGACGAGAGATGATGACCATTGGGCCAAGATCAGGTCAGCTCATTTTGCCTCAGAAATGTTGGGCCGGCCTAAGTCCTTTTCTATTTCAAGCTAAGGGTTCTTGCTTTCAGCCGAGAGTAGACCCATTTTGCTCGTTTGATGTGTCATGGGTTGGAAATAAACGTAGAAACTTGAGTGCAACCGAGTGCGTACCATTTATACATATTTTTCACCTCATGTGACGCATTTGTGAGGTGAGAAATAAGCATAATCACTCGGTTTTACTTAAGTTTTGGTTCACAAGTTTACTCGCAACCTTCAAGAAACTCCTTTTCTCAAATTTTTATTTACATTTTTATTCGCTCGTACTCTTTCATTTTAATGTCTCTCACTATTATTTGATGAGACAAAACTTGTAAGTTAGTTGGACCATGGGTGGGTTGGGTCAACTGATCCGCTTTTGGCGTGCACCGATCAGCTCATCCCTTCTACTGATGATACACTCCCAACAGTAGCGGAGCTACGCTAGCAGTAATGTATGCTCATGATCCCAATAACCCAATGCTCCTTGTATTTTGTTGTCTTGACCTCGTAATCAGTTCAAAGAAGACCAAATTTGGTGGCGTAGGTGGAGTGGTCCTAGATATTTTGTATACCATCCAATTGGAATTTGGCTTCATCAATTGGATTGGAGATACTAATTTTACTTCCTAATTCATGTGGGTTGGTCTTTGTTTGACCAGTTAGTGCACTACATATGTTCATCTTTTGCTTGCGAATTAGAATATTACATAATTCACTTAATTACGTCTCTCATTAATTGTTTCAGCAACTATCTTCTTATTAAGTCTTGAATATGATCACAATTTACATTATCATACCTAGTATCCATTATGGAGTTTTAGTTTTCTTTTCAATGGATTGAATAGATCTAATAATTGAGCATTTGTAACGTAGGATATACAATTTGAGCCTTGTGACATTCATCTAAGACTCAAGGCACCCGATCACATATATTTTGTAATTCATTTAATACAACGATATATTTATACTAAATGGTGGGAGAATGAATTGGTTGTGAACTCATTATTCACAAGATTCGAAACTAAGAACTTTTGCTTACAAGTGAAAATGAATAACACTAAACAATAGAAATTTTGGCTCCACCACTGGCTTTCAACCTTAATTGTTCGAGTCATGCCTCTAATGCTGTGACTTGGAAAATTTTAAAGGAAAACTAATAAAAAGGGTTTGAAAGCTTTGAGTTTTAACGATAATGACGAAATAAATGGTAAAGTGAATAGTACCATGATTGACTTTTTTTTGTATAAAAATATGATTTTTCGTTAAAGTGAACAGTATCAAAAACTTTTTGTTAAAATTCCCAAATTTTAATTGTCCAATCTAACTTTCTATATTGATTGTCCGCCACGATACGAATATTGCCCACGATACCTTTTTACTATAATATTGTCGTGCACCATTTTAGATTAAACAAGTTCAATAAAGACAAGTTACCGATAGTGAAGTTAGTTATATAAAGAATTAATACAAAGCCACTAATCCTCATGCTACATAGTAAATTGAATAATTAAGAATATTTTTTTATACGATATGATATTCTAATTTATAAGATAAGTCATCGAATGTATAGGATAAACCATGGAATGTATACGAGTCATGTACACCGTCTCTAGTGACTTAATTCACAATGAAATTCTACTCTAAAGACCGGTTAAGCCAGTGAGCGTAGTGCTATAGTATAAAGAATAACGCTATTCACACACATAATTATACTTATTACAAATCCTTGTTAATTTTTTACCATTAATCTTCTTCAATTCATTCGATATGATAACCGAAAATTGAAAAATGTGTATGAGAAGTAAAAATGACTGTGTGAATAATAGTGCTCCAATATAAATCAAACACCTTATGACCCCCACACCAAAGATCGGGGCTCCCGACCTCCTTTCCCTTTCACCATAGAAACCCACATAACTGTTGGCAAGAAAAAAAGGGCCTAAGCCACACAATATGCTAATCATTACTAATCATCAACTTTACACATATATTATACGTTATCGTTATTCATATGAGTCGATCTTGAGATCACTCATTAAAGTATAAATAAATTAATACCTCTATTCCGATAACATTAAAATAAGTCTCATCTTTTATGAAATGGATTTATCATGACCATAACATTTCAATCGAATAATACATTATTATGTGAAAAATACGTGACGTGACAAGAAAATAAGTCATTCCTGTATATAAAGCCCAATTATTTATAAAATTAACCAAATGAAAAATGGGGTCCAAACTCCATAATTTTTCCAGACCCAGAAGGTATGGGTAACGGTGGCTGTCAACATGGGGCCCAAAGGTCGCCTCTTTTCAGAACATATGTATGGCGATTGGTGAGTACGCGCATTTCTTACCAAATTAGCAAATAATACGCGCCTGTCTCTACAGATTTGAGAGTCGGAACAAAGTGCGCCTTCCCGTGCACTCTGGTCTCCTCTCTCTCTGCAACTGCCTCCCTCGCCTTATCCCTTCACTCTTCCACCTCCCTTGTTCAAAATTCCCACGCCATGGCCGGAGATTCCAGAGCCATTGTATCATGGCGGAGCATCCCGAGCCTCAACGCCTCCCGCTGCGCCCTCACCGACGCCGCGGACCACCACGAACCGCTGTGGACGACCGCGCAGCTCAGCTTCAGCAGCGGCCGTGGAATTCGGTGCAATTTCGCCTGCGTTTCGGTGGCGGAAAGGGGAGAACAAAGGAACGAGTTTTTGCCGACCTCGGCTCAGCTGTTGAAGCATCCTTTGGCTATTCTCGCATGCGTGCCCAAAGACGTTGCGCTATTTGCTGCCGGAGCCGTCGCTGGAGCCGCCGCTAAGAGCGTCACGGCTCCGCTTGACCGCATCAAGATTCTTATGCAGGTGCTCGTTAACCCTCTCTCTTTCTCTCTATCTATCTACCTTTGATTTTTGTCACATTTCTCACAATTTTATGCTCCGATATGCTTACAGCGTCGTATGGAAGAGATTGTGCTGCCTTTTGCCTTTCCCTTTTGTGTTATGGTTTCGGTGAAAATACGAAGAAAATGTTCAAAATTTGTTGCTTCCGGGGAATTTAGAAGGCATTCATTGCAAAATTCAGAATTTTTATTTGCATTTGTGAATTTGGGAAGTAGCTGATTTGAGAAAATAGCATAGAAAAGAGAACATTAGGTTAGACATCTTGTAAATTTATGAACAACGTTACTTTGGAAATATCAAAAGTAACTCTCGGTGGTTGTTTTTGCTACAGGGCAATGCTTTCGATCTAAATCAAGTAGTAGTTCAATTGGAACTGTATAGTAATAGTACTCTAAAATATGTTGACATCTTTGCAGACTCATGGGGTGCGAGTTGGGCAACAAAGCGCTAAGAAGGCGATCAGTTTTCTCGAGGTATGTTATGGTTCGTCCGGACCATCCTCTGGCTCTGCCCGGTTTTTTAACATCATAAATTATTTGCATTTGTCTTACAGTCATGCACTCTATCGCCTGCTCATTAGTTTCTCGTATTGTGGTTTTGTGGCTTGCATATTTAATGAAGATTTAAGATCTTTTCACAGAGTTGCATAATTTACCTCCTCATGTTTAATCTTGGTGCATGCCCTACAGGCCATAACAATGATAGGGAAGGAAGAAGGGATTAAAGGGTACTGGAAAGGCAACCTTCCTCAGGTTTTCTGCTGGTTAAATTTCTCATTTAGTTACAAATTACTTTCCCATGCAATATAGAAGGGGGTTTGCTTGAGTTGCATTTAATTTTGAAAATTCTTTTAATTGTTTAGGTGATACGGATTATCCCTTATAGTGCTGTTCAGCTTTTTGCTTATGAAGCTTATAAGGTAATTTTGAAACCCTCTTCAAGAAATCTTTGTGCAGCATTCCATGTATTCAGAACTAAAGCTCCTAAGTTTTTTTTATTTGAATTTGAAGAAACTCTTTAGGGGCAAAGATGGTGAGCTATCGCTTCTGGGAAGACTTGCAGCGGGTGCTTGTGCGGGCATGACATCCACTTTTGTGCGTAATGCATTTATGGTCATTTGTGGTATTGTAACATTTCTAGTTGATGAGCCTTTTCCTGTTAATCGTAAACCTGTTTGTCAGTGTAGTACTCCATGGAACATGTAAAACCTTGTATTTTACTTAACTCTATGGATAGTTGTTAACATTGTTGGTTTTTTGTTTTTTATCTAGCTTATTTTCATTCTACCTGTTGTGTAGAACAATTCACAAATCTACTATTTTCCATCTGTAGGTAACATACCCATTGGATGTCCTGAGGTTGCGCTTAGCAGTTGAACCAGGGTATCGAACTATGTCTGAGGTATGACTGACCTGATAGTGTTATTTTTAATAAGATGCCCTTATGTTCATGAAAGATGAATTTTGAAGTGTTGTTTCCAGATTGCCTTAAACATGCTAAAAGAGGAAGGAGTTGCATCCTTCTACTATGGTCTTGGACCTTCTCTTATTGGAATTGCTCCATATATTGCTGTGAACTTTTGCATTTTTGACTTGTTAGTTCACTCCTACCTCTTTCTTTATTACACTGAAGGAGAATACAAATGATTGTATTCTATGTTAGTTATAGACTCAAAGTTTTTCGGATGACAGGGTGAAGAAGTCTTTACCGGAGGATTTTCAAAAGAAAGCTGAAGCATCTCTATTAACGGGTTTGGTGGCAGCTTCCTTTGCCACACTCACTTGTTATCCTTTGGATACTGTCAGAAGGCAGATGCAAATGAAGGGCACACCTTACAAGACAGTTTTGGATGCCATTCCAGGTAACATGAGACATGAGATAGTAACAAGTCTGAATGTAGTGGAGTCTTATAGAATTATAACATGAGACATGTTGTTACAGTTGCAGATGTCTTAAGTTTTTCTCACTATTATGTATTGTATATTTACTTGGTTCGTCTATGATACTATGATTAAATGGGGCACATTCTTGGGGACCAGGAATTCAACTCTCCAACATTCTTGATTTGGTTCAATGTAGTATACTAATATGGGTAAAAATACTTATATGTTCAATATCTCTTCATGAGTTATGCTTACAATGGTGGGCAAAAGATAATGAATTTGGTATACATGGATCATACTTTGCATTGGAGTATTAGTTCTGAGAATATTCGTTGCGTGATAGTGTAGGATTTAAATGTTTCTTTGAACTGAAGAACATGGACCGTGTGTGCATGATATTGTTTCATCTTTGTGTGTGAGCTGGACTCGACTTTGGATTGTGACGAGTTATATCTTTGGGTTCATAGTCAAAGTCATTTATCTGAGTTGATGTTGCTTATGCAGGTATTGTGGAGCGTGATGGACTTGTAGGTTTATATAGGGGTTTCTTGCCTAATGCTTTGAAAACTTTACCGAACAGCAGGTTCCATGAACATCCCCGTCTATTCATTCCCTATCACATTATGTTAAAATATAAGCCGAAAGATCTCATTCCTAAGTGCAATTTTGGTTAACTAATGAAATCTCTCTCTTTCAACTGCAGCATTAGGCTCACAACTTATGACATGGTCAAGCGTCTCATTGCGACCAGTGAAAAGGAGTTTCAGAGAATTGTGGAGGAAAATCGCAGTAAACACCATTAAAAGGCCGTTGGGTGAACAGTCCAACATTTTGTGCGACTGTATTGTCTTTGGTTCAGAGAACTACACCGAATTTTCTTCCCGGCATTATGTGGAACTTGTATTAGTGAGGACTGAGCTGCCCGGTCAATGCTTTGTCCCGAAGGTTCTATATATTTTTGTAGAACAATCATTAGTTCTAGCTAGGTTGCCTATTAGTTCTAGGTAGAAAACCCTTGGATTTTGTAGTAATTCATCGACCCGGCCTTTCTTTGTTGTAACGTAATCCTTCCAGCTAATGGAAGCTGTTCTGATTATAATTTCCATGTAGTAACATTCTTTTCTTGAGTCAATTCTGTAGGAATCGAACATGCGATGTTATAACACGTGAATTATTAGCAACACGTGTCTGTGCACTTGATACATCAATTATTTTAACTGCTGTAAAATGTGGCCGTGCAAAGCATTATTGGGAGTAAAAATCCATAGTAAAATGTATGTATTTGATAAGAGAGATTTTCCTACACCCCTCATATGGAGGATTGAGATGAAGTGAGGAGTGATGACGTCAATGTTGCGATGTTCCAAATCAATCATATCTTACGACACCAAATGGGGAGTTAAAACATTTGGCGATGCATGACTAGTTTGAAATGTCACGGTGGGATAATGAAGTTGTAGGCAACTCCTCCCCAGAAAAATGAAATAAGAAACCACAAGTTTGGTTATTAAATTTAATCTGTATCATCAACATGATTCCATGAAACTTGATAATACATTGTGAATTCAAAGTTAAACTAATTAAGTACTAGTGATTAACTTGCACTACATATTTAAATTGCTTAATTAGCCAGTTAATTAACTCTGGCCTCTCTCTTTCTTCCAGAAAACTTAGGAAAATAAAAAAAAAACAAATCAATCGCCACCACGTTCCGCGAGCGTACTGGCCGGGTCATCATGGAGCCGCACCAATATTCCGACCACCAGACGGGGCAGACCCTTCATTCTTGCCAGACTTGCCTATTAACTTGTCCCTGTGCAAGTGTGCATTAAAAAACAATGAGAGAGAGAGAGAGAGAGAGAGAGAGAGACTGAGAGAGATGTACTTACTTGACATACAAGGCACAGGCTAATGTCATGGCGGTGTCTCGCACACCCAGCAGAACCATCTTTCCGGTGATGCACCAGCCGCTCGGCGAACTCATTGAGGAGAAAGGAAACAGTGGAGGAGGGAGGGGGAGAGAGAGAGATTGAATGATGAGTATGTGAGTAGTGTGTGCTTGAGATTTGAGTGGTGGGATTGTAAATAAATAGTGACTGTTGTACTTTCTACCCAAGCTTATTACTTGGGGGTGAAGTCAACAGAGTTTCTTTCTCATCAAGAAATACAAGAAAAAAGGAGTGTGGGCAACAAACAAACCAGCAATTTTGTAGCTGTTTTTGAATTATACTCATATATATGTATGTATATATACATGTGTGTGTATGTATGTGTGTGTCTATATATATATAATGGATAAATTAGGTCCAATCGGGTAATTATCGCATTAGGTGATAATTAACTAAAAAAAATTAATTTTCTAGCAAATTATTTGATTCATATCATAATTGAACGGATAAGGATAGGAAAACCAAATTTTTGAATCAAATAATGTGTCCATAATAGAAAAGATATACTTTAACCAACGCTTAATAATAATCAACCATATAATTAGTGCATGTTTCCTTTTACAATGCAACTATTAGGGTTGGAAGCCATATTTGTAAAAAAAATGAGGCACAATGTAAAGAAGGGTTTTAAATGGTAACACCAAGTGAGCCTGGCTCGAGGCCCATTTTGTTCCACAAGAGTGTCATGACCACCAGTAGGAATGGGGAAAATATTCATAAGTTTGGGTAATCGAGGTTACCTGTTCATTTAAAGTTCATGGTTACGGTTATGGATAACCATTTAGACGAACAAACGGTTATGGGTATAACCGTTTATCCGTGAAATTTAAATGGGAGGTTATGGGTATTACCCGCGATTATAACAGGTATCCATCGGTTATGGATATTACTCGCGGTTATAACATGTATCCATTTACCCATTTAATTTAATATATGTAAAATTTCTTATAAATTATGTATATGTTAAAAAATTTACTATTTTAGCCTAATTTTAATTTTTACTATTGAACCAGATTCAAACTCTACTCCTCATGCTGAAGATTCCCCATTTGGTGATGATATTGATGTGAATGTGTTAAAAGCTAATCTTTATTTTTGTTTTTTACTTTAGAGTTATTGGTGATACTAATTCAATTTATGCATATAGATGTGTGAAAAATCATGGAATGTAAACCTTCTGTTTATGCATATTGATGAATGGTGGTGATACTAACTCAATTGATTTGGTACTCTGCTTTTTTTATTTTTTTATTTTATTTTTTTATTTTAAGATAACTAAGTGTACAATGTAAACCTTATGTGATCACTTACCTCTGTTGGATTCATGCTAATTGGTGACAGTGTTCCTAAATGGGATACTAATTCAATATATACATTTCTTTTGTAGGCTTCTTTTGGTGACAACAAGTCGATGAGACTTTGTGATTGAACATGCTACAGCATTAGTGTTCGAAAGTGTTTAGTTTCGGAATATTTTGGAGCCTTGAATAATCTAGTATTCAAGATAATGACTACTTTTTGTTTTTAGAAGCTTTACTTTGTAATCATATGGATTGTAATTAAAGCCTTGCTTGGGTGTAGCAGAAAAATATCATTCATAAACTATTATTTCAATTATTGGAAATGTATGAGGACTTAAATGATTAAAATAGATAAATGCATGCTAAAATGTACATATAACGGTGTTTAATTGTCAGAAAACGAAAATTATGACAAATTTTTCTTTTGTAATCTTTAAGTTGTTAAAAAAATGTAGACGAGTGAAAAAGGGGTAAATGGGTAAAAAAGAAAAAGATAAACGGATTCAAAAACAAGTAAATGGTTATGGTTAAATGGGTAAACGATTATGATTAAATGGATACACGGTTATGAGTATGGTTAACCGTTTATAAACGGTTATGGTTCAATGGGTACACTGTAATGGGTATGATTAACCGTTTATAAACAGTTATGGGTATGGGTATAACCGTTTATAAATAGTTAAGGGTATGGGTATAACCGTTTATGCAATTACTTAATGGATAAACGGTTATGCAGATATGAACATAAACGGTTATAAGTAAATAACCGCAGTGACTTGCCCGTCATAACCATTGTCCATCCCTAACCACCACCTCTGTCTTCGTACACCTGCCTCATAGTTGGGCCAACAATATTGAAGGAATAACAAGTACACCGTCACAATGATAACATCAAAATAGGATTTTCTTCAGTTTAAAATTTTCTACTTTCTAATTTCTCCTATTTAACGGACGATTAAGTCACGTCAATATGATGTTGACAAGATAAAAAAAGAAAAAAGAGAGCCAAGTTAATTGGTTGATCCTAGAAGCAAAGGTAGCTTCTCAATCTAGACGATTGCGTTTTAGATGCAATCTCTGTTGCCTTGTCATTTTCATCCAACCAATCATTAAGGTCATCTATAACCAAAGGGTTCAAATGGCCGAAAATAGCCTGAAAACCGTTTCCAACCGAGGGTTAGGCCAAAGGGTTCGTGGGCTCCACTGGATAAAAAAGGGCCAAAGGGCCAACCGGCTGGCCCAACTCAGCCAGCCAACTCCAGGCCATGCCAGAATTTTCATTATTCATGTCGGTTATATCCGACATGAATGGTAGGCCAAAATTTCAAATACAACGACAAGCTGACGTCAGTTACAGTTAGATTCAATAATTTTTTTTTTGGGCCAATTTTTTTTTTTTTTTATGAATTTAATTTGTAGTTTTTAAATTTAAGTTGTTGTAGTTTCTAAATTTAAATAATAAATTATGTTTGATCATATGACCCTTTAGCCCTCGGTTGGAGACATTTTTTTGTGACAAGGCTAAAATGAGCCATATGGCCCTCAGTTGGAGATGGAGGCAATATGACTTTGTACTGTTCATTAAAATATTAATATCTTGGACGGCCAAAGGGTTAAAACGAGCCATCTAGCTAGCATTTGGTTGAAGATGGCCTAAGTATCCAATCCTTTATTAACTACATTTCCTTCCGTTGTCAAATTCTTTTCTTGAAAACTCGGCGGAAATTTATTGCTACGAGAAATAAAAAGTTAGACCTAGTCATGGAGAAATTCTGTAGTGTGATCGGAACACAAGGTAGTACACCACATGTTATTTTGTAAATAGTGAAATATGTGTGTTAAAAAGTTAATAACTTAAAAAGTAAAATTTTCCGCCACTTATATAAAAACGTACCTTCTGTGTTCCGATCACAATAAAAATTTCTCTAGTCAATGGAGACAAAAATTTTACACCTCATATTACAAGAAACGAGGACAGAACAAAAACTTGCCTAGTTAAACTTGAAGACAATGAATACAAGAAAAGAAGAAGTTACTGCAACCAAGCAACAATTTACAAACCATATCCCAAAAGATTACCTCAGAACGAAAAATAAAAGGAAAACCAAGTATCACCACATAAAACTATTATTTTTTGCACCAACTCTTTTATATGATGCCTCTCGAAAATCATTTACCAGCTCTTCTATATGATGCCTCGAAAATGCAAATTACTAATTATTTTTTAGAACTGTTATTAACATTCTAAAATCTCATTCTACACTCATCATAAGTGTTTTTTTTTTCTTTCTAATTATATAAAGTTTGGAGTATCAAATGAGATTTTTGGAGTGTTAATAGCAATTCCCTTATTTTTAACACAAGTTTTTTTGGGAATATTTTTTGTCACCACCGTATTTATCATGATTAAATGAGTTTAAATTTCGAGATATGTATAGTGGATGCATCCATTTTTTTGCCATCAACTTTTGCTATGATCATTTTATACCATTTGTCTTTGTAAGTTGATGAACATTACCAATTATAAAGCATTTTCCACCCAATTCAGTCGGTACCACCCAATTCCAATCCACTTATCTTGTGCAAAGAAGCATATATAATTCGAGGTAGCATAACAACAAATGTCTTAATCGTGATCACAGATTTAAATATCGATATTATCGGCGATATTTCGCCGATAATATCGATTTTTCCGGTCGGCGATATTTTAACTGGTTTCCGTGGGGTTTTCGGCCAAATATCGCGATATTATCGATAATATCGATAATATCGCGATATTTGGAAATTATCGGCGAAATATCCATGGACGGTGGAATCGGAATCCGAGGCGACGTCGGAGAAGAACGCCGGAGACCGTGGGGCGATTCCCGGGCCGGTTTCGTCCCAAAAACCTTGCAAAAACACAAATCTTAACATTAATTTCACAAATATACATCAGATTTCACAAATATACAAACGATTCAAGGCAAGGTGAAGTCGGAGAGATTAGGGTTTAGGGTTTCATGGAATCTCACCTGACGAAGCGGAATACGAACGATCCTTGCTCCGCGGCGCACCTCTGACTTCGCCTGAGCCACGATCAACGGCGATCTCTGTGTGTGTGTGTGTTTGGGAGAAGAGAGATCGAAGAAGATGGATCCAGAAACCCGATCGAAGAAGAAGGATCCAGAAACCAGATCGAAGAAGAAGGATCCAGATCGCGGGAGAGACGAAGACGGAGAGACCGAGGGAGAGACGGAGACGGAGAGACCGAGGCAGAGATGGAGACGGAGAGACCGAGGGAGAGACGGAGACGGAGAGACGGAGACGGAGAGACCGAGGCAGAGACGAAGACGGAGAGACTGAGGGAGAGACGGAGACGGAGAGACCGAGGGAGAGACGGAGACGGAGAGACGGAGATGGCGATGAGGTGGTGTCGCCGTTGATGTGGTGTGGAAGTGAGGGTGTGGGTTGTTCACGGGGAGAAGGAGAGAGTGCAGAGAGTGCAGAGAGTGCAGAGAGGGCGAAGAGGGAGAATGAGGGTTGTTCACGGGGAGAAGGAGAGAGTGCAGAGAGCGATGAGGGGGTGTCGCCGTTTAAGTGGTGTGAAAGTGAGGGTGTGGCGTGTGGGTTGGTTCACGGGGAGAAGGAGAGAGTGCAGAGAGTGCAGAGAGAGTGCAGAGAGAGAGCACGGTAGAGATGAGAGAGTGAGGGAAAAGAGAGATCTGAGAGAAAAGAGAGACGGTGACACAAAAGCAAGGTGGGCCCTGGGCACACCTATTAAGATCAAAAAATAATTTTAAAAGTAAGATAAATGAAAATACAATTTAAATTGGGGGTGGGTGTAACAATCTACCCCTCTTAAAAGAATTTCGTCTCCGAAATTTAAAATTACTTACTAAACTGAAATACTAGAAAATAGGAAGAAGAATATATGTATAAAGAGAAATCAAGTCCAAATAATTACATCATATTAAAATTTGATTAATTTTTTTTTCAGTTACATATATTCTATATGATAAATTTCTATTTTAAATCAAGTCCAAATAATTACATCATATTAAAATTTGATTATTTTTTTTTCAGTTACATATATTATATATGATAAATTTCTATTTTAAATCAAATCCAAATAATTACATCATATTAAAATTTGATTATTTTTTTTTCAGTTACATATATTATATATGATTAATTTCTATTTTAAATCAAGTCCAAATAATTACATCATACTAAAATTTGATTAATTTCTTTTCAAGTATCTACTTTTGAACTACTCATCACGTTCATTCTATGTGATGCTAAGTCACTCATGTATCTTACCATACAATGTATAAAGTGTAAAATATTGTACTAATTCATTATATATAAATGATTATGGTGTGTTTAAACTTATTTTATTAATTACTACATATTTTCTACACTTACAATGTTTGCCAGCTTGCTATATAATCAACTTAAATCAGTTAAATCCATCATGCAATGCATTTCCTTCCAATTTTTTGTGATAAACTAATAGATAATTGACTAAATAAACATCCTGCAAAGTTTCAATAAAAATTTCCAAGTTTTTCTTACAATTTCCGTGGTTTCCATGTAATTTTTATCGATATCGATATTTTACCGATATTTCCATCGATATTTCCGTGTTTTCGGACTATCGATATTTCCGATATCACCGATATTTTCTTCCTTGATCGTGATTAATTATTTTTATGTTTTCTGCTAAATAAATTTACTAAACAAAGTTGGTGGACACTAATTAATTTCTAAACTAATAGAAATACAGGATTATGGACTACAACTGTGCAAGAAACTACCTTTTTAATGGCGTATATATATCATATGTATCTCTCAATCTTTCCCCAGCTGGGAACCATTATTCCTAATGCATGCGTACATTATTTTAACTATAGTTAATGTGTTAACTGTAATGTTTGAAATTTATTCAATACGATCCATATTTTCGTTGAAATATCGAAAAATTACAATTACTCTTAAATTTCAGCTAAAAACGAAAGATTTCGTTGATATTTCCGACACATCGGTTAAATAACAGATAAACTTTATATTTCGTTTATACAGGTGTTTTTGACATTGAGCAAATTTTCATTATGTCTATCGAAGGTAATCAATATCAATATTGATATTTTCATAAATTTGCACATCGATATTTCTAGCGATACCAATATTTTAAACATTGGTTAACTGAAAATATACCAATATTTTAAACATTGGTTAACTGTAAAAGATTACCTATACTTGATGGTAAATTTTACATGTATATCTGAACACTTATCACATGGATTATTTTTTAAGGTAATAAGAATTTATTAAGAAACCATCAAGAGTATAATTTTTTTTTAGGGAACTTTAACGAAAAACTTCCGGTAATGTTCACTTTAACGAAAAACCACATTTTTACACTAAAAAGTCAATCCTGGTACTATTCACTTTACCCTTTATTTTGTCCTTATCATTAAAACTTAAAGTTTTCAAGCCATTTTCATTAGTTTTCATTTTTTTTAAGATAATAAGAATTTATTAAGAAACCATCAATAATGTACATAAGACCAACATGTCAAACGTAGCCATGATGTCACACACACTAAAAAAAAACACCACATAAACTATTTTACATATTAATATAATTTGAGTGGACAACATAATTGATATGTCTTATTTGTATAGTATACTAGTAAAAAACAAATACACGTACCCGCTCTATTGTCAAGATAAATCCTTGGATTCAAATTGTGACAAAACATGAAACTTATTCTCTTTGAGATTTAAAATCGATAGAATTGGTCCATGAGTTTGTCCATCGATAATCATTTTGATCATTCCGTAAAGAATTTTCGTTAAATAAGGAAACATGACAAAAATACCCCCAATTTTGTCAAATCATCTTGACCCATTGTTTATTAAATTGATGATATTTGTGTCATTTTTGTCCTTATTTAAAGGAGCTTTTTTAGAAAAAAAAAATATCAAAATAATTGACGTTGGACAAAATCAGGGACCAGTTATATCGATTTCAAATCTCAGATACCAAATTAAAGAGTTATGCTGATTTCAAGGACCATTTTGGCCAAAATGCCAAAATGAAATATGATAATAGGTACGGTAAAATTGATTACTAAAACAATTAATAAGGAGAAAAATTTATATAAAACGAGCTTATTATCATATGACGTTCTAATTCAATAACCAATGATATTTAAAAATAATTTACATCTAACATTGTATTAGTTAATCAAAATAGTACGAGTACGTTCGTTCTATGTAAGTTTAAAGTCTCCGTAAGGTAAAAGAAGTCTCTATAAAAAATGAACTCTATCCGTTTCATATAAATCAACTAATAGTGGTCCAAACGTGTGGACAAATTTACTTTTTTTTTTGTTTGTTTTTGGGTACTACACGACTACTTGTTGACCAATTAAACCCAAATATCTAATCAACGAGGCACCAAATTGTGGGAGTCCCTATATTATAGGGACTAATAGGCCAATGATATATTGCTCCCGACTCCATGATAAACAATAAAGCTGAAAGTATACGGCTGGGCATGTGGTGGTCCCTACCATTTCACCAATCACGACACGTCGCTCTTTCAACAACCACCGAGCACGGGACCCACACACTAACGGTTGAACCAGATCGTGATGCATGGAGGCCACGCGTCAAGACGACCGCTGCCGTCACACACCCACACTGCACAGCCCGGATTTAGCTTCGTCCCTGTCCTCACCTGGGGGTGCACGTAGCTCCTATGCAACCCACCGCCTCGGCGACGTCGCTGTCGCTGAATAACGACCGGCAAACGGCGAGTCGGTAGGCTAAACGGTCACTCTCAGGGTGATGATGGAAAAATATCGGGGAACGGTCTGTCATGAATCTTGAGGCGGGAAGGAAAGGGCAAATGGGTCATTTCATACGTAATAATTTTTCGTTTTTTTTTTTCGTTCCATACTCTTCTTCTTCTCTCTATTAATACTGTTTACGTGTGCTCTAAGCGAAAATCAAGTAAGCCCCAACCCTTCTCTCTCTCTCTAAAACCCTTCTCACTGTGCACGATTCTCTCTCTCTAACGCTTTAGCAGTTGCCAATTCACAACCCCAAAAACCAATTTTATAAATTTTGACCAGATTTTTCTTCTGGTTCTAGAGAGAGAAAGGGTCAAATATTTCTGCTGTTTTTAGAGAGAGAGGATTTGAGGTGAGTGGAGTGATGAATGTTTAGAGTTTTTCATGGGAGGGATGAGAAAAGAGTAAAAACCATCAGGAAAAGAAAAATGCGAAAGTCCTTCAAGGATTCTCTCAAGGCGCTCCAAGCTGACATCCAGTTCGCCAACACTCTGTAAGAACTCCAATTCTTTCTCTCAATTTCATCCGTTTCTGTTGATTTTTGTAAATTTTCAGATTCTGGGTCGTTCCCAATTTCCATTTTTTCTTTTGGGTTTATGGGATTTTGATGTAAAAAGATCGTCTTAGCAATTCGATGATGTTTCAGAAATGGGTTATCTGTTTCACTTGATATTTGTTCATCTTTCTGGATTTCACTATGTAGTTTGCATTACAGAATTTACTGACATTTGGTAAAAGTTGAACAACTCACCACTGATTATTACTGTTACTCTATGGGGGTCTGAATTTCTGATGATATTTTTTTTTCGTGTCCTTGTAATTTAGGGATTCATCGATATGGATTGAAAGTTTCCTGTTTTATAAACAATCGGTTCTGCTACTAACCCACAATTCACAATTAATTTAATTTGTTGATGATAGGCTGGTTGCTGTAGATTTATCGAAATTGCCTCTTGATTTGGTGGTTGTTCAACCTCTATATACTAATTTGTGTAGCCGTGTAGGAGGGGGATGTGAGCCGCTGCTTCCAGTTTTTACTCTGATTTGTGTGGTGGGAATTGTGGAGCTGCAATTATTGGTGTTTTCAACTGTCCCAAAATTTTCCTTTTTCTTCAAGTTGGGTAACTTATTTCTGTAGAACTTCAAAATCTGCAGTTAATTTTGATAGAGGATAATACCCTAATCCTGTTCTCATCCTAGCCAATCTGGGAACTTTTTGTTGGCCCACTGCATATTCAAATGTTTTAGGTTCCGAATTTTTTTTGTTTTTGATGTCATTTGCTTTGGAATTTTATGAGGGAAATAGAGGGGCAGTTGTATCTTGTAGGTTTTATCCGTTTGAAATTTAATGTTTCTTCTGTATACAGGGCTTCTGGTTATCCGAGGGAAAATGACGGGGCCTGCTTCCAAATGAGATTATCCTACAGCCCGGCCGCGCAATTCTTTTGGTTTCTCATTCAGTGGACTGATTGTCACCTTGCTGGATCCATGGGATTGCTTAGAATTCTAATATACAAGGTGAATTGTAGTGACCCCTCCATCTAACTTTAAATCTGGTGTATTGGTAATAAAGAATTGTAGCTTCTTGTCATTGTTGTGATGGTGTCAATTTTGTCGCAGGTGTACGAGGATGGGAAGACCACCATGTCTATTCATGAAAGAAAAGCTAGTCTAAAAGAGTTCTACAGTAAGTAACTTGAAGGCAATTTGTATTCTTTTATTAGAATTCTTGAACAGAAGTGTTTATAAAACAAAGATGTACAACTCTTTAGCAATCCCGTTTTGACTGTTTCAAATCAGGCGTGATATTTCCTTCGTTATTGCAACTTCAGAGGGGATTGACTGAGGTAGAAGATAGGAAACAAAACGAAATCCTTTCCACCAAGTACAAGAGAAAAGACGAGGCGGTCAAAGGAAAGCTCTCCGAAATTGATTTAGAGCGAGAAGAAGAATGTGGTATTTGCATGGAGATGAACAGCAAGGTTGTATTGCCCAATTGCAGTCATTGTATGTGTATGAAGTGCTATCGAAACTGGTAAGCAGCTGTTACTTTCTCCTTCTTTATCCCCTTTTGCTTGTTGATCTTGATTTCTCATATTTCTTACCGAAAGTTTCCTGTTTGTATTCAATTTTTCTTGCACAAGTGGTTGATGATTCAAGTAATCTTCACCTGCACATAGGTAGGCTGAAACGCGATAATTTAGATCCATATATTTTCAAGTTTAGCAATCAAAATACATCGTATTAAGAATGTATTGAAAGTGATGTTCTATAGTTCTCTTAAGTGATAACATAGCACCACGGTCAAATAGTCTCTGGCATATATAATCTGGATCTAAGATATCTGTTTTTTTCCTTGGCTACATCAGTTAATGTGTCTGTTTTTTCCTTGGCTAAGAGGATTTCCCTTTTGATTTATGTAGGCGTACACTGTCTCAATCATGCCCCTTCTGCCGTGACAGTCTGAAACGAGTCAACTCATGCGATCTTTGGATCTACACCAGCAACAATGAGATTGTTGACCTGTCTACAATCTCTAGGGAGAATTCAAAGAGACTTTTTATGTACATTGATAAGCTTCCTCTCATCGCGCCAAATCCTAAGTTTGTTTCGTATGATCTTCGTCGATAAGGGGTAATTAACAGGGGCTGGAATATCACCTGGGAAATTCTCATTACAATTCTTTCCGTATCTCCAATTTATTTATATTGGAAGTGTAAATAGAGTTGCATTACTTTGACAATTTTCTCTTTAATTTGTAATTAATTACGATACTAACATGCCATTTGTGGTAGGTTAGAGGTTCTTTTATCTTTGTAAGCAAGCATGAAAGTTGTTTTCTGTTTCGAAATCTAGAAGCCCAATTGGGAACAAACTGATCAAATTGCGTAAGCATTTATAGTTTAATTATTCTTGAACTCCTCTCTTCGTTAGTTTGTAAATGGGTTTCAGACGATTTGCACCGTGATCCGCCATGTCAGATCTTGGTGGAAAGACATGGCAGAACACGGTGCGTAAGCAACCTACTTTCGATTTTTCTTTCAAAGGGAACCTGTTTGGTGAAGGACGCGGTGCCACAGCACGTACGACAGTCTACTCCGGTAACAGATAACCATCAAGATCTTCTGGCAGCATCCAGACCGCCGTAGACGCCATGCCGATAGTGACTTGCACATGATTCATTACAATTTCATGTTACTTATGCAAAAGCTCTCTTAAAAAAACAATGACGCATCTAATCCTAAACATTCGAACATAGCATTAACTATTCATGTATTAACATCCAAAAGGGGTGGGGTGGGTATAAAATGGGACAAGCATGGATTCGGATAAGATTAGAATATATTGGTCTTGTTGCTTTTGTAAAAAGTATTCTACTGACGTGGGGTGCCCAAGATTTTTCTCATGAAGTATGTATTCCTTAAGCTTTCCATTCTCATTCAGATCTTGCATTAAATATGAGATGGCTTTTTAGCTAAAATGGTTCATTGCATTGATGTAACTCGGCAATTTGGTCTCTGACAATAAAAATTGATAGCAGTGGTCTCTGAGTTTGTCCACCGTAACTCCGTATTCGAATCTTATGAGGTTATGCTACACTAAAGATTTGGAACTCCGCATTCTAATCTTATGAGATTATGCTGCACTGAAGATTTGGGTCTTTTACTTGTGGATTGAACTTTTACGAAAACGCCGTAGCTAACCTAATTCACATGCTCACCACTAGTTCTAGTTACTTATACTCGGCTCTTGTCATTACAGTTAAAATACAATTCAAACGTTGGCTTAGAAAAACATACATGATACAGAAGAAACTCACTGAGGAAGGGGCAACCACAAGAAAAAGGAACTAGATTTTAGGGTACTTGTGACCTCAACCACAAGAAATGCCACAATGATCTCAAAAAGAAAACAGTCAATTTGATGTCCAAATTTCCCAAACCCCACCATCAGATAAGGCAAAGATAAGGCCGATACCCTCACATCCGTCAGATGGATACTCTTCTCAATCCAAGGGCCAGTAATCCGCCACACCGGATCATCCATTCCAACCCGATAAAATACTTACTTCCATATCTCCACATAAAAATCCCAAACAAATTCACTTAAACAGACATTGCAATAATCTCGATCCTTCCTCCACCCCCGGCGCCATGGCAACAACCACAGCTGCTGCCGCCGCTACATCCTCCTTCATCGGGACACGCCTCCCGTCTGAGGCGTACTCGAACTCGGGTCGGGTTCAGGGCCGGTTCGGATTCGGGACCAAGAAAAGGCCGCCCAAGAAATCAACAAAACCCACTTTCTCGACTGACCGCCCGCTCTGGTACCCGGGCGCAAAGGCTCCGGAGTGGCTGGACGGGACCCTGGTGGGCGACTACGGGTTCGACCCGTTCGGTTTGGGCAAACCCGCGGAGTATTTGCAGTACGACTACGACGGGTTGGACCAAAACTTGGCCAAGAACTTGGCGGGTGACATCATCGGGACTCGAACCGAAACCGCGGACGTCCAGTCGACGCCGTTTCAGCCTTACACGGAGGTGTTTGGGTTGCAGAGGTTTAGGGAGTGCGAGCTGATTCATGGAAGGTGGGCCATGCTCGCCACGCTCGGTGCTCTCACTGTTGAGTCCCTAACCGGGATCACATGGCAAGACGCCGAAAGGTACGTAGCTTACATTTTGCATTTTTTTTATTTGGCGCCAAATCAAAGTGCATATACGTACACTCATTTTTACTTGTCATACATTTTTCTTAATTTTCGACCATCAGATCGAATGAATTGAAGAAGATAAACAGTCAAAATTTAATAAGAACGAGTGAGAGATAAAAATGGGTCTGTGAATAGCTTGGTGTATTTGCCACTTATTACAGTCTAATTGTATTTCTCTTCACTTGTAAGTGAAAGATTTTAAGTTCGATCTTTGCCAAAAGACAAATTTGAACCATCTTATTATTAGTTCATTGTCAGACTTAACTTACTCTCCCTTCTAGAGTATAATATCATTTGTTCAAATCTTGCTAAAATACAAATTTGAATCATCTTATTATTAGTTTATTGTCAGACTTAACTTACTCTCCCTTCTAAAGTGGAATATCATTTGTTAAAAAAAAATAAAAAACAAAACAAAGGGGTTTTTGAACTTTAATCCTTCAAGAAGATTAAAATTTAATAAAAACCTAATGTGAGATTGGATATTGATTTTAGTCCCTTAATGTGTACTTAATTCAAATTTATGTTATATTTTTTTTAATATTTAATAGATATCTTATTTAATGTCATTACATTAAATTTTAAATTTATTATTATACACATTTTAATTCATTAATTTTATTTAACTTCCACTAATTAGTGTACCTAAATGTCCATATCATAATATATTTTACTAATTTAATGTACCGAAATGTCCGTACCTAAATATATTGTAGTAAATTAGTGGCACATAAGAAAATATGCAAAAATATAAGTGTACCGAAAATTCTGTACCTAACTATATGATACTAAACTAGTGTACTGAAATCTCGATATCTAAATATATTATACTAAACTAATATACCTAAATGTCCATACTAAACATATTATACTAACTCAATGTACTGAAATGTTTGTACCTAAATATATTGTAATGAATTAGTGGCACATAAAAAAATGTGCGAAAATATAAATGTACGAAACAATCTCTACGAAAATATTTTCTTATATAAGATACTCACAATAATGAGAATTAAAAATTTATAATATTTTCATAAAATTTAATTTATGAACACCATAAAATTATAAATAAAAAAAAGAGACATTGAATACATATGTTGACATTTAATAGAGTCTAGGGACTAAAATCAATTTTTAATCTTGTATAAGACATTTTTCTAAACTTCATCTTATTTAGGGATTAAAATCTAGTTTTTTAAAATACAAAATCATTTGGTGTATTTTTGTCTTTTGACCTCACAGTCAACGCTAATTATGTGGAGCTATTTGTACAGGTGGAGCTCATCGAAGGTTCATCCTACTTGGGTCAGCCACTCCCGTTCTCACTAACCACATTGATCTGGATCGAAGTTCTAGTGATTGGCTACATCGAGTTCCAGAGGAACGCCGAGCTCGACCCGGAAAAGAGGTTGTACCCGGGTGGCAAGTTCTTCGACCCCTTGGGCCTTGCCGCCGACCCAGAAAAGAAGGCCACGCTTCAACTGGCTGAAATCAAGCACGCCCGCCTCGCCATGGTTGGGTTCCTCGGGTTCGCCGTGCAGGCCGCCGTGACCGGAAAGGGCCCGCTTAACAACTGGGCTACCCATTTGAGTGACCCGCTCCACACTACCATCATCGACGCCTTCTCTTCTTAGACCGCCCATTCTCTACGTGCATATCATGTTTGGTTTTTTTAATTAGTGGACAATGGTTAATTATGTAACGTTAATTACTTAGCTGATCATGATTTGTGATGCTTAAGTTTGTAAAGATTGTGATGTGATCAAAGGATTAGTGTACGCAATGCCATGTGAGCTTTTCCTACCTGATAAATGACTACATGGTTGATATTTTATGATACTTGCTTTGGACGTCAAAGGGAAATTTTATTTAAACTTATGTAATATTTTTTTACACTCATCTTAGGAGGTGTATTCAATTGGGATTTTGAGGGATTTTAATTCTTTTAATGAATCTAGGGGTATTCAATCAGGATTTTAAGTGATTATCTGAAATTCAACGCGTATTCAATTAGGATTTTAAGATAGTTTATTAAAATCCTTAGAAATCCGGGTGTATTCCATTAAGATTTTAAAGAAGTTTATAACATTCTAGGTGTATCCAATTAGAATTTGATTTTAAAGAATTTGACAAAGTTGGGGAATTAGAGGGAATTAGAGAGATTTTGTAGTGTATTTTAATCATCCACAAATCTTATCTCTCCCCAAGAGATTTGGAGGGAATTGAATTAAAATTTTATATGGAATCTCTACAAATCAATTAGACTCCATAAAAATTCATGGATTTATAAATCCATTAAAATCTCTCAAATTCCCAATTGAATACACCCCCCCTAAATTTTAAATGTTAATTGCCTATTTTACCCTATTGCATAATTACTATTAAGTACAAAATAAAATTAATAATAAAACTCAAATTTATCAATAAACCCAAACACTATAATTAAACCCTAGGATCACTCTTTATTTATCATACGCTCATTACGGCTAAAACCCTAATAGCTCTCATAGAGAAAAACAAGTTTTTTTATTGATGGATAATGATTTTGAAGTTTTGAATCCTCTAATTTATACTACGTTTATCAAAATACCAATGCACCAATATTAGTTCTAACTTTACTAGCTAAACAACAACCAATGGCATCGAACCATCAAAGCTCACACGAAGAGCTCTAGCTTGACTCGATTTCTCCTTCTTCATTCCTCCTTTGATGATCTCCTCCTCTAGTCCCATAGATTTTTTCCCAAATGAAACTGAGGCCTGGGTCAACATATGTGCCATATTACTATTGTTTTTTTGTTGCATCTCTATGAATAAGTATCCTAGTAATCCCAACGTAGTGCAAAGACTCAGCAATATGCAGTGCAGTCACACCTTTGTTAGTTCGAGCTTCAGCATCAACTCTTTTCTTTATAAACATCTCAATCACATCCGCATGACCCGACTCCGCTGCACAGTGCAACGCGGTGTGTCCATCCTCATCTTTAGCATCCATATCCAAACCCTTTTCAAGCAGCGTTCGAATGACTTTTATCTTCCCTTTGAAACAAGCTCTATGGAAAGTAGTCCACCTATGTAGGTCTCTTCTATTGATTGCTGCAGCTGACATTGAAGAAGTCACCAATGTTTTCTCCAGATTCTTGCGCAAACCACGTGTTCCAGGAGCCATAAGGTTTATTTTATTCAAGCTATTCATATCTCATGTATGCATACACGATTGAAGACTGGTGACATATGCATACGTGGTCTGCAAGAAATCGTCTAGGATGCATGTGGGAATGGTTTATGACAGAACATTGATGTTGAAGTTTGGTTTTTATGGCAGGTATGAGTCACCTTACTGGAGAGGCCTTGCAGAAAGATGCATTCAAGTAGCATGGAGATACAAGAATAAATACCTACAGTTTAAAGAGATATTAATTCTTTAATAAAAAACAATATGGGTGAAGAGAGTAAGTTGGGTGTACAAAGAAGTTAGATGGGTTCAAATAAAATTTCCCAACAATTTATCTCAAGTTAAAAATTTGGGTAACTTAAGTAGTGAGAGAGAATAGTGTAACGAGTTTTTGTTACGATAGTATAAATAAATAAATAAATAGGTATTGAACTCGTTATTCAAGAGCGTTTAAACTTAACTTATTACTTGCAAGGAAAAATAATGTCACTAAAATTTAATATTAAGTGAATATTAAGGCATATAACTTATCGCAAATGAAACCACACTTTAGGACTTGATTGAAAATAAAACATAATTGTATGGCCCATAGTTAAGAAAATTTTCATTTAACAAATTGATCGATTATAAGATTTATTTATTTTTTTTTATGGGTAAATAAAATCAAATTACACTTATCTAAGTGAAAAATTACGGAT
Organism: Malus domestica; assembly: GCF_042453785.1. Lineage (NCBI taxonomy): Eukaryota > Viridiplantae > Streptophyta > Magnoliopsida > Rosales > Rosaceae > Malus > Malus domestica. Next base: position 23,615,640 of record NC_091672.1, on the reverse strand, counting down.
TTAATCAAAGAAAAAACATACACAGCATATTCAGGTTAAACCAATTAGTTATAATAGCGTGTCTACCCTTTTCACTCAAGTTCGAGAATATATCAAATAATAATCTCACTCCATATGAATTAGAATAATTTAACTTGTCCTTTTGTAATAAAAATAAATAAATCAAAAGAAAAAAAAAATGAAAATGGTTTGAAAACTTTGAATTTTAATTAAAAAAAAGGCAAAAGAATGTTGTAAGTAAATAGTATCAAAATTGACATTTAGAATAAAAATGTCATTTTCGTTAGATTTTCAACTCTGATGGGAGTGGTGGGCTTTGATTACTCTTTAAGCAACTTGTAGGGGTCCAAATTAGTAAAATTTATATAGGTGATCCTATTTATACATTTATTTATTTATTTATTTTTTTATTAATGCTTGTCACCCAATTCAAATTCCTTGAGCAAAAAGCATCTGAGATATAGCTCCAAAGCCGAAATATAATCCAGACTTTGCTTCTCCTCCAAATCACGACTCCGCGACGGCGGTACACGACCTACCTCCTCCCGCCTTACCTCCATTAACGAAGACTCCCGTCGGTGAAGGAAGCTTCTTCGACAGCTAATCCGAAATATTCCCAAATGGTAACCTACTCTCTTTCCCTCTTGTCCATTAAGCTCACCAGGTGTTTGATTGTTTGCCTCTGAGAGATTGGTTACTGTTTTTGCTTATATAAATCTTCTTACTTTATCGAAATTGCGCATTTGATTTGATTTTATTTTCGGTAAAATTGATGATAATTGTTACAGATGGCTGCATTTTGCACATGAAATGTGAGTATTTAGGGAAAAAAAACAGGACATGGGAACTCGGAGTGGTTTGTGGAATTTTGCCAACAAGTTTTTCACATCTGGGATTATAGGTGTATATGTTTCGGATCGATTTGCGAGTGTTGCTCTGGTGCGGGGTTCCTCTATGTCGCCTACGTTAAACCATGGAGCGACTTCTTTGATGGGCTTGCCAACTAGTTGGTATATTGAATGACGTCTCACTAAGATTTTTGTGTTGTGCAATGTGATGGTTTGTTTAGTGGTCTGATTGTGATTCGGTTGCAGATGACAATGTTTTGGTCGAGAAACAATGTCTTCAAAACTACAAGTTCTCGCATGGTGACGTGGTAGTTTTCCGGTAATTTTTTCCCTTAACAACACTCGAGTACTATTTGTGCCTAGTGAATTATAATAAGAAACCTGATGGAACATTCTGCAGCTCCCCAAGTAACCACAAGGAGAGTCACATAAAGAGAATAACTGCCTTACCTGGTGAGTGGATTGGAACGCGTCATTCCTATGTGTGGTGAAAATTACAGAAGGACATTGTTGGGTTGAGGGAGACAATTCATCTTCTAGCCTGGATTCAAGATCGTTTGGACCAGTAAGTCTACCTTACTGCTAAGTTTGTACACCAGAGAAATAAATAGTTTAACGATAGTATAATTTATCATCGTGGCCTTAATTATATTGATTTGGTGCCCAAAGATACGAAACAATAAGCTGACTAGGTATTTGAATTTACTTTTGTATTTTTTATGGCAAATCACTTATTGTTTGTTTATATTCTGAAAAGTTGAATGCGGAGTAGGATGGAAATCGTTTTTCTATTCCGTTAGCTTGTGGCTCGTAAATGAGACAAAATGTTTTTCTAGGACACGATAAATTTGAAATGCTATATAGATAATTAGTTTGGCATTTTGGAAAAAGTTTGCAATCATTGTTATGCTAGGTAATTTTGTTGTCGTTGGAAAACATTGATAGAATCTAATGCTTGACGTAATCTAAGACTTTGTTTCGGACATTGCTTATGAACATGCTTTGTTCGGTTCAGTTGTCTGCATCAGAATTGATATTGTGCAAAATAATTTGAAAATGTGGCTACTTTTGGCATCCTTCTAAATTTCTGCTAGATGATTTTGTTGTCATTGCAAAACTTTGATAGAATATAATGCTTGATGTATTCTAAGACATTGTTTCAGATGTTGCTTTCAGTTCAGTTGTCCTCATCAGAATTGATGTTGTGCAAAATAATTTGAAAATGTGGCTACTTTTGGCTTCCTTCTAAACTTCTGTTTCTTTGGCTAACTTAAACAAGCTGTTGTTGGCAGATTCCTCTTGGTTTAGTTGAAGGAAGGGTTACCCACATTTTGTGGCCTCCTCAGAGAATGGGTGCTGTTGAGAGAATAACACCGCACGGCACGATTTCATCTTCATAGTTGGACATTACTCGTGCATCCCCTCTTTTGAACGGGAGAACGTATACTTTTCCTTCTGGACCCTTTATATTTTGACCACACGTCACGGAGGCACGCTTTCATTGGAGTGTTATTAATCAAGGAAGATCAAATGGTGCCCGTTTCAACTTCCGGCCCTCCTCGAGGTTTAGCCATCAGCTCATCAATGTTCTTTGTCTTAGCTCTTGTTTGGTTCTCTACCTAGTTAATGTCTTGTGCTAAACCTTGTCCGCTGGTCATCAAGTTAATAAGAATATGTGTTTTGTGAAACCATCTATAGGGGATCGCATCCAATTTTTTATTCAATAAAAACTTCATTTATTTTTCATTTATTAATTAAACTAGGGGTATTTTAGTAATCACAATAGTTTTCATTCCGATTCATGTGAATTAGTAAACAGTTATATAGATCAATGTTATTTCTACTCCGATTCCAAACAGTTTTAGTAAACAACTTCAAAAGGAATTTGATTCTGATTTTCCCTCATTTCTATTCCTCCTCAATTCAATTCCTCTCAATTTGATTACGGATTAGTAAACGCGTCCTTAGAGGTTTGGTGAAGTTTTGCTTTCTACACTGACCTAGAGGAGCCCTTTCCTTCCTTTGAGGCGGTCCCATCTACAAATTTTTCACGTACTCGTAATACGGGATGATACACCACATGTTATTATAAAAGTAGTGGGATTCTTGAAAAATAAAACCTTCCTTCACTTATGTAATGACATGTGGTGTTTCACCACATGTTCCAGACACACTGAAAAAATTTATCATTTCCTTCTATGGAGTTGCGCTCGATTGCGTGGTGAAACCAAGCTCTAATACAATGTTTTAAGAGTAGAAATTGCCCCTAAAAATCGGCTTGGAAGGGAAAGGTACGCAAAAGCTCTGAAACGCCTTTAAGATATACTAAATGATGTGGGACAATTGGGTTCTAAAAACAATCATGGATCGTCTTTCTTATCACAACGTGAATAGTCAGGTAATACTACAGTCGAACACATAACCTAGTTGGATTGGATTGACTTTTTTGCTTTGGTCTAGTCACTATGAGTGAAACGTTTCTTTCGTGTGTCCTTTGGCACCTTCTCGTGAAAGGGATTGGTGAATTACTTTCTTTCCGTCCTCCAACCAAATCTGAATCTCATTCGGTTTCGTGGCACGGCGCCCCCCCCCCCCCCCACCACAAATAATGCGTCCTTACTTTCTACCGTGGCGTTTTCCTATTAGCGACAAGTTTTTTTAACCGAACAATAGGCCGCGAGATTCTTCCTTTTCTTTCTTTTTCCCACAATAGTAGAGGGATTTTTTTTTTTCTTCTGAAAGCTTTTTAAACTGTGCAAAACTTATTTATTTGTAAAATATTATAACGAAATGCATGTGGATGTAGTCACATTATCGAGCAGATTGCACTTTTAATAGTTGAGTTTGAATCATGTCAAAGACGAATTTGAACCATATTATTCTTAACTCATTGTGAGATTAAGTTCATACTTTTTTTTAGTGTAACTAATATTGTTTGTTTTAAAAAAAAAAAAATAGTTGAGTTTGAATCTCTCTTCCCTCCTCTTTTTACAGTTCGGAGTCAAATATCACGCGTATAAAAATAATATTAAAATACAATTTCTTGTAATTTGGGGAGTTGTTGGTTCATACAATTAAAGAACGGCTTAACGGAATAAACGGTCTCTGTGATGATAATTGATAAGGTATTCGGAAGATAGCCTCCGGTTTGAAAAATTTAGGAATTAAACTCTTGTAGTAAAGTCTGTTGGGGCATGAATCCTAACAGACTTCACCATGAGGGTTTGATTCCTAATTTTTTTCTCAACAGGCCTAACTTCGGAATACTATATCACCACAAAAAACATTTATCTGTTTAGGCCTTAGAGAAATTAAAAAAAAAATCTTCTTAAATAATTTAACGTTTAAGTTGTTATGTTGGGAATTAAGAACATCATTCGATAGTGATGCAAAGATTATTAATTAACAGTCTCTAGATGTAGCATATCAAATTCGATAGTGATGCAAAGATTATTAATTAACGGTCGCTAGATGTAGCATATCAAATTCAAAGAAGGATACTAACTTTTCCATTCATTTTGCTTACCCTAATGAGGAATCAAAGACTACCACTACTGCATTTAACAGCTTCCGCGACGAAAATAAGTACATTACGCAAAACTCGTGAAAATAAGATTTGCGTGATAAAGACATACAATGTACCACAACACAAGAGATTTTTTTTGGTATTAATCTTTTCTCTAAAATCTACATTATGGGAAATGCACTCCTGCATTGTGTATCATTTCATTTTTTTTCGTTATTTTTTTCTTGGAATTTTCAGGTTTTATCACGTTGATTTTTCTCAAGTTTTGGTGAAGGTAATCTCTGGGTTTCTTTTGGAATGCTTGAATTTCTAACATGGCGGCCGATCTTTGTGTTTTTGTAGGGAAAAGAAAATCAAGAATTAAGAAAGTTTAATTGTATGTGAGAAATGGGAAGGCTGTTTGTGATCACTCTTGAGGAAAACATGTATAGCTGCAAGCACTGCAGAACCCATCTCGCTCTTGTCGACGACGTAATCTCTAAGGTCCGAAATCGCCTTCCCCGTAATTCTGTTTGTTATGAATTTTTACTGTTTATTTGCATAATGCACGCTACCTGGACATTCAAGAACTCTGTGAAATTATGATGCATCGTTGTGATATGTAAATGTGTGGCGAATTTTCGATGAGAGATTTATCGGTGGTGGACGTAAGAATTTAGTTTGTGTGGGTTTGTTAAGCTAAATTCCAATAAGTGATAGATAGGGGGTCTAATCATTAGATATTGAGGAGTTGTGATACGTAAATTGTTGGTTTAGGTTTTGTTTAGAGAGTTTTGTTTGTGATATTGAGGAGTTGTGATACCTTTATACCGTAGCACAATGTGATGGTTCATGTTCAGACTGGTTGAGATTGGAAGCTCAAACATTGGGTTGTTTCTGGGTTCCTTCTTTTATTCATGGTGCAGGCCTTCGTTTCCTAATTCTGTTTATGGCTCATCACAATCAGCTTTGGCTTCATGGCTTGCGCGTTTGATGAACGGATACGCAAAATGCTCAAGATTTTGAACCTTTATCTGCAACCCTCTATGATGATATTCCGGGTTTAATTATGCAATTCTAGGAACACAGATTGTTGCTTTACTTGCTGGAGAAGAATTAGGTCTTCAATTCCTGCTAAGATTACGTCCAAGGTATCTATTTTACACTTTCCTGGTGTAATTGTTAAATTTTGGCTGGAAGATTAGATAGGAACTTGCGTCTCTGTTCTCTACTATAATTCGAGACCAAAATGTTGTCCTGGTTATTTGTGTTACTGTTGGTTTGAACGCTGATCATATGGAAACTAAAGCGATACAGTATGGTGTATGTTTGATATCAGGAATTTAGGATTGATAAGTGACATTCTAACCCCTTGATTTGCTTCTGTTTTTGTTCCAGTCTTTTCACTCCAGGCATGGGAAGGCTTATCTTTTCGATAAAGTGTAAGTGTAATACTATTTTACGGTTGAAAATTTGAATAGATTCAGTCATAGCTATGGATGCTTGTATATCAGTTTTAGGGTTACGAGCATGTGAGTTTATATTGGTCTCACTTGCCACAAAAAACTTGGCCATCCTATGTGCATGTATCGTTTCTTGTCCACCGATATGAAATGACTTGAAGCACCAAACCGAACACGGTCTGATATAGGCCAGAGGATTCATTCCGGTTGATGAATTTTGAAAAGCTTAACTTTGAGGATGGCAAAAGAAATAGAATTAATGAAATCAGTGACAGCATAGCAAATCTATTTTGGAGTATTGTTCTCCCAAAATTCACTAATTAATGCATTTGTCTCATAAACGCATTTTCGTTCACTTGAATCCTATGAAGAAGGCTTATTCATAACTGCATCAAGTGCAGCTTACACATATGAATGCTGAGTTAACCCTTCGTTTCCCCAATGTATGGCAGCGTAAATGTCACACTTGGAGAGAAAGAAGAGCGGATCATGATAACAGGATTGCATACCGTTGCTGACATATTTTGTGTTTCGTGTGGATCAAATGTGGGATGGAAATATGTAAGGATATCTTTTCTTCAAAACGATGCTTTATTTGTTTTCGGTATTTGCAGTACTTGCATCAAAGTGACAGCTGAATGAGAGTTTTATTTTGGTCATCGATTTCAGGAGGCGGCGCATGAGAAATCCCAGAAGTACAAGGAAGGAAAGTGTATCCTTGAGAGGTAAAACCAAATCGACGTCTGTGGTTGCTGAATTAAAAGCTTTTAGAGTGATTTTCTGTGTTCTTGAGCAGATTCCAGATTCTCGGTCCTGATGGAAGCAACTACTCAATCGCTCTCGAAGCTCAGATTGGCGGAAGCGATGGTGATGAGGCTTGATTTCCCATCCATTCAGGAAACTGCACTATTAGTTTCAAATGTAAATTCTTAGCAATCTATTTTCTTTATTGAGTAGGCTTTGCTAATTGATTTAGAACATGGTATTGATGACCAATACAGTTGCTAATCAAGTTCTTCAAAAAAAAGTATTAGCTTACATCTGGTTTGCTATCGCTCTTTTAGGTTCACTGGAAATATACAGACATGTTAATATATTATAAGGTCACATGATGAGTGAGACACTCGTACGGGGATATGTTCCTGATGATAGGGCAAAATCTCGTCATTTTGGCATGATGGATTGAGGTTTTGATGAGACCTTTGAACTTACAAAGGTCTAGTTCCTTGACTCTTGACTTCTGCAGTGCCTATGAAGGTATGCTTAGAAAAACTAAACTACACTCTCAGGAGTAGCAAATTTAAAATAATGAAAAGAGTATTGTACTAAAAGTAGTTTAGAGGTTATGCGTTTGATTTTCTCCTCCCAATATTTGTTGCAATGGGAGAAACAAATAGGTTTACAAGTAAATACTCTTAACCACTTCAATTACAAATTTCTTCTAAAATAAATTTAAAGACGTTGGATAAGAACAAACACTCACATTATTTAGTAAACAAAATATATGAGTTGAGAAGCGGTGCAAATGTGACTAAAATAAGTATGTCAAGTTAGTCTGATGTTTTCACATCAAGTTTATATCTTTTTCTATAGAATATAATAGTGTTCCAGTATTTTTAAGTCATATAATTTTTAGTCACTATGACACACCCTAACCCGAAGACTAGGACGTGCTGCCCGTCACGTGAGTGTGACGTAACCATAACGCAAGCGGAAACGATTTAATAATAAAATACGAGTCAACGAAAACCACTAATTGCAGTTATTTACAACCTAGCATTCTATGTGCATAAGAGTGTACTAAACACACATAAACAGAGCATAAGCGTCTAGGTGCAGTCAAGTAGGACCATAACTATTTTACAACACCCTCGGGTGAATCCTACATTTATTTAGTCTGTCAGAACGCCGAAGCAGTCCTCGTAGGCCACCAACGCCTCAACTATCAACTAGAACCTGGAGGGGCGAAAAACAGAAAACGTGAGTGGGCGAAAAATAAAGCTTTTCCAAAACATTTCATAAATCCACATTTATAACCCCTTTTTGGAAAACCTGTATACTTTCCCAGAAAAATAGTATATAGCATATATATCTCAACTGTCTCGATCAACAATCTTATAGCAGATTCAATAAAGAATGTACCATGCCAAATTCAGCAGTTTAGTATGAATGCATTGACATAATATAAATCAGGTAAAAGAAATAATCAATCGGAGGCCCTCTAATAGTCCTGAACGATTGAACCTAGAGCTCAACATCTATCAATCTCACTCTCTGCCGGAGTCACTCCGCGTGACCTGTCCGGCCTTCTGCACATAAGTCGGAACCACCTAATGCAGTCTGAACGACTCATGGTAATATTCGCTCAAGTGCTTCTCTCATCAATCATCTGTATACAATAACCTAAGGTCACCCACCAGTCATAATCTCACTAACATTCTACGACTGGCCCGTCGTACCCACTCCGCGTGGACTGTACGACCAGCATCTACTTGGATCCAAGGCGAGCGTGCGATGCGGTGAATACTATAAGCACTAAACCATGGTGCAGGATATGAGCTCAATATATCATCATCCTCAACATAACAGTAATTAAATACTTACCTGTGCGTCCACAGCACCATCATACATATATGCATCATACGACAGTTCATAATATCCATAACATTCTATGCATGGCAATCACATCATATTTCATTTCATTTCAATATATTTTTCATTTAAATTTGATTTCTGGGGAAATCGAGTATATAAGTATATATATAGAAAGCAATGCCCACTCACTGGTATGTCGCCGGGTCGTAACCCCCTTGACGCCCCTGGATGTGCTCGTCCTCGTTAAAAGTTCCACCTAGAAGTGAAATAACTTAAAACAATCATTTAACGCACATTAAACGCACCTAAACCAACTAGGTAATAAATTCTTCATACGATGCTCAAATTGGGTATATGAATATACCACAGTGACCTACACAACCTCAGGATCATCCCCATATTTTTAAAATAATTTTTGGATGCTCCACGCGCCCCCACGCGCCTGACGTGGCACGGACCTACGCGCGGCCCACGCGCAGCCACGTGCCAGGCACACTGACGGTACAGTGAACGGCGTTAGGAATATTCCCGGAATATTCCGTTAAAAACTAACGGTTTCCGTTAAAGTTAACTAACGGCGTCGGAATATTCCGTCAAACTTGACGGAAGATTCCCTGTCTTCTCCGGCGAGTCGCCGGTCGCCGGTTTCTGGAAAATTTTCAAATCCACTATTCTCCTTCGTTTTTCGTCCAATTTCTTCGAATTTTACACCAAAATGAAGCATTATCACGTTGGAAGGGTTTTAAGGCCTAAAAACTACGAGATCATACCTTCCAAAATTCCTCAATTTCGGCCAAACTCGAACCCGACGATCCCGACGTCCATTTTGTTCAAATGAGGCACTCCGAGCCTCCTTGGGACTTCCTAAGACTCGTGGTGATCTTTGTTTAACCTAAAACACAACCAAATTTAAGTTCATGAACAGTAGCAATCTCGGAGCTTAAGTTTTCTACATGGAATCGTGGGAAATCTTACCTGAAAACAATATCAATGTGTTCGTATGGTCCTTACGAACACGATGCTACCTTCCTCAACCTTAACTTGTGAAGTTTTCAAGGTCTTGGGTGTTTGTCCGAGAGTTTGAGAGAGAATGAGAGTAAGAGAGAGAGTGAGAGAGTGTTTTCTGAAGAATAAGAGAGAGAGAGTGACTAGGGAGATGAGAGAGAGACAACAAAACGGGTTTTGGGGAGGGATTTAGGGTATAAGGCCCTACCTTAACCCATATAATATTAACACATACAAATATATAATTCTAACCCTAGTTTAGGATCTTAAAGTAAAACAAATGTCAAAATTACGCACCTTAATCCCGTTTAAGGGCGTTTCTGTAATTTCACGTCCTCGGTATTAAGTAATTCTGGGACGGGCTGTGACAATCTCCCCTCCTTATAGAATTTCGTCCCCGAAATTCCAGTCACCAACCAAACCCTCAATACTCATAAAATAGCCTCGGATACATATCTCTCATCCGTTCTTCTGTCTCCCATGTAGCTTCTTCCGCTGAATGGTTTCTCCACAATACTTTTACCAAGTTCACGGTCTTATTCCTCAAAGTTTTATCTTTCCAATCCAGTATAGTCACTGGTTCCTCATCGTACGTCAAGTCCGGATTAATTTCCAATGGTTGAGGAGGAATCACATGTGAAGGATCTGAAACATAATGTCGAAGCATCGAGACATGGAACACATTATGTACCTTAGACAACTCTGGAGGTAGCTCCAACCTGTAAGCAACTTCACCAATCCTCTCAGTGATCTCATAAGGTCCAATGTACCTGGGGCTTAGCTTTCCTTTCTTAAACTGATCAATTCTTGAATTTCTTCATCCAACGATTGAGCTGTAAGCACCCGATCAATTAAAATTGGCTTGACTTGAAAATTGGCAAGAAAAGCTTCACTTTGCTCTTCCAATTCTAACTCTACTCCAGTAGATCTCAACTCTGCAAGAAGAGAAACACGACTGGCATACAAAGCATTAAGTCGCCCTTGAGGTTTTCTACTCAGAGCATCAGCTACCACATTTGCACGACCCGGATGGTACTCAATCGTGCAATCATAATCACTTAACAATTCCAACCATCTTCTCTGACGAAGATTAAGATCATGCTAAGTGAAAAGGTACTTAAGGCTTTTATGATCTGTAAAGATCTTACATTTCTCGCCATAGAGATAATGTCTCCAGATCTTCAAAGCAAACACAATAGCTGCTAACTCAAGATCGTGAGTCGGATAGTTTCTTTCATGAGTCTTCAACTGCCTAGAAGCATAGGCAATCACTCTACTATGCTGCATCAAAACACAACCCAAACCATTCAAAGAAGCATCACTATAGATCTCGAAGTTACCATCATCATCAGGAAGTACTAACACAGGTGCATGAGTAAGGCAATACTTCAACTGCTGGAAACTTTGCTCACAACTTTCATCCCATTCAAACTTAACATCCTTCCTGGTTAACTTCGTTAATGGCAAGGCAATCATAGAAAAGTCTTGAACAAACCGTCTATAATAACCTGCCAAACCAAGAAAACTCCGCACCTCAGTGACCGTTCGAGGTTGTTCCCAATTTTCCACTGCTGCTATCTTTTGAGGATCCACTTGAATTCCCTGAGCTGATACCACATGTCCCAAAAATGCCACTTGATCCAGCCAAAATTCACATTTACTAAATTTGGCATATAATCGGTGTTCCCTCAATTTCCTTAACACCAAGTTAAGATGTCGAATATGGTCTGATTTCGACTTAGAATATACCAGGATGTCATCAATAAAAACAATAACAAACTTGTCAAGATATTCCTGGAATACTTCATTCATCAATCTCATGAAAGCTGCAGGAGCGTTCGTTAATCCAAATGGCATCACCAAAAACTCATAATGCCCATAACGAGTCCTGAAAGCTGTTTTATGAACATCCTCATCTTTAATCTTTAATTGATAATACCCAGACCTCAAATCGATCTTAGAAAACACACAGGCACCTTTGAGCTGATCAAACAAATCATCTATACGAGGCAAGGGATAACGGTTTTTAATCGTCACCCGATTCAATTGCCTGTAATCAATGCACAATCTCAAAGTTCCATCTTTCTTTCTTACAAACAACACCGGAGCTCCCCACGGTGAAGAACTAGGCTGAATGAAACCTTTATCAATTAACTCTTGCAATTGAATTTTCAACTCTCTTAATTCCGATGGTGCCATTCTATAAGGAGTCAAAGAGATAGGGTTCGTACCTGGAAGTAAATCAATCGAAAATTCCACATCTCTATCTGGAGGCAACCCAGGTAAATCATCTGGAAATACATCAGGATAGTGTCTGACTACTCCGACTTCCTCCACACTACCGGAATCAACATCATTTAACACCACATGTGCCAAGTATCCCTGACAACCCTTGGATAACAACTTCTTTGCCCTTATGGCTGAAATAACACCATGCCTCACCCCATTTCTTTCACCCACAAATGTAACCTCAGGTAGTCCAGGACGAAGAAAAGTAACTGATTTCCCGTAACAATCTATATGGGCGCGATTATAATGCAACCAATCCGCCCCTAAAATCACATCAAAATCCACGATGTCTAACGGGATAAGATTAGCAGGCATAATGACATTATCTACCATCACTGGACACCCAGAGTAAAAACTATCAACATAACATTTATCCCCTCTAGGCATAGCAAACTCTAAATCAAACCCTAGAGGTGAAGGATGAGGTTGTGTCATTTGAGCAAATGTATGAGAAATCACAGAGTGTGTAGCACCACAATCAATCAAGACTCTAGCAAAATGACCAAGAACATTCAACGTACCCATAATCAAGTCTGGATGGTTCTGAGCATCTTGCAGCGATATGTGGTTAACACGTCCCTGAGCTGGCTGTCGTCCTCCACGACATCTGCCACTCTGATTACCTCGTCCCTGATGAATACTTCCTTGACCTGTCTGGGCAGGCGGCCTAAACGACCCTGCACTGCTAGCAGCAACTCCGCTCTGTTGGGGCTGACCCCCCTGATACCACTGAGATCCGCTAGCTGGCATAGACGGATATGAAGTATAACCTCCCTGATCCTGAGAATATCCACTCTGAGAATAAGGATCCTGGGAATAGTGATACTGTCCTGGAGCATATGGAGTAGCATCACCCTGATAATGATAAGCACCACCACGACCAACCTGGCCATAACTGCCTGAATTAAAGTTCTGTTGAGTCGGTGCTGGTGTTGGCCTAACAGGCTGCTGGGGCCTCTGCTGATTCTGGGGACAATTCATAGCTCTATGTCCTGTCTGACCACATGTAAAGCATGCACCACTGATTCTCCTACATTCCCCATAATGTCGGAAATTACAACGGCGACATAACGGAGAACCCGAACTACCAGTACCACCAAAGCCTCTCTGACCAGAAAATCTAGGTCCATTACCAAACCTACCACCTCCTCTCCTCGGACCTGTGGCACTAAATCCACCACTGGAAGAACTAGAACTCATTCCACTCTTCTTAAAATTCTGCATCTGACGAGGTCCTGGAATGGAAACACCTTTACCTTTCTCATTTTTCTTCTGACCATTACCCTTATCCTCTTCATCCTCACTGTCCGGAAGATTATCAGAGTCTTCCATCCGGACCAGAATCTCAAAATACTCATGATAATCGGCACAGGGAAGTGCATTGGCAAACGTTCTGTACTTCTTCTTAGATCCTAACTTGAAACGACGAAGCATTTCTGCTTGATTACCCGCTAAATCAGAATCATAACGGGATAAATCAGTAAACTTCCTGTAGTACTCATGTGCGGACATATTTCTCTGCTTCAGACTGGTGAATTCCTGTTTCTTGCGATCTATATATTCCGGAGGAACAAATCTCTTCATAAAATTTTCCTTAAATACCTCCCATTCGGCTGTCCTTTCAGGTGCCATGTGCCTCGACTGATTTATCCACCACGCCGCTGGCTCACGGCCCAAAAACCAGGTGGTGGTCTCCACCCATCTATTAGCTGGCAGGTTTCCTTGACTTTGCATCACTTGAAAGGTCTGCTCAATCCGATCCAACCACTTTTCTGCCCCTTCATAACCTTCATTTCCCTCAAAGGTTTCCAATTTCAGATTATACATCGTCTCTACAGGTGTTCTCTGAGGAGGACGGATATTAGCCTGAAAAGCTTGAGCCATTGATGCCCCTAGCTGAGTTATATCGGGGAAATTAGGCTCAGCAGCACGGCGAGGATCTCTACGAGGCGGCATAATTCTGACAGAAAACATCCAAAAATTAATAAGTAAAATCACTAGTTATACAGGACTGCAACCTATGCTCTGATACCAAACTGACACACCCTAACCCGAAGACTAGAACGTGCTGGCCGTCACGTGAGTGTGACGTAACCATAACGCAAGCGGAAACGATTTAATAATAAAATACGAGTCAACGAAAACCACTAATTGCAGTTATTTACAACCTAGCATTCTATGTGCATAAGAGTGTACTAAACACACATAAACAGAGCATAAGCGTCTAGGTGCAGTCAAGTAGGACCATAACTATTTTACAACACCCTCGGGTGAATCCTACATTTATTTAGTCTGTCAGAACGCCGAAGCAGTCCTCGTAGGCCACCAACGCCTCAACTATCAACTAGAACCTGGAGGGGCGAAAAACAGAAAACGTGAGTGGGCGAAAAATAAAGCTTTTCCAAAACATTTCATAAATCCACATTTATAACCCCTTTTTGGAAAACCTGTATACTTTCCCAGAAAAATAGTATATAGCATATATATCTCAACTGTCTCGATCAACAATCTTATAGCAGATTCAATAAAGAATGTACCATGCCAAATTCAGCAGTTTAGTATGAATGCATTGACATAATATAAATCAGGTAAAAGAAATAATCAATCGGAGGCCCTCTAATAGTCCTGAACGATTGAACCTAGAGCTCAACATCTATCAATCTCACTCTCTGCCGGAGTCACTCCGCGTGACCTGTCCGGCCTTCTGCACATAAGTCGGAACCACCTAATGCAGTCTGAACGACTCATGGTAATATTCGCTCAAGTGCTTCTCTCATCAATCATCTGTATACAATAACCTAAGGTCACCCACCAGTCATAATCTCACTAACATTCTACGACTGGCCCGTCGTACCCACTCCGCGTGGACTGTACGACCAGCATCTACTTGGATCCAAGGCGAGCGTGCGATGCGGTGAATACTATAAGCACTAAACCATGGTGCAGGATATGAGCTCAATATATCATCATCCTCAACATAACAGTAATTAAATACTTACCTGTGCGTCCACAGCACCATCATACATATATGCATCATACGACAGTTCATAATATCCATAACATTCTATGCATGGCAATCACATCATATTTCATTTCATTTCAATATATTTTTCATTTAAATTTGATTTCTGGGGAAATCGAGTATATAGGTATATATATAGAAAGCAATGCCCACTCACTGGTATGTCGCCGGGTCGTAACCCCCTTGACGCCCCTGGATGTGCTCGTCCTCGTTAAAAGTTCCACCTAGAAGTGAAATAACTTAAAACAATCATTTAACGCACATTAAACGCACCTAAACCAACTAGGTAATAAATTCTTCATACGATGCTCAAATTGGGTATATGAATATACCACAGTGACCTACACAACCTCAGGATCATCCCCATATTTTTAAAATAATTTTTGGATGCTCCACGCGCCCCCACGCGCCTGACGTGGCACGGACCTACGCGCGGCCCACGCGCAGCCACGTGCCAGGCACACTGACGGTACAGTGAACGGCGTTAGGAATATTCCCGGAATATTCCGTTAAAAACTAACGGTTTCCGTTAAAGTTAACTAACGGCGTCGGAATATTCCGTCAAACTTGACGGAAGATTCCCTGTCTTCTCCGGCGAGTCGCCGGTCGCCGGTTTCTGGAAAATTTTCAAATCCACTATTCTCCTTCGTTTTTCGTCCAATTTCTTCGAATTTTACACCAAAATGAAGCATTTAACATGTACTATCACGTTGGAAGGGTTTTAAGGCCTAAAAACTACGAGATCATACCTTCCAAAATTCCTCAATTTCGGCCAAACTCGAACCCGACGATCCCGACGTCCATTTTGTTCAAACGAGGCACTCCGAGCCTCCTTGGGACTTCCTAAGACTCGTGGTGATCTTTGTTTAACCTAAAACACAACCAAATTTAAGTTCATGAACAGTAGCAATCTCGGAGCTTAAGTTTTCTACATGGAATCGTGGGAAATCTTACCTGAAAACAATATCAATGTGTTCGTATGGTCCTTACGAACACGATGCTACCTTCCTCAACCTTAACTTGTGAAGTTTTCAAGGTCTTGGGTGTTTGTCCGAGAGTTTGAGAGAGAATGAGAGTAAGAGAGAGAGTGAGAGAGTGTTTTCTGAAGAATAAGAGAGAGAGAGTGACTAGGGAGATGAGAGAGAGACAACAAAACGGATTTTGGGGAGGGATTTAGGGTATAAGGCCCTACCTTAACCCATATAATATTAACACATACAAATATATAATTCTAACCCTAGTTTAGGATCTTAAAGTAAAACAAATGTCAAAATTACGCACCTTAATCCCGTTTAAGGGCGTTTCTGTAATTTCACGTCCTCGGTATTAAGTAATTCTGGGACGGGCTGTGACACACTAGAATTAGATGGTATAAAACTCACCATCTACGAAAATCGAAGTTAACATTTCACTTATGTATGAATAAATAATTATGTGGTAATTTTTTGTTAAGCGCCATTTTCTGATTTGCCTATCAAACAATTAATATCCTTAATATGTATTTGGGGATTTGAATTTTATCTCAAGGGGGTAAAACCGTAAATGGCCAAAGCTCGCGCCGCAGCCTCTGTTGTCATCCCCTTCCTCGCTTCATCACTATGCCACCAAGCCGAAGCCTTTGATCTCCATCAGGGTTTCTTCAATTTCTTCTTCTGCAGCAAAGGACCCCAAACAATGAAGTCCCTCCACTCCTCGCCACTCCCTGTACTACGTCGTCTTCCTTTCTTAAACCCTAAATTCCTCTCCAACACCCCATTCAGAATCGCCGCCATTTTCCGGGAATTCCAATCCAAGCACAGATTTTTACGAGAAAATCACATCAAAATCTGATTTTCCCGAGAAACCCACATGAGAAATCGAATTTCAGGAAAACCCAGTTGCATCAGACCCCAATCAGGGCGAGTTCGCCGCCCCAGTTTCTGAAGACTCGGAATTAACACAAACCAGTGTGATCAGCACTCTTCTTAGCCACAAAAGCAAGCCCAATTCGGCAGTAAATTACTTCAAATGGGGTGAGAGGGAGCGAGGTTTTGTCAGAGGTGTCGATGCCGTTTGTGTGTTGCTTCACATTTTGATGGGCAATCCGAAGACTCACAGGCGTGCTAAGATGTTGCTTAACCAGTACGTTTCCGGCAATTCGGGCGTCTTTGTCCATCACTTGGTGGACTGCGCCAAACGGTTTGATTTTGAACTAGAATCTCAGGTTTTTGGCTATTTATTGAACAATTATGTTAGAGCCAATCGAATCGAATGTGCCATTGATTGCTTTAGTAGAACTCTGGAGCTTGAGATGTGTCCTTGTGTTACGTATGTAAATATTCTTTTAACAGAATTGGTTAGGAGAAATATGATGGGGGAAGCACGAGAGGTGTATGATAAAATGGCTTTGAGAGGAATTGGAGGTGATCGTGTCACTCTACACGTGATGATGCGTGGTTGTTTGAAGCAGGGGAAGCCGGATGACGCAGAGGAGTACTTTCGAGAGGCGAGGGCAAGAGAGGTAGAACTTGACGCAGCATCCTATAGTGTTGCTATTGAAGCTTTTTGTAAGAAACCCAATTCGTGTTTGGCTTTGGAGTTGTTGGATGAAATGAGAGAAATGGGGTGGGTTCCTTCCGTGGTCACGTTTAGCAGTGTCATCACGGCTTGTGTGAAGCAGAGGAATATGGTTGAAGCCATAAGGATTAAGGATGGTATGGTAAGTTGTGGGTACCCAGTTAATTTGGTTGCTGCTACAAGCTTGATGAAGGGTTATTGTGTGCAAGGGAATTTGGAGAGTGCTTTGGGTTTGTTCATTATGATTATAGAGGATGGACTTACTCCAAACAGGGTTACGTATGCAATTCTTATAGAATACTGCTGTAAGAATGGGAACATGGAAAAGGCTTATGAGCTTTACACGCAAATGAAAGACATGGATATTTTTCCTGATGTCTTCATTGTAAATCATTTGCTATGAGGATTTTTGAAATATCGGTCATTTGGAAATGCGTCTAACTTGTTTGATGAGGTTGTTGAGTGTGGTGTTGCTAATGTTTTCTCATATAATAATATCTTATCATGGCTTTGTGGGAAGGGTAAAGTAAGTGAAGCTTGTAGTTTATGGGATAAAATGATGTGTAAAGGTGTGGTACCTAATGTAGTATCTTACAATAGCAAGATAAATGGCTATTGCAGAATAGGGAATATGGAGCATGCACGCAGTGTATTTGTGGAGATGCTTAAAAGGGGTTTGAAACCAAACGATGTGACTTAATATATCTTGATAAACGGCTACTTCAAGAACGGTGATGTAGAGCATGTCTTTGATGATATGGTGGCTGCCAAGATTTCTCCCACAGGCTTCACAGTTGGCATTGTCATCGATGGCTTGTGCAAAGCTGGTCGTACATCCGAGGCAAGTGATATGTTAAAGAAAATTGTTGCGAGGGGTTTTATTCCTGGATGTGTTAGTTACAATAGCATTATAAATGGGTATACCAAGGAGGGTGACATTAATTCTGCACTGGCTGTATACAGAGAAATGTGTGAAGGTGGAGTCTCTCCTAATGTTGTCACGTACACCAGCATTATTAATGGGTTTTGCATAAGCAATCAAATTGATATGGCTTTGAAAATGTGGAATGAGATGGAAAACAAGGGCATTGAACTGGAGCTACTGCATATTGTGCTCTAATTGATGGGTTTTGTAAAAGACGAGACATGGGATCTGCGCGTGAACTTTTCTTCGAACTCCTTCAAGTTGGTTTATCTCCAAATGTAGCTGTTTACAGTAGCATGATATCTGGCTTCCGGAGTTTAAATAACGTGGAAGCGGCTCTTGACTGGCACAACAGGATGATTAGAGAAGGTATTCCTTGTGATTTGAAAGCATACACTACATTAATTGATGGATTTCTAAGAGAGGGAGAGTTACAATCTGCTACAGATCTCTACTCAGAGATGCTTCAGAAGGGAATTGTACCTGATAAAAGAACATATACAGTTCTGATAAATGCCCTTCGTAACAAAGGACAGCTAGAGAATGCACGAAAGAACTTTGAAGACATGAATAGTAGGGGAATGACTCCCAGTGTTCATATTTATAATACTTTGGTTGCTGGGAACTTCAAGGAGGGGCATTTGCAAGAGGCTTTTAGGTTGCATGATGAGATGCTTGACAAAGGTCTTGTACCACATGACGATACGTATGATACTCTTGTAACTGGGAAGTTCCAGGGAACGAACGGTCTTGTTGGAACTTCATGTGGAGATATGCACCAGATTTGACTAGTTTGTTTATGACGTGCCTTTCTACTTTCCTGCATTCTGCTTCCAAGCACTGGGTGGGGAATTCAGCTTCATGCTTCAGATGTGGGGTGGGTTCTGAAGCGTTGGCGCATGCAATATGGTTTGGACAAGTAGGAAATGACAGCTTTTACTGCTGCAGTTCCCAAAGGTGTTGGGGCGCAGCTATGGATTTATTGAATCAGCTGCGGCATGTCTTGTCAGGGGAAGAGCTTTGTCGGTTTCCATTCATCAGCTGGTATCTTTGGAGTGAAAGGAACAATGTTCTACATTATCAGACTCCTCGCGACCTTGCCCTTCTTCTCCACTCTGTGATGGCTATTGGGGTGTGGTTGTTTTCATGAAAGCCATTCTCCATCTCCCCATATATCCATATCCAATTTCTTGTGGAGACTCCTCACGTTTCAGGGCCATTAAAGTTGATACGGATGCAATGCCTCTTTGGGTTGAGAGTTGTTGGAGCAGTGGTTAGTTGGTCCATGGCGAATTGAGTTGCTGGACACTTTTCCTAGAGAACCAACTGACAGCGTTACAGGTCTTCCGACAAAGTTTCAACCTTCTGAAACTCCTAGACTGTCGAAGGTAATATCATGGAAGAGAGTTGAAACGGATGATTTTGTTTAGTCCGAGCGAGTCTAATTGAACAGATCATTTTGTTTTTCTGGTTATAACCGAGCCTGTGCGGCTAATTCACCTTCCTATCCTATGAACTGTTGCTTCTACTTAAAAAGTTGCCTATCGGAAAATTGCATTGTTTCTGTGCTCATTATTCATTCATGAATCTAATTCTGTGAGAGTTATTCTCCAGCGATGTTGCCAGCGGAGGGAATCAAACGAATAATCTCGAGGTCAAAGGTAAATGCTCTTAAGCATTTGAGTAACGTCCGCTTTCAGTGACATAGTTGCCTATCATAAAAACGGATAGAAACATTGTATGATGATTCGAACCCTTTATTTTCTAGGTCGTTGTATAAAGATTATCTTTGCCAAAATCAACCAAATGTGAAATCCTTTAGCCATCAAACTAGTATTCAATGATTAGATGAATCATGTTCTTCGATCAAACAATTAAACATTGAAATTTTAACAACGTTAATTGAATAGCTAAAAGTTGATTGATTTGATAAGTGTTTTATAAAGTCGATCTTTAAAGGACGACCTAAAAAGTTGACGGTTCAAGTCATCTTCAATCATTACAAATAAAATAGAAAGAGAATAAAAATCAAAATAAAAGAGAATCGAAAAAGTAGAACAAAAATGTTGAACTGAGAATGTGGTTAACATCTCCCTTGCAATAATGCGGTGATGCCTACCACTTGCAATTATTCTTATTCTGCAGCTACAAATGCTTTGTATGGTCTCGGGACGACAGGACCTGATGGTGTAAAAACATCATTGTCTTAGGCACTGATTGCTCCGACTATCACCAAAAATTCTACACTCGATGCGACAACCACGTGCCCCTTACCCACTACAAATAACACATGAGAGGAGCATGGGGCTCGATTGAGCATGCAACATGCCATGCACGTCTCACTCACTTCCGACCCCAAAAATACAAAAAGTTTTTGAATGTGTTAGAAACACTGACACATAAGTGTCATAATATAAGTGCCTAAATATTTGAAGAAAAAAATTCAACTAATTGCATTATGGCACTTAGTGTATTTGATCGTATATCTGAAAACACTAAGGGGCATGTTTGGTATTCCATTTGAATTCCTTTATCCTTTTTCAAAACATTTCTTGATAACAATTTTTAAAAACTCAAAAACTTGATTGGTTTGCGATTTAAAAATTTTAAATCTTACGACTTAAACTAGACAAAGATATCTAAAAAAAAAGGTCGCAAGAGAGGCAGAAAGAGGAGAGAGAATGAAAGAAAGTAAGAGATGATTGAAAGAAAGAGAAAGGAAATAGAGGATTGGACGAGATAGAGAGGAAGAGAAATGAGAGAAAGAATGGAGAAAATGAAAAGAACGGATTGAAAAAGAGACGAAAATGGTAAAAAAATAGGACAGAGAAAGAAGAAGAGAGAAATAGATTTGGAGTGAGGGGGGAGGAGGGAGAGAAAAGAAATAAGTGAATTTAAATTTAAAAACTCTAAAAACTCATTTTTTATGTTTTTAGGTAATAGACTATATTTTTTAGTTAGTCTTGAGTTTAATTTTTGAAAATAATCATACCAAACAAGTTTTTAAAGCTCAAAACTTAAAATTGTTTTTTATTTTAAAAAATTATATTCAAGTAGAGTACCAACCATACCCTAACACAACACATGTATTTCTATCCTCACACAAAATGTTGTCTTATTCTATTTTACTCTCGAAACTTACACGCAGGCTATGTTTGATTCGTAGAAATGAATGTATGGATATTGATTCCCGAATTTAGTTTTAGGGGATTGAAAATGGAAGGTTGAGTTTTTATGTGTGGAGTTTGATGTTAAGAAATGCATTGTCTTACTTGTTTTTCTGATTTTAGGCAAACCTTAATTTTGTAGTTTCCTTACTTATTTAATTGGGAATTTTAACAAAAAACTTCTGGTTTTATTCATTTTAACGAAAAATCATATTTTTACATTAAAAAATTCAATTCTGATACTATTTATTTTACTATTTATTTTGTTTTTATTGTTAAAACTGAAAGGTTTCAAATTTTTTTATTAGTTTTCTTTATTTAATTTGGTATATTATAGTTTCTTTATTCAATTCCTACCTTCCATTAAAATTAAGAACTGAAATTTGACATGACATCACATGCATGAGCATAAGTAACATTTAAGTGCTTTGGCTTAAGAAAACGTGCCCTAAAAACAACGATTAATATTTTGCCAGAAACCTGAAAACCTAGTTTAAACGCTCGAAATTCTCAGTTTTTCAAACTGATTTAAAACACGCAATACTATAAAAAGTCGAACATATAAAACACGCATGTAGTGCTACGCGAAATTTCATCCTCAAATCTAATGAGTTAGCAAGTTAAATCAAATTAAAAAAGTACAAACTTCATGTCCAAAATTTTTAAAAATTGAATTACATGATCTACAGTGAAATTTTTCTTAAACGCTCCAAACTGTCTATATTTAAAAAGAAAAATACATTTATAATAAGTGTAGAATATGATTTTTGAAATATCAATAACATTTTCTTAAAAAATACAGTCATATGATATGATCCTTTTCGGATTGGGCTTTGTGTGGGCCATAGGTGACTGACCAGTCACAGCAATCTGCAATCTCATCCGGACCCACGAACTGCATATTAAGGGGAAATTGTAAGTGTGTCAGACAATACAGTATTTTAATACAAATAGTTGAAATATATATTTTTTAAATATTTAATTATTTATATTATGACATTTAGTATATTGAATTGTGTTTCGGCATATTGAAATTTTTTTTATTGTCGAGACATATCAAAATTTAAACCACACGATTCTCGAGGTGGGACCCACGACATACAAGCTCCTAATAAATCTGCCAACCAACAACAGCCGTCCGATGTGGAGTAGGCCATCTCGAGGAAAGGAATCCAACAACCCACGTTTAAATCCGAGCATCTTTTGAACAAGAAAGTTTGAATTAAATTCCTCGGCGTT
Organism: Malus domestica; assembly: GCF_042453785.1. Lineage (NCBI taxonomy): Eukaryota > Viridiplantae > Streptophyta > Magnoliopsida > Rosales > Rosaceae > Malus > Malus domestica. The sequence goes on along the minus strand of NC_091672.1, from coordinate 23,593,026 downwards.
TTAATACGACATGTCGTCAGGCAAAGGCTCGCGGCTTCCACCATGTGCCATTACGTAATGGGAATGTTACTCCCGAATTTTATATCTCGTTTGGAAAATGGGTTTGCCTGAGCGCTTAATTACGAAATTGCCACTGATTTCGTCATTTGCTTGGAATGTGATAATCTTTCAATAATTTTGGAGCTTCTTGTACTAGTACATTCAAGCAACTTCATAAAAGATGGGGGTAGAATAGTATTTTTAGGAATTGAGGAGGTGACCTATTAATTATAAGATTTCTTGTATTGCAAGTAATCAAGTATTTTATGTAAGTTTGTAATTTTTGATTAGTTTGGAAAGTGTATTATTAACTCAAGTGTAGGGAGTTATTATTAAAAAAAAAACAATTCGTTTATTGTCAAGTTATAGGGGTTATCCATTGATTGATGAGTTTCAATTGTTTTTATCTTACGTTTGATCACAAAATCTCGATGTAGTTGAGGTTGTAGTTGATATGTTCACATGCAAACATGACAAATGAGCAAAGTATTCTTTTATCACACAGTTTAACATATTATGTTGTCAGACTGTGACATCTCTCAACAGCACATTTTATGTAATTAGAGTGATCAAATGTAATATGTATTCACAATCTTGAACATATTTTGCAACATACTAAAACAAATAGTCTAGTTACAAGCAATATAAAAATCTTATTAAGAGATTTTCCTTGTCACATATTGAAATTTAACAATCTAATGAGCTACACGTTTGTTTTTGATATATTTGGAGGAAAGTGAACCAGTAACTTAATTCTCTCTCGTCTTTTAATCCAATTCCAAGAGTTTCTAAGATGCTAAACTTTGATTACCATTCTAGATAAGATACTTATATATAAAGTAATTAAGAGCGTTTACTCTGCACTTGAAGTCATGCGTTCAAATCTCAATCTTCTCCTACAGAATCTTATGGAAGAAGTTCTAAGCTTTTTCTATCCCAAAAATCACGCATACATGTATCCAATTCAATCCAGCTTTATCTTCACATGTCTACAGTGGATGAGGAAGATGACTAAGGCCGCGTCTCGCAAGAACAAATACAATGGCAGAGTCGTAATTATCGCCACCTCTTAGCCCATAAATAAAATATTAATTTCCCAATGCTTCGTTTTCGTATTCAAATTTCTGAACTCTTGCAAAACAGAGAGAGAGAGAGAGAGAGAGAGAGAGAGAGAGAACTGCCAAGAAAAAACAGCACCTGAAAATTTCAGCTACCAAAAAACTCCGCTCCTCCTCTCTCTCTCCTCGCAGCAGCCTCTGTGTTTGCTGAGCTGCAGAGACAACCATGGAAGTTACATTGGAGTCGAGGGCGCGAGAACGGAGCTTCGGGAAGGTGGTGAACGCGAACGACAGAGACGAAGAGCTCGCTTTGTTTCTCGAGATGCGGAGGCGCGACAAGGAGAAAAATACCGGCTTTCTTCTTCTTCCTCCGAGCAAGAACGCGGATGAGCTCGACGCTATTGCCGCCGCTGCTCCTCCGGGTACGACCTTTTGGGTTTCTTGTTTGTGGTTTAAAGTTTCGGTCTTTGTCTGTTGGTTTTGATGGTGCTTGCGCTTGTTTGTGCAGAATCTGTTAACCGCGGAGGCGCGGCGGTTTCTAGGACTGTTGGGGCGCCGCCGCGGAAGAGCCGGGTGGATGAGTTTTTGAATTCGGAGAATGAGAAGTCTGATTACGATTGGTGAGTAAATTAGTGTCGAAGTTCAAGTCTTTGATTTTATGCTTATTTTTTGGTGGGATTAAATTTTCCTAGGACTAATCAAAGTTTAAGCCTCCGATCATGGTAACTTGTTGAATTGATGAAGATAATTGCTCTGTTGCTAAATTGGATAGGATTAATTATCCTAGGACTAATGAGATGGGATCTGATTTCCAAAACATTTCGCTGAGGTGTCCGAAAAATCGGGGGCTGTTCTGTTTCTAAGGGCTGTTTTCAAGAAAAATTGATTTGAGCCTTCACATAGAAATTCTTGTTCAATTTTGTAGACTTATAGTTATAGTTCTCGCTCTTATCTCTATGCTTTGGTCTGGACTCCGGAGTTGTTCTGCTATCGTTTATCGGTGATCTTTTCTATGTACAGGCTTCTTACTCCACCGGCTACTCCACTTTTTCCGTCCTTGGATATGGAAGTGCAGAAAACAATAACGAATCAGACTGAGGTTACTAATGACCGTGTATTCGCTCCAAAATCTCGGGTAAGGACTCGTTAAAATGATTTCTAGATGCATATAAGCGTTAAATTCTATGAGATGTATGTGCTGCATTCGTACATTTGACTCATTGTTGTTAATTCTATGAAATGTACGTGCAGCATTTGTACATTTGACTCGTTGATCGTAGATTCTATGAGATGTATGTGTGTCATAGTAATGTTGGACTTGAATCTTCCCATAGTTTTAGTCTTCTTTACGAGTTACAAACTTATGACTGCATGTGGTGTTTTATTGTTTGTTTTGGGACATTTCATTTTACTTTTGAAGTCTTGATTTGCAAATTTATGCTGTTATGTTTCCATAACTTGGGACTTTCAGCTAGCAAACAACCAGATAGAATCTGCTTCAAGGAACAATATAACATCTAAGCAGCCAACATTGCCGTCTGGACTGAACTCTTCCAGTACTGGTAACAGAAGGCCCTCAACACCCAGAGGGTCAGGAGCTGCTACTCGTAGGTCTACAACTCCAACTGGACGGTCCACAACACCAACTGGGCGGTCCACATTACCTTCATCAACCAAGCCCTCACGATCCTCCACCCCAAATTCACGAGCCACCTCATCATCCGCAAAGCTTGCGGCTCCTCCAGTGAGATCTTCAACTCCTTCTCGGTCCACTCCTCGCTCTTCTACACCAACTGGCAGACCTTCTGCACCAACATCAAGATCAGCGACACCAACCCGTCAACTAAGTTCATCAAGTGCATCTGCTGTATCTGCCCCTCCTGGTCGATCTTCTTCAGCATCAAAGTTACGTCCCACAAGTTCAAAAACTCCCGTTTCATCACGTGGAAGTTCTCCAACGGTAAAACCAAGGCCCTCAAAATCCTCTAAGATTCCTGGGTTTTCACATGATGCTCCGCCAAATTTAAGAACATCATTGCCACAAAGGCCGGCTTCAGCCTCTAGGGATAGGCCTGGAGCGCCAAGTGTTAAAACATCTTCTGTTGTGGCTGGTTGCAACGGAAATCCAAGACAGCAATCGTGTTCACCTTCTAGAGCACGGGCTTCAAATGTTATTACCGCTACCAGTGGGAACTCTCATCGAGTCATAAGCAGAGCATCTGCCCATGACAATGATGATGTGAACCCTGTACTTATGGGAACACAAATGGTTGAGAGAGTAGTAAACTCGAGGAGATTGGCACCACCTAAGCAATATGACCATTACACTACTCTTAAGGGTTCTGCTGGGAAGCCTTCATCCTCTGAAAGCTCAGGCTTTGGAAGAAATCTTTCTAAAAAGTCCTTTGATATGGCTATGAGGCACATGGTATGTATCACCTTCGTTGTTCAAGTGCACTTTGTTTCACTTAATGCGTAATGTTCTGCATTCAGATCTTGCAACCCACTTAGTACTATCCAAATTATGCTTGGTGTGATACATAATTATCCGCGTCACTAGCAAAGCACTCGTTGTAAGAAGTAGTTTTTAACTAATTTTGGAATTTTCTTATGCAGGATATAAAGCGAAGCATGGCAGGCAATCTACGGCCAGTTCTGACAAATGTTCCAGCCTCCTCTGGGTATAGCGTCAGAACAAAACCAACAAAAAGCAATACAATTGGTGCTATGGATTCTCCTCTTGCCACATGCAGCAATGCTAGCTCCGAACCAAGTGTCAACACCATTCCTGTTAGTTTGGAGGGGTGTGAAGTTGAAGATATTGATCTTGGAAGTGAGAGAGGAAATTCCTCTCCTGCAAGCCATCGAGGTAGGTGACCACCCCATGTGACCATCAACCCCGGATTATTGGTTTTGCATCCATCCTCGTCATTATCTCAACATTATTATTTGACATGGGGTTGGCCTAATCAGCATGATAATTAAGCGGCAACTCATTCCTGAAGGAGCTGATGGTAGAAGGCACGCGATAATACTGTAAATGTTAGAGAAAGCTTGTGAGTGCACGTCTGTTCTGAATATCGGTCCTCACATTGCTAGCGGAACAAATATCAGGTGCATCCAATGAACCATATTCTCTGTAGACATGATTGTTCGTATTATATTTTGATGATTGGAAGCTGAAGACCTCCTTCGGCATTTACATTTTGCTGTTCACTTCAAACTACGAAACTTGAAATTATTAAGGTTTCATTCTTCATATTGTTGTCATATTAGAACATTCCACGTCGAGTTGCTTAAGGTAGTGAATTTCACATTCCTGTTTTCTCCTTTTGCACTTGTCTCCTTTTTTCCGACTCTTGATTCTCTTTTGACCTATTCAATCCAAATCCTAAGAAAAGGGGAGGAATGCAGGAGAGAAAAATGAGTGCGGAAATCACTTCCGCTTACTTAATTATGTCGAACAGTAAATAAGGTGTTTGAAGTGAAGGGAATGTTGATAAAGGTTAACCAGTTGGGTTGATAACGTCCGCATGTTAACCCAAAAATCTCTCGTGCGTCAAGAAAGAAGGATTTTTCCTCCTAGCAAGAAAAAATCAACTAAGATATATTTTCTTTTGTACAAAACTTGGTTTTGGTGAGTTTGAAACTTGAGCAGTTTCCGTGTGACCGATTACCTACCAGTACCAGAAAATGCCTAAAGAATTATGGAGGAGAATGCCCAAATCAATCAAATTTGACCTACGAGTGTGATCACTCCCATTAAGTCCCTCTCCACCATAACCCTCACTTTAAATTTGCCTAATCTGTCCCTTCCCTTGCAGTTTGGGTAAGAGATTAAACCCAAGAAAAACAATGTCAGCCATCACGAACAGTCATAGCCTCTCCTCTCACTCGTTTCTGTAATTGGTGCTTTTGATCTCTTCAAATTTATCAAATTTCCCACTGAAAAGTGATAATTCACTAAACCCAATTCCTATTTCCTAAACTTTTGTTCGTACGCAACATGGGTTTTCAATTTAATCCTCCCCCTTTACTTTCCCACCGGCCATCTGCCTTCTCTGTTTCTATGCCATTTGGGTTTTGGTTTTTGGTTAAAACCATACAGGCCCAGAAACGCAAAAGCACTTTTCCGTTACATAAGCAGGATTCCAGAGCCTCCCATTTCAGCTTAGGGTTCCAGATTCCACAGTAATCTACTTTTCTTCAAAGTTCCCAGCTTTTGTTTTTTCAATGTCATTTTACAGATGAGAAAGTTCTTGACTTTAATTTTTGGTTCTTTGTGCTTTTGCTTCTTTTTTTGCTTAGTGGGTTATGATGGATTTTGGAGCTTGGTTCTGTGCTTTAGGATTAGGATTTTAGGAGATAAGGTGAATGATATTTTTTTGAGGAAAAAATTAAAATTAGGAGAGGAAAAAACCCCTGGAATCCCGTATATGTGTGGTCATGCAATAAACCTAACAAATAGCAAACTTTTATTTATAAAGTAAATGTTTTTGGAAATCTATTTTTTTTATTAAAAAATAAAGACCAGCTGGTAATTTCGCTACTGCAATTCACCGATTAAGAAAGAGTCACATGCAATAAATTGAGTTGTCAAATCCTATTTGAGACTTCTAATTGGATTTTGAGGGCCAAGTATCTCTAGAGGCCCATTTTCACAGTCCCCCAATTTAAATAAAGTCCAAATGGACCTCACCCAGCTTACTAACATTCTTTATGACCGCGACGTTTATTCCCGGTCAATTACGTACCAAAACATTATAAATACAACTTTTCCTGTTTCAGCTCATCCTATGTGGCCCGTCAGATAAAAAAAAATAAAAAAAAACAGTCGATGCTATTTTGTAAGAGGAAAATTAATAAAAAAAATTTTAAAAACTTTGAGTTGTAATGATAAGGATAAAATAAAAGTTAAAGTGAATAATACCAGGATTAACTTTTTAATGTAAAAATATAATTTTTCGTTAAAGTGAAAAGTACTGGAAGTTTTTCGTTAAAATTTCATTTTGTAAGTGATTGACAAAGTTAGCAACTGGGTCTCAGCCATTAATCTTAGTCTGTTTTCTCAGTTAAATTTATCCCAAAAATAAGTCTTAATCCAAGTCATTTTTATAGCCCAATGATTGGAGAAATTTTGGACGAGTTTAAAACTTAAATTTTGAATTTTAACTTAACCATTGATGTTGGTCTTATAATTATATATATATATATATATATATATGTATAAAATATATTTTCAAATTGAAATTTCATGTAAGTAATAACAAAGTTCAGCCTGGTTTCCGTTAATTAGCTGACAAAAATCAAATTAACTGTCTGAATTAAAAAAATAAAAAATAAAATAATATCGTATTTTCCACAGTACACGAAATGGAAAAGTCTTGTTTGAACTGTTGCTGTTAAAGCATCACAATATTCGTCTTTTTTGAGTTAATCCTCTCAATGATGAATCAATTATTCGATATTCTTTTTTTCTAATTTTGGACGGAAAGGAAGAAAAGTAATGAAATACGCGATGGCTATTGAATAGCCTCATTTTATTTTCGCAATAATAAAGACCTGTACCTTTGTATTTCGGTGGCCAATTCTTGATGCCTCTTGAGCTGAACGATTCGGAAAAGTCCAAAAATCCGACCCACGATCCAACGGTTCGGATCCGTACATTCAAAATCATGGGACTCCTCCATACGACACGCGTCAAATTATTTTCTCGTCTACCCGCCAAGGGCATGACACGTAAGGCAATGGGTCCGGACCGAATGGATATAATGGTAATTTGGACACATAACTGCCCCCTTGGGCGTATAAATACCCGGCGAGTCTCATTGTTTGAAGCCGTAGGCAGAGAGAGGGAGATAGAGAGGGAAAGTTAGAGAGAGAGAGAGAGTGAGGGCGAAGAGGTCTGAGAGTAGTGAGAAAGGAGGAGCAGAGAGCGAAACTGGAGAATTACTCCCAAATTTTTCACAGAAAACCCCCTGATCTTTTCAAATTACGAATTGGCCTCAAATTTTCGCGCTTTCGTTCTCGGATTGATCTAAATTAATGAGCCGTTTAGGGTTTAAGTCCGTGGTCTACCATGGCGAGCTGTGTTTGGGGGAGCTGGACGCTATTCCGGTGACGGAGGGGAGTTTCCAGTTCCCAAACAATGAGATTCGAATCCACCGGATTTCGCAGCAAAGCGAGAGGTGTCCTCCCCTCTCGATTCTCCAGACGATTTCTTCGTTTTCGGTTCGATGCAAACTCGAATCGTCCTCCCCTGTCGAACAGCCGCATTTGATCAATCTCCACGCCTCCTGTTTCTATGAGTTCAAGGTCCCCACTCAATCGCTTCCGTTTTCCGAATTTCGCTTTTTTTTTATGTTGGTTTTGTTAGATTGAGCTTTTTGTTTGGTTCCCTAGAAAATGTACCAGCAGCATAGAAGTTTAATCTGAAGTTTTTGGATGTAATTTGATTGGATAAACTGACCTAGTAAAGTTAGCTCACTTAGTATCTTGATTAAATGAAGAATGTGATCCAGATTTTGTTTTTATTTTCGAGTTAATCAAGCGGAGTGTACTAATGCGGTGATTAATTGTGTTACGCAGACGGCGACTGTGTTGGTTGGGGATGAAGAGATTCACTTGGTAGCCATGCCGAGTAAGCAGAAGAAATTTCCGTGCTTTTGGTGCTATGCGGTTCCTCTAGGTCTGTACAGTGCTTCTCTAGGAATGCTGAATCTGAGGGTTCTTTCAATTGTGTTTGATCTCGATGAGACGTTGATTGTTGCCAACACCATGAAGTCTTTTGAGGATAGAGTTGAGACTTTACGAAGCTGGGTTGCACGCGAGAGTGATGGGGTTCGAATGGCCGGAATGTCTGCTGAAATGAAGCGGTACATGGACGATAGGTGGCTGTTGAAGCAGTACATAGATAATGATTGTGTGACGGATAATGGAAAGTTGTATAAGGTACAACTAGAGGAGGTTCCTCCACTGTCTGATAACCACGAGAAAATTGTTCGGCCTATCATTAGATTGCCAGAGAAGAACATTGTGCTCACTCGCATCAATCCTGAGGTGATCCTCTAGTCATGTTTGTTTCTTTATGTTTTATGTGTTTGTGTCCTTTTGTTTTATATGTTTGGCCTGGTGGATTGGGAAGTGCGCTAAATGCCTTTTTTTAGAGATAATGAATGAGCGGATTGAGACAATACGTTGCAATATCTCTCATTCCTAGGACTTGAGAACAACACCATCCTAATGCAAAAGTTATGAAAACTACGTAGTGTGTCCCTTAGGCAGACAAATATTTGGCTGCATGCTAAGAGCGTAGGCGAATCTTGTTTGCAATTCAGTTTTAAATTTTTTTTCATTTAGCTAGACCTTTGTAGGTTTTCCAAACACCTGCATTGCTTTTTTGATCAACGTATGGATGTTAACTTTTTTATCCATTGATACATGCACCCGTTCTGTGCGATATTTACCTCTTAAATTTTCCAAAATTCATGTGGCGGTTTGATTAGTCAGGAAGCTGTCAGAACTTATATAGTAAAACATCTGTCCTCTTACAAAAAAGTAGAATGAGTGATATGTAGTTAATCTCATTATAGTAGCTACATATTCTCATACAAATGTGCAAAGGACTACAATACAATGTTGTTTTTAATGCAGAATCGCGATACCAGTGTGCTTGTGCGGTTACGACCTGCATGGGAAGATTTGAGAAGTTATTTAACTGCAAAAGGACGCAAGAGGTTTGAAGTTTACGTCTGTACTATGGCTGAAAGAGATTATGCCTTAGAAATGTGGAGGCTTCTTGACCCAGGGTCACACTTAATAGACTCAAAGCAGCTTCTGGACCGTGTTGTTTGTGTTAAATCAGGCTCCAGGAAATCTTTACTCAATGTCTTCCAACAAGGAGTGTGCCATCCAAAGATGGCAATGGTTATTGATGACCGTTCCAAGGTCTGGGAAGATAAGGATCAACCTCGAGTCCATGTTGTTCCAGCATTCACCCCTTATTATGCTCCTCAAGCAGAGACAGCTAGTGCAGTTCCAGTCCTCTGTGTAGCAAGAAATGTTGCATGCAATGTCAGAGGTTGTTTTTTCAAAGAGTTTGATGAAATTTTGTTGCGAAGAATTTCTGGAGTTTTTTATGAAGATGAGGTGGTAAATTTGCCTCCTGCTCCTGATGTGAGCAATTACTTGATGTTCGAGGATACCGGTTTTGCACCAAATGGAAATGCTAATGCTCCCATTAGTGAAGGAATGAATGGTAGCGAAGTGGAACGAAGATTGAACCCATCTGATGATAAGGGTAGCGTGGAGTCAGTGGTTCAATCTGTGAAAAATGCCGAGTCAAGGTGTGACAACTCTCAAGCACCGACTGCAATTCTTCCCAATGCTGCCGGTACATCTTTGAGGCCGGTCATGCCTTCTCAGAAACCTGGTCTGCTTGGACTTCCTGTTAGACGAGATAGCTTTTCTGATCGTGACCATGAAATGAGGAGAGGACTCCTTGGTACAACTCCTAATCTAGATATAAGGAGTCAAAGCTCTGCTGAGCCCCCTCTTCTATCTAGAGTGCCTGTACAACTGCCAGCATCCTCAATAAATGCACAAGGAGGATGGTTGGTTGATGATGACGACAACAATAGAGGACATCCGAGTAATCGCCCTTCTGGGCTTGTTCAGCAGCCTGATGTTTCAAAACCTGAAAAGTCAGTTTACCAGAATCCTTTCAGTCCTGCTAAACCAGGTTCGACACCCACTGGTTTGCTCTCACACAAATCAGATTTAAAGAGGGAAGAGGTATGGTCAGAATTTGTTAAAATTTCTTTAAGAGACTTGTTTTGACAATTTGAATTAAGGTGTTACTATAAGAACTCCAGAAACATCTCAGTGGCCAAAACTTTCTCTATTTGCAGATATCATCTGGGTGTGATTTGCAAAATCTTCCTGTGCCAAGTCAGCCATCAGGTAATCTAATTTAGGATTTTTACCCAAAATGGTTCCTAAGATTGGCATAACTCCTCACTTTGGTCGCTGACAACGAAAATCGATAGAAGTGGTCCCTGAATTTGTCTGGAAATCATTTTGGTCATTTCATGAAAAATCTTAAACATACAAGGGAGACATTGATGTTCCTTGGAGCTCAGAAAATCTTAAAAATAGATATTTTACTTATTATCCATTAATTTTCAAATTACCTTTAACCTTGATTTTTAAGTTCCCTTTTGATTTGTCCTTATCCTCTCAAGTAGTTTGAAAGGTTTCTTTTATAAAATACTTGCTGCCTAACATCATTCTACTTTTTAAGTTTAAATGAGGAATATTTTTTTTAATATTAAAAAGAACTGGAGAGTCCAATAGTCTTCCCATCAGTCTTTTCCAATAGTCCAATAGTCTTTCCAACTTAGTATAGTTTAACATCATTCTGCTTTGTGCCTAATGAGCCTTTCCCCTTGTCTTTATCTTTATCTTTATCTTTATCTCCTTCGTTTTAATTTTATTAACTTGTAGCCTGTTAACCCCACAACTTGGAAGGATAGGAATGGGATTATCGTTTTGTCTTTGTACGGTTTTTGATAAAAAATTCACGAGATAAGTTATAATTTTCTATTAGAATTAATAGTATATGGTGTTTTTGAGGAGTGATTTGGTTTTTCGGTGCAGAGGCTGGTGTATCCCAGATTCAGGCATCTTCTTTGAATATAGAATCTCAAACAGAATCTGGTAAAGTAAACCTGGTACCATCCCCTTTATCTATTGGAGTGCTGCAGGAAATTGGACGGAGGTGCAGTTCAAAGGTATGAATAGCTTTAGTTTTATGCCCCCGTTGTGGCGCCCCATGCCCTCCTTTCTTTCTTATCTTTTTAATTTTTCCTAATGGAGTTATCCATGATATGCCCGTTGCTCAGATTGAGTTCAGGTCTGTTTTAAGCACCAGCAATGACTTGCAGTTTTCTGTTGAGGTCAGTGAACTTCCTTTCTTTCCCTTTGTACTTTGGTAGTTTAATTGCTTATTGACATCACAGCTGTTGTTCTGTGTAAATTATATGCCTTATATGTATGAAGTTGTTGTGAAATGACTTAATTATACCCAATAGATGTTTTATTTGAAATGTTGTCTTAAGGAGTGCTGTTTTCTAAATATAAGCTGACCCTGATTTGTCATTAATCTTTCTTTAGCAGAACAAATCAATGAAACCCGGCCAGGAGAAAATGTCTTTTTTTAAGAGCAATTTTGGAAAAAAATTTAAAGCTCCTTTCTTAATTTGTTTGTTTATACATTTTGCATTTGTACTTTATTTTTGTTTTGAGGAGCTATCTTGTATCAATTTTGGACTCTAACGTGCTCATTGTTAACTTCGTTTTTAAAGGTTCTTTTCACTGGAGAGAAGATAGGTTTTGGAATGGGTAGGACGAGGAAGGATGCTCAACAACAGGCTGCTGAGAATGCCCTTCACAGCTTGGCTGGTAACTTTATTAGTTAACCACGTTTTTTTCCTTGCAGTTTTCTGTGGTATTTTTGTTTGTATGTGCTGAATGTATTTTGTGTGTCGGATGGCAGATAAATATGTAGCATATCTTGCACCTCGTTCTGGTGCCGTGGACAGAGATTTAAATAAAGGAAATGAAAACGGATTTCTATTGGACATGGTTGGTCCAGGATCGGCTGAGCTGCTAAGGGATGGATCGCCTAAAGAAAGAACTTCAGAGGTGGGGATAATTGCTGATGCTTTCATTAGTTGATTTGATTTTCTATGTTCAAAAACATAGGTGATGCTTGGATAAAGGGTATGTGGGCAAGACACTGAAAGGAGAACCACTCCTATTTTGAATTTTGCATCTCACGAAGATGTGATGGCTAAAACACTGTAAGCGGAATGAGCTGGCCTCAATGTTTGCTACTGCTGCTTTATTGGCTCCATTAATTCCTGTTTTGAAAGGTACGGGCTTGGTTGTCAGTCCCTCATTTCTACCCGTTATCCAAGTATTCCCATGTGCTTGATTTACCTCTGTTCTTTTCTCTTTTTGGTTTGAATGAATAGCAATTATTCGTACCTCAGTCGATATGTTTTTAGATATCCTCATCACCATTACCACCCCACTGTATGGCTTCTACTTGAATTTTAAACTTCTCATAGACTTGTTTTAAACTTCTCACAGATTTCATTTTTCTTCCCAATATTTGTGCTGGATCTAACTTGTGCATGTGGTGAAACCATTTCCATTTATCTCCTGTGAGAGGGAAGCTTCTGAACCCAAAATTACTATCTTCCTTTAACTGGAAACAGGAGACCTCCATCTAGTGTGTAATATTTTTGACTTTTGCGTTGAATTTCCTGATTAATGCCTGTGTGTTCAATGCCAAATATACAGGCTGCTGAAGTTGAACCTGGAAGTACTTTTACGGTGAGTCAGCAAGTTCTAAAGCGTGCCAGTTCCCCAAGGTAACACAACACTTATTTTCACCCTGTTTGAGCTGAGACATTTCTGAAACCAAATCTTTGTTATTTGCTGGGCAATTCTGGAAGCCTGAAGGGTTCTTGGTTGGATATAATATGGCCAAGTCATACTTTATGTTGATTTATGGCTTCTTTTGTGTTTCTGCTTGGATATTAGATGTCTTTATGGTTCATTTAGGCATTTTTTGAGTTTTTATTTTTTTATTTTTTCGCTTGGTGTTGCTAGGCCAGAGGTCAAATAGAACGAACTCCTAGCCTATGCGCAAATGTATATCTGTAAGATTGACAAGTAGTTCAAGATTATGGTCAGACACTGCCTGGGATATACAATAAAAGGCTCCAAAAGATTTTTGAGTTCAATGTTTACTATTTCATGAATGTCGGTGTTTCCTAAATTTTTCAATTTAGTTATTATCTTTTTGCAGATTGATAGAGTCGGTTGCAAAACGACCCAAGGAAGACATATTGCATGGTTCACGAAGTTTATCATTTTCACGGCAGCAGAAGAATGGGGTTGCAGACAAACATTGAAACGAGTCATTTCAATCTTGGCTCCTGCTAGCGCATTCTTCCTCTTGCACTCGACAAATGAAACAATGGTCTTGGCGAGGTCCAGGTGGCTGCATCTCTCCCCAACCTCCAATGCTTTGTGAAAACTAAAGGAACAAGGAGGTAAAAGTAGAAAGACTGGCTTTTGGAGGCACACGACTTCGGCATCTTGTACAATTCGGAATATATTTACCCCTTTCGGAGAGCCAGTTTCAATATTGCCAACGCGGGTATGTGTATATTTTGTTGGTGGAAAGCTGGGCAAATTCTTTGTGTTTCTTTTTTCATCTTGCCCCATCTTTTCCTGCTTACATATTGAGGTTGGGGATTGCATCTCTGAATATAGTTCACATTTTTCCCCTTGAAAATTTTTACGTAGATTTTACTGATCATAAGATTGCAGCATGGAACCTGAAATTTAAGACCATCTTGTTCTCAAAACGAAGGAATTGTATTATCCCGTCAAAGTCCATAAGTAATTACATTGTGTTGGTTCCTTTTCAAATCTTTTTCACATCTTCGTACCCTAGTCATATGAATTCGATACGATACAGATAGACTAGACTGATTTTTGCATACTCATGTTAATGTGATTCATTCGATTATCCTTTGATTGCTAAAAATAAACAGTAGTGGGAAGAAGGGTGCGGAAATCATTTCTCCAGAAAATATGGTGTTGGAAATGATAAATTTTGATGTCCACTATATGTTCTTGCTTCAGGATCTATGGGAGGAATCAAATGCTGTAAATTAAAACAAGATTTAAATTTTGCTTCGGAATCTCGGATAATTAAATCTTGCTGTAAATCTCAATAGTCAACGTACTAGCATTTAGGGATAGACTGACCTCGCAAGGGCTTCTAATTCGGTCGGTTAAGAGCATTTACTCCTGCACCTGAAATTGTGAAGAGCACCCAATTCCATACGCAATGTGCTTGTTGATAACTAATATGGATCTCAGTCAGTACAGTTTGTTCTCCAGCTACCTGTTAGCTGGTAGCATCGGCAAGCAACTTCTTTGATACCTTCTTGGACTCAGAATTTCAAGCTGCATTTTTCCTGCACAGCATAATTTCCGTTTCGGTCACAATGGAGGGAATCCAAAACTCTCCCGAGATTTGACACAATTCATCGCTAACTGGTTTCCTAATTATGTTCTAACCCGAAGGGCTATGCACAACAGAAATTTCAGCCACGCACGCTGCTTGGCTCCTTCGCATTCTTCATATAATAGTTCGACACATGAAAACATAACTCATCAAAAACACAAAAAGAAGGCGTTTATTTTACATCCGAAAGACGGAGTCAGGTGCTTTCCACTTCGACCAACTGCATTTTATGACAGTACTAGAAAAAAGCAACCAAATCCTTACAAAACTTGGTATTTGGTACAAATTTTCCTCTCACACATCATGCCACAGTTATATGACAAACTAAAAGAATACAAAAGCCTGAGCACTCTTGCATCATATCTACATATAACCGTTGTTTATAAGATTGCCTCTCTCTCCTCTTTGCAGGCTACCACAAAACTTCAGCAACAAAGCCGGAAGAGTAACAGCAGGCTGACGTGAATGCCGGAAATTCTCTACCCAGGTTTCCGGAAAAGTCAATACCAAAACAATCTGAAGTCAGACAGAAGGTTTTGCAGCATTCTACGACCCCATTGCATATCATTGTGCAAGACCTCGTTGATTGGCTCTGAGTTGGACTGTCCTCCCCCCTTAGCAGAATTCTCTCTCTCACTGATCGCGGAAGCTGTTTCCACTTGAGGTTGGCCGTTGCACAGGACACTATCATTGACGGGCTCTGAGTGGAATTGTTCATCGTCAAAATTCTCCTGATCGCCGTTGGTCATTACACTTGTTTCTGCTTCAGGTAGGTCACTGTATGGTTCTCGCTTCTCGTCTAACTGAATCCATTGGTTTGAGTACATGAAAAGATAGCAGAAAAGAGGACATCAATAACAGCATTATCAAGGGCCAAGAACATCTAAATCAAATACTGATGTTCGACAACAATGCATCGCCTTATGCATAGCAAAGAAAAATCATTCATCATGAACTCTCACATTTTTCAGGAATAGGGTTCCTCTAAATGCTGATGAATTAGCAGCATAAATAAAAGATACAAACGAAATGCTTGATAGAGAATTCCTTGTCACATTGCGAGTGTTAATAGTTTCAGTTTGAATCAGACAGCGCAGTTTCAATTTGCAATAGGAGAATACATGGCTATGGATTTGTATTGTAGCATACAACGTTTATTACACTGCAATGATATTGTGCAAAGAATCGAAGATGGTCAACTTTGTTGGTTAATGATTGTAACGAAAATACACGAACAGTTTCTTCATGCGAATTTATAGATGATTGCTCAATTTTGATGAAATTAAATAATTGCCTTGCGATACATCATCAACTTGAACTTCTCTTCATGGAAAACATAGATTCCAACAACATACAAGATGAAACCAAAAACTACCTAGTAGTATAGAATCTCTCCTATAGCCCTGGACAACTCGCGGTCTTATGGAAATGGAATGGATGTTATTTCAGGCTGAGGTAAATGCAGTACAAGAAGATACAGCAAAAGATAAAAGATACTTCACTCTCATCAAGCAGTTACCTCTGGCATATTACGATCCTTAGCTTCAAATGCTCCAACCGAGCCATCAAAAGACATCTGTTTCTCGATTCCCTCTTTGTTCACTTCTTCATTTGGAACAGCTGGTGAAGGAGTCAGCCCAGGTACCAGAACAGGACCTTCTTCGTGGTTAACTAGGCTTCCCTCGACGTGAGTGCTTGAAAGGTTCATTACTGTTGCAGCTCTACCATTATTTCCGCAGATGTTGTCTGCCACCAACAACTCCTTACTTGAGATGGCTGTAGAATCCTCGCTTGGAAAAATAACTCTCTCTTCATTAAGCACTGCAGTTCTTGTGGCAACTCGTTCCTTGTATGATTCCACATATGCCTTTGGCCATTTAGGGTTCACATTCTCTTGTGAAGGAGAACCATTATCAGCACCAATTTGTTCCTTCCTTGGTTCTACTGATGGTTTCTCTGCCGAATCAGTGTTACTATTGGTGATTTTCGGTTCATTGGTTGTATTGAAGGCCAGTTCACCATTCGGCTGTGTCAGGTTCTCATCCATATTCAACATATCTGCGTTAACATTTGAACCATCGCTTTGATTTGAAACCTGATCTTCCTCTATTATTTTCTGAAGCTCAGCATCTGCCCAATCTTCGGAAACAGTGATCCTGTTCATAGTTTCCCAGGTCTGGAAAATCCGATCAGGGCCAGGCTGCCATGAGATATTCCCTGTGCTTTCTTGTAGTATGAACTTGAACTGAATCGATTTCCCAACTGATATATCCTAATCAAACACAAACGCATTACATTAAACCACAAATTCTGCCTATACTAGACCCAAAAAAAAAAAAAAAAAAATTACACTTTTTAGTAGATTTCACTCACCAGCTCAACAGTCCATACATTCCCATCTGACCAGTTCATAGGTATTGCGCTTGCAGGATCCCACAAACCGAACATAGGATCATCCCCTACAATGAGGAACTCCTGCCCGAACGAGCACTCCTTCTGCAACTGGAATCTCACACGAATAGTTTTTGTATGATCTGCACGACATGGTATTGTTAGTAAGATTAATATGCACATACACACACACACACACACATATATATATATATGTATGTATGTATGTATTATATAATATTTTAAAAGAAACAGCATGAACTTACATGTTTCCTGAATTTGAGAATCTGCAATCTCCAATTCTGTCTGCAGAGAGAATGCTCAGAAATCAGATTGACTATCTCAGTGCAAGTTTATTCTCCAGTAACTAACTTAATAACCATTAACACTTTATGACATGGAAACAAATTCTTCAAACAAATATTCTAAATGATGACTACATCCCTAAAGAAAGAAAACAAATTATGACAAATATCAGAAGGCTTAGACAAGATTAAAAAGGTCGTATCCAGTGCACAAGGCTCCCGCTTTACGCAGGGTCTGGGAGAGGTGAATGTCGGCTTAGACAAGATTAAACAAATAAAATCACATGATTATATAATAAAGCTTCCATATAATAATCTACTCCAAAAAAAGGAAAAAATAATGAGAATCTAGCAAAACCCTCTTGAGCCCCAACCTAAAAAGCAAGATTCCTAAACTTTACACAAAGAAAAGAATGATGACAAAAAACAAGAACAACATCACACTCCAGAATTTTTGAAAACGGAGAAAGCGAAAATGGAAACTTCATCAAAATTTCAAAAACCAGGAAATGAAAAAACTGAATTTATGATAACTATTCAGAAAAAAGATAAAAGAATCCACCTGGGTTTTTGATGAGAGGCAAATGATCGGTCTGATCACGGGCTTGCTCTGTTTCAGAAAACACACCAAATTCAAGAACCGAAGATTCCACTTCTCTTTGGCCTTATGCACAGCAACGAAAAATCATTCATCATGAACTCTTTCACATGTTTTTAGGAATAGGGTTCCTCTAAATGCTCATGAATTTCCAGCAGAAACAAAAGATATAAACGAAATGCTTGATAGAGAATTCGTTGTCATATTGCGAGGGTTAATAGTTTCAGTTGAATCAGACAGCGCAGTTTGGATTTGCAATAGGAGAATACATGGCTACGGATTTGTATAGTAGCATACAACGTTTACACTGCAATGATATTGCACGAACATGGTCTAACAAAAATACATGAACAATTCTTCATGAAAATATATAGATGACTGCTCAATTTCGATGAAATTAAATAATTGCCTTGCGATACATCATCATCATGAAATTCTCTTCATGGAAAACATAGATTCCAACAACATACAAGATGAAACCAAAAACTACCTAGTAATTCAATCTCTCCTATAGCCCTTGACAACTCGCGATTTTGTGGAAATTGAATGGATTGTTATTTCAGGCTGAGGTGAATGCAGTACAAGAAGAAACAGAAAAAGATAAAAGATACTTCACGCTCATCAAGCAGTTACCTCTGGCATATTACGATCCTTAGCTTCAAAGGCTCCAACCGAGCCATCAAAAGACATCTGTTTCTCGATTCCCTCTTTGTTCACTTCTTCATTTGGAACAGCTGGTGAAGGAGTCAGCCCAGGTACCAGAACAGGATCTTCTTCATGGTTAACTAGGCTTCCCTCGATGTGAGTGCTCGTAAGGTTCATTACTGTTGCAGCTCTACCATTATTTCCGAAAATGTTGTCTGCCACCAACAACTCCTTACTTGAGATGGCTGCAGAATCCTTGCTCGGAAAAATAACTCTCTCTTCATTAAGCACTGCAGTTCTTGCAGCAACTCGTTCCTTGTATGGTTCCACGTATGCCTTTGGCCATTTAGGGGTCATATTCTCTTGTGAAGGAGAACCATTATCAGCACCAATTTGTTCCTTCCTTGGTTCTACTGATGGGTTCTCTGCCGAATCAGTGTTACTATTGGTGATTTTAGGATCATTGGTTGTATTGAAGGCCAGTTCACCATTCAGCTGTGTCAGGTTCTCATCCATAATCAACATATCTGCGTTAACATTTGAACCATCGCTTTGATTTGAAACCCGATCTTCCTCTATTATTTTCTGAAGCTCAGCATCTGCCCAATCTTCAGAAACAGTGATCCTGTTCCTAGTTTCCCAGGTCTGGAAAATCCGATCAGGGCCAGGCTGCCATGAGATATTCCCTGTGCTTTCTTTTAGTATGAACTTGAACTGAATCGATTTCCCAACCGGTATATCCTAATCAAACACAAAGGCATTACATTAAACCACAAATTCGGCCTACACTTGACCAACACAAAAAAAAAAAAAAAAAAAACACTTTTTAGTAGATTTCACTCACCAGCTCAACAGTCCACACATTCCCATCTGACCAGATCATCGGTATTGCGCTTGCAGGATCCCACAAACCGAACATAGGATCATCCCCTACAATGAGGAACTCCTGCCCGAACGAGCACTCCTTCTGCAACTGGAATTTCACATGAATAGCTTTTGTATGATCTGCACGACATGGTATTGTTAGCAAGATTAATATGCACATATACACACAGATACACACACACACACACACACACACACACACACATACAGGCCCTTTAAGGCTTCCTATATCTAAATATATGTATTGTATAATATTTTAAAAGAAACAGCATGAACTTACGTGTTTCCTGAATTTGAGAATCTGCAATCTCCAATTCTGTCTGCAGAGAGAATGCTCAGAAATCAGATTGACTGTCTTAGGTCAAGTATAGTCTCTAATAACTAACTTAATCACCATCAACACTTTATGATATGGAAACAAATTCTTCAAACAAATATTTTAAATTATGACAACATCCCTAAAGAAAGAAAACAAATTATGACAAAGATCATAAAGCTAAACAAGATTAAAAATAAATTAAATGATTATATAATAAAGCTGCCAATTATTAACCTACTCCAAAAAAAAAAAAAAAAAAAAGGAGAATCTAGCAAAACCCTCTTGAGCCCCAACCCAAAAAAGCAAGATTCCAAAGCTTTTGGCAACACAAAGAAAAGAATAATGACAAAAAGCAAGAACAACATCATATTCCAGAATTTTTGAAAACAGAGAAAACAAAAATGGAAACTTCATCCAAATTTCAAAAACCAGGAAATAAAAAAACTGAATTTATGAGAAGTTTTTCAGAAAAAATGATAAAAGAATCCACCTGAGTTTTTGATGAGAGGCAAATGATCGGTCTGATCACGGGCTTGCTCTGTTTCAGAAAACACACCAAATTCAAGAACCGAAGGTTCCCACTTCTCCTTGGCCTGAGGAAACAAGGTTCCAGCTCGCGGGGAAAGACATTTTCTCTGCCCACCCACTTCTTTTCTACCGCCACCCTCGAACTCGGACTCGACAGGGTCCTCATGACTCGGTCACCGACTCACCCGAGTTGCACTCGCACTCAAAGCTTGTTGCTTTCTGGATTTCCACAGAGAGAGAGAGAGAGAGTATTTGGTTGTTTGCTAGTGGGGGTCTCTGTCACTTTTATATAATGAGCAATCCAGTTCAAGTGGCATATATAGTGGTGGGGTCCTCCTGGGGAGAGGTTGGATCCGCCTCCACGTGTAGGTTGGGGACACGTCATCGGTCATTTGGGTTGAATTGAATCTGGCTTTGCAACCCCAACCAACTGTTCTGTAACTGTTTGTAGAGAGATTGACCTGCAAGAAAATGCTGTGGCCCTTGATCCTCATATACTCCGTGATGACTGCTTTTTCCGATCGGACAATCTCAACCCTTGATTCGTTTCAGTGTCAAATGGTAAGCACTACAAAGGTGGCATATGTTACGTTGCTATGTCCAATTTGGTTGAATGTTGAACTAGTAACTTCATAATGGTTCTCTACTTTTTTTTATTATACATAAAATATGTTAACGAGAAAAAGAGAAAACAAATAGTAAAGAACAAACAGCTTTCATCACAAGAAAAAAAAAAAAACAGTAAAGCTAACAACACCGTATCAAAGCAGCAACAACAAACACAAACTATTCATAGGTATATTCTATTCCCGTAAAATAAGCTCATTAATTAGCAGGGGAATGAGTGATTTTCCAAGAACTCAATAGAATTCCAACAATGGGATGGGAGGCAAGGTTACAACGAGGATACAACGTACATGGATGTATACAGCTTCGGGATACTTTTGTTAGAGATGTTCACAGAAAAATGTCCCACCAACGACCTGCTTAAAGACGGACTACAACTCCATAACTTTGTTAGCAAAGCATTGCCTGAACAAATATCCGAAGTTTTAGACCCATCGTTTGTTGAAGGAGGGGAAGGAGAGGATGAGGAATCAACTTGCAAAGACAAAAGTATCGTGGGGCAGCGAAAAGATGAACTGAACCAGGACTGCCTGATCGAAATATTCAGAATCGGAGTTGCTTGTTCAGTGTACTCCCCGTGAGAGAGAATGGATATTAATCATGTTGTGAAGGAATTGCTGCAATCAAAGACACACTTATTGGATCTGCATTGAATTAAGGCCAATGCAGCAGGTAATTAAACTCTGCACTGAACAAATTAATAAATTTCTGAATTCTTTCGGAGATAGTAACGTAACTGAATATATACATAAAGATATTTGGTTTTCGTTTTTGCAGTGACACAATAGAAGAGAAGAAGCGATGTCTTCAAAAGGGAAACAGAATGTCTTTTATTTTTCAAACGAAAGGAAAAATATATTGCATAAACAGATTATATAACTATTGCTTGTTCTGCTATATAAAATACAGAATTCATATGTCTTTCTTTATTTTTCAAACATGATACAAAACTATGCTTTTATTAATAATCTATATGTAGATGAGGCCTGCACGTTGAGATTAATAATCTATATGCTTCTTCTTCTTCTCAAACCGAGGTACGAGTCTCTGATAGTCTTCATTTTGTTCACAACGACATCCATATGCATCCGCTCTCCTCGTGAAATCGCAGAGCATGAAAGCCCTATCTGCATCATCGAAACCAAGCACTCCTCCAATTTTCTTCCTTGGACTAGGTCGTAATCCTGATGTCTTGCAATCGGTCTTTCTTGTATGTCATTTCTGTATCTGCTATCAGCAGCTTCCATGTCATCTCCTTATGTCAATGACATGGTCAGGCAATGCCATAGCAGTAAATTGGTGAATGCTTATACCATCTCTGAACATGTCACCAGTAGGTCTTTTTCCTGTGAACATTTCTAGTAACAGTACTCCGTAACTATAAATATCTCCAAATATGGAAACTTGGCCTCCTATGCCGTACTCTATAGTTAAATACATGTGTTAAGATATCACAACATAACGAATGTAATTTCAATCGTATTCAAGAATGTTCTAATACTTTCTTTTCAAAAGAAGAAATCTAATTTTAATTTTTTTTAAAATAAAAATTTGGCTTTTAACAAGGATCCATACCTGGACGAATGTAGCCTACGGAACCTTTCAGCCCCACTGACATTGCTTGACTTTGGGTGGAATCATTTGATGATTCCGAGAGGAACCTTGTTAATCCAAAGTCACCAACATGGGCTACCATATCTTCATTAAGAAGAACATTGCTTGGCTTTAGATCACAATGAACAATGGATGTTTCACAATGGTGGTGCAGATAATCCAACGCGGAAGCAACATCAATGGCAATATTCAATCTTTGGTTAAGGCTTAATCTCTTAATCTGAGATTGCTCCTTGTCTCTTGGATACAACCATGAGTCTAGACCTTTAAATTCATTACCTTCCATATGAAGGCGCCGCAACATAATACAACTGCCAATAGTTTTGGGGATTTCACCTGATAATTTGTTTCCTGATACATCGAGCTCCGCGAGATTTTCCAAATCTCCCACTTCAGGCGGTAGCGGACCAGTAAAATAATTGTTAGCCATGATCAAAGAAATTGAAAGGGATGAAATTCTTGCTTAGGGAGGAGGGAATCAGACCAGAAAATTTGTTTGTATTTAAAATCAATACCTCTAACTTCTGAAGCTTCCCAATCTGAGCGGGGACACTACCATCAAAATATTACCTTCCATTACCAGAAGGTTCAAGTTTACCAGACTTCCGATAGCGATAGGGATACTTCCATGAATCAAATTCCTCCCAAGAGTAAGAACTTCGAGTTTGGTCGAAATGTTGGCTATGGATGTTGGCAATATTGAGAGATCTAAACCAGCCACAAGTTAGTTACAACAGTAAATAGTTAGTTGTGGTATTTGTGTAGTTAGTTGTATAAGTGTAAAGACTCTTTGTGACTATATGTATCCCTGTGTACTGACAATTAAGCTATGAAATGAAAATATCTTCTTCAACACTTTCCACATGGTAACAGAGCTAACTATTTACTGTTGTAACTAACTTGTGACTGGTTTAGATCTCTCAATAAATTCAAGCTATTGGAACTGGAACTGGCTCTATATCAATTTCTGCTGGTGGAACTGGAAGATATTGTTCTTCCTTGGCGGTGTGGATGGTCACCAAATCAGGCAATGGAGTCATTGGTCCCTGCTTTCCCTTAGGATCCCAGTCGAGCATGATCTGCACCTTAATACCAAGCACACCCTGTCTAAGAAGAACGTGTACAGCAAATCTAATCAACCAAAGTAATTTATCGTCGTCGATTGAGTCCTCCAACTGCTTTCTTCTCTTTGGTTTTGCTTTTGCTGCCCATCTGATTTGGGCTTAGGAGTTTTGGGATTTGGGGTTCGCGATCAGAACAGCAGAAGCAGCAATTGATTGAATTTCATGGAATCACGGGCGTTGGGGAACGCCAACTGAAGTGAATCAGCTTTTCTCCTCTAAGGCCATCTCTAACCGAAGGGTCCAGAGGGTCAGAGGGCCGAAAATAGCCCTAAAATCGTCTCCAACCGAGGACTAGGCCAGAAGGCTCTGGAATCTGGGAGGGCCCTACGGGATCAGAGAGGGCTGGAGGGCTGGCTGCTTTCGGCCAGCCAGCCAGCCCTGGGCTGGCTATTTTTTTTTTTAATGTTTTTTTATTCCTGTCGGTTATACTAAATAATGGTGTATTCTTGTCGGTTATAACCGACATGATTGTTTTAAAAAAAATTCAAATGAAACGGCTACTAGCCGTTGCATTTGATTTGTTTTTTTTTTTTTTACATTATTATTATTCTTTTTTATTTACAACATTTTTCATATAACTTCTATTTTTTCCTATAATTTTTATTTCACAAAATTTGGTTTTTTTTTAAATTCCATTTTTTTCCTATAACTTCTATTTCACAAAATTTGTTTCATATTTTTTTTTCCTATAACTTCTATTTCACAAAATTTACTTCATATTGTTTTTTAAATTCCTTTTTTTTCCTATAACTTCTATTTCACAAAATTTGTTTCATATTTTTTTTTTAAATTCCATTTTTTTTCCTATAACTTCTATTTGACAAAATTTGTTTCATATTTTTTTTAAATTCTATTTTTTTCCTATAACTTCCTAAGCCATTATACAACATTAAATTAAATTAAGTAACATGAAACAACATTAAATAATATGAAACAACATTAAATAAAATTAACCAACATAAAAATTATACAACATGAAACTTAAACAACATTTTAGTTGTAGTTTTTAAATAATAAATTATGTTTGGCCTTATGGCCCTTTGGCCCTCAGTTGGAGATTGTTTTTTGTGATAGGGCTAAAACGAGCACTCTGGCCCTCGGTTGGAAACGGAGGCAAATATGGCCCTGTACTGTTCATTAAAATATTAATATCTTGAAGAATCTTGGAGGGCCAGAGGACTAAAACGAGCCCTCTGGCCAGCCCTCGGCTAGAGATGGCCTAAGTCCAAGGGGACAGACATAAATAAACGCGCCAATAAAAGACGTTAGGGGGTAAAATCGGAATCTCAATAAATTACTTTGCTTGGGCCTGTTTTATTGAATTGATTTGATGTTTGGATTTGTTCTAATCATTAAATAAAGTTATTACATGATTTTTGGTTAGAATTCAAAATTTTGAAATCATTTTTATTGGTTTTTATTTTTAATTTCATTGTTTTTAATTAATTAAAAAAAGGTATAAATAAAAATGTGCACCTAATCAAATTATCACATAAAATCATAAAAACTTCAAATTTAAGGATTCTACTATAAGGACTCTCTCGTTGGAGGCAATATTCCTTTAGGGACACAAAGATTCCCTTTAAATCCTTAAATGAGTACTCAAAAGTGGTGGTGGAAGTTCTTAAGAGCAGCTCCACTGTATTCAATAGCCCGGTGGACCGGCTGTTGCTCCAACCCAATTGCCCTAGCTAGCAGCTCCACCCCATGCATCAATCATATACATCCATTCCTAGCAAAGCTCCATGAAATTTCAACCTTTAAGAAATTGTCTTCTGGCATTTTTTGAAGCAAAATCATCAATTATATCATCATACTCCAAGTCTTCAATCTTATCATTTTCAATGCATAAGATTGCTAATTCATTTAGCATATCTTGAGTCATAGTGGTCCGCAAGCAAGATTTTAATAATTTCAATTTTGAAAAACTTCTTTCTGCAGATGCCACGGTCACAGGTATAGTCAACAGTACACGATAAGCAATCAAGACATTATGACACATGTCAGTTTCTTTTACAAAGTTTGCTATTTCCATGGATGTCCAAGGGTTATTAAAGAGAAATGTTTCTTTAGGTAACATCATTTGCAACACCTGTAATTCGGAACATAAGTCGGCTTCATCTACATCCATGGTATTTCCATGTTTCAAATGTGCTTCAAGATTTATACAATTTTCTTTTAGTTGTTGATCATCCAATGAAATTAACTTCGATGCATCAAACAAGAAGCCAAAAATAGATTAAAAAATCTTTAATTGTTCAAACCTGTGTTTCAGTTGAGAAAGAGCAATATCCACTATAACAAAAAAAAAATATGTTCTAAATGATTTTTCAGCAGACTATTGTTCCTTCTCATTACCATCAACTTCATCATGATGTCTTTTTCTAGGTCTATAATGTTTAGTTTGAAAAACATGGTCAATTTCTGAATCAAGTGCAATTTCTCTAACATCACGCATGGCAGAAGCAAAACCAGTTTCTCTATAGTTTTCAAAAAATTTAACAATTGCTTTCAATACCTTTACAGCAACATCAAGACGCATGTCTTCAGATTGTAATTTTATGCTCACAATGTTAATCTTCAACAAAATGTCATACCAAATAACCAAACTTAATACAAAATCAAAACTGGAAAGTTCTCCTGATGCTAAACATCTTGCATCCCTACTCAATTGGGGATTCTTAATAATTTCCATCAACGTAAACAAAGCATTTATAACTTAGGCTACTTGGGATTTAATTGCTTTAACACTTTCAATGTGACTTTCCCATTGAGTAGTTGACAATGACTTCAAAGTTAAATAATCAATATGTTCAAGCAAAAAATTCCAACGCTTTGTAGAGTTGGAAAACACTGTATACATGCATTGACATGCTCCAAAAAAAAGATTTTGCTTTAAGACATGAACTTGCCATATCACAAACTATTAAATTAAGACAATGAGAACCACATGACATGTAAAAGGCTCTGGGATTTATGTCTAGCAATCTTTTCTGGACACCTTGGTGTTTCCCTTTCCTGTTAGATCCATTATTATAACCTTGTCCCCTCACATTATCAATATCAAGATCAAGAGACTTTAGGACATCTTGCAACTCATTAAAAAGTCCTTGTCATGTATCTTCCACACGTAAAAACTCCATAAAATACTCCCTTATATTTATTGACCTACTTGACAAGTCAACACATCTCAAAATTAAATTCATCTGTTCCACAAGACTTGCATCAGGAGTATAATCAAGTATGACAGAAAAAAATTTGGCTTCTTTTACCTTTTTAATGATTGCGGTTTTGACTTTTGAAGCTAAAGTAGCTATCAACTCATTTTGGATTTTATGGCTCAAATAGTGATGATGAATCTCTTTATTCCCAATGAGTTGAAAATGCTTTTGCATTATTGGATCAAACTCCGCAGTCATTTCAAGTAAACCTAAGAAGTTGCCATTAGAGTCTTCATAAGGTCTTTCATTTGTTCCAATTACGTATGGCAAGACATTTCACAACAACAATAATTCGGAGCATCACTTGTTTCCAATGATTTGTCTCTTTCTTGATTCGCATTTGAAATTCTTTATCAATTGTCTGATTTTTTTTGTCAATCTACTTTTCAACTCAACCCAAGTTCTCGAATTAGTAAGATGCTCTTTACTCTTTTCATGTTGGTCAAGCTTCACACCAAGATGTTTCTAATCATTAATTTCATCTTTTGCTAACTCACTTTTTGAGTCAATTATTTTAAACAAGTTACAACAAAAGCAAAAGACTTTATCCAACTCTTTTGAGTACACGAGCCATTTTCTATCATAAATTTCACCCGTTGGTAATTTTCGATCATAGTAGTGTGAGAAAAAATTTCTAGAGAGTTTGTCTTTACAATAAGTGAGATTAGTTTCTCGAATTGATCCATTTTCTACAAGTAAGTCTCTCAATTCTGTATTAAGACCATCCCAAACTCTTGGATCATAAATGTTTAAATGGACAATAGGTTCAGGAGATTCAATATTTTTCTCTACACCAATATGATCATCATCAATATTTAAATCCACATCACCACCATTTTCATGGTCTTGAGACTCATCACCAACATTTTCTTCTAAATCACCACCATTTTCAGGATCATGAGACTCCCCAACAACATTTTGTGACTCTTCACCAATTTCATTTTCTCTCAAATTTTCAACTAACTTATTCTTTGTAGAGAGGAATTTATTAAGAGATCCTCTTAAATTTTCGGCAATTTCGTTATCCTTTGCCTTTTTTTCCTTTTCATATTACTAGAGAGTTATTTCCTAAAATATATGGCTTCGATAATTTGTTTGTAAAAATTACCTACACATGATATAAAAAAAATATCCTATCAAAATTATCATTCCAACACATATTATATATTATAAAAACACTAACATAAAGTCTAACATATTATAAAAATTGAACCCAAAAATTGGGTTTGAAATGAAATCAAATAATTAAATTAGTCAAGAATTCAATTCATCAACAACAATTATATACATCAATTATCATATAATTCTATATCACTTGAAAAATTTTATATTAAATTATGAATTGATAATTCAAATTTTAAAAATTAATTTACCTCAAAACTCAAAGGGGTTGGTGGTGAGTGAATGCTCTTGCACTTGAGCAGCCAATGCCCAATGTTATGTGATTGTTGTTTGCCTGTGTGCAACAGCTTGCTGTTGAACTTTTGAAAAGGGAGTCAGGAACTAAGGAACGGCAGGGAGGAAGTGGGGAACAAAAGGGGGTGGCCGGGGTGGGAATTAGGGTCGTAAGGTTATGGGAAATCGGGAAAGGGTTGTAAAATGGAGATCGAGTGGTCCCTCTAATAGTCTAATGTCTGATTTTGTTTTGTTTTTTTGTTTGTTTTTTTTTTTGCTGTAATTCCCAAAACCTGGACCCAGTGGTCCCAAATCCCAAAACCTGGACCCAGTGGTCCCAAAACTTGGGCCCTTTTTAAAACTTTCTTGGGCTCTTGCCCTCCAGCCCTTATTTGGGCTTTGGACTTTTTTATTTTATTATATATATACCAAGTTATTTGGGTTTTTTTTTTTGGTGCCCCCTTCAATTTGGGGCCCTGGACAGCTGGGCCTGGGCCGGCCCTGCCGAGAAAGTTATTTAAGAAGATAATGAGGGTGTGTGCGAGGAAGAAATAATCATGATAATAAAGAATTTGCCCATTTTTTGGGAGTTCTAGATAAGGTTTGCGCTCGATGAGCATGGAATGACTAGATTTCTAAATCTTTAAAAAACAGTATGGGTTATACTCTACCAACATCTTTATCCACATGTCTCAAATATTCAGAAATTCAATACAGAAGGAAGCAAATTTGAATGGAAAAGTTACAATTGATTTTGAGGTTTTGCCCACTTTTAAAAGATGTAAAAAGACGTAAATTTTTATTTTTATTTTTATTTACATATTGCAGCAAAGATGAATATTTTACATCCTGCTATTGGAGTTTTTGCTTCCGGTTGAGGCAACTTTCTTCCCCCAATCAATGGCTCAATGGAGTCAGGAAGTTGAATTTTCTCCCCTGTACATTAAAAATGTACTTTTAAATTACGCATATGAACAAGGGTCGTTAGAGTTTGTTAAATCAAATAATTTAATAACTCTTGTTCAAATGTGTAATTTAAACGTGCATTTTCGATGTACACACTAGAGAACCTTGTGAGAGAGTGCCTATAATTTTCTTTGGGTAAAGTGCCAATTTAGTCCTTGAAATTAGGTCTATGAATATTGTTTGGTAAAATAAGTCCCTAAATTCATTAAAAATTGCTAATTTCATCCCTACTATTATATTCAAATTTATTCTATCCAATTTTTTGTCAACTTAAGTCACTTGACACATTTTATAGTGTGATACTGTAATTTTCTCGCCTATAAACCCTAAACATTTCATATATGTTGCGAATCTATCATCTTAACTCCATACACTATTTCTTTATGAAAAATTACCAATCTACCCTCCAATATGTATCACATACAAGTAACGTGACTTAAAAATTGACGGAAGATTGAATATAGTAGCTTTGAATATAATATTAGGGATGAAATTGACACATTTTTATAATTCAAGAACTGAATTTTCTGAAAAAAAAATAGTTTAGAGACCTAATTTTCACCAAGTTGATAATTCAGAAACTAAATAGACAGTTTACACATTTTCTTTAGATGGCTAAAAGAGTCTTCTGGGCCTACTATACACAAAGCCCATATGATATGAAATCTCGATAAAGCCCAGTACTAGCTTGCCGAAATGTTTGCCAGTATTGATCTCTATGTAATAGCCGTTTTTTGATCTCTTTTCTGCATTTGTCCGTGAGCAAGAATCTGAGCACTGTTCTTGGCTTATCTGTGTGAGGGTGGATTTGGAACCTGGGTTTGTTCTTGGCTCATCTTTACGCTATTAAATTTTGCCTCACCTCGACAATTCCTGGCTGTACATGTTCATAGGAAAAAGGCCCACCTACAACGTTTTTAATGACGGACTACAACTCCATAACTTTGTTAGCAAAGCACTGCCTGAACAAGTATCCGAAGTTTTAGACCCGTTGTTTGTTGAAGGAGGGAAGGAGAGGATGAGGAATCAACTTGCAACAAGAATTGTATCGTGGGGCAGCTAAAAGATGTACCGAATCAAGACTGCCTGATTGAAATACTCAGAATCGGAGTTAGGAAACATTAAGGCGTGTTAGGAAACACGCAAAAGCTCAATTAAGACGTGTTAGGAAACATTAAGGTCTATCATTTATAAGACTTATTTGGATGTGCTTTTAAAATGATTGAAATCATTTTTAGAGAAAATGTTTTTTGGTTTCAAAAGCACTTAAAATGCTTTTCCAAATTTTATTTGCATATTTACTAAGGATTGATTCCAAAAATATTTTCATCAAAAACGCTTTCAGTTACTTTAAAAGTATATTCAAACGAGCTATCAGTTTGCATCACAACTTATCAGCTTGTCTCAAATAATTAATATGGCCAAGATATTTCTAGCTCATATGAGGCTACCATTTTGCTAAGGGTTTGATAATTTCCGTACACATAATGGACATTACTAGAAAATTGGCCAGTGTGTTGCTGCGGGTTCTTCATTCCTTAGTGCATTTTTAATTAGATTAATCTAAAAATTGTACATCTTAATTCAACCAATTCAAAAAAAAAAAAAAAAAAAAAAACACACACAGGCGAATACAGATAATTCAACATACTTTGAAACCATTAAGCATAGATACAAACTTGAGTTTCAAACCAATGCAAACCATAAAGCAAAGATACGAACCTGACTTTCAAACCAACTTATTAGCACATGGTGTTAATTAACTTTCCAGTAGGTTTATAAAGTTGTGAAATTAAGTAGTTCATTAGAATTTCTCACAAATTGTACTGAAAACTTCCTGTCGAAAATGAATGACTTCGACTTAAAAACATAAAATGTTGATTGACTCAATCTTAGTATTAGAAGTATTTTGTGACCTTTACACTAAAACCTCCAAATCAAATCCCTCTATTTTTTTTCTCTTTCCTTTATTCCAAATTTAAATAACCAGATAAAAAGCCTCAAAGAACCTCTTTTCCTGACTCCTCCCCCTCTTTCCCTAGGGATCATTCTGCGAAATTTAATCCCAGACCGATCAACACAAATTCATACTGAAAAGTTGATTCTTCTTACTGTTATGGAAGCTCAAATTGCAGTAATTTTACTGGGAACACTTATTTGCGGTGGTGTGCAACTTTGCTGCTACTTCATGACCTGGTAAGTGTGCCCTTGTCTATCGAATAATATCTCTTTGTTTTGTTGGCGTATGTCTCTTCCTTCAACATGATTGATAAGTTTTGTTTTAGAAAAGTAGTATCAAATTGTGTGATTGGTGTTTTTTATACAACCGAAGTAAGGAAAGAGGTAATAGAACTCTTGAGTAGTTCAGGTGCAAGCATGAAATGCTCTTAAACCAACCAAATTCCAAGCCCTGCGATTATGAAGAGACAAATATATATAGTGATAAAATATTGATTCAATCTTACATGATGTCACATACATTTATACAGATAAAAGCTATATATAGATCGGAATAGGTAAAGAAACTTAGCCTGGTGTTGCACATTGTAATCGTCATCATCTTCTTCTTCTTAAGTTGAGATATGAGTCTCTAAGTGCACCCATTTTGTTGACAACCACATCCATACGCATCCGCTCTCCTGGTGATATTGCGGAGCACGAGATGCCTATTTGTATCACCGAATACAAGCACTCCTCCAGTTTTTTTGCTTTGTCCGGGCCGGGATCCTTGTATTTGGCCAGTGGTCTTTCCCGTATTTTATTCCCATATCCGTCGCCATCATCATCTTCAACATCTTCGTCATCTGTTTCGAGGAGCAATGAGGGCTCAACTACGTCCTTGACATGGTCCGGCAATGCCATGGCGGTGAATTGGTGAATGCTTAGACCATCTTTAAAAATGTCATCAGTTGGCCTTTTTCCTGTGAACATTTCTAGCAACAGTATCCCGTAACTATAAACATCTCCTTGTGTGGAGACTTGTCCTCCCATCCCATACTCTGCCATTCAAAACAGTTCATGCTTAGAATTTATAGCATATTTGAAATTTCTTTAGTGCTAAAAGAATATAACAAATGAGGATCATAGAAATCCATACCTGGAGGAATGTAGCCTATGGAACCTTTTAGCCCTACTGACAAGGTTGTACCATATGATGCTTCCAAGAGGAACTTTGCTAGGCCAAAGTCACCAACATGAGCAACCATATCTTCGTCAAGAAGAACATTGCTTGGCTTTAAATCACAATGAACAATGCATGTTTCACAATTGTGGTGTAGATAATCTAGTGCAGAAGCGACATCAATGGCAATATTCAGTCTTTGGGTAAGGCTCAATCTCTTGTTTGGAGATTCTTCGTCATCCCTTGGATGCAGCCAAGGGTCCAGGCTTCCATTTTCCATGAATTCATAAACTAGACTTTTGAACTCATTACCTTGACTATCAATGCTTGAGCATGCAGTTATGATCTTGAGAAGATTGCGGTGCCTTACACTTCTTAAAGCTTTGCATTCATCAATGAAACTCTTGGAAGCTCCTTCTTGTTGAAGGTTTAACACCTTAACGGCAACTATGATGCCATTACCAGAGAGTACTCCCCTGTATACAGAACCAAAACTTCCCGAACCAATGAGATTTTCTGGAGAGAACCCATTGGTTGATTCAACCAGTTGTAAATAAGAGACACCTGATTTTGATTCTTCATTAGAACGTGAAGGTAAAGGTCTACCTCTTGACCTTTTCACCAATGCACAAGAAGCAATGAAACATGACAGAGTAATTATTAATGCAAGTGCACAAGTTAGAGGGATTATTACTTTCGGGGCAAGTAGTCCTTGAGATGAATGAGATTTTTTGCTGGTGCATTCATGTAGACGTAATTCTCGGATGCCACCGCAGAGCTTATTATTTCCAAGAACCGAGAAACCACTCGCATTTGAAAATATCCCTTCTGTGGGCAATTCACCCTCAAATTCATTATAGGAAATATTGAGTTGCTTCAGAGCTCCAAGCTTACCTAAAAATTCAGGAATCTGGCCAGATAAATTATTGCGTGAAATATCTATTTCTTCCAAGCCTCTTAAGTTGGCTAGAGATTGAGGAATTGTTCCTTCAAATTGGTTACCTTCCAAATGTAGGCTCACCAAACTAGTACAGCTGCCGAGGGTTATGGGGATTTCACCCGATAACTTGTTTCCTGATACATCTAGCTCCGAGAGATGTACCAACTCGCCCACTTCAGATGGTAGAGAACCAGTTAAAGAATTGTTCGACATGGACAAAGAAATTGATAGAGATGAAAGCCCGATAACCTCTTTAGGTATGGTGCCACTTAGCTGATTACTAGAAAGGTTAAGCATCAATAAGCTTTGGCAGTTCCCGAGACTCGGAGGTATGCTTCCCTCAAACCTATTCCCCTCCATGAAGAGCCTTGTGACTGAAGTCAAGTTGCCTAGCGTCGACGGGATTGTCCCAGAGAATTGGTTAAGATTCAAATACAGCCCGTGCAACTTCTGAAGCTTACCGATCACATCAGGGACACTACCACCAAGATAGTTTTGTTCCATTCCTAGATTGATCAAGTTTACAAGATTCACAACCCGGGTAGGGAAGCTTCCATGTAATAAATTTCCCCCCATTGTAAAAATTCTCAGTTTCGTCGAAAGGTTGCCTATGGACTCTGGCAATTCCCCTCCAAAACGATTACGACTAAAACTTAACACCTCAAGATTAGTACAATTGGCCAGAAAACTGAGAGAACTCAGGTCACTTGTTTTCCCACTTCCCAGCCTATTGTCATCAAAGTTTAGTCTCACCAACCCTTTCAAAGTTCCAAAATTTTCAGCAGGGAATTTTCCCGTGAGGCCATTTTCGGCAAAATCAAGAAATCGAAGTTTAGAAGCATTTGACAAAGAAACAGGAATACTTCCGGTGAATTTGTTGACACCGCCAGCAAATAACTCAAGATTAGGAAGAGTAGTCCCCACATTTTGTGGGAGCTCTCCATGCAGCTGGTTGTTGGTAACATGAATAGAGTGTATCGACGATATATTATAGATTGAAGAAGGAACCGTACCGGAAAGTTTGTTTGATGCAAGTTCGAAGCTTCCCAAGCTTGTCAACCGCCCGAGCGCATATGGTATGCTTCCTTCAAAATTGTTGTTATCAAGAGAGATTGCAGACATGGAAGAAAAGTTTCCTATCCAATCCGGAATTGTTCCGGTGAGATTGTTTTTACCAACCAAAAAATGGGCTAAATTCAACAACGAATTGAGTTGGTTCGGAATTGACCCAATCAGCTTATTTGAACCAACATTGAGCATTCTTAGCTGCGTGCAGTGAGATATATTAGTTGGAATTTTCCCACCGAAAGAATTCGAAGACAGGTTGAGATACTGCAGGCCTAGTAGACGTCCGATTTCTTGAGGAATTTCGCCGTGAAAGTTGTTGTCTATCAAGTTGATTCCATTAAGATAAGTAAGATTTCCGATTGAAGGCGGTATGGAGCCTACCAACTTTTGAGCTTCCAAGTTCAAGATCATGACTCTTTTGTTCGCATGGTTGCACGTAACGCCAACCCAACTGCACAAATCGACCGAATCATTCCATGAGTTCATGATATGGAGAGGATCTTCTGTTATTCTCCTCTTGAAGTCCAGCAGAGCGAGGCGATCAGATTTGTTTCCGAATGTGGATTCCGGGCACGAGATCATGCATAAGAGAAAGAACCCGGGAAGGAATTTAAACAAAAAATTCGTACGGTAAGTATACGAAGGCTCCATTTTGTTGTAAATACTGAATCCTGAATACTGATTTCGTTTTTCTTTTTCCATTGTAGTTTGTTTGTTGAATTCAGTGTTTAAAAGAGGAGTCTGCTTCTTCATTACTGGGTTCGTTGAGGAGATTTGACTTTCTTTGGGAAGCAATTAATGTGATCTAACGTTTGTTTCCTATCAGCAGGCCACCCACTGGAGAAATTCTAGGTGTGGATGTCTGAACAACGCGGCCGTCCAACCACCCACTAAACACCCCTACTTGTATTTTGAGCCCATCCCTTTGTGTTTGGTCACATTTAGTGTCCTGGACGGGCGTCTGCACGCGAAAGCTCGCTGGTTTAGTATTGTGGTGTTTAGAAGAAAAAAAATTATTTTTATTATAATGTGAGAATAAGTTTATTTTTGTTATTTCACGTTTTCAGCTTACTTTCATCTAAAACTGTGAAAATAAGCTGTTTTTAAGTGTTTACCCGACACATTTTTTAGCTTCATTTTTTTTTATATCCATTTTTTATAAAAACACCTCAGTACCTCTAAGACCCATGTAGCTCCACGTGAGATGACCATTTCCTCAATTTGCATCACAAACTTCCTTTACATTATTATTATAAGAACTTTAACGAAAAGTTTCCGGTAATGTTCACTTTAACGAAAAATCATATTTTAACACTAAAAAGTCAATCTTGGTACTATTCACTTTACCTTTATTTTGTCCTTATCGTTAAAACTCAAAGTTTTCAAGTCCTTTTCATTACTTTTCCTTATTATCTAACGGGTTTGGACCAATTTATCTAGGGTTTGAGTTGACATCAGCTCGTCTCAAATAATTAATAATGGCCAAGATATTTCCAGCTAGGCATATTTCCAGCTAGCCCTTGGTCTCGCTTCCTTCCTTCGGGCCCTCCTTTCTTTCTTCCTTTGGACCGCTGTTTCTTTGGGCTCATACTATTTTCGGGTTTGGAAAGGGCCCTGTGTTAGAAGGTTGTTTTTCATTTAAAGGAAAATATTGCTTTTTGATGGAATAGTTTGCAAAATACATGAAAGAAAGAAGGAAAGAATCATATCTGATCTTGGCGTAGGATGAAGAGAAAGTTATTGTAGATGTATGATTTTCGTTTGAATATAATTTGTATCTTCTAAGAACGGAAAATGCTACTTTCAAAGACAAAGTGGGTGAGGAAAAATCATTTGATGGTCCCCTATGCCAAGAAAAGATGGAGGAAGAAATTGAAGAAAAGGAAGTAAAATCGCCAATTAAAAGTGTGTCATAATTGAAGCGGAAGCCATAATAGAAGAAGACAATCAAGTTAGCATCCATGACGAATAAGGTATTGATAAAACTCAAACTATCGAGGTCGACATGGTAGTAGGATATATGCCATTATCAAACCAGGCATGTGAACCTGGACAACAAGATGAGTCAACTACATATTCAAATCTTATTTAGGGAATCGACTACATGGTTGTACAATCCAAGTTGGAAGAAGTTCTGGCTCCTCATGTCAGAGATTATACGTGCTTATCTAGGTTCATGATTCTTGATGTCAGAGGCAATTTTAAGACGAACTCGATTCAAGTGGAAGAGTGTGATGTATGACAAGATATGAGTCAATTTTGATGGAGAAAGATAAAGAAAATAAAATATTTCAAATTCTGAAAAAGAAGAATTAAGGTTCGGAAATATTAGATTCAATCGATATGTGACAAAAAAGGTAGTAAGAACTATCTGGTGCTAGAATTGAGTGTATAATATGTCCTTATATCGATTGACTATTAAATGCCTAATTCTGACACCAAAATATTTCTTACTGTCTTTTTTGTCACCATGTAGATTGAATTCAATATTTCCGAACTTTAATTCTTCTTTTTTCAAAATTTAAAACATTTTAGTTTCTTTATCTTTCTTCGTCAGAATTGATCCATATTTTGTCCTCTATCAGTTCTTGCATTAGTACAAATACAAAAGGACTAGATTATAGGAAAAGGATCCTAGGGATCCCGTGATCTCACTTGATTATTGTATATCGTGCGGTCAAAAATTATTTCAAAATTTAAAATTTAATATTAAATATGAATAGTACCTAGAAAACTGACCGAACGATATACGATAAACGGGTAAGATCACTTGATCCCTAAGATTCCTAGGAAAAAGATCCACGCCGGATCCTTTTCCCAGAGTATAAACATACAAAGTCCTCCGCTTGACCAAAGAATAAGAATAAGAACTGAGATCATTTCTGGACGTAGATTTAAGATGGTAAAAACTGCACGATGGTCCGTGCCCTTTTTTGGCTTTTGTAATAAATTGTTCACCCACTATAAAATTATAAACCAAGATTTATTATATTTGGCTGGTCCTGGGGGTGACATGTTAAAGGTGGTACTGGTAGGAAGAGTTTCATTTATCTACATCTTCAGTGGAATCCCTAAATACAACAATTATTATAAATATTTATAAAATAAATATAGTGACAAAATTAATTTCTAATGAATCGAAAAGTGAGTTCCTAAAGTATAGAGACTCAATAGATACATAGTGTATATACTCACATATACATATTTTATATGAACATAATTTTGAGTGGAAAACGAAGGCTACACTCTTGATTAAATCTTTTAATACTTTTAATGCTTTTAATTTTGAAAGTTTTAATGAAAAAAGTTTGGATCACTAGAATTTTTTTTTCGAGGAGCGGATAGACCATTTTCAAGATAAGTGGGCCCGATTGTACAAGAGGAGGATGCAATTCGACCTCCAAAGCATTTTTGCCACTGGCCTACGTATTTTAAGCCCTTCATCGGTTTCTTCTAGTCTTAGGGTTGGTGCGGGTCCTATCTTAGTGTTAGATGAACCACTTTGGAGATAAATAGACTCATTCATCTACTTTTTCTATCCCCTGGAAATTAAGGAAAGGTTGCTTATTTTCCTTTGGCCTCCAAGGGACCAACATCGGATTTTTCACTGGCAAAAAGATTAATTAATTCAAAACATATTCATTTATTTTATAGGAAAACCATATAATCTATCATCTATGAGATAGATGTATATTTTGTTGTTATTCGAAAAATAGTGTGCATTGTTTTGTTTTACTTTCAGAAAATAGTGTAGATTATTTTTCTGTAGTTCTAGAAATGGTGTGAGCTATTTTGATTCAATTTCATAAATAGTGTAGGTTTGTGGTAGTTTCAGAAATTTGTTTTCTTTTATAAATAGTGTGGATTGTTTTAGTTCATTTTTTTTTCCAGAAATAGTGTATAATTTTGTTGTAGTTCCAGAAATAATGTTGGTTATTTTGGTTCAATTTCACAAATAGTGTTGGTTATTTTGTTGTAGTTTGAAAAGTATTGTTTATTTTGCCCCTTCTAGAAATAGTGTTGGTTATTATGGTTTAGTTTTAGAAATAGTGTGAATTATTTTGTTGTGGTTCCAGAAATAATATGAGTTATTTTGGTTCAGTTTCAGAAATAATGTGGGTTATTTTGCTATAGTTTCAGAAATAGTGTGAGTTATTTTGTTTCAGTTTCAGAAATGGTGTGAATTATTTTGCTATTGTTTCAGAAATAGTGTTTATTTTGTTATCTTCCAGAAATAATGTGGGTAACATCCCACATCGCCCAGGGGAGTGATCCTTAAATGTATATTTTCATCCCTACCTAGCACGAGGCCTTTTGGGAGCTCACTGGTTTCAGGTTCCGTAGGAACTCCGAAGTTAAGCGAGAAGGTGGCCATAACACTCCCATGCTGGGTGACCAATTGGGAAATTGCTCGTGAGTTTCCAAAAACAAAACCGTGAGGGAATGGTAAGCCAAAAGCGGACAATATCGTGCTACGATGGTAGAGCGGGCCCAGGATGTGGTGGACCAGGGCCGGGATGTGACAAATGGTATCAGAGCCAATCCCTGGCCGTAAGTGTGTCGACGAGGACGTCGGGCCCCCTAAGGGGGGTGGATTGTAATATTCCACATTGCCTAGGGGAGTGATCCTTAAATGTATATTCTCATCTTTACCTAGCACGAGGCCTTTTGAGAGCTCACTAGCTTCGGGTTCCATAGGAACTCCAAAGTTAAGCGAGAAGGTGGTCAGAGCACTCCCATGATGGGTGACCTACTGGGGAGTTGCTCGTGAGCTCCCAAAAACAAAACCGTTAGGGAATGGTAAGCCCAAAGTGGACAATATCGTGCTACGGTGGTAGAGCGAGTCCGGGATGTGATGGACCCGGGCCGGTATGTGACAATGTGCGTAATTTTGATTTAATTTTCTGAAATAGTGTGGGTAATTTTTCTTTAGTTTCATAAATATTATCTCTTAAACTGAACATTGATTATTTCTAGAACTGAACACGGATACTATTAGTATTTCTTAAATTGAACACTACCTATTTCTAAAACAAAAACACAATTTCAGAGCACCTATAGATGCAACGCATAGAATTTCATTCAATGGTGTTACAAAAGTACTAGTGTAATTTTGCACAAACGCCAAATATGAACTACGGTTGCATATTATTGATTCTATTGCAAAAGAATATGTTTCAATTGCAAATTCTAATAGCTACAGGACACCATTTGTTCATCTCATGTTTTCTTGTGAAAATTGAATATTAAAAAAAATAAAAAATAAAAAATAAAAAGAAAAGAAAAGGCTGTCATAAATTGGCAGAACCCCATTATCATATTGCATAGCCATTTATTTCAATACTAATTTTTTAAATCCATGGACAAGTAAACAAGTTCATTCGCTGAAAATCGAAGCCCAAAAGGACAACCAATTCCTTTCCTATATGTATAAGTTTACAAATGAATCAAAACTCAATTCAAGCTATTGGAACTGGAACTGGCTCTATGTCGATTTCTGCGGGTGGAACTGGAAGATATTGTTCTTCCTTGGGGGTGTGGATGGTCAACAAATCAAGCAATGGAGTCATTAGTCCCTGCTTTCCCTTAGGATCCCAGTCGAGCATGATCTGCACCTTCATACCAAGCACACCCTGTCTAAGAAGAACGTGTACAGCAAATCTAATCAACCAAAGTAATTTATCGTCGTCGATTGAGTCCTCCAACTGCTTTCTTCTCTTTGGTTTTGCTTTTGCTGCCCATCTGATTTGGGCTTAGGAGTTTGGGATTTGGGGTTCGTGATCAGAACAG
This sequence comes from Malus domestica, assembly GCF_042453785.1. NCBI lineage: Eukaryota > Viridiplantae > Streptophyta > Magnoliopsida > Rosales > Rosaceae > Malus > Malus domestica. Next base: position 23,553,281 of record NC_091672.1, on the reverse strand, counting down.
CAGAAGCAGCAATTGATTGAATTTCATGGAATCACGGGCGTTGTGGAACGCCAACTGAAGCGAATCAGCTTTTCTCCTCTAAGTCCAAGGGGACAGACATAAATAAACGGGCCAATAAAAGACGTTAGGGGGTAAAATCGGAATCTCAATAAATTACTTTGTTTGGGCCTGTTTTATTGAATTGATTTGATGTTGGGATTTATTCTAATCATTAAATAAAGTTATTACATGATTTTTTGTTAGAATTCAAATTTTGAAATCATTTTTATTAGTTTTTTTTTAATTTTATTGTTTTTAATTAATTAAAAAAAGGTATAAATAAAAATGTGCACCTAATCAAATTATCACATAAAATCATAAAAACTTCAAATTTAAGGATTCTACTATAAGGACTCTCCCATTGGAGGCAATATTCCTTTAGGGACACAAAGATTCCCTTTAAATCCTTAAATGAGTACTCAAAAGTGGTGGTGGAAGTTCTTAAGAGCAGCTCCACTGTATTCAATAGCCCGGTGGACCGGCTGTTGCTCCAACCCAATTGCCCTAGCTAACAGCTCCACCCCATGCATCAATCATATACATCAATTCCTAGCAAAGCTTCTTGAAATTTCAACTTTTAAGAAATTGTCTTCTGACATTTTTTGAAGCAAAATCATCAATTATATCATCATACTCCAAGTCTTCAATCTTATCATTTTCAATGCATAAGATTGCTAATCCATTTAGCCTATCTTGAGTCATAGTGGTCCGCAAGCAAGATTTTAATAATTTCAATTTTGAAAAACTTCTTTCTGCAGATGCCACGGTCACAGGTATAGTCAACAGTACACGATAAGCAATCAAGACATTAGGACACATGTCAGTTTCTTTTACAAAATTTGCTATTTCCATGGATGTCCAAGGGTTATTAGAGAGAAATGTTTCTTTAGGTAACATCATTTGCAACACTGTAATTCGGAACATAAGTCGGCTTCATCTACATCCATGGTATTTCCATATTTCAAATGTGCTTCAAGATTCATACAATTTTCTTTTAGTTGTTGATCATCCAATGAAATTAACTTCGATGCATCAAACAAGAAGCCAAAAATAGATTCAAAAGTCTTTAATTGTTCAAATCTGTGTTTCAGTTGAGAAAGAGCAATATCCACTATAACAAAAAAATAATATGTTCTAAATGATTCTTCAGCAGACTATTGTTCCCTCTCGTTACTATCAACTTCATCATGATGTCTTTTTCTAGGTCTATAATGTTTAGTTTGAAAAACATGGTCAATTTCTGAATCAAGTGCAATTTCTTTAGCATCACGCATGGCAGAAGCAAAACCAGTTTCTCTGTAGTTTTCAAAAAAGTTAACAAGTGCTTTCAATACCTTTACAGTAACATCAAGACGCATGTCTTCAGATTGTAATTTTATGCTCACCATGTTAATCTTCAACAAAATGTCATACCAAATAACCAAACTTAATACAAAATCAAAACTGGAAAGTTCTCCTGATGCTAAACATCTTGCATCCCTACTCAATTGGGGATTCTTAATAATTTCCATCAACGTAAACAAAGCATTTATAACTTAGGCTACTTGGGATTTAATTGCTTTAACACTTTCAATGTGACTTTCCCATCGAGTAGTTGACAATGACTTCAAAGTTAAATCATCAATATGTTCAAGCAAAATATTCCAACGCTTTGTAGAGTTGGAAAACACTGTATACATGCATTGACATGCTCCAAAAAAATATTTTGCTTTAAGACATGAACTTGCCATATCACAAACTATTAAATTAAAACAATGAGAACCACATGACATGTAAAAGGCTCTGGGATTTATGTCTAGCAATCTTTTCTGGACACCTTGGTGTTTCCCTTTCCTGTTAGATCCATTATTATAACCTTGTCCCCTCACATTATCAATATCAAGATCAAGAGACTTTAGGACATCTTGCAACTCATTAAAAAGTCCTTGTCCTGATGTATCTTCCACACGTAAAAACTCCATAAAATACTCCCTTATATTTATTGACCTACTTGACAAGTCAACACATCTCAAAATTAAATTCATTTGTTCTACATGACTTGCATCAGGAGTACAATCAAGTATGACATAAATTTTTTTTGCTTCTTTTACCTTTTTAATGATTGCGGTTTTGACTTTTGAAGCTAAAATAGTTATCAACTCATTTTGGATTTTATGGCTCAAATAGTGATGATGAATCGCTTTATTCCCAATGAGTTGAAAATGCTTTTGCATTATTGGATCAAACTCCGCAATCATTTTAAGTAAACCTAAGAAGTTGCTATTAGAGTCTTCATAAGGTCTTTCATTTGTTCAAATTACGTATGACAAGACATTTCACAACAACAATAATTCGGAGCATCACTTGTTTCCAATGATTTGTCTCTTTCTTGATTCGCATTTGAAATTCTTTATCAATTGTCTGATTTTTTTTGTCAATCTACTTTTCAACTCAACCCAAGTTCTCGAATTAATGAGATGCTCTTTACTCTTTTCATGTTGGTCAAGCTTCACACCAAGATGTTTCTAATCATTAATTTCATATTTTGCTAACTCACTTTTTGAGTCAATTGTTTTAAACAAGTTACAACAAAAGCAAAAGACTTTATCCAACTCTTTTGAGTACACGAGCCATTTTCTATCCATTTTCTATCATAAATTTTACCCGTTGGTAATTTTCGATCATAGTAGTGTGAGGAAAATTTTCTAGAGAGTTTGTCTTTACGATAAGTGAGATTAGTTTCTCGAATTGATTCATTTTCTACAAGTAAGTCTCTCAATTCTGTATTAAGACCATCCCAAACTCTTGGATCATAAATGTTTAAATGGAAAATAGGTTCAGGAGATTCAATATTTTTCTCTACACCAATATGATCATCATCAATATTTAAATCTACATCACCACCATTTTCATGGTCTTGAGACTCATCACCAACATTTTCTTCTAAATCACCACCATTTTCAGGATCATGAGACTCCCCAACAACATTTTGTGACTCTTCACCAATTTCATTTTCTCTCAAATTTTCAACTGACTTATTCTTTGTAGAGAGGAATTTATTAAGAGATCCTCTTAAACTTTGGGCAATTTCGTTATCCTTTGCCTTTTTTTTCCTTTTCATATTACTAGAGAGTTATTTCCTAAAATAATGGCTTCGATAATTTGTTTGTAAAAATTACTTACACATGATATAACAAAAATATCCTATCAAAATTATCATTTCAACACATATTATATATTATAAAAACACTAACACAAAGTTTAACATATTATAAAAATTGAACCCAAAAATTGGGTTTGAAATGAAATCAAATAATTAAATTAGTCAAGAATTCAATTCATCAACAACAATTCTATACATCAATTATCATATAATTCTATATCACTTGAAAAATTTTATATTAAATTATGAATTGATAATTCAAATTTTAAAAATTAATTTACCTCAAAACTCAAAGGGGTTGGTGGTGAGTGAATGCTCTTGCACTTGAGCAGCCAATGCCCAATGTTATGTGACTGCTGTTTGCCTGTGTGCAACAGCTTGCTGTTGAACTTTTGAAAAGGGAGTCAGGAACTAAGGAACGACAGGGAGGAAGTGGGGAACAAAAGGGGGTGGCCAGGGTAGGAATTAGGGTTGTAAGGTTATGGGAAATCGGGAAAGGGTTGTAAAATGGAGATCAAGTGATCCCTCTAATAGTCTAATGTCTGATTTTGTTTTGTTTTTTTGTTTGCTTTTTTTTTTTGCTGTAATTCCCAAAACCTGGACCTAGTGGTCCCAAAACTTGGGCCCTTTTTAAAACTTTCATGAGCTCTTGCCCTCCAGCCCTTATTTGGGCTTTGGACTTTTTTATTTTATTATATATATACCAAGTTATTTGGGGGTTTTTTTTTTGGTGCCCCTTTCAATTTGGGGCCCTGGACAGCTGCCCCTGTGGCGCTGGGCCTGGGTCGGCCCTGCCGAGAAAGTTATTTAAGAAGATAATGAGGGTGTGTGCGAGGAAGAAATAATCATGATAATAAAGAATTTGCCCATTTTTTGGGAGTTCTAGATAAGGTTTGCGCTTGATGAGCTTGGAATGACTAGATTTCTAAATCTTTAAAAAACAGTATGGGTTATACTCTACCAGCATCTTTATCCACATGTCTTAAATATTCAGAAATTCAATACTGAAGGAAGCAAATTTGAATGGAAAAGTTACAATTGATTTTGAGGTTGTGCCCACTTTTAAAAGATGTAAAAAGACGTAAATTTGTATTTTTATTTACATATTGCAGCAAAGAAGAATATTTTACATCCTGCTATTGGAGTTTTTGTTTCCGGTTGAGGCAACTTTCTTCCCCCAATCAATGGCTCAATGGAGTCAGGAAGTTGAATTTTCTCCCCTGCACGTTAAAAGTGTACTTTTAAATTACGCATATGAACAAGGGTCGTTAGAGTTTGTTAAATCAAATAATTTAATAACTCTTGTTCAAATGTGTAATTTAAACGTGCATTTTCGATGTACACACTAGAGAAAGCCTTGTGAGAGAGTGCCTATAATTTTCTTTGGGTAAAGTGCCAATTTAGTCCTTGAAATTAGGTCTATGAATATTGTTTGGTAAAATAAGTCCCTAAATTCATTAAAAATTGCTAATTTCATCCCTACTATTATATTCAAATTTATTTTATCCAATTTTTTGTTAACTTACGTCACTTGACACACTTTATAGTGTGATACTGTAATTTTCTCGCCTATAAACCCTTAACATTTCATATATGTTGCGAACCTATCATCTTAACTCCATACACTATTTCTTTATGAAAAATTACCAATCTACCCTCCAATGTGTATCACATACAAGTAACGTGACTTAAAATTTGACGGAAAATTGAATATAGTAGCTTTGAATATAATATTGGGGATGAAATTGACACATTTTTACAATTCAAGAACTGAATTTTCTGAAAAAAAAAAAAAAGTTTAGGGACCTAATTTTCACCAAGCTGATAATTCAGAAACTAAATAGACAGTTTACACATTTTCTTTAGATGGCTAAAAGAGCCTTCTGGGCCTACTATACACAAAGCCCATATGATATGAAATCTCGATAAAGCCCAGTACTAGCTTGCCGAAATGTTTGCCAGTATTGATCTCTATGTAATAGCCGTTTTTTGATCTCTTTTCTGCATTTGTCCGTGAGCAAGAATCTGAGCACTGTTCTTGGCTTATCTGTGTGAGGGTGGATTTGGAACCTGGGTTTGTTCTTGGCTCATCTTTACGCTATTAAATTTTGCCTCACCTCGACAATTCCTGGCTGTACATGTTCATAGGAAAAAGGCCCACCTACAACGTTTTTAATGACGGACTACAACTCCATAACTTTGTTAGCAAAGCACTGCCTGAACAAATATCCGAAGTTTTAGACCCGTTGTTTGTTGAAGGAGGGAAAGAGAGGATGAGGAATCAACTTGCAACGAGAATTGTATCGTGGGGCAGCTAAAAGATGTACCGAATCAAGACTGCCTGATTGAAATACTCAGAATCGGAGTTAGGAAACATTAAGGCGTGTTAGGAAACACGCAAAAGCTCAATTAAGACGTGTTAGGAAACATTAAGGTCTATCATTTATAAGACTTGTTTGGATGTGCTTTTAACATGATTGAAATCATTTTTAGAGAAAATGTTTTTTGGTTTCAAAAGCACTTAAAATGCTTTTCCAAATTTTATTTGCATATTTACTAAAGATTGATTCCAAAAATATTTTCACCAAAAACGCTTTCAGTTACTTTAAAAGTATATTCAAACGAGCTATCAGTTTGCATCACAACTTATCAGCTTGTCTCAAATAATTAATATGGCCAAGATATTTCTAGCTCATACGAGGCTACCATTTTGCTAAGGGTTTTATAATTTCCGTACACATAATGGACATTACTAGAAAATTGGCCAGCGTGTTGCTGCGGGTTCTTCATTCCTTAGTGCATTTTTAATTAGATTAATCTAAAAATTGTACATCTTAATTCAACCAATTCAAAAAAAAAAAAAAAAAAAACACACACACACACAGGCGAATACAGATAATTCAACATACTTTGAAACCATTAAGCATAGATACAAACTTGAGTTTCAAACCAATGCAAACCATAAAGCAAAGATACGAACCTGACTTTCAAACCAACTTATTAGCACATGGTGTTAATTAACTTTCCAGTAGGTTTATAAAGTTGTGAGATTAAGTAGTTCATTAGAATTTCTCACAAATTGTAATGAAAACTTCCTGTCGAAAATGAATGACTTCGACTTGAAAGCATAAAATGATTGACGTAGTTCAGGTGCAATCATGAAATGCTCTTAAACCAACCAAATTCCAAGCCCTGCGATTATGAAGAGACAAATATATATAGTGATAAAATATTGATTCAATCTTACATGATGTCACATACATTTATACAGATAATTTATTGCATACAGATAAAAGCTATATATAGATTGGAATAGGTAAAGAAACTTAGCCTGGTTTTGCACATTGCAATCGTCATCATCTTCTTCTTCTTAAGTTGAGATATGAGTCTCTAAGTGCACCCATTTTGTTGACAACCACATCCATACGCATCCGCTCTCCTGGTGATATTGCGGAGCACGAGATGCCTATTTGTATCACCGAATACAAGCATTCCTCCCGTCTTTTTGCTTTGTCCGGGCCGGGATCCTTGTATTTGGCCAGTGGTCTTTCCCGTATTTTATTCCCATATCCGTCGCCATCGTCATCTTCAACATCTTCGTCATCTGTTTCGAGGAGCAATGAGGGCTCAACTACTTCCTTGACATGGTCCGGCAATGCCATGGCGGTGAATTGGTGAATGCTTAGACCATCTTTGAAAATGTCATCGGTTGGCCTTTTTCCTGTGAACATTTCTAGCAACAGTATCCCGTAACTATAAACATCTCCTTGTGTGGAGACTTGTCCTCCCATCCCATACTCTGCCATTCAAAATAGTTCATGCTTAGAATTTATAGCATATTTGAAATTTCTTTAGTGCTAAAAGAATATAACAAATGAGGATCAAAGAAATCCATACCTGGAGGAATGTAGCCTGTGGAACCTTTTAGCCCTACTGACAAGGTTGTACCATTTGATGCCTCCAAGAGGAACTTTGCTAGGCCAAAGTCACCAACGTGAGCAACCATATCTTCATCAAGAAGAATATTGCTTGGCTTTAAATCACAATGAACAATGCATGTTTCACAATTGTGGTGTAGATAATCTAGTACAGAAGCGACATCAATGGCAATATTCAGTCTTTGGGTAAGGCTCAATCTCTTGTTTGGAGATTCTTCGTCATCCCTTGGATGCAGCCAAGGGTCCAGGCTTCCATTTTCCATGAACTCATAAACTAGACTTTTGAACTCATTACCTTGACTATCAATGCTCGAGCATGCAGTTATGATCTTGAGAAGATTGCGGTGCCTTACACTTCTTAAAGCTTTGCATTCATCAATGAAACTCTTGGAAGCTCCTTCTTGTTGAAGGTTTAACACCTTAACGGCAACTATGATGCCATTACCAGAGAGTACTCCCCTGTATACAGAACCAAAACTTCCCGAACCAATGAGATTTTCTGGAGAGAACCCATTGGTTGATTCAACGAGTTGTAAATAGGAGACACCTGATTTTGATTCTTCATTAGAACGTGAAGTTAAAGGTCTACCTCTTGACCTTTTCACCAATGCACAAGAAGCAATGAAACATGACAGAGTAATTATTAATGCAAGTGCACAAGTTAGAGGGATTATTACTTTCGGGGCAAGTAGTCCTTGAGATGAATGAGATTTTTTGCTGGTGCATACATGTAGACGTAATTCTCGGATGCCACCGCAGAGCTTATTATTTCCAAGAACCGAGAAACCACTCGCATTTGAAAATATCCCTTCTGTGGGCAATTCACCCTCAAATTCATTATAGGAAATATTGAGTTGCTTTAGAGCTCCAAGCTTACCTAAACATTCAGGAATCTGGCCAGATAAATTATTGCGTGAAATATCTATTTCTTCCAAGCCTCTTAAGTTGGCTAGAGATTGAGGAATTGTTCCTTCAAATTGGTTACCTTCCAAATGTAGGCTCACCAAACTAGTACAGCTGCCGAGGGTTATGGGGATTTCACCCGATAACTTGTTTCCTGATACATCTAGCTCCGAGAGATGTACCAACTCGCCCACTTCAGATGGTAGAGAACCAGTCAAAGAATTGTTCGACATGGACAAAGAAATTGATAGAGATGAAAGCCCGATAACCTCTTTAGGTATGGTGCCACTTAGCTGATTACTAGAAAGGTTAAGCATCAATAAGCTTTGGCAGTTCCCGAGACTCGGAGATATGCTTCCCTCAAACCTATTCCCCTCCATGAAGAGCCTTGTGACTGAAGTCAAGTTGCCTAGCGTGGACGGGATTGTCCCAGAGAATTGGTTAAGATTCAAATACAGCCCGTGCAACTTCTGAAGCTTACCGATCACATCAGGGACACTACCACCAAGATAGTTTTGTTCCATTCCTAGATTGATCAAGTTTACAAGATTCACAACCCGGGTAGGGAAGCTTCCATGTAATAAATTTCCCCCCATTGTAAAAATTCTCAGTTTTGTCGAAAGGTTGCCTATGGACTCTGGCAATTCCCCTCCAAAACGATTACGACTAAAACTTAACACCTCAAGATCAGTACAATTGGCCAGAAAACTGAGAGAACGCAGGTCACCTGTTTTCCCACTTCCCAGCCTATTGGCATCAAAGTTTAGTCTCACCAACCCTTTCAAAGTTCCAAAATTTTCAGCAGGGAATTTTCCCGTGAGGCCATTTTCGGCAAAATCAAGAAATCGAAGTTTAGAAGCATTTGACAAAGAAACAGGAATACTTCCGGTGAATTTGTTGACACCGCCAGCAAATAACTCAAGATTAGGAAGAGTAGTCCCCACATTTTGTGGGAGCTCTCCATGCAGCTGGTTGTTGGTAACATGAATTGAGTATATCGACGATATATTATAGATTGAAGAAGGAACCGTACCGGAAAGTTTGTTTGATGCAAGTTCGAAGCTTCCCAAGCTTGTCAACCGCCCGAGCGCATATGGTATGCTTCCTTCAAAATTGTTGTTATCAAGAGAGATTGCAGACATGGAAGAAAAGTTTCCTATCCAATCCGGAATTGTTCCGGTGAGATTGTTTTTACCAACCAAAAAATGGGCTAAATTCAACAACGAATTGAGTTGGTTCGGAATTGACCCAATCAGCTTATTTGAACCAACATTGAGCATTCTTAGCTGCGTGCAGTGAGATATATTAGCTGGAATTTTCCCGCCGAAAGAATTCGAAGTCAGGTTGAGATACTGCAAGCCTAGTAGACGTCCGATTTCTTGAGGAATTTCGCCGTGAAAGTTGTTGTCTATCAAGTTGATTCCATTAAGATAAGTAAGATTTCCGATTGAAGGCGGTACGGGGCCTACCAACTTTTGAGCTTCCAAGTTCAAGATCATGACTCTTTTGTTCGCATGGTTGCACGTAACGCCAACCCAACTGCACAAATCGACCGAATCATTCCATGAGTTCATGATATGGAGAGGATCTTCTGTTATTCTCCTCTTGAAGTCCAGCAGAGCGAGACGATCAGATTTGTTTCCGAATGTGGATTCCAGGCACGAGATCATGCATAAGAGAAAGAACCCGGGAAGGAATTTAAACAAAAAATTCGTACAGTAAGTATACGAAGGCTCCATTTTGTTGTAAATACTGAATCCTGAATACTGATTTCGTTTTCCATTGTAGTTTGTTTGTTGTATTCAGTGTTTAAAAGAGGAGTCAGCTTCTTCATTACTGGGTTCGTTGAGGAGATTTGACTTTCTTTGGGAAGCAACTAATGTGATCTAACGTTTATTTCCTATCAGCAGGCCCACCCACTGGAGAAATTCCTAGGCGTGGATGTTTGAACAACGTGGCCGTCCAACCACCCACAAAACACCCCTACGTGTATCTTGATCCATCCCTTTGTGTTTGGTCATATTTGCACGCGAAAGCTCAATTAAGGGCTGATTTGGTATTGCTGTGTTTTGAAAAAAAAATTGTTTTTGTTGTGCTGTGAGTGTTGAGCTATATATTTTCATAAACAAAATATATTAGCAAATCTTAATAAAAATGGGGAGACTTTAAAATAATAATAGTCCAAAATATGGACTGACTAGAAATAAGGCTCACTTTATGTGTGTGTGTGCATATATTCTTATGTATACTATATTTATATAATATATATAAGAAATAAAGAGAGAAAAAAAAAACTACACCCGCACACGTGGACCTCAACATACACCAAGTCTGAAGGAGTTTGTCATCTACATGGCAACCGGGTATAGAGAATGTGTGTATCTAGAACCCTCTAAAACTCCCACGTTCTCCACTCAAGAGATGGTTTTCTCTCAGCATCTCCACACCCCAGGAAAGTTGCATCCCACTAAACTTCAACTGCCATGTCCACTGTTCGCCTATAAAAAGGCATCGAACCAAAGCAAAGAAAAAAGAAAAACAGAAAAAAAAGGGAGAAGAGACGCTGCAGAAATTAAGATAGAAATTGAGGGAGGAAAGAAGCAACGAAGTAATACCGGACGAGAAGACGAAGTAATTCCATTACCGGTGACTCCAAACCAAGCCCTTCAAAGAAGGAGAGCAAACTACAAGCAACAAAGCATATAAAGGTACAAATCCATCCTTCTAAAATTTTCTTTGTTTGGTTTCTCTTGGTTTCGCAGGAAAAAAAAAAAGAAGAAGCAATTTGCTTCTCTTACCTCTACCATTCCCCAACGTCCTCCCAAGTTGCAGCAACCAAACCGCAACACTACCGCTCTCCAGCCGTCCGGTGCTCTTCCAGAATGAGCCCATGCACTCCGCAATATGAAGGAAATGGGTTTGGTAATGCCGTGTTGCATAAAACCAGAAGAACCCGAAGGTCAATGGAGGATACGGCTTGAAGGAGATGGGTTTGGTCATGCCGTGTTGCATAAAACCAGAAGAACCCGAAAGAAGTCGCGTCAATGAAGGAATGGGTGCCTAAAGAAGTTTGGAAGTACGACTTGCATGAAGAAACAGTGCCAAACCACTGTGCCTAGTGATGGCTCCGAAGCTCTCTCACTTTTCGCGACAAACTGGAACCGGAGGACTGCCTTCTCACCTGGACTTTGACAATAGCCCGCTGCGACGTCGTCAATCACTAAACACTTTGACAACACCAATGAAGACATTTTCAAGCACCGCCGCCGTCTCTGCAAGCTACATCTTCTAGGACTCCCTTCGTATTCAGCTTCCCCAAGAGGCCTTCGGTTCAACCCACTTCCGAGTTCGACAACGACTCCTCCATCTTCTTCCACAAGGTCTCTTGCAAGCTGCTCGACAGCCTCGCCAAGCTGAAGCTTTCCTTCAACAACAACCACAAGGGCAAACTCTTTCTGCCACAGTTGATATTTGTTTCCAGGAACCTCTCTGTTCACCACAACTTCAAAGATCAATCTACACTCCTTAATGGCTCCGTCGATGTTGGCCCAAAATTGCATCTCCGTACTACCCATCCTCGTCAGTCACAAGAAGGAGAGACTACTAAGTCAAAAAAGAAAAGGGTGCCTTCTTACAATTACAAAAGCCCCAACAATAGCATACTTCAAATAATTATTGGCTCGGCAAAGAAATAGGACAAAAACAAAACCTCTGAAAGATGTCGGTTGCTGCCGTTATGTCTTTTTGTCTGAGAAATAAAAGAAGGATGGAAGGAAGCATCACTTGGATGGAAGCAACACCAAAAATAAAAAAGGGTGAATAAAGGCTGCACCTCACGTGAAGTTTTGCCCACATGGAAGAATAGTGGTTGAACTTAAAAGCTTTAAAAATCATATAGAAAAAAGGGAGGAGCAAAGCTTTTTGTCAGAAAGTTTGAAAATTCAAAGTGGGTTCAAAATCCCATTCTTTTATTAATGGGGTTGAAAATATAAAAAAAAAGGTTCTCTAAATGAGTTTTGATCTATGCACCTCACGTGGGATAGACTTTGAGTCCCATTTTCTAATGAAAGGAAAAGCAAATCTCATTCCACTTTGAACTAAGTATTTCACGGGAAGTTCGCTCAAGTGGAGAAGAAAGAGTGGATGTGACATGGTCCTAAAAAAACCTCCCAGTTTGTCCTACTCAAATTAATGGGTCATTTACATTACCTATTAATTATTCAAATCCAATCCATATGGCTCCTCATTTTCCTAAAAATCTGAACACAAAATTCATTCAAATTATGAACTACGCCGGTTTGATTCCGTAAGGATACGTAGGCAGTCTGATATCAAGTTTTAGACGCAACCGTGAAATCAAGACGAATCTCTGGTTTATATAAACTAAATTCACTCCTGCTATCAAATACCAAAATGGCACGAAGCCGAAGAAAAGTCTCAAATGGCACGAAGCCGTATCAATTATCAAATGACACAAAGCTGCAACAAGTCTCAAAAATCACGAAGTTACATATAGCTCCAATGGCTTAAAGTCCTCGCCCGCACGAGCTAAAACTGCACAAGGCATCAAATGCTCCTTGCCTGCACGAGCTGAAACTGCACAAAGCATCAAACCCCAACAAATCCATGAACTACGAGTGACTTGATCCCTCAAGAGGGTACGTAGGCAATCTAGGGTTCAACCTATGTGCAGTCACAAAATCAAACAAACATCAAATTCCTCAAGTTACATTTTTATTCGAATTGGAATCAAAGGGTATTTCTTTCCCAAAAGAAAGATTGTAATTAATAGGCGTGTAGCCTAGAATGGGTCGAACTCGAATTAATAAAACCCTCTTCGGAAAACTGAATGAGGGTGAAATTGTGTCGAGTGAATTATTTGTTTACATATTATGTACAATTTTTGCTCAACAGTGAGAATAAGTTCATTTTTGTTACTTCATGTTTTCAGCTTATTTTCATCTAAAACTGTAAAAATAAGTTATTTTTAAATATTTACCAAACATCGTTTTGAATTCAGTTTTTTTATATCCATTTTTTTTTATAAAATGTCTCAGTACCAAACTAATAATAAGACAGGTCACTCTTGCATCAAAAACTTCTTTTACATTATCATCTAACGGGTTTGGACCAATTTATCTAGGGTTTGAGTTGACATCAGCTTGTCTCAAATAATTAATAATGGCCAAGATATTTCCAGCTAGGCCTTGGTCTCGCTTCCTTCCTTCGGGCCTTCCTTTCTTTCTTCCTTTGGACCGCTGTTTCTTTGGGCTCGTACTATTTTTGGGTTTGGAAAGGGCCCTGTGTTAACAGGTTGTTTTTCATTTAAAGGAAAATATTGTTTTTTGGTGGGATAGTTTGCAAAATACACAAAAGAAAGAAGGAAAGAATCATATCCGATCTTGGCCTAGGATGAAGAGAAAGTTATTGTAGAGTTATGATTTTCGTTTGAATATAATTCGTATCTTCTAAGAACGGAAAATGCTACTTTCAAAGACAAAGTAGGTGAGTAAAAATCATTTGATGATCCCCTATGCCAAGAAAAGATGGAGGAGGAAATTCAAGAAAATGAAGTAGAATCGCCATTAAAAGTGTGTCATGATTGAAGAGGAAGCCATACTAGAAGAAGACAATCAAGTTAGCTTCCATGACGAATAAGGTAGTAGGATATATGGCATCATCAAACCAAGCAAGTGAACCCAGACAACAAGATGAGTCAACTACATATTCAAATCTTATTTAGGGAATCGACTACATGGCTGTACAATCCAAGTTCGAAGAAGATCTGGCTCCTCATGTTAAAGAGTATACGTGCTTATCTAGGTTCGTGATTCTTGATGTCAGAGGCAATATGAACTCGATTCAAGTGGAGGAGTGTGATATAGGATAATATATGGGTCAATTCTGATGAAGAAAGATAAAGAAAATAAAATATTTCAAATTCTGAAAAAGAAGAATTAAGGTTTGGAAATATTGGATTCAATCAATATGTGACAAAAAAGGTAGTAAGAACTATCTGGTGCTAGAATTGAGCGTATAATATATCCTTATATCGATTGACTATTAAATGCCTAATTTTGACACCAAAATATTTCTTAATGCCTTTTCTGTCACCATATAGATTGAATTCAATATTTCCGAACTTTAATTCTTCTTTTTCAGAATTTAAAATATTTTATTTTCTTTATCTTTCTTCGTCAGAATTGATCCATATTTTGTCGTATATCAGTTTTTACATTAGTACAAATACAAAAGGACTAGAGTATAGGAAAAGGATCCTCGCCAGATCCTTTTCCTAGGGATCATGTGATCTCATCTGTTCATTGTACATCGTGCGGCCATAAATCATTTCAAAATTTAAAATTTAATATTAAATATAAATAGTACCTAACGAAAACTGATCACATGATATACGATAAACGGGTGAGATCACTTAATCCCTAGGAAAAGGATCCGGCGTGAATCCTTTTCCCAGAGTAAACATACAAAGTCCTTCGCTTTACCAAAGAATAAGAATAAGAACTGAGATCATTTCTGGAGGTAGATTTAAGATGGTAAAAACTGCACGATGGTCCATGCCTTTTTTTGGCTTTTGTAATAATTGTGCACCCACTATAAAATTATAAACCAAGATTTATTATATTTGGCTGGTCCTGGGGGGTGACATGTTAAAGGTGGCACTGGTAGGAAGAGTTTCAATTATCTACTTCTTCAGTGGAATCCCTAAATAAGAACAATTATTATAATAAATATTTATAAAATAAATATAGGAACAAAATAAATCTCTAATGAATCGGAAAATGAGTCCCTAAAGTATAGGGCCTCATTGAATACAGAGTGTATGTACGCACATATGAAGATTTTATATGGACAGAACCTTAAGTGAAAAACGGAGTCCATAATTTTGATTAAAACTTCTAATACTTTTAATGCTTTTAATTTTTAGAGTTTTAATGAAAAGAGTTTGAACCACTAGAATTTTTTTTCGAGGAGTGGATAGACCACTTTCAAGATAACTGGGCCCGATTTTACAAGAGGCAGATGGAGTTCGAAGAGTGGATAGAAATTTTAAGCCCTTCATCGGTTTCTTCTAGTCTTGGGGTTGGTGCGGGTCCTATCTTAGTGTTAGATGAACCACTTTGGAGATAAATACTCATTCATCTACTTTTTCTATCCCCTGGAAATTAAGGCCCAATGGTTGCTTATTTTCCTTTGGCCTTCAAGGGACCAACATCGGATTTTTACGGGCAAAAAGATTTAATTAATTAATTAATTCAAAACATATTCATTTATTTTAAGAAAAAACATATAATCCATCATCTATGAGATGGATGTATATTTTGTTGTTATTCTAAAAATAGTGTAGATTATTTTTCCGTAGTTCTAGAAATGGTGTGAGCTATTTTGGTTCAATTTCATAAACAGTGTAGGTTTGTGGTTTGTGGTGGTTTCAGAAATTTGTTTTCTTTTATAAATAGTGTGGATTGTTTTAGTTCAGTTTTTTTTTCCCTGAAATAGTGTGTAATTTTGTTGTAGTTCCAGAAATAATGTTGCTTATTTTGGTTCAATTTCAAAAATAGTGTTGGTTATTTTGTTGTAGTTTCAGAACTATTGTTTATTTTGTTCCCTTCCAGAAATAGTGTTGGTTATTATGGTTTAGTTTTAGAAATAATGTGGGTTATTTTCTTGTGGTTCCAGAAATAATATGAGTTATTTTGGTTCAGTTTCAGAAATAATGTGGGTTATTTTGCTGTAGTTTCAGAAATAGTGTGAGTTATTTTGTTTCAGTTTCAGAAATGGTGTGGATTATTTTGCTATTGATTCAGAAATAGTGTTTATTTTGTTATCTTCCAAAAATAATGTGTGTAATTTTGATTCAATTTTCTGAAATAGTGTGGGTAATTTTCTATAGTTTCATAAATAATGTTTCTTAAACTAAACACTGATTATTTATAGAACTGAACAAGGGATACTATCACTATTTCTTCAATTGAACACTACCTATTTCTAAAACAAAAACACAATTTCAGAGCACCTATAGATGCAACGCATAGAATTTTATTCAATGGTGTTACAAAAGTACTAGTGTAGTTTTGAACAAACGCCAAATATGAACTAAGGTTGCAAATTATTGATTCTATTGCAAAAGAATATGTTTCAATTGCAAATTCTCATAGCTACAGGACACCATATGTTCATCTCATGTTTTCTTGTGAAAATTGAATATTAAAAAAAGAAAAAGAAAAAAAGAAAAGGCTGTCATAAATTGGCAGAACCCCATTGTCATATTGCATAGACATTTATTTCAATACTAATTTTTAAATCCATAGACTAGTAAACAAGTTCATTCGCTGAAAATCGCAGCAGAAAAGGACAACCAATTCCTTTCCTATATGTATAAGTTTACAAATGAATCAAAACTCACTTGAAGCTATTGGAACTGGAACTGGCTCTAGGTCGATTTCTGCGGGTGGAACTGGAAGATATTGTTCTTCCTTGGGGGTGTGGATGGTCACCAAATCAGGCAATGGAGTCATTGGTCGCTGCTTTCCCTTAGGATCCCAGTCGAGCATGATCTGCATCTTAATACCAAGCACACCCTGTCTAAGAAGAACGTGTACAGCAAATATAATCAACCAAAGTAATTTATCGTCGTCGATTGAGTCCTCCAACTGCTTTCTTCTCTTTGCTTTTGCTTTTGCTGCCCATCTGATTTGGGCTTAGGAGTTTGGGATTTGGGGTTCGCGATCAGAACAGCAGAAGCAGCAATGGATTGAATTTCATGGAATCACGGGCGTTTGGGAACGCCAACTGAAGTGAATCAGCTTTTCTCCTTCAAGTCCAAGGGGACAGACATAAATAAACGGGCCAATAAAAGACGTTAGGGGTAAAATCGGAATCTCAATAAATTACTTTGCTTGGGCCTGTTTTATTGGATTGATTTGATATTGGGGTTTGCCTTATTCATTAAATAAAGTTATTGCATGATTTTTGGTTAAAATTCAAAATTTTGAAGTCATTTTCATTAAATTTTTTTAATTTTATTTTTTAATTAATTAAAAAAAGGTATAAATAAAAAATGTGCACCTAATCAAATTATCAAATAAAATCATAAGAACTTCAAATTTAGGGATTCTATTATAAGGACTCTCGTTTGAGGCAATATTTCTTTAGGGACACAAGATTCTCTTTAAATCCTTAAATGAGTACTCAAAAGTGGTGGTGGAAGTTTTTAAATAAGGACTTCCATTGGAGATGCTCTAATGTATAAAATAATAATTGCCAATGAAAAAGAAGTTTAAGCTCTCTCTCTATATTATCTTAAGCTTCTTTTTATTTGGCAAATATTATTGTTCTCAAAAGGTCACAGAAAAGCTCTCTACATTAATAGTGACAATTTCTTCTTCTTTTTTTTTTTTAATTTTTAATTTTTTTTTTACAACCGATAGCGTAAATAGGTCAAATTGTTATGTGTTAGTGGAGAGGGGAATCAGTAAGGATAATGGCAGTTTTCGGCATGTGCAATAGGTATCCTTGCACAAGGCTCCAAATTTTGAAGGGCTCCGAAAAGATGATATCATCTAAATATGTACCAATTTGGTTGGTGGCACAAACACTTCATCTTTGGGAAATTTTCTAGGTTTTGCATGTGAATAAGAGAAATATAACCTCCATGCATAAGAGAACTCACTTTTTATGTTTTTAGTTTGATTCTGCCATCTTTGCTCTAAATTTTGTTTTTATTTATTTTTTTCTTCATTTTTTGTTGATTTCAACTATAACTCGAGTAATGATACTATTTAGAACCTTTCTATGAATAAAACAATATACATATAAATTAGCTTTGTAGCATGATTTTTTTTTATACAAAGGCCCATTTACTACCTTCTATTTAGGGTCCTAATATCTCAGAGCCAGTCAAGGTGGAGATTGAATCCCCACCATAATGTAGAGGCATTATTGGTGCATTTTTTGTTTTCGCCATTACAGTAAAGCATCATTTGCTATTAAGAACCATTTCTAGTTTGCTCAACTTTTCCACATATGAACAGTTCAGTTATTTGGTCATATTATACGATAATTAGGGAGTTATGTTTAATTATTAGTGTTCATGTTGAATACGCAAAATTGATGTTTCCACTGATATTGACTTTGGGTTAGATACTAGTTTTTTTTTATAAATCAAGCAAAATTCGTAACTTTGTCCACCTTCTAGAACTGTTATATCAAAAAATTATTCTCTCTTGAGAATTTTGCGAGGTACAACTGCTTAGAGTGGATGGCTCCCAGCATAATAATCAAAGTTGGGAGTCGTTCTTGCACTTAAGTTTTGACGAGCTTCATGATCAATTGTACATGTACAACCTTAGAATTTTTCTGAACCATGCGGGTTTCTTACGTTGAAAAGAGTGCTAGCAACTTTTTCATTTCAACATTTTCGCTTCTACTAATGCAATAAATATTTTTTTACTTTCTACTAAACCAGGACTAGGAGCTAATAATATTCCAAGACCCCATCCAATTTGATTCAACTCATAAGAAATTGTTACAACAACTACATCACTAATTAAAAAAGTAAACAATGTTTTAGCACGACCGAGTACACACCTTATCTAATACATTATATATGTAATAAAGAATATCATTAATAAAAACACTTTATCTACCATATAACATACAATATTAACGTGAATCAGCCAAGTAATCACGGAATAATTTGTAAGGATTATCTTAATCCCCAATGCAAAACAAGTCACAAGTTGCATGGACCCAACTTGAATCGAATCATATATACGTATTTTTCTGCTGGCACTATATATATTAATTATATTTCATATGCGATTACGTGCGTTGCTTAAAACTATGACTTGAATAATTTTGCTACATGTTCCAAATGTTGCATGCAACCTCTTGATCGATAAATAAAATGAAGAAAAATGAATACTGAGAAAATCAAAATAGTTGACAAGTAGTACTGCGTGGATCATATTAGCTAACAAATTATATTGTAATCATGTGCACACCTTAATTTTTTTAGTTTTTATTTCAGTAACAGAAAAACCCCTTCAACATACTTTCTCATTAGGAAAAAGGTAGACAAAAAATCATATGATTTTACAATGAGTTGTGATTTACCTATATCTGAAACATAAGTCACCATGTTAAAAATAGTATTGTTAAACATTATTATTTAAGCCACTTGTACAGGTTTTATCTTGGACTAATGTGGATGACGAGGTATAAAAAAATCGTTATTTTTATCATATAGCCAGAGAGATGTTGTGTAATCGGGGAAAATATTTGCATGTTATGGTTTTTCGTAATAAAGAAAAATTTAACTGCATCACTTCATTTGTCAATGTACTATTAAATGATGTCTCATGTGATGACAGATGTAAATACAAGAGTGTATATTCTTAATTGTGTGTAAGAATTTCTATAGACCTCAAAACAGATTGATTGTATCATGTCTATGAGAGATGTAGTGTAACACACAAGAGGAAAATTTGACTCACATGTCATGGTTTATTATAACAAAGAAAAATATTTATGATTGTATACGTATAAGAATTTGTATACAACAAATTTTGTCGTGGGTAAGAAAAGCTAATGTATGTAGGTAACAGAACAATCAATATTCTGTCCACTAGAATAAATAATATTTCAACCCAATATGAAAAGATGAATTATCCAATATAACCACGTGGACAAAGAATAAGGAATAAGACACAACATAATTACATAAATCCATTGTTTTATAAACCTTATGCAATGTATCCTCCTCTCTAGGTCCACTAAAAATGGACGTATGAGGAAAATAAATACACCAACAACATGGCCAAGTTGTTAGATAATCCAATGATTTTGATCAGCCCTTTTTCTAAATTAAACAATTTAATTTCACGGTAAGGCCCCCCCTTTATGCTTTGATGAAATTACATTTTCAATGCTAAAGTATGGGTTGGTCAGAAATACCAAGGTAGCTTGCTATCTAAGTCATTGAAAATTAAAGCAATAGGGCAATTCCCTAATCAATAAACAAAGATTATTGGCTTTTTTTAAATGATTAAATAAAGATTATTGTAAAACATGTTTCCATCACCATCTTTTTATCGATAATGTGATGGACCATCGATATTTTTTTATTAATTTTAGGAGATACAAATGTACTTTAACAAGTCATAATGAGTCACACATTTGTATTAAACAATAATTACGTAGACATACAAAATTAATACACTTGTTGACATCTGACACAGTGTTTAATAGATGCAACCTTGGGGTGGTTTGTGGAATGCATTTGTATTGCAGTGTCAATTTGGGTGTGAGCAATGACTAAAATATCGATAATATCGGCGATATATCGCCGATATTATCGTTTTTCAGAGACACCGATATTTTCCCACGTATCCGTCTTATTATTGTCAAAATATCGCGATATTATCGATAATATCGCGATATTTTTTATATTATTGAAAAAGTCGTCGTGGCTCCGTCGTCGAAAAGGCAGCCGAGGCTGCGTCGTCCCAGCTGCTCAGATCTCTCTCCGCAATCCAGGCTCAGACCCAAGATCTACGCCTCAACGACGCTGATTCCCCCGCCTTTGTCGAAGTCGTGGCGAAAGAGCTCGCAGAACGGATCGTAATTGTAGATCAAGAACCCGTGGTCTGTCCCCACGACGAAGCATGCGTGGTCTTGGTTGAAGCAGACGTGGAACAGAGACAGAGGCGAGCGCGACGCCAGCAGGGCAGGCTCCGGGGGGAGGAGGAGAATGGGTGGTTGTTGTGGAGGTTGAGGTTGGGGTTTGGGGGCGATTGGGGGTCATGGTGGTCATCGCTGGAGTCAACGACAGAGGTGGGGTTGTTGTCGGTGGGATCGGTGAGGAAGGCGGATAAGGATCAAGAGAACTCGCCGGAGAGTTCCTGGGTTCGCCGACGAGGCAGAAGCTGCGGACGAGGAGGAAGGCGAGGGAGGAG
The DNA here is from genome assembly GCF_042453785.1 of Malus domestica. Classification (NCBI taxonomy): domain Eukaryota; kingdom Viridiplantae; phylum Streptophyta; class Magnoliopsida; order Rosales; family Rosaceae; genus Malus; species Malus domestica. Next base: position 23,532,282 of record NC_091672.1, on the reverse strand, counting down.
GAGAAGGCCATGTGGGAGAAGAGAGAAAGATCGAGAATTCGAGAGATCTGTGTGTGTGTTTATGGGAGAAGGGAAAGGGAGAAGAGAGAAGGATCCAGAGATGACTGACGTCTCTGTGTGCGTGTGTTGTTGTGCGTGTGTGGTGGCGTGTGTGATCCCTGTGTGTGCGCGTGTGTGTGTGTCGGTGGCGTGTGTGTGTGTAGGTGGTGTGTGACGGTGTGAGAAAAGAAAAGCATCTAAATAATTCAACTTTTACAGCTTTTAGGAATGGTACAATTTTCTACACTCACAATATTTGTCAGCTCGCTATATAATCAACTTGATAATGTTAAATCCATCATGCAATGCATTTCCTTCCAATTTTTTGTGATAAACTAATAGATAATTGACTAAATAAACATCCTGCAAAGTTTTAATAAACATTTCCAAGTTTTTCTTACAATTTCCGTGGTTTCCATATTATTTTTATCGATATTGATATTATCCCGATATTTCCATCGATATTTCCGATATCATCGATATTTAATACCTTGGGTGTGAGTTAAACTTGACATCCTTCACCAAAGTAAAAATAAAGTACCGCTAAACGAACTAGTCATTTACGATCCTAATTATGTACTACCATATCCCATACAATTTGGGTGTCAGGGCATACTTTTAGAGGTGGCTAGCCATTTGACTATTACCAAAAATTCAGATTACTGAATGCTTCAACACCATACGCCTAAAGAGCAAACATTGAACTATAGAAAGCCTGCAACCAACCTTTCTTTTGGATAAGCGTGTCTGTCGTCAAGTACATTGATCTATTCGCCATGAAAGTTCCTCTTGAGCTATATCTCTTCAACTTCACTTCTTTCCCCATGCAGCAACGCCTCTGACAATTACCATGACTCGAATCGACAGCTGCCTACTTAGCCTCGCCAACTTTCACGTCTTCTGCACTCTTTCAATTGTTGCAATCATCTTCATCGTCAATGCCGATAAAATCATCTATAGCAACTCGGAACGGTCATTGGCGTCGGACAATGAAGCGATTTCTCCGTTGCTGCAGAATTATGATCATAATTCTGCAGGCAGACTGATCAAGTCTGATGTAAGTCGCTTAGTCCTGCATTCCATGCAGGACGAGACCATTGAAGTTGGTAGAGAAAACACAAGGCCTCTTGTTCCTCCTTTCAATGTCACAGAAGAAGAGAGAATTGCTTGGTTCCGAAGCAAGCTGCCGGAATTTCACATTCTCAAGTCAGACAAGTCTGCAAAGCAATTCCATGGCCGTGTTCTGGAATTCTTTAACAAGGAGTGTGAGGGTCAGTTCTTTATGACATGGATTTCGCCGGCAAGGTCTTTTGGGAGCAGAGAGTTCTTGACTATGGAAAGTCTCTTCAAAGCCCACCCACGCGGATGTTTGATGATTATCTCGAGAAGTATGGACTCCAAGCACGGCTACAGAATTCTGAAACCGCTGCAGGATAGTGGGTTCAAAGTTCATGCTGTGACACCAGACTTGTCATTTCTGTTCAACAACACACCGGCAAAAACCTGGTTTGCTGGGATGAAGAGAGGCAACAGAGACCCTGGTGAGATTCCATTAGCCCAGAACCTGTCGAATTTGATTAGACTTGCAGTTCTATACAAGTATGGAGGAGTTTATTTAGACACAGACTTCATCGTCTTGAAATCATTCTCAGGACTGAGAAACTCGATTGGTGCACAAAGTGCGGATGTGGTTTCGAAGAACTGGACCAGATTAAATAATGCAGTTCTGATCTTTGATGCGAATCATCCCCTTCTGCACAAGTTCATGAAGGAATTTGCCCTGACTTTTGATGGGAATAAATGGGGGCATAATGGTCCCTACCTGGTCTCCAGAGTGGTCCTGAGGGTGCAAAACCGACCCGGTTATAACTTCACGATTCTACCCCCTCTCGCCTTTTACCCTGTCGACTGGAATAGGATCGGGGGGCTGTTTAAAAAGCCGGGAAGCCCGGCTCATTCACGATGGATAAAAGCAAAGCTGCTTCAGCTTAGCGGGGAGACTTATGGAGTACACCTATGGAACAAGCAAAGCAGCAGAGAAGTAGTCCAAGAAGGAAGCATTATGCAGAGATTAATCTCCGATCACTGCATCATTTGCAACGACATATAGAGTTATTCAAGAATCTTAAGCAAATAAACGGTGAAGCATCTTCAATCAGTGACGAAGTCGCAGACTGGAAATTAGTATCTGTTTCTTGGAATTCCTTTCTTTTTTTCGTTAATTTTTTTTTCCGATCATACAAATTTCGATCAATCTTCTTTTATTTCGATTAGCCCCATTGTTTGGTTGTTATTTGTAAATGTTAGATTCTGTAAACAAGTTATGGAACACATTCCATGTCTCAGTATGTTACTAGAACTTAGCCTTTTCTTTTATATATAAACAAATGTGGTTTGTATTACAAGTCTGCAGACTAATCTCAACATTTTCTTCTACAAAAAACAATCTTAAGCCGCCTTAATCTCAATCGAAATCTAAATCCTCTGCATCTCCATAACCCAAATCGTGGCAATCTTCTAAATGACTTTTTCCTAGTCAACCTGCGGGTGCCGATTGTAACTTCCCTATCCCGAAAGCCAGAATCTCCACCCAAGTTACCGTCTGAAGCAAACTCATCCTGTACATCATCAATCCTGGAATGATTTATTGATCTAAACTGCTTGATGGATTCCCAGGGGTCACGGGTTTCGTGTTCATTGTCCGTATCACTCCCCCATAGAAGGATAGGCTTAATTATCGACGAGCCACTGAAATCCTCGAAATGGTTCGCCAAACTCGTATGCTCCATGTCAAACAATCTCCTCAAAGATGTGTTTCCTACTTTCATCAAACCTAACAAACTGCTACTTCTCCGAGCTGAAGAAAACGAGGAACAGGAAGCAGAAGAGGAAGACAAAGAAGAAGAAGAAGATGAAGACCGATATAGAGATTTCTGATACTCTATAATCCGCCTTATCCTCTCCTTCTGCGTTTCTGGATCGACAAAGAACTCGCTCTCATCATCATCCTTCTCTTTGGTTATTTCCGATAAACTCATCCTAACCCTAAAGATCTAGGGTACTCGGATGGCACAAAGGGAACAGACAAGATGCAGGTTTATGAAGAAGAAGAAGAAGAAGAGGGCAGGAAAACACCAACAGCTGGGACTAAGCCGGCAATAAACTAATAACAATGGCGAAAGCCGGCGGTACGAAAACCATTTGTTTTTCCTTCCATGTCTTTCCAAGAAGATTTTGTGTCCAAAAAGAAAGACAGTAACACAATAGGTAATCCAAATTTTAGATAATTAAATAAAGGTTTTTTTAACTAAAATGGTCTCTGAGATTGTCATAACTCTCCAGTTTGGTACTAACAATGAAAATAGATAGAAGTGATATTTGTCCACCGTAAATCATATTGATCATTCGTTGAAAAATCTGTCAATATCCTGGTTAAATAGTCATGTGAACGACCAGTAACCACCTTTTTAAGAATATTTTGTCAAACCAACTCCTCAGATAACGAGGATTTCGACAGATTTTCAGGGAATGAACAAAACGATTTATAATGAACAAGCTCAATAGCCATTTCTATTGACTTTTATTGTGGATGACCAAAATGAGTAGTTATATCAGTATGAGAATAATTTTGGCTAAAAAGACTAAAATAAACAAATGAAACGCAAAAACACATCCGGGAAGTTGGCAAATTGTCCTCCCAGACTATAAGGAAAATATAAAAAATATATAAAATCATGGAAATTGGAGCTGGGAGGTTTAATTCATAAATTCCAAGCAAGACAAAGAAAATTATTTGATCAAAATCCTCATAACATAAACTCAAGGTTCATAAATTACAATTAAAAACAGAAATTAGAGAAATTGGGCTCCATTAATTAATTAAGACAAGGACTCATCAATTTCAACCTTGACAATGGTATCGTCCTCAAACTTATCTTTCTTTGGGGGAGCCGCTGGCACCGGAACCCTAGGTGGTCCTCTGCCTTTGTTCTTGTTCCGCGGCCGCGCCTACAGTTCAATTTCCCATGTTTTCGCAAATTTACAAATATAGAAACAGAAAGTCTTCAAATTAAAGAAATTCATGAGCTTTTTTATGAGAAACGGTGAAAATTCAGAACATTTGACTTACATTGCCAAAAGAGTGATTGAAGCGCTTTCCCCTTTCGGTTTTCTTATCGCCTCTGCCGCAGTACACTGCAGAAGCACAGAGAAAAAATTAGGGAAAGTTACAGAGAGCGAGAGAGAGGTTTTGGGAATTACGTATACCTGAAGGGACTGGTGGAGAAGAAGCTGTGGAGAGTGATAGCGAAACAGTGGAGGAGGGGAGAGAAACGGCTAGGGTTTCGGAGTGAGAGAACGAAATGCGGGAGCTGAAAGCGAGCGATTGAGGGGGGGCTGGTGGAGCTCCGAGTATCAGTGACGCCATGGATGAAGCTTGAGGAGAATAATCGGATAAGGTTTTCGAGAAAAAGTGTGTGCTCTGTTTTAGTGACCGTTGGGTTGAATATCGCTTATGTTTTGTGTGCGTTTTGTATTTTGCTTTGAGAAGCCCAAAGATTAAGTTGGGCCTTTGGGTTCTTTTTTTTTTGTTTTTTTGAAGTAAAAAAATGTTTCGGGAGAAGGAAAACTACCTCATTTCAGGACCAAAGCATATCACAAGTCTTTTTAAGGACTTACAAAGGGTTTTAGCTATTTTTTTGGTTTTTACACATAGCCCATCAAGAGAGAAATTGTTGGCAGTGAGACTCGAACATAGGTTTTGATCTAGCGAATAGAATGATCATTTTTTAGCTCTTTTGGTATATTTACATGCTGAATTTTCTCCAGTGCACATGAAAAATACACATTTAAGTTACACATCTGAACAAGAGCTGTTATATCCTGTTAGACTATATGATCTAATTACCATCCGAAAAGAGGAAAAAAATGGGGTCTTTGTCTAAAGAAATGCCTTGAGAAAGGGCGGATGTATAGAACCTTTCAACGAAATAGTGCTTTTTCAACTGTCTCAAAATGGAATATATTCCAAACATATATGCCATGGTTCCTTACTTCGACAGGATACAAATATCTAAATTTGATATTTTTAGATACTTTTTCAGACCTATTGCCGATACTAAGTAGCAACCAAAAATTTGTATCCATTTTTCATGATATTATGCATGGATCAGATATATCATGGCAAATTCTGGCTCTTGCTTAAATGTGTAACTTAAATGTGCAATTATTATGCGCAGTAGAGAAGACCTCTTATTCATCCAACTTGGTTTATATATTTGGGCTTAATTAATCTTAATATGAAGTACGTTTTCAATGGAAAAATAAAATGGTTTGGGACTTTCAACTTGGTTTGATTTTCGGACGGAACAGTTCGGAATCAAGGTTTGCCAGTTTCAATTCAAAAATTTTGAATGAAATTTTCTTCAAATTGCGGAAATTCAGCGTCCATTTAATTTAGTTTTGTATTGTTCGGAAAGATTTTAGAACTAAAGAATTCTAAATTCTTGAGACTGCAATTTAGAACTTGGATGTTTCTGACAATCTGAGTGGTAAAAATAGTTTCGAAAAAAAAGAAGGAAAAAATAGCATTACTCAAAATATTATCTATTGCTTATGAAATGGCTTCATTGTCTACGTTACCTACAATTTTTTGAGTAATGCTATTTTTATCATTTTTTTCAAACTATTTTTATTTTTTTGATAGATGAAATTATATTTTTACCATCTACTTGTATCAAAATTTTATACCACCTTAATTGTCAGCTGATATGGATATTTGATTCCACATAATTTAGAACTCATGTGGAAGTGATTTTAAAATAACTGAAACTACTTTTAGTGAAAATGTTTTTGGAGCAACCCTAAAAAAAAGTGCAAGTGAATTCTGAAAAGCACTTGAAAAGCTTTTAGAATCCAAAAACATTTTTCAATTTTTAGTCATTTTAAAAACACTTCCAAACCTGTTTTAATTTGAATATTTAATTAAAAGCATTAAAACAACCAAAAAGAAAAAATAAATTAAAAAAATCTTAAAACCCAGGTTTCACGTTTTTCTTCTATCGTTGTCCTCCCTCCTCCTACACCTTCGACAACCACCGTCTTCCCACAACCCCATAACCATTTGAAAAAAGGTATTCATTGAAAAAACCAATGATAGATGCAATTTCATAATGAAAGAATTGGGTTTGGAGTTTATTCATAACGAAAGAAATGAATCCAATGGTAAACAATAATCGGAAAATTTATGATTGAAAAGGTTGTGATCATTGGTTGAGAAACGGTTGTGGCTGTTGAATAGTGAGGGAGGGAAGCGACAGTAGCATTGCTTTTTTTATGGTTTTGTTTTAATTTTTTTATGTTTTTTAAAAATTTTTTAATTGCATAAAAAAATTTAGATTATATGAATGATGTGGCTATTACCTAATTAATCTGCCACATAAGGTGGTATGTATAAAATTGTGGTACAAATAGATGAGTGTAGTATTACTTGTTTTTTTTCTTTTGGAAATTCGGATATTGAATGTTGGATTACATTCACGCATCCACAATTGGAAAATTTGGCTCAAAATTAATTTGAATCGGAATTTCTAATCCCACTTGCATCCATACTTCCAACTAATAAAACTTGACACGTATGCAAATATATTTTGTTTTTTGTTTTTAATAAGTTATTTCATATATTAATATGTGATTTGCAAATATTTATGGAGATGAATCCCTATTTAAAATGATGACCGTGTTCCTCTTTAATCATTATTGTTTGATAATCTCATGATGTAATCGGTATAATCACTAATAAGTAGCTGTAATGTGACATTTTTTCATAAATTACTCCTTGATTGAACATTGAAAGAAATGAATCCAATAATAAACCCTACAATTATTTAAATCCAACATTAATACAACATTTTTTTCTAAATTGAGAACAACTGTAAATATTTGCACATTAATTCTAACATGCAACTAATTTTCCACAGATGGACAGCATCTGCAAAGTTTTAAACGTCTCAGGTACTATATATACATGTATTTGGCATACCGTACAATGCAACACACCAAGAACAATGCTTTCTCCAAAAAATTCCTCACGCCATTCTACTCTTAGGAAACTGAAAAGAATCTCTCAAAAGGTGTTTGATTACGGCAACTTAGATGCAGTGCCAAATCTCCCTTTTTTTCCTTCGTCTCATTTGCCATCATATTCTTCATCATCTATGCAGACAGCATTTTCTCTTTTCCATGCAAACAGATGACCTAAGAACTCATCAAATTCTTGAACATAATCACCAGACTCAAATTCCTGAAGAGCAACTTGAATCAGTGTCACCGCTTCCAAGTATGCAAGCAAATATTGATGACATTGCAGATGAAATTCATGATCCTTTGATTCCTCCAGAAAAGGCCACAAAAGAAGAAAGGCTAGGGGTTCGGGCGAAAACTACCGGAGCTTGATATACTCAACTCTGAAAACTTGACAAAGCAATTCCACGGTCGAGTGCTCGAATTCCTTAACAATGGATGCAGCTCTCAGTTCTACTTGATATGGCTCTCACCGGCAAAGTCATTTGGGAAACGAGACTTCTTGGCTATGGACACCCTCTTCAAATCCAACCCTCAAGGCTGCTTGATGATCGTATCGAAATCCATGGATTCGGAAAGAGGGTACAGAATCCTGAAACCATTGCTGGACAAAGGCTTCAAAATACTAGCAATCACGCCTGACTTGCCCTTTTTGGTCAAGAACACGCCGGCTGAATCTTGGCTTGAGGAATTGAAGAGCGGGAGGAAGGACCCAGGTCACATCCCATTATCTCAAAACCTAGCAAATCTTATTAGGCTCGCAATGCTGTACAAGTATGGAGGCATATATTTGGACATTGACTTAGTAATATTGAAGGATTTTTCGAGTCTGAGGAATGCAGTTGGAGCACAAAGTGTAGGCAAGGACTCCAAACAATGGACCAGACTAAATGGTGCAGTGATGATCTTCGATATAAACCATCCGATTCTGGTAGACTTTTTAGAAGAATTTGCTACAACTTTTAATGGGAACAAATGGGGTCACAATGGACCTTACTGTTGTGCTAGAATAGCACCAAATCTGTTGGAACCAACTCAAGCTAACCCACATGAAATTTATCTAATGAAAATGCAAGAACAAAATATAAAAGACACCAAGATTTTAACGAGGTTCCTCAACAGTCAGTGTAACTCGAGTACGTCCTCGGAGCAGTAGAAGCTCACCCAATAATCCACTATCAACCAAATGGAAGTTTACAAAGTGTTGGCAAGCTCACAACCCAAAACCCCAATACAACCAATAGCTCTCACACTCCAAAGAAACAAATAGAGAGAAATATAATGAATAGATGAATAGTTTATTCTCTATACGAAGCTCAAAGCCAATACACAAATACAACTTTGATTGAGTGAGAACTAACCAAGAAAGAAAATCACCTTTCTTTCTTATATGGGAGCTGCGTACCTCTCTTCTTCTTTCTGCTGCTCCCTCCTATTTTCTTCTCCTATGCGACTGCCTTTATCCCACAACAAAAGGCAGCTGTTACTGCTAGTTAAAAACCCTAGGAGTCCCGTGACTTCTCACATGGACCAAAGAAAAAAAACTTTAGACAAAGTGCCCTTTTTTTTCTCCCCAAAACAAGGAAGAAATATAATCATGTTGTCCTTTTTTTTTCTTTTGATTTGTTTAATAGCCAAAAGGTAATGGCCACCATTCAACAATCTCCACCTTGGCCAAGTTCCGAAAAACGCCATGATAAGCCAACCAACACAATTAACACACAACATCACTCCCAAACACTAGCAAGAGAACAACTCATGCCGAGCCAAATGCTCCAAAACTCCTACTGCTCAACGCCTTCTTTATATAGGCAAAATGTGAGCCAAGTTCAAGCAATGAACAAACTTGGCTACACCAACAACCTTAGTCAACATATCAGCGGGGTTGTCTTTAGTTGGAATCTTCTGGAGAATGATTTCCCCTTCACCAACAATTTCACGAACAAAGTGATAACGCACATGTATGTGCTTGGTCATCGCATGATGAACCTGATACTTAGCCAAATAAATGGCACCCTGACTATCACAATGTACCTCCACCTGCTTCTGATCAACCCCCAAATCTCTAATCAGCCCATGTATCCAAATGACCTCCTTTATAGCTTCAACAACTGCCATATATTCAGCCTCTGTAGTAGATAAGGCAACAGACAACTGCAAAATGGAACTCCAACAAACTGGCCCTTTAGCCATAGTAAATACATAGCCTGTAGTAGACTTCCTTCCATCCATATCACCTGCATAATCTGAATCAACATAACCAACTGCAAAATGACCAATACCAGAGTCATCTCTCTCAAAGCATAAACCAACATCTCGAGTACCGTGGAGATACCTCAATATCCACTTAGCTGCTTGCCAATACTCTTTACCTGGATTATGCATATATCGACTCATCATGCCAACTGCATGAGCAATATCCAGTCTAGAGCATACCATTGCATACATCAAACTGCCAACCAAATTTGCATATGGTATATTTTTCATTTGCAGCTTCTCTTTATCATTTTTAGGACATTGTAGAGAACTCAATTTAAAATGAGGAGCCAAAGGGGTACTAACCGGTTTGGTTGAATCATGAACTCCAAACTTCTGAATCAACTTCTCAAGGTATTGTCTTTGATTCAAACTGACCAAACCCTTCTCTCTATCTCTAGTGATCTCCATGCCAAGGATCTTCTTCGCTTCACCAAGATCCTTCATCTCAAACTCATTCTTCATTTGCTTCTTCAATTTTTCAATCTCTTCAACATTCTTTGAGGCAATCAACATATCATCAACATATATCAACAAATAAATGAAAGACCCATCTTGCAACTTCTTGAAGTACACACAATGATCATATTGACTTCTAGAATCATTTTGGCCTCTCATAAATTTATCAAACCTCAAATACCATTGCCTTGGAGATTGCTTCAAGCCATAAAGTGATTTCTTCAATTTGCAAAACAAATTCTCCTTCCCTTTCACTATATACCCATCCGGTTGACACATATAAATCTCTTCATTCAAATCACCATGTAGGAAAGCCATCTTCACATCAAGTTGCACAAGCTCAAGATCATATTGTGCAACAAGAGCTAACATAATACGAATTGAGGAGTGTTTCACAACCGGAGAAAAGATTTCATTGTAGTTAATGCCCTCCTTTTGTGCATACCCTTTAGCAACTAATCTTGCTTTAAATCTCATATTGCTTTTCTCATCAGCATCTTCCTTCTTGGCATACACCCATTTGCAACCGATAGCTTTCTTGCCTTTAGGCAATTTAGCTAGCTCCCAAGTCTTGTTCTTCAAGAGAGAATTCATCTCATCACCCATGGCATTGCACCACCTCTTCTTCTCCTCACTCTCAATGGCTTCCTCGAAATTGGATGGAATATCATCAATGATAATAGGAAGAGCAAAAGCAACATAGTCACTATACCGAGCTGGCTTGGTAATTTGTCTCCTTCTTCTGTTCTTTGCAATAGACTCTTGAGGTGAAACTTGCTCTTCAACTTGAATAGAATCTTCAAGTTCAACTTCTTCAACATCCTCATGGTCTCCAACTTTTTCACTTGTAGTAGCTTCGACATCAGCGGAAATATGATTTGAAGTACCAGAGGCAACTTTCTCAAGCTCCACCTGTTGGACATCTTTCACATTATTCTCAGAGACTTTGTACATACTTTCTTCATCAAATGTCACATCTTTGCTGATTACAAGTTTTTTCATCTCTGGGCACCATAACCTATAACCTTTGACACCACTACTAAAACCAAGAAAGATAGCCTTTTTGGCTCTAGGATCAAGTTTATTTTCAGTCACATGAAAATAAGCAGGTGAACCAAAAATACGGATATAGTCATAATCAGAAGAAGGTTTTCCAGTCCATACCTCCATTGGTGTCTTACCCTGAACAGCAGTTGAGGGTAACCGGTTGATGATGTGACATGCATAATTAACTGCCTCTGCCCAAAATGACTTGCTTAAACCCGACTGAGACAACATACATCTAACCTTCTCAAGCAAGGTTCGATTCAATCTTTCTGCAACTCCATTTTGTTATGGAGTTCCCCGAACATTGAAATGTCTCACAATTCCTTCCTCTTTGCAAACTTTAAAGAAAGGATCGGATGTGTATTCACCACCATTATCCGATCTCAAAATCTTAATCTTTCTCCCAGTCTGGTTCTCAACCATTTTCTTCCAACCCAAGAAAATGTTTAACACCTCACTCTTGTGCTTCATAGTGTAAACCCAAGACCTTCTTGAATAATCATCAACAAAGGTCACGAAGCAATGTCTACCACTCAAAGAGGGAGTCTTTGTAGGACCCCAAACATCCGAATGCACATAATCAAGAATGCCCTTCGTCTGATGTACATCAGTACCAAACTTCACTCTAGTTTGCTTCCCCAAGACACAATACTCGCAGAAATCAAGCTTACAAGTCGTGGCACCTTTTAGAAGACCCTTTTTCACAAGCCCTTGTAGAGCTTTCTCACCGGCATGGCCTAATCTCATATGCCACAGTCATATGCCACAGTTTAGTAGTATCTGAATCAAATGTGCCCATATTTTCAGAGACTACAGATACTTCACCTGTCACAGTGCTTCCCTGCAATAAATACAAATGGCCATATCGAGGAGCTTTCATCATAACAAGTGCACCATAAGTAACTTTCAATGTCTGTCCATCTGAATGAAACCTGAAGCCCTTGGATTCCAAAGTACCTAAAGAAATAAGATTTTTCTTCAAATTCGGTACATACCGAACACTTGTCAACTCTTTAACCATGCCATCATGCAACTTCAAACGAATTGTACCAATCCCTTTTGTTATGCAAGGATTGTCATCTCCCATGAACACAACACCACCATCAAACTCTTTCAAGCTTGAAAACCAATCCTTGTGAGGAGTCATATGATGAGTACAACCCGTATCCAACACCCATTTAGTAGCACACTCAAATGATGAGGAAGTGGTTAAAGCAAAATCAAAAACATATGTTTCAACCTCAGCAACATTGGCTTCAGAACTTTCTTTTCCTTTGGTCTTCAACTTAGGACAATCTTTCTTCCAATGGCCCTTATAATGACAAAAGGCACATTCATCCATTTCCAAGGTTTTTCTACCTTTAGAGTTTCCTCTAGGTCGAGAGTGTGATTTTTTCCTACTAGAAGATGACTTCCTCTCCGATGATCTACCTCTAACAAATAAAGCTTCAGAGGTACTATCATGATTTTTATCTCTATGCCTCATTTCATAATTCATCAAGGCATTTGACACATCTTCAAATTTCACAGTTTATTTACCATGCATAATAATGGTAACAAAATGCTCATAAGAGTCCGGCAATGAATTCAACAATATTAAGGCCTTATCTTCATCCTTAATATCCTCATCTAAATTTAATAAGTCGGCAATCAACTTATTAAAAGCATCAAGGTGTCTAATCATTTTTGTACCTTCTTTGTATTGAAAGCGGTAGAGCTTTTTCTTCAAGTGTAGTCGATTCTCTGCACTCTTCGTCATATACTTGTCTTCCAATTTTTGCCACAACACACTTGCTACCGTCTCCCACATCACAAAATACTTCTGAGTTTTTGCAAGGCACAACCGAATTGAAGAGCAAGTCCACAAATTTAATTTCTCCCATTCCGGCTTCGACATAGCTTCCGACTTCTCTCCCAAAGCGGCAAGTAGATCTTGTTGAGCCAACACATCGTTGACCTCACATTGCCACATCCTGAAGTTGTTTGTGCCATCAAACTTTTTCACTTCGAACTTTGCATTTTGCACCGTAGTTCTTGCAAACCCGGAGCTGCTTCCAAAAGGATTCTCATCTTGCCCGTCTGACATCTTTGGCAACTAGACAGTACCCAAGAGCAACCAGTGCTCTGATACCAATTGTTGTGCTAGGATAGCACCAAACCTGTTGGAACCAACTCAAGCTAACCCACAGGAAATTTATCTAATGAAAATGCAAGAACAAAATATAAAAGACACCAAGATTTTAACGAGGTTCCTCAACAGTCAGTGTAACTGGAGTACATCCTCGGAGCAGTATGAGCTCACCCAATAATCTACTATCAACCAAATGGAAGTTTACAAAGTGTTGGCAAGCTCACAACCCAAAACCCCAATACAACCAATAGCTCTCACACTCCAAAGAAACAAATAGAGAGAAATATAATGAATAATTTCTTCTCTATACGAAGCTCAAAGCTAATACACAAATACAACTTTGATTGAGTGAGAACTAACCAAGAAAGAAAATCACCTTTCTTTCTTATATGGGAGCTGCGTACCTCTCTTCTTCTTTCTGCTGCTTCCTCCTATTTTCTTCTCTTATGCGACTGCCTTTATCCCACAACAAAAGGCAGCTGTTGCTGCTAGTTAAAAACCCTAGGAGTCCCGTGACTTCTCACATGGACCAAAGAAAAAAAACTTTAGACAAAGTGCCCTTTTTTTTCTCCCCAAAACAAGGAAGAAACATAATCATGTTGTCCTTTTTTTCTTTTGATTTGTTTAATAGCCAAAAGGTAATGGCCACTTGGCCACCATTCAACACTTACTTGGTTTCGAGGGTAATTGAGAGAGTTGGAAGCACACCAGGTTACAACCTTACAATCTTGCCTCCCAAGGCATTTTATCCCGTGGACTGGAATCGGAGTCAAGAGCGGTGGAAATCACACTTAATGAGCTAAATGAAATGGAGACTTATGCAGTGCACCTGTGGAACAAGCGAAGTAGAGAAATCGCCATCCAAGAGGGAAGTGTCATGGCTAGATTATGTTGGAATTTTTGGATCGCCGGGTCCGCCCCACTCTAACGACACCGATATTGTCCCTAACTTAACCACATGCACAATCCTCAGATGTGAGATTTTACCACAAAAGGCCTCGGTGTTAGTTAGAGTGGGGTAATACTATTTAAACCCCTTTGGTTTTCTTGCACCCACCGATGTAGGACTTTAACACTCCCACTCATGTGTAACCTCATTTAGTGGTTCACACGTGGAGATCCACATCGGTAATTGAAACTCAGATGTCGGCTCACGTTGGGCCCACTTGTTTTCAATGGAACTCAGCGGTCGTCTCTTTGTTAAGAGTTCAAACTTGTTTCCTTCTTGGTGACAAGCTCATTGGCTTGCATAGGCCCGCAACCGTGGGCTGTAATACCATATTGGAATTTTTGGATCGCCGGGCCCGTCCCACTCTAACGACACCAATATTGTTCCTAACTTAACCACCTGCACAATCCTCAGGTGTGGAATTTTACCACAAAAGGCCTCGGTGTTAGTTAGAGTAGAGTAATACTATTTAAACCCCTTTGATTTTCTTGCACCCACCGATGTGGGACTTTAACAGATTAATGTAAGAGCATTGTGTCATTTGCCAGGACATTTATACTTCTTAAAGAAGATTTATTTTCTATAATATGGAGAAGGGGAAGCTACTTTGAGCATATCAACTCATCTAGGGGCAAAGCCACTGCAAAAATGAAAAAAAAAAAGAGAAGCTTTTTGTTGGTGTATTTTTAATATTTAATAAATAAATTATAATTGCCATTATTTGTTGTAAGTGAGAAGTTAAGACGGTTGTTATTATTTGTTGTTAGTGGGAAAACTAAGATGGAGTCTTTTAGCAATTCATCTTATGTAACTCTTATAACTTTTGTCTTGTTAATTTGTGTATATTACCTTATCCACTAAGGGTGATAATAAATCTATAATTAGTAGCATTTTCTCCATCATCCTTCGTTTTCTTTTAGTTTTATCCCACTACCTAATTTCTTATACAACAATTATTCTCTCCATTCCTCAATCTTTTCTGTTTTTACTTACTGACCAAAGAAGAGTGTTCATGTGGTTGAGCTTTGGACTCTTCCTTTTGTGCAGATAGGTTTGAGTCACAAAACAATTTTGTTAGGCTATTGTATTATGGAGGGAACAAGTCATGGGATATACTGCTGCATTTGTTCGTGGACTTTGTTAAACCGCAGTGAACTTTAATCTCCTTAAGGAGAGCGATATACTCGCATTTCAGCCTAATTGTCTACAAGCTTTTTAGAAGAATATAATTTTATTATACCCCGAATTAGTGAATTAGGCAGGATCCCTTTGTACAGAAGAACAAAGCAAAAAGCGAGTTAATTTTCTTGTAATTTTCACAACATTTTTTATTCGAACTAAAATTGAATTGGTGTTTTAGGTTGAACAAGTGCCAAGGGCAGGAAAGCTGTTATCTACTTGTCAAAACATTTGTAATTCTGGTCTTTTGGATCATGGTGCTCTATTTCTCTAGTTTCAAATGTAAAACAATAACTGCGTTATATATGTAGTTGTAGACATAATCTAATTGAGAGAGTGTAAAAGATAAAATGAGGTGTGCGGTTAACACCACCCTATTTCTATTTCCAAGTCATTTTTTAACAAACAATATTATCTACACTAAAGAGGAGGCGTGAGCTTAACCTTATAATGGGATAGCAATAATGTGGTTAAAATTCGCATTTAGCGATAATCGAACCTAAGACCTCTTACTTATTAATGAATAAGAATATCACTAGACTGTAGTACTAAGTGGCTTCGAAGTCATATTTTAGCATAACTATTAGCAGTTGCTAGTTAAAGGACCAATATGATTAGAAGTTAGAACATAAGTAATTACCACCAAAGCATCCATTTTTTGAGGACATCAACGACTTCTTTATAAGATCCATTTTTGTCTACCATACAATCACATATAAGTTGAGAAACCAGGAGGAGAACACAGACTCATTATACAGGAGGAAACTTTAACACTCATAAATCATAAATGACTAATTAAACTCATAGGATCCCAATAGAAATCCGCCACACACAACTGGAACCCCCCTTTCCCATTGTAAAACGGAAAATTACGGACGGTGAATGAAATAGTATGTCTGTTAGATAGTAAGAACGGAAAGGGAAACCACAACAAAGAACGGATGTCAATGGCCGTGCCTTATTAAAATAGGCACGACTCAAGCTCATTTAAATAAGGCACTGCATGTCACAATTAGCAATGAGTGACCAAGTCGGTCCTAAGGTTTAGGTCCAATAGGCCGGCCCGGCTGCAATTCATCATGGCCAAGCACGACCCATGACGTGGGGCCACTATGATGACTATCCCATTTAAACTAATACATAATTAAATATGAGAATTGATATTAGCACTCCAAAAATCTAATTCTACACTCCTCACAAGTGTATTTTTCTTTCTAATTATAGAAACTTTGGAGTGCCAAATGAGATTTTTGGAGTGCTAATAACAATTCTCTAAAATATTAATATATTTATTCATTATTTTTCAAGTAAAACATACAGTTTGGAGCTAATACAACTAAATAATTGAAATATTAGGATTTAAACTAGATTCAAATAAAGTTTTCTGAAAATATAAAATAACTGAAGTTTGTTGAGCAGCTTGTTTAGTGGCACGGCCCAAGAACGGCTTAGGCCCATATGACACCTTTAGGTGTTAGACCGTTTGACACCTTTAGTTTTTAGGGGTGGGCATGAGAAACATAGAACCGAGAAAGCAAAATGGACCATGACAAAAAAAAAAATCGAAAAAAAAAATTTGTGTTTGTTGACCAAAAAAATCAACTTTTGACAAGAATTGAATTGAGCCAGTTCAGATTGGTTTCGATTCAGGTTCTCAAATTGAAAAAACTAGCATGATTGAACTGAACCGGTTAATATTAATTTTTATATTTTTCTTTTAAACAAACGATATTATCTACATTAAAAAAATAAGGTGATAATTTAATTTTTATGTTTTTAAATATTCAATAAACATAGCCCATCTAATACTAATCTCTCGCAAGGCCGACCAAATTTAACTAAATCGAAGGTCCAAAGGCCCATAACCTAACTAAACCCAAGTGACGTATGTCTCTTCCTCTTCCTTTTCTTTATGCAGTCTGGCCACCAAACCAGTCTCACTTTTTGTCTCTCTTTTCTTCTCTCTCTCTTTCCTTCTTTGCCTTCTCTTTTCTTCTCCACTAGTCTCGCAAATCTTGCAGGTTTATGTTTTTACCTTGTAGACTTCCAGTAGCTTGGCTCAAATTTGTAAGAATTTGTCGGTGGAAACATACTGTTGGATGTTGAAGCAAAACTCGGAGGAAAAATATATCTCTACAATAGAATGCCAAAAGATTACTTTGATGTCTCAAGCTCCTTAAACCAAAAAAAAAAAAAAAAAGTACGGTTAGAACAATAAACTCAAGCGTAAAAGTGGAAAGGATTTTAGAACGAACAATACTTCGCTACTCAAATATGAGTAGGAACTCTTACTCAAAACTCTTAGTATTTTAATCATAGAATTTTGTACTTATGATTAGAATCGTTCATACTATGAATCACACTGTAAAGATTATCTCTTAAAAAAAAAAAAGGTCGTTTTGTCAATTTATTGTCGCAAATATAGTGACGGTTTGTAATGCTTTTACCAATATCTTTCATTTGTTTTTAAACAGTTTGATGACTAAACGACCTTAATTTTAAGGGGTGTAATATTCACAGACCCTATTTTACTTCTCACACACCTTTTTAATTTTCAGCCGTCGGATCGAATGAATCAACATACAAAAATTATCAAGGGGTGTGTGAGAAGTAAAATGGGGGTGTGTGGATATCACACCCCTATTTTTAATTGATTTTTTTTTGCAAATGTGATCTTTATAGGGTGATTTATAATATGAACGGTTCTAATTATAAACATAAAATTCTATAAATTGATAATGAACAATTTTGAGAAATTTTGAGTAGGAATTCATACTCATCATTGAGAATATTGTTTTTTTTTTGGGTCCCCTTAGCTCTCCATTTCATGCACCTATTGGTGGGTACTACCAACTATCATTGCCACTTGATAGTACTGTACCATCTAATAATTTCTCGTCCGGTCATTGTCAAGTGGTGCTACTGTACCATCTAATAATTTCTTCCCATGGTTGACAAAGATGATAACGTTGAGGATATTGTCATGCATGGCAAAATCTCCTTACCCTCCGTCATCTCCAATAGTGAATTCTCTAAGCCACTTGTAATATTTGGCCACACTGAGAGCCATTTGTAAACAATGCCAGAGAAGTATGATTGACGTAATGGAGTAGGAAGAGGAGAGTTTTTTTAGTATGATCGGAACATAGGATGGTATACCACATGTTACTATATAAATGGTTGGATATGTATGCTAAAAAGTTAATAACTTAAAAAATAAAAATTTTAACCACTTATATAAAAATACATGATATATCATCAGTATTCTAATCATAATGGATTTTTTTTTTCATGAGGACAACGTTACACACGAAAAAAAATGAAAGACATAGCTTTACGCCATAGGCCCACATGTATCAGTTTCAACCCATCATTTTTGTCCTCACTCTTCGGAGGCGCCCCATGCCCGACAAAGACGATAATGTTGAGGCTATCATCATGTGTGGCAGAATCTCCCTCCAATCGTGAATTTTCTGATCCACTCATAAATAATGTTACGTTGTTTGCTCTCCTTCAAACTTTTTATGTTTCCCAAAAGCACCATGTGTTGGTCCTTATAAGGCAATTTACACACAAAATAGGAAAGACGTAGCTTTATGCCATAGGCCCATATAAGTCGATTAAAAGATGATGTGTGGTCGCCAATCCCTTTTATGTTTCCCTGCAGCACTAGGTGTCGGTCCTTAAAAAAATGATGTGTGGAAAAATGATGATATCACATGGACCATATAACTCAATAAGCCCCTTGAGAAACGGCTCATATTTTTTTGTATTTGTGTTTGTTTCTTATTTTAATGGTCGGGTAAATCGTTAAAATGGTCTCTGAGATTTGCATAACTAATCATTTTGGTTCTTGAGATTCCAAAACGATAAAAGTGGTCCCTGAGATTGTCCACCATCCATTATTTTGGTCATTCCGTTAAAAACTCCGTTAAGTGTCCCGGAGCTCTTGGCTGGAAGTTTGGGCAATTTTCAAAGCTTTGTAACTCAATCGTTTCTTAACCAAATTCGACCCATAATATATCAAAATGAAGATAGAAAAGCGTAGAATAAGATTATATCTATTTTGAAGCCCAATGGTTGCCGGAGATGGCCAGAAAATAGCTTCAAAGTTGACTGGTCCAAGTGAAAACTTGAAAACTCGCTGGAAATTGGGTAAACTTTAAACGTTCATAACTTCTTCAATACTCAACGAAATCAAGTGATTCAAAAATGAAAATCATACTTCTCGACGAGACAAAGAGAATGGTACCTTTTTTATGGCTAAATCACCATGGTTTGGCCGGAAAATGGCTTGAAAGTGGTTGTCTTGGTCTCAAGTTAGCCATTTCGACCCGTTTTCTAGCCAAACCACGGTGGGTTAGCCATCGAAAAAGGTACCATTCTCTTCATTTCGTCGAGAATTATGATTTTGTTTTTGAATCACTTGATTTCATTGAGTATTGAAGAAGTTATGAACATTTAAAGTTTACCCAGTTTCCGGCGAGTTTTTAAGTTTTCACTCTGACCAGTCAACTTTGAGGCTATTTTCAGGCCATCTCCAGCAACCATTGGGCTTTGAAATGGTATAATCTTATTCTACACTTTCCTATCTTCATTTTGATATATTATGGGTTGAATTTGGTTAAGAAACGATTGAGTTACGAAGCTTTGAAAATTGCCCAAACTTCTGGCCAAGAGCTCCGGGACACTTAACGGAGTTTTTAACGGAAGGACCAAAATGATGGATCGTGGACAATCTCAAGGACCACTTTTATCGATTTGGAATCCCAGGGACCAAAGTGATGAGTTATGTAAATCTCAGGGACCATTTTGGTGATTTACCCTTAATGGTTTGTGTTGCGTCCACATGTTAAGTTAACAATTAATACAATTCAAACTCAAACTTGAACGGTTAAAATAATTGGTGAAACGACTTGACACATAAAGAAATTTGTTGAAGTATGAAACTTCATTTCAAAGAAGGTATCCAAAAGTCAGTTGTGGATGCAAATTTCCGCCTTATTCTTCTTTGAAGAAAATGCACATGAAAAACAATAACACCTAAGATTAAGGCCAAAAGCCTAACGTGCCCACGATGAATAGGGGTGCTTTGGCTGAGGAATCTCCGATGTCAAAGTTAGAATTTGAGAGAAAAAGTGTTTGGGGAATTTTTGGGAGAGAATGAACTTGAATTTTTGGAGAAATGTGGGGCTATATATAGGGGTGTGGTTGGCCTTATTTGGAGAAATAGGGACCGACCACTTATGGTGGTTTTTCAATATAATTGCAAGATATTATGTCAAATAATAGCTTGCATTCAATTTGGTAATTAACCCCAATTTGAAAGGAATAATTGGGAGTTACCTTGTGGGGGAGGATTGGATGAGGAGTGATGAAAGAGTTTTTAAATAAATACCATTTTGGGATCACCTTTGACCTTGATTGAGTCGTTATTATATGTTGCTTGCGCGTGGGAATCCTGGTGTGCCTCAAGAGTAATTTTGTCTTTTAAACCCAAAAGTCCATATATTGCCTCCATAATTTTCTTGATTGTTTTTTGCTCCACAAATGCCCCCACACCTGTTGGGAGGAAAGGGCAACATATGTAGAGATATTCCATTACTTTAGGAAACGTGATATTGTTTCCTATTTTGATGTAGATTACCTCATTAATAGGAAATTAGATCCTTCTAGGAAAGAGAAATAAATTACTTCTAAATTCTATTTAAGTCTATTTTAAGTAGATTATTAAATCAACTTCAAAGAGAAATTTATTCTACCCTACAAGAGAGAGAAAGCTAGAGGATATTTATTCCCCCTCCCCTAGCAGTCTTTTACACTTGCTCGTGCAAATGATCGTCTTTCATTGCTTTTTTCGTCTTCACGTTGCACCAAGGAAAGAAAAATTAATTTTCCTTGTCTTCTTAATTTTTAGGAGCCTCGAGGCTTGAAATTTGGCTCAATGGAGGTCAAGGATATGGAAAAAATCGGTTGGAGAGGGCCACGACAAGGCTGCCATGGGTGGGTGACTGCTGTTGGCTTGGTGTGATGATGGCTGACTGGGCCAGGTGTGGCTCGGCTCGAACCGAGCTGATAGGCGTTGGGCTAGGCCTGGCGCAGGCTAGGCTGGTGAGGTAGACTTGGGCTTCGGCCCATGTAAGAGAGTGAGAGAAAGAGAGAGGATGAGTAGGGCACCAGCCTCATTCCATTCATTTTGGGTCATGAGGCCTGCGGGAAAAGAAGGAATCAGGCCAGGCAGCGGGTCCTGGAGAGGTTATTGGGCTTTTGTGGCTTGAGCCGTGAGTTTTTTTTTTTGTTTGCTGGGCTCGGGCCTGTGTACTTAAGAGAGAGAGAGAGAGAGAGAGAGAAAAAGGTCTTGTGGGCTGCTGAGCTTGATCCTTAGGCCGTGGGGCTTGAAGCCCTGACTTTTTTTTTAGTTGTTGTTGCTGTTGTTGTGTAGCCGTCTAACGAATTTTCCTCACGTCTTTGTATAATTTCTTCGAGCATGTCTTCCTCGAGCCACAAGAGTGATGATGGCGTGCCAACATTATATCGTCAAGGTGGGTCTTTGAGTAAGGTAGGCTACTTTGAGGCTTCTCATTTCAAAATTAGCTCCGATGACTCATTTAGTGACTCTCTTGAGGCATATAGGCACACCATTTTGTCGGGGGTGTGTGTGAAACATGTTAAGGAAAGTAACAGCCATGAGCCATGTAGTAGGGCACGAAGAGTCATCAAGTTTCACCCCTACTACTTTGTGTTGGGATTTACCTTTCCAATGTTGCGTTTCTTCCAACAAATGCTTTGCTCCATTAAGTGTACCCCCATTCAATGTTCTCCAAATACGGTCCGTGTGATGGTGGGGTTCATCAATCTAAGCCAATTCTTTGACTTGGATCTAACTGTCAAAGAATTCTGGTACTTCTTTGACATAGGCCACATCGATGAACTTGGGCAGCTGCGATCCAGCCATAGGCTCTTTGATCATTCGAGCAAGGAAGATCATGACTGGACTAAGGAGACTTTGGAGATAAGTAGAGAGTGGCAGTCTGATTCTTCCCATGAGTTGCGTGTTCTGACAACTTTCATTACCTGCAAGTAGATTGCTTAGTCAATCGGCTGCTTTGAGCTTTTGCTAAGCTACTCTCTAATTTGTTGATTGTTCTCATTTGCTTATGTAGATTTAAGATTTGGCTTAACTCCTAAGACCTCTCTAGACATGAAGAAAGTGCATGTTGCTTTAGGTATCCCTGCTGAGTACCATGAATAGCGTTAGCTACTTAGTCTTCTTCACTAAGAGAAAGGTAGGCTGTTCCTGAGAGAGGAAATAAAGCTGATCAAGGCAGAGGCATTAGCTCGTTCGATCGCTATTGTGGAGCCTGCTGCAAATAAAGGTGAGAAAAAAAGAGATATTTTCTGCCTGCTCAAGAGACATTGGTTGAGAAAAAACCAAAGACTTCTTCCGCTGCATGCGAGGGTTTACCGGTTGCCCCCAGGCTTGTGATTGACTTGATTTCTTCCAAGGGGGAGAAATATAGGGCTGCAAAATCTGAGCTAGTGACACCTACTGTGCCAAAGATGGCTAGTTTGATTGCCGATAGGATTGCTCAGCATAGGGGTTCTGTTGTGCCCCCAATGCTGAAACCAGTACTTCGTTGAGATCTAAGTATGGTTCACCTTTGGAGAGGCTTGCAACTGTGAAGAGCTATAAGGTGGACTCTGCTGCTAAAGTGGTGCCAAAGCCCACTCCCCTTGCTATTGAGACTGATTCGCTTATTGAGAAGGAGGAAACTGCTCGCGTAGGTAGTTGTGAGAAATCCACTAGGCTTGTTTCTGGGGAGGCTGATGAGATTTGTGCGCTTTTGAAACTAGATCTGCTTGAAGACATGGACTCTTGCATGCTTGGGCTTTTAATATTTTTCAGCCCAATGTTAATTAATTACCCAAACACTAACAACTACTAGTAATTAATCATATACAACGCTATCAACTTTTAGTGATTAATCAAATACATTAATCATTGTCAACGATTCTAGACAACTAATCAAAGAAATGGGTCCATTTCAAAAAAAAAAGTTTTTTTTATTAGCACCCCACAATATGTTGAATACACCCCTTATTAAAATTTAATATTAAATGACTTACATACCTAATATGTAATGATAATTCTAACCTGATAAGGTTTTAAAAAAAGTAAAAAAATTCTAAAAACACCCCAAATTATTTTTCACATTTATATCCCAAGTTTATTTATCTTCTTCAACTCTCAAAACCACTATCATCCTCTATTTTAGAATTAATGAAACTACAAACACGTTAATTGATCTTGACAAATGAAATGTGAAATCAACGTTTCAGAAACTTTACATGAGGTAAGACTACGTACTTCTATTGTTCTAGTGATTTCAACGATATCGGCATGCATATGCTGCGTTCTGAATGATATCCATTAAAGACAAATATTATTGATGATCAGAATCACACACTTAATAAACCTCAGCCACATGATTCAATAACTAAAAGCAGCGTAGCAACCTAATCTCTTCCTCTAATTTAATGATTCAATAACTAAATCCATTCCCATGATTCGATCAAAGGAAAAGAAGAGGAATCGTCATCATCAACCCTAATATTTATTTAATCCCCATTGCCCAGTGCCACTATTGCTACTATATAAAGATCTACACTTCTATAGCTGCTATTTTTTTTTTTGGAATTTTATCTTCCTCATCTTCCTCAACTACTGTTGCAAAAATCATCTTCCTCATTTACTGGTACGGAATACCCACAACCTTCCACCTCTTTCCATGTGATTTTGTGTTCGAATCTTCTTTTTTCTTTTTCTTTTTTTCTTTTTTTAATTTAGTTAAATTTAATATAAATTATCCTATTATTTGTCAAAAAATAAAGACAAGAATTTTTGTAATAAAAAAAAGTTTAAAAAGCCAAGATGACCGGTAAAATTTCTGTAGATATTTTTTTTTTCCAGTGGGTGCGGTAGCTAGTTAGTGATTCTATAAATAGCAAAGCTTATGAGCTCCTGAACTCACACCAGCACTTGATTCAAAAGCAATAACACTTGGCTAGTTCGCTTCAGATTTGAAATCTTTGAAATATGTCTTCTGTGGAAGTTCCACTATCTCAATCTTCAAACCCAAATGACACTTTTGATGTTCCTTGGCCTAAGCCTTCAACCACTTTTTCACCCAGCATTTGGGGTGACCATTTTCTGTCATATGCTGCTTTGGTAAGACTTCTTTCTTACTACAATAAATTATTAATTTGAACACTATATTATTATGAAAATTAAATTTGTAATTTTAAACGAAGAGGAAAAAAACCAAAGAGTACTTTAATCATTTAAAATGCTACTGATTCGAAATCATTTTATCTTTCCCTTCCTTAACGTGGCAAACATGTTGCGAATCTAACTACCAAAGTTAAATTCACACTTTTTTTTTTGGGAAAAACAAGTTCTTAAAGTCATGAAAACTGCCATGCAATAACTATTTCAGGCTAGGTACCTCTCTTTTCTCAATGTTTACAATTTAGAAATTGACATCATAAAGGTTATGCGTTTTCTAATGTGTTACCAGACTTATAATCATCTTATATTAATTGTAGTCTATATCTTTTGGTACTTGGAAACCTCCTCATTCAAACATATCATAAAGGTTACGCATTTTCTTTTTTTCTTAAATCAAAATGTGATCCTATGGAGGAAGTGGATGCTTAACTTGAAAAACATGTACAAGAACTGAAGGAAGAAGTGAGAAGAATGCTAATGACATCACTTGAAAATGTTTCCCAAAAGCTGGACTTGATTGATGACATTCAGCGCTTAGGTGTGTCATACCATTTTGGAAATGAAATTGAAGAAATTTTACAAAACATTCACGGGAGCTCTTATGATTTGGATGACCTGTGCACGGCTGCTCTTCATTTTCGATTGCTTAGACAACAAGGTTATAACGTTTCATGCGGTAAGTAATCTCGGATGGTGGTCTAGTCATATATTTTGTTTTCTTGTTTTTTTTTTGTTTTTTATCTAAATGCTTCTTGAGGTTCTGAATTTTCCATTTTGTTTTGTCATGCAGACTTATTCAACAACTTCAAGGACGGTGATGGAAAATTCAAGGAATCACTGGTTGATGATGTTGTAGGACTACTAAGCTTGTATGAAGCCACACACCTTAGGATACATGGAGAGGAGATACTAGACGAGGCACTAACCTTCACCACGACTAATCTCGAGTCGGCGACATTCCGTTTAAGCCCCCCACTTGCAAAAGCAGTAACCCATGCCTTAAATCAGCCGCTCCGAAAGGGTTTACCAAGGGTTGAAGCAAGGTATTACTTGTCAGTCTACCAGGAACTAAGAGAATCACCGAATGAAACTCTCCTAACGTTCGCCAAGTTGGATTTCAACCGACTGCAACGAGTCCATCAGAACGAACTAAGCGAAATCACAAGGTAAATTAATTCATTATTCATCCATATACATCACTTACTAAAGAGTTGAATTCTCCACCTCTAGCTACTAATAAATAATTATTTTTGTAACTTAGGTGGTGGAAGGACTTGGACGTGCCAAACAAGCTACCTTCTGCAAGAGACAGATTGATTGAGATCTACTTCTGCTGGGGTTTGTCAGTCTACTTTCAGCCTCAATATTCCTTTGCTAGGAGGACATCATGCAAAGTTGCTGCTATAGTATCCCTTCTCGATGACATTTATGAATATGGTACAAATGAACAACTAGAGCTCTTTACTGAAGCTATATATTGAGAGGTATGAATATATCATTAGTTAAAATTCTCTTATATATAAAGTATCTAACCTTACATCACCGTCCGATCAAAAAGGAAAAACTAACCTAATTACACACAACTGATTTATGTATTACTCGATCAGGTGGGACGTCTCAGCCATGGATCAACTTCCAGAGAATATGAAAGTCTGCTATCGGTCGTTGTTGGATGTATACAGTGAAATTCATGAAAAGCTTGCACACGATGGGAAATTATATCGCATCCACCATGCAAGAGAAGCGGTACTATTCCTCAATATATGCTTAGTTTAGAGTCTAAAGTTGTTACAAGGCCAGAGAAACGTGCTGCAAATACTTTAGAATATGCATAGAAACAATTAATTGTTTTAATATAATCTTTGTATATCAAGAATTAACAGTAGAAATGATAAAGAATTATTGTAATCTCATTATCTAGTATGTGTCAGATGAAAAAACAAGTTAGAGGCTACTTCGATGAAGCCAAATTGTTCCGCCAGAAGCACATGCCATCGCTGGATGAATACATATCTGTTTCACTCGTGACCTGTGGCTACCAGTTGCTAATAACCACATCCTTTGTTGGAATGGAAGAAGCTACAATAGACTCATTTGATTGGTTGTTAACTTCCCCTCCAGCAGTGAAGGCTGCAACAACAGTTTGCAGACTCATGGATGACATAGTGGAACACAAGGTACTTAATCGTTTATGTAAATAGTATTAATGAGTTACCAGACTCATGGATGACATAGCGGAACACAAGGTACTTAATCGTTTATGTAAATAGTATTAATGAATATTGTCGAATGTAAAAAGTCTCACACAAAAAACAATAAAATATAACTCATATAAGTAGTTCCACTTCTAATTGCACCAAACGCTTTTGTGACAAAACTCTATACCTGTTGGGCTACAAGTGGTTAAGTTAGAATGTTATCACTGCTTGACCCATTAGTAGTGGACTGATAGCCCCCTAACTGAAATCTTGACAAGCACAACTATTATGATTGCATTAATACTTATACTAATTAATGGTCCTTTTTATCTTACTCCTCATGCACTAGTTAGAGCAAGAGAAAGAAAATTTTATCTCAGCTGTGAACTGTTACATGAAGAAATATGGGGCCACAGAAGAAGAAGCGATAACCGAACTTCAAAGACAAGTGAATAATGCATGGAAGGACATAAACGAAGCGTGCCTCCACCCTACCGCTGTCCCCATGCCCCTGCTAATTCGTATTCTCAATTTTGCTCGGACCATGGATGCTATGTACAAGCATGAAGATGGATACACTAATGCTAATGGTATGATAAAAGATCTTATAGTTTCTACACTAGTAGAACCCATGGCCTTATAAGCCTAAAATATCGACTTATTGTGATGTTTCCTTTGAAAGTATAATCTCCAGAGCCCAAGTTACCTAAAAAAAATAAGGAGCTACTATCCGTTAGGACTGTAAAAATGTAATTTGGGTTGTACCTTAATTTGCTTTCCATATTATGATTCTATCAATAAAACAACAACTATGCAGTTGGGAATAAAACATATACTAATTATTCAATGTTGTAATATAATATGTAGATGGCCCAAATGAATACTTTATTACTATTCATCCAAAGAAAAATCAGATGGACTATTATTCATATGAAGAAAAACGGATGGATTACTATTCATGCAAAGTATTTCACTATTAATTTGAGGAAAGTTGGTAAAGTGAATAATGTTGCTAGAGTAATCTTTTGCTTATAAAATGAGAGCATATGGAGGAAGGAAGAAGTGAGATGAGAGAAAAACATTTAGAGGAAAAAAAGGAGTAATTGAGAAAAGGAAAAGAAAAGGAAAGAAGAGAGATGCGGAGGAAATTACCAGTGAGCCAGACTAGAGAGAAAAGAGAAAATAATGAGAGTTATTTTGTACTCCTATTATTTCAGATAATGAAAGAAAATACTACTGCTGCCTCGAGGACGTAGGCACCCTTGCTGAACCTCGTAAATATTGTGTCTTATTTACTTTATATTCCACTGCACACATACCTGTCGACTTTACAACACGTTATCAGCACGAGAAGCTCTTGTGTCAGTGGAAAGCACACACCATAAATCCGATGAAGCACTACCTACCTCTCACCTCTGTCTGTTGGAATCTCACAGATAAGAAAATCTTTTCGTTTCATCTTCATATCTTTGTATGACTAATTTTGTTAAAGTAAATATACATTTGGTTAATCCCGTTCCTGGATTTCACTATTGCAAACTACGTATTGGTATTAAGGAGATTTTATATTATTTTTGAGAATTTATATTAACTTTAGATTTTAATTAAACTAATTACGAAGTTTGAATTTTGGTCAATAATCATTAAAAATTTGTAGACCTTACAAAGTCATACTAAGTATAATATTATAGTATTCATCGCTAGGAACCCGTGTACGCAAGCAAAACGAGATTTGGTTTCAGAATGAGTTTTTTATGGGAGTTTAAAGTCAAGGGTGTTTTTATGGGAGTTTAAAGTCAAGGGCATTTTTTTGTAAAATCCCTTCTTTTCTAGATAAATCTATTGGTTATTTGGCTTCATTGCCCCTTTTTTGTTCCATCTTCTCTCTCTGCTCGGGAGGGGGGAGAGAAAACAAAAAGCCATTGGGGGAAAAAGAAAAGAAGGAAGGGGGAACCGACCTTCTTCCGGGGGAACAAAAAAGAAAAACGGAGGGAGAGAGAGAGAGATGAGAAGCTGCGATGGGATTGGGAGGAAAGAGATGCAAATATTTTTGACGAGTAGGTGGGCCTCTTCTCAATAGACAACCCATGTTCTATTCATTCTCTCAACCCAAATCTCACTCTTCTTCCGCAGTACCACGAATCTTGATGCTGTCAGATATTTATTATACAACTTCCTTCCAAATAGAAATCCCAATTGGAGGATTTAATCAAGTTAGGTTTTAATTTTGTGTAATGAGATGTTCTTCGGCTTAATTACGGTTGTTAGAGTTTAATTGGTGTCTGATTAACTCAATTCAGGGATTGGAGGTAAGGTTCTTCACTTTTGTTAAGTGCCCTTTTGATTTGATTATGCCGTTGCCAAGTTTCTTCCATAAATTATATATAATTGTATTTAACGGTTTGGTTCATCAACTACTAATCATCGTCAAAAGCTATATGCATAATCGCTAGTATATATTCATATTTCTTAGTAAGTATGTGCATATGTATATGTAACTATTATTATTATTGGCAGAAAATCTGACAGCCATGTAAACAACATTTGAACTCCAACTTGCTGACCTTGGATTGAGATATTTCCTTCTTGAAAGTTGTTCATCCGCCCAGTAAATATAACATATCAAATTTTCAGAAAATTCAACGGCGCGATTGTCGCAGATGCCTGAAACACCAACCCAGTTTCCAATTCCACAGAAAACTGGACAACCATCTTATGACTACCGAAACTCCTTTTTCTGTACTCAGATCATTGTTTCTTCACAAAAGTTGTTCGGTATCCTGCTATCCATATCATACTAAAATTTGAGCCAAATCAAACGGTTTGATCTTCTTATATGTTGCAGACACTACTCTTGACTCCAAAACTTATGGGAACCGTTTCGACTTTTTCGAAACTCACCGGAGGAGGAACACCAATTGGGACTTATTGTTACTATTACTTCCTGGGTAACTAAAAGGACTTAGAACTATGAAATGAAAATAAAATAAAAAGGATGAAATAAAAGAAAGTGGCAGACAAAGAAAAAGAAAAAGAAAAAAAGATGGAGACTTAATCATTGCCTTTTCTATTTTGGCATATTTATGTGAATGATGCTGGTTTAAAGTCCTATCACAAGTTCTATTTATTTACAGTGGGTGAAATTATTACCCTTTTCTTTAGAGCTTTGATATTTATGTGAATGGTGCTGAATCAAAGCCCTTGTCATAAGCTTTATTTACTCAAAAACAATTTTGTGAACACGGAAAATTCCTGAAACGAAAGAGACAAGAACGACGTGCACAAACAAATATTTGTATTTGATGATTTTGGGTTACAATCTCTCTCTAATTTGATCCTCTGATTCGATCTCCGTAAGGTGTTGATTTGTGGGATGTGCGATTGATCCAAGGGCCGTCGAGGCTTGATCTTGGATGAACGAGGATGAACGGATCTTCAACGGCTTTTGAGCTTGATCTTGAAGAATGGTGATTGACGGATCTTCAAGGGCTTTTGGGCTTGATCTTGAAGAACAGTGATGAACGGATTTCCGAGGGCTTTTGGGCTTGAACTCGAAGAATAGTGATGAACGGATCTTCGAGAGCTTTTGGGCTTGAACGGATCTTCGAGAGCTTTTGGGCTTGAACGGATCTTCGAGGGCTTTTGGGCTTGATCTCGAAGAACAGTGATGAACGATGAACGCTTTCTTCAAGGGCCGTCGGGGCTTGGGCTTGATGAACAGCGGATGAGCGGATTTGTTGATGTTGTCGATCCAAAGGGGCCGTTGGGGCTTGATCTTGGAAGAACGGATGATGAACGATGGTGCTTTCTTCAAGGGCCGTCGGGGCTTGATCTTGAAAGAGCGATGGACGAAGAACGAAGAACGAAGAGAGCTTTCTTGATTCTTCGGGAACCTGGATGCTTGAGAGCTTCGGAGCTTCAGAGCTTCAGAGCTTCAAGGTGTAATATGAATGGGTTTTTTTCAAAATGAATGAAATGGGCTTGTATTTATAGAATTTTCCAATGCCTAATTTTGAATATAATATTCCAGATGAAATAAGTCGTTTCTGCCAGGTGTTGACACGTGTCCTATTTGATGACTTTTCCAACTCATTTCAATTTTCGTTGAGTCACACGCTACGTGTAAAATTTATGTAATACATGAGCGTTGACACTTTGATTTATCGGTCAACATTTATTTACCGAAATTTCGATGTCTACAAATGCCCCCACTTCAAGGCACGTCGTATACATGTGCTTGTCACGTGTAGGAGATGCGTTTTGAAGTCCCTTACTGTAGATGTCGATCCAAGGGCCGTTGAGGCTTGATCTTGAATTGGGCTGGAGATTTCTTCAAGGGCCGTCGAGGCTTGATCTTGAATTGGGCTTGAGATTTCTTCAAGGGCCGTCGAGGCTTGATTTTGAATTGGGCTTGAGATTTCTTCAAGGGCCGTTGAGGCTTGTTCTTGAACTTTTGTTTGAAATTTCTTCAAGGGTCGTCGAGACTTGATCTTGAAGGTTGAAATTGGGCCACAAGGAGCTTCATGTGGTAGATGATCTTTGGCTTTGGTAGTGGATGAATCGGCACGTATTTTGTTGCGCTTGTTGACTTTCCACAGCTTATTCTTGAACTAGGTTTTGATTCAAGGGTGGTAGACACTTGATCTTGAATCAGACTTGTGATTTCTTCCAGGGCCGTCGAGGCTTGATTTTGAATTCGGCTGGAAGCTTCTTCAAGGGCCGTTGGGGCTTGATTCTTGAAGGCTGACTCGAACACATGGCAAGCAGGCACGAGGTAAAGGTGACGACCTGTTTCTTTGTTCAATCTTTCTAATTCACACCTGAGCAGTTTGGTCAATGGTATGATCTTCAAGATTGATGGGCTTTTATTCCAGTTGGTGACTTGATCTTTAAGGATTTGATTCAAGGGTGGTGAATCAGCACGTGCAGCCCACAACGCCTAGTAAGTCGACCCAAGAATTTGAGGGTCAAAACGAGTTCACCGTCCTCAGGCAGATGCGGCATCTTCTCGAGTTCTTCATCTCAGACTCTTTCTGCTGAGTTGACTGTGCATGCTGCATTCTTCTCTGCTTGTTTCTTCAGGCAGATGTGGCAGCTTCTTGAGTTCCTCAGTTCGGACTCCTTCTGCTGAGTTGACCGTGCAGACCGCATTCCTCTCTGCTTGTTCCTTCTGCACCTTGTCTCCACATGCTGCAAGGTATCATTTTCACTTGCCTTATCTGTCCTCCAGGCAGATGTGGCAGCTTCTTTGAAAGTACAGCAGCAGTGGAAGGCGAGTACTCGAGAGCAGTGCTAGGTAGGCAATCAGGGAAGGGTTCCAAGCAGTCGGTTCCTTACCCGAGTTTGAGTGGAAGTTCCGGCATATTATTTTCTTTATCCTTGTCTTTGTAGGTAGGAGCAAGGACAAAGGAAACGACAGGGAGAACGCATGATATGAGATACTCTTGCTTTCTACCCTGGTGATATGAGATACTTTTGCTTTGAAGTTATTGGCTTACAGAGGTACCCCAAGGAATAAGGAACACTAAGTGACTCGAGAGGCTTCGTTGGGAAAGCATTTTTGGAGATGAAGAAAGGCTCTGTATGTCTGCCTTGCTATGGAAGGTGAAGGTGGACAGTTATAGGAAGTTCTTTAACGCCTGTAGAGGTATTATTCTTTCACTCGTGTCGGCAACCGTTGGATGATTGAACAGTAAACTTTCACGTGCTTTCTCCTTCACCTAAAATCTTCGACAAATTGCCCGTGATTTGCGCAAAGTTGAGTGTGCATATGACAGGTGATGACGAGGCTGAAAAGACTGGCGCCTCTTCGATATCTGGGATTGGTGCTTTAACAAATTGCCCGTGATTTCCGCAAAGCTGAGTTTGCGTGTGACGGGTGTTGACGCGTCTGGAAAAGCAAGATGCTTCTCCGATTTCTGAGCTTGCCTCTTCGATTTTTGAATGGCCTCTTCGAATTCTGAGCTCGCCTCTTCGATCTCTGAAATCCCGTCGAGTGCTGATTTTTTATAGAGGCATGCAGTTCGTTTCAAAGCACACTTGAATTTTCGCTTGTGAAAACTCCCCTCTTGCACTTCTAAGATCTTGATTTGTCCGATCTCTTCTTCCTTCAACACTTTGAAAATGTCTGGACCCTCCGACCGTCGTTTTGACTTGAATCTTGGTGAAGAGGCAGTCCCGCCTTCTCCAGACAACATATGGCGCCCATCATTCATATCCCCTACTGGTCCTCTTACCGTTGGGGATTCGGTGATGAAGAATGATATGACCGCTGCGGTGGTGGCCCGGAACCTTGTCACTCCCAAAGATAACAGACTACTTTCCAGGCGGTCTGATGAGTTGGCTGTTAAGGAGTCCCTGGCTCTTAGTGTGCAGTGTGCGGGTTCTGTGTCCAACATGGCCCAACGCCTATTTGCTCGAACCCGTCAAGTTGAATCGTTGGTGGCTGAAGTGATGAGTCTCAAACAGGAGATCAGAGGGCTCAAGCATGAGAATAAACAGTTGCACAAGCTTGCACACAACTATGCCACAAACATGAAGAGGAAAATTGACCAGATGCAGGAATCTGATGGTCAGATTTTACTTGATCATCGGAGGTTTGTGGGTTTGTTCCAGCAGCATTTACCTTCGTCTTCTGGGGCTGTACCGACTGCTGAGGCTTCAAACAGCCAACCTCCGACGCCTTCTCTTCCTGGAGCTCCGCCGAGTTGTGAGGCGGCACCTGATCGTCCTTGAATATCCCCTCTTGTAAATTTGATTTGATTTGATTTTTTTTTTTTTTTTTTTTTTTAATTTATGTATAATGCAAATTTATGTATAATTTTCAGAAAAATAAATAAAATGAACCTTCTATTTCTCTCTATGCATTTTTTTTTTCTTTTTCTTTTGGTGCTGGATGCACCAAGTTCCATCGTTTTTTTTTTTTTTTTTTTTCTAATTATTTTTAATTATTTTATTATTTTTTACAATTATTTTTTTTTTTTTTTTTTTTCTTTCTGCACATGGTGCCCATGCACCACCAGAAACTTTTGATCTGCCATGGGGCTGTACCCCATCTTTGATCCACCATTCCTCTTTTTTCACGTGGTGCCAGATGCACCACCACCTTTTTTTTTTTTTTTTTTTTTTTTTTTTTTTTTTTTTTTTTTAATTGTCTTTCTTTTTGTATAAATTAGGGTGCTTGGCGGAGGGATTTGTAGGGAGCGGAGCAAGGAGGAACTTAGAGCTGGAGCTTGAGGAAGAGCTTCTCGGCCGGCTAGTCGTTTGACAGCGGTCTTTGAAGTTGCTGGCAGTTGCGAGGCAAGAGACGGAGGAGATGCAGCGCTGGGCGAGGATACGAAGGCATAGCTTTCACACACGACGCAACAGCGGCCTCTGACGACTTCGGAGCTGATTGTCCAGGAGCTCCAGGACAAGACCGATGTGGACGATGAGATGGTTGATTCCGAGCCCTCTGCTTTCTCTGCCGTTGTTGTTGACTATCACCGAAACCAGGCAGGAGCAGATGACGGTGGTGCAGAAAGAGATGTTGCTGGAGAGAGAGCAGGGTTAGCGTGCGAAGCAATGGATTGAGGCTCCGGGGTAGATGTGCCGTTGTCGGGAGGGATGTCACATACAGTAGACTTGACATTGTTGGGAATCCATTCCACAAAGTAAGAAGAGTTCTTGTTCTGGACATTGATCATCTGCTGATCAACTTCCTTTGTGCTCATTTTACCCCTGAACATGGCTGAGGCAGTCAAATACCGACCATGGCGAGGGTCAGCTGCACACATCATGGAACATAGCAGTGAGCAGAACCCTCACATTGTCACCAGCTTTTGAAGACATCATCGGCACGGCCACCGACCTCGATTTTCTCATCATCTTCCTTCTCATCGCAGCATCTGCGTCTTCTTCCTCCTCTTGGATTTCGCCCTCGGCTTTCTTCTCCGCCGTCGTCTCGTGTTCTCCATTATTAACCTCGCTTGTCTTACTCCTGTGAGACGACCGGAATACCGACGACCAAAACGACGGTGTTTTAGTCCGTCCGCCGCTCTGGGGCTCACTCCTGTCACCGGCGAAGTCAAAGTCCGCGTGTCTAAAAGCGCCGCCGAGAAACTTCGACGTGGAGCGCAGAAAAGGGACCGCAACCGACCGGGACCGCCGAAAAGACGGCTCGCTCTCGAGAATCTTGGAGACTCGGACGCCGTCGCCGGCGGGGAAGCGAGAGGACGAAGAAGAAGACGAGGAAGACGACGTCGTGGCGCAGCAACCGCAGGGGCATACGTTAGCGCAGTCGGTGTAGGCTTTGGGTCGGATCGGGACGACGACTCGGCGAGTAGCGAGGCTAGTCAAACATCCAGGACGCTGAGTGAATGACTGCTGAGTTCTTGTTGAGCAGAGAAAGAAGGGACAATTTTGGATGCCAAAATTGGAGAGCTAATGTGCAATGTTTTAACTCTCACAACTGTAGAACAATCCATTCCCCAGTCTGAGTCATTGCTGTTTGCAGCTTCATCCCCTGAAGGTGACTCTTTAACCATTGCAACCGGTTCCTCATCTTGATTTTCACAGCCCTCGCAATCATCCATATCAGGCTGGTTGTCATTCAAGATTTGTTCCTGATCCCACTCAGCAACCGCATCCCGACAGATCTCAGGCACCCCTAGAGGATTCGCCGGCGTGGGACCCAACCTAACTGCTAGCGTGTCCCTCCAGCTGGCGGCTTTTGAGCTGTAGAGGTCGAAGTTGTAGGCATAATTTACGCCCGTCACCATATCCCTACGGTAGACCCGTGTTTTGACCTCCGCCGGCTGCTCGTGAAAGGCCTTGATGGCTGAGATCGTACGGTCCAGAGCTGCCAACGGGATTCCGTGATTTGTGACCTGGAAGAAACCGAACTTTCGACACGCCTGGTTGATTTGGTCAACGATGGATGAACGGTGATGGGTGTGCAGGTGAGGTGCATCATGGTCTCCACGCAGATGAGGTTCTGCATCTTGTTGGCAATGTCCAGCGTCAGATCCGTCGTGGAGCCACCGGCACCCCAGGTTATGTCGCAGAAGGCCGGGCCGTGGGCCGCCATCCGATTGACTCCTTGAGAGTGAAGAGCCATCACGGTGCGGTTTATCAGTGAGCAGCTTGTTTCCAGAAACCCCATTACCCAAATCAAAGAGGTTCACCATTCTTCCCAAGCATCCAGGGAAAGCCTTGTCCGCGTCGTGAGCTTTGCCGATCTGCATCTCGTTCATTTCAACCCCCGTGAGCGTCGAGGAGATGGGAATCTGCCATTCCAGCGATAATGCGGACAGAGGAGCTGCCGGAATCTGAGGTGGCGATTGGATCAGCGGCGGTCGCTCTGAGCCCCAGCGGGCGTGGTTGGCTTCGGGTTTTCTCCTGTGAGCTTCCGCTTCCGCTTTCTCTCTCTATCTGGTTTCTCTCTCCTCCCCACCGACTTTGTTCAGCTGCGTCTGTGTGGTGTCCGACTTGAAAATGGTATTGTTTAATTGAGATTGATTTGAGAGAGAGAGAGAGAGAGAGAAGGATCAAAAACGGAAAAGAGGTAAGTTGGGCTTGGGCCTAGATTGGATTTGGACACGGGCTACTTCTGAGGCCCTTTATATATATATATATATATATATATATTTTAATAATACATAAAACATATGTTTTTTTTTTTTTTTCTTTTTTTTTTTGTAAATACATAAAACATGTATCTCTTTTTCTCTTTTTCTTTTTTTTTTTCCTTTTTTTTGTACAAAGAAATTGTAATAGCATCAAACTTTTAATAAAATCTTTATTCTGGTGTGACTGAACTCAAATTTTGAATATTCGAGCTGCCTACGTACCCCTCCAAAAAAGAGATCAAGTCGTAACGTAGTTCAAATACATACATATTTATGGTATTTTTTTTTGTGCCGAACTCATGCAGGCAAGGAGTGTTGGTGTCGTTTGCAGTTTCAACTCGTGCAGACAAAGAGCATTTGGTGTCGTTTGCAGTTTCAACTCGTGCAGACAAGGAGCATTTGGTGTCGTTTGCAGTTTCAACTCGTGCAGACAAGGAGCTTTTGGTGTCGTATGCAGTTTCAACTCGTGCAGACAAGGAGCATTTGGTGTTGCCTTTTATGCTCGTGCGGATCGGGAGCGTTGATGTCGCCTTTTATGCTCTTGCGGATCGGGAGCGTTGTGCCATGTAGTTTAGGCTCGTGCAGGCGAGGAGCCTCGTG
The DNA here is from genome assembly GCF_042453785.1 of Malus domestica. NCBI lineage: Eukaryota > Viridiplantae > Streptophyta > Magnoliopsida > Rosales > Rosaceae > Malus > Malus domestica. The sequence goes on along the minus strand of NC_091672.1, from coordinate 23,495,447 downwards.
TCCTACAGTTTAGGCTCGTGCGGACAATGAGCTTTGGTTCGTGCAGTTTAGGCTCGTGCGAACAAGGAGCATTGTGTCTTGCAGTTTAGGCTCTTACAGACAAGGAGCTTTGTGTCTTGCAGTTTAGGCTCGTGCGAACAAGGAGCATTGTGCCATGCAGTTTAGGCTCGTGCAGGCGAGGAGCATTTATGAATTTTGTCAAGCAATCCGGGAGAGGCGTTCTTCACAATTTTCATAGCAAGGAGCTTTGACCGCGTGATTGAAGAAGTCTTCGGGCAAGAAGTCGCGCATCGTGATGGGGACGGACGATCTTTGTGTCGAAGTTTCATCATCTTCAACACGTTCACGTTGCTTTGAAGGTTGACAAGAGCTGTTTTGCCCCCTTTCCGATTGGCGGACTTGTGGAGGAGACGTATGCTTCTTGTGCAATTTCTTAGGAGTGACTTGAGTCCATCCTTCAACTTTGCTTGTCTTGGAGGATGCCCCCAGCGGTTGAGGTGAAAACTTTGAGTCGGAAGAGCCAGAAGTGAAGGTGGTATAGTTTGACTTCGCCACTTCGTCAAGATCTAGCTCGATGATTCCTTTCTGAGCCAGCTTCATGATGAGATCTTTCAGCACGAAACACTTTTCTGTCGGATGACTGATGAAGCGGTGGAATTTACAGTATCTTGGACTGTCAGTACGATTCATCTCTTCCGGCCGTCTGCACTCAGGCAAACTGATCACCTTCTTGTCCAACAGGTCATCTAGCATGGCAACCACATCAGAGTCGGGGAATGGATAAGTCTTCTCCTCAAGCTCCTTCAAAGTGCGTCTACGCGTCTCTTGATCACGAAAAGCTTCGGTTTGAATCGCCTTGCCTCGTGTGGATATTTTGACGGGAGATGTGTTGACCGTCATCGCTTCCTTGGTGGGTTTCCATGCAGCCTTTTCCACCTTTGTCCCAAGAGCTTTGTCGTTCTTGTAGTCGGCGATCGGTTCTTTCTTCCCATGATGGGCGATGCTCAACTCCATGTCATGGGCGCGAGTGGCCAACTCCTCGAAGGTCCGTGGTTTAATGCCTTGAAGGATGTATTGCAAACCCCATTGCATACCTTGGATGCACATCTCGATTGAAGAGGTTTCCGATAGCCTGTCTTTACAGTCGAGGCTTAGAGTGCGCCATCTGTTGATGTAGTCAATGACTGGCTCGTCTTTCCACTGCTTTGTGCTCGTTAGCTCTAGCATGCTCACAGTGCGGCGGGTGCTGTAGAAGCGGTTGAGGAATTCCCGCTCTAATTGCTCCCAGCTGTTGATGGACTCGGGCTCTAGGTCCGTGTACCACTCAAAGGCATTTCCTTTCAGCGAGCGCACAAACTGCTTGGCGAGGTAATCTCCCTCCGTCCCTGCATTGTTGCAGGTTTCCACGAAATGTGCGACATGTTGCTTCGGGTTTCCCTTTCCGTCAAATTGCATAAACTTCGGCGGTTGATAGCCCCTCGGCATCCTTAAGGCGTCGATCTTCTTTGAATACGGCTTTGAGTACAACTCGGAGGTATTTGAGCTCCCTTCGTACTGTGCCTTGATGGTGTTGGTGATCATCTCTTGCAGCTGCTGGATAGAAAGAGATCCCATGAGTGCCGCTGCTTGCTCTGGCTCGGGCTTCGCATCGTTTTTCTCCACCTGAGGCTCATCTTCTGGGTTAGGGTTCTCGTCGTCCTGTGGCTCCAGTCGGCTGACGAGTGCAGCGATTTGCAAGTCTTTTTCTTCCACAGTTCGGGTTAGCCTTGCGATTGCTTCATTCATTTGAGCCAGTTGCTCATCGATTGAAGTTGCTCCAATGGTCATGACTTGCATGGCTGCACTGCCGCTTGAATCGGCATCGGAGAGCATGGATTCGGAGTATTTCCTTGGGCTTCCCCCCCTTGGTGCCCTTAGTGAGGCTAAGGTGATCAAAGGCTCGTGCCTTGGGTGCTTTTGTTCCCTTGGCAGAGTTGATGCAGAGGTGAAAGAGGCGGCAGAAGTAGCTCTTGCCATGCTTCGAGTCGTGATGCCCAAAGTGACACCAGTTGCGACGAGGACGCTTTTGTTCTTTGCACCGGTTGCGGGAACAGTTTGAGCCTTCCTTGATGCCATTAATTTTGGAAGTGTGCTTGAATTTCTTGAACGGAGAAAGAGATGAGAGGCAGAGATTGTCCCACCGAGCGTGCCAATTTGTGAACACGGAAAATTCCTGAAACGAAAGAGACAAGAACGACGTGCACAAACAAATATTTGTATTTGATGATTTTGGGTTACAATCTCTCTCTAATTTGATCCTCTGATTCGATCTCCGTAAGGTGTTGATTTGTGGGATGTGCGATTGATCCAAGGGCCGTCGAGGCTTGATCTTGGATGAACGAGGATGAACGGATCTTCAACGGCTTTTGAGCTTGATCTTGAAGAATGGTGATTGACGGATCTTCAAGGGCTTTTGGGCTTGATCTTGAAGAACAGTGATGAACGGATTTCCGAGGGCTTTTGGGCTTGAACTCGAAGAATAGTGATGAACGGATCTTCGAGAGCTTTTGGGCTTGAACGGATCTTCGAGAGCTTTTGGGCTTGAACGGATCTTCGAGGGCTTTTGGGCTTGATCTCGAAGAACAGTGATGAACGATGAACGCTTTCTTCAAGGGCCGTCGGGGCTTGGGCTTGATGAACAGCGGATGAGCGGATTTGTTGATGTTGTCGATCCAAAGGGGCCGTTGGGGCTTGATCTTGGAAGAACGGATGATGAACGATGGTGCTTTCTTCAAGGGCCGTCGGGGCTTGATCTTGAAAGAGCGATGGACGAAGAACGAAGAACGAAGAGAGCTTTCTTGATTCTTCGGGAACCTGGATGCTTGAGAGCTTCGGAGCTTCAGAGCTTCAGAGCTTCAAGGTGTAATATGAATGGGTTTTTTTCAAAATGAATGAAATGGGCTTGTATTTATAGAATTTTCCAATGCCTAATTTTGAATATAATATTCCAGATGAAATAAGTCGTTTCTGCCAGGTGTTGACACGTGTCCTATTTGATGACTTTTCCAACTCATTTCAATTTTCGTTGAGTCACACGCTACGTGTAAAATTTATGTAATACATGAGCGTTGACACTTTGATTTATCGGTCAACATTTATTTACCGAAATTTCGATGTCTACAAATTTATTTAACATGATTGGAATTGCTGCCTATTACTTTAATTTATTTAGTGTACTACATTTTATGATGAGTATATAAGATCCGAAGTTCCTTGATCAGATTAGAACCTGAAGTTTCTTGATCCTCATCATATAAAATGATTGGACCTGAAGTTCCACCATTAAAAAAGATCAGACCTGAAGTTCCTTGATCATCATCATGTAAAAAAGATCGGACCCAAAGTTCTTTGATCAAATCAAAACCTCAAGTTTTTGAATCAACTGAGAGAGCATATGTTCCTCAATTAAAATAAAATGACGGCCATAAGCACCTTAGTCCACAAACTATTAAATGAGAGCCAGAAGTTCCTTGATTCGTGTAAATGAGGACCATAAATTTCTTAATCCATGTACAAATTAAGTATGGGTATGAATTCCAAAAATATGAACATAAAGGTTCTAATGATGTCAATTTTAAAAATAAATTTCAAGTACATATGAATAATGTTTTGACTTGAAATTCAAAATATGAATAACGTTAAGAACTTGAAGTTCTAATATTTTGTGTAGACTTATGTTATATGTGTTATGAGTTAATTATAGCAATTTCCGTCATACCTGAATTTCTTCCTTTTGGGAATAAGATAATGGTGAACTTAGCAAAACCCGATTTTGTGACCATCGACATCTTACACAAGAGATACTTTCATGAATTCATAATGCTCGAGAACTTATGTGGAAGCATATGATATTAAAAAATATCTATACTTAAAGGCTCATTGAATCATATTCATGGAACCAGAAGTTTCCATGGGTTCCCATATATAACAAGCTAAAGTAGAAGCTTTCTGACATATATAAAATCAAATGGGAGAAAAAAATATATATACATACACATGAGTTACAACTACAAAAACAAATAAATTGGGGGGTCCCGGGGGGGGGGCGTTGTTTCATAAGGGTTGCTCATGTGAAGCCTCAGTACTTAGCAGTACCCCAGAAGAAGGAGATACTAGAGATTAATCATGACACCCTAACACTTGGCAAAACACCAGAAAGGGAAGGCACTAGTTTCCTTCACAATCTAGCCACGAATCTCTGGTGATCACTTTGAATCCAACTTTAGGATTCCTGCAGCTAGTCAAGTTTTCTTTTCATGCTCATCGAGTAAATATTTGCAAGTTTATGCAACTCTTTATTCTTGTGCTTGAGCCCTCTAATTTCTTGTCTAAGACTTCCTACCTCAGCCATTAATGTTTCAACTTGGCGACTTCAAGCAAGTAGACGTTGGTCCATGTTGGATACAGAACCCGCACATTGAACACTGAAAGCTAAAGAGTCTTGAACAACTAATTCATCAGACCTTTTTGAAAGTATTCTTTTATCTCTAGGAGTGAGAAGGTTCCTAGCTACTACTGTAGCCGTTATATCATCCCTCATCACAGAGCCTCCAACTGTAAAAAAGCCATTAGAAGATAAAAAGGACGAGCACCATATATTATCCTGACGCATCTCGTGTGTATCTCCTCCGAGACTCAAATCTAAACAAAGGTTGGATGGGCAAGCCATTTTTAGAAATGATGAAAAAAAAAGGGTTGGATAGAGTGAAATCTCATAAATACAACATAGACAATTTTCACAGGCGGACAATTTTCAAAGGGTGCATGTTGGATACAATTGATACATCTATAAAAAGAGAGATAGCATGACCACTTGTTCAAAAGTCGAAGAGACACCGCTCTCTAAATTTCAAAAGTTGGATTTTCCTGAATAAAGTTCGTCAACATTTCTCAGATGCAATCTCATCTTTCTGGTATTAGGGACAACTTTGTCAAAATGTCTCTTGCAAAGTTAAAATGTGTAAAGTTCACTATTCCAACTACACCACTGTTACCGACAAGCGTGGGTGACAAGGTCACAACCACACCATTACCTACTATTGGGAAATCCTTATATATGTCGACATTCGTCTTCTATGGCAAAGCACACCTCCAAAACACCTAACTCATATTCCTTACCGATAATGCATCTGCAACTAAACCTCTCAACATATTTAGTCTTCCTTATCTCGAATACCTCAAGTCCCTTAAAATGTAAAAGGTTTACATCAGCATCAAATCCTTTTACTGTTTATCTTCAAGAGTAAAAGTATTTCATATCATCAGGGTCGAGCGCAAAAGTATCTCATATCATGCTATTTCCATGTCTTTTCCTTTGCCCTTGCTCTTACCTGCAAGACAAAGAGAAAGAAAGTAAATAGTTGGAACCTGAAATCAAACTTCCAGTCAGGAACTGATTGCTTAGGACCTTTCCCTGATTGCTTACCTTGCATTGCTCTCGAGTAGTCATCTTCAACTGTTGTTGGAGCCGGGTCTTAAGTGACCAACACTGCAGAATAATTGGTACGATGTTGGCTCTTTACACTGAAGCTACCAAACATGGATGGTTTACTAAGAAGTGATGGACCATCCAAAGGAAAAGGTTGCGCACCATTTCTACTGTGTAAGAGACTGAAGCAGAAGGATCAACGATAAGCCCATAGAAGTCCAAAGGGAGAAAATTGTTGGCTGACTGAGTGAATGGAAGACCAAAGTTCAATGATGGGAATCCTACTCACAACCCCAACAAACACTACTAGTTTACATAATTCACATGATGTACAAAAAGGTAATGAAAATTTCTAATTGATTACAAGTTACAAAGATGCCATACAAATTGAAGTCTCAGTCAGACTATCCATAAACTTGGCACTACTGAACTATTGCATGCCTAAAGCATGACAATCGTCGCGTGGATTCAAGTTCCAAAAGGATAATCCATGGACTCGATAATTTTAATATATCTCATCCTGAAGCATAATCAATGTGTAGGTTCCAATGATTCAACTCCCTAGAAGTGAAGATTAAAAATCCAAGCTCTATAATGCTTTAGAGAAGGTTATGATCCAAATTCTCAAACAATTCATCTAATAAGAAATGACTGTCCTAGAAGAGACGATGTAAAGCCCCTGAAGAGGCAAGGATATCCAAAGTTTTAAAATGCTTATAAATATGCATGCACATGAGAATTATGGGATCAAGAATTGATGATTACCAATGTTAATTTTGATTTTACAATTGCTACTAAATTCATCAATGAGCTGTGTTGATATTGAACCACGTTCTTTTGTTCGTTGACTAAAAAGAAAAATTATTGGCCAAAATGGCCAAAATGGAGAAAGGCAATTCCATTACAATTTATTAAGAACGTGGGAAAAATAGACCTATAGTACAAATCGCCAAATGATGTTGAACCCAAAAGGTTACATATAGGCATTTGTAATATAGTGACATACACTCACATAATATGACACAAGGTTTCCAATTGAAACCTGAAATTGTAATACACTCCTGAAAACATGATTTCTCACTGTGAAGCTTGTTCATTTCAGTAGAGAATTATACATATGCCCGAAGCATATCTCCACAAGTAAATCTCTCAAGTATACATGGAAGCAAGTTGCTCTGTATAAATTCCAAAGAAGCATGTGTCATGAAGTGTAGAAAATCTATGAAGAATTCAAATTGCTTGAAAAAAGCCCTGAAAGGGTAAGCAAAACTCTTGCAAGAGTTGATATTAGATTGGAACTCTTGAAGAGTCTAGAAAGATTATAAAGTGTTGAAAGGAATATTGTCTCGAGCTGCAGATCGAATAATATGCCAACACATATCTTATCCAAAATGTTTATGGTATTAAAAAACCATATGGATTGAAGATCATGAGTTGAATACTCAAATGATTAACCAATATTGAGACACTAAGAAAGATCATTCATTCTCATGAGGGAAATGATGAATTGATATTTGATCCAGGAGTACCATATCTTAGTGAAGTATATACCATATTGTATTTAATACAATACACTGAGTCAAATGTTACATTTCTTGTGACGCACAATACCAACATAAGGTATTAGAATGAAGTAAAGTTTATCTTTTGATAACTCCAGGAAATTATAGACATGTGCTTATTCTATTCCAAAGAACTCACTAATAGCCATGGTCTTATTGGGCAAGCAAAAATCTAAATATCTCTTTAGCCTGCATACAAATCGCTCTTAGAAATGATTTGTATTTACATATGGAAATAAATTGATCCTAAAACGATCAAGGAAACAACATTCATTGCCACATCTTCATATCTCTCAGAAATACAAGAGTTTGGTTAAAACCCGTGGCCATTAAAATTTGGAGCGCATGTGAACCACCTTCAGAAGCAAACACTCAACTATCATGAATGGTATTAGATTACATCAACATAGTAATCAATTAGTTTAAAGATCGAAATCAGGGGGAGATACTCATCAGAGGGAGCATAAAAAAAACAATTGAATTCCAACCACATACGATAGCAAATCGACAAAATAATAAATCTAATCTTAAATTTTCAATAAGCCACATGAGAAACCAGTCATATTTTTTGGACCAACAAGTCACACTCTAAGAGTAATTACTCAATGAGCTGGCCCGCCCGTCAATCATCACGAACCAAGCATGGCCCTCGACTTGGGACCATTATGACAATCCCGTTTAAACTAATACATAAATATTAATATGTTTTTTCATTGTTGTTCAACTACAAACATACATTTTGGAGCTAATAAGACTAAATATTTGTGATATTTAGCTTTAAGCTAGATTCAAATAATTTTTTAAATAGAGTAAATTGTAGCAATAGTCCCTCAACTTTAATCAAATTGGAGCAATGGTCCCTCAACTAAAAATTCATTATCATTAGTCCCTCAACTTATCAAAATGTGTAGCTATAGTCTTTTTCATTAATTTCGTCAAAATTTTGTCAAAATAAGTTATGTTGGAATAACCATTTATATAATTAGGATCCCTCAACTCATCAAAGTGTGTAATTATGGTCATTTTCGTCAACTACGTCAAAAATTTTGTCAAAACAAGTTATGTTGGAAGGACGATTGCTACAATTGGGTTAAAGTTAAGGGACCATTTCTCCCGTTGAATTAAAGTTGAGGGACCAATGGTAATGGATTTTTGGTTGAGGGATTATAGCTGCACGTTTTGATGAATTGAGGGACCAATGGTAATGGATTTTTAGTTGAGGGACAATTGCTCCAATTGAGTTAAGGTTAAGGGACCATAGCTACAATTTACTCTTTTAAATATTTTAAAATAACTTAAGTGTGGTGAGCCGCTTGTTTAGTGACATGGCCCAAGCACAGCCCAGTCTCGTGTATACATCAAATATTTAATGATAAAAGTGAGTATGGTTATGAATAAAACTCGGTAGTTAATTTGCAGTTATGAATATGGTTACTTTTCATGGTTATAGAGATGGATACAACATTTCCGTCTCCAAACTGAATCGTTGTCATTCCTATGCTCACCCATAATTGTTAGAAATCATAATTCAATTGACATTAGAAGTCAATTTTTCGTCTTTTAAGTTTTAATCTGGAGTTAAGGCCATCTCCAACCGATCTAGCCAGAGGGCCATAGGGCCGAAATAGCCCGAAATGACACAAAAACTGTCTCCAACCGAGGGTTAGGCCAAAGAGCTTGTGGGCCCCACCATGCCAAAAGCACCAAATCAGGCCAACGGGTTGGTCATCTCCAGCCAGCCAGCCCTTCTTTTTTTTTTGGACAATTTTTTTTGCCCATCCCTTTTTCTTTGTTTTTTTGCTCGGCCCACTTTTTTTTTTGGACAATTTTTTTTTCCAACTTTTTTTTATGTTTTTTTTTTTAATTTTTTTCCTACACCATTTCTCATATACTTTTCACTATTCTATAATATCTTACCTCATTTCTAATAATCTTCCTATGTTCGAAAACATTATTTTAATATGATATTTTAATTTAATTAACTTTATTAACTCAATTAAAATAATAAATTATGTTTGGCCTATGATCCTTTGGTCCCTTTGATTGGAGATGATATGAAATATAGTCTGACATTGTTCATTAAAATATAATTTCTCAGAGAGCCATAGGGCTAAAGAGAGCCCTCTAGCCCCCCCCTTCGATTGGAGATGGCCTAACTATGTTAGTGATCAGCCCCTTAGCAATACGATCTAGTGGTATTTCTCTTCACTGGTAAGCGAAAGGTCTTAAATTCGATTCTCGTCATAAGACGATTTTGAACCACATTATTGTTAGTCCATTAGGAGACTTAGGCCATCTCCAACCGAATGAGGGCCAGAGGGCTCCTTTTAGCCCTATAGCCCTCCAAGAAATTAATATTTTAATAAACAATGTCAGGCTATATTTCTTACCATCTCCAACCGAGGGGTCATAGGCCAAATATAGCCCTATGATAAAAAACCATCTCCAACCGAGAGGGCCAAAGGGCCATAGGCCAAACATAATTTATTATTTAAATTTAAAGACTACAACAAATTAAATTTTAAATCTACAACTTAAATTTAAAGGCTACAACAACTTAAATTTAAAGTCTATAAACATCATCATCATCATAATCATCCGCCATTGTAGGATCATAGTTGGAGGTCAACAAATCCCGTCGGGCCATAATTTCCCTCTTTTTCCTATCAAATTAGGCCTTACTCATTTGAGTGTAATCCGAAGTGTACCTTTGCATATTTCTATCATCCATCTCTTCTTGTATTTGTTTGGCCCGTTCTTCTTGCCCACAGTTCCTTTCTTCTGCGGCAATGGCATTTTGCTCTGCCATTAATCTAAATGAGGTTGTCATTTCCTGTTGAAAGGCGTAATAATCCTTTGCCTTGCCATTTTCTTTCAATTTTCGAGCCTTGTTTTGTCTCGTAGCCTTATGTATGGAACCTTCACCTAGAGACAACTTTTCTACCCTTGTTTCTTGAAGGGTAAGAGATCCATCTTCATCCCTGTGGATGCAAATTTCTTCCTCCTTGATCTTGGACAAAATTGCACCTACAAAACAATTAACACCTTAGGTCAAGGCCAAGAGCCTCACGCGCCCACGATGAATTTGGGGGGGGCTTTGGCCGAAGAACCTCCAATGTCAAAGTTAGAATTTAGAGAGAAAAGTGTTTGGAGAGTTTTTGAGAGTTTTGTAAGAGTGTAACACTTAGCTTTTTAGAGAAAATAGGGTTTAATATATAGAGCATGGCCGACATTCTTGAGAAATAGAGTGGCCGGCCTTTTGGGTAATTTTTTAGTGTAATGGGTGATTTATATGGTAATTAATTCATTAATTGGTCAATTAACTCAATTGATATGGAATGTTTTGAATGTTATGGAATAATTACCTTGTAGGGAATATAAGATGAGGATGGATGAAATAATTTTGAATTTGTTACCTTTTTTGGGCATTTTTAACTTGATTGAGGGATGATTGTCCACTGCTCGCGCGTAGGAAATCCGTTTTGCCCGGATTGGTTGGAGATGACCTTAATTAACTCTCACATCCATTCAATGTAGATAATATTGTTTGTTCTTAAAAAAATAAATAAATAAATAAACATTGTTAGTGAGAAATCAAGTGTATGGACAGTGTCAAGAGGAAATGCAGAGAGTGGGCAAAGGCATTATGGGCACAAAAGATCCTTCGGGCGCTACCGAAATTACCCTACAAAGACGATGACGTCGAGGCTATCATCATACGCTGTAGAATCTCCAGGCCCTTAGAATGCCTTGCAAGGCAAGGAAATCAGATATTCTAGAGGCCTAGGTGCGGCTAATTTGTATTGCATTCATCGGTTAAACTAACAAGTAATACAATTCAAATTCAAACTTCACTTGTTAAAATAATTGGTGATATGACCTGATATGTCAAAAAACTATTAAATTTCTTTTAGTTCTAAACTTCCAATATGTCTCTGAAACATTACTTTTAGTTATAAACTCACCCAAAAAAAGAAAGAAAAAATCGAGTTTGTCAAATCGAAGGGAAGACAAACTATTATTACTTTTTTAAGTGGGGGACCCACAAATAAAAATTATATTTGTGAAGAATTTCTGTATATCAGCCATAATATAAATAGCAAATTTTATGAACTCCTCAACGGACACCTGACACCCGCACTTGATACAAAAAGCATTAACACTTGGCTTGTGACACATTTAATGTTCATCGGCCTTCATCCACTTTTTCTCCAAGCATTTGGGGCGACCAGTTTCTGTCGTACACTCAATTTCTGTCATATGCTTTTTTGTTTTTTTTAAGGTCTTTTGCTTTATTAAATATATTAAACTTTTGAATTTAAATTAACATAATTTAAAAATAATATGTATGTGATCTTCACATAATCTTTTTTTTTTTTGTCGAAATCTTCACATAATTTCAAAATAAGAACTTCAGAATAACATAACTTTTACTTATCCATTCAACTTTCATGACATGGGGCCTATAAGGTGATTTTGCTATCATCATATGTGACAGAATCTCCAGACCCTTCGTCATCTCCAACTGCGAATTCTCCATCTCTAACTCTACTGTTTTCTCTGTGTTCACATTTCTCAAAAAATGTTTTGGCCATGCAATTCAAGGTGAGTGATGTAATGGAGCAGGGAGAGGCAACATCAGTAAACTACGCACAAAATCAATGAATCTAGACAACTAATCAAACAAATGGGTCCATTTAAAAATAAAAATAAAATCAAAGAAATGGGTCCACTGTAAAAAAAATCACAAAAGCATTGAAAGAATAAAACGCAGGTTGAAATCAAACCCAAAAGCAGAAACGAATGGGACCATTGTAAAAATAAAAAAATAAAAAAATAAAAAAATTTCAAAAGCAGATGAAAGAATAAAAACGCAGATGAAACTGAACCCAAAAGCAGAAGTCCCTTGATTATTACTTGTTAAATGATGAAGGACGATCTACTGAAGAGACGAGGAAGACAACGGTAGGGTTTCGATGATGGGTGCCGTAAGTCTAAGAGTTGAGTGTGAGTAAGTGAAAGGAAAAGGGACTCTTATCTCTACTCTGATTTTTTTTTTTTTTTGGTCAAAAGTGATATCGATTAATTAGATACTTAAAATGGGGCCACAAGAACACCACCATCTATTCTGATTAAAACAAACAAAAGCAACCACGGATTAGTTCGATTAAGTAATATCCAAGAATTATAGAAACCGTTTGTCAAACCGAGTGTGAAGGTCGTTTTACTCATGGTTAAAAAAAAAAAAAAAAAAAAAAAAAACCAATTTGGTGAGTGGAAAGGGAGACATTATTATTAATTTGTTGAGTGGGGGACCCACAAATTAAAGATCAGATTTGTGACAAGTATTAGTTAAGAATTTATGTGTAAATAATTTGTCGTGCATTAAAAATAGGTTTTTTTTAACTAAAATGGTTTCTAAAATTTTCATAACACATAACTTTGGTCATTTCATTAAAAAACTTCGTTAAGTGGTCCCTGAGCTTTTTAACGGAATGACCAAAATGATAGATGGTGGACAGTCTCAGGAATCAAAGTTATGTGTTATGCAAATATGAGGAACCATTTTGACTAAAAAGCTTTAAAAATATTCGTTCATGTGATTTTGTGTTTGAATCTCTTTTTTTGTAATTTAGTTAAATTTAATATAAATTATCCTATTATTTTTCAAAAAATAAAGATAAGAATTTATGTAATAAAAAAAAGTTTAAAATGCCAAGATGACGGGTAAAATTTTTGTAGATAATTTTTTTGGGAACTTTAACGAAAAGCATCCGGTACTGTTCACTTTAACAAAAAACCACATTTTTACACTAAAAAGTCAATCATGGTACTATTCACTTTACCCTTTATTTTGTCCTTATCATTAAAACTCAAAGTTTTCAAACCATTTTCATTAGTTTTCCTAATTTTTTTTTCCAGTGGGTGCGGTAGCTAGTCAGCGATACTATAAATAGCAAAGCTTATGAGCTTCTTAACTCACACCAGGACTTGATACAAAAGCAATAACACTTGGCTAGTTCACTTCAGGTTTGAAATCTTTGACATATGTCTTTTGTGGAAGTTCCACTATCTCAATCTTCAAACCCAAATGACACTTTTGATGTTCATCGGCCTAAGCCTTCAGCCAAATTTTCTCCCAGCATTTGGGGCGACCATTTTCTGTCATATGCTTCTTTGGTAAGACTTCTTTAATACTACAATAAACTATTAATTTGAACATATATTATTATGAAAATTAAATTTGTAATTTTAAACAAAGAGTAAAAAATAAAAATAAATAACCAAAAAGTACTTTCCTTTCCTTAACGTGGCAAACATGTTGCGAATCTAACTACCAAAGTTAATTCACACACTTTTTTTTTTTTTTTGGGGAAAAACAAGTTCTTAAAGCATGAAAACTGCCATGCAATAACTATTTCAGGCTAGGTGCCTCTCTTTTCTCAATATTTACAATTTAGAAATTGACATCATAAAGGTTATGCGTTTTCTTTTTTCTTAAATCAATGTGATGTTGTGGAGGAAGTGGATGTTGAACTTGAACAACATGTACAAGAACTGAAGGAAGAAGTGAGAAGGATGCTAATGACTTCAGTTGAAAATGTTTCACAAATGCTGAACTTGATTGATGACATTCAGCGCTTAGGTGTGTCCTACCATTTTGGAAATGAGATTCAAGAAATTTTACAGAAAATTCACGAGAACTCATATGATTTGGATGACCTGTACACCTCTTCATTTTCGATTGCTTAGACAACAAGGTTATAACATTTCATGCGGTAAGTACTCTTGGATGGTGATCTGGTGATATATTTTGTTCTTTTTATCTAAATGCTTTTTGAGGTTCTGAATTTTCCATTTTGTTGGTCATGCAGACTTATTCAACAAATTCAAGGACGGTGATGGAAAATTCAAGGAAACACTCGTTGATGATGTTGTAGGACTACTAAGCTTGTATGAAGCCACACACCTTAGAATACATGGAGAGGAGATACTAGATGAGGCACTAACCTTCACGACCACGCAGCTTGAGTCGACTATATACCGTTTAAGCCCCTCACTGGCTAAAACAGTAACCCATGCCTTAAATCAGCAGCTCCGAAGGGGTTTACCAGGGTTGAAGCAAGGTACTACTTGTCTGTCTACCAGGAACTAAGAGAATCACCTAATGAAACTCTCCTAACGTTTGCCAAGTTGGATTTCAACCGACTGCAACGAGTCCATCAGATAGAACTAAGCGAAATCACAAGGTTAATTAATTACTTATTCAACCATATATATCACTTACTAAAGAGTTGAATTCTCCATCTCTAGCTACTAAATAGTTATGTTTGTAACTCAGGTGGTGGAAGGACTTGGACGTGCCAAACAAGCTACCTTTCGCAAGAGACAGATTGGTTGAGGTCTACTTCTGCTGGAGTATGTCAGTCTACTTTCAGCCTCAGTATTCCTTTGCTAGGCGGACATCATGCAAAGTTACTGCTATAACATCCATTATCGATGAAGTTTATGAATATGGCACATGTGAAGAACTAGAGCTCTTTACTGAAGCTATTGAGAGGTATGAATATATCATTAGTTAAAATTCTCTTACATATAAAATATCTTACCTTACACCACCATCCGATCAAAAGGAAAAACTAACCTAATTACACACAACTGATTTATGTATTACCTGATCAGGTGGGATGTCTCAGCTATAGATCAACTATCAAAGTATATGAAAATCTGCTATAGGGCGTTGTTAGATGTATACAGTGAAATTCATGGAAAACTTTTGCACGATGGGAAGCTATATCGCATCCACCATGCAAAAGAAGCGGTACTAATCCTCAATATATGCTTATAGTACATGGCCGGAAAAACGTGCTGCAAATACTTCACAATATGTATAGGAACAATTTATTATTTATATATAATCTTTATATATCAATATGAATTAACAGTAGAGATGATTTTTGAATTATTATAATCTCATGATCTGGTATGTGTCAGATGAAAAAACAAGTTAGAGGCTACTTCGATGAAGCCAAATTGTTCCACCAGAAGCACATACCGTCACTGGATGAATACATGTCTGTATCACTCGTCACCAGTGGCTACCCGTTGTTAATAACCACATCCTTTGTTGGAATGGAAGAAGCTACAATAGACTCCTTCGATTGGTTGTAACTTTCCCTCAGGCGGTGAAGGCTGCATCAAAAATTGTCAGACTCATGGATGACATAGTGGACCACAAGGTACTGAATCGTATATGTAAATTGTATTAATGAGTATTGTCGAATGCAACGAGTCTCACACTAAAAACTTGACATAATAAATAAGATTAATCTCAGTTTACAACCCTAAAATTTTATGGTTTTCAATATTTAGTACATGAATTTTTTTTCATCCTAGAATCATACACCAAGTCTTAATTTTAGAACAGTCTCGTACATCCGTTAAGTTTGTTGTTAAGTTAGTCATTAACTAATGATGTGGCGTCTGTATGGAAAATGACTAAACGCCACGTGTCATTAAAGGTTCACGTGGATATTAAAAAATTAGAAAACTAAAATATTAAAAAATAAAAAAAATAAAAATTTAAACAAATAAAAAAAAAATTTGAGCAAAATGCGTTCAGCCTGCAGACTTTCTTTCTCTTCTCTACCTTAAACCTCATATACCCAGCAACCCTCCTTTCGCAGCCACTGGGAATGGGTGGGCCCGATGATAAGCATATCGATTCGATTTGCTCCCAAGAATTCGAATTCTTTGTCCATGGAGTTTGCCCTTCAATTTTTTTTTTTCCAAATTCAATTTCCATCGCGTGTTCTTCCTATTCTTGCCCTTAAAAAATTACAGAAATTTGGGGACCAAGGTGAAGGCCAGAGAAATCCCACTCATTGGGTTTTCATCTCTGGTTCCTTAATCCGAGCCGCGACGGAGCTAACCAAAGCCAAAGGCACACCAGATTCCAACCGTTTTTTTTCTTCCTGAACCACCCAGCCAATCTCGATCCACCATAACCCGCACCTATTGCTGCTCGACCGTTACAAACTTGCGCCAGCCTGACCACCCGCTGCAACCTGCCAGAAGCACCAAAGTTGCACATTCGTAGCAACCAGATCACAAAGAAATTGTAGAAGAAAGAAAAATGGACGGGGGAGAGGCGAGACCTGTAAACGGTTGGGTTTATTGGGTTTGGGTCGGGTTTAATCTGACTCGTTAAGTTAACGGGTCATCCGAACTCAACCCTTAAGCTAACGGGTCATTTGAACCCGACTCGTTAAGCTAACGGATCATCCGTTTCATCCGTTAACAATTATTATTATTTTTTTTTTGCATAAAGTTTATTTTTTTGTTATTAAGACTTTACTAAAATTACTAAAATATCTTTAACTAACGGATGCTAACGGGTTTAACGGATTGACCCAACGGGTCATCTATTTCATCCGTTAACAATTATTATTATTATTTTTTTTGCATAAAGTTTATTTTTTTGTTATTAAGACTTTACTAAAATTACTAAAATACCTTTAACTAACGGATGCTAACGGGTGTTAACGGGTCTAACAGGTTGACCCAAAATGACCCATTATTTAACGGGTTCACCCGTTAGCGACCCGACCCGTTAAGCATCTATCCAAATACAAATATTAACGGGTTAGGTCGGATCGGATTAACTGGTTGGGTCCAAAATGTCATGCCTAGGAGAGGGAACAAGTATCCCCATATTTTCTATTTTGTTATTTTTATTAATTTATTAATTTTTAATTTTATTTTGATCTTTAAATTTCCTTGTGGACACTTAATGACACGTAGCGCCCAATCATTGTTCACATGAGTACCACATCATTAGTTAATGGTTGACTTAACAACTAGCTTAATTGATGTATGAGACTGTCTCAAAATTAAGACTTAAGGTATGACTCCAAGATGAAATAAACTTTATGTACCAAATATTGAAAACCATGAAACTTTAAGGTAGTAATATGAGATTAACCCTAAAATATAATCTCATATTAAGTGGTTCCACTTCTAATTTACCCTAAAATATAACCTCATATTAAGTGCCACCCCCCCCCCCTCTCCTCTGAAATCTTGACAAAGCACTACTATTATGATTGGATTAATACTTATATTACCTTTTATCTTAATCCTCATGCCTAGTTTGAGCAAGAGAGAGAACATTTTATCTCAGCTGTGAACTGTTACATGAAGAAATATGATGCCACAGAAGAAGAAGCGATAATCGAACTTAAAAGACAAGTGAATAATGCATGGAAGGACATAAACGAAGCATGCCTCCACCCTACCGCTGTCCCCATGCCCCTGCTAATTCGTATTCTCAATTTTGCTCGGGTCATGGATGTTGTGTACAAGTGTGAAGATGGCTACACTAATGCTAAGGGCGTGCTAAAAGATCTTATAGTTTCTACACTAGTGGAACCCGTAGCTTTATGAGCCTAAAATATCTAGTTATTGTGATGTTTCTTTTAAAAGTGCAGTCTCCAGGGCCCAAGTTGCCTACAAAAAAATGAGGAGTTACGATCCGTTAAGACTGTAAAATTGTAATTTGGGTTGTGTGTTTGCTTTCCATATTATGATTTTATGATTAATAAAAGAACTTCTATGCAGTTGGAAATGAATCATATATTAATTATTCAACTCAAATAGCACACTAGAACATGCATTTATATAGTTTTGGTGCCAAAACTTGGACGGAGCTTGGTTACGCAGTTCAACACGTATTTGTCCTGAATATTGTTTTTAGTCTCAATGTCATGAGATGGCTCGAGAGAAGAGAAAATAGGTGTGCCATTGTTGGAGACTGCCAACACAGGCAATGTTTGTGTTGTGCATGTGTGCAAGTTACGCGTTAATCTGACTTCTGAACCAAATAATTGTGCACTGAGTGGGATGTTGATTTGGTTAAAGTACTTTTATGTGCATCGAGCGAATGAGGACTTAAATATTCATTGTAACTTTGTGTATACTTTCCTAAAAAGTAAATGAAAGCGAAATAGAAACTAAAACGGAAAACATAATGTAATCATTTCATGACGGAGTCAAGATTACAAACGTTCACAAAACTAAAATCTAGGCCGATTGGCTGAACTACATAATTTGAAATATAAATTGCCTGGCAATGTAAAGAAAGCAGTAAAACTCTAGCAAGATTTAGGCCATGAAGGGCAAGATAATGCTACAGAAATCCACCTAGATTACTGGCGTCATATTTGATTTAGTACAAAACATGAGCCTCAGAGAGGAAATCAGGGTGTTTGGAATTGCACATCAACTGAATCATACAATAGGGTGACATAGTTGTTAATGTTTTAGACGTCATGAATAGGCAGTGTTTGTTTGAAGGAAGGCTTTGAAATTGTAGTTGAAGAGCTAAGAAAGTTTTGCTAAAGAGCAATTGGGTTTTTACTGAAAAACAGTTGGGTTAATTGAATAATCACTCAAGGTTTTGTTTAATTTCACAAAGGTCCGTGCCCTTCAGACTTTCACATCTCCAAAATCGTTCTGTTTATGTAGTTTTGTGTAGGAGCTCTCCGAGCCTTCAAGTTTCATATCTCCAAAGTCGTTCTGTTTATGTAGTTTTGAGTTATATACACGTAAATATCCCCCTTACACATATCTAAACATCGCTACACATTTGATATGTTTTTGTTGCTTCTGCTACGAATATTTATCAAATCCATCAAAACTGAATTGGTCATTCCTTCTTTAAGTGAATTGCTAGCAGGGGTGCAGGTGGTTTTTGGTGCTGCTCGAGTTTGACGGCTGGAGTTGAAGCAATAAGGCAGGATTGACAAAATGTGTAGAAAAGGGTGATAACAAAGCTACTGTATGTAATGCAGAGAAACAATGGAAGAGAAAAACATCGAAGAGAGAGAACAAACTTAGAGAGAGAAAGAGGAGGGAAATTTTCAGTTTTTCATTACCTTACAATTGCGACCCTCTTGTCGTATAAATACAACACATCTATAACCAACTCTAAGATCCTCCAATACAATTATGACACATGTCTATATCCTAACATTCCCCGTCAAGCTTATGCGAGGAACAACCAAGCATAAGATTGTTACAATGAGAGCTAAAAAAAGGAAACACAGCCCCTTGGTAAGAATATCAGCATGTTGTTCAGCAGAAGTGACAAATTGCAGTAAAATTGAACCTTGCTAAACATGTTCTCGAACAAAATGACAATTGATTTCTATGTGTTTAGCTTTGGAATGTAAGATTGGATTGGTGGCTAATGTCATAGCAGAGATGTTGTCACAGTGAAGAAGAGGAATGTCAGTGCAAGGAAGATGTAAATCCTTGAGCAACTGGTACAACCAAACAACCTCTGCAGTCGCCATAGCTTGGTATTCAGCTTTGGTGGAGGATCTACTAACAGTGTGTTGTTTCTTAGAACTCCATGAGATGGGATAACATCCCAGAAACACTACAAAACCTGTGGTTGACCTTCTATTATTAGGATCACCAGCCTAATCAACATCTGTGTAGGCTTTAAGATCCAATGAACTAGGTTTAAAACATAACCTAAGAGTCATGGATCCTCTGAGATATCTCAAAATGCGTTTGACAGCAACAAAATGACTTTCTAAAGGAGATTGCATGAACTGGCAGACCTAATTGACTGAATAGCAATATCTAGTCGTGTAAATGTCAAATACTAAAGAGCCTCAACAATACTCCTATACAGACTTAGATCATGAAATGAAGAACTGCAATGATTGAGTAATTTCTGATTTGGATGACAAAGAGTAGTACAAGGATTGTTATCCATCATGTTGGTCTTATGAGTAGATCAGAAACATATTTGGACTGATGCATAAGTAAACCCTGAGACTGATATTCAATTTGCAGACCAAGAAAATAATGTAGAAGTCCTAAATCTTTCATATCAAACTCACTTGTTAACTGATCAATCACAGCTTGAACTTTAATCTCACCATCACCATTGAGTATTATATCATCAACATACAGTAATAACACAACCACAGATTGACCATCATATTTCACATATAGAAAATGATCAGCATATGAGGATTTAAAGCCCAAAGTAAGAAGAAACCTGGTAAAACGATCATTCCAAGCTCGAGGAGCCTAATTTAGACTAAAGATATCTTTCCAATTTGCACACAAACTCAGGGTGATCAGGATTCATAAAGCCTTGGGGTTGACACATATACACCTCTTCATCAAGAAAACCATGCAGAAAAGCGTTTTTTACATCAAGCTGTTTCAACTTCCAGCCTATGGTTGCAGCTAAAGATAACATAAGTCGTACTGTGGTTGGCTTAACCATAGGACTAAAGGTTTCATAATAATCAAGACCTGCTTCTTGGAAAAAACCTTTGGCCACCAACCTAGCCTTGTATCGAGCAATGGAGCCATCTGGATTGTGTTTGAGCTTATAAATCCATTTACAACCAACCAAATTTTTTGAAGTGGAAAAGGGATCAACTTTCATATCTTCTGTTTAACTAAAGCTGCCATTTCCTCCTCCATATCATTCCTCCACTCAACAGACTTAGCAGCAGCTGTGTAAGATTGTGGTTCTTTGATAGAAGGAGTTTGAACCTTGGTAAGAAGAACCTTTTTCTTGAAAATACCATACTTTGATCTGGTTTGCATCAGATGTGTTAATCTGGGAGACAAAAACATGTTGCAGTTCTAGAACTTGAGATACTGTGACATCAGGACGGATGTCATAATGGTCCAATGATTGTTGAACTATGTCCATGGATGTAGAATTCCGATCAGAGACAAGATCACCAAGTGTTGTAGAGGAGTACTGAGTAACAGTATGGTTTACAGAGGAATTGAGCGATGAAGAAGAAAAATTAAGGTGAGGAAGTGGAATAGGAACAATGGAGGGATGAAGAAAAGTATTAGGGTGAGGGACCTGAGATTGTGACACAGAAGATGGTGAGCTAGATGAATGCACTGATATACTAGGAAATAGATCTTCATCAAAGACAACATCCCGAGAGACAATGAGCTTGTGATATCTAATAGCATAACAATATACCCTTTATATTGAGTTGCATACCCTAGAAATATGCACTGTGTGGTTTTTGGGGCTAACTTATTTTGTCTATAGGGTTCCAAAGTAGGATAACAAGCACACCCAAATACCCTTAAATGGTCAAGTTTAGGTGGAGAATGATACAACAATTCAAAAGGAGACTGTATTTTTAAGACAGATGTTGGCATTCGATTAATGAGGTATGTAGCTGTGGCACAAGCATGAAAACAAAATTTGGAAGGAAGAGATGCTTTTTGGAGTAAAGTGAAGGCAGTCTCAACTATATGTCTATTTTTCCTCTCATCCAACCCATTCTGTTCAGGAGTGCAGGGACAAGACATTTGATGCAAAATACCTTTGGTTTTGAGAAAGTTTTGAAAAACAGACCCAACAAACTCTCCACCACCATCACTTTGTAACACTTTGATATTAACAGAAAAGAAATTTTGAATAAAAGCATGAAACTGAAGGAATATTTCACAAACTTCAGCTTTATTCATCATGGGAAAAATCCACGTATACCATGTACATTCATCTATAAAGGACACATAGTATCTATGACCTTTTATAGACATGACAGGTGCAAGTCCCCACACATCAGTGTGAATGACTTCAAAGGTACAGTTGATTTGGCTACTACTAATGGAAATGGTAACTTGGTAAACTTACCTTGCAAGCAAGAAATACATGTTTAGGGTATGGAATTACAAGGAAACAAAATAGTTGATGTACTAATAGCTAATTGAACTACATAATTGATTGGATGACCCAATCTACAATGCCAAAGGGAATCATTCGCTTTGTATCCAAGATATGATGTAAGTTTGAGTTGTGGTTGTTTGAACAATGGAAGAGGGTAAACAACATTGTTACTCAGTCCTTGGAAGAGTACCTTGTTGGTGACCTTGTCCTGTATACACACAGAAAACTCATCAACAATGCATCGACAATTATTCTCTTTACATAACTAATACATCGAAAGTAAATGTTGAGATAGTTGTGGAACATATAACACTTTGTTTAACTGAAGCTTATGAGAATGAGTAGTAAGACAAGACTGTCCGATATGATAAATGAGTAAACCTTCACCATCAGCTCCAGTAACAGTTTCATTATATGGATATAGTGTAGCAGCTTGCAGGTTCGAGAAATCAGAGGTCATATGATTGGTGGCACTAGAGTCAAGCATCCAGAACTCTTGTTGTGGTGCAGAAGGTAAGGGATTGGTCCTTGCAGGGAAAGCTATAGGAGAAGGAGCTTGTTGTGCCACATAGTGATTAGGTATGTACTGTGGAGTCATAAGTGAACCCAGATGCTGAACTTGTAAACCAGGAGCCTGAAACTATTGTGAGTACATAGGCTGAGACATAGACATGGAAGCATTGGAATTGCCCTTGTCAAAGCATGTTGCTACAGTGTGACCAACTCAATTGCATATTTGACATCCACGTTGAAAGCAATGTAGTGCAGAATGACCCCTTTTTTTATCACAAATCTGAAAAATAAGCATAGGGTTATAAGGCTGCACTGATGACATTTGAGGACTGAAGTTCTGAAAATTAGTCTGAGATTGAGACTGAGGATTAGACCCCTGAAATCCAAAATGAAATTTCTTCCCTTTGCCTTTATACTTCAAATTATTCCCCCTGAAATTGTTGTATGTACCAGATTCTGTTTGAAAGACAAAAGCATATGGTCTAGTGGGAGAAGAAAGAGGCAACTACTAAAACTATGTATACTGAGGCACTTGGCCCATTTGTGCAATATTAGGCATTTGAACAAAATTTGGCATCTGAACACCTTGCACCATTTGAGGACCTGGGGAAAACTAACAGGATGAGGAACCATTAGGAAAGTTTCCAGAAGAAGTTTTTGTACTAGATATTCCTCCTAACTCATACATACAGCCTGGACCATTAGCATTCATTGCAGTCATCAATGGCTGTTTAAAACCTTCCTCAAGTGTTGCTTCTTCAGCTTTTAACTAAGACCTAAGTTCCTTCAATGAGACAATACTTTCTCTTCCTCTAATATCAGCTTTAATAGTATTGTATTCAGGTGGTAAACCTCGAAGAGCAACAATAACAATGTCTTCATCAGACATGATTACACCCACTGCAACAAACTGATCTCTGCAATCTTTGATCCTTTGTAGATAAAGATCAATAGATTATGTCCCTTTCTTAATGTTCTGTAAATCAATTTTCATCTGGACAATGTTTGAACAGGTCCTACTAGAGAATCTCTCTTTCAAATTAATCCACATTTCCTTGGAACTTTGACACCCAATGACACAAGATAATGCAGCAGGAGACAAAGTTGCAGTGATAAGGGTCATTAAGGCTTTATCATGAATTTTCCAAACTTTGTATGCATCAGTTACAGAAGATTTATCAATCACAGTACCATCAGTAGTTTCAATTGCAGTATGTTTCGCAGGACACAGAATAAAATCATCAAGAAACCCCATAATACCATTGCCCTCTAATAGTAATTCAATTTGAAAGTTCCAAGTAACATATTTAGAATCATCTAACTTTACTGTCACAGTATTACCAACACTTGGTATCAAGGAAGAGATAGGCGATTGAGTGAGAACTAATTGTGCAGCAGTCACCATATGGAAGCACCAAGAAACACTCTTTGCTTGTATTGTAAGAAATCAAGAATCGCAGACAAAAACGAATGATTTCGTCCATAACAAGTACAAGAATTGACCAGTAAGACAAACACATCAACAATCTTCAAGAAATCAACAGATACACCAACAATCCTTAAGAAATCAACAATTGACAACTAGTAACAACCAATCAACACTTCAATTCGCAGCAAGATTCACAGTAAGAATAGCTATCAGAAGCAAGGGATCAAAGAACGCAACAAATACCTTCAACCAACACGATGAGCTGCAACTTCACCCAAGAATCCTCAAATTCTAAGGTTTGAGTAGTCAACCAACTTCGACCAGAGAACAACCGACTTCTAGCAAACAATGGAATGCTACCGGAACGAAGAAAAGCCGAAGCATCAGGATCGTCAGACGACGGCGTCAACCATTGCCTGCGATGATACCATGATAACAAAGCTACTGTATGTAATGCAGTGAAACAACGGAAGAGAAAAGCATCGAAGAGAGAGAACAAACTTAGAGAGAGAAAGAGGAGGGAAATTTTCAGTTTTTCATTACCTTACAATTGTGACCCTCTTGTCTTGTAAGTACAACACACCTATAACCAACTCTAAGATCCTCCAATACAATTATGACACATGTCTATATCCTAACAAGGGGCTTCTTGCGGATTGAAGTGGAGACATACAAAAACTGTGGTGGACATCATTAACAGCGGGGAGATTTCAGAGGTGTCGGTGGAATGTATAATTCACGACATTCATATGCTGGCTTCCCAATTTATAAAAATTATTTTTAAGTTCATTCCAAGAACTTGTAATAAAGCGTCCCACGCTATGGTTGGTTATGCTTTTAAGGAGAAAAGAAATCCATAAAGGTAATTTTCCTTTAAAGAATTAACGTTCAAAATTTATAGAATCTAAGCTCATTTTCATGCAATTTGAAGAAAAACGGAACAACCAATTAAACCAAATAAACCATTTCAGCTTAGCACACAATGAAATTTTCATTACATAAACGATTAAGGAACTCAGCGGAGGCATAAAATCGAAGCCTTTCATTCCTACTGCACTCGGAACAAGTACACATTAGCGTGGGTGAATGCTATAGTATGTCTGGACTCTGGATGACAGTAAGAATAAAGAGAGCAGCAGCAGCAACGAATGATATGATACTCCATGGCCTAGAAAAATAAGTGCGACAAAGGAAATTTGCATGTCTACGAATTTGCACCCTTGTCGATACCTTATGTTTGCTCAAGGGCAACCAGGACTTACTGTATGCATTCACTTCGTCACACAACTTTCCGAAGCACAAGTTCTTCACAACAACTGTATTCAGTATAGTTTTGAATTCAG
The DNA here is from genome assembly GCF_042453785.1 of Malus domestica. NCBI lineage: Eukaryota > Viridiplantae > Streptophyta > Magnoliopsida > Rosales > Rosaceae > Malus > Malus domestica. Next base: position 23,470,399 of record NC_091672.1, on the reverse strand, counting down.
CGAAATATTCTTGGTCCCCAACGCGATTGCGATTGCAATTTAATAGATTTATGATCCCTCTTCTCCAAAGAAGTCTTATATCCCATGTGGAAGTGATGAGACTCTTCATGAGTATCAAATATGAGGTAATGGGATGCTTACTTCTAAGACTGCATTGCTCATAAGTCTCAAGGTTCCTGAAGAGTGAATCCGAAGTCAAGTGAATATACACTGGTGGAATTCTGAGTTTGCCATTACTGAAAGTTATGTTCAATAAATTGTCTTCCCCTTTTTCGAACTCAATCCCTGCCCTTTATAGGTTTGAAGCGCTTAGATTAAATCCCCATATTTTGATCTTGGTTTCAGCTTGATTGTCATCAGATATCAACTCAACCGGGAGTAAACTGCCGCAAACTGACTGAGAAGATGAATAAACTCTAAGAACTCACAAATCCACATTCAATAATTCACAAATCCAACATTAGAGAAGGAGGGAAGAAGCTTCATTGTTCCTGCTACTTCGAATGGTTTGAGTAAATTTTTGTTTTCAATTTCATTCTACGACGCTGCCAACAGTTACTAGACTCCAGCAAAAACAAAAATTGTGCATTGTGAAGCTGATCTTTCCTCTTCTATTTTTCAGTCGGTCACGATTTAAGACCGATAGATTGTTTTTATTCTACTTTGTTCAGTTTTCTTGAGAATTCAACTTTGTTGTGCAGGTTCTTCCTTTTTTTGACTAAAAAAACATCATGGCCTCTTCCCATATGTGCTTCGCCTACTTTTTCACGATGTTCATGGTTACATTCTGCAATCTACATGGAGCACATCCTGGTATTGCAACTCTCATTTCTTCTTAATTATACATACACATAAGGACTCTCTTTTGTAGAAGTTTTAATCTACAAACATGATAAACCTCGCTGTGTAGACGTGTAAACGAAGGAGGGAAAATGAGAACGTGTGAGAAAACTGTTTCGTGGAAGCGGAGAAATAAAATCGATTGCTTCATTGTGAAATTCGAAAGCAATCTCTTCTCCACTGATACCCAAAGGTTTTTATGTGAGTTTTAGTTTTGCTTTAGTTTGGTTTACTTAACCATCCTTTAGTTTTGCTCAAGTTTGGTTTACTTAACCATTGTCCCTTGCTTATATTATTGCTTATCCCTTCAGGCACTTCTCACACAGGAGTGGTTTTCTGTCCCTTTGATCTGGTAGTCGAAAGAATACCATGATTCGTTACTGATGTTGTTCGTTTGTGTTTTCATCAATTCGACTATCTGTCGAGCACTTATGGTATTCCTAGCTTGGCTATTCCTCAGTTCTCTATCGAATCATAATCATAGTTTTAATTTCGATTCTATTTCGGTTAGTGCAGGTTTTGGGTGATCGTTTTTGGATTTCTTTACGTTTGTTTGTCCGACTATAGGTAATCTACCTATGTCTCTTCACTTATTTCTAATGCTATTCTATTGCACATGCACCTTTGAAGCATGAACACCAAGAGATGTGGTTTGATTATGTTAATTCGTCTTTTTGAAACCAGAAACAAATGTGTTGCAGGAAGAATTCTTTGGCACAAGGAATTAGAAAGAATATAAAATGTGGTGAGAAAATTGTAGAGGCAAAAGGAAGAAATCAGGATCCAAATTCGATATGTTTGAGTGAGTTGGTTCAATCAGCATGTACAGGTTTGGGAGTTTGTATTCCTAACAATTTTGAAAATTTATCTTCTATTTTATAGGTTTTCAGAAAGTTGGAAGATAAAAGTGGAATCATTTTATTCTCATTGGTAGTTTCTTGACTTGCTTACTAATTTGTATGGTACATTGGCAACATTAGTTATTTAGATTCAGTGAATTTTATTTTCATTGGAGTATGCATGATTCCTTTGTCTCTTCACTTATTTCACATATAAAAACTCTGTATATTCTTTTGACAATTTATAATGTTCCCTTACTCTGCGTGAGGGATTGTATAGTTTTACAGAATCAACTATTCATTTTGATACCTAACGGATGTGGCAGCCAAAAGTTCCAACTGTCTTAGATACTTCGGCAAATGTTCGCAGAAAATTACTATTTTATATTCTGCTAAGTTACATTTTGTATTGTCTAGAATATAAAAGCCATGCATAAATGGAGTTTATAGGCTGCTAAAGAGGCCCCTATCAACTCTGCTGCCGTGAGGTACACAAATTTCTTATTGGCAACAACCTCTGGAAAAGTTGAAGGAGAGTTGATAGGCCCCAATCAAAATTAGTTTTATCACTCCCTTAATATGGAAAATTATAAAATCAATCATGTAGAACATGTATGAAGTGTTTCTAAAGCAAAGATGTTTTTATGCATGCACAAATATGGAAGGGATAAAAACTTTGTATGCCACGTGTAGCACGTCATGATGTAAAAAAGGCTTTTCGCACACACAAGGCGCATGCAGAAAGGCTAATTTATTGTAAGTGAGAAGTTAAGATGGCTGTCATTATTTGTTGTTAGTGGGAAAACTAAGATGGAGTCTTTCATCTGATGTAACTCTTATAACTTTTGCCTTGTTCATTGTGTATATTACCTTACCCACTAAGGGTGATAATAAATCTATAATTAGTAGCATTTTCTCCATCATCCTTTGTTTTCTTTTATTTTTATCCCACTACCTAATTTCTTCTACAACAATTATTCTCTCCATTCCTCCATCTTTTCTATTTTTACATACTGACCAAAGAAGAGTGTTTGTGTGGTGTAGCTTTGGACTCTTCCTTTTGTGCAGATAGGTTTGAGTCACAAAATAATTTTGTTGGGCTATTGTATTCTTGAGGGAACAAGTCATGGAATATACTGCTGCATCTGTTCGTGGACTTTGTTAAATCACAATGAACTTTAATCTCTTTAAGGAGAGCGATATATTTCGTTTCAGACTAATTATCTACATGCTTTTTAGAAGAATATAATTTTATTATTACCCGAATTAGTGAATTAGACAGGATCATTTTGTACATAATAACAAAGCAAAGAGTGAGTCAATTTTCTTGTAATTTCCCAACATTTTTTATTCGAACTAAAATTGAATTGGTGTTTTAGGTTGAATAAGTTCCAAGGGCAGGAAAGCTGTTATTCTAATTGTCAAAGCATTTGTAATTCCGGTCTTTTGGATCAAGGTGTTCTATTTCTCTAGTTTCAAATGTAAAACGATAACTGCGTTATATATGTAGTTGTAGACATAATCTAATGGCTGTTACCTTCCATTAATTTTTATCCCTTAATCCTCATCAATTCATTTGATCCGACGGTCGAAAAGTGAGAGGGTATGTAAAAAATAAAAAGAGATGTGTGGTTAACACCACCCTATTTCTATTTCAAAGTCTTTTTTTTTTTTTTTAACAAACAATATTATCTACACTAAAAGGGAGGTGTGAATTTAGCCTCACAATGGACTAGCAATAATGTGGTTCAAATTCGCATTTGACGAGAATCGAACCTATGACCTCTCACTCATAAGTGAATAAAAATATCATTAGACCGTAGTACTAAGTGATTACGAAGTCATATTTTAGCATAACTATTGGCAGTTGTTGGTTAAAGGATCAATATGATTAGAAGTTAGAACACAAGTAATTACCACCAAAGCATCCATTTTCTGAGGACATCAACGACTTATTTACAAGATCCATTTTTGTCTCCCATACAATCACATATAAGTTGAGAAATCAGGAAGACATTACAGACTCATTATACAGGAGGAAACTTTAACACTCATAAATCATAAATGACTAATTAAACTCATAGGATCCCAATGGAAATCCCCCACACACAACTGCAACCCCCCCCCCTTCCCATTGTAAAACGGAAAATTATGGATGGTGAATGAAATACTATGTTTGTGGGATAGTAAGAACGAAAGGGGAAACTGCAACAATGAACGATGTCAATGGCTGTGCCTTATTAAAATAGGCACGACTCAAGCTCATTTAAATAAGGTACTGCACGGCACGATTAGCAATGAGTGGCCATATCGGTCCAAAGGTTTAGGTCCAATAGGCTGGCCAGGCAGCAATTCATCGTGGCCAAGCACGGCCCATGACGTGGGGCCCTTATGATGACTATCCCATTAAAACTAATACATAATTAAATATTAATATATTTATTCATTATTTTTCAAGTAAAACATACAGTTTGGAGCTAATAAAACTAAATAATTGTGATATTAGGCTTTAAACTAGATTCAAATAATTTTTTCTGATAATATAAAATAACTAAACTTTGTTGAACCGCTTGTTTAGTGGCACTGCCCAAGAACGGCTTAGGCCCATATGACACCTTTTAGGTGTTAGACCGTTTGACACCTTTAGTTTTTAAGGGTGGGCATGAGAAACATAGAACCGAGAAAGCGAATTGAACCATGACAAAACAAAATATCGAAAAGAAAAAAATTTGTGTTTGTTGATGACAAAAATAAAATAAAAAAAAAGTTCAACTTTTGACAAGAATTGAATTGAGCTGGTTCAAACTAGTTTTGATTACGATCGAACTGAACCGGCTAATATTAATTTAATTTTTATTTTTTCTTTTAAATAAACGATGTTATCTACATTAAGAGAAGAGGATGATAATTTAATTTTAATGTTTTTAAATATTCAATAAACATAGCTCATCTAATACTAATCTCTCGCAAGGCCGACCAAATTTAACTAAATCGAAGGTCTAAAGGCCCATAACCTAACTAAACCCAAGTGACTATATGTCTCTTCCTCTTCCTTTTCTTTATGCATTCTGGCTACCAAACCAGTCTCACATTTTGTCTCTCCCCCTTATGAGCCAGTCTCTCTTTTCTTCTCTACCATTTCTTCTTTCTTTCCTACTTCGCCCTCTCTTTTCTTCTCTACTAGTCTCACAAATCTTGCAGGTTTATGTTTTTACCTTGTAGACTTCCAGTAGTTTGGCTCAAATTTGTAAGAATTTGTCGATGGAAACATACTGTTAGATGTTGAAGCAGAACTAGGAGGAAAAATATATCTCTACAATAGAATGCCAGAAGATTACTTTGGTGTCTCAAGCCCCTTAAACAAAAATAAAAAATAAAAATTTTAAAAAACGTACAGTTAGAACAATAAACTCAAGCGTAAAAGTGGAAAGGTTTTTAAAAAGAACAATACTTGGCTACTCAAAGATAAGTAGGAACTCCTACTCAAAACTCTTAGTATTTTAATCACAAAATTTTGTACTTATGAACAGAACGATTCATACTATGAATTACACTGTATATATCATCTCTGCAAAAAAATAAAAAAAATAGAAAAATAAAACTAAGGTCGTTTAATCAATCTATTGTAGCAAATACATAGACGATTCGTAATACTTTTACCAATACCATTCATTTGTTTTTAAACAATTTGATGTCTAAACGACCTTAATTTTAATTGATTTTTTGCAAAGGTGATCTTTATTTATAATATGAACGGTTTTGATTATAAACACGAAGTTCTATAAATTGACAACAAACAATTTTGAGAAATTTTGAGTAGGAGTTCCTACTCATCTTTGAGTAGCCAAATATTGTTTTTATTTTTGTCCTGTTAGCTCTCCGTGTCATGCACCTGTTGGTGGGTACTGCCAACTATCATTGCCACGTGACAGTATTGTACCATCTAATAATTTCTCATCCAGTCATTGCCAATGATGCTACTATACCATCTAATAATTTCTCCCCATGGTCGACAAAGACGACAACGTTGAGGCTATCGTCATGTGTGGCAAAATCTCCTTACCCTTCGTCATCTCCAATAGCGAATTCTCTGAGCCACTTGTAATATTTGGCCACGTTGAGAGCCACTAGTAAACAATGCCAGGAGAACATGAGTGATATAATGGAGCAGGGAGAGGAGAGATTTTTTAATATGATGAGAACACGAGATGATATATCACGTGTTACTATATAAATGGTAGAATATATGTACTAAAAAATTAATAACTTAAAAAATAAAATTTCTAACCATTTATATAAAAATACATGATATATCACTTCTATTCTAATCATAATGAATTTTTTTTCGTAAGGACAACATTACACGCAAAAGAAAAATGAAAGACATAGCTTTACGCCATATAGGCCCACAGGTATCAGTTTCAACTTGTCGTTTATGTCCTCACTCTTCGGAGGCCCCCATGCCCGACAAAGACGACAACGTTGAGGCTATCATCATGTGTGGCAGAATCTCCAAACCGTCCATCGTCAATAGCGAATTCTCTGATCCACTCGTAAATAACGTTAAATTGATTGGTCTTCTTCAATCCTTTTTACGTTTCCCAAGAGCACCAGGTGTCGGTCCTTATAAGACGAATTGTGTTTCCATATAAGACGAACCACACAAAAAAGGAAAGACGTTGCTTCATGCCATTGGCCCATATAAGTCGATTGAAAATGATGTGTGGAAAAAGGATGATTTCACATGTTATCACATGGCCCATATAACTCAATAAGCCCCTTGAGAAACGGCTCATATTTTTTTGTATTTGTGTTTGTTTCTTATTTTAATGGTTTGTATTGCATCCACATGTTAAGCTCACAATTAATACAATTCAAACTCAACATCGAACCGTTAAAATAATTGGTGATACAATTTAACACATTAAGAAATTTGTTGAAGTATGAAACTTTATTTCAAAGAAGGTATCCAAATGTCAGTTGTGGATGCAAATTACCGTCTTATTATTCTTTAATGAAAATGCACCTGCAAAATAATAATACATAAGATTAAGGTCAAAAGTCTAACGCGCCCATGATGAATGGGGAGGGATTTAGCTTAGGAATCTCCAATGCCAAAGTTATAATTTGAAAGAAAAAAGTGTTTGAGGAATTTTTGGGAGAGAATGAACTTGGGTTTTTGGAGATATGTGGGGCTATATATAGGGGTGTGGCTGACCCTATTTGGAGAAATAGGAACCGGCCACTTATGGTGGTTTTTCAATATAATTGCAAGATACTATGTCAAATAATATCTTGCATTCAATTTGGCAATTAATCAATTAATTTGGTAATTAACCCCAATTGAAAGGAATAATTGGGAGTTACCTTGTGGGTGGGGATTGGATGAGAAGTGATGAAAGGGTTTTGAATAAATACCATTTTAGGATCATCTGTGACCAATGCATGTAGAACATGTATGAAGTGTTTATGAAGCAAACATTTTTTTATGCATGCACAAATGTGGAAGGGATAAAAACTTTGTATGTCACGTGTAGCACGCCATGATGTAAAAAAGGTTTTTCGCACGCGCAAGGTGTGTGCAGAAGGACTAGTTTGTTGTAAGTGAGAATTTAAGACGGTTATCATTATTTGTTGTTAGTGGGAAAACTAAGACGACGTCTTTGAGCAGTTCATCTTATGTAACTCTTATAACTTTTGTCTTGTTAATTTGTGTATATTACCTTATCCACTAAAGGTGATAATAAATCTATAATTAGTAGCATTTTCTCCATCATCCTTTGTTTTCTTTTATTTTTATCCCACTACCTAATTTCTTCTGCAACAATTATCTCTCCATTCCTCCATCTTTTCTGTTTTTACATACTGACCAAAGAAGAGTTTGTGTGGTGGAGCTTTGGACTCTTCCTTTTGTGCAGATAGATTTCAATCACAAAACAATTTTGTTGGGCTATTGTATTCTGGAGGGAACAAGTCATGGGATATACTCCTGCATCTATTTGTGGACTTTGTTAAACCACAGTGAACTTTAATCTCCTTAAGGAGAGCAATATACTTGTGTTTCAACCTACTTGTCTACATGCTTTTTAGAAGAATATAATTTTATTATAACCCGAATTAGTGAATTAGGCAGGATCATTTAGTACAGAATAACAAAGCAAAGAGCGAGTCAATCTTCTTGTAATTTTCCCAACATCTTTTACTCAAACTAAAATTGAATTGGTGTTTTAGATTGAATAAGTTCCAAGGGCAGGAAGGTTGTTATCTACTTGTCAAAACATTTGTAATTCCGGTCTTTTGGATTAAGGTGTACAAATGTGTTGACCCTAAAAACTACCAAGCCTACGTGGCGCGCATACCGAGTAACTAGTGAGCTAACTACGTCCTTCGGTTGATGCAGGGCGTGCCAACTCGTCGGCCGAGGAGGAAAATATGTTGATGTTGCATTGGGTGCGCTACTGACTTCTCGATCTTGCGATTGCGGCCGAGGAAGAAACACTCTCGGTCTTCGGGTTCTAGAGCCTAAAGACAAGGCTACTAGTTTTGCAAAGTTCACAAATCGTCGACGCCGAATTCGGTCATAGTGATTATATTCGTAAGAGTATAAGCACGCCGAATCGACACCAAAGTATAGGGGCACAGATACTCAAAATAAATATATGTCTTGATGGTGAACGTGGTTCGGCCGTCAAAATGCCGAACTCTAAAACCTACTTGTGAGTATCCAATCATAAAACAACTCGGCGTTCAATGTGCCGAGCCCTAGTAAACTGTAACACTTCACCTTGCGGAAAAGGCTAATGAGATGACCTCTACCAATAAGGACCCGAAAGTCTTTTTCGACTGAGACTTTGATAGATAACCAGTCGACCTAGACATAGTGCTGTTTATCCAAACTTAAGGTGTTCCGCAGTCGGCCGGTTCTACGGCAACAATGCTGTTTATCCAAACTGAAAATGTTCGTCGGTTGCCTTCACAATGCTGTTTATCCAAACTGAAGATGTGTCGGTGAAAAAGAAAATAAAAATCTCAAGGTTGTTGAGAGGTTTCGCGTAGAGCGAAAGCTTGCGCATGGCAATTTGTGTGTTGAATTAGAGAGGTCCATTTCCGTTGCACGGCATCTGTATTTATAGGAACGTATTTTCTGTTTGGCATGGCCTGGATAATAAGCAGAAACCGACTGAAACTCAAACTCGTAAAAATGACTGATCTGCGACATAGGTGCTAACGCCTATCTTCAGATGGCTGATTCCTCAAAGATAATAAAAGCTCATCTTGAATTATCCCATCGTAATTAAAAGCCTAGCTTAGCCTAGCTAGGCTTTCTTTTCTTGTCATATCCAAACCATACGGCAACCACCAATAATATATATATATATATATATATATATAATTATATAGTTGGTAGCCTTTCACACGGCACGCAGGCCAAGTCCATCATCAATTCAATTCATCTGCCAACATCTATAAATAACCCAGCTTACTTAGGTCTCCTATCTCACCATTATCCAAGCCTTGCAAATCCCATGCTATGCCACGTGATAAGAATCCAAGCCGAGTTGCTCTAACCCACACGGTACACTACTAACAATTCCAAATTAAATCGGACTGTTCCACCTGTTTCTTCATTAGGGCTATGATTTTTATCCCATTTATTTTGTACAAGAAAATTGAGATAATTCATTGAAAGATAAATATTATGATTAAAAACCATAATATTATCTCTTAACAATAGCAAATTATCTTAACTTTCTCATCTGATGGTTAAGAACCATGCTCACTCAACGGCCTCGATTACTTGGGCCGATGGTGTAAAATCGGGTCCAAACAAAATGTAAAACGATAACTATGTTATATATGTAGTTGTAGACATAATCTAATGGTTGTTACCTTCCATTAATTTTTGTCCCTTAATTCTCATCAATTCATTTGATCCGACAATCGAAAATTGAAAGGGTGTGTAAAAGATAAAAAGAGGTGTGTGGTTAGCACCACCCTATTTCAAAGTCTTTTTTTTTTTTGAACAAACAATATTATCTACACTAAAAGGGAGGGGTGAGCTTAGCCTCACAATGGACTAACAATAATGTTATTCAAATTCGCATTTGGCGAGAATCGAACCTAAGACCTCTCACTTATAAGTGAATAAAAATATCACTAGACTGTAGTACTAAGTGGCTTCGAAGTCTTAGTTTAGTATAACTATTGGCAGTTGCTGGTTGAAGGACCAATATGATTAGAAGTTAGAACATAGGTAATTACCACCAATGCATCCATTTTCTGAGGACATCAACGACTTCTTTACAAGATCCATTTTTGTCTCCCATACAATCACATATAAGTTGAGAAAGCAGGAAGATAAAACAAACTCATTATACATGAGGAAACTTTAACACTCATAAATCATAAATGACTAATTAAACTCATAAGACCCCAATAGAAATCCTCCACACACAACTGCAACCCCCATTTCCCATTGTAAAACGGAAAATTACGTGCGGTGAATGAAATAGTATGTTTGTGAGATAGTAAGAACGGAAAGGGAAACCGCAACAATGAACTATGTCAATGGTCGTGCCTTATTAAAATAGGCATGACCCAAGCTCATTTAGATAAGGCAGTGCACGACATGATTAGTAATGAGTGGTTAGGTCGGTCCTAAGGTTTAGGTCCAATAGGCCGGGTTGGCCGCGATTCATCATGGCCAAACACGGCCCATGACGTGGGGCCATTATGATGACTATCCTATTTAAACTAATACATAATTAAATAATAATATACTTATTCATTATTTTTCAAGTAAAACATACAGTTGGAGCTAATAAGACTAAATAATTGTGATATTAGGTTTTAAACTAGATTCAAATAATTTTTTCTACTAATATAAAATAACTAAAGTTCGTTGAGCCACTTGTTTAGTGGCAGGGCCAAGAACGGCTTAGGCCCATATGACACCATTAGGTGTTAGACCATTTGACACCTTTAGTTTTTAGGGGTGAGCATGAGAACTATAGAACGAGAAACTGAATTGAGCCATGACAAAAAAAAAAAATCGAAAAAAGAAAATTTGTGTTTGTTGACAAAAATAAATTAACTTTTTACAAGAATTGAATTGAGCCGATTCAGACTGGTTTAAATTCAAGTTCTCAACTTGAAAAAACTAGCATGACCGAACTGAACCGGTTAATAGTAATTTAATTTTTATGTTTTTTTTAACAAAAGATAGTATCTACATTAAAAAAAGAGGGTGAGAATTTAATTCTTATGTTTTAAAATAGGGCAAAAGACTGTTTACTACCCTTATGTTTCGTGATTTTCAACATTTAGTACATCAAGTTTTTTTCATCCTAGAGTCATACCTAAAGTGTAAATTTTGGAACAGTCTCATACATCCGTTAGTCAAACTGTTAAGTCTGCCGTTAACAGTGACGTGGCGCCCATGTGGACAATGACTGGGCACCACGTGTCATCCACGTGGAAATTTAAAAAAAAAAAATATATATATATTATAAAATAATAAATAAATAAATTTAAAAAAAAACGTTTTTTTTTTTCTTCTTCCTCCTTCCTTTTCCTTCTTCTTCTTCTTCCTTCTTCTTCCTTTGAATCTGGGTAGCAGATTCATTTTTTTTTTCTTTCTTTCTTTCTTCTTCCTCCTTCCTTCTCCTTCTTCTTCTTCCTTCTTCCTTCTCCTTCTTCCGAATCTGCCCATTTTTTTTTCTTCTTCCTCTTTCTTTTTCTTCCTTCTTCTTCCTCCTTCTTCCTTCTTCTTCTTCTTCTTCTTCTTCTTCTTCTTCTTCTTCTTCTTCTTCTTCTTCTTCTTCTTCTTCTTCTTCTTCTTCTTCGAATCTTCTTCTTCTTCTTCTTCTTCGAATCTTCTTCGAATCTTCTTCTTCTTCTTCTTCTTCTTCTTCTTCTTCGAATCTACCCAATTTTTTTTTTCTTCTTCTTCCTCCTTCTTCCTTCTCCTTCTTCTTCTTCTTCTTCTTCTTCGAATCTGCCCAGTTTTTTTTTTCTTCTTCCTCCTTCCTACCCCTTCTTCTTCTTCTTCCTTCTGCTTCCTCATTCTTCTTCTTCTTCGAATCTGGCCAGTTTTTTTTTTTTCTTCTTCCTCCTTCCTTCTTCTCCTTCCTTCTTCTTCATCGAATCTGCCCAGTTTTTTTCCTTATTTTTTTCTTGTTCCTCCTTCCTTCTCCTTCTTCTTCTTCTTCTTCCTTCTTCTTTCTCCTTCTTCGGCAGATTTGGTTTTTTTTTTAATTTTATAATATATATATATATATTATTTTATAATTTTTTTTTTAAATTTCCACGTGGATGACACGTGGCGCCCAGTCATTGGCCACATGGGCGCCACATCACAGTTAATGGCAGACTTAACAGTTTGACTAACGGATGTATGAGACTATCCCAAAATTTACACTTTAGGTATGACTCTGTGACGAAAAAAAATTAATGTACTAAATGTTGAAACCCACGAAACATGAGGATAGTAAACAGTCTTTTGCCCTTTAAAATATATTCAATAAACACAACCCTTCTAATACTAATCTCTCGCAAGGCCTACCAAATTTAACTAAATCGAAGGTCCAAAGGCCCATAACCTAACTAAACCCTAGTGACGATATGTCTCTTCCTCTTCCTTTTCTTTATGAAGTCTGGCCACCAACAAAGTCTCACATTTTGTCTCTCCGCCTTTAGATGAAAAACTTTTTCTTGTGACCGGAATACGAATGGTACACCACGTATTTTTATACAGGTGATGGAAAATTGTATTTTTTAAGTTATTAATTTTTTAACACACATATCTCATCATTTGTATAATGACACAACTTTTTAACACACATATCCCACCATTTGTATAATGACACGTGGTGTACCACCTCATGTTCCCATCACACTGAAAAATCTCTCCCTTTAGAGCTAGTCTCTCTTTTCTTCTATACCATTTCTTCTCTCTCTTTCCTTCTTCGCCCTTTCTTTTCTTCTCTGCTAGTCTCACAAATCTTGCAAGTTTATGTTTTTACCTTGTAGACTTTCATAGACTTCTAGTAGTTTGGCTCAAATTTGTAAGAATTTATCGGTGGAAACATACTGTTGGATGTTGAAGCAGGACTCAAAGGAAAAATATAAAGAGTTTTAACGAAAAGCTCACGATACTGTATTCTTTAACAAAAAAAAACATATTTTTACACTAAAAAGTCAATCCTAGTACTATTCACTTTACCTTTTATTTTGTCTTTATCATTAAAACTCAAAGTTTTCAAGTCATTTTCATTAGTTTGCCTAAAAATATATCCCTACAATAGAATGCTAGAAGAGTACTTTGGTGTCTCAAGCCCCTTAAACAAAAATAAAAAATAAAAAATAAAAAACAAACAATTTAAAAAACGTACAGTTAGAACAATAAACTCAAGCGTAAGAGTGGAAAGGTTTTTACAAAAGAAGAATAAAAAAAGGATAACGTGGGAGAAAGGATCGATCACCACGTTCAGTTTTGCAACTACATTCAGCCGTTACCCTTCGGTTTTGCAGACTACCACACTCGTACGTGGGATAATGTTCGGTTTTGTAGACTCCGACACTCCAACACTCCAACGTGGGATAAAAGGGGTAGAAACCAACGTCCAAGTCATCGATTCTTCTTTTTTCAATTTTTTGCTTTGAGATTTGCGGTGATTCCTCTCCCTCTCTCCCTCCCTATCCCAGGTGCTCAAATGAAATTAATCTGGGTATAAGCTTCCGTTTTGCTTTGCGGTACAGAGTGTTTGCTTCTGTTTTCTCTACTGATAAAATTATTTGTATTTGTAGGATGCCAAGTTTGGTAGAAAGAAAGTGCCGGAGCCGCAGCAAAACGGGCAGTCTACTGATGGTGCTGTGAGTAATCAGAGTAGTTCACGTGAAGAAAACAGGTAGTGGATTTGATCTTATCATGTGGTGCATTGCATGGACTTTGTAGAGTTGGACTCATTTGTTCTTCGATTTCGTCTGTTTTTCAGGAAAAAAACTCGGCAACTCCTTCAAATGGAGTCTAATCTGCATGACGTGTTAAAATTCATTGAGGATGTCTTCTGGAAATTCCAGTGCGAGGGTTCTATGTGCTGTTCCCGTGGATGAGGAAGCGATGCAAAGGCATCTTTAAATTCATATGCCTTCTGGAAATTCAAGTGCGAGGGTTCTATGTGTTGTTCCCGTGGATGAGGAGGCGATGCAAAGCACGATTTAATTTTGACGATGGAGTTCGTTTCTGTTTTCTATTTTACTGGTGTCTTTTTTTCATTTATGTTTGACTGGATTTTGATAATTTGATGGTGGTCTGTCGTTTCTCATATGGATGCTTCGCCTCCATGACTTAGGTTAGAGAATTTTTGTCTTTTAAATTGCTCCTCTTGGTACAGAAGAATATATAGCTCTTCTCTGCACTGATATTAATATGCAAGTTGCTGTTATTGCATATATTGTTTCCTCATGTTATCTTTTCTTTTTTTCAAAAAAATTATTGTGTTCTTTATTTATTTTTTGTTTATGTAGGAATACGAAGAAAATTTAAAGTGGATATCAACAAATCAAGAATGAACACAAATGATAGAAGCAATAATTTAATTTTACATAATGAATAGCATTTGTGATCTATATAAATTAATTTGATTTGCTTCTGTATCTCCAGTTAATGTTTGACTTCACGCATAAGGACATTCTTGAATTCTTGGTTTATTAATTTGATACCTTTCATAATGTAGGTTATAAATTAAAAATAATTATAAGAATGTCTTTATGAGTGACCAAATGTACAAAAGAAAAGAGAAATTCGTAAGCCGTGCGTAACGTGTCGTGATGTAAAAAAGTAATTGGTAAGTGCATAAGTACGTGCAAAAAGGTCAGTATATATAAAGCTTGTTATATTAACATCATACATATTGTTAAGTACACGGTACATCACACAATTGCTTTTACAATTAAAATTTATCATAATATAGCCACACTTTCCCTTAATATTCTCACACCCCACCCAACCCCGCCTGGCCCTGCCTTTTTTCTCCTCCTTCCTTGTGCACTTCCGTTTTTCGTCCCGTTTTCAATTAATCAAAAAGGCAAATTATACGCTGTGTAACATACTGTGTTGCACCAATGATACATAACAATGCTCTTTACATGCATCAGTGTTATACATCTTCTACATTTGGCTTGGTTGTAGGGTATATAAGTCATCTAATATTAAATTTTAACGTAGAATGCTAATAAAAAAGCTTATATATAATTCAATTTACAATGAATAACCAGTCAAACTAAACCGAAACCGCTCAGTTTCATTAATATATTTAAGTAAAATTGAACTAAACTTAACTGAACTGGTGTTCTTCGATTTTGGTTTAAAAAATGGACCAGACTGAATTAGATCGTGCCCACCTCTAGTTGTTTGAATTCAAAAATCAAATTGAAGCAAATGATGGGTTGGATTATTGTTCTAAATTTTCTTTCTTTATTGACTGAATTTTTTTTTTTGTTAATTTTTGAAGATTGGTTACTTTCATCATCGGGCACCAACGCCAGAGCAGACTCACAACCTCGAGTCGGAAGGAATTGCCACCTAACTGTCAGCTACCAACGCTATGGATTTACGTAGGAATTAACATAAGTTTAACTTCGTTAAATCTCTTACTTTTTGAGTTTTAAGGGAAATTTTTTGAAAATGTCATATGAACTTGTACCCATTTTCTAATTTGTTATATAAACTAAAAGTTTAAGCAATTTGTCATACCAACTTTCCAAAATCATTAATTTGTCATCTCACCTTAACTCTGTTAAGTTTTCCATCCAAAATAAGTCATATGTCTCGCACATGACTTGTATTCAGAGTTATTTCTAGCATTTTAACATCTCACTTCCTTCTATTATGTTGCATTCAATTAAAACAATTCTAAAGTGTTCAGTTTAACATATCATGAAATCAAATTTTATATGGGCTCTGTAATATAAGAAACGAGTTGATGTTTGGTGCTAGAGATGGAAATGTAGATGCATATACTTGAACACAACGATCCGCATGAATACCCTCGAACCCAAATTTTAAGAGTTTTACTAAAGAAAAATAAAGAACTTGTAAAAAGATCTTAAATTATAGAAATAACCTTGAATACAAGTCATGTGCCTCACATATGACTTGTTTTTTATGCTAAACTTAACGGAGTTAGGTGAGATGACAAATTGATAATTTCAGAAAGTTAGTATGACAAATTGCTTAAAATTTTAGTTTATATGACAAATTGAAAAATATGCACAAGTTCATATGACATTTCAATTCTTTTTTCTAGTTTTAATAAAGAAAATGATAAAATATCAAACCAATTCCTCACCCACACGTTGCAACTTCTTTCCTCACCCGCAAGTTGCAAACCTCGACCTCTCTCTTCCTTGCTCTTACATTTTTTCTTGTACACCATTTTTTCTTCTACGGTTACGTCATCTTCGTCCTTGCTGTAGTAGTTGGAGAAGAAATTATTAAATAATACAGTACTACATTGCTGATAGTACCTGCCAACAGGGACGCGGCGGGAGTCTCCTCGACCTCTCTCTCTTCCTTTCTCTTACATTTTTTCTTGTACACCATTTTTTCTTCTACGGTTACGTCATCTTCGTCCTTGCTCTAGTATTTGGAGAAGAAATTATTAAATAATACAGTACTACATCGAAAGCTGATAGTACCTCCCAACAGGTACGTAACACGCGGCAGGAGTCAGATCCTAAAAAGACACAGTTACACAAAAAAAAATGAAAGACGTAGCTTTATGCCATTGGCCCATAGGTCTAAGTTTCAACCAGTCGTTTTCGTACTCGCTCTTCGTACGCGGAGGCCCCCAACATCCTTCAATCCCTTTGAAGTTTCCCAAGAGCACCAGGAGTCGGTCCTTAGTATAAGACAGGAATTACACACACAAAATGAAAGTCGTAGCTTTATACCATAGGCCCATATAAGTAGATTGAAAGATGATGTGTGGAAAAAGGATGATATCACATGTTTCTATATAAGCAATTGAATGATGATGTGTGTAAAAAGGATGATATCACATGATATCACATGTTTCTATATAAGTTGATTGAAAGATGATGTGTGAAAAAGGATGTCATACGCCCATATAACTAAATAAGCCCCTTGAGATACCGGCTCATATTTTTTGTATTTGTGGTTATTCCTTATTTTAATAGTTTATATTACGTTCACCGGTTAAGTTAACAATTAATACAATTCAAATTCAAATTCAAACCGTTAAAATAATTGGTGATACAACCTGACATATTAAGAAATTTGTTGAAGCATGAAACTTCATTTCAAAGAAGGTATCCAAAAGTCATTGATGTGGATTGTCATAATGAGTTTGATAAGGGAGGTTTGTACAATTATTAAAAAAGCCAGTCTCTGGTTGAAACTAATACATGTGATTGACACTAAATCAATTAGTTAATTAACATGTCACTAACGAGTCTACCTGTTTCAACCTGAATCCATTAATGCTCAACTCAAATATATAATTTTTCATATTGTATAGTTTTTATGTTATTACCGTGTTGTTTGCAATATTGTCAAATCTATCTTGTAGATTTCCAATAGTTTGGCTATGAATTTGTCGGTGGAAACATACATGTTGAATGTTGAAGCGGTCAAACCGAATTGGAACCGCAAGAACTGAACTACTCAGTTTCAACCAAACGTTTCGGTTTGGAAAGTTATTCGGACCGAATCATCGACGTTTTCTCTGCGTCCACATGTCTCAGAAAATGTTTTGACCACGCTGAGCCACTCGTAAACACTGTCAGGAGAGGGTGAGTGATATAATGGAGCTGGAAGAATCGTTAGTTGACTATTCACCTTCAATCCCTTTTAAATTTCTCAAAAAACGTGAGCACCAAAGAGTCGGTCCTTATAGTACCGTTTGGTACGCGGGACGGGACGGGACGAGCCATTCCGTCCCACGTTTGGTGTGCCTAAAAACTGTGGAACGGGTTGTCCCATGGGACGAAATTTGGCTGATTTTTCATTCCACCTCTTCCTCCTGGAACGATCCGTTCCACATCTGTGGAACACAAATTTATAACATTTTATGACAAAATTTCTCCTTATCTTTTTCAATATTTACATAATCTGTTCCGTCTTATTCCGTCCCGTCTGCATACCAAACGGTACCTATAAGACACGAATCACACACAAAAAATGAAAGATGTACTGATGTAGGTTTGAAATGTGACGTATTTTGAAATTGGGCTTGATGAGTCAATTTCATATTGTATATTTTACCTTATTTTTAGTATGTTTTGGTAATTATTTTGGTAGAATTTTAATACTTTGATTTATATTTTCAATATAGGACATCCGACTTCCTCTGGAGCAAAACATGATCAAACGGACGAATTTTGGAGTGATTCAAGTTGGAGGACGTTCGTATGTCTCTTGGCGTGTTTGTATCAAAATTTGGGATTTTTTATACCAAGCGGTTATTTCTGGCAATGGAATAAAGGAGCAATGTGCAGTGCTGGAAAATAACGTTTCAGGGCTTAAATTGCATTTTTGGATCCCGAGATGACATCTGATGGGTTCATGGCCTTCTGGAGAAGTGTTCATAATATTTCAAACATCAAATCCAGCTATATTGGGCCACTTTTGGAGCAACTTAAGGATCCATAACGTGGCTCTTTAGATTTTAGACGAATTTTACCATTTAATTTATGGTTATGTTTCTTATTTTATTTTAGTTATCTTAGTTTCCCAGTTGGAATAAAGGACTTGGTTTTTAGGGTTTGTGCGATGGATAGCAACATATATTGCTTTGCCGTCCACAATATTTCTCTACACTTGCTTTTGTGCAACTTTGGAGACATAGAATAATTGCTAGGGTTCTTGGAGATTTTATACTTTAATATGTGCAAGTTCACTTAGGATGAATACCACGTCATAAGGGTTGCATGGTTTTTCAAAAGGTTTCACATAACTTAATGAGTCATGCATGTTTAAATTTGATCTGAATACCACAGACGAATTGCATGTTTGATATACGCTCTATGTTAGGGGCCCAAGTAGGCATATATTAGGAAAATCTAACCTTCGAAATATGCATGTATATATTATAAGTAATTGAGAGAACTAAATAGGATTGTTAAGGTGACAGCGGATCCCTAGTGTTTTTTTTTTTTTATTTCTCCAAAACTGTTTCTTTTTTTCTTCATCTTTAATATTGCAGCTTAGTTTACTTTTATTAATTAAATTCGTTTTTAATTTAAGTAGGTTATAAATCAATCATCTCAACTTTCTACTTTACAATAATTAATTGGAAATTGGTTTGCTTCAATTTATTTAATAATCTTTGTGGAGAACGACCTTGCGAGATCCGTTTATACTACAATAACCTTGTCATTCTTGCAAGTATTATAGGAGATTTTTAGCCCGTTTGCATGTTTAGTAATTTCCCTATCAGGGCTGATTGTGGGGCTCTAAATAAGAAACGAGTCATATTTTTTGTGCTCGTGTTTATTTATTATTTTAATGATTTTTGTTGTGTCAATTGATTAAGCTAACAAGTAATGCAACTCAAATTTAAACCCAACTTGTTAAAAATAATTAGTAACGTTACCTAACATGTTAAGAATTTTTTTTGGAGATTGAAGCTTGAAACAACAATCAACAAGGCCCAAAAATCCAGCTATAATCTTCTAAGCATGTACTGTAGGAAATTATTTGCCTTTCCGATATCCAAAAGTTAGTTAGAATGAGTTTGATAAGGGGGTTATGTACAATTATTAAAAGAGACATGCGTTTAACGAGTTGAAATGGATACCTGTGGGCAAAACTAAATTAATCAATTAGTTAATATGTCACTAACGAATCTCAACTCAAACACATTAAAGCTCAACTCAAATATTTTTAATTTTCCGTTTTGTTATTGTTTTTTGTCGTATTAACGAGTTTTGTACGATATTGTCATGTCTACCTCGTTGCTTAAAAAAACAATTGAAATCCAACCAATAGCAAATCGACAAAATGAGAGATATAAATCTAATCTTAAATTTTCATGTTAATGTTAACTCAAAAAAATTCATAAATAAAAGAAAAGAAAATCATATATAAAATTTAAAGACTCATATTTTTTTTTGCATGTAAAGTTCGTGAGCAAGCTCACATTTTTTCATAAGACAACTCAAACTAAATTTGATTCAAAACTTTTTGTTGTAAAAAAAAAGATTATATTTTTTTTTCACCTAATTTGTATGTGATACACTTTAGAAAGTAAAATATGTTTAATTTTTTTTAAAGTTTATGTTGACTATCTTTAATTTGCATTTTTTAAGACGTGTGACGAAAAAAAAGCATTTATGTGAAAATTTTAAATATATCATATTTGAAATTTTTTTTGCCATATTCTTAATGTTTTATATATTTGATTACTAAAATGTGCCACCCACTTGTGAATTTCTTTTACAAGAGCGGAACTGGTAAATAGATTGAGAAAGCTTGAGCTCAGAACCGAGCTTAAAGTTTTAAGTTTGCTCAAGCTAGATAAGTTCATATAAGAAGTAACACAAGCCAAACTTGAACAATGCTAGCTCAAACAACCCTCTATCAAAATTACTTTTAGTTCTAAACTCACCACAAAAAAAAAAAAAAAAAAAAAAAAATCGAGTTTGTCAAATCGAAAGGGAGACAAATTATTATCTTTTTTGAGTGGGAGACCCACAAATAAAAGATTAGATTTGTGAAGAATTTCTGTATATCAGCGATATTATAAAATGAACTTTAACGAAAAGTTCATGATACGATTTACTTTAACAAAAAATCATATTTTTACACTAAAAAATCAATTCTAGTACTATTTACTTTACCCTTTATTTTGTCCTTATTGTTAAAACTCAAAGTTTTCAAGCATTTTTCATTAGTTTTCCTTATTATAAATAGCAAAGCTCATGAACTGCTCAACCGACATCTGACACCCGCACTTATTCAAAAGGGAAGAGATCCCCTCCGGATATCTCCCATAAAGTTCTAGGGATCCAGACTCTTGAAATTTGATCAAACGATTACAATTATTATAACTTTTAGAGAAACTCCACCGGAGGTGGAATAGCCCAGCACCCAGTCAAAAAATAAGGCTGGCACCCTGTCAATCCACTCCAGCCCACAAACTTGCCTGGCACCCAGCCCGTGCCAGTCTCCAGACCAGCCCATTTTTTACTGACCTTGGGACCGGCTTATCTGACGCCAGCGTGACATCAGGACCTTTTTTTTTTTACGCGCCAACCAACTTCACCCCACCATTGCACCCATATCTCCATTCTCCTGGGGATTTCCTTCGCCTTCCTCCTCCTCCTCCTCACCTACTCAATCTTCATCGGCACCGTCGACATCCGATCTTACTTCCTCTCGCTCCTCCCCTCATCGCCGCGGCCGTTGTCCGATCCCTCTGCGCCACCACCTCCCCGCCTCTCAAGGTCCCTCTGCGTCGCCGGTTGTTTGACGGTAATGATGGTGATGGGAAGGAGAAAATAAAAATATTATTTTATTTTTTATAAATTCAGAAATTAAAAAATAAAATTATTATTTTTATTATTTTATAATAAATAATAATAATAATTTAATAAAATGGACTATGCTATTTTTTTTAGAGGTGGAGATGCTTTGACTTATTACTGTTCACTGGGGTCTATTACTGTTTAGTTGAGTGGACAAATACGTTGGGTGCTGGTGCAAAGTTTTAGGGGTGGAGTTGCTCTTAGAGAAGCCTCATTTTTGTAGCCGTTGAATCAAATTTTAAGAGCTCGAATCTCCGGATCCCTAGAATTTGGTGGTAGAGATTCGAAGGAGATCTCTTCCAGATACAAAAAGCATTAACACTTGGCTTGTGAAATCGTTGAAATATGTCTTATGTGGAGGTTCCATCATCTCAATCTTCAAACGCAAATCACACTTAAGTGGTGATTTTGCTTTATTAAATTATTAAATATATTAAGCTTTTGAATCTCAACTAGCATAATTTTATAATTAATATGCATTTCATCTCCACGTAATCTCAAAATAAGAACTTTAGAAGAACACGACTCTTACTTATATCCGTTCAACTTTCATGACATCAGGCCAATAAGGTGATTTTGCTATCATCATACATGACAGAATCTGCGAGTCCTCTGTGGTCTCCAACTGCGAATTCTCCATCACTAACTCTACCATTTTCTCCGCGTTCACTTTTCTCAGAAAATGTTTTGGCCACGCACTTCAAGGTGAGTGATATAATGGAGCAAGGAGAGGCAACGTCAGTTGACTGGTTACCTTCAATCCCCTTTAAACTACGCACAAAATCAAAGACATAGATTTATGACATAGGGCCCTTGAAGGGTTGAAGGGTTGCCATCGAACCGAAGGTAAGTGGATTGAAGGGTTGCCATCGAACCGAAGGTGAGCTGTCATTTGTCCCTTATCACTTCCATCATAGACTTGCTGTCCATTGGCTGCCAAGAAATAATATTTAATTCTGTCTTGGGCCTGTGCTTCAACTAACTCAAATCCAAAAAGCCCTTGCATGCTTGGGCTTTTAATATTTTTCAGCCCAATGTTAATTAATTACCCAAACACTAACCACTATTAGTGATTAATCAAATACAACATTATCAACTTTTAATGATTAATCAAATACATTAATCATTGTCAACGAATCTAGAAAACTAAGAAAAAAAAATCAAAGAAATGGGTCGACTGTAAAAAAAAACCACCAAAGCAGATGAAAGAATAGAAATGCATATGAAATCAAACCCAAAAGAAGAAACAAATGGGACCACTAAAAAAATCATAAAAGCAGATGAAAGAATAAAACGCAGGTGAAATCAAACCCAAAGTAGTAGAAACGAATGGGACCATTGTAAAAAAATTTCAAAAGCAGATGAAACTGAACCCAAAAGCAGAAGTCTTTTGATTATTACCTTTTAAACGATGAAGGGCAATCTACTGAAGAGATGGGGAAGACAACGATAGGGTTTCGAGGGTCTGAGAGTTGAGTGTGAGTGAGTGAAAGGAAAGGGGAATCTTATCTCTACTCTGATATATTTTTTTTTTTTTGGTTAAAAGTGATATCTAGGGGTGGGAAATTTTGCCATAAACTAATTTATCGACCGAACCATACCGGGCAGCTCATAATGGTATGATATAGTTTTGGCATTTTTTAATTATCGGTTGGCATTTTACCAAACCGAAAATTAATGGCATGACTTTGGTAATTGATTTTGTATGCCGGCGGTATGCCATACATACCTATATATATATATATATTCCTATTTAGATATTTTAGGTATTTTTTACATACTTGACTCCTCAGTTTTAGGATTTAGAAAATAAATGACTCCTTAGTTTTAGGGTTTAAAAAATATATGTATATATGTATATGATTCATGCCATAATAAATATAGAAAATATTGTTAACAAAATTGATAGCATGATGATTACTAATACTATACATACACATACATATATATGATTTTGAATGTATATGCATTGCTTATGTTTAGGATGATGGAGTTTAGCCAATCAACCGCTAGTGCACAACATGGATTAACCTAAAATGAACCACACAATGCAACCGAACAAGCACCCCAATCTGAAAATCAAATTGAGCCCTTAGAACTGGAAGATAGCGAGGAAGAAGTGGAAACCACTGGTTGTGCCATTTACCAACCGAACCAGCCAATAATTTTGGTTGAATCAATTTTTGGCAACCGTAAGAAGACGGTTGGCTAGCGGTAACTGATTTTCAGTAATTATGTATGTGGCTGGTAGGTGGCACAAGGAATTTGGCACGGTTTGCCAACCGAACCCAGCCCTGATTTCTATTAATTAGACACTCAAAACGAGACCACAAATACACCACCATCTATTATGATTAAAACATACAAAAGTAACCACGAGTCGGTTCGGTTAACCGATGTCCAAGAATTATAGGAACCGCTCATCAAACTGACCTTAGTCGGTGCGCGTTGGTTTACTCACTGAAAAAATAAAAAATAAAAAACAAAAAACCAATTTGTTGAGTGGGAAGGGAGACAAATTATTATTAATTTGTTGAGTGGGGGACCCACAAATTAAAGATCAGATTTGGGAAGAGCATAAGTTAAGAATTTATGTGTAAATAATTTGTGGTTCAGTTGGTTAAAAATTTTTGTTCATGTGGTTTTGTGTTCGAATCTTTTTTTTTTTTTTTTTTTTTTGTAATTTAGTTAAATTTAATATAAACTATTCTATTATTTGTTAAAAAAATAAAGATAAGAATTTATGTAATAAAAAAAAGTTTAAAAAGCCAAGATGACCGACCAGTAAAATTTCTGTAGATATTTTTTTTCTCCAGTGGGTGCGGGGTAGATAGTCAGCGATACTATAAATAGCAAAGCTAATGAGCTCCTGAACTCACACCAGCACTTGATACAAAAGCAATAACACTTGGCTAGTTCGCTTCAAGTTTGAAATCTTTTGAAATATGTCTTCTCTGGAAGTTCCACTATCTCAATCTTCAAGCCCAAATGACACTTTTGATCCTAAGCCTTCAGCCACTTTTTCTCCCAGCATTTGGGGTGACCATTTTCTGTCCTATGCTTCTTTGGTAAGACTTCTTTCTTACTACAATAAACTATTATATATTTTGAACACTATATTATTATGAAAATTAAATTTGTAATTTTAAAAGAGGAAAAAAACCAAAGAGCACTTTAATCATTTAAAATGCTACTGATTCGAAATCATTTTATCTAACTTTCCCTTCCTTAACGTGGCAAACATGTTGCGAATCTAACTACCAAAGTTAAATTCACACACAATTTTTTATTTTTTTTTGGGAAAAACAGGTTCTTAAAGTCATGAAAACTGATATGCAATAACTATTTCAGGCTAGCTGCCTCTCTTTTCTCAATGTTTACAATTTAGAAATTGACATCATAAAGGTTATGCGTTTTCTAATGTGTTACAAGACTTATCTTAGATTAATTGTAGTCTATATCTTTTGTTACTTGGAAACCTCCTCATTCAAACATATCATAAAGGTTATGCGTTTTCTGTTTTCTTAAATCAAAATGTGATCTTGTGGAGGAAGTGGATGCTGAACTTGAACAACATGTACAAGAACTGAAGGAAGAAGTGAGAAGCATTCTAATGACATCACCTGAAAATGTTTCCCAAAAGTTGAACTTGATCGATGACATTCAACGCTTAGGTGTGTCCTACCATTTTGGAAATGAAATTGAAGAAATTTTACAGAAAATTCACAAGAGCTCTTACAATTTGGATGACCTGTACACAGTTGCTCTTCGTTTTCGATTGCTTAGACAACAAGGTTATAACGTTTCATGCGGTAAGTAATCTCGGATGGTGGTCTGGTCATATATATTGTTTTTTTTATCTAACTGCTTCTTGAGCTTCTGAATTTTCCATTTGGTTGGTCATGCAGACTTATTCAACAAGCTCAAGGACGGTGATGGAAAATTCAAGGAATCTCTCGTTGATGATGTTGTAGGACTACTAAGCTTGTATGAAGCCACACACCATAGGATACATGGAGAGGAGATACTAGATGAGGCACTAACCTTCACCACGACTAATCTCGAGTCGGCGACATCCCGTTTAAGCCCCCCACTTGCAAAAGCAGTAACCCATGCCTTAAATCAACCGCTCCGAAAGGGTTTACCAAGGGTTGAAGCAAGGTATTACTTGTCTGTCTACGAGGAACTAAGAGAATCACCGAATGAAACTCTCCTAACGTTCGCCAAGTTGGATTTCAACCGACTGCAACGAGTCCATCAGAAAGAACTAAGCGAAATCACAAGGTAAATTAATTCCTTATTCATCCATATACATCACTTACTAAAGGGTTGAATTCTCCACCTCTAGCTACTAATAAATAATTATTTTTGTAACTCAGGTGGTGGAAGGACTTGGACGTGCCAAACAAGCTACCTTTCGCAAGAGACAGATTGGTTGAGGTCTACTTCTGCTGGAGTATGTCTGTCTACTTTCAGCCTCAGTATTCCTTTGCTAGGAGGACATCATGCAAAGTTACCGCCATAACATCCATTATGGATGACATTTATGATACACATGGAAAATTTGAAGAACTAGAGCTCTTTACTGAAGCTATTGAGAGGCATGAATATATCATTAGTTAAAATTCTCTTATATAAATTATCTTACCTTACATCTGATCAAAACAGAAAAACTAAATTACGCACAACTGATTTATATATTACTTGATCAGGTGGGATGTCTCAGCTATAGATCAACTACCAGAGTATATGAAACTTTGCTATCGTGCGTTGTTGAATATATACAGTGAAATTCATGAAAAGCTTGCGCACGAGGGGAAATTATATCGCATCGACCATGCAAGAGAAGCGGTAATAATCCATATATATATATGCGCTTAGTTTTGAGTCTAAAGTTGTTAAAAGGTCAGAAAAACGTGCTGCAAATACTTCACAATATGTATAGAAACAAATAATTATTTATAATAATCTTTATATATCAATATTAATTAAAAGTAGAAACGATAAAAATTGATATAATCTCTTGATCTGGTATGTGCCAGATGAAGAACCAAGTTAGAGGCTTCTTCGATGAAGCGAAAATGTTCCGCCAGAATCACATGCCATCATTGGATGAATACATGTCTGTATCACTCATGACCTGTGGCTACCCGTTGCTAATAACCACATCGTTTGTTGGAATGGAAGAAGCTACAATAGACTCCTTTGATTGGTTGTTAACTTCCCCTCAGGCAGTGAAGGCTGCATCAACAGTTACCAGACTTATGGATGACATAGCGGACCATAAGGTACTTAATCGTATATGTAAATAGTATTAATGAGTATTGTAGAATGTAAACAGTCTCACGCTGAAAACCAGACAGAATAAAATATAACTCATATTAATTGGTTCCACTTCTAATTGCATTGGACGCTTTTATACAAAAGCCTACGCCTGCTGGACTAGCAAATGGTTAAGTTAGAATAGTATCACTGCTTGACCCATTAGTAGTGAACTGTTGAACCCCTAACTGAAATCTTGACAAGCATGACCATTATGATTGCACTAATACTTATATTAATGGTCTTCCTTTATCTTAATCCTCATGCCTGACTAGCTTGAGCAAGAGAGAGAACATTTTGCCTCAGCTGTGAACTGTTACATGAGAAAATATGGTGCCACAGAAGAAGAAGCGATAATCGAACTTCGAAGACAAGTGAATAATGCATGGAAGGACATAAACGAAGCGTGCCTCCACCCTACCGCTGTCGCCATGCCCCTGCTAATTCGTATTCTCAATTTTGCTCGGGTCATGGATGTTGTGTACAAGTGCGAAGATGGCTACAATAATGCTGACGGTGGGCTAAAAGATTTTATAGTTTCTACACTAGTGGAACCCGTGGCTTTATAAGCCTAAAATATCCACTTACTGTAATGTTTCTTTTGAAAGTGTATCTCCAGCGCCCAAGTTGCCTACAAATAATAAGGAGCTAGCTACCATCCGTTAAGACTGCAAAAATGTAATTTGGGTTGTGCGTTTGTTTTCCATGTTTATGATTTTATGATTAATAAAAGAACTTTCTATGTAGTTTGAATAAATCATATATTATTTCTTCAACTCAAATAGCACACTAGAACATGAATATATAGCTGTTAGAACATGAATGTATAGCTGTTGGTGCCAAAACTTGGACACAGATTCGACATGACATCTTGATGAGGAAACCTTTTAGGAATGGCCAATGTGGGACAATGAAATTTCTACTCAAAATTTCCAACAATACCCTACATTTGAGTTGAAATTTCATTCAAACTCCAACAATACCCCACATTTGAATGCAAATGTAAATGCAAATGTATGTCTAGGCTGCCTAAAACTAAGAGAGAATAGACATGATATGCATCAGGTGAAGTGTCTTTTGGACTTAAACTTACCCTAGTGAAAACATATCGGGTTTACTTGGTGACACAATGGATGTGGAAGATCTTGAACTGTTCATGCTACACACATAGCATGTCTGCCACATGTCAATTCATACGGTTGTGTTCATTTTGGCCCTGAACAAATCCCGGATTTCGTAGGAGTTTTAGATAATTTAGCCATTTCAATTCTCATAAATGCGGCCCCATTTACTCCTATATAGGTGACATTAATTAAGAATAGTCCGTCATATTCCTCTTGATAACAAGATATTAATATCATTAAATGTATAAAACATAACCCCTCAAACTCAACAGACAACACACATTTTATCATAAGAATGGGTAAGTCGTATTAACTACATTGTAAAAGATGAAGAATTGGTACAAAGGAAGATGAAGATGATAGAGAGAAAAAACAGAAAGATTGTATTGATTAAAATGGAGAAAATGTATACAAAAGAACTTAAGGAAATGATAGCTATACAATCCCTTATATAGCCATATAACCTAATTACAATAATACCCTTCTAACTATACTAACCAATCTTATCCTTATGACAACCTACCAACACATTTCAACTAACTATATTCTTCATTACTAAGTAACCATGTCATCACTAATGACTATGGTTAATACTCCCCCCTCAAACTGAACTTGGTGTAGCCAAGTGAAGGTTGAACGAGCTAGAACGCTGAAACTAATCTGGAACTGCAAGACCAAGATGTCTGCAGGGGCTGTTGTCGTTCATCAATTCTGCCATGTTGACTATTTCTCATTTATTGGTGGTGGTTCTGTGATGGCACAGGATGTTCCAAAGTACATGATGGTTGCAGGAGAAAGAGCTATGCTTCGTGGTCTTGGTCTGAACATACCCAACAAATTTTCGACTGTGAACTGAGAAGCCATAGTTGACACTGCCAAGAAACTAAATCTACCAAGGAGAATGACACTCCCAAGAAACTAAACTACCACGGAGAATGACACTCCAAGAAACTAAATCTACCAAGGAGAATGACACTCCAAGAAACCAAATCAGCCAAGGAGAATGACACTCCAAAGCACAACACAAATCTCACAGTTCTACTAAAAATACCAAATAAGGAGACTGACACTCCATGAACACAAATCATACTACAACTTAGGAGAATGAAACTCCAAATCATACTGCAACTTAGGAGAATGAAACTCCAAGCTTCATAGAAAGAATGACACTTTCTTCTTTAAATTGACAAGAAAACTAATACTTGCAGAGATCAACACATCAAGATTCTACCAAAAAAAAAAACTCCAAATCTTCACTTCAATAAAATCTCGAAAGTACATCAAAGGCCACATCTTCACGAAATAAGCAACAAACAAAACCAGTAAACGAATTCACCTGATTTACCAAAATCGCACCACCAAATCTCCAAACAACCATACAGCGCCGTGTCAGATCACCAAACACCCAATCTTCAAGCAGCACCCAAACAATCGGAAGTCTTCACCAGATCATCAGAATCGTAGAAACTCCCACACGATGTTGATGCAGAAAGAATAACACTTTCTTGTAAAGATTGACACTTTCTTGACTACAAAACTTCGTATTTCAACACATCACCATATCCAATACAATATATGCAGATGAACACAAACACCCAAATCAACACATATATCCCAGAGCAATCAGAAATATCCCACTTCAACATCTTGAGAATTTAGCAACCCAGAAATAAAAAAATTGACTATAATCTTCGAATTAAAGCCCAGAAGAATCCAACACTCTGATTTCGCACCTCTGCAACAACCCTTGAAGACGATAACAGCGGAAAGAACCAAATCTCCAGATCACCGATCTCCTTGCGGCATTTAGTTTCATTCAGACATTTTCACAAACACCATATATGCATAAAGAAGATGACAGATACAAGAAACAACCTAACAAAGTCCAAGATCCCACTGTCCAATCAGCAACACAGAAGAGAAATTCCGAGACGATCGAGTCGAGCAAGAGCAACTGAACAAAACCCAAACGTCGTCGTATCTTGGAATACCACCTCCACTGGCACGGCTCGCTCGCCAAGCTCACGTTCTGGTCCGTCGTCTTCCTCGGCATGATCTTGAAACTGACAACATCCCAAATCAGGAATGCCAGATCCAGATGCGGAGGTGATTGCACTGCCCTGAAGACCCGTCTGTCGATGAACCGATTTGTCTGCGAAATTTGCAGCAAATGGTTTCAGAGGGATCAGATTTTCATCTTCATCGACGCGGCCATAATCTGCCATGGAAGCTGCGACAGAGGTCGAGCAAAGAGGTGAAGATGTGAGTCTACGTCTGTCCGGAGGCTTCTTGTGTACACCACGATCCGTCACTCCAAACAACACTCCAAAGAATTCCCTGACTACGATCTGTGATCCGACATCTCAATTCACAACCCAGAAAAACCTTATCGGAATATATTGTTCACAACCCAGAAGTTACGGAACAATTGCGGAAACACTAAGGAAATTAACGGAAGAAAAAAAAATGAAACTAATGAAAAAAAAATAATACGGAACCACCAGAATCAATGGCGTAAGCCTGGTGGCTCTGATACCATATTAACTACATTGTAAAAGATGAAGAATTGGTACAAAGGAAGATGAAGATGATAGAGAGAAAAACCAGAAAGATTGTATTGATTAAAATGGAGAAAATGTATACAAAAGAACTTAAGGAAATGATAGCTATACAATCCCTTATATAGCCATATAACCTAATTACAATAATACCCTTCTAACTATACTAACCAATCTTATCCTTATGACAACCTACCAACACATTTCAACTAACTATATTCTTCATTACTAAGTACCCATGTCATCACTAATGACTATGGTTAATAAGTCGTGTGTTCAACTTGTGAATCAAACTCAACCAGTTTGCCTGTAAGAATAGCTCTATACACATGTAGTTTTTCTCTTTTATGGTTTCGAGTATTTCGTTGATTTTATTTAACAATCTTTTGGAATATAGAGAATCATTGCACCAATGTCTTATTCCTGGATTTCCTGATTATTTGACATTGAGATGTAAAGCAAAGGTGTCTCATGGGAACCACAGATTGCTCGAAACTATCTCAAAGAAGTGGCGAGATTTGTTACGTAGCTTCAGACTATGTCAACTATGAAGCTCTAGAAAAATGGTGCGGAAATTGGCTGTTTGTCATTGACAAGGAATAATCCAATAGCTAATAAGTATGCTCCTATATTCGACACTTCAAATATGTCTAGAACTGATGTTGTTATTACTACTTTCATTTTTACAGAAGGAAAGGTTTTTCATTCTTCGTTTCTTGCTATATCATCTTGGGTTGTGCAAACTATTCATTATAGGGGATCCCTTCATATTTGTAGTTAATTCTTGCTAAGATTTCTGCAAACTATTTTTGTTATGTCGAAGTTGAAATCTTTTTTTAGGGTTGTAAATAGATTTCACATGTAGGTAAATAGTATATATACACATTATAACTTTCTACATATTTTACATGATTTTAAAACCCCAACTCCGTGCGGGCACTTTTACTAGTCACTTACTAAACAGTTGAATTCTCCACCTCTTGCTACTAAATAATTATTTTTGTAACTGATCAGGTGGTGGAAGGACTTGGACGTGCCTAACAAGCTCCCTTTTGCAAGAGACAGATTGGTAGAGGTCTACTTCTGCTGGAGTTTGTCAGTCTACTTTCAGCCTCAATATTCCTTTGCTAGGAGGACATCTTGCAAAGTTACTGCTATAATTATCCATTATCGATGACGTTTATGAATATGGCACAAATGAACAACTGGAGCTCTTTACTGAAGCTATTGAGAGGCATGAATATATCATTAGTTAAAATTCTCTTATATATAAAATATCTTACCTTATATCACCATCCGATCAAAAAGGAAAAACTAACCTAATTATGCACAATTGATTTATGTATTACTTGATCAGGTGGGATGTCTCAGCCATAAATCAACTACCAGAGTATATGAAAGTCTGCTATCAGGCATTGTTGGATATATATAGTGAAATTCATGAAAAGTTTGCGCACAATGGAAAATTATATCGCATCCACCATGCAAGAGAAGCGGTACTATTCTTCAATATATGCTTAGTATTGAGTCTAAAGGTTTTACAAGGCCAGAAAAATGTGCCGCAAATGCTTTACCATATGTGTATAAACAAACAAGGTTCTAAAAAACGCTAGGCGCTAGTCGGGCAGTAGGATGGGACCTAGCGCCTAGGCGGCTAGGTGGGGCTTGGCGGATTAGGCGAATTTAAGTAAATCTGTTATATTTCGTTTAATAAGTGTCTGTTTATACTTAAAATATATTTATAATTACATCATAAATTACAAAATAGAATGACATATATATTATGAAGTATTGAAACATAATGAAAACATGAGGAACAAGCATATAATTTGTGTTCATTTTAGTATTCAACAAGTTTCTTACAATTTATTAAAAAAATAATGCAAAATGAAAGTTATCTATTTTATGTCTAAGTGAGTTGCAACCTAGCTGGGTGTCTAGTTTGAGCAAGAGAGAGAACATTTTATCTCAGCTATGAACTGTTACGTGAAGAAATATGGGGCCACATGGGGCCACAGAAGAAGAAGCGATAATCAAACTTCAAAGACAAGTGAATAATGCATGGAAGGACAAAAACGAAGCGTTCCTCCACCCTACCGCTATCCCCATGCCCCTGCTAATCCGCATTCTCAATTTAACTCGGGTCATTGATGTTGTGTACAAGTGTGAAGATGCCTACGCCAATAACCCTGGGGGTGTGCTTATAAGACTAAAATATCATCTTACTGTCATGGGCGGATCCATTTAGGGACCCGGGAGGTCCTAGGACCCTCTGGAAGTCCGAAGAAACACTTGTGATCGACCTTCGGGACCCTCCAACAATTTGGGCAGGTGGATTGGAGAGGCTTGTTGCCTCCATGGATGTGCATCCAGCAGTGCTTATAACAAAGAAGAAGAGGTTTCTCATTTTTTTTTTAAAAGACCTTGCCGAAACGACAGCGTTTTTTAGCCAGGTAATTATAAAAGATTTAAAAACTAAAATATCTATGTTTTTTATACAGAGCTTGAGAACCCCGGTCCTTTCCAGTATCCCCAAATTATGTTTAAGAACTCCAACCCCAAATCGTCGCAACCTCCCAAATTTAAACTCAAGTTACCCAATCCCCCAACACCATTTGCCATTCCACCACCTCTAGCTCCCTAATTTTATTTCTTCCAAATTCATTTAAGTTTTTTAATCCTAGACTCTAGTCTCAGCTCCCAATTGTAATTATATGTTACATTAACAAATTTCATCTTTGTAGAGTCATTAATTGACATGTTATGTTGCTGAGGAGAATTTGTTGGTTTTATTACCTTTGAGTTTAATCTTGATTATTATTATTTTTTTAAAGCGGGACAACTAGTGGCAAGCCACGGTTATCCACCCCTTCTAGGGGCCTGGAAGACTCATAGAGGCATTTCAGCTTTCTCTTGCCCACAGTCAAGCAGACTCATTAGCTTGGAGCCTTGGATCCGGGACCCTCCTGTTTTTTGTATGTTGAGAGTCGAAATTCGTGCCCTTACCACTGGGCCACTTGATGTGGTTGATTAATTTCGATTATTTAATGAGCCAAATTCAATAAAAATAGTGATATGGAACCACACTAGTTTAATTTTTTTTGTTTTGAACTTTTATCTTGGGACCTCCGATCTTGAAATCCTGGATCCGCCATTGGTGATGTTTCTTTTCAAACTATAGTCCAGCCCCCAAGTTGCCTACAAAGTTGCGTTGTGAATAAATCCATATTATGATTTTGAAATTAATAAAAGAACTTCTATGCAATTGGGAACAAATTATATATTAATTATTCAGCCCTAATAGCACACTAGGACATGCATGTATAGCTGTTGGTGCCAAAACTCGGACGGAGCTAGGGCGCGGGGTTTAACAAGTATTTGTCTCAAGTGTTGCTTTCGATCTCAGTGCCATCATATGGCTCGAGAGAAGAGAAAATAGACATGTCACTATTGGAGGCTGCCAATTGATAGTGTTTGTGTTTGAGCATGTGTACGTTGCGCGTCAATATGACTATTGAACCAAATAACTGTGTACCGAATGGGACACTGTTGCAATTAAGTTCTTTTTTGTGCCCTTAGTGAATGAGGACTTAACATTTAGTGTAACTTTGCATATGCTTGCCTAAAAAAATACATGAAAACAAAATAGAAAATGAAATGGGAAATAAAATGTAATCATTTCATGATGGAGTCAAGATTACAAACTTTTTCAAAAGTGAAATCTAGGGCGATGGCTGAACTACATAATTTGACATGTAAATTGACTGGAAATGTAAAGAAAGCAGTAAAACTCTAGCAAGATTGGCTATGAAAGGCAAGATATTGCTAAAGAACTTCACCGAGATTAGTGGTGTCTGGTGTCGGATTGAACTTAGTACAAAACATGCACCTCAATTAGGAAATCATGGTGTTTGGAATTGCACATGAAGCAAATCATACCACATGGTGGCAGAGATGTAAAATTTTTAGATATCAGGGATCCTAGGCAGTTTTTATTTTGAAGGAAGGCTTTGAAATTGTAATTGAAGAGCTAAGAGTGTTTTGCTAAAGCGAAATTGGGTTTTTACTAAAAAGTAGTTGGGTTAATTGAAGAATCACTCAAGGTTTTGTTTAATTTCTCGAAGGTCCGAGCCCTTCAGACTTTCACATCTCCAAAATCATTCTGTTTATGTAGTTTTGTGTAGGAGCTCTTCAAGCCTTCGAGTTTTAGAATTTATGACCAAACCAAATATTGGTTTGAGGAAAATAAACCAATACGTCCTTAAATCAAAATTTAATCAGTGTTGCCAAATAAAAGTCATTAGTATTGAGAATTTGCATAAAATAAGGACACATTGGAACAATAAACTTGCCTAATAATCGGTACCAATAAATGTGCAAAAATCAGTGAAAACAATATTTCAAAACACAACTAGTTGTTTGAAGTCCCAAAATTCAGCAGTACTAGCTTATTTTGCAAATTCACTAAAATCTCGATTCTTGTTAGGTTGTCATGAAAAATTTCAAGTATGAACTAGACATATATGGATACCATTTCACACAATTTCATGATTTTTAAATTATAAGCGAGTCAAAAACGAATTTGAAAAGAGATGTGCTGCATAAATTGTAGAAAATGTATAGTATAGACCTGAGATTAAAAATTCA
This sequence comes from Malus domestica, assembly GCF_042453785.1. Lineage (NCBI taxonomy): Eukaryota > Viridiplantae > Streptophyta > Magnoliopsida > Rosales > Rosaceae > Malus > Malus domestica. The sequence continues at coordinate 23,435,518 of NC_091672.1, read as the reverse complement.
CTTTTCACTCAATGTGCATAAACATTTTCATACATAAACTAGACATACAAAACTGACGTTTCCCAAAAATTCATATTTTTTTTTGAGATTTTATAAGTGTACCAAAATTAAATTCTAAATACGATGTGAATTCACTAAAAATTTATTTTTACCCCAATGTGCATGAAAATTTCTAGAAATGAATTAGATATAAATGTGCAGAAACCGCATAAATTTTGCAATATAGTCCAGAGATTAAAAACTTCACCAATAATTCATTTTCAAACCAATGCTCGTGAAAATTTCCAGATTTGAAATAAACATCTCAATGTATACCATACTAAAATTTCATGAATTTTTGAGTTACATAGATATATCAAAATAGTATCACAAACAGACTGTTCTGGAAGTCCGTAGAATTCCAGCAACATGGTATCACACTTAAAAGTTTACCATAAATTTATTTCTTGTCCAAAAAACGTGAAAAATTACCAACATCTATAATCCATTTAATATTACCACAAGACCGAATTTCATAAAATTTTAAATTAGGGAAGTCTATCAAAAAATAGAAAGTCTATCAGGCGCAGGTTAGTGACGATATGAATGATTTTCCTTTTGTTATCTGTTTCTTCTTTTCAGATCTTTTGCTAACTTTTCCCCCAGTTTTCTTTCCCGATCTACCCAAAATTTCTCTCCTTTCAATTCGATTTGCAGTCAGTTTTCATTGCAATTTGGTGCGACCATTTGAGAGAGCTTCGATGGGTTCATCGGCTCAGGTGCTTAAAACACCACATCCTTTTCTCTGTCTGCTTTCGGTGGCAGTGTTGTTCGTGGTATTCGCACGGGCTTCTTCCAATTTTTGGCTGAAATCGAGGCGATTAGGGTGGTTTTCGTGGATGGTTTATGCGGATCTGCTTGTTTGGATTTGGCGATTGTTGGAGGATTGTTTTGGGTTGATCGTGAAACTATTATGGCGGCGGATGCTGGGGTCGAAAAGTCTCTTTTGTTATGTTAATAGTGTTGGGCTCTTGGTTGAGCTTTGTTTAGTTAGTTGGGAGGTCCAATTGTGTTTAGGGTCTTATTTTGTTTGTCAGCCTTTGCTTGTAATATATTGCATGGAATAAAATCTTATCATTTCTTCGGAAAGGTTTTACCAAAAAAAAAAAAAAAAATCGATTTCAAAATAATCAAGAACCAAGACTGACTTTTTGATTTGCATATGCTCAACAAAAACATCAGTATTAAAATTGTAAAATTGCAGTGATCAAAACCCACTTAAACAAAGAGAAGATTTTTATTAGCAAAACCTCTAAAACCAGACATGTGCCTTAGCACATTCATCAAAGCATTAACGGAAGGCAAAATTAGAATAGCATAAGCAACCAATAGTAAATAAATGAATTCACAACATCGATATAAAGAAGAAAGCCACAATCAATTGTTACCTTCTTCTTGTTTCATAAGATGGAAAAAGTAATTAGCATCCTGAATCTTATACAAGAATTAACAATATAATCCAACAAAATGACACAAGCCAAAAGACCAAATCCGTAAGATTAATTTGATCCATCAAATCAAAATAATATCAAAAGATTATAATAGAGGAACAACTAAAATGAAATTCCAAAGAACTTAATGATTCAAGTAAAAATCCAAAAAATACAAGCAAACCTACCAAAATACAAAATTTCTAAAGGATGAGTTTTTCCATAATAATAAGCGGATTCTCAGTTTAAACAAATTTATTATTATTATTTTATTTTTTTGAGAAAATAAATTGAAAAGAAAAACACAAGCACAAGGTTTGAATAAAACACTCGTCACCCAGATTCACAACCCTTTTTCCTAGTTTTTTTAATTTTTTATTTTGGCATTAGATAGATAATCAATTGGAACCAAAAGCTTTTGTAATAGGGAGCAGGTGTCAACACCATGCGTGAGGGTGTTTTGGAAAAGAAGACAACCCTATATACTCAAGAAAACTCCAGAATTTACCGAAAAGAAGAAAAAAGGACAATTAGCCGATGACTAACTATAAACTCCAATTCAACGTGTAATTAAATTATTTCCCCTTTTTTTTTATTTTCCATGCCCAATTTCAATTTATTTGGACCTAAATCCCTAAAACAAAATTGCAGACTCAAGTGATACAAAATTGCGGAAGCATCTTTATAAAGTCTCATAGGATCGATTAGTCAAAATAGCCAACCAAACGATAAACACAAATTATGCTTCAGTTGTGTCAATCATGTAACGACCTGTCTCCAAAAATTATAGTTTTTATAATTTTAAAATGTGAATTTACGAAAATGCCCTTCGAGGCAAATGCGTTGACTTTGTTTGACCACCTTGTCATGTCACGTGAGATCTATTTTCTTGGTGTATCCTCGTAGTACTCGTCGCTACGAACGCGTGGGCGCAAACGTAACGTAATTTGGAGCTATAATGAAAGAGTTATCAACGTTTAAAGTCGAGGGCATTTTAGTAAATTTAATCTTTGTTTCTATAAGGTTCCAGCAAAATCTGGAGTAGTGAGGAAGCCACATGTGTAGCCCAGATTAAAGGAAATGAGAGATGGTCGGTGGAGATGGAAAATAAATGAGGGAGAAGTGAGGACCAATCAGAGCAACTCTAGCTTGGGCTGGTGCTCGGGGGACGAAATAGGGCCAGATAGCCCGGCCTTGAAGCTTCAGCGTGGGCAGCCCGAGGGAGAGTGAAGGCCCGAGCTCCGGGGCCTGTGAGGAATTGCCAGCTCGAAAGCCTGAGTGGATGTGACGCCAGGGCTGACGTCATCCTGGCGTCAGCCTAATTTTATGTTTTTTTTTTTGTCGGGCGCGTGCGACTCACCCGCACATGGGGGCTCATCAACCGACAGCTTTTCAGAGAACGGGCTCGCGTCGCAGTCTGCCGAGGTTACCGTTGGGAAGCCACGTGGCTTCCCACGGTCCGTTCGATCTCAACGGCTCTTTAAATTGGACCGTCCGATTTTCAACGGTAATAAAAATAATAAAAATTTATTTTCAGGCTCACAGCTCTCCTTTTTTCCTGTAATCATATATTAATTATTCAGCTCAAATAGCACACTTGAACATGCATTTATATAGTTGTTGGTGCCAAAACTTGAACGGAGCTTGGTTACGCAGTTCAACACGTATTTGCCATGAGTATTGTTTTCAGTCTCAGTGCCACAAGATGGCTCGAGAGAAGAGAGAATAGGTGTGCCACTGTTGGAGACTGTCAACATAGACAATGTTTGCGTTTGTGCATGTGTGCAAGTTACGCGTTAATCTGATTTCTGAACCAAATAATTATGCACTGAGTGGGACGTTGATTTGGATAAAGTTCGTTTATGTGCCTCAAGTGAATGAGGACTTAATATTCATTGTAACTTCGTGTATGCTTACCAAAAAAGTAAATGAAAGCGAAATAGAAACTAAAACGGGAAACAGAATGTAATCATTTCATGATGGAGTCAAGATTACGAACATTCACAAAACTAAAATCTAGGCCGATTGGCAGAACTACATAATTTGAAATGTAAATTGATAGGCAATGTAAAGAAAGTAGTAAAACTCTAGCAAGATTTAGGCCATGAAGGGCAAGATAATGCTAAAGAAATCCACCTAGATTACTGGTCAGATTTGACTTAGTACAAAACATGAGCCTCAGAGAGGAAATCAGGGTGTTTGGAATTGCACATCAGCCGAATCATACAAGAGGGTGACAGAGCTGTTAATGTTTTAGACCTCAGGAATCGTACACAATGTTTGTTTGGAAGGAAGGCTTTGAAATTGTAGTTGAAGAGCTAAGAGAGTTTTGCTAAGGAGCAATTGGGTTTTTACTGAAAAGCAGTTGGGTTAATTAAAGAATCACTCAAGGTTTTGTTTAATTTCACGAAGGTTCGAGCCCTTCAGACTTTCACATCTCCAAAATCGTTCTGTTTATGTAGTTTTGTGTAGGAGCTCTCAAGTAAGTTTCGTGTAGGAGCTCTCCGAGCCTTCGAGTTTCATATCTCCAAAGTCGTTCTGTTTATGTAGTTTTGAGTTATATACACGTAAATCTCCCCCTTACACATATCTAAACATCGCTGCACATTTGATATGTTTATGTTGCTTCTGCTACGAATATTTCCCAAATCCATCAAAACTGAATTGGTCCTTCCTTCTTTAAGTGAATTGCTAGCAGGGGTGCAGGTGGTTTTTGGTGCTGCTCGAGTTTGACGGCTGGAGTTGAAGCGATAAGGCAGGATTGACAGAATGTGTAGAAAAGGGCTTCTTGCGGATTGAAGTGGAGACATATACAAAAACTGTGGTGGACATGATTAACAGCGGGGAGATTTCAGAGGTGTCGGTGGAATGTATAATCCACGACATTCATATGCTGGCTTCCCAATTTAGAGATATTATTTTTAAGTTCATTCCAAGAACTTGTAATAAAGCGTCCCACGCTATGGTTGGTTATGCTTTCAAGGAGAAATCCAGAAAGGTAATTTTCCTTTAAAGAATTAACGTTCAAAATTTATAGAATCTAAGCTCATTTTCATGCAATTTGAAGAAAAACGAAACAACCAATTAAACCAATTAAACCATCTCAGCTTAGCACACAATGAAATTTACATTACATAAACGATTAAGGAACTCAGCGGAGGCATAAGATCGACTGCACTCGGAACAATTACACATTAGCGCGGGTGAATGCTATAGTATGTCCGGATGACAGTAAGAACAAAGAGAGCTGCAGCAGCAACGAATGATATGATACTCCATGGACTAGAAAAATAAGTGCGACAAAGGAAATTTGCATGTCAACGAATGTTATGTTTGCTCAAGGGCAACCAGGACTTACTGTATGCATTCACTTCGTCACACAACTTTCCGAAGCAGAAGTCCTTCACAACAACTGTATTCAGTTTAGTTTTGAATTCAGCGAAATATTCTTGGTCCCCAACGCGATTGCGATTTAGTAGATTTATGATTCCTCTTCTCCGAAGAAGTCTTATATCCCTTGTGGAAGTGATGAGACTCTTCATGAGTATCAAATATGAGGTAATGTGATGCGTACCTCTAAGACTGCATTGCTCATAAGCCACGAGGTTCCTGAAGAGTGAATCCGAAGTCAAGTGAATATACACTGGTGGAATTCTGAGTTTGTCATTACTCAAAGTTATGTTCAATAAATTGTCTTCCCCTTTTTCAAACTCAATCCCTGCCCTTAAAAGGTTTGAAGTTGTTGAACCTAGAAACTACCAAGCCTACGTGGCGCGCAGGCCGAGTAATCTATAAGCTAACTACGTCCTTCGGTGAATGCGGGGCGTGCCAACTCGTCGGCCACGCTCGGCCGAGGAGTAAATTTGTTGATGTTGCGTTGGGTGCGCTGCTGACTTCTGCGTCTCGCGATTGCGACCGAGGAAGGAACACGTCTCGGCCTCTTGGGTTCTAGAGCCTAAAAACAAGGCTGCTAACTTAGCGAAGTTCAATATCAAATTCGGCTTTCAATATGCCGAATGTAGTAACTTGTAACACCTCACTTCGCCGAGAAGGCTGATGAGATGACCTCGACCAATAAGGATTTGGCAATCCTTCTCGACTGAGACTTGGATAGGTAACCAACCGTCCTTGCCGTAGTGCTGTTGATGCCAACGGAAGATGCTGCGAGATCGGCTGACTCTACGGTGACAGAGCTATCTATGCCGACTTAAGATATCACCGGTTGCTTTCACAGTGCTGTTGATGCCAACGGAAGATGTGTCAGTGAAAAGAGAAAATAAAAATCTCAGTTGTTGAGAGAGTTTGCGCAGGGCAGTTGTGTGTTGAATTGGAGGTCCTTTGAACGTTGCCGGCGACTCTGTATTTATAGTGACGAATACGCACTGGTTGATAAGCTGAAAAAGACTCCCAAACAATTAAAACTCATCTTATCGAATCCAAGATAATCTGCAAGCTTGGGTAACGTCCATCTAATCAACCACCCAATATATATATATATATATATATATATATAAAAGGTTGCACCTTTCCCATGAATTGGCAGACCTCATGTCGTCAATTATATATATATATATATATATATATATATATATATATATGGCTGATAGCTTTTGACACAGCATACATGCCATGTCCATCATCAATTTACTTCATCCGACAACACCCCTTAGGTCTCCTACCTCATCCTCACCTCATCCACAATAGCCATCATCATTCTGATCAAACGAATTTTAAATTCATCTTACTTCCCAGTGCTGACAGACATCCCAAATCAATTCGAATTGTACTGCTTATTCGGGATATGAATCGCATTCTATTTATCTGGTTTAAGAAGATACCGAGATAATTCATATTAAAAGATAATTATAATATTATCCTTTAATAATCAAATTATCTCTACTTTCTCATCTAGCGGTCGAGAATCATGCCCACTCAACGGCCTCGATTGCTTGGGCCGATGATGTAAAATCGGGTCCAAATAGAAGCGCTTAGATTAAATCCCCATATTTGATCTCGGTTTCAGCTTGATTGTCATCAGATATCAACTCAACTGGGAGTAAACTGCCACAAACTAACTGAGAAGATGAATAAACTCCCAAGAACTCACAAATCCACATTCAATAATTCACAAATCCAACATTAGAGAAGGAGGGAAGAAGCTTCATTGTTCCTGCTACTTCGAATGGTTTGAACAAATTTTTGTTTTCAATTTCATTCTACGATGCTGCCAACAGTTACTAGACTCCAGCAAAAACACAAATTGTGCATTGTGAAGCTCATTGTTCCTCTTCTGTTTTTGAGTCAATCACGATTTAAGACTGATAGATTGTTTTTATTCTACTTTGTTCAGTTTTCTTGAGAATTCAACTTTGTTTTGAAGGTTCTCCCTTTTTTTGACTAAAAAAAAAAACATCATGGCCTCTTCCCATTTGTGCTTCGCCTACTTTTTCACGATGTTCATGGTTACATTCTGCAATCTACATGGAGCACATCCTGGTATTGCAACTCTAATTTCTGCTTAATTACACATATAGATAGAGACTCTCTTTTGTAGAAGCATTATTCTACAAACATGATAAACCTCGCTGTGTAGAAGTGTAAACGAAGGAGGGAAAATGCGAACACGTGAGAAAACTGTTTCGCGGAAGCGGAGAAATAAAATCAATTGCTCCATTGTGAAATTCAAAAGCAATCTCTTCTCCACTGATACCCAAAGGTTCTTATGTGAGATTTAGTTTTGCTTAAGTTTGGTTTACTTAACCATCCTTTAGTTTTGTTCAAGTTTGGTTTACTTAACAATTCTCCTTTACTTATATTACTTGCTTATCCCTTCAGGCACTTCTCACACAGGAATGTTCTTCTGTCCTTTTGATCGGGTAGTTGAAAGAACACCATGATTCGTTACTGATGTTGTTCGTTTGTGTTTTCATCAATTCGACTATCTGTCGAGCACTTATGGTATTCCTAGCTTGGCTATTCCTCAGTTCTCTATCGAATCAGAATCATAGTTTTAATTTCGATTCTATTTCGGTTAGTGCAGGTTTGGGATGATCGTTTTTGGATTTCTTTACGTTTGTTTGTCCGACTATAGGTTATCTACCTCTGTCTCTTCACTTATTTCTAATGCTATTCTATTGCACAGGCACCTTTGAAGCATGAACACCAAGAGATGTGGTTTGATTATGTTAATTCGTCTTTTTGAAACCAGAAACAAATGTGTTGCAGGAAGAATTCTTTGGCCCAAGGAATTAGAAAGAATATAAAATGTGGTGAGAAAATTGTTGCGGCAAAAGGAAGAAATCAGGATCCAAATTCGATCAGAGTTGAATGTTTGAGTGAGTTGGTTCAATCAGCATGTACATGTTTGGGAGTTTGTATTCCTAACAATTTTGAAAATTTATCTTCTGTTTGATAGGTTTTCAGAATGTTGGAAGATAAAAGTGGAATCATTATATTCTCATCGGTAGTTTCTTGATTTGCTTGCTAATTTTGTATGGTACATTGGCAACATTAGTTATTTAGATTCAGTGAATTTTATTGTCATTGGAGTATGCATGATTCCTCTGTCTCTTCACTTATTTCACATATAAAAACTCAGTATATTCTTTTGATAATTTACAATGTTCCCTTACTCTGCGTGAGGGATTGCGTAGTTTTACAAAATCAACTATTCATTTTGATACCGAACGGATGTGGCAGCCAAAAGTTCCAACTGTCTTAGATACTTCGGACAAATGTTCGTAGAAAATTACTGTTTTACATTCTCTTAAGTTACATTTTGTTTTGTCTAGAATATAAAAGCCATGCAGGAATGGAGTTTATAGGCTACTAAAGAGGCCCCTATCAACTCTGCTGCCGTAAAGTACACAAATTTCTTAATTGGCAACAACCTCTGGAAAAGTTGAAGGAGGGTTGATAGGCCCCAATCAAAAGTAGTTTTATCACTCCCTTAATATGGAAAATTATGGACATATAAAATCAATGCATGTAGAACATGTATAAAGTGTTTCTGAAGCAAAGATGTTTTTATGCATGCACAAATGTGAAGGGGATAAAAACTCTGTATGCCACGTGTAACACACCATGATATAAAAAAAGACTTTTTTGCACACGCAAGGCGTGTGTAGAAGGGCTAGTTTGTTGTAAGTGAGAAGTTAAGACAGTTGTCATTATTTGTTGTTAGTGGGAAAACTAAGATGGAGTCTTTGAGCAGTTCATCTTATGTAACTTTTATAACTTTTGTCTTTTTAATTTGTGTATATTACCTTATCCACTAAGGGTGATAATAAATCTATAATTAGTAGCATTTTCTCCATCATCCTTTGTTTTCTTTTATTTTATCCCCCTACCTAATTTCTTCTACAACGATTATTCTCTCTATTCCTCCATCTTTTCCGTTTTTACATACTGACCAAAGATGAGTGTTCGTGTAGTTGAGCTTTGGACTCTTCCTTTTGTGCAGATAGGTTTGAGTCATAAAACAATTTTGTTGGGCTATTGTATTCTGGAGGGAACAAGTCATGGGATATACTGCTGCATCTGTCCGTGGACTTTGTTAAACCGCAGTGAACTTTAATCTCCTTAAGGAGAGCGATATACTTGCGTTTTAGCCTAATTGTCTACATGCTTTTTAGAAGAATATAATTTTATTATACCCCGAATTGGTGAATTAGGTAGGATCATTTTGTACAGAATAACAGTACATAATAACAAAGCAAAGAGCAAGTCAATTTTCTTGTAATTTTCCCAACATTTTTTATTCGAACTAAAATTGAATTGGTGTTTTAGGCTGAATAAGTTCCAAGGGCAGGAAAGCTGTTATCTACTTGTCAAAACATTTGTAATTCCGGTCCTTTGGATCAAGGTGTTCTATTTCTCTAGTTTCAAATGTAAAACGATAATTGCGTCATATATGTAGTTGTAGACATAATCTAGTGGCTGTTACCTTCCATGAATTTTTATCCCTTAATCCTCATCAATTCATTTGATCCAACGGTCGAAAATTGAGAGTGTGTGTAAAAGATAAAAAGAGGTGTGTGCTTAACACCACCCTATTTCCATTTCAAAGTCATATTTTTTTTTTTAACAAACAATATTATCTACACTGAAAGGGAGGGGTGAGCTTAACCTTACAATGTGCTGGCAATAATATGGTTCAAATTCTCATTTGGCGAGAATCAAACCTTAGACCCCTCACTTATAAATGAATAAAAATATCACTAGACCATAGTGCTAAATGGCTTCGAAATCATATTTTAGCATAACTATTGGCAGTTGCTGGTTAAAGGACCAATATGATTAGAAGTTAGAACATAAGTAATTACCACCAAAGCATCCATTTTTTGAGGACATCAACGACTTCTTTACAAGATCCATTTTTGTCTCCCATACAATCACATATAAGTTGAGAAACCAGGAAGATAATACAAATTCATTATACAGGAGGAAACTTTAACATTCATAAATCATAAATGACTAATTAAACACATAGGACCCCGATAGAAATCCTCCACACACAACTGCAACCCCCCTTTCCCATTGTAAAATGGAAAATTACGGACGGTGAATGAAATAGTATGTTTGTGAGATAATAAGAACAGAAAGGGAAACCGCAACAATGAACTATGTCAATGGCCGTGCCTTATTAAAATAGGCACGACACAAGCTCATTTAGATAAGGCACTACATGGCATGATTAGCAATGAGTGGCTAGGTCGGTCCTAAGGTTTAGGTCCAATAGGTTGGCCCGGCCGTGATTCATCATGGCCAAGCACGGCCCATGACGTGGGGCTATTATGATGACTATCCCATTTAAACTAATACATAACTAAATATTAATATATTTATTCATTATTTTTCAAGTAAAACATACATTTTGGAACTAATAAGACTAAATAATTGTGATATTAGGTTTTAAACTAGATTCAAATAATTTTTTCTGATAATATAAAATAACTAAAGTTTGTTTAGCCGCTTGTTTAGTGGCATGGTCCAAGAACGGCTTAGGCCCATATGACACCTGGACCGTTTGACACCTTTAGGGCACGTTTGTTTGACAGGATTAGCAAGGCTTGGACTGGACTAGACTATAGTCCTGTGTTTGATGTGCAACCGGATTAGCTTTAATGGGCTTAGGTGGGACTCGCTCGGATTACACGCCTCCTTACGAGTTCTTAACGAAGAACCCCAATTTTGGGCGGACTCGTAAGCCCGGAGAGAAAACCGCGAGGATCCCCAACGTCCTGCTCGTCCTCATCTCTGCGAGGATCCCCAACGTCCCTCGTCCTGCTCGTCGCTCGTCGTCGACCTTGCCCTGCTTCCTCGTCGTCCTCCTCCTCACCCTCATCTCTGCGTCTTCTCGCCCTCATCTGGTCGGAGACAGTCTGGTAAGCTTCAAATCTTCGATTGATTTCGTCGAATTGAGATTAGAATTTGGGGTTTTCATATTTTTAGTTCAAATTGAGATTAGAATTTGGGGTTTTCGTATTTCAACTTTTCTGGTAAACTTCAAAATCAATTTTTAGGTCAAATTGAGATTAGAATCTGTGTGTGTAATCTCTGTGTGTGTCTGTGTGTGTGTGCGTGTGTGTGTATACTATGTCTGTGTGTACTCTGGTTTGTCTGTGTGTGTGTGTATACTCGTGTAATCTCTGTTTGTGTATACTCTGTGTGTGTGTGTGTGTGTAATCTGTGTGTGTAAGTGTAATATGTGTGTGTATGTAATCTGTGTGTGTATACTCTGTGTGTGTGTGTGTGTGTTTGTGTAGTGTGTGTGTGTATTGTGTGTGTGTGTGTGTGTTTGTGTAGTGTGTGTGTGTGTGTGTGTGTTGTGTATTGTGGCTGTGTGTGTGTGTGTGTAAGTGTAATATGTGTGTGTGTGTGTATGTAATATGTGTGTGTGTGTGTGTGTTTGTGTAGTGTGTGTGTGTGTATTGTGTGTGTGGGTGTGTGTGTGTTTGTGTATTGTGTCCGTGTGTGTGTGTGTGTGTGTGTGTATTGTGTGTGTGTGTGTGTTTGTGTAGTGTGTGTGTGTATTGTGTGTGTGTGTGTGTGTTTGTGTATTGTGGCCGTGTGTGTGTGTGTGTGTGTGTATTGTGTGTGTGTGTGTGTTTGTGTAGTGTGTGTGTGTATTGTGTGTTTGTGTGTGTGTTAGTGTAGTGTGTGTATTATGTGTGTGTGTGTGTTTGTGTAGTGTGTGTGTGTATTGTGTATTGTGGCAATGTGTGTGTGTGTGTAAGTGTAATATGTGTGTGTGTGTGTATGTAATATGTGTGTGTGTGTGTTTGTGTAGTGTGTGTATGTAATATGTGTGTGTGTGTGTTTGTGTAGTGTGTGTATGTAATATGTGTGTGTGTGTGTTTGTGTAGTGTGTGTATGTAATATGTGTGTGTGTGTGTGTTTGTGTAGTGTGTGTGTGTATTGTGTGTGTGGCCGTGTGTGTGTGTGTGTGTGTGTATTGTGTGTGTAGTGTGTGTGTGTATTGTGTGTGTATTGTGTGTGTGTGTGTGTGTTTGTGTAGTGTGTGTGTGCATTGTGTATTGTGGTCGTGTGTGTGTGTGTGTAAGTGTAATATGTGTGTGTGTGTGTATGTAATATGTGTGTGTGTGTATGTAATATGTGTGTGTGTGTGTTTGTGTAGTGTGTGTGTGTATTGTGTGTGTGGCCGTGTGTGTGTGTGTGTGTGTATTGTGTGTGTGTGTGTGTGTGTGTGTATTGTGTGTGTGTGTGTGTTAGTGTAGTGTGTGTGTGTATTGTGTGTGTGTGTGTGTTTGTGTAGTGTGTGTGTGTATTGTGTATTGTGGCCGTGTGTGTGTGTGTGTAAGTGTAATATGTGTGTGTGTGTGTGTGTGTGTGTATGTAATATGTGTGTGTGTGTGTTTGTGTAGTGTGTGTATGTAATATGTGTGTGTGTGTGTTTGTGTAGTGTGTGTGTGTATTGTGTATTGTGGCCGTGTGTGTGTGTGTGTAAGTGTAATATGTGTGTGTGTGTGTATGTAATATGTGTGTGTGTGTGTGAGTATAAAAACGGAGTGTGTGTGTGAGGATAAGAGTGTGTTGCACTGTCCCCGTGTGTGTGTGTGTGTGTGTGACTGTGTTTGTGTGTGAGTGTGAGTGTGAGTGTGTGTGTGTGAGTGTAAAAACGGAGTGTGTGTGTGAGTGTATGAGTGTGTTGCACTCTGTCTCCGTGTGTGTGTGTGTGTGACTGTGTTTGTGTGTGAGTGTGAGTGTGAGTGTGTTTGTGTCTGTGTCTGTGTGTGTGTGTCTAATTTCTGTGTATGTGTGTGTGTGTAATTTCTGTGTGTGTGTGTTTGTGTACTGTGTGTGTGTGTCTAATTTCTGTGTATGTGTGTGTGTGTACTGTGTGTGTGTGTTTAATTTCTGTGTGTGTGTGTGTTTGTGTACTGCCTGTGTGTGTGTGTATCTAATTTCTGTGTATGTGTGTGTGTGTGTGTACTATGTGTATGTGTTTGTGTACTGCACTGGAAGTGTGTGTGTGTGTGCTCTATAATAAGTGTGTGTGTCTATTTAGTTTATAACCATGATATTACAATGTGAATGTTTTGTATGCTGAACTGCAATATTCTGTGGTTGTTAGTTGCAGAGAAGAGGAGCATAAACGGAAGGATAAGGCTGAGACTACCGCTTCACAGGTGTCATTTAATTTCCATTTTAACATGCAATGCCTAGCAATTGTGACTTGACTGGTTTTTTTCTTTTTGTTGATCCAACATTAATTGTGACTTGGCTGTTTATTTTTTGGGCTGTTAATGCAGTTACTTGTTTCAGAATTCTTTGTATAGCGTTTATTTTGATCTAGTTCATTTCGAATCATAATCACTTCATTTTCATCACCCTTAATAACAGTAAATATTACATATATAATGTCCTTATTTAATTTTCCTTTTTTTTTTGTTTGGATAGATATGGATCGAAGGAAGCTTTTATTGATCTTATTGTTAGAGATGTCTCATTTAGAGACAATTTGCATTTGTACGATTCTTGTGGTGATGATGCTAAGGGCCAAACAGAGACATGTTGAACGACCCACTTTGACTAATCGTTCACTTGTTAGACGAGAGATTAGTTTGTGTTATCTGAATGGTATAATAGGGAATACTGATATTGAATGTGTCAACGAATTGAGAATGGATAGAAGGACTTTTGCCTTATTATGTGACTTACTTCGTCAAGATGGGAGGGTAAAAACTGATGGTTTGGTGTCTGTAGAGGAGCAGGTGTGTATGACTTTACAAATACTAGCACATCATACTAAGAATCGTAGTATTGGCGGTAGATTTTATAGGTCGGGAGAGACTATAAGTAGGTATTTCAATAGCGTATTGCAAGGAATTTTACGATTACAAGGTATCCTACTAAAAGTCCCTCAGCCTGTGCCTATTGATTCTACAGATCCTAGGTGGCGATGTTTTAAGGTATGATGAGAATTTTTTTTCATTTTCCCTAAGCTTTAACTCTTCATTCCCTTTGTATAAATTAACAAAAACTTTTTTTTTTTTTTTTTTAAGAATTGCTTGGGAGCATTGGATGGAACACACATTGATGTGCATGTACCTGAAATTGACAAACCAAGATACCGAACAAGAAAGGGTCGAGTCGCAACTAATGTGTTAGGTGTGTGTTCAGGAGATATGCAGTTCATATATGTGTTTCCGGGGTGGGAGGGTTCCGCATCAGACTCTAGAGTGCTACATGATGCAATTACTAGGCCTAATGGTTTTAAGGTACCAGCGGGTAAGACTATTACTTAGTCTCAACTTTCTAAGTTAGGTCTAGTTCTGTTTGTCAACTACAAAACACTAATAAGGTCTGTTTTTTTTTTTTTTTCATTAGGTTATTATTACCTTGTAGATGGTGGTTATACAAATGGTGAAGGATTCCTTGCACCCTATAGAGGAATACCTTATCATTTATCTGAATGGGAGGGACGAACACCTTCTAATAAGGAAGAATATTTTAACATGAAGCATTCTAAGGCAAGGAATGTAATTGAACACTGTTTTGGCTTGCTAAAAGGAAGGTGGTCGATACTAAGGAGTCCATCTTTCTATCTGATAAGGACACAAGGTCGAATAATTACCGCTTGTTGCCTACTACACAATCTTATTAGGCAAGAGATGTCTGTAGATCCAATGGAGAATTTGCCAATAATAGAAGATGGACAAAATACAGAAGAAGGTGAATATGTTGGTAGTGTTCAAACATCTGACCAGTGGACTGCAAAGAGGAATGACATGGCTCAGGAAATGTATAACGAGTGGAGAGCAATTAGGAACCAGCAATCGAACTAGCTATATGTGTTAATGATAACATTTTATTTTAGTATTCCTTTTTATCATGCATTTGTTAGATATTAGCACAATGATTGGATGGTATGCAAATTAATTGGATATTATGCAAGTTGATTGGATATTATGCAAGTTGATTGGATATTATGCAAATTGATTATTTGTATGGTATTTTCCTTCATTCAAATATTTTTTGTTTAGGTATGGATAACGAAAATATTTTGAATGCTACTCAAGAGCCAAAAGGAAGAAGGCGTAAATGGGAAGCATTTGAGGAAGAAGCATTACTAGGAGTTCTTGAGGATTTTGTTGCTCGGAAGCAACGGTGTGACACCGGTGCTTTCAAACAAGGTACTTTGGTTGAAATAGCAAAAGCTGTCAATGTTTTATGTCCTCATTCAAATATAAAGGTAAATCCACATATTGAGTCCAAGTTGAAGAAATGGAAAAAAACATATAGTATGGTCGTTGACATGATAAACACAAGTGGATTTGCATGGAATGATGTCAAAAAGTGCGTTGAAGTTGACAGTGATGACTCATGGCAAACTTATGTGCAGGTTCATATCCTATTTTATTTATACATTAGTTATATTATTGCTGCTATATTTGTTACGCATGCTAAATTTTAGTTTTGCTATGTTGATATAATCTTAGAGAAATAAAGAAGCCAATGGATGGAGAAGCAAACCTTTTCCACTGTTTGATAGATTTGCATATATATTTGGAAAAGATCGGGCTACGGGTAATGTAGCCGAAACCCCTGCTCAAATGGTGGAGGAACAAAGTCATGATCATGTTGGTGAAAATGATATTGGAGGTGAAAATTTTGTTTCTTCAATGAACCAACAAAGCCAACAAAGCACCCCATCTGAAAATAGCCAGAGAAAGAGGAAAAGAGCTGTGGGAAGTTCAAGTGATGAAACCGAGGCAATTATCAGTGGACTGAAAGATTTTTATGTTGAAAGTGGGAAAAGGATGCAAATGGTAACTGAAGCTTTAGTTCAAGGTACTGCAGATCATACTGACATAGCTAATGAACTTGAAGCAATGGGCCTCTCTCCTATGGATCAAATTGATGCATTGTCTCTTATTTTGGATAAACCAAAAAATGTGGGAGTGTTCAGGGCAATCAAACCGGAACTCAAGAAAGTGTTCGTCCAAAGGCTTTTAAACGACAACGCAAGCGGATGAGGATTTTGGCTAATGTTAACATGGATGTATTTTATTAATCATACAATCTTATGTTATGGCTTATAACTTAGCTTTGCACTAGTATTTTGGCTTATGTTAACTAGCCATTTTGTAAATTATGGAGATCTATTTTGGCTAATGTTAACTAATGTTAACTAGGATTTTCTAAATTATGGAGATCTTCTTATGTACTTGTATTTGTTGAAGTTGCATGTATTGGGCATTATTATTTTTCTTCTGTTGGGTGATAGAGTTTAAACCAAGCTACATTTGCAAATTAAACCCAATTCTATTAGCAGGTAATAAAAACAAAACAATTGTCAATTTTTTTTAAGATTCATAATATACATGGCAAAAATATGCTCCAATTAACCCATATCATGAGATTTGTAGCATTACTCTATTACACAATGGCAAAAATTTGTGGTCCTAGTCTAAGCAAACACAAATCTGGTGAACAGTACTGTTTTTCTTATCCTGCTTCTTAGTCCGACATTACACCAAACGCTTCACTAAGTTAGTCCAGCTTAGTCCAGTCTAAGCCAGTCCAGCTTAGTCCCGGCAGCTAGTCCAGTCCGAGACAGTCCGGCGCAACAAACGCACCCTTAGTTTTTAGGGGTGGGCAAGAGAATTTTTGTCTTTTAAATTACTCTTCTCTCGGTACAGAAGAATATATAGCTCTCTCTGCACTGATATTAATATGCAAGTCACTGTTATTGCATATATTGTTTCCTCATGTTATTTTTTCTTTTGTCAAAAAAATTATTGTGTTCTTTTTTTTTTTTTTTGGTTTGTGTAGGAATACGACGGAAATTTGAAGTGGATATCAACAAATCAAGAATGGACACAAATGATAGGAGCAATAATTTAATTTTACATAATGAATAGCATTTGTGACCTATATAAATTAATTTGATTTGCTTCTGTATCTCCAGTTAATACTTGACTCCACGCATAAAGACATTCTTGATTTCTTGGTTTATTAATTTGATACCTTTCATAATGTAGGTTACAAATTAAAAATAATTATAAGAATGTCTTTATGAGTGACCAAATGTAAAAAGGAAAAGAGAAATTCGTAAGCCGTGAGTAACGCGTCGTGATGTAAAAAGGCATTTTGCAAGTGCATAAGTACGTGCAAAAAGGTTAGTATATATAAAGCTTGTTATATTAACATCCTACATATTGTTAAGCATACAGTACATCACACAATTGCTTTTACAATTAAAATTTATCATAATATAGCCACACACTTTCCCTTAATATCCTCACACCCCACCCAACCTTTTTTCTCCTCCTTCCTTGTGCACTTCCGTTTTTCGTCCCGTTTTCAATTAATCAAAAAGGCAAATTATACGCTGTGTAACATACTGTGTTGCACCAATGATACATAACAATGCTCTTTACATGCATCAGTGTTATACATCTTCTACATTTGGCTTGGTTGTAGGGTATATAAGTCATCTAATATTAAATTTTAATATGGAGTGCTAATAAAAAAGTTTATATATAATTCGGTTTACAATGAATAACCGGTCAAACTAAACCGAAACCGCACTGCTTGGTTTCATTAATAGATTTAAGTAAAATTGAACTAAACTTAACTGAACTGGTGTTCTTCGATTTTGGATTAAAAAATGGACCGAACTGAATTAGACCGTGCCGACCTCTAGTTGTTCGAATTCAAAAATCAAATTGAAGCAAATGATGGGTTGGATTATTGTTCTAAATTTCTTTCCTTATTGACTGAAATTTTTTTTGTTAATTTTTGGAGATTGGTTACTTTCATCATCGGGCACCAGCGCCAGAGCAAACCGACAACCTCGAGTCGGAAGGACTTGTACCCATTTTGAGTTTTAAGGGAAATTTTTTTAAAATGTCATATGAACTTGTACCCATTTTTTAATTTGTCATATAAACTAAAAGTTTAAGCAATTTATCATGTCAACTTTCCGAAATTATCAATTTGTCATCTCACCTTAACTCTGTTTTCCATCCAAAATAAGTTATATGCCTCGCACATGACTTGTCTTCAGAGTTATTTCTACCATTTTAACATCTCACTTCCTTCTATTATGTTGCATTCAATTAAAACAATTCTACAGTGTTCAGTTTAGCATATCATAAAATCTTTTTATATGGGCTCTGTAATATAAGAAACGAGTTGATGTTTGGTGCTAGAAATGGAAATGTAGATGCATATACTCGAGCACAACGATCCGCATGAATACTCTCGAACCCAAAATTTAAGAGTTTTAATAAAAAGATCTTAAATGATAGAAATAACATTGAATACAAGTCATATGCCTCGCACATGACTTATTTTTTATGAAACACTTACCGGGGTTAGGTGAGATGATAAATTGATGATTTTAGAAAGCGAGGCACATGACTTATTTTTTATGAAAAACTTAACGGAGTTAGGTGAGATGATAAATTGATAATTTCAGAAAGTTAGTATGACAAATTGCTTAAAATTTTAGTTTATACGACAAATTGAAAAATATGCACAAGTTCATATGACATTTCAATTTTTTTTTCTAGTTTTAATAAGGAAAATGATAAAATATCAAACCAATTCGTCACCCACACGTTGCAACTTCTTTCCTCACCCGCAAGTTGCAAACCTCGACCTCTCTCTCTCTTCCTTTCTCTTACAATTTTTTTTTGTACACCATTTTTTCTTCTACGGTTACGTCATCTTCGTCCTTGCTCTGGTAGTTGGAGAAGAAATTATTAAATAATACAGTACTACATTGATAGCCGATAGTACCTGCCAACAGGTACGCGGTGGGAGTCTCCTCGACCTCTCTCCCTTACTTTCTCTTACATTTTTTCTTGTACCATTTTTTCTTCTACGGTTACGTCGTCTTCGTCCTTGCTCTAGTATTTGGAGAAGAAATTATTAAATAATACAGTACTACATTGATAGCCGATAGTACCTGCCAACAGGTACGCTGTGGGAGTCTCCTCGACCTCTCTCTCTTACTTTCTCTTACATTTTTTCTTCTACGGATTATAATTATTATAACTTTTAGAGAAGTCTCTTTTTTGTAGCCGTTGATTCTTATGTGGAGGTTCCATCATCTCAATCTTCAAACGCAAATCACACTTAAGTGGTGATTTTGCTTTATTAAATTATTAAATATATTAAGCTTTTGAATCTCAACTAACATAATTTTAAAATTAATATGCATTTCATCTCCACGTAATCTCAAAATAAGAACTTTAGAAGAACACGACTCTTACGTATATTCGTTCAACTTTCATGACATCAGGCCAATAAGGTGATTTTGCTATCATCATACACGACAAAATCTGCGGGCCCTCCGTGGTCTCCAACTGCGAATTCTCCATCACTAACTCTACCATTTTCTCCGCGTCCACTTTTGTCAGAAAATGTTTTGGCCACGCAGTTCAAGGTCAGTGATGTAATGGAGTAAGGAGAGGCAACGTCAGCTGACTGGTTACCTTCAATCCCTTTTAAATCACGCACAAAATCAAGGACATAGATTTATGACATAGGGCCTATAAGTGGATTGCAGGTGAGCTGTCATTTGTTCCTTACAAATGACATCTAAGAGTAATTAATTTTAACGGAAGGTGAGCTGTCATTTGTTCCTTACCACTTCCATCGTAGACTTGCTGTCTATTGGCTGCCAAGAAATAATATTTAATTCTGTCTTGGGCCTGTGCTTCAACTAACCCAAATTCAAAAAGCCCTTGCATGCTTGGGCTTTTAATATTTTTCAGCCCAATGTTAATTAATTACCCAAACACTAACAACTATTAGTGATTAATCAAATACAACATTATCAACTTTTAATGATTAATCAAATACATTAATCATTGTCAACGAATCTAGACAACTAAGAAAAAAAAAATCAAAGAAATGGGTCGACTGTAAAAAAAAACCACCAAAGCAGATGAAAGAATAGAAATGCATATGAAATCAAACCCAAAAGAAGAAACAAATGGGACCACTAAAAAAATCATAATAGCAGGTGAAAGAATAAAACGCAGGTGAAATCAAACCCAAAAGTAGAAACGAATGGGACCATTGTAAAAAAATTTCAACGACAGGGTTTCGACGGTCTGAGAGTTGAGTGCGAGTGAGTGAAAGGAAAGGGGAATCTTATCTCTACTCTGATATATATATATTTTTTTGGTTAAAAGTGATATCTAGGGGTGGGAAATTTTGCCATAAACTAATTTATCGACCGAACCATACTGGGCGGCTCATGATGGTATGATATAGTTTTGGCATTTTACCGAACCGAAAATTAATGGCATGATTTTGGTAATTGATTTTGTATCCCGGCAGTATGCCATACATACATATATATATATATTCCTATTTAGATATTTTAGGTATTTTTTACATACTTGACTCCTCAGTTTTAGGGTTTAGAAAATAAATGACTCCTTAGTTTTAGGGTTTAAAAAATATATGTATATGTATATGATTCATGCCATAATAAATATAGAAAATATTGTTAACAAAATTGATAGCATGATGATTACTAATACTATACATACACATACATATATATGATTTTGAATGTATATGCATTGCTTATGTTTAGGATGATGGAGTTTAGCCAATCAACCGCTAGTGCACAACATGGATTAACCTAAAATGAACCACACAATGCAACCGAACAAGCACCCCAATCTGAAAATCAAATTAAGCCCTTGGAACTGGAAGATAGCGAGGAAGAAGTGGAAACCACTGGTTGTGCCATTTACCAACCGAACCAGCCAATAATTTTGGTTGAATCAATTTTTGGCAACCGTAAGAAGATGGTTGGCTAGCAGTAACTGATTTTCAGTAATCATGTATATGTGGCTGGTAGGTGACACAAGGAATTTGGCACGGTTTGCCAACCGAACCTAGCCCTGATTTCTATTAATTAGACACTTAAAACGAGACCACAAATACACCACCATCTATTCTGATTAAAACATACAAAAGTAACCACGAGTCGGTTCGGTTAACCGATGTCCAAGAATTATAGGAACCGCTCATCAAACTGACCTTAGTCGGTGCGCGTTGGTTTACTCACTGAAAAAATAAAAAATAAAAAACAAAAAACCAATTTGTTGAGTGGGAAGGGAGACAAATTATTATTAATTTGTTGAGTGGGGGACCCACAAATTAAAGATCAGATTTGGGAAGAGCATAAGTTAAGAATTTATGTGTAAATAATTTGTGGTTCAATTGGTTAAAAATATTCGTTCATGTGGTTTTGTGTTCGAATATATATATATATTTTTTTTTGTAATTTAATTTAATTTAATATAAATTATTCTATTTGTTAAAAAAATAAAGATAAGAATTTATGTAATAAAAAATGTTTAAAAAGCCAAGATGACCGACCAGTAAAATTTCTGTAGATATTTTTTTTCTCCAGTGGGTGCGGGGTAGATAGTCAGCGATACTATAAATAGCAAAGCTAATGAGCTCCTGAACTCACACCAGCACTTGATACAAAAGCAATAACACTTGGCTAGTTCGCTTCAAGTTTGAAATCTTTTGAAATATGTCTTCTCTGGAAGTTCCACTATCTCAATCTTCAAGCCCAAATGACACTTTTGATCCTAAGCCTTCAGCCACTTTTTCTCCCAGCATTTGGGGTGACCATTTTCTGTCCTATGCTTCTTTGGTAAGACTTCTTTCTTACTACAATAAACTATTATATATTTTGAACACTATATTATTATGAAAATTAAATTTGTAATTTTAAACGAGGAAAAAAACCAAAGAGTACTTTAATCATTTAAAATGCTACTGATTCGAAATCATTTTATCTAACTTTCCCTTCCTTCACGTGGCAAGCATGTTGCGAATCTAACTACCAAAGTTAAATTCACACACAATTTTTTTTTTTTTTTTTGGGAAAAACAAGTTCTTAAAGTCATGAAAACTGATATGCAATAACTATTTCAGGCTAGCTGCCTCTCTTTTCTCAATGTTTACAATTAGAAATTGACATCATAAAGGTTATGCGTTTTCTAATGTGTTACCAAACTTATAATCATCTTATATTAATTGTAGTCTATATCTTTTGGTATCAAACATATTGTAAAGGTTATGCGTTTTCTTTTTTCTTAAATCAACGTGATGCTATGGAGGAAGTGGATGTTGAACTTGAACAACATGTACAAGAACTGAAGGAAGAAGTGAGAAGGATGCTAATGACTTCAGTTGAAAATGTTTCACAAAAGCTGAACTTGATTGATGACATTCAGCGCTTAGGTGTGTCCTACCATTTTGGAAATGAGATTGAAGAAATTTTACAGAAAATTCACGAGAACTCATATGATTTGGATGACCTGTACACCACTGCTCTTCATTTTCGACTGCTTAGACAACAAGGTTATAACGTTTCATGCGGTAAGTACTCTCGGATGGTGATCTGGTGATATATTTTGTTCTTTTTATCTAAATGCTTTTTGAGGTTCTGAATTTTCCATTTTGTTGGTCATGCAGACTTATTCAACAAATTCAAGGACGGTGATGGAAAATTCAAGGAAACACTCGTTGATGATGTTGTAGGACTACTAAGCTTGTATGAAGCCACACACCTTAGAATACATGGAGAGGAGATACTAGATGAGGCACTAACCTTCACAACCACGCAGCTTGAGTTGACTATATACCGTCTAAGCCCCCCACTTGCAAAAACAGTAACCCATGCCTTAAATCAGCAGCTCCGAAAGGGTTTACCAAGGGTTGAAGCAAGGTATTACTTGTCTGTCTACGAGGAACTAAGAGAATCACCAAATGAAACTCTCCTAACGTTCGCCAAGTTGGATTTCAACCGACTGCAACGAGTCCATCAGAAAGAACTAAGCGAAATCACAAGGTAAATTAATTCCTTATTCATCCATATACATCACTTACTAAAGAGTTGAATTCTCCACCTCTAGCTACTAATAAATACTTATTTTTGTAACTCAGGTGGTGGAAGGACTTGGACGTGCCAAACAAGCTACCTTTCGCAAGAGACAGATTGGTTGAGGTCTACTTCTGCTGGAGTATGTCTGTCTACTTTCAGCCTCAGTATTCCTTTGCTAGGAGGACATCATGCAAAGTTACCGCTATAACATCCATTATGGATGACATTTATGATACACATGGAAAATTTGAAGAACTAGAGCTCTTTACTGAAGCTATTGAGAGGTATGAATATATCATTAGTTAAAATTCTCTTGTATAAATTATCTTACCTTACATCCGATCAAAACAGAAAAACTAAATTACGCACAACTGATTTATATATTACTTGATCAGGTGGGATGTCTCAGCTATAGATCAACTACCAGAGTATATGAAACTTTGCTATCGTGCATTGTTGAATATATACAGTGAAATTCATGAAAAGCTTGCGCACGAGGGGAAATTATATCGCATCGACCATGCAAGAGAAGCGGTAATAATCCATATATATATATATATATATATATATATATGCGCTTAGTTTTGAGTCTAAAGTTGTTAAAAGGCCAGAAAAACGTGCTGTAAATACTTCACAATATGTATAGAAACAAATAATTATTTATAATAATCTTTATATATCAGTATTAATTAAAAGTAGAAACGATAAAAATTGATATAATCTCTTGATCTGGTATGTGCCAGATGAAGAACCAAGTTAGAGGCTTCTTCGATGAAGCGAAATTGTTCCGCCAGAATCACATGCCATCATTGGATGAATACATGTCTGTATCACTCATGACCTGTGGCTACCCGTTGCTAATAACCACATCGTTTGTTGGAATGGAAGAAGCTACAATAGACTCCTTTGATTGGTTGTTAACTTCCCCTCAAGCAGTGAAGGCTGCATCAACAGTTACCAGACTTATGGATGACATAGCGGACCATAAGGTACTTAATCGTATATGTAAATAGTATTAATGAGTATTGTAGAATGTAAACAGTCTCACGCTGAAAACCAGACAGAATAAAATATAACTCATATCAATTGGTTCCACTTCTAATTGCATTGGACGCTTTTATACAAAAGCCTACGCCTGCTGGACTAGCAAATGGTTAAGTTAGAATAGTATCACTGCTTGACCCATTAGTAGTGAACTGTTGAACCCCTAACTGAAATCTTGACAAGCATGACTATTATGATTGCATTAATACTTATATTAATGGTCTTCCTTTATCTTAATCCTCATGCCTGACTAGCTTGAGCAAGAGAGAGAACATTTTGCCTCAGCTGTGAACTGTTACATGAGAAAATATGGTGCCACAGAAGAAGAAGCGATAATCGAACTTCGAAGACAAGTGAATAATGCATGGAAGGACATAAACGAAGCGTGCCTCCACCCTACCGCTGTCGCCATGCCCCTGCTAATTCGTATTCTCAATTTTGCTCGGGTCATGGATGTTGTGTACAAGTGCGAAGATGGCTACAATAATGCTGACGGTGGGCTAAAAGATTTTATAGTTTCTACACTAGTGGAACCCGTGGCTTTATAAGCCTAAAATATCCACTTACTGTAATGTTTCTTTTGAAAGTATATCTCCAGCGCCCAAGTTGCCTACAAATAATAAGGAGCTAGCTACCATCCGTTAAGACTGCAAAAATGTAATTTGGGTTGTGCGTTTGTTTTCCATGTTTATGATTTTATGATTAATAAAAGAACTTTCTATGTAGTTTGAATAAATCATATATTATTTCTTCAACTCAAATAGCACACTAGAACATGAATATATAGCTGTTAGAACATGAATGTATAGCTGTTGGTGCCAAAACTTGGACACAGATTCGACATGACATCTTGATGAGGAAACCTTTTAGGAATGGCCAATGTGGGACAATGAAATTTCTACTCAAAATTTCCAACAATACCCTACATTTGAGTTGAAATTTCATTCAAACTCCAACAATACCCCACATTTGAATGCAAATGTAATGAACATAAAAATACAAAAAAAAATTTATATCTTGTAATGAACATAAAAATACAAAAAAAAAAATATATCATAATTCATTTGTTAGTGTAGTAGAAATGTTGGCTTCATTTTTCTTTGGGGTGTTGAGTTCGAAACACTAAGATGCCTTTTAGTCACTAGATTTTTCTTTATTTTTCTTATTTTTCAAATTTACTGCTAATTCATTTGTTCAACTCTTAATCCATCTATCTAAATGCATATAAAGTTATAAAACTCAAGTCACTTTGCAATCTTTTTTCTTTCAACTTCTCATTCTGTCCATTTTTATCGAATGTTTAAACCAACTTCTCATTCTCTCAATTTCTATTGAATGTTTAGACCAACTATCATATGGTCTTAAAGATTGTACTTTAAGGTAATCAAAACTTTGAATTTTATATTTTTCTTTTCAATAAATATTCAATTTGTTAGTGTGATGTTGATTTTAGAAGAAAAAAACACAAGAGAAACAATTGGCGTTGAATTTATTATACTCGTTGTGGAGCCAAAAATAATCACAAGGCGACACGTGGATTTTTGGGTGAAGAGGACAAAATTGCCCTCGAGACACACCGGGTTTCCTACACGCGAGCAGTGGAGAATCATCCATCAACCGAGTCAAGAGTGCCCAAAATAGGTAATAAGTTCAAATTTATCTCATCTCCATATCCTCTACAAGGAAATCATTACATAACCTCCCAAAACCTCCCAAAACATTTCTTTTATTATGATAATTAGCCAATTAATATATTTATACCTAATTAATATATTAATTGCTAATTGAATCACCAAATAACACCCCAAAACACACTTAAAGGCCGGCCACACCCCATTCCCTATATATATGACCCTATTTCTTCTAAAAAGTTAAGTCCATACTCTTGCAAAACTCCCAAAAGCTCTCCAAATATTTTTCTCTTTAAATTCTAATTTTGGCATCGGAGGTTCTTCGGCCAAAGCCCCCCCCATTCATTGTGGGCGCGTGAGGCTCTTGGCTTTAACCTAAGGTGCTAATTGTTTTGTAGGTACAATTTTATCCAAAAGGAAGAAGGCGGACATTTGCATCCACAAATTGGTGCTTTCATTGAAAGTTGAGATCCATACTCGTAGAAGACTCTCGCATAAAAAGGTTTTTCTCTATTTTCTAGTCCATTTGAATATTTTTCATACGTTCTTATTATTAGAATTTTTTATTTGCAAAGGTTCTTTGATAAAATGTATAAGAAAAATATAATAGCTAGAAATTTAGAAAATTCCACAAGTGAAAATTCTAATACTCAAGAAATGGGACTGCGACGATCCACGAGGCTAAATGTGGTCATAGGAGGAGTGGTACCACCACTACGAGGTCTCACCATGGCCCAAGCCGTGCCATCTAAGCTTGCACGAGCCCGAGCCCAAGCCTCGCATTCGCATGCATCACGCACTGAGCAGCCTGCTCCCGCCGAGCAGCCCACCCCTGTGGCCTAGCCTGCTCCCGCCGAGCAACCTGCTCTTGCGGCTCAGCCTGCTCTTGCCGAGCAACCTGCTCTCGTGGCCCAGCCTGCTCCCACCGAGCAGCCCACTTCCGTGACCTAGCCTACTCCCGCCGAGCAGCCTACTCTCGCGGCCTAGCCTGCTCTCGTGGCCTAGCCTGCTCATGCGGCCCAGTCTGCTTCTGTGGCTTTCCAAGCAGCCCAAGTCGACCCAAGATTATCTCGACCATCCAGACCTACCATCGAGCCGGGGTTATTCTCACCACATTTTTCTACGGATTTGACATTTCCCAACTCAAATCTCACGCCCGGAGTCTACCACCCTTTCACTGCCCAATGAGGCACATTCCTTCCAAGCTCTTCCAATCTAAGTGGCGAACAACACTTGTCTCGACAAGTCATAGAGTTGACGAGCGCCCTTACACAGCAGACGACTTTGGTGAACCAGCTCTTGCAGCGCACCAAGATGCAATGTGCCCCAGACAAAGTCTCCCGAAGTAAGACAAGGGCAAACGAAAAACCTCTCCAGCAGCTACTCGACCAGCTACGAACCAAGTGTTCGGGCAACGTATACTCCCGACTGGGCCCTCGAGATAACGTATACTCTTGTCTTAGCATGCAGAGGAGCGTGCACTCTCGATTAGGCCCACAGACGAACATACATTCACGGTTGGGGCCACACTCCGATAATCAACATGAGCAACATTCTAGGCGAAGTGTTCATTCGCGGCAAGGTTCGCAAGGAGCATCCTCCACCTCACATCGGAGTAGGCAGCTCAACGGACGGAGATAAGCAATCACTCAATCCAGCTCAAGTTTCACCAGCAGCTTGCGAGTTACTCGCTCTCCTGCTAGAAATATACCACATCAACCACAGCAGCAACATAGACGAGCCGAACACATGGAACAGCAGTCTAGACCAGCAGGTCACGACCGAGGACAGCCGAGGGCAGCCGAGGGCTCTGCCAACCCAACAAAGGTAAATTCAGGAAGAAGTATAAATACTCATGACCGAGCGATTGTGCGATTTCCCGCGCAACGAAACTATTGACAAAGCTCTTTGATGAGACATGACCAACATAAGCGAGTCATCTTTCAATGACAAGATTGAGCATACGGGACTACTCCATATAGATTGTCGGATATAAAGACTTTTTCTGTTCCGACAAACGCAGCAGCTCAACCTAATGGCACGTCAGGGGCAAACAAGTACCAAAATGACACACCAGCCCGACTATCAAGAACCTGGGCAGACCTTGTTCTCAACACTCCAGACAATTCCTTCCGCTGCGCACAACCTGGCCCAAGCCAGCCCCATCTCTGATTTCACAACCACGCCTGCCTGCTCCACGGCTTCCGGCAGCCATTGATCTATCATCATGGCTCATAATTGTGCCAATCTTGCACCATGGCTCCCAACCATGACAATCTTGCCATGTGGCTCATGTCAACCAAGCCTAAAAAAGGCACACGACGAAACACCTAATGATGGCACAATAATTCTGGGAGCAGCTCACTGCGCTTACACCTTTACGCGAGATCCACAAGCAGTTTGAAGTCTCAAGCAGATCGCCAAACATGACCTCGCAGGCTAAGGATTATTTTTGTTGTCCCAGCAGTCCAGTTTTCCTCAGCTACACTCACGACAACGACTTTCATGCTCTCCAGTGCGAGAGGGTAAACCAATTCCCCGACACCCATATAGGTTTGCTCTCCAGTGCGAGAGGAAAAACTAATTGTTCTCCAGTGCGAGAGGGTAAACCAATTCCCCGACACCCATATGGGTTTGCTCTTCAGTGCGAGAGGATAAACTAATTACTCTCTAGTTCGAGAGGGTAAACTAATTGTTACCCAGCGCGAGAGGGTAAACTAATTGCTCTCCAGCGAAATGGTAAACTAATTGCTCTCCAATGCGACAGGGTAAACTAATTCCCCGACACCCATCTGGGTAAGCTCTCCAGTGGGAGAATGCCACATAGCTTAAAAGATCGAATGCTTGAAGATCAACTAGGTAGCAAATGGTCAGGGGGAGCAACCATTTTTGCACTTAACAGTTCACTCATCCGACACTTTATCTTCAGCAGCTCAGATCTTGGCAGCTTTATCCTTGACTGCTCTATCTACGGCAGTTGAGAAATCAAACTCAAGCAGTTTCCTCATTTTTGGCAAGCAGCCCAAACATTGCAGCCTAAACCGTTGCCCATGCCACGCCACCTCCTTGGCCCATGACAAATCGATTCCTGGCCCCTGCCAGCCGACGTGCCGCACCACCCCGACGGCTACCCCGTGGCAGCACCTCCCAAGAAAAAGACAAGAAAAAATTAAATTGTTCTTACGTTGGTGCGACATGGAGAAGACGAAGAAATCAACGAAAAACGGTCTTTTGCACGGGCAAGATGTAGAAGATTGCTAGAGGATGGGAACAAATATCCTCTAAGCTCTCTCTCTCTCTTGTAGGGTAGAATAAATTGCTCTCCAAAGTTGATTTAATAACCCACTTACGGTGGACTTAAATAGGCTTTGAGAGAAATTTATTTCCCTTTCCTAGAATGGCCTAATTTCCTATTCAAGAAGGAATCTACATCAAAATAGGAAGCAGTCATACGTTTTCTAAAGCAAAAAGATCTCTACACCTGCTGCCATTTCCTACTAGCAGCCCAGCAGGTGTGGGGGCATTTGTGGAGCCAAAAATAATCACAATGCGACACGTGGATTTTTGGGTGAAGAGGACAAAATTGCCCTCGAGACATACCGGGTTTCCTACACGCGAGCAGTGGAGAATCATCCATCAACTGAGTCAAGAGTGCCCAAAATAGGTAATAAGTTCAAATTTATCTCATCTCCATATCCTCTACAAGGAAATCATTACATAACCTCCCAAAATCTCCCAAAATATTTCTTTTATTATGATAATTAGCCAATTAATATATTTATACCTAATTAATATATTAATTGCTAATTGAATCACCAAATAACACCTCAAAACACACTTAAAGGCCGGCCACACCCCATTCCCTATATATATGACCCTATTTCTTCTAAAAAGCTAAGTCCATACTCTTGCAAAACTCCCAAAAACTCTCCAAATACTTTTCTCTTTAAATTCTAACTTTGGCATCGAAGGTTCTTCGGCCAAAGCCCCCCCATTCATCGTAGGCGCGTGAGGTTCTTGGCCTTGACCTAAGGTGTTACTTGTTTTGTAGGTGCAATTTTATCCAAGAGGAAGAATGCGGAAATTTGCATCCACACTCGTCAATCAAGTTTTATTGTTATTTACTCTCTTGATCATCAAGTTTTATTTTTCTTTACTCTCAATCTTAAACTCTTGACTGCAAACATTTAGTACATGTGTGTCTAAAAACGTCAATCGTGTAATGTTTAAATAATCTTTGTATATTTATTTTCTTTTGATATTAATTTTTAATGATATTTGATGTGAAAATAGAACTTTTTATGTATTTAGCAAATTCTTTTTTTATACAAATCAATATACAAAGAACTGTAAATCAGAGAATTTTAGAGTCTCACTTCAAAGGGCTCGCCTAGGGCCCAAATTCTCAGGGCTGGCCTGGCCCTCCATCGTCGCCAACTGTGAATTCTCCATCACAAACGTTTTCTCTGCGTCCACGTTTCTCAGCAAATGTTACGGCCACATGAGTGAGTCTCTGATATAATGGAGAGTGGAGAGCACCAGGCCACGAATTTCACGCAAAAAATGGGAGGCATAGGTTTATGCCATAGGGCCACAGCCCACAAGTGGATTGAAGGGTGACGTATTTTGAAAGTGGGAGCAGGGAGAGAATCACTACCTAATAAAGCACAAAAATGGAAGGTGTAGGTTTATGCCAAGGGGCCCAACCCACAAGTGGATTGAGAGGTGACTTATTTTGAAATTGGGCTCATTGTGGGACTTTACATGTGCAGGAAAAGAGTGAATCACATGTTCATATCCAAAAATAATTGCTCAACATGCCACTTGAGAAACTAGTTTTGTATTTTGTGTTCATGTTTATTCATTATCTTAGTGGTTTGTGTTGTGTCAACTCATTAAGCTAATAAGTAATACAATTCAAACTTAAACTTGACCTGTTATTACCAACAACTAACAAGGCTGTGTCAACTCATTAAGCTAATAAGTAATATAATTCAAACTTAAACTTGACCTGTTAAAATAATTAGTGGTTACCAACAACCAACAAGGCAAATCACAGTGGTGAATATGAGTGTTCTCCTTGCATCATGATGTGGATTCGAACCTCGTTGGCTTCCTAATCTAACATCTAATCTAACAAATCTATTAGTTGACAAAAAAAAAATCAACAAGGCTAAAATATCCAGCTATAAGCATGTACTGTAAAAAGTTATTTAAAAGAGTGTTTTTAACAGGTTGAAATGGATATATTTGGGTAACACTAAATCAGTTTGTCAGTTCATGTCACTAACAACTCCACTGGTTGCAACCTGAACCCATTAAACCTCAATCTAAATATTTAATTTTTCGTATCGTATTATTTTATGTCGTATTTAATGGGTTGTGTGCGATATTGTTAGGTACACTGCGTCAAAAAAACAATTGAAATCCAACCACATAAGATAGCAAATAGTCTACATAAGAGACATAAATATAATATTAATTTTTCATATTAATATGACCTTGACAGAAAATTAACTCAAAAAAAGTTCATACATAAAAGGAAAAAGAAAGAAAACAAAAACACTATCACATATAAAAATCGAGTAATGTTAGGTAAAGTAATTTAAATTACAAATATGTGTC
This sequence comes from Malus domestica, assembly GCF_042453785.1. Classification (NCBI taxonomy): domain Eukaryota; kingdom Viridiplantae; phylum Streptophyta; class Magnoliopsida; order Rosales; family Rosaceae; genus Malus; species Malus domestica. Next base: position 23,404,346 of record NC_091672.1, on the reverse strand, counting down.
ACTAATAAAAAAATAAACACGTTAATTAACATTTAAGAAATAATCTAATCATATCACTTAGTACTACGATCTAGTAGTATTCCTCTTCACTTGCAAGTGAGAGGTCTTAGGTTCGATTATCGCCAAAATGCAAATTTGAACCACATTATTGGTAGTCCATTGTGAGGCTTAGTCCACTCCCCGACCCCTTCATATAGAAAATATCATTTGTTAAAAAAAAGTAAAAAATAATAATCCAATCATCAACAACCTCATCATATGGTTTATAAAATATAAAACTTCATTTTAATCCCTAAAAAAGATGAGTTTTAGATTATAACCATATGTAAGGTTAAAATCCAATTTTAGTCCCTAGCACATTTAATCATATCATTTATTAGTTGTATTTTGATGTTTTATTTTATCTTTTTATTTTTATTTTAATGTATTAATTACATTTAAATTTAATTTTTATTTCATTCATCATAATATATTTTAATGTCTACATTTAGGCAACTAAATTTTTTATAATATATATTCCAATAACAATTTTGTATGTTCTTCATTTAGGTACATTAATACATTTGAATATTTTGGTATATCTATTAGTACAAACATGTAGTTACATTGATTCAATATAATGCATTTCGTTACGTACACTTTGATACACACATTTGAGTATTGACTTTTAGGTACATTAATTCAATTATTATTTCGGTAAATACATTTTGGTATTGATATTTAGGTACATACATTTTCGGTATTAACATTTAGGTACATTAATTCAATATAATACATTTCAGTACTACATAATTTAGGTTCATTATAATATATTTCGGTACAATCATGTAGGTACAAATATTTTGGTACAAAAAAGTCAATTTTATATATTTTGGCACAATCATTTATGTACACTTATGTATCTATATATTTTTGTATCACAAATTTTTTTTTTAACATTTTCTCATTTACGTTCATTTCTAATTAAAAAAATTAAATATGTGCATATTAATAAAATTAAAATTTAATATGAGAGATTAAATAAAAATACACATTAAATAAGAAAAATTGAATGTAAATTTTGATAAAAGTACACTCAAGGGATTAAATTGAATATTTATTCTAGCATCAGGTTTTTTTAAAATTTTAATCTTTTGTAAGGACCAATGTTCAAAAACCCCTTTATAAAATATGTTTTAAGTCTTACAATGAGCTTGCCATAATAATGTGGTTGAACATCACCTTTAACAAGAATCTAATCTAAAACCTTTCACTTACAAACATAGAGAAATACTACTAGATCCTAGTACTAAGTGACAAGAGTTCGTAAAAAAGTAAACACAATACTATTGGGTTTCATACAGCTCTCAACAGCTCCCTTGCCTTACTTCTTCCTTTCTATGTTAATTCAATATATGTCTCGCCTGCGACCACTTTTAGTTCTAGACTCCTAGTATGTGTCTCTCATTTTGATATGCCCAAATAGAGTTTGTCAAATGGATAGGGAGACAAATATTCTTTTTTGGGGTCATTTTTGTTTCGGTCCCTAATCAATTTAATTGTTAGACTGAAACCTTATTTGTTTAAATATTTTGATTAAGGTCCTTAGCATCATTTAAGAAATTTAACTCATGCATTTATGCATTTAATGTCCTACAAATTATGAAATTTGAACAAATTCAAATTATATTTTTAAAATATAATAAATACTTAAAAATCAATTTTAGAGTAATATTGTTCTTCACAAAAATTATAGCAAAAACTAATGTACCCACATAATTATTAACATATTTTAAAAAATAACTATTGATATATTTTAAAATGTAAAATAAATACATATAATTAGCATGGGTATGTTTAGCAAAATTAAAAATGGGTGCAAATAAATTAAAAAATATGGGTACAAATACAACTAAAAGTTTAAAAATATGGGCATAGAAAGGAATTAATATATGGGTACAACTTAAAACTAAAAAGAAAATTAGTACAAATTAAAAAAAAAGGTTGCAAATTAAAAATGGTACAAACTAAAAATAAAAATATATAATAAAAAATTTAGCTATAAAAACAAATATACCAAATGTAACGTTTTTAACACTAAATAAATATATTTAGAAATAAAAAATATTTTATTATTGAAATGTAATGATGTTTATTAAAATCTAAGAATACTATAAAAAAAATTAAAAAAAATTAATTAATGGAGTGAAAAAAATAAGAATGAAACCGAATTTTTTTTCTTTTTGTTTTATTATTGAAGGACCCACAAATAAAAGATCAGATTTGTGAAGAGCATAAGATAAGAATTTACGAGCAAGTGGTTTGTCAAAAAAAAAAAAATTACGTAGTCCTGATAAAAAACAAAAAAGAGTTAAAAAACCACGATGACCGGTAAAAATTTCTATAAATCTTTTTATTTCTGTCGGTGCGCTGGCTAGCCAATAATATTATAAATGATAAAAAATTTATTGTGATTGGAACACGAGTGATACACCACTTGTTTTTATATAAGTGGGGAGAAATTTTATTTTTAAAGTTATTAACTTTTTAACACACATATCCCACCATTTGTATAGTAACACGTGGTGTACCACCTCGTGTTCAATTCCTCCTTATAAATAGCGAAGTTATGAAACTCCTTCACCCGCACCAATACTTGATACAGAAAGCATTAACACTTGGCTAGTTAGCTTCAGGTTTGAAATCTTTGAAATATGTCTTCTGTCGAGGTTCCACTATCTCAATCTTCAAACCCAAATGATACTTTTAATGTTCATCGGCCTAAGCCTTCAGCCACTTTTTCTCCCAGCATTTGGGGCGACCATTTTCTGTCATATGCTTCTTTGGTAAGAATTCTTTCTTAGTACAATAAACTATTAATTTGATCCCTACATTATTATTATTCGACTGAAAGTAAGATTTGTAATTAAAAAACAAAACAATGGGTACTTTACTCATTAAGAATGCTAATTTCATCTCTATATAATTCAAAATCATTTTATCTAACTTTCCTTCCCTTAACATTGCAAACATGTAACGAATCTCACTACTACAATATTAGCTTTAGGTGTCGGACGATCCTGGCGGTTAATAAGCCATTCTGACGGATAAAAGATATTCGACACATAATTTATTTACTGTCAGATTAATGTTACTTTCTGTCGGATATATCCGACAGAAATTCCTGGCGGATTTTTCCTGACGGATTTAACCCTCAGTATTTTTGAATTCTTTTTTTTTAAATATTTTTAACATATTCTGGCGGTTTTTAAGTTAATAGTGGCGGTTATAACCGACAGAAATTGACTATTTTATTATTTTAGTTTCTGGTGGTTACTATTTTATTATTCTGATGGTTATAACCGACAGGAATTGACTATTATATTATTTAAAATGTTATATTGATTAAAAATAAATAAATAAATAAACAAATGGTTTAAATATTTTTTTTTCACTCACGGTCCCGTTACCTAATCTCTGAATGTTTTTTTTTTTTGAGACTTTTTACACATGCTATCTCGGAGTATATACAAACATATTTGACTGTTGAATCGTTGAAACTAGTTTCGTAGAATGCATATCCTATCAAATTGATAGATTTAACAAACACTTAAGAGTTAATGTTATACTTCCATTAAGTATAAAAAATTATCCACTAGTGTAAATATTTTAAATTAAGGATCGAATTTGTTCAATGCATTCTTATAGGGTCAAGGAGTGTAGTTGTAAAAAATCATCAAAATCGGAGCTAAAATAATCGTTACATTGTGATTTTTCGTTTATAACCGTCGAAAACTTTTGTTTTGTTACCTAATCTCTGAATGTTTGTTTTTCGTGATTTTTTAGGTATGCGATCTTGGGGTATATACAAACATATTTGATGGTTGGATCGTTGAAACTAGTTTCGTAGAATGCATATCCTATCAAATTGATAGATTTAACAAACACTTACGAGTTAATGTTATACTTCCATTTAGTATAAAAAATAATCCACTAATGTAAATATTTTTAATTGAAGATCGAATTTGTTCAATACATTCTTATAGGGTCGAGGAGTGTAGCTGTAAAAATCATCAAAATCGGAGCTCAAATAACCGTTAAATTGTGATTTTTCGTTTATAACCGTCGAAAACTTTTGTTCTGTTACCTAATCTCTGAGTGTTTGTTTTTTGTGATTTTTTAGGTATACGATCTCGGAGTATATACAAACATATTTGACGGTTGGATCGTTGAAACTAGTTTCATAGAATGCATATCCTATCAAATTGATAGATTTAACAAACACTTAAAGAGTTAATGTTATACTTCCATTAAGTATACAAAATTATCCACTAGTGTAAATATTTTAAATTGAAGATCGAATTTGTTCAATACATTCTTATAGGGTCGAGGAGTGTAGCTGTAAAAAATCATCAAAATCGGAGCTCAAATAACCGTTAAATTGTGATTTTTCGTTTATAACCGTCGAAAACTTTTGTTCTGTTACCTAATTTCTGAGTGTTTGTTTTTTGTGATTTTTTAGGTATGCGATCTCGGAGTATATACAAACATATTTGACGGTTGGATCATTGAAACTAGTTTCATAGAATACATATCCTATCAAATTGATAGATTTAACAAACACTTAAGAGTTAATGTTATACTTCCATTAAGTATAAAAAATTATCCACTAGTGTAAATATTTTAAATTGAAGATTGAATTTGTTCAATGCATTCTTATAGGGTCGAGGAGTGTAGTTGTAAAAAATCATCAAAATCGGAGTGATCTTTTACGTAAGTGATCTCGGAGTGTGTACAAACAAGTTTGACGGTTAGATCATTGAAAAAAGTTTCGTACAATGTGTATCACATCAAAATTGAGGAAAAATTGAGTGGCATTCTATTATTTATATAATTGATAATTTTAGTAAGATAAGATTTCATTTTGTTGTTGTTGTATGGCAACAGTAGGGTGATTTCCAAACAAATATTTTTTTTTTGAAATTTTCAGATCATTATCATAATTTAAAATTTCTAAATTTCGGATATTTGTACATCAATCTTTGTGCTTCTGTATATGCAATTCAATAATATTTGGTAAATATTTTATGTAGAATTATTATACATTTTGTAGTATATAAGTATGTATATATATATATATATTAGACAAAACAAAATAGTATGTATGTTTATAATCAATCTCACGCTCAAAATAAATAAAAATAATAATCAATCACACTCTCATTTTCAATAAACGAATATAAAAATAATTAACAAAAGATATCCAATTTAACAAAGAACATGGCAAAATATAAAAAACGTTTACAAGATACACACAATTAGTAAATAACAGCAAAATGTTCAATTTTTTTTGGAATATTTTAATTGGATTATCCAAATTAACAATGAACATGACAAAAAAAAAAGTTTACAAGATGTAGTTAATAGTTATCTATTAAACCAAACAATTATTTATTTTCGACGAAAAAAAACAATTATTTATTGAATTTTTAAAAACTTATTCTACTTAAATACATTTATTTATTTATTTATTAAACCAAACAATTATTATTTTATGTTTTAAAATAATAAGAAAATTTTGGGGGGAATTTAAAATTTTGGGAGGGAATTTAAAATTTTGGGAGGGAATTTTGGGGGGAATTTTGCCGGCATTTTTTGTACTGTCGGTTTAAATCGACAGGAATGAAAATTTTCCGTCGGTTTATATTTTTAAAAAAACTTTCTGTCGGTTTGAACCGACAGTAATAAATTTTTTTTTATTCCCACATCCTCGGTCCCTCTGTTTAGATTTTCGAAGTGGGATTAACCCACTCTCGGTCCCTCTGGTTTCCTCATTCTGGAAACATTATCTCTCTTTGTAAACTCTCTCCCTCTCTTGAACTCGCTCATTCTCTTTCTCTCTCTCTGTCACCGAGAACAACCATCACCATCTCCACTTCTCTATGCACGAAACCAAGCCACCACCACCATTTTCTACATCCTCATGCTTTGGGTATTTTGCTGGTACCCTTGCATGTGTGATCAGTGACGAAGAGTTCAAGCTCGAGAGCTCCGAGTTCCCATTACGAGACTCAGGTGAGGCTTATGAACTCAAACCTACAAATTTACAATCTTTACTTGTTTTCGTGGTGATTGGTGACTGAATTTTAGTTGGGGTTCGAAGGTTTAACCCATGCGTCTCTCTCTGTATGCTTTCCAAATTCCAACGAGGAAATCCGACCAAATCCGGACGAGTTTGTAACTGGTGGTGCACAGACTCACCTGAGACCGATTCTGTGTAACTAAATACTTCTTTGCATGTGTGTTTTAACTCGAAAACCTGGTGAAACTTACATGCTCTTTGTCCTTCGTTTTCAGAATCCGGTAAGGGAAAACAGACGAACTTCAACGAGTTCGAGACGCATTCTCCCCTCATTTCCACTTCTCTTTACTTAAGTAAGTTTCTGAGGTTTTAGTTGTGCTATTGGGTTGAAAAATAAATTAAAATTTGGGGCTAACTCAACCTCTCCGTCCTCCGCTTCACACTCGGTAACTCTCTCGTTCTCTTTCTCTCTCTTTCTCTGGACTAAGATTTCGATTGTGATGGATTGATGGGTTTTGGGCAGGAATACCTGGGCTGGACGAATCCTATCTACCCAGATGGATTGGATATGGGTTTGGTTCGCTTTTAATTTTGAGCCATTTTGTTGGTTCCACTGCAACCCCAACACAGCTTGTAAGAGAATGAAACGTTTTTTCTTGTGTTGTATTTGTTTCGGTTTGTGTTGGATTTTATGTTAATTTTTGTGGGTTTGTGTGTTGCTTCTTCTTCTTCTTACCCCTTTTGGTTCCCCCCTCTTGCAGGAAATGATAATGAAGGATGCACATAAAATAAAATGTAGGGGAGGGAGGGAGAGGGTGGTGGCGATGGCGGCTGGGAATGACTGACGAAGGATACTACTAGGAGAAGAGTAAAAGACGTGAATGTTTGAAAAGGTCGAAAAATTGGGCTGCTTGGGAAGTTATGGGGGGGGTATAAAAATTGCTTCATTTCTTCTGATATTTTCTCTCTCTCTCGCTCTCTTCAAAATCCCACAACAGGTTTCCAAGATCGAGCTCTGGCGAGGTTTCGAATGGTGAATGCAGGGGATATGGAAAATGAAGAAATATTTTTTTTATTATTAACATATTGTCTGTCGGTTTTATCCGACAAGAATGATTTTATTTATTTTAAAATAAATTCTCTATCGGTTTTAACCGACAGAATTACTGGCAGTTTTAGGGTTTTTTGTCGGTTTTATCCGACAATAATTGTTTTATTTATTTATTATAAATACATATCCTGTCGGTTATAACCGACAAGATTTATGTCGGTTTTAGAGTATTTTCTGTCGGAAAATTCATTTCCTGACGCAGGCCATTCTGTCGCTTATTATATCCGTCACTGCATCCATTTTCTGTCGGATTTTGCTTAAAATCCGACAGTACTATACGTTTTTTGTCGTTTTTTAAACCGCCAGTTATGGATAATTTTGTAGTAGTGTCTAACTACCAAAGTTAAATTTACATTTTAGAAATTGACAGCATAAGGGGTTATGCATTTTCTAACGTGTTACCAGATGTATAATTATCTTATAATGTAGTCTATATCTTTTGTATTTGGAAACCTCCTCATTCAAACATATCATTAAGATTATGCTTTTTTTTTTTTTTAAATCAATGTGATCCTCTGGAGGAAATGGATGCTGAACTTGAACAACATGTACAAGAACTGAAGGAAGAAGTAAGAAGGATGCTAACGACATCGCTTGAAAATGTTTCACAAAAGCTGAACTTCATTGATGACATTCAGCGCTTAGGTGTGTCTTACCATTTTAGAAATGAGATTGAACAAATTTTACAGAAAATTCACGCAAACTTTGATGATTTGGATGACCATATACTGCTGCTTTTCGTTTTCGATTGCTTAGACAACAAGGTTATAACATTTGATGCGGTAAGTACTCTAGGATGGTGGTCCTGGTCATATAGTTTTTTTTTTTTTTTTAATCTAAATGTTTCTTGAGGTTCTGTATTTTCCATTTTGTTGGTCATGTAGATATATTCAACATGTTCAAGGACGGTGATGGAAAATTCAAGGAATCACTCGTTGATGATGTTGTAGGACTATTAAGCCAGTATGAAGCCACACAACTTAGGATACATGGAGAGGAGATACTAGATGAGGCACTAACCTTCACCACCACTCATCTTGAATCGGCTACGTACCGCTTAATCTCCCCCACTGTCGAAAACAGTAACCCATGCCTTAAATCAGCAGCTCCGAAAGGCTTTACCAAGGGTTGAAGCAAGGTATTACTTGTCAGTCTACCAGGAACTAAGAGAATCACCGAATGAATCTCTCCTAACATTCGCCAAGTCGGATTTCAACCGACTGCAACGAGTCCATCAGAAAGAACTAAGCGAAATCACAAGGTTAATTAATTACTCAACCGACCATATATATCACTTGCTAAAGCGTTGAATTCTCCACCTCTAGCTAATAAATAATTATGTTTGTAACTCAGATGGTGGGAGGATTTGGACGTGCCAAACAAGCTACCTTTTGTAAGAGACAGATTGGTTGATGTCTATTTCTGCTGGAGTTTGTCACTCTACTTTGAGCCCCAATATTCCTTTGGTAGGAGGACATTATGCAAAGTTACTGCTATAACATCCATTATGGACGACTTTTATGAAGCTTATGGAACATACGAAGAACTAGAGCTCTTTACTGAAGCTATCGAGAGGTACAAATATATCATTAGTTAGAAATCATCTTATATATAAACTATCTTACCTCACATCACCATCCGATCAAAGAGGAAAAATTAACCTAATTACACACAACTGATTTATATTACGTGATCAGGTGGCATTTCTCAGCCATGGATCAACTACCAGAGTATATGAAAGTCTGCTATCGGGCGTTGTTGGATATATACAGTGAAATTCATGAAAAGCTTGCGCATGAGGGCAAATTATATCCCATGCACCATGCAAGAGAAGCGGTACTAATCCCCAATATATATGTGCTTAGTTTTGAGTCTAAAGTTGTTCAAGGCCGGAAAAACGTGCTGCAAATACTTCACAATATGAATAGAAGCAAATAATTATTTATATATAGCATTTAGATATCAATATGAATTAACAGTAGAAATGATTAAGAATTATTATAATCTCATGATCTGGTATGTGTCAGATGAAAAAACTAGTTAGAAGCTACTTCAATGAAGCCAAATTGTTCCGCCAGAAGCACATACCATCACTGGATGAATACATGTCTGTATCACTCGTGACCAGCGGCTACCTGTTGCTAATAACCACATCCTTCGTTGGAATGGAAGAAGCTACAATAGACTCCTTTGATTAGTTGTTAACTTCCCCTCAAGCAGTGAAGGCTGCATCAACAATTGGCAGACTCATGAATGACATAGTAAACCACAAGGTACTTAATCGTATATGAAAATAGTATTTATAAGTATTGTCGAATGTAAAAAGTCTCACACTAAAAACCTGACAGAAAAAAATATAACTCATATTAAGTGGTTTCATTTCTAAATTGCACCACTCTTTTGTGACAAAACCTACACCTGTTGGGCTAACAAGCACGAGATTGCATTAATACTTATATTAATGGTCCTTTTTTAACTTAATCCTCATGCCTGACTAGTTTGAGCAAAATAAGAAAGAACATTTTGTCTCAGCTGTGAACTGTTACATGAAGAAATATGGTACCACAGAAGAAGAAGCGATAATTGAACTTCAAAGACAAGTTAATAATACATGGAAGGACGTAAACAAAGCGTGCCTCCAGCCTACAGCTGTCCCCATGCCCCAGCTAATTCGTATTCTCAATTTTGCTCGGGTCATGGAAGTTGTGTACAAGTGTGAAGATGGTTACGCTAATCCTGAGGGTGTGCTAAAAGATTTTATAGTTTCTACACTAGTGGAACCCGTGGCTCAATTAGCCTAAAATATCGACTTATTGTGATGCTTCTTTCAAAGTATAGTCTCCAGCGCCCAATTTGCCTACAAAAAATAAGGAGCTACCATCCGTTAAGACTGTAAAAATGTAATTTGGGTTGTTCGTTTGCTTTCCATATGATTTTATTATCAATAAAAGAACTTCGGGAATAAATCATATATTAATTATTCTCAAATAGCACACTTGAACATGCATGTATATCTGTTGGTGCTAAGATTTGGACAGACCTTGGGCACAGGGTTCAACATGTATTTTTCCGAGTGTTTTTTTTTTTTTTTTTTTTTGTCTCCGTGTCACGAGATGGCTCTAGAGAAAGTGATAATAGGCGTGCTACTATTGGAGGTTGTCAATAGACAATGTTTGTGCTTGAACATGTTTGTAAGTTGTGCGTTAATTTGACTTCTGAATCAAATGATTGTGCACCGAGAATGACGCTAGTTTGGTTAAGTTCTTTTTTGTGCCTCAAGCTAATGAGGGCTTAATATTCAGTGTTACTTTGTGTATACTTGCCAAAAAGGTAAATAAAAGCGAAATAGAAATTAAAATGGAAACAAAATGTTATCATTTCATAATGAATTACAAATGTTCACAAAACTAAAATCTAGGCCCATGGGCTGAACTGCATAATTTGAAATGTAAATTGACTAGAAATGTAAAGAAAGCAGTAAAACTCTTGCAAGATTCAGGCCATGAAGGGCGAAATAATGCTAAAGAACTCCACCTAGATCACTGGTGTCAAATTGAACTTAGTACAAAACATGCCCCTCAAAGAGGAAATTAGGTTAGTTGGAATTGTACACCAACCGAATCATACAATAATGTTTTAGATATCAAGGATCGTAGGCAGTGTTTGCTTGAAGAAAGGTTTTGAAATTGTAGTTGAAGAGCTAAGAGAGTTTTGCTAAAGAGCAATTGGGTTTTTGCTCAAAAGCAATTGGGTTGATTGAAGAGACTCAAGGTTTTGTTTAATCGTAGAGATTGAATTTGACGAAGGTCCGAGCCCTTTGAACCTTCACATCTCCAAAGTCATTGTGTTTATGTAGTTTTATGCATGAGCTCCGAGCCATTGGGCTTCACATCTCCAAAGTCGTTTTGCTTATGTAATTTTGTGTAATAATATACACGTAAATCTTCCTCTTACACACAGTGGTGTAGTCAAGATTTTCAAATGAGGTTGTATTATCAGCCAAAAAAAACTTCATTTGACCATTTCATCAAGCAACTAGTAGGCATCTACCAATTCCTGTCAACATATGTTGAAAGTTTATTCTAACATATGTCGACAACTACTATTATTTGTAGAGGCTTGTTGAGGGTGGATGCAGGATATTGTGGAGTAATGTTGAAGACTGCCAAGATTTTTCAACTAAAGTATTTCATCGAGCAAATGATGCGAGCAATACAATCGCACACAAGAATGGAGAAAATGAAGACAAATATGACTAAAAAAATAAAAGAAGTAAGAGAATGAGGTTGTAATTTAGTTTGGCTTAATTGTTTATAGAAGTAAAAACAATACACATACAAATATACATAGGGATAGGGTTTTGAAGTTGTTGGAGTAAAAAACAACCAATAACCCGATTCTAGCTCTGTCATTGCTCACACATAGCTAAACATCGCCGAACATTTTATATGTTTGTGTTCCTTCTGCTGCGAATATTTCCCACATCCATCAAAACTGAATTGGTCTTTCTTTCTATCAGTGTGTTTGTGTGGCCTCATTAACTGGACTGGGCTAGACTGAACTACTTATTAATGTAGTCCTATGTTTGGCCTGTGTTGGGACTAACCTAAATGAGACTAAAGAAGACTTGAGTGAACTATAGAGCTCGCTAAGAATTAAGACCCTCCACAAACCACGGGACTAGCTAAGAACATCCCGGCATTATGGCGGTGATTTGCTTCGGGCGTTGTCGTGACCGCCATGGACGCTAGGCTCTTGCAAACTTCAACTCCCAACGCTTCGGTCCACAACGCATCAAGGCCTCCAATGCCCACTCTCAATTCGAACAATTTTTTCCGACCAAATCCCTGAAGAAAACTGCTCCATCCTCTCCAAATTTCTTCTTCTTCTGCAACCTCTCCCATTAGGTAAAGACGATTGTTTTCACTTTTTGTTCATCAATTGTTAATTTTTTTTACATTGGTTGTTTGGTGCTATGATGCTGCTGATTATGGTCATAAAAATTCGGAAATTCTAAATAATCAAAATATATGGTTTTCTGAAAATATAGTAAATTGGGATTGTATATGGTTTGTTGATTGCATAATGTTCTTGTAAAGAAAGGTGGTTGTATAATGTGCATTAATTAGGAACGACAAATAGATCACAACAATGTTCTTAGATCCTACATTTTGCATGTTTTTCAAACTTTGTGGAACAAATGGCCTTCTGCTGTTTGGTTTTGGATATATATTTTTTGGTAGGTTGAATTCGGATTCGGAAGTTAATGTGCTTGGTGTGTCATACGGTAGTGAATAGTTGGGAAGTGGCAAAGATAGTTTCTTTCATTGATTTCATGGATTTCGATGAAAATCGAAGTATTCGGTTAGAAATTAAGTTGAAACTTGAAAATGAGTTGATTATTCTGAGATAACTTATTTTCATCATTGGATGTGTATGAAATGATTGTTGAATTTCAATGATCCTGAAAATTATGTGCTTGTTGTATTAGGATTTTGAGAAACTAGACTTTATGAAGCTCATAGCCTTAGCTCAAAGGGTATTGGACTAGTTAGGGAATTGGGTAGAACGAGGTTCAAATCATATTCTAAATAAAACGAGTTCTGTTTCTGCAGGGTTCAGATTTGGGTGGTTCGATGGAAGGCCTTCCTTTTGTTTATATATTCCCAGTTGTGCACGAATGCCATATATGTGAGCTGTAATATTCTTTAATTGGTTCGTTGCAGTGAGTACTCCATGCAGCTCAATGCTTCTCGTAATAAAGTTCTTCAGTCTCAAAATGATGTGGTTAACTCCATGAAGGAGGCAGCATCCAAGGAGCTTCCACCAAGTAAAATGATAATTAGGTGTCCTATGAGAAAAGTAAAATGATAATTCAAATTTTGATTAGAAAAGTAGTATTAAGGACGAAGAATTACGTGCCCTAGCATGTGATGCTCTTATCTATTTCCTATCAAGTCCACAATTTGATGCAGATGCAAGGCTTTGGATGCAGATGCATGGCTTTTGATTAGAAAAGTAGTATTAAGGACAAAGAATTTGGATGCAGATTCAGAGCTTTGGAGTTTGAGTGTTGTTTTGATAAATTATTAATAAATAAATCCAAAAGCTTGGAGCTAAATTAATTAATTGTTTGTCTATATATGTACTTTGCAACGACTTTGCAATGGCAGTAGTCTGGTGCACTGGGTTCAGTTGTTTGTTTTTGTTTAGTTGTTTAGTTATTTGGGTCGGCTCAAATGGTTCTATTAGTGTACTTGTGACATATCAATGATGATCATCTGTGCAATTTAGGATTGAGAATATAATCATGCACATGAATATAAGCACGCGAAGATTATATCACACAATTGCTTTGTAATTTTGGGTAAGATTGTATTCAGCCACCATTGACCACTGATTCTAGAAACTGAGACCAAGTAATTTTGCATCTTTGTATCTTTGTGTAAAGCTTACTTCTTGTATTGACAGTACTTTTTAACTTACCATCCATTGACCTGTTAATCTGATTGTAACTTTTTAATCTGCAAGAGGTCAGATTGTTGCGTTAGGATTTCACTATTCCAGAACTTGATGTTTCTCTGATTTGCATATTGATTTGTGACAAACCCTTATGGCTTGAGTTTTCCCCTGTGAGCAGGTTCTGCCTCATCAAACTCCATTCCCTAATTGTTTCAAACAGGGTTATGGCACCCTTTTGATGGAGGTCAAGCGGATCGCTAGCAGGGAGCATAGATCCAAAAAGATTGATGTTATGCGGGAGTAGGAACTCATCATTACTATAGGAAATTAGGTTACAAGCTTGAAGGCCTTACATGGTGAAAGCTTAGTCTAGTTTAAGCCAGTCCGGTTTTGTTCCAAAAGCTAGTTCGAGATAGTCTAGTGCAACAAACGCACATTAAGTGAATTGGTACCCAAGGCCACTCCTAGCCCAATGCTAACAGGGCCACTGTCAGGCCCAAAACTGATGGGGGCATCAAATTTGCACATATTTACATGTAAAAAAATTTTATTGCTACAGTTTCCCCGCGTCTTCGACACAGTAAAGTCTAACCGACCACTGACCTTCTCTTCGGTCTTTAATGCATCAGATACCCTAATTACTTTACTCTTTCCCCATTAATCCCATTAATACATGAGTGATTCTATCAGCAGTTTACTGCTACTGCTTTTCTCTCTGTAAGCTCCGATGTCGTTTTCTTCATTTAGGGTCTGAGTTTTAGGTGATCTAGCAACTGGGTTTTGGTTACTATTTGTATTTGGAATGGCATATCCTTCCAGTTGCTCTGCTTCTGTGCCGTCATTGCTACCTCCATGCCCAACGTCGCCGCCGCATTATCCTGATTTTTATTGGTAGGCGCAAAGAAACTGCCAGGTTTAGATGCTTGAGGGGGAGATTGGATTTCTTGAGGTAACTAATTTTTCTTCGTTTTTGTCAATTAATTAATTATAATCTCTTTTGAGTTGGTAATTTAAAAAATTCAAGTCCTTTTTTACTTCGTTTTAATAAATCATCTTGGATTAAGACTCTACTCTTTTAATTAAGTTGGACTGGAAAAAGCTTAACTTTTTATTTGATCTCACTAGCTTGATTCTGTGAAAAGTGAAAGGGTGGGACTTTTATTTTTATGAACAGTAGGAACGTGATTAAGAGCACCTTCCCTTGAAGGTGTGATCATAAAGCTCGACAATATGCTGGTTTAACATTTAGCCTAAAGTTAATTAACATGGACATGATCAGTTCAAGTTATTTGCTTCAATGCAAGTGATCCTTTATCGCAATGGCGGAAATGTGTTGAGTCCTTGCATGATAGCGTGGGTTCAAACTCCGTCAGTGCTAATCTAACAAAATCTATGCCTTCCCCGCCCAGCTTCGACTAAGTTCTAGTTATTAACCATAAGAGTGCCAAGTGGCATAATCTCTGCTATGACATGTGTAATGATCCTAGAGTCTTGTTGTTACAGTTAGTTACAAGTTTGCTTAGTGGTTAAGTATTGTTGGTTACTATATATAGCAAGTTAAGTCATTTCCCAATGTAATCAGAATTGCTATTGCTGTAATAACAAATATCCTTTTCTCTTCTCTGTGACTTTTCGCTTTCTTCCTTTTTCATTGCTGTTTGTTAAGAGGACAAGGATTGTCTGCCCTCCATGGTATCGAGCCCGGTTTTCGCAATTTTTTCTTGGGAACGAAGCTAAGCTGTGCTGCGATTGTGTTTCTGAGGAGTTTGGCGAGCAGATTCGACTCATCGGTTGATCGGAAAGTTGCTGCGAAATCAGGTGTTCTTGGACTCTATGTCTTTATGAGTTTTCTTTGAAGATTTCTGAAAATTGTTGATGAATTTGGATTAGACATGAAGCCATCATTGACTGCTTGATAATCTTGGAAATTGTTGATGAACTGTGATAAATCTTGAAAATTGCTGAAATTCTGAAGGCACAAAGCCACATCTCTGTCTATTCTGTGAAATTTGTTCAAAATGAATGGAGTCTTGAGAAGAATTGTCAAGCACGAAGCAAGAAGTGTGATAAATTTGTGAAAAGATTGAAGCAGTTGTGATAAAATTTTGTGAAGAATGCAGTAAAATTGATGAAATTAGGTCCTTTGTTATCTGAATTCAGGAAATTTGTTGAATTTTGAGCACGAAGCTTTAGAATCGTCAAGATTGAAGTTTCTTGATGATTTCTTGATAAGTATCTCTGTGTGATTCATTACTGTCAATTGTTTACTATTCAAGAAGTGTGATAATGGGGTCTTCTCCACTCAAGATCGATGGTTTGCTAGGAATGCTTACGATTCGTCTGCAAGATGACAATTTTTGTGAAATGGTCCCTTCAATTTCAATCTGTGTTGGAAGGTTATGATTTGTTTGACTACTTTGATGGTACCAATATTTGTCCTCCAAAGTACGGGGTTTCTTTGGAAAGTGGTGTTATAAAGGAGATTATTGTGGCTAATTGTGAATGGATTAAGGCTGATAAAGCATTACTTAGTCTACTGATTGCTACTCTTGGAGATGAGGCTATTGAATATGTTGTTGGAAGTAAAACTGCTTATCAAGCCTGGACTCAACTCACAGATACGTATGCAACGGTTTCAAGGGCAAGAATCAATCACCTCAAGACTGAATTACACATTATCAAGAAGGGAGCAGATTCTATTGAGAAGTATTTACTCAGGCTCAAGCACTTGAAAGGCCAATTACTTGCTGCAGGGGAAAAGAAGGGAGCAGATTCTATTGAGAAGTATTTACTCAGGCTCAAGCACTTGAAAGGCCAATTACTTGCTGCAGGGGAAACAATTTCAGACAATGACCTTATTGTTGCAGCCTTGGCAGGTCTACATCAGAGTATAACATGATCAAGACTGTGATGGTAGCAAGAGAATCAGTTATTACAATGAAGGAGTTTTGTGCACAGTTGTTAAGTGCAGAAAGAACAGCTGAAGAATTCAACTCTTCTCTGCAATTTCCTATGACTAGAATGCTTTCTCAGGGAAAGTCTTCTGCCTGGGTGCAAGTAGACAGTACTATCAAGGTGACAGTTCAAACAGAAATGGATCAAATGGTGGTCAATTTTATCAAGGGGAATATTCTGCAACAGGTGCAATTAGGCAATCTTATCAGGGAAATCAATCTAATGGTGGAGTAGGTTTTGTTGGTCAATTTCCAAGATCAAATGGCACTGGACCAAGTGGTGGAAACTTTTCTCAGGGGAGTCTACCTCAGCAGTTTCAAGCTCATAGAAATAACAATGGTTTCAATGGTCCTGGATTCAATTCTAGACCAAGATACAATGGTAATAATTCAGGGAACTTCAACAACAGAAGCAATGGTGGCTTTAATGGCTCTTCAGGCAATAACAAGGGAGGTTCAACATGGGGAAATTGGAATGGCAATACTAGTCAAAGATCACACATCATCCCCGAGTGTCAGATTTGCAACAAAAAGGGGCATACTGCACCTAGTTGTTATTACAGGAATGAGCAACTACCTACTTCTAATCCATCAATCCCTGAGTGCCAAATCTGTGGAAAATGTGGACACACTGCCTTGAATTGTTTTCACGGAGGAAATTATGCTTTCCAAGGAGTTCAACCACCATCATCTCTCAGTGCTATGACTGCTCAGTCTTCCATGGAGTTCAATAACAATTAGGCTTGGATAATGGACACTAGAGCTACTCATCACATGACTGGAAATATTGGAGATTTGGACATGGTGACACCATTCGAATGAGATCAAGAGATCACAGTGGGAAGTGGTGAATGTCTTCCTGTCAAAAACACTGGTTCTTCTATCAAAACATCTTCTAAACCTCTCAATCTTTATACTATGCTATATGTTCCAAAATTAGCTGCTAGTTTGATTTCGGTTTATACCTTATGCAAGGATAATAATTGTTATGTGATTCTTGATGAATTAGGATTTTGGGTGCAGGAGAAGGTAACAAAGACAATTCTCATGAGAGGAAGGAGTAGTGGGGGATTATATCATATACCAAAGCAACTCTTCTTCAAGTATAATCAGCTAATGAAGTCTACACCAAAGGCATTTCTTGGACAGCTTGTGAAAACATCTTTGTGGCATCATAGGTTATGACACCCTACCAATGAAGTACTCCATAGTATGCTATCCAACTTTCAAATCACATATAAGCCTGATATAAATAAACATGTATGTAGTTACTGTCTTAAAGGAAAGATGTCTAGACAGGTATTTGAACCTAAAGCTGTGAGATCTGTACAACCTTGTGAGAGAATTAGTAGTGATGTATGGGACCAGCCTCAGTTGTTATCAGTTGAAGATTACAAGTACTATGTGAGCTTTATTGATGAATGTGCAAAATTTACATGGATTTTTCCATTGATATACAAGTCTCAAGTTAGAGGTCGCACTTGGTGCGACGGCAAGTGCCTTCGCCCATGAGCGGTAGGTCTCGGGTTCAAGACTTGGGAGCAGCCTCTCCATAAATGGGGGTAAGGCTAGCCGACATTCACCTCTCCCAGACCCTGCGTAAGCAGGAGCCTTGTGCACTGGGTACGACCTTTTATACAAGTCTCAAGTTCTGGATATGTTTGAGAAATTTTATGCTTTTATTCAAACTCAATTTCAAGTTGTTCCTAAGTTCTTTCAACTGGATGGAGGTGGTGAATATATGAGTATTGCTTTTAAGAGATTTATGGATTCAAAAGGTGTTGTGCATTTGATTTCATGTCCATATAGTCCCCCGGCAAAATGGAATTGCCGAAAGGAAGCATAGGCATATTTTAGAAATTGCAGTGACTTTGTTGTCTACAGCTCATTTACCACATAATTTTTGGTTCCATGCACGTGCACATGCTGTTTTCCTTATCAATAGAATGCCCTGTAAGTCATTAGGCATGCAGTTTCCATTTTTCAAGCTATTTGGAGTTCAACCAGTGCTATCTACATTAAAAGTGTTTGGGACATTTGTTTATCCCTATCTTAGACCATATAATTCATCAAAGGTAGATGCTAAGACAGATCAATGTGCATTCTTGGGCTACTCACTTGGATACAAATGGGTAATTTGTTATCAAAGAGTCAAGAAAAGATTGTTGATATCCAGACATGTGATTCTAGTTCACATCCAATCCTTGTTCCTTATGTTCTTCCTTGTCTCAGTAATGACAATAGTACATCTCACCCTAGAACAAGATCTCAGTCAGTGCATATAGTGGATCAAATGGGTTCTCATGATGGTGTTATGCAAGATCAGTCAATCACAGTGGCTTCAAGTTCTTCACATGATTGTTCAGTTACTCAGAATCAAGATATGGTCTCTAGTACTCAGCAACAGGTTTCTCCCACTCACACCCTTCCCTCTCTACATCAACTTACAACTCTATGTTGCATGTCCAGAGTTCACCCCATTCGAGGTAATTCTTCCTCTTAGTCCAAATAATGATTCAAGTAATATTAACAATTCGAATTCAGTTCATCCTATGCAAACTAGACTAAAATCTGGTGCTATTCAAAGACAAGACTATAGTGCCTATTCTGCCTGTGATTCCACTAATGTTGGTTCGGATTCTGCTACTAAAGATATATCATTCTGTGGTTACACTGCTCTTGTAAGCATTACTGAATCCTCTGAACCAACATCTTACAAATCTGCTGTTATATGTGAAAATTGAAGAAATGCCATGGTTGAAGAATTCACAGCTTTACAGAAACAAGGAACTTGGGAGTTGGTTCCTCCACCTTCAAATAGATTGGACACCAATTATCACTTTGTTTGTGAAAGAGTTCAAAAAGGAGACTTGCAGGTTGAATACATTTCCGCAGTGGACAAGCTTGCTGATGTGTTAACGAAGGGATTGCATGGTACAGCCTTTTTACATAACTGTTGCAATCTCAAGCTCGGGTTCCCCAGTTGAGATTGAGGGGGGTATTAACCATAAGAGTGCCAAGTGGCATAATCCTTGCTATGACATGTGTAATGATCCTAGAGTCTTAGTTGGTACAGTTAGTTACAATTTTGATTAGTGGTTAAGTATTGTTGGTTACTATATATAGCAAGTGAAGTCATTTCCCAATGTAATCAGAATTGCTATTGTTGTAATAACAAATATCCGTCTCTCCTCTGTGACTTTTCGCTTTCTTCGTTTTTCATTGCTGTTTGTTAGGACCTAGTACTCTTTAAATATTTATTTTTGTTGTAAAATTGACTGTGGGTGCAGTGGAATAAATGAAACAAGACACAAAATTTACGAGGTTCCTCTACAGTCAGTGTGACTGGAGTACGTCCTCGGGGCAGCAGTGGTGCTTTCATTATAATTTGAAATAATAAGAGTACAAAGATAACTCTCTCTATTATCTCCTCTCATCTTCCTCTTCTTCCTCTCTACCTCTTCTTTCCCCTCTCTCTCTCTCTTCCTCTCTTTCTTTCTTTCTTTTCATTCCCATCTTTCTCGTGAACTCACCACACTTCATCTCCTCTTCTTCCTTTATATAAACAAAAGAAAGCACTATTTACTTTACAAATTTTCCACAAATGAATAGTGAAAATATTGTGCATAAATAGTAACAAACTATTCATGTGGACCATCCACATAATATTTACAACACTCCCCCTTGGATGGCCACAAGTCTTCGATTGACTCGTTAGAATCTTGATCTGTCTTGGATGCTCCTCCTGATGAGTATCTCCCCCTGATTTCAAATCATTTAGGTTGATCGTTGATCGTTCTGCTTTAGTCTCTTAGTAAGAAGAGTTGCTGAAAGAGTTGCTTTACTTGTTGTTAACTTTCCACAGGCTTTTTCTTGAACTGGGCTGGATGACCTTCTGCTAGACTTGATCCAAAGGTCTGAATTTACTCCTTTTATCTGGAGCGGAATTTGATTCAAGAGTAGTGAACACTTTATCTTGAATCGGACTTGTGATTTCTTCAAGGACCTTCGAGGCTTGATCTTGAATGAAATTGGACCATGAGGAGCTTCATGTGGCAAGTGATCTTCAGTTTTGTCAGGGATGAATCAGCACGCGTTTGTTGCGCTTGTCTCCACATGCTTCAATGTATCATTTTCACTTTCCTTACTTGTTCCCCTTGCTTAAGTAGTATTTTCTCTGCTTTTTCCCCATGCATGGGTGGCATCTTCTCCTGCAGTATTTGCCCTCTGATGCCGGAGTGGAGTGCAACCCTTGCATTTGGATGGTTCATCACTTCTTGGTGACTAGAGACTCAGCTCCAACCGTTGAAGATGACTACTCGAGAGCAATACTAGGTAAGCAATCAGGAAAGGTTCCAGGCAGTCGGTTCCTTACCGGGAGTTTGAGTGGAGGTTCCGACATATTGCTTTCTTTATCCTTGTCTTTGCAGGCAAGAACAAGGACAAAGGAAAGGACAGGGAGACTGCATGATATGAGATAATCTTGCTCTGGTCCCTGAAGATATGAGATAATCTTGCTCTGGTCCCTGAAGATATGTGATAATCTTGCTCTGGTGTGACATGTTTGAAGAGGTATTCTCGGAGAGGAAGAAAACTGAGTATTTCGAGATGCTATGTTGAAGATGCATTCTCGGAGATGAGGAAGAGTTAGGTATTCTTGCAGTGTTGCAGGTCTGCCTTGTTATGGAGAACAGATGTCGACATATATAGAGATTTCTCAATAGCAAGTGGTGGTGCTGTGCTTTTACTCTTGTCAGCAACTGTGGTGTAAATAGAACAGTAAGATTTACGCGTTTTCAACTTTGCCAGAGATCTTTGACAAAGTTGCACGCGATATCTGAAAAGCTGAGATTACGTCTGAAAAATGCCAACGAATTTTATTCAGGAAAATCTGGCTTTTGAAATCCAGAGAGCGGTGCCTCATCGATCATTGAACAAGTGGCTCTGCTGCCTCTTCTTTTATAGAGACATCAATTGTGTTCAAGAGTATGCTCAGAAAGTTGCTGCTTGTAGAAATTTCCCTTATCTTGCACCTTTGAAATTTTATTTGACCTCTGTTTTTGCTTCATCATTTCTGAAAAATGACTTGCCCATCTAACATTTGCTTAGATTTGAGTCTTAGGAGTGATACAGACGAGCAACGTCAGGATAATATATGGCACCCGTCCTTCTTATCTTCTAATGGTCATCTTACGGTTGGGGACTCTGTGATGAAGAATAACATAACCGCTACTGTGGTAGCTAGGAATCTTTTCACTCCAAGGGATAACAAGATCCTTTCAGAACGGTCTGAAGAGTCCGCCGTTCAAGACTCCTTGGCTCTCAGTGTTCAGTGTGCTGGCTCTGTGTCCAATATGGGCCAACGCCTACTTGTTCAAACTCGCCAAGTTGAATCATTGATGGCGGAGGTGGCAAGTATTAAACAAGATATCAGAGGACTCAAGCACGAGAATAGGGTGTTACACGTGCTTGCAAATAGTTACTCTACGAGCATGAAAAGAAAGCTCGTTCAACTGCAGGAATCCGAAAGTCGGATTCAAAGTGATCACCAGAGGTTCGTTGCTAGATTCTGAAAGCAACTGATGCCTTCCCCTTCTGGTGTTTTGCTAAAACTGGGGTGCCACATGATCAATCTCCAGTGCCTCCTCCTTCTTGGGTACTTCCGAGTACTGAGGCTTCACATGAGCAACCTTTGTGAAGGCTCCATCCTGTTTGTTTGTTTTAACTCATGTGTATGTATATATCTGTAATTTCTTGGAGATATTAATAAATAAGCTTTATTTCATTCAATGTATTGTGCCAAATACAATAAAGCATATACTTCACTAAGATATGGTACTTCTGGACCAAATATTAATTTATCTTTACCCTCACGAAGATAAATGATTATTCTTAGTGTCTTCATCATATGAGTATTCAACTCATAATCTTCAATCCATATGGTTTTTTTAATATCATAAATATCATGGATAAGATTCGTGTTGGTAGGTTGTTCGATCTGCAGCTCGAGACAATAATTCCTTCAACACTTTATAATTTTTCTAGACTCTTCAGGAGTCCCAATTTAATATCATCAACTCTTCAAGAGTTCTAATTTAATGTCATTGACTCTTGCAAGAGATTTTAGTATGTTGCAACAATATCATAATGATAGTACTCACTAAGGCAATTTATATCATCCATTGGTATTGAGTACATATTTTATGTTTTACCCTTCAGAGGCTTACTTCAAGCAATTTGAATCCTTCAGTGCCTCCCCTTCTGGTGTTTTGCTAAGTACTGGGGTGCCACATGATCAATCTCCAGTGCCTCCTCCTTCTTGGGTACTTCCGAGTACTGAGGCTTCACATGAGCAACCTTTGTGAAGGCTCCATCCTGTTTGTTTGTTTTAACTCATGTGTATGTATATATCTGTAATTTCTTGGAGATATTAATAAATAAGCTTTATTTCATTCAATGTATTGTGCCAAATACAATAAAGCATATACTTCACTAAGATATGGTACTTCTGGACCAAATATTAATTTATCTTTATCCTCACGAAGATAAATGATTATTCTTAGTGTCTTCATCATATGAGTATTCAACTCATAATCTTCAATCCATATGGTTCTTTTAATATCATAAATATCATGGATAAGATTCGTGTTGGTAGATTGTTCGATCTGCAGCTCGAGACAATAATTCCTTCAACACTTTATAATTTTTCTAGACTCTTCAGGAGTCCCAATTTAATATCATCAACTCTTCAAGAGTTCTAATTTAATGTCATTGACTCTTGCAAGAGATTTTAGTATGTTGCAACAATATCATAATGATAGTACTCACTAAGGCAATTTATATCATCCATTGGTATTGAGTACATATTTTATGTTTTACCCTTCAGAGGCTTACTTCAAGCAATTTGAATCCTTCAGTGCCTCCCCTTCTGGTGTTTTGCTAAGTACTGGGGTGCCACATGATCAATCTCCAGTGCCTCCTCCTTCTTGGGTACTTCCGAGTACTGAGGCTTCACATGAGCAACCTTTGTGAAGGCTCCATCCTGTTTGTTTGTTTTAACTCATGTGTATGTATATATCTGTAATTTCTTGGAGATAGTAATAAATAAGCTTTATTTCATTCAATGTATTGTGCCAAATACAATAAAGCATATACTTCACTAAGATATGGTACTTCTGGACCAAATATTAATTTATCTTTACCCTCACGAAGATAAATGATTATTCTTAGTGTCTTCATCATATGAGTATTCAACTCATAATCTTCAATCCATATGGTTCTTTTAATATCATAAATATCATGGATAAGATTCGTGTTGGTAGATTGTTCGATCTGCAGCTCGAGACAATAATTCCTTCAACACTTTATAATTTTTCTAGACTCTTCAGGAGTCCCAATTTAATATCATCAACTCTTCAAGAGTTCTAATTTAATGTCATTGACTCTTGCAAGAGATTTTAGTATGTTGCAACAATATCATAATGATAGTACTCACTAAGGCAATTTATATCATCCATTGGTATTGAGTACATATTTTATGTTTTACCCTTCAGAGGCTTACTTCAAGCAATTTGAATCCTTCAAGGGTTTTCTACACTTCATGATACATTTTCCTTTGGAATTTATACAGAGCAATTTGCTCCCATGTATACTTGAGGGATTTACTTATGAAGATATAATGTGGGCGACTCACAACCCTTCGTATATAATTCTCCATTCATATGAACTCGTTTACAACCTTGTGTCATATCATGTAAGTGTATTACACTGTATTACAAATGCCCATATATAACCTCCTTGGTTCAACATCTTTTGGCTATTTGTATTGTATTCAAATATATATAGGTTCATTTGTCCACGTTCTTACAAAATTGTAATGGAATTGCCTTTCTCCATTTTGGCCAATAATTTTTCTTTTGTTGACGAACAAAAGAGCGTGACTCAATATTAACACAGCTCATTGATGAATTTAGTAGCTACTTGTAAAAACCAAAATTACCATTGGTTATCATCAATCCGTGATCCCATATTCTCATGTGCATGCGCATGCATAAAAGCTTTTCATTTCTTTGGATATCCATTGCCTCTTCAAGGGCATGACGCTATCTCTTCCAGGATAGTCATAATTTAGAGAATGTGGATCATAACCTCCTCTTGAGCGTTATAGAGCTTGGATTTTAATCTCCACTTCCGGGAGTTGAGTCATTGGAACCTATATGTCTATTATGCTCCATGTATGAGACATCAACATTCCCATGTCTGTGGATTGTCCTATCTGGGACGTGTATCCATGCGGCGACTGTCATGCTTCTGGCATGCAACAATTATGCTTCGGGAATGCAATAGTTCAGTAGTGCCATATTATTCTTCTTTCGAATAACTGAACCTTTTGAGTCTAAAAATCTGCCACGCTTCAGGCGTGCAACAGATAAATCATTTACTGTCTCATTATTTTATCCAACAGAGACATCAATTCTTGTAGGCACATTTGCAGTAAGTATATATGATTTCATCACTTTCGTTGCATCATTCATTTATTCATATTTCATTTTCTCATTGATTGCTTCGTGAATCAAAATAAGACAAATTCTCTTCGTTCTTCTGGAACGATCTTTTCTCATCATTCTTTTGGAATGATATTTTCTCATCGTTCTTCTGGAACGATATCATTTTCTCCCCCTAATGGCAGGAAAATTGTCTTATCAAAATGACAGTCCGCAAACCAAGCGGTAAATATATCCCCAGTCAAGGGTTCTAAATATTGAATGATAGATGATGTTCAACATCAATGCCCATTTCAGTACGTTGTGGCAGTGCAATAGGCACATAGATAACACAACCAAAAACTCGTAAATGTATAATGTTTGGCTAGTTCCCAAACACGAGTTGTACTGAGCAATATTGATGGTTGGAAACTCGTCTCATCCGAACTTAATAATGCGTCATGTAAAATGACATGTCCCCATGTAGAAAACTGGTAATTTCGTTTTCATGAGCAGAGCGCGGGTAATCAATTTCATCCGCTTAATAAATGCTTCTGCTAAATCATTTTAAGTATGGACATAAGGAACTTCTGGTCCTTATTAAATAGTTTATGGACTGAGACTTTTATGACCTTTATTATAATTAAGTTGAGGCACTGTGGCACTTCAAACTTAAAGGTACTTATCAAGAAACTTCATGTCCGATCTTGAGGATCTAGGGACTTCATGTTTGATCTTTTTGCTTGATGGAACTTCGGGTCCTATCATTTTATGTGATGAGGATCAAGAAACTGCAGGTTCTGATCTAATCAAGGAACTCTGGGTCCTTGTTATACTCATCGTAACAAAAGATAAGTACAATAAATAAATTAAAGCAATAGGCGGTAATTCCAGCCATAGTAAATAAATTGAACAATAAATAAATTAAAGCTTGTGACAAGGGCTTTAATTCAGCACCATTCACATAAATCAAAACTTAAAGCAGTAGGTGGTAAAACCGTCCATGATAAATAAATTGCTTTAAAGTAAATAGAACTTGTGACATGGGCTTTAAACCAACACCATGCACATAAATATCGAAGCTTTAAAGCAAAGGTGACATGGGCTTTAAACCAACACCATGCACATAAATAAATATATACATATTTTCTTCTTTCGTTTCAGATGGTGTAACACCATCCAAAAAACTTTACCTTTATTTTATTTTTATTATTTTCTTATTCAATCACATTCTACACCATTCCAAAAAAAACATTGCCTTTTTCTTTCATTTTACATGGTGCAACGCACCTTTCCAAATCATTGGCCCCATTTCCCCTTTTCTTTGTCTATCTCTACCAGTCTCGAAACCCAGTACCATCTGGGTTGTTGTGGGGGTTACACAAAACCAATTCAATCCAAAAAGGCTACCAGAGACTGGCGTTGTTCTTGCATGGCCCAAAGAACATGGCATCACAAAGCAAGAACCTCTCCATAGAGACATAGATGACAGTGAGGTTGACGAAGGCACAAGAGAGGGAGGCCTGTGTGGAGTCAGTCATGCCATCACCATCTCAGACAACTGAGGATTCATGGAGGTCCTCGAGATCCATTGAGAACGACACGATCTGGGTTTCCAAGTCTAATGAGATTCTTCTGGATCTCTGGAAACCAGTTGTTAGGTACGAGTTTTCTTATCTCGTGACGACTTCAGGTCGTTGGAAATTTCAATTCGCACCGGAATTCGGTGGGGCGCTTCTGGCGCAGTGGGAGAAATGAAAAATGGACATACCTTTGCTTATTTTGCTGCACCTTTGTTTGTCTGTAAGATCTCTCCATCTTTCTTGTCCATGAGAGAAAAATAGATTGCAGGTCTAGCAGGGATAAGGATTAGCACATCAATAGTTAGAGTGATAAAAGAAAAAGTGATAAAAGAAAGGTTGATGGATTTTTGTGACAAGATGATCTTCCCTGTTTGACATGTCTGGCTTGCCGTCTCTACTCTGTGAGATTTTAGCTGAACGAGGTAAGAGGTAGATAATGCTTTACCAGATTTATGATGTTGTGCTTTCCACTGACATGAGAGCTTTTCGTGCTGATAACGTGTTGTAAAATTGACTGTGGGTGCAATGAAATAAATGAAATAAGACACAAAATTTACGAGGTTCCTCTACAGTCAGTGTGACTGGAGTACGTCCTCGGGGCAGCAGTGGTGCTTTCATTATAATTTGAAATAATAGGAGTACAAAGATAACTCTCTCTATTATCTCCTCTCATCTTCCTCTTCTTCCTCTCTCTCTCTCTTCCTCTCTTTCTTTCTTTCTTTTCATTCCCATCTTTCTCGTGAACTCACCACACTTCATCTCATCTTCTTCCTTTATATAAACAAAAGAAAGCACTATTCACTTTACAAATTTTCCACAAATGAATAGTGAAAATACTGCACATAAATAGTAACAAACTATTCATGTGGACCATCCACATAATATTTACAACAATTTTTACATATGTTTGTGCATTGAAAAAAGGCACATTTTAAGCGTTTGCCTTAGCAGGACCGCCCCTGTTGATAGCAGAAGTGCAGGTGGCTTTTGGTGCTGTTCAAGTTTGACGGCTGAATCTGAAGCGATAAGGTAGGATTGATGGAATGCGTGGAGAATGACTGCTTGCCGATTGAAGTGGAGACATATGTGAAAACTGTGCTGGACATGATTAACAGCGGGGAGATTCCAGAGGTGTCGATGGAATGCATAATCGCCGACATTCATATGCTGGCTTCCCAATTTAGAGAAATTATTTTTAGCTCATTCCGAGAATCTTAATAAAGCATGTGGCTGGTTATATTTTTAGAGTAAATTGTGTCAATGGTTCCTCAACTTTAATCAAATTAGAGCAATAGTCCCTCAACTTATCAAAATGTGTAGCTATGGTCATTTTCGTCAACTTCGTCAGAATTTTGTAAAATAAGTTATGTTTGAATGACCATTACTACAATTGGGGTCTCTCAACTCATCAAATCGTGTAGCTATGGTCTTTTTCGTCAATATCATTAGAATTTTGTCAAAATGAGTTATGTTGGACGGACCATTGCTACAATTGAGTTAAAGTTGAGGGACCATTGCTCTAATTGAGTTAAAGTTGAGGGATCATTTTTCCAATTATATTAAAGTTGAGGGACCAAGGGTAATAAAATTTTAGTTGAGAGACCATAGTTGTACGTTTTGATGTGTTGAGGAACCAATATAATGGATTTTTAGTTGAGGGACCAATGCTCTAATTGAGTTATAATTAAGGGATCATTGCTACAATTTGCTCATATTTTAAAGGAGAAATTCAGAAATGTGGGTGTAATCAAATTAAGATTTGATAGAATTTTAATAGATTTTGAAATTAGGATGTAAAATTCTATTTTGAAATTAGGATGTAGTTAATTAGAATTTTAAAAATAATTTTAAAAGATTTTGAAATCATGGTGTAGTCAAATTAGGATTTAAAATGATTGTTTTACAAAATACATCGAAATCCATGGGTAAGGATTTACTAGGATCTTAATGAATGAGAAATTTTGATTAATTTGAGGGTAGGTGGTATAAATACCAAATGACATAAACATTCCAACTTTTCCCCTCTAATTTTTGTGTTCACACCAGACTATAGAACTTGTCAGCTAAGGATGGGCAAAATACCCGCGGTTATGGATAACCGCGGTTACTCGCCCATTTAAACTTTACGGTTACGGTTATGGGTAACCGTTTAGATAATTAAATTGTTATGGGTATAACCGTTTACCCGTGAAATTTAAATGGGTAGTTATGGGTATTAACCGCGGTTATAAACGGGTAATCGTTTACCCATTTATTTTATATATGTAATGTTGAATATTTAAAAAAAAAAAAAAAAATATATATATATATATATATATATATATATATATAGACACACACATACGGGGCTGTTTGACAGGGGATGGGAATATACACACACACACACACACACACACACACAAACACATACGGGGCTGTTTGACAGGGGGATGGGAGGTTGGGTTATTAACCCAACAATCACCTCTCTTCAATTTGAATACTGCATCTTTCTTTTTTTTTTCTTTTTTTTTTTTTTGGAAAACTGGAACAACAGAACCTGAGCTAAGAAGCCAACCAAATAGGCAACACAAGGCAAACAACAAGCAGAAGCTAGAAAATCCTTGCAGGGATTAATATTATCACAATTTTTTTTTTAATTTTCAAGTTGTTAAAAAACATGTAGATGGGTGAAAAAGGGGTTATGGTAAAAAAAAAAGGATAAATGGGTTAAAAAGGGTAAATGGGTAAACGGGTATTAAACGGTTATGGTTAAATGGGTATGCGGTTATGGGTATGGTTAACCGTTTATAAACGGTTATGGGTATGGGTATAACCGTTTAGGCAATTACCCAAAGGGTAAACGGTTATGCGGGTATGAGCATAAACGGTTATGGATAAATAACCGCATTTACCCGCCCGCCATAACCGTTGCCCATCCCTACTGTCAACCTCTTTGTTCCTCTATACCTTCCTCATCCTCGGAACATATCTCAATGTCCTCTTCAATTTCATCTTTCTTCATCCTCATCCATCATGGTTTACCCCTCTCATCTTTGTCCTTCATTCCATCGCAAGAAAGCTCCTTCAACTTTCTGAGAGTTGGGTTTTTCCAAAGGAGATGTCAAATTTTAAACACAAAATTTAAATTTAAAAGCTTATGTGGTACATTGATCTTTTTATAAATTTTGTTCTCCAATTGATATGTCAAATTTAAACTATTATTTATTACATTATTTACTTTTTATAGTTGTAATTAGTATTTTAAAACAAAAGATAACTATTAAAATTATAAAAAGTATTTATTAATTACTAAAAATAGATTTGAAACTGCTATCAAATTTGACACCAACTTCCTCTGCTGCCTTTCCATATCATGCCATATAGGAATTGGCATTTCAGTTGGAAAACACTATTGATGTCTTTTATTACTTTTATTGCTGATGTGGACTTTTTGACATTTCCTTTGGAGATGCTCTAATTTCCTTTATTCGATTCAATTTCTTGTTTTCGGAATCTAAGGTCAATCTTTTGAGTGGGGTTTTTGGAAAAAGTTGGATAATATGCATTGCTTTGTTTAATTGTTATTTACATGTTTTAGCTTCCATGGAAGTGAAGTTGATACCTTGTTTGTTTGAACTCTTGAATCTGTTCTTCAGAATTTGTACAACATTGATGGTGGGTCTGTTTAGATGTCTTGTAGAACTCGATGCTTTCGACAGTTTTTGAGTATTAGTCATCCAAAATAAGGATACTATAGAGTGTAGATAATGGAATGATTCAATGGCTATGAATTTGTTCAAGATTTTCACTTACGTGGGATTTTCCATTTAAGGTGAAGGCAAATTTGAAGAGAGATTTCGTACCCGTCCATGCGTTGGGGGGTGGTGTGTGGCCAATTGTTCAGACTGCAAATTTCCGATATGTTTCTGTGAGGTACCAACTCCTCTGTGTTAACCTTTTTGTAATGGGTCGAGCAACAAAAAGATGCCGTCCGGAAGCAGTGGTTCACATCTTTTTCATATCCGTGTGTGCGTGTGTGTGGTGTGTGTGTTTATGTTTTTTTTTTTCCAAGTTATGCACTGAGAAAGAAATTCATGTCGTATGAGTCAAAAAAAAAATCCTAAGAAATTCATAAAATAAATTCAATACAAATCTATAGAAATCCATGACATTCTGTCAAAATTCATATAGAATTGTAGAATTTATTAAAATCCTTTGTAATTTATCACTGAAAAAAAGTTCATTAAAATCCTCTGAAGTTCAAATTGACTACACCCACTTTAAAGAATTAATCAAAACTACAAATTAATAATGTATTAATAAGTAACAAAACATAAACTTAAGAACTAGTCTCGCCGTTTCGGAATGGATGACGGACTTTTCTGAGAAATAATCATAAGGAAGGAGAGAGAGAGAGAGAGAGGAGGGATGGTGGATGATCGACGTTATTCGTTTCTCATTTCTTTTTCTTCTTTTTGTTTTTATCCTTTTTAGAGCTTTTTTATTTTTATTTTTCTTTTGGGACAGTTATCAGTGTTAAACAGAGTGGCCATGCCGCAACTATTTTGGGTGCACAAGATTTGAACTCCCATTTTTTTTTATCGAAGCTCATCTTCATGCAATTTTTAGAAAAACAAAAAACCAATTAATCCCTTTGCTTTAACCACTTCATTTCAGCTTAAACGCATAATGAAATTTAAATTACATAAATGATTTAAAAAACTCAGCGGAGACAGAAGATCGAAGCCTTTCATTCCTACCGCAATTGGAACAAGTACACATTAGCATCGGTGAATGCTATAGTACGTCTGTATGGCATTTATAACATGCATGTATTGGTCGCAGAATCACTTACCTGCAGCCATGGGCATCCTTATGCGAAGTAGAAGTAGTCTTCTACTTCCAGTAGCTCTTAAGATATCTACTAATGAAATAGGTTTGTAATTTTGGTGAGATTCAATTCGTTTGGAAGCAGAACTACATCTTGGTTTTATAGCTAGAGTTTTAATCAATTCCTTCCTATTATCGGAAATGATATCAATCCAAATTCTATTAAATCAATTACAATCCAATCATGGTTCTAATTCTTTTATTGATTGCATATAGTTAAGACTCCAATATATTTATTTCATTAAGCACCGAGAATCCTTGAGTGTTCAATAACTTGAGAGCCAAGTTATATGAAGGATAACACACTAAGAAGTAGAGAGTGGCACGTGATATAGGGGAATCCACGTGCAACCCATGTGAATGTGGGAGGGTACATGCCCCATTCTCCCTCAAAACGGAATCCAAGGTCAATGGGAGCCCATTAAAACATGTCCACATACAGGAGTACAGATCCTCTTCGGATTTAAAAAAAAACAGAGCTTAAATATCAAATGATTCGGACCATTGAAATTTGATCTAACGGTTACAAACATGGACTCCCTCTAAAAGTTATAATAATTATAATCGTTAGATCAAATTTCAAAGATCCGGATCATTTGATCCTTGGACTTCATTTTTTTAGATCTAGAGAGAACTGTACTCCACATACAAGCTCTTGAGATCAACCACATGTGAAAGAAAACCAGACAAAGCCACTTTGGAAACATGCTAGTAATAATGGCATTTGAAAGCCATGACATGAGGAACAACAAAATCTTACAATATCTCACATAAAAAGCTGAAACACAGCGAAAAAAAAAAATACTAAGATTCTATAACGCAGCGATGTATGAAATGAACCATTGGATTTACATGGTTAAATTTTGACATTTTTAATCCACCCGACGATATAGGGCAAAAGAACCCATAGAAGGAAAATATCTAAAAACATACATATATATTGATTTAATTAGCCTATGCTTTGAATGAGGATCCTAGATCCATCCTCTTTGTGAGGATTTAGGAAATCCCTTAATCGTATCCATTTGTCGTAAATCGTACGATCAATTTCCGTTAAGTACTATTTGTGTTCAATATTTAATATAAAATTTAAAATGATTTCTAACTACACGATATTCGATCAATGGACTATGCTTTAATAGGAATGGAATCATCACAAACCCACACACTATTTAATAATAACGAATTTAACAAAAAATCGAAAAAGGAAAAAAAATGAAAAAAGAAAATCCAGCACACATGACATGTAGGGGGAAATATTACGACT
Source organism: Malus domestica (assembly GCF_042453785.1). Classification (NCBI taxonomy): domain Eukaryota; kingdom Viridiplantae; phylum Streptophyta; class Magnoliopsida; order Rosales; family Rosaceae; genus Malus; species Malus domestica. The sequence goes on along the minus strand of NC_091672.1, from coordinate 23,371,556 downwards.
TCCCCATGTATGGTACAAATATGAAGTTTGAGAATTTTCTGACTGGTGAGAGGGAGAGTTCTGGAGGAGGTGAAGATTTAGTAATGGGGAGGAGCTGCGGCTGCTAGTGGTGGTTTTGGAGGGTGGCACTGATAGCACTTGGCAAACAGCCCAAATGTGTCGACTTGTCTCACAAAGTTGGTCACGCTGGCCCAGCCACCGAACCCGAACCCAATCACCAGAACCCACACCACCATGAAGGAGTTGATCACGTACATGGCAGTCCAGCTTCGTAAAAAGAAAGGTGGCTTCTCTGCAGCATTCTGCAAAAACACAGTAAAAAATTAACCGAAATCAATAAACCTTGGTTTTTAAGAAAGAACACTGCTCGACTTCTTACTGTTGGTCATTCTTTTTATGTGTAAACGCATCAACCTGTGAGTGGTTTGTATTGTAAGGATTCCTCGCCGGAAATTTTGATTTTGTTTCCTATAAACTGGAATCAACCTCACAGAAGCCGGAAAATTGGAGTCCAATTGTTGAGTGTTTTACATATGGCCCGTGACTTTTGGACTCTCACAACTATCATCACTACATAGACAATATTATTGGAATACCAAGAACAAATAAGCCTTTCGAACAAGGAGCCAAGTATTTTCCGTCCGTAAAACTGAACAGGGTTTTTGGGTTTAGTTTATAATCCTTAAAATAATAGGAAACCAATTAAAAGAGCTTAAAAACTTTGAGTTTTAACGATAAGCACAAAATAAAAGGTAAAGTAAATAGTACCAAGATTAATTTGTTTAGTATAAAAATATAACTTTTCATTAAAATGACCAGTACCAGGAACTTTTCTTTAAAGTTCCCAATAATAATTCTATAATATTTAGGTTTTTTTTTTTTTTTCGTTCAAGTTGTATTTCACTTGGACCAAAGTCAGCACCAAAGTGACCTAACTGGAGAAGAAAAGAGGCCTAATCAACCAAACAGCTCATCAACTGTAGCGTATAACTAAACGAAAGGGACTTCCCACCTATCTCAATTCTCGTAACATTTCCAAATCCAAGTATTATATGATCTTTGTACACTTGCTGCCCTTCTCATCCCCACTGCATCTATTGAAATATGGGTATCCCCATCGCGTGACCTGGTGGAGGTGCCACTCAAACTACAATGTCTAAAATACCCCCACTCAATCGAGATAACTACAAGTCGCCACTAGACAAATCACTTCATTATTCGCATGTTTGATAGTAGCACTACGTGACGGTGACATGATAACCTTGGGTTACAAGTTCAGAGAAATCCGAACAATTCTACCACTGTAACACTATGACATGACCTATCGAGATACCTCACTCAACTCAGTGGAGGTAACCAGAAGTGTTGTTACTAGACAAAGAACCAAACCACTCGTGCGAGATTGTACGGTGGTACCACTACTAACCTTACATGATAACCAAGGGTTACAAGTTCAGATTCCTCTGAACTTGTGTGTAAGAATAACATTACGTGATATGACCAATTGGAGTTAGGATTAGGAGGGCATATTTTTTTACCTGTCTGGCAGAAGCTTTTCTGTAGGTGAGCATATGAGCTAAAGATGGGATGATGTAGACGGTGAAGCTAACCAAGAGAGCCCCAACTGCAGAGTTTATGGGCCCAAAGAAGGGGAAGATTATAGCCAAGAACCAAATTGGGATCACAACTGGAAGCCTAGCAAGTGCCCTCAAGCAAATGCTCTTTGTGTCATGCATGCCAATCACCTTCTCCCACACAAAGTACAGTGGTGTACATGCAAACCCAAATGTTATAAACTGCAAAACAATTCCCCATAAAAAGATATAATGTCAGTTCACTGTAAAAGGCATATCATTCGTTCAAGGGCAATTCAGTAAGGAAAGTGATTTCCGGACACCGTTTTTATCTCCATGCCTACACCTGATTTTTTTTCTGTCCTTTCAATTGAATTACACCAAAGAACAGTAATAAACGGACATGTGACAAATCATTTCTCATCGGTAATTTAGTGTATGAAATGATTAAGGTCGAACCTGGTGGATGAGCATAAGTATAACGGCGGCGTCACGCCAGCCGTTTTTGGGGAGGAGAGAGAAGGCGTTGGAATGGTTAAGGAGCTCATCACCAAAGGCCCAGTAGACAGAGGTAGCAGAAGGAAGTGTTAGTGTGAAAACGTAGAGTGTGGCATACAAGTAAATGGACTTGAATTTCTGTGGCTTCCACATGGCATGCATAATTTCCCTGCAAAAATCAAATCCCCCATATTTCACTGATCAGATTCCACTCACATTAAAAAGAATTTAGATTTCACGATTACTTTACTCCAATTTTATAGCTATTACAAGGTCAACAGGCACATGGGGAACATTGTTATACAAATTAAAAACCAAGAAACTTGACCAAAGGGCCCCCTCCGGTCACATCTTAGTATAACTGTTATGCAACTAAATAAACAAATTTCCAAATCTCTATCATACAATAATATTATATGACAATTAGTCCAAAACCATGAGAGATAATCGGTATCTTGAAACAGTAAAACAGTGTGCTTGATCAGTTATACTTAAATTTGAATTTCTTTTTACGTTTAGAATAGAGTTTAAAATTAAATATCGTCACGTAAAACAAAATAACATGTATTCTCTATGGTGAAACCAAAACCGAGGAGATAGCTAGTGCCCAATTAATTTACTGTGCAATTTTCCTAGAGAAATGGAGATTTCGGATGGGGGTAAAAAAATTGTTCTTTCTCCAAGAGCAAAAACAAAAGTAGATAGGATGATTTTGTCTGGATCTCGAGAACCGAGATGCCGGCAAAAGCTGCAAAGAGAAGCCGTGTAGAAACATGTAAAAGAGTAGGAGGAAAGGGTCATTATAATAAAAAAAAATTAACGAAAAGTTATCGTTACTGTTTATTTTAACAAAAAATTATGTTTTTACATTAAAATTTAAAATTTTATTTTTTATTTTGTCATTTTCGTTAAATTTCAAAAATTTTAAGTTATTTTCGTTAATTTTTCTTTATAATAAAGGGTAAAAAAATAGGAGGAAAATGCTTACACAGTAACAGCATGGCCACCGAACGTGTATAGTATGTTGGTGGCTCCGGTGAAATACAGCACTAGCTTTGTGGGAGCTGTGTGTGTCACACCTTCAACCTGCACAGCAATTTCACCAAAAAGCATAAACCTTTACCTTTTTTATACCGAAAACGTAAAGAGAAATAAAGCATCTTTGGAAAGTTGGTAATAATAGTGACTGTTCTAAGAGATGAGGACCATTGGAGAACAACTTCTCACGCCAGCTGACGGTATCTCAAAGCTCTAACTAATCACGAGCTTATGGTATCTCAAAGCTCTAACTGATCACGCACTACAATGTGTTATATGCTTGAGATGATAACGTCGTGACATCCCAAGAAACATAACAGTATCTCAAACAATTAGGCACTATACATGTGATAGTGTGTGATACACTTGAAATGCGACTAAATGACACCGGTAAAGTGACGTGGACATCCCAGATGTCGTAAGTTTTGATGGACTTATTACCTGGCCATGGACAACAGCTGCAATGGTCAAGTACCAGGCCGTGTAAGTGGTCATTCCAAGTCCGAGAAAAGACCAAATCCGATAGTTATGGAAAGAAGGTATGAAAACTGTGGTGGCACAGCAAGCTCCGAAGATGTAGGTCCACGTCCTCTTGTCCAAATGGTCATTTATGTAATATATGTTACTGCTCCAATCAAAAGCAGTAAAAGTAAGACATAACCCAGGTGAGATTTGATGGATTTGACAGTAAAATATATAGAAAAATAAGTAATAAAAATTCACCTTGCACAAGCAATTAGCTGGATGACAGATCCAAAGAGGAGGAAAGTGCAGTTGAAAGCAAGCCCCACGGCTTTCCAGTAGGGGCCAAGCAACCCATCAAGAACTTCAAACCACTGCAACAAAAACATGGGATTTTAATTTAGGTTGATTTTATCTCCACTTTCACTTTAATGCATTTTGGTGGATACCACGACGAACCTGAATAACGTGGTTCTTGAAGTTAACGTTCTCTTTTCCCTTCCGGGTTCTGTATTCCATGTACAGCACACTGATCAGATAAGCCGTCCAGCTTCCGAGGATTCCGTAGAATAGCTGCAGCAAGATGCCGGATAGAAACCCCAGCTGGGAGAACGAATACGGCAGTGTCAAAAGCACTTGCGCCACCTGCAAAAGCCAGAAGTAGTTAGAATCAGAAACTTCGTGAAACAACAAATCGAGAAAGCACTTTCGGGAGATGGGTTTACTTGATTGGAAGCGCAGCTGAACCAGGCGTCCCAAACGGAGCCTCCATGCCAGAGGAAGTTCTTGACATTAAACATGGAGGTGTTTTCCTCATCGTTTTCTTGGGGATGATCTTCTTTTCCTTCATGGTCATTGGAGACTATTGCTTCCTCTGCTTGCTTCTGAGCCAACATTGTTCTCGAAACGCAACGTCTGAACTAAATCCAGGTAGATCTGAAACATATATAAAGACAGTAAATAAGACAAATTAAAAAGTTAAACCGAAAAAAGAAGTATAACATCAAAACGCACCCCCAGAAAAAAGAAAGCCATAAGAACCCCAGATCCAAAATCCCAGAAGAAAATTCCTTCCAAACTTTAATAAGACCGGTACTTCCACAGAATTTAAGTACAAAAAAGAAAACCCAGATTACAAAATTTGGGTTAAAGCCCCATACCTTGCTTGAATGTCACTTTCTCGATCTATGACTGTTTTTTTTAGGCAGTGTACAAAGGGAGGGACTTGTAATTTATATGCAGAGTTGATGGTGAGTTGGGTTTTTAAGAATTCTCCATTCCAAGAATTGGCAGCAGAGACGAGAGAAATTGAGTGGCCGGCCTTAAATGGTTTTAAAATGATTTAACAACAAAATCTGCAGCTAAAGATCTCTCTTTCTCTCTCTGTTTCTCTCTCTCTCTCTCTCTCTCTCTCTCTCTCTAAGTAGCTGCTGCTTCTGCTTCTGTGTAATTTGTGAAAAAAAGCCAGACTTTAATGCGCCACCAATTTGGTCAGAGTGCCGAATACGAAGACGGCGAGGAGCCCTCAAAAGCAGGAAAAAAGAAAAAAACACAATCGCTTATGGAGAAAGTGCTCCAGAGGGTGCTGGCGAAGAAGAAAAGACCCTTTTCGCTCCTATTCTAGTAAATGTATATAAATTAAGCAATAAATATATTTTGCTATGCAATGCCTCTCTTTCCGTCTCCTTTGATTAGAGAGAGAAAGAGAGAGGAGAGATGGACGACGAGGAGAGAGAAAGTGTAAAAGGGGAGGGGTGAAAGAGACGAAGCTCCCCAAATTCCCTGTATTCCAATAGGATTCGATTCTTGGGGTGACAGAGAATTTGGATGGAGATCAAAGCGAAGAAGCGAGTGAGACGTTGTTCTGATCAGAAAGGACTGAGGGGCTCCATTAAACAATGCACCTTCCATTTTATAGCCTCCCGGAGAATCGCTTCAACGGCTAAGATTGTATTTTTATCAATTTCATACCAAAAATAATACAAGAAAAATTCAACTTGTGGATGTATTCAATTAGAAGTTTAGAAAAGTTTACAAATTTATACATTATTTTAAAGGAAATTTTAACGAAAAATTTCTGGTACTGTTCATTTTAACGAAAAATCACATTTTTACATTAAAAAGTCAATCCTAGTACTATTCATTTTAACCTTTATTTTGTCCTTATCTTTAAAACTCAAAATTTTATAACCATTTTCATTAGTTTTACTTATTTTAAATGAATTTATAGAGGTTTACAGGTATTCAATCAAGATTTTAAAGAATTTTATAAAATTTTATAAAAATCAAAATGTATTGTAATGCTAGGGAGTGAGATTTTGAAAGAATTAAACAAAAAATTTACATGGAAACTCTACAAATCATTTAAATAATTGTATTTTAATTTTTTTAATATTTAGTTAATTTTTTAATAGAAAGTGGGTCTCGTCTCAAGCCAGTCAGCATTTAATAGAGGAATTGACAGAAAACTGACAGAATATATGACATTGCAACAAACTCGAAGATAAGGTATGACATTGAATTTTTTTAAAGACGGGATATAAAACTATGACTGACCCAATAGTTGAGGTAGTTTTACATAATTTACCCTAAAATTTTTTAAACTAAATGACAAGAAAGTTGAGGATTAGTGTATTACTTAAGGGTTTAATTAACGTACTTATTTATTATTGGTGACACATTATTTAATTTGCAATTTATTTGTCTACCTAACATTACTCTTTCAAATTTCAAAGTAGTTCACATATGTACACAGCTATGATTGAAAGTATTTTAACATTTAAACGACTTAAATGGATTTAGAGGAATTTTATAATATTTTACAGACTTTATGCAATCAGGCCTCAACTCCTAATATTTCTAATGATTTCTCCCAAATTCACATAAGTATATGGCACTCCATCAAACTCCATGAGTTTACTATTCTTCAAGAAATTTCAAATCTCAATAGAATACATCATTATGGTGTACAATTATTTGTCGCATTTCTTTTTGTTTTTCATGTTGCAAAAATAATTACATTCTAGAATAAAAACAACACCACTTCAAAAGAACTGATAAAATAAAATATTTGTTAAATGTGTGTTTATTGACATTTCAAAATAGTTGATATACGCTCATACTATAAGAGCATTTCCATTGATTGCTTTTGGCAAGGACAAGAACAAAAGGAATGCAATTACCCGATCAACCTCCAGCAAGCCGAAAAAAATGAGGGCAAGTGATGGACCAAGCCATGCCTGCCCAAATGACCGTATGATTTAAGTCCAGCCTTCCACCAACAGACATGGCTATCATCAGCATGACGTAACCCACGATTTTTTCATTTTTTACAACTAACGTGTGCAACCTGTGGAGTCTAAAATAATTCCAAAAATTCTAGAGGCGACACGTTAACTTTTGCTCAAGAAAGACAAGATAGCCCTCATTAAATGGGCAAGGTTCTCAGATACAGCTCAGTAGCCCTAAAGGTCAAAGCAGCTGAATACGATTGCCCACAACTCACCTACACATGGTAATGAAAAGTCAAAGCATTAAAGATAAGATAGACAAGATAGCCCTCATTAAGAGCAACTCCACCGTTGGAGTTTGCTCGGGGGACAGGCAAGGAAAAAGGGCCCTAGAGGCCGGGCTGTGGACTCCAGCGCGGGGGGGCCTGAGGGACTGTGGAGGCCTGAGTAGCGGGCCTGTGAGGAATTGCCAGCCCGAGAGCCCGAGTGGATTTGACGCAGGGCTAACGTCAGGGTGACGTCAGTCATAATATAAAATTAATAAAAATATAGAATATTAATAAAAAAAAAGTAAAAAAACTGTAAAACCCAGCTTCGAACTCAACGGCTCTCGCTGGAGTTCGTCGCCAAGGTGATGAACACTCACAGACAAATGGCAGAGATGGGTGGCTGAGGTGTGGGAGCTGCTGAACTTGAAAAATGGCACAGAAAAATGGCAGAGATGGGTCGCCGGAGATCGGGACCTTTGATGGAGGCTGAGGTGGGTGGGATGGTGAAGATGGAGGAAGAGAGGCGGCGATGGGGGGTGAAGATGGAGGAAGATAGGCGAGGAGGGATTGGTGCGTTGGGGGCGGGGGGGGGGAGACGAGTTGAAAACTGGGTGTGGGGGGGGATGTGTTGCTGAGCTTGAAGAAAAAATGGTGCGTTGGCACCATGTGAAAAGAAGGAAAAAAAAGAATAAAAAAAAAGGTTTTGGAATGTGTGATGCACCATATGAAAAGAAATAATAAAAATAATTTTTTAATAGAAAATGGTACAACGAAACCGATTAAAAATCTTATCCAAAATTACAAATAAAATTATTTTGTAGTATTTAGAAAAAAAAATTAATATTTTATTGCCTATTACCAGAGTTATTGAAGTGCAACGGTGGAGATGCAAAAGTGTATTGCCTGAGGGATTACTGTTCATTACGGCATTTACTGTTCACTTGGTGGATAGCATAGTGTATTGCCTGGGGGGAGGGCTCCAACGGTGAAGTTGCTCTAAATGGGCAGACTTCTCAGATACAGCTCAGTAGCCCTAAAGGTCCAAGCAGCTGAATATGATTTCCCACAGCTCACCTGCCCATGGTAAGGAAAAGTCAAAGCATTAAAGATAAGGATTAATTACCCAAATCCTATCTTTAATAAATTCCCAATTGAATATTGACTTCATTCAAGTAAATAATACCTATTAAATCAATTAGGGATATTTACACATTTATCTCAAGATATTATTTCATATTTAATATCTTGAGAATATTCTTTCCATACACTTTGGCCAATAGAATGCTGCCATGTGTAGGGTAAAAACCCTACACCATGGCCGGCCCTCTCCCTTTATATATATATATATATATATATATATATATATATATATATATATATCTCAAATTCTATCAAATTTCAGTAAACTTTTGCTACCCTAAAAGCCTTAAACATATTTGCTTTTCAGAGAAACTAACTTAGGCATTGGAGATCCATTGGCCTAATCCCCCCCCCATCCACCTCGTGGACATGTAAGGCTTAGGTCTTTGACCAAAGGTGTTGATTGTTTTGCAGGTGTATTTTCGTTAAAGCAAGAGAAAACAGAAATTTACATCAACACAACCCACACGCAGAATTAGGGCGTGAGCCAACAAAACCTGCAGTGATATGTTCCCTGTTGCAGTAGCTTCAACAAAAGAGCCCAACAGCTCTATGACATGGTACGATGAGAGTTGTTAGATTTTCAATTGCCTAATGATTTGGGTTTTCAACAAAAAATTGAAAAAAGTTATCATTGTGCCACGTGGCACATTATGATGCGTCAGGTTCAACAGTAAGAAAACAAGGAAAACATTTAATTTTAGTTATTCTATAAGCACCCAACTATTTCTTCATTCTCAATACAACAACTTAGTATCATTTTCCTACAAACTCATGTTTTTTTCAACTTTCCAAATCTGCTTGTTACCAAAAAAATTGAGTGGTATAACAAATTGGTCGATCGGGGAAGATGTTGCTCTGCTTTATGACACGATCACGGGAAATGAGATGACGATGAAATAAATGTGGAAAAAGATTCATGCATATTTTTTCAATCTTCCAATGCACATCTCGGTCCAAGCAATCTCTATCAAGTACTCAAGTAAGTACAAACATCTACATAAAGAGTTGAAATCTTGACAAAAATCCAAGCTAAAGCAATTTATGGAAGTGGCAATAATCTAGCCAATGAGGTAATAATATTTTATTATTAATGAATTTCAAATGTAATCAATATGTTATTTTTTCAGTAACTACTAATCATTCACACATCACAAATGTTGGAAAGTTGGAAGCAAACTCCGAAATACAAATTATGTCATGAGTTGGATACCCTAGCACCACGCATATGCCCTAGGTTATAAGCTACTGAGACTAATATTGTTTTAATATCGTACTTTTTTTTAACAAACGATATTATCTACACTAAAGGGATGGAGAGTGGACTAAGCCTTGCAATGGGCTAACCATAATAATGTGGTTCAAATTCGATTTTTGCGAGAATCAAATCAAATGCCTCTCACTTACAAGTGAAGAAGAATACCGCTAGATCATAGTACTAAGTGGCTTAACATCATACTTAGTTATATTAAGCTAGAATTCGTATTTTATTTTTAATTAATTATGCTTGTTGCAATACTATGTTTTGCTTTGTATTTGAAATTAAACTATCAGAGTTAAGCAAGGAGTTTTATTTTCAATGAACAAACTGACAAAGTTCACACTTAAACACACTTACAAGCATTGTTCTAAAAATCTCCGCCTAGGCGCTAAGCAACTTGCATTGTCACGATTAGTCCCAAGGCGTATAAAAATTATGAAAGTGCACCTAGACTCCCTTAGATGTCGGCCTAGCCCACCTAGTTACCCGTCTATCCTGCTTAAAGCTGCTTAAGTTGCAACTTTCACTTAGACAGAAAATTGATAACTTTCATTTTGCCTTTTATTTTGACAATAAAATGTAAGAAACTTGTTAAATACTTGGATGAAGACTCATTGTATGCTTGTTCCCCATGTTTTCGATATGTTCTAATAATTTACAATCTATAGTACCATTTTATTTTGCAATTGATGTGTCAAAATATAATTATTATTTTTTTTAGTATAATATTTAATAAATTTACTTAAATCAACCTAGTCCACCTAGATCCCAGCACGCCCCTCGACTAACGACTAGCGTATTTTAGAACCTTGCTTACAAGGCCTAATATATATTTGTGGAGATGGAGGTAAAGGAGTATGGGTTAGGATCAGAGGTGACTGGGGGACCAAATTTCTAGGTTCACAACTTGCTAATTACTTATTAAATTATTAGACCTATTTCTAATTCATTTTTATTTAGTCAGACTTGTGAGTCCATTTATATGCCACATCAGCACATAACAAAAATTTGACTTAATTATGATGAAAAGTCCACATTGATTTGAAACATCTATTTTAGGACTAAATTGATCATTTTTAATTTTAGTGACCATCTTGATGGTGCGAGTCAATTTCATGGACCATTTGTGATTAAAAAAAGCACTTGTAGTATCCATTTATGTGCTATATCAACACATAACGAGTTTTTGACAAAATTATAACGGAATGACCACATTGATTCGCAACTCTTATTTTCATGGACTAAATTGATCGATTTTTCAATTTTAGAGATCATCTTGATGATGTAAGTCAATTTTAGAAACCATTTGTGATATAACTCTATTTTTAATAATGGGCAACACATTTTTTTTTTGGTCAAAGAGTTTCATTAAAAAAATGAGAGAGAGCTCCAAAACTATTACAAAAGACCTAAGACCATCTCTAAAGGAGATGTGAAATATGCCAAATAAGATTAAAAAACATTTAGGTGTTCTCCAATGGATATGTCATATATGATGTGGCATGTGACTCATTTGACTCCTTACTTTCTAGCTGCCTTTTTTGACAACAAACAAAGAAGGAGTTAAATATATTTAATTGAATTTTTTAATATATGGGTCACTTTAACAGCCAATAAAATAAAAACTACAATTATTTATTATTATTTTTTAAGGAAAACTAATAAAAATGATTTGAAAAGTTTAAGTTTTAACGATAATAACAAAATAAAGGGTAAAATAAATAGTACCATGATTGACTTTTTAGTGTAAAAATGTCATTTTTTGTTAAAGTGAACAGTACAAAAAACTTTTCGTTAAAGTTCCGTATATTTTAATAGTTAATATAACTCTAGGCCCAATAAAATCATAAAATCAATATTTGACACATCCATTGGAAAAGAAGATAATTTAGTATTTGTATTCAATTTGCCACATCAGCTATCGAATAAAATTTTGACATATTATATTTGACATTTCCTTTAAAGATGCGCTAAACAGCACACAGCTGAGTTCAGCAAGGACAAGGAAAACAGAGCACCCTATGATCAGGGAAGGGAAAAACATGATTATGATTTTTGCTTTCCTTTTTCTTTGTATAACTCAGCCGTATCGCGCGCAAGTCTTAGCGACCAAGTCGGCTCGAGTCGTCGAAGCGGAGCCGTTGTGATTAGGTCGGCTTCCTGCGCGCATGAAGTGATGAACTCCAAACCCCACTTCCCGCCGGCTCATGATTGGAAAATATCTCCTGGGCCTTTTGATCGGACGGCTGGTAGAGGCCCACAATTGCTACTTGGTCCCACCTCATCACTACCCCCGTTTTCCATCTTATGATTCAAGCTTTATTGAATTTCATAGTTTATCAAACATAAAAGATATATATATATTTTTTTTTTTGAACCAAAAAAGATATATATTTATATATCTATATAAATATAGGATTATATTTAGACCTGTAAACGGGTTGGGTTTATTGGGTTTGGGTCGGGTTTGACCCGACTCGTTAATTTAACAGGTCATCCGAACCCAACCCGTTAAACTAACAGATCACCCAAACTCAACCTATTAATCTAATAAGTCACCCTTTCACCCATTTCACCTGTTAACATCCGTTAACAATTTATTTATTTATTTTTTTACATTTCATCCAAATCAAATACAACCCCATTTTGTATAGTAGAATTCGACTTTCTATCAATTATATACGTTCATAATCTGAGGGGTTGGCATTTTCAGGTAGAGAACTGTTTTGCCAATCATCAACATCTCTAGGACCAAGATTTGGAGAAGCAGTAGCCCCAATAAGATAGGCAACCAAAATAATCAAATGACTATTAGCCCTCGAAAAAATCCTCTCGTAGGTTTCGAGATTAAAAACATCCCTCCCATCAGTAGAAGACTTCATCCACAAAGGTTCATTGGTCTGCAAAAGCCTATGCAACTCTTCCATGGCATTTGCAATAATGTCAGTCATGAAGGACTTATCCATGTCCGAAAAGCCATTAGGCTGGTAAGGTAAATTGGGCATGGAAGATGAAGCACTCCCAGGTAGAAGATCAAAATCAAGCGAAGGTCTGGCCATCCCATATTCCCATGACCCCCAAAACTTGCCCTTGATAAGTCCAAAGACGAAATATGAATAGGCTGAACTGGTGGGAGCTGGGAAATTAGCCTCCTAATGTATTTTGCAGCAATACAGTATTGTCAATACTAGACACTCTATCTAACTGCAAATGAATGAAAGAGTGAAAATTTGAAATTACACAAAAGTCCTCAATAACGGGTTTCGCGAGTTGACCCAAAATGACCTGTTAAATAACAGGTGATTAACGGGTTGACCCGTTAATGACCTGACCCGTTTAGCACTCACCCGAATACTAATTTTAATGGGTCGGGTCGGGTCGGATGAACGAGTTGGGTTGAAAATGTCAGGTCTAATTATATTTAAAAAAAAACCCTAGAGGCGCCGCTCCCCTTGCCAAACCTAGATCTTCCAAATCAAGTATACCTTCAGTTGCCGGCCTTTCCTCTCGGGTAGGGTCGGTAGCAACCTCATTTCCTCCTTCCTTTTTCTCTTTCTCCTTCTTCCTTAAGCCTCATATTCTTCATTTTCTTTTTCTTTGGCCCCTGTTTTCTTGTTGATTTTCTTTGAGTTTGTCTTATTTTTCTTGAGCTTTTGTCTCAATGTTTGACAATCTTGTTGCAGATCTGAGTTTCACATTTTTTCCTTCCCAAATTGTTGTTTCCAGTCACGAGCTTCTGCCCACTTGGTTCAACTATTCGGCTCCTCGTGCTCTTTCTCTATGGACTTTTGGTTGGAGGCGTGCCTTGGGTTTCAATGGCTGCTAAAGTGCATTTCGCACTATTTGGTAGGATTATAGGAGCGCTTTTTGCACGAATGGCTTGCCCACCCCCATTTTCTGTTCATCCTTTCAGTTCGTTGGTTCTTCTTACCAGTGGCGGCGGCTTGGCGATGGTGGTGCAGCTGTTTTGGTGGAAAAGACTATTTCTCATTTCCAGATCTAGGGTTTTCAGTTTACGCTTTATCTTGGGCTCACTTTTGGGGCTTGTTTCCTTTACTTTTGTAATAGGCTGCACTTTTACTGACACACCCTGACCCGGAATGTCCACTAGGACTCCGAATCGAGCTGTGCTGGCCGACACCTGGAATGTGACGAAGCCATAAAGTGTGATGATGTGGAAAATTGTGAATAAATTTAAACCTAAGAGTGCCTAGATACCAGAGTGCACTGGTGAGCAAGAATGAACCCACTTCACACGTGACGTTAGAGCATAAGCAGGTACAAAATAGTGAATTAAGAATCATAACCTCGAAATAATCTCCAATACTAAGAATCGCCATGAATCTTCGACGATAAGAAAACTCAGCTAATAAAACCTGGAGGGTGAAGACAAGACAAGGGTGAGTGGCCCTGTAAGTAAAATTTTAATAGAAACCATGTAAAACATTATAACCCCTCACTACAACACCTGTATAGTTTCCAGAAAATTCATAATATACCACAACACAACATTTCATCAATAATATCAAATAATCATGCGATTAATAACTCATACTAGTAAGCAAGTCGGAGTCACCTAGGGTGGCTTGTACAACTTACCCATATCTCATCACATATACTAGTTCGTCACATATTTCATCACATATGCTAGCTTATAACATATTCATTACATATGCTAGCCCGTCACGTATTCATTACATATGCTAGCTCATCATATATTCATCATGTATGCTAGCTCGTCTCTTATTCATTACAAATGCTAGCTCATCACATATTCATCACCTATGTTGTCTCGTCTCTTATTCATTACATATGCTAGCTCATCACATATTCATCACATATGCTAGCTCGTCTCTTTTTCATTACATATGCTAGCTCATCATATATCATATATGCTAGCTCGTCTCTTATTCATTACATATGCTAGCTCATCACATATTTATCACATATGCTAGCTCGTCTCTTATTCATTACACATGCTAGCTCGTCTCTTATTCATTACATATGCTAGCTCATCACATATTCATTACATATGCTAGCTTGCCTCTTATTCATTACATATGCTAGCTCGTCTCTTATTTATTACATATGCTAGCTCATAAATCGGAGTCACCTATAGTGATCTGTACGGCACTACACCTGCACACGAGTCGGAACCACAGTAGTGGTCTGTACGATAGGACTGGGTGTAAATGCATACGCTCAAGTGCTACAATCACGTGAAGAGTCACCTACGAGTCGAAACCACCTATAGCGGTCTGTACGACAAGCATGTGCACCTACCTTGAATTCAAGGTGAACGTATGGTGCGGGAGGTGAACATTACGTGAAGGACTGTACCCTGGCCACGGGCGGGAGCACTAACACCGAAGTGCAGGTTTATGAGATTTGAATGCATCTAATACAACATGTACGACTCATAAGCAACCTGTACGACAATGTTGGAGTTGCCTACTATTGCAACATGTACGACGGTGTCGGAGTTGCTTTAAACATAAATGTAGTCATATCATAACCCCATCAATTCAACTAATACCGTATACTTACTTGAACGTACCTAAACTTACCTGAACTTACCTGAACTTACCTGTGTGTCCTGTGTTCACATTTGCACTTCGGAGCGTTCACAATAATTATGTGCAAGGAATATATGTATGGATATGCCATGATGAAATCTAAAATAAAAACATTTCATAGTATTTCTAATTATATAATACAGTGTACTAACTATTAATCACCAAAACATAAAGTTTAAACGCACATTTCTCACCAATATCCCTCACATTGCTCAATTCCTGAAACAAGGCTATTGTCTCGATTATATAATCTCATTTCTTATATGGATGCATCTAACGTCTCGTTAGACTGCCTACGTACCCTAAATAGGGATCAAGCCATTCGTAGTTCGCATTAATTAATTGTAGATAACATGCATATGGATATACTATGACATAATCTAAACTTAACCATCTATTAGCACTTTAGAACATGGCATAAAATGCATAAATCAATTTAGAAGCATTTGTGAAACTATCAACTATATGCCTATGATAAAAGGAAATGACCCACTCACTTGGAATTTATGCTATGATTCTCTAGCATGCGCATCGAGACGTCCCGAAAGATTGGCTCCTATGACCAAGGCCAATTTGGCTGGAAAGGCTCCAATTTCATCAAAACCCGTCGGAACCTTAGAATTAGGTGTGCTTCAATTCGACCTCCAAACGTGTTCCGACGCCTCCACCACTGCTTGGGCTTTGTTACTGGGTTCTAGGAGAGTGTTTTGGTAGTGGTAATTGAAGAGAAACACTTCATAATTGGTGGATCGCCATCCAAGTCCCTTCGCACCCACCAATGCGTTTTCTCCAAAATTTTGAACCTAATCTTCCCAAATTTGGTGTGGTAATGGTAGAGGAAGGGTCAAGATGATGCTTGGGAGGGGGTGGATTGGCCTAATTCGTTGGAAAAATGGTGGAAATTTGGCCGGAATGGCCCCGGCCGAATGGGTGTGAGTGTGCGGGTACACGGGTCCAAAAAGAGGGGTTCTTGTTCCCTCATTTCCTCTCTTTGCTCCTGTTTCTGATTGGTCCCTTCATATTTGTATCTAAAATTTAATTGGCTTCTTTCCCACAAGGTGGGAGTTCAATTAACTTATAAACCAAAATATAATTAACCAATTTCAAACGTCCGTAACTATACCGTTATAATCCGGACTCGCAAACAGCTTTCGCCTATACGCTCGTAATGACGAGCACTACAAGGATATGCTAAAAAAAAAGTCCCACGTCTCTCTAATCGATGGTCAACGAAGTTTAAAATCTTTGCCTCAAGGGGCATTTTCATAAAATCATTAATTTAAAATTTATAAAACTTAA
The DNA here is from genome assembly GCF_042453785.1 of Malus domestica. Classification (NCBI taxonomy): domain Eukaryota; kingdom Viridiplantae; phylum Streptophyta; class Magnoliopsida; order Rosales; family Rosaceae; genus Malus; species Malus domestica. The sequence goes on along the minus strand of NC_091672.1, from coordinate 23,355,209 downwards.
AATTTGGGACAGGTTGTCACATTTATTATGATGTGGACTGTCTTCAGACTAACCTCACTTTGTATTAGTGTGTTTGATCTTTAATGAAATTTAGTTGTTTGACCAAAAAAAAAATATAGGATTATATTGCCTTTTGAGAAATATTTGGTTCTTGTATATTTGGACATGGTTTTATTCATTCTCAGTCGATCCCCGTCCTATTCGTCAATCGTCATAATATTACTTTATATCACGTAAGCAAATTTGCCAAACTTCATAAATATTGTATTTTATTTATTTTATATTTCACTATACACATATCTTCAATTTCATAACATCAAGTCATATATTAACAGCCTTACAAAATTAACAAAGTCTATCTCTATCATTATTTGCGAAAAAAATTCTTATCAATCCAGGCCAACATATGGCCTCACGAATAGCTTCTGTCTCTAACGCAATTACAACCATGAACTCTCGAGGGTTTTTTTCAATACACTATAACTTATTGTTATTATTACTCCAAAATTCTTATTTTATACTCTAAATTTTTTATATTTAAAAAACAATACACTTGTAAGAAGTGCAAAATAATTTTTTTTTAAATGTCAATAACAATTCCCAAACAAATCTAGGAAATTAGAATTGGACTGTTTCCGTAAGGGTTAGCACAATCATGCAACAAATCTTTGGAAAAAGCATCCAAATGGTGGAAGGCCGGAGAAGAATAATATAAATTTAGCTTAATTATTTCGAAACCCTTCAAATAAAATAAGAATAGTTGGGAAAGAAATGATTACATCAATATTATTAACAACTAAATTCTAAAACAAAGGGGATTTAATTGTCCACAAGTTGGCTATGAAAAACTAGTTGCGAGTCTTTCTTCTTTTGCATGTTTTATGTACATCTATTAATTCTTAGTTACTTTTCTTCATTTGGCCTGACATTCTTAAATATACTTCGAGTTAATTGCAAGTCAAAAAAGGAAAAAAATGGAAAAGCAAAGATAATATCAACAAAGAGAGCAAAAAAAAAAAAAAAAAAAAAAAGAAACGATATTACAATTTTAGTGATTCTTATTCACTTATAAGATGCTGGTCTCGTTTTTCACTCACGTAAATGTCGAGTTCAACAACAACAAACAACAAACAACATCTAAGTCTTATCTACAAAATGGGTTGGAATTCTACAAAGCCACTACTCAGTTTTGCATGCATCAAGCCTTTCATTAGTTCTAAGTACTTCATATCTCTTTTTAAAGTCTATTTCCAAGTCTTCTTAGGTCTTCATCTACCAATTTTCCCTTGAGCCTCTATCTCATAGTCGCATCAACTAACTAGAGCATTTGTAGGTGTTCGGCTCACATGTCCAAACTACCTTAACCAGTTTTCTCTCATCATATTGTCAATTCAGTGACCTTACTTTTCCTCGGATATTCCTGTTCTTAATCCTATTCTTTGTAGTGTGCCCACACATCCAACGAAGCATTCTTATCTTTCTTACATTCAATTTTGAGAAATACCTTGAAATAGGACAATTTCTTAATCTTGAGACAAAAATAGGACATTTCGAATATGCATACGCCATGCACAACAATCAGATAGAAATAGGATTTTTCCTACACCTTGAAATGACTTAATTGCCTTTGTAGATAAATAGGTATTTTCCTCCTATTTTCTGATTTCTCTCTCTCTACTCTCTCTCTCCCTTTTTTTCTCTCTCACTTCTCCCTCACGCACTCTCTCTCCCATTCTCACTGTGCACACATAGTGCACTATCATCCCGACCAACACCGTCCAAATCGAAGCCACCAACAATTTCTTCTCATCCTCATGAGTCCAATACACCTAGCATTGTCACGAATCTCATCCCCGATCGGTGGGATCGAAACTTAAGCAGGCAGTGAGTTTTCTAGCCATTTTTCGGCAACACGGCAAACAATCGAGGCTCGAGACCACCACCGCTGGACTCGCATTAAGGGTGGGAACAAAGCCTAGTCATTAAATGCTGGTGTTTTGTTGAATGAATTTTTCAGGATTTGCTCACAATATGCACACAACATGCACATGATATGCTCACAGATTTGAGCCAACCCAAAAACAGTTTTTTTTTTTCAAAATTAGAAAAATGGCGTCATCACCTATGACGTCACCACCATATACATTATTTGCACACCACACGCATATCATATATATAGTACATGCATATCATATGCACAGAACTGGAGATCAAGCAACGAGTTATTTTTCACATTAATAAGAAACTTTAATGGGAACCTATTAGTATAGTGGATACAATCAATACATAATTGTTATGTATATAAGGTTACAATGGCAGTTTGAAAAGTCTTGTTACGTATATCAATCACCGCTTGAACCGTGCACGTGGAAAATATGATATTCGTTGTCGTTATTTCATAGACTTGCATGATCCTTAACGTCCTCTAAGCTTTTTCTTAATTTTATTTTTCGCCGAGGCCAACTAGGTTGTGGTCATACTTGCTAAATTCCATGGCACAACATACGTGCATCATAACTAGTGAACATTCCCGCTTCTTATATTAAGATATAGCCATGCACATCATATGCACATTATGGAAAAAATTTCTCAAATTTCTGCAATTGGACATTTGAACCATAAATTGTTCCATCCCAGTTTTGTAGCACATCAAAACTTGAAATTTATTCCACAAACCATAGGCCCCAACATGAAACACAAACCTTAATTTAACTTCTAAGTATTAATTCATCTGATTTCGAAGAGAGTGAAGTCCAAAGATAGGTAAGAAGAGTGAGCTGGTTTTTGGGTTAACCTCATGCCTCTGATTTTGAACAAATAGATGCGAGAGAGAGGTGAGAAGAAAGCTGGGTTTTATACCATATTTTCTGTTTTGGCTGGAAAGTTCCATTTTTTTACAACGACTAAAGCTTCGGCAGGCATAATAAGGTAGGGTGTTTAGTTCCAAGTTCATTCATCAATGATTTATGGAATAAATGGGTTATTTGTAAGATGAATTAATACTTATAAGTTAAATTAGGGTTTGTGGTTCATGTTGGGGCCTATGGGTTGTGGAATAAATTTCAAGTTTTGATATGCTACAAAACTGGGATGGAACAATTTCTGGTTCAAGTATCCAATTGCAGACATTTGTGAATTTTTTTCCATAATGTGCATATGGTGTGTATGGCTACATTTTAATATGAAAAGCGGGAATGTTCACTAGTTATGATGCACATATGGTGTGCCCTAAAATTTAGCAAGTATGACCACAACCTAGTTGGCTTCGGTGAAAAAAAAAATTAAGAAAAAGCTTAGAGGACGTTAAGGATCATGCATGTCCATGAAATAACGACAACAAGTATCATGTTTTCCACATGCACAATTAAGCAGTGATTGATATACATAACAAGACTTTTCAAACTCCCACTGTAATCTTATATATGTAGCAATTATGTTTTAATTGTATCCACTATACCAATAGGTCGTCGTTAAAGATTCTTGTTAATGCAAAAAATAGCTCGTTGCTCGATCTTCAGTTCTGTACATATCATATGCATGTACTGTACATATTCTGTGCATGTGGTGTGCATATAGTGTATATGGTTGTCATGCCCTGGTCCCGACATACGTCCAGGATCGAAGGTGACGTCAATATCCATACGTTTAACATACCCCGTCCCTGGGATATGTACAAAGCACCACTCAAGGTTTGAATTGCGTAATAATTTTCGTATACTTTATGGCTATATCTAACCTCTTTGTTAGACTGCCTACATACCCTAAATTAGGATCAAGCCATTCATAGTTTACCATTCACTACACTCAAACATTCATCACATATCTCACTACGTCTCAACATAATACCACAATTCAAGCATGTAGCACCTCAAGGAATATTCAATGAAGCACAATAATATTCTCTAGTCATCTTACCATTCACCCACACATATGCATTCCAACACCATCCAATAATCACACCAATCAATAATACATACAATACACCGAAATGTATGGCTAGAACGACATAATTTGGTCGAAGCCTACATCTTTGAAGCTGAAATCGAATCCAAGGAACTAACAAGTCAAATGATGTGATTTCAGACCACTCAACAAAATCCATTAATATCGGGTTTTGGACCACTCAATGGAACCAAAACACCAAGTGGGTTTCCAGACCACTTAACGGAAATGCGAAGTATAAGGGATTCTTGACCTCTCAATGAAATCCGAGTGGATACGATTCCAGACAACTCAACGGAATCACAGAGTACAATGCATATCAAACCATTCCATGAAATCCAAGCTGGATACGATTCCAGACCACTCAACGAAATCGCGGATCACGAGGGATTCTGGACCACTCAACGGAATCCAAACGGAGCAGATAACCGGACCACTTAACGGAACTCCAGCAGAAACCCAGTTCCGGATACTCAACAGAATCGAGCAGAAGTCCAAGAAATATAGCAAAGCTTGAAGAACAAGACATGAAACAAGTACTCAAAATACAAAAGCTCAATGAAATAAGAAATGGAATAATGATACGATATGTGAACAAGTCTCGAAGCAACAAACCCCATGACAATGGGTTCATGGTCCACTCCTAGCACTCACATTTCATCACATCAGGCTAAACATACAAATCAACCACACTCCATAACAAGTTCAATACACAAATCAAATCACGTAAAATAAACAAGCATAACACAATGTGATGTCATCCGTACATAAATCTAGGTGCACGTCCATTGAGGAAGACACATCATCATGCTGAGCCCAATAAGCTCCATGAAATCTTGACAACACTCTAAGCTCAGTGACATGCTAGAAGAACTCGGGCTAGTTCACTAAAAAGTCAATTGTCGATCAAGATCGAGGGTAAGGTCCACAACCCTAGTAACCTAATCCGAAAGATCCGCCCATCAAATTTCTGATCCGTAACTTCCCAAAAGTCTCATTAGTCTTCTAGAACAACATACTAAGGTTTTATTACGATCCAACAGTCGGATCTCTGCCAAATACAAATTCAAATGGTGGTCAAAGTTTGGTTTTACAAACTTAGAAATTCAATTCGGGAAGATCCGTAGGTTGGATTCCTAATCTGTCAGTTTTAAACGTACTCAAATATTACGTACTATAACATATTAAAGTTTGGTGCCAATTCAACGGTCGGATCATCAATTTATATAATGATCATGTGGCAGCCAACTAGGTGGTCAACTACGAAACTATATTCAAACCTTGGAATTTTACTAAACGGATGTCAAATATTGAATCAGAGCATCAAAATTAGCCTAGGATGGTCAGGTGAGGTCTCAGCCCACAAGCCGCCGCGCGCAGCAGTAGGCCGTCCTGACTCGTCGGAAAATACAACTATTTCCAAAAATTACCAAATTTTACAGGCATGTAGATCTCAATGAGGGAAGTAATTTTCATACTTGGGCTGAAGTCCAATTCGTCCGGAAAACACCTGAAATCTCCCTTGGACTATCGGAAACCTTAGGAATTGGTGTGCTTTGATTCGACCTCCATATGCACTTTGATGCCTCCACCACTACTTGAGCTTTGTTCCTGGGGTTGAGAGGAGTCTATTGGTGGTGGTGATCATTGAAAAATGAGAAAACTCACTATAAACCCTCGACACTTTGTGGCTTCGACTTGGAAAAATGAGTGAGAAAATGGACTATCTAACAACACCAAGATGTTGGTCTCGTCACGAGCTTTCCATGGACACCAAGATCACCCAAAACGGAAGTCGGATGAGGGAGATGCGGTCGGGTAAAAAATGGTGGTTCGTGGATCCATAAATGGGTCAAAACGACCCAACTCAGTCGCTTCTTTCCCCTTCTTGCTCTCTCTCCCGATTGGTCCCTGTATCCCTCATTTTCTCTCCCGCAACTCTCATCTTCCCCTCTCTCTTGTTGCCATCTGGCAGCTTTTTTTTTTTTTTCTCCTCTTATTAGTCTCTTCCCAAATTAATAGGAACCCCTAAAAATATTAAATCCCTATTTGATTTAAGAAACTTCTAACATCCGTAACTTCTCTTTTCTCGTCCCGATTCATGATGGCCTTCTCCTATGTGGTCGTGGGGTTGAGCTCAATTCGAAAACATTAAGAGTGACTCCTAAAGGTCTACAGATTTAAATAATTATTTTCAAAAATTCAAACTTTGTAATTAAGTAATTAAAATCTAAAATTAATATAAATTCCCAAAAATAATATAGAATCTCCTTAAGACAAATACGTAGTTTGCAATAGTGAACTCCAGGAACGGGATTTCACAATGGTGGTGACGTCACAGGTGATGACATCATTTTCTTGATTTCAAAAAGAGAGTTGTGAGCTCTGATTTTTGGGTTGGTTCAAATCTGCGAGCATATCATGTTCATGTCATGTACATATAGTGAGCCAATCCTGAAAAATTCATCCAATAAAACACTAGCATTTAATGACTGGTCTTTGTTCCCACCCACGATGCAAGTACAGTGGTGGTGGTCTCGAGCCTCACTTGTTTGCTTTGTTGCTGAAAAATGGTTGAAAAACTCGCAACCTACTTAAGGTGCGATCCTAGCGATCGGGGATAAGATTTGTGACAAGGCTAGGAGTTTTGGACTTATGAGGATGAGATGAAATTAGTGGTGGCTTCGATTTGGACGATGTTGGTTGAGATGATAGTGCACCTTATGTGCGCAATGAGAAGGGGAGAGAAAGTGCATGAGGGAGAAAGTGAGAGAAGAAAGAGGAAATGAGAGAGAATAGAGAGAGAAAAATCAGAAAATGGGAGGAAATAACCCATTTATATGTGGGTATTTTAATCATTTCGGTTTTATGCATGGTTATGACGGAGGCATACTAGGACTAGAATTGTCCTAGGCCTAACCTCACTTGTAAAAATAAGATTAGTATTATACCTTGCTTTGCAACCCTTCTCAACACTTTAAACAAATCCAATCATTATCTATTTTTAATCCAACAAATTCCATCCCAAAATTAAGTATAATATTTTAAATCGTCATTTATCACAAATTAATAACATTTAAATTACACCCATCATTCACTTTTAATTAAAAAAAAAATTCTTTCACTTACACATTGGCAGAGTTATTCCCTTATTCGTCTTGAATTTCATATATTTAACCATTCCAAATCTCAAATTTATTGAATAAAGAACAATAAGGTTTGTAAAACTCTATTATCCTCTATAAAACATTTGTTTCTTTCTATCCTACCTCTTACTTGAGTTTTAGGATTTGCAAATTTTTAGTAATTCTCTCTATTGAATTTAATAATTCTTTCAATAATATAGATGACATCATGCGGTCTCAAAATATTAAATTTGCTGAGGATAATTATGATTACCATGAATAGATATAATTATCTATGGATATGTTAATTTTGACTATTTAATTATTTGGATGTAATATTATGATGTTTTGCATTTGTAATTTTATAACCACTATTCGTTTTTCTTCTTCTATACTTGTGTGAGGCCCCTTCTCACAAGAAATCCTAGCTCCGCCACTGTGCATGGCTGGTTTGTCCTATTTTTGACCTAAGATTAAGAAATTGTCCCATTTTGGGGTATTTCCCTTCATTTTTTGCACATGTTGATTTTTGACCACTAAACATTTCGTCCTATAAAGCATTGATAGCCTTATTGTCGTCCTATAAAATTTTCCCTTGTGTTTTAGTGGTGTACAACAATCGTACAATACACTCAATGCACTCTTCAATTTCATCCATCCATTTGGTATTTTGTAGTTAAGATCTCCATTTATTCTTTGTTCTTTTACAAGATGATCCAAGACGGCGAAAACGTTCACTCTTTGGTACTTCTTGATCTCCAATCCTCACTTTTATCTCATTTAGACCCCCACTCCCACTGAAGTTGCACTCCATATACTCTATATTTGACCTACTTAGTCAAAGACTTTTAGATTCCAAGCTTCGCATTTACACCATCCTGTGTTTCATTTATCAGTACTATATCATCTACAAAAGCATATATTAAGGGATATCATCTTGAATATATCATGTTAACTCATTCATTACCAATGCAAAAAGGTAAGAACGTAAATGTCGAGTTTAATGTTAATTATTATGTTTGGCTCATCATGTGACTTAACAAAATTCTCCTTAAAATTAAAATATCAATTTACAAGAAAAACTATAAAATATTACAAATACACTTCTATAAACTGTCGTTAGTCTGCCCTCAACAAAGCGCAACTTAGTATCAAACTTACTACTGTCCTCGCATATTTAGTGGATCCTGTAATGATAGATTCATTATGAACGAACCCCATGGTGACAGATTCATCATGAACGTAATGATGATAATCCATGCATGCACGTAAATTTAACTGGATCCATATTTCGGGTTCAAAATTACATCTTTTCTTAATTATTGTATAATTTCAAACTCTATTCATCTCCTTCATAATAATAAATTTTAACATAATTTTATGTCCCTCCTACTTGGTATTATCAGTTCAGAGCGATACTCACATTTCCTAACGATATATATTGGATTCGATCACCACACACAAAAAAAAAAAAATAAAAAAAAATTGTTATTAACTAAAAATTATGTACACCAAGAAAAATATTTATTCAATTGTTTTATCTTTTGCCTTTTCATAGGTCCTGATAATTACGTTTTTCTAGCTTATTAGGTTTAAAGAATCAAAAGCCAATGGATTCAATTGGCACACTCGTTTTGTTGATAATTGGAGCTTCAAGCTTTCTAGTATTTCTTTACATCTTTTCATGTAATTAATTTTCTTTTATTAAGTTGTTAATTGAGATAATAATGTAATCATCAACTAGTTTAGTGGAGCTGAGTTTTGGCCTAGCTATAGTACTTTATCGGAAGAACATGCCTTTTTCATCAACGTCTTTGTAAAAAGCTAATGTCCAATCTTAAATATATAGGCAAAGTAGAAGGTCTGGAACTCTAGGGTTTGAGTGGGGGTCAATACAAATTAGCCGAACATGGAGAAAATGCCTTTAAATGTGTCCATGGTTGGTGCATTAGGAGGCACTCAATGCCTCCACACTCACCCCTTTAGCCTTGTACTTTTATGGAAACTATGGAAGGTCATATGAGTTATACCTTGACCCTTCACATCAAAGTTTAGTCATAAAGGACCTTCATTTTTTTTTAGTAAGATCCTGTAGTCCACTCAGGGCAAGTTCATTGATTTCGAAGGCCCTGTGCGGGCAAATAAATTGAGGCCCTCCTTATATAAAAAATAAAAACATCATAATTTTGAGAAAAACGAAGAACCGAAAATATTTATTGCCCTTCAATGCTCAAGACAAGCACGAAGAAATTATTAGAATACAACATGATTTTTTTGGGTTGAATCTATGACTTCACATAATTTTCGAAACATTTGTGGAATAACCTTAGATTGAGACACTTCCTTAACAACCTATTGCATGAAGACTTTGTGATTGTTCAACAAAATAAAAAGGACACCATCAAGAAAATTTCTACAATGTTAACTTGCTTTTAAAGTGAGTACTTCCATCATTGTTGGATTGACGGGTTCAAATCTAAGATAATGTTTTACATGGATCATAATTCATAAGCCACCGAATTGTGTTTTCACTGAATGCTAACTCTTACTTAGATGTAATCAAATTACTGATTAAGTATGTCATTGTTTTCGTCTTCTGATACTAGTCACGATGGTGGCCAAAGAAATTATGAAATGCTTCTGTGAGTCTTCCTGACCTCCGAAATGGTGGATTGTTGTGGCGAAAAGCAAATCCCGTTTCTAGAAAGAAAAAAGGGATTGAGTGTGTCATTGTTTAGTCGGTTTATTGGCAATTTATTTTTATTTGTTCTGGGGAAAATCCTGAGATCAAAGGTCTGATAAACAATAATTATTGAATTGATTTGTTGTCTTCCAAAATATGCTCTTTTTTTTTTTTTTTTGTTAAATGATAAATTTTGTTAGATTAGATGTCAGATGCAAAGGTTCAACATCTTTCCACTACTGTGGTAAAAGACCACTTGCCAAATATGCTCTCAATAAGTAAGAACTGCTTGGAATGTATTAATTGGGCAAGTGATATGTAATCGGTCTAAGATAGGGTTTATTACGTTGGTTAGGTTTAGTTTCCAAAGTTTAAGAAGAATATTACGCTTTAATAATTGATGATGAATGACCAAACGGATAAAGCGAATTTGGATAACCAGACCCGGTGCTTAATTGGTATATAATATATAAATATGGACCCCTCTAAAGGAACAGACCTCTCATGAAAGCATTTAGGCCACCATATATTATTTGTACCAAACAGTCAAGTCTTGGTCCCTCCTCCCTCGCATACCAACACCATCAACTTCAACCCCATAAATGACTACCTACCAAGATAATCCCTCAAGCCCTCTAAATTTCACCCCTTTTAGTATGGACTTAGAGGTTCAATTCCAGTTTACAATTCGATCGAATTCACACTCATGTGCCCAATTCAAATTAAGTTGAAAGATAAATCAAATTTGGCGTCTATGATGTAAAGTGTGGTCTCGGCTTCTATAATGTTTACACACTAGCATGAGTCACGCGTAAGACAATAGTTCCTCGCAAAATTCTAAAAATAATGTTAGGCACACCAAATTTATGCATCAAATTTGTGCACTAAATGATGTGGCACCGATCAAATTTGTGCTTTAACTCAAGTTAGAATTTGACTAGTAGTTGTAATCAAATGGTGTATGTAACACCGCCGAAATTCTTAAGGTAAATTTAAAATTTGACTAAACACACTAATGGTGTATAAAAGTTTTTCCCAATTTCTTAATAAGGGGATGAATGGATTTCAGTACATCTTTTAAATGGAAAAATAGGTTAAAATAAGTAAACATCATCTTCCCTTGTTTTCCTTAATTAATTTCCTGGGCTGTTTTAATTTTTACACCAGCATTTCTTCTCCTGTACGACTGTGCTCAAACGTACAGTCTAAACCAAATGGATCATGTTCGATGGGAGCTAATTAAGCTCTAATACAGGGCCCATTCCACAAGATTTGGTTGTTTCATTATTTTTTAAACATGTGAAATGATTACTCAGAACCCAGAAAGAAACGCCTGATTCTCCTCCCATGTGAAATGGATTTATTTTCTTTTGTAATTAAAGGTGGCGAATCTTCTTGACCTTGTTATTGCAAGCTCTAAAATTATTTTAATATACACATATATTCAGTCCTAATTCAGAACATAAACTATATCAATCTGTTATGTATGTGATAAGTTTCATCTGTGTAAGTTTATGTGATGAACTCCGTATGTGTAAATTTATCTTACGCTGTCAGTTTCAAACTCAAATAAAAAAAAAAAAAGAAGAACATCAAGTAGTTAATAGTCAGCACTCTATTTCACATCAAATCTCTATAATAATGAATTCTAAGCGAAATTGCATAAACTTCTTTGTTATGTGATATTGTCATGCTATCGATCATATGACGATGACATGACAGCAATTGCTAAACATTGTTATTCTTGATTATGTTGTATATTTGAACTAATTTAACGTTAAACGGTCAAAGGTCCTCCGCTAGCTGCCATGCACGTGTGTAACATGCAGTCCAATGTTGGGTGCGTACTTTAAAAGTAGTGAAACTTCTCTCCTTGATTTGAAACGAAACCTTTTTCCACTAGCAAGTAAAGTTGCGTTTGGTGTTAAATGAAAATGCACGTACTAGCTAATCAAAATAAATCAGCATATGACACGAATATTATCAATCAATCAATCACTTAGATAAAAATTCAAGTTTTGTGTCTAATTCTAGTACTCAAAATGAATATTATAAGTACACACTATTTTTTTTATTAAACATTTATATTTTTTTTATATTTTTTTTTTGTGAAGAATGTGAAAAATGAGAAAAATAGTAAGTGATTATCATGTCCCACAAAAGCAGTCATCCAACGTGATTGATCTCCATACATTAATATGTTACAATAAATTAACAACTATGTGCGTGGGTTATTTTATCCTTGTTGACTTTCAATTGCCCACTGAACTAAAAATCTTGCTTAAAATTCGAACTTAAAAGTTATTCCCACATTGAAAATAAATTAGCATTGGACTAAAGATTCAAGTTAGGAGTCCTTTAGGTTTTCTTTCGTTTCGGCCGTAGAAAAAGAACACCAAGCTATTTATGCTTGATATATGATAAAATAAGTGTACAAGGAATACTAAGAGGAATTAGTAGCTATATAATTAAATTGATGATTGCAACATGCTTGAAGATATTCATTATATTAAGACTTTTGTATATGCTTGGAATATTTTCTTTAGGTTGCTTTCTATTTTTCATCCAGCAAAAAAAAAAATTATAATAAATTCGAATTGGGCAACTTCAATATATATCCATGTCAATCATACATCCCACACGCTCTTTCTCGTATGCGTTTGCATCAGCATGACGATTGGTTCAATGGAATATAACTTTGTTTCATCTTAATCGATCAAACCACAACCAAACTCTGCAAAAATCATGATGATATGAACACATTTATGAACACGCAAACAAAGAAACGATTGATTAGAAAGAGCACACTCAATACACTACTGCTTCTGCTACCGCTGTGCTGGTGGCTAAGTGGAACGAAAAAGGTGTTACTTAGGTTTTATTAGAACAATTTGTCGGAGGAACTTTGTTTGGATAAGTAAAGAAAATACATAAAAGTGAAAGTCGGTGGATAGTAAGACCTCTCTTCTCTCCTTTAAAGCCCTTTCCTTTTATTTTATGTTTTTTCCAAACAACCATCGTTTAGAATCTTTTGGAGTGGTGGGGGTAGGAATCAGGATGAACCCTAGGAGGACATGATTTATCTTCAACGCCTGCTGGCTGGCTGCTGCCACGAAAGGACTACTTTCAGTTTCAACAGACATGGTAATGCAATTTAATGCGACACAATGAACATCTTTATAATGACATATAATTGCCACTTAATATTACGATCTAGTGATATTCTCTTTTATTTATAAGAGAGAGTTCTTAGGTTCGATTCTTGCCAAAGACGAATTTGAACCACGTTATTGCTAGCACATTGTGAGACTTAGCCCACTCCCTCATCCCATTAGTTTAAATAATATCGTTTGTTCCAAAATAAAATAAAATAATGACATGTAGTTAGTGGAAGAATCATTTTTGGTTTGATTTTTATGTGCTTATTGTCTTTGTGTGAACACGAAACTCATAGAAATAGGTCAAGTGGACTAAATCATTTCATGTCTAAGGGCTTTTGGGGGAGTGCGTGATTCATATAAATCATAGAAAATATTGATCATGTTATGACCAATAATACTACAAAACAATCATCACTGCCTAACAAAATCTATGCACATCAAGAGAGCCGAATTTTGATCAATTTGTTGATCCTTACCTTTCAACAAATAAACACCTGACGCAGCGTGACAAAGGAAACATTAGTCAACAATTGTAGAATCCACATAAAGTATAAGAAAATTTCAAATTTTATTGATTGATAATAGATAGATAATAATGCCTAAATAGGAATAGAGTTAAATAATTTTAAATATCGCAAACGTCCTTCAAACTTTAAAACCTAGTAAGACACTATAACTGATGAAGTTTGGCCGAAAATTGCAAAAATCACAACAAAGCTGTGAGTTTGATGAGTGTCACCTTTATCTTAGAAACGACTGGAGCTCAAATTTGCAACATTTATTCTTGCTGCCTGATTAGCACATTTTGGCCTGATCGTTAGTTCATTCTTTGTCAACTGATGTTCATCAATAAGTTATAACCTACTAAGTGCCGAATAGAGACAATATCTCATCTTCTACGTTATTAATTACAAGATGAATTATTTAATTACCGTGTTAAAGCATCGAACAATGCTTATGGATGTGATGAAAGTACAAAACCTAAACATTAAACAAGTAGTTAACGGTCCAGATCCCTTTCACCAAGTCTAATCATCAAGGTCATTGAAATTTGATTAAACGATTACAAATAAGAAGTCTTTTTAAAAGTTATAATAACTTTAATCGTTAGATCAAATTTTAATAGACTAGATGATTAAATTTGATGAATTTAATGAAAGGGATCATTTCCGTAGTTAACAGTGGTGCCAGCCGCCAGTGCTTGAATTGCTTGGATTGCTTTGATTTGAAGCCACGAACGGTGGTGGCCGCGGCGGCGGCGTCAGTTGTGTCACCATTGTGCATTTCAATGCCGACCTTACATCGACAAAACCTGTTGTGGATTCACCAATTAGAAGCGACAATTGTTTATGAATTACAAGTACAACAAGTTGAATACAATTAATGACACCAGACTAATTTAAAATTTCGAGTAAAATCTTAATAACATTTGACTTTCTCCTTATCTCTCGATTTTCGATTTTTGATCTCGTACTTAAGTTCACCACCCTTTGCTCATGCTTGCCTTCTAGATAAGTTCAATTAAATTTTGACTCAAGATCCAAACCTGCAATGAGTAATTTGATCCACAGTTCTAAGTCATCATATTATATTTTTTGTGGGTTTATTTTCGTTCGATTCCGTGAAGTCACGGTCTTCTAGTAATCACTCTTCTGGATTGCTGTTATGTAACACTTGTAGTGTAACGTACGCGCAACTATTGAAGATTTTTTTTTTTTTTAATTATTGAAGAAAAACCTTAGGAGCCGTAATTTTAGAAACTAAAATTTATACTTTATTGGAGCGTGGATATTACGATACCCTTTTCCCTCTAGAGTTCCCACATATTGGTCAGCCACATAAATCCTCGTCTCATCCCTTTTTTCCTTATCTTCTTGTTTTCAGGTTATCCTACGAACAATGAGCGTGTACCTAAACAAGCAGTGGGAAGTTTGTAGCTCTACCAGTACGAAGAGCATTTTGTTAAGCAATATGCAGAAGGAGAATAGAGAGGTCGCAGAGGAAGAAGAAGAAGAAAACAGAGAAGGTTGAGAGAGAGAGAGAGAGAGAGAGAGAGAGAGAGAGAGAGAGAAAGTGTGTGAATTGCATTTATATTTTCTTAATTGATTCAATGGTTACAATGATACAGTTATATAGAAGATTACTTGAATCTAACACTTAGCAACTATCCTAACTGCCATATCTATTTGGCTATATACTCTAACATCCCCCCCGCAAGCTCATGGTGGGTCAAGCATGAGATTGTTGCAATTGGAGAGTAGAGTATCTCTTCACTGCTGATAGTTGTGGCTGATCCCATTGTCTCACAAGCGGCCAAATGCCTGACTAGTGCCGTATCTATTTGGCTATATACTTAATGACAAAAGCAAGACTGAATGTCACAGCCAAAAGCAAACCTCCTGGAACAGCGATAACGACAATTGTAATAGCTATAGCAAAATATTCCAAGTTTTCCCATGTGTCATCTCCAGACCTGATCAAGTGGGATCCTTCGTGAAGCTTGTGGCTGAACAATCCTTGTATTTTACCATTGTACCGTGTATACCATAGTAACCAAATCAGTGTAAACTTGGTGCCCCCACCCTTATCAGAAATTCTCATATGGTAGCCTAATTGAATATCAAATATTCTTCCACCTTTGCATAACCGAAGTACATAAAATCCGCAGAACTCATGTGCAACAGTTTGAGTATGAATTTCAACATTAAAATGGCTCTGTAAAGGAGTTTCATGATGTTTGTGTCGTTTATGGGGCGCAGGAGGCGTTCTGACAGTGAGTTTCTTCGTGGTAGCCAGCTCATTAGCTAAGTCAAACGAATTGAGGTCTTCGAGGACACGATCAAACTCTAGCTCGTCTTCACCGTCATCATCTACAGAGTGTTCATTCTCAGATAAGTCTGATTTATGCTGCGCAGATACGCTGTTTCCCACATTTGGATATCCAACAAATCCCATAACTACATTACTAGAAGCTGAGAGACAATCAGCATCAACATGATCTTTCTGTGAACAAATTTGATGTGTGGTAATTTCAGATGGCAGAGAACTAGGATATAGAGATGGAGGTGAGCCAAGAACTCCAGGTGAAAATTGAGGAAAATACTTATATGTATTAAACCTTGGACCATTATTGTAATGGAACTGACCTTTACCACATCGCACAACCTTAGACAAGTGAGATGGCATAGAAGATGGCATAGCATATGATTGGTTTTGTCCAGTGAAACTGGTATGCATAGTAGTCATTGGAGGTGTAGATGAATAGGTCATATTTCTGTACAAGCAAGTGACAGCACTATGGTTCCTTCTATTACAGATTTGACATGGCTCAGGTGAAGCAGTGATTCTGTAAATACAATTAGCTGCACTATGACCTTGTTGAGCACACAATTGGCAAGTGATTGTAGAATAAGAAGCTCCGTTGTTAAACTGTGAAGTGAAATCATGTACAACATGTTTAGGATTAGAATACCTTTGGCCTTGATTATACTGAAACTTGCATGGGTACTTTGATTTTGAGTAAAAGAATTGATTGTGTCCAGTGCCTCCATTGCCTCCAGAACTGGCATATAAACTAGAATGATCATTGCTTTGAAAACCCAGATTTTGCGTAGAGCCAATTGACGCAGATGATCCATGACCATAATTGGCAGTTATTGAGACTTTGGAACCCTGTCCTTGATCCTGTGCCACCATAGCAGAGAGGAATGGTATTGAGGAATTGTTTTGAACAAAAACTTCCTCTACAAGAAATTGGAATCGAAAATCTTTGAGAGAAATAACATTTTCTCTACCACGAATCACACATCTAAAGGTGTTGTACTCAGATGGCAAGCCATTAAGAGCAAGAATAACAATGTCCTCATCTGCAAATGTGACTCCAGCAGCAGCAAGAAAATCTCTTGCTTCCTTGATTCGTTGCAGGTACTGAGTCATAGAATCAGTGCCTTTCTTGATGGTATAAAGATTTGATTTCATTTGAAAGATTGCAGTCCTACTGACGACAGAGAATTGGTCTTGAAGCCTAACCCATAAATCTCTTGCACTTGTGCTACCAATAGCACAAGAAATTGCAGAAGAGGATAGGGTTGCAGTAATGAGATGCATAAGTGCCCTATCATGCATCTTCCATACTTTGTAATCATCAGACTCAACTCTTGAATGAGATCCAGTAAATGAAATGTTAGAATCACTAGAAGAGGTAGACGAGAATTGAGGAGGACAGGAACTCGAACCATCCACAAAATTCATGATCCCATAACCTTTGAGTAGCAATTGCATCTGAAAATGCCATTGAAGATAATTGGAATCATCCAACTTAACTGACACAGAGGATGAGACAGAAGAAATCAACCCAGTAATCGGAGACTGCAAGATTTGCAGTTGAGAAGCAGTAACCATTGTGAAGAATTTTCACTGAGGAATAAAACCAAACACTTGGTGTGCAAGAACCGGCCAACCGGAGTGAAGGACTGAGGAAGGAAGAGAAACGCCCAGAAAATCACAGAGAGATGAGAGATGAAGCGGAAGCATAGAAAACCATAATCGAAGAAGCTGTCGAAGCTATTCGGGCGATTGATACCATGTTAAGCAATATGCAGAAGGAGAATAGAGAGGTCGCAGAGGAAGAAGAAGAAGAAAACAGAGAAGGTTGAGAGAGAGAGAGAGAGAGAGAGAGAGAGAGAGAGAGAGAGAGAAAGTGTGTGAATTGCATTTATATTTTCTTAATTGATTCAATGGTTACAATGATACAGTTATATAGAAGATTACTTGAATCTAACACTTAGCAACTATCCTAACTGCCATATCTATTTGGCTATATACTCTAACACATTTACCCTAAGAATAATGTTAGAGAGATCAAAATTTTTAATCCAAATTGCAAACAAAATGATATGTCACCAATAAAAAACAAGCACGTTAATCAACACTTAATTAATAATCCAATCATCTACAACCACATCATTTAGTTTGTAAATTTGATTTAAAAAATTTGGTCTCCCTAGCATTATTGTTAACGTAAATATATTTTATACTAGTGTTGGAAAAACTAGCAATTTGATGTGTTTTAAGTTAGGGTATTTTACGTATTAGGTCCTTAAGATTGTTTTCCTTTTATTTACTAGGGTTTTCTTTCCTACTTGTTCAGAATTAGGTCATCATAAATACAACTTGTGTCTTCGCGAGTAAAAATTAAGTTTTGGCACGATGTAGCTTTTTACGTTTTGTCTGCCTTGGTAGTTTGTATTCTTGTTCTTTGTTTTTGTGTCAGTGCAATAGGGTTTGTAAATCAATTTTTTTTCCTCATCTTTTGTTGGTTAACAAGTAAAGATGAAGTGACATATAAACCTACATATATTATAACTTCTAAATAAATTTCAAATTTTAGGATATATAAAAGATGTCCATGAATTTGTGTTTGTTTACAAAATCATGCCACCAAATCTCCTATACATTTTTTCAGACATTTAATTTGTTTAACATAATTTATTTTTGTGTGAACTCCCCAGTCCAAAACCTAATTCAATCAAATATTACGGACATATATTCTACATATTGTCTATACTAATACCATAAAAAGAAGTAGGTAAATCAATTTTGTAAAAATTAAAAAATAGGTACACACAAACTTAATTTAGTAAGACGCTTAGTTGGATCCTAATCATTGAGTTTTATTTGGATAAATATAATATGATGGGTGGCTAGACAAAATGAGTTTGGAGGGGAAAAGTTAAATTTTCAGATTAATTAATGTTTGTTTTATCGATTATAGTTTTTCAACCATCATATATATCCCAGCCTAGAAGTTGGCCTACATACATTAAACCTTAGTAAACTTTAACCAGTACGTCACTGTCACTTAATTCTGTTGGGGGTCCATCGGTGTAACCCCAAATAGAGACCAGGCCACCGGGAGTCTCTACGAATTCATGAGGAGACCTTGTGTGGTGGTGAAAGCTGGGAAGCATTGAGCCATTGAGGCTGATGATGTCTGTAGATGGTGCTTCTATTCAAACCATGCAACCATTGCTTCCACATAACAAAATAATCTACACCTCACTGATTAGTCTGACTCGGAACACTTTGAAATTGAACCATGCAACAGCAGCAGTCTATATCGGTGTAGGGCCACCCTTGATCTTCCACTCGGCACAACGCGGATTCATGCTGTATTTTGGCATTCTACACATCTCAACCACGAAAAATAATTTACGTGGAATTGATCGATTATTTGGATTACTACGTACTACTACTAGTTATTACAATCCATGATGACTGTAAGTTATGATACTCGTAAAACTTTGAAACTTGGTCTCTAGGGTTAATTAGGGTTATAATGTGGACGTATATGGCTGCTATTAATTTAGGGTTTTAATGTGTGCACAAAATTATTTGTGCGACTTCAATTTAAATTTGGAATGATGAAAGTCTGAAAATGATATAATATATACACACACATACATATTGATATTGCAAAGAAAATGTTGGCTATTAGTTTTGTGTCTTTGAGTGTTAGAGAGGCAAAAAGAAAAGAAGTATACTAATTTTGCAAGTGGATTCACTGGATAGGAGAGACATCAAATATTTTGTAAAAAGGTAATAAGAGGGCGTTTAGATTAAGGAGAAGTCTGAAGTGCCTTGCTTTATACACTACTAGAAAATCTGATTTTGCCGACATATTCTAAGCCAACAGAGTAAAATTTTATCGGCATAAGAGTCCTCTACCGACTAAAATTTTAATTTGTCGGCTAAATATTCAAGCCAAAACCAATTTATAGCATTAATTTTAGCCGAGAAAATTTGAATGTTAACCGACCATCATTTTGTCGGCATAAATGCAATGTCCCGACGAGTTTAATTTTGACGGGTAAACTGTCCTTCGCTGCTATCTTGGAATACTAGACGACGATTTCGGGGCAACAACAAAAATTTCCTCGGCTGAGGGTAAAACTATTAACCAAAAATGAGGCGTGGAATAAAAGCGCGGTTTCAAATTGGAAGCGCGGTTTCAAAATAGAAGCGCGGAGTTAGAAAAGAAAGAAAGAAAAGAATTAAGCGCTTTAGTCAAACACGAAGCTGTTGTCTCTCCGTCCCATTCCTTCTCCCTCTCCCTCTCCCTCGTCGCTGCAAATACACAGACCGACCGACTGCCTCCTTCCGCTGGAGATCGAAACCGGCGTCAAATTCAAAGCCCTCAAAAAGGTTTTTTTTTTCTTTCCCTTCTAATTGTCATCTTCAATTCTAGTTCTGGTGCATAAACCCATCAGTTGTCTCTGTAATTCTCTTAGGGTTTTCAATTTTCTTTTTCGATTTGTTTTGTCAAAATTGAAATGGAATTTGTGGGCTTGAATTTGTATTAGGTTGCGAGCCTATTGTGTGTTATGTTTATTAGGGTGGATAAAAAAAAAACCATCAAAGCTGCCAAGAACTCGAAGGTCAGTGATCTCTTTAAGTGATTATCTTCCTTCTCCTCTCTAATTCCATGTCTGCCAGTTCAATTTGTAGGATTTAATATAGGGTTTTAAGTTGGAAAATTTAATTTAACCTTTTAAGTTGCAGGGCTTGGTGTATACGACAATTTGGATTATTAATTTTGATTGCTGATCCACTTCCTAATCCCCACATGTTATTTGTGACTCGACTGAACACAGAGGGGCAAATGTTTTGGGGAAGGGATTGAGGAACAGGGCGAAGGTTTTGGAATCTGCACTAGATGATGCTGATAGTAAAGATTCGTGTAATGCCACATCTCAATTCTTTTGTTCCAAGTAATGTTGTAATATATAACTTTTTCAATTGTGGCTTCCTGTTATCTCTGATTGGTTGTGATGTTAATGTTAAATTACATTCTTTTTGGTGTTCTAGCTATGTTGATCGTGGTTTCTGGTTTTGATTGTGACCAAAATTTTGTTGTGGTTGAGTCTTACTTTACTATGTAACACGCAGGATCCGACATTGAAGAATGGTGCAAGGCAAGTGATGTAGAGAAGACGAGAGCTGCAACTGCAGTTAATAACATCTTGTCCGGAGTTAATGGCCATATTAGTTTGTGGGAAGAGATCCAGCTTATTAGGGGTAGGCCTTCTCAGTTCAGCTTTAATTTTATCTCTTACAATCTTACTGATGACTGTACTTTTTGTTTGCTTTGATATGGTTGTGTTGCCTTGCAGAACTGATCTGCACTTACCAGACATGCCTTTAGTTTATGCAAGTGATGACTTCTTCAAATTGACAGGTAACATGTACAATGTTAGCTATTTGCCAGGATCTCTCTAAACCATTCTAAACTCCATGTTGTTTGCAAATCTTTTGAATAATCCAACATATGTAGTTGTTACACAACTCATATGTAGATGTGGTAACATGTGCAAGTCTATATTAACTTAGTCTTCTCTTCATCGAAATTATAATAATAATACTATTAAATTAGTCTTGTTATTTTTATTCCAGGTGCGCGTGATTGAAGTTAATGTAGTTGCACTTGCTTATGAGGCTGGTGATGGTGAATTTTATCTCAAGTATATCGTATAAATTATCCCTCTGTTATGTTTTCTCATGGGTTCCTAACTTGTGTTACTCTCCCATTCAGCTGATGACAAGAATATATTGTATATTTTGTCCCTCTATTGTGCACAACACACTGAGCAAGGAGCTTTGTACAGGTAAGTTTGATTGTGCTAGGAATATATTGTATGTTTTGCTTTCTCTGCCTTGTGTTTATTCCAAGTACATGGACGAATAGTTTGATTATGTCTATCCTAGACACGAGCAAGGAGCATTGTGTAAGCAATTTTGATTCCCCAATAAGTTACAATTGTCGTCATTAATACAATTTGATCAAGTTGTGAGAAATTTTTTTATGTTTGAGGATTTTCCTTGTATTCTTGAGGGCTACTAATTAATCCCAGAGTTGAATATCTTTTAATTATTATTGCGTAACTTATTGTACCTTCTTTTAGTCATTTTGATTTGCATCTTATTAAGGGATTAAAGAGTACCTCTCAAATGGCAGGTGGTCTGAGATGTTGATTGCAAGGTTTGAAATATCTTTTACTATATGCTTGATTACATGAGTACATGCTTTATCATCCAAGATGCAAGTGAAATTCAAGTCTGACTATATGCTTGATTACAGAATTACATGCTTTCTTGTTGACAAATTGGTTAAGTTTTCATTGTTTAGTGTAACTATGGTGTTAATTGCAGCCCATCCCCATTTTCTAACAGATTGTTATGTTAAAGTATCTTCAATTGAATGTATCTTTTTCATGATGTTGTGTGAATCAGTGCAGCTCCATAATGTTATTACTTATAGAAAGATTCCTAGCTACAATTTGATTGTTTCGGTTTTAAGGATGCTCTTTCTTATGTTGTCATACATAATAATTACCATTTTGTATTATTTTTGCAGGATATTATTGCGAAGCTACTGCTAAACTGATACTGAGGAATGGGAGTAGGATAGGATTATTGTATAATATAATACTTTGTATAACCATTGTACATATACATATTACTAATCAAAGCAGCATTATTAGAAATTATTTTGTGTGTTTTCAAGCATTTTTTTTAATGAATTAAAATTCTTTCCCGACAAAGCTAATTTTGTGGGTAGAGTAAGGCAGTGCCGACAAAATATCTTTTCCGACGAACACATCTTGTTGGCAAAATAGTGCATTTTGTAGGCTTAAAAATCCTTTTCCGACAGAATTTTTTGTTGGGGTTTAAGAATGCCGGCAAAATATGTTTTGTCGGGAAAGAACCACTTCATAGCCGACGAAATGTTGAATTTTGTCGGCTAGAGTCTTGCACGACATGCTTTGCGTGACAAAATGGCCGACAAATTTTTTCGTCGTGAAAGAGTCTTTACCGACAAATTTTGACTTTTGCCGACAAATTCATTTTATCGGTAAAGTCAAAATTTCTAGTAGTGATATGCATACATTGGCATGTGAGTGACGGTCTAGGAGAGCGTGACATCTGGACCTCTGGTTCATTAGAATTACTGAGATACATAGCACATGAATTGCTTTAGAGAGAGAGAGAGAGAGAGAGAGAGAGAGAGAGAGAGAGAGAGATAGAGAGAGAGCACAGCTAATAAAGCTCGGCCGTCGTTGCACGCCGAAAAAGAAGCTGCAGCAACTGGACAAGCTTCGAGTGTTTACTCTTGTTCACTTGGGTGCACTCAAATTTTGTGAGTGTGTATGTGGATGGGAGGGGAGAGAGAGTTTTGGACAGGTTCAAAGTTTCTTGTTCTGAGACCATGTGGGACTCGATGGCTAGACCATTTGCTTTTAATTTCTCTGTTTCTGATTAGCCTCCGTTGCCAATCAAACTGCGATTTTTCTCTAATTAGTACCGACGAGAATTCAGTGCCGACGCAATTTTTATCGTTAATTTGATCTAACAATATAAAAGCTATTGAATCAAATTCAATGATTACATATATTCCGATTATGAGTGAGTGCAAGTACTAAAGAAAAATTCATCTTCGATTTTATAGCATTAAGTTCCAAACTAAAGTACAAAACTTTCTGTACAATTTGAACTGCACACTGCACATGTTCATTGTATCTATTTTAACTAACTATTATTTGTTTAGTTACTAATCTATTGGTTTTCGTTAGAGGTCAGCAAAGATATAAATTAACAATATTATTCATGATAAAACCAGCTCCCTAACTATAACGGAAAAACCGTTGGAAGGGTTTTAATTTGTTTTTAATTTTTTTATGGTGATCTGATCGAGTTGTTAATAAAATACTTTGAGTACTTATGATCTAGCTAGCGCATATGAGTCCATCTATATGAAAGATTGATAATTCTGAGTGAGAACTTGGACTAAACACAAGTTACATATCAACCAGATGAGAGATTTTTCAGTGCATCCAGAAGACAGAGTGGTACACCGCACATAATTATACAATGAACACTTGGAAAAATAAAACTCACACCAATCCTTATTAAATCAATGATGTAACTAACATGCATGGATAACTTGGTTTATTAATTATTTAGGAAATCCCAAAAATCCATCGTGATTCGGTACAAAATAACTCTATTTGATTGTGATTTTGGCGCTTAGAATTGTAATTTATAACGGAAACAAGTAAAGCTATATTGCGGAACATATATAATTAACTTTTACTAATTAAGAATTAATATATGCAATTTTTCTACATTAATGCACATGACGAGGTACGTAGACTTGGCCAAATATCCACTTGCATACAGAAATCCCGTTAATCTTCTCGACTTAATTAAGAATTATCTATGTACATACTGTGACTAATATATATTTGCAAGTGACTAATGCAGAGGCCAGCTTGTTACTCCATGTGTACCAAGTTTTTCTCTGCATTTTTCATACTTTTACTCTATCTATAGCACATATACAGATAATGATTATTAAACTGCAGACTCTTAGTCTAATCAACATATATACTAGTGATTCAATACTCAACACCTGGAAGTTCTGGCGAAGGTGACCAACATTTGGTGGTTTCAAAATAATAAGCTACAGAAGAAGAAGCTTAATAAGTATATGTACCTAATTACACTTAGTACCAGCGGTTTGCTACAATGCACACAGTTAATGAACATTAATTTTATCTACTTTATTTCCCTTACAATTTCTCCCTAGTTTTCCACATTCATTTTCGCATTAGATAGTGGTGGGGAGAGGGGATGATCATTTAGGTATTACTGATAGCAATAGATCGTAACGCGCGCTTACTGAAGTTGTCATCTTTGTCACATTGTCGGAGGTAACAATCAATTATGTTGTGGACAAGATGAGCACAACATTCGTCTACATTTTATGTCACACTAAATAGCTAGGCCTAAAGAATGCTACCTATGAATGCGATAGATGAGTTGATACTGACCATTAATAAAATTATCACATGCAATTAACATTAGCAGTTCTCTTCTATATTTACATACTCATCACCACCGTTCAACAATCTTTTACGGTATTAAAGTAGCACCGGTGAGTGTCTCTCACCTGTCTGCTTCATTACAAAAAAATTCCTCACACTCACACATCGTTGTCCCAATGAAGAAACAATCAATGGTGGTAAAATTCCTAAAGATTGTGTTGAGGATGAATCTCACAATGATAGGAAGAGGACCTTGTATGAGTTTATAAGTAAGTTGGCTACTCACTAGATTGCCAATTATTTTTTAACGAGACTTGGCTGCTGAAGATTCAACAGCACCTCCTACTCGACACGTGTCCAGCCGTGATTGGTTGGTAGCAGGAGGTGCTACTGAATCTTTCAACAGCCAAGTCTTTTCCATTATTTTTATGGTGGAACTCCAACTTCTTCATGGTATCAGAGTAGGTAGTTCCACATGTGAAGTCCAACACCGTTACCTGCTACAATTCATGACACAAGAGCATGGATGCACTTTGAATAATTTGGATTTATGTGGCTATATGGAATTGAAGCTACACCCACCCTTTAATTTTTCCTCTTTGAATTTCCAGCGTGTATATAGGGTGTAGTTTGTTAAGGGAAAAAGATAAACACAGATCTTTTAAAGGTTCACATATATCTATTTAATTGTGATCATTGTTTTTGTTAAATTTATTTAATTTGATGACTAATAATAAAGAAAAACGTGTGAGACACTTGTAAAAATTCTCTCCTTTATTAAATGTCCAGTGACCTTGTACATATGGTGTGTCATGCACCATAATTTTAGCAGAGAAAACCAACTTTAGATTTTTAAGTTTGTCGTCAGAGGAAGAGACTACTGTCAAAGCTGGCCATTATTGATGGATGGTAGGGAAAATATTGTGTAGGGCACATATATAAATCTCAAGGTTGGAGTAATATACAGTGGGATCCATTAAGATATCGAGAAATTTTTAGTTGTGACGGGAATACGGATGGTACACCACATGTTTTTATGCATGTGGTGGAAAATTTTAATTTTTAAGTTATTAACCATTTAACACATATAACCCACCATTTATATAAGGACATATGATGTACCATCTCGTATTACGATCACATTAAAAAAATATCTCTAAGATATCAAGTCCCAGCTCAAAAGTTTTGGCACTTTGCTTTAGCTGTGTGAAAGGATAGAGTGATAGCGCCCAACCTTAACTTATCATGCGAGAAAAACTTCGTACATTCTCTCATCACATGTTTGTAAGAAAGATATAGAAAGGAGACAAATGAAACAATTGTATGTAATTAAGTTGCAAGTGGTGTCAAATCATGTTTATTCTTTATTTTTTAAAGAAAATTAATGAAAATGATTTGATGAGTTTTAACGATAAGAACAAAATAAATGGTAAAATAAATAGTACCAAGATTGATCTTTTAGTGTAAAAATATGATTTTTTGTTAAAATGAACAGTATCAAAAGCTTTTCGTTAAAGTTTCCTATCTTTTAAGGAATTTCATAATCATTTTGTTTTCAGTTTTTATTTTTATTTTTAAACTGAAAATTGAAAACTTATTTGGTAACTACTTTTAGTTTTCAAAAAAGTAAAAAGTGAAAACCAAAACTAAAAACTAAAAATTTGAAACCAATTCAAATACGAATGAATTCGTTCCTGTAAAATTTGGTTTATTTTCATTGCTTTTTTTTGAGATTCCAAAGATCCATTGCCACCGGCACGCTGCTGCGTAATTTTGTAGTTATGAGTCCATATTAGTTAAAATTACTGGTTTACAATTTGTTTCTATGATTCAATTTTAGTTAGTTTGGTCCAAGTAGCTGCTTTTATTGCGAAATCCGCGTCGGGCTTCATTTCTTCATCAGGGAGTGGCAAGTTTAATTTGCCTAATTAAGTAAATGTGTGGAATTGTACACTAATTCCACTGTTCGTTGGGTGTGTAATCTGTTTGCGGCATGATAGGCTGGTGTTTGCTTGTATGGAAGGAGAATACCAAGTTTCTTTTGATGTTCATAATGTCGTTAATAGTTGAATTCACTTCGTCGTTTATATGTCGAAAAAGAACCAATTATATTGATGATGACAATGAGAATTTCTGCTGTCAATACTTGGCAGGCCAAGGACCCTGAAAGAATGCTTCGGTTTTGAGGTCTCGGTAGAATGTACTGCCTCCTCGTGTCCTTGATGCCATATTGGATACGGTAGTCTTGCTCAAACAGAAGGAAACCGTTGATTTGTGAGAACTCCGTACAGACACGGTTCCTATTCATGCATCCATGGCAACCATACTTGGGACACAAGTTGGATTTGGCTTATACGGTTCTCTTGTAAGGATGTAAAGGTAAAAGAGTTTCATATTGGTGAAAAGAGAAACCTTGCAAGGGCTTATAAGAAGTTGGGTTACTCCCCATATTGACAATTGGTTTTATGGTAGAACCTCAACTTTTTTTTTCACACTACCAGAGTAGGTTGGGTCACGTGTGAAGCCCAACGGCCAAACGTACTCCATGTCACCGAATTTGTGTTATTCACGTGTTTGACTTGAAAATTTACCACACGTGAGGAAGCGTGTGAGGATGTGAAAGTAAAAGAGTCTCATATTGGTGAAAGGAGAAACCTTGCAAATGTTTAATAAGAGGTTGGGCTACTCCCCATATTGCCAATTGGTTTTATGGTGGAATCTCATGGTATCAGAGCAGGTTGGCCCATGTGTGAAGCCCAACGGCTACACGTGCTCGACGTCACCCAATTCGTGTTATCCACGTGTTTGGTTTGAAAATTCGTCACATATGAGGAGATGTGTGAGGATGTGAAGGTAAAAAAATCCCACATTGGGTGTTTGGCTTGAAAATTCGCCACACGTGAGGGGGCGTGTAAGGATGTAAGGTAAAAAAGTTCCACATTTGTGAAAGGAGAAACCTTGTAAGGACTTATAAGAGGTTGGACTACTCTCCATATTACCAATTAGTTTTATGGTAGAACCTCAACTTTATTCATAGTATCAAAGCAGGTTGGCCCACGTGTGAGGCCCAATTGTCATACGTGCTCCACATCACCCAATTCGCGTTGTCCATGTATTTGGCTTGAAAATTTGCCACTCGTGAGGGGTGCGTATGTTAGGATGTGAAGGTAAAAGAGTTCCACATTGGTAAAAGGAGAAACCTTGCAAGAGCTTATAAGAGGTTGGACTACTCCTCATATTGCCAATTACTTTATGATGTAACCTCTCAACTATCTTCATGGTTCAGGGCAGGTTGGTCCATGTGTAAAGCCTAATGGCTACATGTGCTTCACGTTACCAAATTCGTGTCGTCCACTTGTTTGGCTTGAAAATTTGATGTGAGGGTGAAAGAGTCTCACATTGGTGAAAAGAGAAACCTTGCAATGACTTATAAGAGGTTGGGCTACTCTCTCTATTGCCAATTGATTTATGATGGAACCTCAACTTTCCTCATCTCTCACCTTGGAAGAATGATTTTATTGTGGAACTTCAACTTTCTTCATCTCTCACCTTGGAAGAATGTGTGATGAATTCAGCCAGTTGGGAACAGCTAACGCGTAGATGAACACTTCCAAAGATGCGTGAACCTTCCAAACTAGAGGCTTGATGAGTTTGTTGGGTCATGAGTTGGGCTAATGATGTGCGGGTTCATCTCATGGTGTATATGATGGTGAAACTTTTCATCCCCAAATGGATAAATGCTTTGAAATTGTTTCGAATTGGTATAATGGTTAGAGGGAGCTTTTTCCCGAGGAGGTTCGCAGAGCTGAAATCATCTGCGAGAAGCTTAAATGTGGTCTTGAAATGATGAGTCTGGCGGCTTTTCACGGTATCGCCGGTGATCCTACCTGGTTTACACAGAAGAAAGCAGCAGTAGCCACCCAGAATAATTTGGACAGGGATTGACAGGGATCACGAGATCATGAGCTTGAAGATGTCACTGAAGCACATGCACAAGAGCATGGCTTGCTGTTCAATTTTCTCCACAGTTGAATGCACCAAGATTGTCACATGCAAGGAGAGCTGAGAATAAGGGGAAAGTTGGACTAATTTATATTGATGTACTTTTTAGTTTTATTTGATTTAAAATTGTGTCATTCAGCACTATGGTTTGATGATATTTCTCTTCACTTAAAAATGAGAGGTTTTAGGTTCGAATCTCGTGAATCGTAAATTCGATACCAAATTAAGTTGCCCATTGTGTGACATATGATTTAGGGTTTAAACTTTTTTTCCTTTGAAATGATACATTGTTACACATACCTACTCATAATTTAAGCCTAATAGCTACCTCTTAATGGGGAATTTGACCTAAAAGAAATGGGGAGGTGAAAAAGAGGAACTACAATTTATGTTCCCTCAACCTTGGATAAAAGTTGTAATCACGATACCTTGCTTATTGGCTGTTTACAGAAAACATCACATAATTATACAAACCTGCAGGCCTTGGTTATGCAGTTCCAGGCTTCCAGCTAACCAATCAAATCAAGCTAGAACCGTAAAAATCAAAATATAATTAAAATAACAACAAATAAGTAAAACTAACGACGATAACTAAAAGGATTACTGAAAGAGTGGCTGCAAGATTAAGCACTCTGAATGTCTCCACACGCGAAATATAAAAAAGGAAAAAGGTTGCGAGCTACATGCTTTAGAGGGCCTTTTGCCCTTGCAAGTCTTTTCCAAATTTCCTTTAGAGTTTACTGGTTTGTACGGAACTTCAATGTGGCCAACGTTGAAAGTTTTCTCCATGTTGTTGCAAAAGGAGAAAAGAAGGGGATTTAACGAGAAAAAAAAAAAAAAAGCACCTATTTTTCCTTCTCTTTACAAGTGAGAACTGTATCTATCCTTTAACTTTTAAGAAAACTAATGAAAATGGCTTGAAAATGGCTTGAAAACTTTGAGTTTTAATGATAAGGACAAAATAAAGGGTAAAGTGAATAGTACCAGGATTGACTTTTTAGTGTAAAAATATGGTTTTTCGTTAAAGTGAACAGTACCAGGTGCTTTTCGTTAAAATTCCCTTAACTTTTCCCTTTTCCCATGGTTTTAGGGTTGGCCATGCAAATCAACTTATTTCGCTTGGTTGAGGTTTTACACGTCACTTTTTATTTTATTTTATATTTTTGTAAGCGGTGTTACAACTTTAAGCTTCATTAAAGAAGAATGACATACCCACAAAAGAAATACATCACTTGCCTTAATTACCTAATTTATCTGTTGGTTAAGCTTAAATTAACATTACATGATGTCGGTGTACATGAAAAGAGTGTTTACTTTATAGTGCCACTTATTCTTTAAACACGTAAGTTTTTGAGGTACGAAGATCATATGTCACACAACTAGTATTGCAAGATACCTTTGAAATTGTCCTAACAAACCGAGGATGGGGGCATAGAGGTTTGTGTTTTAGATAAATGAATTGCCAAACTTAAACCGTTTCTTCCAACTAGTGTTCCAAAAAGCCCCGTTCAGGGCCGCCAAGGTGCGCTAGGTGGTTGACTATTATAATGATTAATTCCTAAGCATTTTAAAAATAAGAAAAGACGTCTAAATTTGCCTAGGCGCCCGCCTAGCCGCCTAGAACTGCTTAGACATCGTGACTCTCAATTAGACATAAAATAGGCAACTTTCATTTTGCATTTTATTTTTTCACTATATTGTAAGAGACTTGTTGAATACTTAGATGAACATTCATTGATATGCTTGTTTCCATGTTTTCAATATGTTCTAGTACTTTATAATTTACATATCATTCTATTTCACAATTTATGTATTCCAAAAATATTATGTATTTTTTAAGTATAATTAGACATTTATTTATATATTATTTAATAAATTTAGTTAGACTTCTATGCTCTAAACTCCTGCACACCACCCAACTAGCGCCTAACACTTTTTAGAACCTTACTTCCAACCCGGCCAATTGTTTTTAACTGTCTTCCCACTTGCATTTGCCTCTTAAATTTCTATTGCAACGACACATTGCGGCAGACACCATGAAGACGCCCATATGGAGGTCACCCTGAAAATATGGGAACAAAAAAGAGATTCCTAGCATAGTCAATAGAACTGTGTAGTGGATTCTCCCCCAACATTCAGCATCTTTTACCTTTCTGAGTTACTCATTCTTTGTATCTAGTGTATCCGTGTGTGTGTGTATATATGGTATGTTTGGAATTGTTTTTTGAAAGAGCTAAAAACGATTTCTAACAATCAAAACTATCTTATGATTACATTTAACAAAATCCATATAGGTTATTATAGTTCAGAAAGGTGTTTTCTAAAATGCTTATTTAAGAAGCACATAAAAAATGCACTTGAATATTTGTTCAATAACTTGACGTATTTCTAATAAAAAAGAAATATTTAATAAAAATACTTATGCACAAAAGTGTTTCTTATAAAAACAGCCCTTACTTTGCGTACGGTAGGACTGAGTAATGTTGTTGACCATTTCAAAGTCCACTAAGTACCCGACATGCATGACCATAAGACACGTCCATCGGTCCATACCAATGCAACTATGCTGCTAATGGGACGGCCGAGCTTAAGCTTACTCATGTTTTGGGCTACTTCCCATTCTGAAGTAATAACTTATTTGTCACAAGAAAGTTTTACAGATTATTTTATTTTATTTATCTTTTGGGCTCGAATCCAATTTCACCTACAAAAGAAGTTCATCATATCGCCCATTAGTTTCTTTATGGTCATGAATTTTTGCCCGATGTAAAATTTTGAGAAATTATAATGATTGAGTTAGTCAAGTTGATTAGAGCAACGTGCTTTATTTTTTGCATTCAGGTTTGAGTTTCATTCTTTGTAGATTAGATAAACCCAAAACTTATATATTTAATTCTGATTAATATTCACACATTATGGTTGTAATTATTCTTTGAAATGACACTAGGGGTGTGTTTGCTTGCCTTCACAAGGCTTCACTGAACAGGACTAGATTAAGGATTATTTTGTCCCATGTTTGTTACCCGCATGACTAACTTTGATGGAATTACGTGTAACTCGCCTCGACTACGTCCCTTGCTAGACAGTCCTAATGAGATCCCCCAAAAACCAGAGTAATGCTAAGACCATCTGTTCGCCAAGCAGCTTCGCGATCTGACTACAAAACCCAAAATCGCGTTTCACGATCTCGGCATCTTCCAAAGGCTCTGCCTTGGGCTTATCGACCTCCATTTTTTACGGCACGGGCTTCGGGTGTGGCTTCAGCTTAACGGAGGAACACTTGATATGAGGAAATGGGTTCCTCCATTTTGGTCGATTGAACTGAAAATAGTACCCAATAAACAGAGCTAACGATTCCGCATGAAAAACTTAGGATCCGAGAACGACAAATGGAATCCGGTCCGCTCTGGATCTGCTTTGGAATTATGGGCTTTGGCATTGAAAGTCTGGTGGGACTCTTGGTGGCATTTTCATCTATTAAGAGCATGAGGAAGTCAAGGTAAAATCTTTTATTATTTGAAGCCCTTGATTTTTGAGTTTTTGTTATCGTGCAAGTCTTATAGTGGAAAAAAAATCCTTGCGATTATGCGATTGGACTGAGAAAAAGTTAGAGAGGGGAGGGAGAGCGTGGGACTGAAAAAAAGGGCAAAAATCGGAGAAAATAGAAGAAAAAGAGGAGAAGGGTGGGAGATAGCTCGATGTAACAAACGCATCTTAAATATTCACCCACATTTTCTCACAATGGAAACACATTTGAGTGAGTGAGAGAATCACAATCGGTTTGTAAATGCTCAAAGTTGAAGTGTTAGAACTTGGAATTAGATCATTGAATCTTGGTGGATAGATGCCTGCATAACTACTAGCGCATGTGCATTGCAAATTTTGTGAGGACATTGCAATCTGCAAGTCTCAATCTTCGTACAAGTCAATTGTTTATTTACTTTATTCAATTTTCGTTTGTATTGATTTGTTGCAATATGCTCAATTTAGTTTAATAAAATAGAGTTTTATTTAATTGTATTGTTTAATTTTTCATATGTAAGTGATATTCTACATTAAATTCATCTAAACGTTTATTGCAAAAGGATGAAGCATAATCCTCTAATCAACTTGACTAAACAATTTATTTTGTTATATACAATCTGTATGTTTTAGTTTATTTATTATTATTTGATTTTTCTTTACTTTAATGTTACATCAAATATATGTACAAGACATGAATCTCAATATAACTGTAAACAAAGAAACTCCAAAAGACTACACTAAAATGGACAAGTATGCACAAACAACTAAAAAAGTCATAGCACCAAAATCTAGCACAAGCTATATCCAAGCCCACATAGTCCAAAACAACCAAAACCCTAAACAAATCTGTAACCCTAATCATAACTATCACCACGTATATATCGAAGTTGTGCCATCATTGAACCTACTACATCTGCCATGAAGAATTTGTTGAACAAATAGAATATTTGGGAAAAAGTCAATCTCTAATGATCCAACTGCACAGAAGAAAAGAATTACATAATAGTGATTAGGTATCGTCGTTAGACAAAGTAGGCCCAAAATACATGGACATGTTGTAACGAAGTCATTCAAATTAGGGATAGAATTAAAGTTAAAAAAGAAAATGAAAGAAAATTTAAGATCAAGCGTTCTTAAGGAGTTTAGGGGACCGTATCTCATTTATTTGGTCATATTTCTAATCGTTCTCCTATATATATGTCCTTAATTTACAACATTTGTTACATTCATGGCGTGTTAAAAGGAGAAAAGGAATGGAGAAAAATGAAATTGCACACCGTTTAATAAATTCGAGTGCTTACTAATTGGGTAGAACCGTAGAAATCAATACAAGGGTGGAACCCATCCCAATTCAAGAATCAGACTTTTGAAAGTGAGATTCTCTATATCATGTTGTATTTGAATTCCGAGTATTGGCGGTCATCCGAAATCCAACTTTTGTTCCAAGATTTCTGCCTATAGTTTTTTTCCTTATTAAGAAATGACCTTACAACTTTACCACCAAGTTGACAGACTCAACCACATTCGTCTTGTTCAAATCAACCGATTTCCATTGGAAGACATTTGACTCCAAACGCCTGACTTCGTTCCTGGTTGCATGCAGAACCTATTAACGAGAGCAACAAATTATGATTCGTAAGGATCTGTAGATAAGAGGGTGGGAGGCTGTGCGGGCTGGGAAATAAAAAAGCTTAGAGCAACT
The DNA here is from genome assembly GCF_042453785.1 of Malus domestica. Taxonomy (NCBI): domain Eukaryota; kingdom Viridiplantae; phylum Streptophyta; class Magnoliopsida; order Rosales; family Rosaceae; genus Malus; species Malus domestica. The sequence continues at coordinate 23,321,187 of NC_091672.1, read as the reverse complement.
CCACCGGGGGGAGTAGCCTGATGGACAAGCGACTTAATAGGGCCCAATAGCCCCATCAATCATCTCCAGCCCATGCGGGTGATTGCGCAGAAGGGGGGCCCGAGCGAAAGGCTTGGCTCGAATCAGTGGCTCGAGAGCCCAGGGTAGAAGTGATGCAACGCTGATGTCAGGGTGAAGATGCATGGATTTTCCGGTCCGTGAGGAGCTTGGAGTCTCGGTTTTGGTCGTAGGACATCATCTCGTAAAGAGTTCAGGACCAGGTCGGTCGAGTCAAAAACTGATTTGACCCGGCAAGTTGCGACGGCTGTTGGGGAGAAGTAGGGGAAGAGAGAAGCTTGGAAGGTGATAAGGTGGGGGAATAAAGCTTGGAGAGGGATCTTGACAGCGAGAATGAGAGGGTTTGATCGGAGATGAAGCCCTGTTTGATCATGGCGGAGACCTCCATCTATTTCAGCGTGTTCTCGGCCACCATTGGAGCTCTGAGAGCTTGGTGGGGGAATTAAGTGAATGGGAAAGAAAACCTAGAAGTGGGATTTTTGTGGGGATGCAAGGATTGAAAGAAAGATGGGTTCTTGGAGGATTGGAGTGAGAGAAAATGAGGGGAGGAGACAATCAAAAGAAAGTAGTGAAATTTTCTAGGAAAGTAGAGAGAGCGAGGGGGAAAGTAAAAAATAATTTTTTCTCGGGAAGTAGACAGTAAAATATTTTCCGAGAAAATGAAGAAAGTAAAATATTTTGTATTATTTTATAAAATAAAAAAATACTAATATTTTATTGCCTATTGACATGGCTATTCAGTTTAGAGGTAGAGATGCAAAAGGTAGTTACTATTCATTAAAGGCAGTTACTGTTCACTGGGTGGATTCAATAGTAAGTTGCCCTAGGGGGCCTTTGCAACGTTGGAGTTGCTCTAAGGGGGAGGCATGGGAGGTTGTGGAGGTAGGGGAAAGAAATGATTGAGTACAGGGATGAGACCAAGATCGAGAAGAGGTTTTTTTTTTTTTTTTTTTTTTTTTTTTTTTTTTTTTTTTAACAAACGATATTATCTACACTATAGGAGAGGGGGTGAGCTTAGTCTCACAATGGGTTAGCAATAATGTGGTTCAAACTCGCTTTTGGCGAGAATCGAACCTAAGACCTTTCAGAAGAGGAATACCATTAAACCGTAGTACTAAGTGCCGATCGAGAAGAAGAGGTTGAAGATGTCAGTTTTTTTTATTTTGATTTTATAATTAACCATCCTTTTTATTAAAAGAAAACCTTCTTTAATTATTTTTATATGAATAAATTAAGTTCTCATCCCTTATTCTCATTCTCATTAATTGAAACCTTGTTCCTTTTTCATTTTTGATCAAGGTCCCTTAACTTTTCTTCATGTCATTATTTGAATATTAAATTATTTACAAGTCATTATATGTCAATTTAAAAATGGAAAATTATTAATCAATTTCAAATATAATCTTTTTCGTATTTTTTTTTCATATATTTCTATTTGTAATTTGTATCCTTTTTTTTTTTTTTAATTTATACCAATATTCTTTTTAGTTTTAATTTGTACCCATAATTTTGAACTTGAATATGCATCCATATTGTCAATTTAATTTGTACCCATAGTTGACACACGCTGATCCGGAATGTCCACCTAGACTTCAAATTGAGCAGTGCTGGGTGACACCCGGAGGGTGACGAAGCCATAAAGTGTAGTGATGTGGAAAAATGTGAATAAATTTAAACCTAAAAGTGCCTAAATATAAGAGTGCGCTGGTGAGCGGGAATGAACCCATTTCACACGTGATGTCAGAGCATAAGTAAAGTACAGTAGAGTGGATTGACAATTATACCATCGAGGGTAATCACCAATACCAAGATTTGCCAATAATCCTCGTTGGTATGAAAGCTCTACTATTAGAACCTGGAGGGGCGAAAAACAAGGGTGAGTGGGCCTAAAAACAAAGCTTTATAAAAACCTTTTCGAAAACGTAATAACTCATCGCCGTAAAACAAGTATAGTTTCCAAAATATACGTACTATGTATAGTAAGAAAATATCTACAATAGCCTGCAAAATCTCAATAATTCAATACGACACAATAATTCATAAATAAGTGTATGACGACCGAAATCATATAATCTCACATAAGCAAACCTACCATAACGAGTGCTCATCGACGCATGCTGACACACGAGTTCATGCAGAGGTATTCTGACATAAACAGGACTGGGTGTAACAATGATATGCGCTCTAGTACTACAATCACATGAAGATTGGCGCTATGCGCAGCACATACGAGTCCTAATTGCCTATAGCAATCTAGGACAGGATTGGCACCTACCATGGATCCAAAGTGAGCATACAGTGTAATGTGCACATACACGTGAAAGACTGGTTCTGGCATGGGCGAGTACTAACACCGGTGCAGCAAACGATGAACATATAACATAAATATGATCATGCCACAGCCATTCAACAATTCTAGTCAATATCATAATATTCATGGCCATAAATATAATTAAGGCATGCCCTTATTGTAAGCTCACTTGTGCATCTCGTAGGATTATTTCATCTTTTCCCAACAATAAGGCATTTCTTACGAACGTTAATTTAATTATGGTAATCACGTAGGAAATTCATTAAGGAATGTACATATGGAAACTAACCAATATATATATAAAAGATTCACTCACAGATCACGCTGTCGAGTCGAACCCGTTCGAACTAGAATAACCGAAGTCATTGATAATAATCTCACCTAAGCATAATATTAGGACCCATTAGTAAAACTCCACTAAAATAATTAAATTTGGGAAAACATAGTGCGAATTTGGAATCAAGGCGTCAAAATTAGCCTAGGAGGGTTTCCGAGGAATTTCCAAAAAAGTCAACACAAGGAATATTCTAAGAATATTCCAAAGAATAAATGGGCCGACTGGGGCATTGGCCCAAAGGTTTGGACCAAAAGAATATGGGCTGGGTTTTGGGCTTAAAGCCCTTTTTTTCCCTTTCTTCTTCTCCGGCCGGTTGCCTCTGCAACCTCCAAAACTTGGAAAAAGACGGCTGAGACTCCGACCAACCCAAATACTTAACTAAACCAAGTCTTCCTATATATCAAATTGAAGCTCGGAGAACAAGGAATCGAAATATACCATTGGATTCCTCGACCGTGCCCGAAGCTGGCCGGAAAACAACTTGAAGTTGTCGGATCTCTTGCTGGAAACTGAGGAAAAATCCCTCGTGCCATTTCTGCATCAAAATGTTGATAAAACACCTCAAATTTCCCCAATCTTAAACCAAAACGAGATTTAAGAAGTTTTGGGGATTTTTGAGGCTCACCTTCACTGGGAATTGCGAGAACTCGCCGAAGTTCGAGAGGTTAGGTGGTTCGGCGTTACTGTGCACAAGGGAGTGCAGAGAGAGTTTAAGATTAGAGAGTTTTAGAAAGTTTGAGATTAGTGACAAGTCGTGGCTGTCGGCGGTTGTAGCTCCGTGACAAAGGATCTCACCGGAATGGAAACTGAGTTGGTGGCAGCGTGTGATTTCTAGGAGAAGGAAAGGGAGTAACAGAGAGGGAAACATGCGAGAAAGAGAAAGAGAGGGAAGAGGGACACAGGGTATGAAAGAAGTGAAGGGTTTGAGATGTGTGGGTCCCATGACCAATAAGATAATTAAATAATAAAATATCCTTTATAAAATATTAAAATAAGAATATAATAATATAAACTTTTGAATAAATAAATAAAATACCAGATAGTAATTTTGATAAAAGTATTCGGATTCGTAGTTCCGTAAAATCTTCATCGTAGCTTCGAATTCAATTCCGTATACGCCTATGCGTTCATACTGTTGAGTCCTTCGAGAATACGATAAAATAGAAGTTCGAACACATCACAAAAAGATGGTCAACGAAAGTCAATAATCTCACCTCTATGGCATTTTCGTCAAATCACTCTTTTAAAATTAATAATCGTAAAATTAGGGGTGGGTTGTCATAATAGTTTTGAATTTTAATATGTACCCATATTTTTAATTGAATTTGTACCAATATTTTTTTATGATCGTACCCATGCTCATTATATGTGTTTATTTTATGTTTTAAAATATATCAATAGTTATTTCTTGCACTATATTAATAATTATGTAAGATCTCACATCGACAAACGGAGATGGGGTGATGTGCCTTATATGTACATACTCCCCTCCCTATAGCATGAGACCTTTTAGTTTGTGTCGTAGAGTTGGTTAGTAGTATTGTACGTTTCGAGGACGTATACCTTTGGCGTCATATTCCAAAATTTTACCTCGGAACTTCTCGTGCCGAAACTCAAAAACAAAACTGTGAGGGAATGGTAAGCCTAGAACGGACAATATCGTGCTACGACGAAGTCGAGCTAGGATATGACAATATGGTATCAGAGCCACTCTGCCATTCAGTGCGGATGTGCCGGCGAGGATGCTAGGTTCCCTTTAAGTGGGGTGGATTGTAAAATCCCACATCGACCAACGGAGAGAGGTGATGTGATGTGCCTTATATGCACATGCTCCCCTCCCTATAGCACGAGGCTTTTTGGGAACTCACTGGCTTTGGATCCCATAAGAACTCCGAAGTTAAGTGAGTTTGGACGAGAGCGGTCCTATGGGTGACCCCCTTGGGAAGTTCTCGTGCTGAAACCCAAGAACAAATCCGTGAGGGAATGGTAAGCCTAAAGCGGACAAAATCGTGCTACGGCGGAGTCGAGCTGAGATGTGACAATTGGTATCAGAGCCACACTGCTGTTCGATACGGATGTGTCAGTGAGGACGCTGGGTTCCCCTTAAGTGGGGTGGATTGTAAGATCCCACATCGACCAACAGAGAGGGGGTGATATGCCTTATATGTACATGCGCCCCTCCTTATAGCACGATGTCTTTTGGGAGCTCATTGGCTCCGGATCCCATAAGAACTCTGAAGTTAAGCGAGTTTGGGCGAAAGCAGTCCTAGGATGGGTGACCCCCTTGGAAGTTCTCGTGCCGAAACTCAAGAACAAATCCGTGAGGGAATGGTAAGCCCAGAGCGGACAATATCATGCTACGGCGAAGTCGAGCTAGGATGTGAAAATTACATGGGTACATTCTTTTGCTAGAACTATGTGAAAAACAAATTACTCTATTATTGATTTTTAAGTAACTGTTATATTTGTTACAATAATATTTGGATTTGTTTAAATTTTATAATTTGTGGGATATTGAATGCATAAATGTATCAGTTAAATCTCTTAAATGATACTAGGGACCTTGATCAAACTATTTAAACAAATAAGATTTCATTCTAACAACTAGGTTGATTAGGACTAGAACCAAAATGACCATTTTTATATAGATATAATTTATTATGTTAAATTAAATTTCATTAATTAGCATGAAAAATAATTTATTTTAAACAAGGACAGTTTAGTAATCAAGTTTGTTTTAATTCTGATTCAAGTGAACTAATAAACAACTAATATGGAACCAAAATCATTTCTACTCCAAATCTAGAGTTCCAATGTAAGCTGGTGAAATGCTATCTTCAATACAACTGACCAGGGCTACCCCACCTCATCGGATGCTTATTGGGATGCCACTATCAAAGATTCTTCACCAGTGACAAATCGGATTCAAAGAGAATCCTTCAACGACAACAGCTATCACTCACTAAACACTATCTATATCAGGATTTCTTTTTCCATCCATGGCAAAGGATCAAACTTGAAAATTTTCCGGCTTAGCGAGTGTGGGAAAAGCCCTTTAAAAAAAATTCATTTTTGCAGGTGAGCCAAATGACGAGTCTACCTCTGCCAAGTTTAATAAACAATTTTAACTAGAATATAATTTTGTTTCCTCTTCAATTAATTTTTTCTCAATCTGATTATAGATTAATAAACGAGTCATTAGTATATATATATATATAGAAATAAAAATACGAACATTTCTTGTTTTCTTGAAGTTAACCACAAATGCAAATTTATACTTGATTAATGTACGACACCCTTAAGAGTCAAGATTACTAATCACATTGAAGCTCCCGTTGTTATCAACTTGAGGCACAATTCGGTTGATTTTTGACATCCAATCGTCCATTAATTTGGTAGATGCAGATATAAAAAAATGAAAATTAATTAAAGACTGCAATTTCTTGATTTTTATTCTTACTTTATCTATTCAACTAAAAGAAATTGCTAAATGAGATGAATTGAAATCTGTTCACGTCGAAACGTCTAATTCAAAAGTGACCGGCCATTAACGGATCGACTAATTAGGTGAGGGAAGCGGCAGGGACATGTGCCTTTGAAGTCTCAATAATAAAATCTTTTGAAGCAACATATTAATTCTGCATGAAATTAGAGATGTGACCTGCAGAGAAAAGGGAAACTGTTGATTGCATTCTGCAAGATTACGTGCCTTACATCTCTTTGCTTACTAACAAACTTAACAAACTAAGCTCTCTCTCACTTTAACAAATTACTGATCACTAACTGATTTACAACAACTTAAAGCTTCGGAGCTCTATACTCTACGTCCCCCCTCAATCATGCTTGTGTGAACCATGAGATTATTGCAATGTTGCACCAATAATCATAGGTAGTGTTATTCACACACCCATTTTTACTTCTCATACTCCTCTCAGTTTTCAGCTGTCGGATCAAATGAGTTGAAGAAGATCAATAGCCAAAGATTAACAAAGGTGTGGGAGATAAAAATGAGTTTCTGAATAGCACTTTCGCAAATCATTTTTTATGACCTTATCCTTCACAACAAGTTTATCTCAATGTGTTTTGCTATGTAATGGCTATGGCAGACATGTTGCCACTGTAAATCATGGGAGGAGCATCCAATGTGTCACAGCCCGTTCCGGGATTTTATATATCGGGGACGTGAAATGACGGAATTACCCTTGACGGATATTAAGGTATGTGTGTGTGGCATATTATTGGACTAAATTCATTCCTAAACTTTAGGAAAAATATTTAAGTAGATTAAATTGGGTTGTATGTTTTGTGTGGTTAGGGAGTTAGGAAAAAAAAAAGAAAATGGATGGTGATGGGGTATGTTGGACCACACACACACACAGTCCATCCTTCTTTCTCCTTTCCCCGTGTCTCTTTCTCTCTTCTCGATTTTTCTGCTTCACGTGCACTGTGTACGTACAGACAAGCTAGGAACCTCCCATTTCTTCACGGATCGAAGGTTCTAAGGTAAGATTTGAACTCCTAGTAAGCTTGTGAGTTCGTATATGTGATTTTTGGAACCTAAAATCCTCAGAATCGTTGTGAAACCCTAACCCCGAAAATGTGCACTGTTCATGCACACGTAAAATCTTGCATTTCAGGGAATTTCAAGCTCACAGTGAGCTTAAGGAGATCCTCACGAGCTTCGGGGTACTTCGTTGGTAGAATTTGGACGTCGGAGGACTGAGAACGGAGCTTTTCAAATTTGGCCGGATTATCGAGCTTCCTCAGGTAAAATCTAGTGGATTTTAGATCTTGAAACTAGTCTATCGTGATTCTACATGTTGAGGGCTTCAAATTGATATAAAATACGAAGAAAATGGTTGAGAAACGAAGGAGAACAAAGCGTTTGAAAATTTCCCAGATTCCGGCCACCAGAAAAACCAGTCTGGCGAGCTCGAGGAAGAAGACGCGCGTGGGGGCACGTGCCGCTTCAAAAAATTTTTTTAAAAATTTCTCGACGTCCGTGACGTCGAGTAGGTCGATGTGGTATATTCATATACCCAAATTGAGCACCGTATAAGAAGTTATTTCGAATTGTTGGTTATGTGCATTAATTAACGTTTTTATAGTTGTTTCGCATATAGGTGACACCTATCCCGAGGACGAGCGCATCCAGGGACGTCACGGGGGTTACGACCCATCGACTTACCAGTGAGTGGGCAGTTTTGTTTTCAGTATATACCTTTATACTATTAATTTTCCCAGAAATTGAATTTATATGAAAGTATGTTTTCAATTGCCATGCATGCATATTATGAATTATATGAATGGATATGAATGTATATATATATGTGAATTGGTGCTGCGGACGCACAGGTGAGTATCAGGTGAATTTTATGTTACTTATGTGAATCATTGATAATGCGAATTGTGTTGAGAGCTCATAACCTGCACCCCTGGTGTTAATGCTTATATTATTCACCGCACCGCACGCTCACCTTGGATCCAAGTAGGTGCATGTTGTACAGACCATGAGAGGGTTCCGACATGCTAGTCGAACAGACCACTAGAGGTGGTTCGGACTAGTAGGTGACCTTAGATCACGCGCGCAGATGATTGATGAGAGAAGCACTAGAGCGTATCATTACACCATTCTTGTCGTACAGATTACTTCAGGTAGTTCCGACTTATGTGCAGAGTAGTGCCGTACAAGTCACCGTGGTGACTCCGGCTGGGTTGAATATTGAACTATGGAATTAACCGTACAGGACCAACTGCAGGGTCTCCGGTTAATTCATCATGTCACATGTTATTTTGATGCATCTATGTTTTGTTATTGACATTTATGGCATGGCATATTCCTGGATTTGTGATAGAATGGTGACTTGTGACGTATGAGGTTTTATATGCTATTACGTTATTCTCTGGGAAAGTATACAGGTTTTACAGTGAGGGGTTAGAAATGTTTTTAATGAAATGTTTTGGAAACTTTGGTTTTACTAACCCACTCAATTTTGTTTTTGCGCCTCTCCAGGTTCTAGTTAGCAGTTGGCGACTCACGAGGTTTTTCTTCGGCGTTCTGACAGACTTCCTGCATGTAGGACTCACCTGCGGGTGTTGTACTTTAATTATAGTCCTACTTGACTGCACCTAGTTTTCTTTATGCTCTGAACTGGTGTACTGCACACTTATATTCACTCTAGCATGCTAGTTGGATATTACTACTAGTAGTTGGTTTTTATTCCTTCGTATCTCTCATATCCCTTGCTTCCGCACCGCACTTTTGGTTACGTCACACTCACGTGATAGCCAACACGCCTTGATTCTAGGATCGGGGTGTGTCAGTTTGGTATCAGAGCCTAGGTTGCAGTCCTGTATAATTGTTAATGCTCTAATGATCTTTTGATGTTTTCTGTCAGAATTATGCCGCCTCGTAGGGAGTCACGCCGTGCTTCTGAACCTAATTTCCCTGATATAACTCAGTTAGGGGAAGTGATGGCCCAGGCCTTTCAGAATGCAATCCGCCCTCCTCCTCCTTCTCAGAGGACACCCCTGGAGACTATGTATAATCTAAAATTGGATCGTTTCATGGGTAATGAAGGTCATGAAGGGGCAGAGAAGTGGCTAGACCATATTGAGATGACTTTTCAAGTGATGCAGAGTCAAGGAAATTTTCCTGCTAATAGATGGGTTGAGACCACTACTTGGTTTTTGGGATGAGAGCCTGCAGGTTGGTGGAAAAATCAAACTCAGTTTATGTCCCCTGAGATGGCAGCTGATTGGGAAGTATTCAAGGAACATTTTAAGAAAAGATTTATCTCTCCGGAGTACATTGATCGCAAGAAGCATGAGTTCACTCGATTGAAGCAAAAGAATATGTCAGCACATGAGTATTACAGAAAGTTTACAGACTTGTCTCGTTATGATCCTGATATAGCTGGTAATCAAGTATAGATGCTTCGTCGTTTTAAGCTGGGAACTAAGAGGAAATGGCGAACTTTTGCTAGTGCGCTTCCTTGCAACGATTATCATGAGTTTTTCGAGATTTTGGTTCGGATGGAGGATTCCGATAATCTTCCTAGTGACAGTGAGGATGATGAGGACAAGAATGATAGTCAGAAGAAGGATGATAAGGGCAAAGGTATCTCCACTTAGGGACCCCGTAAGACGCAGAATTTCAAGAAAAGTGGAGCAAGTTCGAGTTCTTCCAGTGGAGGATTTAGTGTCACTGGCCCGATGAGAGGTGGAAGATTTGCTGGCGGGCCTAGATTTCAGAGACAGAGAGATTTTGGTGGTGCTGGTGGTTCTGGTGCTCCGTTGTGCCGCCGTTGTAACTTCAGACATCATGGAGAGTGTAGGAGAAGCGGTAGTGGTGGTGCTTGCTACATTTGTGGACAAATGGGACATAGGGCTACTCAGTGTCCCCAGAGTCAGCAGAAATCTCAGCAGTCTGGTATGCCACCTCTAGCGCCGATTTAGCAGAACTTTGGATCAGGCAATTATGGTCAGACGGGTCGTGGTGGTGCTTACCACTATCAGGGTGATGCTGCTCCCTATGCTTCCGGACAGTATCAGTATTCCCAGGATCCTTATTCTCAGACTGGTATTCCTAAGACCCTGTGGGTTATCCTTCTTATTCTTCCATGTCTGCCAGTGGATCTCAGTGGCATCAGGGAGGTCAACCCTGTCAGGGAGAGGTTGCTGCTAGTGGTGCAGGATCATCGAGGCAGTCTAATCAGTCATGGCAGGGACGTACTTCACAGGGGCGAGGTAACCAAGGCAACAGAGGTCGTGGTGGACGACAGCAAGCTCAGGGACGTGTTAATCACATATCACTGCAAGATGATCAGAACCATCCAGATTTGATCATGGGTACGTTAAATATTCTTGGTCATTTTGCTAGAGTTTTGATTGATTGTGGTACACATTCTGTGATTTCTCATACGTTTGCTCAAATGACTCAACCTCACCCTTCGCCTCTAGGATTTGATTTAGAGTTTGCCATGCCTAGAGGGGATAAATGTTATGTTGATAGTGTTTATCTTGGATGTCCAGTGATGGTAGAGGGTGTAGTTATGCCAGCCAATCTTATCCCGTTAGATATTGTGGATTTTGATGTGATTCTAGGAGCATATTGGTTGCATTATAATCGTGCCCATATTGATTGTTACGGGAAATCTGTTACCTTTTATCGTCCTGGATTACCAGAGGTTACTTTTGTGGGTGAAAGAAGCGGGGTGAGACATGGAGTTATTTTTGCCATGAGAGCAAAGAAGTTATTATCGAAGGGTTGTCAAGGATACTTAGCCCATGTGGTATTAAATGATGTTGTTCCTAGCAGTGTAGAGGAAGTTGGAGTAGTCAGGCACTATCATGATGTATTTCCAAATGAATTGCCGGGATTGCCGCCAGACAGAGATGTGGAATTTTCTATTGATTTGCTTCCTGGTACAGATCCTATATCTTTAACTCCATACAGAATGGCTCCAGCTGAACTGAGAGAGTTGAAAATTCAGTTACAAGAATTACTTGATAAAGGTTTCATTCAACCTAGTACGTCACCTTGGGGAGCTCCGGTATTATTTATGAGAAAGAAAGATGGAACTCTGACATGCTAGTCGAACATACCACTAGAGGTGGTTCCGACTAGTAGGTGACCTTAGATCACGCGCGCAAATGATTGATGAGAGAAGCACTAGAGCGTATCATTACACCATTCTTGTCGTACAGACTACTTCAGGTAGTTCCGATTTATGTGCAGAGTAGTGTCGTACAGGTCATCATGGTGACTCCGGCTGGGTTGGATATTGAACTATGGAATTAACCGTACAGGACCAACTGCAGGGTCTCCGGTTAATTCATCATGTCACCTGTTATTTTGATGCATCTATGTTTTGTTATTGACATTTATGGCATGGCATATTCCTGGATTTGTGATAGAATGGTGACTTGTGACGTATGAGGTTTTATATGCTATTACGTTATTCTCTGGGAAAGTATACAGGTTTTACAGTGAGGGGTTAGAAATGTTTTTAATGAAATGTTTTGGAAACTTTGGTTTTACTAACCCACTCAATTTTGTTTTTGCGCCCCTCCAGGTTCTAGTTAGCAGTTGGCGACTCACGAGGTTTTTCTTCGGCGTTCTGACAGACTTCCTGCATGTAGGACTCACCTGCGGGTGTTGTACTTTAATTATAGTCTTACTTGACTGCACCTAGTTTTCTTTATGCTCTGAACTGGTGTACTGCACACTTATATTCACTCTAGCATGCTAGTTGGATATTACTACTAGTAGTTGGTTTTTATTCCTTCATATCTCTCATATCCCTTGCTTCCGCACTGCACTTTTGGTTACGTCACACTCACGTGATGGCCAGCACGCCTTGATTCTAGGATCAGGGTGTGTCACAATGGAACATGAACATTAGCTGCCTTATCCATGCCATTCATGCAGTTGTTATGTCCAAAGCCTTATACTCTGCTATTGTTGACGACCTTGACATATAATTATTTCGACCATAAATAAAAATTAGGCTTGTTATAGTAGGGTATCTAATTTTTATTTCACCAAAAGCGTGCGACACCGGCCCACCAACAAGGAAGCCTAGCTTAGGCGAGCTCACTTCAGCTTGGATTGCTCCTTCCCAACATAAGATAAAACTAAACTCATGAATGAATAAAACTTGTCCTTTTATTAATTAACTAAAATAGAGTTGTTACATGATATCTAATATTACCTAATTGGCTTTATATTATCTCTATAATATAAAGCCAAAGCCAAACTCATGAATGAATAAAACTTGTCCTTTTATTAATTATAATTAAAATTGAGTTGTTACATAATAACCAATATTACATAATTAGCTTTTAGGACATAACTCTAACATCAGGATCATGCATCCTAACCCACTCCTTCTCTTCACTTCTATTCTACTTACATTCTTAGGCAAAACATATATAACACACTGGTTTTCAAGTCCTCGGTCTCATATGCATTCAAAAGAACCTAACCGAATCAATATCTCATTCGGTGCATAATCATTTTGGTTTAGAAGTCAGAGCTAACCAAAAACCTACAAATCACTATGCAATCACTATCTATTATCAACCTACAATTGTGGCACGCCTATTCTCAATACTTTCTCTCGAGGCATTCCATGACTCTGAGAATGAAAGTAACGCTTGTGTTGACCTAAGTTGGGCTCTATCCGATATTTGACACTAACAAATACTTTGCATTTTAGATTCCCGTGGAATAGAATTGGTGCCTGAAATATAAACAAGCCACATGTTAAGCTTCTACAAGCAAGGGGTTGCACGAGATTTACTAGCTGGGAGATCATCCTTTTAATTACAACAATGACCACTCAAATGAGATATCATCCTTAACAAACTAAGCTCTCTCTCAAACAAATCATCTAACAACTCAGCCGCTCACTAACTAATTTCATTACTATCAAACTAAACATGGTAAATACCAAAAATATATATGACAATATTTGGGAATTTCTTATACACACACACACACACACACACACACACACACACACACACATTAATCTCCAAAGTGGAGTATATATAAGAGTTACAATTGGTATTACATATGCACTTCATCAATGTGGGACAACAAACTACTATTTACACTTTAACTAATATATAACTCGCAACACTCCCCTTCAAGTTCGAGCAAAGATGTCACGCATGCCCAACTTGTCAAGCGACTTGGAAAACACACTATTAGACACAACCTTAGTAAGTACATCAGCGAGTTGATCTTCAAATCCCACAAACGGAAACATAATAATTCCAGCATCCAATTTCAATAGCAGCCTTGTTATCACAATGGAGTTTTATAGCACCCTTGGGTTTAAATCCAAGATCTCTCAACAATTTTTTCAACCACAACAATTCACATACACCGTGAGACATACCACGAAACTCAACTTCAGCACTTGACCTAGCCACCACTTTTTGTTTCTTGCTTCTCCAAGTAACTATATCACCATCCACAACCGTAAAGTATCTAGATGTAGATCGCTGATCAGTGATAGAACCTGCCCAATCTGCATCTGTATACCCTTCGACATTCAAATGACCATTCTTGGAGAAAACCAATCATCTGCCAGAATCCATCTTCAAGTACCTCAAAATACGGATTACTGCATCCATATGAGCTTTACTAAGTGAGTGCATAAACTGACTTACCACACTAACTGCATAAGCAATATCAGGGCGAGTGTGAGACAAATAAATTAATCTCCCCATAAGCCTCTGATACCGTTCCTTATGAGTAGGAACTTGATCCAAAAATAAGCCCAGACGATGATTCTGCTCAATCGGAGTATCAATAGGTTTGCAATCTAACATACATATTTTAGCTAACAAATCAAGAACATACTTCTGTTGAGACAGAAAAATACCATGCTTGGATCGTGCAACCTCGATTCCAAGAAAATACTTCAATTCACTCAATTTTTTCATCTCAAATTCAGTAGCTAGGTACTTTTGAAGGCCTTGTATCTCTTTCTGATCATCACCAATCACTATAATGTCATCAACATAAATAATCAATGCAATTAGCTTACCATTTTGTTGCTTTAGAAGCAAAGTATGATATGAATGACTCTGGACATACCCAAACTTCTTCATTGAACTTGTAAACCTCCCAAACCATGCTCTAGGAGATTGTTTCAAACCATACAAAGCCTTTTGCAACCTGCATACAACACATTTTCCAGGAAATGTTCTGATACCAGGTGGGAGATCCATATAAACTTCCTCCTTATGATCACCATAAAGGAAAGCATTCTTAACATCAAAATGTAGCAGATGCCAATCCTGGTTTGCTGCTAAGGACAGAAGAACACGTACAGTATTAAAAGTCTCCTGATAGTCTACCCCATAGGTTTGAGTATAACCATTAGCAATTAATCTGGCTTTATACCGATCAATAGAGCCATCTGTTTTATGCTTAATAATGAACACCCATCTACACCTAATAGCTTTCTTCCCGTTTAGTAAGGAACCAAATCCCAAGTAGAATTCTTTTCCAAGACTTCCATCTCAACTCTCATGGCATTAACCCACTTAGGGTCAGACAAAGTATCGTGCAATTTTGTTGGAATTGATACACTAGATAGCTGACATATGTAAGATGCATATGGTTTGGACAAACAATGAGTAGACACATAATTATTGATAGGATATTTGGCTTTTGCATGCATATCAGGCTTATAGTACTTTAGGTTTTCCACGATTAGCTCGTGGAGGCAACTGATAAGTAGAAGAATTGTCAGAATTTACCTTATGTATGTCACCATCTTGTACCAAACTGTGAGAAGAATCATCACTGGATGAACCATCATTAGGCAACTCGTTAGACATGGTCATCAGAAGGTAATTCGTTAGACAGACTAACATGCAACTCGTTGGGCACATCTGATCTGTCGTCAGTAGAAATAGTTTCGAGAATGACAGGTGACCAATCACTATCTATAGCCGACTGATCAGTATCATGCAACATAATAGGTTAGGTCCCTAACTCTGCCTATAACACATCATCCATACCATCTCTTCGAATCTGCACTTCACTCCCCCTCTCATCCTGAAGTGAAGAGTCAGAAGAGGGCTTCACAAAATATGAAACTTCCTCGTGGAAGGTGACATCCATGGTAATATAAGTTTTTTGAGTCGGAGGATGATAACACTTATAGCCATTCTGATTGTTAGCATACCCAATAAATACACATCGAAGAGCACATGCATCAAGTTTACTCCGTTGATAAGAGTAGACATGCACATACGCAATACACCCAAACATCTTCGGAGGAAGTTTTGATACAGAAACAAGAGAAACTTGATGCATAACAGCCAAAACAAGAACCCTACTTAGAACACGATTTATCAAATACACAACAGCCAAAACAACATAACCCCACAAACGATTAGGAACACATTTATCCAACATCAAGGAATGAGCAACCTCCATTATTTGACGATTCTTTTGTTCGAACACACCATTTTGTTGGGGTGTAAACGGAGTAATCGTCTGATGAATAATACCCCATTAATGAAAAAATCATGCCAAAGTGTGATTTACATATTATCCTCCGTTATCAGACCTGAAGACCTTAACTTTGGTCTGAAATTGAGTAGACACCATTGCACAAAATTCTTGAAGAAGTAAAGGAACATCACTCTTATTCTTCATCAAGAACACCCAAGTTAATCGAGTACAATGATCAATAAAAGTAACAAACTAACGGAATCCATTACAAGTAACCTTAGCTGGACCCCACACATCAGAATGTATTAAATCAAATGGCAAAGTAGCTTTAGAATCACTTATGTCAAAGGAAGCACGATGGCTCTTAGCCATGACACATGTTTCATACTTGAACTCTGAATCACTACAAGTGCGAAACAAAGAAGGAAATAGATGCTTCATATAACTGAATGATGGATGTCTCAATCGTCGATGCCACAACCGAATTTGATGTTTGTCGTCCACTTTAGCACTTAAAACTTGATGATTATTTGAACTGGAAACAACAATATCCTCCATAGTTAAGATGTACAAACCCCCTATTCTTTTATCACGACCAATTATTTTCTGAGTTTAAATGTATTGAAAATAACAATACGTAGGGTAAAAGTGAGCAGAACAATATAAGGTATCAAGTAGTTTTCCTACTTACGAAAGATTGCATTTAACATCAGGAACAAGTAACGCATGGACCAGTGATAAGGTCGGAGTAAGAGAGATAGTGCCTTCACCCTTTACAGGGGAAGGTGCTCCATTTGCACTAGTAATATACGGATCACGAACATAATCACATAACTCATCAAACACTCTAGAGTCACTAGTCACATGATCAGTGACCCCAATATCAATTATCCATTATCCTAAATTACAATACATTACAATATAGGATAATATTTCGAAGATTTAAGTCCCTTAATTAATATTTTAGGAAGAAGATGGTCTGCTTAACCCTAATTAAATGTGGCAGTGGATTGTCGACAATTGTGAAAGAATTATGCTTGGTAGACTGAATTTGGAAACTAAATAATGTGTTACCAATAAAAAGTAGGTACGGTAATCAACGCTTAAATAATAATCCAATCATCGATTTCCATTTCATTTGGTTTAAAACATTTAATTTACAAATTTAGTCTCTTTAGCATTACCCATCTTGAAATTAACTATAGTTATGCATGATCTTTTTTCTTTTGTTTTTAGTTGTCTCGCCTGTAGTTGCAAGTGTTACATAGAGCATTTCTTCTTTCAAACTACAACATTTCGAGTTCAAACTCCATCATTTTTTTGGTTTAACTTATAAGGATACTACTAGTTAGCGTTAATTATTCTCTTCCTGTCTAAGTAAGTTTTGATTCTTATACTTTCATGTAGTCAGGGATGTTGGTGACCTAAGGTAACCAAAAGCACGACCCATGCTCTCTCAAAATTTTTACTTGATTTGAAAGGATTTGACTTAGATGCTTTGCGTATCCTGTATACACTATAAAGGATATTATTATTTAGTTATAGGCTTATAGCTTAATATTTATAAAAAAAGATACACACACGGTAAATATACGATTAATTAAAATTTCAAAGATTTGTTTCAATCAAGATTCGTATTAGCTGTAGAAATTTTCACATAATCTTCGTCTACAAACTTTAAAAAAAATGAATGCATGCATGCAACTATTTTCCTTTTAAAAAAAATAAAAGTGGTTACACGTTTTCATGTATCTAAACAATTTAGTTTGCCAGCAGCCAGCAGCCGTTTAATATTAAATGTTGAAGTGTTTTATTTTTTTTATTTTTGTGGCCAAAGGCTTCCCAGCTAATCTCAACAACAAAATCCGCAACCGTTTATGGAATCAATTATATGGGTATGATTGCTCTCAAGTTATCTGTTTCTTGAGAGAGAGAAATGACAGATTTTTTTTCTTTTTGGCAATTTAATGAGTTATTGACAGACTGAGTGAAAGAGGATGATAGTTTGTTTAATGTTGATATACCACATGGAAACTTACGCAATAAGAGAATTCCATCAGTCCCGCTTCATGTATCTCTGTATCACAATATTAATCATTAAACGTTACTCTAGGTATGCCCATACAACTACTCAAACTACAAACTGCTCCGAAAAAACAAGAACAAAGGGAAAAGTTAACAAATTAAGAATACCCTTTTTTTAGTAAAGATTAATATATCGTTGATGAAAGATAAAGTAATCTAGTAAAAAGTAAAAACTGGAATCGGAAAAAGAAAAAAAAAAGGGATGGTAATAAAGGATTAGGCCAATCAAACCATACATAGATATTTGATCGCCGAACTACTATTATGGTTTAGTCTCTTCCGGTTCAAAGTGGGTGAAAAAAACCAAGATCTTGGAGTTTGATTGTCGAGCTACTAGTATAACTTACTTTTTTTCCGCCCAGAATGATTAGAAAGAACCAAACTCCTTATAAAACACCTCTTGTCCCTCCAACTCCTAACCAGTTTAAAATTTAAGAGTTACAATCTCTGAACGAAACATCATGAATTTTTCTATTGTTGCTATTTGCTGCAAAGTAGTTGCTATTAACTTGTTGCAAATGTCTTGTACATTTAAGCCAATTTTACTCTTTTTTTTCACTCACTGACAAGGGTTTAGATTATATTTAGTTCTTAATTAATTAGTGTCTTACTTGTTGGTGATCGAATTGAGATATGAAATTCACTAATTAAAATTGTACTTAAAAATTCATATAGAAATTAATTCTAACAGGTGTCTACTTATCACAAATTACAGTCAACCTAAATAAAGAGGCAAGCTTAATTACCAGATAAGTAAGTCATAAGCCGAGCTTTAATGAGCAAGGAGGCCGGCGCCTAAAAACTAAAAATGTTGGCTAATTCAATGTAAAATGTTGGTGTTGGTATCGACCACCAACTACTCACACCAACTGCCGTAATTTGGACGTCAAAGAGTCCTCTCTCTATCTCCATCTATAAGCATATAATATTCTTTTAATTTCCTCCGTCACTTGTTATTAGTATAAAGTTGTAGTTGTATTTCTATTTATTTATAAGTAAAAAGTTTTGAATTTAACTTTTGTGAATAATAAATTCGATATCACATTATTATAAGTTTATGTTGGGTCTATTATGTAGCTTAACCTAAATAAAAATCTTTGATCCAAAGAAAAAAAAAACCCCTTCCATTTGAAATTCACCAAATTCGGAGAGTGAAAAAAAGAGTCAATCGACTCAATCGCAGAACATTTTCTTGCACTCACATAATATTTTCATGGCAATATAGAAAGTTACAACATGGCAATCTTTTTCTCCCTCCTTTTAAAACCCCCATCTCCTACCATCCTCTCCATAACATAAATCTCAACACCCCCCCACCCAATCCATAACATAAATCCCAAACCCCCCCCCCCCCCCCCCCCCCCCAATTACTCACAAACCCACCCAAGCCCCCTCTCTCCCTCTCTGCGCCATGGGAGCATGGAGACGTTTCGAGCCTATTTCGAGATGTAGCACCGAGGGAAGATCAAACCAAACCGTGGCAGCAGACCTTGATGGCACACTCCTTGTGTCACGCAGTGCCTTCCCATATTTCATGCTTGTTGCAATTGAAGCTGGTAGTTTCCTAAGAGGCCTTGTGCTATTACTATCAGTCCCATTTGTGTATTTCACCTACTTGTTTTTATCAGAGTCCATAGCAATCAAAACCTTCATCTTCATTTCCTTTGCTGGCCTCAAAATTAAGGACATTGAGATGGTGTCCCGCTCAGTGCTTCCGAAATTTTACGCTGAAGATGTTCACCCGCAAACCTGGAAGGTGTTCAACTCGTTCGGCAAGCGTTATATAATCACAGCAAACCCTAGAATATTGGTTGAACCGTTTGTGAAGTTTTTTTTAGGAGCTGATAAAGTTCTTGGCACTGAGTTGGAAGCAACAAAATCTGGGAGGGCAACTGGGTTTGTGAGTAAACCAGGTGTTCTAGTTGGAGAGCACAAAAGAGAGGCAGTTCTCAAGGAGTTTGGTACAAACTTGCCTGATTTAGGCTTGGGTGATAGAGAGACTGACCATGATTTCATGTCCATTTGCAAGGTATGTTATAACATTCAATTTTCACTACATTTTTTTTTTCCCGAAAGAGCTGTTACTGGCATTATAAAAGATTCATTAAGCACTCAACTCAACGTTGTTTAAACACAACAGAAAATTTGTTTGAAAATAAATGAAAAGGGCACTGCCTTCATCTAGATTTATTACAAGTTTGGTGAGAAACTTAATAGCAACCTCTTGTAGTTTCTCATTGTCTTCTTGTGATCTTTTTGGGTACCGTTTATCCCCATGTTTTTTAACTTTTCCCTTGATTCTTTTAACCTTGATTTGTAATTTATGACTTGTGCACTACAAAATCACATTTATTTCACATTGTGTTACAACTGACACCCCCATACGCTCTTCATTCCCCAACCCACTCTCTTTGTTCAATCCAACTAAGTTCCACATGAAACAGTTATTTAGTTTGCGCAATTCTTGTGACTTGTACTCCCATCATCTTTTCAACACAAGTTGTATATACATATTCAAGTGAAATGAGTTGTTATTGACACTCTAAATTACATGTTGTTCTGTATTTTACGAATGTAAATGGAATTGTTATCGACACTCTAAACATGTTGTTTTGCATTTTAGGACTTTAATTTTTTATGAAGTCAATGCAAGTTGACATTTTTTTTTAAATATTGATAACAATTCCAAGTATTATTTTATTGCAAGTATACAATATTATTGGACCATGTTTGGTCACAACAATCAGATGACCCTTTTTCTTATTAATCTCAACCAAATTCTGTTTAACTACAATTTGACTTAAAATTCTTCTCATGTCAACCACATGAGTCAAAAACTAATTAGATTAAACTCCCATTTTTTACTGTGTTGACGTGTAAATTGCAGGAAGGGTACATGGTTCCAAGGACTAGATGTGAGCCACTACCAAGAAACAAGCTTCTAAGTCCAGTCATATTTCATGAGGGCAGATTAGTCCAAAGACCTACCCCAATAGTTGCCCTTCTGACTTTCCTATGGATGCCCATTGGCATTCTCCTCGCCATCCTCAGAGTCTACACCAACATCCCTTTACCTGAGAGAATTGCGAGATACAACTACAAACTCCTAGGGATTAACCTTGTAGTTAAGGGCACCCCTCCTCCTCCCCCAAAGAAAGGTCAAAGCGGAGTTCTATTCATTTGCAACCACCGTACAGTCCTAGACCCTGTTGTCACGGCAGTTGCCCTAGGAAGAAAAATCAGTTGTGTCACATATAGTATTAGCAAATTTACAGAACTAATTTCTCCGATTAAGGCCGTGGCTTTATCGAGGGAGAGAGAGAAGGACGCGGAGAACATCAAGCGTTTGCTCGAGGAAGGCGACTTGGTGATATGCCCGGAAGGCACTACGTGCAGGGAGCCGTTTCTGATGAGGTTCAGTGCCCTATTTGCTGAGCTCACTGATAGGATTGTGCCTGTTGCAATCAACACAAAACAAAGTGTGTTTCATGGTACAACGGTTAGGGGGCACAAATTGTTGGACCCGTATTTCGTATTCATGAATCCGATGCCAACTTACGAAATTACGTTCTTGAACCAGCTACCGTCGGAGCTCACTTGCAAAGGTGGGAAATCTGCCTATGAAGTTGCAAATTATATTCAGAGGGTGTTGGCTGGGACTTTGGGATTTGAGTGCACAAATTTAACTAGGAAGGACAAATATAGCATACTTGCAGGGACAGATGGCAGAGTGTCATCATCCAACAAGGAAAAGGAAAAGGAAAAGCAAAGGGCTTATTAATTAAGCATGGGATCAAGTTAATTTTTATTTTTAATCACCTCCATCACAAGGTGATCATTTCTCTGCTGTATTCCAATATGTTAAACTTTTTTTTTCTTCTAATAATAATGAACTGGTTGTGTCAATTCTCATAAGAAGTGTATTACTATGTTAATGCACATTATTATTTTCAATACACTAGTACTCTCATATATGTTGATGGTGGAGAGATTTTTTCAATGTGCTAGAAATATGGTCCGATACACTAAGTGTAATAATACAATAAGTTTGGGACATTTGAAGAAAGAAATTCACCAATTGTATAGTTACACTTTGTGTACTTAGTCGTTTTCCCGACACAAAGAAAAAAAAATTCTTGATATACCATGGCCAGGACAGGACCCAGTTAATTAACATTATTAGGTGACTGCCTGACTGGTATGAATGTGATATTTAATGCACTGATGTCTCATTAAAAACACTTCTTCAAAACATAGAGACAAAATAATGAACACCTGGAAAACTAAAAGGTTTATTCTTGAGATTTTACGGTACCCGGTTATGTTTGGTGGAAGAGCAATTTAACTAACATCATTCCAGAAATGTACTGAAGGAGGCCAGGTTCTTCTCTCCATCAAAGTTTGAGAGAAACATTCTGACCATATATATAAGGCAGTTTCAAATTAATTTGGAGCAGAGTGCTAAGCTCATAATTTGTGTGTTGAATTTAGCCTGTTGTAAAAATGTGAATGAATGGACACATAATTGGATTAAAGATGGAAGAATTGAAGTCAAGTTTGTAGGCTAAGATTGTAGACTTAAATGGTATGAGTATGATTTTTACTATCTTGGTATGTAAAGTTTCTTCATGCATGTAAAGTAGTGTCGGATGAAAACATCTATATATAGAGATATGTTTAGATCTTCTTAACAACACATAAGATCAAAAGTGAAGGTGATAATATCAATCTTGTTCCACTTCAATTTCTAGCAAATGTTCCCTTTTTCATTTTTAGCTATTTATAACATAACCTGATATTTTGGGTAAACAGTAGCTGATTGAATATGCCTTGTATATCATGGAGATCACTTTGAGAAGGCTTATTTTAGATGTGCCCCATAATACTGTAAACGAAATCTCCCTTTACTTCTTATGTTCTATTCTATAATTTCTCACTCACTCTACCCTCTGTACTCATCATCTATATCCCACTTTATCCCATTTTGTCAACTGGATTGAGAGAAGGTTAGCTTGGATGAAATGGAAGAGGTTCTTTGTTTTTTTAGCATTGAATAAAATGATAGGTTAGAAGGGACTTTGGCGTAATTTTGGCGGACTTTTTTGTATTCTTTTCTTCATGCTAGGGTGTTTTTTTTGCAATTTGAGATGTTACAAATGCAAACATGTGTTATAAAGTTCAAAGAGCCCCTACTACGTCAAGGTACTTTGTTACTAATGTGGATTTGGCTTGAGAATAACTTATATGGTATGGATATAATTTAATATTGTGTTTTTTCATGTCAATGATATAACGTCATGTGAACATAAATTTACAAATTATTTTCTACATTAACACAAAATGTAATGGTGATGATATATATACATGTGAAGTCATTCTCTCAACACATACCCGCTTAGATAGCACGCAGTTTGACAGGGTGTATGCAGTGGTACTGCTAGCTAGCTAGCTTTTATATGTTTTTGGACCTCCAATGATCTGGCCTGCATGCCATGGCTGCTGGGGCCTTGCCCGCATTTCATCACTAATGCAAGTCTTAAATTTCACATGCATTTCCATATCCATATCTGCAAGTGAAGCTTCTTATGAGTTCTTGCTGTTGATATTTTTTTTAAAATTAATTAACTACAGGTCTTTCACGTAATTAGAAACTAGTAGTGGGGAGACCCTTGGCTAGCTGCATCATATATGCATAATTCTAACGAAGTGATAAAGCCATTCAAATTCATGGGGACCTCGTCATAATTCATATACTTCAATTATTTGACCTAGATAATAATAGAGGAGTAGTAACTCATCGTATTTAGGGAGGAAGAAGTATTTACTGCTAAACTAATTGAGCCACGTTCCAAAAAGTACTACAGTTCAGTTGAAGTTGTTGTAGCAGGGGCACTACTGCAGAAGAGGCAGCATCTGGCAGAGGTTCTCTAACAGTGAAGTTTCTGTGAGTTTCGGAACTTGCTGATTTATATGGTGACTTAATTGTTTAATTACCATTCATTACCCCCAGTTGAAGCAGTTCTCTCATTGGCCAATTTCCATTCACAAGAGAGTATATATATAGGAATTAACTAGTAGGATATAAATATGCAGGTCAGGCTGTTCATCAGGTCAATTAAGCTGGAAGGAAGTACTTATCGAACCCTAATTTGGTCTCGTGGTTATTTTTTGATTGCTTAGGAAGCAAGTTATATATATGATTAAAACTTAATCACTACTTATCACGGCCGATGTTGTAAGGATTGTGATTTCGATTGTTGCACTTAGGCTAAATCAATTTTATTTATGTTTGAATTTGGGACATACATGTTTACTAACAAAAATGAGAGAAAGAATGAATTGGAGAACTTAGAAATAAGGGAAGTAAGGAAGGAATCAGATCAACTAGTGCTCTAGTTGATAGATTCTTGATTTTGAAGTATTTGATTAGGGATTTCAAAAGGCAAGTTCACATTCTTTTCAATTTTAGTAAAGTCAGAGGAAAATTAAAGAGTTCAAAAGAATTTGAGTATTTGATTATGAACTAATTAGTACCATATGATTACATGATAATCATCTGAGCCATTGGTTGTGGAGTGTGTTTAAGCTCGTATTCATAAGCATCAAATGAATGGGGGATAGCAGGATTGGAGTTGGTGGCGTTTTTGGAAAGAGTGGTTTTGAGTATGCCTAAACGCATGTCTCTAACCACCCAATTTACTCTTACACATTTCTTTAAACACCTAAAATAAAGAAATACCAAAATAATTTACTAAACTTTCAATGTCACAGCCCGTTCCGGGATTTTATATATCGGGGACGTAAAATGACGAAATTACCCTTAACGGGTATTAAGGTATGTGTATGTGTGACATATCTTTTGGACTAAATACATTTATTTCATAAGTTTTTATAAAATTATTAGGTTGGATTAAAAATTGGTTTGTAAATTGTGTGGCTAGGGATTGAAGTTGGATGGTGAATGTTGGGATGGACCACACATGTTAAACCTCTCCCTCTCTCTTTCCCGTACCCTCTCTCTCTCCCTTCCCTCACGACTCTCACTCTCTCCCTCTTGAAACGTACGGACCAATGCCATAAAACCCTGAAACTTCGTGGATCGAGGATTTTGAAGGCACCATCGTGCTCGTGAGGACTCTACGAACTCAACCACGCCCATTTTAGGTAAGAAACCCTTCGTTTTCACGTTGAAAACTCGAGGTCCGAGTTTGGCACTATTCATGAACTTTGTGTTGGTTGATTTTTAGGACAATCCAAGCTTATAGTGAGCTTAGTGAGGTCCCAAGGAAGCTCGGAGTGCTTCGTTTGAAGGTTTTGGACGTCGGGATCACTGGATTTGAATTTGGCCGGTTTTCTTGGAATTTCTATGGTGAGATTTCGTAGTTTTTAGAGCTTTAAAGTAGTATAGCGTGAAACTACATGCTTGGGGCTTCATTTTGATATAAAATACAAAGAAAATGGTTGAGAAATGAGGGAAAACAAAGGGATTGAAAAATCCCCAGTTTTTCGGCCACCGGAAAACACAGTCCGGTGAACCAAGGAAGAAGACATGCGTGGGGGGGGGGGGCGCGTGTACCCGTGTTGCCCTGGCGCGTGGGGGCTCGTGCCACTTCAAAAAAAATTTCTAAAAATTTCTCGACGTCCGTGACGTCTAGTAGGTCGATGTGGTATATTCATATACCCAAATTGAGCACCGTATGAGAAGTTATTTTGAATTGTCGGTTATGTGCATTAATTAATGTTTTTATAGTTGTTTCGTATATAAGTGACACCTATCCCGAGGACGAGCGCATCCAGGGACGTCATGGGGGCTACGACCCATCGACTTACCAGTGAGTGGGCAATTTTGTTTTCGTATATACCTATATACTATTAATTTTCCCAGAAATTGAATTTATATGAAAGTATGTTTTCAATTGCCATGCATGCATATTATGAATAATATGAATTGTTATTGATGCATATATATGTGTAAATTGGTGTTGTGGACGCACAGGTGATTATCATGTGAGTTTTATGTTAATCATGTGAATCATCGATAATGTGAATTGTGTTGAGAGCTCATAGTTTGCACCCTTGGTGTTAGTGCTTATATTATTCACCGCACCGGACGCTCATCTTGGATCCAAGTAGGTGCATGTCGTACAGACCCTGAGAGGGTTTCGACATGCTAGTCGTACAGACCACTAGAGGTGGTTCCGACTAGTAGGTGACCTTAGATTACGCGCGCAGATGATTGATGAGAGAAGCACTAGAGCGTATTATTTCACCATCATAGTCGTACAGACTACTATAAGTAGTTCCGACTTATGTGCAGCGTAGTGCCGTACAGGTCACAGTGGGTGACTCCGGCTGGATGGGATATTGAGCTATAGAATCAGCCGTACATGACCATTGTAGGGTCTCCGGTTGATTTATTATTTCACCTGATTTATATTGATGCATTCATATTATATTTTGGCATGGCATGGCATCTTCTTTCTGAAAAGTGGTGAAGGATTGTGAGTTGAGCTTTTGATTATATATATATGTTTATATACTATTTTTCTGGGAAAGTATACAGGTTTTACAGTGAGGGGTTAGAAACGTTTTAAATGAAATGTTTTGGAAAGCTTTGGTTTTACTGACCCACTCAATTTTGTTTTTGCGCCCCTCTAGGTTCTAGCTAGCAGTTGGTGGCTCACGAGGTTCTCTTCGGCTTTCTGACAGACACCCTGCATGTAGGACTCACCTGCGGGTGTTGTAATTTAATTATAGTGTACTTGACTGCACCTAGTACCTACGCTCTGAATTGTGTGTTTTACTATATAACTCACTCTAGCACGCTAGTTGGTTTATACTGTTAGTAGTTGGTTTTTATTCCTTCGTATTTATTATATCCTTTGCTTCCATATCGCACTTTTGGTTACGTCACACTCATGTGACGGCCAACACGCCCTGATTTCTGGGTCGGGGTGTGTCAATTTGGTATCAGAGCCAGGTTGCAGTCCTGTATAATTGTTAATGCTCTAATGATCTTTTGATGTTTTCTGTCAGAATTATACCGCCTCGTAGGGAGTCACGTGATCGGATCATATTTATATATATTTTTACTTCAAATTCACTCGTCTTTTCTTAGTTAGTTCCTTATATTTTTGAGCTATTTACGTTATTTTTGTGTTTATAGGATTTGTTATGCAAAGAAAATAAAAATAGAACAAGTGAAATTTTATGTAATAAATTCGTCAAAACTGTCTGTGTAGATCAGCTTTTAAATTAAATTAAAAAAAATATATATAATAATGATAAGTCATGATGATGTTTGAAACATCATCATGATGGTTTTGTTTTGTAGAAGAAAAGAAAAGAACGGATGGAAAGGAATAAAAAAAGGAAAGGAATAAAAGAAAAACAAAGGAAAGAACGAAGGGGAGCACGGGAAACAAACGCTGCTTTGCAACAGAAATAAAGGTCTCCGAGGAATAAAAGGGAATGAGCTGCTGAGCAGCTGGGGGGGCTTTGGCGGTGCACCGAAACAGAAAATAAGAAAATACAAGAAGAAGTTGTTCTCGGCAGCTCGAGGGGGCCTTGGGCAGGAATAAACAAAGCTGCTGTGCAGCGTGTCAAGGAGGAGAAAGGAGCTGCCTTTGCAGCAGAGAGCAGGAGACGTGGGCAGTGCGAAAAATGAAAGAAAAGGCTGCGTTGGCAGCTATGTAGAGAGAGACAGCGTGAGCTGGAAGACAGAGGGGCAGAAAAAAATATAGAAAAGAAAAGGAGGAGTGGAAATCAGTGTGAAAGCTGCTTTGCAGCTGGTCAGAGGGAACGTGCAGGAAGAAGAAGGCATACGGGTAGACAGGGAGAGCAGAAAGCTGCCTTTAGCAGCGTGAGGACAGCTAGAGTCCAGGAAAAGGCAGAAACGAGAGAGAGGTCAGACGTGAAGGGGATATATAAAAAGGAACGCAGAAGGAGAATTGGAAGGGGGGGACGGAACGCTGCCTTTGGCAGCGTGAGAGCAGCGTAAGACACGGAGAATTGGAAGGAGGGCAAGTCGACTTGCTAGGCGCAGAAATAGCACAGAAGCAGAAGCTTCACTCAATCTTTCGGTTAAATCTTTCCAAACTTATGTTTTACTTTTGGTTTAATTTGATAATAATGTGTAACTAAATTTATTTTGGCTAGAGGTTAATTCAAAGCCATGAATATATTTGTAATATGAATTGATTACCTTCGGTTGTGATTTTATAAGTTGTGAATTCAATTTACTTATCCGTTCGTATAAAAACTGATTTGTGTATGTTGGTTGAGAGTGCATGCTTAATTTACATGCATGAATTTGATGTTAGAATATAAGTGAATTTCACCTAATCGTTATGAACTTATATTCACAAGTAGTAAAGGTTGCTAGTCACAATCACGTTAAGTAAATTCTTGGCATAAGTTTCATGCAAATCATAGTAACGAGTGTCCCGTCAATGCTTATGTTTTTCATAAAACTTAATGATTCTTGCTTGTATCTCTATTATGCAACTCATGTAGGGAACTTGTAGGGAATGTTTTGGGTTGTCGTATGCAATCATCCAACCCAATAACTTGTGGAAAAACTGAGGGTTAATTAGTGCAATTCACGGTTAATTTGGGGCGTTGAGTATTCATAGCTTATCGAAAAGCAACTGGAAATCATTTTGTATGCAAGTATAACATGTGTGGAGAAGAACCCTCTAGCTAGTCCGTCATTTATCATTTTACCTTAATTTTATGTTTTTGTCAATTCTGTAATTTAATTAAGTTTAATTTACTTTTCATCAAAACCAAACACCCATCCATTATTAAATTATATTATTTAGTTAGTTTTCTTTATTGTTAGTCTTTTAATTTAATTTCCGTCCATTTCAGTTCCTAGTGTTTAATTTAATTGTTTTCATTATTTTGAGTCATTTTAAGTGTGTTTCGAGTTATTAGAGTTTTTAGCCTAGTTTTGTGTCCTTGAGTCTTATTTAATATTTTTAAATTAATTTACAATAGATTAGCAATCCCTCCTAATCCCCGGCCTAGAACGATACCCTACTTACATCTATACTACAATTGTCAAAAAGAGGGTTTAATTTGTGTGTCAAGTAATTCTCGCATCAAATTTTGGCGCCGTTGCCGGGGATTAGCAAATTTGCTAATCCCTTGGTTCTTTTCTTTTTGTTTAGTTTGTTTTTGTTTTAGTTTCTGACTTAGTTTTGTTTTCTTTGTTTTGTGTTACTCTTGATATTTGATTTAGTTTTGTTTCTTTGATTTCAGATACTAGAGAAGTAAGACATGGATTTTGCTAACATTCAAGCTCAATTGGCGAATCTTACTTCTCAATTGTCATAGATTGCCGGAAGGACCATAATGCAAAGTGTCCCTACATTTGGCATGTCCTATGGGCACGGATATCAAACTCATCAACATCCTCAATTCAATGTGAACGAAGATGCTTGGGGTTATCAAGGCTATGATCAACCAAGCAACAACATGTTTTCCAACGCTTACAATTCGGCTTGGAGAGATCATTCAAATTATATGTGGGGGGAACCTCAACAATTCCAACAAGATGGATATTGGCAGCCATATGAGGAGTTCTATTCAAGACCTATGCAGCCACCACAACATCCCCCACAACAATTCCAATCAAATCAAAGTATGCCCATGAATTATAATGAAATTCTTGAAGGACTAATTTCTGTGGCGCAGGGTTTACGAAAAGAAGAACAATTGCCGCCATCAGAAGAGTTCTATCAGTGGCCATATGAACCGTCACAGCCACCACAACAATCAACCCAATTCAATTCAGGTACGTCCTTGGATAATGATACACTTAATAAGTTACTCACCTCTTTGAATCAGGGAGTAGAAAATCAAAACCAGGAGATGCAAGACCGAGTCAAAAGATTGGACGAATTGGATATGCAAGTTGGGCAGATTGTGGAATTCATGGCACAGATTCGAGATCTAAGTGAACTTTCCAACTCAAACATTGCAAATTCAAAGGCAGAAAGTGAAATCGATGAAGCCATCACCTTGGAAGGTGACATGAAGGATGAAGCTGTCCCAGAACCATCCAAACACAGCCCGAACATGGATGAATTGCTGCTGCAAGCAGAAGAGGAGGAGGACGACCTGGGCAGTTTAGAAGAATTCTTGCTGCAAGCTCCTCAAATCCCTATGTCATCCAACTCAGGTGAGGAAGTTCTAAATTCACTTCATTCTAACATTATTCCACCGAATGTCCTTTGTCCTTGCAGGTTTTTGATTCCAAATATCAAAGAGAGTGAAAAAGACATTGTGGAAGCTCTTCCAAAGGTGCAAAGTGATATCCCAATTCTTGGTGCACCAAAACAAGTTCCCGAGGGTATTGAAACGTTCAAAGAACCTTGCACACCAAGAAAAGGGATTCAAGAAAATGAAGTGGTTGAAGCATATCAAGAATACATCCAAGAGGCTGTGCATGAGACAATCAAGCCCAAAGCAGTTGAGTTTGATGACACGGGACAAGCCACAACCATCATAGTAAACCTGGCCAAGTTCAAAGTCCCGGAAATGTTCACATATGTGGTGTTTGTCATTGAGTTTGTGTCGGAAAAAGAAAGTAAGCCATCTTCTCCAATTTTAATTTTAATTTATACTAACATGTTTCTGATTTTGATGATTCAGGCACCCACTCTTGAATTTAAACCATTGCCGAATCATTTCAAGTATCACCTCCCATTAAAAGATAAATTCCATGCTTTGGAGCCGAGGGGAGTTTAAAGGAAAGATTCGTCCGGCTAAGGACGTTAAATCAAGCGCTTCTTGGGAGGTAACCCAAGCATTCAACGAAGGGAGACTTTGGAATCGCTAACCAAATCAGATTTGAATTCTTACACCCTTATCTTTACTGCTTTCATTTTGTTTTGTTTAGTTAGTTGTGTTATTTGGTTGATTTCTGTGAGTTTGTGTTATTTAGTTTAAGTGTTGGGGAAGGTTAACCAAAGTCTTTTTGACATTGATTTACATATTTTACATTGATTTAAAAAAAAACAAAAAAAAAACAAAAAAAAAACAAAAAACAAAAAAATAAAAAAAATAAAAAAATAAAAAATAGAAATAAACATTTTTTTACAATGATGTGTAAACTAATAGCATTCATTGGTCAGGTGGTGCTTCAGTAGTTGGCGGAGCTTCAGCAGTCGGCGGGGCCACGGAAGGAGGAGGTATCGGAGGTTGATCAGTTGGAGCTTCACTACGCGGTGCTGCCCCAGAAGACGAAGGATTTTGAAGGCACCATCGTGCTCGTGAGGACTCTACGAACTCAACCACGCCCATTTTAGGTAAGAAACCCTTCGTTTTCACGTTGAAAACTCGAGGTCCGAGTTTGGCACTATTCATGAACTTTGTGTTGGTTGATTTTTAGGACAATCCAAGCTTATAGTGAGCTTAGTGAGGTCCCAAGGAAGCTCGGAGTGCTTCGTTTGAAGGTTTTGGACGTCGGGATCACTGGATTTGAATTTGGCCGGTTTTCTTGGAATTTCTATGGTGAGATTTCGTAGTTTTTAGAGCTTTAAAGTAGTATAGCGTGAAACTACATGCTTGGGGCTTCATTTTGATATAAAATACAAAGAAAATGGTTGAGAAATGAGGGAAAACAAAGGGATTGAAAAATCCCCAGTTTTTCGGCCACCGGAAAACACAGTCCGGTGAACCAAGGAAGAAGACATGCGTGGGGGGGGGGGGGGCGCGTGTACCCGTGTTGCCCTGGCGCGTGGGGGCTCGTGCCACTTCAAAAAAAATTTCTAAAAATTTCTCGACGTCCGTGACGTCTAGTAGGTCGATGTGGTATATTCATATACCCAAATTGAGCACCGTATGAGAAGTTATTTTGAATTGTCGGTTATGTGCATTAATTAATGTTTTTATAGTTGTTTCGTATATAAGTGACACCTATCCCGAGGACGAGCGCATCCAGGGACGTCATGGGGGCTACGACCCATCGACTTACCAGTGAGTGGGCAATTTTGTTTTCGTATATACCTATATACTATTAATTTTCCCAGAAATTGAATTTATATGAAAGTATGTTTTCAATTGCCATGCATGCATATTATGAATAATATGAATTGTTATTGATGCATATATATGTGTAAATTGGTGTTGTGGACGCACAGGTGATTATCATGTGAGTTTTATGTTAATCATGTGAATCATCGATAATGTGAATTGTGTTGAGAGCTCATAGTTTGCACCCTTGGTGTTAGTGCTTATATTATTCACCGCACCGGACGCTCATCTTGGATCCAAGTAGGTGCATGTCGTACAGACCCTGAGAGGGTTTCGACATGCTAGTCGTACAGACCACTAGAGGTGGTTCCGACTAGTAGGTGACCTTAGATTACGCGCGCAGATGATTGATGAGAGAAGCACTAGAGCGTATTATTTCACCATCATAGTCGTACAGACTACTATAAGTAGTTCCGACTTATGTGCAGCGTAGTGCCGTACAGGTCACAGTGGGTGACTCCGGCTGGATGGGATATTGAGCTATAGAATCAGCCGTACATGACCATTGTAGGGTCTCCGGTTGATTTATTATTTCACCTGATTTATATTGATGCATTCATATTATATTTTGGCATGGCATGGCATCTTCTTTCTGAAAAGTGGTGAAGGATTGTGAGTTGAGCTTTTGATTATATATATATGTTTAT
This sequence comes from Malus domestica, assembly GCF_042453785.1. Lineage (NCBI taxonomy): Eukaryota > Viridiplantae > Streptophyta > Magnoliopsida > Rosales > Rosaceae > Malus > Malus domestica. The sequence continues at coordinate 23,288,722 of NC_091672.1, read as the reverse complement.
ATACTATTTTTCTGGGAAAGTATACAGGTTTTACAGTGAGGGGTTAGAAACGTTTTAAATGAAATGTTTTGGAAAGCTTTGGTTTTACTGACCCACTCAATTTTGTTTTTGCGCCCCTCTAGGTTCTAGCTAGCAGTTGGTGGCTCACGAGGTTCTCTTCGGCTTTCTGACAGACACCCTGCATGTAGGACTCACCTGCGGGTGTTGTAATTTAATTATAGTGTACTTGACTGCACCTAGTACCTACGCTCTGAATTGTGTGTTTTACTATATAACTCACTCTAGCACGCTAGTTGGTTTATACTGTTAGTAGTTGGTTTTTATTCCTTCGTATTTATTATATCCTTTGCTTCCATATCGCACTTTTGGTTACGTCACACTCATGTGACGGCCAACACGCCCTGATTTCTGGGTCGGGGTGTGTCAATTTGGTATCAGAGCCAGGTTGCAGTCCTGTATAATTGTTAATGCTCTAATGATCTTTTGATGTTTTCTGTCAGAATTATGCCGCCTCGTAGGGAGTCACGCCGTGCTTTTGAACCTAATTTCCCTGATATAACTAAGTTAGGGGAAGCGATGGCCCAGGCCTTTCAGAATGCAATCCGCCCCCTCCTCCTCCTCAGATGACACCCCTAGAGACTATGTATAATTTGAAATTGGATCGTTTCATGGGTAATGAAGGTCACGAAGGGGCAAAAAAGTGGCTAGATCATATTGAGATGACTTTTCAGGTGATGCAGAGTCAAGGAAATTTTCCTGCTAATAGATGGGTTGAGACCACTACTTGGTTTTTGGGGCGAGAGCCTGCAGGTTGGTGGAAAAATCAAACTCAGTTTATGTCCCCTGAGATGGCAGCTGATTGGGAAGTATTCAAGGAACATTTTAAGAAAAGATTTGTCCCTCCGGAGTACATTAATCGCAAGAAGCAGGAGTTCACTCGATTGAAGCAAAAGAATATGTCAGCACATGAGTATTATAGGAAGTTTACAGACTTGTCTTGTTATGATCCTGATACAGCTGGTAATCAGGCAGAGATGCCTTACCGTTTTAAGCTGGGAACTAAGAGGAAATGACGGACTTTTGCTAGTGCACTTCCGAAAATAGTAATGATGTGTGGCTCAGAAGGTGGGCTCTAATATGGGCTTGTACCAAAAACATTCAGATCCACAATGTAGCCCAATCATAATTCGTGGTCTGAGCATCCAAGCACAGACAAAAAAAGGTTAGTTTTCTCCATTTCAGAATGACCAAAAAGGGCTTTCGTTGGATTTTTTTAGGCGATAACACCCACCAAAAGTTGAGTAATTCCACACAATAACAAGGGTATTAGTGTCAAGGCAAGCGTAAAATTCTCCGTCGTTTTCCCGAACGCCCGCCTCTCAGATTTCCAGAAAGTCCCCGTGAAGTTGAAGACCGTGAAACATCTTCAACCTCACGCGGCCTCGTAATGGAGAAAGGAAATTCCCACACTGCCCCTAGGCCTCATCCCGACGACCGCATCAAGCTCAACGTCGGCGGCAAGTACTTCGAAACGACGTTAGAAACGATCCAGGCCGGCGGACCCGACTCTCTCTTAGCCGCCCTATCAAACCGCTCCACCGACGACCCGAACCCGGTTTTCATTGACCGGGACCCGGAGATCTTCTCCGTCATCCTCTCTCTTCTCCGATCGAAAGGCCTCCCTTCCGCGGCTCGCCTATTCTCCAAGCAGGAGCTCGCCGATGAAGCCCTCTACTACGGCATCGAGTCGCAGCTTAAGTCGGCGATGTCGCCTCCTCCTCTTTCTGGAATCGACGCATCAATTGTCACCACCGTCCAACCCGCCTACGATGGCTGTCCTTCGGCGATTACCGCAGGCGACGACGGCTCCGTCTGGATCGCCCATGGCGGCCAGATATCCAGCTACGATTGGAAACTCAGCTACGCCGGAACCCTACGTACGCATTTGGAGGACATAACCTCGATTTGCCGTGTGTATCCTGATATTGCCGCTATAGGATCCGAATCCAGCGCAGGACTTCACTTCTACGATTTCTCAGGCGTGCGAAACCTCGGGTCGATCCACTGGACCGACCCGGAAGATCCCAGAATCTTCAAGGCGCGAGTCACCGCCATTGCCGACTCGCCAAGCTCGGTCTTCGCGTCGTTTGATTGCTCCCACAGAGAGAATTGCATCTTCTTGATCGACAAATCGACTCTCAAAATCGTATCAGAGCTGAGCCGGCAACCGGGGAGCTCCGCAAAGAACCTGGCCGTGGGAAAGCTGAGGTGGCTTCCGGAGACGGGACTGATCGTCGGGAGCTCCGTCACGTGCGGCGCCTTTGGTTACTCGGGTTACATCCGATTGTGGGACCCGAGGTCGAATGAGGTGGTTTGGGAGGCGAACGAACCGGGTTCGGGCCGGAGCAGTCGGTTCGGGGATTCGTTCGCCGACGTGGATGCCGACGTTGAGGAGTCGACCCTGTTCAAGTTGTGTTCAAAGTCCGGCGACTTGGCAGTGGCAGACTTGCGTAAATTAGGGGATGATCCGTGGGTATATTTACAAGACAAGAACCCAAGCTTGAGGTACACCGGCGGAGATGGGACGGGTGGAAATAACAATAGTGTGGTGAGGTGTTACAGAAAGCAAGTGTTTGTGGGGAGGGAAGGTGGGTTGGAGGTTTGGTCGAAGGTGGCAGAGGCAGAACGCAGGGTGGAAATAGAAAATGGGGTTTGTGAGGGGTGGTATAGGAGGAATTTTGTTGATAAAGTTGAGGATTCTGAGAGAGGGATTATAAAGAAAATCGAAGGTGGCGGCGATAGGCTGTTTGTTATTAGGGAAGATGTTGAGGGCATTGAGGTGTGGGAAAGCTCTCAATCTTCGGGTGCAATTTCGGTTTTGTGACTCCAAAGGAGAGGCTTTGTAATCTGTGTGATAACACTTCGTTGCTACTATGTTTTGCGTTTCTCGGCATGTTGGTATCTTTGCACATTGTCACAAATTTCGTTTCTTTGCTTCGTTTTAAGAATATTTCGGATGTCTCATTCACCTGGTCTTCACCGATAAGCCAATTGGCCAATTCTAACAAAGCAAACTCAAACCTTTTCCTAATGGGATTCCATGACAAGGGAAGTTAGTATGAAGGAATGTCAACTATGAGCAGTTTGCTTCTCTATGTAGCTATAGCTCTTTGGAAGATTGGAGGCTTTCAGATAGCTTAATCTCGGATGGCTTCAGTTTCCATTGTAACCACTTTCAGATTTTTCCACCATGCCACTCTAAATCATGAAATTTGCTCTGTTTCCGCTTGCTTATTAGTTATCGTCATTGCATTCATTTCATTGCTTGGAGTTTAATTCTGCAGATGCAAGGAGCACTTGTTGCAGACATGTACATCCCTAACCAATTTGCGATGATGGTAAGTAAGCACATTTTCGGACAATGTTATCTGCTTCTTAGTTGAACCCATATTTTAGGTGATTTGTTTCTGAATTCTCCGTGGAATATTTTCTAATGGTTGATTGTTACTTTTATCATCGCATTCCGGTGTTGGAACTTAAATGCCTCTTATAATTTTGTGAGCAGCGGTTGAAACTTAAATCCCTCTTATATTCCATGCCCTCAGGCATGCTATTTTCTATTTGCTTCTGGATAATATTATGGTAATCATTGATGTTGCTTTCCAGTCTCATCGGGTAAGTTCATGTCCCAGAATACAATCCTAGAAATAACTTGTCACTGATTAGTCTCCATTGTACGGTTTATATAACCTGGATCTGTTTGGCACGTAGTTGATATTACACACGGCACAAGTTTGTTATCCCACATAATAAACGTATAAAACTTCATCCTCACTGATAAGGCTCCTAGATTCGTTTTGTTAATTTGTTTTGTGGGTCATTGTCAAATTTATTTACATGGTAGTTGTAACATATTGAAAGACTTTACCACATTGGCTTCTCACACCAGAGGACCAAAACTTGTGTCATGCGAGGGTTAGGGATTTTCGTGAAGGCTACAAGCGCCTGCAATGTATATGAATCCCGAATGCATTGGTTTTTTTATGAAACCTCTCAAGTCTCAAGTAACTTTATGATATACCAGCAAAACATTATGAGTAAATAAATTTATGAAAACTTCTTGCTGCAAGTTTTTTTTTATGGTAAGAATAACATTTTCCTTCTTAAAATGCAGGTGCCCGGTTAATATGTAGTTTGCCAGAAACATTGTTTCTTGAACATGTCAAAACCGGGATCAAGATCAGAAATATACATCTTCAAATCAAAATCAAGAACCCCACACAGTAGGCAGCATCGATTGTACTTTCTGTACAATGTAGAGTTGTTGCTTCACAGGTGGATACTCGGAGGCTAGATGCGGTGAGGAAACAAGATTTTATTGAAAAGATGCTCGAGACCATCCCCATGCGTGTGTTCTAGGCTTCTAGCTGTTCAGAGCACCTTTCCGGTGGTGCCGTCGACGGAAGTGGTGATGTCAGCTTTGCCAGTATTTTCAACAATTAGCTGCATCCCTCTATGAGCAAGTACATGTTTTGCGCTACGTTAGGAACAGGCATGATGAAGCTTTAGGTAGGGCGTTTTGTGACTTGTGAGAGACCATGTGTGCCTCGCTGAGGTAAACTATATGTTTCGGAAAATGGAAATTAAAAAGGGAACTTTAACGAAAAGCTCTCGGTACTGTTCATTTTAACGAAAAATCATATTTTTATACTAAAAACTTAATCATGTTACTATTTACTTTACCCTTTATTTTGTCCTTATCATTAAAATTCAAAGTTTTCAAATCTTTTTCATTAATTTTCCTAATTAAAAAAGCTTGCTTAGCAACGATCAAAATTATTATAAAAGCCAATCCAAATTTGTAAAATATGACACTGGCTTAGTTGGGAAATTTGCTTAGTTCAATCCTAGTCCCGAAAAATGTTATGGGCCGTTGTCAAGAAATAGAGAGTTTGAATTCGAGACGCAGGGAACTAAAAGAGAAATGTCTCATTTAGCACGAGAATTCCACTTGGTACAAAGCTAACAACACTTGATCTTCCTCGCATTTGCAACAACTAGTTTGAGGCTTTTATGGCTAAGAACAAGGAAATTCATTCTAAGAAGAGAAGTGGGACTTACAAGCATGTCAAATTTCAGGAAAATAAAAAACGCCGCTGCAGAAGAATCCAAAGAAGGACTAAAAAGAAGGATACCAGATTAGCTGCAGACATCCCGCCTATATATCCGACTCCACTGACAGCGTCAGCCACGGTTTGCATGTATTTGCAGAATGATCGGCTCCTAAAAAACCACCACAGCGGAGCATAACATAGATTCGCAATGCTTTGTTTGCCAATCTCTTGAGCCAAACCGAGAAGAAGAAACTGTGGAAGCAGCCAGAACATGGTCATGGGAATTGTTTCCTCAGGTTTGTCAATGAAACCGTGGCTCTTCACCACGTCTAACCTTCGGGTCTCCACCTTTGCAGCTGTGATACTATAATCCCAGGGAAGGCAAAGATAACTTTAGAATCTTGTTTTCGTAGCTTTACAAATAATTTCACCAACAGTTGTTACGCAGGAAGGATAATAGTAGGAACTCTGGGCCTCCCAATGTAATGGTTCATGTCGGTTGCTTGTTCCATGAAGAAAGTATTTCCAATAGAAGCAATAACACCTGATGGGACAACGGCCATACATGAGACTATGAAAAACATAACTGCTGGAATACCGCTGCCCAGTATGATAGTAAAAACTCCATTAAGATGGCTAGACTCTCCACTGGGGCGTTTATATGAATATAAACCGCTTGAGAAGATAAGTGTAGATACCACTGTAGATATTGCTCCTATCCCAAACTTAATCAACCAAGACTTCAATAAACCAACTGCTATAACAGCACAAACAGGGACGACCAACAGTAGTGTCGCCAATGAGAAAAGCTGACATGAACGTTTGTAAACCTTTTCTGTCTTGGACATGAAAACCTCTTCTGTTTTGAACTGGTCCTCGCCGAACTGAGGCCAGGAGGACAAGTGAGTCGACTCTCCAATAGCTAATAGAAGCAATGCTGTGTAAAAGAGAATTTTATGGACTGGGCCAATGCACTGGGGCACAAATGAGCTGCAACTCCCTGTTAATACAGCAAGGACTGGTGGTGTTGACATTGTCAAAAGATCAAACCCCTGCATTTGTTAGTTCCAAATAATTATGGTTAATATTCTTCTACTAGCTCCATGAGGATTCATCCTATGCAACACCTTAAAAAAGACTGCAACGAGAGCAAAGTAACACTCTTGTTAGCACATCAAAAAGAAAAAAATGGCAAACTTCTTGAAAAATAGGGCCAGTCCAGAAAATCCAAAGAATTTGTCAAATCCAAAAGGGAAGATCAAAGACATTGAAGAGGAGAAGAAAATCTTTCTCATGTCAAGAAGAAAAAGATACAAGATAAGGCCAAAGTGCCCTCCAAGTTCTAACCGCTCACTAAAAGAACAAGGGCAAAGAAAGGGTATGAAGAAGAGATGATTCATCAAGGTTGTCTACTGTGCGACATGAAAACCTCTTGCATCTCGGTGCGCTGCAAGAGCTGATTCATCAAGGTTATCTGTTGTGTGAGGGCGCTTGTCAACTCTATTACTTGTCGAGATAATTGTTGTTAGCCATTCGAGTTGGAAGAGCTTAGACGGAATACATCTCCTTGAGTAGTGGAAGTGTAATGGACTCCGACCGCGAGATATGAGTTGGGATGTTAAATTTACGGAGAAATTGGGTGAAAATACCTCGGTTTAATCGTCGATCTAGAAATCTGAAGCCGGGATAGTTGAATCGATCTTGGACCAATTGGGATTGCTTGGTGGGCCACGAGAGTGGGTTGGGCCTCGGATTGGACTGCTGGAGTGGGACGGGCAATTGGCGTGGATTGCCCTGCGTATGGTGCGCGTGGGCGCTGGGCCTGCGAGCGCTAGGCTGCTTCTCCTACCGCAGCTGCTTGGGCTTGTGCTGCTGAGGTAGTGGCTCGGGCTAGCTCGCGCTGGGCCTAGCTCGGTTGCCTTGCAGATTGGAAGTTTGCTATATTTGACAGCAACAAGGCCAGATATCATGTTTGCAGCAAGTCTATTGGCTAGGTTTATGCACAATCCTACCAAGAAGCATATGGGGACAGCTAAGAGAGTTCTGAGATACATACAAGGCACTGTGAACTATGGAGTTGTTTATGAGAAGGGCAAAGGAGCAGTGTTAGTTGGTTATTGTGATAGTGATTGGAGTGGAAGTGAAGATGACATGAGGAGTACATCTGGCTATGCATTTAATCTTGGTTCTGGTGTGTTTTCTTGGGCCTCAATCAAACAAAGCAGTGTTGCTCTTTCAACTGCAGAGGCAGAATCCATTAGTGCAGCAGAAGCTACTGCACATGCCATTTGGCTAAGATTTGTACTCTCTGATTTCGGGGAAGAACAAGCAGAACCAACTAAGTTGTTGTGTGATAATACTTCAGCAATTGCCATATCAAAGAATCCAGTTCATCATCACAAAACCAGGCACATTAATCGGAAATTTCATTTTATCCGAGATGCACTTCAAGATGGTGAAATTGACCTGGTATACTGCAAGACTGAAGAACAGGTTGCAGACATCTTCACTAAAGCTTTGGCAAGGGATCGGTTTGAATTACTGAGGACAGCTTTGGGAGTGATTTCAGCACATCGCTTAGAAGGGAGTGTTAGTTTATAAGTGTATATGCTGAAATGTAATAAGAATTCAGCTTTAAATATCAGCCCTTGGATCATAGTCCAAGTGTGCAGCTAAGATGTAATCTTAGATTAAGTAATATCAGCTCTTGCTACATGTGCTTAGTGTGTGCGTATGAATCAAATAGAGTAGAGTCCTTTCTTCTTCTTCAAGCTTGTCTCTCTCTCTCTCTCTCTAGAAATCTCATTTTCTTTTCTTCAGTATTCATAGATTGTTGATTGAAACTTACATACAAGATCATAGTCTGTATGCTAACAAAAATTCCAGTAAGATAGCTCCAACGTCCACTAGGGGATTTATATGAATATAAACCGATTGAGAAAATAAGTGTAGATACCACGGTAGTTAATGCTCCTGTCCCAAACTTAATCAACCAAGACTTCGAATAACCAACTGCATAAACGGTAACAGCAGGGACGACGAAGGCTAGTGTCACATACGAGAACTGCTGCCATGAACATGACTTGTAATGCTTTTTTGTTGTGAACTGGAACTGGTCCTCTTTGAACCGAGGCAAGGAGGACGAGTGAGTCGACACTCCAATAGCTAATAGAAGCAATGCTGTGTAAAAGAGATTTTTATGGACTAAGCCAATGCACTGGGGCACAAATGAGCTGCAACGGCCTGTTACTACAGCAAGGACAGGTGGTGTTGACATTGTCAAAAGACCAAACCCCTGCATTTGTTAGTTACAAGGTATTAAATATCGATGATATCGGAAATATCGGTAATCCAAAAATATGGAAATTTCGATGGAAATATCAGGATATTATCGATATCGATAAAAATTGAATAAAAACCACGGAAATTGTAAGAAAAACTTGGAATTTTTTATTGAAACTTTGTAGGATGTTTATTTAGTCAATTGTCTATTAGTTTATCATAAAAAATTGGAAGGACATGATAGATATAACTGATTTAAGTTGATTATATAACTAGTTGGCAAACATTGTGAGTGTAGAAAGTATGTAGTAATTAATGAAAGAAGTTTAAACACACCAAAATCATTTATATATAATGAATTAGTATAATATTTTACACTTTATACATTGCATAGTAAGATACATGAGTGACTTAGCAAGGTCTAAAATATCGATGATATCGGAAATATCGATAGTCCAAAAAAATATCGGTAGTCCAAAAACACGGAAATTTCGATGAAAATATCGGGATATTATGAATATTTTAGATCATGGTTCCAAATAACTATGGTTAATGTTCTTTTACTAGCTATATACAGTCAAAGTTATTATATTTTTTTTTTAATACAAAAGTTAACAGTGAGGAGCACATGAGGATTCATCATCCTATGCCACACTTAAAAAAGACTGCAAAGAGAGAGCACAAAGTGACATTCTTGTTAGCACATCAAAAACAAACAAACAAAAAAAAAAGCAAATTTCTTGAAAAATGGGGCACTCCAGAAAATCCAAAGAATTTGCCAAATCAAAAGGAGATCAAAGACATTGAAGATGAGAAGAAAATCTTTCTCAAATCCAGAAGATAAAGATACAAACAAGGCCAAAGTGCCCTCTAAGTTCTAACCAATCGCCAAAAGATCAAGGGCAAAGAAAGAGCAGAAAGAAGAGATGACAAGTATGTTCATCCTCTGTTAGCATCTTGAAGTCATGAACAATCGAGGAATTTGGTAATGGGAGTGTTCATGGAGGCCAAATAACAAGTTTCGCAGACCATGAGAAGTTCATTTTCAACAACTTCACAATAAATGGGTGTGTTCAATTAATAATAAAAAAAGGAATCCAATGAACAAAACAACCCGTGAGTTCTAGAGGGTTTGAGTGGTTTTTCGAATTTGGATCCCAACTGGATTTAAATTGTGGTGATTTTACAAATATTCACATCTTAACCATTTATTGTGCATCGTGTGGTCAGAAATTATTTGAGTTTTTTATTTAAAATTAAACACAAATAATACCTAACAAAAACTGACAGCACGATATACGATGAATGGCTCTAGATCCTCCGGAAAGGATCCTCTTCCTGGTTTCTCCTCCATTTTTATTAAATGAGTTTGCTTTCGAACAATCTCTCTTTTCTCTCACTTTCAGACTTAGTTTTCAAACCTAGCACAGCAGCCCCCCAGCCACCGCGTCCTCCATTCTTCCTTCCTCCATCACCATCGTGAATCTCTCCAGATGACACCTCTCTATCTCCCACTCCAGCGCCATCCACAAACCGAGAACTGACCTAAACCAACCCTCCATCGTCGGTTAACCGACATGATCGGTTTACATCCGGCTTGATCGGTTTCGGTTTTCAATTTTAACTCAACCGACTAGGTCGGTTTGGTTTCAGTAATCAACCCAATCCAACCTGCATCCACCCCTATTGAAAAGATAAAAAACATCAAAACAAAACGACGACGTGCAGGTATAAACAAAGCTTCATCTTCTTCGCAGTTTCCAGCGCTCAGCAACAAAAGTTTTCCAGATTCTGTTCTCCACAAAGCGACTTATCCCCGCCTAGCCCTGCTTAATTCCGCCTAAATCCACCCAGCAGCCGCCTAATAAGCTTTCCGACTTTCCTTGACAATTTCGACTAAATTTAGGTGGCACTCCACCGACCAGAGCCAATGTTTAGAACAGTGTTCACATATATTACACAAGTAACAATCAAACATGATTTTTTTTAATCGGAAAATACTTACACAGATGAAGGCAAATCTGGAGAGCCATAACATGAAATAGCTACCCCTAAAACAATCTGCTATACGTGTCGTGATTGCAATTCTATGTTTACTTCTTGCTTTTAAATTAAATAAATAAAAAGAGAATTAAAGAACATAAATAAACGGAAGTGTGCAGAAGGGAAACGAAAGTGTCCCCTAATCATTTCCCAACAAGTAGTGAGTACTCGAAAGGATATGTAGGTCTGCTTACCACAGCACGTCAACCTAGATGGTTTCCTTCCTGACGAGGGGGAGGGGAGTGGCTCGGTCCCCATTTCTGACGAGGGGGAGGGAAGTAGCTCGGAGGGTGGTGGCTCGATTTCCAAGGGGAATGGCTCTGTTTTAGTGTCTGACGAGGAGGAGTGGAGTGGCTCGTTTTCCATTTCTAACGAGCGAGAGCGGGAGGGTAGTGGCCCGGTTTCCATTTCTGACGAGGGAGGAGGGAGCGGGCTGAGGGAAGCCCGTACAGTAAAGAAAAGAGAAATGGAAAACGGAGCACAGAGATCAATCCAGACTCCGAACTATGCAACAAAAACTTCCTTCAATCTTCCTTTTCTGGTTGAAGAAAACTCTTGTATATATAGTCCAAAACATCTAATATGATATAGGAATTCCATTGACTATACACTAAGTCAGGTGTATTCAATTGGGATTTTGAGGGATTTTAATTCTTTTAATGAATCTAGGGGTATTCAATCAGAATTGTAAGTGATTCTCTTAAATTCAAGGTGTATTCAATTAGAATTTTAAGATAGTTGATTAAAATCCTTAGAAATCCAGGTGTATTCAATTAGGATTTTAAAGAAGTTTATAACATTCTAAGTGTATTTAATTAGAAATTGATTTTAAAGAATTTGAGAAAGTTGAGGAATTAAAGAGAATTAGAGAGATTTTGTAATGTATTTTAAGCATCCATAAATCTCACCTTTCCCCACGAGATTTCGAAGGAATTGAATCAAAATTTTATATGGAATCTCCACAAATCAATTAAACTCTATAAAAATCCATGGATTTATAAATTCATTAAAGTCTCTCAAATTCTCGATTGAATACACCCCCCTAATACTGTACAGAGTCAAAAGAAAGAAAAAGAATAAAAAAGGTAGCCGTTACACAACGAACCAGGATCCTCGCCCGATCCATTCCTAGGGATCCTGCAATCGTGTCCGTTTATTGTATATTATGCGATCAGAAATCATTTAAAATTTAAAATTTAGAATTCAAATATAAATAGTGTCTAACAAAAACTGACCGCACCATATACGTTGAATGAACACAATTGCGGAATCTCCAGGATCCCTGGGGAATGGATCCGGTTAGGATCCTGGTTCGTACACAACAATTAAGCAATAAATCCTTTCTTCTCACTTTCGTGTCAGCTGTTTCCGTCTCTCTCTTTATTTCACCGGCGACCTTGATTAGGGGAAATTTTTCATTGTAATCGGAACAATACATTACATATTTTTTTTATAAATAGTGGAAATTTGTATTTTTTAAGTTATTAACTTTTTAATATACATATTTCACCATTTGTATAGTGACACGTGGTGTACCATCCGTGTTTCGGTCATATTGAAAAATCTCTCATTGACTAGCTACATAAACGGAGGGCATTAATAAATAATTGGTTTTTTAGTCAAAATAGTCCCTGAAATTTTTATAACTCCTCACTTTGGTCTGGGAGATTTGAAATCAATAGAAGTAATCATTGAGATTGTCTACCATCAATCATTTTAGTCTTTGTGTGAAAAATTATGTTAAATAATGATCAAAATAACAAAATTACCCTCAATTTAAAAACAATAAGCCTAAATGATTTGACCAAAATTGAAGGTTTTTTTGTCATTTTATTCTTATTTTATGGAGATTTTTTCACAGAATGACCAAAATGATTGATTGTGGACAAGCTCAGGAACCAATTCTATCTATTTCAAATTTCATGGACCAATTTGAAAAGTTATGCAAATTTCATGAATTATTTTAGTTAAAAAACCTAAATAATTCTTTCTTCCTCTCTCTAGTAGAAATTCATAATTAAATAGTAAATTGTCCAAAAAAAGGTTCGTAAATATCAATCTGTTACATGTATCGGCATAATTTCGACTGTGTTTTGCTTCTCCGGGCATAATGTTTTGCATGTCTCAGCATTCTGGTAGCTTTGCACATTGTCTAAAATTTCGTTTCTTTGCTAGGTTTTATGGATTAATACGTCGGATATCTCATATACCTAGTCTTCACCCTCAACCCAATTACATTGAAAGCAAGTTAGTTTGAAAGAATATCAAGTATGAACAGCTTGTTTTGTGAAGATGTGAAGGTAAAAAAGTCTCTCGGTGAAAGAAAAAATCTTGCAAGGATAGATTGGACTACTTTCTATATTATCAATTAGTTTTCTGATGAAACCCTAACTTTCTTTGCGGTATCTGTTTGAACTTGTACTATCGGCCCGTTTGATTTATGTCGTTGAATGAAAGAAGAACCCCGTTATTACACGTTCGATTGAAGATAATTGTCATTATTTGTAGAATTTTTGGCTGTGAGACAGACAAGTTATGTGGGACTCCGTTTCGAATTACGTTAACACAAGCAGAATTAGGATGGCAATTAGAAAAGGAGTGAGGATCATTTCCGGATTCTCTTTGTGAGGATCCTGAGATCCTCAAATCGTATTTTTTTATCGTACATCGTGCGGTCAGAAATCATTTTAAATATTTTTATTTAAAATTAAACATGAACCGTACCTGACAAATACTGGTCACACGATATATGATGAACGAACACGATTTAAAGATTTTCGAGATTCTCACAAAGAGAATTCAGAGAGAATCCTTATTCTTAGAAACGATGGGATGAGGATCGGCTTGGGGATGGGATAACGATTAGTTTCTATTGGTGACTTAGGTGGCAGCAGGACAAAGTGCTGGTAGGTTTTTGGATTATCATAATTTGAAGGACCTGGATCTCCTCCGGACTAAAAAAATCTTAGCTTAAGGATCAAATAATTCAGGCCGTTGAAATTTGATACAACGGCTACAAACAAGAGCTCCTCTAAAAGTTATAATAATTGTAGCCGTTGGATCAAATTTCAACGGCCCAAATCATTTGATCCTTGGGCTCATATTTTTTGGGTCCGGAGTGGATCCAGGTTCAATTTGAAGTCCACGTGAACAGTTTGGAGGATTTTGATAAAAATGAATGAAGATTCTCTTCGGATTTTTTGGGTGATGATCTTGAGAATCTTTAAATTATATCCGTTTATCGTACATTGTGCAATTAGAAATTATCTTAAATATTTTTATTTAAAATTAAACATATATAGTACATGATAAAAACTGACTGTATAATGTACAATGAACGAACATGATTTGAAACTTCTCAAAATCCTCACAAAGAGAATCCAGAGAGAAGATCCTCAGTCAGAAAAAAATTTTGGGCCAAATTTTTTTCGTGATCCTTGTGGTGATACCTTACTTTTAAATAGACATCTGTGGTGAAAAAGCATTTAATTGTAATCCTATGGTGAAATTCGTTATCAATCATAATCCAAATTGGATTTTTCCTCATTCTTCTGTCATTTATAGGGGCAAAATTGTTATTTTCATTTTTATTGATTCCATCAACCAAGCATAAAGCACCAATAGACATAATTTTTATTTTTATTTTTAAAACTTTTAGAACTACAATAAAAGAATAAATAAACAATAAAATTACAAAGTTCATATTATCAGACTTTCTCATTTTAAGAGAGCCAATAGTCCAAATTCAAGATTTAAAAAATCACAACGTACCTCGCCGCATTTAGGTTAGTATATAAGTTATTATGCAAACATTGAATTTAGTTTCATTTTAAGAAGAACAGTGGTGGACGGGATGGCTAAGGTTTTGTGAGAGAGAGAGCGGGGGAAGGTGGTCGGTGGTTGCTATGGCTGACAAAGGTAGGGATTGGGGAGGATTTTTTTTTTTTCCTTCTATTTTTGTTGATTATAAAAAAAAAAAAGTGGAATTACCAAAAAGAAAAGAAATAAGAATGGAATGACTTTTTTATCCCTGCATGTGGATGAGATTTTGACAGAAATTTTAATTTGGATTACGATTGATAACGAACTTCATCACAGGATTAAAATTAACACTTTTTCATCACATAGATCGATTTAAAAGTAATGTCTCATTACAATTATCAAGAAAAAAATTTAGCCAAAAAATTGAGATGACCATGTGATATGGTCACAAAGTGGTAGACAAACCTATGGAGATGGGGTTTGGCCTATAGACTTTCTAGTTTTGAAAAAGCAAGACATAATTATTACATTCACGTTAGCAGCTATTTTTATGAGATTAGGACTACATTCACATTCACGTGGTCTTTGGCTGGTAAAATGATAAGTATGTGAAAACGATGCAATAAGTGGAATTATTTGAGAGGGTAATGTTAGGGAGAAAATAAATTTTAAATTAAATTTGTAAATAAATGATGTGATTGTAGATGATCGAATTAATAATTAAGTGTCGATTAACGTGTTTATTTTGGTTTAAAATTTGGTATTTCTAACATTATCCTATTTGAAAATATTATTTATGGCATTGTTGACCTTAAAAACTACCAAGTCTACGTGTCGCGCAGACCAAGTAATTTATGAGCTAACTATGTCCTTTGGTTGAATGCGGGGCATGCCAACTCGTCGGCCGAGCTCGACCGAGGAGTAAAATATGATGATGTTGCGTTGGGTACGCGGCTGACTTCTACGTCTTGCGATTGCGGCCAAAGAAGGAACGCGTCTCGGCCTCCTGGGTTTTCAAACATGATGACAAGGCTACTATTCTTACAAAGTTCACAAATCGTCGCCGTCGGATTCGGTCACTGTGATGGTATTCGTCAGAGTAAACTCACGCCGAATCGACACTAAAGTGTAAGGGTACAAATACTCAAAGCGGATATAAGTCTTAACAGTAAACGTGGTTCAACCGTCGAAGTGCCGAACTCTAAATCCCACTTAAGAGTATCCAATCATAAAATAACTCGGCGTGCTATGTGCCGAGCCCAATAAACTGTAACACCTCACTTCGCCGAGAAGGCTGATGAGATGACCTCAACCAACAAGGATTTGGAAATCCTTCTCAACTGAGACTTGGATAGATAACCAGTCACCCCTCGACGCAGTGTTGTCTATGCCGACTGAAGATGCTGTGAGATTGGCTGATTCTACGGCGACAATGTTATTTATGCCAACTGAAGATATCATCGGTTGCCTTCACAATGCTGCTTATGCTAACTGAAGATGTGTCGGCAAAAAAGAAAAGAAAAAATCTCAAGGTTGTTGAGAGAATTTACGCAGGGCAGTTGTGTGTTGAATTGGAGGACTCATCTCGTTGCCATTGCATCTATATTTATAGGACTGAAGTACTTGGCTTGCACGGTCATATAATGTTGCAGAGTCCGACTGTAACTCTACCTCGCAGAATGAAATCTGATCTGTGGCATAGGCTAGCTGACTTTTCAAACAAAATATAAAAACTATCTAGGCTTATCCCATCATGACCAAAGACCTAGCTTACCTAGGCTTCTCTCTCCACCATCAAATCCTAGGCTTATCACATCACTACTAAAAGCCAAGCCTATCTAGGCTTCTATAGGATCTATTCGTGCATGCATTAGTCCATTTGCAGTTGTATGACAATCATCTGCATGCTTCACTATTTGATGTCACGTGTATCCCAATATTCCATACGTTCTTTGTAAGACATATTCTGAAATCACAACAACAAGACATTAGGATCACGAATAAATCAAATCAATATGAAATAGAGATCGACTAATTATATTGAACTTATCTGTAGAATTCGGAAGACATGGTTATGAAGGTGAAGCCATTGATCCTTGCGAACAAAGTAGAAGTAGTCTTCTACTTCCAGTACCTCTCAATGAACTCTACTATTGAAATAGGCTTATAGTTTTCATGAGTTTCTATCGGTATGGAAGCAGGGACAGCTCCTAGGTTATATAGCTAGGGTTTCAATCAATTCTTCCCTATTATCGGAAAGGATATCAACCCAAATCATATCTCATCAATTATAGTCCCATCATGACTTTTATTCCTTGTATTTACTTAATAAAGGCCCTTAATTGATTGCATGTAATTAGGACTCCAATATGTTTATTTCCTTAAGGCACCGAGAGTCCTAGAGATTTCATTAACTTGATTGCCAAGTCAACTATTCCCTCTATTATTCTCGGCATAATTCATTGCCATTCACAAAATGGTTTTGCATTCTCCCACTTGAATGCCAATGAGAATACCTCAACGAGATAAATATATATGGTGATCACTTGAGTCCACTAAAGTATGCAATCATACATTTCAAGTAACTTGTCACTTTGAGACTAAATGCAGAACCAAGGAAAACAAGGCACACATTGGACAGTTCCTTGCACTCCATGATTACATTCACACTTAACTCAAAGCACTATGTTACTAACAAAGTCATGATATCAAGAGCTAATAGTCAAAACATTAGCTCACAATAGTCGAACTGAAAATATGGAAATATATTTTAGTACAAAAGTAGTTCACAAAAGAACTCAACAAGGTTGGTAACTAAATCCAACTTTTCTGTTAATTTAGAATATAATAAGAGAACAAGTAAAATACGACATACTGTTTACAAAATCAGGACCTCTTATTAAAACTTATGAACAAAATTTAAACAAAATTACTCTTAAAGTATCAGCAACTAACACTTCAAATTTTTTAACACAAAAGGTAATCACTTACTCCCACTGATTAAAAGAGACAAAATTATATAAATTATTATTACTCCCACTGATTAAGAGAGTAAAAAACAAAAACTTTGTCAATGTCTACAAAATGAAACATATACCTTTCAAATACTCCCATTAGCAAAATATTAGTCATGAGATCTAAAACATAAAATTTGTGAGCTCAACATCTTTATTCTAGATATCTGTAGGGAGGTGACTCTTGTGACTGAAAAACTATACAAAATCATTTGGTCAGTTTTGTTCATCTAACATCTGACAGAAATAGAAAACTTTAACTAAATGTTTTCTATTGCATCAAAAGCATATAACAGAAACTAATTATATTAGGTTTACATAGCTAAAACATAAAATACAAGGGTAAACGTATATAGCTTCAACACTTTTGAGCAGATGAAGTATATGCCATCTTGTCAATTCCATGCTTCACTATACATTGATTTATAGTTGTACTGAATAAGAAAACATTTTTGAGCAGATTAATTATCCATCAATAACATATAAATCACGAGTCCAATTCCTTGAACAGCAAGAATTAATAAGCAAAACACTTTTGAGCAGAATATACTCATTAACCCTTCTTGAATTTCCTACAAGATTAATTGCATATATAACAGATAAAATATAAACAAGTATGATAATGTACGTTTTATCTACCAAAACTATGACCATTAAAAGCATGCAAAAAATTATGAGTGTGAACCCCATAATACATTATTTCTCCCACTTGGGCAAACACTCAAAACTGCAAGATTAAACACTAGAGAAAATGGTTTTCATATAACAAAATATAGGCTAGTTGAATCAATAAAGATCAAATACATACATACATATATATATATATATATATATATATTTAAGTAGGTTAGAATTAAAAAGTTCCATAAATAAATAAAATCTTATGCATTGACTACAAATTTTATTTTAGTGTATGAGAGAAGACTCACATATGCGTTAAAGATTATGTCATACATTAAAATGAAACCTAATAAGAGAATCCAAATTCAAAATTTATGTTTTAATTCTAAAACAAAGTCGTTTAAAATAAACACTTAGATATCTCAATAATATCAATTTTTCAACAATAATTTTAATCTAATTTAGAACTCAAAGAAAATTAAGGCAAAAGATTTGGCAAATTTACCTACTCATTCTCGATTCTGCAAGATTCATCATGGAAGCAGTCGAGTTGTGGAGGATCAAACGAATTGCCAATTGCATGATTGTTACACCTTTGGGTAGAAACTAATCATGCAAAGAAAGTACATGCATAGCTAGCCAAAACATAAAATACACAAAATACATATAGCTTCAACAGCTTTGGCCAGATGAAAATATGTGAAGTACTTTATGATTTGCTCTAATACTAATTTATAATTGGTGAGTGATTTTCTAAAATTCCCATTGGGACAAAAGTATTCACCATATAAATTAGAATTCTGATTTTTCAAAATAATCATTTAGAACAGTATTTGGATATTCAATGATTCTCAAAAGATTCAATCAAACACAAAAATATGTCGTTATTGACATTGAACAATAGAGTTCTGGAAAGAGGAAACATGGTTACTCAGTTATTCGATATGGACCAAAATGATCAATTAGTAAACTTATGCCATTTTCCAATTTTCTCTCAAAAGACAATTATCATCATAATCAAAATTGATGACCAAACAAAACATTCGTCTAAGCAAAATAAACCAATACATCTTTAAATAAAAATTTAATCAGTGTTGTCTATAAAAGTCATTAGTATTAAGAATTTGCATAAAATAACCAATAGATATGCACAAATCAGTGAAATAATATCACATAACAAAACTAGTTTTGAAGTACCAAAACTCAACAGTACTACTTTAGTTTGCAAATTCACTAAAAACCCAATTCTCTTTAGATTGTCTTGAAAATTTTCAAGTATGAACTAGACATATATGACTACTATTTTGCAAAGTTTTATGATTTTTAAAATCTTATAAGCGAGCCAAAAATGAATTCGAAAAGAGAGGTGCTGCAGAAACAGCAGAAAATGTTCAGTACATACCTGAGATTACAAATTCACCAAATATTCATTGTTCATCCGATATGCATCAAAATTTTCAGACATAAGGTAAACATAACAATATTTTATTTCCCAAAATTTTATCATTTTTGAGATTTTACAAGTGTACTAAAAACAAATTCGAAATAAGTTGTGCTGCTAAAACAACAGAAATTCTGCAAAACATACCCGAGACTAAATAATTCACCAAAACTTCAATCTTCCTCTAATGTGCATGAAAATTTTCAGAAATGAAGTAGACATATAAATTTACTGTCCTCTAAAATTCCATAATTTTTACGATTTTACAAGTGGGCTAAAAATAAAATCGAATGGAATGTGCTGCAGAAACTCCATAAATTCTGCAGTACAGCCTCGAGATTAAAAAATTCACCAATAATTCATTTTCAAACCAATGCTCGTGAAAAATTTTCATATTTAAAACAAACATCTCAATGCATATCATACTAAAATTTCATGAATTTAGGAGTTGCGTAGGTATATCAAAATAATATCACAAACATATTATGCTGCAAAATTCCAGTAACATAGTATCACACTTAAAAACAATTTACCATAAATGCATTTCTTGTACAAAAAGGATGAAAATTTTTCTGTGTATACAATCCATTATATAATATAACATGACAAATTTTCACAAAGTTTGGAGTTAGGAAAATCTATCAAAATCGTAATCAAATAGGACACGTTGCAAGGTATGCAAAACTCCATCAGTATTTCCCAAGCTCTACCAAAATTTCAGATTTATTCATAATTTAAATAAAACCAATTTACAATCTTTAATATGCTCAAAACACTAAAATTTCTTAAATAAATTAAAGGTTCATTTCATTAGATAAATAACCTTTAATATGCCCAAAACATTAAAATTTCTCAAACAAATTTGTTGACTCACAAAATAGTTGGTTTGGACAAAATAAACCAATCTATATGTATCAAAATTAGGCTTATATAAGGAACAATATCTCAACATTATTAATCGATCTCAACCATTAGTCATAAAATCCAAAAGAAATCACAAGCCTTGTGAGTGCATGATACATATCCAAATTTAAAATATGGAAACATGAAATCCAAAATACGTAACTCCTTAATTCTAAAAGATTCTTTATAATAGATTTTATTAGTAAATGAAATGAGTTAATTCAAATCAAATACAAAACGGGTAAATTAATTGCAATATTAATCTAGCTTAAATTCCCATAATAGTTGTATTGTGATGCACAACCCAAATTCAAGGAGACTACTAATTTCCCTTTTAAGAAAACGTATTAAAATAATTTCTCTTTATATGGGCAATATCAATAATTATGAAAATACTTTTAATCTCACAATAAAACAATTAATGGATATATTTTAAATTTAGAATCTCCTCCAATTTAGATTATAATTACCAATTGATTTTAAAATCAATTCCATAAGGAAATCTACATACAACACCAAAATAAATTAGTCAACATTAAATTAAATTGATTAGGAGATTGCTAACATAATTAGAAAATTGCAACATGTTTAATGCAATTCTTCCCTTCAATAGAATATTATTAGGATTACTGATATTAATTAAGAATAAGAGTACGTAAGCAGAAGCATGAAATCCTAGAAACTAATGCCAAAATCCATATTAATTCGTAGGAAAATTTGTATTCGAAAACAATTATAATTCATGTAATTTATACAAAAGAAAAATTGATACAAATTGTAATTCAAATTAAATCTTACCCAAGTTGTCTCTTAACAAGAAGTTATTCTCGTCGGAAAGTGTCGAGAGAGCCAAAACCATAAGGAAAAAATCGAGCTTCAAATATTAGGTTGTAAAGTAGTGCTCGAAAATTATATAACCAAAAACCCAAATTAAAAAAATTATTTTTTACCAAAATATAAGTAAAAAATAATTTATCTCATATAATTAATATCAATTTTATATATATTATTAACCATGAAAAATCATTGCACACCAACACAAAATTGCGGAAGCATCAAAACCAATTTTCATGAGATGGAACAGTAGAAGGCATCCAACCAAAACGATAAGCAAATTTTCTTTAGTATGTGAATCATCTTCAATAAACAAATTTACTTATACCTTTATATCGGACCCTAAGCTTGTTGTGCGGCTCTAATACCACATGTAAGACATATTTTGAAATCACAACAACAAGACATTAGGATCACGAATAAATCAAATCAATATGAAATAGAGATCGACTAATTATATTGAACTTATCTGTAGAATTCGGAAGACATGGTTATGAAGGTGAAGCCATTGATCCTTGCGAACAAAGTAGAAGTAGTCTTCTACTTCCAGTACCTCTCAATGAACTCTACTATCGAAATATGCTTATAGTTTTTGTGAGTTTCTATTGGTATGGAAGCAGGGACAGCTCCTAGGTTATATAGCTAGGGTTTCAATCAATTCAACTATTATCGGAAAGGATATCAACCCAAATCATATCTCATCAATTATAGTCCCATCATGACTCTTATTCCTTGTATTTACTTAATAAAGGCCCTTAATTGATTGCATGTAATTAGGACTCCAATATGTTTATTTCCTTAAGGCACCGAGAGTCCTAGAGATTTCATTAACTTGATTGCCAAGTCAACTATTCTTTCAATTATTCTCGGCATAATTCATTGTCATTCACAAAATGGTTTTACATTCTTCAATTGGGATGTAGACAAATATTAGGTTTAAAATAATTTAATATATTATTAAGAGATAATATTATGATTATGACAATATTATTTTTCAATAATAATTAAAAATTATTTCAACCACTTTATTATCTAACGGTTTAAAATTCTGTTCATTTAACGGCCTTGATCACTAGGGTTGATAGTGTAAAATCGGGCTCAAACAGGCATACAACTTACTGAAAAATTATACTTTGCAACGTACAAGGAACTTTCAACTCAACACACAAAATTGTCTTGGATAAATTCTTGTTCTACGCAAAATCTTCTTAAATTTTTTGAAAAACCACTAATTTCCTTAAGTTCGTCAACAAAGCCGTATTTCTCAATTTTCGTCAACAAAACCGCATTTCTCAATTTGTCATGGGGCATTTGTTGATGGATTCATATTGGCTTATATGACTCGACATGCAAGACCTAATGCTGGGATATTTCAGGCTTACAAATAATTCAGGTTTGTTGGGGATCTCGGCCGTGATTTCATAGCCTATTGGGAAAGGGATGCGAAGACTTCACGACGGTTAGTGTTTTAAACACGTGGGACAATTCTTTTTTTTTTCTTTGAAACGATATAATAATAGGGAACTTTAACGAAAAGCACCCGGTACTGTTCACTTTAACGAAAAACCACATTTTTACACTAAAATGTCAATCATGGTACTTATCATTAAAACTCAAAGTTTTCAAGCAATTTTCATTAGTTTTCCTATAATATTATTGAACAAATTACAATGCTCAAACGATACAACTTGAAGAAACGACAGATTCTTCCACTCAATTGCAAGCGATGTCGCAATGAATACATGCCCCAAATATGTATAACACTTACCGCAAATGCATATCGGCTGCAGGTTGTAATAACATGATAGTTCCATACCGAAAGCGCACTTAAGATAACTCGCCTATAAGGCTATAACAAGGCTACAAACTGACTTCTAGAGAGAGACTCCAAACGGCAACAAATGCATGCTGAGATTTTTAAAAGTATTTCAAAATAGAGACTACAATGCTTAAACATATGAAAGTAATGTAACCAAGTAGGCAGTGACCCCCAAATGTGAATTAACCACGCAGAGTCACCCTATAATGCGTATGGTCCCCCAATGCAGATTAATCAGGCAGAACCATCCATATACCATTGCTACATGTGCAATCACATCATCACACATCATAGCTCATACATTAATTCAACATGAATCACAACTGGAAGCAAGCACACTATCGATTACATATGACCAACAAATATCTAATCACACGGTCGTACAAATGCTACAGAATAATTCTAATATGTTCTTCGTCTTGTCACTTCATACTACACATTATCCTTATTGTCATTTAGAAACTCAACACATATGGAAATCTCAGTAAAATGCCACTTGCAAGTAAACCGAGATACACATCTCCTAGGGTGGCTCACTTACCGAGATAGGTTCACTAGTCTCCATCGGGTTGCTAGTAATGCCAATGTCAGTATTTAAGAGCGATTTCGATCATTTTGATCAAAAGTCAACCTCGATTAACGTGTCCAAAACCTTCCTTACTCTCTCCCTTTCTCGAACTCTCTCTTTCCATACAACCTGAGCTCATAGCTCTCAAAACCTTTCTAAACCTCACTGATCATGTGTTTGAAGGTCAGTATCTTCTTCCTTGTGACTCCACGAGTCTAGTGACACCTTTGGGACGAAGAATAGCTCACGGGAACCCAAGAACTTAGAAGCTCTGACGGGGTACCCTGTTTTCCCGACGTGATCGTTGCGGTTTTACTTGCTATTGAGACTTAGAAAGGTATAATTACAACTCCTCTAGTGTTTTAGACTACTTTTGGTTGAGTTTGGACGTTGAAATAAGTTTGGTAGTGGGTTTGCAGGAGTAGCCGTTTTTCAAGGAATTTTCTGGTCATTTTCCGTCGGATTTAGGACCCCAAATAGGTAAGATCGTGTTTCTCTAGTTCAGGGCTTCATTTTGATATAAAATTCGTGAAATTTGGTGTTGAAACGACGGAGATATTGAGATTTAAAGATTTTCCAGTTTCTAGCGACACAGACGGTGCCCGGCGACGGAATTCGGAGAAGAAAGGGAAATATTCCGTCAACTTTGATGGAATATACTAATGGCATTAGGTAAAGTTAACGGTATATGCTATTATTTAATGGAATATTCCCTAACGCTGTTAGGGAATTAGTCAGTGTGCTAGGCACGTGCCTGCGCTTAGGTGGCGCGTGGGACGTTGAAAAATTATTCTAAAAATATGGGGATGCTCGTGGTGTTGAGTAGATCGCGGTGGTATATTCAAATGCCCCATTTGAGCAACATATGAGAAGTTATTACACAGTTTTGAGTATGTGCTTAAAAATAATGTTAAAATAGTTGTTTCATATATAGGTGAGACGTTTCCGGAGGATGAACGCAGTCAGGCGAGACTTAGGGGTTACGATCCTGCTACATACCAGTGAGTGGGCTTTTGGTTATATATACAAGTATATACCTTATGTTTTCCCAGAAATTGTTTAAATGGTTTTACGTTTAAATGCCATGTCATATGCATTACATATTAGAACATATATTAGTATAGCTGTGCATATTATTGTTCGACGCTGCGGATACTCAGGTATGCTTCAGGTGAGTATATATTGATGGTAATGATGATAATGTGTATGGTTATGACAAATTACATTAGCGATTAATATCCTGCACCCTGGTGTTAGTGCTTCGCCCATGGTTAGGGCCTAACCTTCACGTAATCGTTCACCTCCCGCACCACACGCTCACTTGGATCCAAGGCAGGTGCCAGCCTATCGTATAGACCACATTATGTGGTTCCGATTCGTAGATGATTTGAGATACTTCGCACAGCCTTAACGTGATCGTAGCACTTAAGCGTATTTAATTACACCTAGCCTGTCGTACAGACCACATACAGTGGTTCCGACTCGTGTGCAGGATTTGATTCGATTATTGAGCTATAGATTCAGCCGTACAAGTCACGTTAGGTGACTCCGGCTGATATGTCTCTTTATATTAGTTCATTTCACCTGGCTTACTTATTCATGATTAAGATGACTGACATGGCATTCATTTGGTTTTATTATTCTCGAGCATGGTTCTTATATACGTATTGTAGTATTATTTTCTGGAAACTTATACGGGTTTTACGGTGAAAGGTTATTACTTTTGATAAATGAAATGGTTTTGAAAAGCTTTGTTGTTGACCACTCACATTTTCTGTCTTGCGCCCCTCTAGGTTCTAGGTATGAGAGCTTGTTGGTGGCTTGCGAGGAGACTTCGGTGGTTCTAATAGACTGTAATTAATGTAGGACCATCTCTCTGGTATTGTATAATTAGTATTTGTCCTAGCTGGACTGCACTTAGGTAGCCTATGCTCTGATTATGTGTAATTACACTTAAATCTCGTCCCTCGTATATATATCCGTCTAGTGTAAATTAGTTAGCTTGGTTTTTATTTACTCACATTTTTATATTCTTATCACTTATGTATTGCGCACATGGTTACGCTACTCTCACGTGACAGCTAGCACGCCACGAGTTAGATCAGGGTGTGTCATGAAAACCAATAGAAATTCAAAATACTGTTTTAAAATTTGCACTTTTTAAATTTTTAATTAAACCTATATTTTTTAAAGATGACGTTTTAGGACAATAATAAAAAACAATTATACCTATATGTTCTTGTGCGAGTTCGTCCCTTAACAACTAATTACCTCACACTACTCTACTAAAAAAATAAAAAACAAAATGTGACAAAAAATATATAAATTATAAAAATATAAGAAAAACTATCTTTTCCAACAAAAAAAATAAAGGAATTGTTATTGACACTCCACATTTCTTATTCTACACTCTAAACTTTCTATATTTCGAAAAAAAAAATAATGTAAAATAAAAATTTTAAAATGTCATTTCTTTGAGAAATAAAGAAAGCATAAAGAGTATTTATTACGCAGTGTTGCGCACCATATCGCAAAGTCTGTGTGCCACAATGACTCAGTTCGGTCAACACATCAGACGGCATCTGTCTCCCGTATTGCCTGAACTCCCAATAGCTCTTTCATCTCTCTTTATTTTTCTCGGGGGTTTTTCTTCTATCTCGAACTCGAAGGGTTTTAGAAATTTAGACACAGAAAAAAATCCGAATTTCACCATTAGAGCACAGATCGAAGCTTTGAGATGGACGTCATCAAAACGCAACAAGTATCGGCGAGACTGATCGAGAAGGTGATAGTCCACCCGCTCGTTTTGCTCAGCATCGTCGACAACTACAACCGAGTCGCTAAGGACACTCGCAAGCGAGTCGTCGGCGTTCTGCTCGGAAGCACCTACAAAGGCGTCGTCGACGTCTCCAATAGCTACGCAGGTCCGATTATCTCAGTTCCCCTCAATTGATTTCACCGCATTATTTCAATTTTTGCGCCCAACCCCTTAATTTGGTCTGTCGTTAGGTTTAGATCCGAAAATTTGTTGGATTGATTGTGAATTATGAGATTTTAGGATTTTGGGGTTTTGTTTGAATCGAAATTGGCAGTAATTTCGTGATTCGAATTGGGGTTTTTAGTTTTAGGGGTATGATTGATTTATTTTAGGGGTAGGGTTTGCACAATTGGGACCAATTTAGATTAGGGTTTGGTTTTGTTTTACAATAAGAAGATTGAGCTTGAAATTGTTCCTTTGATGTTCAGTGCCCTTCGAAGAAGATGACAAAGACCCTAGCATTTGGTTTCTTGACCACAACTACCATGAAGCAATGTTCTCCATGTTCAAGAGGATCAATGGTAACGTTTATGTAAATCTGGATGCTTTCTCTTTTTGTGTAGTTGTTAGTAATCTCCATTTATGAATGTCTGTTAAATTTCAGCCAAGGAACACGTTGTAGGTTGGTATAGCACTGGGCCAAAACTCAAGGAGAATGATCTGGATATTCACAGTTTATTCCACAAGTAAGATCATGTAAATCAGTATATGCGTGCATTTAGCGGCATTGTGCATTTTCCCCATATGTGCTTTTCCTTCATCTCTTTACTACAGTCCTGATTTTGTTAAATATGTGACCATCAAGGCTGGTCATTTAGATTAGTGAATGAATGTTATACTAACACACACACACACACACTCTTTCCCAGCTTGGAATGTATGATTGTTGTGCTTAATTTTTATTTATTTATAAAATAAAGTTCTTTATGGTGTGTAGCTATGTCCCAAACCCAGTGCTCGTCATTATTGATGTCCAGCCTAAGGAGTTGGGAATACCCACGAAAGCCTACTATGACGTCGAAGAAGTTAAAGAGGTAACCATGGATTTACATCTTTTTATTTGGCTGCTATCCCTGATTAAATGGCAAGGAACATAGTTATTACTAGATTTCTGACAAGCTCTTTTGTATGGCTACCAATGAACCAAAAAAATTATATAATGATTACAGAATGCAACTCAAAAAAGCCAGAAGATTTTTGTTCATGTGCCCTCTGAAATTGCTGCTCACGAGGTTGAGGAAATCGGTATGCCTTAGGACGATAGTTACATTTTCTTGTTAACAAGTTATCCCTGTCCACGAACTGTAGGATATACAAGCTGATTTCTTACTTCTTTGTTGTTTAAAATCCTAGCCTACTAATTATGTTTTGTTGTTATTTATCAACAGGAGTGGAGCACTTACTAAGAGATGTGAAGGATACAACCATCAGTACACTTGCAAATGAGGTTTTTCAATATATATTTCTTTTTCCTTTTGGGCATCTTGTTTTCCTTTTCAAAAAGAAAAATGAGGTCCATTTTGACTTTAACCTATAGAAAGAAACTTGAGAATGAATGTTAAAAGCATCTACAAATTTAATGAATTTGAAGGAATACACTTAACTTTCGTTGTTTACAGGTTACTGGAAAACTGACTGCTCTAAAGGGTTTGGATGCACGGTTACGAGAAATACGCAGTTATCTAGATCTTGTCATTGATGAGAAGCTTCCACTAAATCATGAGATACTTTACCATTTGCAGGTACACTTTTCATTACTTATTTATACGTTATCACTCTCACTCATTATGACTACCTTGTTGTGTTTCTTGTTCTTCCTGCATACTCACTTTTCCTACAGTTTGTGTATTTATTATATAATTAGTCATATTGAGATTGTTTTTTGAAATGTCAGGACGTGTTCAATCTACTTCCAAATCTCAATGTAGCAGATTTAGTCAAGGGATTTTCAGGTATACAAGCAAAATATCTAGTGTGTGAGTTCAGTAATTTAGGTAGCTCTACTCTTTGAGCAGGCTTTTTGATGTGTATTTCCCTTCTCTATGTAGTAAAAACAAATGACATGATGTTGGTTATTTATCTTTCTTCTCTCATCCGAAGCGTCATCGCCCTCCACAACTTGATCAACAACAAGGTAACCATACCCTTCTAACTCTTCTTCTCATTCTGTCAACCAGAAGTGTAAAACTGCACCACACGTGTTTTGAATTTTCTTTTAAGGGTTTAGAATCCCCCTACACCTCCCACTTATGTAGCTCTCTCTGAGCTGAACTGAAGTAACATCTTATAGGAGTTCACCACCCCTGTTAATCTTCCATTCTTTCTGGAACACAAGTTTCTATACATGAGCAAGATTAAGAGTGAGTATTCTGCCCCGTGAAAGGTTTTGGCTTCCCGTAATTCGTTCCAAAAGATATGAAACTATTCTTCTCAAAAAAAAAAAAAGAAAAATAATACACTGCAAGTCTATTAATCTTGTGAACCTCCCCACTTCTCCCAGTTGGTTAGACAATTAGTCGGGGGTGAGTGTGTGCTAACCTTTTGTGCCTCTTAACAGATGAGATTGTGAATATGCTACTTTAGATGGGAAATTTAAAAGGCTATGTTGCTAATATGTTGTACTTATAATAAACCCCAGCAGATCAGATAAAAAAAAGTTGGGAACCTGAGGGTGCGATCATGGTTGCATATCTTTATTAATGATTTAGGGTATGGTACTTCCTATCGATATTAAATGGATAGTCTTCTGGCAGGTTGAATGATATATCTCTATGATTTTGTCAAATCTGTTTTCCAGGTGCTAAACAAAGAACATGAGAAAGCTGAGGATGCAAAGCCAGCAACTGCCTCGTCTGTCGCTGGAAACTGAAAACCATGATTTGCTGGTGGCTAGGGTTTCAACCGTTGTGACACTGCCCTAACTTTTGTTGTGGAGCCAATTCGATCTGCTACTTTTGAGGCGTTTATTCAAAATTTTGTACCCTCAAGATTGACAAGATTTGCAGGTTGAGATATTTCTGCCATTGATTTGTTATACTATGTCGGGAACAGTTTAAGCATCTCGTAACATATGCTTAAGTACACTATACGAGTAGACTGTTGATGCATTTCTCCGATTGACAAGCATTCATCTTTAATCATGTATCTAGCTAGATTGCTTAAAAAATGGAACGATCTCCTTTGCAAGTAAGTGTACCATTTCATGATTGAAGATCAAACTGTTTGAGCTCCATGCATGAATGATGTTATCACTTATCAAGAAACTACATATATGCTTGCACACCGTAATGGAAATAATCTGGATTATAGAAAATGGACTTTTTAATCAAAATGGTTTCTGAGGTTGTTAGTTACTCATTTTGGTCCTTAAGATTTAAAATCGATAGACGTGGTCATTGATTGTTTACCTTCATATCATTTTGGTCATGTGAAAAATTTCCGTCAAATTGAAGAAACCATCAATTTTAGGGGAGAAGTTGATTTGACAAAAATATTCTTAATTTAACGGAGATTTCTTTCAGAATGACCAAAATGAATGACAGTTGACAATTTGAAGGATTATTATATCAATTTTAAATCTCATGAATCAAAATGAAGGTGTGTCAATTCAGTAACCATTTTGAATAAAAAAAAAACCTAGAAAATGTCGCTTCCATTTGAAATTCATGTTAGGAACTACGTTCCGGACAGAATGATTAGAACTAATGATTGATGGTGACATTGCTTTTTATAATCCGCACGGTATAATACAAGTGGATAATTATATTGTCACATGCTGATAGTTATTCCATGTGTTGACGAAAGAGTCGACGTGGCGTTCCTACCAAATAATTACAAGTTTTGAGGGCAACATAACTAGAGGATGATTTAGGCTATGTTACGTCCGAAACTAATTTAGGCTGTGTTAAATCCAAAACTAATTTAGGTATGTTCCAAAGAAGCGAAAGCGAAATTTTTAGATTTGTCACATGGATGTTTGCCCTGGATTAGCCGTTGCTTTTGTCTTTTCTTTTCAAGTGGCGCTGTTATAAAAGTTCAGGTAGCAAAATTTGCCATAAATAAACATCACATACTTAATATACCTCACATTTACTTTTTCAATTAAAAATTATCTTAACACACCTCACTTCCTTCTCCATAATACCCTCACATCCTACATTCTTAATATACATCTTATATTTTCTATACACACCCCACATTTCTCAAATTTTATAACACTTATTTTTTATTTTGCCGAATGATTTCAAACTATCTGAACGTTAGTTTATCGAATGATTTCAAAAAATGTTTAGGTTCATTTGAACGTTTTTCAATAACAATAATAATGATTTCAAAGCTTTCGAAACACCGATTTCGTGTTTCATTCGTAAAAAATTATCTTTCTCAATCAATATGTTTGTAGTTTCATTGCTTAGGGTTTTATTCAACAATGGAGAATGGGAGGGGTTTTGATAGTTGAAATAGATAAATAATACGTTAAAAGTGATTGGGGGTGTATTTATAAATTTTTTATTATTTTTTAAACCTAATAAGGTCAAAATTGTCATTACATAGTAGAGTAAATTAATCATTAATATTAAATTTTAATGTGGGGTGCATTCAACATTTTGTGGGGTGCTAATATAAAAAACCTTGTCTAAAACAACCGTTTCAAATTTGAATTGCTGAAATGATCAGATTTACACTATGTTTGGATGAGGGAAATAACTTGGAATTTGAATAAAAGTCAGAATTTATAAATTGACATGCACCAATTCAATTGTGTGGATTTATAACATAGAAATTTAGAATTTCCACGTGGAAAAAAAACTTGGAATTTGGCGCCTCCAATTTCTAAATTTAAATTCCATGTAAATAGGTGTCATTTCCCAAATTCTATGATTGGGAATTTAAAATTAATAAATTCCGTTTTCAATTCCATTGTTCTTTTAAGTTAACCAAACAACAAAATTCACTAAAATCCCTTCATTTCAATTTCCGTCATTTTAAAATTCCTTAGTAATCTTAAATTTCTTCATCCAAACATAATATTAGAGTACCTTGTTGATGTCCGATCTATACATGCTTAATTTATATTCTCATATTTAATTTTGATTAGTTAACAATTAGGAATTGATTTATGATTATTTTCGCTGATTTACAAATAAATGTCTCCAACAAAGAAACTACACGTCGTTCAGTTGTTAATCCTCGAAACGAAGTGACACAGCGTTATTTGCACATCTTCAATCCCACGGCGGCGGCATAGCCACTTAAAGCCCTGCCGCCCTGGTAAAACAAAAAAGCAGAAACGAGCCAGACGAGGAGGGTTTAGGGTTTTCTGGCACCGCGCAGCGCGGGAGCACAACCCAACTCTGAACTTTCCCTCTCCACTGTTTCTGTGAGAACATAGAAATATGGGGAAAGCTTCAAGGGATAAGCGGGATATCTACTACCGGAAAGCAAAAGAAGAAGGATGGCGTGCACGCAGCGCCTTCAAGCTCCTCCAGATCGACGAGGAGTTCAATATTTTCGACGGCGTCAAGCGGGTCGTCGATCTCTGTGCCGCCCCTGGTAGCTGGAGTCAGGTATCAAACGATTCATATATTGTAATATCTATATTGTTCTTACTGTGATTACGCCGAAAACCCAATTCAAAGTTCCTAATTTTGATTTTGATGCGTAATTTGGTGTAGGTTTTGAGTAGGAAATTGTATCTCCCAGCAAAGAGTTCATCTGATTCTAAGTAAGTTTTCATGTCATTTTCAGCTGCTAGTAGTTTTTAATCTTGTTCTAACATACAATGATCCTAACTTGATCCTTCCCCTTTTTCTTTCAGAGATGGCGATGTTCCGCTTATCGTAGCTATTGATTTGCAGCCAATGGCTCCGATTGAAGGTGTTATTCAAGTCCAGGGTGATATAACTAATGCCCGAACCGCTGAAGTGGTAACAATCAGCTACATTTCTAGTTTCCCTTCTATACATATTGTTCGTTATCATGGTATGGTGGTATGTGTTGTAATCCGGTTTTTGTTTATCTGATTTTTTTCGTAACACTTTAGGTCATCAGACATTTCGACGGTTGCAAAGCTGACCTGGTTGTGTGTGATGGTGCTCCAGATGGTGTGCCGTGTTTCTGGTTTCATGGTCCACTGCATTGTTACTGCTTTCATTTATAAGTAATGTCTGCTTAGCTGTGCTTTATCTGATTTGCAGTAACTGGCCTTCATGACATGGATGAATTTGTTCAGTCCCAGCTAATACTAGCGGTAAGTATCCCGGAAGTCCTTGCAAGGCAATTTGACATTATAAAAGTTTGCATAATAATTACCTGTTTTAGAATGCAACATATCATCATTTGTTGTCCATTCTTGTTAGTTTACATTGCATTCAATCTTTCTAACCCATATGTATGCTGTTGAGCTTTGTATGGTATTGATATCACCCGGTGGGTCTTCCTTGTAGGGTTTAACAATTGTGACTCATGTACTTAAAGAGGGTGGTAAATTTATAGCAAAGATATTCCGTGGAAAAGATACAAGTCTTCTGTACTGTCAGGTAGTTTAAGGCTCACAAATTTGGGATCCTAAAAACTTGTTACAACTATGTATTCTGCATTTTTTTCTTATGTTTGGCATCAAGAATCATGATTTCATTAAATGAATGTCCTTATTGTTTTGCCCATTTGGTTGCAGCTGAAACTATTTTTCCCCATCGTGACTTTTGCAAAGCCGAAAAGCAGCCGCAACTCCAGCATAGGTAACAGATTGATCATCAGTCTTATATTATGGTTTATCATGTAGTCATTTGAGAACTAAAATTCAGAAAGATTAATTGTGGGTTGTGGTTATGTGAAAAAAAAAAAAGGAGGGCTCTTTTTCGTTGTTTATATAAGTTGGAATTTGAATATAATTCTGGTCTAGAATTCTAGATATATAAGTGCCTCTTGAAATGCAGCAGAACGAAGTCTTCCATCATATCTAAATTCAATTCCTTAGAGGGCATCCAGCATGGCATGAGCGGCACAGAATTCTGAATATATTAACATAACATGGTAGTGTGCTTTTGTCGTGTCAAACTAATGCTGGTATTTCTCGTGTTATACAGAGGCATTTGCAGTCTGTGAGAATTATTCCCCTCCTGATGGGTTCAACCCTAAGGATCTGCATCGCCTGCTAGAAAAGGTGGGAAGCCCCTCCGGAGCAGATGATCTAGGTATATACATTTAGACTCTTATGGTTCGTAAAAATTACAGTATTTATAGCCATTCTTGCAATTCTTTGGTGATGTGTAATGGATTTGTGTACACTCACAGTTCAAAATTTGAATGAAGAGCACAGCTTCATTGTATTTTTGGATTTTGATATGGCAGTAATTGATGTCATTTTGTCTTTTGGCAGATTGCAGTAGTGGGTGGTTGGAAGGGCCCAATAAGGTGTACATTCCATTTTTAGCATGTGGTGACCTCAATGGGTATGACTCCGACCGCTCCTATCCGCTGCCTAAAGACGCCCAGGGAAGTTACCGGAGCTTGGATCCTGTACAGCCCCCAATTGCCCCTCCATATAAGAGAGCTCTAGAAATGAAGAAAGCTTCCAGCCAGGGCATCACAGAGCTTGAGAAACTTTCGTTGGAATCTTGAATGTGTTTCGCTATCGTTTGTCATTCATACAGAGAATCAAGCAACACTAGCAATCCTTAGATATCGTGTAATTTAACTTATAGACGGGCTTGTGTCCCAATTTTTTAGAGAATTAGTGATCCTTCATTGTTGTAGCAGTGTGTGATGTCTCATGATATTTGATTAATCTTGGATTTACCATTGATCTTCCTGGGTAAATTCAGCTGCTTTCTTGGGTCAAAAGATTGAGATAAAGTTGAAGTAAAAAGTGGGATATTCGTTGAGTTGAGCAATTGTGGTCCAATCCTGATAGCAACTTCTGAATTCTAATGAGGTAAAAAGAGGCACGGGACTCTGGCCCCACAGCCCGTGCTGATTCCTCTGAATTTATCAGTATCCATGAGTTGGTAACTTTGCATCATGTTTGGTACTTGTAAGATATTCGACAGGTACTTCTTTGAATTTGAAGAATAAGCATAATTACATTTAGGCTGCAGGGTTAAAAAGTTTTAACCGCTTATTGTTATTCGCTTGAGTTACAAGCTCTTGCTAATTACTGATTCGAACACAATACTTGGAGTGCAGGGTTGGTGCTTTTAATCACCCAGTAATTACTGGTTTGAACTAGTGTTTAAAAAAATAACTTGTCCCAGGGCGTGCTTAGGCGGTTTTGGAGTTGGCGGTAGAGGTGAAATTGCCTCTGCCCAATGAGAGAAGGCATAAACTTGCCTAGACGTGGTCAAGGCATGTTTAAGCGCCTAAGGTGTTTACCCTTTAGTAATCCAAAATCTTGCTTGAAATTTGAAATTTTTTGGAAAACCTTTGCTCTGGTTCTATGTTGCAGCAGCGTCTTTTCAAAGAAGAATTAAGGGTTTTTTTTTTTCATTTATTTAGAGAAACTTGGCCCAAAACGACGTCGTTTTGGCCAAGTATTTAATTTTTGTAAATGACTTGACCCAAAACGACGTCGTTTTAACCAAGTCTAATTTTATTTTATTTTTTATATTCACAATCATCCCCTTCTTCTTCCCCACCCAATACCCGATTCTCTCTACTATATTTCACCTGATCCTCAATTCACTCTGTTATATTTCACCCAATCCCAAATCCCCAATTCCTCAAACCCTAAATTCTCAATCCCAATCCCATATTTCAATTTTAACCCAGTATCATACTACATTTTGTTTCAAAATTCAAGTTTTTAAGTATTCTAATCTCAATTTGGTAATGGTCAGTTTGATTGCTTGTTTTATTGATGATTAGTTTGTTTTACAAAGCATCACACACACACACACATACATACACACACACACACATACATACATACATACATACATACATATGTATATATATACATATATATTAAAAATAAATCTCGTGAGGCTTCACCTCACGCCTCAAAGCTTTCGCTAGGTGAGGCTACCCATGAAATGCCTCGCCTATGCCTTCGCCTTTTAAAACATTGGTTTGAACACAAGATTTTGCATTCAGGAACCACTCTTAACCACTTGATTTATGAGCTCTTACTTATTAGAGACTATCAAGCAACTTGGTAAACAAAAATTCAAACAAGATAATGTGATTTGCACTCGTTGTGTATCTTTCTACATGTTACAGATAAATTTTGCATGCAACAACCGAAAACTTTTATTTTCTTGCCTTTTTTATCAACGCTGATCATTCTACAAGTCTCTTATTAACCAAAATTTCAAGAAATTGAATTTGTTCTCTGCAAAGAAGCAGCAGAATTCAGGAACTCGATGCAGTCCTCCAAAGCTTCAACTCGATGAGATTCCATAGGATCGGATACAGACCTTGACCTTGTCAGGTGGTTGGACGATGACACCTTCCTCGAAGTCCGCTTTCTTGCAGACATAATGCACACTGCTCTAGCCATGTTGGTTCTGAGAGTTCGTAGTAGTTTGATGGGTGTGGAGAGCACTTGTGTATCTTTGAGCAACCTGAAAGTCCAAATTCCGGTCACCCTGCTCCTGCTTCCACCTACTCTGGAGCCGCCACCGCTGCCCTGTTTCAGATACATAATTGGCTTTTCATTCACATCAGGACTGAAACTCACCCTCCTACTAGCTCTCGTTGACATTTTACACACGGAGAGAGAGAGAGAGAGAAGGGTTATGATATGAAAAAAGTTAGCACTAGATTGTGGAGCAGAGAGAGGGCAGTTGGGTTTGTTATGAGGAGTATTTATGGTGGGATTGGATTTGGGAAAAAGAAAGAAAAGGAAAAGGGAGCATTGGATACAGAAGGGAAAAGAAAAAGAGAGGGTTGGATTGGACTAAATTGAGAAATGGTTTGTGTTGGTGTTAAAAAGCAAAATGCTGGTTTGACTACGAGACCGAGCAAGTAAGCGTTTGGCTCACGCAGTCACTCCACTGGGACGACTGGGTCATATTTATACCTGCATGAGCCATGCACATGGCGCGAGTGATGTAATAAGATGCTAAATTAATAGATCATTATTAAACCCACATTCTCTGCAGGCCGGCTTTCAAAGTTGATTAAAGGGTTAACTACGTTTATACTCTTCAAATTTAGAAATGATTTTTTAAAATAAGTTACTGTTTTAAAAAATTTATATTATACCATAATGTTTTTCAATCATATCATTTTATGTTTTTGGATTGTTTGACTATATGGTTTTTCATTAAATTGATGGCGTTGTGGGTGTGGCATTGAGGATGTGAGACTTGTTTACAAGATAAAGTGTATGTTAAATTTGCACCGAAAGTATTCATCATGGAGCTTTAGCGTTTCCTAAATCAACACTTTGTGTTCCCAAACGACAATGAATTGAATAGTTTGGTCCAAACATTTCAATTATGATTTATACGCCAACTTAGAAAGTGGTCTCACATATGGCATGTCATTTATTAATGTAAGACTACACATTCAATCAGACAAAATATAAAAAGTGCTACAATTTCAAAACCTCGTTATGTAATGTAGAGATTTATAAATTCATGGCTCATTTTAAACATTGTTAGCCCTTGCTTTGACTAGCCTCTTGCCATACTTATGTGTGTGGCAAAAGACTTTTTTAATTAAATATATATTTAATTTTTTTTATAATTTATGTAATTTATAAATAATTTAATAATACGAAATAAATTCATTTAACTAGCCCAACCTGGGATGGTTTTAAATCACATATATTTTTTTTTCAGCCTTATTAATTAAGTCAGTTTTCCAACATTTATATGTAGGGAGAGGCAAATTTGGTATTACAAAGATTTCACCAAATTAGCACCCTCTCTTTATTTATAGAGATTAATCACAATAACACTGTTTAACTTCTTACATGCAATGGTTGTTTTGGAGGTGCCCTTGAACAGGGCTCCCAATCCTAAGGGGCCCCTAAAAGACGATATCATCTACATATGTACCAACTTGGTTTGTCAAAAAAAAAAAAAAAAAAAAAAAAAAAAAAAAAAAACCCTTCATTTTTGAAATTTTTTTAGATTCTGCATGTGAATAAGAGAACACATGGTTTTTGGATTGTTTGACCATATGGTTTTTCATTAAATTGATGGCGTTGCTGGTGTGAGACTCATTTATGAGATACAATGTATATTACATTTGCACCAAAAGTATTCATCATGGAGCTTTGTTGTTTCCTTAATGAACACTTTGTGTCCCCAAATGACAGCGAATTGGATGGTTTGGTCCAAACATTTCAACTATGGCTTATACGTCAGCCTAGAAAGTGGTCTCACATATGGCATGTCATCGATTTAATGTAAGACTACACATTCAAACGGACAAAATATAAAATAGGTACAATATCAAAACCTCATGATGTAATGTAGAAAATTATAAATTCATGAATCATTTTGAACACTTTTAACCTTGCTTTGACTATCCTCTTGCCACATGTGTATGTGTGTGGCAATAGACTTTTTTTTTAATTAAATATTTATTTTTAAAATTAAATTTATAATTTATGTAATATATATTAGTAACTACCCCAACCTGGGATGGTTTAAAATCACATATATTATTTTATTTTTTCAGCCTTATTAATTTAGTCAGTCTTTCCAACATTTATATGTAGGGAGAGGCAAATTTGGTATTACAAGCGTTTCACCAAATTAGCCACCTCTCTTTATATATAGAGATTAATCAATATAACACTATTTGACTTCTTATGTGCAGTGGCGGTTTTGGACATGTGGAATAGGAGACATTGAATAGGGCTCCCGATCCTAAAGGGCTCCCAAAAGATGGTACCATCTGCATATATACCAATTTAGTTTGTCGCAAAAAAAAAAAACTTCATCTTTGAAATTTTTTCTACATTTTGCATGTGAATAAGAGAAATCTGACCTCTGTTTGTATCATACTTAGGGCATTCGTATTTAGATCTCGTATAAATACTCGGAAGACTTAAATGTAATTATGTAATAAAGGAAAGGGCAAATATGTAATAAGTGAGGAGCCCTTATTCTATAAAAGGACCCCTCACTCTCCTCATTAAGGGAGGTTCATATTCAGAGCAAGCCCTCTCACCCTCTCAAAGCTTTCACGCTCATATTCAGAGCTATCTCTCCCTCAGAAATACAATATCAGTGTGGAAGTAGCCCAAATCTTGGGGTGAACCACGATACATCTTGTGTTAATTACATTTCTTGCAGATTCACGGTCGGATTTACGTTGTTCCAAGACCCTTCCGGTTTTGTGCATCAACAACCTCCATATGCATAAGAGAAATATGACCTCCATATGCATAATCACTTTTATATATGTTTTTAGTTTGGTTATGCCGCCTTTGCTATTTTTTTTTTAGTACAGCTATAGATATAAATTAGCTTTGTAGCAAGAATTTTTTTTTTTTACAAGAGTCCATTTATTGTCTACTGCACAAGGGCTCCTAAAATTTCAGAGTCGGCCCAACTTATGTGTAATACCTCTTTCGTTTACGCTTGCAAATCACAGAATAACACAAACGTGGTAACTCATTAAAATACACAAACGTGGTAACTCATTAAAATGTCAAAACGAAAAACTTGATGTGAACATATCAAACTGTGATTTGTCTATAACGATAAAATGACTCTTTTATCTGTGAGAAGTTAGGTATTTGTCTTGATTATGATTAGAGCTAAAGGTGGTTATATATTATTACCAATCAGCTGGCACTAATAGTAGGTATGATTAGCATGGGAAATTTTTGAATCTCTAGATGTTACCATGGAACATATTGATGGGATCGAAAAAATAGGTTTTGGTCAAAAGAAAAGAATGAGGTGGTGGTGGAGTCATGAGAGGAAGACAAAGAGTGGAGTGTTGAGGTTTTAAAGAGGAGAGGGGAGGGGGGCGAGCAAGAGAGACAAGCACTTGGCTTTCTTTTCTCATCAGCAATATATTTCTTGCTTTTTAGGTGCTCCCTGCAGTGCAGTGCAGTGAAGGCCCTATTTTTTCCCCTCAGTTGTCCATCAGAATCTTTTTTTGGGGGGGGGGGGGGTGTGTTGGGAGAGAGGGAGAGAGAAGAATCTGTTTTGAATATAAGAGAGGAGGATAGATGTGGGTTTGGCGTGAATATTAGGGCACACTTTATTTTCTCCTCTCTTCTTTTTGACAGACGAAAATGAATAGACAAAAATTCCGGTGTCGAAGAATCTGTTTGCTGGGAGTTGTTCTTTTTGACCGACTGGTACAAAAGGCTCATCCCACTCCCCAATAAATGTGGATTTTGCATATTCAGTCCAGAACTCATTCTCATTGTTTACGACAAGTAAACATACAGACTAGGGGCTACTAAAGTTGGATGGAATGGTGTTCTTCTTTTCGATGTAATTATGTTTACTAACGCAACGTGCTTTCTCTCGACAATTAAGTTTGAATTTCTATCACTATAATTTAGATTAAATTAATTAAAGCAATCATCGTGATGATGCCTTTTCTTGCTAAATTCTCATTATTTTGTGGCTATTTTTCAGCTCCAAATTGTATTGGATTCTGAGTGTTCCACTATGTTTCCTCGGTAAAGTCTTGTATGAAATCAGCATTTCAAGTTTGGGTTCAAAGTTTTCTGCTTTGAATCATGACTTGTTGGAATCAATGTATGCCACTTTTTTATATCCAGCCTTGACAGTCATTGCAGTATGGAAGAAAGGAGATTGGTCTGAGGGTCTCCATTCAAAATATAGACTATTAAATGCTGCTGCTGATGCCATAGATGCCCAGGTGGACCACAACTATACTTAGACAGTAGACTTCATATTTACCACGCCTAAAAAGTTCAGCGGAGAATTGCTTGACGATCATGTGGTGTTACTAATTAATTTACATAAATATAGTAATGTGTTTAATCTAATTATTGATGACGTGGTACAAGATTTTGGATAGGGTTTGTTATGAATTTTCATGATTACTAAGGTGTGTGCTTAATTAGGGAGTTTTGCTCTAATTTGAAAGTTCATAGTTTGTGCGTGTGGAAGTTTCGATGCTCACCAAAGTAAATGAGTTGATTTGGCTTCATGTTTGGTGTGGAGCCAAAAATATTCACTAGGCGACACGTGGACTTTTGAACGAAAGAGGACAAAAATACCCTTGAGGCATACCGGGATTCCTACGCGCAAGCAGCAGGAAATTATCTTTCAACCAAGTCAAAAATACTCAAAATAGGTAACGATTTAAAGCCTATTTCATCAAATCCTTTATATAAGGTAATTCCCAAAACCTAATTCATTTTATATGTTTTATATTCCATTATTTAGCTAATCAATTAGCTAAATAATATTTTCCTTTCATGTTTCCTAAAAAATTGACTAATTAAGGGATTAATCACCTAATCAATCCCTTAATTATCAATTTGAAACATCCACTCAAACCTAAAAAATACTATAGGGCTGGCTATCCCATTCAAAACCTAAACCATTACCTTTTTGTTACCTTTTCCCACCATTTCTTCCCTTTTATTAGCCAATCAATACCATAATTACTATAACATTTCCTTTCATATTTAATTAGCCAATTAATTGGCTAATTAAACCAAAAATAAAACCTAAAATTCCCACCTAGTAGCCGGCCACATTTCCTCCCTTTATTCTTTACCTTTTTTATTTTCTCCATCTTATTACCCAAATAAAGCTAATCATTCAATTTGATAACACCCCATTTATTTCTATCATATTTTATTAGCCAATAAAGTGGCTAATTAAACCACAAATTCACCAAAAAATGGAGAGAGTGGCCGGCCATTCCTTGAAGAAAATGGAGAAGCCTAATCCTATAAATAGGCTCCTATTTTCACCAAAAACTCATTCCAAACCTCTTGCAAAAAATCTCAAATACTCTAAACACTATTTCTCTCTAAAATTCTAACTTTGGCATCGGAGGTTCTTCGGCCAAAGCCAGCCCCTATTCATCGTGGGCGCGTGAGGCTTTTGGCCTTAACCTAAGGTGCTAGTTGTTTTGTAGGTGCAAAATCGTCCAAGATCGAGGAGGAGAAAATTTGCATCCACAAATTGGTGCTTTCATTGAGAGTTGAAATCCATACTCGTAGAAGACTCTCGCACAAAAAGGTTTTTTCTTTATTTTCTAGTCCATTGGAATATTTTTCATACGTTCTTATTATTAGAATTTTTTACTTGCAAAGTTTCTTTGATAAAACGTATAAGAAAAATATAATGGCTAGAAATTTAGAAAATTCAACAAGTGAAAATTCTAATATTCAAGAAATGGGATTGCGGAGATCCGTGAGGCTAAATGCGACAATAAGTGGAGCGGCACCACCACCACGAGTTTCCACCACGGGAACCACCGCGGTGGCTACCTCGGTAGTCATCCGTGGCGAGGTCCATGGTGCTTTCACCACGGCCCGAGCCGTGCCATCCAAGGCTCACGGCACCAAGGCCACGAGCCAAGCCATGTCACTCCAAGCCCAACGTGAATTTAACGCGTTGCCAAGAGAAGCCCAAACCTCGCACCTATGTGCATCACACTCCGAGCAGCCTGCTCCAATCGAGCAGCCCACTCTCGTGGCCCAACCTGCTCTCACAGCCTATCCTGCTCCCGCCGAGCAGCCTGCTCTCGTGGCCCAGCCTGCTCTCGATAAGCAGCCTACTCCCGTGGTCCAGCCTGTTCCAGCCGAGCAGCATACTCCCGTGGCCCAGCCTACTCTCGCAGCCCAGCTTGTTCTCGAGGCCCAGCCTGCTCATACGGCCTAGTCTGCTCCCATGGCTTTCCAAGCAGCCCAAGTCGGCCCAAGATTATCTCAAC
Organism: Malus domestica; assembly: GCF_042453785.1. Lineage (NCBI taxonomy): Eukaryota > Viridiplantae > Streptophyta > Magnoliopsida > Rosales > Rosaceae > Malus > Malus domestica. The sequence goes on along the minus strand of NC_091672.1, from coordinate 23,246,660 downwards.
CATCCAGACCTACCATCGAGCCGAGGGCATTCTCACCACATTTTTTCGCGAATTTGACATTTCCCAACTCAAATCTCGTGCCCGGAGTCTACCACTCTTCCATCGCCCAAGAAGGCACATTCCTTCCAAGCTCTTCCAACCCAAATGGAGAACAACACTTGTCTCGACAAGTCATAGAGTTGACAAGTGTCCTCGCACAGCAGACGACTTTGGTGAATCGGCTCTTGCAGCGCACCGAGATGCAACGTGCCCCAGACGAGGTGTCCCGAAGTAGGACAAGGGCAGACAAAGAACCTTTCCAGCAGCGTCTCGGTAAGTAGCCACTCGACCAGCCACGAACAGAGTATTCAGGCAGTGTGCACTCCCGATTGGACCCCCGAGATAGCGTATACTCCCGTCTTAGAGCGTGGAGGAGCGTGCACTCTCGACTAGGCCCACAGACGAGCATACATTCACGGTTAGGGTCACACTCCGATAGTCAACATGAGCAGCCTTCCAGGCGAAGTGTTCGTTTGCGGTTAAGCCCTCAAGGAGCATCATTCACCTCATATCGGAGTAGGCAGCCCGACGGATGGAGAGAAACAGTCACTCAATACGGCTTAAGTGCAACCAGCAGCCTGCGAAGAACTCGCTCGCCTGCTAGGAACGCGCTACATGCACTGCATCCGGGGCATAGACAAGCTAAACACATGGAAGAGCAGCCTAGACCAGCAAGTCATGACTGGGGGCAGCCGAGAGCTCCGCTACCCCAACAAAGGCAAATTCAGGAAGAAGTAGAGAGACTCTTGACCAAAGCGATTACATGATTTCCAACGCAACGAGGTCACCGACGAGGCACTACGACGGAACATAACCAACATAAGTAGATCACCCTTCACGGAGGAGATCGAGCAGGCAGAGCCTCCACGCGAGTTCAGCATGCCACATTTCACATCTTTCAAAGGGGATGAAAACCCGGAGACACACTTAAAACGTTACCAAAGTGCAATGATCCTTTATCGAAACAACGATGATCTCATATGCAAGATATTCGCCACCACTCTACAAGGCGAGGCGCAAGATTGGTTCTACACCCTGCCGCCACAATCCATCCGGAATTTCTACGAACTTTCTTTGGTTTTCACCAAAGAATATTCATCCTATCGCTCGATCAAAAAGAAGTCTGACCATTTGTTCGACGTCAAGAAGAACCCAAAGGAGTCGCTTCGCGATTATGTGAGGAGGTTCAAAGTAGAGAAGGCAAAAATAGTCGGATGCAACGACTCGATAGCTAGAGCAGCCTTCCAAAAAGGACTTCCAGCAGACCACCCGCTATTCAGAAAATTGATCATGAAAGAAGATCTAACTCTGGCAGACTCTTTTGCTTTAGCAGAGAAGCATGCACTTTGGGATGAGGCTCGCCAATGCATATTCAAGGACTTGAAGAAGTACCCGACATCACCTCCCTAGAAGCAGCGGATGACTTATTCGCATGTTTGACGGTATCTAAAGTAGCAATAAGCTCTACCATCATGCGAGAAGAGCTGGGGGCCCGACTACCTGTATTCTATAGTTACCTGCAGTCATCATGACGCACTATTCCGCTGAATCCAAACCGGCGACGATAAAGGCGTAGACCCTGGCAGATGCAAAGTTTTCTGACGAACGTAACAACTCGGCCCAACGATGCCCCGAAGGCAGTCGATCACACTTTAGCCGCACCTACTCCCTCAATGGAGATTTCTGGCATTTGCATGTCAACGGCGCATCCAACTACAAAGGCTCGCGAGCAGCCGTGGTTCTTATCACCCCAAACGGTTCAATGCTCGAGCAGGCGATCACTCTAAGTTTCAAAGCATCTAACAACGAAGCAGAGTACGAAGCTCCACTAGCAGACCTTCGAATGAAAAAAGACTTGGCGGTGAAAAAGCTTTCAATTAATTCTGATTCCCAACTAATCACCAGCCAGACTACTAGGGGCAAAGGCATGATGATCGTGGCAACTGACTACTTCACCAAATAGGTAGAAGTAGAGACCATGACGACCACGATTCAGACGGACATAGAGCGCTTCATATGGAGGAACATCATTTACTGATTTGGCATCCCTTAATCCATCATCACCAACGACGGCTCGCAATTCGTGGGCAAAGATTTGGTGAAGTTCTTCCAAAAATATGGCATAAAGCAGCATATGTCCACACCGAGATATCCTCAAGGCAATAGGCAGGCCGAAACATCCAAAAAGATGATCCTCAACTGCCTCAAGAAATCCTTCACCAACAAGAAGGGAAAATGGCCAGACAAACTCCCCGGATGTCTATGGGCATATCGCACCACCAAAAGACGAGCAACCGGTGAGACTCATTTCTCTTTGGCATTTGGCTAAGAAGCAATCATTCATCCCAATGTCATCAAGCCAAGTATCACCGCTCTACTACCAAGCATTGAGCAGAACAGTGAGAAGATAGCCACAAAATCTGGCAGAGGAGAAACGCGAGCATACAAATACCCACATTGCAGCCTACCAGCAGCAGCTCTTCTCCAGCTACAACAAAAGAGCTAAGATTCGGCAGTTATAGCCCGGAGATCTAGTCCTAAGAAAAGCCTTCATCACTGCCCGCGGAGAGGACTCTAAAAAGATGGATCCCATCTGGGAAGGCCGGTACAAGATCAACAGAGTAGGCGGCAAGAGTAATTACACCTTCGCCATCATGAAACGACAAAAAGATCGAAAAGCAGTGGAACGCCTACAATCTGAGGAAGTACCATGTGTGACCTCCCGCTACATCAAAGCCTGAAGACTCAAACAGCTCGACGGGCACCACCTCACAAGCTGAGGACTATCCAGTTGTTATGCAGTTCCTACCTTACAGTTAAGTTCTCGTTCGTTTCACTTATTTTTCAATGAGAAATTCAGAAGTAATCACAACTTGGCTCGGCTGCATGCTTACAACAACTGATCATTCCTGCACTTTAAAAGAAGACTGCGCCCTTCTTAGGGACTCATCGCAGGAATTGCGCCCCCCGATGGACCAACCATGCTCTCCAGTGCGAGAGGGTAAACCAATTCCCCGACACCCATATGGGTCAGCTCTCCAAGACGGGATGATAAACTTTACACTCCGAATATCCAGACGTGGATGAGCCTGGCTGCCCTAGTATAACTAGATGCACGATGGCTTACGCCGAGATTCCTAGAAGTAGCCACAATGGTCTTTTTCAAGGCTTAGCTAATTGAAGGATTTTGGGTCTCTTGGCCTAATCCGTGGGGAACCGGGCCCTAGAGACGGAAGGGGCACATTACGCAGTACGCTCTATAGACGGCTGCCCTGGAACCCTAAAGCTGCTACCGAGTGCACTAAGGTAGCCTACGGATTCCAGAAGACTGCCTACGGCTTGCCCTTCGAGCAGTAAAGCCGCGCTAGACTTATACAACCGCACATTTTTATGAAAAGGTTAAACAAGCTAGTGCGCATATACGAAGTTTTATCCACTGCCGACATGCTACGTAGTCGATAAGCTTCACCTCTGCCAAGCGCGGAACAACCTACACCAAGTCCTAAAGTGTTGTGATACTTGCTACGCAACCTACGGAATTGAAGAAAGTCAAGGTTAACAGCCTAGTGGTTACGCGGACTTGTCTACTTCTGTAAGTAAGGCATCCGGCTGCCAACCCTATGGCTAACAACTTTGCAAAGTTCTACACCAACACCTACGGCTGTATAGGCTACGCGAGCTTGTCTGCTTATAAAAAGTAGCATGCCTGCCACTGGTCTATCAAGTCTAAAGGTTAGGGCATGAGCAAAATAAGCGAAGATGAAGAAAAACGAAGGAAAACATATTTATAAACAAATAGCAAAGGCCGAAGGAGTTTAAGCAAAACAAGAGCTACAAGAAAAAACAAAGAAAATCCTAAAGGCTACCTAGAATACTACACTACAGCAGCTTGGACATCCCACGACTACTCGGTCGCCACACCTTTAACAGCCGTAACGCTCTTAGCAGCGGCATCATCCAGCGCTTCACCCCCGGCTGCCCCAGCCTGGGCACTAACTTCTCCAACTACTTCACCAATAGAAGCCTTAAAAGTAAAAGCAAACAAGTCTTCCGGAGAAATAGAGAAGCTCATCTACTCCATTCTCAGCATAAGCAGCATTCAACTTTTCATCCTTTGCAAAAGCAGCAAAACGAAGCTCAGAAACTGAAAACTCAAGATCTTAAATCTGAGGTATTGTAACATTCAATCTCTTTCTCTGTACTTTCATACTTAACTTGGATCGCATCAAGCCTAGTCTTCAAGTCAACAATCTCGTGGCGAGCGGTCTCAAGCTGCAGAGAAGCAGGGGCATAAATATTAGACCACTTCAAAGCAACAAGCTCAGAATCCAACCTCTTAATCTCCTCGACTGAGGAATAAGCTTCAGCTGCCATAATCTTCGCCACCTCTTTGATAGCCTTGCTATATATGTATCATAGCAAGCAAAACAGTTATATATTGGGTCGTATGTTTCGTAAAGGAACTTGGGCAAACAACCTTTTTACCGCTATCAACAAACTTGGCACAAACGTTCATGACTTCAAGCAGATCTAGTTTTAAAAGCACATAGATCGCAACAGCATCCCCAGAAGCAGGCTTAGTGGATTTCTCATAGCTGCCCACGCGAGCAATATCTTCTTTCCTAGCAGGCGAATCAATCTCAGCAGCAAAGAGAGTAGGCTTTGGCGCCACTTTAGCAGCAGAGTCTACTTTACCACTCTTCATAATAGCAAGTTTCTACAAAGGTGAACCAGACATGGCTCCCAACGAACGTCCTGGTACAGACTTCGGCACTGGGGGCATGATAAAACCTTTACGCTGAGTAATTTTATCAACAATTGTACTAGCCATTCTCAACATGGAAGACGCCGCATGCTCAGATCTAGCAACCTTATTTTTCTTCCCATTGGAAGAAGTCATGTCAATCACATACCTCTCGGTAGCAGGCGGACCCTCATGAGCAGCGGAAGAAGTCTTCAGTTTTTTCTTAACTGGCATCTCATGAGCAGGCGGGGAAGATCTCTTCTTTCCATCTTCATTCATAGTAAGCTTCATGACAGCGATCAGACGAGCCAATGCATCCGCCTTGATCCTCTTTACCTCATCTTTCGAGAACAGCCCACATTTCTCTCAGCAAAGAGGACTAAGCAGCCAACGACATTCATGGTACTCAGCAGGGGAGCTCGACCCAGCATTCCAGCAGGCAGGAGGCCTGCATGTCCAACATTTCAGCAGCCTATGAGACCCACAATCTCCTCATTTCTCTCAATCGCCAGCCTGGCCCGAGTCAGGTCCAAAAGCCCAAATGACATGAGCTATGCGGCTCGCCTAGCACTGCGCCCCAGCGCCACAATCCGCGACCCCAGCCGCACAAACTGCCCTTAGCTCAAGCCAAGCCAAGTTGTCCAAGCAGTGGTCCCTGCCACGACATCTCCTCGGCCTATGTCGAGCCAACTCCTGGCCCTTGCCAGCCGACGTGCCGCACCACCCCGACGATTGCCCTGCAATAGCACTATCCGAGAAGAAGGCAAGAAAAATTAAATTTTTCTTACATCGGTGCGGCACGGAGAAGACGAAGAAATCAACGAAAGACGGTCATTTGCACGGGCAAGATGTAGAAGATTGCTAGAGGAGGGGGAACAAATATCCTCTAACTTTCTCTCTCTTGTGGGGTAGACTAAATTGCTCTCCAAAGTTGATTTAATAACCCACTTAAGGTGGACTTAAATAGGCTTTGAGAGAAGTTTATTTTCCCTTCCTAGAAGGATCTAATTTCCAATTAAAGAGAGAATCTACATCAAAATAGGAAGCAGTCCTAAGTTTCCTAAAGCAAGAAGATCTCTACACCTGCTGCCCTTTTCTGCGAGCAGCCCAACAGGTGTGGGGGCATTTGTGGAGCCAAAAATATTCACTAGGCGACACGTGGACTTTTGAACGAAAGAGGACAAAAATACCCTTGAGGCATACCGGGATTCCTACGCGCAAGCAGCAGGAAATTATCTTTCAACCAAGTCAAAAGTGCTCAAAATAGGTAACGATTTAAAGCCTATTTCATCAAATCCTTTCTATAAGGTAATTCCCAAAACCTAATTCATTTTATATGTTTTATATTCCATTATTTAGCTAATCAATTAGCTAAATAATATTTTCCTTTCATGTTTCCTAAAAAATTGACTAATTAAGGGATTAATCACCTAATCAATCCCTTAATTATCAATTTGAAACATCCACTCAAACCTAAAAAATACTATAGGGCTGGCTATCCCATTCAAAACCTAAACCATTACCTTTTTGTTACCTTTTCCCACCATTTCTTCCCTTTTATTAGCCAATCAATACCATAATTACTATAACATTTCCTTTCATATTTAATTAGCCAATTAATTGGCTAATTAAACCAAAAATAAAACCTAAAATTCCCACCTAGTAGCCGGCCACATTTCCTCCCTTTATTCTTTACCTTTTTTATTTTCTCCATCTTATTACCCAAATAAAGCTAATCATTCAATTTGATAACACCCCATTTATTTCTATCATATTTTATTAGCCAATAAAGTGGCTAATTAAACCACAAATTCACCAAAAAATGGAGAGAGTGGCCGGCCATTCCTTGAAGAAAATGGAGAAGCCTAATCCTATAAATAGGCTCCTATTTTCACCAAAAACTCATTCCAAACCTCTTGCAAAAAATCCCAAATACTCTAAACACTATTTCTCTCTAAAATTCTAACTTTTACTCTAAACACTATCACTCTCTTGTAACATTCATAATGAAATATACAACAAATATTGAACCCAAAACTCAACAAAATCCAATTTCTTCACTTAATTATCAAAAGTTAAAAATCAGTGAATTCAACGATTTGGTAAACTATTGGTGGGACTCTTTTCATATGGTACTTTGGTTTTTCGAGATTAAGAAATCGAGACATTCAGATCACTCAATTTCAATGACATGATTTCTATTAATCTGATTTTCTGACTTACTTCACACAAATTCAAAATTCGAATCACTCTCTCAACGGCCTAGATCTTTAGATCTTCGAACTCCAAACGTAGAGATTCACATTCTTTCGGTGTGATGCTGGGACAAGGATTTGTAGGATGGAGGCTATTGCCCACATGTCAATTTCCAGATAAAGGTGAAATCCAAGCTATGTTTTTAACAGTTTGACTGTAATTCAAATTGGATGAGGATCCCATCCGGATCCAAATTGTGGTGATTCTAAGGATTCTCACATCCTAATCGTTCATCGTATATCGTGCGGTCAGTTTTTGTCAGGTACTATTTATGTTTAATTTTAAATAATAAAATTCAAATGATTTCTGACCGCACAATATACGATGAACGACTAAGATATGATGATTCTTAGAATCTCCACAATTTGAATTCGGATAGAATCCTCATCCATTAAAATTAAATAATCTAAAAGTGAAAACCAGAAATGATCTGATCAAGTGATTGTCAAATAGTACCACAAACAAATATTGTACATTTGTTTTAATTACTCGACATCATATCTTCTTTTCTTGTCAACTATATACCCACTTTTTAATTGTCCCTTTTTACGTGCAAGCCTTCCATCTAATTTATTAAAAAGTTACCTTTAGGATTAACGAGGATTTGGAGGAAAGAAAAGTTCAAGAATTAATCATTCAAATTAGGGGAAAACAATTACAATGTAAAATTAACCAAAAAACTTATAAACAAACATCAGAGAGTCAGAGCTCATTCATGTAAAAGTATTAGAGAGTCAGAGCTCAACATTTAGCCCATTTTGAGTGCAGCCTTACAATTAATTTTAAGGGAATGAAATATGCTAATTCAAGTGAATAAAAAAAATATAAGTTCACAAAACTTGAAATAACATAATACATAGGCGGAATACTTCGGTTTTGAGGGGCTAATTCCATTGAGCAGTGCCTTCCGTGAAACACGCAACAATCACTAATCAATAATTTAAACCCAAAACAAATCAATTATACAGAAAACCTAGATCGGCCAAGTAGCAAAAACAAATACCCAGAAACTGAAATCAAGAAAATACGAATGCGAGTGAGTGAAAGTTTGGGACTATTTGGGTAAAAAAACATGAGCTTCTTCGGCCTCCACGGGATCAATGCTTCTGCAACACAAAACTCTGAAACCAACCCGAGATGGCTTCCAACTGGAACCAAAACTCTGAAACCAACCCTAGGCTTAGCCGTCCCTTCCTTCCTCGCCGTGTCTCTGCGCACACCTTACAGAGAAAAAGCAAAACCAAACTTTCGGGCAGGCTTACCTCTTGCTTTGCTCATCCTACCCCTCCCTCTCTCCTCCAATTTTTCCTTCCAGGACCTTCCCTCTCGACTCTTCTTTCACGCACGACGCCTCTTCTCTCCTCTCTCTTCTCTCTCTTCTCTTTGGCATCGCTGCAGGCTAGGCCTGCCCTCTGTCGGCGATTCATCCGAAACACCTAACCACATACAAAACCGACTTAAACTAACCCAGCCACAGCCCAAAGCCGCAAAAGCCCATCCAACTAAACCTCAAAAAAAAAAGCCCAGCCGAAACCTTAAAGCAATGGCATGTTCGTAAATAAAGTGAAATTCAGGTACAATGAACAGTAAAGAACAGTGCCAATTGCAATGTTTTCTTTAGACTAAAGTAATTCGTTCCGTTCAAGTAAACAACTCTCAGCCGTTGGTTATTAAAAAAAAAAGTTCTTTAAGTTAGTAATTCAGTTTGTATAGACAACTTTTGCCGTTGATTATCAAAAAAATTAAAATTTGGAATGCATTAAGTGTTGAGAATTGTCCACTCGAGCGTGTAGCACCTTTCCCTCGTTTTGTTGGCTTGTTGAATGGTGAAGAAGAAAGATTCAACTCAAGTTCTCAAACATCTCAAACCAATAAGGAATAGAGGGGGCATATGCTGGGAGAGCTTCCATTTGACCTCACCTCCCAACGAATATCCTTTGCAAATTCATCCAATCTCCACATGCAACCCAGACTCTTGTGATATTCCCTTAAATCCCAATCGAATATTTCCCACAAATTTTCTAAACAATAAACCCTCTTCCACTCCGACTTGTACTTGCTTATATTACGATTTACAGTACACTCATCATGGTGACCTCCTTTCCTGCTTCTCTCTCTCTAAATCCCTCTCTCTCTCCTCCTCCCTTTTCTGCAACCAATACCCAATTATCCTTCTCCTCGCCCTTTCCTCCTCTCAGATTCCCAGCCTGCCGATCCTCACGAACAAAACCCAGTAGCCTTTGCGGTAAAGGTGTTCGATTGTGTTGCTCTGAGAGACCAAAAAGTAGAAAACTTGAGCTTAAAGCCAGCGACATGACTATTACAGAGGTCGGGCAAGATGAAGAGGAAGAGGGTCCTCCTCCATATGTTGAGTCGGAGATTAACTCGAGACCTCGACGCATTGCTCTCTTTGTTGAGCCTTCTCCCTTTGCGTGAGTCTCTATCTCTCTCTCTCTACTGTTTTGCTACTTTGATTTAGCTTCACTAAATTTTCAATTTTGAGATTACCCATGTTGTCAAATTGCTTTCTTTTGTTGTCTTTAATCGTGGTTGTTTAAAATTTTAAGGCATAATTAAGTGAATGTTTGGGTCTAATCTGGTTTTTTAGATTTAACTAACATTGTGTTAGGTGAATTGTCCATGACAGACGTCCTGCATCGAGAATTTCTGCTGGTTTTAAACTTTAACTATAAGGCAATTGTGGTTCCTTTGAAGGTTCTACATCAACTAATCGTTAACTTTAGCTAAAATTTGGTTGTTTTAGTTTCGGTTTATGTCAAATTTAGTGTTAAAAACATGACTTGCGGCTTGCTGGTTTGTCCATTCTGGCATGGCATGGGCGTCTATTGGGATCACTGTTTGATGAGTTATTGGCTAGTTTTGTCTATCAGCTATTAAGTGTTCTTTCCATTGGGATCATTGTACTGCATTCAATTAGTCTTTGTTGCAGTACAGGAGTATAACACATTTTGAGCTTTGGTTATTTGTAATTTCTGCTCTTTTAAATATTCAGCTGATATGAACCACCAAGGGTTGCCTATTGAAAGTGCTGTTTTTCTATTTATCCTTAGAAACGTAAATTAAAATAATGTACTGCATTCAAGTAAGTCTTTGTTGTAGTACAGGTGTATAACACATTAGAAACGTAATTTGAGCTTTGGTTATTTGTAATTTCTACTCTGTCAAATTTTCAGCTGGTTATTGAAAGTGTTGTTTTTCTGTTTATCCCACAGATATGTGTCAGGTTATAAAAATCGGTTCCAGAATTTCATTCGATACTTGCGTGAAATGGGGGATGAGGTAAATTCTTTATATCTCCGCACTTCTGTATTATATTGTGTATGGATATCCTTAATCGAACCTGCATTAGTGAGAATCAGGTTCCTTGCTAAATTGGCATTTACATGCCTATTTAAACTTCGAGGCAGTGAAATTCTTCAAATTTCTAATGTCTTTAAACGAGGTCTGACATATTTTCTTGCTGATACGTGGTACAGGTGATGGTTGTGACAACCCATGAAGGAGTTCCTGACGAATTTTATGGAGCAAAGTTGATTGGATCCCGAAGGTAAGCTATATAGTGATCTAATTTCTATTGTTTGGTGCAAAAAGGATACGAAACAAAAAGCATACAGAACATTACTTTTCCTAATATCTCTCCCATTGGTTTGCTCTTTTTTGTATTATTTCTCAGCTTTCCCTTCCCCTGGTATCAAAAGGTGCCCCTTTCCCTTGCACTTAGTCCTAGAATAATTTCGGAGGTTGCTCAGTTCAAGCCTGACATTATACATGCATCCTCGCCTGGAATTATGGTAAGTATTCAATTTGTTCTTATTCTTTTCTTTGTAGATGGTAGATTGACTCTGTATATATAGATAAACTAGAGTAATAACAAAGAATTGAAAAGATAGCTGACGCAGAACACTATTTATCAGGTTTTCGGCGCCCTCATTATCGCTAAGTTGTTATGTGTTCCTATAGTGATGTCGTATCACACTCATGTGCCAGTGTGAGTTTAATTCTTTATATTATTGAAGTTTGTTAGATACCCATTTTATATTTTGAAAATTCAAATTCATTTAATTACTTATGAAGAAAGTAATGTATGTTTATGAGTGCTTAGGACTGAGCCTTGATCTCTTTTGTTATGCAGATATATCCCGAGATACACCTTCAGTTGGCTGGTGAAACCCATGTGGTTGGTCATAAGTATGTAACCCTACCTTTATACTGGCCTCATATAGTGATATGGGTACCAGAGCATATAATTACCATTGTTGTTTTTGTTATCAGAGTTTCTGCACAGAGCTGCTGATCTCACACTAGTGCCATCAGCTGCAATCAGTAAGGATCTCCTAGAAGCTGGGGTGGCCGCAGGTGATTATAGTAAACGCATTTGATGTCTCAATCCCAGATTTACTTTTCAGAAAATTTTGACTGATTAGAAAGAAAAAAAAAACGTGTCCATTCAGCACAATTGTAAACTAATCTTTAATTGCTTATTTGCAGCTAATACAATCCGTCTTTGGAATAAGGGTGTTGATTCGGAAAGCTTCCATCCCCGCTTCCGTTCTCATGAAATGCGTATGAGACTGAGGTAGTTCCTCTATTTGTCAATTTGTGTCTCTCACTTCCCCATTCGGTTGGAAACTTTTCTTAATTTGTGTATGTTGTCGTGAACAGCAACGGTGAACCTGAGAAACCTTTAATTGTTCATGTTGGAAGACTTGGAGTGGAGAAGAGTTTGGATTTTCTGAAAAGGTAGAGTGCTTCTCTCTTACAAATAACATATTTAAAATTTAAACATGGATGTTATATCTTGTGGTAGATCTCCTCTGTAATTTCAGCCTTAATTTTATAAATATATGTACAATTTGCAGCATTTAACTTACCATTCTGATTTAACAGTGTCATGGATCGGCTTCCTGAAGCACGAATTGCTTTCATTGGAGATGGACCATACAGGTATTGCTCTGGTACATAATGAACTTTTAGAATTGTAGGGAGTAATCTGTATCTACAGAAAAGCTCGTCAAAAAATGATGCAGCAGCTTGTTATTGGAAATGCGGGAAAAAACATGTTCCTTTCTCAACATAAAAAGCACTTGTACTCATTCAATTGTATGGCTTTTACTTTTGCAGGGAGGATCTTGAAAAACTGTTTGATGGCATGCCTGCAGTATTTACAGGAATGTTAGGAGGTGAAGAGCTCTCACAGGCATATGCCAGTGGTGACGTTTTTGTGATGCCTTCAGAATCAGAGACACTTGGGCTTGTTGTATTGGAGGCTATGTCTTCAGGTATCCCTGTGGTGGGAGCGCGAGCTGGTGGAATCCCAGATATAATTCCCACAGATCAGGAGGGGAAAACTGGCTTTCTCTACGATTATAATGACCTTGATGACTGCTTAAGTAAGTTACAGCCCCTGCTGGAGAACAAGGACTTAAGGGAAACAATTGGCAAGGCAGCACGTGAGGAAATGGAGAAGTACGATTGGAAAGCAGCCACGCGAGTAATTCGAAATGAGCAATACAATGCTGCCATTTGGTTCTGGAGGAAGAAGAGAGCGCAATTTCTTAGACCTCTGCAGTGGTTCATGAAGCGCATTTTTCCTCCAACCACACCAGCAATCAAGTACAGGTGATTTCGGGTCCTACTGCTTTCAGCACAGGTAACTAGTTATTTGTAAACTTGCTTTGCGCTTCAAAAGAAGTTATTGTTAGATTGTACTTGGGATAATTGTAGATTATTTGTTTGTAAATATTGGACGGTATACAATGTCAGTTACGTCGTTCTCTTGCTCATTTTTATGTTCACGAAACTGCATTCGTACCCATCATTGCCACATCTTACCATGAAATTTGTAATGAGAGATCTGTATGCATGTTTTGTGCATCTAATGTTGTGCAAGTTCCTTGTGCGTTCTTTTAACGCGGTAACTTTAGTCAGATGTCAGCTGAGAGTAAGTTCAAGTGTAGTAGGGTCACTGATTCCATGCATTTCACATGCACTTCATCTCCTTCACTCATAGATGAGGTACCTGAGGACCAGTTGCAGTAAGTATAGAGAAGGAATAGCTCTGGTGTTCATTAACTAGTTCACATGCATACGAATGAGTGGGTCTAACTGAAAGTGGTAACATATTTTCATGTACATGGTGGTCTATAGGCAGCAGTCCATGGACCACAACATCGAAAATCATCCCGGTGCATCCCCTGGATCAGAGAGAGACTTCCCTGCCCTGGTTTCCCTATTTCCAGTCTCTATCCTCAATATCACTCATAACGCAAGTAGAGATGGAGGAAGAGGATGGGGATAAGAAAACCATGGCCAGAAAGTATTTTTCTCTATGCCAAGCTTGTCACATATAGCATATGGGATTGGATTTAGACGTCTGTTACGGTCTTGTTGAATAAAGTAAAAGTTGCTCACTGGAGACTTGACGCAATAATGTAAACTCCATGCCTATCATAATAAAACCTCGCATCTACTTTGTGGTGCATTGTATCAGAACATGGACTTTTTTAGACAAACCGAACTGCAATCAGCTCAATTTTCTGGTTAGAGTCAAACCATTAATCTTTTCTAATTCTAAGCCATTTCCCCTCACCCCGTCCTCACAACTCGAGCTAATTAGGTTAATTTAGGTCATGTGTACAATGTAAAACTAAGAGAAGGGTTTGGACGGGAAGTTTGATACATGTCACAACAAATTTCGTGGTTAATTGGCGAAACACCAAACCAATACTTTTCATATGTGTAAAAAGAGAGGAGAATCTATCTAACGTGCACTTTGGATGGTTGGGACCAACTTGCGGAACACATGCACAGGCACCTGCAGCACTGCTTCTCAATGGTGGTGGTGCCTGCTGCCTGCTGCCCCATGAAAAGAAGTTTTGGCAGTTGGGGTAAATGGTCGAGGTCCATATCTCTCTCAGACGCGGTTCGGTTTGGGGACCATTTGGGATACTATTGTCTCCTTTATCGATGAAAAGAACTTGCATGGAACGAGTTCATCGTCACATGATATTCGAATTCAATAATACATTGTTATGTGTAAGCTTATCTCCAAATATCATTGCATTATTGATTCTGAATGTCACATGAAGTTGTTTTCCTTTACAGAGAAACATGATAGGCTCTGAATTTCTCTGTTTTGACTTGTATTTACATAGGAAGGAAAACGAGTAAATGGTAAGACCATCATTTTAAAAGGCTTTATGTTCATACTGTTTATCTCAATCTAAAGCCAATTTTCTATCAGTTAAGAATTCAGATTGGTTATTTTCCGTATTGGATGGTTAAAACTTCAATAAATCAGTCGAAATAGATATTTGACTAATAAAAAATAAATAAAGAAATGAGTTGCCCGTTAGAATTTTGCTTTCGCAAATACGTAGTTTCATTTTTTTTATCAAATAATTGTTATATATATATATATATATATTTCAGATTGTGATTTGGATATAAGGACATGTGACTCCTACTAAAAATTCACAAAAATAGAGGCTTTTAATGGATTATTCACATTAAGAAATTCGGCAATTTCATCACGTGCATAATTCTTTAAGCAGATAAAATATAATATAATAATTCCCCTACAATAGTACAAACATCCACACCCACACACTACACTAGTAGCCAAAACGTCGCGGTTTTAACGTCTCATCGCAACCGTCCAAATCAATCTCACCACAGCGATTGACTAAGTTTTGACCAATTCCTAAATCCCACGAGCCAGTCACCATAACGGATTAACCGTAATTTCAAACATTAACGGCGGGTCCCACCCACAGTGGGGGCGTGATCGCGTACGACCCGGCTCAGTCTATCACCGATACATATTGCATGAACTCCCCATCGGACAGCAGCCCAGCCATCGTCTCAGGAGCCAGAACCACCTCCAAATCAACGCTGCCGCTGCCTTCCCTCCCTGGAAAAGCCGATATCTTGCCGTCGAATTTGTTGGCCGCGCCGCTCCGCACGGCGAGGGGTTTGCCCCACCCGAAATCGTTGTTGTACATCGGGAATCGCGGCGAGCTGCCCATCGTGATCATCGCGCCGTCGAAGTTCCCCAGCGGGAACAGCCTCGGCGCGCTCTCCCAATCCTCTACGCCGCGGCGCACTGTGGCGTCGTCGTGCGCAACCACGTTGTTGTGGAGGAGATTGGCACCCCAGCGCAGATCCCGGGACAGCAGCTCGCCGACGGTAGCGACGGTCGGGATGCTCTGTATCGCGTTACCAAAGTAGTGCGAGTCCATCTTCGGCTGGAGGCGGTGGCGGCAGTTCACAGCCATACGGAACGTCGTCGTTTTGGAATCAGGTAGGTTCCTGGCACGAGTCACGGAACGCCAGAGCTGCGCGCTCAAAGATTGAAACGACGAAATCTCCGCCGTTTTCGCGCCGTTATATCGGTGTACGGCATTCCAGCTGTCATTTAACTGCTTCCCGAGAATCTCGGCCGTTTCAGAAAGGCCATTATCGTTACAGTTACCGTTATCATCACTGTTACAGTTATGCGTTGTTTTGAACAGATGAGTGTTATTTGCTCTGTTTTTCAGTTTGAGAATTGATTCTCTGGTGAAATGGAAGATTCTCTCACGCAGCGGATCGTTGCCGGAGAAGGTGACCTTAGGGCCTCCTTCTGGGAAATGGAGCACCGCCGGCGAGTTGAAGACGGTGTCGCGGGAAAAATCAGGAGATTTTGATATTTTCTTGGCGCCTCGGTTAATCTCGGCGAAGGTGTTGAAGAAGTGCCAGAAGGATGTGCCGTCAAGGACGGAGTGGTTGACCGTACATCCGATGAACACGGCGTCGGCGAGCTCGGTGACCTGTACGGCGGCTAGAGGTCTGAAGTGGCCGGAGTAGCTCAAAGTCCTTTGATACGCGAAGAACTCCCTGAAGCAATGTGGAACGTCGGCGTTGGGCTGCAGGACGGCGTCCAGAGAGAGGTTCTTGGCTTTGGCGTGCACGAAACCGACGCCGGTGTCGTTACAGACAATGTGGACGTGACCGTCTGCGTCCGTCTCGAATCGACCGGCCAGGGCTGGGAAGTGGGAGAGGGCGAGGGAGAGGGAGTGTTTGAGGGAGGGGAGGAGGTCGACGACGGAGAAGGGCGGGGAGTCGAGGAGGACGCCCTTCTGGATGTAGTGGCAGGAGAGCATGGGAAGATCAGAGACGGAGAGCTTGAGAGACTTGACGGCGGATTTCTGGTCGGGGTAAATTGTGCATTGCGAAATTACGGAAACGGAGGAATCGGAGCAAGGCATGGTGAAATGGTGCGTTTCGAGGAGGTGTAGATTGAGAAATCCTGGGGGTATGAAATTGTGAGTTGTGGTGGGAGTTGGGAGCGGGGTATATATAGTGGTGGGGAGGGGGTCGGGTTGGATGCATGAACTTGCGTCCTACTTTCTTGTTAGGATGGGGCCCAGGAAATGATATGATGACGTGTTAACAAATACCGTCACATATATCACTTTACAAGTGAATTCCTTATATGATGACGTGTTAAGAAATACCATCACATATATCACCTTACAAGTGAAGAATTAGATTTTAACAAAAAAAACTCCCAGTACTTTTTATCATAACAAAAAATTGTAATTTTTATATTAAAAAATTATTTACCTTACTTTTTATTTTATCTTTATTATTAAAACTCAAAATTTTCAAACTATTTTCACTAGTTTTCTTGTAAAAAAACATTTAAAAAAAATATATATATTTCACTAGTTATGTAATAACATATATCGTACGAAAAGGTCAAATATATAGTGAAGGTAAAAATTAAAAAGTAAGACAGGTAAGTACCTAATAAAAAAATAAAAAATAAAAAAACCATATAAACCTATTTGCCAAACGAAAAGGTCAAAAAAATGAAACAAACTTTTTTGGAATAAGACTAACCAAAACATCAAAAAATAATTTATTTATATTTTTACTTTTGTTAGTTAAGCCAATTGACCATTACATTATACCTACCATTTATTCAAGTTCGAATTCCACTTATTGTAGATTATATCATTATAGTAATTTAAAAGGGATGTTTGTCCGCTTTGATCCCTGACCACGTCCTCACGGTTTTGTTTCTGAAAACTCACATGAGAACTTCCCAGTGAGTCACCAATCCTGGAATTGCTCTCGTTGCGATCTCGCTTAACTTCAAAGTTCCTACGAAACCCGAAGTCAATGAGCTCTCAAAAGGCCTCGTGCTAGGTAGAGATGAGAATATACATATAAGATTTACATAATCCACTCCCCTAAGCGATGTGGGATGTTACATGCAAAGTATTGACTTTGCACTCAATTTACCGAAACAAAGTTATTTTTTTGTCCTTGTACAATTGTCATGTTTTGTTCGCGTGTATGATGGATGAAAAATTTCAAAATCTAACGTGGAGGTGGGGGTAGGGGGGGGGATTGGTTATATATAAAAGTTTAAGGGGATAATCGGCTAAAATTAGAATTTAAAAAAAAAATTGCAACCATATACAAATTCGAGAAGCAAATCGACAAATAAGTCAATTTAAATATCATCCTATATATTTTAGCATGCTTATATAAGATCCCCAATTATTTAGTCATGCTTAGTGATGCTTCTATCAGATCACCTATTATTTAGTCATGACTCATAAGCTGCATGGATTTTCAATTGATATATTTTCACAATATAGGTAATGCAGAGAGAGACATGTGCCAAGACCCTTGGGAATTACGAATATTCACGCCTAGATCGAAAAAATGGGACATGGATCCTCCTCTCCGAATCCAATTGTCCTAATCCTAGGGATCTATCAATCCAAATCATTAAAATTTGATCCAACGACTACAAACAGGAGTCAACTTTAAAAGTTATAATAACTTTAACTGTTTCATCAAATTTCAACTGCTTGAATTGATGAATCCCTAGAATTAGAATAATTGTATTGATAGACGCATATTTATGCGACTTAGTTAACTAGTTTTCTTGCATTTACGTTATTAGTTATTAGTTATTTTAGTACTTTAAGCCATTTTCGTGTGTTTGTAGGTCCAAAGGGCTAAGGTAGCAAGAAAGTGCATTTTGGTGCATTTTGGAGCAGTTTTGAGCTTGTAATGGATTACATATGATATGAGCAAGATGGATGGACGAATTTGAAGACAAAAGAGGCTAAGAACATGCTAAAAATCTGGTGAAACAAATACAAGTTGCAAGAAGGGATAAATTTCTAAAAGGATTGGCCAAAACTTCACTCAAAACCATGCATACCCCATAAAATTCATCAATGCCGTGGCCTTCCCTTTGTTTTACTTCCACCAGATTTTTTTAGTGATGATGCAATGCCTATCTCACTATGACATTTGAGTGGATGATGTAATGCTTAACTCACCATGACATTTGAGTGGATGATGCAATGCTTAACTCACCATGACATGTGAGTGGATGACTCAAAACCTACCCTCACCAACAATTCTCCACCTTGCCATGCCTTACCTACTTCATTCCACCAGATTTTTGCATTAAACATGTCCATCCTCTTCCTATAAATACCATGGCAGCAACCTCATTCAAATCATCCAGAAATTAACCATTCTCCAAGCCTTTCCTTGCCTCTCCTACATATCTAAACCCCTTCCCATCCATTCCTCCAAATAACCAACCCTTCAACATCATTCCAACCTTGTTGTTGCGGCAAAGAGAAGGAGAAAAGTCCTTAGACGCACTTGCTATCCAACATGGATCGTTGGAACGTTTAGGTGCTTTCTTTCCTTTGTTTTTCAATGTTTAAATTTGTTTATCTTTGTTTTGTAATAATGAGGAACTAAACCCCCCTTGGCTAGGGGGGGATTCGAAACCATGTTAATGCTTGCAATATGATTTGATTACTTTTAATTGCGTTTCATAAGTTATGAATTCGATTTACTTATCTATTTGATTGATAACATGTTTATGTATGTTGATTAGGGATGCATACTTAGTTTGCATGCATAAATATGATGCTAGAGTATAAGGGAATTTCACCTAATCGTTATGAACTTATATTCATGAGTAGTAAAAGTCGCTAGTCACGATTGTGTTAAGTAAATCCTTGGCATAAGTTTCATGCAAATCATAGTAACGAGTGCCTCGTCAATGCTTATGTTTTTCATAGAACTTAATGATTCTTGCTTGTATCTCTATTATGCAATTCATGTAGGGAACTTGTAGGGAATGTTTTGGGTTGTCGTATGCAATCATCCAACCCAATAACTTGTGGAAAAACTGAGGGTTAATTAGTGCAATTCACGGTTAATTTGGGGCGTTGAGAATTAATAAGTTATTGAAATGCAATTGGAAATCATTTTGTATGCAAGCAAGACATGTGTGGAGAAGAACCCCTTAGCTAGCCTTCCATTATCCATTCAACCCAAATTTGTTTAAAATCTATTTAAGTTTTTAGTTTATTTGTTTTTACTTTCAACTTCACCAAACTCAAATCCCCTTTTTACTTTCTTGTTTTAAAATCTTTTGTTTACATTTTTAACTTTGTTTTTATGTTTTTAAATTAGTTTTCAAGTGATTTAGCAATCCCTCCTAATCCCCGGTTTAGAACGATCCCTACTTACATCTATACTACAATTGTCAAAAAGAGGGTTAAATTTGTGTGCTTATATATTTCGCATCATGTATCCGGAAAGGATCCATATCCGAAAAAATGAATATAATGGTGTGTGCATTTTTATGCAGATCTTCTGCCTCATTGAATTCCGAGCAAGAAAATTTATGTTTGTTTTAATTTTAAGAGTCATGTTTGGGTCAGTCCTACCTTTAATCCTTCGTATTTGTGGGTAAAGTTGGGCAAGAGTTTGATATTTTTTTTTGGTTTGCTTTAGGATCTAATTGGTAAGTTCAAATCGACTATGTTGGTAATGATTTGGACAAACTGTTGCCAATGTGATCGTTTTAGGTTCGTTTGGCATATAAGATTCTCGATTTGGGTTTGTTTAGGTTTTCATTTGTACTTTTCCTTGCGTAAAAGAGTTTCGAGACCACATTTTAAAACCATCTTACACTAATTCTCACAGTTGGACTACCTTTACTGACTTTTGAGTAATGCTAAGGAGATCATACTTTTCAACTACATTGGTGTGCCATGTCATGTGGCAGGCGTTGGATACACCCTAACATACAATAAGATAAATTCATTAATTGACGTGGTATAACGTCACTTGCCACGTCAGATGGTACACACAAATGTGGTTTAAATATGTGATCTTCTTAACATTTTCTTTGACTTTTTGTTGCTTTGGGGTTTATTTCACAATCATTTTCTAATTACTTTCTTATTGTTTTAAAATATTAGTAGGTCAAAACTCTTGATTCTTAACCAAGGCCTTCGATTCAGGTCAGAACATTGATATAAAATACACAATAAAGAATCAATAATTTTGTCATTCCAAATCGAAATGTAGGTTTTGGATTTATTTCCGGCACAATTGCCCACACCTACGTATAAACCCACGTTGCATGTCGCCCATGTCGCTAGCAAACATCCTTGTAGTAGTTAATAGTCGCAATCTAAAATCTCTTCAGAAACTTGTCGAGTGGATGAAACGAGGAGATATATATATCGTTCCATCTTGATTCTAAAAGCATAACAGACACACTGATAAGAACTATATTTCTGCTAGGTATATAGTTTAAACACACCAGATTGATGTTCATGATTATGTACCTCGAATTGTTGAACAAGTAGCAAATCGAGAGTATTAATTTCCGATGATAAATGTCATAGTCGGGCAAGTTATGTTGGCTCTCTTTATTCGGCAGCCACTCTTGTTACGCATAAATCCACGTTGTAGAGCAAAAAATAATTTGAAAGATTCTGGAGTTGACATGTGGAATTTCATCTACTACTGATGAGAATGTCTTTATTAAATTGGTGAGACTCACATTTATTCCACACGCAGTTCAACCTTCTTGAAGACTTGAGTTGTTGACTACAACTTCCCGAAACTCTGCTTTCCTAATTGAAGACCAACTCAATAAAGCAAGGAATCACAATCATATCCAATCAAGAAAACTACGACATAATCCATGATATTATTTAATTAATAATACCTTCGGGATAATTTTTCCTCCATTCTAGGGGATGCATGACACACCTTGGCCAACTGGATGACGACAAATGGCATGAAAAACCTACACATGTGGCCGACCCTATGTGTGTCTATTGCGATTAAAAAAAAAACCAGTAAGCTTTTGCGTTTGATCAAAGGTCTTCTCGTGGGGTACATGGTTTTGGACTTTGATCAAATGTAATTAATTGTTTTGTAGGTACAAATTCGTCAAGACTTAAAACGGCGGATTTTTTTTGCCACCACGATTTTGATCTGGCATACATAATTAACACAGCTAGGGTTTTAGATAATTTGGTTTATATTCACTCACCCAAACTTTTCAGTACATCAAAGCACTAATATTAGATTTCGCACGTGCTAAACCATTTTTGCTGCTTCTGGGAAACCCAGTTTTGTCATCTGATTACAATTAGGTAAGTTCATGAGGTGGGCGCTCTTTCTTTTCTAAGCACTGCCGAGTGCCGCCCATTTCGTTTGACCTAATTGGATGTAATTAATCTCTCGTGTTATAAACGTGGATAAATATATTATAGTGTATGATTACTCAATTTGCGTTCAATAATTTGTCACTCAACAATCTTTGTTTTGTTTTGTTCTGTTTTGGAAATTTAACTACCTTCTGTACCCTGAAAACAAGAAGACAAAAGAAAAGTGCAAGTACCACCACTACTACCAAAACCATTGCTTTACGCGTCATATAAATATGTGTAAAACTTAATTAATATTTTGAATCATTGATTGACTCCATTGAAATTTAAAAGGAAAGTGTTCTCTACCTAGGAATAGAAAATGCGAGTTCAAACTTTTTCGTCTTGTTTTTGTTGGAAATTTGAGTAGTTTGAGTAGAAATTTCTTTGTCTCACATTGGTCATTCCCAAAAGCTTTTACCACTTTATAAGGCTTTGTCTTTTATAGAAAGTGATTTGAGTAATAGGCCTGGAGAATAAAATTGGGCTCACCTTTGGGGTTAGGCTTTGGGGTGCACTAATTAATTGGTAATTAATTATAATTAATATATATATATATATAATAAATTAATTTTTATTTGAACAAACTTATCTTTTTAGATGAAGTCTGAAGTCAAAGATGAAGCCTGAAGTCAATAAAAACGCAGAAAGCACTGCACCCCATCTGAAGAGATGTCTCCCAACACATCCCATTCTTATACCTGTTGCGAACAGGTATAATCCCTCTATATATACATCCGTCTGCATGACATTTAGAATTCAGAAAAACAAAAATCTCATTCTATAATTCATAGCATTCTTACTGAGAGTACCACAAGGAAATTCGCCAGAAGTTAAGTTTTCCGGTGCTGCAATTCTAACTTAGCATAGAACTATAAGCACTGAGTAGAGACGAAATTTCTGTTTCAAGGACATTCGGTACACAAACCTCGATCTTCAAGTTGTTTGTTTTATATTTTTGTTTATTGATACTCTGTTAATTTTTTATATTTGCATTTATTGTTTATTAGCATATATATTTAAATCACAGATTGTTGACTTAGATCCAACAATCTTGAAACAGAAATTCCTATGGATCAACAATCTGTAAATGTGAATGGCACTGTACCAAAATACTCTGAAAAGCCTGAGAAGTTCAAAGGGCTAGACTTCAAGAGATGGCAACAGAAGATGTTGTTCTTTCTGACAACAATGAATCTCACTCATGTTGTCAAGGAAGAAGCTCTGAAGTCTAATGAGAATCCAATGACGAAAGAGACTGTCATGGCAGTTGAAGCTTGGATTCATTCCGAGTTTTGTTGCAGGAATTATATTTTGAATAGTTTGGATGACAATCTCTACGACATTTATTCTCTGTGCAAGACAGCGAAAGAGTTGTGGGAATCCCTGGAGAAAAAGTATAAGATTGATGATGCCGGTTCAAAGAAATTTGTTATCGGTAAGTTTCTTAAATATACAATGGTGGATAATCTGTTGTTTCTCAGGTCGAAGAAATCCAGAAATTGATCTATGAACTGCACTTTGAGGGATGCGAGATCAATGAGCATTTCCAAGTTGGGGTGATAATTGAAAAATTGCCAACTTCATAGAATGACTTCAAAATTTATCTCAAGCACAAACGTCGTGAGATGAATATGAAGGATTTGATCCTAAGGCTACGAGTGGAAGAAAACCACAGAAAGGCAGACCGTTTTGGAGGGTTTACTACCATTGAAGCCAATGCAAATTATGTTAAGGGAGGAAACTCCAAGGCCCAAGCCAAAGAAGAATAAGGCTCTGAAAACCAAGCAGTTTTTACAATCTGCCCTTGCTCCCAAAGGCAAGAATCTGAAGAAGATTAAGGGCACATGCTATGTGTGTGGCAAATCTGGTCACAAGGCACAAGATTGTTATCATCGCAAGGATGGAAATCATGCTAACGAAAACAACAACAACCATGCTAACATGGCAACCACCAATGGAGAATTGGTTGCTGTTGTGTCCGAGGTCAACATGGTCTTAAATGTCAGTGAATGGCTGTTGGATACTGGTGCTACTAAGCACATCTACACTGACAGAAATCTATTCACTGAATACCATCCTGCTGCCCATGGAGAAAAGCTGTACATGGGCAATTCTGCCTCATCTGCGATGGAGGGCAAAGGCAAAGTAGTACTCAAATTCACATCTGGAAAGAGTCTCACCTTGTTGAATGTGTTGCATGTTCCTGAAATAAGAAGGAACTTGGTTTCTGGACCTATTCTAATTGCTAAGGGCTTTAAACTTATAATGGAATCCAACAAATTTGTACTTACCAAGGGTGGGATGTTTGTTGGAAAGGGTTATGTGGCTGATGGCCTCGTGAAACTCAATGTAATTGCCATTGATGATGCTAATAAAATAAATGCTTTTACTTATATTGTTGAGTCTTCTAATATTTGGCATGCTAGATTAGGACATGTTAATTTTCGTTCCATGCATAGAATGGTTAAATTAGACTTATTACCTAAATTCGAAATTGATTTTAATTATAAGTGTAAAACATGTACTGAATCAAAATTTGCTAAGCAAACGAGAAAGTCAATTCTAGATAGATCAAATGAATTACTTGGATTAATTCATAGTGATCTTTGTGACTTTAAATCCACACCAACTCGTGGAGGAAAGAATTATTATGTCACTTTTATTGATGATTGTAGTAAGTATTGCTATGTTTATTTGATCCATAGCAAGGATGAAGCTTTGAATATGTTTAAGACATATAAAGCAGAAGTTCAAAATCAACTAGAGAGAAAAATCAAAGCACTTAGATCCGATAGAGGAGGAGAGTATGAGTCTACTGCATTCTCAGATTTTTGTGCACAACATGAAATTATACATCAAACAACGGCTCCATACACACCACAACAAAATGGTGTTGCTGAAAGAAAAAATAGAACATTCAAAGATATGATTAATTCCATGTTAAATAGGTCAGGGCTTCCACACAGTTTGTGGGGGTGAAGCTTTACTTATTGCAAATACCATATTGAATAAGGTTCCTCTAAAGAAGATTGACGAGTCACCTTATGAACTATGGAAAGGACATAGACCCACTTATAAAACCCTCAAAGTGTGGGGTTGCTTAGCAAAGGTGCAAGTTCCGTTACAAAAAAGAACGAAACTAGGACCTAAAACTATTGATTGTGTATTCATTGGATAGGCAAATAATAGTGCTGCTTATAGGTTCCTTGTTGTAAAATCTTCGATTTCTGACATACATGTCAACACTATATTAGAATCAGCGGATGCAGAATTTTTTGAGGATATATTTCCTTACAAAGAAAATGAATCTAGTTCTAATACAAAGAGGGTTCATGATCATAGTCATGATGAAGCCTCTTCTTCTGGTGTCCAAGGAAATGATGTGGAACCAAGAAGAGGAAAAAGAATCAAAGTTTCCAAAAACTTTGGACCAGATTTCATTGCTTTCTTGTCCGAGAATGAACCTAGAACTTTTAAAGAAGCAATGTCTTCTTCTGAGGTTCCTTTATGGAAGGAAGCAATTAAAAGTGAAATGGAATCAATTATGGAAAATATCACATGGGAATTGGTTGATTTACCTCCCGGTAGTAAACCAATTGGCCATAAATGGGTTTTCAAGAAGAAACTTAAGGCGGATGGAACCATTGATAAGTTCAAGGCACGATATTGTCCACCAAAGGTTATCGCCAAAAAGAAGGGTTAGATTATTTTGACACCTATTCTCCAGTTTCTCGCATAACGTCAATTAGGACGTTAATAGCGATTGCGGCTGTATACAACTTTGGTATACATCAAATGGATGTAAAAACAACATTTTTAAATGGAGAACTAGATGAAGAAATATACATGGATCAACCTGAAGGGTTTGTGCTTAAAGGACAAGAAAGCAAAGTGTGCAAATTAGTTAAGTCATTATATGGACTTAAACAAGTACCAAAACAATGACACGAGAAATTTGATCATACTTTGTTGACACATGGGTTCAAAATAAATGAATCTGATAAATGTGTCTACATTAAGAGTAATGATAAAACTTGTGTTATTGTCCGCTTGTATGTGGATGATATGCTCATAATGGGAAGCAATAAAGATGTAATAAACAAAACAAAGAAAATGTTGAATTCCAGTTTTGACATGAAAGACTTAGGTCAAGCCGATGTCATTTTAGGAATTCAAATTAAGAGAAATAGTGAAGGATATGTCCTTACACAATCCCATTATGCAGAAAAAATATTACGAAGGTTTGGTCAATTTGACTGCAAACTTGCTGCAACTCCTTTTGATGCTGGATGTAAGCTGGAGAAAAATAAAGGTGATGCCATATCTCAACTTGAATATTCTCAAGTAATTGGAAGTCTAATGTACTTGATGAATTCAACTAGGCACGACTTAGCTTATGCAGTAAGTAGGCTTAGTAGATATACAAGTAATCCGGCACAAGAGCTTTGGGATGCTTTAGTACGAGTGTTAAGGTATTTGAAAAATACACTTGACTACGGATTACACTACACAAAATATCCACCTGTTGTAGAAGGCTTTAGTGATGCCAATTGGATTTCTGACACTACAGAATCCAAGTCGACAAGTGGATATGTTTTTACCTTGGGAGGTGCAGCAATATCTTGGAAATCCTCTAAACAGAAATGTATAGCTCGGTCCACCATGGAGTCCGATTTTATAGCTTTAGACTTGGCTGGAGAAGAAGCCGAGTGGCTCAAAAATTTTCTGGAGGATATTCCAATGTGGCCAAAGCTGGTAACGGCTATATGTATACATTGTGATAGTATGGCCACGCAATCAAGGGCCAAAAGTCATGTATACAATGGGAAGTCACGTCACATCAGGCGTCGACATAATACTCTTAAGAAGTTGCTCTCCAATGGAATAATATCCATTGATTATGTGAAGTCAAAGGAAAATATAGCTGATCCTTTGACAAAAGGCCTACCAAGAGAGCAAATATTATTTACATCGAGGGGAATGGGTCTTAAGCCAATTCAATGAATCGAACTGGGCGGAAACCTAACCTAGCTGATTGGAGATCCCATGGTCTAGGTTCAATAGGCAAACTGGTTGAGTTTGATTCAAAAGTTGAACACACAACTTACCTATTCTTATGATAAAATGTGTGTTGTCTGTTGACGTTTGAGGGGTTATGTTTTATACATTTAATGACATTAATATCTTGTTATCAAGAGGAATATGGTAGACTATTCTTAATTAATGTCACCTATATAGGAGTAAATGGGGCCACATTTATGAGAATTGACATGGTTAAATTCTTTAAAGCTCCTACAAAATCCGGGATTTGTTCAGGGCCGAAATGAACACAACCGTATGAATTAACGTGTGGCAGACATGATATGTATGTAGCATATTGTCTTGGTTTACTACTGCGGTGAACAGTTCAAGATCTTCCACATCCATTGCGTCACCAAGTAAACCCGATATGTTTTCACTAGGGTAAGTTCAAGTCCAAAAGACACTTCACCCGACGCATATCATGCCTATTCTCTCTCAGTTTTAGGCAGCCTAGTCATCAATTTGCATTTATTGTTTATTAACATATATATTTAAATCACAGATTGTTGACTTAGATCCAACAGTTTTTGGCTTAGTGGTGTTTTTTTTCCTGATATTAAAAGAGATTAAGCACTATGTTGTACTAAGGATGATTGAGAGCTACAGTTGACCTTTCCCGATGTGTTTTTTCCCGGTCTTTACTCCCGCATCTTGCTATGAGTCTTCAAATTTCTATCATTCTTAGATTTCATGCCTGGTGCTTTCTTTACCAGTGAGAACTTGGTAATCTCTCCGTAATGTCCAACGAGGACGAAATTCTCGACTACCTCAACATCACTTTTGAGGATAGCCTTGACCTCGAAGAGCGGTTTGACAACACAAAACACTTGGTGGGGCGGCTGTTTGCTGACAACGAACCTTCACAAAATGTGGTCAAAGAAATCATCAGATCTGCTTAGAACAAAATGGGTGTTGTTCGTGTTCTTCGAGCAAAAGCAAACATCTACGTTATCATTGTAGGGGAGGAAAATGTGGCTAGAAAGCTACTAGAAGGTAACCCCTGGTTCATGAAAGACTATTCTTTCTCGGTGAAGCTTTTACCATCCTACCATTTCCTTGATGACATTGAAGCCCACTGGTTTGTCTACTGGATTCAAGCCAATGGAATCCCCAAAAACTACTGCACGATGAAAAATGCTAGGAACCTGGGATTTAAGATTAGTGCCATCCTCGAGGTTGAAGACCCCTCTGAATCGGGGTTCTGCGGCTATTAGCGCATAAGAGTTGATTTCGACGACTGAAAACCTCTAACCACCAGTTCTCGGCTTTTTGTCCCCGGCTAGGGTTATATCAAATTCGGCTTCGATACGAGGGTCTCAAAAACTTTTGCTACCGCTGCGGCCGCTTGGGTCACTCCACAGCTGCATGCGTCCGGCGGCTCTGCTTCCTATTGGAGAAAATAGATCCCTGCATCCCTTCGTGCGAAGCCTTCATCAAATGCCAGTGTTAGTCTCTTCCCGACTCGACCTTCTCGACTATCTTCTGGTGACAATGAGCACCATTGGCACCGAAAGTGGAATTGCAATAAGGGAGGTTTTTATGGATTGCCGGAAGTTGGACATGATATTTTGACGAACAAATTTTTGAAACTTTAGAAGGACAAAGAATTGTCAGAAAGGACATTCGGTCGTCTCCTCTGCCCAGTGTCCCACATTGACTCTTCAAATTTATCTGATAATCCGGTCCCCTACATCACTTCTATGGGCAGTTGTCCTGATCTTGTGCCTCCACATCACAACCTACTACCGGATTATGTGTGTTTGTACCATACTTGACCCATCCTGAAACTATTGAGCACCGGTCAACGTTATACTGTCAAGGACCCAAAAGAGTTTCCCTCCAACCAGAAGGCCAATCACAGCGCAACACGTGTCGACATCAGAAGCCAACCATAGTGCGACACATGTCAACATCAGAAACCAATCACAACATGACACGTGTTAATGTTAGAATGAAACTAGAAACTTTCTTCTATAAAAGGAGATCATTCTCCCACAATATTTCCTAATGTCATTTGTACTAAATCATTCACTTGTACTCACTAAAGGAGAGCTTGAACCTATGTACTTGTGTAAACCCTTCACAATTAATGAGAACTCCTCTACTCCGTGGACGTAGCCAATATGGGTGAACCACATACATCTTGTGTTTGCTTCCCTGTCTTTATCCATCTACATATTTATCCACGCTAGTGAATGAAGCAATCTAGCGAAGGTCACAAACTTAACACTTTTTGTTGTACCAAAGTTTTCACTAATTTTGTGCATCAACATTTGGCGCCGTCTATAGGAACGACACTTATTCCCACTCTCTTCAGCTTTGCCAAGCTGGTTTACACCATTCGTACACCTTTTTTGACCAGGCATCCCTCTCCAACATGAGGAGCGAAGGAAGCCACAACACACAGAATGACACCCATCTTGCACCTAATGCGAAGCAACGAAATAAGGAAGGAAATAGGGTAACTCTTCAAGCTAAAGTCAATGAGCTAGAAGCTCAAAACAACAAGATAGCAATGAAGAATGAGGTCATCTAGGAGCAGTATGAGAAGCTCTTTGCGATGCTCCACGAAACTAGGCGTACTCAAACACGCGAGCTCGTTACCCCTGTGGACATCAACCATCATCTGGGTGCTCCTTAACACGGAGGGTCACCTCCTTTCGACATGGGTATCCTTAATAAGGAGCGAGCTAATCATCAAAACATTGATCAACATAAGACTTCTCTCAACCCAGATGCTTCGACCCGAAGTAGAAGAAGTGGAGGAAGACACCTCCTTGCAGAATGGTTGGAAGGATCGAAAGCCGTTTATCGTGACTTCCGAGACTTCCTAAAGCAACGTCAAGAGAATCCCTTCCATATATGCTCAAAGATCAATAACTCAAGGGTTTCTGAAAGACTCGATCCCTTCCTACGGCCTAAGCCAGCTACCAATCTAGGGAAGGAACGACATGTCCTAGAGGAACATGAAGGTACGAGGGACTCTGAGGTATTCCAACAGATTCGCCCTAGAAGTCAGGACGGCGAGTCCAAGAAAAAATCACACGCCCATGCTCAAACTTTCCTACTTCCAAAAGGCGACAGAGACTTACGAAAGAAAATTCTAGTAGTACATGACTCCACTCAGGACCCCCTTATCCTACAACTCCTTGAGGAAGTAAACAAGTTGAAGGCCGAACGTTAGGCCGAGATACCTGACTGGAACTAACCCAGGCCTGGCCCTCTCACAAGAAGGATCTTTGACACCCCCCTTTAAGCGAAAACAAAACAAAAGCTTGGTTTATAACTCTATACTGGAATGGAGGACCTAATTGAACACCTTAAACTCCTTGAGTCCACCATGGTATATCGGATGCACACTGACGAAAAACGATGTCTTCTCTTCCCCTCCACCTTTTCTGGCGGAGCTCTAAACTGGTATTGCCATCTTCCACCTAAGACAGTAGACTCATTTAAGGAATTGAGGAAACTGTTTGTCTCTCAACACATCTTCCAGACCGATCACTTGCATTCTGCAGATGACTTGTACATTATTCGCCAAAAGCCGGACGAGTCACTACGAGAGTATGCCGGTCGCTTCAGCCATGAGTATTCTCGCTGCGCTGAGGTAGATGACAAGACCGCCCTCAAGGCCTTCACGGCAGGCCTACGTGATTGTTTCTTCAAGTGCATGATCAATGCCAACACTTGGAAGACTTACTCTGAGGTGATGGCATAGGCTTACAACCACCTCCGCCGAAGCAAGGACATACCAAGGGAACCCCCATATGGTTAACCCCTATCAACAAATGGGAAGTGGAAGTCAATTTCTACCAAGTGAGGAGATATTGGCCATTCAGACCCCTATTGCATCATCTTTTGCCTCATTTAGCTACTCGCTAAGTCACCAAACGTATCTGTCTCTTGGTAAGAAGAAGGATTTTTACTCTCAGCAAGCCCATTACAACAAAAGGGATAAAAGTATATGATACTAAGTGTTACAACTCATCTTCATGCCACCAACCAGGTGTTACAACCTGCGTACTTTGACACAAAGTATGTGATACTAAGTGTTACAACCAACATGATTCACATATCAAAAGCATGGATCCCTTCATGCATAGCAAAACATTCATAAGCATCACTCATATCAATCAACATAAACATTATACATTCCAACACATTCATACATAAACATCATACATTCCAACACACCCATACATAAGTCAACTGTGCTTCGAAAGGGTTTAACATACTTTATGTCTTCGACATTTGCTACAATGTGCCTAGACACCTTACCCTTATTCTCACCAACCAAGTGATGAAATGTGAAGAAGGAATTCATCTTCATGCCACCAACCAGGTGATGAAATGTACAACCCGTACTCTCCTTCATGCCACCAACTAGGTGATGAAATGTACAACCCGTACTCTAATATCATTTGGCAACTTGCCAGTCATGCCACCAACCAGGTGAAGAAAGAACTCATCTTCATGCCACCAACCAGGTGATGAAATGTACAACCCGTACTCTCCTTCATGTCACCAACCAGGTGATGAAATGTACAACCCATACTCTAATATCATTTGGAAACTTGCCACTCATGCCACCAACCAGGTGAAGAAGAAACTCATCTTCGTGCCACCAACCAGGTGATGAAAGGTACAACCCGTACTCTCCTTCATGCCACCAACTAGGTGATCAAATGTACAAGCCGTACTCTAATATCATTTGGTAACTTGCCACTCATGCCACCAACCAGGTGAAGAATGAACTCATCTTCGTGCCACTAACCAGGTGATGAAAGGTACAACCAGTACTCTTCTTCATGCTACCAACCAGGTGATGAAATGTACAACCCGTACTCTAATATCATTTAGAAACTTGCCACTCATGCCACCAACCAGGTGAAGAAGGAACTCATCTTCATGCCACCAACCAGGTGATGAAATATACAACCAGTACTTTAATATCATTTAGCAACTTGCCACTCATGCCACCAACCAGGTGAAGAAGGAACTCATCTTCATGCCACCAACCAAGTGATGAAATGTACAACCCGTACTCTCCTTCATACCACAAACCAGGTGATGAAATGTACAACCCGGACTCTAATATCATTTGGCAACTTGCCATTCATGCCACCAACCAGGTGAAGAAGGAACTCATCCTCGTGCCACCAACCAAGTGATGAAATGCGATGAAAGGTGATGAAGGAACTCACTTTCGTACCACCAACCA
This sequence comes from Malus domestica, assembly GCF_042453785.1. Taxonomy (NCBI): domain Eukaryota; kingdom Viridiplantae; phylum Streptophyta; class Magnoliopsida; order Rosales; family Rosaceae; genus Malus; species Malus domestica. Next base: position 23,214,748 of record NC_091672.1, on the reverse strand, counting down.
AGTGATGAAAGCAACTCACCATTCATTCCACATACCAAAAGACGAGTGGTACAACTTGTACATGTGAACTCCTAGCATTCACAAATAATAAAAAACCCTCAAGCTTGACAACTCAACTAGGGGAGCACTTATGCCCAACAAGAGTTATAGTCACCAACAAAGTCTTATTGCAAGCCAACAACAACTTCAGTGCATGGCGTACGAAGATCAAGCTATTCAGCCCTCTTGCATCTGCTTTAGACATTTCCCTTCTGTAACAATGTAAACACTACAACTCGTAGAAAACTTCACATTCTTGATCAAGACAGTGTGAAGCAAAACCAATTTATGGTGCCAACAAGAGTTTCATCAAATGAGTTCAACCACAATTCTCAAAAGCTTTACACACTCTTGATCAAGATAGTGTAAAGCAAAACCAATTTATAGTGCCAACAAGAGCTTCATCAATGGAGGGCAACCACAATTCTCAAAAGTTTTGCACACTCTTGATCAAGACAGTGTGAAGCAAAACCAATTTATGGTGCCAACAAGAGCTTCATCAATGGAGGGCAACCATAATTCTCAAAAACTTCACACAATCTTGATCAAGACAGTGTGAAGCAAAACCAATTTATGGTGCCAACAAAAGCTTCATCAAAGGAGTTCAACCATAATTCTCAAAAGTTTCACATACTCTTGATCAAGACAGTGTGAACTAAAACCAATTTATGGTGCCAACAAGAGCTTCATCAATGGAAGGCAACCATAATTGTCAAAAGCTTCACACACTCTTGATCAAGATAGTGGGAAGCAAAACCAATTTATGGTGCCAACAAAAGCTTCATCAAAGGAGTTCAACCACAATTCTCAAAAGCTTCACACACTCTTGATCAAGACAGTGTGAAGCAAAACCAATTTATGGTGCCAACAAGAGCTTCATCAATGGAGGGCAACCACAATTCTCAAAAGCTTCACACACTCTTGATCAAGACAGTGTGAAGCAAAATCAATTTATGGTGCCAACAAAAGCTTCATTAATGGAGGGCAACTACAATTCTCAAACCTTCGAGTCAAATTCAAGATTGTTCGAAGTAAATTCAATTTATATGGTTCATCCAAACATTCGACTACTATAAGGTGTGGCTTGCATCACAATCTCTTGCTCAACAGTGTGGAAGCAAAATTTGTATATGTTGTCTCTCACACATTTTCAAATTTCTAGTTTCCCAAAAAAAAAAAAAAAAAAAGGGAAATTCAACAAAGCTTCATCAATGGAGGACAACTACAAATTCTCAAAAGCTTCACACTATCTTGATCAAGATAGTGTGAAGCAAAATCAATTCGTGGTACCCAACAAAGCTTCACCACAAAAGCTTCACCAACAAAAGCTTTATCAATGGAGGACAACTAAAAATTCTTAAAACTTTCACACTATCTTGATCAAGATAGTGTGAAGCAAAATCAATTCATGTTACCCAACAAAAGCTTCAACTCCAAAGCTTCACCTACAAAGCTTCAACTTCAAAGATTCACCTACAAAAGCTTCACCCACAATACCTTCACCTACAAAAACTTCACCCATAAAAGCTTCACCCACCACAAAAGCTTCACCTACAAAAGGTTCATCCATAATAGCTTCACCTATAAAAGCTTCACCCATAAAAGCTTCACCCACTACAAAAGCTTCACCCACAAAAGCTTCACCCACCATAAAAGCTTCACCTACAAAAGCTTCACCCACAAAAGCTTCCCCCACCACAAAAGTTTCACCAACAAAAGCTTCACCTACAACGCTTCAACACAAAAGCTTCACCTACAAAAGCTTCACATTATTTTGATTCACATTATTTTGATCAAGATAATGTGAAGCAAAATCAATTCAAGGTACCCAACAAAGCTTCAACCTCAAAGCTTCACCTACAAAACTTCACCTATAAAGCTTAATATATATATATATATATATATATATATATTTCCGAAATTCAAAAATTCAAAAATTCAGAAATTCGGAAATTCAAAAATTCAAAAATTCAAAAATTCAAAAATTCAAAAATTCAAAAATTCAAAAATTCAAAAATTCAAAAATTCAAAAATTCAAAAAAAAAAAAAAATTGCCCAGGCCTCCTTTTCTTTGGGCCTAACAACTTTCATAACAAATATATATGAAGGAGGAGTTTTGGGCTACCACTTAGAAAGGAAAATGGTGAAGTTTTGTTACTTTGGAAACTTGGCTACTAGCAAGACACCTCCTTCGTCAACTTCCTCGACCGAAGACTTGGGGGACTCCTACCATATGCTACTGCACCTTGATACTTGGAAGTCTCATAACCACTTAGTGACTTGTATTTTTTCAAGTCTCCAACCGAGAAGTTTTCCTCACTAGAGAAATTAAGGGAGAACTACCTCAACCTACATTCTTCACTCACAAAGCTTCAACATACAAGATTCAACAAAAGGACAAATTCAAAGAACTTAGTGAAGAAAGTCTCGGTGTATTTAACACAATACGTTGAAATGAAGCAAAGCTTGTTTATTGATATCTCCGATAAGTTACAAATATGTACATATACATGAATCAAAATAAACAAACAAGAGGGAGCCTTTACAAAGGTTGCTCAGGAGAAGTCTCAGCAGTTGGCAGAGCCCCAGAAAGATGAGGCACCAGAGGGTGATTATTCGGAGCCTCAGTACTAGGCAGAAGCCCAGAAGGATGAGGCACCGAAGGTTGTTCATTTGGAGCTTCATTACGTGGTACAGCCCTAGAAGACGAAGGCAATAAATGCCTTTGGAACAAACCCACAAACCTCTGATGATTAAGTAAAATCTAACCATCAGATTCCTGCAGCTGGTCGAGCTTCCTCTCCATGTTTGTAGCATAGTCATGTGCGAGCTTGTGCAACTGTTTATTCTCATACTTTAGCCCTTTGATCTCCTGTTTGAGACTTATCACTTCAGCTGCCAATGATTCAACTCGGCGGGTTCGAGCAAATAGGCGTTGGGCCATATTAGACATAGATACTGCACACTGAACACTGAGAGCCAGAGAATCCTTAACAGCCAACTCATCAGACCGTTTGGAAAGTAGTCTATTATCTTTGAGAGTGAGAAGGTTCATGGCCACCACCGCAGCGGTCATATCATTCTTCATCACAGAGTCCCCAACGGTAAGAGGTCTAATAGGGGATAAGAAGGATGGGCACCATATGTTGTCTTGAGAAGGCATGGCTGCCTCTTCACCAAAGTTCAAGTCAAAACGATGGTCGGATGGGCCAGACATTCTCATAAATGATGAAGGAGAAATGAGGTGCAATAAATCTCTGAAGTAAGAGGAAAATTCCTACAAGCAATAACCCTCTAAATGTACTTCTTGCACATAATTGGTGCCCTTATAAAAGAAAAGGCCACATGGCCGTTGGTTAAAAAATCGAAGAGGCACCACTCTCCGGATTCCGAAGAGGCACCACTTTCCACACGCAACATCAGCTCCTCGAGTACCACAGATAACTTTACCAAAGATCTCTGACAAAGTTTAGACACATAAATTTTGAAGGTTTAGCTACCCTACTATTACCCACAAGGGTAAATGAACAACACCACTGCTTGATAACTAGAAAGTCCCAATGTGTGTCAACCTCTGTGCTCCGTGGCAAGACAGACTAGCAAAAATGCCCAACCTTTACTCACATTCGAGAAAACACTCCCAACAAGATTTCTTGCTCAAAAATCGAAGAGGCACTACCCTCCGAATCTCGAGAGCCAAACTCCCAACAGGATTACTTTCTCAAAAATTGAAGAGACACTGCTCTCCGAATCTCAAGAGTCAAACTCCCAACAGGATTGTTTTCTCAAAAATCGAAGAGGCACCGCTCTCCGAATCTCGAAAGCTAAACTCCCAATAGGATTACGTGCTTAAAAATCGAAGAGGTACCGCCCTCTGAATCTCGAGAGCCAGATTCCTAACATGATTACTTTATCAAAAATCGAAGAGACACTGCTATCCGAATCTCAAGAATCAGACTCCCAACAGGATTGCTTTCTCAAAAATCGAAGAGGCATCGTTCTCTGAATCTCGAGAGCCAGATCCCCAACGGGATTGCTTGTTCGAAAATCGAAGAGGCACCGCTCTCCGAACTTCGAGAGCCAGATTTCCTTGGATAAAACTTGTCTGCAATCTTCACACGCAACATCAGCTTTCCAGATACCACAGACCATTTTTTCAAAAGTGCTCTGACAAAGTTAAAACACGTAAAGCTTGCAGCTTTCACTACATTTCTATGATCAAGAAGGGTAAATGAATAACACTACTACTTGTTGTTAGGGAGACTCCTATATATGTCGACCTTTATCCTCCACAGCCAGGCAGACCTGCAAATAAAAAAAAATGCTCAACTTTTCTTCACATCCGAGAGGACACTCTCAGTAGAGTCTCTCGAAATACTCAGCTTTTTTTCTTCCTGATAATACCTCTGGAAACAAGCCACACCAGAGCAAGAGTATCTTATATCATCAGGGTTAAAAGCAAGAGTATCCCATATCATACTTTTTCCCTATCTTTTCCTTTGGCCTTGTTCTTACTTGGAAGACAAAGAGAAAGAGAGCAATCAGTCAGCACTTGGAATCAAGCTTCCAGTCAGAAAGTGACTGCCTGGAACCCCTTGCCTGATTACTTACCTGGCATTGCTCTCGAGTACTCATCTTCAACATCTTATGCTTCTAGAGAAGATACCGCATCTGTTTGAGGAACAGATAGGGCAAGTGAGAAGGATACAATGAAGCATGTGGAGACAAGCGTAACAGAACACGTGCCGATACATCCACTACTTTGTCAATAGCAAAAGTATCCCATATCATCAAGGTGGAACGCACTCTTGATTTGATGGACTTGTTTTGACCCTCAAATTCTTGAGTCGGCCTTATACTCTGGAGGAAACCAGAAAACCCTTCAGCCCAGTTCAAGAATAAGCCTGTGGAAAGTTACTTCTTCAAAAGTAAAAGTATCTCATATCATATCATCTATTCTCCATTTGCTTCTCCTTATCCTTGTTACTGTTTACGATACAATGAGAAGGTGAATAATCAACCGGAAGCCGAAGTTGAACCTCCGATCCAGGTTGCTTGCTTGGAAGTCTGATTGCTTACCTTGTCTGTTACCTCCTTCGGCAAATCTCTTAGCTCGGCGACTTGGGGGACTCCTACTATAGGGTTTGTATCGCACTTGACCAAGCCCGAAACTACAAGTAAGCTTCAAGTGAAATTGATACATTACCTTGTGCATCTTCATCAGTTAAAGATACCACCCCTGGATGGAGGAAAAGTACTTCCAGAGAAGATGCCACATCTACATATGAGACAGATAAGGCAAGTGAAAATGATACCACACTTAGGTACTTAGAAGTTTCGTGATTACTCAATGGCTTGGATCTTGTAAGTCCCCAACCGAGGAGCTTCCTTCACTCGGGAACTTAGGGGAGCACTGTTTGTACCATACTTGACCAATCCTGAAACTACTAAGCACCGGTCAACGTTATACCGTCAAGGACCCTGAAGAGTTTCCCTCCAACCATAAGGCCAATCACAGCGTGACACGTGTCGACATCAGAAGCCAATCATAGCGCGACACGTGTCAACATCAGAAGCCAATCATAACACGACACGTGTCAATGTCAAAATAAAACTAGAAACTCTCTTCAATAAAAGGATATCATTCTCCCACAATATTTTCTATTGTCATTTGTACTAAATCATTTACTTGTACTCACTAAAGGAGAGCTTGAACCTATATATTTGTGTAAACCCTTCACAATTAATGAGAACTCCTCTACTCCGTGGACGTAGCCAATCTGGGTGAACCACGTACATCTTGTGTTTGCTTCCCTATCTCTATCCATCTACATATTTATCCACACTAATGACCGAAGCAATCTAACGAAGGTCACAAACTTAACACTTTATGTTGTACCAAAGTCCTCACTGATTTTGTGCATCAACAATGTGCATATGTGGCATCCTGATAGTTTTGGTACACAATTCACCTATTGGTACCCTTACCATTACCGTTAATGGATTATCTCTGGAAAAGAATTGGTGTGACCCCTACTGGCTACCTCATTGGGTTTTGGAAAATGTTAATGGGCTTCTCATGGCCTTAGATGCTACTCGAGTTGTCCCATCCAATTTTTCAATCAAGGACTGCTTCCCACCTAAAAGAAATCTACTAAAGGTGAACCAACAAAGCCTACTGCAGGCTTCACAAATGGTCCATCAAGTTAACAGTGAGAATGACCCTTTGGGAGCTGAGTTTACTCTTTCTATTAAAAAAAGCTCGTGTCACTCCTAACCCAAATAATGGTTACCCACTTCATTTCTCCAACTTAAAGACTCGAGGCTCCAAACCGAGAAGAGGTGGTCATGGAGCCAGGAGTCTTAATCGATCCGGCTGTACTTCGTGCATCGATGAAGGTAACCCACCTGAGCTTTATGATGTAGTTATCAACCCATCAAAGGAATTGGTGGAGGCAGAAGAATGTGGTATGATTGACAAAAAATGAGGTTACTCTAATACTAAAATGGTGGTGGCTGGCGTTACAGCCCCACCGACGGCTATGAAAACCTTATTTTGGAATTATTGAGGGCTTGAGAACCCTCAAAAAGTTCAATCGTTGCTGGAATTAATCCACTAGCAAGCACCCTAAATGGTGTTCTTGTGCGAAACAAAATTTGATCTTTCTGCTTGAAAGTTTTCGAAAATAAAATTGGGTTTTGAGAATATGTTTGGGGTGAGCTCTCATGGCCAATCAGAGGGTCTATGCCTTCTCTAGTTAAATGAGGTGGATTTGTGAATCTTATCATCTTCTGACCACTATATCGATTCCGAAATTGGCGATATTGGCGAACCCTTCCACTAGCGATTTACGAGTTTTTATGGTCATCTTGCCACTGTCGACCGTCCCCAATCCTGGAATCTTCTTGGATCTCTTGCAGTTGCAAGTTATCTGGCTTCACAAGGGTGATAAGAATACCTACTTCTTCCACCAACGTGCCAACATTCGCCGTGCAAAAAACAGTATTAAGGGATTGAATTCCCCTAACGGAAATTGGGTTGACTCTGATTGGAGCATCAAAAATCCATTCCTCACCTACTTCTAGAAAGTCTTTGCATCTTCAACATCCTAAAACTCAAACAATTAGGATGGGATTCTTCATGATATGGAGCTCAGAGTTTCAAGTGATATGAAAAGCCTACTGGATTCATGATACTCTGTTAAGGAAATTAAAGCTGCCATTTTCAGATGAAGCCTTTTACCGCTCCTAGGCTTGATGGTATGCCACCCTTCTTTTTCCAACGCTACTGGTCAATCGTGGGTCAGGATATCACTTGTGCCATTAAGTTTTTCCTATCCTCTGGAAAAATTCTGAGACAAATGAACTACACATTAGTTTCACTCATTCTGATAGTGAAACATCCAAAAGATGCAACCCAATTCAAGCCAATAAGGTTATGCAATGTATTATTCAAAATTGTGTCCCAAGTATTGGTGAATCGCCTCAAAACGTTTCTGCCCCAGATTATTTCTCCAACACAATCAGCCTTTGTACTTGGTTGGCATATTGTAGATAATACAATCTTGGCCTCTAAAATTGCCAACCACATGTTCAAATGTCGCAGGGGCCAAAATGGTTTCTTATCTTTAAAGCTGGATATCAGCAAAGCCTATGACATGATTGATTGAGGCTTTCTCTGAAGGATTCTATCGACCGTAGGGTTCTCACCCAAATGGATTTAGTTGGATATGATATGTGTCTCCACTGTTTCCTACTCATTTATCATTAATGGTAGTCCAAGAGGATACCTCCACCCTTCCTATGGATTATGTCAGGTAGATCCTTTGTCTCTCTATATCTTCCTCCTATGTGTGGAGGGTTTTTCATCTTTGATCTCTAAGAATGAGCAAGACGGCCTTATTTGTGGTATTTCGCTTTACCCCAATGTTTCATTAGTAAGTCACCTTCTCTTTGCCGATGACAACTTCTTATTTTGTAGAGCTAAACCTGCGAAATGCCATCACATAGCCCACTCTTCATGAGTATGAAATGGCTTACGGTAAAAAAAGTAATCATCACAAGAACGAAGTTTTTTAAGCAGAAACATCAAAGATCCCTTTCGGTCTAGATTGGCGTCCATCCTTGGTGTTCAATGTGTGGAACATGATGAGAAATACTTAGGGATGCCAACCTTGGTGGGTAGGAACCAAAGTCGATGTTTCGGTTTTATCAAGGATTGTCTTGGAAAACGTCTCCAGAATTGGAAGGGCAAACTTCTCAGCTCGCGAGAAAGGAATTACTTATTAAAACAGTGGCTCAAGTAATTCCTAACTATACCATGAGTTCCTTCCTTTTCCGAAAACATTTATGTGAAGACCTTAATAAGCTTATACCTTCATTTGGGTGGAATGGGAATGACGGCGAACACCGGATTCATTGGTGTTCATGGGACAAACTTTAAGTTCCAAAGACGGAAATGGGCCTTGGTTTTCGGAATATTTATGCTTTTCTTAGTATGCTGGCTAATCAAGGTTGAAGGATAATCTCGGCACCCAACTCCTTGGTGGCAACCATTCTAAAAGTAAAATATTTTCTCGACTGCTCATTTCTTTACACCCTTGTGAACTCGGATGCCTCATTTTGTTGGAAAAGTATTTGCACCACTCGTAAAGTTATTTTCCTTGGCTTACGGTGGCAAATTGGTATGGGTCTCTCCATTAACATTTGGAATGACCTGTGGGTTCCCATCACATCATCCTTCAGGCCTTATTGCCAAAGCATGCTACTTATGCCCTCATAATGGTTAGTGAATCACAATGGTTAGTGAACTCATTAACCCAATCTCCAAATCCTGGAATATGCCTCTTTTACAGACCCTATTTTCAATTGACGAAGCGGAAGCTATTCATGCCATCCTCGAACTTTAGCGCTATCGCAAAATTTTGGGACAAGATTTAGAAGGTAAACATCCCTCTGAAGATCAAAGTTTGTGTTTGTAGAATTTGTAAAAATATGTTGCCTACTTGTTCTAACTTGGATGAAACAATTCTACACCTTCTCAAGGACTGCCCATTTGCTAGATGCGCTTGGTTATCTTCCCCCTTGGGCATCCTACTACGCGGTTTTAACCCCCAATCTCATATGCTTTAGGTTATGGGAATTGAAGACCAAATCCCGCCTTACCACTTTAACTCCTTCTTGGTTATTTGTTGGGCCATATGGGGAGTTAGAAACTCTATGTTGTAGGACGGTCGATGTGACTCCCCTGACATTATTGTGGCTCGTGGGTTTCAATGGTGGCAATCTTTCGTACAATTAAATGCCACACTGCCACCTACTTCAGTGACGCCTCCTAAAATCTACAAATGGTCTCCACCACCGGCTGGTTATCTGAAGATTAATATTGATGGTGCTTGGAGTCCACAACTAAAATTGGGTGGCTTTAGATGTGTGAAACCTCGTTCCAAATTATGTAAATTTCCATTTTAAATGGTTGTAAAATGACCATTTTGCCCCCTTATCCCCTACCTTATTTGGATTCCATTTCCCTTTTTAGATTGTTTGCCATTATTTTATAACTTTTCCCCTCTCACTACCTGCCACGTGGCCGTTCCCCATCCATTTTCCCTCATTCTCTTTTCCCTCCCCCGAGTCCTCCTTCATCTCACTCATTTACTCACTCACCCACTCTCCCCCTCTCCCCCTCTTTCTCTCTTTCTCGCACAAACTCTCTCTCATTCACCCTGATCTACACACACACCCTCACACCCTAAAAATTGAGAACATCACGACGGCGACGACACCCCCACCATCACCTCACCCCGCACCCTATCTCCCTCATCCTCTGTGAAGCACAGAGAGCCCAGGAAAACCCTCCGGCAAGCCTCGTGGCTTTCGAGCAAAAATCTGGCAAACTCCGGCCACTACTTGGGAAACCAAAGGTACCATTCTAACTTGCACTATTTTATCTTCATTTTGGTAGGTAGTTTGTAAGTTATGGTGGAGAAACGAGGTCGATCGGAGCTCAGAAAGCTCTGACTTCCTCCTTCGTGAATCCAGCCTGAGAACCGGTCGTTTCGACCTAAACCCGAAAACCCAATTATTACCGGCCCAAATCATTGGGCCAAACTTTCAAGACAAACCTAAATGAGAAACAGCTTTTTTAGCCCAAACCCAAACCCCATTTTAACCCAAGCTTTGGGTTGTCCAACTCGGGCCTTAGGCCCGTTAAACCCAAGCCCAAACCCCTTTCGAAGCCCAGCCTAAAACCCAAGTGACCCCAAGCCTTTGGGCTGTGCAAGGTTGGACCTTCGGCCCAAGGAACCCAAGCCCATAAACCTTTTGGGCCTAAGCCCAAACCTAGTCCAACCCAAAACCCAGGCCGTGAGTGGGCACACGTGAGGCCAAGCCATTGCTGGCGCATAGAGTACATGCGCCACCGCGGATGACGAATTTTTCGACCAACTTTCCGGTGACCCACTGCGGCGCGTGGCCGCCAGAGCTGCCACCTTGCGGCGATGCATGGGGGTACCTGAGATCCCCCTTTATGTTTTTCGACGTCTTGAATCCGTTTATGACATCCATTTTCCAAAATTCAATCATTATGATAGAGTTTTATTAATTGGACCCTTTATGTACTTAGGTGCGATTATTAGCGGTGATTCCGTCCTTCCTATTTCACATGACTCCTCGATGTCGAAGTATCTGTGAGTGAACCCCTTCTAAAATGCATGTTTTAATAGTAGAAATGCATACATGAAAAACATAATTTAATGGTTACGTTGTATGAGGAAATTAGAGTTACACTTTATGATTATCATGCTTTACAGAGAATATTTTGGAATACCATACTTTATTGAATTTATATTCTTGGTAGTATATATGATGGATGACTATATACTATTTATGAACATGTTTTTACACTCTTTGTAGTATATATGATGGATGACTATAGACTATGAAGATGTTTTTGAGATATTATATATGTACTTATGTTGGAAACATTATATTCAATGTTTCTTGTGCGTATCTAGTGGTCATTGTTCTGCCTATAGGCAATGATAATTATTTTGGCTTTAGTCAAGCGTAGGTTGGTGGCTTCGGCCTGGAGATACTTATATTGGCTTTAGGCGGGTGTAAGTTGGTGGCTTCGATCGAGAGATACTTATATTGGCTTCGGCCGGGCATAGGTTGGTGGCTCCAGCCGTATGATATTGTTATATGATACCACTATTTAGCACACTATATGATATATGTTTTAGGAAGGTTTTATGGAATGCCAGGGTTTTCGGAAAACCTATTACATATGATACTATTGAGTTTTCATAAAACTTTGGGGGTTAGTATGTTGATAAATAATTGTTTCAGTATTATATATATATACATATATATATATATATATATATATATATATATTAACTTGGTCCACTCATGTTTGCTTTGTGCCCTTTCAGGACATAGGAACAAGGCGTACAATCCGAGCTACAAGGCATTTCCCTACCAGTGACATTGTGCTGTCCTCTCTACTTTGACACCACTTGTAGTAGCACCTTCCACTTGTATTCTTAATTAGATGTATGCTCTAAACATGTCATGCATTATCATTATCATTTACTATACTTTTATAATTCGAGCGAAATTTATATGCATGTTTCACATGTTCTCGACATATGCATTCATTAAATAGCTTGCGTCACCTTCGGGTGTTGGCGACCACGTGGCCATCCCGCTGTCCTGAGGACATTAAGACCGGGGCGTGTCAGGATGCATCTAGGAACTTCTTAGCGGCAAAATATGGCAGTTTCACCAACATCTTCTCCCCTCTCCAAGCCGAAGCATCTGCCTTCTGTGCAGCTGTGGTTTAGGCAACGCAAAGGGGTCTTCAATCAATCTTTTTTTAATCTGATTCGCTTCAGATTGTGGAAGCCTTGTCTGATCCTTCTACCAATTTGTCTATAGTGGGACAAGTTGTTGAAGACATTAAGGCCACACTTCCATCAATCACTGAAGCTTCATTTACCCATGTCCATCACCAAGCCAACGGTGCTGCTCACCGCCTTGCTCGCCTCGATCTTTCTCTTAACCAAGATTGTGAATGGTTTGATTCCCCTCCAAGTATAATTCTGGATTTGCTTGTTAAGGAGTCCCATGTGCCTTAAACTGGCTTCTGTACTCAACCATTGTAACAACTCTTTTATCAATCTACTATCGTTTCTATAAAAAAAAACAAAAAAAAAACAATAATAATAATAATACTTAGATACTATCTAATAAAGGTGAGTGTTATTGGTGAATGTACGACTCACTTACGTTAGAGGGCACGTCTAAATAAAATTATTGTTTTATGAAAGGTCACAATGAGGATTCTCTTTTTGTATGAGACTGCCACTGTGACATTATCACGTAGTTTTATCAAGTTCACTATTGTTATAACACATTTATTATGATGTAATTCAACAACATCGTCTAATCATGATGTAACAGTTAATAAAAAAAAATTATGTCGATGGAGCTGTAAGCCCTTTACGAAAAGAGAAAAAGAAAAAGGAAATACTTAAGATTTTCTGTGTGCAACTAATGTTTAATTAGCTTATAAAGTTGATTAATTTAGTGGTGATAGTCATCCACTATTGGATAGACATGTACATCAATATTAAGTGCTCGGGAACATATCTAAAACAAAATCTAACGGAGTAATCAAACCTGTCTAGCAACTTTGACGGATACAGGAGACATGAAAGAAACGACAAACGATAAGAATGTAATCTGGTACCTGCAGCCACTTGGTTTTTTGTAAACTATCTTGTTCAATTAACTAAGAAAAGTAATGCTAGAGAGACTAAATTTATAGACTAAAATTGCAAACTAAATGATGTGTCACCAATAAGAAATGAGTATGTTTTTCAACATTTAAGTAATAATCCAATCATCAACTTTCATGTCATTTAGTTTATAAAACTTAGTTTACAAATTTAGTCTTCCTAACATTACTCAACTAAGAAATGGAGGGGCAATAATTTCAACTCTTGGATGGAACATCTGAAAAGCCGGTTTGAGTGGTCATCGAAAAAGGCGTATTTTTTCCCGCTACCTTCAAATCGTGATAATGCTTACTATTTTATTTATTATCGTTAAATGAGTCTTAATTTTAAGATTTGTGTTTATCCATTATACAAAATTTAAACTCATCTAATAGTGATAAATAAGTGGTGAGCAAACATATTTCCAACAAAAAAGGGCCAATAGAAAATGAGCACATCTTTGAGATTGCCATATAATAAAGTGGTAAGGATCACCATCATTTGAGATTGTCATATAATAAATGAACACATCTAATAGAATCTGGACATGTCTTTAAGATGGCCATATAATAAGATGGTGAATATCACCATCATTTGTTTATATGCCAATCTCAAAGACGTGTCCAAATTCTGTTGGCTGTGTTCATTTCCGTCTGGGTTTTTCTCATTAGATCCTAATTGATCAAAACCATCATAAAACAATTGAGACCGGGCTACTCGACTGTGTCCTTGAAATGAAACCATATTTTGATGTTCATGAATCTTGAGAGTAGCTAGGGCTCTATATTTTTGGTCCACCCAATATTTTTGGTCCACTTTCTTTCTCAATAGTTAACTTTTCTCCCACTTCGCCCACTACCGCTTTGATCTTTTGGTCAAATATATGTTTATTCTTCAATGAATGGAGAGATCGATGATGGATTCAAACTTCTAATACTGAGAACATCATACCACTAACCTAAGATTTAATTCATACTAAAAGTTTAGTATCCACATGTTATTGATAGTATCGTTAGAATATCTTCTTGTGTAAATGTTAAATATAGTTGTCAATGTCTACATTTAATGACTTTTTTACTACTCTAAAAATTTCTGCCTAACGTCACTAATGTCCCACTTGGGAATTAGGTGGCTAGCCACCATCCTGATTAATCCCTTCGTGTTTGAAAATTAAGAAATGACGCCTATACCTGCTTAAGTGTCCGTCTAGATCGCAACTCTCACTTATATAGAAAATTGATAACTTTATTTTGCATTTTATTTTTCAATAAAATGTACGAAACTAGTTGAATACTTGAATGAATCAATATGTTTTAACACTTTATATTTTATAGGTCGTTTTATTTTGTAATTTATATATTCCGACACAATTGTGTATCTTTTTTAAATATACATAGATACTTATTTACAGTCCCAAGTGCAGTTAAATTAGAGAGCATATAAAGCCTAGATATAAAGCAGATTGTTCGAATATAGTCATTTCATGTCTCCTATCACCAAGTGGGGAGAGGACCCAAGACGACAAGAGCCAAAGGAAAAAAGATCAACTACTTTTTCCTTAGAGGAAATGACTGATTATGTTGTTTTATCGTGCTTTGGACAAGATGCTAACTCTAATCCTGGCCTTTCTGTGGTTCCGAACATATTTTGCTGATAATTATTAGAATCCCAATGATTAGTTGTGCATTGGTGCATGACCGTAATTATTAAGAATAAGGATCGGGTATCTTGACTACTGCGCTGCACGATACTAATCCAAATGATTAGGCTACTTAATTTGCTAGTTGTGAGGCTTTGCTAGTAAAGAATTCCCTTGGGATTAAAACACAATTAACTTTTTGCAAAGAAGTCGAGAGGGAAAAGAAGAGTAATACGTTCTCTAATCAAACTTATGTTAGATTGTATTGTGGATGCAAATTTCCGCCTTCTTCTTTTTGGACAAAATTGCACCTACAAAACAATTAACACCTTAGGTCAAAGCCAAGAGTTTCACGCGCCCACGATGAATGGGGGGCTTTGGCCGAAGAACCTCTAATGCCAAAGTTAGAATTTAAAGAGAAAATTATTTGGAGAGTTTTTGGGAGTTTTGTAAGAGTGTGGAACTAGTCTTTCAAAGAAAATGGAGTCTTATTTATAGAGCATGGCTGGCCCTTGGATGTTTTTGGGGTGTAATGGTGATTAATTTGGTGATTAATGGATTAATTAGGAATTAATCCATTAATTAGCCTAATTAATTTAATTTATATGGAAGGTTTTGAAGGTTATGGAATGATCTCCTTGTAGAGGATATGGATTAAAGATTAATGAGATAAATTTGAACTTGTTACCTATTTTGGGCACTCTTGACTTGGTTGATGGATGATTCTTCGCTGCTTGCATGTAGGAAACCTAGTGTGTCTCGTGGATAATTTTGTCCTCTTCACCTAAAAATCCATGTGTCCCCTCTTGATTATTTTTTGGCTCCACAAATGCCCCCACACCTGCTGGGCTGCTTGTAGGAACGGGCAGCAGGCGTAAAGATCTTCTTGCTCTAGGAAACTTAGGACTGCTTCTTATTTTGATGTAGATTCCCTCTTTAATATGAAATTAGATCTTTCTAGGAAAGAGAAATAAATTTCTCTCAAAGTCTATTTAAGTCCACCCTAAGTGGGTTGTTAAATGAACTTTGGAGAGCGATTTATTCTACCCTACAAGAGAGAGAAAGCTTAGAGGATATTTTTCCCCCTCCCTTAGCAATCTTCTACACTTGCCCGTACAAATGACCATTTTTCGTTGCTTTCTTCGTCTTCTCCATGCCACATCGATGTAAGGAAAACTTAATTCTCCTTGTATTCTTCTTGGGAAGTGCTGCCACGGGGCAGCCGTCGGGGTGGTGCGGCACGTCGGCTAGTAAGGGCCATTGCTTGTGCTGCTAGGCTTAATTAAAGCCAAGGATTAGCTTGGCATGAGCCGAGGAAGTGGTGTGGCATGGGCAACGGTTTGGGCTACCATGTCTGGGCTGCTTGCCAAAATGAGGAAATTGCTTGAGTTTGATTTCTTAGCTACCTTAGATGGAGCAGTTAAGGAAGCTACCAAGATCGGAGCTGCTAAAGATGAAGTGTCGGATGAGTGAATTGTTAAATGCAAAAGTGGTTGCTGCCCCCTGACCATTTGCTGCCTAGTTGATCTTCAATCATTCGATTTTTTAAGCTATATGGCTTTCTCGCATTGGAGAGCTTACCCAGATGGGTGTCGAGGAATTAGTTTACCCTATCGCACTGGAGAGCAATTAGTTTACCCTCTCGCGCTGGTAAGCAATTAGTTTACACTCTCGCGCTTGAGAGCAATTAGTTTACCCTCTCGTACTGGAGAACAATTAGTTTATCCTCTCGCACTGGAGAGTAGACCCATAAGGGTGTCGGGGAATTGGTTTACCCTCTTGCATTAGAGAGCAATTAGTTTATCCTCTCGCACTGGAGAGCAGACCCATATGGGTGTCGGGAAATTGGTTTACCATCTCGCACTGGAGAGCAATTAGTTTATCCTTTTACACTAGAAAGCAAACCCATATGGGTGTCGGGAAATTGGTTTACCCCCTCGCACTGGAGAGTAATTAGTTTATCCTCTCACACTGGAGAGCTGACCCATATAGGGGTCGGGGAATTAGTTTACCCTCTCGCACTGGAGAGCAAACCCATATGGGTGTCGGGGAATTGGTTTACCCTCTTGCACTGGAGAACATGGAAGTCGTTGTCGTGAGTGCAATTGAGGAAAACTGGACTGCTGGGACAATCAAAATAATCCTTAGCATGCGAGGTCATGTTTAGCGATCTGCTTGAGACTTTAAACTGCTTATGGACCTCGCGTAAGGGTGTAAGCGTAGTGAGCTGCTCTTAGAATTATTATGCCATCATTAGGTGTTTCGTCGTGTGCCTTTTTGAGGCTTGGTTGGCACGAGCCACATGGCAAAATTGGCATGGATGGGAGCCATGGTGCAAGATTGGCAAAGTTATGAGCCATGGTGATAGATCAATAGTTGCCGGGAGCCGTAGAGCAGGCAAGCGTAGTTGTGAAATCAGAGATGGGGTTGGCTTGGGCTAGGTTGTGCACAGCAGGAGGAATTATCTGGAGTGTTAAGAACAAGGTCTGCCCCCGGTTCATGGTAGTTGGGCTGGTGTGTCCTTCTGGTACTCGTCTACCCCGGGTGTGCCATTAGGCTAAGCTGTTACGTTTGTCGGAACAGAAGAAGACTTTATATCTGGCAATTTATGTGGGGTAGTCCTGTCTGCTCAATCTTGTCTTGAAAGATGACTCGCTTATGTTGGTCATGTCTCATCGAAATGCCTTGTCAATAGCTTCGTTGCGCGGGAAATCACGCAATCGCTCGGTCATGAGTATTTCTACTTCTTCCTGAATTTGCCTTTGTTGGGGGGTGGCAGAGTCCTCGGCTGCCCCCGGTCGTGACCTACTGGTCTAGGCTGCTCTTCCATGTGTTCGACTCGCCTATGTTGCAGCTGCAGTCGGTATGGTATGTTTCTAGCAGGAGAGCGAGTAACTTGCAGGCTGCTGGTTGAACTTGAGCCGGATTGAGTGATTGCTTATCTCCATCTGCTGTGCTACCTACTCCGATGTGAGGTGGAAGATGCTCATTGCGTGCTTTGCCGCAAATGATCACCGCGCCTAGAAGGTTACTCATGTTGATTATTGGAGTGTGGCCCCAACCGTGAGTGTATGTTTGTCCGTGGGCCTAATTGAGAGTGCACGTTCCTTCATACGCTAAGACGGAACGCTCGGTTCATGACTGGTCAAGTGGCTGTTTGCCGGGATGCTAGTGGAGAGGTTCGTCTGGCCTTGTCCTTCTTCAGGACACCTCGTCCAGGGCACGTTGGATCCTGGTGCGTTGCAAGAGTTGATTCACCAAGGTTGTCTGTTGTGTAATGACGCTCGTCAACTCTATGACTTGTCGAGACAAGTGTTGTTCGCCATTTGGATTTAGAGAGAAAAGTATTTGAAGAGTTTTTGGGAGTTTTGCAAGAGTGTGGAACTAGTCTTTCAAAGAAAATGAAGTCTTATTTATAGAGCATGGCCGGCCCTTGGATGTTTTTTAGGGTATAATGGTGATTAATTTGGTGATTAATAGATTAATTAGGAATTAATCCATTAATTAGCCTAATTAATTTAATTTATATAGAAGGTTTTGAAGGTTATGGAATGATTTCCTTGTAAAGGATATGGAGTAAAGATGGATGAGATAAATTTGAACTTGTTACCTATTTTGGGCACTCTTGACTTGGTTGATGGATGATTCTCCGCAGCTCACATGTAGGAAACCCGGTGTGTCTCGAGGGTAATTTTGTCCTCTTCACCTAAAAATCCACGTGTCCCCTCTTGATTATTTTTTGGCTCCACCTGTATTATAAGTTAAAGAAAGGCTTTTTATATTAGCACCTCACAAAATGTTGAATGTACCTCACATTAAAATTAAATATTAAATAACTTATTTATCCTACAAGGCAATGACAACTTTGACCTTATTAAATCACTTTTAATGTATTATTTATCTTCTTCAACTATTAAAACCCCTTCGACCCTCTATTGTTGAATAAAACCCTAACTAATACAACTACAAACATATTGATTGAGAAAAATTATTTTTGAGGACTGAAACACGAAATCGATATTTTGAAGTTTCACATGAGGTAAGACTTCATATTATTTATTGTTTTAGTGATTTTGACGACATCGATAATTACTTAATCTTGCTTTTGATGCGTTATTCAAGCTTCTATGTTCGTATTCATCTTTTATGGATCATAGGGATTACATAAAGAATTAAATACCTAAAATTACCACCAAATATTAAAAACAGACGACATAGGTTTTAATGGTGGAATTGAAAACAACTCACATATGCTTTAAATCTCAGGCGACATTTTTTGTCAAAATTTTAGTCGGCATTATTTGTCCAAATTAAAAGGTTTATAAGATTTGAGAAATGTGGGATGTATAGAAAATATGGGGTGCATATAGAAAATGTAAGTTGTATATTAAGAATGTGGGGTGTGAGGGTATTATGGGAAAGTATGTGGAGTGTATTAAGATAATTTTTAATTAAAAAATAAAATGTAGGGTGTATTAAGTATGTGAGGTTTATTCAACAATTTATGAGGTGTTAATATAATAAGTCAAAGCCTTAAAGAAAAAAAGAAGATAAACTATTAAACACTCGTTTTTTTTTTTAACTCGTTTAATTGAATAAAAATGGAAGATTGTATATATTTCAAGACACTACGTAAATGGCTCATCTTACAACTATCATATAACATAAAAATACAATTTTGTAAATACGAAAACACTGAATGCCTAAGGATATATGTTAACAATAATAAATTAACCTAATTGCTAACTTTTCTAATCCACAAATTCTTACATAAATAAACTTTGCATATGATTCAAATTTACAATATGACAATATCATACTCATGCATATATATAATATGTACCAAGATGACATACTATTACATTACCAACTTCTTAGGTTTCAATCAGGACCGGTCTAATGATTTAGAAGGCCCTGTACAAATTTACAATAGAGACCTTTTTTTGTATCGAAATTGAAAAATCCAAAAAAAAAATGCACATAAAATTGTAGTTAAAATCATATTACGTCTATGATTCAAAATTTAAATAAATAAAAGTCACTTAGAATTATTCACTACGGTATAGTTTTATTTATTTACAGCCATAAAAGTCCTATTTAAACAGAATTATTGGAAGCCCCTTATTTTTGGAATTCCTGTGCCGTCGAACATGTAGCACCAGCTACAAGCCAGCTCCAGTTTCAATGATATAGACGTGCTTTAGCACCCCAAAAAACAAAAACAAAAAAAAAATCATTGGTTTTTGGTCACAGACAAGCTAAACCATATTCCAACAACTTAGGGTGAGTGACAAGCTGGTATAAGCACATCCTCTTTCTCTCTGTATGCTTGTTTTTCGATGGTACGTACGATTTTGCCATGATTAGATTAAGATTAGATGCAATGTCTCGGTTCTGAAGGAGAGGCCAACATGGGCAGTTCAACCCCTCATGATAACCAGTTGGCAAAAGCATTGTATATGCAAAGTCGAGTACTTGTGCATTATGCGCAACCGATTCTTGTCAAATTTGATGGCTTTGAGCTCTTCAGTTTGGAGCTGGATTGTCTGCCATCTCTCATCTCATCCCTTTACCATCTCTTTTTATTTCTGTGATCACGGTTAAGTTACGTTAACATTTTATATTGATTTTTTTATAGAAATAATAAGATAAAAAGCAATGGAAATATAAAATGTTGATGTGGCTTAACTGTGACCACAAAAATATAAGAGATGGAAATGATATGGGATGAGGAGGGCATACAATTCAGGTCTCTTCACTTTTATGTTTTGTGGTTTTCATTCTACACGTAAAAACAAGACAACCTGGGCCATAACAAGTCTGTCAAACACATAGGCCTATTTTGGTTGTAGTGGCAATATCAAGTCACGCACAACTGTCCTTCGTTTGCATAAACAATATAAGAGAAGGGTATAAGATAATTAATAAAGCTTTCAGGCTGAGTTGCCCCACCACCAACATCACTATAGTGTCTCCAAGGAGGGTTTTATCATAAAAGAACTTTGTGATAATAGGGGTGAATTCTCCTATGTATTAATTTTATATTATTTCATTTGTTTGAGAAAAAAAAATTGCTATTATTTTTTGGACTTGGATTGTCTGCCCTCCAATTTCTGTGCCCTCCTCGTGCCCTCCTGTTTTTGTGGTCACGGTTAAACCACGTCAACATTTTATATTACTATTTCTTTTTTTTATTATTTTTATAAAAAAATAATACAAAATATTGACGTGGCTTAACCGTGACCATACAAAACAGGAGGGCACGAGAAGGGCACCTAAATGGGAGGGCAGACAATCCAAGTCCTTATTTTTTTTCATATGACCGGTTTAGAATTCTACTCTCCAACATAATATAAACAAAATAATTGAGTGCAAGAATAAGCATTTTTAATAAGTTCCGTATTGGTGTAGGTTAAGAATATGTTATTTTAAATACAATAAAGTTAAAAGAAGGAAGGGATGATTAAACAAACAATATTATCTACACTAAGAGGAGAGGAGGTGTGGGTTTAATCTCACAATGATTTAGTAATAAAATAGTTCTAATTCATCTCTGGCGGGAATCAAACCTAAGACTTCTCAAGTGAAGAGGAATACTGCTAGACCGTAGTACTAGTGGCAAAAGAAAGTGATGTTTGATCAAGAAAAATTATTGAAGAATTAGTAATTTATGGGTTAGTTGGTTGTTTTCCGTTGCATCAATTGGTATCAGAGCAAGAATATACCTTATTTTAATGGCAAACGATCATAGGAGATACAACCTCCCATTAATGTCGATTACTGGAGGAAGGCTATTTAAGACAAACAAATTTTAATCAGTGGCTGCTGTAGATAATATCTTGTTGAAGAGGGATGTTTTGGATGATTTTCCTGAAGCTAATCTCGTCAATATGATTTTGAGAGTACTGATATTAAGGATAGTCCTTATTTTACATGCTGAAAATTTAGTAATTAGATTGATGAAAAGAACATTTCTCTGATATCATGGAAGTCCCATAATAAAGTAATGCTACATCTAGCCTATCAGGAAGTGCATGCATCTTCATAATGGAATGATATACACAAATGTTAAAAGTTAAAGCATGGCAAAGGATGAATGAATCGTTATTTTACTTCATGTCACTTTGTGTTCAATGATTTTGATGATCTGTAACATATAGATAAGAATAAATAAGCTTTTGTTCTATATTGAGGTTTCACATCAGCTTTTAAATTGAAGAAAATTTTAGAACCTCTAAAGAAAATACTTGAGAAGCCGATTTCGAATTTCCCATTGAGAAAGAGATACAATCTTCTTTTCTCGGTGAACAAGTAGTTATTGTTCGCTCCCTAAATCTGCCTTTTTCCCCTTTGCAGACCTCCTTTTGGGCCAACTCCTTCTTGAGCCCAAAGTTCAAGTTTTAACCCAAACAGTTATGAATATGTTGGATACTCTAGGGTTTTTATGAGTCAAGTTCATTCACCATATCAGCAATAAAACATCATAATTTTCTCTACTTTCTATTGAATTTGAATTCATGCTCCTGAATTGAACACGATTGTCGATCAGTTTGTCTATATTTTCCGCTGCGTCAACTACAAACGTCTGATACGGACTAGAAACAAAGTCACAGAAAACAGTATCCCAACAAGATTTCCAGATGTCGCCAAAAAGAAACAATTGCATGCAGATTGTGATGGATGGAATTGGATGATAATGAAAAATATCATTCCTAGCAGTTAGTCTACAGGTGCATGAATATGAATTGAATTAGGTCCTACTCATGAGTCCAATCTGAATTGTCTGCAATATATTCATGTAAGAAAATTTTTTCCATGTTTATCTCTTGCTGATGACAGGAATTAGATTAGAAAGGAAAATTAATATCAGTCAATGTTTTAGTGCGTCTGTGGAAACTGGTGAGTCTTCACCGAGGCCTTGACTATAAAGCTCGCTAGGGTTAGGGTTTAGGGTCTGCATCACATTTTTGACTAAAGGTCTTTCCATAGGTACATCTCCTATCAACCATAAAATTTGAAACGTTTTGTTTTTGTGGTCATAAAATGGGGTTTCTTGATGAATGAAAAATATTGAAAGTGAAAATAATTTAAATAATTTTTAATTTTAATTTTAATTTTGTATGTATTTCCTTATACATTTCTTTTATATTTCTAATACCAACTTTTCTCTCTCTCTTATTTAACACTAGCATTTACCTACATGAACACATTTTTTTAGAAAATAAGGAGAGAGGGAGAGAGGGAGAGAGAGAGAACGTGGGGGGAAGGGGAGGTCTTATTTTTTTTAATATTAGAGGTATTTTAACATCATCTGTAAGTGAAGCTTCAATAACAAACAGTAAAATTTAGACTTATAAAATTACATTATTGCCTATCATTTTTTTTGTGTGATAGAAGACTAAGTAGCTTTTTCATCCTCTTTTGGTTGACAAAAAGGATTTTATTAATTAATAAAGATTTAAACGAAACAGTTATCAAATGAAATGTGAAGAAAGGAAAGAGATCTATAGATCTTGGTCCTATTCCCCCACTGAGGCATTAGTTGTAGTCCATCGTCAATTCACTTAGACATCTCCGAAGGAGTAGACAAATTTTTTCTTTAAAAGTGTTATTTGCTAACTCTACAAATTTTATCACTTTAGGGAACTATTATTGATAATCCAAAAATCTCACAAGTGCATTTCTTTTCATGAGCCACTACTTTCCCGGTTTTCAGGCGGCCAGTCATGTGGTGGCATTTTTTTGTTAGATTTCACTTCGTATTTTGCCTTTGTCCTGTCATTTTGATTCTATGTGGAGTGCACTTGTCTGAAGGCTTTCAGATGGTGGTTCAGGTTGGTTTTGCAGCGTGTGGAAAGGACTATGGAAGCCATGGTCGCTTGCTTTGCCGCACGGTTGACCCTCACAGCACAACAATAGATATACGCTACATGTTTGGTGAGTGGAAAATTCCCCTAATTTGCTTAGGGATACCTTGTAATTTGCTTTATATTGACATTTGAGGATAGGTCTTTTTTGTGCGGGACACTCTTTCCTTCGACCGGGTTGAAAGTTTCGGCAAGGTTTTATTGAGGCCAAGTAAGCACGCTATTCTCAATTTGTACTTGTTCTGCATTGTTTGAATTGAATATCTAATATCGTCTTTCTCTAAAAATATATATATATATATATAGAAATTTTGGAGTGTCACCAAATTTTATTTTAAACTCTTTACGAAATAAATAAAATATATTGCGGAATCCAATTTGCTAATTTGAAGAATTAGCAACAGGTCAGTTTCTACTTCTTTAATTGCTAATTGGATTGCCATCTTCCTTGGAGATGTGTTTTTCCTAAGTGGCATAGCAAATCTTACTTTACTACCCAATTACTACCTTCCTTAGAGATGCTTTTAGAGATACGGTCCAATCTGTTTATTAGGTTGCCACATAGGATATACATAGCTAGGTGGGTTTAATGTTTTGTTTAGTTTAGTGATTTACTAACTACATTTTTATGCATTTTTATGGTTGACAGATGTTAGTAATGGCACAAATAAGGCAATAACAAGGCTTATCATTCATGTCCGACGTGTTGGAGTTTCACCGTGTTACGGAGAGGATGATGGACCAATTAAGAGATTCGAATTTGGAAAATATGTGAACAACAATTTTAACCGGTGTTCAAACCGTTTTCTAATGAGGACGACATTGAAACAATACGTTGGACGTCTGACAAAACAAAAAAAAACTAGTGATGATATTGTATTAAGCAAGGTTCTAAAAGACGATAGGCGCTAGTTGGGCGGTAGACTGAGGCCTAGCGCTTAGGCGGCTAAGCAGGCGCCTAGGCGGACTAGGTGGATTTAAGTAAAATTGTATAAATAAGTGTCTTTGTATACTTAAAATGTGACAGCCCGTCCCGGAAAATATTGATTTCTATAATTTTATTAAGTGATTTTACGAAATTTCCTTTCGAGACACGTGTGTTGACTGAGATTATTTACGATATCGTGTCACCTAAACATTTCTTTCTTGGCCTATCCTCGTAGTACTCGTCACTACGGACGCGTGGGCCGCCAATGTTATTTTTAAGTTATATTTGATGTCTTGAGTTCAGTTATGATAGTGGTTTAACGTTAGTTGATCATTTGGACTTAATTTCGATACGATTCATGGTTAGGCTAAAAGGTGAATTGACGATCTAACCATCGGATCGTCACCAAACTTTGATACGTAGTAGTATGTAATATTTGAAGAATGCAGGAACTTACGGATTGGAAATCCTACGTATGGATCTTCTCGAATTGGATTTGTAAGTTCATAAAAATAAAAGGTTAACTGCCACTCGGTTTTGGAAATTGGCGGAGATCCAACCGTCGTATCGTAACGAAATTTTAGTATGTTGTTCTAGAAGCTTAATGTGTATCTTGGGAAGTGACGGATTGGAAATCTGAGTTGTGGATCTTTCAGATTGAGTTATGTGGGGTTATGACTCTACCGTCGAACTTAGTCGACGGTTGACCTTTGATCAACGGGTCTCGCATTATTCTTGAATGCCCTTGTGGATGTGTGTTATGTGAATTTCATATTCTATGGATAAGAGTTCTAAGACGTGGTTTGATAACTGTTTTAGGAGCCGAGCGTTCGGGACGCCTTGGTTCTGATGTTAGGGAGTCGTAGCGCAGACCCCAGGTGAGTGGGCATTTGTTTTCTATATATATCTATATACTATTGATTTTCCCAGAAATTGAGTTTAAATGAAATGCGTTATGAAAGGAGTTTTGAAATGCCATGCATAGAAATTATATGAATTATATGATTTGGTATATGATGCATATATGTGAATTGGTGCCGTGGACGCACAGGTGAGTATCAGGTGAGTTTATATGGTTTATATGAATGAATGATGATGTGATTGCGTTGTGAGCTCATAAACTGCACCTTTGGTATTAGTGCTTATAGTATTCACCACACCGCACGCTCGCCTTAGATCCAAGTAGGTGGATGTCGTACAGACCACTAGAGATGGTTCCGACATGCCAGTCGTACAGACCATTAGAGGGGTTCCGACTGGTAGGTGACTTTAGATTATGTGCACAGATGATTGATGAGAGAAGCACTAGAGCGTATTATTTCACCATTTTAGTCGTACAGACTACTATAGGTAGTTCCGACTTATGTGCAGTGTAGTGCCGTACAGGTCACAGTTGGTGACTCCGGCAGGGCCGTACAGGTCACAGTTGGTGACTCCGGCTGGATGGGATATTGAGCTATAGAATCAGCCGTACATGACCACTATAGGGTCTCCGGTTGATTTATTATTTTACCTGATTTATATTGATGCATTCGTATTATATTTTGGCATGGCATGGCATATTCTTTTTGAGATGTTATGTTGATAGATGGTGAGCGGAGTTTTGATGATATATGTATATATACGTTTATATACTATTTTTCTGGGAAAGTATACAGGTTTTTCAGAGAGGGGTTATAAATGTTGAATAAATGAGATGTTTTGAAAAGCTTTATTTTCGCCCACTCACGTTTTCTGTTTTGCGCCCCTCTAGGTTCTAGTAGCAAAGTTCCTTATCGACGAGGATTCGTGGCATGTCCCTGTTAAGGTGGCTACTTTTGTGGGTACGGTTTCTACCTACATTGCTGTACTTGACTATGCTCTGACATCACGTGTGATTTGGGTTCATACCCACGCACAGTGCACTCTGTTATCAGGCACCTTTAGGTTTAAAATTATTCGCATTTTTTTTCCTTATCATCACTTTATGGCTTCGTCACCTTCCAGGTGGCGGCCAGCACAGCTCGATTCGGGGTCCTAATGGACATTCCGGATCGAGGTGCGTCAGTTTGGTATCAGAGCATAAGTTGGGCAGTCTTGCGTTCATCACACACGTGATGTGAGCATTCTTGGTTTTCGTGTCTACTATTTGGATCTTGCCACCTCGTCGATTACGAGAAAATGTAGTAGCTCCTCTAAGTTTTGGTAGTTGGGTTGACCTCTTGATGTTTTAGAAGGGCACTCCGGTGAATGTTCTCATAATTGAAGTGAAGTTCTCTATCAATGAGCGAATCAGAGGAAAGATGATGGCCTAAATTATGGTTAGCGCAGCATTGGGGGTTATCAGATGCTTTGCCAATTAATTCGATACTTATCCTTTAGCCACCCGTATTAAACTGTTGAGATTGGAATTCTGGAGTTGTTTGATTCCTTGACATTACCTATTGGATTATTACCTATTGGAATTCTTGTGAAGTTTACCTTGTTAAGACTCAAAGACAGTCTCGTGTGACGATGGTGCTAAAGTAATAGCATTTAATGGAAAAGCACTTTAGAAAGATCACTTTGGTGTATGATTGGACTTGGAAAGTGATATTGTACACTCTTATTACTAAGTATCTTGTATGTGTAAAGGATGTGAGAATCAATAGTCTTGGTGTTGGACCTATGCTATGCTTATGTGGTGTTTCAGTGGATGGTAGCGTTACTTAAGTGGGAAGCTATTCTTCCAGCCCTAAAGCTTAAACTATTAGCGATGTTTTCTTTCTTTTAAAAAGGCGCTAAAATTTCGACGACCAGCATCGGTGGATCAACTGAGATAGAAAGGTGAGTTGTTATTGATTTTCTCTCACCTTGTTATATAAAAGTTCGTGTTCACCATCCAATCAGGTGTGGAGATATAAAAGGAATTAAAAGTCGAGGCTCCACCTGATGTGATTGAAGGAAATTCTCAGTCTAGGTGAGCCTGCCTTTGGTTAAAGCAGAAGAATGTTTGAGGATATACAGTTCAACTTCCTGGGTAACCACAGTTTCTTATTGGTTGTTTCCAAAGGATGATGGCTTTATGAGAGAGCTACTTTGGACTTTTATACTAGTTCGGACAATTAGAAATCGAACTAGATTATTATTTGGATATAATTGTAATTAGCCGTATTGCATGTTTTATTTCAAGAATTGAAAAGTCTTTCATGAGGTTATAAGTACTGGATAGTATGTGAATTGCGGAGGAGCATCGTAATCAGGTATTTGGAGGATCAAGATTGTGTCATAGAAATTTTATGATTTTGACACGATGTTTGAAAAGGTAGTATGTGAACACGAGCAAGGCATTGTTCAGATGTGGCGTTCTAAAGTTTATCAACTAAGGAATGTATTCAACCAAGTCTTCTAATTAGGGAACTTCGAACTTTGGGATTTTACTTAGATTTAGTCACTTTCTTAAGTGACGGTTGGAGTTATTTTCCTCAGACACCAATTTTATTCAGACTGGTACTTATATCGGAAAGTGTGATCTTCACAGATGGTATTCCTTTCTCATTTCAAAAAGAGTTATAGGGATGAAGGTCGAAATCCTCATAAAGTGTCGTGAGATTTAAGATATTCTTGGTCTTATTGAGGTTATCGACTATTGATGGGCGAACTTACAGTTATAGTGTTCTGCATCACTTTTGATCGAAGAAGTTGGTCTAGTGTGTGATGTGAGTTGTGAATAAAGATCTCTGACAGTTTAAGTGTTGCCTTTTCTTCATATGATTTTTACATCCTTTGGTAGCAGTGAGAAATTTTGGAAATTAAGGTGACGTTTTTCTCGGATGTTGGTTAGGTAAATGCATCGAGATGGGGTAACACTTATGCTTCCTAGCAGTGGAACCAATAAAGATGAATCATCTTATATGTGTTTGGAGGTAACAATGGTCATTTTTCATTTGAATACGGTTTGGTACTTCTTCGTGGAGAAGTGTGTCCAAAATCTTCATTAACTTGGAGCTTTTTAATTACACTTACTTTTGGACAGAGTGAGCTGCTGGCAGCAACATTGGAAGGATTAAATCAATGCCTATGATTGCACTATCGTGTATTATCCCGGTTGTGCAAACGTAATTACTGAGCATCATAGCACATATGGTTTTTATCCTAAGTATTTTAGTCTCCCTCATTTCATTATAGATGACCTCTTGAGTATCGTTGCAACGTTATTTGGATTCTTCAAGAAATTGTCTAAATGGGTTACATCACTTACCACATCCAGATGCAAACGGGATAATTACTATAAGCTCTTGGTAAGAAGTATTTTGGTACATGTGGAGTGATAGTGATGCCTTGATGTTTATGGATTGACTTGGCAATCAATCCATTCTTCCATTAATTCTGAGGGAGCTACAGTTGGACCACTTGTTAAAATTACCTATGCTTGAATTTATTGGTTAGTTGGCATTTTGGTCAACATCATTTCTGGTCATGACTTCGTATTCATTCCTTGTGCTAAGAGTGTATTTGGTCAACTTTGGTACATGCCTACCCTATTACAGTTCACACTATTTTTAAGGACAGATAGTCATTCGAGAAAAATTGCTTGGATATTGAAATCTAGTTGGAATCGTTAATTCCTCAATCACCTGTCGATTACTCTGTGGATTAGATTATTACCGTTGGTGATTGAGTATTCTGGAAGTTGTTTTTGGTAAGGGTAAGGACAACCAATCAGTTGGATATCATGAACTTTGAATGTGATGACCTTGTTTGGGGTTCTCGGATTTTCGAGTATGCTTTAACCTTCTTGACATGATTTTTCACTCGATCGATGAGTAATTCGATACATTGTCTCGGCGAAGGCGTGCGCCAGTTTTATATCGATGTGTACAAGAAATCTTGAAGTACAATCTCCTCATGAGTTTATTGGACTTACCAAAAAGGAATTTCATGTGGTATTGAGAATTGAATGGATTTCAGCTGAGTATTGGTGAAGGTATGAAGCCTAGTAATATTGACGACACTCCTAATAGTTAGATTGATGCGCTCGAAGATTTTATGACGTTGTGATCAAGACACGAATTGGATGATTTGGACATAATTGCATTCAAGGAGCAAGATGATTCTTACTAACTTATTGAAACAACATTGAACTATCGACAATTCAGGCCGCAAACAATAATATCAATGGCTTAATTTTGGGTTATCTAAGTTAGTGGGCAAGACGGCTCATCTTTAATAGTAGTTACTAATTAGTTATATTTCAGACTTTCCCGAAGTTCGTGTCACGACAAATGTTTGGCAAGGACCATTTTCATTTTGAATCTTGATTTTTGTGTGTAAGCATCTTCTATGAGACTATTCTATTTATTTGAGTATTTCTGATTTTGCAAATGTTGAGTGAGTTATTTCTACTCTTGATTTTAAGTTTGGCGCAAGTATCTGAACTGAAGGTTTATATATTGATAGTTGTTTTTGATATCCGTAAACTTTTCTTAAGCCATTACGGGGTAAGTGGTATTCTTACTTGACGGATTTTGTGGATGTTATATTACTATACTGACGAGGAAGGAAAAAGGTGTGAGCTTGGAGGCGTGAAAGAGGAATAATTGCAATCCGATCGCGACGGAATGGCACTCTCTTTTATGCAACCGCTCTAACTTGATCTCTTCCTTGTGTAAGTATTTTTATATAATGGTACTCTTCTTATTTTTTTTGAGTATTTTGCATCTAGCAAGTTATTTGAAATTTCGGGGACGAAATTTTTAAAGGGGGAAAGATTGTGACAGCCCGTCCCGGAAAATATTGATTTCTATAATTTTATTAAGTGATTTTACGAAATTTCCTTTCGAGACACGTGTGTTGATTGAGATTATTTACGATATCGTGTCACCTAAACATTTCTTTCTTGGCCTATCCTCGTAGTACTCGTCACTACGGACGCGTGGGCCGCCAATGTTATTTTTAAGTTATATTTGATGTCTTGAGTTCAGTTATGATAGTGGTTTAACGTTAGTTGATCATTTGGACTTAATTTCGATACGATTCATGGTTAGGCTAAAAGGTGAATTGACGATCTAACCGTCGGATTGTCACCAAACTTTGATACGTAGTAGTATGTAATATTTGAAGAATGTAGGAACTTACGGATTGGAAATCCTACGTAGGATCTTCTCGAATTGGATTTGTAAGTTCATAAAAATAAAAGGTTAACCGCCACTCGGTTTTGGAAATTGGCGGAGATCCAACCGTCGTATCGTAACGAAATTTTAGTATGTTGTTCTAGAAGCTTAATGTGTATCTTGGGAAGTGACGGATTGGAAATCTGAGTTGTGGATCTTTCAGATTGAGTTATGTGGGGTTATGACTCTACCGTCGAACTTAGTCGACGGTTGACCTTTGATCAACGGGTCTCGCATTATTCTTGAATGCCCTTGTGGATGTGTGTTATGTGAATTTCATATTCTATGGATAAGAGTTCTGAGACGTGGTTTGATAACTATTTTAGGAGCCGAGCGTTCGGGACACCTTGGTTCTGATGTTAGGGAGTCGTAGCGCAGACCCCAGGTGAGTGGGCATTTGTTTTCTATATATATCTATATACTATTGATTTTCCCAAAAATCGAGTTTAAATGAAATGCGTTATAAAAGGAGTTTTGAAATGCCATGCATAGAAATTATATGAATTATATGATTTGGTATATGATGCATATATGTGAATTGGTACCGTGGACGCACAGGTGAGTATCAGGTGAGTTTATATGGTTTATATGAATGAATGATGATGTGATTGCGTTGTGAGCTCATAAACTGCACCTTTGGTATTAGTGCTTATAGTATTCACCACACCGCACGCTCGCCTTGGATCCAAGTAGGTGGATGTCGTACAGACCACTAGAGGTGGTTCCGACATGCCAGTCGTACAGACCATTAGAGGGGTTCCGACTGGTAGGTGACTTTAGATTATGTGCACAGATGATTGATGAGAGAAGCACTAGAGCGTATTATTTCACCATCTTAGTCGTACAAACTACTATAGGTAGTTCCGACTTATGTGCAGTGTAGTGCCGTACAGGTCATAGTTGGTGACTCCGGCAGGGCCGTACAGGTCACAGTTGGTGACTCCGGCTGGATGGGATATTGAGCTATAGAATCAGTCGTACAGGACCACTATAGGGTCTCCGGTTGATTTATTATTTTATCTGATTTATATTGATGCATTCGTATTATATTTTGGCATGGCATGGCATATTCTTTTTGAGATGTTATGTTGATAGATGGTGAGCGGAGTTTTGATGATATATGTATATATACGTTTATATACTATTTTTCTGGGAAAGTATACAGGTTTTTCAGAGAGGGGTTATAAATGTTGAATAAATGAGATGTTTTGAAAAGCTTTATTTTCGCCCACTCACGTTTTCTGTTTTGCGCCCTCTAGGTTCTAGTAGCAAAGTTTCTTATCGACGAGGATTCGTGGCATGTCCCTGTTAAGGTGGCTACTTTTGTGGGTACGGTTTCTACCTACATTGCTGTACTTGACTATGCTCTGACATCACGTGTGATTTGGGTTCATACCCACGCACAGTGCACTCTGTTATCAGGCACCTTTAGGTTTAAAATTATTCGCATTTTTTTCCTTATCATCACTTTATTGCCTCGTCACCTTCCAGCACCTTCCAGGTGGCAGCCAGCACAGCTCGATTCGGGGTCCTAATGAACATTCCGGATCGGGGTGTGTCATAAAAAATATAAAATTGTATTGAGATACATAAATTACAAAATAAAATGACATATAGGTTAATTTATTTTATATATATATATATATATATATATTATAAAATATGAGTATATATCTAAAATTATGGGGTTCTTTCTTCTTGGTTTTGTAATGCTTTTTCTAAATCTTATGTTTTAATCGTTGGGCCTTACTTTTCATTTCAAAAAGGATTGGGCCTTGTTTTCATATTAAATAAATAAATATATTTTATTCTCTAATTTTAAAAGGAATGTTAGCCACTTGAAATCCTATCTCTAACCCTAGCCAACAACATAACCTATGTGCCGTCTCATCATTCTCCTCTGCTAATTGCAATTTTACAGAGCTCTGCACCGTCGCATTCTTCTTCTCTGCAGATTGCAATTTTACAGAGCTCTCTCGTCAAATGTTCTATGCGACTCCTCTCCTACACACACAGAGAGGGAACAAGACGCAAGGACACGATGAAATCGCAGCAAGACGGCGGAGATACACAACCTTTCCAGCGATAATTCTTAAGTTGCAGAACCACCCAGAGACTGTCGAGGCCGCCTAGGAGGGCTAGGCGGCCTTCTAAGTGCCACTTAATAGTCTGGCTAACTTATTGAACGATTTTGGTATAATCAGGGAGGTGGGCCGCCGTCGAGCGCCTAGGCGCCATCTAGGCGGCTGCCGAGCCCGAGTTTTAGAACACTGGTATTAAGCAATGGAGCCAAAAACCAAAGATTAATGAAAGACATATCCACTTTTGACACTTACACGTTAATAATGCAAGAAAGAAAAATAAAAGACATACCAAGATTAAAATTTGCGGCCCAGAAGAATACAACCAATGCTCACCTTAATAAGGTAACAAAAATGTTACTCTTATTGTATTTTCTCTACCACATTTGTATGCTACTCTTACAAGGACTTCATAAAATGTTTTCTCACTGTTAGGAAAAATCAATATGTGATAGAATATTAATAGCCACAAATATAACTCTCGAAAGCATAGTTAGTAAATTCGTATAGAATATACATATTATACACATACATACATATTTTTCAAAAATACATATGTTTTTCATACATGTTTTAATGATTTTTTTAACTGTACGTTGTTTATAACTCCAAGGTATTACACTACTACAAAAGGGCCTTATAGTGTCAGTTGTTGTGTCGGTTTAATATAATATAGTGGCGCACAAGAGAGTTGCGACACCCACTGAATACGACGTCGGATTTACAAAGCCTGCGTTGCTTTTAAACCAACGTAAACATTTAATGTCGCTTATAACCGACACACATTTTAATAATTTTAAATACTGGCGTCGCTTTTAAGCGACATAAAGTATGGGTGTCGCATATAGAAACGACACTAATTGTTGTTTTTATATATTTTAAATCCTGCGTCGGTTTTGAGCGACATATATTTTATTTTTTTAAATATTTCGAAACCCGGTGCGGTTGTAAGCGACAGATTGATGGTCTTTATATACCCTCCCCGTGTTTTCTTCTTCTTCTCTTGCATTTATCTCATTCTCACCATTTACAAAGCCTTCTAGTGTTCTCTCTCTTTCACCATTATTATTTATTCTTCTCTTTCACCTTCCCGAGTTCTTGCAAGTTCATTCTTCACAACGGTAAGTTTTTCTTGCTTGCAATATTTTTTATTTTCTCCTCTTATGTTTAATTTTTAGATACAATTTATTTTTGTAGGGAATTTATTTGAGCTGGTTGAGTACATAAAGAATTGATCGACGACGGAATTCTTCTATAATTCAGGTTTCTATCACTAAATTCTTTAATTTTTAAATTGTATAATACACAAGTTTATTTATTTAAAAATTGTAACTTAAGTAGTTAGATAAATTTCTACTATTTTTGTTAAATTAATTAATCTTTGGGCGAATTAATTAATTTTGTCACTTGAATTGTTATGAGAAAATGGAATGAATATTATTTATAAGCATTTATGTTAAATTAACAACATTAAATATAACATAAACTTATAATATTGAGTAATTTAAGAATATATTATGTTAAATTAATTTTTTTTGCACTCTAATTGTTAGTTTAATTTGTTGTTATTTTGATAATTTTTTGTTGTTATTTACTAGAATGGATTAGATGAGAATAATTTGAATTGTTATGAGAAAATGGAATGAATAATATTTATAAGCATTTATGTTAAATTAACAATATTAAATATAACATAAACCTATAATATTGAGTAATATAAGAATATATTATGTTAAATTAATTTTTTTGCACTCTAATTGTTATTTTAATTTGTTGTTATTTTGATAATTTTTTGTTGTTATTTACTAGAATGGATTAGATGAGAATACTTTGAATTGTTATGAGAAAATGGAATGCATAATATTTATAAGCATTTATGTTAAATTAACAATATTAAATATAACATAAAATTATAATATTTAGTAATATAAGAATATATTATGTTAAATTAATTTTTTTTTGCAATTGAATTGTTATGAGAAAATGGAATGAATAATATTTATAAGCATTTATGTTAAATTAAAAATATTAAATATAACATAAACTTATAATATTTAGTAATATAAGAATATATTATGTTAAATAATTTTTTTTTTTTGCAATTTGAATTTTTATGAGAAAATGGAATGAATAATATTTATAAGCATACATTAAATTAACAATATTAAATATAACATAAACTTATAATATTTAGTAATATAAAAATATATTATGTTAAATTAAATTTTTTTTTTTTTGCAATTTGAATGGTTATGAGAAAATGAAATGAATAATATTTATAATATTTATAAGCATTTATGTTAAATTAACAATATTAATATAACATAAACTTATCATTTTTAGTAATATAAGATTATATTATGTTAAATTATTTTTTTTTACAATTTGAATTGTTATGAGAAAATGGAATGAATAATATTTATAAGCATTTATGTTAAATTAACAATATTAAATATAACTTTTGCACTATAATTGTTATTTTAATTTATTGTTATTTTGATAACTTTTGGTTGTTATTTACTAGAATGGATTAGATGAGCATAATTTTGATAACTTTTTGTTGTTATTTTAATTTTTTTTTACTATAATAGGTGTCGAAAATTAAAAGATTGCAATCGTGATAGAGTTCGAGGTTGAAAGATAGAGATTGAAAATTCTAATAGTTATGCCTACATGATAGGGATTGCAAGATTGTAGGCATCTTAGTGTCAGCGTAATATTTTACCCTCGTAAACTGGTAAAATATGGACAAGAGTTGGTTGACGATACCCTGAAATTTTGAAGCGTATACAGCTGGAATTAATTTGTTTTTGGATCAAGCAGTTGCAAATGGTGTTGGTCCTGATAAGTTTAGATGTCCTTGCAAAAGATGTTGTAATCAATATACTTTTGTTAGGAACACTATTATTGAACATCTCATATTGTATGATATGGATAAAGATTATAAAAATGCTTGCTGGTGACATCATGGTGAGCAAAACATTGGAGAGCAAAATGTGGCAATTGGAGAAGAAGAAACAGGAGATGAGGTGATTGGCATGCATGACTTTCTTAATGATGTATTTATCCAACCATTAACAGAAGAAGGTGTTGGGCCGTCTACTGAACCGTTTATTGGGGAAGGGCGTCCAGAAGAGGTGGAGACTTTTTTTAGGTTGCTTGAAGAGGCAGATCAAGATTTGTGGCCAGGGTGTAAGGAGTTTAAGAAATTAGAAGCAGTTGTAAGACTGTATCAGATCAAGTGTTTAGTGGGAATACCAAACGAGATCTTCACAACTTTACTGGAGTTAATTAAAATAATGTTGCCTGAAGGGGATTGTTTGCCTGAATCTTGTTATAAGGCAAAAAAAACTTATAAATGACTTGGGTCTGACGTATGTGAAAATTGATGCATGTCCCAATGATTGCATGATCTATTGGAAAGATACTTCGGATTTGACCGTGTGCTCGGTTTGTGGTGAATCAAGATATAAAATTACCAACACAGCGGATAGGTCGAGAAAAAAGATCGCAGCTAAGGTTATGTGGTATTTTCCTTTAAAACCACGATTGCAACGATTTTTTATGTCGAAGCATACGGCTAAACATATGAGGTGACATGCAATTGAATGTCCTAAAGATGAGTTTATGAGACATCCTTCAGATTCTCCAGCATGGAAGAATTTGGATAATTTATATCCGGATTTTACGTCAGAAATTCGAAATGTTCGATTAGGGTTGGCTAGTGATGGATTTAATCTTTTTGGAAAAATGAGGAATGACCATAGCACATGGCCTGTGGTGCTTTCTATTTACAATTTACCGTTTTGGATGTGCATGAAGCAACCAAATTTGTTGTTGTCTCTTTTAATACCAGGACCGCGCAGTCCTGGTAAAGAGATTGTTGTATACATGCGTCCACTGATTGACAAGTTGAATGAGTTGTGGGAGGTGGGCACTCCAACTTATGATGAGTATTCCAACCAAAGTTTTACAATGAATGCTACTATCTTATGGACTATAAGTGATTCACCTGCTTATGGAATGTTGTCAGGATGGAGTACACATGGCTATAAAGCATGTTCACAACTTTACTGGAGTTAATTAAAATAATGTTGCCTGAAGGGGATTGTTTGCCTGAATCTTGTTATAAGGCAAAAAAAACTTATAAATGACTTGGGTCTGACGTATGTGAAAATTGATGCATGTCCAAATGATTGCATGATCTATTGGAAAGATACTTCGGATTTGACCGTGTGCTCGGTTTGTGGTGAATCAAGATATAAAATTACCAACACAGCGGATAGGTCGAGAAAAAAGATCGCAGCTAAGGTTATGTGGTATTTTCCTTTAAAACCACGATTGCAACGATTTTTTATGTCGAAGCATACGGCTAAACATATGAGGTGACATGCAATTGAATGTCCTAAAGATGAGTTTATGAGACATCCTTCAGATTCTCCAACATGGAAGAATTTGGATAATTTATATCCGGATTTTGCGTCAGAAATTCGAAATGTTCGATTAGGGTTGGCTAGTGATGGATTTAATCTTTTTGGAAAAATGAGGAATGACCATAGCACATGGCCTGTGGTGCTTTCTATTTACAATTTGCCGCTTTGGATGTGCATGAAGCAACCAAATTTGTTGTTGTCTCTTTTAATACCAGGACCGCGCAGTCCTGGTAAAGAGATTGATGTATACATGCGTCCACTGATTGACAAGTTGAATGAGTTGTGGGAGGTGGGCACTCCAACTTATGATGAGTATTCCAACCAAAGTTTTACAATGAATGCTACTATCTTATGGACTATAAGTGATTTTCCTGCTTATGGAATGTTGTCAGGATGGAGTACACATGGCTATAAAGCATGTCCACATTGCATGCATGATAAAGAATCTATTTACTTGCCGGCAAGTCGTAAAATTTGTTATATGGGACATCGACGCTTTCTTGAAGATAATCATAGGTTTCGAAGGCAAACCACAGCTTTTAATGGTCGTTGAGAGCATCGTAGTGCACCAAGGCAGTGGACTAGTTTACAATGTCTCGAAGAACTTTGTACATTGAGATTTACTTTTGGAAAACCAAAGAAAAATGCTTTAGTTGGGCAACGCAGAAAAAGAACTTCGAGCAGTACAAGTGGTAACAGTCAGTGGAAGAAGAAATCTATTTTTTATGAACTACCTTATTAGAGGCATCTGTTGATTAGACACAATCTTGATGTTATGCATATCGAGAAGAATATATGTGACAGTGTAGTGGGAACATTGCTAGGTATAGAAAAGTCTAAAGATGGATTGGCTGCACATGCAGATCTTGAAGTCTTGAACATAAGACACAGTCAACACCCACATAGAGAAGGAAATAGAACATTTCTACCTCCAGCTTTGTTCACGTTGAAAAGAGAACAAAAAACTGCGTTTTGCAATGTGTTGTCTACTATTCGGGTCCCCGATGGATATTCATCAAATTTATCGCGATGTGTGCACGTGAATGAACGAAAAATACATGAGTTGAAAAGTCATGATTGCCATGTTTTAATGCAGCAGTTACTCCCGCTTGCAATACGCCCGGTTTTGCCTAAAGCTATTACTATGGTATTATTAGAGTTGAGTGCAATTTTTAGACAGTTGTGTAGTAAGAAGGAGTCTGAGGAAGGATTCAAGGAACTGAGTTCAAGAATTGCCTTGACATTATGTCAACTTGAAAAAATATTCCCTCCTGCATTTTTTGATATAATGGTGCACCTTCCAGTTCACTTGGCAGATGAAGCAGCTCTTGCAGGGCCTGTTCCCTATAGATGGATGTATCCAATTGAACGGTAATTAATAAATTTTTATAAATTTTTTACAATTGTAGTCATAACTTTAATTTATAATTATAATTGTTTGTGTTTCGTTTATAATTATAGGTATTTGCAAACATTGAAGCGCTATGTTCGTAATAAGGGTCGTCCTGAAGGTTCTATTGCTGAAGCATATTTGGTGGATGAGTGCTTGTCCTTCTGTTCCATGTATCTTAGAGGATAGTGATGCTATTGACGTACTAGAGGATAGTGATGCTATGGATGATTATGTCATACCGAACTTGGATGATCGAATTCTTGATAATGAAAATTTCCATACAAGGGTTGGCGTGGAAGAAACTCCTTTTCTTGAATCATTAGCGTTGCCTACCGAGTTCGTTAATCATGCCAATGTCGACGATGAGCTAACAGATGATGACGGGGAATAAATATGTTAATTATTTTATGTATTAATTATACTATCTTTCATTTCGTATGTTATGATATCTTATTATAAAATTATATTTCTTCTTTTTATTAAGTATTATATATAAGTTAAACCTTTTTTTTTAATATTGGGTTATACTTTTTTTTTTTAGCTTGTTTCCTGTCGCTTTTAACCGACGGCATATGTCATCTGCGTCGATTTAATTGAAATATTTTGGGCGGCACTTTTCCCGATTTTTTTCAAGAGGGAATGGATTGGAAGAGCTTTTTCATTGAGTTGGCATCGGTTTTAACCGACGCAACCTTAGATTATTTCGACACAATGAAAGCTTATTTCGACACAGACTGTCATGTTACGTCGGTTTGATTCGACGCAATGTTAGCCTATTTCGACGCAATGTCAGTCTATTTCGACGCAAGGTAAAAACCTCTTGTGAATTATATGTATTAATGCGAAAAAAGGATGATTATTTTTTCTTATTTACAGTTCACGAAATTTTTAAGTTGTTAATTACACTATTTTTCTTTTTATTTAACAATTTTATACTTCTAAAAACTATAATATATATATATATATATTAAATTCTTTTATTTAAAAATTTTATACCCCTAAAAACGATCGATCTTCAATTTGAAATATTTACACTAGTGGATACCACAAAATCTTATGTTATACTTAATGAAAGTATGAATAAACTCTTTAAGTGTTAGTGAATCTATCGTTTTGATGGAATACAAATTCTACGAAACTAATTTCAACGATCCAACCGTCAAACATGTTTGTATATAATTCGAGATCGCATACGCCAAAAATTGCAAAAAAAAAAAACATTCTGAGATAAAGTAACGGGAAAAACTTATTCGACGATTATTAACGAAAAATCACGATTTAACGGTTATTTTAACTCCAATTTTGATGATTTTTTATATGTACACTCTTTCACCCTATATGAATACAGTGAATGATTTCAATCTTCAATTTAAAATATTTACACTTAATGAAAGTATGAATAAACTCTTAAGAGTTGACAAAATATTTTTTAGTGCAATGTTTTAATGTGAAAAGTTATCTTTTTTTTGGGTTACACAACTTACACATAACGTACCATAAGTTTTGTACGTACCAAAATAAGGATAATACAACGTACTAATAACTTGGTACGTACTAAATAAAAAATTGCATAACGTACCAAAATACTAATACATACCCAGATTAATACAAATTGGTACGTTATATTTAATATTTGTGCATGTTATATTTCATAATTGTATGTTAATATGATGTTTATATGTTTTTATAATTTAAAACAACAAATTATTTGCATAAGAAAAATTCATTTTAAACGAATTATGATAAGATAAGATAGGAAGTTTGTGGTGATTTTAGAATATTTATCATATTATTTTGTGAACTAGTTGGTCAATTATTTACAATAAAATTCATATTTTTTTAATTAAAAATTAACAGAAGAATGTTTGATCAAAAGTTTAAAAGTTATAGATGTTTGATTAAAAAAATTCAAATTTAAGGCGTCTATATCAAAATGATCCTAAAATTATATTTCTCTTTTTTATTAAGTATTATGTATAAGTTAAATTTTATTTATTAAAATATTATATGAAATAACATAACTGCTTATTTTTTAATTTTGGGTTAAACTTTTTTTTTTCTCCTCGTTTACATTTTTTTTTTAGTTAAACTCTTTTTTTTTAATGTTGGGCGGGAATTTTCCTAGTTTTTTTGCACGGGGAAATGGATTGGAAGAATTAGGGTCATATTGGACGTGCGAATGAACCGAGGCATCGAAATAATAAGTGGTTGCGTCAAAATAATAAGTAGTGGCGTCGGTTTAAACCGATGCAACCACTTATTATTTCGACGCAACCACTTATTATTTCGACGCCTCGTTTCATGCGTCGTTTTAAACCAACGCAACCACTGATTATTTTGACGCAACCATTTATTATTTCGATGTCTCGGTTCATTCGCACGTCCAATTCCGAGGCCACTGCAATGACTGTATGTCAGAAGAACGTCGGTTAAAACCGACGCAAATTGTCTTTTATTTCGACGCTAGGCAAATCTGTAAGAATAACGTCAGTTTTAACCGTCGCAATATGACCCTATTTCGACGCCAGTAGTATCCTTGCAGTCAAAAGTGTGTCAGGCTATGTGTATCTAGGTCGAGTCAAAGGTTGTGTCGGTTTTAAGCGACGTAATGTTTTCATATTTCGATGCTAAGTTTTTTTCCATATTTAAGCTTCTATATTTCGACCTATTTCCGTGTGTTTCCTTTTCATTCTCTCATTTGACTCTCTCATTTGACTCCCTCTCCTTCTCCATCTTCTTTATTCCGCATTTCTTCCATGATTCCTTTACTTTTGCTATGGATAGTAGTAGTGATCATCAACGTTATGAGGAACTTCATATGGAAGAGGAGGAGGTCGAAGCTGGTTATTTTTCCATATTATTATTAGTTTCGTTTCTATTTTTTTTTTTTTTTGTGTGTGTTTAATCTACTATTATGCTTAAACTGAAAATTTACAGTTGTTTCCTACTTTTTTGGTGTGTTTTAATTGTGGTTTTTGTATGAACAAGGAACATCTCAACGGAGGCGAGGACCCTCAGTTCCCAAATTGACGAAATAGCTTTGTTCATTTGATATGTCCGGAAAATGCATTAGTGATAATTCTAGTGCATTTTCAAAATATGTGGCATCGGAGGTTAGAGACCACAGAAATCTCCCATTGGCGAAGCATTGGCGTAAGATTAAGGATGTAGATAAGGAAGCTTTCTGGAATAGAATTAAGGTATAGATATTTTTATTTTTACTAGAAAATAAAAGAATAATTCAATGATTGTTATAATATTTGACTTGGTTGATTTTTTTTTTTTTTTTTTTTTTTTTATGGATGTAGGGAAATATTGTTTTTAAAGATGCAGATATACCAAAAACTCCTTTGATCCGCTTTATGACGCTTAAGGTTGTTGAGCATGCACATAAAGAGTTTAGAAATAAGTTAAAAAAAAGTATTATACCGAAAGAGCAGCAGAGGAGCCTCGCCAGCCTCCTCCTGATGTGAATCCTACCGAGTGGGTTAATTTGTTGGCATACTGGAGTGGAGATAAAACAAAGGTAATCGTTATGTAGTTTATTTTGTTATAACTATAAATTTGTCTAATAAATTTTTTATTTTTATTTTCAGGAGGTTGCTGAAAAAAACAAGATTAATCGGCAAAGGAAAACAATGAACCATACTACTGGTACAAAATCTTTTGCAAGAAAGCGGCAAGAATATGTATGGATTGTACAATTTGAAGAAATGTTATTTTAAATATTCTATAGTTGTTATAAATTTTAATTTTAATGAGGTTTGCTTAAAATTGTTCGTGTGAAATTTTATTTTTGGTAAAGCGGAAGAAGCATGGGAAAGAAGACGATCCTGTAACCTTTTTTCGTGAATGTCATACACGAAAAAATGAAACTTGGATTGATGAAACATCGGAGCGTACATGGGTAATTTATTTTGCTGTGTTAGTATTTCATTGTTATTAATTTTTATTATCTATAGCTTATTTTTCTGTTTTATGAATGAATTTTTATTTTTAAAAATTGTAATGCAAGGCAACAATGGAGAGCAATCTGCAAACTTTGATTCAGTCGGGGCAAGAGGATAATGAAGATCTTAGGACCCGTGTGTATGTTGATACAATGGGTCCTGAGAGGTATAATAGAGTCAGAGGATACGGTCATGGGGTGACTCCTGATATGGTGTCCTATGCGTTTTCTTCATCTTCTACATCAATTTCCTCCAAGAGGTCATCTAACAGTGCAATGGCATTGCTGATGACTCAAAATAATGAGTTGAAATTGAAGGACGAAAATAACAATAAACGGATTTCAGACCTAGAGAACAAGCAAAGTCAGATGTTTGTGTGGCTTTTCCAAAGATTTCAGCCACAACTACAACCACAACCACCGTATAGCCCGGGAACCCAACAGTCAGGCCAGAGTCAGCCTCATCCTCCTCAATAGTCGGGTCAAAGTCAGCCACCCCTGCATATCCTTATGCTGGCCATAATCAGTAACCTCTGTATCCTATGTATCCGATGCCTATGCAGCCCACGACATACATGCAGTAGTCGCCTCCCATGCCTTACATGCAGGAGCCGCCTTATCAAGTGCCAATATATCGACCCGAGATGGCTGCTCCTTGTCTTGAATTTCCAGCTGGGGGGTTTAATGAAATGCTTGCGGGTGTTGGATCTGATGTGGATTTGTCGAGGATGTTGACATCAGATATAGGACCTCAAGGACGAGAAGGATATGTGCCACATTCAGGCACAGATTCAGTTCAGTAGTTTATTTGGTTCGCTTTCTTGTCGGCTAAATATGACACTTTAATTGTTCTATCTTTTTTATTTTTTTATGTTATGTTTGTAATGTCAGATTTAGTAGTTGTTATGACGGATGAGTTTTTGTATATTAAGTGGAACGTTAGATGTACAATATTTGTGTATTTTGGCACTATTTTTCTTGTTAATTATTTTCATTAATGTTTATTTTGGCCTTGGAATTTATTATTGTAATTATATAAATTTTTTCTGTTACAATTAATTGAAGACGAATGCAGTTTGTCGGTTTTTTTTATTATTATTAACAAAGGTGGTGTCGGTTAAGACCGTTATTAGTTTGCATATTTTATTTATTTAATTGTTATTTGACGTCAATTTATGGGATATTAAATTGATTTAATTTTATTTCGATGTCGTTTAAAAGAGACAGTAGGATGGATATTTTACAATTAAATTGCTAATGAACGTCGCTTTAAAGCGACGTAACGTGTACGTATATGTCGGTTTAAACCGACGTGAATTTTAGTGTCGCTTTAAAGCGACGCTGTTTAGTGGCAGTTTAAGCCAAGAAACCGACACTAAAGCCATTTCGTGACGATAGCAATAGTGTCGCTTTGAAAATGCGACATTACATTGTTTTGTGTCGAATTTTTGCCAAATTTCTGATTGAAATCGGATTTCTCGTCGGTTTTTGCTCCGACGGTGATAGCATATATTGTAGTAGTGTTATACATGTAATTACACATTATTTTAACCCATTTATAACATTCATGTTTTCTATATGTATTTTTAACATATTATCGAAGAAATAAAAATATTTTAAATAAATTAAAATTTAAAATTTAAAAAATGCCAAATTTTTTAAATTTTAACGAAGTTGTCGAATAATACATGTACATGGACGTATTTTTAACGTACCATACCTGGTCCGTTCCTTATTTTTTGAACAATGCTTGAAAGCAACGGGATATTTAATATGTACCAAGAATAAGAATTGTAATCACTATTATTTTATATCGTCGAGATAATATTCAATATTACATAATTGAAATAAAAAACAAAATAGAAACTGAACATGCTGACTTGTATCGTAGATTGAGGTTTGCAGTGGCGAAGCTACAGAGGGACTGGGAGGGGCGTCAGCCCCTCCCCTCGCCGGAAATTAAGCCCAGGAGGGTGGTTCCGCCCCTCTGGTCTTGTCGGAATTAATGGCTACACCTGCACTGCATATCAGTTTCTATCTGGGTTTCTGCTTGAGTTTCTGCTGCTGTGCAGTAGCTTATGTTTTTGTTTTCAAATCCCTTAAATGAAACGGCATCGTTTCATTTAAAAAGAAACAAACTCCTTACTAAAACGAATCGTTTCGTTTGATAGGTTAAAAAAAAAATAAATAAATAAAGGGAACCATTGTCCCGTGCCTTTAAAGCAGCCAACACTTTTTCAAAACAAAACTCCTTTTTAAGAACCAATCAGAACAGCCGTGCCCCCCCAAATCCCAGCAGCAGTTTCAATTTCAGCGCCCTCCGTCCCGTTCCGTTGTCCCTTATTTCTCCTTCAAGCCGAGCCAGCCAGCCGCCAGCCTCTAGCAACCAACCTACTGGTTGGTTTTTCACTTCTCTCTCAATTTTGGGTAAATTTTTTAACTTTCTAATTTATATTATCCCTAACCCTAATTGATTAATTAATACGAAATTTTAGTTTATTAATATAGAATCATAGAGTAATACACTAATATAGTTATTGATTTTTTATTTTTGCGTATAAATATGAATCCTATGAATGATTATTGATGAATGAAA
Source organism: Malus domestica (assembly GCF_042453785.1). NCBI lineage: Eukaryota > Viridiplantae > Streptophyta > Magnoliopsida > Rosales > Rosaceae > Malus > Malus domestica. The sequence goes on along the minus strand of NC_091672.1, from coordinate 23,169,910 downwards.
TTATTGACTAGAGTAAAAATTGAATTCTGGATTATTGATTAATTGATTATTGATATTAATTTATGAATTGAATTTTTGTGTATTAAATAATTTATATGAATATTGGTATTGATTAATTGAATTGTTGGTTTAATTAGTTAGTACTCATATTGACTATAGTATAGTTTACTCTAGGATTAAGAGTCTAAGACTTTTTCTTGTCTTTTCCATATACAGTTACATAATGGAACGATACTATAAGAAACAGTGCTTAAATCCTCCTTCAAATATTTCGGCTAGTCCTTCTTCGAATATTCCGAGTAGTCCTCCTTCGAATATTCCAAATATTCATTCTTCGAATATTCCGGGTAGTTCCCAACAAAGTGAGGTCACTGAGTTGGATGAAATACTGGCTAATCTTCCTTCAGACCCTGGACATAGATGTCGAATACTTGATTATCCACCTAATTATCGTGAAGCAATTCGTCGACACTATCTCCAAAATAATCCTTGTCAACCTAAAGACCACATCATGCCCAGAAAAGTTAGCAACAATCGATGTTTTGTTACCCGTTGGTTTGATAATTTTAAGTGGTTGGAGTATAGTATAGTAAAAGATGCTGCATTTTGCCGTTATTGCTATCTATTCAAGTGTGATTTTGATAAAGAGGGAAATGCCGGAAGTGATGTCTTCACCGAGATTGGGTTTACAAATTGGAGGAAAGGACCCGAAAATTTTCGAGATCATGAGGGAGGTGTTGGAAGTCTTTATAATAAAGCTTTACAACAAGCTAGAGATTTGATGACGCAAAAGCAACATATTGAAACATTTGTGATTAAGCAAACTGATGAAGCTCGCATTAATTATCACACTTTATTGTGTGGCACACTTGATTGCACAAGATGGTTGTTGCAACAAGGTTTGCCTTTTCGTGGCCATGATGAATTGTTCAAATCAAGCAATAGGGGTAATTATTTGGAGCTTATGCAATTTCTTGCCGATCATAATGATAAAGTTAGGAAGGTTGTGTTTGAGAATGCTCCCGAGAATCTCAAGTATACTTCTTCCGATATTAAAAAAGATCTTGTCCGTGCTTGCACCATTGAAACTATTGGTGCAATTACTAAAGATATGGAAGGTACATTTTTTTCTCTTTCGGTTGATGGATCACGTGATTCTTCAACTAAAGAGCAAATGGCGGTGGTATTGCGTTATGTGAACAAAGAAGGAGAAGTAATTGAAAGGTTTTTGGGTGTGCAACATGTCTCATCTACAACTAGTAGCTCGCTTGAAAAGGCCGTTGAGAGATTATTTGCTTCAACAAATTTGAGTATGTCCAAGTTACGGGGACAAGGCTATGATGGAGCTAGTAATATGAAAGGAGAACTCAATGGCCTTAAAGCAAAAATTTTGAACAAGTATCCTCAAGCATTTTATGTTCATTGTTTTGCACACCAACTTCAACTAGCTCTTGTAGCCGTTGCAAAAGGAATTGAGGGTGTTGCCATTTTCTTCAACAATGCTAGTATTTTGGTCAATACTATTGGATCATCGTGTAAGCGTCGTGATGCATTTAGAGAGAAACAACTGGAACAAATTAAGAAAGCTCTTGATATTGGTGATCTTGAAACGGGTAGAGGGTTAAATCAAGAGAGTAGTCTCATGCGTCCTTGTGATACACGTTGGAACTCACATTATGGTACTATAATTAGTATTATTGTCATGTTTGAAACCGTGGTGGAAGTGCTTGAATGGATTAAAGATGATACCAACCAAGACAGTTTCGGTGAAATAAGTCAGTTATTTCATAACATACAAACTTTTGATTTTGTGTTTCACCTTTTTTTTATGAGACTCGTATTGGGAATTACAAATGAGTTATCACAAGCATTACAAAAGAAAGATCAAGATATTGTGACTGCAATGACGTTAGTGGAAGTATGCAAGCAAAGATTACAATCCTTGAGAGATGATGACTTTGGGGACTTACTTGATGATGTACAAAAGTTTTGTCAAGAGCATGATATTGTCGTTCCTAACATGAAGGATTTGCATTTCGTACCCGGAAAATCAAGGCGTAAAGCTCCAAGACTCACAAACTTCCATTACTATCATGTGGACCTCTATTTTCAAGTCCTTGACACACAATTAAAGGAATTGAATGATCGCTTTAATGAGGTAAACACCGAGTTGCTTCTTTGTATGGCATGTTTGAGTCCGGTGAATAATTTTGCATCTTTTGACAAAGCAAAAATTGTTCGTCTAGCTCAACTTTATCCTCAAGATTTTGATCGTATGGACCTCATGAACCTTCCAATTCAACTTGACAATTACATTTACGATATGAAGATGCACAGTGAGTTTTCATCATTGAGAGGAATTGGTGATCTTGCAAAAGAGTTGGTGAAGACTGGGAGGTTTGCAAGCTATATATTAGTGTATAAGCTTCTTACATTGGCTTTGGTTTTACCGGTTGCAACCGCTTCGGTGGAGAGAGCTTTTTCTGCTATGAAGATTGTGAAAACACCATTGCGTAACAAAATGGGAGATCAATGGTTGAGTGATAGTATGCTTGTTTATATTGAGAGAGATGTATTTACTTTTATTGATAATGAGCCTATTATGCGACGTTTTCATGATATGAAACCTCGTCGGCAACAATTGTAATTTGTTTGTATTGATAAATTATGGAAGACATTATTATAGAAAATGATTTGGTTGTTGCTATTGTTTTGAACCTTGTACTCTTTTAACTTCGCCCCTCCCCCCGTCAATTCCTGGCTTCGCCACTGGAGGTTTGCATATTGTTAATGTCCTAAAGACATAATTTTAGTTATTTGTTGTCTTGAAGTTCAATAGACATTCATCTCCCATGAGTCAACTGTCTATAAATGAAGGACTAACACCAAATAGTTAATCTCTGACGAACAATGTATGTTTTTGTCAAGCAAATCTTCGGCTCATGACTCCAATACCAGAACATTCAAATAAGAATTCCCCAGCGCCCAAGACTAAACTTTTATCTTTAGTCGATCCCTTTCAAAACATGACAAGCCACTTAAACTTATAAAGCCTATATAAAACCTGGTTTTCGCCGATGTGATTTGTGTTAATTCTGAACTTGAACCAAAGCATCCTTCAAAAGTAGCAGATTTGCAGTTGTAGAGCCCTAGCCTGGGCCCGTTTACTAATTAGTGGGTTTTGGATGCGGGCTGTGTTTAAAACGGATCTAATTAACTAACCAAGATTGAAAGGAAAGTCCAATCCATACTGGTTCGCTCGTTCCTATTCGTGTAGGAATTAGGAATAAAATTATATTTCTTGGATTCTAACTCAAAATTTCTCACATGGAAGGGGTTGACATTGATACAAAGTCAGCTCCAATTTTAATCATACGACTAATATATCTTAGTCCTCTTTATATACAATTAAAGAATTGCTTTGTCTTCCTTTAGAAAGACCTCACTTCTTAATTGAGAACTCGAAGCCGGCTCAAAATAGACATAATATATCTATTATTCATTTTCCACAAGGATTTTACAAATTCGTTCAAATGCAGCTGGTCTTAACTATAGTGATTGATAGTACTACGTGGTGGAGTCACATAGGTCATTGGTTGTCCATGATCCCAACAACTTCAAAATCTCTATGTATATATGATTGTGTATTTGTATTTAACCCCAATAAACAGTTATGGAAAACTAAATCATAACTTCCGTCTTCTTTTAATTTTGTTTTCTTTTATCATCCATGAGTTGAATATCAGAGTGCGGAACGAACAAGACTAACAGAATAATAAGATTATTGTTAAACAAACTAGAATGCCGAAACGGCTACAAAACCCTAAGAGACTACATTGTGAATGACTTATTATTCATGCTAAATTACAAGTTATATTTATAGAAAGCAAAACCTAAGAAACCCTAACTCGGATGGGCTAGGCCCAATTACTAAACTAACAAGCAAAACTTAAATACTAAAATAAACCTAAATACTAATATTTTCCAACACCCCCTGTCAAACTCATGGTGGTATACGACATGAGTTTGCAAAAAAGTAGATGCGGACTGGCTCTGTTAGGCGGACTGGCAGGCATGCAAACTTGACTTGACTTGATTCTTGACTTGACTTGACTTGATTCTTGATTCTTGACTTAGCTTGATTCTTGATTCTTGATTGCAAACTGGCAAACTGATTCTTGATTCTTACTGGCAAACTGATTCTGGTTCCGACTAGCTAGAGTTAAGAGTATGGAAAGAACCCGTCACTAAATGGACGAGATTTCCATATCTCAATTGTAACAACGAATGAACAAACACAACACAATCACTCAAGTGGTCACAATTCCAAGCACTTGAATGATGAACACAAAACAATCTCAATCAAACCAAAAAATGGCTGGCAAACCGCCTATATTTTCTCTTTGCCCGTGTGGGCCAAAAAACCTCCAACTTTTTCTTTCTTTTTTTCCCTTTTTTTCCCCCTTCCTTCTTCCTTCCTTTTTTTCCTTCTGTGTGAACCAACAACATCAGCCTTTTTTTTTTCTTTTTCTATCCTTTCCTTCCTTCCCATTTTTCTTTCTTTTTCTTTCATGCGAACAAACAGCAGAACCTTTCTGTTTTCCTTTTTTTTCTCTTGCAAACAATCAATACCAACTAACAATCTAAAACAAATGACGACAAAGGCAAACAAATTGATACCAATGAGAACGGATTGTACCCTAAGGATTGAACCCGCTCTGATACCAAGTTGAATATCAGAGTGCGAAATGAACAAGACTAACAAAATAATAAGAATATTATTAAACAAACTAGAATGCCGAAATGACTACAAAACCCTAAGAGACTACATTGTGAATGACTTATTATTCATGCTAAACTACAAGTTATATTTATAGAGAGCAAAACCTAAGAACTCCTAACTCGGATGGACTAAGCCCAATTTCTAAACTAATAAGCAAAACCCAAATACTAAAATAAACCTAAATACTAATATTTTCCAACAACATGTCTTTGCTTTCTCTTTTCTTGTATGTGACTTTATTCTACGACCAAGTGCTCAATGAAATGCCAAGTCTTGGCAGCCTTCAACATTACTAGACAGTTTACTACAGTTGCCCTCAACAAGCCTTTATTGATCTTAGTAGTTGTCGACATACGTTGGCGTAAGCTTTTGACAAATTGTGCAAGAATTGGTAAGTGCCCACCAGATACTCAACAATATAGTCCAATGAAACTTTTTTTGTTGAAATTATGGCCCCACAACTGACGTGAATGTGTGATGGACACCTTAAGAAGTATCCCTATCTCGCAAGAGCAGTAAGGACCTAGATTCTTTGTTAATCAACCCCTCTGCATGCAAAATCTTACCAATTCCTCCTGTTCTTGTTTCCATATTTATTTTCATTTTGGTAGAAGCAAATGAATTATCATTTGCCTCAACTTGCAATACTAAAGTCTATAACAGTATGAAACATTTTTAATGTGATGATCACACCGTCACATGATGTTACTAATTTACACATTATAATATTGGTAGATGATAGTTAGCATACTCATAGTAGTGTGAATTGATACAATTAAACGAGAAGTACGTGCTATTGCTTTTTTTTTTCCTTTTCACTCTAATAAAGCAGCAGCCTCTTTCACAAGCAAGAAAGTGCTTATTTTCTACCAAATTAATCGGTGATATATATGCACAAGAACTAGGAACAACCTTCACAAAGAGTAGGAAAAGTTAGGTTTTTGAACCAAGTAATGGAAAACATGACAAGGATTTCCACCCTCTCATCACATTGCCTACGCAGCTCAAAACAGATGATATACACATGGGTGGTGCTATCCACACATCTATTTTACTTATCTTACACTCTGTGTTAATTTTTATTATTTAATATTTTTTCAATCCATTCAATCGGTGACTAAAAATTATGAGAAATGTGTAAAAGATGAAAAATGATGTGTGGACAGCATCACCGTATATACATATCACCTCAAATAATCAACTTTTGTTGTGTATTACTATTTCCCAACAATCACTTTTCAAATTGAAAATTATAAGTAGTTGATGCAGCAAGCCACTCTTTTTAGTTATAATATTATATATTTGCTTTGTTGCAATGTATATTAAAACATGTTTCATTTGTTTGGATGCCAAATGTGCAACTTAATTAAATATATTAGAGTGTTCATTGGTTATTAACAGATATGAAATCTCTTCCACTTTCTCCACCCTTTCAACTTTTTTTTTCTTTTCTTTTTTTCTGTTAATGACACCAACGACCGAAATGATGCACTAAACAAAATAATAAATAATTCACACAAACGATTCACTAAGCGTTTTTTTTTCTTTCAAACACGATTAACTTTGAATACGTGCAATTATCTGCAAAGGCTACATGCAGGGGCGGAGCCAATTCAGGCTTAGAAGGATCAGCTAAACCTTCTGCCCATTTGCATCACTATAGCAATAATGTAGATCTTTTCTAACATTTTGCCAAGTTTGTTCAGCTTTGACCCTTCTCACCCTAGTAATTATTGAATTCCTTACTAACATTGTTTTGGAATTTTAGTCAAAATAAGTCAGGAATAGTCTATATATAATAATTTTTGGAATGATGATTATCAGTCTAATGTGTAGATATATTGAATTTATTATATTATAAACAGTCATAAGACACTAAAAAGAAAAATAATAGAGATAATGCACAATTAGAATGAATCAGAGATTATATATTAGTATTTAAGATATATATTGTTTATGGATGTGTATTTTTCTATTTTGATGAACAACAATGAGTTCAATTTTTTTAGCTCTGTTCATTTTCAATTGTAAGTGGGAAGTTTTAGGCTTGACTCTCAATGTGTGACTTAGTTAAATCTCTCACTTCATGTAAAATTGACCACCTATGACAATATTTCTGACTCTGCCACTAACTACATGTATTCTATTTATAAATTTAAACAAAAAAAAACACTATTATTTTAAATGTACAAATTTACAGTTCGTCTCATATTCGTTGTTTCATCACTTGGTGCCATTTGGGTTGCCAAATTTTATTTTACGCATGGCTGAAAGGCATGTCTACGGAAAGCTCAAAACTATTGGAGAGAAGAATCACAATACTTTTGTATAAACATTGAGGGAACACAAGAAAGCCAAAAAGTGGGCGGGGGTTTTGTGACTAAGGTATATGTGGTCATAAATCAAACATAAAAAGCTAATAATCAAAATTAGAATAAAGGTAGCCAAAAGTGCTTTTGCTATGCAACTTGCAGAAAAGTTGCTTCTTTGAAAAAAGAAAGTGGGTAAACTTGTCACATAATAGTTGAGTCTTAATTCTCGTCGGATTTTTTTTTGAGAATCTCGAAGATTTGTGAATCGTGTTTGTTTATCGTACATCATACGATCAGAAATTATTTTAAATAATTTTATTTAAAAATAAGCATAAATAGTACTTGACAAAAATTGATCACACGATGTACGATGAATGAACACAATTCACGAATTCCCAGAATCCAGAGAGGATCTTGTTGGCTTAATAGTTCAAATTTTTTTTGTAAGGATAACCCATTCTTTATAATTTGGTCATGTTGCCCCGAGTATTTTGTCTAGTGGGTGGGACCAAAATAAGGTGTACAAGGCAATATGGTGGGCACTAGGCTTTTCATAAGGTTTTTGCATAAAGCAAACAATAATTTTAGTGCCAGCAATTAGCAACAGCAAGCAACTAAACAAAGGGTCCAATTCAAAGAGAGATTTTTTAATGTGCTCAAAATACGGATACATATATTATATGTCATTATAAAAGTGTAATTATTTTTTTCAAGTATCTTCCCACTTATATAATGATATACAACATATATGCTTGTTTTCCGGATACTGAAAAATCTCTCCAATTCAAGGAATGGGAATAGAAACGGGAATAGGGATAGGAATTAGAATACGGATTGTGCTATTCTTGTCCAATGTTTAACTGCCTAATGGATGTTGTTTGGGATTTACCTCCTAGATAAAACATGGGGGGAAATCTTTTAGTTCCAATGAAAAAAATGACACGTGAGACATACAATGATTATCCAAAAAATTACTTGATCTTAGTCAAGCACAAAGTTGGTGGTAATTCTTATCCCAAATTAAAAAAAAAAAAGGTTGGTGGTAAATAATCCTAACTGCTGCAATGAGGAGAGCTCCATACATATGTAAACTACATGGAGCTTGGTGGAATGACTGCTCATCCACAGTTAACCCTAGTCAACTAAAACAAGACAGTTCTCAGTTTCAACCGAAATAAGCAAGTGCGCACTTGGATATTAAGATCAAACGCGTGGAGGACTACTTATGTTAAAGAACTATCATCATTAGAGAGTTTTCAACCATAACATTGTTACTTCAACATTGGTCTTAATACCGAAGAAATTTCAACTATAACGCTACATCTTAGAAATTGGTCCATTAGAATCTTACCTTCCGTCCATTTAACTGAACAGTTGAAGAATCCTTACCCTTAGAATAATGTTTACTAATCAAGAACTAGGGTCAGGAGGAATCATATTAGTTAGAAATTGGGATAAGCAGAAATCAATCGAAGTGAGACATTAATTCATTCCACTTATGTAAACGCATCCTTCTCGTCATTACCGAGTACTACGTGGATGGTTAACAGTTTCATATGCTTGATGATATCCATGCACAGGTGACTTATACAGTCAAGATCATTCCATCCACATTGCAAATTGACTGGCAAGAAGATCCCTTTTGTCATGAAAGTGCTTTCACGCATAAACAAAAGTCAAGATTATTTTTCTCAAAGAATCCAAAGCCCCCATATGTTGAGGTCCAACTAAAAATTAAGTAATGCAGAAAATTGACATAAAGATTGATTAGTCATAACATTATGGCTTAGATGTCCCATGAAATACCGTAGGAATAGGATTAGGGGGACTTTTTGAAGTTTTTCTTTATATGGCACAGTACACCTTAAGAATCATTAAACCATGATTCCCCTTGTTGATTGCATTTGGCAGTCAACCAAAATCCAAGGCTATCCAGATATCACTGACAATTGGCTTGCTTTTGAGGGTGGGAGGGAATTTGAAACATTTTTAATTTATTTTGTTGTACGGCTCTTTGTGGAGAATTATTTCACAAAATCAGAATTTCTGTTGAATTATCAAAGTTTTGGACATAAGATTTTTAAATGCATAGTAAACGTTCTTAATTACTTCAACTACAAGTTTATTACACTCCACAGGTAACGTTTTTGAGAAAAATTACTGCATTCATTAAACATACAATCAGACTAGAAGAAATGTGCATATGCCGCCGAGGGGCTAAACCACCATATATATGTGACCCCTCGCAATTTTTTTTTCCTTTTAAACACTTAATCTTGTCTTTGTTTTTTCTATTAACTCTCACGCTAAATTCCTTTTGAGTTGTGTATTTTTCTAATATGAATGAGTATTTTGATTCCTCTCGCTTGAATTAGTGTCTCTTGGTCTTAGCTTAGGGTCAAGATTCGATCCAATTAAGGGGCAGTCAGATGCATTATATAAAATCCTTTTTTACCTAAACGAGTAAGGGGTGAAGAGATCCAATTATATTTTTGTCACTTGAAGTAATCCACTGGACTCGGGCATCCGTGACATGGATTGTGTAAAACCAAGCATAGTTCTTTTTTCTTGCATTAAAATTATTTTAGTACCAACGTAATGAGAGAGATACTAACAATATTTCGTGATAAAGAGATAGTAATGAAGTTAATACTGTGATAGTTTTAAAGCACATAAACACATTTATGCGTGCATTTATACAAGTAATGGTGGATGTGTATTGGTACCAAGGTGGTTCCAGGTCCATCGAGTTTGGGAAATGTACATGTGAAGATCTTCCGATGACATTCCGAATGTTTGGTATGGATCTCTTTTGAGTCTATCAGTGTTTGATGTAATGTCTGTTAAGCATATCTCGACAAGTTATGTCGACAACACTCAATAATTTTCTTGATATTACTCATCAAATTGTTTCGGCATATGTCAATATCTGTTCATATGCACAACATAATTTGACTGACGACAACAATCTCACCAAGTTTTCTACGAAATGCCTCAGTGAATAAAGTGAATTTTTTTTGCTCGTTTCGCGCTACATTTCTATCTAAAATAACTATTATTTTAACATTGAGACCCTCAAAGTTAGAATTTTAAATCCACTACTGGATATAAGTCATGTAACAGACAAGATACTAATGGAGAATAATAATCTTAGTTTCACTCAAGAATCTACCCGTTCCACTACTTTTGGGTTTCGATTCAAATGCTACAGTTATATACCGCATCGATGGTTTAACTGTGCAAAAAAAATCTTAAAAGAAAAGGGGGATGTACCATAAAATCGCTTTTTGCAGAAAATTATACTTGATATAGAATATTTATAAACAGATGCAAATTTTCAATCCCAGATTACTCTTTCGTTTCTGACTATTTACTCAAACTCGCAAAGCACACAACCAGAACATTACAAGTGATCATAAAGCTCAAAGCTTCATGTAAATACGAAGATGAACTAACTGATCCTTTTGTAGAGCTACGGACTAACACAAAGTCCTCATCAACTTTTGTCCACCATAGGTCGAGTAATGCACCCTCCTCCCATTCCAAAACATTGAACTAATGCACGAACGTTCACTGGTATCGCATTGATTGCATCTCAAACCTCGCATTGTAATGTCCAAACTGAGATCCATGAAGACTGCCACTCAGAAAACTTTGCTCCTCAAGCTTAGGTACGTGTGTAGACATCCCACAAAACGGTCCCATGAAGTTGTTGTTCCCATTTGCAGAACCAACCAAATGCTGTCCCTCATCGGCTGATTTCCAGTCAATGCTCGTGCCGGTCAACTTCTGATGCTGGTGTGGCTGCTGCACCACGGTTGAGGAATGAGCCGATGATGGCGGGCTCTTAGTACTGTCAGGTGAGGACGGTTTCACATCGAGGAGATTGACTGTTGTGATATCGTGGATGCTAGATCTTCTCTTGTCCTTCCCTCCTGTGAGTTGCCTGATAAAGTACTTTTGTGCATGACTAGCAACCTGAGTGGGCGTCCTTGTGGTCACAAAATTTCGAGAGATGTTTCTCCAGTCACCTTTTCCATACTTTTTAAGGCCCATCAGAAATTGCCTGCAGTACAATTTTTACAGAAGCTTCAACATCAAAAACTGCAGCAGAACACCACTAGGAAGCAAATCCAAAAGCACTTTTCTAGTAAGCCAATATTTTAAACAGATTATTTACTGTTCATGTGTATATTAAATTGTACGAATTAAACCTAATTTACCAGATCAAACAGACTTTAGCCCTCAAAACATCGTAATCTTAGCTTAAGAAGCTCTATATACCATTTAACTTTGTTCAGCTGGATTTTTAACTGTACTTTATGTTTATCTTCTAAGCTTTTCAAGTAAGTAAACTATTATGAAAGGCTTTAAATCCCCGACATGGGATTCAAGCTCTCAACAAATACCAGGACAAAGAAATATATCACATATTCAATAAGTAAGTGTACCTGTGTTCTTCTTCTGTCCATGGCACCCCTTTCTTTCTCTCCTGATCAGCGGGCCTAGTCGAGGCACCTCGCTTTCCACCAACACTGTAAAACTGCTTCAACCCGTCAAATCCCTGATCGTTAACCCACTCCAATGTGAAATTGTTACTGGTGTAACCAGGAATTGGGATAAGCCCGGCTTCGATATCACTGACATCTTCTTCTAATTCCTTGTACTGTTTGATGACATCTCCGACAGTCTTTCCGGGGATCATAGCCGCCACACTGAGCCACCGCTCGGGCGTGTCCTTATCGTATAAAGCGAGAGCATTTTCGAATAGCTTGTTCTCTTCTGCAGTCCAATCGGCTCCCTTGCTCTCTTGAAACAACCAATTGGAGTTTTGCAGATTTGGAGAGAAAAATTCCATTCCTCTGAACATGGTTTTTTTCAAATAGTTTGGCCGATCTGGGCAACTATTGAATCACATAGCAAGTATGCCAATGAGTGTTTCTCTCTCCTCTCTCTCTTTGAAAGCTCAAAGAGAGAGAAAACCCAGATAGGAAATGCAGAGAAGTGAAGGTCCCTGTGACCAAATAGGCTTAATTAATCAAGGCGTAGTATTTGGAAAGGAATCTCGGGGGGATTTAGCGCAAGCACGTGTTGTGGAATCTGAAAAATACCCAACCTTTACAAAACCCAAGGGGAAATCCAATAAGCAAGTTCGAAAATATTAGATCTTAGATTGCCAAAGATAAACCCTAGACGGCCAATTCAGAAATACATCGAAAGGAGTAAAACCCAGATCAAGTTTCCAAGAAAGATTGAAGCTGGCAGAGAGAAATGAAAACTTCAGAAGATTATAACGAAAACCCAGAAAAGAAAACAAGAACCCAATTAAGGAAAGTGGAAAAAGGAGAGAGCTTTTTGCATAGCTGAGCTGAAGAGGAGAAAGTTGATGTTTTCTTTGCTGGGTTTGCAGGTTTCGGAGTTAAAGCTAGAGAGAAGAGGAGAAGAGCGAGAAAGGAGTGAACGCAGAAGGGGATTGTGAGACTGAGCGATCTATGGAACAGTAACAAAGTAGAGAGAGAGAGAGAGGGAGAGTGAAAAATGGAGAGAGGTCAAGTTGTTGAATTGTGATTGGTGGTATGGGTTTGTGGGCGCAGCGAGTAGAGAGAGAAGGGGAAAGAGTAGAGAGAAACTAGGGAGAATGATGCCCAACTGAACTAAATGTTGAGACTTTGAAATTGACAGCCTGTGATTCGCTGATTGGTGACAGAATGCGCATGTGGGCCTTTTGGTAATTGCGCACAGAAACAGACCAATTTATTTTTAGGAAAACTAATGAAAAGAGCTTGAAAACTTTGAGTTTTAATGATAAGGACAAAATAAAGGGCAAAGTGAATAGTACCAGGATTGACTTTTTAGTGTTAAAATGTGGTTTTTCGTTAAAGTGAACAGTACCAGGTGCTTTTCGTTAAAGTTCCCTTTATTTTTTTCCTGTAAAAAATCCCAGATAGAACTTTATATTATATTTTTTGAAAATGCGAGATTATTTATATTAAGTATTGATTTAGTATTGAGGTATTTTTATAAAAAGTGGGGATAAAAAAAAAACTGAGCTAAAAAGATTGTTTATTAAGCATTTAAAAACAACTTATTTTCACAGTTTTTGGTGAAAAAAAAAGTTGAAAACGTGAGGCAGTAAAAATGAGCTTATTCTCATAGCACAACAGAAGCAGTTTTTTTTTTCAAAGCACAACAATACAAAACTAGCTCTAAGACTACACCCAACCCTAGGCTAAAAGCCAAAATACCCCACTTATCCCTCCCCCACCCAAACACAACCCAACCCAAGCCAAATGTCAAACCAAGGCCAAATATCCCCCAAGATTTAGCCCACAAAAGCGTGGACTCGCCCAAAATTACCCCACTCTTAGCCCGTTCACTCTCCCACTCGCCCCACACGGTCCATGAGCCTTCAGCGCCCAACAGGGGGGCCCACTGTCAAGCCGCTATCTGCCACAACCCAGAGCCCAACGGCTCTTTTCTATATCCAACGACTGGCATTTTTGGACCGTTGGTTGATCCAACGGTCCAAATTCAAAATTTATTTTTTTTAAAAAATGTTATTTTAAAATACATTGAATCCAACGGCTGAGATCGAATATAATCAAATCTAACGGTAAAAAAAAGATCTAACAGCCCAAATTTAAATCGAACGGCTAAAATAATTATAAAAAAGGTAAATTATTTAGTAAGCCCTCAGGTTTGAGGTCTATTACAACCCCATACAACATCTTTCAAACATTTCACTTTCATACCTCACGTACTATTTTATTTCAAAATAATATCTCTGATAAAATTTTCATCCATTGGTCTGTTAAATGCTAACGTGACTACCACATTTGTGCTGATGCGGGTGCCACATGGTAAAAAAAAATTTATACATTAAAAATATTAACCCTATTAAAAACAAAACAAAACAAAATGAAAAAAAAAACAAGAAAAATCCAAACCCAAAAATCTTTTCCCGAGTCTTTCTCGGATCTCTCACTCTCTTAGGTCACTATTTTCTCTCTCTCTCTCTCTCTATCTCTCCCTTGGACTCTCTGCATACAGTACACCTACGCACACACCCATCTACACACCCACATCACCCACCCCCACCTCCCTCACAACCCCCGACCCAGAACCCTCATTCCAGGTCTAAGCTCTTCAACATTGATGACGACCGCAAAGGAGTGCCAAGAAAGTTCGATGTCGAAGTGAGAGATAAGGAGAAGAACGAAGCTGGAGACGAAGGTAATGTTTTGGATTTGGATGCAGATGTAGATGCAAAGTTCAAGATGATGAAGGAGTTGATAGATATGGAATGGGAGAAGAAGAAGGGTTATTTGAAGGACATTGTAGGGACATTTTGGGGGACGGCGTCGGTTTTGAGCAAGAAGGTGAGGTAATGGCGGCGGAAGCAGAAGATGAAAAAGGTTGAGAACGAGGGTTTCATGGCAGAGAAGTAGCAGGAGATCCAATCGGATGTCAATGAACAAGCCTCGAGATTCCTGGGACTGGTATTTAAGTCTGAGAGCAGCCCAGCCGAGGCTGCCCCGGATGGTTTAAGTTGTGGAAGAAAACTGGGAAAGAGGTGGGATGGGGGGTGTTGCGGGGGAGGTGAAGAGAGTGGAAGAGATGAGGTGGTCATGGGGAGGTAAAGAGAAAGGAGTGGGAAAAAGAATGGAGGGAAAGTGAAGAAAGTAGAGGAGAAGTGGGTCGGGGAAGATGGGTTTAAGGTTTTTTATTTTTTATTTTTATTTTTTATAAATACTATAGACATTGAAATTTTGGTGAAATAAATATTGACAATTGTATTAAAATTACAACCTCCATTCATTTAACCTACATCATACATTCATTTCACATACATCATACACTCACCTCACCTACAATATCCACTTAATTCACCTACAACAATCCACCAAATCCACCTACTTACTTCAGCAAACAAATGAATGGTGGTGATTCATTCTCAAAGCCTATAAATAGGCTTCTCCATCAAGCAATGGAGGGAAGATTTTACATACATTCTCTCTACTCCCAAATTGGAAGAAAATTCACATCACACCAAAGCCTTGAAGCCTCGAAGCTCTAAAGCTCTCAAACAAATCCCGAAGAATCAAGAAAGCCCTCTTCGTTCTTCGTCAAAATCCTCTTTCAAGATCAAGCCCCCAATGGCCCTTGAAGAAACTTCCACTAATTCAAGATCAAGCCCCGACGGCCCTTAAAAAAAATGTTCATCATTCATCATCCGTTCATCCTAAATATCAAGCCCCGACGGCCCTTTAGATCAACAACATCAAATCTACCCATTACAAAGATAGAATCAGAGGCTAAATTTGTACAAGAGATTGTAACCCCTAAATCATTAATACAAATATTATGTTGTACACGTGTTCTTGTCTCGTTCATCGCAGGAATTCCCGTGTTTACAAATACATTTTTATAATTAATTATTTTTAAATTCAGAAAAATTATTATTTTTTACCACGTGGCAGCCATGTTAGCTTTTAATGGAACAATGAATGGAAAATCTAACGGATGTATTATTTTGAAATAAAATATCATGTGAGGTATGAAAGTGAAATGTTTTAAAGATGTTGTATGAGGTTGTAATAGACCTCAAACCTGAAGGGCTACTATGTAATTTACCCTTAAAAAAATTATTTAACTCAAAATTCACCCAAAAACTCTATAAATACCTATGTATTTGTTCAAACATCCACACAAAACTCAATTTTCTCCTACAATTCTTCCAATTTTTCTTTCTACCACTTCTTTCCATTTCCAAATGGTTCAACATGGCAAGAGAGCATATTAGAGGTCATAATTGGACCTGTGAGGAAGATGTTGCTTTATGCTTGGCATGAGTTTCTGTTAGCGAAGATGGTGCAATTGGCACAAATCAAAATAAAAAGATTTTGTGGGATAAAATCATTGAAAAGTTTCATGAAAACTGCAATGGCGGCGGGAGGATGGTGGTGATGCTTATGATCGGTGGAAGACTATCAACAAAGCATGCACTTTATGGAAGGGAAGCTTGGAGAGAATCGTGGTTGGCATGGCTAGTGGAGGAGCGCCACAGAAATTGTGAGTTTTTTTCTTGATATTTTATTTGTCATGTACATAATATTATTTTGCAACTAATTATTTTTATGTATTTTTTGCATAGGGTGACAAACCAATGGAAATTTACAAGACAGGAGTAACACCAAAAAAATCAAGTTTTTAAGTTGCAACATGATTGGGACGTCCTCAAGGATTGTACGATGTGGGGAACCGATGCGGACCAACAATGGGGAAGATTATTTCAACGTGAAGCCGCACCAACAAATGCCGGAAATGAAGCTGTCAATGAAGGTGTCGATGAAATGACCCCAACTCCTTCTTTTGCAAGGCCCCCGGGAAGAGATAAGCAAAATGAAGCAAAGAGAAGAGGAAAGTCCCAATATCTAATGAGTGGACACATTGCTACCGGAATTGCAAGATTGAGCGAAACCCATAGCGCTCGCCAAGAAAAAGCAGCTTGAATGCGTTTGCAAATGAAGAAAGAAGGGGATAGGGAGCAAGATAGGTTTGAAATTAATTTCATGATAAAGGACCTCAACAAATACACTCCAGAGAGGAATAGGTTCTTACGTGGTAAACAAAAGGAAATTTTGCGAAAGTATACCACAAGGAGTATATTTCAAGATGATGAATCATCTCAACCCTATATCCCAAGTCCACCACCAAGTCAAGGTGGTGGATATCATTATTAAGTTTATGTAGTGTATGAATTATCGGTTGTATTAAGTTTATGTGGTTTATTAATTGTCGTTTGTATTAAGTTTATGTACTTTATTAATTGTCATGTGTATTAAATTTATGGCTTATTAATTATTGTTTCTATTAATCTAGATGTCTTCAATAATTATTGTACTTATTATTCCACACTTTGATGTAGAATAGATGCCTTCAATAATTCAACATCCATACAATAATTTATCCAACGTACTAGACAAAATACTTTGCACAAGAAGACACTTGAATTTATTACTAGAAAATACCAACATAGTACACTTAAAATTATTACATAAATGCTCAACCAACATCATCAACGTTCACCTTGTCAGCACCATACATGCTCAACCAAATCCTTGCGGAGTGTGTCATGACCTTGATGAGCTTGAATTCTATTTAAACATCTCATATACTCACTCAATGTGACCCTATCTTGTTAGGTCTCATATGTGGTTGTAGCGAGATAATCAACATCTCTTCCAATAGCTTTTGCATGTGTTGTGCAAAATTAGTGGTCATGATAGACTTTGTTGGCCTAAGGCATCTATCTTCCTTGCAAAGTAGTGGTCATGATTGACAACTGCGTTCAAGATGCTTTCGAAAAGCTCTTTCCTCATCTGAAACCACCTCTGAAAATCATGAGCAGGAAATCTCGGACACTCGATGAAAGAATCTTTCATTATCCGTTCATAACACTCTTTTCTATCACGCTGCACAAATGAACTCCCTGTGAAAGATTCGGCATGGTGCTCATATTGCATAAGCGAGTTTGCAAGTTCAATTTCTGCGTTGATCATTTATGCATCCTCAATGTCAAGGTTTGATTGGTATTGTGCCATCTGCATTGCCCTGTTATGCATTCTTCTATCACCCATTGATGAGATATTGAGGAATTTTAGGAAACAAAAACACTTTGAAAGTTGAAAGAATGGTGAATATAGAGAATGATTAAAGGTTGAAAGATTGTGTGATCAACTAATATTGAACCTGTGTTTATATAGAGGATAATTGATCAAAGTTGAAAGATTGGTGAAAGTTGAACGATTGGTGAAAGTTGAAGGCTTGCTTTGTGGAAAGATTTAGTGATTTTTCAATATTTATCGGAATTTAAATATTTTTAGATTAAAATGTTCATAAAATTAATTTACGATAGTCTACATAATTTTTTTTTTAAGTTAATTTAAGAAAAAAAATTAGCCTAAGTTCATTCTTTAATAATCTCGGGCTAAAATTTTAGGCTAGAATGGTTGAAGCAAAAAAACTGTTTATGGGCTAAAAGCTAAATTTTCCGAGCTAAAAAATTTGGCTTTTAGCCCAAGGGTTGGAGATTGTCTAAGAAATTGAGTGTTTAGTCTTATAATGGGCTTGTAATAATATAGTTTAAATTCACATTTGATAAGAATCGAACTTAAGACCTCTCACTTACTAGTAAAGAAAAATACTATTGGATTGTCGTATCAAGTGGTAATCCTACACACACTAGCAAGGGATTATTAATTATTAATTAGTGTGAAAATCATAATTAATTAAGTGTCTTGAAATTTGTTAATAACTGTCGATAGAAGTGCACTTGCATATATAATGCCATGTGCATGTACATTAGAAAAGTATTAGGGTGTGTTTGTTTAGCCTCACTAACTTTCACTAGACTAGATTGGATTAGCTATTAGTGAAATCCCATGTTTGTTGCGTGCACAAACTAAAGTTAATGAGACTAAAAGGGATTCGCTCCGACTATCTCCCTCACTAGGAGGTCTTAGCAAGAGCCCCCCAAGAGCATGGGATTGCTAAGCCCTTTGTTTGGTCTGTCCTCATCTCCTCTCATCCACTATCTGCACCAAACATTTCACTATTCTTATTATGCTTAGTCCATGCCAAGCCAGTTCAGCTTAATCCCTTAAGCTAGTCCAGTCCAAGATAGTTTAGTGAAACAAACGCACCCTTAGGGTACTTATTAGGAGTACTTGTCTTGGTCATTTTCATCTTTTAACTACGGGTGGGCAATTGGTCCCTGGGCCCACGGGTAGGGGCGGGTAGTGTAGGTTCGGGCAGGGTACGGGCCATGCCTTGTTTATTTTGGGAACAGATGGGGCGGGCCATAGTTATTTACGGGGCGGGCTGGTTCCTAAACCTTAGAAAAACGAGGCCCCGGACCGGCCCGTTTGTAATTATAATCAATGGTTGAGATTGATTGATAACATATCATGCAATCTGAACCGTTAATTTCTAACCTAGGGTTTCACTTTTAGAGATTGTTGTTTCAGTTTCACGACCTTCACTCTCTCTCTCACTCCCTTTCACCATCCCTCGACTCGACTCGACTCTGACGACAGAGAACGCCCATCACCGCCGCTGCGACCAACACATCGGCACCACCACCACCACCCATTCAGCCATCCTCTGACCTCGACGACATCCGTTACTTCACCGGCTACTGTAAGTCTACTTATGTCTTCTCCGAATTTTATTTTTGTGGATGCGGAGGATCAGTAGCACTAGAAACTGTAGGTAGGAGTAATTTGATGAATGCATGAACATTTGGGTGAAGGATTGGATGGGAATGGGATTTGGGATTTGAGATTTCGAATTTGTGTTGCGATTTGGTTATTGATTGGAATTTGGGATTGGGATTGGGATTGGGATCGGGATTTCAATCTGTGTGTTTACTGCGTTTTTTAGATTTGTGTTTACTGCGTTTTTCAATCTCTGTGTTCCATTTATGTGCAGCTACCCTGGAAGTACACCATTTCACTTAGCTACTCGTGGTGGATCAGAGAGTTACTTGCTTGCTTGGGTGAGAGAGTTGTTTGCTTGGGGAGCGGATTGGCTTCAAAAAGACTCTTCTTCTTGGTAACTTTCTTTAATGGGTGGTGTAATGCCTCTGAATAATTATGCATCTTGCCATGTTTTTGATAGCTTTTGATAATGTCCGTGAGATTTAACTTTTCAGGTTATACTTCACATTTTTTTGTTTTTTGATGTTATAATTGTGATCTTTCTTTCTATTTATTCCTCTTACCTTCTCCTTAATTTTGATGAAAGATACACTATAATCTATTAGTTTATGTTGTCTGACTTCTATGCCTCTTCCCCTATCAAAAGCCATACTTCTCCCTGTGTGTGCAATCATGCACACGTATGTGCAGAGTTGTAGCTGTTTGGTTGAGTATTTACTTCTATATTCTGAATATGTCCATAAGAAGTTAAATAAACTCTGAATATGTTCTGAATATGCTCTGAATTTTGTAGAGTTGTAGCTATTTGGTTGAGTATTTACTTCTATGTTTTGGTTTTTTTTTTTTAGGTTTGATTCTTTGATTTTTTTTTTTTTTTTATGAAGCTTGATGTGTATGACTATGTATGTGTGTTGTATGCTTATTGGGTAGTTTGGAATGGAAGATATGAGTTGCTGTTCTGATCAGCTCTTCTTTTTAAATCTGTGCAGTTTTTGAATTGTGCAGTTTCTGTGTTGTGCATTTTCCTGATTAATTTTTCCCAATTTCTTTAACATGTTATCTGCTGTCCATTCAGGGTTTTAATTTTATTCCCTTATGAACTTTCTAGGGTGTCCTTTTCTTTGATTTATTAATATGTCTTCATCTTATTGCGCACTATTATTATGGTTTATTCTCTAACAAATACTAGTCAAGCTTGTGTGCTTTACAGAAAAGTTCAGTTTTATTTATATTTTTCCTCATGTGGTGTATGTTCTATTGCAGTGGACCTTCCATCCTTTCATTTTCAAGGGCAAAAAGATTTACACAGTTCTCCTCTGGTGTAGGGTTCTAGCATTCGTATCGGTAAGTGGTGATAACAGGTTTTGAGAAGTTAGTTCTTTGATGAGCTGTGTTTAACTCCCTGCTGTGCATTTATGTGTTGTGTGATGAGCTTAGCTGTGTGTTTTGATTCGGTGCAATTTTAGAATCTGTGTAAAAATGCAATTTTAGAATCTATATGTGCAATTTTGAAACTGTGCAGTTTTAGAATCTGTGTAAAAATGCAGTTTTGAAATTGTGCAGTTTTGATTCTGTGCAATTTTAGAATCTATATGTGCAGTTTTGAAACTGTGCAGTTTTAAAATCTGTGTAAAAATGCAGTTTTGATTCTGTGCAGTTTTAGAATCTATATGTGCAGTTTTGAAACTGTACAGTTTAGAAACTGTGCAGTTTCATGAAATTGGTGTGCATATTTCGAAATATCATTATTTGATTAATGAATACACTTTCATTATTTAATTTTTACATAATGTCTCAATCTTAAAGTCAAAGTAGCCCTAGTACCAATGTAGCATCATCTACGGCTACATCACCATGTCCTCGACAACCCACACAAGAAAAAACATCAATGCCTCCCCCAAAACCCACCTCCTCTAGAAAAAGAAAAGCACCACCTATTCCAAAGACAAAACAACCAACTATATGAGCTTCAATAGAGAGATCTTCTTCTGAGAGATCTTGGGTTTGGGATCATGTCACTAAGTGTACCGTCTCGGAAATACAAGCAGTAGAAAAGGATGGAAAGAAAGAGATGGTGGAGGTACAAGTATTAAAGGCTAAGTGTAACCATTGTAGTGCCCTTTTTGCATGTGATACTAGTGGGGGTGGAACTAGTACTTACATTAAACATATCAATAAACATTGCAAGTCATATAAACCAACTGATGAGTTGCAAAAGGTTCTAGGCAATTCTAGACCTTCTGGGGACGTTAAAAACATGCTTGTTGCTAAAGGGTGGAGCCAAGAAGAGGCAGTGGAAGGTATTGTTGAATATATTGTGCTCGAGGAGGTACCTTTTAGTGTTGTGGAAACTGAGGGGTTTAGGCGGATGATGTACAAAGTTCAGCCTAGGTTGCATGTTCCATCTCGAAGAACTATTGTGAGGGACTTATTCAATATGTATGATACCATGAAAGATCAGTTAAAAAGGGAGATACACAAGCATAGAGTGAGCTTGACTACTGATACATGGACAAGTGTGCAAAATTTGAACTACATGGTACTAACTGCTCATTTTATGGATGACGACTAGAATATGCACAAAATGATTCTAAATTTTTGTTTGATTTCAAGTCATGAAGGCAAAGAAATAGGGAAACTAGTTGAGCAATGTTTGGTTGAGTGGGGGATTGAGAAGGTGATGTATATCTCAGTTGACAATGCATCGGCTAATAAGGTGGCAATTGAGTATATTGTTTGTAAATGCAGAAATGGCCTAATAGCAAAATTGTTATGAATGGCAAGTTTATGCATATGAGGTGCTTAGCCCATATTATCAACTTGGTAGTGAAAGATGGGTTGAAAAGATTAGATACAAGTGTTTATGCTCTTAGAAATGCCGTGCGGTTTGTGAGATCAAGTCCTCAAAGGTTTAGTTATTTCAAGAAATGTGTGGAGAATGAGAAGTTGGATGGTAGGGGTCTAGTTGTTATGGATGTGCCTACTAGGTGGAATAGCACATACATGATGCTAGAATCGTGCTTGAAGTTTAAAAAAGCATTTGAAAGGATGTTCGAAGATGATGAAGCCAATATATACTCCACCTATTTCGGGGAAAATGTGCTTAATGATGAAGGAGAAGAAGTGGCGGGTAAAGGGAGGGTTGGACCACCGAAGGACAAAGATTGGGATAGTGCATAAATATTTGTGGAATTTTTGAAAGTCTTCTATCTTATAACTTTAAAAGTTAGTGCAAGTAATTATCCGACATCTAATACAGCTGTTCATGATGTCATTGTTGTGGAGAGAGATTAAAAAGCTTTTTTTGCCTGAATATATGCAAATTGGAGGAAGTGTAGAGGTGGTGCTACGTGGCATGGCAATGAGCATGAGAGCCAAATATCGAAAGTATTTTGGTTCAATTGAGTCCCTTAATCAAATATTTGTAGTTTCCCTTGTCTTAGACCCAAGGTTCAAATTAAGGCACTACATGCACTTGTGTAGAAAGCAATTACACCTTCATGAAGAAGAGATTCAAAAGAAAAGTAATGAAGTGAAGACATTGTTGAAGGCGATGTGTGATGAATATGCTTACCAAGCTTTCGGTTCACAAACACAACAAAAGGGTAGATGAGATTTAGTTGTTGATGATACTACTTGTTCAAGGGTAAAACCATCATCTAGTGTGCTAACAGAAAATCCAATGATATTTAGTCAAATGATGGATGATTGGGAGAAAAAACTAGAAGACACCGAGGATATTGCACTTGCACATGAGGTGGATAGGTATCTCCTCGACACTGTAGAGAAAGTACAACATGGTTCATTATTTGACGTTTTGAAATGGTGGAAGTTGAAAGGGAGAAGCACATATCCCACACTTGCTTTGATAGCGAAAGATGTGTTGCCAATTCAAGTGTCAACAGTTGCCAGTGAGAGTGCATTTAGTGGAGCAAAAAGAGTAATTGACCCCTTTAGATCATCTCTCCTTCCTCAAACAGTGGGGTCATTGATGTGCCTCCAAAACTGGTTAAGAAGTGAACCAATTAGCAACATTGAGTATGAAGCAAGTCCGGTGGAGCTTGAATTTTATCAAGAGTGTGAAGAAGGTAATTCTTTTGTTTTGTATAATTTGGTCTATAACTTTATATTAATTTGTTTACAATTAACGTCCTTTTGTTCTTTGTTGTAGAATATAAAAGAAGAAAAGCAAATTCTAATGTTATATCTACAAGCTCAACCATCTCATCAAGTGATGTTGAAATTGAAGCTTCTCAAACAACTCAAATGAATAAAGGAAAAGGAATTGCGGTAATATTTTAAACTTAAATGAATAAGCTTTACTTTTCAATGATTCAATGAGGATAATATGATGATGGACGTTAATAATATCAAGTTTATATTCTATTTTTCCTTACAGATTCAATGAGGAATGATGTTGGAACTTGGATGTTGGAATTGGATGTGGTTTCCTATGTTCATTTGGAATTTATTGAAAATGTCATGTTTATGTTGTTTTGAATTATTTGATTTTTGGACTTTGGAATTTGGATGTCTTGGACTCTCGGTTTCGAATATTTTGTATTTTGATTTGATCTTTAGATGTTGGATGATGTAATGTTATTTTGGATGTATTGAATATGTGCAATTGTAAATTTGCACAGATTGCAAATTTGTGCAATTGCAATCTGTGCAGTACTGCAATCTGTACTTTTTTTTTTTTTAATTTCAATCTGTGGCAATCTGTGCACTGCAAAATGCCAAACTGCAATCTATGCAAACTGCAAACTGCAAGCTGCAAGCTGCAATTTATGCAAACTAGAAACTGCAATATGTGCAAACTGGAAACTGCAATCTGTGTTATGTGCAAACTACGATTTGTGCAGTTTGCAAACTGCGATCTGTGTTCTATGTAAACTGCAGTCTGTGCAGTTTGCAAACTGCAATATATGCAAGTTGCAAACTGCAATATATGCAATTGCAAATTGCAATCTATTCTGTGCAATTTTTGCAAACTGCAATATTCTGTGCAATTTTTTATTTTTTTTTTAAAAAAAGACCCTTGGACCCGGACCGAACCGACCCGTTTCAACCGGGCCGGGTAAGGTCCGGTTCCTATTTTAAGATTTGTAATGCCTGGCTCGGCCCGACCCGTCTCCCTTTATTCCGAGTCCGGTCCGGTCCCTTCAAAAATAGGCCCGGCCCGGCCCGTGCCCACCCTTACTTTTAACTAATCTTTAAACTCTCTTAAATTTTTACTAGTGCATGAAATTGAAGCTTATACATCTTTTGGGTTTGTATATATGAACAAAGTCAAATAAATAACCAATCATGTTAAATTTCTATGTAAAATATATTGTATTTCAACATATATATTGGTCCTTGCGATATAAGGTAACAAATATTTCAAATCAAATTCTAAAGTCTTCTAAACACAAAAACTTATTCTGCCGGCCCTTGCAATTAACTTAAGTGGTAAGGTAAAATGGGTTCGTATAACCCTGGGTTTATTTTCGGGTTTTAACTTTTTTAAGAACCAACTAATGGTTTCACCACAATAGTTCATATTTATACAAACCAAGAAGACTCATAGAAGCATTTTCGGATCTTGAATAACACAAAAATGAAAAACCTCCTCAAATGACTATTTCATGCAAAGTCACATTCTCACGTCGACATCCCAACACAATATTGATGTATATTAACAAAAAATGGTTTTGTGATGAAGTGTTTTTATTTGGTTATCTCTAATTTCTATATAAAGTAGAGTGAAAGGGGACTAATTGCAGGAAAAGTTGGGAGTAATAATTGCTTTGCATTATTGAGAAAGGAAAAAGAAAAGTGGAAGTTTTCCGAAAAGTTTATTATACTATATATACAAAAAGTAAGTGCAAGTTTGTATTGGAAAGTGACACACTCGACGAGTAATGTCACTTTGTAAATAGAAATTAGAACATTCCCAAATATTGTAACTAACTATAGGCTAATTAAATGTAAGAGAAATGTTAAGAGGACTCTTTTAAAAGTGCGACTCTCTATGAACAATGTGTCATCTCAAGCTTTTGACACAATGTTTTATAATGTTAACACGAAAATTGTTGTTAGACAGTAAGGTGGCAAAAAGTCAATGAAAAATTCCCTTAGGCCATCTCCAACTTATGGATAGGTTATAATTCTATGGAGCTCACATGCCATTATTTGGCCAAAAAGGTATCAGGCTGACCAAATGTAGCCTCTTCTTAGCCACCTAGCTTCTCAGTTGTAATAATTGATTCAAATTCAACGGCTAGATTTGAAAACAACCAACAATAGTTTAATTAAATTAACCAATAAATTTAAAATATAAAAACATAACACTGATAAATTATCGAGGGGCTATGTTTTGTTGGAAATGTGCCTTAAAGTCAATCATATGATGATACTTTACGGACATTTCACATGTTAAAGTAATCTAGTTTAATGTAAAGGGCAAAGATTATTATTTAAAGTCATCTCATATAAATATTATATGTTTAAATGATAAGTCCAAGGAATATGTAATTGGGAGAATGTGGTCTAAAGAAGTTAGATTCATGAGACCATTCTCTTTCGTATACATATCCTAAACGTTATCGATCATATGATTGCCAATTAGGCATTAACAGTCCGTTAAGATCAGTACGTGTTATGTCTTCTCTTAGAGAGAGTGACTGGTCTCGAGTAAATGGTGTGACTGACACCAAGATAAGCATGTAGGTGCTCAATAGAGAATGAGTCCACTGAACGCGATCAACAAGGAGTTCTCATACTCATGTCACATGAGAACTCATGGTCTGGATAATGCAAAGTAGTCCTTTGACCTAAGGCATCATAGTTGTCTTGTGGTTAGGTCCTTGATCTTTGATTATGTCAAAGTCACTCCGTCAAAGGGTGTCCACGACATAGTTAGGGTTAAGCCACTTAGCTATGGAGGCAAGTAAATGCACAACAATGGATCTCTAACCTTCAAATCGTTTGAGGAAGAATACTCTATGATATGATTAAGAATATCTGGCTAGAGTATGAATGAGATTTAGGAAGTTGTTCCAAATCAAGTTCTAAGTAATCATATACGTAAGAGAACCACATTGGATAGTAGACATGAATAAACTATCAAACCAAACAATAACACGTCCTGACCCTGATATTCCTCGAATACCAGGATGGACACGTGTTGGCCGACACTCGAGGGTGACGAAAGCCATTAATTGATACAAAAGCTAAGAATAAGAAATAAATAAGGGTTATGAATTTAAAATACAATGAATTAACAATTTAGGAACGTGTTCAGAGCATACAACTAAACCTAATCACTAAAAAGAATTAAAATAAAATTGAATGAATAAAGAAGTGGGTCATACATCGAGAGGATTCAAAGATGTTGTTGCGGAAGTGTCTGACGTCGGGATTAGGTGCCTTGATCCCCAGTCCTGAATGGGGGCGCAAAACGAGGGTGAGTGGACCAAGTTCATATATATACATAATATGAAAAAAGTTATAAACATACTAACCCCCATGTTTATAAACAATGAAAACTACTAACATAATAAATGATAGGTTTTTCTTAAACTCTAGCATGCCATAAAATATCTGGATGGGTATAACACGAAAAAACATCATATAAATCATCGTGTGTATCATTTCGTAGATTGTCTCGTAAGCGCGGTGTGCTGCTAGTAAGATCACTGAATAAATATAACTCCCGGCCCAATGCATGCTCCATGGTCTCTGCACCCGTAGCCAGAATTACCAACTCCCGACCCAATGCATGCTTCATGTCCCTCAGCCCGTAGCTAGGAATTATTTCTCCCGGCCAACACCAGATGCTCACACCAGGCAGCATAATGTCCACTAGGTACGTACAAATAGTTACGCCTCTTAAAAATAACCACTTCATAGTATAAAGTCATCCATCGTCTATACTATAAAGAGGGGTTTCTAAAACATGTCCTAGCATCCTATCGTCATCCATCGGATAGTCTACCAGTTCATGGTTTTTATAGAAAATACGATATATTAAAATATAGCTCAATATAGGCCAACAATTAATTCCTCACAAAAAACACGAGACGAAAATCAACATATTTAATAAACATGCTTAACATAAAATCAAAACATAAACTCGTAAGGCATGCTATTCATTTATGCAATTGAACTATAAAATCATGTAATTTTAGAAGGGGTCCACTCACAGTACTTTGCTGTCGAAAAGTCATGCAGCTAGCGAAGACAGAAACGCCACTATAATTGCCCCTAAGCACATAAAGAGTCCAATAAATAAAACTATATAATAGCAATTGAATTTGGGAAAATGGACATTGGAAACGGATTTAGAACGTCGAATTACCCTAAGAAGGGTCCTGGATAAATTTCGTAAACGTCGATAGAATATTCCTATAATATTCCCTGACGGAATAGTCCCTAACAGAATATTTCCCATAAAGGGTTTGGACTAGTTAGGGTTAAGGGTTTAGGGTAATGGGGTTAAAAAGGTTGGCTTAGGATGCACGGGACTAAGGCCCTAAAGGAAAATGGCCTAAAGGCCTTTAGTTTAGTAAATAAAAATAAAAACAACTTAAAGTAAAGAGTTTTTGGGTTTTAAAGAGGACAGGCCTAAGGCCCTGATTTAAAATGGCCTAAGGGCCTTTTACATTAAAACAATATTTAAAATAAATAATAAAAATTGAAATGGGTGTTGGGTTGGGCTCGACAGGAAAGGCCCAAATGGCTTGGGTTTGGTGGGTCGCAGGACCCAAGGATGAAGAAGGCCGGAAATTCGAACGGAAAGTTCTCTAATTTTATACGCTCATAACTTTGTCAATATTTAACAAAATCAAGAGATTCAAAAATGAAATTTGTAGCCCTCGAAGAGACGAAGAGAATGGTACCTACACGACATCGCCGTGGTTTGGCCGGAAAATTCCTCGAAAACCTAGGAGGTCGCCGGAAACTGGGTAAGATTCAAATGAGTATAACTTCTTCAATACTCAACGAAATTGAGTGAAACAAAAAGGAAAGTTGTAGTTCTCAGTGAGACGAAGAGATTGATACCTTACACACCAGCCAACTCGCCATGGTTTGGCCGAAAATTGCCTCGAAAGTGGCGGTCTGCGTCGGAGCTAGTGTACGGGGCTTCATGGTTCGACTTCCAAGATTTCAAGACTATGGTTGACTTCGTATCGACGAGATAAAGATGATGGTGATGTTTGTTGGTAAGAAAAGCCATCGGAGGGGTTGAGATAGAGAGAGCCAAGAGAGTGTAAGGGAGAGAGAGTTGCAAAAGAGGTGAGGGAGAAGAGAGAACTGAGAGAGGACAGTGAGAGACCGAACAACACAAAAATAAAACAAGGTGGGCCCCACGGCTCACCAATTAAGGACTAAAACTATTTTTAAAATATAAAAGGGGGTTGGGGTGTTTCAAACAATATG
Organism: Malus domestica; assembly: GCF_042453785.1. Classification (NCBI taxonomy): domain Eukaryota; kingdom Viridiplantae; phylum Streptophyta; class Magnoliopsida; order Rosales; family Rosaceae; genus Malus; species Malus domestica. The sequence goes on along the minus strand of NC_091672.1, from coordinate 23,141,168 downwards.
GTCAAGAGTATTGTAATATAGAAAGACCGTATTGCATTGTAATCCCAAACTGAATAGGTTCTCCACCTCTTCTAATTAGCTTGGGTAGCCATAACATACTACTAGGTGTCACTCATGATTTGTGGAAGCCTTAAATGTGTATAATCACTAAAGGGAGAATTGAAAGTAAGTTTCAATTCATAATCGATTTGAAAGAGTTCTAATCGTCCACTGCCTTGCTAAAAGGAACCTAATGGATCGTACACCGTGTAAGGTAGAGATTGAAGAAACAACGGAGATGAGTAAGGATAATTAAATGGTTTAATTATTTATGGCTAGGATTAATTAATTTGTTAATTAATTAAACGAATAAGTTCGTTTTAGCTTTTGAGCAATTAGTAGACCTCAAGGCTCATTGGGCTTAGAACTGTCAAACCCATTAACTTAAGGTGTATGACAACTTAATGACTAAAGACTCAAAAGGGCCCAAACAACCCAAAGCCTTTATAAGGCCGGCCATATCATGAATGAAAGTTTTGGTTCTTTTTGTCACTTAAGTGAAGTGACTATATAAAGGATTTTATAGTCAAAATTCATTAGGGTTCTCTCTTAAGGAAATTGGAGAGAACAAAAGCTCTCCTTTTTCTCTAGGAGGCTGGCCCCCTTCGAGGAGATTTACTAGTATCCATCCTCCTCCAAGGTCACTCATCTCTTTTTTAAGTCCCTCCTTGGTGAGGAAACTTAGAGGTTCCCTTTCTTGGGAACTTGGAGAATTCATTCAACCATCCTCCTCCAAGAAATCTATGGAGCTAAGAAGTAAGGAATGAAAGCCCTCTTTCTTGGGTGATTAGTCTTCGCTTATGAAAAGAAGTGCTTCAAAGGTATACAATTATCAACTATTTCTTCAAAATTTGAGTTGAGTCTTGGTTCACCACAACTACTAGGCCTTGAATTTCATGGGTAATTTTTTTTTTTTTTGAGTGCATCCAAGCATGATTCCGTCTTTAATTGTTAATAGCATGCATAGATGTCGCTCAAATGAACTTGTTTTTCACAAATTTTCCCTTCATGTTTAGCCCCTTCGGCCTTCGGTTGGAGATGATATATGAGTATGGTCTAACACTATTTATTAAAAAAAAAATTTAGCAAGGTTATGATTCTGGATTGGTCTATGTCTAGCCATTTTGGTTGGAAATAACCTTAGAATTTCTCTTCTATGAGCTCCGAATTTGAAATCTCTCCTTTTTTTATTAATATAATAGTTTGAACACTTTCCTTCCCTCTAATAATAATTTTTTTTTCTTTTCAGAAACATCTATTTAATTTTTGAAAAAAAATGTAATCTGATATGTCGAGCCCCGCCCCGAAAAATATTTATTTCGGGAGTTAATTTCAATGATAAGCCCAATTTAGAATCATGGTTAATTTATTACCCTTAATTACATTTCTTTACTTTGAACAATTTAGTTCCGTACAAAACTATCCATGCTTTTCTAATTCAACTCACTAATCCTTTACATTAAATTCATGACCAACCTTTATTTAAATTACCATAAGGTAAAAACTCAAATTGTTTACCAAATTCCTTTCTTTGGGAAAAAATTACAACAATGAACTTCTCTCGAATAATTACCACTTCTCGTGATTTTTAATTATGTGTCTTGTTTCCAACCATGAATCATAACTAAAACTTTAAAACCAAACTTACTAATTTATTCTCACTTTGTCACCATTTCGATTTATAGATCACTTCCCATTCAAAATAATTATTGCATGAATTATTTAAGGCTACATCTAACACTGTTAGACTGCCTATGTACCCTTGAGTGAGATCAAGTCTTTCGCAGTTCACAATCCACTTCCTAATTCATTAATTTCGACATTTTAGTGACTAACAATCACAAATTCGGTCCAAACATTTTAATCACAACACATGCATATTAAATATGGATTCAGAACATTAAATTTTGCATGAAAATGGCAGAGTCGGCCCACTATCCACGCGCCGCCGCGGGTGGCGGTCGGCCATCCCGACTCACCGAAAAATTCAACTATTTCAAAAAATTACCAAATTTTACAAAAAAGTAAATCTAAATGAGTAGAGCAACTTTCATACCTGCATCCAAGTCCAATTTGGCTGGGAAACACCTCAAATTGGCCACAAACCGCCGGAAACCCTTGTTTTTGGGTGTTCTTGATTCGCCTCTAAAACCACTTTGACTCCCCAGCCAATGCATGGGCTTTGTTCTTGGGGTTGAGATGAGTGTTTTGGTGATGGTAATTGGAGGAGTTAGTTTCAAATCATGGTAAATTTTAACCCAAACCATGCGGCCCTCCGTGGGGATTTACCCAAAATCCACCAAGTTTTACCCAATTTTTGAATGAAAATGGAAGAGGGATCGATTGGCTTTGAGGTAAGGGACATTTTAATACCAACCTTGTCGTCCAAGGTGGCCGGAGTTGGGAGATTTGAGCGGGTCGGGTCACGAGTCGAGGGAGGGTCCGGTTCTCCCTTTCTTTTTCTCCCTTCTTTCCCTTCCTTACTTCTCTCTCCCATTGGCCGGTTCTTCCCTCATTTTCTCTCCTTTCCATCCTAGCATTCCCTTTTCCTTTTTATTTTCATCACAGCCACACATGTGGCACAACACATTGGCTCCAATTTCCTGGAGCCTTCTAAAGGGGGTTAAATTTACAAAAATGTCTCCGACTTTAAACGTTAATAACTTCTTCGTTATAACTCTGTTTCATGAATGGTTTGTGCCTACATGTTCATGAGATCAAGTTCTATTTAAAAATATAAATTGCGACCTCAAACGGTCTACAGATTTTAAATAAATAATTTCCGAACTTCAAACTTCGTAACTAGTTTAATTTAAAACTAAACCCAAATAATTTTATATAAATTCTCGAAAGATCATATAAAATCTCAATAATACCAATACGCAAATTATAATAATTTCCGGAAACAAAACTCTTCTATTTTTATAACCATAAATCGATTTATTTTTTATTTTCTCCACATTTTCATACTTATGAATATATAATTCATATGTTTAAATTTCCAAGGTATTACATGATAACTAGAAATAAGTATACAACAACAACAAAGCTTTTTCCCACTAAGTGGGGTCGGCTATGTGAATCCTAGAACGCCATTGCGCTCAATTTTGTGTCATGCCCTCCGTTAGATCCAAGTACTCTAAGTCTTTTCTTAGGGTCTCTTCCAAAGTTTTCCTAGGTCTTCCTCTACACCTTCGGCCCTGAAACTCTTTCCCGTAGTCACATCTTCGAATTGGAGCGTCAGTAGGCCTTCTTTGCACATGTCCAACCCACTCATTCCTAATCTTATCCTTTCTCGTGAGCCCACACCTCCAACGAAGCATCCTCATCTCCGCTACACCCATTTTGTGTACGTGTTGATGCTTCACCGCCCAACATTCTGTGTCATACAACATCGCCGACCTTATTGCCGTCCTATAAAATTTTCCCTTGAGCTTCAGTGGCATATGACGGTCACATAACACAACACGCCGAATGCACTCTTCCACTTCATCCATCCCGCTTGCCGGATGCACTCTTCCACTTCATCAATCCCGCTTGTATTCCATATATTCTGTCTTTGATCGGCTTAGGCGAAGACCTTTAGATTCCAACACTTTTCTCCAAAGGTTAAGCTTCGCATTTACCCCTTCCTGAGTTTCATCTATCAACCCTATATCATCTACGAAAAACATACACCAAGGAATAACATCTTGAATATGTCCTGTTAACTCATCCATTACCAATGCAAAAAGGTAAGGGCTTAAGGATTATTGATGCACAAAATCAGTGAGGACTTTGGTACAACAGAAAGTATTAAGTTTGTGACCTTCGCTAGATTGCTCCGGTCATTAGTGTGGATAAGTATGTAAAAGGATAGAGACAGGATAGCAAACACAAGATGTACGTGGTTCACCCAGATTGGCTACGTCCACGGAGTAGAGGAGTTCTCATTAATTGTGAAGGGTTTACACAAGTACATAGGTTCAAGCTCTCCTTTAGTGGGTAGAGTGAATGATTTAGTACAAATGGCATTAGGAAATATTTTGGGAGAATGATCTTCTTTTATAGAAGAGAGTTTCTAGCCTTATTCTGACATTGACACGTGTCGTGTTGTGATTGGCTTCCGATGTTGATACGTGTCATGCTATGATTGGTTTCTGATGTCGACACGTGTCGCTCTGTGATTGGCCTCCTGGTTGGAGGGGAAGCTTCTCGGTTGGGGACTTGCAAGATCCAAGCCATTGAGTAATCACGAAACTTCTAAGTACCGAAGTGTGGTATCATCTTCACTTGCCTTATCTGTCTCATAGGTAGATATGGCATCTTCTCTGGAAGTACTCTTCCTCCATCCAGGGGTGGTATCTTTAACTGGTGGAGATGCACATGGTAATATATCAATTTCACTTGAAGCTTACTTGTAGTTTCAGGCTTGGTCAAGCGCGATACAAACCATGTAGTAGGAGTCCCCCAAGTCGCCGAGCTAGGGGATCTGCTAAAAGAGGTGACAAACAAGGTAAGCAATCAGAGCTCCAAGCAATCAGTCCCAGATCAGAAGTTTAATTTCGAGTTCTAGCTGATTGTTCTCATTCTCTTTATCTTGCAGGCAGTATGAAGGATAAAGAGAAGAAAATGAGAAAATATGATGTGAGATACTTTTGCTTTTGAAGAAGTAACTTTCCATAGGCTTATTCTTGAACTGAGCTGGAGGGTTTTCTGGTTACTTCCAGAGTATAAGGCCGACTGAAGAATTTGAGGGTCAAAACAAGTCCATCAAATTTAGAGTACGTTCGACCCTGCTGATATGGGATACTTTTGCTGTTGACAAAGTAGTGGAAGTATCAGCACGTGTTCTGTTACGCTTATCTCCACATGCTTCCTTGTATCCTTCTCACTTGCCCTATCTGTTCCTCAGGCAGATGTGGTATCTTTTCTGGAAGCATAAGATGTTGAAGATGAGTACTCGAGAGCAATGCCAGGTAAGTAATCAGGTAAGGGGTTCCAAGCAGTCAGTTCCTGACTGGAAGATTGATTCCAAGTGTTGACTGATTGCTCTCGTTCTCCTTGTCTTGCAGGTAAGAACAAGGCCAAAGGAAAAGACAGGGAAAAAGCATGATATGGGATACTCTTGCTTTTAACCTTGATGATATGAGATATTCTTGCTCTGGTGTAGCTTGTTTGCAGAGGTATTATCGGGGGGAAAGAAAGCTGAGTATTTCGAGAGGCTTCGTTGGGAGTGCCCTCTCAGATATGAGGAAGGGTTGAGCATTTTTGCAGGTATGCCTGTCCGTTAAGGATGGAGGTCGACATATATAGGAGTCTCCTTAACAACAAGTAGTAATGTTATTCCCTTACCCTTCTTGGTCATAGCACTGTAATGGGAGCTGCCAGCTTCACGTGTTTTAACTCTGTCAGAGCACTTTGAAAAAGTGGTCTGTGGTATCTGGAAAGCTGATGTTGCGTGTGAATATTACAGATAAGCTTTATCCAATGAGATCTGGCTCTCGAAGTTGAGAAAGCGATGCCTCTTCAGTTTTCAAACAAGCGATCCTGTCGGGGATCTGGCTCTCGAGATTCGGAGAACGGTGCCTCTTCAATTTTTGAGAAAGCAATCCTGCTGAAAGTCTGGCTCTTGAAATTCAGAGAGCGGTGTCTCTTCGATTTTTGAGAAAGTAATCTTGTTGGGAGTCGGGCTCTTGAGATTCGGAGGGCGGTGCCTCTTCGATTTTGGAGCAAGCAATCTTGTTAGGAGTGTTTTTTCGAATGTGAGTAAAGGTTGGGCAGTTTTGCTAGTCTACCTTGCCACGGAGCACAGAGGTTGACACACAGGGACTTTCCAATTATCCAGCAGTGGTGCTGTTCCTTTACCCTTATGGGTAATAATATGGTAGCTAAACCTTCAAAATTTATGTGTCTAAACTTTGTTAGTGCTGTTTCTTTGCTATTCTTTTACCCTTCTTGGTCATAGCAATATAGTGGGAGCTGCAAGTTTCACGTGTCTAAACTTTGTCAGAGATCTTTGGCAAAGTTATCTGTGGTACCCATGAGCTGATGTTGCGTGTGGAAAGTGGATGATTAAACAGTAAGATTCACGTGCTTTCTACTTCACCAGAAATCTTCGACAGATTGCCCGTAATTTCCGCAAAGCTGAGTGTGCATATGACAGGTGCTGACAAAGCTGAGAAAGCAGGTGCCTTTTCGATTTCTAAGATCGGCCCTCGTGGTCTCTGAGCAGCCCAGTTTTTGAGAAAGCAAGCGCCTCTTCGATTTTTGAGATCGGCCCTTGTAGTCTTTGAGCAGCCCAGCTTTTGAGAAAGCAAACGCCTCTTCGATCTCTGAGATCGGCCCTCGTGGTCTCTGAGTAGCCCAGCTTTTGAGAAAGCAAACGCCTCTTCGATTTCTGAGCAGGCGCCTTTTCGATTTCTGAAGCTCCGTCGAGTGCAGATTTTTATAGAGGCTGACATTAAGTTCCAAATCACACTTGAATCTCCACCAATAGAAGCTCCCTTCTTGCACTTCTAAGATCTTGATTTGTCCAACCTTTTCTCTCTTCAACACCTTTGAAAATGTCTGGCCCTTCTGACCGTCGCTTTGACTTGAACCTTGGTGAAGAGGCAGCCGCGCCTTCTCCAAACAACATATGGCGCCCATCCTTCTTATCCCCTACTGGTCCTCTTACCGTTGTGGATTCCATGATGAAGAATGATATGACCGCTGTGGTGGTGGCCAGGAACATTCTCACTCCCAAAGATAACAGACTTTTTTCCAAACGGTTTGATGAGTTGGCTGTTAAGGATTCTCTGGCTCTCAATATTCAGTGTGCAGGTTCTGTGTCGAATATAGCCCAACACCTATTTGCTCGAACCCGCCAAGTTGAATCATTAGCGGCTGAAGTGATGAGTCTCAAGTAGGAGATTGGAGGGCTCAAGCATGAGAATAAACAGTTGTACAGGCTCGCACATGACTATGCTACAAACATGAAGAGGAAGCTTGACCAGATGAAGGAATCTGATGGTCATATTTTACTTGATCATCAGAGGTTTGTGGGTTTGTTCCAAAGGCATTTATTGCCTTCGTCTTCTGGGGCTGTACCGCGTAATGAAGCTCCAAATGATCAGCCTCTGATGCCTCTTCCTTCTAGGGTTCTGTCCAGTACTGAAGCTCCGAGTGATCACCCTCCGGTGCTTTCTCTTTCTGGGGCTATACCGACTGCTAAGACTTCTCCTAAAAAACCTTTATGAAGGCCCCCTCTTATTTGTTTATTTTGACTCATGTATATGTACATATTTGTAACTTATCGGATATATCAATAAATAAGCTTTGCTTCATTTCAACATATTATGTTAAATACACCAAAACCTTCTTCACTAAGTTCTTTGAATTTTCCTTTTGTTGAAGCTTGTATGTTGAAGATTTGTGAGTGAAGCATGTAGGTTGAGGTAGTGTTCCCTTAATTTCTCAAGTGAGGAAAACTTCTCGGTTAGAGACATGAAAAATCCAAGTCACTGAGTGGGGTCGGCTATATGAATCTTAAAACGCCATTGTGCTCGGTCCTGTGTCATGTCCTCCGTTAGATCCAAGTACTCTAAGTCTTTTCTTAAAGTCTCTTCCAAAGTTTTCCTAGGTCTTCCTCTACCCCTTCGGCCCTGAACCTCTATCCCGTAGTTGCATCTTCTAATCGGAGCGTCAGTAGGCCTTCTTTGCACTTATCCAAACCACCGTAATCGATTTTCTCTCAGCTTTCTTACAATTTCGGCTACTCCTACTTTACCTCGGATATCCTCATTCCTAATCTTATCCTTTCTCGTGTGCCCACACATCCAACGAAGCATCCTCATCTCCACTACACCCATTTTGTGTACGTGTTGATGCTTCACCGCCCAACATTCTGTGCCATACAGCATCACCGGCCTTATTGCCGTCCTATAAAATTTTTCCTTGAGCTTCAGTGGCATACGGCGGTCACACAACACGTCGGATGCACTCTTCCACTTCATCCATCCAGCTTGTATTCTATGGTTGAGATCTCCATCTAATTCTCCGTTCTTTTGCAAGATAAATCCTAGGTAGCGAAAGCAGTCGCTCTTTGGTATTTCCTGATCTCCGATCCTCACCCCTAACTCATTTTGGCCTCGATTTGCACTGAACTTGCACTCCATATATTCTGTCTTTGATCGGCTTAGGCGAAGACCTTTAGATTCCAACACTTCTCTCTAAAGGTTAAGCTTCACATTTACCCCTTCCTGAGTTTCATTTATCAACACTATATCGTCTGCGAAAAGCATACACCAAGGAATATCATCTTGAATCTGTCATGTTAACTCATCCATTACCAACGCAAAAAGGTAAGGATCTAAGGATGAGCCTTGATGTAATCCTACAGTTATGGGGAAGCTTTCGATTTGTCCTTCATGAGTTCTTACGGCAGTTTTTGCTCCTTCATACATATCTCCTTTATAGCTTGGATATATGCTACTCGTACTCCTTTCTTCTCCAAAATCCTCCAGAGAATGTCTCTTGGGACCCTATCATACGCTTTTTCCAAATCTTTAAAGACCATGTGTAAATCCTTTTTCCCCTCTCTATATCTTTCTATCAATCTTCGTAAAAGATAGATTGCCTCCATGGTTGAGCGCCCTGGCATGAACCCGAATTGGTTGTCCGAAACCCGTGTCTCTTGCCTCAATCTATGCTCAATGACTCTCTCCCAGAGCTTCATTGTATGACTCATTAGCTTAATACCCTTATAGTTCATGCAATTTTGTACGTCGCCCTTATTCTTGTAGATAGGCACCAAAGTGCTCTTTCGCCACTCATTTGGCATCTTCTTCGTTTTCAAAATCCTATTGAAAAGGTCAGTGAGTCATGTTATACCTGTCTATAAAATATGTCATATTACTAGAGATTTTTTTTTTTAATTTTTTTATGAATTTATGGCCCCCAAACCGGGATTTTTTTTTTTTTTTTTTTTTTTTTTGCTTTAATTGCAAGTCATTTACTTGGTAGAGTCCGAGACATTATAAGGTTTTGCTTTAATTCCAAATATGCGGCTGCGTTTGAGAGTTTAGATATTGAAGAGAGGTGATAAACAGATAACGTTTTAAGGCAGTGATGAAAAATAATAATGTCTATACATTTTAGTGTGGGTTTAACGAAAGTTCATAGTTTGTATTGGTTTTATGCATTGTCATGTGAGGATAGTTTTCTTGTCATGCGGGACGCTCTTTTCCCTTAGACCGGGTTGAAAGCCCCAACAAGGTTTTATTGAGGTCCAAAAAGCACACCATTCTTAGTATGTACGTCATCTCCGCTTTACAATAAAGATCGTACTTTCCCTCAAAAAAATTCTCATCGATCTCTCTCCTCCCTAACATTTGATAATTTAACTCATTAATGCTATCGTTTTTAAAAAAAATAAAAATAAAAAATAAATAAGGAGATCATAAAAAGGAAATTTGAAAATCCCATTTCACAACTTTATAATACATAAACAAAGACTTGCACATCCAAGACCAATACATATATTAATTATTGAGAAAAAAAATGTGTATATTATCAACTTCAGCAATCCAAAAATTAATTCAACTTGCTTGAGCAAATTGTTTCATTCACTCAAGCAACAAAGCTTGAATCTACATATAGATAAATTTGTTTGTTTATTCATCCTCTCTTTCTTCTTCATCTTCTTCTTGACCATGTGTGTGTGCCTTTGAGTCTGCACAGCTCAATTTTCGTTAGGTTTCTCTACTTGCAATAACAGAGGCTCCTTTTGGCTAGGTTAACATTTTGGGAGATCCTTTGGAGGTGGAAGAAGAGATTGATTAGGTCCTTTGCCATTGTCCACCAAGAATGCCATCTTAAGCCCCCATGTTGTGTGCACTTCCAAATGGCAATGCATGAACCAAACTCCTAAAATTTATCCACAAATTGGGGAGGGGGGGGGGGGGAGAGTTAAGACCAACTAAAAATTGTATGCACTGGTCATGTGTGACATCTCTCTACAACATGCATGTGAATCCCATTAGATAATAGTGGATTCTACGTATATGTTGTGAGAAAGAGGTTACATATGAAATTTTTTTAAGATGATTGAATAGAATTTACCTGGATTATCAGCGACAAATCGAATAGCTGTCCATCCGCCGGACGGAATATTAGCTGTGTTCCTTTCAACAGGATCAACAAGATTGAACTTCTTAGGATCCGTCTTGGGGTTATAGTTCCCAACGCCCCTACCCACACAAAAGAAATTGAATCCATGCAAATGGATAGGGTGGTTCTCAGGGGCTATAGTCCCAGTGTCTTGCAACACAAGTTGAACTGTTGAGTTATAAGCTAGCCTATAAAGCTTTGTGCCATTTGTAGTTGCCAAGCTTGCATTAGCCGGTGGACCTCCAGAATAGTTGAAAGCTGTCGGCGGGTTGCCGGGGAAATCCGTGGTAAAAACCCCACTTTTGTTGAAAACATGTGCTTGAAGCAGAGCTGTGGTTGGCATAACAAATGAGACATTGTTAACACTACCCACTACTCTGCTTCCATTACCAGCTTTGCAACTGGGGCATGGATTAATCCCAAGTCCAACTGTGAACAAAAGATTGTGATCGATTTTTAATGGGACTTTGGCTGGAAAATTGTTGGAATTTAGGGCTTTTAGAGAGTTTATGAAGCTGTTAGCAACTTGGGTTGCGTTTTGGGGAGGTGGGCTAGTGAGCGTTGTAGGTGTGCTAGCAAGTGTGCCAGTATAGTGAAGAGTGGCGGTGGCCGTGAGGTTGTCAACAGCGATTGGAGAGTCCATAAATGGCGAGGCTGCCACCATGTACTTGCCGGAGTTTTGATTGGCCGTGACTAGGGCATTGGTGGTTTGTCCCGGGGCAATCACAATGGTGTCCGTCTTGAAGGGTTTCACATATGTGGCATCTACTTCCACTATGGTCAAGTTGTGTCCTGCAATTTTGAAGAAGAGCTCCTCATTGAGCGCAGCATTGATGATTCGTAGAAGGTAAGTCTTGCCGCTTTCCACAGGCAATGTAAAGCCACCTGCATTAGTAAATATCATCAGTAATGTTCTCTTATCAGACAACATTTTATTTCTATTCAGAGCTTTACGTACCTTGTGAAGAACAATTTGGAACGACACCTGGATGACCGTTAATAGTGTGAGCATCTGATACATTAGGTGCTATACCAGATTTGAGAGCCTGATTGATCACAGTTTCAGTATCTGATTTCCACCATTCACCTGCAATTTTCATATTCTTAGATCAAATTATATAAAATCCCAAACATTGATCACCTTAATTGTGTTATTATTAGAAAGAAAATCAATTTAGTCTCACCTAATACCACATTTACTTCCTTGTGGGGTGCTGGGAATGGATAAGGCACCCCACGCTTGGGCAAAATTACAAGGGCACCGTGGACAGTTGCCCTTAGCCAGAGAATATGTGCATGCCAAAGAAGTGTGCCTCTTTGCCCTGTGATGGTGAAGTTGTACACATAGCTTTGGCCTGTGGGAATTGGACACTGTGTGATGTATGCCGGACCATCTGCCCAACCGGTTCGTAGTTGCCGGATACCATGCCTGCCGGTTCAAAAATTAATTTGAATTTTACTGTAATTTAGACGAATGATTCATCATAAAGTGGTATATGATTAAGGTGGCAATTAAGTTCTCACCAGTGAATGGAAACGTTATACTTGACATGGTTGGTGACTTTGACAAGCACAGTATCGTCTTCCCTGGCATAGAGAGTTGGCCCCGGGAACTTGCCGTTAACGGTAACTATTGGCTTACTTGAGCATAGTTTAGTTTTATTTCTCAGCACCACCTGCACACATTATCAACATGACAATGGAAAAATCAAAGTTAATATTCTAAACTACTCTAAGTCACAGGAATAGAGATTCGAACTTGTGTACAAATTAAAAGACTGATGTGTTATGCTAACCAACTAGCACAACTCACATCTTCATGTTAGGACTTATGATTAACTGAGTGTATTAAGTAAGCTAAGCAGTTAATTAGTTATCCAAAGGTGTAACTTTTAGGTTTTGAGGGTGTACCAAGCTTACATGTACTTTCCATTTTTGAGTAATAAATCCGTAACTTTGCACTACTTAAGTGGACTCACCCTCTCAGCTAGCTTTAAATCTAAGAAATCCATGTCTGAGATTATATGATTTTGGTTTTATCTGAAATTTCCACTTTGACATTTCTAATATCTTTTCCACATTTATAATTTATCTATGCATGTATGAACAAATTAAAATCAATTGTAGTAAAATTGAGCATGAAGATCCTCATGGCCAGAACAAATACCATACACAGCAAGAACACAATTAGTGTATACATAGACGACGGCACGATTTCCATGCAGACGACGGTGAAAGTCCGTCACCTGTGACCCTTTTTTGTAGTAATGTACGTAACAAGAAACCATGTAGCAAGAACAACGTTGCTAACAGTACTTACATTAAACTTGTAGTGGCGGACTCTGCTCTCAACCAAAGCAGGAAGAACGCATGCCAGAAAAAGCACAAGAAATCGAATCGACCACACCATTTCTCAATACTCTTTCTGATTATCTGTGCACTAGCTAGTGTACTAGTACGATAAACTTCGTTTCTTAATGGTTTTTGTTGCTATTGGTGTTGCGTTCATGGTCATGACTTGCCAGCGCAAGCTTATAAAGGGTGACGAGAGGCACGGCTGTGATGTCGTTTTTCCAGGGTAGGTGGACGATGGTAATCTTTGAAAACAAGATTCTTAAGTTAACCCAAGGTTTTCTCTGTGATTTCTTACATGTTACATAAAGTTTTTAATTTACCAGCTTCCAGCTGCATATTTTTGGTAAATGCTGTTTATAATATGCTTATTAAATTCCCCTTTATCTGATTTAATCCTTTTTGTTACCAATTTGGTTAATCGGGTGGACTTTGTACAGTGTTTGGGACAACTTATACATTAAGTATATGGGTCAACCCAGCAGCTGGTTGGCCATTTGGATATGCTTATATTAGTGAGGTTTGTTTTTTTATCCATTCATTAGTAATAATTTTGAGTATATTTGGAAGCAAAGTAGTTAATACCAAATTTCTTATACATGTTTTAGCATATTATGAACCTAAATTGTAACATCCCACATCGTCCAGGAGAGTGATCCTTAAATATATATTCTCATTCCTACCTAGCATGAGGCCTTTTGGGAGCTCACTGGCTTCGGGTTTCATCAGAACTCCAAAGTTAAGCGAGAAGGTGGCCGGAGCACTCCCATGATGGGTGACACACTAAGAAGTTGCTCGTGAGTTCCCAAAAACAAAACCATGAGAGAATGGTAAGCTCAAAGCGGACAATATCGTGCTACGATGGTGGAGTAGGCCCGTGAAGTGGTCTGCCCAAGGCCGGGATGTGACAAATGGTATCAGAGCCAATCCCTGGCCGGAAATGTGCCGACGAAGACGTTGGGCCCCTAAGGGGGGTGGATTATAACATCCCACATTGCCCAGGGGAGTGATCCTTAAATGTATTCCTATCCCTACCTAGCATGAGGCATTTTGGAAGCTCACTGACTTCGGGTTCCATCGAAACTCCGAAGTTAAGCGAGAAGGTGGCCGAAGCACTCCCATGATAGGTGACCCACTGGGAAGTTGCTCATGATTTTCCAAAAACAAAACTGTGAGGGAATAGTAAGCCCAAAACGGACAATATCATGCTACGATGGTGGAGAAGGCCCGGGAAGTGGTCCACCCCAGGTCGGGATCTGACATAAATAAAGGTATCAATACTAGAGTCACCAATTATTATTTTTATTAAATTTGTTTACCAAATAATATGTAAGTGTATGTGTTAATAACATGTAATATTTAAACTAGCCAAAAATTTAAATCAATTATACACTGCTGCATTATTGTGAACGGATTTTTTGTTTTCAGTGCTACTCTATAGACAAACCAAAACATTAGAACAAATTTTCAATTACCAGAGTGCAATGGCCTGAAATAAGCATTTTACATTTCTTGTTGGCCGGATGATAAATGAGTTCCCAAATTTATTCATCCATTGGAGTAAAATTCACATTTATATACGTCGAAAATTCAAATAATATGTAAATGTAATGCCGAGATGCTCTCATTCCCGATATTTTAAAATAAGAAAAACAATGGCATTCCCAAAGAAGCTCCGCTAGCAAATAGTACTCTTGCTTGAGTTAATAACCAAGTCATATTACCCATTAATTTTAACAGGTCAAGTTTAGGTCAGGTCATATTACCCGTTTATTTAAACGGATTTGATACGACACAATCTGTTAAGATATTAAGTATGTTATGAAAATGATACAAACACTGCAAACATGACATGATCGATTACCATCAAGCTACATCCCAATGGACCGATAAGATTTTGGGAGATTTTTTTGACATTTTTAAGCTATTAATTAATTGCAGAAATAAGGGCATACGTATTTGGTATTTCATCTTAATTGGATGCTTAGGTATTTCATCGTAATTGAAGTGGTAGTGAAAAGCCAAATACATGTAGATCTGGTAGGTAGTGAAATGCGTATAGGGAAGTATAAAATACTAAACATCTACTGCATGCCGCCTAATTGGATGCTTAGGGAGCAAATTAGCTTATGGTTGGGAGATGACTTTCACGTCATAAATCAGATAGGAGCTCCAACAGATGGACGATGGACGACATGATAGTTTGTTTGAAAGCCGATCAAATTTAAACCGAAGGTGGGTAGGTCACTCAGTCTTCTTCAAACTTCCTCTTCAGCATGTTTTTTTTTTTCATCAACTTCTTCTGCTTTGTCCATATTATTTCCCCTTTTTTTTTTAAAAAAAAACCTACTGTCTCATCCTCCCACACAAACACATGACTGATTACATTAAGCGTACTTGACAAATTAACATGTACGTTGATTAGAGGTTATGAAGGTCAATTTGGTTGGAAGTCAGTCTTCATCATGCTTAGCTATTTTGCTTGAGATAACCATGTTACCGTTATTATAGTAAATTAATTGTGAGATTGTGATTTCTCGATCGATGTACCATACAGTATAATCAGTAGCTTGATCATATGTTATAACACAAAACTTAGTAATTAAGATTTAGTTTCAGTATTGTATGATAATTTCTTATTTGTAATCTTCATATACATAACTAGATATATTGAGTCACCAATATCTTCTAGATATGATAGTCGAGTTTGTTTAAATGGAAAAAAAAGGTAGAAATTATTTTGGCTAGGTTATGAGTCATAGTGCCAGTCAATTAAGACATTGATAGTATAAACTGATATCTAATCTCATTGAAACAATGGCACATCCAGAACAAGGCGAGAATTCATGTAACTTTCATTGAAGACACGACTTCATCTTAATATCTTGAATCTTGATGAAGCAAAATTTCCGCAGCTCAGAAATTAAATGTTGAAGAAGGTTCTGAGGTTGCGACTAATCCATCAAGTGTTATAACAAAACTTTCAATGAAGTTGCAATAAAACTTTCATGAGGTTGGGAAGCTATATAATTTAATATTTAGTTCGATTTACAAATAACATAAATGTTCTCTTAGTTATCAAATGATTAAAGAATGCATGGACATCATTCACCTTCAAATTTGATATTAATGTTGAAAAATAAATAGATGTGTGTAGGGGTGGAATTTTTTGCCAAATCACCATATCAACCGAATTATTAACCGTCTCATACCAAAGTTGTGCCAAAAAATTTGTACCATTGGTAATGGTATGGTTTTTGTACCGTATCATACATTTTCGGTACGGTAATGGTATTCAAACAATTATCAATGGTATACCGTACCGTATCACTACTATTAATATTATATCATTTATTTATTTATTTATTTAGGTATTATTATCATTATATATGCACTTTGTATTTTTTTTTTCCTAGTCATTTATCCAAAACCATCCTCTCACCCTCTAACCTTCACTTTCCCAATAAAAAAAAAAGAAAACTAATAAAAATGGCTTGAAAACTCTGAGTTTTAATGATAAGAACAAAATAAAGGGTGAAGTGAATAGTACCATGATTGACTTTTTAGTGTAAAAATGTGATTTTTCGTTAAAGTGAACAGTACCAGGAGCTTTTCGTTAAAGTTCCCTAAAAAAAATCTAGGCCTTCTTGCCATTACGACTTCATCTTTTCACTCATCTTGTCATCGACTTCATCTCTGTTGCTCCCTTTCCAACGACTCTCTCTCTCTGCAGTCCATCTCATCTTCTCCTTCATCAAATTGGGTTGTCTTTCTACCCAGCTTCGTCTATCAAGTTAATTTTTGTACAATCTTAAAGAATGTAGAGATGGAATTTAGGATCTTTTTACTATTTTTTTTTTTAGGGATGCTGGGTTTCAGCAATTCTTCCATCTATTTACATTTTTTTTCTTAAATGAATCTCTATAAAATTCTCATAATTAAATAAAAAGTTTTAGGAACCCAAAGAGAGCGGCCAAAACACGTTTGAGCCTTGAATTGGGTCGGAAAAAAAAAATTTGGCCCAAAAGAGTGGCCCCTAAAAAAAGTTATAATTATCATTTCCATATCATGTCAACTGAACTATTTGGCATGCCAAAATTCGGTATATCGAAAATTTGGCACGGTAATGATAATAGATTTTGTCATACTAAAAATTTGATATGGGTTTTGGTATGGTAATCATACCAATACCACCCCTAGATGTGTGTAGAGCCAAAAATAATTCAAAAATCCAAAATACAACACATGAACTTTTACACAAAAAAGACAAGAATGCCTTCATTAAATGGGCAAGACCCACAAATCTCTCATGCTCATGGCAAGGAGTAAAAATCAAAGGCAATAAAGATTGAATTAATTACTAATTCATATCTTTAATACATTCATAATTAAAGATCAACTCAAACAAATAAGGAGTCATCATCACAATCATCATCCTAAAATAGTATCTCATAATTAATATATTTGGGATTTATTTTTTCCTTATCCATCCTAATCCACCTTGGCCAATGGAAAGTCGCCTTGCGTACGGCCAAAACCCTAACCCTGTGCTTGGCCACCTCCCTATAAATGCCCCATCTCCACCAAGTTCTGGTAAGATTTTGTTACGAACTTCTCTAAACACTCAACTTTTTTTTCTTCAAAGAAACTGACTTAGGCATCAAAGACCCATTGATCAAACCAACCCCCCCTCCTAATATCTCATGGCCGTGTGAGGCTTATGCCTTGACCAAAGAGTGTTTATTTGTTTTGTAGGTACAAATTCGTCCAAAACTGAAAACTGCAAAGTTTTGCTACCATAATGTACTTTCAATATTTTAATCTAAATTATTAACATCGAATTCATTTGAATAAAATATATATATATATATATATATATATATATATATATATCAACTTCATAGATTAGTGATCATGAATCTTTGACGAAGAGAACAAACTTATCCAAACAAAATGCTATGAGATGAATTTGAAGAACAACGGATTCTTATACATTGACAGTATTGCAGTTGGGTATGATCCATGAGCCTATACAATGTTAGGCCAGCTGAAAACATATGCTGGGAAATTTTCATCCCAAAAAGGGCTGACCAAATGTTAACTCAGGAATATCATGGGCTAGTCAAAGATATAATGAATGTTGGGTTGGGTCATGTGTATGCAAGTCTTTCTATTAGCCCAAAAAAGTGCCCAGTCTGAAGTTTTAGCAAAGAGCTTGTAGCTGACACCCATCCGAGCTTCAAGATGCTCGAGAGGCGTATTCAATTGATATTTTTTTAAATTTTGAGAGTTTGTAAGTTCATGAATTTTGATGAAGCATGTGAGACTTCAAATGGACTTACAGAGAATTCTGTATGAGTTTTAGTAGAGTTTGTGAGAATTTTATCATGAATTTTAACGAATAAAATTTCGTGAATTACCATGGACTATTTAGTGGCCTATTTAATGAGCATTTCCACTAGTTTCAATTTTCACTACTTGAAATAGTGGTTGGCCATCATCTGTGATGTTAGTGGTGATAGTAGCTGTGGTGGTGGTGATGGTGAAAGTTGTCGTGATGGCCATGAAAACGTGGTCGCAAAAGTACGCTGGGAATTGAGGTGGCAATGGTGATGGAGTTAGGTGTTGATGGTGGTGGGGAATTGGGTTGGTGATGGTGGTGGGGGTGGGGGTGGAAGTGGTGATGGTCATGACAAGGCGGTGGAGGTGCCACCAACGTCGCAGTAGTAGTTTGCAGTGAAGACATTGTGGTTAGGAGGATGGTTGCTAATTATATACTCATAAGAGGGAAAAAATGTCTATCAAAATCTTAGGAAGAGATGCTGGATTTGTATGTTCTATATACATTGTAAAATCTATCAAATCTACCATAATTCAGTGTTTTTTATAATCATTTCAAGCTATTGAACTTTTTAATAGAGTCCATAAAATTCAAGACTACCCCTAACTAAAGTCTTTAAAAAAATTTATTGGATACTCTACGATTTTTTTTTTATGTACAACGATATATTTATATTATAATGGTAGGAAAATAAATTGTTTTCAAACTTATCATTCACGAGATTCAAACCTAAGACTTCTCATTTACAAATAAAAAAAGAATACATCTAGATTGTTATAACATAAGAATACTCTTAAGACTTTCAAACTCTTTCAAAATTCTTCAAAATCTCAAATCAATGCACCCACAAAAACTCGTAGGCTTTCTTTGATGGGTCAACTTAGACATCCTAGATTGGGATCCAAATTTAACCAAAAGCACTTCTAATAATGTTTGGAAGTGAAAACTAAAGTGCTTATAAATTAGAGAGCACACTGCTCTTCATTTTTTTTTTTTCAGAAAACACTTGATTTCTATTTTAAATTTTTCAAAGCACTTGTTATCGCTTCCTATAGTAGCTCTTATGAGCACCAAATTACTTAACAATAAAAAAACTAAAAGTACTTTCAAACTAAATGTGCTTCTTGACGTGTCCATACTAAACAGCTAAAGGAGGCCTCAATTGTCAATTCAAAGGCAAAGGTTGGTAACAACTCCCATGCCTTTGCCTAAAAAGGTGTGCCAAGAAAGCAAATTCTAAACATGTAGATTTTTTTTTTTTGTGCGCCAACCAAAGATGTAGAACTAAAATACATGTAGCATCAATAAGATCTGTTGCAGAAGTAGGATTGTCTTTTCTTCTAATTTTTTTCTTTGTTTTTATTTGAACAATTATAGTTAAATCATATTAATATTTTGTATTAATTTTTAATAATCAGAAGAAGATAAAAAATAATTTGTGAGAAAAAAATGAGAGAAAATAAATATAAGACGAAAAAGAATCGTATTCTTTGCCGCAAACCAATCATATAAGATTTCAAAGTTAATGGCATTTAGCAATCCAATTTCTCATCATTACCAAATTGTCACTTGTCACCACCACCTCACTGCTATAGCTGAAAACGACACAAGTCCTGCACTATATTTATGTGCAACATTGAATCAAGGCTAAATAACCTAAATGGTTTCTGAGATTTGCATAACACATCACTTTGGTCCCTAAGATTGAAAATCAATAAAAATGGTCCCTGAGATTGTCCACCATTCATCATTTTGGTTATTCTGTTAAAAACTCCGTTAAGTGTCACGGAGCTCTTGACGGAGGTTTGGGCAATTTTCAAAGCTTCGTAACTTAATCGTTTCTTAACCAAATTTGACCCATAATATATCAAAATGAAGATAGGAAAGTGTAGAACAAAATGCTCATAACTTCTTCAATAGGAAAGTACCATTCTCTTTTAATTCTCGAGAAGTATGATTTTCGTTTTTGAATCACTCAATTTTGTTGAGTATTGAAGAAGTTATGAACGTTTAATGTTTACCCAGTTTCCGACGAGTTTTTAAAGTTTTCCCGCGGACCAGTCACCTTTGAGGCTATTTTCCGGCTATCTTCGGCAACCATTGGGCTTCCAAATAGGTATAATCTTGTTCTACACTTTCCTATCTTCATTTTGATATATTATGGGTTAAATTTGGTTAAGAAACGATTGAGTTACGAAGTTTTGAAAATTGCTCAAACTTCTAGCCAAGAGCTCCAGGACACTTAACGGAGTTTCTAACGGAATGACCAAATGATGGATGGTGGACAATCTCATAGACAATTTCTATTGATTTTCAATATCAAGGACCAAAGTAATGTGTTATGCAAATCTCAAAGACCATTTTAGATATTCAACCTTGAATCAACAATGCATTTAAGAGTCCTTTCGAATCGCATGTCATTTGTCATTTATGCACAAGTGATAGGTCTCTACTTATTGAAGCATAAAACTACCTTGAGCTCAAGGGATCGAGAGAAAAGATTCATGAGTGAGATAGTAACATTACTAATGGAAGAAGAAGATATCCACACCAAAGATGGAACAATTGATTACCACAACAGGCATGCCATCAAGAAGAACACGGGAACATGGAAAGCTGCCCTTATATTCTTGGTAACTAAAATCTATGGGTGTTTTGCTGGTTTCCTATCTCAAACTTGCACCCTACTACCGATTTTCTATTAAAACTTATATTTTGGTGAATTCTTCCCTATCGTCAACATTTTGTCCGTTAAATTCTTTTGTTGCTTTTTCTTTACAAAAATGTGACATTTTAGACGAAAGTTAGATGCAATGTGGAATAATCATAATTGTACAGAAAAATATGATCAAGTGGTCAACAAAATATGTTGTATTAATTGCAATTCTTGGCCTTTGATTAACAGGAAATGAATGTTGTGAAAGACTGGCTTACTATGGGATTAACACTGTTTGTACCATACTTGACCAATCCCGAAACTACTAAGCACCGGTCAACATTATACCGTTAAGGACCCAGAAGAGTTTCCTTCTAACTAGGAGGCCAATCACAGCGCGACACGTGTTGATATCAAAAGCCAATCATAGCGCAACACGTGTCAACATCAGAAGCCAATCACAACACAACACGTGTCAATGTCAAAATGAAACTAGAAACTCTCTTCTATAAATAGAGATCATTCTCTCACAATATTTCCTATTGTCATTTGTACTAAACCATTCACTAGTACTCACAAAATGAGAGTTTGAACCTATGTACTTGTGTAAACCCTTCACAATTAATGAGAACTCCTCTACTCCGTGGACGTAGCCAATCTGGGTGAACCACGTACATCTTGTGTTTGCTTCCCTGTCTCTATCCATTTACATATTTATCCACACTAGTGACCGGAGCAATCTAGCGAAGGTCACAAACTTAACATTTTCTATTGTACCAAAGTCCTCGCTGATTTTATGCATCAACATTTGGCGCCGTCTGTGGGAACGACACTTATTCCCACTCTCTTCAGCTTTGTCAAGCTGGTTTCCACCATTCGTACACTCTCTTTTGACCAGGCATCCCTCTCCAACATGGGGAGCGAAGAAAGTCACAGCACACAGAATGACACCCATCTTGCACCTAGTACGAAGCAACGAAAGAAGAAATGAAAGAGGGTTGCCCTTCAAGCTAAAGTTGATGAGCTAGAAGCTCTAAACAACAAGATAGCAATGAAGAATGAGGTCCTCCAAGAGCAGTATGAGAAGCTCTTTGAGACACTCCATTAAACTATGCGTACTCAAACACGCGAGCTTATTGCCCCTATGGACATCAACCATCATATGGGTGCCCCCCAACACGGAGGGTCACCTTCCTTCGACATGGGTATCCCTGATGAGGAGCGAGCTAATCATCAAAACATTGATCAACATGAGACTTCTCTCAACCCAGCTGCTTCAACCTGAAGCAGGAGAAGTGGGGGAAGACACCTCCTTGCAGAAGGGTTGGAAGGATCGAAAGCCGTTTATAGTGACTACCGAGACTTCCTAAAGCAACGTCGAGAGAATCCCCTCCACATATGCTCGAAGATCAATGACCCAAGGGTTTCTGAAAGACTCGGTCTCCTCCCACGACCTAAGCCAGCTGATAATCTAGGGAAATAACGACATGTCCTAGAGGTACATGAAGGTACAGGGGACTCTGAGGTATTCCGACAGACTCGCCCTAGAAGTCAGTATGGCGAGTCCAAGGAAAAATCACACGCCCTTGCTCAAACTTTCCTACTTCAAAGAGACGATGGAGACTTACGAAAGAAAATCCCAGTGGTACATGACTCCATTCAAGACATCCTTGTCCTATAGCTCATTGAGGAAGTAAACAAGTTGAAGGCCGAACGTCAAGCCGAGATACCTGACTGGAACCAACCCAGGCCTGGCCCTCTCACAAGGAGGATCCTTGACACCCCCTTCAAGCGAAGACAAAACAAAAGCTTGGTTTACAACTCTATACTGGAAAGGATGACCCAATTGAACACCTTAACCTCTTTGAGTCCACCATGGCATATCGGATGCACACCGACGAAGAGCGATGTCTTCTTTTCCCCTCCACCCTCTCTGGCGGAGCTCTAAACTGGTATTGTCGTCTTCCACCTGAGATAGTAGACTCATTTGAGGAACTGAGGAAACTGTTTGTCTCTCAACACATCTTCTAGACCGATCGCTTGCATTCTGCAGATGACTTGTACACCATTCTCCAAAAGCCGGACGAGTCACTACGAGAGTATGCTGGTCGTTTCAGCCATGAGTATTCTCGCTGCGCTGAGGCAGATGACAAGACCGCCTTCAAGGCCTTCACGGCAGGCCTACGTGATTATTTCTTCAAGTACATGATCAATGCCAACACTTGGAAGACTTACTCTGAGGTGATGGCACAGGCTTACAACCATGCCTCCGCCGAGGCAAGGACATATCAAGGGAAACACCCCCCCCACAACTACCCCTTATCAGCAAGTAGGGAGTGGAAGCTAGATCCAACCAAATGAGAAGACTTCGACCTTCCAAACAGCAGCAGTGCCTCCCCCTGCCTTACTTAATACTTTGCCAAGTCAACAAACATATCAATTTCAGGGCAAAAGGAAAGATTTCCATCCTCATCAATCTCATTTTAGTAAAATGAGTAAGGGACATTACCGCGATAACCAAGGGTATCGCCAAGATAATCCCCGACCCCAAGCAGTCAACACAGTGGGTCAAGCACGTGTCAGGACAGCCCCTACACCGAGGTATGAGGCATACACACCTTTGAATGCCACATGCGTGGCCATTTACCCCAGCATAGCACACCTGATACCGAAGCCAAAGCCGAGGCACCCGGATTACAAGCCCACGAAGAACACGGGCACGTTTTACTGCTACCACGAGCATAATAGCCATGACGGCGAGAAGTGTATCACCCTTCGTGATCATATTGAAGCTTTGGCACGTGAAGGAAAAATTGATCAATTCCTCATTCACCCTCCATGGGGTAACCGTAACCAACGCCAAGTGAATGTGATATATTCCATAAGTGGTGGCACACCCATATCTAAATCTTCCAACAGGGCCATGAAAAATAGTGAACGAGCTTTAAGGTCTGGCCACCAAGTGTTTCACGTGGAAGACATCAGGGAAGGTAAATATCAAAAGCCTAACTGGGATCCAATATTTTTCTACCCTGAGGAAGAATGAGGTATCATCTACCCTCACAACGACCCACTGATTGTGGAAGCTCACATAGTCAACTTTGAAGTACGACAAATCCTGGTAGACACGGGGGCTTCGGTCAATATCATGTTTGATGAAGCTTTTAGGACACTTAATGTAGCTGAACACTTGCTCGATCGCTCGATTTCCCCTCTGATAAGCTTCTCCGGTGATATCGTGCAACCTTTGAGGAGCATACACTTACCTTTCACCATTGGTACAGGCCATTACACAGCTACTATTACCACTAACTTCCTGGTGGTTGATTGCCCAACGGCATACAATGTCATCTTCGGACACACAAGCATCAATGATCTCAAGGCCATGGTATTCACACATATGTTGTTGATGAAATTTCCAACCCCCTATGGCAATGGTTACATTAGAGGAGATCAACTTAGTGCACGATCATGTTACAACACTTCGATCAAGCAACAGCACCAGCAACAGCACCAGCACCAGCCTGTGCCCAAGGAAACCCTTTCTATACATGACCAAGTCATAAATACCAGCCCAGACGAAGCCAATTGGATTTTCAAGATGGCAATAGTCAACCCGACAATCCTCGAGATGACTCTTTCACCCAGCAAGCACAACCCGCTAAAGAGTTAGAGAATGTCTCTATCTCAAAAGATTATCCGGATCGCATGGTGAAGATTGGCACCACCTTGTCACCACCCATTCGGTTGGCATTGATCTCGTTTTTGCAAGAGAACACTGAGGTCTTTGCCTGGTCATACGAGGACATGCCAAGCATCTCTCCCGATATCATCTGTCATCGCTTAAGTATTGACCCCAAGACCAAGCCAGTGAGACAGAAGTGAAGATCTTATGACGCTGAACGGTACGAGGCAATGAAGGCAGAAGTTGAAAAACTCAAAAGCATAGGCTTCGTCCGCGAAGTCAATTATCCAACGTGGGTAGCAAATGTTGTCCTTGTTAAGAAGAATCTGACCAAGGCAAGTCTCCTGCTCCAAAAGGTCTTATGGAGAATGTGTATCGATTACACCGACCTAAACAAAGGATGCCCGAATGATAGCTTTCCTCTGCCTCTCATAAACAGACTTATAAACTCTACGGCAGGGTATGAACTCTTGAGCTTCATGAATGCTTACTCAGGATACAACCAAATCCTCATGAACCCTCCGGACCAAGAACACACAGCCTTCACTACTGACAGGGGACTATATTGCTATAAAGTCATGCCCTTCGGCCTAAAGAATGCAGGAGTGACTTATCAGAGACTAGTCAATTCAATGTTCGCCGAACAGATTGGGAAGAGCATGGAAGTTTACGTTGATAATATGCTAGTCAAGAGCAAACATACTGACCAACACATCACCAACCTATATGAAACTTTCACCATTCTGAAGAGGTATCGAATGAGGTTAAACCCCAACAAATGTGCCTTCGGCGTAGGCTCTGGCAAATTCTTAGGCTTCATGATAAGCCCACAAGGCATTGAGGCTAATCCCGAGAAGATCAAAGCAATCCTCGACATGAAGGAACCGGTAACTTCAAAAGACGTCCAGAGCCTTACTGGCAAGGTGGCATCCTTAACTAGGTTCATCTCTAAGGCCACAGACAGATATGCTCTTTTCTTCAAAGTACTTAAGGGAAGTAAGAAGTACATTACATGGACTGATGAATGTGCTGAGGTAGTCAAGAACCTCAAAGACTACATGAGTAAAGCCCCTCTGCTCTCCAAACCTAAGGTTGGTGACACTCTCATTATCTATCTATCGGTATCGAACATCAACAGGAGAAATTCCATTCTCACTTGCCTTTGGTACAGAGGCAGTTGTTCCAGTTGAGCTTGAGCAAGCAACGTTCTGAGTCCAGAACTACGTGTAAAGTGAAAATGACAAACAACTTACCCTCAACTTAGATCTAGTCAAGGAACACAGAAACCAGGCTCACTTGAGGAATGTCGCCTACAAGCAGCGCATCTCCAACTACTATAACTCCAGGGTCAAACCTCGTTCTTTCAAAGTGGGGGACTGGGTATTGAAGAAAAGATTACTTAGCGACAGAGTCCCGAGTGAAGGAACACTTAGTCCAAACTGGGATGGACCGTTTGAAGTTATTGACATCAGTCGCCCTAACTCCTACAAGCTTAGAAGCTCCGATGGCAAGACCCTTGGCCATCCATGGAACGCTGATCACTTGAAGTACTATTACAAGTAAACTCACATTGTACAAGTGTTAAGCTTCAGCCGTTCGGCATCCTATGTAACGAAGACTATTTGGCATGAATTCAATAAAGAGGTGATTTAGACAACTCGGTCCTAATCCTTTTACATTCCTAGCAATGAAACACTCGGGTTCAAAGCTTCAACATGAATGCTTCCAACATGAAACAAAGTCTAAGTATATGTCAACAAGACTATACAAATAAACAAACAGCTTCACAGTATATTCGTTCAATCATACATTCCAACACACTCATACATAAGCTAACTGTGCTTTGAAAGGGTTCAGCATACTTTGTGTCATTCGACACTTACTACAATGTGCCTAGACACCTTGCCCTTATTCTCACCAACCAGGTGATAAAATGTGAAGAAGGAACTCATCTTCATGCCACCAACCAGGTGATGAAATGTACAACCCGTACTCTCCTTCATGCCACCAACTAGGTGATGAAATGTACAACCCGTACTCTAACATCATTTGGCAACTTGCCACTCATGCCACCAACCAGGTGAAGAAAGAACTCATCTTCATGCCACCAACCAGATGATGAAATGTACAACCCGTACTCTCATTCATGCCACCAACCAGGTGATAAAATGTACAACCCATACGCTAATATTATTTAGCAACTTGCCATTCATGCCACTAACCAAGTGATGAAATGTACAACCCGTACTCTCCTTCATGCCACCAACCAGGTGATGAAATGTACAACCTGTACTATAATATCATTTGGCAACTTGCCATTCATGCCACCAACCAGGTGATGAAATGTACAACCCGTACTCTAATATCATTTGGCAACTTGCCACTCATGCCACCAACCAGGTGAAGAAGGAACTCATCTTCATGCCACCAACCAGGTGATGAAATGTACAACTCGTATTCTTCTTCATGCCACCAACCAGGTGATGAAATGTACAACTTGTACTCTAATATCATTTGGCAACTTGCCATTCATGCCACCAACCAGGGGAAGAAAGAACTCATCCTTGTGCCACCAACCAGGTGATGAAATGTGATGAAAGGTGATGAAGGAACTCACCTTCGTACCACCAACCAAGTGATGAAAGCAACTTACCATTCATTCTACCTACCAGAAGACGAGTGGTACAACTCGTACATATGAACTCCTAGCATTCATAAATAATAAAAAACCCTCAAGCTTGACAACTCAATTAGGGGAGCACTTATGCCCAACAAAAGTTATAGTCACCAACAATGTCTTATTGCAAGCCAACAACAACTTCAGTGCATGGCATACGAAAATCGAGCTATTCAGCCCTCTTGCATCTGCTTCAAACATTTCCCCTCTGTAACAATGCAAACACTACAACTCGTAGAAAGCTTCACACACTCTTGATCAAGATAGTGTGAAGCAAAACCAATTTATAATGCTAACAAGAGCTTCATCAAAGGAGTTCAACCATAATTCTCAAAAGCTTCACACACTCTTGATCAAGACAGTGTGAAGCAAAACCAATTTATGGTGCCAACAAGAGCTTCATCAATGGAGGGTAAACACAATTCTCAAAAGCTTCACACACTCTTGATCAAGACAGTATGAAGCAAAACCAATTTATGGTGTCAACAAAAGCTTTATCAATGAAGAGCAACTACAATTCTTAAACCTTCGAAGCAAATTCAAGACTGTTCGAAGCAAATTCAATTTATATGGTTCATCTAAACCTTCGACTACTACAAGGTGTGGCTTGCATCACAATCTCTTGCTCAACAGTGTGGAAGCAAAATTTGTATATGTTGTCTCTCCCACATTTTCAAATTTCTAGTTTCCCAAAAAAAAAAGAAAAAAAAAGGAAAATTCAACAAAGCTTCATCAATGGAGGACAACTACAAATTCTCAAAAGCTTCACATTATCTTGATCAAGATAATGTGAAGCAAAATCAATTCATGGTACCAAAAAAAAAAACTTCAACTCCAAAGTTTCACCTAAAAAGCTTCAACACAAAAGCTTCATCAATGGAAGACAACTACAAATTTTCAAAAGCTTCACACTATCTTGATCAAGATAGTGTGAAGCAAAATCAATTCATGGTACCCAACGAAAGCTTCACCTACAAAGCTTCAACTCCAAAGCTTCACCTACAAAAGCTTCAACACAAAAGCTTCACCCACAAAAGCTTCAACACAAAAGCTTCACCAATAAAAGCTTCATCAATGGAGGACAACTACAAATTCTCAAAAGCTTGACCCACAAAAGCTTCACCTACAAAAGCTTGACCCATAAAAGTTTGACCTACAAAAGCTTGACCCACAAAAGCTTCACTTATAAAACTTCAACACAAAAGCTTCACCTACAAAAGCTTCACACTATCTTGATAAGATACTGTGAAGCAAAATCAATTCATGGTGCCCAACAAAGCTTGACCTACAAAAGCTTCACCCACAAAAGCTTGACCCATAAAAGCTTGACCCATAAAAGCTTCACCTACAAAAGTTTGACCCACAAAAGCTTCACCTGCAAAAGTTTGACCCACAAAAGCTTCACCCACAAAAGCTTCACCCACAAAAGCTTCACCTACAAAACTTCAACACAAAAGCTTCACCTACAAAAGCTTCACACTATCTTGATCAAGATAGTGTGAAGCAAAATCAATTCATGATGCCCAACAAAGCTTCAACCTCAAAGCTTCACCTACAAAGCTTTAAAAAAAATTATATATATATATATATATATATATTTTTTTTTTTTTTTTTAAATGCCTAGGCCTCCTCTTCTTTGGGCCTAACAACTTTCATAACAAATATATATGAAGAAGGAGTTTTAGGCTACCATTTCGAAAGGAAATGCCTCATTCGTCAATTCCCTCGACCGGAGACTTGGGGGACTCCTACCATATGCTACTGCACCTTGATACTCAAAAGTCTCACGACCACTCAGTGACTTTGATTTTTCAAGTCTCCAAACGAGAAGTTTTCCTCACTCGGGAAATTAAAGGAGCACTACCTCAACCTACATGCTTCACTTACAAAGCTTGAACATACAAGCTTCAACAAAAGGAAAAATTCAAAGAACTTAGTGAAGAAGGCATTGGTGTATTTAACACAATATGTTGAAATGAAGCAAATCTTGTTTATTGATATCTCCGATAAGTTACAAATATGTACATATACATGAATCAAAATAAACAAACAAGAGGGAGTCTTCACAAAGGTTGCTCAGGAGAAGTCTCAGCAGTCGGCAGAGCCCCAGAAAGAGGAGGCACCAGAGGGTGATTATTCGGAGCCTCAGTACTAGGCAGAACCCCAAAAGGAAGAGGCACCGAAGGTTGATCATTTAGAGCTTCATTACGCGGTACAGCCCCAGAAGATGAAGGCAATAAATGCCTTTGGAACAAACCCACAAACCTCTGATGATCAAGTAAAATATGACCATCAGATTCCTGCAGCTGGTCGAGCTTCCTCTTCATGTTTGTAGCATAGTCATGTGCGAGCCTATGCAACTGTTTATTCTCATGCTTGAACCCTGTGATCTCCTGTTTGAGACTTATCACTTCAGCCGCCAATGATTCAACTTGGCGAGTTCGAGCAAATAGGCGTTGGGCCATATTTGACACAGAACCTGCACACTGAACACTGAGAGCCAAAGAATTATTAACAGCCAACTCATCAGACCGTTTGGAAAGTAGTATGTTATCTTTGGGAGTGAAAAGGTTCATGGCCACCACCGCAGTGGTCATATCATTCTTCATCACATAGTCCCCAACGGTAAGAGGACCAGTAGGGGATAAGAATGATGGACACTATATGTTGTCTTGAGAAGGCATGGTTGCCTCTTCACCAAAGTTCAAGTCAAAACGACGGTCGGATGGGTCAGACATTCTCAGAAATGATAAAGGAGAAATGAGGTGCAATAAATCTCTGAAGTAAGGGGAAAATTCCTACAAGCAATAACTCTCTGAATGTACTATTTGCACACAATTGGTGCCCTTATAAAAGAAAGGGCAACAGGGCCGTTGGTTCAAAAATCGAAGAGGCACCACTCTTCGGATTCCGAGGCACCATTCTTCGGATTTCGAAGAGGCACCACTTTCGACACACAACATCAGCTCCTCTGGTACCATAGATAACTTTGCCAAAGATCTGTGACAAAGTTTAGACACATAAATTTTGAAGGTCCAGCTACCCTACTATTACCCACAAGGGTAAAGGAACAGCACTACTGCTTGATAACTAGAAAGTCCCAATGTGTGTCAACCTCCGTGCTCCGTGGCAAGGCAGACTGGCAAAAATACCCAACCTTTACTCACATTCGAGAAAACACTCCCAACAAGATTGTTTGCTAAAAAATCGAAGAGGAACCACTCTCCAAATCTCGAGAGCCAGACTCCCAACAGGATTGCTTTCTCAAAAATCGAAGAGGCACCGTTCTCTAAATCTCGAGAGCCAGATCCCCGACAGGATTGCTTGTTCGAAAATCAAAGAGGCATCGCTCTCCGAACTTCGAGAGCCAGATTTCCTTAGATAAAGCTTGTCTGCAATCTTCACATGCAACATCAGCTTTCCAGATACCACAGACCACTTTTTCAAAGCGCTCTGACAAAGTTAAAACATGTGAAGCTTGCAGCTCCCACTACATTGCTATGACCAAGAAGGGTAAAGGAATAGCATTATTACTTGCTCAAAAATCGAAGAGGCACCGCCCTCCGAATCTCGAGAGCCAGACTCCCAATAGGATTACTTTCTCAAAAATTGAAGAGGCACCGCTCTCTGAATCTCAAGAGCCAGACTCCCAATATGATTGCTTTCTCAAAAATCGAAGAGGCACCGCTCTCTGAATCTCGAGAGCCAGATCCCCGACAGGATTGCTTATTCGAAAATCGAAGAGGCATCGCTCTCTGAACTTCAAGAGCCAGATTTCCTTAGATAAAGCTTGTCTGCAATCTTCACACGTAACATCAACTTTCCAGATACCACATACCACTTTTTCAAAGTGCTCTGACAAAGTTAAAACACGTGAAGTTTGCAGCTCACATTACATTGCTACGACCAAGAAGGGTAAAAGAATAGCATTACTACTTGTTGTTAGAGAGACTCCTATATATGTCGACCTTCATCCTCCATGGACAAGTAGACCTACAAAAATGCTCAACCCTTCCTCATATCTGAGAGGGCACTTCCAACGAAGCCTCTTGAAAGACTCAGCTTTCTTCACCCCCCCAATAATACCTATGCAAACCAGCCACACCAGAGCAAGAGTATCTCATATCATCAGGGTCAAAAGTAAGAGTATCCCATATCATGATTTTTCCCTGTCTTTTCCTTTGCCTTTGTTCTTACCTGCAAGACAAGGAGAAAGAAAGCAATCAGTCAGCACTTGGAATCAAGCTTCCAGTCATGAATTGACTGCCTGGAACCCCTTGCCTGATTACTTACCTGGCATTGCTCTCGAGTACTCATCTTCAACATCTTATGCTTCCAGAAAAGATACCACATCTGCCTGAGGAACATATAGGGCAAGTGAGAAGGATGCAAGGAAGCATGTGGAGACAAGCGCAACGAAACACGTGCCGATTCATCTATTACTTCGTTAACAGCAAAAGTATTCCATATCATCAAGGTCAAACACACTCTTGATTTGATGGACTTGTTTTGACCCTCAAATTCTTGAGTCGACCTTATACTCTAAAGGAAACCAGAAAACCCTAAAGCCTAGTTCAAGAATAAGCTTGTGGAAAGTTACTTTTTCAAAAGCAAAAGTATCTCATATCATCTCTTCTCCATTTGTTTCTCCTTATCCTTGTTGCTGTTTATGACACAAGGAAAAGGAGAACAATCAACCAGAAGCTGAAGTCGAACCTCCAATCCAGGTTACTTGCTTGGAAGTCTGATTGCTTACCTTGTCTGTTACCTCTTTCGGCAAATCTCCTAGCTTGGCAACTTGGGGGACTCCTACTATAGGGTTTTGTATCACACTTGACCAAGCCCAAAACTACAAGTAAACTTCAAGTGAAATTGATACATTACCTTGTGCATCTTCATCAGTTAAAGATACCACCCTTGGATGGAAGAAAAATACTTCCAGAGAAGATGCCACAGCTACGTATGAGACAAATAAGGCAAGTGAAAATGATACCACACTTCGGTACTTAGAAGTTTTGTGATTACTCAATGGCTTGGATCTTGCAAGTCCCCAACCGAGGAGCTTCCCTCACTCGGGAACTTAGATGAGCACTGTTTGTACCATACTTGACCAATCCCGAAACTACTGAGCACCGGTCAACGTTATACCATCAGGGACCCAGAAGAGTTTCCCTCCAACCAGGAGGCCAATCACAGCGCGACACGTGTCGATATCAGAAGCCAATCATAGCGCGACACGTGTCAACATCAGAAGCCAATCACAACACGACACGTGTCAATGTCAGAATGAAACTAGAAACTCTCCTTTATAAATAGAATCATTCTCTCACAATATTTCCTAATGTCATTTGTACTAAACCATTTACTAGTACTCACAAAATGAGAGTTTGAACCTATGTACTTATGTAAACCCTTCACAATTAATGAGAACTTCTCTACTCCTTGGACGTAGCCAATCTGGGTGAACCACGTACATCTTGTGTTTGCTTCTCTGTCTCTATCCATTTACATACTTATCCACACTAGTGACCGGAGCAATCTAGCGAAAGTCACAAACTTAACACTTTCTGTTGTATCAAAATCCTCGCTGATTTTGTGCATCAACAAACACAAATCTTGTTAATTACCTCAAGTTACAATTGAACCAGGGGAATGTGGTTGCTGTCAATAATGTCACAACATAAGATCTATTGTTAGTCAATCTGACAACATAAGATCTCGGCCTAAAGTTAATTTGACTAAGCATTTGAATGACAACAAAAGTCTAACAAATGAACATTGCATGCAATATATTGTAATTCTTGTTGAACTTATAGGAAATGAAAAGCCATAATTTGTTGCAAAGAATGACTTTATTAACCTTATCAGCATCAATCCAAGGACTAAAACCACCATGTGACAACAACAATGTGTGCCATCCCACAGGGTTACAAACAAGGGTGTTCTTCACAGGGCTTTACCTCATAGCACTTGGAACTGGAGGCATAAAGCCTTGTGTCTCATCATTTGGAGCAGGCCAATTTGATGACTCCGATGATGCCTAAAAAAGAACAAGAGCTCCTTCTTCAATTGGTTCTATTTCTCAGTCAACGTTGGTGCCCTTGTAGCTTCTTCTGTGCTTGTTTGGATACAATCGAACGTTGGATGGAGCTGGGGCTTTGGCATCCCAGCCGTGGCTATAGCACTTGATGTTGTGAGCTTCTTTTCGGGCACTCAATTGTACAGAAACCAGATTCTCAGTGGGAGTCCCCTCACTCACATTTGCCAGGTGCTTGTTGCATCCTTCAGAAAGTTCTGTGTTCGAGTGCCTCGTGACAAGTCTCTCTTGTATGAGACTGCCGACGAGGAATCTGTTGTCAAAGGAAGTCGGAAGCTTGATCACACTGACCAGCAAAGGTAATTCTTACGCATGTAACAAAGAGGTACTTTAATTTGTTGCTTTTGAAACCTAAATTTTGATATGAAGACTTCTGCTAATTGCTAGAGTCCTAGAAAACCTAAACAAGGTAAAATAGAAAATGCTCTATTGCCAAACTTAGGTTGAAGAACTGTGAATTTGAACCACATTACGGACAGACTTACGTTGGATGTTCTATTGTTTATTATAGTATAATCAATTACAGTCCAGCTAACAAACGAGGCAATAACAACTTTTTCAATTACGAACTTTGTAGTTTCTTGGACAAGGCGGCGGTAGAGACACAGTCAGATAAAGTCAAAGGCTCAGCGATGCCATGGAGGCTCTGCACTGTGACACAAGTGGAAGAGCTCAAGTCCCTCATAAGGTTGTTACCCATATGGGCCACTGGTATAATCTTCTCAGCAATCTACAGTCAAATGGGAACATTGTTTGTGCTCCAAGGCAACACAATGGACCTCCATGTCAGCAAATCCTTCGAAATCCCATCCACCTCGCTCTCCCTCTTTGACACCGTCAGTGTCATCTTCTGGGTTCCAGTTTACGACCGTGTGATAGTTCCATTTGTGCGAAGATTCACGGGCAGAAACAGCGGCTTCACCCAACTCCAAAGAATAGCAGTTGGGCTAGTAATCTCCATCTTTGCCATGCTTGCCGCGAGGGCTTTGGAGCTTGTGAGACTTCGTGAAGTTCGAAAACACAACTACTATGACCTAAAGCATGTACCCATGTCGATTTTTTGGCAAGTTCCTCAGTATTTTATTATAGGGTGTGCTGAGGTTTTCACATTTATTGGGCAACTGGAGTTTTTCCATGAGCAGGCTCCTGATGCAATGAGGAGTTTGTGTTCTGCTCTTTCACTTACAACTGCTGCTTTGGAGAACTATTTGAGTACAATGCTGGTGAACATTGTGACCGATGTAAGCACTAAGGATGGGAAGCCGGGATAGATTCCGTACAACTTGAATTATGGGCACCTTCACTACTTCTTCTGGTTTCTGGCTTTGTTGAGTGTGGTGAATTT
Organism: Malus domestica; assembly: GCF_042453785.1. Lineage (NCBI taxonomy): Eukaryota > Viridiplantae > Streptophyta > Magnoliopsida > Rosales > Rosaceae > Malus > Malus domestica. Next base: position 23,106,845 of record NC_091672.1, on the reverse strand, counting down.
AGGGTTTTATCTTTTGGTTGCTAGATGGTACAGTTACAAGAGGGCAGTAGTACCTAGTCATTGAGCAGTGACTAGTATTATTGCTGCATTGTTGAAGCATCAAGTTTATGTAGCAAGGATCCATTTTGGTAGCGATCTTGATCCAAAACTAATAAGATCAAACATCACCTACTCAGCTTAAGCAAAATATGAAGCCTGACATTCTTGACTTGCAATGTATTACGAAAATATTATTGTATGATGGTAGCAAATAGTGCCCAATGGCAGAACCATGAATTTTCTCAGTGGTGGGTATATTTTTTGTTTTCTTCATCTATTATGCGTGGGTGCTTAATTAGTATTGTCTTAGGAGTTACTGGGTGGTGGGCCTCTTGATGCGGGAGGAAGACTCGGAGAAAACAATTTGAAATCATTAATATGCTTTGGAATAACAAAGGTTTTGTATTTTAATTACTTAGGAATTTGTTAAGTTATTTTGGAAGTTGTAAGGGTGTCATGGAAACTTGAGGTCTATTAATTTGTAAACGCTTATAAATATTGTACTAGAGAGCCTTGAATGGTAGATTTGAATGAATTAAAATATATTTTGCTTTGTGCAATTGAAGTGAGTGATTTCTCCCTCCCCAATCAAGCATTTGGTTTGGTCATGTGAGCAAATCCACGATTAGCGACGTGAGTGAGCTCTGTTGCCCCTGGTTGAGAGATTCCCAGGTTATCTATCCCTCATCTTTTCGAGACCCTTGGTCTTTCCTGCATCAAGTGGCATCAGAGCAGGTTTTCCGTTGCGTATAAAGATCATGGGTGAGACTTTCCATCCGTTTGAAAATCAATTGGTTGAAGAGACTAGCTCGGTCGATTGGAATTCACTGTCAATTTATGACAAGTACGTTGATGGCAACAAAGAAGTCAATGAGAACTTTGTTGATTGGAGTTCTACACCAATCTTTGACGAGAAAAATGATTATTACAAGTATTTGATTTTAGTGGCTAATCAAGAGTGTTGTAGGTAGCTTGAGGTCACTTGTTCTCCATATTGGGATTCTACCCCAATTTTTGTTGATTGCTATATAGACGCAAGTAAGAGTTCATGGGTTGAACAACGATGTGGACAACTTACAAAGAATGTGAAGCCTCTTGCATTCTGTTTTCATGATTATATTTGGGATGAATTCATTGATCGTGCTTTGGTTAAGAGAAAATGCTTGGATAAGGAACTACCTTTTGCTCATTATTGGAGTTTTCTTTTCTCAATCATGAATATTTACGGTCTCCCAGAAGCAATAAGTTTGGAAACCTATATGCATCACAATTCTTTTGGAAGAAAAAGGGGACCAGTTTATACACGATGGAAACAAAAAATATATTATGAATTTTGTGCTCTTTGCAATGTTGTACGAATTGTGATTATCTTACTAAAATCTCTACTATGGGAAACATTGGTTGGGCATCCGAAATATCGAGGAAGAGCAAATGAAATTCGAGGACGAATTTTCTTCGAGAAGAGGAGAATGATGCAGGAGGAAGACTCAGACAAAACAATTTGAAACCATTAATATGCTTTGGAATAACAAAGGTTTTGTATTTTAATTACTTAGGAATTTGTTAAGTTATTTTGGGAGTTGTAAGGGTGTCATGGAAACTTGAGGTCTATTAATTTGTAAACGCTTATAAATATTGTAGTGGAGAGTCTTGAATTGTAGACTAGAATGAATTAAAATTGTATTTGCCTTGTGCATTTGAAGAGAGTGACTTCTCCTTCTAAAATCAAGCATTTGGCTTAGTCGTGTGAGCAAATTTACTATTAGCAACGTCGAGCGTGCTCCGTTACCCCTAGTTGAGTGAATCCTCCCCCGTCTCCCCGAGACTCCCTTGGTTTGTCCTGCATCACCTCTTTTGCTAGAGTAGAAAGCGCTAATTTCGGCTAAATGTGGTGGACTTCCTAAATAATTAAGCATATAGTTTCAATTTGTCCAAAAACTTGCACCGATGTAGAGCCCGCCATAGTTTAAGAGTGGTTCCGCCCTTGGTGGCACCAAGTAACAAATATTGATGATGGTGTTATGAGTCCACCTAGTTCATAATATGCGCAACGTTAAGTTTATACAGCTTAGAACTTGTTGTGTACTAATTAATGATCAAACAAATATTGCAATTTAGTGAATCAGCAACACACTGCACATGGCTGTCACACAAAATCATTTCTCTTGTTACACCTTCCATTTTAGATTCTTTTTTTCTTTCTTATATATCCGTTTAGAAAGTTTGTAAACAAAGTAAAGCTGTCGAGGGCATGGCAATGTGGCATGCCTTCTCCAGTCAATTGTATCTATGTGATACTTTCACATGACTAGAAAATCTTGACCGTCGATCGGTTTTCAACTAGAGTAGGACTGTGCTGTAAAAATGGGACTCTTTATTTTTCATATTTTGGTAAGAAAATGGGGGTTTCAATTGATAGCTCCAGTAAAGAGTCCGGGTACAAAGTTAACCTAAAATGACAATAAATCAAGGATTACAAAAAACCATTAATTTCAAGTTCTTATGGTAAACCAGAACAAAAATCCCTTTCTAATGAAACTTCTTTACCCATCTATTATCGTAAAAAGGCCATCCCAATCACAGTTGTACCGACGCTAGCCATTGATGAAGGCGTGTGCAATACACTGATCAACGGCTATTAAAAGTCACTATCCCTAATCACCATTCACCAACCCCATAAAAAATCTACTTTTTTCGCTCTTTTGAAGGTATGTGATTTGTCTGCACTTTCTTCCCCTCTAGTCATTCATGTCAAAGATGCATATATCTTTAGACTAGAGAATGGTAGGTTTTTCCTCTCAAGCGATCTAACGAAAGGGGGCAATCGAACTCAAGACCTCAAGTGCAAATGCTCTTTAGCGAAGTGAGCAACAATCGTCTCAAGTCTCTTTATGATTTCTGATCCTTCAACTTTTTTTGTGTTGCTCTTGCACACAATTATACCGTATTTTTCTTGGGTTTTCCTTTTCATATGATATTGGATTGTGGAGGTTTACCTTTTCATATTGAAAAGTCCCTAATTCTAAAAAGATGGAGTTTGACTCTCTAAATGATCACATATTGCTTAGGCTTCACTCAACTTTTGCTTATTTGTGTTCATGGAATTTCGATTAATTAAAATGTGGGTTGTGGATTCTATGATGATTGTAGAGGCTCTAGTAGATAATATTAGATACATTCCCTTCAATTTTATTGAGATGTAAAGAAACCTAATTAGCTAGTTTGGGTTTCTGTCTCTACAATTATCTTTCAATAGGATTTTAAACTCTTCTTTCTTAAGGCAGTATCAAAAACTATAGTCATGTTACAAGACTGCTACTGTAAGAAGTACTTCTCATGTGTTGCATGATGCCATTTTTATGTGAAATGCTGTGTGAACTGTACTTTAATCATCTAACGATGTTCGAAAACATAGGTATATAGATGGTTGGTAAGGTTGGTACCATACGTGTGACCTGTTACATGTCCAAGTGTTTGGTGAAGTTACTAATTTCATATTTTGAGAATCTAGAATTTAGTTGGCCACATAATTCCTAAAGAGAATATATATTCCAAGGCAATGCTTTCACTTTCAAATTTTTCATGATTACTCTCTTATCCCTTATCTCAGCCTGTGTGTGATGATGATGGTGATTTTGTAGGTGAGTCTTTGGTTTTAAATACACTACAAAAAAAATGAGCACTGCACACAATAAATTATCTGTGCCCTTTGAGATCAAAAAGCACCAACAATTGTGCCCATAGACCAATAGCAACAATGCAGCTACTATCTTTGGGTCTGTGCCCTCTATGGGCGTCACCATTTCAGAAAGGGCACAGTACGATGATTTGTGCCCAAAGGCTAAGCACAAATACAATCTTTTTTGTGTCTCACCTCTAATAAAGACTATTGAATGTATGGTGTAAGATGGGCACAAATGTTATTTTAAAGGCTAAGATTGCTATATAAATGTTAAAGCAAAGGCACAACTTTAAAATTGTGCCACTCTATTATATTTTAAAAAATACAATAAAGCTCCAGCACAATTGAATAATTAAGATTTTTTTTTTTTTTGGTAAAATTGGATATTTTTATTTAAATATAGAAATCATCAAGGTTGCTCACAGGACCTAATTTCCACCAAATTTGAGGAACTTACAAATCATCTATTACAAACTAAACATAAATCAACATAGGATTCATTAACATCAGCACTAAAATAGTGAAGTTAATATATTACATAACCCATGTTCTTGGTTAAGACCGATTCATGCAACCTAACAATACAACCCATCCAAATGTTAAACAAAAAAATACATGTTATCCTATACTGGACATACTTGGGATTCTCTATATACAACAAAATATAACATATCTAAGCTTGTATCCCAATTCAAACCAGCAATATATAAACAAAATACACATCTACAAGGGTTGCTTGATGATAACTAACCAGCATTCTCACTTTGGCAGTCCTCATGCATCATAGCGCTAGAAACTGGAGGTCCACACTGCACATTCTTGTCATTTCCACCTTCGAAAAGCGTTGAAATCTGAGGGTGTGAGCTTCCACACCCTTGCTGCTGAGTTGAAGTACTTTGTAGAGCACCTACTCCAAATGAACCAATGTTGATGCCCACATGTGCCAACATGGCTTTCAATTGCTCAGCCATTTGCACCTTTGCTAATCTCAAATTCTCCTCTTGTTCGGCTCTAAGCCTTTGTATGCTTTCTTCTTGCTCTTTTTTCATCTTTTCTGCTTTCTCATTTGCCTCATGCATCATACGAGTCATTTTTTCTTCCGCAGCAGCAGTGACTTGTTTCTGAGCTTCATAAGCTTCCCGAAGATACTTCACTTCCCTAGAAATACCTCGCTGCTCAGTAATAATTCCTGGTACATCTGCCCAACCAACTCCAAGGCCAAAGCCGCGCACGTGATTTCGCTTCTCTGGCCCCATCACTTCTGCAAAAATCCTATTTCGAACCTCTGTTGTTATCTCTTCACCACGCTCACAAACCTCCACTTCCAGATTTTCAAATGCCAACTGTTTGAAAAAGTCTTAATCATTCGTAAATGCATAAAATTTCGTTAAAGGTTGCTAGAAATAAATTTAGTCAAGTGAAAATGTACAAATTACCATCATTCTGCCAGATTCATCATCAACTGGGAGTTGCTTAGGTCCTCTTGTGTGTGTCATTTTGAAAAAAGTCACACGATCAGGTTCATTTCCATCATGTTCTTCAGCCTAAGACACAAAAAAAGATCACGAAAACAACCACAATTATTAAATAATCACATTTACAATGACTAAAAATATATTGCAGTATATATAAACATAAACAAAAGACATGACCAAGGACAACCAAGTTGGCTATTGAGGAGTATCTGAGAAAAAATCCACATGCAAATCCTGGTTTTTCTTTGACAGTTACTGTCTTGACCACTGGCTTCTGGCCAAGCTACAAGACTGTTGACCTCAACCTACCCCCAGATAAGGTATACCGATTTTGCTGAGAAAATACCCTTGCAAAATTTACTATCTGCTGGGTTAAGAATCTCAGGGATGTTTCCAACTTCTTTATATTTCACTCCTGCTTTAGGTTAAGCGCGTAGAACTTTTCAGGGAATTCCATCAAACGAAGACAACATAAAAAGCTTACATGAATGTACTCACTGGGTACTTGTAACATCGTTGGGAAATTTGAACTAAAAACCGTAGAGCTTATTGTGACGACTTATCAGGTGATGTATTTAAGATATGAATTGAACTCTCTCTAATCTGTGATCTATTTCCCATATTTTTCTATTAGTGTTTTGTTTATTTCTAAGATTGATTTTGCTTTATCTTACTTTAGCCTTGAGCCCTGTTGTTATTCAATACCTCAGATAGACTGAGTTACTCAGAGATTATGACTCAGTTAAACTTGAACGATGATGATGTTGTCAGACTACTCCATTACTCGGATATTTTAACTTTCTGGATTAATGCATTATCAATTTGGTGGTAGGTAATTTGTAAGTGTTGACACTGACACCCATTTGTTCTTGCTGCATGCGTGGAAAAATGAGGAACAAATCACAAGAGAAAGATCCTATTACCATCCCTAAACTAACCTATGATACAAAATGAGGAACAAATCACAGAAACTAAATCAAGTTTTAACCATGTAATTATAACAGGAATGAAATGAAGACTAAGGTTGTGAGTTAATCATGACATATGTTCACTATCTTAAGCACTATTCATGTAACTTTATATTCATCTTTAATAAATCAGAAGATATATTGACAATCTTAAGTACTATCTAAAACAAGTATTCATGGCAACATCAATTTATAATAGTAAAAGAATCAACTCACATAATCATTCCGTATTTGAGCAAAAGTTGTTGTCCCAGTTGTGTGACTCGTCTTTAACATTTTTCGATTCTTGGCATTAGTTGCACATCTCCGCTGGTTCACATCAAATAAACAAAACCACAAAGGAAAATAATCATTTTATCAAACCTTAAGTTTCACTTCAAATAAGGTTTACTGAAGTATAGTAACTATACTAGTGAAAACTTTTACAAACCTTATTTTCCATTTTATCCCACTGAGCTACCAAGGCTTGCCATTGTGTCTGGATTACCCTAGCATCATTGCAGTGCTTTCTTTGCTCGGAGTTCTCAAAGGGAACATAATACAACTTACGGAGTTTACCCCTCCATGTCCTGAAACGATCATGTATTTTCGTTTCCACAATACCCTTGACTTTCTCCTCTTTGCCAGCAGCTCTTGGATTTGTCCAGTCTATAGTGGCCTACATAAACAATAATTAAATAGTCACAGAAAATTGTAAGCATCCACCAAGTCAAATTTTACAAATTTGTAGGATCTATTGCATCAATACCTGGACCAATGACCACACTCGATCAAGTTTTGAAGAATCTAGTTTGCGCCAATCAGGTGAATCAATTGGGATCAATCCATCATCACGAGCCAACATGGCTATGTAGCGGCCATATCTGGCCACATTGTCACGAGGAGAAATAGCTTGACCATATTTGTTGAAGTTCAACTTTTCACGCCTCCCCCTGCCCCACCGTATTCTGTTAACTCCCCTATTCTTCTTTCGAGTTGTGGCTGACAAAGAAGTTGAGCCACTTGATAGCGCATTTCCACTACATGTCGCATGGGGTTGGTTGGTTGCAAATGAATCATTTTGAGCAACTACACCAAATGGGGAGTGTGGCTGAGTTTCCACAGATGCCAAAAATGCATCATCATCAAGCATCAGATTAGCCATCTACATTGCAAATTGCAAATGAAGTGTAATCAACATGAGCTATTCATTTACACCAATGAATATACAGTTAACACCAGACAACTATTCATTTACACTAATGAATATACAATCAACAAGAATATACATTTACACCAATGAATATACAGTCAACAAGAATTATTACATGTTTTAAGTTTGTGACTCTGCACACATCAGTTCAAAAGATTTCAAAAACTGAAATTTAGCAGTGACACTGCCAACGATTCATTGTTACCATGCATTGATGGTCATTGGCCACAAAAGTTGAGTTTGGACTACCCAGGCCCATTAACTAAATGACAAATCCATAGTCGAGAATTCCTCATACCCATCTATTCACTTAATGGATCTAACCATGCCCACTAAAAAGACAAGTGGTATCGGTGAAGACCACTGGGTTATGGCTATCCAGGTTCAAGTAAATGGTTTTCTAAGCTGCATTTTTTTCTTTTTCTTTACAAGTACGGTTTTAGTTCCAATACTTTAGTAATAAAAAATAGTTTATAAACATAAAACAAAAGGATATCCCAAGTAAACAGAATCACAGATGTCTTAATAATATCTTAAAGTACATACCCACCCCTGGAATGTGAAAACTTCAATGAATAAAGCATCTACAACCTTAAAAAAACATAAGAGATCTCCTAAAGGATGATAACAAGAAAGGAGTAAATAATAATCAAGGTTCGTTATACAGAGAGTACAGATATACAACCAGGCTTTGGAAGAAAGAAAAAAGGGATATAAGGAGGAAGCAACAAAAGTTACCGACTAAAACTTCCAATGAGCCTGGCCCTGCAAATCCTGCACCTGTTGAACCAAATTCTACAAGACATATGTTATAGCCAAAAGTTACATTCTATATATGACAGCAATAAGTAGAGTAATATGCTTCGTATTACTCTGTATTTATTGGCAGTAGTGTCTACTATGGATTGTACACTGCAATTTTAACAAACCTATCATAAAAAAAAACTCGGCTCTACTTGCTCTTCAAGCATACATTACATATGTTTCGGGATAATCCTCAAGTACATGTGTATAGCAAGCATCTAATTATCTTCTATCTGTTGAATCCATGGGTACTCTATCAAGAAGTTGCTCAAAACTTGTACTTTAAACCCAAGCAAAAAAGTTGTATGAGTCATTTTCTGACAATTTATAAGAACGAAATTCTAATTTATCCGTAACATCAACGAAAGGAGAAAACTCAAACTATATAATCAATCTTATTTGTCAATTTCACATAAACATAAGCAACACTACAATTTCATAAACATACACATAATCAACCCAAGTTCTATTTGTCAATTTCATACCAAGCAAAAAAGATGGAGCCATTGCACCCACCCACCCTCCCAATGACCTCCATGTCCTGCACCCATCCTAAACCAGAGCACAATGGATTGTAATGTGAATTTGTTGAACAGTTTAGTTAGTTTTTATTCGTGTTCGAAGAGTTTGGTGGGATGTGCTTGCATTGTGTTTGATAGATATCCTCAGAAGACTGTTGTGACAATAAATTGTATGCTTTCTGGTTTTGTGAAGAACAACTTGTTTGGTGCAGCATTGGATTTGTTTAACCGAGTTTTGAGTTACGATTTTAGTTTGGGATTGAAGCCGAATTATGTTACTTTGGTTGTTTTGATTTCAGGGTGTGTGGATTTTGATGAGTTTAATGTGGGAAATGCACTTCATTCATACTGTTATAAGGCAGGTTTGGATTTGGTAAACGAGCTTTGTAATGTGCTTATTGATTTGTATTCAAAGTTTGTGCATGGAATACCATGCTGGAAGGATGTTTTATGACATGCCTGAGAGGGATTTGGTTTCACGGAATACCATGATTGCAGGATATGCTGGAGTTGGTGATTGTAGAAGAGCTTTCTCTTTGTTTAGAGAAATGAAAACAGGGGACTTTGGATTCGATAAAGTATCGCTGATTAGTTTGATTTTGGCTGCTTGTAATAGTAGAGATCTTGGTATGGGGAAGATGATTCATGGGTATATGACAGCTAATGGAACAAAAATAACTGTGGATATTTGGACGGCACTGATTAACTTTTACTCCATTGAAACCCTTCCAATCCCAAACACCTGCACCCATCCTAGATTCCTAATCTCAAACCCACTGTCCTCCGAAACCCACTGTCCTGAAACCATAAACTACATTCGACAAAATACACATCCAATCTGACCCTAAACCCTAAAGAACAAAAACCCATTGAAAAATTGAATTTAAGAAACCTCACCTGTATTTTGGGCATCCTGTGTCTCTATGTGTGTCGCCGGAGGAATGCCTTTGAACTGGACAGATGAGCGGTGTTCAAGTGGATGGACTCGAAGGAGGAGTGCGTTCGAACTAGAAGGAGGAGCGTGGATAAGCGGCGTTCGAATTTTGGAGAGTGAGGGTGATACAGACTGAAAGATTGAAAGGGATTGAGTGTGATACGGAGTGAGAGATAGAATGGGAGTGAGATGGAAATAGGGTAGAATTTTAATTATTATTGTAAGTAGTGGGCACAATTTTTATTATAATAACTATTTTTTAATTAATATTATAAGAGTTAGTGGGCACAATTGTGTATTGCAGTGGTGGAAAGCCAATTTTTTGAATTTGGTGGTGGGAATTGCACCATAAAAGAGAGGGAGAAGTCCAAAACCTTTAATATTACTGTATTCTGTCGCTCAAGCGAAGGTGGTATAACTATGTTCAGCCGCTCAAGCGGTGGTATTACTGTATTCTGCCGCTCAAGCGAAGGTGGTATAACTATGTTCAGCCGCTCAAGCGGTGGCCGCTCAAGCGAAGGTGGTATAACTATGTTCAGCCGCTCAAGCGGTGGTATTACTGTATTCTGCCGCTCAAGCGAAGGTGGTATAACTATGTTCAACCGCTCAAGCGAAGGTGGTATAAGTATGTTCAGCCGCTCAAGCGGTGGTATTACTGTATTCTGCTGCTCAAGTGAAGGTGGTATTACTTTATTCTGCCGCTCAAGCGACAGATTCTCTATACATAGATTATGGTTTGATGGTTATGATCTCTAGAAGGTCTAACATAGCAAGCATCTAATTTATCTTCTATCTGTTGAATCCATGGGTACTCTATCAAGAAGTTGCTCAAAACTTGTAATTTAAACCCAAGAAGCGTAAACAGTTATGACGCCATTTTATCTGTATTTGTTGATGGACATGCACCAGAAATTCAACGTAGGAGGGGCCATTCGAACTCTGGTCTTCTACCATATAGTAGCAAAACAATGTTCCTGTGAGGAAAAATAATTCAGTACTTAATCAAAACCAAGTTTTTAGATATCCGGCCTAGTACGTTTTGAAAAACAAGTTTAACCTTTGTTCTCTACATCTGATTTCTAAAGCTTTACTTAAATACTAAATTCAGTTATATATGTAATATTATATCCTAATAGAAGTACACTATAAGCTTACATAACAAAAGACATGACCAAGCAATAACAATTTTTGCTCATTACACCACAGTTTAATTAGATATAAGTTCCTGATGATTACAAGTCTGATAATCGTTCCGCAACAACAATTTCTACAACATCCGGTCTTGTTTGAACCATATCATCATCCCCTGACGTGTTTCCTATATCTTGTGCTGTGTTGAGGTCTTCTATATCTGTATCGAGCATGTTGTAAACATCTCGTGGCTTTGTCTTGGTAGCAACATACCAATCAGTGTCAATAGGATCTTGAACATAAAATACTTGCGTTGCTTGTGACCCCAGTATGAATGAGTCATCCGGAGGTAAACGATGTTCACAATTAACTAAAGTGAACCCATACTCATCCTTCTTAGTACGAAACCCTTTGCTCTTGACATCAAACCAATCACATTCAAATAGCATAACCTTCCGACCATTGTGATAATCTAACTCAATGATATCTGTCACAACACCATAATAATCTACATCTCCATACCTTGGATTCCTATCGACGGTAGTAGCAAAACTACTAACTTCTGATGCTAAAAAAACACCACTATTTTGGGTTCGTGCATGTCGATCAGCAGAAGCAACCTTAAATCGATTTCCATTCATGATGTACGTGGTATAACGGTTTACCCACTGCATCGGTCCAGCAGCCAATGCACGTATATCGTCTTTAATAGCTACCTCATCATTCGCCCCTATATTATGTACCTGCATTGAATTAAAACATAGTTACAAAAATACACCATAATTGAGTCCTCAATTTAATATTGAAACTTAATACAAATATAAGGTACATTATCCCGACACCATTGAGGGAAACTATCTAAAGCTTCTCTTTCTGCATCATATATGGTAGTTCTTCTGCCACGAGTGGAAATTACATCTGACATATGTCTCCTACAAGACCAACACATAAATCAATTCAACATCCACGCTAGTCCATGAAACATGTACTAAGGTAATGTCATTGTTATAACTATACCTTAAGTATTCTGCCATTTGCGGATAATTTACAAGGACATAGCGATGAGCCATTTCAAACCTCGGACGTTCTAGTAAAACAGTTTCAACAGCACTTGCTGGTTTGCCTTGGCTACCAAATAAAGGAAGTCCTTGCCGTGCATCACCTTGCATCACATCATAGTTACGTCCAGGCCTATTGCGACGGGTAACAACAGAGTCCTCCATGTACATGGAGCAAAATGATACACACTCATCTAGATTAACAGCCACTGCAATACATCCTTCTGGTTGACTCTTGTTGCGCACATACGATTTTAGAAGATGTAGGTACCTGATTGTTGAACAAAAATCTTTAAGCAAAATGTAATGATGGAAAAAAAATACTAAAATTACAAAGTGAACTGAGGAGGTGTTTTACAAAACTAACACCTTTCAATGGGGTACATCCATCGGTATGGGACCGGGCCAGCAACAGCAGCTTCATCCGCAAGGTGAATTATCAAGTGTACCATAACGGTAAAGAATGATGGCGGAAATAACTTCTCCAGATGGCATAGAGTTAAGGCAATGCTTTTTGACAAGCCATTGAACAATTCTTCAGTTCCAGTTTTTGAACAAAGTTGGCGAAAAAATCTGCTCAACTCTAACAACACTATAATAACCGATTTCGGTAACACTTTTCGTATTGCAATAGGGAGGAAGACCTGCATCAGCATATGATAATCGTGGCTTTTCAATCCAATTAACTTCTTTTCTTGAATATTAACACAGTTGCTGATATTAGAAGAGTAGTTGTCTGGCACCCGAATTGATTCCAAAACCTGGCACAACATTCTTTTCTCCCCAGGTTTCATATTGTATTCCGCCGCTGGAAGCTTTGTACGGGCACCATCTGCCCGTGGGTGGAGATCATGCCTAATGCCTAACTCTACGAGATCAGCCCTTGCCCTAATACCATCTTTAGTTTTCCCTTCAATTTCCAAAAGAGTGCCAATAACATTTTCAGCTACATTTCTCTCTATATGCATGACATCCAAGTTATGCCGTAGTAGGAGATCCTTCCAATAAGGCAATTCAAAGAATATTGTCTTTTTTGTCCACTGACCACGTACGTGTCCATCATCATTCCACCCCCGCTTACGACCACTTACCCTTGCACCCTTGCCAAATCTGAAGGTCAATCCCGTCACTTCCAATAAACAATCCATGGCACTTCTTGGTTTAGGGGGGTTTCGAAATTCTTGAGATCCGTTAAAAGTTTTTTTATGTCTCCAGTACCTGTGTGACATCGGGAGCCATCGTCTATGTCCCATGAATGCAAACTTTTTCCCATGCTTAAGCCATAAAGAATCGGTGTCATCACTGCAAGTCGGACAAGCTTTCTCACCACTAGTGCTCCACCCTGAGAGCATGGCATAAGCAGGAAAGTCATTGATAGTCCACAACAATGCAGCACGCATGGTGAAGGTTTCTTGATGGTGACTATCAAATGTTCGCAAACCTGTCATCCACAAATGTCGTAAGTCATCAATTAGCGGCTGCAGGAAAACATCAATTACATCACCGGGACTTTTTTTGCCTGGAATTAGGAGGGACATCATGATATAAGGTTGTTTCATGCACATCTAAGGCGGAAGATTATAAACTACAACTAAAACAGGCCATGTGCTGTGGGGTTTGCCATGCATACCAAACGGATTGAATCCGTCGCTTGCAAGCCCAAGACGGACATTGCGACACTCACTTGCAAAATCTGGATATGTATTATCCAAATGCTTCCAAGCCGGAGAATCAGCAGGGTGCCTCAAAACACCATCGTCAGTTCTAATCTCTGAATGCCATATCATTGACTCAGCTGTGTAACGAGACATGTACAACCTTTGTAGTCTAGGACCTATGGGAAAGTAGCGTAAAACCTTTTTTGGTACCTTCGTACATTGGATCGTTCCTGAATTTCCCTTCCTCTGCTTATATCTACTAGCACCACACTTTGCACAAACGATGGCATTTACATGCTCTTTCCAGAATAGCATGCAATTATTTCGACACGCATCTATGTTTTGGTAATCCAACCCTAAAGCCCGGATAATCTTCTTTGTATAGTACAAATTTGGAGGAAGAGTCTCGCACATAGGAAAATGCTCTCTTATTAGTGCCAACACTGAACCAAATACAGCATCACTCATTCCATATAACAATTTTGATTGATATAATTTCACCACAAAATCCAACTTTTTCTTCCTACTACCTGGATATAATTCTCCATCTGCTTCTCGTAGAATGTTGTCGAATTGGCCATTATCAGTTGTTTCATCACACGCAGAAGAAGATTCAGCAACATGGTCTGACTCATCCATATGCACATGGTTACTGAAAACATCATGAAGCATCGCTGCCATGAAATTTTCGGGGCTTCTTTCATTAAGAGCTTCAGTAGTTGGACTTGATATGTTATCAGAAGTATGCACCTGTTCGCCATGTTCAACCCAAGGTATATCTATGTAATGGGGATCCATACCTTCGACATAGAGGTGTTCATCGACTTCAAATGGATCACGATAAAACATATTGCAACAACGCCGACAGGGGCACTTAATTTTTCCTTGAAGGGCAGCAACGTCTAAAGCGTTACTGATGAATGCACGCCTGCCAATCAAGTATTCATTGGTCGTCCTATTCAGATGCACCCATTCTTTGTTCATCTTTAGCTACAAGCACGTATGAAATTATAAAACATATGATTACACGATAAGATTAGTGAACTGAGACAATCAAATAAAAATGTTCCTAAACATCCAACCTAATATCCCAAAATTCACAAACCAACTAAAACTAGATGTGATCTACATTGAAGTAGCTTATTCACTAACGGTGTACACTACTTTGAATAGAATTTTGTTTCGTTTCAATGAACGCCATTTGAAGTCTGCTACTGAAATCCTACAACTTACGTTGCGAGAGACTTATGCTTGTTGTTTTATTCATATTATATCAGACCACAAAGAAAATTTCACCAAACAAATTGAGTACCAGCAAATCGCAGAAACAAAACGGTTCAATCTTTTTCCCATGTTGTTCGATTCCTTGTTGTTTTATTCATATTATGTATAAATTATGAAAGAAATATAGTAGGAATGGCAACTCAAAACTCCATGTTCCTCTGTTACAATCTCAAATTTCCTTATTAGACAGTTCTGTCAAAAAAATAAAAAAGCACATACTGGTGAGTAATATATAACTTTCATCATGCTGGCTCCATTACAGTTGATATAATATTTGAAGGATGATAAGCCTGACGTTCATGGCTTACACTTATGCATTACACACCTCTTAATCTACAAGTCTGTTAGCTTGAAAACAGTTTTTATTGTGAACTTCCAATCAATAAGTAGCCTATGGGAAAGGTCACAGGCCTAAACATTGTCACTGAGGTTACCTCATGACCAAAAAGAAAATTTCACTAAACAAATTGACTACCAGCATCTCTCCCATGTTTTTCGATTACTTCTTGTTTTATTCATGCTATATATCAGACCACAAAGAAAATTTCACCAAACAAATTGAGTACCAGCAAATCGTAGAAACAAAACAGTTCAATCTCTCTCCCATGTTTTTCGATTATCCAAGCGAGCCACCAAATAAGAACAGAAAAAAAAACATATATAAAATTCAAATACCTGAAGAAAGCCACAATAGATGTGCGATTTGGAGCAAAACAAGGAGTTGAGTAGGAACTAGGCACCGGCCGTTCAGAAATTACTGGGATAAAGATAATTTTGTGTTTGTAGTTATGATTCCTCTGCCCAGATGGGCAAGGTTGGATTTTCCTTTGCCTAGATGTGCAGCTACATTTACAGAAACCCAAACTGAATATGTTAGATATACAGACACCCCGATTGATCAATTCTGAAAAGGAATTGGATAAGTACCTGAAATCGGAAAGAATCGAGGGAAGTGAGAGAAGGGTACAGGTGGGAATTCAGGAATTCTGAATTCGCATTGAAGGAAGCCTGAAAAGTGCCAACTTTTGGAGGAAGAAAGATTGTTCCTTTTCCGTGGAATGAAGCTACGGCGCCAAGCAGGCTTGGATTAGCAAATTAGCATGATCAAAGGCTTGCCTGTCAGGCTTGATTTGTTCTTTCATTTTTTTCCCTTTTTCTTTTATTTTTTCTTTTCTTTTACTGGTAAAGTGTCATAATGCTTGCGTTGACACGTTGTGAGTTCATTGATTTGTGCGGTATGAACCAAACGAGAAACATAATTATAAACCAAAAAATATATAATGCTGGGAGTATCTATATCATGGGCCAATTAAAAAGAAAATATTATTATATTGTAATACTACATAAGTTGATAAGCGTACCCAATAGGAGTCAAGCATAGCATAAGATAATTATATTTTTCACACACCAGTGAAATATAACATAATACAAAATATATTAATTGTCCTCGTCGTCGCTGCTTAAAATCTCAACGGTAACATTCTGCATATTTCGTGAGGTCATCTGTGGGACAGACAGGCCTGTAGGACGAACTTGTGCTTCATAAGTGCGTGGTTCTTCAATAATAAGGACAGAACTAGTAGACTCTTCAGTTGTTGTTTCAGCAGAAACCAAATTAACAGGGTATTGTTCTGTCCTACCTGGGTTTGCCCATGTTGGCAATACACGTCCTTGAGGTGCACGTACATAGCCGTTATTGGAGGGTAATGCGTAGCCAAGGCGACCATCAGCAACAGTAGTAAGAATGTACTGATTATCAATAGAACGAGGTATGCGCCCACCATTAACATGTTGTCTTGGACGTTGAGCTGGAGGATTCGTTGTGGAATTTGCTGTTGTAATGTTGGAAGCAATAGATGAATGTGATGCTGGAGATTCGGTTCCAATTCTAACTCCGCGACGTCGCCTGTCTGCCATTTTGAATGATGTAGAACTTGATCAAATTCAAAAGAACACAAGTGTATGAAGCAACCTTCTAATTTTCCATATGCAAATTAGTAAGGGAGTGCAGAGGTTTTATACCAGAATTTGGGCACAAATCCATAATTGTGCCAACACATTCCTTTGTTACAGAGTGATTTATTATTTATTAATATTTACTGGACACAATTTCTAACATTTGTGTCAGAAAAAGGAATTTATAATTATTAAGATATATTCTCTATTTGAAGACCCAACGACAGTAGAGTGATTTATTATTTTTTTTAATATTTAGTGGGCACAATTTCTATATTAGTGTCATAAAAAGGAATCTACAATTATTAACTCATTTGTCTACCAACACTAAGGGCACATTTGTTGGTTATGTGTCACTGCATAAAGGACTTTAATACAGTAAAAAAAAATTATTGTTGGTTCTATGTCACTGCATAAAGGTCTTTTAATACAGGAAAAAAAGACTTTTAATACAGTAAAAAAAATAATTGTTGGTTATGTGTCACTGCATAAAGGTCTTTTAATACAGTCAAAAAAAAAAGAAACACTTACTATAAAACCAAAAACCATATCACCAAGTATAAAAACCAAACCTGCAAGAAGATAACAATCCAAAAAGTAGTTCAAAAATATACGAATCTAACAAACATTCATTGCAGCTGGAAATGATCCTTTGTTAATCTAAAACACGTTACTTAGTACTACGGTGTAGTGATATTCTTCTTTACTTGTAATTAAGAGATCTGAGGTTCAGCTGTTGCCAAAAACGAATTTGAACAACATTATTGCTAACTTATTTTGAGGCTAAAATATTGTACAGTAATAAACAGCTCCACACCATTATTTACCACAATTTTATAAATTTTAATTATTGGTGTACTAGAGGAGGTAAAGACAAACGAGAGAGAACATATAGTGCCTCTGACAAATAATTTTTATAGACACAAAATGTTTTTTGTGCCCATCTTTCGTAAAAACGTTGTCATCTGACCCCATTGGGCACGGTTTCCGTGCCCATTACTGTTTTGTGTCTACTTTTTTTAACATTGGGCACAATAGATGGTGCCCTCTATGGAATGGGAACTGTTTAACCTTTTTGGTGGTCAAACTGACACAAATTTCTCAATTGTGCCCTTTGTTTTGTACCCAAAGCTCATTTTTCTTGTAGTGATACCAAGAAAAAAAGGTCTGGAACTCGAACGATAGCTAATCTGCAGCTATGGTGGGCGATGATTTTTACACGAACGATGGGACTCTGGACATCCATAAAAAACCGGCTAACAAGAAGAAGACTGGAAATTGGAAGGCATGCCGCTTTATTCTCGGTATGGTTTTATTGGTTATGAATTTGATTTTTTATTTTGATTTGTTCATGGTATTTTATGGCGCCCTCATGTTGATCACTAAATAATCCTGTTGCAGGAAATGAGTGCTGTGAAAGATTGGCATACTATGGAATGAGTACCAATCTAGTGAACTATCTCGAGAAACGTCTCGGCATGGGAAATGTCACGGCAGCAACCAGCGTCTCTAATTGGTCAGGGACGTGCTACGCAACGCCATTGATAGGAGCCTTCCTAGCTGATGCATACTTGGGAAGATATTGGACAATTGCCATCTTTTCAATCGTTTATGTTCTTGTAAGTTTGGTCCAAATACAAATTGTGTTCTTCAAGAGGCTATATATTGAAGAATTGTTGTTTTTATTCTAGGGTATGACACTCTTGACCCTCACTGCATCTATCAATGGATTAAAACCGCATTGCGATAGCTCTGGTTGCAACTCAACATCATCCCAAAGAGCGACCTGCTTTGTAGCTCTGTACTTGATTGCAGTAGGTACTGGTGGAATCAAGCCATGCGTTTCATCCTTCGGCGCAGATCAATTTGATGAAACTGACGAGACTGAGAGGAAGAAGAAGAGCTCCTTCTTCAACTGGTTTTACATGTCAATCAATGTCGGTGCGCTTATTGCTTCCACAGTTTTGGTCTGGATGCAAATGAATGTGGGATGGAATTGGGGGTTCGGAGTCCCAGCTGTTGCAATGGGGATTGCAGTTGTGTTCTTTTTCTTGGGAAGCAAGTTATATCGTCTTCAGAAACCAGGCGGGAGTCCCCTCACAAGGATTGCTCAGGTGGTTGCTGCATCCATCAGGAAACACAAAGTGAAAGTTCCTGCTGACAAGTCTCTTCTCTATGAGACTGCAGATGAGGAGTGCAACATCCAAGGAAGCCGGAAGCTTGAGCACACCAACCAATTAGGGTAAGAAGCTAGCACACAGCTAGAATTTCAATGGGAAACACTTTTGCTCATTTTAAGCGATTTTTCTAAAAGCGCGTCGAAACTTTTCACAAGAATCTTGAGTGCTTCTCTTCTTGAACAACCAGAGTTTTTATAACCTAGCTAGCAGCAACAATTTTAATCTCATGTCCAACATTCTAAAAAATACTTATGACTATGTGAAAGCGTTCTTAACCGTTTTAAAAGCATATTCAAATCTCTTGTTTGGGACCTCACCTAGAAAGGCTAAAAGTGCTTACGGACAACCACAAGCGCTTCTGACTACGTTTTGTATAAATACTTAACCGTCTTTCTGAGTCATAGAAGTGCTTTCTTGAGAAGCACTTACCATATGCTTCTTCGTAAAAACACTTTCAAGTTGAAGGACACTTTGATTGTTAATAAACATTTCAATGTATTTTTATTGATGTGTTCTGAACAATATAACTAATATTTTTCTTTTTTTACGGACTTCATGTAAAGATAATTTCTGTATAATAATATTTTTCAAATTTCAGGTTCTTTGACAAGGCAGCCGTGGAGTCAGAGACAAACCGTGCCAAGGAATTGCCAAGCCCATGGAGCCTCTGCACAGTGACACAAGTAGAGGAGCTGAAATCCATCATCAGACTCCTCCCCATCTGGGCGTCTGGTATAGTCTTCGCCACCGTCTACGGCCAAATGAGCACAATGTTTGTCCTCCAAGGCAACACCCTAGACCAACACATGGGCCCAAACTTCAAAATCCCATCAGCCTCCCTCTCCCTCTTCGACACTGTCAGCGTCATCTTCTGGGCTCCGATATACGACAGGCTCATCGTCCCCCTCGCCAGGCACTTCACGGGCCACGAACGAGGCTTCAGGACGCTTCAACGGATGGGAATCGGCCTAGCACTCTCCATATTCTCCATGGTTGTTGCTGGGGTTTTGGAGGTCGTTAGGCTTGCCACTGTCAAAAAATATAATTACTACGACCTAGAGTACATTCCCATGTCGATTTTCTGGCAGGTCCCGCAGTATTTCATCATTGGGTGTGCTGAGGTTTTCACCTTCATTGGGCAGATGGAGTTTTTTTACGACCAGGCGCCTGACGCCATGAGAAGCTTGTGCTCTGCACTGTCACTGACCACTGTTGCACTGGGGAATTACCTCAGCACTCTGCTAGTTACTGTGGTAACTAAAGTTACCACGAAGAATGGGAATCTTGGGTGGATTCCGGATAACCTTAACAGGGGACACCTGGACTATTTTTATTGGCTGTTGGCTATTCTGAGCGTTATTAATTTCTTGGTGTACCTCTGGATTGCTAAGTGGTACACTTACAAGAAGGTGACTGGGTGTGCTCAATGATATGCAGGGTGGTGGAGTGGCACTTGTTAATCTTCTGGCTGTCTGCCATTTTAGTTTTTTTTTTTTTATTTGATTTTAATGTTGGTGTTGGAAAATATTTGTTGGAGGATTTGTGCGTTGATTTCAAGATTTGATTTAATGTGTGTTTGTGAATTTTTCGTAGCATTTTGTTGACTTTATGGCAATTAATCATTCGTATGTTCATGGTTGAACTATGCATTTTTATTCATCACCCATTCACTTATTTAAGTTGAGGGAGAGGAAGTAAAAAAGAAGAAAGATATTTTAGCTAAAATGGTCATTGAGATTGGAATAATTCCTTACTTTGATCATTCAGATTTGAAATCGATAGAGAGTGGTCCCTGAATTCTACAATCAATTATTTTGATCCTTCAATGAACAACCCTATTAAATAAAGATTAAAATGACAAAAATGCCCTCAGTTTTTGTCAATTTAGGGTATTTTTGTCATTTTATTCTTATTTAATGAAGATTTTTCTTAGAATAACCAAAATTATTGACAGTGGATAAACTCAGAGACCAATACTATCGACTTTAAATCTCAAGGACCAAAATGAGAAGTTATTCAATCTCATGGACCAATTTAGCTAGGAGGCGAAAAGAAAATGATAGGTCGAATGCTGCATTTTTTTGTGTCATGCTTGCTTACTTCGGACGAAAAAAAAGTCATGAATCAAGAAAGTAGAAAACAAAAGGTATAAGAATGAGATCAACAACTCCGTATAAGCAACCTAATTCCTAATTTCCAGGCATTGTATTGTCGATTGTAATATATGTGAACTACATATTTTTTTTATTCCGTATAAACACATGAGGGGTCAAGAATACTAAAGAATCATAATACCTTTGTGTGAGTAAACACAGGAAAGTCACGAATGAAAATAATTCTAATACCTTTGTGTTAGTAAACATAAAAAATTTAGTCGTTATAATGATTCAACTACTCATTCAAGGTAAGTAAGCATGTCATCGGTTGGCAATTATCGGTACAGAAATAGAACGAGAGGAACAATTAGGTGATAAATCCCACTCTTTTAACAAGAACTTTTTAGTCTAAGAAACACCTTTTTTAGAGCAATGGATAATACAACGCCAGATGAGAGGCTAAAAAGCACTCTCAACAGTTTTAACTGTCGATGTACAAGTCTCTCTCTCTCTCTCTCTCTCTCTCTCTCTCTCTCTCCCCTTTATCCAAACTTAAAGCCAGCACTGAAAACGGATAAGATGATTGGCCTCAAGCTCATTCAAACCTCCTTCACCCCCACCAAACATGCCAGTTTACACACAGGACGATTGTCCAACGCCAAGAATTCCGTCTTGCGATTCAGCAAGTCCAATGATTCTGATTCGGAGTCAGATGCTTCCCCTCCTGAAGGCGACACTCGCAAGCAAGAGTTGCTGGTGAGGATAGCAATGCTTCAAGCTCAGAAGGTCCGTCTTGCCGATTACTTTGGATGAAAGGTCAGAGTATCTTACCAAATTTGGAGAGGAGGCAAACGCCGAGTTTGACAAGATTGGAGAAGATGCTCTCAAAGACCTGGATGAAGCCAGCGACAGGGTCTGTTTTTAAGTTCCTGCTCCATGCACCGCATTAAAGATAAAAAACACGACTTGCTATACACTTCTGTTGGATAACTTGGATTAAATTCTTAATCGTTTGTGATTAGCAGATATTGGAGAATATAAACAGCCGCATGCAGGCCTTTGAGGAATCTGCAGGAGTGAACATAGAGGAGATGGAGAAAAACGAAAACGAGTTAGAAGCATTCGAAGGTCAGATTGAAAAAGAGCGAAACAAAGGGTTATTTTTTAAGAATTTGACCCAGGGCAAGCCGAAAAAAAAAAAGTAGATGCTACCGAGGAAATAAATAAAATCAAGGAGCTTACCAAAAAAAGTGCAGGATCCGAAACCAGGACGAACATTTACCTTGCACTAATTGGTCTGCTACTCGTACAACTTGCCGACTCTTTCATCACTTCAACACCTGATTGGAGAAAAGTTGCATTTCTCGGGGCAATTTTTGTGGGTTTGGTTTCTCAGGTCATCTATGAGCAGAAAATGTTATCAGAAACAGAAAGTACAGAAGAGGGGAAGACACAGGAAGAAAGAAGATGACGCCCTGCCTTGCCCTACCCTTAGAAGCAAAAATATTATGCTGTAAAATTTTCGGCCTCAACTATATTACTAAACATAGCTTAGGTCTACATAGATATAACATGTTTTTTCCTGATCAACTCAATTGTAAAAATTTTAGCCATAACTCTTTTACGTTATCCAATTAAAAGTGTAGACTATCTCGAAAATATGAGAAAATCTAATAGACATTTCTAGAATTTAACTGCCCAAAAAGACGAATGGAAATGATGCACTACTGCTCCGCTACACAAATATAGCATGATCAATAAACCCAAGTAAATCTTACAACTTGGGTTTGATACATCAAGCCTTTAATTTTGCATCATCAAAAGGTGATCTTAGTGATACTACTGTAATCACCAAAAACTATGTAACCGAGTTACATATATGATGCTTTATGAATCCACTAGTGTATGTATGACCTTCTAAATGTTCTATACGCACTAGTGTACAACAAAATGCATGTTGACCTGAAAGCAGTAGCCGCAGAAATTGAATCTGGTGAGGAAGGTTAATGATACAAATCTCGCAAAAGCCACACGTGTGCCAAATAGTGACTTTAAAGATGGCATCCAACCTGCATCAGGAGCTCTGCCCTATTACAAATATAGCATGATTAATAACCCCAAGTAAATCTCACACCTTGGATTTGATACATCAAGCCACTTTGCTTTTGCATCATCAAAAGGTGATCTTGGTGATATTACTGCAATCACCAAAACCTATGGCACTTAGTTACCATATATGATGCTTCATGAGCTTTTAATTATTATAATTCATGCTAAGACAGGCCTCAAGACTTTAAATTTATAAGTAATGTCTTCGACGTTCTATATGTTCTAAATAAAACCCACTATGTGCAATACAACCCAGAATTGATAACTAAATGGCCATTGATATTAAACCTGGTAAGCAAGATTTTGGATCTGAATTCTAGAAACTCATTCTTCTGCCAACTAATCTTTTCCAGGATTCAATAAAATTGGCATTTAACCTGCATTAGGCAGATTTTGCACTGAGAATGCAACACACCCAACAAACAAATGTAGGCAAAAGACAGATCAATCATACCTTATGTCACTTTTAGAAGAAAAGCATGTTCTTCATGAAGAATAATATTGCTGTACAGATTCCTCATCAGTAGTATCCCAAGCACCTACCGACTAGCCCAGCGACATATTTCCACAGACCTTTTCTCGTGACACATGGAGTTTTGAAGTATCTCAGTGCCAACAAAATATGACAAGAGAACAAAAGGAAACTATGGAGGTCACATCATGTGATCCCAGATGAAACGATGCATGTGATGACATCAAAGAAAAGCAACTGGAGATAAAACTTGCTTCCACGCTAATTTATACCCAAGAAGAGTTTGAAGTGGTCCCATTGTTTAGCACTGCCCTAACAAGTATGTACCACGTAATGGAAGTTGGAAGAATTCCAAGACGTAAAGCCTTTTCTAAAAACCTAATGGCATCTGATATTCTACTGCATGAACAAAACCCTTTGAGAGTAACATTATAGGTGATGATATCTGGTTGTAGTCCGTCTTTTAGAAGGCAGGCCCAAATTTCTGATGCCTTTTCACAGTCTGTAATTTTGTAAAAACCCTCCATTAGGGTGTTGTAGGTTACAAGATTTGGAACGCAGTCCCAACGCCACATCTGAAAATAAAGCTGCAAAGCATCTTCAGCCTTGCCTGCAGAGCAAAGACCATGAATTATAATGTTATGCATAGTTACATCAGGCTCGAAGCCCTTGTCAAGGGCTTGATGCCACACGTTGAGGGCCATGTCAATCTTTTTGCCTTGACAAAGGCCATCGATTAACAAGCTATATGTGATCACATCCGGCTTCCATCCTTTTTCCAGCATTTCCCTCACAAACACATATGCGTCACTAAATCTTTCTGCTTTGCATAAACCATTTATGAGAGTATTGTAGGAGATAACATTTGGAGAGCAAAACTTGGTGCACATTCCTCTAAAAAACAAAATGGCATCTTCAAGTTTGGAAGCTTGGATATACCCGTATATCAATGCATTGCAAACATGAGAATTCGGTTCATAGCCACACTTATCCATCTTACCCACTAGCCTGGCTGCTTCATCTAGTATCCCTTCCTTGCATAACCCATTAATCATTGACGAATACGCAAAGGCATCCAGATCAGCTCCTGTGTTTTCTGCCACTTTTAAAATCTGCAAAGCCTTGTTTAAATACCCATTTCTACACAGTCCATGGATTAATACTCCATAGGTTGTGGCATCTGCAACACAAGCCTTATCACACATTAGTCCCCAGACAGAAATTGCTTCATCAACCTTCTCGTTTTCAAACAACCCTCTAATCAATGTGTTATAACTCACAACATTACGACAACCACACATCTCCATCATGTCCCACAGCTCAAAGCACTCTTTAGTCTTCCCTGCTATACAGAACCCATTGAGCATTGCATTATAGACAACCACATCCGGAACAACCCCTTTATCAACCATCTCTTTATAAACTCTCTCAGCCCCATCCACATTCCCTGCTTTGCACAACCCATGAATCAAAGAACTACAAGTATACAAGTCAGGCCCTCGATCATTTGTCTTCATCCGATTCCATATCTCTAAACTCTCACTGAACTTCCCACATTTACACAAACCATTGATCATAACGTTATAAGTAACAATATTAGGATAAACCTCTGAGTCCTTCACCAACCTCTCCCAAATCTCATTGGCACTCACACTATCGCCTTTCCGGAAAAAACCATCAATCAAAATATTATAACACATCACATCAGGACCAACCCCTCTCTCAAACATTTCATCAAACACCTCCAATGCATCACTCAAGTTCCCACCTTTCGCAAGCCCGTTGATCAAAGTCCCATAACTAAACACATCAGGCTCCAAACCCTTTTCCCACATCCAATTCAGCAACCCTCTAGCCTTCTCAAACTGCTTCTTCTTGCACGAAATCTTGATCAGAACATTATAAGTTTGCAAATTTGGCTCCAAACCCACCGTTTCGAAATAAGCAAAAAATTTCTCAGCTCGGTCCCATTGGTTCGACTCAATGAACGCATTCAGCAGCGAATTGTACGACCTTACGCCGGGCGCACACCCAAAAATCTCTTCCATTTGCTGAAACACGGCCAACGCTTTATCGGGCATGGAGTTTTTCGTATACGCTTTGATCACCGTCAATGCCACGTCCTCGGGGCACTTGCATTTCTGGGTCCGAATCAGCTCGACCACCCGCTCGACGTGAACGACGAGCTTCGGGTCCACGAGCCGACGAAGAATGTGGTGGAAGACGTCGGGGGAGTGGTTGTAGTTCGGGTGGCGGGTCGCTGAGTCGAGCAGGGCGAGTGCGGAATGAGGGTTCTTCTCGGCTTTGAGGAGCTTCAGGACTCGCTTCGGCGAGAGAGACTTGGGGAAGTCGACCATGGCAGTGGCAGAGTTGCAAATTTGTGTGGTTGCTGTGTCTCATTGTTACGGCATGTTATGGGGGTGCTTTCGTTCCGCCCATAAATTTTCGGGCGGCTGGAAGTCTGAAATGGATGAGAAGCGGAAGAGAAAACAATCAAGTAAACGGATTTGATGGGTCAGGTAATGGGCCCAGGGCACAAATACCGAGTGGCCCAATTTTGTGGATCTACATTTTTGGGTTATTACTTTTTGGGCTAAACCTTGGAGACTACCGCCAATAATTATTTTGAACTCACGATTTCCTCTAATATAGTAGAGAGCAGAGATTGCGTATGATTATACCAAATAATCATTTTCTACTCGAATATGTAGGTCTGTTTTTTCGCGTCGCCATAAATTTGTTTATGTTTGCTTACTTGAAATGAGGAAAGTGATTAATTGGTGAATTCAATATACAGAAGAGAGTGGATGATTATGAATCAACTAGCGTCCCTCATTCAATTTAATTCCTAGTTGTTTAGATATTGGATGACGAATTGTAACATAGGACTTATGAGAGGTCGAGAAGTAGAATATATCCAATACCATTTCGGGTAAGTAAACATATCATGTATTAGGCCCCTTACAGCCCAATTTAAAAAATTAATTTGAAGACTTGAAAAAATGTGTGATAAATCTATCCCTAAAAGAAATGTTAAAAAGTCTTCCAAAAAATAAAAAAAAAAAGTGGAAAATTGGGGATATTTCCTGTTTGAACTCTGTCTTTTAAGAACATCCTTTCCATCCAATCACAATTCCTCAGCCTCTCTCTACTTTTACCACTAAAAAAGACAAAGGGTTAAAAAGCAAAGACCTTCTTTTCACAAAGACCTTCGTTTCTTTTTTATCCACATCCCCTTCCCCCTTGAAGGGGTAAAAAAGTGATGATCTTCATGCAATTTATATAATAAAATATACTACAAGTTCTGCTTTTTTTTGTGTGTAAATTTCAAGACTTTGCACACACCAAATATCTATATTTTGGATTAGAGAAATGTTACGGAGACTTTTTTAAAGTATGGTTTTTAATATAATGTCATCTTATAGTTTAACGTCAATTTTTATGTAAATATTAGACATTATGTTAGAAAAATGAGGTAGCAGAAAGTCTCACTTTTGACTCTCCTATACATTTCTCTTTGGATTATTTGTAAATTCCTAAGAGAAGAGGTGGTAGTGTATGTAGAGAAATGCTAAATTCTCTCTTCTCAAGATTATTCGTGAATTTTCTGTCACATTATGTTTTGGTATAATATTTTATAACGTTGTCACGAAAATTATTGTTCTATAAAGTAACAGAGAATCCATAAAGAATCTCACTTTCAAAAAAACTCCTTCACCTTTTCATGTAGGTATGCGTTCACAATAAAACTTGTCTAATCATATACTCCTTTCCATGGCAATTTTAGAGACCACGTAGACATAAATCTTTGCAAAAATTTATTTACGACATGCCCGAAAATAAAAGTAAAACGAGTAGTGGACCGTTGGTTCGAGATCTTTCGGTCGGAAAGATGCCATGTGGAGTGATTAGCGGCACAAATGCAGATATTGATCATGCAAATATTTTGAGAATATATGTAATTATGTTTGTATAATAATCCATGATTATGTGGAGCAAAAATGTGAATGAAGTATGAGGAAGAAGGGAGGCAGGCAGGCATGTTGGGTCCAAGATGGAGGCTTTGTTTAAGTGAGACGGATCTCTTTGTGAGGATGTTGGAGATCTTCCAATCATATCATTTCATCGTACATCATACGATCCGTTTTTGTCAAGTATTGTTTATATTCAATTTTAAATAAAAAAAATTGACAATAATTTCTGATATCACAATGTACGATGAACGAATCTAATTAAAAAATTCTAAAATCTTCACAAAGAAAATCCTACGAAAATCTTTCTAGTTTGTTTAAAGTGGATGATCAGACAAACTATATTTGTTTTTTTTTTATAACAAAAAAAAAACCAAAAACAATATAAAAAAATGGGGAAAATCAAAAGCGTTTGATGTGTAAGTGGTGTGCGTATGCGTGTGGGGTAAAGGAGAACTCAATTAGATTGTCGCTTTGCAACCATTTTCCCTTTTGTAATCATGAGCATACCTTTTACCCTTTTCAATTTTCCACGATTAAATGTACACCGTGACATCTCTTTACTTAACAAGACTTGGACTCTATCATTAAATGAGGTAAAGGACTGGAAGCACTCTAACTTGTTCAATCTTGTTCAACGAAGTGTACGAGATATGAATTTCAATATGGTTGTAAAAATAATAAGATGGTGATATCTTCAAATTTTTATTAATTTTTATCATTTATTTTTCTTTAATTTATTTGATTCAATAATTGAAAGTTAAAAGAGTGTGGTTAACGTGCGTGATGCTTCACATCGAAAAGAAAAAAACTAAAACGGAAATAGGCGGCCGAAACAACCAAGAAACTCATGTAACCAAAATCGATTATCATATATTATTCAAGTCCACGAAACTGAAAAGAACCAAAGCTTCTGTCTAAACAATAAGCCTCAATCAAGACACTATACCAACATGAGCTGAAGTCACATACTCGACGCATCTAACTAAGAAGAAGAAAACAATAAGCAAACATGAAGAGTATTCAGTCGATCTCTAGCAATCCAAACTGCGTTTATCAGACAAGGGGCATGTGGTTTGTTCTAAAAAATGAATTAGAATAACTTTTCATCATCTGACCTTTTTTGAGTATTTCATTTTTATTAAACCTTGCCAAGCACATCTTTTAATAATCGAAAAAAAAATGTTTGAAGAGTGGTATGGGGACTCTAAATCTTGAGATTGTCGGATATTTTCTAAATTTAAAAATGCATTTAACAATTTTGTTGTATTACAAAAAATCTTACGTAACATTTCAAATTCAAGTTTTAGACTCTCTTACAGATATTGTTTAAAAAATTTCCACCTAGCACCTCCTAAGCGCTAAGCGGCTAGCCACCATCCCGATTAATTTCTAGATGTTTGAAAATTAAGAAATGGCGTCTAGACCTACTTAAACACCCATCTAGCCCGTCTAAGCACCCGCCTAGCTAGTCTAAGCGCCCGCCTAGCCAGTCTAAGTGCCCACTTAGGTCGCGACTATCACTCAGACAAAAAATTAATAGCTGTCATCATGCATTTTATTTTTTTAATAAATTTTAAGAGGCTTGTTAAATACTTTGATAAACACACATTATATTATGATTTCCCATATTTTCAATATGTTCCAATACTTTCGAATCTATAAATTATTTTATTTTTCAATTTATGTATCTCAATACAACTATATATTTTTAAGTATAAACAGACACTTATTTACGATTTATAATAAATTTACTTAAATTTACTTATTCTGTCTAGGCACTAAATCTCAGTTCGCCACTTAACTAATGCCTAGAGTCTTATAGAACCTTGCTTAAAGATGATGTAATAAAACAGCATAATTGGATATAATGGCTTGCGCGCAACTAGTGGAATCTATGGGTGCGCGTGCATTTTTGATTGTGCATGTTTTATGTTTGCAATATTTGAGTAGGAGAGAGCTGTATTAAGCCGTTTGAGAATAATCAATAATAATGATTCAATGAGAAAGGTGCGTGCTTTATGACGCAGGGTAATGTCAACCCTACTTATCATTTCCCTTCTCTATCAAAATCATAGTATTATCACACATTTATTTTACTTTTCATACACTTCTGTTAATTTTTTTCTATTGATTTTCTTTAATTCGTTCAACTCAATGGTAAAAAATTGAAAGGATTGTATGAGAAAAATGAGTGTAAATAACACTATCCTACCAAGATTGATCGTAACCACAACCCTAACCATAAAATTTTACAAGTTCGACCATGCATGGTGCGATGTAATAGATGCGTGATTTTTCAGTCTTTCGTGCGTTTGGATGTCTAATTGTGATCCAATTGCCATTTTGATCAATCCCAAGTATTATTTTGTCATTCTCAATCGACCATTACATGTTAATTTTCTGCTCAAAAATTAAGAATTGAAATCTAAAGTTTAAGCCGTAGGGTTTTTCTATCTCATGAGAAGCAACTTTGTTGAGGATGTGATAAAAAAAAAATTGATATGGAAGAGTCTGGTGAAGAAAGGTGCGACAAGAGCAATGAAATATATAACCTAAATGTCGACCGGTCAATGGCCGAAAGCAAGCCAAGTGACCAAAAACACATGCAAACGAAATCCAGACATTAATGTTCAGATGAGAGAATTCAGGTCAATATATGATAGAGGAAGAAGCATTATTTCATTAGTACATTACAATTTGTGTCCTCTATACTATTTGGTTTTTGTTTTGAAACGCTTAAACATGCTCAAATATATCAGAAGACTGAGATTCTTTGGTTGTTTTTCAATTTAGAAAATGACAAAGTTATAAAGGAAGGAAGTAGGGAAAGCTCAATCTCACTGCATAAAGCATAAGCATCGGCCTTTGGGGAGACAAAACTATTAGTAATCTGACTACATAGAATCTTCAGTTCTTCTCAAAACTACAGAAAAAACAAACCCTAAAAAATTTGATGATCGATCCTGACCCTCCTAATGGATCTGTCTTTGCTCTTGCATGCTCGAACAGTTCTATTCAGACCATTTCCATGTCGCTATATACTGCAGAGAAAATAAAAATATGTATGAGACAATAGAACACTGACTCTGCGATGTTCAGAGAAAACCCTAGCTAGCTAATTACCCTCCAATAAGTAGATGTGTGAATCCGTGCACATGCAAGTTGCACAAATATAAGGCTTTTTATTCTAAAGGTCTCTGAGATTCACATAATTTTTACATAGGTCTCTAATAATGAAAATCGATAGAATTAGCCCTTGCATTCGTTCACTGTAAATCATTTTGTCTTTCCATGAAAAATCTGACAAAATTCTTGTTAAATTATCATGAGCGACCAAGTGACCACCTTTTAAAAGTTATTTTTGTCAAACCAACCACTCCACTTAACGAAGATATTAGCGATTTATCACGAAATAACCAAAATGATTTATGATTGACAAATTCATGAACCACTTTTATCAATTTTCATTGTCAAAGATGAAGGGGAGAATTATTCTAATCTCAAAAATCATTTTGGTTAAAAAGCCAAATATAATACTAACTTAGTGCAATGCATTATCAACATAATGGATCTGCTAGCCTTGGGAGGATCATGCAATGATTTCACACTAAACAAAAGGCATGGGATTAAAAATAGAGGTAAATTATGGTATGATTAACCTAATTTAGTGGCATTTTAACTAATTAAGCTAGTGCCAATAAAAAGAAATTAATCATCAATCTATACCAACTAGTGTCTACGTCATCTAGTATGCTGGTGTCTAGTGTAACATCCCACATCGTCCAGGGGAGTGATCCTTAAATGTATATTCTCATCCCTACCTAGCACGAGGCCTTTTGGGAGCTCACTGGCTTCGAATTCCGTAAAAACTCCGAAGTTACGTGAGAAGGAGGTCAGAGCACTCCCAGGATGGGTGACCCACTGAGAAGTTGCTCGTGAGTTCTCAAAAACAAAACGGTGAAGGAATGGTAAGCCCAAAGCAAGCGGACAATATCGTGCTACGGTGGTGGAACGGACCCTAGATGTGATGGACCCGGATCGGGATGTGACATCTAGTAATTTTGATATTAAAAAAAATGTACTGATACGGTAATTCCTTTTTCAATTATTAAAAGGCCAGTTTTCTGACTCCCTCATCTCATCAATAAGAAAAATCAATTTGTAATTTGTGTGCATTTTATTTTTGCATGTGATTGTCTATTTTCCACGTATATATACTACATTGCGAACAACGTGTACATTGGAGAAGGACAACAAAATTAAGAAATGGTACGTTTTCAAAGTAGTCCAAAGAAATAATGCAAGCAACAATATATAGGCAATATACATAGACTAGACCTTACAATGATTTATTTGAGAAAGTAGTTTTCATTTAGGGACATATATTTTGTGGGGACTATTATATTTATATATTTGTGGACCGTCACACAAATATACAAATCCATTCCAAGAAAATGATATGCAAATTGAAAACAATGGCCTTATATATCACACATGTTTTCTAGGTTGTGGGGCCACTGCATGCATGCCCGGGCCACATTAGGGTTGGTGAATTTTTGTCCCCAAATTAAAATCTCTGTTTTTTTTTTTTTCAAACGATAAATTTTATTAGATTAGTTGTTAAATTAATCATTGACGGAGTTTGAACCACGCCGCTATTATGCAAGGGCTCAACACTTTTCCACCATTGTAATAAATGATCACTTGCCAAATTAAAATCTCTATTATTGTTCTATATATGTGAGAAGAGATCCTCTTCGGATCTCTTCCACCAAGGTCACCGAATCAAGTGATCCGGGTTTTTGAAATTTCATCAAACGCCCAAAAATTATTATAGCTTTTAAGGAGTTAAAACAAGTGGACCGTTTAATGAAATTTCAAAAACTCAAATCACTTAATCCAGTGGCCTTGATAGAAAATATTCGGAAATGATCTCTTCTCTATACATGTTTCTCCCCACTAACTATTATAATTTGAAAAATATTGATATCTAGTTTGGATATGGAGAATTATGCATCTATCTGATGAGATCTACCAATAATATATATTCAACCAAACAAACAAAACTCTAGAAAGGCAAACCTTTTGACTAATGCGAGAGAGACAAACCCACGAACCCATTTGAGCTTAAATAATTGTTTTGTTATATATATTTGTTTTTTTTTTCTATATAACACTTATATATTTAAGTTACTTTATTAGAAAAGGAAAAAGTAAAGGTTGAGAAGACAGCCCAACACTTTACTCCACATTCCATGCACAAAATATAACGTTCGCACACTTTATATTATATATTTTGTTTTGCTTACATTTCTATAAGTTGCCACTTTATACAACGATTTATTGAAAAAATAATTTATCTATGAGATGTTTAGATTTGAATTTTAAAAATTACGAGTTCGATATTAATTTATTCTTCCTTCTTTAGTGTAAATTTATATTGCTCTCAACTAGTATAATTAGGATCTTTTAGGACTTTGTAAAGGTCTCAGACCAAACAAAACAACTCATCTTATTATTCTCTGCACCCC
Source organism: Malus domestica (assembly GCF_042453785.1). NCBI lineage: Eukaryota > Viridiplantae > Streptophyta > Magnoliopsida > Rosales > Rosaceae > Malus > Malus domestica. The sequence continues at coordinate 23,073,781 of NC_091672.1, read as the reverse complement.
ACGTGCTTTTATATTTTTTTAATTTCTTGATATGGCCATAGCTTGCTTCAATTCGTATTTTAACTTGATTTTTCATTATAAAATGATTTTAACCTTCTTGCACTTTGCGTAATTTTTATTTTTTCGCACTTAGATTAATTTATTTTCTTGCTATTTATTTGCTCGCAGTTTATCTTCTCTCATTGTGGTTCAACACAAATTTACTTTCTTGCATTATATTTTCTTACAACAGGAACATCTAACGTCATTACTTATCAATTCAATCCAATTGACTAGTTTGTTTGGATTGATGCGATTAGCTTTCCCATCTCATCTCATATCATCATAATAATCACCAAACTTGTTTCCACCCATCCATTCACTCATCGTGTCCGCACGTGCAACACCCATCTCAACGCCTCATCAACCACTAAATCCATTTCATTTGACTTTCACAAAACAATGCCCATTTCACGCTTAGTAAAAGTCCTTGCATCCAAGGTACAAAGAATTTATGATCGAAACGTGTTCCTTCCTCAGTGCTCAATCACATTAAAAGAAATCAAATCAAAACGCAACTAAAATTACCAACTTCTTTTTACTCGCTTGGCCTTAAGCAATGATTTGACACGCCCGCTCACAAATGAAGCCAATTTTGAGAACAACAACTACGAGTCAGTTAGATGGGACATGATGAGTTAAGAGAGCTTTTGTATATGTGGGCATGGTTCATGCACTCAGTACATAAGTTTTTGTCCTAAATACCATTTATAACAATATTATAACATGTGTATTACATTAAGGATAATGCTTGCGTTAGTATAAGGATAATGCTTATGTTCCATTTATGAAAGAACCTACTTGTTCCCCTATTTACGAGTAACCTATATTTATTGTACGAACATCATAATCGAAATTGTTCATTTCTTTATAATCCTCTAAAGATCAGATTTATAAAATATTATTAAATTTGAACATTTTTAGCCATTACATGCATCAAACAAATAAATATGTCATCATGCGAATGCTATTTGTTATCGAAACCTCCCATTAATTTGTTTGATGCATAAGAATGATTAAAAATGTTTAAACTGAATAATTTTTTGAAAATATGATATTAGATAATGATAAAAAATAAACCGTTTCAATTATAATGTTCATATGATAAAATTACATAAACGAGGTGACAAATAAGTTTATCCATATACTAACACCACCTGACAAATTGACGATCATGACAGAACCAATTCTCGTAAATCCCCACACTACCACACTGTGTCACCATCCCACAAGGGCCACAACACCACCAAATCTCTCTCTCTCTCTCTCTCTCTCTCTCTCTCTCTCTCTCTCTCAAACATACTTGCTCCTTGGTTGCATGCATAGCGCTTGTGAAGTGAGTGCAACCGATGGAGGGTAGGTCTGCTGGCTAGGTACAATTGGCTCTATTAATTTTCAGCCGGCGGTTTATCTCGTGACTCAGCGGTGCTTGTAATAACTATGAGGATAATGGAAATAAAAATAAATTATAACGGTGAGAGGAAAATTTTTGTAAGAGCTTATAAGAAGTTATATTTTATATTGCTAATTAGTTTTATAGTATAACTCAAATATTTTTATGGTGTCAACACAGGTTGGTCCACATCCAACGGCCACACCTGCTTCATGTGATTCAATTTGTGTTGTTTATATGTTTGACTTGAAATTTTACCACACGTGAGGGGACGTGTGAGAATGTAGAGGTAAAAGAATCTCACATTAGTGAAGGAAAAACCTTGCAAAGGCTTATAAGAAGTTTAACTATTTTTTTATACCACCAATTAGTTTTATGAGGAAACACCAACGTCTTCAATAACTTGTGGGGTCTCAACGCTCAGTTTGACTAATGTAAATGTAAAAGCATTATCAAGGGTATTACTCTATTATCAATATAAATCAAATTATATCAACTAGACAAATGCTTTGCTAGACTGTGAATCTAAATAGTACGCTGAATTTAATATTTCTCTAATTAGATATTTTTTGAGAGAGGTTGTCTTTTCTCTTATTAAATTTTTTCGAAAGAGGTTGTCTTTTCTCTTATTAAATTTTTTCGAAAGAGGTTGTCCAACATAATGTGTTAGATTGTAAACTTAAACTGCACACTGAAACATACAAGAATCAAATAATCAACAATTCGGATATATTATGCTTATGTTGGATTCCTGGGTTTTAAAATGATCATACGAGTCTCAAAATTAACTTTGAATATTATAAGATCGTAAACAATATATACGAGCGTAAAGCATTCACAATTTATTCTTTTTCATGAGCAATTAAAGTCTGTACAACCACGTATTGCATCAATCAGCGATCAAACCTTCGACTCGACTGGGGTCGATTCTTTTTTCCTTTTTACAACATTCTCCACTATACACCAGCACAGTATATTACTCGGTACCCAATATAATCTGGTCCTACAGTACTGCATGTTACGGAAGCACCTCATGTGACCTTTTCAGGGAGAACTCTCTACATTCATGTTTTTTTTTTTGGGAAACCTCTACATTCATGTTTGAACCCATTTTTTGATAGTGTAGAATATATTAGAATATTGTTCGAGCAAAAAATAATAATTTTCATGTTAAGCACAATTTGCATGCAGATTAACTTAATCTTGTCAAAGTGCAAAACAAAATAGATGACCAAACTGTTCGTGCATGTACCTAAAAGAATGGATATATAAAAAGATTTTGGAAGGTGATGATATCTGGTTTGAATCACAAGTAAATTATTGTAAAAGCAGATAAATTGCCCTTTTGGAGAAAATGGATAGGGAACCGAAGGCTCTCACCAATGTGGGAACGCAAGTCCATTTTTGTGTTAGATGAGAGTGAGAGGGAAACTCTCTGAGAATCTATGTGTGCAGCAGCAGGCAGCAGGCAGAAGGCAGAGGCAGAGGTACAGGCAGGCAAACATTAGGGCACGAATATATGCAAAGCCTTTTGCCAAGCATATAAAGGCAGGCCAAGCTAAAGCCAACCCTAGCTTAAGTGCCCATTTCTTTACACAAATGCAGAAAGATATGTAGGACGTCATATTCTGAATAAAAGATGCATGCATTCTCTCATCAATTAATGGAATGTGGCCAAAGCTTATTTAATTTTAGAGAGAGGACACAATTAATACCAAATTTTGTTCTAAAACCCTATCACACGCGTGGTTACGTGTTTTAACTTTTTTGAATGATATTTTATGATTAGTTTAAGATATCGTCACCTTGGCACCCTCATTTATTTGCCCGGTTGACATTTGGTGGGAAAGTTATGTTTTGTGTCTCTTTGAATGTTTTGATTTTTTATGGGACTTGACTTGCATGAAACGGAAGCCACCAAATTTAGTAGTGGTGTCCAAAAATTTTATCATGTGTCACTACATACTTTAACCTTCTTGCTGAAAAAAAAAAAAATTAGGTTTCACTATAAAATCGATTGACTATATATGGTGATCAGCCGTCTTTATAAGCTTTTGCAAGATTCCTTAATTTCTCGACTTGATATTTATACATCACACTTGCGAGTGACGTGGAGCACATGCAATGTTAGACTTCACACCCAAACTAACTTACTCTAATATTAGGTAGAAAATTAAAATTCTACACCATGCATTATTTGATCTGAGACACTGTCATATTCATGTCACATTTCCCCGCCTTGATATTTGTTTAGGTGTGATCCGAGTCTCATTCTGTCTCCGTTTGTATGTTAGCGTGTGAGTATGACAAGTGAGATGAATTTTGCAACAGGGTTTTTAGCTGTACTGTTTGGAGAGTGCAACCCATCATTTTGTTCGCTTTTGTTTAGTTTTTTGTTTGTTTGTTTGTTTAGAAAATGCCATGAGAATCCTCTCCACATCCTTTCGTTTCTATGCAGAAACAAATAATCGTAGCCGTTCACATAAAATCACGCAGTTGAGATCACTCTTCCTCTTTCACATCTAAAAACTCTCTCTCACGCTGCGTCTCTATATATCTCCTCTCTCCTTCATCATACTAGGGTGAAATTTTGTCTCAATGCAGTTGATGCTAATACTCGAGAAATAGTGAGTGAAAGGGAAAGTTACAGATTCCCAACTTGAAAGATTTTCATGGAGGCTCCCTACATCTGAGATGAGGGAGAGAGGGGGAGGGAGAGTATGAAGTGGTCTCATTCAAAGCCAAGAAGAAAGAATTTAATTTGAGCCGCACAATTTTACGTGAACGGATGAGATTATTTAATCCTTAGGGCGGGACAGAATTGATCCAAAGAGGACCTGAATCCAGAAAAATGAAACCAAGTGGGAAAGGAAAGCGAATGACAAACAGAGAATACGATCGATGGGAAGCCGAAAAACAAAAAGAACACAAAACAGGAAAAAGAAAAAGGAGGAAAAGAAAGAAAGAAAGCGAAATGTGAGAAAGAGAGCAACAGCAGGGCAGAGCGCTCTCTCTCGTTTTTGTGATGGCGTGGGTTTGCTTTTGCTTTTTCTCACTCGACAGGAATCTTTGAAAATCCAAAGCATTCTTACAAAATTCAATATAAAACAATATATCAAGAAAGAAAACACAAAGATTATTATTATTAGCCAAAAAGAAAGCCAAAAAGCCAAGCTATTTGGTTAATGCTAACTGGGTATTTGAGAAGTTTAGGGTTCTTCGGGTGACATTTTGCAAAACGAATTTCGAATGACAGATAAAACTTTGCATTTCTACGATTTTATAACCTATCTAGTGGTTTAATCCGGTAATGATTTCTTTAAATAAAAAAACTGAAAACGTGTTTGATACCATATTCTAAAGTGTAAAAAATAATAAATTTAGAGTTTGGTAGTAATGTTTTTGTAATATATTTAAGATATTTGGCGGTGACGGTGGGTTATGTGTGGTGGAAATAGTGGCACCAGGAGACGGCAATGGTGGTGGGACTGGTGGTAGCGTAGATGGTGATGGTGGCAGGGAGTGGTGGTGTGGAGGTAGCGATGATGATGTCAGAGGGTGGTTGTAACAATGGTGGTGAGGGGGTGGGTTGAAGGAAAGTATGGTGGGAGTGCCGGCGGCATAGATGGTGATGCTATGGTTGGGAGTGGTGGTGGTGATTGAAACAACCATAGTGGTGGAGGGTGGTTGTGATAACAATGGGGGTGAGTGGTGTGACTACAATAAAGTTGGTGGTGGCAGCGACGACAATAGTAGCAAAATTGGTGTCATTACTAATGATGACGATAACGGTTGAGGTGTTTGTTGTAATGACCATGGTAAAATAGTCGCGACTTAAATGATTGTTTTCGTAATAAACATTACTAGTGATGTTTTATAAAACCTAAGCTAACTATTCAACATACATTTTACACTCTTTTAATTTGGCAAGTGGAGACTATAATCTAGCTGTTACGAATACAAACTCAATCTTGCCACCAATGTGCATAGCAAGATTTAATATTTGATATTAAGTTCGGTGGTTCGAGGACATTGCAATTTCCGAATCTTGGCATGCAACTAATAATTTTGTCATACATGTTTACTTATTTACAATGCAAGAATTAAAATATTGAGAAAGTTATAAATAAAGTAATGAATGAATTGGCATGAAATACCTAATACTTAATCACTTTAACTTTTAACTTTTCAAAATGCAATGTTGAAAAATAACTTACATTGTATATGTTCAACTTCTAATTACACCAAAGTCTTATGTGAAAAACTTTTATAATTTGTCTATTGTAAAAATATAAGATGTAAGTTGGTGATAAGTAGTGGACCACTGATCCAAATCTCTAAAATATTAACATGATATCGGAAAGGGTTGTTGACCGTATTAAGAACTTTCTACAAAGTTTCTTATGTTAGTCTAAATGATGTGGTTGCAAGTTGAGAGTAATTTAAAATATTGTTTTCTTAAAGAAAAGTTAAAATCAAAGAAATTATTTTAAAATATTACATTATTTATTTTAAAATATTGCATTGTTAAATAGGGGTCGAGAGTAAGAGAAAAACATGTACCTTTCATTATTATTTAGTGACAAGTTAAGTTCCAAACAACTATTTCTTCAATAAATATGTAAATATGAAAATGGCAAATATTCATATTTGGCGTATCAAAACCAGGTCAAGAGTGGAAAAATAAACTTGTACCACTCAACATTATCGGATGACAAGTTAAGTTTAACACAAATTTTTCTTCGATAATAGATAAGTAAATATGAAAAGGTAGATATTCATGTTTGGCGTATCAAAATCAAATTGAGAATAAGAGAAAAACATGTACCACTCATTATTATCTAACGACAAGTAAAGACAAAATTTTCTTCGATAATAGATAAGTAAATATGAAAAGGTAGATATTCATGTTTGGTGTATCAAAATCAAATCGAGAGTAGGAGAAAAACTTGTACCACTCATCACTATCTAACTACAAGTGAAGTCCTTCACAAAATTTTCTTCGACATGGACAAGTAAACATGTAAATGTAAAATAATAAACATTCATATTTAGCATATTAAAACCAGGTCAATATTATTATTTAACAAGTAAATATGTAAATATAAAATAGTAGATATTCATATTTGGCTATCAAAACCGTAGTCCAAAGCCATCCAAAACAAGTTAAACAACCCACTTCCCAAACACAGCCCCTATATCCCCTTTTACTGACCTCGATTGAGGATTCAGTAGGCCCATAATTGTCTTTTCACCAGCGAGTGTCCCCAGAGAAAATTAATTAAAACCCCTCACAAAAAATAAAAAGTAAAAAAAAATAAATACACATTCAATTCATTTCATTTATTTTCCTTTTGTGCTTGTCACTCCCCATTCTCTCTCTCTCTCTCTCTCTCTCTCTCTCTCCCCTCTCACTGTCCGTTGGAGCCAATCAGAAACAGTCACACTCTTCTCCTTCTTCTCTGCTTCACTCTCATAACATGAGCAGCAGCAGCAGAGTGGCCAACAACACAGAGCACCGCCACCGGTTATGAATCCCAGCGCAGAAGCAGCTGCACCGCCGCCGCCACCGCTTCAACCGTCGCAGCTGCCTCAGGCCCACAGACTTTCCACCTCCTGCGACCGCCACCCGGAAGAGCATTTCACGGGCTTCTGCCCCTCATGCCTCTGCGAACGCCTTGCCGTGTTGGAGCCTTCAACAAACTCTTCTTCCTCTTCCACTTCTCGAAAACCCCCTACTTCCTCCACCGCCGCCGCCGCTCTTAGGGCCATTTTCAAGCCCCCCATTGGCGGTGGTGGGGCCTCATCTTCCAATAAAAACCGACCCACCTCATTTTTCCCGGAGCTCCGACGAACCAAGTCTTTCTCTGCCTCTAAAAACGAGGGTTTCTCCGGCGTGTTTGAGCCGCAGAGGAAGTCTTGCGACGTTAGGGTTCGGAACACTCTCTGGACACTCTTTCACCAGGACGACGGACGGAATCCTAACAAGAAGGAAGCACCACCTACTGACGCTGAGGTTGAGACCCGAAATTTGGGTGGGTCTTCTTCCAGCTTTCGAGGTCCAGTCTTCGAGTCCAAGGAGGAAGACGAAGACGAAGAGGACGAAAATCAGTGCAGCGGCGGCGAAGACTTTGGAATTGAAATTTGCGAGGAAACAATTGTCGCCAATGTGACAGAAGACAAAGTTCCAGAAATCGTAGAGGAGGAGGAAGAAGAATTTCAACCACCGCAACCAGTCCCGGAACAATTCGAAGAAGAGGGCTTGAAGCCCATGAAAGATCATATAGATCTTGATTCACAGACGAAGAAGCGAGACCTGAAGGAGATTGCGGGCAGCTTCTGGTCAGCAGCTTCAGTTTTCAGCAAAAAATTACAGAAATGGAGGCAGAAGCAGAAGCTGAAGAAGCGGCGGAACGGCTGCGGATCGGCCACATTGCCGGTGGAGAAGCCAATCGGGAGACAGTTCAGAGAAACCCAGTCGGAGATCGCCGATTACGGCTTCGGCCGGCGTTCCTGCGACACGGATCCGAGGTTTTCGCTTGACGCGGGTCGGATGTCGCTCGACGCGGGTCGGATGTCGTTCGACGACCCGAGATACTCCTTTGACGAGCCTCGGGCCTCGTGGGACGGGTACCTCATCGGAAGGACGTTTCCGAGGATGCCCACGATGCTCTCGGTGGTGGAGGACGCTCCGGTGATCCACGTGGCGAGATGCGACGCTCAAATTCCGGTTGAGGAGCCGCCCATGAATTCCATTGAGGAAGAGACGGTTCCGGGCGGGTCGGCCCAGACCCGGGACTATTATTTGGACTCGTCGTCTCGCCGGAGGAAGAGCCTCGACCGGTCCAACTCCATTAGGAAGACTGCGGAGGCGGTGGTGGCGGATATTGATGAGAGGAAGTCGGTTTCGAATGCCAATGCCAATGCCAAGGTGTCGCCCACGACTGTTCCGGATAACAGAGATTTGAGGGAATTTTACAACTCGAATTCTTTGAGGGATGACTGCTCGGAGACCTTTGAAACGGGGTCGTTTCGGGGCGGCGGTGATTCGGCATCGGTGGTGGGAAATGGGGAGAGGAATAAAGGGTGTAAAAAGTCTTGGAGGTGGAGCAAGGCGTGGAATATATGGAGTTTTATACACAGGAGGGGTGGGAACAAAGATGAGGATGACGATAGGTATAGCAGTGTTAGAGCAAACGGGGTGGAGCGGTCTTTTTCGGAGTCGTGGCCGGAGCTCAGAGGCAGCGGTGGTGGCGAGAGGAATGGGGAAGCCAAGGGCTTTAATCCTAAGCTTATGAGGAGTAATAGTAGTGCTAGTTGGAGGAATGGTTCTCATGGGTATGGCGGTTTTGGTGGCGGTGTATTCGGGAGCATGAGGAAGAGCAATGGCAGCGTTCCTGTGGTCGAGGCAAACGGGTTTGGAAATGGGAACGGCGGAAGGAAGAAGAAAGACGATCAGGTTGTGCTGGAACGGAACCGGAGCGCAAGGTATTCCCCGAACCATATTGACAACGGATTGCTGAGGTTTTACTTGACGCCGATGAGGAGCAGCTGGAGGAGCGGCGGAGTCGGGAAAAGCAGGTCCAGCCATGCTCATTCGATTGCCAGAAGCGTACTGAGATTGTACTGAAAGATGAATGAATGAAATGAGGTGTTGTTTCTTGTGTAAGGGTTTAAAGTTCATGTTGTTCATTTGCTGCATTTCTTGTGTAAAACCACACACATCGCCTAATGCATTCTTGTTGGTTGGTGGGATAAAAAAAAAAATGAAATTTTCCTTCTCTTTTTCATGTGATTAGTGATTTACTTGCTTCAATTACTGAAATAACAACAATTACGGTGATTTTCTTTCGTCTCAAATCATAGTTAATTAGTGTCGATTCATTTTTCCATCCCCTTGTGTGCCCAATTTGTAAATTTCGGATATAATGCAATCGGATATATCATGTGATGTGAGAGATAGAGAGGCAGATGTATCTGCGGAGATGGGCGAGAATCTCCGACAGAGAAGGGATGTGCCTGCCTGCCTTAGGATCCAATATTTGCTCCTTTTGCTTCTTGTCTTGAGCATAATTGGCTCATTGGGGAAGATTGAGCCTTTGAGTCCTGAGGAGTTCGCAGAATCTGTTTCCCTGAGTTCTTCGGCATCTTATACATGATACAAAAAACAGTAACAACGTCAGCAGAGGGCCTCATTCTCCTAGTTTTGCTATTTGTTTCAGAAAAACTTGATTTTCTTCTGCTGTGGCCCATACAGTAGTAGACTCCGTCCCCATTGAGCGGGAAATCACTTACAGCGGCGTTTTAGATCAATGCTACAATGTGAAGTGTTTTAATTTTTTCACGTTCTTTTATTCGTCTGCCACCATGGCGATGCAAGGTGCAAAGTTTCTCTTCCATTGTTAGATGGAATGCGGAAAAACATCATTGTGAAGTGGAGGACTTACCTAATACGCCTTTGTTGTATCTCAAACCATTGGCCAGTGCGAAAATTTAAATACATTGTAGCACATCGTTGGTTTGAGATACCGGCATAGTGTCATCCGGATGTTGGTTACTATTTTCGAAATGGAGAAAGAGCGTCATTTGACCCCACTCTGAAAGAGAGAGAGCTCAATGTTGCTCTTTTGTGTTGGCTCTGGTCCCCTTCCCTGCTGAAATGTTTGGTTCGCTCTTGATACGTCTCGTTATCTGTAATGGCAGAGCATTTGCCTTCCACATGCATGTTTCTCACACCAGAATCCTTGCCGCTGCTAATCTTTCTTTAATCTTGCACTAATCTCACTCTACGCGTTAATTCATATTTGGTGCCATTTGGATGATGAGATATAGCAAGAGTTAATTACATAAGATTACCTATAAAAGAAACAAGACTCTGTAAATGCAATTGCAGAAAAATGTCCAAAACTCAGCAGCTTCATGGTCGAAGACATAAAAATTGCGAAAAATAGTATTGCATGTGTTTATGGTATTTAATGGGGCGGGACAGGCTACTCTCACCACCAGTGCTAAGGTATATCTACAACTTCCAGCCGAAAAAGACTTATGTGTGACGCCTAACTGTCAGTTACCATTGATATTGATTTCTGTAAGAATTTACAAAATCACGCATCAACGAAAACTGTTGTCAGCGGTAATTGAACTTAAATTGAGAGTTAACCGCAAGCACACCATTACCAACTGAACCAACCCTAGTTGGTTTTAAATAATTATTTTCTTTTAATGCAGAGAATGGAATGTGAAATGATTGGTCGGCTGCCACTAATTGACTTATTGTGTTTCGACTGAGTTTATTTTATTTTACAATTAGTTGGGTGGCAGTGGCACATGTTGCTCTTTCATTCCAAAAATGCAATAACAAAAAGGGATGTGCTATTCATATACCTTTTTTTACTTCTCACACATCCTTTATTAATTTTTGTTTGTTGATCTTCTTCAATTTATTTGATTCGACGGCCGAACACTAAAAAGTTATGGAAAAAGTAAAAAAATGTGTGTGGATATTACATAGTTCAGTGCAAATGGAGGCCAAAACGAGTTAGGGGTGAGGATCGGAGATCAAGAAATACCAAAGAGCGACCGTTTTCGTTACCTAGGATCTATCTTGCAAAAGAACGGAGAATTAGATGGAGATCTCAACCATAGAATACAAGCTGGATGGATGAAGTGGAAGAGTGCATCCGGCGTGTTGTGTGACCGCCGTATGCCACTGAAGCTCAAGGGAAAATTTTATAGGACGGCAATAAGGCCGGCGATGCTGTATGGCACAGAATGTTGGGCGGTGAAACATCAACACGTACACAAAATGGGTGTAGCGGAGATGAGGATGCTTCGTTGGATGTGTGGGCACACGAGAAAGGATAAGATTAGGAATGAGGATATCCGGGGTAAAGTAGGAGTAGCCGAAATTGAAGGAAAGATGAGAGAAAATCGGTTACGGTGGTTTGGACATGTGCAAAGAAGGCCTACTGACGCTCCGATTAGAAGATGCGACTATGGGACAGAGGTTCAGGGCCGAAGGGGTAGAGGAAGACCTAGGAAAACTTTGGAAGAGACTCTAAGAAAAGACTTAGAGTACTTGGATCTAACGAAGGACATGACACAGGATCGAGCACAATGGCGTTCTAAGATTCATATAGCCGATCCCACTTAGTGACTTGGATTTTCCAAGTCTCCAACCGAGAAGTTTTCCTCACTCGGGAAATTAAGGGAACACTACCCCAACCTACATGCTCCACTCAGAAAGCTTCAACATACAAGCTTCAACAAAAGAAAATTCAAAGAACTTAGCGAAGAAGGCTTTGGTGTATTTAACACAATACGTTGAAATGAAGGAAAGCTTATTTATTGATATCCCCGATAAGCTACAAATATGTACATATACATGAGTCAAAATAAACACACAAGAGGGAGCCTTCACAAAGGTTGCTTAGGAGAAGTCTCAGCAGTCGGTAGAGCCCCAGAAAGAGAAGGCACCGGAGGGGGATCATTTGGAGCCTCAGTACTGGACAGAACCCTGGAAGGAGGAGGCATCAGAGGTTGATCATTTGGAGCTTCATTACGCGGTACAGCCCCAGAAGACGAAGGCAATAAATGCCTTTGGAACAAACCCACAAATCTCTGATGATCAAGTAAAACCTGACCATCAGTTTCCTTCATCTGGTCAAGCTTCCTCTTCATGTTTGTAGCATAGTCATGTGCGAGCCGGTGCAACTGTTTATTCTCATGCTTGAGCCCTCTAATCTCCTGTTTGAGACTCATCACTTCAGCCGCCAATGATTCAACTTGGCGGGTTCGAGCAAATAGGCGTTGGGCCATATTAGACACAGAACCTGCACACTGAACACTGAGAGCCAGCGAATCCTTAACAGCTAACTCATCAGACCGTTTGGAAAGTAGTCTGTTATCTTTGGGAGTGAGAAGGTTCCTGGCCACCACCGCAGCGGTCATATCATTCTTCATCACGGAATCCCCAACGGTAAGAGGACCAGTAGGGGAGACGAAGGATGGGCGCCATATGTTGTCTGGAGAAGGCGGGGCTGCCTCTTCAACAAGGTTCAAGTCAAAACGACGGTCGGAGGGGCCAGACATTTTCAAAGGTGTTGAAGAGAGAAGAGGTCGGACAAATCAAGATCTTAGAAGTGCAAGAATGAAGCTTCTACTGGTGGAGATTCAAGTGTGCTTTAGAACTTAATGCCAGCCCCTATAAAAATCTGCACTCGACGGAGCTTCAGAAATCGAAGAGGCGCCTGCTCAGAAATCGGAGAGGCGCCTGCTCAGAAATCGAAGAGGCGTTTGCTTTCTCAAAAGCTGAGCTGTTTAGAGATCACGAGGGTTGATCTCAGAAATCGAAGAGGCTTTTGCTTTCTCAATAGTTGGGCTGCTCAAAGACCACGAAGGCCGATCTCAGAAATCGAAGAGGCGCTCGCTTTCTCAAAAGCTGGGCTCCCCAGAGACCACGAGGGCCGATCTCAGAAATCGAAGAGGCACCTACTTTTCCAGCCTTGTCAGCACCTGTCACACGCACACTCAGCTTTGCGGAAATTATGGGCATTCTGTCGAAGACTTCTGGGGAAGTAGAAAACACATGAATCTTACTGTTCAATCACTCACTTCCCACACGCAACAATAGCTCATGGGTACCACAGATAACTTTGCCAAAGTTCTCTGCCAAAGTTGAGCACGTGAAGCTTGCAGCTCCCACTACATCGCTCTGACCAAGAAGGGTAAAAGAATAGCAAAGAAACAGCACTAACAAAGTTTAGACCCATAAATTTTGAAGGTCTAGCTACCATATTATTACCCACAAGGGTAAAGGAACAGTACCACTGCTGGATAATTGGAAAGTCCCTGTGTGTCAACCTCTGTGCTTCGTGGCAAGGTAGACTAGCAAACATGCCCAATCTTTACTCACATTCGAGAAAACACTCCCAATAAGATTGCTTGCTCCAAAATCGAAGAGGCACCGTCCTCCGAATCTCGAGAGCCAGACTCCCAACATGACTACTTTATTAAAAATCGAAGAGAGGGTAAAGGAACAGTACCATTGCTGGATAATTGGAAAGTCCCTGTGTGTCAACCTCTGTGCTTCGTGGCAAGGTAGACTAGCAAACATGCCCAACCTTTACTCACATTCGAGAAAACACTCCCAATAAGATTGCTTGCTCCAAAATCGAAGAGGCACCGCCTTCCGAATCTTGAGAGCCAGACTCCCAACATGATTACTTTCTCAAAAATCGAAGAGACACTGCTCCCCGAATCTTCGAGAGCCAGACCCCTAGCATGATTGCTTTCTCAAAAATCGATGAGGCATCGTTCTCCGAATCAATCGAAGAGGCGCTCGCTTTCTCAAAAGCTGGGCTGCCCAGAGACCACGAGGGCCGATCTCAGAAATCGAAGAGGCACCTACTTTTCTAGCCTTGTCAGCACCTGTCACACGCACACTCAGCTTTGCAGAAATTATGGGCATTCTGTCGAAGATTTCTGGTGAAGTAGAAAGCACATGAATCTTACTGTTCAATTACCCACTTTCCACACGCAACAATAGCTCATGGGTACCACATATAACTTTGCCAAAGTTCTCTGCCAAAGTTGAGCACGTGAAGCTTGCAACTCCCACTACATCGCTCTGACCAAGAAAGGTAAAAGAATAGCAAAGAAACAGCACTAACAAAGTTTAGACACATAAATTTTGAAGGTCTAGCTACCATATTATTACCCACAAGGGTAAAAGAACAGTACCACTGCTGGATAATTGGAAAGTCCCTGTGTGTCAACCTCTGTGCTTCGTGGCAAGGTAGACTAGCAAACATGCCCAACCTTTACTCACATTCGAGAAAACACTCCCAACAAGATTGCTTGCTCCAAAATCGAAGAGGCACCGTCCTCCGAATCTCGAGAGCCAGACTCTCAACATGACTACTTTCTCAAAATCGAAGAGAGGGTAAAGGAACAGTACCATTGCTGGATAATTGGAAAGTCCCTGTGTGTCAACCTTTGTGCTTCGTGGCAAGGTAGACTAGCAAACATGCCCAACCTTTACTCAAATTCGAGACAACACTCCCAACAAGATTGCTTGCTCCAAAATCGAAGAGGCACCGCCCTCCGAATCTCGAGAGCCAGACTCCCAACATGATTACTTCCTCAAAAATCGAAGAGACACTGCTCTCCGAATCTCGAGAGCCAGACCCCAGCATGATTGCTTTCTCAAAAATCGAAGAGGCATCGTTCTCCGAATCTCGAGAGCCAGATACCACAGACCACTTTTTCAAAGTGCTCTGACAGAGTTAAAACATGTGAAGCTGGCAGCTCCCACTACCGTGCTATGACCAAGCAGGGTAAAGGAATAGCATTACTACTTGTTGTTAGGGAGACGCCTATATATGTCGACCTCCATCCCCAACGGACAGGCAGACCTGCAAAAATGCTCAACCCTCCATCATATCTGAGAGGGCACTCCCAACGAAGCCTTTCGAAATATTCAGCTTTCTTTCCCCCCGATAATACCTCTGCAAACAAGCTATACTAGAGCAAGAATATCTCATATCATCAGGGTTAAAAGCAAGAGTATCCCATATCATGCTTTTTCCCTGTCTTTTCCTTTGGCCTTGTTTTTACCTGCAAGACAAGGAGAAAGAGAGCAATCAGTCAGCACTTGGAATCAAGCTTCCAGCCAGGAACTGACTGCCTGGAACCCCTTACCTGATTACTTACCTGGCATTGCTCTCGAGTACTCATCTTCAACATCTTATGTTTCCAGGGAAGATTCCGCATCTGCTTGAGGAACAGATAGGGCAAGTGCGAAGGATACAAGGAAGCATGTGGAGACAAGCGTAACAGCACACGTGCCGATACATCCATTACTCTGTCAAAAGCAAAAGTATCCCATATCAGCAGGGTGGAACGTACTCTAGATTTGATGGACTTGTTTTGACCCTCAAATTCTTCAGTCGGCCTTATACTCTGGAGGAAACCAGAAAACCCTCCAGCTCAGTTCAAGAATAAGCCTGTGGAAAGTTACTTCTTCAAAAGCAAAAGTATCTCATATCATCTCTTCTCATTTTTCTTCTCTTTATCCTTCATGCTGTTGCAAGATGGGGAGAAGGTGAACAATCAGTCGGAGCTCTGATTGCTTACCTTGTCTGTCACCTCTTTCAGCAGACCCCCTAGCTCGGCGACTTGGGGAACTCCTACTACATGGTTTGTATCGCGCTCGACCAAGCCTGAAACTACAAGTAAGCTTCAAGTGAAATTGATACATTACCTTGTGCATCTCCACCAGTTAAAGATACCACCCCTGGATGGAGGAAAAGTACTTCCACAGAAGATGCCACATCTACCTATGAGACAGATAAGGCAAGTCAAGACGACACCACACTCCGATACTTAGAAGTTTCGTGATTACGAGATCATTCTCCCACAATATTTCCTAATGTCATTTGTACTAAATCATTCACTTGTACTCACTAAAGGAGAGCTTGAACCTATGTACTTGTGTAAACCCTTCACAATTAATGAGAACTCTTCTATTCCGTGGACGTAGCCAATCTGGGTGAACCACGTACATCTTGTGTTTGCTTTCCTATCTCTATCCATTTATATACTTATCCACACTAATGACCGGAGCAATCTAGCGAAGATCACAAAAAGCGACCGTTTTCGCTACCTAGGATCTATCTTGCAAGAGAACGGAGAATTAGATGGAAATCTCAACCATAGAATACGAGCTGGATGGATGAAGTGTAAGAGCGCATCCGGCGTGTTGTGTGACCGTCGTAGGCCACTGAAGCTCAAGGGAAAATTTTATAGGACGGCAATAAGGCCAGCGATGTTGTATGGCACAGAATGTTGGGCGGTGAAGCATCAACACGTACACAAAATGGGTGTAGCGGAGATGAGGATGCTTCGTGGGATGTGTGGGCACACGAAAAAGGATAAGATTGGGAATGAGGATATCCGAGGTAAAGTAGGAGTAGCCGAAATTGTAGGAAAGATGAGAGAAAATCGGCTCCGGTGATTTGGACATGTGCAAAGAAGGCCGACTGACGCTCCGGTTCGAAGATGTGACTACGGGACAGAGGTTCAGGGCCGAAGGGGTAGAGGAAGACCTAGGAAAACTTTGGAAGAGACTCTAAGAAAAGACTTAGAGTACTTGGATCTAACGGATGACATGACACAAAACCGAATGCAATGGCGTTCTAGGATTCATATAGCCGACCCCACTTAGTGGGAAAAGGCTTTGTTGTTGTTGTTGTTGGATATTACATCCCTAACAAAAACAATTGTCTAAATTGCAGAAATTATCATGTGCTGTGATATATATATATATATATATTTAATCTTGCTCATGAAGTTAATAAAATCTTAAAATATACATATAGTGAAGCTCGTTACCAATCACAATCCAATTCAAAGTCACTTCAATTCGACAAATCGAACCATTTTTCATCCTTACATGCGACTCGTGAACATGTAAAATTTAACAGAATTCAGAAAGAAAAGTTTGGTTTGGACTAAGACTAGTAACAAACTTAGTTCCAAACGTAAAATTTGACATATGACTCGCACCACATCGATGATTTGTGCAATACTGCAAATAGCCAAAACAATTTAAATCAAGATTAATTAAAAATCAAGAAGTATTAAAGTGACCTTCTCTATGGTGTTTATCATGTGGATATATGAACAAAGTAGGAATATTTCAGGCAATATTGACCAGATTATAAAGTGAAAAGTGAGGTTGTGAAGAAACCAAGCAAAAGTGTGAAGTCGAGGAAACACAAAAGCCTATAAATTCGTTGTCCATTATAACACTGTGAGTAAAAGGCAAAGGAAATGAAACTTTGACCACAAAACTCGACAAATGTAAAGACATGTTAGATCATTTGATCGACCCAAATCCCCGTTGTCAAAAACATGAACCAATCGTATCAATTTTATCTCTCAAAGTTGAGATTCTTACTCATTTCCTTTCCCTATGGGACCACCCCACCATGTTGAAGGAATCAAACCAATCAAAAGTTTTCAATTTTATCCAGTTAGGCATTCTTAAGTTAACTAGATCAGTTTGCTCCTCTTATATTTAAAGTTCGAATTCGTCTCCTCGTAGTGTAAGTTAAATTTCAACATCACTTGAACTAATGTGCTTCCTTTCGTAACTAAAGTTCGAACCTCCATATCTGCAGTGTAGGTTAGATTAGAATATTGGTCAAACTAAAGTGCTCGATGTTGAGAGTGAAAATGTGTATCCTTTTGTAAACCTCCATATCTGCAGTGTAGGTTAGATTAGAATATTGGTCAAACTAAAGTACTCCATGTTGAGAGTGAATCCCACATCGAGGAAATAAGGGACCTTATATATGCTTATAAGTAGTTGGGTTACTCCCTATATTGTCAATTGGTACGGTGGAACCTCAACTTGCTTCATGATATTAGAGCATATTATTCTATGAGTGAAGCCCAACGACAACATGTGCTCTATGTCACTCGATATGTGTTGTTCACATGTTAGGCTTGAAAATTTACTACACGTGAGGTGTGTTGAGAGTAAATTCCACATCAAGGAACAAAGAACCTTGTATATGCTTATAAGTAGTTGAGCTACTCCTCATATTGTCAATTGGTTTTATGGTGAACCATCAACTTCTTCACTCCATTTGCATCCAAATTTAGATCTCCATCACTACTGTCTAAATTAAATTAGAATATCGGTCTAACCAAGTCTTGAGATTACTCTTTCACCTCTTTTTGGGGTATGTAAAAGCTTTCCATGATCCACAATTTGCATCTGTAGTCAAAAAGTGGCCATGAAAACATCCCAACATGCTTCTTCGTGGAGGAGATAAAGGAGGGAAGGAAAGAAAAAGAGGGGAGGAGGCTCATAATCCAATGGCCTCGATAGGGAAGTGAGGTGGATAATGATTTGTTTAAGGTAATGGTTGGGCTAGCTTGTCAACGGTTGTAGGCTACTAATGTCTTACGTCTGTCTGCAACTCAGCCTCGGGGTTTGTTTGTGAATTACTTGCCTTTATTATTTTACTCATCAAATTTTGTTTGGCAATATTTGTCTAAAACCTCAGCCTCGGGTCTCATGCAGTCTTCCCTTGTTAATGACCGTTTCTTGTTTCTTCTATATAAAAATATTAAGGAGACTCTAAAAAATAAAATTATTCGTGAATTCTTTATCATCTTATTTTTTTATATAATGTTTTATAATGTTGGTATGTAAATTAACGTTACTCCGTGAGGTGCCAAAGAATTTATGAAAAGTCTCACTTTAAGAAAATCTACTTAACCTTTCTCTTCTTCTATAACAATGATTGACGTGTTTAGTAATTCGTAATCGGAATGAGCAATACTTGTTTGAGGAGTTGAGATTCCTCAAATTTGTTTACTAAATTATCTGAAATCAAAATAAGAATGAAGATTTCAAATAAACTGTTTATTAATTCTCTTGATTGGAATTGAAACCAATTTGATTGTATATACTCATAATTTATCCATATAATTGATCATAACAAATGTAGAAAATTAATTAAAGGACCATCACAATTTTTTTTTATTCAAAAATTTTTAGACACCTTTCTTTATCATTGACATTGAGGGCGCCTTTTTATATTAGGGATACTTTGTTTATTATTAAGACATTTGGTTTTTTATTCAAAACCATCATGAAGTGTGACTCTTTTCTTTTGTTTTTTGTCTTTATAATACAAAATGTGACGGCCCGTCCTGAACATATATATTATGTTATCCTCGAGAGCGTAGAAATTTCTATTATACCCTTTAATTGTTGAGTTGTGTGTGTATAGCCTAAAGTTTTGGACCAATTAGTTATATTCCTAATTAATTGGACCTCATTAGAGCTAAAAGGCCTAAGGTTTTGGTTGGTTGACTGCAAACTGGACCACACACACACCAACCAATCCCGTTAACCCTTTATCTCTCTCTCCTCCCTGTCGGATCTTCTTCCATTTTCGTACAACCGTACGGACCACCTCGAACCTAGCTCACTAATCGCAGATCGGGGTTTTGGTAGTTGTTTTCATGCTCATTTCAAGCTCAGGAGTCGAGCAATACTTTTGGTTGGATGTGAGGACGTCGGGAACTCGGGAACCAGGAAACCCCCGAAGAGGTGCACAGTGACTCGACGTGATCGCGAAGGTTTCAAGTAGTTTTGAGACTTAAGAAGGCTCTATTCTTGCTTTTCTAGTACTTTGGATTAATTTTGGAAGGTTTTGGACGTTAGGAAACTCGAGTTTGACAAGTTGCAGGGTGGCCGGATTATTGTGACTTTTTTTCCGGCAAGTTTCCGTTGGTTTTAGGTTCCCAGAGTGGTAAGGAATTGTTCCTCTCATCTTAAGCTTCAATTTGGTACAAATTTCGTGCATTTTGGTTGAGAAATGAAGAAGATATTGAAGTTCTAAGATTTTCCAGAAACCAGCGATCGCAGCGGCACCGGCGTCGGACTTCGGCGAACCAAGGTTGAAGGAGGAGAATATTCCGTCAAAGTTGACGGAATATGTTAACAGCGTCAGGTATATTTAACGGTATATGCTAGTATTTAACGGAATATTCCCGAACGCCGTTAGGGAATCCGTCCGTGTGCTAGGCACATGCCTACACGTGGGCCGAGCGTCTAGCTGTGTCTTGGCCGGCGCGTGAGTGCTCGGAAATTTTTTCTAAAAATATGGGGATGTTCCTAAGGTTGAGTAGGTCATGGTGGTATATTCAAATACCCCAATTGAGCAATGTATGAGAAGTTATTACCTAGTTTTGTGTATGTGCTTTAAAATAACGTTTAAATAGTTATTTCGCATATAGGTGAGACCTATCCTGAGGACGAGCGTAGTCAAGCAAGGCTCAGGGGTTACGACCCTTCCACATATCAGTGAGTGGGCTTTTGGTTTTTAGTATATACTTATATACTTGGTATTTTTCCTAGAAATTATGTTTAAATGAAATTATGTTTTGAAATGCCATGCCTATTGATTTATGCTTAGACTGTGAATTAGTATAGTAATTGCATATATCTATGTTCGACCCTGTGGACGCTCAAGTAGGTACATGTGGGATGTAGATTGTTTATGTGAATTGATGATTATGTGAGATGTGTTGAGAGCTCATAAACCTGCACCCCGGTGTTAGTGCTCCCGCCTGTGGTTAGGGCACAGTCCTTCACGTGATGTTCACCTCCTGCGCCATACGCTCACCTTAGATCCAAGTTAGGTGCACAGTCTTGTCGTACAGACTACTATAGGTGGTTCCGACTCGTAGGTGACCCGTGATTATTCGCACAATCTTCACGTGATCGTAGTGCTATAGCGTATTTATTTACACCCAGTCCTCTAGTACAGACCATTATAGGTGGTTCTGGCTCGTAGGTGACCCGCAATTATTCGCACAATCTTCACGTGATCGTAGCACTAGAGCGTATTTATTTACACCCAGTCATGTCGTACAGATCATTATAGGTGGTTCCGACTCATGTGTAGGCATACTTGTGGAGCTATTGATTCAGCTGTACATGCCACTTTAGGTGGATCCGACTGATATGTTATTTCACCTGAGTTACTTATTCTGTCATTTTGAGATATTTGGCATGGCATACTTATGAATATCATTTTTTGAGCATGATTTTGTGATATGTATATATATAGAAATGTATATATATATATAGAAATATATATATATATATATATCCTACATTCTGGGAAATTATACAGGTTTTATGGCGAGGGGTTAGAACTTTGATAAATGAAATGGATTTGAAAAGCTTTGTTTTTGCTCGCTCACTTTCTGTTTTGCGCCCTTCCAAGTTTTAGGTAGGAGTGCGCGTTGTTGGCTCACGAGGAACTCACGGCAGCTCTGACAGATTATCACTAATGTAGGACCATTTTTGATACTGTATAATTAGTATTCGTCCTACTGGATTGCACTTAAGCTACTTATGCTCTGATTATCGCACTTGCACCTTATCTTATCTAGTGCTCTAGTTGGTTTGGTTTTTGTTCATTCGTATTTCTTATATCAATTTTGCTTCCGCCCTATGCACATGGCTACGTAACCCTCATGTGACGGCCAGCATGCCTTGATCTAGGTCGGGGTGCAGGGACGAAGCTAGAACTTTCTTTTAGTGGGGGCAACATGAAAAACACTAAGAAGACCTTATTATAGTATGGTTTGTAACCAAATGATAATGGGGATGGTTTCAAATGACGATGCTCACAATTGTAATGTTACAAAAATTTCAGTAGTAGTGGAAAGTGACAAATTGATGAAAAAAATATTAACACATGAGAGGTAGAGAAGGGATTTTTCAGTTTGAATGACAGAAAAATACCACTTTTGCTCATATTATATTTGATATAGAGTAGAAGTAGTATGAAGGTATGCTTGATATTAGACACATATATTTTCTTTAAGGATAACGCATATATATCTATAATTGTAGTATATAACCAACGAATTACTTGAATGGAGGCATCTGCCCCCAGTGGGCCTTCATTTGCTCCATCCATGTTGGGGTGTGTCACAAAAGACGTCCTAATAATAAAAAAACCGTTGATTAAGTATTTTTCAATTAAAAAAAGTTTTGTAAGGGACTTTTTATTAGTACTCCCTGACAAATATTGTTTTTTTTTTTTTTTTTTTTTTTGTATAAGCGATATTTGCACTAAATTTTTCTAAATTATAGGGTTTAAACTTGGGCGCAGTCGAGGGAGTACACTATTTTACCCAATTTTGCTTAACCTATATATGAAATATACTTTTAGATTTGATTCCGACTGACTCCCAACCGAAAAGTTCCAAAATATGATGTCCAATTCAAATCCGAAAGTTTGAAACCTAAAAAAGAATAGGATGAGAATTGGAATGTATTTGATGTTGTCAGGTTTTTTAATTTTATGTGGCAATCTCTCGAGTGCTTGGACTTCTGACTACTTGAGTGATTAGAGAAATTAGATTTTTTGTTTGGAAGTTGGAATGGGAATTGGAATCTTGCACTAACGTTGAAATCTTGCATTGGCACTGACGTTGGAATTTCGCACTAACAATGGTAGTAGAATCTTGCACTAGCACTAGCAATGGAATCTTGCACTGGCACTAGCAGTGGAAACTTGCACTTACATTGATGGATTTTCATATGAGAATTGGCATTAGAAGTAATGAAGCTTGCATCCACATCTGTCCATTGGCAAATTCCTATTGTATACTGCCATGAGTTTGACGGGACTGTTGGAAAATTAATTGTTTGGATTTAGGCCTAGCCATCTAAATTAGGGTTTCTTAAGTTTTGCATTTTATAAATATGGCTTGTAGTTTAGTATGAGAATTATGTTAATTACAATGTAGTCTCTTCGAATTATATAGCCATCTCGGCATTCTCTTATGTTTAGTTGATTGAGTAATCTATACATTTTGTAAATCGTTTGTTCGTTCGTCTGTTATGCGTACTCTGATTTTTAACTTGAGTACTCGCAATTCGATCCAAAACTTACCTACCTCTATTACATGCACTCAATTATAGGGATCTAATTCAAGGACACGATTCCAAACACACCTTCCTATAAGGGCTTGCAAACAATAGGATAGTGTCGGTACAAAAGTTGGACACTTTTTTAGGAATCCAAATATACCTCCCTATATGGAGTCCAATTCCTAAAAATTCAGGAGTGTAATCCTGATTTTGGGTGAGCTCTAATTGTATGTTTGATTGATTCCTAAAGTGTTAGTAAACACTTGGAACACTTACCTCAAACAGTTCCTTCTTTTTTTGTTCCCTATCCACGTTGTTACCATCACTATTTTGAACTAATACTTCAATTCCGAATGCTCAATTGGCAACATCTGGATCTTGTTCTTGTATCTTTCTATCTTTCTCTCCTCTTTCGCTTATCACGTCCCGGAGACCTCTGAGATGACGTTGAGGTCACATCTTCTTCAAAATAATCGTCAAGATTAACATTTGGAATCGGAAAACTTGACTGCTACCCTACGTTCCATGACAAAAGAATGCTAGAACGAATCCAAAGCCTAATCTCTGTAGGCTCTCTCTGGATTCGGAATAAAAACCAAGAAGATATGAGACAACTAAATACAAAAAGACCACATCAAACAAGTTCATAAGAAAGCAAAGCAGAGGTAACTGAGTATCAAAATTACTTTCAATTTTGGTGTAAGGTTTCATGAACCCAAAATAGCTCTGATCAGTCTTCAAAATTGCCCTGGAGCTAAACCTAAAGGGACAAAGCATATGACAGAGCCAACATCAAGCTACCCCTACAGATTTACATCTTTACAGCTACCTCTGTTACTCTTCCGTCTCATCATCATCGCTGTCAATTTTATCGAGGAAGGATCTGGTCTGGAGGCTCATACGTCTAGGGATGTACACATTGTAGTAGTAATTCAAAATACTCTTCCGGGACTTGGAAGGGAAACGGTTATAGGCAATCTTCCAAAAACTTGCTTCATTTGATAGTGGCTTCACTTTCACAAGAGATTCAAAGGTCCGCTGTTCAGTTGATGTCCATGACTTTGAGACAAATTCTCCCATTTCGCCAAACTTCCAACTCCGGAAGGCAGGACCAAGTTCAAATTGCAAGAGGAGTCTTTCTTCATGAATGTGGTGTTTAACACAACCTACAGATCCTGGAGAAATGCAAGAACAAGAGTTGGATCTCCCTTTCCCAAGTGCTTTCACAGTGGTTCCGGCACTTTTTCCTTTAACGGGCCACGTTCGCGTGCCCAACCACTTTGACGCTGCTGAATCACCATCACCACCATGAGTAGTTTTTCTGTTTATTGGACCTGTCCATACTGGGACGTCTGCCTGAAAACAAGGACCAATCGGAACAACAGACCTCGGAAGACTACCATCTGTAAATAGTAATCTCACTGCTTCTCTAAGTTTCAGATTTTGCTCTATTGATCTGGATGAATCTGAGTGGTGAGATGAACCATTCATATCTCTCACAGGAATAGACCTTGGAAGATAATCATCACTAAAAATCATAAACCTCAATGCGCGTTCAAATGCTGTACTATTCACGTCTAAACTCGGAGAGTCTGAGCTGTCAGCTGTATCGTTAACATTCTCAATAGTTTCATCACATAAGTTCATGTTTTTAAATTTGTTCAAACCATTGTTCGATTCATCTGTATCAAATATAGGAGAGGTGGAATCATCCTTGCAATATGGACCAGAATTTTCGATGTCCCTAATGCTCAAATTTGTAGAATATGGCTTCCCTTGATATTCATTTTCAAATGTCAACAAACTTCCAGAACCGTGCGAGTTAGAGACAAGCTGAGGTTTGGAAATTTCATGGTTGGCATTTGTATTGGTTAAGCATGACGAGACAGAATGCCCTGTACTCATTCTTTTAACACTATGGACATCAGACTTTTCTGTATCCAATTGAGAAACTTCGGCGAACTTACTACCTTTTAGGAACTGATCAAGTTTTCGCTTTTTCTGTACAAAAAAGGGAGGGAAGGGAAGTTTTCATAAGATTGGGGCTGAAGAATGAAGTTCATGGCAAGAGATAACTTCTGAACTGGCAATTGCCTAAAAATACAAAGAAAGCAACTCAAATCTAGAGAAATTATCACCAATTGTAAGCAAGGGTCAAATGTTTTGGAATTTGGATACCGAAACGTTTCACTTGAGTAATGTTACGTCATTAAGTCGAAGAAACAAAATTATGTCAAGACATAAGCTAGCTCAGTAGCCCTCTATTTCCAGTAACGATCGTGGAAGAGCTTATCAAGAATATGATGTTATTTCGGATAAGTCCTCAAACAACGAATCACGATGATGAGTCAACTATGAATTGGACGAGGGGTCAATTTTAAGTTAGATCTTTGAAGAAATGGTCCTAAGGTATGCTTGACATGCAGGATAAATTAGGCTTGGGATCGAACAAAAATATATGATATGTTAGCATAAAACTGGTAGATAACAGGTATGTAACAGGATAACTAGTCTTATCACTAGTGCAATGTGCATTAGTTAGGATGTGAGCTGAGTTTTGTTCATTATCCCTACGTACTTATATGGTAAATGGTTCAGTCAAATTAACAAATACACATTTATCACTCAGAGATCAATGGAATGAGATTTAAAAGAAAAAAACAATGTTGTATTGGACGTACCTGAGGAGATTCGGCATTACCAAGAAGCAAGAATTTCCGCACTTTAAGACTCTGATTCCATAGTTGTCGAGATGAACCATGAGATGCAATACGGTCACAAGGGTCCAATGCAAGTCCTTTCAACCACACCAACATATCAGAATCAGCATAGAGGCCAAAAGGTGATTTCCATTTTTGCAGCTGGTCCCCCATTGGAAGATAAGCTTTCTTAGCAGTCTCTTGATTGCCATGACCACTACGACTTCTGGATGGCACCATTTTAGCAATGTTATCCTTCAAATCCGAATCAAACCCTGTAGAAAATTTCCTCACCTTTATCAGGCGCCACTTTCTGGCTTATACTCAATGTAGCAATAGATAGTAAACAAATTCATATAAATTTTCACACCTAGAGTCCATTACTCCGTTTTGTACAAGGAATGTAAAAACGTCGAATTTAACACTAAACCTTGGCTCTCTACCATCCTGGGACCCCCACACAGTGGAATGACAAGATCAAGAACTCAAAAAGAAGTCAAAGAAAACTCGAAAAAACTCAAGTGCACTACCCTGATCTAACTTCCTTAACCCCTCCTTAAACCTGGGTTGAAGCCTACCCATTCATCCAGGAGGGAAGACTTCCATCCAAAAGAACAAGAGACAACACATTTCTTCCAGAAGCACAAGAGAGAACAGTGACCGCTGTTAGACTACCACTGGACACAAAAAGCTTAAGCTAAGCTTAAGTTGTTAGAGGATGAACCAACAATGCATATCAAGATAACGCGCACAAGTGCTCACTCAAACATTGCACCTAGTTATAATTAACCTAATCCTATAGCAGTTAGCAAAAATATGCGTAGCATGAAATTCGGCAAAGTCAGCTCCCAACTCATGGGATCTAATCCAATTGGGAAACTATATGCGTAAAAGATAAACCTTTTAGACCTATGGCCAATCTTAGCCCTGCTGCTATCGGTTACATACTCAGCATTCATGTTCTTACTGTTTGAGACCCTTTGTCCGAGCACAAAACTCGTGTCTAATGGGTTTTATTTCGCCAAACAGAACTCAAGAATTCTAAACCCATCCTCTTCAATATGGTTTTTAGAAACTAATGGCATCCAATATACCAGTGTTTTGAATGCTAAGAATAGAGATGTCATTATCATTGACACAAACAAAAAACTTCTACTCTAAGCATGAATTTAATAGCATTGTCGCCATCGTCATTTACTATAAAACTTGGAACAATATTTGGCTACTCAAAGAATAAGTTGGAGTTCCTACTCAAAATTGTTCGTTGCCAATTTATAAAACTTCGTGTTTATAATCAGAACCGTTGATATTATAAATCACCCTATATAGATTGCCTCTGCAAAAAATAAATTAAAACTAATGTTGTTTAGTTATTGAACTGTATAAAAACAAATAAACGGAATTGGTAAAAGCATTAAGAACCATTTGTTAGAATAGATTGACTAAACGACCTTAGTTCTATTTCAATTATTGCAAAGATGATCTTTACAGTATAATTTATAATATGAACGGTTCTAATCATAAGCACAAAATTGTGTGATTCAAACACTAAGAGTTTTGAGTATAAGTTCCTATTCATTTTTGGGTATCCAAGTATTGTTCTAAAACTTAAAACAACATAATAAATTCCTAAATTTTAATAAAAATACCAAACACATTGTAATTTCCTTCCCAAGAAAAAGCAAAGAAAGTGAAGTTGCCGGACATGCATTAATAAAAAATAAAAATAAAAAAAGAAAAAAGAAGAAGTTAACAGTACATTTGCAAACAGAAAATACGTCAGCACTAAAATGGAATTTCGATCGAGGTCAAGATCTTTCAGTTTGCTGGGAAACTTCAAAAAATGAACTTTTCCCGGGAAATATCCCGACCTATTTCCCGTCGAACCAAACAGAACCTAAAGGGAACCATTTGCTGACGAGAGCAACTGCCAAAACCCTAAAAGATATAACTTTGCAGTGGAATTTGCATCTTCGTCAAGTCCTAGTTAATCAAACAATACAGCATTACACTAAAAAATTAATGGTTGGGCAATTCTCTAATGTGTTTAGTATATTTGGGTTCAGATGAAAAACATTGTTTATGCATTCGCTTCAGGTGGCGACCGCCATTAATGGGTTGTGAGAAACTGTGTAGAAAAGAAGGAAGAGCGAGTGTAGGGGTAAAAATGTACCTTTGACAGGAGCGGTGGGAAGGACGGTTTCGGACTCTGGAAACTTGTGGATTCTGGTTTGCACCTCTGGTCCCTGGAGAAACTGAAAATTGAAAAGAGAAACCTTTGAAGAAAGCAAGCACTGTTGTGTTGAATATTGATAGCTAATTTTGCATTTAAAATTGAGAGTTTTAATAAAATATTTTCGATACTGTTTACTTTTAACGAAAAACTAAATTTTTACTTTTAACTGATATTATTCACTATACCTTTAAAAATAACTTTTCGTTAAAAGGGAAGTTTTTTTTGAATTTTTCGTTAGTTTTCCTTATATCTATTGGGATGAAACAATAAAAATGTAAAATAATAATATTAATAAATCATAATAAAGGAACTAGTGGAGGGAACTAAGGTACCGTTTGGTACGTGGGATGAGACGAAACGGAGTGGGACGAGACGAAACGGAGTGAGACGAGACGTTCCGTCCCACGTTTGGTGCCCCTAAAACAGGTGGAACGCGTTGTTCCACGGGACGAATTTTAAATGAATTTTTGTTCCGCCTCACCCCCTGGAACGACTCGTTCCACATCCGTGGAACACAAAATTATAACCTTTCTGTCTCCTTCTTCCTCATTGTTTCCATTCGAGGGCATCTTTACTCCTTCTTCGTTCCGTCCCGTCCTTTCCCGTTTCGTTCTATCCTGTCTGCATACCAAACGATACCTAATGAACCATAAATTTTTATGTGTACTCGAAACATGATCTGTTATACTACGTGTTATAATATAAGCGCATGACAAGATTGATACGTTTCAAGTATATTGAAAAATCTTTCTAATGATCATTGATAAAAGATTATGTATGTTAAACCAAGGCTTTAAAATACGCTAGTCGAGCAGCGAACTGAGGTCTAGCAGGAGCCTAGGTGGACTAGACGAATTTATGTAAACTTATTATATATCATATAAATACGTGCATGTTTGTACCTAGAAAATACATAATTGTGTTAAAATACATGAATCATAAAATAAAATGACATATAAATAAGATAGTAGTAGAACATATTGAAAACATGATTTATTAAAAAAATGCAAAATAAAAGTAACATGTTTTTTGTCTAAGTGAGAGTCGCGACCTAGGTGGATGTCCAGACAGGTCTAAGCGGATGCTTAAGCAGCTCCAAACGGGAGCCTCAGCAGCTCTAGGCGTCATTTCTTAATTTTTAAAGTTTAGAGATTATCAAGACAGTGGTCAGTCACCTAACGTCTAGGCAGGGCCCAGCCTCCGACTTCGAGGATCGCGGAAGAATTTCAAGCAAGGATTCAGATCCATGAAGGATTCTGCTCGTTTACCATTTTTTCAAACTAATGAAAGGTAGTTGGGATTTTGAAAACCTATATTTTACCAGTTTCCTACACAACTTGAGCTAACCAAGTACAATGACATATTTGCTCTAAGGAAGTGGGATATGAGTCAAGCCACATAATGGAAGGCCAAAAAAATTTAGCATCAAACCCTCCATCCATGAAAATTGAACCCAATATCTTTTGCTTATAATTGAAGATAAAATCACTAGATCGTAGTGCTAAGTGGTGACTTAACCCAAGACCTTGGGTTTTAATAAATTTCCCTATAGAAATTTGTTCCATCAGTAAATTGTAAGGTTGTGTTTGTCACGGATGATCAATTTGGTTGTTTGTCACAGAAGATCAATTTGGTTAGGATAACTCACTAGATTGAAGCATTTTGAAATAAAAAATAGAGGATACCTTCCAATCCTACCGTTTTTTTTTTTTTTTTTTTTTTTTAAGATTAAAAGTGATAACTTTCTTTCATGAGTATCCATCTTGTAGCTTTGACCTGAAAAAAATTGAAAGTTTTCATCAATTTTTTCCTTCAATATGTTTTTTTTTTTTTTTTTTTTTTTTGTCGAAGGTAAATATTATTACCAAGCACACACATATACATAGATGGAGGCCCACTTACAACAAAAGTACAAAACAAAGATATAAGCCTCCATAACAACACAAACTTTGAGGCCCAAAACCAGAAAAACCAAGCAGCTAGTTTCCTCTATCACCGCTGGAGCACCAACCATCAACAATGAACCAGCTTCCCTTGTAGACACCGAAGATCAAACAATGCAAAGCCTCAGAAACAAAAAGAAGAAGACTCCACCTACCTGCAACAAGAACCACATATATCCAAATCGCAACCACCAAGGAAAGGAAGCCAGTGGAAAATCCCACAAGCAACAGCGCGGAGAACGGCAGACAAGTGGATGGTGGTGGTGTAAACATCCGAGCCGGAGCTCTGAGCACCATCCAATTAACCCGCAAAAAAGGGAAAGGGGAAGCAATTATAAATCTGGAAATTTGTGGGGGTGAAGGAAGATAGGGCCAAATGGGATCAATAGAAGATGGATTGATTAGAACCATGTAAGTGAAAAAACAGGAAGAAGATGAAGGGGAAGGTCCGAATTTGGGGCTTACCGATCGAAGGCATAAGGGGATTGGATGGTAGTGAAAAACTAACGGGAAAACAAGGGAAACACAAATAAAAAGAGAGGGAAGAAAAGAAAAGAAAAAACAAAGAAAAGGGGGTTGCCGCCGACCCTTGACCACTGCTAGGGTCGGCGACCAAGTGATTCGTCGAAAATTTTACCACTCACAACCCAGTGAGAAGACCTTTCACGCAGAAAGAAAAACTCTTACCTTTCGGGAGAGAAAAGTGAAACCAAATGTTGTCCTTCAATACGTTTTAAATCTAGTAAATTATCTATCCAAGTCAATCATCAGTAACAAAAACATCCTAAAAGGATTCTACAATGATATCATCATCCATTGATGACTTTTTGAGTTCTACAAAACTTCCATAGACAATTTAAAAGTTTCAACTATGGATGGCAACTAAAAGTCTACGGCCTTGTTACGTTATTTTATTTTATTTATTTCCTATTTGGAAGATAATCATATCACATTATATTATATGTATAAATGCAATAAAAGATACTAAATAAAATTATAGCAAGATTGAACAGAGTGGTGCTATCTACACCTTTTTTTTTTATAACTTTCTACACACGTCTTATTTTTGGGTGTCAGACAAATGAATTGAAGATGATCAAATAATATAAATTAACAGCGGGTGTGTGAGAGGTAAAAAGAAATGTGTAAATAGTATCAACCTATTAAATTTGAAATGGAAAGGACTATATTCACCTCACCTGGACATGACATTGCGGTTACTCATATCCATGATGATTTTTTCTATTCCTAGTCCTAAATGAACCACATATTTTCCGAGAATCTTTTGAAATTCTAAAGGCTCGTATCTACACTGAAAACGTTTTGAAGATATGTTTTGAACTACTTTTGGAAGGCTTAACAGGGCTTTCAAACAACCAAAAGCGTTAACAACAACGCTTGACAGAAAAACTTAAAAGTGTGTATGAATCATAAAATCACTTTATGGAGAAGTGTCTCCAAAAGCACTTTCAAGTGCTTATTTTTAAGAAATTTTGATGTGCTTCTAGAAAAATCACTTTTGAGTATAAGCTCTTCCTACATAAGTAGTTTCAAAAGGGTGATCTCACGTCGATTTGATGATAAATAGACCATAAAATAAAAATAAAAAAAAGACATGAATTATATATATCTCTAAAATAAGATGAAAGTATCACAAGTTAAAAGTATGTTTGTTTGGGGTTTCAATTTCAAGAAGCGTAATGCTAAGAAAACTAAATTTAGAGACAAAATTTGCAAACTAAATGATGTGTCACCAATAAGAATGAGCATGTTTATCAACGCTTAAGTAATAAATCAATCATCAACTTTCATGTCCTTAGTTTTCAAATTATTGTTTACAAATTTTCTCCCTGGCATTACCCTTTGAAGAATCCTCTAACTAATTGATGCGAAATATATAAGCACACAAATTAAACCCTCTTTTTGTCAATTGTAGTATAAGTATAAGTAGGGTATCGTTCTAGGCCGGGGATTAGGAGGGCTTGCTAAAACCTCTTAAAAACATAAAAAACAAAGTTAAAAATATTAAACAAGACTCAAGGACACAAAACTAGGCTAAAAACTCTAATAATTCGAAACACACTTAAAATGACTCAAAATAATAAAAACAATCAAAATAGACACTAGGAATTGAAATGGACGGAAATTGAATTAAAAGACTAAAAACAATGAAAACTAACTAAATAATATAATTTAATAATGGGGGGTTTGGTTTTGATGAAAAGTAAATTAAACTTAAATAAATTACAGAATTTACAAAAACATGAAATTAAGGTGAAATGATAGGTGACAGACTAGCTAGAGGGTTCTTCTCCACACATGACACATATGCAACCTAAATTGATTTTCAGTTGTTCTTTCAATAAATTGTAAATCTCAACGCCCCAAATTAACCGTGAATTGCACTAATTAACTCTCAGTTTTTCCACAAGTTATTGGGTTGGATGATTGCATACAACAACCCAAAACATTCCCTACAAGTTCCCTACATGAATTGCATAATAGAGATACAAGCAAGAATCATTAAGTTCTATGAAAAACATAAGCATTGACGAGGCACTTGTTACTATGATTTGCATGAAACTCATGCCAAGAATTTACTTAACGTGATTGTGACTAGCAACCTTTACTACTTGTGAATATAAGTTCATAACGATTAGGTGAAATTCACTTATATTCTAGCATCAAATTCATGCATGTAAATTAAGTATGCATTCTTAATCGACATACAAAAATAAGTTATCAATCAAGCAGTTAAGCAAATTAAATCACAACTCAGAAATCACAACTGAAGGTAATCAATTCATATTACAAATATATTCATGGTTTCGAATTAACCTCTAGCTAAAATAAAATTAGTTACACATTATTAAAACAGAAATAAAATAAAAGTTTAGAGAGAGTAAACCGAAAGAAGGTGATCTGCTGCTTTCGCGCCCGTGTGAACTGCGCCTCGCTGGCCTGCCTTCCTGGTTTTTCACGCTGCCAAGGCAGCGTGCTGACTTTCCTTTCCGCGCGTCAACTGCCAGCTGCCAAAGGCAGCTTGTATTCCCGTACTGCCTTCCTGTTCTCACGGTCCTCACTCTCCCACCAGCTGCCCTCACGTTGCCTTTCCGCCTGTCTGACTTTCCCACGAGCTGATCACCACGAGCTGCCCAATTGGCAGCGCCTGTCTCCGTGTCTCCTTGCGTCAGTCCTGTTTCTCCTCGTGCTCCCTCTATGCTGCCACCTGGCCCCTGCTGACTCCCTCGCCCAATCCCGTGCTCAAGCTGCACCCAAGCAACGTCCTTCGGTACTTGCTCTCTGACCTTGCTGCCAAAGGGCAGCTTATTCCTGCACGTTACTGACTTCATGCTGCCAAGAGGGCAGCTTATTCCTGACTTCTCCCCCCTTCTCCCTGCACGTCTCGTATATATCCTTTTTTTTCTTTCCGCCAGGCCCTCCTGCCTGGCTTTTCCTTTTCTTTATTTCCTCCGCGTGGACTCTGCACCTTTCTTTCTTCTTTTCCGTCGGTGCTCACCAACCCTATTCCATTTCAACAACCCATTATAAATATAAATATATATATATATTATATATATATATATATTTATATATATATATATCTATATATTATATATGTATATATTATATATATATTATACATGTATATATTATATATATATATATATATTTTATGCTCTCCATTATTTTTCTCGTGGTCCACCCGTGTTCCACAATTTTCTGTTTATTATTTAAAACCCATTTGTGCTATTTTTATTTTCTTTGCATAACAAATCCTATAAACACAAAAATAACGTAAATAGCTCAAAAATATGAGGAACTAACTAAGAAAAGACGAGTGAATTTGAAGTAAAAATATATATAAATATGATCCGATCACTAATTAGGTGGAAATCTTCCTTTTTCCCCTAAATATTTCATTGTTTATTGGTATAGTTTTCAATAATGGCTTGCATTAGATAGATAATCCCTAATTGTGAAGAATGATTGAGAATCTGAGATTCAAATCCAACGTTTTGATGAGGAGGCTTTACAAACTAGGTTAACTTGAAAAGAAATTGATTGGATAACTTAAATTGAAGTTACAAAGTTATGAAAGGATTGATGCATACCTCATCTTGTAGGCATGTAGCTATGAATTTCTCCTCATGAATCTCTCTCTTTCTTCCCACCTCAAATTAGGGTTTCTTCCGACTAGCCTTTTTATAGGAGAAAACCCTAGACCAGAAAAGAAATTTGAGAAGTTAATTTTCTTCGTACGTTCCGGGTTTGAAACTCCTCTTTTTTTAAAGAGTTTAAATAGAATCCCCCTTCGCAAAATCCTACTGCACTTGGGTTGGGCATATGAGAATATTTAAGTATTATATTATATGCACCACGATTAATTTATTTTAAAACAATTGAGATAAATTAAAGAGTAAGTTTTCAATGAGAATAATTAGGATAATAATGAATAAATAAACAAGTTATTTCCTTAGTCACATGGCTTAAGACTTAAGGTCCCTTAAACAATTGAAGACTAAATAATTTGGTACTCTCGTATTATCCTTTCTATAGGGACTTTGCCTTTGGTTTTTTTTTTTCTTTTACTAATTTTTTTAATAAGATAATAAAGTTACACTAAAAAGTAGGTAACAAATTGGTAATAAACTTGTTATTTACAAAATTTAAACCTAAATCTCTCACTTACTGTAGTGTTAAGTGACTTCTTTACGCTAATTAGTTCGATTTTTTCGATACCTAATAAATATATAAATAGCTCAAGTAAATTTTTTTCTTGAAAAAATATATTGTATCATTTTTTTTAGCACAACCATATTTTTAGTTTTCCTAAAAAAAATACAACAAAATTGCGGGTTAGAGATTTTGGCTCAGCCATAATTTGGTATTGTTAGATTAGAGTTAATTACTCCGTAATTTTCTTGAGAATGATCGCATCTATTATAAGAATGTAATTTCCAATTAAACTTTAGTGTAGGATTTTTACCTAAACAGGGATTGTTATAACCCTATATATATTGTAACATTTTATAGACATCAATATAAGGAGTCATATTTCTGTATGGTATCATTTATCTAATATTTAATTACTTTGAAAC
Organism: Malus domestica; assembly: GCF_042453785.1. NCBI lineage: Eukaryota > Viridiplantae > Streptophyta > Magnoliopsida > Rosales > Rosaceae > Malus > Malus domestica. The sequence goes on along the minus strand of NC_091672.1, from coordinate 23,038,891 downwards.
TCATTATCCATACGAGTCAAATTTTTTTTCTACCAAGTTGAAATATGACTCGTGTAAAACATTTCAATATATAGGGTTACATAAATCCCTATTTAGTAGGAATGCTACGCTAATAACCATTGAAAACTACATTTCTATAATACATGTGATATTTACGGATTACTCCGGATATATAATTTAGGGTAAATTACATAGTAGCTCCTTAGGTTTGAGGTCTATTACAACCTCATACAACATCTTTAAAACATTTCACTTTCATACCTCAAGTACTATTTTATTTCAAAATAATACAACCGTTACATTTTCCATCCATTGATCCGTTGAGCGTTAACGTGGCTGCCACATTTGTGCCACGTGACTGCCAAATGTGTATCACGTGGCAAAAAAAAAAAAATCTATTTAAAAAAAAAAACCTAAACCCAGTTCGTCTCCCCCTTCTTCCATCTTCTAAATAAAAAAATTTTTAAAAAAAAAACCTAAACCCAGTTCGTCTCCCCTTCTCTTCCATCTTCTCCTCCTCCCCCATCTTCATCTTCCCCCCATCTTCATCTTCTTCCCCCTGCAACCCAGAAAAAAAAATTAAAAAAAACCCTTCAATTTGTCTTCCCCCCTCCTCCTCCCATCTCTTCTCCCCCATCTTCATCTTCTTCCCCCAACTCCCCTACCTGCAACCCATAAGAAAATAAAAAAACAAACAAACCTAGATCCCGTCTATGCCGCCATCGCTAGGTTCATGAGGTGAAAATGGGAGGAATGGGTGTGGAAATTATGGGACATTCCATAAGCTTAGGGACAACAACCACCATACCTTGAAGCTCTGTGGAAGGCGGCTCTGCATCTATGCGGGAGCTTGTCGGAGGTGGCTCTGCGGGCAGGTCCTGAGGGGAGGGTGTGGGTTTGCCGCGGGAGGGGGGGGGAAAGGTTTCTGGGGGGGGGGGTGCTGGGAAGGGCTCGGGGGGAGGTCTAGGAAGGGTGAGGAAAGGAGGTGCTGGAGTGCGGGTACGGGGGCGTGGGGGGTGGGTAGAGGAAATGGGTTTGCTGGGTTGCGGGTTTCTGCATTTGTTTTAGGTTTTTTTTTTTAATAGAAGATTTAGGTTTAAAAAAAAAAAAAATTTTACCACGTGGCACACATTTGGCAGCCACATCAGCACTTAACGGATCAATGGATGGAAAATGTAATGGTTGTATTATTTTGAAATAAAATAGTACTTAAGGTATGAAAGTGAAATGTTTTAAAGATGTTGTATGGAGTTGTAATAGACCTTAAAACCTTAGGGGCTACTATGTAATTTACCCTATAATTTACTACTTATAATTTACATGGGGAGGGGAGGTTACACGGGATACAATGAGATAAAGAAAAATGTCCCAACCACCAAAGCGTCCACATTAGTTGAACTTAGACTTCTTATTATCCAAATAAAAATGAATACTACTAAATCATAACACTAGTGATGTAAACTTATTTATTTTATAATCAAGAGGCAAGTTTATTCATAACTCGGCCTCAAAGGCAATGCCAAGTGGCTCAGCAATAAGGGTGCAGACTGTGGCTCCCCAATAAACAAAAAAATGCGGGAGGTCACGAGTTCGATGCTCCGATTGACCATGAGCAGAGTGAAATTCCCCATAGCCTCTTCAGGCCCCAAAGAGATGGATAACCATGGCCTCCACTAGTTGTCACCCTTTTGTGATTTAAAAACAAAAAACAAAAAAAACAAACTCGAGGATATATCGACAACATTTTGACAAAAAAGTATTCACACAATAATACTGTGGTATTGGATCTATGTTTTCTTTTCTTTTTTTGAGAATTTTTTTGAAATGTCATATGAATTGAAATTTTAAGCAATTGTCACAATAACTTTTCAAAATTATTAATTTATTATCTCATCCTAACTCCGTTAAGTATTTCATCCACAATAAGTCTTGCACATGACTTTTGTTCAAGGTTATTTTGGACATTTCAAATATATCTCCCCTTCTAATAAGTTGCCTTCCCAAAAAGTAAATCTAGGGTTTCTAAAAAAAATATACAAAAAGGTGTTGATTCGGTATATGAGGATTTGAGGGTTTGCCGTTCGAAAAATGAGAACCACCTGTAGTAACTTCTCTGTGTTTCGATGTTAATTTATTTATTTTTCTTGTTTGGCCTTTCGGCTTTTCTTTTCCCTTCTCATTATCGACAATTTAGAATGCGAACGATTCATTTTGCAGTAATCCCAGTCATCTTTTCTATGGGGATACACAGTCTCATCAGTGATTGGAGGTGCTTTGGTAGACAGATATGGAGGAAAGACAGTGATGGCATGGGGTTTGGCCATATGGTATTTGGCAACTCTCCTCACTCCATGGGCTGCTAACCATTCCACCACCAGCCTCTTGGCCGTTCGTGCCTTCTTTGGACTCACTGAAGGTGTAGCCCTCCCGTCCATAAGCACCCTCTTATCAAGGTAATGTCTCCCTAATCCTTGCTCATAATTATTAATTAGATTCGACCTTTAAGTGTAGTTACAATAATGCTAGGGTCACTTAATTCGTTACCAAACGATGTATCGGTGTACGTGGTTTAGGTAACTTGCGTAAACAAGTTCTGCTCGTGAATTGAAGTACTGAACCATACATGAATTGGAAAAACAAATGAACCAAGTTCACTTGCATATAGCAGAGATGAGGGAATTTTGTAAACAACCTATCAGACGCGTTCAATTTTCAGTACGTAAAAGTTTAGCAGAATTCAATCCTCATGTCGCTTGTAATATGAGCAGGTGGTTTCCGACCCAAGAAAGAGCAAGTGCAATTGGAATCTCTATGGCTGGTTTTCACCTCGGCAATGTCACTGGCTTACTACTAACTCTGGTTATGTTGTCAACGATGGGAATTTCCGGTCCCTTTATTCTCTTATCGTCCATTGGACCGCTCTGGCTGACCGTATGGGCGTACACAGTCACAAATGATCCAAGAGAGAGTCGTTACATCAGCAAATCGGAGGTCCGAGTGATCCAAGCCGGAAAATCTGATTCTCCAAAAAAATGAAAGGAAAGCTTCCATCTATACGGCTCCTGTTTTCAAAATTACCAACACGGGCCATTATTTCTACAAAAGAATGTTTCACACTGAGAATTTAATAAAATATCATACATTAATTTGCTTCTTACAAATGAATTTAAAAATATATAACATAAGAGCAATGAATGAAAATAACAAATGCATTACAAAAGCACTTAACAAACATTTTGCATAAGCAAAAGTTGCTCAAGCCCAAAAATGACTCAAAACTTTGAACTCCCAAGTCAATATTTTATGTTCATCTTTTCCTACCCTAACCTAACATTCGTTTACTTGCGCAAAATTGATGGACATTTCAGTGTAGAAGATGCGCTCTCCGGTAGCAAATAGGTTCCAAAAGAGCGTCGTCACGAAATATAGCCCTGCAGTGACCGTTAGAAATGCTTGAAATGATTCTAATCATTGTACAAAATAACCAGTTCCTATCGTGCTGACTATCGCTGCCACTGTCCTGGCACCGAATGTCATTGAATCGTTGTAGTCAGCTAACCAATTTAAGAGAGAAGACAACATAATATAAACATTCCCCTTCCAGCGGGCTAATGAGAAAGAACGTACCATGGAGAAATCCAGCGGATTGTGGCGCTATATCCTGATCAAATGAAACCACAGGATATAAGATCAGATCGGAAATAAAATGCCGAAGATTTAATGGCTATGATTGGATTATTTTGGTCTGCTGCATTAGTTTAGTTTGAATGTTCTGACATATGCTTAGATGGGTGGAACTTACTTGGGTATTAAGGAGAAAGCGGGCTTGACTGAACGAGCTTAAGCAGAAGGCTGCTGTGAGGAGTACGTACCGCTGCAGCCTCGGGCGTTTTGGCATGGTTTAGGCAGAGCAATGACACTCCAGGCCCGATGAAACCAATAAACTGCTACACGCAAATACTGTCAGTATGGTTCTTTGTTACAAAAATATACAATAATGTTCGGGTAAGTGCAGCTGAATTTTGAACTTGATTTGACTGAATCATATAAGTGCTTCTAATTCAATATGTTCCGGTAAATTCTAGAGCTACCTGTTTGGGTTAAAACTTAAACTTTGGGCTCAAAAGGAGGAGAGAAAGCCGAAGCCCAGCCGGAGCCCAGAAGGCAAAAAAGGCCTTTCCCGACTAGGTGCAAATCATTTGCACCACTTGCTCACCTGCCTAGGGACCAAGTAGTATAGACCAGCTAGCTAATCAGCCCAAAAGTACTTTACAGTGGCAGTACAAGTAAATAGCTGATGAGTCACTATCCTTCAAACTGCATTCGGGCAAGATTATTGTTACAGGAGGCCAAACCGAAGTGTCTATAAAAGACGAAAGAAAAATTAGAGATAAGGACACTCAATCAAACAAACAAATACAAGCACAAACTCTGCTCAAAGCTAGTTTTGCCTTCAAACAAAGCTGTAGTCAGCCCAAGCCTTCATCACTTTCGGGATAAACCATCACCAAAAGCCTTTGTAATAGCTCTGCTACCTTGTCCTAAGCTTGCTGTAGTATCGATTTCTTTCTGTAAACTCATCTCCTTATCCCCCTTTCTAAAAGCTCTCAAACCCCTTGATAAACCACAAAGATAGGAAATTGCAAGACGATCAGCCTTGCCCGACAAGGTTAAACCTTGCCCGACGCTCTTTGTTTTTGTCTTTTCATTAGCCTAGCAATATGTTGTATACTTCAAGTTGTATTCAAGTTATTTCTAGTAAGATGACTATTAAAAGACTCTCTCAGCTCTTGAATCCAATTTGAATATGTCTTCATAGTTCAAACCAGATCTAAGTTCTAAGCTCTCAGGTATGTAAGATTGATCATTTAAAAGTCCTTGGCCTCAAGGCATAAGAAAGAACCTTATGTGGACTTAACCCATCCACGACAAGTTTTGATAACAAGAAGTTTGAAGTTACTTGGGACGCAAGTAATCGATCTATTTCTTAGTTTTATTTCTATTATATTATGATTATAGTAGAACGTTTGAGTATAGAAGGGATTCTGATGAGAAGCCTCAAGGCCTATATCTAAGGTCCTACAAAGGCACCTATTTGGGTTCATTCTGCTCTGCGGGCTCGGATGATCAGAAGTATAATGGTTATAACACTTCTGCAAACAATAAAACAGACATCATATATTCGAGTACTGGGTTAGTTCTTGATCGGAAGCCTCAAGGCCTACACCTAAGGCCCCACAAAGGCACCTGTCATAACTAACATGGTCTCTCGAGTATATGTGCAACTAAACCTCAACATCCATTTTACATCTGCCATGCTAAAGTTGGCAGTGGCACACCTGAGCACTTAAAAGTTAATCTTGATTGTGAACCTCAAGGCCTACACCTAAGGCCCCACAAAGGCACCTTTCAAAGTTAACTATGTCCTTCTCTTTCAGCCTTGCCCGACAAGCCTTGCCCGACAAGCTTTGCCCGACAAACCCGCTAGTGAAGTAGAAGCCCGACAGAAAGCATCAACCAGTGTCAACCTCTCGGGGAGCTGTGTGCTCGTCGGTTAGGAGACATCCCAACGGAAATTCCTGCCACAAACACTATCTGCATGATCTGTCGGACTGCAGTCAAATTTCAAAAGAAAATTTAAATTACGTTATTGCTAACATATTGCGAGACTTAACTTATTTTCTCACTCCGTTAATATAAATAATATCGTTGGTTAAGAAAGAAAAAAAAAGTCTCATGTAAAGTATTTGCTCTCTTTTTTTATTTTTACTAAACGAATGAATATCAACGAACCGTTTGAGTCACCGACAGAAAACCACATTAAACCACTACAAATATATATACCGTCGTCACATGTATGATGGGAGGTGCAGCCGTGCCTGGCCGGTAATTTTGCAAGATTGTCATCCACTCATAAGGTTTATTCTTTTTTTTTTTAATTTCTTTTATCATATTAATTTCCTTCTTGTGTCCTCCAATGAATTCCAAGCATATGTTACCACCAAGCGATCTGAATGGCTATGGGGCCAATAGAACAAGAGCAGCATTTCACAATCGGATGACTGTGACGTTCTGACTGACATGGTGTTCCTCATCATTATTGGATGTTGTATATAACTATTAATACCTTAGACCATAATGGAGGGGTGATGCGTTTAAGATGTAAAAATTACATTTACTTTCTATTGAATTCTCAGTTCTTTTAATTGAGAGATGTAAATTTAAAATTCTAATGATTATTCTTTTTTTGATTGGTATGTTTTACCTTGAAGAGTTAAATTTATATATTTTATCTAAGATGAGTATTTAACATTCTCTTAAAATTGTCAACCCGTATTACAGTCTAGTGATATCCTTGTTTATTTGTAACTAAGAGGTATTATGTTCGATTCTCGTTAAATACGAATTTGAACTACATTACTGCTAGCTTATTGTGAGGTTTATGTCACTCCCACATCCCTTCAGTGTAATAATATTGTTTGTTAAAAAAAAAAAAAAAAACCATGTTCTTAAATTTTGTCTGTTGGAGACCTTTTGACTAACAATAATTATGACATGCTTATTCCAAAACATTCCACTTGATGACTAAGGATAATTATGACATGCTTATTCCAAAGCATTCCACTTGATGACTAAGGATTGGTGATCACGAAACATCATTATTCTCTACATTTCATATCAAATAGAATGTTGAGCGACCATGCAACTCTTGATAGGGAACATACCTGTTGAAGATGCTCTTAAAAATCAGCATCTATGAAATGAAGACTATTTACATAAAATGGCCTTATAAACACTAATGGGTTCTGATTTATTAATGTATTATCATGCAGATTAATGTTATTTTTGATGATCGCGTCCCATGCAAGTTCTTCAAATGAAATATCAAACTCTATTATCCATAATTAGAATTAAAAAAACTCTTCAACCCCCCTTGTTCTCTTCAATTAATCAACATGTCAAAACCAAGAAAAAATAACAAAAATCCAATGATAGGTATAAAGTCAATGCCGTGGACGACTCTAGTCTCTAATAAATATTGCGTTATTCAATCCACGCACACACAGAAACTGTTCACCCTCTCAGACTTTTTTCACCCTGCTGTGTTTCATCCTTCCACAAACAACAACCACACAGCGGGTAAAACCATAATCCATCACCAAAACTCCAAATTTATTCTTTCGTCCCATCCTCAAGATCTCTCTGCTCAACATTTCAGGGAACCCCCAAAAGATTATCCACCAGCTTCTTTTTCTTCTTTTATTTTTCTGGGTTTATTCTCAAAGCTTCCAAAATCTTTCCCAAATCCAAATTCTGATCATTTTTTTCCCTTGGGTCTCTTCACAAAAATCTGAATCCTGAACTGGGTTGCTCTTACTTTCACAAAAGATTATGAATTTCAGGAGCTTGGAGGAGTTCTGGGCCTTCTACATGAACCAGCACTCGAAACCATCGACGCGGCGGTGGCATTTTGCAGGAACCCTAGCTTCTATCTTCTTCCTCCTCTGCTCGCTGCTGTTCGATTGGCGGTTTCTGCTTTGTGTGCCTCTCTCTGGGTACGGATTGGCGTGGTACAGCCATTTTTTCGTGGAGGGGAATATTCCGGCGACGTTCGGGCATCCGTTTTGGTCCCTTTTCTGCGATTTCAAGATGTTTGCTTTGATGCTTTCTGGTAATATGGACAGAGAGATTAAGAGGCTCGGGAAGAGGCCTGTCTTGCATGTCTTTTAGCGCTCTCGTTTTTCGAGAACTCTGAAGTGATTTTCGCGCTCACGTTTTCGACTCTTGTCTTCCAGCCTTTGCACAGAAATAAAAGGCAAGTGCAAAAGAAGAAAACGGGAGCGTGACAATCACTACTTTATCGTGTGATCAAGTTCAATTCTGCATATTGGACCTCTATTTCTACTTTCGGTCTGTATTTTTGAACATGATTGTATTCACTTGTCGAGAGATAAATAGAACAAGGGTTTCCTGGAATTAGATTTCTGGGTCTCTATAGTTTTGGCTATAATATTACTATATGATAAACTTTTTGCATCAAATTATGAACCTGCTCATATTTGGCCTGTAGCAATTCATTTACGGTGCATTGGACCGTGCCAGATGACTTTTTTAGGATGTCAATAACAACGGTCTTTAAAGTCGGTAGCACAAGTTCAATAGGAGCATGTAGTTGGGACTTCGGTTTTGAGAGCAAACCTATTGATGGCATGTTTACTTGGAATAGCGAGAGTTTTGAATTGGTGTGGCTAGGAAGAGTAGAGACAGTAATGAATTTGGTTTTATCGGTACTGAATTACGAATTGTAATGTCAATTCACGTACTTATTGATGTCATATGTGTTGGTAAACGTATGAGAAGAACTCGAAGAATAATTTCAGTACTCGTGCACTAGTATAGAAAGTCGAAGAGTCGAAATAATTTCAATACCAATTGTTTCCAAGTAAACTTGTAAGTTTGAATGAAATTGAAATTGCCAATTTATAGATAATCATCCACTATAAAATCAAGAGAGAATTTCGTGTAAATGAATATCCGTTAGTTTGCCTTACATCTCTTCTAAAACAATAATCAACAAAAAACTCGGATTTGGAACTCATTCCTTGAATTCATATCCAACCATGTTACCAGTTCCGATATCTATTTGTTCAAAACTCGGTTTCTTTGGGGCCAAACCAAGATCAATCTGAGCGTGGACATAAAAAATATTCACCGGAGTGCGCAGTGATGTCATATTCGCCATGGTTTCTGCACTTGTTCGGGTGAGAATGTCCGTCATCTGTCTTTGCATTGATAAAGGTTGAACATTTAGTCAGCGTTTCGCGAAAATGATGGCAAAGGCACAGCTTCTTGAGGACGTAGGATTACAAGTATGCCAAACATTCCAAGCATCGGTAGGACGAGCAGCCATTTCAACAGTCTATAGTAATACATGTGGAATGTGAGGGAGAAATCATCTGAAAAATAGAGTCCGTTCTTGTCAACCATCTCCACCAAAACAGTACCCATAGTCCTTACACCAACTGTCGGAAGCTTCATACGATACTTTCCAGGACGATTGTAGGTCTCGTTTATTCTTATCCTTCTCTCTCCTTGGTAATTACCTGGCACTAACAGCGTTACCTACATAGTTTGAAAGAAAACAAATGTTGGATTGAGTTTTTTATATTATACATACAAGCTACCTGCGTGTGTATACAAGAGACAGAGGGAGGGAGGACTGTGTAGTCGACTTTGGCCAAAATAATTGGTGGGAATGAGCAACTTACTGTGACATTATAGGGTGCTTGCAACCCAGATGGGTATCTATAGCTATCTATGATCTCAAACTCCACCCAAAAGTTCTTGCCTTCTTCATCACGGAAAGCTCTTGATGAATGTGAAACAAAGATACCTTCACGGTTATGCCTATTTGCAACATGATTTCTTCCTTGATTAGGTGATCTCCATGCCTGAGAAAGGAAACACACTAAAGACGATTAAAAACAAAACATTATCACCCAACAAAAAGCAAAAAAGAAAAACTGAAGACAACAGAAGAAACTATTGACAGATCAAGCTTGTGATCTATCATGCCTTGAGGGGATGATGCGAAGCAGGAGTCGAGAAGCAAAAAACATTGCCATTCATGGTTGAAACAATAAGATCAAGATCATCTCCACCATCAACATTGTCTGCTAAGACCATGCTATATCTGTCATGCAGAGATCAATGTTTCAGGTAAATCATGGAAAGGAGGAGAAATAAGTAAAGATGTAGGAAAAAATAACTTACGAAGTTTCACCAATGTCGACCACATCGGCGCATGATGTAGGTCCATCAATTAGGTACAAGTAACCATCAAACGAAGTTGTAACAAGGGTGAGTCCCTTCTTTTTCTCTCCCTTTTTACTTAAATCAACTAGAAGAACTTGATTCATAACTCTCCCATGAGTTCTATATGGATAAGGACGAACAATTGACCCATCTTTGCCACTAAGAACATATATGTTGCCGGATAAAGTTGGAACCACAACATCAGTATGGCCATCCCCATCAACATCACCAATAGTGGGACCCTGAGGAACAAAAATGTGCATTAGATTCAGGGGTGGTTTGGGAGTGAGGTGCTTAAAAAAAAGCACCCATGAAAAAAAGCTGTGAGGGTTTTAGGTGTTTGGTAAACTGAAAAAAAAAAAGCTTATTTTGGAAGCTGATGTGAGAATAAGCTGAAATCAAAGGAAAATGCTGAAGCTGCTATTTGCAGCTTTGGAAAATTGGCTTTTTTTTCAAAGCACACGGAGCTACAGTGCTCCTTTAATGAAAAGACCCATTATCAGACTGCTTTTTTTTTCCAAAAGCACTTTTACAAAAAAGTTTACCAAACACTCTGCTAATTTATTTCACAGCCACTTATTCTCACAGCACAGCCGCTTATTCTCACAACAGCTTTTTTTCAAAGCACATCAATACCAAACCAGCCCACTGTGACGTAAATAAGCTGAGTTGTAATGTCTATTAAATCACATATATGTAGAAACCTTGACAGTGCTAATACATAGAAAAAAATATGTAGTGTTCTTGAGAAAATGACTCATAAATTTGAGCATAGTGCATGCAAGTTGAAAACCGATAATCTCTCCAGGAAAATGGTAAATTAAACTCATAAGGTCCAGAGCAGAAAAGAAATTTCCAAAAAACAACTGACCTAAAAATGTGGTCCACCAAATAATGTACTAGCACTCTACTTAATATCCAATCAAACCCTCAACGTACCTGGGGAACTAGACTCTTAAGATGATTTTCCCAAATTTCTACTCCTTTTGTAGTCCATGCAGCAACATTTCCATGAGCATCAGTAGTCACTAGTTCAATTTTTCCATCATCATTGATATCAGCAGCAACAACAGCTCCTTGAATTTCAGCCATTTCAAGAGGAAATTTTTCTCTGACCTTGCCTGAACAAAAGAAACAGTTTAGTTTCGATATCACTAACAAAAAGAGTTGTATGTAACATCAAAGATGATCCAGCGTCTTGTATGCCAGGGAACTTGAAGCAACTCATGCTCTCTGAGGGGAAAATGCCAGCAACCGCAGCAATGAGAGTAAGAAAAGCTAACTCACCATGATGATCCAAGAAATAGAACAAGCCAAAGGAAGTTCCGACAAGAATGTCCAGATTCCCGTCACCATCCAAATCCACTACAGTTGGAGAAGAATATATATGAGCACGGAACGTCGCAGTCTCTGTACTCAGATCTAGTTCCGCAGTCCACTTAACTTGCTTTGTGTCGAGATTAAACACAACTATTGAGCCAGCAACATATTTTGTAATATCAATGTCACCCAATTCCTTTCGATGACCTTCGTTGGACTCATAATACCTGCAAATGTACAAGGTGGGAGATTACTTTCAAACCATTAATTACTAAGCAAACTCCAATATATGGTTCACATTTCAATCTTGGATGATGCCGCATAACAAATGATAAAGAAAACGCACTAAATTGATTTTGCAGGAAATAAAACTTAACAGGATTATTACAATTTATTGTATAGATCTGAAGAAAGCATGGTAAATTACTTGATCATACACAATCTACCTACAAATTTAAATTATTCTTCTATTTCATTTACAACATATCTACTGATCTCATGAGTGTCTCCTGGTCAATACAAATAGTGCTATAGTTTTGAACTCATTGGCTGCCATACCAGGTCATCACAACAACTCAAAATGCAGATTTAACTCCAACAGTGCAAATTGTATACTGCTTGCAGTATTTACATCAAATATATACATACGGTACTTATTTGTCAAACTTTTAAAAGACATGCTTGCTTTCATAAATCCTATAATGTACACCATACCTAGAAAATACTTACTTTATCAGAGTCTAAACTGCACAAATCCTTTAAAGTAAGGAGGTAGACACCTTTAATGGGAATTTAAAGTGCTAAATGTGATGTGATTGCATTCCACTCCAAAAATATTAATAAATAAGTGAATTTTGAGAACTCACTCGCTATCAAAGAAGTAAGATACAGCAACAACCATTTCTGATACTCCATCATTGTCTATGTCCGCTATGACCTGAAGGAAAAAAGAAACCATCAACCAAATTCAACTTGCATATGGCAAATAGTGAATAAATATCATGCCTATATAAATAAATCCATGTGCAGGGTGCCTATATATGTGTATAGAGGAATCATTAAAGTTAGAACTCACAGGAGTGCAGAGGATGTGTGCATCAACATCGACATAATCCTCCATTTTCTCGTGCTGCTCTTCAGCCCATTCCTCATCTCCCCACATTGATTCATCAGCATAGTCATCATAGTCATAACTATATTCATCAGCCAGTTCCTCACTGCTACGGAACAACTCAAAAGATGAATCAGCATCTGCTTCCAAGCTTCCCTCATTTTGTACAGTTGCAACAGGAACATCCTCCTTATTATTATCTCTGGGTTCAGAACTACCCTCCTGCGATTCACTTGACTTTTTATCTTCTAAAAGCCGTCTCCCAGAACTAGTTCCATTCACTACATTAACAGTTTCCTCTGACACATTTTTCACAGAAGAATTGTCCGTGCCTGTAGGCAGCTTGATGACTGTTTCCACCTGAGTTGAATTTGTTTCCCCTTTATTCTCTGGATTTGATGCATTTACCATGCCAAGGTTGCTCGCTTTTGAAATAGTAGCTGAATTGTTTGTATCAGGAGTTGAAATAATAGTTGAAGTGTTTGAATCAGAAGTTGAAATAGAAGCAGAATTGTTTAATTTAGCTGTATTTCCATTTGTTTCTACAAAAATAACCAACAGTTGTAAACATGATTTATGATTAGTTCCCGTTAAAAAGTAGCATTTTCACAATCATATGAAGTCAGAACTGTTTCAGGTGGCTCGGCATGCTCTTCCTAAATGTCTACTAAAGCAGATGATATGAATAAGGATAACCTCGAAAAAACAACAGCTGTTGTGAGAAAAAACTACTTTAACATGTAAATAGCTTACGATGAATTGATTCCAAAGCCTCCATGACAAGAGAATCATCATGGACATCTGGATGAGTGCGATCCACGGGATCCGGATGCAGACCCCCATACCAGTTCTTTTTAACTTTCCTACGAGGTACTACAAGTTTATCTACCATCATGTAACCTGAAACCCTAAAAGAAAATATACACAAAAACTTTTATGAGCTTGTGTAGGCTGTTATATAATTGCATAGTTGAGAGAAAACATTGTAATATATTTAGTAACATTACTCGGGCAATGTAACTGAATTACCTGAAAAATAAAACTTCACCATTGTAGGTTGCCAAAGTTATTTCTCTCACACCGTCCTTGTCGATATCATGCAGGAGAGGACTCGCATGTACGGTTGACTGATGGAAAGCAGGCCAACCTGATAAATCATCAAGCAGATAGTTGGAAAATCACTTCACCAAACTTCAAGCCAACCTAACGTAAAACAAAGAAAGGAATTTTCGTACCGGGATGTTTGTCTCCATCAGCACCTTCAAGAACTTCAAGATAGTGAACGAAAGAAGAAACCACAATCTCAAGCTTTCCATCACTGCAATAAGCAAAAACGAATAAAAAAAGTTCGTACCCAGTGCACAAGGCTCCCGCTTTAAGCGAAAACGAATACCCGAAAAAAAAGACCACACAAATCAATGCTGGACACAGAACTGATCCCCATGGTAATCACAAAATGCACAGGTAAATATACAGAATTTCCAACCAAAACACAAATCTTTTTTGTACCTATTGATATCGGCGATCAAGGGCGTAGCATATATACTAGAACTAACTTCCGTTTGCCATCTGAGCTCCAATTTCGCAGGGCACTGCGTATTCAACAATGCATCCTCATCTCTAACCACACACACAAATCCAATGCATTAATCAAATGCAAGAATTCCAAACACAATTAACCCAACATCAACAAAATCTCTGTGAGTCTACACTAATCACGGGAAATTAAGACGAAATGAATATGCATACATGTTCGGATATCCAAGGGAGTCGTCGCTGGCTTCTCGTTCCCGGAACTTATTCTTCGCCGGCTCCTCGCCGTGAACGAAGCTCGAACCGGCGCAGAGAATTAGACAGATCAGAAAAGCCCTAATCGCCGGGAATTTCATATGATCCGGTTCGTTTCAATCGGAATGGGGATGATACTGCGGAGGAGAAGATAAACCCCAGCTACTAACAAGGGTCTAAGAAATGTCTCGACGGTTTGTGTTAGCGTGTCGGAGAGGATTTAGGACATGGTTGGGTGCGCAGAGTCGACAGTCGAGGACTGTGATTGGAAAAGAAAAGGCATAAAAATAACAGATTTCAGTTAATCCATTAACAAGTTAAGTTGTTATTGTGTTACCATTAAGAGTTTGTTAATGAATCAAGTTGTTTTCTGATCATCCGTTAAAAATTCATTAAGATAATAGGTACGACTAGTAATGAGTAGGTCTAGACATTTGTTAACGAATCAAGTTGTTTTCTGGTCAATCCATTTGTAGGTCTAGATATTAAGCTTTGTTGATGCACAAAACCGGAGGTCTTGTAACAACGTAAATCCGATCGTGAATCTGCAATAAATGTAAATGACACAAGATGTATCGTGGTTCACCCCAAGGTTTGGACTACGTCCACACTGATTATATATTTATTTGAGGGAGAGAGAGCTCTCAGAGTGAGAGCTTTGAGAGGGGGTGAGAGGGCCTAGGAATTGGCCTCCTCTAATTGTGAGGATGAGGGTCCTTTTATAGAATAAGGGCTCCTCACTTATTACATATTTGCATCTTCCTTTATCACATAATTACATTTAAGTCCCCTAAGTATTTGTACGAGGTCTAAATACGAAGACCCTAAATATGGTATAAACAAACTTAATAAAATCTTGCATGACCCATTATCGAGTCACATGTTAAGATAATAGGGTTGTCACAAAATAGTCTATTAAGATACTATTATGATACAAAAACGACACAAACACGACTCATTTGCCACATCTCATTAGTGCTAACGTGAGAGAGAACGGCAACTTCTCCAGAGTAGGGAAGTCTTGGATGTCAAAACACTAGAAGAACCGAAAAGTCATCAAGGAGTCCACGTTCATGGACTTGATCAAATTGGACTAAAAGATGCATCATCTCTAAAACAATTGTTTAACAACAAATCTCTCGAGCAATCATACGAAGTCCCATGCTAATACACAAATAAAGATCCTCTCCGGATCCTCTTTATAAAAATCCTAAAAATTCGTGTATCATATCCGTTTATCGTACATCATACGGTTAAAAATCATTTTAAATTTTATTATTTAAAATTAAATACAAACAATATTTCACAAAAACTAACCTCACAATATACGATGAATGAACACAATTCACGAATCTTTAGAATCCTCACAAAAAATGATCCGAAGAGGATCCGGATTCCTAATAGACGGTGATGATTTGCGAAGAGCAGGTCAAAAACAAATACAACACCAAAAACACGAGTAACTAAAACCAGGGTTTCGAGAGAGTAGAGTCGTTTACTAACCTATTTCTGAAGTTACATATTCACATGAAAAGGGAAAGGCAAAAACTTGGGTCGTTAAAAAAATGCCTACCTTTTAAACAACTTAACAATATCATCGTCATAATATACACATCTGACTCTAACCCTACTCCTCTTCATCTGAACTACTATCAGAACCAAATAAATGAGACAGCAATCCCAGGGGCTATCGCCGAACCAAACTGGATCAAACAACTCACCAGAACAGCACTCATTACGAATTATAGCTAGGCTTACGAAGTTACACTGTGAATGTGATTCACCAGCTGATACGACCATATAGAACTCTGAACGTCTTGCCAAGCAGGTGTCCGAGGGCAGCCTCAGCACTAAGCTAACCTGCTATCAGCAAACCTGTACACGAAACTCCAGTGTTGCTAAAACCTCCGCAAGTCACCTCCTTCGTGCTGCATTTGCATGCTGGTGGGCTGCTTTGCTATCACTCCGTATCCTATCAGCATACATAGGCAGGCGAATGATCTCATAGATCTCATTCAACAAGATGTCCTGCGTGATATTGTCTTTTATGCTTCGCATGACCTGTTTTGAAATCAGTAATCAGTGAGCCCAAAGTGGGGATTAAACAAGAAAAATAAATTCAAAATATGTGGAGAAGGACCTTCTTGTACGTATTGATATCATTTGGAGTTGATTTGTCAGTCCTGATGCGCATAAGGACCCATTCTTGTTCTTCACCGTTCCAAGAACACTCGATTATTTTTCCAGAATAAGAAGTGGGGTCTTCACCATCTGCTACATAGGAATACAAAAAAAGCATTTAGGTTAAACACAACAAGATCATAACCAAATCACACCCAGCAAAACATAATACTAGATGTTAGTGCCAATTAGATTGTAGAAGATGATACGATGAAGTAACCGGTATTTTATCTAGGTTTCCCAAAACACTAAGCAATAGGGGAAAGCTATAAAAACAATAAAAGTTCTCATCCGGACATTTTCTTTTTTGGGATCAATCCACATGTGTATGCACATGTATGTCCACAGGTTTAAACAAAAAGAAATAAAATAAATCTGCTTATAAAGTTGGGACCTATTGAGACTGCTTCTGGAAGAGCTAAAAGTGCTTTCTGAAAACCAAAAAAAATGCTTATGAGTCATAGAAACGCTTTCTGGAGAAGTTCCTGCCAGGTCAAGTTTTAAACAGAAAAAAATCCGAAGCACCCCAATGCAAAACTTCAGCTGTACGGATCATGATTATACCTAGTCACGTTTTAAACAGGAAAAAAAAATCTGAAGATATTCATGTCAACCTTTAAACGCAACTTTATTTCCGTCCATTAGTTTCTTCTTTCCACGTTCATACAGAAAAAGATGCTGCCGCCAATCGTCATCAGTTACCTGTCCACACAAGCAGCTTCATATGAGAAAACAAGCACAGAAGAAATTACAGCAGATATGGTAGGGGATGAGAGATGTACAGAAAAATGGTTTAAATGACAAAATAGAGTTTTCAAAAAATAACTCAATAAAGTTGATAGCACAACCTCAAAGAGAAAATCAACCGAGTTCATATGAGAATATTTCCACTTTAGAAGTCCTTCATGTGTGCGGGGAACATAAGGATCATCCCAACCCTAGCATATAAAAAAAAAAAAATTTTAATTCTTTGCAACCAAATCAGAGAGAGGACAGCTAATTTAGAACCAATAATAGGACCTGACATGGCAATAAACAAATTATATTGACAGCTAACCAAGTAATTTGAAACTAATAAAAATGTTCGAATCATATTTCATAGAACCACCTGAAAGATAAGACCATCTGCATCATGTGAAAGCCTTGGAATAAATTCCTTCAAAAGCTTGTTTACAGTGGAGAGCAACCAAAAGTCCTTCCTCCTCACCTAATTGAACACACTGAGAAAATCAATCCCAGCAGAAAAGTAAACAGCGGAATGAAGTTCAACATCTGAACACAGTTTATTGATACATACCCTGAATGGTTCCAGGTCATATCTATAGTAAGGATTCCTACTTTGGTATATATTGTGGCGCTCATAATTCCGAGGTTCAATGACTTCTTTCTCAAGCATCTTCCACCGTTCATAAAAAGGCCGCTGCAACAATGCTATAATATTAGACTGTATAATGGGTAGCTTAACATTACAGAACATAATATACTAAGGCAATTTACAACCTTGAACACCCCATTACCAATGCAGATATTGACGATGGGTCCAACTGTTATTTTACAATTTCAGACAATAGAATCACAGTGCAGATACCACTACTGATGATTATATGGATGTCAAAAATCACAGTGCAGATATCTCTTCAAGTTGATTGTTCCATACCTAACAAAACACAAGCCTACAGAGACCTTTGTGCACGTTCCCGACTACTTCTCAAAATTTAGGACTCCTTTTATATCTGAAAGTTCACTCCCTGTGTTCGGTTTACAGTGTGTTACCAGTTGCCAAATGACTTACATGTTTGCTTGCACAAAAATCTAGAAAAAGTTTGAAAAATGAATTCAAAAATATAATCGAGTGGTAAATTACACAACCATATAGCATATACCATGTGATTATAAATACAATATCTTAAATTCTCAAGTTTGTGCAACCATAATTTAAAAGGTAGATCACCCCAAAAGGGATACAAAAAAAGGCGCAGAAAAAAGGCATACCAACCTCTATGATAGAAAGGTAGTTGATTGCCATCATATCATAGATCAGGTATCTTCTCTCCTGCTTCTGTGAATCAGGCACGGTATCAATTACCATCTCACCATCAAGTAATGTGTAGTGGTGAGTCTTCTCGGCTAAACCCTTAAAAGACAAAAAAAGGAAAGGAAAAAAAAGGAGACAAACAAGGTCACTCTAACTTGTGAAGGATACAGCTGAATGGGGAGATGAAATCTTCCCTCATTAACCTTGCAAGAGTAAGTGTATGCATACATCATTTGTGTGTTTGCAGGGAAACCTCATTTGGACCCTTCTAAAATTAAAATTTCTATCAACCAAGTAACACCCATCCATCGTTATTAACATCATATATCGTGTTCCATCAGCCTTCCATGTAGCATAATAATAACGTTGCCTTAACAGCTGTAAGTTCTCCCTGCATGTACGAGAAGGAAGTCCATTCAGATGACAATCTCAAAATGGAGCATTACCAAGTGAAAAAGACCTACAATACTCAATTGCAACATGTATAAAACAATATATGAGAATAGAGTAAATATGTGATATGCAGTACTCAAGGAGTCTTTACAGATGCACAAGGAATTTGTCATCTATCAGCCAACTATTACGAAACCAAGCACATTACACCTCCAAATATCTAATATGTAATCAAATGTCAAGCCACATTGGGTCTCTTTTCAAACTAAGCTTCAACAGTGCCACAAATATATCTTTGTTAAGCAGAAAACAAACTACAAACTGTGCTTACATACAAAACTTCAAATATCAATTCCAGAAGCATCCACCAATTTCAATAGATTCATTGTCGATGTCAACAACGACATTGAGTTACCATTTTCAGTTATCATTCCAAATGAAACATTGCGTGATAATTGCCCATCAAACTTTTCTTTACAGATCAAATGTTCTTACTTAATATAAAATGCACAGCACAAAGCATGTTAACAAAAGAAAGTTCATTTCAAGATATTGCTCACCAAGTTATGATGAAATTGTACAGCTTATCGCATATATCACTATTGAGTCAAAGAAAGTTACAATTGGTAAAACTGAAGAAATTTTATATGCTCAAATTAGAAAAAACGAAACCTAAACCAAAAAAAGGAGCAAGGAGCACCTGTTAAGAGACACGGGGTGCGACCCTGGGAATTGCGAGTTTCCTCTAGGCTGAAATGAAAGAAAATAAAGTTTTAGTAAAATACTAAAATGGGATGCAAGTTGGAATTAAGCTAAAATATGTGACAAAAAATCAAAACAAGCTAACTCAAGATCTCAGATATTTGTGGAGTTAGAAGCAAAAGCCAAAAACCATCAAGAATAGAGATAGGTTTCAACATGCCTACCCCAACATTAACCAGCTTAAGAGTTTGATAGCAGAACTGCCGCATTGCCTCCTGCTGGTCCCAAGGTATCTCATCGCCCAAGATATCATCATTTGTCATCAATCCATTTGTATCCAGACTCTCCTGAAATAGAAGAGGTATGTTAAAACTACAGTGAGGACAACAATAAAAAACAAACATGTATCATGATAACAAAGCAAAAGGTCATTTACATGATCAAACAGGAAGTATGGGGTGGATTACAAATAATGAACAGAACACATTACAAAAAAAAAATTACTCCTCCATCAATGCCATGCAAACCACTCATCCTTTACTGGATTGTCCGAACTTCAAGTCATTCATTTGGCAAAGAAATACATCATATCCAATCAAAAGAGTTCCACTATAAAGACGGTGCATACATTATTTACAGGAGCAGCAGGACCCCCATCATCGTCGTCATCGTCTGCAACAGCTTCACCATTAAGATCAAACTCTGAAGTCTTCCATTCAGGAGTTGAGGGGCAGACAACCATATCAGGCTTTCTTTCATGATAGAATGAGTATAAAGCATCAACATAGTCAGGTTTGTAGATTCCCGGAGGACGTGCATCCGCAAAAATTTTTAATGCCTGTGTAATACAATGTAGCATCAGAGAAATAACAAGAATAAGAAAAGAGTATAAAAGCAGGTTGGTTTACTCTACGTTTAGACAGTTAAAATGACCTCATAATTACCTGAGTGACTGAAATTGGTAATGAGCGCATTAGGTAGTGGATGATCATATACCCTGTGCGATTGTGCCCATGTGTACAATGCACAAGAATATATTTCTTCGAATGCTTTTGACGTGACAGGAACTGTATAACCTGCAATGAGAATAATTAATAAAGTATCATAACCAGAATTTTACTTGCATAAACAATGAGTATGTGATATCTTGAAAATAAAAAATAAATAAATAAATAAAAAAGCTTCCTTCCTCGCATATAAATAGGCAAGTGTGAAAAATGAAACAAACCTCGTATACAAACTGATTTACGGAGAGGTTGTCAGGCACAGAATCCCGCCCCTTGCACGCAATCTACATTATCGAACACGATTCCATAAATAATAAAATACAGACAGAAGTACCAATGAATACAAATTGTACCATAATCTACTACTCACCTTGACATGCTTAATACCCTCTTTCTTCAAATCTGATGTTAGATAATAGCGAGAAGTATTTGTCAAATCAATCACCAAACCAAGCTGAAAATGAGTGAAGACGACTTAAAATCATTTCAACAATTGAACTAGACAGAATGACTCTCATATAGGTACTATTTAGTTCAACTCCCGTTGTCCAAAAAAGAAATATACACATACAGTATCCAAACTTTGACAGCTAGTGCATGTGACAAAAACTACTTTTCAATTATCATGAAAAAAATAAGACTAGAAGAAAAGGAGCATAATTTCAGCGGGCTTACTTTTCTTCCCAAAACTCTTTGCTGATGAATCACTTGTTTAAATGAGTATCTTTTACCAGGAGGAACACAATCATTGTACGATTCACCCAATGGCACCTTAGAAGGTATCATTAAAGATATTTCTTGACCAGCTGCTGGACAATCCAACCAACCTGCATTATGAAGAAAAATGTAATTAGAGACAACAAAAGTAATACCAAATACACACACTCCTGAGTCGTAATAGTGCTACAGACAGAAACTATTTCCCCAGATAAAGGTCTAAAACCCTTTATCCATACTAGTATATAAAGGGAACACCAGTATTTTTGAGCTACGGTCTTCAAGATGAATCAAATTTTATTTATTCCAAATACACACTACCCTTCCACATCATCCCAAAACTAATGGAAGAATCAAATGATAGGGATAGCAAGGTAAGTGAACTACCAAACTCACCCAAAGGCAGTAAACCGATTACTTCATCAATTTCACCTTTATAAAAAAATAAGGGAATTGTTATTGGCACTCCAAAAATCTCATTCTACACTCCAAACTTTCTATATTTGGAAAAGAAAAATACACTTGTGAGGAAGTGTAGAATGAGATTTTTGGAGTGCCAATAACACTTCCCAAAAATAAACTAGAATTCACAACTCAAATCCAATTCCATTTCTTCACTCCTTTGAGAAACATATTTCACTCCAATTGTGACCACCACCCCAAAACCATCTACAACCACCTCTCCATCTGAACCAGAGTTGAGCATTCTAATGCATTTGAAATTAAATTCATCCATAAAATGAATCAAATTTATTTTCCCATTTTATCTTCTTCACTTCTATATGTATTTTGGAGAAAGCATCTCTCTCCACACAGAGCAAGTGCAGAAGGCTACTAGTGATTTAAATGTATCTCACTAATTAGCACGATGATAAAAAAATAAATCATGACACATTCATTTAACATACAGTCGGGACATATCAATATGCGCACTATATCTCCACATGAGTTTAGAGTTTGGTTCAAATAATTGGAAAACCTAAAAGGTCAAACCCACTAACTCAATATCAAAAGAAGAAATTTAATTCCCATATTAAAAGTAGGGCTGGGCAAACGGGCTCTGGGCCCGCGGGTAGGGGAGGGTATTGGCGGTTCGGGTCGGGTACGGGGCGGGTCCTGATTTTAAATAAGAGAAACGGGGCGGGGCGGGCCGGGTCAATGACATTTTAGGGTCGGGCCGGTTTCAGATGTATAGAAAAACGGGGCCCCGAACCGGCCTGTTTGTAATTGAAATGGACGGCCCAGATTGAAAATAAACATAACTTCCTATCAGGACCGTTGGTTTTAACCTAGTCTTAGTGTATGAAGTCTGAAATTCTAAATCTCTTCTCTTCTCTGATCGACTCTCTCTCGACCTCGACCTCTTCGTCTCTGACTCTGACCGTCGTCCCCTCCCCTCCCCTGAGCCCCTCCCTTCCACGGTTCTACTTCCACCACCCACACTCCGTCACTCGACTCACTCCCCGTCTCCCCCTCAGTTGTCTCCTTGCCCACCCCCGACATCACCACCGGCGTGACCTAGAGAACCCAGGCAGGCACCCGCACCACCCATCTTATTCTTCCCGATTTTCCTTCTCTCATTCCCGACGACATCACCGCCGTAGCGATCACCAACACTCTATCGCTTCAGGTGAATTCTTTAACCTTTTTTTTTATTGATTTTCTGATATTCTAATTTTCTAATTTTCTGATTTTCTGATTTGGTGGATAATCTGTGCTCAATTACCTTCATACAAACTCATGTATTGTTAGTGTCGTATTATAGATGGACCAATCTTCTCAATTTGCCATATTCTTAGTTTCAACATCACCGTTATATTTGGATTTTGTTGTTGTTATCTAGTTTTGTGTTGTGTGTGTTATGTTATGTGTTTTGTGTGTGTGTGTGTGTGTGTGTGTGTGTGTGTGTGTGTGTGTGTGTGTGTGTGTGTGTTGTTTTGTGTGTGTGTGTGTGTGTGTGTGTGTTCTGTGTTGTGTTGTGTGTGTGTTCTGTGTTCTGTGTTCTGTGTGTGTGTGTGTGTGTGTTCTGTGTTGTGTGTGTCTCTGTGTGTGCGTGCGTTCTGTGTGTGTGTGTGTTCTCTGTGTGTGCGTGCGTTCTGTGTGTGTGTGTGTGTGTGTGTGTGTGTTGTGTGTGTGTGTGTGTTGTGTGTGTGTTGTGTGTGTGTGTGTTATGTATGTGTGTGTGTGTATTGTGTTATGTGTGTGTGTTCTATGTTGTGTGTGTGTGTTAAGTATGTGTGTTGTGTTGTGTGTGTGTTCTATGTTGTGTGTGTGTTCTATGTTGTGTGTGTGTGTGTGTGTTATGTATGTGTGTGTGTTGTGTTGTGTTGTGTGTGTGTTCTATGTTGTGTGTGTGTTCCGTGTGTATTATTTGTAAAAGCTTGCAAGGATATTGATTATCTATTCCTATATTGCCCCATTGTAAATAGATCCAGCATACATTCTTTGAGGAGCAAGACTGAGCAAGACTGAGCATACATTCTTTGAGGAGCAAGGATATTGATTAGAGCAAATCCACCCCAAAACCAACTCCCCAGCACCCAGCCAAAAAAATAGGCCAGCCCCCTGTTTTTTTGCTCCAGCCCGTTACATTGCCTGGCACCCAGCCCATGCCAGGCAACAGCCCAGCACATTTTGGACTGACCCAGAAGCCGGCCTGTTTCTCAGGCGCGTGCAACACAAGCGCGCAAGGCGCGAGTGGGTTTCAGGGAAACCTGAAAAGGTGTCAGCCCACTTGGGCTCAGCGACGTGGCTTCACAATAGCCGTTGGATTTCCAACGGTTAGTTTTTCTAGACCGTTGGATTTCCAACAATAAAAAAAATTTAAAATTTACTTTTAAACTGGACCGTTCGATCAAAGATCAACGGTCCAGATTAATTAACTTAATTAAAATTTATTTAAAATACAGAAAATTTATTAAAAAATACAGAAAATTTAAAAAAAAATTATTTTTTTCTTTCTATAGTTTATTTGATGAGTTTATATAATTTTATTTTAGTGTGTTTTTTTTTAAAGTTTATTTGATGAGTATGTAATTTTATTTCAGTGTGTTTTTTTTTTAAGTTTATTGAAATTTTATCCAAAATTGGTTAAAAATCATATCCGAAATAAACTTAAAAAAAAAAACATACCAAATAAATGCGCTAGGTGCCAGCGCATTTTTTTAGGGGTGGAGATGCTTTGGTCTGTTACTGTTCACTAGGGTCTATTACTGTTCACTTGAGTGGATAAATGCGCTGGGTGCTGGCACAAAGTCCTTAGGGGTGGACTTGCTCTTATCTATTCCTATATTGCCCCATTGTAAATATATTGTTATTTTGGATGTATTGTTAAAACTTAATTTATGAACTTGGATGTTAGACTTTGTATTTAGATTAGATGTGAATAATGGTGAATTTGTGCAAAATCTGCATAAATGCAGTGTCATTGTGATTGTGCAGTTGCAAATTGCAATCTGTGCAAATCTGTGCAGTTTGCAATCTGTGCAGTTTGCAAACTGTGCAATTTTCAAACTGTGCAGTGCAGTTTTTTTTTTTTTTTAAATGGGTACCCGTGGACCCGGCCCGAACCGGCCCGTTTCAACCGGGCCGGGTAATGTTTGGTTCCTATACTAGAAAATCCAATCCCCGCCCCGTCCCGGCCCATTTCATTTAAGCTCCGATTCCTACAAACTTCGGTTCGGCCCGGCCCGCCCCGGCCCGTGCCCAGCCCTAATTAAAAGGACAAATAATATTGAAGTTTAAAAATTTATAGCATTAAACTCAGTCTCCATACAAGAAACCAATAAAAAGGTCGTACCCAGTGCACAAGGCTCCCGCTTTACGCAGGGTCTGGGAGAGGTGAATGTCTGCTAGCCTTACCCCCATTTATGGAGAGGCTGCTCCCAAGTCTCGAACCCGAGACCTACCGCTCATGGGCGAAGGCACTTGCCATCGCACCAAGTGCGACCTCTTCCATACAAGAAACCAATACCAAAAATAAAAGTTTCTATGAAAGGGTGAATCACCTTTTAATGTAAACGAACATATAAATGGTAATAATTCAGTTAAAGCTTGTCATGGTAGTGACAAAAATGTTGTTCTATATATTTCTACCAAGCAATGCAACTTATGGAAATAAAAACATATTAGTAAACCTAACAACATACTACAGACAGCATACTTACCATTGGGGAGCCTAGATTTGTCGTAAACTTTGGGGTTTTTTGTTTGATATGAATCGTATGCAGGGGGTTGAGAAACATGCACTGGTTTTTCATCTGGGCGTTCTCGTTTCAATCGCTTACGTCTTTCTTCACGCTCCTAATACAAGGAAAACACAATATCAGCAGCCAGGCACATAAAATGTTGAGATCAACATATATACATAATATATAAAATAAAATAAAAAGAATGAAAATATTTCATGGCTAATCTTTGTGTATGTGAACCGCTGTGTGTGTGCTCACAGGTGTGCGCATGGGGAAATTGTGCATGCACATGAGAGAGAGAGAGAGTTGTAAAACTTCCGAAGGCATAATTTCCCCCATATATCATATATTAATAAGCTAACCAGACCAAAAAATCTGTTTGCCCCACAGCGACATATTAGTTTCAAAAAATTGTACATGCAGTTGAATATAGCAGCATAAAGTATTTTGTCTCCTATGTTATTTTGAATTTCTAAATCCCCGTCTTATGACCATAAATGTTGCAAGGGCTTCCACCAAGTTTATGGTTGTTTCCATACAACCTTTTGCATACAAAATAATATCCATCAATTCCAAAGGCCATGGAAAGATATAAGCTTCAGAAGTAATGAAAGCCCCCAACTACAATCAATCAAAAACAATACAAAATGCCCTGTAATGCTTTCAATCTCACTGGAGATCCCAAACAAAAGCATATATGGCCAGAACAATAACTACACTAACAAAAGAAACGATATGATCCAGTTGCCACTACATGAGCAGGCCATTTAAACGAGAAAAAAATAGTACCCGCCGTGCTATATCAACTCCACTCTCTATACGTTCTTCTGGGGCAACGTATTCTATATGATTCTCAAAAGCATCCTCATCTTCTTCAGGTACTGGCGAGGCATTCAAGTCCATGACAGCAATCATTCATAATCCTCTACACTACATTTACCGACGCAGAATCAAATGGTCAGGGGGACTCTCTCTCGATAACTTGTAAACAACCTTACATTCAAATATTACTTCCGTCAGCTGCAAAAATGCGCACATTGTCAATAACCAATCCAAGTAAGCAACTAAAAGCTAATAAGTAACATAGTTTACAAACCGATACTCCTACATAGACGTAGAATCTTTTGTCTCGAAACCGAAAAAGAAAAATGTAGACGAAACTGCTTGGCCGAAAGACGGCATTGGGCTTACATGGGAAAGCAGAGCAAAAGTATAAAATTCATGTAATGTACTGCTAATCAACTTAATCTAACTACAAATTTGCTTAAATTTGCTATGCCCAAAGCCCTATCCAAATAAAATACCCTCCATTTTGTTCATCTCCCCTCCAATTTCTAACAGCACCAAAATTAGCAAACCAAAACCACAAACCCTAAACCATAACTTTCCCATACAAATTTCGAATTCCAAAACCCCAAAAGCTTCACAGTTATCGAGAAAGAACTCAAACCTCACAAAACTGCAATCGCAAGCCGATTCACCGTGCCCCTGAAGTAGCCGTGAGAAATTAACACTTCCACGATCAGCGCAAACCCAGCGGCTTCCTCTGGAAGTTGAAAGAAAGCCAAAAACCCTAAAGATTGTTCTCTTTATCTTGTTCCTCGCAACTGGGAAGCTCTCTGCGAAACCCTAAGAGAGAGAAAGTGTGGGGTGTGTCGGTTTAGAGAGAGAGTAAAAATTCAAGATGGTTTCATTAATCAATCCATGTCATGAGAGAGAGAGAGAGAGAGAGAGAGAAATGTACGATTCAGTTCGGAGAATCGAATAAACAATACAGATAAAAACCCTCCAGAAAAACGATGAATTTATACAAGCGTATGACTCCGAATTTTTCAAAAAATATATTTATTTATTTTTACTACTTATACACGTGTGAAAAGTGTGAAACTTGAAGAAAATAACCCTAGAGTAAATTATCAAAAACGGAAACTTACTTTGTTTGGCCAAAAAGAAAGGAAAATTACTTGTTACCAAAGAATAAAAATTACTTTATTTGGGTTTTAGGTACCGTCACGTGACACAAGTATTCTATGATCAAAGGAAAAAATACGGTTAACGTGTTCATATTTAACGAGTGATAAAATTTGTTCAACTATTATCGTGGCTTTTGTATCCAATAATATAATTATGTACTCACTTTTTTTTACATAAAATTGTATTGTTGAATCAGAACGTTATGTGATGTGAGTAATTGTTTTCACCTTTCTTTTGATGAAAGTGCAAAATCTCTCTCCATGGCCGTTAAAGAGTAAAGTCCAAGAAAATGAAGTTTGAAACACAATTTAAGAAATAATGAGATAAAAATAGGTGAAGGATGAGACAATAATTGTATTTTAAGACAAAATATGGGTGAAGTTTGAAACACCATTTTAGGGTTGTCCTCGTATTCTCCAAAAAGTAGATTCCACTTTAAACAACTTTGAATAAATTAAAAGGAAAATTAATGAAAATTGTTTAAAAATTTTGAGTTTTAACGATAATGACAAAATAAATGGTAAAATGAATAGTACTAAGTTTGACTTTTTAGTATAAAAATGTGGTTTTTCGTATAAAAATGTGGTTTTTCGTTAAAATAAACAGTAACTTGAGTTTTTCGTTAAAACTCTCTAAATTAAATACATGCATTAAGATGATGCAGATAAGTCTTTTTTCCATAATTAAATAAGGGTTGGTAAAAGGATAAAGGGATCACCTATTACGGTAAAAAGGAAGGTGAAAATTGGAATGAAGAAATGGCATGTCTTAAGATTGGCAGAACTGTGAAAACGACAAAAGAAAACGTAGAGTTTTAAGTGATGGACAATTCTCTACAATCACAACGCACCACGTGGATTCAATTGTTTGGTTTGAGAGAGGATCACATCTGTTGATAATACATCGTGCGACCAGTTTTTATTAGGTATTGTTTATATTCAATTTTAAATAAAAAAATCACAATAATTTCTGACCGCATGATGTACGATAAACGGGTGTGATTGGAGGATTCAGCGAGAATCCTCATTCGTTTGGTTTATTTTGAGGAGAAACTTCTACTCAAAACTAATTGTGTTCGAATCGCAAAGCTTTGTACTTATGATCATAACTATTTATATTATGAATTACTCTGTAAATATCATCTATGCAAAAAATGACTTAAAACTAAAGTCGTTTAGTCAATCTATTATAGCAAATACATAGACAACAATTTTGTTCATCTGTTTGTATACAGTTTGATGACTAAACGAACTTGGTTTTAATTGGTTTTTTTGCAAAGACAATTTTTATAAAGTTATTTATATATGAACGGTTCTAATCATAAACATGAAGTTCTATGAATTGACAACGAACAATTTTGAGTAGAAACTCATAGTCATCCTTTGAATAGCCAATTATTATTCTTCCCAAAAATTACATGGCCAGCTTGATACTCTTCTCTTTTGGGTGGGTCTTGAGAGTTCAAATCTTATGTAGCCTATATATATATGTAGTTGAGTGATACACGTCTTTTTGTCTTGATTATCTTTAAAAAAAAATTATTTGTTTATTGAAGAAACACTATTAGATGGGATTAAAATAAATAATCAGGTGTCAATAAATAAGACATGTTGCGGAGATGACACATAAAATTTTAGATGCAAAAGATTTGAACTCACTCAAGTCTTGATCCTTCCTCTGTCCTTTTCATTTCCTAGAATGACTCATATACCCTTATAGGCTTTATTACTGAGAAGACCTTCAATTGTTACAGTGAGCGATAACTATGTTACAGTCAATAGCTCATTCGTGCATATGTGATTTTAATTGTTGATGTGAAACTGACATTTCATTGCATAAACTTTGTTGGTTTGATATAAACGTCAAAGTTGGTCTAATTTAATCCACAACAAAGTTCTTACATGTTGCATGAGAGAAATTATCTTGTGATTAGTTGCATATCTTTTGTGTGTATTTCATTAAGAAGATATACAAATAGAGATATCCAAGAATCTCTCGTTGCATGAAGTTGAAGATCATGTGTGACGGGCTTTCAAGTCTAAACATGAACAATTTTAACTAAATGACGTGAGCATGTGTAGTCATTGGAATTCAAATGGGGACGAATCTACTCTTTGATATCATACAAAAAGTTGAGATTCTAATATCAAGGCCAATTAGAAATGAGGTGAAGAAAACGAATATTGTTGATGCACAAAACCAAAGGTCTTGGAACAACGTAAATCTGGCCGTGAATCTGCAAGTAATGTAAATAACACAAGATGTATCGTGGTTCACCCCAAGGTTTGGGCTACGTCCACACTGATTATTGTATTTATCTGAGAGGTGAGGGAGAGAACCTCTGAATATGAGAGGGGATGTGAAAGGGGTGAGAAGGCTTCAGAATTGGTCTCCCCTAATTGTGAGGGTGAGGAGTCTTTTTATAGAATAAGGGTTCCTCACTTATTACATATTTGCCAATTCCTTTATTACATAATTACATTTAAGTCCTCTGAGTATTTGTACGATATCTAAATACAGAGACCCTAAATATGGTATAAACAATAGTCCCCCAAGTCTTCAGTCAAGAGAGTCTTTTAGCTGGAGACTTGAAATTCAGTCCATATGTGGGCCGAAGTAACTAGATGTTGTCTTGAACTGATGCTCGATATGAGGTCGTGCTCGATCTGAAATGATGCTCAATTAGAAGTAGCACATGCTGCGAGGCTCGTGGCTTATGTTGCCTTGGTTGGCTCGGCTTGTAGCGTTGAAGCTGAGGGAGTCCCTTTTATAGAATAAGGGCTCGCTCCTCAATACATAAATGATGGGCTAGAGTTGATGCTCGCGGCGAGGCGGTTGCTCAGTAGGCGGCGATGCTCTCTAATGATGGTGAGGGAGTCCCTTTTATAGAATAAGGGCTTGCTCCTCAATACATAAATATGGGCTAGAGTTTTTGCTCTCTAATGGTGGTGAGGGAGTCCATTTTATAGAATAAGGGCTCGCTCCTCAATACATGAATAATGGGCTAAGTCCCCCAAGTATTTTTCATGAGGCCCAATATATGGTACATAATGTAGTCCCTCAAATCTTCGGTCAGTAGAGGCTATTGGCTTGAGACTTGCAATTCAATCCATGTATGGGCCGAAGTGGCGGTTGTTCGGATGCGGTATTTGTATACCCTGCACTGAAGCTTCGTAGGTGAAGCTTTGCAAGTGAAGCTTTGTAGGTGAAGCTTTGCAAGTGAAGCTTTGAAGCTGGAGCTCTGTAAATGAAGCTTTTGAAGTTAGAGCTTTTGTAAATGAAGCTTTTGAAGCTAGAGCTCTGTAAATGAAGCTTTTGAAGCTAGAGCTCTGTAAATGAAGCTTTTGAAGCTAGAGCTCTGTACATGAAGCTTTTGAAGCTAGAGCTTTTGTAATGAAGCTTTTGAAGCTAGAGCTTTTGTAGATGAAACTTTTGAAGCTAGAGCTATGTAAATGAAGCTTTTGAAGATAAAGCTCTGTAAATGAAGCTTTTGAAGCTAGAGCTTTGTAAATGAAGCTTTTGAAGTTGATTGACATGAGTGATGCTCATGAACGTTTATGTTGATTGACATGAGTGATGCTCATGGATGTTGTCATGAGTGACGCTCATAGATGTTGACATGAGTGATGCTCATGAATGTTTATGTATGATTGATATGAGGGATGCTTATGAATGTTTATGTATGATTGACATGAGTAGTGCTCATGTATAATTTTGAAGTACTGGGTGTACTTTTGATCACTTGGTTGGTGGTAATAGCAGCAGGCTGCTGAATAAATTTGGAGTATTGGGCGTACTTTTGATCACCTGGTTGGTGATAATAGCGGCGGGTTGCCGAATAATTTTGGAAGTATTGGGCGTACTTTTGATCACCTGATTAGTGGTAATAGTGGCAGGTTGCCGAATAATTTTGGAGTACTGGGCGTACTTTTGGTCACCTACTTAGTGATAATAGAGGGTCTGGCTCTTTTGGGCATATGGGTATTTGCCCTCCACATGACATTGCAGCCCATTATTTTGGGCTTGCCATTTTTTTTAATTACCCTCTGATAGGGTTTATACAGATGTCTCCGAAAGATAAGAAAAATAAATTACATCATTCAAAACAAAGGTTTCGACAGTTGCGGATCGTTGGTGCGTATTGCCCCTACTGCGTACTGGAGAGTTTTTTTTCTTCTTTTCCTTTCCTCTTTCCACCGCATCTTATTTTTGCTTTTGCTTTCTCCAGACATCCATTGCTTTTTCTTTTCATTTCAGCTATTGATGGATAGGTTTGTTGGGCACTAGGGTGCTTTTCACTTTCATTGGATGTCTGTTTTTGCTTTCTCCAAACATCCGTTGCTTTTTCTTTTCATTTCAGCTGTTGATGGATAGCTTTATTGGGCACTGGGGTGCTTTTTCTTTCATCCGAGTAAATTATTCTCGTCTGTAAAACTAGAGTGGTGGTGCAAGTTGCCAAGCAGTAAGATGAAATTCCAGAACAAAAAGAAGACCATCCAAAATCAGCTCGAACGATGTTCTCATAGGCCTCTGACTTTCTTGAGGAGGACGACTTTGAGCTTGCGAGCAAGGTTTTGAGACCAAACTCCCAGAACCAACTGTGGCCTCCACCGCATCGGAGACCAAACTCCCAGAACCAAAAAACTGAGAGATCCATCGCTCAAAATGGATGCAAATTCCTGCTAATCCCATTCACATTAAAGAAAAACCCCACAAAGTCCTGCATGTACGGTAGGAACGACCGTCGTTTATCCCCTGCCTCCTCGGCCTTGCTCCTCACGACATAACGTTCTCCATTCTCCAACACGCCGCTGCCGTTGTCGACTCTTTTCCTCTTGATGTCATCTCCCTTGTTGTTGTTAGCTCTCTTGGTCGACGAGGAAGCTAAAAAGATGATGTCGTCGCTACTACTCCGGTGAAGAAGGTTTCAAAACTTCCACCGCTTCGACAACCAGCCTACGGAGCTGCTCTTATTGCAGCGGCACTGTCCAGGCGACGATTTTAGAGGGGCCCATAAACAGTACGTGCCAGGTGGCAGGTTCTTAAGGTCGTCGGCCTCGGAGGACGAGCACGACGTTGTTTCACGTTTTCTTCGAGCATAAGCATTCTGAGCGGCAAACGGTGCAGTTTCGACTTCTTAACGGCGTCATCCGCATCGCCGTTAGCATTTATAGATGATACGGCTTCTTAACTGCTTCTTGCTGCTTCTTCGTTGCTTTCGAGTTTTAAAGAAATCGAAAATTGCAGACGAAAGAGAGGGAGAGGGAAAGAAGAAGCAAAAAGAGAAGGTGATCTGTAAAGAGAGAGATGGGTTTTTGTAGACTGGTTTCTTGGGTTTTTTTTAAGAGAGAGAGAAGAGTGATGGTGTTTAAGGGATGAGTTTTGGAGCTTAGTGAATGCTTTTTCTGGAAAAGCCCTGTGAGGTTTGTGGGTTTTTGCAGATTTTGTAGTGTTGATTTTGTAGATTTTGCAGATTCACGGTGGAGGTGAAAAAATGAAAGAGAACCAACATAGTTTTTCGTGTCGTTTCCCACAAACGACACCAAATGTTGATGCACAAACCCGGAAGTCTTAGAACAACGTAAATCCAACCGTGAATCTGCAAGAAATGTAAATAACACAAGATGTATCGTGGTTCACCCCAATGTTTGGGCTACGTCCACACTGATTATTGTATTTCTCTGATAAGTGAGGGGAGTGTGGGAGTGAGCTTCTGAGGGTGAGAGAACTCTTCCCATGGCCTAAGAAAATGGCCTCCCCTAATTGTGAGGGTGAGGAGTCCTTTTATAGAATAAGGGTTCCTCACTTATTACATATTTGCCTCTTCCTTTATTACATAATTACATTTAAGTCCCCCGAGTATTTGTACGAGATCTAAATATGGAGGCCCTAAGTATGGTACAAACAAATATCATTTTGAATTATTACGCAAAATTAATTTCTAATACGAGATTCACACTCTGAACAAAGGTAAATATTACTTGGAGTTTTGGAATGCTCCATTCTAGTACATGACCCAAAACTAAGTAAAAACCAAAGATGAAAAGACCCAAAACAAAAGAGTGCGTTGAAATCAAGGTATGAAATATCGATGATATCAGAAATATCGGTAGTCCAAAAACACGGAAATATCGATGGAAATATCAGGATATTATCAATATCGATAAAAATTGAATAAAAACCACGGAAATTGTAAGAAAAACTTGGAAATTTTTATTGAAACTTTGCAGGATGTTTATTTAATCAATTATATATTAGTTTATCACAAAAAATTGGAAGGAAATGCATTGCATGATGGATTTAACTGATTTAAGTTGATTATATAGCGAGCTGACAACATTATGAGTGTAGAAAATATGTAGTAATTAATGAAAGAAGTTTAAACATACCATAATCATTTATATATAATGAATTAGTACAATATTTTACACTTTATACATTGCATGGTAAGATACATGAGTGACTTAGTACCATATAGAGTTCCTATGAGGTTCAAAATTTTCACTATCTTCATCATTTCTATGTGTAGAGTAAGTGTATTGTAAAGAGTAGTTATCAAATGATAAATCCCCAAAATAGTTTTGCATGTTATTGTTAACATGCCACCCAATTTGAGTAATTATAAAAATAATATGGAATAATAAAACCTAATATTAATGAATAATAATCCAATTTGATAAAAAATAATCCTAATATTAAACATATTAATGAATAATAATCCAATTTAATGAATAATCCAATTTGATAATAATCCAATTTAATGAATAATAATCCATTTTGATAATAAAAAAACCTAATATTAATGAATAATAATCCAATTTGATAATAAAACCTAATATTAATAAAATAATAAATAACATTAAACATATTAAAATTATCCTAGGGAATAATTATACAACATTACTTAATTACTTAAAAAAATTAACATGCAAGTATTATTTGGTTCTTAGATCACATGTACGGGTCCACACAAATTTTTTTGTTGTTGTATAAATTACAATAATATAAATATAAGTTCATAAACTTACCTTAAATATGGAACCCTTTGTGTTGAATCTCTGGAATGGATCTGGAATGGCTCTAAAAGGGGTAAGGGAAGAAGAAGAAACGAAAAGGTGTAATAGAGGTTTTTCAATTTTCGAAGGGTCAAAAAATGTGTGATGATCTGATACTCCACCTCTATGAATGTGAAAGAATATCACGCGTGGCATACGGTTTTGAATGAAACCACCATTATTTTTGTCCATGGTATGAAATTGTATAAGTTGTAATTGTAAAAGTTGTCAGGGTTTTGAATTATTTGGATGCTTTTGAATGAAACCACCATTATTTTTGTCCATAATCTGAAATTGTACAAGTTGTAATTGTAAAAGTTGTCAGGGTGCAAACCCCACACACGCCACCACACTCGCATACAAAGATCACACATGCACACAAACATCACACACGGACACAGAAACTCTCGATCCTTCTCCCTTCTCCCACACACACACACACACAGATCTCTCGATCTTTCTCTCTTATCCCTTCTCCCACACACACGTACAGAGACCTCAGTCTCTCGATCCTTTTCCCACATAGCCTTCTGCTTTTCCTTCGCCTTCCTCCTCGTCTGCGTCTTCCGCCTCGTCGGTGCCGTCTCTCTCTCGAAACTCTCATATCTTTCATTTCTCTCTGCACCGAGACCCACATACACACACGCACACCATCGCACCTGCTTGAGGAAGACACCCATCGTCATCAGCAACCTCGTATTTCACCCTCTCCTTCTCATCTCTGCAACTCGGCGAATGCAGGAACCCTCCGGCGAGTTTCTTGAATTTCTACAGTTAGGTAAGCTTCGGGTTTACCTCTTTCTGTTCTAGATTGAAGCTTAGATGTGAAATTTAAGTTCTATCTCGTGTTTTGCAAGGTTTTTGGGATGAAATCGGCCCGGGAATAGGCACACCCATCTCCGGCGAGGCTGTGGGTGTCGACGAACTTTCCAAACACTTCCGATCGTTTCACGGCAAACGGAAGTTATACAAACATTCATCTCGTCTTGTATTTCATTTTGATACCTATATCGGAGTCTAGGGTACTCCTTTACAGTCGGCCAGAGCTGTAGAAGCTTCAGCGTTCTTCTCTGACTCGCACATCTCCAAAATATCACGATATTATCAGTAATATCGCGATATTATCGATAATATCACGATATTTTGACGAAATATCGATAATATCACGATATTTTGACGAAATATCACCAATAATATCGACATTTCATACCTTGGTTGAAATGGAGTGAATTTAGTTACTCTCCAGCCACACCAAGCTGTCTGTTGAGAGAATAGTACAAGGTGATGCACAACAATAAATGTGGGTAAGAGGGTACCCACATTTGGGAGAGATTTTTCAATGTGAGAAAAAACAACCCTCCAGTTACCACCAGTGTTGGGTTTGGGACCACATTTGGGAGAGATTTTTTAATATGATCGGAACACAATATGGTACACTACGTGTTACTATGCAAATGATGAAATATATGTATTAAAAAATTAATAACTTAAAAAGTAAAATTTTCCACCAGTTATATAAAAATACCTATCATTTATATAAAAATACGTGATGTCGTGTTCCTATAGTAAAATTTCCCTTCCAAAAAACCCACCAAATTAGCTGATGTACTTCCCAGAATCAAATCATCATTATTTGACAATCACAAAGTGCAGGCCAATTGCTCGACAAAATTCCCTCAAAATTAGCGAACAAATCCGATCTTAATCCAATCCCATCTACCTTTTGGAGGGAGATTGTCAGCCATTATGTTACAGTGTCCTTCTTATTTCTTTTTATTTGTGCGATTACGATTAAATCACGTTAAAATTTTATATTTTTATTATTTATTATTTTATTATCTTTATAAAAAAATTAATAAAAAATATTGACGTGCCTTTAACCGCACAAATAGAATGGAATGGAAAGGGCACCATAACTCGGTAGGCAATCTGCCTCCCTAGCTTTTATCCCTTCCCCACTTCACTGCAAACTCCGATCATCTTCCATTTCTCACATGGCATTATCAGATCAGATCAGACCTTCTTCCACAACTACCTCCTCGCTCTCTACCTCATATAGCCCCCCCAACCTTCATCTCCCTCCGGTTCCTCCGAGCCCCCTACGACAAGCCCCACCGTGTCCCCTCCCCTCGCCTGGTTCCTCATGGAAAGCCCAACTCTCTGGCTCACCCTCCTCCTCTTCCCCTCCGGCCCCCACTCGTCCAACCCAAAAGCCCTTTTGCTCATTACCCCTTTCTCTTCCACTATTTCCACCGCACCATCCTCTACTCGCTCCGCCTCCACTGCAACACCGCCAGTTCCTAATCCTCCGCCGTCGGTTTTCCGGTGAGCGTGGTGGCGATGGCATTTGGGTTCAATATGTTGAATGCGTATCTTCAGGCCAGGTGGGTTCCTCAGTACAAAGATTATGAATCCGACGGGTGGTTTTGGTGGCGGTTTGTGGTTGGGTTGGCGGTGTTTGGTTATGGCATGGGTGTAAATATTTGTTCTGATAGGGTCCTTGTGGGGTTGAAAAAAGAGGGTGGGGGAATAAAGTGCCTGAGCTGCCCAAACTACCATGGGGAGATAATGGAGTGAGTAGGATTCGTATATCGTATATCGTACGGTCAGAAATTATTTTAAAATTTAAAATTAAATATGAATAATACCTAACAAAAAATAACCATACGATATACAATGAACGGAATAAGATCATGGGATCCCTAGGAAAAGGCAGATCCTTTTCCCTTTTCCGGTGGGATGGGCAGTGATGACGACCGGAAAAGGCAGATCCTTGAACGGTTTAAGTCATGTGGTTAAAATGTGGACTTGGCACAAACAAATGATTAGCGGCGTATTAACATCCATGAGGTGTGAACAACAATGCGCTACAATCAGATAGCAGCCTACATATGCTTCGGAACAAGAATTTCGCTGCAGCCAATATGAATGGTGACCGTGGTCGATCCCCTTGCGCTGTCACTATATTGACCGAGCGAAATTCTTGTTCCGAAGAACAAAAAGTAGAACAGTTCAATTCAGGAAAATCTTGAACAGCATAAGATTTATTCAGCACTGAAACTCATGCATATTGCCTTAATCATAAAAACAGTAGGGGTTAAGGAAAGAGAAGTATTGAAAACAATTTATTAGCCTCCCCCACACAATCTATACACAGCAATCCGAAACTATAAAAAGCGAAACTGAAATTATTCGGATTCTATTTATAGACACAGAATTGCACTCAATTGAAAAAAAGAAGGGAAAACCAAATAAATTATAGAAACCTGATATATATTTAAAAAGTTCTCGCAGAAAACTATGGAGCTAAGATGTGTCTCCTTGTTCCTCGAAGATGCAAAACTTGTACGCTATTGCAAGATGTCAACAGATGCTAAAAGGCAATAACAACAGCTCAAGGTTACCCTATTTGTCCACTTTTGGCACTTCCATCTGTTTCGAACAAATTCCTTTCCGGGCACCATATCAGCGAACAAGCCGACTAAAAGATAAGTACTGCAGAAAAAAGTGTAAGCTAATGAGTGTAAATTGAAAAGGCAGACTCCCCAATGAAGAACATGTAGAATTACAACTGAAAATATGATCCACTCAGTTTTGATTATGCATGATACCGTTAAAAAATTGTTAATTTCATCATTCAGAGAGGAAACATATCAAATGATAAGCAACAAGGAAAATGTAGTGCATCACTCTCATTAAAGAAACAGGGAATAGATGTACTCACATTAACCGAAGGTGCGATTTGCACCCACTGCTCTAGATGCATCAAAGGAGTAAGGATCTTCATCATCCTTCTTCAGACTTCCATTCGATCCAACGGTTTGGGAAATCTCAGCCTTCAACTTCTCATGCTTCTCTTTTAAATTTGAAGATTCCACGGCTGCTGCTAAGCTTTGTTTGATTTGTTGCTCCAATGCCACAATTCTAGTTTTGGCTGCTGAATCAGGTGTTTTCCCTGCCTTTGCTATCTCCAACTTCAGTAGCTCAATCTTGTCCTTCAGGTCTGTCGAATTGATTACACTTTCAATCCTCTCATTAATTTCTCCATTCAAATCTTCGATCTTGTTCTTAATTTCTGAGGGCAAAGTCTGCTCAACTGGCTTTTTTGCTTTTAATTCAACATCCAAACCCAATGACTTGAGGACATCAATAAATTCAATTTCCAACTCTTTCTTCAATTCCACGATTTTCTCCTTCAGGCTGTCACCCAAATCATCAAATTTAGACACCCCAGAGTTTTCAACCTCAACCCTAAGTGCCACAACCTTCTCCTTAACATCTTCCCGATCCATGATCTCGCTGAATTTCTGGTTAACTTCCTGCTTCAGTTTTGCAGCCTTCTTGTTGCTCTGTGCAAGATCATATGCTTTAGATAATTCCTTCAACATGTCGAGTTTATATTTTAGGTCTTCATAATTAGGAGCTGTGAGCAGCCCCTTGTTGAATTCCTCCCTAAGCTTATCAAGCTTCGCTTTTAGAGCTGGATGCAGGAGTTGGTTCTGTGCATTTACTTTTGCAAATTCTTCTCGCAATGTCGCAAACCTCTCTTTCAAGCCCAAGGCTTTAACTGCCTCAGAAAATTCAGCATCCACCTCCTTTCTCAGTTTTTCTATCGTCTCAGTCAGTGGCACCAATGAAGGCTCATTAGAAGATTCCTTGGCTTTCAAAATTTGCTGTTTTACCTTTTCAACCTCACCCTCCAAATCCGCAACCGGAGTCTTCACATGGATAGGCTCTTCTTTTGGTTTCATGTTCTTTTTCTTCTTTGGATCTATAGGAATTCCTTCTTGGAACCCTCCAATTTTCCGGAACTTCATCATGCGATGCTTTAATAATGCTTCTGTGTCCAACTTATGGAGCTCCTGAACGAAACCAAAGACATAAGTTCGGATATGATAGCTTAAATTTAGTTTTTGTGGAAGAGAAGTCACTTACATCCATTTCTTTGTTAATTGCATTTTTTATCTGTTGAGAGGTCCAAGCAGGATCCGCATGTGCGCCACCAAGCGGCTCCTGTCAAAGGGGATAAAATTGAATCTTAGCTGCCACATTAGCAACACTGAACACTAACAAAGAGATAATGTGCATTCAGGGAATGTTCTTTCTTGGAATGTCAACGTTTCCCATGAGACAGGGTGAGCTTGGATAATGAAACAAAGAAAAAAAAAGTTTATGCCAGATTGGCAAAATCGAACAAAGTTAAAGATTAACAAGAAAAAAAAAATCATAGCTGGGAATGACCATTTCTAATATATCAATGATTCCAATGACAAGGACGTGTTTGATAAAGGAACCATGGAATATTATCAAGCACACCCCAAGGAGCACCGCAGAAATATTTGAAACAACAACGTCATCAAGCTACATTATTTCTTCGACATATCCTCATTCTTAAAACAAAGACACATATAGAAAGCTAAAATGGTAGGATTGCAAAACATACAGGGATGATGCCATCTGCAATTTGCAGCTTGCACAACTCAGTTGCAGTAATTTTCAACTTCTCAGCAGCCTGCAGAAAAAAACAAATGAAGTTTTAATAGTCTATGATCAACTAATCAAATAAAGACTAAGCCAATAGTAAATGTCGCATAGACCTTTGGAGAAGCTTTAGAACTCTTCCACAAGATTGCTGCACAAGCTTCTGGACTAAAAACAAGAAGAAAGGAGAAAACCCAAAGAAAACAATAAATTAGTTTTATGCTTAACTGAATAGAAAAGGGAAAACAAGCCTGAAGGTAATCACTGATCTACTCGTATATAGAACTCAATATTCTGAACTAATGACCAGAAAAGAATGGAATTAATCTGGATATATGGCAGGCCTAGAGTCTCTGCCTCCTTCTAGGGAAGTGACCCCTTTAGAGATATATCTTACAAAGTTAATATACTAGTACACCGCCACATGAGAATCATCTCGTCACTCAAACAATGAAGAAAAGATGAGCACATTTCCATTTGAACAATTTCTCTAAGATATTGAACAAGACAACGCCAAATCCAAATTACCTGGCAACATAGAAGACTGCATTTTCAAGCATTAACAATTTATTAGCACAGCCAATGGCAAGGGCACCACCAGAGCCACCTTCTCCAATGACAATAGAGACAATAGGTACTTTCAGACCAAACATAGTCCGCAAGTTGTGAGCTATGGCTTCACCCTGAATGTTTGTAACACAAACAAATTAGGTGACCCAATACAAAATCTAAATAAGAACCATGTGAAATTTAAGTTACAGCTACAACATACTTGGCCCAGTTCCTCAGATTTAAGGTCTGCATATGCACCAGGGGTATCGATGAAAGTAATAATTGGGAAACCATGGTGATCTGCATAATACATCATGCGCATAGCTTTCCGGTAACTGCATGGATAGTGTTCCAATATTATTATTTTTCAAGTAATATTACACGAAAGCTAATCTTATATCTTCTATCTTATTAAATGCACAAGTATCTATCACTTTGCGTACCCGTGAGGAGTAGGCATCCCAAAGTTACGCATAATGTTCTCCTTCGTATTTCTACCTTTCTGGTGACCCATGAACATATACCTTCTACCATCTATTGTTCCTATACCAGTGACAATAGCAGGATCATCGTACCCTGCTCGGTCTCCATGAAGCTCCACAAACTGTACATATTAAACTAAAGAAACCATTTAGTGTGCAATTATTTCCACCACCAATAAACCCACTAATTGACTCCCTTTCTCCAAAAAGGGAAATAAAGGATCAAATAGACAATACGCACAAACTCCATAAGTATGTAAAGAAATCAGTATCAGACCTTATCAGTAATGCTAAACACATGGTCAAGGAAAGTTGGCCTGTTAGGATGTCGTGCAATATTCACACGTTGTATAGGAGTGAGATTCGTATATAAATCCTTTAAAGCCTGAAACCAAAAGATAAGTCCAGAGAAAACTTGAGAACCAGAAACTGAACGAGAACCAAAATCTGTACATTAGCTACTAATTCTCTAACCGAACAAGAACCATGCATTTATTCATCAAACCTGGTTGTATTTATTCTCCAATGAAATAATTTGATCACTGAAGTCCAGCCCAGTTTCGTTTGCCATCTTCCGCACCTGTGATCAATAAATGTCTCAGTAAAAAACACTTCCAAAGCATGACAAATTCCCAAACAAAAAAATAAACTTAAACCAGCAAGAAGGCTTACATCAATGATCTTCTTTTCGATATCAACAAGCGGCTTTTCGAACGGCAAAGTAACCGGCTTGGGCTTCTCCTTCAATGGTTTGAAGTGAGAGAGATGAGTGAGCACTCCACCTTTGACATTGGGATCCGGATCCTCGGGCCAGGGGTACTCATGCT
Source organism: Malus domestica (assembly GCF_042453785.1). Taxonomy (NCBI): domain Eukaryota; kingdom Viridiplantae; phylum Streptophyta; class Magnoliopsida; order Rosales; family Rosaceae; genus Malus; species Malus domestica. The sequence continues at coordinate 22,997,260 of NC_091672.1, read as the reverse complement.
TCTTAACCTTCCTGAGCTTGGCGGCCACCACAAGGTTCCTCCTCATGCCCAACCTTACCTTCCCTAGGGCTCTCAACGGAACACCGCTGACACCATTACTGGAGCTCCGGAAAAGATCCGAAGCGGTGCTTGTTCCGGCGAACGCCAGTGGAGAATGAGATATCGAAGCCATTCTCCGGACCCGAAGGCTAATTCCTCCAAATTACACACTAATCTCGCAAATCAGATCACCGACTCCCAATTCCAGCTCCGAAATTGTGAATCTACACAAAAAACGCCAATCAGATTATCCAAGCAATTTCTATGGTAGCTTCTAATTAGCAGCTCCCAACCGCCCGCTAAAACAAAAATCCAAATAATTAAACTCAAAAACTTAAACATCGAACTAATTGAGCTGATTTTCCACGATTCTAACAGCAAGATACAAACTTTCTCCCCCAAATCACAATCTTTCCTCCATTTTCTAGCAATCAAGCAGAAAAAATAATCGAAAACAAAATAAGCGAACCAAATATTCAACATGTATGAAACAAAAAAACCTAATTCGCGGGTCCCAATCGAGAAACGAATCAGATTCTTTCTAGAGCTTGTGAGACATGAAAGGAGAGCCGAAATTTTCTCGGGAAAATTTGAACTTTACCGGAAAGTAGCGGATTGGAGATGGCGCGGAGAGAGGAGGATCTGAAAGAGAATGGGGGCGGGGAGAGATGAATGAGTGTTATTATCGGCAATGCGGGGGAGGAGAGAGATGGAGGAGAGAGAAATGGCGCTTCGTGGAGATCGCCAAGGAGAGCGACGCAGTTTTTGTTGGGGTTTTCTTAAGAGCCGAGTGTGTGTGAGTTGGGCGATACTTCTTATGACTTCCGAGTTGACTCAGTGGGGGAGGGGAAAGGGGGGGGGCCTGGTTCGAACGAGTTAGGATGGATGGAGAGGAGTCAAGGGATATGGATGGAGCCTTTGGTTCTTCGTCCAGGCACGCGTGTGTTTTCTCTTTTCTGGCTCTGGCGCACGTGACTTGGGCTCGATGCCCTCGATGTTCAATCTCATAGGGGTACACTCCTAAACTCTTTTATTTAACTAATTAATCCCCTTAATTCAAGAATCATTAGTGGACGGTACAATGGATACGTGAATGAATCTATTGCGCACACAAATAAAACTCTTTATAAAATTTCTGACATCATATAACTTAACGTTAATCTTCTTGACAATATTATAAAATAATATTTCAAAAGTACAAGATAACAAAAAATCTGTTTTGAGAGATGTCATTTCTCTTTTTGTAAATAATGGGCAATGCAGTGTTAGGTAATGAATCAATGCAGAAGTGCTTCCCATGCGAACATTCTTAAACCTACCCTAAATAGTGTAAAATTTCATAAAACAAAGACAGGAAGATGGAGCAGACAGTGCCGGCCCCTCCAAAATCCAAATTAATAGGAAATCCCGAAATGGAGTGACGTGAGTGGAAAATATTGGAAACTCCCTCTTAATTCTGATCATTGTTAGGTTATTAGGTTATCAGGTTGTTGGTTGGTAGACTGTGCCATGCTATTGGGGCCATTTTAATTTAACTCTAGAAAATTGAGGTTTTACAATAAAATTAATTGACAGTATGAAAAGTAATTTAATGACTTATAACCACGTGCAAGTTCAATTATTTTTCTGATCTGAGATTAATACTCTCACACACCTCCTCACGTGTGTCGAAATTTTAAACCTAATATGTGGATAACACAAATTGGGTGACATGAAACACGTATGGTCATTGAGCTTTACACATGAAACAACTTGCTCTAGTACCATGAAAAAAGTTGAAATTTCACTATAAAACCAATTGACAATACGAAAAGTAGCTGAATTATTTATAAACACATACAAAGTCCATGTTTTACTCTCAACATTAACACTGTACATGAATTGAACAAAATTGCAAATTACAATTGTCAAAGCTTTTGAGGTTTTCAAGCGCAAATCTTACTAGATCAAGGGAGGTCAAAGTAATCTATAATTTGATGGTTTTTTTTGTAAAGGTGATCTTAAAATAAAAGCGCATAATTAGATGAACAACGAGGTGCACGTAGATATTAGTAATAATTGGAGAGAAATATGAGGAGGAGAACAAGATATAAAAAAAATTGCACTTATTTTGTGTGTGGTTTTCCTAGTATCTATCATTGATTGACACGTGTTAAATCCTCTTTCACTCGGTTTTATAAACATAATACATGTCAATTAATAATAAAAACCACACACAAAATGAGTACAGAATATTTGAATTCGGAAAACGATTTAAAAGCCTAGGCCCAGTTTGTTTATAGGCAGGACTGCGCTACCCGACCGTAGAAAAATTCAAAAGCCCAGGCCCAAACTACCGAACGAACGGCCATGTCTCCCCATCTAACAACGCCGTTTCAAACCCCACGCATTTGCTTTATCCGGTCTCGGCCTTCACATTCTATCCACGGTCGTCTCCCCGAGCAGCTCTTTCCATGGCGGAGTCAGTTCTCGAGCAGTTGAGGAATGGAACTGCTCGGTTCGAGCTCGCCTCCTCCCCCGTGCTTTCAATTTCAACTTCCAATTCTCAGTCGCACCAAAGGGCGGCGTTCGGGGACCACAGCCACCGGTTCTTCGCTAGAATCGGACCGCCACTGTAATTTCCCGCTCTATTTTTCATCATTTCACCGTTTTATAATTTTCGTTTAATTTCATGAGGATCAAGCCCCTTGTTCGTACCTTTTTGCTTTTACAGAGGCAGAGGATCGTCGGCGATGAAGAAAGTTGAACGCTTTTCGGTTCAGAATGTTACCGGCGACGGGCGCTGTCTATTTCGTGCTCTGGTATTTTGAGATTTTGTACATTTCAGACATACAACCAGTAAAAGTAAATTTCTTTTTATTTAGACTACTCTTATGTACAAGAAAGGGATTCAAACTTAGGTGGGGCGGGCACACTATCCTGACCAACTGACATAACTTGGTCCGCTAAAACTAGTAAATTTTGTGCTCTCTCCCTTTCTCTTAAAGTTTTAAAATTTATTCAGGTGAAAGGAATGGCGTTGAATAAAGGGGTTCCTCTTAGCCCAAGGCAAGAGAAAGATGATGCAGGTATACGCTGATTTTCTACATAAAAGTTCTCGATGTCAATGTGAATTTCAAGAATTTAGAGCTTATTTGATGGACGTCATGAAAGGAATTGTTGAATTTTGTTGAATTTATGATATCGAAATGCTCTATAAAATGGTTGCAAGGACAATGTTTAGAACTGGTCTCTTAGGTTGCACTAAGTTTTGATTTGGAGTATTTTCTTATGATTTTTGGTGGCAATTGGGTATGACTGAGTAAATTACTCTGAATTCATAGACGAGCTACGGATGGCTGTGAAAGAGGTTATATGCGAAGATGACGAAGAGCGCCTTAAGTATGAACCTGCTCTGGTGGCAATCACTGTTGACGAGTCCTTAAAACGGTAGACCTCTATCTTTCTCCTCGTGACTAAAGAAGTTGTATCAGGTTTTGTTGTTCTGGCAGGTGCTTTAGCATATCGTTATAATGGAAATTAATCTCCTATATTTGAAAATGTCTTTCCGCAGTTACTGCCAGCGCATCAATAGACCTGATTTCTGGGGAGGAGAGTCTGAGCTGCTGGTCAGTTTTCTTGATCAGACTCTTTCATTTCTAACATTGTCACTGTATGTAGTATATAATAGTATCATTGGATTGTCAGCTGTAGATATATATCAACCAAGTTTTGTTTAGTTGGTATCCTAAGGTAACTAATCATTGTAATTTAGGCTTCAACTAAAGACTATTGGTTCCCGATAGGAAATTATCCATATGGTGGTAGTTGATGTTTTAAACCAAATGCTACGATTTCTCATATTTGTTGCTGTAATTCGTTTCTCGCAGTGATTTATATGAGTGTTGAATTCTCTCTCTCTCTCTCTCTCTCTCTCTCTCTCTCTCTCTCTGTGAGTGTTTTGTGTGACCGATCACCCTGCTCAATACTGCAGGTGCTGTCAAAGTTGTGTGGGCAGCCAATCACTGTTTACATACCAGAGCATGAGGTATATTTTTCCATTAAGAATCTATTATCTTTATTGATGCCAACCAACTTATCTATTTTAGTTTCGGAGATAACTCAAAACCGACATATGAAAAGCTCCAAATCATCGACCGGTCTAACTATTTGTGCACGGAGCATCTTCATTTATTACAAGGGTGAAGATCGTTAGCAATGCACATTTTCTTAGCAACGCGTTTTCTATTCAACTAATCGGATATATAGTGTGCTTTACTTAGTGTTTTAGTTGTGATCTGTTGGTTCAAATAACTTGCAGCATACAAATGGTGGACGGGGTTCTGGTTTCATTCCGATTGCAGAATATGGAAGCGAGTTTACAAAAGGTTCTAGAAACAAAAAGCCCAGAAAGGTTGTGAGGCTCCTCTACAGTGGCAGGAACCATTATGATCTGCTTGTATGATGGATGGAGAGAGAGAGAGAGAGTGAGATGCATTTGTTGTTGCATCTTCAACTGTAGCAAGAAAGATTTCGAACTGAATAGAATGATAGTATTTTTTTTGTTTTATTAGCCTTTGTTTTTCTTTCTTTGATACAATCATACCGACTCTACTTAATGGGATAGAGCTTTGTTCTTGTTATAGAATAGCTGCCAATACACAATGTTATCTAGATAGTACGGCGGGTATCGGGTAGGTTGGTTGAATTGAATTACAACTTGTTGGTTAACCCAATAAGTTTGGGTTGGCATTCGGTTGGAACTGTTGAAACCCATTTTTGCCCAGGAAAATGGGTAAACCAACCCCCACACCATTTTTAGGTTGGGGGGTTTCAACAATGCTTAAACGTACATCATACATTAGATAAATACACACACACACACACATATAATTTAGTAGTTATTAAATGCACTTGCTTATTTTGTACTTCATTTTAATAAATGAAATAAAAAAATTAACCAACATGCAGTGAGTGTACAATACCAATTCATATGATTTGCATAATATGACTTGAATTTTGAATTATATGGCACTCACACAAAAATTAGGAATAAGAAAGAAAACAATTAATACTAACCTATGAAACCTCCCAACCTAAAATTGAAACTATAAACATGTTGATTGAGAAAAAAAATTAACGAATGGAACACAATATCAATATTTCGGAAGCTGCACATAAGGTAAAATTTCATATTTGTCATTGTTTTAATTATTCAACGACATCGGTGATTATTTAAGCCTGCTTTTGCTTTTCATGCTACCCAATTTCATAGGAAGCCAACCCAGCAATGCCTTTTTCCGTTCTTATTCATCTTACGGGGTTTACTTTTGCTTTGTTAGGTTCCTCCTACTTGCCATTTTTAGCAGAAATCCTTTTTTGTTAGCAAAAGGCTTAAGAGACAAAGAAAAGAAGATTTGCTGTGATGACCCAATGAAACTCGAGCTCAACATACCGGATTGTAGACTTCTCTTTTTAGAGAATGTTAGGGTTTTAATCCTAAGTCAATTTAATTTAGAAAAATTGAAAATGAGTATTATTATATTTGAAGAATGTGAGGGTGTATAGAAAATGTAGAATGTATGTGGAAAGTATTAGGTGTGTGAGAATATGGGGTGTAAGGATATTATGAGAAAGTCAGTGAGATGTATTAAGATAATTTTTAATTGAAAAAATAAATGTGAGGTGTATTAAATATGTGATGTTTAATCAATAATATGTGGGGTTTTAATAGATTAAGCCTTTTTTTTGTCACTTTTATAGTAATTTTATTCACACACTTATTTTTACTTCCCAAAAATTCTATCTTAATTTTTTGTCTAATGAATTGAAGAATATAATGATAAAATATTAACAAAAAAGTGTAAAAGATAAAAACAGATGTGTGAATAATACTATCTGACTTTTAATTGAATCTAACTGAATCAAAAGTAGAAAGGAACATGTGGAGATTGACATATTTGGGTGCTCTTCTAACATTGAACTGGATTGGATAGTTCTTGCTTCCCACTTTGAGTAAGAAAATAAATAAATAATTGAAAAAGCAGAAAGAAACGTCAAGAGGACCTTGCAGGACCATTTTTGTAAGAATTTTGAGATCGTACATCGTGCGGTCAGAAATTATTATAAATTATTTTATTTAAAATTAAATATAAATAATATCTAACAAAAACTAACCGTACAATATATGATGAAATGTTATTGGAGGATCCGGATTCTCACAAAAAGAATCTGACGAGATCCTCACTTGAAGAAACGAACCTTGTCTTCGCGCGTCTTTACACGTGTCATGCACGTGGACCCTCACCAAAACGCCCTCGTCACAGCTAAAAATGCAAAACTGGAATCTTTCTTGTCGCTCTTCATTCCTTTTATAGCTTTTTCTCCCTCAAATATTCAATCCAATTTTTCCTCAATTCGCCCTCAGAGGCAAAGATTCTCAGAATCTAGGGTTTTCTCTTTTTTTTTTTCTTTTGTAATTTGGGGATTTTTTTTTCTGAGATGGAAGGGGCGAGCAACGGAGGGATGTTGTACCACGAGGTACAAGAGTCGAAGCTCTGCGCGGTGCATTGCGTGAACACGGTGCTGCAGGGTCCCTTCTTCTCTGAATTCGATTTGGCGGCGCTCGCCTCCGATCTCGATCGGAAGGAGCGGCAGATGATGCTCGTCGAGGGCGGCTTCCACGCCGGTGATTTCCTCTCCGAGGAGTCACATAACGTCTCCTTGGACGGCGATTTCAGTATTCAGGTCAGGTCCCAATTCCAATCCCCAAATTTCGATTCTTTCTCCCTTAGTTAAGCAAAGTTTCGATTTTTCTGTTTGGAAGTATCGACATTGTTTTCATTTTTCACTATAACTTAAATATGTATAATTAGGACCTTTTTACGGAGTTAGTCTGTGATTTTATCGTCCTGATTCAGTGATATATGAATCCTTATTGCATTTCGTTATTGGGTTTTGGAATTTAACATTTGAGCTAGTTGGAGGAAAAAAAAGAGTCTTTCGTTATATGATTCTCTGTTTGTTAATAGTTCACGAATGGGACTCGGTGTTTTGCAGAACATGATGCTTTCCATTTGGGTTTTCTTGTCTTGAGATTGATTAGGTGCTTCTTGAACCTTTAGATAATTATAAGAGTAGTGGTGTGGTAATTTTATTCTTTGAGTGCAAGAAATTCTGGAATTTCATGTTAACTGGCACCATTTTAGTTGAGGTTGGTCTTGGCATGGCTTTCCGTGGGATGTATGCCTTGATCAATCGTTGATCAAGCAAAGCTTGTCACGTGCTTGTTTCTCACTAGAGATGATAGTAACAGTTGAGTAGCAGTATCATGGGACTTGATCATTGATTACTCTGATTAGTTATTGGCTTCCATGTGTGTGCGTGTGGTCACGTGTACCAAAGCATCCGATCATTGATTAGTATGATTAGTTGTTTGCTTTTATGTGTGTGTGTGTGGCCACATGTTTTGTGGATTAGAATAACTAAGTTTGTCATTTTTCATGGTATTAACTATCTATGTCTAAGTTTGTCATATTTGGTGGTATTAACTATCTATGTTTGAGAGGCAACGATGACTCTGTATTATGCTAAAGAGAAATGCTCAGGGAACTCTCTCAAAAGTGGATTCTCCATGGATTCTCTGCCACCTCACAATTTAATGTCATGCCCCGGCCAACATTATAAAACATTGTGCCAAAAACATAAGGTGGCAGAAAGTCCATAGAGTCCCACCTTTGAGAGAGTCCCCTTAACATTTCTCTTATGCTAATACGCACCAGTATTTTAGTAAGACTAACTTGGATGAAGGGATTCACACTTGATTATTTCCCTACGTATGTGTGTGTTTGTGTGTGTGTGTGTTTGTGTAAAATGTATTTGTATACATATGGGATGTTTTAAATGAGCGATAGAAGAATTTGCGAGTGTAGTTGTGTATGAATGGTGAAGGTGATGTCATTATGATGCTTTGGTGAGTCAAACTGAATTATTCATTATTCTTTGCTTTTCAGATTTATTATTTCACTTTGCACGAAGAATTTAAGAGTACCAATACTACCTACACTTTGCTTTGCCATGGCCTTTACCGTGTCTCCCAGTCACGAATCTCTGGTGGAAAATGTGCTTCCTCCAGGGGTATCTTTTTGTTTTCATGTTAGTATATTTCATCAATGCAAGCTAGTAAGTGATGCTTTGGACTTCATGATTACGCTTTAACAAGTTTTGATACACCCATGGAGAGTACAACTTCCTCCAGTCTGAGCAGATTGTGGTTACCCTATTTGACGATAAATCTTGTGGATGTTATGACGATGGAAATGCAAAATGAGCTATAAAATTAGGTTCTTTTATCTGTACTGTTTTATTTATTATTACGTTGAACTAGATTTTCCTTTGGATTTCCTCATTTGCAAAATTGTAATTACCAAATTTGGAAATATTTTTAGTTCTGTGGCATCTTATTTTGCTGGGTGTGATTCCAGAGTGAGTTGGTATATTAGTAATTTAGCTTTGTACTGAATTTCCTTATCTTGTTTTGCTGCCAAATAACTCAGTTAGTGGCTATAAAATATAAACAAGTATGTAGTTGGTTCTTTTTTAATTAATTCACTTTTAAGCTTTGATGTAACATCAGATTGCAGTTTCATTATTTTCGACCATGACTTTTGCTCCACAAGAGATTGTAGCATTTCCACAATTTGCAAACCGTTGAAGTTTTCATTTGCAGGTCCTACAAAAGGCTTTAGAGGTTTGGGATCTGCAGGTCATCCCCCTTGATTCTCCTGTCGCTGAGCCAGCCCAGATTGATCCTGAGCTTGAAAATGCATTTATCTGTCATTTGCAGGACCATTGGTTTTGTATCCGGAAAGTGAGTAGAGAGTGGTATAATTTCGACAGTCTTTATGCGGCACCATTGCACCTCTCAAAGTTTTACCTTTCGGCCTATCTGGACACACTAAAAGGCTCTGGTTGGAGCATTTTCCTGGTGAGAGGAAACTTCCCAAAAGAGTGTCCCATCTCATCCTCTGAAGCTTCTAATGGTTACGGGCAGTGGCTTTCACCTGAAGATGCTGAGAGGATAACTAAATCCTGCAACTCCACAAATGCTGAAGCTCAGGGAACAGATTCAAATCCACAATCTTCGGCACAAGTTCTATCAAATGAGGAAGCAGATTTGCTTTCAGAAATGGAAGATGAGGACTTGAAAGCTGCTATAGCTGCCAGTCTTTTGGATTCTACTCCATCCATTGCCCGTGCTCAAGCCAGAAACCCACAGATCAGCAGCAGAAACCCTCAGGACAGCATCGACAACCCTCAGAACAACACCAGAAACCTTCAAGGCATCACTGACAATCCTCAGAACAGCATTGGAAACCCTCAGGACAGCAACGACAACCCTCAGAACAACACCAGAAACCTTAAAGACATCACTGACAATCCTCAGAACAGCATCGGAAACCCTCAGGACAGCAACGACAACCTTCAGCACAACACCGACCTTCAAGACAGCACTGACAATCCTCAGAACAGCATCGAAAACCCTCAGAACATTAGCGGCAACCCTCAGATCAGTACTGGCAACCCTCAGAACGAAAGTGCAGGCAGCCAAGAGAAAATTGATTGAGAAAAGAAAAGTATACGTTTTCTTAGATTTTTTGTTTACCGGTTGAGGATCATTGATCTATGTCAGGTTACACAGTTGACTTACAATCCTTGGCGCAAAGTCATCGCACTTTGCCGCATATACAACTCTGTTATACTTTCGTCAACTCAATTTGTATAAACTTGAAAAAATAACCTCCCAGTTTTTTCCATTGGATTACATATCTTTCATTTTGTAAATGCTTCTTATAGGCTCAAGACATTAGGGATTAGTTTCTGGCACATTTTCGCAAAGGTCTAGTTTCTTGCTTCATGTGTTGGGGGTAGTTTTTGAAGGGGAGATTCTTGGCTGTTCTCGAGCGATACGTTCCTCTCTTTCTACACTGCTCTTCAGGTGACTGGAGACCTAGGAAGAGGGGAATGTATCGTCACTGCTCGAGACTAGAGATATAGGAAGAGGAGAATATATCGTTGGTTGTATGCACGAATTAAGGACAGGCCAACTACGTTTTTGTTTTAACAACCGATATTATAAAAATTGCATAAGAAAAAAATAAAAGAACTTGAAAAACCCCATCTGATCCTCATCGCCTCTCGGCTGTTCAAAATTCTTCCCACCCAAATCTCACCTCACCCATCCACCCACCGCCGATCAACATCGAGTAGATAGATACAGAAGTTAACGTTGTAAACCTGCTGTGATGTCATAGGACACTTGTCAACAGAAGAGAGCGGGTAGAGGATGATCAGGGGGGATTCGGGAACAGCAGATCCGGACTCGAAAAAGCCATGAGAAGACGCTTTTCAGCTGGAAGCCTATGACTCTCTGACCACCACCACTCGCACCTTTTAACATTCATCCGTATATACACATACATAACATATTTACAAACATGAATAACATACGTGGAACCCATTACTTCTCTTTTACTAAGGATCCTCTGAAAACTCAAAGCCAACACCTTTATTTGTGTCTTGGATCTGAACTGGAATTCCAGGCTTTAAATTTTGGATATGACTTCATCTGAAAGGTTGTTCAACAGGCAAAGAACACTTCATGAGATCCTTGGAGGAGGTCTTGGTAAGTCAGATTTGTTCATCACACCACTATTTTGATTAAAATTGTGATTGAAGTAGTAATTAAAATTGTTATTCAGTATCTTGAAGTTCTCAAAGTTTAGTATAAACTTTATGAATGTAAGTTGAATTTCACTTTGATTTATGGTGTTATACTGTATCCAGTAAGGATGCATTGTTCATTCAGGTGTGTGGGGTTTATCACAAAAGATCTCGGTGAAGTTTAGAGAGAGATGACAATCATCCTTCCAATGCGGGACAATTTGCATTTGATCTATAATTCCTAACAAATTCTTGATCTGGTTGAGATGTGACTTTTGTGGTTTTTACAGTTGCAGATGTGATTCTGTGGAGGCAGAAAAATGTGACTTTGGGGATAATCCTAGTAACTTTATCTGTTTGGGTGGTGTTTGAGAAGTCTGGTTACACTCTGCTGTCACTTGGCTCAAGTGTTCTCCTCCTCCTCATGACCACTCTCTTTCTCTGGGCTAAATCCGCCGCCATTCTTAACCGGTAAACGAAAAAACCGTTGCTTCTTTTCCTGAATTGTAACAATTTATGTGGTTAAATCAGTTGATTATTTCGTTACAAGAAAAACACATAACATCCTGGTATGTAGCATTTTTTTTCCTCGAGATGTTTCATGTTTTGCTGATTTTATCCGAACACTTTCTCTTAAATTTTGGAATAAATAGCATATGTTTATGTGTCAACATACAAAATGTGCTACATTCTTGCCACTCTCTACTTTGTGAACAGACCAGCTCCTCCCCTGCCTAAATTGCATTTATCAGAAGAAATGGTAAACGAAATGGCATCTTTCATCCGCATTCATGTAAACGCTTTGCTCTCGGCTTTCCAAGATATTTCTCTCGGAAAGGACTCAAGGTCGTTCTTCAAAGTAGCTGCATCCCTCTTGGTGATTTACCTTGTTGGTGGCTGGACTGATTTTCTTACTTTGAGCTACACCTGTAAGTTTAAAGTTTCATTTCCATTTGGATCGAAGACGCACCAGATTCACATGTTGTAAACCTATTCAGTTGATTTATGTTTTTGTTTCCCTTGTGTGGCAGGTCTTGCGGTCGTTCTAACAGTTCCAGCGCTCTACGAGAGGTGTGAAGATTACGTGGACAAATATGTCATGATGGGGTACCTGAAATTGCTGCAGTTGTACGTTAAACTAGATTATGAGTATGTAAACAGACTTCAACACGAGGATTTGGAGAAGAAGAAACTAAGTTGATTTGTCTTCTCTCATTTAAAACCTTTTTTGAATTTCCTTTCGGGTTAAGGTCACGAGAGTGCTAAGGCGAGGCGTCTGAGTGTGGTTGAATCTTTTTTTTCTTTTCGAAATTATATATACCCCTTTTTCTTTTCTTCCCCAGATTTATCATTTTGTTCCTTGCAAGACAATGTAGGTTTGAGTGAAGTTGCAAGGAGGTGGTGTTTGAGAGATATTGCAGAAATGTCCTGTCAAAGTACCATGAGTTTTTGTAATCAAATGCTGCTGAGTTTATACCACAAGTTGAGTCTTACATATTTTCTGAGTTTCATTTCGACTGGTAAAAATTATTAAGGGCATACATAAATTTCTCTCTCAAAGACTTCCTTTTAGATGCGAGAAAACCCTTTGCCTGCTCCAATATTATGCCTTCGAATCGGAATCTGAGGTTGTGTAAGAGTCAGTCCGGATGCCACAGTGCAAACCAAGGTTCTAAAAGGCGCTAGTCGGCTGATGGGCAAAGGTCTAGCGACTATGCGTCTTGGCAGGACCTAGGCATTTGTTTTAGTTTTAGTTAAATTTGTTATATAACATATAAATAAATGTCTACTTATACTTAAATAAAATACATAATTGTATTATGTTACATAAATTGTAAAATAGAATGATATGAATTATAAAGTACTAGAACATTTTGAAAGCATGGGGAGCAAGGGTATAATGAGTGTTCATCTACGTATCTAAGTCTTCTACAATTTATTGAAAAAATAAAATGTAAAATAAAAATTATCAATTTTTTGTCTAAGTGAAAGTCGCGACCTAGGCGGATGCTTATGCAGGTCTAGGCACTTTTTCTTATCTTTTAAACTCCTATTGATTAATTGTGATGGTGGCCAGCTGATGAGTCAATATTATACTATATATTTTACCTTAATCTTAGTTATAATTTATTAGTTATTTTGGTAGAATTATGATACTTTGTTATATATTTCCAATGTAGGACATTCGATTTCTTCTAGAGCAATATATTTCCAATGTAGGACATTCGATTTCTTCTAGAGCAATATATTTCCAATGTAGGACATTCGATTTCTTCTAGAGCAAAAAAGTAACCAAATGGATGAATTTTGGAGTGATTCTAATTGGAGGATGTTCGTGAGTCTTTCAAGATGATTATGTCAAAATTTCATATTTTTCTAGTGAGCCGTTTGACTGTGGCAATGAAATAAAGGCCCAGCGCGCAACTTTCCCAGATGGACGTTTCTAGACATTTTGGGTATTTTGGAGGTTAAGATGTCATATTTTGAGAAAGATTCCTTCTGAGAATTTGTAGGGGACGCCTCCAGCTTTCAAAAGAGACCTTTTGTGACCAAATCGGAGTTGATTTGGTTGGTCAAAAGTGTGACTCTCTGAGAGGTTTGAATTCTAGGTTTCCTATTTGAACTAGAATTCGAACTTCTCATAAAGTCACACTTTTGACTAACCAAATCAACTCCGATTTGGTCCCAAAAGGTCTCTTTTAAAAGCTGGAGACATCCCCTACAAATTCTCAGAAGGAATCTTCCTCAAAATATGACATCTTAACCTCCAAAATACCCAAAATGTCAAAAAACGTCAATCTAGGAAAGCTGAGCGCTGGGCCTTTATTTCATTGCCACAGTCAAAGAAAAATATAGAGAGTAATTAATAAAAAAAACTAAAGAGGATTAAGAGAAATTAACCTTCCAATATCAAGTCAATGAAAAATGCTAGGGAGACTATGTTTTTAGACCATGGAGACCACATGATTGAGCAGTTGATGATTGGATTCCTTTTTTAGTTATTTAAAGGAGTAATCCAACTATTAACCGTTATATTATCATGTGGTCTCAAAATATGGCTAAGCAGATGGTCTCTCTACCATCACCCCAAGTTAATATAGAAATAGATTGGAAATTTTCGGAAAAAAAAAAAAAAACAGAAAAGAGAAGAATGGATAGGGAATTTGGAGAACAAAATATATGAAATTATAAAAATTTAGTAAAATGTTAAAGAGAACAGAGATATTTACAAACTTCAATTTTGTTGTGGTTGGGAATTTGGAGGACAAAATATATGAAATTTTAGGAAGGGGAAGAGGAAAAGCTAAGAGTTTATTATTCTTTTGGGAATGTAAAGAATATTGATTTGTTTATAACATAGGATGTTAAATTTAGTTTTAGAATGAGTACCGTTGGGATTGAAAATAAAAAGATACCTCTTATTTTAACTATTCATGAATAGAATTTAAGAATTTTGTGTAAACTAAACCAAATATAATACTAAGTTTATAAACAGAGTATAATGCTACATTATTTGGAAAGGCTGAAAGAGTGAGGTAGGCCTAAGCTTATGCTGGCCGAGACCAAATCCTCTCTGTGGCCTCAATAAGTGTCTGATACGTATTCAATATCTTAACTTTTCTTAATTTTGCTGTCATGAATTTAATATGTGTCAGATACTTATTGGGGCCACAGAGAGACCACACCCATTTTGGGTGCCGAAGATTTGATCTCATGCTGGCCTTATGGTGCCTCAGCCTTTGCTCTACAAAATCGGGCAACGAAAGCTTATTAGTTGCAAGCTGTGAGAAATGGACGTCAAGCTCTTCAACATTACACCTTATGGCATTACGAATCCACTTGAGTACTACTCAAGAATGATCATCAGAACCTTTCTTCGCTTCATCGCTTGCATAGAAACCCAAGCCGATGCAGACTTGCTGCAGCCTGTTATGACCACGAAAATGCAAGTATCTATCAAAAGAAATCATCAGCGTCGCTAAATCCATTTTTTTTTTTTCATCTGTCCACCAAACTGTACCAAAATCCACCACCGGAACTGAGAGATGAAATTGTCTGCATCTTTTGGACAGAGCACCCACCCGAGTGAGGTCCTTGAAATTGAGTAAGGAAAGAATACAATGAGCAACTTCCTCCGGAAGAACACTAAATCTGTCTATTCCACTTTCAGAAGAAGTTCCTTCAGCTTTAGGACTTGTAGATGCCCGGAACTCACGCTTGCGCTCCATCGTAGAGACTCCTGAAGGCGGTGGTCGGAGGTTCTAGAGATAATCCTTTCCTGCAACCAACATTTGCAACAATATATCGTAACTACACTCTCACAAGATTGCTCAGGTAAGGCTTACAGCTAAACGGGATGGCATTGCAAAATCTGCGAGGCATATCATCAAACACCTTCCAGGCACTACCACAATCAACGAATTCCACAAAACCCTAAACGAAATCAACGATTTCCAGAAAATCCTAGGATTATGTTTGGACGAAGAAATTTAATATTATGAATGAATTTTTAAATGACGGAAATTAAAATGACGAAATTTTATTTCTAGACTTTGCAAATTTTTTTGTTTGATTAACCTAATGTTTGGGTGAAAAAAATTTAAGATTACTAAGGAATTTTAACATGATGACAATTGAAATAACGATATTTTATTTTCTAAAATTTGTGAATTTTCTTGTTTGGTTAACCTAAAAGAACAATGGAATTGAATACGAAATTTGTTATCTTTAAATTCTCAATCATAGGAATCGGAAAATAACACCTATTTACAGGAAATTTAAAGTTGGGAATTTTAGGCCCCAAATTCCTCTTTTTTTTTCTGTTTTTTTTTCACACATAAATTCTAAACTTCTATAAATATGAATCCAAAACAAGAGAATTTATGCATGTAAATTTATAAATTTCAATTTTTACTCAAATTTCAAGTTCATTTCCCTCGTCTAAACATAATGTAAAAGAACAATGAAATTGAATACGAAATTTCAATGAAATTGAATACGAAATTTATTATTTTTAAACTCTCAATCATAATTAAAAAATGACACATATTTATATGAAATTTAAACTTTGAAATTATAGGTCCTAAATTCCAAGTTTTTTTTTTCATACAAAAAATTCTAAATTTTTATGTTTAGAATCCAAACAAAGAAATTGATGCATGTTAATTTATAAATTTTGATTTTTATCCAAATTTCAAGTTTATTTCCTTCCTTTCAAACATACCATAAATTTTTGACCAAAAAAAAAAACGAAATCAACGAATTCCACTAAATTTTTGAAAACGAAAAGTGTACAATTCGACAGAAATTCGAAGTTGAAATCGGATATTTTAGAAATTCGTAGTTGGAATCACTTACGCTTAGAGGCGGAATTGTAGTGGCTGAATCACTTTCTCTGCGGCAATGAGCCGAGCCGTGGTTGTTAAGCGTTTGTCTGTGATCTGCCAGTAGAGCAAATTACTTCCAACATTTCGAGGACTGGATAATCTGAGGGGTACTTGATTGATAACGGTTTAAACCTATAGGGTAAATAAGTCTGTTCCTATATAAACCCAAAAAATTTAGGACATATATATTTATGAGTTGTATAAATAAAAAGAAAGATAAATAATGTTGAAAACATTGGCATTGTTATGAATGCCCACACAGATTTCCAATGCCCACAAATGTGATGTAGACTTTAGAAATAACCGGATCGTATTTTCAAAGTCATATGATGTAAATTTCAAAATGTAATAATGCGAGTTGCTCTATAAATAGAGCACTCGACTGCAATCAAAACACACACAAAGAAAAATAGATCAATAACTTCAGTATCTATTCCTCCCTCTTTTATTTGTCATCCTCTTGTGCTATAACTTCAGTGTGATATTTTACACTTACTTTGTTCCTGTTACTAGTAAAGGTTATATCTCTAACTTTTACATATTTATAACAAGTCTTTTCTCCCGTATTTTTTTACGAGTAAAGAATGAAAATCCGTAATGAGATACCCTTAAATCTGGAATCCCACACCACAAATTCAAGAATTTGACTAACGTAAGAGGGTAGTTTATCGAATTCCTTTTACTTTCCTCTCATGTTGTCATACAAAAATACCATCAATATTTTGTTGTTTCCCAAAATACCACTTGGTGCAAATTTCTAGGATGCATATGTTTGCCATCACTAACCTTCACTAAATTTGGTTGGACTAAAAGTTAATGTAGTCTCGTGATTATCATCCGCAGAAATTAGATTTAATAAAATTAAAAATGACTCGTCCTGACTAAATGTCTCGCTAGACATTCTTAAAAAGACCCTCCTAGATTCATTTTAAGTTTTTGAGTTGAATTTTTAATTATCTTTAACACATTCTTACGTACATAGCATTTTATTATTATTATTAACTTTTTTGTTTTGTGAGCGAGATTGGCTAAGATGATCAAAATGAAAAATCAGTGACGTTGATCGAACATCGACGACAAAAGTAAAAACTGATAATATCAGCAACTGAGAGTTGCTAAATGATCATTTATATTCCATTTCCAATCCAAACATTGTCCTTTTTTTTCCCATTCAAAATGATATATTCGTCTTTTCCCCTTTTTGAGAAACATTTTAAAATACTACCGTCCAAAGCAGCACCAAAGAGAAATGATTTCCGCATATCTCCAAAACAACTATACATGTATTGCCATCTTCATCTTTAAATTCGACAGGGGCAAACTATTAAAAATAGGAACAAAAAGTTTAACCGGAAGCATGGAAAAACAATTACTCAGAGAGAACCTTGGACCAATATAACCGCAACCAGTTCCAGGGAGGGAAAAAACAAGGGAAAAATTACAAAAATTAATCTTTTCTAGACTTGGCCACCACCGGCCATCAGGGGGTAGTCATGTTTCCAGACCTAGCCCTATCCGTCTCGTCCCGTATCGCCTTGATAAAACTTACGTTTGAGTTGTGACATGTGATGTGGGGGTGGAGGCGGCGGAGGAAGTGACATGGGCTGTGCTGCTAAAACACCTTTGCCGTCCCTAGGATCCATAGTGCTACCACCCTGCACTGCTTCCATCGCTTTGTTGGTCATTTGCGGAGAATTGAAGGGCAAACCCCCGTGATTCCGTCCATATTCTCCTTGGTAAAATGCAGCTTTTCCTTGAGACTCTGCAGAGTTCGAGAAACCATCTGTATTTCCTTGACCCCCTGTTGATGCTTCAAACGGAACACCAGCCTGTCCTGCATTCCAAGACTGCGGATAACTCACCGGAAAATTCATGTTCCCAACTGAACCTGGGGCAAAACCCAGTAACGACCCCTGTTCTGGTCCAACATCTGGGGCTGAATCCTGTCGTGCCATCTCATAGGGAGCACCATAAAATTGTTGGGATCCATCACTGGGAAAAGGAAAGCCATATGGAAGGGGCATCCTCATTTGACTGGAATTAACAGGAATTTCATAATTGGGGGGCGGAATGGAATGCATGGGTGGATATTCAGAAAAGGGAGTCTCAGATAAAATTCCTTGCTGCTTATCGGAAAACTGGCCAGATTCCTGCATTGGAGCACCCATTGAATCATAGCTTTGTTGATGGAAGAGATTGTGGGGAGCAGGCCTGTCAAAGCCTGGGGGCTGACTGGGGTCTGGTGGGTTATTCTGAACTTGCCCAAAGGCTGGGTTGGGCTGCATGACTGGCCTTGGAAGTGATTGTTCTCTAGACTGTTGAAGCCGAGCTTTGTCCTCGCGGTCATGGAGCTGAGAATTTGAACCAGGGGAAAATACTGGCCTTGATGGAGCACGAGCAGTGGATTCAGATATTGTACATTGTTTGGTATTTCGAGATTCTGATTCATTTCCATCCATTTTGTCTCCATTTAGCTGAAGAAGGTAAGCATGGTTCTCGTGAATATGAGATTCAAATTCATCCCTCTTCAGAAAAGATTTCAGACAGTGAGGTGCTGCACAAATGAAGATCCCCTCCATCATTTTGATTGTCTGAATCTTCTGGATCCGTTCATCACAACTGTGAAACATAAATCATGAAAGTTAGATGTTCAAATCATTCATCCACTAAATCCTATGCATGGTGGTAATCGATAATTTATTGATGCAAATTTTGTTAGATTTTCGCCTCCCCATGGAACTTGTTCTTTGATGTATATGGCTGTAGACTAAACTTAGCAAATAGAAAATAACTACAAACACACAAGATTTATACTGGTTCGGCAGAACTTTTGCCTGCGTCCAGTTGTGATTTGTCTAAGTAGAGAAAACACGACTTCTTTGAATTGATAATAGAGCATACAGTGCTTTTGTAAACCCTAGAACAAATCCCTCTGACTTCTCTTGGCTTTCTCTATTTTCTTTTTGTTTCTCTGCCCCTTGCCGCACCCTATTTATAGGCACAGGGTGTAGTTTACATGCCTATTTTCTGATTTATTTTCCTATTCTATTACTTACATTCCTATTCCGTTTCTGCTTTTAAGATTCCTAATCTAATAGTACAAGAAAACTTAATTCTTTCCTAATCCTTGTAGGACAAGAATATGTGCACCTTTCGCTTTCCTAAAAGAATCCTAAACAAAATAGGACACAACCATTGACAAGCCAATTCCTAACAAGTTTAGCCTTATAGTGTATTATCCCTCAATTTAAATCCCTTGGATGAGCCCTCCTCTAAATAATAGAAGTACACATGCAAGCCAAAGAAAACCCTTCCGCTCCTTCACTAGGCAAAAGAAAAGGAACACATGTAAAGTTCAGAAATCTTACAGATAGCAAATTGAGTAACTCCTAGCACAATCCAGACAAAAGGCATGCTCACAAGGGCTCTGCAAGAACACTAGCTAGTTAATTTCCCCAACGTCTAAAGGTATGAGGCTCAAGTTATGAAAATAACACCAAGACCGTATTGAAACCCAATACAAGAAGGGAAAAATTTAAGGCGAAAGCAACTCGAAGACATGGAAAGACATATTTAGTTGGTCCGTACCAGGCGTCCATAGATAGCAATTGGAAAATCGCAGCTAACACAAAAGTGGACACGTTCTCCAAGCTGCCGACGAGACCTGCGGCCTACAGTCTTGACAAGAGTAGTGGTGGTTGCTGCACCAATGCCCTTTGCCACAGGAAGATCAGCAAGGACAAGGTGGTCAGGGCATGCAACAGTCACAGTCTCTTCTGCCAAGTGTTTTGCCCCTGAAACACCCTCTGGTGGTGTAACACTCTTAAGCCGGATCTGAAGCATCTTTCACTATACTGTTACCCTCTTCCAATCGATGTATAAAGTTTGCGACTTACTATAGCACGCTTACAATTTCCACTTCAGTATACAATTACGAGACTGAATATCTTCTCCTGTAGATGAATAGAAAATGATAAGTCCTCGTAATGGGGTTATTTAAATGAGTGTATTATGCACTTACACATGGATGGCAATTGATGTATAAGCACCGATGCATTTATCTGGGGTTGAGAATTAAAACTAGATTGACCAGAATTTGGTTCGATATTAGCGTTTTTATTTCTCACGTCTATGACTGGAATTAAGGAAATTATCGAAGACTGATAACAGACAGACACGAGAAGGCGCAAAGGCTATAGCTTATCCACAAATCTAGACAAGCAATAGACGAATCTAGAGGTAAGCAGTCAGCCACAAGGTATTCCTAAGTTGTAAGAACCAAACACAGAAACCACACGGGCAGAACATCATTGAACAAAACGAAGGTTGACCTGAAAAAATTCTAACTGCGATAAGCTAACCTACGAGGTTCAGGTGGGTGCTACAAAAAAAGTAATACCAACAAGTTGAATTTTCACATGTTCTCTTGAAACTCTGTATCAATCAGGAAAGAAACTAAGCAGGTGAACCTAAAAATTGGAATTTGCAGCATGAAATCTTGGTTTGGTTCCATGGAATCCAATTCCGGATGCAATTAGAAGTTGGTATTGCATTCCAAAGCTCAAATCTCAAATTTCCAAATTTCTTTGGACTGATAGGGAGGAGCAAATAGACTTACCGGAAATTCTTCGTTACGACGTCGTCGGCGGTCCTAAGCTCGAGCAACCCAAGTCTGAAAAGGGTATGGTATTCAGTTACCGCCGCAAGCCCTAATACAATCCGATAGAAATTGAAGTGAATTAGTAATTAGATATTAAACTATGTGGGATTAAGAAATAAAAAAAATTAAAAAAAAAAGGAAATTTAAGCAATACCTGAACTGAATTGGGGAAAATCGGCGGAAGAAGAAGAAGAAACTCTGAAATTGTGTTGATTGGCGGGTGGGTTACGGGACGAGGGACTGAGATTTGGAAGAAGAAGGAGACTGGTTTACTGGTTTGGTTTTTTGGGTTGGTTATTGGGCTGATCGGCTGGTGTGGGCTTTTGGGTTTTTAACGAAAGATTAAAATAAATAAATTTAAGGTTCTATTTGAAAAAAAAAAAAAAAAAGTCAAGGTTTAAGTGGAAGTAGGTCTCCTTTTCTTTTAAAAAAAGGCATCTTTCAACTTACTTAATACGAGAAGTATAGGAGCTTATGCTTAATTGTGATGACATAACTTTTTTCACTAGTGATACTATAGGGGAAAGAACTTTGAATCTTGAGATGGAGTGCTGAGTGCAGTAGTATACAAATAAGAATGTGCGGGTGCAAATCGTAGTAGATAATTCGACACACGACTTACTTGAGGAATTTGACTGTGAACATGGTGAAGCTACACGAGGACAAGGAGGGGTGGCCGTTTCTTCGATTGCTGAAAATCGTCATTGAGAGTGAGGATTTCACCCTTTTGGTCCTTTGAATTACTGCTGAATCTACTGCGCTACTTCGTTACTTTCTGTGTTTTATGCTTCATTACTTCTTCTGTGTTTTATTTTTTTAATACGCAAGCCAAAACAACGGTGTTTTGGTTTGTGATAAAAAACACATAGAACGGTGTCGTTAAGGAGTGCTACGATAAGGCTGTAATTATTCAAAAGTTTGTTAAGTTGTTTGGTAGTATAAAGGAACTGACTGTGTAGAGAAGTTTCAAGTCCTATGAGACTCTATTTAAGGCCATTATGTGCCACAACCGTTATATGATGCCCAAGATGTATTTTAATGCAATGTTGAGTGAGCGAATAGAGCCCAATATGCATACTTATAAATTATATGAGTCAATCGGTCATGCCGGCAAGGTGTTTAATGAAACACCCCACTTAAGTGTCTCTCTCTTGAATGCCATGCTCATAAGCTATTGTAGAGATCGATGGGAAGATACCTTGTATCTCTTCTATAACATGATATTTGAGTCAAAAAGCAATGATGAAAAGCTTGATAATTTCACCACTCCCATTGCTCCGAAGGCGTGTGCAAGGTTAATGTACTCACATATGAAAATAATATGTATGAAGAAGCATGACTAGGTTGCATTGAATGTGTTTGTGGGTATGCGTTGATTGAATTGTATTCCAAATGCGGAGAAACAGGCGAGGTTGTGGAAGTGTTTGACGAGTTTTTGTAACCGAATGTGTTTTTATGGAGCGCGACAAAAAAAATCAGAAATTTCTACCCTTTTATATTTTGCCCTTCACAATTTCTAGCTTCGCTATTTATGGTGAACATTCATTATTCTTACCATTTTAAATAGAAAAATAGATATTCACACATACATCTGTTAAAATGCATGAAATAAACATGTTGGAACAATGTGTTGGATGACTAGTGAAGTTAGGCTAGTCAACTTTCTTTGTGTAAGTTAGGCAAGTTAGGCAAGTTAGGCAAGTTAGGCAAGTGTTAGGCAAGTTAGGCAAGTTAGGTTTATGTCCTCTTTCTTTCCCTATATATAAGTTTCATCTTGTAATTGTTAGAAGTATCAAATACATATTGAAATTCAATATGGTATCAGAGCAGTGATCTGGGAAAACCACAAAACACAAGCTCTAAGGCAGTCACGAGGTCAACCATTCCAGGCATGGCTTCTCATTCAAAATGGGAAAATCCCAACCACCCACTCTATCTCCACCACTCGGACCAACCTGGTGCAATCCTCGTACCACAACTATTGGTGGAAGACAACTACAGCACATGGGTTTAATCCATGAGTATGGCCTTAACGGTCAAGAACAAACTTGGTTTTGTTGATGGGACAATCAACAAACCAAGTGAGGACAATTCTGAGGAGCTGCAGCAATGGAATCGCTGCAACAACTTGGTCAAGACATGGCTACTAGGCTCGATGTCAAAGGAGATTTCAGGGAGTGCCATCAACTACAAGGATGCTCGACAAATGTGGATCGATCTGCAGGAGAGGTTCTCACATGTGAATATAGTTCAGCTGTTCCATGTTGAGAACGAGATCCATGACTGCGTCCAAAGCAATATGAGTGTAAGTTCTTACTTCACTAAACTTAAAAGTTTATGGGATGAACGTGATACTTTGTGTTCCATTCCAGCATGCAGTTGTGGAACAAAGAATGAGATGAACTCATATGTTGAAACTCAGAAAACCATGAAGTTCCTTATGGGATTGAACGAATCGTATGCTACGGTTCGAAACAATACCCTTCTTCTCGAACCACTGCCTACGGTGAACAAGGCATATGCGTTGGTCCTTCGACATGAACGCCAGGCAGAGGTTTCCAATGGGAAGAGTACACAACCAGAGGTTGTTGTCTTTGCAGTGAAGAATTTGTCGCAAGAACCTACACCGGAAGACAAAGAGATGCGATGTGGAAAGTGCAATAGAACCAATCACATCACCAAAAAATGTCGTGCACATCTCAAGTGCACTTTTTGTGGATGGAAAGGTCACACCTTCGATTTCTGTCGAAAACGGAAAGCAGCCACATAAACGGAAAGCAGTCGTCCTTTTTCTTCAAAAGGGAATCAAGTTTCACAAAGTAACAAGCAAGAGATGTTGCCCAATTTCCCGTTCTCTCAGGAGGATTGCAAGCAAATCCTTCAAATGTTGAACAAGAACAAATCATCATTTGCCAATCAAGTCGGTAATCCTTCTAGTCATGAAGAACTTTCAGGTAAAGCCTTATCTTTTTCCTGTAAAGGAACCGAAAGTATTTGGATCCTGGACAGTGGTGCCACGGATCACATAGTTTGCAGCCCTAGTCTCTTTACACACTCACGAGCTGTTGAAAATCATACAGTTGAACTGCCAAATGGTTCCGTTGCCAAAGTCACTCACATTGGACAAGTTGTTTTCTCTCATAATCTTATCCTTGACAATGTCCTATGTGTGCCGTTCTTTAAATTAAATTTAATATCCATCAGTAAACTAGCCTATGATTCCTTATATGTCACAATTTTCTTCACTCAATTTTGTGTCATTCAGGACCTTCGCTCGGGGAAGATGATTGGGATGGGAACTGAAAGGGAGGGACTTTACTACCTCAACTCATCAAGGAAAGGAACATGCAACAATATTCAAACCATCGCACCAAAGCTTTGGCACCAACGCCTAGGACACCCATCTCTTAAAGCCACTTCGTTATTACCTTTCTTTAACAATAAAACTTGTGATTTGGAAAAATGTTCAATTTGCCCATTGGCCAAACAAACACGATCACCCTTTCCTTTGAGCTCTATTTCTACCAAATCATGTTTTGAATTATTGCATATTGATATTTGGGGTGGTTATCAAGTTGCTTCTATTTCAGGTGCCAAGTATTTCCTTACCATCGTAGATAACTACACTAGAAGCACTTGGGTTCATTTGATGAAACACAAATCTGACACAAAAGACATTTTGGTAAAATTCATTCAAATGATTGAGACTCAATTCAATACCAGAGTTCAAATCATACGAAGTGACAATGGCCCTGAGTTTAAACTTGAGCAATTTTATGCTCTCAAAGGCATCATACATCAATCTAGTTTAGTCAACACACCACAACAAAATGGTGTTGCCGAACGTAAACACCGGCACTTGCTCAATGTTGCTCGGGCTTTGCTCTTTCAAGCTTGTCTGCCAAAACGTTTTTGGGGAGATGCAATCCTAACCTCAGCCTACCTCATCAATAGAACGCCCACTCCACTTCTCCAAGGTAAAACACCCTACGAAAAACTGTTTCACAAAGCACCTAACTATTCTCATTTGAAGGTTTTCGGTAGCTTGTGTTTTGCTTCTACACATGCCCAAAGGCCCTCTAAATTCAACCCTCGTGCAATCCAATACATTTTTCTTGGGTATCCTTATGGTCAAAAGGGTTATAAATTGTTTGATATAAAACACAATAAAACTTTTGTTTCTAGGGATGTCGTATTTTTTGAAGATCATTTTCCATTCCAAAATTGTAACACTTCCGTTGCCCCGTCTCCACCAAACACTACACCTATCCCGTTTGACTTGACCTCTCCCATTGAGTCGCATTCAAGCCTTGCACCAGCAGACATAAACACCACATCTCCCACACTTGCCGACATCACACCATTCTCATCTCCTTTACCCTCTACAACTCCACCACCAGATACCTTATCAACACCTTCACCTACCCTACACTCTTCCCCACCTCCAACCACTCCATCACCAGATCCACCCCCTCCACTCCGTCGTAGCACTCGACCAACCAAAACTTCCACATTTTTGTAGGACTTTCATGTTGAGATGGCCCTCCCATCCCGTGTTGCACCCACATCTTCCACAAGCATGGTTCAGTCATCAGGTACATCTCACTCCCTATCTCGTTATTTATCCTATGACCATGTATCCACCACTCACAAAACCTTTCTCACCACCCTCACCATTATCAAAGAACCCACCAGTTTTTCGCAGGCTGTTCAGGATCCAAAATGGTGTGACGCCATGCAAAAAGAGATTGATGCCCTCCATGACAATCGCACTTGGACTCTTGTGCCCTTACCACCTCACAAACATCCCATAGGCTGCAAATGGATCTATAAGGTGAAGCTTAAACCTGACGGCAATGTTGAACGCTACAAAGCCCGTCTCGTTGCTAAAGGCTATAGTTAAATTGAAGGACTTGATTATCGGGAAACATTTGCTCCAGTTGCCAAGCTCACCATCGTCCGTGTCCTCCTCAGCATTGCCTCCATCCGTGGTTGGCATCTTCACCAACTTGATGTAAACAACGCATTTTTGCATGGTGACTTATACGAGGAGGTTTATATGTCCCTATCTCTTGGGTTCGGACGAAAGGGGGAGACACGAGTATGCAAAATTACACAAATCCATTTATGGTTTAAAACAGGCCTCAAGACAGTGGTTTATCAAGCTATCTAGTGCTCTCAAGACTGCTGGTTTTCATCAATCATGGTCAGATTACTCATTGTTCGTCCGAAACCGTCAAGGCAGTTTCATGGCATTACTTGTGTATGTTGATGACGTGATACTTGCAGGTAACAATTTGAGAGAAATTGAAGAGACTAAACTCTTCCTTTCCCAACATTTTAAGCTAAAGGATTTAGGAAAACTCAAATATTTTTTGGGGATAGAAGTTGCAAGATCTAAAGAAGGGATTGCCTTGTGCCAACGCAAATATGCGTTGGAGATACTAGAAGATGCTGGGTTCCTTGGTGCGAAGCCCTCACGATTGCCGATGGAACCAAACTTGTCCCTTACACAAACTGAAGGGACGCTCCTACATGATCCTTCTTCATATAGGAAACTCGTAGGGAGGCTAATTTACTTAACCATCACGAGGCCTGACCTGACTTACGTGGTTAATATGTTAAGCCAATTCATGGACAAACCGCGATAACCACACCTTGATGCAGTGCATAAGGTTCTCAGATACATCAAACAATCTCCTGGCCAGGGAATTATGTTGCCTTCTACAGGTTCACTACAGTTACAAGCTTTTTGTGATGATGATTGGGCTCGGTGTAAAGACACTAGAAGGTCAATAACCGGTTATTGTATCTTCCTTGGGCAAGCACCGATATCTTGGAAAACAAAGAAGCAAAGCACAATATCTCGTTCTAGTGCAGAGGCAGAATATCGTTCTATGGCTATCACCTGTTGTGAAGTTATATGGCTAAAGAACCTTTTGAAGGACTTACGAGTGAATCATGCACAACCAGTCACATTGTTTTGTGATAATCAAGTTGTCATGCACATTGCTTCGAACCCAGTGTTTCATGAACGAACGAAGCATATAGAGATCGACTGTCACTTAGTACGTGAGAAGATTCAGATGGGAATGGTGCAAACAGCTTACATACGAACCTCGAATCAACCTGCAGATTTGTTCACCAAACCACTAAGCTCGGCACAATTTGAGGTCTTACTTGGCAAGTTGAGTATCATTGACATCCACACTCCAACTTGAGGGGGAGTGTTAAAATGCATGAAATAAACATGTTGGAACAATGTGTTGGATGACTAGTGAAGTTAGGCTAGTCAACTTTCTTTGTGTAAGTTAGGCAAGTTAGGCAAGTTAGGCAAGTGTTAGGCAAGTTAGGCAAGTTAGGCTTATGTCCTCTTTCTTTCCCTATATATAAGTTTCATCTTGTAATTGTTAGAAGTATCAAATACATATTGAAATTCAATAACATCTTTTGTTTCCACTGGTCGTATGATCAGTTAATCATTGTAATGTTAATTTCGAAATGTATTTAAGCAAATACTGCCCCAAAATCAGTGAAAATAAATAGTTTTTCATACCACCTGCACATTGCTACTGATTAACTGCAATCAAGCTATTTTTTATTTCTCGGAAAGAGTTTATTTTACAATTTGCAAACAATACCGACAAAAGTGTACACTATATATTGAACTAATGGTACTTCTCTTTCAAATATCGAAAATGATTCTATATTTTTAAGTTCGAATCACCGCAAGCGCATTGGGCGTGGACAAAAAAAAGATGAAAGTGAGCACAAAAAGGAGAAATTTTTTCTTGTGGCCGTAACACGAGGTGTACAGTATGTGTTGTTATATAAGTGGTAGGAAATGTTATTTTTTATATTATTACTTTTTTAACACAAAAATCTTACCACTTATATAGAGACACGTGGTGTACCACCTCGCATTCCCGTCACATTGAAAAATCTCTCCACAAAAAGGAGCATTGCCCCCAAACATTTGCCCTAGAGATGGATTCGACTATACCTCTTCTTGGCTTCACTGTACAAAATAACTCCAAGGACAGTGAGTGCATAACCCGCCATCCCCATGAATGAAACTGGATTTTTAAATATCAAAACTGAAACCACCACAGCAACTGCCCCTTTTGCATTCCCCAGCACCTGTTTTTAAGAAAGACCAATTATATAGTCAAAATTAAAAACCCCATCTCTCGGAATGAAGAAATAGCTTACATGCAAATATAAGACGTAAAAATAACAGTATCTCAAATCAATAACGCGATACTAAGTGGCCAAGTTAAGGCATAACGGCGTCACATGATAGGTTTAAGATACCGCCACCTTGACAATTTTGTTTGAGTGTAACTTTCTCCCGTCTTGTGCAGAAGGAGATTACTAAAATATGCCATTGTGTGAACAAAATTATTACCTGAAGGGTCAAAGCGCTTGTATGCTTGGTGACCAAGAAATGGGTCAAGTTAACAAAATAAGCCATTGAAGAATTGAAGAACAGGTACCAAATAATTTTGATATCTTTTCGAGCAAGTTCGATTGTGAATCCGACCGCATTTTTCTCCATCAACAGTGTTGCAGGAAGTAAGAACGCCACGGCTAATGGCGCCATGTACAACAGCAGGTTCATAGAGTCCAGTTTTTCCCTGGAAAACAAAAAAGTATGAATCGTTAAGTCTAGTCCTTGACTTGTGTGCTACAAAAACAATTGAGACAGCAAAAATGAATCGAAGAAAAAGTCACCCGTCAGAGGAAAGCAAAATTTCTTGAAGAACCGATTTGAATGCCCTTGCAGATGTAGCTGTAATACACATAACAAACCCGAAAAGATGGAAGCTTGGTTCGCCCTGCAACCATATGAAAGTTGGTATGAAACAGATGATAACTCTTCAAACAAAATTTAGTTGTAGTTGGTATGAAACGCATCTATCAGAATCAGGTCGAAATTTTTATAAAAATCCAAGTTCTTCCTGAAACTCTCATGTGCTTTTCCTAACCCATAAGCACTGTTAACTTTTTCTATTTAGTGCTATCACAAGTGCTCTCAGTGATCTAAAAGCACTTTTACCCATTCTAAAACCAATTTCAAGCATGCTCTATGGATAGAACATAATACTACACAATAAGAGGAAAAAAAAGGATACACTCTCATCCTATGCAATGATACGATATTCCATATATAGTTTAGATGTCAACTTTTTCTATTTAGTGCTATCACAAGTGCTCTCAGTGATCTAAAAGCACTTTTACCCATTCTAAAACCAATTTCAAGCATGCTCTATGGATAGAACATAATACTACACAATAAGAGGAAAAAAAAGGATACACTCTCATCCTATGCAATGATACGATATTCCATATATAGTTTAGATATCACACGATCAGAAAGTCTACCATGCTATATTTTTGAATTATAAGATTTATATTCACATATCATATTAACAGTCGAATAACATAACATATTTGTTAGACGGTCTTATCAGAAAAGAACATAGATGAACAAAAAAAAGGAGAAAGATTAGATTACCCCACTAGCAAAGATAACACCTGCAACAACAGGAATGAGTGCGGCATAAGTAAGCCAAGCCTCCCTACTCTTGATGATCAAGAAGGCAAAAATGGCGGTGAAAAAAGGGGTGGTGGCGCTGACGGCCTGATTAAACGACACGGGAATGTACCTCAACGACACGTTACCGCAAACGACGGAGAAGCAGAAAACGACACTGAGCCCGGCGATCTTGGCGAACTGAGCCTTTGACTTCACGCTCTGCAGTAAGGCCACCTTCATCACAGCTACGGCGACGTAGCTGAACACCGAACACGCCGTCATGTGGCAGAGCGTCAGAAAAATGGGAAACCCGAACCCGTAGTTCGTGAGCAGGTACTTGTTTAGAAGCAGGACGCCGATGTTGGAGCCGTACCAGGCGGCGACCATCCAGACCGTCGTCCATTCGATCGGCGCCGACATCATCATCGAATATGAATCGAATCGAATAGAATCTAATCAAACCAAATCGAATGGAATCGAAGAGTGTGAAGGGGATGTAAGGCGCGAGCTTTAGTTATCCGTTATGGTACATGTGATGCCGGTTTTATGGTTTGGCGGGGCCCACAAATGGTGAGACCGTTTGCTGTTTCTTTCATCGGACGGTTGGTGGTGTTGCGCGTGATAATCATGTGGTTGGTTTCCTTTCAGATTTTTTTTCAGGTAATTGTCAGCTTTGAATTGTTGAAATATTGTAGTGGGACTAAATGCGCGCACCTTTTGAATAAGCGGAGACAGTGAAAGAAGCAGAGAGGGATGTTGATTACGTTGTAATTAACTGATGATTGCGATTAAGATGTCGATTGCCGGCCTCGGATATTCCGGAAAGACAACGTTAAGCCGGAAACTTTGGTTTGGTTTTCGATTGGACTTGTGTCGTTTGGCGGTAATTAGTGTTGGGCAAAGCATCGTTATTTCGTTAATCTTCCCTAATCTGTAATTTCTCCTTTGACTTAAGACGTTAGATATAGCGGAGAACTATTCACCTGCCTCGGTCTACTGCTGCACTCTGTGCGGAGTGCAACAATACAAGTAAGCCTTGTGGGGAGCGTCAGTTGCGCTGCCGCTCCCCTCATACATAATTTAAAATGTTGGTAGTGTGCATTCGTGGAGCATGTCCACCTGCCTATGCTACTACAAAAGCACTTGAAGAACCTGTGAAATGGCGAATGGACCCGAGTAAATTCTTTGAGGCACCAAAATGGCTAATCCTGTAGACACCGAAAGCTGCATTTTCGGGTATCCTCCATTCAATAGTAGCATAGCTCTGAGGGCTAAGTTTTGCAGGCCGTGACCACTTAAACTTCAAGCAAAAATCATCGTCATCATAGGCCGGAACCCATGTCTTTTTGTCGTTCTGCAGAATCTCAACCAACGCAAATGTGCCTTCTGTCAGGAGGTCATTCCTTGGGCAAGCAGACCAGAAGGTGACTGCAACCGTGTTGCCTCTCTTGAAGGTGGAATCTAGAGGTACGTCGGTTTTAACATCCCCAAAATTAACACCAAGAGGGGTGGCGTCCAGGACAACTGGTGCTAGTAAGCTGATTTGCTTGTCGAGGAGGTCTGGTGGCTGTGGACCTGGTTCGACAGTTTGGCCATTGATGAGAGCTGCAGCTAGTTTCTTGAATTCTTGGATGTACGCTTCAAGTGTGTGTGGTCCGTAAAGCGTGGAGGCTCCCTTAAAAGTGAAAAAAGAATAAGAAATCGTGTTTCTTCTGGGAATGTAACACTCCATTCTGTTCATTATGTTCCTAATTATGGAAGACATGATAAATTACAGAATGAACAAACCACGAAAGTTGAGGGATGAGTGAATCGAACCTCGTATCTCTGCACTTCGTACTCCTCAAAGGTGGTAACATACTGTGAATATGTATTTGTTAGCCCTGCAATGACTATATGGACATTGTTGTCAAATTCTTTCCTACCTCCAGAGATAAGGACCCCTTTGACAGCATCGCGGAGGCGCCTTCCAGCCATGGTTGTAAATTCTGAAGAAACGGATATCTAGGTTACTTTACTACATTGAGGAACAATAATGGTGCGAATGGTGTAAACACGATACAATAGGTTTGATTGTACCTCCAGGTACACAGAGAATGACGAGCTGTCCAATTCGTAAAATTTGAACCGGTAGTATTGAGGGCTGCAGATGTAGTTAGACATATTTTCATCAGTGCCAATTTAAAATTTTGGACAACAAAATTATTTTCATATATTACATTTACACCGTAGAAATTATTCAAATTGTAATGCCTTGCACCATAAGTTATTCCGCTAACAGCATCACAAATATGGCATGGAGCCAGTAAAAAAGCTACATATACATACCGCCCAATCATATGGTTCCTTCATCTCCCCAGTGTCAAGCAGAATAGGCTTCGGACACTGGCAATTGATTTGCTCCTGGTCCGGTGCTTTCAGCACGTTCCTTACCAATCTCCAGAATACATTACCCTACAGAAGCATGAAAGAAAACAATCATTGCAAAGTTGAGTTGCTTAACCAATCAAGATTTATGTAAAGAAAGCACAAACTTGCCCCAGATAATTCTTACCTGGTCATCGCCCTGCTTGAAATCGAAAGCTCCAGGGCCATCAGTGGTTCCTGCAGCAAAGGCAAAGCCCATGGCAGCAGGGCACGTTTTCACTACCTCAGCCCCTCCAACTTTCGGAACTGAGACCTCAAGGCTGGAAAAATCTATGTATGTATGTTGGTATTCAACCTTCCCTTTAAGCTTCTCAGTTGCTTTGTCAAACAGTTCCGCAGCTTTTCTGAATTGCCTTTCGCCAATTATGCGAGTACTCTCAAATTCATCGGAACTGCCAAATGAAAAAATTGTTCAAAACTGCATAGGTATGATGTTTCACCATTATATGAATCTTAGGGAGATTGTAGAAACATGTACCCTGGTCCCCGGCCATAGCACAATTCATTTCTGCCATTGCAGGTACTGTGATAGAAATCACACGGAAGTCCTGTGTCTGTGCAGAATGCACCAAGAACATTTGGGCTTACATCGCCACAATTTGATTGACAGAATGCAGATACAAATTCAGGCCTTTCCGCCATCCTCAAAGCATTCCTAACCCGTCTTGCAGAACTTGAAAGCCTTGTCACAGGTTGTCCTTTATAAGGTTGAAAGGAGGCGGCGAGTCTCATCAACTCGTTGCCTGTTACATGCATACTATTTGTTATTAGAAAGCCGAACAGTCTACACTAAATCATGGACACAAAAAAGTTCACTTACCATTCGCATCATCGTTAGGAACTAGGCTTGAGACTCTTCTGGGGATTCTGCCAGTATCTGATCTATTGGCAAATAGGCCATCGAAACTTTTAACACCTTTCTGTTCAAACCAGTCCTCCATGAATCGTGCTGCAGCACCTTTGTTATCTCCGCTTATCAATGAGTTTGTACGACTCATGGAAGTTCCATGAGTTGCAAACCAGTTAAAGCTACCTATAGCGCCCCACTCGTCATCTTCAAATTTTACGAGTGTCATATCTTTATCAACATCATACTTGTATTTTCTCCTCTCGTCTGCAGGATTGTTGAGATATGCGCTTGGACTGCGGTTAACACCAGCATCTAAGAGCTCTCCTATAAAACCATGAGAAAAGATTTAAAATAGCATCACAAAATGGTAACGAGACTACAGAAATTATGAGTGAAATTCCTTACCCTTATTCACAAAAATTGAACCGGGACGGAGATTTTCGTGAGCTTGAATAATGGTTTTCTCAATGCCATCAACAAGAACATCAAATGATTGTCTAACAAACCCAAGAGATGTCACAATATACACAACATACTGAAGGTAGCCCCCAGGCCCTGCATGAGTGTGAATCCCGCTAATTGCCACATTCTTCTCTGTGTAAAGGTCCCCATACCTTGAATGCACAAGATGAAATAAATAAATAAAATAGAGGTAACGCACACACTAAATTGTACATAAACCACATTCTTCCACTCATAAGCGTTTTTGCTAGAAGTGCTTTTATTAGAAATACGTCAAAATTTTCCAAAAGAAATTCATGAAAGTACTTTCTAAAGAGAACTTGGTTTCCTAAAAACGCTTCTATGGCCTTGAAGCATTTAGCTTTATTCTAAATGTAGTCAAAAGCGTTTTTGGTGCTTTTAACTGTTCTGAAAACAGTCACAAACAAGCTCATTTTCCATAGATTGTATTTTTATGATTCCCTAAAATATGCTTATAGGGAGCAATTTTAGTAAAACCCAGTAAGAAAAATCAAACCCTCAAACAAATGAGAAAAAAACATTAGCAGGAGGGTTGTGTTTGTGTACCTTGCTTTCAATCTCTCAAGCACTTTAATTGTCACAATTTGGGAGCCCATGCATGCATCAAGATTCACAAACACGACACGATTGCCCTGATGTTGTTCCGCCACAATAAACGCGCGAGCTCGAAGCCGGAAGTGAATCCCAGAAGTAGTCTGCTCTGCGTTTGCGTATCCCATCATGTTCACATCGGCAGCAGGGCCTGTTATGTCATGGCTTCCGAGGCCGATCAGATAATTCGAAGCCGAGGAAGAAGAAGAAGACGAAGACGCTGCTTCGACTTTGTGCAGCGAGAACAGCAGGAAAACTATGAACAACATCTCATATGGTTTGTCCCTGTGAACTGCGAAGTGGGAAAGAAAGATTTAAACTTTGGAAAGAAAAGTGTGTGAGTGCTTTTATGAGTATTAAGCTTCTTGCTGTCATGTGGGGTCACTGAAAAAGAAAGAAATTTCGATTAGTACAAAGCCATAAAACAGAAGTAGTTGAGCCGACAAACGAAGGCAGATCAATACGGCATGATTTTTTTGGAGTGTTAATAATCGTCGTTTGGCAGTTATAAGATGAGTATTCGTAGGAGATGCACGAACTGAGTAACGTGACTAACCGCATAGGCAAGAGCCGAACGAGTGAGAGACAGATACTGCAAAAAACCACCAAGGAGGCGATACTCAGTGGGATCGGCTAGGGGAGTGCCCAAATTTTGACGATGTGTACGCGTATGTCGTCGTCGTGTTTCCGAAAGTGGGTGGGGGTTTGGGGAGTGTGAAATGGTTGGAAAGATTTGTGCTAGTTTTGTTTTATTGGTAGAGGACATGATTGCAGAGACAAGATATTTCTCACAGATTAATGTGAAAGCGGAATATTGGTGGAGGAGGTGATGTGGGGAGGATATGAGGCACTGAGCCACTGAGCTTACCTACCATTCCCCACACCCTTAGGAGAAAT
Organism: Malus domestica; assembly: GCF_042453785.1. NCBI lineage: Eukaryota > Viridiplantae > Streptophyta > Magnoliopsida > Rosales > Rosaceae > Malus > Malus domestica. Next base: position 22,962,686 of record NC_091672.1, on the reverse strand, counting down.
TTTTGCTGAAATACAGCTCGGTATATCAAATATCACAGTACAATTAATTGGATATTTGAAAGAAAAAAAAATTCAACTACTTGTAGTATGATACTTGGTAAGTTGGTATATATCAAACCGCGTTATGGACACTAAAAATTTTCTCCACCCTTGAGACACCTCTTTGCCTTTGTAGGAACTTCCTCAACTTTACAACATTAAAGGGGTGTAGTTAATTTGAATTTCAGATAATTTTAATGGACTTTTTTAAGTGACAGCTTTCAAAAGGATTTTAATAGATTCTACAATTTCATATGAATTTTGACAGATTTGTATAGATTTCTATATAGATTTGTATGGATTTCTTTCATGGATTTCTTAGGATTTCTTTTTTGACTCCTACAACATAAATTCTTTTCTCAGTGCATAATCTGAAAAAGACATAAGCATATGTATATTGATATGGAAATATAAACCAATCAAATATGTTTTTTCTTTCCCTTTCTTATTTGAATTGTGATTTCTTTACGAAAAATAATTTTAACTAATCAAAACAAGTAGTGCTTCTTAAATCAAATGTATCAAAATTAACCCTTTTTCCTCAACAATTGATTAGTTCATAATGTGTTATTCAGTCTAAGTACAGTTACCAATATAAATAGGCTTTGGAAGATGCTTGCACCCTTACACTAACATGATTACACGAAAAAGAACAGAAAGCTTGAATTGGCAATAAGATTCTTAGTAGTAATTTTCAAGAGTTCAATTAACATGGTAAAAAATTAACACATTCAGATAGAATGCATAATCATTACAAGAACTGTTAGTAGTTATTAACACTTCCCATCAAAGCATCACAAGAAATACTATTACAAAGTCCAAAATAAAGGAAATAAAAAATTCAAAAAATATTGTACAATTCAAAAAATTCAAGTTTGCAACTGGGACGGTTACAGATGAACGTGAAAGGAAATCAGGGTGGCAGGTTCTATGTCTGAAAGAAAATGGAGAGTGAGAAAGAAAGATCGAGTTGTAGAATGGAGAGAGAGAGAGAGAGAGAGAGGTGGAGGTAGGATTTTGTTATGCTTATAATCCTTCAAATCCTATAAAATCTCTTATTGAAAGAAATCCTTCAAAATCTATGAATTTTTTAATACCTAAAGATTTGCATGAACTCTATAAAAATTCTTTAAAATCTCAATTGACTACATCAGGATTATAAAGTCGCTTAAAATTCTTTAATTGACTACTCTTGTATTTGAAAGAATTCTTTAAAATCTTTTAAAATCCTAGTTAACTACACCATGATTCTAAAGTCCTTTAAAATCCTTTAAAATCCTCATTTGACCACATCCCCTAAAATTCGAGACAGCATGGGTTGTTCTAACCAAAACTCTTTCTGAAACAGGAAAAATCTTTGGCAGTTCTAACCTCTAACCATGCAATTTACATTAATGTAGTTATAGTGATCCTTTTCCTTCCAACGTCAAAAGAGATTTTAAGTTCAAATTCCCGTCCTCCGAACCCTCTCCTGTTGATTCTTTCTAAACTCAGTTTCTCTAACCACGGCAGTTGCGACACACCAAAGAGTCGCGCATTAAAATTCTTTTCGTTCTTTACTAAAAGCGATACGCATAACTTGCAGATAATTCACCATGGAATGCAGAAACAAGATACAAGACTTTATAACAAGAGGCACATTCAAAACAAGCAGCAAGCATCTTTGTAAACGTCTCACATTCACGAGTACAAGAAGATTTATAAAGTCTAAACACGATTCTGGATAAAAGTAAAACCAAAACTTCAAATGCTCCACCTCCAATGCATTCCATCATCTACATTAGCCACATACCTGCAAAACAGATGAAACGACAATGACGACAAGAAACACATACACGGAAAGAAACGGGAACTATGACTACAAAAACACATCTATGCAAATGTGCAAGTACCAGGGAAAATTGCTTATTCTAAATATACTAAAACTCGATTCGCATATCCATCAGTCCATCTCGGGACATCCTGGTGGTTCGACAGTCTCGCTGAGGTTCAAACCCGACAGAGTGCAGTATTTTTGCATAGCTTTGTTGAGAGAGCAATTAACAATCTGAACTACATTTTAATTTCAACCATTCTATTAGAGATCAGATGAAATAAGTTTTCGACCCGGAAACCAGGAGAGGCCTATATTCCTTCCATTCATAACTATTTGGTTAATGGGTGATTGTTAAATCGAGTTCATCTATTCGGGTATGCAATAAAGCAACAGAATAAGTGCAATAATAATTGAAATCACAATGCCCTTAAAACTAACATATAAATGAAAACTGTTATTACCTCAAATGTTGCTGGGGTACATGAAAACCCTGACTCTAGCTCCCTGTTTAATTAAACAAACCAAAGTAATCAACAAATTAAACCCTAATCAAATCAACATTAGGCAAAACTGGCAAATTAAAGATTTAACAAAACAAATCAATTACCATGGATTTGGGGGGAAGATTGGACGTGAACTTGGCGCGAACGACGCCGCTGTTTCCATGAGGCCTGGAGACCTTTCCCCAAATGCAACGGTAGTGACTACCGTTCTTCTTCACCTTGGCCTTGTAGATGTACGCCAGCCGCTTTCCGGCGTACCACGCCACATCTTCCTTGGTGTTCACATTCTCGATCTGAATCAGCGACGTGCTCGGGTACTGGTTCGACTTGGACCTGCCAAAAAAAAACCCAAAAGCAAAAACACCCATGTCAATAAAACCCATTGCCAAACACGCCCTTAGCTCAATAACCCAGATCAGGAAAAACTCCATTTTTAGTACCTCTTGTATCCCAGAACAGTTCCTCGCACATACAGTCTGCGAAAAAATTATTAAAAAAAATCAGACAAAAATGATGAGAAATTTGATTATTATTAAGGGGTTGGAGAAATTGACGAAGGATTGGTTTAAGAGATGGGATTTTGGAGGGGACCTGATGCGCTCTCCTTGGCGTCCCTTCACCATTTTCGAACGTAGCTCTGTGCGTCTCTGGTGGCTGCTGGCGTGTTAGGAAGACGGAAACCCTAGGAGAAAGGCGAGGAGGATTCAGTGAGGGGTTTATATACGGCAGGAGGAATTATACGGTGTGTGTGCGCGGACTGTGTGATTAGTAAGCTTTGGGTACTGTTATTTTTTGGGCCTACTGGTCTTAGGCCCAAGATAGACCCTAACTTGTGAAGTTTTAATTTGACATAATTTAGCGTTTGAAAATTTTCTTACTCGATAAAGAAAACACTTTACTTTTACAAATAATTCAAAATTATTACTAAAAATTCAAGTGATTTATGCAAAATTATTTGAGAGTGTTTCCTAAACCCTAAGAAACACGAGTAATGATATTCATACTATGTTTTTATACCACATTTCTATACTATCTTAGGTGGCATCTGATGTGGATAGCCTCATCATTTGAAAAATTTGCAAAACCCAAGTAAATGAAAGAGAAATATTCATCATATACCACAATAATTATTTAGCTAACTAGTTTTTCTTAATTATCAGTTTATTAAATAATGAACTAAATTTGAAAATCTGATTAATTCAAATGATGTAGCTGTCCACATCAAATGCCACCTAAGGTGGTATGAAAATGTGATCCAAAAATACGGTATGAATAGCATTACTCAATAAACACTTGACATGTGTATTCTTATACATTAAAAACACTTTTAAGTAATTTTGCCAAACAAGTTAAAAACTATTTTTTATTGCTAAAAATGTAAGTATGTTTAGTCTAAATAATTGAAGGCATTTCCGACAATGGTTGACATAAGAAGTTAAATGTTTTTTATAGTTCTAAAGCAAATCGTTTTTTATAGTTCTAAAGCACTTTCATAAGTGATGGATTGCTCTACAGTTAGTGTCTTTTTCTACAATTCATTGTGTTTCAAATTCAAATTATCTATCATCCTCTTTGTATAAATTAGTGTAGAAAACCGTTTATACAACAAGACACTTGGTTCCGACCTTATTTCCCCTTTTCCTTTCCCGCTAAGTGGTAAAAAGACCAACTCCTCCTCGCGCCTACGAGTCCACGACAAACCGATCAATCAAAAATAAATTGGATTGGCATTGACTCGATTCATCTGCCTTACTGGCGAAGCAAATCCCACGTTATAATTAGCCCAACGATCTGCAGCTTTTCTCATCCTCTCCACTCTCTCACACCCACACAGCAATGGAGGAGCCTCTGCTTTCACCAGGTGCATTCCCACTCCCCCAATTCCCAACCTTTCTAATTTCATCAACAAATAAAATGTTTTCCGGCTTTGTTAACGGGTTTTGTTTTTTGTGATCGTTTGCTGAAGGGAGAAGCGGCGAATTGGGAGAGAAGGGGAGTGAGAAATGGAGCTCGTACGAGTACGTGGGAAGAGCTGGGTCGGTGATTCCGACGGCAGCGCTGGCCGGGACTGATGTCAGCGTCGAGGAGATACGGTCGGCGGCTGCTGATTCTGATCGCTACCCGCCTTCTATCCATGCCGGTCTGGTTAGTCCGCAGGAGCCTGATCCTTCTGGTATGCAAATTTGTGTTTTGTTATATCCCAATTGCGATGTTTTCGATGTGGGTTTTGCGTTTTGATTATTGGGTAACTGTCATTTGTGACATTTTAAATGAACTTCGTTGAAAAAATTAAAACTTTTTGAGTTTTATCTTCTGTTTGGCTGCTGAGAAATTGAGGGTAGAGAACAATGTTTAAATTTTATGATTTTTAGCTTCTCAATTAATTCGAAATTTCTGATCTCCTCTAGAACAATAATGGATTAGTTCATTACGTACGGTGTTGGGTTGACTTCTTTTTCCTTTTTGATTTGGTTGTCTTGTTGGGAAAAGGAGGGTTACATTGTTGGACTTACTTTAGAACTTTGAATCTTTGCTGTTTGTCATTGATTGTGATGGTTACAAACTTGCAGAGCAAGCTGTTGCTTATCAAGGTGGATATGGTGGAGGTTATGGTGGCGCCACAAGTGAACTCCATAGGTATGGTTCGTGGAATGCATCTATTGTTAAGAGACACACATTGTCGTTTGAACTGATTATGTTTCTAAATTCATGGTGGGATCACACATTTTAAGCATTTCCCGGTTACTTATTGTTTATATTGGTTTGATTGTCGTTTTGAAACTACAAACCAAAATGCCTGTTTATGTTCTTCAGGTTCAGAACATGAGTCAAGTGACATTGCGGGTGAAAAAAGCGATAGGTACTAGGTTAGATCGTGTCAAAGTAAATACAAAAACACGAAATGGGTTCAAGGGTCATTGTATAAAAGTGAAAATTAAAAACATATGAGGATCAGGGGAGCTTTTCAAGTAATACGTACCAGATTCAGACATTGTCATTCGATAACCTTTTTTTCCATGCGGATTGCTTGTCATTTTGTTATATAGGTTTACTTAAACCTAGTATTGCCCTAACCTCTTCCCTCTTGCTCTCTTAGAAAATTTTCACGTATTATTTTTCCCCCATATACATGCATAAAAAATCTGTATTTCTCATTTTACCCTTGCATATAGTCTGCGGAAATTGTTATGGTATTTTTCTCAAGTTCAACATTGCAGTGTCAAGAATATTCTTTTAAACTGATTGTTTGCGTATAGGCAAATACTGGATGAAGTAGAAATACGAGAATTGCTCATTGATCATGTTGGGCATAGATGCTGTTGGGGAAGTCGTCCTGCACGGACCTGGAAAATTGAAAAAGTAGAAGATTGCAACGTTTATGTGGGAACACTGGATACTTTCATTGAAGAAAGGGAAACCTTAAGAGAAACGGAGCCATACCTTGGTGGCAATATTGATGGAAAAGATAAGGGGCCAGAACTTGGAATCTGGGAATTGGATTTGAAGTCTCAGTTTCCTGTTTTATTTATACCCCATCATGAATCACGGGCAATAATTCCTCATTCTGAGTCCATGGAAAAATGTTCAGGTAAGGCTTCAGGAATTACAGACTCTGAACTTTGGACTTGTGATCTATTTCTTGTGTGGTAATTTATGAGTGTCTTCTGGACAGAAAGTCATTCCCACAGATTTGGTGATAGTATATATTCTTGTTGTGATCTAAAAAAATGTTCAAAATATTTGCAGGTTGTGGGGGAAGAGGTGGTAATGTGTGTCCTACATGCAATGCAAATCAAGAACCTGGATTCTACAAAGAAAATCAGATGGCTACGTGTTCTGCTTGTTATGGAAGGGGCTTAATTGCTCATAAAGATGGATCCGACTCGATGTGAGATGCTTATTATTGCCTACTCATCTAGTTATAAATAATTGGTGCTCTAATCTGGTTTCAAGCTATAATCTGAGGACCATACAATCTAACCTTCTTATGCAATATGTATTATTCAGATTTTAAAATTTTACTGTCTCTCACTAGTATATTGTTTGATGCAGATGTGGGAGTTGCAATGGTAAAGGAAAGATCCCTTGTCCAACATGTGGATCTCGTGGTTTAATAAAATGTTTGACATGCCAAGGGAATGGTTCTCTTTTGACACGTAATGTTGCCCTTGTTAAATGGTATGATTTTCATTAGTGATGATATATTTTCATAGGCTGTGGCACAAAGTCCATGATATGTTTTCATATGATATGCAATAAAATCCAGATTACCACACTTCTTTTTTCAAGTGGCCATCATTGCTCATATCATTTCCAAATTTCTTTATCATGTCTTTTGAAATGGTTTCTGATTGGGGGATCATTAAACTGTATGAGTAATAGAACCGCACATGCACACATACGTACACAATTTTTTTTTAAGTGCTGGCCGCGTGGGTACGAAAAAGTATCCAACTCACATTCCTACTGCACCCCTTATGCTTATGTAGCATGATCCTGTATGAAACAGTATGTTGAAGTAAAATGCTTATTCTCTTGCAGGAAGACGCTCTCAACCAGAAAGGTAAGTGCAACTAGCGGAGCAGCATCTGTTCCAGATGAGGTTTTCCACAGAGCAAAAGGAGTCCAGTTGTGCAACACTCAGGCATACCAGTGCACGCCAGCCTTCTTTGCCGACTCTTTCTTCCTTAACCAGTTCTCCTCCGAAGTCATTGCAGACAGAGCTCATGTACCTCTCACTGCAAGGGTGGTGAGTGAGAGGCACACGATCTCCGTTGTGCCAGTGACACGTGTCACCATGGCTCATCGTACTCGGTTGTTCAGTTTCTATATCATCGGGTTTAGCAGGGAGGTGTACTTAAAGGACTACTATCCCTCCAGGTTTTGCTGGGGGTTGTGCCCTTGCTTGGAGTGGTTGAAGTTGTGAAGTTGAAGATTGTCAATCCTATATCAAATTTGCTAGTGGTTTGCTCCCTTCGGTGAGAATAATAAATAATGTTGCTGCATCTGTGCACAAGAGTCTAGAGGCGGTCGGTAGACTTTGGTTGGAGGTCTCAAATTCGATTCACACGGATGCGAGCCCGATGCGTCGTTGTAGAGAGTCAAAGACTAAAAATTTTTCCATTGTCGCTTGTAAACGTATGCTTATAAATATTATTATTCAGCTTGTTTTTCTTGTTATAATAGAATATTGTGGTTGAAAATGTTCATGAGGTTTTGTCAAGGTCTTGAATGCTTTTGGAGATGCAAGTTGGCCAAACGTTTTGTGCCAATTTCAAATCAATGATTACTTCAATCGAACTTTGAGAAATTTTTCATTGCGTTCGGAACAAGGATGGTACATCACGTGTTATAAGTTGGAAAATTTTAATTTTTAGTTTTGACATAAATATCTTACCGTTTGTATTGTAACATATGATGTTTCACCTTATATTCCGGGCACACTGAAAATTCTCTCAAACTCAATAATAGCAACAATTCCAGCTGAAGATAGCTCAGGCGAGTTAGAAAGACGGTTTACAGCTGCAATCTCAAACGTGCCCTGATCTTTGATCACAAAATACTAGATAAGGGGGGATTAGAAATGCCTTTTATATTTACGATGTGCTATGCTTATGGAGAGCTTTTCTAACCTGACCTCCATTCTTTCTTTCTTTTTTTTTGTTGAAAAATGTTTTTAGAGAGAGGGAAGGTTACCTCATTTCAAGGTCAGGAGCAAGGTATAAAATATCGATTATATCGGAAATATCGGTAATAAAAAAATACGGAAATTTCGATGGAAATATCGGGATATTATCGATATAGATAAAAATTGAATAAAAACAACGGAAATTGTAAGAAAAACTTGGAAATTTTTATTGAAACTTTGCAGGATATTTATTTAGTCAATTATCTATTAGTTTATCACAAAAAAATTGGAAGGAAATGCATTGCATGATGGATTTAACTGATTTAAATTGATTATATAACGAACTGACAAACATTGTGAGTGTAGAAAATATGTAGTAATTAATGAAATATGTTTAAACACACCATATCATTTATATATAATGAATTAGTAGAATATTTTACACTTCATATATTGCATGGTAAGATACATGAGTGACCTAGTACCACATAGAGTTCCTATCAAGGTCCAACATATCGATGATATCGGAAATATCGGTACTCCAAAAACACGGAAATTTCAATGGAAATATCGGGATAATATCGATAGTTTAGACATTGGTCATGAGCAATACCACAAGTCATTTTGAGGAGTTACAGAAGAGGTCTTAATCTTTTTTTGTTTTGTTTTTACATATCGCCTACTAGAGGAATTGTTGGTAACGAGACTTGAACCTAAACTTTGGTCTAGTGAACTGAACGATAATTCTCAACTCAACAAACCCTCTTTAGCAACCTAACCTCAATTCTTTATTAGGACTTAGAAATCTCTTGTTTAACATAGCATAAATATCAGACGTCGGTGACACCAAAATATGTATGGGCCAAGACAAGAATGCTTTTCTTTTTCTATTTTATTTCTTTGTTTTTGTACTTAAAGTTGAGTATGGAGTGTGTGTGGAACTTGGAAGACTTGGTGGTGACAACGTAGCACTTGAAAGTCCAATTCTCCAACCACCAACCATGCTTGATGCTTCTGTTCTTGCTGTCAAAGCGTTTTGAAGGACTTTAGGCTTAGTGGAGGGCCATTGAGTTTGACATCGTCCGTGTCCTTCCCTCCAAACACCACACACGTCGACTAATTGGCCAACCAAAGAAGAGGAACTACTATTAGTAGAGATGCGGTACCGCCTAAACTCACCACCAAGTATATTTGTTAGGCGTGGCGTGTGGACTTCAAAAAATTAAAATAAAATAAAAGACTTAGCTGGTGGTGTCATCATGGTAATTTATTTTTTTAGGGGTCGAAAAGACTCATAAAGATATTTTAACTTCCTCCTGATCACCATTATGTGATTCACCAATGCTAGAAATCGAACCCAAGACGTCATGTGTGGAATACAGTTCTGAAATTCGCTTCCAACCATTGAACCATCCCGTGGTGATTTTGGCGTGTGGACCCTCTCACTACATGCTTATTTGTTTCTGTTATGGTTTGAAATTTGGAATGAACAACTTTTCAAGCTCATATCTTTCTTTACTCTTTTTAAATTCTTTGAGGAAGATCAAGAAACAAAAAACCAAACCAAGAAATTCAAATACAATTTTTTGTCTCTTGACTTGGGAATTAGAAACAAAACATTCATGCAACGTGATTTTCACGATAAGAATTTACATGCAACGTGACGGTATTTCAAATTAAATCAAATTACTGTGTAAAATTTTTGAAACACATAATTACTTGATTCATCACCACAATCACATCCTCATTATAAGTAAATTATATCTTATTTCACATATAAAAAAGATAATGTAACATTTTCTATATTACATATTGTTACAAAAAAAAACTTTCATGTAACATAAATGTCAATGTAACGGTACACAAAGCTAATAACACACCATACATGTCGACTAATTGGCCAAACAAATAAGATGAAGAATTATTATTAGTGGAGATGCGGTACCGCCTAAACTCACCACCAAGTATATTTGTTAGGCGTGGCGTGTGGACTTCAAAAAAATAAAATAAATAAAAGACTTAGCTGGTGGTGTCGTCATGACAATCTATCTTTTTAAGGGTCGAAAAGATTCATAAAGATATTTTATGGGTCGAACCCAAGACGTATTGTGTGGTGGAATATAGTTCTGAAATTTGCTTCCAATCATTGAGTCATCCTGTGGTGGTTTTGGCGTGTGGACCCTCTCACTACATACTTATTTGTTTCTATTATGGTTTGAAATTTGGAATGAACAACTTTTCAAGCTCATATCTTTCTTTACTCTTTTTAAATTCTTTGAGGAAGAACAAGAAAAAAACAAACAAACCAAGAAATTCAAATACAAATTTTTGTCTTGACTTGGGAAGTAGAAACAAAACATTCATGTGACGTGATTTTCACGATAAGAATTTACATGCAACGTGATGGCAGAGCCGGTCCTGAGAATTTGAGGGTTCTAGGCGAGCCTTCGAAGTGGGGCCTTAAAATTCTCTGATCTTCCGTTTTTTTGTATATTGATTTGTATAAATAAAGAATTCGCTAAATACATTAAAAGTTCTATTTCACATCAAATATTATTAAAAATTAATATCAAAATAAGATAAATATACAAACATTATTTAAACATTACACGATTCACGTTTTTAGATACAAATGCACTCAATGTTTGCAGTCAATAGTCTAAGATTGAGAGTGAAGAACAATAAAACTTGATGATCAAGAGAGTAAATAACAATAAAACTTGATTGACGAGTATAATAAATTCAACGCCAATTGTTTCTCTTGTGTTTTTTTTCTTCTAAAATCAACATCACACTAACGAATTGAATATTAAAATAATCCATTGAATAAAAAGTTATTGAAAAGAAAAATATAAATTCAAAGTTTTGATTACCTTAAAGTACAATCTTTAAGACCACATGATAGTTGGTTTAAACATTCAATAGAAATGGAGAGAGTGAGAAGTTGCTTTAAACATTCGATAGAAATGGAGAGAATGATAAGTTGAAAGAAAAAAGATTGCAAAGAGACTTGAGTTTTATAACTTTATATGCATTTGAATAGATGGATTGACAATAAATTTGAAAAACAAGAAAAATTTAGTGACTGAAAGACAGCTTCATGTTTCGAATTCAACACCCCAAAGAAAAATGAAGCCAACATTTCCACTGCACTAACAAATGAATTATGATATTTCTTACTTTTTTTTATTTATATGTTAATTACATGATATAATTTTTTTTGGGAGCCCTTCTAAAGTGAGGGCCCTAGGTGGTCGCCTACTTGGGCTATCCTCAGGGTCGGCCCTGCGTGACGGTACCTCAAATTAAACAAAATTACTGTGTAAAATTTTTGAAACACATAATTACTTGATTCATCACCACAATCACATCCTCATTATAAATAAATTATATCTTATTTCACATATAAAAAAAATAATGTAATGTTTTCTATATTACATATTGTTAAAAAAAAAAACTTTCATGTAACGTAAATGTCAATGTAACGGTACACAAAGCTAATAACACACCATACATGTCGACTAATTGGCCAAACAAAGAAGATGAAGAATTATTATTAGTGGAGATGCGGTACCGCCGAAACTCACCACCAAATCTATTTGTTAGGCGTAACGTGTGGACCCCCTCAATTAGGAATAAACAACTTGTCAAGGTCACATCTTTCTTTATTCTTTTTAAAATCTTTGTGGAACAACAAACAAAAATACAAATCCAAGAAATTCAAATACAATTTTTCTCGCTCTTGACTTAGGAAATAGAAACAAAACATGCATGCGACGTGATTTTCACAGTAAAAATTTATATGCATTGTGACAGTATTTCAAATTAATCATACATTTTTAGGTATAAAACATCACCACAACACTTATATTCTCATTATAGTTAAGTTTATATCCTATTTCACCTACAAAAAATAATAATGTAATGTTTCGTATTACACGTTACAAAAAGAACTTCCATGCAACGTTATTCAAAACTGATAACACGCTACTATGTAAAACAATTAAAGATCATACAAGTGTGTAACTAGCTTCAAAAACCAACGCAGTAAAATCATCGTTATAAGTAAATTTGTATTCTGTTGCTGGGTTTAATACATCCCTTTTTTGACACGCATTTTGTTGGCCACCATAAGTCTGAGGTCATGGTATAGTTGGGTAGCCAGGTTGAAAATCACAACGATTAGTCCTTGCTTATATATTTGTAGCTTCCACTGAATTTCTTCACCCACAAAAATTCCACTCAAAATTTCTCTTTCAATTGACACTCCTGAGTCTCCCACCCATATTTTATAGGACACTTCTAGAACCTTTGCCACTTAATAATGAGGCAAGTTTGTGTTTAAGAAAATATTTTAAGGTGATGACAGTCCTAAACGGTTTGTGTGAAAGTGAATTAGAACCTCAGGGGGTGTTAATGTTTCAAATATGAGAGGTTTTTGTGAAAACACAATAAATATGAGGGGGTGTTAGTGTAATTAACTCGGCCTATAAGTGTCAAATAGTCTGAATATATACCATCCATAAGGAGTTGTCAAGTTACACAAATGAGGCCAAATTAACCAAAACGTGAGGTTGTTTATGCATGTTTATGGAGAATTCTTAAGTAGGGAATATAGAGTTTCATGTCACGTCACATGACTGTCCAAATGGAATCCACTAAAATGAGTATGTGTGAGACTGAAATACATGGGGTCTCTTAGTCTGTTGAGCGGAGATGAAATTGCATGGGCTTCCTTATAGAACAATTTCTCGTGTGTTTGTGTAAGAGAGAGAAGATTATGTGTTTTGTTGCAAGAAAGTTTATCTCATGTGTGATATATTGTGACTAGAGAAAGACTTCCATTACACATGTACATCATCAACGTGACGTCCAATATCAATAATCTAACAACTTTATAGATTTTGCTACAAAACTTATATGTATTTTATACAATCACCACCTCAACAGTCAAATTGTAATTATATAAATACATATATTAAATATATATGATCATCGGATAATAATTATATTAAATACATGTAAATATTGTATTCAATCCTTAAATATACACATCATTTTCTAATTCACACGAGCTGTAATGATGTACCCTTATTTACTCTATATATGGGAAATGCTGCTCCTCATCATTTAGCTCAAGAAATCAACCGCTGCGATTGAATTCCAGGCTAGTCAAATCCAACGGCTATAAAGCCAGCAGCAGTCGCACTCCTATTACAACGGTTAGATTTTAGACGTGCCGACACGAGAGGGTACGGTCAAAGACGAAAAGTGTGTGTGTTTGCATGCCAGCTGTGGGCTCGTGAGTAGTGCCACGTGGCGCATTGAATTTTTTATTCAAAGGCGGGAATGTCAGCAGTTAGAGGCTGCCGTCCCGTGTCCAAACTGACAGCTAGGAAACGAGGATCGAGGAACGTTCCCAAAGTGCAACAGTAAAACTTTGAGGTACGAGATTTGCACGGCAGAAAGTCTTGTGCGTTGCAATGTCCAAACTACCCTTATGGGTAGGGTAAATGGATACACAACCCAATGCATGACTAATATTTTGTTAATGGAAGAATCTAATTAGTTACATTTGATTTGATAGTGAGATTCACAAGTAAATGTGTGAAGGGTTTAATGGAAACATTTAGCTACTTTTAGTGCATAGATTTTTCTGTGTGCCAAAAATACGGTACTGTACACTAACATTATGTTTGGATTAAGAAATTTAAGATTACCAATGAATTTTAAAATGACGGAAATTGAATTGAAGAAATTTTATTTTGTGGAATTTGTGAATTTTCTTGTTTGGTTAGCCTAAAAGAACAATGGAATTAAATACGAAATTTGTTATTGTTAAGCTCTCAATCATAGAAATTGGGAAATGACACCTATGTATATGGAATTTAAACTTGGAAATTGGAGGTCATAAATTCCAAGTTTTTTTTCACTCAGAAATTCTAAATTTCTATGTTTATGAATCCAAACAAGAGAATTCGTGCATGTCAATTTACAAATTCTGACTTTTATTCAAATTCCAAGTTTATTTCTCTCATCCAAACATAGCGTAAGTATATTATTACAATTTTACAAAGTATAGTATGAGGACTATAGTAATTTAATCCAACCGGGATGGGCAAAACATAATAACAAGACGAGGTGATCCTCATCTTGGGCAAATGGCAATTAACCTTATCAAACAAATAGAATAAATAAATGGGCATGGTTCAAAATCTTGTGGTGGAATGTGAGAAACTTGAAACTCCGTAACTCCCTTCTAATGTCATGTAAAACTTGTAATGGTTAGCAAAACATTATAAGTGCTTCGGGATTATAAGCGTTATTTTATAGTTTTTAGAGAAACACAGCACTCACAATCTAGCATACTTAAAAAGATTGTTCTCTTTTTAATAATGACGAAACAATATTACAAATACATTAATAATATTTTTTTACCAATTCTATTATCATATCGATCAAATTATAATTAAAAACAATACGATCACAAGAAGAAAATTACCTACGATCGAATATTAACAAAAAAAAAAAATTGTTTGGATGTGTTTTTGAAAGAGCCAAAAGCGACTTTTAATGAGTAAAAGCACTTCAATTTAAAAAATGGTCGTTTAACAAATATTTTAAAAGTGCTACGCATAGAAAACGCGGGACAAGAGTTTGTCGAAAACAAAATAGAAGGCAAACAAATGTAGTGCGAAAGTATGGCATTGGATAAACACGATATATATCAACATTAAGAAGATAACAAAAACATCCTAACTAATCAAAAAATAATATTTCAGTTGCAAATAGCCTGGCGTCCAAAACAAATATAAATTAAAAATGGAAAAATTAAAATTGCCCATAGATGAAGAATAAGATATCTGGACAAAAATGTGAAAGTCAGTAGCATGCTGAATCTTGACGGGTAACAAGTTTGCATGATTTGGGAAGTCACCATTTATTGTGATTGCTAATCTTTCATAAGAAAAGAAATAAAACTAATTGTTAGAGGTTATAAACAAAGTGTACACGAACAAGGCATATCATGCATCTTGCTAGCTTTCCACTCTAACTGAAAATATTGTCAGAAACGCATACGTGAATTAGGTGAGTCGTCTTGTGAGAAAAACAATGTTAGTCTAGTATTCAAATCTTGCTTGATAGACAACATAATTATTAAAACTATAAACTAGTGAGGTTTCTTAGATCAAAAGGCGCAATTATGGTTTTAAAAGACGTTAGGCGCTAGGTAGACGATGGGTTGGGATCTAGAGCCTATGCAGATTAGGCAGAGCCTATTTATACTTACAAAAATACATAATTGTATTAGGATACATAAATTACAAAATAAAATGACATATAAATTAAAGATTATAGCATATTGAAAATGTGGGGAGCAAACATATAATGAGTGTTCATCCAAGTATCTAACAAATCTCTAACAATTTATTGAACCAAAAAAAAAATTAAATGAAAGTTATTGATTTTTAGTTTAAGTGAGAATTGCGACTTAAGTTGTTGCCCTAGGTAGGTCCAGGCAGGCAAAGCAGACCCCTAAGAAGGTTGGGGCCCCCTTTTTAAATTTCAAACTCCTAAGGTTAAAACACAGAATTATATTAGGATGCATAAATTGTAATCTGATTTCTACAATATGAACCAAGTAATGACTAACCCGAAAACAAACTCATATCGGATTTTAATTGTCAACCCTAACTCCTCCACAACTCCAGCCACCCAACAAAAAGGGAGAAAATTTAGGTTAAGGTAATTCACTTTTATCCTGCCGTTTTAAAGTTTTAACCTTTTCAACAAAAAAAAGAAGAAGGTTTTAACCATTTTGCTTTAAAACATTTTGTATTTTACCAACAGAAAACAGAACTGCAACGAAAAACAAACTCGAAGGGGTAGTCAGTCGTTTCCGGGATTAACCAGGGGCAAAGTCGTCATTTTGTTGTTCTCCATCTCCTTAAGCTTCAGCAATGATAAAAACCGGCCTCTCAAAAAATCAGAACATCCCGCAGATCCGCCATTGGAGAGAGGTAAGGAAGAAACGAATCCCACTTTACAAAAAGCACATGGAAAAATTCATACAAGTATAAACATCTTTGCTCAACTCCATTTGATTCGGGTTTGGTTCTTCGAGGGAATTAAGAACCGAATCGGATCCTGTGTCGTAGCGGGTGCATATTTGTTAAACAACGTTAGTGCCGGTCGGCCATGTCGTCCGGTTGTACGAACAGCTCAACCAACAGTAGTCCGAGACAACCGCCTCTTGTCGCGCTGCCCACGAAGACCAGACGACGCGTCGCTGACGGCGTCATGGAAGCCGGCGAGCGGCTCCCGACGAGCACCCTCCCTCCCGAGAACAACATTGTCTTCGACGACGACGACGACGACGACGTGGAAAACGACAGCCTCCTCGACGGCACAATATGCGGGCCCCCCCACCACGTCCTCCACCACAACCACAACCATTATTCGCACCACCCCGTGATGAAGTACCTCCTGCTCCGTCGGCGGCTTTTCTTCTGCGTGCCCGACACGTGGCTGCTCCCGATCGAGGACGGGTTTCTATGGACGGTCGCGATGTTGCAGTCACTGAGATCGGGGCGGAACGTGGGCCGCAAGATCTTCGGGGCGCTGCTTTTGTTGGCGGTTATCTCCTTGCTCGTGAAGTTCTCGTTTTTGAGCAGCCACGTCGAGGTGGTCCGGGAGGACGCGAAGAGGACGGAGGGCCGGCTTTTGATTCTGAAGACAGTGAAAGACGATTGGTTGGTGGCGCAGCGGGCCGTCGCGGAGAACCAGGAATCCAACTCCATGCCGGAACGTGTTTTGGAGAGGTTGCTGGAAACCGAATCCTCCACCAAGTTCAAGCGACTTCTCGAGCGGTTGCCTGTAAGTCACCAATCAATCAATTCTCCCAGAATTTTTAATTTTTTTATTCTTCAATTATTTAAATTCTGGGTATTTTTTATTTTTCACTACTTGTTTGGTTTCCGAGAAAATGGAGGAAAGTGATGAGAAAATGTCGAATTTTTCTGATACTATTAACGTCTTACGTTAACCAACTGACTTTTACCTCTAATGGGGTTTCACTGGTTTGATTGCCAGATTTTTATTATCTGGCTGTTTATTCACATCTTTCTCGTTTTGCATTTGTCCCCTTTTACGTTGTATTACGAATTTAATGCAGTGATTAATCTGTGATTAATATTCATTAATCTGTTTTCGTTTCCAGACCCCAGAAATTTGGAGGAAACCCAACAGTGACAATTTTGATAAATGCATAGCTCGACCCAAGAACCGAATTAGTACGTCTACATTCATTTCCCTACCCAAATTTGTCAATTTTTATAAATTTCTATCCGATTTTTTAACAATAATCTCTTTTCCAACAGAAACAGGATCGAAAACAAATGGTTATCTGCTTGTTCATGCCAATGGTGGATTGAATCAAATGAGAACAGGGGTAAGTAATAATCTTTTTACAAATCCCGCCCCCGCTCGAATCTCCTTCCCCGTAATTTAGAGCAGCGTTTTACAATATCGTCTCGCGGAAAAAGTAAATTATAGACGCGTTTTGGATGCTGACATGACAGCCTAATTGATGGTGCAGATATGTGATATGGTAGCCGTTGCAAAGATAATGAATGCTACCCTGGTTCTTCCACTACTGGACCATAAGTCTTTTTGGACGGATCCAAGGTAAGATTTCTGTGCAAATGATGTTGTCGGATAGGATTATTAGTGGCTAATTAACTATGTTTTGTTGATTAATTATTTCGTATATTTGTATTTGCAGTGATTTTAAAGATATATTTGACTGGAGGCACTTCATGAAAGTATTGAAAGATGATATTGATATTATTGAGTATTTGCCGACCAAATATGCAGCCGTGAAGCCTCTTCTGAAGGCTCCGGTCTCTTGGTCAAAGGTGCGATCGTGTTAATAAATTTTCGAATGTGTACGGATTAGGTTCTTCGAAATGTATCTAACGATGATTTGTATGCAGGCGAGATACTACAGAAGCGAGATGATCCCGTTGTTAAAGAAGCATAAGGTTATAAAGTTTACACACACGGATTCCCGACTTGCTAACAATGGACTTGCATCCTCCATCCAAAAGCTGAGGTGCCGTGCAAATTACGAGGCCCTCCAGTATGCAAAGGAGATTGAGGATCTTGGGAGAGTTTTGGTTGACAGACTGAGGAACAATAGCAATCCTTATATTGCTCTTCATTTGAGGTATTTTTGTTGTTTGATTGATTCGTTGTGTATTATGTTGTTCCGGAGGTAATGGAACTAAGTAACGAAAATGTTCGTGATTGCAGATATGAGAAGGACATGCTTGCCTTCACCGGCTGCAACCACAACCTCACAGCAGAGGAATCCGAGGAGCTTCGGGTTATGAGGTACAGCGTCAAACATTGGAAGGAAAAAGTGATCGATAGTGAAGAACGAAGGCTCCAAGGCGGATGCCCATTTTCACCCAGAGAAGCTGCCCTATTCCTTAAAGCCATGGGATACCCTTCGACGACTACGATCTACATTGTCGCTGGCGAGATATATGGCAGCAACAGCATGTCTGCTTTTCGCGCTGAGTATCCGAATGTCTTCTCGCACAACACCCTTGCAACAGAAGAAGAGCTAGAGGCCTTCAAGCCGTACCAAAATCGCCTTGCTGCCTTGGATCATATAGTAGCAATGGAGAGTGATGTCTTTGTTTATACGTACGATGGTAATATGGCAAAGACAGTGCAGGGACATAGGAGGTTTGAAGGATTTCGGAAGACTATCAATCCTGACAGGTTCGCTCTTGTACCATGCATTTAGTATTAGCCTACTGAAGTTCCCAACATCCTGATTGGAATTTTAACACGAGATAGTTTTCTGACATTTTATGAATTCCATTTCAGACAAAATTTTGTTCAACTTGTCGATCAGTTGGATAAGGGAGCAATATCATGGGAAAAAATTTCGTCTGCGGTTAAAAATCTGCATTCTGACAGGCTCGGAGCACCATATGCTAGACAGATCGGAGAGTCACCAAGGTTGGAGGAGAACTTCTATGCAAATCCCTTTCCCGGTTGCATCTGTAACAAGACGCAGGAGCAAATGTCTAGCGTGAAGTCTGATGAGAGAAGAAGTATGAGTGTTTTGTCACAAAGATAAGGCAGTAGGATGGAGATTGACTGTGGCTAGCTCATGCTGTAGAAAATACCACACAATGTCACATTACCATAGCTCAAAATGGCAGCTGAAATGGTGGGCTTTTGAAAGAAGTGCTTTTTCGTTCGGTCTCAGAAACTGTGCTTGCTATACAGGGCCGAGAAGTTTTTATGGGTTCGCTTGTGACTTGCAATGCAAGTTTCGGTTTATGATGAAATCAGATTGAGAAGGCATTTGAGATTGCAGAGAAGGTGGAGCTCGAGTAGTTTGATTAGCACAGAGACCTCTTGCCGTTGTCAGAAACGGAGCTGCTATAGTAATTCATTGATTCAATTATTCTTTCTTCGATTTAGTCTAAAACACGAGAGCTTCGCGATGAATTTGAATGTAATTTTTCTTACACAACCTATAATAGAAAGAAGTTTCATACATTTCAAGCAGATTTCTCAGTTGTCGTTGTCCTGCGAGCGATTTCTTGAAACTAACCAGGGCATATTGAAGATCAAGTAGCGATTTCTTCAATTTCGAATTCTTCCTCTCGGCCTTACAGCCGCACTTGCCCATAGTTTGTGGGTGACTCCGGCCGTATGGCGACTATCCCTAAAATGCCTCAACGGGTATCAAGTCTTTTCCGGCACATCAATTACTTGCTTTCTTTTGTGATTATTGTACCGGCTCCCTCAATTCGGAGCCAATGTGACCAAAACACGAGAGTTTCACGTTTTTGTGAGAGATGCCCTACAATTGACGTGATCCGAGAGTCCTGTACTTTCTCCTTGATTAGATGGGGGCTTCTTTTGCTTGGGTTCGTTATAAAATACAGTACAAGGATAAACCCTAAACACTAAATTCATCTTAGTATCTGCATTTGGTTTCTGCTAAAATTGCAAGTACATTGGATACAATCTTTCCCACCTGTTCTTCCTAAATAGGCAAAATTTTCCGCAGTCGAGAGATCATACAATACAACGAACAATTTCTGAACAACATTTGAGACCTAGGATCTACGCCACTACCACATCGAAGGCACATAAACCTGCTCCTTCAGATTTTGAGTTGCACTTTCCGTAGGAAAACCTCTAACAGCACCGATCGTCCACTGCGATATTATTCCCGCAGCAACTGCAAATCGAAGCTGCCTTTCCAAAACATCTTGGTCTTCATACATCTCAGGGTGAGTGGTCAGCTTTCTCATAATCGCAGCCACAACAGCGTCACCAGAACCAGTCCTATCACAAGTGAATGGGGTTATGAGCACATCTTCCGTTCCAATCACAACACCGTGAAACGAAGGGGAATAGTAATGAATTCGAAGCGTTCCATCCGTCACAAAGAGAAACTTAAGTCCATCGTGCCATAATGGAGATATTTCTTCGGGCGTGTAATGGTAATAATCTCTCCGCTTCTTGGTTTGCTCAAACTCCTCAGCATAGTACTGGGGCCTGTAATTCCTCTTCCTCACGTAGTAGTCTTCATCAAGAAGAAATTCCAATTCCTGCCTCGAAACCTCGATTATGTCAGCTTGGTTCCAGGCTCTCTCAATGTACTTCCTTGTTTCATCACGCGATTTCCACAGAGGCAACGGCAAGTTCAAATCAAAAAACACAAGCCCCCCAAACTTTTTGGAATATGACATTGCTCTGAAAAGGGTTGGTCGCATTGAGGGAGACGTCAAAACTTCCGAAGTGAAGTGGAACATTCTGGCCTGCGTTAAGACATCAAAACGTATATAATAATGAACTCATCCCTTTCCAACAACATAAGAATTCATACGAAACGAACAATATAAGAGTGCAGAACGAACAACATAAGAATTGAAACCAAACAACAATATGAAAGTATGGAAATCACTTCCTCATAGAGAACGATGTGCTCAAACAAACGATTGCTGCGCTCTCAATTAACTGTAATACAAAAACCCAACCTACGTGCTTTGTGTAGACATCTTTAGCCTGTTTGAGAGTGCTCCAAAAGGGCTAACATTTTCCCACAATCAAAAGCTTTAGCCCTTGTAGGCAATCAAAGGCGGTTCTAACATCAATTTGTAGAAAAATTTAAAAGCATTTTTTGGAGAAGCACTTCCTAGGTGCTTCTTCATGGTGCATTTCCTAGGCGCTTCTTCAAAATGCACTTCCTAGGTGCTTCTTTGAGAAGCACTTCCTACTTCCAAAGTGTTTTTCCAAGAAGCACTTCCTAGGTGCTTCTTCGAAATGCACTTCCTACTTCGCAAGTGCTTATTCAAGGAGCACTTCCTAGGTGTTTTTCAAGAAAGCATTTTCAAATGTTTCTTCAGAAAGCACTTCGATGTTTATGAAACTTCCGCCATGTTTCTACTAATAGCAAAATCGCCCTTACGCAAATACAACGTAAACACTATAGACAATACCTCTTTGAGCACGGCGAGGTTGAGCTCGGAGCAGAGCAGCGAGTCCTCGGCGGACTCCTTCACCGTCTCCGCCCACATCCTCTCATCGTCAAATTTAATCTTCATGTACGTCATCGCTGTCTTCGCACTCGAATCGAACTTCACCGCGCGCGTCTGAACCCTCTCCTTGTTCATCGTCAGCACCAGCTCATCCCCAAAATCGTCCTCCCCGACCTTCCCCATAAACGCCGCCCTCCCACCGAGCCGCACGTGCGAAATCGCTACATTGGAGGGCGACCCGCCGGGGGCTCTCACAAACTCCGGCGGGTCCCACTGAAGCATTTTCCACTGCGAGTATATATCCGGGTGCATCCGGTTGTCGGAGACCCGAACCGTCGGTACGAACTCCTTCTGCGCGGCGCCGAAGCAGCAAACCAGAGGCGGGTCATCGTACGGGAAATCTATGCCGTCGTCGTAATCCTCGAGTTCCGAATCCGGATTTTCGGGTTGGATTACGGGTTCGGGTTCGACGGCGCCGTTCACGGTCTCGGATTTCTTCGAACGCTTGGGTTTTTTCGGTGCTTCCGAAGAAGAAGAAGTTGGCCCCTTTTTCCTGCCGCGGCGAGTGGGTTTGCTGGGTTCAATGCTTCCGTTGTCGGCGCCATTGGTGGAAGCTCTGGGCGGGTTTAGATTGTGCGATTTGGGGGGTTTAAGTAGCAAAAACCGTGGATTGAAAGCTTTTAACTTTAAAGATTCTAAGGCTACCCCATTCGAAATGACGCTTCTGGGGCTTATGACAAGCGGGAGAGAGAGGTGAAAGGAAGCCATGGTTTGAGCTGAGTGTTAGGGTTTATCCATGTCCGTCAGCAAAACCTCACTCAGTCCCTCTGTAAATTTTATCGGGTCGTCGTCATATATTGGACTCGAACATCCGGGTCGGGTCAGAAAAAGTGAGTATGTCTTAAAATGACACGTGGAGGATTCCTGACCGTCAGATGAAAAGTGTCATAAGGAGGATTCGGACGTAGTGCTATAAAATAATTATCCTTGCTTTGCGAGTACTTCCAGTCTTTCCTGTTGTGTCGTTTCGTTGAAATCGAGGCGAAGTCTTTCGACCGAGAGGCGACTTGTTGTCTGGAACAAGTAATCTCCGGTAAGATTTATTTTCATCTTGTTCTTCCTAGGACGGATTCGATTATGTTAAGATACAAAAGAACATGTCTTTTCAGTTCTGATCAGTTTATTTTTGTGTTCAAAATCGATAGTTGAAACGAAATTGTAAATATTTCAGTTTTCGCTTGAATTTTCAGTATATTTATAGGCCCTTGGAGTTTTTTAATGAATTTTCTATGCGCTTAAGAAATTGAAGTTTTGACTGATATTTCAACAATTGATCATAAGTGCTTTTACAGTTACGTTCATAGTGCTTTTTAACCGTAAGCGGAGTCGGAATTGTTTTTTATTATTTGAAAATTCTTATAGGGTCCGTTTGGGATTGTTTCCTACCTGCTAATAAGTGTTTTTGCGATAAGTATTTCTTTCACAAGCACGGGTGCTTCTTCGGAAAGAGATTTTCTGTCCCGTAAGCGATTTTAAGTTTTTTTTTTCTTCTGCTAAATGTACTTAGAAAGCGCTTTTTAAACGGTTCCATATGGTGTCCCGATCAACCCCTTAACAATATCAAAAGCACCTCCAAACATGCCATTCTTGTAAGATTGTGATGTTTAGAAACTGAGATTTGCAACCTGTGTTGTGCAGAAAATGGGTCTGTGGACTTTATTCCAAGGCTTCTTGCTGCTTACAAATGCGTTTGCGATACTGAACGAAGATCGTTTTCTGGGTCCGAGAGGCTGGACCTTGCTACAATTTCAAGGAGGGCGGAGAACCACACTTAAGGGGCAGATCATAGGATTTATACACGCATGCCAGTTCTTCAGATTTCCGCTCATAATTTTGAACATCGTAACTATAGTAGTGAAGCTGATCTCCGGGTGAAATGCTTAATGTGAGTTCTGTCTCTTTGTAATCTGTTACGAATTTTCGGCTAGTTACATCCTGTTTTCGTTCTTGGGTTTGAGTCCCAAATACAAATGCAGGATGTGGGTGTGTTTTTGATCCATGGCTTTATTGTTGTACATTACACAGAGTTACTCAACTGAATATCAGTTTTTCCAAGTTTTTCGCATTCTCTTGTCATCTGTTTTGTTCGTTCACAAAAGATGGGATTCAGAACAGGTTACCAAGATAACTTGTAGAGTTGGAGAACAACTTTCATGTCACGGGATGGTCAGGTTAGGAGATGGTAGATAGAGAACGGGGTATACAACCGGTGATAGGTAAGTTTCCCTTGCCCAATTGATGTTGGTGACGGGGTTTCGACCAAATACCCTCAAACATTGAAGTTATAGGTCGATCACTGAAACAAAGTAGTAGGGATTGGGTTCTCATTGCCTACATTTGATTGCCTATATTTTGGTCGAATGATATAAATTTACATGTTGTAGTATTTAGAAGAAGGGGAAACCAATTCCGTGTCATTTTCCCTTTCTTCTTAGCTTTTTTTTTTTTTTTGATCATTATTCCATCTTGGCAGCCAATTATAGTCCGACACATATTGAGATTTGTTTTATCAGTTAGTTATGCATACATGTCAAATTATGATTTGCATAAAGGAAAGTGATATTCCATCGAATCTCTCCTTTTGAGCTCAGTTGCAAAATTTGATCCCTTAAGTACAACATTAGTATTTGCGAATAAACTTTTCAATGTGACCAATGGCGGAGCTAAGATTAATTCACGATGGGGGGCATAATAAGAAGCTCTAAATTCAACCGGAAATATTAAAAATGAAGATAATTTATTTCATTTAATCAGTTCGTGCGTGAGACCTTTCTCCTATGCCTTTCTGGCTAGCTTTGCCTTGGGAATGTCTCACATCCTGGCCCGGGTCCACCATATTCCGGGCCTGTTCCATCATCGTAACACGATATTGTCTGCTTTGGGCTTACCATTTCCTCACGGTTTTGTTTTTGGGAACTCACGAGCAACTTCCCAGTGGGTCACCCATCCTAGGAGTGCTCTGGCCTCCTTCTCGCTTAATTTCGGAGTTCCTACGGAACCCGAAGCCAGTGAGCTCTTAAAAAGTCTCGTGCTAGGTATGGATGGGAATATACATTTAAAGATCACTCTCCTAGGCGATGTGGGATGTCACAATCCACCCCCCTTAGGGGCCCGACGTCCTCGTCGGCACACTTCCGGCCAGGGATTGGCTCTGATACCATTTCTCACATCCTGGCCCGGGTCCACCACATCCCGGGCCTGTTCGACCACTGTAACACGATATTGTCTGCTTTGGGCTTACCATTCCCTCACGGTTTTGTTTTTGGAAACTCACAATCAACTTCTCAGTGGATCACTCATCCTGGGAGTGCTCTGGCCTCATTCTCGCTTAACTTCGGAGTTTCTACGGAACCCGAAGTCAGTGAGCTCCCAAAAGGCCTCGTGCTAGGTAGGGATGAGAATATACATTTAAGAATCACTTCCCTAGACGATGTGGGATGTCACAGAATGAACCGGCGGTCAAGAAATCTTTGTATAAGGTATGCTTGGTTGATCGGTAAGGGATTTTTGGTTGTTGGGTTTGGATTGATTATGGGGTCAGGACTATTAAAATAAGAGATTTTTTTTGGATTGAATGTGACGTTTATTGTCACTCAATCACGTGGTGTTGTAAATTCATATATCAGTGTCAGTTGATGACATGACTGATTATCACATAAGTTTATTGGTAATACGACGTGGGCGATATAGCAATCACTCTGTAAAACTTACATTTTTTCATATTCAATCAGAAAATCCACAAGGGTAAGTGGGAAAAAAAAAAAAAGAGCAATGTTTGTGAAAATTTAATTTCCTAAAAAGACATGGACATGTCAATTAAACGAGAAATTTTTCAGTATGACTGGAATACGGGTGGTACATCACGTAATTTTATTTAAGTGTTGGGAAATTTTATTTTTTAAGTTATTAACTTTTTAACACACATATCTCATTATTTGTATAATGACATGTGGTGTACCACTCCCAAGTCCCAACCGTCATATCTTTTTTTTTTTTTTTTTTTGGACAAACAAATTAATTTCATTAAAGATGAAGCTAATACAAGGAAAGGACATCTCCAAAAAAGAGTCCAAAAAAGCCAAGCAAAAGCCAAACACCATAAACGAAAATTACAATGAGAATGGCCCACAGTGAGCAGCCCAAAGCAGCAACCAAATCGAAAACCATAGACAACCACCTTCACCAACACAGCTGCATCGCCACTGCGGATCCGTCACCACCACCCGGAGAAAGGGCCGAATAACCAAAAGGATGAACGGAAAATTGGGGTAGGCAAACTACCCACATTGGAAACGCTCCCATAATCCTACCAAATAGTGCAAAAAGCACTTTGAATATTGCGAAGCAGCAAGGGTAGATGGTAGGAGATTCACGGTGAGGAGCGATGATTGGAGAGGAACAAGGCAAGGAAAGCAGATCTGAGATAAACTCAGGGAAAACTGAGACTAAGCTCAGAGTTACCTGAGACACAAAATGCTCAAACAGAAAGCAAACGAAAGCTAAAAGCATAAAAAGATAAACCAAATCTCCAACCATGGTGGCTTGGAGAGGGAAAAACTGAGGTGGAGCAGGAGGAGAAAGGGGAGATGGGGACAATGGGTGGACAAAGAGGGAAAAAAGGGGATAAAGAAAGGAAACAAGGGTGGAGAAAAAGGAAGAGGAAGAAGGGCGAAAAAACAGGAAGAGATAGACGAAAGGGATGAAAAAAAAAAGACGGACGAGGAATGTAGAGGAGGGCGAGGAGAGGAGGGTTAGGCTGCTGACGACCTCAAGCCTGAGCAAAGAGGCCGACGACAAAGGAGGTTTCAGAGGCTAGGGTTTTACTTTGGGGGAAGAAGAAAGCACAGAGTCATATGAGATATAAAGTTTAAATCTTTAAGGGGGCGTTTGTTTGACCGGATTATGGGGGACTGGACTAGACTATACTGTAGTCCCTTATTTGGTCTAGACAAGGATTAAGTTTAATGGGACTAAATGGGACTCGCCCCGACTGAACGTTTCACTAAACGTTCTTAAGGAGACCTCTCGATTTCAAGTGGACTGCTAGTCCCGTTCTCTCCCCCACCGTTGATCCCTCTTCGTCTCCCTTCTCCTTCGCCCTCCCCCTTCTGATTCGCACCTTCGCCCACTCCCTTGGGCCTTCACTATGGTAGGGTTTGACGAGAAAAAAGGTAGAGGGATGAGGTAAAGGGAGAAGGAAGAGAGGCTTGACACGGGATGGGAGGTGGGGTTTGACGGGAAAAGAGGTATGAAGAGAGGCTTGACATAGGATGGAGAGGTGGGGTTTGATTGGAAAAGAGGTAAAGGGAGAAGGAAAAAGATAAATTAATAGTAAAATATTAATATATAATAAAATGTTAATTATATATATATATATTAATTTAATATAAAATAATATAATATTACAGTCCTGCTTCTTAGTCCGATGCTGCACTAAATACTTCACTAAATCAGTCCAGCTTAGTCTAGTCTAAGCCAGTCTAACTTAGTCCTTGAAGCTAGTCTAGTCCGAGACAGTCCGGTACAACAAATGCACCCTAGACTTCCCCACTAATCCCCTTATGTTTGCACCCCAACCGTCAGATCAACACTGCTACAAACAAAGTTGTATCAGGACTTAATATGATTTCCAAAAGTCTATTCATTTAGGTCTACTTTGCACTGTTTTGTCAAGATGATTCATCTTTACTATCTATGAATTTTTTTAGGTTAGTGTTTTTAGTTGTTCATGAAATACATAATCTTTTAACAATTTTATGCGTAAATTAAGAAATTGAATTATGGTCTCTCTCATTCATAATTCTCCTAGCGCCTTAATCATTCTCTTTATGGTCTTATCTTAGAGTGCTGAAATTTAATCAAAGAAAATTGGAGTTGGAATTTGTAGCATGTCCATAAAGAGAGTAATTTTGCAGCTGACGAGATAGCTAAATTAGGTTTAAATAACAACATGAATTTTCAAGAGCTTGTGAAATCTCTTTCATGTTTAGTTCAAAATCTTTTGAATAATTGCTTTGAATCACAAAAGGTAGATTAGTTGTCATTAATATTTCTTTTTTCTTTTTCTTCCATGTTACTAATAAAAGGTTGGATTAAGAGCAGCTCCAGTGGGAGCTCGTGCTTGAGGGACATGCTGCGGAACAGGGCCAGAGAGCCCGAGTGGGGAGGTCCAGCGTGTGCTGGCGATGGAGCCTGAGCGACCCCGAGGGAAAGGCCTGGCAGGAGTTGCCAGCCCGAGAGCTCGAGGTGGAGGTGATGCACGCTGACGTCAGGGTGAAGATGCAAGGATTTTCTCATGGATTTTCCGGTCCGGTGATAGGAGCATATTTATTCGACTGAGTTAGCTTGTTCTCATGCATTTATGTTGTTATTTCTTAGTTAATTATGTATTTTAAGTTATTTTCGTGTATTTATAGGTCCATAAGCCTTATAAAGCAATAAGATGCATTTTGGTGCGTTTCGGAGCAGTTTTGGGCTTGGAATGGATAACACATGTATGGAGCAAGGTGGATGGACGAAATTGAAGACTCAAGAGGCTAGGAATGTGTTAAAGAGAAATAACAATTAGTGTAAAAAGGATAAAGAGCTCAGCCACAAAGGGGTGTCACTCTACCATTCACCTTTCCCCTTTCCATCATTGCCGTGCACCACCATTGCACTCCCTTTGAATTCCTATGCCGTGCATCATCATCCATGTTCCCTCCATTGACTCATTTGTTGCATCATTCCACTTCCTTTCTTTTGTCTACCATGTGCACAATATCTTTTCACCTCCTTGCACTCATTGATTCACCACTTACTCACCTTTCCACCCATGCCATGCATCATCACCCTTGTCCCTTTCATTATTTCAGATTTCATGCATCATTACATTGAATCATTGCACTCAATTGCTACACCGTTCCTTGTTCCCTCCATTATTTTAGATTCATGCATCATTACATTGAATCATTGCACTCAATTGCTACACCATTCCTTGTTCCCTCCATCATTTTAGATTTCATGCATCATTGCACTCAATTGCTACACCACTCCATGTTCCCCTCCATTGCCATGCATTTCCTCTATAAAAGGAAGTGTGTGTAACATAAATGGAATACATACTTGGTTATATCATTCACTCCCATTTCAACACAACCTTCATCCAAACACATCCATTCCTCCATACAAACAAACCTTCAAACACTCACCAACACCTTGTGCCGTAGCAAAGGAAGGAAAGGAAAGTGCTTGGATGTACTTGCTGTCCAACTTGGATTGTTGGAGCGTTTAGGGGTTTTCTTTCTTTTGTTTCTAATGTTTAAATTCATTTCCTTTCGTTTTGTTGTAAATATGAGTGGCTAAACCCCTCTTGGCTAGGGGTGATTTCAAAGCCATGATTATGTGTGCAATATAATTTGATAAATTCAAGTTATGAACTCTTGAATCGTGAATGCAATTGGCTTAACTATTTGATTGATAACTTATTTGTATTTGTTAATTAAGGGTCGACACTTAATTGGCATGCATAAATCCGCTGCTAGAATATAAGGAAGTTTCACATAATCGTTACAAACTTATATTCACATGTAGTGAAGGTCGCTTATAAACGATCGCGTTAAATTCAATTCCTAGCATGAGTGACATGATGTCATAGTTGCAAGTGCTTTGTCAATGCTTATGATTTTCATTAAACGTAATGATCTTTGATTGTATCTCTATTATGATGTCATGTAGGGAACTTTAGAAGAATGTTTTGGGTTGTCGAATGATGTCATCCAATCCAATAAAACAAGGAAAATCTGAGAGTTAATTAGTGATGTCACGGTTAATTTGGAGCATTGTCGTTCATAATTCAATGAAGTAGTAACTGGAAATCGAGTTGTTTGCATACATATCATGTGTGGAGAAAAAGCCTCTAGCTATCTCATCCATCATCTTATTTCTCAAATTTGTTTTACAATCTGTCTAGTTTCTCATACTTGTTTGTTTGTTTCAACTTCGTCCAAAACTCACTCCCCCTTTACTTTAGTGTGTCTAATTAGTTAGAATCTGTATTAATTTGTGTTTTTAAATGTTTTGATTCAAGTAAAAGTCAATTTTCGTCCAAAGTCATTCCTAGTGTATAGTTTAATTTATTTGGTTGTTTTAAGCTGTTTTGAGTATTTTAAGTTTGCTTTGAGTCTTGTGAGTCTTGTTAAATGTTTTTAAGTTTAGTTTTATGTTTTTGAGTCAGTTTAGAGGTTATTAGCAAGCCCTCATAATCCCTGGTCCAGAACGATCCTTACTTATACTTATACTACAATTGTCAAAAGAGGGTTAAATTTGTGTGTTAAGTTAATTTTCGCATCATCCGGGAGGAGCCTGGAGTCTTGGTTCTATCGTCGGACATCATCTCATAGAGGGTTTGGGATTGGGTCCGTTGACTGACTTGACCTGGCGAGTTGCGGCGGCGGTGGTTGGGGAGAAAGAGGGGAGGAGGAGGTAGGGGAATAGAGCTTGGAGAGGGATCTTGACGGCGAGAAGGAGAGGGTTTGACTGGAGATGAAGCCCGGGTCAAAAGATATGGGTTTTTTTTACGGGAAACAGAGTACTAAGAGCTCTGAGCTTGGTGGGGGAATTATTGAATGAGAAAGAAAACCCAGAAGTGGGATTTTTTGTGGATGAATGAAAGAAAGTAAAGTATTTTCCGGGAAAATGAAGAAAGTAAAATATTTTGTATTATTTTATAAATAAAAAATTACTAATATTTTATTGTCAATTGATAAGGTTATTCAAGTGCAACGGTGGATATGCAAAATGCGATTACTATTCATTAAAGGTAATTACTGTTCATTAGGTGGATTAAATAGTGAATAGCCTGGGGAGGGCTCTCACGCTGGAAGTGCTCAAAGTGGGAGCTACTAACCATTTGAAAAGCCGACTCAAGGGGAACCGTACTTCTTTCCTTAAATGGCATGTTCATGTACTGAAATTATTATGATTCCTAACTTCATTGCGTCTACTAAACCAATGGTATTGAAACTCTTTTGATTCCTTATTTCTCTTCGTAATCAAACACTTAAAAATAACAAATAAAAAAGGTGTCAACTAAGGTACTAGTTCATATCTTTCTTTTCCTTTCTCTATTCATGATTTCTTCCTTCCTTGTCTCCAACTGATTACAGATTAGTAAACATGAATGTCATTCCAAACCAGCATAAAATAGAGTCTACTGTACAAAATACATGTTTTATTAATACTTAACGAAAAAACAGAGCTTTATCCAAAAACCAAAAAAAAAAAGCAGAGCATGGTACAACAAACAGTTGAACAAAATCTAAAACATCACTCAATCGGAATCAGAACCTCATTGGTCCTGAACGGAGGCAACGTCCATGGCGGATTATACCTAGCCAGCAGATGATCCCCAATAATCTTATACCCATCTTTCTCCAACCTCTCCTTCAACTTCTCCACCTTCTCCGCCACCACCTTCTCCGTCGCCACTCCAGTGAATCCCACCACCCCATACTTCCTCTCTCCCTCCTCCGTAATCACCACCCTCTCGTCCACCGGCTTCGGCGCCTCCTCCGCCTTCCCATACTTCGCCGGCAGCAAAAACTCCATCGTCACCATCTTCCTCCCCTTCTCCTCCCTCGTCACGACCGGAGCCGTCATGGCGATCATTTCGCTTTCTTGGTTTTGGGATTTGGTTATGACCGGAGCCGTCATGGCGATTTTCTCGGGTTTGGTGTTCTGGGGGTTTCCCAACGCGCCGATGTAATTGGCCAGAATGGCAAAGCCGCCATCTTTGTCGCCCTTGAGGTCTGACGGATCGTAGGTGAACTGGGCTACTACTGAAGGCGGGTATTGCCGGATTTCGTAGAGGGCGGTGGAGTGGAGGACTTTGTATTTTGGGGTTTCCACGCATATCTTTCCAAAAACCATGCCCATTTTTGAGATATTCGAGTTTGATGGTGGCTGGGTTTCTTTAATTTGGATTTGGTCCTTGGAAGTGGCCTGTAAAAAATGGTGATTGCTGGGAGGTGTGGGTTTTGCTGTGGATTGTTCTTGCTTTGTATATATAGGTATCTTTTGCTTGGGAAGGCGGTTGTTCTTTTAATTTTCCAATTTTTTGATAGATATTTCTTGGGAAGAAAGTTGGGAAATGAACACTCTGCAGTCTTGAACGAGTGGCTGGTTTTTGGTGATGGACATGTGGATACAATCTGTCCACCATTTTAATTTTTCCAAGAGGACTTTGGATGCATGGAGGACTTCATAGATCATATGCATGCGCAAATGCTCCTTAATTAACTGAGGTATAAGTCATTTGCCAATCTGTGTAACATTTAAACGGGGCATTTTAGTATAAAGTTGCTTTAGCAAATGAGGTTGAAATGTTTGAGATTGTTATTTAGAGAGGTTAAAAATGTTTTTGACCATCAAAAGCGTTCTAATTGTATTTTGACAAGGTTACGATAAAGAAACTTCTGTTATATGTTTCTTTATAATACACTTTTACTTTTTTTTAAGAAAGCACTATGTTTTAACAAAAATTTAACTTTTATTTTTTATTATTTTTATTTATAATAGCACCCTTGAAAAAAACACTTATGAGCATAAATTGTAAATTCAATTTAGAGCCTACATTCACAATACCCAAATGAGCCCTTAGGGTGCGTTTGGTACGTGGGACGGGACGGGACGGAACGGGACGAGGCGTTCCGTCCCGCGTTTGGTGCACCAAAAATGGGTGGAACGGGCTGTTCCACGGGACAGATTTTGGGTGTTTTTGCGTCCCACCTGCCCCCCTGGAACGGGTTTGTTCCACGTCTGTGGAACACAATGTTTTACCATTTTAAGACAAATATACCTCATGTCTTTTTCAAAAATTACACATTCGTTCCGTCCCGTCCCGTCTGCGTACCAAACGCACCCTTATTGAACTACCACGAGGTACCAGGGGTTGGTGATGAATTTTAGGCTCGTATTCCACAGGGCATGTCTTCGGTACGATTCCTGGCACTTGGTGAATCGCACGAGGATGGCCAGAAGAAGATTGAAATATCTCTGTGAATATTATCGATCCCCGGAAGAATGGACTATCATGGCAAAACCACCAGCTTGTCATTTTAAGAGGAGAAAAAAAAAATAAGACGAGCCCTTATTGCTCTCTTAGGAATGCCTTGCGATTCTCGATATCGTTGGGCTTAAAACCTTCAAAGCAAGTACGGATCGTAGAATTGCCTTAGGCTTATTGAAGCAATTCTTCTTGTATTGTTTTAGGCTTGAATCATTTTTGAGCAGAAATGTTTCGTACTTAGTGTTCTCAAACGGGCCCAAATATAAAAACTGACATATTTAAATGGGCCGGAGGTTTGCGGGGAACATGTTAGTGATCGCCCAGGCCCGCAAGAAAAATAGCTTAAGCCAATACAGGCTGCGAGCGTGATTGCCCTGGCCCAGGGACTGAGTTATCTCACTTGCCAAATAGGTGGTTAGGGTTAAGTCCAGTCACTTTCAATAGTCCCTCTTTCTTTTCTTTGTTCATCTTCTTCAATTTAGGCCTGATTAATTTTTATATTTATCATTAATCTTTTACGTTATTTTTTCTTTCATTCTTTTTGTTCCCTTGGGGGGATTTGAAGATAATTTCAAGTTACTGAGATCTCGTGTTCACTTTTTTATTCTTCTGAGTTTGTCTATACACTTCACCAAATTGAAGTAGTTTGGTAAACTTTTTAAGTTTGAAGTAGGGCTTGTTTGAAGCCTCTCCAATGGTGCGTTCCAAAGTGTGAAGTGGGAGAGAAGGATTCCACAATCGGTTTGCAGTTTTGAATAAGATGACCATTTCATTTTAATTTTTTTTTTTCATATTGAAAAAGTAATGAGAACGAGAGGTTTTAAGCTTTTCTGCAAGACCTCCCTACATCGAATTGGATCTGTTGAACGGATCTTAATGTCCATAGCTTAGGGATCAAGCAAACTGAGCCACATATATTGAATCCGGTAGTTTTCATAAACTCATTCCGCTGATCCATCTCATCAATTTAGCCGACTATGCAACATAAAGTACTTCTTGATTGTCAAGGAAGTGTGAGAAGACTAACAACTTTATGGTGCAAAGTTTTAGAAGCAATCTTACTCAGACGCTAATTAGGTACGTGTCAATCAATAATCAAAAGCAAAATCCTAGGATAGGATACAAAAGAGGTCGGCTCGCTGCTCGGATTGACATGGTTAATTAATCAAGATCAAGTAGATCGCCTAACACACAACGACCTAAAAAGACGTGCAATCTCAACAAAGCAAACATAACTTCATCGTCGAATATCAACTAATGGTTAAAAAGTTGTCAGCACGTTGATCGATGTAAGAGACACATTAAATGCCTAAAAGTATAGATCATATGAGCTTAAGGCTCTCTGGGTTCATGGAGAACCTTTTGTAAGGATGTCAGACAACTGAAGCTAGATAGAATTCTAGTCTTAGCCGAGCGCTTTTTTGTAACCTTTGAAATCAATATAATTCGAGCAACAGAGTGGATGTAGCTCAATTTTGAGGTGTGAATCACTTAAATCTTGAGTCCATTTCATTTTAGTTTTATCTCTAGCCCACCAAGTGCTAATCGTGTTAATTTGTTAACTTGCAAATTTTGAGCGCTAACAATTTGAAGCCGTTTCTGGAAAACGCATACAACTTGGCTGTATTTTCTAGGTAGCTGACTTAAGACATGCTCCACGACGAAGTAGTCATACTCCCTTGAATACCAGGACAAGCAGAACCCGGTGGGGGGGGGGTGTGTAGGGCGCTCAATCCATTGATTTCGAAGGGATCACCAGACAAAGAGAACAAAAAATGGAGCCCAGGCTAAAGCCCGTACACTCGATAGGATCACCAATTACTACTGGAGAGTCAGATACACCCATATCCGAAGGATGACGAAGGTTGAGAACACCCTAAGCCCATGGAAAAGTTAGAGATTTTTATATCGTTAGAGGAATGTCCGACCATAACCGTTTAGCAGGGCCGGTCCTGAGCTTTTTTAGGCCCTAGGCGACATTGAAAAATATGCCCTAACATAACTTTACATAAAATAATTATTTATCTTAGCATTCGTATGTTATACATCGAATATTAAAGAAAATAGACCTTTTTCACATTATGTCTTTTTTTAACAAATGATATGATAATTTATACTAAACTCATCATAAATACGATGAGGGAATTCGAAAACGAGCCCTTGATCTACAAGCTACTTGCATGTTATGAAACCTTTGAAATTAATTTTTCATATTTAAGATCTCTAATTTCTATATGTAAGCAACAAATGAAAACAACAAATTGCTACTACCAAAGGGCACATAGTAATTCAACTATGTTTTTGTTGAGCGCTCATGAAAAGTTGCGGTTCATTCCAAATATATAAAATCATAAGGCAAAAATTATACAAAGAAGTGTAGGATGATATTTTTAGATTGTCAATAACAATACTTCGTTCAATAAAAAGTAATGACAACAATTTATTACTTAACCATGAAAAGATTATCAACAAATTAAAAAAACCCAAATTTATATTTAGACAAACTTGAACATGATTTTGCGAGTAAATTCAAACTGAAAACAAAAAACCACTATTGAAAATGCCACATTTAATAACCTAATTAATGTTTGTTTGTTATTTAAAGTAGACATGAAAAAAAAAGAAAAAAAAAAGGAAACTACCTCTTTATGTTGAGAGAGGGAATTGAACATGGGTGGGCACGGAAACATAAACCAAATAAAACCACTTTGCCATCTAAAACATATTGCTATTTAATATGAGTGTTTACCATATATGAAGAATAAAACAAAACCTTATACATATATGAACCACTGCTTAATTTTTTTTGGTGCCCCTCGTTTTTTGGGCCCCGAGCGGTCGTCTTGGTGGCACTGGACCAGGGCCGGCCCTATCGTTTAGAATGGCATAAAACTAGCTGCGGAAGTTCGAGCATAACTGGTATAAAAATTTTAGGGCCCACGCAGGCGTTTTCGCTTGGTCTTACGCATACTTGCCAGGAATAGATCCAAACGTCATCTCACATAAACTCAGCCTTGACCAGCACTACAGACCCGTCCAGCAAAAGTAGTGATCCCATGACCCAGAGCGTTATGAAGCCATGAAGGTGGAGGTGGATAAATTACTCAACATCGGATTTATCAGAAATATGGATTACCCAAGATTAGTAGCAAATGTTGTGATGGACAAGAAGGCAACAAAGGTCGGAAAACTGACCAAGTGGTGCATGTGTACAATTTATACAGACATGAATGGGGCATGCCTGAAGGACAATTTTTCTCTTCCTTGTATCGACCGACTTGTGGATGCCACGGCAAGTTACGAACTTTTAACTTTTCTAGATACTTTCTCTGGTTACAACTAGATTTACATGCATCCAGTCGACTAGGACAATACAACTTTCATGATCGACCACGGACTCTACTGCTGGAACGTGATGCACAAGAAGTTTATGAGTGCTGAGAGAACAACAAATATAACCCTTGTACTGTGAAGCATACCCAACAAATATACATTCTGTAGTTTTTGGATCTAACTTATTGCTCCTATAAGGTCTCATGGAAGGATAGCAAGCACACCGAACGACTCTCAAGTGTTCAAGTGTAGGTGGAGACTTAACAGACATTCAAAAGGAGATTTCATGTGAAGAATAAGTGGAGGCATCCTATTGATTAGACAGGCAGCAATGGCACATGCATGAAACCAAAAATAAGAAGGCATGGATGCTTTTTGAAGTAAAATGATAGTAGTTTCCAACAGATGCCTATTTTTCCTCTCAACCAACCTGTTTTGTTCTGGGGTATAAGGTCAAGACCAATAATACCATTTCCTTCTAGAAGAAGATCCATTTGGAAATTCCAGGTAATATAGTTAGAGTCGTCTAATTTCACTGTCACAATGTTGCCTACACTCGGAATTAATGAGGAAATTGGCGATTGAGTAGGAGCCAACTGATTAGGGTTCACCATTGTGTATAGCTAAGATTACTTCACTACAAAGAACACTTCGAGATAGCCAAATAAAAAAAACATAAAGCAGCACTAGGATTCAAAAACCACAACCACCTGATAGCAGCAAATCTTTGAACAGGCACAATATTGCAGAAAGAACACAACAATTCGAACGAAGCTCAACTACGAAATCGAATAAGAAAGTAGAGAATCATAATTAACGGATGCAAGAGAGAGGAAGAAACACCTTGCAAGCGACAACAATGAACACCACCAACTTCTACCATGATTGTACACCAAAATCCCCAAATCTTAGGGTTTGAGCACCGACTTCGATCGAACACCACCGACAATGCAGCACGAAGCGACAAAAAAAGCAAGAAGATGAGCGGAAGCAACCAGGTCGTCAATCGATGGCGGTGGCCATGATCGGCGATGATACCATGTCGACTATGAAGAAATGTAGGAAGCAATTGTAGAGTGAGAAAGTTAACAAATAGGAGAGAGATACTGAATATTCTTTTTCTCATTAAAACCAACCACGATAATTACACTTCAATGTGGTATATATAGTCTATGCCAGAGAACAACAATTCTAACAAACTCTATACAACAACCAATCACAATATAACACATGTCACAGATCCAACCATTCTATCAACACATCTGTCATCCTAACAGCCTGAAGGACAATTTTTCTCTTCCTCGTATCGACCGACTCGTGGATGCCACGGCAAGTTACGAACTTTTAACTTTTCTCGATGCTTTCTCTAGTGTAACTAGATTTACATGCATCCAGCCGAATAGGACACAACTTTCCTAATCAACCACAGACTCTACCGCTGGAACGTGATGCCTTTTGGGCGCAAGAACACGGGAAAATTTTGGGCTCAACCACGGACAATACAACTTTTAACTTACGTATTAGCCGCTAGTCAACCATATGTTCGCCACATAGGGAAAATTTTGGAGGTTTACGTTTACGATATGCTCGTAAAGAGCTCATGAAGAGCATAAAGAAAAACCAGCACGTGGCTGAGCTGACCAAAGTGTATCAAGCATATCATTTCAAAGATTGCATAAAAAATTAAGGACATTATGTATTGGTACGTCGCTTCCAAAAAAAATATGTATTGGTACGTTTAAACCAAAGTCCTACCCTCTAATGTATTTGGGGTTGTTAATATGCAACATCATCATCATATCATCAACAAGATCGACACATTTAAATGGGTAAACAAAATCATTTGATGTTTATTTTGTTGAATATAATCCATTGAACTCCTACCGATTATTAATCGAATTAATGATCCATAAACCATGAGGTGTCAAGACTATGAAGAGAAGGGAGGGGAAGAGGTCAGGATGACTAGGGAAAAGTGTATGAGCGTGCAACAACGGTAGCCATGGCATATGGAAACAGGTTTACACAAAGAGATAAAGATAGAAGGGGCTTTGCTCGATAGAGATGATGAATTGGTTAGGGTTTTGGTTTTTCCTTTTTAATAATTAAGATTTATGCAACGTTTAAAATATCGGTATCAGTAAAAATATCAATATGCAAACTTATAGAAATATAAAATGGATATTTCGACATCAGTATCAATTGCCTTCATATGACATTCCTTAAAAAATAATTTAAAATTTTTATGTTTTTGAGCAAATTTTCATCATTTCCATCAATAGCAATCGATATCGTTATTTCTACCGATACTAATATTTTAAACAATGATTAACATGCCACATGCTTTTTAATTTTCTTTTTTAGTAACATTTCGTTGAAGGAAAGTTCTTTTCTTTTTGTCACAGGTTAATTTTTAATGCCAGATTGTGTTTTAAAAATTGTAGCTGTTTATTCCCAAATTTAAAAAAAGGGAGCCAAATTACTGGTATCCAGCTGCATTTTGAAATTTGAATTTCAAACAGAGGCTCCAAACCAATCGGAACCGTCCATTTCCAATCCCCAAAAAAATATCACAACTCATCTCCAACCCATTCAAACAAAAAATCCCGCTTCTCCATTCAAATCCAACCGTTACGACCCAAAAAAACCTACTTTTCTATAAAATCCTCTCTCTCCGTCCCCACACCTCTCTCTCATCCGTCTCTCTCTCTCTGCGATTTTCTCAGAGAGACCCCAAACCCTAACCCTAACCCCTTTCCGACTTTTCATCCCCTTTTCAACCAAAAAATGCGTGAGATTCTTCATATCCAGGGAGGCCAGTGCGGCAACCAGATCGGCGCCAAGTTCTGGGAGGTGGTCTGCGCCGAGCACGGCATCGACGGCACCGGAAGGTACGAGGGAGACGCGGAGCTCCAGCTTGAGAGGATCAATGTCTACTACAACGAAGCCAGTTGCGGGAGGTACGTGCCGAGGGCTGTGCTCATGGACCTTGAGCCTGGGACCATGGACAGCGTCAGATCTGGACCCTACGGTCAGATCTTCAGGCCTGATAACTTCGTTTTCGGCCAGTCTGGTGCCGGAAACAACTGGGCGAAGGGTCACTACACCGAGGGCGCGGAGTTGATCGATTCTGTTCTCGATGTGGTTCGCAAGGAGGCTGAGAATTGTGATTGCCTGCAAGGTATTTGTCTAATTTCCTAATCTTTTATTTGTTTATTGAGTTTATTTTTACGATTTCGTGTGGAATTATAATTGCGTGTAAGGTGTTCGATGATATCTCTGATGCCCTGCTATTATTTCTTTTGTTCTG
Organism: Malus domestica; assembly: GCF_042453785.1. NCBI lineage: Eukaryota > Viridiplantae > Streptophyta > Magnoliopsida > Rosales > Rosaceae > Malus > Malus domestica. The sequence continues at coordinate 22,923,372 of NC_091672.1, read as the reverse complement.
TTAAATGTGTCAACGGAGAATTGTGATTGCTTGGAAGGTGTTTGATAAAGTTCCATATTCTACTGTTATAGGTGTCTATAGAGAATTGTGATTTCCTGCAAGGTGTTTGATGAATTTCCTGAGTGTATGGTTATCGTTTTGGTTGTTTGGTTTTATGTGTCCATGGAGTGTTGTGATTGCCTGCGAGGTGTTTGATAAATTCCTCAAGTGTTTTCTTATCGTTTTGTTTGTTTGGTTTTCTCTGGCCATGGAGTGTTGTGATTGCCTGTGAGATGTTTGATAAATTTCATCAGTGATATGTTACTATTCCATTTGCTTTGGTCTGAATTGCCGCAAGGTATTTGATAAGTTTCCACAGTGACTTGTTGCTTCATTTGTCTTGGTTTATGGGTTCATGTAATTCAGGTTGGTTTTGTTTGGAATTGCAGGGTTTCAGGTCTGCCATTCTCTAGGAGGAGGTACTGGGTCTGGCATGGGTACTCTGTTGATTTCAAAGATCAGAGAGGAATACCCAGATCGGATGATGCTCACTTTCTCGGTCTTCCCCTCCCCTAAGGTCTCAGACACAGTTGTTGAGCCCTACAATGCAACCCTGTCTGTGCACCAGCTGGTCGAGAATGCGGATGAGTGTATGGTCCTTGATAACGAAGCTCTTTACGACATTTGCTTCCGCACACTCAAGCTCAGCACCCCAAGCTGTAAGTTTTCCTCAGTTGATTGTACTAGATACTTTGATTTGGTTTGTTTTTTTGATACAGTTTACTGATTGTAATGTTTATGCAGTTGGAGATTTGAACCATTTGATTTCTGCAACTATGTCTGGTGTCACATGCTGTTTGAGGTTCCCTGGTCAGTTGAACTCTGACCTTCGAAAGCTTGCTGTCAATCTCATCCCCTTCCCTCGTCTCCACTTCTTCATGGTGGGTTTTGCTCCTTTGACGTCACGTGGTTCACAGCAGTATAGATCTCTCACAGTGCCTGAGCTCACACAGCAAATGTGGGATTCAAAGAACATGATGTGCGCAGCTGACCCTCGTCATGGTCGGTATCTGACTGCCTCTGCCATGTTCAGGGGTAAAATGAGCACTAAGGAGGTTGATGAACAGATGATCAATGTCCAGAACAAGAACTCCTCTTACTTTGTGGAATGGATTCCCCACAATGTCAAGTCAACTGTCTGTGACATCCCTCCCACCGGCTTGCAAATGGCATCCACCTTCATTGGAAACTCGACCTCAATTCAGGAGATGTTCCGCCGTGTGAGCGAGCAGTTCACTGCTATGTTCAGGAGGAAGGCTTTCTTGCATTGGTACACTGGTGAAGGCATGGACGAGATGGAGTTCACAGAAGCTGAAAGCAACATGAATGACCTGGTTTCAGAGTATCAGCAGTACCAGGATGCCACAGCTGAGGAGGATGAATACTATGAGGACGAGGAGGAGGAAGCTCAGGAGGAGATGTAATGTGGTTCGAAACCCCGCAACTTCCAGTTGCTGGAGGATGACAATGCGACGGGCATGTTCCTTGTAGTTGTAGGTCTTAATGTCGTTAAAACCCAAACCTATTATCTCCGTTTAATTTCTCTTTGTTATATGTACTTGAGTGATCCGAAATCTTCTATATGGTGATATGAATCTTCTCTTCAGTACTAGCATGTTCTTTCGCAAAGTACAAGCATAATTTCTTGTATGAATCTAAGAAATTTACTGCGCCTTATTTGTTATTTCTTGTATGAATCTTCTCTCCATCTCGTCATGTGAAGAGAAAGAGAAAAGACCTTGCATTTCTTGTTCATGTGTTGTGTATGATTATGGGTTTATGCTCTCTTAACCGAGGATTAAGTATGCCATTCTTAACAAATCAAACCTACCAAAAGAAAAATATTCGACAAATGCTAAATGTAGAGGGTGGAGATTCAAAGACAAAGATACGAGCCTTCAAAAGAGTGTCCAAAAGTGCATCTGGAACGGAAGGTTTTTTGAACAAACGATATTATCTACACTAAGAAGGAGATGGTGGCTCAACCTCACAATGGTTTTGGAAAAACGTGGTTCAAATTCGTTTTGAACGAGAATCGAACGTAAGACCTTTCACTTTCAAATGAAGAGAAATAGCACTAGACCGTAGTACTAAGTGGCCCGAAACAGCAAGGTTTAAACAAGGTAGAAAATTTGGATTTTACCGTAAGATTTTGCGAACAATTTGAGCAGTTTACCCGAATTTATGGTGAATTGCAGTTAAAAGGTTGGGGAAAACCATGCTAAGTTTCCATTTCTGAGTTCTAAACCGGAATCCCAGTGCTTCAACAATGGACAAAATATGCAGCAAAACCTACTAAATTTTGACAATTGACTGCAACATTTACTACAACTAGTACAAGTAAGGACAACCCGAAAATACTAGGTAACAATACAAGATTGATTTACAACACAACAAACAACAGCCTTCCAACATTCAAGCATCTACTGCTTTCCATCTTCGATGGTTTTATTATCTGCAACTACTTTCATTTTCTCGTACTCAAACTCTTTTGACTTCTCAGCATACCCCTCCGGCACCACCGGACGCCTATTGCCAAGGACGGTCCACAGATACAGTCCAACAAACGACGCCAATGCTCCACAAGCAACACCGAAAACCATTGCTCCGAAAGCCCTTTTTGTACAATCCTTCTTCTTTTCCAAAGCCTCCGCCTTCGAGTTCTTAGCAACGGCCTTGGGATCTAGCGGCTGCGAGTGCATCCAGTGAGGAACATGCCTTTGCTCAAAGCTCCAAGAGTACACAGAACATGTCTGAGACGAATTCCTACTCATTGCACTCAATCCCACAAACACTTCCTTATCTCCCCACATTTTCGACAAATCAATCGGATACCACAGCAGAGGATCAACCGGCTTCGGACCACCGAATTTACTCAGCCTAACTTCTAATCGATTCGAACCCGCTTCGTAATCGATCCAACCTTGCGTTTTATTCCCACTACTTGGACCCAAATTCTTAGCAGAAACATTGCTTACTGTAGCAGAAACAGAACTACCCACATCAATCCCAACATGAACTTTTCCATCACTCAATGCATCAAATTTAACAGCAACAACTTTGAATTTACTTTCACCATGTCGCAGAGAAAGCCCAAAAGAGCTGTTCCCAAATAGGCTAAGATTAAAACCCTTTGGAACCACTACAAACGCCAATCCATCCCCACCGCCGTTGGAAATAGAAAACGAGAAGTTCGTCAAAAAAGACACGGATTTCCGAGGCTTACCTTCATACAGCTTCATGGGTTTCTTGTAAACAGCTCTGCCGGCGCTCGAGCTCACTGAACTGGTGAGCTGAACTGCGTATCCGCCATTGACGACCTCTGCATCTCCGTACAGAGCAATATCTGACCCAAAGTTTGAAACTTTACCGAAACGGGTGAAAGAAAAGGAGGAGTTAGAGGCGGCGGAAGTGGTTCTGAGGAAGAAAATGAGGAAAGCTACGGCAGCGAAGTGGTGGGAGATGGAAGATGCGGCCATGGATGAAGTGGGATGGAGCTGAATCAGGGTGGGGATTGAGCAGTTGTGTTTTTAGGGGTTGGGGAAGAGATACATTTGCAATTAAAGGTGGAATCTTTGGTTTTTTTCTAGGGTTTGGAAGTGGAAGAAAGCAGTGGAGGAGAGTAAGAATAAGGAGGAGGACGTTGGGTTGGAGGTTGTGAAAATTAAATACGTTTACTCGTTTCTGCGAACTCTCTTGAGTCACCTTCACTGAGTTGTTGCCGCCTGAGGGAATATAATAAAGGACTTTTTTTTTATTGCACTTGTGAGCTTCTACTTTTGTTAAATTTTCATGTGTACTTGTTTGTTTTGTGTCTTTGCAGAGTTGGCCATTACTTTTGATCTTTTATTGACGGTGAAAAGCTTCATAAAATTACTTTTTCTTTTCCACTCTTTTTCTTTTCAAGATTCTTAAGCGTACAATACAATGAAATATATTTTCCGGATTATCTGACAACATAAACATCTTATAGTGTTAAAATGTAAACTTAGACTATAGATTAGGTTGAGTTTGGATAAAACGTTTTTCAACAACATAACAAGTACTTGTTTATCAACAAAAGTATGACAAAATAACATTAGTATATCATGAAATACGATGGCTTCAACTATTCAAGGTATAATCATAATCGGTTCACCTGTTAACCTGGTACAGAACGACACGAAAACACCAAGTTTCAGATCAATAAGTTAATGAGTCAAGTCATTATCGAATCACTTAATGGAATTGTTAATGAATTGAGTTGTTATCGAGTTCCATTAAGAACCTAATAGGATTGATCGGATATTATTATTCAGATTTAGACATTAGACATAGAACCAATTAAGATAACGGTTGACACAATATAATCTGTCAAGATAATGATGTGACACAAAAACGACACAAAACATGATAAACACGACCCGTTTGCCAAGTCCAACTAGGTAGCAAGGTGGATTTTCAACCAATAGAAAGAAATACAAAAGCTCACTTCCATTCGGTTGTAGCAACAAATGAAATAAACAAAAGACAAGTGGGTTTTGTAGAATATGTTGAAATATAGAGAGAGTTGTCAATTTTACTGTTTTAAAAGGAAGGGGACAGCTGTATATGCAGATTACAAAGCGGGAGTTTACGGTTTTTAATATTTTGATCCCCCACCACCACCACCACCACCACTTCCTTCTCTCTTTTCAATTCTTTTTTCCTTTTTGGTTTTGGATTGGGGAGGGACCATCCGGAACACCAGACCGACCGACGAGCCAGTGGAGATATTTTTTTACCGAAACACGAGATAGTACATTATGTGTTATTATACAGTGAGATATGTGTGTTAAAAAATTAATAATTTAAAAAAATAAAATTTTCACTACTTATATAAAAACATCTGGTATATCATTCGTATTCCGTTCATAACAAAAAAATTTATCGAGCGCCCGAGAGAGAGTGACAGAGAGTGGGATAGGATGGTGTGCATGGTGCATGCTTTAGCAACCTCTTTTCTGTAGAAAACTAATGTGCGCGTGCTTTTGTGTCGTCTACTATTCTTGGACTACACAAAAACAGGATGGAGTCTCCTTCACTAACTTAATAAACTAATTAATCTAATTTAATCTGCATATTATCTCACTGCCTGACGACTGTACAAGTAAAACAAATTGTTTGTTTAATAACGAACCTTCTTTATTTTGTCCATTAACTGTTTTATGAAATTATTTTTGCACTTTATATATTACTTATTAATGGTTGGAGGGCAGTAAAAGTAGTCATACGTGTAAGTTATTGGTAGGGTGGAATTACCACGTGGACATGGACCATTGGTGAGCATCTAGCAAGAATCCTCCATTCATATCTGTTTATTGTATATGGTAGGGTCAGTTTTTGTCAGGTACTGTTTATATTAAATTTTAAATAAAAAAAATTTACAATGATTTTTTATCACACAATGTACGATGAACGAATATGATTTGAGGATCCCAGGGATCCTCATTCCTCTAAGTTATATTGCTCCAAACTCGAAATATGCTTCCATGCCTTAGCAATTCCTTCACACAATCGTGGTAAGTGAGAAGCTGAAATGCTTCTATAAGTCTTTTCGATTCATGAAAGAATTGATTGTTGTGACAAAGCCATCATCTGATCCTTTTTAAAATAGAAAAAAAAGACAATTAAAACTACATAAGCACAAAAATTAGTACTAATAAAAGAAATATTTGTATTACGAGTGATAGAAAATTCAGACTGTTTGGGAATGTGGGTTATTTTCGGTGTTTTAGTAATTAGGTTTTAATTTTTGATTTTTAAACAATTAATAGTTAAAACACCTTGAGTATTTCATACTTTGAGGTACCGTAAAAAACTCATTTGATTGATACCACTGTGAGAATTTAACAGTAACTGAAATACTGTCACCATAACGTCCCAGTTTGCAAGAGTGGAATCGTCGGTTAATGCAATCAGCACTATCAAGTTTACCATAAACTTCCAGAACAGAACTGGTGTAGCATTGAATAGAGAATGTCATGTAGTCATTTACTCTAAAGTGGTGTGGTGCGTGACATTGATACTTCGGCCACTGCCAGCAATATTTTTGGGTCAGTGCTTGTGTTATGGTGGTCAGTTCCAGTTGGCCAAGACTAATGGTGGTGATTCCGGTGAATTTCAAAGATCCTTTCCTTTTTTTTTTATTCAAATGACAGATTCCACCATACAACTGGAGATACAGGTTATAAAAGTTCTGTAGTGCTCCGGAAATTTGGATACTCTAGACTTTATTATAGCTAGATTTTCGCTTTTGTATTTTTGAACAAAGATGTAACGGTTAAAAAACCTTTGAGTATCTCATGCTGCAAAGTATAATAGAAAATGATTAGTGCTATTCACACTTATTTTTACTTTCCACATCCATTTGTTAATTTACGTCATTTGATCTTCAATACATTCAATCCCACGCCCAAAACTTGAAAGAGGTGTGTGGAAAGTAAAAGGAGTGTGCAGATAGCACCATCCTAGGAAATCCCGGTTCCAAAGTTCTATGGTGTATTCACATCTACAGGTTGATATACATTGTTGTATGTCAAAAAGACTCGAAAGAACGCCTTCTTATCGATATCGTGTATTCATATCGTGTTTAGAACCACATATAACAAGTACGAATACAAGCATTTAAGTGAGACAAGGGGACCGAATGAAAGAAAATGACAATTCACATATTTCACTTTTATGAGTATTGAGATTCAACTTATTTGGTCCCCGTTCCATTGTCCCATCCTTAACCCAGGACAAAGCGCAAAAACCCTACTATCAACTAAAAACCTCAAAGAGTGAGCAGTCTCCATGAATCCATAACCTGTATGCTTTGGCCAAATTCAGTCAGCTAGTTCAAAGGACATGGAAGATGACGGGCTTCAACGAACGCAGGCAAGCAAGAATATAACAGAACTCGAGTAAACGCAACATATTCTTAATCGAAACTAAGAATTGGATAAAGAACTTAAGAAAAAACATCCAGAAAAAAACATCAGAATCATAATGAATATGCATATCGGACGTGTATAATCATAAAACGCTTGAGTGCAAAAGCAAACGTGACTTTTCTGACCAGTAAGACACCACTTTTATTGCAAGTGCTGGCAGATTCAATTGCTTTGTGCTTTAAGTTTTTCACAGATGGAATATGCAGAGGACTACCATATGGGGCAGGCAGATTCAACTGCCTTATTGCCCATTAAAATAATTAGCAGCTTATTAAGACAATGACTAAAGGACCCCAAGATGATAATAAACTTGGTTTTCTAAGAAAGAATGATAATAAATAACTAATTAAGCATGAAAGTAGAGTTAGTGGACTGACTCTGCAAATCTACACAGATTTGCTCATGAACTGAAGATTCTAATGCTGAGTCGCTGCCTAACTCTCTTTTGTCATACTATCGGGGATGGAAGGAGTACGTCCTTATCGCAAAAGCTGACACCCCTTAGACCTTACCCTTCGATGGAACCCTAATTAAATTGGACCGGCTAGCCTTCCCCATGAAGCCATGATAGTAGCAATAGTCCAAGGCGGTCTTTGGAAATGGCATGCCTCTAATTCTAATGGTACAGATGTTATACGGTGACTAACGGCCCCATCTGATAGCTAAACTTGGGAGAAAATGAACGTCTAAACATGAAGTTACCGCGTAGTGCGGTATAGTATTGACAGAACGAGTTTTATTATATGGTTGGCTGTTACCTACTAAAGGCAGATTGCTACCTTAAAGAGGGTCATTATTTCTTCCCCTCCAGCTATGCTAATTGTGCTTTCTGTCTCGCTGAACTAAAGATTAAAGCTATAGCCTAATGCTAATTGTGTTTTGTGTCCTGCAGCACTAGACTCATACTCAACCCTTTTTTCGATTTCCTGTTCAGTGAGGGAATCTGGAGGCAGGTTTTGAGTAATTGTGGAGTTCCCTTGTTCAGTATCATGTGGACCAAATCATAGCGTGGGATGGTTTCGCGTGGAGGGCTTGCTATTACCCTACAGAAGATGACTTTTGCTGGCACAATCTACTGTGTATGGAGAGTGAGGAAGAACAAAGCGTTCGACAAGGAAAGAAGTCTTCTTGTGTTGATCTGAAGCCTATCATCACTACCAATTACCAATTTTTATGTTGCAACTTTTATGTACTACTTTCGTACAATTGGTAGCAACCTGTTAGCTTCCTATCCTCTTGGGCCTAACCCGTTTAAGTATAATAAGCCCATTTAGGTATTTTGGGTTGTAGTTTCCTGAACTTCTATGTATTTAAGGTCTGGTTTGGTACTGAGGTGATTCTGAAAAAAATTAATATAAAAAAAAAGTTGGGAGCTTTTTTGTGTTTGGTAAACATTTAGCTTCAGCTTTTTTTCACAGTTTTGGGTGAAAAAAGCCAAAAACAAGAAGCTGCAAAACCCAGCTTTGAAAAACCGGCTTTTTTTACATCTGTTTTACATAAAAGTTTACCAAACATTATACTAATGCTTTTTTTTTTTTCAAAAGTATTTTTACAAAAAAGTTTACCAAACACTCTACAGCTTTATTTCACAGCCGCTTATTCTCACAGTACAGCAAAAACAGTTTTTTTTCAAAGCATAATAATACCAAATCAGCCATAAGTCTCCTCCTTCTCAAGTGAGAATTATGAATGAAATATTGAATGTCTTAATTTTATTTTCTTTCTCCTTATCTCTTTGCTTCTCCATCTTTCTTCTTCTTACGATAACGGGTCCCATCACAACCCTTCATAATCTACTCGCCTATCATCTCCGTGCACACGAAGATATATTTTCATATCGCAAATTTTTCAAGGGCCTTGACAGAATTTTCACAAGTATGGATTAATTTGTACCCTAATTCCAGGTAACTAGAAAGAGTGTATGAAACAAGTAACAAAACACAACCAAAAGCAGACTACACTGATAAGCGATGCATCACTCAATATGTCACCGTAATTTCAAATAAAGAAGTTGGCAGCCAATGGGAAAAACACATAGAGGGGGCCAAAGTGTGACCTAGGAAGAACTAAGGACATACATCACCACTATGAGTGCAATAGTTTTTTTTGCCACAAATAAGACAGCCAAATCCAAATTAGCTATTTCCGATTTAATAAGGTTGGTAATGGATCTTCATAAAAATCTGCCTTGTTTATGTGATTTACAATTTTATATCCATGTATCTGTGCATGGCGTCATCAGAAATTTACAATGAGAACCTCACCTAACCAAATAAAATATAACAGCAAGGAATTTTGGAAACTTCTAATTAGTATGCAGTGTATCTTCATTTCATGACAAAGTAAACAGAAAATCAAACTACATATTTTCATACAGATGAAAGTAAGATATAACAAGGGAAAAAAGATTGAAAAACTTACCATTTAATAATGATTGATGACTGAACATATTTACATGGTCTCTGAAACAACTTTTTTTCCAACGGTCTCTAAAACAATTTCACTGACACATATATCAACTAAGCTTTCTTTCCCAAATAGCGTAAATCCCACAGTTGCCTGCACGATGAAAATAATTTTTCTTTCTTTTGTTAAGTTTCCAAAAGAGAACGTCTTTGATGTAGTATATTGAGATTCTTGAGTAAAATAATCCACAGAAGACAGTAGTAATTCTTTCATGCATATCCCCAACAACAAAGAGAGGACATGCATGTTTAATTTCCAACCAATTTTCACTTATTTAAATTGAAAATGTATATCCTATTCGAGTTGTAATCCTATAAGGATAAGGATTTAACCTATCTTATTACTATAAATAAAGACACAATGAGATGATACAACATACACCTCACAACTAAATCTCTCTCTTCTCTCTCTCTTGCCGCCGACCTCTCTCCCTCTTTAGTCCTAAATACAGTTTAGTCAAATAGACCTACAACAACATTTGGTATATTTATAATTATGGCTAAATTTTTTATTATATATTTTTATTTTTAGTGTGTACCCATTTTTAATTTACAACCCTTCTTTTAATTTGTACCAATTTCTTTTCATTTTTAATTTGTACCCATATATTAATTTTTTTTGTGCCCATATTTTTGAAACTTTTATTTGTATTTGTAACCATATTTTTTCATTTATTTGTACCCATTTTTAATTTCGCTAAATGTACCCATGCTAATTATATGTATTTATTTTATGTTTTAAAATATATCAATAGTTATTTTTCAAAATATGTTAATAATTATGTGGGTACATTATTTTTTGCTATAATTTTTGTGAAGAACAATATTACTCTAAAATTGATTTTTAAGTATTTATTATATTTTAAAAATATTATTTAAATTTGTTTAAATTTCATAATTTGTGGACATTAAATGCATAAATGAATGAGTTAAATCTCTTAAAAGATGCGAAGGACCTTGATCAAATTATTTAAACAAACAAGGTTTTAATCTAACAATTAGGTTGATTAGGGATTGGAACCAAAATGACCCTTTTTTTATACTAGTATTCATTTCTCTTGGTTAGCTAAAATAGACAAACCAATGAGTCAAATATAACTAGGTAGTATACTTAATCCAAATATTAAACTTCATTGTCATTCACGTGAGTTGAATATGAGACTTTTCATGTACTAATAAACAAGAATACTATTATATACGATAATTTTACTTATAGAAAAAAAATGACGTCAGAGGTAACGCGATTAAGTAAACAAAAGGACGTCAAGTCATTCGTTGAATAAATTAGGACACATCAAATATTAGTAATCAAACAATCTATTGTGATTTTAGTCGAACAATGATGACCAACTTATAACATTTGTGACTAATTTTATTACAAAGTTATTGATTTCTAACCAAAAGAATGAAATTGACCACGATGTTATAAATCAAAGAGTACAAAAAACGAAACAATATTTTGAGGTCTCTTCCAAACAACTTCTAACATTTGGGCAGGTCAAGTGGTGGCGGAGGCAAAGTAGATTCTAGAGTAGGTCCATTTTCAACCTCAAAAGCCAAGCCTAGGCCCCATGACAGATGAACGTCCAAATGACAGTGCATGTACCAGATTCCTAAGACAGTTGTTTAGAACAAATAACCAACCATTAATTTTAATAATATAACTAAACATAAGACATTTAATTGATAAGGTGATTAAAAAACTAACCTGGATTATTTGCTTGAAACCTAATCACAGCCCATCCTCCGACCGGCACACCAATTGTGTTACGGATTTGCGGATTAACGAAGTTGAATTTTTTGGGGTCATTAATCGGGTCGTAGTTACCAAACCCTTGTGCCAACACATGAAAATTGAAGCCGTGGAGATGGATAAGATGGTTCTCGATAGCCAAAAATGCTGTGTTTTGAAGCACGATCTCTACCGTCGAATTGAACTTTAGCGTGTTGACCTTGGTAGATTTTGGTGCGTATATTAACGATGGGTTGAAGCTGACATTCGTGTTCGTGTAATCAAACTTTACCGGAGGCTCGTCAGGAAAATCTCTGGTGTAAACCCCATTCACGTTGTTAAAATGTGCTTCCATCATTGATGTATCGCTCGGAAGCACGAATGACTCGTTGTTCATGCTAGCGGACAATCGACTAAAGAGTGGGCCTTGACATGTGGCATTTTTGGGACACATTTCCAAGTTCATGCCGATTGTCACGAACATGTGCTTGTCCACTTGAAGTGGGACCGGGACCCACTGAGGCCCGCCGATGAGGCAAGTGAGATTAGTATAGAACTTGTGGGCCAACGACGTGTCGTGAGGGTTGGGCAAGGCTGGCATAATGGGGGTTGATGACTTGGAGTTCTTGTAGACGATGATGCCTCTGGTGGTTGTGTTATCAAAGTCGATGTTCGCGCTAGCATACGGAGTGGCGGCCATGTAATAAGATCCGATAGGTTGATTGAATTTGACAAGAACATCAGTGGTTTGACCAGGTCCAGTAACCACCACGTCAGTGACATATGGAGTGGTGTAGGTGGTGTCGATGGCAACAACTATCATCTTGTGATTGGCTATCTTGAAGAAGAGTTGGTTATTGAGTGCAACGTTGATTAGGCGTAGGAGGTAGGTATCTCCTCTCACCACACTGAGTTGATATGTCTCTGATAAATTGATGTTAAACTATTAATATTCATCATTCACAAGTAATATATAAAAATAAACAAATGTGCGTGCATGCATGCATGGTTACATACGATTTTGAGAGCATTCGTATAGATCACCAGGAAGTCCATTTATGGTGTAAGCATTTGAACTATTAGGAGCAATTCCGGTAGCCAAGCCTTCTTCCTCAATGTCAACAACATTACCATTGTACCACTCTCCTGCAATTCCATCAAACATATTTTATAATGTCACAAAAATTACTATTTAAGTGCGTATCATGATGAATGTTAACTATGTTGAATGGTATTGATTGTTAATTACCTAATAAGATGGGAACTTCTTCGGTGGGCTTGAGGAAGTGGAAGGATGGACCGGCTTTCGGGTGGATTATGAGTGCGCCGTGGACGGTTGCGCGGAGCCACGAAATGTGGGCATGCCACCAAAGGGTGCCTTCTTGTCTGGTGATATTAAATTTGTAAGTAAAGCTTTGTCCAGGGCGTATAGGGCATTGAGTTACATATGCAGCTCCATCTGCCCATGCACTTAGAAGCTGAAAGATTCCATGCCTGCATAAGAAAGAAACTATAAAACATGAACAAAACATAACCCAACATTCCCCAGGGGGATTGTTAATCAAGAAAAAAAAAATTGACGAAGAACATATGGATTTGCATTTTGTTCTAAGTAATGTTGTTTAGATACACAAAACTCAACACTCTCTAATACTTGTGGGTCCTAAAGAATTTGATGGGTCATCTTTATTGAAGGGTGCGTCATTAAGTGTGTCCAAATAGAAATCTTGTTTTGTTCTAGAATATGTTGAGTGGTAAATGATTTTGGATATGCAAACTATTATTTACCAGTGAATAGTAATGTTGTAGGGCGACTGGTTTAAAACGTGGACGATAAGTGTGTCTCCATCTCGTGCATGTATTGTTGGTCCGGGATAGCACCCATTTACTACAATAATCGATTGATTCCGGCACAATCGGCTAACAGTCAAGTTGTTCACCTGAAGCAGTTGAAATAAAAAAAAAAAAACTATTATGACTACTATTATTCAAAAGAAACATTTAAATAATTAGTGAGAAATATGCATAATAAAACAAGGATCCCGAAGGGCTTATTTGAATATTGTTTCGAAAAACCGTTTCTATGAAAATTTAAATTCTTACGTGATATTAATCAGAAGTAATTTTGGAAGTCAAAATGCGGTTTTAGCCATTCTAGAAACATTCATGAGCATACCCAAAATTGAGGCTAGACTTACACTAAAAGAATGCTCAACAATTGCCCCAGAGGCTACTGAAGAAGCCAATAGAGTTAGAGAACAAGCTAGCACAAAGGGTAAGTGTGCCATATGGGGAACAAAGGAGCTAGCTGACGGGGCAATGATGAGTTTGAGAATCGTATATTGTTGTGAAGATATATGTTATGTTTATATAGGCATTTGGAGAGAAGTAGCTAACAAATTAAGCAATAAATTTTACTTGCTTTGATAATTAAGGACTTTGAAACGTGGAACGCGCAGGCATATATATATATATATATAAAAGGAATGGTATTGTACATCCAGCTAACAGTTTGATTAAGTTGGCGACTCATCAGAGAATGCTAGCATAAAGTTATGAACACAATTCTGAAATATTATAAGACAAAATTATTTAGGATATGATTTTTGACTGCACAATATACGACGAACGAATATGATTTGAGGATCCCAAGGATCCTCACAAAGAGGATCCGGCGAGGATCCTCATTCCTCTAAGTTATATTGCTCCAAACTCGAAATATGCTTCCATGCCTAAGCAATTCCTGCACACAATCGTGGTCAGTGAGAAGCTGAAAATGCTTCTATAAGTCTTTTCGATTCCTAAAAGAATTGATTGTTGTGACAAAGCCATCGTCTGATCATTTTTAAAATAGAAATAAAAGACAATTAAAACTGCATAAGCTCAAAAATAAGTACTAATAAAAGATATATTTGTATTATGAGTGGCAGAAAATTTAGACTGTTTGGGAATGTGGGTTATTTTCGGTGTTTTAGTCGTTAGATTTTAATTTTTGATTTTTAAACAATTAATAGTTAAAACACCTTGAGTATTTCATACTTTGAGGTACCGTAAAAAACTCATTTGATTGATACCACTGTGAGAATTTAATAGTAACTGAAATACTGTCACCATAACTAACGTCCCAGTTTGCAAGAGTGGAATCGTCGGTTAATGCAATCAGCACTTTCAAGTTTACCATAAACTTCCAGGACAGGGTGTAGCATTGAATAGAGAATGTCATGCAGTCATTTACTCTAAAGTGGTGTGGTGCGTGACATTGATACTTCGGCCACTGCCAGAAATATTTTTGGGTCAGTGCTGGTGTTATGGTGGTCAGTTCCAGTTGGCCAAGACTAATGGTGGTGACTCCGGTGAATTTCAAAGATCCTTTCCATATTTTTATTCAAATGACAGATTCCACCAGACAACTGGGGATGCAGGTTATAAAAGTTCTGTAGTGCTCCGGAAATTTGGATATTCCCGAATTTATTACCGTTAGATTTTCGCTTTGTATTTTTGAATAAAAATGTAACGGTTAAAAAATCTTTGAGTATCTCATGCTGCGAAGTATAATAGAAAATGGTTAGTACTTTCCACACACTCATTTTTACTTTCCACACACCCTTGTTAATTTACATCATTTGATCTTCAATACATTCAATCCCACAGCCGAAACTTGAAAGAGGTGTGTGGAAAGTAAAAGGAGTGTGCAAATAGCACCACCCTAGGAAATCCCGGTTCCAAAGTTCTATGGTGTATTTGTTGTGATTGGCCCATATTTTGAGTTCGCAACAATGAAGTGACATGTGTTTGCTTTCGGTGGAAATATCACATGGTGTGGGCTGCATTGAAAGTTGCAGAGAAGTTCTGCAAAATAAAAGCAAAGTGGGTTTGCCTTATTACTTAGGGAGCATTATGCAAGAAATGTGATGATGACTTGACCTTTATTTAATGCAAGGAAATGCTTGCATTAGGTGTGCATGCCGTGTGTGAGATGGCAGCTAGAAAAGTATCCAAGGTGGAGAGAGCATTCAGCTCTCCCATGGGAAATGTTGAACATGGGTTGAGAGAAAATCAAGAGAACTAGAGTGAAAAGTCTTTAGCGAAAGAACTCTTGGCGTAGAGTGAAGCTCTTGGGAAATTCTATGAGTGGGTGTACAAGGGATTTGGGATTAGGTTATGTCAATTTAACTTATGTGTACTTGTACTGTTATGCTCATAGTGAAGAACAATATCTCTCCGGGGACGTAGGCAGGATCAACTGCGAAAGTTGATGTTGAGGAAGAAGACAAATACCTCTTTCTTTTTACCTCACTTTCAGATTCGTACGAGAACCTTGTGAAACTTTACTGCATGGAAAGATACAGTAAGTTTGGAGCAGGTGCAAGCTTCTTTGGTGTGCACGAGACTACTTCAACTATTTAAGGTTGGAATCGTGGAAGAAAATTGGAAAGAGGATCTGAGAGAGATAACAGGTTCAGATCCGGTTCCAGAGTCAAGTGTCCACAGTGCTACAAGTGCTAGGCGGGGTTGTAGCAAGTTTGTGGCAGAATGCTTTGAGTATGCCCTCTAGGTACTCGAAAGCAACACTTCTCCTGGTGATGTTTAGTCTCAAGTGTTGCATGGGTTTTGTAGCAGGTGGAGCTATAGGATTCACAGGTGATCAGATGGTCCTGAGGTAGGAGGCAGTGTGGGAATTTTGTCTGGCTCGACAAGTGTTGCTGGAATTGGGTGCACTGACAAGTTTCCAGTTGCAGACAATGAAGAGGAGGAAAACCTGATGGAGGAGACGAGAGTGTGCTGAGATCCTATCTGAAGCTAAATGGTGTTTTTTTTAGCTTGTAGCAGCTGCACATGTAATGACAGTGACTGAATCGGAACAGGACCAACGAGGTTGATTCATGGTGTGTATGTTGGTACGTAAGGCCAATGGGCTTTGATGATAGGTGCAAGGATTTTTGCACTGTATTTCACCAAGGTGGAGATTGTTGTGATTGGCTCATATTTTGAGCTGGCAACAATAAAGTGACTTGTGTTTGCTTTCGGTGGAAATATCACATGGTGTGGGTTGCATTGAAAGTTGCATACAAGTGCTGCAAAGTAAAAGCAAAAATGGGTTTGCCTTTTGACTTTGGGAGCATTATGCAAGAAATGTGATGATGACTTGACCTTTATTTAATGCAAGGAAATGCTTGCATTAGGTGTGCTTGCCGTGTGTGAGATAGCAGCCAGAAAAGAATCTAAGGTGGAAAGAGCATTCGGCTCTCCCATAGGAAATGTTGAACATGGGTTGAGAGAAAATCAAGAGAGCTAGAGTGAAAAGTCTCTAGTAAAAGAACTCTTGGAGTAGAGTGAGGCTCTTGGAAAATTCTATAAATGGGTGTACAAGGGATTTGGGATTGGGTTATGTCGATTTAGCTCATGTGTACTTGTACTGTTAATCTCATTGTGAAGAGCAATATCTCTCCGGGGACGTAGGCAGGATTTTACCGAACCTCGTAATTCTCTTGGTGTATTTATTTCTTGTATTTTATTCTGTTTAACTGAGTGTGATTTGGTGAGGTTGTAATCTGAATCTCGTTTCCGCACTAATGAACAGGCCAAGACACAACAATTGGTATCAGAGCATCGTTGGAGGTCTAGATTTATTCACCATGGAATTTTCAGTTGAGTAGTTTAATGGGAGTGGCTGTTTTACTCTTAGCAGATGAGAGTAATGAATCCCGAAGAAATGAAAGACATGTTCAAGGATGCTTGGATCAACTGCGAAAGTTGATGTTGAGGAAGAAGACAAAAGCCTATTTCTTCTTACCTCACTTTCAGATTCATACGAGAACCTTGTGAAACTTTACTGCATGGAAAGATACAACAAGTTTGGAGCAGGTGCAAGCTTTTTTGGTGTGGAATGATACACAAAGGAAACCATGGATGATGGTGGGCACGAGATTGCTTAAGCTATTCAAGGTTGGAATCGTGGAAGAAAATTGGAAAGAGGATCTGAGAGAGGCAACAGGTTCATATCCGGTTCCGGAGGCAAGGGTCTACAGTGCTACAAGTGCTAGGTGGGGTTGTAGCAATTTGTGGCAGAAGGCTTCGAGTATGCCCTTTAGGTACACGAAGCAACACTTCTCCTGGTGATGTTTAGTCTCAAGTGTTGCAGGGGTTTTGTAGCAGGTGGAGCTATTGGATTCACTGGTGATCAGATGGTCCTGAGGTAGGAGGAATTGTGGGGATTTTGTCTGGCTCGACGGGTGTTGCTGGAAATGGGTGCACTGACAAGTTTCCAGGTTGCAGATAATGAAGAGGAGGAAAACCTGCTGGAGGAGATGAGGGTGTGTTGAGATCCTGTCTGAAGCTAAATGGTGATTTTTAGATGGTGCAGGTGCAAATGCATTGGCAATAACTGAATCGGAACAAGACTAACGAGGTTGATTCAGGGTGTGTATGCTGGTACGTAAGGCCAATGGGCTTTGGTGATGAGTGCAAGGATTTTTGTACTGTATATTCACCAAGATGGAGATTGTTGTGATTGTCTCATAGTTTGAGCTGGCAACAATGAAGTGACTTGTGTTTGGTTTCGGTGGAAATATCACATGGTGTGGGTTGCATTGAAAGTTGCAGACAAGTGCTGCAAAGTAAAAGTAAAAGTGGGTTTGCCTTTTGACTTTGGGAGCATTTTGCAAGAAATGTGATGATGGCTTGACCTTTATTAAATGCATGGTAAAGCTTGCATTAGGTGTGCTTGCCGTGTGTGAGATGGCAGCCAGAAAAGCATCCAAGGTGGGTAGAGCATTCGGCTCTCCCATGGGAAATGTTGAACATGGGTTGAGAGAAAATCAAGAGAGCTAGAGTGAAAAGTCTCTAGTGAAAGAACTCTTCGGGTAGAGTGAGGCTCTTGGAAATTTCTATGAGTGGGTGCACAAGGGATTTGGGATTGGGTTATGTCGATTTAACTCATGTGTACTTGTACTGTTATTCTTATAGTGAAGAGGAATATCTCTCTGGGGATATAGGCAGGATATTGCCGAACCTCGTAATTCTCTTGGTGTCTTTATTTCTTGTATTTTATTCTGTTTAACTGAGTGTGATTTGGTGAGGTTGTAATCTGAATCTCGTTTCCGCACTAATGAACGGGCCAAGGCACAACAATTGGTATCAGAGCATCGTTGGAGGCTTTGGTTCGTTGGAGGTCTAGATTTATTCACCATCGAATTTTCAGTTGAGCAGTTTAATGGGAGTGGTTGTTTTACTCTTAGCAGATGAGAGTAATGAAGCTCGAAGAAACGAAAGACATGTTCAAGTGTTGCAGGGGTTTTGTAGCAGGTGAAGCTACTGGATTGACAGGTAATCAGATGGTCTTGAGGTAGGAGGAAGTGTAGGAATTTTGTCTGGCTCGACGGGTGTTGTTGGAAATGGGTGCACTGACAAGTTTCTAGGGTGCAGACAATGAAGAGGAGGAAAAGCTGCTGAAGGAGACGGGGGTGTGTTGATATCCTGTCTGAAGCTAAATGATGATTTTTTAGCTTGCAGCATCTGCACATGCATTGGCAGTGACTAAATCGGAATAGGACCAACGAGGTTGATTTAGGGTGTGTGTGTGCTGGTACGTAAGGCCAATGGGCTTCGGTGATGGGTACAAGGATTTTTGCACTGTATATTCATCAAGGTGGAGATTGTTGTGATTGGCTCATATTTTGAGCTGGCAACAATGAAGTGACATGTGTTTGCTTTCGGTGGAAATATCACATGGTGTGGGCTGCATTGAAACTTGCAGACAAGTGCTGCAAAGTAAAAGCAAAAGTGGGTTTGCCTTTTGAGTTTTGGAGCATTATGCAAGAAATGTGATGATGGCTTGACCTTTATTTAATGCAAGGAAATGCTTGCATTAGGTCTGCTTGCCGTTTGTGAGATGGCAGCCAGGAAAACATCCAAGGTGGAAAGAGCATTCGGCCCTCCCATGGGAAATGTTGAACATGGGTTCAGAGAAATCAAGAGAGCTAGAGTGAAAAGTCTCTAGTGAAAGAACTCTTGGGGGTAGAGTGAGGCTCTTGGAAAATCCTATGAGTGGGTGTACAAGGGATTTGGGATTGGGTTATGTCGATTTAACTCATGTGTACTTGTACTGTTATTCTCATAGTGAAGAGCAATACTTCTCCGGGGACGTAGAAAGGATTTTACCGAACCTCGTAATTCTCTTCGTGTCTTTATTTCTTGTATTTTAATCCATTTAACTGAGTGTTATTTGGTGATGTTGTAATTTGAATCTCGTTTCCTCACTAATGAACGGGCCAAGGCACAACAATTGGTATCGGAGCATCGTTGGAGGTCTAGATTTATTCACCATGGAATTTTCATTTGAGCAATTTAATGGGAGTGACTATTTTACTCTTACCAGATGAGAGTAATGATGCCCGAAGAAATGAAAGACATGTTCGGGGATGCTTGGATCAACTGCGAAAGTTGATGTTGAGGAAGAAGACAAAAGCCTCTTTTTTCTTACCTCACTTTCAGGTTCGTACGAGAACCTTGTGAAACTTTACTGCATGGAAAGATACAGTAAGTTTGGAGCAGGTGCAAGCTTTTTTGGTGTGGAATGATACACAAAGGAGACCATGGATAATGGTGGGCACGAGACTGCTTAAGCTATTCTTGGTTGGAATCGTGGAAGAAAATTAGAAAGAGGATATGAGAGAGACAACAGGTTTAGATCCGATTCCGGAGGCCAGGGTCCATAGTGCTACAAGTGCTAGGCGGGGTTGTAGCAATTTTTGGCAGAAGGCTTCGAGTATGCCCTCTAGATACATGAAGCAACACTTCTCCTGGTGATGTTTAGTCTCAAGTGTTGCATGGGTTTTGTAGCAAGTGGAGCTATTGGATTCACAGGTGATCAGATGGTCCTGAGGTATGAGGAATTGTGGGGATTTTGTCTGGCTCGACGGGTGTTGCTTGAAATGGGAACACTGACAAGTTTCCAGGTTGCAGACAATGAAGAAGATGAAAACCTGCTGGAGGAGACGAGGGTGTGTTGAGATCCTGTCTGAAGCTAAATGGTGATTTTTTAGCTTGCTGCAGGTGCAAATGTATTGGCAGTGACCGATTTGGAACAAGACATACGAGGTTGATTAAGGGTATGTATGCTGATACGTAAGGCAAATGGGCTTTGGTGATGGGTGCCAATATTTTTGCACTGTATATTCGCCAAGGTGGAGATTGTTGTGATTGACTCATATGTTGAGCTGGCAACAATGAAATGACTTGGGTTTGCTTTCGATGGAAATATCACATGGTGTGGGCGGCATTGAAAGTTGCAGACAAGTGCTGCAAAATAAAAGCAAAAATGGGTTTGCTTTTTGAGTTTTGGAGCATTATGCAAGAAATGTGATGATGGCTTGACCTTTATTTAATGCAAGGAAATGCTTGCATTAGGTATGCTTGCCGTTTGTGAGATGGCAGCCAGAAAAGCATCCAAGGTGGAGAGAGCATTCGGCTCTCCCATGGGAAATGTTGAACATGGTTGAGAGAAAATCAGGAGAGCTAGAGTGAAAAGTCTCTAGTGAAAGAACTCTTCGGGTAGAGTGAGGCTCTTGGAAAATTCTATGAGTGGGTGTACAAGGGATTTGGGATTGGGTTATGTCGATTTTATTCATGCGTACTTGTACTGTTATTCTCATAGTGAAGAGCAATACCTCTCCGGGGACGTAGGAAGGATTTTGCCGAACCTCGTAATTCTCTTGGTGTCTTTATTTCTTGTATTTTAATATGTTCAACTGAGTGTGATTTGGTGAGGTTGTAATCTAAATCTCGTTTTCGCACTAATGAACGGGCCAATGATCAACAATTGGTATCGGAGCATCGTTGGTGGCTTTGGTTCATTGGAGGTCTAGATTTATTCACCATGGAATTTTCATTTGAGCAGTTTAATGGGAGTGGCTAATTTACTCTTAGCAGATGAGAGTAATGAAGCCCGAAAAAATGAAAGACATGTTCAGGGATGCTTGGACCAACTGCAAAAGTTGATGTTGAGGAAGAAGACAAAGGCCTATTTCTTCTTACCTGACTTTCAGATTCGTACGAGAACCTTGTGAAACTTTAATGCATGGAAAGATACAGTAAGTTTGGAGCATGTGCAAGCTTCTTTGGTGTGGAATGATACACAAAGGAGACCATGGATGATGGTGGGCACGAGACTGCTTAAGCTATTCAAGGTTGGAATTGTGGAAGAAAATTGGAAAGAGAATATGAGAGAGACAACAGGTTCAGATCCGATTCTGGAGGCAAGGGTACACAGTGCTATAAGTGCTAGATAGGGTTGTAGTAAGTTTATGGCAGAAGGCTTCGAGTATGCCTTCTAGGTACTAGAAGCAACACTTCTCCTGGTGATGTTTAGTCTCAAGTGTTGCAGTGATTTTGTAGCAGGTGGAGCTATAGGATTCACAGGTGATCAGATGGTCCTGAGGTAGGAGGAAGTGTGGGAATTTTGTTTGGCTCGACGGGTGTTGTTGGAAATGGGTGCAATGACAAGTTTCTAGGTTGCAGACAATGAAGAGGAGGAAAACCTACTAGAGGAGACGAGTGTGTGTTGATATCCTATGTGAAGTTAAATGGTGATTTTTTAGCTTGCAGCAGCTGCATATGCATTGGCAGTGACTGAATCGGAACAGGACGAACGAGGTTGATTGATGGTATGTATGCTGGTACGTAAGTCCAATGGGCTTTGGTGATGGGTGCATGGATTTTTGCACTGTATATTCGCCAAGGTGGAGATTGTTGTGATTGTCTCATATTTTGTGCTGGCAACAATGAAGTGACCTGTGTTTGCTTTCGATGGAAATATCACATGGTGTGGGTTGCATTGAAAGTTGTGGACAAGTGCTGCAAAATAAAAGCAAAAGTGGGTTTGCCTTATTACTTTGGGAGCATTATGCAAGAAATGTGATGATGACTTGACCTTTATTTAATGCAAGGAAATGCTTGCATTAGGTGTGCTTGCCGTGTGTGAGATGGCAGCCAGAAAAGCATCCAAGGTTGAGAGAGCATTCGGCTCTCCCATGGGAAATGTTGAACATGGGTTGAGAGAAAATCAAGAGAGCTAGAGCGAAAAGTCTCTAGTAAAAGAAATCTTGGGGTAGAGTGAGGCTCATGGAAAATTCTATTAGTGGGTGTACAAGGGATTTGGGATTGGGTTATGTCGATTTAGCTCATGTGTACTTGTACTGTTAATCTCATTGTGAAGAGCAATATATCTCCGGGGATGTAGGCAGGATTTTGTTGAACCTCGTAATTCTCTTGGTGTCTTTATTTCTTGTATTTTATTCTGTTCAACTGAGTGTGATTTGGTGAGGTCGTAATCTGAATCTCGTTTCCGCACTAATGAATGGGCCAAGGCATAACAATTAGTATCAGAGCATAGTTGGAGGCTTTGGTTCGTTGGAGGTCTAGATTTATTCACCATGGAATTTTCATTTGAGTAGTTTAATGGGAGTGGCTGTTTTACTCTTAGCAGATGAGAGTAATGAAGCCTGAAGAAATGAAAGACATGTTCAGGGATGCTTGGATAAACTGCGAAAGTTGATGTTGAGGAAGAAGACAAAGGCCTCTTTCTTCTTACCTCACTTTCAGATTCGTACGAGAACCTTGTGAAACTTTACTGCATGGAAAGCTACAGTAAGTTTGGAGCAGGGGCACGCTTCTTTGGTGTGGAATGATACACAAAGAAGGCCATGGATGATGGTGGGCACGAGACTGCTTCAGCTGATCAAGGTTGGAATCGTGGAAGAAAATTGGAAAGAGGATATGAGAGACTACAGGTTCAGATCTGGTTCCGGAGGTAAGGGTCAACAATGCTACAAGTGTTAGGCGGTGTTGTAGCAAGTTTGTGGCAGAAGGCTTCGAGTATGCCCTCTAGGTACTCGAAGTAACACTCTTCCTGGTGATGTTTAGTCTCAAGTGTTGCATGGGTTTTGTTGCAGGTGGAGCTATTGGATTCATAGGTGATCAGATGGTCCTGAGGTAGGAAGAAGTGTGGGAATTTTGTTTGGCTCGACGGGTGTTGCTGGAAATAGGTGCACTGACAAGTTTCCAAGTTGCAGACAATGAAAGGAGGAAAATCTGCTGGAGGAGAGGAGGGTGTGTTGAGATCATGTTTGAAGCTAAATGGTGATTTTTTAGCTTGCAGCAGCTGCACATGCATTGGCAGTGACTGAATCGGAATAGGACCAACGAGGTTGATTATGAGTGTGTATGCTGGTACGTAAGGCCAATGGGATTTGGTGATGGGTGCATGAATTTTTGCATTGTATATTTGACAAGGTGAGATTGTTGTGATTGTCTCATATTTTGTGCTGGCAACAATGAAGTGACATGTGTTTGCTTTCGGTGGAAATATCACATGGTGTGAGCTGCATTGAAAGTTGCAGAGAAGTGCTGCAAAATAAAAGCAAAATTGGGTTTGCCTTATTACTTTGGGAGCATTATGCAAGAAATGTGATGATGACTTGACCTTTATTTAATGCAAGGAAATGCTTGCATTAGGTGTGCTTGCCGTGTGTGAGATGGCAGCCAGAAAAGCATCCAAGGTGGAGAGAGCATTCGGCTCTCCCATGGGAAATGTTGAACATGGGTTGAGAGAAAATCAAGAGAGCTAGAGTGAAAAGTCTATTGGGGTAGAGTGAGGCTCTTGGAAAATTCTATGAGTGTGTGTACAAAGGATTTGTGATTGGGTTATGTTGATTTAGCTCATTTGTACTTTTACTGTTAATCTCATTTTGAAGAGCAATATCTCTCCGGGGACGTAGGCAGGATTTTGCCGAACCTCGTAATTCTCTTGGTGTCTTTATTTCTTGTATTTATTCTGTTCAACTGAGTGTGATTTGGTGAGGTTGTAATCTGAATCTCGTTTCCGCACTAATGAACGGGCCAAGGCACAACAATTGGTATCAGAGCATCGTTGGAGGCTTTGGTTCGTTGGAGGTCTAGATTTATTCACCATGGAATTTTCAGTTCAGTAGTTTAATGGGAGTGGCTGTTTTACTCTTAGCAGATGAGAGTAATGAAGCTTGAAGAAATGAAAGACATGTTTAGGGATGCTTGGATCAACTGCGAAAGTTGATGTTGAGGAAGAAGACAAAGGCATCTTTCTTCTTACCTGATTTTCAGATTCGTACGAGAACCTTGTGAAACTTTACTGCATGGAAAGATACAGTAAGTTTGGAGCAGGTGCAAGTTTCTTTGGTGTGGAATGATACACAAAGGAGACCATGGATGATGGTGGGCACGAGACTGCAAGCTATTCAAGGTTGGAATCGTTGAAGAAAATTGGAAAGAGGATTTGAGAGACTACAGGTTCAGATCCGGTTCCGGAGGTAAGGGTCCCTAATGCTACAAGTGTTAGGCGGTGTTGTAGCAAGTTTGTGGCAAAAGGCTTCGAGTCTGCCCTCTAGGTACTCGAAGCAACACTTCTCCTGGTGATGTTTAGTCTCAAGTGTTGTAGGGGTTTTGTAGCAGGTGGTGCTATTGGATTCATAGGTGATCAGATGGTCCTGAGGTAGGAAGAAGTGTGGGAATTTTGTTTGGCTCGACAGGTGTTGCTGGAAATGGGTGCACTGACAAGTTTCCAGGTTGCAGACAATGAAAGGAGGAAAACCTGCTGGAGGAGACGAGGGTGTGTTGAGATCCTGTCTGAAGCTAAATGGTGATTTTTTAGCTTGCAGCAGCTGCACATGCATTGGCAGTGACTGAATCGGA
Source organism: Malus domestica (assembly GCF_042453785.1). NCBI lineage: Eukaryota > Viridiplantae > Streptophyta > Magnoliopsida > Rosales > Rosaceae > Malus > Malus domestica. The sequence continues at coordinate 22,898,455 of NC_091672.1, read as the reverse complement.
ACAGGACCAACGAGGTTGAGTATGGGTGTGTATGCTGGTACGTAAGGCCAATGGGCTTTGGTGATGGGTGCAAGGATTTTTGCACTGTATATTCGCCAAGGTGGAGATTGTTGTGATTGTCTCATATTTTGTGTTGGCAACAATGAAGTGACCTGTGTTTGCTTTCGGTGGAAATATCACATGGTGTAGGCTGCATTGAAAGTTGCAGACAAGTGTTGCAAAGTAAAAGCAAAAGTGGGTTTGCCTTTTTACTTTGGGAGCATTATGCAAGAAATGTAATGATGGCTTGACCTTATTTAATGCAAGGAAATGCTTGCATTAGGTGTGCTTGTCGTGTGTGAGATGGCAGCCATAAAAGCATCCAAGGTGTATAGAGCATTCGGCTTTCCCATGGGAAATGTTGAACATGGGTTGAGAGAAAATCATGAGAGCTAGAGTGAAAAGTCTCAAGTGAAAAAACTCTTGGGGTAGAGTGATGCTCTTGGAAAATTCTATGAGTGGGTGTACAAGGGATTTGGTATTGGGTTATGTCGATTTAACTCACGTGTACTTGTACTGTTATTCTCATAGTGAAGAGCAATATCTCTCCGGGGACGTAGGCAGGATTTTGCCGAACCTCGTAATTCTCTTGGTGTCTTTATTTCTTGTATTTTATTCTGTTCAACTGAGTGTGATTTGGTGAGGTTGTAATCTGAATCTCGTTTACGCACTAATGAACGGGCCAGGGCACAACAGTATTCACATCTACAGGTTGATAAACGTTGTTGTATGTCAGAAAGACTCGAAAGAACGCCTTCTTATCGATATCGTGTATTCATATTGTGTTTTGGAACCACATATAACAAGTACAAATACAAGCATTTATGTGAGACAAGGGGAATAAATGAAAGAAAATGACAATTCACAAATTTCACTTTTATGAGTATTACGATTCAACTTATTTGGTCCCCGTTCCATTGTCCCATCCTTAACCCAGGACAAAGCGCCAAAACCCTACTATCAACTAAAAACCTCAACGAGTGAGCAGTCTCCATGAATCCATAATCTGTATGGTTTGGCCAAATTCAGTCAGCTAGTTCAAAGGACATGGAAGATGACGGGCTTCAACGAACGCAAGCAAGCAAGAATATAACAGAACTCGAGTAAACGCAACATATTCTTAATCGAAACTAAGAATTGGATAAAGAACTTAGGAAAAAACATCCAGAAAAATACAACAGAATCATAATGAATATGCATATCGGATGTGTATAATCATAAAACGCTTGAGTGCAAAAGCAAACGTGACTTTTCTGACCAGTAAGACACCACTTTTATTGCCAGTGCTGGCAGATTCAATTGCTTTGTGCTTGAAGTTTTTCACAGAAGGAATATGCAGAGGACCACCATATGGGGCTGCCTTATTGCCCATTAAAATAATTAGCAGCTCATTAAGATAATGACTAAAGGATCCCAAGATGATAATCAACTTGGTTTTCTAAGAAAGAATGATAATAAATAACTAATTAAGCATGAAAATAGAGTTAGTGGACTGACTCTGCAAATCTACGCAGATTTGCTCACGAACTGAAGATTCTAATGCTGAGTGGCTCCCTAACTCTCTTTTGTCATACTATCGGAGATGGAAGGAGTACGTCCTTATCGCCAAAGTTGACACCCCTTAGTCCTTACCCTTCGATGGAACCCTAATTAAATTGGACCGGCTAGCCTTTCCCATGAAGCCATGTGATAAGTGAATTTTATATTATATATTTAACCATATTCTTGGTATATTTTGGAAGAATTTTGATACTTTGAATTGTATTTTCAACATAGGACTTCCGACTTCATCTGGAGCAAAACATGGTTAAATGGACGAATTTTGGAGTAATTTCAGTTGGAAGACGTTCGTGAATCACTTAGCTTGATCGTACCAAAAATTGGGATTTTTCCATCACGCGGTTATTTTCTGGCGATAAAATAAAGGAGCGATGTGCGGTGCTGGAAAATGACGTTTCTGGGCTTAAATTGCGTTTTTGGAGCCCAAGATGGCCTTGGATAGTTTTGTGTCTGGAGATGTGTTTGGAAAGTCCTTATCTTTAAAACAAGCTATCTTGGGCTGGATTTGGAGGAGATCTGTGGCTAAAACGTGGCTGGACAAGTACTTGGCAGATTCTCCTAGTTTAATTAGGGTTTTATTTTCTAAGATATTTTATTATTTTTTCTTAGTTTTCCAAATTGGAATAAGAGACCTATGTTTTAGGGTTTGTGGATGGCTTAGCAAATATATGGCTTGGCCGTCTACAGTTTTTCTCTATGCTTATTATTATTCAACTGGAGAGACAAAGAACTTTGCTAGGGTTCTTGGAGATTTTCTACTTTAAGGTGTTTTCATTCCTTTTATTTTTAATAATATTTTCTATAATTTCAATTATGAATATGCGTAACTAATTCCTCTTGCTAGGGCGAAATCTTGAGCCTTAGCATGAATATGTAATTTTTATTTAATTGATTATGGTTGATTGCATGCACACTTTGAATTATTGATCACTGTTTTAAACTATCTAATTGTCTTGATGATTGGCCACCATTAGGATTTTTAGACAAGTAATTGGATGCAATTCGGTCGGAATATCACCAGAGGATTGAGTATTGCTTCTTGTGATTGATAATTGTAATTTCATCTAAGGCAAATATCACGCTCTTAGGGGTTGCATGGTTCTTCAAAAGGTTTTCATAAAACTCAATGAGTCTCGCATGTTTATATTTGATCTGAATATCACAGACGGATTACATGTTAGATATACGTTCTTGCTTGAATATCACGAGGAGAATATATATTAGGAAAACCTAACATTCGAAGTGACATGTGTGAATCATAAGTAATTGGTAGAAATTCATAGGATTGCTAGGTGATGGTGAAACCCTAGTGCCTTTACAAATTGGTATTTAAAACTCTTTTCTTCGATTATATTAGTTTTTGTTTAAAATTCGTTTTTAATATTTCCCATTCTCAAACTCTCTTTTCTCAAGTTTTAATTCTAAGTATTTAATTAGGAATTGTTTCTACATAAATTATCCAAATAGTCCTTGAGAAGAACGACCTTGCATGAGCATCTATATTACAACATCCTTGTATTCTTGCAAGTATTTCATGTGATTTTGACCCTATTTGCATAGACGTTAAAAATCATATCACCATGATAGTAGCAATATTCCAAGGCGGTCTTTGGAATTGGCATGCCTCTAATTCTAATGGTTCAGATGTTATACGGTGACTAACGACCCCATCTGACAGCTAAACATGGGAGAAAATGAATGTCTAAACATGAAGTTACCGCGTAGTGTGGTATAGTATTGACAGAATGAGTTTTATTCTATGGTTGGCTGTTACCTACTATTGGCAGATTGCTACCTTAAAGAGGGTCATTATTTCTTCCCCTCCAGCTATGCTAATTTTGCTTTCTGTCTCGCTGAACTAAAGATTAAAGCTATACACTCATACTCATACTCAACCCTTTTTTCGATTTCCCGTTCAGTGAGGGAATCTGGAGGCAGGTTTTGATTAATTGTGGAGTTCCCTTGTTCAGTATCATGTGGACCAAATCATAGCGTGGGATGGTTTCGCGTGGAGGGGTATATCCCTTGCTATTACCCTACAGAAGATGACTTTTGCTGGCACAATCTACTGTGTATGGAGAGTGAGGAAGAACAAAGCGTTCGAGAATGAAAAAAGTCTTCTTGTGTTGATCTGAAGCCTATCATCACTACCAATTACCAATTTTTATGTTGCAACTTTACGTACCACTTTCGTACAATTGGTAGCAACCTGTTAGCTTCCTATCCTATTGGGCCTAACCCGTTTAAGTATAATAAGCCCATTTACGTATTTTGGGTTGTAGTTTCCTGAACTTCTATTTAATTAGGTCTCCTCCTTCTCAAGTGAGAATTATGAATGAAATATTGAATGTGTTTTTACCATACTTGACCAATCCCGAAACTATCGAGCACTGGTTATCGTTATACCGTCAAGGATCCAAAAGAGTTTCCCTCCAACCAGAAGAGTTTCCCTCCAACCAGGAGGCCAATCACATCGTGACACGTGTCGACATCAGAAGCCAATCATAGCGCGACATGTGTCAACATCGGAAGCCAATCACAACACGACACGTGTCAATGTCAAAACAAAGCTAGAAAATCTCTTCTATAAAAGGAGACCATTCTTTCACAATATTTCCTAATGTCATTTGTACTAAATCATTCACTTGTGCTCACTAAAAGAGAGCTTGAACCTATGTACTTATGTAAACCCTTCACAATTAATTAGAACTCCTCTACTCCGTGGACGTAGTCAATCTGGGTGAACCACGTACATCTTGTGTTTGCTTCCCTATCTCTATCCATTTACATACTTATCCATACTAGTGACCGAAGCAATCTAGCGAAGGTCACAAACTTAACACTTTCTGTTGTACCAAAGTCCTCACTGATTTTGTGCATCAACATTTGGCGCGGTCTGTAGGAACGACACTTATTCCCACTCTCTTCAGTTTTGTTAAGCTGGTTTCCACCATTCGTACACTCTCTTTTGACCAGGCATCCCTTTCCAACATGGGGACCGAAGGAAGCCACAACACACAGAATGACACCCCTCTTGCACTTGGTGCGAAGCAACGAAAGAAGGAATACCCCCACACTTAGCTTTTGCTAGTCCTTGAGCAAAACAAAACAAACACAACAAAACAAAGTAAACAAAACACACTCTAATCCTTCCAACATTTACCTCAGTGATTTCCAATGCACATGACATGTTAAAGATAATCATTCCCACATATTTTAGTCATCTTCACACTTGAGCACATACTTAATCACGGTCACCACTTACTAGTTCACATTTAACCAATTAAAACGATGTTTTGAATGTTGCAACATGCCTTAGAGAATTTGCTCAATTCCTTACAAGATACTCTTTATTTTCACTCACATTTTCTGATTACACACCCTACACTATAGTTATATGTGAGAAGATTGATGTAAACATGAAAACTAGTACTCACATATGTGTGAAACAAAGAAAGCAATTTTCTGGAGTTATTAAGCATGTTTAAATATGATCTCATGAATGGAATGCTACTACTTAGATGTGAGAGCCAGTGACACCATATGCTCATACCCATTTCAAACTCCACAAATTAAAACACAAAACACTCAAAATTGAAGTCAAGGGTTGTAACAGGGCTTGGGGGTAATGGCTAACAAAGAAAGGATAGGGATTACAAACGTTCTTAAAACAATAGCAAGCAAAGTAATGAAATCGATACTTGGAATTCACTTTAGAATGTAGAAATTAACTGTTAAACACAAGGGGAAGATTCATGCAACACTTAGGGCCGAATTCAACTTTTTGGACCATTTTTTCAACAACCAACACATGTGAGTTAATTCTCACTTATTTTCAACTCTTCTTCATTTTTTTTTCACAACTTTTTTTTTCTTCTATTTTCCACGAATTTTTCTTTTCCTTTTCTTTTCTACCCGTGCCTCTTTTAAGACTTTGGTACATACACACACACAAGAATCACTTCCCCCACACTTGCTTTCTGCAATACATTGATAAAAAAGGAAATCATTTTAAGTCATGCTTTACTATGCTTCAAGAACAAGGGTATGGATGGTCCTAAACTAGGCTAGGTAAGGATAGTGTGGGTTAACAAAGAACATAGGCTTTACAAGGCTCAACGGGGTTAAACTTAAACACATAATGAAATAAGGGCACACCAATTTGGCTTTGGTGGTCACTACACAACTTCATCTTGAATATGTGTTATGCAAATCAATAGCATGCTTTGAATGAAACGGGCATGAGTTCTAGCATTTGGAACTAAATGATGAAACGCCTTCTAAGTAGCAACCAAGCAAAGAATAATAAGATCATGCAACGACTTTAGAAAACAACACCGCACAGATTATTAACTCTCCAAAGAACGTTTAGGCTCAAGTCTCACAAGGTTGTAGAGTTAATTTGAGTTTCTTCCTTCAAGCATGTTACAAAAACTGATTCTTTTCTTTATGATTGCATGTGAATTCATAAGTTATAACCACAACCAAGCATAAACCAAAGAGTGAATCAGACTTCTATCCATGTGTATAACTTTTTTTAACAGTCATGCAATTAAAAACCAAATCCTCATCATTGTGTTGGAAGGTACCTTAAGACATAAACAAACACACAAAAACAACTATTTTTGGGTTTTTCAAAACAATTTTTCAAAATTTTATGAGATTTTCGGATTTTTATGTCAAAACACATTAAAAAGCTTCAAAACACACTAAAAACACTTGAAAACAGTGAGAAACAACATTGGAAGTGATAGGTGAATAAAACCCACAAATTTGCATCAAAAACACTTATTTACCCCCCCTCCACACTTAAATCAAACATTGTCCTCAATGTTTCAAACATAAACTCACAGAAACACAATTAAACAAGCAACAAATAAACATTGAAAGATAAAGGCAGTAAGGAGAAAGGTTGAAAGAAAGCAAATTTGGATTTGGAGCCGAGTCTAGGTGTTCTTTTATTGGCATGGGTTGCCTCCCACGAAGAGCTTGCTTTAACGTCGTGCAGCCGGACGAATACCATCCTTCAAGCTTTCTTGGAGCCCACGGCATGGAGGGGGAGTTCCTCCACCACATGCTCCTCAAACAGGTCGTAATAGGGCTTCAAACGATGCCCATTCACTTTGAACTCGTGGCCAGTTTTTAAGCTTTGGACTTGGATTGCACCATGAGGAAAAACATTAGTAACAACAAAGGGTTCAATCCACTTAGAATGTAACTTACCGGGGAATAACCGAAGGCGAGAATCAAAGAGGATCACTTTCTACCCCTTGGAGAATGTCTTTGTACAAAGCATCTTGTCATGATACACCTTGGTCTTATCCTTGTAAATCCGAGCATTCTCGTAAGCTTCATGCCTAATCTTCTCGAGTTCATTCAATTGGAGCTTTCTATGAACTCCGGCGGCATCTAGATCCATGTTGAAGGTCTTCACAGCCCAATGTTCCTTGTGCTCTAACTCGACGGGCAAATGACATGGTTTACCATAGATGAGCCGAAACGGGGACATGCTTAGGGGAGTTTTGTAGGCCGTACGATAAGCGCACAATGCATCGTCCAAGCGCAAGCTCCAATCCCTCCTTGTTGGCCCCAAGGTTTTCTCTAAAACGTGCTTGATCTCCTTATTTGAAACCTCGGCTTGCCCATTGGTTTGAGGATGATAAGGTGTTGAAACCTTATGCGTAACATTGTACTTCTTGAGCAAAGCCTCAATGGTTCGATTACAAAAATGGGAGCGTCCATCACTGATTAGAACTCTAGGCATTCCAAACCTAGCAAAAATGTTAGTTTTCACGAAATCTGCAACCACCTTAGAATCGTTAATACGGGTGGCTTTTGTTTCCACCCATTTCGAAACATAATCAACAACTAGCAAGATATAAGTGAAACCATAAGATGGAGGGAAATGACCCATAAAATCAATACCCCAAACGTAAAAAATTTCAACAAATGATAGGGGTTGCTTCGGCATTTGATCCTTGGTACCTATATTTCCCGTTCTTTGGCAACGATCACACGTTAGACAATAAGTTCTAGCATCTTTAAACAAAGTGGGCCAATAAAATCCACATTCAAGAACCTTTAATGCCGTTATTTAAGTGCCAAAATGTCCACTACAAGCATAAGTATGACAAAATCTTAGAATCGAAAGAAATTCACAATCATGCACATATTTACCCAAAATCTGATCAGAGCAATACTTCCACAAATAGGGATCATCCCAAACGTAGAATCGTGCATCTTTTCGAAGTTTGTCACATTGGTGCTTGGTGAGAGTGCTTGGAACTTGTCTCGACACTAAGTAATTCACTAGATCGGCATACCATGGTTCACTTACCTCAATGGACAGCAGCTGCTCATCGGGGAAAGTTTCAGGGATAGGCACGGCATGCTCATGCTCCTCATGGACCATTCGGCTTAAGTGGTCAGCCACCACATTCTCGCTTCCTTTCTTGTCTCGTATTTCGATGTCAAACTCTTGAAGAAGAAGCATCCAACGAATGAGCCTAGGTTTTGCTTCATTCTTCGTTAGTAAGTACTTCAAAGCTGCATGATTAGTATAAACAATCACTTTAGTTCCAATTAAGTAAGATCAAAATTTATCTAAAGCAAAGACAACAGCTAGAAGTTCTTTTTCTGTTGTGGAATAGTTCAATTGGGCATCATTGAGAGTCCGAGAGGCATAATATATAACATGCAGCTGCTTGTCTTTTCTTTGCCCCAAAATAGCGCCTAATGCATAGTCGGATGTATCGCACATAAGCTCGAAAGGAAGGCTCCAATCGGGAGGAACAATGATAGGGGCCGAAGTTAGCTTCTCATTGAGTTGGGTGAATGTCGATTCACACTCCTCATCAAACTTGAAGGGCATATCTTTCTGAAGAAATCGGCAAATGGGGTTGGAAATCTTGGAAAAGTCCTTGATGAAACGCCTATAGAACCCTGCATGGCCAAGAAACGAACGAACCTCTCTAACCGAAGTGGGAGAGGGTAAGTGACGTACAAGGTCTATTTTTGATTTATCTACTTCAATTCCTTTTTCTGAAACGATATGGCCTAAAACTATACCTTGTTTAACCATAAAATGACATTTTTTTCCAATTCAACACAAGGTTAGTTTCAATACATCGTTTCAAGATCAAGGTCAGATGATCCAAACAATTATCAAAAGAATCCCCAAATACACTGAAATCATCCATAAATACCTCAATGATCTTCTCAACATAATCGGAGAATATACTTACCATACACCTTTGGAAAGTGGCAGGTGCGTTGCATAGGCCGAATGGCATGTGACGATAAACAAACGTTCCAAAGGGACACGTGAATGTGGTATTCTCTTGATCATCCTGGGCTATCACAATTTGGTTATATCTAGAATATCCATCAAGAAAACAATAAAAAGCATGACCAGCTAACCTTTCAAGCATTTGGTCGATGAATGGCAAGTGATCTTTCCTTATTGTGGCGTTTAGCTTCCTATAGTCAATACAAACTCACCATCCAGTTTGAATTTATGTAGGCACCAACTCGTTCTCTTCATTCTTGACAATAGTAACTCCAGACTTCTTGGGAACGACTTGAATTGGTGAAATCCAACGGCTATCGGAAATAGGATAGATCACTCCACAATCTAAGAGCTTGATTATTTCCTTCTTCACAACTTCCATCATTGGAGGATTGAGACGACGTTGAGCCTCTCGGGATGGTTTAGTCCCCTCCTCAAGAAGTATTCGGTGCATGCAAGTGGTGGGGCTAATTCCTTTAATGTCGACCAAGGTCCACCCTATGGCTGTTTTGTACTCACGCAACACCCTCACAAGTTTCTCTTCCTCAATTGCCGTGAGAATTGAAGAAACAATGATGGGCAATGTCTCGTCATCTCCTAAAAACACATACTTTAAATGGTCCGGCAACGGCTTAAGTTCAAGAGAGGGTGCCTGAATAACAGAAGGTAACATCTTAGTGGAAACTGAACTTGAAATTGAGATTGGAACCTACCATATTGTCATGGAAGTGGCTTAAGGGCAGCCACAACCTCCACAACTTCCTCATTAAAGGGCACGACATTGGGGTCCTCAATCTGGCCGTGGGATTGTATTGCTCCAATGATTTGGTTTTTTGGTTCTATGCCCTTGGTAATGGCTATTTCAAGGGCATCCTTGTTCAGTTCCTTAAGATACTCCTACGCCAAAGAATCAATGATATCAATAGAAAAACATGAATGGTCATCAACGGGATATCTCATAGTTTCAGAAATATTAAAATCGATAACTTCCCCATCGAATTCCATCGTCAAAGTGCCATTGAACACATCAATCTTTGTACGGGCTGTCTTCATGAATAGCCTACCAAGGAGAATCAGCAAAGAGGTGGAATGAGCTGAATCTTCCATGTCTAAAACGTAAAAATCAGCCGGGAAGATCAAATGGTTCACCTGCACTAAAACATCATCCAATACTCATTTTGGATAAGCGTTAGAACGATCAACCAATTGTATGATCACACCATCCTTTTTCAATTCACCCAAATTCATAGATTCGTAAATAGAATAAGGCATGACATTTATAAATGCACTTAAGTCAAGCAGTGCATGTTCAAACCGAGTAGTGCCAATTCTACAAGGAATCGTAAAACTACTGGGATCTTTGCATTTAGTAGGCTGTTTACATTGCAATACGGCTGAAACATTTTCACTTACCTTAACTACCTCTTTCTTCGACATTCTTCTCTTGGTTGTGCACAGCTCCTTAAGAAATTTGGCATATTTCGGGACTTGTTTAATTGCCTTAAGGAGTGGAATGTTTACTTGCACTTTCCGGAATGTTTCTAGAATGTCATTCTCATTCTCATCCTTCTTTGATTGCATGAATCTACGAGGAAAAGGAACTTTGGTCAGATTAGTATTAAGTGAATTTGAATTCAACTTACCTTGTTTGGCTGAATTAGGAATGATACGGGCTTGCGACAAGGGTTGTTTCACCCTTGCCGTGGGTGTGCTAGTGCTCCCTCCCTCGTTTTGCAGCTTTTCATCCTTTTTTGGGTAGATTTGGGAGTGTCGGACTCATTTCCAACTTCTTTTCCACTACGCAACATGATGGCTGTGGCAGATTCGAATCCTCCATTCGGATTCACATTTGGCAACTTACCTTGTTCTTTACTGAATTGCCCAATGAATTCAGCCATTTGTCCCATTTGTTTCTTCAAATCTTCCACCTCCTTGGCTTGATTTTGCATGCCATACGCCACATTGGTTAGCAATTGAAAAAATTGATCATTATCCATAGGCGAACCCTGTTCTAGATTGGGCCGAAAGTGGTTGATTTTGTTGATGGGGTCGTGGAAACCTAGGGGGGTTTTGCCAAAATCCCCCTTGTTGTGCATGTTGTTGGGGCTCTCTCCACTTCATATTAGGGTGATCTCTCCATCCGGGGTTATATGTGTTCGAGTATGGATCGTATTTGGTTTGATTTTGGCCTTGGAATTCAATAGCATTGGCAGATTCCCATCCACCATTCTTAATTAACTGAGGGCACTTCTTGGATGGATGCCCTTGGATGGAGCAAACGGTGCAAACTTGATTTTCTTGTGGTTTTGACCCAATTACAACCTGAGACACAAGAGAGGTAAGATTAGCTAATTATGATTGAATTTTAGACATGACCTTCTTGTCCTACAGCTTCTTAAGGAAGTAAACAAGTTGAAGGCCGAACGACAAGCTGGATACCTGATTGGAACCAACCTAGGCCTGGCCCTCTTACAAGGAGGATCATCGACACCCCCTCCAAGCAAAGACAAAACAGAAGCTTGGCTTGCTACTCTATATTGGAAAGGAGGACCTGATTGAACACTTTAACCTCTTTGAGTCCACCATGGCATACCAGATGCACACCGATGAAGAGCGATGTCTTCTCTTCCCCTCCACCCTCTCTGGCGGAGCTCTAAACTGGTATTGCCGTCTTCCACCTGAGACGGTAGACTCATTAGAGAAATTAAGGAAACTGTTTGTTTCTCAACACATTTTCCAGACCGATCGCTTGCACTTTGCGGATGACTTGTACACTATTCACCAAAAGCTAGACGAGTCATTACGTATGTATGCTGGCCGCTTCAGCCATGAGTATTCCCATTGTGCCGAGACGGACGACAAGACCGCCCTCAAAGCCTTCACGGCAGGCCTACGTGATTGTTTCTTCAAGTCCATGATCAATGCCAACACTTGGAAGACTTACTCTGAGGTGATGGCACATGCTTACAACCATGCCTCCGCTGTCAAGGGAAACCCCCCACAGCCACCCCTTATCAGCAAGTAGGGAGTGGAAGCCAGATCCAACCAAATGAAAAGATCTCGACCTTCCAAACAACAACATTGCCTTCCCCTGCCTTACTTAATACTTCGCCAAGTTAACAGACATATCAACCTCAAGGAAAAAGGAAAGATTTCCATCCTCACCAGTCTCATTTTAGTAAAAAGAGTAAGAGACACTATCGCGATAACCAAGGGTATGGCAACGATAATGCCCGCCCCCAGGCAGTCAACACAGTGGGCCAAGCACGTGTCAGGACATGCCCTACTCTGAGGTATGAGACATACACACCTTTGAACGCCACATGCATGGCCATTTACCCCAGCATAGCACACCTGATACCGAAGCCAATATCGAGGCAGTCGGGTTACAAGCCCACGAAGAACACGGGCACATTTTGCTACTACCACGAGTATAACGGCCATGACAGCGAGAAGTGTATCACCATTCGTGATCATATTGAAGCTTTGGTGTGTGAAGGAAAAATTAATCAATTCCTCCTTCATCTTTCAAGGGATAATCGTAACCAACGCCAAGTGAATGTGATTTATTCCATAAGCGGTGACACACCCATATCTGAATCTTCCAACAGAGCCATGAAAAACAGCGAACGAGCTTTAAGGCCTGGTCACCAAGTATTTCATGTGGAAGACATCAGGGGAGGCAAGTATCAAAAGCCTAACTGGGATCTAATATGTTTCTACCCTGAGGAAGAAAGAGGTATCATCTACCCTCACAATGACCTACTGATCGTGGAAGCTCACATAGCCAACTTTGAAATACGACGAATCCTGGTAGACACGGGGGCTTCGATCAATATCATGTTTGCTAAAGCTTTCAGGGCACTTAATGTAGCTGAACACTTGCTCCATCGCTCGATTTCTCCTCTGATAAGCTTCTCTGGTGATATCGTGCAACCTTTAGGGAGCATACACTTACCTTTCACCATTGGTACAAGCCCTTACACAGTTACCATTACCACTAACTTCCTGGTGGTTGATTGCCGAACGACATACAATGTCATATTTGGACGCATACGCATCAATGATCTCAAGGCCACGGTATCCACACATATGTTGTTGATGAAATTTCCAACCCCTTATGGCAATGGTTACATCAGAGGAGATCAACTTAGTGCACGATTATGTTACAACACTTCGGTCAAGCAACATCACCTGCTTGTGCCCAAGGAAACCCTTTCTATACATGACCAAGTCATAAAGACCAGCCCGAACTAAGCCAACTTGGATCTTAAAGGTGGTAACAGTCAACCCGACGATCCTCGAGATGACTCTGTCACCCAGCAAGCACAACCCGCTGAAGAGTTGGAGAAGGTTTCTATCTCAAAAGATTATCTTGATCACATGGTGAAGATTGGCACCACCTTGTTACCACCCATTCGGTTGGCATTGATTTATTTTTTGCAAGAGAACACTGAGGTCTTCGCCTGGTCATACAAGGACATGCCAAACATCTCTCCCAATATCATATGTCATCGCTTGAGTATTGACCCCAAGACCAAGCCGGTCAAACAGAAGAGAAGATCTTATAACGCTGAACGATACGAAGCAATGAAGGCAGAAGTTGAAAAACTTAAAGGCATAGGCTTCGTCCGCGAAGTCAATTACCCAACATGGGTAGCAAATGTGGTCATTGTTAAGAAAAATCCGACCAAAGAAAGTCTCCTGCTCCAAAAGGTCTTGTGGACAATATGTGTCGATTACACCGACCTAAACAAAGGATGCCCGAAGGATAGCTTTCCTCTTCCTCTCATAGACAGCCTTATAGACTCTATGGCGGGGTGTGAACTTTTGAGATTCATGAATGCTTACTCAGGATACAACCAAATCCTCATGAACCCTCTGGACCAAGAACACACAACCTTCACTACTGACAGGGGACAATATTACTATAAAGTCATGCCATTCGGCCTAAAAAATGCAGGAGCGACTTATCAGAGACTGGTCAATTCAATGTTAGCTGAACAGATTGGGAAGAACATGGAAGTTTACGTTGATGATATGCTAGTTAAGAGCAAACATGCTGACCAACACATCACTAACCTATCTGAAACTTTCACCATTCTGAAGAGGTATCGAATGAGGTTGAACCCCAACAAATGTGCCTTCGGCGTAGGCTCTGGCAAATTCTTAGGCTTCATGATAAGCCAACGAGGCATTGAGGCTAATCCTGAGAAGATCAAAGCAGCCCTTGACATGAAGGTACCGGTAACTTCAAAAGACATCCAGAGCCTTACTGGCAAGGTGGCAGCCTTAACTAGGTTCATCTCTAAAGCCACAGACAGATGTGCTTATTTCTTCAAAGCACTTAAGGGATGTAAGAAGTACATTACATGGACTGATGAATGTGCTGAGGCATTCAAGAACCTCAAAGACTACATGAGTACAGCCCATCTGCTCTCTAAACCTGAGGTTGGTGACACTCTAATTATCTATCTGTCAATATCGGCTTCAGCAGTAAGTTCTGTTCTCATTCAAAAGGATGGTAATGTCGAACGGCCTGTCTACTACGCTAGCAATGCCTTACAAGATGCGGAGACACGATACTCCAACAATGAGAAATTGGCTCTAGCAGTGGTCATGTCTGCTCGAAAACTTCGCCTTTACTTCCAAGCACACTCCATCATTGTGCTTACTAATCATCCTCTTCGACATATACTCCAAAGTCCTGTGAATGATCAAATAGGTGATAGCATTGGGTGAGTTTTACATCTCCTACCAACCAAAGCCAGCTGAGAAGGGCCAATTAGTGGCAGACTTCATCGTTGACTTTACATATCCTGTTGACATTGTTTCTACGCCTAAAGAAGTGGTTTCATTACCCTCGGAAGCTCGGAAAATAGAACCAACAGTCCCAGTATGGAGTCTATATGTTGATGGCTCGTCCAACCAACAGGATTGTGGAGCAGGACTAGTCCTTACGACCCCTGACAAAGTGGCGATGGAGTATGCTTTTCGTTTCAAATTCAATGCGTCGAATAATGAGGCCGAATATGAAACCTTCCTAGCAGGCTTACATTTGGCTAAACACTTTAGGGTTAAACAAATTGATATCTTTAGTGACTCCCAATTGGTGGTTAACCAGGTCACCAACAACTTTGACGCTAAGGATAGCTCCATGGCAGCATATCTGGCACAAACACAATTGGTGCTTAAGCATTTTCACTACCAGATCACCCAAATTCCTCGAGCGGCAAACAGTCATGCAGATGCTTTGGCTCGCCTTGCGTCAAGTTGAATTTTTGGCAGTACCAAGCACCATGGCTGCGGAAGTGTGCAACTTACAACAGGGGGATAGTTGGATTACCCCGATTTATAGATTCCTTGCTCATGGCACCATTCCAAATGACAAAGTCCAAGCTAAGCAGATTTGATACAAGGCTACCCGTTACTTGATCATTAATGACCAACTCTACAAACGGGGTTTTAACATACCATACCTAAGATGCCTTACGCTCGCGGAGGCGGAAATTGTCTTTTGGGAAATATATGAAGGAGTATGCGGAGATCATGTTGGATCACGATCCCTAGCACACAAGGCTTTTCACCAAGGATGTTACTGGCCAACACTCCACCAAGATGCCATCAGAATATCTCGCTCATGTGATAAATGTCAACGCTACGCAACTATTCCTTACACCTCTCCCGAGCCGCTCACTCATATGATCAGCCCTTGGCCCTTGGCCCAATGGGGACTTGATTTGATCAGCCTAATGCCTGCAGGGAAGGGCAAGGTCCGCTATGCAATCGTTGCAGTTGACTACTTCATAAAGTGGGCTGAAGAAAAACCCTTGGCAACCATTACTGAGGCAAAAATAGAAGACTTCGTATGGAAGAACATTCTTTGCAGATTCGGCATTCCAAATGCAATAGTCACTGACAACGGGCGACAGTTCGACAACAATAAGTTCATGATGTTCTGCTCTAAGTTCACCATCAACTTATGTTTTGCCTCCCCAACTCATCCCCAGTCTAATGGACAAGTCGAAGCCATCAACAAAGTAATCAAGCAAACTATGAAAACCAGCTTGGACAAGGCTAAAGGTTGTTGGCCAGAATTTGTACCCCATGTTCTTTGGTCATACCGCACTTCGTATCGGACATCAACAAGAGAAACCCCATTCTCACTTGCCTTTTGTACAGAGGCAGTTGTCCCAGTTAAGCTTGAGCAAGCAATGTTTTGAGTCCAGAACTACGTGCAAAGCGAAAATGATAAACAACTTACCCTCAACTTAGATCTAGTCAAGGAACACAGAAACCAGGCTCATTTGAGGAATGTCGCCTACAAGCAGCGCATCTCTAACTACTATGACTCAAGGGTCAAACCTCGTTCTTTCAAAGTGGAGGATTGGGTATTGAAGAAAAGATTACTCTGCGACAGAGTCCCGAGTGAAGGAACACTTAGTCCAAACTGAGATGGACCGTTTGAAGTTGTTGGCATCAGTCACCCTGGCTTCTATAAGCTTAGAAGCTTCGATGGCAAGACCCTTGGCCATCCATGGAACGCTGATCGCTTAAAGTACTATTACAAGTAAACTCACATTGTACAAGTGTTAAGCTTCAGCCGTTCGGCATCCTATGTAACGAAGGCTATTTGGCATGAATTCAATAAAGAGGTGATTTAGACAACTCGGTCCTAATCCTCTTACATTCCTAGCATTGAAACACTTGGGTTCAAAGATTCAACATGAATGCTTCCAACATGAAACAAAGTCTAAGTATATGTCAACGAGACTATACAAATAAACAAACAGTTTCACAGCATATTCGTTTAATCATACATTCCAACACATTATATATAAGCCAACTGTGCTTCGAAAGGGTTCAACATACTTTGTGTCATTCGACACTTGCTACAATGTGCCTCGACACCTTGCCCTTATTCTCATAAACCAGGTGATGAAATGTACAACCCGTACTCTCCTTCATGCCACCAATCAGGTGATGAAATGTACAACCAGTACTCTCTTTCATGCCACCAACCAAGTGATGAAATGTACAACCTGTACTTTAATATCATTTAGCAATTTGCCACTCATGCCACCAACCAGGTGAAGAAGGAACTCATCTTCATGCCCCCAACCAGGTGATGAAATGTACAACTCGTACTCTAATATCATTTGGCAACTTGCCACTCATGCCACCAACCAGGTGAAGAAAGAACTCATCTTCATGCCACCAACCAGGTGATGAAATGTACAACCCGTACTCTCCTTCATGCCACCAACCAGGTGATGAAATGTACAACCCGTACTCTAATATCATTTGACAACTTGCCATTCATGCCACCAACCAGGTGAAGAATGAACTCATCCTCGTGCCACCAACCAGGTGATGAAATGTGATGAAAGGTGATGAAGGAACTCACCTTTTCGTACCACCAACCAAGTGATAAAAGCAACTCACCATTCATTCCACCTACTAGAAGATGAGTGGTACAACTTGTACATGTGAACTCCTAGCATTCACAAATAATTAAAAACCCTAAAGCTTGACAACTCAACTAGGGGAGCACTTATGCCCAATAAGAGTGATAGTCACCAACAAAGTCTTATAGCAAGCTAACAACAACTTCAGTGCATGGCATACGAAGATCAAGTTATGCAGCCCTCTTGCATCTGCTTCAGACATTTCTCCTCTGTAACAATGCAAACACTACAACTTGTAGAAAGCTTCACACACTCTTGATTAAGACAGTGTGAAGCAAAACCAATTTATGGAGCCAACAAGAGCTTCATCAAAGGAGTTTAACCATAATTCTCAAAAGCTTCACACACTTTTGATCAAGACAGTGTGAAGCAAAACCAATTTATGGTGCCAACAAGAGCTTCATCAATGGAGGGCAACTACAATTCTCAAAAGCTTCACACACTCTTGATCAAGACAGTGTGAAGCAAAACAAATTTATGGTGTCAACAAGAGCTTCATCAATTGAGGGCAACCACAATTCTCAAAAGCTTCATACACTCTTGATCAAGATAGTGTGAAGCAAAACCAATTTATGGTGCCAACAAGAGCTTCATCAATGGAGGGCAACCACAATTCTTAAAAGCTTCACACACTCTTGATCAAGACAGTGTGAAGTAAAACCAATTTATGGTGTCAACAAGAGCTTCATCAATGGAGGGCAACCACAATTCTCAAAAGTTTCACACACTCTTAATCAAGACAGTGTGAAGAAAAACCAATTTATGATGCCAACAAGAGCTTCATCAAAGGAGTTCAACCACAATTTTTAAAAGCTTCACACACTCTTGATCAAGACAATGTGAAGCAAAACCAATTTATGGTGCCAACAAGAGCTTCATCAATGGAGGGCAACAACAATTCTCAAAAGCTTCACACACTCTTGATCAAGACAATGTGAAGCAAAACCAATTTATGGTGCCAACAAAAGCTTTATCAATGAAGGGCAACTATAACTCGTAGAAAGCTTCACATACTATTGATCAAGACTGTTCGAAGCAAATTCAATTTATATGGTTCATCCAAACCTTCGACTACTACAAGGTGTGGCTTGCATCACAATCTCTTGCTCAACAGTGTGGAAGCAAAATTTGTATATGTTGTCTCTCCCACATTTTCAAATTTCTAATTCCCCCCCCCCAAAAAAAGGAAATTGGGAAATTCAACAAATTTCTAGTTTTCCCAAAAAAAAAAAAAAAGTAAAATTCAACAAAGCTTCATCAATGGAGGACAACTACAAATTCTTAAAAGCTTCACACTATCTTGATCAAGATAGTGTGAAGCAAAATCAATTCATGGTACCCAACAAAGCTTCACCACAAAAGCTTCATCAATGGAAAACAACTACAAATTCTCAAAAACTTCACACTATCTTGATCAAGATAGTGTGAAGCAAAGTCAATTCATGGTACTTAACAAAAGCTTCAACTCCAAAGCTTCACCTACAAAGCTTCAACACAAAAGCTTCACCTACAAAAGCTTCACCCACAAAAAGCTTCACCTACAAAAGCTTCACCCACAAAAGCTTGACCTATAAAAGCTTCACCCACAAAAGCTTCACCCACAAAAGCTTCACCTACAAAAGCTTGACCCTCAAAAGCTTGACCCACAAAAGAATCACCTACAAAAGCTTCACCCACAAAAGCTTCACCTACAAAGCTTCAACACAAAAGCTTCACACACTCTTGATCAAGATAGTGTGAAGCAAAATCAATTCATGGTATCCAACAAAGCTTCAACCTCAAAGCTTCACCTACAAAGCTTCACCTACAAAGCTTAAATATATATTTGAAATTCGAAAATTCGAAAATTCAGAAATTCGAAAAAATAAATAAAAAATAAATAAAATTTGCCTAGGTCTCATCTTTTTTGGGCCTAACAACTTTCATAACAAATATATGAAGGAGGAGTTTTGGGCTACCACTTAGAAAGGAAATGCCTCATTCGTCAACTCCCTCAACTGGAGACTTGGGGGACTCTTACCATATGCTAATGCACCTTGATACTCGGAAGTCTCATGACCACTTATTGACTTGGATTTTTCAAGTCTCCAACCGAGAAGTTTTCCTCACTCGGGAAATTAAGGGAGCACTACCTCAACATACATGCTTCACTCACAAAGCTTCAACATACAAGCTTCAATAAAAGAAAAAATTCAAAGAACTTAGTGAAGAAGACTTTGGTGTATTTAACACAATACGTTGAAATGAAGCAAAACTTATTTATTGATATATCCAATAAGTTACAAGTATGTACATATACATGAATCAAAATAAATAAACAAGAGGGAGTCTTCATAAAGGTTGCTCAGGAGAAATCTCAGTAGTCGGCAGAGCCCCAAAAAGAGAAGGCTCCGGAGGGTGATCATTCGGAGCCTCAGTACTGGGCAGAACCTCAGAAGGAGAAGGCACCAGAGCTTGATCATTTGGAGCTTCATTACTCGGTACAACCTCAGAAGACGAAGGCAATAAATGCCTTTGGAACAAACCCACAAATCTCTGATGATCAAGTAAAATCTGATTATCAGATTCCTGCAGCTAGTCAAGCTTCCTCTTCATGTTTGTAGCATAGTCATGTGCGAGCCTGTGCAACTGTTTATTCTTATGCTTGAGCTCTCTAATCTCCTATTTAAGACTTATCACTTCAGCAGCCAATGATTCAACTTGGCGGGTTCGAGCAAATAGGCGTTGGGCCATATTAGACACAGAACCTGCACACTGAACACTGAAAGCCAGAGAATCCTTCACAACCAACTCATCAGACCGTTTGGAAGTAGTCTGTTATATTTAGGAGTGAGAAGGTTCTTGGCCACCACCGCAGCGGTCATATTATTCTTCATCACAGAGTCCCCAACGGTAAAAGGACCAGTAAGGGATAAGAAGGATGGGCGTCGTATGTTGTCTTGAGGAGACATAGATGCCTCTTCACCAAAGTTCAAGTTAAAATGACGGTCGGATGGGCCAGACATTTTCAGAAATGATGAAGGAGAAATGAGGTCCAATAAATCTTTGAAGTATAAAAATAAGGGGAAAATTCCTACAAGTAATAACTATCTGAATGTACTTCTTGCATACAATTGGTGCCCTTATAAAAGAAAGGGCAACATGGTCGTTGGTTCAAAAATCGAAGAGGCACCACTCTCCACACGCAACATCAGTTTCTCGGGTACCACAGATAACTTTGCCAAATATCTCTGACAAAGTTTAGACACATAAATTTTGAAGGTCCAGCTACCTTACTATTACCCACAAGGGTAAAGGAACAGCACCACTGCTTGATAACTAGAAAGTCTCTATGTGTGTCGACCTCCGTGCTTCGTGGCAAGGCAGACTAGCAAAAATGCCCAACCTTTACTCACATTCGAGAAAACACTCCCAACAAGATTGCTTGCTAAAAAATCGAAGAGGCACCACTCTTCGAATCTCGAGAGCCAGACTCCTAACAAGATTACTTGCTCAAAAATCGAAGAGGCACCGCCCTCCGAATCTCGAGAGCTAGACTCCCAACATGATTACTTTCTTAAAAATAGAAGAGGCACCATTCTCCAAACTCAAGAGCCAGACTCCCAATAGGATTGCTTTCTCAAAAATCGAAGAGGCACCGTTCTCTGAATCTCGAGAGCCAGATCCCCGACAGGATTGCTTGTTCAAAAATCGAAGAGGCACCGCTCTCCGAACTTCGAAGCCAAATTTCCTTGGATAAAGCTTGTCTACAATCTTCACACGCAACATCAGCTTTTCAGATACCACAGACCATTTTTTCAAAATGCTCTAATAAAGTTAAAACACGTGAAGCTTACAGCTCCTACTACATTGCTATGACCAAGAAGGGTAAAGGAATAACATTACTACTTGTTGTTAGGGAGACTCCTATATATGTCAACCTCCATCCTCCACGGACAGGCAGACCTGCAAAAATGCTCAACCCTTCCTCATATATGAGAGAGCACTCCCAACGAAGCCTCTCGAAATACTCAACTTTCTTCCCCCTTAATAATACCTATGCAAACCAGCCACACTAGAGCAAGAGTATCTCATATCATCAGGGTCAAAAGCAAGAGTATCTCATATCATGCTTTTTCTTTGCCCTTGTTCTTACCTGTAAGATAAGGAGAAAGAGAGCAATCAGTCAACACTTGGAATCAAGCTTCCAGTCAGGAACTGACTGCCTGGAACCCCTTGCCTGATTACTTACCTTGCATTGCTCTCGAGCACTCATCTTCAACATCTTATGCTTCTAGAGAATATACCACATCTGCATGAGGAACAGATAGGACAAGTGAGAAGCATACAAGGAAGCATGTGGAGACAAGCGTAACAGAACACGTGCCGATACATCCACTACTTTTTCAACAGCAAAAGTATTTCATATCATCAAGGTTGAACGTATTTTAGATTTGATGGACTTGTTTTGACCCTCAAATTCTTGAGTCGGCCTTATACTTTGGAGGAAACCAGAAAATCCTCAAGCCCAGTTCAAGAATAAGCATGTGGAAAGTTACTTCTTCAAAAGTAAAAGTATCTCATATCATCTCTTTTCCTTTTTCTTATCTTTATCCTTTTTGCTGCATGCAAGATAGGGAGAATGAGAATAATCAGCCGGAACTCGAAATCAAACTTCTGATCTGGGACTGATTGCTTAGAACTCTGATTGCTTACCTTGTCTGTCACCTCTTTCGGCAAATCTCCTAGCTCGGCGATTTGGGGGACTCCTACTACATGGCTTGTATCGCGTTTCACCAAGCCTGAAACTACAAGTAAGCTTCAAGTCAAATTGATACATTACCTTATGCATCTCCACCGGTTAAAGATACTACCCTTGGATGGAGGAAAAGTACTTACAGAGAAGATGCCACATATACCTATGAGACAGATAAGGCAGGTGAAGACGATACCACACTTCGGTACTTAGAAGTTTCGTGATTACTCAGCGGCTTGGATCTTGCAAATCCCCAATCCCGAAACTACCGAGCACCGGTCAACGTTATACCGTCAAGGACCCAGAAAAGTTTCCCTCCAACCAGGAGGCCAATCACAGCGCGACACGTGTCGACATCAGAAGCCAATCACAACACGACATGGGTCAATGTCAGAGCAAAGCTAGAAACTCTCTTCTATAAAAGGATATCATTCTCCCACAATATTTTCTAATGTCATTTGTACTAAATCATTCACTTGTACTCACTAAAGGAGAGCTTGAACCTATGTACTTATGTAAACCCTTCACAATTAATGAGAACTCTTCTGCTCCGTGGACGTAGCCAATCTAGGTGAATCACGTACATCTTATGTTTGCCTCCCTATCTCTATCCATTTACATACTTATCCATACTAGTGACCGGAGCAATCTAGTGAAGGTCACAAACTTAACACTTTCTGTTGTACCAAAGTCCTCACTGATTTTGTGCATCAACAGAATGTCTTAATTTTATTTTCTTTTTCCTTATCTCTTTGCTTCTCCATTTTTTTCTTCTTATGATAACGAGTCCCATCACAACCCTTCATAATCTACTTGCCTATCATCTCTATGCACACGAAGATATATTTTCATATCGCAAATTTTTCAAGGGTTGTGGGTGCAAAAATTAAGGGTCAATGCATCCTAAAAACTAGCGATTTCCCATGCATCCTAAAAACAAGGGAGTGGGGCTAAAATAAAGCAACATGAATCATCCACTACAAAAGAACATGGAGTGAGATAATGGGACTAGGAGTCCAAGCTTTTTCCTTGGATTCGCCGTACTGACTTCCAGGGCGAGTCTGTCGGAATACCTCCGAGTCCCTTGTACCTTCATGTTCCTCTGAGACCTGTCGTTCCTTCCTTAGATTGGCAGCCAGCCTGGGCCTTGGTAGATGACCAAGTCTCTCAGAAACCCTTGGGTCATTGATCTTTGAGCTTATGTGGATGGAGTTCTCTCGATGTTGCTTCAGGAAGTCCCGACAATCGCGATAAATAGCTTTCGATCCTTCCGCCCCTTCCGTAAGGATATGTCTTCCTCCACTTCTCCTGCTTCGGGTTGAAGCAACTAGGTTAAGAGAAGTCTCATGTTGATTATCACATCGATGGGTAACTCTCTCCCTATCAGGGGTATCTATGTTGAAGGCAGGTGACCCTTCGTGTTGGGGGGCACCCAGTTGATGGTTAACTTCCACAGGGGCAACGAGCTCATATGTTTGAGCATGCCTAGCTTGGTGAGGCGTCTCGAAGAACTTCTCATATTGCTCCTGGAGGACCTCATTCTTCATTGCTATCTTGTTGTTCTGAGCTTTTAGCTTATCGACTTTAGCTTGAAGAACAACCCTCTTTCCTTCATTCTTTTGTTGTTTCGCACTAGGTGCAAGAGGGGTATCATTCTGTGTACTATGGCTTCCTTCGCTCCCCATGTTGGAAAGAGATGCCTGGTCAAAACAGAGTGTACGAATGGTGGAAACCAAATTGACAAAGCTGAAGAGAGTGGGAATAAGTGTCGTTCCCATAGACGGCGCCAAATGTTGATGCACAAAATCAGAGAAGACTTTGGTACAACAGAAAGTGTTAAGTTTGTGACCTTCGCTAGATTGCTCCAATCACGAGTGTGGATAAGTATGTAAATGGATAGAGACAAGGAAGCAAACACAAGATGTACGTGGTTCACCCATATTGGCTACGTCCACGGAGTAGAGGATTTCTCATTAATTGTGAAGGGTTTACACAAGTACATAGGTTCAAACTCTCATTTGATGAGTACTAGTGAATGATTTAGTACAAATAACATTAGGAAATATTGTGGAAGAATGATCTCCTTTTACAGAAGAGAGTTTCTAGCTTTGTTCTAAAATTGACTCGTGTCGTGTTGTGATTGGCTTCTGATGTCGACACATGTCGCACTATGATTGGCCTCTTGGTTGAAGGAAACTCTTCTGGGTCCTTGACGGCATAACGTTGACTGGTGCTCAGTAGTTTCGGGATTGGTCAAGTATGGTACAAAAAGATAAATTGAGAAGCGAACGAAATAGTATCCATCCCAGCTACACCATGGGGGCACGGGCTGAGACATCAAACAGAGAAGTGCTCCTACTTCCTCTCTTATAATACTTCTACCAGTTTACATATGGTAATATGATGATTATTAATTGTAGAAAAGCAAACCAATCGGATTATGAGAAAAGGTGGTTGAGTCCTTTAGCAGCCGCCAACCAACTTTGGCATCGTACGAGCCTCCATCTTCTGTGGCTGCTCCATGGATGTTGTTCAAGCTTGGATGAGGGCATGATTCCAAGACTTCGAATAGGCGTTCAATGGCTAACGAATGATCAAAGTCACAGACTAATTAAGACCAGTGTGTAGAAAATTCTGTATTAGCAGGAAAGGTTGAAAATGAAGGAAAAGCATTCAGTTATGAATTACATCAAGCGAAGCATTCACTAACAACTAATGGTCACACTCAAGCTTCTGTCAACAACAAGATAAGAACCCTCTTATCTAATCCATAATGTTTTACGCATGATATATAGTAGATTATTCACAATGTTTACATGCATAGATGATTTCGTTAGGGCTTATTTGAATACAAATTTCAATGTTTATTATGTAATTACCTGACGCCCTGTATTTGCTTGAAGTTCTTATTTGGCTGAGCTGTACCATTATTATTTTTAATTCCTATAATGGGAGCAAAAGTGAAGGAAAATCAGAAATGCATTATGGTTGTTGGACGTGAGACTAACCGAGAATTTGGGCACGTCGTGTACCATGTGAACAAGGAGATAAGGACTTGTTTGCTTATTTATGTAGTATTTACCAACAATAAATGAACATTAACATTTTTTTGATAATATATGATCCTGAATATCAACAATACTAATCGTGGTAATCAATTCAGAGTCCTAGTGTAAAGCAACGATTAAGAATTCTACGTTGGACCAACCAACTTTACACACGCTGTCTTACGCTAAAGTAGAGATCGATTAAGAATTCTACGTTGGACCAACCAACTTTACACACGCTGTCTTACGCTAAAGTAGAGATGGGCAATGGTTATGGCGGGCGGGTAACTGATAGGAGCATATTTATGCGATTGAGTTAGCTTGTTCTCATGCATTTATGTTGTTATTTCTTAGTTAATTATGTATTTTAAGCTATTTTCGTGTGTTTGTAGGTCCATAGGCCTTATAAAGCAATAAGATGCATTTTGGTGCATTTTGGAGCAGTTTTGGGCTTGGAATGAATAGCACATGCATGGAGCAAGGTGGATGAACGAAATTGAAGACTAAAGGGGCTAGGAATATGTTAAAGAGAAAGAAGAATCAATGTAAAAAGGACAAAGAGCTCAGCCACAAAGGGGTGTCACTCCACCATTCACCTTTCCATCATTGCCGTGCACCACCCTTGTCCCCTTCCTTATTTCAGGTTTCATGCATCATTACATTGAATCATTGCACTCAATTGCTACACCATTCCTTGTTCCCTCTATCATTTCAGATTTCATGCATCATTACATTGAATCATTGCACTCAATTGCTATACCATTCCTTGTTTCCTCCATCATTTCAGATTTCATGCATCATTGCACTCAATTGCTACACCACTCCATGTTCCCCTCCATTGCCATGCACTTCCTCTATAAAAGGAAGTGTGTGTAACATAAATGGAGTTCATACTTGGTTAGATCATTCACTCCCATTTCAACACAACCTTCATCCAAACACATCCATTCATCTTCACATCCATTCCTTCATAAAAACAAACCTTTAAACACTCACCAACACCTTGTGCCGTAGCAAAGGAAGGGAAGGAAAGTGCTTGGACATGCTTGCTGTCCAACTTGGATCGTTGGAGCGTTTAGGTGTTTTCTTTCGTTTGTTTCTAATGTTTAAATTCATTTCCTTTCGTTTTGTTGTAAATATGAGTGGCTAAACCCCTCTTGGCTATGGGTGATTTCAAAGCCATGATTATGTGTGCAATATAATTTGATAAATTCCAGTTATGAACTCTTGAATCGTAAATGCAATTGGTTTAACTATTTAATTGATAACTTATTTGTATTTGTTAATTAAGGGTCGACACTTAATTGGCATGCATAAATCTATTGCTAGAATATAAGGAAGTTTCACATAATCGTTACAAACTTATATTCACATGTAGTGAAGGTCGCTTATAAACGATCGCGTTAAGTTCAATTCCTAGCATGAGTGACATGATGTCATAGTTGCAAGTGTTTTGTCAATGCTTATGATTTTCATTAAACGTAATGATCTTTGATTGTATCTCTATTATGATGTCATGTAGGGAACTTTAGAAGAATGTTTTGGGTTGTCGAATGATGTCATCCAATCCAATAAAACAAGGAAAATTTGAGAGTTAACTAGTGATGTCACGGTTAATTTGGAGCATTGTCGTTCATAATTCAATGAAGTAGTAACTGGAAATCGAGTTATTTGCATACATGTCATGTGTGGAGAAAAAGTCTCTAGCTATCCCATCCATCATCTTATTTCTCACATTCGTTTTACAATCTGTCTAGTTTTTCATACTTGT
Organism: Malus domestica; assembly: GCF_042453785.1. NCBI lineage: Eukaryota > Viridiplantae > Streptophyta > Magnoliopsida > Rosales > Rosaceae > Malus > Malus domestica. The sequence continues at coordinate 22,871,547 of NC_091672.1, read as the reverse complement.
TTGTTTGTTTCAACTTCATCCAAATCAAAACCCCCCTTTTAGTTTCTTGTTTCAAAGTGTTTCAAATCTGTTTTAGTTTGTGTTTTTAAGTGTTTTGATTCAAGTAAAAGCCAATTTACGTCCAAAGTCATTTCTAGTGTCTAGTTTAAGTTTATTTGGTTGTTTTAAGCTGTTTTGAGTATTTTAAGTTTGCTTTGAGTCTTGTGAGTCTTGTTAAGTGTTTTTAAGTTTAGTTTTATGTTTTTGAGTCAATTTAGAGGTTATTAGCAAACCTTCCTAATCCCCGGTCCAGAACGATCCCTACTTATACTTGTACTACAATTGTCAAAAGAGGGTTAAATTTGTGTGTTAAGATAATTTTCGCATCAGTAACCGCGGTTATTTATCCATAACCGTTTATTCTTATACCCATATAACCGTTTACCCGTTGGGTAATTGCCTAAATGGTTATACTCATACCCATAACCGTTTATAAATGGTTAACCATACCCATAACCGTGTACCCATTTAACCATAACCGTTTACCCATTTATCATTTTTTAACCCGTTTATCCTTTCTTTTTTACCATTTACTCCTTTTTCATCCGTCTAATTGTTTTTTAATAACTTGGAAATTAAAAAAGAAAAATTTGTCATAATTTTCTTTTTCTAACAATTAAACACCGTTATAGGTACATTCATCATACAATTCTGCATTTTAATTTTTTAAGTCCTTATACCATTCCAATAATTGAAATAATAGTTTACAGACGATATTTTTAACTGTTAACAATAAAGGTAATATAAAATTTGTTAAGTATTTTTGGGTTAAGAAAACTGTTAAAAGACAGTATTATTGAGTTATTTAACTCGGAATGTAAAGTATTAATATAATATATATATATAATGGACCATGAAATTTAAAGTGGTTAAGGAAAACTATATTATATTAGCTACATAAATCATGCACTATAGTCAATAGCATTGATCAAAGTTTTGTCCGATAGGGACATGGTTTGTGTAATTTTACATATATAAAATAAATGGGTAAACGGTGACCCGTTTATAACTGGCGGAGATGGGATACCATTTCACAGTCGTGCCTGCAGATATTGATGAAAAAAAAGTATAAGGATGGATAAGCCTAAAGAATTGGTCATGGTTCTAGCTGAGGCCAAAGCAGATGCTATTATTTCAAGGCTCCAAAGTGAGAGAACAATTGAATGGGGATGCTCCTGCTACACTGTTGATTACTGCAGAGTGCAGACACGGTGGATAATAAGGGAGAAACTATCCTGCAAGGAAGAAGCATGGAATTTTATCAAGGCTATTCTGGTGGTCAAGCAACAGTTATAGGATCTGTACTGGTAACCAACCTTAAAAACCGGAAAAAGAAACGGTGGTTGGCGCAGAGCAGATATTGTCTTTATGTCATACCAGAGGAGGTGATCAATATCCTGATAGAGGAGGAAATTACGGTCAATGTTGCTGGCGGTTTGATGCTGCAACATCCATTGATTTTTCCATTTGTAGAAGCAGTGATACTGATAGGGTTGACACCGTTATGGGATTGCCTAGAAAAGTCACAAAAAACTGATTTTGGAAGCAGTCTAACTATATATTGTTGTGGAGTGGTGATCGGGCTCTTATTCGAAACTTAGCAGCTACTGATGAATCTACGATTTCCCAAAAACTCCTAACACCACGAGGACAAAGAATGAATGCAAGATGCAAAAGTTTTGGAAAATATTGAAAGGCTTCAACACACTCTTAGAAATTGCCTAAAAGATAAGAACTCCTTCCTTCTTTTCAATTATAAATTAAGATCAATGCAATTCACAGTCTCTCTTTGGAAGGCAAAGAAAGAGAATGAAGTTTTGTTGCATACCAAAGATGTACATGGGCAAATAATGCACAAGCATGATCAAGTCAAAAGCTACGAAGAAAAATGAGGTTACTTATTCGGCAAGCACTTAAGGCTTGAAAGCAAAAGAAATACACTGAATTTGCTTCGACAACAACGAAGTTGTCTAACAGTGGCAAATAATTCACCGGAAGAGAGCAAACAACGCTCACTGTAAAAGAGGCAAGGCCATTGAACACTAATTGGTGCAGGGAGCATGAGCTAAACTCAAAAGGGGAAGATTTCTATTCTTTCTGTTTTTATTATTCTACGAGTTATTGCATGAAATGCATTTTTAGCGTAATACATATGACATAGCAAAATGGTATAATCGTCGTATATTTTATTGCCGTAGTGCAGTATGATAAGTAGTTGTTAATTTGTTAGAATCATAAATCATTCACATTTTGAAATTTTAGGAAAATTTCGGTTGAAAAATCATTAAATCGGAAGTTTATCCGATAGTAACATATGGAATATGTGTAGAGATATTAGGTTCAGTTGAAAATTCATTTATTGAGTCTTAAATCTTTAAATTGGTGAAGGTCCTGTAGAATTGGGGACATGCATGGCTTAAAACTTTCATAAAGGTCTATCTAAATATTTGCAACTGTATTAACCATGAAATGTTTTGATTTATAAAGAGAACAAAGAAGCCAGAATGGCCAAAAGAGAAACTGAAAGGAAGAGGAAAATTGGACAGCGCACCAATTAAATTGGGTTGGGGGCGTGGGAGCACCACCTATCAAATACAAAAAAGTGTTCAGCCTTAATGCATTTATCACCAAAATATTTGACTCTTTTTGTCTAGTTGAACAGGGCATTTGTTACCATGGTATATTTGCTAATACACATATGGGCACCTAAAAGGAATTGCTACATGCCCTGTATAATCAAGGGAAGACATCATGTATTACAAGGAAGTGATTCATTCAAACTACATGTTGATTTCCCAATCCACATCAGAATCAGATTGTGATTTAGTAGAAAGTTAAAGATAGCTCTTAGCAGATACGAGTGTTTGTATTGTGCCCACCAAGGAAGTAAACACCAATGTAGGTGTGCGTTCCACGCTACTAAAGCCATGTGCGATGGCTATACGGTATTTGAACATCACTTGGTTGCGGATCAAGATTTGAAATTCATGCTATTCATTGTCTAGAGAAGTGAACTCATCAGAGCATGAACGAGCCGAATAGATGGAGATGTTCATATCATGATAATGGCAGGTTTTGTGGCGATAAGGGCTTCCAGGCGAGGAGCATATTCAGACTTCGACCTCTATCGGAAATGAGAGCCACTTAATTTCATTAAGGGTAAAATGAAGGTTGGAGTTAGCTATTACTCTAGCTAAAACAAGTAAGAAAGTTTAGAATTTTTCTCTTTTTCTATGTTTGGATGTTCATCAACTTTTATATGGTGTGTCAAACTAGACAATGCTACTCTTGAAATTTTGCTTAGTTATTGTTAGAGAGCGAAAACCAATGCATTTGAACAATTATGGGGGCATGAGTGTACTACCAAAATTAAGATCGAAAACCCAAGATTGAATAGGTTAAGACCGAGTTAAGATCGAAAACCTAAGATTGAATTAATGGGTTAAGACCGAATTAAGATTGAAACCCAAGATCGAATGGGTTAAGACCGAATTAAGATCGAAAACCCAAGATTGAATTAATGGGTTAAGACCAAATTTAGATCAAAAACCCAAGATCGAAAGGGTTAAGACCGAGTTAAGATCGAAAACCCAAGATTGAATTAATGGGTTAAGACCGAATCAAAATTGAAACCCAAGATTGAATGGGTTTAAGACCGAATTAAGATCGAAAACCCAAGATTGAATTAATGGGTTAAGACTGAACTAAGATCGAAAACCCAAAATCGAGTGGGTTAAGACCGAATTAAGATTGAAAACCCAAGATCAAATGGGTTACGATCGAATTAAAACCAAAACCCAAAGATCGTAAAATGGCTGAAGGCCCAAGACCGAAATCTAGTTATGGCCGAAGCCCAAGACTGAGGGTTGAAAACCCAAAACCCATGGTCAAATATCATATGATCGTAGCTGAATGCTAAACATTGACCCTATGATCTTAGTCGAAGGTTAAATAAAGACCTATGATTGTAGCGGAAGGTTAAATTACGATAGTGTGGTCAAAACCGAAGGCTAAATAATGACCATGTGATTGTGGCCGAAGGATAATATGCGACTGTGTGATCATAGCAAAAGGCTAAACTATGACCGTAGCTGAAGGCTAAACTCATGATGAAATTTCAAGTCACATGAATTTTCGCAAAAGAAATATTTTTCCTCTACAAACTAAGATGATGCATGTTTGCAGAGAAAAAAAGGGGCATGCAAAAATTAAGGGTCAATGCATCCTAAAAACTAGCGATTTCCCATGCATCCTAAAAACAAGGGAGTGGGGCTAAAATAAAGCAACATGAATCATCCACTACAAAAGAACATGGAGTGAGATAATGGGACTAGGAGTCCAAGCTTTTTATGCCTATAAAAGGCCTAGAATCCCATCAGAACAGGGGGGGGGGGAAGATGAAGAAAAGAGAGGTATAAGATAGTTCTATATTTTATAAGCATTCTGAACAAATACTGACTTGAGCGTCGGAGTGTTTTTTTGCAGGTCCCCTCCTCCCTCATTGATGGCAAGTGAAGATGGAGTTGTAGGCTTCTCAACATGGTTACAAGATTTATTTGTTGGAGGATTAGAGGAACCAAAATTTTCCGCTCCAACAGGGCCTTGACACAACTTTCACGAGTATGGATTAATTTGTACCCTAATTCCAGGTAACCAGAAAGAGCGTATGAAACAAGTAACAAAACACAACCAAAAGCAGACTACACTGATAAGCGATGCATCACTCAATATGTCACCGTAATTTCAAATAAAGGAAGTTGGCAGCCAATGGGAAAAACACCTAGAGGGGGGCCAAAGTGTGACCTAGGAAGAACTAAGGACATACATCACCAATATGAGTGCAATAGTTTTTTTTACCACAAATAAGACAGCCAAATCCAAATTAGCTATTTCCGATTTAATAAGGTTGGTAATGGATCTTCATAAAAATCTGCCTTGTTTATGTGATTTACAATTTTATATCCATGTATCTGTGCATGGCGTCATCAGAAATTTACAATGAGAACCTCACCTAACCAAATAAAATATAACAGCATGGAATTTTGGAAACATCTAATTAGTATGCAGTGTATCTTCATTTCATGACAAAGTAAACAGAAAATCAAACTACATATTTTCATACAAATGAAAGTAAGATATAGCAAGGGAAAAAAGATTGAAAAACTTACCATTTAATAATGATTGATGACTGAACATATTTACATGGTCTCTGAAACAACTTTTTTTTCCAACGGTCTCTAAAACAATTTCACTGACACCTAAATCAACTCAGCTTTCTTTCCCAAATAGTGTAAATCCCACAGTTGCCTGCACGATGAAAATAATTTTTCTTTCTTTTGTTAAGTTTCCAAAAGAGAACGTCTTTGATGTAGTATATTGAGATTCTTGAGTAATATAATCCACAGAAGACAGTAGTAATTCTTTCATGCATATCCCCAACAACAAAGAGAGGACATGCATGTTTAATTTCCACCCAATTTTCACTCATTTAAATTGAATATGTAATACCCGAAAAACATACCTTTTTTGTTCTTTTATTCAGCTTCTTCAGGCTGCCTACATATTCTGCAAAAGTACCAGATACAACTCGTACAGAAGAACCTGGGACAAGCTTCTCACTCTTTCCTTTAGACGAACCATTTATGAGAGGATCAAGTGTTTTTCTAGGTCGCTTTTTGGTTTAGAATCTCCATCAAATTCGGCAGCATCGTTGAGGGTTGCTTCTTGCTGCTCTTGCTCAAAAGCTTGTTCAGCTTTCTGTTGTTCTTCCTTTTCCTGTTTGAAGACAGCTTCCATGTCAAACTCAGCACTGGACGGGGTCTGGTTATCTGTCTTTTCCTGTACATATGAGAATAACATTTTATAAATACTCACTGGACATCTCACAAGGTAGCTAGTAGTCTAGAAGGATATATACTTTAGATGGCCTCAAGATTAGAAATGAACAGAGAAAAGAATGGCTATCAGGGGATTGCAAAATCGCCAGTAAACCAGAAAACTAAACCCACAATCTACCTCGTATGTTTTAGCGAACACATAAGCCCAAAAGTAGCTTGATATCACATAATTGAGCAGACATAACATGACTTCATAACTTATATGCATCTGTCGACTGTCGTACAATCCCACCAATGAAACCAGACGAGTCAATCAGTTCTAGACACCAGTAAATTCTCAAAAAAATCACAAATTGACATCTCTATCTAAAAGGTTTCTTCATATTTCCTACATCAACTATCCACTTTCCTACTATGATAACAATAACATTAGGCAATAGTAATACACAGCAACCTATCATGCAAGAATAAATACTCACGTATTTCCGACCTTGGAACCAACAGAGCCTGCAACTCCATCGCACTCTCTTATGAAGTCATGTATCTCCTAGTCCAATACACACTTTATAAACACACACCCCGGAAATAGGGGTCTCGGTCTAACCAAGTTACCATTTTTCAATTTCTTCCTGTCTTGGATAGCTGGCGCATATATCTGTATAGCAAACAAGCAAATATTTACACGGTTTGTTTTCGGCCCAGAGATTGAATCGTACAATAAATACTCATATAACAGGGCAACGATTCATTTCAATATGTTCAACTGGAATCAAGCAGACATCTTTATCAGATTACATCAAATTTGCAACAAACCCAGAAACCAAAACATTAAACTACACTAGTAAATACCTTAAAATCAAGGAAATTAGACAGACGTTAGTGACACATTTCTTCAATTTTGAAAAAAATCCCAAAAACCAAAACATTACAACAACAACAACAACAACAAAGCCTTTTCCCACTAAGTGGGGTCAGCTATATGAATCCTAGAACGCCATTGCGCTCGGTTTTGTGTCATATCCTCCGTTAGATCCAAGTACTCAAGTCTTTTCTTAAGGTCTCTTCCAAAGTTTTCCTAGGTCTTCCTCTACCCCTTCGGCCCTGAACCTCTGTCCCGTAGTCACATTTTCGAACCGGAGCGTCAGTAGGCCTTCTTTGCACATGTCCAAACCACCGGAACCGATTTTCTCTCATATTTCCTTTAATTTTGGCTACTCCTACTTTACCTCGGATAACCTCATTCCCAATCTTATCCTTTCTCGTGTGCCCATACATCCCACGAAGCATCCTCATCTCCGCTACACCCATTTTGTGTACGTTGATGCTTCACTGCCCAACATTCTGTGCCATACAACATCGCTGGCCTTATTGCCGTCCTATAAAATTTTCCGTTGAACTTCAGTGGCCTACGACGGTCACACAACACGCCGGATGCACTCTTACACTTCATCCATCCAGCTTGTATTCTATGGTTGAGATCTCCATCTAATTCTCCGTTCTCTTGCAAGATAGATCCTAGGTAGCGAAAACGGTCACTTTTTGTGATCTTCGCTAGATTGCTCCGGTCATTAGTGTGGATAAGTATATAAATGGATAGAGATAGGAAAGCAAACACAAGATGTACGTGGTTCACCCAGATTGGCTACGTCCACGGAATAGATGAGTTCTCATTAATTGTGAAGAGTTTACAGAAAAGCAAACACAAGATGTACGTGGTTCACCCAGATTGGCTACGTCCACGGAATAGAGGAGTTCTCATTAATTGTGAAGGGTTTACACAAGTACATAGGTTCAAGCTCTCATTTAGTGAGTACAAGTGAATGATTTAGTACAAATGACATTAGGAAATATTGTGGGAGAATGATCTCGTAGCCACGAAACTTCTAAGTACCAGAGTGTGGTATCGTCTTGACTTGCCTTATCTGTCTTATAGGTAGATGTGGCATCTTCTCTGGAAGTACTCTTCCTCCATCCAGGGGTGGTATCTGTAACTGGTGGAGATGCACAAGGTAATGTATCAATTTCACTTGAAGCTTACTTGTAGTTTCATGCTTGGTCAAGCGCGATACAAACCATGTAGTAGGAGTCCCCCAAGTCGCCGAGCTAGGGGATCTGCTGAAAGAGGTGACAGACAAGGTAAGCAATCAGAGCTCCGGCTGATTGTTCACATTCTCCCTATCTTGCAGGCAGCATGAAGGATAAAGAGAAGAAAAATGAGGAGAGATGATATGGGATACTTTTGCTTTTGAAGAAGTAACTTTCCACAGGCTTATTCTTGAACTGGGCTGGAGGGTTTTCTGGTTTCCTCCAGAGTATAAGGCCGACTGAAGAATTTGAGGGTCAAAACAAGTCCATCAAATCTAGAGTACGTTCGACCCTGCTGATATGGGATACTTTTGCTTTTGACAGAGTAGTGGATGTATCGGCACGTGTGCTGTTACGCTTGTCTCCACATGCTTCCTTGTATCCTTCTCACTTGCCCTATTTGTTCCTCAGGCAGATGCGGTATCTTCCCTGGAAGCATAAGATGTTGAAGATGAGTACTCGAGAGCAATGCCAGGTAAGTAATCAGGTAAGGGGTTCCAGGCAGTCAGTTCCTGGCTGGAAGCTTGATTCCAAGTGCTGACTGATTGCTCTCTTTCTCCTTGTTTTGCAGGTAAGAACAAGGCCAAAGGAAAAGACAGGGAAAAAGCATGATATGGGATACTCTTGCTTTTAACCCTGATGATATGAGATATTCTTGCTCTAGTATAGCTTGTTTACAAAGGTATTATCGGGGGGAAAGAAAGCTGAATATTTCGAAAGGCTTCGTTGGGAGTGCCCTCTCAGATAAGAGAAAGGGTTGAGCATTTTTGCAGGTCTTCCTGTCCGTTAGGGATGGAGGTCGACATATATAGGAGTCTCCCTAACATCAAGTAATAATGCTATTCCTTTACCCTGCTTGGTTATAGCACGGTAGTGGGAGCTGCCAGCTTCACATGTTTTAACCCTGTCAGAGCACTTTGAAAAAGTGGTCTGTGGTATCTGGAAAGCTGATGTTGCGTGTGAAGATTACAGACAAGCTTTATCCAAGGAGATCCAGCTCTTGAAGTTGGGAAAGTGGTGCCTCTTCGATTTTCGAACAAGCAATCCTGTCGGGGATCTGGCTCTCGAGATTCGGAGAACGATGCCTCTTCGATTTTTGAGAAAGCAATCCTGCTGGGGGTCTGGCTCTCGAGATTCGGAGAGCGGTGTCTCTTCGATTTTTGAGAAAGTAATCATGTTGGGAGTCTGGCTCTCGAGATTCGGAGGGCGGTGCCTCTTCGATTTTGGAGCAAGCAATCTTGTTGGGAGTGTTTTCTCGAATGTGAGTAAAGGTTGGACGTGTTTGCTAGTCCACCTTGCCACGAAGCACATAGGTTGACACACAGGGACTTTCCAATTATCCAGCAGTGGTACTGTTCCTTTACCCTCTCTTCGATTTTTGAGAAAGTAATCATGTTGGGAGTCTGGCTCTCGAGATTCGGAGGGCGGTGCCTCTTCGATTTTGGAGCAAGCAATCTTGTTGGGAGTGTTTTCTCGAATGTGAGTAAAGGTTGGGCATGTTTGCTAGTCTACCTTGCCACGAAGCACAAAGGTTGACACACAGGGACTTTCCAATTATCCAGCAGTGGTATTGTTCCTTTACCCTCTCTTCGATTTTTGAGAAAGTAATCATGTTGGGAGTCTGGCTCTCGAGATTCGGAGGGCGGTGCCTCTTCGATTTTGGAGCAAGCAATCTTGTTGGGAGTGTTTTCTCGAATGTGAGTACAGGTTGGGCATGTTTGCTAGTCTACCTTGCCACGAAGCACAGAGGTTGACACACCGGGACTTTCCAATTATCCAGCAGTGGTACTGTTCCTTTACCCTTGTGGGTAATAATATGGTAGCTAGACCTTCAAAATTTATGTGTTTAAACTTTGTTAGTGTTGTTTCTTTGCAATTCTTTTACCCTTCTTGGTCAGAGCGATGTAGTGGGAGCTGCAAGCTTCACGTGTCTCAACTTTGTCAGAGAACTTTGGGAAAGTTATCTGTGGTACCCATGAGCTACTGTTGTGTGTGGGAAGTGGGTGATTGAACAGTACGATTCATATGCTTTCTACTTCGTCAGAAATCTTCGACAGAATGCCCATAATTTCCGCAAAGCTGAGTGTGCGTGTGACAGGTGCTGACAAGGCTGGAAAAGTATGTGCCTCTTCGATTTCTGAGATCGGCCCTCGTGGTCTCTGAGCATCCCAGCTTTTGAGAAAGCAAGCCTCTTCGATTTCTGAGATCGGCCTTCGTGGTCTTTGAGCAGCCCAGCTTTTGAGAAAGCAAACGCCTCTTCGATTTCTGAGATCGACCCTCGTGGTCTCTGAGCAGCCCAGCTTTTGAGAAAGCAAACGCCTCTTCGATTTCTGAGCAGGCGCCTCTTCGATTTCTGAAGCTTCGTCGAGTGCAGATTTTTATAGGGGGCTGAAGGATTCTCTGGCTCTCAGTGTTCAGTGTGCAGGTTCTGTGTCTAATATGGCCCAACGCCTATTTGCTCGAACCCGCCAAGTTGAATCATTGGCGGCTGAAGTGATGAGTCTCAAACAGGAGATTAGAGGGCTCAAGCATGAGAATAAACAGTTGCACCGGCTCGCACATGACTATGCTACAAACATGAAGAGGAAGCTTGACCAGATGAAGGAATCTGATGGTCAGGTTTTACTTGTGGGGCTGTACCGCGTAATGAAGCTCCAAATGATCAACCTCTGATGCCTCCTCCTTCTAGGGTTTTGTCGAGTACTGAGGCTCCGAATGATCCTCCTCCGGTGCCTTCTCTTTCTGGGGCTCTACCGCCTGCTGAGACTTCTCCTAAGCAACCTTTGTGAAGGCTCCCTCTTGTTTGTTTATTTTGACTCAAGTATATGTACATATTTGTAACTTATCGGGGATATCAATAAATAAGCTTTCCTTCATTTCAACGTATTGTGTTAAATACACCAAAGCCTTCTTCGCTAAGTTCTTTGAATTTTCTTTTGTTGAAGCTTGTATGTTGAAGCTTTGTGAGTGGAGCATATAGGTTGAGGTAGTGTTCCCTTAATTTCCCGAGTGAGGAAAACTTCTTGGTTGGAGACTTGGAAAATCCAAGTCACTGAGTGGGATCGGCTATATGAATCTTAGAACGCCATTGTGTTCTGTCCTGTGTCATCTCATCCGTTAGATCCAAGTACTCTAAGTCTTTTCTTAGGGTCTCTTCCAAAGTTTTCCTAGGTCTTCCTCTACCCCTTCGGCCCTGAACCTCTGTCTCATAGTCGCATCTTCTAATCGGAGCGTCAGTAGGCCTTCTTTGCACATGTCCAAACCACCGTAACCAATTTTCTCTCATCTTTCCTTCAATTTCGGCTACTCCTACTTTACCCCGGATATCCTCATTCCTAATCTTATCCTTTCTCGTGTGCCCACACATCCAACGAAGCATCCTCATCTCCGCTACACCCATTTTGTGTACGTGTTGATGCTTCACCGCCCAACATTATGTGCCATACAGCATCGCCGGCCTTATTGCCATCCTATAAAATTTTCCCTTGAGCTTCAGTGGCATACGGCGGTCACACAACACGCCGGATGCACTCTTCCACTTCATCCATCCAGCTTGTATTATATGATTGAGATCTCCATCTAATTCTCCGTTCTTTTGCAAGATAGATCCTAGGTAACGAAAACGGTCGCTCTTTGGTATTTCTTGATCTCCGATCCTCACCCTTAACTCGTTTTGGCCTCCATTTGCACTGAATTTGCACTCCATATATTCTGTCTTTGATCGGCTTAGGCGAAGACCTTTAGATTCCAACACTTCTCTCCAAAGGTTAAGCTTTGCATTTACCCCTTCCTGAGTTTCATCTATCAACACTATATCGTCTGCGAAAAGCATACACCAAGGAATATCACCTTGAATATGTCCTGTTAACTCATCCATTACCAACGCAAAAAGGTAAGGACTTAAGGATGAGCCTTGATGTAATCCTACAGTTATGGGAAAGCTTTCGGTTTGTCCTTCATGAGTTCTTACGGCAGTCTTTGCTCCTTCATACATATCCTGTATAGCTTGGATATATGCTACTCGTACTCCTTTCTTCTCTAAAATCCTCCAAAGAATGTCTCTTGGGACCCTATCATACGCTTTTTCCAAATCTATAAAGACCATGTGTAAATCCTTTTTCCCATCTCTATATCTTTCCATCAATCTTCGTAAGAGATAGATTGCCTCCATGGTTGAGCGCCCTGGCATGAACCCGAATTGGTTGTCCGAAACCCGTGTCTCTTGCCTCAATCTATGCTCAATGACTCTCTCCCAGAGCTTCATTGTATGACTCATTAGCTTAATACCCCTATAGTTCATGCAATTTTGTACATCGCCCTTATTCTTGTAGATAGGCACCAAAGTGCTCATTCGCCACTCATTCGGCATCTTCTTCGTTTTCAAAATCCTATTGAAAAGGTTAGTGAGCCATGTTATACCTGTCTCTCCCAAAACTTTCCACACTTCGATTGGTATATCGTCTGGGCCTACTGCTTTTCTATGCTTCATCTTCTTCAAAGCTACACCCACTTCTTCCTTCCGGATTCTACGATAAAAAGAGTAGTTTCTACACTCTTCTGAGTTACTCAACTCCCCTAAAGAAGCACTCATTTCATGTCCTTCATTGAAAAGATTATGAAAATAACATTTCCATCTGTCTTTAACCGCGTTCTCTGTAGCAAGAACCTTTCCATCCTCATCCTTGATGCACCTCACTTGGTTTAGGTCCCCTGTCTTCTTGTCCCTTGCTCTAGCTAGTTTATAGATATCCAACTCTCCTTCTTTGGTATCTAGTCGCTTATACATATCGTCATAAGCCGCTAACTTAGCTTCTCTCACAGCTTTCTTCGCCTCTTGCTTCGCTTTTCTATACCTTTCACCATTTTCATCGGTCCTATCCTTGTATAAGGCTTTACAACATTCCTTCTTAGCCTTCACCTTTGCTTGTACCTCCTCATTCCACCACCAAGATTCCTTTTGGTGTGGGGCAAAGCCCTTGGACTCTTCTAATACCTCTTTTGCCACTTTTCGGATACAACTAGCCATGGAATCCCACATTTGGTTAGCTTCCCCCTCTCTATCCCACACACACTGGGTGATTACTTTCTCTTTGAAAATGGCTTGTTTTTCTTCTTTTAGATTCCACCATCTAGTCCTTGGGCACTTCCAAGTCTTGTTCTTTTTTCTCACTCTTTTGATATGTACATCCATCACCAACAAGCGATGTTGATTAGCCACGCTCTCTCCTGGTATAACTTTGCAATCCTTACAAGTTATACAATCCCCTTTCCTCATTAGAAGAAAATCTATTTGTGTTTTTGACGACCCACTCTTGTAGGTGATCACATGTTCTTCTCTCTTCTTAAAGAAGGTGTTGGCTAAGAAGAGATCATATGCCATTGCAAAATCCAAGATAGCTTCCCCATCCTCGTTTCTCTCCCCAAAACCATGGCCACCATGAAAACCTCCATAGTTGCCTGTCTCCCTGCCCACGTGTCCATTTAAATCTCCTCCTATAAATAACTTCTCTGTCTGAGCAATTCCTTGCACCAAGTCTCCAAGGTCTTCCCAAAATTTCTCCTTCGAACTCGTATCCAACCCTACTTGAGGTGCGTACGCACTAATCACATTGATAAGTTCTTGTCCTATTACAATCTTGATTGCCATGATTCTATCTCCTACCCTCTTGACATCTACAACATCTTGTGTCAAGGTCTTGCCCACGATGATGCCAACACCGTTTCTCGTTCTATTTATGCCCGAATACCATAGTTTAAACCCTGAGTTTTCTAGATCCTTTGTCTTACGACCAACCCACTTAGTTTCTTGTAGGCACATAATATTTATCCTTCTCCTCACCATAACTTATACTACTTCCATAGATTTTCCCGTCAAGGTTCCTATATTCCACGTTCCTAAACGCATTTTGCTCTCTTGAACTCTACCCTTCTGTCCTAGCTTCTTCACCCTTCCCCGTCTAATAGGATCAAAGTACTTCTTTTGTGTGTCCCGTGTAAAGTTGATAGGAGCATATGCTCCCAAACAACTTTGAGTGGAGTCGTTCGAAAAGAAGTTTCTATAGCCCCCTTGCTCATTTAACACTGCATCCGGGTGCCGATGGAGATACAGCGACCCTTGCTCACTTATCACTGTACTCAGGCCACACAGCGCGCCACTTACGGGTGACGCCCTAGCTTTAGCGCGATTTCGTTCTGGATTCATTTTCATAAGGATTCGACGTGATCATGGAGTGCCGGCTGTCGACTACCTGACGCCCTCCCCCTCCTCCTTTATCCGGGCTTGGGACCGGCAATGTAAGATAAACTTACACGGCGGAGTTCCAAAAACCAAAACATTGAATAAAAATAACCCAATACCTTAAAATCGATATGAGGATAGTTTCTGGCGAGCTGTCGAGCGATGAGCTGAGCGGTCTCCTGGCCCTTGACCCGAGAGACCTTGATGATCCACCATTGCGGGCCCTCATGAGCGAGATTATTAAGGTTGAGCTCCTCCTTCCAATTGGCGAACTTCTTCGTGGGCTTCTCCAGAAGCTTCTCCTCCACCTCCTCTTTCCAGCTGGTGCCGGTTTTGCTCTCTCTCCTCTCGTTCCTGAGCTGCCTTCTCTCTCTGGCTGTGAGTTGTTGGGTGGTGGCGGTGGCGGTGGCGGGTTCTGATTCTGGTTCTAGAGTGGAGGAAATGGAAACTGGGAATTGGGTGTTTTTGGTAGTGGGGAAAGCAAGGGGGAGTGCGAAGATGGAGGTGGGAGATAGAGAGTGGTGGCAAGGACTCCATGGGAGAAGTCCTTGTGTCATCCTCAAGCTTCAGAGCGTTACAGAGAGAGGAGATAACAAGGAGGGAGTTGTGGATTCTACGTCCCTTTGGATTTATGTCTGGATTTGTAGATGGCCCAGAATTTAGTTTTGGGCCGTTTTATGATTTGTTGGGCCCCATGAGCCCAATGAGCCCAACCAAGCTTGGAACTTTTTATCCTTCGTCCCCAAAATTTCAAAAACTCGCGCGGTTTCTGTTGTTCCATCTCCCTCCTCTCTTTTCCCTAAAACTCCCTCCTTAAAAAGGCTCTCCCATTTTCTCTTTCCTCAGATCTCAACCTCTCCTTCTCCTTCTTCTTCCTCCTCGCTTCCATCCGAGCCCTAGTTTTCCACCGCATCTCTCAATATTCAGAAAATGGGGAAGCAGTCCAAAGGCAAGAAGTCTGAGAATTTGGGTAAGGGAAAAGTCACCCCCGTCCAAATCGCCTTCATCGTCGACCGATACCTCTGCGACAACAACTACTCGGAAACCCGCTCTCTTTTCAGAACCGAAGCTTCGTCCCTCATCGCCAAATCGCCGATTCGAGAGGTACCCACTTGGTTTTTCCCGACGATTTGTTCGAAATCGGTCTGAAAGATTTCTTATTTGTCTGAATTGGGATTTGGGTTTTTCTGATTTATGCAGGCACCTAAGAGTTTGCTGAGCTTGGCGGAGATTTTGGACGAGTACATACTGTTGAAGGAGCAGAAGGTGATTTTGGACCAGGAGAAGGTCCGGGTGGAGCAGGAGAAGACCCGGGTCCAAACCCTGCTGAAGGGGATGCAAAGCGTGATGAACACTTACAATGCCGGCGGAAGTCCCGCAGTCTCTGCACCTCCTGCTGTGGCTCCGAAGCCGATGCTTATGGCTACTCCGTCTCACCCGTCTAATGGGTCCGCTGCAGGTACAATCCTAAGCCTCCCCGTCTGGTTGTTTGCTTTGTGTTTGAAAAATTGCCTGAATGAATTGAGAAATCTTGTGGAAGTTGCATGTTTAGAGAGCTTATATGCTTCAACTTGAACTCGTAGACTATACATTTATTTGCCTTAACTAGTTATTTGAACCATTGATGGCTACAATGTACAATTGCAGGTAATATCTTATTGTTTTTGTTTGTGTTTGAGAAATTTGTTGCATTCATTGAGAATATAGAGAAAGTTGCATGTGACTTTTGAGAGCTTAGATGCTTCAACTTTTAGGCGTTTCGATTTCTTTGCCTTAAATATTTGAACCCTTTTGAGGGTGTGATAAATTAGCAAAAACCCACAAGAATAATCGCTCTATAAGCTATGAATTCAACATGGTTTACTTTTTGTTTTCCGGCGCCTTTTGATTGGGTCTTTTAATGCACCAAACACCAGTTGCTCCTGTGTCAACACCTTCCAACCCCAACATGAGGCCTGGGAATTTCTGCTCGCCAATTACAGTTGACCCACCTACAACTAAGAGAAAGAGTTCTAAGGTTCCCGTGGATGGTTTGAATGCTGCTAAGAGATCTTGCAGCAAATTACCTGCTGGCAAGAGCAATATGCACAACAAAGGTATATGACTGTGCATGTTCTTCAAAGTTGTGCTGCTCTTAATCTGTTTTATATCATTAGGTGTTTATTTTCCTTGAACTTTAAAATGAGCAGGAGAACAAGCGGTTTCAGGATCAGGTGATGCACTCGATAATAAAAAATCTGCCCAATCCTCTTTGGCTGTTCACCCATCACCTCACGATTTGGTTCCCAATGGCTCCACCGTGGCTAAATGCTTGTTCAACCAGCCATCATTTTCTGTCCCAACTAATAACTCTGGTCCTCAGACACCTCAGCGAGCAAATTCAATTCAAGTCAGCAAGTCTACACCTTTTGAGATTTCTTCCACTGCTACTTGCAGTTATAATTCTCCTCCAGATGTAAATCCAACTTGCACCATTTTTTCTTCAAAGAGAGTGACTCTGAGCCCAAACAAAGCTTGCTACACTGTGGAAACAAACCATTGCATTTCTTCACCTGCCAAGACAAGTAAGAGGGAGTCCCATGTAAAGGGGAGGCTCAATTTTGACTGTTCTGATGTGCCAATGGGCTTGGAGAAACCATCTGGCGATGAGATTTCATCACCTGAGTCTGAAAGGGAAGTTGATCTCTTTGACATTGATTTGACGAACTTTGATGCCATTGGGGCGGATTTCTCCTTCACTGAAATGTTAGGTGAATTTGATCTTCATTGTGAAGAACTTGGTCTACCAAACTTTGATGCTTCCACTGTGACGGTTTCGGGGTATTCTCTACCTTCCATACTTTACATCACAACTACTACATTATTCTCTTCACTACTTTCATTTCACTTCAATTCTCTTATGTTCTCTTCTACAAAACTCTTATAGGTCATCTTATGAATCTGCGGATGGTAACGTGGGGGCCAATCAAGTTTTGTCAGAATTTACATCAACTGTGACAGAAGTACTATCAGAGAAGGACATGAATGTGCAAGGTAATTTAACACATCTTCTATTGCCATAAAGTTTGCAACCTGTTCATCCATCTTGAATATCTAACAAGTTATTTGTGGTTGTTGCAGGATCTGATTCCTTGACTGCGATGAAGTCTGTGACAAAATGTATTAGGATTATAAGCCCTGGTAAATTCACCATCTTCTCTTATGTTTCCCTTCCATTTGCATTCACAAGTCTAGAATTACTAATTCGCATGCTTTCACAATTGCAGTGAAAAATCGCGGAAGCTCTCAGGATTAGGAGAATTGTATTGCAACGATCTGACTGTTTCTGGGAATGACTGTTAGGCTGACATGGTACTGGACTTCCTGCAGAAGCTTTCTAATTGTGTTAACAATTCAACAACTTAGAGTTGCTGTATCATTAGATAACTCACGGTGTGAGTCTCATGCTCCTTAGAAATACATGTAATTTTGTAGTTAATACGCTCTGGTTGCAGTCCTGGGCTTACGTAGGCTAATGGCTTGTACTTGGTTCCGTTTCATGTAAGTCTCTCTCCTCGAACATGAAGGATTGTTCATATTTAACAAGGTCTGCTTTTGACTTTCATAATTTCAGCAAAAACAAAATATAAAGTCGAAGTCTCTTTAGTTCATTGTTCTTCTTGAGAAAAAGTTCTCATACAACTTTATCTTCACAAAACAAAATTAAATCTCTTTGTTGTCATGCTGATCATGCTAAGTACTTCTCCAATTTCTCCACCTCATCCACGCTTCCGATGTAAAGCGGAACACGTTGATGGATCTGCAGAAACAAAAGTAGAAATTGTAGTCAATCAATTTACAAGGTGAGCTGCGGAAACTCACAACCATTATAGGAATTGTACTCACCTCAGTTGGTTCAATGTCAAGTACTCTGGAACTGCCATCGGACCCTTTCCCGCCAGCTTGTTCCACTATAAAGCTCATTGGTGCACACTCATACAACAGCCTCAGCTTCCCATTCTTGCTCTTCTTGTCTCTAGGGTAACCATAAATGCCGCCATAGAGCAGCGTCCGGTGGAAGTCACCAACCAAGCTGCCAATGTACCTTGCAGAGTAGGGCTTGCCACTAGGACCTGGGTCCTTAAGATCATCAATGTACTTCTTCAACTTGTCATCCCACATCTGATAGTTCCCTTCATTGAATGAGTAAATTTTTCCGGCTTTTGGAATCTGAATGTTTTCTTGAGTCAAGACGAATTCTCCGTACATGGGGTCCAAGGAAAATGCAAAAACACCAGTCCCAATTGTGAGCACAAAGATCACAGAGCTTGAATACATGCAGTAGCCAGCAGCAAGTAGGTTGCTTCCTGGCTGGCACACGCTCACTACACATTTCTGTTCCACACTATCAAGCTGCAATGCAACATTGAAGCATTCCAACCATTCAATTGCGAAAATTGGGGAAAACCCTAGCCGGATTACTACGTTTCACATTAGAGAACTTCCGTGCAATGGAAATGCCATTGTGAGATCTTAAGTCAATTACGCACCGTTATTTGAGAAAGTTAAAATACATGACAATACGTGATTGACTTGAAATACCACTACAATGAGATTCCCGTGGCAAGTGTATCTCAAGTTATCAACTTATGTGACATATAACATGACATTTGACAGTTCCTTATCCGTTATCAATGAATGAAATTTATGACCAAATGAAACATTGTCGTATTAGTGGACTTACGGTTGAGTCCTCTTCAATGTGTGCAAAGCATTCATCATTCGGGCTGTATATTCCGAAGATGGATCCAGTGGAGACAGCAGCATCAATGTTGGATGATCCATCAAGTGGGTCAAACACCACAATGTAGTTGCCGGAATAACTCTCTTCCACCGCGACTGGCACATCCTCTTCCTCCGATGCTATAATCCCTGTCCTTCCGCTTGATCTCAGGCAATTTGAGAAAACCTGTTTGTGCAGTTTGTGCTACATGATCAAACTCTCTATTTATGAAGGTGGGCCGACTCAAACCATTTTATTGATTGTGACCAAAACAAAATTGCTAATCCGTTGTAGTCTAGTTGGTCAGGATATTCGGCTCTCACCCGAAAGACCCGGGTTCAAATCCCGGCAACGGAATTGTTTTTGTGCCTTTATTAGATTTTACTAAAACTCTGCCTATTTTTTCTCTTTGTTAAGGAACATTTTTGTTTAATTTTGTCCTTTTTTTTTCTCAGATAAATACCAAAACCATCACCAAATTGATTAGTAATTTGAACTCAATGAGAGGGAATTAGAATTTGAGTGTTAAATGACAAACATATTGTCTTAGCCAATTGACTGAACTCACGTCTGTATTTCAGTTAAGACTTAGAAGAAGCACAAACCTCGTTGGAGACAACATCAAGTTTCTTCTGGTCCTCTCCTTGGATATTAACCGCACCCTGAATCCCAGTCAAGTTGGAAATGCTAGCCCTCTGCACCAAAGAAGCAATCTGCTTGCACGCCACCGAAATGCTAGAGAGCACGATGGTCAGCTCGGCATCGATCACCCCGGCCTGCTCTTGCATCAGCAGCCAGCTCGTCAGCGTCTGAATCTCGTACCCGCTCTTTTTCTTCGGCTCTGTTGTCTCCGCCGCTACGGCCATGCACCTAACCCCGTCAGCCGCATGCCTCCTCTTGTTGTAAGTTAAGTTAGGGCACGAGACGACTGTTTTGGACCCCAACACACATTGTTGGAGAGAAGAGGTGTTACAGAGAGACCGGGAGCTTGAGCATAGGAGTTGGGACGACGGTGAAGTTAACGTTGCTGCAACCATGATTTGGTGTTTCTGATTTTTGCTCTGATTTTTCTTTTCAGTGTCTGATTTTCTGGTTTTTTTGTTTTTTTTTAGTTGGATTGTGTGTGTGGGATTTGTGAGGTTGGCAACAATTTCTGATATTTTTCTTATTTTATTTTGGGTCCCACTTATCTTGCTTTTGTAATGTTTGGTATTGCGATCATGGTTTCTTGGAGGAGGCCAATAGGGGGAGGGAGATAACAAATAACAAGTGGGAATTCAATTTGGGTTGGATTTGATGTTTGGTTTAGGTCGTTAATCAACTCCATTAAGCCTAATTGCTAATGATTGTGGGCTTTAAAACCTAGGCTCAGGAACCTTGATCCCCAAGTATTTGGATTAACTTAAATTTATAACAAGGTGTAGCGGCAAGTTTTACTTTGGAGCTCTTAGCAATTTGCATAAAGCTTGGTTTCACCGCACAAGTGACCCAGATTTGGCAGAAGGGAAGACCTCTAGGCTAGATTTACATGATCTTATTATTGGCAATGACGAAGTGTTATGGGAAAAGATGGTGAATATCTTTGTTGGTTCTTGGAAATGAAGGTTATAGGTTCTCATAATCTCGTATTCTGTTCTCTTAGTGACCAAAGAATGCTTGATCACTCATCCTTAGATTTAACAATAAAAGTGCAGAATAAGTAGATGTGCTATTGATATGTTAATCTCAACATTTGATATCAAATCTAAATGTGAGTGACCACGACTTCTTATTCATCAAGTGATCAAGAGAACGTGACTCATCTTGTATAAACAGAAAACAAAATTTGTTTGGTACTATTCAGCTAAAGAAAGACAGAGAAAAATAAAAGGCGAAAGGGATTTGCTATCAATTTTTGGCATGATTTGGCGGGAACTTGAAACCTCAAATGATATTTAATTTCTGAAAATTTATTTGGAACTTTAATGTCAAAAAATAAATACACAAATTTTGCTTTAATAATATGAAGTAGCAAACGGAGGACAACTTAAGCAATAACTTGGCAATTCTTTTTTATCTATGATTTAAAAAATTAGAACTGAACAACTTTGCAGATGGAAGACCTCTATCATGCATATATATTGATTGTATAATTCTCTCTCCCTAATTCCATTTAACTATGACAAATCCTTTCCTTGATGTGATATACTACCCTTCTTCTCCTTTTTATTTTCCATACATCGATATTCTTTCCTTCAATTCCACCTTTTGGACATTGCAGACAATATTAATTAAAAGAGAAAAAAAAAAGGGAGCAGTACAATCAATGACAAGGTGGAGATTCTTTTCTTTACCCTCTTAAGGGCATCACACACTGTTATTTAGCCACGGATATGTATCTGTGCATTTGTGCACCAGTAGATGGCGTATTGGTGTCCATATGGATTATAGCTCAGTGGAAAAAGATGATGTGATGCATGTCGGAAAAACAGATGCAGCGATCTGCAATCCAAATTACCTTTGGAAGAGAGCCACCAAAACCACATGTAGTGCGGTAAGGATCAATAGAAACCTAGGCGGAGGACAGTGACTATGCATTAGGAGATGCACGGTGGAGAAATTTTTTCTTGTGACCGGAATATAGATGGTACACCACGTATTTTTATGAAAGTGGTGGAAAATTTTATTTTTTAAGTTATTAACATTTTAAGCTTTGACACTGAAAATAGAGTGTGAATAACCTAAAAGACACTTTTGGAATTAGTGTGAATAGCCATATTTTTTTACTAGTAATTATAAACTTAGGGAGTACTTTTGGGGAACACTTTTGCTTGCATTCCTTATCCGATCGTGAGCATCACTACTATATTAGTTGTCATAGACAGGTTTAAGTTTTGAAATCTGTTGAGTAAAGAGAATAAATTACACTCGTCCGACGGTACTTGACCGGGTGGTGATGCTCAAGGCATGCAGCATGAGGTTATAATACTTCATTCATACTTCTTTTTGGGTCAATAGACTCAAGTCACTCAATACCTTACATCTCAAAAAGTATAATCTTTGACCCGTGTGAGTAAATTCGCAGCAATGATCTGGTGTTCTGGAAATCATCGGAACCTAATTTATTGGCTTGTTTCGATTAGTTATTTCTCTAAACAGCGACACGACATGGCATTCACATGAAAATTACCGAGAAAAAACAAGACGACATTCATTCATAAAGATCTAGACTTTCCATTGAAGCCGAGTGAACCATTCAGAAGTTCACGCGTGGAACCCTAGCTGTCGTTTAATGTACACAAAGGAAATTAACTTCACCGCCAAGATGACGACTTTCGGTTTAGCCATCAACATATTCATGGTTCGAGATGGCTTGTTCGCGACGTTAATATGACCTAGTCCAAATCAAATGGAATTTATAAGTTGTAAAGCAAAAATATTGGAAACGCACAGCATGGGTACATGATATTTCTATTTTGTTAATTTATTACAAGTGTCGAAAAGTCAAATTCATTGCATTTGTCATGTTATTTAGGTCCAACAAACCTTCTTGACTTTGCAATATTTGCTTAATGGTTTGTCTAGTTTAGCTAAACAAGACAAATAAATAGTAGTAGAAATATATTTTTCTAATTTCTTGTTTACCTTGACGAAATTTGTTAATTAAGGTCTTTATGGTAATCATATCGAACTCTAACCTTGCTGGCTTTTAGTTGTATCACAAAGGCAATAAGTTACAAGAACATATATTAGTTAAAGTACTTCATTAATATATATAAAAGCATTTTAGCCAAAATAGTCTCTGAGATTAACATAATTAACTCATTTTTTTGGTCCCTGAGATTTGAAATTAATAGGAGTGGCTCCTGAGTTTGTCTACATCAACACTTTGGTTGTTTTATGAAAATCTCCGTTAAATAAAGATCAAAATGATAAAAATACCCTAACAATAGGCTAAAATGATTTGACAAAATTGATGGTATTTTTGTTATTGTATTCTTATTTAATGGAGATTTTTCATGAAAAGATCAAAATAATTGATGATGGACAAACTCAGACACCAATTCTATCAATTTAAATTTTATAAATCAAAATAAGAAATTACTGTCATTCTCATAATTATTTTGGCTAAAAAGCCATATATTAATATTCAACTTGTTGAATGGAAAAGGAATATAAACCAAGAAGCCACATAGAAAGTTCAATATGTACAACGTCGGTCATGCATCTATACAAATTAAATGTCAACAAACCTAACACCACATATGGAGAGAGAGAAGAAATTTCAAATTGCAGGCTTTCCACACGTCTTTGCATTATCAAATAAAACAAGTCAATAAACAATAACAAAATCAAAACTAAAAAAATAAATAATAATAACCAAAAACAAATAAGAAAAAATAGAAAATAGAACAAATGACAAATTGGGCTCCAAACATAAAATGCGAAGAGGATCGTAGACATACAGTTTCACCAACCTGCAGGAAGGTAACGCGTCCATGAATGTAGAGACGCCGCCTTATATTTCAACGTTTCCATCTCTATATATAGCTAGTCGTAGCCATTTGTTGTTTCACAGTTCATAACCTCCTCCTCCTTATAAATCCACCCTTCTCCCTTCACTCTAATCTCACAAATAAATCTCTCTTCTGAGTTTTTTTTCGTCCAACAAAACCCCACATTAGTTCTCAGATCCTCCACACATGGCGGTTTCCACCAAGTTTTTGGCTCTCTTCCTCTCCTTCCTATCCATCCATGCAGTTCTAGGTGAGTTGGTCATGACAATGTGTCTTCGATCGGCTATGGTTATATACAATGTTCTTTAACTAATTAATTAAATGGATTGCAGTTATTAAACTTGTTTTGATCATTTTTTTTCAGGTGAGTTTATATGCGAGGATTTGCCGAACGATGTTTGTGCATTTTCGGTGTCGTCGGCAGGGAAAAGGTGCTTGTTAGAGACCATGTCCAAGAAAGATGGAAGCATAGAGTATCAGTGCAGGACATCAGAAGTTGTGGTGGAGGGAGTGGCTGATTACATAGAGACAGATCAATGCGTGCAGGCTTGTGGGATTGATAGGAAGTCTGTTGGGATTTCGTCTGATGCCCTCCTTGAGCCTCAGTTCATGGCCAAGCTCTGCTCTGCTCCTTGTTACCAAAAGTGCCCCAACATTGCTGACCTTTACTTCAACTTGGCAGCTGGAGAGGGTAAGAATATTTTCACAAATCATTAATTAAATTCTTCTTTTTTTTTTCTTTCGGATAATTATATTATTTAGTGGTTCCAAACTTCCAAGTGGTTAAGAATGATTGTTTTGTCACGCCTAAAACATTCCTTCTCTTCTTTTTAGGACTAATATTAAATCAAAAGAAGAATGAGATAGATTGAGAATTCTTTAATTTATCGGTGTATGAGTTACACTATTACATTAATCGGTTTGATATGCTTAACTATTTTAACAATTTTATGTTGCCTAGGAATATGCTTCACTTTGGTCTGCTTTCGTTTTCTTTTTCTGTCATGTTGGTGGCATTGTGATACCTTCCTTGTGATAGATTTCCTTCTAATTTAATCAACCCTTTTACTATGGTACACTTTAATAAAATGGAGGCATGTGATTAAACGAAATATTCTTACATACAACTGGTATATGCAAATTTTTTTTATAATTTCATTGTATCACATGTTGATCACGTGACCAAGTTTTACTACGATTGTATATTAGACATCTTATTCTTCTTGTATGTAAGAACTGTACAATGTAACATAATCTAATATAGAACTTAATTATATGTTTTGAAAAATGCAGGTGTATTCTTGCCCGATCTCTGCGACAAGCAGCGTTCCAATCCTCACCGTTCCATGATCGCGCTTCTGAGCTCTGGCGAGGCCGCCCCTAGTCCTCACGGCTCCCAATTACCATCAGGGTTGCATGCGGCATATCCCCCTTCAGAGGCATTTGAACCTGCATCTGCTCCTAGTCCTATGTAATCATGCTGTGTAGTTTCTGCAAATAATTTCTTTTGAATTATATAATATTAGTGTATATTAAGTGAGGAATAATTACATTAGTTGGAAAAGAAGAGGGGCAATTTCGGTTCATTTTGTTTGTGGGTGGGATTTGTTGAGACATACAACCTTTATATCAAAAGTAATTGTATTACTTACTTTACAAATGTCAGATCAATACATACAATGCTTATACATTTCTTCTCCAAAATTCCAAATAATCTAATTTTGGGGTTTTCAATTGATTAAAATTTATTTCCTTGCTATGCTATGCTCTGCTTTGCTATAACAACAATTTGGTATCGAACTCACTATTCATGATAAATGAACTTAAGGTAATTATAGCTCAAGTAGTTAAGAGTATTTATAGTGCACCTAGGTTCTATGTTTGAATTGCCACTCTCATGCTGCAGCTTCTATATACAACAACAACAAAGCATTTCCTTACTAAGTGGGGTCGGCTATATGAATCCTAGAATACCATTACGTTCGGTTCTGTATCATATCTTCCGTTAGATCTAAATATTATAAGTCTAATAAATATGGTGCAAATTTTGGTCATGTGCTAACGTAACTGTCTACAAACCAGTGAAGTTATTGATTCGCCATCCAGCATAGAAATCCAATCCTGTCGAACTCCTTTGGAATTGGGCTACGATTTCTGGATAGTTTGGTCCGACTTAGATGGGCCTCTAAATACATTTTTACTTCCACGTTTATGTATTATGTGGTACTGTAATTCAGTCACTTGTTACCGCACAATTTCTTGAACTTCAATGGCAGAAATACGACATTTGCAATATCAATACTAGAGAACCATCACGGAGTGATTTTGTGGTTGGAGATGAATTTCATGTCCGTATTTCACACGACACGTCATGAGTTCGATTCTTAGCGTTTGTGTATCACACGATGATGGTATGAAAGATTGAAATGTTTTTGTGAGTCTTTTTGCTCCCGCAAGAGTGGACTGTCAAGCCACTAGTCTTCGTTATAAGGGAAAAAAATTATCAAGAGCTTGAAATTACATGGAGCTAAAATAGAAACAATTAAGAACCTCTAAACCGGTGTCCTCCCTATGTATAGTTCATATTAATCTCCCTTTACTTTTCACTTAAACCTCTCCACTCACAAACTAATCTCTTTTTGTTTGTCAATTGGCGACAATCTTACACAAATTAACCACATGGATTTATTGATTTTTTTTTCTTTTCCTTTTCTTCTCTTCCTCTCTTCCCTATTCATCCATGCATCTCTATGTACACATATGTCATTACGTTTAATCATTAAACATGGTTAGTTTGAAATGAGAATTGTTATTGGCATTCCAAAATTTTCATTTTACACTTCAAACCTTCTATAATTAGAAAGAAAAATACACTTATTGTTGGTATATGGTCCAGCCCATGATCAATGTTCTAGATTATTCTAGTAAGCAAGTAAGGTGGTTGGAGCATGCTAGACAATTCTAGTATGTTATTAAGTTGATGGAAGAAGCTAGAGAGTACTAGCTTCCTTGGTTGCAAATTGAAAGATCTAGAAGCTACAATGTTGTGGCTAGTCTAGAATTATATATGCTAGAGGTTTGAAGAATACACTAGAAACAAGTAGAATGCCAAACATTCACCTATAAATATGGGTGTAGTAACCAATTAAGAACCAAGTGTGAGTAGCAAAGGATCAAGTCCAAAGCTAGAGTTCCACTCCAAAAGTGAGAGTGAGAGTGTTCCACTACACATTGTGAGTAAAGTTTAGAGTGATAGAAAGTGTGTGTCATACTTTCTTGTATCCATCAAGCCTTGTCTTTGGCTTGGTAAGACTACTCTTGTTGTACTCATCTTTTTCATATAGTGAAGATTGATCCTTGTTTTGTGGACGTAGGCATAAATTGCCGAACCACATAAAATTCTTGGTGTCCATTTTCTACTTTACCTTGTGCATTCTCTATCTTGTAGTACCGACATTCCTAACAAGTGGTATCAGAGCCGGTTGGCTCGTACTACAAGATGGAAGGAAGTGGCACTATGATCGAACTCACCAACTTCAATTGGGTAACATGGAAGACAAGGATGAACGACATTCTCTGTTGCAAGGATCTGCATGAGCCAATTGAAGGAGATGCCGCTAAGCCCGAGAGCATGTCCGATGTTGAGTGGAAGAAAATGAATCGCAAGGCTATTGGCACAATTAGACAATGGGTGGACGATAGTGTTTTTCACCATGTGTCTAATGAAACCAATGCCCGTGAGTTTTGGATGAAGCTTGAGTCCTTGTTCGAGAAGAAGACCCCAGCCAAGAAAGCCTTCTTGATCAAAGAGCTCATCAATGTGAAGTACAAGGATGGTTTAAATGTAGCAGAACACTTGAACAATTTCCAAAATATCATCAACCAGTTGGCTACTATGAAAATGACGATTGAGGATGAGCTGCAAGCGCTATTGCTACTTGGATCATTGCCAGACAGTTGGGAGACCTTTGTAGTGAGTATAAGTACTTCTGCTTCTAATGGTGTTCTTACTCTTAATAATGTTAAAAATAGCTTGCTCAACGAAGAAACAAGGAGAAAGACTTCAGGCACAGATAGCAACCAAGTATTTGTTATAGAAAACCACGGAAGAAGCAAGAGTAGAGGGCCTAGAGGTCATGGCAGGAGTCCTAGCCGATCCAAGTCAAGGTTCAGGGGTGCATGCCATCATTGTGGCAAAGAAGGCTATATGAAGAAAAAATTGTCGAGTTTGGAAGAGAAAGCAAAGGGAATGAAACAATCAAAAGAAAGATGATATTGGCAATACCACCGCTGTCATATGTGGTGATGTACCAGAAATATTGTCTGTTGGTGAATGTCTGCATATGGGCAACTCTGACAGAGACATTGAATGGATCTTTGACAATGGAGCTTCCTTCCATACTACGTCCAAACGGGAGTTCTTTAGTACATACAAAGAAGGTGACTTTGGCATAGTGAAGATGAGAAATGAAAGCTATTCCAAAATTTTTAGAATTGGTGATATCTGCCTAAGAACTAATCTCAGCTGCCAGTTGATGTTGAAAGATGTGAGACATATTCCTGATATATGTCTCAATCTGATATCCATCGGTACCCTTGATCGACAACGATATTATCCCCATATTGGCGAAGGAAATTGAAGCTTACCAAAGGCTTAATGGTGGTAGCAAGAGCACGACTTTGTTATACGTTGTATCGGTCAAATGCCAAGGTTTTGAAAGGTGAGTTGAATGATGTGGATGACTCATCTCTAGACTTGTAGCATAAGAGGCTAGGCCACATGAGCGAGAAAGGCCTACAAGTTTTGACAAAGAAGTCTCACATTCCCTTTGCCAAAAGTACGTCGTTAAACTCTTGTGAGCATTGTTTATTCGGAAAACAAAGAAGAATTAGTTTTTATGTTCCATCTACAAAGAAAGGAAATTTGTTAGATCTTGTTTATTTAGATGTGTGTGGTCCCATGGAAGTCGAGTCACTTGGAATAAATAAATATTTTGTTACTTATATTGATGATGCTTCACGAAAGGTTTGGGTGTATTTGTTAAAATCCAAAGACCAGGTGTTTCAGACATTCCAAAAGTTCCATGACATGGTGGAGAGGGAAATTGGGAAACCTCTCAAGTGCCTTCGTAGCGACAACGGCGGTGAGTACACATCTCACCAGTTTAGAGAGTATTGTGTGAAACATGGCATACGTCATGAGAAGACAGTTCCTGGAACTCCACAACATAATAGTGTTGCTGAAAGAATGAACCGAACCATCATGGAGAAAGTCAGGTGTATGCTGAGGACTGCAAAGTTATCTAAGCAATTCTGGGGTGAAGCTGTAAAAATAGCCTGCTATTTGATCAACCGATCTCCATCAGTACCATTAGGTCTTGATGTTCCAGAGAGAGTATGGACTGGTAATGATGTGTCTTACTCTCATCTAAAGGTGTTTGGTTGCAAAGCTTTTGTGCATGTGCCCAAAGAGCAGAGATCGAAGTTAGACTACAAAGCTACACCGTGAATCTTTCTTGGTTATGGCGGTGAAGATTTTGGTTACAGATTATGGGACCCATACCAGAAGAAGTTTATCCGAAGTAAAGACGTGGTCTTTTATGAAGATCAAACAATTGGGGATTCGGATAAAGAGGCACAACCAGATGGCGCAGTCAGAGGAGTTGATCCATTAGCTTCATATGAAGAAAGTCACGATGACATCCTTGAAGCAGCTGCCAATGAAGTGCCTGCAGAACCAGATAATGTTGATCATGGGAAGCCTGATCAAGATGTGCCAAACTATGAAATTGCTGATCAAGGGGAACCTAGTCAAGAAGAGCAAATTCAAGGAGAACCCAATTAGGGGGAGCTTTCAGCTCTGCAAGAGAATGAAGATCAGGTCAGAAGATCTAGCAGAAGTCGAATATCATCTACCAAGTATTCTTAATCAGAGTATATCATGTTGACTAATTATAGAGAGCCCGAAACTTATGAGAAGGCCAGAGCTCATAAACACAGTGATAAATGGATGAAGCCAATGGAGTCAGAGATGGATTCCTTATTAAAGAATGATACCTATAAGCTGGTGGAGCTTCCAAAGGGCAGAAAAACATTGAAAAACAAGTGGGTGTTCAAATTAAAAAGAGACAACAAAATGACAAGGTACAAGGCTCGTTTGGTTGTCAAAGGTTTTGGTCA
Source organism: Malus domestica (assembly GCF_042453785.1). NCBI lineage: Eukaryota > Viridiplantae > Streptophyta > Magnoliopsida > Rosales > Rosaceae > Malus > Malus domestica. The sequence goes on along the minus strand of NC_091672.1, from coordinate 22,841,910 downwards.
AAAGAAATGAGTTGACTTTGATGAGATTTTCTCACCGATGGTGAAGATGACTTCCATTCGAGTTATCCTTGGTATGGCAGCAAGCATGGATCTTAAGCTCAAGCAGTTAGACGTTAAAACTGCATTTCTCCACGGCAACTTAGAAGAGGAGATATATATGGAGCAACCCAAAGGCTTTGAAGTCAAAGGTAAAGAAACTTTGGTGTGCAAGCTCAAGAAAAGCTTATATGGTCTTAAGCAGGCTCTGAGACAGTAGAATAAGAAGTTCAACTCATTCATGGTGAGTAATGGGTATAAGAGAACTCATGCTGACTCTTGTGTCTATATCAAACAATTTTCTGGAGGTAAATTCATCATTTTATTGCTTTATGTTGATGACATGTTGATTGTCGGTTAAGATGCTTCTATGATTAAAAAGCTAAAAGAAGAGTTATCTAAGTCATTTGACATGAAGGACTTAGGGCCAGCCAAGCAGATTTTGGGCATGGAGATAATTCGTGACAGAAAATCCAAGAAGTTGTGACTGTCACAAGAAAAGTATGTTGAACGGGTGCTTGAAAGGTTCAACATGAAAGCAGCCAAACCGGTAAGCTCACTTTTAGCCAATCATATCAAGTTGAGCAAAGAGTCGTGTCAAAAAACATATGAAGAAAATGAGAAAATGGCAGTTGTTCCCTACTCTTCAGCGGTAGGAAGTATCATGTATGCAATGGTGTGCACACGGCCAGATATTGCTTATGCAGTAGGTGTGGTGAGCATGTTTCTCTCTAATCCAGGGAAAGACCATTGGAAAGCTGTTAAGTGGATTCTCAGATATTTGAAGGGGACTTCTAAGATGTGCTTGTGCTTTGGTGGTTCCAAACCAATCTTGGAAGGGTTTACAGATGCTGACATGGGAGGTGACCTGGATGGTAGAAAATCTATGTCTGGGTACTTGTTTACTTTTGTAGGGGGAGCCGTGTCTTGGCAATCAAAGTTGCAAAAGTGTGTTGCTTTGTCCACAACCGAGGCTGAATACATAGCCGCTACAGAAGCATGCAAGGAGTTATTATGGCTGAAGCGGTTTCTCCAAGAGTTAGGTTTGAAGCAAAGTGATTATGGCGTTTATTGTGATAGTCAGAGTGCTCTGGATTTGAGCAAGAACACTACATATCATTCACGCACTAAGCACATTGATATTCGTTATCACTGGATTAGAGATGCTATCGAGAACAAGTTGCTACAGCTGAAGAAGATTCATACCGATAATAATTCTTCGAACATGTTGACAAAGGTAGTCACAAAATAAAAGTTGGAATTCTGCATTAAGGCTGCTGGGATGGACTCCAGGTAACTTGGAGTCATGATCGGAATTCCTCCCTCATGGACTGGAGGGGGAGATTGTTGGTATATGGTCCAGCCCATGATCAATGTTCTAGATTATTCTAGTAAGCAAGTGAGGTGGTTGGAGCATGCTGGACAATTCTAGCATGTTATTTAGTTGATGGAAGAAGCTAGAGAGTACTAGCTTCCTTGGTTGCAAATGGAAATATCTAGAAGCTACAATGTTGTGGCTAGTCTAGAATTATCTATGCTAGATGTTTGAAGAATACACTAGAAACAAGTAGAATACCAAACCTTCACCTATAAATATGGGTGTAGTAACCAATTAAGAACCAAGTGTGAGTAGCAAAGGATCAAGTCTAAAGCTAGAGTTCCACTGTAAGAGTGAGAGTGAGAGTGTTTCACTACACATTGTGAGTGAAGTTTAGAGTGATAGAAAGTGTGTGTCATATTTTCTTGTATCCATCAAGTCTTGTCTTTGGCTTGGTAAGACTAAGCTTATTGTACTCATCTTTTTCATATAGTGAAGATTGATCTTTGTTTTGTGGACGTAGGCATAGATTGCCGAACCACATAAAATTCTTGGTGTCCATTTTCTACTTTACCTGGTGCATTCTCTATCTTGTAGTACCGACATTCCTAACACTTACGAGGAGTGTAGAATGAGATTTTTAAAGTGTTTAATAACAGTTCCCTTCGAAATTAATTAAACTTAAGAACATTGTGCGTTGTGTTTAGAATCTTGGTTATAATTTCCAGGTGAGATTATTTGTGAGTATATGCCAAATGAGATTTGCGCATTTTCGGTGTCATCTTCGGTAAACAGTGCTTGTTGGAAACGATCGCGAAGAAGGGCAGAAAGGTTGGACACGAATGCAAGACGTCGGGAGGGGTGGTAGAGAAGATGGCGGAGTACATAGAGACGGATGAGTGCATCAAGGCATGCAGTATTGATAGGAAGGCAATTGGAATTTCCTCTGATTCCCTCTTCGACCCTCGAGTTCTCAAGATGCTTTGTTATCACAGGTGCCCTAACATTATTGAGCTTTACTTCAACATGGCTGTTGGAGAAGGTACGTAATCAAGATCTCGCACAATCTACGCGCAGAAGATTGACGATTTTTCTTAATCTTAGAGCTTTAGTGATTATCTAACGTGGTATTAGAGTGTTCTAACTTGATGTACTAACATTTTTTTGGGGTAAAAAATGTACTTACATTCTTTGTCAACTGTTTTAATTAAAATGCAGGAGTATTCTTGCCTTATCGATGCAAAAAACAACGTTCCAATCCTCACCGTGCCATGGAAGAAATTTCGAGTTATGGCGATGCTTCTGCAAATGCCCCTCGTCCTGTTTCGCAATAATATTTATGAACAAAGCTTCATCTTGCATTTTCCCCTGGTCCCTTCTAGCCATGCATGTTGCATGGTGTTCCTCTGGAATGTTAGTAGCAAGGAATTTTGGAGGAGATTTGTAACATTAATGAAGCGTAATCCCTAATACTAGACCACCAAATTTCTGTTTCAAATAGTATACACTAGAAAAAGTGCCCCCGCGCGTTGCTGCAGGTGTTAAAAATATTTTGGAAATATATCTTTACAGAAAACAGAGGTTTGTTATCCTTTGAGTTTCAAGTTTTGAATCAAGATCACTAATTCTAAACTACAATACGAAAAACTATTTCCAGACTGTTGGACATCAAGAAGAACACTAATTCTGAAATACAAATTCAATTTCTCTCCATGTTAAAAAGCATGTAAGCAGAGTCAAAGGACATAGTTTCTATTACCGGAACAAAAAATTGAAACCATATACATTGAGAAACATGCAAAACTCACTTGGGAATGCCGGATTAGATCGGTCTCAACCAAGTTCAAAGTGAATCCAAAATGGGCACAAAGTTTCTGAAATAAAAAACCAAAGCACATGAGATACTAACAAAAGCCATAAAAAAAAAAGGATAATCAAAACCTTGTGCGGCAACAAACATGCAGAACTTACTTCGAAAACCCAGATCAAACCAACCAAAAACCCAAAAATATTATCGGAATCAAACCAAAAAAGCAGAGAAATTAACAACCCTGACTACTAATCGAAGAACAACATATGCGAGCCATAATCAACCATTACACATATTTGAACAACAATTTAGGAAATCAGTATATCACAAAGAGAAAACAATCTCACACTTGCAATGACACTTCTTATTAGTATAACTAAACTACAAAAGCACTCAGCAAGTTATGCCGTGAACAACCAAGGATCGAATACATCTACTCAGATCATGTCTATAACTCAAGGACTCTAGTAGTGGAAGATCTTCGATCTAACATTTCATATTTGTGATACGCAAAAGAAAACATACAATATAGCATGAAGACCAAAGACCATAAATCCAACTCACCAAGTGTTTATTTTTGGCAGGTCGTAAGAAGAAACAACACCTTCATAAAACTTGCAGACAGAAATTTCATGCAAGAAAATAATCATTTGGGGCTTAAAACTTCAGCGTCACAGACTTAGTGGGCCATATAAAAAAGCATTGAAAAATCGCAAAAAGAATAAAGCATTAACCCAAGAGGGATTTGACTCTTCTGGCAGTTTGGGAAGCCAAAAATTTCACCCATGGGGTATCTACTGAAGATCGTAAGCGGAAACAAAATAACACATGAAAACATCCTGCAAGTCATGGTCAAGTTACTGACTTCTTGCATTGGGTCAAGAACAGATATATGGTTGCCGCAGCAAACAATGCAAAAAAAGGAGGTGTCATGGTCAAGTTACTGACTTCTTGCATTGGGTCAAGAACAGAGATATGGTTGCCGCAACAAACATTACAAAAAAAGAAGGTGGGTTCGGTCCACATAATTCAAATTTTCCAAGTAAAATTTAATCCTAATCTCTCACCATATATACCCCTTTTCTCCTCGCTCCCAAGCCCACACCACCACCTCTTCCTCTCTCTCTCTTCCCAAAACCCAAGACTTTCTGTTTCTCCAAACTCGGCTACCAAACAATGGACACCACCACCTCTTCCTCTTTCTCTCTCTTCCCAAAATCCAAGACTTTCTATTTCTCCAAACTCGGCTTCCAAACAATGGAACCCAGTTCACCAATGAATGCCTATTTTTCAACTAAATAGGAAATTTTCCCACGAAACCGAAAGCTAGGAACTTTGACAATGAAATTAAAGTTCAATTAAACCAATTTACAATCAGATGAGATGGAAAATTAGCTAATTAATGCGATTCGATCCTTTTCTGGGCGGATTTTCCAAATATTTCACGGAAAAAAAAAGATTAATTAACGATTTAATCAAGCAATTGGATAACAATCAGAGAAATAGAGACCTTGATTCGAAGAGAAATGGTGAAGCCCTAAATCGAGGTGCTTGGTGCAGAGAAGAGAGGCGAGGAGGGAGACGGGGAGAGCAGAAGTCGAGAAGGTGGGTTTAGAGACTGAAACGGTGGGGAAGCAAGCATCTATAGAAAAGCTGGGTCGACATACAAGAAGGAAGGGCAAAGTTGAAATAACAAAAAAGAAGCAGGGGTGAAAATGGAAGAACACTGTTAATGAACAGTGTTTTTTGCGTTGGGTTTTAGTATATGTATAATGTCCCAGAGCCTTATCGTTTAAGAGTAGATGATGCCAGAAAACGCACACATTTAAACCAGTAACGTAATTTGATTCACTTTTACTCATCACCGCTATTAGATAGGTGAATACACGTCCCACGTATAGAAATCGACCATGCAATGTGATCAAGGCTATCATAACAAGATGCCAACTCATTTAGAAGTCAACTTGGACGACAAGAACACAACTTAATCACATGCTGGAGAAATTATTAATACGTGTGAAATCAAATTGTAATAGTCAGTTAGGACAATTTTAAATTGTAAGCAGTCACGTTCATAGTTGTCAGCATGTTATACGTAAAATAAAGTGAAGATTCAGTAAAAAAGCTTACAAGGAATGCATTTTTCTTAAGCATTATTATTAACAGCTGTTAGTTTATAAGATTTAAACTAAAGATTATCTTTAATAAATTTTTTTGTAATTGGAACTATTATGGTGTGGCTATGTGATGGGCAGACCAAATCCCTGATAGTATAAAACCTAAAATCTGCTGATTTGGGGGCTCAATATGATTCAAGTGATGTAGTTACTTTTTTTTTCCCCTTTTCAAACAAGGATATTCCAGTGTAATTCTAAGATGAGATAATTCTTAAGAGGAGGTCGTGTCTATACGAAACAATCAATGAATCAGTCATAATTAGGTATCATAATTAACATAAATATTAAATTTTATTATCATCAATGTAAATCGAATATTAGACTTTTCATGTACTAATGAATAAGAATACGACTAGATAATTTTACTTGTTCTGAAAAAAATAAAAAATAAAAAGAAGAGGCCAGAGCTAACGGGATTAAGTAAACAAAAGGTTGTCAAGTCATTCCGCGAGTAAATTAGGACATTACTTGAAATATTATGAATAAATAATTTATTGTGATTTTAGTCAAACAATGATGACCAAGTTTTACAATACATCCGTGACTAATTTTATTACAAAGTTATTCATTTGTAACCAAAAGAATGAAAGTGACCACGATATTTTTAAAGTACAAAAAAATGAAACAATATTTTGAGATGCCTTTCGAACAACTTCTAACATTTGGGAAGATCAAGTGGTGGCGGAGGCAAAGTAGATTCTGGCGTCGGTCCATTTTCAACCTCAAAAGCCATGCCTAGCCCCCAGGGCACATGAACGTCCAAATGACAGTGCATGTACCAAATACCTGAGATAATAGTTTACAACAAATAATCAGAATTAATTATTAATAATATAATTAAAATACAAGACATTCAACTACTGTGGTGCTTAGTAAAACTAACCTGGATTATTTGCTTGAAACCTGATCACAGCCCATCCTCCGACCGGCACACCAATTGTGTTACGTATTTGTGGATTAATGAAGTTAAATTTTTTGGGGTCATTAATTGGGTCGTAATTACCAAACCCTTGTGCCAGCACGTGGAAATTGAAGCCATGGAGATGCATCGGATGATTCTCAATCGCCAAGAACGCTGTGTTTTGAAGCACGACCTCCACCGTCGAATTGAATTTCAACGTCTTGACCTTGGTTGATTTTGGGGCATATATCAACGACAGGTCAAAGCTAACGTTCGTGTCCGTGTAGTCAAACTTGATCGGAGGCTCGTCAGGAAAATCTCTGGTGTAAACCCCACTCATGTTGTTAAACTGTGCTTCCATCATGGATGTATTGCTCGGAAGCACGAATGACTCGTTGTTCATGCTAGCGGACAATCGATTAAAGAGCGGGCCCTGACATGTGGCATTTTCCGGACACAGCTCCAAGTTGACGCTAATTGTCACAAACATGCGCTCGTCCACCTTGAGTGGGACCGGGACCCACTGGGGCCCGCCGGCAAGGCCGGTGAGATTGGTTAAGAACTTGTGGGCCAATGGTGTGTTGCGAGGGTTGGGCATTGAGGGCATAATGGGGGTTGATGATCTAGAGCCCTTGTAGACGATGATGCCTCTGGTGGTTGTGTTATCAAAGTTAATGTTTGCGCTAGCATAAGGAGTGGCGGCCATGAAATAGGATCCAATAGGTTGATTGAATTTGACGAGAACGTCAGTGGTCTGGCCGGGTCCAGTAACCACCACGTCGGTGACATAAGGAGTGGTATAGGTGGCGTCGATAGCGACAACTGTCATGTTGTGATTGGCTATCTTGAAGAAGAGTTGGTTATTGAGTGCAACATTGATTAGGCGTAGGAGGTAGGTCTTTCCTCTCACCACATTGAGTTGATATGTCTCTGATAAATTGATGTTAAATTATTAATATTCATCATGCAAAAGTAGTATATAAAAATAAAAAAATTTACGTGCATGCATGCATGGTTACATACGATTTTGAGAGCAGTCGTATAGATCGCCGGGAAGTCCATTTATGGTGTAAGCATTTGAACCGTTAGGAGCAATTCCGGTAGCTAGGCCTTCTTCCTCAATGTCAACAACATTACCATTGTACCACTCTCCTGCAATTCCATCAAACAATTTATAATTAGTCATAAAAATCAATGTTTAAGTGCGTTTCATGATTAATATAAACTAAATTGAATTGTTTAGTTTGATTGTTAATTACCTAATAAGATGGGAACTTCTTTGGCGGGCTTGAGGAAGGGGAAGGATCGACCGACTTTCGGGTGGATTATGAGTGCTCCGTGGACGGTTGCGCGGAGCCACGAAACGTGGGCATGCCACCAAAGGGTGCCTTCTTGTCCGGTGATATTAAATTTGTATGTAAAGCTTTGTCCAGGGCGTATAGGACATTGAGTTACATATGCAGGTCCATCCGCCCATGCACTCAGAAGCTGAAAGATTCCATGCCTGCGTTAAGAAAGAAACTATACAACATGAACAAAACATAACCCAACGTTCGCCTGGGGGATTGTTACTCAAGAAAAAAAATTGACTAAGAAAATATGGGTATGCATTTTGTTCCAAGTAATGTGATTTAGATACATAAAACTCACACTGTTACACGTGTGGGTCCCAAATAATTTGGTTGGGTCATCTTTATTGAAGGGTGCGTTAGTAAGTGTGTTCAAATAGAATTTTTGTTTTGTTCTAGTATATGTTAAGGGGTAAATGATTTTGGATATGTAAACTAATATTTACCAGTGAATAGTAATGTTGTAGGGTGATTGGTTTAAAACGTGGACAATAAGTGTGTCTCCATCTCGTGCATATATTGTCGGTCCTGGATAGCTCCCATTTACTACAGTAATCGATTGATTTCGGCACAGTCGGCTAACTGTCATGTTGTTTACCTGAAACAATAGAAATAAAAAGAAAATTATGACTACTATTATTCAAAGGAAACATTCAAATAATTAGTGAGGAAATATGCATGACAAAATAAGGATCCCAAAGGGCTCGTTTGAATATTGTTTCTAAAAGCCGCTTCTATGACCCAAAAATATTTTGAATTTTTCTGTCAAATTGAATCAGAAGTGTCAGAATGCTCTTTTAGCCATTATGGGAACAGACTTACATTAAAAGAATGCTCAACAATTGCACCAGAGGCTACTGAAGAAGCCAATAGAGCTACAGCACATACTAGCACAAATGCTAAGCGTGCCATGGGGAAGAAATTAAAGAACTAGCTGAAGGGGAAATGAGAATCGTATATTGTTATGAAGATATTGTATTACTCTTGTGATGTCTTAGAGATCGATATATGTTGTTTATATATAGGCATTTGGAAAGAAGCTGCGAACCCATTATTTCCACAATTAGGTAACACATTAGGTAATAAATTTTTATCATTTTGCTAACTAAGGACTTTGAAAAGTTGAACAAAATGACTGGTATTGTATATCCAGCTAACAGTTTGATTAAGTTGGCGATTCATCAGAGAATGCTAGCATAAAGATATATGAACAGAAGTCAGAAACTCGGTTCTTGAAGCAAACAAACCATGTTGAATAAGATCCTTTTGACCATAGCCAATCTAAGTACTTTACAGGCTGACAAACTAGAAGAACACGTTTGGATTTGGATTTGAATTCTCAATGTAAACATAGTAAGACTTCTTCTCGATTGGTAAACAACTGATCGGCTCGGAATAACGTTGACATTGGAAATACCAAATTTCGTTTTTTTATAAAAGTGGAAAAGTTCGTGTGTGTTTGTAATTTTTTTTTTCTTTTAATTTAATTTAGGAGGAATTCTCAGTACTTAATAAATTAAGAATAATGCTTGCATTTCTCAATGTGAGGATGTATATATATTATGTATTTACGAATAACTTATTTTGACTGAATAAAATCAACGATTGAAAACGTCTAATTTATTAATCTTCATTTGAAGATTACTCGTACAAACAATTATTTGAAGTGAAGATCGTTTAAGCATCCAAATATGTCGAAATAATAGACGGTTCATCATGAAACAATGGATAGGGACTCAATTGGTATTTTCAGCTCATTTTCTCATTTGGTGAAACCCTAGGCTAAACTACTACACGTACATTCCATCTTTGACCTATTAAAATCCCAGAAATACAAAACTTCTGCAAGCCACCTTTCACAGTTGTATTATGTGGTGGCCGACATAAATGGTCACATCACAGATATCGTCAACCCTATTTTAATCCTCATGTCATATTCAAAAGAAACGTTTTGATTCTTGAAGTTGAAGCTGTCGTGGTCAATACGCATGGGGTGCAGCTGTTGACAAAAATAATTTCTGACTCAAATCGACTTTGCCTTGGCATTCAAGAAAACATCATTCGTGTCGATATCGTGGATGAATAAACATACTACCCAAGAATTTTTATCATCCGTTTTGAGTGTCATATTATCGAGAAATGCTTAACAATCACATGCCGATTCAATTTACCAATTTGCCATATCATGTTCAGTAACGGAACTAAGGTGATCTCAAGATTATTCAAAATTTTAGAATATAAATATGAAGGGTTTTTTAGGACCCTCCAAATGTTTAATACAGATTCTTTTTGTACATACTAAATGTTTGATATAATACTTGTTAGACATATCTTAACAGATTATACGACAACACTCAAAAAGTTATCTTGATATCACTCATTAAATTACTTCAGCATATGTCGATATTTGTTGATATATATGTAACATGATTTGGTTAAAGACAACAAATTTACCAAGCGTTCGACGAAATGTTTCATTGAATAATCCAAAATATTTTTTGCACGCTTTACGATTCGTTTCTATCTAACATTGAGACTCCCCAAAATTCAAATCTTGAATCTACCACAAATATCCGTACAATTGCAAAAGTGAGTTATATAAAAGGAAAACTAATGAAAAGGGCTTGAAAATTTTGAGTTTAAATGATAAGGACAAAATAAAGGGTAAAGTGAATAGTACCAGAATTGACTTTTTAGTGTAAAAATGTGGTTTTTCGTTAAAGTGAACAGTATTGGGAGCTTTTCGTTAAAGTTCCCTTATATAAAACGATATTTATTGTATACTTTAATTATACATCAAAGTCACTAATGTAAAAATAATAATTTAAAAAATGAAAACATTAAAGCAGAACAAAGCCGCATGACTGAAACGGACGACATCCATATATTTCACATCACAGAAACCTTGAAGTAACCCGTAACACCAAGGACTTGGATTCTCTGCCCTCCCATTTCGGTGCCTTTTTCGTGCCCTCCTGTTTTGTGTGGTCACGGTTAATCCATGCTAACATTTTATATTGTTTTTTATAAAAATAATAAGACAAAAAAAAAATAGTAATATAAAATATTGACGTAGCTTAACCGTGATCACACAAACAGAAGGGCACGGGGAGAGCACCGAATTGGGAGAGCAGAGAATCCAAGTCCTAACACCAAACCCCTCACAGCCACCACCTTTGATGATGCAAGGACATTCAACATTTATTTTAACTTGGTCGACTCACCTAATTAATTAGGTTTATATGTTCTTCTATGGAATCAACGATTTCGTTTGTCTTCGTTGGAGGAAACTACAGGTATTAAAAGCAAAGGTAATTGCTCTATCTATTTCCCTTTTGTCGCCTTCTCATTTATATATATCAACTTTACGTGGTTGATGATTTGGTGATAAATTGAAATCATATCAGGAAAAAAATAATAATAATAATACAGGAAAGAACCCTAAAAATTCACACACGTAAAAGACCTTTGATCGAGTCTATATATGGTGGGCTAATGAGGTGCTTTTATTTTGTTTTGTTGTTTCTTTCAACAATTGTATTATTTTACGTAAATTAAATGAAGACTTCTCTACAACTAAGAGAAGGAAGACTAAGAAGTTGGTCCGGTGGAAAGTGGCAACCACGATCTGGTTTTTGGACGTATGTTTTGCGCTTGCGCGTAAGCTCTGTTCATTTTACTATCAAATATAATATATAGGTGATCAAAATAGTCAAAATTGCATATAGTTTTTTTTGTTGATTAATTGCTGCATCTGGAATCCATCGGAGATACAATTTAGCCAATATATATGGTGATAATACAAAACAATGTCTTCTTTGAAACATTACTACTTCTCATTTAATGTTAATGATGTTTCTATAACATGAAATTTTATCGTGATAATTAAACAGTCAAATGATTTCATATTGAATTGAATTTTTTCAAGAATAATCAATAAATCAAAACCTTCAAAATAAGCGATTCAGATTGTTAAAGTTCAATGCAGAGTAAGTTTCACAACTAATTTTTATTTAAAATAAAATAAAATAAAAGGGCATGTAGGGATGATAGTGGGTCGAATCGGGGATGTCATGTCATTACAATCCGACAAGTATTTTTCCCCACCTCCGCCTTCATACCCGAAAATTTCAAATCAATGAGGAACGACTTATCTGATTATAATTGTAATACTTTGTTCAACTTGTTGTAAATAGTGTGTGGATGGTCCACATGAATAGTTTGTTACTATTTATGCACAGTATTTTCACTATTCATTTGTGGAAAATTTGTAAAGTGAATAGTGCTTTCTTTTGTTTATATAAAGGAAGAAGAGGAATGAAGTGAGGGGAGTTCACGGGAAAGAAAGAGAGGAAGGAAGGAAGAGGAAGAGAGAGAATAGAGGAAGATGAGAGGAGATAATAGAGAGAGTTATCTTTGTACTCCTATTATTTCAAATTATAATGAAAGCACCACTGCTGCCCCGAGGACGTACTCCAGTCACACTGACTGTAGAGGAACCTCGTAAATTTTGTGTCTTGTTTCATTTATTCCACTGCACCCACAGTTGATTTTACAACACGTTATCAGCACGAAAAGCTCTCATGTCAGTGGAAAGCACAACACCATAAATCCGGTGAAGCATTATCTACCTCTCACCTCGGTCAGCTAAAATCTCACAGAGTAGAGACGGCAAGCCAGACATGTCAAACAGGGAAGATCATCTTGTCACAAAAATCCATCAACCTTTCTTTTATCACTTTTCTTTTATCACTCTAACTATTGATGTGCTAATCCTTATCCCTGCTAGACCTGCAATCTATTTTTTCTCTCGTGGACAAGAAAGATGGAGAGATCTTACAGACAAACAAAGGTGCAGCAAAACAAGCAAAGGTATGTCCATTTTTCGTTTCTCCCACCGCGCCAGAAGCGCCTCACCGATTTTCGGTGCGAATTGAAATTTCCAACGACCTGAAGTCGTCACGAGATAAGAAAACTCATACCTGACAACTGGTTTCCAGAGATCCAGAAGAATCTCATTAGACTTGGAAACCCAGATCGTGTCGTTCTCAATGGATCTCGAGGACCTCCATGAATCCTCAGTTGTCTGAGATGGTGATGGCATGACTGACTCCACACAGGCCTCCCTCTCTTGTGCCTTCGTCAACCTCACTGTCATCTATGTCTATATGGAGAGGTTCTTGCTTTGCGATGCCATGTTTTTTGGGCCATGCAAGAACAACGCCAGTCTCTGGTAGCCTTTTTGGATTGAATTGGTTTTGTGTAACCCCCACAACAACCCAGCTGGTACTGAATTTCGAGACTGGTAGAGATAGACAAAGAAAAGGGGAAATGGGGCCAATGATTTAGAAAGGTGCGTTGCACCATGTAAAATAAAAGAAATAAAAACAAAAGTTGTTGGAATGTTGTAGCATGTGATTGAATAAGAAAATAATAAAATAAAATAAAGGTAAAGGTTTTTGGATGGTGTTACACCGTCTGAAAAGAAAGAAGAAAATATTTATATATTTATTTATGTGAATGGTGTTGGCTTAAAACACTTTCACAAGTTCTATTTATTTAAAGCAATTTATTTACAGTGGGTAGAATTATTACCCTTTGCTTTAAAGCTTTGATATTTATGTGCATGGTGTTGGTTTAAAGCCCATGTCACAAGTTCTATTTACTTTAAAACAATTTATTTATCATGGACGGTTTTACCGCCTACTGCTTTAAGTTTTGATTTATGTGAATGGTGCTGAATTAAAGCCCTTGTCACAAGCCTTAATTTATTTATTGTTCAATTTATTTACTATGGCTGAAATTCCAGCCTATTGCTTTAATTTATTTATTGTACTTATCTTTTGTTACGATGAGTATAACAAGGACCCAGATTCCTTGATTAGATCAGAACCTGCAGTTTCTTGATCCTCATCACATAAAATGATTGGACCCGAAGTTCCATCATGCAAAAAGATCAAACATGAAGTCCCTAGATCCTCAAGATCGGACATGAAGTTTCTTGATAAGTACCTTAAGTTTGAAGTGCCACAGTGCCTTAACTTAATTATAATAAAGGTCATAAAAGTCTCAATCCATAGACTATTTAATAAGGACCAGAAGTTCCTCATGTCCATACTCAAAATGGTTTAGCAGAAGCATTTATTAAGTGGGTGAAATTGATTACCAACGCTCTGCTCATGAAAACGAAATTGCCAGTTTTCTACATGGGGACATGTAAACTTTACATGATGCATTATTAATTCGGTTGAGATATGTTATCAACCATCAATACTTCTCAGTACAACTCGAGTTTGGGAACCAACCAAACATTATACATTTACGAGTTTTTTGTTGTGTTGTCTATGTGCCTGTAAGACTGCCACAACGTACTGAAATGAGGCATCATTGCAGATTAGGCATTGATGCTAAACACCATCTATCATTCAATATTTGGAATTCTTGATTGGGGATATGTTTACCGCATGGTTTGCGGACTGTCATTTTGATAAGACAATTTTCCTACCATTAGGGGGAGAAAATAATATCGTTCCAGAAGAACGATGAGAAAATATCATTCCAAAATAATGATGAAAAAAGACCGTTCCAGAAGAACGAAGAGAATTTGTCTTATTTTGATTCACGAAGCAATCAATGAGAAAATGAAATATGAATAATTGAATGATGCAACGAAAGTGATGAAATCATATATACTTACTGCAAATGTGCCTACAAGAATTGATGTCTCTGTTGGATAAAATAATGAGACAGTAAATGATTTATCTGTTGCACGCCTGAAGCGTGGCAGATTTTTAGACTCAAAAGGTTTAGTTATTCGAAAGAAGAATAATATGGCACTACTGAACTATTGCATTCCCGAAGCATAACTGTTGCATGCCAGAAGCATGACAGTCACCGCATGGATACACGTCCCAGATAGGACAATCCGCAGACATGGGAATGTTGATGTCTCATACATGGAGCATAATAGACATATAGGTTCCAATGACTCAACTCCCGGAAGTGGAGATTAAAATCCAAGCTCTATAACGCTCAAGAGGAGGTTATGATCCACATTCTCTAAATTATGACTATCCTGGAAGAGATAGCGTCATGCCCTTGAAGAGGCAATGGATATCCAAAGAAATGAAAAGCTTTTATGCGTGCGCATGCACATGAGAATATGGGATCACGGATTGATGATAACCAATGGTAATTTTGGTTTTTACAAGTAGCTACTAAATTCATCAATGAGCTGTGTTAATATTGAGTCACGTTCTTTTGTTCGTCGACAAAAGAAAAATTATTGGCCAAAATGGAGAAAGGCAATTCCATTACAATTTTGTAAGAACGTGGGCAAATGAACATATATATATATTTGAATACAATACAAATAGCCAAAAGATGTTGAACCCAGGAGGTTACATTGGGCATTTGTAATACAGTGAAATACACTCACATGATATGACACAAGGTTGTAAACGAGTTCATATGAATGGAGAATTATATACGAAGGGTTGTGAGTCGCCCACATTATATCTCCATAAGTAAATCCCTCAAGTATACATGGGAGCAAATTGCTCTGTATAAATTCCAAAGGAAAATGTGTCATGAAGTGTAGAAAACCCTTGAAGGATTCAAATTGCTTGAAGTAAGCCCCTGAAGGGTAAAACATAAAATATGTACTCAATACCAATGAATGATATAAATTGCCTTAGTGAGTACTATCATTATAATATTGTTGCAACATACTAAAATCTCTTGCAAGAGTCAATGACATTAAATTAGAACTCTTGAAGAGTTGATGATATTAAATTGGGACTCCTGAAAAGTCTAGAACAAATTATAAAGTGTTGAAGGAATTATTGTCTCGAGCTACAGATCGAACAATCTACCAACACGAATCTTATCCATGATATTTATGATATTAAAAGAACCATATGGATTGAAGATTATGAGTTGAATACTCATATGATGAAGACACTAAGAATAATCATTTATCTTCATGAGGGCAAAGATAAATTAATATTTGGTCCAGAAGTACCACATCTTAGTGAAGTATATGTTTTATTGTATTTGGCACAATACATTGAATGAAATAAAGCTTATTTATTAATATCTCCAAGAAATTACAGATATATACATACACATGAGTTAAAACAAACAAACAGGATGGAGCCTTCACAAAGGTTGCTCATGTGAAGCCTCAGTACTCGGAAGTACCCCAGAAGGGGGAGGCACTAGAGATTGATCATGTGGCACCCCAGTACTTAGCAAAACACCAGAAGGGAAAGGCATCAGTTGCTTTCGGAATCTAGCAACGAACCTCTGGTGATCACTTTGAATCCGACTTTCGGATTCCTGCAGTTGGACGAGCTTTCTTTTCATGCTCGTAGAGTAACTATTTGCAAGCACGTGTAACACCCTATTCTCGTGCTTGAGCCCTCTGATCTCTTGTTTAAGACTTGCCACCTCTGCCATCAATGATTCAACTTGGCGAGTTTGAGCAAGTAGGCGTTGGCCCATATTGGACACAGAGCCAGCACATTGAACACTGAGAGCCAAGGAGTCTTGAACGGCCGACTCTTCAGACCGTTCTAAAAGGATCTTGTTATCCCTTGGAGTGAGAAGATTCCTAGCTACCACAGTAGCGGTTATGTTATTCTTCATCACAGAGTCCCCAACCGTAAGAGGACCATTAGAAGATAAGAAGGACGGGCGCCATATATTATCCTGACGCTGCTCGTCTGTATCACTCCTAAGACTCAAATCTAAGAAAATGTTAGATGGGCAAATCATTTTTCAGAAATGATGAAGGAAAAACAGAGGTCAAATAAAATTTCAGAAGTGCAAGATAGAGGAAATTTCTACAGGCAGCAACTTTCTGAGCATACTCTTGAACACAATTGATGTCTCTATAAAAGAAGAGGCAGCAGAGCCACTCGTTCAAAGATCGAAGAGGCACCGCTCTCCGAATTTCAAAAGCCAGATTTTCCTGCATAAAGTTCGTTGGCATTTTTCAGACGTAATCCCAGCTTTTTCAGATGTCGCGTGCAATTTTGTCAAAGATCTCTGACAAAGTTGAAAACGCGTAAATCTTACTGTTCTATTTACACCACAGTTGCTGACAAGAGTAAAAGCACAGCACCACCACTTGCTATTGAGAAATCTCTATATATGTCGACCTCTGTTCTCCATAACAAGGCAGACCCGCAACACTGCAAGAATACCTAACTCTTCCTCATCTCCGAGAATGCATCTTCAACATAGCATCTCGAAATACTCAGTTTTCTTCCTCTCCGAGAATACCTCTTCAAACATGTCACACCAGAGCAAGATTATCACATATCTTCAGGGACCAGAGCAAGATTATCTCATATCATGCAATCTCCCTGTCATTTCCTTTGTCCTTGTTCTTGCCTGCGAAAACAAGGATAAAGAAAGCAATATGTCGGAACCTCCACTCAAACTCCCGGTAAGGAACCGACTGCCTGGAACCTTTCCTGATTGCTTACCTAGTGTTGCTCTCGAGTAGTCATCTTCAACGGTTGGAGCTAGGTCTCCAGTCACCAAGAAGTGATGAACCATCCAAATGCAAGGGTTGCACTCCACTCCGGCATCAGAGGGCAAATACTGCCGGAGAAGATGCCACACATGCATGGGGGAAAAGCAGGGAAAATACTACTTAAGCAAGGGGAGCAAGTAAGGAAAGTGAAAATGATACATTGAAGCATGTGGAGACAAGCGCAACAAACGCGTGCTGATTCATCCCTGACAAAACTGAAGATCACTTGCCACATGAAGCTCCTCATGGTCCAATTTCATTCAAGATCAAGCCTCGAAGGTCCTTGAAGAAATCACAAGTCCGATTCAATATCAAGTGTTCACTACTCTTGAATCAAATTTCGCTCCAGATAAAAGGAGTAAATTCAGACATTTGGATGCTAGTCTAGCAGAAAGTCCTACAACCCAATTCAAGAAAAAGCCTGTGGAAAGTTAACAATAAGTAAAGCAACTCTTTCAGCAACTCTTCTTACTAAGAGACTAAATCAGAACGATCAACGATCAACCTAAATGATTTGAAATCAGGGGGAGATACTCATCAGGGGGAGCATCCAAGACAGATCAAGGTTTTAACGAGTCAATCGAAGACTTGTGGCCATCCAAGGGGGAGTGTTGTAAATAGTGTGTGGATGGTCCACATGAATAGTTTGTTACTATTTATGCACAGTATTTTCACTATTCATTTGTGGAAAATTTGTAAAGTGAATAGTGCTTTCTTTTGTTTATATAAAGGAAGAAGAGGATTGAAGTGAGGGGAGTTCACGGGAAAGAAAGAGAGGAAGGAAGGAAGAGGAAGAGAGAGAATAGAGGAAGATGAGAGGAGATAATAGAGAGAGTTATCTTTGTACTCCTATTATTTCAAATTATAATGAAAGCACCACTGCTGCCCCGAGGACGTGCTCCAGTCACACTGACTGTAGAGGAACCTCGTAAATTTTGTGTCTTGTTTCATTTATTCCACTGCACCCACAGTCGATTTTACAACACAACTGAAAATTTAGACTTTTTCAAAAAAAAAAACTATCAGAATAATCATAATAGCAAATTCGATCATTAAAAAGTGTTTTCTAATTTAATAAAGTCCACAAAACATTTTTCTTACCGTGAAAGGGTTCAGTGGCAGAGCCATAATTCTTTGTGAGAGAAGGCCTTAATTTCATATATGTTTTGAGAAAAAAATTCGAACTCATAACATGGGCAATTGAAATAATCTTCACAAAATTGCAAGACACGTTAAATTTAATAGAAAGAATAAAAAAAAAGTGTATAATACAACTAAGTGAGAGCAAGGTAACCAGTAAAAATTTTGAAATTATAGGAAGAAAATACAAAGAAATCTAGTTTGAATCGTTTGACAGAAAAATGAGACCAAATAAGAGGGTTACAAATAATAGTTGATTAGGTTGCTTTAGAAATAATAATAGTCGTTTTTAAAACATTATCTCTGAGTTTCACTAAACCACAAAGACAAAATAAACAAAACAAACAAAACGTTAGAAAAGTATAAAATACGATGTCGTTTGACTCAACCACAAAAATAGTAGTATAAAAAATATTTCTTATTTCTCGTTTGGTTGCTTCCGTCACTAGTGAGGATAAGTACGTAAATGAATAGAGACAGAGAAGCAAACACAGGATGTACGTGGTTCACCCAGATTGGCTACGTCCACGGAGTAGAGGAGTTCTTATTAGTAGTGAAGGGCTTACACAAGTACAAAGGATCAAGCTCTCAATTTAGTGAGTTCTTGTGAATGATTTAACACAAAATGACATTAGCCAATATTGTGGGGGAATGACCCCTATTTATAGAAAAACTTGTAGCTTTGTCACATTGACATGTGTCATGTTATGATTGGTTCTTGATGTCGACACGTGCTGCGCTCTGATTGGCTTCTAATCTTGACACGTGTCGAGTAGTGATTGGCCTCCTGGTCGGAGGGGAACTCTTCTGGGTCCTTGACAGTATAGCGTTGGCCGGTGCTCGGTAGTTTCGGGATTGGTCAAGTATGGTACAAACAGTGCTCCCCTAAGTTCCCGAGTAAGGGAAACTCCTCGGTTGGGGACTTGCAAGATCCAATCCCTTGAGTAATCACGAAACTTCTAAGTACCGAAGTGTGGTCTGATCTTCATCTGCCCTTCTCTGGAAGTACCTTTCCTCCATCCGGGAATGGTGTATTTAGCTGATGTTGACGCACAAGGTAATGTATCAATTTCACTTGAAGCTTAGTTGTAGTTTCGGGCTTAGTCAAGTGTGATACAAACCCTATAGTAGGAGTCCCCCAAGTCGCCGAGCTAGGAGATCTGCCGAAAGAGGTGACAGACAAGGTAAGCAGTCAAACTTCCAAGTAAGCAACCCAGGATCAAAGGTTTGACTTCGGCTTCCGGTTGATTGTTCTCCTTCTCCTTGTCTCTCATTCAACTGCCAGGATAAGGAGAAGCAAATGGATAAGAGATGATATGAGATACTTTTGCTTTTGAAGAAGTAACTTTCCACAGGCTTATTCTTGAACTGTGCTGGAGGGTTTTCTGGTGCCCTTCAGAGTATAAGGCCGACTAAAAAATTTGAGGGTCAAAACAAGTCCATCAAATCTAGAGTACGTTCGACCTTGATGATATGGGATACTTTTGCTGTTGACGGAATAATGAATGTGGTATGGAAAGGTGTCGTGCTGTAGTGATCTGTTTCAGCTCACCGTTGAACCTTCTGCTTCAATCTTTTGCATGGCAGAAGTGGTGTGCAACCTTTGCATTTAAATGGTCCTTCAGAACATTCCTTCATAGTGACTCATCCACGCTTGGCAGCTTCAGTGTAAAGAGCCAATATCTGATCAACTGTCATGAGGTATTTGCCGGTGGAATTCGTGACCTTGACAGCAGTTGAGGATGAGTACTCGAGAGCAATGCTAAGTAAGCAACCAGGCAAAGGCTCCAGGCAGTCAGTTCCAAATTAGAGGTTTGATTTCAGGTTCCGACTGACTGCTCTCTTTCTCCTTGTCCTGCAGGTGTGGACAAGGACAAAGACAAAGATAGGGAGAAAGCATGATATGGGATACTCTTGCTTTCGACCCTGATGATATGAGATACTCTTGTTCTTGGTGTGGCTTATTTGCTGAGGTATTATCGGGGGGAAATAAAGCTGAGTATTTCGAGAGGTTATGTTGAGGGTGCCTTTTCGAATGCGAGAAAGGGTTAAGCATTTTTGCAGGTTTGCCTGTCCGTTGAGGAGGGAGGTCAATGTATATAGGGATTTCCCAATAACAAGTAGTAATGATATTCCTTTACCCTTCTTGGTCACAGCAATGTAGTGGGAGCTGCCAGCTTCACGTGTTTTAATTTTGTCAGAGCACTTTGAAAAAGTGGTATGTGGTATCTGGAAAGCTGATGTTACGTGTGAAGATTACAGACAAGCTTTATCTAAGGAAATCTGGCTCTCGAAGTTCTGAGAGTTGTGCCTCTTCGGTTTTCGAACAAGCAATCCCGTCGATGATCTGACTCTCGAGATTCGGAAAGCGGTGCTACTCCGGTTTTTGAGAAAGTAATTATGTTGGGAGTCTTTTCTCGAATGTGAGTAAAGGTTGGACGTTCTTGCCAACCTGTCTTGCCGCAAAACACGGAGGTCGACACACATAGGGACTTTCCAGTTGTCAAGCAGTGGTGCTGTTCCTTTACCCTTATGGGTAATAGTAGGGTAGCTGGAACTTCGAAATTCTCGTGCCTAAACTTTGTCAGAGATCTTTGACAAAGTTATATGTGGTACCCGAGGAGTTGATGGTGCATATGGAGAGCGGTGATTGAACAGTAAGATTCACGTGCTTTTTACTTCACCAGAAATCTTCGACAGATTGCCCGTAATTTTCGCAAAGCTGATTGTGCATGTGACAGGTGCTGACGAGGCTGAAAAAGCAGGTGCTTCTTCGATTTCTGAGATCGGCCCTCGTGGTCTCTGAGCAACCCAGCTTTTGAGAAAGCAAACGCCTCTTCGATTTCTGAGATCGGCCCTCGTGGTCTCTGAGCAGCCCAGCTTTTGAGAAAGCAAACGCCTCTTCGATTTTTGAAGCTCCGTCGAGTGCAGATTTTTATAGAGGCTGGCATTAAGTTCCACAGCACACCTGAATCTCTACCAGTAGAAGCTCATTTCTTGCACTTCTAAGATCTTGATTTGTCTGACCTCTTCCTTCTTCAACACATTTGAAAATGTCTGGACCCTCTGACCGTCGTTTTGACCTGAACCTTGGAGAAGAGACAGCCACGCCTTCTCCAGACAACATATGGCGCCCATCCTTCATATCCCCTACTAGTCCTCTTACCGTTGGGGATTCTGTGATGAAGAATGATATGACCGCTGCAGTGGTGGCCAGGAACCTTCTCACTCCCAAAGATAACAGACTACTTTCCAAACGGTCTGATGAGTTGGCTGTTAAGGACTCTCTGGCTCTTAGTGTTCAGTGTGCAGGTTCTGTGTCTAATATGGCCCAACGCCTATTTGCTAGAACCCGCCAAGTTGAATCATTGGCTGCTGAAGTGATGAGTCTCAAACAGGAGATTAGAGGGCTCAAGCATGAGAATAAGCAGTTGCACCGGCTCGCCCATGACTATGCTACAAACATGAAGAGGAAGCTTGACCAGATGAAGGAATCTGATGGTAAGGTTTTACTTGATCATCAGCGGTTTGTGGGTTTGTTCCAAAGGCATTTATTGCCTTCGTCCTCTGGGGCTGTACCTGGTAATGAAGCTTCAAATGATGAACCTCCAATGCCTCCTCCTTCTGGGGTTTTGTCAAGTACTGAGGCTCCGGATAACCACCCTCCGGTGCTTTCTCTTTCTGGGGCTCTACCGACTGCTGAGACTTCCCCTAAGCAACCTTTGTGAAGGCTCCCTTTTGTTTGTTTATTTTGACTCATGTATATGTACATATTTGTGGCTTATCGAAAATATTAATAAATAAGCTTTGCTTCATTTCAACATATTGTGTTAAATACACCAAAGCCTTCTTCATAAAGTTCTTTGAATTTTTGCTTTTGTTGAAACCTGTATTGTTGAAGCTTTGTGAGTGAAGCATGTAGTTTGAGGTAGTGTTCCCTTAATTTCCCGAGTGAGGAAAACTTCTCGGTTGGAGACTTGAAAAATCCAAGTCACTGAGTGGTTGTGAGACTGCCGAGTATTAAGGTGCAGTAGCATATGGTGGGAGTCCCCCAAGTCTTCAGGCGAAGAGAGTTGCTGAATGAGGTGTCTCGCTTGTTACTAATTTGTCAAAGTAACGAATCATTGTTTCGATGTCACACATTCGCATATGCCTTATCTAAAAATATTTCCAACTTTTGTGTGTTTGATGCTGCATGCTATTGACTAGACAAGATCAAGTGCAATTAGTAGCTTTTCTCTCTTTTTCATCTTTTCTTTGGTGGAATTGCTTTTCGTTTCCACTAATCAGCCTGAGTGGATGCAAGATAACACCATTCTCTATAGCTCAGATCGCAAAGTCGTCTTCATAAAAGTTGTTCCTTATCTTGTGAACTACAACATCTCCAAATTTGAGATCCATCGGAGTAGTACAACTCCAGAAATTCAGGTATGATGAGTAACTGTTCATCAATTTTCTGTTAACCCGTCAGACTTGTTGTGAGCTTCTAAACTCCATTTTTTCTTGTTCATCTCAACATACTTTCTTCATCGAAGTTGTTCCTCACCTTGTCAGCTACAACATATCCAAATTTGAGATCCATCGGAGCAGTACAAATCCAGAAATTCAGGTATGATGAGTGACTGTTCATCATTTTTCTGTCAACCTGTCAGACTTGTTGTGAGCTTCGAAACTCCATTTTCTCTTGTTCAGATCAACATACTTTCTTCATCGAAGTTGTTCCTTAACTTGTGAACTACAACATATCCAAATTTGAGGTCCCTCAGAGCAGTATAACTCCAGAAATCCAGGTATGATGAGTGACTGGTTATTATTTTTCTGTCAACCCGTCAGATTTGTTGTGAGCTTTGAAACTCTATTTTCTCTTGCTCAGATCAGCATGCTTTCTTCATTGAAGTTGTTCCTCATCGACTCTTTCATAACATATCAAAAATTCAGGATGAACTAACGGTTAAATATTTCCAGATCTTCGAAACATCACAACAGCTTCGAAATCTGCAAGAAGCTGACTATCATGTTTGGAGCTTCAACACTTTAATTTCCGTCGCTCAAACAGAAATGGTTCCTTCTTGAAAGTTGTTCATATGCTCAAGAACTATAGGGTGTCCAAAATTCAGCTCCATTGGAGAAGAGCAGAGGTTGCAGAAATTTGATAGATGAAAGGAGGCGGAAGAGGGAGAGAGAGAAAAAGTCTCTTGGGTTGGATTTCTATTTTGGGGCAGATTCCAATTTTTGTAGCACCTTCATTATTGATGAATTGCTTGTACTTTTGTCCATTATGAAACTTGGGACTTTGGCTTGTTGTTGGATCTATTATAATATGTTTGGGAACATATATAAGTGAATAAATAAGAAGGAAAATTTTGGGCCCTTGTGGGTGTAAAACAAAAAATGTTTATGTTTACCCAAGTGTTTTTGTACAAGTTCAAGGGCATCTTGGGTTTTGTGAACAAAATTTGTTTATTTGGAGCAAGGTTTTGTGTTGAAGCTTTGTAGGTGAAGCTTTGGTGTTGAAGCTTTCTAGGTGAAGCTTTGATGGTGAAGCTTTGTAGATGAAGCTTTGTAGATGAAGCTTTCTAGGTGAAGCTTTGATGGTGAAGCTTTGTAGATGAAGCTTTCTAGGTGAAGCTTTGATGGTGAAGCTTTGATGGTGAAAGTATGTAGAGGGAGCTTTCTAGGTGAAGATTTTTTAGGTGAAGCTTTGTAGGTGAAGCTTTTTTAAGTGAAGCTTTTCGGGTGAAGTTTTTTTTTTTTTTTTTTTTTTTTGGGTGAAGCTTTGTGGGTGAAGCTTTTTAGGTGAAGCTTTGTGGGTGAAGCTTGTTGGGTGAAGCTTTTTAGGTGAAGCTTTGTGGGTGAAGCTTTGGAGGTGAAGCTTTTCGGGTGAAGCTTTTTGGGTGAAGCTTTTTAGGTGAAGCTTTGTGGGTGAAGCTTTTTAGGTGAAGCTTTTCGGGTGAAGCTTTTTGGATGAAGCTGTTTTTTTTTTTTTTTTTTTTTTTTTTTTTTTGTCGCTTGACACGGTCTTCATTTGCTTGTTTTGTAGTGACTGTGGAAGACGGATTGCTTTCTGATTGAGAAGGGTTCCGGCATCGCTTGCTATGAATGTAAAAGAGTGAGGGCTGAGTTGGCTAAATTACCTCTTTATTGAATTCATTGCCAAATGGCCTTCATTACATAGGATGCCGAACGGCTATAGCTCAACACTTGTACATCGTGAGTCTATTTGTAGTAGTACTTCAAGTGATCAGCGTTCCATGGATGGCCAAGGGTCTTGCCATCGGAGCTTCTAAGTGTGTAAGAGCCAGGGCGACTGATGCCAATGACTTCATACGGTCCATCCCAGTTTGGACTAAGTGTGCCTTCACTCGGGACTCTGTCGCAGAGTAATCTTTTCTTTAAGACCCAGTCTCCTATTTTGAAAGAACGAGGCTTGACCCTAGAGTCATAATAGTTGGAGATGCGCTGCTTGTAGGCGACATTCCTCAAGTGAGCTTGGTTTCTGTGTTCCTCGACTAAATCCAAGTTGAGGGTGAGTTGTTTGTCATTTTCACTTTGAATGTAGTTCTGGACTCGGAATGTTGCTTGCTCGAGCTCAACAAGGACAACCGCCTCTGTGCCAAAGGCAAGTGAGAATGGAGTTTCTCCTGTTGAAGTCCGATATGAAGTGCGATATGACCAAAGAACTTGGGGTACAAATTCTGGCCAACAGCCTTTAGCTTTGTCCAAGCTGGTTTTCAAAGTGCGCTTGATTATTTTGTTGATGGCCTCAACTTGTCCATTAGACTGGGGATGAGCTGGAGAGGCAAAGCATAAGTTGATGTTGAACTTAGAGCAGAACAACCTGAACTTCTTGTTGTCAAACTGTCGCCCATTGTCAGTGACTATCGCATTGGGAATGCCGAATCTACAAAGGATGTTCTTCCACACGAAGTCTTCTATCTTTGCCTCAGTAATGGTTGCCAAGGGTTCTACTTCGGCCCACTTTGTGAAGTAGTCAACTGCAACGACTGCGTAACAGACTTTGCCCTTCCCTGCCGGCATTGGGCCGATCAAATCAAGTCCCCACTGGGCGAAGGGCCAAGGGCTGATCATAGGAGTAAGAGGCTCTGGAGGGGAATGAGGAATAGTTGCATATCGTTGACATTTGTCACATGAGCGGGATACTTTGATGGCATCCTGGTGAAGTGTTGGCCAGTAATATCCTTGGCGAA
This sequence comes from Malus domestica, assembly GCF_042453785.1. Taxonomy (NCBI): domain Eukaryota; kingdom Viridiplantae; phylum Streptophyta; class Magnoliopsida; order Rosales; family Rosaceae; genus Malus; species Malus domestica. The sequence goes on along the minus strand of NC_091672.1, from coordinate 22,816,427 downwards.
AAGTCTTGTGTGCTAGGGACCGAGATCCAGCATGATCTCCACAGACTCCCTCATGTATTTCCCGAAGGACGATTTCCGCCTCGGCAGGCGTAAGACACCTTAAGTATGGCAGGCTAAAACCTCGCTTATAGAGTTGATCATTGATGATCAGGTAGCGGGTAGACTTGTATCGAATTTGCTTAGCCTGGACTTTATCATTTGGGAGGGTGCCATGAGCAAGGAAATTATAGATCGGGGTGATCCAACAATCCCCCTGTTGTAAGTTGCATACTTCTGCGGCCATGGTGCTTGGTGTTGCCAACAGTTCGACATGAATTTTTCTTCCAATCTTGTCTTCCACAGCTGAGGCGAGGCGAGCCAGGGCGTCTGCATGACTGTTTGCCGCTCGAGGAACTTGGGTGATCTGGTAGTGGAAGTGCTTGAGCAAAAGTTGTGTTTGCGCAAGATATGCTGCCATGGAGCTGTCCTTAGCATCAAAGTTGTTGGTAACCTGGTTGACCACTAATTGGGAGTCACTGAAAATATCAATTTGTTTAACCCCGAGGTGTTTGGCCAAACGTAATCCTGCTAGAAGGGCTTCATACTCGGCCTCATTGTTTGATGCCTTGAATTTGAAACGAAGAGCATACTCCATTGCTACTTTGTCGGGCGTAGTCAAGACTAGTCCCGCTCCACAGCCCTGTTGGTTGGATGAGCCATCAACATACAGACTCCATGCTGAGGTCGTTGATTCTACTTTCTGAGCTTCCGATGGTAATGAAGCTACTGCTTCAGGTGTAGAAGCAATGTCAACAGGATATGTGAAGTCGGCGATGAAATCTGCTACTGCTTGACCTTTTTCGGCTGGTTTTGGTTGGTAGGAGATGTCAAACTCACCCAATGCTATCGCCCATTTGATCATTCGCCCAGACGTGTCAGGACTCTGGAGTATCTGTCGAAGAGGGTGATTGGTAAGCACGATGATGGCGTGTGCTTGGAAATAAGGGCGAAGTTTCCGAGCAGACATGACCAATGCTAGAGCTAATTTCTCAATGTTGGAGTATCGTGTCTCCGCATCTTGTAGGGCCTTGCTAGCGTAGTAGACGGGCCGTTCGACACCACTGTCCATTCGAATAAGAACAGAACTGACTGCTGAAGCCGAAACCGATAGATAGATGATGAGAGTGTCACCAACTTCTGGTTTGGAGAGCAGAGGGGCTTTACTCATGTACTCTTTGAGGTTCCTGAATGCCTTGGCACATTCCTCCGTCCATGTAATGTACTTCTTATTTCCCTTGAGTGCTTTGAAGAAAGGAGCACATCTGTCTGTGGCCTTAGAGATGAATCTGGTTAAGGCTGCCACCTTGCCAGTAAGGCTTTGGATGTCTTTTGAAGTTATTGGCTCTTTCATGTCGAGGATTGCTTTGATCTTTTCAGGGTTAGCTTCAATGCCTCGTTGGCTAATCATGAAGCCTAAGAATTTGCCAGAGCCCACGCCGAAGGCACATTTGTTGGGGTTCAACCTCATTTGATACCTCTTTAGAATGGTGAAAGTTTCAGATAGGTCGGTGATGTGTTGGTCAGCATGTTTGCTTTTGACTAGCATATCATCAACGTATACTTCCATGTTCTTCCCAATTTGTTCGGCGAACATTGAATTGACCAGTCTCTGATAAGTTGCTCCTGCATTCTTTAGGCCGAAAGGCATGACTTTATAGCAATATAGTCCCCTGTCAGTAGTGAAGGCCGTGTGTTCTTGGTCTGAGGGGTTCATGAGGATTTGATTGTATCCTGAATAAGCGTCCATAAAGCTCAAGAGCTCACACCCTGCCGTAGAGTCTATAAGCCTGTCAATAAGAGGAAGAGGGAAACTATCTTTCGGACACCCTTTGTTTAGGTCGGTGTAGTCAACACACATCCTCCACAAGACCTTTTGAAGCGAAAGACTTTCTTTGGTCGGATTTTTCCTAACAAGGACCACATTTGCTACCCATGTCGGGTAATTGACTTCGCGGACAAAGCCTATGCCTTTGAGTTTTTCAACTTCTGCTTTCATTGCCTCGTATCGTTCAGCGTCATAAGATCTTCGCTTCTGTCTCACCGGCTTGATCTTGGGGTCAATACTCAAACGATGACAGATGACATTGGGAGAGATGCCTGGCATGTCCTCGTATGACCAGGCGAAGACCTCGGCGTTCTCTTGCAAAAAAGAGATCAGCGACAACCGAAGGGGTGGTGACAAAGTAGTGCCAATCTTCACCATGCGGTCTGGATGATCTCTTGAGATAGGTACCTTCTCCAACTCTTCAGCAGGTTGGGCTTGCTGGGTGAAAGAGTCATCTCGAGGATCATCGGGTTGATTGTTGCTATCAGGAAGATCCAAGGTCGCTTCATCTAGGCTGGTCTTTGTGACTTGGTCATGTACAGACAGGGTTTCCTTGGGTCCGGGCAAGTGTTGTTGCTTAACTGAAGTGTTGTAACATGATCGTGCACTAAGCTGATCTCCTCTGATGTAGCCGTTGCCATGGGGGGTTGGAAATTTCATCAACAGCATATGCGTGGATACCATAGCCTTGAGATCATTGATGCCTGTGCGCCCAAAGATGACATTGTATGCCGTTGGGCAATCAACCACTAGGAAGTTAGTGGTAATGGTAGCCGTGTAAGGGCCTGTACCAATAGTAAAGGGTAAATGTATGCTCCCTAAGGGTTGCACGATATCACCGGAGAAGCTTATCAGAGGAGAAATCGAGCGATCGAGCAAGTGTTCAGCTACACTGAGTGCCCTGAAAGCTTCGGCAAACATGATATTGACCGAAGCCCCTGTGTCTACGAGGATTCGTCGAACATCAAAGTTGGCTATATGAGCCTCCACGATCAATGGGTCGTTATGAGGGTAGATGATGCCTCTTTCTTCCTCAGGGTAGAAACATATCGGATCCCAGTTAGGCTTTTGATACTTCCCTCCCCTGATGTCTTCCACGTGAAACACTTGGTGACCAGGCCTCAGAATTCGTTCACTGTTTTTCATGGCCCTATTGGAAGATTCAGATATGGGTGTGCCGCCGCTTATGGAATATATGACATTCACCTGGCGTTGGTTACGGTTATCCCTTTGAGGGTGAAGAAGGAATTGATCAATTTTTCCTTCTCGTGCCAAAGCTTCAATACGATCACGGAGGATGATACATTTTTCGCTATCATGGCCGTTATGCTCATGGTAGCAACAAAACATGCTCGCGTTATTCGGGGGCGTGTAATCTGGGTGCCTCGGCTTTGGCTTTGGTATCAGGTGAGCTATGCTGGGGTAAATGGCCGCGCATGTGGCATTCAAGGGCGTGTATGTCTCATACCTTGGGGTAGGGGGTATCTTGACGCGGGTTTGACCCACTGCATTGACTGCCTGGGGGCGAGCGTTATTGTGGCGATACCCTTGGTTATCGGGATAGTGTCCCTTACTCTTTTTATTGAAAGGAGAGTGGTGAGGATGGAAATCCTTCCTCTTGCCTTGAAATTGATATGTCTGTTGATTCGGTGAAGCATTATGCAAGGCATGGGGAGGTGCCACTGCTGTTTGGGAAGTCGAGGTCTTCTCATTTAGGTGAGTCTGGCTTCCACCTCCCACTTGTTGATAAATGATGGTTGTAGGGGGTTTCTCCTGATATGTCTTTGCCTCGGCGGAGGCATGGTTATAAGCCTGCGCCATTACCTCAGAGTAAGTCTTCCAAGTATTGGCATTGATCATGTATTTAAAGAAACAATCACGTAGGCCTGCCGTGAAGGCTTTGAGGGCAGTCTTGTCGTCTGCCTCGGCACACCGGGAGTATTCATGGCTGAAGCGGCCAGCATACATACGTAATGACTCGTCTGGCTTCTGGCGGATAGTGTACAAGTCATCTGCAGAGTGCAAGCGATCGGTTTGGAAAATGTGTTGGGAAACAAATAGTTTCCTCAATTCCTCAAATGAGTCTACCGTCTCAGGTGTAAGACGACAATACCAATTTAGAGCTCCACCAGAGAGGGTGGAGGGGAAGAGAAGACATCGCTCGTCGTCGGTGTGCATCCGGTATGCCATGGTAGACTCAAAGAGGTTAAGGTGCTCAATCGGGTCCTCTTTTCCAGTATAAAGTTGCAAGCCAAGCTTCTGCTTTGTCTTTGCTTGAAGGGGGGTGTTGAGGATCCTCCTTGTAAGAGGGCCAGGCCTGGGTTGGTTCCAGTCAGGTATTTCAGCCTGACGTTCAGCCTTCAACTTGTTTACTTCCTCAAGAAGTTGTAGGACAAGGGGGTCCTGAGCGGAGTTATGTGCCACTGGAGCTTTCTTTCGTAAATCTCCATCTCCTCTTGGAATTAGGAAGGTTTGATCAAGGGCATGTGATTTTTCCCTGGACTCGCTGTACTGGCTTCCAGGGTATGTCTGTCGGAACACCTCTGAGTCCCCTGTACCCTCATGTCTCTCTAGGACTTGTTGCCCCTTCCCCAAGTTGGTGGCCGGCTCGGGCCGTGGCAGGGGACCGAGTCTCTCAGAAATCCTTGGGTCATTGATCTTTGAGCTTATATGGATGGAATTCTCTCGACGTTGCTTCAGGAAATCCCGACAATCGCGAAAGACGGCTTTCGATCCTTCTGCCCCTTCAGCAAAGAGGTGTCTCCCTCCGCTTCTCATGGTTCGGGTCGAAGCAACTGGGTTAAGAGAAGCCTCATGTTGATTATCAAATCGAGGGGTAATTTGTTCCCTATCAGGGATATCTATGTCGAATGCATGTGACCCTCCATGTTGGAGGGCACCCAGTTGATGGTTGACTTCCACGGGGGCAACAAGCTCGCGTGTCTGAGCTTGCCTAGCTTCGTGAAGTGTCTCGAAGAGCTTCTCATATTGCTCCTGGAGGACCTCATTCCTCATTGCTATCTTGTTGTTCTGAGCTTCCAACTCATCGACTTTAGCTTGAAGAAGAACTCGTTTTCCTTCCTTCTTTCGTTGTTTCGCACTATGTGCAAGGGGGGTGTCATTCTGTGTGCTGTGGCTTCCTTCGCTTCCCATGCTGGAGAGGGATGCCTGATCAAAAGAAAGTGTACGAATGATAGAAACCAGCTTGACACAGCTGAAGAGAGTAGGAATAAGTGTCGTTTCCCACAGACGGCGCCAAATGTTGATGCACAAAATCAGCGAAGACTTTGGTACAACAGAAAGTGTCAGGTTTTGTGACCTTCGCTTGGTTGCTTCCGTCACTAGTGAGGATAAGTACGTAAATGAATAGAGACAGAGAAGCAAACACACGATGTACGTGGTTCACCCAGATTGGCTACGTCCACGGAGTAGAGGAGTTCTTATTAGTAGTGAAGGGCTTACACAAGTACAAAGGATCAAGCTCTCAATTTAGTGAGTTCTTGTGAATGATTTAACACAAAATAACATTAGCCAATATTGTGGGGGAATGACCCCTATTTATAGAAAAACTTGTAGCTTTGTCACATTGACATGTGTCATGTTATGATTGGTTCTTGATGTCGACACGTGCTGCGCTCTGATTGGCTTCTAATCTTGACACGTGTCGAGTAGTGATTGGCCTCCTGGTCGGAGGGGAACTCTTCTGGGTCCTTGACAGTATAGCGTTGGCCGGTGCTCGGTAGTTTCGGGATTGGTCAAGTATGGTACAAACAAACTTAACCAAATTAATTAATTAAAAGCCAACAAAATTAGAGTTCGATATGATTACCAGAAAGAGCTTAATTAATTAATTTGGTATTAGCAAACGAGAAATAAGAAATATTTTTATGGAAAAATTAGGTTCTCATTCCTATTTTCCCTACTTCATTAATTAAAACCTTATTCCTTTTTAATTTTTTATCAAGGTCCTTAGATTTTAATAAATGTCATTAATTATTTCAATAATAAAATAATTTTTTATTTCTAGTCCTAAATACAGTTCAATCAAATAGGCCTACAATACGTTATCAGCACACTCTTGTCAGAAGCTAAGGAACTGAAGGATCGTAGGAGCAGGTTTTCTTCTACAAAATTCAAAGGCTTTTATTTGTTTTCTGTTAATCATGTACGCTTAAAATAAAGTAAGATATTTGAAACATCCACGAAGCATGAAAACATTCCTCATGATACATGAACCCTCTATATTTATATTTTCCTTCCGATATATATCGTATATGATTCATATATTTGTTAATATATATATATATATATATATATATATATATGTTTCATGCATTACGCAATTATTTTGCTATGTGGAATTTGTGAGTCAAAGTGTATAAATAAATTAGAAACAATTTAGGGGTTCTTAAAACCCTAGAAAAGTCAGAAAAAAAAATGGGAATTTAATGCGGCATGGCTGCGACGGCACCACCATTGAGCATCGTGCTGGGCTACAGCCTAGCCGCGTGGAGCACGTCACTAGGATGACGTCGTTGCGACGTCTGGACCATGGCAGCAGCCTTTTGGGCTTTGCTACGCCTACACGGACACGCCAGGCCTTCAACCTGGAAAGGTTACACGGGCATGCAGCCCATCCTAACTTCTAAGAAGGCATGCAGCTTTTCTTGGACCTGTCTATGTGTCCCCGGCCCAACCTACCAGCAACCTTATGCTGCTGGGCTTTGTCTCGTGCCATATACCCCCTGTAGCAAGCTCGTGTTGCTTGCTGGGCTTCACCAACCCTAGGCCTCGCCACCCCTAGGCCTACTTGCCTGCATCTTATGTTGTAGGGCTTGACTTGCCTCGATCCAGACCACACGGCCCATAGGCCTGCAACCCTCCTCGAGGCCTAATAGCTATAAGGCCTGTCCCCGCATCATTACCAGCCCACTTTTGGCTAGGCCGTGTTATTTTTTTATCCAATGCCAATTTTTGGTATAAATCATGCCCAAATTTTTTTTTGGGTACTTTGGTTTACGCTAATTAAATCTAATTTAATTATCACTTGGTTTATCACCAACCAAAGTTAACATGACTCGTCTGTCGTTATTTTGCTTCCACGATCGATAATTAATCCAAAATTAAAAGTGACCTGCAATCTATTAATATGATAATTAATCCAAAATTATTAATCTGAAGATCACTTTTGAACATTAACGATTCAATAATTTATTTTTCTACTTTGAACCGTTGACATCATTTCGCAGTCTTGAAGCTCTCACACTTGAGTTCCCGAAGCAACTCAAATCCACTACACTTAAATTAGCATATTGCATTATGTGTTCTTGTAGGAACCTTTCCTTTATGAACTAATCGGTCATAAAACTAAATTGAACATGTAGTTTCATATTTAGTGCTTTTGAAACCCGAAGTTTTCATTCAAAACTTACCACATGAAACCTGTAGCTTTCATGTTAAAATAAAACCAATACATGTCCATAGAACCCGAATGTTCTACGATGTATGTCTATGGATTACCATATGACTAACAACATTTTGTTGTACCTTTCGTTTTAGGGACATGTCAAACTTGAACAAGCTCGATTTCACCGCTCTGGACGTATATGGATGAAACTACTTGAAGTGGGTTCAAGATGTGAAACTTCATCTTACTGTAAAGGGTATTAGAGCCACCATCAAGGCACCTACCGACTCCACTCTCGTAGATGAAGCTTAGAAAGCTACTGCAATGATCTTTATTTAAAGACACATCAATGATGCACTGTAGACCAAGTATCACACTAAGGAGGACCTATGCATCCTCTAGCTTGCTCTGGCCGATTGTTTCGATCACCCGAAAGACATTTACTTGCCTGAAGCAAAACATGACTAGCAGCATCTACACTTCCAAGACTTTAAGTTTGTGAAGAAATACAACTCTGAAGTTTGTATAATCCGATCATTGTTTAAGTTTTGTAAAGTGGGCTTAACAGATGCAGATCTCTTGGAGAATACCTATTCGACCTTCCATGCCACCAATATTGTCCTACAACAATAATATAGGGCACAAAAGTTCACCAAATTTTTAGATTTGATCTTTGTTTTACTTCTCACTGAAAAGTATAACCAGCTTTTGATGAAAAATCATCAAGCTCGACCCCCTGACTCAAATGCTGCACCTGAAGCGCATGCGACCAATTCTAGCAACCATAAACGATGAAAACATCATTGTGGCCATGGTAATGGACAACAAGCCCACCCAAGGGCCCAAGGTCAACAGAGCCAAGGCTCACCCAAAGGAGGAAATTTGATGCAGAAGCGTCAACCCCTTGCACCTAAGGCCCCAAACTTCAAGAATAAGGGCAAAACTACCGTTCAATTGACTTCCACTGAAATGGACATGTGCTACCGCTATGAATCAAAGGATCATTGGTCATGAGTATGCAAAGCTACCCCTAAGGCTATTGCCAACTATCATTCCCAAATGGCCCAAGGTCAACAGAGCCAATGCTCACCCAAAGGAGGAAATTTGATGCAGAAGCGTCAACCCCTTGCACCTAAGGCCCCAAACTTTAAGAATAAGGGCAAAACTACCGTTCAATTGACTTCCACTGAAATGGACATGTGCTACCGCTATGGATCAAAGGATCATTGGTCATGAGTATGCAAAGCTACCCCTAAGGCTATTGCCAACTATCATTCCCGTTATGAGTCTAACTTTGGCAATGTGGAACATCCCGAAGATGCTACTACATTCATGGAGATATCCGATTTTCAAGAGGCATCAACTCTTATGGACGAATAAGTTTTATTCTTCTAGATATGTTTTTAAGGTGTTTTTACCCCTAGTGGCCGAACCCACTAGGAGTGGCCGAACTTACTAGGAGTGATCGAAACCCCTCCAATTTTTTAGGTTTATGGTTTAATTTTTGGACAATTTTTCTAAGTATTTGGAATAAATTGTTTGGTTTTGGTTTGTTTTGAATTATGGATAATTATTTTGTGGATATTATTTCTCGATTGATTAATTGAATGAATGAAATTATATTTATGCATGTGACCAATTCAATTAATTTATTTCTAGGTATAACTAGTGAGGAAGTTAGTTGTCTGGCTAATAGTGCTACTACACATACCATATTGTGTGAGCGACACTATTTTACTAACTTCGTACCTAAGAAAGCACCTCTGACAACCCTCTCATGCTCATCCAACCTGATTGAAGGATACGGAAAGACCCGTATAATGTCGTATAATGGTACTGTCTTAACCATTAAAGAGGCTCTCTATTCTCCACGTTCTGGAAGAATGTTATTGAGTTTTAAAGACATTCGAGATAATTAATATAATGTTGAAACCACTAAAAAAATGGTTCTAAATTTTTTTGTATCATTTCTTATGAGTATGGCCAGAAGCGTATTCATGAGAAGCTGGAACATCTCCCGAGTGGGTTGTACATCAAAACCATTCGCGACGTAGAGACCCACCATGTGGCCGGCTGTGAGCTTGGGTTCCAAAGCACTTTGCTGCTTTGGCATGATCGTATGGGACATTCCAGACATGATATGATGCGTTGTATCCTCAAATCATCACATGGGCATCATTTGCCTCCCTATGTTGGATTCCCGCCATGCAAAGCTTGTTCTTTGGGGAAGTCGAATACTCAACCCTCAATTACAAAGATTATTCACAACCCTCTTAATTTTCTTCAAAGGATTCAAGGGGATATTTGTGGACTTATCCAACCAACATGCAAACCATTTAGATACTTTATGGTGTTGGTTGATGCATCGACACATTGGTCACATGTATGCTTATTGTCTACATGCAACACTGCATTTGCGAAACTCCTAGCACAAATTATTAAGTTTAGGGCTCACCACCCTGATTATCTGATCAAGTCGATTTGACTGGATATTGTTGGAAGGTTTACATCACATACTTTTTATAACTATTGCATGTCGTTGGGATTGAAGTCAAACATCTTGTACCTCATGTTCACACCCAAAATGGCTTGGCAGAAGCTTTCATAAAGCGCATTCAATTGATAACTCAAACTTTGGTTATGTGAACCAAATTACCGGTATCTGCTTGGGGCTATACAATATTACATGCAGTTATGTTGGTCCGCCTGAGGCCCACCACTACCCAGCTTTATTCACCATTATAGTTGGTTACTGGATACGAGCCGGACGTCTCATATTTATGTGTGTTTGGGTACGTAGTCTATGTGCCAATAACGTTGCCGAGACGTACCAAAATGGGTCATCATAGAAGAATGAGAATCTATGTCGGTTATGATTCCCCATCAATTATTCGCTACTTAGAGGCCTTGATAGAAGATCTCTTTACCGCACGTTTTGTGGATTGTCACTTTGATGAGACAGTCTTCTCATCGTTAGGGGGAGATAAGAATGCTAACGTTCCTGTAGACCTCTACGAATTGTAGTGGTATGCTTTGTCTCATTTTGATCCCCGCACTGCCCAGTCTGAAACTGAAGTGCGATGTATTCTAGATCTTTAGAGCATTGCTCAAAGTATGTCGGATGTTTTTACCGATCTAGCAAAGGTGACGAAACCACATATACATGTTGTAAATGCACCTGCAAGGATAGACGTACCTAGAGTACGCTGTAATACCACATGGGAAGGTCGAATTATCCTCGAGGGTGGGGCGACCGCACCTTCTACGCAGCCTGGTATATTGGTGGTTAGCCAATCATCTGCTCTTACCCTAAAGAATGGCAGACCCCCTGGTTCAAATGATTCACAACCCCGGAAGAGAAAAAGAACACAAACTAGTTACCCTAGTCTGAATTCGACCATCACTCACTCATTTGTTCCAACGCATGAGGTTATTCTAGATTACGGTGATGTCTTAAATGAGACAACTCGACCTCTCGAGAATCGCGAGATTTCGGTCCACTACGCAATATTGGATGAGGTTTGAAATCAGAATGAGATGATCGTCGACGATGCATTTGCGTACATAGTAGCTACTGACATCATGTTTAGCGATGACATTGAACCATGTTCCATCGATGAATGCCGATGTAGAACAGATTGGTCATATTGGAAATAAGCAATCTAGGTTAAACTCGATTCGTTTGCGAAACGTAAGGTGTTTGGGCCTGAAGCTTCTATTCCACCACATGTGAAGCCCATGGCCTACAAGTGGGTTTTCATGATGAAGCGTGATGAGAAATATGAAATAATGCGATACAAAACACGCATCGTAGTGCAAGGCTTCTCTTAACACCCTGGGATTGATTACGAAGAAACGTATTCCTAGTAATAGACATCATAATCTTCCGCTACTTTATCAATTTGGTAGTTTTCGAAAAACTAAATATGCAGCTTATGGACGTGGTAACCGTGTATCTTTATGGGGATCTAGATACAGAAATCTACATGAAAGTTCCATAAGGACTTCCATTGACTGGTTCAAATAGTTCTAGACCATGGAACACTCTCTCTATTAGATTAAGGAGATCACTCTACGGATTGAAACAATCCGGGCGGATGTGATATAACCGTCTGTGTAAATATTTGACAAGTTAAGGTTATATGAACAACGAACTATGCCCATGCGTGTTCATAAAGAAGTTACATTCCAGATTTGTGATCGTTGTAGTTTATGTTGACGACATGAGCATCATCGGAACTCTCTCAGAGCTTGAGGAAATTATTGTTCACTTGAAATCATAATTTGAGATGAAAGATCTTGGGAAAACTCGATATTGTCTCAGCCTAAAGATCGAGCATTGTTCGAATGAAATCCTAGTACATCGATCGAACTACATCCAAAAGGTGTTGCGACGTTTTAATAAAGATAAATCGAAGCCTTCGAGTACTCTTATGGTCATTCAGACTCTAGATGCTAAATGAGATCCCTTCTGTCCCAAGAAGGATAAGGAAGAGATTTTGGAGCCTGAAGTTCCATACCTAAGTGCAATTGGTGCTTTATTGTACTTGGCTCAATGCACTAGACCTAACATCTCATTCGTTGTTAATCTTTTGGCTAGATACAACAATGCACCTACATGCTTTTCACTACCTCAAGGGTACGACGAATTTGTGTTTGTTTTACACCCACGAATCCTTAAGATTAGCTGCCACCCCCTCGGTCTTCGAGTTGATTCTCACCTTGTTAGTTACGCAGATGCTGGATATCTGTCTGACCCATATATGGCACGTTCTCAAACGGGCTATGTCTTTATCGTTGGAGACACCGCTATATCTTGGAGGTTTATCAAGCAAACGCTAGTTGCGACTTCTTCGAACCATGCTGAGATTTTAGCCATGCATGAAGCATCGTGTGAGTACTTTTGGTTGAGAGCAGTCATGGAACATATTTGAAGCACTAGTGGTTTTACTACCGTTGTTGACCTTCCTACGACGATATTTGAAGACAATGCAGCATGTATCGAGGAATTAAAGAAGGGATACATCATGGGAGACAACACCAAACACATAGTGCCTAAGTTCTTTTATTCTCACCAGGAATAACAACATCAGAACATTGAAGTCAAGCAAATCTGTTCCCAGGATAACCTGGCTGATCTCTTTACCAAGTCATTGCCCAAGTCTACTTTTTAGAAGCTCATAATTATCTGAGTTGAATTGCTTGTAGTTCTCTTATTTGGAAGTTATGTCTAACTCAGTGAAGTATCCTGAAGCATACTCACTTGATCTTTATGTACTCTTTTTCCTACGATTAAGAACAATTTTCCCACTAGATTTTTGCTACCTAACAAGGTTTTAATGAGGCACCCATCATGGGATGATCATACTCCGTTAAGTTCACTATTTTTGTCTTGTTTAACATTTGTTTTAGACATTATGCATACTTCTCATTTTTCTCCTTAGTCTATGGGTTTTCACCTGTCTTAGGTTTTACCATAGCGAGGTTTTGTAAGTTTTACTACCAATGCATAATTTCTTTAAATTTGAGACTCGCATTCGCCCGTTATGCCGCCGACTTCATCAACTGTCTACCTCAACTGCTGAAGATCTGATGCGATGTTTTGTTTGAGTATTTACATACTCAAGGGGGAGTGTTGCAGTCATAGTTAGAATAGGAATGTGATTGTGTAAATCCTAGTGTATCTAGGGATATCTTGGAATACTCCCTTTAGTACTTAATATCCTATTAGAGTTGTAATCCTATAAGGATTTAACATATCTTTCTACGATAAATAAAGACACAATGAGGTGATACAATATACATCTCACAATTAAATCTCTCTCTTTTCTCTCTCTTATCACCGACCTCTCTCCCTCTCTAGTCCTAAATACAGTTCAGTCAAATAGGCCTACAACAACATTTGGTATATTTATAATTATGGCTAAATTTTTTATTATATATTTTTATTTTTAGTTTGTACCCATTTTTAATTTGCAACCCTTCTTTTAATTTGTACCAATTTTCTTTTTAGTTTTAATTTGTACCCATATATTTTTTTTTGTGCCCATATTTTTGAAACTTTTAGGCCTCGTTTAGCAGCTCGGACTGTATTGACTATTTCTGTCGGATAGGATAAATAGCCATCGGATAGTACTGACTAAATTAGTCAGGCGTTTGGTGCAGTATCGGACTAATGACCGTATTATTTATACTGTGTTTGGTACTGAGCCGGATAGGACAAGGAAAAAAAAAATGACAAATCTTTGTTTGTTTAATGAACTTTTCTCATATTTATACGTATTGAAAACCACACAAATTTTCAAATAACAATGATAAATAGTAAATTCCATACATCAAATTCAAAATATTTTCCAATAACATAAAAGAAGGTTCACAAAAAAAAACTACAAGTCATTACGTTATATAGATTAATCTAACCACATATCCAAGTTCATAAAATATACAAATGCAAGTTGGTTTCACTAAGAAACAGTTTGTCTAGATAGCCAAAATATATGCATGTTGCTGCTTTGCAAACTCTTCCCTCTGCTTTGCTTTCTCCTTAAACACCAACAAACACAGGGAGCATCAACAAAACAAATATTTCCTGCAATCATAAAGGCCAGATGCATTAATGTCGCAAACATAAGTCCAAACAACCAATAAGAGAAATTTAACAAAACCTAGACAACCCCACTTAAAATTTGATAAATGCAATGAATAAAATAACTAAAAAAGCTTAAAAGGAACAAGATTTGAAAGCCTAACAAGACAAACAACAAAACGAAGACAAAGCTTCTGTTACAAACCACTGAAGTAAGTGCCATGGAAGGATCAACACACCACTGAAGTGAAACTAGCCAGCATTTCATTTACTTAGTCCCACCACTTAAAGCTTCAGTTACAAACAGAAAAATGAACCAAGACAGTATGTTATTCTCAGTTAACATATAAAACTTATGAGAAAATACTACCACACAAAACACAACAATTTTGTACAAGCATCAAATACACGATATTCCATATAACATATGAAGTCCCCAACATATGCAGTCTAACGACTCTAACATGTAAATAGATACCATATAACACACTTTAATCACTTCCTTTCGGCCCACATTATCTCTTCTTCTATTTAACCGCCCTTGACAATCTTGTAGCTTGCCCATCAAGTACAGAGTAACCTTCAGTTCTTGCCCATCAAGTACAGAGTAACCTTTAGAGTTAATCATCTGCACAAATTTTATATAATATCCCATTTGCCCATTACTAATCTTGTTCATCTGAGCAATTTTTTTACCATTAACGTTTGACCACTCCTTTAATTACTCAATTATTTTAACATCATCATATCAACAATAAACACAAAACAGCTAAATCAAAGCAAACTTTCACCATGCATCAGTCACTCAACAAAAAATTGAAAGACAAAATCTTGAAAATTCAACGAAATCCCACTAACCAAATCTCAAATCAAAGAAAACCCACATAAGAATTTGCAGAACAATGATACGGAAGCAGCTCATTTTTTAGCACAATTCTCGTGCCAAAATTCAATCCCAACAAACCCTAATTCGACCCCATCAACAAACCCTAAAATTCGAAAATTCTAATTAAAACACAAAATTACATAATCAATTGCATAATTACAGAGAAAACAATAACTAGATTCAAACAATTGAAAGAAAATTGCAAGAAAAAAGAGAAGGAGGGGGAAGACCAGAGGGAGGGGCGGAACCTGGGAAGAAGAAGAAGAAGAATGAGAATACAAACCTGGGAACGGTGCGTCTGGAGAGGAAGGAGAGAGCGAGAGTGCGTTCTCAAGAGAATGAGAGAGCGAGAGTGCGTTCCGACTAAATTGTCCCGTGCTTTTAGAGGGGATAAGGAAACGGGTGTTTACCGTATAAAGGAGGTGGGCCCGGATTATTTAATCCGGTGGTTATTTAATACAAACGGATGCCAAACACCGTACTCCGTATTATTAGTCCTATCCGATGTGTTATCCAACGTACCAAACAAGGCCTTATTTGTATTTGTACCCACATTTTTTCATTTATTTGTACCCATTTTTAATTTTGCTAAATGTACCCATCCTAATTATATGTATTTATTTTATGTTTTAAAATATATCAATATTTATTTTTCAAAATATGTTAATAATTATGTGGGTACATTATTTTTTGCTATAATTTTTGTGAAGAACAATATTACTCTAAAATTGATTTTTAAGTATTGATTATATTTTAAAAATATTATTTAAATTTGTTTAAATTTCATAATTTGTGGGACATTAAATGCATAAATGCATGAGTTAAATCTCTTAAATGATGCGAATGACCTTGATCAAATTATTTAAACAAACAAGGTTTTAGTCTAACAATTAGGTTGATTGGGGATTGGAACCAAAATGACCCATTTTTTATACTAGTATTCATTTCTCTTGGTTAGCTAAAATAGACAAACCAATGAGTCAGATATAACTAGGTAGTAGACTTAATCCAAATATTAAACTTCATTGTCATTCATGTGAGTCGAATATGAGACTTTTCACGTACAAATAAACAAGAATACTATTATATATGATAATTTTACTTATAGAAAAAAAAATGACGTCAGAGGTAACGCGATTAAGTAAACAAAAGGATGTCAAGTCATTCGTTGAATAAATTAGGACACTTCAAATATTAGTAATCAAACAATCTATTGTGATTTTAGTCGAACAATGATGACCAACTTATAACATTTGTGACTAATTTTATTACAAAGTTATTGATTTCTAACCAAAAGAATGAAATTGACCACGATATTACAAATCAAAGAGTACAAAAAACGAAACAATATTTTGAGGTCTCTTCCAAACAACTTCTAACATTTGGGCAGATCAAGTGGTGGCGAAGGCAAAGTAGATTCTGCAGTAGGTCCATTTTCAACCTCAAAAGCCAAGCCTAGCCCCCATGACAGATGAATGTCCAAATGACAGTGCATGTACCAAATTCCTAAGACAATTGTTTAGAACAAATAACCAAACATTAATTTTTAATAATATAACTAAACATAAGACATTTAATTGATGAGGTGATTAAAAAACTAACCTGGATTATTTGCTTGAAACCTAATCACAGCCCATCCTTCGACCGGCACACCAATTGTGTTACGAATTTGCGAATTAACGAAGTTGAATTTTTTGGGGTCATTAATCGGGTCGTAGTTACCAAATCCTTGTGCTAACACGTGAAAATTGAAGCCGTGGAGATGGATAGGATGGTTCTCGATCGCCAAAAATGCTGTGTTTTGAAGCACGATCTCTACCGTCAAATTGAACTTTAGTGTCTTGACCTTGGTAGATTTTGGTGCGTATATTAGCGACAGGTCGAAGCTGACATTCGTGTCTGTGTAATCAAACTTTACCGAAGGCTCGTCAGGAAAATCTCTGGTGTAAACCCCACTCACGTTGTTAAAATGTGCTTCCATCATTGACGTATTGCTTGGAAGCACGAATGACTCGTTGTTCATGCTAGCAGACAATCGGCTAAAGAGTGGGCCTTGACATGTGGCATTTTTTGGACACATTTCTAAGTTCACGCCGATTGTCATGAACATGTGCTTGTCCACTTGAAGTGGGACCGGGACCCATTGGGGCCCGCCGATGAGGCAAGTGAGATTAGTATAGAACTTGTGGGCCAACGACGTGTCGTGAGGGTTGGGCAAGGCCGGCATAATGGGGGTTGATGACTTGGAATTCTTGTAGACGATGATGCCTCTGGTGGTCGTGTTATCAAAGTCGATGTTTGCACTAGCATACGGAGTGGCGGCCATGTAATAAGATCTGATAGGTTGATTGAAGTTGACAAGAACGTCAGTGGTTTGACCAGGTCCAGTAACCACCACGTCGGTGACATATGGAGTGGCGGCCATGTAAGTGGCGTCGATGGCGACAACTGTCATGTTGTGATTGGCTATCTTGAAGAAGAGTTGGTTATTTAGTGCAACATTGATTAGGCGTAGGAGGTAGGTATCTCCTCTCACCACACTGAGTTGATATGTCTCTGATAAATTGATGCTAAACTGTTAATATTCATCATTCATAAGTAATATATAAAAATAAACAAATGTACGTCCATGCATGCATGGTTACATACGATTTTGAGAGCAATCGTATATATCACCAGGAAGTCCATTTATAGTGTAAGCATTTGAACTATTAGGAGCAATTCCGGTAGCCAAGCCTTCTTCCTCAATGTCAACAACATTACCATTGTATCACTCTCCTGCAATTCCATCAAACATATTTTATAATGTCACAAAAATTATTGTTTAAGTGCGTATCATGATGAATGTTAACTATGTTGAATGGTATTGATCGTTAATTACCTAATAAGATGGGAACTTCTTCGGTGGGCTTGAGGAAGTGGAAGGATGGACCAGCTTTCGGGTGGATTATGAGTGCGCCGTGGACGGTTGCGCGGAGCCACGAAACGTGGGCATGCCACCAAAGGGTGCCTTCTTGTCGGGTGATATTTGTGGATGAAAATTTCTTCCTCCTCGATCTTGGACGATTTTGCACCTACAAAACAATTAACACCTTAGGTTAAGGCCAAGAGCCTCACGCGCCCACGATGAATGGGGGGGGGGGGCTTTGGCCGAAGAACCTCCGATGCCAAAGTTAGAATTTAGAGAGAAAGAGTGTTTAGAGAATTTTGGGATTTTTGCCAAAGTGTTGGAATTAGCTTTTTGGTGAGAATGGGAGTATATTTATAGGGATAGGAGGTGGCTAGGGTTTTTAGGTTTAATTAGCCAATTTATTTGGCTATTAAACATAAAATGAATGTTTTGGAGGTTTTTTGTATAATTGGCTAATAAAAAGGAAGAAATGGTGGGAAAAGGTAGAAAAAAGGTAATGGATTAGGTTTTTCAATGGGATAGCCGGCCCTCTTTGTGTTTTTAGGTTTGAGTGGATGTTTCAAATTGACAATTAAGGGATTGATTAGGTAATTAATCCCTTAATTAGTCAATTATTATGATTTTATGAAATATGAAAGGAATAAGTATATTATTTAGCTAATTGATTAGCTAAATAATGAAATGGGAAATATATGAATAAATTAGGTTTTAAGTTGATACCTATTTTGGGCACTTTTGACTTGGTTGAAAAAATGATTCTCTATTGCTCGCGTGTAGGAAACCCGGTATGCCTCGAGAGTATTTTTGTCCTCTTTTGTCCAAAAGTCCACGTGTCGCCTAGTGAATATTTTTGGCTCCACAAATGCCCCCACACCTGTTGGGCTGCTCGCAAAAAAGGGCAGCAGGTGTAGAGATCTTCTTGCTTTAGGAAACTTAAGACTGCTTCCTATTTTGATGTTGATTCTCTCTTTAATAGGAAATTAGATCCTTCTAGGAAAGGGAAATAAATTTCTCTCAAAGCCTATTTAAGTCCACCTTAAGTGGGTTATTAAATCAACTTTGGAGAGCAATTTATTCTACCATACAAGAGAGAGATAGCTTAGAGGATATTTGTTCCCCCTCCTCTAGCAATCTTCTACATCTTGCCCGTGCAAAGGACCGTCTTTCGTTGCTTTCTTCGTCTTCTTCGTGTCGCACCGATGTAAGAAAAATTTAATTTTTCTTGCCTTATTCTTGGATAGTGCTATTGCGGGGCAGCCGTCGGGGTGGTGCGGCACATCGGCTGGCAGAGGCCAGGAGTTGGCTCGGCATGGGCCGAGGAGATGTTGTGGCAGGGACCACTGCTTGGGCAGCTTGGCTTGGCTTGAGCCAAAAGGCAGCTTGTGCAACTAGGGTCGCGGATTGTGGCGCTAGGGCGCAGTGCTAGGCGAGCCGCATGGCTCATGTCCTTTGGGCTCTTGGACCTGACTCGGGCCAGGCTGGTGATTGAGAGAAATAAGGAGATTGCGGGTCTCATGGGCTGCTGGAATGTTGGGCATGCAGGCCTCCTACATGTTGGAATGCTGGGTTGAGCTCCCCTGCTGAGTACCATGAATGTCGTTGGCTGCTTAGTCCTCTTTGCCGAAAGAAAGGTGGGCTGCTCCAGAAAGATGAGGTAAAGAGGATCAAGGCGGATGCATTGGCTCGTCTGATCGCTGTCGTGGAGCTTACTATGAATGAAGATGGAAAGAAGAGATCTTCCCCGCCTGCTCATGAGATGCCAGTTAAGAAAAAACTGAAGACTTCTTCTGCTGCTCATGAGGGTCCGCTTGCTACCGAGAGGTATGTGATTGACATGATTTTCCAATGGGAAGAAATGTAAGGCTGCTAGATCTGAGCATGTGGCGTCTTCCATGTTGAGAATGGCTAGTACAATTGTGGATAAGATTACTCAGCGTAAAGGTTTTATCATGCCCCCAGTGCCGAAGTCTGTACCAGGACGTTCTTTGGGAGCCAAGTCCGGTTCACCTTTGTAGAGACTTGCTATTATGAAGAGTGGTAAGGTGGACTCTGCTGCTAAAGTGGCGCCAAAGCCTGCTCCCTTTGCTGCTGAGATTGATTCGCCTCAGATTCAAGATCTTAAGCTTGCAATTTCTGAGCTTCGTTTCGCTACTTATGCTAAGAAAAGAGTGGATGAGCTTCTCTATTTCTCCGGAAGACTTGCTTGCTTTTACTTTTAAGGCTTCCATTGGTGAAGTAGTTGGAGAAGTTAGTGCCCAGACTGGGGCAGCCGGGGGTGAAGCGCCGGATGATGCCGCTGCTAAGAGCGTTACGGCTGTTGAAGGTGTGGCGACCGAGTAGTCGTGGAATGTCCAAGCTGCTGTAGTGTAGTATTTTAGGTAGCCTTTAGGATTTTCTTTGTTTTTCCTTGTAGCTTTTGTTTTGCTTGAACTCCTTCAACCTTTGCTAGTTGTTTATAAACATGTTTTCCTTCGTTTTTCTTCATCTTCACTTCTTTTGTTCATGCCCTAACCTTTAGACTTGATAGACCAGTGGCAGGCATGCTACTTTTTTATAAGCAGACAAACTCGCGTAGCCTATGCAGCCGTAGGTGTTGGTGTAGAACTTTGCAAAGTTATTAGTCATAAGGTTGGCAGCCAGATGCCTTACTTACAGAAGCAGACAAGTCCGCGTAACCACTAGGTTGTTAACTTTGACTTTCTTCAATTCCGTAGGTTGCGTAGCAAGTATCACAACACTTTAGGACTTGGTGTAGGTTATTCCGCGCTTGGCAGAGGTGAAGCTTATCGACTACGTAGCATGTCGGCAGTGGATAAAACTTCGTATATGCGCGCTAGCTTGTCTAACCTTTCACAAGAATGTGCGGTTGTATAAGTCTAGTGCGGCTTCACTGCTCGAAGGGCAAGCCGTAGGCAGTCTTCCGGAATCCGTAGGCTACCTTAGTGCACTCAGTAGCAGCTTTAGGATTCCAGGGCAGCCGCCCATCGGATGTACTGCGTAATGTGCCCTCTCCGTCTCTAGGGCCCGGTTCCCCACGGATTAGGCCAAGAGACCCAAAATCCTTCAGTTAGCTAAACCTTGAAAAAGACCATTGCGGCTACTTCTAGGAATCCCGGCGCAAGCCATCGTGCATCTAGTTATACTAGGGCAGCCAGGCTCATCCACGTCTGGATATTCGGAGTGTAAAGTTTATCCTCCCGTCTTGGAGAGCTGACCCATATGGGTGTCGGAGAATTGGTTTACCCTCTCGCACTGGAGAGCATGGTTGGTCCCTCGGGGGGCGCAATTCCTGCGATAAGTCCCTAAAAAGGGTGCAGTCTTCTTTTGAAGTGCAAGAGTGATTAGTTGTTGTAAGCATGCAGCCAAGCCAAGTTGTGATTACTTCTAAATTCCTCATTGAAAAACGAGTGAAACGAACGAGAACTTTAGCTGTAAGGTAGGAACTGCATAACAACTGGATAGTCCTCAGCTTGTGAGGTGGTGCCCGTCGAGCTTATTGAGTCTTCGGGTTTTGATGTAGCGGGAGGTCACACATGGTACTTCTTCAGATTGTAGGCCATCCATTTTTTTTTCAATCTTTTTGCCGCTTCATGGTGGTGAGGGTGTAATTACTCTTGCCCCCTACTCTGCTGATCTTGTACGGACCTTCCCAGATGGGATCCATCTTTTTTGAGCCTTCTCTGCCGGCAGTGATGAAGGCTTTTCTGCGCCGTCGACATGCAAATGCCAAAAGTCTCCATCAGGTGGAGTAGGCGCAGCTAGAGTGTGCTCGGCTACTTCTGAGGCATCGTTGGGCCGTTCTGTTGCGTCACCTAGGCTCGGCGTGAAGGCGCAGTAGGGAGCTGTGGAGATGGGGCCATGTCATATGCAACAGGAGATGCTCAACTGCCGGTATTGGGCCACTCTAGAGTTGAATCATTGAGCAAGGGTCGGCTAGGGCCGTGTGATGCGCAGCAAGAAATGGTACTCAACTGCCGTTACATGTTGCTCCTATGTAGAATCCTTCAGGGTGACGAGGACAAAACTTGCTTTCAAGTGTGTCTTTCCAGTGTTACGTTCGTCAGAAAACTTTACATCCGCCAGGGTCTACGCCTTTATCGTCGCGCGTCTGGATTGGGCAGAATAGTACGTCATTAAGATGATTGCATGCGTTTGAAAGTAAAATTTGTGTTTCTAGGTTGCAACAACTATCGCCAAAGTTAACTTTTGAATTTTTAATAACATCGATGAGAGCTTTTGAACTGTAGAATACAGGTAACGGTGGAATACAGGTAGTCGGGCCCCCATCTCTTCTCGCATGATGGTAGAGCTTATTGCTACTTTAGATAACGTCAAACATGTGAATAAGTCCTCCGCTGCTTCTAGGGAGGTGATGTCAGGTACTTCTTCAAGTCCTTGAATGTGCATTGGCGAGCCTCATCCCAAAGTGCATACTTCTCTGCCAAAGCAAAAGAGTCTGCCAGAGTTAGATCTTCTTTCATGATCAATTTTTCGAATAGCGGGTGGTCTGCTGGAAGTCCTTTTTGGAAGGCTGCTCTAGCTATCGAGTCGTTGCATCCGACTATTTTTGCCTTCTCTACTTTGAACCTCCTCACATAGTCGCGAAGCGACTCCTTTAGGTTCTTCTTGACGTTGAACAAATGATCAGACTTCTTTTTGATTGAGCGATTGGATGAATATTCTTTGGTGAAAACCAAAGAAAGTTCGTAGAAATCCCGGATGGATTGTGGCGGCAGGGTGTAGAACCAATCTTGCGCCTCGCCTTGTAGAGTGGTGGCGAATATCTTGCACATGAGCTCATCGTTGTTTCGATAAAGGATCATTGCGCTTCGGTAGCGCTTTAAGTGTCTCTCCGGGTCTTCATCCCCTTTGAAAGATGTGAAATGTGGCATGCTGAACTCTCGTGGAGGCTCTGCCTGCTCGATCTCGTCCGTGAAGGGTGACTACTTATGTTGGTCATGTTCCGTCGTAGTGCCTCGTTGGTGACCTCGTTGCGTTGGAAATCATGCAATCGCTTGGTCAAGAGTCTCTCTACTTCTTCCTGAATTTGCCTTTGTTGGGGTAGTGCAGCTCTCGGCTGCCCCCAGCCATGACTTGCTGGTCTAGGCTGCTCTTCCATGTGTTTGGCTCGTCTATGCCGCAGATGCAGTGCATATGGTGCATTCCTAGCAGGCGAGCGAGTTCTTCGCAGGCTGCTGGTTGAACTTGAGCTGGATTGAGTGACTGCTTCTCTCCGTCCGTCGTGCTGCCTACTCTGATGTGAGGTGGATGATGCTCCTTGTGGGCTTAGCCGCGAATGAACACTTTGTCTGGAAGGTTGCTCATGTTGACTATCGGAGTGTGACCCCAACCGTGAATGTATGCTCATCCGTGGGCCTAGTCGAGAGTACACGCTCCTCCGCGCGCTAAGACGGGAGTATACGCTATCTCGGGGGCCCAATCGGGAATGTACACTGCCTGAACGTTCAGCTCGTGGCTGGTCGAATGGCTGCTTGCTGGGATGCTGCTGGAAAGGTTCGTCTGCCCTTGTCCTACTTCGGGATACCTCATCCGGGGCACGTTGGATCCCGATGCGTTGCAAAAGTTGATTCACCAAAGTTGTCTGTTGTGCAAGGGTGCTCGTCAATTCTATGACTTGTCGAGACAAGTGTTGTTCGCCATTTGGATTGGAAGAGCTTGGAAGGAATGCGCCTCCTTGAGCAGTGGAAGGGTGGTAGACTCCGGGCGCGAGATTTGAGTTGGGAAATGTCAAATCCGCGAAAAAATGTGGTGAGAATGCCCCCGGCTCGATGGTAGGTCCAGATGGTTGAGATAGTTTTGGGCCGACTTGGGCTGCTTGGAAAGCCACGGGAGCAGTGTGGGCCTTGAGAGTGGGCTGCTAGTCGGGAGTGGGCTGCTCGTTGGGAGCAGGCTGGGTCACGAGAGCAGGCTGCTTGGCAGGAGCAGGTTGCTTGGCGGGAGCAGGCTGGGCCACGGAAGCAGGTTGCTTGGCGGGAGCAGGTTGCTTGGCAGGAGCAGGCTGGGCCACGGAAGTAGGCTGCTTGGCAGGAGCAGGCTGGGCCACGGGAGTGGGCTGCTTGGTAGGAGCAGGCTGGGCCACGGGAGTGGGTTGCTCGACGGGAGCAGGCTGGATCACGGGAGCAGGCTGCTCAATGCGCGGTGCATGTGAATGCGAGGCTTGGGCTTGGGTCCACGTGAACTTGGATGGCACGGCTTGGATCGTGGTCTTGGTACCGTGAGCCTTGGATGGCACGGCTCGGGCCGTGGTGAAGGCTCCATGGACCTCGCCACGAGTGGCTACCGAAGTAGCCATCGTGGTGGTTCCCATGGTGGCCGTGGTGAAGGCATCATGGACCTCGCCGTGGGTGGCTACCGAGGTAGCCACCACGGTGGTTCCCATGGTGGAAGCTCGTGGTGATGATGTCGCTCCCCTTATTGTCGCATTTTGCCTTACGGATCTCCGGATCGTGGTGAAGGCTCCATGGACCTCGCCACGAGTGGCTACCGAAGTAGCCACCGCGGTGGTTCCCATAGTGGCCGTGGTGAAGGCACCATGGACCTCGCCGCGGGTAGCTACCGAAGTAGCCACCATGGTGGTTCCCATGGTGGAAGCTCGTGATGATGATGCCGCTCCCCTTGTTGTCGCATTTAGCCTCACGAATCTCCGCAATCCCATTTCTTGAACATTAGAATTTTCACTTGTGGAATTTTCTAAATTTCTAGCCATTATATTTTGCTTATACGTTTTATCAAAGAACCTTTGCAAGTAAAAAATTTTAATAATAAGAACGTATGAAAAATATTCAAATGGACTAGAAAATAAAGAAAAAACCTTTTTTGTGCGAGAGTCTTCTACGAGTATGGATTTCAACTCTCAATGAAAGCACCAATTTGTGGATGCAAATTTCTTCCTCCTCGATCTTGGACGATTTTGCACCTACAAAACAATTAACACCTTAGGTTAAGGCCAAGAGCCTCACGCGCCCACGATGAATGGGGGGGGGCTTTGGCCGAAGAACCTCTGATGCCAAAGTTAGAATTTAGAGAGAAAGAGTGTTTAGAGAATTTTGGGATTTTTGCCAAAGTGTTGGAATTAGCTTTTTGGTGAGAATGGGAGTATATTTATAGGGATAGGAGGTGGCTAGGGTTTTTAGGTTTAATTAGCCAATTTATTTGGCTATTAAACATAAAATGAATGTTTTGGAGGTTTTTTGTATAATTGGCTAATAAAAAGGAAGAAATGGTGGGAAAAGGTAGAAAAAAGGTAATGGATTAGGTTTTTCAATGGGATAGCCGGCCCTCTTTGTGTTTTTAGGTTTGAGTGGATGTTTCAAATTGACAATTAAGGGATTGATTAGGTAATTAATCCCTTAATTAGTCAATTATTATGATTTTATGAAATATGAAAGGAATAAGTATATTATTTAGCTAATTGATTAGCTAAATAATGAAATGGGAAATATATGAATAAATTAGGTTTTAAGTTGACACCTATTTTGGGCACTTTTGACTTGGTTGAAAAAATGATTCTCTACTGCTAACGTGTAGGAAACCCGGTATGCCTCGAGGGTATTTTTGTCCTCTTTTGTCCAAAAGTCCACGTGTCGCCTAGTGAATATTTTTGGCTCCACAATATTAAATTTGTAAGTAAAGCTTTGTCTAGGGCTTATAGGGCATTGAGTTACATATGCAGCTTCATCCGCCCATGTACTTAGAAGCTTAAATATTCCATGCCTGCATAAGAAAGAAACTATAAAACATGAACAAAACATAACCCAACATTCCCCGGGGGGATTGTTAATCAAGAAAAAAAAAATTGACGAAGAAAATATGGATTTGCATTTTGTTCTAAATAATGTTATTTAAACACACAAAACTCAACACTCTCTAATATTTGTGGGTCCTAAATAATTTGATGGGTCATCTTTATTGAAGGGTGCGTCATTAAGTGTGTCCAAATAGAATTCTTGTTTTGTTCTAGAATATGTTGAGTGGTAAATGATTTTAGATATGTAAACTATTATTTACCAGTGAATAGTAATGTTGTAGGGCGACTGGTTTAAAACGTGGACGATAAGTGTGTCTCCATTTCGTGCATGTATTGTTGGTCCGGGATAACACCCATTTACTACAATAATCGATTGATTCCGGCACAATCGGCTAACAGTCAAGTTGTTCACCTGAAGCAATTGAAATAAAAAATAAAAGAAACATTTAAATAATTAGTGAGAAATATGCATAATAAAACAAGGATCCCGAAGGGCTTGTTTGAATATTGTTTCGAAAACCCGTTTCTATGAAAATTTAAATTTTTTCGTCAAATTAATCAGAAGTAATTTTGGAAGTCAAAATGCGGTTTTAGCCATTCTAGAAACATTCATGAGCAGACCCAAAATTGAGGCTAGACTTACACTAAAAGAATGCTCAACAATTGCCCCAGAGGCTACTGAAGAAGCCAATAGAGTTACAGAACAAGCTAGCACAAAGGGTAAGTCTGCCATATGGGGAACAAAGGAGCTAGCTGATAGGGAAATGATAACTTTGAGAATCGTATATTGTTGTGAAGATATATGTTATGTTTATATAGGCATTTGGAGAGAAGTAGCTAACAAATTAAGCAATAAATTTTACTTGCTTTGATAATTAAGGACTTTGAAACGTGGAACGCGCAGGCATATATATATAAAAGGAATGGTATTGTGTATCCAGCTAACAGTTTGATTAAGTTGGCGACTCATCAGAGAATGCTAGCATAAAGTTATGAACACAATTCTGAAATATTATAAGACAAAATTATTTAGGATATTTGATTTCCCTTGATTGTAGGAATAGATTGGCTCTATGCAAATCATGTATTGATATCTTAGAGTTGACTTTCTAGAATATAGCTTAATTTACAATGTATAAATCATGTATACGAAAGCTAATGAAAATGATTTTAAAATTTTAAATTTTAACAAAAAAATCATGTAATAATTTTATTTAATGATCAAGACAAAACTCAACTTTAATAATTAGTCCAATCAACATGGCCCAACCAAAATAACCTAACAACTTTTCAGTTTTACCCCTAACAATGTTTATTTTTTTATTTTTTTTATTTTGAATAAACGATATTATCTATGTTAAGGAGGAGGAGGCTGATTAAGTCTCACAACGAGCTAGCACTAATGTAGTTCAAATTCGTCTTTGGTGAGAATCAAACCTAAGACCTCTCACTTACAAGCGAAGAGTAATATCACTAGACTGTAGTACTAAGTGGCTACTTCTAACAATTTTAATTGTTCTGTTTGTTAGTTTTCTGTTTGTCAATCTTCCATTTTTGCTGCTAAAATAGAATCTTCACCGCCTTTGTCCACAAAATAAGGCCAAAAGCCAACAGCACTCGAATCAAAACCTTATTTTATTAATATTTTTGTTTGAATATAAACCAACTTATGTAAACAAGAACATAGTGCAACTGGGTATAATATACGTAAACCATTACTACATTTACAGGTTATGTATTCTTCTCTTCAAATTATTATTAATTAATATTAATCTCTAATATTAGAAAGCTAGAAGCACACTTTGGTGTCTCAAGACTTCACCAAAAAAAATGGACTGAAAAGCCCCTTAAAAAAAAAAAAAAAGAACTGACCGAATTTTATACATGAAAACATGCAAGGGCAATTTTGTAAAAAAATGTAAATCTAAAATTCATTTTATTATAAGCAAAATAAAATAAAATAAAATAGGGGAATACGTGTATTAAATCTCACTAGAAAAAGGGGCCAATAACCCCACTCCTCCTCCATTTTAGGAGAGATATTATGATTCCATATAAATGCATAAAAATTTGTAAAAGTTTATTTTATTGGGAAAAAAATGAAAAGAAAAAAACAACAAATAAAAAAGGACGGATACTTCAAATAAAAAATAAAACGTGGAAACTAAAAAATTGCACCCAACATTCAACAAAAAGCAGAGTTTCTATCAAACTAAACTACCAATATATTATTTTATTGAAAAATAATTGATTAAAATTCGACAAAAAGACTACAAAAGAGACATGATAAATCCCTCATATAAAAAATAGAACGTGGAAACTGAAAACTGCACCCACTTTGAGCAAAAAACAGTTTGATAAATCCTTCCACAAATCTCATTTAAATTCAAGAATCAGAAAATAAAAACGTGCACCGAGTCTCCATCTTACGAAATTCCTACTTTCTTCTCAACCAAGTTCGCTACATATTATCTGATTACACAAATATATATTTTTTATAGCAAATTGTTTATCCGTTCATTGCAGAAATAAAGAAGAAGAGAACGAGGGCGCGGCAGAGGATGAAACAGAGAGATAAATCGACAAAGAGTCTTCCTCGGTACAACTTCTCAACTCTCAATCTAGATCTTTTATTCTCAATTCTCAATCATTTCCTCCTGTCAATCTTAATCTTAGTATTTTTAGTTTGGATCTCTTTAGATTAATTCAAACGGTTGTTTATGTTCCTCCTACGAATTAGCTTATTTTAATTAGTTAGTAGAAATTTTCATTTTTATGTTCCTTCTGCCAAAGAGTTTATTTTAATTAATTTAATAAAATTTTCATTTTTGGTTTATGGGTAAGTGAACGTTTGAAAATTTTTAATTGGTATAATCAGTTTTGAAGTTGGTTTGACAGGAAAAATACAGAAGAAGTATATTTTGCACCATCCGACTATGAAAGGTTTCAGCCCCCCTTCCATTTGTTTTATTGCAAGAAGTATGAAAATTTCTGTTAACTTCATTATTATATACTAATTTATTAGTTAAATAATGGTTACTCATTTTTGCAGAATTTAAAGGGTGGGGGGATTTTAGTTTCACTGTCCATTTTAATATGATGGTTTCCAATTCTTATGTATGCAAGGTGGATGTACTCATTAATCTTGACTTGAGTGACGAAGATATTGCTATCAAGTTTTAAGGTACACTAATGTGTATTTTTATCTTCTTTTTTTTTCGTGATTTTACAAACCCCTAATTTTGTTGCACTATTATGTTAACAATTTATGGTTTAATTTTAGGGAACTTTAACAAAAAGCACCTGGTACTGTTCACTTTAACAAAAAACCACATTTTTACACTAAAAAGTCAATCCTAGTACTATTCACTTTACCCTTTATTTTGTCCTTATCATTAAAACTCAAAGTTTTCAAGCCATTTTCATTAGTTTTCCTTTAATTTTATTAAGGTATTGTATTGGATACAAAATGACACTAATTCCATTAATTCCATTCAATGTATATATATTAATTAAAAGTCCTAACTTTATTTTGAATGCAACTGATGCTTGCAGGGATTAATAGTCCTTAGTCCCACCTTGCTTCAACTGTAGCGAGGTTGCTCTTTGTTTCAAATTGCTACCACTCAGAACTTGGAATTATCACAAAGTTTGGTTTACAAATGCTTGGAATAGAGATGGTTTCAGGGAAGAAAAGATATGATGGAGTAATACTTTGCACAGGCAAGGAAAAGGAGAAGCAAGTCTTGGTTTGCATGTATGTGGATATTGGTTTCTCCTTTTTAGCTAACATTTTTATTATGTTATGCTTAATTTACTGTCGATACGATTTTTCTTTAGTTTTGAGGAATGTGAGAAATAATTTAAAATATATAATTAATTTTATTATTTGATATGTTTGTATATGTTGGGTGACAAATTCGGACTTCAAGTTTGTAATTTTACTGTGATTTTTTTTTTACATAGAGGGTTAGTTTTCCTTTTGTATATTAAGGTTGTCTTTTTGTGCAGTTTATTTACTCAGTTTGACGATAATTTAAATGGTGTATTTATATATACATAATATATAAATATATATGATTTCATATACTTATATTCTGATTCTGGGAAAAAGTATACATGTTTTACAACGAGGGGTTAGATATGTTGATAAAGAAAACGATTTTGTAAAACATTTATTTTTGCCCACTCACGTTTTCTGTTTTGCGCCCCTCCAAGTTCTAAGTAAGCTTGTTGTTAGTGACTAGATGACGTTGGCGGTTCTGACTTATCTAAATAATAGTAGGACATTCCTGGTACTGTATAATTAGTACTTGTCCTACTGGACTGCACCTAGACTTATTATGCTATAGTTAGGAGTGTTTACTATTGTAACTAACTCCTATCACTTCCTGTTAGTAGTGCACTCTAGTAATTCGGTTTTTAATTATTCGTATAACTCTTATCTTTATTGCTTCCGCACTGTGCACATGGCTACGTCACTCTCACGTGACGGCCAGTATGCCTTGATCTCGATCGGGATGTGTCATACACACTTTGTGTGTATGAACACATTTTTTTTAGAAAATGAGAGGGATATATATATATATATATATATATATATATATATACAGGGAGCTTAAGGGGAGGGATCCCCATTTTTTCAAAAAAAATGGGGACACGCTCCCCACCGTTAGATTGACTTTAATGAAATTGTGTGGTTGAGATTAAAACACAAGCCACAGAATCTCAACCACAGGATTTCATTAAAGTCAAATCCAACGGTGGGGAGCGTATCCCCATTTTTTTGAAAAAAATGGGGATCCCTCCCCTTAAGCAATTCCTATATATATATATATATATATATATATATATATATATATATTGGAAGTATTTTAACATCACATGTAGGTGATGCTTCAATAAAAAACAGTAAAATTTGAACCTGTGAAATTACATTATTGCCCATCATTTTTTTTGTGTGATAGAAGACTAATTTGTCTTTTCACCCTTTTTTGTTGACAAAGATGATTTTATTAATTAGTAGTGATATGTACTATAAAAATAAATTATATACAAAATAATTAATATATTTTCTCAAAACAGGGTGGGTTTGGCTCAAGGTTAAGTGCCATCCCGCCCCTCCCCGAACACCATAACAAAAACATTTCTCCAAGTTCATCTTCATCCCCGCTTTTTATCTTTCATACCAGACCCATTCAAGGCAAAACCCCACGGGAACACAAACCCTTGTGGAAATTGTCAGGCCTACATCTATATCTTATTTTATATTTCCAAAGATGTAAGCGCGGATTCTTCTTTGATGATAGATATGTAAGTCTGGATTATATTTACTTTT
Organism: Malus domestica; assembly: GCF_042453785.1. Taxonomy (NCBI): domain Eukaryota; kingdom Viridiplantae; phylum Streptophyta; class Magnoliopsida; order Rosales; family Rosaceae; genus Malus; species Malus domestica. The sequence continues at coordinate 22,785,667 of NC_091672.1, read as the reverse complement.
CTTTCTTTGATTGGTGAAGCCATCTCCAAAATGAGTGTGTAAATACTCAAGTAAATGACGTGTCAGGTCCTCATATGATGATGTAGAAATAATTGGTGAAGTCGTCTCGTCTAGTCTGCAAAATGAGCGAATGCAAGTCTCAAAATGTACGGAATAGTGCATTGATAGTAAAACTCATAAAACCTCGCTATGATAAAACCCAAGGTGAGACAAAAACTCATAGTGTAAGGAGAAAAGTGAGAAGTTGTATTAAGTCAAAACAAAAAGCCTTCAGGAAGCAAATAGAACGCACACAAGGGTATGACCAGCCGAAAATGGGTGCCTCGTTAAAATCTCGTCACATAGTAAAAATTTAGTAGGAAAAATGCTCTTAATCCTAGGGAAAAAGAGTACATTAGGCTCAAAAGAGTATACCTCTAGATACTCCTCTTGAGTTTGACAGAACTTCCAAATGAGAACTACAAGTATTGCAAATGCGATAGTTATACTTACCAATTCCTCAGGCAAACTTCTGGAAGGTTGACTTCAGTAGTGACTTCAAGAAAAGGTCAGCAAGGTTGTCTTAGGATCGAATTTGTTTGACTTCAATTTTTTGATGCTTTGTTGATGCGATAACAGCATAATATGCTTGGTGTTGACTTTGTTGATGTATCTTGTCTTAATCTGGTCAATACATGCAACATTGTCTCAACGATGGATAAAAAACCGCATGTATTTTGAATATACTCAACAAGAGCTCTCAACCATGTCTCTCAACCATGTCTCTCAAGTTTGGCATGGTGAGGTGTTGTGAGTCTTAGAACAATTCAAAGATTTCTCAACTAAGGTCTATTTCGTGGACCTCCAAAATATTGCAGTATTTCCAAACAATAAAGACACAACCATTTGGAAACATGCCTTGTGCGGATAACCATCAGCAACATAACAAACAAGGCAAGCATTATTTCAAGAATCAGGAGGTTGAATCTGCTAGGGATGCGTAAGGATAAGCTCAAATTCGTAGTACCATTAAAGTAGCGGAAAAAGTCTTTAAAATTCCCAACTTAATAAAATCTTATAAAATCCATAAATTTTTTTAAATACACCTAAATTTGGATGTACTCTTAAAAATTCTAAATGTCTATTAAAATCCCTAAACCACTGTTCTTCATAACCTTTGTTAAATTTCCGCGGAGGGCGCAGAGGTAAATTTATGCAAAACACCTCAGATATTCGAAAGAAAAACAGAAAATCCAGAAAACAATTGTCGTATAAAGTCTTTTGTCGTGTCAACAGAAAACAGTAGTTGTACTAGTAGTCTACTCTTGTAGTTAAGTCAGGTAGGTAGTCGAGTACGAGTACTGTGATCCACTTCCAATTCCAAACACCAACAAATCAAAACAGGATAGAGATGGAAACGGAAGTCGCCGACGACCCCGCCGCCGTCGATATCGAAGCTGGATACGGCGGAGTAGATAGCGGCGAAGAGGCTGTGGCGGGAGGCGGAAGCCGTAGAAAATCGGGGCGTGACAACGTGAAGGGTCCTTGGTCTCCGGAAGAAGACGCGGTGCTGACCCGGTTGGTGAGTAATTTCGGGGCGAGGAATTGGAGCTTGATCGCCCGAGGAATCGACGGACGATCCGGCAAGTCTTGTCGCCTGCGGTGGTGTAATCAGCTCGACCCCGCCGTCAAGCGCAAGCCCTTTACTCGTATGTACACTTTGTTCTGAACTGAACCCTCAAATTCTTTAATCAAATGTATGTTCTTCTAACTTTGAATTTCGAATTGAGGGTTTTGCTGCTTTTGCAGCCTTTTAATTAAGATTTTGTTTCAAGTGCTCTGGTGAACGAGATTCAATTTGATTTCAAGTTGGGTTTTTGCACTGTCTGTTTGAGCACATTGTTAGCAAGCTTTCGCATTTGACCATGATTCAGACGGTGTTCTGCATACGTTTGGAGAATTTCGTGTGATGTTTTGTTTGGTTGTGAGTGTGATTCAATCGTTACCTACCGCGAATCGGACTGTGTTGTTATTCACATGTTTTGCTAGGCTTTCTCTTATTACCTAAATAAAAAATTCTAGAATACATCAATGTGTAGCATACATTGCTGAATTAAACGGCTGTTCTGCGCTTAAGAATCTAAGGGAATTTAACGGATTGATGTGAGCTACTGAAAAGACAATGTATATAATACGTTGATGTGTAGTAGGAGGGATCTACCTAAAGAACAGGCACACTTGAGTTGTTACATGTAATATGCATATTCGGTTAGTGGAATTGTGCATTATGTTGAAATCTGATATCATATAATTTCAATCTTATCACTTTCTTCCGTCGGCTATCCAGCCCATTTGTCATGAATTCATGTCTACGTGAGTCTTCCTGGAGAAGAAAGCTGATGGTTTTGAATTGTTTCAGATGAGGAGGATAGGATGATAGTTGCAGCCCATGCAATCCATGGAAACAAATGGGCTGCAATTGCTCGGCTTCTACCAGGGAGGACAGATAATGCCATAAAAAACCATTGGAATTCCACACTAAAGCGCCGGTGCATGGACACTGACAAAATAAAGTTAGAATCTGGTAATATGGTTGAAGATGTTAGCTTTGACAAAACAAAAGGATCATCTGAAGAGACCTCGTATGGGGACGTCAATTCATCTAAATCTATGGAAGGAAGAGAAGTCAGTTCTTTAGAGCATATGGATGATCAAGATGAATACAACGGGTCATCAGAAGTTCAGTTTAGTCATGAAGCCACCGAACAGCCTACTCTCTTTAGACCAATGGCCAGGATCAGTGCTTTTAGTGTATATAACCAATCAAATAGCCAGGAGCCTGCATCATCATTCCCAAGGCCGATCCCAGTGCAAGGACCTCTTGTTCAAGCATCAAAACTAGATGTTGGCATAAATAAGTTTCTTGAAGGAGTTTATGGTGAGCGATCAGTGCCTGATCGGTGTGGCCACGGTTGCTGTCGTGCAGAGAGTGGTATGAACTTTCAAAACTCGTTGTTGGGGCCAGAATTCGTGGAATTCTCCGAGCCTCCCTTGTTTCCAAGTTTTGAATTGGCTGCAATTGCCACAGATATAAGTAACCTTGCTTGGCTTAAAAGTGGGTTGGAGAATAACAGTGTAAGAGCAGTGGGTGAAACGGCTGGTAGAATAACAACTCATGGGTCTCAAGACCAAACGGGGCGTTTTGAGGAGAGTAGAATGAATCATCTTTTTCCCACTGAAGAGAGAAAGGATAGGCTAATGGGCATGAAGACAAATGTGCTATCAACCTAAGAGCCACGGATAAGAGAAAGGTTCAAAATTTTCTTTAAGAAACTTTCAATAACCTTTTGGCCTGGGTTCCTGAATGTTGTACGACATAATAGCTGATGCATTGTGTCGGAGGCACACTTACGATGTAAAAGCATGATGAAGAAATTTGTTTCTCCAGTTGACGCAGTGGCATGAGTTCACAGTTCCATCCATATGTTCAAGTGGAGAATGTAACTTGTTAATTCAGTAGAAAGGTGCGAACATCGCCTCTCCATTCATTCGATATGCTTGTAGTTATTTAGCTCAACAGAACTTGAAGCAACTCTTTTCAACTCAAGAAACTCTCTCCCTTGTAGCTGCTGTCAGCTTAGAAAATATGTTTCATTGTTTCTGTTGTTCAATCTATATTCGGAATATTACTTAACATCCATCTTCTCTTTTGTCTCTCTTTGGAGAATCATGCATTTCCCGCCCTTTGACATGTGAAAAGATAGCTTGCACATATTAACACTTCCAGGTTTATTGGGCATCCTCAAAACTAAGTTCTTTTTAACGTTTCATTACTTGCCATGTGATGTTTCGTTTAAGATCTCTCCTTTCCTAATACCAACCCAAATTCTTAGGTCCGATTGCAGGGATCAAGTCACCCGTATGACCCATAGACAAAATATGAGCCTCTGTATTGTGGTCCAACCGACCTCACACTCGTCTTTTGTGTGATGGGTACGCAACTTGCCCCACCCAAGGGATATCTCTCAGGGGAAAAAACTTGCGTAGGGTACCCAATCAATCATCTGTTGGAAACCTCTAACAAAAACATGATACCCCTGCATTTTTATCACACTCAACTTCACGTTGATCCCACCATGTGTGGGAAATCTCATAGTTAGTCAGCCTCAGCCCTACCGAAGCTTTCGGGTCCTACCCAAATGGATAACTAGGAAGTATGACTAATTCGAATCCAACTTATTGAGAGGACTCAGAGGAGCAACAAAACCAACTCCAAAGTGTGGCAGGGGAAAGAAAGAAACAAGTAACTAAAACACAAGTAGGACCCCAGAAGATGGATAGTGTCCTCCAAGCCTCCTCTCCTTTTTCAGTGTAATGTTGCTGTCGAGTCGACAAACTGTCCCATAAAGGTGAAGTTATTAGATAGGGATGTGATATCTACATACATTTTTTTACTTCTCTCATACCTTTTCAGTTTTCGATCATCGGATCGAATGAATTAAAGAATATCAACAAACATAAATTAACAAAGGATGTGTGAGAAGTAAAAATGGATGTGTGGATAGTACACCCCATTAGATATAGGGCAGCCCCACCACGATGTACTATATGACCTTCCTCAATAATTACTTGCCCCTCTCTCAATTTCGAGATGGAGGAAGTGCGTTGGTTCCACCCACACTACACATGTGAGAAGGATATACAAAGCAATTCGGAAACGGTGCGTTTGGTTTGCTAAATGGTGTTGTTGGCTTGCTAATTATTTTGTCATGTGAGAGTGGATAATTGGAAGACAAAGCTTTTTTGTCATGAGATGGAGGAATCAAAGGATGACCCACAACACAAGGAAGGAGGGAAGAACATTAAAGCTAAAAGGAAAAGTAGAAGAAAGGATGAGATTCCAACTCCTTACCTAACTACGTATTTTTAAGGAAGTTTTAAAGAAAAGTCTGTAATACTATTTATTTTAATGAAAAAATACATTTTTATACTAAAAAATTAATCTGGGTACTATATACTTTACCCTTTATTTTGTCCTTATCGGTAAAATTCAAAGTTTTCAAAGTTTTTTTCATTAATTTTCCTTATTTTTAATTCCATTACAATATTTGCAATCACCCTTCTAAAATAACTCATTAAACCACTAAAACAAAATTAGTTAACAATTTGTTCGGGTTTGAGAGACAAATTCCAAACTTTTTCGTATCTGGCATTTTATATAAACGTTTGGATGCATAACATTTTCTCCAAAAGTAATCGAGAATAACTAAGAATGAGTCGTTGTAGGATACAAAGCATTTTCCTTACCATTACGATGCATTGTAGCACTAGAAAATACAAATGTTTTCAAAAAGAAGAAAAGAGAGAGGAGATTTTAAAGGCCATTCCAATTCCGAGTTGGTTCGTTGGAACTTTAGGAGATGAGTCTCTCTGGCAAACAGCCAGAATTGGAATGTAGCTCTTTCCAAATTTTCCACTCCATTTTCCTTTTTACATAAGACTTAATTTTTTATTGTAAATTATTTTACTTTTTTGTTCTTCACGCAAAGGCAAGATTACATAGGCGACACGGACCATGAGGTGGTCCCACCTCCAGTCAACTTCATCATGACTGGGAAATTCCAACCTCCAAAATTTAGAAAAAAAAATAGGAGATTTTAAAAATTAAAAAAAAAAAAACTGATGCATTGCTCTGCTCATATTCACAATCTAGGGTCTTGATTTCGTCCATTTCATCGTTCGGTTAATAGCACCCGAAAATAGACGGCCATGATCCCTGCATGAAAACATTACGTGGTAAAGGAGACAGATGCAGTGAGGAGAATCCTGCATGCAGTTGCAACTTTCAACTTGCAGGTACTAAAATTATTTTGTAGTCTAGGAGGAGAAGGAGCAAGCAGCAGCTACTGATTAATGTATGTACTGGGTAACTGAAAGTACTAAATAATTGAGATGTAGTTTCTGACACCATTGCTTCTCATCTTCCCCACAGGATACTTTCCGGATTTTTTTGTGAAGATTTCGAAAATTTATGAATTTTGTCTGTTCTTCGTATATTATGTAATTAATTTTTTGTTAAATATTTTTTATATTAATTTTAAATAAAAATATTTAAAATAATTTATGAATACATAATGTAGAATGAAAAGACACAATTCACAAATTTCTGAAATCCTTGTAAAAGAAGATCTAGAGAGGATTCCGATTCCTCATCTTCTGTCAATCATCGTATTGTTTGCTTTCATTCATTTGTTGTTCAATTGTCGCAATCGTTTTTTTTTTTTTTACTTTCTCCCTTTATTTTTCGATTTTTGTTTCATCTCGTAATAATATTTGTTTATTAGAACATCTAATTTTAGATAATCTTTTAAAAAAAAATTAAATAACCAAATTACATTGTTTAATTGTTTGGTTAACATTAATAAAATTTCAATGTTCAAGTATGAAACATTGTTCGTCTATTTATTATCTAATAGTTACATGACTAAACAATTTTGAATTTAACTAATCTTCTGCAAATATGATCTTTAAATGGTGACGAGAAAGTAAAAGATTGATACATTGAACTACATTTTGAAGATGTAAAATAAGAATGAAGAAGGTAGGATGCGAAAGTCTCACTAAGAAGATTTGGTAGCATTGCCGATGTAATAATTGTATGTATTTTTTGAGTTTATAAATAGGAAATGCTATTATATCAAACAATTAATCTGATTTAGACATCCATATCATTAATAATTTGAAGAAGACCTCACGGTTTTCAAGATTTATGAGTTGATATTGACTTTGATATTTTTTTTAAAAAGGAGCCAATCTTTTTCTAATTGGAAAAAAAAAAACACTTCTTCAAATTTTGAAGTTAAAAATGGCTCCTTTTTTAATGTTATTTATTTTTTTGTTAATGGAATAAGAATTGTGTTGGTAATCAGCTAGTGCTCCATTTTGTTCTTATATTTTTGTAACAAAATTTAGCGTAGCCAATTAAGTTTGGTCAATATGCCTCACTTTACACTCAATGCTAGTAAAATAAAACCAAATACCATCCTAAATTACAAGAAAAATCATTAACTTCTATTCGATTGTTCGACAAGGAAGAACATAAGGAGCCAAGGATTTCCCGTTTAGAAATTTATGAAATTATAAGGTGTTCGTATCCCTTCAATCTACACCACAAATTGTGTTCCATGGACATGTTTGTCACACAACCTCAATACTCTAGGAAAAACAAACATTGTGCATTGAAGGTAGGGGACTTCAAGTTCTGTTGTTGGAAAGCCATTCGCTCTAGATTGTAGCCGCATTGAAGGATTCTTATAAGGTGTCGATTGCTTGTAGCTACTTCTACTCATGTTTGTCATCAGGCCAATAACGTTACTCATCTGGTTTCAATTTTCTTTGGTTTGAAGATCCATGGAACCTCATTTCAGACTTGTTATTTGTAGAGTGTTATGTTCTGTTTTGTAGGTTGTTCATTAGCCTTCTTGTTTCTCTCCGTTCACTTTTATTAATGAAATTATATTGCAGTTTTTTTTTTTGGGTCAAACAAGAATACTTCCATTAAAAACTAGTGTAAGGCCCGAAAAGAGCCAGCTAAACAACAACAGGTAAAGTAACAGGTCCAAGCAAAAAGAGAGCTGCAACCTGAGAAGTAGACATCAGATCTAAATCCCCTTCACAAACTCTGCAAATATATACACACAAAGTACCTTATGGATAGAAAGTGAGGCTAACAGGTATGTAAAATACATTTCATGTGGTGGAGGCCGCATAACACTTGACCTCGATGGGGATTCAACATGCCAGTTGGGGGAGGGGAAGTGGGGAGGAGAGTGGATATGATATCCAATTTCTGATTGGAGCTCGCATATCCGAGCACAGGAAATGGTGGGGATAGAATCACTTATAAGGAGGAGGGAGGAAGGAAAAGTAAAGTAGTAAAAAGAGGCGAAAAAAACTCTAGATAAAGGGCATGAAGCCTATTATGAACTCAGGAAGTAATTGAGACCAAGCTCAAAGAAAACTGAGATAAAACTCAGACAAGAACCAAAATAAAAGAAAAAGGAAGAAGACTGAAAAAGGAGAAGGAAAATGAGGTGAGATGTTGTGAAAGGGAAGGGGCAGATGAGATGAGAGGGGAGGAAATGATGGAAAAGGCAAAGGAGAAGGAAGCAGGAGGAAAGAGGGATGGAGTAGCGGGCTACCGCCGACCCCGAGCAAGAGCAAGGGGCTGAACTTTGATCTAGGGTTGAGTTTTGGCAACAGCACAAAGAGTTTAGAGAAAGATCTTCTTCTACCCTTGTGTCGCCTATCGCAATTTCTTAAAATAAAATGCAAAAAATAAAAATATATAAAAGAAAAAACTTTTTAGCCAAAATTGATATTTGCTTAACTTCTCACTTTGATCCCTGAAATTTGAAATAATAGAAGTGGTCCTTAAGATTGTCCATCATTAATCATTTTAGTCATTCGATGAAAAATTATATTAAATAAGGATCAAAATTACCCTCAATATAATAAACAATAGACCAAATGATTTGACAACAATTGAGGGTATTTTGGTCATTTTATTCTCATTTTATGGAGATTTTGCTCTGAATGACCAAAATATTTGATTGTAGACAAAATTAGGGACCAATTCTATCAATTTCCAATCTCATGAACCAAAATGATGAGTTATGCAAACCTCAAAAATCATTTTAGCTAAAAAAACCAAAAAAAATTTAAACAAAATATGGAGCGTTCTAGTATAAAATTAGCAGAGCACCAAATATTCCACCAACTTTTTTTTTCCTTTTTTTTTTCCACTTATCATTGCTTTTTTCAAATTTGCAGTCTTCTTTATCAACGAAAATCTCTCTTCTGAAATAATCAGTGCACCCACTGCACGTTTTCTATATATCTCTCCCTCCTCCATGAGGGGACCTCAGTCCAAGTCTCCAAAGCATGACTCTTGGTCTCTGACACCTCTCTCTCTCTCTCTCTCTCTCTCTCTCTCTCTACACACCCTTCAATCTTGCAAGCCTAACCTGTGTCCTTAAACTGATTAAACTTTCTTCGGTGCATTTAATTTTGTTGGTAACAAATTTCCAGCATAAACAATCTTAATGGAGTCGATGTGCACCTAATCCAACAAAAACTACTTCCTTAAATCCTCAAATTCCATCAAATATTTCTTCAATTTAGTATTAGAAACACCCCAAGGCTCCAAACTTTATCTCTGAATGCTCTGTTCTTTGCCTTCCGGCAGAGATTCAGCTTCTGGGTTTTTGAAATTTTAACCTCCGAACATGTCCCAAGTCGATTTAGAGCAAGGGCCCCACCGCCGCTCCTTGTCCGGAAGCGCCGACGGCGGAAGCAGCGTCTGCTTCTCTGACGCAGACGACGGGTCGTGTTACTCTCAGTTCTTCTCGACCAATGGCGGCTCCTACGACGAGTACAATTTTGCGTTCGTCTCTGATCCTCAGATCGGCGTGGTGTCAGATTCTCGGAGAGCCTCGTCTGTTTCGGACAGTTCGGTCGAGGTTGTCGAAATTGAGATTGGAGTTCCGGAAATTAAGGTGCATTTGGATAGAGTAGAGAGAGATTGTCGGATTTGTCATCTGGGTTTGGAGAGTAACAGCCACGAATCCGGGGCTCCGATTGAATTGGGTTGTTCTTGCAAGGATGATTTGGCTGCTGCCCATAAGAACTGTGCTGATACGTGGTTCAAGATTAAGGGCAACAAGTGAGTTAATTTCTCTCTGTTTTTTTTTTTTTTTGTATATATTAAATTTCAAGTTCTTTCTGTAATGGCTATTTAACCAGCTTAGACGGAAGAGAGAATCGAACACAGAACCTCGGTATTTAGTTTGTAGCATTATGCCAAGCTTATATTTTATTTTTTTTATTTGATATAGTTTATGATTGTGATTACATTTGAATTAGGCCAATTGGTCTTATCAGTGTTCTCGCTCCTTGCGTTAAAAAGTCTCATTCCATAAATTAGATTAATTTAGAATATCTTCGTGTCGAAAAATGAGAGGATTATTATAAGATGGCAGACAAAGCAAAGGGAAAGGTAAAAGCATTGAAATGTGTCCTCCAAGTACTGCTTTGTCTTTTCTCCAAGTTTAGGAATCTCTGCTCCTCTGTGATTCTCTTTCGTTTTTAGACCATTTTCAACTTTGAAAGATAAAGTTTAAAAATTTAAGGCATAAAATTTTAGGTCATAAGTTAGAAATTGCTTTTCTCTTTTAACTTTTGTAGCTTAAAATTTTAGTCTGTGATAATTAAATAATAATTTTAGTTTAATCTTTTGTTTTCGGTTACTTTTTTTTAAAATAAAATTTATGTAGATTATCTTAATTTATTTTTATGAACATTTTAGTCCAAACATATTTAAATTCCAATTAGTAATTAAAAATGATATAAATACACAGGTATTTATAAAGTTTTAAGTTAAATTTGATTTAAATTATTTTAGACGTTAGATTTAATTTTGAACCGTCGAATTTTTTTTTTACTATTAGATTTGGCCTCATTTGATCATAGCTGTTAGATTATAAGTAAAAAACAAAAAATGGTTTGAAATATGACAGTTTTGTGGGTTCAGAATAATTTAAGTTAGGTTTAAATCCTGGGGGAAATCTAGCCCAGAGATATATTTTTTAGCCCATGGTTGAAGATGGTTTGGGGGGGGTTTAAAGCTTATATTTGAAGCTTTATCCCATGTGTTGGAGATGGTCTTATGAAAGTAGGAATATGACATCTTATTGATATTTCCATTAGATTTATTAATCTTTAGGGTTGTCTGCCTAAGCACTAAATAATTGATGATTTCCTATGTGTATATCCACATTTCCTATTCATCCACCATGCTTAGTGACAAATCACTTTTCGTATGCATATTTTGAGTATGATAGATGGAGAATTATTGGTCTAATGTTTCGAACTCAAAGTAATCGATCTTTTGACGGATTGCCATGTGTCGTTCATCATGAGAGTTTATACGAAGAGATTCTCACATGTCACTATTTCCCCATATGACAATCGTTCATTGGATGAGTCGTGCACTTTTTGAACAAACAACACAATCATGTATTGGACGGTGAAGCCACTGGGACTAAAACTTGGTTTCTTGAGAGAATCTCTCGATTATATATGTGTAGCAATGCCAGAATAGATGCTGACAGTAAGATGTGTGGTGGCATTGCCACTTTTAATCCCATCTGGCAGCCATTGTGTTAAATCTCGTTATTGCAATGTGCACATGTCCTGGTGATGCTCAGAGATTCCTTAGAGCCAGACATTGATATCCAAATCCTTAACAAATACATGGTGCAGATACTTCATATGAAACCTGATGATTTCGATGTTTGAATCTGATGAGATTTTATGAAATTTTATTGTTTATTTGTAAAAGCTGTGCAATATGATCTCACATATGTTGTGCGTCTTGTCAGTTGTTACACTCCTACCTTTTAGTCTTGAAACTTTTATCTCTCACAGAAATTTCACGACTGTTGAGTGGGGGTGTTAACTTCGCGGCCTGCCGACGTTGGTAGCAAAAAATGGGTCGTTCTTTTGGCCAATTTGTCTCGCTAAAAAGTAGAACTAGATTTTGCCCTTTGATTCTTGATTGTAGGTTTCAGAGTTTAATTTGTTTTCCACTTTCCAGGACCTGTGAGATATGCCAGGCAGTTGCACGCAACGTCATTGGGCCAAATGACATCGAGTTCACAGAGCAGTCGAACGAATCCAGTGCCGCCTCAGCAACAGCTTCAGTTGCCGCCCCAGGGCCGTCCACAGAGACTCAAAGTTTCTGGCACGGTCACCGCTTCCTCAACTTCCTCCTTGCCTGCATGGTATTTGCTTTTGTCATATCATGGCTCTTTCACTTCAACGTTCCGTCGTGAAATCCCGAGCAAAGTGTTGAGAAAAATTGGATAATCAAAAGGAAGAAAACAAGTGTAAAAGAAAGCTGCAGCGTTCATATAGATTAGTAGTAATACAGCATATGTTACCTCATGCCCACTTCTCTAGAGTGCTTCTTGTTCATAAGTCGCAGCGTTTATCGGGTCTTCTCTTCAAGGCTTTTTACATGTCAAAAAATGGGTATCCCTCGATCCTAACCTGAAATATAATTATATAAAATATATATTTCTTTTTTTTTTGGGTTTTGGCCGGAGGATGTGGTATTCTCTGAAGAGTAGGAAAATTGCTGAATTGAATTGTAAAATTGCTTCATTGTTCTTGGATCATACTACGTCCAACCACATCAGGTTCAACTACTATATATTACTCGGCATGTTTACTTACATGGTACGAACAAGTCATGAATTAGAGTATGAGATCAATCTATCGTTTCGTGGAGATTTGCTGCTTCGACCAACTCCAATGGTGGGCTAAAAGTCATATTTCCCCATTTATTCCCCCACCCTCCCAAACACCACCCAACCCATGCTAAAACATTGGGCTAAAAGCCAGATGCCAAAGCTGGGCCAAATATCCCCCCAAATTCTTCCCCCCCCCTTCCCCATGCGAGTGGACTCGCTAGCACTTGGGCCAGTCTCAGCCTACCCACACTCCAATGCGCCCCACGCGGTTGGCTAGCAAGGCTTTCCCGACAGGGATGGGCCCCGCTGTCAGCTGTGTGTCGGCCAACATCATCATCCCAACGGCTATAATTCTAATCCAAAGGCTGGGCTTTAAGGACCATTGGTTGATCCAACGGTCCAGATTCAAATTTAATTTTTTTAGAATATGTTATTTTAAAACACATTGAATCCAACGGCTGAGATTGAATATAATCAAATCTAACAGCCCAAATTTAAATCCAACGGCTAAAATAATTTAAAAAATTTTATTTAACTCAAAATTCACCCAAAAACTCTCTAAATACCTATGTATTTGTTCAAACATCCACACAAAACTCAATTTTCTCCTACAATTCTTCCAATTTATCTTTCTACCATTTCTTTCCATTTCCAAATTGTTCAACATGGCAAAAGAGCATATTAGAGGTCGTAATTGGACCTGTGAGGAAGATGTTGCAATAGCTATGCATTCTTCTATCACCCATTGATGAGATATTGAGGATTTTTAGGAAACTAAAACTCTTTAAAAGTTGAAAGATTGGTGAATATAGAGGATGATTGAAGCTTGATGTCACGCCCCAAAAACGGGCACATAACAATGCTACACCCTATTAGCAACGCAATACTATAGTGTTAAATTCCAACAATGTAGCACTACATTCCCAATAGGACATAAGGCTATTTAAGGGGAAGTAAAATAATTTATTTTTAAACAGAACAAAAGCGGAAATCATTTTGGTAAAACGAAGAATGAAATGGCAACGGAATTTGGATAAATTTTTACATCAAAGACGAAGTTTACAACTTACAACAAAACCAAAAAGTTTAGAGTAAGTAAACATACTAAACAAACTCTTAGGTACGATTTGGGGAGTACAAAGTGCTAAGTTTAGTTACAAAAGATTCCTTCAAGACGGAGGGGAATCAAGCATATGTACAAACAAAAACCTGTTGAAAGTCAATGAGTGATTAAGAAGTTGACAAGTAACAAACAACGCTTGTCCCGACTTTAGTCCAGATCATCTATTTGTAGGTGCACCGGTCTTGTAATAAAGTAGGGGAGAGCATCACAAACGTTCATCGCTCCCCCTCAGGGAATCCACCCCAGCTAGGTTTGAAAATAGTACACAACACTATATATACTATAGAAAAATGTTTGATGCACAACAAAAGCTTTAGTTTCAAAAATAGATTGTATGCTCACACAATTTCCTTTTAAAAAGAAAACAGGGATCCCTATAAATCGCTACATGCCTGATGACTGGTCCAATGACCAACTACCCCCTTACCTGGACCAACTCCGAACGAATATTCTTATGGTAAGGTGTAACGAGAGTGTCCCTTAATACTCTACCCTTAGATATCCAAGTACCTCTCCTAGAAAGGTAGTGGTACTAATCCCTTCGTAGTAACCCCTCCGGAGGTTTAGGGGATCGAAACCCAAGGCAGTCGCTATGCCCCTTTCACTCTCAAGTCATCAATTAATTTGTAGCATAAAACAACATGCATATCATGATATAAAACAAACCATTTTTCCTCATGGTTCTATCATAGCAAAATATATGCAACTTTCACAGGCATTCGTATATTTACATATACATACATTCACAAAATTTCATAACTAGGGTAAGTGAAGATCCCCCTACTTGGTCTCCAAGCCAAGCAAGCAATATTCCTCACCAATATCTCGATTCCAAAGCTAAAACGAAGATCCACGTTACTACTGTAATAGCTAGGCTCCAACTACTTAAGCAAGCTCCTTGATCACTTCTAATTCAATGTATTTCTTCCACCCTAATTTTTTTCTAATTTATCTCTCTATGTTTATACTTATGTAAATATATACATTCTCTTTTTTTTTCCTCTCTATCTATCCTTCCCTTCGTTGCCTGCACTGCATGCTTTGCATGCCATTTAAACTCGGTAGTAAATATCAACCAGTCTCTCCGTTTTAAAATGGAGGGAATCCTATTTATACTATACGGAGTCAGTTACTAAACTAGTAACCAAGAAAAAGAAAATAATAGAAAATACATAGTCGGCTATAGGTGTACTTAAAGGGTTCGGTTCTTATCTCATTGGAAAGTAAAAGGTTCAACCCAAATAAAGGATTAATGATGTGCAGCCACCTAAGGCTATTTGAAGTCACGTCCAGGTTATAGCTTCCCTTAGTTAACAACTAGGGTGCTTATTAGGCACTTCTAGCATAGTCTAGGGAAAAGGTTAAAAAGATAACCAATTTATAGGTTAGCACCTTACGTGCTCTAATTCCCCACTTTGTTGCTTTCTTTGTGGAGAGAGTCTAGCACGTGGCACTTAAAACATGTGGCAAGGCAAGTGCCTCTCAAGTGTTCTCAAGGTGGCTATCAATTGCATGGCTAATATAGAGCACACATCCATTGATAGGTTAACATAGTCAGCACCTAAAGTGCTTAGGGTGAATGCCACATCCCAAATGTAGCTTTACACCTTCTCTTAACATCACCCATGTCATTAACTCTAGTCAACAATACTCACCAACTTGAGTGCTTACGAGCTCATAATAATCTTTGAACTCAAGTAAAATTATCACCCATTTAAAATGAACTATAACTCGTAAAATTCGAAAACACTCCAAAATTTATAACAACACTTTCTAATTACCTTAAAATTTCGGGGTCTCACACTTGAAAAGTTATGTGATCAACTAATATTGGACATATGTTTATACAGAGGATGATTGATGAAAGTTGAACGGTTGGTGAAAGTTGAAAGTTTGGTATTGAACGGTTGGTGAATTGAAAATTTGGTGTTGAATGGTTGGTGAATTGAAAGTTAGCTCAGGGTTGAAAGATTGGTGAAAGTTGAAGGCTTGCTTTATGGAAAATTTAGTGATTTTTCAATATTTATCGGAATTTAAATATTTTTAGATTAAAATGTTCATAAAATTAATTTACGATAGTCTACATATTTATTTTTTTTAAATTAAATCAAGAAAAAAATAGTCTAAGTTCATTCTTTAATAATCACAGGCTAAAATTTTAGACCAGAAGGGTTGGAGCAGAAAAATTGTTTTTGGGCTAAAAGATAAATTTTCCGGACTAAAAATTTTGGCTTTTAGCCCAACCATTGGAGTTGGTCTTAGCGCGAGAGCCGCTCAATTTGTGTCAAAAGAGACTCGGGCTGATTTGGTATTGCTGTGCTTTGAAAAAAAGCTGCTGTGAGAATAAGCGGCTGTGAAATAAAGCCAGTAGAGTGTTTGGTAAACTTTTTTGTGAAAGTGCTTTTGGAAAAAAAAATCAGGATGATAGTGTGTCTTTTCATTAAAGGAGCACTGTAACTCCGTGTGCTTTGAAAAAACTGGCTTTTTTTCAAAGCAGCAAATAGCAGCTTCAGCTTTTCCTTTGATTTTCAGCTTATTCTCACAGCAGCTTCCAAAATAAGCCTTTTTTTTTCAGTTTACCAAACACAAAAATGACCCTCAGCTTTTTTTCACAGTGGCTTTTTTTAAAATCACCTCAATCCCAAACAGGGCCTCAGACCCTTGTTACTTGAAGTTCACGAATCCGCTCTTGTAATGGATAAACCTCAGCATGCTCGTAGTTACGTCAATGCTTAACAAATTGGACGTCTCGATGTTGTCCTCGTAACGGAGAATACACTGCACGCTCCTGGTTGCGCCGGCAATCGACCGGTGGTGTTCTCAAATTGAGAAAAGGAATCGGCTTTTGATTCCATAATGCTGAAGTAGGAAAGGCGAATAGTGCCGGCCCCTCGATCACATTTTAACACAGAACCAACTTCTTCTTTGATCCATATGTGTTAGTAAGCACATGAGAACTCAGGAATTGAAATGTTTTTGTAAATGCAGGAAAGTCGAGAATCAAAATAATTCCAATAATCGTTAAAATACCCAAATTATCAAAACCAAGAGAATAATCTTCCGAAAATCCTGAATTGAATGAAGCAAGCAAAGCTTAAAGCCTTAAGAATTAGATACAAGACTAAACAAAATACTACGAATAAAAGCGTCTCCGGGATGTTAACGGAGGAAAAGAAGGAAAGAAAAAAAGAAAAATTATTAGGCTATACACTTCAAGTTTTGTTCTTTTTGGCTTCCAAATTTGTGCCATCTTTGAGTGTTTCTTGTGCATCATTGTCCATGCCAAGGCTGAACAGGCAAGCTGCTTGAAGATATAAAGCCGCCGGCCACTCTGGAGAAACCACCTGGGCTTGCATAGCGTCCCCAAGAGCTTCTTGTGCCATATCACTCATCAGGTAAGAGAGGCAGCGCCGAGCATACACCGTGGGTGATACCATGGTCCCGCCCTCAATGAACTACAAATGACACCAGACGAGGGTGGAAACATAAATCAGCCAATGCTAGTCTCCTGATCTTTCTCAATAGCATTGCAAATAAGAGAAAACTGTTTGACAATTTATATCATATGATCGACAGTTTACGTACAGAAACAGTGCAGAAATGAACAAAATCTGACACTGCTATCAGATTCTGAGGCTTACTAAACTGTTTGTGAGCATTCTTGAAAAATAAAATATAAAATCCAGGTACGGGTAAATTTTTGAACGTGGCGATGTCTTTAAGTTAGGCAAACGGTTTAAAATTATTCCCGAACAGAAACTCACTTCCGTATAGGAATCAATCGCAGTTGTAAAGTCTTTAGCTCGAAAAGCAGAATCTCCACTCTTCTTAGAATTCAAAGTCTCCTGCATTTGATTAGTCCACAGCTGGAAAGAAAGCTGCAGGGCCAAATATCTCGAGCAAAATTAGCAGTACGGAGAATAATTATATTTTTAAAAAAAAAGCACTTGTTGCTGATCAAACTTCACACACAATCTTTCTGTCAAATATCACAGTTAAAAAAATCCAAGTACTGGAACAAACCTCATTAGCAATCCCCTCATCATCCTTGTATCCATTCTTTTCCAATATTTCATGTATGGCAGTGAGATCCATTCTCAAACAAGCTTCTCCAAAAGGTGTTAATGCCAATGGCTGCGTTGAGGATGCGGTTTCATGTGCAATACCCATCAAAACATGTGACGCAACCTGTTTGAAAACTATGACAAATTATACTCTTCTCAAGCAAACTTATAGCTGTTAAATGGCAGGCTAGTATTAAGCAATGCCATGTCCACAACTGATGAGGGGAAAAGTAAATTTCACTTTAAGCATAAAAAGAGCACGTCAAAGTGGGTAAAAACGTGAAAGGCTTAGGGATTGCGATCTATTACAATGGTACCAGAGACGATACAAGTTTAGAAAAATATAAACCCAATTCATGTCTAGGACTCTAGGTTAATTAAGCATGTGAAATATCTCAGCTATACACGTCAGATATTACAATGCATCTTTCCCAAAGTCGGGGCAAACGACTCTAACCTATACCTGGCTTGTTTATACAAGTAAGTTCAAGGTAGTTTCTTGTGTATCACCCATGATTTTCAGACGTTGTCAATGTTTTTCTCACATTTCACATAATAACGTAGACACGTGTTAGGTCCAACTTCTTACTATATGAAATCAAATTGGGATACTATTAAACTGATTTGACCAATAGATTTTCGGATTAAAGAGAGAAGGAATATAGACGGTGTGCAGAGATGGTTGGTTGCAATATAACAGATAACCACGGTGACAGTGATAGCCGGTACTAGCTAACTAATTAGTAAAAACCATCAATTGGTGGCTCTGATATCATGTTAGAATAGATACGCAAAAGAAAGAAAAGAGGAAATAATGGATGTTGTGAGCAAGTAATAATGTACGTACTAGGGAAAGCCCAGTTATATGTTTGAGGGGTGTAGAGCATTATGAGGAAAAAGTAAGAATCTAGACCTAATATTTGTACCGGATTATGTGAAATATGTGAGATACACTGTAACAATAATGATAGAATCCTTACCTCTGTTTCTTTCTGAAGTGACATGAGAGCAGTGACTAGGGACTTTGCATTTGGCCGCTCACGAGCTTCATATTGCAGACAACGGGAAGCTAAGCGTACTAACTCAGTTCCGTCATCGTTGGAGAAATTACCCTCCAAAGCAGAATCCATTAACATCAGGAAATTCTTTCCGCGAATTAGATCTAGCGCCTTCAAACAAGACATGCAAAAATGGTCACCCCTAATTCATTAGGAGTCATAAAACAGAAGGGTCCTATGGGTGTTAATAACGGTCAGCTTTCATCAGTTTACAAGTACTACTTCTGCAATCACCAAGGGCCAACATTTGAAGCAAAAAAGTATTAACGGTAGGAGCATGAAACTGCTTACCAGTATTATTACCAAACACCAAGCGACAAAAGAATCTATAACTACTAGGGACCAAATGAAACAAAGAAAACGATATTTATCAATGTATTGGAATTGTTTAGTTGAGACCAAACGTTTAGATTTCTTTACTCTCTCTTTTACCAAACACAGTGCATATTTATGCAAAGATTCTGCAACCCTATATTGCTATTAGGCATCCAAAGAAACTCATGTATTAATTTTCATTCCAACAGAGAATTTTATTTTTTTTGTCCCATAATCCCCCACTACTATATATATCGTGAAACGTCATTTGTAAAGAAAAATCACCATAGAACTCACATGGCTGGGGGGAATATGTTTGCCACTTAGAAGATCAAGCAACAATGTTCCAAAGCTGTAAATTACACTTTCTTGCGTCACTCTACCTGCCAACCAAAACACATGTACACTTACGAAGTTCTAGTACCTTTTGATCATATTAAAAGCTTGAAACCCAATGGAATTCGTAATTTAATGGAAAGGGGAAAAAACAGATCAAATATACAACCTTGCATCATTCTAACGTCAAATTATACTGAAAGAGATTGATGAAACCCTTATTCTTATAAAGAATAAAGCTGGCACAAAAAGCATTAACTTTTCAATACAAAAATCCCCAATTCAGTAAATTGATTCCTCAAATTCGAATTCAGTTCTAAGCAAATGGGTCTTCACAGCGGTGTCTATGACTAAATTCAAAAGCACAATGTCTCTAATACTTTCTAAAACCGAAAGCTTTTTGATCAAAGTGATCATACCTGTCCTGAGGTACTCAGGAGGAGTGAAAGCCAAGTTTGTACTGTAACTCTTGCCATCCCTGCTATTCTTCATGAGGCCAAAGCATGACAGCCTGGGATTACCATCCTGTGTACCAAATCAAAAACCCAAATGGTAAATAATAAAAACAGATAAACCCGCGATTCGCAACCTCGCGGGAAGTCTTTGTGTTGCATTCCCTTCTACTCGATTATAACAAAAAAAACAAACAAACAAACAAACAGATTAACCCCCAAAAAATTCAATCCAATTCGAAAAACAGAAGACTTTATAACCTACCTGATCAAACAAAACCCTGTAGGCATTGAGATCATGGTACAAGGCACGACCTTTGCTGCTGCAATAGTCGAGAGCCTGAGCCAGATACAGCGCCACCCTCAGCCTCATCGCCCACCTCATCGGCTGGCTCTCCCAGTGGAACAAGTGCTTCGCCAGCGTCTCGTGCGCCATGAACTCCGCCACCAGCAGCCGCTCATCCCCTTCGCAGCAGCATCCGATCAGATTCGCCAGCCTCTCGCTCCTCAGGTTCCCCACCGACCTCGCCTCCTCCTGCAAACAAAAAAGATTCAATCTTTCCTTATTTTTTGAGAAAACAAAAATCTGGGACTGAGATTTATCGAAATGCTGAAAAATGGAGGGAGGGTTGAGTTTGACGGACGAGGAATTGGCGATTGTCGGGCCAGGCGAGCTTGTTGAATCGCTTGACGGCTATTAAGCGGCCGTTGTCAAGCTTTCCCCTGTAGACAACGTTCGGAGCTTTTTCTCCGTGCTCGGAGACGATGTTGTCGGAGGAGAAGCCGGACGTGGAGGCTTTCAGTTGGTCGAGGCTGTACTCCGTGAAGGCCGGCCATATGCTTTTGTCGCTTTTGCCCCCATTGTCTGCAGCAAAACAGTGACCGAATGGTCCGAATCACACCCAGAAGCTCAAAAAACAAAAATGGAAAACAGAGAAGAAGGGTTGGTTACCCAGTTCGGAGGATTCGAGGTCGGAGGGTTTAAGGTGGGAGTGGAACCAGCAGAGGGAGAATCTGGAGCAGCGGGCTCCCATTTGAGATCCAGCAGTGGAGAGCGAGTGTGGGAGTGGGAAAGTCAGATGATCAGACGGTGGACATCAATCAGAGAGAAACAGAGGAAAACAGAGGAGGTTGCAGTTTTTAAATCTTCATAGTTCAGAGAGTAAAGTTCTGGATCCAAAGCTGATTCATTTCTCAGGAGCTTTCAGTCCAAGTAGCTGCTCCCAGCAAGTTCAGTGTTAACAAAGTAAATATAAAAAATCAAATTAAATTCTTAATTAGTGTTTAAGATTATTATTATTGTTAAATTGTTAATTAATTAGTGTTATTGTTTGGATTTGATGGGAGGCCATTGGGAGGTGGTAATCAGTGTGAATGTGTGTCTCTCACGTCTGGTGTGTGAGTGTCAGACTTTCAGAGAGTGTGAGTGACTCTGTTTTATGTTGCAAAATATGCAAATTTGAAAAGGAAAGGGCCTTTTTCTTCTGCAAAGTCATGATCTTTTTCCCTCTCTTCTCTTTTCTTTTTTCCAAGGGAGTGGATTAGTGTTAGTGGTCAAATCAATGGCCGTTTTGCTTTGTTAATTTAATGGGGTCAACAAAGTCAAACAAACTAATGAATGAGTTGGTGTATAAAAAACTTTCTTTTGATTAATTACTCCTACGTTTGCTAATCCATAATCAATTTGAGAGCAATTGAGTTAAGAAGGAATTAGAATTTGTTTCGAATATAAGTTGTTTACTAAACTGTTCGAAATCAAAGTAAGAATAATGTTGATTTCATAGAAACTATTTACCAAATACCTCTAAATTAAAATTAAAATCAGTATAATTACGTGGCCCATGTTCTGAATAAATTAATTTATGTGATAGTTAATAACTTTTAACTTCCATAGCAACATATACTTATAAATTACTATGAATACACCCTAGGCACACTTTAATTTCTCTAACTGCTTTTGTTTAGGCCATCATCTCCAAACTACTATAAATACACCATGGGCAAACTTCGCATTTTATAAAATATGTGGGGTATAATTGGTAAAAATCATACATTCCCACCTCCTATCAAGGAATTCAATTCCTCCAAAAAACAAAAGGAAGTTTGAATTCCATATTTTATGTGGGCCCCACACAGTCTAATTTCTCAATATCTTAATAAACACAAGAATGATCCGTAATTAGAATTAGACTTCTTATTCTCATTCCGATTACGGATGCGTAAAAACGCCCTAATATCTCTCTTAATCTTAGAATACGTGACTAGATTAGCTCTCGCACCGAATGTGACCTGTTTTAAATAAGATAGAACTAAACTTGAACAATATTTATGATTTTGTAAACGGCACGTACACAATAAGGTGGTCGTACACCGCTACTTAAGTTTTTCAGATATTCAAGATTGGATTTTATCTTTTGTTCAGTCCCCATCAGTTTATACACGTTATATGATCTCCCCACTTTCTTTCACAAATTGACAAGTAGGGTCCCATCTCAGGGAGGCCATTATCCTGTTACAAAATGTTGACAAACAAAGGAATTGATGGTAGTTGGTGGTGACAATCTTGGCATTAAACAAAACTTTATCCACAGTTATGATGCGTGACAACGTTGGCCTAATTGGTCTTTCTTTATGCTTAAAAGATGATGACTTTTAATTTTAATGGTAGAGATATTCCATCAATACAATGCCTTGTTGTATCATGATTACGGGTAATTAATTTGTTAATACAATTACTAATACTGCTATCAGAAGTCGTGTTTGCGATCTTAACGTCTATGCGCCAATATTTACTGATCTTTACATAACATAAAGTGGTCATGCGAGAAAATCTGTTATATAATCAATTGTATACGATAATGTGTGTATTAAAGACAAAGTAGATTGCAAAATAGTGGCTTCTTGTATTATGAATAAGGGTAATTAATTTGTTAATGCAATTAAGGCTCACTATATTTTCTACTCTGAACATGACAAAGGAGGGTCCTTCGAGAAAACCTCTCAAATTGTTGACATTATACCTAATACTGATATACGCAGGCCACGTGTTTGCAATCTCAACCTCTTGCTCGTTATATTTGATGATTTTTACATGATGGAGGCTGATCAAGCAAAGAAAATATGCCCAGTCATTCATTGGATATAGTTTCTTTTATTGTGACACGTATATTTGAGAGAGAGATACGCTCGTTACAAGACAAGAAAGAAAAACAAAAGTTGTACCTTGACTAGGTTCCTTTGGCTTTTGGAAGGGTGGCAATTCCAAATTATAGAAGGAGAATCGTTTTTAACTTTTTACCCGTCTTCAGATTGTAGCAATAGAAAGTCCGATGTTGGGTAAAATTGGCTATGCACGTTGTGCCCAAACAAGCAACTTTTCATTGTTACTTAACAGTTTTTTAACTTACTTGTTTTAGAGAATTAGGACTCCCATATTAGACCGGGAAATTGATTGTGCTACCAATAATATAGGAAGCAAACTTTTACAATAGGTCGGAAAATTTAAGTGATACGAGAGTGAATCTCATGAGTGTAATACTTATACAATATTGTAGATGGGGTCCTGTATTTAATATATAAAACTCATCAGTATCAAACTCACACCACTAAAACAATAGTGTAATACAAATTAAATTCACGATGGCTAATTCTTACGTATGGTATCACATTCACCTAAATTACTGTAGAAGGCTTAGTCGATCAAATTTAACCTTTTCTTTTTGGGAAAAACCAGATCAACCTTTTACCTATTGCATGTTTCTCCAAACAAAGAAAAAAAATGAGCGTGATTGATCAGACAATAGTGTGCCAAGTGTTGCTATAAGTAGTAACAGTGTAACATGCACCCATATGGGTGTCTAGAGGACCCCTTCCTTTACACATTAAAAAGAAAGAAAAAGAGCAAATCGATGGAGAAAAGTTGTGGGTTTTTTAAAAGCCTAGACATGCCTCAATCATGATTTTTCACCTCTTTCACATGACAACGATTTTTACGACACAGGTGCATTGTCATTGTATTGTCCCCACATTGTATTTTACGTTTTTCTACACGCGACTTTATCTCATTGACACAAGACGACTCAGTTACAATCTACCTGTATCATGTAGATTGCTCTTCATATTACCAGATCACATAACAACTGTGTATTGGACAAATAATACACTTTATGGACCAACTTTTTGCAGCTGAAATTGCGCCTGCGTGCTTTCTGGCCATGGCAACCAAGTGTGGCATTATGCCTCTCATATAACTCATGAGTGAAGAGAGAGGGATGAGGCAGGCACATTGGGGCCTCCATGCTGTCGAGTATCAGCAGAAAAGCTCACATGGCCTAGCAAGCAATTTTTCTGTGATCTAGCCCAAATCTTTCAAACAATAATATAACCAAGCAAAAATAATACAATTATTAAAAGAACGAATTTAAGGACCTTGTTTGCAATGATTAATTACATGGATTAGGTTCAAATCACCATTCATCTATATGTTTGACATGAACACATGCGCTTATGCGTGCATAAGCTTGATCGAAGAACATGGTTTGGGACGCGAAATTTTCAAGCGCACTGCGTCGAGGCACTAATACACAGATGAAACTAGTATGAAAATGAGATTTATATGATTCTTGTGAGTGACCGACGCAATGCGTTGGGATACATAAAGGATTGATTTCAACGGAAGGATTGTGTTGAAATGATGAAGCAGTGAGATATTAGGGTGCGTTTGTTTTACCGGATTATCTCAAACTGGACTAACTGAGGGATTAAGCTAGACTGGCTTAGAATAGACTAAGGGGTGGTTTGGGAGTGAGGTGCTTAAAAAAAAGCACCCATGAAAAAAAGCTGTGAGGGTTTTAGGTGTTTGGTAAACTAAAAAAAAAGGCTTATTTTGGAAGCTGCTGTGAGAATAAGCTGAAATCAAAGGAAAAGCTGAAGCAGTTATTTGCTGCTTTGGAAAACTGGCTTTTTTTTCAAAGCACACGGAGCTACAGTGCTCCTTTAATGAAAAGACCCACGCCGGACTTGTGGGCGAAGATCGAGTCGACGATAAGGGAGGAGATCGAGTCGACGATAAGGGAGGAGATCTTGACAGCAAGGGAGGGTTCGGAGGTGGTCATGTCAACGAGGATGCCTCCAGGGTGGAGTCCAGAGAGTGCGCCGATGGTGGGGTCAAGGAGGATGGAGCGGACATCGGATTTGGGTTGTGGGTATTCTAGGTTTGTGGGTTTTCTGTCGAAATGCTTCATGTCCTTGCGAGGGTGCGGTTGAAGACGGTAAGGGTGTCGGCCTTGAGGGTTTTCTGGGTTGTGGGTAGAAGAACTGGAAATTTTCTGATTCGAATGAAGCTCCCAGGCGTTGGGCATCCTTTAAATCTGACCTCGCAAACCCCAATTTGGGGATCTCCAAACCCTAGAAATGGTTTCCTCCGACGGGGGAAAAACCGATCCGAGAGAGAGACTTTTGTGGGTTTTCAGGTTTTTAAAAAAAAAACTCATGTTATATCCTTTTTGGTCATTTCATACAGTCACAGCTGTTTTACATAAAAGTTTGCCAAACACTATCAGACTGTTTTTTTTTCCAAAAGCATTTTTACAAAAAAGTTTACCAAACACTCTGCTGATTCATTTTACAGCCACTTATTCTCACAGCACAGCCGCTTATTCTGACAGTAGTTTTTTTTTCAAAGCACATCAATACTAAACCAGCACTAAGTTGGACTAGCTTAGTGAAGTTTGGTGCATTGTCGGACTAAAAAGCAAAATAAATAATATTATATTATTTAATTAATAAATATTAATATTTTATTATTATCCTAGCCTTTTCTCCCTCTTTCTCTCTCTTTTTTTCCCTTCTCCGTCCCACCCTTCCTTCTCCTAGATTAAACATCTCAATTCCAGTCTCTATCTCTCTCTCTTTTTTCTGTCCAACTCCCTCTCGATTCCAGTCTCTCTCTCCTCTCTCCCTCGCTCTAGCTCTGTGTTATTCGACGGAACCTCACATCTCCATTTTTTCCAACGAGTTGCAGGTTTTCCATCATGTTTTCTGGCCAAACCTCGTCGAATTGGATGAGGTTAGCACCACCAACAAAATGCTCACCATCCCTAGACACAGATCGAAGCTTTGCATGCTCGAATCTGTCATGGATTCGAAGAAACTCAAACATGCTGAGACTTCCGGGCCAATTTTCAACCACCTTTTGGCCTCGATTCAGGTAGAAACGGAATCCCCTCACTCCCAACTTCAGTTTGGTATATTTTTATGTGAAAAATGGTTGTGAAACGTATTTGAAAGATAGTCGAATCGGAAAGTTAATGGCAGTGTGTGGTTGAAGGTCACGAGGAGTGATCGTGAGTAGTCGTCGAGCAGGACAAGGATGAGATAGAAGATGGTCTTAGCTAGTCCCATGGTTCTCGAGGGTACTCGCTAAGACCGGATAGTCTTGCCTTTAGTCGAGGTGAGTGAGAGCTAGTGTCACTAAAGCTAATCCTTGTTGGGAACAAACATAAGACTGGACTGACCCTTAATTTTGTCCAGTCCAATGAACATTAACGAGGGCAAACAAACGCCCCCATAGGGTTTAATCATGGACCATTATAGTGTAAGCATGCCAACTTTTATACCAAATTTTTTTCACCCCATGTTAAAGAAAATGCAACCTAACCGCATTTAGAATTTGAGTTTTGTTAGGAGATTAAAAGATAGGAAGCACGTTATCCCTCCACGTGATAAGAGAAGAGGGCACATGTGATGGTGAGGTCTCAATTTTGTAGGGGAGGGGGTCCTTCCAACTTCCAACTCAAAAGGAAAAACTGCAGAACAATGTAGGGGGTGGTGGCACATATACCATCACGTGCCCTCTTCCCCTCTTGTCCACTTCTAATACAATGTCCAACTCTCGGAATACTATTGTGGCGGTATCTGAAACCAATAACATACTTTGGAACAAATTAAAAACATGGTAATGTGCATTGGTTTGCCGTACTGCCACAGTAATATTCCAGGTGCAGGTAGGTAAGTCCTCTTTAACCAGACTATTCGGCCGATTATATCGGCAGGTTGAAGGGAAAATCATGTAATATCTATTGTGCATGCTGAAGATGCTGGTGTTATATGATGATCTGAACTAGAACAAAAGCAGGACTGGAAAACACGAAAACTAACCCCAATCCCTTTTCCATTAGAATACAAATCACGTCGTGTTTCCAGCACAGAACCCGTACACACACGATACACAACCTTTCAAACCCAGGGCCCCTATTAAACAAATCACATCAAGTCACCTTGTTGCAACGACATAATCCTTCAGTTCTATGCAGCGTTCGTTGTAGCATCGGCATGTACTGTGTTTACATCATCTAGAGTCTTGCCGTTAACTTGAGTTCTTTGTCTCTGGATATATATAACAGCAAAAAGTTTGTAAGATGGTTGCCCAGATCACAAAATGGTGCTGATATGATGATATCAATAGAATTTACTCAACATGAAGATTCACTATACCCGATCAGCAGGGTCTCCGACAATTCCATTCAATAGCTTGTGGTTCTCTTCTTTGGTCTTACCATCCTTGTCCTTTGTGCTTAGCGGTAACAAGAGAGATGCAGCTCCGTTGGTCCGGTCAGGTAATTCTGCAATTATAATTATGTTATTAACACTGCTCATTGGTTGGCAACCAAAAATATGGAGAAAACAGAAAAAAAACAAAAAACGAATGGAGGCGTCCTAACCTGCCAATTTCTTGTCGATAAAGAATACGACCAAATTAACAGTATACCTGCAGAAGATCATATTGTTCAACCAAATAAAGAAGTTAGAAACAATACTTACATGCTTTTATAACATAGATAAAGATGAAAGTATGCAAAAATCTCCTACCATGCAACAACAACATCAACCGTGTAATGTTTGCGCGATGCCACAATCAAGAAACTCTGGATCACAACGAGTAACCAAGCTAACTGCTTTATAAACCTGCATCGATCAACAAATCAAAAGCAGCACATTTATCTTAGCAGTACGTCAAATAACAACCACTTAAAATTGATGTTAGCCATGAAGCAAAGCTATGCTTACCTTTGTGTACCGTATTTCTGATAAGTGCGCACAAAGACTAGACTAAATATCATATGCGATGAGAAAATCAAATCACCACAACCATAAAGTACACCATGCGGAACTGCATATTTAGCAAACACAAATCAGCACAAAGACGTATTATGCGAAGCAATGTGCCAAATGCCCAGATTACAAGAAGATACTTACTGATCAAGAAGACTTCTAATACACTTTCCGGAGGAGGCAGCCTGGCAAGTTTAGAACCCTGCACAATTAAAATAAAGCTTCTTAGCTTATTACAACATACGGAGGGTTTTGTACCCCGCCAATTGAGAAATAAATTCAAACATAAATAAAATGTAATCTCTACTCTCTACTACATCCTAGGGTATACAACAAAACCGACAAGAAGGTAAACAACCAACCTACCTCTCGACAATGGTAATTTGGACCAGGAAGCTGGGTGGAATAGAATGTGATAATCCGC
Source organism: Malus domestica (assembly GCF_042453785.1). Taxonomy (NCBI): domain Eukaryota; kingdom Viridiplantae; phylum Streptophyta; class Magnoliopsida; order Rosales; family Rosaceae; genus Malus; species Malus domestica. The sequence goes on along the minus strand of NC_091672.1, from coordinate 22,757,490 downwards.
AGAAATTGACAAGCCTGCAATAAACAGTGGAAACTGTCAGAGTAGGGAATATATTTGTTGAATCCCCGTGCCTAGACTACTACATGATTATGACTATAAAACATGGGTTCACGGCACAAGTTAAATGACAAACCCTTATTTTCTTTTTTGAAAAACAAATTTTTTTTACCCGATTTATCTCTCTAACAGCACTTAGAAAAGAAAGGAACTCATGAAATGACGCAAAATTGGCAGAAAAAAATGGAAATCTTATGGTTCAAAACATCAAATGAACTATAAGAACAAATTAACTGTCATAATTTTCTTATGAGTTCGTCAGACAAGGTACAAGCTAATGTAAATGAAACAAAAAGTTCACATATCAAACCAAAATGAACCAATATTTCTCAGTTTTATCACAGAACTAACTTCTCAAAACCTGTTATCACCACTTACCGATAAGAATGCTAGAACCCTACACCAGAGGAGAACTGTGTAAATCTTTTTGCCCTTGAAAATGAAAGGATGGAAGGTCCACTGCAACAGAACATGCACCACATGAGGAAAAATATAAATAAAACTGAACTTTTCTGTAAAGCACACAAGCTTGACTGGTACTTGTTAGAGAATAAACCACAATAATAGTGCGCAATAAGATGAAGACATATTAATAAATCAAAGGAAAAGACACCCTATAAAGTTCATAGGGAATAAAATTAAAACCCTAAATTTTTTATTTTTTTTTTTATAAGAAAAATTAAAACCCTAAATGGACAGCAGATAACATGTTAAATTTAAGTGCTCTAATTTAAAAGATAGTATTGCATAAAACACGCCTAAACTTTTAAAACTTAAAAGGAAAAGAAGAATATTAAATAAAGAAACTATCAAAAGGGAGGAAAAACGTCCCATAGCGTTTTCTGTTAAAGAAATTGGGAAAACTTAATCAGGAAAACACTATTAATTCTGAAGCGCGTAGGTTTTAGTGCTGTAGAAGAACTGCTTCTGATTAAGTCACCACCAAATAATGTTTCATTTCACTTTTATATCCTGGCCTTCTGAACACAAATACGCATCATAGTTAACAGAAGAATCAATAGTCATTGAAACGAAAAACACTTTTTAATCAACATTCAAACAATAAATCATCACATCTCAATGTGTAAATTACAATATTGGACTTGATGCCTTCCATGCATCCTAATATCAGAAACAACATGTATTTTGTTTCACACACCGTTTTCTCCAATATATCCACAACCACAACTCCCAACGTTGAACAGAACACCGGCACATGTAATTAAGTGATAGAGATGAAAGCAATATGACAAAGACAACATAGAAGAACCTTACCAATACAAAAGATAAGAAGATGAAGGTGAAAAGGGTCTCACTGATGTAGGCTCTGTCTTGCCCAAGTTCCTACAAAAACACCAAAACTCATTATTCCAAAATACCAAAAAATAAATATAGGAAAGCACTTTGTATGATCAAATTCACAGTATATAGTTTCAAAAAGAAAAAATGATAGGTACGAACTGGAAGAAGAAAGAAACCAGCATCCTGGAGCGTTGGCCCGGGCCGATGTATATAATGAACTCCTCGAGCAGCTAGACCATGTATGTACTGCAAATGAAATAGACTTGAAATATAAAGATCACATAGCAAATTATCAACATGAGAAAAAGATTAAAAATCGCAACGATCACACGGGAACTTTTCTCATCTATTCTGAAACTCATAGAAACCCATCAATCATTGGAGATGAAATTTGCTAGAACTTCAAGTTTAACACTAATCACACTAATAAACTTATAGGAACTTCCTACAATGCTCAAAAGTATACATCTTCTCTCAAAGTTCACAATGCAACCAACCATGATCGAAACTTTCTACCAAAACCAACTTCCCACTTTCTCTGTTCTCTCCATCAAAGCGAAAATCCCATCTTGCTAAATCCCTTGTCCAATCAGAAAAAACCCAGCTGACCCATTTTTCATCATCCTCAACAAAATTCACCTGAACCCTCCGAATTTCAAAAACCCAAAAAGGTAGACGAATAGAAGAACAAAGAAGCACCTGAAAAACTAGACCGGCGAGAAGATACTTCCAATTCGTGGCGAGGAGATTGATCTCGGTGACTACCTCAGCGCAGATTCTCTTCCAGAGCTTCGCAAATCAGACCCCCAAAAAAGAAAAACAGAAAGAATGACCACCATCAGTAAAGAACAAATAAAGCAAAAACTCAATTTTTTTTTAAAATTAAAAAAGGGAAAAACAAAAGGGCATTACTGCAAAGTGAATAAAAAGAGCAAACCTTTGACGACTCGCGGCCAATGTAAAGCGTCATCTTCTTCCACTCGTTGTTGTTATTGTTCTTGTTGTTCTTATTGACGCAACCACAACTTCCATATTATTTCACAAGTTCAACACCTCCATGATTGATTGCTGGGCACCTCCAGAATCGAATCGAATGCCAGGAGGAAGACGAAGGGAAGCAACACGGGGTCGTTTTATAGGTGGGTTCTGAAGGGGATCACGGATTGCGACCTGGAGATCCGAGAGAGAGCATCCAACGCGTACAAATTTTGATGAATCGCGAAACGGAAGAGGAATAAGAAAAGGGAAAGGCTTTTGAAATTTTGATTCCTGCTTTGCTTTCTCTTTCTAGTTCTCTCTCTCCTTTGTGTTTGGCTTCCGTCTGTCGAGTAGTGCTGGGCCACCACGCGAGTTGAACACGCGGGCGACAGTTGAGACAGAGAGAAAAGTACTACCACCAAATTCAATTCAATTCAAATTCCAAATCCCAAATCCAAATCCAAATCTCCCTCTCTCTCCCTCTCCTCTTTCTCTCTCTACAAACGCAAACCTCAAAGATGGGAGAAAAGAGAGCGAAATGGAGAAGGGAAAGAAGAAAAATCCCTCCTTTTTATTTTAATTTACTGGAAATCGCCGACCCCTCTCTCTCTCGTCACTTTCTCTCTCTTGTTCTTAACAGTAATTTTATTTTTTATTTTGTTTTCTAAGAAGGGAAATAAATAAATTTTGAGAAAACGAGGTAAAAGCAGATATTCTCGTTCTCGAAACAGTAACTGTAACTGAATGTTGCGGTTTAAAAAGTATAATAAATAAAAGAGGGGCGGCAATTTTTTATTCTTTTTGAAAAATGATAGTGAGTTTAGTTTCATGATAAATTAACGATGTTGTAGAATAAATTTATATTTGACGAAAATTAAATTTAAAATTTCTTATTTATAAATAAAATAGAATACTGTTAAAATATAATACTAAGTAGCAGAGGGATAATAATTTTGTATCACAGTTTTTTCTTTTACTGTTGAGGAAGGCGGTAAATAAATAGTCCGGCCACGGCCTGCTCTAATTTTGTTTTATTTTCTTATATTTCTTTTTATAAATTCAGATTTATGAAATTACTAATTTTTTTGTTTAGTTTCTTAATCAAACGATTTATGGGATCAAGTTTGGAGGCTGTGGCCAACTTACGATTATGTCCTTGATTTTAGTGGGAAATGACTGACTCTGGTCCCCGCCGTTTGGGCTCAGTAAACGATGATAACGGACTCACTGGTCCGCTCATTAAATTTAAAATTTTCATTTCATTAAAAAAAATAGAATTTTAACAAAAAACTTCTGGTACTGTTCATTTTAACGAAAAATCACATTTTTACACTAAAAAGTCAATCATGATACTATTCACTTTACCCTTTATTTTGTCTTTATCGTTAAAACTCAAAGTTTTCAATCATTTTTCATTAGTTTTCCTTAAAAAAAATGGACATTAATCCTCTCTGAATCCATGTATCATAATCCACCAAATCTATGTATATGGATCATTGAAATTTGATCCAACGACTATAAACAGCGGCCCACTTTAAAAGTTATAATAATTTTAGTTGTTTGATCAAATTTCAATAGTCAATGAATTTGGTGGTTTAGGATTTCCGGATCCATGTCCAAAAAAAATGTTGGAGTTTCATTATTGATTAATTCCATTTTATTATATTAATTCTTGGGTTAAATACTGAAATTGGTTCTATCCTTTTCCTGGGGATCCTAGGGATCTCGCAACCGTGTTCGTTCATCGTACATCGTGAAATTATAAATTATTTTAAATTTTAAATTTTAAATTCAAATATAAATAGTACCTAACGAAAATTGATAGTACAATGTACAATAAAAGTACACGACTGCGGGATCCCTAGGATCCTTAGGAAAAGAATCCGGCGATGATCCAACGAGGATCCTTTTCCCCAATTAACTACCTAAAGTTTTTAAAAAATGACATTTGTTAGGTTTACTAGTGCTAAGTGATGATCTGGACAAATATTAAAACGTATTTTAATTCTGAAGTCATCTATGAAGCTTTTAATATCCAAATTGATGCATTTAGCTACGTAAATTTACTATTTAACTTGACTAAAAATGGTCAATTTTGGGGATTAGAGCTTCAAAAAAGACAATTAGTGAAAACTAACTTCAGTATTTATCCATCTCATCATTTAATGCTAGTAACGACTTCACCTGATATTGATAATGTTCTCACTTGTCCAATTTTTAAAACATTAGGTAGTTAGTTGGAATATTTTAAAAGATTGAGATCAATTTAGAATCACTCTAAAATGTTGCGTAGTTATCTATACTTAACCTTTAATTCTATTCATGCCAATAACAATTTAGACTAATTTGGAATCACTTTAAAATGTTGCGTAGTTAACCCTTAAATCTATTCATGCCAATAACAATTTTAAGTAAATTTTAAAGATTTAGGGGGAAAAAATGGAAGTGAAAAATGGGAAGCAAGCTAAACACGTAGAGGGAGTATTTTAAAATGACTGAAAGCGTTTTTAGAGAAAATGTTTTTGAATTCAAAAAACACTTGAAGTGCTTGGTGCTTCTCAGAAGAAGCACCAGTTATATGATTATCACTTCAAGTGATTTCCAAGATTCACTTGCATTTTATTAAAGATAGGTTTCAAAAATATTTTCACTAAAAGCACTTCCAAGTATTTTAAAAGCATTCTAAATGAGCCCTAGAACAGTTACACGTTTTAGAGAGCATATTTTAGGGTTCCAAAAGCACTTGAAGTGCTTTTTGCAAGAAGCATTAGTTATGTGCTTATTTCAGGAAACACTTTAAGTGCTTTTCCAAGATTTACTTGCATATTTACTAAAGATTGGTTCCAAAAACATTTTCACCAAAAACGTTTTCAGTCATTTTAAAAGTATATCTAAACGAGCTACATATATATATAAAACAACGGAATAAACATTTTTAGCCCAAAATAAAAGATAACCCGATGCATTCTATCCCAAACTCAAATATGAAGATTTGAAACCAGATATATTATCTTTAAAAGATGCGTGTCGTTTCAAGCTAGGTAAAAGGCCCCGACAAAGTAAGGGGTTGATTGACCACTTAGTAATACGGTCTAGTCAAATTCTTTTTCATTTGTAAGTGAGAGATTTTAGGTTTGATTCTCGCCAAATACGAATTTGAACTACATTATTGCTAGCACATTGTGAAGAGCCCACTCATCTCCCTTATGGTAGATAACATCGTTTGTTAAAAAAAAAAAGAAGTAAAGGGTTGATTGGTGGTGGGAGTTTAATTTTCAAGTCCACGTAACATGAATGTAAATTACCATATTTTGAAACAAAACCTTTACACTTGAGACTACTAATATGTGACAATGCAGGCACTGTGGAGATTACCTCCTACCCATGTCCTATGATGAAACAGTGATATCTGCAATGTATGTAGGATAAACTTTGCTTTTAATGATTCTTATACTTGGAAATAACAAGTGGGGTATTGCAAGATACTCTTAATAGGAAGTCACCTATCTGGAGTGAGGAATAGGGCCGTTTCTGTGAGAATTTTTTGAAGGGCTTAGTTCTCTAAAAGCACTCATAAGAAACCAAGAATTATTCAGGGTAAAAATGAACACAACCGAGCAACCATGGGGTGTCTAGAAAGGTATTGTGTGATTACTATTGTCTTGGTTTGCACAAACGACTGAGCAGTTCAAGACATCGCGTTCCCTGATTAGTTAAGTAAATCCGATAGTAATTCACTACGGAATGTTCAAAGCCAAAAGCCACATATCCCGATGTGGTACTTTTCCTACCGAATTCTCTCTTTAGTGTCTGCATTGTCATTTGCATGGTATTGAGTCAATTTTCATTCATGTGGGAAGTTGTTGGAAAATTTAATAATATTATTATTATATTAAATTTATTAATTGAATGGAAATTAGAAATAAATCCTTTTGGTAGAAATATATGTCTACTTAAATGAAGTGTTGCAATTTTTGAATCTTCATGAATAGTCACATACTTTCCAAAGAGGTATCTCACATTCTATAAATAGGGAAGCCCCTATAATCACTTAAAATAACTTGCATTCTTTATATAATCATACATAGAGTGCACTAAATATTAGAGAGTCTCATTGAGTACATATTCGAATTTGAAGTTTCTTTTTTCTTTCTTTTTGCTACTCAGTTATTTATGGGATTGTTGTTATTTGTATTCTGTATTGATTTTCTATTTTCTTGTGCCATATTTTTCTTGGTTCAAAAAGATTAATTTCATTAAAAAGATGAAGAAATACAGTTATTGTGATAGATAAGCAGTTTCACTCTTTAGGGCAATGATAGCTAAGTTAAATGGATAATAGATAATTATTGTCTTAATGGATAGTAATTGTCTAAGTGCATTTTTATCCTGTAAATAAATTGTTCAGGCAGTTGCATAAATAAAAAGATAATATTATGTTTAAATCGGGATAAAAATTTTAATCAATCTCGTAGCGCCGCATGCCATGATTTAGTAATAATTTTGTCTAATTTATAGTGTAAATTTTTTTAAACATTTTTTTAACCAAATCACAATAATTTTTTTTTTTTTTTTTGCAATCTGACAACCTAGGTTGTGCTACATGAGCACAACGGCTAGTAGGATTTTTTTCTTCTTTTTTTATTCTTTCGATTTTTTAAATATTTTATCCCTAAAAATGATAGATTAATAAGAACAATTGGTTTCATTTCTAAGACATACTGTAACCCTTATCGTAAACTCAAATTTTAGTGACTAAACCTATTCCAACTTGCTCAAACTCTTGGGCCAAAAATGAGTTTTAACAGAAAACCCATTTTTTGGGGTAAATTCAGCCCATAATTACTTCCTGTTTTAGTGGTCTGACCCACAATATATGTGTATTTTTTTAGTTGCTAGGATTTAATATGATTAAATCTAAAGGTAAGGAAAGTTGGAACCGTTGAAATTTAAATCTAACGGCTAAAATAATTAAAAAAAATTATTTGATGTGTTTTACAAATTCATTGAATCCAATGACAAATATCTAATTTAGAAAATTGAAGTAATGGTTCTTTGGTTAACTTCCATCCAAAATAAGTTTAAGTGGACAAAAAATGAATAGAAGTTCTAACGAAGTTATGACAAGTTCAGAAACTAATATTTACGAAATTTTTATTCAATAACCAAAGCTCAAATTAAGTTTACATTTAGGAACTATTGCTCTGATTATCTCAATAATATAATCAAAAGAAAAGAAACAGTAAATAGGAAAGGGTAGTTTGGTCATATGACCATAGCAACGTGCGGAGGGGCAGAACAAAATGGACTGAAATTAGGAGGGGGAACCTAATCAATATGAGTGAATGATTGGTCAAAGACTCGAACGTCGTTGGGGGTTAAGGTTGAAGACAATAAACGGCCACGGCGACTTCTTCCACGTGATTGCAACGTGTCACGTGCCAAGGAGGCCCAAGATTCCCATATATATCTATGTGCCCTTCCTCTCTTTTTTTATTTTTTATTTTTTTTTGACAAACTGAGAACTTTCATTAATAAAAACTAATACAAGAAATGGAAGGCTCGGAGTCAAGCCATATACAAGTAAAAGCTACAAATAAAAACAACCGACAAGCTCATAAAGAGCAAGCTTACATCAACAAAAACCCTAGATCTGAAAGAAAACAAACTCCACCACCCCAGCTGCGCCGCCATCGCCGATCCGTCACCCCCACCAAGAGAAAGAACCCACGAACAAACTGGATGAACGGAAAATGGGGGTGAGCGAGCCACCCCCCGCAAAAAGTGCTTCCATTATCCTACCAAATAGTGCTAAACGCACTTTAAAAACCACCCAACACCAAGGTGCACTGCCAGAATGAGACACACCATGGGACGAGTAGCGGAGGTCGGCGGGGAAGGATTGACGACGGGGAGAAACATCGGGGGTAAAAAAGGGCATAAAACCCAAAACTGAGACAAGCTTAGAGAGGTTGAGACAAGGCTCAAAGAGGCTAGAGAAACGTAGGAAAGAAAAGTAGAGAAATAAAGGAACAACAACAGTGAAAAGGAAAAGAAACAGAGGGAAAGAAGAGGAGTCCCTCGGCCCATGAGAGAAAGAGGAAGAAACTATGAAGCGAATCCCAGGGAAGAAGGGGAAGGAAGGAAAGGATGAGGGGGTGCGGGGAGAGAAAAAAGATCAGATGGAAGGAAAGGAAGAGTGGGGAGCGGGGTGAGAAAGAAGATCAGAGGGTAGAGAGGAGGAAGAAAAGGGGTAGCAGCAAGGGGATGCCTGCCGACCCCAACCAGAGAAAGGAGTCGGCGACAAAGGCTGGGGTTTGGGGGTTTCTGCGAGAAAGAGATCTATGTGCCCTTCCTTAATTTGCTTATTATTAGTGCTATTATATTACATTTAATTGTCAATTAATTATTGTATGGCAAAGACAGGTTCAAAACATATATAGCTATTAGATAATTAGATCTACCCATCTACCAAAACCCTAATTTTGTCACAACATAGAGATTAAAATATCACGTACATATATTGGTACTTCGAGTTTACGAAAATATTGGTTCTAGTATAAGTATCAGTAAACAATGCGATTCTGATAGTTTTTGGTAATGTTATTCATAGTCATGGTTACAGTTTTTTTTACTACGTAGTTTGTACTTTGGTAACTAGCGTGGAACGATAATTTACATACTACTTAAAAAATTCTAGAGTTTTGGGAGGCTTGTTATTGGCTCCTTGATGTAGTTGAATGGACAATGATGTAGTCTTCCATTTGTTAGGCTTCATCAGCTTCTTGGTGTCAAAGCTAGGCAAGGCAAGGGGACAACTTAACAAACCACTTGGTGGTGCACAACGAATAGTCAATTTACTACCTTAACAAATATGTACTTTGCAATTCCACAATTTTGGGTGAAATTATTTCAAGCTTTTTCCTTAAGAGTACCCTCTTTTGCCCACAACCTTGCAAAAGATGAAAGATCCCATTGTCTGCCAAATAATGTACTTGGGCGACACCGACATACCCCTACCCCCACCTCTCTATATTCTTAGGACTCATCACATGACTTGGAAGACTCGTTACATGAAGAAGTCAAGAGCAAAATTGGAAATTTATAAAGAAATAATAGCATACTTTTTTAATTTCTCACATACTCTTGTTAAACCAAGTCTGTTGATTTGTTTGATTTATCAAATTCAACGACCAAAAGTTAAAACAAATGTATGAGAAGATAAAAAATGTGTGTGTTTGCCATTTCTCGTTTTGTATAAGGCTAGGCTGATATCTATAGAGCATGAAGTGTAGATTACATTTAAGATGAGCTAAAACCCATGAGAGCCTATAGCAAGCTCCGTCCTTGTAAGTCATTTTTATAAAGAAACGAAAATATATCAACATCAACAACCTAGTGTTTGCCGTTTATTGGCGGAGATTATAGCATACAATCAGAAACATATCTCCTACAATAACAAAAAAAAAAACTCCCGCTTACTAGATGCCATTCGTTCCATGAAAGCTTCAAGAGCTTTCCAATTTTGACCACATCTCTATCTAGACTTTTGAATGTACGGATGGCGTTCTTCACAAAACTATATTCAATTATCTTGGACCAAAATGTCTTAATTGACGTTTGACAAAGTACAATTTAAGCAACTCGATACAATATAAGTTTGATTGTATAGAAATCTTGGGGGTTGAAAAGTCACATCAAACATGCCATGTGAGAATGTGGGATTAGTCCACCCCTCCAAGTTTAAATAACAAGAAAATTGGTTGTCGATGAAGTAAGTTTGAGCAATTGAAATTTCCTAGAAAAATATAATAAAACATCAAAGCAAATGGATATATTTAATATTTAAGTAGTATTTTGGTATAAGCGTCTCGTTTTTCAATTTCGTTAATTAAACATCTATTCCTTTTAAGAATTTGATTAAATATTTTTTTTCTATAATTTTTTTAGAGGTGTGTCTGATTACCTCCAATAGAATCTAAACATACCAAAGTTGGTACGTTTATTTTTAAATATATTATAAGTTTAAATACATTTTTTTAATATAACGACGCGTAAAATTTTAACAAGTCAATGAAGTTTTCTTAAGAATTAATTAAATTAATATTTTAAAGCCACCAATTTAAAATTCTTAGAATGTTCTGGAGCCATTACGCGATTAAGCTAACTTGTAATTTGTCTTCGGAAGTATCTTTCAAAATCCCTCCTTGTTTCCAGAAAGAAAACGACCTCTTTTCTAGAAGGTCCAGAGTTGGTCTAAAGTTTAGGCCCAGGCCCAAACAAACCTGTCTTGGCCCATTTTATCTTCTTATTGGGCCAATTTTTCTATTCCCTCAAATGCCCTCCGCACCACTCTAAATTTTCCATTTCCTGCAGAGGACTCTCTCTGTGCGAAAAGCCTAAAAGCAGGAGCCTCCGACAGCTCAAAACCCTAGCTCTAAGCCCTAACCCTATATCCTTATCCCTACCCTTTTCATATTTCTAATCATATAATTCTGGGTTGTGCTTGGATTGCAGAAATTCATCTGTTTTCATGGCGCTCCATGGATCTAGCTTCTGCGTAAATGTGAGTTATGCTTGCATATCAATGTCGTTTAGTTTGTATTTTGCTCTGTATGTTCCCCGTTTTGAAAAAAAGATTGGTTCGTAACGTTTGATTAAGTTACTAATTAGCTTCAAAGTGGTTGATGCATGATGATTAAACCAAGAACGCTTATTTGGTATGCATATAAATTTTTTTTTTTTTCAAAGGTACAATTTTATTGTAAACTGCTCTATTGTATGGGGGAGAAGATTCGAACTCTGGTGCAATGTGGCAGGCGCATTGCTTTAACGAACTGACCTAATCCACATCTGATACAAGATCACTTTGATTCCGAGTTTCCATGTCATGATTGAGTGTTGGGAATCTCATATTTGGATTGAGTGTTTTGAAGATTAAGAGAGAAACGAGTGGAGTATGTTGAATTTGTCAATCAAATCTTTTGTTACTGTTTGCATTCTTATTTCGATGCCGATTTTAAAGGTTGTGTGATTTATTCTTACTTGGATCTTTATGTTGTTAGGGCAATGTTTCTCTTAGGGAGCTTAATCATCATCCTTCTTCACCCTCTTCAAGGAAAAACAATTTAGTTGTGGCAAAGACTTTGGGAAAGGGGCATAAAGTTCCGTTGTTTCCTGGTTATCTTCGGCTCAAATTGCGAACTGAAGAGTCCAGTAAGAATATTATCCCTGCAGCTATAAACTATATGCATTTCTTGAGCACCTTTGTTTAGGACGTGACCCATAAATGGAGTACATTGACGTTTAATGCAATGTAACGTCGGTTTGAATGCTTTTAATTCTTACTTTTTCAGTGCAGTATCCTCTGTTCAGGCCTCTCGATTGCGGTCACTAAGACCCTGTAATGTGAAAGGCGATGACTCAAAGGAAAGCTCAAGCAGCGGCGAAAGCGTCATATTGGATGCACAAACTTTAGAGCGTGATCTAGACATTGCCATTGCAGAAGAGAACTATGCCAAAGCAGCACAAATTCGTGACAGCCTCAAACTTCTGATGCAGGATAGTCTAACTTCTGTTAGAGCAGCAAATGCACAATTCTATGAGGCATTCAAGATTGGGGATTTAGCTGCCATGCAAGCCCTATGGGCCCAAAGGAAAGAAGTCTGTTGCGTGCACCCGGGTGCATGTGGGATCTACGGTTACGAAGATGTTATGACTAGCTGGGACTATGTGTGGGCAAACTACGAATTTCCACTAGAGATTGAGCTGAAAGACGTTAATGTTTACGTTAGAGCGGATGTCGGGTATGTTTCTTGTGTGGAATTGGTTAAGACAAAGGGCAGCAGTTGGGGGGGACAGTTTGCAACAAATGTGTTTGAGAAAATTGATGGTAAATGGTTTATCTGTATTCACCATGCTTCAGTTCTTGACTTGTGAATTTTACAAACTATAATACATTTATAATGTACGACTTCCCTGCTTATATCGCATTTTCGAATTTCGGTTAACTATATTTTTCTGGTTTTGAGAACCTTTACTTTCCAAATTTCTGAGCCGGAAATGATTTCCGGACACCCATTCTCTCCTTCTACACGCTCCTGTTTATTTCCGCCCTCCTTTGATTTATTCAATCTAAAAAACTAATAATAAACAAGGATGAGTAAGGATGAGACGAGGAATGGCTTGAAGCCTGATGACATCATCTAAACAGAACTGGTAAGCATGGAGAATTAGTACTGTCATATCTGAAATGCCCTAGCATAGGTATATTTACACCATCATTTCGAAGAACGGTTTTTGAGTTTTTCCCTTTACACATGGTAATGCAGTAAAACCAGCACAAAAAGAGCAACGGCTGTACTCATACATGTTTTCTGTAACAACATGCAAGTCTCCCCAAAACTTTGAGCATCCATGGATTCACACGACAAATGGATTGTTGGCTACGAGATGTTTCCTGATGTGTTTCAAACCATCGATTGTTGGACTCGAACAGCAAAAAGGATTTCCTCGAACAAAGCTAGACCCTCCCAACAGGGGACATGGGTGGATTTGGAGCATACTTTGCCGGCCCTGTCACCTGGATTCCATTACTTTGATTCAAATTCGGTTCCTGGAAATCTTTCGCTTCTGTCATGTTACTAACTTCTGAAAGATCTGATGGTTTGCAACTGCTGATTATGACAACACAGATGAAGAACGCTTGTAACAAAGAAAGTGACGTGTTGAATTCAACCGAGTAGCTTCCATCCTTCCCTGGTGCCAAACTGAAAATTGGCCTGTTCTCCTGAGCTCCCTCCTGAAATGAAATACAAAATCAACATGTAAATTGGCTAAAACACCACCATCAAATGTGTGATATTGACAGTGCTTTGCAGAAACCAAAAATCATACCTCAGCAAATAGTTCAAAAGTATCCGGAAAAGGGTAACATGCGGAAGATGTTTTTGGACTCTGACAGCATTTGTTCTGGTTTGAGAGAACATGCAGCTTACAACCAACATCCCAGCCTCCACAATCACATAACCCACCAGATTTCCAACGGTCAAGTAATGGTGAAGGTGCTCCTTTGTTCGGTGAGCTATGGACTCCACCTGGAAGTATGACTATAGTACTATCTTCCCAGCTGTAAGAGCAGATATCCTCGGATGAATCTTTGGCGCAGCCCTTCTTCTCCATAACTTCCTCGTCACACTGCTGTTCAGAATGGCTCAAGTCTTTCCTAGGTAACTTGACAACAGCAGCAGCAAGCTCCACATGTGGTACGACGCTTGGTGATTCTAGATCTGCTTGTGTTAGATCAACACCTAACATAACAGCCTCTCTTACCACACACTTGCTTAAGTCCTGCCTGTTAACATCAGATAAGTCGGAGCTAGAAACTTTCATTTGAGCAACAACATTGTAGGCATAGCGACAACTTTTGCCTTTACTTCCTTGACTCATCCAGCCACCAATTTTTTTCTTGGCTTCATTAATACAGTAAAATGTAAAATACTGGCAGAAGTCATCCTTCCCAGATGATAAATTCTTCATGGTTGCCGCAAAACAGTTGATGTTGTCAACCCAAAACTTAAACAAAGGAAGTCCATTCTTGATTGTTATTTGCAAAGATGCTTTAACCCATGATGCCTCAGCCTTCAGATTCTGTAATGACTCGCTGATATTAATTGGCTTGGGGACGAAGGAATTAAAAAGTGATTTCGGGGGTCTAACAGCTTCAGCAGAATGGTGTAGATTTGCCTCCTTGTGCTTTAATATTGGGTCTAGTAACCTTCTTAACGGGCTTGACCTAGCTCGGTTATGAGTACTTGCTTTCTCTCTGTTTGGATTATCTGGACAGTCAGAAGTTCCGGATCTCACAGGACCTGATTTGACTGTCATATATGTGGAACTTAACTGCGGAATATCTGAACTTTCCTTAAAACTTAAACTTCTACCAAGCCGTTCTAAGCTGAAGTTAAACCGGCGATGGGGGGTTGGGCTTCTGCCTTTTCTAGTTGCTAGCTCAACATCTTCTTGATCCAATGTTTTTGAAGTATCAAAACTTGAACGAGTAAGCATTTTCTCTGAACTGTTCTTCTGTACAAATTTATCTTCATATAGGAGGTCTTGTGTTTCGTTTGAGCATTGGCGCATGTGAGCTGGGACAAAGTTAAGCCCTGCACTCTTACCGTTGATTGAGCTATTCGGTACCATGTTTGATCCTGTATTAGTGTCAACTACAGAAGGCAAGGGGCATGAGTGTGGAACTTCAGAAGGAACTTCTGAACAGAGTTCTGCAAAGTCCATCTCCTTGGTAGAAAAGTCTCCCGAGAAGCTGATCTTATCAGGTTCTGTCATACACTCATCCCCTGATGCTCTTGGTTGTGAAAGCTGGAGGACCTCTGGAAAGTCATTTTGGGGCAGTTCCTTTGATGGAGAAAGAACAACGGTATTCTCCGCAGCAGGGCAGTGTTGATGAGCTGTGCTGATGTTTGATTTGTGCAATTCTTCCACCCTATTCTCAGTTTTATCATTACAAGCAATTGTCTTTCCCTTTGAACTCAGCGAGGCATCATAACTTCTGAATTTAGGCGATGGAGCTCCCTTTTCCGTAGTGATTCTTTGATCATTATTTTTCTTCTTGATATCTGATTCTGTTTCCATAGCTCGACCATCCCCTGTGCCAACCTTGTCCTTTGGACCAAATGACACTCCATACTTTTTCAAGTTTGCCGCTGCATTCCCCATTTCTGAAGGGAACTTCTTATCTGAATATTTTCCCTTTCCCTTATCAAGCATCATATCTGAGTGATTTCTTCCAAGAGACCTGGGAAAGGATATCTTTTTCTGCCCATGAATGGCATTCTTTGAAGCAGTTTTGGAGTCCTGGAAGCGCATATCTTTACGGACAGATGGTTTGACACCCTGTGAAAGGCCATTCTTTTGAGACGACTTGACACTAGAACGCGAAGAGGGTTGCTCAGCATTTGTCCCATTGCGAACGACAACAAATGATGTAGATGATCCAATAGCCCTTTCCAAGGATGACCTGCCGCTAACTTTTTCAGGAAAAGGCTTCTGCTTGTGCTTCCATTTCTCTAGTCGACCCCAATCCAAAACCCCAACATTCAAAACCTTCTCTTGGTTTTTTTCTCCTCTCGCAGGGCGTTGAAGATAACCGGGCAAGTTTGACATGTGCTTGACCAGCTCATCAACTTTAGCTGCATCATTCCCCTTCCCATTTTGACTTCCCGAAGACTTTTCTTGGTCCACAGCACCATCACCTGCATCTTTTCTTGCTTTACAATGCACATCATTCTGCTGCAAACCAACACCAGTTCTCACCTTCGCCTTCTCTACATGTCTTGTTCTTCGACTAGTTTGGCGCTGCACAACATTGTCTTGCACTTTTGAGGTACTTCCCATATCTTCAGCAGGTTCTACAAAGCCAGTATTTAGACATCAATCAGATTGCATTATAACTCTCGAGCTTCACTTTCACACATTACCGGCAAAACCATTGCGAAAATTTGCCAGGATCTAAAATTCGGCTGAAAGACCACGGTATTAAGAACAATTTTGTTTGAAGAATCGCAATCGGATGGCAGCTATACAGCGAAGAACGATATCACATTCCAATTTTGTCACAAATTATACAGATTAAGAACAAAATAAGAGAACTACGTAAAAGGAAATATAGTTATTTCATGAAACTCTTATTTCATCTTAAAAATATGGAATTTCCAAGATTAAATGCAAGATCAAAGCACATGAATGCCACCTTGAAAGCAAGAAACTCATAGATCTAACAAAGCTCATACAGAAAGGAAAAAACTTCAATCCCTTGTTTTCTGTTTGGTTGCAAAGAAAATGTAGGAAAATGCAAAACGCGCAAGAACCAAGCTAAAGCCTTTTCCTTTCGCAAGTTTCCAATGACGAGCGACGACATTTGTAGCAAAAACGATTCCTCGTCCTTTATTTTCCTTCCACTTTCTCGGCAACCAAACAGAGCACAAAATACACAAATAATTCCAAATGCGCTGACATGTTTCTCACAACGAACTTTCTAGAAACGAAAGAAAGCACAAGTTCCTTTCACAACGAAACGCATTCTCCGAAACGCGTCGTTTCCGACACAGATCCGAAACGTAACAACAAAGAGTAAAAAAACCGCGAAGCAACGTAGATTATAAGCAAAGAAATTTTTTTACCGCCAGAAGAAAAAAGCCGCGAGCGCCGCCGCTGTAGCGGTTTCGGTTCAAACGGCCGTTGTTGGGATCCGCTTGCGTGGGAAAGGCTGCGTTTTCGTTCCGCCGGAGGCGGAGGAGGCGAGCATTCAGAGGTGAGAGAGGACAGAGACAAATCTGCAACGTTCACACTGTCACTGTGCTTTTGCTGACTCTGTCAGTCTGAGCTAGAGAGAGAAAGAGAGGGAGAGGGTTTTTCGATCGGACGGCTGAGATGGAGCGAAGAGTGTATAGGTATGAGGCTATGATGTTGAAGGAGGGGTCACATCATCGTAGGGGGAGGTGGCTATCGGGGGTCCCACAAGGAGACTTCTTCCCTTATCACGGATCCCTATGAAATGTGTGGGGCCCGAAAATTTCCCTTGGCTATGTCAGCGGCCGGTCTGATTGGAGGTGGGCTTATGGCTTTAGGCACCTGGCCTATGACTAGGATTACGACTAGGATTACGACAATGTTTGGGATTTTTCTTCATTTGTTTTGGTTTTATTCGGATTTAAGGTTCCTTAACTTGGACTTAACCTTTGTTTTTTTTCTTTGTATAATCCACCCAAAGTACACATATCCATTTGTATATATGCTGTCCTTGAAACCATCAAACAAAGAAAAGTTACCTTGGTCTCATTTTGGCTGATTTATATGAATACGACTCATTCTGATTTAGCTTAAGTATCAAATTATGTATCCGAATATGATGTAACAGTTTGAGGCATGGTAAATTGGGGCAAAATATGACACCCAAGGGATCCGGCGCGCACAATTTAAGATTTGATCGGATGATTGGGTGAAGCCTAGCTTCTTTCTTTCTTGCCCCTTTTTGAATACTCTTTTATTCGGAGTGAATTCTTTTGCGCGGGAATCTAACCAAGCAAAGAAAATGCTATTAGAAAATAGATTATGCTCCTGTGAAAGTAACTACTCGTTACGAAGAGGAAAGAAGTACAACTACGGTAAACAAAAGGAAGAACCTATCCAATCGATAAAAAAAATCAATTTTGTTAATCTCAAAGGTATAGGTGATTGTTTGAATAGATGGCTGAAAAACCTAAGTCTAGTCGTTGAGGGGTTTTCAGATAGAAGTTCAGTTTAGGCCTTAATTTATGCATCAGGTTTAGTGTAGGTCTCAAAATACAAATCGAGTTCAATTTAGACTTCAAATTACACAACATAACGTCCAAATTTAGATGAGTTCGGATTAACCTTCAAACTAACATAGTCAAGCCAAATTGATTATTCTGGTAGTCAATTTGGTTTGATTTGGTTCTACCATTTCTCTTCATAAGCAATTAAGGAAATATTACATGTATCAAATATGGATTAACCCTGAGAGACATAGAAAGAGAGAGAGATCACGTCAAATTCGCATAACGTAAGAGTAAAAATAATAACAATTAAGAATAAAAATTAAGGAAGAAATTTGATTTGGTTTTGGCTGTCTCAAATAGGTTTTGAACCAAACTCGATCTAAAATTTCACCTTTTATAATGTAAAAACCAAACTAAATTGCTCGGATTAGTTTGTCCATTTACGCTCCTTTAACCATGCATCCCAACAATTTTTTGCCCATTACCTTATAATCAAAGAGAGTTATGAGAACTGATTTTTGTACTCTCATTTCCTTTTTGCGTTGCTCCTCGTTTCCTAAAATTAATTAAATAAAACAAGAATCATTAACAAAAACAAGAGAATGAATGATACAGTGTGGATTAGACAAAATCTTTGATTAATGAATCCCAATATATTCGCAGTATGACCGTGATCATGACAGAAGCAGGTTCCCTGTGAATGGCTTGACTTTCCATAAATCCATGCCTCAAATTTCAACACTATCACAGGCGGCATGGACCACGCACTACTAATACAATACTCGACAAGAGAAAAACCCTACCTCTAATAAAATGTGCGGAGAAAACAAACTTGGACCCCTTTATTTCATTTTCCGGGATTATTTCCATTTCTTTGTGATTTCTCCTTGTCATATTCCAATTTGGGCTTATTCTCGTAGACATGTTCACAACTTCACGCTCTTTTAGTTTCTTTCTTTTGCACTCATTTTCTCGTATCTTCTATTATTAGTTTGGATGATGTTATCTACATACATCGTTTTATCTTCTATATTTTTTTTCTTCAATTTTTGACTGTCGGATTAAATGAATTAAAAAAAAATTAAATGATAGAAGTTACCAAACATGTATGTGAAGTAAAAAGATGTATATGAATATCACTACCTATTAATTTTAGCTCGAAAAGCAAAAATAAGTGCGGACGGGGGAAAATAAAGGTGCAAAAATCAAGTATTTCTTCCAATGATCTTTACTATGTGGGCGATCTTTACATTTCTGATTTGGTATTTGCCCTTTTGTGCATAGTGAAACAAGATCTCTCTCTCTCTCTCTCTCTCTCTCTCTCTCTCTCTCTATGATTAAGGGGAAAAGACTAAAGCTGAAATAAAAACACAAGGACCACAAAAGCTTCTTCTAACTCCAAGCTACTCTTGCCTTTTTAGGCTCTTGGTTTGTAGATTTGGCAATATTTTGCAGGGAGGAAATGAACCAAAACATATGCTCAGTTCATCAATTTTCTTTTATGGTATGTGTTACTGAATGGTTTAGAAAATTAACGATTAAATTTTGCACGAGAGATTTATTGAATTTTGGCAATAGTTAAATCTCACATTAAACTCATACCGGCATAAAACTCATACCACTAGGTATTATGTACCATTGTAGCCCCATATTCATATAACCAGCCTCCTATTCAGTATTTGCTTACCTCCCATTCAATATTCAAATTGCCACTTAGTACTATGGTCTAGTAGCATTCCTTTTCACCAAGAGGTCTTATGTCACACCCCGATCTCGACATACGTCTAAAATCGACACGTGACATCACTAAATACCCTTATCTCAACATACCCCACCTCCGGGATATGGCAAATCGCAACTCGAGAATCGAATTGCATAGTAATTTTTCATATACTTTATGGTTGCATCTAACCTTCTCGTTAGACTACCTACATACCCTTAATAGGGATCAAGCCATTCGTAGTTCGTCATATCACTACACTCGAATATTCATCACATAAATCGCTATGTCTCAACAATATACCACAATGCATATCATGAAATTGTAAACACGAAATTTTCCTGAAACGAAAGAGACAAGAACAACGTGCACAAACAAATATTTGTATTTGATGATTTTGGGTTACAATCTCTCTCAAATTTGATCATCTGATTCGATCTCCGTAAGGTGTTGATTTGTGGATGTTTCGTTGATCCAAGGGTCGTTGAGGCTTGATCTTGGATGAACTGTTGGAAGTTTCTTCAAGGGACCGCGGGCTTGATCTTTGAAGGTGGATTTGAGCGGATCTTCAAGGAGCCGTTGGGGCTTGATGTTAAGGATGA
The DNA here is from genome assembly GCF_042453785.1 of Malus domestica. Classification (NCBI taxonomy): domain Eukaryota; kingdom Viridiplantae; phylum Streptophyta; class Magnoliopsida; order Rosales; family Rosaceae; genus Malus; species Malus domestica. Next base: position 22,737,514 of record NC_091672.1, on the reverse strand, counting down.
GTGTTTCTTTAAGGGCCGTTAAGGCTTGATCTTGAATAACGGTGATGAACGGGTCTTCAAGGGCTTTTGAGCTTGATCTTGAAAAACAGTGATGAACGGATCTTCAAGGGCTTTTGGGCTTAATCTTGAAGAACGGTTGGATGTGTGGATTTGTCGACGTTGTTGATCCAAATGGCCGTTGGGGCTTGATCTTGGATGAACGGATGATGAACGATGGTGCTTTCTTCAAGGGCCGTCGGGGCTTGATCTTGAATTGGTGGAAGTTCTTCAAGGGCCGTCAGGGCTTGATCTTGAATTGGTGGATGATTGTTGATCCAAAGGGCCGTTGGGGCTTGATCTTGGAAGAACGATGAACGAAGAACGAAGAACACTTTCTTCAAGGGCCGTCGGGGCTTGATCTTGGAGGTGGATGATTGTTGATCCAAGGGCCGTGGGGGCTTGATCTTGGAAGAACGATGAACGAAGAACGCTTTCTTCAAGGGCCGTCGGGGCTTGATCTTTAAGGTGGATGATTGTTGATCCAAGGGCCGTCGGGGCTTGATCTTGGAAGAACGATGAACGAAGAACGAAGAAGGCTTTCTTGATTCTTCGGGAACCTGGATGCTTGAGAGCTTCGAAGTTTCAGAGCTTCAGAGCTTCAAGAATTTTGCCTAATGATTTTGGTCCCCTTTTTTTTTTTTCAAATGAATGAATTACCCTTCTATTTATAGAAATTTTCAAGGCCTAATTTTGAATATAATATTCCAGATGAAATAAGTCGTTTTTGCCAGGTGTTGACACGTGTCCTGTTTGATGACTTTTCCAACTTATTTTGATTTTTTTGTTTAGACACACACTACGTGTAAAATTTATGTAATACATGAGCGTTGAAACTTTGAGTTGTCGGTCAACATTGTTTTACCGAAATTTCGATGTTTACAAATGCCCCCACTTCAAGGCGCGTCGTATACATGTGCTTGTCACGTGTAGGAGATGCGTTTTGAAGTCCCTTACTGTAGATGTTGATCCAAGGGCCATCGAGGCTTGATCTTGAATTGGGCTGGAGATTTCTTCAAGGGCCGTTGAGGCTTGATCTTGAAGGTTGAAATTGGACCACAAGGAGCTTCATGTGGTAGATGATCTTTGGCTTTGGTAGTGGATGAATCGGCACGTATTTGTTTTTGCGCTTTGTTGACTTTCCACAGCTTTGATCTTGAACTGGGTTGGAGGATTTTCTGGATTCCTCCAATTGTTGATTTTCCACAACTTATTCTTGAACTAGGGTTTGATTCAAGAGTGGTAGACACTTGATCTTGAATCGGACTTGTGATTTCCTCAAGGGCCGTCGAGGCTTGATCTTGAATTTGGCTGGAAACTTCTTCAAAGGCCGTTGAGGCTTGATTATTGAAGGTTGACTCGAACACATGACAAGCAGGTACGAGGTGAAGGTGACGACTTGTTGCTTTGTTCAATCTTTCTAATTCACACCTGAGCAGTTTGGTCAGCGGTATGATCTTCAAGATTGATGGGCTCTTCTTCCAGTTGGTGACTTGATCTTTAAGGATTTGATTCAAGGATGGTGAATCGGCACGTGCAGCCCACAACGCCTCGTAAGTCAACCCAAGAATTTGAGGGTCAAAACGAGTTCGCCGTCTAGAGTGATTGCAACCCTGATGATATGAGATACTTTTGATTTTGAAGAAGTAGCGGATGAATCAGCACGTGCTTTGTTGTACTTGTCTCCACATGCTTCAAGGTATCATTTTCATTTCCTTTATCTGTTCCTCAGGCAGATGTGGCATCTTCTCGAGTTCCTCATCTCAGACTCCTTCTGCTGAGTTGACTGTGCATGCTACATTCTTCTCTGCTTGTTTCTTCTGCACATTGTTTCCACGTGCTGCAAGGTATCATTTTCACTTGCCTTATCTGTTCTTCAGGCAGATGTGGCAGCTTTTTTGGAAGTACAGCAACAGTGGGAGACGAGTACTCGAGAGCAGTGCTAGGTAGGCAATTAGGGAAGGGTTCCAAGCAGTTGGTTCCTTACCCGAGTTTGAATGGAGGTTCCGGCATATTGTTTTCTTTATCCTTGTCTTTGTAGGTAAGAACAAGGACAAAGGAAAGGACAGGGAGAACGCATGATATGAGATGCTCTTGCTTTCTACCCTGGTGATATGAGATACTTTTGCTTTGGAGTCATTGGCTTGCAGAGGTACCCCAAGGAATAAGGAACACTGAGTGACTTGAAAGGCTTTGTTGGGAAAGCATTTTTTGGAGATGAAGAAATGTTCTGTATGTCTGCCTTGCTATGGAGGGTGAATGTGGACAGTTATAGGAAGTTCTTTAATACCTGTAGAGGCACTATTCTTTCACTCGTGTCGGCAACCATTGCGTGATTGATCAATATGGCTTCACGTGCTTTCTTCTTTATCAGAAATCTTCGACAAATTGTCCGTAATTTCCGCCAAGCTGAGTGTGCATGTGACAGGTGTTGACGAGGCTGAAAAAGACTGGCGCCTCTTCGATATCTGGAATCGGCGATTCGACAAATTACCCGTGATTTCCGCAAAGTTGAGTTAGCGTGTGATGAATGCTGACCCGTCTGGAAAAGCATGATGCCTCTCCGATTTATGAGCTTGTCTCTTCGATTTTTTTTTGAATTGGCCTCTTCGATTTCTGAGCTCCGTCAAGTGCAGAGGTTGCATGTGACAAGTGCGGACAAGTCTGGAAATGAAGATTAGCCCGTGGTTTCCGAGCAAGCCCATCTTTTGAGAAAGCTAGCACCTCTTCGATTTTTTGAATTGGCCTCTTCGAATTCTGAGCTCGCCTCTTCGATCTCTGAAATCCCGTTGAGTGCTGATTTTTATAGAGGCACGCAGTTCGTTTCAAAGTACACTTGAATTTTCGCTTGTAGAAACTCCATTCTTGCACTTATAAGATTTTGATTCGTCCAACCTCTTCTTTTTTCAACACCTTTGAAAATGTCTGGACCCTCCGACCGTCGTTTTGATTTGAACCTTGGTGAAGAGGCAGTCCCGCCTTCTCCAGATAACATATGGCGCCCATCCTTCATATCCCCTACTGGTCCTTTTACCGTTGGGGATTCGGTGATGAAGAATGATATGACCGCTGCGGTGGTGGCCAGGAACCTTGTTACTCCCAAAGATAACAGATTGCTTTCCAAACGGTCTGATGAGTTGGCTGTTAAGGATTCTCTGGCTCTCAGTGTGCAGTGTGCAGGTTCTGTGTCTAATATGGCCCAACGCCTATTTGCTCGAACCCGTCAAGTTGAATCTTTGGCGGCTGAAGTGATGAGTCTCAAACAGGAGATTAGAAGGCTCAAGCATGAGAATAAACAGTTGCACATGCTTGCGTATAACTATGCTACAAACATGAAGAGGAAAATCGACCAGATGCAGGAATCTGATGGTCAAATTTTACTTGATCATCAGAGGTTGTGGGTTTGTTCCAACAACATTTGCCTTCGTCTTCTGGGGCTGTACCGCGTAATAAAGCTCCAAATGATCAATCTTCGGTGCCTCCTCCTCCTGGGGTTCTGCCTAGTACTGAGGCTCTGAATAACCACCCTATTGTGCCTCTCCGATCTGGGGCTCCGCCGAGTACTGAGACGCCACCTGATCAATAAAGGCTTTTGTTTGTTTGCACTTTTTTTTTGGCATGTAAATGTTCCCTCTGTAATTTTCCAGAAAAATCAATGAAATGGACTTTATTTCTCTCAATGCATTTGTTTTTTTTTTGCTATATACATACATATATTATGTACCTATATATATATATATATATATGTATGTATATTTTTTCACGTGGACTGATCCACCATTCCAAAACCCTTTCCCTTTCTTTTGCATGGTGCTAGCCACCAAGAATCCACCTTCTTTTATTTTATTTTATTATTATTATTATTATTTTATTTTATTTTATTTTATTTTATTATTATTATTTTTTTTTGTCTGCTTTCACATGGTGCTGATCCACCATTCCCCTTTTCTTTTCTTTCTTCACGTGGTGCCAAATGCACCATCACCTCTTTTTATTTTTATTTTTTATTATTATATATTTTTTTTCTGTATAAATTTGGGTGATGGGTAGAGGAATTTGCAGGGAGTGGAGCAAGGAGGCCGAGAAGATGGTGATTCGAGCTTCACGACTGGCTAGTCGTTTGACGGCGGTCGTTGAAGTTCTTTGCTATCATGGTGGTCATAGTGACGAGCTCGAGGGAGGCCAGGCGTTGCGGTGGAAGATGGGCAGAGAGGAGCGGTGCAGCCTTGGAAGTAGCAGGAGATGACGGAGAAAGAGTCCTGTTCGATGGCGCTTGAGATTGGGCTGCCCCATGCATTCACAAGTTTTTTTTTTATGTATAGTGGTTTAGAGCAGCCACCACTGCATTCCCAAGTACATCCTTACCTCGAACCTTGCGGGGACCAGCTTCTGCTTGGGAACGATCCTGCAGTGATGAAGGTGGACTTGGCGAGGCGGAGTGCTAAGACCGGCTAGTCGTTTGACAGCGGTCAGGAGGATGATGCAGAGTTGGGACGCCTGAGCAGGTTCGAAAGCAACGAAGCTTCAGCAATGGAGGGCACGGCCATGAAGTTTGGACGGAGAACATGACGATGGCCGCTGTAGAAGACGAGCATGGATTGAGAGATCTCTGATTTCGTCGGTTCTGCAGCAGCAGATGCACCTCAGTCGATCCTCCCGGTCTCTACAACAGCAACAGCAGCCGACGATGAGACGGAGATAATTAGGCTTCGACGCCGCTTCCCAGACTTCAAGCGTATCGAGCAGCGAGCAGTCTGCTACTGCATTCATCAAATGACGATGAAGAAGAAGATGGTTGTAGAGATGGCGCGACGTGGCATAGTGGAGGATGGCCTGGATCTGGATCGCCACAGGTGAGTAGTTATCGTCGACGGCGCGTAGAAATGTTGGGCCGGCGATGGAGTAGAGGACGGAGGTGCCACCCTGGCAGAAGTTGGAGACAAGGAAGGCAATGAACTCTGGCGAGTGGGAGTAGATGGACGAGAGTTTGGTCGTGAACCATGTGAAATCAAGTTTGCAGGAATTTGTGGCCTGGAACTACTTGGAGTTGAGGGTCGATCTCAGTAACGATTCAGATGACGTTTGTTGCTGTGTGGTGATTCAGACGATTCAGATGAAGTCGTGTGGCACCAGCATCAACGAGTGCATAACGTCAGTCAACTGCAGCACCTGGAAGGTCCGAGCGTAGGTGGGCGTGACGGCGATGACCGTTTTGAGGTTGTTGACTCCGAACTGCCTTCCCTGCTCCTTCTGAACTGTCTCAATTTATGCGGTGCGCCTTCATGGTCTCGATCGGGTTCGGGTGCGACAAGCTGCCTTGTACCCTGGTGGGGATGAACGACGATTTAATGAGCACCGAAACCAGGCAGGAGCAAAACCTTGCCGTAAAATAGCTAAAGAATCATTTCTTTTCGATGGACATAATGGATTTCCTGTAGAGTCTAAGAAACACAGCAAATCCAATTTGCAATCACTTCTTCAACATTCTTGATCTAGCGCCCCTTTCAACTTCGTCAAACTGAACCTCCTTCACGATTTCTGCAAGACTTTCATCAGGTACGGATTTGAACGGATGTCGATGTAGTCGCCTCTGTATTCTCTGTAATTGTATGTTGAAAGCGAGGAGATAGAGAGAGAAATGTGGTAATGAGTAGAGAGAGTGGGTTTTCGAGAGGAATAAGCAACAAACAGCAATGGGGAAGGTTTGTCCTGGTTCACGCGTTTGGCGACCACCAGATCAGACACCCATGATTCCGTCGGACCGGAATTCGTGGAAGAAGTCGACGCATCCAACGATCCAAATTCATTGCCTTTAAACACCCTTATCTCTTTGAACAAATGTGTCAGCAGGGCGATCCGACGGACCAGATTGGTGCAGTCCTTCCTGAACATACCGGTAACGCCGCCGCCGAACTTGCTTGTACCAACGACGTCGTTGAGTAATTGCAGTAGCTCCAATGTATGGTCGATGTCGTTCTCACCAACGCCGTAGCCATTTCCATTGCCGTTCTCAACTGGAACTGAATCGAAGGGAGTGGAATGGGAGTAGTTGGAGCCAGAACCGTCGAATCCGAAAACATCCAGGGAGTTAGGGGCAGCGGCGGGGCCGTAGTCGGCGTAGCTCTCGATGACGACGTCGTCCTGGTCAAATTGGCTGTCCAAGGCATGAAGATCGTCGCCGTCCACGCTGAAAGCGTCGAAGGAGGCCATTTTTGGCGGCGGTGATTTCTGTCTCTCTTTGTCTGAAGATGATTTCAGTGGATTGTGAGGAAATGGGAGAGTGTGAGCTGCTGGGCCGCACTGTGGGCCGAGGATAAATGGGGAAGAAGACAAGCTGGAGTTTGGGCCCGTTGTGGCTTGAGCCCTTTTGCTATAGGCCGAGACACAAATGAGGATGGGTCGCTGACGAGGCCCCGACTTATGAGTTATGTATATGCATATATACATATATATATATATAATACTTGTATATTCCTTTTCTTTTTTTTTCTTTTTTTTTGGTAAATACATAATAACATATGTATTCATTTTTTTTTGTAATAAAATTGACTCTATTTAAAACACGTATTTTTTTTATTTTGATGTGATGAAAGGAATCTTTAATTTTGAGAAGACAAAGCATGATGCCAGGACCTCACGAAGCTTCCAGAGACGGGGTAGTGCTTGTGCAAAAGACTGTAACAGGGTTTCGCTGTGTAATGTCTTTTGATCACGGCTTTCCTCGGTGGGGACGTTGTTGTGCACATTGACCTTGCTGCCTGGAAAGACCGTCTTGTAGCTGCCCTTCCCTCGATTGAGGAAGGATCAAGTCATGACGTAGTTCAAATGGGCGATGAATTTAACAGTGATTTTGATGATGATTTTGCCGTACACAGTTTATGCTCTTGCGGGCCAGGAGCAGTTGGTGTCGCCTTTTATGCTCGTGCAGACCAGGAGCGTTGATGTTGCCTTTTATGCTCGTGCAGACCAGGAGCTTTGTGCCATGCAGTTTAGACTCGTGCGGGCGAGGAGAATTGGTGTTGCCTTTTATGCTCGTGCAGACCAGGAGCTTTATGCCATGCAGTTTAGACTCATGCAAACGAGGAGAATTTGTGAATTTGTCAAGCAATTTTGGAGAGGCGTTCCTCACAATCTTCATAGCAAGGAGCCTTGACCGAGTGATCGAAGAAGTCTTCAGGAAAGAAATCGCGCATCGTGATGGGGATGGACGATCTATGTGTCAAAATTTCATCATCTTCAACACGTTCACGTTGCTTTGAAGGTTGACAAGAGCTGCTTTGCCCCTTTTCCGATTGGCGGACTTGTGGAGGAGACGTATGCTTCTTGTGCAATTTCTTAGGAGTGACTTGAGTCCATCCTTCAACTTTGCTTGTCTTGGAGGATGCCCCCAGCGGTTGAGGTAAAAACTTTGAGTAGGAAGAGCCAGAAGTGATGGTGGTATAGTTTGACTTCACCACATCGTCAAGATCTAGCTCGATGATTCCTTTCTGGGCCAGCTTCATGATGAGATCCTTCAGCACGAAGCACTTTTCTGTCGGATGACTGATGAAGCGGTGGAATTTACAGTACCTTGGACTGTCGGTGCTATTCATCTCTTCTGGCCGTCTGCACTCAGGCAAACCGATCACTTTATTGTCCAACAGGTCATCCAGCATGGCAACCACATCAGAGTCGGGGAATGGATAAGTCTTTTCCTCAAGCTCCTTCAAAGTGCGTCTACGCATCTCTTGATCACGAAAAGCTTCGGTTTGAATCGCCTTGCCTCGTGTGGAGATTTTGACGGGAGCTGTGTTGACCGTTATTGCTTCCTTGGTGGATTTCCACGCAGCCTTCTCCACCTTTGTCTCAAGAACTTTGTCGTTCTTGTAGTCAGCGATCAGTTCCTTTTTCCCATGATGGGCGATGCTTAACTCCATGTCATGGGCGCGGGTGGCTAGCTCTTCGAAGGTTCGTGGTTTGATGCCTTGAAGGATGTATTGCAAACCCCATTGCATGCCTTGGATGCACATCTCGATTGAAGAGGTTTCCGAGAGCCCGTCTTTACAGTCGAGGCTTAGAGTGCGCCATCTGTTTATGTAGTCAATGACTGACTCATCTTTCCATTGCTTTGTGCTCGTTAGCTCTAGCATGCTCACAGTGCGGCGAATGCTGTAGAAGCGGTTGAGGAATTCCCGCTCCAATTGCTCCCAGCTGTTGATGGACTCAGGCTTTAGGTTCGTGTACCACTCAAAGGCGTTTCCTTTCAGCGAGTGCACAAACTGCTTGACGAGGTAGTCCCCTTCGGTCCCTGCGTTGTTGCAAGTTTCAACAAAGTGGGCGACGTGTTGTTTCGGGTTTCCTTTTCCATCAAACTGCATGAACTTTGGTGGTTGATAACCCCTTGGCATCTTCAGGGCATCAATCTTCTTGGAGTAGGGCTTCAAGTAGAACAAGGAGGTATGTGAGCTCCCTTCGTACTGTGCCTTGATGGTGTTGGTGATCATCTCATGCAGCTGCTGGATAGAAAGAGATCCCATGAGTGCCGCTGCTTGGTTTGGCTCCGGCTTCATATTGATTTTCTCCACCTGAGGCTCATCTTCTTCGTCATCTCTTCTCTTTAGTGGATCATTCTCTGGGTCGGGGTTCTCGTCGTCCTGTGGCTCCAGTCGGCTGACGAGTGCAGCGATTTGCAAGTCTTTTTCTTCAACAATCCGTGTTAGCCTTGCGATCGCAATATTTGTTTGTGCACGTTGTTCTTGTCTCTTTCGTTTCAGGAAAATTTCGTGTTTACAAATTTGGCACGCCCGGTGGGACAATCTCTACCTCTCATCTCTTTCTCCGTTCAAGGACTCCAAACACACCTCAAAGTCAATGACATCAAGCAAGGGACAAGCCGTTCTCGCAACCACTGAGGGAAGGATCCTAAGCATTTTTGCCGCAAACGGACAATCCATTGGCGCCACAATCGCTCCTCAACATGCCACTTTAAAGTTGGTGCCGCTAAAAGAGCAAGGGGAGCATCAAAGGTGTGAGTCTGTCATCAACCTGACCTCGCTGTGGGCACCAGAGCATGCTGCTAAGGCACACAAGATGACATCCAAAACAGCCAACGACGTTCTTCGTCAGCATCTTGGATGTCTAAAGGAAAGTCACGTCTATTGGTTGCACAAGTCATGACCATCGGCGTTACCTCCATCGAAGAACAACTGGCTCAATCTTGAAGAACGGTTGGATGTGTGGATTTGTCGACGTTGGGGCTTGATCTTGGATGAACGGATGATGAACGATGATGCTTTCTTCAAGGGCCGTCGGGGCTTGATCTTGAATTGGTGGAAGTTCTTCAAAGGCCGTCGGGGCTTGATCTTGAATTGGTGGATGATTGTTGATTCAAAGGGCCGTTGGGGCTTGATCTTGGAAGAACGATGAACGAAGAACGAAGAACACTTTCTTCAAGGGCCGTCGGGGCTTGATCTTGGAGGTGGATGATGGTTGATCCAAGGGTCGTGGGGGCTTGATCTTGGAAGAACGATGAACGAAGAACGCTTTCTTCAAGGGCCGTCGGGGTTTGATCTTTAAGGTGGATGATTGTTGATCCAAGGGCCGTCGGGGCTTGATCTTGGAAGAACGATGAACGAAGAACGAAGAAGGCTTTCTTGATTTTTCGGGAACCTGGATGCTTGAGAGCTTTGAAGTTTCAGAGCTTCAGAACTTCAAGAATTTTGCCTAATGATTTTGGTCCCTTTTTTTTTTTCAAATGAATGAATTACCCTTCTATTTATAGAAATTTCCAAGGCCTAATTTTGAATATAATATTCCAGATGAAATAAGTCGTTTCTGCCAGGTGTTGACACGTGTCCTGTTTGATGACTTTTCTAACTTATTTTGATTTTTTTGTTTAGACACACGCTACGTGTAAAATTTATGTAATACATGAGCGTTGAAACTTTGAGTTATCGGTCAACATTGTTTTACCGAAATTTCGATGTCTACAGAAATATTTCAAAGAACAAACGATAAAGCACAATTATATTCTCTAGCCATATTGATCAACAAGTTTAATCGTAATGCCAGCAATCACAACCAACATCATCCAATAATCTCACCAAACGATAACATGTACAATACATCAAAATGCAGGGATAGAGCGACACAGTTCGGCCGAAGCCTGCACCTCAGAAGTTGTCTCAAATAAATCAAATCCAAGGAACCAATGAGTCAAATAATGCGATTTCGGACCACGCAACAAAATCCATCAACATCGGGTTCCGGACCACTCAAAGGAACCAAGACACCAAAGGGGATTTCGGACCATTCAACAGAATCCAAACCAGGATATGATTATGAACCACCTAATGGAATTGCAAAGTAGAAAGGATTCCGGACCTCTCAACGGAATCCGAATGGATACGATTTCGGACCACTCAACGGAATCGTGGAGTACAATGCATATCAAACCACTCAATGAAATCTAAGCTGGATACGATTCCGGACCACTTAATAGAATCGCAGATCATGAGGGATTCCAGACCACTCAATGGAATCCAGACGGGAGCAGGGAACTGGACCACTCAACAGAACCTTAGCGGATACCCAGTTCCGGATCACTCAACGAAATTGAGCGGAAGTCCAAGGAATATAACAACGCTCGAAGAACAAGACATGAAACAAGTACTCAAAATACAAAAACTCAACGAAACAAGAAATGAAATAAGGAAACGAGATGTGAAATACATGGCGAATCAACAAACCCCATGACAATGGGTTAATGGTCCACTACTAGCCCTCACATCATCACCTCATGCCAATCATACAATCAGAGCACATTTCAAGTATACACATCAAATCACATATCATAAATGTTTTCAATCTATAATCAAATCACAAATCATAAACGTAGATCGATGGAAACAAATAAAATAACAATTCAATATAAATCACCTATAATAACCAAGTATAACACAATATGGCGCCACTAGTGCGTAAATCGAGACACGTCATCACGCTGAGCCCGATAAGCTCCATGGAATCTCAACATCACTCTAACATAACCGACATGCTAGAAGAACTCAGGCTAGTTAACTAAAAGGCCAACCGTCGATCAAAGTCGATAGTAGGGTCCACAACCCTAGAAATCTAAACCGGAAGATCTGGCTATCGGATCCGTAACTTCCTAAAGTCCACATTATGCTTCTAGAACAACATACTAAAATTTCATTACAATCCAACGGTTGGATCTCCGGCAATCATGAATTCATGTGGCGGTCGACTTTTTATTTTTACGAACTTATAAATCCAAGTCGGAAAGATCCGTAAGTCGGATTCCCGATTTGTAAGTTTCTAATGTCCTCAAATATTACGTACTATGACATATTAAAGTTTAAAGATGATCCAATGGTTGGATCGCCTATTACACCGGTCAAAACCGGATCGGGTGTGTGGTTGTACGGGTTCGGCTTGGATGCTTTGCACCTCGCTCCTTTCCCTTCCTTTTCTTCTCTTCTGATTGGCCCCTCTCTCCTTTTCTCTCCCGTACTCTCCTTTCCTTCCTTTCCCTCGCTGCCATCTGGTAGCTTCTCAATTTTTAATTTTTTTAAAACCAAAACGTCTCTAGTTTTGTCGTTATAGCTCTGTTTCACGAACAGTTTGCGCCTACACGTTTGTGAGATCGAGCTCTATTTGAAAATATAAATTGTGACCTCGAAAGGTCTACATATTTTAATTAATTAATTTCTAAACTTCAAACATCATAACTAGCTTAATTAAAATCTAAATTCAACTAAATTAATATAAATTCCTGAAAAATAATATAAAATCTCCTTAATACAAATACGTAGTTTGCAGTAATGAAATCCAGGAACAAGATTTCACATCTTAAGTTCAATTTTCGTAAAGGTAAATTTGAACCACATTATTACTAGCTCATTGTGAGGCTCAGTTCATTTCCCCACCTTTTAGTATAAATTTTATCGTTTGTTTAAAAATAAATAAATAAATCACAAATTGTTGAGTTGGGCTGGATCTTATACAAATGGGTCAGGCTTGGTTGTCAGATTGGAAGATCAGGCTTGCTTTAAAGGGAAAGTTTGATAGGTCCACGTTGGAGAAGATGATAAGGGAATGGATGGATGGCCCAAATAAGAAGGTTTTAGGGGTCAGTAGAAAGGTTTTGCAAAATTTGAGAGGATGTAATGCTTGAGATAATTAAGAAATCTTTCATGAGTATATAAGAAGTTGGCAAACGTTTTTTTGTTACTAACTGATTTTGAGTAAAACGTATAACTTTCATAATGGTATTTGAAAGCACTTAACACATGTTCCATGTCATTCAAGTTAGTAATCCATGTCTTAGGCTTGATATTTTGCTAAACGTAAGGTTTGTGAGGACGTAATAATAAACGGGAGCAGCATCTCTCCTAATTTATCTCCTAACCTACCAAAACCAACAAAAGTAAATGGAGGAATTTCTTTACCAAAAAAAAAAAAAAAAAACAAACAAGAGTTTCTGGATTCTGGCACTCTTCTTCCCTTTATATATCCATATATTTGTTGTATGTGTTTTTGGTGATAACTATGTATTTCCGTGATGAATGTAAATACAGTATATTCATTGAATACAAGCTGCGTGGGAGTAGATTTGGTATTTTATGGATTTGGATTTATTTTGTTATAATTATATTGTGCAATAGGCACGGATTTGAGATGTTTGTGGGACTGACTGCCTGTATACGTGCCAAAGTATGTCAATAGATGACCCCTTTAATTAGTGGACACTATCATCCGTCCCTAATATGAGAAGGGCCGCCTACACTCCTTGAGGCTACGATTGCCACTCATTATTTATCCTTTCTTGACTTATAGTTGAGAAGTGATGAACACTGGATTAGGGTTTTAAGTTGAGCTTCATTCCAACCTCACATATATTAATAGACACAGTCGCACAGTGGATGTCGACGGAGATGGAGGAATCTGAATCTGCTGCACACGTACTATTGTTGCCGTTCCCAGCACAAGGCCACATCACTCCGATGCTGAGCCTTGCGCAGCTGCTATGCCACGCTGGCATCCACGTAACCTTCCTTAGTACGGAGCACAACCATCGTCTCCTCACCCAACGCCGTGCCCTGTCCGCCCGCTTCCCAACCCTCCATTTCGAGTCCATACCAGATGCGCTCCCACCGGACCAGCCCCCCGCCATTCACTCCTTACACGACATCAGCTCGTCGCTCAGGTCTGTAACCAAGCCACTCCTGCGCGACTTGCTTATAACCTTAGCCAAAAAGGATGACGAGTCGTATCGCTCCACCACCATTCGCTGTCCTCCTTTGAGTTGTGTCATAATAGATGGGATCATGTGTTTCGCAATTGACGTGGCGGAGGAGGTGGGAATTCCCGTACTTGCCCTCCGCACAGTGAGCGCTTGCAGCTTCTGGTGTTATTCATGCATTCCCGACCTCATTCAACAAGGCCAGCTTCCCTTCCAAGGTGATCACTGTCACTCTTCTTTTCTTTTCTTATAAAACTTTAATTTCCCAGAATTTTGATTTTATCCTGGTGAAAGATTTAAAAAAAAAAAAAAAAAAAAAAAACAAATCTCTGAAAAATTTACAAATGCTCTTGTTAGTGGAAAAAAAAAGCGAGTTCATAATGATAATTTAAAATGTTAAAAACAATTCCTATGTGAAATGTGAAACTGGTTTTTTACTAGTTCAGGTGTATTTTGTATCCTTGCTAGTATACTGCTTCAGTGTTTTTTGAGCTGAACACTATATATATATATATATGCTTCTCGTGTTGAAACAGATCAGGACATGGATCACCCGATTAGGGACATTCCAGGGATGGAAGCTCTTCTGCGACGACGGGATCTACCAAGTTTTTGCAGAATGCCAATTGACCATCCAAGTTTTAAATTTTTCATGGAGCAAATTGAGGCCATTACTCGAGTCTCTGCGATCATATTCAACACCTTCGACGACCTAGATCCCTTAATACTCCCCCAGATCGCCACTCGCTTTCACAAAATTTACACCTTAGGCCCTCTCCATGCCCTTCTCAAATCTCGTGTGGGAGACGATCTATCATCCTCCGTTTCCTCCTTGCGCCACGAAGACCGACGTTGCATGGCGTGGCTCGACTCCCAACAGTCGGGGTCCGTTATTTTCGTCAGCTTTGGGAGTTTGGCAAAGCTGAGCCGCGTCCAGTTACTGGAGTTTTGGCACGGTTTGATCAACAGTGGCAAGCCTTTTTTGTGGGTAGTTCGGTCGGATATGCTTTCGAGTGGGCAAGAGGAGCATGCAACTCCGGTAGAGTTGGAGGATGGTACTAAAGAAAGGGGGTATATAGCGGAGTGGGTTCCACAAGAAGAGGTACTGGCCCACAAAGCTGTCGGAGGGTTTTGGACTCACAGCGGCTGGAACTCGACCATTGAGGGCATTTGGGCGGGAGTTCCGATGCTTTGTTGGCCACAATTAGCAGACCAACAGGTGAATAGTAGATGGGTTGGTGAAGGCTGGAAGATCGGGCTCGATATGAAAGACACGTGTGATAGGTCTACGGTGGAGAAGATGGTAAGAGCATTGATGGAAGAAGGCGATCAAAGAGAGCAGATTTTCAAGTCAGTGGATAATTTTGCAAAGTTGGCTCGCCATGCTGTTAGCGAAGACGGCTCTTCGTATAAGAACCTGGAAAAACTTATTGAAGACTTAAATGAAAAAATTGTGATGTGACGTCATGTTGCTCGAGTTTTTATATCTAGGAAAGCTCATGGCTTGATCTATGTATTGTTAGAGTATGAGTGTGATTCTTACAGTTTAGTAATAATCATTGTTATTTTAGATTGGTATAAAGAGGTCTTAATGTGTTTATAAGAGTTAATTCAACTTTGGTTTGGATTGAAACTCTACTATTGGCTCGAGAATAGAACTCATACTTATACAAGGATTTGGTCTTGTATTCCTTGTAGGATTGTAATAGGGCAATCTATGTTTAGTATAAAAACATAAGCCACTGCTCTCACAAAATATACACTCAATATTGAACTAAGACCTATTGTTAGTTTGAGTACTTTTGGTTTTGCAAGAGAGGAGAAGGTGCACTGTTTGAAGTCTGATTTGGCTTATTCTTCCATTGCTTTTACGGGTTAGTTTGTCATTGTATTTATCAAATTGTGATTTTAATACTTGTATAAATTTGTGGTTCATGAGCTTAATCTCTTAACTTATATTTTTGATAAGGTCTTATCTAACATGTGGTATCAGAGCCTAAGATTTTTGCTCTTGAATTCAAATTGAAAGTATTAAATTAAAAGTGCAAAATACGTGATGGTAAATTAGCAGGGTTCAGGCTTAGTTTGTGAGAAATTTTGGACTTTGAATGGAGTTTCTTGTAATGAATATCATGTTTGCCGCATACGGTCTCGTAACTTTGGCATGTAGATGCCAAACGAATGATGGCTACATGTTGAACTCAATTTGATAGAATTAATCTATTAAAGCTTGTACAATTATTAATTGTTCTGCTGTGCGTTGGATTCCATGTTGAATTTTTATAATATTTAATCAAGGATTCATTGGGTGGTTATGGAATGTTAGTACATATGCTATTATTGTTGTAATCAATAATCCGTGGCTTTTTGTGGGTCTTATCGTTTTGAATTAATGAATCTGATTATAAAGATGTGCATAAAATATGCCTTGTACAGACCAAATATTAGTAAGATAAAAGAAAGATGAAATCTTGGTTTGACGACATTAAAAGTTTTGTTTGTCTAAGAGATTTTAATGTTCTTGGTTTGTCTTTTTATGTGAATTTGTGTCGATGGGATTCTGGCCATCGCTTTGGCGATGATTTTGGTTCGGCGCATTTGTAACAATGACGATTTGCTTCGATAATTTGCAATGGTATGAGGTCCATGGAAATTGGGAGTGATGGCAATCTGCATGGATGGGTCTCGAGCATTTATGGATAATTTGTTTCGTTGATTTGGAACCGAGGAATTGCAATCGGATTGACGAACACGGGTCCAATGATGCATTCAGGTAACTCAGTTCACTGTTTCATGCATGATTAATTGTTCTCCTATATGCGTGATTATAGTTCGATGAGTTGGAGCATAATGAATTAGGGCTTTTGCTATTTCGAGTATGCTTGTTTATTTATATATATTGTGAAGGCATGATTAAACTCGAAATCCCTGTAGATGCCAACTTGTGATTTATGTGAGATGTCTGGAATCATCCTTTGCTGCATAAATAAATTAGTGTATGTCTAGATATACTCTTCTATTTTTCATTAAAGAGTCAATGTGTATGCATTTTTTCATGTATGAATCTCGATACATTTAAATTGCGGGGAGCTACACATGCACATCTTAGTGTCAATTCTTGATTTTCAATTGGTTTGATTTATATCAAGTTTGAGTTGGAATGGATTTGACTGCATATCATATGCAAGTCATGAGGTATTATAAAGCGACAAAAATAAATGCATATATAAAGTGGATGCCAATTGCTTTGTGATTTATACATAATAGCATATTTGAATGAAATCTGTATATATATGGAGATAGCATTCGTGCATAGACGTTGTAATTATGGGCATGCGTTTTTATATATATCAAATGGAACTTGCATAAGTTTCTCTGCATATTGATGCATGCATGCATACAAGAAAATATATGAACAGATGAATATATAAGGTAGATGTTTTATTGACTGCCTATAATGAGTCTTGTGACAATAAACTTTTAGCCATTTACAAAATATATATTCTATTATGAATCGGAAAGCAAATAATTATTTTGTCATCTTATTGGAAATTCATAAGATTAATGATATGTGGCTATCGTTATTTTCTCCAAGGACTTGCTTACGAATCTGTATATAATTGATGATGGTGTTGACAATGAATTAAAGGCATGAATATTTTTAATTTGGATGATTGTCGACTAATCTTATCATGTATATATCGATGCATGCTTATTGTATATGTATATTTGTGATTTCATGATGCATGCTTCCGCTATTATATTTTGGTTGAAATCACAAATAGGGAGGAAGATGAACTTTGAGTTCTCCAGAAGAAATAGTGGTCTTGATTATCTCGTTTTAATCAAGACATGTTGTTGTCATACATATCCAGACATTATCAAAATTTGGTCGATCTTGCTCGATGGATATTGAACTAGATATTGAACTAGTTAGGATCAAATTGAATGCAAAAATATTGTGCTTGCTATTCTGATTTTGATCATTGTTGAAACTAGTGATTTTGGGTTTATGTGAGATAAGTTTTTCCGAATGGATTGTGACTATCTTTTGATACATAGACTGCTTGCATAATGGTTTAGGTGTATTTGACTAAACTGAAATTATGCAATTGGTAAGGAATCGGGAATCAATTGGTTCATATCTCCGGTTTCTTTATTGGCTGTGCAGTACATTCTGCTTATGCTTAAGTGGGAGAATCATACGTTCGAATGTAAGCATAAGGTTATTTAGGCCGGCCATTATAATTCATTTGGATGCTTGAAAACCAAATTATGGTTTTATTGAAGCAATTGGTAATTATTTATGTTACTTAATTTGTTTAAGTAATGAGAAGTTTGGTGCTATTTGCTGGAACTAAACTTAACTTGATATAGTGGGAGCAAATCAATTTATGTGTTTGTTCTGGTCAAGTAAAATCACATTGTTGTAAATACAAATTGGATGAATGTGATCATGGAATTTGTTTGCATATTTGTTGCGGCAATTGATCACATTGATAAGACATTCAGTGTATTGCAATGACTATTAGTTAATACAGTTGATATTAACTTATACTTAACTTGTTTGTGTTAAGTATAGCCTAGATAAGTGGAAGCAAATTGGTTTGGTTTTTGCTATATTGGTTCACATAATTACAAAGTGCAAATTAAGTATGTTGTGACTTTTGAGTTAATTATGCGATGTAACAGAAAAGATTCTTAAGTTCAATACTTTAAAATGCATAGGTAAGTTGTATGTGAGGTTAAGCTTTTGTTATCCAAAAGATTTGGTGGCTATATGAGTGGGAGTAGACGTCTTGGTTTACTTTTGAGCTTAGATACATTGCTATGAACATAAACTGGACATTGTGATTTGTAAGTTAAATTTGTATATTGTGTTGCAAAGGCAATTATAAATTCATTGTTTTGGTTTATGTAAGCTGGTTGTGTCTATGTACTAGTGTGGTTGAAGAATGACTTTTGTGATCACCTTTATATTGAATTTGAGATGATTATTTACTGTTGTGAATCATACTCAAGTGGTAGAATGTTAGAGTATGAGTGTGATTCTTACAGTTTAGTAATAATCATTGTTATTTTAGATTGGTATAAAGAGGTCTTAATGTGTTTATAAGAGTTAATTCAACTTTGGTTTGGATTGAAACTCTACTATTGGCTCGAGAATAGAACTCATACTTATACAAGGATTTGGTCTTGTATTCCTTGTAGGATTGTAATAGGGCAATCTATGTTTAGTATAAAAACATAAGCCACTGCTCTCACAAAATATACACTCAATATTGAACTAAGACCTATTGTTAGTTTGAGTACTTTTGGTTTTGCAAGAGAGGAGAAGGTGCACTGTTTGAAGTCTGATTTGGCTTATTCTTCCATTGCTTTTACGGGTTAGTTTGTCATTGTATTTATCAAATTGTGATTTTAATACTTGTATAAATTTGTGGTTCATGAGCTTAATCTCTTAACTTATATTTTTGATAAGGTCTTATCTAACATGTGGTATCAGAGCCTAAGATTTTTGCTCTTGAATTCAAATTGAAAGTATTAAATTAAAAGTGCAAAATACGTGATGGTAAATTAGCAGGGTTCAGGCTTAGTTTGTGAGAAATTTTGGACTTTGAATGGAGTTTCTTGTAATGAATATCATGTTTGCCGCATACGGTCTCGTAACTTTGGCATGTAGATGCCAAACGAATGATGGCTACATGTTGAACTCAATTTGATAGAATTAATCTATTAAAGCTTGTACAATTATTAATTGTTCTGCTGTGCGTTGGATTCCATGTTGAATTTTTATAATATTTAATCAAGGATTCATTGGGTGG
Organism: Malus domestica; assembly: GCF_042453785.1. Classification (NCBI taxonomy): domain Eukaryota; kingdom Viridiplantae; phylum Streptophyta; class Magnoliopsida; order Rosales; family Rosaceae; genus Malus; species Malus domestica. Next base: position 22,718,410 of record NC_091672.1, on the reverse strand, counting down.
TTATGGAATGTTAGTACATATGCTATTATTGTTGTAATCAATAATCCGTGGCTTTTTGTGGGTCTTATCGTTTTGAATTAATGAATCTGATTATAAAGATGTGCATAAAATATGCCTTGTACAGACCAAATATTAGTAAGATAAAAGAAAGATGAAATCTTGGTTTGACGACATTAAAAGTTTTGTTTGTCTAAGAGATTTTAATGTTCTTGGTTTGTCTTTTTATGTGAATTTGTGTCGATGGGATTCTGGCCTTCACAATATATATAAATAAACAAGCATACAACGTGATACAACTCCTTTTTAACTTATATTTTTGATAAGGTTTTATCTAACATGTATTGCAACGTGTGTTCAATGCTTGATTGCTTCATGGATTAAAAGAAGCCCATACCAAAGTGGTTCAAATTTCTGGCCACTGGGTGGTGGGCGTGGGCTGCGGCCAGGTTATTGGGAATGATGGCAATTAATAGGAGTCAAGATAAAACTTTGACAGTCTCAGGATCTAACTTTTCCCGCCTCTTGTGTTACTAAAATAGACAAACAAAAAATACAATATCTTTCACTATGAAAATAATAGGAATATAAAAACATTCTCACAAAAATGTGGACACTTTATCTTGATTTCTGTCCAGGGAAACCTATCTGCTGTCATGTGTTTGTAGAGTAGAGAACGAGTAGGCATCTATGTTTAAAAGGAGTTGTATCACGTTGTACAGATCAATATGAAAAACATGAGTTCTACAAAATTCAAAGTTAATGAAATTATTAATAATCAAATCTTAATTGGCTATTGACATGCTACTTACCATGTGTCCTAATATCATTACTTCGTAACACATATATTAACTCTCTCCAATATTTTTGAAGTTTTTATCACAAATGGTCTCTGAAATTGATTCCTACCGTTTAGATGGTTATGGGTCTGCTATCCCCTAGTTCATGTCTCATTTGTGTCTCCTTATGTAATTTTGTAACACGTGTCACTCAATTTAACCCTATAGAAACACTATTAACTTTTTTTTTCCTATAAAATTAATAAAAATTAAAAAATTAAAGAAAACAAATAAAGTAATAAACCCACAATAACTCACCACCCCAACAGCCACCCTTCGCCCTAATCACCGACCCTTTTTGCTCCCAATTGCCGGTCTCTTTATGCACCAACCCATCATCATCATCTTCTTCTTATGGATCAAATCAAAAACCCAGTTTAGTCTCCCACAACCCACCGGTTAAGGGTCGTCTTCTTCGTCGTCAAGAGAGGATTGTGGGTTATGGGTTTTTTAGGTTGAATTAGCGGCAGAGACACAAATGATTTGGGGGGACGTCTTGGGATTGTGGATTCTCCTACGGGTTATGAGATTGAGGACTGTGATAAGTGATTGGATTGATGGGGTTGACTAAGACGATAAGGATGATGAGTTTCCACGGGGTTTAAGGCCTTCTTTTGAAGGATTGCAGGAGATTGGGGGATGGATTGTAGGGAGATTGGAGATGATGAGTTTCAACAGTGGTTTTTTTTTTTTATAGTTTTTTTAATTTTAATTAAATTTTATGCATAGTAACATTGTTAAGTTTTAAAGTTAAGTGGAGGACAAGTGTCTCAAAACTAAAGAAGAGACACAAATGAGACACATAATTTGGGACAACAAACTCGCGACCCATTCAGATGGTCCATAAAATTGAAAATCAATTAATGTAGTCCTTGAAAATAGGTGTCGCAAATCAATATGGTCATTCCGTCACAATTATGTTAAAAAATCTGTTAAATGCTGATGTGGCACATAAATGGACCCCATAAGTCATTTTTTCTCACAAATGATCATTGACATTGACCCACGACATCAAAACGGTTCTTGAAATTGACCCGCGACATCAAAATGGTCCCTAAAATTGAAAATTGATCAATGTAGTCCCGCAAGTAAGTGTCTCAAATCAATGTAGTTCTTCCGTCACAATTCTGTCAAAAGTTTTGTTATATGCTAATGTGACACATAAATGGGTCACACAAGTCTAATTAAATTTAAAAAAAAAATTACAAATAGGCTTAAATAATTTAATAGTTAATAAAAAAATTGTCAACCCAAAAACCCAGTCCTGCAATCACCTCCGATCTTAGTCCACATTTCTATACCTTCTTTGCTTTCTATTCTCTATAAAAACATCTCAATACACCCATCTTTACACACTTCAATACCCTTCACTGAATCAAATCTAGATTGAGATCACCTTTGGTGATAACTTGACCCATTGGCAACGACTTTTGGGACATCATCATTAACATTTAGGCAATCAACATCCTCACAACCATAATCTTGGAGAGCTTGTTCGGCACTTCCCTGGTGGTCTGGTGATGCGAAGAACGACGAGGTTTGCCTTGAGATAATGAGGTTATAACCGATGTGTGTCCATTTTCGTTGAAAAGTATTTCCACACACCCTCTTAGGCCTTGGTTAAGCCTTGTGCCTTTGAAAATTTATGGAAGTGATCTCTCTTCGGAGTAGACCCTACTATAAGGAAAAAAAAATCCATTATGCAAAAAGGTATTTAGACAATTTTTTTTTAATTAATTATTAAGCCCACATTAGCATATAACAAAGTTTTTTTTTACAGAATTGTGGTGGAATGATCATATTGATTTGCGACAACTATTTTCAATGACTATATTGATTGATTTTCAATTTTAGTGACCATATTGATGGTGTGGGTCAATTTCAGGGACCATCTTGATGTTATGGGTCAATTTCAAGGATCATTTGTGGTAAAAATCCGTAAATCTTATGGGGCCTATTTATGTGCTACATTAGCTCTTAACGGATTTTTTAACAGAATTGTGACGGAATGACCACATTGATTTGCGACGCCTATTTTCAGGAACTACATTGATTGATTTTTAATTTCAGGGACCATCTTGATGGTGAAGGTCAATTTTAGGGACCACTTGTGATAAAAACCCATATTTTTGTAGGGTGTATTTTTGTTCACCACCTTTAAGTGGTGGTGATGCTCAGACTTTATTCATCATCATTGGATGAGTTTAAATTTTGAGATTTATGTTTATCCACTGCACAAATCTCGAATTTAAACTCATATATCAATGTTAAATGAGCATCACCATCACTTGAAGGTGCTAATAAAAAATATTCTCATTTTTGTAGGAGGATTAGGAACTCTTCTGATCAATTCTTTTGATTTTGTAAAAATTGTCCAACTCATATTGATGATAAAATTTTGAGAGAGAGAACCCTCTTTATGAAAATAAGGGCATTTTTCTTTGCACCGTGTCACATTTTGCTCATATATGTCTCTTTCAATCCTAATGGTCTCCTATGAGAGTTTGTCACTTGTGGGAGGATTCCTCATTTCACTAGAAATATCTCTACTTTATCTTTACTGTTGTGTATTTATGCTCTGGCATCACTTGTGTGATAAGGGTGTAAGAATAAACCCTAATTAATTATTGTTAGCACAATCCCAAGATCACAACTAGAGTACATGAACGAAGACTTACCTCGAGCAGCCACTGTAGTAGTTTTCTTTCTTTTTTAAAAAGGGGACAACTGGTGGCAAGCCACAGTTACCCTCCTATTCCAGGGGCCATGAAGACTCACCTAGGCATTTTAGACTCACAGAGACATTTCTACTCACTCAAGATGTTATGTTCTTATAGTGATAGACCCTGGTACTCCAAATTATTTCTTTGTGAGCAGGGAATTCCTTTAAATAGAAGCAACAACAACCAACTCTCATCTATCGCGGTGGGTTGCTTTGATAACTATTGCCTCTAGTTCCTCACGTTCATGGAGTAGTGTTGGCTTTAAAGCACGATCAATGTATTTTCCTTAATTTCAGGATGTTGTTTCACACGTTTTACAACCATAAATTAGTTTGTATTTTTAATACAATATTTCTCCTTTATCCTAAATAGTGTAGACCCATTTATTCTCTTTTTACACCCAACTTATCATTTTTTTATCTTGAAATTTCGAATGTGCCAAATAATTCTCTTTTTACACTCAACAAGAATAGAATAAATAAATAAATAATCCAACATTAGGCAACTCCAGCCACCACATCTGTCCAAACCCCAACCACCCCCCTTGCGCCGGCAGACCTTCCCTACCACACACAACAATTTGAAAATTTGGAGAACCTTAACCCTTAACGACCCACCATTAAAAAGAACAAAAGAAATTCATGACAATATTTAAAAAAACAAAATTCATGATAACATTAAAATTATGATTCTACACATATAGCACACTTGATGGTCCAACACAGTTAGATTTAACTGATTGATAGTTTCATGGAATTCGGTGTGTTAAAAGGACTACGTGGAAGATGAAGTTGTTATGTGGTTGGGGAAAGATCGGGAGAGGGGTAGTGATGGCTGAAATCTTAAGAATTTTCATTGTAGGTGGTAGGGGAAGTGGTGGGGAAGGGTAGAAATTGGGAGCAGTTGGGGTTTGGAGAGATGGGGTGGCCCATAGTTTTTTGTACTGGAATTTTATTTTTTACTTTTTGTTCTTTTTTATTTTGGGTGTAGAGAGAGAATTGTTGGACACAATCAAAATTTGAAGACAAAAAAAAAATAAGTTGGGTGTAGAAAGAAGATAAATGAGTTTGAATAAAATTTTCCTTCCAACAAAGGTTTCTAATTCGCACACTGTGCACTCTGCTATTAGTTGGTTTATGTTTTAATTTACTTGCACTTTCCACATCACCATCACTTTATGGTTTCGTCACTTTCTAGGTGTCGGCCAAGAATCACGATTCGAGTGTCCTGTTGGACATTCCAGGTCGGGTATGTCATTTCACAAACTTCACAATATTTTAGAATAATGTAGCCCTATCAATCATTCCAATAACACAACTGATATAAATCAAAGCAATGAGCAAACATACATTTGAATTGATTATTTAGGAATTTGAACATGACGGTGAAAGTGGAGTGAGTGAAAGGGCAATAGAGAGAGAGAGCAAGAGAAGACAGAGAAAGCACAAAAAGGGCAAAGAGATAGATACCACAAGGGCAGAGTGAGACAACACAGAAAGAGGAGCAGAAACGACGTTGCGAGGAAGAAAAATAAGGTTTTGAGCCTATTATAATATATCAGACCTTTGCCAGACGAACCAATTTGTCAAGCAAGGGTCTAAACCTTTATCGGGCAAACTTAGGTGGCCTGTCAGGCAAAGGTTGCATAGAAATACAGCGCAGTTAAATTTTGGCAAAAAATTGTGGGAACAATGGATTCAACAAACACTTAAAAGTTTGATAGTTGGAACAATGAGATCTCGTACTATATTCAAACAAGTTTGATAGTTGGATCGTTGAAATTACTTTCATAGACTGTGTATCTTATGAAAACAATGGATTCAACAAACACTTAAAAGTTTATTCTATACTTTTATTAAGTAGAACGTAAAATTTTGTAATAACCACTAGTGTAAATATTTCAAATTGATATCGGGGCAATTCATTGCATTCTTCTAGGGTCAAGGAGTGTGGTTGTAAAAATCATCAAAATCAGAACTAAAAAAAATCCTTAAGTCGTGATGATACATTTTCAACTGTTGAAAGATTTTGTCACGTTACCCAATCCTGGAAACTTGCATTTGGTGATTTTTGGCGTACACGATTTCGAAGTATATACAAATAAGTTTGACCGTTAGATAGCTGTAATTAGTTTCGTACATTACATATCCCATGAAAACAATAGATTCAACAAACACTTAGAGTTTTTTTTTTTTTTTGAACAAACGATATCATCTATAGTTAACGGGTGGGAGAGCAGGTTGAGTCTCACAATGAGCTAGCAATAATGTGGTTCAAATTCGCCTTTGACGAGAATCGAACATAAGACTTCTCACTTACAAGTGAAGAGGAATACTACTAAACCGTAGTACTAAGCGGCAACAAACACTTAGAGTTTATTATATACTTTTATTAAGTAGAATGTAAGATTTTGTGGTAACTACCAGTGAAAATATTTTAAATTGATGATCAGGTCCATTCATTTTATTCTTCTCGGGTTGAGGATTGTATTTGTAAAAAATCATCAAAATTGGAGCTAAAAAAAACCTTAAATCGGGATGATACATTTTCAACCATCGAAGGATTTCGTGCCGTTATCTAATCCTGAAAACCTGAATTTGGTAACTTTGGCGTATGCGATATCGGAGTATATTCAAACAAGTTTGACGGTTGGATCATTGAAAATAGTTTCGTAGATTGTGAAAATCATTAAAGGAATTGAATATGCAAAAATGTCCATCACCTTTGCCTGACGAAATATTTCATTTTGATTGATGAAATATAAACCCTAAACCCTAAGTCACCAAGAAAAAGGATAAGTGACCAACAAAATTTTTAATAAATAGGGGTTTGCTCGACGAAATGGTTTGTTGGGCCAAGTTAAGCTCATTGACAAATAGGTTTTCCGTCGGGCAAAAGATGGCATAACACGTGCCAATATTTTTTCTTTGGCACGAAAACTTTGCCTGACGAAGGTTACTTTGTCTTTCAAACGTGTTTGCCATAAATTTCTAGAAAAAAAAAAAACCAAATTGTAGACCAATTTTGCCCAACCAAATTTTTTATTCCATTGGATAATGTTTCTTTGTCGACGTAAGGTGGTTAGTCAGGCAAAACTTCGTTGAGCAAATGGTAATTTCTGGTTGTGGGAGCTTCGAACAAAAAATATCGAATGTAAGGCAAACACTTTTAAACAACTGAGCTACAATCCATTTGCAAGTGGAAAATATTAATTGCATAAATGGGTTTGACGCCAAAGAGTGAGACTAGATGTCAAAATTAAGAAGGGGTGTGTTATCCACACACCCATTTTTACTTCACACACATTCTCTTAATTTTTGGCTGTCGAATCGAATGAATTGTGTGATGTAATTGTTTTCTCGCATCCAGTGTTTAAAATATCAGTATCGGTGGAAATATTGATATGCATATTTATTGAAATACCGATGGAGATATCAATACCAATATCGATATCGATTGCCTTCGATGGAAATGATGAAAATTTGCTCAAAAACATGAATATTTAAAGTTATTGTTTAGGGAATGTCATATGAAGCCACAACATATCTATGAATCATAAATTAATGATTAGATTGTGTAAAATAAAGTATGTGATATGCGCGAATGAAACTTCTTTCTAATGCTAAGTAATAAAATAATAAAATAAACCATTGCACTAAAACGAATCAATTATACTAATTTAATTGAAATTTTCATCTTGAAACCCTAGATTGTATAGATGAAAACTAAAAAATAATTCATGTTAAAAGAGGGAATAAAGGATATACGTCATTCATTTTGTGTCTCCCGAGAAAACGATTTGCAAATTTTCTGCCGAAATTTTTTTCAGGATATAGAAAATATTGAAGAAATTGACTGATTTATAGAAATATCGTGGATATGGGGTGAAGTTTAGACTTCACCCCTTATTTCCACATCGTTGCTTAAATTTTTCGACACCGATTTGAGATACAATGATAACTATGTATTTCCGTGATGAATGTAAATATAGTATATTCATTGCATACAACCTGCGTGGGAGTAGATTTGGTATTCTATGGATTTGGATTTATTTTGTTATAATTATATTGTGCAATAGGCACGGATTTGAGATGTTTGTACCATACGTATGCGTTTGTTGTACTAGATTGTCTTGGACTAGACTAGCTTCAAGGACTAAGCTGGACTGGCTTAGACTAGACTAAGCTGGACTAGCTTAGTGAAGTATTTGGTGTAGTCTCGGACTAATAAGCAGGATAATAAAAATAATAAAATTAGTTCTTTTTTTTTTCTTTTTCTATTTTTTTTCCGGTTCTAGAGCACTCCTGAAACCTCTCTTCCCTCTCCTTTTTTCCTTCCAAACTCCATAGATTCCAATCATAACTTTTCCTTACCTTTTGACCAAAAAAATAAAAATTCACAGCTTTTCCTTCATTACAATTGATAAAGCTCTCCGTCCAAATTCCACTACTTGCAACTACATCTTTCTCCTCCATTTGAATCGATAAAGCTCCCAAAACACAAACAATCAAAATTTCAATTTCAATCGAAATCGAAATCCCAGCTGCGTTCCTTGTATACCCAACAACGACACTATGATTCCGGTCCTGACTTGAGTCTGGGTCGCGAACCAAGACCGACTAGTAAAAAATCTCACCTCCTCGAGGTTGGGTCGTGTAGATCAGCATCGGCATCGAGCAGGGTGATGAGAGAGAGAGAGGACATGATCTGGGTTTGGGGCGATGAGAGACGGAAGGGACTCAAACGAGAGCAGTTGAGAGAGCATGCGAGAGCGAAGACAAGACGCAAGAGCAGAGAGAGGCGTCTTAGCTAGTCCCATAGTTTTTTTTTGGGGGGGGGGGAGGGGGACATGCTAAGACCGGCGAGCGAACAAACATGGATTGCATTAATCTTTAATCCTATCCAATCTAGTGAGAGCTAAAGAAGGCAAACAAGCGGCCCCTATATGTTTGTGTTTGTGGGACTGACTGCGTTTATCCATGCCAAAGTATCTCAATAGATGACTCCTTTAATTAGTGGACACTGTCATTCGTCCCTAATATGAGAAAGGCCGCCGATACTCGTTAAGGCTATGATTGCCACTCATTATTTATCCTTTCTTTATTCAGGGCCGGTCCAGAGATTTTTGAGGCCCGGGCGAAGTAAAAAAAGTGCCCTAACTTCATGTAAGAAAATTATTTATTTTCACACGTAAGACATTGATAAAATTTACTTAGAAAAACACTTCAAACTCAATAATTTAGAAACACATAAAGACTAATTTATTTTGTATTGAGAGAGGGAAACAAAAAAACTTCGGGCTTACAAGTAGATAGATGATGAGTTTTGTTTTCCATCTGAACTTTGAATGTGTTTTTGAATAAATTGTGAGGTGTTTTTTTTTCTTATTTACTAACATTGTCAATATGGGACTAAAAAATAATGATATTTTCGAGTCTTTAATTGATATTTATTATTAATGAATGGGCACTAAATTAAACATTTTGATGACATGTCATATAATTTGCAAATTTGGTCTACGTATTATTCTTTGTTGAAGATTAGATTTGAATTAAAACAAATATTTAAATATAACAACCCACATATCTACTAGATAGTAACTAAAAATAAATTAACAACCAAACAAAAATTTGTAAAAATTGAAAAGAATAAACATGCACATAGCATTTCGAACTTAGAACCTCTTATTAATTTTAAACAACAAAAATCATTGTTTCTAATTAGACTTCTTGATCCTTTTACCAAATTTTATAAATTTATACTCTTATGAAATGAAATTTGTAAAAAATGAAAAGTAAATAAGCACATATGGTGTTTTGAACCCAAGACCTCCTCATTATTTTCAAATGACAGACCACCACTTCTAGTTAAATTTCTATTTCTTTGAACCAAATTTTATACATTTATACTCTTATAATAACATATATAAATATACCACCCTAATAATTTTGATGCTCCTAATTTTTCTGGGCCCTGGACGGTCCCCTGCCTGCACTGGGCCTGGGCCGACCCTGTCTTTACTTACAGTTGAGAAGTGATGAACACTGGATTAGGGTTTTAAGTTGAGCTTCATTCCAACCTCACATATATTAATAGACACAGCCGCACAGTGGATGTCGGCGGAGATGGAGGAATCTGAATCTGCTGCACACGTACTATTGTTGCCGTTCCCAGCACAAGGCCACATCACTCCGATGCTGAGCTTTGCGCAGCTGCTATGCCACGCTGGCATCCACGTTACCTTCCTCAGTACGGAGCACAACCATCGTCTCCTCACCCAACGCCGTGCCCTCTCCGCCCGCTTCCCAACCCTCCACTTCGAGTCCATACCCGATGGCCTCCCACCGGACCACCCCCGCACCATTCCCCCCCTAGACGACATCGTCTCGTCGCTCAGGTCCGTAACCAAGCCACTCCTGCGTGACCTTCTTATAACCTTAACCAAAAAGGACAACGAGTCGTGTGGCGCCACCACCACTCCCCGTCCTCCCTTGAGTTGTGTCATAATAGATGGGATCATGTGTTTCGCGATTGACATGGCGGAGGAGGTGGGAATTCCCGTATTTGCCCTCCGCACGGTGAGCGCTTGCAGCTTCTGGTGTTATTCATGCATTCCCGACCTCATTCAACAAGGCCAGCTTCCCTTCCAAGGTGATCACTGTCACTCTTCTTTTCTTTTCTTATAAAACTTTAATTTCCCAGAATTCTGATTTTATCTGTATTTTGATAAAATCCTTATGGTGATATCTGTCACTCTTCTTTTTAATTCTTGTACATTTTTTGTTATTTTTGTTTGTTTTATATAAGAGATATTTCCTTTTAATTAATACAAATTGTGGGTGAGAAAGATTTCAAAACTTAGCTAGGTAACATCTCTTACACGTTTTCAATCTAAAAAATAAAAATAAAAAATGAAAAAAAAAATGAAATAGTTATCAAATTGACCTTAGTTGACAATAATGTCATATACTAGCTTTTCTTTCTTATACTAAATGCTAAGATCATTTTCCCGACAAAATTATCCCAGTGAAAGCATTTTAAAAAAAAACACAAATCTCTGAAAAAGTTACAAATGCTCTTGTTAGTGAAAAAAAAGCGAGTTGATAACGATAATTTAAAATGTTAAAAACAATTCCTATGTGACATGTGAAACTGGTTTTTACTAGTTCAGGTGTATTTTGTATCCTTGCTAGTATACTGCTTCAGTGTTTTTTGAGCTGAACACTATATATATGCTTCTCGTGTTGAAACAGATCAGGACATGGATCACCCGATTAGGGACATTCCAGGGATGGAAGCTCTTCTGCGACTACGGGATCTACCGAGTTTTTGCAGAATGCCAATTGACCATCCAAGTTTTAAATTTTTCATGGAGCAAATTGAGGCCATTACTCGAGTCTCTGCGATCATACTCAACACCTTCGACGACCTAGAACCCTTAATACTCTCCCAGATCGCCACTCGCTTTCCCAAAATTTACACCTTAGGCCCTTTCCATGCCCTTCTCAAATCTCGTGTGGGAGACGATCTATCATCCTCCGTTTCCTCCTTGCGCCACGAAGACCGACGTTGCATGGCGTGGCTCGACTCCCAACAGTCGGGGTCCGTTATTTTCGTCAGCTTTGGGAGTTTGGCAAAGCTGAGCCGCGTCCAGTTACTGGAGTTTTGGCACGGTTTAATCAACAGTGGCAAGCCTTTTTTGTGGGTAGTTCGGTCGGATATGCTTTCGAGTGGGCAAGAGGAGCGTGCAACTCCGGTGGAGTTGGAGGATGGTACTAAAGAAAGGGGGTATATAGCGGAGTGGGTTCCACAAGAAGAGGTACTGGCCCACAAAGCTGTCGGAGGGTTTTGGACTCACAGCGGCTGGAACTCGACCATTGAGGGCATTTGGGCGGGAGTTCCGATGCTTTGTTGGCCACAATTAGCAGACCAACAGGTGAATAGTAGATGGGTTGGTGAAGGCTGGAAGATCGGGCTCGATATGAAAGACACGTGTGATAGGTCTACGGTGGAGAAGATGGTAAGAGCATTGATGGAAGAAGGCGATCAAAGAGAGCAGATTTTCAAGTCAGTGGATAATTTTGCAAAGTTGGCTCGCCATGCTGTTAGCGAAGATGGCTCTTCGTATAAGAACCTGGAAAAACTTATTGAAGACTTAAATGAAAAAATTGTGATGTGACGTCATGTTGCTCGAGTTTTTATATCTAGGAAAGCTCATGGCTTGATCTATGTATTGAAACGTGTGTTCGATCGATGTATGATTGCTTCATGGATTAAAAGAAGCCCATACCAAAGTGGTTCAAATTTCTGGCCACTGGGTGGTGGGGGTGGGCTGCGGCCGGGTTATTGGGAATGATGGCAATTAATAGGAGTCAAGATAAAACTTTGACAGTCTCAGGATCTAACTTTTCCCGCCTCTTGTGTTACGGGGAACGTGCCGGATCAGTTAGCTCTCCAACTGGCCACCATTCTTGGGATGGAGAAAGTTGGGAACCCGGGAGTTTATCTGGGAGTGCCGGCCATCTGGGGTAGATCAAAAAGAAGTGGCCTTGCGTATGTAAAAGGAAGGCTTTTAGGCAAAATTCAAGGATGGAAACGCTCCACTATCTCACAAGCGGGGCGGGAAGTTTTAATTAAGGCAGTGGCGCAAGCAGTTCCGGCTTATCCTATGAATCTCTTCAAGTTTCCGAAGACTTTTTGCAATGATCTGGATGCTTTGATATCCAAATTTTGGTGGGGGCAGAATGATGGGGAAAACCGGATTCACTGGGTTTCAAAGGAACAAATGGGGAAGTCGAAAGAAGAAGGTGGGCTTGGCTTGAGGTGCTTCACGGAGTTCAACAACGCTCTTTTGGCGAAACAGTGTTGGCGGCTGTTATCGGAACCAAACTCTTTGTGGGCGTCGGTCATTAAAGGCCGATACTTCCCCAACTGCTCTTTCTTCGACGCGAAGAGGGGTGGAAGAGCATCATGGGCTTGGTCAAGCCTCCTGGTTGGTAGAGAAATAATTCGGGGTGGCGCTCACTGGCAGATAATGAATGGAAAGGATGTCAGAGTCTGGGTGGATAAATGGCTGCCTTCAATCCCTTCTGGTCATCCATCTCCCCTGGGGTCAGTTCCTGTTTCTTTAAATCTCAGGGTAAATTCTTTGTTAAGCACTGATTATGGTAGCTGGGAGATTGATTTCCTTAAACCCTTTCTGGTGGAGGAGGAGATCAAGGCGATTTACGAGACACATTCAGGTGATCCGAGTTCGAATGACAGATTAGTGTGGCCTTTTGTGAAGAATGGAATCTATTCTGTCAAATCAGGATATCATTGGGCTATGACCAGGAATATCCAGCAACGAATTGGAAACCCTCACCGATCTGCCCTCATCCCAAAACAGGTTTGGAAGTGTGTTTGGAAGCTTGAGGTTCAGCCAAAAATCAGATCCTTCATATGGAGGTCCTTACAAGAGGCAGTGGCCACGAAAGTAAATTTGTTTATGCGTCGATCCTCTTCGTCTACTCTCTGCCCTATTTGCAATAGGTATGAGGAATCTTTGGTACATCTATTTCTCCAATGTTCGTGGGTTGAGGAGGTTTGGATTGGGTTAAGGTTAATTAGAGGATTGCGGAGGGATGCGGTCACAAGTTGGGCGGTTTGGTTGGGCAGTATTGTTGGTTTAGCTAATGGGCAGTCGGGTGTGCGGAACGATATGCTTTCATATGTTGCTACAACTTGTTGGTTTATATGGAAGGCGAGATGCAGTTTTCTGTTCAATCAACAACCTATAGTTCCTCGACAGATCATCGCAGTCATCAACCAATCTGTGGCTGCTTTTAAGGAATATAATCAGGCTACGGTATGTAGTTTGCCTATTTCTGTCAATGGTTTGGCTTCTGATGTGCAGTGGTCTCCTCCTTGTGTGGGTTTTATAAAAATTAATGTGGATGCGAGCTGGTTAAGGAGTGGAGCTCCTGGTTTTGTGGGGGTGGTGGCTCGGGACGATGAGGGCAGGTTTATGGCAGCGATCAGGAGGAGGGTCACGGCCTCGTCTGTGGCTGTGGCAGAAGCTTTGGCAGTGCTGCATGGGTGTGAGCTTGGAAGAAGTATGGGATGGAATTTTGTCATCGTGGAATCTGATTCTCAGGAATCAATATCCTGTATTCGAGACTCGGATACGAGGGGTAGTTGGGAAGCTTTTCCAATTCTGGCGCGATGCAAAAGAATGGGGGAGGCTTTTAATGACTGCCGCTGGTCTTGGACTCCAAGATCGGCAAATATGGCTGCGGATCGTCTGGCGTTGCGGCAAAGTAGGGAGGTATGTGATAATGTTTGGGTCAACAGACCCCCATCCTCTCTTGTTCATGTTCTGTGTAATGATGGTCTTCCTTGTCCCCATTAATTTCTTCCTAGCAGTATGAGGAGTGACATTTTTAGCATTTGGTGCGATGTCGGTTGTACCTCTTTGTACTGCTTTTCCTTAGTTGTTTGTTGCTTGCTTTGGCCTCGGGGTAGGCTTCTGTGTATCTTTGGCATCTTTGCCCGGTTGTTATTGATTCCTGTTCGCCAAAAAAAAAAAAAATAGACAAACAAAAAATACAATATCTTCCGCTATGAAAATAATAGGAATATAAAAACATTCTCACAAAAATGTGGACACTCTATCTTGATTTCTGTCCAGGGAAACCTATCTGCTGTCATGTGTTTGTAGAGTAGAGAACGAGTAGGCATCTATGTTTAAAAGGAGTTGTATCACGTTGTACAGATCAATATGAAAAACATGAGTTCTACAAAATTCAAAGTTAATGAAATTATTAATAATCAAATCTTAATTGGCTATTGACATGCTACTTACCATGTGTCCTAATATCATTACTTCGTAACACATATATTAACTCTCTCCAATATTTTTGAGGTTTTTATCACAAATGGTCTCTGAAATTGATTCCTACCGTTCAGATGGTTATGGGTTTGCTATCCCCTAGTTCATGTCTCATTTGTGTCTCCTTATGTAATTTTGTAACACGTGTCACTCAATTTAACCCTATAGAAACACTATTAACTTTTTTTTTCCTATAAAATTAATAAAAATTAAAAAATTAATAAAAATTAAAAAATTAATAAAAATTAAAAAATTAAAGAAAACAAATAAAGTAATAAACCCACAACAACTCACCACCCCAACAGCCACCCCTTGCCCTAATCACCGACCCTTTTTGCTCCCAATTGCCGGTCTCTTTATGCACCAACCCATCATCATCATCTTCTTCTTATGGATCAAATCAAAAACCCAGTTTAGTCTCCCACAACCCACCGGTTAAGGGTCGTCTTCTTCGTCGTCAAGAGAGGATTGTGGGTTATGGGTTTTTTAGGTTGAATTAGCGGCAGAGACACAAATGATTTGGGGGGACGTCTTGGGATTGTGGATTCTCCTACGGGTTATGAGATTGAGGACTGTGATAAGTGATTGGATTGATGGGGTTGACTAGGACGATAAGGATGATGAGTTTCCACGGGGTTTAAGGCCTTCTTTTGAAGGATTGCAGGAGATTGGGGGATGGATTGTAGGGAGATTGGAGATGATGAGTTTCAACAGTGGTTTTTTTTTTATAGTTTTTTTAATTTTAATTAAATTTTATGCATAGTAACATTGTTAAGTTTTAAAGTTAAATGGAGGACAAGTGTCTCAAAACTAAAGAAGAGACACAAATGAGACACGTAATTTGGGACAACAAACTCGCGACCCATTCGGATGGTCCATAAAATTGAAAATCAATTAATGTAGTTCCTGAAAATAGGTGTCGCAAATCAATGTGGTCATTCCGTCACAATTATGTTAAAAAATCTGTTAAATGTTGATGTGGCACATAAATGGACCCTATAAGTCATTTTTTCTCACAAATGATCATTGACATTGACCCACGACATCAAAACGGTTCTTGAAATTGACCCGCGACATCAAAATGGTCCCTAAAATTGAAAATTGATCAATGTAGTCCCGCAAGTAAGTGTCTCAAATCAATGTAGTTCTTCCGTCACAATTCTGTCAAAAGTTTTGTTATATGCTAATGTGACACATAAATGGGTCACACAAGTCTAATTAAATTAAAAAAAAAATTACAAATAGGCTTAAATAATTTAATGGTTAATAAAAAAATTGTCAACCCAAAAACCTAGTCCTGCAATCACCTCCGATCTTAGTCCACATTTATATACCTCCTTTGCTTTCTATTCTCTATAAAAACATCTCAATACACCCATCTTTACACACTTCAATACCCTTCACCGAATCAAACCTAGATTGAGATCACCTTTGGTGATAACTTGACCCATTGGTAACGACTTTTGGGACATCATCGTTAACATTTAGGCAATCAACATCCTCACAACCTTAATCTTGGAGAGCTTGTTCGACACTTCCCTGGTGGTCTGGTGATGCGAAGAATGACGAGGTCTGCCTTGAGATAATGAGGTTATAACCGATGTGTGTCCATTGTTGGTTGAAAACTATTTCCACACACCCTCTTAGGCCTTGGTTAAGCCTTGTGCCTTTGAGAATTTATGGAAGTGATCTCTCTTCGGAGTAGACCCTACTATAAGGAAAAAAAAAATCCATTATGCAAAAAGGTATTTAGACAATTTTTTTAATTAATTATTAAACCCACATTAGCATATAACAAAGTTTTTTTTTACAGAATTGTGGTGGAATGATCATATTGATTTGCGACAACTATTTTCAATGACTATATTGATTGATTTTCAATTTTAGTGACCATATTGATGGTGTGGGTCAATTTCAGGGACCATCTTGATGTTATGGGTCAATTTCAAGGATCATTTGTGGTAAAAATCCGTAAATTTTATGGGGCCTATTTATGTGCTACATTAGCTTTTAACGGAATTTTTAACAGAATTGTAACGGAATGACCACATTGATTTGCGACGCCTATTTTCAGGAACTACATTGATTGATTTTTAATTTCAGGGACCATCTTGATGGTGAAGGTCAATTTCAGGGACCACTTGTGATAAAAACCCATATTTTTATAGGGTGTATTTTTGTTCACCACCTTTAAGTGGTGGTGATGCTCAGACTTTATTCATCATCATTGGATGAGTTTAAATTTTGAGATTTATGTTTATCCACTGCACAAATCTCGAATTTAAACTCATATATCAATGTTAAATGAGCATCACCATCACTTGAAGGTGCTAAGAAAAAATATTCTCATTTTTGTAGGAGGATTAGGAACTTTTCTGATCAATTGTTTTGATTTTGTAAAAATTGTCCAACTCATATTGATGATAAAATTTTGAGAGAGAGAACCCTCTTTATGAAAATAAGGGCATTTTTCTTTGCACCGTGTCACATTTTTCTCATATATGTCTCTTTCAATCCTAATGGTCTCCTATGAGAGTTTGTCACTTGTGGGAGGATTCCTCCTTTCACTAGAAATATCTCTACTTTATCTTTACTGTTGTGTATTTATGCTCTGGCATCACTTGTGTGATAAGGGTGTAAGAATAAACCCTAATTAATTATTGTTAGCACAATCCCAAGATCACAACTAGAGTACATGAACGAAGACTTACCTCGAGCAGCCACTGCAGTAGTTTTCTTTCTTTTTTAAAAAGGGGACAACTGGTGGCAAGCCACAGTTACCCTCCTCTTCCAGGGGCCATGAAGACTCACATAGGCATTTTAGACTCACAGAGACATTTCTACTCACTCAAGATGTTATGTTCTTATAGTGATAGACCCTGGTACTCCAAATTATTTCTTTGTGAGCAGGGAATTCCTTTAAATAGAAGCAACAACAACCAACTCTCATCTATCGCGGTGGGTTGCTTTGATAACTATTGCCTCTAGTTCCTCACGTCCATGGAGTAGTGTTGGCTTTAAAGCACGATCAATGTATTTTCCTTAATTTCAGGATGTTGTTTCACACGTTTTACAACCATAAATTAGTTTGTATTTTTAATACAATATTTCTCCTTTATCCTAATTAGTGTAGACCCATTTATTCTCTTTCTACACCCAACTTATCATTTTTTTATCTTGAAATTTCAAATGTGCCAAATAATTCTCTTTTTACACTCAACAAGAATAGAATAAATAAATAAATAATCCAACATTAGGCAACTCTAGCCACCACATCTGTCCAAACCCCAACCACCCCCTTGCGCCGGCAGACTTTCCCTACCACACACAACAATTTGAAAATTTGGAGAACCTTAACCCCTAACGACCCACCATTAAAAAGAACAAAAGAAATTCATGACAATATTTAAAAAAACAAAATTCATGATAACATTAAAATTATGATTCTACGCATATAGCACACTTGATGGTCCAACACAGTTAGATTTAACTGATCGATAGTTTCATGGAATTCGGCGTGTTAAAAGGACTGCGCGGAAGATGAAGTTGTTATGTGGTTGGGGAAAGATCGGGAGAGGGGTAGTGATGGCTGAAATTTTAAGAATTTTCATTGTAGGTGGTAGGGGAAGTGGTGGGGAAGGGTAGAAATTGGGAGCAGTTGGGGTTTGGAGAGATGGGGTGGCCCATAGTTTTTTGTACTGGAATTTTATTTTTTACTTTTTGTTCTTTTTCATTTTGGGTGTAGAGAGAGAATTGTTGGACACAATTAAAGTTTGAAGACAAAAAAAAATAAGTTGGGTGTAGAAAGAAGATAAATGAGTTTGAATAAAATTTTCCTTCCAACAAAGGTTTCTAATTCGCACACTGTGCACTCTGCTATTAGTTGGTTTATGTTTTAATTTACTTGCACTTTCCACATCACCATCACTTTATGGTTTCGTCACCTTCTAGGTGTCGGCCAAGAATCACGATTCGAGTGTCCTGTTGGACATTCTAGGTCGGGTATGTCATTTCACAAACTTCACAATATTTTAGAATAATATGGCCCCATCAATCATTACAATAACACAACTGATATAAATCAAAGCAATGAGCAAACATACCTTTGAATTGATTATTTAGGAATTTGAACATGACGGTGAGAGTGGAGTGAGTGAAAGGGCAATAGAGAGAGAGCAAGAGAAGACAGAGAAAGCACAAAAAGGGCAAAGAGATAGATACCACAAGGGCAGAGTGAGACAACACAGAAAGAGGAGCAGAAACGACGTTGCGAGGAAGAAAAATAAGGTTTTGAGCCTATTATAATATATCAGACCTTTGCCAGACGAACCAATTTGTCAAGCAAGGGTCTAAACCTTCATCGGGCAAACTTAGGTGGCCTGTCAGGCAAAGGTTGCATAGAAATACAGCGCAGTTAAATTTTGGCAAAAAATTGTGGGAACAATGGATTCAACAAACACTTAAAAGTTTGATAGTTGGAACAATGAGATCTCGTACTATATTCAAACAAGTTTGATAGTTGGATCGTTGAAATTACTTTCATAGACTGTGTATCTTATGAAAACAATGGATTCAACAAACACTTAAAAGTTTATTCTATACTTTTATTAAGTAGAACGTAAAATTTTGTAATAACCACTAGTGTAAATATTTCAAATTGATATCGGGGCAATTCATTGCATTCTTCTAGGGTCAAGGAGTGTGGTTGTAAAAATCATCAAAATCAGAACTAAAAAAATCCTTAAGTCGTGATGATACATTTTCAACCGTTGAAAGATTTTGTCACGTTACCCAATCCTGGAAACTTGCATTTGGTGATTTTTGGCGTACACGATCTCGAAGTATATACAAATAAGTTTGACCGTTAGATAGCTGTAATTAGTTTCGTACATTACATATCCCATGAAAACAATTGATTCAACAAACACTTAGAGATCTTTTTTTTTTTTAACAAACGATATCAACTATAGTTAACGGGTGGGGGAGCAGGTTGAGCCTCACAATGAGCTAGCAATAATGTGGTTCAAATTCGCCTTTGACGAGAATCGAACATAAGACTTCTCACTTACAAGTGAAGAGAAATACTACTAAACCGTAGTACTAAGCGGCAACAAATACTTAGAGTTTAGTATATACTTTTATTAAGTAGAATGTAAGATTTTGTGGTAACCACCAGTGAAAATATTTTAAATTGATGATCAGGTCCATTCATTTTATTCTTCTCGGGTTGAGGATTGTATTTGTAAAAAATCATCAAAATTGGAGCTAAAAAAAACCTTAAATCGGGATGATACATTTTCAACCATCGAAGGATTTCGTGCCGTTATCTAATCCTGAAAACCTGAATTTGGTAACTTTGGCGTATGCGATATCGGAGTATATTCAAACAAGTTTGACGGTTGGATCATTGAAAATAATTTCGTAGATTGTGAAAATCATTAAAGGAATTGAATATGCAAAAATGTCCATCACCTTTGCCTGACGAAATATTTCATTTTGATTGATGAAATATAAACCCTAAACCCTAAGTCACCAAGAAAAAGGATAAGTGACCAACAAAATTTTTAATAAATAGGGGTTTGCTCGACGAAATGGTTCGTTGGGCCAAGTTAAGCTCATTGACAAATAGGTTTTCCGTCGGGCAAAAGATGGCATAACACGTGCCAATATTTTTTATTTGGCACAAAAACTTTGCCTGACGAAGGTTACTTTGTCTGTCAAACGTGTTTGCCATAAATTTCTAGAAAAAAAAAAAACCAAATTGTAGACCAATTTTGCCCAACCAAAATTTTTATTCCATTGGATAATGTTTCTTTGTCGACGTAAGGTGGTTAGTCAGGCAAAACTTCATTGAGCAAATGGTAATTTCTGGTTGTGGGAGCTTCAAACAAAAAATATCGAATGTAAGGCAAACACTTTTAAACAACTGAGCTACAATCCATTTGCAAGTGGAAAATATTAATTGCATAAATGGGTTTGATGCCAAAGAGTGAGACTAGATGTCAAAATTAAGAAGGGGTGTGTTATCCACACACCCATTTTTACTTCACACACATTCTCTTAATTTTTGGCTGTCGAATCGAATGAATTGTGTGATGTAATTGTTTTCTCGCATCCAGTGTTTAAAATATCAGTATCGGTGGAAATATTGATATGCAAATTTATTGAAATACCGATGGAGATATCAATACCAATATCGATATCGATTGCCTTCGATGGAAATGATGAAAATTTGCTCAAAAACATGAAAATTTAAAGTTATTGTTTAGGGAATGTCATATGAAGCCACAACATATCTATGAATCATAAATTAATGATTAGATTGTGTAAAATAAAGTATGTGATATAGGCGAATGAAACTTCTTTCTAATGCTAAGTAATAAAATAATAAAATAAACCATTGCACTAAAACGAATCAATTATACTAATTTAATTGAAATTTTCATCTTGAAACCCTAGATTGTATAGATGAAAACTAAAAAATAATTCATGTTAAAAGAGGGAATAAAGGATATACGTCATTCATTTTGTGTCTCCCGAGAAAACGATTTGCAAATTTTCTGCCGAAATTTTTTTCAGGATATAGAAAATATTGAAGAAATTGACTGATTTATAGAAATATCGTGGATATGGGGTGAAGTTTAGACTTCACCCCTTATTTCCACATCGTTGCTTAAATTTTTCGACACCGATTTGAGATACAATGATAACTATGTATTTCCGTGATGAATGTAAATATAGTATATTCATTGCATACAACCTGCGTGGGAGTAGATTTGGTATTCTATGGATTTGGATTTATTTTGTTATAATTATATTGTGCAATAGGCACGGATTTGAGATGTTTGTACCATACGTATGCGTTTGTTGTACTAGATTGTCTTGGACTAGACTAGCTTCAAGGACTAAGCTGGACTGGCTTAGACTAGACTAAGCTGGACTAGCTTAGTGAAGTATTTGGTGTAGTCTCGGACTAATAAGCAGGATAATAAAAATAATAAAATTAGTTCTTTTTTTTTTCTTTTTCTATTTTTTTTCCGGTTCTAGAGCACTCCTGAAACCTCTCTTCCCTCTCCTTTTTTCCTTCCAAACTCCATAGATTCCAATCATAACTTTTCCTTACCTTTTGACCAAAAAAATAAAAATTCACAGCTTTTCCTTCATTACAATTGATAAAGCTCTCCGTCCAAATTCCACTACTTGCAACTACATCTTTCTCCTCCATTTGAATCGATAAAGCTCCCAAAACACAAACAATCAAAATTTCAATTTCAATCGAAATCGAAATCCCAGCTGCGTTCCTTGTATACCCAACAACGACACTATGATTCCGGTCCTGACTTGAGTCTGGGTCGCGAACCAAGACCGACTAGTAAAAAATCTCACCTCCTCGAGGTTGGGTCGTGTAGATCAGCATCGGCATCGAGCAGGGTGATGAGAGAGAGAGAGGACATGATCTGGGTTTGGGGCGATGAGAGACGGAAGGGACTCAAACGAGAGCAGTTGAGAGAGCATGCGAGAGCGAAGACAAGACGCAAGAGCAGAGAGAGGCGTCTTAGCTAGTCCCATAGTTTTTTTTTGGGGGGGGGGGAGGGGGACATGCTAAGACCGGCGAGCGAACAAACATGGATTGCATTAATCTTTAATCCTATCCAATCTAGTGAGAGCTAAAGAAGGCAAACAAGCGGCCCCTATATGTTTGTGTTTGTGGGACTGACTGCGTTTATCCATGCCAAAGTATCTCAATAGATGACTCCTTTAATTAGTGGACACTGTCATTCGTCCCTAATATGAGAAAGGCCGCCGATACTCGTTAAGGCTATGATTGCCACTCATTATTTATCCTTTCTTTATTCAGGGCCGGTCCAGAGATTTTTGAGGCCCGGGCGAAGTAAAAAAAGTGCCCTAACTTCATGTAAGAAAATTATTTATTTTCACACGTAAGACATTGATAAAATTTACTTAGAAAAACACTTCAAACTCAATAATTTAGAAACACATAAAGACTAATTTATTTTGTATTGAGAGAGGGAAACAAAAAAACTTCGGGCTTACAAGTAGATAGATGATGAGTTTTGTTTTCCATCTGAACTTTGAATGTGTTTTTGAATAAATTGTGAGGTGTTTTTTTTTCTTATTTACTAACATTGTCAATATGGGACTAAAAAATAATGATATTTTCGAGTCTTTAATTGATATTTATTATTAATGAATGGGCACTAAATTAAACATTTTGATGACATGTCATATAATTTGCAAATTTGGTCTACGTATTATTCTTTGTTGAAGATTAGATTTGAATTAAAACAAATATTTAAATATAACAACCCACATATCTACTAGATAGTAACTAAAAATAAATTAACAACCAAACAAAAATTTGTAAAAATTGAAAAGAATAAACATGCACATAGCATTTCGAACTTAGAACCTCTTATTAATTTTAAACAACAAAAATCATTGTTTCTAATTAGACTTCTTGATCCTTTTACCAAATTTTATAAATTTATACTCTTATGAAATGAAATTTGTAAAAAATGAAAAGTAAATAAGCACATATGGTGTTTTGAACCCAAGACCTCCTCATTATTTTCAAATGACAGACCACCACTTCTAGTTAAATTTCTATTTCTTTGAACCAAATTTTATACATTTATACTCTTATAATAACATATATAAATATACCACCCTAATAATTTTGATGCTCCTAATTTTTCTGGGCCCTGGACGGTCCCCTGCCTGCACTGGGCCTGGGCCGACCCTGTCTTTACTTACAGTTGAGAAGTGATGAACACTGGATTAGGGTTTTAAGTTGAGCTTCATTCCAACCTCACATATATTAATAGACACAGCCGCACAGTGGATGTCGGCGGAGATGGAGGAATCTGAATCTGCTGCACACGTACTATTGTTGCCGTTCCCAGCACAAGGCCACATCACTCCGATGCTGAGCTTTGCGCAGCTGCTATGCCACGCTGGCATCCACGTTACCTTCCTCAGTACGGAGCACAACCATCGTCTCCTCACCCAACGCCGTGCCCTCTCCGCCCGCTTCCCAACCCTCCACTTCGAGTCCATACCCGATGGCCTCCCACCGGACCACCCCCGCACCATTCCCCCCCTAGACGACATCGTCTCGTCGCTCAGGTCCGTAACCAAGCCACTCCTGCGTGACCTTCTTATAACCTTAACCAAAAAGGACAACGAGTCGTGTGGCGCCACCACCACTCCCCGTCCTCCCTTGAGTTGTGTCATAATAGATGGGATCATGTGTTTCGCGATTGACATGGCGGAGGAGGTGGGAATTCCCGTATTTGCCCTCCGCACGGTGAGCGCTTGCAGCTTCTGGTGTTATTCATGCATTCCCGACCTCATTCAACAAGGCCAGCTTCCCTTCCAAGGTGATCACTGTCACTCTTCTTTTCTTTTCTTATAAAACTTTAATTTCCCAGAATTCTGATTTTATCTGTATTTTGATAAAATCCTTATGGTGATATCTGTCACTCTTCTTTTTAATTCTTGTACATTTTTTGTTATTTTTGTTTGTTTTATATAAGAGATATTTCCTTTTAATTAATACAAATTGTGGGTGAGAAAGATTTCAAAACTTAGCTAGGTAACATCTCTTACACGTTTTCAATCTAAAAAATAAAAATAAAAAATGAAAAAAAAAATGAAATAGTTATCAAATTGACCTTAGTTGACAATAATGTCATATACTAGCTTTTCTTTCTTATACTAAATGCTAAGATCATTTTCCCGACAAAATTATCCCAGTGAAAGCATTTTAAAAAAAAACACAAATCTCTGAAAAAGTTACAAATGCTCTTGTTAGTGAAAAAAAAGCGAGTTGATAACGATAATTTAAAATGTTAAAAACAATTCCTATGTGACATGTGAAACTGGTTTTTACTAGTTCAGGTGTATTTTGTATCCTTGCTAGTATACTGCTTCAGTGTTTTTTGAGCTGAACACTATATATATGCTTCTCGTGTTGAAACAGATCAGGACATGGATCACCCGATTAGGGACATTCCAGGGATGGAAGCTCTTCTGCGACTACGGGATCTACCGAGTTTTTGCAGAATGCCAATTGACCATCCAAGTTTTAAATTTTTCATGGAGCAAATTGAGGCCATTACTCGAGTCTCTGCGATCATACTCAACACCTTCGACGACCTAGAACCCTTAATACTCTCCCAGATCGCCACTCGCTTTCCCAAAATTTACACCTTAGGCCCTTTCCATGCCCTTCTCAAATCTCGTGTGGGAGACGATCTATCATCCTCCGTTTCCTCCTTGCGCCACGAAGACCGACGTTGCATGGCGTGGCTCGACTCCCAACAGTCGGGGTCCGTTATTTTCGTCAGCTTTGGGAGTTTGGCAAAGCTGAGCCGCGTCCAGTTACTGGAGTTTTGGCACGGTTTAATCAACAGTGGCAAGCCTTTTTTGTGGGTAGTTCGGTCGGATATGCTTTCGAGTGGGCAAGAGGAGCGTGCAACTCCGGTGGAGTTGGAGGATGGTACTAAAGAAAGGGGGTATATAGCGGAGTGGGTTCCACAAGAAGAGGTACTGGCCCACAAAGCTGTCGGAGGGTTTTGGACTCACAGCGGCTGGAACTCGACCATTGAGGGCATTTGGGCGGGAGTTCCGATGCTTTGTTGGCCACAATTAGCAGACCAACAGGTGAATAGTAGATGGGTTGGTGAAGGCTGGAAGATCGGGCTCGATATGAAAGACACGTGTGATAGGTCTACGGTGGAGAAGATGGTAAGAGCATTGATGGAAGAAGGCGATCAAAGAGAGCAGATTTTCAAGTCAGTGGATAATTTTGCAAAGTTGGCTCGCCATGCTGTTAGCGAAGATGGCTCTTCGTATAAGAACCTGGAAAAACTTATTGAAGACTTAAATGAAAAAATTGTGATGTGACGTCATGTTGCTCGAGTTTTTATATCTAGGAAAGCTCATGGCTTGATCTATGTATTGAAACGTGTGTTCGATCGATGTATGATTGCTTCATGGATTAAAAGAAGCCCATACCAAAGTGGTTCAAATTTCTGGCCACTGGGTGGTGGGGGTGGGCTGCGGCCGGGTTATTGGGAATGATGGCAATTAATAGGAGTCAAGATAAAACTTTGACAGTCTCAGGATCTAACTTTTCCCGCCTCTTGTGTTACGGGGAACGTGCCGGATCAGTTAGCTCTCCAACTGGCCACCATTCTTGGGATGGAGAAAGTTGGGAACCCGGGAGTTTATCTGGGAGTGCCGGCCATCTGGGGTAGATCAAAAAGAAGTGGCCTTGCGTATGTAAAAGGAAGGCTTTTAGGCAAAATTCAAGGATGGAAACGCTCCACTATCTCACAAGCGGGGCGGGAAGTTTTAATTAAGGCAGTGGCGCAAGCAGTTCCGGCTTATCCTATGAATCTCTTCAAGTTTCCGAAGACTTTTTGCAATGATCTGGATGCTTTGATATCCAAATTTTGGTGGGGGCAGAATGATGGGGAAAACCGGATTCACTGGGTTTCAAAGGAACAAATGGGGAAGTCGAAAGAAGAAGGTGGGCTTGGCTTGAGGTGCTTCACGGAGTTCAACAACGCTCTTTTGGCGAAACAGTGTTGGCGGCTGTTATCGGAACCAAACTCTTTGTGGGCGTCGGTCATTAAAGGCCGATACTTCCCCAACTGCTCTTTCTTCGACGCGAAGAGGGGTGGAAGAGCATCATGGGCTTGGTCAAGCCTCCTGGTTGGTAGAGAAATAATTCGGGGTGGCGCTCACTGGCAGATAATGAATGGAAAGGATGTCAGAGTCTGGGTGGATAAATGGCTGCCTTCAATCCCTTCTGGTCATCCATCTCCCCTGGGGTCAGTTCCTGTTTCTTTAAATCTCAGGGTAAATTCTTTGTTAAGCACTGATTATGGTAGCTGGGAGATTGATTTCCTTAAACCCTTTCTGGTGGAGGAGGAGATCAAGGCGATTTACGAGACACATTCAGGTGATCCGAGTTCGAATGACAGATTAGTGTGGCCTTTTGTGAAGAATGGAATCTATTCTGTCAAATCAGGATATCATTGGGCTATGACCAGGAATATCCAGCAACGAATTGGAAACCCTCACCGATCTGCCCTCATCCCAAAACAGGTTTGGAAGTGTGTTTGGAAGCTTGAGGTTCAGCCAAAAATCAGATCCTTCATATGGAGGTCCTTACAAGAGGCAGTGGCCACGAAAGTAAATTTGTTTATGCGTCGATCCTCTTCGTCTACTCTCTGCCCTATTTGCAATAGGTATGAGGAATCTTTGGTACATCTATTTCTCCAATGTTCGTGGGTTGAGGAGGTTTGGATTGGGTTAAGGTTAATTAGAGGATTGCGGAGGGATGCGGTCACAAGTTGGGCGGTTTGGTTGGGCAGTATTGTTGGTTTAGCTAATGGGCAGTCGGGTGTGCGGAACGATATGCTTTCATATGTTGCTACAACTTGTTGGTTTATATGGAAGGCGAGATGCAGTTTTCTGTTCAATCAACAACCTATAGTTCCTCGACAGATCATCGCAGTCATCAACCAATCTGTGGCTGCTTTTAAGGAATATAATCAGGCTACGGTATGTAGTTTGCCTATTTCTGTCAATGGTTTGGCTTCTGATGTGCAGTGGTCTCCTCCTTGTGTGGGTTTTATAAAAATTAATGTGGATGCGAGCTGGTTAAGGAGTGGAGCTCCTGGTTTTGTGGGGGTGGTGGCTCGGGACGATGAGGGCAGGTTTATGGCAGCGATCAGGAGGAGGGTCACGGCCTCGTCTGTGGCTGTGGCAGAAGCTTTGGCAGTGCTGCATGGGTGTGAGCTTGGAAGAAGTATGGGATGGAATTTTGTCATCGTGGAATCTGATTCTCAGGAATCAATATCCTGTATTCGAGACTCGGATACGAGGGGTAGTTGGGAAGCTTTTCCAATTCTGGCGCGATGCAAAAGAATGGGGGAGGCTTTTAATGACTGCCGCTGGTCTTGGACTCCAAGATCGGCAAATATGGCTGCGGATCGTCTGGCGTTGCGGCAAAGTAGGGAGGTATGTGATAATGTTTGGGTCAACAGACCCCCATCCTCTCTTGTTCATGTTCTGTGTAATGATGGTCTTCCTTGTCCCCATTAATTTCTTCCTAGCAGTATGAGGAGTGACATTTTTAGCATTTGGTGCGATGTCGGTTGTACCTCTTTGTACTGCTTTTCCTTAGTTGTTTGTTGCTTGCTTTGGCCTCGGGGTAGGCTTCTGTGTATCTTTGGCATCTTTGCCCGGTTGTTATTGATTCCTGTTCGCCAAAAAAAAAAAAAATAGACAAACAAAAAATACAATATCTTCCGCTATGAAAATAATAGGAATATAAAAACATTCTCACAAAAATGTGGACACTCTATCTTGATTTCTGTCCAGGGAAACCTATCTGCTGTCATGTGTTTGTAGAGTAGAGAACGAGTAGGCATCTATGTTTAAAAGGAGTTGTATCACGTTGTACAGATCAATATGAAAAACATGAGTTCTACAAAATTCAAAGTTAATGAAATTATTAATAATCAAATCTTAATTGGCTATTGACATGCTACTTACCATGTGTCCTAATATCATTACTTCGTAACACATATATTAACTCTCTCCAATATTTTTGAGGTTTTTATCACAAATGGTCTCTGAAATTGATTCCTACCGTTCAGATGGTTATGGGTTTGCTATCCCCTAGTTCATGTCTCATTTGTGTCTCCTTATGTAATTTTGTAACACGTGTCACTCAATTTAACCCTATAGAAACACTATTAACTTTTTTTTTCCTATAAAATTAATAAAAATTAAAAAATTAATAAAAATTAAAAAATTAATAAAAATTAAAAAATTAAAGAAAACAAATAAAGTAATAAACCCACAACAACTCACCACCCCAACAGCCACCCCTTGCCCTAATCACCGACCCTTTTTGCTCCCAATTGCCGGTCTCTTTATGCACCAACCCATCATCATCATCTTCTTCTTATGGATCAAATCAAAAACCCAGTTTAGTCTCCCACAACCCACCGGTTAAGGGTCGTCTTCTTCGTCGTCAAGAGAGGATTGTGGGTTATGGGTTTTTTAGGTTGAATTAGCGGCAGAGACACAAATGATTTGGGGGGACGTCTTGGGATTGTGGATTCTCCTACGGGTTATGAGATTGAGGACTGTGATAAGTGATTGGATTGATGGGGTTGACTAGGACGATAAGGATGATGAGTTTCCACGGGGTTTAAGGCCTTCTTTTGAAGGATTGCAGGAGATTGGGGGATGGATTGTAGGGAGATTGGAGATGATGAGTTTCAACAGTGGTTTTTTTTTTATAGTTTTTTTAATTTTAATTAAATTTTATGCATAGTAACATTGTTAAGTTTTAAAGTTAAATGGAGGACAAGTGTCTCAAAACTAAAGAAGAGACACAAATGAGACACGTAATTTGGGACAACAAACTCGCGACCCATTCGGATGGTCCATAAAATTGAAAATCAATTAATGTAGTTCCTGAAAATAGGTGTCGCAAATCAATGTGGTCATTCCGTCACAATTATGTTAAAAAATCTGTTAAATGTTGATGTGGCACATAAATGGACCCTATAAGTCATTTTTTCTCACAAATGATCATTGACATTGACCCACGACATCAAAACGGTTCTTGAAATTGACCCGCGACATCAAAATGGTCCCTAAAATTGAAAATTGATCAATGTAGTCCCGCAAGTAAGTGTCTCAAATCAATGTAGTTCTTCCGTCACAATTCTGTCAAAAGTTTTGTTATATGCTAATGTGACACATAAATGGGTCACACAAGTCTAATTAAATTAAAAAAAAAATTACAAATAGGCTTAAATAATTTAATGGTTAATAAAAAAATTGTCAACCCAAAAACCTAGTCCTGCAATCACCTCCGATCTTAGTCCACATTTATATACCTCCTTTGCTTTCTATTCTCTATAAAAACATCTCAATACACCCATCTTTACACACTTCAATACCCTTCACCGAATCAAACCTAGATTGAGATCACCTTTGGTGATAACTTGACCCATTGGTAACGACTTTTGGGACATCATCGTTAACATTTAGGCAATCAACATCCTCACAACCTTAATCTTGGAGAGCTTGTTCGACACTTCCCTGGTGGTCTGGTGATGCGAAGAATGACGAGGTCTGCCTTGAGATAATGAGGTTATAACCGATGTGTGTCCATTGTTGGTTGAAAACTATTTCCACACACCCTCTTAGGCCTTGGTTAAGCCTTGTGCCTTTGAGAATTTATGGAAGTGATCTCTCTTCGGAGTAGACCCTACTATAAGGAAAAAAAAAATCCATTATGCAAAAAGGTATTTAGACAATTTTTTTAATTAATTATTAAACCCACATTAGCATATAACAAAGTTTTTTTTTACAGAATTGTGGTGGAATGATCATATTGATTTGCGACAACTATTTTCAATGACTATATTGATTGATTTTCAATTTTAGTGACCATATTGATGGTGTGGGTCAATTTCAGGGACCATCTTGATGTTATGGGTCAATTTCAAGGATCATTTGTGGTAAAAATCCGTAAATTTTATGGGGCCTATTTATGTGCTACATTAGCTTTTAACGGAATTTTTAACAGAATTGTAACGGAATGACCACATTGATTTGCGACGCCTATTTTCAGGAACTACATTGATTGATTTTTAATTTCAGGGACCATCTTGATGGTGAAGGTCAATTTCAGGGACCACTTGTGATAAAAACCCATATTTTTATAGGGTGTATTTTTGTTCACCACCTTTAAGTGGTGGTGATGCTCAGACTTTATTCATCATCATTGGATGAGTTTAAATTTTGAGATTTATGTTTATCCACTGCACAAATCTCGAATTTAAACTCATATATCAATGTTAAATGAGCATCACCATCACTTGAAGGTGCTAAGAAAAAATATTCTCATTTTTGTAGGAGGATTAGGAACTTTTCTGATCAATTGTTTTGATTTTGTAAAAATTGTCCAACTCATATTGATGATAAAATTTTGAGAGAGAGAACCCTCTTTATGAAAATAAGGGCATTTTTCTTTGCACCGTGTCACATTTTTCTCATATATGTCTCTTTCAATCCTAATGGTCTCCTATGAGAGTTTGTCACTTGTGGGAGGATTCCTCCTTTCACTAGAAATATCTCTACTTTATCTTTACTGTTGTGTATTTATGCTCTGGCATCACTTGTGTGATAAGGGTGTAAGAATAAACCCTAATTAATTATTGTTAGCACAATCCCAAGATCACAACTAGAGTACATGAACGAAGACTTACCTCGAGCAGCCACTGCAGTAGTTTTCTTTCTTTTTTAAAAAGGGGACAACTGGTGGCAAGCCACAGTTACCCTCCTCTTCCAGGGGCCATGAAGACTCACATAGGCATTTTAGACTCACAGAGACATTTCTACTCACTCAAGATGTTATGTTCTTATAGTGATAGACCCTGGTACTCCAAATTATTTCTTTGTGAGCAGGGAATTCCTTTAAATAGAAGCAACAACAACCAACTCTCATCTATCGCGGTGGGTTGCTTTGATAACTATTGCCTCTAGTTCCTCACGTCCATGGAGTAGTGTTGGCTTTAAAGCACGATCAATGTATTTTCCTTAATTTCAGGATGTTGTTTCACACGTTTTACAACCATAAATTAGTTTGTATTTTTAATACAATATTTCTCCTTTATCCTAATTAGTGTAGACCCATTTATTCTCTTTCTACACCCAACTTATCATTTTTTTATCTTGAAATTTCAAATGTGCCAAATAATTCTCTTTTTACACTCAACAAGAATAGAATAAATAAATAAATAATCCAACATTAGGCAACTCTAGCCACCACATCTGTCCAAACCCCAACCACCCCCTTGCGCCGGCAGACTTTCCCTACCACACACAACAATTTGAAAATTTGGAGAACCTTAACCCCTAACGACCCACCATTAAAAAGAACAAAAGAAATTCATGACAATATTTAAAAAAACAAAATTCATGATAACATTAAAATTATGATTCTACGCATATAGCACACTTGATGGTCCAACACAGTTAGATTTAACTGATCGATAGTTTCATGGAATTCGGCGTGTTAAAAGGACTGCGCGGAAGATGAAGTTGTTATGTGGTTGGGGAAAGATCGGGAGAGGGGTAGTGATGGCTGAAATTTTAAGAATTTTCATTGTAGGTGGTAGGGGAAGTGGTGGGGAAGGGTAGAAATTGGGAGCAGTTGGGGTTTGGAGAGATGGGGTGGCCCATAGTTTTTTGTACTGGAATTTTATTTTTTACTTTTTGTTCTTTTTCATTTTGGGTGTAGAGAGAGAATTGTTGGACACAATTAAAGTTTGAAGACAAAAAAAAATAAGTTGGGTGTAGAAAGAAGATAAATGAGTTTGAATAAAATTTTCCTTCCAACAAAGGTTTCTAATTCGCACACTGTGCACTCTGCTATTAGTTGGTTTATGTTTTAATTTACTTGCACTTTCCACATCACCATCACTTTATGGTTTCGTCACCTTCTAGGTGTCGGCCAAGAATCACGATTCGAGTGTCCTGTTGGACATTCTAGGTCGGGTATGTCATTTCACAAACTTCACAATATTTTAGAATAATATGGCCCCATCAATCATTACAATAACACAACTGATATAAATCAAAGCAATGAGCAAACATACCTTTGAATTGATTATTTAGGAATTTGAACATGACGGTGAGAGTGGAGTGAGTGAAAGGGCAATAGAGAGAGAGCAAGAGAAGACAGAGAAAGCACAAAAAGGGCAAAGAGATAGATACCACAAGGGCAGAGTGAGACAACACAGAAAGAGGAGCAGAAACGACGTTGCGAGGAAGAAAAATAAGGTTTTGAGCCTATTATAATATATCAGACCTTTGCCAGACGAACCAATTTGTCAAGCAAGGGTCTAAACCTTCATCGGGCAAACTTAGGTGGCCTGTCAGGCAAAGGTTGCATAGAAATACAGCGCAGTTAAATTTTGGCAAAAAATTGTGGGAACAATGGATTCAACAAACACTTAAAAGTTTGATAGTTGGAACAATGAGATCTCGTACTATATTCAAACAAGTTTGATAGTTGGATCGTTGAAATTACTTTCATAGACTGTGTATCTTATGAAAACAATGGATTCAACAAACACTTAAAAGTTTATTCTATACTTTTATTAAGTAGAACGTAAAATTTTGTAATAACCACTAGTGTAAATATTTCAAATTGATATCGGGGCAATTCATTGCATTCTTCTAGGGTCAAGGAGTGTGGTTGTAAAAATCATCAAAATCAGAACTAAAAAAATCCTTAAGTCGTGATGATACATTTTCAACCGTTGAAAGATTTTGTCACGTTACCCAATCCTGGAAACTTGCATTTGGTGATTTTTGGCGTACACGATCTCGAAGTATATACAAATAAGTTTGACCGTTAGATAGCTGTAATTAGTTTCGTACATTACATATCCCATGAAAACAATTGATTCAACAAACACTTAGAGATCTTTTTTTTTTTTAACAAACGATATCAACTATAGTTAACGGGTG
Organism: Malus domestica; assembly: GCF_042453785.1. NCBI lineage: Eukaryota > Viridiplantae > Streptophyta > Magnoliopsida > Rosales > Rosaceae > Malus > Malus domestica. The sequence goes on along the minus strand of NC_091672.1, from coordinate 22,685,381 downwards.
GGGGAGCAGGTTGAGCCTCACAATGAGCTAGCAATAATGTGGTTCAAATTCGCCTTTGACGAGAATCGAACATAAGACTTCTCACTTACAAGTGAAGAGAAATACTACTAAACCGTAGTACTAAGCGGCAACAAATACTTAGAGTTTAGTATATACTTTTATTAAGTAGAATGTAAGATTTTGTGGTAACCACCAGTGAAAATATTTTAAATTGATGATCAGGTCCATTCATTTTATTCTTCTCGGGTTGAGGATTGTATTTGTAAAAAATCATCAAAATTGGAGCTAAAAAAAACCTTAAATCGGGATGATACATTTTCAACCATCGAAGGATTTCGTGCCGTTATCTAATCCTGAAAACCTGAATTTGGTAACTTTGGCGTATGCGATATCGGAGTATATTCAAACAAGTTTGACGGTTGGATCATTGAAAATAATTTCGTAGATTGTGAAAATCATTAAAGGAATTGAATATGCAAAAATGTCCATCACCTTTGCCTGACGAAATATTTCATTTTGATTGATGAAATATAAACCCTAAACCCTAAGTCACCAAGAAAAAGGATAAGTGACCAACAAAATTTTTAATAAATAGGGGTTTGCTCGACGAAATGGTTCGTTGGGCCAAGTTAAGCTCATTGACAAATAGGTTTTCCGTCGGGCAAAAGATGGCATAACACGTGCCAATATTTTTTATTTGGCACAAAAACTTTGCCTGACGAAGGTTACTTTGTCTGTCAAACGTGTTTGCCATAAATTTCTAGAAAAAAAAAAAACCAAATTGTAGACCAATTTTGCCCAACCAAAATTTTTATTCCATTGGATAATGTTTCTTTGTCGACGTAAGGTGGTTAGTCAGGCAAAACTTCATTGAGCAAATGGTAATTTCTGGTTGTGGGAGCTTCAAACAAAAAATATCGAATGTAAGGCAAACACTTTTAAACAACTGAGCTACAATCCATTTGCAAGTGGAAAATATTAATTGCATAAATGGGTTTGATGCCAAAGAGTGAGACTAGATGTCAAAATTAAGAAGGGGTGTGTTATCCACACACCCATTTTTACTTCACACACATTCTCTTAATTTTTGGCTGTCGAATCGAATGAATTGTGTGATGTAATTGTTTTCTCGCATCCAGTGTTTAAAATATCAGTATCGGTGGAAATATTGATATGCAAATTTATTGAAATACCGATGGAGATATCAATACCAATATCGATATCGATTGCCTTCGATGGAAATGATGAAAATTTGCTCAAAAACATGAAAATTTAAAGTTATTGTTTAGGGAATGTCATATGAAGCCACAACATATCTATGAATCATAAATTAATGATTAGATTGTGTAAAATAAAGTATGTGATATAGGCGAATGAAACTTCTTTCTAATGCTAAGTAATAAAATAATAAAATAAACCATTGCACTAAAACGAATCAATTATACTAATTTAATTGAAATTTTCATCTTGAAACCCTAGATTGTATAGATGAAAACTAAAAAATAATTCATGTTAAAAGAGGGAATAAAGGATATACGTCATTCATTTTGTGTCTCCCGAGAAAACGATTTGCAAATTTTCTGCCGAAATTTTTTTCAGGATATAGAAAATATTGAAGAAATTGACTGATTTATAGAAATATCGTGGATATGGGGTGAAGTTTAGACTTCACCCCTTATTTCCACATCGTTGCTTAAATTTTTCGACACCGATTTGAGATACAATGATAACTATGTATTTCCGTGATGAATGTAAATATAGTATATTCATTGCATACAACCTGCGTGGGAGTAGATTTGGTATTCTATGGATTTGGATTTATTTTGTTATAATTATATTGTGCAATAGGCACGGATTTGAGATGTTTGTACCATACGTATGCGTTTGTTGTACTAGATTGTCTTGGACTAGACTAGCTTCAAGGACTAAGCTGGACTGGCTTAGACTAGACTAAGCTGGACTAGCTTAGTGAAGTATTTGGTGTAGTCTCGGACTAATAAGCAGGATAATAAAAATAATAAAATTAGTTCTTTTTTTTTTCTTTTTCTATTTTTTTTCCGGTTCTAGAGCACTCCTGAAACCTCTCTTCCCTCTCCTTTTTTCCTTCCAAACTCCATAGATTCCAATCATAACTTTTCCTTACCTTTTGACCAAAAAAATAAAAATTCACAGCTTTTCCTTCATTACAATTGATAAAGCTCTCCGTCCAAATTCCACTACTTGCAACTACATCTTTCTCCTCCATTTGAATCGATAAAGCTCCCAAAACACAAACAATCAAAATTTCAATTTCAATCGAAATCGAAATCCCAGCTGCGTTCCTTGTATACCCAACAACGACACTATGATTCCGGTCCTGACTTGAGTCTGGGTCGCGAACCAAGACCGACTAGTAAAAAATCTCACCTCCTCGAGGTTGGGTCGTGTAGATCAGCATCGGCATCGAGCAGGGTGATGAGAGAGAGAGAGGACATGATCTGGGTTTGGGGCGATGAGAGACGGAAGGGACTCAAACGAGAGCAGTTGAGAGAGCATGCGAGAGCGAAGACAAGACGCAAGAGCAGAGAGAGGCGTCTTAGCTAGTCCCATAGTTTTTTTTTGGGGGGGGGGGAGGGGGACATGCTAAGACCGGCGAGCGAACAAACATGGATTGCATTAATCTTTAATCCTATCCAATCTAGTGAGAGCTAAAGAAGGCAAACAAGCGGCCCCTATATGTTTGTGTTTGTGGGACTGACTGCGTTTATCCATGCCAAAGTATCTCAATAGATGACTCCTTTAATTAGTGGACACTGTCATTCGTCCCTAATATGAGAAAGGCCGCCGATACTCGTTAAGGCTATGATTGCCACTCATTATTTATCCTTTCTTTATTCAGGGCCGGTCCAGAGATTTTTGAGGCCCGGGCGAAGTAAAAAAAGTGCCCTAACTTCATGTAAGAAAATTATTTATTTTCACACGTAAGACATTGATAAAATTTACTTAGAAAAACACTTCAAACTCAATAATTTAGAAACACATAAAGACTAATTTATTTTGTATTGAGAGAGGGAAACAAAAAAACTTCGGGCTTACAAGTAGATAGATGATGAGTTTTGTTTTCCATCTGAACTTTGAATGTGTTTTTGAATAAATTGTGAGGTGTTTTTTTTTCTTATTTACTAACATTGTCAATATGGGACTAAAAAATAATGATATTTTCGAGTCTTTAATTGATATTTATTATTAATGAATGGGCACTAAATTAAACATTTTGATGACATGTCATATAATTTGCAAATTTGGTCTACGTATTATTCTTTGTTGAAGATTAGATTTGAATTAAAACAAATATTTAAATATAACAACCCACATATCTACTAGATAGTAACTAAAAATAAATTAACAACCAAACAAAAATTTGTAAAAATTGAAAAGAATAAACATGCACATAGCATTTCGAACTTAGAACCTCTTATTAATTTTAAACAACAAAAATCATTGTTTCTAATTAGACTTCTTGATCCTTTTACCAAATTTTATAAATTTATACTCTTATGAAATGAAATTTGTAAAAAATGAAAAGTAAATAAGCACATATGGTGTTTTGAACCCAAGACCTCCTCATTATTTTCAAATGACAGACCACCACTTCTAGTTAAATTTCTATTTCTTTGAACCAAATTTTATACATTTATACTCTTATAATAACATATATAAATATACCACCCTAATAATTTTGATGCTCCTAATTTTTCTGGGCCCTGGACGGTCCCCTGCCTGCACTGGGCCTGGGCCGACCCTGTCTTTACTTACAGTTGAGAAGTGATGAACACTGGATTAGGGTTTTAAGTTGAGCTTCATTCCAACCTCACATATATTAATAGACACAGCCGCACAGTGGATGTCGGCGGAGATGGAGGAATCTGAATCTGCTGCACACGTACTATTGTTGCCGTTCCCAGCACAAGGCCACATCACTCCGATGCTGAGCTTTGCGCAGCTGCTATGCCACGCTGGCATCCACGTTACCTTCCTCAGTACGGAGCACAACCATCGTCTCCTCACCCAACGCCGTGCCCTCTCCGCCCGCTTCCCAACCCTCCACTTCGAGTCCATACCCGATGGCCTCCCACCGGACCACCCCCGCACCATTCCCCCCCTAGACGACATCGTCTCGTCGCTCAGGTCCGTAACCAAGCCACTCCTGCGTGACCTTCTTATAACCTTAACCAAAAAGGACAACGAGTCGTGTGGCGCCACCACCACTCCCCGTCCTCCCTTGAGTTGTGTCATAATAGATGGGATCATGTGTTTCGCGATTGACATGGCGGAGGAGGTGGGAATTCCCGTATTTGCCCTCCGCACGGTGAGCGCTTGCAGCTTCTGGTGTTATTCATGCATTCCCGACCTCATTCAACAAGGCCAGCTTCCCTTCCAAGGTGATCACTGTCACTCTTCTTTTCTTTTCTTATAAAACTTTAATTTCCCAGAATTCTGATTTTATCTGTATTTTGATAAAATCCTTATGGTGATATCTGTCACTCTTCTTTTTAATTCTTGTACATTTTTTGTTATTTTTGTTTGTTTTATATAAGAGATATTTCCTTTTAATTAATACAAATTGTGGGTGAGAAAGATTTCAAAACTTAGCTAGGTAACATCTCTTACACGTTTTCAATCTAAAAAATAAAAATAAAAAATGAAAAAAAAAATGAAATAGTTATCAAATTGACCTTAGTTGACAATAATGTCATATACTAGCTTTTCTTTCTTATACTAAATGCTAAGATCATTTTCCCGACAAAATTATCCCAGTGAAAGCATTTTAAAAAAAAACACAAATCTCTGAAAAAGTTACAAATGCTCTTGTTAGTGAAAAAAAAGCGAGTTGATAACGATAATTTAAAATGTTAAAAACAATTCCTATGTGACATGTGAAACTGGTTTTTACTAGTTCAGGTGTATTTTGTATCCTTGCTAGTATACTGCTTCAGTGTTTTTTGAGCTGAACACTATATATATGCTTCTCGTGTTGAAACAGATCAGGACATGGATCACCCGATTAGGGACATTCCAGGGATGGAAGCTCTTCTGCGACTACGGGATCTACCGAGTTTTTGCAGAATGCCAATTGACCATCCAAGTTTTAAATTTTTCATGGAGCAAATTGAGGCCATTACTCGAGTCTCTGCGATCATACTCAACACCTTCGACGACCTAGAACCCTTAATACTCTCCCAGATCGCCACTCGCTTTCCCAAAATTTACACCTTAGGCCCTTTCCATGCCCTTCTCAAATCTCGTGTGGGAGACGATCTATCATCCTCCGTTTCCTCCTTGCGCCACGAAGACCGACGTTGCATGGCGTGGCTCGACTCCCAACAGTCGGGGTCCGTTATTTTCGTCAGCTTTGGGAGTTTGGCAAAGCTGAGCCGCGTCCAGTTACTGGAGTTTTGGCACGGTTTAATCAACAGTGGCAAGCCTTTTTTGTGGGTAGTTCGGTCGGATATGCTTTCGAGTGGGCAAGAGGAGCGTGCAACTCCGGTGGAGTTGGAGGATGGTACTAAAGAAAGGGGGTATATAGCGGAGTGGGTTCCACAAGAAGAGGTACTGGCCCACAAAGCTGTCGGAGGGTTTTGGACTCACAGCGGCTGGAACTCGACCATTGAGGGCATTTGGGCGGGAGTTCCGATGCTTTGTTGGCCACAATTAGCAGACCAACAGGTGAATAGTAGATGGGTTGGTGAAGGCTGGAAGATCGGGCTCGATATGAAAGACACGTGTGATAGGTCTACGGTGGAGAAGATGGTAAGAGCATTGATGGAAGAAGGCGATCAAAGAGAGCAGATTTTCAAGTCAGTGGATAATTTTGCAAAGTTGGCTCGCCATGCTGTTAGCGAAGATGGCTCTTCGTATAAGAACCTGGAAAAACTTATTGAAGACTTAAATGAAAAAATTGTGATGTGACGTCATGTTGCTCGAGTTTTTATATCTAGGAAAGCTCATGGCTTGATCTATGTATTGAAACGTGTGTTCGATCGATGTATGATTGCTTCATGGATTAAAAGAAGCCCATACCAAAGTGGTTCAAATTTCTGGCCACTGGGTGGTGGGGCTGGGCTGCGGCCGGGTTATTGGGAATGATGGCAATTAATAGGAGTCAAAGATCAAACTTTGACAGTCTCAGGATCTAGCTTTTCCCGCCTCTAGTGTTACCAAAATAGACAAACAAAAAAGGGAACTAGATCCAAAAAATCTAAGCTTAAGGATCAAATGATCCGGATCGTTGAAATTGGATTCAACTACTACAAACAGGGAGTCCCTCTAAAGGTTATAATAATTGTAGTCGTTTGAACAAATTTCAACGGTCCGAATCATTTGATCCTCAGACTCAGATTTTTTGAATCCAGAGGAGATTCGGCTCCGTTTAAAAGGAGTTGTATCACGTTGTACATATCAATATGAAAAACATGAGTTCAACAACACTTAGAGTTAATGAAATTATTAATAATCAAATCTTAATTGGCTATTGACATGCTACTTACCACATGTCCTAATATCATTACTTTGTAACACCTATAATAACTCTCCCCAATATTTTTGCCGGGTGTATTTTTGTTCATCACCTTTAGGTGGTGGTAATGCTCATATTTTAATCATCATCATTAGATAGTTTAAATTTTGAGATTTATGTTTATCCAATGTACAAATCTCAAATTCAAACTCATATATCAATGTTAAATAGGCATCACTACCACTTGAAGGTGCTACGCAAAAATATTCTCATTTTTTAGGAGGATTAGCACCTATTCTGATCAATTCTTTTGATTTTGTAAAATTGTCCAACGCTTATTGATGATAAAAGTTTTGAGAGAGAAAACCCACTTTATGAAAAGGAGCATTTTTCTTTGCGCCATGTCACATTTTGCTCGTATATATGTCTCTTTCAATCCTAATGGTCTCCAATGATAGTTTGTCACTTGTGTGAGGATTCCTCCTTTCGCTAGAAATATCTTTACTTTATTTTTATTGCTGTATAATTATGTTTTGACATCACTTGTGTGATGGTGTAAAAATAAACCTTAATTAATTATCGTTAGCACAATCCCAAGATCACAACTAGAGTACATGAACTTACCTCAAGCAGCCACTGCAGTAGTTTTCTTTCTTCTTAAAAAGGGGGATAATTGGTGGTAAGCCACAATTATCCTTCCCTTTCGGTGGCCGGAAAGACACATAGAGGCATTTTTATTCACTAAAGACCGTTATGTTCTTATAGTGATAGACCCTGGTACTTCAAATTATTTCTTTGTGAGCAAGGAATTCCTTTAAATAGAAGCAACAACAACCAACTCTCATCTATCATGGTGGGTTGCTTTGATAACTGTTGCTTCCAGTTCCTCACGTTTGTGGAGTAGTGTTGGCTTTAAAGCACGATCGATGTATTTTCCTTAATTTCAAGATGTTGTTTCACACGTTTTACAACCCGAATAGTTTGCATTTTTAACACAATATTTCTCCTTTATCCTAATTAGTTTAGTCCAATTAGAATTCTAACAAGGAAAATTATATTTAGACCCATTTATTCTCTTTCTACACCCAGCTTATCATTTTTTATCTTGAAATTCCGAATATGCCAAATAATTCTCTTTCTACATCAACAAGAACAAAATAAATAAATAATCCAACAATAGGCAACTCTGGACCTTCCCTACCACCCACAACAATTTAAAAATTTGGAGAACCTTATCCCCTAACAACCCACCATTAAAAAGAACCAAAAGAAATTCATGACAATAATTTTTTTTTGTTGAAAAAATTCAAGATAACATTACCCATATAGCACACTCAATGGTCCAACATAGTTAGATTTAACTGATCGATAGTTTCGTGGAATTTAGTGTGTTAAAATGACTAGGTGGAAGATGAAACTGTTAACGAGGTGAGCAAACCCAAATAGGATTCTTCACCTTCTTTTACGTGGCTGTTCACTGTGAAATAAAATTCTTTTCCATTGAAGAGGTTGTGCATCTTCAGCAACTCCCTCAATGATAAAGTTCCATCTGCACAGACACACGCCACTGCCGCACTGAATTTCGATGGAACCCAAGCAATTTTCACAATTCCAACAACCTCGTACGTGCACCTTGGATTTTGAGGTGCAGGAGAAGGACGAAGAACAAGAGTCGCGTGAGTCAAAGATGGCAAGGTTTCGTCAGCGGAACCACTGGCTAATCTTTGGCCGGAGTAGTTCCACGATGAGCAGATGGTGCCTTTATCAAGTGCCACCAAAGCTTTCTCCATAACCGCACAGTCACTGGAGCTCCGACCCACACCCACAACCTTGTCTTCAATTAATCCTTAACTCATAGAATCATTTTTGTCTTCATTAATCCTTGTTCAACTCAACACCCACGAAAAGAAAGTGAAGAGTTCTGTTTCAAATATGGCGTTTCATATCCTGAATTGTTCACCGTAGTGGCGTTTCATATCACACAGTCTCGGTTTACTGCTACGGTGAACAATTCAAGATCTTCTACATCCACTGCGTCACCAAGTAAACCCGATAAGTATTCACTAGGGTAGGTTCAAGTCCAAAAGACACCTCTCCCGATGCATCTCTTGTTCGCCTGTACTCTCAAATTCTTCCTGATTTTTGATTCATGTGGGGGATTGTTGGAAATTATATATTATAGTATAAAATATTGTAATATATAATTTTAATAATTGAATGAAAAATAATGTTAACCATATTTCTTAGAAAAGTTATGTTATTTAGGTGCATTCCCTTGTCAAATGATATATACATAAATAGATGAAAAGTTACATATCTTTAACAAGAAGTATTTGGGTTCTATATAAACCCACGAAACCATTATCATTAAGGATAGAAAATTAGAGTTAATTTTTACTCTTGAGAAATAGGGTTTCCCCATTCTTTCATGCTTCGTGTGTCAAATTCTGAGTCGTGTCTTGAGAGTATGTAATATATAAAGTTGGCCAGAGTCCGAAGATTGAAGTGCTTTAACTTTGGATTATAGATTGTTGAATCCTGGGAGATGAACGCCTATCGAATTACAAGCACAAGAGTAGAGGCGAAATTCTATCTTTAGAACATTGCATTTATGCAAGCCTCAATCTCCAAGTTTGTTAGTTTTTTCTAATTTTATCTCTAGTTGTTTATATTAATTTCATATATATTATTGATGTTGTGAATTTCTTTATAATTATTATTATTAGAATTCTTTTATATTTTTTATATTTTCTAATATTGCTCCAACATGGGAGGGCAAGTACGGGAATTCCCACCTTCTCTGCGACGTCAATCGCGAAACACATCATCCCATCTATTATGACACAACTCGAAGGAGGACGGCGACTGGTGGTGGCACCATACGACTCATTGTCCTTTTCGGTTAAGGTCATAAGAAGGTCACGCATGGCTTGGTTACGGACCTGAGCGACGGGACGATGTCGTCTAAGGGGGGAATGGTGCGGGGGGGGGGGGGGGGGTGTAAGTGGGAGGCCATCGGGTATGGACTCGAAGTGGAGGGTTGGGAAGTGGGCGGAGAGGGCACGGCGTTGGGTGAGGAGACAGTGGTTGTGCTCCGTACTGAGTAAGGTGACGTGGATGCAAGCGTGGCATAGCAGCTGCGCAAAGCTTAGCATCGAAGCGATGTGGCCTTGTGCTGGGAACGGCAACAATAGTACGTGTGCAGCAGATTCAGATTGCTGCACCTCCATCGACCCTAATCCAGGGGTCGTCGTCATGGCATTATTGGAGTGTCGACCCTTTTTCATTAGCTCCCATATTTCTTTGGACAAGCTCCACTGCCACTTTTTCTTTTTCTGCTACCAATATACATATACAAGCTCCGTTGTCGTACCTTGGAAATTATTACCCACAGAAATCTGGAGTTCAGATCAAATTTATGAATTTTACAACTCCAAAAATACAATTAAAAATCCAATTTTCTCAACTGTGAGTACAGATCTAAGATTAAAACCAAGTAATAACAATAACACAACCTAAACATATTATCATAAATTTTACCCACAAACAAAACCAACCCAGATTATCATAAAATGCTTGAGGGAAGAACCTCACCTTTGTTTCGCCGTTGGAAACTAACGTACCCGCTCCGTGGAAGTTCCAATCTCATCTAAGTCGTGGACACAACAGAGGAGAGCGGGATTGACATCTAAGTGGGTAGAGACTAGAGAGTCGATTTCGAGAGAGGGAGAGTCGTCGATTGAGGGCATCTAAGAGGGTGAGGGATGTAGGTGAAGCTTGGTTCTTTGTTCAAAGAAAAAGGTCGGAAATGAGAGAGAGAGAGAGAGAGAGAGAACTGATTGTTGGTGGTAGACTTGACATTCGTGTTGTGTTTTCCGTATTCATGTCGTTTTTGTTGGTGGTAGACCTGGATCGTTGATATTATATTCAGAGTTTTACGGTTAGTAAAAATATTGCTTGATGTTTATAAAGTTTTTACAAACTATATGACATCGACTCATATTTCAGTTAACCGTAAATATCGAAATATGATATCAAAGATCTAAACCGTTCATCTTCTTACATCCGCTAGACGGTTAAATATAAATTTAAGGTTTATGAATTATAGTGTTTGATTTCAAAGCTGACCCCTTCATTAAAGTTGTAAAGTTTGTCACTATTAAAACTGATATAACATAAATATAGTTAGAATGGTATTATTGTAATTGGGAAATATGGCTATATAAGGGATTGTATAGCAATCATTTCCTTAAGTTCATTTGTATACATTTTCTCTAATCAATCAATACAATCTCTTTTGTTGCTCTCTATCAATTCTTTCTCTTCCTCTGTACCAATCTTTATCTTTTGCAATGTAGTTAATATGGTATCAAAGCCATCAGGCTCACGCCATAGATTCTGGTGGTTTATCTTCGTAGTAGTTTACTTTTTTTTTTTCTTCCTAGTTTAGTTTCTCTTCAAATTTCCATTAGATTCAGCGATTGTTCTTGTGTTGACTTTCTGTGCTCCGTTCTGTTCGCCGTTTGCAACGACGCTGTTAGGCTGCGAGAGAACCTTGGCAGTCATGGTTCGAGATTTTTGGTTCTTGAATTGGGAATTTTTCATATTTTCATCAAGGTCTTCAATGGCTCGGGTCCACTCTGGTTCAGGTTTCTGCGACTGAGAGCAGAGTTTGATTTCTTTGCACCGTTGATTCACTGCTTCTTCTTCATGTTCTCTTGCTGATGAGATATGAGTATGCGTGTTGCTCATCTAGGTAAATACTGCAAAGTTGTTGGGTGAAAATAATCATATGGATTAGTTGACATCAGAGGGTATATTAGTTGTCAATAAAATCCATACCCCCAATCATAAGCAAAGGATCAGAGAGGAGTTTCCTCCAAACATCGTTGGCAGATTGAGACTTTTCCTTGAAGAGAGCTCCCAGCGCGGTTGGCTGTTGCTGCTTAGCAGGGTGGGACCTCTTTCTTGCTTGGCTCTGATGGCAGACCGGCCTTCACGAATGGGCATAGTGACGTCCCCATCTTCTTCTTCTTTCTATCGATTGTTCGAATTTTGTTGCTTCCTTTGCGATTTTGCTAAACTTTATCCAGCTCCAGGATAAGCCGACGTTTGGGTTCTGTTCGGAATTTCTCTTATGTGTTGCTGATTGGACAATGGGATATTGGACTTTGTCAGGTTGTTTCTTGTATCTGTCATATTCTTTATGCATATATGGTGTTTGTGAAAATGTCTGAATGAAACTAAATGCCTCAAGGAGATCAGTGATCTGGAAATTTGGTTCTTTCTTATGCTCTTCTGCTCTGCGACCTACCAATCTGCTTAGGGTTTTTGTCGCCCATCTGCATTTCCATTGCAGGGTCTGTTCATCTGGGTCGAGATCGAACTGTTTGGTGACTGCCGGTGAGACTGTTGACATTTTAAGCTATTCTGCGTTGAGATTTTTTGATGGGTTTTCTACTTTTCCTGCATTATGTTGCTGAATTGTGACGTTGATTAGATTCTTGAACTTGATCTCTCCAAACCCATTTGGGGGTTCGAGTTCTCTCACTGTATGATGCTTTGTGTTTCTTGCCATTGTTGATTTGGATTATATGTTTTGGATTTGGTTTCTTGGAGTGTCATTCTCCTTGGTTGATTTGGTTTATTGGAGTGTCATTCTCCTTAGTTAGTTTGGGTTTCTTGGAGTGTCATTCTCCTTGGTTGATTTGGTTTCTTGGAGTGTCATTCTCCTTGGTAGATTTGGTTTCTTAGAGTGTCATTCTCCTTGGTAGATTTGGTTTCTTGGAGTGTCATTCTCCTTGGTAGATTTGGTTTCTTGGAGTGTTATTCTCCTTGGTTGATTTGGTGCCAGTCTCTGTAAAGCTATAAAGATTTAGGTTGGATAATTTGCATATACAATGAGTGTGTTAGTATGGCTTCTCAGTTCATTGTCGAAAATTTGTTGGGTATGTTAAAGATAAAGCTGGATTGTACTTATGGCTTTCATCATGGCTTCACCAACGGCAAAAGTTGTAGTCTTGTGTAATGATAATGGGGTGAGCATCGGTTTGGTCAGTAGTTACAACAGTGTCAGTGGGTGCTTTCTTGTTTGCAGTAGCTTAATTCTTGAAGCATGGCAGATATTTTGCTCTCGCAATTCCAGATCAGTCTCAAATACCTGGCTAGTTCAAACTTCACTTGGATACTCCAAGTTTAGTTTGAGGGGGGAGTAATAACTGATATAACAGAAATATAGTTAGAAGGGTATTATTGTAATTGGGAAATATGGCTATATAAGGGATTGTATAGCAATCATTTCCTTAAGTTCATTTGTATACATTTTCTCTAATCAATCAATACAATATCTTTTGTTGCTCTCTACCAATTCTTTCTCTTCCTCTGTACCAATCTCCATCTTTTGCAATGTAGTTAATAACTATGAGTGATTGTATATTTTTTTTTACATTTTTTACACTTCTACAATAATAATTATTAATTTTATTAATTTTTCCCTCAAATAAAAAAACATTATTCACGAAGGTTTGGAGGATTTTAAAAATCTAAACGATAATGCAAGTGTAATCATTACCTACTCGTGGAGGAATAATGATGAATCACTAGTGTTTATATATTCTTTCACATTTTTCATATGTGTATGTATGTGTTTGGGCCCAAAATATTGGTTTGGGCCGAGCACTAAATTGTTCTCGGCCCAGAGGCCGTACTTATGAATCATTGGGGGTCATTCGGTTTATGGGCCACATAGCCAAGGCCGACTGTGTCCTATTAGGAATCCATGGGTTGTTGAATCTTGATACGAGAAGAAGTTTCGATAAGATAAGGATATTGGAGTTTGGGATTGAATCCGGCTTGATAACGGGTTGAGTTCAAAGTCCTAGTAGAAGTAGGACTGGCCAAAATAAGGGAGGATCGAGGAAATGAGTCCTGATCCGAGAATGGTTATGATTCGATCGGAAGCAGGTTAACTATTATAAATAAGGGGAGGATGATACCATTCAACCCCCTTCAATTCAACACATAAACTGCCTTGCGCAAACCCTCGCTTTTACGAAACCTCTCAACTATCTTGAGATTTTTATTTTCTTCTTTCGCCAACACATCTTCAGTTTGGATAAACAGCACTATGAAGGCAACCGGTGAATGTCTTCAGTGTGGATAAATAACATTGTTGCCGTAGAATCAACCGACCGCGGCACACCTTCAGTTTGGATAAATAGCACTGCGTCGAGGCTGACTAGTTATCTATCCAAGTCTTAATTGAGAAGGATTTTCGAGTCTTTATTGGCAGAGGTCATCCCATTAGCCTTCTCGGTGAAGTGAGGTGTTACGAATTACTAGGCTCGGCACATTGAACGTCGAGTTGTTGATGGTTGGTTATTCACAAGTAGGTTTTAGAGTTCGGCATTCTGACGGCCGAACCACTTTCACAATCAAGACGTACATTTGTTTTGAGTATCTGTGTCTCTATACTCTGGTGTCGATTCGTCGTGCTTATACTCTTACGAAAATAATCACTGTGACTGAATTTGACGCCGACGATTTGTGAACTTCGCAGAGCTAGTAGCCTTGTCTTCAGGCTCTAAAACTCGAAGGCTGAGACATGTTCATTCCTTGGCCGCAGTCGTAAGATCAAGAAGTCAGCAGCGCACCCAACGCGACATCAACAAATTTTACTCCTCGACCGAGCTCGGCCGACAAGTTGGCACGCCCCGCACACAACCAAATGATGTAGTTAGCCCAATGTTAAAACTACGAAGTACATGACCATCGAGACATGATCAGTAAAAAAGAAAACAACCATGGGAAAATCAGCGACCAATCTGCCGGTTCAGAGTCTTGGACAAAAAGTGTCACATGCGCGAAATCCAATCGTTGTTGTGACCCTTGAGGCTGCAAGTGTGACACACCGAGAAAATTAAGTTTACCTCGATACCCAACCTTGAAACAGAGCATTACCCAATCGAACCGCCGACATTTTCATTGAAAAAATAGTGAAGGACTACGACGAAGACGGTGGTGAAGGTTTTGACCCTCCAACTAGGTCGTTTCTCCGAATGCGACTTGATAAGCAATCTCGACAAGTTGAACAGACAGTTGTTAAAAAATGAACAATTTTCTCGAGGTAATACGAAGTAATGGTGAGACCCACACCAAATTGGTCGAGTTATTAGTTAGTAGGGTATTTGAATGAGGATCTGTTGATCAGGCTCGACAGCTTCCACTAAGAAGTAATTCGCTATAGGCCGAAGTAGTGTCTACTCGGCCCAAAATGATTGACTTAGAAAAAAAGGGAGGATCAAGTAGTAGGTCAGATGGATCCGACCAGATGATGGAAGCAATATTCGTCGATATGATCGAGGTCAAACGGATGATCGATTAGGCCATATAAAAAGGGATGACCACCCACTGATTTTTCGGGACCAGCTGTAGTCGAATCTATGTCAGATTCTAGTGCAGAAGAAATTGATAAGCCAATGGTTTGTGTAGCAATTGTAGGGCACGCGTCGTATTAACCGAACCCAAGGAGAGATCAACACCACGACAACCATCTAAGTCTGCGATGACACCCCTGAAAGAACTTGGCGGAGGCCAACGCCAAAAAGTGTTTGCTAGGCTCGGTTCTCAGGAATGGACATATGGTCATACCTTGGCCAAACGGCACATTGACTTCGACGCGCCATTTTATAACGAGGATTATTACTCGCATAATTCCAGCAGCTCAAGTTCGTCGGCGAATAAAAAAACCTTCAAACCGCCTGAGCCACGTGATCAATGTTGGTACAGTTACAATTCCCTTACTGGTATGTATACTGCACTATCTAAATCTCAAAAACGTTGACGCCAATGGATATATTGCATGGCTCGACGACAGGCAGCACATGCTATTCCGACTACTAAATGGCAGCCAAAAGAGGCAACAGGAAGCGACGATAACCGACGTACCCCGACCATCATGGCCGAATTACTTTAAGAGAAAAAGGCAGTTGATTGCGACTTTGAAACCACCATTGAAGAGTTTAAGAAACGCATCAAACTCATTATTCGGCCTGGGGAGATGAAAACTCATTTCGAGCATTTCAGAAAAGAAGCTGAAAATAAGTTTCCCTCATTGCCCCTGCAAGTTTCATTAATAAAGGTCCGGCGAAACCTACACCTTCCATTCCTCGGCGAATCCTTGGAGTACATGCGCGACTTTCATAAGAAACATTCTGCCAATGACTTGTACGGTCTGCCTAAGGCATGTAAAAAAGCCCTCGACTTGGCACTAACTTACCCTGATGCTGAATATATTATCCAAAAAACCACTGATCCAGCAATGAAAGCCAAGTTCCAGAACATACGAAAAGCCAGGGTCCTTGGCTTCGAAGTCGATCCATACACCGACATTGATATAGCCGAGCTTCTTTTTTCTCTTGACGACCTTCAATATTTGTGACACCACTTCGAAGTTTTTTCGGTCGTATTTCTCTTCGATCTTACGGTTGATGAAAAAGATCAGGTGGCGCGACTGGACGCCTACTTAGACACAAATGACGCTCGGATTGCCTATGAGAAACGAGCTTGTAAGGCATTGCATGGGCAAAATCAGACACCAAAAACGAATGGGTTCGAAGACAACAGTCAGAAGGAAGTAAGGTCGGGTTACATCGCACAAGAGCAAGTACCTGTTGAGGCGCACATTAATCAAGCCGAGGATGTTCTAACGCACAATGTTACAATCCTCGATAACCCGGAAGATGACGACCAAGATCCAATGGGCCTTTCAGTCTTCGAGAATATGGAAATCAGCATGGTTCATATCCTACCTGCTAAATTCCAGCTAACTACACACCAACCAAACTTCTTGGATGGTGAAGTGGTGGTCGAGGAAGCAACACAATTTGATTTCGTCAACACCGCTAAAGAAGAGCAAGCAAACAACGACGACAAACTTAAAACAACCCTGGCCATATTGTTTCCTTGCTCATCCTCGGCTAATCTTCAACATTTAAAGCCGTTGTGTGTCACGGCCCACATTGAAGGTTACCCAATCTCCAAAATATTCATCGATTGCGGGACGACGGTCAATATCATGCCCGTATCCGTCATGAAAGCATTACGACGATCCGACGACGAACTCAACCCATCAGGGATAACCATGAGCAGCTTCGTCGGTGATAAGTCCCAAACCAAAGAAGTGCTACCCTTAGAGGTAAACATTGCATGTTGCAATCACATGACCATATTTTTCATCGTCGACTCCAAGACCGAATATAATGTTTTGC
This sequence comes from Malus domestica, assembly GCF_042453785.1. Taxonomy (NCBI): domain Eukaryota; kingdom Viridiplantae; phylum Streptophyta; class Magnoliopsida; order Rosales; family Rosaceae; genus Malus; species Malus domestica. The sequence goes on along the minus strand of NC_091672.1, from coordinate 22,668,617 downwards.
TCGGTCTGGATTGGATTCATCAAATGAATTGCATCTCTATTCCTTATACCAAGTTCTCATTTTTTGGGGCGGCAAATCGGTTGTGGTCCACCCAGCTGATAATCAGCCATTCGAAACCAATATGATTCAAGCCCGCTATTATGACGATCACGTCGACTACATTACTATACAGGGTTTTGTTAAAGATGTACGGTCGACTCAGATCTCAGTCCAGAAAGCCATCGAGGTAGGCGCTGAGACTGTACACCAGGATTTGGCAAGACTCGGCTTGGCCGACTTAATTACCAACACTGAGACTGACGCCACTAGAGAAAGACGTCGGGCTATGGTTTCATCCACGATGGAACGTCTGCTGGCTCATTGGTATGCTATTTCCAAGCGTCCACGATCAGGTATTAACTTAATTGAATTTTTGGCTGAATAAGATAACGGCCAAGTACTATCGTTAGATAAAATTCAGGCCGCACCGACTGAACTCGAAGACAGTCGACCCCAAGTTAAGGACCCCTTAGAAGAAATAAATGTTGGAACGACCGATGCCCATCGGCCGTTATTTATTAGCGCATTGTTACCCCATTCCATGAAAGTCAAACTCAGTCAATTACTCAATGAGTTTAAAGATTGTTTTGGTTTGAATTATCACGAGATGCCAGGCCTTGATCAGATCCTTGTTGAACATGAATTACGCATCAAAGCTGGTTGTAAGCCTTTCCGCCAGCCCCCTCGCAGATTCTCAACAGAAGTACAGCTCGGCATAAAAGATGAACTAGTTCGACTTTTAAAAGATGGGTTTTTTCAGACCGCTAGATACGTCAAGTGGCTGGCCAATATTGTCCTAGTGCTAAAGAAAAATGGTGCCATACGCATCTGTATCGATTTTTGTAATCTGAACTTGGCAACGCCCAAAGATGAATACCCGATGCCGATCTCTGACTTGTTAATTGACGCCGCATCACATCACGAGATCTTATCCTTTATGAATGGGCATGCTGGTTATAACCAGATTTTCATCGCCGAAGCTAATGTCCATAAGACTACTTTTCGTTACCCCGGGGCACTCGGCACATACGAATGGGTCATCATGACCTTCGACCTCAAGAACATTGGTACTACATACCAACGAGCTATGAACACTATTTTCCATGATTTAATTGGTACCATCATCGAAGTTTACATAGACAATGTGGTCATCAAATCAGCACGTTGGCAGACACATTTGGATGACCTCCGTTAGATGTTCCTACGCATGCGCCGACACAATCTTAAGATGAATCCGGCCAAATGTGCTTTAGGCGTATCAGCCGGAAATTGTTTAGGCTTCCTCGTACATCACCGCAGTATTGAGGTGGATGACAACAAGGCTCGTGCAATCATTAATGCTCCACCCCCGACGATAAAGAAATAGTTACAATCGTTGCTCGGTAAGGTCAACTTTTTTTGACGATTTATTGCTAATTCGGTCGGGAAAATGAAAACCTTCTCCACGCTTTTGAAACTTAAAGACTCCGATACCTTTGAATGACGTGCCGAGGACTAAGAGGCATTTACGCAGATCAAGGTCTCTTTAATAACTCCACTCATCATCGTCCCACCACGACGAGGACGACCTCTTAAGCTATATATCTCGACAGTCGAAGAATCCGTCGGATGTCTTCTTGCACAAGATAATGACGTTGGGCGAGAACATGCCATTTTTTACCTTAGCCGAAACCTCAACCCACTAGAGATTAATTACTCCGCTGTCGAGAAGCTTTGTCTCACCCTATTTTTCACCGCGTCAAAACTCAGACATTACATGCTCCTATCAATCACTCAGGTTATCGCCCAGACCGATGTCATTCGTTACATGCTCACTCGACCGATTGTAAAGGGCCAAATTGGCAAGTTGACGATAGCCATTTTTAAGTTTAGCTTGCAATACGTGCCCCAGAAAGCTGTTAAAGGTCAAGCTTTGGCCGATTTTTTGGCCTAACACCCTTTCCCGTATGAGTTCAGGGGCAATGACGTTGACATTGGCCTAGTACAAACACGTGATAATTACTAGATGATATACTTTGATGGATCCAGTACTTCAGTCTCGGCTGGCGTTGGGATCGTTATTCAATCCCCCAATCATAATCGTCGGTATTTTTCTCTCAAGCTCAGTTTTGATTGTACGAATAATCAGGCCGAATACGAAGCGCTTATTATCGGCCTCGGCGTGCTACACGATTTGCGGGCAACTCGTGTCCTTGTTCTTGGTGACTCCGAACTTGTCATTAATCAACTCAACGAGACTTTTTGTTGCATGAGTTGTACTCTGGCGCCTTACCATATGGTTGCCAGCTATTTGACCAAATCTTTCGACGGCGTTACTTTCAAACACATTTCATGAGTTCATAACACTGACGCTGACGAATTAGTTCAAATAGCCTCCGGAGCCCAACTTATGGGGGGAAAATTAGGTCGAGAAATACCTGTGTCACGACAAGCACATTCGGCATTGATTAATCAACAAGTTCTTCAACGTGATTGCGTGTACACGGGTCATGTCTTTGCCTTCGTTGTTAGAACGAAATGACAATATTGAGGTTTGTGCCGTCGAGGCATTATCGGACGATTGGAGAAAGACGATTATGCGATATATTGATAACCCCAATGAAAAACACGACCGAAAGATAAAAGTTCATGCCACAAAGTACGTATTATACCAGAATGAGTTGTATTGCAAAGGTGAGGATAGGTTACTGTTGCTGTGCCTTGGCCCGCATGAAGCTGCCTAAGCAATGGCAGAAGTACATGAAGGAATTTGTGGAACCCTCCAATCTGGATGAAAAATGCGTTGACTACTTTGGCGGCATGGCTATTTCTGGCTGAGTGTTCTAAAGGATTGTATTAAGTACGCAAAGGGTTGTGTACAGTGTCAAATCCATAGGCCTATACAGAGAGTACCGGTCGAATCATTACATTCAATCACCAAACCATGATCGTTTCGAGGATGGGCCATGGATGTTATCGGTAAAATCACACCATCTTCTGGTGCAGCCAAACATGCGTGGATACTCATTACAACAGACTATTTCACTAAATGGGTCAAAGCCAAGTCATATGCCGAGTTGACATCTAAAGAAGTTTGTAATTTCGTTGAAGAAAACATTGTGACTAGATTCGGCGTGCCAAAAACAATCATAACAGACAATGGTACGATCTTTACGTCTGACAGATTTAAAGAATATACGACAAGTCTAAAGATTCGACTCAAGCAATCTACGCCGTATTACCCGCAGGCGAATGGACAGGCCGAAGCAAGTAATAAGATCCTGATCGGTATTCTTGAAAAAATGATAAAAGAAAGGCCAGGTATGTGGCATTTAAAGATAAACGAAGCGTTATGGGCTTATCAGACTTCTCTACAGACAGCCACTGGAACGACTCTTTACGCATTGACTTACGGACACGACGTAATGTTGCCAGTTGAGCTAAGTATAAACTCGTTGCGAGTAATTGAACAAAGTAGTTTGTTTAGCGCCAAGTACAATTGGGCCATGAGACAAGAGTTAGAAGATTTAGAAGAAGCTCGGCTTGATGTTTATAACTTATTAGTAGCACAAAAGAAGATTACCGAGCGAGCTTACAATCAACGAGTCAGACAAAAACGTTCGGTGAAGGAGAGTTGGTTTGGTAAACTGTACTACCCGTAGGAATTAAAGACCCCAGGTTCGGCAAGTGGTCGCCGAATTGGGAAGGGTCGTTCGTTATTTATAAAGTTTTTGGCAAGGGAGCATACTGTCTTAAAGACCGAACCGGTGTAGTTCACAAGTTGCCAATCAACGAAAGGTTTTTAAAGAAATATTATCCAGTCACATGGGACATGCAGGAATAAAAGTTCATTTCATTAAATTCGCAAAAAGGTGTACAAATGAAGTGGGTCAATCAGTTACAATCAAATAATTCTAGGGCGATGAAGGTAAGAGAGATTCAAGAATGACCTTTAACTCCAACCACTGCACTTCATCCATCATGACCTCAGCTTGCCGATTCCTCTTGTCCATCTTCAGCTGTTCGACCAATTTCACGCTAGCTGCGTATTCGGTTAAGCAAGATTTGCCGCTTGACTCAAAATCCTTTGCAAGTTCGGAAGCAATTGTCAACCTTCAATTTTGGAGTTCGGCAATTTGACGGTCAAGGACGGCCATGGTCTCATTTTTCACCTTTAACACTTCGACCTTTGGACGAAGAGCGTCTCAAATGGATGTTGCACCTTTCAAGTCGTCGTCAGCCCGAAGAGCTTTCTCAAAGATATAGAAATATTCTTGGGTCCGTTCCAAGGCAGAAGACGCTTGAGTAATAGCCTCGGTGCTCAATTGACCATCAGATGCGAGATCATTTAGACATGCACCCACCGAATCAAGGCCCTGGCGTTCGAGAACTTGTGAAGCTGAGAGAGATAAGAGATTCTGCAACCGAACAAGAACAGTCGATTCGGTCGGTTCGGTTGTGGCTGCCGAAGGGCCAGCTGCTCTCGAAGTACTCGATAGGAGAGCATCGAATTCGACTTCCCACGAAGACTGCACATGAAAAGAATTTAGCAAAAAAGAAAATCATAATAGAATATAGCAAAGAGAATTTGTTTTTGACCTGCTGAGAGGAGACCTCGACCATGTCTCCTGGTTCATTGTTTGAACCAAGAGAACTTAATGGCCGAGCCTAGTGTTTTAGACTGCTTCTTAATTCACGCGACCGATGAAGGCTATCTATGTTCGACGGCCACTGGGGTGGCCAGGAAATATAGATAACACATTTCAGTGCATAGAATTTTTAGTGAAATGAACGACTAGACACCTGCCATTTAATATTTTTCTCGGTTCAGACTCGTTATAGCAAAATTAACAAGAGGAAGTAATCGAGCCTTACAGAAGCTGAAGTCACTTCTTGAAAGGGGATGCCGAGTTTTTGATCCTGCAGATGAACTAGGGTTTCTGGTGTCACTTCAGGCTCGACGAGAGGTCGTTTTCCACGATCAATTGCTGGAGGATTGACCTGATCAGCCGCCTCAACCACAGGGGGAAGATCGATGGAAGAAGGTTCAGTTGGTCGAGGGTGGCTCGCTGGCAGAATCTCGTCGCTTTCGTCATCCTGAAACAAAAAAGCTGTTAGTACTTTCGAATTTAATGAGTGAAGGGAGTTGCCAGCATAATTATACATCTTCTAAAATGATCGCTCATTGTTTTGGATTCTTGGGGAGATTCTTCTCGATCGAATGGGTTGCTTCCCCTAAGACGGGTGCTACAGTCGGCCCTAGGGTTGCAGGCGTCTCAACCAACGGTATAGCAACTGGTTTGACCACGACCTTGGTGACTTCAAAGGTTGGGTGAGCTTGGGGTGCCGGGCTGGTTGGAGTTTGCCTGTTCTCTGTTGAGGCCTAGACAACAGGAGCAGGAGGGAAGGCACTAGGAGCGGTCGTTCTGGTGGTGTGGCTGGAGATAACATGGATCTCCTAAGCTCATTTCTTCGCCAGTTTCTTGACGCGTTTTGTGGGACGAAGGGCTTCACCAACCGTCTCGGTGTTCGGGCGAAGCTGTCTGCTTGTTGTGTTTTGTACGGCGGTTGTAGATTGCTTGGATGAAGAGGCCAATTTTTTCTTGACCGCAGCTGGGGCGACCACGTCTGCCTATTTTAATACCCGACCACCTGAGAAAGCGAAGTCTAATTAGTAAAATCATTTAAGTGTTTGAAAAATAAAGGTAGGGATAGTCATATACCTTGGGGCATCTCTTTAGGTTGAGGGGCAGAAGTTTTTTTAGGTCTGTCATAAAAAATTTTGTTGACTACGTCCTCAACCAAAATGCCAAAAAGGTCATGGGTATATGCTTCCCACCAGTCGCCGAATGTATCAGTGCCAAGAGATTCAGGAACAATTGGTCGAAGGTAGAATTTCTTACACCGTTCCTGAAGCTCTTTCTCAATGTCTCTACACTCCCTTTCTGAGGAGCCAGATAGGTGTCCTTGGCTTAGAAGGGAGAGAGAATTAAGTAGAGGCACCGGGCAACCTTGGAGGTAGCCAAGTTGTCGGGTAGCAAAGTGTGGGTGGTAGACTTCCCAACTTGCTCGGCGAGCATCGCAACTGAGGGGAAGGTCACGAGTTAACACGAACGACCCCCAGTTTTGACGAAAACCAGCATCTTCGCTTTCATTCCAGGTTGATGTGGGAATTTGACGGAGTGAGGGTGTTCTTGACAACGACATACCAAAAATTCATCGTCGGAAAAGACGTCTAGGCCAAAGAAATGTTTGAAGACTTCTTCAGCTCGGTGAGGAGGCACTGGTCGAGAGGCCAACTGAAGGCCGAGTGATGCAGTAGACTGAAAGTTGGAGATTTCTGGCCGAATGGTGGAGAAATAAACCTGTAGCCAGAGTTAGAACATCCAGAGAGGTCCATTCTGTTGCGGGTTGATCTTATTGACGGTCGTCTCAACGAGGTAGCGTAGAAGATTGGCAAGGATAACTGGACTGAGGGCCAGAAAGTAATCACTGGCCAAGGCTTCCACCATCGGCATATTTTCGACCAAGCACTTATTCGACTTGGTACAACAGATAAACTTATTGTACCAGTAAAATAGGAAGACCTCATATTCGCCCCTCCGCAGACCCGTCTCTCATCGACCGGCAAAATGGAGGATGAGGGTGTTGTAGTTTAGAAAATTTTTATGTAACTTCTGAATTTCCCCTTTTGAAGGCTCTTGACCTTCTTGGCTCAACGTCTTGATGGTCCGTTCGTCGAACAACACTTTGAGGTTGAGGTTTGATGGGCATCCAATAAGGGTGTCGTCTATTGGCATGCCAGAAGGAGAAGTCCCAAGGATAGCCGAGATGTCGAGGACGGTGGGGGTCATGGGGCCGAACGGAATGACCAATGTGTTGGTGGTCGAGCACCAGAAGCTTAGAGCTGTCATAAGAAGTTCTTTATCCATGGAAATCTCCATGGTCGAGAGCTTAATGATGTCGTGGATGCCGAGAGCCTCCCATTCTTTGCCAAAGAATTTTTCAATTCGTACAACCCAAGCCGCCCAGTTTGCGTTGGTCGAAGGCCAGGCTCCTTGAGGCTCTGTCTGTCACCACTTTGACCAATCAAATCCTTGCAGCAAATGTGTCAGGCAGTGCTTTTTGAATAGGTTGGTGATGGATGATGGCATTGTGTCCTTAAAGAGTGAGCCCATTATTTGGTGAGTATTGTTTAGGTCACTCTTAAAAAGCAGAGTCTTAATGGCGTTTCGATCGATAAAGTCCTTGCACTTATTGTACTCGTTGGAGAATTCTGAGATGAAGGGGGCCATTGATGAAAGCTTAAAGATTTCTGAGATGAAAGCTTAGGGTTTTCTGGTTTTTGAAAGTTTTGAAAGCAAGGTGGCATGAAAGTTTCAAGGGTTTTGGAAGACGTAAGGTATGAATGGAAAGGATTTGGGTATTTATAGGCATTTGGGAAAGAATGCTAAATGTTTGATTTTCAAAATTAAGGATACAATCGAGCGGGAAAGTTGCTAATCATGGTAGATATTCAGAGAATCCAGGCAAAAAGATTGAGGCTTTCGCGGTTTGAGGACGCACAATTGCGTGATGCGGGCGGGTTTAGTGCAAGAGAGACGTTTCGGCGATCGCATGTTTTCAAGGGTCATGATTAAGGGCTGCTAGGTTAACCAGGGGACCGACATGTGGCAGGACAGTTGGGAAAATCGAGATTGTGGGATCATGTCTCATAAATGCGCATGGTGGTATTTGTCCATAGGATTCAATGATTGTTTTTAGGTCGGTTTCACTTCTTCAAGGTCGAGGCTTGAACCAACGAGTGTAGGTCGACGACCTCAGAAGCGAGGGGGCAATGTTTGGGCCCAAAATATTGGTTTGGGTCGAGCACTAAATTGTTCTCGGCCCAGAGGCTGTACTTAGGAGTCATTGGGGATCATTCGATTTATGGGCCACATAGCCAAGGCCGACCGTGTCCTATTAGGAATCCATATGTAGTTGAATCCTAATATGAGAAGGAGTTTCGATAAGATAAGGATGTTGGAGTTTGGGATTGAATCCGACTTGATAACAGGTTGAATTCAAAGTCCTAGTAGGAGTAAGACTAGCCGAGATAAGGGGGGATCGAGGAAACAAGTCATGATCCGAGAATGGTTGTTATTCGATCGGAAGCAGCTTAGCTATTATAAATAAAGGGAGGAAGATACCATTCAACCCCCCTTCAATTCAACACACAAATTGCCCTGCGCAAACCCTCGCTTTTGCGAAACCTCTCAATAATCTTGAGATTTTTATTTTCTTCTTTCGCCGACATATCTTCAGTTTGGATAAACAGCACTGTGAAGGCAACCGGTGAACATCTTCAGTTTGGATAAACAACACTGTTGCCGTAAATCAGCCGACCGCAGTGCACCTTCAGTTTGGATAAACAACACTGCGTCGAGGCTGACTGGTTATCTATCCAAGTCTCGATCGAGAAGGTTTTTCGAGTCCTTATTGGCAGAGGTCATCCCATTAGCCTTCTCGGCGAGGTGAGGTGTTACGAATTACTAGGCTCGGCACATTGAACGCCGAGTTATTGATGATTGGTTATTCACAAGTAAGTTTTAAAGCTCAGCATTCTGACGGCCGAACCACTTTCACAATCAAGACGTACATTTGTTTTGAGTATTTGTGTCTCTATACTCTAGTGTTGATTCGGCATGCTTATACTCTTACGATCACTGTGACCGAATTCGACGCCGACGATTTTTGAACTTCGCAGAACTAGTTGCCTTGTCTTCAGGCTCTAAAACTCGAAGGCCGAGACGTGTTCCTTCCTCGGCTGCAGTCGCAAGATCAAGAAGTCAGCAGCGCACCCAACGCGACATCAACAAATTTTACTCTTATGAAGAGCTCGGCCGACGAGTTGGCATGCCCCGCACACAACCGAAGGACGTAGTTAGCTCATTAGTTACTCGGTCTGCACGCCACGTAGGCTTGGTAGTTTTTAGGGTCAACAGTATGTCTTCTTAGTTCTTGCTTATACAAATACTATATTAGTTTATTTTAATTTTGGACAACAACATGTTAAGTAAAATTTATCCTAATAATGGTAATAAGGAACTCTCATAATAAAAATAAATAATGACAAAAACTTTTTTTTAACTTATATAGAATAATAATACAAAACTATATATTTAATATAGAATATATTGTATATATTAATATGGCTATTGTATTTTATAATTAATCTTTTAGTAATTAGACTTTAAAATTATCAAAATAATTTTTTTCTTAACGGGTTACCCACGTGTTACCCGCATGTATACCCATTAAGAACCCGATAATGACCTGATAAGTTATCATGTTGATCCAAAATCCGTTATTTTCGTGTCATGTCAGAAACTGCCGGATCTAATTGGTGGTGCCAAATCGTGCACGTGACTGAAGGATTTGGTGCCAAATCGTGCACGTGACTGAAGGATTTGGTGCCAAATCGTGAAATAAGCAAATATGTTTGTATTCTATAATTGTAGCTTTTTAAAAGGCTTAGAAAGTTTAAAACCTTTAATATTAGTTATGGTGTAGCAGCTTTCGTGCCATGAAATTGCTTGGAAACAAATCATACTATACTCATCACACATGTATGAAAATAACTTGCTCACCAAATATCTTAGAAGCAGTCATTTGTCTCTCGCTCCAATATTGAATTTGAATACAGGTCTCTTGATAATGCATGAGTCGAGATCACAAGGGTTTGCTTTCTTTGTGTTCGATGTCTTATTCGGTTTTGCTTCATTGTGACTGTGGTAACGAATTTCCGTCGTCTTCAATCTTGATAAAAATGTACTTACAAAATAATCAATACTTTTGATGAAAAAAATATATGCCTCACGCGCCCACGTGGTGGGGTTGGGGGGCCCAATTGATTTCTGATGCCTAAGTTAGTTCCTCACTAATATATTGACATAGTGGTGCAAGTATCTCTAATTGATTGAAATAGGGATTACTTACTTGGATGGAGTCAATATTCAATTGGGAACGTATTAAAGAAGAGATTTAGTAATTAATATCTATCTTTAATGCCTTTGACTTTTCCTTGCTATGGGCAAGTGAGCAGCAGTTGTATTCAACTGCTTGGACCTTCAGGGTGCTGAGCTGGGCATGAGAGTATTGAGAAATATGTCCATTTAATGAAGTCAATCTTGTATTTCTTGAGCAAAACGTGTCTTCTAGGCTTTTGAGATTATTTTAGGGTTCACAAATGGCCCTACACTTGCTGGGCTGCATGAAGGAAAATGACAGTAGGTGTAGAAGTCCCAAGCTGCCACCCCAGTTTGATGTAGATCTCCTACTTTGACTTGGAGATAGACTCTTCTAGGAAATGAAAACCAAATGCCACCAATATCTATTTAATTCTGCTTTAAGCAAGGGGATTAAACAAATTTGGAGAACTAATTTTTATCCCTACAAGGAAGAGAAGCTAGAGGAAATTTGTTTCCCCTTCCCTAGCTTTCTTCTTCTCTTGCCCTTGCAAATAATTGTGTCTTGTTGTTGTTCTTCTTCTCCGCACCGCACCAAGGTAAGAAAAAGTTTCATTTTTCCTTCTTAATTTTCTGGAGCCTCGAGGCTTGAAAATTTGGCTCGGCGAGGACGGGATTGGAATTGGCGTGGCTAGGAGGCCATGGGTGCTGCTGTGCTGCAAGTGGTGCGGCGGCAGGAATGACTTAAATTTACAAAATCACAATAAAAGTAATAATCCAAATCAATTTAATCAATCCAATGCTCGTAGCATATAAGAATTTTTTTTTTTAACCAATAAGTTGGAACTAGCTTTTAGAAGGCTTTGAAAGTTTGAAGTCTATAATATAAATTTGGTATGGTGCTTTCGTGCCCGGAACTGCTTGTAAACGAACCAAAATAAAATAAAAAAACAATACCCTTTACTTCCTATAAAAGTGTGACCTACCAGAAGTGGAGAAATAGAGAACCAGCGTGACCTACCAGAAGTCGAGGAAGAGAACTTCTCAGTTCTGTTAGCTCTTTCTTGGGTCATTAAGTCCTTGCTTCCATTTCGCCAAGTACCAAATACCCCTTTAATCTAAACTGCAAGTGCTAGATTGTCTTAGCAGTTAAAGTATTTCTCTTCATCCACTGGTCCCGAGTGTAGCTTTAAAATGACTGCTTCACATCATAACATTCCATCCCCACCAGCAGCGACGCTGATTAACGGCAGTAATAGTGGCGGGTTCATGCCGATGCGTCGCCACAGGATGATGATGCATATGTCATTCTTCTGGAGCCACAGCGCGGAGGTTCTCTTCACGGGTTGGCCAGGACCCGACCGCCCGGCCATATACGCCATTTCATTGGTGTTTGTCTTCCTTCTGGGCGTGCTGGTCGAGTGGCTCTCTCACAGCCGGCTAATCAAGACCGGAACTAATATAGTCACGGCGGGGCTTCTGCGGACGTGTCTTTACACGGTGCGTTCAGGGGTGTCGTATCTGGGGATGCTCGCCGTCATGTCGTTCAATGGGGGCGTTTTTCTTGCCACGGTTGGCGGGCACGCGGTTGGGTTCTTGGTGTTTGGGAGTGGGGTTTGGAAGAAGTCGGGCGGTTCGGGTACTGAGAGACCGTCAGATCTTCCTCCCATGAGGTGCGGATAATGGATTGTGGGGTGGGTTTTACATTTAAGAAATTTTATTTGAACTCATGTAATCTCTTTTTACACTCAACTTAAATTTAAATTGTTAATTGTCTTTATTGCATAATTACTATTAAGTGCAAAATGAAATTAATAATAAAACTCAAATTTATCAATAAACCTATTAAACCCTACCATCACTTCTTGTTTATTCTACGTTCATTTTGGTTAAAATCTTAATAGGTCTTGTAGAGAAAAACAAGTTTTTTTATTGATCGATAGCGAACCTTAATAGGTCTTGTAGAGAAAAACAAGTTTTTTTATTGATGGATAGTGATTTTGAAGTTTTGAATCTTCCAACTAAGGTATGACTCAATTTATGAATATTTTGTTCGTTTGATTTCAATTTTTTTTAAAGTTTAGAAGATAAGTATTTGGGTTTCAATTTTTTTCATCAATCCCGAATGGTTTGTTAAACTTTCTGCAATTGCAATTGGAAAATTCTAAGGAAAAACTTCTTGCCAATGTTCTTAGATTGTAAACTTCCTTGCTTGTTGATAAATATAAGGGGATGAATTGTTTGATTTGTTGCTTATGCACATTAGTAGAAAGGAAAAAGGCAAATGTCTGGGTTTGGTACTAGAAAAAAAAAAGAGTAGTCATGTAAATGCAAGTGGGAAGAGGAGAGTGGGGCAAGGATGCCTCTTTTAAAAAAATGAAAAATCCAATTCCAGATGTGTTTGGACCCAAATTTACACCATCGGCTTGAGTAATCGAGGTCGTTGAGTAAGTCTAGCTTCACACCGTCGGGTAGGAAAAGTTAAGATAATTTTGTTGTTGTTATGGGATAATATTATGACTTTTAATCATAATAATTATCTTTTAATAATGAATTATCTTGACACTTTTCTTGTACGAGATAAATGCGGCGCAAGCTGTATTGAAGCAAGCATAACAGTTAGATTTAATTTGGGATTCTTAGCATTCAACACGAGTGAGGATAGTCCTAGCACGTGGTGGCATCAATTAGTAACCAAGGTGGAGTCTAATTTGAAAGATTACCTATACGTGGAGAAAGGTAATGAGATGCAAGCAGGATGGGAATGGATTTCTTGAAATTGTTATTATCCAGTTCAGGATTGGTGATAATGATTAAATGTTATCATGCACGTGGCTTGGTGCTGATCAAGATGATGGAATAATCATGTACTTTCGTGGGAAATGAGCCAATCTCATGCAATTCATGCATGTGTGGGGTAATCAGCACAAGAGTATAAGGAAAATATGGGATAATTCGAGAGGTTTAGTCTCGGTTGGTTTCTAGGAAATCATCAAGGCCACGGGATCCATTTGGGATAATTCGAGAAGTTTAAGTCTCGGTCGGTTTCTAAGGTTAAGGGATCATGCATACTTGAGAGAATATTCCCATTATTTACATCGACAATCCTAGTGTTCTGCTACTATAAATACAAGGGGTTATGCATCATTCGAAGACCTCCAATTCAACACACAACTGCCCTGCGTAAACTCTCTCAACAACATGAGATTTTTTATTTTCTCTTTTCGCTGACACATCTTCCGTTGGCATCAACAGCACTGTGAAAGCAACCGGTGATATCTTCAGTCGGCATAGATAGCTTTGTCGCCGTAGAATCAGCCGATCTCGCATCATCTTCCGTTGGCATCAACAGCACTGCGGCGATGATGGTTGGTTACCTATCCAAGTCTCGGTCGAGAAGGATTTCTGAATCCTTATTGATCGAGGTCATCTCATTAGCCTTCTTGGCGAAGTGAGGTGTTACAGCTTACTGAGCTCGGCGCATTGCACGTCGAGTTATTTTATGATTGGATACTCTCAAGTAGGATTCAGAGTTCGGCATTCAGACGGCCGAACCACGTTCATTATTAAGACTCATATCTGCTTTGAGTATTTGTGCCCTTACACTTTGGTGTCGATTCGGCGTGAGTTTACTTTGACGAATACCATCACTATGACCAAATCCAACGACGGCGATTCGTGAACTTCGTAAGAATAGTAGCTTTTTCTTCAGGTTCAAAAACATAAGAGGCCGAGACGTGTTCCTTCCTCGGTCATAATAGCGAGACGCAGAAGTCAGCCGCGCACCCAACGCAACATCAACAAATTTACTCCTCGGCCGAGCTCGGCCGACGAGTTGGCACGCCCCGCATTCATCGAAGGACGTAGTTAGCTTATAGATTACTCGGCCTGCGCACCACGTAGGCTTGGTAGTTTTTAGGGTCAACATTTTGGCACGCCCAGTGAGACCCAGTGCTAAAACTACGAAGTTCACATGATATATCAAGACCACGATCAGGATGAGATTTGGCGCCTACTCAAGGAAGTTGTCGAGCAATAAAAACACCTTGACCGGATCGTTGAAGCAAATAAAGAAAGGAAAAAATCTTTCTCTCAAATGATAAAGGTGAAGGTTCATCACAACTGACAAGATCAATGGTTAAATGAAGATAGAGCTCGATATTATGAGTGGCTCGATAAAAAAATGCCTTTTGGGTTCAAATCAATTCCATTTGAAGAATGGTTGGCTCAAAAGACTGGGGGGCAATTTTTCACTTCGGCCACAATTAAAATTCGGCCTAAGAAGATTGTCAAGACGGCTGAAGAAAAACCTAGGCCACTTGTTTTTTCAGTTGAGACTGAAAGTGTGGTAGGCCTAGAAGAAAACGTTCAAGTTTCTAAGCAAAAAATTGACGCCAAAACTATGCCAATCGATATGATTATCGGCGATAAAGCTGATATAGAGAAATTCCATTCGGCCAAGTTATTTGAGTTCGAAGCCGAAATTAACAACGTAATTATGCATGGGGAGCATAATATTTGTCTAACATATTTGGTGGCCGAAAATGAAAAATATTTCGCCAAGTGAAAAATATTTGGAGAAAATTCTTCATTCGGCCTAGGACGAAATCAATTTCAAAATTTTGTTATTACAAGATCTTGGCTTGGAATAAAGCATGGTTGGCCTCCTCCTAACTATGGTTCGGCCACTTTTATTTCCATTTAGAAAAAAAAAAATTTATTTTCTTAATCATCTGGCTAATTAAGCCGATGCATAAGAAAATAAGGGGAGCAATAACAGTGCGGTAATCCAAATATTAGTTGGTCGAGGAAGCAATCCAGACTTATATATATTAGTTTAGGCCGAATATATGTATCTAAAAGAAGAAAAAAAAAGTTGCTTTCGGCCGAAGTGGCCGAAGAAAAAAAAATTAAATAAATAAATAAAGTTTTACCGAATGAAAGAAGTTTGGCCGAATGCTATATATATATATATATATATAGGCTATATTCTCCTCGGCCTCGGCTTCGGCTCGCTTTACAAAACTGTATATAACATACATGCCGAACTCGGCAAGGCATTATTGTCGAGTATGGGATCATTCATGTATACATGTATATGGCCATTCGGCTTGCCGTCTACATAATATATATATTTTCAAGCCAACATCATTATGGCCTGGTGCCATGCGTGTGTGTGTGTGTGTGTATCCTGAATAGAAGCTTTTGGCCGAATGGCAACCTTATGCATGCAATCACACAATAAATTCAGCATAAATGCAAAACTCGGCCAAATCGTCAACCTTGGCCTAATTTGCCAAGATTCTCACCAAGCTCGGCAGGTCTGTTAAATTTTTGCCGAGTCATGTATTGAAAAGGTTTTTGTTGTTCGATGAATTGTCCCTTTGTGGTAAATGAGTTGGTTTCAATGTCTTTCGGTTTCATGAATGCTCGGGTGTGGTGGATTTGTCGAGTGTTCAAAAAGTATAATTTCCTTAATCATTCGGCTTACGAGCCGAAGCTCAAGGAAACTGGGGGGCAATGTTTGGACCCAAATTTACACCATCGGCTCGAGTAATCGAGGTCGTTGAGTAAGTATAGCTTCACACCGTTGGGTAGGAAAAGTTAGGATAATTTTGTTGTTGTTATGGGATAATATTATGACTTTTAATCATAAGAATTATCTTTTAATAATGAATTATCTTGACACTTTTCTTGTACGAGATAAATGCGGCGCAAGCTGTATTGAAGCAAGCATAACAGTTAGATTTAATTTGGGATTCTTAGCATTCAACATGGGTGAGGATAGTCCTAGCACATGGTGGCATCAATTAGTAACCAAGGTGGAGTCTAATTTGAAAGATTACCTATACGTGGAGAAAGGTAATAAGATGCAAGCAAGATGAGAATGGATTTCTTGAAATTGTTATTATCTAATTCAGGATTGGTGATAATGATTAAATGTTATCATGCACGTGGCTTGGTGCTGATCAAGATGATGGAATAATCATGTACTTTCATGGGAAATGAGCCAATCTCATGCAATTCATGCATGTGTGGGGTAATCAGCACAAGAGTATAAGGAAAATATGCGATAATTCGAGAGGTTTTGTCTCAGTTGGTTTTTAGGAAATCATCAAGGCCACGGGATCCATTTGGGATAATTCGAGAAGTTTAAGTCTCGGTCGGTTTCTAAGGTTAAGGGATCATGCATACTTGAGAGAATATTCCCATTATTTACATCGACAATCCTAGTGTTCTGCTACTATAAATACAAGGGGTCATGCATCATTCGAGGACCTCCAATTCAACACACAGTTGCCCTGCGCAAACTCTCTCAACGACTTGAGATTTTTTATTTTCTCCTTTCGCTGACACATCTTCCGTTGGCATCAACAGCACTGTGAAAGCAATCGGTGATATCTTCAGTCGTCATAGATAGCTCTGTCGCCGTAGAATCAGCCGATCTTGCATCATCTTCCGTTGGCATCAACAGCACTGCGGCGAGGACGGTTGGTTACCTATCCAAGTCTCGGTCAAGAAGGATTTCTGAATCCTTATTGATCGAGGTCATCTCATTAGCCTTCTCGGCGAAGTGAGGTGTTGCAGTTTACTGAGCTCGACGCATTGCACGCCGAGTTATTTTATGACTGGATACTCTCAAGTAGGATTCAGAGTTCGGCATTCAAACGGCCGAACCACGTTCATTATTAAGACTCATATCTGTTTTGAGTATTTGTGCCCTTACACTTTGGTGTCGATTCGGCATGAGTTTACTCTGACGAATACCATCACTGTGACCGAATCCAACGACGGCGATTCGTGAATTTCGTAAGAATAATAGCCTTGTCTTCAAGTTCGAGAACCCAAGAGGCCGAGACGTGTTCCTCCCTTGGTCATAATCGTGAGATGCAGAAGTCAGCCGCGCACCCAACGCAACATCAACAAATTTACTCCTCGGCTAAGCTCGGCCGACGAGTTGGCACGCCCCACATTCATCGAAGGACGTAGTTAGCTTATAGATTACTCGGCCTGCGCACCACGTAAGCTTGGTAGTTTTTAGGGTCAACAAGATGTTATTTTATAAAGGGAATGGGTGTAAAGATAACTTAACCTTTTGAATAAGGTTTGAGATGGTAGTTTAAGTAATAAATTTGGGTTTAAAAAAAATTAATTCTTTAATAAAAAACAATATGGGTGAAGAGAGTAAGTTGAGTGTGGAAAGATGTTACATGAGTTCAAATAAAATTTTCCTTTACATTTTTGTTTGTGTATGTGCACTTGAGTGCATTGGCACTAACTGCATGTTTGTAATATTCCTGAATTAGAACTGTATTAATAAAATAACTTAACGAAAGTTTTATACATTCACTTCATGATTTGGTGAACAGAAATGTTAGTCCGCTCTTTTTTTTATTTTTTTATTATTGTACGATGATTTAAATCGTTTATTTTTAATTTCACATCAACTCTATCCAAAATTAATCAAATGAGAAATCATTAGTCATATGATGATTATCCAATAAATGGATAAATAATGTTATTCATTTAAAAATAGAAAATTCGACAACGTCAATTGGATAGTTAAATTAATTTGGTTGATTTTAGCATAGTTGATATTTAAAGAGTGAACTAAAAAGTTGACAGTTTCGATTATCATGGGACATTTGGAGGAAAAGGTAGAATGAAAAGGTCTGACCATAAAGATAGTAATGAAACATAAATATAATAAAAATAGGTTTTGTGGCTTAAGTTTCTATCAATTGTGAAGTGAATAACATACGATGGATCTACAGTTTCAGATCAGAATAAATGATGTAACTAGTGAATTTCAAAAGAGAGCTTATTGTCATAGTTGGGCTTTACCTTCTCATCAATTTAAAGCATATAACAACATCTTAGCTTCTTAGCACCAACTCCAAATGTGTTTAATTATACCCATCTTCGGAAGAACTCTAGAGCGGCCATTTGTCCCTCGGCCCTTGTAATCACCTCCAAACCAAGTCCCAACAACATTGTTTTCCACACTTGCATGTCTTGTTTGTAGCTATATTACACCAAAAACTACAAGAAAACCTTGCAATGCCCAAATCTCAAGCAAGGAAAGGATGGAGGACATGATGAAGATGAACATGCAGATGAACTTCCACTGGGGAAATGAGGCTACAATCCTATTCAAAGGCTGGCCTAACGAAAGCACTGGCATGTACATATTGGCTTTACTGTTTGTGTTTGTGCTAGCCTTTGCTATGGAAACTTTGTCTGCCTGGCCCGTTGTCAAACCTAGCATGAACCCGATTGTGGCGGGGATCACTCATGCGTCCATTTACGCTGTTCGAATTGGCATGGGGTACTTGGTCATGCTCGCTGTCATGTCATTCAACGCCGGAATCTTCATAGTCGCTGTGGCAGGCCACACCTTCGGGTACTTTATAGTCAAGGCCAGTGCTCTTGTTCTTGCCAAACCAGCTGCTTCCCCAGCCTAGTTGAAATTTGATTTTGTTATGCCTAGTTGATGATCTGATTTAGTTTTACCTTTTGTCAATGAATAGTTTTACCTTTAATATTTCAAGAAAATAGCTTTGATTCATCATTTGTGAGGCTAATTAAGCAAACAATTGAGGAGGATATGTCATATATTGCAAAGATCTCTAAATGTTCACCTTATTCTATAATGTAAAACATCTTGTGTTCTCCTAACAATCAATCATGGAAGTATTTTCACAGAGAAAACAAATGGAGAGAGTTACTATTTAAATCTAATCATTAGCTAGAGGAGGTCCAATTTCAACTCGCATGGATGCAACAATGATATGTATAATGTCCCTACCACTAGAACCAAGTAGAAACAATTATGTAGGATTTAACCATCGTACATATATCTTTGCTTGCGCATGCAAACAAGTGCATCTCCAGTTTTTTCGTCATTGAACCTAGAAATTCATGGTCTGATCCTTGAATTTACCTAAGCCCTGCTGATTCAAAACTAATTAACTATAAATTCAGGATAATGTCGTATTGTTGTTGGAGAACAATTTAGAAACAAAAAATAATATAAATACAAAACTGAAATACTTATACTTTATTATTAAAAAAATACTTGCAAGAATGAAATTACACAATAAATACAGAAATTAAAATGATACTAACTTGAATGAATCAGAGGTAGAGGCTAGTGCATGTCTTTCGAACAGTATTTCCGTCTCACTTTTGTACTTGTGATTCTACAACATCTACTCACCAGGATACAACTACCTAATTCTACAACCCGCACTGGATTATAGAATTCTAGTGAATTGCTTTGTGTGTTTACTCTCTAGGAATTTTGTGCGGAAGAAAAGGAGGAAGAAAAGATGATTTACGATGGAATTGAGGACTCCAGTTATATAGGTTCTTTCATACCTCTTCAAATACCTTGTGGATGTATCTAAAACTATACAAGTTGTGTCTATTAATCAAAACATTTTTAATTAATTTAATTAAAAACTTAATTCAAAATTAAAACTAATTGATCAGATTAATTTTAATTCTTAATTAATTAATATTAATTAATATTAATGTTATTGTTAATATTATGATATAATCATCAAGACTAATTCACACCATTAGTGAGTAATCTAAGTCTCAATCCTTATTCCAAATGATCCAATATCTAATCATTAATAAAGAAGACTAAATTAATATAAGGACTTTAAGTTTCCTTGAGTTCCCGGGACTTAAAAGGAGCTCAAAACTCCAATAATTGTTTCTTTAGAAGTTTGCAAAACACAGCTCTACCACTAGGTGGCAGTATGGTTAGATCATATGGTGCACGGAATCGTACCTCTCCTAGACTCCTATCCTGAAATACCAAAGACGATTAAGTTATTAGATTCCACTAATCCTGTATTGTTTGATACGTCAAATCCTTATTAGTTCTATCAGCTTTATTTCTGTCATTTCCTTTATACGTGCCCACTCCTCCACTCCACTTTCTAAGCACCATTGAATCTTTTTATTTCCTTCTCAAATGTAAATTTAATGGACCAACGTAATGATCTTGGCCTAGATATATGATTTATTCTCGGACGGTGGATCTGAACGAAACGTTATATATATTTTGGTTTTGAAAAATTGATGTTCTAACTATACTAATTTATTGAAAACTGAAATTCAAACTTAAGTGTGTAAAGATAGACACATTACATAACCAACTGACCTAATTCACATATATCATATATCACATTAAAATAAACTTGTTCAAAGTTTTATGTTTAGTATGACAACGCAAGTTACAGAATATCTTGAAAAGTTTAATATAGTGGAACTGTGGAAATCGTAAAATTACATTAAAAGCCATATGAAACAAACAAAAGCCATTGTAAAATAAACAGAAGGCCACTCATCTCTCAAACCTCGATCGTCATCACCCCAAACGTCGTTGCTTTCCAGCTCCTCCATTTATATAATATACACTAAAATCAAGAAGAAAAAATCACCTTCCATTGCCACCAAAACCAGATTCATCCGAAGTAATCCAACCTCAAAATCTCAAACCTCTTTTTCTCTCTGTCTCTGTCTCTCTCGAGAGAGAGAGAAATGGACGACATGCCAAATATGTCTCCTCCGCCCAAGGGCGACCTGACGAACACAACTTATGGTACCATGATGATGAGCAGCGGCCTCACATGGGGCAAAGATGTCATCATCCTCTTCCCCAAGTGGCCTGACAACAACCTCGGCATGTACGTCTTGGCTCTCTTCTTCATCTTCCTCCTCGCTGTCGCGGTCGAGGTATTGTCCGTTTTGCCCAAACACAGACCGGCCGCCAAACCCTACCTATCCCTCCTCGGTCAGACAGGCGTCCACACCTTTCGTACCGGTTTGGCTTACCTGGTCATGCTCTCTGTCATGTCATTCAATATTGGAATCCTCATCGCCGCCGTGGCCGGCCATGCACTAGGTTTCTTCATCGTTAAGGTTCGTGATCATGGCCAACACCCCGACTCGCCCGAGCCCAAAGTTTGATTTGTCTTCTTGTTGTTGATCGGTGCTTAAGTTTGTGTGGGTGCTTGGGTTTGTTTCTATCTTCTTTTTTTGTTGGTCTGTTATGTAGTGCGTGACTATATTTAACGGGAAATATTTTTGCTCATTATCTAATTTATTATTGTCATATGAGTTTAAATTTTGACATTTATGTGATTAATAGACATAAATTTCAGAATTTAAATTCATCTAACGATGATAAATAAGATGGTGGTGAGGAAAAGTTGCCCCATATTTTATGTGTGCGCTTGTTGTGGTTGCTTTTTTTTCACCTAAGATTTTCATGTGCTTGTTGTGTAGTGCTTTAGCTAGTTTGCTTGTGGCTCTAATGAACTAATATTTGTATGATTTGCATATTTCTGTTCGAATGAACTAGTATTTGAACTACACCTCAAGAAAATTAGAGGATTCAAAATTAAACGGGAATTCTAGCAGTGGTTATGGAAGAGAAACTTAGAAAGCTTAAGCGAGAAGAAGAAGAGAATTTCGATAAAAAAAATCAGAGAATATCCTTCTGCAATTCTTCCATATATTTCGGGCATACACACTGAACATGTGAGCTTATAGACCAACAATATAACCGTTGGAGGTGAAAGAGAGATAGACGCATCTCTAAATTCAATCTCAGCCATCCATTACATCCTACACTGAGATTAAACCCTATGAGACTTAACCCAACACATCACATTCTAACACACAAGCTCAGCCTATGAGCTGAAGCATAACACTAATACAAACTTATAGTCTTCTTTAATCAGTTCATCAATTACACACTAACAAATCCTACTTCATTACTCTACCCTTCTCGCACCACTACATCTGATGCACGTGTTACAATTGCAATGCGTTTGATACACGACATCAGCATGCCAAACACATCACTATAGTGGGGCTCATTTGGTAAATAAGATTGGACTAAGCTAACTAAATTAAGGCATGTTGACTATTGAAATTAATAAAAAAGTCCAAATAGGTAGAGTTAGATTACTCATAATCGAAACTTATTCCAATCCCCACAAACTGGTAAAACATCAATACCTCATAACTTATCCTTTCTTTTTAATTAGAAGTTTTAATACCCACAAAATTATGAACCTTCACCTCAGCCTTCAAATCTTATTTCAACGTATCTTATAAGTAATCCAATCCAATCTAATCATAATCATAATCAATACCTTAGAACTTATCCCTTCTGAATTAGAAGTTGTAACACCACATAATGATGAACCTTTTTTTTTTTTTTTAACAAAAAACTTTTGAACAATTTCTCGATTTATGCATGTCATCCCTGCGCAAAGACCATGCTAATCTTCTTCTATATCGTTCCAATTTCATCGGACATCGCCAAGGGGACAAATGATGAACCTTTTAAGTATTGAGTAATCATTACAATTAAGCAAATTTGTCATCGTCAAAAATGTATAAACTAGAATTATATTTGTCTTTAACTTGGGATTAAGAGAAACAAATAGATCAATGGATGGATTAAGGACATTTGACTCTCGCAGTAACAGCAACCGTCCATGAGATCTCGTTCGTGATTGGTCAGTGGAGCTCAGCCTACCTGAACCACTTGACTTGATTATTGCTAAGTTGACTTGACTATTGCTATTGATGCTGTAAAGAACAAGACCGGTTCACGGTTTATGGGACCCTTGACAAAATCATTAAAGAAGTTAAAACATTAATTTCCATGATTTCCACTGTTTGTGGAGTATAGAAAGCTCTACAGTCTACAATTGTTGACACTTAACTACATTTCTAGAACCTGTCAATAATCGAACCTCCGGTGGGGCCGATGGCCGGAACAGCGTCGCAACGTTAATTTGAGACGTTGATCACAAAATCGCACATCCAGGCCGCCCTAGGGCTGCAAGTAGTCTTTTAGGCCAGAGTAGAGAGAACCAGGATGTTCTGGGAGGGTCATCCACAGTTTCATGAGATTCGTCTGAATTATCTCCGTCGGAATCCTCCTTATCATCACTCTTAGGGTTCTCAACTGCAGGCTGATCTACGTCTTCAGTTCCAACCTCTGCAATTTCCCCTGGCTTCTTGTCAAATAGGCCCTTAAATTGTTTCCGTACCTTCTTCTCAACTTCCTGATTATAAATGGCGAGACAATGACAATCGCATAAACAATTTCCGCTCCGTCTCTCAAATCATAAACAAATTGTTGCTGATAAACTCACCTGTTCTTTCTGTTTAACTTTTAGCAGAGCAGCTGTAGCATCAGGTTCGGTTGACTTGTCTAGTTTAATCATCTAAAAGCATCGAGAAGCGAATTTGAAAAGGAATAACAGGAATTTAATCAATAAAAATATCACTGTATTATTTACAAGCATTACCGTGTTGAAGTCACGCTTTGCTTCCTCGAAATCCCCAAGAGTTATGTAGGCCATACCGCGGCGGTAAAGAGCCTTGACATGTCCAGGGTTCGCTTCTAAAACCTAGATGTTCCATCGGGAATGCATTACAAAACAAAGTGAAAAGACTTGACTTCGGACTACATTACTAATTATCCAGACCCTTTATCTTTCAATACGAAAGTAGCAATACATACCTTGTTGCATGTCTCAATGGATTTTCTGCATTCTCCCATCTTCAGGAAGCATGCAGCAACATTCAGATGTAACAGATTCTTTAAACATTCAAAAGAGAACCAATTATGAGTCGTCGACATATAGTTATCAACCACACAGGTTGTGCAGCTCGACTTAGAGAAAGAAGATGTCTACTATTACAAGATACAAGAATTAAGCAATTACAGAAAATTATATATACAGAGGATAAAATCAATCAGCATGGTATAATGGTTACCCTTGTATTTGCAAATATTTTCCCCTCTTCATCATCTTGAGGATTAACATGATTAAATTCCCTAAGTACCTGCATAAAAACCATCCGACAGATAAGATCATACGCCTATAAAGGACGAGGGACACATTTTGAATGGCTTGGAGCAGAAAGTCGATTATGATTTCATAGAATGACAAATCATAAAAAATAAAAGATTTTGATCAGAATGTAGTATTATCACCCATCCATAAAAAAAATCAAATTAAATTGGGTTATACTTAAACAGAAACTGAGTTAATGGCAGTTAGATTCCAGGAATACAACTCAAATCATAAGATAAACTGTGGCTGTGAACTCCTAGAAAAAAATAAAATCAGTTTTGTAACAAGCAACAGCAAACTTGCAATGACATTAATTGACAGACAACCTCAGTAAGAAAACATGCTTCTATACGAAGGTAGAATGGACCCACACCCAATAAGCTCAAATGAACCCTTCTCATAATTAGAATGGATTCTGGTCTGGTTCAGTATGGAATGAAATTATAATCCTGGAATCGACTTGATCATCAGATTATAGATAATTAAGTTCATAACCCTAGCCCATTCCCATTTTGGGTGGAACATATCTACTAATTCTTTGGTTCCAATTAGTAAGAGGGATCTTGAATATACACGTAATTTAAGGGTGAAGCATGAAAGCAAGGGCACATTACCTTGTCATACTTAGCCTTAGCAAGTTCAAATTTTCCTTCTTTGAATAGCCTGTTTCCCTGAAACGAATATAGGGTCAAAGAAGTCAAGCTTTATACCACCAGAACAATTTAATTCTGAAGATAAGCATGAAAGCACGAAACTGAGCACTGACAAAGCTTTGATGCAATAAGATTCTGGGTCAATATATCATTAGCTGTTTACGGTTTGATGCAATAACCACTTAATGTTAATAATAAATACCGTATTTCTAATCTTCTCTGCTTCATCCATTATGCTTTGAAAATTTAAACCAGTCCAATCCTGCAATGAGTTTGAGAATTAGGCATTAATCACATTGGTAGCGTAGAGCTTAAAAGTAGGGACCTACAGAAGAAGAAAAAAACTCAATGCATAGTTAAGACAAATGTCCAGCTAACCAGAAAAAACATACGAGCATGTCTAGTTATGCATAGTTTAGTCACAGACTCACATCAGCACCTAAAGCATTTAGAGTGCCCATAATTAAGTATTCCTCCATCAAGAACCAGTAGAGGTAATTTTAAAGACGAAGTACACAACCACTTTGAAGTTACTTTAAGCCAAAAGCTAATTCTTGAAGGTCAGAATTTCATCTCATATTGAAGCAACTGCTTGACAGAAAGTTAACACTAACATGAACAATTAAAATTATCAACCACAAATATTCAGAAACTATAACCCTAACAAATTACAAACATTATCAAAACAATTTATTTTTTAAAACAAAACTTCGAAGAAAAACTTAAGATTACCTTTGGCATCTCAAACCCAAGAAGCTCGATTTCCCATTGAATATGAGCACCCTCAGGAACATTAGCAGGCCTATGATATGGAAAGAAAAACAGTGATACACTCAAACTCGAAAAACAATAGAAACAATGGCAGGAGACTTCCATTTGTGTGTCTAGGTGTTACATTTTAGGATACTATTTATTATCAATTATGATAGAAATTATAAATGGTAAGCTAGAATTCTCAAAATAACCTAGGAAATTTGTCATATGCATAATCAGGAGGGCATGTGACGAGAGCTATCTCTTCAGGCACCATCAAGCGAACACACATTTCAAATCCCTCGGGCACCTATCATACAACATAAAAGTTTCAATGTAATGAATTTCCAACTAATCACCATTCATATAGAAAGTGTATACAGACGCACACATATTGCACAAACTGAAAAAGTGAAGACAAACTAAGAATTCTTCATAAAGCTTATGGACAACTCACAAGGCCTTCTCCAGAACAAAACTCCAAAGGCTGACCATCGTTATCAACTCTTGTATCATAGAAGATAGTCTTTTCCTCGTTAAGAAGCATACCCTTATAATGGACACGTAGTAGGCTGTCATGAAGAGGGCAATCCATAGGAAACTCACCTAATTGTTCAAGAAATATAATAGAAACATTACACTTCATGCATAAATATAACTTATGTAGATAAAAGATTCGTGAAGACCAAAAAAACTACCATTTGAAAAGGAACAGAGTCAATGACTCGATTGGGAAAATCTGACATGAAAATAATGGAAAATTATGTAGCACGTCTCAATTTATGTTTTTAAGAAACCTTGATTTCACTGGGAACATAAAATTCTTGAACCACACCTTTTCCATCATGAATACGACGTTTTATCAGGCGCCCGTCACCAAGCATGTCACGCACCTGATAATACAGAACCATAAAGCTAGATCAGAACTTGACCACCCTATAAAAGCATATATCCTTGCCAACTTTGCTATACAAATGATTACATAAAGAAGAAAACAAAGAGACATGAAGAGGCAACTTGATTTATGATAAAGAAGAACTTTGCACACCTGAATAAAGTGGGCAAGCTCTACTTCAAAATGAACTTCCTCAACACCTTCTACTCCAGGCAGGAAAGGAGATGGAGTTAAGTACTTGCTGGTCACGTATATTATTGCCTTCTCTTCCCGTGTCATTGTACCAATTCCCATCTCAAGACCTTTAGGTACCTAGTTTATATTCAAAGACATTGGAGTGAATAATATAAAGTAGTAACGCTTAGAGTAATATCCAAATTGACTTTTTCCCCACTCAACCTAAAATCTTGTGTGGTCTGATTACTTCTAGTCTTAATCAAGGTATTAAATATCGGTAATATCGGAAATATCGGTAGTCCGAAAACACGGAAATATCGATGGAAATATCGGGATAATATCGATATCGATAAAAATTACATGGAAACCATGGAAATTGTAAGAAAAACTTGGAAATTTTTATTGAAACTTTGCAAGATGTTTATTTAGTCAATTATTTATTAGTTTATCACAAAAAATTGGAAGGAAATGCATTGCATGATGGATTTAACATTATCAAGTTGATTATATAGCGAGCTGACAAACATTGTGAGTGTAGAAAATATGCAGTAATTAATGAAAGAAGTTTAAACACACCAATTGGGGCTTATTGCGGCAAGTTTTTTAGATATGACCTCGCATCAAGTCGTCTTTTGTGTTAATTTGTAATCTTAACTGGTTTTGTTGTGTTGTGTCAATTAGTTAAATTAAGCGGTACATCCAATTGGGGCTTATAAACATTTTAATTCTCCTTAAAAATCTAAGGGCATTTAATCAGGATTTTAAGTGATTCTTTAAAGTTTAAGGGGTATTCGATCATGATTTTTAAGAAATTCATACATTCCAAATGTATTCATTTAGAAATTGATTCGAAGAGATTTTTAAAAAGTTGGGAAACTCGAAAAAATTAGAAATATTTCACATAATATTTTAAACATTCTCAAATCGCTCCCTGAAAATTTGAGGGAATTCACTTAAAATTTTACATAAAAGTTTTTAAAATTATTAAACTTCATCAAAGTTCATAAATTTTTAAATCTATTATAAAAAAGGTCGTACCCAGTACACAAGGCTCCCGCTTTACGCAGGGTCTGGGAGAGGTGAATGTCGGCTAGCCTTACCCCCATTTATGGAGAGGCTGCTCCCAAGTCTCGAACCCGAGACCTACCGCTCATGGGCGAAGGCACTTGCCATCGCACCTAATATGAAATTCAAATCTAAACCTAATATGAAACAATCACTAAATTACATAGAATTTCTAAACCAAATCTAACAAGGATCAATTAAAATTCTAATACAATGTTGTAATTACTTGGAGTTTTTTAGGGCAATATAAGTAGATGATTTGGGGGCCTGAACCTTGCTTAAATCCCGAAATTGCCAATTGAAACGAGAAAGAAGAAAAGACAAAGAGAACGAGTCAACGATCCCTCCTCTTCCTTATCGCCCTCCTCTCCCTCTTCGCAATCTCCGCCCCTGCAAAACCCTCTTCGTTTCCTCCTACTCCTTCTCCCTCCGCCGCCTCCCCTCCTCCTCTTCCTCCTCCGGCTTCGTCACCATCATCACCGAGATCAACCAGATCCTACCCGAAACCCCCTTTCTTTCTTCTTCTCTTTCTTTCCTTCTCTGCACACTCTCTTCTCTCTCGAAACCCTCTCATCACTCTCACTCTTTCTCCCGTGATTACCCTAGTACACGGCATTTGGGGGCCTGAAACTTGCTTAAATCCCGAAATTGCCAATTGAAACGAGAAAGAAGAAAAGACAAAGAAAACGAGTCAATGATCCCTCCTCTTCCTTATCGCCCTCTTCTCCCTCTTCGCAATCTCCGCCCCTGCAAAACCCTCTTCGTTTCCTCCTACTCCTTCTCCCTCCGCCGCCTCCCCTCCTCCTCTTCCTCCTCCGGCTTCGTCACCATCGTCACCGAGATCAACCAGATCCTACCTGAAACCCCCTTTCTTTCTTCTTCTCTTTCTTTCCTTCTCTGCACACTCTCTTCTCTCTCGAAACCCTCTCATCACTCTCACTCTTTCTCCCGTGATTACCCTAGTACACGGCATTTGGGGGCCTGAAACTTGCTTAAATCCCGAAATTGCCAATTGAAACGAGAAAGAAGAAAAGACAAAGAAAACGAGTCAATGATCCCTCCTCTTCCTTATCGCCCTCTTCTCCCTCTTCGCAATCTCCGCCCCTGCAAAACCCTCTTCGTTTCCTCCTACTCCTTCTCCCTCCGCCGCCTCCCCTCCTCCTCTTCCTCCTCCGGCTTCGTCACCATCGTCACCGAGATCAACCAGATCCTACCTGAAACCCCCTTTCTTTCTTCTTCTCTTTCTTTCCTTCTCTGCACACTCTCTTCTCTCTCGAAACCCTCTCATCACTCTCACTCTTTCTCCCGTGATTACCCTAGTACACGGCACCCACACCATCGTTCCGTAGACAGCATCACCATCAAAACCTCGTCTTTCTCTCTCTTCCTCTTGTCTCTGCAAGATCGACGAAACCCAGAAACCTCCGGCGAGTTTTCTTCATTTTCTCCGGTTAGGTAAGCTTGGGTGTGTGTTATGGAACGAGATCAGGTCGGGGGAAAGCTCACCCAACTCCGGCGAACCCGTGACTGTTGAGGAGCTTTCCGAACACCTTCGGCCATTTCACGGCGAACCAGGGGTATAAACTTACTCCTCTCTCTTTCCTCTTCACGTTGGTAATTAGATCGGAGTCTAAGGTTTGCGTTTGTAATCGGCCGGAGCTGTAGAAGCTCCAGCGTTCTTCTCCGAGTAGCACAGTTCCAAAATATCGCGATAGTTTCGGAAATATCGCGATATTATCGATAATATCGCGATATTTTGACGAAAACCCGTTGGATACCTATTAAAATATCGGTACCGTGAAAAACGGATAATATCGGCGAAATATCGCCGATATTATCGGCATTTTGTTCCTTGGTCTTAATGTACTCTTTAGTGTATGAAAGAAGAAAATTAGCACCAAAAATGCAATTTAAACCCATCAGATAAGTACAGCTAAGAGCAATGTCACATGAAATAAAACAAATGAACGACTCAACACCAACAAAGCAAGTAATGAGAAATCGGTTACCAACCTCTGACTTTCCAAAATTAAAGAAAAATGGCTCTCCTTGAGTACGTGAAACAAGCACTTTTCCATCACCTGTCTTCGCAGAAATCCTGAAAACAACCATATACCTCCCTTAGAACGTTTCCACACATTCATATTTACAGTTCATTACAGAAACAGAATACTTATTGGGAAGGGAAAAAAAAAGGTGTTTACCAGGCTTTTACTTCATAAGGTTCCCTTGGCGATTCCCAACCCTGACCTTCAGTTATTACCTACATTATAGCGATTCACATCAATCATAATCGAACAAATATTCTGAAAGCGTTTGTGAGTTATATCAGCATGCTCCTAAGTCAGAACAAAAGTGCAACAATTAATTTCCCATACCTTCTTTAGAACTCCCAAGTCATCACTAACGACCTGAAAATTAACCAAAATGAAATAAATAAGATCAGAACCAATGAGTAGCCTAGTGCATTGACCACCGTCCAATCAATTGTACTGCAAGCAATTTCAACCATGAGATTTCTGTTTTGAAATTCTTGCCTTGGCTTTAAAGAAATCTATCATCTCAATTTCAAAATGAAGTTCGTCATCCTTTGGAAAGCCGCTGGGTGCTGAAACTGGGCAATCATCCTCACCGTAGTGCACTTGGGGTTTCATTTTGAACTGAAATAATAAATAATACAATTTTGTAAACATGAGCCAAAGATGCACACATTCATAGGCAAAAGACAAAGCTCACTGAACCAAGACGATATTACCATTGCAACTTCACCCTTCAGCATTGTTGGAAGTCCTTCTAGCAAACCCACTATGATCTTGCTCCTTCCCAAAACATGTCGAATAGGAGTACCCTTGCCTGTAAATAAGTATTTATTCAATTCAATGAACATAACAGAGCATTTTAACATGGAAACTCATTTACTCAAGTCGAAATAAAATTAGGAAAAATAAAATGCATTACTTTCGTTCAACAACTTTAGGTAAATCATAGAATACAAGACAACACAAAAGCTATTTAGGGGGAAAACATATAACGAGTGTCATTTACAAGTCCACTAATCTCTATACATACTAAAATCTAATTAGTACCATGGCACCCAACTTGCCTCCATATTCCGATCGGGACGATTCGACAACAACTCCATCCATTGTTCTAACAGTGGAATGATATACAACCTGCAAAATGCACAACGCAATTTAGCTTTCGCAATTTCCTTCCGTAACGTTATCCACCAAAATTCTTAATGTGACACAATTCAATTGCAGTAATAGCTCATCAAAAATCAACACAAGCTCTAACCTGATAACCATCCGAAGGGGTCGAATCGCCTCCACCGGGCCTTATCACCGCTTTCATCAAAGCTCCGGCCGCTATTTTCTTCCTCCTGAATTAATAAAATCAAATAAAAATCAATGAACTTCAATATAGCATTTCACTGCTTGATTCCAATAAAAAAAAAAAAAACTACCGTTTCTCATCTTCGGAAGGCTCCTTCGCCTTCTGCGGCGGCGCAACTACCTGCTCGGCAACTTCTTCAACAGCCATCGCCGATCGACGTCAAAACCCGAGCCCTACATGAACAAACAAGCTTCCGCTCAGCTCGACCAGCAAGAGCGGAGATTCCGTACAGTCAATTATCTTCATAATTTCACTCAGCTAACCTGAAATTCGGAAGATCGAGGACGATTCCAGACCCAGTTGACACACGAGTCGTTGATTTTCAAAGCCTCCAGTTCCGCAGCCTCGGTTGATATTTTTACTGCTTTCCCAGTCCCACTTCTTAACAAACGGTTACAAATTGAACCGCTCGAATTAAAGACGACGAAGGGCAATTTTTTACCGTTGGTAATTGGTACATGGATTTACCATTTACCACTTACTGAGGGGTTGCTGGGTCCTAGAGATGATACGGTGGTGACTCGTGCTCAGGAGCGAGATATTTGGTGCCACATGAGCAGCCTAGTTCGAGCTTGCACCGGGTTCGGTTTGTGTTTGGCTCATCGAAAGCTCAATCGGTAAACTATTGTTATATGTTTATTGTATGGTAGCGTACACTAAAAATTATATCGTTCGATTAATATAATTCACAAAACACTGTATTGTAATATATAACTTTTTTTCTTACTTAACACAATATCATGATTAACGATTACTAAGGAATAATATATCATGATTTATGATTACTTTCGACCACTATATTAAAAAGATTATACGGTGTTCAACTTTTAAGCCAAAACCCTATCATGATATTGCAGAAGCTTTTTACAAAATCAAACCAATTTACTATAAGAAAAAGTTCGAAACAGCTTGAGCTCGGTATTGAACTCGAATTTTTTAAGCTCGCATGAGGTCGGCTTGTGTAAGAAGTAAGAGCCAAGACAAACCTAGCTCGAGTTCAGAAAAAATTAAACAAGCTAAACTTGAGCATGGTGATTTCGGTTTGACTCGGCTCGTTCACAGCCGTACGGACAAGTGGCACCAATGATATATATTTACATGTGATAAATTGTGGTTCACCTAATTAGGGCAACCCATGATCTACTTAAGGAACCCAATAATTCATTTTTAATTTAAGGAACCCAATAATTCATTTTTAATTTAAGATATGATTCAGTTTTTCGTTGAGATATTTAGTTGAGCACATGATGGGGGTGCCATTATTTGGGGGTGCCATTATTTGCCTGAGTCTATCAATATCTTCCAAGGCTTGCTGCTTAGGTCTATCGACAGCTTCCAAGGCATGTCCCAATGCCAGTCGAATTATGTCCAAGAAGGATTTCATCGATCAATTTCAAGTTCTGTACCAGATCGTCATAGGGTCCTTCGGCGACCCTCCCCCCATATTTTCAACTTTTACAGTGTCTCATGACCCATAGGACCACCAAATTCACCATGTATGTACATAGTCATAGACTTTAGTAACATCACATCTCAAATGAGTTCCAGTAAGTTGAAGCAGTGGATATTTTTGCGAACAATGAAATATCTCCTAGTAGAATGAGTTATCCTACCTTTTGATTATGGTATGGTATTGTCAGATCGAACATAGGGTTACTTAATTTGTCTGTCATATCTTCGCTAGGTGTTTATGAAATTATTATAGCAGGTTAGTCTAGTAATTAGAGGGTGGCCGGTTGCCTATAACGGCATGGAAAGCAACTCTATCAAGTAAAGCTAGTCGCCATTCAAGTTGTGACAGTAAGGTCGTTCAGGCTTGCTTGAGAAGGTAAAGTCGGGAAGGCCTTGTTCAAGTTCTATTCTCTATATGAGCTTCGGAACCAATTTGTATACTATGCATGTAACGCGCATATATCACATCCATTGTATTATAAGATCCTATATATTTGAAGCATCTTTGTTAAATCACATGTACTGTTAACCAGCTAAATCGAGTTGATGTAATTTTGATACAACTATATATTTAACTAGATAGTGGGTGAATAAATCGAACTCATTATGTACAAAATTCGAATCTAAAATTTTTCACTTAAGAGTATAGAGTAATATCACTAGATCATGGTACTAAGCGGCCGAGTTGATGTAATTTAAGAGGAGGGACTTCTATATCATCTCAAACAATAATGTGAAGTCCAAAGTTCCGACTTAACACTTTGATTGCCTTGTTAATTATTTGGTTTGGTTCAGAATTTTACGACGGTGTATAAACGTATGTGTACGCCTTTGTCTTAATTTAGGTTAATGTGAGTGCATAAAAATATATAAGGGAAATGCAAATTTCAGAAAACAATAGAGACCGATAAACTCTAATAAGCTATCGTAACTGGAGTGGACATCAATCCGACCAAATCAAACAAACTAGCTTTTTTTTTATTATTATTTTTAGAAATATCGACGGTACGAGGAGAATTTTATTAATATCGAAAAAAATGGTACAGCTAGTCAGGAGGGACATAAACTTAACCCCTCAGACCAACTCCAATGATGGGCTAAAAGCCAAATTACCCCCCAAAATTTCCCCCCAAACCCACTCCAACCCAAGGGGAAAATTTGGGCTAAATGCTAAATGCTAAACCAAGGCCAGATTTCCCCCGAAATTTAGCCCATAAATCGGAATTTAAATTTTTTTTAGGTTAAAATATCCATAAAATTAATTTATGATAGTCTACATATTTTTTTTAATTAATTTAACAAAAAAAAGCCTAAGTTCATTTTTTAATAATCCCGGGCTAAAATTTTAGGCTATAAGACCATCTCCAATCCTAACCTAAAACCTAAAAATATTTAGCCCAGAAAATTTAAGTTTTAGCCCAGAAACAGCTTTTCTACTCCAACCCTTTTGGCCTAAAATTTTAGCCCCAGATTATCAAAAAATGAATTAAGGCTATTTTTTTTTTAAATTAACTTTAAAAAAAAAAATTATGTAGACTATCCTAAATTAATTTTATGAACATTTTAACCTAAAAATATTTAAATTCCGATAAATTTTGAAAAATCACTAAATCAATACATGAAAATCATGATAAACCACATAAACTTAAAAAAATATCTATATTCTAGCCGTTGGAAAAAAATATTTAAATTTCCGATAAATTTTAAGATTATTCTTGCCATTGGATTTAAATTTGGACCGTTAGATCTTTTTTTTTACCGTTAGATTTGATTATATTCGATTTAAGCCGTTAGATTCAATAAATATATAAATATAAAACAACAAAAAAATTGAATGTGGACCGTTGGATTAACCAACGGTCCAATTAACACCACCACCCGATGAAGAAAAGTAGCCGTTGGCTATAGGACAAGGCCCACTTTTCACTCTCATCCGTGGGTCCCAACAGCTTTTGTGGGCTAAATTTGTGACCTATATTTACCTTCATTTTAAGTTTTAGGTTTTAGGTTTTGGGTTGGGGTGGATTTGGGGGGGGGAAGGGGAAAATTTAGGTTATAAGCCACCATTGGAGATGGTCTAATGGTTGGAGTAGAAAAATTGTTTATGGGCTAAAAGCTAAATTTTCCAGGCTAAAATATTTGGCTTTTAGCCCAACCATTGGAGATGATCTCATAATACAAGAAAAAAGGATTAAAGATATATGAAAAAGAACTGGAGACATAAACTTTATCATTCTAGAAACAAAAACAACAAAGATACAAGGAGGGGGGGTGGGGGACATGAAATCTAACCTCTTTAAAGATGAACCTAAAGGTTTAAACCTGCAAAACAAAACAAGCAACATCACAAGATTAAGAAGAAAAAAACCAAAAAATAAGACTAACATGTATGCCGAGATGCACATTAATTTAAGAAGCGGAAGTCAGAAAAGTCAACATAGTCTAAAAATAAAGCAGCTTAAACTGTCAACAGAGAGAAATCATGACATATCAAAGTTGGAGAAGACAACCCCATATTAGCAAACCTGCTAATATAAACTGCAGTAGTAAGACTTTCTTCTTGCCTAACTCATCATGATTCCCGAGGACAATGCCCATTGATGACTCTAGGACATTTAGGTACATGAGAATGGCCTTCCAGGAGTTGGGACCAATACTGGTGGATTCAACAAGTCTTCTTTGATCTTGTCGTAGCTTGCTAACATTGATCTGACTCGATGACGTAACAGCCTAGTTAATAACATGATTCAAAGAGATAACTCGGGGAATTCCTCTCGAGTGCTAAGATGATTGAAAGGTTTATTTTTCGGCTTGCTGGTTATCAGGAGTGAACCGGGGTAGAAGCGAATGCAAATCCCTTTGCAGTTAATTAAAAACGCGAAGGTTAGCAAGAGTTAAAAATCCATTTTCGCCCTTTTAAAGATTTTTTAAAAATCCAAGCACGCTTTGTTGTGCTTAAACAGTATCGTAACTACTTGCGACGGTATAATTTCTTCTCAGACTCGGACAATAAGTTTACATTAAAACTTTAGAATCAAGATAAGGAAGAACTCAAGGAAGTTCATTACTGAGAAAAGTAGTGATCTCGTCTTGCTTGATGGGATCACCACTCAACAATGGTCACTTAGCAATGAACATACTACCTGAAAGCGACCGGGAATGAGAACCTATCCCTTACAACACTCATTCTCATCTTGTTATTTTTTATCCCTTTATGCAAGTGGTATTTTATTCTAAAATAGTTTAACTTGCGCGGGAGAGATAATCAAATTTGGGTACATAGAGAGATCACACCCTTTTTTTATTAGTATTGGAAGATCACATCCTGTCAAGCTAATGTGCACGCTTCCAACTCCAAGTACATACGGCACGGATCATAGTCATGCTCCAGGGATGACAAGTATGGGGTGATGGAGTAGTTTAGTAGATAGGAATCTGTCAATCGTTCATTGGTCTTACCAGCTCCAAATTCTTCTTTTCTTTTATTATTATCTTCTTTTTTTTGTTTAAAAAACCACGACTGGCCACCTCCTCTTTCCACCGCCCCAATAAGCACCCATAGCAATCACCAACCTCCGCTTTCCCGTTTTCTGATCTTGCTTCCATACCCCCTTTCATCTGCCAACCCATCTGGCGATCATCCCTCTAACTTTGGCGATTGCGTTGAACTCCAGACTACTAAGTGCTACAAAGCAAAAGTTAATTAACCAGATACAACTATCGAGTTTTGACATGTTCGATAATTTGTATACTATGCATGTAACGACTCGCGCATATATCACATCCTTTGTATTATAAGATCCTATATTTGAAGCATCTTTGTTAAATCACATGTAATGTTAACCAGCTAAATTGAGTAGATGTAATTTTGATACAACTATATATTTAACTAGATAGCGGGTGAATAAATAGAATTTGAACCAAAAATCTTTCACTTAAAAGTACAGAGTAATATCACTAGACTGTGTTATTAAGTATTCGAGTTGATGTAATTTAAGAGGAGGGACTTTCATGTCATCTCAAACAATAATGTAAATCGAGTAGATGTAATTTTGATACAACTATATATTTAACTAGATAGTGGGTGAATAAATAGGATTTGAACCTAAAATCTCTCACTTAAAAGTACGGAGTAATATCACTAGACCGTGTTATTACGCAGTCGAGTTAATGTAATTTAAGAGGAAGGACTTCTATGTCATCTCAAACAATAATGTGAAGCCCAAAGTTGACTTAATACTTTGCTTGCCTTGTTATATGGTTTGGTTCAGAATTTGACGACGGTGTATAAACATGCCTTTGTCTTAATTTAAGTTAATGTGAGTGTATCAAAATATATAAGGGAAATGCAAATTTCAGAAAACAAAACAGACGGATAAAAACTAATAAGCTATCGTAGATAGGAGTGGACATCAGTCCGACCAAATCAAACAAACCCGCTAATATATATTTATATATATATTTTTTAGAAACCTCAACGGTATGAGAAGAATTTTATTGATAGCGAAAAAAAAGGTATACCTAGTCAGGAGGGACATAAACCTAACCCCTCATAATACAAGAAAAAATGATTAAAGATATATAGAAAAGAAGGGGAGACATAAACATTATCCTTCTAGAAACAAAAACAGCAAAGATACAAGGTAAGGCGGGGACATGAAATCTAAGTCTAAAGACGAACCTAAATGTTTAAACCTACATAACAAAACAAGCAACATCACAAGGTTAAGAAAAAAATTAGAAAATGAGACAAACATGTATGTCGAGATGCATATTAATTTAAGAAACGGAAGCCAGAAAAGCAAACATAGTCTGAAAACAAAGCAGCCCGAACCATCAACAGAGGGGAATCATGTCATACCAAAGTTGAAGAAGACAATCTCATATTAGCAAAATTGTCCACAAACCTGCTAAATATAAACTGCAGTGGTTGCGAAGGTTTGGTTTCGATCAAAGAAAAAGTCAAACGGTTTAAAACCAAACCAAACTATAATGATTGATTTGGTTAAAGTTTTGTGCCTTTGTAAAACCAACCTAAACCGAAATGTACCAACCACTTACATTTAACCTTTATATGATTTTGTTTTACACGTGTATTTTCTATTAGCTATTAATTAAGGATGTTGAATTTGAAGGCTGATGAAATATTGAAGTTATTGTTCTTTGAGTTGTGACTCTAGTAGTTACTAAACTTTGAACTTTGATGGCATGTAAAGATTTTGGGACGGTTTGATGTATTAGGAAATAAAAATGTGGCAAATTATGATATTTTTGTTATTTTAATTAGGTAGAAATTCAAAAAAAAAATTACAATTAATATTTATTTGGTTTTGTTTTGTTTTATTTTCTTAAGAATTTTTGTCAAAAATGGATCGAAATCAAAGCATTATTCCTTCTTTTTTTTTTCTTTTTTTTTTGTGGGAATAGGTTATGCCTCACAAACACAATAAACTAACTATGATGATGTAGTTTAAATTTATTTTTGTCGAGAATTAAACATAAGATCTTTCAAATTTTTTTGAACAAATGATATTACCTACACTAAGATGAGGGGGTGGCTTAGCCTCATAATGGGCTAGCGATAATATGATTCAAATTCACCTTTGACGAGAATCGAACATAAGACTTTTCACTTAGAAGTGAAGAGGAATGTCACAAGATCGTAATACTAAGTGGCAACCTAAGATCTCTCACTTACAAATGAAAAAAAATACTACTAAACCGTAGTACTAAGTGATCATCAAAGCGTTATACTTAAGTGGTTTTGTTAATTTTTTATTTATATGACCGATTAAATCCAGCCCGTGTCCATCCCTACTCGTCCAAAGATAGGAGGATGTGGAAAAGAAAAGAAAGTGCACGTAAGACTGAGTCAAACTCACA
Source organism: Malus domestica (assembly GCF_042453785.1). Taxonomy (NCBI): domain Eukaryota; kingdom Viridiplantae; phylum Streptophyta; class Magnoliopsida; order Rosales; family Rosaceae; genus Malus; species Malus domestica. The sequence goes on along the minus strand of NC_091672.1, from coordinate 22,630,477 downwards.
TGCAGCAAGATGGAAGAGAGATATTAACGCACACATATCCAGTAGGTAGTAGCTAGTACCACAAGCCCAACTTTCCAAGTACCTACCCACGTCCCACCACCACCACTTACGACACATCGACCGACGTGGGTCCATACCAAACAACTATCCCTACCTCCCCTAAGCGCCAATCACGCGCGTTAAACCCCCATGACCAGTGGTAGTGCGCGCCATGTGATTTCATTTCAAAACAACTTTGCATGGCCCTCCTGGCTGCGGCGTGCTTGACCACCACTCCACCGCAACCACTTCACCACCACATGCGGCAAACAGTGGCCTTACTGGTGATGTTATGCGGGTCCCACACTTTAATTTTTAAGAACAATTTACAAGAAGGGATTCACACATCTATTTTTATTATGAAATCTTTTGATATAGACGTTTTAGTTTTGAATTTTTTAAATCAAACATTCATGTTTTTTAACGATTTGATTAAACTTTTTTTTATCATAATTTTGGTGTTATATGCATATTATATTGTAATAAATTTTTTTATAATCTAGCATTTTGATCACACTCTCCTCCGTTAGAGATAATTGTAAAAAAAAAAATTAGATTCAATTTATTTTCACAATAATGCTACAATTTAGCATTTAATTTTTAAAAAATAGAGGTGTGTCACATCCCGGCCCGAGCTCCCACCACATCTCGGACTCGACTTCACCGTTGCACGATATTGTCCGTTTTGAATCCCGACCACACCCTCACGGTTTTGTTTTTGGGAAATCACACGAGAACTTCCCAGTGGGTCACCCATCCTGAGAAGGCTCTCATGCGAACTCGCTTAACTTCGGAGTTCCAATGGAACTCGAAGCCAGTGAGCTCCCAAAAGGCCTAGTGCTAGGTAGAGATGAGAATATACATATAAGGCTTAGAGGATCCACTCCCCTGGGCGATGTGGGCTGTTGCAATCCACCTCCCTTAGGGGCCTGACGTCCTCGTCGGCACACTTCCAGCCAGGGATTGGCTCTGATACCAAATTGTCACATCCCGACCCGGGCCCCCACCACATCCCAGGCTGGACTCCACTGTAACACAATATTGTCCACTTTGGGCCCCGACCACGCTCTCATGGTTTTGTTTCTGGGAACTTACACGAGAACTTCCTAGTGGGTCACCCATCCTGGGAATGCTCTCGCGTGAACTCGCTTAACTTCGGAATTCCGATGGAACCTAAAGCCAGTGAACTCCCAAAAGGCCTCGTGTTAGGTAGAGATAGGAATATACATATAAAGCTTAGAGAATCCACTCCCCTAGGCTATGTGGGATGTTGTAGGTGACTATTGGTCAAAGCACTTTAATCAAATTTTAAAAAGGCATAGATATTTAATCTAAATGATATAAAAAAACTATAGAGGATTCTAATTTTCCCTATTAATCGAGGTTAGATTGAATAAGTTTAACAGAATTTATAGTCAAATTAAATAGGAATGTGTACGAAGCTAAAAAGGTATAAAAATCACTTTCCTGCATTAAACGAATTCTACAATGTAGTGATCCAATTTAATAATGCAAAATCATGTGGTGTCTTGAGGCTTTGATTAATAGTACAATGTCATGAAAGGATTTCGATACAATGATACTATGACATGATGCCTTTTCATCCAATAATACAATTTCATGGAAACGAGTTAACTTCTAGTTGTTGAGATTAACTTATATGAAATTGATTTCACTATTCAGTTCACATACAACAATCATGTAGCAGTTCAATCTAGGAGTGGGCAAACGGGTCTATGAACCACGGGTCGAGGCGGGTAATCGCGGTTCAAGGCGGGTACAAGCCGGGTCCAATTTTTCTAAAGAAGAAACGGGGCGGGGAGGTGGTTTTCACGGGACGGGGCGATTCCAAATATGTAAAAGCACGGGGCCTCGCCCGGGCCGTTTCTAAAATGGAATGAATGGATAGGATTTGTTTCTCCGAGTGACCCAGCCTCTTTTCCCACTCCTATCTCTCCTTGCCGACATCACCGAACGCCGACATCACTGGCACGAACAGATTCCAATCAAACTGTCACCGATTTACCTTCGTCATCCCAGACCTTCACCGATTCACCACCGGTGGTTCAACTGTTGGTGCAGGTATGGTTGCTATTGCTGCAGTTGTTGTCACTGTATTAGCTATTGATGGAGTTCTTTATGCAAAAGGTGGGTTTCAAGAACTGTTGATGATTTTACCATTAGTAAAACAATGGGTGAAATTGGAGCTGGTCCCAGTGATTTGTTAAATGAAGCAGAACTAGCAGCTGCGGCTGAAGAAAAAGAAACTCATGCATTTGAAATTGATCCTTCACAGGTAGATTGTTTGTGATTTGAAAAATGAAGCCCCTTGTTTCTCATTGTTAGCTTGTCTCCCTCACAGTTTAGACTCATGGATTTGAAATTGATCCTTCACATGTTGCTCGAGAAATCGGTTTTGGAGCTCTGTATCAAAACAAAAGCAGAGGTGGCCGAAGTAGGAATTGGGAATGGGGAAATGGGAAGGTGGGATCTGAAGCGGCAAGGGAATAGGAAATAGGAAATTTGTAGGATATGGAGGGGCAATGAGATCCAAGATGTGGGTTTTTGTTTGGGTACTGGGGACTAAGAAATCTCAGAGAGAGGATGGCAAAAAAAAGGAATTGGACTCGTGGACCCGTCCCAAACCGGCCCGTTTCAAACAGGTCAGGTTAGGTACGGTTTCCAAACTTACAATCCTTGTACCCAGCCCGGCCCACCCCATTACACTTTAAAACGGGTAGGTCTGGTTCCTCCAAAATTGGGCCCGCCCGGCCCATGCCCAGCCCTAGTTAAATCTAATAAAACAAAGTTAAAGAGATTTTATTCAGTAATAAAAGGTCACAAAAGCGTTCTAATTCAATAATAAAACAATATATAGGAGGAATGTAAATGAGACTCTTTGCCACCTCATATTTTTTACAATGTTTTATACATATGGCACGGAATTGACATTAGATTGTGAGACGATAAAAAATTCATAAAAAATTTGACTTTTGAGACACTCCTAACATTTCTCTAATTTATAAAATAAAAACTTACACATAGAACAAAAACTTGTTTCATAAAGGAATTAGATTCTCTCCAGATCTCCTCATTGGGGATCCAGATGATCAATTACTATTAACCGTTCATCAAATATCGTATGATCATAATTAAATGTTTTTTATATTTTCAAAAGTAAAGCAGTCTCATTTCGCATGAAAAATATAAAAAGAAAAAAATTATGACCGTACGATCTTTGATAAACGATTGTTACTAATTGAACATTGGAATCCTCAGTGAAGAGATTCGAAGATGATCTAATTCCTTTCATTAATTCTTCTCCTAGTTCCCGCATGGGCCACGAGGGAGTGTGCCACGTGAAAAGCAGTGCACTCATTGGTCCCACTAATTAACATCTGGCGACGGTGGTGCTGCTTCCCTCCTAAGCAAACTCTCTGTCCGTCACTCTCATGAAATCTCAATCGTCACCTTTTTCTCTCCAAAACCAAACCAATTTCGTTTCCTTTGGATTGTCTAATCAAATGTCAACAGTTTTTCTATTTAAACTACACACCCCGTCTAAATTTTCCCCCAACAAGTTCCTTTTTCACACTTTAAATTCCAATTTTAGCCTCTTACTTAACAGTTAAACTCCCACAAAAACTAATAAAATAAAGGATGAATTGTCAATTTAGTCATTAAATTATCACTTGAGTGAAAATTATATTTCTAAATTATTTTTTTCATAAAAATCAGTCTTGAATTATAAAAATATGCTAATTACATATCCAATATTATATTGGAGATGCTATATTCAATTTTTCGGTAATTTAAGTCACATTACTTACACGTGATACATTAGAGGGTAAATTAGTAATTTTACATATAAAAAAATATTGTAAGAAGTAACAAATGATGTGTGAGAAGTAAAAAATGGTGTGTGGATAGCACACCCCTTTCTTTTTCCATTTTTTTTAGTTAAGTTTCTCTAGGGCGGGCCAAATAAGGCTAAAATTGGAATTTTAAGTGTAAAAAATTCTATTTTTTATTTTTTTATTTTTTTTGGGGTTGAACTTAGACTGAGTGTGGGGTTTAAATAAAGAAATAATGGCAAAGAGACCAACTATTTCAATTAAATTTCGTTAGAATGTGGTTAGAAATTCATAATAGAGTCTTCCCACAATGACTGAATTGATTAGAAATCATATGATGTGATTGTTAATAATTGAATTATTATTTAATTGTTGAATAACATTTTTATTTTCTATTGACGACACATTACATGATTTATAAATGCGATAAAAATTTGGTCTACCGACATTACTCATAAAAAAACTCAACAGTTTGATAATTTCTAAGATACTAGTTTTTATTAAACTAGCAAGCGAAGAGCGTCAAAAAACTATTTCAACTATTTACAGCATCTATTGGAGATGAATTAAAGTTAAATTTAGTTATCTTACAACATCTCTTAATTAATTAATTAACTAAAATTTGCTTTAATTAACAACTAAAACAAACATAATTAATGGTTAATATGTGACCATGAAACTAAAATATCCATCTTGCCGGACTAAGGTGAAAAGCAAAAGTCATAATAAGCAGCTTCTTTTAGAGCTTTTTGAACCGCGATATAATTAGTATATGCTTTTTAGCTTCAATCTAATACAAGTTGAACAGAACCAAGTTGGCCAATATACATGCAACTTGGAACCAAAACCCAAATCCCTCTGCCCCAAAAATCTAAAGCATGATTCGGCGGACATAGTAACCTCTCGTGTCAACTGCCCCAAAAATCTAAAGCATGATTCAGCGGCCATAGTAACCTAAGCATGATTCCGCGGCCATAGTAACCTCTCGTGTCAACTGCCCCAAAAATCTAAAGCATGATTCAGCGGCCATAGTAACCTCTCGTGTCAATAATGTAACGTCATGTAACGTCTGATAAATGAAATTTACTTATCCAGCCATACCATTACATCTCATGCCAAAAACACCAACTAAGAAAGTTACAAATTTTATATCATTGGTACAAAACATCATGATAACTGTACACGTGCCGGGTACGTGACAAATAACCCAAAATAATTAAAGAAAAACAAAGGAAATTGCATATAAATACATCCATTTTATTATTATAAATACTAACTGCACTTGCATGGCCATGATGGGTGTACTGGATTAAGATTGGAATCCAAAACTAGGTCTTAACCCTTTACAATTCAGACTTCATTGATTTTTATATGAGATCCCAAACACAAACATTATCCCAAGGACTAAAACAAAAGAGGGATAACAGTCCAGTCCACCACTGCCTTGTTCCTTGACAAAAGCTGCTTCTGCTTTTCTGCTAAACCCTAAAACAGCTTGTACCATATCCACTTTTCAATCAAAGCAGACATTTTATTTTTCACCCTAACAACCCTAATCCAAAAAAACATTTTCTTCTTCTTCTTCGTCTTGTCCAACCGGTTTTGCTGTCCTGTCCTGTCCTTCTCAAAAACTACTATTATCTTCTGTTCTAAAACCTCCTACTATTGTAAAATAAAACCCATTAAAAACCCTATAGCAAGCTTGCATTTCCTTGCCTCCCTAAAATTCCCAAAATCCAAACAGAGCCCTAATAAGTCCACTCCTGGGGGAGCCTTATCTCGCTGCCTACTGCCGCCTGCGGCCGAATGATGCGCTTCTGCTGCGAAATGGCGGTTCTGGCGGCGGCGTTGCTCCGAAGCTGAAGAGCAACCTCTGCAAATTCAACGAAACAAATGAGTACACAAAACACAAATTGTAAATTTAAGATTGGCATATCAGTAAAACTATAAATAAAAAAGTATAACAAGAGAAAAGGTGTTAATTTTTACCGTAATCAGAGTTCAGTTTGCCATTAAAACGACGCTGAAGCTGGGGATGTTGCATGTCATCAATGTTCAGGTTCAGAGCCTGCACGACTCGAGCTGGGAGTAGAACTGTGGAGCAAACTGTACCAAAAGAAAACACAAATTTCAATCAGCCAACCAAATCGAAAGAGAAAGTGAAGACCAAATTAATGCCTTTGAAGAACAACGCCCAGATCTGAAAAAACCAGAGCCAACAAAATTTAATAACATTCAAATCTCAACCACCCAGCACCCAAAATACCCAGAAAGTCATCCAAAAATCTTAATGATGTGACCCACAAGCTTAAAAAAAAATTGAGTTCTAGGTTTTACTTAAAAAGAGTCGGATTTTTTTAACTGGGTTTTACTTAAAAAGTGAAATAAAATTGTCTGGAAGTGAAAAATGAAGTGGGGGCAGAGAGGGGGTGGACCTGGCTTCTTGCGGGTTTCGGATTCGGTGCCAACTTGGCGGGGTAAGAAGACGCCGGTGCCGGAACGCTCAATTTTGGCAGATGGGTATTGGTTTCCGAGATAAACAGCTCTCAATCCGGACCCCTTTCTGTTGTACTCTTGCTGCTGCTTAGCTTGTTGCAGAGGCGGCCATGCAGATGGCGACAAACCCACAGGCCGAGCGTTGAGAATGTTGAGAGTGTTTCTCGCTCTGGTTTGGAAGTTTGGGTGGGTCTGCGGCTGAGTCTGCGGCGGAGGATATCGAGTTTGTGCTCCCCAGACCGCCGCGCTCTGCTCCTTCATCATCTGTTGCTGCCTCAACAGCTTAAACTGCGGAAAAAACGGAGCAGAAAACATTTGAGTGTGAGGTGTTCGATAAAAGTCCCCAAAGAGATTTGAATAAAATGTTTTGAGTTTTTTCTTAGTACCTGAGCGGCTCGCAAGTGCTTGTGAGAAAGCGACTGCTGGTGGAAGCAATAAGCAGCATCTGGGTTGTTGGTGGGGACAGAGACGGGGGAAGGCTTTCGTGGAGGATCCAGGAGGCCTCTGCTTTGGTTCATGCTCATCTTGGCAACTTCCCCTGCAGCTGCATGCAGCAGATCCCAGGTGGCCGGCGGCGACTGGGCGTTTGGGCTTCCGCGGCTCGAGCCCTGTCCGCAACCGCAACCACTGCTGACTGCGTAGAGAGTCGATTGGGGAGAACCAGAAGCGACCCAACCCTGCGAATCAGGAAAAAAATCAGAACCGCCATTAAAACGGCGTCGTCTAGAAACAAAACAGAAATTACTACTCTTTCTAATACCTTTGGCTTCTCGGAGGCGAAAGCAGAGTTGGAGTGCTTGAAGTTGAACTCGTCGTCGAGAGTAGAGTAAGCCATTTGGCGGGTCAGCCCGGTGAGGTAGTCTTCCTCATCGCTCTCAGTCTCGCTCGACTCGACCGGCGAACTGAAATCCGACGAAACCCCAAAAGCACCGCCGTAAGGAAACTCAAACGGCAACAGAGCCTTCGGAGCATCAGCGTCGAACCGTAATCCGAACCCCCCACTTTTCTTGGCGTTGGAGTTGAGCTCCATGGCGGGTGGGTCTTCGTCGTTGAGAATCTGGGTGGGGAGCCAAAACGCAAGGTCATCTAACGTATCAGCCATCTGGGTAGTCCTTGAAATAGCTGAGAAGAGCAGAGACAGAGAGTGAAGTGGAGAAAAGAGTAGAAAGAGAAAGTGGGGTTTGATGGGTCTGAGATATGGGGGTTTGCTGCTTGGTGAAGGTATAATAATGGCGAAGCCAGCTGGGTTTGATGGCCCTACAGAGAAACTTACAGGGACCCAGCAGATATGGAGAAGCAGAGGTTAGTGAGAACGAGAGAACAGAGGAAGAAGGTATCTCCGGGACGATGAGAGGCTTTATTGAAAGTTGAGAGGAAGCCCCTAAGACCTTTTTAACAGTGAGTCGGTTTATTAAATTATTAATTTAATTTATCGAGTAGAGAGAAAGTGAGGAGAGAGAAGAAAGCAGGATGGAGGAGGAGGGCCGAAAAGCAGTACGACGAATACGAATGGCAAACCAAAAACGCAGAAGCAGTGAGTAGAAGAAACGCATTAGCCAGCAGGGTGCTCACGCGGAAACGTGGACGTGGGTAACACGCGGGAACTCCCTAGAGGGGATGGTGGGTCCGGCTAGAAGAAGTTGATTCCATTTCAGTCCAACTGTTTTCTTCCAAGACCATTTTTCTCCCCCCTTTAATTATAAAGTAAAAGTAATATTTAATGTGAAAGTTAATTAAAATTAAGTGAAAAAAATACGTGACAGATGATTAGGTGTATAGTAACATACAACATAGTTATGTCGTTTATTATCTTTAATTCATTCAATCTGTCGGATAAAAATTAAAAGAAATTTATATAAGATAAAAAAGAATGTATGGGTGCTACTAAAAAAGAGTGTGTAGATAATACCATCATTTTTAGTGAAAATAGTTTTTGGTCGATTCATGTGTTACAACGTAAATTGACGTCATGGATGATAATTTTTCCAAGCGATTATTTTTATGTGTGGCGAGTTGTTTTGTCATTCTGTTACTAATAAATGTATAGAAACATGAATGAACGACATGGTTGAATTTTTTATTTTTTTTTTGCATGACAATCACAACCGTTATAAAGTGTTGATAGTTCACGTGTTATAATATAAATTGACATCATCGGAGATAACTTTTTCGAGCGATAACTTTTATGTGTGGTGGGTCGTAATATCGTCTGGTATTACTAATAAATATTTGTAATATAATGAACGACATGATTAATATATGACGAACTTGGCCCATGTTTGAAAATTAAGAATGGATTGTACTAGGTAAAACACTAAATTCAATGTATTTTTTAGTACGAAATGAATGTTAATTTTGGAATTTTGTCTAAGCTGAAGAAATTAAATAGAATAGAGATCAAGTAAAACTTATTCCCTTCAATTCTCTCAAAATGATAAAATAATAAGGCATGAGTTTCCTTCATGACTAATTTAATCTTCTTATGGACAAAATCTTCTTATGAAAGTTAAAATTCACTTTTAGTTTCATACATATCTTCTTCTTTTTTAACAAATGATATTATCTAAGACTTTTCACTTACAAATGAAGAGAAATATCACTTAATTTTGGAATTTTACCTCATAATGGGCTAGCCATAATGTGGTTCAAATTCATCTTTGGCGATAATCGAACTTAAGACCTCTCACTTATAAATAAAGAGAAATATCACTAGACAGTAATACTAAATCATTGATACGCTGAGTTATTCAAATTCAGTTTAATCATAAACACCTGACGTAACCACAAATCGATGAATAATCACACAACCCATCATATTATAATATAATTAAACTATATGACGATGAAACAATCACGCCGATAAATCTCTTAATTTAAGGGATGTGAGTGGGGGCTTGTTATGAGGGATGTGAAAACCCCTCCGTGTGAAAGTGGTGGAGACGCGAAACGTGAGGGAGGGAAGTGGGCCAGTCACTCGCCCCTCGTTCGTTAGCGGTTGAGGCGCAGGATCTTATTGCACCGGAACCAGGCCTTAATTATGAGAATTTTATAAGAATTAAAAATCATAAAGAGAAAATAATTTAATTCTTTCTAACAAAGAATTGTGAAATTGCATAAGAAGGGCATTTGTCCTTTACATGCTTCCACTTGGCATTTCTCCACCTCATTCCCCTCCATGCAATGTAAACAAATCTGCTCTGCCTCACTGAAATTTACTTTTGTCTCTTTTGTCCCTCTTACTTTTCTTCCCTTGATTTTTTGCTTTTTTCTAGGAGGAAAAACGGATGGTTTCGCACGACACTCTACTTTTTTGGGATCAAGAAAATTCATTGAAGTATTTTAATCTTCTTTGGATACTATCATGCAATTCATTTGTGTTAGAAATCGAAACTATCTATTAATATAACTCTCTTTTATAAATGAAAAGATAATTTAATCTTCTATCTCAAAAAAAAAAAAAGGCAATAATGTAATTTTACAAAACTAAATTTTGCTGTTTTCTATTGAAGCCTCATCTACATATGATTTTAACATATATTAATATTAAAAATAAAAAAACAAAACAAAAATCTCTCTTCCCATTCCAACTCTCACGTTCTCTCTCTCCTACTCTCCTCTCAGTTCAAAAACAAAAATCTTAGTTTGGATTGATTTTTTGCAAAGTTAATTTTTACATAGTAAAATATAGTATTAATGTTTCTTATTATAAACACAAAATTTTAAAAAATGGTCACAGAATATTTCAAAGATAAACTTATTCTCATCTTTTAAGTAACCAAGTTAATCCTTTTAAAAATCAACCTCAACCTGGTCATGTGAAATGTAATTAACTTTTTTTTTTTTTTAAGGAAAACTAACGAAAAGTTCAAAAAAAACTTTAGTTTTAACGAAAAATGACAAATAAAGGTGTAATGAATAGTACTAAAAACAGGTAAAATATGGTTTTTCGTTAAAAGTAAATAGTACCGAGAGTGTTTCGTTAAAAAAAAATTCTTTTTTTTCGATAATGTTGGTACTTTTCCTTTTTCCTGTTTTGCTGTGTGAGGTGAAATGGTTGGCATCAATCAGCAGGAAAACAAAAACATGATGTACCAAATTACCAGTTGGTTGCTTGCAGCTAAAGCCTGTGGGAAGATCAGCAGCCAGCGGAAACACGATCTCTGCGCAGAGGCCATGAGCCAATGGAAATAAATTCCTTCTGTGTATTGCTGTGATGATGATGAAATTGACAAGGTTTTTGGGCTTATGCGAATTTTTCTTTTTGGGCTTATGTGAATTTTTCTTTTACCATCATTTGCCGTTAAAGTGAGATTAGGGCAAGTTAACTTCACACCAACCTGTCATGTTTTAGGCAACACCACCCAATAGACTTTCTTTGTAATATGTTTAGAATTTTGGGAAGTGTTATTGGTATTTTAAAAATCTCATTCTGCACTTCTAACAAGTGTATTTTTTTTGCCAAATATAGAAAGTTTGAAGTGTAGAATGAGATTTTTTGAGTGCTAATAACAATTCCCTAGAATTTTAAGACCTATTTAGTAGTTTGAATGAGATTTGATTGACTGGGATATGTAAAACAGGAGTTGTAACTCAGTACAAAGATATTTTGATAACTAATTTTAGTGTGGATTCATAATCAATTATATCCGTGCATGTTCATTTTACATTTTGACACAACGAATAAATGATTGAATTCAAGTTCATTTTTATGAGTCACAACCTATCTCAATCAGCCCACTAAACAGGCATTTAGGGTGGATATGTTATAAGGAAGGAGAACTGTAAACAGATGGGATATGAACTGCACCAGTCAAGATTCGATTCAATTCAAAACAAAATTTGATGTGAAAATTCAAGGGATCAATTGATAAGCAAATCCATATCCCTAGAAGATTCAAATTACTCTTTCATATGTTTTGTATATAATAATAAAAGATATATGGGCAGATAATATGTACTAAGTTGGATGGATCATCATAGCATCATATTCATATTCGGTTTCTTAAGCTAAAAAACTATTGAATTTGGATTATGAACGGATTATGATAATAATCACTTCAGTTGCATCGAAACCAAATCATTCAGCTCAAAATTCGATAAATTGATAGGTATAAAAGTAGCGGAAATCCAACAATGCTTCCTTTAAATAATCTTCTAATCTTCGCTTTTAAAGTTCAATTCTGATTTCAAAGCTATGTACTCTTTAGTTTTTCCACTTAGATGAATGAAAATTCTTAGTTTAACAGACATCAGGTGACGGTATAGAGCTCTTTAACAGATCGAGACATTTTAAAAGATTATCAACATTATTTTTTCTGTTGCAAATGCTCCCACTTTGCATCAAATCACCACCCTCTGGAAATCCCTACATATTCAAACAGATGTTCCATCCGAAAGCAAACATTTTTAGTGAGCGGACGGCGGACATATCCTCCCTCCTTTGTCAAATGCTATTCTCATTTGCGAGAAATTTTTTATTTTGATTAAAATATGAGTGGTACACCATGTGTTTTTATATAAATGGTGAGAATTTTTTTTTTTAAGTTATTAACTTTGGATTAATCTCAGTTTACTATTTTAAAGTTTCTTGATTTTCAACATTTGGTTCATGAAGTTTTTTTTATCCCAGAATGGTACCTAAAATCATAATTTTGGAACAGTATCATACATCTATTAAGTTTTCCGTCAGAACCTTTGTTAACTGATGGACAATGACTAGGTGCCATGTGCCAGTATGGATCCACGTGAATATTAAAAAATTAAAAAAAAATAAAAATTAAAACAATTAATAATTAATAATTAAAACAATTTATAATTTAAAATTAAAAAACCAAACCTTAACCTAAAAAATCAATATGGGTTCATCTCTCTGTTTCTTCTTCCCCACCCAACACAGAAAATCACGATCCTTCCTCTTCCTCTGCCTCTCCCCCTCCGCCTCCCCTGGCGCCGCTCCCAATTTTCTTTTCTCTCTCCCATCCAATCCAGCAATCAACCCTTTTTTTTTTCTTTTTTTTCTGTTTTCCCTCTCTGCTCCGCCCTTGCTACTTACCCAATGACCCCTTCCCTCAATTCTCTCCTCGCTCAGCTCCAAGTACCTCTCCCCCCACGCCTCGATCAACACCGATGTCGCCCCTTCGCTCCAACAATCTTCCCTTCCTCCACCGCTGCTCCGCCCTTGCTGCTTCTCCGATGACAAGAGAGCTAGGGTTAGGGTTTTGTTCTGAGTCGGAGTCGGTCTGATCCAACTGTTCTGCCTCTGCGACGCTAGAGATTGGCTTCCTCCAGACGACGATGATAGGATCTCGTTGTCCTTTTCCATCGATGCAATTGTTATCCCACGCCGATTTAACATCAAACTTAACGGATATATGAAACTGTCCAAAAATTATGACTTTATATACCACTTTGGGATGAAAAAAAATTCATGTATTAAATGTTGATAACTAAGAAACTTCAGGTAGTAAATTGAGATTAATCCTTAACTTTTTAATACACATATCCCACTATTTGTATAGTGACATGTGGTGTACCACCTCGTATGCCGATCACACTGAAAAATCTCTCCTCATTTGCAGGAAACATACCTTTCCACCTCCAACGCTTATCCTTTAAATTGTATTTTTTTAATTTTTTTCTTTTCTGAATATTGCTTATTATTTCGTAGTATTTATGTCAGGCCATATATAAGACGAATCGTATCGCAAGTGAGACAACTTGAACTTAGAAAACAAAATGAATAAAAACAGACAAGAATATCCAAGATTGACGACAGGAAGCGAAGAGCACAAGTAACAAATATTTGGATTTTGGAGTCAACATAATAACAAATTAACATGCATGGGGCCATATATCCCTCAAACCACATGTGCTAAACAAAGTTTTAAGTCGTCATAAAACCCAATCGAAGTATTGAAGCGGTAAATTGTTCTGGTGAGTATGATTTTTTTGTTTAACTCATCGTGTTTTGAGTACACACTTTCATCCTCCTTTATATTGCTTTAAGTAGTAATATCCATTTGTAATGAACATTTTAAATTGAATTATAATTATTTATCGTACGATATTGGTGTGGATCCTAGCATGCCTCTTGTTTAACCAATGTGATTAACAAATTTTTACGATAAACATGTTATATTAAAATTGGCTATTTCTTAATCACCATACGTATCAAATACATAAACAATTCATTTCAACGATCTTAATTGTCATCGAAACAGTCTAAAATAAAACTCAAAATTGACAAAATAAACATATATAGTGTTTAGATATTCTTACAACCTAATTGCCAGAGTTTTTCTTTTTTGAAAATCAGCGTAGAAAAATAATTAATTTTGTTGAACAAAAATTCAATAAAAAAATATTTTGTTCTAATGAAGAAGGCAAATAAAAGAATCTGTATTTTGCAATGATTTGGCACCTTCAAACCGTCTATTATTTTATCCTAGTCAAACCCAAGCCGCTTTAACCCTTCTGCTTGTTTCAACCGTCGTCGTTTTCCGGGAAGATTATTCCGGCGCGTCGCTTTGCTTCTCCACTTGGCAAACAGCTGCCGGCGTTGGCCGACGCTCTCTCTCCTGTCCCACTCTCGTCACAAAATGTATGCACAATTGCACATGATGAAACTCATCAGCAAAAGCATCAAAACTCCACTTAATAGTTAAGCCCGATTAAATATAGTAAACATAGTTAATTAAGCATATTCTTTGGTTGGATAGAAAAATTAAACAAACTGAATTAAAGAATTAAAAATAATTAAGGGACATGCTTACTTGTTTACTGCAAGGAATACTGGATAAAGACGTTCATAGCTTTTTAAATATTTTTTATTTTGTAAATAAACAAACTTTATGTTATTTTATGAAGCCACTTTTCCACCGTTGATCATTCAAAGGTTTTCAGATCCAGAGGATGGTATATATGAAGCGCATGCTTGCCACGTCTTTCTGTTTCTGAGTCACACATGCAATGCATACTCGTGTAAAAGCATAAAATTGCTTCTAATTAGTGCCACCGTTTTGAACTTTCCCGCCGAAAGAGATATAATGTCCTATCACATCTTTAGAATAGATTTGAGCTCAGTCTGTTGTTTATTATGTCTACATGTGAGATATACAAGATTAGACATAATGAGTTGTTAATCTACAATAAAATGAGTTATCTAACATATTATTCTACATGATTATAAATCATGTCTTACAAATCTCAATCTAATCATATTTTAAGGCTCAATCTCATCAATCCTACCAAACCAGTTAGTAAGGGGCTTGGTTTGGTTTGGCAACTTGGAAGTTATGCAAAATCTCCATCATTTTCAAATTGTTGGGTTGTATCACAAAAAGGTTTTGATACAATTAAAAGTCAGATTATTCAATATAAATTGTAAAATATTTTTCTCTCAAATATTTTTTATGTTAACTTGCATTTAACAATCTCAACTTCAAGGTTATTCGAGGATGATCTTATAGAAAAAGTAATACACATATAGTACATTTGCTTCCGTTAAGCCTCACAAAGTGATTAAATTAGACAAAAAATTAACCTAATTACCCCAGTTGGCTTATCTAATCTTATACTACCTGGTACATGCATCCACGTTGTACAATTTGACTACTGCGCCTCAAGTCCAATCAAGTCCAAAGCTTAAGTTGTAAGGCATGTGCTTCAACTGTATTATATGTAAATGCAATTGGTCGGCGCATGCATGGCTGATGTAACCCTAGCTTAAACCTAATACCCTTGCCAATTTCCATGACTAAATCAAGCCTGCCTTTTATCTACAAGGCATGCCCGTGCGTTGATAAATATTGTCAAGCTAGGGTGTACAGGTAATATTATGAAATTACTAACTTAATTGTTGAAGGAAAAAAAAAATACACCTAGTCAGGGATATAAATCTTACTCTTTTAAAAACATAAACAAAAAAGATACAAGAAAAAGAAGAGGGACATGAGACCTAACCCTTCTAAAACAAAATGTAAAAGATAATAACCCGCAAAACAAGTTGCAAAGCAAATTAACAAGAAGTTCAGGCAAAAATAAATTCATTAAGAAGGGGAGACAAACTTATAGGTCGGGATGCCCAAAAAATTTGTGTGCAGTAAAGGGAGAGTCTCCAAGGGTAGAACCGGATGACACACAAGGAAAGACAAGAGCAACCCTTAATTTCCTAATTTATTCGTGACCGCTTTCTTATCTCGAAAAATATGAAAGCAACGGAAAACCATGTGTTGCAAAACGAGAAGACGATTTTTCCAACGAGTTAAGAGCTGTCAAGGAGGAGAAAAATAGTCAAAAGAAAAGAAGATCATGTTGGAATAGTTACTTTCTAGCCACAAATTTTGACAGCCTTGCCCATGAACCAACTCCACTGCGAGGATGACAGCATGATGCTCAAAACTCTGAGAAAACCCACAAAAAAAAAAAAACCCATAGAATCTCCATTGACCCCACAACAAGTTGCTTTCACCCAATTATATGGAGGAGGATGCTAAAAAATAGGGACAATAGAAAGAGCATTACATAACTCAACCGAAACCTCAAAAGAGACTAAAAGTTGCTTATCTAATGTCGGTAGAAATGATTTTTGAATGAAGACCTAAATATTAGACGGCTAAATAACTAAAACATTACAATGTATGTTTTAAGAATATACGTAAAAAACGTGTGTCTTGATCCTGACCATATCTATAATAACAGAGTCGGCTCTGAGATTTTGGGGGCCTTGTGCGAGACTCCAAGGGAGGCCCTTAATAAGTATAGAATTTTGGTTGATATGTTTTCTTTTACATTTTAATTTTTATGATTATTTATAGATTGAGTTAAAGAAAAATTTTCGTGCTGTGGTTAGATATCTATTTGCTGTGTAAAAAAAAAAATTCGGTGGTGTATTTTTGGATTTGAAACTCTTTATTTTAACATACCCAATAAAAAGCCCTTAGAGGGTCTAACATTTTGTTGCTATGTTTTCTTTTACATTTAATTATGATCACATATAATTGAGATGATGTAAGGAAAAAAAAATCTTAGTGTGGCGGTTAGGCACCTATTTACATCCCCTATGTTTTTGGGTTTGAAACACCATGCTTTAAATTAAACAAAATTAAAACAGAACTCATTCTTTTAAATACCAAAACAATTAAAATAAAACACGAAAGAAATTAAAATAAAACATTAAATAAACACCATGCTTTTAAATACCCAAAAAAATAAAACACAAAAAAAAGCACCGGGTAAAGTCAAACCCAATTTCATAGACATGGATTATGGATAAGAAGCGGAAGACAATTGGGCTATGAGATGACTTTGGTATATCATTGCAAATTTAAAAACTTATACTATATCTACAGGTAAAATAAAATCGTAATCGGGGGCCTTGTGCGGTGGCACCACTTGCACACCCTCAAGGCCGGCTCTGTATAATAAGCATTACTTGGTGAAGGACATGTGTGTATATATATATGAAAGAGGCCAAAATCCCCCCTTACTTTCGGTTAGTTTAGCTGTTACCTAGTGAAGATGCTTTCTAGTACAAATGAATACACAAACAAAAAATTATTAGCCAATGTTTGGTACTCATGTGGCCGGTGATGCGCACTTAGATGCGTCCATCAGCCGATATGGTCAATCGGTGTTCCATTGCAAGCAAGCAAACATGTCTCTATGTTGACCCACATTTTGTAATGTACATAAAATAATCATATCTTCCAGTGCCAAGAATCTATAGTCCCTTACCCAACATATTCTCTTGCTTCTGTTGTTGTCTAGTTTTGTATGTGTTAGATATGTGTGAGCTTAATAGGGCAGCTTCTAGTGAGATTTTTGCATATAGAGATTGATCTTCATTGGGATCCTATTATGTAACTCAATGATCAAAATCTTCTATTCTTTTGGTTGTTCATCAAGGATCAAATTTTTATTTATCTTTCGCGGAATTATCTTTGTAGAGAAACGTAAATCGATCATGAACAATTATTATCGTTAATTGGAACACGTTGTTGATAATATGATATTTGCACTAGAAAATTTTCGCATCTATATGCTTAATACTCACGAATTGTACTAGTAGTTCCTATAATTCCCTTGAACTTTCACTTTAATCCATGTAGTTATTTGTTGCATTCTCATCCTTGTAATATTGTTTTGTTTTCACTTTAGTCCGATTCCTCGACTCTTAACTTGTTTTTTACATCCATATTTTTGCACATCGTCTCATATGAAAAAACCCAAGTTGGAATGGCCTTATTGGTGGATCATATCCTAATGGAATTAGTGAAACTACAAGGATGAAGATTGAAAAGAAAGTTAAAAATTACGTAAACGAAAGTGAAAATCGGAATAATTATAGGGAACATATTGTGTTATATATGCATCTTTATTACATTTTAATTTGAATATTTAAAAATGAAGATCTGACCACTTTCCTGAAAAATAGTTAAAATTTTTAATATTATATCACATCATATATGATACCTACACTATAGGTTAATTAAATACATTCAACCTGTGATGGAGACATAATATATGGAAATAAACAAAACTTAATTTACCTATCATCCATGAAAATAGTTCAAAGAAATTTAACCTTCCTACGTTTATAAATTCGTACTAGTATATGTGATGATGTATACATATATAATCCATACTAGTATATGTGATGATGTATACATATATATAGTACTTACAACATTGATTAGCTTGTACAATTAATCTGTGCTGGAGGTAAAAGAAAATATTGAGATACGTATTGGAAGCAGGAGAAAATATGATAAAAATAAGCTAATGTGAATAATTAATAAACATACCTAACTCAACAAAATGGACTAAACGCAATAATATCTTACGAAATTGAAACTAAATACAATAATATCTTACGAAATTGAACCATTGTCGAGTTTACTCTAGATATGTAATTGATTTTCATAGCTTACTATTTGGTAAAATGAAAGGCAATGAGTATGAGCAACAAATGTGCATGTTATGTTATAGATTGGTGCTGAATCCGTGAGTGGAATCCAAGGTGGTGTGTCATGTCATCTGTGGATATCTTAGTACTAAGTTATAATCTTGAGGATGAAGGGATAGTGTGAATGTGTTACTCCAATTATACAGAAAAGAGTAATGCCTAAGTTTGCTACAAATTATACCATCTTATTTGCTTTTCCACTTTTTCAATTTCTTTTTTGGCCTTTATCTTTTTGTATTAGTACTTTTTTTCTCAGATTTTCTTTATTACTTTTCAAAGCGGTCATGTAAAAGTCGGTCATATTCTCTATGTATCCGGATTCTTCCGTTTACTTGCCTTGTTTCCCAAGCTTTCTATTTCATATTTGTTCTCCATGATCTCATTAATTAATTAAATAAGAAAGATGATTCATTAATCTTAGAGAGTCATATAGTTTAAAATGGAAAACGATTGATATTGGCCAACTCATGTCCAATAGCGGAGCTAGGAAATTTTCACTGAGTGGGCTAACTTAAACATTCAAATCTTGATATTGTATTTTTCACAGTATCGTCTAGCTTAAGAAAATTTTCACAATGTGAGTCAAGAATTTTCGTTATTAAACAAATACGTGTTAAAATTCAAACAAATCCAAACGTGTACATGTACAAGAAGTGATTAGAAAAATGACGAAACAAAAAGAGATGATTTGTAAACTGTATTATATAATTTTATATAGTTAAACCAAGAAAATTAGGATTAGTGACTAAATATATGATGTGCTATATTCAAAAATCAATAAAAATTATATGTAAAATTTTAATTTTTTATGGAAAGCTACTTGGTTTATAGCCCAGGGTAACCCTTAACATGGCTACGCCATTGCTCATGTCTTAGCTAAGGAGAACAAAATTTGACCAGCACATATGTTGCACAATAATGCCTAAAATTAGCACACAAACTACTAAAAAAATGAAAACAAGATTGAATTTTCCCATTGAGAACTTTATCAAACATATTTAGTCACTTGAAAAATTAATGATCGGACACAACCCCATCAATTGAAGCTAATAGTTGTTTATTATCAATTTATCGTCCAATTGATTTTAGAATCGTAATTCGTAAGTAGCACTCTAATATAAAAATAGAGAGGTGTAGGATTTGAAGTGCTAATAACAACTTTGTTTTTGTATTGTAGTTTCAAATACTGAATAGTGAATTCGATAATTCTAGGAGCTCGATAATGATCTAGAGTAAAACTTCCGTCAAATGGTAAGACATATTAAAATCTCACCAATTCTAATAAGTGATAATGTATACTGACAAATAATTTGATGAACAAAATGAATGACCTTAATTAGCATTATCATTAAAAGACCATCATATTGGTAGATGTAGCTATTTAATCATTAATCTACTAACAATTAAAGTAAGATTTGGATTTGGTGGAGACAGTTAAGAGAGAGTGATCATCACAAGAGAAGATAATTGGGCTGCAAAAAGTATAACAGGTGCATGCGGTATTATAGTACCGGTTGGGTCAAACCTAGATTCTAGCACTGAAAGAACAACATGATCATCAAATTAGAAAACTTGAAAAGTTTGGATTAAGCGTAAAGCATGTCGCTAGTTTAACCAAAATTACTTTTCTTTTTCACTTTCTTTGTTTTATTCTGATCCCATCATACTTAACAAAAACTTAACTATTTCTGAGCTATTTTTATTTTTATTTTTTTATTTTTAGTTTATCGGACTTGGAAGTAACATGGGGTGGAAGAAAATAGCAGCCAGCACCTGTGGAAGTCCAGCTGTTCAAGTGTTTAAGAATTAAACAACGTATTTATAAAAGTGATCAATGTGAAGAAGTTTTCCTAGTGTGATTGTTACATAGTGCCACTACCACATATTGTTATTAGTTCATATATAAATGTTTTAATAACCCGTGAATTTATTTATTAATAATATATATTACGTTTGTGATGTATCACTTATATTATCTATAAAGTATGTTAATCTCTCATCATGAGACAAATTGACAATAAGAGAAGTGGCTCAATTCATTATAAACTCTTTACAGGGTTTAATACATTTCTTCACATTAATACCATATATTAGTTGACATGAAGCAAGTGAGACCACTAGACTTCATACGTGAGTTAACCGACTCTGATACTATAAAAGTTAAAATTTACTGTACAATTAATTGGCTATAGAGGAAATAACCCCCTCTTCTTATAATTCGTGATAGAATTTCTCAGTTTTCCAATATAAGAGTATCTCCAAATGAGACGTCAAATTCAAAACATCAAATTTTAATTTGATGGATAATTTGACAATTTGACATATTATCAAGATTTTACTTCCACCCGATATGTCAAAATTTATTGTTTCATTTATGTTTTTTCAAACAAAAATAATAAAAGTTGGGTTGTTGTTGGTTTAAAAATAATAAAATAAAACTTAAATATGCTAACATTTAAGGTAAGACAAGTGAAATGTCTTTGGAAATAGCAAAAATCATATTTGAAGGTAGCTTCAAATTCTTTGTCCATATCAACTTAGCCTTCTTTTTCATGTCAGCTTTGACATCTCAGTTAGAATAAATAGTACTTTAATTATTACTGTTGTATATTTACGTGCTATTTTTTACATCTCCTTTAAAAATTGTCTAAAATATTTCTTTACATTCTCACAATTTACAGATATAATACTTGAGATTATGCTATGTGAAGTGTTGTTGTCATACTAAAAGATTTCTCACTAGCGTGGAATGTATAGTTTATGATAAGAGTAAATTATAGCAATGGTCCCTCAACTTTAAACAAATTGAAGCAATAGTCCCTCAACTAAAAATCCATTATTATTGGCCCCTCAACTTATCAAAATGTGTAGCTATAGTCTTTTTCATCAATTTCATCAAAATTTTGTCAAAATAAGTTATGTTGGAATGACCATTTATACAATTAGGGTCTCTCAACTCATCAAAGTGTGTAATTATGGTCATTTTCGTCAACTACATTAAAAAATTTGTCAAAACGAGTTATGTTGAAATGACCATTGCTACAGTTGGGTTGAAGTTAAGAAAGCATTTCTCCAGTTGAATTAAAGTTGAGGGATCAATGGTAATAAATTTTTAGTTGGGGGACCATAGCTGCACGTTTTGATGAATTGAGGGACTAATGGTAATAGATTTTTAGTTGAAGGATCATTTATTCAATTGAATTAAAGTTAAATGACTATAACTACAATTTACTCTTTTTATAAATATGGAGGGTGAGACTCGAGAGAGAGAGAGAGAATCAACTATCGAGGAACATGTCACCTTGATTAGCGTGTGAAAGTATGGATTTTGTGTCTTAAGCTTGTCGTTTGCCTTTGAAATGGTGCGAGCGTCTTCACTCTTCAGTGTCGATGGAAGACGAGTTCTGGGAGATTCTTTATGGAAAAAGTTTGAACATCTGTCTGCTCCCATGCAGTGGCAGTTTGACCAGCCCACAAAGCACCATTCCCAGATCTCATGCAGCCATTGTCTTTTGCTGCTCAGTGGAAACCACTTTCCTTACTGTACACAGTAATCTCAATCTTAATCTGTGGATTAAAGCTTAAACCTTAAAACAATTTTATCTGTTAACATAATCATCACTAATGGGCTACTTCCCCTATGTTCAATTGTTTCCCAAACCATAAAATAAGCATAATTATTAGAATTATTATATATTAATTTATTATTGTCATTAACTTATTAACAAAATAAGGAAAACTAATGAAAATGGATTGAAAACTTTGAATTTTAAGAGCAAGTCCACCCCTAAGGACTTTGTGCCAGCACCCAGCGTATTTATCCACTCAAGTGAACAGTAATAGACCCCAGTGAACAGTAATAGACCAAAGCATCTCCATCCCTAACAAAAAATTGCCTAGTCCATTTTATTAAAATATTATTATTATTTATTATAAAATAATAATTTTTTTAATAATTTTATATTTAATTTCTGACTTTGTAGAAATAAAAAAAATTAAAATGTTTTCAATTTCATAACCTGCACTTCCTTTCTCAATTTCTCAACTTCACTGTTGCACACTTGCACTCCTGCACATCATTTCTCAACTTCACCGCTGCACACCCCTGCACTTCCCTCCCATCTTCTAACTCTTCCCCTCCTCATCTGCTATCATCAACAAGCTCAAACCCAACTCCTGCAAAACCAAAAGATTCAATCTTGGTGCCAGCTCTGCAGAACTTGCCGTCGACGACGATGGGGTTGGAGTCGTCTTCCCCCATGGGGAGTCATTTGGTGGAGAAGAAATACAGTCAGGTATTCCCCCTTGACCTGACCTGGCGCGGAAAAAATGAAGGAAAAAAAATGGTGACTGATGTCATGTTGGCGTCATACGGGCCAGTCCATTGCTCTGTCAATTTTGAGCTGGTCTGGAGACCAGCTTGGGCTGGGTGCCAGGCAAGAACACGGGGTGGAGAGGATTGGCTGAGTGCCAGCCTTGTTTTTTGGCTAAGTGCCGGGCTCTCTTCTTCCCGGTGGACTTGCTCTAATGATAAGGACAAAATAAAGGGTAAAGTGAATAGTACTATGATCGACTTTTTAGTATAAAAATATGGTTTTTCGTTAAAGTGAACAGTACCGGATGCTTTTCGTTAAAATTCCCTTGATATAAAGCTAAAAGCTGCTGCTATAAACCGTTTGAACACATCCCTCTCACTCTCTCCAGGCAGTCCATTTCATTCATGCTCTAGTTTCCAATAATGATTTGCATTGACAAATTATTTTAATTATTTTTGTAATTTTAAAAAAAAAATTATTAAAAAATCTAAGTACAGAGAGGAAAATAATGTGTGCCCATTTAAATTGGTGGAACTAGGGTTTTAAATTACTTGGTTGGTATGGGGTGAGAATCATGAGACAGTTGAATTAAAAATGGTAAAATATCAAAAATATATATGACAATATTGGAGAATTTCTTGTATATTCATTAATCTTCAAAGTTGAGTATATATAGGAGTTATAATTGATATTACATATACACTTCGTCAATGTGAGACAACAAACTACTATTTACATTTTAACTAATACATAAATATATAACTCGCAACACTCCCCCTCAAGTTAGAGCAAAGATGTCACACATGCCCAACTTGTCAAGCGAGTTGGAAGACACACTATTAGACATAACCTTAGTAAGCACATCAGCAAGTTGAACTTGAGATCCCACAAACGGAAAAGTAATAATTCCAACATCCAATTTTTCCTTGATGAAATGTCGATCAATCTCCACATGTTTTGTTCGATCATGTTGCACTAGATTATGAGCAATCTCAATAGCAGCCTTGTTATCACAATGGAGTTTCATAGCACCCTTGGGTTTAAATCCAAGATCTCTCAACAATTTTTTCAACCACAACAACTCACATACACCATCAGACATACCACGAAACTTAGCTTCAGCACTTGACCTAGCCACAACGTTTTGTTTATTGTTTCTTGTTTCTCCAAGTACCTACATTACCACCCACAAAAGTAAAATATCCAGATGTAGATCGCTGGTCAGTGATAGAACTTGCCCCATCTGCATCCGTATACCCTTATACATTCAAATGACTATTCTTGTAAAAAACCAAGCCTTTACTAGAAGCCATCTTCAAGTACCTCAAAATATGGATTACTGCATCCATATGAGCTTCACTAGGTGGGTGCATAAACTGACTTACCACACTATCTTCATAAGCAATGTTAGGGCGAGTGTGAGACAAATAAATTAATCTTTCTACAAGCATCTGATACTGTTTATTATGAGTAGGAACTTGATCCAGAAATAAGGCCAGACGATGATTCTGCTCGATCGAAGTATCAACAAGTTTGCAATCTAAATCACCTATTTAAGCTAATTAATCAAGAACATACTTCCGTTGAGACAGAAAAACACTATGCTTGGATCGTTCAACCTCGATTCCAAGAAAATACTTCAATTCACCCAATTCTTTCATCTCAAATTCAGTAGCTAGGTACTTTTGAAGGTGTTGTACCTTCTCCTGATCATCACCAGTCACTATCATGTCATCAACATAAATAATCAATGCAGTTAGCTTACCATTTTGTCGCTTTAGAAACAAAGTATGGTACGAATGACTTTGAAAATACCCAAACTTCTTCATTGAACTTGTAAACCCCCCAAACCAAGCTCTAGGAGATTGTTTCAAACCATACAAAGTCTTTTGCAATATGCACACAACACCTTTTTCAGGAGATATGCCAATACCAGGTGGGAGATCCATATAAACTTCCTCTTTAAGATCATCATGAAGAAAAACATTCTTAACATCAAACTGCAGTAGGGGCCAATCTTGATTTGTTATTAAAGATAGAAGAACACACACATTGTTGAGTTTGGTAACATGGGCAAAAGTCTCTAAATAGTCCACACCATAGGTTTTAGTATAACCCCAGCAATTAATCTGGCTTTATGTTGGTTAATAGAACCATCTGCTTTATGCTTAATAGTGAACACTCATCTACATCCAACAGCTTTCTTTCTGTTTGGCAACCGAACCAAATCCCAAGTGGAATTCTTTTCCAAATCTTCCATCTCAACATTCATGGTGTTGATGCACAAAACCGGAGGGGTCTTGAAACAACGTAAATCCGACCGTGAATCTGCAAGAAAGTAAAGAACACAAGATGTATCGTGGTTCACCCCAATGTTTGGGCTACGTCCACACTGATGTTGATATTGTTTCACTTTGAATGGTGAATATACAAGAAGGCTAGAGGCAGTGTGCTTTCTAGCCTATTTTCTCTCTTCCCATGGACTGAATCTTGACCTCTTTCAATAAGGAGAGTGAGGAGTCATTTTATAGAATAAGGGCTTCTCACTTATTATATATTTGCCCCTTCATTTATTACATAATTACATTTGAGTCCCCCGAGTATTTATACGAGGTCTAAATACGGAAGCCCCAAATATGGTACAAACAGTAGTCCCCCAAGTCTTCAGTCAAGAGAGTGTTTTGGCTGGAGACTTGAAATTCAGTTTATGTGTGGGCCGAAGTAACTAGATGTCTTCTAGAATTGATACTCGATATGAGGCGGTGCTCAATGTGAAATGATGCTCAACTAGAAGTAGCACATGTTATGAGGCTGCTCGACTTGTGGCTTATGTTGCCTTGGTTGGCTCAGCTTGTGGCGTTGAAGGTGAGGAATTCCCTTTTATAGAATAAGGGCTCGCTCCTCAATACATAAGTGATGGGTTAGGAGTGATGTTCGCGGCGAGGGGCTTGCTCAGCTTGCGGTGATGCTTTCTAATGATGGTGAGAGAGTCCATTTTATAGAATAAGGGCTCGCTCCTCAATACATAAGTGATGGGTTAGGAGTGATGCTCGTAGCGAAGAGGTTACTCAGCTGGCGGTGATGCTCTCTAATGATGCTGATACATAAGTGATGGGTTAGGAGTGATGCTCGCGGCGAGGCGGTTGCTCAGTTGACGGCGATGCTCTCTAATGATGGTGATGGAGTCCCTTTTATAGAATAAGGGCTTGCTCCTCAATACATAAGTGATGGGTTAGGAGTGATTCTCGCGACG
This sequence comes from Malus domestica, assembly GCF_042453785.1. NCBI lineage: Eukaryota > Viridiplantae > Streptophyta > Magnoliopsida > Rosales > Rosaceae > Malus > Malus domestica. The sequence goes on along the minus strand of NC_091672.1, from coordinate 22,604,554 downwards.
AGGCGGTTGCTCAGTTGACGGCGATGCTCTCTAATGATGGTGAGGGAGTCCCTTTTATAGAATAAGGGCTCGCTCCTCAATACATAAGTGATGAGCTAAGTCTCTCTCTAATGAAGGTGAGGGAGTCCCTTTTATAAAATAAGGGTTCGCTTCTCAATACATGAATAATGGGTGCTCTCTAATGAAAGTGAGGGAGTCCCTTTTATAGAATAAGGGTTCGCTCCTCAGTACATAAATAATGGGCCAAGTTCCCCAAGTATTTTTCATGAGGCCCAGTTGTAGAAGCCCAATATATGGTACATAGTGTAGTCCCCCAAGTCTTCAGTCAATAGAGTCTGTTGGCTGTAGACTTCAAATTCAATCCATGTATGGGCCGAAGTGGCGGTTGTTCGGATGTGGTCTTTGTATACCATGCACTGAAGCTTTGAAGTCGGAGCTTTGTAAATGAAGCTTTCGAAGCTGGAGCTTTTGTAAATGAAGCTTTTGAAGCTAGAGCTCTGTAAAGAAAGCTTTCGAAGCTAGAGCTCTATAAATAAAGCTTTCGAAGCTAGAACTCTGTAAATGAAGCTTTCAAAGCTAGAGCTCTGTAAATAAAGCGAAGCTGATTGACATGAGTGATGCTCATGAATGTTTATGTTGAATGACATGAGTGATGCTCATGGATGTTGACATGAGTGATGCTCATGAATGTTGTGAAGAGGGATGCTCATGAATGTTTATGTATGATTGACATGAGTGATGCTCATGTATGATTTTTTGGAGTACTGGATGTACTTTTGATCACCTAGTTGATGATAATAGCTGCAGGCTGCTGAATAATTTTGGAGTACTGGACGTACTTTTGATTACCTGGTTGGTGATAATAGCGGCAAGCTGCCGAAAATTTTAGAGTACTAGACGTACTTTTGATCACCTGGTTGGTGATAATAACGGCAGACTACCGAATAATTTTGGAGTACTGGACGTACTTTTGATCACCTGGTTGGTGATAATAGAGGGTGAACTTTAAGTGGAGGGATGGAGGTTGGAGTTTGAAGCCATAGGGCCTGGCTCTTTTAGGCATATGGGCCTTCGCCCTCCACATAACATTCCAGCCCATTATGTTGGGCTTGCCGTTTTTTTTTTTTTTGGCATACTGCCTTTTTTACACATCAGTATAACTATACAATAATTGCTTTAGTTTGCAGAAGACAACTTAATAAAATATTCATCAATGACAATGGGTATGGGTGTGCTATGTTTTCCACTTCCTCCTCAGCTTTTCTCCATCTCCTGACATATTTTCCTTTTTTTTTATTTTTTTTATTTTTTATTTTTATTTTTTATACTTTTGCTTTCTGCTTTTGCTTTTGTTTCTCCACTTGCATGTATGAAAACGTGGGTGGCTGCCTTATGCCAGAAATCTCATCATGTGTGATCAAACATAAAGTGACCATGGCACCTGTAAATGTCCATTTCAAGAATAATGGGTTCATTTTTCAGAGCATGCTCATTTGCAGATTTGCATGCCTGCTTTACAGCAAACATACATACCGTCCATACCGTCCACCAGTAAGATTCAGCTCAGCTAACTAAAAAGTTACCATTCTCTCATGGCTTTCCTGGCCGGCAGTGTCTCAAATCTGGGCTTTCTCCACGGCCCACTCGAACGGCGCTATTCTCCACGGTGACTTGATCCTCCTCCGCCGCTGCTGATTATAATTGGGGATTATCTTGCTCTTGATGGACTTTAGAATCGTTATAGACTATCAAAATAAAGATTATCGAATAGAGACCAAGAACAATCATTTCCAAATGAACCCATCTCCTGATTCGCGTCAATTTGGCTCGAGAAAGCCTCGGTTGGAGGATTCGCCGATGGAGATGCGCCGACCGGATTTGAGTCCAATCTCTGGTAATTCTCGTCAGGACCGAGTTCGCGCTCGAGCCCAAAGTCGGAGTTCTCGAAGAGGACACCAGAGTGGAGGAGGCCAGGGCAGGAAACAACGAGCTTATGAAGGGCGGCCTAGCCGCCGGCAGGCTCGGTGGAGCCGGTAAGGAGATCGGAGACGATAGAGGGGATGACCTTGTAGCACTTGATCTTCCAGCAAACGTTGCGGATCATGGAAGAGAACTTGGTGCAGGAGCAAGCGAGCCAAGCCCAGTCCCGCGGGTCCTCCTCGAGCTTGAAGAGGATATTCAGAACGACGTCGTCGGAGAGCTTCGAGAACACGGTTTCGGCCATCGGATTTCAAATATATTCGAGAAATGAGGGGACAAAAAGGTTGGAACTTGACGTTGGATTTGGGTATTTTGGGGATTTTGAGAGATGGGTTAACGAAATTTCTGTTTGTTTGGTTCGATTTGATTTTCCGTTTGTTTCTGGTGAACTGATTTCGGGAGAATGTGAATGTCTGGTTAAAAGGAATGGCTAGAGAGAGAGAGAAATGTGGTAATGAGTAGAGATAGTGGGTTTTCGAGAGGAATAAGCAACAAACAGCAATGGGGAAGGTTTGTCCTGGTTCACGCGCTTGGCGGCCTGAAGGGCGACCACGAGATCAGACACCCATGATTCCGTCAGACCGGAATTCGTGGAAGAAGTCGACGCATCCAACGGCGCTAAACTGTCTTACAGAACTCATGAGCGCACCTTCATGGCTGGTGGTTGACGGCAGCGTCTGTTAGACACGTTGCAACCTATTTCGCAGTCTCAAAAGCTCGTCGTTTTTGCAGTACCAAGAGCACTTAATTTTCTGAGCCTCTCTTTCTTCGTTGATTTTCTAGAGAGCACAAAGTCCCCACCACAATCCAAGCAAGGGAAGAGCTTGATGTCGTTGTTGGGTCCAGAAGATTGCTTGAAGCGAATGGCTCCTCCTCCACGTTTCACATCTCGATGCTTGGAGGAAGATGGTACTAACATCTGGAATTTTGAGCTCGAGAAACAGATCATTCGTCTCTCTGCAAATTTTGAGCTCAGCTCTCTGAAATCTTCAAACTTGGATCGCATATACGATGAAATGGAAGTAAACTCAGGTGAGGAAAACGAAAAGACAACAGAACCCAGATGCTGGATTGAGGTAATGAGGAGGAGACAAAGGTGTTGAAGAAGAAAGTGAGTGAGAACAATGTGTAGAGAGAGATGTGACTGGTTTCTTGGGTTTTTGTGATTTTGCAGATTCACGGCGGAGGTGAAAAAATGAAAGAGAACCGACACAACGTTTCGTATCGTTTCCCACATACGGCGCCAAATGTTGATGCACAAAACCGGAGAGGTCTTGGAACAACGTAAATCCGACCGTGAATCTGCAAGAAAGTAAAGAACACAAGATGTATCGTGGTTCACCCCAATGTTTGGGCTACATCCATACTGATGTTGATATTGTTTCACTTTGAATGGTGAATATACAAGAAGGCTAGAGGCATTGTGCTCTCTAGCCTATTTTCTCTCTTCCCATGGTCTGAATCTTGACCTCTTTCAATGAGGAGAGTGATGAGTCATTTTATAGAATAAGGGCTATTCACTTATTACATATTTGCCCCTTCATTTATTACATAATTACGTTTGAGTCCCTCAAGTATTTATACGAGATCTAAATACGGAGGCTCCAAATACGGTACAAACACATGACATTAACTCACTTAGGGTCAGACAAAGCATCCTGCAATTTCTTGGAATTGATACACTAGATAACTGACATATGTAAGATGCATATGGTTTGGACAAACGATGAGTAGACACATAGTTGTTGATATGATACTTGGCTTTGGCATGCATATCATGCTCATAATTTTAGGTTTTCCATGATTAACTCGTGGAGGCAACTAATAAGTAGAAGAATCATCAAAATTTACCTCATGTGTATCACCATCTTGTACTAAACCATTAGAAGGTCATCATCGGACAACCATCAACAAGTAACTTGTTAGTCATCCTAGCAGTAGACAACTAGTCATCAAAAGGCAATTCATCAGACATACCAATAACAAGCAACTCGTTGGGCACATCTAACGAGTCATCAGTAGAAACAATATTGAAAATGACAAACGACCAATCGTCACCTATAGCCGACTAGTCAGTATCACACAGCATAACAGGTTCTGTCCCTAACTCTACCTATAACATATCATCCATACCATCTTTTCGAATCTGCACTTCACTCCCCTCTCCCCTTGAAGTGGGGAGTCGGCACCACAAAATAAGAAACTTCCTTATGGAAGGTGACATCCATGGTAATATAAGTTTTCTAAGTCGAAGAATGATAACATTTATAGTCTTTCTGATTGTTAGCATATCCAATAAATACACATTGAAAAACACATGCATCAAGTTTACTCCGTTGATGAGAGTAGACATGCACACACGCCACACACCCAAACACATTTGGAGGAAGTTTGGATATAGAAATAGGAGAAACATGTTTTTGTAGCACATCAAATGGTGTCTAAAAATCAAGAACCCTAATTGGAACACGATTTATCAAGTACACAACAACCAAAATAGCATGACCCCACAAATGATTAGGAACATATTTATCCAACATCAAGAAGCGAGCAACCTCTATTATTTGACAATTCTTCCATTCGGACACACCATTTTGTTGGGGTGTAGAAAGAGTAGTTGTCTGGTGAATAATACCATGGTTACAAAAAAACATGCCAAAGTTTGATTCACATATTCTCTTCCGTTATCAGACTTGAAGACCTTAACTTTGGTCTGATACTGAGTAGACACTATTGCACAAACTTTTTGAAGAAGTAAAGGGACATCACTCTGATTCTTCATCAAGAACACGCAAGTTAATCGAGTACAATCATCAATAAAAGTAACAAACCAACGAAATCCATTAGAAGTAACCTTCGCCAGACCCCACACATTAGAATGTATCAAATCAAATGGCAAAGTAGCTTTATAATCACTTATGGGAAATGAAGCACAATGACTCTTGGTCATGACATATGTTTCACACTTGAACTTTGAATCACTACAAGTGTGAAACAAAGAAGGAAATAGATGCTTCATATAACTGAATGATGGATGTCCCAAATGTCGATGCCACAACCAAATTTGATGTTTGTTATCTATTTTAGCACTTAGAACTTGATGATTATTTGAACCTGAAGCAACAATATCCTCCATAGTTAAGATGTACAAACCCCCAATTCTTTTACTACGACCAATTATCTTCTGAGTTTAAATGTCTTGAAAATAACAATATGTGGGGTAGAAGTGAGCGAAACAATATAAGGTATCAAGTAGTTTTCCTACTAACAAAAGATTACACTTAACATCAAGAACAAGTAAAACATAGACCAGTGATAAGGTCGGAGTGAGAGAGATAATGCCTTCACCCTTCACAGGAAAAGATGCTTCATTTGCACTAGAAAAATACAGATCACGAATACAGTCATGTAACTCATCAAACACTTTAGGGTCACCAGTCACATGATGAGTGGCCCCAGTATCAATTATCTATATATTTGTTCCACCAAGATGCATAACAACACTGTGATTATATTGAGTCATTTAGCTAAAACATGAACAATAAAGGCACAAAAGATAAGCAGCGAAATTAAGATAATTTACCAGAACACTATAGCGGAATCACTATTCTGGCACTTTGGTAATGTATTTTAGCACATCACCGTTTCTTTTTTTTGGCACGATACTAAGAAAGCTGGTCACAAAATTAAAGCACACAAATCACCAAGAGCGAATTGTCCCCTACAACATCGATATTGTCCCAAACTTAGAAATTACTACTTGCACAATCCGTCATTTGTGAGGTTTTATCACAAAAAGTCTCGGTGTTAATTGGAGTGCGGTTAGGATATTTAAACTTGTCTTTTCTCATTGATACGGTTGATGTGGGACATTTCAACACACCCCCTCACGTGGGACCCAATTAGTCGGTCTCACATGGGACCCAATTAGTGGATCATACGTGGGAGATCCACACATCTCGATAACCATGTGAAGCCAAGGGGACTCTTCCTACACGCAGGGCCAAGAGACCCACCATTATCGCGCGAGGCCAAGGGAACCCACCCATTACGTGACAGTACAGTACGAGCCCGCTTCCTGGCTCTGATACTAAGTTGAATTAAACATGGTAAAATACCAAAAATATATATGACAATATTTGAGAATTTCTTGTATATTCATTAATCTCTAAAGTAGAATATATATATGAGTTACAATTGATATTACATATGCACTTTGTAAATGTAAGACAACATACTACTATTTACATTTTAACTAATATATAAATATATAAACCGCAACAGAGACTACATGAGATGGGTTAAGCCTTGGTTTGGTAAGTTGCAAAACCCAGCTTTGAAAAACCAGCTTTTTTTTCACATCTGTTTTACATAAAAGTTTATCAAACACTATAATACTGCTTTTTTTTTTTTTTCAAAAGCACTTTTACAAAAAAGTTTACCAAACACTCTGCTGCTTATTCTCACAGTACAGCTGTTGACCCTAAAAACTACTAAATCTACGTGGTGCGCAGGTTGAGTAATTAGTAAGCTAACTATGTCATTCGGTTGTATGCGGGGTGTGCCAACTCTTCAGCCGAGCTCGGCCAGGGAGTAAAATTTGTTGATGTTGCGTTGGGTGCACGACTGACTTTTCGATCTTGCGACTGCGACCGAGGAAGGAACACTCTCGGCCTTCGGGTTCTAGAGTCTGAAGACAAAGCTGCTAGTTGTGCGAAGTTCACAAATCATCGGCGCTGGATTCGATCACGATGATTATGTTCGTGAGAGTATAAGCACGTCGAATCGACACCAGAGTATAGGGACACAAATACTCAAAAAAATATACGTCTAGATTGTGAAAGTGGTTTGGCCGTCAGAATGCCGAACTCTAAAACCTACTTGCGAATACCCAATCATGAACAACTCGGCGTTCGATGTGTCGAGCCCTAGTAACACCTTACTTCGCCAAGAAAGCTGATGAGATGACCTCTGCCAATAAGGATCCGAAAATCCTTCCCGACCGAGACTTAGATAGATAACCAGTCAACCCTGTTGCAGTACTGTTTATCCAAACTGAAGGTGCTTCGCAGTCGGTTGATTCTACAGCAACAGTGTTGTTTATCCAAACTGAAGGTATGTCGGCGGAAAAAGAAAGTAAAAATCTCAAAGTTGATGAGAGGTTTCGCGAAGAGCGAGAGTTTGCACATGGTAGTTTGTGTGTTGAATTGGAGGGGGCTTGTTCAATGTCCTCCCTCCCTATTTATAGTAGCCAACCTGTATTGAATCCCAATCATTCTCGGATCAGAACTCATTTTCTCGATTCAACCTTATCTCAGCCAGTCCTACTTGTACTAGGACTTTGAACTTAACTCATTATCAGGCCGCATTCAATTTCAAACTTTAACATCCTTATCATGCCGAAACTCCTTCTCGTAATAAGCATCACCCATATCCCACAGGTTCCCGACGAGATATGGTCAGCTTCAACTGCGCGGCCCATGAGCTAGATACCTCTCAATGACACCTAAACACGGCTTCTGGGACGAGAACAATTCTACACTCGGCCCAACTAGCACCGGGCTGAGAACAATTCTAAACTCGGCCCAAACCAATATTTTTGGGCCCAAACAACAGCAGAAGCAATTTTTTTTGCAAAGCACATTAATACCAAACCAGCCCTAAGAATGACAATTAGTTAGAATGTAAATTTAATTTACATACAGGAAAGAGGAAACTACACGAACTAGGATGGACTTTGCCATGGCCAAGATCATTGGTTGTGCTCGTGCGCCTGAGTCATGCTAGCAGGTTATCTGAACTTGAATAATTTATGTAATTAGTGTGACGCCAAATGCTAGTAAAATGTTCAACTATTGATGTTTGTCGCAAAGATATGCGACTGTCGTTGGTGTGGATGATAGCACAACTCATTTGTTTAGGGAGATTTAAAAAAAAAATTATTTTTTTTTATAGCGTGAGACTTGTACACACATCTTGGAATGTTACCATGGTATTTGGGATCAATAATTCACCGTCATGTATAAATTTTAAAATACATGACATCACGTTATTCATTTAAAATACCAAAACAGCATGACTCTCGTTATGCTGTTATGCTTTTCAAACCACTTATAAGGGCTTATTATTATTAAACTCAAGAATTTTTATGAATTTATGCATTCTTTCATCATGATGCATTCCAATTAGTTAGTGATTTGAAAAATCAACGGTTAGATCTAGTAGATATGGATCTAATAGATAATTTCCACATTTTGTGTAAACCCCATACCACTGACTGCTACGTACCATTATAGTTAAACCTAAATTTATGATCTTGCAACCTGCTATCTTAGTATCAATTATCATTTCATTTGGTATGAGGAGATTTTTTATGGTTCCATCGGAGTATCGGATATGTTTTTCTAACTTTTAGATTCTTGGTTAAAAAACACAAGTCTATATACCACAGCATAGAGACCTGAAAATACAAAATACTAGCCCAAAACTTACTAGAACTTATTATTATTATTTTTTGGGGTCAAATTATTAAATGGGTGTGTGTTTCCTATCTTCCAGTAACCCAAAACAAAACAATGTGTACACAAACTCAGCAATGCTGGATTTGGTTATTTACAGAGCGAGGTGTCCTCGACTGACTTGTCTTGCTGAATTTTCTGCATAAAATCTCTTCAATGTTTTCATGTTAGGATTTCAGAGAGATGGGTTATGGGTGGTTTGGGAGTGAGATGCTTAAAAAAAAAAAGCACCCATGAAAAAAAGCTGTGAGAGTTTTAGGTGTTTGATAAACTGAAAAAAAAGCTTATTTTGGAAGCTGGTGTGAGAATAAGCTGAAATCAAAGGAAAAAACTGAAGCTACTATTTGCAGCTTTGGAAAACTGGCTTTTTTCAAAGCACACAGAGCTACAGTGCTCTTTTAATGAAAAGACCCACTATCAGACTGCTTTTTTTTCCAAAAGCACTTTTACAAAAAAGTTTACCAAACACTTTACTGATTTATTTCACAGCCGCTTATTTTCACAGCAGTTTTTTTTCAAAGCATATCAATACCAAACCAGCCCTTAGTAGTTCACAATTAATCACTAATAGTGTTTCAATTTAACCACCTACACAACAATATACGTGTTGAATTTTATCATAAAAAACTTAAATGTAACTTAATACAAAACTATTTAACAGTCAAGTTAAAGTCTTTTCACATTATTCAACAGTTATATATGTATTGTAAAAGCTGCTTTGTCGCATTTGCACCACATAATTTATTGCTTTTTTCTTTTTCTTGTAATTCAATTGAAACTGCAGCGAAGATATTGGCTACAGAATTAAGGAGATACGATCATAAGTCATATGACTGTTTTGTTCAAAAAAAAAAAAAGTCATATGACTGTATGAGTCACACGACAAGGACAAAGGAAAATGCAAATCAGCTTCCTTCTTCCAAATTCTGGAAAGCAAAACAATAATGGCAACTCATCCGCATCCATTTTATTTCCTTTCCTTTGGGGTTTTGATATTAGGCAGCTTCGCAACCATTTGGTCCGCGGCTGGGGGCCGAAGAGGGCCGGCCCCAATCTAAAGGGCCAAAGCTGGACCCGGCCTGTACCTTGCCACTATCGGCTTAACACGAATTTTGTTTAGCTAACGCCACCTGTTATATTATTCATCTCTCTCTTGTTAAGGGACAAGTGGACTAAGTTTACTTGACTCATTCAAGACATGAGAATAGGAAGAGGTTATCTCTTGAATTAGAGAGAGCTTTTCCAAGGTGCGGTTTACTTTTTAAGTATACAACTAATTATATTGTTACAATTAGTTTATCAGACTGTGTTTCTAGCATACTAAAAAATCTCTCGAAATCAAAATATAATAACGACACTTGTGCAATCCTAAGAAGTGAACCTTATTAATTTAAAGGAAAACTAATGAAAAAGGCTTGAAAACTTTGAGTTTGAATGATAAGGACAAAATAAAGAGTAAAGTGAATAGTACTAGGATTGACTTTTTAGTGTAAAAATGTGATTTTTCGTTAAAGTGAATAGTACCGGAAATTTTTCGTTAAAGTTTCCTTAATTTAATGCTTGTCATACAGTGAGCAACATGTTACAAAGAGAGACCATCAAACTCGTACGGGTAATCTATCAAATCAATTTTCTTCATCATGGATGCATATTTCTCTAGTGAACCTTGTTTCTTCTTTTGTACAAGTTACAAAGAGAGACCATCAAACTTGTGAGAATAAACATTTACCACCTTTCTAGAACCATTGAATCGAACAAACATTATGATTTTCGTACTCCATTTCGACCTTCTGCACGTTTTATTTTCTATCCGTTGATTATGTTTTAATTTATTTTTTTCATTAATTAAAAAATTAAAAATAAAATCCAGTGGTAAAAACAAGAGCACAAAAATCACTCCTTTTCTTTGATTAATTAGTGTTATAAAGCTTAAGCAACCGACCCATTAAAGTATCATACATCCAATATCCAGAACACTGAATCACTGCCACACCGGGCAGGCATGCCAATCCGAAACCTAACGAGTTCACGTTCATCGTGTCGTGGTGCTTCTATCACGCGACCACATCAAGAAGCCCCATGTGACGATCCAACGGCCTTTAATCCCATATTAAACAAAAGTGGAACCCACCACTGGTCCCCTGGACCAGCGTGGGCGGTCAGGATGAAACGAAAAACAAATACCAGCCAACAGTAAAACGCACAACCCCTACAGGCCTAAAACGCTCCATCTTTTCTTTATATTCTGCTTACTCTACAAGCTTCGAAACTCGTCTTTTTTAAACGTTCACGCGCAACGATTGTGTTTTCTTGTCTGATATAGAACCCTAGAGTTGCAGAAGATCGAGATCGAGAGAGAGAGAGATCAGAGGGAATGGGAAAGGATAGGAAGATTGGTGTGGCGATGGACTTCTCGAAGAGCAGCAAGAACGCTTTGGAATGGGCGATTGCCAACTTGGCTGACAAGGGTGACACCCTTTATATCATCCACATCAACCCCAACTCCCTCGACGAGTCCCGCACCCAGCTCTGGGCCCAATCCGGTTCTCGTAAGTACACTTATAATTTCGTAGATGTGAGCTTATGCCAGTTAGCTAGGTCATCTTATCCTTCTCGTCGACCAGAGTATTTTAGTCTATGGAACAAATGTCTATTCTAAATATGCCATTTGAAAATGAGTTTATATTAAACTCTCCTACAAAACGTACTGTTTATAGGTAAAGTTTGAAGCTTTGATGATATTGGTTATGTATCTGATCTGGGATTTTTTGCTTTTTGCAGCTCTGATTCCATTGACAGAGTTTAGGGAGCCTGAGATTATGACGAAGTACGGTGTCCAAACTGATACAGAAGTTCTTGACACACTCGACACTGCTTCCAGGCAGAGAGAGGTTTGCTTTGATTAATGGCATAATTTTGATCTGGATTTTGATCAGTGATTTTTTTGTGCTTGATATTTGATGGGATTTAATTTGCAGGTGAATGTTGTGACAAAATTGTATTGGGGAGATGCAAGGGAGAAGCTGCTTCAAGCAGTTGAAGATCTGAAACTGGACTCTTTGGTCATGGGGAGCAGAGGCCTTGGCACCATCAAAAGGTATCTATGCAGTTTTCTTGAATTTTATATGGAATTGAAAATTGGAGCATTGATCTGAATTTTATATGGAATTGAACTTTGGTAACTGAACTAAAATTCTGTGAGGATTGGTTTTTCGATTTTGTCACAACGTAGAGTACTAGACCTTTTAGGTAACACCTCAAGAGCTTCTATTCAAAATAGCACAAATAAAAGATAGGAGTTCTAACAAAATTATCCGAAACGACTAGTACTTCACACTATGATGAGTATAGGGATGAATACAAATGGTTTTTTATTTTGGACCATGCTCCAATTTTCTCTTTTAGTTTTATAGTAAGAGTTTCTTAATTAATTTGGGATTATATGTTTAATCTATTTGTTTTGTGGAAATTAAACAGGATCCTACTGGGGAGTGTGAGCAACTATGTGCTCACGAATGCTCCAATCCCTGTGACCGTCGTCAAGGACCCAAGCATGCAACACCATTAAAATTGTATTATCGATAATTAATTACAATCTTGGATCTGGTTTTTATAATAATCTGTCATTATGAGTTATGTCTCATCTATCTGAGCTCTTGTCTCAGTTTTGTACCTGCTCCTCAACCAACTGCTGCTCACCACCATCGCCCTCCTCCCTCCCCATCACACCCTTTTCTCCTACCTCCCTCTTCCTGCCCTTCATCTATTCCAACTCTTAACCAGGAATTAGATCTCGGAGTGTTGGGTTCTATCTTGACTCAAGGCCCAACCTTCATAACTCACTGTCAATCCGACTTACCGAAAAAATTGGGTGAAGTGCGGAACGATTCACGTCGGAACAAGGGTGTTTTACACACCCCCTTCGCCCTCCCCCTCCTCCTGTTACTTTTGGTGACTTTTCTTGCAGGTGTGGCTATGGAGGCTTGGGCTCTTGGTGGATTGACTGTGCTTAATACTCTCAGATCTAGTTTTTGGTTAGGGTGCATTTTTCAGTTTGGTGTGATGTCTTCCTTCGTGGAGGTAGCAGCGGTTGTGCCGGTGGTGGCTGGGTTTTGGCGATTGGAGATTAGGGTTCTACTGTTCACTGCTTCTTTTGTAGCATACGGGCCTAAATTTGTGTGGGTCTCCCTTTGTGGCTGAGGTTGTAGCTTTTTTATTTGGGCTTGTTTTCTTGGGCTTGGTTTCTTTTTTATGTTTGCTTTGTTATGTAGGACTTTGTGTTTTGTTTAGGTTTAGGCCTTTCTTAACACAAATTGTATTTCTCTTTCATTAATAAAGCTTCATTCTTGTCCAAAAAAATAAAAAATCATAGCCATCCCAATTGACCACAAGACACGGTTCAATGAACATCTTTGTCTCATTGTCATTGCGCGCATTTATGGATTTATTGCATTTCTTTGCAAGAAACAAGTCATGCCAATCTGTCAATTGACGAATTCTATCCGCTCTATCTTTCGCTATAACGAGTTGTCTAAGACCCGAGTTGAAGTTTTATTTTAGAATCAATTCTCAAAATTTATTTGTAGAGAGGAGCGATTCTAGTTTATTATAAGCAAATGCAAAGTTTTTAAATCTTTGGCGGGCAAAATTCACAATTCAACGACATAATACGATAGTTGCTCTGAATGAATATTTAATAAACAAATTCAAGATATAACAATCTAGAATTTTTCTTGTAATTTATTCACGAGCTATGAAATGCTTGTAAAGCATCTATGTCGAACTTGCGCGACTAAGGATGAGGCCAATTAGGTTATCTGTAGGAGGCAGAGTTTCCTTAACAAAACTGACAAACTCATCATACCAATCCCAGAGCTTAGGAGATTTCTCTTTGCTCAGCAGACCCAACTCCAAAGCTTCTTGAGCTGGTTTAAGCCAGTGGCCTATCAAGTTAGCAGCAATGTCTACGAATCCAATAGTCTCTCCCCCAAAGAACTTGTTGTCCTTGAGCTCATTTTCAAGTAGTTTTAGAAGCCCACGCGCTTCGTCCACCGCCTTCTCACGGTCCTCCTTCTCAAAGAAAGCTTTGATTATTCCCGGCTTGCACTGAACATAAATATAAAAAAAACAAAATAGACGTATTCTTATGTTGTCAGATTGTACGTCTTAAGGTGTAACAAACATTCTAGTAAGAATCAACATAATCAATGATTTGTTGGAAATTATATATTATAATATGAAATATTGTAATATATAATTTTAATAATTGAATGAAAAATTGTGTTAACCAATTTCTTAGAAAGGTTATGTTGTTTAGGTGATATTCCCTTGATAAGTGATGTATACTTATAGATGAAAAGTTACATCTCTTTAATAAGTAGAAGTTGGATTCTATATAAACCCATGAAACCATTGGTATTAAATATAGAAAATTAGAGTTAATTTTTACTTTTGAGAAATAGGGTTTCCCCACTTTGTTTCTCTCATGCTTTGTGTGTCAAATTCCGAGTTGTGTCTTGAGAGTACGGAATATATAAAGTTCACCAGAGTCCGAAGATTGAAGGGCTTTGACTTCGGATTATAGATTGTTGAATCCTGGGAGATGGACGCCTATCGAACTACAAGCACAAGAGTAGGGGTGAAATTCTATCTTTAGGACATTGCATTTATGCAAGCCTCAATCTTCAAGTTTGTCAGTTTTTCTAACTTTATCTCTAGTTGTTTATATTAATCACATATATAATTGATGTTGTGAAATTTCTTTATGATTATTATCATTGAAGTTCTTGTGTTATTTTTCATATTTTCTAATATTGCTCCAACAATCTAAAGATAGAATTTTTTTACCTCTATGGAACAATTAGAAATATGAATGTGTGCGCGCAATTTATGTGACAGATTTTGGAAAAGTTTGATTACTTGACATGTATAAATCTGATATTGAAAGTGCAGTACCACTGCCTTATACTGCAGATTCTTGATGAATGATTATGCTGTCCATTGGTATATATATATTTAACATGGCATGAGGTTGTTATAATTGCAATTTGTTCTGTCTAATGCAAAAGGTAATGTATCTTTTGCGAACGTTGCTGTGATTGTTCTTATGTCTGAAAGCATGCGTGAAGCGGTGCATGCGGTTACTTTACTAAAATACTTACTGCCATGTTATTTATTTCATTATATGAATGCCTTGTTAACTGACGCTAATAGTTGCAGCATTTAGACTCATATTTAGATTGACTTGGACATTTATGCATGCCTTCATTTGGTGGTTACGTTATGATTATATACTAGTGTTGGTTATGAGGATAACTAGGGAAGTTTTGGTCTTCGATGTTTGAAGCCTGCTAGGTTTTAGACAGACTATTCTATCCTTTGTTTGTCATTTATGCACGAACAGATATGAATATTTGTGGACAATCACCATATACATTTGCTATACATAAAAGTTTTGCTAAAACGAGGCATATCGTTTTTTGTTAATTGGTTTGCATATGAGATATCTTTTCAAAGGCCATGTTTGATGTTTACTCTTCTGTTAGAAAACAAATGATATGATACAAAATCTGCATTATCTGGTTAATTAGAGATGACCACACTGTTGTATTGGGTTGGAATTTGATGTCAATTTGGTACTGGGAATCATGCCCAGTTCATGCATAAAGTTTCTTTTGCAGAAAGGAATGACATCTATTGTTCAATCTTGAGAATTTCTGGAAAATATGTGAGACGTCTTCACTCAATGAGGAATTCAGAAATCTCTAACGGTTCATGATGAATTTTCTTGTGCATTCTCATACCAGTTGGTGGAAAAGTTGTTTATACTGTAAACAATGGGTTTTTTTGCTGTAATATTTACTTTTTGTGGTTTGGCATAAGAAGGATTAATGATCTATTTTTATTGAGGAAACCAAATGATCAGAAAGAGGCAAAATGTAATCCATTTGGACTTTGGGGCTGAAGAACCTGATGATATGGTTTCTCTCTATCACTAGATGGTGTTTGAGGTTGTTAAAATGATGCACCATTTGACATAATTTGAATGAGAAGGCACTATAGAATGTGGTCCATAAATCACAGAGATAACTTTGTAGTGCTAAGAATGACTATAGCCTAATGCTTCTTTCAAGACCAGTTATGTCATGACAACTACAAACCGAGTATTGCCACAAGTCAAGAGTATTAGTTATTTGAGAAACCCAAAATTCTATTGAGATGAATTAATTAACCTTGTCTTGGAAAGATGATGATTGAATTGTGGGGGGCCGAGGCAAAAAGGGAGATAACATTCTTGTGTGGGGGTTTGAGACCCGTGACAATTTTGAAAGCTTATAAGCTAAAGGATGAAGGCCAATAAGTGCTTTTCCAAAAACGGCTAGTAAGGCATTAAGGCCCTAATTATATGAAGATATAGTCTTCATTGCTTCCTACTTCTTAAAGTATGAAAAATGATCAATTGAGTGATACCATTAAAAGCAACCACAATTATGAAAGAATTGTGGGGGTTGGTTAAAAGTAATTTGCTAATTGAACGACATTTAAGATGTCATCTCTTGTAATGAGTAATTGTTTAAGGTATGACAAGGTTAGAGACCTTCTTACAAATACCTTAAATGTGGGAGAAATCTATTTCCAAGTGTTAGCAAATTATTGAATAAGTCCTAACCTATGTTTCGAGGACTTAACATTGGAAAACAACTACTCTCATATGAAATATAATTTCATAAGATGGATTGTGTACACCATTAAGTCAACCTAGTAGTGGATCCAATTATTCAAGGTTAGACTAGAGAGTAAGTTGATCATCGAGGGGAATGAGGCTAAAGCCAACATAACTAATGAATCAGCCGGGCGGAAACCTAACTTAGTTGATTGGAGATCCCATGGTCTAAGTTCAATAGGCAAACTAGTTGGGCATAATTCAAAGAAGTTAACACACTACGTACCTCATTCCTATGATGGAACAAGTGTGTTGTCTGTAGAAGTTTCAAGGTGTATATTTATACTTAATGACAGTGATATCTTATAAATAAGAGGAATAGAGCAGACTATTTTTAATCAGTGGTCACCTATGTGAGAGTACAAGTGGGTCGCTTCTATGAGAATGAGATGGCTAAATTCTCTAAAGCTCTCATGAATCCGGGATTTGTTCAGGACCAAAATGAACACAACCGTATGAACCGTTATATATTAGGGTTAGTGATGTGTGTTGCTTATTGTCTCTGTTTACTACTGCGGTGAACAGTTCAAGATCTTCTACATCCACTGCGTCACCAAGTAAACCCGATAAGTATTCACTAGGGTAGGTTCAAGTCGAAAAGACACCTCTCCCGATGCATCTCTTGTCTGCCTGTACTCTCAAATTCTTCCTAATTTTTCATTCATGTGGGGGATTGTTGGAAATTATATATTATAATATGAAATATTGTAATATATAATTTTAATAATTGAATGAAAAATTATGTTAACCAATTTCTTAGAAAGGTTATGTTGTTTAGGTGATATTCCCTTGATAAGTGATGTATACTTATAGATGAAAAGTTACATCTCTTTAATAAGTAGAAGTTGGATTCTATATAAACCCATGAAACCATTGGTATTAAATATAGAAAATTAGAGTTAATTTTTACTCTTGAGAAATAGGGTTTCCCCACTTTGTTTCTCTCATGCTTTGTGTGTCAAATTCCGAGTTGTGTCTTGAGAGTACGGAATATATAAAGTTCGCCAGAGTCCGAAGATTGAAGTGCTTTGACTTCGGATTATAGATTGTTGAATCATGGGAGATGGACGCCTACCGAACTACAAGCACAAGAGTATGGGCGAAATTCTATCTTTAGGACATTGCATTTATGCAAGCCTCAATCTCCAAGTTTGTCAGTTATTCTAACTTTCACTCTAGTTGTTTATATTAATCTCCTATATAATTGATGTTGTGAATTGCTTTATGATTATTATCATTGGAATTATATTTATGATTTTCATATTTTCTAATATTGCTCCAACATGATTTAGGTTTACTGTTGAGCATCGCAAGCGTGCATTTTACGTTGAATTGCATACAAAATGATTAAACTGAAACACTAATCCCTACATTTTCATCAATGAAGCGAGCCCAGAAGCGTGCATTGGCTCTTTGGTAAGGGTCTTCAGGCAGAATGGGAGAGCCTTGATGCTTCCAAGTCTCGTCAATGTATTCAACAATAACGAGGGACTCCGCGATTGGTTTCTCGTTGTGGACAAGCACAGGAACCTTCTTGTGAACGGGGTTGTATTTGAGCAGCAAAGCACTCTTGTTCTGCAGGTCCTCTTCATAAGATTCGGCTTTCACGCCCCTCAGTCTCAGAGCTACGTCCACTCAGTGACATAACAAGCTTCCCCAAATCCCAAACTTCTTCACTTCCTCAGCCATGATATGTTACAGTGGTACGTAGTAGTATTTGTCTGTGCTGACGACTGGTTTTTTCTTCTGATTTTATAGAGGTGCGGATTTATAAAATAGGTGAATGACGAATTTATGCACATAAAATTAGTTGACTAATAACACTATGTGCGAACGGATATTCCACTCATAAATCACATGAACGGCATACAACTTGTCTGCTGTCTGATTCTTTATAAGTATTAGTTTGCAATTGGCTGATTTTATTAAGAACAGTGGTTAGAGATGCACTTAGTTGATTTAAGAATATTTATTAATAATTACAACTGAGTGATATTAAAAGAAAATACTTTGGTCACACAGTTACTTATCAGTAAACCTTTGTTTTCTATGACATCATAGCGAACAAGGCTATAGATATCGAAATTTAGGTAAAATAAATGTTCACCAACATATTAAAGTTTTGATATTTCAAAGCATACATGACATATGTCATCTGTCTCACAAATCGTACACGTGGATGTGACTCATCAAAATCGGACGAGTCATCAAGAAGGACACATGTCAACGATTGGCGGAAATTAATATTTGATTTTAATTTAGATTAAACAAATTAATTAATTTAAAAAACAAATAGAAATGCCAAATTGGGCAAGATTGATTATTTGATTTAAAATCAAATAATTGATTGATTGATTGATTGATGGAAACAAATCACGATCTAAGCCACAAATCAAATCCTGGTTCTTTTGTCAATTAATCAAGCTCACAATTAAGACCAAATCTAACTATAGGCAAGACTCGGGAAGTCAATAAATACAAGGCTCCAAGGCAAAGGAAAAAGGCTCAGAAATCATTCAAGCACCTAGACGCTGCCAAAGCTCAAGCACCTAAATTCCCAAAACACTCAAAAGAATTCAGAAAGCTTTGAAAAATCATCAAGCACTACTACCCGTGCCGATCCTTCAAATCGCCAAGAGCCAAAACCTCACGGCAACCCTTCATCCGAGATCAAGTCATTGCGACCCTCGGATCAACAACTTACACATCTACACATCTTTTGGAGATCGAATCAGAGGAAACTTGTAAATAAAGATTGTAACACTACAAATTCATTAATGCAAATTTATTTTGTATATGTGTTCTTGTCTCATTTATTACAAGATTTTCGTGTTTATAAAAGCATTACAAATAAGCATCAAAATTTGTCATTAGTGCCACAAAGTTTACAATAGTCAAATATTATGAATACTGGATGGTTTGTTGAATCGTGATTTTGTAGAGGTGTGAATTTATAACATAGGCGGATGACAAGTTTATGCATGTAAACTTATTTGATTAGTAATATTACGTGCTAGCAAATCCGCTCATAAATTGCTCCTCACAATTTCTGTGTTAACTTTATAGACGTAGTTAACATTTGTCTATTAATTCATTTTTCGATATCATAAAAAACGATAAGAGGAAATCACATGATCCGCGTACGACTTGTCTGCTGTTTGAATTGTGAGTATTAGCAATAGGCTGATTTTAAGGAGCAATGATCATAGATGTACTTGGGTTTTTTTTTAAGGATATTCATTAATAGGGTAAATTACATTTTACCACCTTAATTTGAGGTCACATAACAAATTCATACCTCACCTTTAAACATTACAATGTCATACATCAACTTACGATTTATTGCAATGTTAGACATTCGTTAAATTTTGAGTCAATTTGGCTGTTAAATGATGATGTGGCAGGCACATGGTCCACTTCCTTGCCCAAATGTGAATGTGAATATGAATTTGAGTAAAGGACAAACGCAGCTGCGTTACTCAATTTAACAACCAGGTCAGTACGGATACCCGTCGGTTCAACAAATGGGATATATTTAGCGAATGAGATTAGCCACACTTCATTATGGACAAGTCAGCAGCGTGGAGTTTTAGTGGGCGATCAACTCAAAACCTAATTCCTTAATTTTAGGATTGTTTTGAAGCCATAGATGGTGTACATGTTGATGCTTCAATACCTCCTCCTGATTGAGTACCACATAATGGTAGGAAAAGAAGACCAAATCAAAATGTCATGGCCGCGTATATTTTTGACATCAATTCACATATGCTTGTGCTAGATGGGAAGCCACTGCACCTGAACAAGGATTTTTCTATCGGTTCTAAGAAGCCGGAGTGTGAATTTTCCTAAGCCCCTAGGTGGTAATCCTTTATTCTTAATTCTTATTTCTGAAAATTTTATAAATCCTTTCACTTTTGGAAATAATAATATTGTTTAAACAAAATTTACATTTGAAAGGGAAGTATTATTTGGTAGATGCATGGTACCCACAAATGAGAGGGTGTTTGGGACCGTTTAAAAGACGAAAGATATCATTTCCCATATTTTTGTAGGAGTGGCCAACCAACAGGGCATAAAAAGGTATTCAACCATAGACATTCTTCTCTTAGAAGCGTCATTGAGCATACATTTGGAGTATGAAAAAAAAAGATGGGCAATTTTAAGGGATATCCTAATTATCCGTTCAATAAGCAAGTGAAGATTGTCACTACTACAATGACTCTTCATAACTACATAAGGATGCATTCCGAACATGATAAGCATTTTGATGACCCTGAAGACTTTAGTCAAGAGAATGATAGTGATGGTGATGAAGAAGAAGACCAAAATCACCATGATCAAAGAGAGATGGAAGCATTAAGAAATAGCATAGCATCAATTTTGAAGAATGCATCTAATTAGATTATTTTGTATATTGAACAACTTTTACATATTTACATTTTCAAGTATATATATTATATAATTGACGATATTTCAATTAACTCGAGAATTTTAGATTATTATTATATGTTTGATAGTATTTTAACTATCTTATTTCAATATTTAAAAGTAATTTTGTCGTAATAATTATTTAAAATTGGAGCTAGGTAAAGTAAGACAGAGAAAAAAAAGAAGAAATTAACTAGTATTTTAACTACCTAGTTAAATTAAAATACATTTAGCAACATATCTTTTTTGGTTTTTTTGGTTTTACACAGAAATAGCTGTTTTATATAAAGTTTACCAACACTCTAACATAGCTTTTTTTTTTTTTTTTTTTTTTTTGTTGCTAAAAGCACTTTCACCATTATAGTTTACCAAGCACTTAACTATGTTTTTTTTTCACAACCATTTATTCTCACAACACATCAGAAACAGTTTTGAAAAAAAAAAAAAACACAGGAACCCCAAGCTAGCCTATACTCAACAATAATATTCAGTTGTCAAACTAATGTTGTTTGACTATTATATGAGACAACACATATCATCAACTTGATCAATGCTTAAGAGTTTGTGACATAAACATTTTATGTAACTAGACATATGTTTTCAAGTTGTTAATCTAGAAATATTTCATACCAGAACTAACTTGATCAACAATTCATATTTTATAGCATAAACCTTTTATGCTACCATAATATTATGTGGGTTCAGACATGTATGGTCAGGTTTAATTCAAACTACACAA
The DNA here is from genome assembly GCF_042453785.1 of Malus domestica. Classification (NCBI taxonomy): domain Eukaryota; kingdom Viridiplantae; phylum Streptophyta; class Magnoliopsida; order Rosales; family Rosaceae; genus Malus; species Malus domestica. The sequence continues at coordinate 22,583,166 of NC_091672.1, read as the reverse complement.
ATATGCATTTTGAACAAGATTCAACTTCAATCAATGTTTAAGTTTTAGTAATATAAACATTTTGTATTGCTAGACACAACGAATTTGTAGCTTATATACTTATTGCAAAATCACCAAGCACATACTTATATTGATAGATTATTACTCTAAACTATACATTCATGCTATAATCAACTTTATTAAAAATAACCTTAATTATCAATGATTTAGATTCACCGTCTAGCTAGATAACTTTTCTCATATACTTAATCCTCAAAGATTAATGTACTCAAGAATGACCAGGGACTCAGCTATTGGTCTGTCATTGTGCAGGACCACAGGATTCTTCTGATAAACTGGGTTGGATCCGGATTACAGAAGCTAAGCACTCTTGTTTGGCAGGTCCTCCTCAACGTATTCATATTTCACACCTTTCAACTTCAGAGCTATTTCCACTCTACTGAATGGGCTTCCCCAAACCCCCAACAGCATTACTTCATTGAAACTTGGTGCTCTTTGAAGGATTATGTTAACGTTTGTCTAATTATTATTTCTTTGACATTAAAAAACGATAATTTGGGAGACAAGATGAGCATATCTGCTATAAGGCCATTGCTATTCTGTTAGATGGTATGTAGCACCGAGTAGCACATAAAATAAATAGTTATGATTGAAATAGACGAATTAATAATTGTAGAATCGAATCTAACAGCTAAAATACATGTAATATTGAGTGCTATGTTAAAATCGAGCCCTATGTTAAAATCGAGCCCTAAAAAGCTTTAAATGATTTTTTCATTCAACGATAATTAGGATGGGTATTTGAGCTACACAATGGGATAACTATAATCGTACCGAACTCGTACTTAGAACAACAAACTTAATACCTTTCACTTATAAAGAAAATAAAATTTTTAAATGCTAGATGTATTGATTAGATTCTAGGGTGCATTTGGAAGTTACCCAAATCAAAATACTACTGCAACTGCTAACAATTTGCACCGACGAGAGAATTGGACTCCAAAATGCTATTACCTTCTGGTGCTGGGCTGCAAGCCTTGCATGTATGTGGGCGTCTTCTGATTTTAACAAGGTAACCCATGGATGGAGCCATTAGGGCAGTTCCTCTTGGAAACCCCCAAAATTGCTAACGTGTCACTTAGAGTCAATGAGTTTAGAATCTCTTTCACGGCTAGATGCAGTGGCAGTAGTACTCATTTAGGCTAATGAGTCGTTTTAGGGTTTTGGTGGATATTGGTCTTATGAGCTTGACCTAAGATCAACAGTTTTGTTGCCTTTCTGAAGTTGATATTTTGCTGTCATAGTTGAATTGTTGAAAGGTTTTTTTAGTGAAATTTGTTATTTGATAAGAAAAACATGTAGAATTTTGCTAAAGTCAGTGGCTCACGTGTCTAAGAGATTTATAATCATTGATCAAATGTAAATTTCATAACAATCAACAATTTGAAATCATCCAGACACGTGTTGGCGATTGTGTTACATTGTAACACATCTCAATTTGGGTCCACTATGCTTCTTTAACACCTCTAAACAAATGATAATAATTCCAGATTTGTAAAAAAAAAAAATAGTTAGCATTGTGGTCCATCAATTGTGTAGCATATTTACATCATTTCCGGAAAAAAATTGCCAAAGGGCTAGCTTCTGACTCTTTAGGATGAGAATAACTTACATGACACGAGTACACCGTCATGTGACGTGTTGTGTCAATGAAACATGGACATATGAACAATAACTTATACATATTTTTATTTCATTGGCACAGAACAGCATCACCATGACGGTGTATCCATGCCATATAAGTTATTCTCTGAAAAAAAAAATTGCATATGAAAATTGAAATGGAGGATGGAGCCATGGCAATAAATGGAAACACAAGCTTTAACGAGGAATCAACATTTAAAGCACAAAAGTGGTGCATCATGCTATCATAGGCTCCATTGCTTTCTTCTTTTTTCTTTTCTTTTTAACTTCTAGAGATCGAGAAGCAGCTTGGAATTGAAGTTTGCATTTCCCTCTACGTTTATTCAAGGTAGCAGTCAACATCCAAACAACGGTTGGGAGGAGCCTTTCTTTCTTCACATACGTTTTTCATCATTTCGAACTTGGAACAACTACCATCATTATGTCATTCATCACGCACAAATTGGAATTACATAATAATGCCTTGCACGGAAAGTCACCAGACAAAACAAAATTGAGATAAGTTTAGGGGAAATTTTTTTGTGTGCCAAGAAATTTTTATTTGTGCCGGGAATACAGGCTCGTATATTAAATTCATAATACAAGTAGTTGGATACTTGAAAAAAAAATATATTCAAACCACTTGTAACAGACACTTGGTGTATGAGCCATATTTCTGGCACCTTGAAAAGTTTCTCTTAATTTAGGGCATCTGTAGTTGGTAGAGACTTCAGAGTTGTTTTATATTGATCATATATAATTAGTACCCTATTATGGATCTTAATTTTATTTCTTTCTCACTAACTACTTTGGTCAATATCATGAAAATGCTGTCCATTGTCCCATGCATAAACAAAACTTAATCATGAAATGCCCCAAATCATTAAACCATAAACAAATTTTTTTTGTCGATAAGATTTCCTAGAGATGATTAAGAGACTACTATACTGATTTTGGTTTAATCATATACACATACCAACGTGTGTGTGAAGTTACGAATCAAATGTATCGATGCAAATAATGGTGAAAACATTCATTAGATAAGATAAGGGTGTAACAGTCAAGTTCTGATGTGAAATTTGACATTCTTCAACCTCTGCATCTTAGGCCATGTATCTTTGGCCATACTCAAGATTATTTGCCTCTTTCCAATCTTATGAAAATTTTAATATAGTCAATCTAGTAGTCTTCTCCAACAGCTATTTCAAATTCAAATTAATCAATCTTGGCCATTATAGGTAAACTTGACACTTCATAGCCTTGTAATATGAACCAAACAATAGAATCTTAGATTTGTATATTCCAATTTCGTTAACTTGTTTAACTAATCTGATATAATAACTTTAAAAAAAAAAACTAGTTGCTAGTTGTTGTAGTAAATAATATCTTAGAGGGAAAGAGAGGGCAGACAGATGGAGAGAATCGACTCAGCTGTATCTTAATTAATTTCTCTTTGATCTGTGCCTTATTTATACTATTTATGATGAATTTTACTCACCTTTCAAATAATACAAATTATGCAAATAAAAAATCTTCTAATTTATGTAGGATTCTTACTTAGCTTACACTCACATTTCTATTATAATATTAATTGCAACAGTAGTTTAATTATAGCACTTTTTTTTTTGGTCAAGATTATAGCACTGTTTATATGAACAATTTGAAACTCCTTTTAGAAGATTGAGATATATTCTTCCAGCATAACTTTGTTTTATACTTCCAAAGTGTTTTGGCCTATACTTTGAATTATTTATTGGTTTTTGAACTTGGAAACTCTGCTTCTAAAAGCAGACCGGTTTTACTGGAATGCCCCGGGCTCAATGCCAACCTTTTTGTTGGGGGTTTACATCTTTTTGGTATTTTAAAATGAATTTCCTAAAAAGGGTTTTTTTTTTTTTTAAATATATATATATTTTTTACAATAGTTTGCTAGGATTCAACATTTTAGTACTTGCTTTTAAATTTCAGGTGATAGCAAACACTAAATCTTGTCCTTGAAGAACAAGAAATTTTTTACCGTCAACGAAAATACATTAAAATTTTTGATATCCTTCATTCGTGGTTTAACCATTGAGTGTATGCAGAATTTTCAATCAGAGGACAAGCATATGAAAGAAATCAACATATAAACTCTGTACAATGCTTCTGTTTTACTCTATGGACCTAGTTAAAGGTGTGACACAATCATATGAGCACTTGATCCCAAAATTTATAGAAGGGTAATATGGTCATTGCAACCACAACCAATGAGCTCCAAGTTACAAACTAAACAAGGATAAATTGGCAGACATCATTGAGAGATCCGTCGATTGCACGATTCCCATAACGATTCTTTATTGTATTTTTCAAACCCAAGTTAGCATTATTATTTTTAATACACATGTATCATTTCTAATCCTTGTCAAATGCTAACGAGAGAGAGAGCGAGCTACTGGCGGTTTAGGTTAATTAAAAATATTCAAGATTTAAGATGAACACATTGATTAAAGTGGATCGGCTCTTGCTATGCATCCTAGTTTAAATTTTTTAGATTAGTTTAAAGTAGTATATCTTTCACGTAATAGAAAGAAGATGCTACCAATATTCTATCATTTAATTTTGCAATGTTGTTTGATGATTAAAACCTTCTAATTTTTTGCTCACTCTTTAATTCTGCAAAAGAAAAAAAAAATCAATCAAATTAGGAATTGTTTAACTGTTCAACTAACATTTTCAATTCAATGTTTAAGTGAGAAATATAGTTTAGCCATTTATATGAATAAACACTAGATGACTAAACGAATTCATTTTAGTTAATTTTTAGAGTTACATCCAAATAACTACCAAATCTTTAGGGATGATTCCAAATTTGTGATAACATTTTAAAACATTTCAAATAACTACCTAATGTTTTGAAAAGTGGACATTTGTTAAGTTCACTAGCATTAAGTGATGGTCTGGACAATTATTAAAGCGGCTAGGTTCTTACTCTCAACTCTCAAGTCATCTACAGAGCTTTGAAATTCCAAATCAATGCAATTTAGCTAGGCAAATTTACATCTTAACTTGGATAAAAAGAGTCGATTTAGGAAATTAAAGCTCTAAAGACGACAATTAATAAAGACAAACTTTAATTTAGTATTGTCCAAAACATTAGTAAAGACTAACTTAATATTGATAAAGTCGTCACTTAATGCTGATGATCTAACATATATCTAATTTCAAAAACGTTGAGTAGTTATTTAAAATATTTTTAAAAATTGAAACTAATTTGAAATCATTCCAAAAAAGTTTGATGGTTATTGACATTTACTCTAATTTTTATCACACAAATAATCTTTAAAAAGTGAACCAAAAAAATAGACGGAAACAGTAGTAGAAGATAAAAGCTAGCATTCTCCTAGTATAAACTCGAACCAAATACGCTCTTCAAAGTTCAAATGCGCCTCTCTCTTTCGCTGTTCATGTGTTTGATCAAGCTCCATTAATCATTACCGGCTCCACAAACCTCTTCTCTCCAGAAAACCCCACCATTTTCTCTTCATATTTCACCATCTGCCTTTCACTATCAGACATGGTTGAGATCCCATGGACAGAGCTTTCACTCACCAAGAGGAAAGAGAAGGAAGAACCCACCTACAAGATCACCACCTCAAGCTCTGTCTGCCATTACTGAGCTTCAGAAGCCTCAGCTCCCACAACCCATTTTCTCTTTTCGGTTTCTGGGCGTCGAAGTATCTCCGGAACTTGCATTGCAGAGCTCGAATCTCCAACTCCTGCTGCCTGGGAAGGCTTCGGTACGATGGTATGATGGTGAACAACTCTGCTTTCTGTGATTCGCCGGGTTTTGGTGACGAAGGAGGAGCTTCAATGGAGGGTTTGGTGGAGAAAGATGACGTTATTGGGGAGAAAAGTGACGGATTTTTTGGTGAAGCTTTGGATAAAGTTGGGAGCTTTGAGGATTTGATTGAGGAGAAGGGTCGTGAGAGCAGTTCAAGTTCGGATTGTCTGACGTCGGAGACGACGGGGCACGAGGAGGAGCAGAGCCACAGCAGCTCGGAGGAGTCATCTTGGCCGCCGTCGTTGGGTTGGCCTGTTCAGAAAGGCGAGGCGCCGGATTGCACCAGTGAGAATGGTGATGAAGCGGCGGAGAAAACCCATTTGGATGATAGGAAACTAGAGAAACAAGGGTCGACCATATCAGGTATTATTCCCCTCCAATTCATAGCTGGTTTGGAACTGCTTTTGTAGGAAGCACTTTTGCTTATACACCCTTATGATGGGAGTGCATTTATTAGAAGCACCTACCTAGGGTTTAAAGTGCTTTTAGGACCTTGAAGCACGTTTAAAGTTGTTATAAAGTGCTTTTAACCCTTACAGAAGCAATTCCAAATAGGCCCGACACTCAAGCTACATGTCAATTTCATGGTTTTTCATCTAAAAATGTTTGGTTTTGGCTTATGGGATTGTAGAGACTGAGTTGATGAAGGAAAGGTTTTCAAAATTGCTGCTTGGAGAAGACATGTCAGGTTGTGGAAATGGAGTTTGCACAGCATTGGCGATATCAAATGCCATTACTAATCTTTGTGGTACGTGCTCTTGATTTACTTTCTCAATGTCTTAAAACTATGGATTGGTTGATTTGCGGCGTTGTTTAACGAAAAGTTTGTTGTAGATTCTGATGCTAATTCTTCTTATTCTGTGGTTCCCTCTTGTAGCTACCCTTTTCGGGCAACTTTGGAGACTAGAACCTCTACCAAAAGTGAAGAAATCAATGTGGCAAAGAGAGATGGAATGGCTTCTTTGTGTGAGTGATCACATTGTTGAGTTGATGCCTTCTTGGCAGACTTTTCCTGATGGAAGCAAATTGGAGGTACAATCTGATACCAATGTGGATTTTTAGAAGAGCACAATATCTTTCGGCTTTCAATACAGAAACCCTCTGCGCAATTAAATATTGTACTGAGAATGGCAACAGACACCTAAAGAATGGTTAAAACTTTCAATTGTGAGTTGAAGTGAGAACTTATAGGTATAAGTTCCCGTAATGACTAATAAAGCGTACGTCATGTTTAATTTGCTGCATTATAAATGGTGCATTTGTAATGTAAATGCAGGCTTGGAGCCTTTATGCTCATATAAACTTATGTGATAATATTGTGATAAGCAACTCTAAAGTGTAGGGCTATGTTTTTTTATACTTCAATTTCAGGTCCTAAGTGATCGGTTCCTTGAAATTGTTCTGACTCGTATATACTTCAATTCAGGTCATGACTTGCAGACCGCGCTCAGATCTTTACGTTAATCTCCCTGCCCTTCGTAAATTGGATAACATGCTTCTTGTAAGCTTCTAAACACTTCTTCATTTGCCACTTAGATCCATTTTTGAGAGTTCCATTCTGAATTTAGCCAGTCCTTGCAGGAAATCTTAGATGGCTTTGACAATACAGAGTTCTGGTATGTTGATCAAGGGATTCTAGCCCCAGATGCGGATGGGTCAACCTCTTTCCGAAAAGCGTTACAGCGCCAAGAGGAAAAATGGTGGCTACCTGTGCCCCGAGTTCCTTCCGGTGGACTCCATAAAAATTCAAGAAAGCAATTGCAGCACAAACGCGATTGCACGAGTCAAATATTAAAAGCTGCCATGGCAATCAATAGTATTACTTTAGCAGATATGGAAGTCCCTGAATCATATCTGGAATCTCTTCCAAAGGTTTGAAACGTCCTCAAGATTCCGGTGATGTGTAATTGCAAAGACATGGTTGTTAATCTTTTGTTTTAACTTGGTTTCAGAATGGAAAAGCAAGCTTAGGGGATGTTATTTATCGATACATTACGTCAGATCATTTTTCCGCAGAATGCCTGCTTGATTTCCTTGATTTGTCTTCTGAACATCAAGCCATAGAGATTGCGAATAGAGTGGAGGCCTCGATCTATCTGTGGCATAAAAAAGCAAACCCAAAACCTACGAGTATTGTGAACAGATTTGGTTCGAAGTCATCATGGGAAATGGTCAAGGAGCTGATGATTGATGCAGAGAAAAAGGAGTTGCTTCCAGAAAGAGCAGAAAGTTTGTTAATGTGTTTGAAGCAACGGTTCCCTGGTCTTCCACAGACAGCCCTCGATATGAGCAAGATTCAGTACAATAAGGTGCCGACTTTACCACTAAAAAATTTGTTCTCATTCATGCCTTCTAATTGTTTTTTTCTTTGTACTTATTGGTCAAATTTGATCTGCTAGGATGTCGGGAAATCCATCTTGGAGAGCTATTCAAGGGTTTTGGAGAGCCTGGCATTTAACATTGTGGCACGCATTGATGACCTGCTTTATGTAGATGACTTGATGCGGCATTCTGATCAGTTCCCATCAATCTCGAACGTGAGTCTGATTTCACACAAGAGCAATCCTACTCCATACTCGGTGCCCATCTCAAGCACACCATACAAAACAGCTTTCACCACACCAAGCTTTTCACCCGCACAGCTAGTTAGCCCTCTGAGGGGAGACAGATCACCATTCATCACCATCGGCAAGATCCCTCAGCATGGGTTGGGTGTAAAAAAAGTTCTGACTGATTATCTTAACATCGATGCAACAGGAAAGGACTACAGTGATCCAATTGAGAAACCAGATTCAGTATCGAACACAATGCAAGAAACGATAGGGTCTCACGTGCGAATGGATTCTTTTGAGCGTACAAAAGCATCAAGAAGCCTGGAATCACAGGACTCATTCACGCAGGAATGAATCCATCGGCTGCCCACGCACGAGTCTTCAGCCACTTCAACTAGCTCCTTTATGCATGTTTTTATGAAGGAGATAGGAGGACTTCTGAGAGTGGGGAACCCAGGAAGGTTCATTAGGTTGTCGAGTCTCGTTAGAACGAGATGTCTGCAACGGTGACGAGTTGAGTGTTTCATGTTTAGATATGCATCCTGTATTACAGTTTTGAGTTTGTTGCCGACCCGTGTTGCTGTTTGACATGGATCAGACAGAGTTGTAAAGAGAGAACTGAAAATTTTACATGAGTTTGGATTTAGAGTATATGAATTCTTATTATTTTCTCGTGCAGTGGATATGAAGAATAGAAGAAAACAATGGCGGCAATTTTCAACATAATTACGTTATTATCTATGAATTCAAAAATCATAAGAAAATAAATACTGGTAATTGTTAAAATACGGAGAGAAGGATATTGAGAAGGGAGTGCTCGCATCATCTCCCATGGACAATAAAAACTTGCAAAAAGGAGGGGCATTCCGAGAATTGAACTCGGGACCTCTCGCACCCTAAGCGAGAATCATACCACTAGACCAAATGCCCACTTGTGATATGAAATGATAAAGACATATTTATATATATATATATAATTTGCACAGAAGTCCGTTTGCCATAATTAGCTCTTCTTCAAGGGGTTTCTTCTTGCATCATAAACTCATTATCCTTCCCTCGACCTTTGTTTCTTCTTGCATCATAATATTCCTGAACCAACGTTTTATAAGGCCACAGGCTGGAGGGGAATGTTTTATTCAAGCAATGTTGGTGATGTGGGGTTTGAACACATAGTTTCGGATACAATGATAAATGCTCTTAATCATTTGAGGTAGAAGTTTCTTATTACTTAGACCTTGATCATTAGGAAATGTCCAATATCTATAAACAGAAGGAACTAGCATTAAAATTGTAGGACGTCTGTTAGAGGAAACAAATTATAGTTGCACACACGTCCATATAAACAAATCAAATCTGATTAATGGAAGACAAAGTTTACAGCAAGGGTTATTCGAACTCGAGTGCAAGAGGCTGATACATTATGTCGACCAGCCGACTTAATTCTTATCTGCTTTTGGTGAAGTGGTTGAACAGTTGTTTATCTTGGAAGATTTAACCTAGTGTGGTAGTTGGTTACACGTATTCACACATAGGAAGAGGAGAAATTTCAATGGAACATGTCGGTATGGAGTTTTTGGAGAATTGGGTGAGGTGTCTCAGCAACAAGGGATTTTTTGAGGATCTTCACTGTCAGTAATGGCTTCATCTCATACTATCTAATGATCAATGCTATATTTTTTATTGGAGTAAAAATGAAACAGATATCCCTCTGGCCAGTTTCTGTATCCAAAAGTGCTTTAAAAATTAAATAAGCAATTTGGTTCTAGTGCCACGTCCACTAGTACCGGGTGGATGAATGGAAAACCCACATTTTCGGATCGGATTCAAGTATAAAAACCTCATCACACAGAGATAATCCTTGTGGAATTGTAAGATATAGGACAAAATATCAACTCCAAACTTCTGTATAGTGAACTTTGTGAGGAACACAAAAATGGCGGCTGCAGTGAAATTTATTTGCGTACTAGGGTTTCTTGCAGTTTTAAGCACTGCTGTGATTGAAAGGGCTGATGGGGCAAGTGCTTGTGGAAAAGCTAGTCCAGATGAGGAGGCCTTCAAGTTTGCTCCTTGTGCAGATGCTGCAAAATATGAAAAAGCTGCTGTTTCCGATAGTTGCTGTCAGCAAGTCAAGAGGTTGGGCCACAACCCTAGCTGCCTCTGCGCCATCCTGCTTTCTAACACTGCCAAGAGCTCTGGTGTCAAGCCTGAGGTTGCCATAACCATTCCCAAGCGCTGCAACTTTGCCAACCGCCCAGTCGGTTACAAGTGCGGAGGTAAATTTATAAATACATGCAATTCTCAGTATTCTCAGTATGATACGTACTTAAAATTACTCACTAAAACATAAAAATACAACTTTCTTTTACGCAATTGTCAAACTATGATTTATTAGTAACAACCTAACTTTTTTTTTGTTTAATATTATTTTTTTACTAACATAACCTAATGTTGCAGCCTATACTATGCCGTGATTGAATGTAAGGAAAGGTTGAAGGCCGTGGAGTGGTCTGGTTAAGGAATTTGAAGCAGTTGGCCACTAGTGTGACTAATTAAGTAGGATTACTGCTTTGTAATTTGGCAATAAATTAAAGCTAGTAGCCTGTATCATGTACGTATCCTTCTTTCTGGTAAAATAAAATGTGCAATTTGCCAAACCCCTCGTAACTTGTTTACTTCATGATATAACTAAACGGTAAGCTGTCTTGGATTCTGATGACATGTTTACTTAATTCAAATGAAAGGAATCTTGAATGATGATAATGAGAAATCGTGAATGAGTGTTATTTCTGATTGTAAAAGTATAATATAAACTACTTCCTCGTAGTTGGCGTAATATCTTAGTTTATTTTTTAAATTGGAAACACTCAATTTTTTTACTGATCATATTGGAAACCCATGAGATATCATGAACGAAAATAATACCGTTTGTTTGCACGCTCATTTCCGTTAAGTAAACGTACCCTTAATGAATGATTGATTGGAGAAATTGGGGACAAACATTCATTGTAACATCAAGATCAGAAGCAACTTTGTAAAAGCGTGGCAGAAGAATCTTCTTTCACGCCTTCAACGGCCAGATTTTAATTTAACGACCATGGCGAAAGCTGTCTCATCAGACATGGGATAGTTGGACAACTATCGTCTATTCTCTCTTTTTCCATGCCTTTCCATATTCTTTTGTTTATGTAGTTGCGGTTAAACTATGTTAATATTTTATATTACTATTTATTTTTATAAAAAAAATATATAAAATATAACGTGACTTAATTGTAATCACACAAAATAAAAAGATATGAAAAGACATAAAAAATAAAAGGACTAACAATCCTTGTCCGGAATAGTTTGCAGGTTGGATAAGGTCGACTCCAGAATTAAAGGCTGGGATAAGAAATCGAAAAGACGGTTTGGAAAGCAAAATAATCCTGGCTTTGATGGGCCACCACCGCCTTTGAGGACTGATTTGTCAGTTTCGTGCACGTTGGGACTTACAAGTGGAATCTTAAATTTGAGGTGAGCTAGAAAAGTGAATTAACTTTTTATCCACTTGAGAAATTACAATGGACAGTGCACCACCATCGATTCCATAATGCAATGTCGTGTTCAAGTTTTTTTCTAACACTTGTGAGAGAAATAAATTAGTTATAAACTTGTATTTTAAGATCCGTATCTAAAACCTCACTTAGAAATATAAAAGAATACTACTAAACTGTAATACAAATAATTTTTTTTTAAAACCAATTTAAGTAAAAAAGAGAATTAAAAAAAATAGATACGAATGAAAAATAAAGTTATGTTTTCTTGTCATACTTATATTATCATAATGAATCTTAACTACACATACTTGCACAAGAATCAATTAGATTACCAATTCATAGTCAGCCTTTTCCAAAGAATTCTTGTCATAATTATATTGTTACTTTGAACGTGAACTAGACAATCCGAAAAGAGAACATTTTCCCCGAAGGATAACCCTATCACTGGGACTATATGAGGTGATTTTAAAAACCAGCCACATATACAACATAGGTTCAAATTTGGGTTCATGCCCATCGATCAGATTCTGTCTCAGGTCAGAATCCATGGACCACAAATAGGTAGATTAGAGACTACAAACTATCTATCCAACCATCCACAGAGAAGAACAACAACAGAGAACGGAGATAAAGAGAACCACATGGACTTAGAAGTACAAACCATTCATTAAACAAACTAAATTTACATCCAAATCTTCAACCACATTAGAGCAGTTGAGGATGATTAAGTCACTAAACCAAACATCCTTTATAGTAGAACACAGAGAGAGAGAGAGAGAGAGAGAGAGAGAGTACATATTTCACAGAGAAACTAAAGAAGGTGCATACATGTGAGTACTATGTTTGGGGGGCTGGAGGAAAACAAACCAGCTGTGTCCACAACCATCTGCTGCTACCCTATTTCCTTCCTATATTATCTGCAAAACATGATACACAAAGGTCACACAAATAAAACTATTAGAGGAACATTGATCAATTTGAAACGAGAAGAACCAAAGTTATTGTTCGCAAACCGGATGAACGATTTTTGACAAAAACCTTTGTATACATATTAATAGGAGGGAAAAAACCTATGCTTCATATGGTAAGATTCTAAAGGTAAATGTCATGATTGAACATATAGGCATGTTAAAAAACGAAATTCACCGAGGTCATAAAAAAAAAAAAAAGAAGAAAAAGATAAGGACAACGTAGATGCCGTACCACCGACAAGTGTAAATACCCAAACGTATGCTTGCGCATAGGTCAAATTAGATACGTAATTATTCAATAATTATCGGAGACTCAACGGTGTATGACGTCCCACCGACAAGACGTGTCTATATAGTATATACCGAAACGTATGCCTTCGTCAATAGGTCAACTTAGATATATAATTAATGGCCTATGATGTGCCACCGACAATTGGTAGATGACATTCTGCTGACAAGATGTGTCTATATTATAGATACTTGAACGTATGTTTGCATATTCGCCCATAGGTCTAATTAGATATGTAATTAATGGAATAATTGTTACAGACTCAAATGGTAGATGACGTGTCACCGACAAGAAAGTGTCTATATTGTATATTGAAACGTATTCTTGCATATTCGTCCATGAGTCAAATTAGATACGTAATTATTAGAATAATTGTTGGAGACCTGAATGGTAAATTCCAGTAACGTTTCGTAAGTAACATACCTTGACGAGTATAAGCCTCGGCAAAGGAGCCCTTAATAATAGAGGGACCCTGCAGATATGGAAAATTTGGAAGAAAAAACAATGTCAGAAGTTTTAGAACAGTACATACAGATTTCTCCAGTAAACCATTGCAGTATGACTTATACCTTGCCACCAGTTTCCTCTAGAAGCACTTCCCGAATCATCCTCGGTCCCATCTTTCTTGTACTGAAATAATCACGAAATAATCCCCCAATTAAGAACAGCCATATTCTAAATGGAAACTCCTTAGTTATATAGTAATTTTGTATAATTTGCAATATCCCCTGACATAACATGCCACATAAGAGAAAATCTTGTGTGCCACAACTGTGTGTCAATATTTCTCATCACGTGACTTGTTATCTCTTGCCATAAAATGATAGAGACGCACAATACACCTGATGACAAGGCAAAATTTCCCGCCATAGAGAGCATGAAATGAACAAGTTACATCTCGATGTTCAAATTTTACACAATTACTCTATTTGTGCTTGGCTTATACATAAAACATAACAGAACAAAGAAAAACGCTCACCGGAGTGTTATATTCAGGGTTCTGGGTACTCTGGGGGTGAGCATAAATATCTTGGCCACCATAATAGATTGATGAACTGAAATGGCAAGGTTGTTGCACTCTCTGGTCCCTATAGATGGAGCTTATTATGTCCATATTTGTTATGCTCTTACTCTCACCTTCGATCTCTTTCGAGGCACCATCTGCAGCAGCAACAACACGATATCCATCCGAATCAGACACTTCCCAAACACACAATTCACGCTTACAAAATCAAGAATTACTTGGATCTACAATTACAAATTTTTTTTTTTTTTTAAAAAGGTCAACCCAATTAAAACTTTTTTATTTGAAAAGAAAGTAAGCATAATTTTCAATCCAGAATGAATAGTGCAGAATCCATATCGGACCCCAAGCAGTTATGCTCACGAGCTCTTTTGTTTGAAAAGTTTTAATTGGAAGCACGTCGAAATAATAAAAATCCAACTGCTTCCTGAATAAAAACCGAAAGAACTTCCCAGAAGCACTTTTAGCCATGGCCCCCTTCATAAATAATAGGTTAACCCAGCTTATGCCTAGCATGCAGAAAGAAGCAATCTAAACAAAACAGGACAAAAAAAAAATACAAACTTCGCCCATAACGTATGAAAAACAACAGATGAAAGATACAAAAAGCGTACAAACCTGGCTGATCTCTGGGCTTGAAGTGCAATGGATCATCCGTGAGCTTTTTCCCAGTGACTTCAGAACGCAGAGATTCCCTCCCAAACACCTGAATCAACAGAAAAATAAAATACTATATACACAGAATCTAACAAAAAGATCACCCAGGAGAGAGAGAGAGAGAGAGAGAGAGAGAGAGAGAGAGATTCAAAGAGGAGATAAAGCAAAGTTCAATCAAAAGAACAAACGTGTACAACCATTTTATATTCTAAACCCCTTCATTAATAAAATAATGTTATCTCAGTATGAAAAATTAAAAACTTTTCTTGATCATCCAATTCAGAAAATAGACAACAATTGAGAGTTTTCACCCAATTTCACCCAACTTGGGAGAAAATATAAACCCCACCAAGATTTTAAGAGAGAGAATTGCAAAAACATCCCCAAACAACGTAAATTGACGTAAAGGCGAAGGCTTGAAGCTAAATTCAATGAAAGAAAGGGAAAGAACAGAACCCCATTTGCCATCAAACAAAACCCAGCTACGATTCTCAAAATTCAAAAGCCAAAACGAAAAAATGCAGAGATAAAAATCGGAACCTAATTAAACAATCGAAGAAAACAAGAAGAAAAAACCCATCAAAAATTTCAGAAAAATAATTCAAAAAACAGGGGAATAATACCAAATCCTTGGACGAAGGCGCAAATATGGCCCCAAAAATCCCAGAAGAAGCAGATGACTCCTTCGACCCGAAAAGCTCAGAGGTGAAGGAAGAAGACGACGACCCAGTTTTCTTTCTTCCCTCCATTTCTCTTTCCCTATTATAAACCTAAACCTCTCTCTCTCTCTGTTTTATATATTAGGAGAGTGCTAGGTGTATATATTATATAGGGGAATATATGTGTGTGTATATATATATATATGTTGAAAAATAGCACCGTCAAACGAAGCTTAACAAATAAGAAAGGTAGAAAACCGCAGCAAGATTATTATATATTTATTATTTTGCTGCGAAATGAAACAGAAAGCAAGCGCGATTGATAAATAGAGACAGGGAGAGCAAACAGAAACGGAAAACAAACGGAGAGAGAGGAAAGGGAGAGACACGTGAAAGATCATAACCCTACTCAGTAAAATACGAAACCGTCGCTCCCACCCATTTTATAAGCCAAAAACGACGCCTACCCTTTTCGAATTTTCCCAATTTAATTTAATCCAAAATTAATCATAAATATTTCTCACTATGTTCTCTATTTTTCTTATGACAAAAATATATTACGATTTCGATGGATCGGTCACTAACTATGTATTGAATTAAACACATATATAACACGTCATCGTCGTTTACGAAATCTGAGAACTCATAATACTTTGTACTACTAGTGGTTCTGTTTCTCTAATTTTACTTTTGCGTTCTCCTCGTCCTTCAACCTGTCGAGAAGAGTTACAGATTTGTGCCACGTGGGGAGGGAGACGTCATTGTAGGCCCTCTAAATCCTAACCTTTTATTGCCACGACTACCTAGTGGATAATAACAACCCTACCCTACAACCTGACTCATATTTGACTCCTCTTTTAGGCTTGTTTTTGGACAATAAATAGGAATTGGTCTACCTTTGAATCTTACTGTTCGAAGTTTAGAAATAAATGAAAAAAAAATCAAAGTCGTTAATTTGTGAGAGGTCGATCAGCAAAATAAGTTTATAAGAATTATCAAATTCTATTTATGTGGTTCAAATTTTTTAATCTCTAAACTCTAGACACTAAAAATTTGAAATGGATCTAATCCTAATAATTAGGGTTAAAGGGTAGAGCTTCTAAAGAAAAAGAGAGAAACAGACCTTTATGACCTTATCTTTCTATCTTGTCGGACCAAACAGAGATGGGACTTCTTCTCCACTCTCCTGTTTTTTTAAGCTTGGATTTGGGATTCGATTTTTTGGGATTTGGATTTGGAAGTTGGAAGTTGGCAGTTGAAGCATAATAATCCTAGCAATTTTCTTATTTGTACATTTACGTTTTACTTTCTTCCCCTTCTCACCATGCAATATCACCATCTATTTTCAAAATCACCACTTGAAGATCATGCCAAAAAAAAAAAAAAAAAAAAAAAATTGAAATGTTTTAATCAACTAGTGCAGTAGTGCTTATGCTTATCTATAAATAGACGAATTATGTTTCTCACTTAAATACTGAAATTTTGACAATGTTAATCGAACGGTTATTCTTTTTTTCTTTTCATTTGGTTGATTTTTCACAAAATTGATATTTAATGGGTCATCTAGATAGTAGATTGTTTCGATTATCAAGCAATATTAAAAGATGAAAAAAGAGATTTGAGTAGATAAAATCAGAAGGTTCAAATGAGAAGTTGCTAGCGTCATGTTTATAGTCACCTTCTGAAGAATATGATAAAAGAGTTGGTATTGTCAGGCAATCTATTATATTATGTTGCCTAACCCTCGCAAACCCTCACACTAAAATGAATTTATGATTCTGTACCAATGCAGTCACTGTATTAAGTCAAATAGTACTTTCATTCATAATTATAGTAAAAAAATCAGTTTACTATTAACAAATTTTAGCGACGAGGTTATTTAGGCATTTGATTGAGCACCTGGCACACGTCAAGATTTGTGTGCATGACTTGATGAGGGTGGCCAAGTAGTGGAGAAATTTTTAGTTGTGACAAGAACACGGATGGTACACCACTTGTTTTTATAGAAGTGGTGGAAAATTTTAATTTTTAATTTATTAACCTTTTAACACACAAAACCCATTATTTATATAGGAACACATGGTGTATCACCTTGTGTGATAGTCCCACTGAAAAATCTCTCCAAGCAATGTGCATGCGTAAAGTTTGTCGACCCCTGTTGATAGCTAGTACAATTTGCCGACATGAGTATTTTGTCGAGCACCTAGTGACACCATGAGGTCGTGCACAAGAAATATTAGCTGATAAAAACAAAACCAAACAAGCTCTAAATGTCATTAACGTGGAGGTGAAAGATAAAGAACAAATTGTACATTGTCTTATTATAAAAACAAACATATCCAACCTTTATGATTGGTTGTGTTGGATAAGAAAGTTTGCACTATAAGAAAAGGATATTAATGGTCAGTAATACATGATGTTGTGTTTGAAGACACTCCTAGTGCTTGATATATAATTGGTGGAGTTGAGTTGATTATATAAAGTTGATGATGGGAAGAGGGGTCACGAGCATCCACAAGTAGAAGGTGACGACCTCACAAGTCGAGGAATGAGAGATTGGACATGGCACAAACTCTAGTCGCGTCGTCGGTTGAATTGTGTTGTGCCGTGCAGTGTACAAGTGAGGTCGCCGCATGATGTAAGTGTGTTCAATTTTAAGCCACAAGGATTGTAAGCTTTCTGTACAAATGAATCATTCACTCATTCATTCACAAAATAATATGCATTCTCATTGCCAAAATAAATAATTTGGTGAACAATAACCTTGCAATCTTTGACTCTCTTTTTAAGGATCATCTATTTCTCCTTTTTTGTTATTATCTTTTTATTTCTTATCACGTAAAATAACTAAAAATTAGAGAGGAAATTGATTTTCACACACACTTTCATTTATTTTTTAGTCCATTAAATTGAAACATCAATAATGGACGTAAATATATAGAGGTACATAGGAGAAGAAAAAAATGTGTGAAAATGATTTCTCATACAAAATATGCACTACAGAGGAATTTGAACTTAAATGCAAATGAAAAAGAACACTGGTGTAGCCAACTTGACTATGCCAATTTGTGTTATCCTTTGGATTCTATATTTTGTCATCACAAAAATGAAACTTCATCTATTGAAGACACAACACAACATTCACTACTTTTGACAAGTTGCATTTTTTTAACGAAAAAAAAAGCAACTTGTCAAAAGTAGTGAAAGTTGACAAACGCGTTTCTAGCTCAAATAGTAAGCATTCATTCTTTGATAAATTTCTTTGATAAATTATTTCTCATACAAAATATGCACTACAGAGGAATTTGAACTTAAATGCAAATGAAAAAGGATATTGGTGTAGCCAACTTGACTATGCCAATTTGTGTTATCCTTTGGATTCTATATTTTGTCATCACAAAAATGAAACTTCATCTATTGAAGACACAACACAACATTCACTACTTTTGACAAGTTGCATTTTTTTTAACGAAAAAAAAAAGCAACTTGTCAAAAGTAGTGAAAGTTGACAAACACGTTTCTAGCTCAAATAGTAAGCATTCATTCTTTGATAATTTTTTTTGAATACTTAGAAATGTTAGGTGAGATTAACTCTTTAGTATAATGATCACTTGTAAGCCACCGACTCTCCCCATGGGGTTGAGGACTACATTCAGAAAGCTCCTGCTTGTCCCTCCTCCCTTTTATTTTCTATTAATAAAGAGTAATGTTAAGGAAACTAAATTTGTAGACTAAATTAGCAACTTCCATGTCATTTAGTTTACAAAATTTAATCTACAAATTTAGTTTCCTTAATATTACTCTTAATAAAATAATACAAATGAACCAAATAAAAGCGGGGGGACGAAGACCACACTCGCAAAAAGATACGATCAACGAAAATAATACAACCAACTTTTAGGAAGGTAGTTGTTCTTATCATTGGTGGCCACAGTTCCCCGCCCCTAAAAGGCTACCACAACCACAAACGCACAATAACACATTTGCCAAGCGCACAATCGTCAACGATATTGATATGTAACAATAAATACACACAATAGAGTCTGGCAGCCAAATTGGTTACCACTGAATAGTGAGTTCATATAAGATCATCGTAGTAGAGCGAGACCGTACCAAGTTATCATTGACATAAGAGACCACATAACTCATCACTCAAAGATGAAAACCAATTTAGCCATCTCAACACATGCCGGTTTTGTGTTCTCATGTTCATTATATTGCTAGTTTTGTGCGCATAATTTTTCATATGCCAACTTATTAAGTTTGAGAGTTTTTCATCAGGAAGGAAGTTCATTTGGCTTTGCAGTGTTATCTTTGTTTTATGTTTTGTTGAAGTCTCTTTGGATTGAGGATATACATCCTAAGTGTGTTTTTTTTTATATTTATATTGATTCTTAAATTTATAATAAATTTACAAAATCTCCTTTTGTCTTTTTTTTTTGTTTTCAAAGATTAACAAAATTTTTTTTTGGACAAATAATAGCATTAGTGGGTTAAGTTGTTAAATGTTAGAGAGGAGGAGTAATAGGGATTGAATCCACACCAAAGTGTATAGACATTATTATTTTTCACCACCGTGGTAAAGCGCCATCTGTGATTGAAAAATTTTCATTCAGCAAAAATAATTCAGTATGTATATTTAATGGTAGTTAATACATACCCCCTATTTTTTATAGGAAGAAAAAATTACATGGAAAATTCTTGATAATTTACCATGCAGAAATCCTCGTCGTAAGTTTCACACAAAATCTTAGGTAAAGTTCATAGAATCCAATGGCCAACCATGAAACAAATATGTTAATCATAATTATTTGTTTTTATACGTGAAATGAATTAAAAGAAAATCAACCTTAATTAAGAAGGTTATCCGGTTCCAAATCTAATCAAATATGGAAATGGTATTCTTGTTGTGACCAGAGTTTTATTAGATTAAGAGATGCCGTAAATCTCACTCGTTTTTGTGTGGTAATGGCGGGTGACTACCACCATCACAAAATTTAAGGAAACAAGTATTGTACATTAATTTCCAAATCTAAATCACCTTTGATAAAATTTAAAGTATTTGCTGAATCCGGGTGTTTTATACACTAAAATTTTTAGCTGATAAATCTTTAGTTAAGGATTCAATGATCAATATCTAAAAATCAAAATTCTCGTTGTATAGAATACAGTAAAATTGAGAGCTATTATTGACACTCCAAAAAAGTCATTATGCGCTCTTCTCAAATGTATTTTTCTATTTATATCTCTATACATTTGGTGCAACATAATTTCTTACAAGTGCCAATAACACCACCCTAAATTTTTAATTCTAAATAATCAACCTGAAAATTTGTCTTATAGTTAGGAAATTTTGTGTGGCTTAAAGGGATGGAGGGGGGAAACAAGTCCCAACTAATGACTTCACATTTGCACATAAAAGACATGGCCAGAAATACAATTTACGGGAAATTAAACAACTGCCTTTTGTTTGTTTCCTTTAAGTTTTTTCTCTTGGTGCCTTTAGTCAAGTAAATTACTTGCCCACATAAGTTATTTCCATGTGATAGTGCCCACTATATTTATAGGATAGAAAAAGTAACTGCAAAAATTCAAAAGACCCACGTTAAGAACATGAAGTCTTTTACCCCCCAAATAATAAGCTCTCTTGCTAACGTACGTATATCACTGCGAGAGTCGCGTGTCTAAAGTAGGGTCCTAATTCTTGGATTTGGCTCCACCCTCCAGTTTTTTCATCTCTTGCATGGATTCTCAACTAGTATGTCACGTGACACAGGTTATATAGTAGTGTTTTCATGATAATAATATAAAGATATACATTAATTTCTTTTTATTTATAGTAGTATTGACATAAAACGCTACTATGACGATATATCTCGTGTCACACAACTCTCTCTCATTGTTGTTAAAAGTATTTTCGTCACTTTCAATACTTATACGTCACAACGTGAGGTTGACATTTTTTACTGTTCATTTGGTTGTTTGGCTTAATCTTAGTTCAATATATATATTATATAGTGAACTAGTAGCCAGTTGACACTAATTTTCATGATTAATGCATCAAATTTTTCTCACAAACTCTATGGGTGAGTTTGAAAAACCGAAAACCTAAAAAAATCAAAACGAATACCGAAATGAAGTTGGAAAAAAAAAAAGAATTGAATATAAAAAATCAAACTGAACCAAATTGAAGAGACATAAAAAAAGGACTCATTTTTTCACCATATAACCCTAACTACGCGATGGTTTTCTTCCATTCTTCTATTTGGTTGTCAAGCAGAGAAGGAACAATCTTGCCATTACTTTATTTCTATTTCTCTAATTGCTCTTCAATTGTTATTATCTCTACTAATTAATAAAACACTCATTGTCAACCAAAATTCTATGAAATTACCAGTTTAACCCTCTAATTAAAACAGAACATGAATATGAAATATGGGGTAGAAATGTAATTTCACAAAACCAAATTTTGCAGTTTTTTTTTTCAAAACCTCACCTACATGTAACCCTAACATATCTCTCATTTAAAAAAAAAAAAAAAACCTTCCCACTCCCACATTCTCTATCACTCTCTTCCTCTCTCCTATTTGAAAAACAAAAATAAAAAATTCTCTCACACATTTTGTGTGTGCCCATATGCTAGTATATTATTATTAATATTATTTTCAATTGTGATTTTCCTGATTAGTTTTGACAAATATGCAGACAACCCTTTTTTTTGTCAAATGCAGACAAGACTTTTGCATCCAATCAAAGTAGGTAAATTAGAAAAGACATGGAAGGTTTATACCGCATAACCTTAACTACATTAATTTCTATTTGTCAATGAAAAGAGGATAAAAAAAATAATTTTGTCTTCTATTACAAAACAAAATTATAGGCTGTAAAATAAATTCACACAAACTAAATTTTACTGTTTTTTTCAAAGCCTCACCTAAAAGTGATCCTAACATCCTTTAATTTTGAAAAATAAAATATAAAAAAGAAAACTTCTCTCTCTAATCCACTTTTCTTTTTTTCTTCCAACCCCCCCTTCTCCTTCCCATTTTAAAATTAAAAAATAAAATAAAATTCACGCACAAAGTGTGGGGCATATGCTAGTATCAATTACATGAGGAACACAATTGGTTAATTCCTGAGCTAGAGCTAGGGATGGGCAAAATATCCATGGATATGGGTAACCGCGGTTAACCGTCTATTTAAAATTAACGGTTATAGTTATGGGTAACCGTTTAAATTGATAAACGGTTATGGGTATAACCGTTTATCTGTGAAATTTAAATAGGTGGTTATGAGTATTACCCACAATTATAATTGGGTACCCATTTAACAGTTTATTCTAATATATATTAAATTAAAAAAACTAACTAAAAAACCTTAAAATTATTCGACAAATCTCGGACTCCCGTCGCTCATCTCTCTCCTCGCTACCCTCTCTCTCATCTTCAGCAAAACAGTCGGTTCTCTTCAAGTAAACAAAAGAGATGGTTTATGGCTATCACTTCTCATTTTATTGATGCTTCGTGAATGCTATAAAGTCGAATTTTGAAGCAATTTATTAGTTCATATAGTAAATGTGATACATATTACTTTTTGCATAGATTCAATGACATGTTGTATTATGAAGTTTGCATATTAATGACAAAAATGATCAGTTTTATTGTAAACCCCAATACCTCCTAATGACATGATAAAAGTAGATTAATTCTTAAACTTGTCTGTTGTGATATTCATCTCTGTATTGCAAGAGAAGGAAAGGGTAATGTGGGTAGGCGGTGCCCGGCACCGGTGGTTTCTGGTATTTTACTTGCTTGGACTATTTCTTTAGTCTCGGTTTGCTACCCGTGTGTAGGATCATGGAGGATATGTTTACGAAGTTTGCAGCCCATCTTGCGCTCACTACTGAGGAGCAAAGAGTGGTGGTTGTAGATGATCAGGGGGTGCTCTATTGAAATCTTCTAAAGTCTTACTTGTTGGAAAAGTGCTTTCACAAAAAAAAACCCTTAATAAAGAAAGGTTCAAACGTTAGATGATGCATTTGTGGAGGCCAAAGGCTAAGGTTACGATTGTCGAACTGAAGGCGGGTTTGTTTTCTTGTGGTTTCGATCCAAAATGTGAACGAGCAATAGTGCAAAAGGGTGGACCATGGTTGTTTGATGGTGCTTTATTGGCTTTGGCGGAGGCTGATAGTCTTGCCCAGCAGGATAATATTACACTCAGTTGTCAGGAATTTTGGATCTAGATTAAGGGTTTACCCCTTGCATATATGACTCGCCACATGGGACAATTTGTTGGGAATCAGAGAGGGAAGCATATTTTGAAGGACCAAAGCAGAAAGAGTGAATTGTTGGGCAGTATACTTCGCATTCGGGCAGAGATGGACATTAAGAAACCCTTATGTGGGAGTCTTCTGCTAGTTTTGGAGGGTAATACGGTGAAGATAACTTTAAGATATGAGAAGGTTCCATTTACTTGTTATCTTTATGGAATGATTGGGCATATGGAAGAAAATTGCTTGCAGTTTAAAGGTAAGAATGATGATGACTGTGCAAAACCTTACGGCTGATGCGGGATGTGAAGGGGTGGTAATTTCCCTTCCAACAGTCGTTTCCCACTGAGGATTTTTCTCCTTTTTGGAGGTAACGGGCGCACCATCAGGCACTTCTTTTGGAGGTGATTTAGTGGGCGTTGAGGAGGCTAATAATGACGCCATTAAAGTAATAATTTTATTTGGAGTTGACTTGAATTGTCCACCTCATCGTGAAATGGAAAAATCTTTAATCCCATCCACCCAGTCAAATATTAACTCTGATAATGGTCCAGTGGGGATTCTTAGTGGCCTTGATCATTGGTGTCAATCATATGGGCCATAAGCAAGCTATCGTGGATCACACATTCCAGGACCAAATGGAATCATTAGTTAGGTTGAGATCATTTTAATCTTATGCCTACTATTGAACACCTTCAGTTCAAACGGAGAAAGAAACAGAGGAGACTCCAACGTAAAGGGGGCAAGCAATCGAGATGTAGCAGAACAAATAGCGATGAGCTTCACCGTTTTCCAAGTACTGAGCTTGGCAAACGGCCTGTAAGGGAAGGGGAGGACTTTCTGGCTCGTCCAGTGGGTCGCAGGAAGGTGATGATCACTGAGTATTCTTTTAGTTCATCGGCGGGGATTGGCGGTGGTCAATCCCGTCGACAACAATGAGTTGTTTAGTTTGGAACTGCCGGGGGCTTGGGTACCTCCGAGCAGTTCATGCGCTTCAACGACTTATTATAAGCAAAGATCCTATAGTTGTGTTCTTGTGTGAGACCAAAAGTGATGGTGATCACATGGAACGCTTACGTTTGAAGTTGAAGTTTGATAGAGTTTTTGCTGTTGCTAGTCGCGGCAATTTAGGAGGTTTATATGTCATGTGGAAGGAAGAACTTAACTTGCACTTGAGAACTTATTATCAAAATCATGTGGATTTTGATATGGGCATTACTGGCAGATCGTTTTTTTCTATGATTTACCACTACTACAAAACTGGCTTAATGTGTTGGATTTCCGACAGTCTTTTTACATGATGTTGGATGACAAAGTATTATTGTTGCTTATAACCGACCGGAACCAAGAATGTCAGAAAATAGTGGCGCTTTTAACCGACATAAAAATTTCTGTCGGTTAAAGAACTATTTCTGGCGCTTTTAGCTGGCATGATTTGTTTTCATTTTCAAACTTCCCACTTAATTTGCATGCGAAATAGGTGGTGTCGATTTTAATCGATACCATTGCAGTTTGTGTCAGATATTGATTATGCATGTTTGTCAATTTTAGAGTCGGTGTCGATTTTTCCGACATAATTTACAATTACTGACGGTTTTAGTAGACGCAAGGTTTTCACCTTAAATAAAACATATCTCTTCCCCCATTTCCTTCGTGCGCCCCTTATCCATCCCTGTTTCCTTCTTCCCCTGCTCAGTTTTCTTCAGTTCTCATTTCTTTCTCCTTCTTCCTTTTCTTCTCATTGTAGCAGCTTTCGCCACACTTTACGCCCTTTTATCTTTAGCCTCCTCCTCCTCCAAGTCATTCTCATTCAGCCCTCCAACCTTTTCTAAAAACCCAATATTTTTCTCGCCAGAAGATTCATTTTTTCAGCTCAGAACATCCAATGTGTACAAATGGGGGCGAAATCTCACCAGCGCTCCGGTGAGATTCACGTCATCGTCGGTCCCATGTTCGCCGGCAAGGCCACCACGCTACTTCGTAAAGTTCAGTTCGAGAGAGGCGACGGAAGGTTTGACTCCCCCACTTATTCTGTTGCATTTTTTAATATTGAAGTCTGAAGGTTTGATAAAACAAAAGGTAAGAATTTTCATTTGTACTGAAGAGGAATAATTTGGTTTTGGCTGTTTGAGTGGCCATTAAGATGTTGAATGTTTGGGATGAGGATCCTATCTGGATCTCTCTCTAGGGATTCATGGGGATCCTTTAATCTTGGCAATTCACATAAATCGTGCTGTCGCAATTAATTTTTGGTTTTTTTACGCAAGCCCACGTAATTCTTCTGCCTTTGTGTCTGTTCACCCGCCCCACCGCCATCTTCTTCTTCTTCTTCCATATTTGCCAACATATCCTTCAATTTTCTTATTCCCAACCATTTTGGGCAAAATACAAAACTACAAACCATGTTTTGATTATTTTTTTTAAGTCTGGGGAAAACCGAACAACAATCCAAAAGCCATGGTGGAGTTGGCTATATTCGCTGGGTCTGGTGGCTCTGCACCTACATCGGCTCTGATGACGGCGACACTTGCGTGTCTGCCAACCCCGACGAGTTCGACCCCACCCCTCGCATCTGCCGCCTAATTCCCATCGTTTCTCCCTTTAAACCGACGCCAACTTCTGACACATTTTTTGAAATTCACATAGCGTCGCTTTAATGACACTTGCATCACTTTAATGAAACTAGCGTTAGTTTAAACCGACGTCAACTTCTGACACATTTTTTGAATTCACATATCGTCGCTTTAATGAAACTAGCGTCGGTTTAAAACGACGCCAACTTCTGACACGCTTTTTGAAATTCACATATCATCGCTTTAATGAAACTCGCGTCGCTTTAATGAAACTAGCGTCGGTTTAAACCAGTGCCAACTTCTGACATACTTTTTGAAATTCACATAGCGTCGCTTTAATGATACTAGCGTCGGTTAAAACCGACACTAAGTCTCTCCATCCATTTCCTCATGCAAACAAGCGGGAAATTTCCCGCCTAATATTTCAAATACTATAATTTTATATATATTAATTTTATAATCCTAAAAACTACTATAATAATTATATGTATATTAATGTAACAATTTTATACCCCTAAAAACTATAATAATTATATATATATTATTAAATTAAATTTTAAAAATTGGTGACCACTGGATCAGCTTAAATATACATACCATTCAATTAAGTGTTATACATACAAAATAAATAAATTTAAATCTACTTAATAAATATATATATACACACACCATTGAACTTAATGGGATACGAATTCTACGAAACTAATTTCAACGATCCAACAGTCAAACTTGTTTGTATATGCTTCGAGATCACACCAGCAAAAAATCGCAAAAAAACAAACATTCAGAGATCAATTAACGAGACAAAACTTTTCGACGGTTAGAAAACGAAAAATCACGATTTAACGGTTATTTTAACTCTGATTTTGATTATTTTTTATAGCTACACTCATTGATCCTATATGCATACAATGAATGAATTCGATCTTCAATTTAAAACATTTACATTAATGGATACCACACAAATCTTATGTTATTCTTAATGAAAGTATAAATAAACTCTTAAGTGTTAATGAATTTATCGTTTTGATGGGATACGCATTCTACGAAACTAATTTCAACGATCCAACCATCAAAATTGTTTCTATATACTTCGAGATTGCATACGCCAAAAATCGCAAAAAAGCAAACATTCAGAGATCAAGTAACAGGACAAAACTTTTTAACGGTTATAAAAGAAAAATCATGATTTAACGGTGATTTTAACTCTGATTTTGATGATTTTTTACAGCTACACTCCTTGACCCTATATGAATACAATGAATGAGCTCGATCTTCAATTTAAAATATTTACACTAGTGGATACCACAAATTCTTATGTTTTACTTAATGAAAGTATAAATAAACTCTAAGAGTTAGTGAATCTATCATTTTGATGAGATACACATTCTACAAAACTAATTTCATTGATCCAACCGTTAAACTTTTTTATATATGCTTTGAGATCACATACGCCAAAAATCACAAAAAATAAACATTCAGAGATCAAGTAATGGGACAAAACTTTTTGATGGTTACAAACAAAAAATCACGATTTAACGGTTAT
Source organism: Malus domestica (assembly GCF_042453785.1). Taxonomy (NCBI): domain Eukaryota; kingdom Viridiplantae; phylum Streptophyta; class Magnoliopsida; order Rosales; family Rosaceae; genus Malus; species Malus domestica. Next base: position 22,555,590 of record NC_091672.1, on the reverse strand, counting down.
TTTAACTCAAATTTCGATGATTTTTTACAGCTACACTCCTTGACCCTATATGAATACAATGAATGAATTCGATCTTCAATTTAAAATATTTATATTAGTGGATACCACACAAATCTTATGTTATTCTTAATGAAAGTACAAATAAACTCTTAAGTGCTAATGAATCTATCGTTTTGATGGGATACGCATTCTACGAAACTAATTTCAACGATCCAACCATCAAAATTGTTTATATATGCTTCGAGATTGCATACGCCAAAAATCGCAAAAAAAAACATTCAGAGATCAAGTAACAGGACAAAACTTTTCAACGGTTATAAACGAAAAATCATGATTTAACGGTGATTTTAACTCTGATTTTGATGATTTTTTTACAGCTACACTCCATGACCCTATATGAATACAATGAATGAGCTCGATCTTAAATTTAAAATATTTATCCTAGTGGATACGATAAATTCTTATGTTATACTTAATGAAAATATAAATAAACTCTAAGTGTTAGTAAATCTATCATTTTGAAAGGATACGCATTCTACGAAACTAATTTCAATGATCCAACTGTCAAACTTGTTTATATATGCTTCGAGATTGCATATGTCAAAAATTGCAAAAAAACAAACATTCAGAGATCAAGTAAGGAGATAAAACTTTTTGACGGTTATAAATAAAAAAATCACGATTTAATGGTTATTTTAACTCCGATTTTGTTGATTTTTTACAGCTACACTCCTTGTTACAGCCCATCCCGTGATTCTTTTTATCGAGGTTGTGAAATGACGAAATTATCCTTGACTATTGCTAAGGTAGGTGTGTGACATATTATTGAACAATGCATATTTCCCTAAGTTTTGGAAAGTTTGAATTTTGATTAAAGGTTGTATGTGTTTTGTATGGTTAGGGACTTAAGAAAAATTGATGGTGATCGTTTTGGGATGGACCACACACACGGGACACTTTCTCCTTCCTCGTGCCCTCTCTCTCTCTCTTCCTTCTCTGTCACTCTTCTCTCTCTTCCTTCGAAATTGTACGGACCACACCCAAGGACCATCAAAACTTCATGGATCGAAGTGGAGATTAGCACCATTGTGTTCGTGAGTGCCCCACAAACTCAAAGGTACCATTTTCAGGACAATCCAAGCTCATAGTGAGCTCTAGGAAGTTCCCACGAAGCTCGGGGACGTTCGTTTGGAAGTTTTGGACATCGGGACACCCTAGTTCGAAGGTGGCCGGTTTTGGTGAAGTTTCCCGACGTGATTTTCGAAGGTTTTGAGGCTCCAAAGAGGTGATACCTATCCCGAGGATGAGCGCATCCAGGGACGTCACGGGGGTTACAACCCTTCGACTTATCAGTGAGTGGGCAGTTATTTTCTGTTATTACCTATATATTACTGAATTTCCCAAAAATTGAATTTAAATAAAAGTATGTTTTTCTAATGCCATGCATGCATATTATGAATTATATGAATTAGTAATTGATGCATATATATGTGAAATGGTGCTGTGGACGCACATGTGAGTATCAGGTAAGTTTAGATTGTTCATATGATTTATTGTAATGTGAATTGTGTTAAGAGCTCATAACCTGCACCCCTGGTGTTAGTGCTTATAATATTCACCGCACCGCACGCTCACCTTGGATCTAAGTAGGTGCATGTCGTACAAACCATGAGAAGGTTCTGACATGCTAGTTGTACATATCACTAGAGGTGGTTCCGACTGGTAGGTGACCGTAGATTATGTGCACAGATGATTGATGAGAGAAGCACTAGAGCGTATTATTACACCATTCTTGTCGTACAGACTACTTCAGGTAGTTCCGACTTATGTGCAGAGTAGTGCCGTACAAGTCACCGTGGTGACTCCGGTTGGTTGGGATATTGAGCTATGGAATTAACCGTACAGGACCAACTGCAGGGTCTCCGGTTGATTCATTATGTCACCTGTTATATTGATGCATTCTTAATCTGTTATTGACATTTATGGCATGACATATTTTCTGGGTTTTAATAAAGAATTGTGATTTGAGATATATGAAGATTATATGCATATTATGTTATTTTCTGGGAAAGTATACAGGTTTTACAGCGAGGGGTTAGAAATGTTTTAAATGAAATGTTTTTGAAAAACTTTGGTTTTATTGACCCACTCAATTTTGTTTTGCGCCCCTCCAGGTTCTAGTTAGCAGCGTTGCTGGCCGACGAGGATTCCCACGGCGTACTGACAGACTACATAAATGTATGACTCACCTGCGGGTATTGTAATTTAGTTATGGTCCTACTTGACTGCACCTAGTACTTATGCTCTGAATTTGTGTGTTTCACACTTGAACTTACTCTAGCACGTTACTTGGTTATTATTGCTAGTATTTGGTTTTTGTTTATTCGTATTTCTCTTATCTATTGCTTCCGCGTCGCACTTTTGGTTACGTCATGCCCACGTGACGGCCAGCACGCCTTAATTCTAGGATCGGGGTGTGTCAGTTTGCTATCAGAGCCTAGGTTGCAGTCCTGTATAAATTGTTAATGCTCTAATGATCTTTTGATGTCTTCTGTCAGAACTATGCCGCCTCGTAGGGAATCACGTCATGCTTCTGAGCCTAATTTCCCTGATATAACTCAATTAGGGGAAGCGACGGCCCATGCTTTTCAGAATGCAATCTGTCCCCCTCTTCCTCAGAGGACACCCCTGGAGACTATGTATAATCTGAAATTGGACTGTTTCATGGGTAATGAAGGTCATGAAGGGGCAGAAAAGTGGCTAGACCATATTGAGAAGACTTTTCAGGTGATGCAGGGTCAAGGGAATCTTCCTGCTAATAGATGGGTTGAGACCACTACTTGGTTTTTGGGGTGAGAGCCAGCAGCTTGGTGGGTAAATCAGACTCAGTTTATGTTTCCTGAGATGGCAGCTGATTGGGAAGTATTCAAAAAGAATTTTAAGAAAAGATTTGTCCCTCCGGAGTACATTGATCGTAAGAAGCATGAGTTCACTCAATTGAAGCAAAAGAATATGTCGACGCATGAGTATTACAGGAAGTTTACAGACTTGTCTCGTTATGACCCTGATACAGCTGGTAATCAGGCAGAGATGCTTCGCCGTTTTAAGCTGGGAACTAAGAGGAAATGGCGGACTTTTGCTAGTGCGCTTCCTTGCACCACTTATCATGAGTTTTCTGAGATTTTGGTTTGGATGGAGGATTCTGACAACCTTCTTAGTAATAGTGAGGATGATGAAGATAAAAATGATAATCAGAAGAAATATGATAGGGGTAAAGGTATCTCCACTCAGGGACCCCGTAAGACACATAATTTCAAGAAAAGTGCAGCGAGCTCGAGTTCTTCCAGTGGAGGATTTAGTGTCACAGGCCTGAGAAGAGGTGGAAGATTTGCTGGTGGACCCAGGTTTTAGAGACAGAGAGATTTTGATGGTGCTGGTGGTTCTGGTGCTCCGTTGTAATTTCAGACATCATGGAGAGTGTAGGAGAAGTGGTGGTGCTTGCTACACTTGTGGACAGATGGGACATAGGGATGCTCAATGTCCCCAGAGTCAGCAGAGATCTCAGCAGTGTGCTATGCTACCTCCAGCGCCGATTCAGCAGAATTTTGGATCAGGCAGTTATGGTCAGACGGGTCGTGATGATGCTTACCACTATCAGGGTGATGCTGCTCCCTATACTTCCGGACAATATCACTATTCCTAGGATCCTTATTCTCAGACTGGGTATTCCCAAGACCTTGGAGGTTATACTTCTTATCCTTCCATGCCAGCTAGCGGATCTCAGTGGCATCAGAGAGGTCAGCCCCGACAGGGAGAGGTTGCTGCTAGCGGTGGAGGACCATCTAGGCAGTCTAATCAGTCAGGACAGGGACGTACTTCTCAGGGGCGAGGTAACCAAGGCAACAGAGGTCGTGGTGGACGACAGCAAGCTCATGGACGTGTTAATCACATATCACTGCAAGATGCTCAGAACCATCCAGATTTGATTATGGGTACGTTAAATATTCTTGGTCATTTTGCTAGAGTTTTGATTGATTGTGGTGCTGCACATTCTGTGATTTCTCATACATTTGCTCAAATGACTCAACCTCACCCTACACCTCTAGGATTTGATTTAGAGTTTGCTATGCCTAGAGGGGACAAATGTTATGTTGATAGTGTTTATCCAAGATGTCCAGTGATGGTAGATGGTGTAGTTATGCCAGCTAATCTTATCCCGTTAGATATCATGGATTTTGATGTGATTTTAGGGGCAGATTGGTTGCATTATAATCGTGCCCATATAGATTTTTATGGGAAGTCAGTTACTTTTCATCGTGCCCATAAGAGTCTTCAATATCTTTTCACTCAGCATGATCTTAATCTTCGTTAACGAAGGTGGATGGAGTTACTAAGTGATTATGACTGCACTATTGAGTATCATCCGGGTCGTGCAAATGTGGTAGCTGATGCACTGAGTAGGAAACCTCAAGGTCGACTCAATACGTTGTATGCTTGTCGTGTTCCTCTTCTTGCAGATTTGAGAGCTACTGGAGTAAAGTTAGAGTTAGAAGAACAAAGAGAAGCTTTTCTTGCTAGTTTCCAAGTCAGGCCAGTTTTGGTTGATCGTGTACTTGAAGTTCAGATGGTTGATGAAGAAATTCAAGAAATGATTCAATTAAGAAGTGAAGGGAAAAAGAAAGACCTCAGGATTCGAGAATCAGATGGCATGCTTATGCAGGAGAACAGAATGTATGTGCCGAATAATGAGGAACTAAAGAAAGAAATTTTGGATGAAACATATTGTTCGGCTTATGCGATGCATCCAGGAGGAACTAAGATGTACCATACCATTCGACCATTTTATTATTGGCCGGGTATGAAAAGGAAAATTGCAGAATATGTAAGTAGGTGTATTGTTTGCCAGCAAGTCAAAGCAGAAAGAAAGAAGCCTTTTGGGCAGATGCAACCACTTCCCGTTCCTCAGTGGAAATGGGAAAATATAACTATGGATTTTGTGTATAGGCTTCCTCGTACACGAAATGGATTTGATGGTGTTTGGGTGATTGTAGATCGGCTTACCAAGTCAGCATACTTCATTCCCGTGAGGGAAAAGTATCCCCTGAATAAATTGGCTAAGTTGTTCATTACGAAGATTGTGAAGTATCATAGAGTTCCAGTGAATATTATCTCTGATCGAGATCCAAGATTTACTTCTAAGTTTTGGGTAGCTTTTCAAGAAGCTCTTGGTACGAAACTACTTTACAGCACGGCTTATCATCCTCAAACCGATGGACAATTAGAGAGGACTATTCAGACGTTGGAGGATATGTTGAGATCTTCAGTGTTACAGTTTGGTGATTCTTGGCATGATCGCCTAGACTTGATGGAATTTGCCTACAATAATAGTTTTCATTCGAGCATTGGTATATCACCATTTGAGGCACTTTATGGTAGAGCTTGTCGTACGCCATTGTGTTGGTCAAAGGTTGGCGAAAGAGTGTTAGAAGGCCCAGAGATTGTGGATGAGACTACTCAAAATGTTCAGGTGATTAAGTCTAACCTGAAAACGGCCCAGGATCGACAAAAGAGTTTAGTAGATAGACATGCTATTGATCGAGTATATGATGTGGGTAATTTGGTATTCTTGAAATTGTCACCTTGGAGAGGTGTAATGCGGTTTGGAAAGAAAGGCAAGCTAAGTCCTAGGTACATAGGACCATATGAGATCACTGAGAGGATTGGTAAAGTTGCTTACAGATTGAAGTTGCCTCCGGAGTTATCTAAAGTACATAATGTGTTTCATGTCTCGATGCTTCAACATTATATTTCAGATCCTTCACATGTGATTCCTCCTCAACCTTTGGTGATTAATCCGGATTTGACGTATGATGAGGAACCAGTGACTATCTTGCATTGGAAAGACAAAGTTCTAAGGAATAAAACTGTGAGCTTGGTAAAAGTATTGTGGCGGAACCACTCAGTAGAAGAAGCTACTTGGGAGACAAAAGATCGAATGAGAGAGATGTATCCGAGGTTGTTTTATGAATATTAATGGCTTGTTTGGTTGCATGAATTTTGAGGATGAAATTCTATAAGGGGGAAGATTGTCACAGCCCGTCCCGTGATTCTTTTTATCGAGGTTGTGAAATGACGAAATTATCCTTGACTGGTGCTAAGGTAGGTGTGTGACATATTATTGAACAATGCATATTTCCCTAAGTTTTGGAAAGTTTGAATTTTGATTAAAGGTTGTATGTGTTTTGTGTGGTTAGGGACTTAAGAAAAATTAATGGTGATTGTTTTGGGATGGACCACACACAAGGGACACTTTCTCTTTCTCCGTGCCCTCTCTCTCTCCTCATTCTTTGCCACTCTTTCTCTCTTCCTTCGAAATTGTATGGACCACACCCAAGGACCATCAAAACTTCATGGATCGAAGTGGAGATTAGCACCAATGTGTTCGTGAGTGCCCTACGAACTCAAAGGTACCATTTTCTGGACAATCCAAGCTCATAGTGAGCTTTAGGAAGTTCCCACGAAGCTCGGGGACGTTCGTTTATAAGTTTTGGACGTCGGGACACCCTAGTTCGAAGGTGGCCGGTTTTGGTGAAGTTTCCCGACGTGATTTTCGAAGGTTTTGAGGCTCTAAAGAGGTGATACCTATCCCAAGGACGAGCGCATCCAGGGACGTCATAGGGGTTACGACCCTTCGACTTATCAGTGAGTGGGTAGTTATTTTCTGTTATTACCTATATACTACTGAATTTCCCAGAAATTGAATTTAAATAAAAGCATGTTTTTCAAATGCCATGCATGCATATTATGAATTATATGAATTAGTAATTGATGCATATATATGTGAAATGGTGCTGTGGACGCACATGTGAGTATCAGGTGAGTTTAGATTGTTCATATGATTTATTGTAATGTGAATTGTGTTGAGAGCTCATAACATGCACCCTTGGTGTTAGTGCTTATAATATTCACTGCACCGCACGCTCACCTTGGATCCAAGTAGGTGCATGTCGTATAGACCATGAGAGGGTTCCGACATGCTAGTCGTACAGATCACTAGAGGTGGTTCCGACTGGTAGGTGACCTTAGATTATGTGCACAGATGATTGATGAGAGAAGCACTAGAGCGTATTATTACACCATTCTTGTCGTACAGACTACTTCAGGTAGTTCCGACTTATGTGCAGAGTAGTGCCGTACAGGTCACCGTGGTGACTCCGGTTGGTTGGGATATTGAGCTATGGAATTAACCGTACAGGACCAACTGCAGGGTCTCCAGTTGATTCATTATGTCACCTGTTATATTGATGCATTCTTAATCTGTTATTGACATTTATGGCATGGCAGATTTTCTAGGTTTTGATAAAGAATTGTGATTTGAGATATATGAAGATTATATGCATATTATGTTATTTTCTGGGAAAGTATACAGGTTTTACAGCGAGGGGTTAGAAATGTTTTAAATGAAATGTTTTTGAAAAACTTTGGTTTTACTGACCCACTCAATTTTGTTTTGCGCCCCTCCAGGTTCTAGTTAGCAGTGTTGGTGGCCCACGAGGATTCCCACGGCGTATTGACAGACTACATAAATGTAGGACTCACCTGCGGGTGTTGTAATTTAGTTATGGTCCTACTTGACTGCACCTAGTACTTATGCTTTGAATTTGTGTGTTTCACACTTTAACATACTCTAGCACGTTACTTGGTTGTTATTGCTAGTATTTGGTTTTTGTTTATTCGTATTTCTCTTATCTATTGCTTCCGCGTCGCACTTTTGGTTACGTCATGCCCACATGACGGCCAACACGCCTTGATTCTAGGATCGGGGTGTGTCACTCCTTGATCCTATAGGAATACAATGAACTAATTTGATCGTCAATTTAAAATATTTATAGAAGTGGATACCACAAAATCTTATGTCATGAAGATCGATGAAAATTGAGGATTTTGTAAAAGGAATAACATGCAAGCTTTGAGTTCCATTGGCAATGTTTAAACTTTTGAGAAAGGCTTCACAACAAGATTCAGGCAAACAATCCTCTTCATGCAACATTCTTTTAATTAACTCCAGTAAAGTGGTGAAGATCTCGTCTGGCATTCCCGATAAACACTTGATCTGATACAGTCTTACAACTGCTTCCAATTTCTTAAACTCCTTACAACCTGGCCACAAATCTTGATCCGCCTCTTCAAGTAACCTAAAAAAAGTCTCAATTTTGGGGTATCATCAACCAACTCTTGTCCATGTTTTACCACTTTACGAGGGCAAAATATTACGTTGACACTAAGATGCCTACAATCTTTCAATCCCTATCATGTAGGCATAACTATTAGAATTTTCAATTTCTATCTTTCAACCCTCGAACTCTACCACGATTGCAATTTTTTAATTTTCAACACCTATTATAGTAAAAACAAATTAAAATAACAACAAAAAGTTATCAAAATTATGCTCATCTAATCTATTCTAGTAAATGACAACCAAAAGTTATCAAAATAACAACAAAAACAAATTAAAATAACAAAAAATTAAAATAACAATTAGAATGCAAAACAAATTAATTTAACATAATATATTCTTATATTACTAAATATTACAAATTCATGTTATATTTAATATTGTTAATTTAACATAAATGCTTATAATATTATTCATTTCCATTTTTGCATAACAATTCAAGTGACAAAATTAATTAATTTGACTAAATATTTATTAATTTAACAAAAATAGTAGAAATTTATCTAATTGTCACATCCCGGCCCGGGGCGGACCACTTCCTGAGGCCGTTCCACCACCGTAGCACGATATTGTCCGCTTTGGGCTTACCATTCCCTCACGGTTTTGTTTTTGGGAACTCATGAGCAACTTCCCAGTGGGTCACCCATCCTAGGATTGCTCTGGCATTCTTCTCGCTTAACTTCGGAGTTCCTACGGAACCCGAAGCCAGTGAGCTCCCAAAAAGCCTCGTGCTAGGTAGGGATGAGAATATACATTTAAGGATTACTTCCTTGGGCGATGTGGGATGTTACAATCCACCCCCCTTAGGGGCCCGACGTCCTCGTCGGCACACACGCGGCTAGGGATTGACTCTGATACCATATTGTCACATCCCGGCCCGGGTGGACCATTTCCCGGGGCCGTTCCACCACCGTAGCACGATATTGTTCGCTTTGGGCTTACTATTCCCTCACGGTTTTGTTTTTGGGAACTCACAAGCAACTTCCTAGTGGGTCACCCATCCTGGGATTGCTCTGGCCTTCTTCTCGCTTAACTTCGAAGTTCCTACGGAACCCGAAGCCAGTGAGCTCCCAAAAGGCCTCGTGCTAGGTAGGGATGAGAATATACATTTAAGGATCACTCCCCTGGGCGATGTGGGATGTTACACTAAGTACTTAAATTAGAATTTTTAAATAAATAAACTTGTGTATCATACAATTTAAAAATTAAAGAATTTAGTGATAAAAACCTGAATTATGGAAGAATTCCGTCGTCGATCAATTCTTTATGTACTCAACTAGCTCAAATAAATTCCCTACAAAAAATAAATTGTAAATTAAAATTAAACATAAGAGGAGAAAATAAAAATATTACAAGCAAGAAAAACTTACTGCTCTGAAGAAGGAATAAATGAAGTTGGAAGAACAAATAAGAAAGATACAAGAGAGAACACACGGGGAGGGGTTTGTCAATTAGAAGAACGAATAGGAAAAACACATGAAAGGAAGAAGAAAACACGGGGGAGAGTAATCAATCTGTCGCTTAAAACCGACACTGGGTTTCAAAATATTTAAAAAAAAACTAATTTAAAGCGACATTGGGTTTCAAAATATTTTAAAAAATAATTTAGTGTCGGTTATAAGTGACACTCATATTTTATGTCGCTTAAAAGCGACACTGTTATATTTAAAGCGACACTGTTTTACTTAAAGCGACATTGGTATTTAAAAATTATTAAAATGTATGTCGGTTTTAAAGCGACGCTAAATGTTTATGACGCTTATAAGCGACAGTAAATCCGACATCATGTTCAATAAGTGTCGCAATTGTCTAGTCTGCTACCATATTATATTAAACCGACACCATTTACTGACACTATAAGACTCTTTTGTAGTAGTGATAGGGCAAAAAAAAGGTCCTTATTGGAAGACTAAATAATCTGCTTGAGCAAGAGGAGATATTTTGGAGGCAAAGAGCTAAAAAAAATTGGATCAAACTTGGCGATCGTAATACCAAATATTTCCATCAAAAGGCTAATAAGAGGCGGACAAAGAATTGGCTTGCGAGGCTTAAATATGATGTTGGAATTTGGCATGAGGATAGAACCGGCATGGAGGAGGTGGTAGTCTTATACTTTACAAAATTATTTTCTTCCAATGGTGTTATTAATTTTGAAGAAATTCTTTGCCATATTACACCTTCGATAACAGAGGCGATGAATGAAGATTAGTTGAGACCTATTACGGATGGGGAAATTAAGTCTGCGGTGTTCCAAATGCATTAAACAAAAGCACTTGGACTTGATGGTATATCTCCGGGCTTCTACCAAAAACATTGGGATGTTGTCGGTCATGACGTTTGTAATGGTATTCGTATAATGCTTTCTTTGGGGCATATTCTTAGGAAAATTAATTATACTCATGTGACTTTGATTCCTAAGGTAAATGAGGCTTAAATGATGTCACAACTTTGGTCAATTAGTCTTTGTAACGTACTTTATAAAATTGTGGCGAAGGTCCTCACGAATAGATTAAAAGCGGTAATTCCTCTTATCATTTCTCCCACTCAAAGTGCCTTCATCCGGGGACCTTTGATCTCTGATAATTACCTTGTCACTACGGAAGTAGCACATTACATGCATAAGAGGGCTTCAGGGCTGAATGGTCTTATGGCTTTGAAGATAGATGTTAGCAAGGCCTACGATCGACTGGAATGGAAATTTCTTAAGGAAATTATGCGGCGCATGGGTTTTTCTGAGATATGGATTCTTATGATTTTATTATGTATTTCCATTGTTTCATACTCTTTTAAACTTAATGGCGAGCCTATGGGGTATGTGTATCCAAAACGTGGAATTCATCAAGGGGATCCCCTCTCTCCCTATTTATTTGTCATGTGCGTTGAGGGACTTTCATCTTTGGTCACGCATGCGGAGACAACCGGAGAATTACAAGGTATCAAAGTGTGTCGATGAGCTCCAAGTATACATCATTTGTTTTTTGCCGATGACAGTTTTCTATTCGCTCGGGCTACTCTGGGTGAATGTCAAAATATTAAAAAGATGCTTCAGGCTTATGAATTGGCTTTTAGTCAAGCTGTGAATTTAGAGAAGAGTTGCGTCTCATTTAGCCCGAACCTCACCGATTATGATAAGCAATTGCTTTCTGATTGCCTTGGAGTAAGGAGAGTTGATTTTCATGATAAATACTTGGGCTTACCGGTGATGATCAGAAAGTTGGAGAAGGAGATGTTCTACTACATGAAAGATCGGCTTTGGAAAAAACTACAAGGATGGCGAGGTGGATTACTTAATAGTGCAAGGCGTGAACTTTTGGTGAAAATAGTTGCCCAAGCTCTACCTATGTACTCAATGCAATGTTTCCTCCTTCCAAAATCCTTTTGTGAAGAGTTAAATAGAATGATTGCGAAATTTTGGTGGAGCGGAGACCCGGGAAAATGGAAAATACATTGGCTAGATTGAAATTTTTTGTGTAAACCTAACATGAAGGGGGTCTATATTTTAGGGACCTATACACTTTCAACCTTGCTTTGTTGGCAAAACAAGCTTGGCGATTTCTTGGGCAATCTGATTTTGTTGCATATTGAGTGTTCAAGGCTCAATACTTTCTTACGATGAGGTTTATGGTGGCAAGAGTTAATACTAATAGTTCTTCTGTATGGAAAAGTATGGCAGTAGCGCAACCTGTGTTACAAAAAGGGCTCAGGTGGCAGGTTGGAGATGGAAGAAAAATCAAGATTTGGCATGACCAATGGTTACCGAGGGATTCGTACTTCAAAGTTTTGAGTTCACCCCCAAGTTCTTGGGATAAGGAGGCTACTGTGAATTCTCTAATGTTGGATGCATTGAGGCAATGGAACAAGTGGATGTTGGATTCCCTGTTTAGTCAGGAGGAAGTCAGTTTAATTATGGGGCCACCTCTCAGTTTACGTCCGGTGGAGGACCACGTCATCTGGCATCACGAACGTAATGGAAGATTTTCTGTTCATAATGTCTATCACATAGCAAAGAGTATTCAAGTGGCATCGGGGGAAGGAGCCAATGGTTCTTCGTTGTCATCAAATAGTGAAATGGAAAAATTCTGGAAAATGTTATGGCACGCTTGTGTTCCCGGTAAAGTAAAAATATATGTATGGAAAGCTTGTTTGGATTCTCTCCTAACAAGATCGAACTTAATCAAATGTAGAGTCATCTCTGATCGGTTGTGTTTATTTTGTGGGTCACACATCGAGACTATGGAGCATGTGTTACGTGATTGCAGTATGGTGATGGTAGCGTGGTTTTATACGGTGGGGGTGAGGATTGAAGCTAGTAGCATATTAACTTTGGTGCATTGGTTAAATCAGGTTGTTACTCCTCTGTTACCAACAAGTTTTGAGCTTTGTTTAATGACTATTTGGACCTTATGGAAGGCTAGAAATGATGCGTTATGGAGTGGTATCACTTTACCACTTCAGGAATTGTTAATTAGAGCTAAAAGGTGGTTGTCTGAGTATCACAAATACCACAAACCACCTAAAAGGGCAGCTGGCCATGGCATTAAGAGGTGGAAAAAACCTACAGAGGGGTAGGTCAAGTGCAATTTTGATGGAGCATGGTCATAACAAAACTCTCGAGGTGGCTTTGGAGTTATATTCGAGATCATGGGGGGAGTTTCTTGGTGTCGCTGCTGGTCCTATCCAAAATTCTACCTCTGCCCTTCACATCTAGTTTGTTGCTGGTAGACGTGTGGTTTTGTTGGCTCAGGATGGTTCCTAAGGGGAAGCATGTTGTCTTCGAACGGGATTCCACCATTGTGATGGCTACAATGAATGGTATTGGTACTGAGGAAGATTATTTGGTAATGGGTCCTCTCATCAATGATCTTCGCAGTTTTATTCAACTTTTGCAGACTAGTCAAATAACATACTTATCGCGATGGTAATATGGTTGCTCATCGCCTTGTCCGTGTGGGAGTGGGAAGTAATCAAGAAACTTTGTGGTTTGAGGAGCTTCCTGATTTACTTCAGGATATTTTGTTTGAGGATAGTCTCCAAGTTTTATTGTTCATATGATGATAGATTTTCTGTTATGCGAGGCACTTTTTTTCTCTTTGACCGGGTTGAAATCGCCGGTAAGGTTTTTATTGAGGCCCATTATGCACACTATCCTCAATTTGTATGCTCCTTTACTTGGTTTAATAAATATCGTGTAAAAACTAATCAAATGACCGAGGAATAGAATTGGCTAGAATAATGGTATTGATATTAGTCTACTAACTTTATACAGAGAGTTCCCTATAAACAAGCAGCATCAGGGGACGACCTGGGGCCTAGTGCCTAAGCGACTAGGCGGGCTAGGTGGATTTAGATAATTTTTTTTATATATTATTTATTTTATTTACATAATTTGATGGTCTAAGAAAAAAAAACATTATCCAAATAATTCATATAACATATATATATATATAGTATAAATCTCAAACCCCTATATATAATTCCAAACTGTATATATATATATATATATATATATATAGTATAAATCTCAAACCCCTATATATAATTCCAAACTGTGTATATATATATATTATATTATATGTGTTTGTACCATACTTGACCAATCCCGAAATTTCTGAGCACCGGTCAGCGTTATACCATCAAGGACCCAGAAGAGTTTCCCTCCAACCAGGAGGCTAATCACAGCACGACACGTGTCGACATAAAAAACCAATCATAGCGCGACACGTGTCAACATCAGAAGCCAATCACAATACACGTGTCGATGTCAGAATGAAACTAGAAACTCTATTCTATAAATAGAGATCATTCTCTCACAATATTTCCTAATGTCATTTGTACTAAATCATTCACTAGTACTCACAAAATGAGAGCTTGAACCTATGTACTTGTGTAAACCCTTCACAATTAATAAGAACTTCTCTATTTCAACGACGTAGCCAATCTGGGTGAACCACGTACATCTTGTGTTTGCTTCCCTATATCTATCCATTTACATACTTATCCACACTAGTGACTGGAGCAATCTAGCGAAGGTCACAAACTTAACGCTTTCTGTTATACCAAAGTCAAGCCACATCACACAGAATGACACCCCTCTTGCACCTAGTGCGAAGCAACGAAAGAAGGAAGGAAAGAAGGTTACTCTTCAAGCTAAAGTCGATGAGCTAGAAGCTCAGAACAATAAGATAGCAATGAAGAATGAGGTCCTCCAGGAGGGGTACGAGAAGCTCTTTGAGACGCTCCACAAAACTAGGCGTACTCAAACACGCGAGCTCGTTGCCCCTGTGGACATCAACCATCATCTGGGTGCCCCCTAACACGGAGGGTCACCTCCCTTCGACATGGGTATCCTTGATGAGGAACGAGCTAATCATCAAAACATTGATCAACATGAGACTTCTCTCAACCCAGATGCTTCGACCCGAAGCAGGAGAAGTGGAGGAAGACACCTCCTTGCAGAAGGGTTCGAAGGATCGAAAGCCGTTTATCGCGACTGTCGAGGCTTCCTAAAGCAACGTCGAGAGAATCCCCTCCACATATGCTCAAAGATCAATGACCCAAGGATTTCTGAAAGACTTAGTCTCATCCCATGACCCAGGCCAGCTGCCAATCTAGAAAATGAACGACAGGTCCTAGAGGAACATGAAGGTACAGGGGACTCTGAGGTATTCCGACAGACTCGCCCTAGAAGTCAGTACGGCGAGTCCAAGGAAAAACCACACGCTCTTGCTCAAACTTTCCTACTTCCAAGAGGCAATGGAAACTTATGAAAGAAAATTCTAGTGGTACATGACTCCATTTAGCACTCCCTTGTCCTACAGCTTCTTGAGGAAGTAAACAAGTTGAAGGCCAAACGTCAGGCCGAGATACCTAACTCGAACCAACCCAGGCCTGGCCCTCTCACAAGGAGGATCATCGACACCCCCCTTAGAGCAAAGACAAAACAAAAGCTTTGTTTACAACTTTATACTGGAATGGAGGACCCAATTGAACACCTTAACCTCTTTGAGTCCACCATGGCATATCGGATGCACACCGACGAAGAGCGATGTCTTCTCTTCCCTTTCACCCTCTCTGACGGAGCTCTAAATTGGTATTGCCGTCTTCCACCTGAGACACTAGACTCATTTGAGGAACTGAGGCAACTGTTTATCTCTCAACACATCTTCCAAACCGATCACTTGCATTCTACAGATGACTTGTACACTATTCGCCAGAAGCTGGACGAGTCACTACGAGAGTATGTCGGTCGCTTCAGCCATGAGTATTCTCACTGCGCTGAGACAGATGACAAGACCGCCCTCAAGGCCTTCACGGCAGGCCTACGTGATTATTTTTTCAAGTACATGATCAATGCCAACACTTGGAAGACTTACTCTGAGGTGATGGCACAAGCTTACAACAACGCATTCGCCGAAGTAAGGATATACCAAGGGAACCCTCATATGGTTAACCCTTATCAACAAGTGGGAAGTGGAAGTCAAGTTCTACCAAGTGAGGAGATATTGGCCATTCAGACACCCATTGCATCATCTCTTGCCTCATTTAGCTACTCGTTAAGTCACCAAACGTATCTGTCTTTTGGTAAGAGGAATGATTTTTACTCTCAGCAAGCCCATTACAACAAGAGGGATAAAAGTTCGTATCAAGACAACCAGGAGTGAACGTACCGTCGACTATTATGACTATGGGACCAAGCTTCACTCTTTCAAAATGGAGGACTAGGTACTGAAGGAAATGTTATTATAAGAAGGCATACACATTACAAATGTTTTGACTCTCAACCACTTGAGATCTTTTGTCACACAAGCCATTCGGCAAATATTTAAAGAAAAGAGAATTCAGACAACTTCTTCTGAGTCTTTTGCGTTCCTCGCACTGGAACATTTGGTCTACGCTGACCTACCCTTATACTCCAACTCAGAGCTTCAACATGTGTACTTTGACACAAAGTATGTGATACTAAGGGTTACAACCAACATGGTTCACATATCAAAAGCATGGATCCCTTCTTACATAGCAAAACATTCATAAACATCACTTATATCAATCAACATAAACATCATACATTCCAACATATTCATACATAAACATCATACATTCCAACACATCCATACATAAGCCAACTGTGATTCGAAAGGGTTCAACATGCTTTGTGTCATTCGACACTTGCTACAATGTGCCTAGACACCTTACCCTTATTCTCACCAACCAAGTGATGAAATGTAAAGAAGGAACTCATCTTCATGCCACCAACCAGGTGATAAAATGTACCACCCGTACTCTTCTTCATGCTACCAACCAGGTGATGAAATGTACAACCCGTACTCTAATATCATTTGGCAACTTGCCACTCATGCCACCAACCAGGTGAAGAAGGAACTGATCTTCATGCCACCAACCAGGTGATGAAATGTACAACCCATACTCTTTTTCATGCCACCAACCAGGTGATGACATGTACAACCCGTACTCTAATATCATTTGGCAACTTGCCATTCATGCCACCAACCAGGTAAAGAAGGAATTCATCTTCATACCACTAACCAGGTGATGAAATGTACAACCCGTACTTTCATTCATGCCACCAACTAGGTGATGAAATGTACAACCCGTACTCTAATATCATTTGGCAACTTGCCATTCATGCCACCAACCAGGTGAAGAAAGAACTCATTCTCGTGCCACCAACCAGGTGATGAAATGTGATGAAAGGTGATGAAGGAACTCACATTCGTACCACCAACCAAGTGATAAAAGCAACTCACCATTCATTCCACCTACCAGAAGACGAGTGTTACAACTTGTACATGTGAACTCCTAGCATTCACAAATAATCAAAAACCCTCAAGCTTGACAACTCAACTAGAGGAGCACTTATGCCCAACAAGAGTTATTGTCACCAGCAAAGTCTTATTGCAAGCCAACAACAACTTCAGTGCATGGCATACGAAGATCAAGCTATTCAGCCATCTTGCATCTGCTTCAGACATTTCCCCTCTGTAACAATGCAAACACTACAACTCGTAGAAAGCTTCACACATTCGTGATCAAGACAGTGTGAAGCAAAACCAATTTATGGTGCCAATAAGAGCTTCATCAATGAAGGGCAACCACAATTCTCAAAAGCTTTGTGAAGCAAAACCAATTTATGGTCCCAACAAGAGCTTCATCAATGGAGGGTAACCACAATTCTCAAAAGCTTCACACACTTTTGATCGAGACAGTGTGAAGCACAACCAATTTATGGTGCCAACAAGAGTTTCATCAATAGAGGGCAACCACAATTCTCAAAAGCTTCACACACTCTTGATCAAGACAGTGTGAAGCAAAACCAATTTATGGTGCCAACAAAAGCTTCATCAATAGAGGACAACCATAATTCTCAAAAGCTTCACACACTCTTGATCAAGATAGTGTGAAGCAAAACCAATTTATGGTGCCAACAAGAGCTTCATCAAAGGAGGGCAACCACAATTCTCAAAAGCTTCACACACATTTGATCAAGACAATGTGAAGTAAAACCAATTTATGGTGCGAACAAGAGCTTCATCAAATGAGTTCAACCACAATTCTCAAAAGATTCACACACTCTTGATCAAGACAGTGTGAAGCAAAACCAATTTATGGTGCCAACAAGAGCTTCATCAATGGAGGGCAACCATAATTCTCAAAAGCTTCACACACTCTTGATCAAGACAGTGTGAAGCAAAACCAATTTATGATGCCAACAAGAGCTTCATCAATGGAGTTCAACCACAATTCTCAAAAGCTTCACACACTCTTGATCAAGATAGTGTGAAGCAAAACCAATTTATGGTACCAACAAGAGCTTCATCAATGGAGGGCAACCATAATTCTCAAAAGCTTCACACACTCTTGATCAAGATAGTGTGAAGCAAAACCAATTTATGGTGCCAACAAAAGCTTCATCAAAGGAGTTCAACCACAATTCTCAAAAGCTTCACACCCATAATTCTAAAAAACTTCACACACTCTTGATCAAGACAATGTGAAGCAAAACCAATTTATGGTGCCAACAAAAGCTTCATCAATGGAGGGCAACTACAATTCTCAAACCTTCGAAGCGAATTCAATTTATATGGTTCATCCAAACCTTCGACTACTACAAGGTATGGCTTCCATCACAAGAGTCACTACTCTCTGAATCTCAAGAGTCAGACTCCCTACATGATTACTTTATAAAAAATCTAAGAGACACTGCTCTATGAATCTCGAGAGCCAGACTCCCAACAGGATTACTTTCTAAAAAATCGAAGAGACACAGCTCTCCGAATCTCAAGAGTCAGACTCCCAACAGGATTGCTTTCTCAAAAATCAAAGAGGCACCACTCTCCAAATCTGGAGAGCCAGACTCTCAACAGGATTACTTTCTCAAAAATTGAAGAGACACTGCTCTCCGAATCTCAAGAGTCGGACTCCCAACATGATTGCTTTCTCAAAAATCGAAGAGGCACCATTCTCTGAATCTCGAGAGTCAGATCCCTGACAGGATTGCTTGTTCGAAAATCGAAGAGGCACCGTTCTCCGAGAGCCAGATTTCCTTGGATAAAGCTTGTCTGCAATCTTCACACGCAACATCAGCTTTTCAGATACCACATACCACTTTTTCAAAGTGCTCTGACAAAGTTAAAACACGTGAAGCTTGCAACTCTCACTACATTGGTATGACCAAGAAGGGTAAAGGAATAACACTACTACTTGTTGTTAGGGAGACTCCTATATATGTCGACCTCCATCCTCCACAGCCAGGCATACCTGCAAATAAAAAAAATGCTCAACTTTTCTTCACATCCGAGATGGCACTCTTAGCAGAGTCTCTTGAAATACTCAGCTTATTTTCCTCCCGATAATACCTCTGCAAACAAGCCACACCAGAGTAAGAGTATCTCATATCATCAGGGTTAAAAGCAAGAGTATCCCATATCATGCTTTTTCCCTGTCTTTTCCTTTGGCATTGTTCTTACCTGCAAAACAAGGAGAAAGAGAGCAATCAATCAGCACTTGGAATCAAGCTTCCAGTCAGGAACTGACTGCTTGGAACCCCTTGCCTAATTACTTACCTGGCATTGCTCTCGAGTACTCATCTTCAACATCTTATACTTCCAGAGAAGATACCACATATGTCTGAGGAACAGATAGGGCAAGTGAAAAGGATACAAGGAAGCATGTGCAGACAAGCGTAACAGAACACGTGCCGATACATCCACTACTTTGTCAACAGCAAAAGTATCTCATATCATCAAGGTCGAACGTACTCTAGATTTGATGGACTTGTTCCCTCAAATTCTTGAGTCAGCCTTATACTCTGGAGGAAACCAGAAAACCCTCCAGCCTAGTTCAAGAATAAGCTTGTGGAAAGTTACTTATTCAAAAGCAAAAGTATCTCATATCATCTCTTCGCCATTTGCTTATCCTTATCCTTGTTGCTGTTTACGACACAAGGAGAAGGAGAACAATTAACCGAAAGCTGAAGTCGAACCTCTAATCCAGGTTGCTTGCTTGGAAGTCTGATTACTTACCTTGTCTGTTACCTCATTCGGCAAATCTCCTAGCTCGGCGACATGGGGGACTCCTACTATAGGGTTTATATCGCACTTGACCAAGTCCGAAACTACAAGTAAGCTTCAAGTGAAATTAATACATTACCTTGTGCATCTTCATCGGTTAAAGATACCACCATTGGATGGTGGAAAAGTACTTCTAGAGAAGATGCCACATCTACATATGAGACAGATAAGGCAAGTGAAAATGATACCACACTTCGGTACTTAGAAGTTTCGTGATTACTCAATGGCTTGGATCTTGCAAGTCCCCAACCGATGAGCTTCCCTTACTCGGGAACTTAGGGGGGCACTGTTTGTACCATACTTGACCAATCCCGAAACTACTGAGCACCAGTCAACGTTATACCGTCAAGGACCCAGAAGAGTTTCCCTCCAACCAGGAAGCCAATCACAGCGTGACACGTGTCGACATCAGAAGCCAATCATAGCGCGACACGTGTCAACATCAGAAGCCAATCACAACACAACACGTGTCAATGTCAGAATGAAACTAAAAACTCTCTTCTATAAATAGAGATCATTCTCTCACAATATTTCCTAATGTCATTTGTACTAAATCATTCACTAGTACTCACAAAAAGAGAGCTTGAACCTATGTACTTGTGTAAACCCTTCACAATTAATAAGAACTCCTCTACTCCGTTGACGTAGCCAATCTGTGTGAACCACGTACATCTTGTGTTTGCTTCCCTGTCTCTATCCATTTACATACTTATCCACATTAGTACCGGAGCAATCTAGCGAAGGTCACAAACTTAACACTTTCTGTTGTACCAAAGTCCTCACTGATTTTGTGCATCAACAATATGTAAATCTCAAAGTTTTGAAAAGACATAAAGCCCAAGTAGTGGGTGGTTTCAATATTCAAAACCGTGTGCCATCCTACCTCTTTCACATTCCCAAAGGTGAAGTCCCAGATAATCATACCTTTTGACCCCTTGAAAATTGAAAAGCCCATTTATATTATACCTTTTCGTTTCTTGTTTTTTTCATTTCTTCTTCTTCTTTTAGCCATTCCAGAGCCTTGAATAAGTGAATCTGCAGCTCTTGCCATTTCAGATTAAATGTTAAATACCTTCTCTATCTCTCTCTCTCTCTCTTTCTTTCATTTGTTCATAGACAGCAAGCTGCAAAAGATCGCTGAGACTTTGCTGCTACGTACGACATCGAAAGTTTCAGATTTATTGCGAGAGTTGCAGCAAGTTTGGAATTTGCAGCCACCTAGATCGTCGCCTAACAAGCGCCTAGGTAGGCGCCTAAATCCTCCCTGCCTTAAGTAAATGCTTTGGCCTAAATTGAGTCGGGGCTCCGTCGCCCAGCGCCTAGGCGGCCGCCTAGGCCGATTTTTAGAACACTGATAATACTATACAAGAAAGGAAGGAAATATATACATATTAATTACTGATTACATGCTTATTCTGGGCCCTTTATGATAGGGATCTTGATTGCTTTCTAACACTCCCTCTCAAGTTGGAGAGTGGATGTCAAGAACTCCTAACTTGCAAATCATGACTGAAAAAGAATCCTTACCCAAAGGCTTCATGAAAACATCTGCTAGTTGTTGCGAGGAGATGACATACTTGGTAGTGATCGATCCATCTTTTATTTTGTCTCTAATGAAATGACAATCTATTTTAATGTGTCGCATTTGCTCATGAAAGATTGGATTCGCAGCTATGTATAGTTCGACTTTATTGTCACAATGAAGTAATGTGGGCTTCTGGATATGGTAACAGCGGGTCACATAACAAACTCCGCAGCTAGGTGAGCTCTCAACATGCTCCTGTCATCGCCCTATATTCAGCTTTTGCCGAAGAGAGTGAGACAGTTTTTCGTCTTTTCGTTCTCCATGAAATCAAGGAATTTCCAAGAAATACACAATATCCAATGGTAGACCTTCGAGTGATGGGACAACCCGCCCAGTCGAAGTCACAAAAAGCACTTAACTTCAATGTATTCTTGGATGGAAATAAAAGACCTTAGCCAGGAGCACTTCTGAGGTATCTGAGTATGCGAATGGCAGCCTCCATATGTGGTCAACAAGGCTCATGCATAAATCGACTGAGGACATGTATGGCATATGTAATATCAAGCCATGTGATGGTAAGGTAGATCAAACGACCTACCTACCATCTAAACTGAGATGGGTTCTTTAGCAATTCACCCGTATCAGACAACTTGGTTCCCTGCTCCATTGGGAATGAAATAGGTCGAGCACCCAATATACCTCCATCTTTAATAATATCAAGAGCATATTTTTGTTGAGAAATATAAATGCCTTTCTTCAAACGAGAAACTTCAATGCCCAAGAAATATTTGAGATCACCAAGATCCTTAATACGAAACCGAGAATGAAGAAATTTTTTAAGGAAACTAATTGCATTTTCATCATTGCCAATAATCAATATATATCGACATAAATCAATAGATCAGTAAATGATTTACCTCTCATACAAGTGAAAAGAGAATAATTAGGTTTCGATTGAACGAAACCAGCTGCTTGAACAACTTCAGTGAACTTAGCAAACCATTGACGTGAGGCTTGTTTGTTTTTGGCATTGTGATTGGCGAAGAGGAGGAGTATGTGGTGGTGCTGGGGACTTAGATGGAGTAGGAGAAGTGATAACAATGGGTGGCATAGGAAAAGAAGGAAAATCGTTTGAAAGTAAAGGGATGAGGTTGGTTGGTGAATGAGAAGATTCTGAAGTATAAGAGGATTCTGAAGTATGAGAGGGTGAGGCTGAAGGAGATGACGTAATTGAAGGAGAGGATGAGGCTAAATAAGCATGTGTTGGAATAGTTGAGGACGAATGAGGCGTGTTAGACATGGATTGATGAGAAAAAACAACATGTGGAATAATGGGGTCTGATGTGGTGGGACCATAGCAGGAAAAAGACGTACTATTGTAGTTGGGCCTAGAGCATGGGTATTGGTGGCCACGGGTTGATCAGGATTGGTGGTCTAAAAGGGAAAATTTTCTTCAAAGAAAACAACATCACGATTAGTAAAAAAATTTCCGGTGTCCAAATCATATAGACGATAAGCAGGATAACTGAGAAAGATACTTTTGATGGTGCGGGGCGAAAATTTTGGAAGTGGGGTGAACATAAGTGGCATATGCAAAACACCCACAAACATGCATATGGGTGTAAGAGGGAGGTTTATGATATAGTTTCTCAAAGGGTGTTTTCTTGGCAAGGATTTGAGTGGGAAGTCAATTAATAATGTAGGCAGCAATGAGGACACCCTCTCCCCAGAATCGAAGGGGAAGATTGGCTTAAAAAAGTAATGCCCTAATGGTTTCAAGAAGATGCCTATGTTTCTGTTCAACAACCCCGTTTTGTTGGGGTGTGTAAACGCATGAATGTTGGTAAACGACCCCATTATCTTGGAAAAAATGACGCAAAGAATAAAATTCACCCCTGTTATCCACTTGGATTTGTTGTATTTTGGAATTGAATTGTGTTTGAACGAAGGCAAAAAAAGACTTAAGAATGCCTTGTGTTTCATATTTATGGCGCATGAGGAACACCCATGTATACCGAGAAAAATCGTCGACAATAGTTAAAAAATAATGTGCTCCAGAGAAGGAAGCGGTTTTATGAGGTCCCCAAATGTCGCAGTGTACTAAGAGAGAAAGGACTAGAAGTAGAGATGGAACTTGTACCAAATGGAAGTCGTGTTTGTTTGGCTAAAGGGCAAATATCGCATATTGTAGTATGAGAATAAGGGAATTTTAATGAAGTTTTGGATAGAAATTCCAAACAATTGGAAGAAATGTGACCCAAACGCCTGTGCCACAAATTAGAAGAAATAGTGACAAGATTACAAGAGGGGTTATTGTTGGAGAAGGATTGTTGAGTAGCCAACGCCACAAGGTAGTAAAGTCCCCCGCGCTGTTTTCCCATACCAATCGTCTTCTTCGTAGCCAAGTCTTGTAAAATACACCAATATGGAAAAAATGTCACCGAACAACTCAAACCCTTTGTAATTTTGCTAACCGACATAAGATCAACTTTGAAACTAGGTACACCCAAAACATCTCTCAATTCTATGTATGAATTTAAAGACAAATTGCCAATAGAAGTGATAGGAGCCTTTTCTCCACTAGGTAATACAACCGGTGGCAGTGAGGTTTTGGTGGTGGAGTCGAGCAAGTGTGGGGAAGACGTGACATGGTCTGTTGCTCCACTATCAATTAACCATTGATAAGAGTGCACTAGAAATCTGGACAGAATTGGTTCACTGCCTGTGGTATAAGCTTGTGGAACGGTTGACGACGGCTTGGTCGCTTTATTATTCATGATGGAAAACATTTGTTGAAACTGGGTCTTTGAGAGTGATTTGCACCAGGTTGCATAATCTTTTTCATTGGAAACAAGGATGTGAATAAAAAATGGATTAGAGGTTTTTGGTTTGCCTCCACACAAGCTTTGGTTGTTACCCATGGCTAGGATTGACGACACAAAACAAGAAAATAGAAAAAGCTTGTTGTATAGGCATGAGAAAATCTGACGGAAGTGTGGCAGAGCAGAGCCAAGGGAAGCCCTGCTCTGATACCATGTAAAAACTAATCAAATGACTGAGGAATAGAATTGGCCAGAATAATGGTATTGGTATTAGTTTACTGACTTTATACAGAAAGTTCTCGATAAACAAGCAGCTGATCCTGCAATACTACTATACAAGAAAGAAAGGAAATATATACATATTAATTACTGATTACACGGCTATTTTAGGCCCCTTATGATAGGGATCCTGATTGCTTTCTAACATATCAAACCTTTTTTTTTTTTTTTAAACAAAAAAAAAAGTGGGTAGGCTTGCCGCTTGCCATAGGAACACTGCTATACACATTGTTGAGACTTGATGCTCGTATCAAAGTGATTTTTCTGACTTATGAATGTGTATAAATTATATATATCCTAACCTCTCTACATTGAAATGTTATGAAGATTTAAAAGATTGAAATACAAAAATACATGATAAATGTATATATAAATAGGTAAAAAAACGTGTAGACCGGTAAAAAAGGGTAAACGGGTAAATGGGCAAATGGGTATGCGGTTATGGTTAAATGGGTACGCGGTTATGAGTACGCTTAACCGTTTATAAAGGGTTATGGGTCAATAATCGCGTTTACCTGCCCGTCATGCCCATCTCTATTTAGAGCCCTGGACATTGGGATGCATCACTTGTCCCATTTTTTTCGGTGTCTCTTTACATGGTATGCTGGAAAATTGTTCTGGGTTCTCTCATGCAAGTATGCAACCAAGAGGGATTGTTGTGGTTACATGATTTTCTTTACGATGATAAGATTTCATGATTGCAGTGCAGTTTACACAGCTTTACATTCTTTAGGCGTTTTTACTTTCGGGTAAATGGTCTTTGGGTCTGGTGGCACCTCCTTCCCATGAAGTTAAAGGTGAAGGATGAGTTTCTCAATTCACACTTAGGCCTTCGAGAACAGCCTAACATATATTTAATGATTGAAATAATCAATTTTCAGTATGATTAATATGCTTTTGATATTTTATTTGATCAATTCAGCAATTGGATTTTAAAATGATCATTTCAATCAACTTCACAAAAAAGAAAAAGGTACATGGACACCCAGTTTCCCTTGATAACCAACTAATCTTTAGCATATGAATAATT
The DNA here is from genome assembly GCF_042453785.1 of Malus domestica. Classification (NCBI taxonomy): domain Eukaryota; kingdom Viridiplantae; phylum Streptophyta; class Magnoliopsida; order Rosales; family Rosaceae; genus Malus; species Malus domestica. The sequence goes on along the minus strand of NC_091672.1, from coordinate 22,530,110 downwards.
TATATTCAATAGTCTCTCATAATTGTATTTGTTTTAACCTGTGAATTACCAGTTTTATAATCACTTTTCTTGATTCCTTAAAATAAAACATTGTCTTAATTAGTTGAACG